>NC_138121.1:29174284-38463234 GCF_964146895.1 Miniopterus schreibersii
TGCCTGGCCAGCAGAAGGCTGATGCCACCTCCACAGTCTCTGATCTTGGCTCGCAAGGATGAGGAGAGGAAAAGGCACAGGATCTGGGGGCAGACAGACCAATCCCCAGGCTGCTCTCTCACAAGACCAATCTGTGTGACCCAAACAGATTACATCACCTCTCTGAGTCTCAGTTTTCCCTGCTGTCCATTGGGAGTAATGCTGCCTACCCCACTCAGATGCCACAGAAGGAGGGATGGTAGAGATCAGGGCTCAGGCTCCCAGCAGGCAAGGGGCTCAGCCGCTCTCCGCCAATGCAGCCCTGGGCTCCCTCCAGTCCCTGGCCGGGGAAATAGCCTCACCTCTTTGTTACTCTGGATTGTTTCATTGTTTCAACCCTTCTAAATGTACATCCTTCCTTATAGGCTAACTAAGAGGCAGCAGAAAGGGACGCTGAGGCTGGTGAGGAATGTGTGTGTATGTCTGTGTCCATCTCAGGTGGGAGCCTGTAAACCTGTGTGCACATGAGCGTGCTCACACTGAGGGTGAGTCGGGGGTAGGTTGTATGTGGAGGAATGAGTGTGCCAGTTGGGTCACGTGTCTGTGCATCCATCCGTGTGTGTGTGTGTGTGTGTGTGTGTGTCTGTGTAGACATGCATGTTCCTGGGGTTATTCCCAGCAGCCCCCACCTCGCTCCACTCCCCAGCTCATTAAGGCTCTCCCATTATTCTGACATTTGTGCGCGTCACGTACCGGCAAGAAGTAATTTACTTAGAAGAAATTAAAAGTTCATTTTAATTGAGCGCACACTGCAGTATGCAAATGAGCACATTATGCACCCGATGCAGAGACAAAGCTATAATCAGCGGTTAACCCTACACATGCTGGCTCCTCAGTTCCCAAGCTGCCTTGGCTCTGGGGGTGGGTGGTCCTGGCCTTACAGAAGTCTCCCTGTCCCCAAGTGGGAGGGGGCTGGCCAGGCTGGGCGGGTCACATCCTCCCAAAAGCTCTGCAAATTTTTTCCAGATATTGACAACTGCATAAATGCTGGTGCCCTGGACAGAGAGAGAACCAGGCTTTGAGCCCACCTCAGGTTCCAGCCAAGGCCCCAGATAGCAGGGACTTAGCCTGTCCCTGGGTACTCCATGGGGCTGACCTCACTCAGGCCACCAGCAGCCCCAGCCAGACCGGACATAGCAGCAGAGAATGTCTGAGGCCTGATGCTCCTGCCCCATCACAGAGGGAGGGCCTCAGGGTGGTGGGTGCCGAGGGCGTACTTTCCAGATCTGTGACTTGAGGGCCAGCGTCCAGTGTGCACTCTGACCCTATAAGAGAAAGGGATTGTGGCAGTCTCCCCCAAAAGGTAAGCACGTCACTGCAGCCCAGGGCTGGTGAAATGAAGCAAGTGCAGGACCCTAGGGTGATCTGCAGGGCCAGTCCCACCACACAGGCCAGGGCCCAATACCCTTCATGTGCCCACGCTGGGCACATCTGCCCACCTACCACTGTCTATAGTTGCCATCCTGGAAGTTCAGAAGGGACAAGTGGCTTGCCTGAGTGATGGAGAAATCTCAAGAAACAAGGCTGGCATCTGTCCTTGTGACCTGCATCAGTGCCCCGGGGCCATGAGACCCAGTGGGGGCACCAGGCCTCCTCTAGTACCCAGGAGATACTGCAGGTTCTTCCCCCAGGGTCCTGATGGACCCCCCAACTGGCGCACTGCTTCCACCCAGAGGATCAGGATGTCGGAGAGCCTCATAGACAGGGTTCTAACCAGGTGACTGTAGTGCAGGGCACAGCCTCTGACCTCTCATGTTTCCTTTCCTAATCTGTCCATGGGGCAGTGTCCAGCCACCAGGGCCACGTCCAGTGTCCTGTGTGATGTGCAGGTGCGGCCCAGGGCAGGTTGTTGCCTGCATTTTCTCTCCTCCTCCTGCATCCCCTCCCTGTCTTCTTTCTGTGTCTTTGGTCTTACTGTGCTGATGGCAGGCCAACACCTGTTTAGCTTACCCAGCCCACCCCAGAACAATGGGGGGCAGGGCAGGCTCCCCACCTTGTCTCTCACAGGGGCTTGGCTCTGGGCTGGAAGCCAGGATCCCCTTGGAGCTTCAGTTGGTCCCTGGGTGGTTGTTTTTACCTTGGATTTTCTCTACCTGTCAGACCTGGAATTTTTAATGACAGTGAAAATGAAGCTGGTTCGCAGATGTGAGCTGACAGCCAGCTGCAGGAGGCAGACAGATTACCTCCAGACCCAGCCCACATCGCCCATGGAGCTAAACAAAGGAACCATCCTGGCTCACTTGGATGAGCAGGGACGGCAGGGGGCCGAGCAAGCTGCTCTCACCCCACTGCTGGGAAGCTCCCACCCAACCAGTCACAGTTCCTTGGGGGCCTATGTTCACATGCTCGGGGGTCTGTGCTCCACTGGCTCCCCTCCCCTAGCGACAGCCTTCACCTCTGCCTACGGTTCAGCTTTTGAGCCCATTGCTGTTTCATCTCAGAGGCTCCCTGAAGGAAGAGGTACCAGAGCTGGAGACTGTCACCCCACATGAGATTTGGAACCGGGCTCTGGACCCAACAATCAGGCAGTGGGACCCTGAGAGCAGGTCTGGACTCACTCAGCCTGTGTGGGTCCAGGAATCTGCATCTTCAGCAGGTGCTTTGGGAGCTCCATGAGGGTGGCTGGGATCCCCTGAGAAGAGCTGTGGGTGCCCTCCCTCAGTGGCACCTGCTGACCCTGGGCCTCCTCACTCTCCTTCGCGGGAGGCAGCGGGTGAGGGGGTGATGCTGCCAGGGCAGACTGGGAGCAGGACTGGGCTTTTTCCCCGCCCCCTCTACCAGATGCAGCAGTGATTTTGGCCCTTCCACATTCCCTGCGGGGACTTTTTCCCAGCCAGCAGTGGGAGGGCAGCTAGTCTGCCTCTGTGTCTGCCAGGCTCCTGGGCGGTGCCCCTGAGAGTTCTCCAGAGCACCAGCCCTCCACTAGCAACCCTGAAGGGTGATATCCTGAGAGACCAAGGAGGTGGGACAAGCTACTCTGCACTGGCTATGTGCTTTGGGTAGGTTACCCTCCTGTGCCTCAGTTTCTCCTACACCATAGCCACATGTCTTGGCACCTTGACTGAGTGTGTAGGGGCTCCATAGTGGCTACACTTCCCATCCCCAGAGGGGTCTATGTTGAGGGGCCAACCAAGGGCCTGACCAGGTTGGGGGGATCGAGGACTTGTCTGGCTCTGACTCACTACCACTGGCTCTAGGTTCCTTGTTACCTGCTGCCGTGTGGCCGGCAACCCAGGGCCACCTCTTGTGTGCCATCGCTCCTCTCACTATAGCCGACAGCTCTGGTTTTGCTGCTGCTCCTTCCTGCCCGCAGCTTCCAAGTGTTGGCCGGCGGATGGTATGCTGGTGCCTCGTGTGCTTTTTTGGAGCAGCTCCACCCCCGTGTTCCCTTCACCTTCCTTCCCTGCCCCCAGCCCATACCGGTGTCCTCAGGCCTCATGTGCTGGGAGATGCACATCCCCGTGTCCCATGTCCTGGTCCGCTGGTTGCTCTGCAGCTCCTGTCATTGTCAGCTTCGTTGGCTAAGCATGTGTTTTAATGCCCACTGGCACCGACTTCACTGAGCATGTGCTGTGTGCCAGGCATGTACAAAACCCCATGATAGGCATCCCATCCAGGCCATGGGATGGTCAGTGGCAGACTCCAGGCCTTCCAGAACCCAGGTCTCTGATCCCAAGCCCGTGTTCTTGGTCACAGTGTGCTCCTGAGGCAGGAGGGGGCAGCATGGTAAGCAGATTTCCCTTCTGGTAAGGGAGGCTAGCCCTCCGGGGTGCAGACCCCAGAGCGCACTACTCACTGGCTGCTAGCGGGTGTGGCAGCTGCGAGAAAGCTTGGGCGGAGCAGGACGTCCATGGGTCTGTGGCCCAGACCTTCAATGCTGGCAGACACGTGGGCTTCTCAGTGACTAGCCCTGAGAGGGGGCATCTGGAGCTCATCTAATTCAGGTAGCAAAGAGCAACTCCTGGAATCCCGGTGTGAAAAAGGGGGACTGTGGGAGAGGCACTGTGATTGATCAGTGAGGTCTGTCCTGGTTCAGGTTGGGCCAGGTCTCTGGTGATGCAGAGAAACTGAGTCTTCAAGAGGGCAGGTGGCTGACCTGGCCTGCGGGCTGTGGTATCCATCTATTTGGTCATCCAGCGCGCCCCTACATCTATGATTCATGCCGCCTCCCATGGGTCATCAGGGCACCCACAGCAGCTGCCCTCAAGGCCCCCACCTGGCCCCTTCCTGACATGGGGCACATTGCTTTGATTCTAAAGAAGGTGAAATCCTGCGTGACCAGCTGTGGTTTAGGTGTCTATGTACTTTAGAAAATTCTTTTTGTTGTCCAGTGTATGGCATGTGCAATGGGTGCCTCTTATCCAGAGCACCACGTGTGGAGCAGGCACGGGGTGGCTCTCTGCAGCTCGCCTCATCTGGTCCTCACCAGACCCGGGGGGGATGAAATATGGTGCCTGTCGGCATGGCTGCCTTGGTGAAGATCAGGCCTTCAGCTAGAAACATCGCCCCCATTAAACACTGTCTCTGGGAAAACAGAGCTGCCTGCATCACTGTGATGCCTTGTACCTTTTCTAAGTGGACACTGCTGTCCTAGTGAGTGGGAACCTCAACCGTAGCACGTGGTAGCATTGCCTGAAGATATGATCCATGCCAACTGTGCTGAACATTTCATAGCATATTATTCATCTTGCAACAACCCTCAAAATTATTATTATCCACCTGGCAAACTAGACAGAAGCTCAGAGTGGTTTAACTGTTTGCCAAGGCCCACACCTCACTCAATCTATCATCAGGGGCCTTTCACAAACCTTTCCAGCTCCTGAGACCTCACAAGCCCTGAATCCAATCAGAACAAAGAACCCAGCTCCAGCTCTCGTTCCGTGTGCCCTCTGCCTCCCAGGTAGTTCCTCTCACCAGCTCTGTCACTTAAAGAGACAGCCTTCCCTGCCAGTGAGAACACTTCTCCTGCAAGGCCTAGGGCAAATGACACCTCCTCCAGGAAGCCTGCCTTGACCACTCCAGCAGAAGCTCATCTTCCTCTCTGAAATGGGAGGGCTCTCAGCAATGTCAAACCTGTTGCCAGCCCACCTGGTGGGGAAGACAGCCATGAGTGCCCCCCGTGGCCCTGGCACTGTGCTGGTACTGAATTTGGTGTCCTGTGGAGGTTGTGGAATAAGTGAAAGTAATGGGAGGCTAACGGCACCCAGGTACCTCCAGTTCCTAAAAACCATAGAGGAGGGTCAGCTGAGGAGAGCCCCTGGGCATAATTAGTCTATCTATCCCCAGTACCTGTATCACCTGGTCCCAGAGGTACCCCGATGTGGACCCTGCAAAAAAGGGGGGGCTGCCAGCCACCCTGGAGCTGGGACACAGCAGAAGGCCTGAGTGAGCCAGGAGGCTTTGGGTGGGCTGGCTTTGCCCTCATTACACCCTCCTTCTGAGGCTCCAAACAGGAGGCAGGAAAGAGTTAAGGCCTCTGTGAGCCACTGGAGAAGGAAGTGGTAAACAATTTTTCTCTCCCTGGGCTAAATTAATATGCAAATTCCTAAACCCCCTCCTACTCCCTTCCCCTGCCTTGAAATTAGCGAGGTAGACTGCTCAGCTAATTACGCATTCAAACGAGCAGGCTGCGTTCTCCGAGCTAAGGGGATGCTGAAATGATTGTGAGAAGATGGAACTGACATCCAAGCACAGCCCTTCTGGTACATCCAGAGCTGCTCCCCTGTGCCCGGCAGATGTGACCCAGCAGTGACCGCCAGTCACTGAGGCTCAGGGAAGGGGTGCAGGGTCGCCTCCCCATGCTCTGGCCCTAGCAAGGGGAGACCCTGTGCATCATCCCCCATCCCCACCAACCAAACCCTCCTGTCTTCCCTGATAAAAGAGCCCTATCCAAGATCCCAATGGGACCTGCGGTCAGGACCAAACAGCGGCTAGGGCCAGGCAGGGTGGTCAGCTCTGCTGGACTGGGTCTAGGACAGTGGTTTCATGCTGTGTTGGATGAGCCCTGGAGCTGCCCCCAGAGGCCTTCATGTGGGGCAGGCAGGGGTTGGCTGAACGTGTGGGACCCTCACCCTCAACTCCCTCTAAGTGGCATGCCTCTCACAAGTTGTTTGATATATTGTGGTTCTAGGCTAAATTTCATTTGGAAAGGTGTTCCCCTGCAAAGTGGGAGTCTGAGCTGCAGGAGAAAGGAGGGAACAAAGGCCACCTGGGCACCAGGGGTGGATGGTGTCATCAGGAAGCAGGTGGGCTTGGGAGCTAAAGATGGCCCAGACCTCCCCCTCCCCCCACACTCTCTTTTCTTAAAGGGCCCCATCCTTCCTCTGCCAGTGAACCCCAAGCTCCTTGCCCGTAAGTCCCAGCCCCCCTGATCTGTCCCTGCATCCTCCCCTTCCCACATGGCTCTGAGCAGCCTTGCCCACAGGGAACCACCCCGCAAGTCTCCCCCGACCTCCCCCTCAGTCACCCACCCTGGGCCAAGCTCCAGACCAAGCACCACAATCCTGGCTTCTGGACCTTCCTCCCGTTCCCTAGCCCACTTCTGAGAAGCCTCTAGATGCTGCGTTTATTCTTGTCCAATATGGGGTTTAATGTCCTGGAGTCTGAGAGGGTCTCTCCAACTTGTCTCCAAGCCCCTGCAAGACAGCACCTTGTGCTGAACTCTGTAGCAACCACGGCTCCTGGCCCTCAACTCAGCGCACCAGGGATCTGCCCACGGAGAAGCCAACTGATTCGATGCCCTGTTCTGCGGGACACACTGGTAGCCGCAGAATAGGAGGATTCTTCTCTGCTGGCCTCAGTTTCCCCCATCTGTGCTATAGGACTGTTGGACTAGATGCTCTCCAAAGAGCCTTTCTTATGTAAAGTTCTGAATCCATGACCCTGTTCATGAGCATGTCCATCCATCACTCCATAAGCATTGACTGAAGGCCTCTGGAAAGGCCCAGCACTGATCTCAGGAAAAAGAGTGGGGCTGGGTTCCCGAGAGATGTTCAGTTCCAGAGTGACCCTCCTTTCCACAGAGAAGAGAAGTGAAGGACACAGCGAAAGCAAGACCAGAAGGCAGAGAAAACCCCAACTGTACATGTCATGGTCTCCTAGGCCCTCAGGTCCAGCGAGAATCAACAGGGCAGGCAAACTGCCCCTCCCTGTTCACCTGCATTTTTCCTGCTTATCCCAGGAATAGCCTAGATTTCCAGAGTTAGGAGGGTCACAAGGTGAGCAGAAGCACAGGGGCCCCCACCAGTGGCCAGCCCAACAGGGGTGAATGGATGACATTAAGTATTCGTTGGATGCAATAAAGTGGCTGGACTCTCCCACGAAGCTGTGATGTGTGATCCAGCTTCCCCCTCAACCTAAGGCAGACACTCATCCGTCAGACGAATGGGGGTGGGAGCCAAGGAAGGATTGCCCAGGAGCAGCCAGCATCACTGTGGATCAATAAGGACCTGAAGCTCTGGGAAGCAACAGTAATAAATAAATATGACAAATAGGCAGAAGGGTTAACTGGGCCTTGTGGGGAAGGTTTTCGGGAGGGGCCAGGGGCTCGAACCTTGGGTGACAAAGGAGGCAGGAGGTGGGCTGTCAATCGAAGCCACCAGGGAGTGGGGGCTTAAGAGTGCAGTGTCCAAGGCAAGACTGGCCCAGAATTCATTTCTGGAGCCCAGTGGGTGGTTGGCCGCTGAGAAAGGACAAGGCTGCCCTCCCAGTCCAATGCCACCAGGTGTGACATGGGTTCTGGAGGAAGGGATCCAATAGCCAGCCACACCAGACCACACACCTGGCCCCACACTGGACCCTGGTTGTGCACTGACCACTCTGAGAAGGGACCTCAGGAGGGGAGAGGGGTCAGAAAGCCGCTCTTCTCACCTCCCCGGAACTAGCCTCCTCCCCAGAGGTTCCAGGGCTGCCCGAGTCAGGGTTTGGGGTGCTTTGCGCCTCTGATGGTGATGCATGGCCCTGCTAATTCGCCGCACATGGCTGTCGATTCTGGTGCAGCTGCTGCCCCCGCCCTCTAGGCGCTCAGTAACGCCAGGCTGCGGAGCACGCTGCAAATTAACACCATTTGTTCTGCAGAACATGTTCTATTTCCACACTACACGCATAGCTTATTACCTCACCAGCAGTGCGGGGGAGAGGCGGCTGGGGCTGGGGTCTCCCCCAAGCCCACTGCCGGCGAAGGGAAGGCAGTGATGCTGGATCCTTGGAATGTGATCTTTGGAGGGCTGTTGTCCGGCTCTAGGATCATTCCCAGGAGAGTGTCTTAGCTCCTGTCTGCCCATCCTGGTGACAACACCCAGGGCTCCAGGCCTGTTGCTCCCAGGCTGCTTCATTTCTGCACTGTCCGGCTTTGTGGCCTTAGTGAGGTGATTTGACCTCCCTGAGCCTTGAATGTGGACCTCTAGCATCTGCCTCCAGACAATTAGACAAAACCACTGGGGCAAAGCTCAGGCTTAACTCTCATTTAGTGGCACAGTTATGGAGTTTTTATCTTGTCACTCTAAGTGACAGTTACCAAGGTCAGAGCAGACAGTTAACGACAAAGATTCAGCCCAGAGGCCAGGGCGGGTGAGCAAGGGTGGACTTGGTGAGGGCTGGAACCCTGGAGCCCACCAGGAGCCCCTTCTAGGCCAGGACCTGCCCCTGCAAGTGGACAAGGTGGAGCACAGGTTCGGCCGCTGTTTCTGATCCTGGGCAGAGTCTCCAAGAGCAGGTGGAGCCCCTAAGAGCACCCAAGGAACACATGTTGCCTGGGGAAGCCTATGGGGCAGGATTCAGGCCTCCCTATGGCTACCACCTAAGGACCAGAGCCCAGGTTACCATGGACCCCTCACACAGGGGAGCCTCACTGTGCTTCCCTGCCCGCTGTGGGGAGCTCAGGGGCAGCCATTTGCCCCCACTGGCCCCCCTCCAAACCAGGGACACCCTGGCTGAGCAGAGAGACCAAGTAAAGGAAGGGCCACCTTTGGGTAAGACATATCATCCGGCCCCTTTCTCTCCTCCTGAGCTTCCCAAGCCACCCACTCTGGCGGGCTGTACTCTGCCACTTCAGGTGTGGGGTCCAGAACAAGGTAAGCTCACCTTGGGAGCTCACACAGCATAGAGAAGCCTCTGGTCTCCCAGCACCCCTTCCCTCAACAAGAGTCAACGGGCCCCTGCAGGAGGGCTGACAACCTCGGTGGCCCCTCAGGGAAGGATGGTCCAGTCCAGAGTTCAAGGGTTCTGAGCCCCTCTCCCTGCCAACAGCGCCAATGGCTCCTTGGCCCTTCCTTCCTAAGGGCAGCTAAACCAGAAGTTTCCTCTGGGCCCAGGCTCCCTTGTCCTCCTTGAGGGTAGACCCAGGAACAAGGTGGCAGACTGGTTGTCTAGACCCGGGGTGGCTGATGTCAGGGGCCGGCCTTGGCCGAATGGAGCCTGGTCACTGCCTGTTGGCATTTCCTGAGGGCAATTCAGGCCAGGCACCAAGCCAAGAGTCATCCTTTCATGAACTCTAGTGTGGCTGGAACCATTTTACAGATAAGAAAGTGGAGGGTCAGAGTGAGCAAAGCTCACACAGCAAGCACAGAGCTGGGGACTGAACTGGGCCTGGCCAGTCCCAGGCTGTGCACTGAGGTCAGCACTGCCCCCTACAGCCATGGAAGGTTATATGCTCCTCTGCACCCCTTAATCCCTCGTCCCTTCCTTACCACCCCTGCCCCTGACTGTGAGCAGAGCGCCAAGTGGACATAGGTACCAAGTTGCACAGAGTGTGTGGGAACCATCTGAGCCCTGGACATGGCACCCTCACCCTCCTCTCCTCTCTATCCAGCACCCACCCTCTCATCAATCGATTCAGCCCTGAAGACCAATGGAGTCTCACCTTCCTGAACAAACACACCCCATGGATCCATCAGAAGGGAGGAGCCTGGAGACACTTGGAGCATGAGTCTGATTCAGGGAGATAAGGGTGGGGCACCCAGGTTCTGTCACTGCCTGAGCAGAGGTACAAAGTGCTGCCTGAAGGGCTGGGGTGAGGCCAAACAGGAGGGTACAGGCAGCCAACCTCAGAGCCATCAAGGATGCACCTGGCACCGTCAGTGTGTCTGCCCAGGGCTCACCCAGGCAGGTGGCTCTTAGATGGCCAGCCACAGGCATTGACAGCAGGGTTTGGGCCTGGACTTCCAGCCGCCTGTTAATGCTCCTGTTTGTAGAGCACTGCAGCAGGACTGGGGAAGCTGGGGGGCTGGGTGCAGTAGCCCACCTCACCACAGGCTGAAATTTGCACATGTAGAGCACCTGGCCCACCTGTGGGAGCAGTTTGCACAGCGGATGGGGGGGGCCTAGAGAGGTGACCCTCTCACCCAGCTGGCCCCCGTGCCAGTTCCCAACCATAGCCTCCTGCTTTCCTGTACTTGCTTCCCCTAGGCATGGCTGGGGAGTGGACACAGTGAATGGGATCCTATCCATTGCATTTCAGGGACCTGAGGTGACATCAGAGCTGGTCACTGGGAAGCTTCAGGCAGTGGTTGTGATTCTCCATGGACTCTGCAAGACCCTGGGGGATGCCCAACGTGACTAATGCATGGGGGGTATCGCATGTGTCTGGCCCAGAGCTCAGGGCTGGTCCATTTCACTTGATGTTATGGAGCCCAATCTTCATGTACAGAAATGGCACATAGTAGGCTTTCAACTGATACCATACAAACAGAGGGAAGGGTGGATGGACAGATGAGTAAATGAACAGTCAATGAATGGATGGACAATGGACGGATGGATGGACCAACAGATGGATGGATAGATAGGTGGATGGATGAATGGCAGGTGACCCAAGTGCCAGCAAAAACTTCTGGCCACCACACAGCAGGAAGGACTTCGGTGGGCTATGGGTCAGGTCTTGGTGTGGAATGAAGGCCATCAGAAGCTATGGATTCCTTTCCTTCTGGGCCACAGGGTAGGCTCTTTATCACCACAAGGAGTGGCCAAGGTTGGGAGAGGGCAGGGTAGGTGAGGATGGTTGGTGCCTGCTCATTCCCAGGATCCTCTGGGAGGTGTAGGAGATGCAGAGGCTTTTCTGTCAAGAAGCAGAAAGACTTCATGAATATTTCATTAGGGAAGCAATGTGGCGGTCGAAGAACATCTGGTGGGACTCTCCAGGGAGCTGGGAGCCCATGCAGGAAGCAGGACTGTGAAATTCGGAGGCGGTATGAGGGGGTTCTGGCCTCCGTTGCTGAGGAAAGCTCTCTCCCTGTCACTACAATGGCTTGGGCCACCCCCATCCCCCCAGTTTTGGGGACAAACACCTGCCAGCATGGGTGATTGTGGGCAAGGCTGTGGGAGTGGACATCATGGGCCAGCTCCCTGGTTCCCCCACAGCACAGCTCCTCTGCCTACTCTCCCCACCCAGGCCCTTGGACAGGTCAGAGCTGCTCAGGGGAGAGGGCCCTGGGGTATGTATCTCCAGATGAGGCCATAGGCTGGGGCAAAACTGGGACCAGGGGCAGCCCAGAGAGGCAGAGGAACCCACCTGGACTTGATGGGCATTGGGCTGTGGAACGAGGCTATGGAATGAGGCTGTGGCTGGAGGGGTTTCCTGCGTCCCATTGCTGGAGGTACAGAGGACAGTCACCACTGCCCGTAGTCCCTTGGGTTCTGAAATACTCCGCTAGGTCCTCAGACCAGGGCTCACCTGGAACAGGGCAGCACCTACCCTGCTAGTGGAGGAGTCAGAGCTGGTGATGGAGAGTCTTAGGGGCTGGAAATGGAAAGACCTGGGAAACCTGCACCAGTGCCAGGGCATGATCCACAGGACCTACCTGGTCCACACCAGCCTACACGCTGAGGGGTGCCTGCCCTCCTCACAGGCAACCAAGCTGAGGCTCTGAGACCTTAGGATGCCCTGCTTTGCGCAGATCTGGACTTTGCTCTTGGCCAGCACCCAGGGCCATCACACTAGCTTCTAGGGCTGGCCAGGCTGGGCCTGGGCACCCTCTTCAGAAGCCTCCATCACCTGCCGATCCCGGAGGACGGCCCATCACTGAGAGCCCCTGCTCTCTGCCTGAGCGATCTCATGGCTGGTTTCTGCCAAAGTTTGAGCCCTGCCTGAAGCCCCAAAATACCTCTCGTTCCATCTCCACCTGCCTAACTCCAAATCCTGTGTTCCCTGGGCCCAGTGCTATGTCGCCCCACATTGCTGCCCCTCAGCCAACCCAGACCTTGGAAGCTCCTCACTGCCCTCCCAGGGCTAGGCTCCTTGGCCTTCACACTCTCACGACCCAAGCCCCTCCCTATTTGGCAGAGCTGGGACTAGCCACTGTCCATGCCCTTTCCTGCCATGTGCCCCAGGTTCCCTTGTGCTGCACTTTCTTTCTGGTTCTACTCTGGCTGCTCCGAGCATCACACAGGACAGCATCCAGTCCAGAGTCCCTAGAGTCACAACAGTGTCCCTCCTGGTCCTGTGCCCCCAAGCCCAAGGTGTGCATCCCTGTGCCCTTTGCCCGGCGTGCTTGGATGTTCCCTCTCACCTTCACCGTGGATCTTGCCCAGGGAGGGGTAACAGGGCACCGTGACTAGCAGCACTCCACCCAAATCCTCCTGCCACCACCTCCTGGTGGGCAGTAGCCTCTCCCACTGCCTTGGTCCTTTCTGCCCAGCAGGGCTTTGTCCTTGAAACCCCCCATGCACTGCTCCTCCCCACCCGGGCAGCTCGCTCCCATGCCCTCAGCAGCTGGGCTCCTTGGCACAGCCGCCTGAGCTCCCTCTGATGGCCACGTTTGGCTGTGATCCCACCAGTCTGCACACAGGCACTGCGGTGCCAAGCCAGGCTGTAGGGCTCTGGGCAGATGGGAGGGAGGGAAGTAAGATGCTTCTCCTGGGATCTCCCAGCCCCTCCAGGTGTCACCCTCCAGCCCTCCTCCCATCCCCACCTGAGTCCCTCGGATGGCCTGTGAGAAGAAACAGACAGACATTCAAGGACGGTTTGGGGACACCGTTCCAAAAATGGGGCAGAGAGAACCTGACCCTAAGACCCAGCCGGGCATAAGGTGCAGGTGACTCTGCCACGAGACCCCAGAGGGAGGGGCCCGAGCCCCAGAGGCAGAGGCGCTGCCATGCCAGGGACCCAGGGTATGGTTGCTGTCCCCTTAAGCCCTGGTGCTACCCACACCCAGCTGGCCAGCCTGCTTTAATTCTCTGTGCGGGGACAGTACCCGCACCACCTGGAGGACTCCTGGGCACCACACCGGGACAAATAGGCCCCAGGGTGGTGGACCATCTCCTACGCCTATGGCAGTGCTCAGGGAGCCAGGGGTGAGAGGGTCGAACCTGCTGGCCCAGAACCCCGCTGGACACAGCCATCCCCGCAGGCTGCTGTGCCACGTCACCCGCACCCAGGCCGAGACCCAGCCCCCTGCCCGGCGAGCCCCACTCAGTTGTTACCTGTGCCTCGCCAGTCGCCACTGTCCAACTGCTCCCAGCCGGGTGCTTCGTGGCTCCGCTGCCAAGCGGCTGCTGCCTCCCCAGGACGGGCTGCCAGCGATTTGCTGTGGTTTTTGTTTGTGAGTTTTGGCCCCGTGAGTCCGCGGCACCCAGGAGGCGCCCAACCCGCTGCTCGTCCATGGCAAGCGTCCATCTCCTCTCGCAGCGGCTCCTCACCTCTCCCTCCTCCTGTCCCCACAGTGCCAGCTCGGAGGCAACTGGCACGGACGAAGCCCGGCCAGCCTCTCGCAGCTGGGTGTAGCCACGCTTCTTTTTTTTTTTTTTTTTTTAATTTTAAACACACACACACATACTCGCACATGCACACACACACATGCCAAGCCCCCCGCCCCCGACAACATGCATCCCTTCTGTCAGGAGCAGCCCCAGCCAAGAAAGCCCAGAAGCGGGCGGCGGCAGAGAGCCGGGCTGCCGATCAATGGAAACCCCAGCCCCGAGCCCATCCCTTCCTCTCCCATCACCCTCCTCTTACGTAAGAACATCACATTCATGTCGCACTTCGGAGCCTCCTGATTGGGTCCACCTTGTCACCGGCCTGGTCCTTCTGCCGCCCTGGCCCCAGCCACCCAGGCCCCCTGCCCAGCCCCCCGCCTCAGCCTTACTGCTCCCGTCCCTTCCCTAAGGTATATTTATTTATGGGGTGCCCACTCTAGGCCACGTGCTGAGCAGCCCGCTAGAGGGATGGGGGCCTGGCCTCCTGGAGCTGACAGTCTAGCCCGGGCCTTGATTAAACACGTGGCTGTGCAGAGACGTGCTGGGGCTCTGGTGCACAAGACTGGCGGTAGGGTAGCCACAGAGTCCACTTGAGGGGTCAGAGGAGGGCCCCAAGTGGACATAAGGTCAAGGCCAATCTCAGGCCAGGACAGAAATGCGGGAAGAGGCCTTGGTCAGAGCTCCAGCTGATAAGGCAGCAAGCGGATGCTACCAGCTGTCTGCTCAAAGCCATTGGAGCCCTCTCCTTTGCTTATACAACTCCAGCGGGTGAGCCCACCACCTGCCAGGTCCCTGGAGCAGGGAGTGGCCAATTCAGGGCTTGGGGAAATGTTGGGGGCAGATGCGGCTGTCACATGGCCCCACCCATATCCTTCCCTGGTCTGAGCATAGGCTGGTGCCCCAAGGTGGAGCCAGAAGGAGTGGCCTGGGTGACCCCAGGAGCAACCATTCCATGGACTCCCCACCTCCTGCCTTCTCGTCATCCAGGAAAAACAACCCTGCTTGCAGGTCGCCTTGCCAAGTCTCCCATGAGCCTGGCAGGTGACTGATCTCCTCATAGATGCAGGTGGGAGGCAAGCACCGATGGCAGGATGTCGACTCAGACGGAGGGCGTGTATGAGGGGTCCTCTCAGGGTCTGGCCTGGGCCATCTGGAGGGGGGTCCATTTGGAAACCCCAAGGCCAAGTTGGCTCTGGGTCAGAGGTCGCCCCATGCCAACTTATCTGATCCAGATGGCGTCACCTGAACACCTCCCCTCAGCTGTGACTGGAAAGGGTGGCTGATGGACTGCTAGGCTCTGGGTGGTGGAAGCCTCTTGTCTTCAGGCATTGCTTTGCCTTTCTGGGTATTAATTTTTTTTTCTTACCAATTACTCTAAGGATTTGACAACTTTAATTAGCTTGAAAACCCCTTGAAGTGCCCTAAATGGACAAGAAGGAAAAGTCACCACAGGATGGTCACGCTCCCATGGGGCAGAGGCGCAATGACCACAAGGAAGGTTCTGAATTGAATAAATGCTGATCTTTGGCAGAGTCAATGCCCACCCGAGCTCCAGCTGCACCTGATCACAGTTGGCCTTTAGGCTCTGAGGTGAATCCCAGGGGCAACCTCTGACCTCTAGGCCACTGGGCCTTTCTCTCTGTAGGGTTTGCCCAAGCTCAGGCTGGAGAAAGTTCTAGAAGGAATGGCCTTACCAGGAGGCCTCCTGGCCTTTCAGCCTTGCCTTCCTGAAGCTCCTTCCACCTACTGCCTCCCTGCGCTCACTGGGCCCCCTTCCTCCACACCGCCTCCTGGCTGCTCCCAGAACATTCTGGCAGCTCCTGCTGAAGGACCAGCTATATCCAGAGGCTCCTCCTTCACATGGCCCAATGCCTCTTCTTCATTCAAGGCTATCTCACAATCTCCTCTCAGGGGGTCTTCCCTGACCATTCCTTTTTTATAAAATTGTGGTAAAATGCACATAAAATAAAAGTCACCATTTGAAAGTGCACAGTGAAGTGGCATCTAGCATATTCAGTATTGGGCACCACCACCTCCTAGTTCCAGAGCACTTCTGTCTCCCCAAAAGGAGGTTCTACCCTATCCACAGTCACACCCTCCCCAGCCCAGGCCACCACGGACCAGCTTCCTGTCCATGGATATGCGTGTTCTGGGCAGTTCAGGTCTATGGAATCATCCACACACAGCTTCTCTCTCTGGTGTGGCGTTTTCACAGCTTGTCCATGCTGTGGCCTGTGTCAGAGCTTCCTTCTTTCGTTTGGTCACTGATTTGCGTTCTTTTTAAGTGGCCCAGGCTGCTCATCTTCATTCCACACGGGGGGAGGGCTTCAAGCCTCTGGGAGCTGGGCCTGGCCCATGCTCTGCTCGGGTTAGCCACCCGCAGAACTGGGCTGGGGCGTGGCCAGACTCACTAGGAATGAGAACAGAAGCACTTTTAGTAACAGAGAATGCTCAGTTCCCTGACAGAAGGGCTCTGGGTGTGGCTTAAGGGACAGGAGGACTTCACATTCCCCACGTGTGAATGCAAAGCCCTGTGCCAGTCCACACCCCACCACCCAGCCAGCTCTGCTTCCTGCATTTTGCAGGCACATGATGGGGCTGGAAGCATTCCCAGGGCTGCAGGAGCCCAGGTCTAGGGCCACTGTAGCAGCTGCCACTTTGCAGGGAAAGGACACCTGCTGTCTGGCTGTGGTTGTGGGAGCCAGACTGAGGCAGGTCTCCTGTGTCCCTGCACCCCTTCCCGTTCTCAGTCCATGTAGAATTATGAACAGCAGCAGAGCATCCTGCTAAGATGAAATAAAAGGAGCTCACTGACCACTGAGCTGGGGAGAGCCGATGTGCACATAGGCGATAAAAGACCAGGCACCCAGTGTGGGGGTGGGATTGGCCATGCTTAGGGCAAGGTTGGGGGAGGGTAGTCAGGATCTGACCACAGAGCTACACCAGGCACAGAATGACCCCAAGCCCTGTCCCCCTTGGGACGCCTGTGTGTGAGCCTGCTCGTGGCTCAGGCTCTTCCACACTGCCCACCCCCCATTCCCTCTGGGCTCCACCTGTCATCCTGATGAATGGGCTGAGACAGAGGACCCCCAGCTAGGGTCAGCGCCCTGCTGCCTGCGGGACTCACGCCTCATCCATTACTGGGGGCTGCTGGCAGGGCGGGCTGCAGCAGCTGCCTGAGACATCCGGGTGCATGCCTTCAGAAGCCTTCAAGTGGATACTAAGTGCCTCTCACCCCCAGCCCCTCCCCAGCCAGGGTTGGTGGGTGGGTGGCTGGGCCACACCTGCCTCTCTTGATCCCCAGAAACCTGGCCAGGTGCCACCTTGGCAGAGGCGCTTCTTCTGGTGGTCGGGCAGCAGGGGGGACATTCCACAGGGAGCCCTGGCTTGCCCACTGCTCTCGTCATGGGCTCACAGCTCTGCAGCCCGCCCTGACCCTGGGGCTGTGCAGTGGACAGAACCAGGAGGGGAGGGGGAAGGGGTTGTCTGCAGCTCTGCCTGGTGACTGCACACGCAGAGACATGCTGACCAACAGCCTCCATCCAGATCCAGCTTCTCTGAGGTGCAGTCTTGTAACATTGCACCTTCTGTAACCTTCTGTGCCTCAGTTTCCCCCACTGTATAGTGACAGTACTCCTCACAGGCTAGGTGAGGCCTCAGTGGAACTCCAGACGTAAAGATGAGAGCAGATGCTATACAGGTGAAAATCCTTGTTTTCGCATCTGAGCGGGCTGGGCTGTGAGGTGTGTGCCTGCCTGGCGGCCATGCTTGTGAGCGTGTGCTTATGTGAGTGTGCATGGGCATGCCTTGGAGGTGTGTGCATCTCCAAGGGTGAGCAAGTGGAGTGTGTGCCCATGTCTTCCTTTCACATCCTCAGCCTCTTTCCACCATTGGGGTCCCAGATGTTGAAAGAGATCTTGGGGGTTGACCCAGCCAGCCCTGCAGGTAGTCATGAGTCCTGAGGTTCCTCCCACCCCGCCCCAGGCCCTTCCAGCTCTGCTGGGTGTGAGCAAGAACACATCGGGGTGAGATGCTACTCCCCAGGATCTTGACACGTGTCCCCATCTCTCCCACCCCAGACAGGACAGGAGGGCTCGGGCCGGTCCAAGTCAGCCTTTCTGGCTACGGAATCTTGCGTTTATTTCTGTCGTGGTTTGCCCTGAAGGACCTGAGGCAGTGTCAAGTGCAGGAGTGATGGGGACCAATTGCAGACACTCCCTTTCCTGTCTTGCCTTCTCCCCTCCAGCCACTCAGGCCTCCGTGCTCTTCCTGGAACACACACTCCCAGCTCTTGCCCCATCCAGGGCCTTTGCAAGGTCCATCAGCCCGGAAGACTCCTCTTCCAGAAACCTGAGTGGCTCCTCTCCCTTCCTCCAGGTCTCTGCTAAAATGCCCGCTTTGCGACACCTTTCCGGAGGAGCCTTCTATGTACTTCACGCACACTCAGCCCTGCACCTGCACCCCGCTTGATGTTCGGCTGCAGGGCTGCAGGAAGCCTGCCCTGTCTTACTTACCCATCTTCTTTGCTCATGGTCTTTCATTGAAATGGCAACTCTGTGAGTGGAAGGGCCTTTGTTCTGCTCTAGCTGGGCCCCCAGTCAGACAGTGGGTGGCAGGTGGAGATCAAACGGCTCAGAGGAGGGAGAGCCCCCAGACAGGGCGGTCAGTCCCCAGTCACTGAGCTCCCACCCCTCGTAGAGCCCCAAGGAAGGAGCTATGGGGGACAGAGCTGCCTGCTGCTGCTGCTGGTGTCTCTGCCCTCGGGGAAGGCACCCGAGGTGGACGCCAGTGGCTTTCTCAATCGGTTTGAGCAGCTCCAGGCCACAGGCTGGTGCGCTGGCCCAGGCATGTGTGTGCCTCCCAGCGCAGGCTGCTGCGAGTGAGTCTTCACTCAAGCCTGATTTTATGCCCGTCAGGAAAGTTTTGTACTTATCTGTTGTATATTGGTTCTGCAATCACATCTATGCTGACGTTTACTCAGGAGATTGTTGTTTTTCATTAAGAAAGTGTTTAGGGGTGAAGAGGCATCATGTCTGCAACTTCCTCTCAACGTTCAGAAAAAATATAATAAATTGCTTATGTTGGGAAAAAGCATAAAGAAATGCAGTAAAATATTAACAATTGGGGAAACTGGGCGAATGGTGTGTAGATATTCTTTATGCAATTCCTCTAAATCACCTATAAGTTCGAAATTATTTCAAAATAAAAAGTTACAGAATAATTAACAAACACATCTCCTCCCCAAAAGAAGTAATGAATGACAACGTTTTCTAATGGAATTTCCTCCTTTGGTGTGTTGACATGATTTATCTGAATTATTTAAATAGATTTCCTAGTATTGAACTATCCTTGGATTTCTGAGTGAACCATATTTGGTGACACTACAGTGTTTTTTAATACACTGCTAGATTCAGTTTCTAGTGTTCATTTCCAGTTTGTTAGCTTTATATCCACAGTAAGAGCAGTCTGTGGTTTTCATTTTTTTGTGTGTTTGTTTGGTTTTGATATAAGGATTAAGCTATCTTTGTAAAATAAATGAGAAATTGATTTTCCTTGACTATTTATAAGAAGTGGCCTATAAAGCCTTCTGAGCCTAGTGCCCTCCTTGGAGTAACTTTTAAATTATCTTTTTCAGTTTCTTCTTTGGTTATGGTGTGTTTGGACTTCCTACTTTTTTAGGTCAAGTTCTATTTCTACAAAATTATGTATTTCAATAATATTGTAGAATATATTAGGATAGAATTATGCATACTCTCTTATGACTTTTAACCTCTTATTGGTAGTTATATCCCTTTCTTACTCTGCACTTTGTGCCCAGTTCCTTATTTTTTGGATTAGATTAAGTATAAGTTAAACTATTTTATTATTTGCATGTTTAGTCGAATTCTTGATTAAACAGCTACATCTATCAATATGACTTTTTCTGTCTCTGTATTTATTGTTTTGTGCTTTATTTATTTATTTCTTCTCATTTGTTTGGGTTTATTTTCTCTTTTCTAACTTTTAATTTGGATGCCTTTACCCCACATTTAATAATGAAAATATTTCAGGCCATGACTATGCCTTGCAGTCTGACTTGAACTATATCCTATCAGTATAAACATCTAGAAATTTCATTATTTTCTAGATATTTTGTAATTACAGTTTTGGTTTTCTTTTTGTTAAGATAGTCAATTAGGTTATGTTTTAAATTCCAATTGGGAATTGTAACAAACTTTTAATTATTAATTTAAAATTTTAATGTATTGCGGTCTCTGAATTCTGCCTGGATAACATCTGGGGCATCCATCGATCCTGGTTTTCCTGGGACAAGGGGTCTCCCAGGACGCCAGTCCTTTAGTGCCAGAAAAACCAGAATGAGCCTGCCACCCTAATAACGGAGGTTTTCTTTATCACCTAAAATGTGATTTGTTTTAGTACTTGCTACAAGGGAACTTGAAAAGAATGTGTTTCCTGATTGTAGGGTACAGAGTTTAAATTTAGATCTACTTAATTAACTTAATTAATAATATTTCTCAGTTCCTCTATATCTATTTTTTGGCTAATTTGATTAGTCAAAAAGTGAGAGAAGTGTACACCACCACTGCTATTTTATTTTTTTCACATTTTTTCTAACAGATTTTGCCTAATATAGTTTAGCACTGTTATTTTCACATAAAAATTTATTATTGTAAAATTGATAAACCTCTAACAAGAGTGACAAAACTGAAAATGAAAGAAGACTGAAATCCCCAATGTCAGCAATGTACCAAGGAAAACACCACAGACCCTGTAGCCATTAAAAAGATAATCAAGAAATAATACAAAAAACTTTACACTCAAACATTTGACAGCTTGGAAGAAATGGACCAGTTTCTTAAAAAGCACACACTACCAAAACTCAACCAAGATGAAATAGACAATCTGCATAGTCCTACAACCATTCAAAAAATCTAATTCATACCCTTAAAGCCCCCCAAAAATAAATTTCCAAGTCCCAGATGCTTTCACTAGAAAGTTCTATCAAGGATTTAAATCCTTCTCAAACTCTTCCAGAAAATACTTTCCAACATATTCTATGAGGTCAGAATTACCTGGTTACCAAATACAAAGAGAGTAAAAAAAAAAAAAATTGTTTTTTTAAATCAAAAACTACAGACCAGTATCTCTCATGAACTTGGATGCAAAAATCTGCAACAAAATATTAGCAAATCAAATCCAACAATACATAAAAATAATCAAGCATCGGAACCAAGTAGGGCTTGTTCCACCTATGCAAGGCTGGTTCAACATTCAAAAATCAATCATCAGGCTAAAGAAAAAAATCATGTGATTATATCAATAGGTACAGAAAAAGCACTTCACAATATCCAACACCCATTCATGATGAAACTCTTAACAAATTAAGACTAAAAGGGAACTACCTCAGGTGACAAAGAGCATCTATAAAAACCTACAGCTAACATCATACCTAATGGTGAAAGCTGAATCTTTCTCCTGAGATCAAGAACAAGGCAAAAATGTCCATTCTTACCTGTATTATTCAACATAGTCCTGAATGTTCTGGCCAGTGCAATAAGGCAAGAAACAGAAAAATTGCCCTGGCTGGTGTGGTTCAGTTGGTGGTGGGTTCAATTCCTGGTCAGGGTACATACCAACGTTGCGGGTTTGATCCCAGGTGAAGGTAAATGCAGGAGTCAACCCATTGATATTCTCTCTCACATCAATGTTTCTCTCCCTGTCTCTCTTTTTCTCCCCCTTCCTCTCTCTAAAATCAATTTTTTAAAAATCAAAAGCCTAAATAAATGGAGACACATACCATATTCATGGACTGGAAGATTCAACATAGTAACAACGTCAATCTCCCTCACATTGATGTAGCACAATTCCTGTCAAAACCCCAGGAAGATGTTCTGTAGACACAGACAAGCTTATTCTAAAATGTATACAGAAAGGACCTAGAATATTGCAAAACAACATTGAAAATAAAAAGAAAGTTTAGAAATCATTCTACCTGATATTAAAGCCTAATATGTAGCTACAGCATCAAGATAGCATGATGTTGGTGGAGGAATAGATCACAAATCAATAGAACAGAATAGAGAACCCAGAAATAGACTCACACAAATATGCACAACTAATTTTGACAAAGGTATAAGAGCAAACAATTCAATGGAGGAAGAACAGCCTTTTCAACAAATGGTGCTGGAGCAATTAGACATCCATTATACACACACACACACACACCCCTTGACCTAACTCTCATACTTTACACAAAAATTAACTCAAAATGTATCCAGAATAGGCAAATCCATAGAGATAGAAGCATACTTGTAGCTTCCAGGGGCTGGGTAGGAGGGAATGGGGAGTGACTGCTTAATAGGTACAGAATTTACATTTGGAATAATAAAAAATTACTAGAACTAGTTGGTGGTGATGATTGTAGAGCATTGTGTGTGTACTTAATGCCACTAAATTGTGTCCTCTAAAATGATAAATTTTGTGTTACCAAAATAAAAAATAACTCAAAATGGATCACAGACTTAAATGTGAAATGCAAAACTATAAAACTTTTAGAATGCAGGGAAAAAAACCTCGTAGGGCTACCTAAGTTTTTGTTCTTAGAGCTGACACCAGAAGTGTGATCCATAAATGGAAAAAAATGATAAATTAAACTTCATCAAAATCAAAAGCTTTTTCTCTGTGAAATACCTTGTTAAGAGGATAGAAAGACAAACTATGCACTGGACAAAATATTTGCAAACCACATATCTGACAAAAGACAAATATGTAGAATATATAGAAAACTCAAAATTTGACGCTATGAAGACACTCCAATTAGAAAATGTGGAAAAGACATGAACAGACAAAGAGAACATCCCAAATAAACATAAAAATGTGTTCAACATCATCATCTTAGGGAAATGAAAATTAAAACCACAATAGCATTTTACTATACATATCTCAGGATGGTTCAAATGAAAATGGGAACCACACCAAAAGTTGGTGAGAATAGTGAAAACTTAGATCTCTCAGACAGTGCTGCTGGGAATGTCAAATGTTACAGCCTCTCAGGAAAACAGCTTGGCAGTTTCTTATAAAACAAAACATGGAACTTCCATATGACCCAGCACTGCACCCTCAGGATTTATCCCAGAGAAATGAAAACTTATGTTCACACTAAAACCTGTGCTCATAGTAGCTTTCATAGCAGCTTTACTGTAATAGTCAAAACCTGGGGACAACCCAGATGTCCTTCAATAGGTGAAAGGTTAAACCAACTGTGATTCGTCTGCACCAGTGCAATAAAAGGAACCAACGATAGATGCTCACAACAATTGGGATGGATCACAAGAGAATTCAGCTGAGTGAAAAGAGCCAGTCCCCAAAGATCACATACTGCGTGATTCCACCTGTATATCATTCTTGAAATGACAAAATTATGGCAATGGAGAACAGACTAAGTGGTTGCCAGGGGTTAAGGAGAAGGTGGGAGTGGGAGGGAGGCCAAAGGGCAGCGTGAGGAGTCCTCGTGGGGTGGGAATGAATGTTCTATGTGTTGACTGCATCAATGTCAGCATCCCCCTGTGACATTATGCTATAGTTTTGCAACACGGTACCATTGGGAGAAACTGGATAAAGACCACACAGAGTCTCTCTGTAGTATTTCTTACAGCTGCATGTGAATGTATAATTATCTCAAAATTAAAAGTTTAATTTTAAAAATTGCCTTAAGAACTTGAAAACAGTCGATTTGTGATGGTTTGGGGACCCTGTCTTTAGGATTGTCAAGCACCGGATTTGTGGTCTATGCAAATCATTGTCCATTTAATAAATATCAATGAACACCCTTTAAATATTAATGAGCACTGGTTTTAAGTGGTTATGATTTTGCTATATTTTATACCCTTCATCCATAAGAATTTATCTCTTTTATTTTAAACTTTGTGTGTGGAATTCCACTTAACAGTGAAACTTTCATTTCTTTTGGTTTGCATTTTCTGGCCTGCCTTGTCTAACTTATGAATTTTAACCCTTCTGATTTGTTTTCTCTTAGGTGTTTTTCTTATAGATTTTAGTTAGATTTTTTTTTTTTTTTTACCAAATCTGAGAGGCTTTGTCCTTTAAAAAATGAGTCAAATGTATTTATATTTATTGTCGCACAAGCCAGTGATATGTTTATCACTCCTGTCATCTTAGGGCTGTTGTTCTGTGTTTGGTTTGGGGGGGGTGTATGTGTGTGTACACGCACATGCACATGCCCATATGTTTGCTTTTTCCTGCATTTTCTAACTATCGGCAGTTAGACTATACTTTCTTTAATTTATTTTCACTAGCTGCTTGGGAGATATTCTTCCTGTTTTTGGTTATCCTGTAGTTACCTTATTTTAAAAACATGTTTGACTTCCTATTGCTCTAAGTTGCTGCACAGCCGAATCCTCTCGCTGCGCTTTGAGGAAATTCACCCGCATTGACCCCTGCTCCCACCCCTCCCATTTCCACCCCCCCTTTATTGGCACAGCAGTGAAAGGAACACTCGGTGGGTTGATGTTATTTGTTTTAATATTTTCAATTTTCTTTTAAAATGATTTATGCCACTTGTATCCTGTTGTGTGTTTTTTTTATTTTGTTGTTTTTGTTTTGTTGTTATTGGGTGGCTTTTTTGGTTAACCCTCACCCGAGGATATTTTTTCCATTGATTTTTAGAAAGAGTGGGAGGGAGGGACAGAGGGGGAGAGAGAGAGAAAAACCACTGCTGTGAGAGGGACACATGGACCGGTTGCCTCCCGGACATGCCCCGATAGGGGCCAGGGGATCGCACCCGCAACCCAGGTACATGGCCCTGACCGGAAATCGAACTCGTGACCCTGCGGTTCTTGGGTTGACACTCTAACCACTGAGCCAAACCGGCCAGGGCTGCATCCTGCTTTTTATTCACATTATAATGACTATGTGGCTTTCCTTTGATTTTTAATTTTTTTGCTGCAGATGGTCTTCAGTACTACCACTCCCTTATCCGTATGCCCCACATTCATTTCGTTGTTAAATTGTGGCTCACTGTGGCAGAATTTCTGAGCTTTAGCATAACTGAGAATGTCTTCGCACTGGCACATAGGATAACATCTTGGTGTTACGTGAAATTCTGAATCAGGATCATTTTCTCTCAAAACTCTGACTGTATTGCCTTGATGTTTTCAGAATTTATTATTTTAAGGAAGTGATGAATTTAATGTAACATTTAAAAAGTTTTCAGCTTGGAAGTTAATAGAATGATTGCTTCAGTCTCAACATTTAAAACACTTTTTTACTCTGAGAATCATCTAAGGTGTCACTTTTTCTTTCATTAATTTCACCAGATGCAAGTTAAGGCATCCCCCCTCCAGATGGGAAGGTCCCCTTCTGCCCCCTCACAGCCTGCTGCTTCTGCTTCACCTGTTCTCAGCTCTTGGCGGCAGGTCAGCCACCTGTGCACGACCTGCGTGCCGCCCTGTGGGTCCTCTGTCTTCTCCCTTCTGTTCTCATGGCATTCTAGCACATTCTTCAGGTTTGCTCTCCAGGCCACTGACACCATTCTTTCAACAGCGTTATTGAGACATAATTGACATGTGATAAACTGCACATATTTACAATGTATGGTTTAAGTTTTCCCATATGCATCCAGCCACAAAACTGTCACCACAACCAAGGTACTGAACACATCCATTTTCTTGGTTCCTTTTGTGTCCCTTTGCACCCCTCCCTCCTGCATCTCCCACCCAGGAGCGGGGTGCGGAGCTGGGGTGACTGTAATTAATGGGCGGGCGGGGTGTGGGGAGAGGAGGCTGTGAAAGAGACTGAGGAGGAGGTTCTGGGGTCCAGCGTGTGGGCAGCCCCAGGGGTGGGCACAGACAGGTGGGATGAGAAGTGTCCCCTGCATGAGGCCTTTGGAGCCATGGTCACAGAGCAACCTGGCGAGTTTCTGCCAGGCCCAGTCTGCAGAGTCCAGAGAAGGAGTGAGCTTGGTGGGAGCTAAAGAGAGGAAGGGTCTTTGAGAACATTTCACCGAGGTCCTGGAGAGCAGCTGAAAATGCTGGGTTGCAAGTTTCCTCACAGAAAGAGGCCTGAGAGGAAGGAAGGGAGGGTGTCGCTCTCTAGTCTGAGCTCCTCTGAAGCTATCTGGAGGGTGGCAGGCAGTTCTGAGCTTTAGCTTCAAAGTGGTGGGCACTGAGTAGTCCAGGGAGGATGTGGGGACCCTGAGCCTGTCATCATCTCCCGTATAAGTGTGTCCCTGGCAGCTGTGCATTGACCCAAGGACAGAGCCAGGACCCCTGGCCCTAAAGGGTTAGCTCCCCATGCCTGATGGGTCCCCAGGTGGGGGCCCGGGTCTTCTGGACCAGCCTCATTGGGCTGGGACCACCGGCCCAAGGGCTGGAGATGATGGTGGCTCTCTGGTTTCAGGAAGGAAGGAAGGCAGAAAGCGGGGTTCGGAGGCTAGCGGGTGTGTGGTGGCCCAGCCCCTGTCCCGGCTCCTGGACCTGGCGGCAGTCCCCGCTCCGGGCAGCAGGTGCACGTGGCATCACCCAGCGAGCACTACAGGCACCTGGGGCCCAACCACGCCGTCTGAAGAGGGATCGCTGCGGGGCCACTCGCCGCCTGCGTAGCTGGAGACAGGTGCTCGCCGTGCTCTGGGCCTCAGTCTCCCTTCTCCACCTGGGGGGGTGCAGAGGTCTCGAGAGACCTTCAACCCGCATCCCCTTCTTGTGGGAAGAGACTGCTGACTCTTGAGTCCTTGGGGTGTGGGGTGTCCATAGAGCCCCCAGAGAGAGACCCGAGTGTGCAGAGGCTAAGAAAATGGCAGGCACAGGCAGCAGGCCATGGCCCCAGGTGTGGTCTGGCTAGGCCAGGCCAGAGGAAAGAGGAAGGGAGACTGGGCACGGGGAGGGCCCGGCTCACGGGAGTTTCCCAGCAGCATGGCCAGCCCCGTTAGATACCCAGTGGCGCCCCGGAAATGTGGGCTGGCCTGCAATCAAGCCGAGCTCATGACCCACCCCAGTCTGCCCGCTCTAGGTCACGGGACAGCAGGCCAGCTGGCCGCGGGCTGGGGCCATGTGTTACCCAGGGGTACCCGCAGCCTGCTGGGAAGGGAAGCCACCCAAAGGCCCTGACTCTGACCTGTGGTGCCCTGGTGATCAGCTCAGCGACGGGCCTGGGGCAGGGGAGGGGCATAGAGGCTTCCCAGGCGACTCAGGCCATTCTGCCGACCCCAGCTCCCTCTAAGCCCCAGAAGCTCTGAATCTTACTGCTTCACTGTAGGAGCCAAATCCCTGACTCCACCCCAGCACCCAGCACCCAGCACCCAGCCCTAGAAGCCACCACAGCTCGGCCCTGTTATCTCTGCTTCCTGTAGGGGTGGGGTGGGGAACAGCCAACGGCTGGGGTCTCAGGTGCTCTGCAGGAAAGCATGACCTCTCGGCCACAAAGGAGTCCAGCTGGTCCCACCAGTCCCCTAATTGGGCCCTGGGAAGGTGACAATTGGAGTCCAAGACCTGCCACCCACTGGCTGCCTGTGTTTGTCTCTGAACCTCAGTCTCTTCATCTGCTGGCTGGGAATGGAGGTCCTAATACAGCTGGTCCATCTGAGATGCCCCCCACGCTAGCTCCTGTTCCTCCCCCGCCCTGCACAGGCATCAATTCAGGGGTCTGGGAATCTTCTCCTTTCTTTTCCCCATGAATGAATTCCTTTTGGGAAGGGAAGGCCATGTGGTGATTCAGGGAGAAAATGGTTGTTTTTTTAATCCCCACTGGAAGATACTTTTTCCATTGCTTTTCAGCTAAAGGGAGTAAAAGAGAGAAAGAGAGAGAAAGAAAGAAACATTGATGTGAGAGAGACACGTGGATTGATTGCCTCCCACACAGGCTCCGACCCAGGGCTGGAGATCGAGCCTGCAACCGAGATATGTGCCCTTTGCTGGAATTGAACCCAGGACCCTTCAGTCCATGGGCTGATACTCTAACCACTGAGCCAAACTGGCTCGGGCAAGGAAAAATGTTTATAAAGCAGGTATCTTCTCTGTGTCTGTTACCTCTCACCCTCTAAACTTCACAAATCTTCAAGCACGAGCACCATACATTGTCACCACCATTATTCTTAAGACACCCATTCAAAGTCCTTTTAGTAGCTCCCTTTGCCTACAGACCAGACCCAAGACCCCATTGGCCTCTGGGGCCTAGGGCTCAGCCCCACCCCTCAGCAGGGTCGAGGTCCTGAGGCCTGGGCAAGTTGACCTCTGGGTGGACGATTAGCTGTAGGAATGTCAAAGGGATAGCCTGGACCCCAGAGGCCCCACCAATGTCCCCTAGACAGCCAGTCTACAAGGAGCTAGTCCCCTGCCATTGCTCCATGGTCATCCTGAGCCAGAAGGGCCCGTAGCAACCCAGAGAGAGTGAGTGCTTGTCCACAGTCCCCCTGACTAGGACCAAGCCTCACATCCCACAGAAGAGTTTTCCCTCTGGTCTACACAGCCCTTCTTCCAGTGCCCAGGAAGATCTGAAGGTTGCAGGAGTTTGGGGAATTATCCTGAAGAGCCCTGAGGATGGCCTGTGAGAGGGCTCAGCCTCAGGCCAGGTAGTTGCTTTGAGAAGGTTCCATAAACTTGAAGGCATGTAGAGGTGAGCCACTTGCTTTGCTAATCACACACTCACTCTGTCTAGTGGGTTGAGGAGGGTGTCCCAGACCCAGGAGCCTGGTCTGGAGCTCCTGGCCTGCCCTTCTCCAGCCTGTCTCTCCTGTTGCCATCAGGAGGGACATGGGGAGAGACCATCAGCTCCTGCTGCAGCTCAAACCTATGAGAGTGGAGTGACAGTCCCAGCTGGCCCCATGTACTGGTAGCCAGCCCCATCTTGCGTGGTAAGTTACTGGAGGCTGGCCCAGCCCAGCTGCACCTGAGCTGATGCGTGCAGTGCGTGGGCGTGGGGGTGTTCCGCCTGTAGTGTCCCCCCACTGACCCAGGACCGAGAAGTGAAATTTCTGGGTGTCTGGGTGAAGGTCAGTTGGGTCCACCAGGTGGGTTTTTGAGGGAGGCGTGGGGGCTGGTGTTCTGTCCAGACGCCTGGTTGGACTGTGGGTGTCCTCAGCACAGGGTCTGAAAGGACTGCACTTGAGGAGCATGGGAAAGAGGCCCCACCCTGCCCAGCTTGCAGACACATCGCCCACAACCTGCCCACCAGCCAGAGGAAGAGGCGATTCTGCAGCCAGGTCAGCAGGGCACCTGTGCACATACACGGCTGCCATGTCTGGGGACCCCAGTGCTGGAGAGGGTCTACATGGCAAGACTCCTGCACCATGCCCTGTTCTCAGTGCCCAGCACATGTCACTCAGCACAGCCCCACAGCAGCTGTTGCAGCTATTCACCCTGCCCTCTTCTGCAGATGAGGAAACCGAGGCCTAGAGGCAGGATCAGCTATGTCGTCTGCAGGGCCCGTTGAAAATGAAAGTTTGGGCCACTTGTTTTAAAGGTGTGAAGCACTTCAAGATTTTGACAGCAGAACATTAACCATGCTTGGACCTCATGAGCCTCTCCAAGCACTCAGGGCTTGCTCCTGATTGGCTCCCAGCCCTTGGGGAGAGCTTGGACCATCACACACACCCAGGCCAAGCTGGGAGGGTCTGATGTGTGTGACCCAGTGTAAGCATTCTCAAACTGGGTTCCCTAGAGAATAAGGGTTCCGTGGGCCCCTCATAGGCTGCCTTGGGGGTGGCCAAGCAAACTTCCCAGTCCTCCAACCCAGGTCCTAGGAATTCCAACTGTCTAGTTTACATATTTCCGGTCAATATTATTTGGAATAAGTAAATATTGAGCTTCCATGTAAAAAATATTTTTTGGAGGGAGGATGGTTCAGAGAGAGAGAGATGTGTTAAAAAGGTAAACCACGGATTTCATTCAACCCCATATTTCAACATAAGGGAAACTGAGGCCTGAGAGCAGGCTATGGAGCCAAAGCAGGTCCCCTCCTGGTCAGTTGGAGGTGATCACTCCCTGGTCTCTTGGAGCCTGGCTAGACAGGATCGAAGCTGGTCTCCTGAGTGGACGTTTTGGGGACTCTCTGCTAGTCTGAAGTTCTTTGGAATTTCCCTCCTGCTCATAGCTGCAGCTCCCAGCTAGACTCGGGGAGCCCTCACACTGCTTGCCCTTGTGACACTTGTATCTCTGCATGTGTGAAGGCTGGTTAAGGTCCCTTCCTACAGAAGGGTGGGGTGAGGGGACTGTGTCGCTGTGTCTCACGGTGCTGGTCACTTTTAGGAGGGCAGGATGTGTGTATGGTATGGGCTGAGTCAGGGAGGTGCAGGTGACAGGAGGCTCCCTCACACTTGGCTGCCGTCCCCACACACACCAGCCGCCAACCAGGAGCAGTGACAGCCAAGAAGAGGCACAGCCAGGTGCAGACCAGGAGGTAAGGGGGGAGGGGGGAATAGGAGGTCACACCCCACCCAAAGAAAATCAAACTTTTAAAACATAATCATCGTGTTGGTCAAATAAACTGCCTCCACATCTGGGTTTCACCGGATTTGCAGCTCAGGCCTGTCCCAGTGCCTTTGGAGGTCCTCTTTCCTCTGCACGTGGACACGGCACACCCTCCCTGCCTCATCGCCGCCATCTGCAAATATTTGTAGGGCACCTCAGGCACCTGCCCCATGTTCTGGACACACCAAAGGCAGAGGCCAGACCTTTCCTGGAGTGTCTGAGCTTGGATCCTGCTCTGCTATGGGCTTGCTGTGTGGTCCTGGAAAAGCTGCTAGACCTCTCTGAGCCTGTATCCCCATCTGTAAAATGGAGCAGCATGTTCGGCAAGGGTAAAGAGTTGGCCCAGGGGAGGCTCATTCAATAAGAATTTTGCCTAGTTTTTTGTGGGGGAGGGTCTCCCCATGAACCTTGTGGCTAAAGCAGGGAGGGGACAGCCTCTGGGGAGGCTCAAAGCCACAAACCCTGTTACTTTCTTATCTGGAGGATCAACTGGGACAGGAGCGGGACACCTGTGTCATCTGCTCTGGGAGGCTGGGTATCAGGTGGGCACTGTGCTCCTGCTGGCTCCTTCCTGAGCTTCTCCTTTCTAGTTGGCCCCTGCTTGATCGAGAGATAGAAGACAGAAACAATGTCTGTCAAGCCTCCCTCCCACAGAGGTTCTCATCCAGTCTTCCCACCACTGTGCAATTGGTGCCACGTTGGACCCATTTTACAGACCAACAGACTGAGGCTCAGTGAGGTATAAGCAGTGAGTGATGGAGCCAGGACCCAACACCCACATCTCTCCTCTGCTGCTCCTCCCTGGTCCAGGGTCTGCTTCCCTATCTTTCGATCCCTGAGGCCATAGTGCAGATACTCCAGGTCAAGCCAGTGGGGTTCCCAACTTTTCCACTCTTCCCCCTAACCCCCGCCAGGGATGTGTCTGTTCTCTGGCCTTTGTTCATGGGGCTGAACTGGACTTTAATGCAATGGTACCCGCGTGTCACCTTTACAAGGAGTGTCTGCCAGGCACTGGGCCCTGCTGGCCGCTCACTACACGTGGCCTTCCTGCTGTACTTTCCTGAACTGTAGACGCCCCTTCTGTGGGCTTGAGAAGTTTGCACAGGTGGTTTTGTGGAATCACCTGGCCCATGCAGTCCCGGAATTAGAGCTTGGTGAACTACCTTTGGCACCGGCATCACTCTTGTCATCACTGTCACTCTTTCCACATCACTGTCACCTTATCCTGCCTATGTCTTCTCTAGTTCCCTGAGGGCTCTGCCCATACTTCCCTGGACAATCAGTGGCCCAGCAGTCCCTGCACACAGCCTCCAAGTATTTCTCCACCCTGTCTCCCTGGATAACATTCTCCTGGGCTGGTTCCTGTGCTCTCTCCCAAGTGCAGGTAACCCAAGGGGAGCAGCTTCTGTCTGGGGGGTAGGACAGGATCCTGCACAGGAAGGGCCCTGGGAGGGCATGGGACCTTCTGGTCCTGCTTCCTGCACTCCAGGAAGACAGACTGAGGCTCAGAGGAGTGGCTGGAGGGGTACAAGGATAGGACGGCTGTGCAGCAGACTGGCTGGCACAGAGCCCACTCCAGAATGGCCCGGAGTCAGGGGCAGAGACTGCTCAGCTGTCGTTCTGATTAAACCCAGATGCCCTACTAGGGATGCAAATATGCTCTGGGAGCACGTAAATGAAAAGCACAAGAATTGAGAAGTGTTCCTGGAATGGCTTCATGGGGAGCCTGGGGAGGGGAAGCTGCAAGAAACAGGCTGTGGAAGTCCCAGGCCCAGTGCGCAGCAGCCCCTCCACCCACTGGCCTCTGCAGGTGGCTAGAACAGCCCACACCTGCTGGGGGCCAGGAGCAGGCAGTTGCTGGGACTGGGCCTAGAGCCACCTTGCCCCACAACCCCAAGGCTGCCCAGGGAGAAGCCTGGATGGAGCATGGCCAGCTTCTTCCAAGGATTCCATACTGGGTCTGAGCCCAAAGTGACCTGAATTCAAAAATCATTCTGATAGAACAGCAGAGGAGGCCAGAAGTGGAGGCTGAGTCCAGGCCCCAGGATGGGAACGTGAGGGCAGACCCCAGCAAGAGTGCTGAATGGAGGCTGGGCCAGGAGCTCTGCCAACATGCCTCCTCAGGGCATGTGGGCAGCTGGACTGCTCACCTCCTGCCCCAGGCCCATGCTGAGCCCGGAATGTGGACCTAAGCCAGGTAGGACCCCCTCCAGGGCCTCCTGCTGGGTCCAGATTGTGGCAGAGCTGGGCCATGGAACCCTCTGGAAGCTTCCCAAGCCTCTCATTTTCCTGACAGTAAGTGTGCTCTGGGGAGCTGGGGTTGAATCCAATGCCCAGGCAACCTCTCCAGCCACTCAGCCCCACAGCTCTGTCCTGGGTGACCTCAGAAATTCCTGGGCCCAGAGCACTATGGCCTCTAACGTATCCCTCAGCCGCTACCCTCCTCCTGGAGCTCCCAGCTCATGTTTGATGGCAGAAGAAGGGGTTGTTCAGGTGTCCAGATGTCCAGGTGTCATGGTCTGGCTCACCTGCCAGGACCACTAAGGATCGAGTAGACTGGCCTTGCCTGCACACAGGCCCACACACTGCACCTCGGCTTCCCCGGACTCCTGCTGTGTGGAGGCCTGCAGGGCCATGTCTGAGGGAGGATGGCGAGAGCGGAGGAAGAAGGGAAGGGGGCGCGTGAGGCTCTGCACAACCTCTCCTCGGACCTTGGCTCAGGGTGAGAGTCCGCATTGAACTGCACGAATCCAGATGGCAGCTTGCTCTGTACACACGCCCATTTTCAGAGACTCTGGGAGCCCTGGATGAAAGGGAGAAACATGCCAAAAAGAGGAGAAGCGCCCCCACCCCCATTCTGTTCCCCATCCCACTCTGAGACAGCAGAAGCACTGGCCTCTTCCTGCAGCCCTGGTTCCAGTTTCCTGGGGCCTCCCTACTCCTTCTTAGGATCATTTTTATTTTTAAAAAACAATTGTCCCATTTCATTTTCAGGGTTTCACCTCACTGCATTTAATGCACCTCCCCCCTCCCCTTAGTAGCTCACTCCCTTTGTCCCAGCCTATGGCCCAGGGGCCCTGGTCGCTCCGACCCACCTCTGGTGAGTGGGCACCCCTCAGCCCTTGGGCACGGGCATCCCCAAAACATTCTGCAGATGAGATGGTTTTCTAGGGCCAACATATCTTCACCCCACCCCATCCCCCGCCAACAGGTTGAGGGGAAGAATGAATGAATGAGCTTCATACTTCTCAGACACTCCAAACTCAGCCAGACTGTGACTCACAGGATCTTACACTGTGCCCAGACAGACCCCATGCCCCCTCCTGGCACCCCCTTCTCAGGCCTTTTGTGGAGGTAGCAGTAATTCTGAATGCTGCGAAGGTCCATTCAGGTGGCTCAGCATCTGGGAAAGAGTTTTGCAAATTGGAAAGTGCCAAGTGAGGACACGTTCCTCTCATCTCTGAGGCTAAGGGGCCATCTGGTTTGCACACATCTAGATTCACAGGAACTTCCCTCTTGTCACTGGCTCCAGATTTTCCTTGGCCCAGAAACAGCCTCACAATTTTGTAAAGTTTCCTTTCTCGAGAAACTCTTCTGGGTTCCTCAGGGCCCTCAGGTTCCATCGGCCTTGCAGCACTAGCTGTCCTCTCTGCAGGGGGTAAAACGTGCCCAGGGACCCCAGTGCCACGAAGCAGACAGTGCCTCGGCCAGGGACCCTCACAGGAGACACCGTGTCTGCCTTGGCACTTACTCATGGCCCTGTGCAGTGAGAGGCATGTGGAATGTGGTGGGGATGGGTTGGGGCTCAAGGGTGACAGCAGAGGAAGACTAGAGGGCCTGAGGAGGAGGAGGAACATGGTGGGAAGAAGGAGGGTTTGGAAACAGGTTGAATTTCCAGTGTGCCACAAGTAGTTACTGAAGTAATGGCCACATCCCAAATGGCATGCTGGCGTGGGTCAGGGCCACTCTAGAAGTACTTCCAAAGCTGGCTGCAGCACCGTGTGCAAGGAGCCTGCACTGGGTGGCCTGAAGACACTGGCTCAGTTTTACCTCTCCAGGCTCTGTGGAGGGAGGCGCTGCCAGCAGGGAGCTGGGGCCGTGGCATGCCCGCGCTGGGGGCTGCTTTGTCCTGCTGGGTCTTCCCCGTGGTGTCCACATCTGTGATGTCAGTCCTGAATGGTCAGCCTTGTTTATCACACCTCGGGGAAGGAAGTTAGCCACAGGGCCTCGTCCCCGCAGTTTGCATGGCTCTTGGTCAAGGCTTGAACATCTGGTGGTGCTCAGTCCTTTTGCAAGGTGCCAACGGGCTGAGCCTGGAAGGTGTGAGGCTGCTGCAGAAATTTCCCCAAGTCCAGGCCAGCAGCTGTTCTGATCAGGTTCTGAAATCTCGTATCCTTCATGTGGGCCTTGGGCATAAAAGGAAGAAGTAGGTGGAAGGCAATGGGGAGAGGCTCATAGATGTCCCTGTTAAGTGTGTGCTGGTACATATAAGTGCACCCATACATGCATGTATGACATGCATGCGTTTGCGTCATACATACGCGTGCCAGCACACGTGTATGTGTCCATGCAGGGGTGTGCATGACCATACATATGTGTGCATCCCATAAATACATGCATGGAAGCTGAAAAGTCCCACAACCCGTCCTCTGCAACCTGGAGAACCAGGAAAGCCAGTGGTGTAATTCAGTCCAAGCCTGAAAGCCCATCAATCAGGAGCTCTGAGGCAGGAGGGCAGGAGATGATGGGCCGCCCAGCTCACACAGAGAGCAAATTTGCCCTTTTGTCTTTTTGTTCTTTTCAGGCCCTCAGCAGATGGGATGAGGTCCACCCACCTTGGGGAGGGCATATCTGTACTCAGTCTATTGATTCAAATGCTAATCTCTTCCAGGAACACCCTCTCAGAGACCCCCGAAATCAAGTTGACCAGCCAGCTGGGCATCCCTGAGCCCAGTCAGGGAGACACATAAAATTAATCACCAGGGCAAGAGAGCTGGTTTATGTGCATTTCCCATTTTGTCACAGAAGAGGTTTAAAAAGATGATTACTCAGGGTTGAGATTTAATGTGAACCATCATGTTGCTGCCTCATCAAGGACAGTCTCAGGGGAAACGGTGTTTCTTTGTATGTGTGAGCGTGAAAGACACAGTGACCATGAGCACAGCTCAGGGCTGCGGCCTTGACTGAGTTTGGACAGCTACTGTTGTGCCCACTTTGCGTCTGCACCATCAACGCAAAGGTCTACTTGTGAAAAAAAACCAGTGGCGTCTTAGTGTTATTGTGCAGCTGGTTTTGACCTCACCGAACCACAGAAAGAGCCCTGAGTCCTCGGGGTGGTAGACTGTGAAAAGCGCTAGTACACAGGACCAAGTTCAAGCTCTCTGAGAGCCTCCCACATGCTGTGCAGGCCTCAAGAACCAGACATGGCCTTACCATGAAGTGCCACACCTTGGGGTTCCCTCCAGTTTCCCATTGCTGACTCAGAATCCTCCAGTGGCTTCCCACTCCTCACAAAGTAAATTCTAGGCTCCTTAATTCCAGAACTCCAATATGACCCCAGCCAGCCTTCTCAGTCTTATCTCCCATTGCACCTCTTCAAGCCCCAAGTTTCCACTGAGCATGGATTGTCTACAGCAGGCACTGCCTGCCCTCTCTTCCCCTCTCCTTGTGTGCAAATCCTATTTATCCTTCAAGAACCAATTCAAATGTTGCTTTGTCTACAAAGCCGTCCTTGAACCCATCTGTCTGAACCTAGGTCTTCCTGATCCTTTCCTCTTATGATATAGATATTTATTTAGATGTTTATCATAGTGATTTTTCAGCATTTGCTAGATTCTAGACACCATGCTAAGAGCTTTACATGAAATATTTATTTAATTTTTATAACATCCATCAGAGGTAGGCATTCTTCAGTTGAGAAACTGAGACTCAGTGAGATTAATTTGCTCCAAATCACACAGCTACAACTTAAAGAAGTAGTGTATCAGCTCTCTATTGCTATGTTCAAATTACCCCCAAAACTTGGTGGCTTAAAATAATAAATATTTATTATCTCACTGTTTCTGTGGGTCAGGAATTTGGGTACAACCTCAGCTGGGTGGTCCTAGCTCAGGGCCTCCTGAGAGGTTGCAGCTGGAATGTCAGCAGAGGCCACTGTCTCATCTGAAGGCTCAACCGGGGTTGATGGAGACTCTTCCAAAGTGGGCAGGAATCCTCAGTTCCTCCCAATCTGGGCTCTCCAGAGTGCTGCTTGAGTGTCCTCACAACATGACAGCTGGGCCCCCATCAGAGCATGTGGTCCTAGAGAGAGCCAGGAGAAAGCTTAATGCTGTTTCTCACCTCACCCAGAAGTTACCGTTCCTCAAAACCCTGTTGTTGACACAGTCTTATTTAGTTTCTATGGGACTACATGCGGGCACAGATACCAGGAGGCGGGGTCCACCGCGGCTATCTCGGAGACTGGCAGCTGCAGGCAGGGTCAGAACCCAGGTGTTGCCTGACTCTAACCCTGGGGTCTGTAACCCCTTCCCCAGGCTGCAGCTGACTAGAAAATCCCAAGTGCTTTCTGAGCTGACTCAGCGCCATCAAACCCCCTTCTCAGCTAGCAGTGTGAGAGCCTGCAGAGGGAAGGTAATGTGTTCACAGTTTGCAGAAGCTCCCTTTGTGAGGAGACTGCTGCCAGCCAGATTTGTGTTTTGCTTTAATCAAGTGAAAAGGTGTGACCCAGACGCCCCGAGCAGTTTGGGCTCATTAAGCTGGAGGTGTAAAGGGAATGGGGGGGGGGGGGATGATTCCTACTTGCCTCTGTGCCAAGTGCAAGGATTCCCTCTGGAAAACACTGTGGGTTGGGAGTGGATGGGAGTCTTCAGGGCGAGGCTGAACTGCAGCAGAGCTCTGCTTAAGTTGTTGGGGCAGGCGGAAGCCATCCACCCCACGCAGAGACCGCAGCCGCTCTTGTCTGCCTCCGGAGAAGCCACCTCCATTCCTCAGCACCCATTTACCAGCGCCTGCTCTGGGTTCTCTGTTTGAGGGGCTGGCCAGACGGATGCTGATAATAACAGCAGTGGAGAGGAGCAGAAGAGGAGCAGCAGTTCATATTTATGAACAGCTTTAGTGTCCTGGCTCCTACAGCAGGATTCAGCTAGGACCTCAGGTGGGTGCTGTCATTACCCCCTTTTATAGATGAGAGCAGTTGGCCACCAACAATGCTCCCTTACATTTGTGGGGGGCCTCCCAGCTGGAAGCAGCTGCAGACTGAGAGGCCAGGGCCACACAGCAGCGTAGAGGCTACACCCACGCAAGGCTCCCTCCCAAGGGCACCTCTCCTCCAAGGGTCAGATCCAACTGCAGCTCAGGTCCTGAACAGATGGGACTCTCTCTGGAAGGGTCAAGGGGCAGTGAGAAGCTCAGCCCAGTGGGCTCATCTCTATATGACAAGGGCCTCCCGGCTCTAAGCCGAGGAGGTGCAAGATGGCTTTCAGCACTTTTACAGGCAGGGCCAGCTCCCCACCAAACCGAAGGGCCCCTGAGGCCATGCGAGCCCCCAACCGCACATGCAGGTGATGGGGAAAATGGATTCATGAGGCAGAGCTAGCAGCGATCTGATCTGGGAATTTGTGTCTTGTGAAGAGAACTGCTCCCATTTTTCATGCTATCCTTTAGAACTCGTTCAAGTATACAGTGGGAGATCCTAGTGCACACATAATTCTGTATTCTTATTTTTATATTGCAGAATTTAGGAAATTACTCTATGCTGTTTTTATTCAACCACAGATAGCTATATGCAATTCTAGTGTTTCTACATAGCTTCATGATTATCCTTTTAATGACTACGTTACCTTTCATTATTTCGCATTTCCAGATTTCCTAAGCCTGTAGTAGGATACTTAGGTTGTTTCCTGGTTGGGGCTATAATAAATAACACTGCCTTGAACACCTTTGAGGATACAGCTTGTGGAAATGATTTATTCTTTATGGAAGGGGCTGGTCTAGTGTTGTATGGGGAAGAGGTTGATTTTAAGCACGGGGCACAGGTGTCTTTGTTTATTTGGTCTTGCAGCCATGAAAAGGTGAGAGCCATGTAGCAGGGAGGCAGGACATGGAGTTCTGGGTTCCAATCCCAGCTCTGTCACTCTGTAGAGTGTGAGCATAGACACATGACATAATTTCTCTGAGCCTTGGTTTCCTCATTTGTGCAACGGATACAACGCACCCCTTTCCAGGGAGTCCCATGGCTCACGGCCTCACTGCCCTCAGGTCCCTGCTCCAGTGGATGCCCCTCCTCCAAGGGGTCCCGGGACCTCTGTGCCTGACAGCCTTCTCCATCACCTTGCCTGGCTTGATTTTCCTTCATAGCACTTACCCTCTTAGTCAGCTAGGTAGCTAACACAAAATGCCACAGACGGGAGGGCTTAAACAACAGATACTTATTTCTCACAGTTCTGGGGGCTGGAAGTCTAGGATGGCGGTGCCAGCAGACCTGGTGTCTGATGAGAGCCGCCTTCCTGGCCTGTAGGTGTCCCTCCACGCTGTGTCCTCACATGCTGGAGAGCAGAGAGGAGCACGCTCTCGGGACTCTAATAAGGCCACTAATCCCATCCTGGGGCCTCCACGCTCATGGCCACGTCTGTTCCTAATTGCCTCCCAAAAACCTCGCTTAACGCCATCACGTTAAGGGGCTGAGTTTCACCATGTGAATTGGGGGGGAGGTGGGGGGACATTCAGTCCATGACATATACATCGCACGGCATATTACTTGTTTGTCTTTAATTCACCCTTCTCCCCCCACGAGCATGTGAGCTACAGGAGGGCAACGGCTCCACCTAAATGCCCATGCCTGGAACATGCCTGGGGACACACTTTACCTACTCAGGGGCCTGTCGGTCTCTGGAACTTCTGGGAGGCCAAGGGGAGGCAGTGGAAGCACAGGAGCCCAGTGTTATTCAGCAGGGGCTGGAGGCACGCTGATAGGATTTGCATGCCGATGGTAATCCAGTTCCTCTTCCCATTGTGCGTCCGGTGGAACGCAAATCCTTAGAATTCTCTTAAAGTGTTTAGGGGACCAGAGGCAAGAGTGCAGCCAAGGTGATGGTGCTGGGCAGGAGCTGTCTGACAGCTGAGAGGAGCCACATCTGCATGGACACCCCTAAAGCAGTTCCTCGTTCCCTCCCTCTTAAAGTGTATTTCATAGTCTAGTTTTAGTTTTCACACCCAGCTATACATCCACACAGTGTAAGGAACCACCCTCCCCTTTCGAATCACCAGAGGCACCAACTTTCAACCGATTCTTTTAATATTTATCTCCACGTGCCTATGTAGCCTCCTCTGCCCTCCGTTTTGATTTCCGTTTGCTCCTGCGATGGACAATCCATCCGGGTTCACTTTCTCCGACTGCACCCTGCCCTCCACTCCACACCCTTCCTGTGCCCCCATCCCTCCCTCCCAGAGTCTACCATAAACTCGGTTAGATCAACATCCATGTTTGCATGTTAATGTTTACATTACTGTCATTCTGTAAACATTATTGGGAATGGAGCCTCCTAAAACAATGCGATTACTTTGCCTTTGCTGCGCATCTTCTGTTTTCCCAGTATTTCACCATCACCTCATTTTTTCTTGAGTTTTCTATGTATTTCTCTCCTATGCCCAAACTCTCCCTCAACTGTTCAAATCTCCTTTCCATAGGGCAAACACGCCAGATATCCCATCAGTGTTGCCTTCCTGAGGATGACTGTTCCCATCTGTCAGGTGCAGGTCCCCCAGGAGTGTAGGCGACAGGGCCAGTGAGGAAGCTAGGATCTGACTCAGGTTTTAACTGGGCCACTCCAGCTGCTGTGCTAGGAACAGACTGAGGAGGGTGGTAATTAGGGAGACCAAGAGGAGGCTATTTTAGCAATCTGGATGTGAAACAAGGGTTTCCTAGGGCCCTCTGGGGTGGTTGCAGTGGAGATGGTGGGAAGTGGCTGCTTCTGAAAGATTCTGAAGGTAAGGCCAACAGTACCGGATGGGAGGCGGGAAGGAGGGAGAGGAATCTGTGTGACTGAGCGCCAGGAATGATGGATGAGATGGGAAGGCTGTGGGCAACTGTGTAGGAAACTGTCTCAGTCCACTCGGCCTGCTGTAACAGACACTACAGAGTGGCTTATAGACATTTTTTCTCACAGTGCTGGAGGCTGGAAGTCCAAGGTCAAGGTGCTGTCAGATTCAGTGTCTGGTGAGAGCCACTTCTTCCTAGATGACCATCTTTTCTCTGTGTCCTCCTCACATGGCAGAAGGGACAGGGCACTCTCTGGGGTCTCTTTTATAAGGGCACTAATCCCATTCATGGCATCTCGGCCCTCATGGCTTAAGCTCCATCTAATACCATTGCATTGAGGGTTAGGTGTCATCATATGAATTTAGGGAGACACAAACATTCAGACCATAACAGGGAAGATCCCGAATTCAGGTGGGGCCACGTCAGGTGATGGACTCTTTTGGGCATCCCAGTGGGATGTTGAGTGTGCAGTTTAGGATCTTCCATACCCCTGTGTTCTGGAATACCCCAATGCTATTTGCTCAGTTGCTGTGGTCCCACTTTTCCTCACTGTACCAGGCACATTGTGGCCTTCAACCCAGAAGCTCATGCCCCTTAGTTCTGCTAATTTTCTTGAATGTGTTCGATATTTCCTCCTGTTTTCTCTGCTCTCCCTTCCTAAAACTACTCTATTTTTCATATTGGATCTCCTGGACAGACCCACTTGCTTTTCTTTCCTCTCTTGTTTTCCATTTCTTAGTCTTTTTGTTCTATTTCTAGGAGATTTTTTCATCCCTTCTTTTCTTGGGCTATTGCATTTTTTAATCTCCAAGACCTCCTTTATGTTGGAACGTCCTTAGAGTATCTTGTTGATTTACATCAGAGAATCACACTCATATCTTCTGCATGACACCCAGGGGGATGGCAGCCAAGGCCCCACAAGTTCAGGTTTGGACCCATGTTCAATACCACAACCTTCCCTGAGATCCAGGCACAAAACCAACAGAGCCATCCTCAGGCTCCTCAGTGGTCTCTGGGGCTCTCCAAGGTCAGGGCAGTTGCCTCCTTCACAGTCATCACCTGAGAGAAAGAAAGTCACGGAGAAAATTTACTTGCTACAAACTGTGTATGCGGTTCTACAGGCAATTTGTGCTTATTGTTTGCCGGCAAAGATGTCAAAATGTTATTTTTATTTTAGGGGGAAAAAACACACTTTTCAAACTGAATGGACTTTTGCGTCTGGCTGTGCACATTCTCCTTCGCTGCACCGTAAGGTAAACATCAGTCAGCCTAGTTGAGCGTCAGCATCCAGGCTCCAAGCCCCGTAAACGCCCAGGGAGCCGCTGACCCGCAGCCTCTCCCGGCCCCAGGCAGGGCTGGGGCCAAGGTGCGTTTTCATCGGCCCGCTGTGAATTCTGACTTTGAGACGCTTTGGTCTAAAGCTGTGCTGTCCACCTGGGGTACTAAATTAAGGGAGATTCAAAGCAAATAACTCCCGCTCCGTGGGCCTCACTTGGGGTGCAAAGGGGCCGCACAGGAGGACCGCGGGAACGTTCGCGGCCGGAACCCGCCGCGTGGCGCTGCGCGCGCCGGGGGACGAGCTTGGGCACCGGACGTGGGGTGCGCGCGCAGCCGCGGTTCCGGTTCCGACCCGGCGGGAGGAGGAGGAGGAGGAGGAGGAGGAGGAGGAGCGGGAGCGGGAAACTGCGCCGTCAGAGGTAGAGCCCGCTTCCCTGCCCCCCTTCCCGGTCCAGGCCGGCGCCTCCTCCTGCTCCCCCAGTGCCAGAGATGTCCGGCCGGGCCCTCGGCTGCTCAGGCTACAGCCGCCGCGTCCCAGCCCCTCCTCCTGCGACCCCGTGTCACGTGGAGGGGCCCCGCCCCATGCCGGGTGCTGGGGGGCAGGGTCCCTCCCCGGGCAGTGGTCCCGGAAGGATGTTGGAGGTAGTGGAGTCCACGTTTAGCAGTTGTTGTAGGGAAACTTGATTTGTTATGTATAAAATCCATTTCTGTTCTCATTGGCCTGCAGAAATCATCCTTGAACTACCTGTGGGCAGGTTCATCTTTAAACAAACATAGCAATATGTAAGTGCCAGGTGTTTTGAAGGCTTTGTGAGCAGGCAGCTTTCCGGAGAGAGGGGAGACTTTAAAGAGGAGATCATATTTAGCCGGGCTTTGAAGGATGATTAGGAGTTTGCCAAAAAGGGAAAGGGTGAGAACTTAAGATATAGGAACAAGGAATCACGTGTTTGGGGAGTTGTTGATTCCCCGCGGGGGAGGGGAGATGTTCGTGGTTGGGGGTTAGGCATGGACCGTGCTCAAGGGGCGGCAAAACTGGGCCCAGAAGCACAGGCATTAACAAATGGGTTTCAGGGGGCCCTAGGAGGTTCCCGGGGTGAAACCTGAGAGTCTAGTGATCTTTCCACAGTCTCTGCTGTGATTGCTGTAAAATGAGACTTCCTTGCTCTCACCCCATATCCCAGAATCCCTCTTCAGGTAGACTGAATTGGTAGATTAAACTGTAGGCCTGGGATGGTGGTAAGCTTCCTCCCTCCAGGTGGCATTTTAAAAATAGTATTTTGCTTGCTGATATGGATGGGGGTTTAAGTGTGTTTTTCCTTTTTGGTTTTTTTATTTGAATGTAGTACTCATGAATGCAGTGTGAATGTCTGTTACTTAAAAATATAACTTTGAAAACAACCTCCCTCCAGCTGCAGGCATAGTGTTGAAACAAATGCTCTCCACTGCAGGGAGAGTGCAGTCCATTTCTCCCACCTTACCCCTTCATCAGGCAGCAGACAACAGGAAATGCTGGGGTCCACTTTAAACTCAGGGTCAGAGGGGTGGGGGGTTGGGTGATGTTAATCAGTCAGGTGCCATTTTATTCATTTTGAAACCAGCCACCTTCATTTGAATGGAAGTATCATTCTTATCAGGTAATTTTTGTCATGCAGCTCCATGATGGGGATGGTGCGTGCAGCCACTTGCTTCCCCCTTGGTGTGTGCCAGGTCATTCTCACAGAACTCTCATGCAATGTCTTGTTATTACTCTGTCTGTCAGTGGAGAATTGAAGGCTTAGACAGGTGAAGAAAACTAGGAAGAAGGGAGGATGTTCCAGTCTGTGTCTGTGTTGACTCTAAAATCTGACCTCTTAACCAAAAGATGTGAATTTCCTGGTGTTTGAGTGAGGGTTCTGAGAAGTCCATGTGCCCTGGTGGTCTGACCCAAGAACCTGGATGGTTAGAACACCCAGCAGTCTCTGCTGGATCTCTGGATGGGCTCCTGCCTTCCAGAGGAATCTGAAAACAGCATGTCCTCCAGGAGGAGGCCATCCTGTCTCACCAGAATGCAGGTTTCTGTGCTTTCACATCGATGTGCAGTGACATTGGTTATCTAAGACTCATTAGGGTGCTAAGAGAAGTTTTATGAAGTTTGCTAATTGAAACAGAGAAAACCATGGTCAAATTACATTTACTTGGTGGTAGCTATGCCTCTGGGGGTGATGGAGAGCCTCATGACTAAAGGAGGCCTTGTGTTTGGAAGTTGGGGGCTCTCCTCCTTAGAGTCTTTCTGGACCTGAAGTGTTCTGGACACAGACATCTTTCCTGAACTGTTTTGTTTTTTTTTAAACTTGTTCAAAGCAGGGCCCAATCCCCATGGCTTTGAACATTTGAGCTCTGTATTGAAAGAATTTTGATGGAGTGTTTCAGGGTCACATACCTGAATGACAAGCTGTTTTGAAGGGTTGGTGGCCCCATGCTCCTATGTGTTTGGTGAGAGAATAAATTAGTGTAACTTCTCTGGAGGCTACTCTGGCAGTATTTACCCAAATTAAAAGATGTTTTGTTGTGAGTCTCCATGGGGAGCACCATGCAGGGCCACTTGTCAGCATCTGTTCCACAAACACCCAGGTATGACCACAGTTACAGTTGCCACCTGCGTCTCCTTCTCTGCATGTTTGCTTGCTGGCTCCTTCTTACCCTGAGCTCTAGCTATATTGCTCCCCCTAGGAGGCCCTGCCTTCAGGAGCAGTCTGCTTAGAGGCCAGGACTGTGTCTGTCGGGTTCATGCCTGTCCCTGTGCAGAACCCAACTAGGTATTGCCACCTCCCAGACACTCAGAGACTTGATGGCAGGGGATGCGGGGTGGGGGGCATCCAGGTCTCTTGCTGCTACAGATGCATGACCTAATTGGTGCTCATCGTTAGCGCAGCATGTATTTGAACCACTTTTGTCAAACCTTATTTTCATTGTTTGCATAGACCTTTTATGAACCAGTAGCTTTAATTGAAAGAAAAATGCTGATGCCTGGGTCAGATGACTCAGTTGGTTGGAGCATCATCCCTACACCAAAAAGATTGCAGGTTTGATGTGCGCTCCCCATCCTGGTCAGGGCACATACCTAGGTTGTGGGTTCGATCCCTGGTCAGGGCTTGTTCGGAGGCAACTGATAGATGTTTCTCTTTTTCCTTTTCTCTCTCTAAATAAAAACATATCCTTGGGTAAGGATTTTAAAAAGAAGAATGCTGTTACCTCATTTTTATTTACCTCTATCATTTTGAGAAATTAAAGAGCTATAGACAGTTAGAAACACCCTGTAGACCCACCATCCAGAGCACATTTTTTGTTTTTGTTTCTTTTTTGTATAAAAGAAGAAAAATGCTGAAGTTGAAACATCTTCATTTTTTAAAAAAATAAATGACATTTAGTAAGCTTTTTAAGTCTGATTGCAAAAGTCATACGTGATAATTGTAAAAAGGTTGGAGAAAATTGAGAAGCACTAAGAAAAAGACAAAAATCACCTGTAGCCCTGAAACCTTGTGAACATCTGAGTGTTTACTTAGAATCTTTTTAACTCTGACCATCCTTTTTCCCTGGGCGGTATCTTGGGAGCCTCTCCCAGTCAGCTTGTGCCACCCACAGTCAGGCCGTGGCCCCCACACCCCATTTGTATATGCCGATTTCCTCAGACCTCTTCTGGGCCACTTAATTTGGTTCCAGTTTTTCAATATTATGCATAACACTGCAATGAACATCCCATATGTGCATCTTCATATTTACCTCTGATTATTTTCTTAGTATACATTTTTTTGTTGTTGTTAATCTTGACCCGAGGATATTTTTTCCATTGATTTTTAGAGAGAGTGGAAGGGAGGGAGGGAGAGGTGGGAAGAGAGAAACGTTGATTGGTTGCCTCCTGCACGCGCCCCAACTGGGGCCGGGGAACAAACCTGCAGTGGAGGTATGTGCCCTTGACTGGGAATCGAACCTGCAACTCTTTGGTGATGCTCTAACCACCTAGCAACACCAGCCAGGGCCTTAGGCTACATTTTAAAATACAACCATGAAACAGAGGACCCACATTTTCTATTTTCATGTCTCATTTTGAAGTGATTGTGAAGTACCTTTTGGGATGGATGAGTCAATGCCATGGGCCTCACCTAGACTGGGACAGCCCTGTAGGCGGCCTGTGAGACACTGTTGAGTTAATATGTGATGTCCTCTCTCAGTGCGCTCCCCATCACTGAGGCTCCTCACCACTTAGCTCATAACACACTCGTGGGACCAGCCACGCCTGGGTTTGGATCACTGCTTCAGGCCTGTTATTTTATGGCCTCTATGTTTCCCTTGGAGTTGTTGCTATGACTTTCACCGCATCCGTTCACAGCCCACAGGGCATTTATAGCCACTTCCAGACCTTAATCAAGGCCCTAGCTAGGGAGGGAGGGTGGTCAGCCGTTTTCCAGTTTTCTATCTCAAGCTGACTATCCCCCTCCCCCAGCATGGTGCAGCTCCTGGTGCCCCAGGGGAATGAGGCAGAAATGAAGTGGGAGATGCTTTTTCTCTAAGACCCCAGAGAGTAGGTCTTGAAGAAAGGAGAGTCCTGTTGATATTGGTGGCTGTAGTTGTGGCATTGTATCTAACACCCCTCATGTCTTCTGGGGAGAGGGGTGGGAGAAGCAGTTGCTTCCTAGCTCGTGGTCCGAGACTGTCACCATGTGTCTGTGTGAGCAGCACTTGGCTGCCTGAATACTCTGCTTTTTAGCACCCAGAAAGTGCCATCACTTTAAACTAGCACCCCTAGAACATCTGTGCTCTCACCAGCAAGAAACTGGCCTCAGCCATAACCCAGAAATACCGCATAGTAGATTTTCTGTTTTCCGTTTGCAGATTTTCTTTGTTTTAGTCCCCGTTTCCATCCCCCCCTTGCCCCCCGCCCAAGCAAATAGAGATGAATTTGCTAGAAGTGAGAAAAGAAAACATGTTAAAGCTGCCCTGGTTTGCGTTTCATTGGCTGGCTTTCTGAAACTGGCGTATCGCATATGTTTATCTCATTTCTTGTTTACTCTGGTCAAGCCTAGCTGTTTTCTTACAGTATGTCAGGTTTCTTTATAGTAACAGAAATCCAGGGTGTAAAACCAGATGTGAACCTGCCTCTGAACCATGTGTGGAGAGCAGAGCACAGAGAAGTCTTAGGACACACTCTGGCTTTTGATAGATGGCCTCTATTTGGAATTGAACTTTGTTAAAGGCCCTAGAGCCTAAGGAATACTTGCACAGGACCCAGGAACAGCCAGCCAGAGCTGAGAGGCTTCTGCATGAAGCCCCTGTGGGCAGTGAGGGGTGTCTCTGAAGTGTGGGATTTCCTCCCACCTGGCCAGGCTGGGAGATTATCTTACCAGGAGTCCCTGGCTGCAGGAGAAGCCAGCCAAGAAGGCTAATCAGCGCAACCCATTTCCCACACTGAGGGTGTCAGTACAAATCATAGCTCCAGCCATTTTTCTTGTTGTGGAGTTTGATTGTTTTGTTAGGTAATTACAAAGTGTTGTGTATAATCTATTGTTTTAAATTAAGAACAGAAAACAAAACTGTTTAGTACATACATATAACAAACAATAGCACATTCGTTGTCGTGTCCCCCCCCCCCCCCCCCCCCGCAAGTTAATGAAAGAGAGAAAAGTGAGGATTTGTCAGGGAAAATATGCTGAGCCCAGGAGAAACAGATCCCTCAGAGCAGTACTGTGTGGGCAGGGTGTGGAAGACATGAAGAGAACTCTGAGGAGGGCAGAGCCAGCCTTGGGACAGCCTGGGCCGCCTCCTGCTGGGCAGGGCCACTTGCTTGGTGATTCCTGACCTTCCTTGATTTTCAGGGCCTGGGAGGGAGATGAGATTTACAGCTTTTATTCTATAATGTTACTGGGTAGCCCATTGGAAGGCATCCTGTCAGCCCCTGGCATTCAGAAGCATTCTCTGGGGTCTCTGTGCCTGCCCCCACCCTTCATAAACAACTCAGCTGGTCCACTCCTCAGCTCCCTGTCACAGTTGCTGCTCTGACTCAGAGCCACAGTTGAAGCTGAGAGGGGAGCAGAGGCCAGAAGTTACTCAGGGAGGGAGGAACAGAGACCCTTCTTGGCTTCCAGAGGCTGTAATGGAGAGGAGTGATTCCTGAAGGAGCTGTGAAATTGAGAGTTTCAAACCAGGGCAAATGGTTATTAACCTTAATAGGCTGCACTGGCACTGGGAGGGACCCATTTTCAATTATGCTGGTAGTAAGAAGTCTAGGGTAGCAGGTGGGTTCCTGATCTCTTGAACTGAGCTAAACTTCAGTCATAAACTGCCATCAATGCAGAAGCGATTTGGAAAGTGTGAGCTCACTCTCAGGACTGTCTGTGGGGAAGTGTCATAGAGCAGAACGTGAGCCCAGAGTCAGACTTGCTCTTGAAGGCAGGAGGTTTGGACTGACCAGGGCCCCTTCCCACGTCTCTTTTCTCTCCGACTCCAAAGAATTCTAGTTGAAAGTCAGCTGGTGACAGCCCCTCCCAGCAAGTTCGCACTTCTTGCTGACCATCTTGGTCATTATTTAGTAATTATGTTTTGGGAGAGAGAGGGCAGAATTATGTTTCAGCTTAGAAAAACAGATGGACACTCTTCAAACACGTGAACTTGCTTTACTTAAGACCTTGCACGTCACTAGGCTCCCAAGTGCTCGTCGTTGGGGAAGCGTTTGAGAGCAGAATCAAGCCCTGAGCCTATGTGGGGATCCCTGGAGTCCGGCCTCGCCTGCTGATGGAGAGAACATTTGCTTAGTGGCCCTTAGTACTTACCCCTCTTAGCTAGTCTTTTTCCAGGCTCAGGTTTTTTAAAACCATTATTCAGAATTTACCTTAAGTGTGTGGGGGTTTGGAATGAGCTACCCCAAGATGTGCCTCAGTGGTACATGCATTATTTTGAGCTAAAGGCAACTTAGACCTTGTGAGTTCAAGAAAAACTTCTGCTCCCTCCCACCCCTCCTCTCGTAACAATCTAGAGGAATTTGAATCTCCTAATTACCTGTAAAGAGAGATTTTCAGAGATAACCTTTGTTGACCTGTCTATAGGGCAGGGCAAACTTCTAATTACTGACTCTCTGGCTCTTATGGTCCAGCAATGACCTTCCTCCCCTGTGAAGCCCCAGCACCTTACCTCATCCTTAGCTCAGGACGTCATATGTGCCTCATTTTTCCCTGTCTGTGTGTGAGCCTCTTACATATGCAGGGTCTCTGACTCTCATATATGTGGGGCTTCCGTGCACATGGAATTAAATTTGATTTTCCCTTCTCAATCTGCCTCTTGTTGATTTGATTATCTGCGTAGCCAAAAGAACCAGAGGAGGGAAAGGGGAATTTTTCCCTTTCCCCACAAGTGCATTGAATTCTGTGTGCTTCTCCTCAGTTCAGTTCATTGTTTAGTTCATTGTTTTAGAGCCTTGTATATTTTTGAAATCCTTAAACTAATGAGATTAAATGTTGGACATTTAAATTCCAAAGGTGATATGTGGTGAGAGGCAGCATTTCCTACTTAGGATGTTACCTTATGATGGAAAGTTAGGCCAACTTGGTCTGGTCGAGTATTTTAAATCTTCTTTGGGTGAGTTAGGACGGAGTCAGGCACAGTAACATGTGGCGTCCTCTCTTCCTCTTCCAGCCCTGCCCCAGGGAAACGAAGTTGATATTTGTTGATGCCATGCTGCCTCACATGGTGATGTCCTTCCAGCGCTTGGTCTGTGCAGTGGCCTCCCACCAGCTGGCTCCCTTAAGACATGGAGGAAGCCGCCCTCTGCACGTAGCCCTGGCAGCCCGCTCTGACAAGAGCGCCCCAGTGTTCACCCGCGCCCTGGCCTTTGGAGACAGAGTTGCCCTCATTGACCAACATGGGCACCACACATACAAGGACCTTTACTACCGCAGCCTCCGCCTGTCCCAGGAGATCTGCAGGATCCGTGAGTGTGCCAGCCAGGACCTGCGGGAGGAGAGGATCTCCTTTATGTGTTCCAATGACGTCTCCTATGTGGTTGCGCAGTGGGCCTCATGGATGAGTGGTGGCATCGCTGTCCCTCTCTACAGGAAGCACCCCCAGGCCGACCTGGAGTACTTTATCCAGGATTCCCGCAGCTCTGTGGTTCTTGCTGGCCAGGAATATGTGGAGCTCCTGAGTCCAGTGGTCAGGAAGCTAGGGGTCCCACTCCTGCCTCTCCTACCTGCAGTCTACAATGGGCCGGCTGAGGAGCACAGGGAAGGGGAGGTGCTGGAACGAGACTGGAGAGACCGGGGTGCCATGATCATCTACACCAGTGGGACCACAGGGAGGCCCAAGGGTGTCCTGAGCACCCATCACAATATCAGGGCTGTGGTGAGTGCTTGCGTGGGCCACCACTGTTGGGAGGGGTCAGGCAATTATAGACACAGTTAGAGCATGGCTGCTGGGGATAGTGTGGTGGTCATGTACTTTTCTGTAGGGCCATTCATAGCTGTCACCATCCTACCAGCCCCACCTGAAACATGCAGCAGTAAAAGGCCTCAATGCCATGTGATCAACAGTCCCACTAAACCATGTAGGACAGCTCCTGGGAAAGGGCTGAGGGGATGCAGCACTCAAGTGTAGAGAGCTTTACAGATCCATTGAGGGACTCCCCCAGAGCTGTGTGGCATGTGAAGGACAGGTTTGGGCATATGAAGGACATGATGGTAAGGTGGTTTTCAGAGATCAGCCATAAAGCAAATAATCAGGGTATGTGATCAGCACCGAAAATGGGGGCTTACTTGTGAAACCTGAATGCAGGAACTGACACGTGCATGTGTCTTGGGTGTTATTTTTGTGTTCTGTAGCTTTAGTTACCATCTTTGCAAAACTCCCCAGCCACGTTATTTATCTGTCATTTATACCTTTCTGCCTTCCAAAAAACTATTCAATGCACAGTAAAGACTGTTATACAGTAGGAGCAATAAAATAAAACAGAAACTCAAACCACTAGAGGAAGGAGGTCAGTGCCATTGCATTTAGACTAACTCAGTCCCGTGAGTTAGTGGTAAGCTGAATCCAGGCTGGCTGCAAGGAAGCAAGATTGGTATATTACCTTTACCTCCTGGAGGAGGTGTACTTTTCTTCTGGAGAGACTCTCTCTTCACTTGTATTTCTAAGGGGAGTGATTGTCTCGCATGTGTTTATACACAGCGGTCACTGAGGCATGCAGGAAGGTGTGCTCACTGGTGACTTCAGGTGATTCAAATGGGCAAGTCTCACACTGCTTCCCAGGGAAAGCTGAGGATATGCCTGGAACACCCAGCTCTGGGTTCCTTCATGGCTGAACTGAAGGTGGTGCTGGAAGCAGCAGGGAGCTCAGACAGGCATCAGAGGTTGGGCAGCTGCATACAGCACTGGCCTCTGGTGAGGTTCCAAGTCACAGGGCCTGTCAGAGCTGAAATTGCACCTCTGACCGCCGGGGGGAAGAGTTGTTTGCACCAAGAGTGTTTGCACCTCTTACCACCTGGGAGGAAGCCACCAAAAGTGTTTGCAGAGGCCACAGGACACCAAATCAAAGACCCTTTCAAATTGACTGAAGCCCCTGACTGTGTGACTGTTCTCCATCGTAGGGGTAAGTGGGTTAACCACAGACCCTCAGTCAGAACCTCATCATTTCATTACCATCTCCTGTAGATGCCATTAAGGATGGGGGAAAAGAATGAGCTTTCTCTCCTCCGCCTCCTCCTCTCAGCTGGGGCGACCCCCTCTGAGTTCCTCCATTTGCATGGTGGCTTCCCTCCTGTCTGAGACTGTGCTGTTGTCCTTCAGGTGACGGGGCTGGTCCACAAGTGGGCGTGGACTAAAGACGATGTGATCCTTCATGTCCTTCCTCTGCACCACGTCCATGGCGTGGTCAACAAGCTGCTCTGTCCACTCTGGGTGGGAGCCACCTGTGTGATGCTCCCGGAGTTCAGCGCCCAGCTGGTAAGTTGCAGATGAGCTCTCGGCGGGGCCAGATTGGGCACCTGACAACCAGGCACCTTCCTCTGGTGTAAACGTTGCCAACAGTGCAAGTTTTCTGTTGCCACCATCACAAATGATCCCAATGTGGGGGTTTAAAACAGCCCAAGTTTATTCTCTTACAGTCTTAAAGTCAGAAGTCCAAAATGAGTCTTAGGGAGCTAAAATCAAGGGGTTGGCAGGGCTGATTCCATCTAGAGGTTCCAGGGGAGAATTTGTTCTTGCCTCCTCCAGTTTCTAGAGGCACCACAGTCCTTGCCTTGTGGCTGTATCACTTCATTCTCTGCTTCTGTGCTCACCTCTCCCTCTGCCTCCCTCCCTTAAGGACCCGGTGATCACAGAGGGCCCACCCAGATATCCAGGGTGGCCTCCTCATCTCAAGATCCTTAACTTAATCACATCTGCAAAGTCCCTTCTGCAACCTGAGGTACCACATCCCTGGTAATGAGGACATTTGGGGGCCATTCTTGAGCCAACTACACTAGCTTTTAGCAGTTCTGAAGTGGATGGTCCAGCTGGGGGCTCTTTATTAGTTTCCTTGCTTGTCCCTTTTTCAGCAGTTGTTCCTTCCTACTGTGAGGTCTTGGGAGGGGACATGTTGTGGCTGTGTGGAGAGGGAAGTGGGAGCGGAGCCCTCACTACTGAGCAGAGCACAGCCATGAAGGACACTGATTTGAAGGAGAAGGGACCTGGGATCTGACCTTGCCACTTGACACTTGTGACCTGATGCACAGCTGTCCCCTGGAACCTTTCAGATCCTGACCTGAGAGCACAGGCACAGCGCTGGGATGGGGGCTAGCAGGGAGGGCTCTGGGACTCCCTCAGCTCCTTCAACTGCTGAGCTCTGCCTTCATCTTTTTGTGTTTTATTTTTCAGCTACAGGACTCTTAATGTTTTTAGATGAACAGAGAGTCTGTACTTAAACATACCTGTCAGGGCAGGGTGCTGAGGCATTGTTTGCCTTCAAGGATAAAGACCTACACGTGGCCTCCTAGCCCAGGGGTCAGGCCACTTCCCCACCCCCCTTTCCTTGTGGGGCTGTGATTGAGGGCCCTTCCAAAGTCTGTGATTCTCAGCACTGCTCCCCCCAGCCACTGAAGGGAGGATTGGGGATGGGGTGGGGCAGCATCTGAAGCTATTTCTGCTTGGCTGGAGTGACTGCTCAGGGCAAGTGGGGATAGCCACAGGGTGATGTGAGAAAAGGCTCACCGCAGGCAGGGGAGGCTTCACCTGACTGTGCACAAGAATGCAGCAGTACTCTGGGCTCTCCAAGACCCCCTAATTCTCCATTGGAAGGCCTCCTGGGACCAAGGCAGCCCACAGGTAGGCCTCCTCCTTGTGTAAGTTACTGCACACTGCTCTCCCAGCACAGACCACTCTGCTCCACTGAGGTTTCTCAGGAGCCAGAGCTGCGCTCGTGGGTTCCATCTGTCCACACTCCAGCACTGAGTGATTACGGGGACAAAGGAGGGAAAGCCGAGTCTCCAGATTCCCTGTAAACAGAGAGGGCAGGGCCCCACGCAGGACCCCACCCTGACTAGAAGCCCCAGAAAGCCCTGATCAGGAACCCCAGTCACTGACAGACTTCTCAAGTGGACATTGCCAGAGTCCTCATTTCCTGGACCTGCTTCGGGAGCAACATGAGTGCCCAGTAGACGTGGCAAGGATGTGTTGTGGGGCTGGCGCAGCCGAGGAAAACCCAAAAACTGAGCAGGTTTTTTCTTCCTCAAACACAGAGACCCAGGAATGGGAAAGAAAAAGCAGGGAGGAAGTATGGCTGGCCTTCCTCCTGGCTATGTCAGGCCTTCCCCCCTTCTCGCTTCTCCCACCCCCACCCTTTTGCTCCAGCTGCACTGGCTGCCCTGCTGTCCATGCATTCCACCTGCCCACTTCAGTCAGCACTCTGTCCCTGCTACCCTTGGCCCACCCTCGGTGTGCTCACCTTGTTATAAGTCTTTGCCCACAAATCACTCATCAAGGCCCCAGCCACTCTACTCAACGCCACAGCCATCCTCCCCCCAGTCCTGGCCCTGACCCTGCACTGTTTATCCTAGCACCACCTTGAAGCCCGTAGAATCATCTCTCTCCTCCTGGAAGGTTTACCCTGAGGGCACAGGTTTGCCTTCAGTTTAGGTGTGTCCCCAGGGCCTAGAGCATCGGAGAGTCAGAGAGTTAGTGAATGGATGGATGAATGATCGATGGTTATCAGCCTGATGCATGGGTTCCTGGACCTCTCACTTCCCCTCTGGCTGTGTGGACCATGAGGACACGCTGCTAGACAGCAGGTTCATGCCCCTTTCTACAGACTGTCTTGCTTTATTTAAATATTTAAATATCATGACCAGCTAGATTTGTGCAACAGGCATATTGGGGAAAAAGTCCCTTAAATCACTTAGGGGAGAGGTTATTTGTTTAATAAAGTTTTACAGTATCAAATTCTCTTAAATCAGAGCATAAATAGATACAATATAGCATGATTGTCTATTTAAAATCCTTTACCAGAGTCCCTTAAAGCAGTGAACTTCTCCGCAAAGCTCTGGGTTTGTGCACGTTTATAAACGCCAGAACAGCAGGATTCAGCCTCTTGTGCTCATGGCCTGTGGCCATGGATAGTGTGATGCATAGATGGGCTCATGAGTGTCCTTAGCTGTGGGAGATTTCACATGGAAACATGGCAGAGAACCTCCTCCTTGGCGTGCGGGAGGCCCCACCTGCCATCCTTGGTGCTCCACCCTCTGAAGAGGTCTTGCAGATTTAAAACCTGATGGAATTGACTTTGTTGAATGTGTACCTGTGTAGCTTAGATGTCATGAAAATGAGAATACATTTTAGAAAAGTAAGCACCCAACAGGAAAAAAAACCTACAGGGTTTTCATATCTTCTCCCAGAGCTCCAGGTTTTGTGTATTCTATGGCTTCTTGGGCGCTCTCCCACCTCTCCACAGGATCCCCATCTAGGAACCTGGAAGCAAATGGGTTCCTTAACCACCGAGCCCGCCCAGCTCTGAGCAGGGAGCGCCATTGTCTGTCATTAGGATGCTCCTTTCTCCTGTTGAGGTGCTGCGGATGAGAGGCCACCAGGGCAGCTCACAAGGAGGGTCAAATCTTTGTGGTTCTTGGCACTAACTTGGAATTTCTCAAAATTGCAGCAGAGCCAAATATCGAAACATTTGATATGGTGGTTGATGAAAGATTGCAACCCTGAGTTTCAGATATTTGTGAATTTAGAAATTTATATTAGTGAAATCCTTCTGTTAAATATTGGGGTTTTGTTTAAGCTTATATTAAGGAAATTTGTGTAAAAGAGTGGTGTGGGGTGACCAGAAACCAGCAGTGGTGTTTAAGTCAGAGATCCCAGGGTCCTCAGGCCATCCTGCTGAACAAAACGCATGCTAACAGTGGGGTGACAGGCTGTCACATCCTGCAAGGCAAACTGATGAGGTGACAGTGACTCGGAGGACAGGCGGGAAGATAGATGGGCGAACTGCCCGATGTCACCCCTGAAGAACAAAGTCTGGCTGTTGATAAGCTGTCCAGAGTCTCAATCGATTTCTTGTCTCAGATGACTTTGCTCTGGCTGACTTCCTTGGGATCTAGCAGCAAGAGCACTAAATTAGGGCAGGACCATGGGGCTGGCATTTGCTTCTCTGTTGACCTGCTGGGTACCTGCTCAAGGGCAGGGCTCTGCCGTGCAGAAGGCTGGGGAAACCCCCAGCACATTCTGTTGAGGCCAGCACCCCTGTCCAGGTCGCCGTCTCCTGTGGTTAAACATGCTGACCTGTGGCCCCAGACAAAGTTCATTCTGGGATCTGAGAAACGATCTTGTTGAGGTCGGTGGGTGGGGGGCTGTTTTCAGGCAATGTGTGTATCAAGGTACAGGCAGATTTTGGGGATGGGAAGCAAAGATCATTCTGCTGCACTGGCCCCCTAAATCTGCTCCACAGTGTGGGGTCACTGGGCAGGGTTACTCACACCTCAGATTTGCTCCACATTGTGGGGGTCACTAGGGCAGGAGGTGTTCACAGGTCTTAGGAGCCGACGGGCAGCTGTTTTCCCAACTCTGGTCTTTCATTATGGAGTGCCCTTCCTTGTTGCCAAATTTTGGCCAGAGCACCTTAAAAACAAAACAAGAACCCCTTCCTGTTGTTGTGTAGAATTACCAAAAAATGGATGATGGTCTCATCCACCGGGGGGGGGCACTGCTTTAAGCTGGTTAAGTGTTTGTTGCAGTTTGTCACCTATAGTCAGCCCCATGCTTGCTTTTGCTTGGCTTGACAGTGCTGCTGGTTGGGATCTGACCCCAGGTTTCCAGTCCTGGCTGCATAGCAGGGTCACATTGGGGAGATGGTGTGTAAAAGGGGGGCCTGGACCCCTCACACCTGATATCTGGCAGTATCCTGACTACCTGCAGCCTGATTTGGGAGCTGCTGTTTGGTCTTGCTATGACAGCTCACATCAGAGCAGGTAGAAGGGTTTTCACTAGTGAAACGGAGGGCCTAGAGAGAGATCCCCAGAGCTATGATTTTTAAGTTATGGATGTGTTAGAACATGGAGAAGGAATATCTGCTTCAGTACAGCAGCTGCCCTCTTTGCTGATTTGGGTGAATCTGAAAATGGTGAGGCCTTTCCAGCTGCGTGCGGTTCTCAGGTGGGTGTCTCTGTGCCAGGTCAGAGGTCTGCATTGATGACCATAGGACCAGTTAACATCCTTCATTTGGCTGACTGTGCTCTGTCCTTCCTTAGCTTCCTCTGGGCAGCCTGGGTGGGACCATGTGTATGGCCAATGGAGGAGGCCTGGCCAGGACCACAGGTCCCCAGAGTGGATGGAGGGCTCGTGACGCCTGTCCTCCCTCCTCTCATGCCAGAGCTTGTACTTCACCTGGGATGTGTGCAGTTTAATCCCTGTCGTTTTGTGCCCTCTTGTCCAAGTTCTCATGGTAACAGGTGAGCCCTTGGTGAGTGGAGTACGGGCCAGGCTAAGGTGAAGGTGTTGTCAGGAGTTGCTGGTGGTAGGGCTTACACACAGGTCAGCCACAGTAAGCACAAGCCCATGGCTCACTTCTAAAAGCGTGATAGGTGAGAGGGAGATGAGGGCTCCAAGGCTGCTCCCTCGGCCAGATCTGGACATCAGCACTCCCAGGAAGCCTGAGTGGTGTCTAGGGTGTCCACTTGCCCATGCTTCTCCCAGGCCCCACACCTTCCCTGGTGGCAGGTGGCAGCAAACCTACATTTCTTTATAAGCCAGTGGGAAGTACGACCTGCATTTTAGGGAGTTGAGGGATTTAGTCCAAATTAATATGTTGTGAGAAGACAGAAGCTGAAAAAGGGCTTGCAAGGTCAAGGTCATAGCTGCTCTTAGGCAGTGAGGGAAGCCTGTCTGTGGATTTGTCCCCATGGATTTGCGAAGGCCTGGATTTCCAGCCCTTTGTTCTCTCTGCTGGACCGCTGCCTGGTGTGCAGTGATTCTGAGCCATTAGGTTTTATTTCTTCTCTACTCAGCATAGGAAGAGGTGTAATTGTAGGAAAGGGCACTCCATGACCACATTTTTTTTAAATCTCCACTTCTTCTATACACACTGATTTCCTACCTTCTCAGCAATAGAGAAATGAGAGTGGTGTTAACATAAATGAACTCCCTTAGTCATTCCAAATGTGGGTTGCTTTAATGTGAGTTAATATTTTTATCATAAATAATATTAGCTTACTTCTTTGCCTGTAAAGAATTATAGAATATGAATGTTAAGGGCCCTTAGAGAGATATATGAATCTAACCTCTCTTTTCATTGTGTCTTAAAACTTTTTAAATTATGTAACGTTTCAGACATTGACAAGAGAAATGGTAACCTGTATGCCATCGCCCAGCTTCAACAATGATTCATTCAAGAGCCATTCTTGTTTCATCTAGAAACATCGTTTCCTAGCTCAGGAGTATTTTTAAACGAATCCCTGATACTATATTATTTTAGCATCTCTAAAAAGTAGGGACTTTTTTTCTTGGAGTTAATAAGCAAGAATCCCTTAATATGACATTTTACTGTCAATACTATCACTATCAGTGTCCCCTCATTTCTTAAGTTTGTTTGAATTAGATCTAAATAATTCCTGTCTTGAGCTTGGTTGACATATGTTGCTTCTGTTGCTTCACATGCAGGTGTCCCCTTGGTCTTTTTCTTGCATTGTTTTGTTTGCTTAAGAAATCAGGCTATGTCCTGTATACTTTCCTATAGTCTGGTTTTGTGGATTGCATCCCTGTGATGTCGTTTAATATATGTCCCTATCCCCTGTATTCACTGAAAATTGGTAATTTCATCTAGGACATGATAAGATTTGGGGTTTTTGTTGTGTTTTATTTTTTGTCTTGGGGAGGACACTTGAGAGGTGGTATTTGTCTTCCTCCAGCAGGGACAGATTTTCCTGGTTGTCTCTTGTTTTGTGATGCTTATTACCTAGAGCCGTTAATTCATTGGGTCTTATAAAATGGGAAATGCTGTCATGGCTTCTCTTATTTTAATTGAGGTATGATTTACATACAGTAAATGCATGTAAATTAAGTATGCAGCTGATGCATTTATATCTGTGTATACAGCTGTGCAACAGTTACCACCCAGATAAAGATAGGGAACATTCACATCACCCCAGAACCTTCTCTCATGCTCTTTCTCATTAGTACCTCACACCTCCACACACCCAGGGTAACACTGGTCTGGCTCTGTCACCATGGCTTAGTTTTACAAGTTTTACATGTTCTTTTGTGCTTTTCAGTTCATCATACTTTTTTAAGGTGTTTTTTTTTTTTCTTGTGTTACATCAGTTGTAATTTGTTCTTTTTGTATTGCTCTGCTGTATGAAAGGCCACAGCTGATCCATTCTGCTATTGAGGACATTGGATTGCTTCCAGTTTGGGATATTATGAATAAAGTTGCTATGAACACTTTCATACAGATCTTTCTGTGGACATTTCTCTTGGATCTGTGCCTGCTGTGCTACATACCAGCCAGGCTGGGTGTATATTTAGTTTTCGTTGAACAGCCAAAGGGTTCTCCAAAGTAGGTGCATGTATTATACTCCCACCAGCAGTGTGTGAGTGCTGGAGTTATCCACATCCTACCCACAGGTAGTCTTGCCAGTTTTAGCCATTCAGATGGGTGTGTTTTCATTTCCTTTTATTGAGGTATAGTGCACATGAAGCGAAATGCATAGATCTAAGTGTATGGCTTAGTATGTTTTGATGAATACACCTGTGTAATACACACCCAGGTCGAGACATGATATTCCCACACCCTAGAAGTTCTCTCACGCCTCCTTCCAGTCTTCTTCCTACTAGAGGTAGCCGCCTTTTCTGATTTTTATTGCTGTAAGTTAGTTTACCTGTTCTTGAACTTCGCGTACAATAGAACCATAGCACTTGCATTCTGTGTCTCACTTCTTTTGTTGAACATAATATTTTTGAGATTTATCTGTATTGCATGTCTCAGCAGTTAGTTCCTTTCTCTCACCAAGTATCCCACTGTGGTTCATTCATTCTCCTGTTGATGGACATTTGGGTTGTTTATTTTTTTGTGCTTTATGAATAAAGCTGCTGGGAACATTCTCATATAAGCCTTTTTGCAGATGTATGTTTTCATTTCTTTTGGGTAAATACCCAGGGGTAGAATTACTGGGTCATGATGTAATTTTATAAGAAACTACCAAACCATTCCAAAGTGGTTGTCCATTCTGTGTTCTTGTCAGCAGCGTGAGAGTGCCAGCGCTCCTCACCTTTGCCAACACTGGGCAGGGGCAGGCTTTTTAAATGTCAGTCATCCTAGTGGCTGTGTAAGGCTGCCTCATTGTCTTTAAAGCCTGCATTTCTCTAATGTTGAGCATGTACTCTTGGTCATTCAGAGATTTTCTGATATGAAATGCCTCTTCAAGTCTTTTGTCCATTTATAAAGTGGGTTGCGTTTCTTCTTATTAATCTGTAGATGTTCTTTATATATTCGGGATAAAAGGTCTTTGTCAGAAATAGGTTTTGTGAATCTTACCCCCCAGTCTCTGGTTTGTTGTTTCACTTTTTTAACAGTGTTTTTGATAAAGAAAATTTTTAATTTTGGTAAATCTAACTTGAGAGCAGTAATGGTGGACATCGTTGACTTCTCATCTGGGGGAAAGCATTACCATCTACTATAAAGCCTGACGTGAGCTGTGGCATTTTGTAGGTGCTGTGTTAGCGTGTTCTTATTGTGCAGTGGGTGGAATGGTATGAAATCCTTCTCCTTTATCTGCAGAAACGATTGTATAGAGTTTGCCCCCTTATTCTTTATTCCCCCTGTATTCTGTTAGTGTGGTTAGTCACACTGGTTAAAGTTTCTAATATGTCTTATTTCCTGATCTTGTGATCTTCAGTAAACTTTCTTGGTTAGGATGTGTTATATTTTCATAGATTGCTAGGCTTAATTTGATAATGTCTTTTTTGCTGGTTTTGCATGTGTGTTTATGAGGAATGCAGGTCTGTAGTTCCTTGTGGCAACCTTGCTCAGCTTCTGGACTGGGCCCTGCTCCCTTCTGAAGGAGCCTGGCCGTGCTCCTCTGTCTCTGTTTCTGTCTCTGTCTCTGTCTCTGTCTCTGTGAGCATCTGTGTAAAGCTGAAACTGCTCCTTCCTCACGTGTTTGGAAGAAGTCACCCCTGAAGCCGTCTAGACCAGACCTTTCTAGGGAGGTTTTAAATAAAGGAGTCAGTTTCTTTATTAGATATAGCACTTCTGTTATTTCCTTGTTTCAGTTTTGATTAGTTTTTGTTTTTAAAGGAAATTGTTTATTTTGTCAAAATTGCCCAATTTATTTGTATGAAGTAGTTTATAATTTCCCTCATCCCTTTTGTGTTTCTAGGATTTTTAGCGATGTCTCCTTTATTTATTTTTTTAATCCTCACCCAGGGATATTTTTTTCCATTGCTTTTCAGAGAGAGAGAGAGAAACATTGATGTGAGAGAGACACATTGATTGGTTGCCTCCCTGGGCAGGGGATCAAGCCTGCAACCCAGGTATGTGCCCTTGGCCGGATCGAACCCGGGACCCTTTAGTGTGCTGGCCGACGCTCTAGCCTCTGAGCCAAACCGGAGAGGGTGTGATGTCTCCTTTAGATGTCTGATATTGTAGCTTATGTTTTCATTCTTTTTCTTCATCATTCTTGTTTTAGAGGTTTATCAATTTTATTAATCTTTTCAAAGAACCAGCTTTGTTGATTTTCTCTAATGTACCTGTGCTTTCTATTCCATTAACTTCTGTTCTTTATTATTTCCTTTCTTGAGCTTCATGATGCATTGCTACTATTGTTGCTTTAAACAGTCAGGAGTCCTTAATTTAAAAAAAAATAACCCATGTATTTCCTTTTCTGGTCTTCATTTGTTCCTTCAGGTCTGTGCTCCCCTCTTGGGTTGTTTCCCTTCAACCTGAAGAACTTCTTTTGCTAGTTCTCTTAGCGCAGCTCTACTGATGATAAGTTCTCTCGGCTTGTTTCATTGAAAATGCTCTTACTGCATTTTCCCTTTTTGGAAGATGTAGTTTTCCAGATATAATTCACATACCATAAAATTCACCTTTGTAAATGATTTAAAGAGTAGCACAACCATTATCTCAATTCCTGCCCCCACACTCAGCCCCTGGCAACCACTGTCTGCCTTCTGCCTCTGTAGATTTCCCTTTTCTGGACTTGGCATATAAGTGGAATCACATAATATATAGTCTTTTGTGTCTGGCTTCTTTCATTCTGCAGAACATCTTTGAGTTTCATCCATGTTGTACTGGGTGTACCAGTAGTTTGTTCCTTTTGTTCCTGAATAGCATCACATGTATGGCTGTCCCACATTTTGCTCACCCCTTTACCATGTGATGGGCAGTTGGATTACTTCCAGTTTTTGCTCATTAAGAATATTGCTGCAGTGAACACTTGCATACAGACTCTCGTGTGGACATGTTTTCATTTACCTCCCATGGATACATAGGGATAGAATTGCTGCATTGTGTGGTAAAATTATGTTTATTATTTTCTCTATTTTTATAATATTTATTGGGGTGACAGTGGTTAATATGAACATATAGGTTTCAGGTGTGGGTTTCTGTGTTACAAGATCTGTATATTGCTCCATGTGTCCACCACCCAAAGTCATATCTTCTCCCACCACCATATATTAAGACCCCCTTTACCCCCCCCCTCCTGCAGCCACCACACTGCTGTCTGTGTCCACGAGTTTCAGTTTTATCTCCCACATGAGTGAAATCATATGGTTCTTAGCTTTTTCTAACTGACTTATTTCACTTAGCATGATATTCTCAGGGCCCATCCGTGTTGTTGCGAATGGCAGTGTTTCACCTTTCTCACGGCTGAGTAGTGCTCCCTCGCGTGCATGTCCCACATCTTCTTTGTCCAGTCCTCAATGGTAAAGTTATGTTTAGTGTTTTAAGAAACTGCCAGACTGTTTTCCAAAGTGCTGTATTGTTTACATTTTGGCCAGCAGTATATGAGCAGTACCTTTTCTCCATATCCTCACCAACACTTGTTTATTGGTTTTTTTAAACTGTTGTTATAGTGAATATAAAGTATCTCATTGTGGCTTTAATAGGCATTTCCCTGATGACTGATGATGTTGAGCATTTTTTCATGGTCTTATTTGCATCCATAGATCTTCTTTGGTGAATTCTCTACTCAGATGTTTGGCCCATTTTATTTTTTTATTATTTTGTTAATCCTCACCAGAGAATATTTTTTCCATTGATTTTTGGGGGGGGCAGAGAGAGAAACATCGATATGAGAGACACATCAACTGGTTGCCTCCCACACACACCCTGACTGGGGCCAGGGGTCAAACCTGCAACCCAGGTATGTGCCCTTGACTGGGAATAGAACCCGAGAACCTTCGATCTGTGGGCCTACACTCTAACCATTGAGCCACACTAGCCAGGGCTTTGGCCCATTAATTTTAATTTTAATTTTTGTCTTCTTATTGTCAGTTTTAAGGGTTCTTTACAGATCCTGGATGCAAGTCCTTTGTCAGACATAATGTTTGCAAATGTTTTCTCCCAGTCTGGCTTATCATTTTTTTAAACATATCTTTATTGATTTCAGACAGAGGAAAGGAAGGGGAGAGAGAGAGATAGAAACATCAATGATGAAAGAGTCATTGATCGGCTGCCTAGCCCTCAACCTGGGCATGTGCCCTGACTGGAAATCGAACCCCGATCTCCTGGATCCTAGGTCAATGCTCAACCGCTGAGCCATGCCCGGCTGGGCATCATTTTCTTAATGGTATCTTTTGAAACACACATGTTTTTTAATTTGATGAAATCTGTCAATTTTCTTTCTCTCGTTAAAGTGACTTGGCTCCTTTGTCAAAAATCAGTTGGCCATCAGTGTATTGGTGTATTTCTAGACCTTCATCTGTTCCATTGATCACTACTCCAGCATCACACTGCATTGATCACTGTTGCTTTAAAGTAAGTTTCGGAGTAGAAAGTGTGAGATCTCCACCTTTATTCTTCCTTTGCACATTTGTTTTAACTCTAGCTCCTTTGCCTTTCCATGTAAATTGTAGGGTCAGCTTGTCAATTTCTGCAAAACAACTTGCTAGAGTTTGGGAAGGAATGCACTGAAGCTGTAGCTCAATTTGGGGAGAATTGCTATCTTAACAATATTGACTCCTCCAATCCATAGACATGGAACATCTCTCCATTTATTTAGCTCTTGTCTCTTCCTCTTCTAGGACTATAGTTACAGTGTGTTAGAGTGTTTCATGTTGTCCCACACATTGCTCACACTCTATTCTTTTTTTTTTAAATCTCACCCAAAGATATTTTTTCCATTGCTTTTCAGAGAGAGTAGAAGGGGGGTGGGGATCGATGTGAGAGAGACACATTGATTGGCTGCCTCCTGCACGGGCCCCCACCAGGGCTGGGGATAGAGCTGCAACCAAGGTATGTGCCCTTTGTCAGAATTGAACCTGGGACCCTTCAGTCCATGGGCCTATGCTCTAACCACTCAGCCAAACCAGCCAGGGCTCACACTTTATTCTTTTTATCTTTTCTTTGCTGTCTATACTTCATTGTAGATCATTTCCATTGACTCATTCCACTTTTTTTATCTTCTGCTGCATCTAGTCTGTTACGTCTATCCAATGAATTCTTGTTTTTTAATCTTTATTGTTGAGAGTATTATAGATGTCTCCCCCTTTTCCCCCCATTGCCCCTCTCCACTCAGTTCCCACCCCACCCCAGGCCTTCATCACCCCATTGTCTGTGTCCTTGGGTAATGCATATATGCATCTAAGTTCTTTGGTTAATCTCTTTCCCCACCCCCTCCCCCCTTCCCTCAGAGGTTCGTCAGTCTGTTCCATGTTTCCATGCCACTGGTTCTCTTTTATTCGTCACTTTATTTTGTTGAATGCAGACTGGTGCAGCCACTATGGAAAACAGTATGGAGTTTCCTCAAAAAATTAAAAATGAAATTGCCATTTGACCCAGTGATCCCACTTCTAGGAATATATCTTAAGTATTCAATGAATCCTTAACTTCAGATAATTTATTTTCCAGTATTATTTTTTGCAATTCTACTTCTCTGATGAGATCCTTGATTATCCCTCATTAAACTCATCTTCTCTTCTAAATTCATTGGCCTATTTATTGTAATTATTTAAAATTTCTTGTTGGATAATTCCAACATCTGGATCTTCTGAGGGTCTGCTTCTATTGGCATTTTCCCCCTTAATCATGGGCCACATTTTTCTGTTTCCTTACATGCTTTATAATTTGGAAGGATACCAGTCATTATCTTTAAAAGAATGTTATTTTTTTCCCCAGAGAAGCGTGCCTTTCCTCTGTCTAGCAGCTAAGGTGAGGAGCTAATTACTGCCATCCATTTAGGAGTTGGGATGGGTTGTAGCATTAGTTTCCATTTATCGAAAGTTTCAGATGCCTTAGGGGTAAGCTCTGTCTGTGTTCAGTATAACGGGCTCCCAGCGCCATGAGCGCTCTGCTCTCCATCCTGACCGTGGGCTTACACAGTGATGCTCGGTGGAGAGAAACACAGAGTGAGCATAACACGCCAGCTCTTCTTTTTTTCTTTTTCTTTTATCCTCACCCGAGGATATGTTTATATTGATTTTAGAAAAAGAGGAAGGGGGAGGGAGAGAGAAAGAGAAACATTGATCGGTTGCCTTCCATATTTGTGCCTACTGGGGATCGAACCCACCACCTTTTGGTATACAGGACAATGCTCCAACCAACTGAGCCACCCAGGCAGTGCACGCCAGCTTTTCTTAGAGATTAAGGTAGCACACAAGCACTTTACCTGGGGAGAAACTTGAAGCATCTTTATATTAAAACAAGAAACACTGATTATGGAGTAAACTACAAAATTCACTTGACTTTTCCAGTAGAACAGAAGATGTCATCCATTCAACATCTGTCGCATGCTCATCTGTGCCAGGCACTGTGCTAACTCTCAGGCTCACTGGTGGCCACTGGGAAGAGCCTGAGGTGCCAGGTGCCACATATCTCCTGATGGCAGATGGAGGCTGGAACCTTGTTTCTTTCTGCACTTCCCTCTCGACCCTCTCCTTACAGGTCACTCTGAAGGGCAGACACGAGTGTCCCTGGCACAGGGAGATTTCTGTGGGAATGGCCAAGGGCATTGTCAACCTATAAAAGTGAGATGCCCTTTTAGGTGGGGGCTGCTTACAAACCCTTTAATGCTTCAGAAAAGAAGACGCCTCCGTTAAGGACACTATTCCTGGAACCAGAGGCGTCCGGACATGTGTGCATGTTTTCTAATCTTTTTGCTGTGTACTTCCTTTTTTCTTTTTAGGTTTGGGAAAAGTTCTTAAGTTCTGAAACTCCGCGGATTAATGTGTTTATGGCAGTGCCTACAATATACACCAAGTTGATGGATTATTATGACAAGCATTTTACCCAGCCTCACGTCCAGGATTTTGTGCGTGCAGTTTGTGAAGAAAAGATCAGGTAAATTAAAACAGTTCATCTTCCCATCCAGAAAGTCTTAAAGATCAGCAAATATAACTTATTTCTAATAAATAGGTTCTGCTAAGTTTTAGGAAGCAGTGTTTTCCACTTTCTTTAAAATATACACATTTATATCTGCATTATATATCTGTGTGTAGTGTATTGTGTATCTATCTCTATCCTGTCCTTCTGTAGATCTGTCTACGTGTGTCTCTTTGTCTGTATTCCATCCATCTTTCTCTGTCTGTCCTGTGGCAGAGTTTGAAGGATGAAGATAAGGACAGTGAACTGACCATCTTGCTCCCATCCTTTCTGATCCCACATTTACATGCCCCCCCAGCTCCCACTGTATCATTTTTCTCCATCAGTCTGTGGCCCTTTGAGCCCTCTGTGCCAGGGGCCCCATCACCCCCCTCCTGACAGCAGTGCACTAAGACTTTTGGGTCCTACAGTGGCATGAAGTGCTCTGCACTCTCCTAGGAGCCAGTGACCACGGCTGGCTCTTCTCCCCGTTATACTGAAGAGTGACCCACTTAGAGTGCACACCGAATGGGTAGCTTGGTGCGTTTTCACAGGCCCAGTAGACACATGTCACCAGAGAGACAACAAGCTATGGTTGTGGCGTGCACAACCTTTCAGCACTGTAGTGAGTGAGCTGCTAGACAAATGTGAATTTAAAATTCCGGTGTATTTGTGTGTGTGTTTCTGTGGCCTCCAGGCTGCTCTATGCCTCTGATTCCTACTCCTTAAGGACACAGGAAGGGCACCTTTGTTCCCCTGAGAGAATTCTGGATTATCTAAGACAAATACTTGATATTGTTATGATTTTGCTCCCACCATTCCTTTGCTCCTCTTCTGTAAAGACATTTTGGTGGAACTAGAGCCCGTGTCTGATGTTGCCTGCTACCCGTCACCTAATGGCCCACCCTCTCACAAGCTATTGTGGGGTTGGGCAGCTATCGATGGAGGCATCCAATGCTCAGCCACCAATACAGAAACGGGATTAGGAGCACATTCTACCCAACTCTACAGAACACAGGACAGGACTGATATCAGAGAGAGAGGGAAAACCAGGGTGATTTCTGGGTAACAGAGGCCCTGAGACCTCCCCTATTAGTCTTGTGGTGAGTGGGTCCTGTGAGTGGTACATCTTTATGAGGAAACAACAGCCTTTTTTCTCCAGCTTGAACTAGAACCAAAAGTGTCTTTTTTCTACACATAATGCTTATGTGATGTGGTGTATACCAGAATAGTTAGAAGCTCCCAGATGTTATATAATGTCATTGTCACCATCGGGAGCCCTTTAGCACAAGACAGTATAGTACCTCTGCATATATCCCTCAGCTATGGACTGTGTCTTCTCATCTGCCCCTCTTACCCTTAGACCTGGTAGCATTTTGCCCGTAATCTAAACTCATAATCACCTTATTATTACTATTATCTAGGATTGTTTGTGCACAGCATGTTAATTATTTGCAGAGTGCCACCAAAGACCCTAAAATTATTTTTTTATTTTACCTTGATTACTCATTCCTTTTGAAGACCCATTTACGTTCTAAAATATACCCAACAAATTCTTTTCAAAGAACAAAGTTAAATTTTAGCGCCCAACTATAGTTTTTATCATGAATTTTAAAATAGTGATGTTTTTATTGTACTGAAGATTGTTGTCATCTCAGAAGCTAAGGTTGCCTCTGGTTTGCTGGGTAGATTGATGGTTTCAGGATCAGCTGCCCTGCCCCTGCCTGTGCTAGAGAAGTGGAAGGACATCACAGGCCACACTCTGCTGGAGAGGTACGGGATGACGGAGATCGGCATGGCCCTGTCCAACCCCCTGACCGCAGCAGCTCGCTTGCCAGGTACACAGAGTGCCTTCTCGGGGTGCTGGCCGGGTGGCCAGGGCCTATTCCCTCTGGGCACTCACTTTAACCCAAGTGGCCAGTTAAGGATAAGCAGAAAGGTGTTCTTTATACCAGTGTCTTTTCCAGGTAACCTGGAGGGACAGATGGGAAGAACATGAGCCACCAGAAGCCATGTGCTCATCAGAGTGCCTCCTAGAGTGGGGTGCTGCTGATGTCCAGACCAAGTCGGCCACTGGTGAGAGCCTCCTGTCCAGGTACCCTGAGCCACACGCGGCCAGTGGCAGCAGGAGACATGACGGGGGGGGGGGGGGGGGGGGGGGCGGGGAGAGAATCCACCACCTGTGCTTGGTAGCCTGCACACGTCTGGATGACCTGCTGCTCTAGACAGGGATTCTTGTCTTTTGATCTTTCTGTCCAACCTTATCTAAGATTTTCCACTCTTTTTTTTTTAAATCCTCACCCAGTGATATATTTTTATTGATTTTTAGAGAGAGGGAAAGGGAGGGAGAGAGAGAGAAACATCTGAGTGAGAAAGAAACATTGATTGATTGCCTCCCATACATACCCCAACCGGGAATCAAACCTGCAACCTATGTAGGTCCCCTGACCAGGAATCAAACCTGCAACCTTTTGGTGCTTGGGACGGTGCTCCAACTAACTGAGTCACCCCGGCCAGGACCACTCTGGCTTTCATTTAAATAGACCTTTAAATCCTAGGGAATCTTCATACAGAGCCCAAGGCCTGAGATGGGAACATGTTCTGTTCTATTCTTGACCCTTTTGTAGTCCTCACAAGAAGTCACCTCCAGTGTTCAGAACACATCAATATCTCATTTGAAATAAAAGTAAAATCATCCTGCGTGTATAATTATATTTGTACATCAATTTAGCCTGTACATACAGTGAAATTCAGCCCTCATGTTAATTATGTGAGTAGTCATGAAGCTACCACCACACTCAGTCTACAGAAGGGTTTAATCACCTCAAAACATTTCCCTTTTTGTTTGGTCAGCCCCTCCTTCACTCCAGGACCAGGTAGGCATTTACCTGTTTTCTCCTCCTGTAATTGTGCTCTTTCTAGAATGTCCTATAAAGGACTCCTTTTGGGTCTGGCTTTTCTCACTTAGGATACATCTACAACTCATCCGCGTCATCACATGTCCGTTTCCATTGCCACGTGGGAATTGTGGTGTGGACAGGTCAGTTTATTAACCTGTTCACAAGCTGAAGTACGTTGGGTTGTGTCTAGTTCTGGACAGTTATCAGCAAAACTGTTGTAAATGTAGGTGTGCAGGTTTCTGTGTGAGCATCTGTCTTTATTCCTCATGGGTAAACACCTTGCAGTGGGATTGCTGGGTCAGAAGGTTGGTCTGTGCTCCACTTTATAAGAAGCTGCCAAACTGTCTCCAGAATAGCCCCTGAAATAGGGACCACTTGTCCTGCTGACAGATAGGGAGACCTAGGCTTTGAGAAATCATATAACCTGCCCAAGAGTGGGTACCTGACATTCACATCATTAGACAGGACACCCACTTTACTGAAGCACAGCGATACAGCAGACAGCCCAGTTTGAAGGAAGAGAGACGGGGCCAAAAAATGGCCAGGAGACCTTCTGGGCCTTAATTATAAAAGCAAACACAAGACCATGAAGCCAAGACCAGGAGCCAAGAGATGAGAGAGTGAGCAAAGGGCAATGTGGGGACCATCTGCAGGAAGGAGCCATGGGAACTGTCTGCAGGAAGGAGACTCAGGGACTGTCTGCGGCAGGTATTAAAGTGCAGGTCAGAGGCCCAGAGGCCCAGTTGGGGGCTCACCCTCGGATGGTAGAGGGACCAGGAAAGCAGCCGCCCTGGACAGAGTTACACCAAGAGGGTCCCCACTGACTTGGCCTTCAGTTCCCTCTGAATAGACAGAACTCAAAGACTCTGAAACCCAAGGTTTATTGGGCAGAAATTTCTGAATCTTAAATTATGGCTGCAACTCTTACAGAGGCCTCAAAGACAGTGTGTGGAACACCAGAACGTGGAGTGCCTATTTTCCTGGAGCCCTTTTAGGACTTTTCTGTGTACTGTAACTCCTGGGCTGGGGATCATCCAGCCAGAGACTATGAACTTATGTTGGAGCCCCAGCCTGTGTCCCCTTCACACTTAGGACACAGCTGTGCCACCTCTCCTGACTTTCCCATGCCTCTCAGTGTGTCGTTCTGGAGGTTCCTTCCTTTCTGCTGCCTACATAGCCTCTGAATGTTGCTCCTACGGTTGCTTGAAAAACCACAAGGATTTATTTCAAGGTTCTCAAAACCTGATGGAGGCACGGAATGGCAAGGTCAGCCTCAAGGAGGGGACACACTGTGTGAGGGTGGATGTTTGCCATGTGTTAAGCTCTGGGTCGGATCCGATCGTTCATTCCCTATGTCCCATGCGGTTATCGTGAAGGGAGATGAATAATTCATGACCAAGCGCTGCTGGGCCTAATGACGCTCTAATTGGAGGTTGAGATCAGAGGCGCTAATGGCTCCTGCAGTGGGACTCTGTGGAGCATTGACAGGAGCTCCAGGACCTTATCAGCCTGTTTCCATTCTCTAGGGACTAGCTGCAGAGCAGCCTCGCTCCCCAGATGCTGGACCAAGCTGCAGGCCAATTAAAGTTATCTAGGACGAGCAGACAACTGTTTTAAAGAGAGACGGAAAAATGACATGCCACTTCTGACTGTGGCCAGTTCTGCTGCCAGATGGACACTAGGAGGGCAGCACTGTTCATGTGGTGCTAGGAAGGGGCGCTGTCCACATGGTGGCCACTGCCCAGTTGATCCTGCTGTGCCAGGGCCAGCTCAGGGGTGGGGTGGGGTGTTTTTCGGGCTCCAGGGCTGCCCCACCCCTATTTTCAGTCACTTCTCTCTGTGGACCTCACTTTTAGGTATCATCAGGGCTGTGAAACTCAAGTCGTTGTCTCTGCCTTGAAAATTTAACCCTATTGTGTTTGTGATGTCATGATTTATTAAGATTCTGTCAGCACTTTCATTATATATCTTCTTAATGGTTGGTAACTTTCATTTTGCAAGGGGAGGTGAGGCCTTACTGAACAGAGCAGAGAGAAACAGGAAGAGTGTGTGTGTGGTGGGGGGCAGTTTCTTCCTTTTAAAAAAGTATTAAAAAGAAATGAGTGGATTGAAAGGTGGCAGTCAAAGGGTACTAGGTGGGGAGGCTTGCCTCTTTTACATTTGAGGAGGAAAGCCATAGTTCCTTCTTCTGATAAGAAATATATACAGGTTGTCCCCCAAAAATGTATATACACTTTAACAGCTGATAGCTCAATTTTGAAAATGAAATGTGTTTTAATAAACACTGCCTTTATAATTATTCAAAGTGTGTGTATACATTTGTTTGGGACACCCTGGTTCAAGATGGTGGCAGATTAGGGAAATCTTGCTTGCAGTGCCTCCCAGAACCAAATTGGAAGTTAAATTGGGGGACAATCACCTGAAATACTAACTGGAAACTATCTGAAGAGGAGACTTTTAACCAAGGACTGCAGAAGCCACGTCGAGACTGCTGCTATACAACAACTTGCACGACATGGTCAGAGTGGAGCCTCATAGTAAGCCAGCCTGAGGGTTGATTCCACACACGAACAGGCCAACATCAATCAAGACTCAGTTACAACAGGAGGGCCCACATAATCCACATAAGGGCCATACCTAGAGCATTTACCTCAGGAAATCAAGAAGACTGTGCCACTGGGTCCCACAGGGCACCTACTACATAAGGCCACCCCACGAAGACTGGGAGGCATAGCAGTTCTACCTAATACATAGAAACAAATACAAAGAGACAGCAAAATGGAGAGACAAAGAAACAATCCCCAAATGAAAGAAAAGGAGGCAACTCCAGAAAAAGAGTTAAATGAAATGATAGCAAACAATTTATCAGATACAGAGTTCAAAGTAATGTTTATAAGGTTACTCAAGGGACTTAGAATTACAAGAAACTTAGTCAGAACTACTACAACATGAAAGGGGAAATAGAAACCATGAACAAGGACCAGTCAGAAATGAAGAATATCATACCTGACATTAAGAATACACTGGAAGGAATTAAAAGTAAATTGAATGAAGTGGATGATCAAATCAGTGACTTAGAAGACGAAGAAGAAAAAAACAATCAGAGTAGCAAAAAGAAAAAAGAATTAAAAAGCAGGATAATTTAAGGGAACTTTGGGACATGAAACCTAATAACATCTGCATCATAGGGGTTAGAGAAGGAGAAGAAAGTGAGCAAGGAATAGAGAATCTGTTTAAAGAAATAATGACAGAAAAGTTCCCTAACCTAGTAAAGGAGAAAGTCACACAAGTTCAGGAAGCAGAGAGAGTCCCAGTCAAGATGAACACAAAGAGATCCACACCAAGACACATCATAATTAAAATGGAAAATGTTGAAGACAAAGAAAGAATCTTAAAGGCAGCAAGAGAGAGTAGACAGAAATTTACCTATAAGGGAGTTCCCATTAGACTGTTAGCTGATTTCTCATCAGAACATGTCAGGCCAGAAGGGAGTGGCATGAAGTATTCAAAGTAATGACAAGCAAGGACCTGAATCCAAGACTACTCTATCCAGCAAGGCTATCACTTAAAATTGAAGGTGAAATAAAGAGCTTCCCAGATTTAAAAAAAAGGCTAAAGTACTATGTTACCACCATACCAGCATGGCAAGAAATGTTAAAGGGACTGCTTTAAAAAGAAGAAATTCCTTGGCCTGTGTGACTCAGTGGTTGAGCGTTGACGCATGAACCCAGAGGTCACAATTTGAATCCTGGTCAGGGCACATGCCCGAGTTGTGGACTCAGATCCAGTTGGGGTGTACAGGAGGCAGCTGATTGATGATTCTCATCATTGATGTTTCTACCTTTCTCTCCCTCAAGGGAGAGAGTAAGGAAGATAGGTATAAAGAAAAAAAATGGCAACAAATAAGTACCTATCAATAGTAACCTTAAATGTAAATGCATTAAATGCTAAAGACATAGGGAAGTTGAATGGATAAGAAAACATGACCCATATATATGCTGTTTACAAGAGTCCCTCAGAGCAAAAGATTCATACAGACTGAAAGTGAAGGGATGGAAAAATATATTTCATACAAATGGAAACAAACCAAAAAAACAAAGGCCATAACTTCAAAACAAAGGCCATAACAAGAGACAAAGAAGGTCACTAGATAATACTAAAGGGATTGATCCAACAAGAGGATGTAACCCTTGTACACATATATGCACCCAATATAGGAGCACCTAAATATATATATTTTTAAAAAAGAAACTCTTGTTGGACTTTAAGGGGGACATTGACAGCAATACAGTTATAATAGGGGACTTCAAAACCCCACAGACATCACTGGATAGATCTTCTAGACAAAATAATCAATAGGGAAACAGAGGCCTTAAACGATACACTAGAACAGATGATTTCATGGATATTTACAGAACATTTCATCCCAAAGCTGCAGAATATACATTCTTCTCAAGTGCACATGCAACATTCTTAAAGAGAGACCACATCTTAGGACACAAAATAAGTCTTAACTAATTCAAGAAGATTGAAATCATATCAAGCATCTTCTCAGATCACAATGGCATGAAACTAGAAGTCAACTACAATAAAACTCAAAAACATTCAAACACATGGAGGCTAAATAGCATGTTATTAAACAACGAATGGGTTACCAGTGAGATCACGAAAGAAATCAAAAACTTCCTGGAAACAAATGAAAATGATCACACAAGAACCCCAAATCTATGGAACACAGCGAAAACAGTCCTGAGAAGGAAGTTCATAGCATTACAGTCCCACCTCAAAAAACAAGAAAGAGCTCAAATAAACAATTTAACCCTACAACTAAAAGAATTAGAAAGAGAACAACAAGAAAAGCCCAGAGTAAGTAGAAGGAAGTAATAAAGATCAGAGCAGAAATAAACGACATAGAGACTAAAAAAAAATACAAAAGATCAATGAAACCATGAGCTGGTTCTTTGAAAAGATAAATAAGATTGATGAGCCTTCAGCCAGACTCATCAAGAAACAGAGAGAGGACCCAGATAAATAAGATCAGAAATGAGAGAGAAGTAGCAACTGATGCCACAGAAATGCACAGGATTGTAAAAAAAATACTATGAACAACTATATGCCAACAAATTGGATAATCTGAGCTAAATGGACAAATTCCTAGAAACATACAATCTTCCAAAACTCAATTAGGAAGATTCAGAAAACCTGAATAGGCCAGTGACAACTAATGAAACTGAAGCAGTAATCAAAAAACTCCCAGCAAACAAAAGTCCTGGACTGGATGGTTTCAAAGGTGAGTTTTACCAGACATTCAAAGAACTAACACTTTTCCTCCTCAAACTGTTCCAAAAACATTCAAGAAGAGGGAATACTCCCAAACTTTTTTAATGAGGCCAGCATTGTCCTAATTCCAAAAACAGAAAAAGACACTACAAAGAAAGAAAATTACAGGCCAATATTCCTGATGAACATAGATGCTAAAATCCTCAACAAAATATTAGCAAATCGGATCCAGCAATACATTAAAAAGATCATACACCATGACTAAGTGGGATTTATCAGTCTGTTGCATGCTTCCATGTCTCTGGATCTGTTTTGTTCATCAGTTTATTTTGCAACAGACTGATGATTCTCAGAGGGAAGGGAGTGAGCGGGAAGAGATTAACCAAAGAACTTATATTCATATATGCATAACCGATGGACACAGACAATAATTCGATGACAGCCTTGGGAGGGGGTGCAAGGGGGGTGGAAGGGGTCAATAGGGGAAAAAAGGGGGATATCTGTAATACTTTGAACAATAAAGATACTTTTTTTTAAAAAAAAGAAAAAGGAACCCACTGTGGGAGAACATATTAGCTAATGATATACGGTATCTGATAAGGGGTTAATTTCCAAAATATATAAAGAACTTATACAACTCAACAGCAGGAAGACAAACAATCCAGTTTTAAAATGGGCAAAAGACCTGAATAGACACTTCTCCAAGAGGACATACAGATGGTCAATAGACAAGAAAAAATGCTCGACATCACTAATCATCAGAGATGCAAATTAAAACTACAATGAGGTATCACCTCACACCTTCCAGAATGGCTACTCTCAGTAAATCAACAAACAACAAGTGCTGGCGAGGGTGTGGAGAAAAGGGAACCCTAGTGCATTGTTGGTGGGAAGGCAGACTGGTGCAGCCACTGTGGAAAACAGTATGGAGTTTCCTCAAAAAGTTAAAAATGGAACTGCCATTTGACCTAGCGATCCCGCTTCTGGGAATATTTCCAAAGAATCCTAAAACATCAATCAGAAAGAATATATTCACTCCTATGTTCATAGCAACGTTACTTACAATAGCTAAGATCTGGAAACAGCCCAAGTGCCCATCAGTAGGTGAGTGGATAAAAAAACTGTAGGACATTCACACCATGGAGTATTATGCAGCTGTAAAGAAGAAGGATCTCTTACCCTTTGCAGCAACATGGAGGGACCTGGAGAGTGTTATGCTAAGTGAAATAAGCTGGTCAGAGAAAGACAAATCTCCCATGATCTCACTGATATGTGGAATCTAATGAACAAAATAAACTGATGAACAAAGTAAGTCCAAAGGCATGGAAACATGGAACAGACTGACAGATCTCAGAGGGGAGGGGAAGGGAGGATGGGAGGAGATTCACCAAAGAACATACATGCATCTATGCATAGTCCAAGGACACAGACAATAGTGTGGGGAAGGCCTGGGGTGGGGCAGGGGCTGGGTGAACAGGGCAAAGTGGGGGAGGGAAATGAGGGACATCTGTAATTCTATCAACAATTTTGTATATATATTTGGTCTTTGTCCCCATTCCCAGCAGAGAGGACTAAAACCCTTGGAATTTCCTAGGTCATAGTGTCTTTTTTTTATTTGTAACAAACCTCTTTCAGCCACACCCGAGTTTGTATTAATAAGGTGACTTGGAAAACCCCTGAGGATGGGGGCTGGTTGCCAAGGGAACCAACAGGGTGATTTGAGGGTTGGAAATCAGCCCCACCCTGAACGTGTAGGAGGGGGGAGGGGCTGGAGGTTGAGTTAATTACCAGCGAGTGTCCAGTGATTTAATCAATCGTGTGTGCAGAGTGGAACCTCTAATGAACTTCCCCCATACCTGCCCTAGGCGTCTCTTCCATCTGGCCATTCAGAGGTTGTATGTTTTATAACAAACTGGTCTTTTAGTAAGTAAACTGTTTCCTGGGTTGTAGCAAATTATTGAACCCCAGGAGAAGGTTGTGGGAACCTCTGATTTGTAGCCAAGTCAGGCAGAAGCTATGGGTAACACCACTTGTGACTGGGAGTCACTGAAGTGACCCACTGATGGTTGTGGGACTGATCCCTTAACCTTCTCCACGTGCCCCCCCCCCCAATAGCTTCTGCAGATGGTCAGGCACGGCAAGGGGCAGACCCAGGAGGACTCCCTTGTCCACACACATCTCTCTGTGGTCCCAGGGCCTAGATGGAGCCTCTGCTTCCTTCCTGCTGGGGAGGTGAGTGCAGGACTCACAATTGAGGCGTCGCTGAATGAGCATGTTCAGTCAGGCCTAGAGATGAAATCCCTGCTTCGAGGCATCACACTTCTGCTAAGAGAGGCTCCTTGGAAGGAAGGGGGCGAGGAGCAGGCTTTCATGTCTGAGTGAGGCAGTCAGTCCTGCTTCAGCTTCTGTACTTAAGTTGATGAAGTGCCTCCTGATGAAATGGCCACATTCTGCCTGATTACTTAAGGTGTGTTTATGGAACTCTTTATCTCTGGCAGGTTCTTAAAGAAATCATATCTGACCAGTCTCAGAGGGTAATCAGTCAATTTCCAGTATTTGATGTTTTGTTGTTACTCAGGCTAACCACCCTGCCCAGCGCTGCATTGCCCTCGTTCAAGCATCAAGAAAGATCTTACTGAGACAATTATGGGAGTGCTGGCAGCTCCACAGGGCCTGCGGCAGTGCCAGGGCAGTGTGGCCTGTCTGAGCATCCTCCTGCACGGCCTCAGCCCAGCCTCTCACACACGGCCTTTCTCTTCTGCATATTATCTGCCCAGTTTCTACTTTGAACCCTTTGTTCTGTGGCTTTTTACACACACACTTATCATAAATTATAACCAACACTCTAGTCACTAAGGGCTAAAAACAAGGTCAGCCTACTGAAATTTGACCATAAAACATGAGTGATTGGGGCCATCTGGAGACCTTGGACCCCTGGCCCGGGTGAGTGTCCCAGCAGTCAGGGCTATGGCCCTTGCTGGTCACCCTGCCAGCGTGTCTGTCAGTCCTCATCAGACCGTGAGGTCCAGGGAGGAGCAGTGTAAACTACAGGAGTTAAACATGTCACTGGAAAGAGAGATCAACAAAGGCATTATTTAATCTAGAAAAGATAATGACCTTGAGGTCAACTAGAAACCAAATTTAGAGTGTACAGAATGACAGCTGGTGTCGACTGCACCCAGGGTCAGGCTGAGCCATCAGCAGGAGAAGCATAGCCTGTGAGGTCAGGGGCTGGGCTTGGACCCACCTCCACATTCACAGGCTAGTCCTTGTCTCTGGTCCCATGTCTTTCTCCACACGAGATGAAATCCCTACTTCCAGGCTCTCTTGAGCCTTGAGTGTCCTAAGGCCTGTGTGGCCACTGGCTCCAAGTCTAAGTATAGCCAAGAAGAGACAGGAAGGCAAGCATAGTGCAATTCCTTTTATATGAAATGTCCAGAGCAGGCAAATCCATAGAGACAGAAAGTAGATTAGTGGGGACTGGCGGGCTGGGGGTGGGAAGTAACTGCTCATGGCACAGGCCTCCTCAGAGGTGAAGAAGAATTCTGGAACTAGATGGTGGTGATGATTGCATAACACTGTGGATGTGCTAAACGCCACTGAATGGCACTTTATAATGATCAGTTGTATCTTACATGGATTTCACTTTAATTTGAAAAATCTTGGGAAGCAAAAAAAAGGGAAGATGCTGGTCTGTCTGCTTCCAGCTGGGACATGACACAGATTTTCTGACCAGAGTTGAGGAAGGAGGCCTCCAGGACACGTGGAGCTCACCAGGGCGATAGGGCCTAGGCCTTGCCCCCAGGACCTCGGGCAGGAGATGGGCTGAGAAGTCAGGATGGTGTTGTTTTAGCAAAACAAGACTGACGTAGCAAACCTTGTAAAGAGTTTGGGTCCAGGACACTAAGCAAATTGCAGAGTTTGCTTACCCAGTTTCTGAGGATGTTTATCCCCTGACAAATCCTTATTGATTTCAGCAGTTATAATAAAGGCCCTAAAACCTTGAGGTGAATTCTCACAGACGCTGAGAGTTTGGGCTTGGAACTTCTGTCATGCCTTAGTCATATATTACAATAGCTGTGGGATACATCCAAGCCACCTGCCTCACCTTTGTAGGTTTGAAGTCTGATTACAAGCTGGCCCACTACTCTGGGGCCTTCAAGTGGGTGAAGGCACTGAACAAACCGTGGGTGCCTAATAAATGAACCAGAATGCCAGCGATATTATCCCACTGCCATGAGGATTCTTTTTCACTGTCCATCTTTCATCATCAGTGCCTCTTGGGACCTTTTCTGGACAGGTGCACTCCAGTGCCCTTACTGCTGCTCATCTAGGTGCTGGAGTACAAGTGGGAGCCATCCCAGCATCCTGCCATGGGTGTCGGGAGGCCTTCCTAAGATGACTTGAAGGCTCTCTGGAGCATTCAGAGCCTCACCCTGCACGCTGTTAGGAACTGTGAGCACTGGCTGCTGCTGCAACAAGGTGGGCACCCGCTGCACCAAGTGGGGCCCCATGCTCTCGGGTCTTCTCTCCTCTGTGAGTGCTGTCCAGGCAGGATTTGGGTGCATCAGGTGTGCAGCCCTCTCCTTTGAAATCCCTCTGACCCCACCGTCTTTGTCTCGCATTTCTCCCCTCCTTGCAGGTTCTGTGGGGACCCCACTGCCGGGCATTGAGGTGAGAATTGTGTCAGAAAACCCACAGAAGGAGGGCTGCCCCCACATCCACGTGGAAGGAAGTGAGGAAGGCACCAAGGTGAGCCTCTGTGTTTTCCCCTGGTGGCACGTGGGTGCTGTGCCATCATGATCACCCAGCAGGCCAGTCACAGAGGTTGAGGGTCTCTGCTTTGGTGGTGGAATCCCCACTGCTCAGGGATGGCCCTCCTGGATGATGGAGATGCTGGCTGGTGTTCTAGGCACTGCACTGTGTGGACAGTGTAAGAGGGCAACCAAGGCCTGCTGAACCCTGACCTCTAGTGCTCTGCCGGGCTTCTGCCTGGGCTCCATGCACTGGGGTTACTTTGCGGTGGGTCGTGACTGCACTGGCTAAGTACCACCCAAGTTAAAACAAGTCGCTGTCAGTGGGATCTGGTTAAAAATTCTGTGCTGGTGGGACCCTGGTGCCCACTCAGAGTGAACACCGACACAACTTCCAGGGCAGGTGTGGCCACTCCAGCAGCCTCGCTAAGGCTCTTTGGGCGGATTTACAGAACCCTTTGAATTAACGCTACCCATTTCTACTGAAATCGCTGGTAGCTCTCTCTTAGTTTCTGTACTGCTCTAAAATTCACAAGGGTGAAGAAGCAGGGAACACTGTCTCTTATTTCAGTGAAGATTTAAATAGCTACAAATGTGCTGGTCATAAGTGAAGGGGAGTCACAGGAAAGTTTAGGGATTCGCGGGAAGTGAAATTTTGATTTAAAAGGAAATTATTTTCTCTACAGCAGATATCCATACTAGACATCACATGAGATTGATTCTGTTACTCAGAGGTTTCAGAAGATGACAGTAGTGAGTCCTCATTCCAGCTTATCCTTCATAAGCACCGTTGAGTTGGTCAGTCTCCCAGCTCTGCACCTCACCTGTGCCAGGAGGGGCTGGCACAGGCCATGCTCTGTGGGCCCTTTTCCACATCTGAAATGGGAGGGCTGAGGAGATTGTTTTTGAATTTTTTTGTGGGAGCAAATAGGTAGAACTTGGATGCTTTAAAGTGTAACTTAATGAAAATTTCAGAATGATCAAAAAGTAGGTATTCTGTTTACCCAAGAAAACTTCTTACCTGGTCCCTCACTAGGTTCTCACTCTCTCAGCCTCTATTCCCAGATGTGATGACCTCTAGACACAGCCTTGCTCCCACACTGCCACCCTGAGGGTCCCGAGCCATTGCTTTCACTCCCTGACTGCCCTCTGCCAGGGCACTTGCCTCTGCACTGCTAGTCCAGGGCCATCAGCCACGTTCACACTGTGGGGTCCTTTTCTGGCTCTCAGCCTGTGCCCTGCACTGCTTTCCCCCACCCCCACCTCCTTGTGGACTCCCACCTACTCCCACGTCACCACCCCTCCCTGCATTTGATGGCTGCCTCCCCCAATGGACGCTTAGCCTGTGTGTCAGGTCAGGAATGTGGGTTCCAGGGACACTGCTCCATCAAGAGATCCCCAGAGAGAGGAACAGTGTAGGTTTATGGATCCATCAGATGCAAGTGGCGTAGGCAGCAGCATCCCTGACTCCACCTCTGCCAGGTGCCAATCACCTGATGGCTCAGCCTCCATGTGCACCTGTTCTAGAGATGATGCCAGAGAGAAGGGGTGGGGGTGGGGAGCATCTCCCTCTTAAATTACAATACAATTTAAGTAATTCGCACCTGTGGTGGCAAGCAGCCGGCCATCTGACAGCTCCTCTCCCGTCTTTGATTGTTTCAGTCTACAGAGAATTGTGCACGGAAACTCGCTTAAAATAGAAAAAGCCGGCAGCTCTGGCCCAGAGCGCTTAACAGCCAGGGAGAAGGAAGCACTTGTTCCACAAGGGGGGCTCCAGGGATGTGCGAGCCACTGGCTAGAGCTCTGAGGGTCCATAGGGACAGGAGGGGGGGTAAGGGAGCCAGGGTCTCATCCTTCCTGCATGGTGAGCTCTATACAGATACACCCCACTGTCTAAATGGGAAAGTAGGGGATTGAGGGTGTGTTCTAGAACATTTTCAACTCAGTGAAGGGATCAGGATGACAGTTCAGACTGGAGCTGCCCTGATAGCCTCATAGAGTCTGAGGACTACACCACTGGAAAAGATACCAGAGACCCTGTTGTCCCACACAGGGATTATGGTGGACCTGGACCTAATGTTTGGTCTCGTGACCAATGAGGCCACGCTTGGCAAAGGCCACCTATGGGGTGACCGAGACCAAAGGAGGGACCCCTGGTTAAGTCCTGGCTGCAGGGACCTGCTTCTTTTTCCCTGTGTCTTTCTTGAAGGAGGCCCTTTGTAGTAGGACACTTGCTCTCGAGGGTGTCACCTTTGAGGGCCGCAAACCATAAACAGGGCTTTGTGGTCTCACTCATGGGTAGAGTAATGACACCTCTCTCTTGTGTTTGATGGCATTTGTCAAACTACCTTTATCCTTTAAAAGTGGGGATTCAGAGATGTTTTTCAGCCCCTGCCCCCAGGACTTTGTAGAGTAAAAACGGAGCAGTACTCAGGCAGTCACCTACGTGGGCGTTCCGCCCCATGAGATGCAACCTCAGCTCCAAGCAAATCACGGCCATACTTCCGTGCCCGTGCCACCCCCACCCCCACCCCGTCAGCGCTGCAGCATGTGGGACGAGCCTGGGCAGGGTTAGGCCTGAAGGTGTGAAAACTGAGGCCCAGGCCATCCTGAAGGAAGCTCATTTCTGTCCACTTCAGTGGCACGTTGCAGCAGAGACAGGAACTAACACTGGCCTTGTTGGGGACCGTGATTACTAATAAATAAAGGAGGAAGCTACAGTCGCATGGACTGTCGGTATAGGTGGCCTCTGCAGTGCTGCCGAGGCAGCAGCCTGTTCAGTTCCTGCATGGATTGTGAATGTGCTGCTAAAAAGTGTTGATACCGTCTCTGAAAAAGAGATTTGCCAGCAAAACCCTTCAGTTCCTGTCTGATACACTATAAATTCTGTTAGTGCAGCCCAAACTGGTAAGGACTGACTTTTTAATGGTCAGAAGTCAGGATGGCTGAAATGATTTGTTTCAAGAGGTGTTTTTTAACTTTTAATTGGTAATAATTTTAAAGTCATAGAAAAGTTGCAAAAATTACAGTAGAAAGAACGCTGTACAACCCTCACCCAAGTCACTTATCATAAACACCTCCCTCTCTTTCTCCACACACAGGATTCCTTTGCGCTGTGCCCCATGGCCCTTCCCCCAGAACACCCCCCAGCGCAGCAACCATGGCATGGGATCGGCATCTTTTTTTCTTTTTTTTAATTTGGCATGTTTATTTCCAATACTCTTTTTTTTTTTTCTTTTTTTAAATATATCTTTATTGATTTCAGAGAGAGGAAAAGAGAGGGAGAGAGAGAGATAGAAACATCAATGATGAGAGAGTCATTGATCGGCTGCCTCCTGCTCACCCCCGACTGGGGATCGAGCCCACAACCTGGGCATGTGCCCTGACCTGGAATCGAACCCTGATCGCCTGGATCCTAGGTCGATGCTCAACCGCTGAGCCAAGCCTGGCCTGGGATTGGCATCTTATCAAATTCCTCTTCCACACTGTGGTCTTCCTCTTATCTACTGACCTTGCGATGTCACATGTGGCATTTTTCTCCACTTCAAGGTCGGTCTGGGGTCAGGTGTCTCCCTGGCTTGTCCTGAGGGCAAGTCTTGAACTTGGAAATGCCTCCTTCTTAGCCAGATAGTCAGCAGGCCTGCACACCTGAATGGTAGGCACGATGTCAGCTGGTAGCATTTATGAAAGAGAAGTGCCGACTGAGCAGAAGTGCACCGTGTGGTGATGGTGAGCGTAGAACATGGAGCGAGGATATCTTCACTGAGAACCTCCCTGAAGCCAGTCTGCTGTGGGCACTGTGGCCTCGGCTTCTCCCATCCACTGCTTCCTTCTTGCATCCAACTAGCACATGAGGAGACTCCTCTGGGCCAGGCACCAAGCCCCATGTTGCTGCCAGGATCTGCAAACCTGTATCAGCAGTAGTCGCACCCCTCATGGCAAACAGTGAGGGGTGGGTGTCCCTCAGGCCTTTGCTGGGCCATGCAGTACTTCCTAGACAACAGGAGGATCCCTGTTAACTCCTGCACACCCAGAGCAAGGGGTTCTCACCAGCCCACATCACCCAGTAGCTGTGGTGCTTGAGGGGTGGGTGTATAAGGGCCAGAGGGTGACTCACTTGTCCTGGGTATGTGGTAAAGCGCACTTGTGTGCCCCACAGAATACAGTCTGGGTTCTCACTGTGGGTTGTCATGCACTGACAGCATCGTGTCTCTAGAGGTGTCCCTGAGTGTGTAGCTGCCCTGGCTGTGGCCAGCAGCCCAGGGGGCTCAGTTGTCCCAGCTGCCTGTGGCTCTGCTTACAGCACTTCCTGAACCTTGCAACTTTGTCTGGTGGGACTTCAGGGGGAATCTCACTGGAGGAGTGGGTGCCCTTCCCCTCCCCCACTGGGAGGTTCTCTGGCACCATTTGAAGTAGTTCTTCCACCTTCATGGTTTCCTCTGGCTGCTACCTCCCTGCTGGGCTGGGTTAACTCGTGGCTTTGTTTGCTGCGATGCATCTTTCATGTGCTGCAGCCTCCAGCTGGCTCCCGCCTATAAACTCTGCACGTCTCGCACTGTCTCTTTATTTATTTATTTTTTATTTTTTGAAATTGCTTGCTTACATGAGAGTCGAGCGCCAGCCAGCAACAATGGGGTCCATCAGCAGAGAAAGGGCTTCACAGCTGTATGTAACACAGAGGGTAAGCAGGCCTTCACACAGCATCGTCTTCTCTTGCTGAGAATGCAAAGAGACCCATGTGGTATGTGCATTGGCTGGAGCAGGACAGTGGCTATGAGCGCTGCTTCCTTTTATTTCTTCTAAAAAATTAATTATCTCATAGCTTATCCATATGCAGGCTGTCACTCTGGACAGCAGACTGCTCTGTTGCCTCCTCCCTGTGCCACCAGCATCTCCAGTCCCCTCCCTTGTCACTGCCATCTGTCACTACGTGTGCTGCCAACTGCTATACATGACCCACAGTGGGGCCTGGAACGCTCTGCCCCACGATGGTAATGGTGCTGTCCCCACAGAGACACTTGAGACAAACCACAGACAGTTCCTTGCCTGTTGGGCTGCATTGGAGTCACCACCTCTATCAAGGGCCAGGTAGGAGGCTGCATGACCCTAAAGGGGGAATCTCGCATGGAAAAGAGTCCATTTGTCACCCTGATGTGCCAGGTGAATGCCTGCAAGCGCTCAGCTGCCCTGTGCCTCTCTCTTCGCAGCTGTCAACCACAGCCTGCCCCTGAATACCCTTTAAGGCATGCTCTGAAACGCAAGGCCGGAAGTCCCGCCTTCCTCCCATTGGCTCATTCCTATGCAGATGGCCAGTTCTTTCTGGTCCAAGCAGTGGGAAATGCTTGGCTGGGCAGCCCTTCATCAGGGTACAACGGGAGCCCACAGTCAAGGAGGGGTCGTTAGGGACAGGCACTCTGCCACGCATCCTGCCCCTGCTTACCTGCTTGGATTCTGGCACCTTCTTCTAGTATGCCTTCCACCACAGAGAGGCAGAGCCTCTTCTCATCATGAACAGGGCAGGTGTCAGGGGTTCCACCTGGGGACTTCCCAGCAACACCTGCCGCTGATAGAGAAAAATGCAGTGCTGCTCCCAGCAGGTCACTAGGCCAGTGGGACATGGTTCAGAGTTGGGGCAGACACTGCAGCCTTTGAGAGTGGGATTCAGGCTGCTTCAGATGAGGAAGCGTTCCTTCTCGTGTTGGCAGCTCTCAGGCATGGCGCTGGTCGTAGTAAATGGAGAGGCAGTCATGTGCAGGTGCCTGTGCCCTCAGTCACACAGTGTTCCTGTAGGCGCAAAGACGGGAGTCCCCTGTGAACACAGCCCAGATTTTCATTGCCGTGTGGAAAGCAGGTGTGATATGAAGTCACAAGAGACTGCTGGGCACCCAGGGTCTGGCTGCGTGCCCCATCCAACCTGTACCCGAAGCACCCTCAGGAACAGCTGGGGTCCCCAGAGCATAGGGAGTGGGCTCCACTGAGCATCCACCCAGCCCTGCTCCTTCTCCTAGCAGATGTGGATGTCATCTCCAAATGGTTCTGAGGAATCCCAGCAGAACCCCGCAGGGCTCTGGCTCTGTATGTGGCTTGGTGATGCGAGTGGCAGATTTTAGTTGAAGGCAAGGTTTGTTATACACTATTTTAATTTGTTATTTCTCTATGGTATTCTCCTCAGACTGTTCTGGTTTATCTTCAGTCTTGATATTCTCACAACCTTGTCTCTAAAGTTTCCTTCAACCACCAAAATTAAATTGACCTAGTGTCAAGGTGTCCAGTGAGTTAGTATGACATAAGCAAATGTGCGATGGACATGTGTGTGTTCAGAGCTGTGTCTGGTGGTTCACTTTTACTCTCTCCCCCAAGAAATGAAAATGCTTGTCTTTTTTGGCGTAAAGAAAATGATAACATATCTTAGTTACTTGATATTTGCTTTCCATAGACCAGAAGTTCCCTAGGCAAATCTCAATGAAGTTAGGATTGGTGAATTGGCCTGTCTCTGTGGTATTTATCCTGTGGCAGACATGTCAGGTGAACCTAAGAAAGGGCTCAGATTAAGTGTTGAAAGGGATTGAATGGGACTTGGGGGGCTCTAGTTGAGAGAGAGTTGGTTTTGGTACCAGAAGACCCTAGCTTTGTACTCTACGTGTCTGTGGCCCCAGAGCCTGTGTGCTGGCAGCTGCTGTGCTCGAGGGCTGGTCAGTGTGCCATGGGACATCAGTGCTATGTCTGCAGACAGCAGTCTTCCTCGTTCACCAAATCCAAGTTACCGTCTATGGTGAGACACAGCCCTGTTTCAGAGACACTAAATGTAAAAAAAAAAAAAAAGCCCCTCAGAATTCATGGAATTAGCATCTCTTCACTTCATGCAACTTGCCTGGAATAAGATCATAAATATCTTTTCTTTCTGTGTGAAATCAGAAATTGAGGATACAGTGCTGGGGCGTGGGCAGAAAGCCCTCTCTTGATGAGCACTGGTCCCCATTTCCCGCCCACTACACAGACCAGCCCTGGCCGTGGAGAGGAGGGCAGGGCGTGGCTTTGCTGGGTCTGGACTTTGAGGTCCAGCTCAGATGGAGGAACAAAGAGAGGGTCCACAGATGGCAGGAGCTGAGTTTTATAGTTTTACAGTTTATATCTATGATGCATTTTGAGTGAGTTTTTGCATAATATGTGAGGTTTAGGTGGAGATTACTTTTTGCATGTGATTTTTCCAGTTTAAAGACTATTTGTTAAAAAGACTACCCTTTCTTCATTGAGTTGTTGTTGCAACTTTGTGAGAATTGATTGTACATATTTGAACACATCTATATATAGGTTATATGTTGTCTCCTATCGATCTCTGTGTCTGTTCCTCTGCCAATTCCACAGTCTTACCTGCTATAACTTTATAGTAAGTTTCTAAACTGAGGTGTTATTCCACCAACTTCATTCTTGTTCAAAGTTATTTTGGCTCTTCTAGTTCTTTTGCCTGCTCATACCAATTTTAGAAAGAGTTTGTCTATATCTACAAAAAATCTTTTTGGAATCTTGATCAAAATTGCATTAAATATATAGACCAACTTGGAGAAAATTCACATCCCTAGTATGATGAGTCTTCAAATCCATGAACACAGTATGTACCTCCATTTACTTAGGTCTGCTTTGGAGCATATGTGGGGTGAGGGGGTGGGGGTGGAGAGTTCAGCTTACAGAACCTGTACAGCTCTGTTAGGTTTATGCCTCAGTGTTTCCTCTTTTCCCCTCCTTCTGTCCCTCCTCCTCCTTTCCCTTGTCTTTTTCAACTTTTGTAAGTGTAGAGTTTTTTGTTTGTTTATTTCTAATTGCTTATTGCTGGTATATAGAAGTACAGTTGATTTTAGTGTTCAGCTTCGTATCCTTTAGTAACCTTGTTAAATTCAGTTATCAGTTCTAGGAGATTTTGTAGATTTCTTGGAATTTTCTACATATACCAGTCATGTTTTCTGCAAATAGAAACAGTTTTATTTCTTCCTTTCCAATCTGCATGCTTTTTATTTCTTTTTCTTGCCTTATTGTCCTGACGAGCATTTCCAGTATGATGGCAAATAGGAACGGGAGCATGGATACTCTTGCCTAGTTTCAGGTCTTACGGGGAAAGTATGTGGTCATTCACTGTTAAGCATGACATTAGCTGTAGACTTTTTGTAGATTCCATTCTATTTATGATATGCTGAGAGTTTTATCATGAATGGATGTTGTATGTTTTTAAATGCTTTTTTTCCTGCATCAATTGATTTTTCTTCATTAGGCTGCTAATATGGGATTGTATTGATTGATTTTCTAATATTGAACCAGCCTTGCATTTCGAGGACAAACCCCAGTTGGTTGTGGTGTGTCATTTAATTTGTATACTGCTGGATTTTATTAGTTTACATTTTGTTAAGGATTTTTGCATCTGTGTTCATGGGGGATTTTGGTCTGTAATTAATTGCCTTATACTTTTTTTTCTAGTTTGGGTATCGGTAATTCTGGTATTATAAAATGAGTTGGAAATTGTTCCCTCTTCTTCTATCTTCTGGAAGAGTTTATATATAATTGGAGTTACAGGGGTTTTTAATGTTTTTTAGAATTTACCAATGAAAGCATGTGGGTCTAGAGGTTTCTTTTTTGGAAGATTTTAACTGAATTCAACTTCTTTAATAGTTATAGGACTACTAAGGTCATTTATTGCATATTGGGTAAGTTTTGATAGACTGATTTTTAAGAAATTGGTCCATTTAAGTTGCTAAATTTATGTGCATAGAGTTTTTCACAGAATTCCCTTATTAACCTTTCAATCTATGTAGAGTCTGAAGTGATACCCTTCCCATTGCCCATACTGATCATGTGTGTCTTCCATTTCTTCTTTCTTTGTTATTTTTGCTAGAAGTTTTGTTGATCTTTCTTCAAAGAACTAGCTTTTTTGGATTTATTGTATTTCCTCTATTGCTTTTCTCTTTGTAATCTTAGTTTTTGTCTTATCTTTATTGTTTCTTTTTTTCTGCTTGCTTTTTAACAATTTTTCTCTTTTCTAGTTCCTTTTTTTTAAAAACACAATTATTTAAGACCTTTTGCTAACAGGTGCTTGCGGTTTGTTGACTTTTTAAAAAAAATCAAGTTGTAAACTTTTTACAAATTAAAAATGAGGTTCTTAAAAATATTAACTTGACCAGATATGAAACAATTTAAAAAACTTTAAAGGTGTATTGAGAAAAACCAAGCTTTTAAAAAACAAAAACCATGTTTGTCAATACCAAAAAGAGACATCTTTAGGTAAAAATAATAAACTATGCTGCATAGATAATGCAGATAGTTCTAGTTGCCTGGTCAACAGACAAAAAGCAGGCACTGAAGGTCTTCAGCTCTAATCTTTTGTTCATTTCTTATTGCTGTAATTTCATATTCATTCCTTCTTGTTGGATGACTGAACTGGATGATGGTAGATGGTAAGCCGGCATTTACTCAGCCCCACCCTGCTCAGCCTTGAGAGCAGGCGAATTATCAGCTGGTGGATCAGCTGCTTTTGTCTCTTTGGCATCTTGTGGTGTGGGGTTTTCTGGGCGTCTGCATCAGTAATTGAAGTTTCAAGGGTACCGACGCTCAGGTGGCTGCTGACCTTGGGTCTCCGCCTTCATTTTCCTTACCTTCTTCATTGCCGTCCTCTCTAGGCTCTCTTTGGTGAGGAAGGCCCGGCGGAGTCGTGGTCTATGGCCCCGATACATGTTCTGTCTCACTGGTCTACCTTGTTCTGCACCCTGGTTGCCAGCGCCCTCCATCACTTCTCGCAGCACAGAGGGCCTGGAATGCTGCTGTCAACGCCCGTAGGGCCTCCACGTGTAGTGAGGTGGGAACTTCGCCTGCAGTAGGGCCTGGCCTTCAGGAGCACTCTCCGATCCCTCATTCCCTTCCCCACTCTCACCATCCTGGTAGTTCTGCTGGCAGTTGCGTGGAGGACCCTGCGACGTGGAGAGCGCCTGTAATGGTCATGGGAGGCTGCATATTTACTGCCTTACACGTTCACTGGATACCTACTGGCACTCCACCAGGCCTGTAACAGTTGCTGCCTCCACACCCTTTTCTCCTTCAACAGCATCAGACTTCACAGCCTCTCCATCATCTCCTACACCAGAAGGTACCCCTGGGGTTCTTCTTTATGGCAGCCTGGTATACAAACACATCTGCCTTGGTGTATTCCTGTTGATGAAACCATATCCGTTTCTTACATTGAACCATTTTACTGTTTCCAAAACCTTCGTGGTGATGACCTTTTTGTCCCTGCTGGCAAGTGCCACTGATGGGAGGCTGCCAGGGCCTCTGCTGCCTTCACCGTTGCCTGGTGCCGGGCGTGGTGTCAGCAGGGCTGAGGGTGGGGGCGGCAGGCTGCTACTCAGGTCTCAGCCTCACTGCTCATGGTTGCAGTGATGATGACTGGCGCCAGCTGCTGCAGCTACGGCTCCTCCCAGGTGTGATGGCGACTAGGCCGGCGGCGGTGGGGCTACTGAGGGCCTCTGGGGTCGGCTCTGTGCTCCCGCTACCGATCGAACTTCTAGTTTCTTAAGTCGTAACTTTAGGTTATCGATTTGAGACCTTTTCTCTTTTCTAATATATGCATTTAATGATATAAATTCCTTCTAAGCACTGTTTTAGCTGTACCCCCTCCCCTAATGTTGATGTGTTGTACTTTCATTCAGTTCAAAATACTTTATAACTTTCTAATTTTTCTTAAGACAACCTCTTTGACTCATGGATTATTTATAAGTGTGGTATTTATCTTCCAAGTGTTTAGAGATTTTTCTGTTATTGATTTCTAGCTTATAGTCAGAAGACATGCTTGATATGATTTCAGTTTTTAAGAATTTGTTAAAGTATGTTTTATGGCCCAGAATATGTGGTGATGCTTGGTGAATGTTCTGTTGGGTTGGAGTGTAAATATCAGTTAGATGTAGGTTGTTAAGGGTGTTGAGCTCTTCCACAGCCTTGCTGGTTGCTGTTTCCTGGTTCTGTTACTAGTGAGGAGTGTTGAATTCTCCAACTAAGCCAGCGGTGGCTTACCAGAGGAATGTACCTGTGACCTCACAGGGGCCTCCTTTGCATATGCTTTTCTGGCACCATGGACGCCCCTGCTCAGTTTCTTCTAAAACCGAGCCTCCCTCCCACCTTTCACTGTGGTCACATTGGAGAAACACTGAGCTCCCCTGCTTTCCACGACCACATGAATTCCAGTGCCACTGTCTCCTGGCACCCAAGTCTCCCTCCTGGAGCTGCCGCCTCTGTTGACTACTCTGTCAGCTCCCTTTTCACCAAGCAAAGCAGCCACCTCCAGAGGGCTCTACAGCAGGTGCCGCCAACTCGGAGCTGCTCCAGTAGCCACAGGCAGGGTGCAGGCAGCTGCTTGCTTCTCCTGAGTTCCCTGGTTTATCCAAAAAATGCCCTGAACACAGGGTTGCATGGGAAACCAGGAGCATGGCTTTCAGAAGCAGACAGGCAGCTAATCCAGCCAGGCACAAGCTCTGAGACCTGGCCACTTACTCACATCTTTGAATCTACAGGATGCAGCTGTTTTAGGATGCAGAGATAACCGACAGCCCTACCCAGGGCAGGGTGAGCTCAGGGAGCAGCTCTGATTGAGTTTCTGTGTTGAAAGCTGTTTCTCAACCATTTCCAACAGTGTTTAATTTCAGAAAAGCACGGTGGTCCTCAGGTCGGGCAGGGGCACAGGGAAGGCAGGTGGAGACCCCATCCTGGGAGGTATTGCTCTGACGTGCATGTTTTTCTCCCACACCACAGGTGGTCCCGGGATTCAAGGAAAAGGAAGGGGAGCTCTTGGTCAGGGGACCCTCTGTGTTCCGGGAATACTGGGGCAAACCAGAAGAAACAAAGAAAGCCTTCACCTCAGATGGCTGGTTTAAAACAGGTAGGGGGCAGGGCAGAGAGGGAGAGGGCAACAGAGGAGAGGGCCTGAGGGAAGGAATATCACTTGGCCACTCCAGGTTGTCACCACGCCTGGACAACCCAGAATCTTCTGTCAAGGGCAGAGACAGGGCTAGGGGGTGCACTTTGTGTCTCACATCTTCGTAGCTGCATCTCCACTCAGCGCCTCCGCCCCCTGCTGGCCTCTAAAAGGAAACTCCTGAGGCCTCAACACTCAGGAGGGCCAGCAGCCCCTGCCTGGTAGTCCTATTACCCCTCTTGGGTCAGGACGCATCCCCCCCTTTCCCAGTCACCACTGCACTGTAAGTCAGAGATCCTCCTCACCCCCTCCCACCCATCCTCTCTCTTAGCCCATCATGCTTTGTAAATCTTCCTTCACCCTATCAGGATCAAAGTCGTTCTGATGGGATGTGGTTTATTTTTGGTGTAGGTTATTCATTTCCCTATTCCCTACTAGAGTCTGCACTCTTTGTGTCACCTGCCCAAGTGAGCAAGTATAAACCTGTCACCAGAAGCTGGGGCCCCAGTGGCTGGGCAGGAAGAGGCAGCACTGCTGGAATGCGCTGGGGGGCCCCCCATGCTGCATTCTCTCACCCGGGACGGCACCCAGAGCCTGTTCTGAGGCGCCTCCAGCCCCCTGCCCTACATCCCTCCACCCTTCTGTTCCCCACCCTGTCCCCTTCTGCACCCCTATCTTTCTCACCCCCTTGGGCCCTGCAGATACTGGGAATGTTTAGGTTTGCAGCTGCATTGATTCCCTGGTGTGTGTGCTCATCTAGAATATGCATCAGAACATTGGTCTTGACGCCCAGATGGTGAGATACTGGATGGTTTCTCCTTTTCTTTTTTCTGTATATATTTCTAAAATTTTTGTGCTGACCACACACGAGTTCATAATAATCTCAAGGCAATATTTCCTAAAAGGAAAAGCCTATTTTCACATGTCAGCATATGTGGCCCCATAATCAGAAACATGCCTTGATCCCTGCTCTGCTGTGGGAGCAGAGCTCAGGAGAAAGGAAGCCGCCCGCAGATGGGATGGGATGTTGTCAGGGCTCACTGTACAAATTGACCCAAGAGAGGATGTGTTAGAAGATGGCCTTGGCCGTGGTCCTTAGCCTGGTGACCCCTATGGCATGTGCTGCCTTGGGCTGACACTTGCACATGTGTCATCTCAACAGGCTTAGGTCAGCGTGGATCTGTAGGGGATGGATTCCATGTCCACTCTCCAATCTGCCACTGTCATGGGCCTGAGGTCACCGAGTGACAGAGTGGGGAGCTGTTTGGGCCCATCGAGTGGGGGCTTGAGGGTGAAGGGGCAGATAGAAAGTCCTCTGGGAGGTATCAGGTGTCCCCCTTTCTTCCCCCATGCAGGTGGCAGTCCCATGCCCACCCTGTGATCCCACAGCCATCTATGACTTTCTTTCTCACATACTCTCAGAAGTGTATTTCCTAGCAGCTGTGGTTGGCATATCCCGTCCCCCTGGTCCCTCCACACTGGGCAGGGTTCTTAAAGGGTTTGCAGATTGGAATATGTTGGCCCCCAGAACAGAGGCCAGTGCCCCGGGAACTCTGGCAGGAGACTCTGGGGTGTCAGTCAGCAGAGGGCCCCATGGTTGGGACCCAGAAGCCCAGGTTACCTGTTTGGGGCCTCCTTGCTCTGCCTGTGACAGGATGTGGTCAGTGTATTAGCACAGCCCTTCTGGTTTACCCTGTGTAAACATTTGCATTAATACATGTCAGTCTGGTGGAAACAAATCTCTCTTTGTTAATGGCCTTCAAGTGCAGAATTTAGGAAATACTACTTTTGAACTAATTGTGCTTTTTATGCATCCCTCAGTAACCCTCTGAATGCTCCCAATTTGGAAACCTGACTTACTTTGTAGCCATCTTCTTTTATTTTAAAATTCAGATAAAAAGCTGCAGATTTTTTTTTCTTTAAAAGCACAGGAACCAAAACCCTGTGGATTTTGCCGATAGCAGGGCTGACTGAGCACTGGGGCGGCAGCAATGCAAAATGTGGGGTAGTCTGCGTTCAAACATTTTAGTCGCTGCTCCTGATGAATATTTCAGTTGAAAAGGAATAGTATGCATTAATTATTGTAAAGAGATGTCTTTAGGAGAAAATGATTTTGAAATTCAGTTTAATTTCATTGTAATGCACTGCAAACAGGAAGGGAGTATGTGTGTTTAATTGGCTCTCGGGGGTGAGGCCTGGAAGCCGCATGCCTTTGTCACAGGCCATTAGCGATACAGACTGCATAATGAGAGCGCGCAATCAGCTCACAGCTGCTGGCTCCTACGGGGAGAGCATGATATTAAATAGAAATCAGGATAAATTAAACTTAACCCTTTCCCTGGCCAGCCCCTCCTGCCATGCGAATTCTAGCAGGAACTGGAGAAGGGCCGAGTCCGGCCAGCTCCTCTCAGAAGCCAGCCGCTTCAACTCCAGCCCCTGTGGCCCTCCCTGCCCTGTGTGTACCCGCCTCCTTCCCTGCAGCCTAGTTCTGCCAGGGAGAATGTGTGGGGAGCCCCAGGGCTCCTGGCTGCCTCTCAGGGAAGAAACCAAAGGTTCCCCTCAGACACTCCCCTAACAGCTCACTTTGACTCTGAGTTCCACCTGAGCACTGTCACGCCCTCAGAGAAGCTGCTCAACAGACATGGGCTCCAGTGCCAGCCCAGTGCCAGGGGACAGGTGATTCCAGGACCCGGGCATCCCCAGGGCTTTGCATTGACCCTGCTGTCGGCGCTGAGGACATGGGGATGCGGACGTGGAGAGAACAGGATGCACCTGAGACTACAGAGAGGACACGGGACCCAGCTGAGGACACAGGGATGAGAACGTAGGACAGACATGGGGACTTGGAATGGCAATAAGGACATGGGGACAGAGCTGAGCAAACACTGTAGCTCCTACTGCCTTCTTGATGTTTTTCCCTGAGCTGTTTTGTCATTGTAAAGAGACTGATAACTGAACATGAGGAAACAAAATTGACATCTCTGATTATTTCAAAAAATATGCATCATGCACTGTTTAATGTTGGAAAGTGACAAAAAAGTGGCAAACAGTAAACTATAGTTACCTAATTTTAGATAAATACATGTGTAGAAGGTATTTAGGTAACTGGGAGAAAGAACCGTGGGAAAATCACCAGAACGTTGCCAGGGTGTCTGGTGGTATCTCTTCCCTTTTTCTTCTACAGTAAGCATGTGATATTATTATCAGAGACAAACATTAAAAGCTATTTATTTAAGAAAACAACTTACCAGTAGAACAACAGAAGAGAGAGCCTGATGTGGATTGGCTGGGCTGCCGGAGGTTTGCAGCCTCAGTGGAGCGTGGAAATCCTCTGAGGTGTCGCTATAGTTGTGAATGAGGGCTGACCATGCAGCCCAGGGAATCAATTGCTCACAGAGCCCAGTCAACCTTGAGCAAAGAGGATGGGCAGGTCACAAAAAAGAAATGCACCTGCCCAAAAATATGGAAAATGTTTCACTTCCTAATGATGAAAGAGATAAACATGGAAACAAAGATTGAATCCTTTTGACCAAGTTGACAAAGATTCTTAAAAAGCTGATGCTCAATGCTATGAGGCTGGTGCTTCCTGCATACATGTGGGATTGTGTTTCCAGAGTATTTCTAGGAATCTCTTTAAAGAAAATAGTCAGAGGTGGTCAAAAGTGGATGCATAATGATTTTGCAGAATTATTTATAATGTGAGAAATTGAGTCACTTGCTCAGTGATGGGGTACCGTATGTGTATTGTGATCCATCCACACAGCAGAGTAATATGAGACCTTAGAAACCTTGTTTTCAAGAATAATGACATGGGGGAGCCTGGTTGGTGTGTATCATATACATGGGTATGTGTGGGTGTCACATGTGGGTGTGTTTGGGTTTGTACATGCCAAGCACAGAATGCTAACTTGTTCTCACTGTATTTCATGTCTTCCTGTTTTCTCTCTTCCAGTATTTCCTCAGTAAGCTTTGTTACTCTTAGAAACACAGATAAGTAATTTTTAAATTTTACATTGACGTCGAAGCCTTCTCATGTTAAGAAGGCCTCAGAGTAGCACTCAGGAGTGATATTTGCTCTGCTCACATCTTGCCAAGGCAACTTACTCATAGCTGCTCTGAGCTCCAATACACGTCTCAGACAAGCAGTACTTTTATTTTGACCAGTGAGTCATAGGAATTAGGCAGCGTTGCAATGCAGGGACCCCAGTGTCTCATGTTAGTGAGTGTGATAGCACACATAACTGCAGGCTGTCACAGCCTTCACATCTGGCTGACCAAGAATGACCATCTCGTACATGAGCCTCACTTTTCCCCATAGGGCAGGGTCCGTGTTCCAGAGACTTTTGGTGTCTTTGGCTGTTCAGTCTGCAGCTGTCCCTGGGTTTCCCTGACTGTGCAAGGCTGAGCCCTGCTGTGCCATGCAGTCCCCTTTGTCAGTGGCACCTTTTGTGTGCAAAGGCTTTTGTTGTGGTATAGTCCTGTCTGGCAGCCATCTCTTGTGTGTGTGCTTTATTTTTTTATGTCTCTTAAAAATCCTTTGTTCCCAGTAGTCATGAAGATATTTTCCTATATTTTCTTCTGAAACTTGTCAGGCTTTGCTTTCACTAAGTTAAGTCTTCAATCAATGTGGAACTGGCTTTCGTGTGGAGTGATGCAGCAACGTCATGGCACATGTTACCCTGTACAAACCGCCCTATCCTCCGTCGTGTGTTGAGCTCTGCTGCATGTGGCTGCTCCTGGGCCTCCATGCTATTCCTTTGGCCTTTTTTTTCTTTCTTTCTCTTGCACTGACCAGACCCAGACCTCATGGCAGAGAGCAAGTGGTTTTAAGTTTTTGTGTGTCATCAAAGCTCTACATCATGGCTCAAAGATGCCATTGGTTTCATCAGTTTGGGAACAATAACCAGTCACTTAACCCCCCCACCACCACCCTCCTACTGAAGACTTGTTAGCTGTTTCTTTGATATTGATCTCCGCGTCCTAAGTGACTACTGATACAGCCAACCCGTCATCCCCGCAGCACTCTGTCGTCCGTGGTCTGTCTGCATCAGCGGTCTGCGGCGTGAGGCCCTGCACATCCTGTTCAGAGCTGATCCGTGTGGGAACCATGGCTCTTGATTTCCCAGGTCGGGAAGGACTCATTTGTTCATCTCCTATGTCCATATACCCGACTGGCTCCTCAGTGCAGGAATGGAATGCCACCCTCCGTCCTTGGAAGAACCCCCCTCCAGTCCCCTGCTGACCCCGCTGGGCTGTCATCTCCGCATCAGCACGCAGCTCCCACCTGGGCCTCCATTGTCCTCGGTCCCCTCCTCCCTCCGGGCTACACCTCCTGTTCCTGCACCCACGGCTTCCTCCTTGCCCTTCACTCCTCAGGTTGGGACCCCAGTCCCACAGAGGCCTTCTGAGAATGGACATGTGTCTGGCCCTGTCTTCATTCCGGTTGGGCTGGGTCCAGAATTCTGGGTTAGAAATCAACCCTTTATTGGTTTCTAGCTTCCACATTCACTGCCAGCTGCAGCCATGTTATTCCTGGTGCTCCACTACCTTCCCCTCTGTGGAGTCCTAGAGAATCTTCTTTGTCCCAGAGCCCTGAAGTTCAGTGGTCATGCGCTGTGGGTGCTCTGACTTGCCTCGCTTGCCAGCACTCTGGAAACCACATCCTATGGTTCTGGGAATTGTTTGGCTGCTTTTCTCCCCTCTGATGCCCAGCGACCTCTGGTGGCTGAGAGTGAGAAGGGTGGGCAGGGCGGCTGAGCCGGGGGTGCTCACAGGCCCACCACCTCCTCATGCCTGGCCATACAGCACCCTCCGTCCCTAGAGAACGAGCCGCTGCCATGCTGCGAGACTGGGCTCCACCTGCTTCTCACTGTCAGTCCATCCGTCCTTCGCTCCTGCACCTCCCGCCGGGGGCCTCAGCCCGTGCCTGTGGTGTGGATCAGCGCCCTGCTGCTTTCTCCACGCCCTCACAGGGTCAACGTTTTTAGGTCTGTGTCATTCTTGACCACTAGTTCATCTGCTTTCTAGCTTCCTATTATTTAAAACCTGATCTCCTTTCCTGTTCTCCCTGTTTAAAGCTTTGTGCCTTAAAAAAGTTACTGTTGATTTTGTTTCAAGAGGAAAAGGACTTGTGTTCGCCCTGCCATTTTTCCCTGGCAGTTTTCAGGTGAGGTTTATGCTCTGGGAGTTGTTGTGTCTTCATTTCCTTCTGGTATCTTCTTGGCCTTTGTCCCCCAGGAGTGGGTCAAGACAGCCTCTGCCAAGGTCTATGCATGGCAATGGCTCCTCTGTTGAGACTGTGTTTGGCTTCCATGTGCCAAGCCCCCCTGAGGATGGGGCTGTAGCTCCAAAGCACACAGGGAGGGTCCTCACCCTCATTGATGCTCATCCAGCAACTCTGCACCGAGAAATCAGAAATAGCAAACCCCACAGAGAGCAGACAGAACTAGCAGGGAGGCCTCTTCAGATACTGGTGTCCAGAAGCCTCTCTGAGATACCAGCAGCCAGGGGGAGGTGGGGCACAGGTCTCCAAAGGGAACTGCATGCACAAAGCAGGAAGGGATGTGGTATGGTTTGGTGCAGAGCTGGAGGAAGGCTGTGCACTGGAGAATTCTGCCCCAGAGTCTCCCCGCAGCTTCGTGAAAGGCCAGGAGCCTGCAGGGCCCCTTGGGCACATCATGAATTTGGGATTTCTTCTGTGGGCCTTGGGAGGCCTTCCCCTCTATGGGTAGAAAGGAATTCTGAAGCCACCAGGGAGACAAGAATTCCAGTGTAGAACAGCAGCTGTGTGGTGGTGGCCACCTTGAACGCCAACGCGTGTCTTCCTGACTGTCATGGCCCACTGCATGGGTGCACACACTCCTGGTGAGGTACCGACACCCCCAAGGCCAGGTGAGTCCCAGGTGTCCCCGGAACCTCCTGAGGTGGGTGTGAGGCTGGGCTGACCACCCATCAGTGGGCTTTTGTGGAAAGACAAGTCTCTTGAGCCTTCTGCTGTAGGAATTCAGGCACAGCCTATTACTGATGGGTGGCTGCCACATTCTCTGACCCAGAGCCTGGTCTCAAGAAGGACACAGAGCTGGCACTGGCATCCTTCCCAGTCAGCTGCATTGGGCCTCAGGTCTGCCCTCAGCATGACTCAGTGGAACATGCAACTCTAGTGCACTTGCTGGTCAAATGGTGACCCTACCTGGTTTGCACTCACACATGCACATGCACGTGCACATGCCTCCATGGGGGCGTCAGCCCTTCAGTGAGGGAAGAGTTGACTCAGCTGCTGCACAGCCCTGGCTCCTACAATGCTGTGAACATGCCAGGGCTGCAGGGCCTGACAGTGCACCAAGCAGGTCAGAGGGATGCAGGGAGAGCTGGACTCTCCCTCAAGACAAGCAGGGGGTGTTCCCAGAAATGACAGAGCATTGCACCTGAGGAAGTGTCCCAGCCTGATCAGGAGCATCTAATTAGCATCCTGATAGGCAATTTCCCACATTTGTGGCACTTGGTTCTCAGTCATAAACTTGGTTAATACAAATTCTTCCCCTAAAAAATTATTGCCTAATTATAATGTGCTGCAGATGCTGCAAGTGACTTGCAGAGGGGTGGGGGCACTCTCCTAGAGTTTAGGGAGGGAAATTTCTCCATGAACCAAGAGCAATTTCTTAAAACTTTTTATTTTGAAATACTTATATATTCACAGGAGGTCACAAGTAATGTGCAGAGAGGTCTTTGTATCTTCTCCCAGTTTCCCCAGGTGACAGTGTCCCGAGTAACTGGCTCATCACCAAAGCCAGTTCCCAGGCTCATTCAGGTCCCACTGCTCCACACCTACTATTGTGTGCCCAGGCAGGTGTGAATTCAGCTCCCTGCCCTCATCACGTGAGGGTCCATGTAGGTACCACTGCGCCAATAAGACTGTTTCTGTCACCACAAGGCTGCCTCTAGCTGCAGCTTTGTGGCGTCAAGCCTGTTCCCCTTTGCCCATGGTCCCTAATCCCTTGCCACCACCATTCCTTGTCCTTTAGGGACATCACAGAAATAGAGTTATATATATCACCTGTGAAGATTGGCCTTTGACCTCAGCACAGTCCCCTGGAGTTCCACATCCCTGGATCCAGCCTCCACATTCCATGGCCAACCTCCTGGGGACACAGCTGCTCAGGAGGTCTTATCCAAGGTACCTGTAGTCCGTGCTGTGAAGCAGGCCTAAGCTGTCCAGTGCTCAGGACCTCTGCCCACAACAGGGCCCTTATTTGCATCCAACCAGGCTTGACCCACAGTTCACCAGAGGCAGGACTGGATGTTGGCCACAGACCTGCTGGCCAGCTGGTCTCCAGGGTGAGGTGGGTGCAGCCAGCAGTGGTGGTTACCCACCCTCTGCAGGGCCTGGGCTTTCTCAGCCTCTCAGGGCTTGCACTATTGCTGGAGACAATCTCAGAGGAAAGGCTGAGTTTCCTGTGCTACTGTGTGAGGGCTCCCAGTGTCCACAGTCCTCTACAGGCGTCTGGCAGGCCAGGGCCTGGCAGGCACTGTCATTGCTCCATGTGGTTCTTCCAGAATGAACACCAGGGTACCATTTGACCTCACACCCTTTCACCCGGCAGGTCTGCCCTTTCTCATGGTGTTGCTGCAGAGTTCTTCTGGGAGTACAATCTTGCTGCATCAAAGCTACATGCTTCCTTTTCTTCTTAAGCCTCTGCCCCAGGGATCTTTGGGGGTTTGGAGGCTTGATTTGTTCCTTAACTCTTTCCCTACTGGACACTGAAGTAGGGAAAGAGTTAAGTGCCCAATGTGGGTGCTTTCAGGTCCACAATGGGAGCTGAGGGAGACGCACCTTGTCCTGCCCCACTGTGCACATTGCTCTGTAGCGCCTGTTGGGGAGACGGGGTGGCCCTGTAGGTGCAGCGAGTGGGCACAGCACTCAGCAGTCTTACTGTGTAAATAATGGTGTTGTGGGGCTGCCCTGTAAATAGATGGCACCCACCCTTGCAGGCTTGCTTCTGTGCTGCATCAGACCCCCTCATTCCCTCAAACACCAAGGACCCCTTTATCTGAAACCATTTCTGTCAGCACCACTGAGCACACGTGTTACCTATAGGCAAGCCTCACTTTGGAGGAAGACTGCCTGTGGGTCAGAGACTGGAGCTCTGCAGAGGAAATGCTCTTTGTCGGGATTTAGCACCTGTTTCAGGCAGTGTCCAAGGAAACTGTTGATGGGTTTTCAGGGTCCCCATTTTTCAGAACCTCAAGCAGGGCCTCGCTTCTCAATTCTTAGCATGCCCCCCAGGTGCATTGCCTGATCATCCTGCCCCCCTAGTCCAATCACGGGGGTCCCCTGGAGAGTAGAGTGATTCTAAATTGGCATCCAGTGGACCCTTCTCTCCATAGACCCTCCATTATCACCCTCGTCCCCCCTACTCTCTCCAGTTGCCCTCACCCCTGAGAAGGAGGGTACCCAACTGGCCCCTCCCACCTTCCTGGAGCCTGGCCACACCTCTCCCTCCCTCCAGGGCCCCCTCAAAGCCAGAATTGCTCAAGAGTCCTCTCCTCCACTCTCTGCAGCCCTCTATCCCATAATAGCACCTCTTTTGGTGATGGTCTCATGCCCAGAGCATTTCTGAAAGCAGTGGCAGTCTCTGTCCTTGTCTTCTAGGATCCTCCCAAATGTTCCCCTCAGTGAACCTTTGCCCCACAGACCTCTGGTAGGTTCCCTGGCCTCTGGCCTCTGCTTCTCCCACGGTGAGTGGTCAGCATGGATGGTTGGGAGGAAGTTCTGGGAGCTTTGGGCTTGGTGGCCCTCACACCTGTCTGTCATTCATTGGCCACAGCCACTCCCAAAGGACCCTGAGGCTGTCTGTGCAGCTTTCCTAGCAGCTAAGAGACCCAGCCGACTTCCAGGAGGGTCCTTGTGAGACAGGCTTTCTCAGAACTGTTTCTGTTCTTCTTGCTCAGTGTTTTCCCTGGATAACCACCTTTGCCCCATTCAGGTTTCATGCCCATCCCTGCAATGCCCCCACTCATGTCTCTGCCCATCCCTGTAATGCCCCCACCCAGCTCTCCCTGTGCCCTCAGTGCACCCCACCCATGAGATGTGCCAAAGAGCACAGACTCCTTCCTCCTTCCTCTGTTGGTCTTACTCAGTCCTGTCCTACTCTCAGGTGACCTCTCTCTGCCTGCTGTCCCACTCACCCTGTCTCCCACCTGGGCATGGCTATAACCACAAGCAGGCCCCAGTCACCACACTGCCCAGCAGTTTCCACAGCGCAGCAGGAAGGAGCTTTCAGATGCAAATGCTGTCCCTTTAGCCTGTGCCAGACCTTCCCATGGCCTCCAAGGCTCTAGGTAAAGACAGCTATTGGGCACATGCAGCGTTGTCCACTCCGCCACCCTCTAGGCGGCTCACAGCCTCGCTCCTGCTCCCACAGGGCTTTGCACCACATGCTGACACACACTGGGCCTCAGCCCCACCCTTGCCCTCCAGGCCACACTCCAGGAGGCCAGGCTGCCTTGGCTTTGCATTTGGCCAGCCAGCAAATGCTGCCAGAGTTCACTTCCTGGGAAAACAGAGCACAGCTCCTCACCTGGTGGGGGTGTCCTGGGGCTTCTGTAACCTCTCACCACTAACTAGGGGCTTCAAACAACAGAAAACTATTCCCTCCCAGTTCTGTAAACCAGAGGTCTGAAATTCAGGTGTTGCAGGGCTGCGCTCCCTCGGAAGGTTCTAGGGGAGGACCCCTTCTGCCTCTCAGCTCCTGAGGGCTCTGGGTGTTCTTGGCTTATTGCTATATCACTCCAACCTCTGCCTCCATCCTTCCACAGCTGCCTTTTTCTGTGTGTGCCGCATCTCCCTCTCCCTCCCTCTTTTAAGGACATGTGTGATTACACTTGAGGCCCACTGGGCAATCCAGCATGACTTGGACTGCCTGCCATCCTGTGTTGTTCTGACTGACAATGATCTGAATAAGTGACCAGGGCACTCCTGAGTGTGCACCCAGCCTTACTTGGCATGTAAATCCCCAAACCTCTCCATGATACAACTTCCATATATCTCTAGCACCATCCCCACCATTTCAGTGCCTTCTCTCGAAGGAGATCCTAGTCCTTGCTGCTGTTCATCAGGCTGGTGACAGGAGACAGGTGCTAGAGGAAGTTGCAATCCACCGTGAGCTGGAGTGCAGGAAGGGGACACCTGGAGGTGCCAGAGAAGTGGTGTCTGAATAGGGCTGAAGTGAGGAGAGGCAGCAGATGGAAAACTAGAATATTGTAGGTGGGGAGGCATCCTTGTGCCCCAGGCATGAGGGGACATGGTCAGGGGCTGTAGAGTGGCCTGTGTGGGTGCAGCTGTAGGGGGCTCTCACCCTGGCTTAAGCTGCATTAACACAGAGCAGGGCTGAGAGCAGCTCAAAGAGGGTGCAGGTGACACCAACAGAGGCCCCAAAGCCACGATGGCCAATGGCCATGGTATGGGCAAGGGGGTGAGGAGGAGGGTGTCTCCAGCAAGACTAGGGACAGAGGCAGAGCCCAGGGCAGACAGTGACACCTTGCTCTGCTGGGTCCCTGGGCTAGTGGAGGGCAGCGGGATCAGGTCAGGATATGGTGGTCTGGCCTGTGGCCATGTTCTGCATTTTAGTGATGGGCAGCTGGCAGTCAGGAAACTGGTGGAAGACCGTGCAGCTGTCCAGTGTGCAGAGCCAGGCTGCACAGCAGGAATGCGAGAGAGGTTACGTAGACCTGATGGACTCAGAACAGGCTGCGTCCACTCTAGTCCCTGCAGCCCACTCCTGTCACTTCAGGCCTGCACCCTCAGGCTGTCCCAGCCCCACAGCGCAGCTTTCGAAAGCCCCTCATTTCTTATGCTGCCTGTCAGCGCAGGAGAGAACCACCACAATCGCCGCCCTGTGCTCTTGGAGCCTGGCCTTCCTGCTGCACTATAAATAAGCCAGCAGCCCGTCCACGCACACCCATCCGTCTTGTTTAATAGACTGGAGAGCGCCCCACACCGCGGCAGGTCTCAAGGAGTGGCGAAGTGATGGATGGCTCCTTCCTGTGTCGGACGCGTGATGTATAATGAAATATTTATGATTTATTTCAGCTAATAACCCGGCGTGAAGTGCAGGATGTGAGAGCAGGAGGGTGAGACAGCACTCCTTGTAAAGGGTGGGTTGGGGGTGTCCCCAGGTGCACACACCACACATGCACACACATGTATACACTGACACATGTGTGCGCTCACAAAGCCTTCCTTACCGCACCCTCGATGCCCCAGGCTGGAGTGCAGACCTCCAGCTCCTTGTCCTCTGTCCCACCCCCTCTCATGCTAGGTGCTGTCTGAGAACGGACTGCTGGATCCTTAGCTGGGGAGGGGGTGACACCCAAGAGAAGCAAAATCCCTTTCCTCCTGTCAGAGACCCATGTGGCACCACGTGTGGCCCAGGAGCACCCCACCAGGAAAGGGGCCACGGTGATACCAGCCCTACCAGGGCCCTGCTGTGGCTAGAACCCAACTGTGGACATTGGGAGGCAGCCGATTCTCTTGTTTCCTCTCTGTTTTCATGGTCCTGAGAGAGCAGGCAGGGCACTGGGCAGTGATAGCTCAGGGCCCCAGCCATCACTCCTGCATAAGGACACAGCCAGAGGGGCTCTTCTGGTGTCAGCATCACAGATTGAGGTACCAGCCATTAAACTTTGTGCTTGCTCCCTTGTCCCAAAATCACCCCACATGTGGCCAGCGTGTCAGTGGCATTAACGCTCACAGGCACCCACCGCTCACCACCCATGCACACATGATCTCTGTGCCTGTCCCTGCAGGCACAGGGACTGGAACATGGTGGCCACGGCCCCTGCACACCCCCTGGTGACCAGAGCCCCTTTCCTCAGGCGACACAGCCTTGTTCAAGGATGGCAACTACTGGATCCGGGGGCGCACATCGGTGGACATCATCAAGAGCGGTGGCTACAAGGTCAGCGCCCTGGAGGTGGAGCGACTGCTGCTGGCTCACCCCAGCATCAAGGGTGAGTGGCTGCAGTGCTGCTGTTTCAGCACAGCTATATGCGTCCAGACTCCAGAGCAGGCCCGATGTGTTTCCTCTGTGATTATAGATGAAGCTGGACCAGGTTACCCAACCTTGACGTACCGCACAGTGGGGCTTTGTCCACCCCACACCACAGTTAGGGTCTGCACCCCACACCACAATTGCTTCCAGGCCTGAGGGGAATGCTGGCTGCTCCATTTAGCCCATGAGCAAGGGAGTGGTGGTGTCCCCATCCTCAAAAGTGACAGCATGTGCAGGTTGGCCATTGGCCAAGCATCCTGGGCTGGACCAGAGGGTGTGGCTAGAGGTGCTAGTCCAGGAAGTGTGGGCTCCACCCAGACCTCGTCCTGACCTGGGGTCACAAGCTGTGAAGACCCTGGAGATGGCAGAGGTGCCCCCGCCATTTCACCAGGGCTGTCCCGGGTGGCCTGTCCATGGGAGCCCATAGGCCTGGGGGGCAGAATGTTCTCATTGTTTCATTGTCCTCAGCCCTCTTATCAGCAACTGGCCCCAAGGGCAGTGCAAGGGGAAGGCAAGAATGGTTAGCAGGCCGGCTCCCACCCTGAGCCCCCACAGAGGCACGCTGGGGAGCCGTCCTCATCAGTCCCCAGCAGGACCCTGTACTCCCTAAGGCTGCTGGGCAGCTGTTTCCCAGGACTTGCTCCAGCCCCCCCCCCCCAATCCCTGGCATTTCCTGTGCATTCTTGGCTACTCTGTAGCCTGCATTGGTCACTTGGTGTTTAAGATACCCCACTCTGTCCACAGATGTGGCTGTGATAGGTGTTCCAGACATGACGTGGGGCCAGCGGGTTACTGCAGTGGTGACACTTGAAGAGGGACACTCACTGTCACACAAGGAGCTCAAAGAGTGGGCCAGGTAAGGGCTGGGCAGGCAGGGGCCGGCAGCACTCGTGGGGTCGGAAGAAGAAACTCTCCCACCTCAGAGGAATGGGTGGGCAGGGGGGTGGACTGTCCCATGGCCTGGAGGAGACACGGGAGGGGGTCTTGGGCCTTTCTATCATCCATCTTGGGGGAGGCCCTGGAAGGTCAGGCAATGTGGTACTTACGTGAGGCTGCCCCGACAGAGGGCTCCAGGGAGGCTCTGTAATGACGGCAGAAGCAGATGCAAAACCCGTTCATGCCCATCACCAAGTGCCATGAACCCTTACAGGGAAATAGGAGCCCCCACTCCCAGCCATAGGACTCAGATCTGAGGCCAGAGGAAGGTTCTGAGGTGGCAGACACATGTGCTCCTGGACAGGGTCCCCTGTGGGGAGTAAGTTCTCGCCCTGGTTTAGGAGGAGTCCTATCAGGGAAACGTTTGGTTAACCTGTAGCCGAGATCTAGAGCATCAGCAGGGCGCTGGGGTGAGCCAGCTCTGAGTACCTTCCTGCACCTCTCCCTCCTCAGCCAAAGTGCCTGTCCTTCCACTGTGCTCTAACCACAGGGCTGAGCAAGGGGCATTTTCCTGTGCCCCTTGGGTGCTCACTGCCCACCCAAGGCCAGAACTCCCCCCTCTCCCTGTGAGGGGAGCCAGCCTCCCCACAGCAGTGTGGTCCCTTTCCCTCCCTCACCCTGCATCTTGGCTGGTTTGCCTTCACCTAACCCTAAAGCCTCCCAGTAGCCTTTCTGCTATCTGCTCTGGTCCTGGTGGTTTCTCTGTCCCAAGGCCCACAGGCCCCTCCCCTGTGCCCACAGTGCCCAGCAGTCAGTCCCAGGCCCAGCCTGAGCCCCCGACCCATCCTTGTCAAAGGCCAGACAGGACAGGACAGAAAAGGACAGGGAGGAGGGTCCTTGCGAGCTCAGAGAGGAGGCAGCTAGTAATCACTCCTGAGCTCTTTATCTTAAATCCAAGAATTTCCTCCTTTCTATCCACTCTCCCCTCACCCCCCTCCACCCCAGCTTGCCTCCTTCTTGGTGCTAGAGATATTTTTGGCTTGTCCAACATGATTTCACAAACAGTAGGAATCCTTGTTTCATCAGGGGCAGCACAGCTGGGCAATTAGATCCCCTGGGATTTGCAGAAGCAGTTGGAGCACTGAGTTTAACAAAGGAGAGGAGGCTGCTTTGGTTAAACAATTACTCTGTTAACAATTACGTGTGTGTGTGTGTACGTGTGTGTGTGTGTACACATGTGTGTGCGCACATGTGTCCATGTGTATATATGTGTGTACATGTATGTATGCTGTCCTGAGAGCTCCCAGAGAGTTTCATGTCCAAGTCTACAGTCTCACATTAACCATGGACTGTTCTTAGGCAGGCGTCTCTATATCTCTAAAATTCAGCTCAGGCTTCTGGCCCAGCCCCCAGCAGGGTCCTGCACAGATGGTCATAGCTTGTGACCGTGAGTGTGAGAAGACCCTGAAGCAGGCGCTGTGTGTAGAGGATTTGGGGGTGCTCTGGGAGATGCTCCTAGGAGGAGAGGACTGGGTGGAGCAGTTGGCTAGCTGTCGTGTGTCTCCATGAGGACTGTCTCATACTGAGGCTGGCATCTGGGCCTTTGTGTCCTCAAATTGGGCCGTCACTGGGTGGTAACACAGGCTGCCCACCCTATGGAGGGAGAAGAGGGTCTTCCTTTCTGAGCTGCCCTCTGAGTCCCCTGTGTGCTTGCACTTCGACTCTTTTGGGCACTGACTTTTTAGTGAGGCTGCTGTTTCTTTCTATGTCATGTTCACTACCATTTGGGGTCTTTAAAAAAACTTTTTTAAATAACGTTTTCTCTTTTGCTGCAATTTTTTTCATTTCTGAAGATTCTGCTCCCCAAGTAAAGGACTGTCTTTCTCCCTCACGCTGCACTTTTAGCAGAAGTCACAGGGAAGCTGGCAGCCCCAACTCAGGCAGTGTGTCTCCTCGAGGAAATGAGCGTGGCTGCAGAGCTGAGTAACACCACCATGTGTGCAGGGTCTCGGACACAGACAGCCTACCACCCTTCCATCCCCCCAAAACTGCCAAGTTGAAATGGGCCACATTGACTTACACACCCAGGAAGAATCCTCAGTGTCAGTGTCTGATCAGACCATGATGACTAGTGAGTGGGTGGTGGCTAAAGTCCTGTCCCAGCTGTGCCCCACCAGCCCTCCTCTAAGGAGATGTGTTTGGGAGGCATTAGGTAATATCTCCATTGTCCATGTGGATTTTTTCACAGGGAAACTTGCTCTTAACAAACAACTCAGCTTTGCTGAGGTCCTGTGTGAGATTTCACTTTGCCTTGAAGCAGTTCTAAGAGCTTCCTATTAGATGAATTGCTAAGCTGGGACCCCTAGAGGAAAACAGGCCCAGCTCACAGACTCTGAGACAGACTCTGTCCTGCAATGCAGGTCTCCACAAAGGGACCACTGTTCTTGGAAATGGCAGGGTCTGCAGATTTTAAACCTGTGTTCTTCACAAAGCTGTTAGGTCATTTTTTACTTTTATACTTTCTGTTTCCTCTTTTAGTGGTTGCTAAGTCAGGGTTTATAATGTGCATCTTTGACTTACCACAGTCTCCCTCCCATGACAGCAGCCTCTTCATGCACAGACAACTTGTGTGCTATTGTTGCTATGCATCTACTTTTATATTTGTTACACACCCACACTACATTCTTTTATTTTTGTTAAGCGATTATCTCCTAAAGAGAATTCAATAATAAGGAAATGGTATCTGTTTCATGTCTCTGGTGCTCTTCCTGCCTTGGCTCTTCCTCGATTCTGTCAGCAGTGTTTCCTCCTGCCTGCAGACAGGCTCCCATCTGGTGCTGGTCTGCTGGTAAGGAACTTTGCCAACTTCTGTGTGTCTAAAACGTCTTTAATTTCACCTTCATTTTTGAAAGATAATTTTGCTGGACATGGGATTCTAGATTGGCTGGTTTTTCTTCTAGTTCCTGGGGAATGATATTCCACTACCTTCTCACCTGTACTGTTCATCTTGGGAGTCTGCCATCATCTCAGAACACAGCCCCAGACCTGTCTGGGCCCTCTTATGTATGGGCCCTGACACTCAGCTCAGTGCTAGCATGCTGAAGGAAAGCGAAGTAGGGGTGGTGGGGTGAGGAGAGCCACAAAACGCAACGTGCCACCCAAATACCACTGGAGACACCGAGTTTTGGTGGCCAGGCTGCGGAGCAGTGGGCAGCTACATTCCAGGAGCAGGTTGGGGTTTCGGGCCTCAGATTCACCCTGCTGGCCTGACAGGGTTACCAGGCCAGTCCTGGTGGCTTGTTCCAGCAAAGTCCAGCCTGGCCCCACATGTCCTCCTAACCTTAGTGGGCAGCCCTGGCCATATATTGCAGCTGCCAGGACCACAGATGGTGTCATTGTCTCTCCTCATGAACCAGGAGCACCCTACACCCGAGTACCACAGAGTGGGAGCCACACCATAGCCTTTGGCCTGCAGCAATCTGTTTATGGCAGGAGCTGCCCTGAGATAACTGTGTTCAGGGCTATATTGCTGATGCTCTCTCTGCCTGTGGCAGATGGACCCAGCCTGCAAGGGCTATTAAGCTCATGTTAATTCATAAGCACCGTACTGCTTAGGCAAGACTTGGGGTTTCTCTTTCACCCCCACCACTGGCTCCTTGCTACTACTCATCCTCAGTGGCCAAGGCTGTGCCACAGCTGCAGAATGGAGGGCCATACCTGCCTGTTGTTCCTGGGCAGACACTGGGGGGGCCACGTGTCCTGTACCCCACTGTCTGCAACACTCTGGTCTGGCCTGAAGGTTGTTGTCAGCAGCCCCACAGAGCGGAGCCCCTGTGGCTCAGGAGGCTGGGAACTATCACCCCAGGTATCATTCTGTGCTTCTGCAGTTTCCTTACAAATGTGGCCCTGCGTGTGGCTGTCTGAGAACAGGGAGCAGGCAGCTCTTGTCTGCCCAGAAGAGGCCTCAGGAGGGATAGCATGGGCCTGCAGCACATAAGGAGGAGTTCCAGAGCAGAGCCTACAGGTGTGGGAGCCCAGCACATGGCCACACATGGGCGGACACATCATGTAACGGGGTGCCCTTCATGGAGGAGGTGTACAGAGCAGTCCCTGGACCTATGCTCAAGCTGCTTGGGTGTTGGGCTCTGGTGCAGGGAGGCCACCTTCTCTACCCATCTGGCCAAGGCTGCTGCAGTGACCAGGCCACAGTGGGACTGGCTCTCTCCAGCTCCAAGAGACCCGGCCCCCAGTGGGGCTCATCCTCACCTCCCACCCCGGTGGGCAGAGAGGTGTCTCTGTGTTAGTGTGTCCTGCAGGAGGGCACCCACCTGGGACAGGCACAGATATGGCCAGGCTTCTAGGCCACAAGGTGGATGCCATCTGGGCCCAGAGTTCCTGCCCCTCAGGCCGCGCTTTGTCTCTGCAGAGGTGTCCTGGCCCCATATGCCGTGCCCTCGGAGCTCCTGCTGGTGGAGGAGATCCCAAGGAACCAGATGGGGAAGATCAACAAGAGGGACCTTGTCAGGCAGTTCTACCCGCACAGCCAGGGAGCGCCAGAGGCCAGGCACCCGTGAGCCAGCATCTGCTTTAAACCAAAACCCCCAAATTGGGTGGAACAGACTCCAGCCTGATGGAATGAGATCACAGCCAGAGGCCTCTTCTGCCCTGTCCTTGTGGCCACACCCACACTCTTGCCTGGTCAGTTCCCTGGAGGATCCAGGTATCACCCACAGGTGCACATCTCCAAAGGAAATTCAGTAAAGCTTCACAGAGAAAAAACGCCTGTGCTGTACTGTGCTGTCTACCCAGGGCCTGCGTGGGGGCCGGCCGTGCTCCAGCTACAAACAATGCACTCGTCTGCACACATGTGCACGCCACAGAGCACAGGGTCTCCCACTGTCTAGGATGCTCATGTCACTGTTCCAGGTGGCCTGCGACCCCCTATAGAGCCTCCTGATTGAACCCTGACCGTTCTGAGGAGCCCACCTGGAGGACAGTCCTGGGTGTCCAGGGGAAGGCTTTGGGTGTGCCATCATCTCTTCTGTCCTCCCTGGGACCTCCCTGTGTGGCCCTAGGACAGTCCACATCACAAGAATGGCATCACTGTGCCCCAGGGAGTCTGGCAGAGGCTCACTTAGGTCTTCAGGGCCAAGCTGACCGCTGTGGGGACAAAGCTCAGGCCCCCAGAGGGTCAGGGAAGCTGAGTGTCTGGACCCTCTGCCGAGCAGCTGGGTGCAATCACAGCCCCCACAAAGGGAATGTTATAGACCACGGGCCCACGAACTTCTGGGATAGGCCAGGCGGTCAATATTTCGGTCTCTGTGGCCACATGGTCCCTGTCGCAGCTGCTTACCTCCACTGTTGTAGCGTGGATCCCAGTGTTCTCTTGTAGAGTCCAAATCCTCTTGGTAGCCAGAGGCTGACCACCAATGGCCCTGCCACTGCTTCACCTTGACCCTTGACCCTTAACTCCCCCACCCCCTCCATACTGCTTCCTCTACACACCCCTGTACTCCCCCAACCCCTCCTTTCAGTCTTCATCTAAATGCTATGTTCTCCTTCCCAGGTACCCCCCACAGCACCCCTTCTACTCCCGCCCTAGACAGGCCCAGGTACTCCACCTTCCCAGGCACAGTCACACAGACCTGTGAAGAGCAAGTGACGTGTCAGTGTTCCCACCTCCTGCTCTTGGCTCTGTTGGTTCAGAAGCATCAGCCCCCTGTGTCCACTCAGAGCAGAGAATCCAGAGGCTTCTGGAGACCAGGGTGGCTCCTCTGCTCCAAACTGGTGGGAAACGACACAGCACAGCAGGCATCTCGCCTTGACTTTTCCAGAATGCTCTGTCCCCAAAATGTGTGTCTGAAAGAGCAGTAAATTGTGGGAGCTGTAGGAGCCACCCCAGCCCGTGCAGGGGCACAGTGCCTTGTTGAGAGGCTGTAGCTGGTGAGGGAGGTAAGGCTGGGACCACTCCCCACCCCAGCGCTGCATGTGGCCTGTGTCCCCAAGGCCTGACCCTGGGTGTGGCATTTGCTCAGAGGAACATCCAGCTTCAAGCTCCCTCCTGCCTGAGGTCTGGACACGAAAGCCCATCATCCACCTACCAGGCAGGCCACCCTCAAGTGGCACAGGCGCTGTGCCCACAGCTGGCTCCTCTCAAGGGCAGCCCTCCCCACCATGGTGGACACCAGGCCCCCCACTGTCCTGTGTCTGCCCCTGTGGTAACCAGGGAACCGCATAACCACATGCTGCTGAGAGAAGTCAGATTCAACACTGCAGGATCTTAGCCCAGTCCCAGTGACTTGACACTGTATCTGTCTTGGTACTGAAATTTTTGATTCCTAAAAATGTTTATGTAATTATTTGCTTTATCCTATAATCTATATCCAATATTTTCAAAAAATAACAGTCATCTTCAACTAACAGACTATAGAAGGATATTGATTTGTCCTTGGAACAGGTCCTTCTAAGGACACAGAACACTGTGCCCCACTTGTTAATTCAACATGATTAAGGGTCATGAGGCTTCCAGAAAGTTCCCCTAGCTGAAAATGCCCCCCTCCCCCCATACACACACCTGGGGCAGCCCCGCCCATCCCACATTCAGCTCCCACTGTGAAGCCAGGAGCAGGCGCCCTGGGAGCTGAGCTGTGACAGCCTAATTGACAGCATCTGCCTCCAACCCCTGGGAGGGGCTGGGCTGGGTCTGAACTTGTTGGAAGGCAGTTGGCATACCCAGGGTTCCTGGCGGGGGCTGATGCGCACACAGGCCGCTGCCTCCGCAGAGGGAAGGCCAGCCTGGCCTCCAGGGTCCCTCAGGACCCCGAGTGGATGGGACACACCTGGCTCGGCCAGTCCCGGAGTCCCACCATGTCCCTCCTTGTGGACGTATACTCATTAGCGGCCAGGGGGAAGCTCAGATGCCCATGTCCGTCCAGCATTTGCGTGTGCGGACATGGAGGCCAGCCAAGGTAAGAGACCCCTGAGGGGAGACAGGCTTAAAGCAGCCACAGAAATGTGGGGGCCAGTACCTCCCAGCACTCAGGCCCCTGCCCTCTCTGCCTGGGCTCCCCTATTCTGTGATTTGAGGCTGACACGTCCTCTGGGCTCTTAGGCTTCTGACCAAGGACTAGGAGCTTTTCTTCCTCAGAAGCTGAGTCTGGGAGCTGGTGACCCTGCATAGTCTCCCACCTAGGAGCTCCCCCACTCTCCTGGCTTCCCAAAGGAGGCCACAGCAGCGTGTCAGGGCAGGACATAGAGTTCCAACAGCTGGGGTCAGCGTAGCCAGGCCACCAGCACCCACTGCCCAGGCACCAGGCACTCCCGTGTCCACCCAGTCTCAGCCATGGCTCAAATCTTCCTCATTGCCACACTGGCCCTGCTGCCACACCTATGGCATGAGGTTGCCGGAGGACAGGAGTGCACCCTGGCCTGCAGCAAGCCCACAGCCACTGTGTTCACTCCAGATCCTCTGTGTGTTCCCTCTGGGGAAACATGGGCCTCGCCCTGCCACCTTCACACTTGGGACCTAAAAATGTTCCCTCCTGGACCAGGCTTCCCTCTGGAACATTTCTCTCGAGCCCCCCCAGAGCAGGGGCAAGAGCAGGAAATCTCACAGGCGCAGACACCCAGCTGAGAGCAGAACTCCGCAGTGCTGGGCCCCAGAACCGGCTCAGATGCACCTCGTGTCCTGGGGTGAGTCCCGACACCCTGAGGGCCAGGGGAGTGGACTCTCCAGGTGTGTCCATAAGCTGAGCCGTCTGCCACCCTGGTCTCCAGCCAACACAGGTGGGGCTGGGACCCACTGGCAACGAGGGCCATGAGAACCAAGTCACGGCGCTAAGCCTGGAGTTCTGTTTGTGAAGGGGATTCTGGAGACAGTCCCTGCTCCGGTCCATTGGAAGACAAAATGAGACAGTCATGCGGAAAATGGCAGCTCAGTGCCCATTTCAGATGAGAGAACTGTAAAAACAGATACAGTACCGCTGACTTTAAGCAACAATGAGGAAGATACTGCCTACAGGCGCTCATACCACACACACATCCCTGCCTACATGCGTGTGCTCACAGACATACCTGTGCTCACACACATGCCCTGTGACACCCCCCGTTTTGAGGTTGAACGGGACAGGATTATAAAGCAGTTTTCCCATGTCCCTGGAATCACCTTAAACTCTGAAATCTAACTCTTTTTCTGTTTTATGTTGAGTTTTTACATGAAAAAAATTTAAAGACAGATTCCAGCACTTAACGGGAGTTTTGGAAACCAGCTCAGTTCTTAAAATGGTCCTGTGCTGTGACCTCCCTCTGGGCACCCCTGGGCACCTGCACCACCCCTGCCACACCCGCCTCCTCCTGCTGCTGTTTCCCTCCTGGGCCTGCTCTGTGCCCACCTTACCTTCCAGCTGCTGGATGGAACTATGGCAGGGTTCCTCAGAGGACCCCTTCCCCATTACCTCCCAACCCCCCTCGGCCCCCAATCCCCTCATCTCCCCACAGTCCCCCTGCCCCACCTGGCACATTCAGCCCATGTCCCCCGTCCCTGTGTCCTCAGTGGTTGCAGTGGGGCCTGTCTCCACATGTGGACTCTGCCTCTCTGGTCAATTGCTCAAGGTCACCTTTGTCATTGTGGGCCTATGTGCACTGTTATGGCTCTCGGTGCCTCTTCTAGAATATTCCTCAGCCAGAGCAGCCCACGCTTCATTAGGACCCCTGCGCCCTACCTCGGGCCCTCTGGGGCCGGCTGTCCCTTTCCGCTGGGCTGTGAGCAGCAGTCAGAGCAGCCCTTTATCCTGCCTGCAGGAGTCAAGTGTATCCTTTGTTAAAACATCAAGGATGCAGTAAATTCTTAGCTCACCAAATAGATCAATATCAAATTATCATGTCCCACATTCATAACTCTTACGCTCGCAACAATGGGGGGACGGGGTCACTGGAGAATAAATAGCAGCGGAGGCACTTCGTGATCCATCACTGCAGACAGCCGCGGGCGTCCTGCGCGGCCCTGACACGGCCATTAATAAAGCTGGGAGATGGATGGCTGCGGGAGGGGCCGCACCACCTGCCTGCCCCGGAGCCGTCTGAGCTCCACCGCAAGGTGGGGCGGGGTCCCAACCACCTGAATACAAGGGACAGGAGAGTGGGAGGTCCCACTCCAAACCCCAATTCACTCACATACCTGATGGGACCAGCTGCCCTCCTGGCCATGAGGGCTTGCGGGTGGGCACCTCGAGAGGAGTGCTCTCAGCCCATTTTACAGATGAGGAAACAAGGCCGGTGAGGTGAGCAACTGGCCCAGGGCCCTGGGAAGAGAAAGGTTGGGGTGCAACCCGTGCTGTTTGGGCCCAAAGCCTTGGTCTTCTACCTTCAGCAGCTCTGTCCAAGGGGTGTGGTCAGACACAGGAATAACTAACCCAGCCCCGGGCTGACCATATCAGAGCGCGTGGGCGCTGGAGGGCCCCCCGAAGGAAGCAGCCTTTGAGCTGGGCTTGGCAGGTGGGCTTGGGCAGCCCTGGAAGGAGGGGCGGCGGGCAGCATGGCCCAGGGCGCAGACCCGGGTGAAGCCAGCAGGCCCCTGGGGTTATTCCGCAGGTTGGAACCTGGGAGAAGAGGCTGGACAGGACATCGGGGACGGAGCTGGCCGCCGCGTGGGGCAGCAGCGTGCCGCAGACGGGCTTGGCCCCAGCCTGACCCTTCGCCTCATGAAGTAACATATTCACAGGCCCAGTCTCAGGGACGATGTGGACAACTTGGGGGGCCCTCACTGGTGGTCCCAGCATCTAAGGGCAGCGGGGGGACCCACGGGGACCGGGCAGAGGTGGGAAGCTGTGTTGCAGCTTCCACAGCTCCCGACCAGCTCCAGGTGAGCTGCCTATCTGGGAAGACTGGACCAGGCCACCCCAGGTTCGCATGCAGGCTTCCAGGCATGACCTGCCTACGTGGGAATATGCTGTCGGGCGCAGCACATCGACACGTTCCTTCACGTGGTGGCCCTTGCCCCCCGCAGGGTCTCTCCACCCGGCAGCCCCTCTCATCATCAGCTTGCAGTGCACGTTGCCTGTTGACAGTCTGATCATATATACACAGCCATTCAATTACTCTGTAATGGCTACGGGCCATTAAGCCAACAATCTACTTCATTCCAGCCTGCCAGCCCTTTCCCCACCACCGAGCAATAAAACCATTAAGACAACGGCAACAAGCAGGCGCATCCTTAATGCATCAGCGCCACTCCCATTAGCAGTGCCAGGACTGGGAAGAGCCACTCCTTAGAAAGAAGGGGGGACACTGCACCAGCCGGATTGGCTGCCTTTGCACACATGCACAAACATGTATATAGACGTGGACACATGCAGATGTGTACATGTCTCATATGTGTGTACATGTACACACATGCATGCCTTTGCACACATACATACACTGGGATTCAGAATTCTAGGTATACATACATGTATATGAATACACGTGTGCATGCTACATGCATATGCATACAGGTATACATGTGCACAGCCATGAGCACGCATACACATGTGTACACATTCACAGACATATATAACCACACATGCATACACAAACATGCACAAACACATAAATGTCCGTAGACAACATAGATCTGAGCTCTGAAGCCACCCACCAGGTGACAGCTGCCCTTGGGCCCCTGGCGGCCAGTGACAGCCAGAACAGGCTCAAGGAGAGCCTGGGGACATGCTGGGAGCTGGCCCATTTTTTCCAAAGAGGCCCTGCCGTGCAGATGCCCTCCAGCACACGTGAGACTCCAAACTCACCTCCATGCCAACACAGACGAACAGACTTGTAGCTTCTGCCAGTGTGCTGGGTGGAATGGAACCTCTTTTCATTTTATTTCCATAATTACTAGTTAAAAGGAATCATTTGAACATGTTTGTTGGCCATTTGCATTTCTTATTCTGTGAATTGCCTGTTCATGTTCTTTGCCCATTTCCTATTGGCTGTTGGTAATTTTTTTGATTATGAATCGGTTATGTGGCTTGTCTTTTACTTCGTTTAATGATATCTACAATATGCATAATTTTTAAATTTTCATGAACTCAAATGCATTAATATTTTTTACTATTTGAGTGTTCCTTGCCTATAAAAGCCTTTCCTCCAAGCTCGTAAATATATTTTTCCATATGTTCTTCTAAAAGTTACAAAGCTTTGCTTTTCTCATTTGAGCCCTTCATTCACTGGAAATTTATTTTCCTGCATGTGTGGTATGAAGAGCCCGGAGTTTTCCAACCTGGAATAACAAGCGTTTCCAGTTGTGGAAGCTTCCGTCTCTCCCAGCTGAACCGCACGTGGCCTCTGTCCTCTGTCAGTCATCCCCGCGCTCTGCCTGCACCTCCTGTCCTGTTCTTGCTCTTTTCTGAGCTGCCAATGCTCCCGGCTTACCTCCTAAATCTCCATGTTTGTTAGAACAAGATGCCCATTCCCATCTCCTTTCTCAAAACAGCCTTGGCTCTTGTTGGCCCTTAGCTCTTCCATCTGGATTTTAAGAGTAACTTAGAGTTCCTTTTCAAAAAACCTCATTGGAAATTTCAGTGGAGGTGACTGAATTTATGGCTTGATCTGGCCAGACTTGATGTCTTTGCAAACTGCCTCCTCCAGCCCACGAATGTGACCCAGCTCTGCCACGTTCTTTGTAATAACCGTGCACATCCTCTGAGAGGGCGAGTCCCAGGGGCTTTATACTTTTTGTTGGAAACCTGAAGGGGACTTTTTATTTTATTTTTAATCAGTTATTGAAATGGTGTGTGTGTGTTGATTTCCAGCCTGCAGCCTTGCTGAATTTGTTTGTGAATGTCTTGTGGGTTATCGACACCTGCCCATTAGCACAGTTCTCTCTCCTTTACAATTCTTAGCCTCCCTATTTCTTTCTTTCCTCTGCTTACTGCGTGGCTGAAATCTCCAGTAAAATAAAAACTAGGTCAACTCACGTATTGCTGCCCCTACTTGCTAAGATGTTTTGTGAATGAGTGCGAAATTTTATTGAATTTTGTTCTAATCTATGAAATTGACCATCCTCTCCGTCTTTAATCTGTTAATGTGGACGATTTTCTGACATTACACTGCTGCTCCTGGGGTAAACCCTACTTGATCACAATGTGGAGGGAGTGCTGAATTAGACTCTGTTTAATGTGATTATTGATCCAGCACCAAGGTCTCTCATCTACAATTCCAAAATCAAAACTCTGAAAACCAAACTTTTTTGTTTTGAGTTTTGTTTTTTTGTTTGTGGTAAACTCATTTGACAGATACTACGGACTAAATATTTGTGTCCCCTGAAAATTCATATGTTGAGACCTAACCCCCAATGTGATGGTATTAGGGGGCAGGTACTTTGGACAATTAGGTCAAGAGGATGGGGCCACCACAATGGAACTAGTGCCCCTGTGAAGGGACTCGGAGAGCTCCCTGCCCCTCCCGCCCTGTGAGCAGAGCAGGAAGCCCTCTGCAGACGTCAGGTTTGCTGGAGTCCGCATCCTGGACTTCCAGCTTCCAGAGCTGTGAGAAATCAGTGTTTCTTGTTGATAAGCCACCCGGTCATTTTGTCCTAGCAGCCTGAAAGGAGTAAGATGGCAGATAAACCTGAGCAGAAGGGACATGAAGGCTATGTCAGTATCTGTGCATTGGTCGCAGATCCTGAGGGAATAACACTCTACTGTATGTGGCAAACTCACCTCTCAAACATCTCAAAAATTCTGAATTCCAGCACCCTCCTCGCCCAGGGACTTATATGCAGGATTTTAAGATTCTGAAGGGTGTCAAATGGCCCCGGAGAGCATCCAGGCCTGCTATCTTTTCATTTGTCTATTTAACTTCCTCTTTTGTTTGCTAATCCTCACTGTGTTTCTTTTTTTTTTTTAAAGAATCTTTTTTTTTTTTAAGGTATGATTTCAGAGAGAGGAAGGGAGAGGGAGAGAGAGAAACATCAATGATGAGAGAGTCATTAATCGGCTGCCTCCTGCAGCCCCCAACTGGGGATCGACCCCACAACCCGGGCATGTGCCCTGACCGGGAGTCGAACCCCGATCGCCTGGATCCTAGGTCGATGCTCAGCCGCTGAGCCACGCCCAGCCGGTCCTCACCGTGTTTCTTTTGTTTCATCAGCTTCCCGTCACCATTCTTCCTCTCGTGGTGGCTTCGGTGGGACCCTCCCTCGCTGGCTCTGCCTGGCTTGTCCTTATAAATACATCCCAGGTCCTTAGGCACCACCAGTCCCAAACACTCGGTCATTTCCACTTTGACTTAATCTCAGAATCCGGGACCACATTTTCAATCCACTATTTTCTCCTGCTCTCCGTGTAATTCCTCAAGATCACCGGCTGTGTGACTCCAGGTCTCCCCTGCAGCTGGTTTTTGTTTCAGAGCCGAGAGGGTGAAAAGAACCTGTTGGATTAAATTTGTTAATTTGGTTATCTCGGCGTTCTGTGCCGCGGCGCTCGGCCTGCCTGCCCCTCATCATGAGACAGGTTCAAATCTCTCCCACGTCCAGCAGTCCGTTTTTCCTTGCCATTCTGTCAGTCTTTCCTTTATATATTTCAACATATGTTCTTTGGCCCATATTAAACTTAATTATTATATTTTTGGTGGATGTTATTTAGCATCTCTCTTTCCCCCGTTTATGGTTTTTCCTTAACATGTCTGAGCCCTGGCCAGTGTGGCTCAGCTGGTGAGAGCATCGTCCCGTGAACCAAAGGGTATCGGGTTCAATCCCCAGCCCGGGTCAGAGGGTGTGTGGGAGGCAGCCAGCCGATCGATGTTTCTCACATCAATGTCTCTCTCCCTCTCCCTCTCTCTCTCTCCTCCTCCCTCCTCTCTAAAAATCAATGAAAAATGTCCTCAGGTGAGAATTAAAAAAGAAAAGTTATATTTGTCTGAGGTTAATATTGCTGTCCCCGGGGGCTGGCATGTCAGTGGCCGCCTTCGCAGTCCTTCATCAGCACCTCGGTGCGCTGTGCGTTGGTGTCCCGTGAGCGGCGTGGCCAGATCCGATGCAACCTTCACTGTGACTGCCGAAGCAGCGAGGCTTATTTCTGCAATCTTATTGTGCATCTTCTGCCTGCCACCTTTGGGATTTTTTCTTTGTTGTTTTTGCCTTTTGTTGTGTGAGTAACCTCCTCAGCTTTTTTCTCTTTGATGATTAGGAAATTATAAATTACATTTCTGTTCTTTGAGAACCCTTAAAAATTTTAAATACGTACTCTAAAGCCCATAGTTCTCCTTCCAGCCAGGTGTATAGTTAGGTGGTGCCTGGGGCCAGGACCCGGCTGTAGCAGGCTGCGACCTTCCTCTAAATACCTGCCCCTTTATCATCTTGGTAGTTCTTTAGAGTTTCAATTTTGTGTTTGGTTTTGGACACAAAAATTAATAGGCTCTGTTTTTACAGTCCATCGTTAAGTTTACTGACATTTTATCAACTTCTTGGCTCAACGGATTTCATTGTAATAAAGAATGCTCTGTAATAGTTCTTTTCAAAGTGCCTGAGTGGGAACTCGCTTAACCTTTGTATACCTGGGTCTTTATTTTCCCCTCACTCTTGAATGACAGGCAGTCTGGCACGAGATGTGAGCCCTTTGCTCTGCCCCTCTGCTTCTTGGCATCTTGGCCTTCGTAGCTTTCAAGTTCATTGGTCTTTTCCGTCTGGCGCCCTTAAGGTTTTCTTGTCCTTGACCCAACAGGTTGTCTACACAGGTGGAAACTCTGCCTCGCTCAAATGAGCAGCTCTGGTTCCCGTGTTCTCCCCAGCACGGTTCCTGGCCTCCCCTGTCACCTGAGTGTCGTCTGGCTGAAGAGGTTGTTGCCCTCTAGATAGAAATTCACAGCTGAAGTGCACTTGGCCCTGCTGGGGCCGCGCCTTCTGTGAATGCAGCTGGGGAAACTCCCCCTCCAGCAGCCAGGCCGCTCTGGGTCCACACTGCCCTTGGAGTCACTAAACAGCCTTGGAGTGTGTAGATGTCAGCCAGGCTGGACCTTCAGCACCCCCTCTACCATGTCACGTCTCAAGAAGCCTCAGTATTTATTTAACCCTGTTAGTGCCATTTCCATCTTGTTGGAATGGGCTAGTGTGATGCGCTCTGTAGAGATTTTTTTTTAACCCTCACCTGAAGATATGTTTCCATTGCTTTTCAGAGAGAGTGAGAGAGAGAGAGAAACATCGATGTGAGAGAGACACATCGATTGGTTGCCTCCTGCATGCGCCCCGACCTGGGGCCGGGAATCAAGCCTGCAACCGAGGTGCCCTTGACCAGAATCGAACCTGGGACCATTCAGTCCATGGATGTCTGCTGGCCCCAGCTGGCCACCCTGCCCCTGGGCTGGGAAAACAAAACACCTGAGGGGGTGAGAAGGGGTGCCCTGAATGAAATCTGGGTCCTCTCTGGATTGGGGAGGGTGCTGGGGGTGAACAAGAGAGCCTGGGGCAGGGACAGGGGCAGAGCAGGTCTAAAAAAAAATCATTGGGACTCAGAGGACCGCTGACTGGCAGCAGGGAGGAGCCAGGAGGCGAGTGCTGGCTCTGAGGGGCAGAGGGTGGAGACGGGAGTCTGGACGGGCCAGGCTTCCAGCTCAGCAGCCTGGATGGAGGTACAGGAGGAGGAGTGGGCGGGACAGAGAGGAGGGGAAGGGGGCGGCTCGAGCTTGCACAGGCTGAACGTGAACTGCCAGAGGGCGTTGGGCACAGCCTGGACAGCCACTAGACACTTCCGAGGGAGGGGACATGGGGGAAAGGAGGTGTCTGCTCCCAACACTCAGGAGAGAGGGGGAGCATCAGGACCAAGGAGAAGGCTGAAAGGTGCTGGCTTTCTCCAGAGGCGAGGAGGCTGTTAGCCAGGCTGCTCAGTGGGGCTCGGCTGCCTTTGCCCAGCATCCGAATTGGCCAGGCCTGCAGCCCTGGCCACCAGGGAAGGCTTCTGGGCCACCCACCGGCTCTCGCACCGACCTGGGCATAGCCTCTCCAGCTCTTTCTGCCAGGTTCATCTGTCTGGAGGAGAAAGGCCAACAGGGAGGGCTCGTAGCCTCTGACTTCCATGTACCCCATACCTTCCTCCTGGGCCCTGTCACTGGAGAGGAAAACACAGCAGCCCCACGGATCCCCTGCCCCTGGGTGAATAGCCCACCTTCCAGGAGTGGCCCCAGAATGGAGGGTGAGATTAAATGCAGCAACCACGTCGTCAGACTAAATTGATTCCATTACAGCAATTGATTTCATCGGAATGGTCATTAATGTGATTTATATGGCTGTTTGGGATTCTTTGCTCCCAAATCTGTCACCGGTCCACTTGATATTGATTGAAAGACAATGGAGCTGGTGCCCAGTGGAGCAGGCTGGGGGTGGGTGGGGGCTGCACTGCCTGTGCTGATTTAGGGACCCCCACACCCCTTCTGGTGCTCTCCCCACTCTGCACCACATACCCCCTGCAGTCTACACCTCCCCTCCCTGCCACCCCCCTCCACCTCCTCCCTTGGCCGCCACTCCTCTGATTGAGGAGGTGCCAACATGCAGCTGTGCTGGCGGCTTCTCCAGGCTGCGTGGGAAGAACAGTGAGGTAGGAGAGGGGACCCACGCCCTGCAAGCCCCAGGCAGCCCACAGTGCCAAGGGGCAGCCCCTGGCCTCTCCTCCCCTCCTCCAGGCCTGGAAGGACCAGTCACCAAGTGTCCTTATTTGCCTGGGGCCCATCCCACCAGCTTCCTTCCAACAGGGACCCCTCCCAGCCCGGGCTGTGTGCCAAAGGCCCTGTGGGATGACGTGTGTTGTGACAATGCAGGAAACAAACTCACTGAAGCCACTCCAAGGAACTGAAAGCTGCCAGGGCCCCAGTAGCTTTGGGAGTGGAGCCCCCCCCACCCCCAGTCCCTGAGGAACATCCTCTCCACGCCTGCTGTGTGTGTGAGGCCAGGCCGGGGCAGTTACTGCCAGGGCCCCAGGCATAGGCAGCCAGGGAGTGAAGTCACTGGTGATGGAGGCCCAGCCTGGTGTGCACACCTAAGGGGCCTCTCACACCGCCTTTGTGTCGTGTGTGGTCCCCCCCCCGCCCCCCGCTTCTTCCAACAGCTCATCTGGGGCTTGTGCACTCCTTCCTGCCCTCCACACCCTCCTGCCCACCTCAGAGGGCAGCCACCCACACCAGCCCCTCTCCTGGGCCCTCAGCACCCTGAGGCTCTGCATATGAAGGTCAGGGGCCTGCACCCCTGCCCCGGGGTCTTGGGTGCATGGTGGCCCCAGCCTTGGCCCTGGCCTTGGTGAGGGTTTTTCCAACAAAACCAGGTCTCTGGGGGGCAGCTGTTATGATTTACAACTTGCTTTAAAATTCAACCTTCTGAGCCTGGCCACCATTCTCTGACCTGCCCTCTACCTGGCCCTATCTCAACCCTGTATCACTGTGGCCAGGCCTACTCCCCTGAACCTCACTGGTCCTCCAGCCCTCTTCGCCAAGGCCAGGTCTGGGCTGACCTGGTTCAGCCCACAACAATGCCATTTGGCAGAGGCCATGACCCCCAGAGCCCCTGCTGGCCTGGTTTGCCCCCAGATGTCCCAGCACATTCGTGCCAGTCATGGGAAGGAGACTGGCTGGCTACAAGGTGAGACCTCAGGCAAACTGCCCCCACCTGGCCAGAGCCTTTGGAGGGGCCAGCAGCCCAAGGCCCTCTCTGGAGTGGATGTGTGCAGGAGTCTGTGCTGACCCTGTGGCCAACAGCCCCTTGACCCCACTTGGGAAAACAAGAGTCCATATGGGTGGGGGGCTACACCCTAGGAGGGACAGGGGGTGCAGGGTCACACAGGAGGCTGCATTTCCAGAGTGTGTAGGGTACAGATGTGTCCAGGGTTGGGGCGAGTAGGGCCCATCACCCCTCCCCGCTGCTCCCTAAGCCCAGAGTCAGGGACCAGCTCAGGCCCAGCGAGAGGGAGGACCAGGCTGCCGCCTGCTTCCACTCCAGCCCATCATCCCTGCCACCTCTGCCTGGCTTCCCTGGAGCCACACTGCTCTCTGCTGGTGCCAGCAAGCATGGCGGGAGCCACTAGACCGGGCCCTCCCCTTGCCCTGCCTTTCCACCCTGGCTGAGCCCCTCCCCAGTACTGGGGCCAAGTCTGGCTGGGGCTGATTACACCTGAAAGACACAGGAAAACCTGGCCCCTGGTCAGATTCTCTATCTCCGTGTCAGGGTTGCTGGGCAGGCGACTATTCAGCTGTACAGAACCCCAGTCCCAGCAAATGGGGGCCTGGAGGGAGTTAAGGATACAGCTTGCTGCCCAGGGTCCTTCTGGCCCAGCTCCCTGTAGAACCAGGACCAAGGGTCACATTGCATCAGAGGCTGTTGGCTCCTCAGTCCACAGAGCCCTGCAGCTTCTATCTGCTGTCTGTCCGTCCATATTTTTTGAGCGCTCAAGAGTAAAAACAATTTGAGAATGGATGCTCTGCAGTTGTTTTGGAGAGGGGTGTCATTGAGCTTCTGACAAAGACAAAGCTCCCCAAACCTGGACCTGTGCAGTCCAGGGAGGCCTCTGCGTGTACTGTGCCCTGTGGCCGCCAGAGGGCGGGCAAGGACTGGAACAGGACAGTGACTTCCCCGTGCTCCCCAGGCCGGGGGCTGGGTCCAAGAGCTGCCAGCCTGGCCTCACCTGCCCCTCATGTTTCCTTGATGCCCAACACTCCAGCCCACCCCACCATCCTCTCTGACCCTGGGACACATTTAAGGGCTGGGAAACTTGCTGTAGGACCTCACTGCCCTCTCTAGGCCACGGGGGCCCAGGCAGGGTTCAGGACCCTTCCAGATCTGTCCCACCCCTTCATCCCCCCAATTCCTCATCCTTCTGCCCCCACGTTTATCTGGCCCCCCTGAGGACACACTTACACTGCTTCCCCACGTTAGGATTTGTTGGTGCTTTGTCTCCTCTGTGAGGGTCTTTCCTCAGCACTGAAGCCCCAGAGTCTAGAAGAGACGTGGCACAGAGGAACTGAGGGAGGGAGGGAGGGAGGGAGGGAGGGAGGGAGGGAGGGAGGGAGGGAGGGAGGGAGGGAGGGAGGGAGGGAGGGAGGCAAAGGAAAGGAGGAAGGGAGTATCTGCCTCTATGCAGCCTCTTTTTGGACCTCCAGACCAGGTTTAAATATGCAAAGGGCATGGGCCCTACAGCCGATGGGCCTGGGCTCATGGCCAGGTCCGACTTGTATTGGCCTCCTGGAGCCTCCAGGTCCTTGCCTGTAAAATGAGGGCCCCAGAGGGACCAGCCATGTGTGGGGTAAGCAAGGTGCCTGGGCCCTAGCCGGTTTGCTCAATGGTTAGAGCATTGGCCTGAAGACTAAAGCGTCCCGGGTTCGATTACGGCCAAGGGCATGTACCTTGGTTGCAGGTTCGATCCCTGGCCTTTGTCGGGGCATGTGCGGGAGGCAACCAATCAATGTGTCTCTCTCACATCGATGTTTTTCTCTCTCCCTTCCACTCTCTCTGAAAAGCAATGGAAAAAATATCCTCAGGTGAGGATTTAAAAAAAAGAAAGAAAGGTGCCTGGGCCTCAGGAAGCACCTTTTAGCTTTTACTGTGGTTTATGTGCAATTGCCCACTGGGCACCTTCACCTTGATGACCCCAGTTCAGACACCCCAATTCATGTCCGCAAGGAGCCTGTCCTCTGCCCAGTATCTCCTGAACACCCAGGCATTCTTTCTCCCACCTCTATGTGTACCCTCTCTCTCTAAGTCCCCACACCCGATATGGCAACTGAACCCTGGGTGAGCAGGTGCCCCTTGGTGCAGCCCAAGGAACTTGGTTCACATCTGGCTGTCTCCTTGCTACGCAACCCCACTCACAATGTGGATGTGTATCACTGGAGCCCCTGGCGGGCTGGGGCAGTGTAAACACTCCATTACCCCCATGGCAGGAGCCAAGCCCACGCTCAGTTAACACCAGCTGGTATTGCCAAGTTACTCAACCTGAGTGCTCCTAGTCTCTAGCCACCAGAACAAGTTACTGCAACTTAGTGGCTGAAACAACATAGATTTATCATCTCACTGTTTCTTCAGACCTGAGTGGGAGTCTAAGTGGGCTGGACCGAGTCCTCTGTTCCTGGTCACAGAGGCTAAAGACACAGTGTCAGCTGGGCGAGCTCTCACCCAGAGCTGGGAGGGGTGGGGGTGGAATCTGCTGCAAAGTCATTCAGATCCTTGGCAGAATCCAGTTCCTTGCGGTTGTAGGACTGAGGTCCCATTTCCTCTGGCAGTTGACTGGGCTGTCCTTAGCTTCCAAAGACCTTCTGCCCATGGCCCTTGCACCTCAGAACCAACACCCATGTGTTGGTCCCTGACCCACCTGAATCTTTCTGATTTCACCATTTTGCCAAATTTCTCTGCCACTGGCCAATTGCTCTCTGCTTTTAAGAACCCCTGTGATTGCATTAGATCTGCCCAGATAATACAAAATCATCTCCCACCTCAAGGTCCCTTTCCCTTGGAAGGTGATTTTTTCACAGGTTCTGGCTTCCGGACATGCACATTTTTGGCCGTTGGTCAGGCACCTGCTAAGCTTTGGTGTCCTTGCCTGCGCTGAGAGAGGCCCTTGCTTCATAGGACCATGGATGTGTGTGTATGTGTATTATATATTTGTGTTTCATTTCATATAAACCTGCATACTTTATACAGAATAATAAGAATTATGATAATAATTCTTATTTTAATTCATATTTCACTGTATAATTGGAGTATTATTCTAAAATAAATAATTACATTATTATTCTAAAGTTATAATAGCTTCATCTGTCTGCTGAAGGCAGTCAATGCCCCCTTTTTATCATAAGAAAGTTGAAAATGCAAAACACAGAGAGTGAATCCCCAGGGTTGGTCCTTAGCCACCCTGGCCCCCTGCCTTCCACAAGTGGACAGCCGGCTGCCCTCTGGGCCTCTCCAGATTCTGCACACCCCCAACCCGCCTTCTGCCGGTTCACAAGTGAACCCTCTTAGGGGAGTAGACAGGCACCCGCTGCATTGTCTGTGTCGGCCTAGACGAGACTCACGGCCTGGTGGGCAGGTGAGGTCAGGCCTGTTCACCCCGTGTCCCTGTGCCTAAAACCAAAGAGGCACTGCCCAAGAGGGGTCACCCAGCAGAATGGGGATAGGAGAGGCTCTGGTGGACACAGGGGCTTCACAACGTCAGCTCCACTCAGGCCAAGCCCCCTGAAACTCCAAGGCTCAGCATCACTAATCATGCATAGTGAATTGAGAATGGAATATAGCTGCCCACCGCCCCACCTGGAAGGGGGGGGAGGGTGACCTGGAGCCCTGCTTACCCAGCCGTGCACCCTGCCCACTGGCCTGCCCCTGGGCACCAAGCCCACTGGTTCCACACTCAGGCGTGTCCCTGTCCCTTCCTCCTAGGCATGCTCCCAGCAGGGGTCGGGGGGAGGGTTGACGGCCTTGAACCTCTGAGGGCAGCTGCAGAGTTCAGAAAGGAGGGGCTGGCCCAGAGTGTGGGTCAGAGCGTCAGTCTTGGGGTACAGATTCAGAGGGTTTGCCTGGGACGAATGCCACTGTCCATTGCTGCCCTGGCTGCAAGCCTCTTGGGGTCCCTTAGAGTTTAGGAGATGCTGCCTGTGGGGAAAGAAGGGTGTAGGCGTGCTCCAGGAGAGAGAACCGGGCCAGGACATTTGTTTTAAGGGTTTTTAAAAAGGCTGGATGTTTAGGGGAGGTCTAAGGGGAGGGTTCCAATAGATATTCATCAGCTTTGTGCTGATGCCCCAAAATGAGATTTATTCTCTTAACTTCATCTGTCCTCGGGTGTGGTTGGCAAATGTCATGAATTGGCTTTCTGTTATCTGTCTCTCTGAGTAGGGTGACTTAAGCTATTGACCCTCTGGTTGGGGAGGAGAAGTGCAAACCATTTACTTTTAAGTGTCCCTGGTTTAGGGAAGATAGGATTTACTAGATCGCTGCAAACTGCTTGGCATTTAAGTTTTCTAGATGTCTGCAAACTGCTGTTTAACTATCTGTCTCAGTTTCCCTATTTCACTTGTCCTGGCTTCCTGGCCTGTCTCAGAGGCCAGGTCCCAAGTGTTGGACCAAAAAAGGGTTCTAAGGAAAGTAACCTCACAGGGTGATCTGATCATAAATTCCCAAGTGGGCAGGTCTTGATGGGTGCCACGCCCCAAACATACAACTCCTTTACTAAGAGGCCTCTCTTTGTCTTAGGCAAGTCCTGTCCACTGTTTCTGTGCATCTAGGTTAACACGCCCTTGAAATGCCCCCTTTCAGACCCTCCTTCTAACACCTGGGCCCCACCTTACCCCCTCCTCACCTTCACATAACCCTCCCCACAGTCCCTCCTTCATTGCAAATGCATTTTAAAAACCCTGTAAACTGTTAATTCTCCAGAGCACTTGAGATCTTGCTGCCCAGCATATGTCATCAGTGTGGCTCAGATAAACACATACAGTGTGTCTACAGGTTTGCATCTTCTTACTTTGACAACAACATAGTATTCCCAGGCCCAAGGGGTTAGAGGGTGGCATCTTTAGGGGCCATTGTTCATTCTGCCGCATTTGGAGAAATGTTTCCTCTCCCTGCCCCGTCTTCCCATCCACAAAGTGGGGTCACAGTACCCACCTCTGAGGTTGTTGTGAAGGTTAAATGAGATTATAAATGCTTCGATCTGGGCCTGGCACTAACAAGAGCGATTGTCTCAGTTTAGAACCTCCCAGAAAATGACTCTGAGACTCCCTAGTTAATTTGGGAGGTTCAAGGGACAGCTGTAGGGAAGGTAGATAATAAAGGGTGGCCGCTGTGCCAGCTGCCACTGCAGGTAACCAGAGCTCAAGCCAGCAGGGAGAGACTGGGAAGTACAGCACAGTACACACCCAAGAGGAAAGGGCACTGGGCGCTGGGGTATTTTTGCTTGAATTTCCCTCAGTCATTGCCTGGGGGCTGCTCCCACAGGGTGTTAATTCTTCAACGCTCCCAGCAGGCCCATGCAGGCAGAGTAGCCTTTTGTGATTCCAGAAAATAACCCATAGGTACCAAAAAATACGCTGGGCGTCCACTGGAGCACCACGGAATGCCCAGGGGATGTAGGCAGAGCTCTGAGAGTGTCTGCTGAAGCTGCTTTTATCATGATGCCCAGCTAAACGAGATAAGAATTCAGATGAGCTGTGTGAACGGATCCTGAGGGCATGGAGGAGAGCAGTCATATCCAACTGGGCTTGCTAAAGACACAGCCCCCCAGACGTTAGTGCCTTCTGAGGAAAGGCAGTCCCAAAGAAAGCTGTGAACTTGTGAGCTGAGCCACCCCACCCCCACCCCACCTCCTTGGCCATAAGGCATGAACTAAACAAACAAGGCTTTGTGTTGGTTCTTATATCTATGGTATATATATATTATGGGTGGATAGAATACACAATTGTACATATGATATATAATGTTTAATATTATTATTATTGTTAGTATTAGCCTCTCCACGACAAGCTCTCCAACAAGCTGGAGAAAACAGCTGCCATGGGCCCCCTGCTTTATGTCTCTCAAAGTCAGCCACTAGAGGGCGCCCGACTCTGGTTTTTAAATGGCAGAATCCAGTTGTCCCTGAAGCCTGGTGGCCCACAGTCTTGGACACTCAGAGGCCTCTTTTCTAGAAAGTTCTTGGGAACGGAAAATCAGACATATGTAGTCTTTCAAGTTTCTCTTCCTTAGCTCAGCATTACGCATTGAGGTTCCTGCGCCTTGTGCGTGTACCAATAGCTCATCACATTTACTGCCGTGTGGAGTTTCCCTGCGCGGATGTTCCACAGCTGTCTCTGCGCTCACCTGCCCGTGAACACCGGGGTTACTCCCAGTGGCGCTGTTATGAATAATGCTATTTAGAGTAGCAGGTTGGGTGACCTTCCAGATGGTGTACTTACTTCTGTTTTTGGTCCCATAGTGAGACCCTAAAAGGTTAGTGTTTTTAGACCTAGTTGAAGGGGAAGCTGTTTAGAAGCAGTTGTGGTCCTGGCATCCTCCAAGGCACATTGTTATAAAATATTAGGGTAGTATATTCAGGTTGCAATAAGATTGCAGAGACCTGGCCGGGTGGCACACTGGGGTACAAGGATGGCTGAGATCCGGCCCCACCCTCAAGACTCTCACAGTCTAGTGGTGGCAGAGATAAGAAAAGTCACCACCCAGAACACACTCGTGAGCTGGGACAGGTGGGAAAACAGGACACGGGCCCTGACCGGGCGGCTCGGTTGGTTGGAGTGTCATCCTGTGCACAGAAAGGTTGCATATTTGGTCCCCGGTCCGGGTGAGTACGAGAGGCAGCCAATCGATATTTCCCTCCCTCTCCCTCTCTCTAATCAATGGAAACGTATCCTTGGGTGAGGATTACAGAAAAAAGCAGGACACAGGAGCAGAGTGGAAGCTCCCACCCGCTTGGTTCAAGGCACTGAACTCTTTCCTTTCCCACCATCTCCATTATCTTTGTTGTTAATAATAAGAGTGCACATGCCCTGGCCGGTGTGGCTCAGTTGGTTGAGCGCCATCCCCTGCACTGAAATGTCAATGGGTCAGTTCCTGGTCAGGGCACATGCCCATGTTGCAGGTTTAATCTCTGTCCAGGGTGCATGCAGGAGGCAACAAATCAATGTTTCTCTTTCATATTGATGTTTCTCTCTCCCCCTCTCCCTCCTTTCCTTCCAATCTCTCTAAAAATCAACGGGAAAACATCCTTGGGTGAGGATTACCAAAAAAAAAAAAAGAATGCATAGCATTGTGTTTATTAATATCAATAAGTTCTAACATATGCTGAGGACCTATTATGTGCAGGGGGCCCAAGCAAAAAGATTTTCATATGGAGGCTAGTGCTTTCGAGGTCAGGACTTTCAACTGCAGATGGCCCAGTTTCAAATCCCACCTTTGCAGCTTACTCTGGGTAGGCCTGGAGCAAATGACTCAGAGCCTCAGTTTCCCCAGCTACGAAGTGGGGCTGATAGTAGTGCTTGCCTCAAGGAGCTCTTGAAGGACTAAATGCTGAGAGATGTTCGAAGCACCCAGAAAAGCCTCTGATCCACGTGAGCAACCTGTTAGTATTAAGAGTTATTAGTCCCATTTTACAAACTAGGAGAAAGAATCAGAGAGGTTGCTGTCAGGTGTGTCGGGTAAGGGCTGAGAGGTCTCGGTGTCCCGTCCATGACCCCGACTATCCCGCATGGACGGGACACCGAGACCTCTCAGCCTCCCCCACCACCGTTGTGTAACCTGCCTGAAGTCTCACAGCAGACATCTGAACGGATCCAAAACCCTTGGGCTATAATCACCCCCATTCTGTGTCAAGATCCCCTACAAACATACATTCAAGGCAGGTCCACACAGAGCAATAATAATACCACCAAGACTGGACTTTCAGAAATCATTTCCATAGTTCATTACCAGTGAGGTTTCCCTCAACAAGTAGAGCACCCGAAACCACCAGGAGGCAAAAAATATGTAATAATAATATCACATTTCTTCAATTCTGAGACCTAGAGTTTCTTCCCATTTTCACTCCTCTAAATCAGAGATGCCCTAACCACTGACACCGAGTCCTGCTGTAAATGAGTCACTTAAAATTGCATCTTAAAATTGATGGCACAGGGGTGATGGAAGAGTCCTGGCACTGTTGGCGGCGTTTGGAACAGCACCAGGTGTTATACCAGGGGGCCAGGCTGAACCTGGGTTCAGCAAACTCAGTGCATGAGTCTAGAAAAGCAAAGAATTCAAAGCCAAACTCAAACTGTAAGAGAACTTTTATTTGGAATATCACCGAGGATAGATGTAATCCCTAGAAGAAATGGGCTTAAGAAACAAGGTATAGAGTAGAGGAGGGGCCCTTGGAGCTTGGGAGTGAGGAAGGTGCAGGTGACTCGCCTGGGGGGTGGGGAGTGGTGGGCGTCCTCCCTGGAGGAAGAGCCCGCTGGGTCCTCTGTGCAGGGGGTTTTAGGATGGAGATTTTAGGGGCGGTCCCAGGGCAAGATCTCAATAGAATATTCAGCAGCTTTCCAGGTGTGTCCTTTCAGGGTGGGGGTCTCCACGGATTGATTGGTTGGCACCAGAGGCAGGGAGTCATTATTCAATGCAGCTGGTTGTGAGGTCAGCCTTGGTGTTGCTTGTCTGGTTCTGTTGCTTCTGTAGGCCTCGTGCTGAAATCCTGCGGCTGCCTAGATGTTATCTCCACAGGGAAATGATTAGTAGGTCCAAATCGCATGACAGTGAGATGCCAGGGGAGGAAAGGTTCCCCTGGGGGTGAGGTCCCACCCGCAGCTGTCCTTTGCTAAGCACTCAGGCCTTTCTGCCCTGGTGACCTGACCTGGCCCACGGTCCTTGCTCTGCTCGTCTTTCTGACTGTCTACTGCATCCCCTCCTCAAGGATCCTGGCTCTGAATTCTTTCAGAGAAAAGCGGTTCAGGGTCTCTTCTGTGGCTGCTTCCTGCAGAAGAGGGCAGAGTGTTCCTCTGGAGCCAAGAGATCCTTGCTCTCCGTCAGAGGGACATGAGGCCTGGGTTCAGAAGGAGGTGGTGACGGTGCCTAGAGGCGGTTTCCCCTGAGTACGAGTGGGGCTTGTCGCCTGGTGTAGACAAACTGTGTCACAAATCTTAGTGTTATTGGGGCAAAGCTAGATGACAAGAATTATGACAAAGGACCCGGTGGAAGGAAAAAACGGTTTAGTTCTCACTAATTTCAAGTCAGAGGATGGAAGAAAATGGAAACATTAGTTTGGAGGGTTTGTTGATGTAAGAGACATTCAAACCTGAGAAGAATTTTTGTGAGTTTCTTTGAGCCTGATATGTTTTATGTTGGCAAAATTACTACAGTGTTTTTTTTAACATATGGTCTATTTGCTAAAATTTGTTAAAAATAGCCCTAGCCAGTTTTCTCAGTGGTTAGAGCTTCGGCCAGCAGACTGAAGGGTCCCAGGTTCAATTCTGGCCAAGGGCACATACCTCAGTTGCAGGCTCCATCCCTGGCCCTGGTTAGGGCAAGTGCAGAGATTGATGTATCTCTCTCACATCAATGTTTCTCTCCCCCTCTCTCCCTTCCAATCTCTCTAAAAATTAATGGAAAAAAATATCCTCCAGTGAGGATTAACCAAAAATAATAATAATAATTTTATTTGTTTAACAAACACAATATGCTGGACACTGCCATAGAACTTTACACATGATAATCTTCAACAGACCTATGATATATATAAACATAATTATTATGTTTGTTTTACAGATACGGAATCAGAGGCCCAGAGAGGTTAAGTAGCATGTCCGAGGTCACACAGCTCATAAGCATTGGAGCCAGGATGTGAGCCCTGGCTCATTGTGACACTGTTGTTTGCTCAAGAACTCAAGACAGAAATGCAGGGACCCGCTGCAGTCACACCCAGGTGCTATTAATGTGATTCCTGATTCCCCTCCCAGCTCACGCCTTCTCTCACTGGCTATCTCCCTGACTCATTGTACTTCTAAACAGCTGTGGAAAGCAGGCGTCACATACCCCATTTACAGGTAGGAAGACCGAGGCTCGGGCAGCCTCTGAGTTTTCCGGGGCACACAGCTAGGAAGTGGAGGTCCTAGGGCCTGAGTGTTAGGGGTTGGGATTAAACAGCTCTGGATTGGAAACCTGCCCATGAAGTACACTCCTTTCTACACCCCAAGGCCAGGAGAAGCCACTTGTACCCCAGGGGAAGGCAGTGCACCTGAAGGACTCACCTACCACTCTGACCAGGACCCAGGCAGAGCAGGCCAGGAGGGTCCGAGGGTTGAGGGCCCTGCAGTTGTAGGTCCCCTGGTGTCCCCAGGTCAGGGTCCTGATGCTCAGTTCTCCCCCAGATACACACTGGTGGAGAGTTCAGGGGTCCAGCGATCCCCAGTGCCTGGCTGGGACTCAGCCCGACACTGCAGGGTCAGGCTGGAGGTGAGCTCCGCCTTGACATGGCTGACCACCCGGACTCCGGGCCCCTGGTGGTGGCCCCTGGGTCAGAGCCATCTGTGTGCAAAGCCAAACATGCGTCCACCGCCCACTGGCCAGTTATCCTCTGCTGCTCCGTTCCCTCCCACACTGGGCGTTTCACCGTTTTTCCTCATCAATTCTAAGATTAATTCCAGATTATAGCCTGGACAGCAAAGGATCTCCTAACTGCCGCGGAAAGCAATCCGCAAGGTCAAGAGAAAGAGCTCCCTTTCCTGCGGAGCTGCCCGGTGAGTAGCTAGTAGTTTGCAACATGGAGAAAGGAAAAATCAAAATCAAAACCAAAACACCCTACCCTTGCAAAAGCAAATTCTGAAAAGGGGCCTCGGAAGACATCAGGCTTCTGAATTTGTTGCTAACATAAGGGCCGTGTTCACAGGACACAGCAACAAATGTGATGGACTTTCTTATTTAATAGCATGTGGCTCTGTTACAATATTTAGTTTTCCATCTGTGTGTTCTCAACAGTAGTGATACTTGTGGATTTTTTCTGTAAGGAGCACTTCGCTGTCCTCCCACATCCATGAAGGAAACAGACGAAAAGGCTGTTGGGTTGTTCATGCAAACTAAGAGTTTGAGTCTTGTCTTGTTTAAATTAATGTCAACTACTGGGAAACAAGGATGCAAAGATTTCCTAGTTGGAACATTCCAGGAAAGGAGGAAAATCCTGCCCCTGCCCCTGCCCCTGCCCCTGCCCCTGCCCCTGCCCCTGCTAAATATCCTTCAAATCTGTTCATTTCTCCCCCATCCTAACCCCATGTCTACCAGGACGCCTCATCTGCTCCCTTCTTGGTCTCCCCACCCCAGCCTCAAATCCTCCACACAGCAGCCAGATGGGTCTTTCCAAGTACAACTTCGACACTATCCCTCCCTTGCTGAGAATCCTCCATGGCTCCCCAGTGTTCTTAGGACAAAGCCCATGGCTGACGAGCACACTCACAGTCTGGCCCTTGAAACCCCTCCAGCCCCACCACTCCCCCTTCTACGCCTCCCACTCTCAATCCAGGAAGAACATTCCATCCTTAGCATGTTCCCTCTTGGCTCAAAGCCACCCCAAATTCTCTTCCTCCTCTAGAACGCTGTTCCCTGAGTCCGCTCTACCTAGCTAACTCTCTGGGCCTTCAGGGCTCATGATAGACACCACCTCTCACTCTGAGCCTTCCCACATCCTGCTGACTGGCTAGGGGGCTTCCTTTGGGTTCCCCAAATCCTCTCATCCCATGGCAGCACTTGTGACACTGTGTTTTCTTTGCCTGATGATTGCTCCCCCCGTCCCGAGTAGGCTGTGAGCTCTGAAAGTCACGGCTCTGTAGTGTCAAGTGCCCAACAATTTGATCAGCACAGAGAGAGAACAAAATAGATATTTTTGGTTTAATGACTGAAATAGGAAGGAAAGAGGAGCAGTGTGTTTAACCCTTTACTATACATCCCTGCAACATAACACCCGTGACAGCGGGCCCCTGCTTCCTGCTCCTGCACAAACCTTTCCCCCCCTGCACCCCGGGCTTCTCCACCTCCGCTCATGGTTTCTACATCCCTTGAGTAGCTCAGGCAAAAACCTTGGACTTGTTCTCGACTCGCCTCTTTCTCTTTTGCCTCATGTCACCCAGCAGCAAGTTCTGTGGGTTTGCTCCGCAAAATATATCCACAGCCCCAACGCTTCTCATGGCCCACGGCGGCCACCCTGGCCCAGCGCCCGCCCCTCTTGATGGGCCATTGCGCTCGGTCACCACGAGAGGGCGCCTTGCAGCCGCCAATGGCCAGCGTTCACTTAACCAGAAGCCCAGGTGCTGGTCCTGAAATCCACCCCCAGCCCTCCCCTGGGCTGACCCTGCCAGCCCCTGGGTGCGTTGGGGAAACGGAGGCAGACCCCTTCCTGGGAGACGTGGGACCCCTGGCAGCCTCGACAGTGTTCCTTGGACTACAGGGTGGTCTCCGCGCTTCCACCCAACGCTCCCTCCCTTTCTCTCCCCCTCCGCGTCAGGCTTGCATCTCAGGCCCAAGGCTCTCCCAGCCTTCCCGGCTCCCCCTCTATTTTTCTCCCAGGAGCATCTCCTCTAATAAAAAGCCTGCATGTATAATCCCATTTAATCCCACCCTGGAGTCTGCCTCTCCAAGGACCCGGACAAACACACTCTACAGCCTCCTGCCTCTCCCCTGCTTCCACTCTGCAGACGAAAGCCAGGGAGGCCTGTGAAACTTGTCTAGTCCTGTCGCTCCTGTGCTCAGAGCCTCTGTGGCTCCCAGTGCTCTCACCACGGCCCACAGGGCCCTGCCTGCTCTGCCCCAGCCTGTCACCTCCCAACCTCTTCTGTTCCACTACCTCCCCCCTTTCACCTCTCTGGGCACCTTGAACCAGCACAGTCTGTTCCCTCCCCCTGGAGCTCCCTTCCCTTAGCTGCCTGCATGGCTTGCACTCCCTGCCTCCTTCCGTCTGTGCACAAATGCCACCTCCTCAGGGAGGCCTCCCTGACCACCCCAGCTGAGAATGCAACACCTTCCCCCGCCCAGCCCTCCCTGTCCCTCCCACTGCCTCAAGGTTCTCCTTAGCCTTGGCCCCATTTGACACCCATGTGTCCCCCACCAGAGCGTGAGCTCCATGGGGACAGGCGCTTTGTCTTGCCTGTACCCAGACGTGCCTGGCAGAGCAGGTATTCGATAACTGGGGGACAAATGGCTAGAGGAAGAGCCAAAAGCAAGGGAGGGAGGAAGGGAGGAGGAGATGGTCCAGGCTCAGGGTGACTCATAGCTTATGGCCAGCCTGGGGGGGTCACTTGGGGCCAAGCTGCCCCAGGTCCAGACCTCACACTTATAGGGCCCCATGTCGCCCCGCAGAGGTCGTGGGTGACCAGGACCCTATTGTGGGCTGACAGCAGCAGGTGCTTGCTGGGCAGGAGGAGCTGGCCGCTCAGTTACCCCTGGACTCCAGCCCCCATGTGGGTGGTCTGGCAGGTCAGGGCCATGGGGCTGGCGCTCTCCACAGGGCTCAGGTCGGGGACACGACGCGAGGCTTGCTCAGCCTTTCTAGAAACACATGGAGATAGAGGACAAGGTTCGGGGACCCTTCCCCAGGCTCCTGCCCAGGCAGGCCCCTCAGGCTCTCCAAGGATGTATGTGTGTGTGTTGTGAGCGGGGTGTGTGCGTGTCTGCTTTGCATATGGCTGTCTTGTGTGGGTGGTGCATGTCTTTTGTGTATGAGTGTGTGCTGAGTGAAGATTATGTGAACATACGTGTTTTGTGTGTATGGAGTGTGTGGATGTGTTTTGTGTGTGTTTGTGTCAATTGTGTGTGCTGTATGTTTTGCGACTGTGAGGTATGGGTGTTGTACATATGCATGTGTGTGTGTATGAACCGTCTATATACTTTTTTCTGCATGTGAGTGTATGTTGTGTGTCTGCGGTATTGTACATGTTATGCGTATGTGTTGTATGGTGTAAGTACATGCTTTGTATATGGCTGTGTGTGTGTGGTCTGTGGATACACTGAGTGTGTGTATTGTGTGTCAGTTGTGTGCCTGCGTGGAGGATGTTGAATGTATGACATGTGGTGTTCTCTGTGTTGTATGTGACAATGTTGAGTGTCTGTGATGTGTGTGTTGAGTGTATGTTATCTACAGGGTGAGGCAAAAGTGGATTTACAGTTGTGAGTCCGTGAAGCACAGAGTTTATTCTAGTTTTTCTTCCTTTCTTTCTTTCTTTCTTTCTTTCTTTCTTTCTTTCTTTCTTTCTTTCTTTCTTTCTTTCCTTCTTTCTACTAATCCCCACCAGAGGATATATTCATTGCTTCTTTTAGGCAGAGAGAGGGACTGAAACATCAATGTGAGAGAGAAACATCGACTGGTTGCCTCCAGTACGTGCCCGGACCAACCGGCCATCGAACCCAAAACCTAGGTACGTGCCCTGGCCAGGAATGAAACCTGAAGCTTTTGGACTATGGGACAACACTCCAACCAACTCAGCAACCCGGCAGGGCTCTAGTGTTATTATTTATTCATTGTGGCATTATTTTCCATACGAACAGCTGTAAACCTACTATGTCCCACCCCGTATTGTGTGTGTACGTGTTTTAGGTGAGAGTATGTTGTGTGCTTGTGATTTCGTTAATTGTAGATGTGTTGTATGTGAGATATGTGTCTCTGTGTATGTCCTGTGTGTTTTATATGTGTTGTGCATACGTGTGAGTACATTGTACCAATGTGTTGTGGCTTTGTGTGTATGGTATATGTATGTGTTGTGTGTCTGTGCTGTGTTATTTACTATGTACTGTGTGATATATGGTGTGCATGTTATATGTGTTTTATGTGAGCGTGTGTTGTGTGCCTGTGGTATTATGTTACACGTTGTGTTGTGTGTGAGTTGTATGTATCTCATGTGTGTTGAACATGTGTGTGAATGCTGTGCACATGGGATTATATTTGCGTGTGACTCCATGTGTGTATAAATGTGTGAGTGTTGTGTTAGTGTTTGTATCTATGGAGAATCAGTCCCCCCAACTTCCAGAGTATCAGATAACGGGTGACCCATGGGGACCAACCGGTCTTGTGGAGGGTGTGCCCAGGCAGGAGCCAGGTCCTCCCCTGGGGTCTCCCCCGCCACATGGGAAATCACCGCTCTGGGTCCTCGGACTCCGGGCAGCTCTGGCTCTCGCAGGAACCAAGGAGAGGGACAGGCGAAAGAGGCTCGCCAAGGACTCGGGCTTTAAGAGCAGCCAGGCGGGACAGGTGGGTGGCACTGCTGGACACCAAGCCCTTACACACGCCCCCGTGCTCCTGGGACACAGCATGGATGGTGAATGTTCCCGTGGGGAGGGGCGGGACGGAGTCATTGGGGAGAAACCAGGAATAGGCTGGGGGTGGGTGAGGCTGTGTCTCCACCGAGGAGGTCACGTCGGAGCCCTCTGCCACCCCAACCACCTCTCCGCGGGGCACCCCAGACTCCAGCTTGATTTCGAGGGGTCAGGCCCATCTGGGGGGACAAGAGCAGCCACAGCAGTAACAGGAGCAGCGGCACCAGCTCTCTTAGGGGAACGTCCAAGGCTAAGATTAATATTCCTCCGCCCCAAGCTCTGGGTCAATTACAAAGGAGGTGCAGGAGTCCAAGGGACATTAAATGCCAGCCTTGTCCCTGGATGAAAAGGGATTGGAAGCATGCCGGCAAATGCTCCTTCTTTGCTGGGACCCCGGCAGGATTTTGGATCCAACAGGGAAGGTTAAGGAGCTCCGTTTTAGACACATTAGGTTGGATGTTTCTGGCAGAATCCAAGTAGAGACATTAAACAGTTATACATCTGAAGTTCAAGGGCGGACAAGTCTGTGCCTGGATGGTCTGAACAAGATGACCAAGGAAGTGGATGCCCTGAGGGGCTGGGGAGAGTGGAAAGGGACTGAAGGTTCGCACCAGGAAGGTGGGGTCACTGCTCTGGACCTCACGGACACCCCAGGCTTCACATTGGTAAGTCCTGGAGTTCACCAAGATGCTGAGCGTCTTGCCATCTGGGGACAGCAGCAAGCACTCCTGGAAACCAGAGGGAGATGGTTGGAGACCCAGTGGATGGTGATGTTGACATTCCTGGTGTCACAGTAGGTCACCGTTCCCCTAGGCTCTGTGGCAGTGCCCTGGCTGACTGAAATGGTGGGCTTGCCCAGCGATTCGGCAGAGGGAGGCGGAGGCAGAGGCAGAGACACAGACAGGGGAAGACCAAGCAGGACATAGTCACAGAGGGACCCAGAGAGCCAGGGGTGGATTGGAATTGTCAGAAGACACGTGAGCTCCGTGCCTGGGCTCAAAGGCTAGATCTACTGCTCATTCCACGTGTGATCGCGGGCAACTTACTTCCCCTCTCTGAGCCTCATTACAAATGGGATTGTACAAACAGAGCAGAAGGTCTGGGACATGACAGTGGGCTGATTAACATCCGCTGCAAAGAGAAACAAGCCTGTAACAGTGGCAGAAGCCAGGCCTGCTCCCCGCTTCATGGCCAGCCTTTCCCACCCTCAAGCGAGAGAGCACAGTCCACCTCGTTACCCCTGCCCAGTACACCTGACCCAACCCATTGTCGCCAGACCCTGGCTGGGCCCATCAGATTTGTCCTGTTGGGACTCGGCATGGGAGCCTGATGGGTGCTTGAGAATTACAGCCTCGTTTTCTGTGCCCACATCTGAGTCTGCCATGAGTCAGGGTGTCCAGGGGTCCCAAACATAGAAAAACATCCTTCTCACGTGGGATGGTGTTAAGCAGGTTGGCATCCAGGGTGAGCTGGGCTGCAGAGAGAGACAAGAGAGAGGCAGATGCCACACGGTGAAAAGTGAGGCTGGTGGGGGAGAGAGATGTTGGGGGCTGTCCAGTTAGGTTCTTCGTAAGTGGAGGGAGGTCTGAGGTCATGGACATGGCACTCCATCCCTAGATTGATACTTACTCGATACTTACTGGCCGTGTGACTTGTGGCATGTTTTTATCTTCTCTGAGCCTCAATTTCCCCAGCTGTAAAAAGGGCATAATCCCACCTGCATCCTAGGGTTGCTGTGAGATGGTAAATGGACACTGGCTCCCTCCGGGGGAGGTGCGTGATCAGCTGCCCCATTGCACACAGGGGAAAACATGCTCAGAGAGGCGAAGTCACTTTCCAAGACCATAGAGTAAGTGGCAGAAGCCAAACTCGAACCTGGCCCGCCAGCTCCTAGACTGTGCTCTCAGCACTGCCCATTTCCTCCCGTGAGCCCAGGGATGGGCACGGGGCCTTCCCTGATAGAGGAAACTTGTTCTATTATACCTGCTGGAGGGAATTCGCCTCGGTACTTCCTCAGACTTGTCCTCGGGTAGAGATTTCCCATGCGTGGGGAGGAAAGGGGAACAGGTAGCAGGAGTTTCCAGTTTTCCACCTGGCCATTCTGCACAGTTTTACGGAGGCTCGAAGAGACTGTGGCCGTGGGTGGGGGCCCCTAACCCCAGCAGCCATGGTTCTGTACAGCTGACCTTGGCACCCCCTCACCCTTCCCAGCAGCCCAATTAACAGGCTGGCAGCCTTGCTTCTCTCCGCCCCTCAAAACACCCCAAGTTGGCCCACGCCCTGCCCCATTCCCTGCTCAGTCAATGGTCACGGGCGAGGGCTCTCAGGATATTTGGGAGCAAATATTGACGCTGATGCCTACTGGCTCTGTCATCATGTTCGAGGGGCACAGGCTTTCTCTGTGTGAGCCTCAGTTTCCTCAACTGCAAAATGGGGAGAAAGTAAGACTTAGTTCTTCAAGTTGTTGGAAAGTCTGGTGAGGTAGCAGGGGTGATAGGAGCTTAGAGGGTTGGCTGCCGAAAGCGAACCAGCCTTTTGTGACCTGGGGTGAACCAGCGCCCGACAGGACTTCCTGGCTCATGGAACCCAACCCCCTCCCTTGGAAAAAGAGGAAACTGAGGCGAATGAGAGAACGATTGCCCTGGCCCAGGACAGGGGATGAGCCGAGGGCGTGGGTTCCTTACCAGCAGCATCTGCCCCAGCCTGGGCACCACACCCCTTCCTCAGTTCCCCAGCACCTCTCCCTGCACTTGGAACTCACCCATGACTGAACTCAGCTTACTCTCCACCTTGGAGACCCCCACACCCTAGGGGAGGTTGTTGGGTGGAAGACACATGGCCAAGAGCAAGGCAGATGGAAAAGCGGGGGCGGGGGGGGATGTCAGAAGGCTGTCTCTGCCCAATTTAGGATACCTGAGGTTACCCAGGGGAACAAGGGCTGCCTCTTTCTGGGTGGCTCAGCCACCTCACTCCCCACCCCCACCCCCACTCCTACACTAGTACCAGGAGGCAGAAACCCTCACTCAGAGGACTTCACCTTGTTTGGGGATCCTAACCTCAGAGTCAGGATGTGGCCCCGAGGGTTTGCTCCCAGCCCCAGGGCTCCAGAGCCTGGAGATGGAGGGGCCTCCCCGCTCCCCACCTGGGAGCAGTGAATGCCAGGGACACAGTCACTGCCAAAGCCTCCCCCAGGTAGCTTGGCCTCCTTCCAAGCAGGCCAAGGGCACAGATGGTGCTGCACCTGCTCCGCAGCCCAGTGATCTGGAGAGGAAGGCAAGAGGCCCCTGCCTGCTCCTGCGGCAGAGAAGACCCAGACAGAGGCTCCCCAGACTAGGGCCAGGGCTGGTCGGCAGCCCCACTTCCCACTGCTCCTGCTCCTCAGAATGCACGTTGATCCACAGGGTCTTTCCTCCCCTCCTTCCCGCTCCCGCTCCCTGCTCCTTTACCACGTGCTGGGCCTGCGAGAGGCTGGCAGGGTCTTGAGGAGAGGGATAGGATCCTCGCCAAGTAACGCCAACAGACGAGCCCAGAGGGGGAAAGAAGGGTTTCTGGCTGGGGGGAGGGGGCTGTGTTTGTGCCTGGCCTTCCTCTGTGCTATCCCTGGGGTCAGCAGGGAATAGCCTGGCCCCAGGAGAGCTCCACAACAGACAGTGAACAAATCTGGCAAATGTAATTCAAGATGTGAGATACCTGTGATGGGCGTGACAGTGTCTGAGAGGGTGATGAGGAGGCGCCCTTAGACAAAGCCCTCAAGGCAGGGAGCAGCAAGCCTAGGGGAGAGCGGGGAAGAGCATTCCAGGCAGAGGGAACAGTTAATGCAAATGCCCTGAGGCAAGAGTATACCTGGTAAGTTTGGGGACCAGAAAAAAAAAAAGAGTGAATGAATCCACTCTGGTACCCTAGCCCACCTTCACCGACCGCTGCCTTTTCTGACAGGCTTGGTTCTGGGAGTGGAGCACCCAAGGACAGCTGCCTGACTCCCGACCCGCCAGGGCCCACCATCAGCCATGCCACCCCCACCCCCACCCCGAGGCCTCCCAAGAGCTGTCACTGGCCGGGCCCCCCAATCTAGGCGCACCTGTCCTGCCGCTCAGCCCGGATCCCACCCCGCCAGCCCTGGCAGTGCTGTCACTCCGCGCCAGGCCCCGCCCTCGCAGTGCTGTCACTCATTCTTCACCCAGCTCTCTTGCCCAGCACCTTGCTGTCACTCAGCCCAGGCCCCGCCCCCACAAGTGCTGTCACTCAGCCCTGGCCCGCCTCCCCCGCCCCACCCAGCACACACGCTGTCACTCACTCGGCCCCGCCCCGGCCCCGCCCCAACACACGTGCTGTCACTCACTCGGTCCCCCGCCGCACACTCGTGCCGTCGTTCAGCACCGGGCCCCGCCCCGTCCACGTGCAGTCACTCACTCTGCCCCTCCGCCAGCGCACTTGTGCTGTCACTTAGCCGGGCTCTGCCGGAGCAGGAGGCTCAGCTCTGGCCGCAGGTGGACACTCGGCCGTCGCCCCATGGACGCCGCGCTCCTCCTCGCCCTCGGGCTGCTGGCCCAGGTAAGGCGTAGGCGCCCCGCGGGCCCCCGCCCCCAGCTCTGCCCGACGGAGCCTTAGAGGAGGGCGCCCCGGCCTCCCCGGGACTCCTGGCCCCGCTGCCTTTGTGGGCCGGTGAACCGAGGGCCCTGCGTGAGGCTCCGCTGTCTGGGGCTCTGTGTGCCCCCGGAGTGAGGGGGGTCCAGAGGCGAGTGTAACTGCCTCCGCCTGGACTGGACAGGGAGCCAAGCTGGGGGCTGCCAGGAGGCCACCTAGCTGGCCAGTCCCTCCCTCTGAGGTGTGCCCCTCAGCCCTGGGGTAGTCAGTCTTGTGGTGCAGGGCAGGGAGAGGGTGGAGCAGCAGGAGCACCCCCAGTTGCAGGAGCTGGGAGGCCAGATTTTTGTAAGGACTGCTGAGTTGGTCGGTAGTTCTGGGGGAAGTCTGAGCCCCCTCTCCATGAGCCCTGCCAGCAGGAACAGCTGCACACTCCACCCTGCAGGAACTCACTGTCCCTTGGAGTACCCTGTGCCTGGGGAAGCCAGGTCCCAGCACAGTCCTGCTGGTCCTCCAGCCTCCCCATCATGGGAGCAGGATAGGTAGAAAGAATCACAGGCTGCCCCCTTGCTCCCCCCCATGGGCACCCCCTGAGTAGGGCCACATCTCCTCATGCCCCAGGCTGCTGGGCAGGCCCTAGGCTGTGCCTATGAATGGAGGGTGGCCTTTATGGCCTCCTACCTTCAGAGGACTGGGCTGAGCCAGGGTCACAGGCCAAAGGCCAGGGGCCAGGGCCGGGCAGTGATCAGAGCATGGAATTCTCAGTCCCAGTCCCAGGCCCATCAGGTAGTGCCGGAAGATGATGAGAGGCGGCCTTCCCAGCACCCACCGCAGGGCTTCCTGTGTCCCCTTAATTCCCACAGATCTCCCAGTTCCCACTGGGCAGCTCAGGTTTCAGCCCTGGCAGCTGACCAGGTGCCCACCTCCAGCCAGACCCTCCACAGCAGCTGACCCCTCAGGGCACTTAGCACCCCGGCTCCAGCCACCTCCTCCCCTGCCTTTAGGCCCTCCCACTGCCCCCCCTCAGAGACAGTGTCCCCATGCCTAGGCCTCGCTGCCCTGTCCAGCTGACTCAGACAGGGCAATCACCTAGGCTCAGCAAAGCCTCTGCCCTTCCAGACCTCTTCAGGGCCCAGATGCCTCAACACCTCCCATGCTCTCTGCCCACTTGACCTAGGAAAAACATTTCTGCCCCAGCATCCCACTCTGGGTCTGGGGGTGTCCACCTTTTACTCTGCTTGAGGGGAGTAGAAACCTCTCAGATTCCTTCCCCTCCCCCCAAGGGGTGCTACAGAATGCCCCTCCTCTGACAGCTGGGATTCAGGTGGGGGTGAAGGACCGCCAGTGGGGGCCTGGCTGCTCAAGTTCCTGCACACAGCTGCTTAAATTAGTTCCATTGTAAGGGGAGGAAGGGGGCGACCCACCCCTCCCCCATCCAGCTCAGCTTTCAGACTTCAGTCCTCTCCTGTCCAGCCACATGGGTTCTGTGGCTGCCCTTGGGCACTCTTTCCTCCACCTCTGTGAACCCCCAAGGCAGGCAGGCCCCAGGCCCACAGAGGTGTCTGGGGTGGGTCTCTGGGTGGGGGTGGGGTGTGGCCTGGAGACCAGACTGCGTAGATCCATTTGCCTTGGATGAGGCACACCCCTCCCCTCCCTGTGTCCCCTAAAAATTCACCAGGGGGCTTAGAGTGTGTATTTTCAGAGCTGACCTTTGTCACCCCCTCTCTTTGCCCACAGCATCCCCAATACCTGAGCTTACTGTGGGAGTGGCAGAAGGACTGGGGTAGCATGGGTGATTCTGGACAGGCTCATGCCCTGCTGGGAGGGACCCCAGGCCTGTGTCTGGCCAGGAAGCCACATGGTTTTCTAAAGGAAGATGAGACCCAGCCACACTGCTGGGGGCTTTGCAAAGTGTGAAGCCCGCCCTGGGGACAATGTGGGGAAAGTGCCTAGAACAAGATGGCACCCACAACAGATGAGCTTATCTCTTCCAGCACAGGGTGAGGCTGTCAGCCACACGTTAGGGTGACTGTAATCAAGGCCAGAGGGGAAAGAGGCTCCTGGACCACTGGACCTCCAGGTGGGCAGGATGGCTGGATCCTGCAGTGGCGGTTTGTCACAGCAGCGGGAACAGGCAGAGGAAACGGCTGCCCTTCCCACCACCCTTTGCCTGACAATCCTCATTCCTTCCCTGAAGCCTACAGCAGCTGGAGGGGAGCTCAGGGGGTGCTCTGAGCCAGGCCGACAGCTGGGCCCATTCCTGGCATGCCTGATGCTTGCTAGGCCATCCAGGAATGGGGTAGCCTGGATTCCAGCCTGGGGGAAGGGGCTCTGGCTCATGGGGAGTCCAAAATAGGGATTCTTTTTTTTTTTTTTTAATTTATCTTTATTGTTGAAAATATTATAGATATCCCCTTCCCCCCCCCATTGATTCCCTCTATCCCACATCCGCCCCCCCCCCCAAGCCTTCACCACACTATTGTCTGTGTCCATGGGTTATGCAAGAATAGGGATTCTTGCCCTCCATGGCACATGGCCTCTCCCCCAGCCCAGGCTCCACCAGGCTACAGGCTTGCCCAGTTCTTAGAATCTGAGAAACCCAGGGCCTAGGAAGTGTTGGAGGGATCCCTGTACCCAGAACCCCTTCCCCAAGCTGCTGCTGCATCTGTGTTTTTTCAGGTTTCCCAACTACACCAGGAGGGGCTAGAATAGAGAATGCGTGTTCCCCTTTATCCAACTAAGATGTACAGCTGTGGACAGGGCTCCAGGGAGCTGGGCCCAAGTCAGCAAACATCCTACCCAAGTCCAGGTCCTCTATTTCCCATTCACCAGGGGGCCACTAGAGGCCCCAGTGCCTGGTGGGGAAGGGGCCCTGCCTCTCTGGTACCCTGCCTCTCTGGTCACAAGCATCTCTTCCTAGGGCAGTGAGTGTCCAGCACGTGCCCAGCTTTCTTCCCAGGCTCCTAGGAGAGGGGCCCTGCCTTATAATTCCTGCTTTTGAATCCACCTGGGCTGATGGAGTGAAGCAGGGAAGCCCTTCAGGCTGCTCCTGGCCCACAGGCAAGATGGGCACTGGCAAAGGGCAAGAGGCCTCTGACAGGCACTTTCTCTCCATTGTTTCTGAACAGAAATGAGTCGGCAGTGACATACTTACCCAACTCTCACCGCACTGTGCCTGCCTGGCCCTCACCACAGGCCCTGGTATCACCCACACACAGAGCCCCCGATATGCCTCTAGGGCTGAAGCCACATCAGGGCTATTTGACCCTGAAGTCCCACCTTTCAGCCCAGTGCCTGCCCAGTTTCTCCAACGTCTCCAAGAATCACTTGGGCTTCGTGACTCCCTGGGTGTTCTAATTCAGTAGGTCTGGGGTAAACTCATGGAACCCCTATTTTAACACATACACTGTGATTCTTTGATTAGTCAGCTTTTGGAACCCTGGCCTGTGCTACGTGCCTCTGCCCCACAACGTGGCCTGCGTTGTCTGGCCAGGGAGGAGGCATGATCACCAATCCTGAGGCCAGAGAAGCATTAGGGCAGGAGGTGGCCGGCTGCTCACAGGCCCACCTTGCCTGGGTCTGGGTGGGACACACCATTCCTGCCTCTGCAGGAGTGTTTGTGAGACGCTCGCCACTCAGCTGTAGCAAATACATGCTGGGAGCTTCATTGCTTGGCAGCCCTTGGATTGAGGGCCAGTGCTGGGGTGGGTCCCAGTGAGGGGCAATGGCCTTGGTGTTTCTAGGACTTCCAGAGTGTTCTCTCGGGTACTTGTTAAAGGCAGGCCAAGGGTGAATGTGGGGGTAACACTGGGCATCCACTTGAGGAGAGTGTGTCCATGATGCCCATTGGTACTGGCTTGGAATGAGAGACAGCAAGGTGGGTGGCATATGTGAGAGCATGTCACTCAAGGGTGTTGCCTCCATGCTGGGGGTCTGTGTGAGCTGGCTTTGTTGGTGTGGCTTTGTTCCACGATCCCCAGGCGGCTCCCTCCTTGCCAGCCACATCTGGGAAGGGGGTGTGGGAGGGCAAGGACAAACAGGAGTGCTCCTGAGCTCCAGAAGTCCAGCCCAGCCACCTCACCCACCGCAGCCTCTGATCTGGGCGAGAAGACTGTGCCAAGGCTCTGTGGCCTCTGCTGACCTGATGAACTTGAGCCATGGACAGACTGGGATTCCCAGGCTCTGCCTCCACCCTACTGGCCCCACACCAAGCTGGTGGGCATCCTGCAGTGTCAGCAGAGGCCACTGGCAGGAAGAGGGCAGACAGAGGCTTTGTGGTGGGTTGGGGGTTGGGGCGCAGGTAGGGGCCAGCCCAGGTGTGGCCACAGCTAGACAGGGCAGAGTGTGTCCCTCTAAGAGCCTGAAGTCAAGGAGCACCTGGGGACTGTGCCCAGCCTCTGTCCAGCCCCCACCCCATGCCGAAGTCAGGGCAGGGCGGGCACTGCTATAAACACTGGGCTCCTTTCAGAGCCTGCTCCTGAGTGTGGGGGGTTCCTGTGGCTCCCAGCTCTGCTGTGCTCTGGCTTCGTGGCCTTGAGCAAGTGGCAGCTCAGCCTCTGAGCCTCACTCTGGGGAGCTGGGAAATGAGGTGATCACCACCATTTCTAGCGACTGTGAGGGCTGAGAGGGGATCTGGGGAGGAGGAGGGAGGGAGAGAAAGGAAAGAGGCAGTGCTGCCCCCAGATGCTCAGGAAGCAGACGCTGTCCCCACTGGTACCGTGACAAAGGCAGGCGGGTCTCCACTTGGTGGGAACACCACACCAACCTGGAAGTGGTTTGTGCTTGGGTGGTTTTGGCAGGAAGCCCCAGGCAGGCTCAGAGGCAGCACTGCCATCTGTCCGTCTGCAGGGAGCTGGGGGCCTGGCCAGCCGCCTGGTTCTTCCTATAAAGCGGGTTTCTGCTACCTGGACTCCAGGCTCTGTAGGTGACATGCCTGTGGCATTTTACACGAGGCGGTGGGAGGAAGACTCCAAAACTGGGGAGATGGCCTGGCCTGGGGCCATCAGAGAGGTCAACTTTAGTTTGGATATTACTGCCATTCTGTCAACAAAGAGTCTGAGGACCCACTGTGCCCGAATCAGGGCCCCGAGAACAAGCCCTGGGCAGAAGGGGGAGGCGCTGGAGGAGAGTGATGACAGAGGATTACACAGCACAGCAGCCTTCTGCCCCTGCCGCACCCCTAAGCATCCTCCACTCCCCACACACTGCCCGCTACTCCCCTGAGGCCACAGCCCACCCCATCCCACGCTGCTCCTCCATGCACTGCATGGCTGGGAGTCAGCAGGATTAGGCAGCTGGTAGGGGGGCTTGGAGGGGCCCTGGGAGCCACCTGGTCTACCTAGGCTAGAGGAGAGTCCCCTCAGAAGGTCCCAGGAGCCTAGAGACCCTGGGTGGGGGCAGACAGCTGCCAGGGCCTGTGGTGGGGTTGGGGGTTCAGTTACCTACTGGGGCCCAGCTGGGTTTGGCTGTAGGAAAATGTGAGAAGTGCACCCTCCCACAGCCTGTCCAAGAGCTGCTCCAGTTGGCCTCACCGTGATTTGGGGAGCATGAGGGGTCCTCAGTACCTTCATGCTGGAGACCACGCTCAGGCTGGCCAGCACCTGGTCGAGGAGCCAGTGGAGGGACCTCACATTTAAGCCGGGCCGTTCTGGGAAACAGGGTTTGTGAGGCTGCTGCCAGCTCAGCCCTTGACTCACGGGATGGGCCCTTTCTCTCGGACTTCATTCCCCATTTGAGCGGCCGGGTGGGGCTGTCTGCGGTGCCAGAGAGCTGGCAGTGGGTCTAGGGAGAGTTTTGGCCTCTCTCCTATGCTGGCCCGCCTGGTTTTGATCCCAGAGTTCAGTGGGTGGTGACAGCCTGACTGTAGGGCAGGACCTGGGGCAGAGTGGGGAACACGTCTGCCACGTGCTCCTCGACCCCCTCTGCTGCCCCACACGGGGCGCTGGGACTTGAGTGGCAGCGTCGCACACAGGGCATCCAGTCCCCTGGGCCTGTGGGTTAGGAGGGAGGAGCAGGATACCATACCAAGGGTCCCCAGGCACTAGGAACTGAGGTATTGGTGTGAAAATGGCACCTGGTTCCACAGGCCTGGCGGGGGCGCTCTGGTCCCTCAGGTGGCCCCCTCCAGTCTCTGGGCCTCTTCTAACAAAAGCGTTAGTCTGGTTGACCTCAACCAATCCTCAGGAATCCAAGCTGTGAGGAGGCCTGGGAAGGCCACATGTCACCCCCACTTCCCCCAGCCTGCAACCAGGAGCCCCCACACCTCCATCTCCAGCAGATCAGCCCAGGGGAGGGGCAGGAGTGCCTCCTGGCACGGCCTCCCTTGCCCGCCCCCACGGCATTATCTACATTCTTGACCCCGAGGGTCCTCCCTGGGGAGGGGCCCAGCCCGACCAGCTGCCATTCCCATTACTTGTCACTGGCCTTCCTCCCAGGCCTCCTCTCCCTGCCCCAGTTCTCACCCCCTCCCCCAGTATCCCGCGCCTAAGTCTCCCCTGGGCCATGTGATGGGGGGCAGGGGATGGCTGGCCCTCAGTAAAATGAGGTGGGGGTACAGCTTGGTCAGTTCCTCCCAGTCATCCAGGGCCTGTGACAACTCCTGGTCCCCAGGCTCCTACAAGGAGAGGGCTAGAGACAGATGCTGAGCTTTGGGGGCCCCAGGCTTGGGGATGTGGCTGCTTGGGCCTCCCAGGGCCCCGAGCTCGGGTTTTGAAGTGGGGCTAGGTGCTCCTTGCCCTCCAGGGAGGGGAGTTCACTCACCCACCACCAGTGGGAGAATAGGTCTCAGCACTGCCTGCTCCCCAGGCTCCCTGGGGTGCGAGCCATGTGACTGCAGTTTGTGTCTTTGTTGCAGAGCCTGGGCCTCTCATTGGGGGCTCCCGGGCTGAGGAGGCCCAGCACCCTGTTCCCCTGGCACCGGGCGCCGGCACAGGGCCGCGTTCGGAGAGCCTGGGTCATCCCCCCCATCAGCGTGTCCGAGAACCACAAGCGCCTCCCCTACCCGCTGGTGCAGGTGAGCGCGAGGGGCTGGAGCGGGCAGAGCGGGGGCTGGCTGTCCCCGCGGGTCCCCGAAGGTGTGCGCTTTAGCACAGGGATGCCACTGGGGCCGGGGGCTGGGCTGCCCACCCCAGCTGGGCGAGGGGCCGGGCTGCGGAGAGGGGGGACCCCAGCCCTGGGGGCCCCTCCCCCAGCCCATTTCCTGCGCTGGCAGATCAAGTCCGACAAGCAGCAGCTGGGCAGCGTCATCTACAGCATCCAGGGGCCCGGCGTGGACGAGGAGCCGCGGGGCGTGTTCTCCATCGACAAGTTCACGGGGAAGGTGTTCCTGAATGCCACGCTGGACCGGGAGAAGACGGACCGCTTCAGGGTGGGGCCCCTGCCCCACCTGGCTCTGTTCCGCAGTGGGCGCGTTAGGCCAAGTCGCTTCTCCAGCAAGGCCTGGCGCCCTTAACTGGGGGCAGGGGTGGGAATTTGGGACTCGAACCTGCAACCCAAGGAAGCAGGTGTTATATTCCCATTTAACAAAGGGGCAAACCGAGGCCCGTGGAGGAGCGGGGTGGCCCTGGGCGGAGCGCCGGGCAGCCTGCAGCGAGGGCAGGCGTCCCCTCCCCAGGAAACCAGCGCCCATACTGGTGACACCCTCTTCACCCACAGCCTGTTCTCCCCCGACCTGGCTATATTTGGAGGGGACAGAATGTTAGAAGAACCCCACAGTATTCCCGAATCCCGCTGGCAGGTGCCCCTTGATTCATGGGGGTGGGACCCAGGGGAAGACACCACAGACCCGCCCCTTGGAGGGTTTGAGACTGAGATCTAAGAGAAAAGGCAGTGGGGAGGGAGGTAAGGAGCCAGGTAAGCAAGAGGCCCAGGAGCGGGGCCAGGAACCTCATCTGACTCCCCTACAGAGTGACCTGCCCTCGATCCCATCCTGGCCTGTCCAAAATGCCATGTTGAACTTGCCTTGGGGAAGGGGCCTCTGCCTTTGCCTTCATGTGCCTTGAGCCTTCCTTCAGACTGTGTTTCCTTACACAGAAAGTTGTTAGATTCCTTTACCTGGAAATTATATCATGGCCATGCTCCAAAATGATAAGAGGTGGTTTGATTAAAAATTTCATGTGCACAGAGGAATTAAAGTTTAAGAGGAGCCAAAACTGTATATAAAAAGGGAGAGAAACCAGGAATGCTAGTGAGAGCATTACTTCAGTCATGCTTGAAACATAGCTGTGAGCTTCCTGGTGGCCAAGGCGAGAGGGGAAGCATGGTGGTCGCCCTGCCTGCTATGAGAAAGCAGTATCCTCTTCAGGGAAGTTCCATTTGCTGCAGCACATGCCCCACCCGTGCGCTGTTTCTCATCCGTTTAAGTTGGTGTTTCCAGCGGAATACAAAGTCGGCACTTGCTATCCCTTTTGCATGGCTTTTGTGGGAGGCATGGAAATTTGGGGATCACAGTGCCAGTCCTTGCTCTCTGCTTGACTAGCTAAGGGCCTTTGCTCTGGACCTGGGAGGATCCACCCTGGAGGAGCCCACGGACCTGGAGATTGTGGTTGTGGATCAGAACGACAACCGGCCTGTCTTCCTGCAGGAGGTGTTCACTGGCCAAGTGCTGGAGGGCGCTGTGCCAGGTGAGGTGGAAGGCTGGCCACCCTGCCCACTGGTTCCCAGGGGGAGGGGAACTGGAGTGGGGGGGGGGCTCTGGGTAGGTCAAAAGTCCAGGATTTCCCTTTAGCAAGAATTTTAGAGGTCCTTCAAAGAGTCTAAAAATAAGTGAACAGTTTTCAGTACTGATGGAATTTCCACAGGTCAACTCAAGTCACTTCCTATTTCCCAAACAGCAAGTAAATATGCTCAGACCTCCCCTGCCCCCCCCCCAATTCTGTCTCTTACCCAGCACCAGGGGAGATCATTGCTACCTAGGAAAAACACACAGGGATAAAATGCATATGAGGGAGGTGGGGACTTCCTACACTCCTTGTTTCCCGCTGCTAAAACTGCACTATTTATTGCAATGTAAAAAGTATCCTGCGGGTGGGGAGGAGTGTTTAATTCACAATGCCAGCACACACAAAAAGTCACTTCCTATTTCAATATTAATTTCAAACCCCCAAATCTTCCAAAATGGAATGAGAGGATTTGTGGATGGCAAAGCTCTGGCTGCTGCTGCTTCTTTTAAATTGAGATGAAATTCACATAACATAAAATTAACCACTTTAAAATGAACACTTCATTTAGTACACTCACAATGTTGCACAACCAACTCCTTATCTAGTTCCAGAACACTTTTATCCCCCACAACGGAAACCCCAGACCCATTACACAGTTATGCCCTCTCATTGCTTCTTAAGTCAACATTTTGATTGCAAACAAAACACAGCCCTCTGTCCTTTAGGAGTCTTTACAAGATGGACTTACTTGTCCGAGTCTGTTCCAGGGCAGACAGATTTCATTCCAGACAGTGATTCCCTCCTTCTTCCCCACCCCTGCTCCCAGGGGCTTGGTCAAACCCCAGGCAAGTCGTGCTTTAGATGGGCGAGCACCGGTTCATGGCAGAGGTGTGCCCTCCTTTGTCACTCATGTTTATTTTACTTCATCCCTCTTTTGGTTTTTCATGACTTAAAATGACAATCCCTTTTTTACTTTTTACTTTTTATTTTGACCTAATTTCATACTTAGAGAAAAGTTGCAAAGTATTTCTGTATACCCTTCACAGAGATGTGATATGTATCACATTTGCTTTAACCTTTCCCTCCCTCCCTCCCTCCCCCTCCCTCCTCCCCCTCCCCCCTCCCCCCTCCCCCCTCCCTCCCTCCCTCCCTCCCTCCCTCCCTCCCTTCCTTCCTTCCTTCCTTCCTTCCTTCCTTCCTTCCTTCCTTGAGTGCTGGTTGCAGACCTGGTGCCTTCAGTGCATACATTCTAATTCCTTAGCCACAGCATAATGATGACAATCAGGAAGTTAATACTGACACCTACCAATCTCTCATCTACAAGCCTTATTCCAGTTCAGTTGGTCCAATGATGCCTTTTATAGCAAAAGAAACCCTGCCTGTTCTTACAGTCCCCGTCTCTTCTCTGAATTCCCCATCTGTTCATGCATGTTGCCGGCCTTTTCCACTGGAGCCTCCTGCACACGGATCATAGCTCTTTCAGGGTTCTGTTGGATAAAGGCCCCAGGGTCTGGTCAGCTGTAGATCTGTTTCTGTTGGCTGCTTGGTCTTTGAGGAAGGCTTTTTTTTTTTTTTCTCCTTCTTGCTCTTCTGTGTGTAAAAGAACAGCAGAGATGGAGATCAGCAGTGAATGCCTGGGAATGGGGCGCTGGCCTCGCTGTGGGGAGGCAGGGAGCAGGAACGGGCGGGTGTCGTCTGCAGCTGGGCCAGCCTTGCCTCTGTTGCTGCTTTAGTTCAGCCTCTTGGGGCTTCTCTCTATATTTCTGCTGCACCCCAGACTCCAGCAAGCCCTGCATGCGCAAGCACACAGGGATCTCTCCACGCTCCTACCCCATCTCAGGGTGACTGCTGTTGCAAGGCTCCTAGTTCAATCTCAGCTATATGTGGTCCCTGTGTACCTGAGCCTCTAGGATAGAGCTTGTTTAGGGTTCCTGCCCCTCCCCCAGGGGCAAACCTCCTCCTCTCCTGCTCAGGGCAGGGTCCTTTTCTCCCCCAGCAACCCCATCACCACCCAGTATTGAGCACCAACTGGCTTCCCAGTCCCCTCGCTCACCCCAACCTGGGAAGACCCTGCAGGCCTGAGCCACAGGTGCCCTCCCAGGCCTCCTCCTGCCCTGTCTTTCTCGTGAGCACTCAGTAGGGGCCTGTGCAAAAGGACTGACAAGAGGGCACAGATCCCCTTGTGCGGGGGCTCCCAGGGCTGTGAGCTGTCATGTCAGCCCACCCTCAGCCTTTGAGAGTCTTCTCCAGTTTCACCGCCTGTCTTCCTGCCTGCTTCTGGGGTGGCTGCGTCATCCTGCTTTGCTCCACCAAAGGTAAAAGCCTCCACATGTCCCACTCTCCTCAGAGAGGCTGGTCACATCCTAGGCTCCTGGTTAGCAGGTTGCCTTGTGCCCTCACCCATCTGATGCATCCAAAATAAGTACTATTTTGTGGATGACCCACTTGTTCTCATCACGGTGGGGCTGACAATCTCTTTCCACCCCTAAGCACCAGGGCCTCCTCAATTCTCTCTTTGTCTGGAACGTTCCTTAGCCATTAGGTTTTCATAACACTCACTTTTTAAAAAATTTGTTCTGGCCCGGCTGGCGTGGCTCAGTGGTTAAGAGTCGACCCATAAACCAGGAGGTCACAGTTTGATTCCTGGTCAAGGGCATGTACCTGGGTCGCAGGAGGCAACTAATCGATGTGTCTCTCTCACACCGATGTTTCTCTAGCTCTCTCACTCTCTCTTCCCCTTCTTCCCTTCCACTCTCTTTAAAAATCAATGGGGAAAAAATATATCTGGGCGAAGATTAACAACAACAACAAATTTACTATCCTGCCCTAGCCAGTTTATCAGTGGTTAGAACATCAGCCCAAGGACTGAGGGGTCCCTGGTTCAATTCCGGCCAAGTGCACGTACTTTGGTTGCAGGCTCCATCCCCAGGCCCTGTCGGGGAGCTTGCAGGAGGCAACCAATTGGTATGTCTCTCTCACATCGATACTCCTCTCTTTCTCTCTCCCCCCCCCCCCCACTCTCTGAAAAGCAATGGAAAAAATATCTTCAAGTGAGGATTTAAAAAAAAAAAATTACTATCCTAATCATTTTTAAGTGTATGGTTCAGTGGTATTAAACACATTCATAATGTTGGGCAACCATCACCACCACCCATCCCCACAGCTCTTCTCACCTTCTCAAACTGAAGCTGTCCCCAGTAAACACTGACTCCCCTTCCCCTTTCCCCAGCCCCTGGCCACCGCTATTCTTTCTGTCTCTGTGAATTGACTACGTGCTTAATATGAATGGAATCATACAGTATTTGTCTTTTTGTGACTGTTTTTTTTTTTACTTTCCATAATGTTCGTCCATGCTGTAGCATGTGTCAGAATTTCCTTCCTTTTTAAAGGCTGCATAATATTCCATGTGTATGTAGAGACCACATTTTGCTTATCCATTCATTTGTTGATGGAGACTTGGGTTCCTTCCATGTGTTAGTTGTTGTGAGTCATGCTGCTGCGAACATGGGCAGACGGACAGATATGTCTTAGAGACCCTGCTTTCAGTTCTTGGGTATATCCCCAGAAGTGGAATTGCTGGGTCATATGGGAGTTCTATTTTTAATTTTTTGAGTAATCACAATAATGTCCTCCACAGTGGCTGCACCATTTTACATTCCCACCAACAGTGCACAGGGCTTCCAGTTTCTCCACATTCCTGCTGACACTTATTTTCTGCTTTTTTTTTTTAATGCTCACCCGAGAATATTTATTTCCATTGCTTTTCAGAGAGAGGGGAAAGGGGAGAGATAGAAACATCTATGTGAGAGAGACACATTGATTGGCTGCCTCCAGCTCGTCCACTGACCAGGGTGGGGGATTGAGCCTACAACTGAAGTATGTGCCCTTGGCCAGAATCGAACCCAGGACCCTTCAGTCCGTGGGCCGGCATTCTAACCACTGAGTCAAACTGGCTAGAGCTATTTTCTGCTTTTAGATAGTAGGCATCCTAGTGGATATGAGGTGGTGTCTCATTGTAGTTTTGGTTTGCACTTCCCTAACAATTAGTGATGTTGAGCATTTTTTTCATATGCTTAATGGCTGTTCATGTATCTTCTTTGGACAAATGACTATTCAAGTCCTTTGCCCATTTTTTAATTGGGCTGTTTGTTTTGTTGTTTAATTTTAGGGATTCTCTATGTATTCTGGATATTAACCCCTTATTTGATATATGATTGCAAATAATTCCTCCCATTCTGTGGTTGTATTTTCACTCAATATTGTCTTTTGGTGAACAAAATTTTTTAATTTTCATGAAGCCCAATTTGTTCCTTTTTTCTTCTGTTTCTGTGCCTTTGGTGTCATATCCAAGAAATTATTGCCAAATCTAGTGTCATGAATATTTTCCCCTGTGTTATCTTCTGTTTTCTGTTGTTGTTGTTTTGTTTGTTTGTTTGTTTTTAAATATATCTTTATTGATTTCAGAGAGAGGAAAGGAGAGGGAGAGAGAGAGAGAGAGAGAAACATCAATGATGAGAGAGTCATTGATTGGCCACCTCCTGCACGCCCCCCCACTGGGGATCGAGCCCTCAACCTGGGCATGTGCCCTGACCAGGAATCGAACCCATATCGCCTGGATCCTAGGTCGATGCTCAACCACTGAGCCACACCAGCTGGTATTACCTTCGATTTTATAGTTTTAGGTCTTTGAGCCATTTTGAGTTAACTTTTATATATGGTATTAGATAATTATGGGTCCCATTCATTCTTTTACATGTGGGTATCCAGTTTTCCCAGCACCATTTGTTGAAAAGGCTGTCCTTTCCCTATTGAACGGTCACTGCCCCCTTGTCAAAAATCATTTGACCATGTATGTGAGAGTTTCTTCCTGGGCTCTCTTTCCTTTTATCATCTGTAAGTCTGTCTTTATGACAGTACCATATTGTTTTGATCACTATACCTTTTAAAATCAGAAAGTGTGAGTCCTCCAGTTTTGTTCTTTTGCAAGATTGTTTCGGCTATTTGGATTTCCTTGATATTCCATATAAATTTTAGAATGGCTTTTCTGTGTATGCAAAAAAATGTCCTTGGGATTTTGATAGGGATTGCATTGAATCCGTAGGTTGCTTTGGGTAGTACTGACATTTTAACGATATTAATTCTTCCAGTCCATGAACATGGGATGTGTTTCCATTTAATTGTCTGCTTTAGTTTCTTTCAGCAATGTTTTGTACTTTTCATTGTAGAAGTCTTTTACCTCTTTAATGATGACGTTGACATTCTGAAGCACCAGAGCAGTTATGTTGAAGAATGCAGGTCTGTGTGGTTGGATTTGGGCTTTGCTTTTTGTAGGGAACCCCACAGAAGTGGTGCTGTGTCCTCCTCGTTGCATCGTACAAGGAAGCACACACGTCCTGCGCCTGGAGACGTTGACTTTGACCCACCCAGTGAAAGGAGTGTCTGCCAGGCTTCTCCACTGTGATTTTTCTGTTTCTCCCTTTGTAATTAATAGGTAGCTTGTGGAAGATACTTTGAGACTGTGCAAATATCCTGTTACTCCTCAAAGTTTCACCCACCAGTTTTAGCATCCACTAATGGTTCTTGCCCGAATCCATGCTATTCTAATGGCTGGGAAACAGTGGTTTTCTAATCCCATCATTCTTTCTCCATTTATCGGTTGGCTTCCTACTATATGGTAGAAGTACATATGTGTGTGTGTGTGTGTGTGTGTGTGTGTGTATGTGTTGTTCCTTGATATTAGCCTGGACTATGGAGTACACCTGAGCTTGGGGAAGCATGGAGGTCAAACCTAAACCTCACCAGAGGGAAAATGGGTGTGAGGACAGGCATTGAAGAACCTCCTGGCCCCTGCATCGCCCCCACCCCTCCCTGAGATTTGGTGGCTTGTTTACTTCCGAGCCCAGGTCCTGCCCTGGTCACTGCTTCTCTCTGTGGCAGGGCTGAGGTCAGCGCCTGCTGGGAGAGCCGGCACACCCTCGGTCTCCCCGGCAGCCGGGGCTCAGGGCCAGCCCTGGGTTCTCCTGCTCACCTGGTCTGACCCAGTGCTCTCAGCCCCTGCCGGGTTGTCTCCGTGTCTTGCGGAAGACACAGATATCAGCCCTTGAGCCAACATGTATCACACTCCTGCTTCCTCCCCCACAAACACAGGCAAAAGGCTTGGACATTCACGCCTGCACAGGCCTAACTCGTTTGGTGGGCCACAGGGGAGTGGAAGTCAGGGGCTGGCACCCATGGGTGTTGTACTCATATGTCTTCATCCTTCCCAGGCACCTATGTGACCAGAGCCGAGGCCACGGATGCTGACGACCCAGAAACAGACAACGCGGCCCTGCGGTACTCCATCCTAGAGCAGGGCAGCGCCCAGCTCTTCAGTATCGATGAGCACACGGGGGAGATACGTACGGTTCAAGTGGGCCTGGACCGCGAGGTGAGACGGCCGCCGCTCTGCTTTGAAAGCTGGCAACAGGGAAGCCAGTGTCGCATCTGACCAATCTTTGCCCATCTCGTTGGCGCTTTTGGGTGGACAGGGGCAGCTCATTTAGAGTTGGGCCCTCTAACCCAGCCTTGCTCAGCCAGACTGTCCCTCCTCTACAGTTGAAGGGACCCCCCCCAGTTGCTGCAAACACTCATGGTGCCTTCAGACTCTGGGCAAAAACTCAACTTGGGCTGCACCTGCCTCCTGGGTAGTTGTGAAGTTAGGTCAAGACAGGGTGTGAGAGGCCGTCAGTGCAGTGCCTGCCCCTGACATATCCTCAGCGTTTTTGCTGCCAAAATACATGTTGCCTACTAAACAGTCGGTCTGGTCACCTCTTGGGCCTCACAGTAACCACTCATGCTCTGGAGCGATGGCCACCCTCTGTCAAGACCACTGCTGCCTCTCACTTCTGGGCTTCTGTGCAGCGTCAGCACCTCCAGGAAGCCCTTCTTGGTTTCTCCAGGCCACTTGTGTGTCTGTGTTTTGTCACTGTGTCAGGTGATCTTTATCCATCTCTCTCTCTCTGCTATGGCAGGGACCCAGCTCATCGGTGCCCCTCATGGTCCAGCATGCAGTAGGTGCTCTGTAAATGCTTATCTGACTTGGTAACTGACCTCTTGCCCACTCCTAGGCTGGGGCAGAGTCTAGAGTTGACAAAAGTGCCATTGGACCCTGAGAGGCCAGGCAGCACATTTTGCCCCAGAGCTTGGGAGCAGGCAGAGTACTTGGAGCCACTTGGGGCCTCTGCCACCCACAGGGCTCTCCTTTATCGGCTGAGCCCACAAATGGCCTGCCCCTTGCCTTGCCCTGTGCCCACCCAGTCTCCAATTCCCTGTTGCCATCCCCCAGGTGGTCGCCGTGTACAATCTGACCCTGCAGGTGGCGGACATGTCTGGAGATGGCCTGACCGCCACCGCGTCAGCCATCATCACCCTTGAGGATGTCAATGACAACGCCCCTGGGTTCACCAGGGAAGAGGTGCCATCACTGTCCCCACCCCACCAGCCCCTGCTCCAGTTGCCTTTCCCTCCCCGGGCCCAGTGGGGACCAGGGCTTCGTGGAGGGTGTGAGGCTGGGTGCTTCAGAGCAGGAGTCCTGCACAGGTAGCACAGAGACCTGAGTTGGGGCCAACAGAGACGGTGCTTGTGAGCAGCCAACAGTCAGGAGGAGCCAGGAGAGGGGCCCTAGGAGAAGCAGCCCAGACATCCCTCTGTGTCTCCCCCAAGCCCGTGTGCAGCTGAGCCCACAGAGAGGGGCTCATGGGGCCCCGGGGTGGGGGAGGGTAGTGACTGGAGGCAAACCAACCTGGGAGGGCTCCAGTGGGTAGGCAGCACTTAGCTGGGAGGGCAAGAGGTGTCCCCACCCCTGACAACCCCGGTGGGGATCTGGGGTGGGTTCCCACAGTTCTTCATGGAGGCTACAGAGGCCATGAGTGGAGTCGATGTGGGGCGGCTGGAGGTGGAGGACAAGGACCTGCCAGGTTCCCCCAACTGGGCAGCCAGGTTCACCATCCTGGAGGGTGACCCCGATGGGCATTTCACTATCCGCACAGACCCCAAGACCAACGAAGGTGTGCTGTCTGTGGTGAAGGTGAGCGGTGCACAGCTCCTCCAGCAGGGGTATCACTCTCCTCAAGCCCTGGGAACCTTTGGGCCCTCTGCCCATCCTCAGAAGGGAGCAGAGGGAGGGGATGGAGCCAAGAGGATGGGAAATGCTGGGACTGCAGGCTCAGACCACACTGACCACAGGGCGCAGGGCCACCCCCACAAGCCTGTGTGTTATTTACAGTGTGTGCCACTCTGTGTACGCATCATGTGTGAGTATAGACTGTACCCGCATCAGCCGGATAAGAAACCCGAGAAACAGTAGGAAACACGTGCGTGCACACGTGCATAGATTCACACATGTAAAGATATAGATATATTTAGATATTGATATATGGAGAAATTTATTGCAAGAAATTGGCTCCCGCCATTGTGGGGCTGGTTGGGCGAGTCTGAGATTTGTAGGGGAAGCTGGCAGCTCAGAGCCGGTCCTGAGGCCGATTCCTTCTTCCTCAGAGATCGTTTTGCTTTTAAGGACTTGCAACAGCAGGTGAGGCCCGCCATGGTTCAGGATCATCTTCACTTAGGCCAATTGACTGTAGAAGTTAATTTAACTGCATCTACCAAATACCTTCCGTCAATACCCAGATGAGCGTTTGCTTGAGTCACTGACCACACAACACCCAATGGATTCGTTTCGAGTGATGAATCTATTTGATCACTTTTACATGATGCTTTGTGCCTTTTTTGTCCTGCATAAGTTTTATTTTTCCGAGGCTGAAAAGGAGGGAAGCAGGGGCTCTGAGGACAGACCTGGGGCAGCAGCATGGTGTGGAGGCCTTCTCCCAGCCTGCACCTGCTTTGGGGTGTCCGAAAATGAGGGGGCCCAGAGCCCTGAGCGGGCTGTTGGCTCTGCTTCCTCCCCGCAGCCCCTGGACTATGAGCACTGTGACCAGTACAGCCTCAAAGTGGTTGTGCAGAACGAGGTGCCCCTGCAGGCGGCTGCCCCCAGGGCGGAGCGGGGCCAGGCCCAAGTCACTGTGCAGGTGCGGGACGTGAATGAGGCGCCCGTGTTCCAGGAGAATCCCCTGAGGACCAGCCTGGCTGAGGGGGCAGCCCCAGGAACCCCTGTGGCCACCTTCTCTGCCCAAGACCCTGACACACAGCAGCTGCAGAGGCTCAGGTACCTCCCCAGGGACCCTGGGGGTGAGGCAGAGGGAACTAATAGCCCCATTCCTCAATTTCCCTGCCAGAGCCCAGCTGAGAGTACCCCAGCACCTGTGCCCTGAGGGTTCCCATCAGGCCATTGGTCAGAGGGTGGAGGGCTCATCTGTCTGTGTGTGTCCCTGGCAGTCCAGGGGGTCTCAAGTCCTATGTGTGTGCATACTGGTATGACCTTGTTCTGTAGGGCAGGACTGGCTACATTCGGCACATACTGACAAGGTCACAGTCTATTCTGACCAGCCTCTGGGTGGTTAGCCCTGTCCATTCTGAAGAGCAGTCCTCTGGTGGGACTGGCCCTTGGATTCCACCCCCAGCCCTGGCCCTGTGTATCTGTGTCTATCTCCACGTTGTCCACAGGTTGAATCCTATCAATGTGATGCTGTGTCACTCAGTGGCCACAGGGCCCTGGTCAGCTCACCTGCCTTCCTGAGCCTGTTTTCTCACCTGTGGATTGAGATAGAAAACACCAGCTTAGGGCCTCAAAAGCTAGTGTGTGAGTTTGTATATATGTGTATGTGTGAGGTGTGTATGCATTTGGGGATATATGTGAGTCTCTATGTGACCATACCTCTAGGGGGTCCCATGTAGCTCAGGGCCACCCTGTTCCCTTCCTCCCTCCTTGGCTGACAGCTACTCCAAGGATTATGACCCTGAGGATTGGCTGCAAGTGGATGGAGCCACAGGCTGGGTACAGACCCAGCGTGTGCTCAGCCCGGCGTCCCCCTTCCTCAAGGATGGCTGGTACAGGGCCATCATCCTGGCCTACGATGATGGTGAGTCCATGCCTGGGCTCCATGGCTCTCTAACCCAGGCCAGGAGTCCCTGCCGCTGGCCCCAAGGCTGAGAGACAGGCCTTCCACTGAGCAGACTTATAGAGGGGGCAGTGGGCTCCAGCAAGGACAAGAAGCCCACCAGGCCTATTCTGTCTGCAGCCTCCCCGCCCTGCACGGCCACCGGGACCCTGTCCATTGAGATCCTGGAGGTCAACGACCATGCGCCTGAGCTCTCCCCACCATCTGGAAGCCTGTGCAGCGAGCCAGACCAGGGCTCTGGCCTTCTCCTGGGTGCCACCGATGAGGACCTGCCCCCCCACGGGGCCCCCTTCCACTTCCAGCTGAGCCCCAGGGTTCCAGAGCTGGCCCGGAACTGGAGCCTCAGCCAGATTAACAGTGAGCTCCATGCCCCTCACCCACCCTGGGGGTTCAGACCTGGAACCTGGGGTACACCCAAGACGTGGTCCTGCTGGTTCCCACCTAAGCGCACCCTCAGGCGGGACAGGGATTAGCTATCACACTCAATACATGGGCAGATGGGAAACAGGCCCAGCATCTCACGATCCCCATGGGGTACGGAGGGGGCGTGGCCAGCCCTGGAGGGCCCCGCTGACCATGGGCACCCTCCACAGTGAGCCACGCGCGCCTGAGGTTGCGGCACCAGGTCCAGGAGGGGCTGCACCGCCTCAGCCTGCTGCTCCGGGACTCGGGGCAGCCGCCCCAGCAGCGCGAGCAGCCCCTTAACGTGACCGTGTGCCTCTGCGGCCAGGACGGCGCCTGCCTGCAGGGGGCCGCCGCGCTGAGGGCAAAGGGCACGGGCATCAGCCTCGGCGCCCTGGTCATCGTGCTGGCCAGCGTCATCCTGCTTCTCTGTGAGTGCCCACGCCCTGGGACCGCCGCCCTCAGGCCCTGGAGCCCTCCAACACGCCCCGCTTCTCTCCCCGCCGCCGCGTGCGCAGCCCCGCCACGCCCCACACCTCACGCAGCCACGTCCACGACCCCACATCCCACGCAGCCACACCCCACGCCCCACGCCACCATGCGTCATGACCCCACGCAGCCACGCCCCACACCTCACGCAGCCACGTCCACGACCCCACATCCCACGCAGCCACACCCCACGTCCCACACCCCACACTGCCACGCCCCACGCCCCCATGTCCCACACCCCACACAGCCACGCCCCACGCAGCCACACCTGGCACCAACTTCGCCCTATCTGCCCGCCCAGCGCTCGCCCTGCCGGTGGCCCTCCTCGCGCGGCTCAGGCAGCAGTCCTGGGACAAAGGGCTTCTACAGGGACTGCAGGACGACCTCCGGGACAACATCCTCAACTATGATGAGCAGGGGGGCGGGGAGGAGGACCAGGTAAGGGCAGGGGTGGGTGGGGAGGTGGCGGCTCAGAATGTTAAGCTGTGGGAAGGGTCCTAGGGAGCCCAGGCCGTGGGCCAGCTCCCAGGCTCCAAGGGTAGGGGCCTCCCCACATCCTCTCCTCAAACCCCCAAACCTATTGTGCAGTCTCAGGAAGGGACCTGGGATGGAACCCCCACCGTGTCATCCATCCAGGCTCTCAAGTCCATGCACTTTGTCTGCAGGATGCCTACGACATCAGCCAACTGCGCCACCCCTCAGAGCTGGCAGCCCTGGGCGCCCCTCTGGGACGACCACCGCTGCGCCGAGACACCCCATTCAGCCGGGTGCGCCCCCTACCATCCCGCACGCTGCCCACCAGCCCAGCGGACATGGCCGACTTCATCAACGAGGTATATCCCGCAGGGGTTGAGAGGGCAGGGGTTGAGAGGGCAGGGGGCACACATGTGCATGCATGCATACACACACCACATACAAGTGCGTTCCTGTACCCCTGTACATGCACAGCCCCAGGGAGTGGGCGCACTACTGGGGACCCTGGCTAAGCTTCTAGGAAGCTCCTGAGGAACTGAGAGCTGAGTGAGGCTTGGGGAACAGAGGGCCACAGCGCTCAAGCCCTGAGGGAAGAGGAGGTTGGTGACCCCTGCACAGGATCACAGCAGACCTAGTTGAGCCTGGGTTGGTCAGAGACTGCCTTGCAGCACTGCCCACCCACCAATGGCAGAGGAAACTTAATGACCCCTGCAGGTAGAAGTGCAGCTGTCAGCTGAACCCAGGCATCCAACAGTAGCTCCCCTGGACACAGCATCAGTGACTTCCTGAGATCAACACAGGAGATGCCCAGAACATGGAAAATCCAATTGAGTGGGCAACGGGGGGAGCATGCAGCTACTCAGTAGTGTGCCAGGTGCCACACCTGCCTGCACACTTAGTGCCCTGGCTTGTAGTTTCGCCTCTGACAGAGGCCTAGTGAGGGCAGGCCCAAGTGCAGGTTCTAGTTAGGAGGTATGCAACCCTGCAGGAGCCCATGTGTACAATGACAATGACATGCACAGGTGGAGGCAACAGACCAATGGCCAAACGTTTAAGAGACAGAACCAGCTGTTCTTCCAGATGGGGTGTCAGGAACCCTTAGGCAGGACACAGTCTTCAGGGAGGGGTGGGCCCAAGGAAGGAGAGCAGCCCAGAGGGAACCTTCTCTTTTCAAATCTGAATCCTGGGACTGGGTCTCCCAATGGTGCCCCCACACTCAGGGCTGCTCCTCAAACCCCCAGTAACCCTCACACCCCCTCTGTCCCTTCCTGGTGCCATACCTTGGGTTGACCTCGCCCTGCGCTGCAGCTGGGTTCTGAACTCCTGGGGCCTCTCTGTAGGGCTTGGAGGCTGCGGATAGTGACCTCAGCGTCCCACCTTATGACACTGCTCTCATCTATGACTACGAAGGAGACGGGTCCATGGCAGGGACACTGAGCTCCATCCTGTCCAGCCTGGGCGATGAGGACCAAGACTACAGTTGCCTCCAGGACTGGGGCCCTCGCTTCGCCCGGCTAGCAGACTTGTACGGCGCCCCCTGAGGGCCGGAGTGAGGGCCAGATGCAATGGCCACTCAGGACAGGGAAGAGTGCTTTCTGATGGGGACCGGCACCCACCCTGCTGAGGGCACAGCTCCTGGACACAGAGTGGACATTCTTACCAGGATGGACAGCCTGACCACAGAGGTCCGACTGGACATGCCAACAACTGGCCATGTAGCGTGGAGGACCAGATGACCTGTGCAGAGGTGGCCTCAGGGCACCTCACCACACACCCAGGGGCTTTGGGCAGCCTGCTTCTCCCAGGGGAAGACAGAGTCCCAGGGGCAGAGCCCAGAGCCTGGAGTAGAGCTGTGCGAAGGCGGTGCCCCTCCCATCCCCAAGGGCCCAACAAGTACTGTGCTGAATCACCTGTGAAGGGGTCAGCCACCCTCATTCCTAGCTCCGCCTTCCCCCATGCAGAGTTCATCTTTGTATGAAAGGAAGCAGCTCTCCGGCAAGTGTGAATTAAACATGTGCTGTCTTTCTAGTGTGGGGTCTGCACAGTGACCTGCAGGTCACTCCACCCCAGTCCAGCCAGGGCTGCAGCAGGGAACTGGCCTCCCGGGGAGTGGGGTGGGAGGGGCTGCAGGCGCCCTGCCTTGGGTGAGCCTGGAGTGGGGAGCCCCCTCCAGCCCCAGGATGGGACCTGAGGGAAGAGCCAGTGAGGATGTCAAGTTCCATGGACGCCTTTATCTTTCACAAGTGGTGGTTGGGGGTGGGGAGGCTGGGGCCCCCAGGAACAAGGGGCCCAACTGGGGACTTCCCCTTCACGTGGACCCCACAGCTCCACCCTGAGACCCCTCTGCCCACACTGACATGTGGCCATCTGAGGGGTGGTGTGTCTGTCCAGCCAGAGTCACCCTTCCTGGACCAGTTGTGTCTGGGCCCAGCAGTGGGAGGGTGGCAGCAGGGGCAGGTGGTCCTGGCAGGGGCGGCCCCGAAGGAGTGGCGATCGGCGCAGGCGGTCAGCATCCTGTAGTGACTGGGGCAGCCCACGTCCACGGCTCTCAGGCAGCAGCAGGACACATAACAGGGCAAGGATGGCGAAAGAGGCGAAAACCACGTGTAGCAGGAAGAAGCCCCGCCGGCCGTGCATGTCAGCGAGGGGGGCGGCCGCCTGGCCCAGGAATCCGGCACCCAGCACGAGGCCCAGCCCTGCTCCCCTGCAGGAGAGGGTAGCATGGGAAGCCTGGGCAGGTGACCACCCTCTCAGACAGATGGACATGTGGGCACAGCATGTGACTTGCAGTGCCGCCAGGCAGGTCCACCTCTAGGGAGGAGCCAGCAGAACCAGAGGTGTGGGGACTCCAGGAAAACAAAACTGAAAACAATTTTGTGGAAAAGCTGCTCCTCCCTACCCTGAAACAAGTTTTTGTTCTTTTCATTAGAAAATTGGAATTCTGCCCTCTCTGGGGGCTGTCTCATTTCTGCCCCTCCCTCAGACCTCCATCTCCTCACCCTCCATTCCTGACCTTTCTGTGCCAATGTCCCCCAGGTCACCCAGGAAAAGACAATCTGAACTCCAGTTGTGATGGAGTGGAGAAGTCTTGGGCATAAGCTGGGGAGGGTGGGGTTGGGGGTGTCCAATCCCAAGAGGGCTCTGGGGGCTGGGCTGGCAGGACTTTGTGTCCTACCGTGTGGCTGGGCAGCCCGAAGCTCACCTGATCACTGTGGGGAAGATCTCGGCCGCAAAGAGGCTGCTGAGGGTGGACACGGCCTGGGAGGCCAGGAGCCCCAGGACAGAGAGGGACAGCACAGTCCAGCCTGGCAGGTCTGGGCATGAGAGAGGGAGCCCATGCTGCCCACGTCAGACTTCTCCAGGGCCCTCCCCTTGTCCATGTCTCAGGGGTCCTGCTGGGCATGGCCTCCCCAACCTTTCACTCCTGCACCTGCACTCCAGGTTTGGCATCAGGTGTTCCACGCTGCCCCCATCCAGACCAGACCCTCATAGTTAGCCCCTTCATGTACATGCTTTTAGCCCTTTAACTCTTTGGGCCTCTGTTTCTCTGGGTGCACCATAGGAAGATGAACAAGGTAAAAAGAACAGCAGCCTCATCCCAACACACTGTGCTTTTCTCTTGTGACCCCAGGAGGGGGCTGACCCCAGGGCCCTCCTACTTCATTGGGCTGACTTTAGCCCAACAGGATGACCCTGTTAGCCTGCAGGGCTCTGCACTCACACTGGACCCCTGAGAGAATCAGCAGGGATGCCAGGCCCATGACCAAGGTGCCCAGCAGCAGGACCAGGCGGCGCCCCCAGCGATCCACTGTCAGGAGCAGGAAGACGGTGGCAGCCACCTCTAGGCCAGCCCCCAGGAAATAGGGTCCGTAGAATTCCTGCTCACGAGCGGCCAGCCTTAGGAAGAAGCTGGCTCTCATGCCTCCACCGACCAACCTGGGAGGGAGGGCAAAGCTGTGGATTCAGCCAGAGCTGGGGACTCTGGCGACCAAAGCCCCAAAAGGGGCAGGGCTGGTGGGGCCCCACAAACCCCTCTCTTAGCCCACCCACACCCTCCCCTCCTCACGAACTGAAGCCCAGGATGAGTCCGTTCCTCCAGGTGATGCTGGTATGCCGAAGCTCCAGGATGCTGTGGCACCGGGGCTGGGGGCTCCTTGCAGACAGCACATCTAGCTCTATGGATATGAGAGAACATGAGGGGTGCATATGTGCAGGTGACACCTTTCATCCTTCAGCACCCGGGCCTCCTTTATCCTGGCTGCTGTGTTACCCGTAGCTAGGGAACTCTCCTCCTCAGAGCTGTTCTCAGGGTCCACACCGCTGGCTTCGGCAAAATGCCACAAGATCTTCCTGGCTTGGGCCAGCTGCCCCGTGGCCAGCAGCCAGCAGGGAGACTCAGGGAACAGGGCTGGGAACCTGCAGGGGTGGGGTGCGGATGCATTCAGGTCCTCCATACAGCAGAGGGATAACAGAGGCCAATGCCCTTCCTCCCTGGACCTGGGGTCAGGATATCAAGTGGCTTTCTGTGTCCCTGTCCCATATCCATGTCCCTGGTGCTGCACAGAGGTGCAGAGGGAAGTGACACTTGTGGCCTCCATGGAGGCTGCTGCCCTGTCTCCCACCACACTTACCCCCAAAAGAGCAGCAGGAGTCCTATTGCCAGGGTGCTTAGCCCCTGCAGAAGGCGCCAGTCCTGTGTGAGCAGGGCCAGGCCGGGCAACAGCAGAGTGCCCACCACCGAGAAGAGGTTGGCCCCCACAGAGAACGCCAGGCGGTGTGGGGGATCACACAGCTCCAGGCCTGAGCAGACACAGACAGCTTGAGGTCGAGTCCTCTAGAGAGAGCTGCTCTGTCCAGGGCTATGGGGACCAACTGCTAACCTGTCCAGCAGCTGGACATCTGAGGCCAACTCATTGCCCACTCCAGCACCTGAACCAGCCCACAAACAGTGGAGCTCACACAGCAAACAGTGCCCTCCCATCTTCTCAAGAAGAACCCTCAGCAGGAGTACAGAGAGTCCTCCCATGCCACTGAAGACCCCCTCCAGTGGTGTTGGAGGCCTAGCCTGAGTAGGCGCCCCTCTCCAGTCTCCTATGGTACTCACGAGTCACGTAGAGGGCTAGAGAGGCCCCTGCCAAGGACCCCCCGTGCAGCAGCCGCAGGGCCAGCAGGGCAGGAAAGCTGGCAGCCAAAGCCTCACCAGCCCCTAGGCCTGTGGCCAACACCAAGGAGGCCACAAACACAACCCGGCGGCCAAACCTGGTGGGCAGTTGGGGACACACACGGATGCAGGTCAGGACAGCTTAGGGGTTTAACTGGACCCTCAGGGGCTCAAGGGGATGGGGCAGCACCTCACCGGTCACAGCCCATGCCCAGGATGACACAGCCCAACAGCCAGCCCAGGAGGTGGCTCGTCTGCTCCAATGGCACCTTCCAGCCGTTCTCACACACGAGGTTCCACTGCAGGGGACACCCATCACCTGTCAGCCATCCATGACCCTCCACCTTGCTAGAGTCCCCAGAATGTCAGGCTGGAAGGGGGCCTTAGACATCCTGCTCCAATCCTCCCTAGATAGAAGGAGAAACTGAGGCACAGAGAGGGCAAGGGACCTGTTCAAAGTCACACAGTGTGGTCTCCTCACCCTGGTGGGCTTCACATGGAATTGGAAAAATTCCTGGTCTGAGCCTCCAGGGGGTAATGACCTGGGGTTCCCAGAGTACCCACTTGGAGTCCCAAGTCTGGTTTCTGTTTTCTCTGGAGTTTCATCCACCTCTTTCCAGCTCTCTCTCCCCCAGAGCCTGGACCTTGGTTGACCTTAGTTTCTACCTGCTGTGCCCAGGGCCCCAGGCCTCACCCTCACTTCTCCCCTGCCCTGCTCACCTCAAGAGCAACTCCCGGAACAGCCTGCAGGGCTGTGTTCACCTGCTTTTCCTGGTCAAGGGCCCTTGACCTCAGTTTTGCACCTCCCCACCTCAAGTTCCAAGGTCCTGTGCCTTTTTTACAAGCTTAACATACTGTTTGGGGTCACAGTATGTCAGAGTTTTTACTTTAAAATCTAACCACTTGTGAAAGCTGGTGGGGAGCTAATCAATCGGTACACCAGCGGGAGGGCAGGTGTGAGGTGGAACAGAATGAGTGGGTGAAGAGAAGCCCTGGGGTTGGAGGGCTAAAGGCAGGCCTGGCAGGGATGTGGCAACCTCGTCCCAGTTTCCACACTGGGGCGATCCTCCCAGGGGTGGAGGTGCAGCTGTGGGACTGAGGCTGCCAAAGGCAAGCAGGGATGGGCAGGCCCTAGCCTGAGGGTGGGACAGAAGGTACCAGCTGCCACCTCCTCATTTCTTCCACCCAGACCCCTGAGTTGCCCCCTTTGGTGCCCCTGCTCTAGTCCAACCTGCACACACCTCACAGGTGAGAGGTCTGTCTTTCCCAAACTGAACTGACTAAATTGCTCCCTTGATTCAAAGCCTTCTGATTTGGAAACCCAGTCTCCACATAGCCCAAAGCTACAGGTTGCTCAAAATGTTCGAGGCACTGAAGTGAACTCCTTGCGCCTACCTGGTCAAACCTTCAACTTAACTCCTCCTCCTCCTCCCCCAGGCTGCCTGCCCACCTTGGCAGCCCTCGGGCCTCAGACTCTGCCACTAGACCTGGCAACCTGTTGACTTGGGCATCAGCTGCACCATCAGAGAGGAAGGGGCAGCGTCCCCAAATGAGAGCCTCCGTAGACCAAGGGCAGAAGGGCAAGGGGGTGGGGGTGGGGGGGAGACAGAGAAAAGGGAGAGCAGAGGAAGGGGGGCAGAGGAAAGTGGGAGAAAGAAGGGGGAACAGAGAAGGGGGACAGAGGAAGGGGGAGAAAGGAGAACAGAGGAGGGGGGAGAAAGAGGAGTAACAGAGGGGGGGTCAGAGATGGAAAAAGGGGGAGAAAGGAGGGGAAACAGGAAAGGAGACACAGGAAGGGGGACAGAGGAAGGGGAAAGGAGAAATGGGGGAAGATGGACAGGGGGACAGAGGAATGGGGTACAGAACAAGGGGGGTATGAAAGACCGGAGCGGAGGTGGGGGGGGGAAGGGTGCAGACGACCCCAGTCTTCTCCCGCACCTGGGTGACCGGGCTGCGCATCAGGCCGGCGGCGGGCAGCGCGTAGTGCCAGCCGCGCGTGCAGGACCGCGTGCCGTTGGGGTGGGCGCGGGGCGTGGGCTCCGGGTAGCGCAGGAGCAGGCAGGGGCTCCGGTCACGCGCGGGGCCCAGGCGCGGCACGCTGGCGTCCAGCAGCGCGGGCCCGCTCAGGGCGCGCAACTCTGGGGGCAGCAGAGCAGGGTCGGGTTGGCAGTGGTGTGCGGGCAGCGCGGTGAGCAGTGGCTCCGAGCCCAGCGCCAGCCCCAGCGCCACACACGGCAGCCACGAAGCTGCGGCCAGCAGGCGCCGGGTCCGGCCGAAGCCTCCAGCCGCGCGCAGCGCTCGCACCTCCGGCTCCATCCGCGGCCTCTGCACCTGGGCGAAACTGGCGGCCGCGGAACCTGCCCGGCTGGGCCTCGTTGCAAGGGGGCGGGGCCTAGGGGCGGGGCGGGGCCTAGAGGGGCGGGGCGGGCCTAGAGGGCGGGGCTATTACGGGGACCCGGCCGCGGAGGGCTGGCAGGTGAGGGTCTCAGTGCGGGGGCCCGGGCTGCCGGGATTGCGGGGACGTGGCTGCGGGGCGTGGCCAGCGGGGCGTGCTCGCGCTGGGCGTGGTCGAGGGGCGCTCAGCGGTGCGTGGTCCTGGAGGCGAGGGGGCCACGCTGGAGGCCCGGCCTGGGCTGTCCTCGCGGGCCCCGGGCGGATGCTCTGTCAGGCGGCTCCGGGGTCTCGGGGTGTCGGCGTCGGCCTGAGAGCCCGGGGGCTATGGGGCGACTGGGGGTCGCGGGCCCCCTCGCAGCGCTTGCTGGACCGCTCCCCCGCCCCGGGTCGGGCCTACGGAGCACGGGATGCCACCGCCCCCCGGCGGCCTGACGCGGCGCTGCAGCTGTGGGAGCGAGCGGCTCGCACCGTTGTGTCCGGGGGTCCAGCTCCCGCCCTTCTGCGTGGCCACCGTTGCTGCAGCCCTGACGGAGTGTGGTATCCGGAGAGGAGAGGCCCTGCTTGGTGCTCGGCATTCTCAGAAGTTTGAAGATTATCATAATTATTTTGCAAAACGAGCTTCAGTTACTTTGTCCAGCTCTCGGTTTGTGAACTTGGCTCAGAATGGCGTTGCGTTTATGGATTAAGTAGGGGCACCGACACCGTCACCCTAGTGGAGGCTTCCATCCCAGGAACAAAGTAGGTCGCATTTTTAAAAAATTCATCTTTATTGTTGAAATTACAGATGTTCCCTTTTTCCCGCCATTGATCCCCTTTACCCCGCATCCACCCCACCCCCAGACCTTCCCCATACCAATGTCTGTATCCATAGGTTATGCATATATGCATTTAAGTTCTTTGATTAATCTCTGCCCATCCACTCCCGCACCCCCGCCTTCCCTCTGAGATCCCTCAGTCTGTTCCGTGCTTCTGTGTCTCCGGATCTATTTTGTTCATCAGTTTATTTTGTTCATTAGTTCCACGTGTAAGTGAGATCATGTGAGGCTTGTCTTTCTCTGACTGGCTTATTTCACTTAGCATAATTTTCTCCAGGTCCCTCCATGCTGTCCCAAAGGGTAGGAGATCCTTCTTCTTTACAGCTGCATAGTATTTCATGGTGTGAATGTCCCACAGGTTTTTATCCACTCATCTGCTGATGGGCACGTGGGCTGTTTCTAGATGGTGGTTAGCGTAAATTGCACTGCTATGAACATAGGAGTGGATATATTCTTTCTGATTAGTGTTTTGGGTTTCTTAGGATATATTTATAGAGTGGATCACTGCGTCAAATGGGAGGTCAATTTTTAATCTTTTGAAGAAACTCCGTACTGTTTTCCACAGTGGCTGCACCAGTCTACATTCCCACCAGCAGTGCACTAGGGTTCCCTTTTCTCCACACCCTCGCCAGCATTTGTGGTTTGTTGATTTGTTGATGGAGCCATTCTGACAGGTGTGAAGTGATACTTCATTGCGGTTTTAATTTGCATTTCTCTGATAGTGACCTTGAGCATTTTTACATATGTCTCTTGGCCATCTGTATGCCCTCTTGGAGAAGTGTCCATTTAGGTCCTTTGACCATTTTTTAATTGGATTGTTTGTCTTCCTTTTGTTAAGTTGTATGAGTTCCTTATGTATTTTGGATATTAACCCTTTATCAGATGTGTCATTGGCAAATATGTTCTCCCATACAGTGGGCTCCCTTTTTGTTTTGTTGATGGTTTCTTTGCTGGGCAGAGCTTTTTATTTTGATGTACAGTGGTACCTTGGTTTCCTAATGTAATCCTTTCCGGAAGACCATTTGAGTTTTGAAACGTCCGAAAACCGAGGAATCAGCAGCCGACAGGTAGGCCTCAGGATCTTGCCCTCAGCGGAATCTGTGTGGCATGTTTGACTTTCAAGGCGTGTTTGAAAACTGAAGCGTTAACTTCTGGGTTTACAGCGTTCATCAACGGAGATGTTCAAAAACCGAGGTACCACTGTAGTCCCATTTGTTTAACTTCTTTGTTTCTCTTGCCCTAGGAGATGTATCGGTAAACATATTGCTGAGAGATGTCTGAGATTTTGCTGCCTACATTTTCTTCTAGGATTTTTACAGTTTCAACGTCTTACATTTAAGTCTTTTATCCATTTTAAGTTTATTTTTGTGTATGGTGTAAGTTGATCTAGTTTCATTATTTTGCATGTACCTGTCCAGTTTTCCGAACACCATTTATTGAACAGACTGTACTCCGTTGTATGTTCTTGTCTCCTTTATCAAATATTAATTGAGTGTAATGGCTGGGTAGACTTTTGGGTTCTCTGTTCTGTTCCACTGATCTATGTCTGTTCTTGTGCCAGTACCAGGCTGTTTTGATTACAGTGGCTTTGATATCTGGTATTGTGATCCCTTCAGCTTTGTTCTTCTTTCTCAAGATTTCCGTGGCTATTCGGGGTCTTTTTTGGTTCCATATAAATAAATAAATATTTATTTATTTATTTATTTACTTATTTATTTACTTAAATATAGCTTTATTGATTTCAGAGAGAGGAAAGGAGAGGGGGAGAGAGAGAGATAGAAACATCAGTGATGAGAGAGTCATTGATCGGCTGTCTCCTGCACGCCCCCCACTTGGGATCGAGCCCGCAACCTGGGCATGTGCCCTGACTGGGAATCCAACCCTGATTGCCTGGATCCTAGGTCGACGCTCAACTGCTGAGCCATGCCCGGCCGGGCCATATAAATTTTTGTGTGTTTTTTTTGTTTTGTTTTGTTTTTAAAATATATCTTTATTGATTTTAGAGAGGGGAAAGGAGAGGCAGAGAGAGAGATAGAAACATCAATGATGAGAGAGTCATTGATCGAGTCCACAACCCGGGCATGTGCCCTGACTAGGAATCGAACCCTGATTGCCTGGATCCTAGGTCAATGCTCAACCGCTGAGCCACGCCCGGCCGGGCCATATAAATTTTTGAAGTGTTTGTTCTAGATCTGTGAAATGTGCTGTTGGTATTTTAATAGGGATTGCATTGAATTTATAGATTGCTTTGGGTAGTATGGACATTTTAATGTTAATTCTTCCAATCCATGAATATGGTTTATTCTTCTACTTGTTTCTATCTTCCTCTATCTCTTTTTGCAAAGTCCTGTATTTTTCTGGGTGCAGGTCTTTTACCTTCTTGGTTAAGTTTATTCCTAAGTATTTTAATTTTTTTGTTGCAACAGTAAATGGGATATTCTTTTTAGTTTCTCTTTCTGAGAGTACATTATTGGTGTATAAAAATGCCATCGATTTTTGGTGTTAATTTTGTATTCTGCTACTTTGCCAAATTCATGTATTAAATCTAGTAGTTTTTTGGTGGAGTCATTAGGGTTTTCTATGTGCAATATCATGTCATCTGCAAATAGTTTCCTCCCTTCCAATTTGGATGCCTTTGATGTTTTCTTCTTGTCTGATTGCTGTGGCTGGGACTTCCAGTACTATGTTGAATAAGAGTGGTGAAAGTGGACACCCCTGTCTTGTTCCTGTTCTTAGGGGAAATGCTTTTAGTTTTTGCCCATTGAATATGATGTTGGCTGTAGCTTTGTCTGTCATATATTGCCTTTATTATGTTGAGGTATGATCCCTCTATTCCCACTTTGCTGATAGTTTTTATCAAAGACAGGTGTTGGATTTTGTCAGATTCTTTTTCTGTGTCTATTGATATGATCATGTGATTTTTGTCTTTCAGTTTGTTTATGTAATATATCACATTTGTTGATTTGTGAATATTGTGCCGGCCTTGCATCCCTGGAATAAATCCCACTTGGTCATGGTGTGTGATCTTTTTAACATATTGCTGGATCCAATTTGCTAATATTTTGTTGAGGATTTTTAACATCTATGTTCATCAGGGATATTGGCCTGTAATTCTCTTTCTTTGTAGTGTCTTTATCTGGTTTTCAACTTAGGCTAATGCTGGCCTCATAAAAAGAGCGTGGAAGTGTTCCTTCCTCTTGGATTTTTTGGAATAGTTTGAAGAGGACAGGTGTTAGTTCTTCTTTGAATGTTTGGTAAAACTCCCCTGTGAAGCTGTCTGGACCAGGGCTTTTGTTTGCTGGGAGTTTTGCTTTTTGGTTGGTTGTTTGTTTTTTAAATTTATCTTTATTGTTCAGAGTATTACAGGTGTCCCATCCCCCCCCAATTGACCCCCTCCACTTCGCTCCAATCCCCTCCCCAGGCCTTCACCCCGTTGTTGACTGTGTCCATCATTTATGCATATATGCATATAACTTCTTTGGTTAATCTCTTCCCACCCTCCACCTGCCTTCCCTCTTTCCTCTGAAATAAGATTGTCTGTAGCCTGCATCAATGTCTCTGGATCTATTTAGTTCATCAGATTCTTTTTTTCATTAGCTTCTTCTTAAAGAAGACCCTTCACCATTTCCTGTAGTGCTGGTCTGGTGGTGATGAACTACTTTAGTTTTTTCTTATCTGTGAAGCTCTTTATCTGACCTTCAATTCTAAATGGTAGCTTTGCTGGGTAGAGCAATCTTGGTTGTAGTTCCATGTTTTTCATCACTTTGAGTATTTCTTGCCACTCCCTTCTGGCCTGCAAAGTTTCTGTTGAGAAATCAGCTGACAGTTGTATGGGTGCTCCCTTGTAGGTAACTAACTGCTTTTCTCTTGCTGCTTTTAAGATTCTCTCTTTGTCTTTAACCTTTGGCATTTTAATTATGATGTGTCTGCCTTGCTGTGGGCCTCTTTGGGTTCCTCTTGTTTGGGACCCTCTGTGCTTCCTGGACTTGTAAGTCTGTTTCTTTCCCCAGGTAGGGGAAGTTTTCTGTAATTATTTTTTCAAATAGGTTTTCAATTTCTTGGTCTGTTTCTTCCCCTTCTGGCACCCCAATAATACGAATGTTGTGCCTCTTGAAGTTGTCCCAGAGGCTCCTTATACTATCTTCATATTTCTGGATTCTTTTTGCTTTTTGCTTTTCTGGTTGGGTGTTTTTTGTTTCCTCATGTTCCAAATTGCTGATTTGATTCTCAGTGTCCTCTACTCTCCTGTTGATTCCCTGTAAATTATTCTTCATTTCAGTTCATGTAACCTTCATTTCAAATTGGTACTTTATTATGTTATCGATTTTCTCAGTTATTTCCCTGATAGTATGCTTAAACATCCTTATAAACAAAATTCTGAACTCTGTATCTGTTAGCTTGCTTGGCTCTATTTCATTTAGTTCCTCTTCTAGAGATTTCTTCTGTTCTTTCCTTTGTGACATGTTTCCTTGATTCTACATTTTGGCTGCTTCCAGGTGTTTGTTTCTATGTATTAGGTAGAGCTGCTATGTCTCCTGGAATTTGTAGAGTGGCTTTGTGTAGTAGGTGTCCTGTAGGGTCCAGTGGCTCAGTCTCCCCAGTCACCTGAGCTGGGCCTCCTAGGTGCTCCCCTGTGTGGGCTAGGTGCACTGTCCTGTTGTAGTTGAGCCTTGGTTGCTGTTGGCATCACTAGGAGGAATTGACCCCCTGGCCAATCAGCTGTGAGGACCAGCTGCAACTACAGTCAAAGAGCTGCTGTGCTGGAGACACCCCTGTGGATCAGGATTTACTTCAATGAGGCTTTGGTGTTCACCAAGTGCGCCCCTTGAGTGTCACTCGTGGATGTGGATGTGCTGATTATCCATCCCTCCTTAATGTATTGAATCATGAAAACTGACTCCAGAAAAATAATAAATTTTAAAAATTGTAATAACTATGTATGGTACCAGGTGGTACTGGACTTATTGGGGGTGGGCATCATTTCATAAATTATATGTCTAGCCTGGCCGGGCGTGGCTCAGTGGTTGAGCATCAACCTAGGATCCAGGCGATCAGGTTTCGATTCCCGGTCAGGGCACATGCCTGGATTCCAGGCTTCAGCCCATCAATGAATGACTCTCTCATCATTGATGTTTCTATCTCTCTCTCTCCCTCTCCCTCCCTCTCTCTGAAATCAATAAAGATATATTTTTTTAAAAAATTATATGTCTAACTGCTAGGCTGTAAAACTGAAACTAATGCTGAATGTCAACTGTAATTGAAAACATAAAATTTTCTAAACTACACATTCAATATCTTTTATGGATATAGGACTATTCAGGTTATGTATTTATTCATGGATGAGCTTTTGTAATTTGTGTCTCTCACAGAATTTGTCCATTCCACCTAAGTTGCAATTGCAAAAGGAATCCCCCCCCCATTTCTTTTTCTGCAGTTTCATTGCTAGTATATATGAAAGCAGTGGATTTTGTACATTGATGTTGTATCCTGCAACTTTACTGTGTTTATCATTTCTAATAGATTTTTGGTGGAGTCTTTAGGGTTTTCTACATATAGAATCATTTCATCTGTGAAAAGTGACACTTTTACTTCCTCCTTCCCAATTTGGATGCCTTTTCTTTCTCTTGCCTTATTGCTGTGGCTGGGACTTCCAGAACTGTGCTGAATAGGAGTGATGAGTGGGCGTCCTTGTCTTGTTCCTGACCTTAGAGGAAAAGCTTTCAGTTTTTCACCATTGAGGTATGATATTGGCTGAGGGTTTGTCATATATGGGCTTTATTATGTTGAGGTACTTTCCTCCTATACCTGTTTTATTGACTGTTTTAATCATAAATGGATGTTGTATCTTACTAAATGCTTTTCTGCATCTATCGGTAAGATTACATGATTTTTATCCTTTGTTTTGTTAATGTGTATTGCATTGATCAATTTGTGTATGCTGAACCATCCTTGTGCCCCTGGAATGAACCCCACTTGATCATGATGTATTATTTCTTTAAATGTATTGTCGTATTCGATTTGTTAGTATTGTGTTTAGGATTTTTTCATCTGTGTTTGAGATATTGGTCTGTAGTTTTCTTTTTTGTGTTTTCTCCTTGCCAGGTTTTGGTATTAAGGTTATGTTGACCCCATAAAATGTGTTAGGAAGTATTGGCTCTTCAATTTTTTGGAAGAGTTTGAGGATAGGTTCCAGATTTTCTTTGAATGTTTGGTAGAATTGACTGGTGAAGCCATCTGGTTCTGGGCTTTTATTTTTTTTGGAGATTTGTGAATGGTTGTTTCAATTTCCTCACATCAGATTTTCATGATTCAGTCTAGGGAGGTTATACAGTGATGCCTTGGTTTTCGAACATCTTCACTGATGAACATTTCGGGTTAAGAACGCCGTAAACCTGGAAGGAAATGCATTGGTTTTCAAATACACCTCAGGAGTCGAACATGCAACACAGCTCCCACTGAGGGCAAGGTCCTGAGGCAAGGTCCTAGCTGTCGGCTGCTGATCCCTCAGTTTTCAAACGTTTCAGAACTCGAACGGTCCTTCGGAACAGAAGACATTCGAAAACTGAGGTACCACGGTATATTTCTAGGAACTTATCCATTTCTTCTAAGTTATTGAATTTGTCTTTCATAGTCTCCTAGTATGATCTGTGTATTTCTGTTATGTCTGTGGTAGCTTCTCCTCTTCCATTTCTGATTTTGTTTATGAGTCTTTCCTCTATTTTCCTCAGTGAGTCTAGACAGGGGTTTGTCAATTTTATTAATCTTTTCAAAGAACTAGCCCTTTGTTGTATTAATTTCTTGTATAGTCTTTTTGTTCTCTCATTCAATTCTCTTTTTTTTAAAATATGTCTTTATTGATTTCAGAGAGAGGAAGGGAGAGGGAGGGAGAGAGATAGAAACATCAATGATGAGTCATTGACGGGCTGCAGCCCGCAACCGGGGCATGTGCCCTGACTGGGAATCGAACCCCAATCTCCTGGATCCTGGGTCGATGCTCAACCACTGAGCCACGCCAGCCAGGCAATTCTGCTCTAATTTTTATGGTTTCCTTTCTTCTGATGACTTTGGGCTGCTTTTGTTCTCTTTCAAGTTCTTTAAGATGTAGTGTTAGGTTGTTTCCTTGGGATTTCTCATTTCTTGAGACGGGCCTGTAATGATACAGACTTCCCTCGTTACTGCTTTCACTGCATCTCAGACGTTTTGATATGTTTTGTCCTCATTTTTAAAAATCTCACCTTTTATTTCTTCTTTGACCCAGTGATATTTTAGTAGAATGTTGTCTAATCTCCACATATTTGTGGGTTTCTTTACTTCCTTTTTGCAGTTGATTCCTAATTTCAAAGCAATGTGATCAGAGAATATGCTTGGTATAATTTCAGCCTTTTTGAATTTGTTGATGCTAGTTTTGTGTCCCCTCATATGGTCTGTCCTTGAGAATGTTCCATGTGCACTGGGGAAGAATGTATAATCTGACGTTGTGGGATAAAAGGCTCTGTAAATGTCTATTATGTCCATTTGGTCTAGTGTGTCATTTAAGGCCGATATTTACTGATTTTCTGTTTGGGTGATCTCTCTAGAGCTGTCAATGGAGTATTAAGGTCCCCAACTATGACTGTTTTTGTCTGTTTTTCCCTTTAGTTCTGTGAGTAGCTGCTTTATATATTTTGGTGCTCCCTGGTTGGATGCACATATATTAAGAAGTGTTATGTCTTCCTGATGTGGTGTCCCCTTTATCATTATAAAATGTCCATCTTTGTCTCATTACCTTCATTATCTTGAAATCTATTTTATATTCCTGGGCTCACACCTGCAGTCACAGGCCTCAGGGACCATCAGCAGTATCTCCAACCAGGAACAATTCTAGACTCCTCGGTATTGTAAAAATACCTGCACTGACCCTGGCTGGTGTGGCTCAGCTGGTTGGGTGTCATCCCGTGCACTGCAAGGTTGCTGGCTCGATTCCCAGTCAGGGCACATGCCTGGGTTGTGGGCTCCATCTCCAGTGGGGGTTATGCAGGAGGCAGCCGATCCATGTTTTGCTCTCACATCAGTGTTTCTCTTTCCCTCTCCCTTATTCTCTCTAAAAATCAATTAAAAAAATAAATCTTAAAAACACACACACAAAATCTGCACCGACTCCTCAAGTCCAATGAACGCTGGGAGCAGAATCACAGCCTTTTGTTTTTAGAATTTATTTTTAAATGTTCTCTGGGGCACCTCACTGATGCCCACCAGGCTGTGCATGCTGCCCAGGTGACCACATGCACAGGGCCAGGGTTTCTGAGACTTCTGTTGTGGCCTTAAGCTGCTGATGCCAAGGCATGTCCATGGGAATGAATCCAAGTTCATTTATGTCGTTTAAAAAAGAAGCAAAGAAGCAGGGCTGCCCAGGCCTGGTGGCTCAGTTGGTTGGAGAATTGTCCTGTGCACCAAAAGGTGGTGGGTTTGATTCCCAGTCAGGGCACATACCTAGGTCGTGGGTTCGATCCACAGTCTGGGCTTGCATGGGAGGCAGCTGGTGGATGTTTCTCTCTCTTTCCCTTCCTATCTCTCTAAAATTAATGAAAACATATCCTTGGGTGAGGATTTTTTTTAAAAAGAAAAAGCAGGTCTTAAAAGAAGTGTTTCTGTGATCAGAGTTCGGTGATTAGCAAAAAAATTAATTTTTGCCTGGAAAATACACTGGAGCTTTGCTAGTGTGTCTGTTCCCCTTCCCAGATACACAAGTGGTGGGACCAGCCTGGAGGGGATTTGCACAAAGGAGAAAACAGTCAGAAGTAAAGAGGGGGTGCTCCCCCCCGTTATTTCAGGCACAGGTCCCACAAGGTCACACCAGGTGTTTTGGTAAAACCAAGGTCCTGCCCATGGCCTGCAATCCGGAGAGGCCAGGGCAGGCCCAGGAGCCCTCCCTGCATCTGAGTAGAAAATGGCGCAGGCTGCCTCAGGCCATTCTGGGGTGCACTTTCAAGCAGGCTGTTCTGCAGTGGACGTGGCACCATGAATCTTGCTCTGGAACACTGAGAGGCAGAGCTGGGTGTGTGGACTTTCCTACATCTCCTGCTGCACCCTCCAGGTAGAGGAAGCTCTTAAAAGCTCTTAAAAGAGGAGAAGAGGGAGGGATCCCAGGACATAAGCAAGGAAAAGGTCTATCCAGACTCTGCTGCCTTGGCCCGTCTCCACACACTGCATTCCTGCAGCACCCCAGGTGTTGGGGAGCCAACTCTCTGTCAGAACAGGAGTTGTAGGCAGGACACGGTAAGGGTGGTCTAGGGAAAAAATCCACTTTGGGAGTTCCTACTCAGAAGGCGGCCCCCGCACACCCCCAGACTATTTGGCACACCCAGGAGCCACCCGTTCCTTCAGGTGGCCTTCTTGGAGAGGGGCACAGGGTGCAAATGTCCTTTCTGCTCTGTGTAATGCCCCAGCCCCTCCTGGAACACACTGGGCTCAAACCTCCAACTCGTTCTTAGAGCTGGTTTTCTATTAGCACTGGAGTTCTTAAAGTGGGGACCCATACAACCTGCTGCCTCATTGGAGAGCCTTCTAGCAATGCAGACTCAGCCCCAAGCAGAAGCGCTCTCAGCACAGGGAACAGGTGGAGCCAGGAAGTGAGAGCTGGTCAGGCCTGGACAGTGGTCTCTTCAAGGCCAAGCTGCCCAGACGACCTGCTGCCCCAGCAGCGAGTGACTGCTTTCCTGCCTACTTCTGATAGGCCCCTCATGACAGATGACACAGGCATCCTGTTATGTTTTTGGCAGCCAAGGGCTGGTCCTCTATTTCCATGCCCTCCATCTCCTCAGCAGGGTGAAAGCCTCAGTATTTTACAGAAGCCGATGGCTCTGCCCCAGGCCCTTGTTGTCTGCCTGGGGTGTGGGATGTGAAGAACAGACTTTGGCACCCAGCCTCCCCAACTAACTCCACCCCATCGTGAACTGAGCAGCTACTGGGGCAGCAGAGGATAGCCCTTCAGTTTCCAGTAGTGGCAGAAAGGAGGGAAAATACATTTGACCCTTAACAACACAGGTTTGAACTGCACAGGTCTACTTATGTGTGGATTGTTCCCATAAATGTTGTAAATGTATCTTCTGATTTTAATATCTTTTTTCTAGCTTTATTGTAAGAATACAGTATATAGTATAACACACAAAATATGTGTTAATCAACTATGTTACTTGTAAGGCTTCTGGTCAACAGTAGGCTATTAGTAGTTAAGCTTTGAGGGAGTCAAAAGTTATACTCAGAGTTTTGACTATATTGTTCAAGGGTCAACTGTATAATGTGTTTGAAAATTAAAAGCTAATCATTTGGGCCAGGCCAGTGTGGCTCAGTGGTTGAGCCTTGACCCATGAACCTGAGGTCATGATTCCATTCCCGGTCAGGGCACATGCCCAGGTTGCGGGCTCCATCCCCAGTGGGGGGCGTGCAGGAGGCAGCCGATCGATGATTCTCTCTCGTCACTGATGTTTTTCTCCCTCTCTCTCTCCGTTCCTCTCTCTGAAATCAAAAACATATTTAAAATAGTAATAACAATAAAAGCTAATCATATGGGAGGAAAAAGTTTAAGACAATGGAGTTTTTCAGTGAAGCAACCCCTCATCTCACAGTCCAGTACATTGGCCCCTCCCAGGGAGGGGACTGTCATGTACAAAGAGCATTTAATTAATTTATTTATTTCTTTACACATAACTGAAGTGATGTTACAGTACATAAGTTATTTACAACTGTGCAGTAATGTGTTGCAAAATAAATTATCTAGAAGGCAGCAAAAAGTACATTGTGAATGTGTATAAAACTGTACAGCGTTTACGGGTACACTTTTTATATGATTATTGGCTCTGTAGTGTTTCAAGTTATGTTCTCAGAAAGAGAAACAAAATGCCCAAGATTAAAGGAAAAAATATACAAACCACGTGGATTTGACTCCATTAAAAACACAACCGGAGAGTCCTGGCTCTGTGTCCCTCTGTGGCAGGCAGGTGGGCAGGTGGGCGGCGCAGCTGGCCCTCGCACAGCACAGCGTCCCAGCCCCAATCCGAGGCCTGTGGCTGTCAGCAGCTCCATGGCAACAGGACAGCAGCAAGGATGGCACTCTCCCTGCCCTCTGACCTGAAGATCACTGTTTGTGAGGAGTGGACGCCTTAATTTTATTTCCTTTAGTTGATCAGAATGGAACAAGAAATTTTTAAAAACGCAATCCGTTCTGCAGCTCCTGAAATGCCCGTGCAGCTGGCTGGAAAACAGACCCCAAGGCCGCCATGTCCGTGTCCCCGAGGTCTCCTTGTCCTCCCTCGGCAGCTGGTATAAAAGAGACGTGCTCCAGGGGCAAAATGCAGGGTTTTCCCTGGGTGTTCCCACCTGAGGGACAAGGTCTCCTTCCGCCACCTGGACTCGGCAGCAGTGCTGGGCTGACCCATGTGGCCCTTGCTTGTGTCCTGTGCAGCTGTCCTATGGTGCATCAGGCTGGCAGAAGCACGAAGTCATCGTTGACATCTACCATGGGAACGTAGAAGGAGGGCACCTCATTCACACACAGGGACTTGTGCCCGGCAGGGTCCAGCTCCTGGACCTTCAGCTGCCACTCCATCCTCTGCACAGCATTGAGGGCCGCAGCCTCATGTTGCTGCCGCATCAGGAGACACGTCTGCAGGGAAAGCACAGCAGGTGAGGGAAGTGGAGGAAAGACCCTGGCCCACCCCCCAAGTAAGAGAACTGGGGCCTGGGCCCCCACTGCCCACTCACCTTGCTGCAATACCCAGTGGGAGGACAGGTTGAGGGACCTGGGCCAAGCTCTGGCTACAGGATGGCCTGCCCCTCTGCATGGCCCACAGTGACATCCTACAGGCCACCTCACCACCCCTGGCTGCCTCATCCTGCCGTGAGTGGTCTTGCTGACCACATGAAGAGACTATCCCTGCTCCCTGTCCCTACCCTCCATGGATTTCACAGCATCTAATTAGAATTTGCAACTGATTTTCTTTTGTTTTTGTTTTACAATTCTTATTTATAGGTGGTGATACTGATTTCATTTGCATTTATAATGGAAGTTATATCTTATAAAAGTACACTTTTTAAAAAGGGTTATCTAGGGTTAAGTATTGAAGTGTTTAATCTTTATGTGGGTATATTATTAGGTACCTATATTATATATAGGTACTATATTATATTAAGTAGGTACAAAGTTAAAACTGAAATGACAACTCACTGGATTACTGAAATGGGACATAACCAGATGTAGCACCTGTGGACCTGGGTTTGGGCACATTTTGGGAACAAAGAGCATTTAAACATGGTCAGGTAGTACACCATACTTTGGATTAACAAAGTTTGACAATGTTAGTGACTGTACAGTAAAATAATCTTTTCTTAGCTGTAAACACAAATATCTGGGATGGAATATCACAACATATAATTTGCTTTAAAATAATTGTTTTTTAAAAAGTGTGTTGAGAGCCAGGGGGAATAAAAGTCCTCCATCTTTAGTCTTCTGGAAATAACCACTGAGTGCTGCAGTGTAGCAGCCATGTCTCTACAGTGTCTTCACACGTCTGCTGGAATGTGTCTGAACCTCAGGATGGGCCCTGGGCCTCTTCATGAAGCAGCTCAGATACCCTCACAGGTCATGCTGTGTTTGTCTACTTTGAAATATTCTGTAGTAATTCCATCTTCAGATGTTCCCATACTCCATTTAATCACAGAATCATTGATGGACTTCTGGGTTTCTGTTTCATTGGGTTGTTCCAATGAACTTTTTAATCTATCTGAGGTTTAAACAACTAAAGGGAACTTACTAAGCTAGGTGGCCAAAACACTGTGAAATTTCATAGATACTGTTTACCACACAAAACTACCAAGTGACACTTGTCCCAGACTGCAGGACCCTGCAGGGGAGGAGTCAGTCTGTCTTCTAAGTAGGATCTAGTCTAACCTGTGGTTCTGAAACGAGTGGTCACACAGAGCATGGCTGCCCCATCTTCGTGCACTGACTCCACGTCTCCCACCCCCAGGTTTACTCCTCTACACCCTTCACTGATCGTTTTCTATCCACCTTTGTTCTTATTCGTTTGTAAGTTAGTTTGCACAGTAAGGAAACTGGACTTATGTGGCCTTTTTAAAGTAAAGTCTAACTTTAAAAAGAGAGAATTTTTAACCACATTATAGGAAAATGTTCCCTGTGGCTCCCTTCAAGTGTGGCCGCTGCAGACAGAGAGCAGTGGTGTGGCTCTGTATTGTCACCTTGGAGCTGGGCCTCACTTCAAATGCACCTGCACCCACACCCACATCATGATGAGACGCTGGGGCCTGAAATGCCACATGGGCTCACTGTTCTCTGCTCTGTGATTTCTGTCCACCCCGTGTGGCATCTGTGTACACTGCTGTGGCACCATGGTCATGGGTCATTGAGGTAAGGGGCAAGGATAAACCTGGCATCCTGGAAACACTGTCTTACCCTCAAAGTACAGGCAACACAGGGTTGGAATGGGGGAGCTTTGGGTTCCCCTCCACCAGCTCTGTAGCGCTTAGTGAGAAGAGCAGCAGGCCCTGCCTCATGGAGCTTCCCAGGGTGGTGCTGACTTGTGTGTTAATTCTGTAACTGGCACATTAGTGTTAAGTCATACACTGGTTCTCATGAGTGGCCCCATACCCATGTGCAACACTAGCAACTGAAGATAAGGACGTGCTTCTTACTTGCTAATCTTTCTATCTCCCACCCATCCTCTGGCTGCTGCACTGGTCAGAACGTCCAGAGCAGTGGTGATGGGTGTAAGCTGTGACCTTTGAGGAGGGCTCAAGGTGGGGTCCCACAGAGGTCTGACCGCCAGCTGGTGACAGGAGCTGCTCCCCGCACACCTGGACAGGAGGGAAGACACTCTAAGGAGGCAACATGGGGGTGGGGAGACCCTGAAAGTATCAGCTGGGTTCAGAGAGTCTGAAACTGTCACCTCCAAACATGGGACCCAGCAGCAGCCTCCCCCCACCCCAGGAGACTCCTGCGGGCTCCCAGCCCAGGTGCAGTTTGAGGGGGAGTACAGTACACTCACCTTCATGCGGTCATACTTGTCATCTACATCCTGGAGCCAGGAGATGAACTGGCGGGCGTTGAACCGATCTCGCACAGACTTGTTCTCGTCACCCTGGAGAAGAAATCAAATCTGGTCATTTGATGGGGAACAAGGAAGAAGGCAAACCTCCAGGGTGCTTCAGATTCTCCTTCCTACGTGAAGAATCCACACGTTGTAATCATGCTCAAGGACAGACCAGTGTGACCCTTGGTCCCCTTCTTCCCCATATAGCTTGTATAACATGCCTAGGAGGCTGTGGGGCCATCTGGATGCTCTCTGTGGTGGAACTACCCTGGGGGGGTGACTTGGGACCTCCCCCACAAGAGGGCTTTCTGTATGTCTGTCACGATTCCCACAGAGGAAACAATTGGGAAGCCCTCCGTCTCTGGCCTGCACTGCTTTTGCAGGCCACACACAGGTGCATGGTAGAACTGGCCATGGCCTCTGTTTTAACAACTTCAGTTTGTAAACACTGAAAGTATTTTTTTTTCTTTGTAAAGGGTGGTTGAGGGCCAACCTCCTGGTTTCACTCTGTAGGAGTGCTACCTTGAGTACAGCAGCATCTTTGCCTGCGATGGGACTGTGGTTTACAAACAGGGATGCCTTAGGAGGGACCAGGAGACAATGGAGCAGGTAGTTTTCAGATTCCTGCTGTCTGGTTCTCCTTGGATGTTGGGGTGGTTGGCATGCTGAGGAGAACATGTGAAAGTCTCTCAGCCACAGGTACATGTGCAACCAACCACCTGGTGGCTGAGCCCAGGCCCCACACCAACATACTTGACAGGGAGAAGCTGTAACCTAAGGCCTTCTCTCTGGTACATTCAAAAGGAATGCAGGAAATCCCTTAAAGATCAGCAGATTCCTTTTCTTTTAGATGAAAAACTTTCAAACACCTAACTCGGAAGTAATCACTTGATCCCCAACCAAATATTTTGTTTTATTATAGTTTGTTGACAAATGTTTTGCTTTAGGAAAAATTTGTGATACATAGTATGTTAAATGGGGAATTTTTCAAATGTATATCCTTGAAGAGTGTATGTTAAGTGAATGGAAAAACCTTTAATATACTAGTAAAAAAAAAAAAAAATTTTAACTAAAAACCACTGAACCACTGTATGTTACCACACAGCCATAGCCAACCCAGAAATGCTGCTTAGAACCCAGGGGTCCATGTGATCCTGACACAGCAGGAGTTCATGCCAGCCAGGGGGCCACGAGGGGACTTTGCGCCAAGGCCTGAACAGTGAAGGGGCCAGGAGAGGCCCAAGAGGGGACAACAGTATTCTGGGAAAGTCAATATGAGCAGGGGCACAAGGCCAAGAAGCAGAGGGCAGGACAGGCCCAGAATGATGCACACTGGGTTGTTTCTAAAAAAGTCCCAGCAGTTGTTTGGGAAGAAAATAAACTGGGGAGTAAAACCCAGGTCAGACTGCCTCAGGAGGCCAGGCCTGAGTGTGTCGGGCAGCAGGAGGTGGGAAGAGCCAGGCTCAGAATAGATAATGGGGGAAAGAGAGCCCACTTTGCACAGGTTAAATCTTAACCATGTCCATGGACTGGTCAAGAGGCAACTGAAAACTGCTGAAGCTGGGGGTTGCCAACAGGCAGCCACTTAATGGCAAAGTCTTGCACCCCAGCAGACAAAGGCAGGGAGGCCTACAGGGGCAGGTGTGCCCACATATTAATGACAGGTCAGGTTGGGTGGGGGAAGCAAAGGGGATGACCACATGGGACAAATCTAACCCTAGGGTGTAGGGAGCCAGGATGACGAGCTGGGGTGGATGAGGCAGATGGACAGTGCTCTGAGCTCTGCTGCCCAGCCTGTACCAGACCAGCGGGTAAGTTCTAACAGGACTCTGGGGAGTAGGGAGGGAACCACTGCTATGCTAAGCAGCCCCAGGCTCCCACACCTCTTGGCCCTGCAGCCAAGGGCCTTGCTGCCACTGTCACTATGCTGGTGCAAGACCACCACTGTCCCCAGCATGATAGCCTCCTATGGGGCCTTTGCTGTAGAAGGCTATTTATGCAGCAGCTCTGGGTGCAGCTCATCCTAATCATATCTATGTTTTAGAGGAAAATTTAACTCTTGAGTGATTGAAACTGAGGCCCAGTCCAACCCAGTGACCTAAGAGCCTCAGCTCGTGAGGACCCTAGAATGGAGCCTCAAAGAACCCATGCAGCATCTCATGACATCAGCATTACATGTACTGCTGTCTGATCACCCCTGCCTACCCGCCTTGAGGGCAGACCCGATCATGTGATCAGAATAGAGTTTATGGGATGTGGGTGTTTCCTGATCCTGCATATGTATGTAGCCAAAGTCTGGAAAGCCCAGCTTTTCTTAGGAAACAAGTGTGAGTGCAGAGCCTTGGCAACAGCACTGACCTGACTTTCCAGAGGCATGTTGTAGACCTCAGAGTCCAGCAGCATGGTGCAGGCACTGAATGGCACCGCCTGGTTCGCGATGGTCCTTGCCGCCCGACAGTGAACGCGCAGGATCTCCTGTTCACAGGAGACGATAAGCTTTTCCTGGAGGACAGAAACCATATGAGCCAATCCTAACACGGCCAGATACATCCCAGGCCCAAAATCCCCGACCCAAGATCTCTTCTTACCCGCTCAATGCTGTGCTGCAGGCGCAGCTTCCCCCTCACAGCCTCCTGCTGCTTGAATAGCTCCTTCAGGGGCTCCGCCAAGGAGGGAGGGGGAGCAATCTGTAGTCACAAAGGGTGAGAGGGCGGGGTTAGTAGAGGCTAGGAAGCTGCACCAACAACACTGACCAAGTCTACCCTGAAGACACACCTCTGTTCACACGAAATGCAGATGCACAGGTAATTCCTGGAAACAACTAGATGCTTGTACATGAGAGCAGGTGAATGAACTAGAGCACAGACCCTGGCCCCAAAAGGAGCAATGAGGGGGAATGAGTTCCAGAGATGGTGTGAAGTGTGTAAAGCAAAGTATAGAATGTCTACACTGCTGCCATTCATGCAAGATCAGAACACATACGGTGTGTTGTCTGTGCATAAGAAGTATGACAGGTGGAAGAGGAGCACACGGGACAGAGGAGAGGAGGATGACGCTGGGCTGTTTATTAATAGTGAGGTTTTATGTCCCCTAAACAAACCCTAACACCAAATGGGATGCAGGTGCCAACATGGAACAACAAAGCCTGACTGTCCTACTGGGGGTCAGAGTGCGGGGAAGAGAGTGCTCACCTGGGTCACTTTGGAAAAGATGTCATGAGGCAAAAGACCAGAAGAACCACCCACAAAGGCCATCTTCTAACTAGTGCAGGCATTTTATGGGTGGGCCAGCACTTGCGAAACAAGACACGTATACTGGGAGTGAACAGGCCAGTAAACACTATAAGTAAGAAGCACCAAGTCTCTCTCTCAAAGAAGGAAGATGCAAGCACAGGGTGAAGTCAAGGTTTCAATTAGATCAGATGGAGGGATGCAGAGTAAACACCAAGCCTGGCTGTGTCACCCAGGACAGTGAGCACATCCTACACCTAAGATGTGGTTTCTAAACACCATTCCCACTAAAAGCGTCCATGTGGTTAATTACAGGGCTCAGCTGGAACATCTTGTAAGACTGTAAACTGAGAACATGCTCAGAAAGAGGGGGCAACCTGAAGGAGCTCCTAATGACCAAAGGCTGGAACAATTTGCACACAAAATAAGTAATGGTGATTCATGTTGGATTACAGGAGCATTCCAATCAATAAACTTAAGAGAGAGGGAAGTAGAAAATCAGCATTAGACCAACACCACAGGAATGTCTGCTACAGAAAAGATCCACTACGGAGACTAAAATCGGTGGGCACAAGCTCAAGGAAAACAGGACTTAAGAGTCTCAAGGTACCTTTCCCAAGATATTTATCAACTATGACGGGAAAGACAGTAACTGCACAGTGGAGATGGTAGGAGACTTGAGCCACCGTCATCACGATGCAACTGCTGACACCAAGAACAAGGCACAACACACCAAGACATCACGTCACATCTATGCATTCTCACCAAAAATTCAGTCCAGTTGTGGACGTAAGACCAAATCCCAAATCAATATTCCTCAAAAGTGTCATCAAACTGTGCCTTTCAAGGAAGACAAGGGGTGGGTGACCAACCACAGCCCAGGAGACCCAGGAGGAGATGCAGCATCCCAGGGCCCAGTGAGGGGCACATATACACACTGTGCTTTCAACTTTGTCAGTCTAAAATTAGCTCAAAATAAGACATTAGAACATCTAGGTGGTCTCTTCACTGGCACACCTCACTCATCAGGCCCTGCTCCATCCCTTTTGCCTCAAAGGACCCAGACCCTATGGGGCCCTAGTGTGTCTCCTCCTTCTGACTCTACCTCGGCCGCCCATAGGTGGTACCAGGTGGGAAGACAAACACAGTGGCGCATCTAGGTGTAAGCCTTTCTTGTTTTCGGGTTTTAGTATTTCTAAGGCACCACCATTTCTGGATCCTCAAGAGAAAGTACCAGGACCTGGTACCACAGCTGCCGGAACAAGGCCTCAGCCTCGAGCTGCGTAGTGGCAGCCCCTTGTCTCTGGCCTGGTGAGAAATCCAGAACACTTGACCTCTGCTTGCCCTCACCTAACAGGCTGGGTACTCAGGTGGTAACAGGAAGTAAAGGAGCCTTCTTCTAGAAAGGCATGAATCCAGTAGAAGTAGAGATGCACAGACCACTGAAAGGGTGAACCCTGGGTAGTAGTACAGTGACTTCTACTGTTTTATTTTCTAAACTTTGTATGGTGGTCACGGTACTCCTTTATTTTAGTAACTAAAATTTAAACAACAAAAAGTCTCACCAAACAAATCTTATGCCAGATTTTTCTGAATCTAGTGACCCAGATGAAGCCAGGCAGCTGGATCCTCCCAGGCCAGACAAAGGCAGGTTTGCCTCAGTCCCTGTCCCGAGGGCAGCTCAAGCTTAGTGTACCAGGAGAAGAGAGAGTGATGCCGATGACATCCTCGATTCAAAGCTAGCCCTGCTCCCTGGGAACAAAGTGCTGGGCGGGGAAGGTAGTGGCCCCTGTGGCTGTGCCCCCAGGCCTCAGCCATTGAACCTGATGTCAGAACCACTCATCCTCCTTCAGAAGATGCTGGGCGTCAGTCCTGGATAGCTGAGCTTTCTGCCAGATGGAAAGCCAGCATAGACACTGACTTTTGGAACACCGAGGTCTGACAGAACACATGCATCCAACATGACACTCCTTTGGGACAGGAAGTTCCCTCTGAGACTGGATGTGTGGGCCTTCCCCAAGCCCCGGGGAATCGGCTCACCCTGACCAGCATCCTTTCAACAGCTGTTAACTGAGGCTCGCTCTGGGCCTAATAGACAAACAGAAGTCCTGGCTTTTCTTCAAAGGGATGGAAGGGTCAAAGAAATGAAGCAAGTCAGCTGTACACTATGTGAACAGGCGACTCCTGAGAAGCACATTAAGCTAGAGTTCTCAAAGGCCAAAAAGGTTGTGGCTGAGCAGAGGAGGGCAGAAATCCAGCTCCAATGTAAAAGCATCTCTTTACCTGCTGTGCTGAGAACAGACCCCAGTGGGCAAGGATGAAGCAGAAGCCAGCCTAGGCAAGAGGGAGGAGTGAGACAAGCAATGACATGGGAGATGCTAACCTGCAGAACCCTGTATGGATGGATTTGCTGATGACCCAGACATGGGCATGAGGATAAGGGTGGAGGGTGTTGTGTACGGCAGGGATTAAACTGTCTCATCTGCAGATATGAGAGTCATCAGATCAAGGTGGAGGGTGAGCCACCAAGGGAATGGGGCCAATGAAAGGAGATGGAGGCCCTGGGTACAGTGCTGAGAGGCGGGTGGGGTGCTGACTGAGGACAGGTCCGCTGGGTGGAGAAGCCTGGAAGCCCAATGAAGGGTGTGCTTTGAGGAGGTGGCAAAGGTGCCAGGGTCACTCAGGGCTCCAGTGTGATGAGAGCTGAGACCTGGCCTCAGGTCAGTAACATGGAACCGCTGGGAACCAGGACAAGAAGTGTGGAGGAGTTCAAGGGTGAGGGGCGGGGGTTGAAGCCAGGCCATACATCCCCGTGCAGGCCTTTAGCTGTTAAGAGGAGCTCTTTTCTCTCCTTGGCTGCTTGAAGATCGGCCACCATCATGAATGGCACAGTTAACTCTCCGGGCCAGGAAGTTCATGACCAACAGACCACTTCAGCAGAAACAAATGGTCATTGACGTCCTTTTTCCTGGGAAGGCAGCAGTACCTAAGGCAAAGTTGGAGAAAACTAGCCAAAATGTGTAAGATCACACCAGATGTCACCTTTGTATTTGGACTCAGAACCCATTTTGGTGGTGGCAAGACAGCTGGCTTTGGCATGATTTATGGTTCCTTGGATTATGCAAAAATGAACCCAAACATAGACTTGCAAGACATGGCCTGTATGAGAAGACCTCAAGGAAGCAGAGAAAGGAACGCAGGAACAGCATGAAGAAAGTCGGGAACTGCAGAGGCAACTGATGGTGCTGCCAAAAGTGAGCTGGAGACTGGATGACAGAATAGTACAGGTTCTTCAGTGACTTTATCTGTGGTGGTTGTGCAGGCTTTTCATGAGAGGACTAATTAAGAACTTTTATGGGGGGGGGGGGGAAGGGGAGGAGTTGAGAGGAGACACTGAGCTACAGAAAGGGAGAATGCTCTGCAGGTGTGCCCAACATGGAGGTGGGGGCCTTGGTCAGCTACAGTCCCAGGTGAAGACATTGGGGAGACCAGGGACTGAGCAGCACCAGGGTTGGCTGTAGTTGGACGTCTGCAGGGCACAGCCGCAGCAGACAGGGAGCTGGGTGACAGTCAAGAGGGTGTGGGAATGGACCCAAGGGCACTCAGTGACCCAGTCAGGCACTAGATGGGGTGCTGACATAGGAAAAATGATGAATGACAAAGAGGAAAGTGGTTCTCCAGACCCAGAGGGGCTGTCAACATGGACCTCCATATTGGAGGGTGGTCCAAGGTGGTACCGCACCCACTCCAAGCTCTGGCATCCCAACGGTTTGGCATTTGCATTCATATACACAGCAAACAGGGTCCTGACTCCAGTCAACTGGCACCCTTGGGGGCTGGGGCTCCACCCTGGCACTCACCACAGGGATGTGCAGCTTGCTGAGCGGTTTGCCATCTAGGAGGTAGGAGCCCGTATAGGTGACGTACTCAGCATAGCACTGGGGTGCCTGTGGGGTGATGTAGCAGAGGATCTTTCGCTTCTCCTCGATCTTCTTCCTGATCTGCAAGTATTCAAAGTACGGGTTGGATCTGTCACTGTGGTAGGGCTCAATATCATCCAGCTTTATGGCATCGACGATGGCAGCCAACGTCTGCTGGATCACCTCCCGTGTCTGTTGTGTGGATGTGTTCATCTGCTGCTGCAGCTGCTGGCTGGAGCGCTGGAAGCGGCGTTTGCGTGGGTGCTGGGCCTGGGGGTCGTCCTCCTCAGAGCCTCGACCCTTTGCTCTGGGGGTAGGGGCAGGGGCAGGTTCCTTCTCAGAAGTAGGTGAACTCTGCTTGTTCTGGTTGGCCAGCATCTGAGCCCGGTTCCTGGTCATGCGCTGTGGGATCTCCTCCACTTTGGGGGCCTTCGGGATTTCAGCTGTGGGTCTGTGTTCTGGTTCTGTGGTTTCAGGCTGGGCGCTTCCTGGAGGCCCCTCAAGCCCAGCACTGTCATGAGGGCCAGCCCCATTCACAACCTGTGCCTGTGCAGGGTCATCCCCAGGGAGCTCAGGTGTGCTGTGGGATGATGCCAAGGGATCTAGGCCCTCTTCCTCATCTCCACTACCTGGTGGACGCTGCTCTAGGGGGGCTGGTGTGAGCCCCAAGCTGGAGTCAGAGGCCTCAGGGGCCCTCCCCTCTGACACAGCCTCTGCTTCCACCATGGTTTCCAGAATCATGTCTGGCTTTGGCCCTTCTGAAGGCAAGGGCGAAGGCGAAGGCTCGGGCTCGGGCTCAGCAGGGAGCCGGGTAGCTGCCTGATCAGGGGACAGCACTAGCTGTTCCTCTGCAGCTGATGCAGCCACATCCCCACCGTTAAGGACCACAGGGGCCCCTGCAGGGGTACTTTCTGGAGGAACAAGAGGACTCTCTTCTACAGGTTCTGTTTCGACATCTGAAACATCTTTAGTTTGCAGAGGAAGCTCTGGCAGTGAGAAGGGCCCCAGGTCCAGGTCGTCCTCAGAGTTGGGGAAGGCATCGGGCCAGGGCACCGGCTCCACCTGGCCAAGGGCAGAGAGACTGTGGCCATTTTCCAAGAAGGTATTTTCCAGAGATCCCAGAGCCTCCACCTGAGCCACAGTGGTCATACACACAGGCTCTGGGGTCACATCAGGGGGTGCTTCAGGAAGTGACTTGCAGTTACTAAAGAAGGACTCAAGCCTGGAGGAAGGGACGAAAGGGGCTGGTTCTTCTGCAGTGGAGATGGCTGCTGGGATTGCTTCTGCAGAGGCATCTTTGACTTCCTTAAGTCCTGGCTCAGGGACCGACAGAGGGTATGGGACAGGGGAGACCGGGTAAGGGGGCTCTGTGGTGCTGAAGGGCCCAGGGGCAGCTGGGTGGAGGGAATCGGCAGGGCAGAAATGTTTTGGGGACTCTGGGAATCTCTGTGGAGACTTAAGCATAAGTTCTGACCCCACGGGCCAGCTGACAGGGTTTTCGGGGGCACTCCCAATTAGGCTGGAAGAGAGGCCCTGCTCCGAGGTAGCAGGATGAGCCCACTCAACCGGCTCCTCTGTGATTACCGTGCTGAAGGGGCCCTCATCCAGGGGCTCCAAGTAGCTGGGCTCGGGGGGGATGATGGCAGCGGTGGCCTGCTGGTCCTCTGTGGCATCCAGGGGAATGCCCAAGTCGGGGGGAAGGGCCCCCTCCATGGATGGAGCCAACAGCTCATCTCTGTGCGAACTGGGAGACTTTGCTTGTAAACCAGAGAAGGCACCCTCTGGGGATGGGGTGTTGGTGACCACGGCTGTGGGCGGGCAGTGCAGAGTGTCCACCTTGGGGGAGGGTATGCCATAGTCTGGGGAATAGTACCCTGGAGACAAGCAGGGAAACTTCTCCGGGGGACCTGGGGGCACAGAGACCTTGTCCTCCAAGTGCTGCCCTGGTGAGTCGTAACTAGATGCAGTAGGGACACTCTGCTGTCTGAAAAGCTTGTCCCCAATGCTGAATTCTTCTTCAGGAGTCCTCCTGATATCGACAGAGACTGAACGATAAAGGTTTGTGCACAGAGGCCTTGTAGGTGTCTGGCTTTGGGTTTCTGAAATCCCACTTGCTGCCACAGGGAATCTATCAAAGAAGGGTGGGGAGCAGGCGCTGGCAGCTGTGCTGGAGACCGGTGGGGGGTCTGTGCAGTCAAATATGAGGTCAGGATAGTCGTCAGTGCTGCAGGATGGCGTCCTGGGCGTGTGCATCGCTTCCTCATAGCTGGGGCCGGATACCACCGATGCAGGGGTGGGCACCCCAGTGGGCCGGTTCTGGTCAGGCCTGGGAGAAGCGGGCAAGACCTCTTTCATATGAGGCCCTGCCAACCAGTCTCTGGCGTCCACAGCTGGTCCCGGGTGGGGCTTATTCTCCGGAACTGGTGGAGCAGGAGCCGACTCCTTGAGCTTTTTGTCTTTAAGGGCAGGGTCCAGCCCCAGTGGCTTCTTTGGAGGAGCATCCAGACTCTTCTTCCTCATGTCCTCACCTGGCTTCATCCTCTCCTTGAGCTTAGGGTCTCCAGACCTGTGCCTCATCTTCTCCATCTGTTTCATTCTTTCTTTGTGCCGTTTGTGACGTTCTTCAATCTCCAGATCTTTCTGGGAGAGCATTATCTCGAAGCTGGTCATCATCAGATCGCCATCTCCCAGAAGCTTCTCTCTGGGCCTGACATCCTTCTTGCCTGGGTCTTTAGACAGTGGTAACTTATCGTTTCCATTGCTGATCTTTACAGAGTCACCTTTTTCTTTCTCTAAATTTTCCTTGAATTTCTCTTTGAGTTTGGTCTCACCGAGTTTCAGGCTTTCATCCTTGGATTTATCTTTGAAGGAACTTGGAGGACTGTCCTTATCTTTGACTGCAGGCTTGTGCTCATCTTTGTGATGTCTCAGGAGCCCGTCGCCGTGCTTGTCCCTGTGTCTCTCCTTCTCGTCTCTCCACTTTTCTCGGTGCTTATCTCGTCTCTTCCTCTCTTTTAGGATGTTGATGGCACTGGATCCATAAGGCTTTAGTTCCTTTTCTATTTTCTTGGAAGGTTCTCTTTCAGAATCATTTTTATCTTTCTTTTCGGTAGAAAACAATTCAATAGTTTTATCTAATTCGTCTTCTATGTCAGTTTTCGTACTGTAAGAAATACTGTAAGCATCAGCATCCAAGAAATCCTTCTCATACTGGCTGGAGTCCTTTCTGCTGCCAAGGTCCTTGTAGTCATCGCTCTTTTCTTTCTTCTCGGACTTGTCTTTCTTGCCTCTCTCTCGATCGTGACTTTTCTTGGATGAGGACGAAGAGTGCCTGTGCCTTTCTTTCTCCTTCAGCTTCTCCTGTGGACAGTTGTCCTTGACCCTCTCCTCCAGAGGCTCTGTGAAAGACACCTCCAGGAGGGCACTCAGGCCTGGGTCCTGCCCTCGGTCCGTGAAGCTGTCAGAGGACACCTCACTGATCTTGTCGTTGGAGTCTTCCCTGTACTCATGCAGAGCTTCTTCCTCCAACTTTTCTAGCAGGCTCTTCTCCGCCTCAGCACTTTTTGACGCCTTCCTCTCCCTGCAGTGCTCTTTGTCCGGCCTCTCCCTGTGCCTGCTCTTGGCCTTGTCTTCAGCACAGGGCTTCTTCTCCACCTTCTCGGAGGGCTTCTGCTTGTTTTTCTTTTCCTGAGTGGAATCAACTGAAGTCCGGTCTCTCCTGTCCTTGTATTTCTCTGTAGACTCTTTATCCTTCTTCTCCCTGTGCTTTTCAGAGACTCTGTCCTTCTTGTCTTTGGCCCCCTCTGCGGCTCCCTTCTCCTTTTTCTTTTCTTTGGGCTCCTTCTCCTTCTGCTTCTCCGCATGCTGCCTGTCGGCCGAGTGCTTCCGGTGCCTGTCGACGGGGTATGGCTCCCGCCCATCGTCTTTCTCCTGGGGGCCGTCCACCCTCTGCGCCTCGCCGGCCTCTCCAACTCTGAACCCGCTCGTTGCGTAGTCGTCCTTGTCATCCTCGCTCTCATCTGTGAATATGTCCGCAATGTACCAGCTCTTCTCTTTCCCCCGTTTATCATCCTTCTTTTCAGAGAAGTCTTCCGAGGCAACTCCGGGGAAGCTCTTCTCCTTCTTTTCTTTAATTTGGTCCAGAGGTGTTTTTCGTTCCTTGTCTTTGCTATGGATGTCTTTATGTTTTTCTTTAGTATCTTTTTTCTCTTTAAAACATTTATCAAATTCTTTGTCCTTCTGACACTTTTCAAGGCTCGATTTTTCACTTTTATCTTTGTCACTGGACTTCTCTTTGTACTTTTCTAACTTTGTCTTTTCCTTCCGCTCCTTCTCCAGGCTGTCTTTCTTCTCCTTCTCTCTCACTGGATGGTGCCTCTCCCAGGGCTCCAGCGGCTTCCCAAAGTCACAATCGGCCCTGTCCTTGAATATGCTGTCACAGCCGTACTCCTTCAGGTCTTCCCTGTAGGTCTCCTCGGCCTTCACCCTGCTGTCCTTCCGCTCCTTGGTGCTCTCCAGAGGGTCCTTTCTGTCCCTGCAGATGTCACTTAGATCCCTGTCCTTTCTGTCCCTCCCGCCTTCAGCAGACTCTCTCCTCTTTTTGTCCTTTTCTGAAAGGTAGCTGGGTATACTTTTATGCTTTTCAATTTGGTCTTTTCTCTTCTCAGAGTTTTTATCCAGATAGTCCCTGTCTTTCTTCCTAAAGAAAGCATCTTTGTCGCTCCGTTTTTCACTGTAGTCTCGCTTCTCCCGGCTTTTGTTTTCCCGCTTCTTCTCCTTATTGTCCTCTTTCACTGTTTCCAAGATTAGTCTGGCCACAGAATCATTTTTAATGTCCCTATAGTCTGTCACTGGAGAATCCCAACTGTCTTCCCCTTTGAAATCAAAGGATGAATCAGACAAGTCAGAAAACCACCGATCCTGCTGATCATCGGAAAGGCTAAATTTGGTGTCTTCATTCTCAAGAAACTGACTTTTGTTACAATACTCATCAAAAGCAGAATCTTCCCTGTAAAGTTTTTCTTTTTTGGGTTTTTCTTTATCTTCTTTGAAAGTCTTTTCCTTCTCTTTTGAAATTTTGTCTTCTTTGAAATCATTCTTTTTCTCTAATTTTGAGGGCCTGTCCTTCGACTTTTTCTTTCTTTCCTCTTTGTATAGTCTCAGTTTTTCCTCTTTTGGAGACTTTTCCTTCACTAATTTCTCCTTTTCTGCCTTATTTGAACGCTCTTTCTCTTCTCGGAAAGACCTGCTGACGTCTTTGTTTGTGTCTTTGATTCTCTTGAGTGACTTTTCATCTTTGGAGACCTTTATGATGTCATCTTTGAAGAGCCATTCTTTTTCTTCTGCTTTCAATTTGCTAAGCTTCTCCTCTTTCTTAAAGTGGTCTCTATCATGCTTTAATACTTTTAACTTGTTGTCGGTGGCAATGTCATTGTCTAAAAGTATAGCTTTGTCTGACCTTTGCTTGGAGTCCTCGTATTCATAAGTGAAACTTTTCAATTTGAGCTCTTGACTGACTGCACACAGTCCTTTCTCCTTGTTTTTGTGTTTGTGTTTCGTTTTATGTTTCTTGACCACTTTCCCCTCCTTGTCTAGCTTGGGGATGGCGCCGTCCACGCTGGGGTGGAAGGAGCTCCTCTTCTCCGACGGCACGCTCTGCAGGCTGCCTCGCTTCCTATGCTCCTGCCTCTTCCTCACTGGCTTCAGTGACTCCACACTAGAGCCCTCCGAGGAGCAGTCAGACTCACTGGTCAGTCTCGTTCTTGTAGAGTCTGATAAGGAGCTGACCTCTGACCAGGCAGGAGAAGAAATGGTTTTCCAATTGTCTGTCCGCCAGTGCTTGGCATGCTGGTCTGTGTGGCTGGGGTTATGCTTCTGGGTGGCAGAGCTCCCATGAGACGAGGTGGAGGAAGCAGACAGGGAGCTGAACAGGGATGGGTCCTTCAGCACCAGCGGGGACTCCTTGAGGCAGCCAGAGCTCCCCACTGAGTCCCTGTCGTCCTCGCCGCTCTCCGAGGACTCACTCTCTGACTCAGAGGAACAGAACTTGTCACTCCTTTTCCCAAACCGCACTTCTTTGCCTTTTGTTTCTTTCTTTCGCTTCTTTTTCACTTTATTTTTTTCCTTCTGCTGCTTGGAATTAGAAGGCTCCCGTGTTTTGTTACTGGGCAAAATTGTGTGTGCCGAGAGTCTCAGCTTCTCTCCTGTCCCCACAGTGACTCCGATGTCCTCCTCATCTGATGTGTCTGACAAAATGCGATGAGCTGCTTTCTTTGGTGCAATCGTGTTATTTTTAGTGTAACTTTTCACTTCCATTTTGGGTATAGAAATAAAACTATTTGATTTAGTCTCTTTTCTGTAATCCTTTTTCAGTAAGTGTTTATCATCCACTGGAGGGACTCTGTCCTGCTCATCATCCTCATCGAACTCATACTCGTCCTTGACAGGGGTCACAGTTTTCTGGGGCTCTGGATTCTTAGCCTTGTGCTTTAGGCCTTTTTCAAACTCAGAGTCCGTGTTATTTCCATCAACTGAACTAGAAGGTGCAAATGATGGGGCGTCTTCCTCCTCCGAGCTCTCTGTTGGAAATAAGGAGAAAGATGTCAAAGGCAGGTTCAAAACACCTGCAGACACGGATGGGCGAAAGCTGTCTGCAGAGGTGACCTGGAGAAAGGCCTTCCCAAGCACCGGTCACCCCAAGGATGAGAGGGGAAGCCCCCCACAGAAGCACTTCATTTGAGTTCGTGAAATCTGATGCCAACTATGGGCTGAAGGAAACCAAAGAGAGGTTTGTGTGAAGACAGGCTGGCAACTTAGGATAAGCCTGCAGGCTTTTTGGTACTGAAACCCCAGGTCCTCACAGTGCAGAAGTTCCTGTAAGTGCCAGGTGTCTAGGAGGTTGGGACCCGGTGTGCTGACCTGCAAATGAAAGCCAATGTTGCCTCTGACATCACAGCAGTATTAGGAGGCTTGTACCCAGCAGTGTCACACACCCTGCTCCCACCCCCGTGACCCCCCACCCTGCATATGGCCTGGTGCCCAGCCACTGACCAGTCGAGCTCTCCTCACTGGATGTGTAGGTGCCCTTGCCCAACAGGAGGTTCACCATGGTCGGGGAGTTGGCCACCTTTAGCGGCGTCTCGCCCTTTCGGTTGCTTTGCTGAGGATTTCCTCCGTACCGCAGCAGCAGCTTCACCACCTACAAGACAGCAGCAGGCGCCTGAGGGTGTGTTCTGAGAACACCGACTGTGCTATGGTGCCTGTATAAAACTGTAACTTGTTCAGGGAACCTTGAGCTTGATCAGGGAACAACCCCCAGGCAAAAGGCTAGAAGTTGTATACAAAGCACTTTCTGATGGGATCTCTAGATCTGTGCCTCTCCCATAGGAAGGACCCTAACAGTCCTGGCACCCCTTCCAGGCCCTCTTGCAGGTAGAACAGTCCCAACTCCCACAGAGGACCTCCTCCCTCTCGACGAGTCGACCACTTTCCCGGAATCTTCTCACACAGGATCTCCCCTCCTGCCAATGATCCAGTGGTCATGAAAGGGTTCTGGTAGTTTAGGGGGAAGTTTTTTATTGGAGGGGGATTTACAGAATAGAGGAAACAAAGAACAAGCTTCTGCAAGCGGGTTTATTTTATGTTTTCATTTATTTTAGAAAATAAGATTATCTCTGCTTTATTTGACAAATCATGGGTAAGGATGGTCGTGTGAATGACAGAAACACTCACGGTGACATTTCAACAGCTCTGTTCAAATGTTTATAATCAGCAACCTGTGCTTCGTATGCCCAGGACAGCTGATTCACTGAACTCAAGTACAAATATTAAATTCAATCTCAACTTTAGTCCAGTCTGAGATTAGAGCATGAGAAGAATCTTAAAAAGGATGTAACTTGTTACCCACATACTCTATTTTCATTCAGTAGTTAGTTTCTACTGCTTCATCAGGACAGTCTCCTATTGCTGCTCTAACAAATCACCACCACCTTCGTCTTACAATCCTGGAGGTCAGAAGTCCGAAATCAGTCCTGCTGACCCAGCTGATGTGTGGTATTGGCTTTTTCCTTTCCTTGCGTGAAGAGTTTCTTGCAGTGGGGGGGACTCTGGTTCTGTGTCCTTGCTGTCTGCCAGCTGAGGGCCATCTCAGTTGCTGGAGGTCACTGCATTCCTTTGCTACGGCCCCTGCCTCTAATGCCAGCAGTGCAGGTCAGGGCTCCCTCACGTCCTCATCTCTCCTGCCTCTGCTTGCAACTCTGACCCAGCTGGGAAAGGATCTGTTAGGACCCTTGAAGGCCACTGGGCCAGCCCAGATAATCCATGATCATCTCCCATCTCATGGCCCTTTACTTTCTCCCATCTGCAGTCCCCTTACCATGTGAGGTCACATGTCACAGATTCCAGGATCAGGATAGGGTATCTTTGGGGCCATTATTCTGCCTCCCTTGCCATGATTCCACACTCTTTGGCATTTTCCATAACAGAAAGTTTTAAAATGACAATTACAAAAGTACAGAGATTCAAATGATGACCCTCTTCCTCTCTACCTCATCACCTACCAGCTCACAATCAGCCACACCTGCCCATTCCCCCAGGTATTTTTAAGCAAATCACAGACATTTCATTAACCTTTTCAGTATATTTTTCTAAAAGGGTCTTTTAAAAACAAGAAACTATAATGCCATTATCTTACAAAAAAAGTTAACTCTAATTCCTAACATAAAATATATAATCAGTGTTCACATTTCTCTAGTTGTCTCAGAAATCTTTTAATTCAGAGTGTCCTCCCAATCTGTCTCTCCCCTGCAATGATTTGTCAGATTATGCTCATCATACTCTTGATGCTACTAGTTCCCTGGTATCTGCCAAAAATGACCAGGCACAGATGCCATAAGGAGCATTATGAATCCAAACAGCCGTGGTATGTTCTGGTCTGTTGGTGTCATCATCCTCACCATGCTCAACTGTCCCATCTTTAGCCAAGGGCCTCTTCAAGATGGCTCTGGTAATGACTGCAGCAAGACCACCTCATCTTTGTGATCCCCCTCCCGTTTTCTGGTAGCACAAGATGAACCAGGCACATCATGTACATCTCCTGCTTCAGACCTGGAGGTAGTCGTTTCCCCAAGGAGGCCAAGTCCTTTCAGGGGAACCCGTGCACTGGGGAACTCACTGTTGTTGGCCTGGCTACACCTCTCAGCATTACATCAGCCAAGGCCTTCCTAGACTACAGGGACGAGCAGGGTCCAGCAGCAATCCCCAGGGCCCCCCTTCCTATGGGCATGATCATCCACCTACTAAAATCCAACTACACCTGCATGGCCAGAGCAGGCCTCTTGTCACACACACTGCAGATAGTACTGGTGGCTGGAACTGTGAAAGGCCATCCAGGTGCTGACCCAGGATAAAAAAGCTAGGATGGTCAGAGAGGTCAGCTCTGGTGAGGGACAAAGGCTCACTTCTCAGTTACCCAGCAGACATTAAGGACAACAAAGACAGAGACAGGAGCTACGGAATGATGTAGAAGTCAGATAGGAGACCCACCTTGTAGTGCCCATTGTTGGCGGCATCATGCAGGGGTGTGTCATCGTCCAGGCCCTTGGTGTTCACCTCTGCACCTGCAGCCAGCAGCTGCTTGGCAACATCGTAGTAGCCCCGGTTACATGCCTCGTGCAGCGCTGTCCAGCCTGGAAACAGACACTTAGGACATATGTTATTTAATCCTCAGGAACATCACTCCTGTCTCAAAGCAGCACTCTGAGAACACTGATGACAGAAAAAAGCCGTGGAGGTGTTGCTCTGCACTGAAAGGCTAGAGGTCTAGGGAAGCCCTGAATGTGCTTTACTGTGGTACCTCGTTTTCCCAGGGATATTTGGCTTGTTAACCCTACAGATTAACCACCTGCAGGGATAATCTTGAGCAATAAGGGTGGAGGACTAGTGAACACAGCATCATGGGGGGCAGGCTCAGCCTGGCTCATCCATCCATCAACACATGGGGAGGAAAACCTCCCACTGTGGAAACACGCCCTCTGTGGAGTACACAGATGAGGCATACCTGGAGAATTCCCCTGGCAGTAGCCTGGAGCCTCAATCTGCCACCAGGTAGAGTGGCCACACATATCAGTGTACAAACTGAGCCTACTCCTTTGGACACAAATTCCAGTGCTATGAAAAATCTTCACATAGGAAAATGGTTTGTTGTTTTTTTAAAAAAGGAGCTAAATTAGGTTTTGGTCAGATACTATCAACTAAGGCAATGGGAAAAATCTAGAAGTATTCTGCATGAAGACTGCTTGCTCATCTCATGTTCTCATTCCCCTTGAACAACTCACACCTGCTGATGGCACATCATGCATAAGGGAAGTATTTTATGCAAAAAAAGGCAACACTGAAAGGCAGTCATAGGGCCCTCCCTCGGCCTGTTTCGGGTCAGGGAGACATACCCATTTGTCTTATATTAAAAGGAGACTCTCAGGGTGACACTTCTTCCCTGGGAGATGAGAAGGTGACCTGGGCTGACAGGCACAGAGGCACCCTCTGCTTGGGTGACCTACTTCTTTCTAAATATGCCAGGGGCACTCCTTGAGGAGCCAGGAAGAATGAACCCTTTAGTACAGAACTGGGGTTTATATAGCACAGCAGAGTAATATAGCTAAAAATTCCTCAATTCTCTTAAAAATAATGAAAAAAATTTTTATTTTTAAATACTTCCCAAGAACTACTAATTTCTCCATCTCAGAAACAGCAAATTATACTGGTGTAAGAGTGGGGTCTGCTTCATGCATCTAGAACACACCTATAGAACCACATGGGCCCAGGAACTGGCTCTTGCGCTTACTATGCTGATCCCAAGTACAAGACTACTGCTGCCAGGATGATGACACTTGGCCAGAGGGCTCTGTGCCTCTGGGGAAGCCAGCCTCACATCCTCCTGTAAATTTGCTGCAAGGTCCCCCTGCCCTGCCATCTTCTGGGCACTGTGAGAGCTCACCTGCGAAGTCCTTGACATTGACATCCGCCCCCTCACTGATAAGCTCCTTGATGCGCCGGGCATCTCCCCGGATGGCAGCTCGATGCAGGCGGGTCTCCCCACGCTCGTTTCTCTTGTTCACTTTATCTTTGGTTTTTGAGGCAGAGTTAGGCGTCCCCTTCTGACACACTGTCGACTGGGAGGGATGCTTTGGTGTTGTATCTACTGCATGCCAAGGAAAGGACAGGCAGAGAATTACTGGGGGTAGAGCCAGTGAGGCTGGGCCTGGGGATGTCCCTGCTTTGTAGAAACCTCCAGGACCTGGGCCGTCTTCATGAGGCAAAGAGGACGCCTTTGCATGGGTCTCCATCCCCAGGGAGAGAGCCTCTCAAGTCCCAGGAAACACCCACCACCCACCAACATGGGGTCTTACCTGGGCTGTTTGCAGACTCTTCGGCTGTCATCTGCATGAGGAGAGCCACCTGCTGGCGCTCAGAGAGGGGGTAGCCAGCTCGGATCCCAGACAGCCCCATGCCAAACAGCAGCCCGGCCTTCCGGGTGACAGGCTCCTTCTTAATCCTCTTCCGCTCAGGACCCTGCTTCTCTGTGAGGTGGTGGAGGAAAGGGGGGAGATTTCATGCCATGGAGTCCTTGGAACCCAGAGCCCTACCTGGTGTTTCAGAGCCCCTGCCTCCCACCTCACAGGGAAAGAGAAAGAACAGAGTTGGCAGCACTCCCACTGCCCATCATCACCTCTTCCAGCAGTAACTGTGACACACAATTCCAATACCTTGCTATCAGCCAATAAAGCCTGCTAAGCTGTGGCCCCCACCAACCATTTACTCCAGATGCCTCCCCAGACCACCCACCATGTGCAAGGCGGTGGGACAGCTGATCACCAATGTCCTGGCTCACACAGGACAGGTCTCCATCTATTAAATACACATGTCTATAATTCAAGTCCTCCTTCCCATCCCGCCTCCAAACAGTACAGACATAAAATGGCAAACATAGTTTAGAAATACATAAACAGATCAAGGCCGACTTGCAGTACTGTACCTTTCTTCTTGCTTCTAGGCACCTCCATTTCATGCCATGGCGCTTCGAGGAGCGAACCCGCCTTGAACCACGACATGGACTGAGCTGGAGGCATCTAAAGGCATCAACACAGAGCACTAACAAGACACGATGGAACAGCGCGGCCATCCCGTCTCAGCCTCCTCATAACAAGCAAATCCTCCACCTATCTCACCCATTATAAAATACCCTGTCAACGTTCAACAGAAATGCATGTGCTGTTTCTTTTTTAAAAGAGGCAGGGGTTTAGGGAGAAAAGATACCCCAACTCCAGGAGCCAAAAGTTCACCGTCTTCCTTCACCTCACCCTCCTGCTGAGGGGAAATTTGGGGTCCATCAAGAGCCTCAGAACCCTCCTTGAAAGCATGGGCTTTGGGTGGAAACCCTGTTCAGGGCCAAGATATTGCAGGGTGTTCTAGATCACAGGATGCAAGCTGCAAGCAGGAAAGGAGACGTGGGTCTCTGAAACTCTCCTCTGAGGGGTGTTTCCCTTGCTTCCCACTTGGCATATCTAAGGAGCCTCTCTTCAGGTACCTCAGCTGGCTCCCTGGCTGGGGCTTGACCCTAAAAAGGTGGTGATGTCTGTCAAACAAGGACTAAGCAGATGACATGTCCACCTTGTCCACTACTTTCCAGAACAATATCCCTTTTACTATTCACCACCTCAAGCCCCACAAACATGCCCATCATTTTTTATTTTCTTATGGAAAGTTTCCCATAAACTGTTTTCTTCAGAAAGTATTTTAAGTTGCCTTTTTAAAAACTAAAGTGACTTCGTGAGAATGCTGATTTATGAGTTGAGGTGGTAACTCAGGCACCGCAGGTCACCATCACCAGTAACACTTAATTTTAACCAATCCACAAGCATAAGTCTGAGAAAAGAAGTAAATTCCACAAAGAATGCTCTTTGTTGATGACCCCAGCTTATGCATCCCCAATTCTACCTACAATCTCCTTTCTAAGTAGCAGGGCCTAGTGGTACATCCCAGAGGCAAGAGCCTTTCAGGAAGCCTCTGCACAGGAGACGAACTAGTTCTGGCCCAGTCACTTCAATAAGTTCCCTGAAGCTACACCCCACTTTTGAAATGATTGGAAGCCATAGTATCCGAATCAGGGCATTTGGTTTAAATGCTCTTCCACAGTTGAGTGCTCCAACCTTTGCAGCTACCCCATGCTCTGCCTGCCTTCTCTACGTTTACCCAGTCGGTCATTTGCTGCTTGCTTACATGACACATTCCAATGACAAAGATGACAGAGCTTTCCATTGCTAAGGTATAAATAATGACAGAAACAAGACCAGTGGGAAGGCCAGACCCCCACCTCCTCGGCAGCTCTCCACAGGCACAAACCAATCAGCACCTCTCCATGGACAACAGTGATGCCCCACCACTGAGGAAGTATTTCCAGCACAGGGTTCTGAGTGTCACTGTAATTCCCTTGTAGGAAGGCAGTAGGAAGGCACATTGCATGTTCCCCACAGTCTGTGGACTGGACCCTACTTCTGCCCAATCTCCCAGAAAGCACTGCTTGGTCTCAAACAATCAGCCCCCAGCCTCTCAGGGTCTCTTGCCCACTATGCCCCTGCTAAGCGCACACAGTTCAAGAGGCCCGCTACCTCCAGCTCACCTAGAGCCATGAAAATAGGAAGCTCAATGGGAAGAGGATGAAAGCAGAACCTGAGAAAAGCACAGTGTAGAGAATTCCTGGTTGTGGATGACGTTTGCTAATTACATTGAATAACTTCAGAAGTAGCGTCTCCGCTGTGTGCAGACACGGGGTGCTAGGTGGACCCAGGGGAGGGCAGGGCAGGGTCTGAGTGGGATAGCTTCAGGATAGATGTGACAACTTTAAGATGCCAAAGGAACCAAGCAGATGGCAACAGAGCAACTGTCTTCAAGCGCCACTGCAGGCAGTGGCTCTTTAGGGGTAAAAAAGGTAGAAGAGGGGCCTCCAGGAGCTCACCCCATACTTCCTGAGAGTGGCAGCTTAGAACTCTTGACCCAGAGGGCTTTCTGCAGTAACAGAATTTGTCCCTGGTTGCAGAACAGGGCCCAATGGCACCTGGCCTGCAGTTCAGGAAGGAACAAAGGTCAGAGGTGGAGTGTGGAGACAGCCCTGTGTGCTGGGCTGTTGGCAGCCCCTCTCCAAGCACCCACACCCTACCACCATCCCTCCCCTCTGCCTCTGCTGTCACTGAGCTTCAGCAAGGCAGGGTTGTGTCTTCCCTCTCTCCCGTGGCCATGAGCTATAAGTGCTCTTGATGATGCTGAGGGAAGGGGGCAGACACTCTCTCCTGAAGATGAATTCATACCCTCATAGGAGCCTCAGGCTGCCCCACAAGTGCAAAGAGAGCAGCCTTCTCACACAGCTCTCCCTGGGCTTAAATAGGATGTTTTATGTTTCCTAACACAAGGAAAATCCAAAATGCAATCAGATCTAAGATGCCAACTTCTCTATGGCATAATATATCATTTTCTACAAGCACCCAAAGCTACCAGTATCTAGAGGGGTCTGAGTCCGGCCAGGCTGTGACTCTTGGGGTAGAGGGAGAGCCTGTAGAAGCCCTGCCTGCAGAGGAAGCCCCTCCATTGTGGCCCAGCCTCAATGAGGCCATGAAGGCTGAGGCTCAGCACGCACACAGGGTGTTGTTGAATGCTATAAAAGCAATCTTGCCATCCTCCTTCCAGACGCCTCCCAGCCTGCCCTTGGCCCACTGTGTCCTGTTGGCAAGGGCCAACCCAGAGGCCAGCCCAGGTGAGACTGACCCTTCAGAGGTGGGAGGCTGCAAAATCTGCCTCCTACTCCAGGTGGGAACCCCCCCCCCCCCGGCCAACCAGCACCCCCACTGGCCAGTGCAATGCTGGGTACAAGGCAAGAAGAGGAACACTTGGGGTAACTGGCAACTCCTTTGGCATTCTGCTTATTTTTTGTTTGTAATATCCACCCACAAACAAAGTAGAACTTATATGAATTCCAAATGGCATTTGCCAAGTTTTAGAGTGGGAAACTGATAGTTCCGTGTGACAGCAGAGCAGCAAGTCGGCTCGGGGGTATGGCTCTAACAAGCCAGTCTACGAAATGTCTCCCAGGCTTAGATTGGAGGTGGGAGGGGGCAGGGTTGCAGAGCAGGGACTGTGGTCTGCAGCTTCCACATGCTTTCAGAGCTCTGAGGGCTCTGCAGGTAACAGTAGTAGGCAGAGTTCCAGGGAAGGAAGAGTGATGGAAAGCATGGGTGGGAAACAGCTGGGCCTATGATCCCAAAAGCTGGAGCAGGGCTGTCTTCCTACCGGATTCTTACTTCTTGTTCCCTCAAGTCTGTCTGCTGTCTTCCTCATTCCTACTGTGTTCCTGGTATTCTAAAGTCAGTTGTGGCACTCCTCTTAGGCTAATGTATTCAAGATGGTTTCACATGAGCCTGGTCAGTCCCTCTGCATCATCTTTAGGAAAACATGGTGATGTGACAGCACCTTGTATCTCTACAGCGCCTATATTCTTGTGCATGTTCACCTTTGGTCTCCATGAAGTCAGTGTACATTTTATCAGGCGTTCTTGGTATGTGGGTCACCCAGCTGGCAAATCACTGGGCTTCCTGATAAAGCCCTTTTCCCTCCTCATGCCAGCCGTTCTGGAACACACTCCTTCTGCACTCTTTACTGCAGCTGTCTGACTAGAATGGGGTCTTTTCCCACAGGAGTAGGACTGCCAAGGGCAGATGTTTCTGAGGGACTTTTGTGTGTAGGAGCCAGTGTCCAAAGTCCACTTCCTGCAACTCAGTCTCACTCCCCAATAGAACTCAGATGCATCCACAGGAGAAAAGACTTATCTGAGTGACACTGAATTGTGGCAGCAATGGCACAGAGTGAGCGTCTAGGGGAAGGTTTCCCCATCATAACAAGTTAGGAGAGTCCAGTTCTGTAGGAGTGGTGCTGGCTCTGGCTTCCATAATATTACTGAGAGGTTGGCTTGCTATTTGTAGGCCACTTTTAACATTTTTTTCTATGTTGTTCTGTAATTTCATTACAAACTACTTACATATGTAATCTATCCCCTGCTCATAACGCCCTATCCTTTCTGAACTAAGGACTCCTTTTTTCACAGACATGAAAAGTTCTCTGTCTTCTTTGAGCATCAGTGCTCCCACTTCTCTCCTTGGTCAGATGCTAATGTTGTGCCTCAGTCCCCTCCACACACACATCTCATAATGTCTTTCATGTTTCCTATCTCTTTTTCTTTCTATGCGTCAGTTTAGGCAACTTTTTTAGTCATAACTCCCAATTCACTAATTCTTTCTTGTTATATCTAATAAGCTATATAATCTGCCCATTGAATTTTAATTTCAGTAATAATTTTAATTTCCACGTTACATTTTATATTTTTAAAAAATCTACATGATCTTTTTTGACAGCATCATGTTCCTTGCTCATGTTTTCAATTTTTTTTTATTACATTCTCTAATCATCCAAAGGCATGAAGTCCCTGGGGCTGAACCTCTCTCAGGATGGGTTGCTTCATCATGGTCTGTACTTCTGACTGGGGAGTTGTGTTCACCTGAATTCTGGGGCCCAGCAAGTTGCACGGATGGCCATCTGGGACTAGAGGGAGAACAAGGTATTTTCAATGGCATAAGGTAGCACACATACAAGTGACAGCCCTACAAGAGAGGGCAGGACAAGTTAAGTCTCTGAGAAGACTTCTCAAAGTCCCTCACCTCATCTAGACACTGGCTGAAAGAGATAAGTGCCTTAGCTGAGGAATGGTGTCTTCTGGCCTGAAGTGTCCACAGGTGTGGCCTCTCATTGGCCTGACTTTGTGAGGCCTTTGGCCTGTCCACGGCTGCCTCAGCACACTTGCAGCAGTAGCCAGGGCAGAGATGCATCCCAAATCTCACTATTCTCAGCCTCTGGGGACTTTAGATACTCACTTTTTATGTTTATCGCTCACCACTATAATTCCTAGGCTTTTCCAGCAGAGGGGTTTTCAAGGAGACATAGTCCACCATATTGCCAAAAAGGAAATATGTAACTTCTATGACCCACTATAAATCCTAAGTTGTTAATACCATCTTGACTCCATGGGAGAGCCTTTAGAAGTGCTATTGTAAAATCACAAAGTTCATCATAGCAATGTCAGTTAAAACTCAGGTAAGTCTGCAGTAGGTAAAGTGGTGGGGTACTGGGGAAGTTGCTGTCCTGACAGCCTCTTTGTGTCCCACTTGGCCTCAAGAACACACCTTCCACACCAAACGCGGCCCAACCTTGTTGTTCAGAATCATCAGACTAAGAAGCCTCGTTCATGGACAGTCCACACACTAAAGAGATTATCCAAATCAGGTAATAAGTAAAAAAAAAAAAAAAAAAAAAGTCAGGTAATGAGTTACAACAGGGTTGTCATGTTTACCAAAGCATTATACTCCAACTCTTCAAACGTAGCAAGATGGAAAAACCAAGGACCCAAGCAGAACACTGTCCCACTTAACCAGCATGGTAGGACATTGTCTAATATTTAGGCTGCAGTTGTGACTGGCTTCTCCTTCCAATTTCCTAATTTGTATCAACTTTTTTCTTTTTTTTAAAGAAATTACCACCATTCATCATTTTAAAAAGAGGGGCTCTGTAGGACTCAGCCGGTCCCTTCTTCTCTGGTCTTAATCTTCTCTCCCCAAGAAGGGAGCAACTGGGTCCACTCATGGAATTCAATGAAGGCTATCATGACCAGGAAGCCAGAATATAAGAAAGTGATGTCAGCATAAAGGGCTCAGACAACAGCCTCCCAACCACTGCCTATCACTTTCACTACACTAAAGCATACTAAGAATTTAAAAAATAAATCATAATTCAAACCTGCAACCACACCTAAACCATGTCATCAATCCTGCTAGTCCCTGGGCGTGCCTGCACAGGTCTCTGACTGCAACTCTGGGAGCAGCATTGGTGGAGGGGCCACGTCCTGACTCCTCCCGAGAGCTTACTGGAGCACTCTCTGCAAACCCACCTCCCCAGCTTCATAGGTCAGAATCACAAACTTCTCACAGTTTAGAGATTTACAGATGAAAAAACTGAGCCACACAGGGAAGATAAGACATACACCCAGAGTCCCACAGTGTCTCACCAGGATACATCCTGCATAAGCTCTTGTGCCCTCCCCTCTATGGCCTTCCCTGGTAGACTATACTCCTCAGTGTCCTCAAAACCCAGGGAAATAAGTAGTCCTGCAACTCCGCGGGGAGGACTAAAAGCTGACTTTGCTTTGTGCCCTGTCCTGTAATCAGTTATGGTCCCGAGTAGGACTACATGAGGGGTTCTGGGAGTCCTCCCAGCAAATCACTGAAGCTGGAATGTCATGGGGCCCCAACTCACCTATGCTATGTTGATAGAATGGGCCTAGATAGGAGTGCACCTGTAAGGGGCCCTGAGGGAGGCTGATACCCTATAGAATCACACCTTTTCGGCAACTGAGGGAAATAGAGAATTTTAAGTACCAAGAATCTTCCTTTGCTAGTCCAAACTCCCCTTTATATAAGAAGCTAAAGTTTAGAGAGGAAAAATTATTGGATAATAGCTTGACCAGAGGAATTCTTTTTTGAAAATATTTTACATGGAAGTGCTTCTTTGTGAGTGACCAAGTGTGGTTCCTCAGATAAACCATACGCTCATTCTTGAACTCTGACCATCATAGGAGGGGCGGGTGCTGGGCTCCCTTCACCTTTGCCCTGTAGCCCTGTTGACTGCTCACCAACATCCACATCCCACATCTTTGCTGCGTAAAATAATTCATCTTTATTCCATGGTGGTGGCAGGTCAGGAATGGGCAAAACCTAAGTCTAGTCACATGGTGGGAGAAGAGAGCCATACAGCAATGGGCCGGGCTTGCCCTTCTGGACTCTGCTTTGAGATTCGAGGTGATCAGGTGCTCAGTGCAGACTGAGGCAGGGCTTCTTGCTGCATGTAGCTAAAGCATCCTATCCCAGTCCTTCTAGCTTTGGGAGCCTTGTCATTATGCATCAGCCAAGTCCTGAGAACTCCTAGGGTCACACTGTGGGTGGCTTATGCCCTTTACAGCCAGAGGTTTCACCATGATGCCACCTTGCTCTCCCTTTTGGCACAGTCCAGCACTCGGTGAGTGAGCAGAAACCCCTTCATCATCATGCAAAAGTCACCTCCAGAACACAGCAGGGAATAATGTTGGGTTTCAAGTTCTGTAGATGCCAGTGGCACCCACAGAGGATAATGTTTTCCTTTCACAAACAAGGGACATCCCCCAAGAAGTCACAACAGCCAGTACTTTCCCATCTTACAGAACCAGAGTGATCATGATTTCTGTAAATAAGTATGTGCCCTCGAACAATAAATGCTCACATTTTAGCACTGCTGAATAAATACCCTAGGTACCAGAGATAAGTCTTATTCACAAGGTAAAAGCAAAATAATAAAATCTTAATTTCTCCTCATTCCAAAGACACATTCAGGTGTTGAGAATAGGCAGCTGCCAGCTCTTGATGCTTCTGGCAGAGAAACTCTCAAGGGGGAGCCCATGTGGCCTCAGGGAACAAGCAGGGCCTACCTGTGGTTCCAGGTAGGAAGCAGCAGACTAGAGTTCAGACTAAGGGGTGGGAAACTGTAATGAAGCAAAAGGCTTATGAAGGAAGCCTGAAGAAAGTAGGTAATCATCTAAACCAACCTAAACAATATTTATTTATAGACTTTTTCAAGTTGTGAGAAAATTTAAACATATAAAAAGTAAATAGAATAGTATAATTTGAAGCAAGTAGCAAACATCATACACCTTCATCGTGAACACTGTAAGTGGTAAAATGCTTTACAACAAAACCAGCAGCGAGTCAGCAGCAGATGCTCGGGCAGGCGGAGCCTCCTCAGACAATCTGCCTAGGAAAGGCTGTCCTGCTGGAGTGGCCTGCTTGTTTTTCCTACACAGACAGCCAGACGTGCTCTGGCCCTAGGCTGGAAGGGCCAAGACACAGCATGTGCAGTCTGTGCCCAGCCCTAACAGACACCTGGCTCTGGGGCATGCTCTGGCCAGAGCTTCTGAAAGGACATGGAAGTAGTTCCTGACACAAGCTCATAATCACCTGGACATGAACTGTCCAGGGTACTATGTGGGCAGCTAAAATGACAAACCACATCAGGGTGAATTTGCTTTGATTGGGCTTAGATGTACAGAGTATTTCCAGCTTTCACCACAGACGGGTGTTGTTCTTGGCAAGCCGCCCCCAACCCTGACTAAGCGTTGCAGAGACTGGCCTCCTATGGGCTGGGTCACATGCAGCAGCTCCTGAGGGTCTATGAAACAGAAGAAGGTTCTTAGGCAGATCAGTGGTCTCTGGGGGAGGCTTAGCAGCCTCTGATCACTCAGGACACAGCCGAGGAATTCACTATTTGCCACTCAGAGCCCCAACTTCTGGAGCCTTATGCTCCCTCTGTCCACTTCATAGAGCATGCTGGACCATATCTTCCCAGCAGAGGGCGCTGAAGGAACACAGAGACCAGGATGCAGGGCAGCCTCACAACTGGTGCGCCTCCAGGTCTGTTGCTCCCTCAGATTGAAGGGAACAGCATCTATCTCAGTCACTCATCAGGGTTAATAATTCTCCCATGTGGCCTCTCCCTCCTGACAGCTGATGGCACACCCCTGCAGTGGGGGCAGTACCTGCCAGAGGTGTGTGCCTCTTAGAGAAATGGCGTCATCCATCTTACCCCATACTTCTGAGCAAGAAATGCTCCTACAGTTAGTACAGAGTTGATGCCCAGCTTAGGTTTCCTGCTGACCAGGAAGTGCAAGTAGGAAGAAGACGGGTAACAGGTTACTAATCACAGCGTGCAGGAACAGCAGGGCCAGGCAAAAGGCCTACCACTGGTGTATGTGATACACAAAGATCAGCTAGTTTAGAGGCTCCTAATACAAGAGATACCCAATACACCCATGAACCAGAATCATCTCACTGGAAAATCTAGTTACATCATATTAACAGAGCAGATATAAGAAAGTTATTAAAACTGGCCCCCAAAAGGAAAATAAACATAGAAAGGCAAGTACTATATTTTATATGTATTTAGATTTTTGTAACATAATCCTTGCTTGGAAGATTCTATTTCCTAAATGTTCTTCACTTTTTTCCTACCTCATAGTGATTTCCTCCCTCCCCTCACCTGAGGCCTGACACACAGATAGTAAACATGAGCACTCCCGGAGTGCCCCAAGAATCTTCTGGACACCCCACAGAACTAGCGTGGACACCTCCTGCTGAGAAGATGCTAACCATCAACAGACTAAGCTGTGAAGCCTACTGGAACACACAGACTCAAAAAGCCACTATGAAGATGAAATGGGCTCTTGAAACCTATATAATTTATTAGCCAATGTCACCCCACTAAATTCAATAAAAATTTTTTTAAGAAAGAGATAACATGGCCCTGCAAAGAAATCCTACCAACCAGACAGGGCAGCCAAGATTGTCCACCCCTAGGCATGCTCTACAGGAATGCCGATGCATCACCTCTACTCAGCCAGCACATTCTCTATGGAGGTGGGAACTCTTAACACTATCTCCTTGACTCTGAAAGCAAGGCTCCAGGGACTCACAGGACTGTCCCAGAGGTTTGAAGCCAACCTCTAGACCCCCAGCAACCAGGCAGCCAATAACCAACAGCAACAGCACGCCCTCCACAACTAGAACTAGTACAGGCATCAGAAACAGGAGAGGATATCCAGGCCTGGTCTGATCTCCTCTGGACCTAAAGGCTGAGTCACAGAATCCCTGTGAGCACCCCTCCATTCTGGTGGGAGTCCCACGTCCACATGTACTCACACCCTCCCTCTGCTCTACTGTTCCATGGAGCTTTGGCCCCACCCCTTGCACACCCACCCCTTCCAGTCCCCAATATGCCTGGCTCAGTGACAGGAACCATGGGATTGGTCCATACAACCTTCCTCATATCCCAGCCAGCAAAACCAAACCCATTTCACAGGCTTTTAACTAACCAAAGTCTCTGCCCAGCTGCCAGGAACCCACTCCCTTGAGGAACACCTGCACAGGAAGGTGTGAGTGAGGGACCTATGACCTGACCTAATGAATAAAAGCTGAGACACTATTTTTCCAGGCTGTTCCCTCTGCCATTTCTCCCAGTTTTCTTACATATTTATCTTGTTTCAGTACCTGACACATATTCCCACATGCATGAAGCCACCACCCATGCCCCATCTCTGCAGGGCTTCTGCTCCTTGTCCTATGGCTGCATTGTGGGAATGCCAGGGCCCACCTCACAGCTGTGGGTTCACCCAGACTCTTTAGCCTTCTACATGCTCTGTGCCCTTTTTCACCCTTGACCTGCGACTGGCCTACAAGTCTGCCAAGCAATCAGATGCCCAGCAGGCTGGGAAGGCCCCCAGGCACCAGGATCAACAGGAAGAGAGAGTGGCGTGGCAGGACAGAGGCCGGTTACTGCCTGGATGCAGCACATGTCCCAGTGAGCAGCTTGAGATGGGACCAACTTAAGAGTGCACACACCAAATATTATTAATCCCTTACATGCATACACTCAAAGACACAGAGACATGTATGCACACATGCACATACTTGTGTGTGGGTACATGCTCACACACACACACACACACACACACTCACACGCAGACACACGTACACATATGCTCACGCCCAGGGCTGACCTGTACTCGCTGGGTCCTGTTTTCAGTGGTCCCTTTGGCTTTTATTTCAAATAATTGGGCTTAATTTATGTGTTGTTGTAGCCCTGAGGGAAACCATGTTTATCCTCCAATGCTCTGGGCCACCCCCAGGTGTGCAGCAGGACTGGATTGGGTTTGGTGCCACTTCCCTGGTAGAGCCCAGTGTGAGCAAACCCCTGAGGATGGGGTCAAGGACACTTTCTGTGGAACAGAAGAAGCTGGCAGGTATAATGTGGGAAGGGTCCAAGTGAGAATAACTTGGAGGCAGTCAGGAGGAAGCAAGGGGACAGAAGACAGCAGGAGGGGCAGAGGTGGCGCCGGGCTCCTGGTACCTGTGTCTGAGTCCTTCTGCTCTCCATTGGCCCCCACAGTGAAGGGCAGCTTCCGTTTGGTTGCTCTCTCTCTCACCTCCTTCCCTCCATCACTGCGGTCCAGTTTTGGGGTCTTGGTTAGAGAAACTTTATCTTTATCCTAGAAAAGAAAGTGACACTTTTAGACATTATTCCCAAATTAGTCTCAAAATCCTCACATCTACTATGGTCTCATTTATGTGCCAGTTAAAGCAAATCTATTATTTGGGCACTTAACAGCCCCTCCTGCCCACCAGGATCAGGTGTGCACATACGGCTTCCTCCGTCTTCCTCTACAGGGCAGACAGCCATGCTCACCCATGAGGCCCCTCACAGACCAGAGCTGCTGCTGAGCCCTGTCCATGATCCCACATGACCTCACTTCTTGTCCTGAACCCAGAGGAGTCTTGAGAAATTGTGGCCAACAAATCCTTTCGTGAGTATGAAGAAAGCAAAGACACAGTTGCACCGAACCCATTTTCCCAGGGAAAAGATCCAATAATGAGGTTTAAAAGCCTTAAAAAGGTGTGTAGACAGATGGTGTCCTGATTTCCACCACAAACTCACCCTGTGGAATAAAGGGGCCCAGCCACCCCACCTGCTGAGCCTCCTACCGTCCAGGAGTGTGTCCATCTCTCAAGAGGCTGCACTCCTCCCTTCCCATGAATGGGCTGGGTTCTCCTCCTTCCCTGACATCCTCTGCATACTCCCACATGGCCTCACATGACCCCCAGTGCTCATGCTGTCTCTGGGTGCTACCACAGGCCTGTGACACAGTGAAGCTGTCTTCGGGACAGGTCCTGCAGAGCAAGCATCAGTCCCAGAGCAGAGCTCACATCTGTAAACCTGAATGCAGATGACCCACCCCAAAGCAAGAGGTAGCTGGAGAATGGGTGGGACACGTCCTTATCACCCCCTTCCTTGTTCTAGTCTCAGGGCTGGTCTCCCCTGCAGGGTAAGGACTAAGAAGCCCAAATTCCAGCTTTACCCTGACCAGCTGACCAATATTGGGCAAGTCTAGCACTATGTCTGCCTTGGTGTCATGATCTGTAGAATGGAAGACAGTGCCCACCTCAAAATGATAAATGGACCACATGAGGTGAGGTCGCATGTAGAAATGGCAGTGTGCAGTACCCTAGGGGAAGGTGAGGGTAGGGCAGCCCAATCCCAAAATGCAGTGTGTGTATATTGATGAAACAAGCACTTTGTGGCAACAGGAGCCCCTGCTCTGCTGGCTGCAACAGGTGGAAACCCTGGATCCAACCCCTCAGTGGAGAGCATCATCAGAGGTGGGACTCCCTGGAGGAGCTACCTTCCAGCACCAAGCATAACTGAATTCCCTCCTCCTGTGGCCCAGATGATCCTCCAGCTTGATCACTGAGCCACAGCATCCACCACCCTTAGCAGCTGAGACACACCCATCAAGTGACCAGGGAGATCTCTGCCAGCACATGCTACCAGCTCCAAGGGCATCTGGAGTACCAGGCAGAGCCTGAGCCATGCTGCAATGAAGGACGGACCCCTGGAAGATGGAGCTGCACAGATGCTAGACATGCTATCTCACCCCACAGGGCACCTGAGATGCCAGGATACAGCCACACCTGTCACTACCTGTACCTGCACCACAGAACTGGGAGAAGAACGGAAACCATTAGCAAAAACCCCTGCCCACCAAGAAAATTCCTGGCCCAGTTGGTGAATCTGATCTAAAGATATATAAAAAAGATCATACAAATAATAAAGTATTCAGGAATGTAAGAAATTTAAAAATCAATGTAATTTACCACCCAAAGAAAATCAAGGGAAGAGCCTGGTAGGGCGTGCTCAGTGGTTGAGCTTCGACCTAGGATACAGGAGATTGTGGTTCGATTCCTGGGGTCAGGGCACATGCCTGGGTTGTGGGCTTGATCCCCAGTTGGGGGCGTGCAGGAGGCAGCCAATCAATGACGACTCTCATCATTGCTGTTTCTATCTCTCCCCCTCTCTCTGAAATCAATAATGTTTAAAAAAAAAAAAGGAAAGAAGGTAAAGGAAGGAAAGCATATGATCATCTCAATAGCTGCAGAAAAGGCAGCTATTAATCCTGACACAAAGTCTCAGCACATGAGGAGAAGGGACACTCATCTACCTGACAAAGGGGAGCCAGGATCCTTCTGCTCAAGTTCAGAAGACTGGGTGTTGCCTATAATCACCTCATCTATTGAAAAGCAAAACATATATATATATTTTTAATATATCTTTATTGATTTCAGAGAGAGGGAGAGAGAGACAGAAACATCAATGATGCGAGCCATTGATCAGCTGCAGCCCGCAATCCAGGCATGTGCCCTGACCGGGAATCGAACCCCGATCTCCTGGATTCTAGGTCGATGCTCAACCACTGAGCCATGCCCGCCCGGGCAAACATTTTTTTTAAATGAGCAAAATATATAAATATGCACTTTGCAAAAGAAAATATCCATATAGCCAATTAACATTTGGAAAGGTGTTCTACATTAGGAAAATGCAAATTAAAACCACAAGGAAATCTAAATACTCCCACTAGAATGGCTAAAATAAAAAAGACTAACAGTATCAAATGCTGACAAGGATGGGCAGAAAAACTAGAACTTGAGGTGCTGCTGGTTGGACTGAAATGGTAAAACCGCTTTGAGAGTTTCTCATAAAGATAATGAAATGAGTGCATGTGTTCACAAACTGGCATAGTGATGTTCACAGCAGTTTCATTCACAATAGTAAAAAAATGAAACAACACAACTGCCCATTAAAAGGCAAATGGACACATTAATTCTAGTGGTCATAAACACAATATTCCACCACAATAAAAAAAGACACTGTTACAGGCAACAACTTGGATGACTCTCCATAAGCCCTCACAGAGAACAGCACTGATCCGTGAGCAATCACAGCATGACACCTCTGGGCCACAAAAATAAAATCCCCTCTGCAACCAGATGTGGCTCAATTCCTTTTTCTTCCCCTGAGGTGTAACAAAGTATGAATCTTTAAATGACTGATTATATACCTGAAAAATCTAAAGGAATATATAATTAAAGGACTCAAATTAGTATGCAAATTAAAGAAAATGCTAGATACTGGAATTTTTTTTTTTTTTTTAAATATATCTTTATTGATTTCAGAGAGAGGAAAGGAGAGGGAGAGACAGAGATAGAAACATCAATGATGAGAGAGTCATTGATCAAGCCTGCAACCCGGGCATGTGCCCTGACCGGAAATCGAACCCCAATCGCCTGGATCCTAGGTCGTTGCTCAACCGCTGAGCTACGCCCGGCCAGGCTGGAATTTATTTTTATTTCCTATAAACAATTAGGAAATGATATCAAAATATCACTTAATAAATATCAAAAGACATCAAACATACAGAAATAAATCTAACAAAATATGTTCAATCCCTCTATATGGACAATTACAAAACATTACTGGGAGAAAATAAAGACTTATAAAAATGGAGGGATGTGTTCATGGTAAGAAAACTCACATTGTTATAATATGGCAATTCTCCCAACACTGATCTTTACATTCAAAGCAATCCCGTCAAAATCCCAGCAGGCGTTTTGTGGAAATCAACCAGTTTATTCCAAATGTATATGGAAAAGCAAAGGGTCAAAAATAGTAAAGACAATTCTGAAAAACAACAAAGTTCAGCAAATTAAGGTACCAGAGATCAAGACTATAAAATTATGGTCATCACAACAGGTGGTCCTGGACCAAGGACCAAAGGTTCAGAACAAAGAACACAAGTTGGAACCCCACCTAGCTGGTGACAAAGGCTCTGCTGCAACCCAGTGGGAGGGGGAGGGAAGGTCTTTTCAGTAAGTGACAATGATCATGTGAACATCCGTAAAAAAGAAAATAAAACTTGACCCCTAATTTATACCACAAAACAAAAATTCATTCCAGATGAATCGCAGACTGAAAGCTTTTAGAAAATAGTACAGGAGAACATCTTCATGACTGGTAAACAACAGAAAAATACAAATAAAACAACAGGATACCACTAGACACCCACCAGCATAACTAAAATTAAACTGATACCAAGTGTTAGCAAGAATGTGAGTCAACCTGAACTCTCACAGCTTTCAGGACTAAAGAACAGACACAATAACTCTGACAAACTATTAAACTATATCTACCACTGTGTAAAAAACCTAACGTACATATGTCCATGTCATTACTCTGTTATATTCTAAACTAAAAAGACCCCCGAATGTTCACAGGAGAAAATGGATAAGTTGCTGAACATTCCTACAATGGAATACTACACAGCAACAAAGGAAGAGAACTGCTGCTAAGAAAAAGCCTGTAAATCAGATGTAACACTAAACAACTGTTCTCATGTAAATCCCAATAGTAAAAACTTGTCTACAGTGACAGATGTCAGAACAGAGGTCACTTTGGTCAGGAGTGCTACTGCAGACTGCACAAGAAGGCTCCCACGAGACTGACAATGCTGGTATATTTTGATCTAACTGGAAGTTATCCCAGGTTTAAAAAATGAAATGTAATATATGATGCGCATTGATATGTCACAAAAAAAGTTCCAAAAAAGTTTTAAAATCCCAGCTCCTCACTATACTACCTGTACAGGGAAAAGCAAACACCTGCACTGCACCTGGAGTGCGTTAGAGGCTTAGCCCTAAGCTGTACAGCAGGAATAGAGCTCTCTGGGAAGACCTGGGTTCAAAACCTTGCTGAAGAGCTAGGTTGGGGCAGAGTTGAGCTTTCCTCGCTAGTAAAATAGGAATCACAACAGGAACCAACTGTACATTATTACAACATGTTTTCACTTCCTAAATGCTAAAAGAATACCTGAAACATTAAATTCAACCTTACCAACCACTTCTGTGTCAGACTTTGATATGCCATTAAAACGGTCAGGGTAGTAACAGCTGTCATGGGACAGCCAGATGGTGACCTGGTTGGCCCTTGTCATCTCATATATCCTTCACAATCAACTTAAGGAGGGGGTTCCATGCACATCATGTACAAAGAAAGAAAGGCCGGTTTATAATTCCCTATCACACCATGCTTTCCACACAGAGGGGAATAGAAAGCAGTAGTACTGTATGAAGGATGGTCACGGTCCACTTGGCACATTCACCCTGGAACTACCTTTACTATGGTTAACTAACTCTTATCTATAAACGACCATCATCGAAAGAATCCAATAGGAATGAAAACTGTATTAGCCACTAAAAACAGCATAAATGTATCGATCCAATTGTTCTACTTCCATTTGTTGAAAAGATTACCTTTTCCCAACTGAGTTGCCTCAGCATCTTTGCCCAAAAGAATTGATCATACATGGGTGGGAGTCTATATGTTCCAGTCATTGATATGCCTGTCCTAGGCCAATACCACACTATCTTATTATTGTAAATCTCTAGCAGCAATTTTCAACCAGTTTGCCACAGGAGTTTTTAAAACCTGCAATATTTGACTATTTAGTCAGGGGCACTGACTTCTTTTTCCTTAGATTGTCAAATAAAAAAATAACAGCCCTGGCCAGATGGCTCAGTTGGTTGTAGCATCGTCCTGTACAAATCAATGTATCTCTCTCTCTCCACCCCTCCCTCTCTCTCTAATAAAATCAGAAACAAAAAACTGAGATCACTTTTGAAGTCACTCCTCTTGGAAGAAGGGGGCAGATAACTGACTTGTTCACAATCATAAAGACACGGCAAAGCATAAGCTTAACCTCATTCTGATTCCAAGTCCATGTTCACTGGGCAGCCTCACACTGCAGGACAGGAAGTACCTACCCCAGAACCCAGTGTCACTCCACACTACAGGTTGGGAAGTGCACTCCTCAGACCCGCATTACCCCAAGCGGCAGGATAAGAAGTGTGAGCCAGCTGGGCGTGGCTCAGTGGTTGAGCATCGACCTACGATCCAGGCGATTGGGGTTTGACTCCTGTCAGGGCACATGCCCGGGTTGCGGACTCCACCCCCAGTCAGGGGCGTGCAGGAGGCAGTCGATCAATGACTCTCTCATCATTGATGTTTCTACCTCCCTCTCCCTCTCCTTTCCTCTCTCTGAAATCAATAAAGATATATTTTAAAAAAAAGTATACACCCCAGAGCCCAGTGTTAACAGCACATTGATAACAAGAATTTTATAATTACATCCCATTTTCCTATTCACATTGAGAACAAGCCAAATTTAAACTTAAATTATCCAGCAATGGTATTAGGATAACTCAAATATGGTTAAATGTCAGATTTGGTCTTATTGAAACTATGACAGAAATCCTGTGGTTCTGGGGGACAGAAGTATGGGGCCAAATAGAGGTTATCGCTAACATAAACCTATTATTTAAAGACTTACTTTGGTCCCCAAATCATAAATATCCTAAAAAGAAAGCAAGACCTCTGTGGCAAGACCACTGCTTTCCATACCCACCCACCCAACAGTAGCTTTTCCACTGCTGGCTGCAGAGAGAGGCCCAACAAAGAAAAATGTGACAGCTACAGAGACAGACAACCAGAGAGGGCAAGGCGACATTCTCAGCCCTTCTTCCAGTTTAGACACAGTGCATGTGCTGAGGATAGGTGAGCGTGAGGAGGAAAGCAGGGCAAGGATTAGAAGGGGTGCGGATGAGAAGAGGAGGAGGGTAAAGAGGTTAGGAGGGTAAAAAGGAGAGGAAGACAAGGAGGAAGAGCAGGAAGAGGAAGAGGAAGAGGAGGCGAGCTGGGCCAAGCGTTACCTTTTTCCCTGTTTGTTTCTCCACCATGTCGTTGCTGAGAGAAAAGTCTTCTTGCTGTGGTGTTTTAGAACACCCACCCTTGGGCATCGTTCTTCTCCCCTCACTTGATCTTCATTTATACGGCCATCGCTTCATCATCAACCGTCTGCTTCAAAAGAGAGGAAGAGGGTTAAAAGTTGTTCAACTCAAAGCCCAGGCAATCTCGAATTCATGTGACAGAATGGACCAAATGAACATAACTAGCTCTTCCGACCAGCATCCAAGGAAGAGACCATTAGGATGACCAGGTGGTAAACACCAGCAGGAACAGCATCTATACTACATGACGGTGAACACGGTGGGGCAAACAAACATTTCTCAGCTGCAGAAAGGATCAACCAACAAAGGTGATGGCCATGCTCCGGGAAATGGTGACCAATACCCAAACCTCTGACTGCATGCTGGGTTCTAGCAACAATGGCTCTGCTCTTCAGGGTTGGGTACCACACATGCTCTTCACCCACCCCCCCACCCCACCTTTCCACTCCCTCCCAAATGGGCATGGTCACACCCAAGGTGCAGCACCTGCCCCTCGGGTCTACAGATCTTGTCCACCACCTTCTGGGCCATGGCCTCAACAACACCACTCATCACCAAGAAAAGCAGCTCCATTCCCACAGTGCCCCCCAGACAGGTTAGGTGAGAATCATTCCTCTTTCATTACTCTTTCCAGAAAGCACCAAGTACACCCAGTTCACCATCTTTTCCCAAATAAAATGTTCAGAAGGCAATAATGTGACACCTCTGAAGGAGTTTCCAGAGAATGTCCAGGCAACTCTGATGCCCAGGCTCTGACCAGCTGAGCCAGACCCTACACATAAACATGCGGCCCCGGCCCCTGCATTTCCCAAGAAATCCCAAGACACATGCTGTATTCATAAGGGTTTTTTTTTTTCTGATGTGTTTACACCTGAAAAAGTTTGCTGTCTGGGGGAGACTGCTCCTCCCAGGACTAGCCCTTTATTAGAGACAGCAAAGGGCTCCTGAAGTGGGCATGCCTTTCACACAAAAAACTAGTAATCAGCCCCTATTTCATTTACACGCAAGCGATTATTTCCCCTAAGGTAAATCTTCCCAGCCACTAGGCAATTCAAATTAGTCAATTCTAAACTGCTGACCTGCCATGCAGTGCCTTCCTGTAGAAACCCCAACAAAGATCTGGCTAAGACTCCTCTCACCAGATCTGCTCCTGATCACCTATGGCTCTGAGGGGCACACAGTAACCTCTCTCTGGGACCTGTGTGAAGAATCAACTAACTTCCTTTCACATCTCCACCTGTGGCTGCATGACCTGACCAGACATGTCTCAGATGGACGTTCCTACAACACAGGCCGCCTCTCTCTACACTTCCCAGTTCTCGTATGCTTGTTGCACACATCACACCTGGGGTTTTAGCTGCACAGAGCAAGAGGAACAGGGGGAAGAAGTACATCTATTTCATTTTTCTAAAAGCCACTGCCTTCCTTTTCGTGTGTTATTTTCATTGTCAGAGTTAGAAAACACTTTATACAAAACAAATTGCATGCACTGTTTCATTTCCTTTTCCCACAGTTATAAACCTTTATGCTTATCTATTTTGGATGAGTAATTTTTATAATTAATTCACCTGGAATTAAACAGCCTATATTATGTATGATGTGTAGCTTTTGAAACACATGTTCAAAAGCATTCTGTAAGTGGCACTACCCTACTCTTCCTGCTCTCTGTGTGCTGAAGATCGATCTGCCCTTCACCAGGCCTTCTGAAGATCCTGTCTTATTTTTCCATATTAACTGATACAATTTCAAAAATTATCCTTTTGGTGCTTACCGAACTTAAGAACACACCTAAATTTATTTTGGGGATAGGGACATGGCTGACCAATTTTATTCACTTCCTTCTCCAGCACACAGTGCAGGTGAACAGGGTATTTCCATCCACATGCTCTGATGGCTGAGGCCAGAAATGGCATTTTCTATCACTATTTGAAACTATAAATTCTAAATTCTCAAATTTTCTACTATAGAACTCGAGCATCTCAGTCTGGAGGAATGGGATCTCAGAGCCCAACTCAGTGATAGCTGTTGAAACTCACTACTGTCTAGGAATTCATCAGCAATGTTTCAGTAGAAATTCAAAGATTATCCAGAAGTTAAAATTTTTTAAAACCCTGACTGCCTGCTCTCATGATGGAAAAACTGAGCAAAGTAATCATGGAATATTCAACCCTCCAGCTCCTGGATGTTAACACACGTGAGTCTGTGGAGAAGATGCAGAAAACACCGGTAATAGCCCAGGCGTGGCCACAGTACAGACCCCACAGTTCCTGGACCCTGATCTCATAGCCCACTTCACAGCATTTCAACCATGAGAGCACACGGACAGACACTTCATCCTTCAAACAACTGATTTCATTCAGTGTCCCTGAGTGGGCTCTGCTGGGTAGTCTCTATTCAAAGTGGAGTTTTGTGGCCTCTGAACTAACTGGAGAAGACCTGCTTCCATCTCCCACTCCCACCTCCCTGAGAAAGGCAGCACAATGGCTACTGGACAGCATGAAGAGAATATGATGTTTCCAGAACAACTGCTCCCAACCTCCAAAGCCTAATTATCTTTAAAACCACCACAGAAGCTGCAGGGCCAGAGAAAGTGGTGATACGAGTTCTGATCTTGCTCATTTGGGATTTCTTCCATTTTCAAAGTGCCCTCAGAAACTGGAGGGAGAGGTGTTTTATAGGTGGGAATTACAGCTAGGCTGAGTTCTGAGGTGACACCCAGCTATACTGGGAAAGAGCTCTGCTCACCATGGCCCAGGACCTGTGATAAAGATGATTTCTCAAAGTACAAGTTGAGTCCACAAAGTGGTGGCCCTCAAAAGTGTACCAATCATTTCTGAGTACTGTGTAACCATGAAGCAGTCCACCAATGTAGGCTATCATGGCTATCGTTGTTAGTATTAAAATTAAAACACTGAAACCTCAGAATGCAAGTCTTTGGGTCCCAATTCCTCTGACCTAGATTTTGGAACAGGATCCTCTGTCACAGGCAGCTTGTCCCTTACTACCAAGAGATACTCACTAGTATTTTCGCTTTGTGACTAAACAACCAGTTAACTCCATGTGATCTATCACAGAGTGAGAGCAGGTCCACACCTCACCAGTTCAGCCTGAGGGACATTGCATGCTGGCAACTGGTCAAGCATGCTATGTCCTGTCCTGGCCCATGCGCCTCACTCACTTCTGAAAAGGCCACTGTCCTCAAGGCTCCACCCCAGCTCTCCCACAAAGACTGAGGACACAACAGGTGGGGTAGGAATGCCATCCAGAATACTGTTTTCTTTTCTGTAACATGTGTTTCTCAAGCCCACGTTCATGATGACAACCACCTCGGCACCTCACTCTCGGGATCCTCATGTTTGGGCATGGTGCTTGTTACAAACACCTCAATATTCAGCATTAACTAGGAAAACCAGGACAATGACAACTATTTCCTCAGGGCCTGGTACATCCCAGCACACTAGATTCATCTCTTAGGAGCAGTCATTGAAACAGGGTTCATGAAGGCTGTTAGTGAAAAAGAGACAGCGCTTAGATTTGCCAGCAACACATTCCAGTTGAGTTTCTAGGAAAGCTGGATGCACAAGTCAATCCATCACATGACTCCCTGGCCAAGCCTAATTTTGTTATTTTCTCATGACAAACTAGGTGAGAACAAAAGCTCAAATTCCTGGTGATCCTACCCCAGATGCTGCTGGTCCCACGGGTGCCACACCAGCTTGTGCCCTTCTTCCTGGTCAGCTTCTCCCTCAGCTGAAGGAAGAGGCCATGCCAGCCAAGGGAATGATGTCGATGAAGCAGGACCACCAGCAACTCTAGTCAATACTGTGAGGCCTCCTAGAGGAGCTGGCTTCCCATGTCAGAAGGCAGGTTCTAGAGCGCTACTGTGAAGCCCAGGCCTCCCCACTCAATGCTGGGAAGTCACTGTTTTGTTGTTGTTATTAATCCTTATCTGAAGATATTTTTTCCTTTTTTCCTCCCCTTTTTTTTAAGAGAGAGTTGAAAGAAAGGGGAGAGACAGAGAAAAACATCGATGTGAGAGACACATCGATTGGTTGCCTCCCATACACACCCCAACCAGGGGCAGGGATAGAACCTGAGACACTTCAGTTCACGGGCTGATGCTCTAACCAGAGCCAAAACAGCTAGGGCTGTGCACTCACTGTTAAACCCAGGAAGAGGCTGGGACCACCTGAAAGTTGACATAGTGGAGACAGTCTTCATGGCTGGCAACCCTCCCTTCTAGACAGTTCCAAGGCTGTCTGAACTCAGGCCCGGGGGCTTTCTCATCAACATGCTCCACAGCTGACCACAACCCAACAAGCTTCACTCCTGGAAGACCATCTTCCTAGGGGTGACCTGGCTGTCCCAGCTCAGAAACACTATAAGTGCAGCATGAATCCCCTTGCTTCCAGTATAATAATAAAGCTATTGTAATAAACTCAGGGACGCTCTAATCCACATCAAAACAAACACTCCACAGCACACTGGGACACACACAGACTTGACGCAAAGCACCTGGGAAATGTCTGCAACATAGTACGAAGGTGACCGAGGATAGGACAGCTGGTCTGAGCCCTGCCTTGGCCACTGACCACCTCCTGCACAGGAACAAGCTGCTGGATGCAGGCCGTTTCTGCACCTCCAAACTGAATGGAAGCTGTTCCAACTTTGTAGGCTGTCAGGGCATGAAGACCATTTAGGAAAGCACTCAAGAGAACCTGAAGTAGAGTGAGTTTTCTAAGAGACTGTCACATTCCCTGAGTCAAACTGGAATTTGCCAATTACCTGGCAGCCGTGTGTCAGAGCCCAAACAAAAATCCACTTAGCCTTGAAGGAAGCAACAACTGCCTGCAGGCAGGTCCCTGACCCATGGTCACACAAGGCAGGAGAGGCCATCCAGCCCTGTACCTATGCATACTGCAGGTGGCCCAAAGCCCACAAAATCTCCAGATGGCATCCACCTGGAAAAAATCTCCTTCCCACCTGCTGTGGAGTCTGGCATCTATTGGCTTAGAGAGACAACAGTTCAAAGGGCTGATAGGACAAACACGACAAGAGGCCTTTAGACAAGGATGACAAGGTATGTTCCTTTCCAAAGGTGCTTGAAACAGCCTTCAAGTGTAAGAACTGCCAGCAGACCCAGTCCCCACACATACCCCAATAAACACACTCAGGGCCTTTGTCTAAGCTGATTATCCCAAATATCACACTGTCTTCCCTTCTCTACACAAAATATCACACTGCAAATCATGGGCAGGAAACACAGCACACATGGAAGAAGCTATTCCAAGATAAAACCTGATGCAGGAAGGTGACAGGCACTACTGCAATGCCTGTGGCTTAGCAAAAATCCTAGGAATTTTAGCCTGGTACTGCATTAAGTGTCAAGCTATCAGCAAGGGGAATCAGAAGGCATTTTTACCGGCCTCATGGAGAGCAGAGCCTGTGAAAGTTCCCAAAGGCACTAGGTGCCTTGTGGGCCCAGCCAGCCAGAGCAGCTCTGCCAGGGAGAGCACAGTGGAACAGGATGCAGGGTCAACAGCCCTGGCCACCTGTACAGGCCACACATACCAGTGATCAAGGAAGACCCACCAGGCCCCAGGGCACCTTGTCCAGCTGAGCTGCAACTACAGGAAGACGACAGACAGATAGAGAGGAAGACCAGCATGAACAAGCACACACCCCAGGAGTGTAGAAAACGCAGAAGAACATCAAGAACCCCTACTTACTACATGGCAGGAAATACAGACACAGAATGAAACATGGTACAACAAAAGAGAAACAAAGGATTAGAAGCAATCTTGATATTAGAATAGAAAAATTCAAGAAAAGAGAATAAAAGGTCAGAAATTTCAAAATAAGATAGGCCCTGGCTGGGTAGCTGGGTTGGTTAGAGCATCATTCCAAAACACCAAGGTTATGAGTTCGATCCCCAGTCAGGGAACATATAAGAACCAACCAATGAATGCATAAATAAGTGGAACAACAAATCAATCTCTCTCTTTCTCTCCCTCCCCAAAATCAATTTTAAAAAATAAAAAAATAAAATAAAAATAAGATAAAACGTAAGTTCTGGAGAATCAATCCAAAACCCACCGTCATACAAAGGCAAAGACACTACCAAAGAAATAATAAAAGGCAATAGCCAAAGACATGCCTCTTTAAACAGAAAGAATCTGAGGGCACACAGCAGAAATGAACTGAGCCATAACCTTGCCTGGCCTCCAGAAATCCCCACCCACCGAGGACCTGAGGGCGGGGGCAGGGCCAAGGTCCTCAGTGAGAGAGTGAGATTCAGATTGCATCAGAATTCTCATCAACTTTATGAATGCCAGATGACAGTAGAGCCCTTGACCTGAGAAAATTATTTCCATACTGAAATACCAAATTCAGCCATACTGTCAATAAGAGGAAGAGCAAATTGAATATATTTTCAAAAAAACATGCAGAAAAGTGAAGTTAACTTCCTCTGTACCACATACCCCTCCTGAGGTACGGCCCCAGGCCAAAGCCAGCCATCTCCATTCAATCTAAGAATGGGTTTTATATTTTGAATCTTTGAGGGGGGTGATGGGGGTGTCCATAAGAAAATCAAGACTAATATTTTGTGACACATGAAAATTGTATGGAATTAGAATTCCATGTCTATTAACAAAGTTTTACTAAACCTCAGCCATGCGTAGATTGTAGCCCTGGTCTACAAATGTCTTCACACTGTTAAGGATGGGCAGACTGGATAGTCCACAGCCCTGAGATGTTTCTACCCAGGCCCCTCTCTAATACAGCTGTTCTCAGTGTTGTCTGTGGGCCCTGAAGGCAACTGGACCCTTTCAGGGGGCCTGTGAGGCCAACACTGTTTTCATAATAATACCAAGAGTTACCTGCCTGTCCCAAGGTGCACATGGCCATGCCCCAGAAGCAGGCAAGTTCCTCACCGTCCCTGTGCTCCTCACTGTCACATTATCACTGTAAAACAAGTCACTGTTACCTATGGCTTTCCTTGATAGAGCAGCAAAATTATAAATTTTAGCCTTGGCCAGGTGGCTCAGTTGGTTGGAGTATAGTCCTGTACACCAAAAGGTTGCAGGTTCAATTCCCAGTCAGGACACATACCTAAGTTTTGGGTTCAATCCCTGGTCAAGGCATATACAGGAGGCCACCGATCATGCTTCTCTCTCCCTTTCCTCTAAAATCAATAAAAAAATTAAAAAATTTTTAAAAATCCTCAGGTGAGGATTAAAATATATATTATATATAAATTTTATTAAACTGCAAATCTTGAATCCTTGTTCTTCCAATATTCTGTGACAAGATGCAAGTATGTGTGACGCACTTCTGCTGCATATCAAAGCATAACACCTATCTGAAGAAAGCTTCTGCAAGTATCTTTACTGATTTCAGAGAGAGGAAGGGAGAGGGAGAGAGAGATAGAAACACCAATGATGTGAAAACTGTCATTGATCAGCTGCCTCCTGCACGCCCCTGACTGGGGATCGAGCCCACAACCTGGGCACGTGCCCTGACAGAGAATCGAACCGCAATCACCTGGATCCTAGGTAGACGCTCAACCACTGAGACACACCCCGCCAGGTTGGCTGTCTTTTTATGAAACACAAGTTTTACCTGAAAGATTCTTTCAAGACAAACTATTATTATTATTATTAAGAACTGGTATCTGGCAGTTACTTCATCAAAAATGATTTAACTGAGCCTACCACTTCAAGGAAAACTAATAGTAGTTGTGGCCAATAGTACAATTTGAACTTTCAGGTAAAATCTGAATTTTAGAAAACTTGTATCCACCTCCATTAGCTTGACAGTATCTCAATGCTTAAAGACATTTTAATGAGATAGATGGTAATATAAAAAGGTTATTTTGTAAATAATGTGTAATATAACATGTCAACATTTGGAAGATCCGCAGAATTCAGTGAACCAATATATTCCAAATGACAAATATGGGATATTACAAAATCACACACAGGAAAGACCCATCCGTGCACAGAACACAGCAATGGGACTGCAGTGTCAACACTGAACCAACAGGGTTTTCACATTCTATGCTGCAACTCCTGTCAAAGTAGAATCCACAATCATGTGAGAAGGCTCCTAATGTCACTATTCTCCTACTACATGTCTGTGAGAGGCTGGATTTTTTTTCATACACTTTAAACAAAACAGCAGAATGCAATAGATGGAGTGCAGACGTAGGCATCAGTGTCCAGCTGTCTTTTACTTAAGCCAGACATTAAGATATCCGTAGATATAGGAAATAATGCCACTTTTTCACTAAATTTTTGTGATTTCTTTTGTAAAATAGTTATCTTTCAGTAAATTTATTTATATGCATTACTTTTAGTGAACTAAATAAATTTTTTCTGTTACACTTTTTAAGACAATGTTTTAATACAATAATTTAAAAGCTATAGCCCATATAACAAAAGCTTTGTAGGATCCTCAATAATCCTCAAACCCAAGAAGTCTGGGAACCTCTGTAAGCACAAGAGCAGGAAAGGACTTACACTCAGGAAATTATGAACCAAAACCAGGAGAGCAGTGATGTGAAAGTCATAAAATGACTACTGCACAGAAACCCAAATTGTGACAAGAAAACGGGGGGGGGGGGGGGGGAAGTCTTAAAAAAAAGAACTCATGCAAATAAACTTAAAATTGAAAGTGAAGAACCTCAAAATTAAAGTCAAAGTTATTTAAAAGCTGAAGCAACAGTGTTAAAACAGCATGGTGCTAAAACAGTGCTGACCCACAGAGCAGAGCCAGAAACAACCCCATGCCCATAAGTGAGCACTAACTTATGACCACAGAGGGGCCACAGGGCATGAAAGACAGTTTTGCTCATTTGGTTTTGGGACAAGTGGACATCCATATGGAACAACCAGACATGATTCCCACTTACACCACATCCAGAAACCAATTCCAAACAGATTACAAATCTAAAAGTAAAAAGCACAGCCATTAAGCTATTAGAAAATAGTATAGAAGCACAGCTTCACAACTTCAAGTCAAGAAAGATCTTTTAATCAGAAACAATAACCATAAGGAAAAGTCTGAAAATTATGACACTTTGAAAATAACGAATATGTTCATTAAAGGTCACCTTCCCAAAGGAGAAAAGACTCTTTCCTACACATGCACCTAAAAAATGGTGCATATTTATCCAAAATATATATAAAGAGCTCCTACAAATCAATATGAAAAAGGCAAACCATCTAATACACAAATGGACACAAGGCTTAGGCACTTCACAAAAGAGGAAACCCACAAGACCAGTAAGTGGATGGAAAGTTTTCTTCTTTTTTGGTAAATCCTCACCTGAGGGTATTTTTTCCACTGCTTTTGCGGGGGAGGGGCATGACATCAATGTGAGAGAGATTGACTGGTGGCCTCCCACACACTGGGACAGAAAGCAAACCCACAACCAAAGTACGTGTCCTCGACCAGGAATGGAACCCACAACCCTTCAGTGCTTAGGCCAACACTAACCACTGAGCCACGCCAGCCAGGGCAGTTATCAGCTCCTTTAACAGTCAAGTAAATGTAAACAAAAATCAAAATATGATATCAGGTATCAGGGAAGATCTACAACAAAGGAAGCTGAGGCATTATAATGGGAGTGTGAACCAATGCAGTAAGTCTAGCACCATCTACTCAGATCAAACATACACATATATCCTACAATCCAGCAATTTCATCCTGGGCACACATCCAAAAGAAATGCAAGCACAAATGCACCAGGGCACAGATACAAGAATGTGCACTGTGTGTAAGAGGCCCACATTGGTAGTATGATACTGTCACAGTGACAAGGAATACTATATAGCAGTGATAACACACAAATAACCTGAATGAGTCTAACAAATAATGTTGAGGAAAAAATACATTATATATTTACATAGATTTCCAAAAACACTAAACTACAGTGTTTAGGAATGCATACTTAGGTGACAAGATTATAACAAAAATAAGGACATGATTGTCATGGAAGTCTGGAGAATGGTGGGGGCTGGGGCACTGTGACTAAGAGATGGACCAAAGGGTTTTTCTAAGCGAAGGGTTACACATGTGTGTTCTTTATGATAAGCAAATTGTACATTTTCACTCTGGACTTTTAGGTGTTATGTTACATTTCACAATAAATAAAGTTTAAAAAGTTGGACATGTTCAAAAACGTAGTACACACTATACTCTGGCAGGACTTTAGAAAGTGAAAGGTCGGTTATCTGCCCTTGTTGCAGGACTAGCTCTCCCTCAAGTGCACCAGCCCCAGGAAGGTATGGTGGCCCCGTCACCCTATGTGAATGATCCTGTTGAGAACTGTAGTTGTGCAGACATAATGAAGTAGCAGCTCAAGGCTTCCCAACATTTGGAGTGAGCCACTGTAATTGCAGAACAGAATGAAAACAGAAAACCTTGATAAATTAAAGGTAAACGCATAGCTTTAGAATGTGGGAGGTAAAGAGGGGCTGAAAAAAAAACCCAGTAAGAAAAACAACTGTTTTACACAAAAGGCACTAAAACACAGACTAAATGTGCTGAAAGACAAAGAAATGTAAGCATACTCCTGAAAGGCACATAACTGAATAACTAAAAATAATAATAGCCATGAAGCACTGAATGGAGGAGGGGTGAGTCCTAAGACATCTTCTAATGTGAATTCATATAGAAATTAATTGACAGAGGTGACCAGGAGGAGACAAAAACGCAACTGGAGAGAAAGATCAGAAAGAAGACGCAGGAATACTTGTGCATTTTTGCTGGGAATGCAGAAGAGGACAGCCCTCAAGGAAGAAGCTGTGGAGTACCCTGCTGTATCATGTACACCTCACCCTGCAACCCAGTCATCACACTGCTAGATCTGCCTCAAGATGCATGAACAAGGACAGGAAAAGGTAGCATGGGGCAATTTACTGCAATGCTACCTAGAGAGGTCCTAGGACACAAAGCCCACCTACTCAGGTCTACTCAGGTCATGCAGCATATCTACACTGTGGAGTAGGACAAAAGGGAAAATGAGCTATTACTATGGAGTAACTGCCATATTACCATCAAGAAGGCAATCAGAGAAGTGCGCATAGCTATGTTTGTGGTAACAAATACAGAATTATGCAAGGCTGGTTCAACATTCAAAAAACAATCAATGCAATCTACCATACTGATAGGCTAAAGAAGAATAAATTACATGATCATATCAACTGATGCAGAAAAAGTATTTAATAAAATTCACAACACTCATGATAAAAACTCTCGGCACAACAGGAGTACTACAGGGAAATATCCTCAATACAGCCAACATTCTTTTTTGTTCGTTTGTTGTTGTTTTTAGTTAATCCTCACGAGGGGGGGAGGGGGAGGGGGAGGGGGAGGGGGAGGGGGAGGGGAGGGGAGGGGAGGGGAGGGGAGGGGAGGGGAGGGGAGGGGAGGGGAGGGGAGGGGAGGGGAGGGGAGGGGAGGGGAGGGGAGGGGAGGGGGAGATCAATGTGAGAGAGACACAACAACTGGTTGCCTCCCCTACGTGCTCAACTGGGGCCAGGATCGAACCTGCAACCCAGGTATGTGTCTTTGACCATAAATTGAACCCAAGACTCTTTGGTGTACGGACCAACACTTTAATCACAGAGCCACACAGGCCAGAGCCAGCCAACATGCTTAACAGTAAAAATGAATGTTTTCTACCCAAGATCAAGAACAAAGCAAGAATATCCCCTCCTAGCACTTCTAAATGAGGATGGTACTGGAAGTACTGGCCAGAGTAATAAGGCAAGAAGAGGAAATAAAAGGCATGTAGATTGGGAAGAAATAAATAAAATAGTAAAACTTTCTTTGGTGTTCCTTTAGTATCCACTAGGGAATTAGTTCCAGGAACACCCCACCACCACCACCACCACCAATGGATACCAAAATCAATGAATGCTCAAGTCTCTAACATAAAATGGCAGACAGTATTTGCACACAACCTATCCACATCTTCCTGTATACCTCCTGTATATCATCTCTAGATTACCTACGTTACCCTAATACAAAGTAAATGCTATGTAAATAGTAGTTATACTGTATTGTTTAGGGGATGAGAAAAGTCTGTACATGTTCAGTACAGAAGCAACAACTATGATAGGCCTAACTACATAGTATACTTGAGAAACAACATAACTTTTTTCAAATATTTTCAATTCATGGTTAATTGAATCTGCAGATGTGGAACATGCAGATACAGAAGACCAGTGACAGTATTTGATAATAACATGATTCTCTATCTATAAAATTATAAGGAATCTACCAAAAACTCCTAGAAATAATGAGTTCAGCAAGGTTGCAGAATACCAGGTCAACACACAAAAATCCACTGTATTCCACAAACTTGCCTCCTGCTTGATCTCCATTCGGGAGCATGCAGGAGGCAGCCGATCAATGACTCTCTCATCATTGATGTTTCTACCTCTCTCTCCCTTCCTCTCTCCAAAATCAATAAAGATATATTTAAAATAAAAAACAATTTGCATTAAACATATGGAAACAAATAAAAACACAATACCATTTACAACTTGCTCTAAATAAAAATGAAATGCTTAGGTATATCTAAGAAGACCTATAAAAATTTTAGGGGGGAAAAAAAACCATAGGAGAAAATCTTCAAGACCTAAGGCTATGTATGTAGAGTTCTTAGATATGACACCAAAAGTACAATGCACAAAAGGAAAATATACTACCTGTGAAAGACCTAGTTTACAGGATGAAAAGACAGTATTTTTTCAATACAGTTGGGCAGAAAATATCTGCTAATCACAAATCAGACAAAGGACTTGTACACAGAATAAACGAACAGTCAAAAAAAACAGTAAACAACAATTCAACTAGAAAATGGACAAAAGACATGAACAGACATTTCACCAAAGAAGAGATATGAAAGCTAAACAGCGCTTTGGGAACTGTGTTATACATATGCATATCCCCTGCTAACGCGTTTCCAAATCCAGGGTCAATCCCAGAATCATTTTAGCATGATGAACAGCCATTTTTTAAAAAGTGAAATAACACATGACAGAAAATATCAGGAGGCATCACATATACCATCTCATGAAGAAAGAGTTATTTGGTAAACATGTCTTGTGTGTGTGTGTGTAGTGTGTTGAGGGCATAGACAGAGATGGTTTTTTGTCATAATGGGAAGCTGTTGTGACATTTCAGAAACACTGGCCTAACTGGCTAAGTATCCTTTGCTTGTGGTCAGAAATATCTAAGTTTTGATCTATAAGTATAGAAATGAACCTTTCTCATGTTAAGAGTTTAGGCCAAGTGCTCAAACAAAGATGGGAGGGGTGGAGCTACAGATAGAGACCCCTGAATGTGATGTTCTAAATACTTCTCTTGAAAAAATACTTTGCTATCTGGAACTCTCAGTGAGCATACCTTAGCTTCCACAGAATGTGCTCTGTCCTTCTCTGAAGAACCATTCTCTTCTCATCACTTTACTCCCCCAAACAGTGAGGTCCTGCCACTTCCAACTGCAGGCTGGCAAAGAGCCACAGCTGACGCAAAGTGTCAAGATGTACCACCCCGCTGGGCAATCAGCACATTGTGAGATCCCTGGGAGAAGTGCCCAGAGTAGCAGGCCAGGACCTGACCTGGGAGCAAAGATTGGTGGGCATTAGGCCTATCCTCCACTGCAGGTGCCATTCTAGACACACCCCAACTGACATACATGCACAGACCACCAAGGCCATGTCACATCCACACTGATTTATGCAAAACCTGCAAACAGCCCAAATGTTCCCCAGTAGGAGAGCAGACAGCCCATGGTGGCACCATGAGAGTACACTGTGGATAAGTTTCCCACAGTGCTAGAAGTATCTATGGGGGGTGAGGGTAAAATTCCCTGTCTTCATTTGGGTGGTAGCATGGGTATATGTAATATGCAACCCATCCTCATGCATATGGAAAGTGGCTGTCATTTCCTGCACCACCGCTGGCATGTGAGGCCTTTGCATTCGGGGGCCTTTGTCACCCTTGAGCTACAGATAAGATTGGCTATCCCATCAAGACCCTGTGCCCAATACTTGGCATATTGGCTCCCTCACTACCTACTTGCCAAACCACCCCTCTGAAAGCTCTATACCGCCTCAATACCCTGAGACAGGACACCAGGTGACATCACCTTGGTGTGCAGCCCAGTTTGTGAAGCCCCTTACACACACAGGTTTGGGTGAGATGAACCTCCACATAAACCTTAGCTGTGAGCCTGCAGAGCAGAAGCAAGTCTTCACCTTAGACCTACTATTCTCTTGTTTGTTTTGTCATCTCACCCAAGTACTCCTGAGTTTTCTCCAGGCCCATATTACTACAGGGTGATGAGCAGACATGCAGCAGCTGGTGGCAGGATACTACCGAGGGACATGCTTCAATCTGCCTGATGACTCTCAGGTAGATCTTTTATTAGAGTTTCTAAATTAAGAAGTTATGGTCAACATCACAGGAAACTCAACTTTGATACTTTTCCTGCCAGTTCAAAAAAGCTGTAACCATTACTTTACTGAGGGGTTTTTGGCCACGTGACCACACAGCCAGGAGATCTAAGGACTCAGAACCGCTGTCCTCAGGGGCGGTAAAGGCCCAGGGTCAAGGTAAGGCTGGAGTTTATTTTGCTCACTACCTTCACCAGAGCCTAAAGTGGCATGGCTGGGATAGGTGCTCAAGAAACATTTGTTGAACACTGACCAGGCAGCTCACTTGGTTAGTGTCATTCAGATACACCAAGGTTGCAGGTTCAAAGCCTGGTTAGGGCACATATCAACCAATGAATGCATAAATAAGTAGAACAACAAATCGATGTCTCCCTCTCTCTCATCAAAAAGTAAAAATTTCAAATAAAGGAACACTTATTGAATAAGTGTGAAACACAAGAGCACCCTTCAAGATTGTATCTCCAGGCCTGAGTGGAAAATTCCTAGCACTTTTCTACAAGGTTCAGATAATAACTACCAACTCTGCAACAATGATGGGGACCCAGAACTTCCAAGACATGAGGTGCCTTGTTTACAAGAGGTGCCTTCCAAGGAAGAGGGGAGGGAAGCCACCTGCTGAAGCAGGTCCTCCTGAAGGGCGTGGCTGACATGCCCCTGCAATTCATCCCACTCTGTGCAACTATCAGGACTCTTGTGCCACCCCCAGGATGGTCTAACTCTGGCTGGACAAACCAAAGGAGAACTGATAAAAGTGTTTCATACAAGTATAAGATTTTAGATATCAAGAAACATCTTGGTAATGGGAATTTACAAGGAGGAGACATAACTAGTGACTCAGATTCCTTATTCCATGTGATCAGATACAGCAAGTGCCACATGAGCTGGGTCTCACTAGGTAGCTGTGAGACACTCACTTACACAGTACTCATTATTTTTAATTCTGTTGAACAATATGCTCCAACAACAGAGATAATGTGTGTATCTACTCCCTCTTTTGCCTAAGCCCAGTGTGCAGACATAAGCAGCTCTGATCACGTGAACATTTCAGGAAGCCCAGGACTCCAAGTGTCCAGTCCTGCAGCCCCACACCCCATGGTAGCATCCCTGCTACCTCATCCATGCCATTTTCTGCGATTTATAAGCCCACATTCCTGCATCAATGTCTTGGCAGAAATGAGAATGCAGTTAGGGTACACATCTATACAATATTGCCAAGTGGTCTACAGAAAGGCTGCCTCATGCACATCCTCATCGAGAGCACATGGGGCACCCTGTCCCCCCAACTCTTGCCAAAACTGCTTAAGAAAAAATTTAACATCAACCTATTGGGCCTGCACGGATCTTACTGGTATGAGTGGCTGCCTGTCCACATGTATCTCTTCCTGTCTGACCACCTGCACCCCTTGGCTAGTCATCTGCTCTGCATGGATGGCTGTGCTCCTGTGTGCAGGCATAGTGGTTCCAGTTGGCATACATTTCTTCATTTTAGTAGTTATGTATTGATTTAGAGTATATTAAAAAAGGATTATAGCTCAGCCTCTAACCAATGCTAAGAGAGTGAGAGTGCCCCAGGACATAACACTAGTCAGAGTCACATAGGTAGGTAGAACTTGAATCACCAGAGCCAGAATAATGACTTATCCTCCTCCCTTTGTTCTAAGCCCACCAACTGTGCTCAACCCTGTGTCCAGCCCCAGCCTGCTAGGCACACCTGCTGAGTGTGAGGGTCCTGCCTTCCCAAGCTCACTGCTGCATGTGAGACACACTAAGGGAGGCCATCAGAGTAACCTCCTGGTGCATCAGAGTTGCCACATCTCTCTACCATGTTCATTGCCAGATGCTGAGATGTGTCTAGCTACCAGGACCAGCAGTGTGGGTGATGCCCCCAGATGCATCCTCTGCTGGGCCAGGGTGGGCACGTCAGCAGCCCCACAATAGCATACCTCTTTCATGAAGCCCTCCACATCCATCTGTCCATGCCAGGTACCACCGAGGCACTCACCCTGACCATATGCTTCTCTGAGTGGCTGCACCCTGCATGACCTTTTCTCAGTGCCACAGGGCAATGTTCCCCAGGACAAAACCCAAACCAGGACAACCATCTGTTTACTATAGAGGGTACTGACAAATGCTGACCTGCTGCCAGTTTGAAAAAGACCAAATTGGAAATACTGTATTCACAATACTGTTTTAGTTTCCTAAAACAGAAGACCTTTTGCAGAAAAAGGCTACCAAAAAAACTACCACCTTTGCTTCCCTTCCTTATGGTTAGATAATTAACCAGGTAAAACAATAGTTTCACTCTTTTAAATGCAAGATTTGTGAAATGGATTCTTGGAGCAAAACAAGCCTAATTAGTAAGAACTAAATCATCCAGAAATAAACCCAAAATGAAGCCACGTCCTTTCTTCTCAAAGTCACCATCAATTGGCCTGTGCCCCAGGTCTCATCAGACTCAGTAACGTAAAAACTGGGAAGAGATCCAGGGTCCACTGGTTCCTGATGCTTAACCTTTGAACTCGACCAGAAGGACATTCTGGGTAACTGCTCATAGACAACTATACACAATTCAACATTCTCTCCCCTCAAACCCCCCATATTCTTTTAACTACAGGTCTCACAAATGCCAGAACTGAATAACTTTAGACAAAATATCCTAGTCTAAAGATATGTTCGTGATAACAGTCAAGAATGTTTCCGTCATTGTTCCTGTGCTAAAAGAGGATAAAAATGAGTCTGACTTTGTGAAAACAGGAGGTGCAGTTCAGAAGTGGGGGGTGGCTGACAATGTTGTGACACTTCCAGGCTTGCCCTGCACCACACCTCACCAGAACAGGGCTTGGCATGAACTTGGCTGAACATTTAGAGCAAACAGGCTGATAAGCTGAACAGCCATAGACAATGCTCCCAGAGGAGGCCACAGCCTGCTGCCTCCTGGCTGTAAACAGTGGCGGGTGGGAGTGACTATGTTGCACAAGTGTGTGTAAAGTCCTGTGATGCAACAGGAGTTTCCTTAGGAACACCGCAGGCAGGTCTCCTGCACCCCAGCCTTCCCTAGGATGTTGGCATCATCCACTCAGAGCACAACAAATGCACTGACCATGGCCTGACATAACAAAAACTTCAATCCCAGACTATATACCTTTGCAAAACCAAGTAAAAGGATTCTCCTAGGTGGACAGCAAAGTGTCTGGAGAAATTAAGTTATTTTTCTTTACTAACAGGGCATTAAACAGCCCTGGTTGGTTTTGCTCAGTGGTTAGAACATTGGCCTGCAGACTGAAGGGTCCCAGGTTCGATTCCACCCAAGGACATGTACCTCAGTTGCAGGCTCAATCCCCGGCCCTGGTTGGGGCATGTGCAGGAGGCAACCAATCAATGTGTCTCTCTCACATCGACATTTTTCTCTCTCCCTCCCCACCCCCTCTCAAAAGCAATGGAAAAAATATCCTTGGGTGAGGATTAACAAAAAAGATGATGATGACGACGACGACGACGACAACGACGGTGGCGGCATTAACTGAGAGAATATATTTAAAACACACTTGCCCAAATACCCTACTTCCTTTGGAAGAAAGTAAAGCAGCTTTATGTATAACACATAAAGCGCAAACACCCCAAATATCTATCCACAGATCAATGATAAGCGAGCTGTGCAATAATCATATCTTGGGAGACAACTCAGCAATAAGAATGAACTACTGTACACACATCAGCATGGATGAATCCCAGGGAGAAATGCCAAAGGAAAGCCCAAACATGGACAGGCGCACACACTTTGCATACAATGCAATTCTGTTTAGATGATGGTCCAGGCAGGCAACACTACACCACAGTGACAGACACTCAACAGGGAAGGAGGCTGACTGTAAAGGAATTCAGAAATGGTCGGTATCTTAAAGGGCGTGGGAGTTACATATGGGTGTATACACTTACATTCAAACTGTACACTTAAAACCTGGACATTTTATTCATGTCTAAATTACACCTAAATTTAAAAAGAGAAAAAATAAAGAATATATACCTTTACCTTGAGAAAAGATTGGTAGGGTTGAATGGTAGCCTCCACCTCAAAATATATATATATCCACATGAAACCTGTGATAGTGACCTTATTTGGAAAAGCGGCTGTGCAGATTTAACTAATTAAGGATCTCCAGGTTAAGATCATCCTGGATAATCTGGAAATACACTAAATCAAATGACAAGCGTCCTTACAAGAGGTGGCAGCCATGTGAACACACCGGGGAGACTAAAGTGACAAAGCCACAAGCTAAGAAATGCTGGAACTCACCAGAAGCTGGAAGAGACCAGGGAGGATTCCACCTGGGAGTCTTTGGAAAGAGCATAGCTCTGACAGCACCTCAATTTCAGAATTCTGGCCTCCAGAACTGTAAGAATACATTTCTGTTGTCAAAGTCACCCAGTTTATGCTAAATATTACAGCAGCCCTAGGAACTAACACATCTATGCAAAATAAAGAAATTTGTGCATTGTCCTATGACTGACCACTTGTTCCCCAAAGCCAAAATAAATGGACTCTCTCCCGCGTCCGCACACCTTGGTGGCATCAGTGAAGTGGTGAGCAGCTCACACTGCAAGCCAGCAGAGGCTGGCACTCTGGCTTTCCATCCTGCTGAGTGTGACTCCTTAGGACCACTGGGGAAAGGTGGCACCTCAGCTCCTAGGAGTATCTCCATCCAGTGGAAGAGCCTCAGCTGTGTAAAATGACTCTGACCATGGCTATTCCATGCCTAGGAATGTTTATCAGAGAAATTGGACTTTGTTTACAGTAAACTGAAAAGGGTCTCTGTTGAGCCCAAAGCAAGAAGCTAGCAGGTACTTGCTGTTCCACACTGGAGAAGGAGAACTGCTGGGAGGGGACCCAGACTGGACCCTCTAACAGCTCGGATCAGGGATAACAAGTGGCAGTGCTAACATGCCAGTTGAGGCTTTCCTCCCTGCATGGGATGGGCAACCCTGGGAGTGGAACAGTTTTCATATCTGTAAATGGTTATACAAGTACCTACATAATATCCTCAATGTTTCCTCTTAGGATGCAAAGCCTGAAATATTTATTATCTGGGCCTTTAAGCTAGACAGAGGTGCCTATAGTAATCATGAACAGAATACTAGTTTCCACAAAATAGCTCTAAGATCTACTGAAATGGAAAAGTAGAGATTGATGGTGGAAGAAAAAACAGACTACAGAACAGTATGATCTCATTTTTTTTGCTAAAAATAGAACAATATAAAATATAAGTTATGCATGAAACAAAAATCAAGAAGCTATTAACACTGGTGATCTGAGTAGTGGGAATGTGTTTTTTAAGGAAGTTTTGCTTATTTGTATTTTCTAATTTTCTACCACGCACATATATTGTTTCTATAATCTGATTACAGAAGAAATAAATAAAATTTCTATGTGCATTCACAACACCTTATTTGTGTAACATTTATGTTTTACTAATCATTTCACCTACATGATCTGGATTAAACCCTATGAGTTTTATCACAGGATGTATATTTCACCAGTGAAAAACTAGAAATTCACATAGTATGAATGACATGCCCAGGGCTGGCAAGTGAAAAACTCAGACAACAACACTAGAACCCACCCACATCCCATCTGGAAACTCCCTCCAGTGCTGCCTGTCAAAAGTCCATAATCATAATAAAAGAAACATTACTATTAAGGCAAAAAAAAAAAAAAAAAAAGAATTAGATAATAAAAGGACCTTAGACATGTGAATTCCTCCTATATATGACCAAAGGAGTAGATGTGGCAAGGTTGGCTTTAAGCCTTATACCCACCAATTAAAAGCAAAAATTCAGTCCAGCCGGGCGTGGCTCAGCGGTTGAGCATCGACCTAAGATCCAGGCAATTGGGGTTCAATTCCTGGTCAGGGCACATGCCCGGTTGCAGGCTCAATCAATGACTCTTTCATCATTGATGTTTCTATCTCTCTCTCCCCCTCTCCTTTCCTCTCTCTGAAATCAATAAAGATATATTTTTTTTAAAAATTCAACTATTAAACTTTCTTTTAAAAGTTGCAAGCTGGGGGAGTCAGTCAACAGCAGAACACTGAGGTCAAATTCTAAAGTCCCCAAATCCATAGTATCTATTCTATACCAAGTATGATTTATATTCATAAAGTGTCAAGTGTAAAAGCAGTTCTTTTTCAAACAACTCCAGGAATTTGGAATATCCCTAAATTTATTTAAAATCGATTATTGTTTTATATGATTTCCTCATAAGAAATATTTTCTTCCTTATTTTATAACAAAGTAACACTGGCTAATATTACAATGTTTCAAGCATACAGAAAAGTATGAAGAATAGTATAACAAACACTCATGTATCCACCAGCTGTTCGTTTTGCCATATTTGCCTTGGATTTTTTTTAATACAAAAAGTATTACATACACAGTTGACGTTCCTTATGTGACTCCCACCCTGCTCTCCTTTCTCCTCCTCTCCAAAGATTCTGGATTTTGATGCTAATTATTCTCATACATGGTTTTATACTTACGTTACATGTAAACCTATAAACACGATAATGTTTTTACAGGAAAACATACTATATGCACTTTTTCCCCACCAGATTATGCTTTGGGGATTTAGCTATGCTTTTGTTACATGCAGTTCTACTTTATTTATTATAATTGCAGTATGGTATTCATTGTCTGAAAAATATCTATTCTGTTGAATGTCATTTGTTTTGTTTCAACTCATTGGTACTACAAATGATGCCACAACAAGCATTTGCCGATACAGTTCTTTAGGTATATATCTAAGAGTTTCCTTTAAAGTTTACAACTAGAAATAGAAATAAAAGAAACTAACTGTAAATGCTTTTAACAATCTGATGAAGCCTCACAGGCATGTTCTCTTTGACTTCTGATTAGGGCATATATCTTACACTGTAAAATTATCAAGAGATCTTGGTTGGAAAAGGGAAAAAGGTACTCTGCATATAACAGACTCTTTGTGGAACAAGAGAACATTCTACAAAAAAAGTTCATAATCAAGAAATTTCATTTAAATTCATACTATAAACTCAAGTGATAATATGTAGCTCTCCTGGAGAAACATCTAAGACAAAGTTTAAGGACAACTGAGAGGACAATGGTCCACTGAGCTCTGAGACTCCATGAATTACACAAGAAAAGTATAGATGTATGCATTTTCCTCAGAAGAGAACCCATAGTTTTTATCCATTTTTAGGGAGTCCATGGCCCAAAACAGGTTAAGATAGTTGTTACTGTTTTTTCTGAAAGTATACAGCAATGTGGCAAGTGAATGTTAGGTAGCACCCAAGTGAAGCACTAGAACACTTTACTTTCCAAATCCAACCCTCTAAACAGACTAGAAGTTTACCAACAAACCCAGAGGAAGATAATAATATAAATGATTTCAGACTTCCTTAACCCAGAAAAAATAAGTCATAATCCAAGTCACATGACTAATATTGTTTATATGCAATATTATAAAGTTTTTTAAAATTGAGATTTCCATTGAGAAACATCTAAAACCCAAGTCCACAGTTCTCTTTCTAAAGAGAATGAGACAGGTAAGAGCAACTAAAAACACTGAAGTTTGGCTGCAGTGACAAGGAGAAAAGGTGAAAATGCTGTCATTATGTTTCCATATTAAAATGCATCACAGGATTTTTCTTTTTAATTTATTAGGTAAAGTAATCAGGCAATCAAGCTAAAAGGGAGCAGACAACATAAGTTGAAACAGAGCAATTTGCAGATTACTCCAGCATGCACCCACGATGCCCTCATATGAACAGACCCCACCAAGCTGTCCCCACCTTCCAGAGGGACTGTGTCATGATGAGACTGAGGCTCAACACCTTAGCAACGGCTCTAAACATATGTACAGTGACACCAACTGATTTATGAAAGCTGTAAATAGTGGATAATGGCATCAAAAATTCCAGTTAAAGCAAGGACCATCCACCCCACCCCACCCCACCCCACCCCACCCCGTACCTCACCCATGCCTTAAATCCCACTGATAACAACTTAGGGCAACTGTGCTTTTAATCCTTTGGATATACCACTCTGCATAATTATGTACCGACAGAAAGCAAAATAAGGCCCTTGGATAAATTTATCTTTGTACAAAGTCCTGTATGGACATGAAGTGGCCACAAGACAGCAGAGTATGTGGTACAGGACAATGAGTCTGAAGCAGATCCAGTCCTCCATGGGGATCTCTGGGCCTTTGCCGGCTCCATCCCCTCCTCCCCACATCTTCACCTGATCCTCTCTCAGGCCCACCCATTCCAAAGTTCTTGTGACTTATTGAGCACCTGGCTTCAAAGCCCTGGGCACTGCTGATAGATCAGCTTCACAAACCAGGAAGTCACAACAAAAGAGGAAAATGGTGTGGAGGGCCTACAGCCTGGGGAAAGCAGCTGAGAGACCGTCCAGGCCAGACCACACACTCCTGGTAAAGTAGAATGCAGTCCAAGAAGGTATCGGTGGCAGAACCCATCTCCATCTTTGTTTGGAAAATACAGTCCATTCGCCTTTGAGGAAGAAAACGTGGAATTCCCTAGAGATTTGAGACCCTGGAACAAAATCATTTAGTCTAGGATAAACCAGTAGTAGTATAAATAGGTGTATTCTGGACCAGGCTTGCAAAGAGATGGCCCGACTTTAACTAAATAGAAGGAGGTAAGGGCAAGGCTGAACAGAAGAGAAAGTGACATCATTTCATAGTAACTCCCAGCTACCATCCCATTATGATCATAAATATCCATCCCCTAATTTCAGTCCTCTTCCGGCATGTGATGTGGTTAAGGATAACATGCTTTTTCTTTTCTACCATATTTTGAAAGCATTATACAGAAAACTAAACAAAAGAAATGTTGTAAAAAATTAATTTATGGGCTCCTCCAGTTTCAGTTACCCACAGTCAACCACAGTCCAAAAATATAAGAAAAATTCCAGCCCGGCCGGGAATGGCTCAGCGGTTGAACATCTACCTAGGATCCAGGTGATTGGGGTTCGATTCCCAGTGAGGGCACATGCCCGGGTTGCGGGCTCGATCAATGACTGTCTCATCATTGATGTTTCTCTCTGTTTCTCTTTCTCTCTCTCTCTCTCTCTCTCTCTCTCTCGCTCCCTCTCCTTTCCTCTCTCTGAGATCAATAAAGATATATTTTTAAAAAAAGAAAAAAGAAAAATTCCATAAATAAACAATTAGTAATTCTTAAATTGTGCTCAGTTGTGAGTAGCATGATGAAGTCTCATACTGTGCTGCCAGGGACATGAATCATCCCTTTGTCAGTGTATCCAAGCTGTATACACTACCCACCCATTAAACACTTAGCAGCCAGGTTGGTGATCAGATCAACTGCAGAGGTACAGAAGTGCTTGTGTTCAAGTAACCCTTATGCAACTTAATAATGGCCCCAAAGACCAAGAGTAGCTGGCAATTTGGATATGCCAAAGAGAAGCCATAGTGTGCTTCCTTGAAGTAAAAAGGTAAGTACAAAAGATATTTTGAGAGAACACATCCACATAACTTTTACTACAGTACATTGTTATAACCATTCTATTTTATTAGTTATTGTTGTTAATCTCTTACTGTGCCTAATTTATAAATTAAACTTTATCATAGGTATGTATGTTTAGGAAAAAACTATAGAGAATTCAGTATTATTCGCAGTTTCAGTCACCCACTGAAGGTCTTGAAACATATCCCCTGTGGAAAAGGGGGTCTCTACCGTAATCAAACTTGTTTACTCAGTGTGTCTTTCTGCAGTGATTTACCCCCAAATGGCAAAGGGGTGGAAAACTAGTAAAAATTATGTACTCATGTTTGTTTGCAAATCTAAGTGCATTTTGTTTAAGCAATATCTAACTTCCTGAACAGATATAATCAACATTTATAAACTCCAACACTTTAATTTTTTTTTTAAGATTCAGCTATTTAAATTGCATCTGTGTAATTCTTTCCAATAAAACAAACTCTGATTTGTCACTTGATATTAACTTTCTTAAAAATCAGAGCACACAGGTATTCCTATGAATGTGTGCAGGGGGAACAATACAGTGGGGAGAGCAGGGTGCATGCCAATGTCTCATTTTGGACTGACCATCTACTAGAGAATAATCTGTTTCAGAATTTCACTCCAGTGAGAAAACACAAAGTAGCAAGGAGTTTGAAGTTGGTCAGCTGCTACCTGAGGAGAAACATTTTCATACCTTCACAGAGAAAATTTATGATGTTTATTCCCAAAGATTCACTGTTCATGTTTTTCAAGGAAGTATCTCAAGCTCCAAGAAAGGAATCAAAGTGCAGTGAAACACAAAGCCACGCTCCTCGCCACGCTCCTCTCCACCTCTCCTTTACAATGTGTTTTCTCTGTCGAATGTGCTCTGTTTTGCTGGCTCAGGAGGACTCTCTTCCTTGCTCCAAAAGACCAGGGTAAACTAATGTAGTCAAGGGAATTGAAGGCGCCTTGAAAACAATGGATAATGGGGCTGTTTCAGGTCTGGGGAATCTACAAGTCAGACCCTGGAAACCCACAGGTATGGCTGTGGACATGAACATAGGCATCAAACAGCTCCACCACTCACTGGCTAAAATAGTTAAGCAAGCAATTTAATCTGTGCCTCAGTCTTCTCATCTGTAAATTGGGAAAAATTGCTGTCCTCCTGGGCCACTTGGAGCACAGGCAAGTGCTTATTACACATTGGCAACTGTACTTAATGATACTATCCCACTCCCTTCAGTCAGTGACTGGGGTTTAACGATCCATTTCAAATTACGTTTGCATGGTACTTTACTTTCATGTGTTATTTTACTTAGAGCCTCTAACCAGCCTCAGCTGAACAGCTGGTATTATTTCCACTTTACAAATGAAGGCAGGAGTTGAGAGGATCCAAACACATACCCTCCTTGGGAATGTCAGGCAGGGCCTCCAACTGGGGACCATCTCTTGGGGCCACAGCAGGGTCAGTAAGCTCCAAGTAAACTAACTGACAGATTCTATCCTCTTGGGGATAAAATAATTCCATCTTCCAAAATCACCTATGACTAATGGAGTCGTGCCCTTCCCTTGTCTAAAAAGCTCCTCAGATCCTTGAGGACAAACCCTCGTATTTCTTCAAGGTCTCAGAGAATGTGTCTGAAGGAATGCTTCTCAAAGAACAGTAAGGACTAGGGAGGGCCGAGGACGTAAGAATAAACAGGGACAGGGCTGGGGGCTCACTCATTGGGGGAAAGCTTGACTGAGGCCTTCACATTGAGAGTGAGAGTTCACAAGTATCAGCGTTAATTTAAACATAAGGGCAGGAAAGATAAATGTTGGTAGCAGCAATGTTCTTGATAAAAAATAAAAAATGAAAAGGACAACAAATATAGAGGTGGGAAACTGAACAACTTAGAAAATTTTGTCTTCATACAGTCAACACCAAACTGCATTTTCTCTGGTTTCGTTATGAGGCTTTTTATGGAAAGTATCAGTAAAAGGAGTAATAGGCCCCAGCCAATTTTGCTCAGTGGTTAGAGCATCAGCCGGCAGACTGAAGGGTCCCAGGTTCGATTCCAGCCAAGGGCAGGTACCTTGGTTGCAGGCTCGATCCGAGGCCCTGGTCAGGGCGCATGCAGAAGGCAACCAAGCAATGTCTCTTTCTCACATCAGTGTCTCTGTCACTCCCACTCTCTCTGAAAAAGCAATGGAAAAAATATCCTCGAATGAGGATTAAAAAAAAAAGGAGTAATAGTTGGAAGAAGTAAAAATCATAGGAAAAAATACAAAAACAAACACAGTAATTACAAGAGTAGACAAGGAACATGAAGGAAAGCAGAGTTGAGAGGTGTTCCAGGTGGTCTAAAAAGTTGCTAAGATCATTCCCTACAACTCCACATAAAGCTGTTTCAAATCTTATACAGGTTTTAAAATCTGAAGTATCCACCAGGGAAGGTAAGGAAAAGGCCGGCTTGCTATACATCACTCTAACTTCCAAGATGACCACGAAAAGGAAGTATATAATTTCCAAATCTGTAGAGAATATAAAAAGGCAAAAAAAAAAAAAGATCGAGAAATGATGTCAGAACAAATAGAAAACCCAATACAATATGATAGACCTAAATGTTTATGAAGTACAAAAGTAAAAGGACTAAGAAATCCAGTAAAAGACAAAGTTTGTCAGACTGGAATGGTAAAAGTAATCTACCTACCTCAGAATAAGGGAGGGATATCTAATACACAAAAATCTAGAAAGATTTAGAGAAAAGGAAATAAAAGATATGCCAGGTAAACACAACAGAAGAACTGAGGCTGCTGCAGGAATACTGGATACAGGCTTGAGGCCAAAACACAACTCATGAGATAAAGTTAGTCATTGTAACATAACAAAAGGTTCCTTTCACTAGAGCGATAAGATGGTTCCAAATATTTATGCACATAATAGAACAGTGTGGGGGTTCAGAACAAGCTTCCCCAAAATATGTCTCAGTGGTATGCAGATTATTTTGAGCTAATGGCAATTTTAGCTTCAGACTCAAGAGAAAATTCTGCCCCCTCCCTTTAACTTACCTAGAAGAAATTGAATTAGGGGCCTTGCCCATAAGAGATTATCAGTAATAATATGGCAGGACAAACTTCTATTTACTAAACATCTGTTCCTAATATCATGCTGCAATGACCCTTTGACCTCATCCCTACCACAGAATAGCTTATATACCTCAACCTTGACGCATTCTATCTCTGACCTCTCTTACATTTGGGGTCCCTGACTCTGTCATGTATGCAGGGTTTCCATACATATGTATATATTAAATTTGGTTATTTTGCTTTGCTAATCTGTCTCATGTCTATGTGATTATTAGACCAGCCAAAAGAACCTTGAGGCTAGAGAAAAAGTTTCTTCTTTTCTTCACAACAGCCTCAAAGTAAAGAGCAAAAATTGACAGAACAGGGAAAACAGACACAGTCACAATCACAGGAGTAGACTAAAATACCTTCCAGGCTTGGCTGGTGTGCCTCAGTTGATTGAAGCGTCATCCGGTATACCAAAAGGTGGTGGGTTCGATTCCCAGTTGGGGCACGTGAAGGAGGCAACCAATCTCTCTCTCTCTCCCCCTTACCTCTCCCTAAAATCAGTAAAAAATAATTATAATAAATAAAAAACCCTGTCCTGCTCCCCAAAAAGAGGAGACAGGTAAGGAAAACTAGAATTTAAAAAGAATAATAGCCTGGCCGGGCGTGGCTCAGCGGTTGAGCGTCGACCTAGGATCCAGGCGATTGGGGTTCGATTCCCGGTCAGGGCACATGCCCGGGTTGCGGGCTCGATCAATGACTCTCTCATCATTGATGTTTCTATCTCTCTCTCTCTCCCTCTCCTTTCCTCTCTGAAGTCAATAAAGATATATTAAAAATAATAATAATAATAATAATAAAATACTTTCCAGTAACTGATAGTCTAAGGAGATGACCCCCACCAAAAATTAGAATACAGAAGATTTGAACACAATAGCAAGCTTGATGCAATCAGCATATACAAAACATTCTAGCCAATAATCACACAATGCCCATTCTTTTCAAGGACACAGGGAACAAATGCTATGAAAACTGACCACACACAGACCTACAGAGAAAGTCTAAAAAGTCTTAAAAGGACCCAAGTCTTAACCACAGTGCAATTAAGATGGGGCAGGGAGCAGCCATGAACAAATTAAATCTGAGAATTAAGAAATGCACTCTAAGTACAAGGGTCAGAGAGGAAATCAGAGTGAGAATTAAAAATCTTCAAAATCAAGAATGACAAAAATGCTACATAGTAAACTGGGAAATCCAGGTAAAAAGTTCTTAGAGGGAAATCTATTTATCTCCAGAAGGTATCCCAATAAAGAGGTTTTAAAAATCAGAATATACCCAAAAGCATAAAAGGAAAACATGATAAAGAACACAAAATAAACAAAAAACAAATATATAACAGAGGTTAGCCAAAGTCAAATGACCCATAAAATAGACAAGCTAAATGACATAGAACAAGCTAAATGATGCAACAGGAAAGCAATAAGGAAAATGAGAGAGGGAGGGCTTTTAGGTCAGTAGAGAGAAAGGAGACCGCACTAGATGAAAGTGACCTAAGGGAGGTGACAGTGTGCAATGCAGGACCAGACGCTGGCTGGGATAAAACATTGGACCACAAAAGGTCTCTCCACAGTGGGGCATTACATGAGACAGGCGCTTACTAAAAGGAAAAGGTGGCAATCACTGAATGAAAAAGAGGTAAGGTTTTATAAAATTAATAAGTATATATTTTATACATGCATATCAGGTAGGATTCAATCAGAGACATGCTGTATATTAAACAGGCAATATACTAAGAAATGTATTGCAAGAAATTTGCTTGCAGCAGCAATTTTCAACCTTTTTCATCTCATGACACATATAAACTACTCAAATTCTTGCAGCACACCAAAAAATATATTTTTTGCCCATCTGACTGAAAAATAGGTATAATTTTGATTCATTCACACCAGATGACTATTGTTGCGTTGGCTGTTGTCATTTTTTTATTTGACAATCTAAGGGAGAAGAAGTCAGTGTCCCTGGCTAAATAGTCAGGTTAAAAATAGTCAGGTTTTGCATGCTTTAAAAATTCTGGCAGCACACCAGTTAAAAATCACTGGCTACAGTATTGTGAGGGCTGGCAACGTAAGTCAAATTGACAGGGTGGGCTCTGGAGTAGAAGCTTCAGCTCTGTTTGTCTTAAGGCCTTTGAACAGATACCCACTTTATCTGGGATGCTCTGCCTTACTCCAATCAACTCATCATGGACTGTACACACATCTACAAATTCACAACAACTACTAAACTAGCACTGTAGCCTAACCAGGTCAATCCATCAAACTGAACATGTCACAAGAATGTCACATATATGTATGCATGCATCTAAACACACGTACACGAGCGCACACACACATCTCTTCCACAGGCAGTGAAAATGTGATGTTTATGTTTTATTTTTCCTTATCATTGTTTCATAATTTTTCAAAATGCAGAGTATTACTTTATCAGTATAGGTTATCTTTTAAAAGAACGAAAGCTGTGAACACAAGCCCACTGTATAACTGATATTAGGGAAAGAGTATTCAGTCTTTCACCTTTAAGTACGATGTCAGTCAGCTGTAGGTATCTCTTAAAATGTCCTTTATCAGACTGAGGAAGTTCCCTTTTTTTCTGTTTGCAGAGAGTATTTCTATTATGAATGGGTATGGAATTTTGCAAATGCCTTTTTTTTTTTTTTTGGTATCTTTTGAGATGATCTCATGGTTTTTCTTTTTATTATCTCAATATGGTATATTACGTTGATTTTTTAATGTTAAACCAAATTTTATTTCTGAGATAACTCCTACTTGTTCATTATGTATTATTTTTTATATTGCTAAATTCAATTTGCTACAAAGTAAGGAATTTTATAGCTATATTCATGTGGGTGTTGATTTACAGTTTTCCTTTTTCATCACAGTCTTCTCTAATTATGGTAGCAAGGCAATTCTGCTTCAAGGAACAAGGTGGGGTGTGCCCCCTCCTATGCTGCAGAGGAGCCTGTGTACAACTAACATTAGTTATGCTTTAATGGATGGTAGAAATCGCCAATGAGGCCATCTGGGACGACAGTTTCTTTGTGTCAATAATTTTAATTAAAAATTCAATTTCTTTAATACAGGGCAATTTGGGTGTCTATTTCTTCTTCAGTGAGCTTAGGTAGTTTGTGTCTTTTAAGAAATGTGTCCATTTCACCTGAATTAACAACTTTATAAAGTTGTTATTCTTATCATTTTAACAGCTCTCTCTCTCATGCCTGATATTGAAATTTCATGTCTTCTTTTTTTCTGATTAAGTTTGGCTAAAGATTTTTCAGTTTTATTTATCTTTTCAAAGAAATAACTCTGGTTCTATTGATTTTTCTCTATTGCATTTTTAAAATTTTGATTTTAGAGTTTTTTAAAAAGCATAGGAAAAAACTCTACTCCCATTCATATTTTTAAAAACTAAGAAGAAAACTTTGTCAACCCAATAAAGAGAATCTACTAAAACTCAATAGATAACATTAATTGTGAAAGACTCAAAATTTTCCCCCTAAGACTATGAACAAGACAAGAATGCCCACTGTCAACTTTTATTCAGTACTGTACTGCAGGTCCTAGATAGTACAATAAGACATGAAAAAGAAATAGAAGGTATACAAAATGGAAAGGGCAGAGTAAAACTGTCTTTACTCACATTCAACATAAACATCTATGTAGAAAATTCTATGGAATTTTTTTTTTTTAACTACTACTGTAAATGAGTTTAACAAAGTTGCAAGACAGGTCACTATTTTTAAAATATCAATTGTCTTTCTTTGCACGAACAATATACAATAGGAAGCTGAAATTTTTAAAAACTACAACTACAATGTCATCCCCAAAATGAATCACTTAGGAATAAAATAAAATAAAATAAATAAAATATGTGCAAGACCTCTTTAGAGAAACATAAAATTCAATTTTGTTAAGATGTCAGTTCTCCCCAAATTGTTCTATAGATTCGACACAATCTCAATCAAAATCCCAGTTGACTCTTTTTGTAGTAATTGATGAGATGATTCTGAAATGTATATGGACCTATTATAGCCTATGCAATGTTGAAAAAGAGCAAAGTGGAAAGACATATGCTATCTGATTTCAAGACTTACTATTAAGCTAAAGTAATCGAGACATTATGATAACTGGTATAAGGACTAACATAGATCAATGAAATAGAATTCAGAAACAGACCTACACATTTACACTCAACTAATTTTCAATAAATGTAAAAAGCAACTGAATGAGAAACAATAATCTTGTTTTAAAAAGACCTTTACCTTATACAAAAATGATCACAAAATATAATACAGAACTGAATATAAGAGCCAAAACTATATAACTTCTAAAGAAAACATTAAATCTTTGTGACATAGAATTAGACAAAGACTTTTTAAGACACAAAAAGGATTAGCTAAGAAAAAAAATTGCTAGGTTGGACTTCATTAAAACAAAAACTTTTGTCTTCTAAAGACCCTGTTAAGAAAGTGAAAAGACAAGACACAGACTAGGAGAAAATATTTGCACAACATACATCTGGTAATGGACTTATGTCTAAAATATATAAAGAACTCATTAAGGTACAAAATATATTTTAAAAACTCTCAGTAAGACAACCCAACTTTTAAAAATGTACAAAAAATGATAGATATGAAGAAATGGATACTTCACCAAACAAAATACATTGGTGACCAATAACTATTTTTTATGTACATGAAAAGATAATTAACATCTGTCATTAGGGAAATGGAAATTAAACCCACAATGGGATACCACTAGATAGATATCCACTAGAATGACTGAAATTAAGACTGATGATACCAAGTGATGGTGGGAATAGAGAGCAAATGGATTCTTGTTCACTGATGGTGGGGGAACATGAAATTGTACAGTCCCTTTGGAAAAGTTTGGCAAGTTTATAAAAAGTTAAAACATTCCCATCCTATATGACCCAGAAATCCCAATCCTAGGTATTTACCAAAAAATAAATAAAAAATACAGCCATACAGTGTTTTGTATACAACTAGTCATAGCAGCCTTATTCATAATAGTTAAAAATTGGCAACTGTGCAAATGTCTACCAACTGTTGATTGTATAAACTTATGATCCAATGGAATGGCATGCTAAGTGAAAGAACCAGTCACAAAAGACTTCATACTGCATGATTCCACCTACATTAAATTCTAGAAAAAGAAAACCTATCGTGACCTAAGCATATCAGTGGGCCCAAAAGGATACGAGAAAAGTGTTGATGACAAAGGTACACTTTTTGGGATAGTGTAGATGTTCTATTCTATGTCATGACTGTGGTAGTGAGAACATGGCAATTTGGGATAATGAAGATGTTCTATGCCACGACTGTGGTGGTGAAAATACGGCACCTGGGAATAACGGAGATGTTTTGTCATGATTGTGGTTGTGAGAACATGATTGTACTGATCTGTTAAAACATCCCATTTTATACTTAAAACTGAATTTCATAGTATTTAAATTATGTCTCAAAAAATTAAATCTCTCAAAAAAAGAGGGCGAAAGAGCATAGAGAGACAAGAAGTATCATTATTTCTTTAAGAGGACTTCTACTGTAAAGGGGAGCCAAGAAATGGGAGCTGATGATAAAAGTGAGGCTGGGGCCCGGCCGAGCGTGGCTCAGCAGTTGAGCATCAACCTAGGTTCCAGGAGATCGCGGTTTGATTCCCGGTCAGGGCACATGCTCGGGCTGGGGGCTCCATCCCCATTCCGGGGCGTGCAGGAAGCAGCCGATCAATGACGACTCTCTCATCTTTGATGTTTCTACCTCTCTTTCTCTCTCTCTCCCTCTCCCTCTCTCTCCCTGAAATCAATAAAGATAGATGATATAGATACAGATATAGATACAGATTTTTTTTTAAAATATATCTTTATTGATTTCAGAGAGAGGAAAGGAGAGGGAGAGACAGAGATAGAAACATCAATGATGAGAGTCACTGATCGGCTAGCCCGCAACCCGGGCATGTGCCCTGACCCGGAATCGAAACCCGATCGCCTGGATCCTAGGTCGACGCTCAACCGCTGAGCCAAGCCCGGTAACAAAAATCTCGCATGCTGATGACAGCACCCCATAGCCCCTCAAAAAGCAAGTTCAGGGAGAGGAGGTAGCACTACTGGAAGCAGGAGCTTCAGCTAGAGCTGGCAGACTTTGTACTATGGAGACAGCAGAAGCCATGAGCACAGTGGGAGGGCCTCTGGGTGTACACACAGCTTCTCTAGGCTATCAGGGGATGGAGTGAGAGACTGCAGCAGAGTTGGAAAAGAGGCCGACAACTTTCACTGCAACCCTTCCTTACTCATCAAGTTAAATAACTGATTCTCATATTGTAAGTGTACTCATGCAGTCTCACTTAAGTAAAACCATATCAAACTTTTAAAATGAAACATTAGATATAATCTCTTTAACATGCCTGTAAGTTAAATTATAGACATCTGGGTTCTTTTTGTGTTTTTGTAATTACAAACAATACTGCCATGGCATTTCTGACATATGTTCACATACACATGTGCACAGGCTTCCTATGGTGCCACATAGTGTTTCATTCCATTATACAAAATGTCCAAATAGGCAAATCCGTAGAGAAAGTGGGTTGTGTAGGACTGGGGAGTAGAAAATGAGGAGTGATAACTAAAGGGAATGGGCTTCTTTCTGAGGTGATGAAAATGTTCTAAAATTTACTCTAGTGATGGTTACACACGTCTCTAAATATATTAAAAACCATTTAAAATGGGTGAACTGTAGGGTGTGTCTATTATATCACAATAAAGCTGTTATTTATTATTGATTTTTTTTAGAGAGAGGTGGCGAGAGACAGAGAGAGACGAGACAGACATCGGTTCTACTTATTTATGTATTCATTGGCTGATTCTTATATATGCCCTGACTAGGGACAGCCCTCTAACCATCTGAGGAACCCATAAATGATAGGATTTCTCAAAAGGAGTGGGCATCATGATGGACAAGCATGCACCAAGCCCCAGGCCAGGGTCAGAAGCAGGTATCCAGACCAGCACAGCCCTTCCCTAATACTCACTAGCAGGAAGCACACCTCAGTGTGACCCCTGGAGAAATGTGCACCCAAGACCCAACTTACTGTTTTTCTGTGTTGGTCAGTGGGCAGCAAGGCGCTGGCTGGGTGCAGAGGGACATGTAAAGCAGGGGTAGGGAACATTTTTTTCTGCGAAGGGCCATTTGGATATTTATAACATCATTCGAAGGTTATACAAAATTATCAACTTAAAAATTAGCTACGGCCCAGCCGGGCGTAGCTCAGCAGTTAAGCATCGACCTAGGATCCAGAAGATCGTGGTTCGATTCCCAGTCAGGGTACATGCAGAGTTGCAGGCTTGATCCCCAGTTGGGGGCATGCAGGAGGCCTCCCCAAACATCACTGATGGTTCTCTCTCTCTCTCTCTCTCTCTCCCCCTCTCCCTTCCTCTCTCTGAAATCAATAAATATATATATATATATATAGATATATATATATTTTTTTTTTTTTTTTTTTAATTAGCTATGAAAAACCTTCCTAGGTTTATTGAATTTTGATTCCCACCTGCGGGTGCCTTGGCAGGGCCAGGCCAAATGATTTCTCGGGCAGGATGGGCAGGATGTTCCCCACCCCTGATGTAAAGGAAGGTCTTGCACTGTTACTAGAGCTGCCCTGCAAAAAACAAACTGCCATCATTCTGTACAGCTCTCCCATGAATGGGGAGGCTTACGCTCAGGGCTATTTCCTCTTGCTCCAGCCTATCCAAACAACACACTGCAGCTCCGGCCACACCACTCCTCAGCCCAAAAGTGTCTTGTAGCTGACCCTTGTCTACCAAATGACCCAGTTTAGCATTAAGAACCCCCATCAACATAGCTTCTGCCTGTCCCTGGGAATGCCTGCAGCTTAGTTAAGGTTTAACATGTCATGTACATACTGTAAGTTGTGCAAGGTACCAATGGCACGGAGCTAACCAGTGCACAGGCATCCACCAACATTGCTTCATGAACCCCCGAGGACTCTTCCATTCACTGTTTCTTCTACTCAGTGGCACGTTTTAGCAAAGGGGTCCATTACAACAAAATTATTTCTAAAATCACATGTCTGAGGAAAGAGTATGGAAAAATTAAACCTTAAATATTTAAGTATTCACTTTACAGGGTCTAGTTAATTCATCCTAACACTGATGGAAAATTATAACACGAGAGAGCAAACAGGAAGCTTCTACCTGTCTCTACAGAGCATCTCAAACAGAGAGTCAGAAACGCTGGCACGAGGATTCATCACAAATGAACACCAGTCCCTGGCAACAGACCTGATCACGTATTTATGTAATGTAACATTTCTAATGCTGGGACATGCAGCCAACACAACAACACAGCCATCAGCACTGTGACACCAAAAACAAGACCCAGCCCTTGGAGATGAACATGCCCTACCCAGGCCAGCAGGAAGGCGGACCTCAGCAGAGCTGAGGAAGGCTGTGTGCTCTATGTCTGCAATGACTGACAGGAGCCCCACCCAGCAGGCACACTACCCACACCAGGGAGCCAAAACAGCCCCATCCCTACCCCCACCCTCGAGATCTACCAGCCATGACATCTTACTGCTTTTACATAATACACTGCATGGGTGGCTGAAAAACATTCCTTTACTCATTCAAATCTTCTAAGGCATGCATCTTCACAAATTGATTCTACATGTGGTGAACAAATTTTGCATTAAGCAAAAATAGAAGTTCTGCTGAAGCAAATATCTCACCCTAAAATTTGAAAAGTCTCCTTTTCCTCCTCACTCTAAATTTAAAGAGGAAACTCTAAGAACTGATTTCATGAATATTAGACAAGTCTCCAAATATAAAGGACTTAAGACAATCAATGCTTCAAATAAGTAGATTTTCACTGAGTAGGACTAACCATGTAAAGCCAGCCAGCAATCTATCAGCAGGTGAAAATGCTGGGACCCTCACAAGGTTAGGTGGAGAGCAGAGTGTGTCCAGGCAGCCCACTGCTCCTAGATGGGAACACCAGCTGCAAGGCTGCAGGAATCAGAGATCTGATTCATGTGTGGGTATTCTATCACCAGTGTGCTTCCAATGAAAAGGCTGGGAATGATGTGGCAAGTTCCGTTCTCCTAGTTCCTTTAGGAAAGATAAAAAGCCAAAAGGAACAGTGGGTAGGGAGAGATTCTCAAAGCCCCAAGGGGAATTCACAGAAAGACGCACTGAAGATTCACTAGAATGCAAGAAGAAATACTGAAATAACATGATTTGTTTTCATCTAAAAACAAAAACAAGAAGACATCTAAATGTTATCAATTCTTCCCCAGGGAGATGTCCACAGGCTGTGTGTGACGTGCCAGTGAGGCCAGTGCCAGGACTGAAGGAGGAGCAAGGGGCCATGGACTCTACCCAGTGGCTTACTCCCCACTTACTCTCAGCCAAAGCAGACCTTCAGAACACAGGCAAACAGCCACAGGAGTTTCTGCAAGGACCAAAACCACGTGAGCAACCACAGTGATGACAACCATGAAAGGAAAGAGCTGACATTCCCATTTCTGGAATAAACTTTTCATCAGCCAGACTGTTTTGCCTGAAAGACCTAATCAACGTTAAAGACTCAGTAAAAAATTTCAAAATTATCACCTGTGGTGAATGTCACCTCAATAAGGTGCATGCTCTGCTTCTAAAAATTATTCAGCTATGATATCAAACATCAGTATAAATGCAAAGCCAGACTTTTAAATCACAGCATTACCAGTATTAAAACAAGGTATTTAAAAACAAAGTTTTTGTTCCACTGATAAACAAAATTAAAAGCAAGATGCTTACTTTTCCTTAGTCTTAGAATAAGCAGACATACACTGAGGGGTGAGTAGCTTTCTTTAATAACTGGAGCATGCAATCATCTATTTACAGTGAGCGCTTGTGCTCTGCTTAATGGGATGTGGAACCATTAAATAACCCCATGAAATAAGCAGAGAAGAAACATGATTATTCTCATCTTGTAGTTAGGGAGACCAGGGCTCAGAAATGTTAAGTGACTTTCCAAGATCATAAGAAATGGAACTTAGATAAAAGCAAAGGGCCTCTGCCTTTAATTCCTGCTGAAATCCTCCAAACCCTAGAGCTAGTGTCATTGTCGAGTGCTGGCCCAGAGCACAGGAGAGCCAGCATGCAGAAGAATGCATCAGCTGTCCTGGCCAAGAGCCAGGCCCAAAGTGAGACAACTCCCATCCACTGGAGTGACGAAGTGAATGCAAGCATATGTGATGAGCTTTTAATAATTCAAGGCTGCCTCACATTATACTGTAGACAGCAAATAAATGATTGTGAAAGCATTCTGAGAACCTTACCACAAATTGTTGCTTTTCACTATCAAAGGACAGTACTTTTTTATTCTCACACTTCTGATCCTTATCTTTTAAAAGATATAGCATTTAGAGATTACAAACAGTGTACAATCTGTTGTGGATTTTTAAAGATTATTCATTGCTGGCCCTGGCTGAGTAGCTCAGTTGGTTAGAGCTTTGTCTCAATATGCCAAGGCTGTGGTTCGATCCCTGGTCAGGACACATACAAAAATTAACCAATTAGTGCATAAATAAGTGAAACAACAAATCGATGACCCCTCCCATAAAAATCGATAAGTTAGAAAGAAAATTATTCACTGATGTTTTTCTCAGTAAGTCTAAAACAATCTATAAATTCAATGAAATTCTTATCAAGATATAGCAATGGCATATTTCACAGAACTAGAATATTCCAAAACTTTATATGGAACCACAAAAGACCCCAATCAGCCACAGCAATCTTGAGAGAAAAAAAATAAAGTTGGAGGAATCATGTTAACTGATATCAAACTACAGTATACTACAAGGCCACAGTAATCAAAAAGGCCATGGTACTAGCATTAAAACAGATATATGTATATTAATGGTACAGAATAGAGAGCCCAGAAATAAACCCATGTCTTTATAATCAACCAATATTTGACAAAGGAGTCAGAAACATACAATGGGGTAAAGATACTCTTTCAATAAATGGTGTTGAGAACACTGGAAAGATAATGTGCATAAAAATTAAACTAGATCACCTTACACCATACACAAGAATAAACTCAAACTAGATTAAAGACTTAAAATGTTAGACTCAAAATCATAAAAATCCTAAACATAGGCAGTAAAATCTTGAACATTTCTCGTAGCAATATTTTTCTGATATATCACCTCAGGCGAGGGAAACAAAAGAATGAACAAATGGGACTACATCAATCTAAAGTTTTACACAGCAAAGGAAACCATCAAAAGAAATAAAAAGATAACCCACTGAATGGGAAACCATGTTCCTCAATGATACATCTGATTAGAGGTTAATATCCAAAATTTATAAAGAACTTATTAAACTCAACACCAAAAAAAATCCAATTAAAAAATAGGCAAAGGACCTAAATAGTTATTTCTCCAAAGAGGACAAAAAGATAGCCAATAGACATATGAAAAGATGCTCAATGTCACTAATCAGAGAAATGCAAGTTAAAACCACAATGAGATATCACCTCACACTGTCAGAATGGCTGCCATCAGTAAATCAACAAACAAGTGCTGGCGAGGGTGTGGAGAAAAGGGAAACCTCATGCAAGATTGGTGGGAATATAGACTGGTGCAGCCACTGTGGAAAGCAGTATGGAGTTACCTCAAAAAATTAAAAATGGAACTACCTCATGACCTTGCAATTCCACTTCTAGGAATATATTCAAAGAAACCCAAAACACGACAGTGGTATCTCAGTTTTCGAATGTCGTCCATTCCAGAAGACCATTCGAGTTCTGAAACATTCGAAAACCAAGGGATCCCAGCCGGCAGCTAGGCCTCAGGATCTTGCCCTCAGCAGAAGCCATGTGGCATGTTCCACTTCTGAGGCGTGTTCAAAAACTGAAGCATTTAATTCCGGGTTTACAGTGTTTGTAAACGAAATGTTCATCAATGGAGACGTTCAAAAACCGAGGTACCACTGTAATTCGAAAGAATATACACATCCCTAAGTTGATTACATTATTTACAATACCCAAGATTTGGAAGCATCCCAAGGGTCCATCAGTAGATGAGTGGATAAAAAAGCTGTGTACATTTACACAATGAAATACCACTTGGCCATAAAAAAGAAGGAAGTCTTACCCTTTGCAACAGCAAGGATGGGCCTGGAGAGCATTATGCTAAGCGAAATAACCCAGTCAGAGAAAGACAAGCACCATATGATTTCACTTATATGTGAAATCTAATGAACAAAATAAACTAACAAAATAAAAACATACTCATAGATACAGAGAAAAGACTGACAGCTGTCAGAGGGGAGGGTGGTTGGAGGTCTGGGTGAAAAAGGTGAAGGGATTATTAAGCACAAAACAAAACCCATTCATATACACACACAAGAGTATGGTGATTACCAGAGGGAAAGAATGATGGGAGGAGGTAGAAGAGAGTTTAGGAAGAATAAATCGTGATGGAAAGAGACTTGACTTTGGGTGGTGAACACACAATACAATAAACAGATGGTATGCTGTAGAACCGTGCACCTGAAACCTATATAATTTTATTAACCAATGTCACTGCAATAAATTCAATTTTAAAAATGAGACATCTTTTATCAAGGGGGTAAAGTGAAAAGTTCCAGAGATGAACACAGTTCCCTCCGTGACAGGCCTCTGGGCCCTCAATGACTGGCGGGAGGACGATGGATGTCAAGTTTGACCTTGGTTACAAAAGGAAACAGGCTCAAGAAACTGGAAGGAACAGAATGAGACCAGCAGCCAGCATGCAGTAAGGAAACACTGCTGGTTCAGTTGCTAGCAGCTCTGTAAAAGAAGGTATGGTATAATTTGAGGGACCCCCCAAAAGGAGAGTGTACATAATAAACAGCAACAGAAGCCAGTATACGGTCTATCAGGGCTTTTGCCAGGCCTTACAGCCATCATCTCCATGGCCCAGAATCCTATGCTAGAGGGGTCAGCCCTGAGCAGCTGCCATCACCCTGAGGGGTTGGCAGGCTGCTCTGTTAGGACAACAGATCCCACTAGTAACAGTTCAAAATCCAAGTTTGGGCCTAGCAGGAGTTGAGCATCGACCTATGATCCAGGGGATCACAGTTTAATTCCCGGTCAGGACACATACCCCGGTTGCCGGCTTGATTCCCAGTATGGGCCATGCAGGAGGTAGCTAATCAATGACTCTCTCATCACTGACGTTTCTAGCTAACTCCCTCTCCCTTCCTCTCTCTGAAATCAATAGACATATTTTTTTTAAAAAATCCAGAGTTGGCATCTTTTATTCTGAAAATTTACCACAAAATAACCAAAGGGCAGAGGTGGAGACAAGGATGAGTTTGCAGGTGGAACAATGGGGACAGACAACAGGAAGGAGGGCCACTGGGAGAGGCAGGCTCTGCCAGGCCTCCGTGTACACCCCCAAAAGGCATGGGTGGGGGGGGCATGAATGAAGTTTCTTAAATACACCCAGCATTCACTTTCAATCCATGATATCTGCTGGCAAAGATCTCACTGTACTACTGTACTGTGAAGGAAGACAAACGTGACTATGCTGACCAAGTGTTGTGACTGGCTGCAGGACGCTTGCCAAGTGGTCTTGGGCACCTCACAGGAACAGAGCAGCAGAGGGTGTGGAGTAACTGGGACCCTCCTACACAGCTGGTAAGAATGTTAAATGGCACAGCCATTGTAGAAAACAGTATGGCAGTTCCTCAGAAAACTAAACACAGAAGTACCATTTGACACAGAAATTCCATTTCTGAGTATACATACAAAAGAAATGAAAGCAGGGTTTTATGCAAGCCCATGTTCAGAGCAGCATTATTCACAATAGCCAAGACATGGAAACAACCCAATGTCCACCAAGGAATGGGTGGATAAAGAAAATGTTATGTATTCATATAAAGGCATATTTATTATTCAGTCTTAAAGAGAAAATTCTTAAATAAATACATTTTTTTAAAAGGAAATTCTGACACATGCTACAACACAGATGAACCTTATGATTCCACTTACATGAGGTATTTAAAGTAGTCAAATTAGTCAAATTCATAGAGATAGAATAGATGGGATGACCATGGGTCATTTATAAATCACTGGGCATCAAAGCCTGTCCTGGCTGGGCCTTCCTCCCCTCTGTCTTCTTCATCCTACAGGAGGCCCTTTCCTGACCTGGCCTCCTCTCAGCCTGGCTAGAGAGCAGGAACAGACACACCAGGTGAGTCCTTCTTGTACCCAAGCCAGGTAATCTGGACCCAGATCCTCACCAAGGTGACTCCTGCAGGAAGCTGGGAAAAGACAGTGCTATAACCAAGGAAGCCCTGCTCACTCATGCTCAGGAATGCAGAGTAGCAACACTCAGGCCACTGTGGTCAGCCCCTTCTGGACTAATCTCTGGTTAGTGCCCAAGGTCAACTCTTAAGTAGCAATGCTGTTTCTGCCTGTGGTGGTCATGCAGGAACATCTGTGTTTTTCGGTATGGGATCTAGGAGGCAGTAGTTAAGCATTAGGTCAGAAGTATAAGCTGGGGCCCAGCAGAATTTGAGGGCAAAAGCCCTAGAGGAGCTGCCAGACATCTCCTGCCCTTCCCCAGCTGGGCCATCTTCTGTCCCTGCAGGTGGACACTTAGTACAACTCTGCTGGTGGCCCCAGAACCACACAGGAGAGGCCAGCGTGCTGACTGATCCATTCAGGGGACCTTTCCTTTCTTTCTTTTTGGAAAGAACACTGGGGTAAAATTAATAAACAGTAATAAGTCCCTCAAAACACAAATCAGGTACAATTACTACACGCAATTTCTGAAATCTATCTTTTAAAATGATCCTGTGACAAGGTCTTTTTCCTTTCATGAAACTATATCCACTCCTCACAATCACAGGGCCTCCCTGGGCTCCTCCAGGCCACACCATACATGTGCCCTGTTTACCTCCCCAAGCACCTCCAGGAATGTCCACATCTACAGACTGAGGTCTTGGAAAGACTGGCTCCTTCACTGGCTTTAATAATGCAGAAGGTGAGGCTCCAGGTTCTATTTTTAGCCCAATATTACAGGTCAATGAAGTTCAGGGCTGCAGCAAGCACCCCAAGTGGCCTTGATAAGCACCCCACATGCAGAGCAGACACTGGGAACAGCTTGTACTAAGGCCTCAGAGCAGCTGGGCAAATCTTTTTCTCTATGTCACCCACATTGCAACTGCATATTCCCAGCAGGAGTTTCACATCATCTACACAAGTTTCCATGTTTGCAAATGTAGGCAGCTTAGCAGCAGAGCAAGGAGCAATGCAGACAAATGCCTTTGTTACTGGTACTGAATTTACATGCTGTGTTCACACCTCTGGAAACAACTTCTGTAAGACCTTTCCTTCATAATTCTCGGCCTCACTCAGAGCTTCTGTTTAAAATGGGTGTTCAGAAAAATACAGAACACACACAAAACCAAAACACTTGACCTTCTGCCGATTTTGCTATCTGACCAACAGGAAATCTACACATATATTCTCTAAACTTCATTCTTTTAAGGAAAGAGCCAGCAGATTCCAGAGGCTTCCTTGCTGGGAGGCCCTTGTCTGAGTGTCTCTGAGTGGCTTTCTAAATGCTGCACACTTGTTCCTCACATATCCTGAAAAGCCGTGCCTCAGAGGGTCATGCTCTATAGATGAAGGTGAAAAAGAAAAGAAGACCTTAGACAATGGAGAACCAAATAGCCTGATACCAAATGTTTTCCTTTATACAGAACCAGAGTTTCAACTAGTCTGACCCAAGGTGCCGCCTGCAGCCAACTTCAATGATGATTCAGACACCTGTGTCCTGCACCTGAAACAGGGCACAGTGGCAGAGACTGGACCTTGTGGCTGTCACTGGACACCATCTTCCTCACGGTAGTAACCATATGTCTCACTTCAAGTTTTAGTTTTAGTGTTTTGTTTTTCATGGTGTGTTTTGTTTGTTTGTTTGTTTGTTTTGGGGGGGTGCCTAAGATTCTGTAACATTATTCAGAGCCATTTTAAAGTCTGCTAGTAAAAAAAAAAAAGAGGATACATAGTTCAATAAAGATGCAGGTGCCGCCCTGGCCCAGTGGCACAGTTGGTTGGAGTGTCATCTTGTACACCAAAAAGGTTATAGGTTCAATCCCTCGTTGGGGCACATATGGGAGGCAACCAATCCATGTTTCTCTCTCACATTAATGTCTCTGTCTCTCCCCCACCCCACCCCCTGCTTCCTATCTCTCTAAAAAATATCAATTAATTTTAAAAATTTTAAAAAATCAATAAACATATTCTCACGTGAGGAGTGAAAAAAAAAAAAAAGAAAATATATAGATGCCATTAATTATGTTTTGTTGTTACTACTTTTCCATAACATTACAGACAGATCAAATATGACACACAAGTAAAAAATAGTAACTTCTGGAGACTCTGCCTAAGCTTGGCTGTGCTAATTTCATAGGCAAAAGTAACCATCACACCTTCCATTTGTAAAACGACATCTGAATGATTATCAATCAGTTCACAAAGCAGGAGGAACTGGTCATCAACAATTATAAGATCCAAGTCTTTCACAAATTTCTTCTATGTCCACATTGCCAGTTACTTCAGTTACTGAGCAAAGCTTTCCTCTGCTTCAAATTTTAGCATTCCAAAATCCTTAAAGCAACACTGCTCATGTCCTCATCTAAAGGTCTGCTCCTGCATTATTTACAATAGTCAGAAGCAAGTTAAGTGTCCATCCATAGGCAAATGAATAAAGAACATGTACATATATACAACGGGATATTTATTACTCAACCATAAAAATAGAATGAAATCTTGCCATTTCCAACAGCATGGATGGACCTAAGAGGGTATTATGCTAAATAAAATAAGTCACACAAATTGCCAGTTATTAAAACAGTCACAGAGATTTAAATTACAGCAAGGGATATAGTCAGTAATACTGTAATAACTTTGTATGGTATGAGATGAATACTGGACTTACAGGGTTGATCACTTCGTAAGTTACCTATATGTTACGTAAGTCATATAAATGTCTAATCACTATGTTGTACAGCTAAACTAATATAATATTGTATGCCAACTGCAATTGAAAAAAAAAAAATTTTAAGCTATGGCTCAAGACTAAGAAGTTGCTTTAAGAAAAAGAGCAAAACCAAAGCAGACCAGCCCTTAAAAAGTACAAAAAAAAACTCCACTGGTTCACAGTGATTGGTCAGTAATTTGTCTTCCTCATGGAAGAAAAATAAATGCACTTCAGAGAATAAATAAATAAATAAATAAATAAATAATAATAATAATAGGCCTGCTCCTGAAAATCTGCTCTCGAAAACAAGATCAGGGATGTGCCCCTGCCCTCCACAAAACAAATGCTAGATGCAGAGAAGTCAAAGATTCTACAAATCAACAAACGACAAGTACTGGCGAGGATGTGGAGAAAAGGGAACCCTAGTACACTGCTGGTGGGAATGTAGACTGGTGCAGCCACTATGAAGAACAGTATGGAGTTTCCTCAAAAAATTAAAAATGGAACTGCCATTTACCCCAGTGATCCCACTTCTAGAAATATATCCTAAGAAGCCTGAAACACCAATCAGAAAGAATACATGCCCTCGTATGTTCATAGCAGCGTTATTTACAATAGCTAAGATCTGGAAACAGCCCAAGCGCCCATCAGTAGATGAGTAGATAAAAAAACTGTGGTACATTTACACACAAGGAATACTATGCAGCTGTAAAAAAGAAGGATCTCTTACCCTTTGAGACAGCATGGAGGAACCTGGAGAGTATCACATTAAGTGAAATAAGCCAGTCAAAGAAACACAAGTATCACATGACCTCGCTCATGTGGAACCTAATGAATGAAATAAACTGATGAATAGATCCAGAGGCATGGAAGCATGAAACAGACTGAGGGATCTCAGAGGGAAGGGGTTAGGCAGGGAGACATTAACCAAAGAACTTACATGCATAACCCTGGACACAAACAACAGTGCAATGAAGGGGGGGAGGGGGGTGTAAGCGGGTTTGAGAGGGTCAATGGGGGGGGAAGGGGGGACACATGTAATACTTTCAACAATAAAGATTTTTTAAAAAGTAATTGTACTTAGTGTCACGCTACTACTATTAATGATCTATCTTCTATCTCACATACAAGCACTACTAACATTTTAGCATGTGGTCTTTCATTTTGTTTTCTATGTGTATGCTTCACATTTTCTATACAACAATAGGATCATAATGCCTGAATGCACAATGTCTGTAACTTGCCTTATTAAATAAATCTTTTCATGTTAATAAAAAAAAATAAAATAAAATAAAGAATTGCCTGGCCGGGCATGGCTCAGCGGTTGAACATAGACCTAGGACCCAGGAGATTGTGGTTCAAATCCTGGTAAAGGCACATGTCCGGGTTTCGGGCTCAATCCCCAGTGGGGGGCCGTGCAGGAGACAGCCGATCAATGACAACTCTCTCATCCTTGATGTTTCTATCTCTCTCTCTCCCTTAAATCAATAAATATATATATTTTTTTAATTCTTTTTTTGCACCCCTATGTTCATTGCAGGGTTATTTACAATAGCCAAGATTTGGAAGCAGCCCAAGTGCCCATGAGTAGACGAGTGGATTAAAAAGCTGTGGTACTTTTATCCAAAAAAGGAAGGAAATCTTACCTTTTGCAACAGCATGGATGGACCTGGAGAATATTATACTAAGTGAAATAAGTCAGTCAGCGAAAGACAAATGCCATATGATTTCACTTATATGTGGAATCTAATGAACAAAAAAACTAATGAACAAAATAGAAACAGACTCACAGATACAGAGAACAGACTGACAACTGTCAGAGCGTGGGGGGTTTGAGGGGCTGAATGAAAAAGGTGAAGAGATTAAGGAAAAATAAATAAATAAATAAATAAATAAATAAATAAATAAATAAATAAATAAATAAATCTCTAAGGCACAGACAATAGTATGGTGATAACTAGAGGAAAAGGGCGGTGGGGGGAAGTAGAAGAGTAGGCCAAAGGGGTGATAAATGGTGAGAGAAGGAGACTTCATTTTGGGTAGTGAACACACAATACTACATAGAGATGATGTATTATAGAATTGTGCGTTTGTAACCTATATAATTTTATTAGCCAATGTCATCCCAATACATTCAATTTAAAAAAGTTAATCCTTTTTTATTTTTAGTGAAAACCAAGTAAAATTCCCACAGAAGCCATTTTTCCATGCAATTCAACTACCATACTTCCCTATGAAGCAAGAGGCTGACTTCCTGGGACCCAGGAGAGACCTCCTAGCCTGTTTGATCCAGCAGTCTAGACTGTTCTGGCTAGGCCCACTCTGACTGAGCCTTGGCTGCCAGCCAGAACAGTTATTAATGGCACAAAAACTTATTTTAGCTTCTTCTACATACACAAAGGCTGTTGTCCACCTCTCTGCCTCTCCACATTGAACCTGAAACTGGAATATAACTTCACAAAACCCACCTTCATCCATCTTCATATCCAGTGGTATGAGATGTTTACATTTTTTGGAGAGAGGGAAGGAGGGAGAAGGAGGGGGGGAAGGGGGAGAGAGAGAGAGAGAGAGAGAGAGGGGGAAACATTGATCTACTGCCTCCTGCAGGCATCCTAACTGGGGATCGAACCTGCCACCTTTTGGTCTATGGGATGATGATCCAACCAACCAAGCCACACTGGCCAGGGCGAGATGTTTACACTTTTGTCTACACTAGATTGAAAGTGATGCAGAAAGTTAAGATAGATAGCATTCACCACATTTTTGTGTAAAAGCTACAAAACCTAAAAAAACAAAACAAAACAAAACACCTATCATAGATTCCAAAATTAGCATCCCAGTGATTCCACTCCTAGGAATGTATCCTCAGAATCCTGAAACATTAATCAGAAAGAATATATGTACCCCGATGTTCATAGCAGCAGAGTTTACAATAGCTAAGATCTGGAAACAGCCCAAGTGCCCATCAGTAGATGAGTGGATCAAAAAGCTGTGGGACATTTACACCATGGAATACGACGCAGCTGTAAAGAAGAAGAATCTCGTACCCTTTGGGACAGTATGGATGGACCTGGAGAATATTATGCTAAATGAAATAAGCCAGGCAGCGAAAGACAAACATCACATGATCTCGCTTATACGTGGAATCTAAAGAACTTAATAAACTGATGAACAGAATAGATTCAATGACATGGAAGCGTAGATGAGACTGACGAATGTCAGAGGGATGGAGGAGGGCAGGTGGGGGAGGGGAGAGAGTAACCAAAGAATTTATATGCATATATGCACAACCCAAGGACACGGACAATGGTGGGGAGAGGGACTGGGGAGAGGGATGGGACGGGATGGAATGGGTCACTGGGGAGAAAAAGGGACATCTGTAATATTTTAAACAAAAATAAAATTTTTTAAAAAATCATACATACAGTCCCAAAGACAAATGAAGAGATGGAAAACATTTTGGACTTCCATTTCTAGGAATATGGAGGACTAGACCTCCTAAAAAAATCTCCTGATACAAAATAAAGAGAAATTCTGTGAAATAAATAAATAAATAAATCTTCACCCAAGGATATTTTCTCCATTGCTTTTTGGGGGGAATGTGGGGGACGACAGAGAGAGACGGATGGAGGGAGGGACGGAGGGAGGGGGAGAGAGAAAGAAACATACATCAATGTGAGAGAGACACATCAATGGGTTGCCTCTGGCATGCGCCCCGACCCAGGCTGGGGATGGAGCCTGCAACCAAGGTATGTGCCCTTGGTCAGAATAGAACCCGGGACCCTTCAGTCCAAGAGCTGATGCTCTAACCACTGAGCCAAACTGGCTAGAGCTAAATCGTTGTTTTGGGGTGGTTTTGTTACACAGAAATAAACAACTACTACACATCTCATCTAGGTTAAGATCTACTTTAAAATACTGAGAAAGTATGTAAGGTGCTACTCAAACCAATGAAATATTACTCAGCTATAAAAAGGAATGAGGTACTGACACGATACAACATGGATGAACGTTGAAAACATGAGGCCCAGTGGAAGATGGCAGACACAAAAGGCCCCGTAGTGGGTGAATCTACTTACATGAACCATCCAGAATAGATAAATCCATAGAGACAGAAAGGAGATTCGTGGTTGAGGGTTATAAAAAACAACAGGGTGATCCTTGTGGTGAGAGTACTGTTCTAGCTTCCTGACTGTGGTGCTGAATATAGGAAGCCACAAATGTGAAAAAACTGTACAGACGTAAACACACGCACAACTAAGTGAGAACAAACCTGAACAATCTAAGTAAGATCAGGGGATTTTATCAGTGCTGATATACTATCCTGGTTGTGATACTGCTCAATTTTGCAAGATGTTACCATTAGAGAAACTAGGCAACATGTACAAGGCTCTCTCTGTATTTCTTATAACTGCATGTGAATCTACAACAATCTCAAGAAAACCAACAAACAGAAACCAGATGAGCCAGCCCATTTCAACCGCCTACCCCCAGCTGAGGGCTGGAGACCTGTCCTCCAGGCAGTGCCCATGCTCACATGACCATGAGGCAAAGGATTCATGTCGCAGGAACATCAGGGAAAGAGATGAGCCATTTCAATCAGGCATGGTGAAAAGCCAAGCACTAGAATTAGGAAACCAGCTTCTCTTCCTTTCCAAGAATTCTTAAACATACAGGAGTATGCACAGCTCTTTCTTCCCAGGCCTCAGTTCAGGCTGAGAGGACCCTACATTCTGGGGTGGCCAGTGTGCGTCATGACAGCAGTCCTGGGGAAATGTGATCTGGAACACATGTGGAAAAGTTTCCAGAAAGAGGGGTGAGCCACCATGCAGGCAAGAAGTCTCATCAGGCCATCTGAGTCCAGTCTGCAGGCATCCCATGGGGAACCCCAGCCCAGAAAACAATGTGGAGTCCTGCATGGCCCAGCCAACAAAACAAGGAGAGAATCTTAAAAGCAGCAAAAAAAAAACGGTTATCTACAAGGGAGCTCCCATAACACTGTCAGCTGATTTCTCAATAGAAAGTTTGCAGGCCAGAAGGGAGTGGCAAGAAATATTTAAAGTGATGAAAAGCAAGGGTCTACAACCAAGACTACTCTACCCAGCAAAACTGTCATTTAGAATTGAAGGTCAGATAAAGAGCTTCCCAGACAAGAAAAAGCTAAAGGAGATCATCACCACCAAACCAGTATTACAAGAAATGTTAAAGGGTCTTCTTTAAGAACAACAACAAAAATATGAACAATACAATGGCAATAAATATATCTATCAACAACTGAATCTAAAAACAAAACAAATGAACAAGCAGAACAGAAAGAGACTCATAGATACAGAGCTATTTTGTCAACTGCCAGATGGCAAAGGGGTTAGGAAAATAGATGAAAAAGGTGAAGGGATTAAAGTGAAGGAATATAGTTAATATTCTATAACTATGTATGGTGTCAGATGGGTATGCGATTTATCAGGATGATCACTTAGAAAGTTATGTAATGTCTGCTCACTGGGGTGTACACTTGAAACTAATATAATATTGTATGTAAACTTTAATTGGAAAAAAAAAAATGATAACCTAAGTTGTAGGGTAAAAGGCAATACCTATCACAGCAACACTGAACCTTGCGCTGGTGGAATCCTCAGGGTTAAGCATTACAGGCGGAGTTGGGACTGAAAGCATCTGCTGCAGTTGTACATTCTGGTTCCTAAAAACATGAGCACACTAGGAACACCTGCAATAGCTGTCAGCACCTTAGCCAGGGCCGCTCTCTCTCCTCCCCGAATTGTGCTCCCCTGCCCACCCCTAGTGCCAGACACAGGTCTCAACCCCAGAGATTCTAGGGCAATGGCACAGAGGTCAGAGGAGGACTCTCTGCAGCCTTTTCCTTGTTACCAGGAGGAGGGCAATGTGCAGGTACAGGAAAATCAATTCCAAAGTCGACACGTTTAATTTTGGAAAGCAGAAGCGACAGCAACTGCACAATAAGCTGTGTTGCCAACCTCATCACAGGGTTAATGTCATGATGCAGACTTCCTGAGCCACAAGGAAAGTAAAGCGCTATAGGATGAAAATCTACAGATAGTATACTAAATGCAGCTCACAAAAGCCAGAAACCAACTACTCCAGGAAAAAGGAAAAAGAAAGAAACAACTGAGGTTCATATTTCCATGAGATGCTTTACTTAGCGAAGTCAAAACATTTAACCAAGACCCACAGGAAAGCTATGAAGACACAACCCCTGCTTTGGAGCAAGCACACTCCTCGACCTACCTTCCTACTTTTTACAGTTACAAGGCGGAATAATCAGTGTAATTACTTATGACTAGAACTGCTGATTCCATTTGTCTTAGAAAACTAAGCATCTGAGACAGAGGCAGGGGTATGAGTCTCAGAAGGTGGTACCCAATAGACGAGGTCAGGAGGCCTGGGTCCCAACCCAAGGGCCACGTAGACCAGTCAGCTTCTGGAGGAGAGAGCATTAGGGCCAGCAAAACTATGAACAGGAGCAGTTCTTCCTTCCTGAATAAAACCACTGCTGCCCTTGGAAAGGCAAGCAGGTCTGCCTTTAGTCGGGAGTCCCACCCTTCCTCTACTGTCCAGGGCTGGCACTCCACCCTGCCTCCATCCCTGTACTCCAAAGGAGCACCTATGTATCTATAACAGGTCACTGATGAGGGCAACACTACCAGAATAACCCCTAACCTTCAGGCCATGAACCTCTTCTCCATCTTGTGGCAGGAAGGTTGAATGAGTACATGAGGTGCTAAGTACAGGGTCTCAAGGCAAAGGGGGTGAGTTCTGCTGCCACCAATGCCCATGCCTACTTGTCCATTCAGTCCCAGCATGCATGCTTGTCATTTCAGACCCAGCACGCACACCAAAGGTGACCAGCCTTGCTTCCCGTCAGGACTCTACACAATATATTTATAATGTTTTCCCACCTAAAGAGATGGCTTTTGAAGTCATCCCCTAAAACCTCCTGCCTACTTTTAACCTCAGCTCTCCTTGCCTCGCCCACCAGGGCAGCAGCAACTCACTGCTCCTCATATTATTCCTTTGCTTTTCTGTTTCCAAGTGTCCATTCTTTGCCTAGCTGGGGCTCTCCTCTACTCACTCTTCAAGACCCAAACTCAGTTCATGCTTCCAGCATAAAAAGTTCCCCAATGTCTTCTCTCACCCCTCCATTTCCTCCCCAAATCCTCCACTCCTCTCTGGAAATCTCTTTCCATGAACTTCTATTAATTATTAGATGGCTTACTTTAGATACTTGTGCTGCTAATATTTCATGTCTCGTTTCATGAACGAATCTGTAAACTATGAGAACCTGAGACCTTAGAAACACTTAACACTTAATACACAGCAAATACTAAAGAAAAAGAAAACAGCTGATAACTGATGGGCAAGTACAAATCCTGGGTGTTGTTCCTCCATCACTCCCTGGGAACAGTTAGACTGACACAAGGTTTTTTTCACTCATACAAAGTTGCAGGGAGGGAACCATTAAGTGTAAGTGAATGACAGGGGGTAACAGTGTTGCAAAAGACAAAACTTTTAAATAATTATTTTACTGGTAATTTTCTTCACCATCTCCCCTCCCCATGATATGTTAAAGAGATCTGTGATTCTAGTTTGTGCCATCCGTGTAGCAACATCTGAGAAAAAAGTATTACTCAGATCATTTCAGTTTAGATAAGGAAAGCTCCTCTACAGAACAATGATAAAAGCACTTTCACAGCCTTGTCCAAGTTATGGGAAAAGTTAAGAATTAAAACACCCAGGTTCAAAATCTACATGATTAACAGGTATATATGAATGTATAAAAAGTGATTCTATAAACATGTAAGTCTATCATCTTGACTATAGTGATATTTAGTCCCATTTCTTTCCTTTTAAAATTTTTTTTATTGATTGATTTTTACATAGAGAAGGAGGGTGGGGGCACTGGGGAGAGAAAATCGACTTCTTGTTCCACTTACTTATGCATTCATTGGTTGATTCTTGTATATGCCCTGACTGGGGATCGAACCCACAACCTTGGTGAACCGGGACAATGTTCTAACCAACTGAGCTACCCAGCCAAGGCTTTAGTCCCAATTCTTGATGATAATTTCAAATCATGACATTGAAGCTTGACCACCCTATCTCAACAGAAAATAACAAAAATGTAGACCTTAAAAAGATATTAAACTAAATGTATGTGTTATTAGGCTACAGACAGAGCCTGTTGAATAGGACTAAAAGCATGGTTAACTAGTATATTTTCTCAAGCTTTCTTTAAGACACTGGTATATACAAAGATCTTGAATATTAGCAGGCTAAGAAAAATACATCTAAATTTATTCATAAGCCTGAATTATAAACCTAATATGTAAGTACAGTCTGAGTTTGGTAGTGGCTAGAGGATCAGAAGGGGTTAATAACCATCCACTGCATCACTTCTGTCATTTTTCTATGTGTCTTTCATTCTGAGTCTCCACATGCACAGCACCCTCCACACGTACACAGGACTCCACACAGCGCAGCACACGCCTACTCAGGATTCCCCACCCATGTACAGGGCAGCCTGTCACAGACCCTGATTCATAGGTACCCTGCTGTGGTTAGGAATAATTTGTATAACAAGCACAACTAGGAAATGCGGAGGAGAGGAGATGCTGTCAGAGTATGGGAGATCAATGAGAAATTTCAGACATTGTTTTTTTTCCTTTTCTGCATGATTTTTGGGAGGAATGGAAGGTGAGGAGGGAATGTTATTAAGTTTAAAGTCCTTTCAGGATCAGATCATTGTAAAGGACATGGATGGCACGCAGGGAGTATTAAGGCATCTCTTGTAGCCATGGCCAAGCCCAGGCCCAGAGTGGCTGCCCTGCATCTGAACAGCAAAACTGAGAACTCTGGTACTCCCTGAGAGTGACCAACAAACAGAAAGCAGATTCAGCACATGGGGTCATCTGTGCCCACCAATGTTCCTAAAAGAACTGGCCCTAAAATGTGTAATGCTAGAGCATGCATAGAAAGACTCTGTGACAGGTCACTGGAAGGTGGGGGCAGCGCCCACACCTGCCCCACACTAGCCATGAAGCAGCTAGAGCAGCCATCTGCAGCCTGCAGGGTACAGAAGAAAGCTGCTGTGCATCCCAGCAAACAAGGCACACTCGGGTATTTTATCTCATTTTTTAAATCTTAGAATTTTGAACATAGACCTTCTCTATCAGTTTCTAGGTGGGATTTTTTAAAAAATCTGTAAGATAATTTTTAAAAAACACAACAACCTCAAATCAAGTGTAAACAGTGAACGGGGGCTCTCAATATGCCTTGAAAACCGAACAGGAGGATTAGGAGGCTGCCAGATTGAAGAGGCACAGCCTGGATAAACCTGACTGTGTGCATCCAGACCTTAGCAGGGCATACGGAACCCCAGCTCACGCAACTAACTGCACCAATGCATTTCTAGGGTTGCCTTAGAACTCTGACTGTGCTACCTTATCACTTCTCTCACAGAATGCAAGAGCTCCACGAGAAGCAGCTTAGGTTCAATTTATGGAAGAAGTGTGTTCTCAGGAATGAAGAAGAACTGGGGTGGAGGTGGAGAGAAAATGGGGCTGTCACCTCCATTTATGTTGTGCTTGTTTTCAATAATGTCCAAAGAAATACAACTTCAATCTAAACTTTTTGAAAATACAGAAAAACACAAAATTTTAAAATAACCTGCTGCAGGAACTTAACATTGCAGTTTCCAACCCTCATCTTTCAAAAACATACACCTTCATCTTTACTCACCAAACACTTTATTTTCTATATCTTCAAACTACTCCAGCTTCAACTCTGCTCCAAATATAAATGTGTATTTCTTTCTACCAATAAATTCGCTGTGAAAAGATGTTATTTCTGGCATCCCAATTGCAAAACACTGATGCCATTTTTATTTCCTTTTCTCCTAAATTGGCTGAGTGTCATGAGCCTTCAGGTACTGCTGGTGCAGGCTACTCTAGAGCACCACGTGGCTACACCCACATTCTTGAGGGTCCCACGCATTCTACAGTTGTACACTAAGGCCACCGCACGACTGGAGGGAGGTGCTCTGGGCACGTAAAGAGCCAACATTTTTACTGTAAGACCAAACAAGTCCTTGTTGAAAGACAAAAATCAATAGGACACAGGTTGGATAAAGCACACACATTTATAACCTGCTGGATTCAGGTTATAAATCACACACAGTGAAGAGACACCTCCAGAACCCTGCCTCCAATGGCCCACACAGCTCTAGCTCCAAACAAAAGGCCCTCCATACAACTGAATTCCTCTTTCCAAACCCAAACAGACACCCCCCCCCCCAACACGCTTGTTAGGAAATATGATCCAGAGAACTGGACCTTTAGAATTCTTATCTCAAGAAATTAATGCCCTTTAGCTGCTCAAAATTCAGGCTGGATGATTTGTCAGACACACACACACACACACACACACACACACACACACACGAAACTTACTTACATCATCGTGTTTAGTGAACACTTTTAGCCCCATATATGGATGTGACAGGGGGAGGCCAGATTAGATCTCTGAGGGCATAAGTGACAGCCGGCCATGGGCCATTACTGCCATTCAAACTCTCTGGGCCATGGCCTCCCCATGGCATTCAGATCATATCTGTTCTACTCCCTCCCAGGGCGCTTAAGATCCTTAAAGTAAAAGGGCTTTGCCACCATTATCCTAGAGGTCCAAAGAAGGCAGAGGGAAGCAGGGAGTGGGCTGGGCTCGGAACAGGTGGAGGGAGGGACATGGCCACCCTCACCCCCCAGGCAGATCTGTTCTGATCCATCTCCTCTTCCCCTGGAGCCCTCAAAGCCATTAAAAACATTTCAGGCCAGTGACCACCACACAGGTGCCCCAAACAAAGTTGAAAAAAATGTTACTTCAGGCCCTGCTGCACCTGAAACTAGACAGCCAGGCTACCCAAAGTCAAGAAATAAACATTTTATCTCCACCTTACCACCTAACCAAGAAATAAAAGTACAATTTTTAATAAATAAAGCCATTTATCTATTCAATTATGCCATGTCAAATTCCTCTTTTTTGTCTAGATTTTCAACCTTCAAACCACTGTCAGTTATTTGAAAAGTTATTAGAAGTTACTAAAAACATTCAATGTAAAACATTAACCCAGGCCTCACTCAGATTCTTCCATCCCCCAGCACCAAGTCTAGACGCTTAGCTCAAGGGGTTTGGAGAAACAAAGAGGAAGTGAGGCATGATCTCTTTTTTTATTTTTTATTTTTATTTTTATTTTAAATATATCTTTACTGATTTCAGAGAGAGGAAAGGAGAGGGAGAGAGAGATAGAAACATCAATGATGAGGGAGTCATTGATCGGCTGCAGCCCGCAACCCGGGCATGTGCCCTGGCCAGGAATCGAACCCCGATCGCCTGGATCCTAGGTCGACGCTCAACTGCTGAGCCACGCCCGGCTGGGCATGATCTCTTTTTTTAAAAAACAACCATTTAACATGAAAACAGAAGCAGTATATTTTTATTGTAAAAGCTTAGATAATACTGCCACACTATAAGAAAACTAGAGACCAATCCCAACCATCCAAGTCTCCAGTGAGACATTAGGGTATATTTTCAGTCAAAAATGAGATCATATTGAATCTACTGTTTTGTAACTTACTTTTTTTTTCTTTAATATTTTTATTGATTTCAGAGAGAGGAAGGGAAAGGGAAAGAGATAAAAACATCAACGATGAGAGAGTCATTGATCGGCTGCCTCTCACACGCCCCCTGCTGGGGACTGAGCCTGAAACTCAGGCATGTGCCCTGACTGGGAATCAAACCGTGATCTCCTGGCTCCTAGGTCGACGTTCAACTGCTGAGCCACACCGGCCAGGCTGTAATTTACTTTTAAAAATCAACATTCACAATCTGTCCATTTAAGATCAGAAATGCTGCCCTGCCCGGGTGGTTCAGATGTTTAGAGCATCGTCCTGTACACTAAAAGGTGTGGGTTCAATTCTCAGTCAGGGCAAACACATACCTAGGTTTCGGGTTCAAGACCCAGTCAGAGTGCCTATGGGAGGCAACTGATTGATGTTTCTCTTCCTCTCTCTCTCCCCCCTTCCTCTCTCTCTAAAAGAAATTTAAAATACATATATCCTCCAGTGAGGATTTAAAAAAAAAAAAGATTACAAATGTTGCGTATGAGTAAAATTTCCCTAAATTAACACTGAAACATATAATTGGTTATCCAAACCTATGCATGGTTCTACACTAGTTTATAAAATTGCAAGGATGCATAATCCTAAACTGTTTTCCCCCATTACTCAGCTTAACAGCAGAAAAGCGAAACTTAATCCATCCCAAGGTGCCACAGATGGTGTTTACCTCTTGTCACATAGAGCAGTGTGCAGGGACAGGAGTTATATTGTCAGTCACTCACTATCTAGTGCAGGGGTGGGGAACATCTGGCCAGTGGGCCGTATACAGCCTTTGAAATCATTTGGTCTGGCCCTGCCAAGACAACTGCAGGCAGGAATCAAAATTCAATAAACCTAGGAGCTTTTTTCATAGCTAATTTTTAAGTTGATAATTTTGAATGGCCTGTAAATGTTATAAATATCCAAATGGCCCGTGGCAGAAAAAAGGTTCCCTACCTCTTGTCTAGTGGGACACAACTCATGTAATTAACACGTAGTGGAAAATTCTCTAACATCAGGATTCATCTGTGAATTCCCCACTGGACAGCTCCTAGTCAGAGGAACATGGGGGCATACAAGCTCCTGCCCTCCTTGGACCAGGCCCGCTGGCTTTGCTGTCTCTCCAGGCAACTGCGAAACCATGATCAGCCTGTTGCCACCTGGAAATAAGTACCTATGACCTAAGGCAAAAAAGATGCCAGTGGTGTGACTGAGGTAAGAGACTGATGTGGGCACCAAGGTTATCTGGGATATAAATAGAAAAAAACCACAAAAGGAAATGATGAATTTATGGATGAAAGTTGCAAGATAACAGAAATATACCAAGGGTGATAAGATGTAAGATTACCAGAGACATCCAAAAGCTTCCTTCCTGCTATGACTTCCTAGCTGCTGTGTGGTGACATCAACAACCCCCCACGCAACTGCTTCCTGAACAACAAAAGTAAGGAGAAATCAACTGCCTCAATCCTTCCAACAGATATCTCCAAACTCTGGTAAAACATCATGGACAAAAACAGTGTTACATACACCTTTTCTGAAGGACTGATTTCTGTCTGATTCCAAACCCAGTGTCATGCTACATGGATGCTGACTACTTAATGTGCGTCTGCAGTGACAGAGCAATTAAGTCACCCTGAAGCAAAGCTGCACCAGAACAGCTGGAGTCAGGAGGTCAAAGCAAACTGAAGCCCTGTGGGTAGTAAAGTACTCTGAAGAATCCAAATGTAGCAAGTGGACAGCCAGCCAAATGAAAGCCGTGAAGCAGGCACCAAACAGGCACATGTGTGAATCCCATGGACCCTGGAAAGCTGCCTCAACCACCCTCACCTTCCTTTCCCCAATATAGCATCCATGCTGAATGGTGAAAGGTGACAGTATTTCACACACACACACACACACACACACACACACACACACAGCTCCCACTGAAGAAGGCCCTTGAGACCCTTGATAATAGCAGCTGGCAAGATAAGAATCTAAAACATCCTCTGTCTGAACTCCCTTCAGGAAAGAGAATCTATAAGACTTCCCGGGGGACCACAGGCTTATCCCAGACTCTACCTTCAAACCCTGAAACAAGGAGTGCTTAGGGAAGGGACTGACACTACTGCTGTCTATATGGATCTGCAAATCTAACTGAGCCAAAACCCACACAAAGCTGCCTGAAAGGTGTGGCAAGGAAATAATATTTTATGTCAAAGGGATTAGAATAGACCAAATGAATAAATGCCCCCTCAGCATCCTCCATTTTACTGTAGCAGCCCCCATTTATACTCAGAGTATGTGTAGGCAACTGTCCATCCCAAAGGTCCGCTCCACGCACGTTTTCCAAACCAACAGGGCATGGCGCAGTGCACTCGAGTTATGGATAAAAGCCGAACAGACTCCCTGTTCGCTGTGCTTGCTTGCCTGATTTCGGTAGCTCGGCACCCTTCTGCAGAAGTAAAGTTTGCCTTGCTGAGTTACTTTTAATTCCTTGTGTCTTTATTTGCCGTACGGTTGAAACCTATTTCTAACAAAGGTTCAAGGAGTGACCAAACACAGCCTTCCAGAATTCAGGGCTATATTTGCTCACAAGGAACACAAGTGCAAGCACATGTTGGGGAAAAAGGCTAGACTTGTCTGGGAACACATTCCCCCTTATGCAAACAAACATTTGCTCTGAAGTTGTTCTGAGCCCAGATATTAAGGTGCATCAGTTACCTAGGTATCAAAACAGGGCTGAGATCCAGAACACACCTATCTCCACAAATACAGAAAAATAGCGACAAGAATCAAACTGCAGAAACCAGAGATAGAACCATGATGGGTGCCTCTGAACCAATCAAATATTGGCGGCTGGTGTAAGGAGTGAATGAGGCAAAGTAAGGAAAGGGCAAAGATATGCACTACAGAAAGGGACTGGGTAGGTCTTAAAAGTTCTCATCACGCCCAGGCCGGTGTGGCTCACTGGTTGAGCATCGACCCAAGCACCAAAAGGTCACCAGTTAAATTCCCAGTCAGGGCACCTGGCCCGGTTTCGGACTGAATCCCCAGTAGGGGGAGTGCAGGAGGCAGCCAATTCTCTAAACAATAAAAACATATTTTTTTAAAAAGTTCTCACCACAAGAAAAAACAATTTGTAATTACATGAGGTGATAGATGTTGACAAGACTTATTGTGGTGATCAATTCACAGTATAAATATGTATCAAATTATGTTGTATATCTTAAAGTTATACACTGTTATGTAAATTATATCTTAATACTGGGGCTTTTTTTTTTATTAGAAAGGGACAGGAAATTATTTTCTCCATTTTTACTACAATCAGGTGGCTTTTTGGTCTTACAATATTTTACAGCAACCTACATTTGATATCTACAGAAATCAAGCCTAACAGACAGCCCAGTGGTAGTCAGAACCATGGAAAGTAGTGAGGAACTCACTGGCACGCCAGCCACGGCACTATTCTTCATTTTTGATAACAGAAAGCCTATGCCTACTTGTCAAAGGGGGAAATGCAACCTTTCTAACCCTTGCATTCATTTGTTCTGTTGCGTTCTGGCTCATTTGGTCCCATCCCTTTTACCCCAGAACTGAAAGAAGTCAGTCTTACAGGAGGTGGGGGTAGGGTGGTTGAAAAAGAGAAAAGACCTGTTTCAAGTTGAAACAAACAAAAACGACTACTAAATCACAGTTTCAAACTCCTTAAACCTCACCACAAATATCTGAAAATTAAACTTGATATCTTGGGCTCTTCTGAGAAGGCTTTTCAGTCTAACGCAAATACATCATTGTTATTGCTTCTTTAGACCATTTTAATACTCTAAAATTGCATGGGAAAAAGTAACATTAAGACTGTGTGAGCTATACTTATTATGAGATTTAAATATGGAATAACGTACAAATTAGAACACAAGGCACCTTATTTCCCAAAATAGGAAAATGACCTAGAACACATTATCCATTCTACTGGTGTTACAGTAGAAGAAATTTTTTATAGATGTTTAGCTTTTTATCTTAAAGAAAATAAAATAAAATCTGTGTACACACCCCCTCCCATAAAGGGGGACTCCAGGCCTCAACTACCTGTCCTGAATTATCTCCCAAACCCTAGATGTCCCTCTCAGCTGCTTACTGGGTATCCCAGTCACTCCTTCCACTGGTACCTCAAATCCATCATGCCCAAACCACAGCTTCTCCAATCAGACCCTTCTGTCTCCTGTCTCCAAAGCAACACTTGTTATCCTTCTAAATCACCATGCCTCAAGGATCTAGCTGCCCAGCTTCCCAAGCTTCACACTCTGTGGAGCCCTCTCTTGAACCTTCCACCCCAGAGCAGTCATGGAGATAGGGTCTAGTGCCTGCCTCACTGGGCTTCCTGCACCACACCTCTCTTCCAACACCTGCTTCCGCTCACCACCTTTCAGGACACTCCTTGGTCTGGCATTCCAATCTTGCCTGTGCCCCAAACCTTTAGACACATCAAGCTACTCTCTGCTCTAGGCCCATTCTGTTTTCTTCACCTAAAATTCCTTTTCTAATCCCCATGGCCATTTGTTCTAATTTTACTTATTACTCAAAACCCACCCAAATGCTACCGCTGTGGTGGAGTCTTTGTCAACCCCAACCCTGAAGAGACATGGTGTCCTCCCTTCCCATTGCACACTTCCTCTCACAGGAGCTTCTGGCTGGTCTCTTTGTGGGCCTTGCATCTTATTGCAAGACTGTAAGTGCCTTGAGGGCAGGAGGCCAGAGCCTCATCCGCCAGTGTTCACAAGTAACACCATGGCCTCGTAGAAGAACATGCTGTCGGACTGCAAGAGTCCCACACACACTTTAAAACTTTCATTTTTCTTCTGTAATTGGAATAATGCCCACATCAGAGGACTATTAAGGATTAAAAGGCGAAGCAGCTGGCCCAATGCTGACAGGCAGTAAGCATTCCAGGTGCCATTACTCTTCATCCTGGAAACCCAGCTGTTTTACACAGCATATTGTACATAACAGCTGTTAAATATTTACTGAAAAGAAAGAACTATGTGGGACAGTGAGAATTATTATTTTGATTTACATGAGTAGGTGTATTAAAAAAATGTATGCCAAAAGGATCACAAAGAAAGTTCTTATAACAAATTGATTTAATTATGAGGGCTACAAATAAGGAAAGCTCAAACCATTTGTCAAAAATGAAAGTGGGTGCTGCTGACCCACAGCTGGATATGCAAACCAAGCAATGCTAGCAATTCACAGGGTTGTTCCTCTCCAGCTCTTTCACCATGTCCCAGATGCAAAGTGAACTTCCACAGGAGCACTTGGCAGCTATGTGCACAGTCCAATCCAGAGGTGAGGGCAATTCACAAGGTCCACGGAGTGCTTAACTGGTTCTCTCCACAATGTAGCATATCCTAAGACTGCAATCCCAACCAGGCTTCCAGGTCACTGGAAAACAAATGGCCTTGAGTCCTCCAATCCTGCCATACCACTCTGAATAATTAAGAAACTTCTCTTAATATAAAAATACCTCTGACAGAAAATTGGGAGTACTTTCTCCTCATCTCAATAAAACCTGAAAAGATCATTTTCATATACAGGAGCTACACCTTATCAAAAGAAATAGGAGTAAGCATCCAGTAGATGCTTATATGTTATAATTTCATAATAAATAGCCTAAAAAGGTTATTGAGTTATTGAAAGAAAATGTCCAGAGTCCTTATTTCCAATTAAAGCAAATCAGCTCTAGCATTATTAGAACGTGTTTCAAGGTCTCACTGCAGCCAATTCAGAGATAGCAATTTTTTTAAAGACTAATAAAAGTTGAGTATACAGAACTCCATAACTTTAAAAAGTTCTCCAAAATGGCAAATATATAATAATATATTTCAAGCCACTGCAATTCAGATCTCTTAAAAGATCTGCAAAATTTGGAAAAGCAAAGACAAATTTTCAAATCATGTGACCAGGTTAAACTACAAGACAAGATTAAAGTGAGCCAGAGAGGCAACATAATTAAAATAATCCAAGAGAATTGGGGTCTTAAAAATACGAGATGCACAGTCAATTTTGAGGCAGCTTCTTAAAGGAAGAATTATGCAAGTAAATTGGATGAGCCCTAGGGAAGGCTGTTCACTGCCAGAGGAATGGGTTGGACCTCATCCAGCAGCCTACCCAGGGAGTAGAGTCCATGCCCCTAAAAACAGGCTATCACTCAAGAAACAGCCTGCACTGTGGGGCTCAGTCCATTTGCTACTGGTAGGCAACCAAAAACAAGATCAGAGTAAGGGCAAGCAAATAGTGAGCCAACATGCAATTCAGGACGTGCTGAGTGTGTGAGCACACACCCAGGACAGATACACAGAACCACTTTAAATGGGAGCCAGTTTTTACATTTCCATGGCTGCAGGAGGGGTGCTAACTGCCAAGGGTCCCCTATGAAAATGCACACAAATTGGTGAGCTATGCACTGAAGGGAAGGACAGGACATGATCAGATTCTCCGGAGGCTGTAAAATGTTTAGTTATTGATAAGCATTTAGGTTGACGTAATTTGTTCAGCTACATTTTCTCTTAGTACAGCTGTTTCCAGAGTGTTGTCCACGAACCCTTGGGGATCTCTGCAACACTTCTGAAACTTTTTTCATAATAACACTGCCTTTGTAGCTGGGGTGATATTTGTACTGATGGTGCAAAAATAATGGTCCAATTTGCTTAATAATTTCCATGATGAAGCAATAACTGTTAATTTCATTAAATCCTAAGCCCTGAGTAATTTTTCGTATCCGATGACAAATGAGAAGTGTACATGAAGCATTTCTGCTGTGCACCAAATACAACAATTCTCTCCAGCTACAGCTTTTTCAGGGAACACAATTTTTCTGTAAATGACTGATATACAAACTACAATTATTCAGATATAGGTATTTAGCAGATCACTTCTGGAAAATGAATAAAACCAGACTCGTTCAGTCAAATATTAAAATTTTGAAAAACTCCCCACTGTAAGCAGATAGCTTCTGATGGCTTAAAGGCTCTTCTAATGAGAGGGGTAGCAACAGAAAACAAAAAATAGTAAAATAAGTACATGAGCATTTGTAAGATCTAAATAACTCAGCGAATCAAACACAGTTGTAAAAGATCATCTCACAGTGCAAGGAAGGATAGTGGGTTTAAATGTAGCTGAAAAGCAAAATCCATGACTCAATGGAGATTCCAGGCTGCCACTGACCTTTCTCCAAGTGATCATCTGTCGAGTTTTGCTATCATATCAAAGAAAACCTCCAAAATTATGTCAAGAAGCTATTCAGATACTCTTTCATATTCCAACTACATATTCCTATTAGTAAATAAACATTTTATCAACAGATAAAGACAAAAATATAGACAAAAATTCTTTGGACTCCTCCGTATTTACAGCCCCAAAAGTTCCTAAGCCCTGGCTTGTAGCTCAGTTGGTTAGAGTGTCGCTCTGACAAGCCAAGGTTGTAGGTTCAATCCCCAGTCAGGACACACACAAGAATCAACCAATGAATGCATAAACAGAACAACAAATAGATGTGTTGTCCCACTCCATCAGTTTAAAAAAATTTTTTTTAAAGTTCCAGGGATGAAAAAGTGTGAGGGCAGGGCCCGAGACAGGAGAGATCACTTCTATCACAGAACCTGTCAATACTTCACCCAGATAATACCCTTTAATTTGTGTGGCCCACTCCCTGGACCCCACCATAAAAGCTGTCAACTAGATGAGGAGAGAGAAAAGATGTACATATACAAAATCTGAGAATTTCTCCCAAAGAAGTGTCGGCTTTCTGACCGTCTCCCTGGGTTAACTCCAGATGCCCAATACAGTGTTGTTCCATGTCAGGAGCACAGAGGCAGGCCTGCCCCCACCAGGTAGACTTTCAGCTGTCCATATTACTTCTTTAGGAAAAGGAAATGTAGCCCCCTCCAACTAAGATGTGTGAAAAACAGCAGAGTGTGTCCAGTTAGCCAATGGGATGGGAAAAGGGTACACAAGAGGCCTGTTTGCCTCAGGCTGAGGCATGACCAGGACTTTGTCCCTTTTGCCTAGCAAGGATAAGGCACACTATTTCAAATTTTACAGCCTCTTTTTGTAGTACCCAGACCCAGTACTGTATCCTGAATGTCAAAATGAAAAGAATCCAGAATCATGTGTTGTGTGTGACAAGAAAAGCCTAGAGGCTGCAGCACAGGCTGAATGCACTGGTTCCAAGTCATCCCAAGCTGTCTACCAGCCCAGGGCACAATTCTTCGCCTCTGGATATATACTCTACCAGGTAGGATTCCGCTGGGGGGCGGGGAGAGATGCGGCACAGGCAGCTAAGCAGCAATCCTGTTGCCGAATCAGTGTGCAGAGCTTACTCTCAAAAATGATTAGAAAGGGTCATGGCACTGTATGTGCTGAGTTAGTGAAAAAAATTAAATTGCACAATCAAACTTCAGTTCTCAAATGTCTCCCATCCCGAACAATATGGTTCTCCACCAAGTTGTTCACAAAAAAAATGTCTCTGGGTTGTCGAACCAAACTTCGGATTTTCCACCTGACAACCCTTTTAAGCTGATACTTCAGCCTGACAAAAACGCGTCTCTCAGGCAAAAACAAAGGAGAGAAAGCTTTTGTTGCTGGCAAAATCAACAATTAGCACAACTTTAAAACAAAAAGAGGCCATCAAGAGTGCTAATGTTGCTAAGAGTGCTAATGAAACAAGGATCACTGGCAACTGAAGAGGTAGAAAAACTGTGTTGATTTAGCCAGTGACAAAATTTCCAAGGCAGTGATATGTGGAAAATTGAAGATGCTGCACCCCTGGAAGAGTGCTGAAAGTGATTCTTTAAGGCTAGTAGGGGACTGTTCGATAAATCTGGAAAAAGAAGTGTTTATTTATAGATTAAACAGTACATTAGACATGTGCTGTATATAAGAAAGGTTAAAAAAGGGAATCATTTGTGGGTCCGGAGAGGATTAATTCAATTTACCTTATTTCTAATGGGAAAAAATAATTCGATTTTCGAACAAATCGCTTCTCAGCCTCTGGAATGAATTAAAAGTTTGAAAACCGAGGTTCCACTGTATTTGAAGAATCTGATAACATCTGAAACAGCTAAAAACCCCAATACATTCTAAGTGTTCTAAAGCTGGCACAGATGGAACAATGTGGGAGGCTTAGGCGATGAGGTCACACTTACCTGTGTTCCTATGGAAACTTTGAATATTTTTTTATATGGATTTTTATTCAATTTTCAAACATTCTATTTAGAATGCCCTTGAGCTGCCCAGCAAGCATTTATAGCTTATACGTTGGCAGAACAGGCCAGAGGCTCAGTGTTGTGACCTGTTTTAACAATAAAGTACCTGAAAATTGGGGGGGGGGGGGGGGGGGGAATAAAAATAAATAAAAATTTAAAAATAAATCCAGGTTAAGAATTACTGGTCTAGTCTTTGAAAGAAAAATTAAGTGGTGTGGGCAAAGGCACATTGGCTGGACAGAGCGGCATACATTTCCCAAGGAATCCCAGTGAGGACCTAACAGGTCTCTGGACTGGGTATGCACCTCTCAGACACCCCAGAGAGACTACAGCCTAAGGCCATCCTTCTCCCTTCCTCGCTCTCTCCCATCACCAACTTTGCAGTGTGTAAATGTGGGAACTGTTTCCATGCAAGGTGTTGCAGGTGTTCCTTAAGGACTGCATCATTCCTGAGCAATGTCTTCCTGTTACAGTCCAGGGCTCTTGGAACTAACTGGAGGGCAAAACACAGCACACAAGCTTTGGGAGGGAATAGCCCCTTCTCTTCCAGACAGTTCATAGAGAGGTCAGAACTGAGTTCAGAGGTCAGCAACTGGCTTTTTTATTGTTTCTCCATTAGAGAAAATCAGAGAGACCATTAAAAGTGATCCAAGATGCACTTTTGTAGGTGAATGTATAAACTGTAGAAGATCCAGATGATGGAATGTTATTCAGCACTAAAAAATAAATAAAAATTAAGCTGTCAAGCCATGAAAAAACATGGAGGCCAGTATGAAAAGGCTAAATACATGGAGGCCAGTATGAAAAGGCTAAATACTGTAGGATTCCAACCATATGACATTTTGGAAAGGGCAAAATGATGAAGACAGTAAAAAGATCAGAAGCTGCCAGGAATTAAAGGGACAAGATGAATAGGTGGATCACAGAGGATTTTTAGGGCAGTGAAACTATTCTGTACAATGAACCTTAAAATGTACACCACCTAGAGTGAACCCTAATGTAAACAGTGGGCTTTGGCTGACGATGTTCGTCGACTATAAAAAAAATGTACCACTCCGGTGGGGGATTGTTGATAATGGGGAAGCTTGGGGATGGGGATATATATGGAAAAATCTCTGTAGTTCTGCTCAACTTTGCTGTGAACCTAAAACTACTCTAAAAAATAATTTTGTTTTGTTTTTTAAGGGATCCTCCTGCCAGAAAAACAAAGTGTGTAGCAGGATAGGCTCACAGTACTGGGTCAGTTCCCAGGGAGAACTGAGGTCCCAGGAGAGGGCCCCAATAAACAACTACTAATTTATATTAACAAAGAAAATCCCTTCCCAGGCAGGCCCCCCTCAGGAACAGCCTAGAAAACGGCAGGCCCTGGCGCCCCACGCAGCTGGTTGCCCAGGTACCCCACCTCATGATGTTCCTACAACCTCCAGACTTTCTTTTCACACTGTCTCTGACCTCAAGTTCACACAGACAAGCTCAAGTGATCTCTGCTCACCCTCATAAAGCACCTACTGTGCTGATGCCTTGTGTGCTCCCACTAAGATAGAAAAGAAACCGAGGTGCCAAGTGCACAAAGTCCCTTCTCCAGGCAATGCAAAAATTAAAATTTTATCAGGCACATTATAAAGTTCTCTATATATTACAAAACCATTAAAAGCTACATTCTGAAGATTAATGTCATGGGAAATTAATGTTAAGTTTTAAAATGCAGAATATGAAACTATGTCCGGCGTGATCCTTGATCCTTATTTTGTGAAAAATATGTAACACTGAAAAATTTCAACTTAGGTGTTTAAATTTGATTGGTGGGATTATACTTTTTTTTTTTTTTTTAATGTTTTCATTGATTTTGTTTTTTAGAAAGAGGTAGAAACTGGGGGATCAAGCCCATAACCTGGGCATATGCCCTGACCAGGAATCGAACTGGTGACCTTTTGGTGCATGGCACGACACTCAACAAACTGAGCCACACTGGCCAAGCAGATTACACATATTTTTATTTTCTTTATACTAAACTTCCTTTACTAAGTGTTATTAGTTGAATTGTATCCCCCAAAAATATATATTGGGATCCTTCTAACCCCCAGTACCTCAGAATGTGGCCTTATTTGGAAATAGGGTCATTGCAGATATAGTCAAGATGAGATCATTACAGGGTGGGTCCTTACCCAGTACGTCTGGTTTCCTTATAAGAAGGGGAAATTTGGACACAGACACACAGAGAATAACATGTAAAGATGGAGGCAGAGATGGGGTGATGCTCTACAAACAAAGGAACATAAAAGATTGCCAGCAGATCAGCAGGCCTGGGAAAGAGGCCTGGACAGATTCTTCATAGCACCAGAAGGAACCAGCTCAGCTGAGACCTTGGTCTCTGGCTTCTGGCCTCCAGGACTGTGGGAGAAGAAATTTCTACTGTTTAGGCTGCCCAGTATGAGGGACTTTGTTACAGAAGTCATGGCAAACTGATACACTTAAGTTTTGTTCAATGTGCATAAACTACTTCAGTAATTAGGAAAACCTACTTTTCCTAAAAGATACTACATAGTATAACTCTTAAAGATAAGATTTCTAAAGTTCACCCTGGCCGGTGAGGCTCTGTGTCAGCCAGGGTGTACCGAAGGGTCACAGTTTCGATTCCCAGTCAAGGGCACATACCTGGGTTGTAGGATCGATCCCCAGCCCAGTTGGGGCCAGTGTAGGAGGCAACCAATCGATGTATCTCTTTCACATTAATGTTTCTCTCTCTCTCTCTCTCTCTCTCTCTCTCTCTCTCTCTCTCTCTCTCTCTCCCCCTCCCTCCCTTCCAGTCATTCTAAAAAAAAAGTCAATGGAAAAATATCCTCCAGTGACAATTAACAAAACAAAAAAAGATTTCTACAGTTAACTGCACAAAAGAACTGCCCTTTCAAGAAAAGAAAGCAATAGCATAGCCATTATGTTTGGATACCTACACTTTAACTAGCTCATTGTAGAAAAAATGGGGGTAGCCTTACTGGTAGTAATTTCTATTTAACCACACTCTCTTGAGCCACAATAAGGTATCAGAGATTGAATGCTTTTTTTAAAATATGTTTTTACTGATTTTAGAGAGAAAGGAGAGGGGAGAGCGACATTGATGTGAGAGAGAAACATCAAGGCTGCCTCCTATATACACCCTGACCAGGGACGGAACCCGCAACCTGGGTATGTGCCCTGACCGGGAATCAAACCAGTGACCTTTTGGTGCACAGGATGACACTCAACCAACCAGCCAGGGTTAAATGCTTCTTTAAACTGCTGGGGAGATGTCTGAATTGATTCTACTGAGAACTATGGAAGTGAAAACATAGAACTCAATCTTGGTAGTAGTTCTATTCCCTGCTAATTCCAAATCCTGTTTACCCCAGACTCTACCTACAACCTCCCAACCAAAAAGTTATTTTATTTTATTTTTTGTTTAAATATATCTTTTAATGATTTCAGAGAGAGGAAAGGAGAGGGAGAGAGAGAGATAGAAACATCAATGATGAGAGAGTCATTGATCGAGCCCATAACCTGGGCATGTGCCCTGACCGGGAATAGAACCCCGATCGCCTGGATCCTAGGTGGATGCTCAACTGCTGAGCCACGCCTGGCCGGGCCAAAAAGTTATTTTTTATTTGTTTTAAATAGACAACAATTTGGACCAAACAGATTTAGCAAACTCTGAAAGCCCCAGGCACGAGCATGACTGAAACAGGCCTCAGGAGCTAAGATTACATGGCCCAGCCGGCATGGCTCAGTGGTTGAGCATCGACCTATATGATCTAGTAGATTGTGGTTCAATTCCTGGTCAGGGCACATGCCCAGGATGCAGGCTCGATCCCCAGTGGGGGGGTGCAGGAGGCAGCTGATCAATGACTCTCATCACTGATGTTTCCATCTCTCTCTCTCTCCCTCTCTCTGAAATCAATAAAGACATATTTTAAAAAGAGAGAGAAAGAGCTGAGATTACAGGGAAAGAGGGAACAGAAGGAATAAAGTTATGTGAGAAAGGGGGTGACTCAAGGTTCTTTGAAGAAGGTGGTACCCCCTGAAGGGGAGCGGCGAGAGGGACAGAAAACATGCTAGAAGCATAAAATAAGAGACACACAGGACCATCCCCACTAATTTTTCGACTGAATCTTCTCTTGCCTCCATTTGGAGCAGGTCCTGAGACCTCAATCCCAGAGTTTCTAAATGGGCTCTGCCCCAGGAGGACACCCAGATGACTGGGATGTTAAATAATCTGAAATGGGCACTTCACATTAATATACACAGAGATACTATGAACTATACAACGTGAAATGTTCCTCAACTTTTTAGGTAAAACACTTCAAAAAAATTCTTCATGAATAGGTAGAGCCCACACTCCTCGGGGCCTAAAATTTATGAAATATTTAACATGTGCCAACTCAGGCCAGTCACAAAGAGACTTTAGAACAATCATTGTGTCGCATCACTCCTGTCTGGTCTTGACGTGACCGTCCAAGACCTCAGAGCCTAACAGTCCCAACCAAATCTGAGACCATGTCTCTAACGGTCTTGGTTTCCTAGAGGGTCAGTGCTATTTAAGGGAGCCAGGCTCAGTGCAGGATAACCAGCTTGAGAGAAGCCAATAAATCACAGTACATAGGTAAACTGAGTTCCAAAGTTCTGTAATGGCAATCCCAGTGATGGAGGCTTAAAAAGCACTCCCCAAACTTACAGTCTCGAGTCGACAAATATAGACACCAGGCAGCTCCCCAGGAGGGGTCTGGTCTGGAGTGTGTCTGTGTCACAGGGCAGACAGGAGAGAGACTATAACAGAGCGGACAGTGCAGAAGACAAACTACAGCACAGGTACAACTAGAACTCAAAACAGGACAAAAAAGCTGTGGGCCCAGCATTACTGAGGGGACAAATTGTTGTTTTTAAGATTTTTTTTAAAAATAGATTTTCAGAAGCGAGGAAGACGAGAAAACATCGATGTGAGGGCAACACATTGATCAGCTGCCTCCTGTATGACTGGCACTGGGAATCAGGCCCACAATCCGGGCATGTGCCCTGACCAGGCATCAAACCAGCAACCCCTAGGTACCCAGGAGGACGCCCAACCAACTGAGTCACACCAGCCAGGGCAGGGACAAGTTTATTTAAGGAAAGGAGTCCTCTCAGAAGTCAACAGTCTACACACAATGCCTCTTGGGGGAGAGGCTGCCAACAACTCCTGGAGGCTCGAGTGTGGGAGCCAAGGGCCCAGTGGGTTCTCTTCAAAGGACTCTGCCCAAGCACTGAGTCCTGAGTAAAAGCCTCTGAAACTACCAACCTCTGTAACTAAAGAAAATGGAACTGTGGGAAGAGAGCCAAAGGCAAGGAAAACACTGTCTTTGATGAAAACACTGAAAAATGTAGAAACCTATTATGGCTCCCACGTAAAACTTTTTATTTTAAAGGATTAATAGCCACAAGATGTTGTTTTGTTCTTCTGGTATCCTTCAGAAAATTCAGGATCAGTTTCAAGGGTCTGGGGCAAAACAAGAAAATGAAGAGTAGCCCTACAAGATGCCAACAAGCAATCCTAAAGCCGATATGGCCTAGCCCGGGTCAGACCCCTCCCAGGAGAGGGCACAGACACAGTCATTGTTCTGAATCCTGAATGTGAGACACTGACCATTACCAGAAACTCCACCACAGAGGGGTGTGTTTTCAAGAGCATGGAGACCAATTCCGTCCTCTCCTCTCCCAACGTCACAGGGCTGCTCTGAGGATCCAAGACTTCATGTATCCACGTGGGGGGAGATTTGGTGGTTTTCAAAATGCTCCCCAATAAGAAGGGACCACCTAAATACACTGCTGACTTCTGGTACACCTTCTTTTCTCTAGCATAGGTAATGTGATCATATTAGCAATAGAACAGTAACCACAGACCCCCATAAACGAGGTTTGTTTTTTTAAGTAAAACTGAAATCAGACTTCCAAAAAGAAACATCTAATAGTCTCTCCTGTCTGTACCCCACCCCAGGGTCACAGTCAATGTCACTATCACATGCTCTCCTGTACAACTACCCACTGATTAATCTGGTGAGACTGCTAGGGCAAAGGGGGAGGAAAAACTTAAATACTTCTCCCCTTTAATATTCCACTATGGTCATTTCTGAATGACTTTCAGAGTAGGTTTTCTCCCAGAATCTATGCTCTCAAAAAATTTTCACTAGTTTATAATAGATGTCCTACTTAGGTAATAAAGGGAAGAGAAATATTTTGTAGTGCACATTTGCACAACAGCTATTTACAGGAAGAGCCTCTTTTTACGAAGTAACTTTCCTAGCCTGCTTCCTGAGGACAGACTTGATTCTGTTCAAGGTATGACTGGAATTCCAAAGTGTCCTCAGGACTAGTCCAGACACCTCCGGCAGTTAGGGCTCAAATCCTCATGTGTTCTCCTAGCACTCACCAACATATAGGATGCATTACAGTGAATCTCAACAGGTCTCAAGCAAAATTACAGCCAGAGAATCACCAAGGGTCTAAATCTGGTTAGCACTTTGTCTTCGGTTTCTTAATTATAAAAACACAGCAAAAGGTTAGTGCTGGAAGCTGAAAGCCCTTGAGACCCACTTACTGTGTGTTGAGCACATGCATGACAGTCACATTTTATTTCCACAACTCTAACCAAAGCATAGAAACATCCCAAGGCTACACACAATGGCAGAGGCACACATTTCATACCACTAGAGAGCGCAGCCTCACTAACACTACCCACAGGGGAGAGTAGACCCAACCACAAACCACCCAATGTGCCCCTGGCCTTATAGGAAGTCCTGGAGGAGAAGCAGAAGTTTGCAGCCCCAAGAAGGGCATGAGGGACAAAGGCACCACTATGAGCCATGGAAACAGGACAGCTGGGGTGAGGAAATCAGATGACCGAACCCTTGGTGCTTATGGTCTTGGGGAAACAGAAAGCAGAAAAGGACAGCACAGGGGCAGGAGAAAAGATATGACATCTGCAGGGTTGGCTTCTTTGAAGAAGCTAGGCCTAAGTGCCTTCCAGAAGCTCACAGCACTACCACCAAGCAACCGAGGATGCACTGTGCTAAGATGCCTTCCAGGAGGCAGAAGCAAAATGAAAAAGAGAAAAGGTAAGGCAGCCCAAGGGAGAACATGAAAGAACAGGGCCTCTGAAGGAAACCCTGAGAAACAATGGCACATAAAAAAAGAACCAAAAAAAGCAGATGGGAGAAGATTAATAAAAGATAATATGGTCACAGAGGTTTGAAGAGAGCAAGCAAGAATGAAGCTCAGGGAACTCAGTATGCATTTCCCACTGGCCACTGTCCCAACCCCAAGGGCAAAGGCATCCACCTCACCACAGTGTCAGGGCCACTAGAAAACATATGCAGAGCAAGAAATTAATTCCTTTGTTCATACAATAAAGCTCCATCTTCCATTTAACTTGAGAAGAAGAACTCGAACTGATAAATTACTGGGTCAAGAATGAGGATACCGATAACTATGTGGGAAATCATGGCTGACCTACCTCAGCCACAGATGCAGTGGTACTGACCCTTCTAAAGTCGATCCCAGACAGGGAGCCACTGGCACATGTGTGACCACAACAAGTAAAGGGAAAAGGCCACAGCCACAGCTGGCAGCACTCTGAGGGTGTTGCGCTGTTTGAATAGTACTCGTGTACAGTCAGTCAAGGCTGAGTTACCAGGAGGGACACTTCATACCATCTATTCCCTTGGAAAGAGCTGCTCCTGGGGCAGCAGGCTCTGGCAAGGCCAGAGGAGACCAGGCCCTCAGGACACAAGCCCTCAGGACACAGACTGCATTATGTAAATAAAATAAACCACTGCCTCAGCAAGCCTTCCAAGTTTACTTAAGTTTCAGGCTGCCATATAAACAGACAAGGGGAAAAAGGCATAAAAAGGTCAACCCGTGTAGGTAAGCTGCCTGACTAGGCAGAAAAGGCCAGGATCAGGAGCTAGTTCCCTGGACAACAGAGAAGGAAAAAGATGGCAGGTCTAAGGCCTTTACAAAATAGGCTTTGCCAAATGGATAAATTTCTAGAAACATACAACCTCCAAGACTAAATCAAGAAACAGAAAATCTAAACAGACCAATTACAACCAACGAAATTGAAGCAGTAATCAAAAAACTCCCACAGGTACCTGCCAGGCCATCCACCCCGCTGTCGCCACCAGCTCCACACAGTTCAACAAGGGGCCCTTGTACGGGCTTTCAGCCAAGGTCAAGAACCAGCTCCTGTCCAAATATGACCCTTAAAAGAAGGCAGAACTCTGCAGCTGGGTCGAGTGACTCAGAGGCCTGTCTCTCGGTTTCAACTTGCAGAAGGGTCTAAAGGAATTATCCTGTGCACACTCATGAATAAGCTGCAGCTGGGTTCAGTTCCCAAGATCAAACGCTCCATGCAAAACTGGCACCAGCTAGAAAACCTCTCCAACTTCATCGAGGCCATGGTCAGCTACAACATGAACTCCATGGACCTATTTGAAGCCAATGACATGTTTGAGAATGGAAACATGACACAAGTGCAGGGGTCTCTTCAGGCTCTGGCAGGGAAGGCCAAGACAAAGGGGCTGCAGAGTGATGTGGACATCAGGATCAAGTACTCAAAGAAATAGGAGCAGAACTTCAGTGACACCACCATGAAGGCGGGCCAGTGTGTCACTGGTCTCCAAATGGGCACTAACAAGTGTGCCAGCCAGTCAGGCATGACAGCATATGGCACAAGAAGGTATCTGTACAATCCCAAGTACTGTATCTTGCCACCCATGGACCACTCAACAATCAGCTTGCAAATGGGCACCAAGTGTGCCAGTCAGGTGGGTAGGATGGCTCCCAGGACCCAGCAGTATATCTATGATACCAACTTAGGGACCAACGAGTGTGACAACACCATGTCTGTGAGGTCCCCCTTGCTGGCTGTCTCTCCACATTGCCCCATCTGAAATTTCGAGTTCTTATGTGTTTTCATCTTGTTTTTCTGTATGTTCAAGTGCTTCTAGCTGAAGGTCTATGAAGGCCAGATCCAGATGCATGTAGGGTAGGAGTCCCGGCCAGGTCAGATCCAGGTAGCAAAGTTCCCAACAGGCTTTGGGCCAAGCTGCGGGGGGGAAGAAGAGACCTGTACAGGGAGGGAAACTGGACACAAATGGCTTCTGGTTGCTTCTACCCCTCTTCCCGTTTCTCTACTGATCAGTTTGTGGTTTCTGTACCCACAGAGATTTCAGGCAGTTTTAACAAAAGTAATTTTTTTTCCCCCAAGAGGAATGGGGTAAGGATGATGGAGGGGATTGCTGAGAACGAACTCCCCCAGGAGAAGGCCAGGTCACAGCTCCCGGATATTTCAGGCATCCTGAGGGACTGGATTTCCTCAGGACCCTCCCAGGAAACTGAGGCCCAGACAGAACAATGGAGTTCTGAGTGGTTGAGGCAAAGCTAGACACACACACACACACAGACACACACCTGCTTCCATATTTGTCCCCTTTCCCCTGGACAAGTACTGCATATGTACCCCCACCAGGAGGTGCTCCCTGGGACCAGCCCTATTCAGGAGCCCTGGGACCAAGAGATAATGTGAAATACCAACTGTGGACCAAAGGCAATAAAAACCTTGGGGGGGGGGGGGAGGGAGGCCTCTCACACTTCCATATAATAAAAGTCCTGGACCAGTTAGTTTCACTGATAAATTTTATCAAGGAAGAATTAACACCTATCTTTCTCAAACTATTCCCAAAATTTTCAACAGGAGAGAAAACTCCCAGTTCATTTTACAAGGCCAGCATTATCCTGATTCCAAAACCAAATAAAGACATTACAAAGAAAGAAAATTATAGGCCAATATCCTTCATGAACACAGATGCGAAAATCCTCAACAAAATATTAGCAAACCAAATTCAGCAATACATTAAAAAGATCATACACCATGATCAACTGAGATTTATTCCTGGGATGCAAAGTTGGTTCAATATCCGCAAATCAGTTAACATGATATATGACATAAACAAAATGAAGGCTAAAAATCATATGGCCCTAGCCAGGTAACTCAGTTGGTTGGAGCGTCATAGTGTACACCAAAAGGTTGCAGATTCGATTCCCAGTCAGGGCATATACCTAGGTTGTGGTTTCTATCCATGGTCGGGGTGCTTACCAGAGGCAACTGATTGATGTTTCTCATCTCTCTGTCCCCAAAACTCAATAAACATTTCCCCGGGTGAGGATTAAAAAAAAAATCATATGACCATATCAGTAGATACAGAAAACACATTCAACAAAATCCAGCACCCATTTATGATAAAAACTCTCAGCAAAGTGGGAATAGAGAGAAATACCTCAACATAATAGATAGGACTGTTCACTTTCACCACTCTTATTTAATACACTATTAGAAATCCCAGCCACACAATCAGAGAAGAAGAAATAAAAGGCATCCAAACTGGAAAGGAGAAAGTAAAGCTGTCATTATTTGCAGATGACATGATACTATAGAGAACCATAAATATTCCACCAAAAACTACTAGAACTGATAAATGAATTCAGTAAAGTAGCAGAATACAAGATAAATATACAGAAATTGGTTGCATTTTTGTACACCAATAGTGAACTATCAGAAAGAGAAAATGAGAAAACAATCCCATTTGCAATTGCATCAATAAAAAATACCTAGGAATAAACTTAAACAAGGAGGTAAAAGACCGGTACTCAGAAAATTATAAGATATTGAAGAGAGAAACTTAAGAAGATACAAATAAACAAAAGTATATACAGTGCTCATGAATAGGAAGAATTAACATCATTAAAATGTCAATACTGGGGGATGGGACGAGGTGGAATGGGTCAATGGGGAGAAAAAGGGACATCTGTAATATTTTAAACAAAACAAAACAAAAAACAGTAAATGCTGCCCAAAGCAATTTAAAGATTCAATGCAATCCCTATCAAGATACCAATGGCATTTTTCACAGAACAAGAAAAAATAATCCAAAAATTTATATAGAGCCACAAAAGACCTGGATTAGCCACAGCAATCTTGAGAAAGAACAAAGCTTGGAGGTACCACACTACTTGATATCAAACTATACTACAAGGCTATAGTAATCAAAACAGCATGGTACTGGAATAAAAAGACACATAGATCAATAAAACAGAATAGAGCGCCCAGAAATAAATCCGCTCAATTAATATATGACAAAGGAGGTAAGAACATACAAAGGGATAAAGACAGTCTGTTCAATAAATGGTGTTGGGAAAATTGGAGACATACATGCAAAAAAATAAAACTAGACCACCTTCTTATTCTTATAAGCTCAATTAAAGACTTAAATGTAAGACTTGAAACCACAAAACCCCTAGGAGAAAACATAGGCAATACACTCTCTGACATTATTCTTAGCAATTTTTTTTCTGATATATCTCTTAGGGCAAGGGAAACAAGAAAAAATAAGCAAATTTTATGGTTTGTTTTGTTCTTGTTCTGTGAAAAATCCCACTGGTATCTTGATAGGGATTGCGAATAGGACTCCATCAAACTAAAAAGTTTTTGCACAGCAAAGGAAACCATCAATTAAAAAAACACTACTGAATGGGAGAAGATATTCACAATAATATACTAGTGAATAATACATTCAGTAAGAAGTTAATATCCAAAATTTATAAAGACCTCATACAACTCAACACCAAAAAAAACAAACAATCCAATTAAAAAATGGGCAGAGGACATGAAAAGACACTTCTCCAAAGAGGCCATACAGATGGCTAATAGATATATGAAAAGATGCTCAACCTCACTGATCATCAGAGAGATGCAAATTAAAAACCACAATGAGACATCACCTCACACCTGCCAGAATAGCTGTCATCAATAAGTCAACAAAGTGTTGGCAAGAACGTAGAGAAATAGGAACCTATGTGTACTGTTGAGAATGGAAATTGGTGCAGCCACTATGGAAAACAGTATAGAGGGTCCTCAAAAATTAAAAATGGAACTGCCTATGACCCAGAGATTCCACTTCTGGGTATATATCTAAAGAAATCCAAAACACTAATTCAAAGAGAGAGCACCCGTATGTTCACTGCAGTATTATTTACAATAGCCAGGATATGGAAGCAACCCAAATGCCTCTAGACAGACAGTGGATAAAAAAAGTTGTGGTACACACACACACACACAGGAATATTACCTGACCATAAAAAAGAATGAAACCTTACCATTTGCAACAACATGAATGGACCTAGAGGGCATTATGCTAAGTAAAATAAATAGTATACAATTTCACTTGTACGCAAAATCTAAAGAACAAACAAACAAAAAAAGAAACAGACTGAGAGGTAGAGAAAACAAACTGAGGGTTGTGCAGGTGGTGGTGAAAAAGGGGAAGGGATTAAGAAGTATAAATTGGGCCCGGCCGGAGTGGCTCAGCAGTTGAGCATCGACTGAGGATCCAGAAGATCAAGGTTTGATTCCCAGTCAGAGCACATGCCCAGGTTGAGGACTCGAACCCCAATTGGGGGCGTGCAGGGGGCAGCTGATCAATGACTCTCTCATCAATGATGTTTCTACCTCTCTCTCCCCCTCTCCCTTCCTCCCTCTGAAATCAAGAGATATATTTTTTTTAAAAAAAGGAAGTACAAATTGGTAGTTACAAATAGTCATAGCATGTAAAGTACAGCATAGGGAATAAAATCAATAATATTGTAATAACAAGTATGGTGCCAGATGGGTACTTGAAATATTGGGGAGATCACTTTGTAATTTACATGACTGTCTACTATGCTGAACACCTGAAATGAATACAACATAATACTGAATATCAACTGTAATTGAAAAATTAAATTTTTTACAAAATAGGCTTCACCATGAACGCAAGAGCAGCTGAACAGTTTATTTTTCAGGCATACTTAGTTTTATTGCACTTCACAGATATTGCATTTTTTTTTTATAACCTGAAGGCTTGTGGGAACTCTGCATTGAGTAAATCTATAGATGCCATTTTTCCAACAGCATCTGTTCACTTGCGTCTCTGTGTCACATTTTGGTAATTCTCTAAATATTTCAAACATTTTATTTATTTATTTATTTATTTATTTATTTTAAATATATCTTTATTGATTTCAGAGAGAGGAAAGGCGAGGGAGAGAGAGAGCTAGAAACATCAATGATGAGAGAGTCATTGATCGGCTGCAGCCCGCAACCCGGGCATGTGCCCTGACCGGGAATCGAACCCTGATCGCCTGGATCCTAGGTCGATGCTTAACCGCTGAGCCACGCCCGGCCAGGCCAAACATTTTAATTATTATATTTGTTATGGTGATTTGTGGCCACTATTAATATTGCTATAAAAACTGTTGAAATGGCAATAAAGAATTTAGAATAACATATAAACCTAGTTGATAAAGCAGTGGCAGGGTTTGAGAGGAATGGCTTCAATTTGTAAAGAAGTTCTACTATGGGTAAAGTGCTATCAAACAGCATCACATACTACAAAGTGTTCGTGAAAGGAAGCAAATCAATGAGGCAAACTTCATGGTTGTCTTATTTTAAGAAATTGCCACAACCGCCCCATTCTTCAGCAACCACCACCCTGATCAGTAAGCAGCCATCAACATTGAGGCAAGATGCTCCTCTAGCAAAAAGATTACAACTTGCTGGTGATGGTTAACATTTTTAGCAATACAGTAGTTTTTTGTTTGTTTTTAAATATGTTTTTATTGATTTCAGAGAGAGGAAGGGAGAGGGAGAAAGAGAGAAAAACATCAACGATTAAAGAGAGTCACTTATCAGCTGCCTCTTGTATGCCTCTCACTGGGGATCGAGCCCAAAATCCGGGGCATGTGCCCTGACTGGGAATCGAACTGTGACCTCCTGGTTCATAGGTCGATGCTCAACCACTGAATGACACCAGCTGCAGCAATACAGTAGTTTTTAATTAAGGTGTGTGTATTGTTTTTTAGAACTAATGCTACTGAACACTTAATAGACTACAGTACAGTGTAAATATAACTTTTATACGCACTGGGAAACAAAAAAATTCATGCAACTTGCTGTGTTATATTCACTTTATTGCAATGGTCTGGATCAAACACATAACGTCTGAGTATGCTATATTCTGTTTCCAGGCCTCACTCTGGACCTGGAACATTTTAAGTATGTTACATCTGCCCAGGAGTAAAGCTGTGGGTGCAAAAAGTGATGGGACTTAACCTCTTACCACACACATGCAGACCCCAAAGATGAGCACACGTACCTGCAGCACAACCGTGGCACAAGTTTAAAAGAGGGTCCCGGAAATGCCAGTGGCTAGAGCATACCAGTGCAGCATAGCATAACCTCTTCAATTTACTCCCACCACCCTCCCCTCCCACCTGCTTCTCTTCTATCTTCCTTAAAGTCAATTGGTAATACAGTCATCTCTAGTGTTACTACAAGAAGGACCCCAAGATTCAAACACTCACTCTGCCAATCATCAACTATGAAACCTTGAAAAACCTAATGTTCAATATCTTTAAGGCCTAGAGTCTTATAATAAAAATATGGAAAATGCTATTTTCTTGAATTTTGTAGGGAAAATGAGGACATAAGTGAAGGTGTCTGGCAGAGTTCACACCTCTTGCAGACCTTAAAAGTTACAGGAAGAGATGAATCAGCAGGGAGTTCTTCAGTGGGACTTGTCCCAAGGATGGGGGTATACAAGAAACACAGAAGCCCCAACACAGCCTCTGGCAAGGTGGTCTCAAGAAAAGATTCTTTGAATAGAAACCTAGAAGAACAGCAGTCACCAAGTGGAGAATGTCATAGAGATGGCCTGCAGGGCAGGGCAGGCACCAGGCAACTTAAAAAGAGCCTTAAACACCAAAAAAAGGGTGTGTTTTTTTTAAAAAATAAAAAAAAAAGGTAAACTTTTAGTTTAAAAACGTTAGATGAGCTTACACACATGATTATATCTTTTCCTATTTAAAAAAAAAAAAAAAATGCTCAAAATAAGGATTTCTCCAGCTTTGCCACCCCAGGCTGGGTAGCAAACCTTTGTCTTCCTCCAGTCTATCTCCACAGGAATCAAAGGCCCAAAGACTGTCTCTAAGATCTTAGTGTTAGACCAGTCTCTGGGCAGCAATAAAGCCCAAATTCCATAGGCTCCAGCATCCAATTAACAAACAACTCTGTTAGAGACCCACCTATAAACACTTTGTCTCCATTCTTTCTCCAGATGCTGCAGCCAGTGTTCCTACTGATCCTCTGTAAGCCACTACTCTGCCCAGTGCCAAACAAAAATACATGGGGGTAGAGGGCATAGTGGGAGGTAAGACAATAAATTTATCAAAAGAGCAGAAAAATTGGTTTTTATATTAATGGAAGTTTTAAATTATAAGTGAAGTTTAAAAATATGGTATTACAATACTATAAAATGCCCTAGGATTTTGTAAGGTTTCTTTAATAAAATCTGGTCACATCTAAATTGGCATCTTTCAGCTCAATTCTCAACTTCAGTCTAACTTTATGGCACTCTTTGCTATTCTGCTACAGGGCAGAATTCAACATAAGATAGGCACATCATGAAACCCAATCATGTGGATATAGTCACCCAATCATCACATGACATTCTCATGAGGTCATTTGTCTCTAAAGGTGGCATCTGGTCAGCCACTCAGATGCAATGTTTAGAACTCTGATTTCCACTAACAAAAAATGAACAAAAATAAAATTTAAACAGAGGTTGACCACATCCAGGAGATGAAGAAAATGGACAGAGATTAAGAGTCATAAAAGACGGTGGTGGGAATGAATGATCTAGGCTCACATACCAGATGTAAGATGCCCCGCCAAGCTGAGGCCACCATCAACAGAGCATCTGCTCCCACAGAGACCAGGCGCTGAGAGAAAACACTGCCCTAGATTCATCCTTCTAGCTCTGCCTTTCTGCCCTCCAAAAATACCCAGGATCCAGACAGTGGCTATTATCGTCCTCAGATGTGGACAAGGGCCTCAGGTTTATTTTTTCTAATAAACAAACTATTCATTAAAAAAAGGTCAACAAAGTCAAAAGCTTTCAAAGAAATCTCATGTGATTTCCAAAGAACCCCTTCTCATGTCCCTTCTTTGCCTCTTTTCCAATTGCTGCTCAGAGAGCCTGCTGAGCCCACAGGAGCTTCAACCCAGGCCCAAGGCAGGGACTCTGAGCTTAAACTGAAAGGGGGGAAAGAAGAAACAGAGCTGTGAAGGAAAACACAGAGAGGTCAATGTTGAGAAAGAAAATGTGTGCGTGTGTGCGCGCGCGCATGCGTGTAGGTGTGCATGTGTGTTTCTAAGCAGAGCCTTACATACTAGATCATACTGTGAGCCAAGACCTGGCAGCTCCCACTGCCAAAGTCAACATGTTCTGGCCACCTAGCCTCCACACTTGATTTCCTTAGAATGAGATGCAGAGGAAGGGCAGCAGTCGCCTGGCCCGAGGCTCGGGACTCCACGCTGGCACTGCAGCCAACGCTGTGCACACATACAGGGTCACACAGCACAGACTCTGCACTCCCTAACCTCTGGCACTTGCTGGTACAATCAAGGGCCCAGGAACTGGATCACTGTTCTGCTCTGCTTCCCTTTTAGACTTGCTGCCCTGGCTGGCACTCAGCTCCATCTGTAGTATTCCTCACACAGCTAGGGGAGAACTTCAGTAGCAACTAAGAGATGGTGCAAAGTGACTTGGCTGAACCAAACACAACATCCTTGCATTCAGAATAATGCACACTACAAATCCCATCACCACCCGTTTTTTGAGACACTAAGAATATCCTAAATCCCTTCTCCAACAGGCAGTACAACTAACAATCAAGATACCTATTCTAGAGTGGAGAAAAGACTATAGAATTCTCAGTAGGCCCATCATGAAGGTACCTCCTGACTCTGTCTCGGTCTCTCGCCAGACACAGTCCCACTGTCACACAACCTTCCTCCTACCACCTTCTTTCTCTCACCAGGATCAACTGGGCTGCACATGGAACTTCTGTAGAAAACATTTTTAAGCTGCAGAGAGCCCTCCCTCCCTGCGTTACATTCAGCAAGTTACCACAGGAAGGGAATGTGTCTCAGGTGTTATTCCAGTAGTTAAGGTCAGCTCAATTTTAAAAAGAACTTGGCCAGTGTGGCTCAGTGGTTGGATCATCAGCCCACGCACCAAAGGGTCACAGGTTCAATTCCTGGTCAAGGGCACATACCTGGGTTGCAGGTTCGATCCCCAGCCCCAGTCAGGGCACGTGCAGGAGGCAACCAATCAATGTGTCTCTCTCACATCTCCCTTTCTCTCCCCCTCCACCCCCTTCCTTCCACTCTCTCTTAAAAAAAATAAAATATAAAATAAAAATTAAAATAAAATAAAATAATAAAATAAAATAAAATAAAATAAAATAAAATATAAAATAAAATAAAATAAAATAAAAATCAGTGGACAACATATCCTTGGGTGAGGATTAACAAAAATTTTAAAAATAAAAAAAAAGAATTTATGGGGCCCTAGCCACTATGGTTCAATGGTTAGAGTGTCGGCCCTCAGACTGAAGGGTCCCAGGTTTGATTCTGGCCAAGGGCACATACCTCGGTTGCAGGCTTGATCCCCGGCCCTGGTCAGGGTCCATGCGAGAGACAACCAATCGATATGTCACTCTAACATCAATGTTTCTCTCTCTCCCCCCCCTCCCTCCCTCTGAAGAGCAATGGGAAAAAGAAAAAAAAAAAAAAGAACTTACGGGGCCCTGGACTGTGCGGCTCAGTTGGTTGGGCACTGTCCCATGCACCAAAAGGTTACAGGTTCAAGTCCTAATAAGGACACATGCCCAGGTTGAGGACACAATCCCCAGAAGGGGGGCGTGCAAGAGGCAGCCAACTGATGGCTTGCTCTCACATCAATGTTTCTCTTTCTCTTCCCCTCTCGCTTCCTCTCTCTCTAAAATTCAATAAAAATATTTTTAAAAGAATATAAAAGAACTTATGGAACATCTACTCTACTCTAAGTCAGGATACAGGCAAATCTGTTCACCTTCAAATATAAAACATGGAGGAAATTCCTTCAGCCAACTTTAAAATTTTATGATATTAAAAAAATAAAATGAACACTGGCTCCATGAGAGTCCCTGTAGTTGATAATGAAAGGAAAATAACAGAAATATTATAACAAATGAGGGATTATAAACAGCCCACAAACCCTTCTCTGTCCCAAGCAGGTATCTCTATATTCCTTTCTTCCCCATGCAGGCTGGGGTCACAGAGCCCAGAGGCCCATTCCAGCTAGGAATATCTAGAGGGAAAGAAAAGCCCATCAGCCAGGACTCACAGCACTTAGCCACTGGTGGGATGAGGCTCCCCTTCTGCTCTGACCAGCCTACTTTCCAAACCCTCTCCCCAGCATATTAACTCTCCAGCAATTCAAATATCTTGGAATAAGAGGACCAAAGTTCTACTAATCAACAAGGGCTGTGCTGGGGGAGCAAGAGCTTCTGGGGAAAAGTGTTTGAATGCAATTACCAACTTTTATATTAACAAAACAGATGCATTTAATGAAACCTAATTTAAATAATATCTAATATTCTGTACTTTATATGCAGTTTAAAAGAACATAGCCAAAGAATATTCCTCAGAACCCTAAAATACAATAAAAATTCATTATACTAAAAAATTCAGTAAATTACACTGACGTAATTAGCTATGCGTCTCCCTCTGATAATAAAGCAAAGTGTGCTTTATCTATTTTTAAGTCCTGAAAAAACTTCTTTGTTAAAAAGGCAAATGAATTAGCATTAGAACATACATGTTCCTTACAACCTGCAAATCCAACCCAGCCAGCTACCTAGGCCACGGCAACTGCATAGGCCCTGACCAGGAAGGCACCTAATGGGCAACCAGTAACCAGGGTGGTGTGGTAGGGTCAGGAAGAATTGCTAGACCTACCATGCAAGTGGGCACAGAGGGACCTGCCTAGGGAAAGCTTCTCTCTCTGCTTCAATACCAGATGGCAACATATTCTCTGTCAGGAGGGGTGCCAAGGACTGGACACCTTCCCCCATTCCCTGCTCCCTCCAACCCTGCTGCTCAGGCAGGACTTGGTGCTGCTGCTAACAAGATTTCCAGTCCCCCAATTTCACACGGATGCAGGGTCACACATCAGAGGTGCAAACCTCTCTACAGTGAGCACACCCTGCTCAGAGTGTACTGGCTCAGCACTGCCTACAGGGACACTGAGAAACTATGCGCACATCACTATTCTATGTACCTTGCTAGTTCAACATTTCAGCAAGTCGAAAGTGATCACTTTTCTATTTATTTTATTTTATTTATTTTTTAATCCTCACCCAATGACATGCTTATTGATTTGAGAGAGAGAGGATGGGAGACGGCAAGAGAGAGAGAGGGAGGGAGGGGGAAAGAAAGAGAGAGGAACATCAATCAGCTGCCTTCCTCTACGCCCCCTGACTGGGATGGAACCCACAACCTAGGTATGTGCCCTGATCAGGAATAGAACCTGCAACCTTTCAGTGTACCGGATGACGCTCCAACCAACTGAACCACATCAGTCAGGGCCACTTTTCTATTTTAAGAACAGTTGTTCAATTACAAATATTAATCATTAAATGTAAGCCTCCATTCATATAAACCACACTGCCTTTATTATCCTAACATACCAATTTCAGAAACCATTTTATTTTTGAAAACATAATTCAAAATTCCTGATTCACAGTAAGTGTAAATGTAACATTCACATGCCACCTAGGAGGTCAGTCAGTGCTACAAAACAATTCTCATTAGCAGCCCAGCCTCACTCACTCTGACTCTCATATCTACACTCAACTACACCTGGTAAAATATGTGTCATCAAGAGCTTTTTCAATCTTATCACTTCTTTGGAAAGGCCTTGACCAAGGCATTATCAAAAAAGATCTTATCAAAGTGAGAATTATACCAGCTGTCAGCTGAAGCTAGAGTTAAAAAAACAAAAAACAAAAAACAACACTAAATCTAACTATTTTAAAGTTTGTATTTTCATGGAGCTCTATTTCCATAAACAGTGTCACCCTCTAAAGATACCCTTCAAATGGCTATCACCATTGCTACTTCGCAGGGGAAGAATCCAAGGCTTACAGAGTTAAAGACATGGGCCCAAGGTCACAGAGCTAGTATCAGTTACCACAAACTCCTGTAACCAACCACAGCCATGCCTGGAACATCTCAGAGCAGGGCCAACCCAGAATCCACCCAAAATCACTAACGGTGCTTTAACAAGACTACCTTTCAAAAAGTTATTTTAATCTGACCTAAATGGCTCATATTCTACCTTAAATGGTCAAAATTAAAAGTACAAATCGTGAATAATATGAGTAACAATGAAAAATTATTATATAGTCCACAAAATAATTGCCTTTTTAAAATTCTGCCTTTTGATGCCAGGAAAGGTCACGGAGGATAGACCTCAGTAAACCACTCATACTGCTACAGCCCCTGCTCTTACACATTAGGGCCACTGACCCAGGAGGAGATGTACCTGGTGGGCAGTCACAACAGCACCTCATGTTAATAAGAACCTTTATCTTTATTCAATCCAAACAATGCAGATTATTAACTGTTTATGGTTCACTAAAGTGATAAATGGCATTAGACACCTTGAACTATTACTGTGATATGGTCAAAAAGCCAATCCTTCAAATGTCAGAAAAACCTTCTCAACATTAACATACCCATTGCTCTCAATCCACTAGATTAATTAGGACAACCCAAGAATCTGTCAGCAAAGAGTTGTTGTAACTTGTTTTCTTTTAATCAAGAATCACCAAATACTTATTAAGAACCTAATTTAAGCAGCATTTTGTTTTTCCTTGTTACAAATTAAGGTCAATATTATAGTTTCCAAACAAAGGCAGAGAGCCCAGCCTTCAGGCATGGTCGCTCCTGGACCTAGTCTCTTAATGGCTGCCCCATTGCCTATGACAACCAAGCTGAGTCCACATGCACATCCTGGGAATGCCTGGGAAGCATTTCAAGGGTGTCACAAAGCTTATCATCCCACCTGGTCACCAACACCCCCACCGGCGAGGATGGCTTCTAACTGCTAATCATCCTGCAGATTAAGATGAGACAATTCTAAGCCTACTGGCGGAGACATTGAAGTCTCTTTTTCATCAAACCTTATCTCCATTTCCAAAAAAATACTTCAGTCAAGGCAAAGAGAACAGCCAGGTACATTTCAAAGTGGCCTGATTCACTGATGGCTAAAATAAAGGACAGATTCTGTTAGATTAAGAACACTTGCCAAGGAAGTAGCAGAAAAGAGTTCCTTCACGTCTGCTAGGAACAGCAGCACAAATTAGATAATACATTTCTGAATTGTTTGCTTAACAGTTCAACCGGCCATGGTGTTAAGAGCTAAGAGTTTCCTTTCCAACTGTTATCAATCCACATATCAGAGGAAATAAAGTGTATGCCAATGTGACACATCTCCCAAGGAAGTGCTCTCTTCAGGAGCAACAGATGCTGGGTCAGACCCGAGACCAGAGTCTTTAAGGAAACAGCTGCCCTTCCTCTCAAAACATTTGTCAGTAATTCCCGGAAGGAGGCAAGGAGTCAGGGCAACCCAGCAAAAAAATTTTCATTCCTTACCCACATACCACACATGTACACTGGCCTCAAACTTCTAGGAATACCATGGAGCAGCTACCAAGACTACCCAGCAGCTACTGGCTGCCCAGACACACAGGACACCAGACTAGTGCACAGCCAGGCCTCAAGGCTTCCTGCAGAAGAGATGCAACAATTCTCAGACTAGAGAAGCTCTCCTTTGTGCAAAGTGTTAATGCAAAACGCATAGAGCACGAGACTAACACAGTGAGGGAGCACAGGGTCCTGGTAGACTCCTGACTACTTGGGAATGGAACATATAAATGAAGTTGTGAAGAAACAAATTTCCTTCAGGCGCAGCTACCAACCTGTTTAATTTTGCCAGATAATTCCTCACTGGGACATCAGGGATGCTGTTTATTAACTCCACACAGCTCATTACCATTACTCTGAAACACTCTCATCTAAGTGAAATTCAGAATAAAATTCAAAACACTTAGCCAAAACTCTGCCAAGCCCAATAAAACCAACTTGGAGTCTGAACCATTATTTTGACACTCCTTTTTACAAGCCAATGAAAATAAACATGCACAAATTGATGAGAGGCAATAAAATAAAATATTTACCGATTCCATAGCTGAAAGTCGATGTTGATGAAAACTGTGTATTAAATCCAACAGAGGCGTGTCCAGAGCAGTGCGGTGTATATTCTGAAACAAGACAGTAAAATGAGCAGAGAGTAATAATTTCTACTTCAGTTCTGCTTACAATTTGTCTCTCTCCATTTGGACCAACCATTTATTCTATAACTACCTGGCTTCATTTCACTTAACAATGGACAAGCAAAAAGTTAAGATGTTTGTCTGATTTGGGGAAAGTAAAGCCCAGCAAAGAGGCTCACAACTGATTATTTGTTTTAGGATACTATTCAAATGGAAATCTCTATTCTCAGTAATTTTCCCTGGAAAGCAGTGCCCAGAAAAGCCAGGTTAAGGAAAGAACACTCAGGTGGGCCTGTCATTCTCCCCAGATGGGACCTCAGGACCGGGGCCATGGGGGGGGGGGGGGGCACATTCACAGATTTTTCTCCTTACATGGAATTTGATAGAAATCTCACCATTAGTAAACCTTTGCCAAAGTTATACATTTTGCATCCTCTGCAGACTTCCTCTCACACATTCAGAATAAATCCAAACTCTCCCTTTGGCTCACGAAACCTTGATGGCACACGTTCTCTCCACCTCCCACAGCCCCCTACATCCTGCCTCCACTCCCATCACGCTCTACCTCTCTGTTCTGTAAGGCCTCTACCTGGAAACTTAACCCTCAACACCGCACACATTCTCTCTATCATTTTCGGTTTGTGTTCACTGGTCCCTCTCGGCAGGACATTCCTGACTATCCTAAATCTACCCCACACCCCTCAGTCTCTCCCTCAACCTACTTAGGGGTCCATTCTCAAAGACAAAGGACCATAATTCAAACCAGTGTGCTTCAGGTGACTCCAATTCAGAAATGTGATTTGAGTCTCCTACCATGTATTTGAGTTCCTACCAACACAACTGAGGAGAAAGGGAGATCAGGGCAACACCAGGAGGTTCTAAACATCTTGTAAATGTGATTAAGAAATGTTGTCTGTCTGCCTGGTCGGAGTGGCTCAGCGGTTAGATTCCCAGTCAGGGCATATGCCCGAGTTATGGGCTCGATGCCCAGTGGGGGGTGTGCAGAAGGCAGCTGATTAATGACTTCTATCATCGTTAATGTTTCCATCTCTTTCTCTTCCTCTCTGAAATCAATATATATTTAAAAAAAGAAAAAATGCTGTCTGGAGGGTGGCTGAATACTGTGGCAAGCACACAGTGCTGTGACTCATGGAGCAGAGGCTCCTTCCAACACATTCCTTACAGAGGTAGTAAACAATCTCTATTAATTACTAAACTACAACTACACATATCAACATAATCAAGTCTCAAATACCGTAACAGTGAATGAAAAAAAACTGTCTCGGAGGAATATATTGAATATATTTGTGTCTTTCAAAAGCACATGAAACTTAAAATATTTGCTTTAATATGTATACAGTAAAATGTCAATGAAAAGCAAATCATCATGAAATATAAAAATTCAAAATAATGCTTCCTTTTTCAGGTAGGAGGTGGGCATAAACTGGGAAGCACACCCAGAAGTTTCAACAAGCCCTAGCCAGTTTGGCTCAGTGGATAGAGTGTCAGCCCCTGGACTGGAGGGTCCCGGGTTCGATTCCAGCCAAGGCCACGTACCTCGGTTGCAGGCTTGATCCCTGGTAGGGGCGCATGCCAGAGGCAACCGGTGGATGTGTCTCTCTCACATCGATATTTCTCTCCCCCCCATCTCTCCCTCCCTCCCTCTCCCTTTCACTCTTCTGAAAAATGGGAAAAAATATCGAGTGAGGATTTTAAAAAAAGACATTTCAACAATATTGGTAAAGCAATGGGGGGAGGGAGAGGCATCTGTAATACTTTCAACAATAAAGATGAATTTAAAAATAAATGTATATTGGTAAAGCAGGGTTGGCTGGAACACAGGGTATAAAAAACTGGTTTTCATATTTACACCATTATAATCCCTGCAGCTCACATGATATACCAGCTATAGTCTTCCAAAACTACAACAGTGACAGAGGCTACATACCCCTCACCCCCTCTAATGTCCTGACAGGGGTGGAGCGGAAAACAAGACCAGGCTGATCCCTGGTCCCTAAACTGTACAACTGGCCACTATTCCATCTGGCGATTAATTGAAATAATGTATTTCTATTGTTCACAACTAAAAATTTAAGGTTACACAGACAACTAAAAACTTTATTTTCCTTCATCAAATACTTGTATCTTAAGATGTGGTGATTTCAACAATTTCAAGGTAAACTGAAAGTTTACTATCAAAAAAGAGCAAGTGACACAATACACAATCTTGCAAAATTATTATGAGAAACAGATTCTACTTAGAAGCCTCTTAAACTTCCTAGACACAAGAAATCAAGTAACCACTGTAGCCTTGCCACCTGAACACAATGACCTGCCAGTAAGAAAGGAAAAATCATACTACAGTATCATGAAGGAAACTGACTCAATAAAACTGTATAATCACCCAGGAGAGCTTTGAGATCTTTAGGAATAAAAGAAATCAGTATTAATTTTTTTAAAAAATACCATTCACGCCCATATTCCACAATCCCATCCAAAAATCTGGCTCTCTTCTACCTCCAAACACATAAAAAATGCAAAATCAGTCAGGGAAACGCACACATAGACAGAAGACAGGGAGAAGATTCTCAGGACATGGTGTTTTTATGAAGCGGGATTCCCAGGCTCTGCACTCAGTGGTTTCCTGACCTTACAGATATGTGTGTTTTGCAAAAAGGGAGGAGTTTTCTGTCCTTATATTCCTGTATAGGACTTTTCACAGCTGATATTAACCTAAAGGACTATCAAAAACGAACATGGAAAAGCAGTTTCCAATCACCACAACTCAGTTTTAGTGAAAAATAACAAGTACGTCATTAAGCTTATCAATTTTCCAATAAAAACAATAATGAGCAATAGAGTGTATAATGAATGTCTTCAACAGGAATACAGCAAATAACATCTACTATTACAATTGAAGAAAACGTGAGGCACCTTTAATCCAAGGTTTCTCAAACTCAGCACCACTGATATTTTTGGCCAGATTATTCCCTGTTGTCCTGGGCACTGGCAGACGTTGAGCAGCACCCCAGCCTCTACCCACTGCCTGCCAGGAGCGATTCCCCATAATGTAACAACCAGAATGTCTACAGATACAGTCACGAGCCCTCTGGGAGCAAAATCATCTGCGTGAAGAACCAGTGCTCGAATCCACCTGCCATTTTACAAGTAAGGAAACTGGGCCCAAATTAGGTTGTGAGATTTTTTAGTTGTATGAGGTCATGCAGAGAATTAAAAAGCTAGCTGAACACAGAATCCAGGTCTTTTAAATCCTGGTCTAAAGGTCTTTTCATTCTAAGGGAAAATACTTATTTCTGGAAGAAAAGAGCCTCTAAAATATTTGTACCTCTTGACAGAGTAAACCTGTTTCTGGGGAAATGTGCTAAAGAAACAGTCTAAGACATTAAAAAAGCTTCACATAGCATACTTACATGTTCACATAAAAACTACCACCACCACTATAATCAAGCTACATTTTCAAACAGAAATGCACCAGACTATACTTTTTACTGTCAGCTTATAGCTACAGTACTTCAGACAGCATGTTCCCAACCCCAAAATACAAAGACCAGTGGGGACAGAGTGCAGACACAGACATGAAGACATGAACAGTCAGTGTCTAATAAAGCTGGCAGGTGACCAGTGAGGGAAGGAGGAGCTAGTCAACTGATGGAACAATTACCCATCCAAGTCTGGGGGCAAGGCCACCTTGGATGCAAAACCTCACCAAGAATCCATCTAAAGCAACAAAGAGATGTTTCCCCCAATGGGATTGGCAATATGGACAAGATCATAAGTGTTGGTGAAGTTTGAGGTGTACAATGTGTAAGAAAAATGACGTGAATTTGTGAGAAAATTTAGGAAATATCTTTTTTGTTGTTGTTAATCCTCACCCGAGGATATTTTTTCCATTGATTTGGGGGGGAGAGGGGAGAGAGATAGAGAATCATCGACGTGAGACATATCAATTGGTTGCCTCCTGTACACACCCCAACCAGGGCGAGGGATTGAACCTGCAGCCTATGTATGTGCCCTTGACTAGAAATCAAACCTGAGATCCTTTTGTGTGTGGGCAGACATTCTAAGCACTGAGCAACACAGGCCAGAGCAGGAAATATCTAACATTAGTGGTGGTTACCTCTGAATGGTGGAACAATGCAAGATTTTAAATTTATCTTTCTACTCATTAATATCTCATATCTTTCTACTCATTAATATCTACTATTAATTCCTTTAATGAGCTGAGTGCCACATTAGGGGTAGAGAAAAACCTTTTAAACTAACTAAGAAATATTATGATAGTCACATTATTCCAAACTCATCTTGCTTCTACATAAAAATTTACATTGAAACGCTGGCCTTCCTTTCTGTGCTACATGACAAAGACAGGGTTGCATTTACTCGGGCTCTCTATGAAAAGCCTGTATGCACACTGTCCCCAGCATAGAATCATAACCTTGTAAGAACCCTGAATAGACTCTATTATTACTTGGGGGGGATGTCCAAAATTACTAATGTTTTCACCAGAGCCATTCTTTCCTCCTTTAATAGAACCCCAAGTTTAGAAAGACTGTACTTATACAACTATATTTAATATTTATTTCATTTCCATTCTTACTAATCAAAGACCTCTGACTGCTAATCATTAGTTTCCGGATCAGCATAAGATGAGCGTTTTTTTTAAACCTATCTTGATATAATTCCAATTAATACTAAAAAATAATAAACCATGGTATTTTAGTTGGCTTACACACCATTCTTTTGGATTAACAATTCTCTCTCTAAATTTTAAAATAATGAACATTTCTCGAGCCTCCTTTTTTTCCCCCTCCCTTTACCACCTTTCCAAAAGCCCTTAATGTCTAGGAATTCCCTTAGCCCACAGGTCTTTAAACACTGTTAGCCCAAGAACCAGTTTTTAAATCACAATCCTATGCAGAACTACAATTCTCATTAATAGAAACTAGGCTGAATGGGTTAAGTTCACATTCAAACCACTGACTGGCAAAGGGGCCCAGGGAAGGGGAGGCACTGGGTGGCAAAACCAGCACAATTACACCAGGATGGTAACCACACCCAAAAAGCTGCAGGACTAGAGAAGATTTTATCTTTCCCTACCCACTACTTCCCAGTGTGCACAGGGCTGGGTTTTAAGAGACTAGTGCAGAACTGTAGCTTTCCTGATAAGCAAATACTTTCTTAGTACCTTCAAATACATGCACAGAGATGGCAAGAGATGTGTGCCTTGAGGTCTGCACACATACAAGCTAAGTCCAGTGACAATGCCAACACTCAACAGCAGAGTACCTAGTGCCTCTTGAGCACCAGACTGGGCTACTCGAGGATGCCACTTTTTATTTTTTTATTTTTTGTTAATCCTTACCCAAGGATACTTTTTCCATTGATTTTTTTTTTTTACAGAGAGTGGAAGAAAGAGGGAGAGACAGAGAGAAAAAATCATTGTGAGAGAGACACATCGATTGGTTGCCTCCCCATATGCCTGCAACGAGGTACGTGCCCCCTTGACAGAAATCGAACCCAAGACCCTTCAGTCCGAGGGCTGATACTCTAACCACTGAGCAAAACTGGCTAGGGCAACCCTGCCATTTTTGTAGGTCAAAAATGGTCCAATATGCTCCACAAAAATGTCCATAGCAGTTTCCATGTACACCACTGAACAATGGTCAGCAATAAAACGGAAGGAGGTATTGACAAGGCAGCAACTCGAATAGATCTCAAGGGATCAAGGTGAGTATACAAAGCTAATATCAAAAAGTTACATTTACACTGATTCCACTTATATGACATTCTCATATGACAAAGTTTTAGAAATGAAGGACAGATTGGTTGTTGTCACCGTTAGGGACAAGGGTGAGGAGATGAGCCAGAAGCAAGAGGAGCCCTGGCCAGGTGGCTGAGATGGTCGGAGCATCATCCTGTATACCAAAAGGTGGTGGATCGATTCCCAGTCAGGGCACAAGCAAGAGACAACCAATAGTGTTTCACTCTCTCATTGATGTTTCTTTTTCTTTCTTTCTCTCAAAACATATCCTCAGGTGAGGGTTGGGGGGGGGGAGGCAACAGGAAAGGCCCTCATGGTGATGGTGGATACAGGGACCTGGATATGTGATGAAACCACAGACATAGGGCACAAATGAAAATGGAGCAATATGATATGACTCAGAGGTTATATCCCTGTGCATATCATGGTGGTGACATTGTACAAAATGTTCTGCAAAATTTTACCATTGGAAGAAACTGGGCAAAGTAGACAAGGCTCTTTCTGTATTATTTCTTACAACTATGTGAATTTACAATAATCTCAATTTTTAAAGGGTCTAGTATTAGCAATATATGGTATGACCTAATATTAATTCATTTTATTATCACAACAATACCATAAAGTAGATATCCTTATTATCCCCACTTTATAGATGAGAAATTTGAGGCCCTGAGAGGGTGAGAAACTTAGCCAAGGTCCCACTTTAAATGGTGGGTCCAGAATTCAAATCCAGACTGGCTAGCTAGAGAGCCCACAGTCACAATACTGCCCTCCCCTCTCCTCCCCCCCAGCTGAAAATGTATAAAATATGACCATGTATGCTGTTCTCATTACAGCTTCAAAAATCTCCTAAAAATGTAACCTTGGAGAGCTTCAGTGGACACTGTTTGAAGATCACTAATCTAGCCTCAACTCAATCACAGAAAGTACAACAGACTAAATTCTATCTGCACATGAGCCACAAAATATTCCTGCCCCAACAGTATCGATAGCCCACACTTCACGAGACTCACCCTGCTATGGGACTGGAGTGGGTACCACCTGTCCTCTCTAGTCAGGGCTATTATTCTGACCTTGAACATCTTCCAGGGAAACAAAAGCTGTAAGGGTTGGGGGCAGGGGGCTGTATTTTGGTTTTAGATGGGTGCTATTTGTTAGTTTTCTTCATTTTATTTGAATGAGCAAGAAAGCTCAAGGGAATAAAGACAACTAAGCAAACTAGCAATAATGTGAGGCAGGAAAGAAGCTAGAAGGAAAACAAATGTTCCTCATACAGTTTCTTTCTTCAGTTCAAATGCTTCTTTTTCACTACAGGACAAAGCAAGCAAGAAACAGAAAATCAATGTTTCAAGACAATTCTCTTTATACCCCTTAACAGAAAAAAGTGCAAAGTGAATAGATGCAGAATGCATACAGAGAGGGAATGATCTGACACAACTGCCCCCCTTTCTCAGACGACTGTGCTGATAGTAATCGAACACCCCAAGTGCCCTGGCCAGTGTGGCCAACTGGTTAGAGCGTGGGCCCATGAACCAAAGGGTCACAGGTTCAACTGCTGGTCAAGGGCACATACCTGGGTTGCAGGTTCGATCTCTGGGTCCTGGTCCAGGTGGGTGCGGGAGGCAACCAATCGATGTGTCTCTCTCACATTGATGTTTCTCTCCCTCTCCCCTTTCCACTCCCCTCCACCCCCGCCCTCACACACAAAAAATTAATGGAAAAGATATCTTCGGGTGAGGATTAACAACAAACAAACAAAAAAACACCGCAAGCCTGACTGAGGCTCCAGTCCAAAGTGAACGGTTTCATGTTCATGCTACCAAATCCAGGGAAAAGGCAGAAAATGGGCTTTTAAAATAAATAGATGTGTAACTATAAAGAAAAAACTAAGAAGGGAAACTGTAGAACAGAGACTGGGAATTCCTGAAACGTAGGAGGATAAAAACGTGAAATCAAACTAGAAAAAGTGACTGGGAGCAGACTGTGAAAACAGGCCCGTTTAACAAAAGACAGGCTAGGACCCAGTGTCCTGACTCCACAACATATTAACCAGTGCTGACTTCCAACCAGGAAGGAAATCCACAATTCTTAAGTTTACAGGCTCCCTGACTCCCTAACTCACCCTCAATATAATAAGCCACGAAAAGGAACAGCTGTTTAGATATCACACACACTTGAAATCCTAATTAATAGGCACAAAATGGCTTTTCCAGGGCTTGAAGTCAGGAAAAAGATTACCAATATCTCCACCTCTTAGCAATACTCTTAGAATTCCAAATCAGCACCACACTCTAAGGGTAAAACTAAAAAAAACATGAATATGCTGTGATCTGTCCATCTCTAGAGTGCACTGTTGGCCTCACCATTTTATGATCAGGGTCATAGACACTGGAAATGAACAAAATAACAGAAATCAGTGCCAGGGCTATCTCACTTCATTAGTGTGTGTCACTTCATTAGTGTGAAGTGCCTACAGAACAATTGCTTATTTATTTGCAAACTCTGACAACACTCAACTGTTTTATTTCTACAAAATAAATAATCCAAAAAAGATATACACCGAGTACCAGCCTTTCTTTTGTTAAACAGGAACTCAGAATCAGATACAGCTCCATGAAAATACTGTCCTCATTCTACACAAGTCTTACTCACAAAATTCATTGCCAAGTACTCTACATTTCCATCCCCTTGAAAACCCAAGGCAAGACTTGTAGTGACATAGCTTAACAGAAGCAATGTAACAACCACATAGGGGGAAACAGCTAAAGCTTGAACTAAACTTGTTGTCCCGCTAGAAAACTCACCATAAAAAAAGGATGTAAAACCCTAAAGAATCTACACAAAACTATTAGAGCTAACAAATGAGTGTAGCAAAGCAAGGCTGCAAGATACAAGATCAACATACAAAAAAATCAGTTGTATTTCTATACACTAGCAATAAACAATCTGAAAAGATAATTAAGAAAAACTACACTATTTACAACAGTATCAAAAAGAATAAAATATTTAGGAATAAATTTAACCAAAGAGAAGCAAGGCTTGCACACTGAAAACTACAAAACATTACAGAAGACCTAAATAAATGGGGAAAATCCTGTGTTCATGGATAGAAGACTTAGTATTGTTAAGATAACAATATTCCCCAAAGAGATGTACAAAAATCAATGTGACCCCAACTGCCTTTATTTCAAAACTGGAGAAGTGATCCAAAAATCCACATGAATTGCCTTTAAAGATCTTATATACTGCAACTTATATAACTATAAAAGTTTTCCTAAAACTTTTTTAGTGTGGCCAACAAAGACATAGCTGAAATGTCTAGGACTTGTATGTTGCCATTTTTTCCTAAAAGAGTGACTTTAAGTACCGGGGGGGGGGGGGGGGGGGGGGCTCAAATTATTAATCTATAAAAAAAAAGTATTTAACTTCATTTTATAATCAGTAAAATCCTTTTAGTTCTAAAAGTTTAAGGTTCTTCAATATCCAACATAAAACACTATTTCCTTTAAAAATATATCACTTTCACCTTGGCCAGTGTGGCTTAGTGGTTAGAGCTCCAGCCCTCACACCAAAGGGTCACAGGTTCGATTCCCAGTCAAGGGTGCCTACCTGGGTTGCAGGTTCAATCCCCAGCCCTGGACTGGGGTGTGTGCGTAAAGCAATCAATTGATGTGTTTCTCTCACATCGATCTCCCCCCCCTCCCCGCCTTCCACTCTGAAAAATCAATGGAAAAAATATCCTCGGGTGAGGATTAACAAGAACAACAACAAAAATACATCACTTTCCCTTATTGTGTCTGAGAGAGACAGAGCTGCTAGAGTTCCATGCATTCCTCTTAAAGGGCCTATATGCAGCCTTACTCCAACTCACTAGCTGTGAGCTCCAGCACTGGGGCAGCAGCTCAAAAGAGAAATATGGAGAGGAGCTATATTGTCTGGCATAAGGGCAAGGGCTGAAGGGGCAGCTTTCTCACAGACAGAAGTCCTGGCAAAGGCCATGGTTCCCTTGCTGAGCCCTCCCACCACAGAGCTGGCAGGTGGTCGCCATATCTGAATGTCCATCAACCTGGCTAACACTGTTCACCCTGCCCTGGTGATTCCAAAACCCTGTTCGACCCAACTTGTGGGCCCCACCCAAGCCCTTTCCAGCAGCGTCTCCATACAAACGGCCTGTCTTGGCTCATACTGCAACCATTCCTAAAATCTCTCAAACAAGCAGCATCTGGCCTCGGTGTACACCATACCAATTCTTGCGAAGCTGCCCCAGGCTGGACAATAGCAGCAGCCAGCCTCAGTTCACAGCTTGGCCTCTCCAGCCACCTCCAAGCCCAGCACAAGTAGCAGTCTTCTGCAGATCACTTTGTAGCTCATGTCAGGCGGCCCCAAGCAAGACACAGGCAATGGCTGGCCTTGGCATGCACCTCCTAGGAGGCCTCAGAGTCGGTGCACAGGTGGACTACAGTGAAGCACCACCCAACCACCTCCACAAGCAACACATTCAAGGAGCAGAGCAGCAGGCATCAGAGCCCCACTGAAGTGAGTCCTGCTCCATGGGGTTGGCCCCTGCACAGCATATCCTCCATGGTGGTCAGGCCAGTCCTCACGGCTGATCAGCCAGAAGGTAAATCCCTCCCACTGACATGCCAGCAACAATCAAGCCTCAACTACAACAGGAGAGTGCACAAAGCCCCCACACGGCAGCGTACCTGGAATGCCCCTCTTGGGTGACCAGGGAGTCTGTGCCTCTGGGCCCTATAAGAAACCTACTACATAGACCACTGTACCAAGTATGGGAAACATAGCAGCTCTACCTAATACAAAGAAACAAACAAAGACAGGAAGCCAAAATGAAGAGACAAAGAAACATATCCCAAATGAAAGAACAGATCAAAGCTCCACTAAAAGAACTAAACAAAATGGAGACCAGCAATCTACCAGATGCAGAGTTCAAAACAATGGCTATAAGGATGCTCAATGAACTTAGGAAAAGAATAGAGGAACTTAGTAAGAACTTCAAGAAAGAGATAGGAACACATAAAAATGGAGATAAAAAACAAGAAAAAGAACCAGTCAGTAATGAGTAATACATTATAGGGGAATCAACAGTAGAGTAAATGAAGCAGAGAACTGAATCAGCAATTTGAAAGATAAAGAAGCTGAAACACCCAATCAGAACAGGAAAAAGAAAAATGAGTCCCAAAAAAAATGAAGATCGTTTAAGGAGCCCCTGCGACAACTTCAATGTCCCAGTATTCACATCATGAGGGTCCCAGGAAGCAGAGTCCCAAACAAGATGAACCCAAAAAAGCCCACACCAAGACGCATCATAATTAAAATGCTAATGGTTAAAAACAGGAGAGAATCTTAAAAGCAGCAAGAGAAAAGCAGTCAGTTACCTAGAAGAGAGTTCCCATAAGACTGTCAGCTGATTTCTTAACAGAAAGTTCGCAGATCAGAGGGAATGGTGAGAAATATTCAAAGTGATGAAAAGCAAGGACCTACAACCAAGGTTACTCTACCCAGCAAAGTTATCATTTAGAACTGAAAGACAGATAAAGAGCTTCCCAGACCAAAAAAAAAAAACAAACTAAAGGAGTTCATCACCACCAAACCAGTATTACAAGATATATTAAAGAAGGGGAAAAAATATTAAAAATATGAATAAAGTGGCAATAAGTACATATCTATCAATAATTACTTTAAATGCAAATAGATTAAATGCTACAATCAAAAGACATAGAGCCCAGCCGGGTGTGGCTCAGCGGTTGAGCGTCACCTAGGATCCAGGCAATCGGAGTTCGATTCCAGGTCAAGGCACATACCCGAGTTGCAGGCTCAATCCACGGTCAGGGGCATGTAGGAGGCAGCCAATCAATGACTCATCACTGATGTTTCTATCTCTCCCTCTCCCTCTCCTTTCCTCTCTCTGAAATCAATAAAGATATATTAAAAAAAAAGACATACAGTGGCTGAATGGATAACAAAACAAATTCCTTACATATGCTGTCTAGAAGGGACTCACTTCCGATGGAAAGACAACACAGATTCAAAGTAAGGAAATGGAAAAGGCTATTTCATGAAAATAGAAACAAACAAAAAAGGCCGGGGTAGCAATACTTACACCAGACAAAATAGACTTTATAACAGAGGCTATAACAAGAGACAGAGTAGGAACCAGCAATTCCACTTCTGGGTATTTATCAAAAAGACATATGCTGCCCAGCCGGGTGTAGCTCAGCAGTTGAGCATCAACCTAGGATCCAGGAGATCCAGGTTTGATTCCCAGTCAGGGCACATGCCCAGGTTTCGGGCTCGATCAATGACTCTCTCATCATTGATGTTTCTATCTCTCTCTCTCCCTCTCCCTTCCTCTCTCTGAAATCAATAAAGATATTTTAAAAAGAAAAAAAAAAAAAAAGACATATGCTTCCTTATGTTCACTGCAGCATTATTTACAATAGCCAAGATATGGAAGCAACCTAAGTGTCCATCAATAGATGAGTAGATAAAGAAATGGTGCATATATACAATGGAACATGAACTCAGTCATTAAAAGAATGAAATCTTGCCCTGGCCAGGTGGCTCAGTTGGTTTGAGCGTAGTTTCGTACACTATAAGGTTATGGGTTCAATTCCAGGTCAGGGTTGCAGGTCTGACCCACAGTCAGGCGCGTATGAGAGGCAACTAATAGATTTTTCTTTCTCACATATCTCTCTTCCTCTCTCTCTCTCCCCCTACCCCTCCCTCTTTCCCTCCCTCCCTCCATCTCTAAAAATCAATGAACATATCCTCGGTGAGGATTTTTTTAAAAAATGAAATCTTACCATCTGCAACAACATGGATGGACCTAGAGGGTATTTTGCTGAGTGAAATAAGTCAGACAGAAAAATACAAATGCCATACAATTTCAGTTATATGTGGAATAAATTAAAAAACAAAATAAATGAACAAACAGAACAGAAACAGACTAACAGATACAGAAGACATTTTGACTACTGCCAGATCAAAGAGGGGTTGGGGATGGGTGAAAATGGTGAAGGGATTAAGATGTACAAATTGACAGTTAAAGGACAATCATAGCGATGTAAAGTACAGCATTGGGAATACAGCCAATAATATTGTAATAACTATATATGGTGTCAGATGGGTAATAGATTTATCAGGGTGATCAATTCATAAGTTACATAAATGTCTAATCATGAGGTTGTACACCTGAAATTAATATAACATTGTACATTAACTGTAATTGAAAAAAATAATTATTTTAAAAGAAAAAATACAATTTGGCCGGTGTGGCTCAGTTTGTTGGTGTGATATCCCGTACACAAAAAGGTCACAGGTTCAGTTCCTGGTCAGAGCACATACCCAGGTTGTGGGTTCAATCCCCAGTCAGGGTACGTAAAGGAGGCAACAGATCAAAGTTTCTCTCTCACATTGACCTTCCTCTGTCTTTCCCTCCTTCCGTCCCTCCTTCCTTCCCTCTCCCTCTAAAATCAGTAAAAACATATCCTTGGGTGAGGATTTTTAAAAAAGAAAAAAATAGTAATACTCCTGGCAGGGTAGCTCAGCTGGAACATCATCTCAATGCACCAAGATTGCAGGTTTGATCCCCAGTCAGTGTGCATACAAGAATCAACCAATGACTACATCAATAGGTAGAAGAACAAATCAGTGTTTCTCTCTTTCTCTCCCTTTCTCACTCAACAAATTTAATAATAATAATAAATTAAAAATACATCACTTTCCCTAAATGTGTGTTGCTCTTTTCATTTGGAATGTGGACCCACAGCAATGATTTGTACAGTTTAACATTAAGATACAATGAATAAACTGTAAATGGGGGGGGGGGGTTTTGAGGAAATGATAAGTAGGATGCACAACTTTTGACCTTATAGAACTGAAATGTTGCTAACCAGGCAATTCTCAACTCTAATGTTCAGATATTATACTATACGGCAGCTGTGTTGCTTCCATGTAATAAGGATAAAGTTTAACTGTCTGCTGAAGGACTTATTAACAGGTGTTCTACACTGCAGGCTCTATTCCAGCCTTGCTGGATGTTCACTATCCTGAAGTATTGCTTCTCAAATTTCACTAATGTATCCTGATGCTCAGACACTGGAATGAAAGGAACACCACCCAAACAAATTAATCTGCTTTCTTAAGACAAAAGGGAGTTTATTCTTTTATGATATCTTTCCCAATTTCTATTTGGAAATCATAATGTTCATTAGTATTGACTGTACTCATCCATTTCTACTTTCTCTCCCATCATGAATAAAGCACTGCAGCCATTGGGAGTGGGTGCACAGGCTGAGAAGGAAAAGTGACCCACCAGGAAGTAAACCTAAGCTCCATTCAAGCCTTTCAGCAAAGCTTTCACTTATTCAACACAGCCTTCCTGACAGGCAGAGTTTACAGCCAGCTCTGTCCTCCCATTAACTTTCAATAGATCCTTTAACCCCCCAGGAGCTGCCACCTCAAAGTCTGCCTCTTTATTAAGAACTGTTTACTGAACTCTCAAGTAGCAATAGTGAAATACAGAAGTAAAAGCAAGCAGGCCCAAGTGAGTGTGACTTGATATATAATGTATTTGTTTACTATTTGTATGTACTCTAACACATCCAAGCTTCTGGAAGGTCCTCGCACAGAATGGTAGCCTCTGCCAGCTCCTCAAGTCCCCACCACAGACCTGCACCCATTCTCCATTCACTATCTCATTTAACCCTCACAACAACCTGAAGGATAATAGGATCATCCCCATGTTTCTGATGAGAAGCCAGGTTCTGAGAGGTTGATTTACAGCCAAGTCAGTATCAAACTCGGGCTTTAGAGCCTATATCTGTAGTAGTCACACACATCACCCACTTCTCCTGCAAGCACAGCTCCTAGAAAGCATTTTAAGTCTAAAACTGACAAAGTCCTCCCCAACCCAAAATAAGTGACATGATACTGGCACTTATGACAAGACAATTCATACCTCAGAAATCCAGGGCAGGTTTAGCTCATCCTCCATCTAAACCAGGAACATAACTGACTCTTACCTGCTTTGGCCTCTCAACAGCATTCATCTTACCAACTACCCCCCTCTTTCCCAGGCTTCCCTCATACCACCCCCGTTTCTCCTGTTAACTCTGTTTTTGTTTCCACTTCCTTTCACTGGCTAGCTCTTCCTCCTCCACCTGCTCCTTAAAATGAGGTTTCCTTCAGACTCTTCCTGGACAATCTTATCTGCCTCTGTGGCTTTAATAACCATGCTGTTAAATCCCAATTCCAGTCTCCAACTCAGAGCTCCCCAAAGAACTCATAAAGTCCACCCATATCAGAGGCATGCCCACAAGCACACATGAGGCCCTCAAGTCCATATGACTGCTGTATTTCTTGCCCTGGTTCAGGGTACCACTGTCTAGACAATCTTCCAAGTCAGAAACTCACTGTCTCCTTCTCTCTGCTGATCAAGTTGACAAGTTCTGTCAATTCCAGCTTCTAAACATCACACTCTCTCCTCCCCACTGCCACTGCCCTAATTCCTAATTCAGTAGAGTCTCAGTGTTTCTTCAGCTATGTTATCATAACAACTTAATTATCTCCACTTCCAACCACACACACCAACCAACTCATTACCGACAGTGCTGAGAAGTGAACTTGGCACATCTGAATCACCTCTTGTTTACACCTCACTCTCACATATAGTCACTGTACTAACAAGGAATCCATTAGTGTTTTTCAAACTTCCAACCCACAGTGAGAAACACTTTACATCATGATGTAGTACACACATACATACAAATATGTAACTGAAGAAAAGGCTTCACAGAACAAAACTGGCCTTCCTACATGGAAGGCACCCAATGTTTTCTACTATATTCTAGATTGGCTGCTGGTGTTGGTTGGTTTTTACTGTGAATGCATCCCACTAAGTTATTTCACATCCCATTGATGTTGCAATGCCCTAATGGAAAGCTAGGGGAACTCAGGTTTTGAATGATGCTGTCCTGAGCTGCCTACTCAGCAATTTCATTCTTCCAATTTCTTGAAAACATCTCATTTCACTCATAGGAGTCTCCATCTGCCCACCTGGGCAAGCTCCTATTCATCCTTCAAAATCACACTCAGATGCTGACTTTTTTCCTGAATACTGTCAATATTTTTCTAATTTTCTAGAGTGAACACGTACTATTTTATATTTTACATTATGTCACCACCACATTCAGGAAACCTTTCCCACATACCCCTCCAAGTCATGCTTATAGTACAACCATTGAGCTTGTCTCCTCAGTCTGTAAAATATCCCCTTTTCTCAGAGCCCAACACTGTACCCTGGTCACATGCACATATAAGACACAGAGTAGAGGAAACCCTAACGTTCAGAGACCATGGGAAAGCATAACTAACTGCTATATTAGCAAGCATGGAAATGAGGCCACTTCATAGAGATGTGCTGTCCCAAAAAAGCTCTCCACCTTTGCCTCTGAGTATTTGTGCCCTTCTGAGCCATCCAACTTACAATCATTATTTGATACAGATGAAAATTCACCTCAAATAAATGTAGTTTATAGACAAAATTAATGAGAAATTAAGAATACACAAAGTGCCCTGGCTGGTTTGGCTCAGTGGTTAGAGAGTCAGCCTGCAGAATGAAGGGTTGCAGGTTTGATTTCGGTCAAGGGCATGTATGTAGGTTGCAGGCTCCATCCCCAGCCCCCGGTTGAGGTTCTTATGGGAGGCAACCAATAGATCTCTCTCTCTCTCTCTCTCTCTCTGAAAAGCAATGAAAAAATATCCTTGGATGAGGATTAAAAAATAATAATAATAATACACAAAGTAAGAAGCCCCCCCACCCCATCCAGAGTCTTCTATTATAAGCCCCAGCTGAGTGGCCGTGCCTTGTTAGCTACTGTTCCCCAGGTAATTCAAGATTTTTGGCATAGCACATTGGTTCCTCAGAGCCTTTCATTCTGTCTCACCTACAAATTAATAAAGTATCCATTTTCTCCTTCCCAGAATCACCAATTCGTGACAGCACTGGAACACTTCTTAACTGTATGCCAAGTTACAATCTACTTATTTCCTCCCTTACTTCCACTGACAAAGCTTTCAAAACATATTTTTATCAAATGGAAATAGTGCTCACTAGTCCCAATTCAAGCAATATTAAGCTCTCAAATTAACAGATTGCCCTCAAAAAGCAGTGAGAGAGAGAGAGATGGGGAGAGGGAGGGAGGGAAATGCAGTCTCCCCCTCAGCCTGCAAGGACTACATAAGAAAACAGTGAAAGGACACTTGAAAATAGCTACATATATGTATAAGGTTAGTAACATTCACTGATTTCTTTTTTTTAACCATAGTATCTGGGAGAAGAGACACAGACAGGACCTGGCCTCCAAATGCAGAAGTTTCCAGCTACCATCACTTCCACTGTGTATTATCCACCAGGAATTTAAGATCCCCTACCACTGCCCAGCCTGTTCCACCCACTACATATAAACAAGTGGCCTAAACTATAAACAGGCACTGAAGAAATAATGGGTTACAGGGAAGATATGCCCACTATATTTCAAAGACTCGAATCACCCATGACTTGTCTCTTACGTATTCCAACCACTATCGATGTTTCAGATTCTGTGTGTCTGAAGGTGAGGACTATAGAAATGTTTTTTTAATGCTTCCCAAGCAAATCTAATAATCACTGATCCAGATCCACTATCCCACTTGAGAATTCTTATTATCCTTCCCCTATAAAATAAGTTGGAGAGGCCTAGTTTGAGAAAGAAGGCCACAGAAATGAGAAGATTCCACAAAAGTCATTTAAGCCAGGAATAGCAAGGCTGCGAGGAACAGTCCAGAGCTTAACCCTGAAGCAGGCTGCACTCACCTCAGAGGTGACACCCCCAGCCCTGTGTGTTAACATGACAACTAATGAAACATGCTGCTGGTCCACTCACTGTGCTCCAGCCCAGCTACTCAGGATAAGGAAAGATTATTCAACAGCCCTGACACTATACAGTCCACAATAGATGTCTCCTGGATCTAAAATCTGCTCTGAGGGACAAGATCAAATCCTTATTTAGTAAAGGGTGGGATGTGGATGGAAAAAATCAGACTCATACAGCCACAACACACAAGTGAGTCTAGGACTCAAATCAAGATAATCTCCTGGATTCCAGTGATCTAACATTTGATGAGTTATCTTCTGCTAAGATCCTGGATGTTTGGGGAACATCCCCTCCCTAAAGATTGCACAAATGCACAAGACCAGTCAAACAGATTTGAAATGCCACTTGCTAAGAAGCTGCAGGTTGGAGGGGTTGGTTAATCTAAGGCAGGTATACACATCATTGTGGGGACTCACTTTGAGATATGATGCCTGCTGGGAGCCCAGTATCTATCCACCAACCCACCATTACCATCCCATCAGAAACAAACATGCTTTCAATTTGTCAGTTCAAGAAATAAGATGTCTTTCTCACTTCAATTTCTATATTTAATTCAATATACTGGCGATGCTCTTCATCTTTAAATCACCTCAAATTTCCAAAACACCTGTGTTCTAGTAACTGTGCTGAACTGTTAAAATGTGTTCATTAGCCAAAAGATTTTATTACCAAGCAGAGAAACATTTGCACATCCACACAGGAGGACCCCCCCTCCAAAGCAAAGGAGTAGAATCTCTATTTTGAAAGGTAGAGTAAAATTTTCTCCTATGAAAATCTAAGTCTTTTTCCTGGTAGATTACCCTCATCAACAAGAAAAATTCAAATACAAAAGACACACCATTTTCTAACAGCAAGTATTATACAGGAACCTCAGACACAAAGCAGGAAGTCTGGAGACCAGATCCATGACAGATAACACTGCAGTCAGTGAACAAAGAACAATCTACTCAGTAGATGAGGCCTGGACAACTGGTATTCACTGGAAAACTATGAACAACCAGTTCCTAATCTCACATGGTACACAAAAATCAATTTGGGACAGAGTAAAAGTTCAAATATAATTGGCAAAGTACAAAATTTTCAGAAGGCATATGAAACTATCTTTATGTCCTTGGCATTCTGGAATCCTAAAATAAGGCATAATGGGTCATGATCCACAGTTTAGAAGACACTGTCCTGGAGAACCTAGCATAATCCCTTCTAAATAAAAGGATTCAATCTCCAATCATCAAATGCAACTGCATTTTGCCATTCCTCTCAAAGGTAAATCACAACAGAATATTATCTTAATGCATGACATATGTTATTCAAAATTCAAGTATATGCACAATCATAATAAAATTCCTGCCTTTCCTACTCAGCACTGAAGGTTCAATATGTCCCACTGTGTTTGGTAAACAGAAAAGTTTTTTGAAAGACACACAGTATTTAGGTATAAATAACTCTGTGTATGAGTCATGAGCACAAACATATATGACCTTATATGACCTCTAAATACATACAAATTCCAAAACCAGTAACATGAAGTTAATGGTTTTACTTCAAAGGATATAAGATCAAATATACCCTTTTAGTGCTAAAAACAATGCCAGCCCTTGCTGGGGAATTCAGTTGGTTAGAGCGTTATCTCAATACGCCAAGGTTGCAGTTCGATCCCTGGTCAGGGGAGGGCACATACAAGAAGCAACCAACGAAATAAGTGGAACAGCAAACTGATATCTCTCTCTGTCTCCCTCCCAAATCAATCAATAAATTAAAAATTAATAAAAACTGCAACAAGGAAAAAAACAAGTGGCAAAGTTTTCCATGTAAAATAGTGATTTAGAGAAGTAGGGGAGAAAACATATCTCAAATGCAATGTGATATTTAAGATGAACTTGAAACATACAGGAGAGCCTCAGTAACCAGAATCATCAATATGACCACATAATCAACAAAGAAAAGTCTGTTCTATTCTGCACCTCACAGTTTACACACACCAAAGGTATTCTAAACAAATCTCTGTAAACCTTAGACCCCTTTCAAATCTTTTCATTACAAATGATCACATATGGACCTGGTTGTAAGCTAAATGCTAATAACAAGCAGAGCTCAGTTAGGGTCTAGACCAGAGATTTTCAACAGGTATTCCGCGGCACACAGGTATGCCGCAAGAATTTTAAAAACATGCAATACCTGACTATTTAGTCAGGGCACTGACCTCTTTTCCCTTAGGTTGTAAAATAAAAAAATGACAACAGCCAACACAACAATAGTGGTTCAGTGTGAATAAATCAAAATTAGACCTATTTTTTGTCAGCAAAAAATATATTATTTGGTGTGCCACAGAATTTTAGTAGTAATTAGTTTATGTGTGCCATGAGATTAAAAAGGTTGACTTGCTGGTCTAGACTGTATGGGTAGCCTCCAGAAGCATAGGCTCCACCTCCACTACATGTACAGCTTTCTGAATACACTACCACATCAGGTATCATTTCGCTTTTCCTTTTATTTGGGAGCTGAGCCACAGTCCACCATTTTAACTCCATGATCTATGACTTTACTCTCATGAAGTCTGACTAAGAGTAAGAGCCACAGAGGGAATCACTGCATGCTAGGAGCAAGGTCTAAAACATAAAACTATGCTAGCTTCCAGTCTTGTGTTCTTTCTCCTACACCATTCTCCCTCTTTTTACTCTCTGATCTTCAAGGGGAAAATGGAATGATTCACATCAACAGGCTTCCTTTCAAACAATTCAATGAGCTGTTATTAAAAAATAACATCTAACATCTTACAAATATATTAGTATAAAATGTCAATGTTCCCATGGGCGGAGGGGAAATAACAAAAAACAAAACCAAAAAAAACCACGAACCACTGGAAAATGTCAAGCACGAACTAAGGGCCCAAAAAAGTCTAATCCAGAGGGCTGCCTGGGGCCAGAAAGACAAAAAACATGGGGGGGCGGGGGGGGGCTGAGAGTTCCCACTGACACTTCCACCAGACTTGCCAGAGAAGAAAATGAATCAATAGGGCACCAATGCTAGGCATTTTTGTAACTGTGTTGCAACACATGTACTTGTATGAATCTCGGAGTGGCTATGTAACTTGAAGCAAAAGGGAGAGTTTAAATTACAGTTTTGGTTTTTTAATCCTCACCTGAGGGCATTTTTTCCATTGATTTTTAGAGACAGTGGGAGGGATGGAGGGAGGGAAAAACATCGAGGTGAGAGACACACATCAATTGGTTACTTCCCACATGAGCCCTGACAGGGCGGGAATGGGACCTGCAACCGGGGTACATGCCCTTGACTAGAAACCTAACCTGAGACCCTTCAGCAATCACTGAGCCAAAACAGGCCAGGGCAAAACGTAGTTTCTGAAAAATAGGCTGAACAGTGGCGTCTACAATTAATTGACCATAGCCAGTTACAGATTTCTTTGTTCCTTCACCACTCCCACTGCTTCACTTGACTAGCCTAAAATAATACGCAATTAAATAATTAATTTTTTTAAATGAAGGTTTCCTACAATGTGCATGTGCTTAAAACTCTATGGGGAGAAAGTCCTAAAATATTTAAATGAATTTTTTATCTGAAGAGACAAAAAATTCTCAAACAGGCTCTATTAAAGACAAATTTTTAAGTGTGGTTCAGTGGCTGAATATCAATCTAGGATGCAGAAGATCTCAGTTCGATTCCCAGTCAGGGCACATACCTGGGTGGCGGGCTCGATCCCTAGTCAGGGGGCGTGCAGGAGGCAGCCGGTCAATTACTCTCTCTCATCATTGATGTTTCTATTTCTCTCTCTCCTTCTCCCTTCCTCTCTCTGAAATCAATAAAGATATATTAAAAAAAAAAAGTTCTTGCAAAGACAATGTCAGAATATATTATACCACCCAATAACAAATGCAGAGTCATAAAAAAGCAATTCTTCAAAAATAGAGTATTTCAAAAATGTGCAAACCTGATTCTAAAAAATTAAACCTACCCTGCATAATTACACAGAAGCCACATGCAGCTATGGAACTTAGTACTGCCATAGTGATCCCAAGTGCCAGCCACTTTGCAAAAAGCTTTCCTGAAGTGATCCAAGATCTCAGACTCACAGTGTATTTGTTGGCAGATTTCAAAATAATCTATTCTAGTCTCAACAGCTCCAAATTAAAAGTCACAAGTTAAAAATCCTTGTATTGAAGTCCTGCCTGGTGTGGCTTGATTAGAGAGGGTCATCCCGTACACCCAGGGGTGGCGGGTTTGATCCCTGGTGAGGGCACATGCCCAGGCTGGGGATTCGATTCCTGGTCGTGGTGCACATGGGAGGCGGCTGATCCATGTTTCTCTCTCACATAGATGTTTCTCTCTCTCCTTCTCTCTCTCTCTCTCTTCCTTCCTCTCTCCCTAAAAAAAAATAAAAATAAAAATAAAAATTTTAAAGAAAAGTGGGCTCTCAGCATTTTCCCTCCTAGAAGCACGCTTGCACCTTTCCCCTCCCCCTCTTAGAGAGAAAAACAAAGTCCTTGTATTGGAAGCAAAATCAAGATCAGTTGTGACTCAGATCCTACGAATACACTTTTTTTAAAACTAATGAGCATTAATTCACCAATATATGAAGGGTTGGATATGTCTGAAATTTCCTTGATGTATACAATGAGTGCACAGTACAGAGTGCAAGAAACATAAAGGACAGAAGCCCAATCAGCATAACAAGAGTGGGGAGGGAGGCAGACCATGGCCCATGTAGGCTACCTCCTCTAATCCCTACAAGGTGGAACACCCACAGATGGTGGTACCTTGAAAAATTGCCAAATAATATGTCTGTTCTTCTCACTATGGACTTCATTTCAATATTCTGTACTATTTCTAACTTTTTAACAATTAAAACAATTAAAAAACATGTTTTTGGATGTGATGGACAGATCTTTGGAAACTCTTTCTCAGAAAGCTGTTAAAAATTAAGACTTTTCAAAACTGACCCTGGGTACAGAAAATTCTATAAACTTCTCTCTAGAAACAGCTTGTCCAGATGTATTTTTTTGTCTGTCTCCATCTCTGTCTGTCTTTCTCATTCCTCTAGGTTTTAGGCCAAAACAATGTTTTACCACCTGGATTGTCATTTAGGAATGGTTTTACACATCTGAGACTCATTTCCAAAAGAAGTCTGTGAGTAGCTCAAGGAGGAGGCCTAAGACTTACAAAGGAAGACAGGGACTGGTTCAACTCTTTCTTCCCCACCATCCACTCGGAATGTTGGTGATTCCAGGTTCTTACAACAAGACACCATTTTGCAGTGTTCTCTCTGCAGCTTCCCCTGCCTTCCCCCAAAAGTTAACTCCCCAGCAGCACAAAGGTCTGCGCTCTCACTCCTGCCTCCAGCCCCTACCACAGGCCCTACACTCCCATGGCCAGCCTCCAGCCTGGCCAACCTCCAGCGTGACCCTCACTTCTTCCAGCTGGCCCTATGCCAATGCTACTGATCACTTCACTACAATATCCACCTCTCCACCTCTTTCATTAGAAAGATAAATATCAATGTTTCCTCTAGCCAGAAAATTTGTCAAATGTTAAGTATTTGAAATTAAACTTATTCTTAGCAAAAAGAAACAGATACCTGCATTCCAGTGCATCAGGTGCCCTCCAGTCAGTGAGGAGGTGAGAAACACAGTGTGCTCTGATTCCTGACGCAAACATCCTTCCCCAGCACCACCCTGCACTGCTTTGAGAGTCAACATCACATGTGGGTAAGAATGCCAACCACTCTACCTACCTCCTGCACATGGAAAATTCTTAAACAACACCCTCCCCACCCAGAGGCTACCACACCTGTTAAGCCCTTCCAACCAGGTTTTGCAAGCAAGAAAAATTAATTTATTAGGGACACTGTACTTATGAGTGAGAAACACCCTTTTTTACATGTAAAGATATGCCAATAGGCCCTGGCCCGTGTGGCTCAGTGGTTTAGGGTATCAGCCCGTGCACCAAAAGGGTTGTGGTTTGATTCCTGGTCAAGGGCACACACCCAGTCAGGATGCATGCGGGAGGCAACCAAGCAATGTGCCTCTCTCACATCAATGTTTCTCGCCCCCCCCCCCTCCCTGATTCTACTCTAAGAAAATCAATGAAAACACTATCCTTGCCTAGCCGGCCGTGGCTGAGCGGTTAAGCATCGACCTATGATCAAGGAGATCGAGGTTTGATTCCAGGTCAGGGCACATGCCTGGGCTGCAGCTCAATTCCCAGTGGGGGGCATGCAGGAGGCAGCCAATCAATGACCCTCTCATCATTGATGTTTCCATCTCTCTCTCTCCTTCTCCCTTCTTCTCTCTGAAATCAATAAAGATATATTTAAATATATATATATTCCTAATCCTCCTGCATGTTTGAATTGAAGTGAATGTCCTGATCAACATATTCACCCTGCACAGATTTCATTACATAAAGAGGTATTCAGAAATCCTTGGGTGCAGATTAACAAAACAACAACAAAAGAAATACCAATAGGATGAATTAATAAGTGGGGGCAAAGGCAATGACCCAGATGGGTTAAGAAACAAGTTTGCACATGTGGTAGGAAATGGACCAAAAGCCAAAATGGGCCCTGGCAGGATAGCTCAATTGGTTAGAGCATTATCCAATATGCCAAGGTTTCAGGTTTGATCCTTAATGTCAGGGCACACGTAAGAATCAACTAGTGAATGCATAAATAAGTGGAACAACAAATCCTTTCTCTCTCCCCACACCCCTCTATCTCCCTTCCCCTCTCTCTAAAGTAGGTAGATGATGATAGAGAGATAGAGAGATAGATGGAGAGATAGAGAGATAGATGGAGAGATAGAGAGATAGATGGAGAGATAGAGAGATAGAGAGATAGAGAGAGAGATAGAGAGAGAGAGAGAGAGAGAGAGAGAGAGAGAGAGAGAAATAAATAGGCCGGGGGGCAGGCAGGCAGACGGATAGATAGATGAAGCGAAATGGGTACAGAGTGAATCCACTTTGAGAACAGAGATCTGTCCCTGGAAGAAAGTGTGAACAAAATCTGTGCAAATGTGTAACCACTGCATGCAAGACATGTGCCAGTACAAAGCACCCTGTTAGGTTGGACAGGGCAGTAAAGTCTGAGGATCAAGACCCAGACATGAGGTTTTTGTAAAATATTCAAAAACACCAAGGCTGAGTCAAAAGCTGATAAAAAGTTTAAATCTGAAAACAAAAATAACTCACTGAGTCCTGGCCAGCATGTCTCAGTGGTTAGAACATCAGCCTGCACACCAGAGGGCCTCTGGTTCAATTCTTGGTCAAGGACACATACCTGGGTTGCAGGTCAACTCACCACCTCTTGTCACATTGATGTTTCTCTCCTCCCTCCTCCCTCCTCCCTTTCCCTCTCTAAAATAAATGGAAAAAATATCCTTACTCCTTGGGTGAGGATTAAAAAAAAAAGAATAACTCACTGAGATGTTTCATCAAGGAAAGTACAGTAAACCCTCAATTTTGGGGACCTTGATTTAATGGATTTCGGATTTAATGGACAAAATTTCTGTTCCGTATGTCATATGTGAAAATTAACACCCTGTTAATTTTAAAATGCTTTTAACTAAGATCTGCTTATAATTAATTAATGGGTGTGTGTTTCTGTTATTAATTCAGTTGTTTTTAACAATTTTATTTTTAATCCTTACCCAAGGATATTTTTTCCCATTGCATTTCAGGGAGAGTGGAAGGGGGAGAGAGGGAAAGGAACATCGATATGAGAGACACACACTGATTGGTTGCCTCCCACACTTGTCCTGACCAAGACCAGTGATTTAGCCTGCAACTGAGGTATGTGCCCTTGGCAGAAATTGAACCCGGGACCCTTCAGTCCACTGGCCAAAGTTCTAACCACTGAACCAAACTGGCTAGGGCTATTTTCAACAAATCTTAGCAAATAGGCCATATGTTTAAAAAAACACTGTAGTAATTTTGCCCCCATAAATATTACATATCTACAACTATAGTTTCCATATTTAAATCCAAGAGTCACCACTCCTAAACAATGTTCGGTGAGTGATGAGCACATGATCACACTGCATCAAGTGTGGTAACTGGTTCTGTTGTCTTGTGGGGTGACTTTCTGCAGCAGTTTTAATGCGTGCTGGTTGATGTTCCTAGTGAACTAAACCACGCCCCTGACGTGTGTATTTGTTTACTTGTGGTGACCAATGAATGCACTCATTTACTAGACCTATTCAGTATAAATTTAAAATTACAGTAATACATATAGAAAGCTTTTCTGTGAAATTAAACCTTTCATACATACTTAATTTTAATTACACAAACATGTCTACATTAAGTAAAAACAGGTAAACTAACTTGTCAATTTTTTAACATACGTATTTGGAAAACCTACTTTATTATATAAAGGACTTTCTGCTTTAACGGACAACCCCTCACCCAAATTAGTCTGTTATATTGAGATTTTACTGTAGTTAAATTTTATGCTCCTGTATAAGATAGTAACAAGACTCAAAACAGATAAATATTACTATTCAATTTTTAAAATTTCAAGCAGAATGAACAACACACTGTACGGAAAGCCATCACATCAAAAAGCAGTGAGCAGCCCTAGCCAGTTTGGCTCAGTGGTTAGAGCGTCAGCCAACAGACTAAAGGGTCCTGGGTTTGCAGTATCCATCCCCAACCCCGACTGGGGCGCATGCGGGAGGCAACCAATCGATGTGTCTCTCTCCCTTCCACTCTCTTTGAAAAGCAATGGAAAAAATATCCTTGAGTGAGGATTTTAAAAAAAGCAGTAGGCAAAAGAATTTATCAATAGGAAACTTTTCATGCCCAAAGTACTTTGAACAAGTGGCTGCTCACCGGAATTCCCTGTACATGAAACACTTTTGCTGGGAAGAGCAGCTGGGCATGAAAACACTCTTTCTTCAGACCGCCTACTTTTGGCGAGGGGACGCAGGAAGGAGACAGCTGTCAGCATTAGTAGCTTTACTGAGGCCTGGATCCTTTCCCCTGGACCCCTTTCGATCCCTGGACTACACCTGAAATTGGATTAGACCAGAACACCAGAGGAGCCAAGTTATCATGACACTTAATCCACTGCCTCTTATCCTAAAAACAAGAAAAGTAAAATAAGGCTGGTGGATATGAAACTATTATGGACCATTTCAGGACTTATTAGTGTACAAGGCTACTTTTAGAAACTCTAATATAAATAGAAATCGAACATGAAGCACCAAGAGACCTTACAGTCTCTGCAGGAAGTGCATTAGGGGCTGGACTGTTGGGAGCTTAAGGGAGTCTAGACAAAGGAAAGAACTGACAAAGAACACCACCCCCACGGCTGACAGAGACACATGCACCACCAGCACCACCACACTGCTGGACCCTGAGTCACTCAGACCCACATGGCATCTACCATGTACCAACCCATCCTGGGAAGCTTAGAGGCCTGTTCCTATTGACCTCCAAGGGACAGAACCAAGCATGGGGTGTTCAGGCACAAACTTACGGAATCTCTCTCTCCACTGCAGGTCCAGCTCAGTGGAGGTTCAGTGGAGGCAACTATTAACAGCTGATTCCTTCCCAGAAAGCTAAGACCCTATCTTTGTGGCTTGTTTGTAAAAGGAAAACAGGCTGTTTGGATGTAGCATTAATCAAGTATCATAGAGGGGAGGGAACAGAGCTGTTTTATTTATTTAACAAACACAAATCGCACCAGCTATATGCTAGGTTCTTGTTAAGTGCTTGACCAATTCAATTTTACTGAATCCTCACAGAACCTCCACATGGGAGATTCCATCATCTGGTGACCATTCCCCTTGGCAGGTAAGTAGAACAGATAAGGAGACTGAAGCACGGGCTTGCCCTGCAAGCTGAGTCATTTGAGTGCCAGATTCACTGTCACTGTTCACAACAGAAAGAAGTGTAGCCAGGCCTACAGAAGCATCTGCAACACACACCTAGATTGCAGCTCCCTTTTCAGACAACCTGTGAACTGAGGTGAACATCTCCCAGGACATATTTCCTCCAACCTAGAGCAGCAAAAGCACCACCTTTGTGGTAGAACACAGGGACATGCAGTGACCCAAGTGGACAGGAAATGGGGAAAATGTACACACAGCAGCCACTATACATCCTCTTCCTAATGCCAGGAAAAGCTAAGGACACGTGTTGTCATTAAGGGAGGCAATCAGCAGAGGAGGACTCCAAAGGAGACCCAGGTCATAGTCCAAGTCCCAGCACTGACTTCAGCACATCCAGGCAACCTCTCCAGGTTTCAGGGAAACTAAGAGACCAGCTCCCTGGGACCCATGCTGCCCCTGGAAGCAATGTCCTACCTTTAATGGGCACCATTACCACCCTCAAACCTTAACACACACCCCCCCAAAAAACCTTCCTAGGATCAGTGCCCAAACTCTCAGTGAATACTCCCCACCTCTTCCAAAATACCAGGCTTTTCTAACTGTGGGAAACAAGAATACTCATTACAAACAGGTGTATTTTTTTAAAAAGAAAGAATTTTTAAAAGGTTACCTTAGCATACATTCTTTAACAAGTAAACAGTAAAAAGAATGTCTTGTTTTGTTTTTGAGAGGGATTCACTTAAAACCAGTGTTTTAAGGAACATGCCTTTTACAATTTTATAGTAATTTTAAAAGGACCTTTTCCTAACTGCATTTTAAAATCCATGTTAGGTGTATTTTCAAAGAATGGATTCTTGGGACAGGAAGATGAGGAGAAGCGGAGAGCAGCCCCTGGCTTGTTCCCAGGCAGGGGATCTGATGGAGGCTACACCAGGGTTCTCCCAACAGTGGGGCCCCCCACAGCATGTGCTACGATTGAGAAAAGATCTAACAAACAAGCTCTGAACAGACTCCAAAAGCTTGGGCCAAAATCATGAGTGCTGAGAATAAGGAAAAAGCTTATAACGTAAAAAGAGATAAGGTTTTCCTAAAGTTTCCCATGGAACTAGCATCTACAAGAAGTTTAAGACAAAGTCAGTTCTGCCTGCCAGGCTATTAAGGGCTTGCAGTGAAATCCTGAAATCCTTCTGACAGGACCCCCTGGATGCACACTGACGAAACACCCAAAACATGGCACACATAAAGCCACTCCCATCACTCAGTTCCCAGCTCCAATGGCAGCCACTAAGTGCCATCTTACACACACACTCCTGCCTATACCTCCACTCTGTCAGCCTCTCTCTCCTCCTCCACTCTGGGGTCCAGAGAACATCTCCCACACCACTGTTTTCCTGTGAACAACTGCCACTCCTGTACCCACCTGTCAAACACCCTCCACCCTCAGCAGTCCCAATCAACCCACCAACCAAGTCATTCTCTCTGAGCAGTTCTCTCTGCACCTGTGGACGAATGGCAACTCCTCCTCCCCAGACTGGGTCCTAGTTAAGGCTCCAGTGGAGTAAAGCTTGGGAAAAACCCAACAACAAGTCCAGCACACAGTCCAGGCCCCACCAACAAGGACAATGAATGAGTCACCCTTCTCCTCCAGCTCAGCCTGCACTATCCCCACACACAGAGCACATCCAGCTATCCAACCACAAAGCTCTGACCTCAAATCCAGTGACCTTCCCACCTCCAACCCGTGTCTGCAACCCACTGTCACCATATGGATATCTCATCCTTCTGACATCACCGTCACTGCACTTCACAAAGAAAGCATGCCTGGGTGGCCCCTCACCCGCAAACACACCAACTCTCTAGTCTTCCCACAAGATTCTCCCTGCATGTCACTAAACCAGCAATTCTGAACACTAACAATGGGTCCTGAGAAACTACTGCAGAAACATCTCAGCCAGATACAGATAGTGGCATCTACAAGACTTGGGCATCCAAACCATAGGGGCCTCATGACAGCCTCAGATCCCTCTTCATGTCTCTGCTCCCTCTGGATTCTCCATACTTGGTCCGAAGCACCACCTTTTCTCCCTCCTCAACAAGTGGCTTACAGGCCCTCAACTTCCATGACTCCTCATCCCATGCTAGTCCCAGAACGGACTGGGATTCTTCCTATTTAAGGCTAATCCTCCTAAAGAATCCCATCCCTTCCTGTGTACTTAGGGAACCTCACCAACCATCTCTGCCAAGCTTCACTTTCCTTATCTAGTACTGCAAAACAAGTTCTGTATTTTCACACATAAAACATCCTAATATATACCAACGAATACCTAATACAAAAATTCTTCTGGCTCTGGCCAGTGTGGCTCAATTGGTTGGGCATTCTCCTGTGCACTGAAAGGTTGCTGGTTCGATTCCCAGTCAGGGTGCATGTCAAGGTTGCAAGTTCAATCCCTGATGGGAGCGTGCAGAAGGCAGCCAATCAATGTTTCTTTCTCACATCGGTGTTTCTTTTTCCCTCTCCATTCCTTTCCCTCTAAAAATCAATTAAAAAAATTTTTTTAAAATTCTGTATTCCTGGCCAGGTAGCTCAGTTGGTTAGAGCATTGTCCCTATAAGCCAAGGTTGCGGGTTCAATCCCCAGTCAGGGAACATGCAAGAATCAACCAGTGAATGCATAAATAAGTGGAACAAGTCCATGTTTCTCTCTTTCAAATTAATAAATTTTTAAAACTTCTTCTGTAATTAAGCCAGTTCTCTATACAATCTTCTGTGCCCCCACTGATTTGCCCTGATCCCACCCCCTCTCCAGCACCCGCCAGTTGCAGCACTCACCCCTCTTCTCTTCAGCACTCACCCACACTGTCCCTTTGTCCATGCTAGTCAGCCCTTGATTCCTTTGCATGCTTAGGCCCCTCTGGCATTCTCTCTATCTGGTCAACTCCAAACTCCTCCCACAGAAGCCAAGTCAGGAGTTTCTTTCCTCAGAACACATTAGGACTGTCCCTGGGCCATCACTCTGCCTTAGGCTCACTTCTATGACATTTCTAATGTCGCATACCAATTTCATCTATCTTGAGATTCTATCAAGGAGGTAGCTGCCAATCAAAACCAACAATGCCCCCATGACAGTCATGTGTAAGGTGGCCACATAAACCTCTGCTTCTCTCTTCCATTTGAGGGATCTTCAGTGGTAGTCCTGTGTGTGACAGGCATGCTTCAGTTATAAAGCATAGCAGAGCTTCATTTGTTAATGGGTATCATCCTTCCTCAGGTTCCATAAAGCACTTAGCTGTTGCTTTGCAAAAAATACAGAATTGCCACCATTCAGCCAGTGCTGACTATGTGCACATCAAGTTCCATTGATAGGAATCAGATGCTGCGTGGCTGCTGCTGCTTTTCTGCACATTTCAAGTACTTACCATTTCAAGGCTGAATCTTAGTGTAATCTTTCAGAAGACATTCTAACATCAATTACACTTAAGACGTTTAGTACCAACAACATATATAACTAAACTGATAACAGTTTAAACAGAAATGACAAGGCCCACCCAGTGCAGGTAATTACAGCTAGTTACTACTGCTGCCTATGTCTATGACATTCCATTTTAGAGTTGTAAAACAAGATACATATTGTAATCAATGGAAAAGATAGCAATAATTGGTTTATAAAAAATGTTTTCTTGCCCCAGCCACATAGCTCAGTGGTTAGAGCATCGTCCCAGTATGCCAAGGTTGCAGGTTGCAATCCTATCAGGGCATATACAAGAATCAGCCAACGGATGCACAAGTAAGTGGAACAACAAAATCAGTGTCTGTCTCTCTCTCTCTCCCTCCTTCCCTTTCCCTTTCTCTCTCTCTCAAATCAAATTTTTTAAAAAAAGGTTTTCTCATAACAAGCAGAGAGTTCCTTAAGGGCAAGCAGGACTTGACTGTCTAGTTTACTTCTTTTTTTCAACTGATTCTTTTTTAGAGAGAGAGAAAGGACGGAGAGATAGACAGGCAGGCAGGCAGGCAGGCAGGCAAACTCTTGTCCTGGCCAGGGCCAAGAGTGTCTTGTTTACTTCTATACCCAGCATCCTAGCGCCGGGCCTGGCACACAGTAGGCATTCAATAAATATTTGCTGAAAAAAATAAACCAAACCAGAATCTCAAGAGGTGTAAATACCTTCCACATCATTCAGGCCAGGAGCTTCCATACTTTTCTAAACACAGTACATGGTGAGAAATACAATTAACACCTTGGAGCAGAATATACCACATCCAAACAGAACAGAAATAGAGAGAGACAGTATTTCCACAGAGTATGTGTAACACATGATGTTTTGTATTCTATTCCCTTAAATTAGAAACAAGCTGGCAAGACCTACTCTGTTGTGCTATCCTTTGCCCCATCCAACCAATGTTTGCTCAACTCACTCATCTAGGTACTATATTCCTAAGTTTTTGTCATAATCATGCATTCATTATACATACCATTATTTATCTAGTATTTTTTGTAATACAAAATATTCTTTAATATCTAATTTTCTTTAATATAACATTGTCTCCTTGTTTAAATGAAAATAAAGTTCCACTTCATAGCATTACTTTGATAATGGAAAACAAGAACCACTTTTCATACATAGACATAACCCTAAAATGCACCATTTGCCCCACCTTCAGAGCCTACTTGGAAGCAATCCCTATGAGACTTCCCATTTCCTTCAGGTGAATCCCCACGCCCCCGCCTGCCTCTTAACCATGACAGAGTTCACAGCATGTTCCAGAGTTGCAGAGAGTAAAAGAGAGCTGACATTCTCTTGCAGGCTACCTTTGTGCTACAACAGGAACAAGCCTCTGTGCCCAACCCATTCAAATCACCATCACCACACTTTTGCACAAGTGGGGCAAGTTCATGCTCATCTACAAGACTCAGCTCAGCCCAGTCTAGGAGTCCTGGAACAGCCCTGTGCATATCTTTCTAATCCTTCCCAAATACTTCTTACTGTTGTCAAGTCTGTCTCCACAGACAGGCAGCCAGCTCCTCCAGGTCAAGAACTGTGCCCTTCCTCTTGGTAGCCATAACACTGAAGCATGGAGTCAGACATCCCCGCTAAGTGAGTCCAGGATGAGCTCCTGGCACTGACCTGTTCCCTGACCAGGATTGGACACTGCCTGCCAAGAGGGAATGACCTTGTCACAGCAACTCATACTAAGCTAAACAGGTTACATTAGTACATAGGTGCATGTTCCCATAGAATGTACAAAGAATAAAGTCTCTTTAAGAAGTTCTTGCCCAGCCAGGCATCGCTCAGCAGTTGAACATCGACCCGGGATCCAGGCAATCAGGGTTCGATTCCTGATCAGGGCACAAGCCTGGGTTGTGGGTTTGATCAATGACTCTCTCATCATTGATGTTTCTCTCTCTCTCCCTCTCCCTTCTTCTCTCTCAAATCAATAAAGATTTTTTTTTTAAAAAAGTTCTCAACCACAAAACTAACATACTCAGTCTAAAGATAAAATCAAATACTTCCTTTAAATTTTGAATTAAAAGAACAAGTCAAATTAATACTAATGCTAACTGTCAAGGAAGAATTCTCAATGATCTGTCAGAATTCACATTATGGGTTCCAAATCCTGTCAAAGCTTTCAAATCCTTCGCCTAAGCAAACCTAACCTACTGTAGCATCTGAAAACAAATCTCAAATACCTTTTAAAAATAAAAATAAAAACCTTACTGTCATATAACTTACATTTTCAAACCAAAAAGTGAAATTTAAAATATAAACCTTAAATACAACACACAAGTACAAAAATATCTTCCAAATATTCGAGTATGCCATATTTCTAAAGGCAAACATTTAACTGCAAATTCAATAAATTTAACATTTACAAGCATTGTTAAAGGCTAGGTGATACTGGCCTAGCAGTTCAGCACAACAGCAGCCAGCTAAGTACTCTCACTACCCACCATCTCTGGCTTGCTCCGACTACAAGCAAACCTGCCCTGCCCTGCCCTGCCCTAATACACCATCTGTTTATGTTCAGCTTGCCCATATCATCATTTTCTTTAGTTCTTGTTGGCAGCTATCAACCATAAACTAGCTTATTTCATTTTGTTGCTTCAAATCAGAAGGAAAGAGAAAAATCCAAGAATAGAAACATAGTAATGGAGGGAAGGCAGGTATAACAGGGCCAGTATAAACAAGTATCTCTTAAAACTGGTTATTTAAAAGCAATTACACACACACACACACACACACACACACACACACACTATACATATATATCCACACACATCTTGCATTCTTCCATCTTTCAAAAGGTATGTGTGCCTTATAAGGAACTGCAAGTATCTCCTGAGCAAGGTTAGTCAAGAACTGAAATAGAAGGAGCAGGTGACAAGTTCAAAGTCACAAAAACAGGACAGAGCCAAACCAAGCAGTGCAGTGCTCCTGGTTCCGTTCCCGTTCCTTCCACCATACTGCACACCCTAATGTGTCATGGCAGAGGCATGTCTTTATTGCAAAGAGCATTTTTTCACCTTGAATTTCTCGTAGAGGCCTAATTATTTCCATGTGGAACATCTGACTTCAGGGTTTGTAAACACATATGTATTTGTTACATGTGTCCTACTTCCCTCCATGTTACAAGGAAAATAATGGCTGATAATACAGTAAGACAATTCTGACTTGATCTCTGATTTCCTCTTTACCTGTATTCCCGTATCTCATATCATGTGATTACCTCAGATCCCTCATTGAGAGCTTAACCAAGCACAGAGCCAGCCCATCTTATCTCAGTTACTAAGCTATCCCAAAAATTCCAGAAGCCAGCTTCTACCTAAGGAACATGCTGTGAGTTATTTCTAGTCATTTCCAATTCAAACACAGTGGTACCTCGGTTTTCAAACATTTCCGTTGACGAACATTTCGGTTTACGAACACCATAAACCCCAAAGGAAATGCTTCGGTTTTCGAACACGCCTTGGAAATCGAACATGCCACGCAGCTTCTGCTAAGTGCAAGGTCCTGAGGCCTAGCTGTGGGCTGTTGATCCCTCGGTTTTCGAATGTTTCAGAACTCGAATGGTCTTCCGGAATGGATGACATTTGAAAACCGAGGTACCACTGTACCTCAGAAATCCACCTGAAAGCCACATTGTTACATATGCCTTTTCGAACTCAAGCTTATTATAAACATAATAGGCCCATGAGTAGATCTCAGGATTTGCAAAACCCATTTTTTAGCTCCATGAATCACTTTCTTGTTTTCTTGCATTATTGGTTCTACATAATTTATCTCCAATTCACTGATTAACAGAAAGATACTGCCATCTTATTGTGCTGACAGAATCACAAACCATTATCCTAACTTGCGCTTTGTCTTCCAAGGAAAATCATCAGAGGTTCTAAGAAACGATGTTGGTTAATGCCAAAGGACCTGAAGGTAGTGTATGCACCTTAAAAAGCTCTGCTTCAGAACAGGAAGAATCAGCGAAGGTACCCAGAATAACTATTGATGTAGTTTCACAAAAATTCAGGTATAGATAGAAATTGATCAAGTTAATCACTTTATCTTTTAGGAGTTCATATTTATATCTTGGAGACGAGAAGTCATCAGAAGGGAAAATTTAAAATATTTGAACTACCCCAGAATATAATTAAATTCTGCCACCCAAAGGAGCCCCAGAAAATTCCAAAGCACATCTCAATTCTACAGCACATAACCAACTGGCCTAAAACCAACCCAATACCGCATTAATGCAGAAAGGCTGAAATAAATCAGACAGCAACCCATGGTTCTAGTCACAAAAATGGAAGCTGACTTATACAAGGTTCTCACAATGTCCTCTCGAGATTCAAATGCAGGGATTAAAAATAAAGTCCTCAGCTCAGAAATGTAATGTCATAAAATGATATACGGGGAGGGGGTGTAATGAACCCCAGAGGTTCAGGTTTGATCCCAGTATACCATTTCACTTCACGTTAGCCTTTCATCAAAAACTTCTTTGTAAATGTGTCAGCAATACACTCTTGTAAATGGAAAGAGCCCCCACAACCTGGAAAAGTGTAGGCACTGTCATTCTCCATGGTTTGTGTTTCAGGAGTTGTCAGGTGAGGGTGGAAGAATCACAGAGCTACCAGAAGCCTCCTCAAGTATCCAGTTCCTGGCCTAGTCTATAAGCTCTGCCTGTAAGCAGGATTCACTGCACCAATAATTAACACTACTTTCTCCTAGTACATTCCAGGCCCAGAGGAATCCAGCAGTGGGGCTGTCAGCAGAGTGATGGCAGTGGAGAGGTACACCATGTGGTGAGGAGGAAATAACCCAGAGCAGAGATGGCATGATACAGGTATACTGAAATCCCTGACATCTTAAAAAAAAAAAAAAAAAAAAATCATCCGGATCTTAATGATATCCTGGGAAATTTCTGTATTCTTTCCTCAGATCCTAACTGAATGCCTAGCAAATCAAGACGCGGTAAAAAGATGAGCACAACATAAGAAAAAAACAGGCAACAGTATGCCTTAGCATATAAAGGTCTGTGACATGCTGACTGAGAAAAGGAAATCACTAAACAATATGCATTGTTTCCATTCACATCTTAAAAATTATATTTTGCCCGACCGGGCTTGGCTCAGCGGTTGAACATCGACCTAGGATCCAGGCAATCAGGGTTCGATTTCTGGTCAGAGCACATGCCCAGGTTGCGGGCTCAATCCCCAGTCGGGGGAGTGCAGAAGGCAGCTGATCAATGACTCTCTCATCACTGATGTTTCTCTCTCTCTCTTCCTCTCCTTTCCTCTCTCTGAAATCAATAAAGATTTTTTTTTTAATTATATTTTAACATACAGACACACCTATTATCACACACTCAAGAGAAGCACTAACAGTACCCAAGAAGATACAATATACCCTCCACAATAGTACTTTCTACAGCTGGTAGATAAATGTGGATTGCCAGCTTCTGCTATATACACCTTAATGTTGCTCAGAACACAGTACTTTTTATAACTGGAGAAAGGAATTTTTCCTCTTGTAAAAAAGTAAACAAGCCCAGCCAGCGTGGCTCTGCAATTGAGCATCAACCTATGGTCCAGGAGATGGCCGTTTGATTCCCTGTCAGGGCACATGCCCCGGTTGCAGGCTAAATCCCCAGTGGGGGGCGTGCAAGAGGCAGCTAATCAATGACTCTCTCATCATTGATGTTTTCTATCTCTCCCTGCTCCCTCCCCTCCATTCTCTCTTAAAAAAAAAAAAAAAAATCAATGGAAAAAAGTCCTCAGGTGAGGATTAAAGTAATAATAATAATGAAACAAAAATTCATCTCAAACATGTGTCCAAAAGCTTAAAACTTTAACCTCTGACCCTGGCCAAACAGCTTAGTTGGTTAAAACATTGACTGGATACAGAACCCTGGTCAGGACACCTACAGGAATCAACAAATGGATGCATAAGAAAGTGAAACAGAGATTTAACCTCTAACCTCTGAAAGCAAATAGCTCACTTGTGCCTGGAGGGACAGGAATCTCAGACAGGTGAACCAGGACAGAGTGGGGTTAGCATGGTGTCCCACCCACCCCAATCTTGAGTGCCACCTTGAGACCCCAAATTCTCTATCCCCACCTATACAATAAGTACTCAATGGCCTGGATATCTACATTCTGGGTCTGGTTTAACTGAATAAAGCCTTTCTCTTAGTAACCACAGAGGTATTTCAAGTCATAAATGAGGACATAATCATTTACCTTTTTTGAATTAAGACTACTTAAGACAATTTTTTTTTAAATTAAGGGGGCCTATACCCTCACTACTTTCAGCCCTTGTTTCCACCTGGTCTTCTTGTCTGTGCAATCACACATTCTCACATGTGATGAGAAACACATCACATCTTAAGTACAATCTAAATATTCTCTACTATGTCAGTGATTAAAAAGTGGCCCTTTGGCCATGGCCACTGTGGCTCAGTGGTTAGAGCATTAGCCCGAGCACCAAAGGGTCTCCGGTTTTATTCCCGGTCAAGGGCATGTACCGGGGTTGCAGGTTCAATCCCCGGCCCCAGTCAGGGTGCATGCAGGAGGCAACCAATCGATGTTTCTCTCACATCTATGTTTCTCCCTCTCTCTTCCCCTCTCTCTTTCTCCCTCACTTCCTCCCTTCCACTCTCTCTAAAAATCAATGGAAAAATATCCTCAGATGAGATTAACAAATAAATAAATAATAAAAACTTCCAACTTAAAACTGAAGCAGGAATCCCTCAGAGCACCTACTTCCCTGTTAACATTTCCTCTAACACTCTAAAAGGAATTTATAGCTAAGTTAAAGTACTAACTAACACAACCAATTAGTAAAAGTTCTTTCCCTTTATAGAAAGACACTATTATAAGCCAAACTGCCTTTCCTATGAACAGAAATGTAGTAAGAAGATCATTCAGTCGGCAGGCACTATATGTGCTGGAGATATAGCTGCTAACAAAACAGACTTGTTTCCGGATCATATGGTATTTATCTATGGTGGGGAGGAGGCAGGTTAGTAGTACAGAACATGTGACTGGACATAGTACAGCTGAGTTACCAGATGCGGGACTCTGGAGCCAGCCTGCCCAGAGTCCAATGCCAGAATTGCCACTCTTGACCTATGTAATCCTGGGCACATGGCACAGCCTTTCTGTGCCTCAATGTACTCATCTCTACAACAGGGAGAATAATACCTATGCCTCAGGGGTTACCAAGATTAAATGAGTTCATCTTGTAAACACTCAGAACAGCACCTGGCAAATAGAATATGTTTTATAACTGTGTCTTCAATAATGACTATAAGTGATATAACTCACGTAACTCATATGGGGATGGTGCTCTTTAAAGAGGTTGGAGACAGACCACCACAGCAGATATGAAAGACTCTGCTATGAGCATCAGAGATGTGAAGAACCGCTCTCAGTCACTGAAAATGGAAACACCTGCCCTCCAGGAGCCACAGATCATGACTTCTGCAGGCATGCCTGTTGATAGATGAGCAATGGAGCAGATAAAAAGAATGGCTATGAGGCCAACATTTAGACCAACATTAAGACTCTCATCTGTAGGTGTAAGAACCTTGACATGCAGGTGCAACTACTGTGAAAGAGTTTGGTGATTCATCAAAAAGTTAAACACAGAACTGTCATATGACCCAGCAATTCCACTCCTACATGTATTATTTACAACAGCCAAAAAGTGAAAGCAGCCCACATGTCTATCAAGAGATGAATGGATAAACAAAATGTATATATGCATACAACGGAATCTTTTTCAAACATAAGAAGGAATGAAGTTCTAATACATGCTACAACATGGGTGAGCCCTGGAGACATCCTGCTAAGTTAAACCAGATGCGAAAGACCATTTATATTAAATGTCCAGAACAGGCAAATCCACAGAGAAACAAAGTAGATTAGTGGTTGTGAGGGGCTTTGGGGAAGGGAGGGGAGCACAAGGAGTGACTATTTCATGGATACAGTGTTTCCTTTTGGGGTAATAAAAATGTTCTGCAACTAGATACTGGTAATGATTACATAACAGTGTGAATATACTAAAGGTCACAGAACTGTACACTTTAATATAGTTAAAATTGTAAAAATTTTAAGTGAGTTTAACTTCGATCAAAAAAAATCCTGCTGTGGGAATGAAGTGAAACTGAAGAGTACATCCTGTGTGATTCCATCTACGTGAAATTCTAAAAGAGGCAAAACTAGTCTACAACAAAAAGTAAATTGGTGGTTGCTTGGGGTGGGGCTGGGACTGGGGCCGGGGGTTAAGTGTTAAAAAGGGAACTTTTTGCAGTGTTGGAAATGTTCTATATCAATATTTACTACTGGTTATACGGGGTAACACGACTGGCAAAATTCATCTAACTATGATTTGAGAATGGACACTTTTGTCTAAAGTATACCTGTATAAATATCACTAAAACAATCACAGGTGCCCAGCTGGTGTTGCTATGTGGTTGAGTGTCGACCCAGGAACCAAGAGATCACTGGTGTGATTTCCAATCAGGGCGCATGCTTGGGTTTTGGGCTTGATCCCCAGTGTAGGGAGTACAGGAGGCAGCCAAACGATGTTTCTCTCTCATTGATGTTTCTATCTCTCTATCCCTCTCCCTTCCTCTCTGTCTAAAACTCAATTTTTATATATATTTTTTAAGTTTCAAAAAAATTCACAGGTATATTAGTGATTATCCTAAGAAACACACAAACACGGAGCTGGATGGACCAGGAAAAACCATACACAACAGTTAAAATCAGATCAAGTTAAAGGCCAGAGGTTCCACCTAACAATGAACTCCTCCCACAGAAAAACCTGTGGCCAGAGCTTTAGAGATCTTTCCTCCTTGGAACAAAAGCCCATCAGCAATCAACCTTCTGTTCTCAAGAGATACCACTGCTGAGAGGACGCCAAGGGAAAAACAGTGATACTAGAAGCTTTCTGAAATGATTTAATTTTAAAGTTTATTCAAGTCCTGGCCAGTGTGGCTCAGTTCGTTGAGCAATGTTCCCATGCACCAAAAGGTTGCTGGTTCAATTCCTGATCAGGGCACATGCCCAGGTTTCAGGCTCAATTCCTGGTCAGGGTGCATGCAGGAGGCAACCAATCAATGTTTCTCTCTCACATCGATGTCTTTCTCTCCCTCTCTCCCTCTCCTTCTTCCTCTCTTCCTCCCTCCCTCCCTCCCTCCCTCCCTCCCTCCCTCCCTCTCTAAAAAAATCAATTAAAAAATATTTTTTAATAGTTTATTCAAAATAAAATTCAATCAATTTTTTTCAAAATATGTACTCCTGCTCTTTATTACTTCAGCACACATTTTATGTAATTTAAATATGCAGATGTCATTTCTTTGGAAGTATACACATTTTTAGGAAGTGTGCACATTAACAAAAAATTTTTGTAGTACTTTCATTTATTTTATAGTTCCACTGGAAAGTGAAACATTACCCTGGCGTGTTCAGACATCTTCCATTTAATCATCTCCAAAGCTGCTAGCTACAAAGAAGCTGATTCATTCAACAGCATTCCTTTAAACAAAATCCAAACTTGTCTTACCTAAGGTAACAAAACTTGACTTAAATTCCCAAAAAGGGAAATATGTCTACAATGTATATTCCATATCCTAAAAATATCTCAAATCCATCCAATACCAGAGCTGCAGTGCTTATTTATTTTCATCAGTTACTGCCTCTAGACAGTCTCTAATCCGGCAGTGTACTACATAGGATCTGTGAGATCAAAATCATTGTCATAATATTCTAAGAAATCATTTGTCCTCTTCAGAGTCTACATTTGCAAGAACAGTAAAAGTGATGGCACCTCAGCACCCGTAACACTAAGTACCATATTCTTCATTGTCACAAAATCATGATTTTAAAATATCCATGCCACTTAAGAATGTTCTGGATTCATCAGTAAAACTTAATTTTATTAAATTTCAATACTGAAATATTGTGAATATTAAGACAATACATATTGTCTTAATACTCTGTGACAAAAGCAGAGGGCATAAAGCACACAGCTACTGAAGATAGATGTACAATGGTTCTCAAAACAAAAAGCACTTGTTTAACTGTTTGAGTTGCAATTTTATGGAAAAGCCAATTTTATTTAAACGAATGACTAACAAACCATAGTTGCTCAAGTAAACTGTCAGTATTTATTGTCAATTATAAAATCTGACCTTTCAAGAAAAGTAAGTAAATTTTTGAAAAATTACTATCCCAGCTTCCACTTTAACCAAGATGGAATAACAGGAATGGATTCAATATGCCTCTTAAACCTGGGCAGAAAGTAGGAAACAAGGGTTTACAAGACACTGGACATCAAGCAATGAGGAAAGTGATCCCTGAGAGATGAAAACTAGACCAAGTGAACTCTACAACTGTCACAGCTTATTGACTGGAGAGAGCTTCCAGGCTGCAGCTTGGGCAGTGGAAGCTCAGGAGTAGCCCAATGGTTTTCCTGACTTGAGAGGCTGAAGCTGGGATCCCAGGCAGGCCAAAGAAGCTACAACTGGCAGGGAGAGCACCAAGAGAAAGCTGCACAGGGAGAGAACTCCAGAGATCTGTAAAATTAGCACTGGACAAAATGCTGCTCTGGTGCCATCTAACAAAGCTTGAAATAAAGAGCTGAATAAACATCAAACTGTTTCAAAGTAGCTTAACTACATCCAAGAACAAAGCCCAAGGATATTTATAGCAATACAAAAATATCCAGCAAAAAACAAGGTAAAATTAACAATGTCTGGCATGCGATCAAAAATTACTTGACACACAAAGAAGCAGGAAAATGTGAGCAACAATGAGAAAAATCAACCAACCAGAAGTGACAAAGATGAAACAATAGACAAGAACATGAAAACATTCTATATATTAAAAAAACTAAAGATTGAACATGATAATTAGACACATGGAAAATGTGAAAAGGACCAAAATCAAACTTCTTAAAATTAAAACTACAATGTATGAGGTAAAAATTTTCAAGACAAAAACATCTGCCATATTAGACATTATAGAAGAAAGGGGTGAACTTGAAGACAGAATAGAAATTATTCAAAATAAGACACAGAAAAAAAAGGGAAAGAAAAAGGACAGGACATCATTGTTCAGTGTGACAATTTTAAGCAACCTCATATAAATGTAAGTGGAGTCTCCAAAAGAGAAAAACGAGGGACAGAAAATTTGTTAAGACTGGCCAGAAACTTTCCAAATCTGATGAAAATTATAAACCCCAGAAGTCATAAAGCTCAACAAACCCCAAGCACAAGAACCATAAATAAAATTACACTAAGCTATGCCATAAATCAAATAGCCTAAACATCTTAAAAGCATTCAGAGAAAAAAAGACACGTTACATACGGAGGTATGAGGACAAGGATGACAGTAGACCACTGGTTGGAAACAATCAATGCAAGTCAGAAACCAGCAGACCAACATGACTAAAGCAGTTAAAAAAAAAAAAAAAAGGTCAACCTGGAACTTTTACCCAGCAAAAATACCTTTCAAAACACAAAATAAACAAACACACTTTGAGAAAAAAAGCTTAAAGAAGTCATCACATCAGCAATCCACTGTAATTAATACTAAAGTAAGTCCTTCAGAAAAGAAAGTAATAGTTGAAATCTAGATTTACAAAAAGAAATGAAAAACACTTAAAAATAAAAACTATCCAGTTTTATTGAAATTTTTCTAAGATTTATAAAATTACTAAACTAACTATACCAAATAATTTAGGTTACCTAAATTCTTCAAGTCTAGCTTTAAAAAAAAGAATTAGCTTATTATTTAAATCTATTTAGAAGAAAACTGACTAAAGTAAAAATGATACTGTATTATACATTTTATAACACATAGAAGATGTATCAAATAATAATACAAAGACCTAGAGGGGAGAAACAGAAGTATACTATTGTCAAGTTGTTAAACTATAATTGCAAGATATAATATCATTTGAAGAAGTCTGTGATAAATTAAAGATATATACCATACACCCTAAAGCAAACACTACAGGAAGTAAAAAATTCACTTCTTCTGTAAAAGTCAAAACACACATGGTGAAAATGCTTTCTGCCCAGAGGGTAATTATGTTTACAAAAAGATCAATACTATTAGATCAGAATGGTGGACTCTATCCCTTTCATCTAAAATTTTTTAAAGTGATAAGCATTTTGGAAAGAATCAATCCATAACAGCATTCGAAAATAGAATGATACACTAGTAGTTGACCAGATCAGACGTGGACAAACAACACAAGTGTAACGAAACCACAGATCAAACTATAAAGAAGAAAGGAGCAAAGTCAAGACTGCTGCAGACTTAAAAGAAAGCTTCTAAGACAAAAATCAGTGAATTCAAGCAGCTCTCAAATTCATCTAACATGATGAGGGTCAGCAAACTGGGGCCAGAGGCCAAATCTGGCCTACTAACATATTTTTATACAGTCCACAATTTATGATTGAAAAAGGAAAAAAAATATCTTGTGACAAAATTACAACTGAAATTCAAATTTCACTGTCAATAAAGTTTTACTGGAACACAGCCAAGCTCATTCATTTACTATGGTCTATGTTTCCTTTCATGCAACAGCAGAGGTGAGTAGGTGGAACAGAGAACATGTGGCCCACAAAGTCTAAAATATTTACAATATATTTACTACAGACAACTTTTGAGAGATGAATTTAAAAAGACAAGCCTGCATACTGAAAGAGCTACAAATATTAAGCAATATGAGAAAGTCAAATCCAAACCCTAAAAAATATGGTGAAATTTCAGAATCCCACAGATAAACAGAAAATCATATATGCGTTGCCACAGAATCCTAAAAGATTACCTACAAAGGATCACGAATCAGATTGGCATAAGACTTCTCTCATCTCTACATCAAATGCCACGTGATATAGGAGTCCAAAAACTTTTAATGTAAAGAACAAGAGAATGTGTCTCCTGCTTGCCACCCACACACATTAATGGAAAACTTGCACAGAGAACAGTCATTCCAGCAGGTGGGTGATCCCAGCTCCTCCACTACACCAAAGGAAAATCTCTCCGCTGAGTATCCAGCAACAACTATATGGTTCACAATTGTTTATTCCCAAGATGTCACATGTACAGAAAGACGACTGTACTCAATTCCACAGTTGCCAATCACATTTTCAAAAATGTCAGGATGCTGATGACACCAGCAGAATGAGATTATATCAGCATAAACTCAACACCATGCCTAGGAAAAGATGCTCGTAAAGCCTGCTCCACTAACAATGGGGCAGTTACATCACAATATAGGAAGAATACGTTCACATTACTTTCTGTAACTAGCCCAATTTTGCTGCCACTTCAATTCTCTGAAGAAGAAATGATTCTCTCATTTATCGAAAAGCTGAAAGCCTTACTTCTTAACCTCCTCACTAAGCCTCAATTTGGTCATCAGTAAAATAGAAATCAACCTGTTGATCACAAAAAAACATTAGGGGGATGCAGAGCACTTGGATGGTGTCTGACACACACAATTAAGTACCTGACAAACGTTAGCATTATTGTTGGCTAAAAACTAAGTGAATTTTGGGGGGAAATCACATTAACATCAAAGGAAAAAGAGGAAAGTTTAACTGCTCCCTAAGCCTAGGAGAACAAGAACAAGTCCCTCAATTAACATTCTGATACCAATAAATACTGGTCATCAAAAAGCAGGTACCAGATTAGAGATAACAGTGCCCACACTTGTACAGGGCAGCCCATCATGCATACATACATGCATATACCATTGCATGCATGCTTGCCGACAGATACATAATCAATCAAGACATCATAGAATAATATTGTGTGTTTGTAAAAAATCAGACAAAACAACTAAGTTACTCACTACCCATGTTCTTCAACATTTCAGACACTGTAATCACGAAACATGGCAAGAAGGATGTTAATTTAGTGAGTGTTAACCTGAAAAGAAAAACCAAGGCAAAGAACTAAACATCTGTTAGGATAATTACAGCAAAATTGAGAGGATTTGGGTAAGCTATTGAAAAGGCTGTGCCCCACAGAAGACTGCAGCAAGGCACAAGTTCTTGCTCTCCTTTATCCACACCTATAATGTGACTCTGCAGCTACTTCTACCACAAGCTGGAGTGGTACAATCTATTTCGCATCCCTTAAATCTGGACTGGTTTTAAGACTTGCTTTGCTAGGCAGAATGAGGCAGGAGTGAAGCTGAGAGCTGTGGGCCTCTGGACATCATAGAGCTGCTACTTTTGCTCTTCCACTAACATAGCAGCCAACACTGCCATGGGGAAGCCCGGCCCCGCCTGCTGGATGATGAGAGGCACAGAGCCCAATCACCCCATCAACCGGCCATCAAGGCAGTCAAGTAACAAATAGAACCAAATGGGTTTTAGCCCTGGAATAGAAGAGTGGTTTAAAATTTGGAAGAAAGAAAAAAAAAAATCAATGAAATCCACAGTATTTCAAACTTTTTTAAAAAGCAACATGATCAACTCAATATAAACAAAACATTTTAGATAAAATCTAACGTCCATTCCAGAGAAAAATTCAAACCTAGAATAAAAGGGAATTTCCTCCTGATAAAGTACATCTATGAAAACCCTATAGTTAACATAGTAAATGGTAAAAAAGTGAATGCTTTCCCCCTAATGGTCAGAAATAAGCCTCAGATGTACTTCTACTCACCATTTTTTTTTTATTTAAATCCTCACTTGAGGATAGTTTTTCCAATACTTTTCAGAGGGAGTGGAAGGGGCAGGAGGAGGAAGGAGAAAGAGACACATCGATTGCTTGCCTCCCACACACGCCCCAACGGGGACTGGGGATTGTTGAGCCTGTGCAACCGAGGTATGTGCCCTTGACCACAATCGAACCTGAGACTCTTCAGTCTGCAGGCCAACACTCTTAACCACTGAGCAAAACCAGCTAGAGCTACTTTCACCACTTCTTTTCAAGGCTGTATTGGAGGTTCTAGTCAGGGCAAATGGATCAAAATAAAAAGTATCCATATTAGAAACGAAGTAAAACTGACCTCCTCTGGCAGGTGTGGCTCAGTGAGCTGGGCATCATTCCGGGCATCAAATGACTGCCGGTTCGATTCTCAGAAAGGGCACATGCCTGGGGTTGCGGGCTTGATTTCCAATCTCTGGTAAGGGGTGTGTAGGAGGGGAGCCAACTGATGTACTGCTCTCACATTAATCTTTCTCCTTCTCCTCTCTTTCTCTCTCTCTCCTTGTCCCTTGCTCTCCCTCTAAAAATCAATTTAAAAATCTTTTAAAATAAATAAACTGACTTCATTTGTGAATAATATCATCATCTACATAAAAAACCCACTGGAATCTAGAGAAATGTCACTATAATAAATTAGTTTATTAGTATGGCTGTAGGATACAAGACAAATTAAAAATTGACTTCTAGGCACTGGCCAGGTAGCTCAGCTGGTTAGAGCATCATCCTGATATGCCAAGGTTGCAGGTTTGATCCCCACTCAGGAAACACACAAGAATCAACAAATGAATGCATAAATAAGTAGCACAACAAATATACCCCCACCCACCCCCAAGCTCTCTATAAAATCAATAAAAAACAATTTTTTTTATATTTGACATATCTATACTAGTACAAAAATTATCAAAAATTTAAAAACAATACCATTTACAACAGCATCAAAATATTTAAAGCTTTACGGATAAAGCTGACAAAAGATGTGCAAGATGCCAACAATAAAACCTGAAGCACTGCTGAGGGAAACTGTAGTACCCCTAAGTCAATAGAAAGATATATCACGCTCATAAGCCAGACGATGCAATAAAGTTACCATGCCAAGTCTGTACAACTCTATCATACAGCCAACACAATCCCAATCAAAATCCCCACAGGTCTTTTTTTTTGCAATTTGACATACTGATCCTAAAATTCATATGAAAATGAGAAAGACCTAAAATAACCAAAACAACTTTGAAAAAGAGAAAACAAACTTGAAGGGCTAACATGACCGGATGTCAAGGCTTATTATAAAGCTACAGTAAGTAATTGTGCCAGTGTATTATGGCCCAAGGACAGATGAAGAGATCAATGGGACAGAAGTGTCTAGAAACCGACCTAACCACAGAGAGACAATTGATTTTTGATAAAGATAAAAAGGCAATGAGAGAAAAAGGCTTCCTTTTATATAAAATTCTAGAAAATGCAAAGTACTCTTACAGTGACACAAAGCATACTGGGGGAAAGGGAAGGCAGGGTGGGAAGGACGGATTATAAAGAGGTCCTAAAAAACGTTAGCGTGATAGATATTTTCATTATCTTAACTGTTGTATATACATATAACAAAGTTTAACAAACTGTACACTTCAACAGGTACAGTTTATTGTATGCCAATAATATAAAGCTGGTTAAAAAAACAACAACAAAAACAGCAGTTACCAGGCATCAAATGTAATTCTTGGCCAAGCAAAATGAGGGGAAAAATAATTAAATTATTATTTAGGCTGGACAATATTAAAATAAAGAAATCATTTCAGACTCACAAAATAAATTCAGCAATGAATAGTAGACTTATTGAAACACAAAGCAAAAGAGGAGCCAGGTAGGTCAAGACAGCCATAGATGATAGATGCAGTATAACTAGAATGACCAAGAGTCACATACCATTCCATTTTAGAGGCTGTGATGTGTGGTGACACTATTTTAAGTATCCACCATGAGCATTCCAAGCCCTGTGTTTGGTGCACCAGATATGAGTTTCATTTATTGGAAAGACAGCTAAGTAGAGGGCAATTATAACACAGAACAATAAATTACTACCAGAGAGGAAAGACAGAGGATGAGAAACTAGTCAACTGAAGGCAGAAGCCACATGCAACAAAAAAGCTAAGACATGAGATTAAGAAGGTTCACTGGGTGATACATCTAATAAGAGGTTAATATCCAAAATTTATAAAGAACTCATAAAACTCAACACCAAAAGAAACCAAACCAAACCAAAAGAAACCAAACCAATTTTTAAAATGGGCAGAGGGCCTGAATAGACACTTCTCCAAAGAGTACATACAGCCCCAGCCGGTTTTGCTCAGTGGTTAGAGCATCGGCCCATGGACTGAAGGGTCCCGGGTTTGATTCCAGCCTCATACCTCAGTTGCAAGCTCCATTCCTGATCTCAGTCAGGTGTGTGCAGGAGGCAACCAATCGATGTGTCTCTCTCACGTCTCTCTCAGGTCGATGTTTCTTTCTCCCTCTCTCTCCCCCCCTTCCACTCTCTCTGAAAAGCAATGGAAAAAATATCCTTGGGTGAGGATTTTAAAAAAAAAGAGAAAATACAAATGGCCAATATGAAAAGATGCTCAACATCACTAATCATCAGGAAAATGCAAATTAAAACTACAATGAGATATCACTTCACACCTGTAAGAATGGCTTTCATCAATAAGTCAACAAACAACAAAGGGTTGGCAAAAATGTGGAGAAAAGAGAACCTTCATGCACTGTTGGTGAGATTACAAATTAGTTCAGCAACTATGAAAAAACAGTATGGAGGTTCCTTAAAAAATTAAAAATAGTACTACCTTGTGACCCAGCAATTCAACTTCTGGGTATGTATCGGAAGAAATCCAAAACCCTTAATTCAAAAAGACATATGCACCCCTATGTTCAATGCAGCATTATTCACAATAGCCAAACTATGAAAATAACCCAAGTTCTTCACAATTGACTTTGTACCTTCCAACAATTAAGTTTTTTATAATTTAAAAGAATGCCGTTTTCCAGGTTGAAGTCTGTGGCCAACTCTAACTCCAGAATAGCTCATACTAGACTAAAATTCACTGCATCTATACAGTTCACAAAAAATCTAACTTAATATCTAACTTAAATCTTCCAATGAAGTCACGCTGGTGGTCCAACACGAAAGTGACTGGGTTTTGTCTCTCTTCTAACTTTCTCTTCCTGCCCTCCTGGTGCAGTGAGATGAAGACCTCAATTAGGGGATTGGCAGTGGGGACTTTGACAATTCAGGACAAATTTTAACATTTCTTGTTCAAGCAGTAATTTTTCAACAGACCCTCCTGAATGCTTCCTGGGAGACAGTCTTACAGGACAGGCAGAGAGACTGGAAAGGTCATCTACAGCCAGCGCGGTTGCACAGAGATTCATAGGTCAAAGAAAATCGACCACTCATTCCAAGAACAAAAGCCCCAGAACTTAAGCTGGAAGGTAAGAAAATTACACCATTCTAATCATCTAGATCCTCATGCTCTTGCAACCAAAAGGAATGAGAAAAGAAGATAATTTGAGGCACACCCATCAAAACCTGGGTAATCTGGCACTTGACTAGCATTCACTACCACATTCAACTGTTTCTATAGCAACCAGAAAGAAAATATAAAGCAACCACTTTTACATGAAAATTATTCTCTAAGACAAAGAAATGTTACAGTCAGGAAAAGCATTTTGATAAAGAACTAGATAGAAGATATCAATAATATTAATGCTAATTATTTATTCATCATCCATACAATTTTTCCTTAAATCCTAAAATAATTTTATATTATTCACACCAAAAGTCTGAAAGCTATTTTATGAGTGCTAAACACTACTAGCAATAAAGTATGCTGGGTCTTCCATTTTTAAACTAGGAAACAGTGGCAAAAGATACAAGAGCAAGTCAACAAGTGTAAGAATTACAATCAAAGTTTTGGCCCTGGCCCGGTAGCTTAGTTGGTTAGAGTGTCATCCTGATACGCCAAGGTTGTGGGTTTGACCCCTGGTCAGGGCACATACAAGAATCAACCAATGATGCATAGGTAAGTGGGACACAAATCGATATATAAAATTTAAAGTTCTGATCTCTGTTTTAATATCTACATAGGGCAAGAAATGCCCTCAGAAGTTTGAAAGGAGATAAGGAACATAAAAACAACTAAGCACAATTACTTTTATTAAAATACACATCTATGAGCAGTCCTAAATAAATAAAAACAGCTGAGCAAAACAATGATGAAAAGATAGAAATATGCAAATTGAGACCAAAATAATTTTAGCCAATGCCTTCTCACATCAAAATACCAAATTCAGGCCCATCAACCCATTCTCAAAAAACAGAATCAAATTGTAAAGACCTTGTCTTCAAGGTCCCTAACCCTAATGCTTACTTGTCACAAATCTTACTATCCCATAACAATCAGGATAGCCATGTTGCCCCTAAAAGGCAGTCAGAACTCTTCATTGAAGGAACATTAACAGTTCACACTGTCTTAAGTTCTGAGATTGTTTATAGAACAGTAATGTTATTTGCTTTGTAACGATAAAATTACTGTTTATGTATCAACATAAGGAAGAAATACAAACCAAAACCCTGCCAAACCAGGAGAGTTGTCTGGACCCTGACGGCCCACGCCTGCCTCTGACCAGCCCAGGCAAGTGGGTAGGTCTTGACTCAGCAGGGCGTGGCTCTCCAAACAGCAGCTACAGATGCTCAGACTTCAAGCCCCAGGGACTGAGCTGCCCGAAAGACATATTCTCCCTGATCTCACGCTTGACTGGGGTGACTGGTTCTTCCAGAAAGAGGCTCTTGCACCTCATTCCTGCCAATTCCACCATGACTGCATCTAGTCTGCACACAGGCGGGAGAAGAGGCTAGAGCCACCATCAGCCTCTCCCTTCCCAAACACAGGCCCACCATCCCTCTTCTTGACTTGGAATTCCTTCCCCAAATCCACTTGTGCTTCTGGAAACTCCTTTACTCACAGAGAAAAGACAATCCAAGAGATGTTTACCCTTCTTCCAGACCCACAGGTGACCTTCGGCTGAGAAGTCTACACTGGCTTTGAAGATTACTAAAACTAAAAGGGGACTAGCCTCACAGCACTCACCATGGTTATGCTGCTCTGTAGTCCAGCCAGGCAGACTTGCAAATGCTACTATGCATAATTACAAATGAAAATCACAAGTTTTAATAACATTAACTATTTAATCAGTAATTTTTTCAGCCTTTTCCAGGCAGAAATAGAGAAATCTCTATAAAATACAAACACCAGTCCCTCAAGGTATGAAACCTTTCAACCTACTCAGGAAGGCTAACCACTCTGACACTTCTCCCAAAGGTCAGAATTCTGCTTCTGAAGATGGCCAACTCAAAACATGGAGAACATAGAGCAGACAAAAATGGTCTTGAAAAACAAATAGAAAGCACTCACACATCATTGGTGAGTGTGAGCCAGCACAATTTCGACCGCAAGCAATCTGGCAAAATCAAAATCAGAATACCCATAATCCTTGACCTAGCAATTCTTGGAACATTACCAATAGATATTTACACCTGTTCAAAAGTATGCACGAGGATGTTATTCTGTAACAGTAAAACACTGGAAACAAGGAAATGTCCATCGGTAACAGAAGTTAAATAAGCTATGGCACACTCATTAACACGATGCTGGAAAATCATGAAGCAGCTCCATTGGTTTAATACAGGATAAGTTCCAAGAATAAGTGGAAAATGCAAGGTACAGAACAGTATGTATCTACTACTTGTGTAAACCACTGTATATATATACTCATATGCTTGAACATGCAGGGACTACCCCTGCAAGGACACACGAGATAGGGAAAGGAAGCTGGGGACCAGAAGCAAGGATTTCCCATGCCAGCCTACAAAAAAATCACTATTTTCAATGGAAAAAGTAAGCATAAAGATAAATACAAAATAAAATTCAGTTGTATGGAGAATGTAAAATTTTAATCATCACAATAGCATCAATCTACTACCTCACCATGTAGTCTTAACAGCCCTAAGGAGGGAAGACTTTTGTTTTCTCCTACTTAATCTGAATTCTAGACAACTTTGAGCTGTCAGATCTTAAGATTTTTACTATTCAGGTTACTTATATATTCTCTATAATAAAAGTGGCCAGACCTAAGTCATTTAACATATGCATTTATAAGTGTTTTTAACTCTTAATTTGGAATCACAATCCTAGTGCTCACTGCACTCATTGCAAAGTAAACAGTACACCATCTCCCTCCTCCCCAAACCACATCCTCTTCACTTCCCTATGAATCTGGCTCTCTGGGAGGCATCAGAAGAGCTATGACATGGTCCTGACTTAGAGTCTTTTTGGACAGACCCATTTCACTGCATCGAAGAACACATAACACATGCATATGTACACAGACTAGCACACAAGATACAGCTGGCAATCTGTAATATACAGAGCTCATTAAGCTTGGAACTAGTCAAGGGTAAAAGGAGAAAAATGGGTCAAGGTCTATTCTACGAACACCTGTTAATGAAAACAATAGCTTAAGAAACAAAGTGAGAAAAAATTTCTCCTTTGGTCTTCCTTGGTCTCATCTATCATTGAAGAAAAATAATTTAGCATGTCAAATTTATATCTCAGCAAACAGATGCAATATGAAGTATATAAGCATCACCTACAAAAAATTTTTCCTATATATATATATTTTTTAAATATATCTTTATTAATTTCAGAGAGAGGAAAGGAGGGGGGGGAGAGAGAGAGAGAGAGAGAGAAACATCAATGATGAGAGTCATTGATCAGCTGCCTCCTGCACGCCCCCGACTGGGGATCGAGCCCACAAGCCAGGCATGTGCCCTGACCGGGAATCGAACCCCAATCACCTGGATCCTAGGTCGATGCTCAACCGCTGAGTCATGCCCAGCCCGGCTGTTTTTTTTTATTTTAATCCTCACCCTAGGATATGCTTTTATTGCCTTTAGAGAGAGAGAAGGGGGTATGGGAGAGAGACAGAGAGAGAGACATCGATCTGTTGCCTCCCGTACACACCCCAACTGGGGATCAAATCTAGGTATGTACCCTGAACAAGAATTGAACCCACAACCTTTTGGTGTATAGAAAATGCTCCAACCAACTGAGCCACCTGGCCAGGGCTATTCTTCCAATATTTTTATATTAAAATGTGAAACACAGAAAAGGTGATAAACTAGCATAGTGCACATATGCACATGTGTCAAGCCCCTCACAAAGACTCAAAGGTTCACATTTTGTCTCCTGTCTATATATTGCTGGAGCAAAGATTAATCTACAAAACCACAAAATCATCTTACCTAAGCAAATTAACATTTACTGACTAATATCATCTGTCCATATTTAAATATCCAATGGTCTCCAAAACATTTTTAAACATAACTTTTTTTTTTAATATATCTATTGATTTCAGAGCGGAAAGGAGAAGGAGAGAGAAACATCAATGATGAGAAAGTCATCATTGATCAGATGCCTCCTGCACACCCCCCACTGGGTATCGAGCATGTGCTCTGACCGAGAATTGAACAGCGGCCTTCGGGATCATAGGTCAATGCTCAACTGCTGAGCCATGCCAGCTGGGCCCCAAAACATTTTTTATTTGAGGTATCACTGACATAAACTTTATTTTTTTTTTATTTTTATTTTTTTAGAGAGAGGAGGAGAGGGAGGGAGACAGAGACACAAAGACATTGATGGCTTGCCTCTACCCCAACTGAGGATCAAACCTGCAACCCGGGTAACTATCCTGACCAGAAATCAAACCCGCCACCTTTTGGTGTACATGACGACGTGCCAACAACTGAGCTACACTAGCCAGGGTGACATAAACACTTTCTAAAAGTCATTTTGTTCCCTCTCTCCAAACCAGGGTCCAAGCAGGTTTCATGCTTGCATATGCTCATTAATACAGACTCAGGTTAAACATTATGTAAGAATATTTCATAGATAACGCTGTGACACAGTATGAGTGATGCTGAGTTTGATCACTTGGTTAAAATGAGGACCACCAGGTCTTCTTCCCATTATAAAGATACATATGTCCCTCTGCAACCAAGAAGTAATCTATAGGTTGATCCTTTGTCACTATGTGAATATTCTGACCCTAAAAATTTACCTCTGAAGGTAAAAATATTTAATCAAACTCTAATTAAGCCTTCCAACCTAACTTCCAGTTTACAGGAAACAAAGGACAGAGAAACAAGTTAAACCACACAACCTGGAAAAAGCCAGACAACTCAAGAATGCACTCCTGTCTACAGATGACTAGTCTGGACTCATGAAGAAAAAACAAAGCAGGAGGGTAATCTGACATTAAAAGATACTAAAGACTGCCCAGCCGGGCGTGGCTCAGCAGTTGAGCATCGACCTAGGATACAGGCTGATCAGGGTTCAATTCCTGGTCAGGGCACATGCCCAGGTTGTGGGCTGCAGCCGATTAATGGTTCTCTCATCATTGATGTTTCTATCTCTCTCTCTCCCTCTCCCTTCCTCTCTCTGAAATCAATAAAGATATATTAAAAAAAAAAAAAGGATACTAAAGACAACCAAATGATAGGCATGCTTAGGTCAGCCAGGGTTTGATTATGGACGTAATACACTGTGCAACATGATTCTCTTGGGTGCAATGTGATTCTGCAGTTCACAGAAGATGATCATTTTATGAAGATGTCCATAAAGATGCAATGTCATAAGGTCTATATCTTACTTCCACATTGCAATAGTGCGCATGTCACACAAGCGCAAAAAAGCAAACATGGCAAAACGTTTACAAGGGTTGAATCCAGATGGTAGTACACGAATGATCACTGTACTCTCTTCTTTTTCCTTCTCCATATTTCTGAAATTTTTCATACTAAAACGTTGGGCAAGAGGAGAAAACACTGAATTTTTTTTTGCTGGAGTTTACTGGACTAATTAATACATGCTTATGAAGTCAATTATTAAAAGTACTCCTTGCCTGGCCAGGTGTGGATCAGCGGTTGAGCATCGACCTAGGATCCAGGATATCACAGTTTGATTCCTGGTCAGGTCACATGCCCAGGTTGCAGGCTCGATCCCCAGTCGGGGGTATGCAGGAGGCAGCCCATCAATGACTCTCTCATCATTGATGTTTCAACTCTCTCTCTCCCTCTCCCCCTCCCTGAAATCAATAAAGATATATATAAAATAAAAATTTAAAAAGTACTCCTTAAACTAGGTATTAGATGATTGGGAATTATTGTTTATTCTGTTAAGTGTGACAAAGAGAATGTGATTGTATAAGAAACTGGCCTAACTGAAGTTTTTGTGGATTTGTAGTTTTAAAATACTTCAACAAAATAACAAAAACAGGAATATGGTAAAATGTTAACTATGTTAAATCTAAATGGTGCATACAGGATGTTCATTTTACCATTTTGTCTACTTTTCTGCATTTTATAATAAAAAGTCAAAAATGAATGCTCCTTTAAAAAAAAAAAGGTGTTACTGGTATAGCCGCTATGGAAAAAGGTTTGGCAGTTCCTCAAAAAGTTAAACATAGAACTACCATATGATCCACCAATTCCACTTCTGGGCACACACCTTAAAGAACTGAAAGCAGGAACTAGAACAGATATTTGCACTCCCATATTCACAGCAGCATTATTCACAAGAGCCAAGACATGGAAACAACCCAGTGTCCATCAACAGATACACAAAAATGGTATTCACATATGATAGACTACTACTCAGCCTTAAAAAGGAAGAATTCTGCTACAACATGGATGAACCTTGAGGACAATATGTGAAGTGACTAAGCCAGACACACAAAAGACAAATATTGTACTATCGCACCTTATGAAATACCTAGAGTAGTTGAATTCAGAGACAGGAAGAACAGTGGTTACCGGGGGCAGGGGGAAGAGGGATGAAGAGTTATCATTCAATGGGTACAGTTTCTGTTCACTGCTGAAAAGTTCTAGGAAGAGTGGTGATGGTTATATAACAATGTGAATGTAATAAATGGCACTGTTTTGGACACTTAAAAGTGGTTGAAAGGGTAATGTTTATGTTATTTATATTTTGCCATAATAAAGAACGGAAAGGATGAGAATAGCTTATGAATACATAGATCAAGGTGACAACCCCCACTCTACAACAAAGAGAGGGCTCTAGCTAAAAATTAGTAAGACAAAATCAACAGTGATGAAGAACTTTCTAAATTATTCCCAGAAAGCATGAGTATTATATATAGTTTCTAAGAGGAGGAACACCATTCTCTTTTTTGTTTTTAATATATTTTTATTGATTCCAGAGAGAGGAAAAGAGAGGAAAAGATAGAAACATCAATGATGAGTCATTGATTGGCTGCCTCCTGCATGCCCCCTGCTGGGGATCGAGCCCACAACCCAGGCATATGCCCTGACTGGGAATTGAAACTCTATCTTCTGGATCCTAGGTCGATGCTCAACTGCTGAGCCACGCCCGGCCACCATTCTCTTAAGTTATTTCCACTACATCTGGAAATACTTCTTCATTGAATTGACATGTCTGATATAAGGTGCTTAGCTATGAACAGAAAACATTAAATTTTCTTGATAATGAGGACTCAAAATGATCCCCTTTCTTCCTCAACACGCTATGATGTGGCCCCACTGGATGTCAGAGCCTAAAGAAGTTGTGGGAGGAATATGGCCAGTCATCCTTTCTGTCCTTAATGTGCATTTGTTCTCTTTCTTTCTGCACCAGGTTTTCAGAACACTGGTGACAGCACATCTTTGGTATGATTAATCGTGCCTAATAAAAAAATAGGTCACAGTAAAATAGTTTTGGAAATATTAAATGATTTGACAAATTTTAAATGTTAAAAATTGGACCCCATATTTGCTTACTGGTATCTATTATTTTATTTCCAATTTATTACAGCTTCAAAAGAAACAAAAAAATTAAAAAGGAAAAAAATGGATTAATGTGGAGAGTGCTTAGTAAGTTAGTTTCCTTTGACTCTTTCAGGAATAGTTCCTAACTGCAATCTTTATGAGCACAAAGCAGCAGCAGTGGGCCTGCTCAGCCACCTGAACGTGAACTTTAGGGAGCAGCACACACACAGGGCTGTCAAGGCTGGCTGGCAGGCACAGACCATAAAATACCCCCAAGGACTTGAGGACTCTATTTTTATGGCCAGGGACTGACAAACAGGAAGAATCACCCTACCAAACACTGACTGCAACATAAAAAAAGGGGAGACACAAAAACTGGAAGATAATTAAAGCCAAACTAAAAGAGAGACATCCTATTCCAAACATCTCAGTCTCCGCACCACACGTGAACACTCTCCAAGCCCAACTCAGCACACAATGTCCCAAAGAGATCCGGTCTCAGGCCTCACAGACTCACTGCCCTCCAGGAGCAACCTGGATGTCCTACTCACGTAAGTAGCCAAACAGCATCTATACGTGTCCCTTTCATCCTTGCTCAACAGTCATACACCACCTGGAGGCTGCCCTGCCTTCAAGCCACACTCTTCTTCCATCTGTTGGCTGGGGAAAAGCCATTTTCAAGCCATTCCCTGCATCATCTGGCTACAAGTGGCAGCTTCTTCCTATTATATTTCTCATTAGTACTTCTCATAAACAATTTTTTTGGTTAAGCCTCACCAGAGGATAGTTTTTCCATTGATTTTTAGAGAGGGAGGGAGGGAGGGAAACATCAATGTGAGAGACATTGATTGGTTGCCTCCCAAATGTGCCCCAATAGGGGCCAGGGATCAAACCCACAGCCCAGTATACACCCTTGACCAGGAATTGAACCTGCAACCTCTTGGTGCTCAGGCTGATTCTCTAACCACTGAACAATACCAGCCAGGGCTCATAAACAATTTTTGATGCTTAATGAAAACTTCTCATTCCTGTAACTCTAACTTCAAAGAATCACACCTCAACAGAATGAAACCTTGACTATTCCAAAGTTTTCCAGGATGAGGTAGTCTGGAAAGCTAATAAACATATCTGAACAGAGCCATCCTACAGTGACACACTTGGGCCCTCACATAAAAATGACCCCAAACCAGGTAAACATCCCACCTTTGATAACTTCATGGACAACGCGTCCCCCTGTTCCCAGTGGGTCCCCCACCTAACACTCAGTCCCTTAAGAATCATGATCCTTAAGTGTTCCGGGTGTCAGATAACCAACCTCAGGAACTGTAGCCACTAGAAAAACATTAATTACAAGGCAGGTTTGGCTCCTATATAAAACAAATGTGACTTGATATAAAAAACATCTCACTCAGAAATTACTTTTAATAAAACTGAGGGCTATTTAAAGCAGCCTGAAAAACCTACTTCTCTTGATTAATCAGCACATGATACTTGCCTTTGAATATATTCAGTTTACAGATATGTGAGTGTGTACTTTTTAAATTATCTTTCAAAGCAAAGGCACAAACAGCTAAATTAACACCCCAGCAACAATGACGGGAGAGAGCCTAGTGGTGAAAGGGAGAGGCTGCACAGAATTCGGTAAGAGACACCAAAGCCCGCTAAGGAAGTGGGAAATCCAATGGCCTCCCCCTGCTCACAGGTTTTATATTTTTGGTTAGGGGTTTTTTTTAATTGACTTTTAGAGAGAAAGAGAAACATCAATGTGAGAAACACTAATCAGTTGACTTCTGCATACACCCCTACTGGGGCAACCAGGGCATGTGCCATGATATGCAGTGACAGAAAATCGAACTGGTAACCTTTTGGTGTATGGGGCAACACCCAACCAGAGCCACACCAGCCAGGGCTGCTCGAAGGTTTTTTAAATGGCATTCCTGGTACTGAGTGGGCACAACTCAGACCTTGTAGTGAATGTCTTTTTAAATATTTTTCCAGTTTTATTGAAAAATAACTGGCATACACCACTGTATAAGTTTAAGGTATATAGCACGGTTTGGTTTACATTTATTGTGAAATGATTACCACAATAGGTTCAGCTAACATCTATCTTCTCTAAAGATACAATTCAAAAAAAAAAAAAAGGGAAAAAATGTTCTCCTTGTAATAAGAATTCTATAGTCATCATGTTGTACAATACATCCTTATGACTTATTTATCTTGTAACAGAAAGAATGTATCTTATGACCATATTCCTCCAATTCCCCCTCCCTCCAAACCTCTGGTTAGTACAAATCCGAGCTCTTTGAGTTTGGTTTTTTGGTTTGATTTTAGATTCCTCATATAAGTGAGGTCTTATAGTATTTGTCTTACTCTGTCTTATTTTACTTAATGGTGACTTCCTCCCTTTTTATGGCTGATAATATTCCACTGTGTGTGTATATATATATATATATATATATATATATATATACCACAACTCCTCTATCCATTCAACTCTCAATGGACACTTAGGTTGTTTGCATGTCTTGGCTACTGAAAATAATGCTGCTATAAACATAAGGGTGCAGATATATTTTTGAGGGGTTTGTTTCCTTTGGATATTCCCAGAATTGGAATTGCTGGACCATACAGGAATGGGCAAAAGTAGGTTTATAATTGTTCATATGGAAAATGACACACAGGTTACAATTATAGTAATACAAGAATAAACTTTGTTTTGCCTCCTCACAACTACAAACCTACTTTTGCTGAACCCTGTATGGTAGTACTTTTAAATTTTTTAAGGATCTTCCATACTATTTCTCATAGTAGCTGCACCAATTTACATTCTCACCATCCATGCATCTCTACATCTTCACAAGAATTTATTATCTCTTATATTTTTTATGATGGCCGTTCTAAAAGGTATGAGGTGATAGCTCATTGTGGTTTTAATTTGCATTTCCCTAATTGACTAGTGATGTTGAGCCTCTTTTCATGTTGGCCTTTCATATATCTTCTTTGGAGAAATGTCTATTCAGGTCTTTTGCCCATTTTTAATTGGGTTATTTTGGTTTGGGGCTTTTTTTGCTATTGAGTTGTATGACTTCTTTACATATTTTGGATATTTTGACCCTTATCAGATATACGGTTTGAAAATATTTTTTCCCATTCTGTAGGTTGTCTTTTCACTTTATTGATGGTTTCTTTTGCTGTGCATGAACTTATTAAAGAAAGGTCCATGAACAAGAATAATACAACTGATAACATAAAGTTAACAATAAAATGTTAATTATAAACTCACCAACATCCGGAACGGATTTTACATTCAAAAGAGTAACTTTTATTACTTAATCAAATTGGAACATTTGAGAAACAGGCCCATATGGGGATAAAACCTAAAACCAGCCCAGCTGGTATGGCCCAGCAGTTGAGCATCAACCCATGAACCAAGAGGACACCGGTTCAATTCCCAGTCAGGGCATATGCCCAGGTTGCAGCCTGATCTCTAGTAGAGGCAGTGCAGGAGGCAACCGGTCGATGTTCTATCTCACCAATGTTTCTCTCTCTCTCCCTTCTTCCTTCTTCTCTCTCTCAAATCAATAAAAACATATTATAAGAGAAAGAAAAAAAAACTAAAGCCACTGCTTTACCCACACCATGCTCTACCTGCTGAGACATAACCAGCCATACACTGGGGCCTTCAGACAAGGAAACTGGCATGTTCTCCCCTATGATGGGAGCCAGGGAGAACCACTGGCTAAGGGAGGACCTTTTCTCTTGAGACACAGTGAGCCAACACCAGAAGAATCCATTCAAGGAAATCAACATCATCAAACAGTATCAACTATTAATAATGAGTGTCTACTCTCTGAATTATATGGTAGGCTTCCAAGTCAAACTGTGAACTTATTTACTTATTTTCCTAGGACTCAGGAAAAAAATTGTATGATCTGTCTATCAGCTCTAAATCTTGTTAGATGACAAAAGTAATTACAATTTCAGCAGTAAAAACTACAGTTTAGGAAACTTAGCCACCAATAACAAATATTTACATGGGAATGTTTTAAAGTACCCTATGTTGTTGGTAAAAACACAAGTTCTAGCTCCAACTCTCAAATCTTGTAAGTGGAAGTATGGGCTGAAATTAAAACCCACATGCCAGACCATGCACAGAATAAACACGTTAACATTCTTCTGCCTGCTAGAAATCTCTCCCCCTTCCTTTACATGCCAGCAACCAACTTACAGACTCTCCAAGAGGTCTAAAGCTGTCATTTTTAAAACCAAGTAAAGCCTGGCCAGGCGTGGCTCAGTGGTCGAGCATTGACCTAGGACCCAGGAGATCGCAGTTTCGATTCCTGGTCAGGACATATGCCTGGGTTGTGGGCTCAATCCCCAGTCAGGGGTGTGAAGGAGGCAGCCAATCAATGACAACTTATCATTGATGTTTCAACTCCCTCTCTCCTCTCCCTTCCTCTCTTTGAAATCAATAAAGATATATTAAAAAAAAAACAAAACAGCTGTCCTAAAAAAAAAGTAAAGCTTGGAACCATAGTTAGTATATATCTTATATATCTGGTACCCTTGTATCTATTATTTAAAATGGCTTAAAATCTCTTACCACTTTAGCCTTCAAATAACTCCATTAAAAGAGCACAGTCTGAGGCACAAAGTGTTTCCCTTCACCTTAAACCCAGCAGCCCAGGACAGACTGACTTCAGCCCCAGCTGCAAACACTTGGAAACCAAATAGCCTTGATTGCCCATTGATCTTAAATTTTTTTTAATGTAACCTAATTCACTAAAAGCATAGCCCTCAAAAGCATCCTGGACAAACAAAAAGACAATTAACAAACCAACCTCAGGTCCTCAGTCTGGCTCAAATAAATTTTTATGAAATTCAAATAGAATTTCAGTGGCTGCCATGGTCCCTGCCTGAGACTTTCCCTTAGTCCTCTGCCCCATCCTGGCTGTGATCAGTTAAGTCACAGGTAACTTACAAATCTACACTGCTCTGTAGCTTCTAAAATGGTCTACTAATCAAGAAAGGACAGTGGTTGGATTAGTCCTGTGACCGTGTAACAATGGTAAAAACTAGTCCTCTCCTTCAGATAAACAGCAGTTGTCAACCAATTAAAGGTAAAATGCTTTAATGTTATGGAGAAGCTGGTAAATAAATACAAAGAAGTTAGTGCACCACACACACAGGCCTGGCCCTGAGGCAACTCCCTTCAAGTGTACCTTGCCCAAGGCACCTGCAAAGATCAGGCTGACCAAAACATTTACTTTTTTTTTTTAATTCTCACCCAAGGACTTTCCCATTGCTTTTCAGAGAGAGTGGAAAGGAGAGAGAAGCACTGATGTGAGAGAGACACATCGACTGGTTGCCCCCTGCAAGCACCTGGACCAGGGCTGGGGATTGGGTCTAACACCACGGTACATGCCCTTGGCTGGAATCGAGATTGGGACTCTTCAGTCTGAGGACTGACGCTCCAACCACTGATTCAGGCTGCCTAGGGCCAAAACATTCACTTTTGCTCTCCATTTGTTTCTGTATCTGCAATTAAACTATATGCAATTCAGGACCCCAAAAGAAACAGTAGAGACAACTGAGACAGCCACCAATTGAAGGTTCTCTAAGCCAGATGCCTGAGTTTTACCACTGCCCGCCCACAGACAGACCAAAGGGCAAAGTTCTTCGGATCACAGCACATGATAAACAGTGCTATGATAGAGCAGGATAAAGGCTACATTCTATTGACTAGGGGCAAATCACACTAGTTAATATGTTTGGCACAGATTTAAAGTATTACATGTTTCTTGCATAGAGTATTATGTATTTCTTGCCAAGTATTACTCCTTTCTCAGGCCATAAGCCCTTTTTAACCTTTAAGATTGACGCTTCACGCAAATATTGATAGGTATCTACTGTTATGTACGTAGAACTATGGGGGATACACAACAAACACAAGTTCAAGATTAAGCCTAACAATGAATTTTGGCAATAACAAGATCCCTGTTCTTCCTTCCACGTAACCTCCACCAGCAGGCTACTTCTCCAGACCCCAAAATCTCTAGCCCTTTCAACAGGAACCCTAAACTACTGTCCTTGGCCTATAGTTTATACTGTCTAAAATAAACTGCTTCAGGGCAAGGACCAGACTCTGTCTTGGACATAAGAGGTGTTCAAACTAAATGTCTGGTGAGCTGAAAAGTGTCACCACTCCCAGGCTCATGGCCTCTGCCTACCAGACTTCCCTAGACAGCATTTCCTCTCCTGACCAAGCTGCCCATTTCTCCCTCCAGAATGCAAGCATCACAAGGCCAGAGGCACTCAGGCTTGTCACAGCACAGAGATGGAGTGTGGCATGTAGCAGGCACAAGAGAGAAAGCCAGCACTGTGACCTAGTCTCCCCTTCCAGCTTCCAGCCCTCTGTTCCCCATCTCCTTTGCCCTGTCCTTTTATAAAACCGTTCATCACTTGTTTGCCCCATTCTATCCACTCTCAATCAACTTACCCTGTCATTTCCAAGCATTTTTATACAAATACTTGTTAGCTAGCAAACACCATTAAGTCTTTACAACTTGCCCATGCAGGCCACTTTAAGAGTTCCCTCCCTGTTTCAAGATTCTCTAGATCCTCTTAGGAACCTGTTAGCCCACACAGCTCTTCTCACGAGAGCTCCTCCTACTCTTGCCTGAGGCATCCCTCCCACACTGACAGACCCACATTCAGGTTCTATTATACGCACTTCACTCAGTCACTTTTCTGGAATGGGCATTTTTACCATTCATCTGAACTCAGTTATTATTCCTACAACAAGTTTTAAAAACCCTTCATCCATTTCTAACTGGTTGTTTTACATCTTCCCCTAGAAAATGGTCTTTCTACTTTCTATAATAGTGTTTCTAGTGAGACACATTTTAAACCCAATGTTCATCCAAAAGGAGAATGGTGGGGGTAAAATATTCACCTCCTTTCATAACCAGTGGCCAAACTGAGATGATTCTATCTGTGCCAAACTCCCAGAAGCCACCCCTTCTTGATATCCCAAATTTAGGCACAGGAGTACTGCAAAGCCTTCCACTCACCAGTTACTCTGACTTTCATCTGGCCTGTCCACCGCCATCAGACTCTGACACACCACGTCCTGCTTCAGGCAATGTAATGCCTCCTCCTCAGCAGGCCAAATACAGGCATCATCATTTCAAGTCCCATACAATTTGACTCCAGTCCATTTTCCTAGCTTTATCTGCTACCATTTTCTTTCATGGGCTCCATGAAACAGGTCTAGCTGACATTCTCAGGTTACATCCCACCTCCCAGCCTTTGTCCAGTGCCTTACCACAGTCTACAATGGCCTCACCCTGCTCTCTGCACACTGACATTGCACCAACTCTTAAATAGCGTTGATTCTTAAATAGCACTTCCTCCATTACATCTCCCAGATTACAAAGCCAAAAACGCTCTCCCCTGAACTGCTTCTTTTCATAGTACCCCTAAGTGCATCTCTTTCTCCCCAATCTCAGGGCAGGGCTATGTCTCAGTCATTTGCTTCTACAACACAGACTTGCAAACAGTGAGCAACCAATAAACATCACTAAGTCAATGTTAAGTAGGAAAAAAGCTAAGTTTGTCTAGTCTTATAAGCCCCCTCCATAAAACATGTAACTCGCTCCAATTGCAAATAGACACAAAACTTTTCTCCCACTATGCAACAGTTCACATTTGGAACAGTAGTCAGATAAACCAGACATCAGCTCTACAGTGCTTTGCAACTGTGCTAAATGGATGAATAGTTACAAAATCATTAAAAACAAAACCAAAAAAACAGCCCTTGCCAGTTTTGCTCAGTGGTTAGAGTGTCAGCCTGCAGACTGAAGGGTCCCAGGTTCCATTCCAGCCAAGGGCACGTACCTTGGTTTCAGACTTGGTCCCCAGCCCTGGTTGGGGCGCATGTGGGAAGCAACCGATCAATGCGTCTCTCACATTGATGTTTCTCTCTCTCTCTCCTTTCCACTCTCTCTGAAAAGCAATGGAAAAAATATCCTCGGGTGAGGATTAAAAACAACAACAAAGATCATACTCTTCAAAACTGCCAAGTTCATGAAAAATAAGGAAAGACTGAGAGAGAAACTGTTAGACAGGAGGGCAGTAAGAAGATATAACAATTAAATGCAATGTGGGATCCTGGAACAGTAAAATAATATTAGAAGAAAAACAGGTGAAGTCCAAATGAAGTCTGGTGTTTAATTAATAGTAACATACCAACTCTGGCTGGGTGGCTCAGTTGGCTGGAGCATCATCCATATACCAAAAGGTTGCGAGTTTGATTCCCAGTCAGGACACATACCTAGGTTGCGGGTTCGGTCCCCAGTGAGGGGTGAGTACTGGAGGCAATGGATCCATGTTTCTCTCTCTCCCTTCCTCTCTCTCTAAAATCAATAAAAACATATCCTCTGGGTGAAGATTTAAAAAAAAGTTACATACCAATGTTAATTTCTTAGTGTGGACAACCTTACTATTGTTATGTAAGAGGTTAACACTGGAAACCTGGATAAAGAATACAATGGAACTCCATGCACTACTTTGGCAACTTTTCTGTGTGTCTAAAATTATTCCAAAATACCACAATATCACTTATATGTGGAATATAATAAACAAAATAAACTGATGAACAAAATGGATCCAGATACATAGAAGCATGGAACAGACTGAGGGATCTCAGAGGGAAGGTGGGGAGTAGGTAGGAAGAGATTAATCAAACCCATGGACACAGACACTGGTATGGGAAAGCCTGGGGTGGGATGGATGTGGGGTGGAGGGGATCAGTGGGGATAAAAAGGGGACATCTGTAATATTTTCAACAATAAAGATAAAAAAATTTAAAAATAAAAATTATTCCAAAATAAAACTTTACTTAAACAAAACTGTGTCCAGGACATGTATTTTCCACCACACTCACTGATCCCCCATCAATGCCAGACAACACTGGCACTGAGGCTTTCCAAGAATCAAAACCACTCTGGTGAACCAAAGCAAAGCATCAGAGCCAGCTGCACAATGATCAGATCCAACCTCATCTGCTATGACAGCATCCATGGAATCATAGTGTGGTTGGCAGAATAATGCTCCCAGAGAGGGCCACATCCTAATCCCTGGAACGTGTGGATATTTTAGATTACACAGCAAAGGAGAATTAAGGTTGCAGGTGGAATTAAGGTTGCTAAACAACAGATAGAGTATCCTGGATAAATTATCCAGGTGAGCCCCATATAATCACATCTCCTCCCCAACTCTCTTCTTAAAGGTCCTTAAAAATGGAAGAGGGAGGAAGAAGAGAGTTGGGGAGGAGATGTGACTTTGGAAGATCAGAGAGATGCAACATTGCTGGCTTGAAGAGTGGAGGAAAGGGCCAAGGAATGTGAACAGCCTCTAAAAAAAAAGGAAGAGGCCTGCCCTACCCAGTTTGGCTTAGTGGTTAAAGTGTCAGCCTATGGACTGAAGGGACCAGGGTTTGATTCTGGCCAAGGGCATGTACCTCTGTTGCAGGCTCGATCCCTGGCCCTGGTTGGGTACGTGCAGAGACAACCAATCAATGTGACACTCTCTCTGAAAAGTAATGGAAAAAATATCGAGTGAAGATAAAAAAAAAAAAAAAAAAGGAAGAGGCCAGGAAATGGAGTCTCCCCTAGAGCCTTCAGAAAGAACCAGCCCTACTGACACCCTGACTTTAGCCCAGTGAAACCCATGTCAGGCTTCTTATCTACAGAACTGTAAAATCATATACTTGTATTATTTTAAGGCACTAATTTGTGGCAATTTGTTACAGCAGCAACAGAAAACACTAGAACATTTTTTTTTAATTCTGAGAGAATGTATTCCTTCCACCCTCACAACCTCCTATGTCACCTCCTCTAACACACCCTCCCATCTACATGTGTCCCCAACTCCTTGAAAGAACATATTTGGGGGCCTAGAAGAAAGCTATCAAGGAAAAGGAAAAAGAAAAGGAAAAGGAGAGACTACAGTTAAATTCTAGGATAGAGATTTTTCTCCCCAACTTCCTAAAACTTCACTGTGCCATTGGTCTTTACTCAAATATCCTTCTTTAAAAATTAAAGTTATTGCTTCAACATAGTCTTTAGTCAGTCATCTGTTAAGAACCCAAGTTTAGCAGATTCAGATCTAATCTCTTCACCAAAGAAAAACAGTTTGCATGTAAATCTCATTAAGGTTACATCTGCTGAAAATTACTTAAGCTATAGTGAAAGGACATATCACTTTCCTCCTGAGTTTCACAATAAAAGATAAAGGACACAATTCAAAGATTACTCTTCTCATATGTTGGGGGGGGGGAGGGAATCCCATAAGAAAATATTTTGAGAGTTTTAGCATAATTAATATATTAAGCACTAAACTTCAAATTTCAGATACACTATTCTCACAGTACTGAAAAACCCATATGAGTAATCTAAATATATGTGGAGCAAATCATACACCTCTAGCAAAGAAAAAACTCACAAAGTCTAAAAATTCCTTAAAATCAGAATCACCCAAGGGGTTGTGGAATACTAACCTAAGCTACAAGTTCTTCCAAGTTTCAGACCCCCAAAGGCTGGGTTTTCTTTGTAATCATCCAAAAAGGCAAGTTTTTTTTAAGTGTTCTGCACATCCTATAATTAGTAAGGCATTTTAGTAATTTTTTTTTAAGTTAATTCCTTCAAGAGTATTGCTTTGGGGTTTTTTGGTTTTGTGTGTGTGTGTGTGTGTTTTACTTCCTGTTTTACAGGATGTAAAACCACATTTAGAAATGTGGTACATACTAGCAAGGCCTATTTTAAGAGGAATAAGGTTCCTCACTGCTTCTCTAACCCTCTCTATTTTAGATAAGTTTACACAGTTTAATATAATGATCGCAAGTTTACGTTATCACCCAGAATTAAATGAAAGTCTTTTGTTTATTTTGCTGTATATGAATGCAGTGGAAAAAAACTAATCATAACTTTAGACAAAACCTTATGAACCAAACACTCTATGCAATATTCTCATTATTTAGAAATATTCATTATTCCAGGACATTGGCATTTCAGTCTGGGAGGAAGGGAGGAAGGGGTACTTATTACTAATAAGCTGAGAAAAGAAGTCTACTTGCTACATTTTAGATGAAAAAATAACCTGAAAGTTATTAAAACATTTACAAGTTAAATTGCATTCTTAAAGGTCACATTTTTTTTAGGGTTAAACAACTCTTTAGGGGAGAGGGGGATTTTAGGAATCTTATTTAACCTTGACAAAAAATTTTGATCTAAGTGATCAAAACTGTTTTACATTGAGAAAAGGCCAACATTTTTATATAGTGAACAGGTGCACATTGGTTTCTTTACAAGTGAAAAAAGAGTGCTTACAGATTTTCAGGATAATAAATAATTCACTGCAAAGACACCAAGGGCAGAACTGGAAACTTGGGTCAGCCAGGCAGTAGGGGACACTAACAGCCACCTCAACCTTGGGGCGGGGGGCGGAGGGGGTGTAGTGGAGACGACAACAATCCAGGGCACATGGCATCCAAGAAACCTTGGCCCAGCAACAGGATTTTCAGTCCTTTCACAGTGAAAACTCACTTAACGCTCTATTCACAAAACCAGAAAGTTCTAGAATGGTCTTTTAGTTTTTTCAACCGCAACCAATTCCTTTTGTCCCTTATTACCTAAGAAGTTAAAAATCACACATATCAAACTCACTGTACCCTAACCAAGAACTCAAGTCTCTATCACCTAAATTATACCCATAATTAATCTTTTCAAAAGCCATTTTGTCAGTTACATAACAGGTTCTTTTCATTTTTTTTAATTTATAAAACAAACATAAATGGGGAAAAATAACAAAACTCCATTTTGGTGTATTTCCCTCCAAAGAGACTTTTTTTTTCTTTATTAAAATGATAAAACTGGAAGAGGGTAATATATGTTAAGGGGCCGCCTCTATTCTGGGTAATTTATATTTAAACTGAGGCTTTGGCCCCAACACCCAGGAACTTTTTTATACAGTGGGTTAGTAAGTAAAAAAATAAATAATAAAATGCTAAAACTTTTGCTCTGGCCAGGTGGTTCAATTGGTTGGATAGTCGTCTCATACATCAAAATGGTTGTGGGTTCAATTCCCAGTCAAGGTACATTTCTGGGTTGTGGGTTCAAGCCCCAGTAAAGGTGTATGAGAGGCAACTGATTGATGTTTCTCTCTCTCACTCTCCCCTTTCTTCTCTCTCTAAAAAATTAATAAAAAAAGAAAAAATATATCCTATTTAAAATGCTAAAACTTGCAAAGGACTATACTAGGGTGCTAAACCACCATTTCTGTTACATGTGGCCAGGTGCTCAAAATTCTAGATGAAATACCTAAGGACCACAAGCAGGAGCAGCAACAAACTATACTCAGTGAGCCTTGGACTATGGCCCCAAAAGCAGTAGTCCTACTAAAACTGCTTTTACAGAAAGCATCTTTTTCCTTCCCACATAGACAAACTCCTCTTTATTATTTTCCTTTATCTATTGTTCTGTGCCAATTTTAAAAGCCATGTCCCACACCTTTATCTAAACTGTAAAGACATGCCTATAGTGAAAACAAGTGGAAAAATGGCTGATATGCACATAGCAAACTTCTTAGTCAATCAAATAAATGAAAGTTCATAATCCTAAATTTCACCTTTCAAAATTATTCAAATACTTCCGTATGTAGCCTTTAAACAATTCAATAAATACTTCTTGAGACAATTAGTGTCATGCCTTAGTTTGGTTCATGGGTGACCAGAGACTATCCCTATCATTATTAAGCTTACAGTCCTTCTATTATGGGGACAAACATAAACCAGTCATTACGTATTTGACCACTTGTGTTAAGTTCTATGTGGCTATAACGAGATGGGGTGGCCACTTTCCTTGGGAGTGATGATTAAGAAGGCTCTCTAAGAGGAAGCAATATTTAAGGTTAAGTAGGAATTATCGTGGAGATTTTTGGGGGGGGTGAGGGGAGGATTTGCAAGAAAGGGGATGGACACTCAACAGGACCTTGGTCCATACAGAGAATCAGCAGGTGTTAATGGCCATGCAAGAATAAGGCACATGGCTCAATCTAAGAAATGAAAAGCCAATGTAGCCAGAGCACCAGTTCAGAGACACTGTGACTGGGGGAAGGGGCCACGCCACCAGGTTCTGATTGGGACATTTATCATAACAATAACATTTGGCCCAGCCGGCGTGGTTCAGCAGTTAAGCATTGACCTATGTTCCAGGAGACTGAGGTTCAACTCCTGGTCAGGACACATGCCCGGACTGCAGGCTGGATCCCCACCAGGGAGTGTGCAGGAAGCAGCCAATCAATGACTTTCTCTCATCATTGATGTTTCTATCTCCCTCTCCTCCCTTCTCTCTCTGAAATCAATAAAAATATATTTTAAAGAATAAAACTATTTAAAAAAATAAAAAATATTTGAAGCCCTGGCCTGGTAGCTCAGTTGGTTAGAGTGTCCTCCCCACACGCCAAGGTTTTGGGCTTGATCCCCAGTCAGGGCACATATGAAAGTCAACCAATGAATATATAAATAAATGGAAAAACAAACTGATATTTCTCTCTCTCTCACTCTTCTCTCCCTCTCTCTCTCTCTAAATCAATCAATCAATCAAAATGCTATTTGCTCCAAAGGTGAATTTAAAGAAAAATTTAAATACTGAGGGGGAAGAATGGAAGATTAGTACAAAAGAGTAACAAAAACAGACACTTAAGTATACAGCTGGGTCTGGGTCTGGCTTAAAATATACCATGAATAAGATCCATGAAGCAACAACAACAACGAGGACGAAGAGCCACTTAAAAATAGAAACATCTTTACAGAATTAACAAAGTGGTTGTTAAAGTGGATCATTTCCTAAACCTAAAAAGGCTTTATATGTTGATTATCTCTAATTGCCAGAGTTCTAAGAACTGAGGATTGACACCCTCTTCCATATAGCTTTAAGATAAAACTGAAAAAGTTGAATTGCACAATAATTCCATTTGAAATTCATATTAAGCCCTGGCCTGTATCTCAGTAGTTAGAGCGTCAGCCCTTAGATAAAGAGGTCTCGGGTTCGATTCCTGGTCAAGGGCTGGTACCTCGGATACAGGCTTGATCCAGGCTCCAGTAGGGGCATGTATAGGAGGCAACCAATCGATGTATCTCTCTCACACTGATGCCTGTCTCTCTCTCTCCCCTCCTCCCTCCCTTCCACTCTTCCTAAAGATCAATGGAAAAAATATCCTCAGATGGGGATTAAAAAAAAAAAAATTAAAATTAAGAGAACACATACTAAAAACATTTGAAGACAATAACGTTTAGTTGAGTTCATTCAATTTTTGTATAAAGTTTATCAACCAGCCAAACTCAATCCCCACAGAGCACTGACTAAACAGCAATAATAAACTGACAGCATGTGGTCAGACAGCAATGCATCATCATTTTCACATACTAACTAGCAAACACCTTGCTACTGAAGGAAGCTCATCCATTACACTTACCATTTGAGGGATAAAGGGACTTACACAGGGTAATGGACAGATCAAAACACTTATTTTGGCAACAAATGCAGATTATGCTCTGAACCAGCATTTACTGACACGCTCTAATTATGTTATTTAATTGATTATGGGCTCATTGCCCATATGCAAAAAAACTCTCCTTATATGTGATGAAACATAAACTTACTATGTCAAGTATACTTAAAATCCAAGGTACACAAAGCTTCTTGAAAAATATTCTCAATATTCCTTAAGTCTGTTTGTAGAAAGTTCTATTTGTCACTGTATCAACACTGTAATTAACCTAACATGACAGCCACTAGTCATAAGCAGCCCATCTGGTTTAGAGAGATGAAAGGCACACTGCTCGTGCAGTGTGATTAACATGGCTGGTCCACAGAGGGTCTAGAGAAAAACATCTGACAGTGGAAATTCAAGTAAGAAAGCTGACACAAACTTATAACTGCAAATGAGGAATCTAAATTATGTGACACCTTTAAAAACAAACTTCTGGTAAATTATATAATATAGATTTTACCACAATAAAAAATTCAGGAGAAAATAACTTCTGAAAGTTTCCAATTTGGATCAAATCTAGCAATACCTTTGGGTAGCTTCGTAACTAACTCAAGAGGCATGCACAAAGAACACAGAAAAATGTCATAGCAACTTGGTCTTTGTTTCCTCCCATCTCATTCCATTCAAGAGGCCCAGCCTATCAAATGAGATCCTGCTCTTAAGCGTGAAACTTTACAGAAAGAGAACAACAGCTGAATGGAGGGTGGGGGAGGAAACACCAAAGATAGGGATCCAATTCCAGGGTCACAATCGAAGTTGAGCAATATGTTTTCCTTTAAAAAAAAACAAAAAAAAACTACAGTTTCAAAGTAATATCAGAGTATTTGTGCAATCATTCTCAAGACACAAACAGAACTCTAGCTCTTCCAGGACAGCCAACATTTATTAAGAGAAATCAAGACCCCAAAGACATCAACTAAATAGTCTCAGAGTCTCTGATTTAGAACTATCCAAGTTATGCCATTGACTGGGTTTGCACAAACCCAAAATAGTAACTGTTTCAATGGCATTTTTCCACAAGCAATATTATCTTTCGTTTTGCTGAATTTATCTTATCATCCCACCAAAAGGACCAAGATATTCTAAGTTTTGCAATTCAACAACTGTGCACACTTTTACTCTTCAGTTGAAAAGGTATGTTAAGGATACTGTTTAAATCACTTCAGGAAACTCACAACATAGGAAAGCCCGAGGTTTGATTTCTCTACAGAGAAATTTGCAAAACCACCTTGTTCTTGCAAATGGATAGGAAACATCTCATAACCTATACCTAAGTATGTTGCACATTAAATGGTAGAAAAAAGGATGGTTTTCAAAGCACAGGGCCCTCTTAGACCAGCTTAATCTTCTAAAACTCCTTGGAAGATGGGATACAAGACTGGCTTTCCAAAAACACAACAGAAGGAGAAAGCCTTAATGGGGCACCAGCAACAGAGCAGATCTCAAAAAATTAAGAGCCCCCCCCCCAACATGGCGGGGATACAGGACTTAAAAGCACAATCCTTCTTTGAGAGGGTACTGAATCCATGAGGCAGGGCCAACACACACACACACACACACACACGCACGCACGCACACGCACGCGCCCGCACACACAAGCAAGCAAGCAAGCAAGCACGCACACACACACACACACACACACACACACACACACACACCCCTACCGCCCTGCCAGGGAATGATGAAATGAGGAACGGAAATTAACATTTCAAGCAACGTCTCACATTGTTCCTTGAGGCCAAGGGCTGCTGTTGCAGCCGCCACCGCTTCCCTCCCACCCGCTCCCCAGTCCCGCCTACCCTCCCCCCCCCGAAACAACACCCCCTGCGCCGCTGCCCCGAATTCCTGCCCCTCTGCGAGCCCACGCGCGCCTCCTGCAACCTCGGCGCCCCCACTTTCCCTCCAGGGCCCCGGCTCACCCGCCCCCTCCGGCTCTCAGCCCGAAACCCGCCAGCTCCCATTTCAAAACAGCGATAATAATAGGGACACTGGGAATAACAACTACCACAGCTACCGTGAGGGCGCCCCTCCCGCGCGGGTCAGAGGTCGGTGCCCCGGCTTCCCAGGTGCCCTGGGCCCCCGGAGCCCACCCTAGCCCCTCACAGCTGCTGGGACCTCCCAGACTCACCCAGCAGCCCCCATCAACCCCTCAAACCTACCCTGGGCGCCCAGCCCCACCCCTTAGCCCCTCACGGCTGCCCGGGGTCCCCCAAGCCCCCAGCGCCCCCCAACATCCCCTCCAGTGCCGTCCGTGAGCTCCTCACGGCTTCTCTGGGTCCCCCAGGCCCACCGTCGGCCCCTCATGGCTACCTTGAGCCCCACAGGTCCCTCAGGACGGCCCTGGAACCCACTTCCCAGTACCTCACCGCTTCCCCAGACCCCCAGGCCCACCCTCAGCCCCTCCCGCCTACCGCAGGCCCCCAAGCCCTCCCTGGAGCCCACCCTCAGCCCGTCAAGGCTGCCTCCGGGCCCCCCACCAGGCCCGCCCCGGAACTCCCTCAGCCCCTCAAGCTGCCCCGGCCTCCAGGCCCACGGCCGGCCCCTCACAGCTGCCCCAAGCCCACCCAGAGCCCTCCGTAGGCCCCTCGCGGCTGCCCAGGCCCCTAGGCCACCCCGGAGCACCCCCGTAGACCACTCACCGCTGCCCAGACCCCGCGACCCCCGATGTCGGCCTGGAATCCACCCTCAGCCCCTCACGACAGCCCTGAGCCGCCCCAGGCCCACACTCTGCCCCTCACGGCTCCCCCAAGCTCTCCCAGAGTCCCCCCACCTCGGCCCCTCGCCGCAGCCGCAGGCCCACCCGGACCCCCCCAGCTGCTGCGAGCACCCGAGGCCCATCTGGAGCCCACCCTCAGCCCCTCAGGGCTGCCCCAAGCCCCCAGGCCCACCCGGAGCCCCCGTCGCCCCTCACGGCTGCTCTGGGCCCCCCAGACCCACCCGGAGCCCACCCTCGGCCCATAAGGGCTGCCCCAAACCCCCAGGCCCGCCTGGAGCTCTCCCATCAGCCCCTCACTGTTGCCCAGGCCCCCCAGGCCCACACGGAGCCCCCCGTCGGCCCTCACGGTTGCCCTGGCCCCTAGGCCCGCCTGGAGCACGTCGCACTGCTCTGCCTGGCCGGGAAGGCCTGCAGGCCGCGAGACCGTCCCACAACCCGGCGCCCACCAAACCCCCGCGCCGGCGGCGGTTCTCACCCGGCTCCGGGCGGCGCGGCTCCGCGGGCTCAGCGGCGGCGCGCAGGCGAGGCCATGCAGCCCCGGCCCGGCTCCCGGCCCGCGGCCCGCGCGGGAAGGCGGCGGAGGCTGCGCGGGCTCCGAGGCCGGCGAGGCGGCCCCTCGGGCGCGACCGGGCTCGGCGGGGCCGCAGCGACTCGAGTAATCACTGAGGGGGCGTTGGGCCGCGCGCTCCGCGGCGGCGCCTCCCCGCCTGTGGCCCTCGCTCCATCGCGATCCGGCTCGGGCGGCCTCTGGCTCCGAGACCCGCGGCGGCTGCGGCGGGAGCCGGCCTCATGAGACGACGCCGCCCATTGGTCCGCCGTATCCGCCACCGCCATTGGCCAGCTGCTCTAAGCACAGGACTGTAAACGTCACGACGTCGGAGACGAAGTGCACGCGGAGTGAAGGGGCAACGGCGTGATTGACAGCTTTTGTGACAGGCCTAGGGCGGGATCATAAGGACGTCCCGGGACGGATTGGTCAAGGTCGTGCGTCCAGGCGCACGGGACGTTAGGGTAGCGAGCAGTTTGATTGGCTTCTTGAGTCGCAAAGGGCAAGGGTGGGTTCTTTTCGTTCTCGGACGTGACAATTGGCCTTTCCAAGTGCCGGAAGCGACTTAGGGAACTGTGGAGAACCAGGGCCTGGTGTTTAAGGACCTGGAAGACGGAATGTGAGCCTGGTGTGTTGTAGCAAGCACTCGACGCGGACCTGAGGCCGTCGGCTCTACTCTGAGCCGTGCCCCCACGGGGCCGCGGAGCTGGGCATCGTTGACCGACCCCTGTGAGCTCACAAAGCGGGGAGCAGTCGATGGGGTTGTGCGGTGGTATCTTATTTGCCGCTTTAAATGCTCGAGCTGCTTACACTGGAGCCTCAGCCCCATAACCAGGGGAGCAGACGTGGTGGGACATGCAGGACACTCGGCTGGATGCTGCTGAACTGCCGCAGCCCTGGACATTTTAATTCACCTCTCAAATCTTATCTCACGGGGCCGTCGGGAAGATTCAACAAGAACCACGTGAAACCCTTAGAACAGAGCTTGTCACCTAGGAAACTGTGGCAGTAGTGGTTGTGCTATAACCAGATTCTGCTCTTCCCACTCACAACCAGTAACTTCCCTGGATGAGGGAGGACACCTCACAATAACAGCCAACCCATGCATGGGCTGTCGAGTACCCGTGAAAAGATGAGCCAAGCGTACCCATATTTGTCTCGTAGTAAGAATTACCTGGTAAAATTGATAAAATTTAGACTCCGTTCTCACCAATTGTATCAATCTAAATGGGAGGGAACTAGAAATTCTGTTTTTTTGTTTTGGGGGTGGTTTTGTTTTGTTTTTGTTTGTTTGTTTGTTTTGCCCCTGACAATATTGACCTTTGGTGAAATGTGAAAAACGCTGACTTTAGCCAATCAAATACTCTCTCCAGGAAATTTAAGTAGGAAATAGGAATAAGGCAGTTTGCCTTAGAAACAATCTGAAAATATGCTAAGGTAAAAGCAAAGTGAAGTTCCACAGAAGCAGAACCTCTTAACTAAAAAGTATACAGCAGCAAAAAGAAATGCAAAGTATAGGGAAAGAATTAAGCCATATAACGCATTAATTCAAAAATGTTTATTGAGTGTCTGCTATGCACAGACACTATATCAAGCACTGGGAATTAAGTAGGAGCAGAGCAGGTCTAGCCTCTACCAGCATGTGATGGGTTATCAGACAGGAAAAACATGTTTATCAAATAGCCATAGAAGTACCTAGTTATAAGCTGTGATAAGTGCTTTGAGAAGTATAGGGAGTTATGAAAGAACCCTGAGTGAAAATCAGGTCTAGGCTGGGAAGTGGTTTGTAGAAGGTTTCCCTAAGGCACTTCGACTTGAGCTGCTGTCAGAAGGTTGAGGAAGAGCTAACTGATGAAGATATAATGGGGAGAAATTGTAGGTGTAATGTACAATATGACTAACCATATATGACTATCAAGCATTGGAAATGTGGCAAGCCCATATTGACATATGCTATGAATATAAAATACACGCTAGATTTGGAAGACTTAGTTCCAAGAAGAAAAAAATGTGAAATAGGTCACAAATAAATTTTTTTATTTATTACAGGTGGAAATGACAGCATATTGAACAATTGCATTAAATATAGTAGTGAAATTCATTTTACCTGCTTTTTTCTTTAATCATCGCTACTGGGAAATTTTAAATGACATCCTGCTGCATTTGGTTTCTGTTGGACTGCCTTGGGCAAAGGGGCAGCCTAACTGATGTCTTTAAGATGAAAAGAGGCATGGTGGCTCAAGGAGCAGCACTGATTCTTTCATTCAACACATATTTAAGGCTTCTAAGTGCCAACATTTGGCCAGCACCATTCTAAGTCCTGTATTAAATATGGGATAATTGGGGAGGGGTGCTAATTTAAGATAACCTTTAAGCAGACTCAGGAGTGAGGAAGCAAGGCATGTGGATTTGAGGAAGAGCACCCAGGTGGGGGCAGGAAGAAGCCCCACAAGCACAGAGCAAAGCTGGAGCAGATGAGTTTAAGAAGGTGGCTGAGCCCAGCCAGGCATGGCTCAGCAGTTGAGCATCAGCGTAGGATCCAAGAGGTCGAGGTTTGATTCCCAGTCAGGGTACATGCCCATTATGGGCTTAATCCCCAGTTGGGGGCTTGCAGGAGGCAGCCAATCATAACAACTCTCTCATTATTGATGTTTCAACTCTCTCTCTCCCTCTCCCTCTCCCTCTCTGAAATTAATAAAGATATAATTTTTTTTAAAAAGTGGCTGAGTGAGGGTCCAGACTCAGAGGGGATTTCACCCTGAGTGGAAAGGTAAGCCACTGGAGGATAGCAAGGAGATGGAAACATGATCTGGCCTGTTTAAGGGATCATTCTGTAGATGACAAGAACATAGAGGAAGTGACATGAGGTAGCAATGACATCTGGACTCATGAGAGTCTGATCTGGGTGTGTTTTGAAGATAGCGTCAACAAGATTTTGTGTGCTGTAAGAGAAAGAAAAATCCAGGATGTAGGTGACAGCTGGAAGGACCCTGGGGAGGTACATGTTTGCGTTGAAAAATTGGGAGTTTAGTTTTATACAGTTAAGTCCAAGATGCTTGGTTCTCTTTAATGTAATAGGTGAATATAGGGCACTAGGGGGGCAGCAACAGAGAGACAGTGGAGGTGGCCAGGGCCAGACAAGGCCTTGCGGGCACATGAATGATTCTCAGCCTGGGAGCATCACCTGCCAGTAAATGGCTTTAATTGGGAGGTACAGGAGCAGAATCCTGTTTTAAAACTCTGCTCTTGAAACTGTGAAGGGCAAGACCATGATGAGAGTCCAGGTGGGAAGCTGTCCCAATAGTTCCAGAGAAACAGGAAGAGCAATGAGGAAGTAGTAAAGGGGAAGATGCTGGAGTGGGGTCAGGTGGCAAACAGCATCTGCTGGGCCCAGGAGGGAACTGAAGAGAGCTACCAGAGAGCCAACTTTGCCACATCTTCCAGTTTTCCCATTGCAACTGGAAATTAAATTTTGATGGGACATTTCAATAAAAGAAATTAATTTGTCAAACATTGTGTGGACCAGGGCCCTGGCTGGGTTGTTCAGTTGGTTAGAGCATCTTCCCTACATGCCAAGGTTGTGGGTTCAATCCCCGGTCAGGGCACATACAAGAGCCAACCGATGAATGCATAAATAAGTGGAGCAACAAATCAATACTCTCTCCCTTCCCCCTCTCTCTAAAATAAATAAATATAAATAATATAAAGTTTTAAACTGCATAGACCAAACAAAACACATCAGACCTACAAATTCCTAATCTTGATCCCTAAAGAGTAGTTTTCCAATGCTTGCCTGGGAAGCCTGTTTTCCTTAATGCAGTTACCTGGTCCCATTCAGAGGTTCAGTAGCTCTGGAGTGAGATTTGCAGTGTGCATCCAAGAGCCATCTTCCAACTTCAGAGTATCCCCCAGGCTAGTCAGGAAGGCCTGGCCTTGACAGTCCCTGTGCTTGGACAGCTCCAATACTGGTCAGTGACTGTGTTCATTACAGCTCACCCCACCCCACCCAAAGATCTTGGATTCATCCTGCAAACATTTATTCAGGGCCTACTATTTGTTAGGCACTGATTTAGGAGCTAAAGATTTAGCTGTGAACAAAACTAAGTTCCTGCCAAGGCACTTACATTCTCTTACCTTCTGTGTTCCCTGGAACCAAAAGAAGCTAATTGTTGATTAAATGTAAGCCACAGGTGGCTCCAGAAAAGTCCAGTGCCCAGATGGTGCTAATGTACTCCCAGAAAATAAATGTGTTCTACTTCATTCTGGCCCTAAGCAAAGGCACTCCAAGCATCTCTCCACACACCCACTCCCCCCCCTCATACTACCCCTCTACTGTGGAGGAGAATTGTGGAGTTGTGGAGCTTGCTGAGATCTCCTTGGGGGGGGGGGGGCTCTTCTCTCCCTTGCAGAACAGCCAGACATCACTGTTGAAAAGGAGGCCTCCCAGCCACTTTGCTTGCTTTCTACTTCCTCCTCTACACAAGTGGCTTAAGTGGCCAGAGCAGGTTCACACTCTAGCCACCTCCCCCTGTATTTTTCCTCCTGACTGTGTGATGAGAACTGACATCTGGGCTTGGGCCTAGCCCCAGCTCACCAGTATTCTTAGCACTAGAATTTGGAACTCAAGCTCATTTCACAATAAATTATGACATGCTTCACTTTCCAGTTACCATATCTCTGTGTGGTGCATTGCCCTCCCAAACTTTAAGGGAAGGAGAAACTGTGGCATGAAGCAAGATTCAGATATTCCTAAGGCCCCTGACCTTAGGGCCACCAAAACCACCCCCCAATATTTAAAATTCTGTACCCAGTACTTTTCCTATAGTCCTACCAGTTTTTATGCCATTTTAAAGTCTATATATGATGTATCATTTTCTTTAATTAAATAATCACAAATCCAGTTAGAAAGATTGAGAGTAAAAATAAGTCTTCCTAAGATATTTTCCTAGTAAGGCTGTTATCATATTGCATAATGTGTTTTATGTAATGAATTTCAGCCTGCAGTAAGCAGTGGCCTTACTTAGCTGAGAGATGAATCATGTACTCATTCAACAAATGTTTGGGTGCCTACTGTGTGCTGGACACTGTTACAGCAGAGAAAAACACAGAAATCTTTTAAACATGCTCACAGTCCAGACAGGACTTGAAACAGCTCCTTGTGATTGTGTAATTAGTGTATAACATGCCAGAAGCTTTGGTGAGTAGCCATGTTGGGTAAGTGACATGACATCCACCCACCTGTAGCCCCTCCTCTTGGGTTTGCAAAGGAACCACAGATTTACCACAGAGTCTCCGCCCTTCTCCGTCCCTGGAAACTAGCCTTGGGAATACAGCTGAGTCTGCCGGTAACAGTCATTGGACAGCAGCCCTTTGGCTGATGCCAGTTATGTGAGTAACTACAATGCTTTTTTTCCAGGATGGTCAATCCAGAACCTTTTGCTAATGATGAATTCAGTAAAGATTTAAAAACATAATCTCTGAATTGTCCCTGGGTACTTTAAGATGTCTTAGCTACAGATGAGCTCACAAGGGATATCTTCAATACGATAATGACGAGTTCCCTTTTAAAATGTACAAAAACACACATATATCTTGGATTTAAAAAATTCTAATTATGTTAGAATTGCCGTGATTGAACTTAGAGCACTGGTTCCCAAAGTGTGATCCAGGAATCCCTGGGGGTTATGAGACCTTTTGTAGAGTCAGCAAAGTCAAATTATCTTCCTAATAATACTAAGAGGTTGCCCTGGGCGGTATGGCTCAGGTGGTTGGGGTGTAGTTTCATGCATTGAAAGGTTGCCGGTTCAATTCCAGGTCAGGGCACATACCCAGGTTTCGGGTTCGATCCTGTTCAGGGTGGGTATGGGGGATAACCAACCCTTGTTTCTCTCTCACATCCATGTTTCTCTTTCTCTCTCCCTCTTCCTCCGTCTCTCTCTAAATAAATTTTTTTTAATATTTTTTTTAATTGATTTTTAGAGAAAGAGGAAGGGAGAGGGAGAGAGAGAAATGTCTATGAGAAAGAAACATCATTAATTGGCTGCCTCCTACATGCCCCCTACTGGGAATCAAGCCCGCAACCTGGGCATGTGCCCTGGCAGAGAATCAAACCATTGGGGGCTCGATCCCAAGTAGGAGGCATGCAGGACACAGCCGATCAGTGACTCTCTCATCATTGATATTTCTATCACTCCCTCTCCTTCTCCCTCTCCCTTCCTCTCTCTGAAATCAGTAAAGACATATTAAAAATAAAAAAGTACTAGGAGGCCTTGGATGGTGTTCTCGGTGGTTAGATCGTTGACCTATGCACTGCATGGAAGGGTCTCAGGTTCAATTCCCAGTCAAGGGCACATACCTGGATTGCAGGTTTGACCCCTGGCCCAGGCCTGGGTGAATGCAGGAGGCAACCAATCAATGTTTCTCTTTCTCTCTCTCCCTCCCTTCCTACCACTCTCTCTAAAATCAATGGAAAAATACCCTCCGGGGAGGATTAACAACAACAAAAAATACTGCCCCTGTCCCATGTTGCTCAGTGGTTAGAGCGTCGGTCTGCACACCAAAGGGGCACGAGTTCAGTTCCTGGCCAAGGGCACGTACCTAGGTTGCAGGTTTGATACCCAGCCCTAGTCGGGGCCCGTGCAGGAGGCAACGAATCAGTGTGTCTCTCTCACATCCATGTTTCTCTGTCTGTCTGCCTCTCCCTTCCACTCTCTCTGAAAAGCAATGGAAAAAAAAATCCTCAAATGAGGATTAAAAAAAAAAAAGATCATGACTACAGAATCTGAACTCATTCTTTTGTAAACAGAGTCCCATGGACAACTCTCCCAAGATAACACAGTCATCAAAAGCATACACTCTGGGACCAACTCTGCCCTGGCAAAATATTCACCATCAAGGCCTCAGTTTCCCCATCTGCAATGGGGCTAATGAGAGCACCAACCTGGTAGGACTTTTATGAAGATAAATATCTCCAACTTGGTTAGAACTGTCTCTGGCATGCAGTAGACATGAGTGCTAACTTTTATCATAAAACTAAAGAGATGGCTACATTCGCTCTGTGGAGGGTTATGAGTGCAGTAGCACAGATAAGCGTGGGCATTAGAGTGAACTCAGGGCACCAGCAGTTTGGAGGGCATGGCTGCTGCCTGCCGCAAGAGTGGGTGCTCTCACAAGATGATCCAGAGCCCTGGCATCTGGAAGTTAGGTGTCACTAGACCAAGAGGTGGGTGCATGACAACTCAATAAGGGAGAGAAAAGTGGTTCAATTTAGTAGGATGGTAGGGAGTTTGGGAGAAATGGTAAAAAAACAATGTGTGAAGATAGAGCATGGCCAGGCCTTAGTGGTTTGTAAGCTGGCAGATGGCCAGTAGAGCTGTCCCATGTGTCCTTTATTCACCTGCTGGTGAGAAGCAGACACTTTGGTGATGGGTTTGCTGTGGAGGATGATGCACCTTGGCCCAGGCCCAGGCTACAGGAACCTAAACATCAGTCACTTGGCACTTTCCCAGAGCAGACAGCCTGAGAACTGTTCACCCCTTCCTGCCTCACCTAGTCCCGGGTCTGGAAGCAGTGTTTTATGAGTGCACATACCTTTTACACTATAATACAATCCTGGGGACAGCACAGATGCTCAGTATTACAGGAATTAATATATTTTGTCACTAAGCCCAACTTTAATTTGCAACTTTAAAGTATCCAGAAAACAAACGGATTTCATATGAGTTTGATATAGAAACGCTACAGGGCTGCCCCCTCATTTTAGTGTTGAATACTGTAAATGATCTTTCAGTGAGCCTCAGCACAGCACCATGCTGTCCAGTGAAGCTGGCTTTGCCCGGCCCCAGTGGAACTGCTGCCTCGTCCTCTTTCCCCAGACCTCCCAGACATGTGCTTCAGTTCTTCCCTTCTGCAGTAGAGAGGACTGTAAACATATTCTACAGGATTTGTTTTGTTTACTCTGTTTATGAAACTAACCTCAGACAGGATTGCCTTAGAGCCCAAGTAACAAATAAACTGTCAAGTGAAATTAAACATGAAACGGCAGGAATGGGGATGGCAAAACCCAAATTGCATGATTTGATTTGAGGCATATACAGTGCCAAAGTTTGCTCCTGTCTTCAAACCATCTCCAGTTGAACTCAATCAGCTCTCGAGCTTCATCCAACCGGGGCTGGCCATGAATTCTAGAATCACAGGATCTTCTGGGGAAAATTGTTGAGTACACGGAGAGATCCTGGTACCTAGCCACAATCTGCTGGTGTGTATGTGTTTGGGCAGGGGGCTTAAATGAGCCATGCTTCAAATTCTATATGGAAGTGGCTACCTCTTCCTCTGTCAAATCAGCCCTATAAATTACAGTGAAACAGAGGCAGTGCCCCAAACTGTTCTTCTGAGGCCCAAGCCTGGCGGCTGCTGCTCCTGACCACCCTGTGAAAGGGAGGCTTATCTGGGTGCTCGGGCTGGGTAGCAAGTCCTGCTGGCACTGTGCCCAGCCAGCCTTGCTTCCATGGGGCTGCAGGTCCAGCAAAGCAGCCAGCTACCATGGTAAAAACGAAGCCACCCAGGCTTTCCTGTGTCTCCCAAGGATCAGCTCCTCTCACCTAGCCTCTCCTCTCTCCAGGCAGCATCTTCCTCTCTGGCCTTATGGCAGCCTCCCCCTGCTCTCCGCCTCCCCACCTCTGGCCTCTCTAGACTCTTAGCCACAAAGCAGCCAAAATGATGCTTTTAAAACAGACCAATCAGTCTTTGCTCAAAATCCTCCACACCCTCCATCTCAAGCGCAGCAGCAGAGCCCAGCACCATCAGGTGCTCCAGCTTTAGCCTGAGGCCAGCCCTGCCTACTACCTCCAATCTTCCTCTACCACACCTGATCTTCACTCAACACACTCCCAGTTGTCCTGGGGTGACACTTTTTCCTTCACTCCTGCTCTGAAGTCCCCTTTCAAACTAGCAAATTGTATGTTATGTATATTTTACCACAATTTTCAAAAAGTCCCCTTCCCCAGGAAGCCTGCCCTGCTCCCACCCCTTCTCAGGCTTTCTTTGTCTCTGTGGCCAGGTACAATCTTTCCACATACCATGTGCTCTGTTGACTCATTTTACTTTTGTTTCTCTCCTGTTGCTAGAAGGGAAGCTTCTTGAGGACAAGCATCATTTTGCTCACTGCTATGTCTGAGGTACCTAGAATATGGCTATACAGTAAATATGTGTTAAAGACAATTCCATTTTTTCCCACAAAAATCTCCTTTTCTTTCTAGTTCTTCATTCTCTGGAACTGCTTTGGAGGCCTCTCACCAATCTCCCCAAAAAACTCCACCCACATAGAGAGAAACATCTATGTGAGAGAGAAACACTGATTAGTATGCACCCTGACTGGTGATCAAACCTGCAACCTGAGTACATGCCCTGACTGGGAATCGAACCCACAACCTTTTGGTGCACTAGGCAACATTCCAACCAACTGAGCCACACCAGCCAGGGCTTTCCTTTCTCTTTTTGTTCTGCATTACAATACATCCAGGAATGGTCTAGCAATCTCTGAGGACAGGGAGTTGGAAGTCCTGAGTAGACAAAAGCAAGGTTTTCTTTAGCAGGCTGGCAGAAAGGCAGAGTTGTCTGTGACTACTCACTTGTCATTGAGTCTTTTTCCATGCCATGCTGTGGCTATCCAAATTCAGTGTGGCCTGGCTGGTGTGGCTCAGTGATTGAGTGTTGACCCATGAACCTGGAGGTCACAGTTTGATTCCCAGTCAGGGCCTATGCCTGGGTTGCGGGCTCGATCCCTAGTAGGGGGCATGCAGGAGGCAGCTGATCAATGACTCTCTCTCATCATTGATGTTTCTATTTCTCCCTCTCCCTTCTTCTTTCTAAAATCAATAAAAAGAATATTTTAAAAATTATACAAATTCTATATGGTTCATGGGAGTTCCTACAGAGGCAGGTCTACCACTGATTCGCTGAAATAGGCCTCTAGGATTCAGGACCAGCCAGCTGGTGAATACTCTGTGCCTTAATGGAAAGACACAAAGGCCTAGGACTGTCCTCCTTCACGGAGACAGCACACTCTGTTCAACCTGTTGAAATGGAACAGCTCTGCTGACAATTGCCAGCTGTGGATTATAGAGTGGGGATAGAGCCAGTCTGATCACTGGCCACATCCCAGAGACAAGCAAATAGAAAATCCTGTCAGCTACATGACACATTCAACTGAAAACTTGGGAGACCATCCATATACAGACAAGTAAACTCTTTCTCACTACAAATATCTTATCACTCCTCTACCAAGTTACTCCTGGGACCAGAGAGATATCTTTTAGACATAGGCTATAAACTGGATAACCAGACATGGTTCCTCTTTCTTGAACCCAGATGAGGTTTCTGAGCCCACACTGGGGAGTTGAGAAGAAACCCTAGACCTCTGGCCAGCGATGACTCCCCAGTGGCTAATGTACCTGAACAGGCAAACCCTAACTTGAACAGATGAAAACCCAATGTAAACCTGCATCATCAGCCCTGGCCAGGTAGCTTAGTTAGTTAGAGCATTCCCCCGATATACCAAGGATGCGGGTTCAATCTCTGTTCAGGGCACATACAAGAAGCAACTAATGAATACATAAATAAGTGGAACAACAAATCAATGTCTCTCTCTTTCTCTCTCTCTCCCCCATACACACTTCCTCCCTCTCTGTAAAATCAATAAAAGAAGAAAAATAAGAACAAATATTCATTATAAAAAACAAATTAGCCCAGCCAACGTGGCTCAGTAGTTGAGCATCGACCTAGGATCCAGGAGATCACAGTTCAATTCCCGGTCAGGGCACATGCCTGGGTTGCAGGCTCGATCCCCAGCAGGGGGGCATGCAGGAGGCAGTTGATCAATGACTCTCTCTCATCACTGATGTTTTTATCTCTCTCTCCCTCTCCTTTCCTCTCTCTGAAATCAATAAAAAAATATTTTTAAAAAAGGACAAATTAAAGAATTTATTATAAACTCTAAAAAGACCCCTGCATCATAAGGAAAGGGTGGACTCAGAACAAGAAAATTAAGAGAGATCTCATTTGCAGTGACTGTCTTTAGGGACTCAAATGGGCTGTCGCAAGTCTTACCTGTAGCCTTGAGGCTACTTCACTCTGTGAATGGGCCTCATTCTCTCCAATCATAGCTGGCTTTCTCCTCGAGGTGGGAAAGGTGCCAGCAGCACTCTCAATTTATCCTTCTACTCCTTGACCCCAAAGGCAAGGTCCCTCTTCCAACGTGCCATTAATGTGACATTATGAAGGGCTGGGATCACATGACTGGAGAGTCAGGAACTGAGGGACTGAGTTTTGCTGACCAAGTCTGAACAACAGATATCTTCTGTAATCATCACTATGGTCAGTAGCCTGTAAACTGGTCCTCAATGATTCCTGCCCCCATGTGTCATCCCTGCCACATGGAACCATGTCATGTGAGCAGCCCCATGGAGAGTCCATTAAATGAGGAGCTGAGGCCTCCCACCAACAACCAGGGCAGGATGTCACCTTGAAAACCTATTCTCTAGTGTTAACTTCAAATGACTGCAGCCCTGTCAATTTAACTGCACCCTTGTGAGAGACCCTGAGCAGCCAGAACTAGCCAGTCAACCACTCCTGGATTTCTGGCCCTCAAAAACTTCATGAGATAAAACATTAGTTGTTGTTTTTTTTTGTTAATTCTCACCCCACTATGTTTTTTCCATTGAAATTTTTTTTTTTTTTTTTAAGAGAGAGTGGAAGGGAAGGAGGATGGGATAGATAGAGGGAGAAACATTAACATGAGAGAAAGATATCAATTGGTTTTCTCCTACATGTGCCCCAACAGGGCCAGAGATCAAACCTGCAACCCAGATATGTGCCCTTGATTGGGAATTGAACCTGTGATCCTTCGGTGCACAGGCCAATGCTCTACCCACTGAGCCGTACCAGCCAGGGCAACACAAGTTGTTTTAACTTAAGTTTTAGGGTAATTTGTTCTAAAGTAATGGATAGCTGGAAAGGGTACAGACACTGCCCTTTTAAGCTCCCTCCTAAATATCGGTCCTAAGTCCCACACCCAACAGTCTTAAGAAATAATGCCCAGCTGGGTGTGGCTCAGTGGTTGAGCATCGACCTAGGATCCAGGTGATCGGGGTTCAATTCCTGATCAAGGCACATGCCCGGGTTGCAGGCTCGATCCCCAGTCGGGGAGGTGCAGGAGGCAGCCGATCAATGACTCTCTCCCTCTCTCTTCCCCTCCCTGAAATCAATAAAGATATATATTAAAAATATATATATATTGAGGAACACATAGTTATTATGTCAAACACAAGTTCCTGTACAGGTTTTTTGTTAGTAGAAATAAACTTTTCATCATTTCGAGAAGAACGAACTCTGTGATTATGAAATCTTGTTGCACGTGTGATGAGTAAAACCCAGTTAACAAGTGATATGAGAAGAAATAGTTTCCTAAGACAGCTCTTTAGTTCAGAAACAAAGTCTACCAAAATTCAAAGAGATAAGTAAGGTTATTCAAACATTCCACAAGGGGTATATTTTATAGAAGACATTCTAATATTAGCCAAATACTTAGTTGTAGACCAGGTCACTCAAAGCTGCGTGAGTGACTTGGCTTCAGTAGGATGAGCTCACCTTCATGATTACAGTGCAGCAATTATATTGTGCAACAGTCCAAGGGCTTCAAAGGCCAGGGTAAGTGTGGAAGCTACCGGGCTTTTAAAAAAAACTTTAGAAGCTTAGCTGCTGCCAAGCTGCCTAATTTGGAAAGAAGCAAGTAATTATTTGTTCTGATATTAATAAGGAAGCCTAGATCTTAAAACCAAAAAGATCGACTTCTATCTCCAGAGTGCTAAGGTATTATTTCTATTTTGCAGGCAAGGCAACCAACAGATGTGCCAAAAGTAGCTTGCCAGAAGCCCTTCAGCTAATAGTGAGCAAGGACTCCTCCATGCCGAGAAACACAGGGTGGAGTTCTTAGGATGGGAGTGGAACAGATGCACTCTTTGCTCCTCTCCCCTTATGGCAGCCCAGGCTGAAAGGGCGGCCCTTCCACACCTCCTGAGGCTCACTTTGCTCATAGATCTTGAACTGGATATAGAACAAATGGCACCCAGTACCAGGGTGACTGTGCAGAGACGTAGGGCACGCCCTGACTCAAACCGGGAGTTCACCATGAGAATGCCTCTCAGTTAAGGGAAGTCACACTGAAACGTCCTGATGAACACAGAGCTCAGAGAGCTGAGGAAGTACAAATTAGTAAACAGAAGTAGTGAAGTACCAAAAGAATAAAGATAGTGGTATTGGTAACGGAAATGACTGAGAGGAAAGTGAAGCTGAGTCTTGGTGGGAGATGAAGTAGGGCCTGAGAGCCAAGGTAGACCTAGTGAGCCAGCTCTCCCACAGAGCCTTCTCCAGGGCATGGGACGCCTGAATCCTTAAACTAAATCCCTGCTGCAAGGGCACAGGAGCTGTTCTGGGCTACTGCAGAAGTGAGACTGAAGCAGGGTGGGGTTCAAGATCATAATTCACCTTTCACCTGAGGTCTGGGACACAGCCGGCCTCCAAATCACATTTGTTAAATAAATGTGTTTGCATAAGCGAATCAATAATCTGTTTTCCCAGGACCTAATTTCCCACCACATCCTAGGAGTAACTCCTGGATATGAACGCCTTCCTGGTTCACAAGTCGCTTTCACATACTTTAATTGCATTTTATCTTTACAACAACCCTGTGGGAAACCCAAAGCTGACATTAGCCTCACTTGGCAGATAATTATCATCCCCATTTTACTGATGAGAAAATTGAGGCTTGGAGAAGTTAATAACATGTTCACAGTCATAGGCTGAGGACAGAAGCCAGCGTTCTTTCCCCAGAGGCTGGCCCCCTGCCGTCACCCTGCAGGGCTTACAACTGAATCACCAGGCAAAGAGGTTAGAGCACAATAACAATTTTATTTCAAACAACATTGATGGGATTGCATCTTATACTCTTACCAAACACGTTCAAGTTTGTTAGAGGCTTTGCGTCACAAATCCTCTGAACTGGGTAATGAGGGAACAGGCGTGAGGGTGGGGGGCTTGGTCTCTTCCTGTCCGGGAAGCTTTGCACAAGCTTTAATAGGCCGCAAGAAACCACTCTTGTAAGTTTGGTTAGTCACTGGACTGGTCTGGGGAGAGTAGAGGCAGGACGCAGGGGGCTGGATCGCAGAAAGTGGGCGTGACAGTTTACCCAGGAAAAGAAAAAGTGTCGGAGGAGGAAAACTGGGGAGAATGGATTGACTGTGTAGGAAAATTCTGAGAGGACAGGAGAAACAAAAGGAAAGGAAGTTCAGTTGAGTAAATTAGCCGCAGCCTTGGGCTTAGCAGCTGCTTTCTCCACCAACCAACCACAAGTAACCTCTGCAAAACCAGTGGCTGCCGGAGAGCCAAGGACCAATAATCAGGGCACTAACTTTTAAAAAATGTCCCCAAACCGCCCTAGCCGGTTTGGTTCAGTGGTTAGAGTGTATCCTGGGTTCGATTAGGATTAAAAAAAATAAAATAAAAATATCCCCAAACCTTTCTAGTTTCAGTGGGGAGGGGAGGAAGGATAGACTAGTCATGCATGTTACTTTTCAATACGTAAGGCATAATGGTGAGTGGTCTAGAAACCAGAGAGACTAGCTCTGAAACTCTGTGCCATCGCTTCTTAGATGTGACTTTGGACAATTTAAGATTTTTTTGAGTGTGTTCCTCATCTGCAAAATAGATATTAAAGGTATTCGCTTCTCGAGGTTTATTAAATGAGAATGTTTGATATAGAGCCAGGCACTAGTTGGCACTCAGGACGATGGTATATGATTCGTCCTTAGGAATCCAGGGAATACAGAAAAGCACATCCTAACCCTACCTCTGTAATACATCCACCTTAGTCTTTGCTTTTCCTACTCCACAAGCTTCTCAGCATTCAGCAGTCTCAGAACTAACATTCAAGCACAGAGCTAAGGTGGGTCAGAAAAGTGGTGGGTTGGGTGAGGTGAGGAAGGAGCCTGCCAAAGGCAGGACCCCTCCCCACCAGGTGAACAGCCTGAGCCCGGGATTAAACAAGACTCCTGACTGCTCATTCCCCAAAAAGCAGCAAGTGGACTCGTGTCCAGGCGGTGATCCTGCCCACCAGAGCTGGGAATGACTTTCAGAAACGAGTCAGCGTGCCTCCAAAAGGTAACTAGTCGAGAAGTCGTTGTCTACTCAAAATCAAACATCTGTAGGATGAGATTCCAGACTTGTGTGCACGCCGGGCTTACTCCTCGACGCTCCTTTTCAGTGTTGTTCCTCTTAACCCCGGCGCATCCGCGTCCAGGGCCCTCTGCTCGCTCCTCGCGCCGAGACGCGGCCGGGCCGAGATCGGCCGCCTCTGCTCCCATTCCCTTCGGCTCTCTCGCTCCACTCGGTGACCGGAACCTGCGGCAGCCAGTCCCTCCCCACCAGCGGCCCGCCGCCGAGTCCCGATACGTCCCTCCAGGGCCCGCCAGGCCGCAGCAATTCTTGCAACACTCCGCACCGCGGCACCTCAAAAATAACCCGCTAGGAAATCCCGGTCGGACCGGCGCCAACAGGCCGCACGACCCCGGAAGCCGGGCGCAGGGGACACGGCCTTGGATGCGCCCGCCGCGCAGGCGCCCGGAGGAGGCTCGCACCGCTCTGGCGCGGCTTCCGGGCCAAGATGGCGGCCGCGTGGCTGCTACTGCGTGCCCTCCGCCAGGGCCCGGGGCCGGGTCCCGAGCGGCTGCGGGGCCCCTGCTTGGGCTGGGGCTCCGGCCTCTACGTCGGGGCCGGGAGGAGGTGGCCGTACTTTGTCCACAGGACTCCGATGGGTGTCGCCGGGGCTGGAGGCCGGGCCCTGCAGGTAACCCCGGTCGCGTAGATGCTGCTCCGGCCGGGGCGGGGAGGAGGCAGCGCATCCGTACAGGCCCCGGCGTGGGTGTTTCCAGCCCGTACTTGTGTATTGATGTTTTCTGCCTGTCTTCCTTGCGTTTTAAAATTTAAAACAATAAGATTTTCACCGTTTTCTAGCAGGAAATTATACAGTAATCCTGTTCTAGATTATTGGTCACTTTCCTGAACCTGAGGGCAACTATGGATATGTTACGCTTTTATTTTTTTGCTTTTTCGTTCAATTGAAAACATAATTTATTATCTTAAGTCTGACCCTTTGCTTATTCTATAAAATAAGGGCTGAAATAGACAACTCACACATACTTGTGAAATCTAAGCAAATCCTCTCACCAATGGCTATAATAGTAATAAACTAAGCAAGCTGGTTTAAACAGTCTTTGGCGCTGACGTTGAAGAATGACAATTTTGTGTGTGTGCTCTAACACACTGATGTTATTTATTAAGCCCAGTCCACACTCTATGACCTCCTTTATATGACCTCTGGTCCTCAGTGAGCCAAGAATAGTAGTAAATTAAATGGAACAATAATTGTATAGACTAGGATTTTCATTCTATTGCTAAAGGAAATTGCATGTAATGTGCAATTAAAAAATAAGTGGCCCTGGCCGGGTAGCTTAGTCGGTCGGAGTGTCCTCTCCATATGCCAAGGTTGTGGGTTTGATCTCTAGTCAGTGCACAGACAAGAAGTAACCAGGGAGGCCCTGGCCAAGTAGTTCAGTGGGTTAGATCCTGGTCAGGGCACATACAAGAATCAGTCAATGAACAGGTAAATAAGTGGAACAACAAAATCAATGTCTCTCTCTTTCTCTCTGTTCCTCTCTCCTCTCTCTCTAAAAATCAATCGATAAATAAAAAATTTTTAAAGTAACCAATGTACGCATCAATAAGTGGAACAACAAATAGATGTTCTGTCCCTTCCTCCCTCTCTCTCAAAATCAGTCAATCAATAAAATAAATAATAAATGAAATTGCCAGCACAGACACAGAAAAAGTTAAATTGGCCTTAATAATATGAAACACCCCCTGACTGGTGCGGTTCAGTGGTTAGAGTATCAGCTTGTACCCTGAAGGGTTGAGGGTTCTATTCCCCGTCAAGGGCACATACCTGGGTTGCAGATTCCATCCTTGGGCCTGGTCAGGTGAGTTTGGCAACCAGCTGATGTCTGTCTGTTTCTCTTGCTCCCTTCTACTCTCTCTCAATAGAAAAAATATGCTCAGATGAGAATTAAAAAATATATATATATACTAAATGCATTCAAGTGGGAGAACGCTCATCTTGATAACAGAACTTTGGAAGTATAGACTGGTAAACTACTATAGTACCTGGAAGTGATCTTCAATGATTGGTTGTGTGGAGGTGTCAGGAGCAAAGGGTCTGGGCAGTGACCGCAGCCTTTAGGAGCCTCTGCTCTTTTTGTCTTGTGGGAGAGTTGTGAATCTGGCACAGAATGGTAGCCAGTGCTCCGTGCCTTTAGTTCAGCGTTTCTTCGACTTGATCACTTGCTTTTAATATTTTGATTTTTTTTTTCTTTTGATGTTATGTTACAACTTTGAAATAATGCTCAGGCTGTTAACATTTTAGGCCAGTATAAACATTAAAAATAAGTATTTGGGCTTTTAGAAAAGGTTTTTCATTAGGGAATTAGTCCACATTGCTTTGGTGTGCTGTGATGTTGGTATGACTGTTTCTGGGTATCATTCTTTTTTCAGAGTTTGCAATTGCGACTGCTAACTCCTACCTTTGAAGGGATCCATGGACTGTTACTGAAACAGCATCTATTCCAGAATCCAGTTAGACTCTGGAAGATTTTAGGTATGTATCTATTGAAAGACAAGTGACAGCCTGTACCATTTGTGAATAAATTAGGATAATGTTGCTGGTTTGACATTGACACAAAAATGAAATCACTAATAGGACCTTTGGCTTCTATTTATCTTGAGCTCTTAGATGCTTTGAAATGAGATTTGCAAAAGGGAAGATTGTCTATCGGAACATGCCATTTTTGCTTATTTTGAGTCTTTTTTTTTTTTTTTTAAATATATCTTTATTGATTTCAGAGAGAGGAAAGGAGAGGGGGAGAGAGAGACAGAAACATCAATGATGAGAGAGTCATTGATCAAGCCCACAATCCGGGCATGTGCCCTGACCGGGAATCGAACCCCAATCACCTGGATCCTACCTAGGTCAATGCTCAACCGCTGAGCCATGCCCGGCCGGGCTTGAGTTCTTTTTTTTAAATTCTGGTGTATAGCAGTAATTGGGCTGCTTGAAAAGTTTTGTCATGTTCTCTAGCCAGCTCCAAGAACATTTGTAAAGATTTACAAAGTGGCTCCTATGTTTTATATCCAGAAGGTAACTGGAAATAATTTGCTCTCACAATAGAGTTGCACTGTTTAGTGAAACTGACATTCTGCTGTGTCTCTCTTGACCTTAGGTCAAAGGATCTTAAGGATTGAAATCTGTAATTTTACTCCCCTTTTATCCATTTGGAATAGGGAAAAAGTTAAATCTTCCAACTCCTAGTGTACATTAAACAGCCTGGTGTCCACACATGGTCAGGGAAAGCTGTGACTTGGGGAAAGCAGTTTGCACATCTGCTGTCTGTGTTTTCTCATTTAAATCTACACATGCACTCAGTGGCGCACACTTCACCCTTCAAACAGCCTGATCTGTGTCAAGTGGCCATCAAGGTAGTTTCACTTGTGTTTCTGTTAATGCCTGTGAAGAAAAGTACAGCTCAGTTATAGCTTTAAGAATCCTTTCCCCCCATTTTTAACACTGATTTGTTCAGGCCTTGGATAAGACAGAGCCTTTTGTGTGAGGAGTGTTATGTGGTCCTGTTTTGGTGATGGTGACAGCTGGCTCACTGCCTTACTGCATGTGCTAAAGCCACTTGTGTCATTCATTTAAGTTCATTAAAAGTGACTGTATATGTTAGAGGGATTGTCCTCCAACAGACTCATGACACTTTCAAATTTATGTTCATAACTAATTTTCATTTCCTTGTATTGACTAATTTAAATGACAAAGGTACTTCATAAGTTGAAGTAGTTTGTTATTCTATAATTTTAAATACTATATACTAAGAGTGATAGAAGGAAATGCTCTATTTCAGACTTCTAAATCTTAGGGATATAGGTTTTAGGTAGTCTCTGTTTTGATTTGGTTGTTCCAGAACACACTCTTCTGAGTGTTTCACTGTTGCTGCCAGTCTTGATTGTTAAACACTTTCCTTATTCCTTGTAGGTGGCACTTACTATTTTAATACCTCGAAGAGGAAACAGAAGACTAAGGACCATGATAAATCCAAGGGGAGGACTCCTGAAGATGATGAAGGTAGCTCTATTGGATGTTCTGGAATGATGGCGAGCTTGGTTGTCTTCACATGCACATTCTAGTCTAAGCAACAGGAAACCTATCTTAAAAGTAGGGCAAGCCCAGACACGTGTGCTCCCCTTGCTCTGAGTACACCTGCCCTCAGTCTCTAATTCTGTTGCTAGATCCTTCCTGTCTGTCCTTTTAGAGACGCTTCCATCAGCACCTGTGTCTCTTGTCCTCTTCAGAATGCCTAAAGGCAGGTGGCATTTCTGTTCTCTGCATGGAAAAAGTGAATCTTGGATCTAACCTGAACTCAGAGTTCTGGGGCAGGAGGAAGGTGCTAGAACTCCTTGGCTGAACTCACCTCCATACACACCTAGTTAGTGTTGTAACTGCTTCCCGACTTGAGAAGCAGACCCCAGAGGAGAGGACAGTGCAGTGTGTGGTCTTGAAGAAAGTAGGAGATCACTGTCCTGTAAGAGGACCACTGTGAACCTGTGTCAGCCTCCAGCCCTAGTTCACAGTGAACTCAATTGCAAATCTTAAATCTCTTCTCTACTCTGAAGTTAGGACTGGATGATTATGTGAAGGGAAATAAAAGGTAAGTTTGAACTGAGTTGACCTTTAAGGTGAAAGGTGGCTGCTCGGAGCTGATAATAATGAGAATGAATGAACTGGGGGCAGCCTGTGCGCTAAGGGTGCAGCTGTGTGTGTGTGTGTGTGTGTGTGTGTGTGTATACACACACCTGGTTTTTGTTTGAAAAGAACTGAACTTTTGTGAAGAAAACAGAACAGATATTTATTGGAGTACAAATCTAAGCTGTCCTTTTATTGTGTTTAGACATTCTTTTTTTTTTTTTTAATCTATTGATTTCAGAGAGGAAGGGAGAGGGGCAGAAACATCAATGATGAAAGAGAGTCATTGATTGGCTGCTTCCTATACGCCCCCCACTGGGGATTGAGCCTGCAACTGGGGCATGTGCCCTCACCCGGAATCAAACCTTGATTTCCTTGATCATAGGTTGATGCTTAACTGCTGAGCTAAACTGCTGGGCTGTTTTTAGACATTCTTGCAGAGCTGTCTTATTTAACACCAAGCTGTATCTTTTGACAATTGTAGACATGTGTCTATGGACAGATGGTTGTGAGTCACAGAATTGCTTTAAGCTTCTTTCACGTGGAGTGTGGTAGGGTATTATGTGCAAAGCATTGAGGAACAACAGTTGATTTGTGCACTGCAGCCACCCAGCCAGGAACAGGGACTTACAAGTTCAGTGTCTTAAATGTATCAAAAGTAGACATTATGATCATTTAAAGCCTCTGAAGGAGATGTTGGCATGAGCTGCATTCAGGTCAGTGTGTTGTAGTTAGTTTGATGACTGTCAACATTGTTAATTAGAAAACAAGATTGAAAATTAAATATTTGAAATAGATGGTTTCTAAGTAATTAGTACTCACCTGAGAGCATAAATTTGCTCTCCAAAGTAAGTGGTAGCCTTTATTTAGCTGCCTTTTGTGAATATGAACTTTAAATATTAGATTCATTACTATAATCTATTACAAGAAGATACATATCAGATTTACCTTCGTGTTTTCAAAACGATTACTAGGACAGCCTTCTCAGTAGGCTTCATTTGTAGTATGTGTTTTTTTCACCTTTTGAATTTCTTTATTCTGCTGTTCTCTGTTTTGTCATTTGTGTTTTAAGCTGATTTAAAATGCTTTTGAGCCTGGCCAGGCGTGGCTCAGCGGTTGAGCGTCGACCCAGGATCCAGGCAATCAGGGTTCGATTCCTGGTCAGGGCACATACCTGGGTTGTGGGCTTGATCTCCAGTTGGGGGCGTGCAGGAGGCAGCCGATCCATGACTCTCTCATCATTGATGTTTCTGTCTCTCTCTCCCTCTCCTTTCCTCTCTATGAAATCAATAAAGATATATTTTTTTTAAAAAAAGCTTTTGAATTCCTCTAAACTGATTGTTGGAGAGGAAGGTGGTGTGTTTGTGGGTGATACCTCTAGGCAGTGTAGAGAGAAGCAGGTGTACACTGAGTTCCAGCTGTGCTCTTGTCCTTGGAGAAGTCACCACATGTGTAGCTTGGTGTGGACCTCCCACCCCAGGCTTTGGGCTGAGCCCTGCGTCTCTCCTGAGTCCTCTCTGCTCTTCCCTTGAGCGGCCAAGCATGTTTGTGTGTGAAGAAACACATGGATTGTAGGAAGGACAATTAAATGGCTGAAGCTTTGGTTGCTGAGATATGTCTGGACCACCTTGGGCAGAACTGGTGAAAAATTGTGCTTGCATTTCTTGATGGGCTTCATTAACAACAAGTCTGGTAAAATCTAGTTGAAGTGTTGGGGAGGATGGCCCACACTGCACGGGTGAGCTCCACAAGAGTAGTTCTAGGGCCTCCTTGCATAAACAGATGTGCCTGATGGTTGTAAGGACTGGGGTAAGTGGGCCATGACCATGGAAAGCACCACATAATTAAAGTACAGCATCTCCCCTCCACTTTATCAAAGGAAGGGACTTACCTGATTGGGAGACTTGGGAAGAAGACTGTGTTCTGGCCTTTGGTGGGTCACTAAAACCCAGCCCACCTGTAGGATTCTGTTTCCCAGCTGTGCTCTGGGCCAGAAGGAAGTGACCCCTGCACATGCTTTCTGTCCCTCCCAAAAAGTTTCTCCCTCATTCCCTCCTTCCTGGAGTGTTATACTGTCCACTGTCTGCTGAGGTTGACTCACCTCCCCTGAGGTTTCCATCACATCTGAGTCTTCGGTTTTTTTCCATCCCTAGGAAGTGAGCTTGAAGCTATCTGTATCCTAATTGGGCTATTAATAACTGAGAAATGTGATTTGGGGGGAATTTATCTGATGAATCTGAGAAGGAATTGTTCTTTGAGAATAGTTTAGAATTCAGTGGTCCGCAATATATGTCTCATGACTAAACAATATATCTTGTACTTTTAAAAATATATGTTGATTGATTTTTAGAGAGAGGAAAGGAGAGAGAGAGAGGGAGAAAGAGAGAGGGAGACATTGATGTGAGAGACATTGATCGGCTGCCTCCAGTACATGCCCTGACCAGGGACTGAACCCGCAGCCTAGGCATGTGCCTTGACTGGGAATCGAACTGGCGATCCTTTGGTGTATGGGACGACACTCCAGTCAACTGAGCCACACCAGGCAGGGCTATCCTATACTTTTTAAATGCAGTATTTTCAAATGTTATTGTGATGAATGACAAAACTTATTTGAATGTTACTCATTATGATAAATAACAACATAGTTGTGGAGGGCACATGGAGTCTTCAGAGGGATTGGAAAGGTATTATCCCTTAAGGCAGGTGGTGGTAAAACGTATTTGTTTTATTGTTATTAATAATTTACACATGTCATAAGTACTCTGTCGATGTCTAGTATCTAATCAAACCTGGAACCTGGAATACCTGAATTCATTATAGCTTGTGTCAATGTGTTTTCAGTGAAGGGGTTTACTGTGTAGCTGCACTTTGTGGTGGTCCTGGGAAGTTTTTGTGTGTGTGTTTTTTAAATGTTTTTGTTGATTTCAGAGAGAGAGGAAGGGAGAGGGAAAAAGAGTAAGAGAGAAAAAATCGATCGGTTGCTTCCTGCACACACCCACCCTGACCCGGGATCGAATCCACAATCTGGGTATGTGCCCTTACTGGGAATTGAACTGGCTTCCTTTCGGTGCATGGGACAATACTCAACCAACTGAGCCACACTGGCCAGAGCCCTTTTTTTTAAAAGATTTTTATTTGATTTTTTGGGGGGGAGAGAAACATCAATGTGAGAGCAGAACATTGATCAGCTACCTCCTGCACGCCCCCACTGGGAATCGATCAGCTACCTCCTGCAAGCCCCCAACCCAGGCATGTGCCCTGACCAGGATTCAAACCAGCAATCTTTTCAATGGACAGGGACGATGCCCAACCAACTAAGCCACACTGGCCAGGGCCTGGGAAGCTTTTTGACTTTAAAAATGGTTTCATATTATCTAAGCTGGTGGGAACCCTGAATGGAACGTTGGTGACTTTGAATTGCTTGTGACTAGTGTTTGTCTCGAATCACTTTGTTGAAAAATATGCCAAGATGTACGATCTTATGGGAGATGAGACACCACTGTCTCAGTGTTGAGCTTGCCTGATGAAAGGTTGTAAGACACAGAGGGAAGCTTGGCCTGTAGCCTGTATCTAACACTCCTATGATCCCTGCTTACAGAGGAAAGGAAGCGCAAGGAGAGGGAGGACCAGATGTACCGTGAGAGGCTGCGCACGTTGTTCGTCATCGCCGTTGTCATGAGCCTGCTCAATGCACTCAGCACCAGCGGGGGCAACATTTCCTGGAATGACTTTGTCAACGAGATGCTGGCTAAGGGCGAGGTGCAGCGGGTCCAGGTGGTGCCTGAGAGTGACGTGGTGGAAGTGTACCTGTACCCTGGAGCTGTGGTATTCGGGCGGCCTGTGAGTGATGGCGAGGGCATGAGCGTGGGAAGACCTGGGCATGTGTGCATCCCCCTTTTCACTCAGTCCCTGCCCACCGCATTGTCTTAGTTGTCTTATTTGAGGTTTTCTTAAAAGAAGGTGTGAATATCTTGATTTAAAGGAGGATTTGTTGAAGGTTTTTGAGTGATGGCCCACTAAGACGGAGCTTGGAATGGGGAGAGGCAGTGTTGTCTCCAGAGAGAAGCTAGTGGGATCTGCAGCTACCATGATGCCTACACACCAAGAGGAAGAGTTGGAAGTAGTGGAAGTAGTAACATAGTGGCCACAGTGGTGACTGCCAGATACTAGGGACTAAGGAGTAGGAGCCAGTTTCAGTCTTGAGGTTTTGCTCAGTTGGTTTGGGCGAGTGGTGCAGTGCTGGCCAGAGGTCAGCAGACAGGGTAGCTTTGGCAGATGCAGGAGAAGTAAGGTGACTAGGGGTTGGCTAAGCAGAAATCTCTTGGGGGGTCAGAGTGGGGGCAGGAAAGAGCACTGTGAGTGGGTAGCTAAAAGACTGAAGTCAGCAAAGGCTGGCGCTCAGACAGGAACAAGAAAGAAAGGGAATGAGGGACCTTTTTCATCTCCCAGCTCAGGCACTCCCCCCTGCCCCCAGGAGAGAGAGAACCCCAACATGGTCAGAACTGGAGAGTAGTGCTTTAGCCAGAGAGGTGGCAGATACTGCAGAGGGGTCAGGAGTGTGGGACTTCATACCATGTAGGCGGTTAGGCATCAAAGATGGGGAAAGATGCACCCTAGTGACAGTGGCCTAGTTGTCTGGCACTGCTGGGAAATGAGATGAGGCATATGGAAACTGGGCCCCATAAGCTTGACTATGTGAAAACCCTGGGCACAAATGAATCACTCTTTCCAGTGTCTGATTCCCTTCCATTCTCCAGTAACCACAGCACCATAGTTAGGTCCAAGAAAGGTAACATTGATACCAGAATATTTTCTTTCTCTTTTTTTTTCATTCAGGACTAGAAAGCTGTCTTTTAAATTAAAGTATGGTTGACCTTTAATATTCTATTAGTTTCAGGTGTTCAACATAGTGATTTGACATTTATATACCTTATGAAGTGATCACCACAAAAAATCCAGTATCCATATGTCACCATACAAAGTTATTATTGACTGTATGCCCCATGCTATACTTTACACTCCTGTGACTTACTTGTTAAGTAGTTACAAGTTTGTACCTTTTTTTAAAAATATATCTTTATTGATTTCAGAGAGAGGAAAGGACAGGGAGAGAGAGAGACAGAAACATCAATGATGAGAGAGTCATTGATCGAGCCCACAACCCAGGCATGTGCCCTGACCGGGAATCGAACCCCGATCGCCTGGATCCTAGGTCAACGCTCAACCACTGAGCTACGCCCAGCCGGGCCAAGTTTGTACCTTTTAATACCCTTCACCTTTTGCCCATCACTCCCACCCTTCTGGCAACTATCAGTTTTTCTATATCTATGAGTCTGTTTGTTTTGTTTGTTCATTGTTTAGTTTTTTAGATTCCACATATAAGTAAAATGATATTGTATTTGTCTTTCTCTGACTTGTTCAGCAACCGAGGCCAGCAAGTGTTCCAGCACAGGTCATGGTCACTGTGTTGTGACTGGTGGGTCCTCTTGTCTGCCTCTCCATCTGGCCTATTACCCCGCGAAGTGGAGCCTGGCTGGTTGCTCTCATGGTGACAGTTACCTGCAAGAAATTTTCTGTCCCACCCGTGCTCCTGCCACTTGAGGGTTGTACAGATGTTTCTTCTGTGGAGGCTTCAGACTAGCCCAGGAGCAATCAATCCCTGTGACCAGGTCAACTCACTAAGAAGGGACTTGGGGACTCAGCGTTGATTCCTAGACTGGTTTTGAGCTTCCTTCTCAGTGAAGCCTGTATACCTGGGGGAGGCAGTGATTTCACTTTAGGAAACTTTCTGTGGGCTCACTCTTCCTTAGTCTCTTCTCTGTCTGGGAAAGGTTTACTGAGAAAAGAGATACCCACTCAGTTGAATTTCGGATTCAGTCAATGGTTAAACACACACCTTCATATCATTACTTTAGGAAGTGGACTGTGTCCCCAATCCAGTAGTGCAGACTTGTCACAGTGTACCCATGGTTAAGTGGGGCAGGGTGCTGAGTTTAACATGCAAATGCATCTGTCCATTTTCTTAGAATGTTCCTATTTGTGAAAATAAAAGAAAGCATATGTATTAAAATTTTGTTGTAGTTGTATTTGAGACATCTGAAGTTTTTTAGATGTGAAAGTAGTTTCTGAATGACATCTGTATGTTTGGGTATCGGCAGTCTGTCCTGTTCATCACTTTCATAGTTCCTCTGTCTTCTGCCCCCAGAGGCTGGCTTTGATGTACCGAATGCAGGTGGCAAACATCGACAAATTTGAAGAGAAGCTTCGAGCGGCTGAAGATGAGCTGAATATCGAAGGCAAGGACAGGATCCCGGTTTCCTATAAGCGTACGGGATTCTTTGGAAAGTATGTTGGTCAATTTTGTTGGCCCTTGAACTGACCCAGGCTTCGCTTTGTAATGCAAGAAACAAACCACAAACAAAAATTTCAAACTTCCTTCCTACAGTTAACTAGAGCCCCCAGTTAACTAGACCTTCTTGTGGGAGGTTAAATAATGTATGGGTGAACAACATAGTACTGGGAAATTTGGAAATGTGTGAGCCTGTTGGAATTTGTCTTAGTCACTTGCTTTAGTTGTCTGGTTGCATTTATGAATTTAGCACATTGTGGGTTGCTGCTTTCTACAAATAGGAAAATGGAATAGAAAGGGGAGAAGCATGGATATCCAGCAGAAATTCTTGGTTTCGTGTTGCAGAAAGAAATAGAGACCATAGGCTACAGACCTGCAGACTCCTTACTGGAAGCAGATTAATCAGTATAGTCGGGGGGCTCTAACTGCATGCTGGGACCAACAGTGGCTGAAAGCCATGTGCAGAGAGGTTTACTGTTGACTCATGGACATGCTTTGTAATTCTGATAAGACTCAGTGACTGGCAAGCACATCTGTGAAATGATGTGTCTCTAATTTCTACAACCCACTGGCTCCTGAAGGCACAGGGCTCTGAGGCTTCACCTCTGGTTTGTCGTAGGAATAATAGGTACAAAGCAGACTGGGGGCTTCCCCTTTTCAAGTGAAGGGCTGACATTCCAGGGTGTACTCTTTTTATTTTTTTTATTGATTTATTTTTAGAGAGAGAGAGAAACAGAATTGTTGTTCCACTTATTTATGCATTCGTTGGCCGATTCTTGTATTTGCCCTTGCTGGGGATTGAACCCACAACCTTGGTGTATCAGGATGACACTCTAACCAACTGAACTACCTGGCTAGGGCCTAAACCAGGGTGTACTCATTATTTTAGGCTTATTCTAACTTAGTAAACAAAATTAATGGCCTCCTTTTGAAAACAAAATTTATTGAACATTGAAACCTGCTCTTGTTGGTTTGTTAGTTATCACAAGGCTCTAGATAACAGAGTGAGTGTGTGGCATCAGCTATTCTGGCTTCACACCAAGGTTATATATACTGTATCTCCAGTGTTTCCACACTCCATCTGACAGTTTTGGAAAACTTTGTGAAAAAGGGTATTTGGTGAAAACTGGACAAGGAAACCCATTTTCACAACCGTTTGTTCTACATGTTGCTCTCAGAGGGGTAGCTCTTCTCATCTTTGAAATGTCCGTTGCCCCTGGTCCCTGACTTTGTAAAGCAAGATTGTAAGCTGCCTGCCCAGCTGCCACTCCTGAGCTTATAACTGCCTCTCTTTCTTGCACTAGTGCCCTCTACGCCTTGGGGATGACAGCGGTGGGCTTGGCCATCCTGTGGTATATTTTTCGTTTGGCTGGAATGACGGGAAGGGAAGGAGGATTCAGTGCTTTTGTAAGTTGTACAAATCACATCTCACTGAACTTACAGTCTTAGGATTTGGGTGGGTGTTCTGGCTGAATGCTTTTCCCATAAATAACAGAATATAAATATACAGTGAAAATGAACCTGTTGCAGAGGCCAGCCAGGAGCCATAATTTGGCAGTTCATCTTCTGCTTGGTTGATGAAGGTGTACAGTAATCAGCTTTCACTGAGGTCCCCTTTCCTTGACTAGTGGGGTGGCTGAGCCAAGGGAGTTTATAAGGCAGCTTATTCTGCAGTCTTCAACATTAACTGGGCATGACTGTTTTTGGTTTCTCTACTAGCTACGCTGGGAGATTTTAAAGGTTGTGTTTAAAAGAACATCTACAATACACTTTAAAAATATTCTGTTGTTGTGGCATTTGGCATAACATGCACTTCCCCATCCTATCAGGTTGTATGTGGCCAATTAGCCACATTAGCAGAGGGAGGTGTGACCAAGTCTGCAGAGGGCATCTCCTGCTTCCATGCTGGGAACTTTGACAGGGGGAGCAGAAGGTGCCCTGTAACAGATGCAGTGTTATTACCTCCTAGTTTCCTCTTAGACTAGGACCCTATTCCTATGTCTGTAGCTTAAGACTTAACACCCTTGTTTTTAATGGCAGCATGGTGTCTTGTGGGGTTGTACCATATTTTACTCAACCAATTTGATAATTCTTGTGTATTTTTGGCCGTTTATTTTTATTGTTGTATTCAAAGGATACTGTGATGACTTCTATGCACATGCATCATTTGAGTGCCTTTCTAAGTATTTGTCTTGTGTGCCTTCCTAAAAGTAGATTGGCCGACATTTATGCACCTCTCTAAGACCTTTAGCTATCCTGCCAGATTGCTCTTCAGAAATTTACCAATTAACATTTTTACCAAAACTTCCTAGATGAGTGTTATTACATTACTTTTTAAAATTTTTTATTGAATTTATTGGGGTGACATTGGTTAATAAAATTATATAGGTTTCAGGTGTACAATTCTATAATACATCATCTGTATTTACATTACTTTTACAATCAGAAATGCGCAGCAGTGGTAAAATTCACATAGAATATAAGATAGTTTATGCAAAAGACATTGTTAAATTACCTAGTTTGTGTGGGGGAGTTTTGGTTTTATTTTTTAAGGCAAATTGATAGATGCTAGACAGCTTTCTTACTGTTTATGATGCAAAATAAACATTTCTCCTTGTGTGTCTGAAATGCGACCTTAACTGCCATCTGCCTGCACAAGTGGAAAGGGTGTGGGTTGGTCCTTCTGGGTGGTGGGAGGAGCATCCATGACATCCTCCAGAAGTGAGGAGGTGGGGATGCAGGGGCAGGACAAACAGAGCCAGCACCAAGGCTCTCATCTTCTAGCTCTGAGAGTACACAGCGCCCTGCCCTTTGTTTTTTCTGTCCAGAACCAGCTCAAAATGGCTCGTTTCACAATTGTGGATGGCAAGATGGGGAAGGGAGTCAGCTTCAAAGATGTGGCAGGAATGCATGAAGCCAAACTGGAGGTCAAAGAGTTTGTGGATTATCTGAAGGTAAGCACACCTTGGCCCCACCTTCCTGGCCCCTCTGCTGAGAGGAGATGGGCATGAACACTCTCCCAGAGGGGAGAACTACATTAATCAGATGTGTGTGCTGCGTGGTGAGCTCTCTGTGCTAAGGTAGGGAATACATGTGCCACACATGCTGGTGCCTGTTAAACTGGCAGCACAGGCTAAATGCACAGTTGTTGACCAGCAGAAGGGCTGATAGTCAACCACTGATTGGACTCAAAGCCTCTGGGACACTGGCTTTTCCCAGAACCATGGGCACCATAGCTGCTTCATGTCAGTACATGAATTGACCTTCAGGGGATTCATTTCTTGAAAATTATGTTTGAAAAGCATGTAGTTAGTGTCACATTGTCTGCTGCTTTCTAGAGCCCAGAGCGCTTCCTTCAGCTTGGTGCCAAAGTCCCAAAGGGTGCACTTTTGCTTGGGCCCCCCGGCTGTGGGAAGACACTGCTGGCCAAGGCTGTGGCGACGGAGGCCCAGGTGCCCTTCTTGGCAATGGCCGGCTCAGAGTTTGTGGAGGTCATTGGAGGTAGGCATTGCTTGGGGGGCTGCAGACAAACTCGCCTGACCATTGTTCAGGATGGCCCTTCTTTCACGCGTTCTCCCTCAGGTGGCTGAATTAATGAGGAAATGGGGGGAATAGAGAAGGAAAAACAAAACCTGACTTTCGGGAAGCATTGTGTTTATGTAGAGAATTGGGTGATATCTTTGAAGCTGCTTCCACTTGTGGTCCCAGGAGGGTGAACATCCTCTAGGTTGACCTCTGCTCGGATGGGGCCTGGTTTTGCTTGCATGAGTGGACGCTTGCTCAGATTTCATCCTTACTGAGCAGCTCTAGCCCCTGGCCCAAGGGTAGGGTTCATCTCCCATTACTTGTCTGCTTCCTGGTCCTCTGTGTCCCCTCAGGCCTCGGCGCTGCCCGCGTGCGGAGCCTCTTCAAGGAGGCCCGCGCCCGGGCCCCCTGCATCGTCTACATTGATGAGATCGACGCCGTGGGCAAGAAGCGCTCCACCACCATGTCTGGCTTCTCCAACACAGAGGAGGAGCAGACTCTCAACCAGCTACTGGTGGAAATGGACGGTGAGCACCCTCCCCGGTTGCCTCTGCACGAGGAGGAGGGTTTTCAGCTCTTCCAGAACAGTCGTTTTCTATGTAGATCGTGCTGCTTAGGTTCATTGTTCCAGAACCTTACTCCTATGCTAGCAGGCATTTCATTTTTCTCCAACCATTGGTCTGTACTGTGTCTCTACTGTCCCACCTGCTGTAGGCGAGGCAAGATCAGCATGTAGAGAATCATTGTTTAGCAGATCATAACTAGGAACAAGGTCAGTTTAAGAGCTGTTCATCATCTTGCTGCACTCAAGAAACACAGCTTTTAGTTTTAAAAAGTCAAGGGGATAGTAAAGAAAGAAAGAAAAACAACTGGGAATACAATCGGCGGGTGAGGCCGCAGCAATGCTTTTCAGTCTTGAATGCACCTAGTTGATTGTGTTGTAGTGTGTGTCTATATGCTGTCCCAGTTGAAGGGCGACCGCTGGAGGGTGGAACAGGACGTTCATGGAAGCTGATGTGTCTGTTGCGTAGAGGGAGGTTCTGTGTTTGCCACCCTTGAAAATGACCTCTGGACTGGCTTCCGCACAACTCTTTTCCTTTTCTTTTTTTTAATGGGAATGACCCAGTAAAGGTGACATGGAATTATTTTCTTTTGAGTTACTTTGTTAAGATCCTCTTTTTGTGTTTGTGTGTATAGATATGGTATATTTATTTTTATTGTGGTGAAGTATTCATATAACATAAAATTTACCATTTTAACCATTTTTTCAATGTATAGTTCAGTAGCATTAAGTACATTCTTATTGTTGGGCAGCCATCACCACCACCCATCTCCAGAACTTTCTCATCCCAAACTGAAACTATGTCCCCATTAAACACTAACTCTCCAGTCCCTGGCATCCACCCTTCTACTTTCTGTCTGTGAATTGGACTATTCTAGGGACTTTGTATAAATGGAGTCATACAGTATTTATCCTGTTGTGACTGGCTTATTTCGCTGAGCATAATGTCCTCAAGGTTCATCCATGTTGTTGCATGTGTTAGAATTTCCTTCCTTTTAAAGACTGAATAATACCCCTTGTATAGATAGACTGTGTTTTGTTTATCCATTCATCTTTTGGTGGACACTTTGACTATTGTGTGTAATGCTGCTGTGAACACGGGCACACAGATATCTCTTCATGTCCCAGCTGTGTAAGATCCATTTTCAGCTTTATTTTCATCAGAATCCTAGTTTATTTTAGCTATTGTAGATGAGGGAGACACTTTTTTCTCAATGTATTTTTGGTTCTAAGAGAATTGTTTGTTTGTGTATTTTCCCTTTTAAAGTGATCTTACTATTTGGATTGTATATCTGTTATTTAGCATATGGACAGTTGAATTTGATTGTACGTGACTTAAGGGCGAAACTTTTTTTTAACCTCTCATTTTGAAGTAATTCCAGACTTATAAAAGCATTGTAGAAGCAGTCAGAAGAGTTCCTTTATACCTTCCCTCAAGCTTTCAAAGGCTGACATGTCTGTGACTGGAATCTAGGTGTCCACAAAGGTCGCCTCTCAGTCCATGGATGTGCCTTTTTTGGTCCAGGAGCCAGTGCGCCAACACGTCATATTTAGTTGTCCTGTCTCTTTGGTCTCTTCTAGCCTGGGACTGGTTCTGTCTCTTTTTTTGTGTGTGATCATGACACTCTATTTATATATTATTATTATTGTTTCTTAATGTTTTTTACTGATTTTAGAGACAGAAGAAGGGAGAGGGAGAGAGAAACATCAATACGAGACCCACCACCTGGGCATGTGCCCTGACCAAGAATCGAACCGGTGACTTTTTGGTGCATGGAACGACACTCAACCAACTGAACCACACTGGCTAGGGCAACAATGATACTTTAATAGACCAGTCCCATTAAAGGATGTCCCCACTGTGATGCTGTGCTGTGTTCTCAGGTTGAATTGAGCATTTTTGGCAGGAACAACATAGCAGTCTTGGTGTTCCTCACTGCACATGGCATCACTAGTGCCTCGTCTCTGGTGCTGAGATTCTGACTGAGATGGCCTCCAGTGGGCATGGTGAGGCCTGTTCTCACACATTATTGAGCAGGTCAGATGGACTGATGCATATGGAAACATTTTGTAAGCTCTATAAGCTCTCTGGTTTTAAAATCAAGGTATAATTTCTAACAAAGCTGAGGAAAGGGGTGCATTGTTACACTGTAAGCATGGTTCCCCTTGGAGCTGCCTTGCAGACCTCCTGCATCCCCTCTTTGTCTTCCATCCAGTTGTCCATCAGTATTTACTCAGGGACTATTTATGGCACAAACAAGAGCTAAAGAGCTACCTTCCACATGAACAGCAAGCTTTCCTGAGAAGGAATTTTCCAAAACCTCAGTGTCTTTAGAGATGTAAGTAGAGCGAGCTGTTGAGAGACACACACTCAGAGATGTACTTTCTAGGCCAGGTTCCAGTGACCCTTACCCTGGGGTCATATGTGCAAGAACCACTCTGTTCCTCCACCCAGTGCCCAGCTGTGGCGATTGAGACCTTTTCAAGTGAGGCACTATTTTATAGTTTAAAAAGTTACCCTCTGCCCTGGCCAGGTAGCTCGGTTGGTTAGAGCTCCATCCTGAAACTCCAAGGTTGCTGGTTTGATCCCCCAGTCAGGGCATGTACAAGAATCAATCAATATCCCTGGACAGTGTGGCTCAATTCGTTGAGCATCTTCCTGTGCACCAAAGGTCACCGGTTTGATTCCTGGTCAGGCCACATGCCCAGGTTGCTGGTTCAGTCCCTGATTGCGGTATGGGAGGCAACCGGTCAGTGTTTTTCTCACATATTGGTGTTTCTCTCTTTTTCCCTCTCCCTTCTGCTCTCTCTAAAATTAATAAAAACATTTAAAAAATCAACAAATGAATGCATAAATAAGTGGAACCACAAATTGAGGCCTCTCTCTCTCTCCTCCCTTTCTTCCCTCTCCTATCCCTCTCTCAGATCAATAAAAATAAAATAAAAAATTAAGTTACTCTCTGGGTCTCCAACTTTTAAGAAACATATGGAATTGCTTCTCTTTTGAACAGCTTTCCATGATCTCTTAGTGGTGTTTCATCTTCAGTGTGGCTTTGATTATTCCAGAGGTGGTTTTCTAGTCCTGAAGGAATCTGAAAGACCTCTCAGGTCCTGGCTATTGATGGGTCAGGTGGGCAGTTGGTGGAGATGGGCCAGGCCTGAGGGTGTGGGAGCCTGAGGTCTGCTGACAGCTGTGACAGACCATCCTGAGACCCAGCACTGTGTATGTGATGACTCTGCTGTCAGCAGTGCCAGATTTTGTTTTTTTAAAAATATTTGTATTCATTTTTAGAGCGAGAGGAAGGGAGAGGGAGAGAGAGAGAGCAACATTGATGTGAGAGTGCAAGATTAATCGGCTGCCTCCTGTACACCCTTTACTGGGATCGATCCGGGGATGTGCCCTCACTGGGAATGGGCCCAGCAACCTTTTGGTGCATGGGATGGTGCCTCTCAGTCTCAATTGAGGCACACCGGCCAGGGCCAGAAGTGCCAGATTTTAACTGTAGCTTCTGGTTGTCTCTTTAAAATAATGACTAACCTTTGTGATATTGAATGGACAAAGGGGAGAAGTCTTTTGAAAGTCGTCAGATAATTATTACTGTCCAAACTTTGTCATCAAGTCCCACCACCCTGCTGGATGCAGTGATGTCCACGTTTGTCAGATCACTGTCCAAGGCTTGGACCCCCGCGTGCTCTTGGACTGTGGAAGGATGCTGCAGGATTCACACCAGTCCTTCTCTAAACCATGGTTTTCTGATGTTACAATGAGGTTAAAGTTCATGACCTCACCTGTGGTTCTGCACCCTTCTGAGTGTGACAGCATCATTCCTGATGATTATGAAGGGACTCCCACTGGCTCTCACTGTGACTGAGCCATGGAGGCACTGCACATCTGTCCCTTATTGCTTTTTGCACTGAAGACAGAGACCACCTTTTTGGGAAGGCTTGAGCCCACCAGGAAGCATTTAGCCCACCAGGAAGCATTTACCAGATGGCATCTTCCTCTGAGCTGAACCTCTCTGTGCTGCCATGAAAAGAGCTGCTTCCGCCCTAGGATTTACTCATGCCCAGAATCCCTGACTGAAGGCCTCTTGTTGGGCTAGGCGAGTAGCAAACAAGCCTCTGTGTGCACAGACACAACTGATCATTCTCAGCCCTTCAGCTGTGTCTGAAGAGTCTTTGTTACTCCTTGGGGAAGAGCAGTGTCTATTCATTGAAGTACAGAGCGCAGAGCAGATGCTGTGCTGGTCGTGGGAAAAGCTCAGAGGAAGAGAAGTCCCTAGCTCATGGGTCAGGCAGAGTAGGCCCTGCAGGACCGCCAGACCATGTGGGAATGGCACCTGCATCTAAGAGCGCTGGGCCCAGCTGAGCAAACTGCAGACAGTCACTTGCAGCTTGATGCCCTGACCAGGAATCAAACTGTGATTTCCTGGATCACAGGTCAATGCTCAACTGCTGAGCCATGCCAGCCGGGTAGGCAGTCCCCCTTTTTACAGTTTGATTGCCAGAAAGAAGGCTTTGCACTAAGTGCCCTGTGTGAGGGATGTGTTTGTCCGAACCTCTGTGTTACAAAGTGTGGGAGGACGTAAGCTCTGATCCTGCATGGAGTCCTTAGAAAACCCCTACTGTGCATGTGGCCTTTTCCATTTTTTATCTTATTTTAGAGAGAGAGAAACTTTGACGTGAGAGAGGAACATTGATTGGCTGCTTCCCACACACCCCGTACCGAGGATTAAGCCTGAAATCCAGGCATGTGCCCTGACCAGGAATTGAACCAGTGACCTCGTGGTTCATGGAATAATGCTTAACTAACTGAGCCACTCCAGCCAGGCTGGCCTTTTCCATTTTAATCTAGGACCCATTTTACATTAATACTTGTTTAAGCCGTGAAGTTCCTTTTTTTAAAAAATTTATTTCAGAGAGGAAGGGAGTGAGAGACATCAGTTTGTTGTTTTACTCATTTATGCATTCACTGGTTGATTCTTGTATGTGCCCTGACCCGAGATTGAACCTGCAACCTAGGCAAATCAGGATTACACTCTAACCAACTGAGCTACCCAGCCAGGGCCATCAAAACATAAAATTTCAAAAACAAAACCCTAGGTGGTCTACACCCTGTGGTCCATATGATCAGGCCCTGGAGCAAGGGGTCCATACAAAGTTCTGAACCTTACATACTCCAAATGTATTTCTCTACATTCAGAGAAACATCATATAACTTAAATTAAAAATAAATTCATACCATCTAATATCCCCGATTGCTTCATAAGGATGTTTTTGCAGTTGCAGATCTGGGCCATTCATTGGGATGGTTTCTGGTCATTGGGATGATTTCTGGACTTTTAGATTCTCCTGTGAGAAACCTGGGGCAGAAAACCCAGGCCTTCAGACCAGGTGTTAGAGGTAGAAAGTCTCAGATGTCCCTGTGGTGGTCACTGTGGCTCAAGGAAATGCAGTGATGAAGCATAAGAGGAGGGCCCTTGCTCCCAGGCCCCTCCAGGGGTGCTGTGTAGACTTAGAGGATCGCCGTGGACAGCAGAGCCAGGTTCCCATCAGGGGGAAGTAAAACTGGCGGGTTCTTGCTCTCACAGTGATCTTGGTAGAAAGCTCTCGGAAGGATCAATCCTGGGTCAGTGTTTGTAGTCCTCTCTCAGGGACTCTGGAAAGAGATCTCTCCTGCCCTGTGTCTTGAACCCTATGGGGAAGCCCACAGTAATGGGGGTCTCCACCATAAAGGCTGCTGTCTGTCCCTCAGGAATGGGCACCACCGACCATGTCATCGTCCTGGCATCCACCAATCGAGCTGACATTTTGGACAATGCTCTGCTGAGGCCAGGCCGACTGGACCGACATGTCTTCATCGACCTCCCCACACTGCAGGTCAGTGTGGCCTCTGGATGCCCTCCTTGGCCCAGATGCAGCTGCTGCTTACCTCTGGTGCTTGTCTGTCCAGACTTTCTGTGGCTCACCGCTCTTCTCATCGTTTTGCAGCTTGTTTTTTGTTTACCCGCATTGTTTTTCCCTTTATCCTTAAGTATCTAGGGTTGAATGGACTGGGCTCAGTTGAGTTTTGTAGCATGTTTTTTGGAGAGCCTCAGAATTCTCATCCTGACCAGCTCAAGTCCTTGCTGTCACATAGTCGTGGAGCATGAGCTGTGCAGCTGCCCTGAAAGCAGGTTGGAAGGGGGTGGAAGACCTAGTGACCTCTCGGCCCCACCAGCCTCCTTCATCTTGGTCCTCTGGTTGGATGTCCACCTCTGGGTGGCCAGGCCTTTGTGGTGGCCCCTGAGGGAGCAGGAACCCAGTGTGTAGTGATAAAAGGATCATGTGTGTGATGGAAACCACCATGGGTAGGGACAGGGTTTGGAGGGTGAACCTAACGGTTGGCTAGTTGGTTACTGTTCCTGTAGGTAACACATGGGGGCACAGGGCTGTGGTTTGTGCACAACTAGTGCTCATTCTGGGTTCTCCTCTCAAACTGCTGCTTCATATAAGAAATGGAGTGAGGCTGCCCTCTGACATGGCTTCTGGAGGCGTGGCTGTCCCTCTTCCTGACTGTAGGAAACGTTTACACATCGGGATGTGAATCCAAGGTTCCAAAAAATAACTGTTATTTTGATGCCCTTTATTTTCTATTCTGTTTCCTTTTTTGCCTTTTCATTTTGCAATGCTGCTTGCAACTCTAAATTGTTTTCACAAACTATGGTCATGACTAATGTTGAAGAAACTCTGGAGCGTGCCTCTCAAGTGGCTCCTGTCTACCACGTAGGCAGACGTGCTGGCCCACACTTGTGTCTCCTCCCCTGTCTTTGGTAGGAAAGGCGGGAGATATTCGAGCAGCACCTGAAGAGCCTGAAGCTGACCCAGGCCAGCAGCTTTTACTCACAGCGTCTGGCGGAGCTCACACCGGGGTTCAGCGGTATGGGAGCTGGTTCTTGGTCCTGAGGGCAGAGGGCAGGTGGTCTTTCCTGCATGCACACACTAGTGCAGGCCTCCCCCAGTTGCCCTCCTTCCCCTCCTCTGGGCAGCACAGCCTGGTTGGGAGGGAGGTTGTGCACACAGAGCAGGCAGGAGATAGAAGAACTGCACAGCCCTTTACTTTTCCTCCCCCACTGGTGGAAAACCCAACACTGGTTCTGTCGCCTGCATTTAGACTGCCCCATGTCTGTGTCCCCACTATGGGCAGTCCTAGAACTTCTGCCTTTAGGGCTCTCCACACAGGCTCTATTGTTCCTGTCCATCTCGGATCATGAGATTCTGCTCCTCCCACCAGGTGCTGCCATGGCTAAGCCTTGTCACTGCCCAGGTGTACCACTGCCCTCCCTCACGGTCTGTTTTAATTCATAAACACAGGCATTACAAATCAAGATTTTGGGGGAAGCATTTTTTCAGTCCATTGAGCTTTTGCTTCCTGGTAGTTGTCATCAGTTTGGCCTAAATAAACTCATAAAATTTTAATGAAACAAAATTATTTTTCCCATGTATAAAGGGCAATGTACATTTTTTCTTTTGATTTTTTTTTTAATGTCCTTAACTAGAATCTTTTGGATACTAGACAACCTTTAATTTTTTATTTTTTTGGCAGGAAACCCCATTAATTTTTATTTTTATTTTGTTTTTTAATACGTTTTCTTTTTTTATTGATTTTAGATAGAGAGGAAGAGAGCAGGAGAGAGAGAAACATCAACCTGCTGCCTCCTGCACACCCCCTACTGGGGATGGAGCCCGCAACCTGGGCATGTGCCCTGACTGGGAATCGAACTGGTCACCTCTTGGTGTGTGATACAGCGTTCATCCAACTGAGCCACATCAGTCAGGCTATCTGTTGTTTTTAATTCTCACTTAAAGATACTTTTTTTGATTTTTAGAGCGAGAGGAAGGGGCAGAGGCAGAGAAACATCGATGTGAGAGAGAAATATCTATCTGTTGCCTCCCATTTGCTCCCTGGACCAGGGGTCAAACCCACAACCTTGGTATGTGCCCTGACTGGGAATCGAACCTTCATCCTTTTGGTGTATAAGACGATGCTCCAAGTAACTGAGCCCCCTGGCCAGGGCAAATTTCTTATCCATCAGTGTACACATGAGTTATTATATTAGGTGGAATAAAGCACCACATGGTACATGGAAGTGTGCTGATAACAGCTATGTAGTAAAGCAGTGGTGAAGGCAGAAAGACTGAAAGGTGTTGGAGTGGATGTGAAGAGGGGGTTCCTTGGGTCCAATAGAGCGGGAGCACTGGTGCTCGCCCCCACCACGCCTTCGCCCCTTGACCCCCTTCATCTGTTTGTGCGATCATCCTTCCCTTTCCTCCTCTCAATCCCGGAGGGAACAGAGCCAACACCCCTGCCATCCCCTGTTTTGCTCACAGGTGCTGACATCGCCAACATCTGTAATGAGGCTGCTCTGCACGCTGCACGGGAAGGGCACACGTCTGTTCACACGTTTAACTTTGAGTACGCCGTGGAGCGCGTCATTGCAGGTATGAGGCATGAATTCCAAAAGTGAACTCGGAGGGTGGGTTGGAGGGGGCAAGTCAGGTTTAGATGTCACATGGTGAACCTTATCAGCAAGGAATCATTGGACGAGAGGAAAATACGTGAAGTATTTCTATTTTTTATAAGTCAGGTCTCGACAGTATGACTTAAAACACTGCAAATTTGCTTAAGAGCAGACACTTTTCAAATAGAAATATAAAAGGATCTTGAAGACCCTCATGTGAGTGGGGCTCAGCCCATTAGCCCTCTTGTGGTGCCTGAGAGCCAGCTGCAAATGGACAGTCCACTGTGCATGTCATCCGGGGTCTGCACTGCTGATGCCCAAGGGGAATGTCGGCTGAGGGCTGTGCTCTCCCGGTCAGCTCCATCTCTGCTGAAGCTCCTGTGCTATACTTGGGACAAGAATGGGAGAGGTGTTTGCGTAGTGAGGGGCTGGGTGCTTCTGTCAGTGCTTAGCCATTACCGCTCAAAGTGGGATCAGTGGACTTCTAAGAGGAGAGCAGGACTGAAGCTGAGAGAAAGCACCTAGAAGCTTTCGTAACTCCATGGGCAATATCCAGACATGAGTAGTGCATCTTGTTCTTGAACAGGGTTCAGAACAAAAGTGCTGTCCCAGACCCTAAAAATTTAAAACAGGGAAACTGGTCCTTCCTACAGATGTTTGAGAAGCATGGGCCCTGTGTGTAGGTATTGAGCTCTCGGTCATAAATGTCCCTATGAGAAGTACGTTCCCATCACCCTCAGTCTGAGTTAAAATCTAGGACAAATTCCACTAGGTGCGTAGGCTGCAGCTTGGGAGAGGGGTGAACTTGTGTGGATAGAAGGAACTGTAATTGTTGTTTCTTACTATAAATTTTGGTTTTGCATAAGTCATTTGTTTTTACATGGAAATTGATAAACTTACAGTAATATCAAAGCAGGAAAGACCAAGGAAAATACTAACAATACTATTCCTGGTACATGCCCCTCTCCATGTATGCGGTGCTTAGAACAAGACAAGCTCCTTTGTCCTTACTTTGGTGGGGACTGCCTGAGCTGGAACACGTGTGTGTCTAGGTAAAGCCCATTTGTGAGGCTGTGATCTCATGTTTAGAGGCTCATAAAATCAGCTCTGGTTGAAATGATTCATCTGCCACAGCCAACGCATCTTAGAAGAATTTATAACCTTATGGCAAATGTGGTGGATGATCCTAGTAGCATGGTATAGTAAATACCCTGAACCTAGAGCTTGTTCAAGTTGCATAAAATGGAAAGTTGGTGTTTGGAAAATTTGGGACAGTGAGTGAAACCTTATCAGTAATTTGAACAGGTGAAATGTAAGGTAAAGTCACCAAGGCAGGAGGTAGTCATCTCTAAGGGTGAAAGAGCCGTAGAGTCACTGGGGCTGCAGTTACCCCTTCTAGTTTTGGAAGAAGAGCCAACAAGAAACCTGGAACTTGGAGTGGACCCCACACTAAGTTCCTGTAAGCCCTGCAGCTCCACCCACAAAGCCTGCAGGAGCTGTTTGAATTTTTCCACCATTTGTGGAAGGGGGACAAACATGGCCCCTCCAGCACCTCTCATACCTAATGAATTTCCCTTCGAATTGGAGTAATAGTGAGGAATAGTCGTGCATGGGGTCAGCTTGGGGCAGAAACACAGGCGGTGACCATCCCTTGAGGATCTCGCCTTAACAGTGTGGTAAAAAACTTGCAAGGCCGAGCAAGGAAGGTTCCTGTATGCTTACATAGGATTATTGGTGGGCCTGAAGTCAGAGGCCTGGGCATTCTTTCAGGGACGGCCAAAAAGAGCAAGATCCTCTCCAAGGAAGAGCAGAAGGTGGTTGCGTTTCATGAGTCAGGCCACGCTTTGGTTGGCTGGCTGCTGGAGCACACGGAGGCTGTGATGAAGGTAAGGTGTCTGGGGTCTTAGAGGATGGGGCCCTTGAACAAAGCTGACTGTGGGAGCACCACGTGTTTGTGTTTGGTGAAGAGAAAGCACAGCCTGTGGTCAGCCTGGGAACAGGTGGAAGGTGACTATGCAGGATCCCTCATCTGGGAAGCTAGGGCCGGATGAGGTCTTACATCTAAACCAGTTGGGTCCAGTTATGGGCATGACCATTTGAAAGCCACATGATTATTTGGGGTCTTGCTTCCCAGCTGTAGTCAGTCTTGGAATTAAGAACTGCCAGTTCTAAAATATGTTGACCTAATGATTCCTAATCTTTAAAAAGAAATGAGTTTAGTAACACTTTTTTTTTTTTTTTAAATATATCTTTATTGATTTCAGAGACAGGAAAGGAGAGGGAGCAAGTGAGATAGAAACATCAATGATGAGAGAGTCATTGATCAGCTGTCTAGCCCACAACTCTTTCATGTGCCCTGACCAGGAATCGAACCCCGATTGCCTGGATCCTAGGTCAACGCTGAACCGCTGAGCCACGCCCGGCCAGGCCACACTTTTTAAAAAACACTACTCTTGTAGACATTTGTGAGTTTGATGAAAATTTATTTGTATCAAATGGTAATATCATAGTTGCCCCAAAATACGGGGATTCGTGACCATGAGATCCTTAAATGACCATTAAGGAAAATCTAAATGTTTGGGATGCAGGTGTCCAGTCCGTAAAGGTGAGGGCATGGGTTGTAATTGTACCCCCCACCAGAGCCAGTGGGGCCACTGGGAGCCCATGCAGATGGTTTGATTTCACCAGCTGGGAAGGAGCTGCATCGCCTTCCCTAAGGCCTAAACATGGGAACAGTGTTGCAGTTGGCAGCCTGGTGATTTGTTAGTGATTTGTTTTGTTTTCAATCCTCACCCAAGGATATTTTTTCCATTGCTTTTCAGAGAGAGTGGAAGGTGGGTGTGGGGGAGAGAAAGAAAGAGAAACATCAGTGTGAGAAAGATACATGGACTGGTTGCCTCCCACAGGTACCTAAACCAGGGCCGGGGATTGAACCTGCAACTGAAGTATGTGCTCTTGGCCGGAATCGAACCTGGGACCCTTCAGTCCCAGGACCGACGCTCTAACCACTGAGCCAAACTGGCTGGGGCGTGGTATGTTAGTGTTTAATGTCTGACAATCAGTGGTAGTGTAGCAAAGTAGATTGCTTTTTGTTTTTCTGTTGTTATTTACTGATTTGAGAGAAAGAGAAACATCGATTTATTGCTCCACTTACTTATGCATTATTGGTTGCTTCTTGAATGTGCCCTGACCAGGACTAGAACATGTCGGGTCGATGCTCTAAGCAACTGAGCTACCCGGCTGGGGCCACAAAGTAGATTGCTAGTCTGGGTTGTTTGATTAATTATGTCCTGTTGAATAGGCCAGTTCCTTTCATATGCTCATAAGAGGCTTGAATCTAGTGTTTTGTGACAGACATAAGGGGATGCAGCAGTCACTGAGGTAGGTGATTGGGACTGGGCACAGGGTAAGGCAGGTGGAACAGTCATTTAGGGTGTGATATTTATGGAACACTAAAACATTCAGTAGTCAAGATAAATATTTTAATGCAATATCAACAAAATAAATATTAATGCAGAAAAATCCACAGTGAAGTAAATATCACTATTTATTTTTTTAAAATATATCTTTTTCTTTACTCTATCTTTCAGAGAGAGGAAAGGAGAGGGAGAAAGAGAGATAGAAACATCAATGATGAAAGAATCATTGATCGAGCCCATAACCTGGGAATGTGCCCTGACCGGGAATCAAACCCTGATTGCCTGGATCCTAGGTGGACGCTCAACCCCTGAGCCACACCTGGCTGGGCTATCTTTATTGATTTCAGAGAGAGGAAGGGAGAGGGAGAGAGAGGTAGAAACATCAATGATGAGAGTGTCATTGATCGGCTGCAGCCCGCAACCCGGGCATGTGCCCTGACCAAGAATCAAACCCTGATCTCCTGGATCCTAGGTCGACGCTCAACTGCTGAGCCATGCCCGGCTGGGCAACATCACAATTTAAAAGTTCCTCTTCTCAGAATTTTTGCTTTATTTGATGGCTGAAAGTCATAAATCAGTTATAATGAGAAAACCTCCGTCATGAGGCTCGTACTTTGCTAGGGAAAGATGAAGTTCCCATTGCTGTTTGGTTGTTATTTCCAGCCTTTTAAATTGTAGTTTACTTTAGTGTTAGATTTTAAGTTTCCCCTTCTGATTCTCAGGGCACTGTGAGGTGGTTCTCTTGCTGCCATAACCCTCAGAAATGGCACCTGCAGCCCAAGTCTCTCCTTGTTGCTCAGGAGCAGGCCTTGTCCTGCTGGAGCTGTACAAACACCTGGTGTTGGGCTCTGGGGTGAGGCTAAGGCAAGGATAGTTTCCATGTCCCCACATAACCTCTTGGTCAGGGGGCCATGGTGGGGGCGGTCCTTGGTGGCATTGGTCCTGCACTTCCTGGTTGGTTCACCTAAGAGCTCCTGTCTTGGTGCTTCTTCACTTCACATATACCTAGTAATGTGCAAGGAAGACCACCCACAGTGTGTGAACCTTCTCGTTAATAATAGTATCTTATTATTATTAAATAGGGATAGTGCAGATTTGCTTGATGGCTGTAAAGCCCTCTGATTAAAGATCTCACATTTCCCACCTTCATCTTTAAAGCCCACATCTGCCCTAACTTGGGCCACCTGACGTTCTGCAGGTCTCCATCACGCCTCGGACAAATGCTGCACTAGGCTTTGCTCAGATGCTCCCAAGAGATCAGCACCTCTTCACCAAGGAGCAGCTGTTTGAGCGGATGTGCATGGCCCTGGGTGGCCGTGTGTCAGAGGCCATCTCCTTCAACAAAGTCACTTCTGGTGAGGAGCTGGCCCTGCAGGGTCTGCACTTCTCACAGTGCTTTTACATCCATTATCCCTCTGCATGGGGGCAGGCTGGGGGGAGTAAATCTGATAAAAGGATTTGAGTAGTAGGATGCAAACATACTTTGAATTTCATTAAGTGTTTTTTAAAAGATGAGCTGTGGTCAAAGGAGATTTGAAACTAAGCAAGACTTTTAAAATAATTTGTTGCAAAAACATGTAGACTATAAATGCATTTAACTGGTTAATTATTGGTAATTCAAGCAACTTCACTGTTCTCAAGCTGTCATTTCACTGGGATGGCCAGAGAGCAGGCAGGAGACTTGTCCTGCTTGATCCCAGACTTTGGGTTCAGTGTTGACAAGTGTTCCTTGTGCACACCTGGACTCGTGCTGGAGAACTGCTGGTGAAGTGAATGCAAATAGGCACCCCGAGTAGTTTCTTATTTTTAAAATTTTTATTTATTGCTTTGAGAGAGAACAAGGGGGGCTGGAGAGGGAGACAGAGACAGACATCGATTTGTTGTTCCACTTATTTATGCATTGCAGTCATTGGTTGATTCTTATATGAGCCCCAACTGGGGATTGAACCCATAACCTTGGCATGTCAGGATGACGCTCTAAACAACTGAGCTACCTCACCAGGGCCAGAGTAATTTTTTAGATAAAAGAGCATTTTTAAAAGTTTCGAGTCTCTTTTTTAAGGAACAGTAACAGGATACAGTTGTCCCCTGGGGACTCTATATCTGCTGTCAGGCCCAGGTGTTTGCCAGTGGGGTCCCCAGGGTGCTCTGACTTTGCACCCCCAGCAAAGAACCCTTTTCTTGACCCCACACTCCAGGGGCGCAGGATGACCTGAGGAAGGTCACTCGTATTGCCTACTCCATGGTGAAGCAGTTTGGGATGGCACCCAGCATTGGGCCTGTCTCCTTCCCTGAGGCTCAGGAGGGCCTTGCAGGCATTGGACGGCGACCCTTCAGCCAGGGCCTCCAACAGATGATGGACCACGTGAGTGCATAGCCCTCACTGCTACACCTTGCGCCAGCCCCTGCTCCATCCCACCCCACAGTGGTAGTAGGGGGCAGGTCTCTGTATTCAGAGGAGGCCTCTCACCGTGCCCTGTCCAGGAACCCCCACATTGTGGCTGTTCCTCCTGGCTTCTGTTGTCACTCTGACCTGCTGAGTGTGTGTTCTTAGATAAGGACCTGTGTGGCTCCTGATGAAACTGTAGATGATGGGAAACTGGGAAGAATATCAAATAAATGCATCAAATGACAGAGCCAGTGTCAGTGGTCCCTGTGGCCAGCAGGGACATGCTGCATTGTCCACAGGGGACTGGGCCAGGACAGTGTCCAGCCCATCCTGGGGCAGCTCTAGTTGGCCTGGTACATGAGCATGAGGCAGCTGTGGGCATGGAGGACAGATGCAGGGTCCTTGGTCTCCAGGAGACGGTGGGGCATCTCCAGGTGTGAGTCACTTCTGTGGGCAAGCATCCTGACCTAGGGCATTCCCAGGGGTGGGATGGGGGCCTGAAACTGTTGGCAGCTGAGTTGTCCTGGTCATTGTGAGACACAAAAGGCTGTGTTTCTTTGGTGTACCTTGGTGTCAGAACCACCCTATAGATGACACTGTGAATCGTGGTCAGCTATCCTCATTACAGATCTCCTCTCATTTGCAGGAAGCTCGAATGCTGGTGGCTAAGGCCTATAGGCACACTGAGAAGGTGCTGCAGGACAATCTGGACAAGCTGCAGGCGGTGAGACGGTGCTCTCTGACCTGCAGGCATCTGCCTGTCTCTCCAGAAGTTGTGTGTGTGGGTGCGGACACTACGCTGTGCTGACGCGGCTGCTCACCCTTTTATGGAATACTTCAAATGAGCACAAAACTTTCTTTTTTAACTTTTTGAAATTGATTTTTAGCGAGAGGGGGCTGGAAGGTGGGGGGAGAGAAACATCCATTTGTTGTTCCACTTATTTATGCATCATTGGTTGATTCTTATACGTGCCCTGACTGGGGATTGAATCTTCAACCTTGGTATATCTGGATGATGCTCTAACCAACTGAGCTACCCTGGCCAGGGCTCAAATGAACACAGAAACTTAGAAAACAACATACCAAATACATGTTGCACCCAGCTCAGCTGAAACCTAATATTGTCCATTCTTTTTAGCATTTTATTATGAACATGTCAATGTTAAGCCAGTTCCTTCAAAGTAGAAGCAATTATTGTTTGGTCAATTTTGTTTATTTTTTTTCTACTCAAATTTTTCCTGAAAATTTAAAAATCAGTTTTAAAGTTTAGAATAGTTGTAGATTTACAGAAAAGTGACAAATATAGTAGAGTGAGTTCCCTTATACCCACTCCCAGTTCTCTCTCTCAACATCTTCCACTAATATGTTGTATTTTTCACAACCTAGTGAACCAATATTGATACATTAACCAGATTTCCTTAGCTTTTCCATAATGTCCTTTTCCTGCTGCTTCCCCCCTTCCCTCCACGTTGAAATTTAATCATGCCTCCTTAGGCTCCTCTTGGCTAGGACAGTTCCTCACTTTGCTGTTGTTGATGGCCTGCCATGGCAGTGCGAGGAGGATGGGTCTGGTGTTCTCACAGTAAGACTATGTGTTGGGTTTGGGGTCACCTCTTGACCCCAGAGGTGAAGTTACAGTGCCCTAGTACAGGTGGGCAGCTCTTGGTGGACAGGCTGTTTCATTAATGTGAGGCTCTGCCAGCTGGGAGTTGCGTGTGTTGGGTCCTCCAAGTGTTGCCACTTACTAGCAGCACTAGCCTTCCCCAGAATTGTGGGCAGTGTAGAATGTCAGGCCTTCCCAACCTGCTGAGGCATAAACTGCCATTAACAAGGTCCTTTGGTGTCACATGTGTATATTGTCGCTGCTGCTGGGCAGGACTTGGGCTCCCTGTGCTGGGCTGAGGATGTCCTGCCTCATTTGCCCTGTGATCATGATCCACTCACATCATTGGTGGGATACAGTGCTTAGCAATATCTTAGAGCAGCCACACAGAGCAAGTGGTGACCCCAGTTTGGGGGTGACAGAAACCAGTCCTGGTGGCTGTGGCAACATTCCTTGTAGTGGGGACTAAGCACCAGCATTTGACTGCTGGCACAGGACACTCAAAGGATTCACTCAGCATGTTTTCCATGACTGTATTTAGAGAGGCAGAGGCCCCCTTCCCGAACTGTGATGTCCCCCCAGCTCACACTGTAGCGCCAGCACTCCTCAAGTTCCAGCCAGGGTGTTCTGCATTTTAGCCCCCTGCCCCCATACAGACACCTACATTTTGTTTGGTAAAGGAAATCGAAGTTGCACAAAATAAGCAGGGATTTGGAAGGGAAGCAGAAAATTAATGAGGCTGCAGCTGGGAAATCATCGCCAAGGTTGAGACAGGGAGCGATTCTTTGCTTAAGCTGCCTGTGTGTGCCACTTCCCTGGGAAAGTGGCCTGTCTGGGGGCATCCTGCTCACAGACACCCCTTCCTGGGAGGCTGAGGGGCCCCCTCTCTCTGTGCTCTGCTTTCAAAAGGTTCATCTGTGTCCTTGTTCTCCAAGGTTCACACACTGCCCTCTGTCCCTCCTAGCTGGCGAATGCCCTGCTGGAAAAGGAAGTGATCAACTACGAGGACATCGAGGCCCTCATCGGGCCCCCACCTCATGGGCCCAAGAAGATGATCGCACCTCTGAAATGGAGTGACACCGAGAGGGAGAAGCAGGATGCTGGGGAGGAGGAGGCACCTCAGCAACCCCAGCTTCGAGGGGAGGAACCGTCTTGGCCCAAATAGCTGGAGCTCATTAATGGTGCCTGTGGGGACCCAGGGAGTGAACTCTTTACTTAGCTGGCCCCCAAGTTCCTTTTCACCTGAGATTTGTACCTCATAGCCCTCACTGGTTCCTGGTGAAGGGCTTTTGAGATCTATTGGTCTCTCTGCCTGTGATTAGTAAAGACTTTGCAGAGGTGAATGATTTCGTTTTGCTTTTGTAGATCATTTTCCCCCACGGGGAGGGTTGTCAGTGGTTGTTACAGGTGCACATGTAGGAGTTCCTAGGTTTATGACACTGTTGTCTTGTGGGTGTGGGGTGGATGTAGGGGCAGCCCAGAAGTCAGGCTCATGCTGGGGCTTGTGCAGGGGCTCTTCCCAGCTCCTGTAACTTTGTCAGCATGCTAAACAGGATCCACGATGAAAAGACACTGAGTGAATGTCCCCGTCCTCACTCATCAATGGGGTTACAGAAGAGGGGACAGGCACTGGGCTCTAAAGGATTAAAACACTGCCATCTACTGCCATGCAGACTGGTGCATGCAAGAACCTCTCCTCACTGGTCTGGTGGCACCATGTGGGGGATACTTGAGGAGTGTTGATACTTTATGATGGAAAATCCAACTTTGTACCATGTTATCAGCTCTAACCCAGAGAGGCTGTTGGGTTTGTCCTGGGTGACTGGATTATGTGTTTGCAGGTTATAATTTCAGCAACTGAAGAGCCCCTTTTGTAGGAATCTGGGATAAAGGACCAAGGTTACCCCATCACTGCAAGTCAGACAAGTGCACTAAGCTCCCATCTCCCTGGGGGTGTGCAGCATGCACTCAGGTGCTCCTACCTGCTGCTGCTCTCATCACTGCAATTATGGGTATTTTCTGACAGAATGATTGTTCTGTTGCAATCCCACATTGTGCCAAGGAAATGCCTGCTAAGCTGTAGGTGGGCAGATGCTAGTGTGGTTACACACCTGAGGGGGGCAGCTCTGAGGGCACTGGCTTTTTGAGGACACCTTTTCCCCAGTTCTCCAAATTCATTTCCAAAGTCTGTGGCATCTTTGCCTGAGGGCAGTATCCTTTGTAACCTGTAAAGGTAGATATGGCAAGCTCATCCCTTGTATTTTATTCATTAAAATGACCCATGTCTGTATATCTTTTGGGAAATCATTTGCTGAGAGCCAGAAGATGCTTAGCCAGGAATAGGATGTACATGGCATGAAAGGGCTGCCTTGCTATAGCGGGGGAAGGTACAGCTTGCTTCCCAGCATTTGCTGGTATGAGTAGGCTCATGGAGGGTGGTGCTTGTGCTCTGATTGATATGAGCTGTTTGCAGACTTTGGCGCTCTGGTCAAATTATGTCACCTCCCTGTCATGAGACACATGACATTTCAGAGTGCCAGGAATTACACCTCCTCTGCTCTCTCATGTGCAGATGATGTTCACACCTCCTATATTAAAAAAATTTTTGTTAATTCTCACCTGAGGATATTTTTTCCATTGATTTTTATAGAGAAAGTAGAAGGGAAGGAGGGGTGGAGAGAGAGGGAAGGGGAGGGAGGGAGGGAGGGAGGGAGGGAGGGAGGGAGGGAGGGAACATCAATGTGAGAAAGACACATCAATTGGTTGTCTCCCGCACATGCCCCGACCGGGGCCAGGGTTTGAACCTGCAACCCAGGTTCATGCCCTTGACCAGGAATCAAACCCATGACCCTTTGGTGTGCAGGCCGACGCTCTAACCACTGAGTACACTGGCCAGGGCTCACACCACCTTTAAAGAGGATCCTAGAGGTGAAGAGGCTTCAACAACAGTACATGGTCCCTAGAGCAGCCAAACCAAATTGGGCAACCTGTGTGCTTGATGCTGGGAAGGAAACCCTGACCCTCTGCCCGTCAGAGCTAGTATATCATGGTGATTATAACTTCTGGAACTGTCTTTGTCTAAGGTACCTGAGACTTCCTCACTGAGATAAACACATGTTCCTTAAACAAACATGTATATTGAACACAATCAGAGTCTCAAGAGATCATTAAATAAAAAGTTAACTTGTTCTTAAGTTAATACAAATTGTTCTTCACTCTGATCTATACTCATAAATGTGTTTTGCTTTATAAAAAATTTATTGCAGTATAATTGACATACATTAATGTATATGACATAATGATTCGATATTTGTGTATATTGCAAAATGATAGGCACAGTAAGTCTGGCTAACATTCGACATCACACATAGTTACAGGGTCTTTTCTCCTTGTGATGAGAACTTTTAAGATTCACTCTCAACAACATGATTATGATAATGTACTTCTATTTGTCTTTCACTGACATTAGTTTCTCATATTACAGGAACCTTTGAGTTAGCCTCCATCTGATTTATGTGTAGGCTATGATTTTGGAAAGTTGATAGACTGGATGGTCTGTGAGTTCTGTGATGAAGCAGGGTAACATCATCCTGTTCTTGTTATTAAGCTACTCTTTGCCTCAGTTAACCATCAGCCCAAATTTATATGACAAAATTAACATGCTAAGTTTTGCAAAGTGCTATAGGGATGACTTTTTTCTCCAAAAAAACACTGTCAGATCACTTTGCTGTTATAATTTTAAAAACAAATCAAGACTGTGTGTCTGAAAGGGTTCCAGAAGCTATTGTTGACTGTCTTAGATTTCTTTGATGCTGACCCTCAAAGCACTGGATAGAGGAGGTCAGTCAGGTGCAGGTGTACAATTAGCAGGCACTGCCATGAGTAATTGGGGCTCAGTCTTGCAAGGAAATTCTGGGTGTGCAGAATATACTCCCACACCTCCAAGGGTACATATCCAGGAATCCTTCGCCCCCTTAGTTGAGCACTACTTCCAGGGGCATTAGCCCTTTCAGGCCTAACTCTGGGACAAAAGCCCTTTTTTGTTCACAGGCTGTGGCTGTGCCAAGGGACAAAGGCTGTCACTATACCTAAAGATTTTTAAAACATTTGGGCCAGCCAAGTCTTTGTATCAGAAGGACTCCTTCATGACAGTTCACTTTAACCTTTCCCAGTGGGAAAGCTGAGCATGTTTTCAGCAGAATTTTCCTATCAGAACTTTTTTTGGCTTGCTATTTTGCAAACTTTTCAAAGGAAATAAGTATGGAGTATTCAAGCACGAAAAATTGGATTCTGTGTCTAACTTGGTTATGTGAAGCAGAGTAAGGTCCTCAAATGATAACTTCACCTTATTATACCACTAACTATATTCTGAACAGTGTTTCCAATTTCAGGCCTCTAACCCCCCACCCAGTGACCCAGGAGAGCTTCTTAACCGGGAGCAGCTGGAGCTCAGGTGGAGGTGAGGGTTAGGGCAGGAGTTGCATGAATCTCTGGATCTGAAAAATTGGGAATGGAGACAAGAGTATTTGAGGTATCTTGGTCCATGGTGAGATCATTGAAAGGGGTCTGAGAAATTTTAAAAAAAGTATGGCTGCTATTGCCTGTTTCATAATTAAACTTGTCTATTAAGTGGCACAGTCAAGGTTTGAACTTCCCATGTAGGCTCAGTGTATTTGTCTGGATAGACTGTGTGTGCCTCATCTGTTACACGTGTTCTGTCCCCCTGATTAAACTTTGTAATTCCTCAGTGAATCCCAACCTGATTTTTCTGACACCCAAGGCTGTCCCAATAGGACATCAGCAACCTGTTTACTCAGTGCAGGGCACAGGCCTCCAAATTTCTCATTTTCTGTCATGAAATTCTTAAAATGTTAGGTTTTGCTAGGAGGAAGACGTGATTGGAGTGAGGGTGGGAATGAAAGAGGGTTACTGGGATGTAAAGGCGTACAGAGAGCGGTGGGGTACTGGTGAGTCCTCAGACTCGTCCTGGAGAACACGAGACGCGAAGGGCACGGGTTACAGATGGATGCCTGGCTACCTAATGTTTTCGAAGATGTTCGTCTCTATACACGGCGCCAAGTGTGACGCCTGCAGTCGGCCAAGTGGATCTTAGGGCCACTACATACCACAGGCTGCCCTCCCTCAGAGGAGTTACCCGATCCCTCCGCCGAGCTGAGACGGCTGTACGTACGATTCCATGTGGAAATGCACGTGAAGTACTGGCTGCCCGCCTACAGCAACCGTTCCGTGCCTAAAGCAAGCAGCACAAATGTACCAAGTGGACGAGAAGGAACAAAAACTGGGACACGAAGGACGCGGCTTTAGGTGTCGGGAAAACGGAGACCTGTAGGTGTGGAAGCTGCAATGGCCCCGCGCGGCGGGGAGTTCGCCCAGCCCGCGTCACGAGCTTGGCGGGACCAGAGGCAGCGAGGGCGGCTGGGAGTGCGCTTTCATCACTTCCGTAATTCCCGGCTCTGATTGGTCAGGATGCCCCACCGCTTCTGATTGGCCGGGCCCACTGCCATCCCACAGTACTTTGCGGCGCCACTCTCTTTCCGGTGGCCGTTCTCCTTAGGAGAAGGTGGGTATGCGGCGTAAGGCAGCTGGCGGTGGAGGCTATCGGGCGCCATCGGGCTCCATCCGCTGCCATCGGTGTCGGGCCGCGCCTCAGACGGCGTCGGGCCGTAGCCCGGCTCTGTGGGTGCGCCGTCCGGACGGAGAACTCGGATCCTGACTGGCTTTTCTCCCTAGGCCCGTAGGCAGCAGCCATGGCGCCCAGCCGAAATGGCATGATCCTAAAGCCCCACTTCCACAAGGACTGGCAGCGGCGCGTTGCCACGTGGTTTAACCAGCCGGCGCGGAAAATCCGCAGGTGAGCGGGGCGCGTGGAGCGCACAGCCAGATGACAGGGGCCGGTATCGCTGTACCCTGGGATGCAAGTGCACTTGAGCCCTTTAACCATGTGATAACCTTGCGGCTCTTGCAGCTCCACGTTAGAGCCGACGTTGTAATGGTGTGGTTGGGAGCGAACGGGTGGCGACTTTAGGCTTGGGGTCGCAGGCGGGCGGCGTTGTCTGCGCGCTCCGCGTCCCCGCCTTGGTGCGGGATAGTAGACGACACGCCCGAGTGAGATCTGCTTTCCGGCGCGGTAACTGCTACCTGGTTTCTGTCTGCTCAGACGCAAGGCCCGGCAAGCCAAAGCGCGCCGCATCGCCCCTCGTCCCGCTTCCGGACCCATCCGACCTATAGTGAGATGCCCCACGGTGAGGTACCACACCAAAGTGCGAGCCGGCAGGGGCTTCAGCCTGGAGGAGTTAAGGGTGAGTATCCATAAAACCGCATTATCAGAGACGCTAAGTTTTGCCTTCTGGGCTCACAGTCAAATGATGACATTCTCCGGAATCGCTGTACTGCCTTGATGAAAGTACATTTGAACCCTTTTCCATCTGACGACTGAGCCCTTTCATTAGGGTGTGGAGATTAGAGGCTCCTTGGGATTTCATTTGTGTCTGTCTCCGCGGGCAGGTGGCCGGCATCCACAAAAAAGTGGCCCGGACCATTGGGATCTCGGTAGATCCGAGGAGGCGGAACAAGTCCACCGAGTCCCTGCAGGCCAACGTGCAGCGGCTGAAGGAGTACCGCTCCAAGCTCATCCTGTTCCCCAGGAAGCCCTCAGCTCCCAAGAAGGGAGACAGCTCGGTGAGTACAGCGCTCTGGGATTCTGGTGGGATGGGGGTTAGGGAGGTCTCAGAGACTGCCAGAGTGGGGAGACTTGGAAGTGGCGTTCGTCTCGGGGTCCAGCTAGGGTGAAAAGGAAAACGTTCGCCTGTAGCCCTTTTATCCCCCAAAACTTGGCCCTCGTGTCTTGGTAGTAGAGAATTGTTATCCAGAAGAAAGATCCTAAGAATTCCAAAATTAATCCATCAAAACTGCCAAGGTTCACTCTTGTGCTCAGATACTTTTTTTTTTTTTGTGGCAATTGCAAAAGCTGTTTGACGTGGGAGGCGGTTTTTTAAAATTGGAAGTGTTTTGCTCTCTCAAACACTTCATATACAACACAAATGTTTCTAAAGAAAAACATTTTCTTATTTTTTCCCCCGCATCTTTTATTTATTGATTCTTATAAAGAGAAACATCAGTTTGTTGTTCCACTTGTTGATGCATTCATTGGTTGATTTTTGTTAATCCTCACCTAAGGATATTTTTTCCTTTTTTTTTTTTTTCTTAGAGTGAAAAGGGAAGAGAGGGAGAGAGAAGCATAGATGTGAGAAAAGACACAATGATTGGTTGCCTCCCCCATGCTCCCAACCAACCAGGCTGGGATGGAACCTCTAACCCAGATACATGCCCTTGATCAACATTTGAACCCAAGACCCTTTAGTGCATAGGCCCTGCTCTTAATCACTGTGAAGGCCATTGGTTGATTCTTGTATGTGCCTTGGCCAAAGATCAAACCCACAACCTTGGTATATCAGGAGGATGTTGTAACCAACTGAACTATCTATCTCGCCAGGGCTCTAGAACAACCTTCTAGAACGAAGTTGACAGTGTCCATTCACATGGGCTTCCTGGGAGTTGGTTTGGGGAGTGGCTTTGTGCTCTTTCGCATGTGCCGGTGTCTCTGTCAGTTAGATAGAAACAGGAATTTGGTGACATTATTTGGCAGACAGTCACCCAGGGAGAGATGTGGGGCTGGCTTAGAGGGTTATAAGTTTGGGGCCTTTAGGGAAATGAGCTGACTCTCCCTTCTCATAACATACAGGCTGAGGAACTCAAGTTGGCCACCCAGCTGACAGGACCAGTCATGCCTATACGGAATGTAAGTGGAGGTGTTGGGGTTATGCCACATGAATGTTTCTTGGGGTGGGGATTGGTTTGAGGCAAGAGCATCCTGCATTTGGGCGGGCAGTTTATAGATTCCCAATTTTTGCTCCCTCTTGAACATCATGCATTCTTAACAGACTCCTTGAGGGAGGACCTTGTCTTCTCTGTATCTCTTTTTAAAATATATATATTTTTACTGATTGGGGGGGTGAAGGAGAGAGAGAAAAACATCGATGAGAGAAACATCGATTGGCAGCCTCCTGCACGCCCCCCACTGGGGATCGAGCCCGCAACCCAGGCATGTACCCTGACTGGGAATCAAACCAGCAACCTCCTGGCACATGGGACAATGCTCAATCCACTGAGCCACACTGGCCAGGCTTGTCTTATCTTTTGAGGAAACTGGGGACCCACACTTTGCATCCTTTGTTGGGTTCTTTTTCCCTCCTTGCTGTTTTGAAAGCTCGGTGTATTTGTTGATTTTGTAAATTGCCCATCAAGTGACTGGGCCCTTGAGGTTCCTCTAGGAGAGAGGCAGTGGGCTCAAGCCTTCCTTTGTGTTCAAGCACAGCACTCCACCCATCCTTCATTTTTAAGGAGGTTGCTTCTGCCTCTACTCTGAGTTTGGGTCTTTTTCTAAATCCAGAGGTTATCTCTTCTTTGGTGGCCTCTTTGTAGCCTTTCAGCATTACTTGAATCGCCCTCTAAGATCTCTCCAGGTTCTGCTGACATTTGGGTTCTAAGCCTTGTCCCAGGCCTCACTGCAGGCGAGGGTTTGACCTCCTGTGCTCCTTCCAGGTCTACAAGAAGGAGAAAGCCAGGGTCATTACGGAGGAGGAGAAGAACTTCAAGGCCTTTGCCAGTCTTCGCATGGCCCGCGCCAATGCCCGGCTCTTTGGCATCAGGGCGAAGAGAGCCAAGGAAGCTGCAGAACAGGATGTCGAAAAGAAAAAATAAAGTGCTGTTGGCAACTTGTGATAAATCTGCCTGCAATCTCCATGTGACGTCTGTATAAGGAATTGGGGGTGGGGCAGGGAATGAGGGCGTTCTTCAAGGCAACCCAGAGGACAGATTGCATCCTACTTCCTGTATTTTAGGACTACTGTTTGATTGGTTGATGAATAATTTAATCTGTGGCAAAATTAAAAATCCTAGTTTTTAAGTCACGTTGCCTTTTTTGTTGTTTAAACTAGAGTAGTTCCTAGTTATTTTAGGGCCTCAGCCTTGCTTTGATTCACACCCAGATTCTTCCTGGGCTTGTCTGTACCTCTGCTGTGCTGAGGAGCCACAGCAGACTTGTAGGGGCTTGCGTGCTCTGGTGCAGAAGGTCATCCTCTGATTGTCCCTTCAAGCGACTGCCTGCTTGGCCGTGAAGTGGCAGCCTAAGTATTCCACTGCCCACCCCAGAGGGAGGCTAGTACCCAGCCAGGTGGTCCTCTTGTGGGCAAGCACTGCTTTACCTGTATGCTTGATGGCAGCATGGTGCCCAGGTTTCTTTGAAACCAGAGATTGGTTTCTCTACAAGTGAGATGTTCAGATAAGGCCCCATTCTTGTCCCTGGTCACAGCAGGGTCTGCTGTGTGAGAGAAGCAGCCCTTTAAATACCTAAAACTAACAGTTCATAAGGTGCCAACTTCCATGGAAATTGTGTCCTATATAGAAGTCAGTTGAGGTGAAGGTGTTGGGATTTGAGCCTAAGCTGTGTCCCTAACACTCCATCTGTGAAAGGAAATGTGGAATGTCCCTGCCTCTGAATGGCCTGGTGGCACCTGTTCTATGTTACTTTGTGCTTGGGGGCCTGGTTAGGAGTTAGAATAACATAGGTAGCTCTGTTGTGCCAGAGCCCTGGCTGTGGTCTTCACAGGCTTGAAGCACAGGGGCCTCCAGGTGGGCGTGCAAGGCAGAGCTGCCTCTCACCCCTACACTGAGTTCTGCCTTGGTGGGTGAGAGGAAGAAACCCCTGCTTCCCCTCAGACATGGCTTCCACATTCAGTCACCTGTGCACGCCTGTCCACCTTGTGCCACCAGCTAGACCCCACCAGAATGTAGTGTCTTCTGAGTGCCAGGAGCAAGCCTAGCATGTGGTTGGGTGGGGAACCCATGCTTTAAGACCCTGTCACATGGGTCTGTGTAATCTGGCCATGCCCAGTAGTGGTGGCAGCATTACAGTGTCATGTTGAATAAGCTGCTTTTCTGGGCCCTTTTCCTCCCTTTGTACTGTTCAGTAAGCAGGGACGGGCCCTTACCCCCCAGCAGGTAAGCTGGATGTGCCACCTGGTGAAGCCAGGTAGGAAATAGGCCTAAATCCTGTGATCAGATGGGCTTGGGAAGGTGCTAGGACCCCAGTTCTCCGGAATCTGCTTGGTCAACTAAAATCCCTGACCTGATCCGAGATTCCCCTGCAGTCTAGGAATGCTCTTGGTGGTGGGTTCATAGGTACACTTTTCTGTCAACCAGCACTGGCCCAGTTTCCTTTATGTGAGCTTTATACTGGAAGCTGTATTGTCTCACAGCGAAGGAGGTGAGGCTGAAGAAGGCTCCCTAAAGGCGGTGCTGGAGGCCTGGAAGGTGGGTGGTGCTGACCAGCCTTGGGATCTCCAAATTCATGCTGGGTCCCTGGTGAAGCCTGCGGTTGTCACCAAGACCTTGCAACTGGGGAACAACAAGGGAACAAACTCATTCTTGGTAGAGGATGTGGTTCCTGCAAGAGAGCAGGGGCCTTGCCCAGGACTGCCTGTGTGTCTGTGTGACTGTCAGCTCCAAGACAGCACTGCCACGGTGATGGGGTCCTTCGTCCACCAGCTATCCCCTGGCACTGGGGTAGCAGGATTCTAGGATGGTCCTGGGATTCTGCCCCAGAGGACACCTGGGATTTCTCCTTGAGCATTGGCAGAAATGTGAAGAGGAAATACCAGTCCTGATTCTGACATACCTAGTGGAAGGCAGAGGCCTTGCAGGTCCTTTTGGGAGCCACAAAACAGCAAGAACACAACCTCAGTCTTTATCTCAAGTCTTTATCTGAATTCTGCCGCCAACCAGGACCTCTAATGTGATGGCCCCTGAGCAGAGAACCCAGTGTGCTGTACTAGGAACCTGCCTGCTGTTTTAGGCACTACATTTGTGGTGGTTACGTAGCATAGAAAACTAACCTGAGTATATGTACTGATTCCTTACCCCTTTCTACAGCTGGGTAGTATTCCATGTGCTCTCTTTACCTAGCCATCTCCTCTAGGCACACTTCACTGGGGTCTGATGCATATTAAAAGGATTATACGCCATGAGCAAGTGGGATTGATTCCTAGAATACCAAGAAGTTTCAACACATGAAAATTAGTACACAGTGACAGAATGAAGGGGAAAGAACCACATCATCTCAATTGATACAGAAAAAACATTTGACAAAATTTAACACTTTTTCATGATAAAAAACTCAACTAGGAATAGAAGTAACTACCGCCAAATAATAAAGTCCATGTATGAAAACCCCACAGCTCACATCATAATCATGAAAGACTGAAAACTCCTCTAAAACTAGAAACAAAAAGAATGCTTATTTTCACCTTATCTGTTCAACATAGTACTGGAAGTCCTAGCCAGGGCTAGTATGCAAGAAAAAGAAAAGCATCCAACTTTGAAAGGAAGAAAGGTCCCAGGTTCGATTCCAGCTAAGGACATGCCTCAGTTGCAGGCTTGACCCCCGGCCCCAGTTGGGCAAGTGAGGGAGGCAGCCAATTGATGTGTCTCACGATGTTTCCCTTTCGCGCTTTTTCTCCCCCCATACCCTCCTCTCTGAAAAGCAATGGAAAAAATATCCTCAGGTGAGGATTAAATAAAAAGGTGGGAGCAAGCCAAGTTTCCATTGGTGGATGAATAGATAAAATGTGCTATGTACATATAATAGACTACTTAGCCTTAAAAAGGAAGGACATTCTAACACCTGCTACAACATGAATGAACCTTGAGGACAGTATGCTAAGTGAAATTAGCCAGTCACAAAAGGACAAATGATTCTGATTCCATTGGTGTGAGATAGGTAGTCAAAATCATAAGGGACAGAATAGAATGGTGGTTTCTAAGGGTTGGGGAGAGGGGACTGGGGAGTTGCTATTTAATGGGTATAGAGTTTCAGTTTTATTAGATGAAAAGTTTATGTGAATGTACTTAACACTACTGAACTGTGTAATAAAAATAGATAAAATGGTATATTTTGTACATTTTTTGCCACAATTGAAAAAACAGCAGGTGTTTAACCTGCATGAGTAACAGGTCACTCCACACACACCAATGCCCCCACTCCACAGCCGCACCCTCCCCCTCAACCCCCGCCAGGGAGTTCACGGAGCCTCACCTGCCCATCCCAACAGCCTCGACGGGCCCTCGTGGGGAAGTGGGTGTCAGAGGTTTACATCCCATCCCACAGTCCCCCAGCTCCAACCTGGGAGGGAAAGGCCCGTCTGTGCCCATGTCTCACCCTCCAACTTTGCTCTAACTTGGCTTCTTATTCGCAGGGTGACCAGCGAGTCTCTTCTATCTCCGCCTCTGGCGCCCCTTTAACCCATTTAAAGTGTACAATTTAATGTCTTTTTAGTAAATTTAAGAGTTGTGCAACCCTCACCACAGTCCGGTTTTAGAACATTTCCATCACCCCACTTAGCCTTTCTAAGGCCCGGGATCTTCATCTGTATATGGAGATAACATAAGCCTAGCACAGAACAGGCCACCAACAAATTTTGCCTATTACTATTTTACTCGCTGACCATGGCCTGTTTTTAGATCTCTCTCTTATCTCACCCGCAGCCGGGCCTTGGCCCGGGGGACGCCGCAGGTTCCGAGCGCCATCCCGGGAGGGGAGTGGGGCCCGGCTGAAGGAGCCTCGCAGCCCGGGTTCTGCCGGCGGCCCCGCCCCGCGCCGACCCCCTACGATCGCGGAATCGGGCCTCCGCAGGCGCCCTGGCTGCGTCGGGCCCCACGGCTCCGGGCTGGATTGGTGATGCCTGGGCGCCTGCGCAGTGGGCAGGGCCGCCCTCGCTCCGCTGGGCCGTGAGAGAGCGCGCGGAGTGGGCCGCAGTGGGCTGGTGGCTGTTCTTCCCGGACGGTCGCGCCATGGCGGACGAGGAGCTGGAGGCCCTGCGGAAGCAGAGGCTGGCGGAGCTGCAGGCCAAGCACGGGGTGAGCGCGCCCGCCGCGGGCCCGGCCCATTTTCCTGCGGGGCGTCGCCCTCGCCCGCGGTGGAGGGCGCGGCCCCAGGCGGAGGCGCTCGGCCCGCCCGCGGTGAACCCCGCGGCTGTCCCCGAGGCCGCCGGGGCCTTACTCTTGGTCGCGTAGGGTTTCACGGGGCAAGGGGACCACGTGCTGTCCCCCCGGGGGGGGTGTCGGGCACGGGGCCTCGGGCAGGGTTCGGCTCGCCCCGAAGGTCTCCCCGGGCCGGCGTCGGACCGAAGCAGAACGTTGAGCCCCTCTGGTCTCTGTACCCTTAGCTTTGGGATCTAACCTGTTCCGACTGCTGGTTCCAGCGGAATTGTTTTTAGAATTGTGACCCAAGTAACCCACCAACATTTGTTGAGGGCCTGCTGTGTGCCAGGTGCTGTGTGGGGGGCATCCCATTTCCTGTGAGCGAGTGACAGTCCGGGGGAGGAGCCAGACCCTAACCCCTAATCCCATAGATAAAGTACTCAAGTAATGACTGTACTGTAGAGAGGGAGAGCACCGTGTAAGGGATGGAACAGGATAGTCAGCGTCCCAGTACCCAGCACATTTCCCTCCCAGAAATTATTCTTACCTCGAAAAATGCGGTTTCGTTGTACAGGGACTCCCCTCCCTAATGGTTGTTAGTATTCTAAAACATTCTATTAGATTGTGACTTTAGAAGCTTATCAAAACATTTATTTTTAAAAATTAATTGATGTAATTTTTATTGATGTTAGAGAGGGAGAAACATCGATTTCGTTCCACTTATTTATGCATTCTTTGGTTGATTCTTTTTGTTTTAATCCCCGCTCGAGGATATGCTTTTATTGATTTTAGAGAGAGGAACCTTGATGTTTGGCCTGACCGGGGATCAAACCCTCAACCTAGGTTATGTGCTCTGACCGGAAACCAAACCCAAAACCTTTTGGTGTATCAGATGATGCTCCGACCAACTGAGCCACCTGGCCAGGGCCATTGGTTGATTCTTGTATGTGCCCTGACTAGGGATCCAACCTGCAACCCTGCCGTATCAGGATGGCTTTCTAATCAACTGGGAAATGCGCAGGGTCAAAACATTTTAATAAGTGGAAACTATCCTGTTGACTTCTTGAAGGCCTAGCTTTTAACTATTTGGCAATAAGTTGATATCTACCACTGCAGGTGCCTCTTAGGCATCAGAAACAAAGTAGTTCCTATTTTTCCTCTATGCAGTTACTTTACTAAAAGGTAAAATTATTTTTTCAGGATCCAGGTGATGCGGCACAACAGGAAGCAAAACACAGGTATGGGCTAGAGATCTGAAGGGTGGTTTCACCAAATGGTTTTTTTGCTTTAGTTATTTTAATAGTGTGTTAAGTCCAAGTTTTTCCTGGAATAGTGATTTTTCATAAATCATCAGGTATCTGTTAATTTGTTAGTTAAATAAATGTGTAGGATCTCACAGCACTTACTACCTTGTTAATACAACTACTGTTTGATGTTTGTTTCTCTGCTAAACTTCAGTTGCCTTAAAATGAGCATAATACTGGCACTACCTCATAGGGATGTTGTGAGGGCTACATAAGCAACCTCACAACACTCAATACCTTACATTTAATAAATGCTAGATAAATATTAACTGTTATACTGTTCTTATTGTTATTTTATCCCAGCACATGGCAGGTGTGTTGAATGAATGGTTAGTTATCCCGTCATGCTACCTTTTTTTCTGTGATAAAAGAACACGTAACATAAAATTTACCGTAATAACCATTTGTAAGTACAGTTCAGTCATGTTAACTATTCTCATTAGTGTGCACCAGATCTTGAACTTTTTCATCTTACAAAATTGAAACTCTATATTCACTGAACAGCTCCCCATTTTCTCCTCCTTCCATCATGCTACTTTTTCACTTATTCAGCAAATATTTATTGATCACCTGCTCTAGGTCAGGCACCATGTTGACTCTATAGAAATAGAAAAGGCAGAGAAGGTTCCTGCCCATACATGGCTTGTTTTAGTGAGGGAAGAAAGTTGGTAAACACCTGGGATAGTGCTAAAAAGAAAATGAAACTATGTGAATTTCATTGATTCTAAGATGTACCTTTTTTCACATTTTAACATATCTGAAATTGGGGTGGGTGTCATAATCAATCACTGTTGTCCTGGATTCTTCCAAAGAGGATTTACTTTTGCTTCTGCCGTCACTTTGGTACTTTTCTAATCTGAGACATCTTAAAATTAAATTCTATGCTTGAGGTTCCCACCCCCTCTCTCCATCCTGGCAGTGTGAATTCAGACAGCAAACCGGCATGACTAAAGCTTGAAGTTCAAATTCTCAAAGGAACTTTTTTCTTCCTCCACTCAGGGCCAAGTTTGCTGCATGCATCCTTACTTGCTGTCCCTTTCTGCATGGCAAGGTTATTTCTTCTTTACCTTGCATGTTGTCGTTGCTCTTTGATGCCTGGCTTTGAGTGTGGGGTCTCCTGTTAGACTCCTCATCTAGGGTGTGTTTTGTTCTTATAAGTACACTATGGCCCATCTTACAATCAGTGGTATCTTAGATTCATTGAAATAGAGTAACAGTAGTTTACAGCAGGGTTGAATTGAAGTACTCGGGTGCAATAAGGAAATGGCCCATGAAAGTGGGCTTCCAGTTGTGTCCCATGAACCCTAGGGCTCCTCTGATGGGGGCAGACAGTGGGCACAGCCAGCCCCAGCTCCCGCTCAGTTCAGCCAAAGAATTTCTGCTTTTGTCTGTGTTGAGTATTAAGTTCCTTGAAGGACTCACTTAAAAAAATTTGCTGCTACTTAAAGTTTGCAACCACTGTCCTATGAACATGAACTAGTTCCTACTTGGATAAGTAGGAGAGTGTAAGGATAGTTGCAGTTATAATTTCATTCCCTCTCCCCACCCAGAAAGTAGAACAGAATATTGAAACATGGGATTTGGTTCTAGCTTGGCTGCAATTACCTACATCCCCTTATAGCTTCCTTAGGTCTCAGCTTCTTCATGTCTTAAGATAATTACGTGGATTAATCACTTGGTCCTTTAATTGCCAGAAATCTCACTACAAATTTCTAGCACCTCTCACACACTAAATACTTAATAAATGGTAATGGTGGTTGAACTGAAACTCCGCCATGAATTATGAAAGTGTAGTTTTCCCTTTCAATTTGGTAGGTTTACACCCACATCAATATAAAGCTGGCTTTTGAGGGCAAGAGTGAACTCTTCTGTAATAATAGGTGCTGCCATCCACACAGCACCTACTATAGGGCAGGTTGTGTGTGTAGGAACCTATTTTAGGAAACGTATTAAGTGAGTTACATTTTCGTGTGTTCAATAGGAATGCTGACAGCTTAGTTCTAATTTTGCTTGACCTGTTTTTGTTGTAGAGAAGCAGAAATGAGAAACAGCATCTTAGCCCAAGTTCTGGATCAGTCAGCCCGGGCCCGGTGTAAGCATCTTCAGTTTCTTTTAAGCTATTTCCATAAAATTGGCATGGTTTAGTTGAATGGGGAGATATGAAATTATTGCTATCTCTAGGTTAAATATTTATTTAACCTTTAAACACTTAAAATACAGCTCTTTGTAAGAAATGTGGTTTGTAAGCCTAAAGAAATGGACTTAAATTATTAAATATACCAGCTTGGTTCTTTCCTATCAGGGAGATAGTCTCCCGAATGCTTATTAGGTAAAATTTATAGGCAACAAGTCTTAAGTCAATTACAGAGTGTTGCTGGTAGTTGACATATGTGATAAGAGCTTGAGGGGTTTGTTTATTTATTTTTATTTTTTATTTTTTTTAATTTAATTTTTTCCATCACCATTTATCCTTCTATGGCTTGAGGGATTTATTGTATTCTCCATTTTTAGTTCATAACTTTTTGTGACGAAAACCAAAAAAAAAATGTAGAAAAAAATTAAATGAGCCAATTGGAATGAACTAGTATCTTCTGTATTGTAATTTGAAGTCCAATTTAGAAGAGGCAGCCATAGATGGATACTATGATTATATATGTAGTAGTGTATAATTTATTTTCCAGAGGCAATCGTACATATTTTTTAAAAAGCATGGCGCTTAGACTCTGAGGACCTAAGTTTAGTCTTGGCTCTGCCACTACTTCTGTGTGGCCTTGACTGAGATTGACATGGCTGAACTTTAGTTTCCTCATTTTAAGAGGGTAACAGTACTTTCTGCCATCCATACTTTGATAGTCTCAAGACATAAATAATTCTGTGAAGTGCTTTGGAAATGTTGGTGCTTAGTTTTAAGTTATAAATAAGTGCATTTAGTTTTGACGTCCTTTTTTCTTCTTTCTTTTTTAAGTAAGTAATTTAGCACTTGTAAAGCCGGAAAAAACTAAAGGAGTAGAGAATTACCTTATACAGATGGCAAGATACGGACAACTAAATGGAAAGGTAAGCTAAGACAGCCTTGAGGCAGTTATACCTGTCATTACCTACTTTATCAAAACATGTTTTCCAATAGGTCAATTTCACCCTGGCCAGGTAGCTCAGTTGGTTAGTGTCGTCCCTATACGATAAAGTTGTGGGTTTGATCCCTAGTCAGGGCACATACAAGAATCAACCAGTGAATACATAAGTAGGACAAGTTGATGTTTCCTTCCCTCCCTCCCTCCCCTCCTCTCTAAAAAATCAAAAAAGGTCAATTTCACCATCCTCTGGTTACAGAAATCTTGACTGTTATTTATTTATTTTTAAATATGTTTTTATTGATTTTTAGAGCGAGGAAGAGAGAGGAGGGAGAGAGAGAGAAATATCAATTTGAGAAACATTAATTTGAGAGAGAACCAGAGCCCAGAACCCAGGCATGCGCCCTGACTGGGAATTGAACCAGCAGTCTTTTGGTGCATGGGACCATGCTCAACCCAACTGAGCCACATCGGCCCGGGCTCTTTTTTTAAAACAATTTTTTTAAAAAGTATATTTTTATTGACTTTAGAGAGAGGAAGGGAGAGGGAGAGATAGAAACGTCAATTATGAGAGAGTCATTGATCGGCTGCCTCCTGCACGCCCCGTGCTGGGAATCGAGCCTGCAACCCAGGCCTGTGCCCTGACCGGGAATTGAGCTGCGATCTCCTGGGTCATAGGTCGATGCTCAACTGCTGAGCCACAGCATCCGGGCAAAGAAGTAGTTTTTAAAGGCAAGAATAGTTGTAATCTACCATAAATCCTAAAAGATATCTTCATTGCCTTTCCTAAGATCCTCTGTTGCTTTTCTTTCCTGACATTGTGGAACCTTGTTGGTATCTGTGTGACCCAATGACTATTAGGGTCAGCTGGCTTAAATTGTTTCTGGGAACCAGATTTCTCAACAATACAAATTAAGCCCTGGCTGGAAAGGTCAGTTGGCACATCTTCTGTATATGCCAAGGTTGCCAGTTTGATCCCCATGGGTTCGATCCCAGTACAGGGCACATACAAGAATTAACCAGTGAGTGCATAAATAAGTGGAACAACGAATTGATGTCTGTCTGTCTCTCTCAAATCAGTAAAAACCCCCACAAATTAATACACTACCAGTGTAGGTAGACATTAAGCTTGTTTTGCAAATAAGGAGCTAACATTTTTGGTTATTGTGTGTGTTGCTGTAACGCCCTCATAGGTATATTTTTGCAAGACTGTCCTTCAAGATACAGATGCGCCCCATCTGCACTGGGAAGCCCTTTGCTGCCACCACAGCCTGCAGGGTTCAGTCTTACACTAAGAATGGTGTGTGGAAGAGACAATGACTGGTTCATCATTTTTGAGTGACTTATCTCCCGCATTTAAGCTTCTCAGGGTCTCGAGGGCAGAGGTGGTCTCTATCCCTGACACAGCAGAGGGCTGTAGGTGGTTATCTTTGTTTGCGAGTGGTGATAAAGGTGTTTTTAAATATCTGGGTTTTTCTGAGGAAGCTAATTGATGGATACTTTCCCCCCTCCTCAAATGACTGGCAGAGCAAATTCTATTTGGAACTGAAACTAATATAGGTATATATTAGAGATATTGCAAGGTCGGTTCCAGACGACTGCAGTAAAGCTAGTCCTAATCTTTTTGCTGGAGGGTTTTGTCTTCACTTTGTAAAATATGCAACACCTGTGAAGCGCAGTAACGGGAAGCACAATAAAATGAGCTATGCCTGTAGTTATAACCGGTAGTTTCAACCTCCTGTCCCACCTCTCCTTTCCTCTTGACCTCCACCTCCACACCCCAGAAAGACTAAAATGATTCCATCTGCTGAGATCAGTTCTTTGTTTTAAAAAAGTAATGTTTTTCTTTCTGGTTATCCTAGGTAACAGAACAAGGTTTAATAGAGATCCTTGAAAAAGTAAGCCAACAAACAGAAAAGAAAACTACAGTTAAAGTAAGTTTTCCCAAGTGCACATGGCAAAAGAGAAAGATTGATATTTTAAATGTTTTGTTGAATATACATCTACTGTATCAAAACATGTTTCAGCCCATAGACATTCCCACTTTGTAACACATGGAAGTTGGGGGGCAAGGCTGCATATATCGAGAGGTCTAATTTTAAGGCTCTTGTGTTGTCATTCCCCCTCCCCTTAGATCTAAAACACTAAGTTGTTTTAAAGACAGAATTGTCTTACTGTAGTAGGTAGAAATATTTCTTCTCAGAAAATCTGAGTTATGCTTTATTAAACACGTAATAACACTTTAAATCCTCCCTCCCCCAGTTCAACAGGAGAAAAGTAATGGACTCTGATGAAGATGATGACGATTATTGAACTTAAGATGCTTAGACACTGGAACTTAATGGACAATTCCAGACAATAATACTTGGCAGTTAAGATCTGATTGAATGTTTACTTTGTTTATTGTTTATATACCTTTAGAAAAATAAACTTGTTATGTAAAATAAAACAATCTGGGCAAAGTTATTTTAGTACCATAGCTGAATCAACAGAAGATCTCCATTTTGCATTTTTTCCTTTTGCACCAAAAACTTTTAAATTTGTAGTAGCATGAACATATCCTTTGTAATTGTGACATTAGTGTTGGGGAGGAAAATGCCGTAGCAGAAATAGAAGCTGCCTGAGTCATCTTCAGTAAGAAAAAACAGCATCGCCCTGGCCGGTGCGGCTCAGTGGTTAGAACGCCAGCCTGCAACCCGGAGGGTCGCGGGTTCGATTTCTGGTCAAGGGCACATATCTGGGTTGCAGGCTCGAGCCCTGTCCCCCGTCGGGGCACGTGTGGGAGGCAGCCGACCGATCTCATATTGATGTTTCTCTCTCTCTCTAAAAGTCAATGGAAAAAAATATCCTCACTCCCTGGGTAAGGATTAAAAACAGAAGAAAATAGCATCAAGTCACATCATGGAAGTGAAACCCCGTGGATTAAGCTGAATCAACTTTAATATCTAGTATTTCATACACACGTTCTGAAAGCAGGTGAGCTATTTTTCTTCCTGCAAATAGTACTTACATTTAATGTAAGAACATCCCTAGCTTTGGTTTCATTTATAGTATGTTTTTCAAAGGCATTGAGGTATATTAAATTATCTAACAAATATTACCCCTATTAAAAAAACCTCTCTAGCCAGAGTGATACTTCCATTGAAAAGAATTCCTCAAACAACTAGGAAATACTGGTAATAATAATTCAACAATAATAGACATGTTTGTAAGTAAATGACTTCTAATGATTAAAATCTAGTTGAGATGGTTTAACAACAGTTAAACATTTTGGTAGAAATGTTCTGGGTTCTTCACTGATAGAGTTGCAGTAACTTAAAGCAAATGTCATCTCATATCGTGCTTCACCCCCACTAGGTTATGAAACCGTTGCTCATAAAATAAGTCATAAATTCAAAGTGAGCTCCTTGGTGTAACCTTTTGGATGCCTTGGTTCTGTGAGACGTAGCCCAAAAGGAAGTTAGAGGGTTTAATGAGATGAGAAGAATTAGTAGCAGAAAAGTGATGGGAAGTACGGTTTACAGTCCAGCCTGCTTTACTAGCATACTGCTGATGGATGTTTAAGCTACATTTGAGAGTTTACTCTATTAGAGACTAGAAATTTGTAACTGATTATAGTAAAGGAAAAAGTCAGTATTGAAATTAAGTGTCTAGCATTCCTGAATGAGTAGAACCATTAAGAACAACAAGGTTTTCTAAAGGAACAGAGTTAAATAATCAAAAGTAAATTTTCAAGGATTTTGAAACAAAAAAACCAAAAAACCAAAAACTCCAATTAGGTAAATTTTGCTTTAGTTTCATTTACATAAAAATGCTGGTGGGAGACTAGACAGTTCTCAGCGAGTCTTGTTACATGCTTTCTCTTGCAGAATAAGCACTGTCCTAATGGCAGCTACTGATGTGAATGTGTTTAAAGACTGTCAAATTCTTGTGCTTCAAAGACACCTGAGAATGGAAAGTGGTTCTGTGTACAGGATAGAAGTTCTTGAAGACAAAGGTGGGACACATTTTGGTCTAGGGAGTGGAGAGTGGTTGTTCTAAACTGACAATACTTTGAATTCAAAACATTCAAAATTGAAATTTGGGATTAGCAACTTCTGAGTTGTCAAATCAAGTTTAGTTTTAAGTGGGAAAGCAACTGGAAGAAAAAAACAAGTGTTTTAAATATAATCGAGATAAATCACTTCAGATGGCTCACCCTGCTGACTGCCAGAGCAGCTCAAGAGGAAACTCCTTCCCTAAGACAGTCCCATTCAGGGCACCTACCTTGGGTTGCCTTGGTTAGGGCACAAGCGGGAGGCAACCAATCAATGTGTCTCTCTCACATCGATTTCCTCTCTCTCTGTCTCTCCCTTTCACTCTCTCTCAAAACCAACGATAAAGGTATCCTCAGGTGAGGATTAAAAACAATTTTTTTTAATTAAGAAAAAATCAATTGGGTGGTACCACTGCATGTTGGAAATGGCTGTGCTGATAAACTACATAGGACATGGCTTCTTAATTAGGATGGTTGAGGACCATAGCAACTTAAGTCAATGAATTGTTTTGTTCAAAAGTGGGGAAAATGAAAAATGAATCAGATTGGCAAAGCAACAGTGCTCATTTCCCGTGTAGGCTAAGAAGTTGTAATATATTCGTTTTTGTTCTTCCGATTTTGAAAGGAGACTTTTTGCGGGCCCTAGGCACTGTCTAATGTACCATCAGCCCTAGTCAGGGTAGGTGGGTGATGATCTGCTCTGAATGATCCAGTTTATGTTTCAGTCGCAGTCACACCTATAACGGAAAAATAAATGTATATCCATCCAATGCGGGGAGGTTTTTCCACACACACAGCACATGTTTATAGCAGAGAGGCTTAGAAACACGTTATCTCCATAGCAAAACATCAAGTAAAAAAAGTACACCGTGACACGCTCAAGAATCATAAAGTTTACTGTTTCTTTTCCATCATTTGGCACATACCCAAGGCACATTAGAAAATTAGAAGTCATAAATTACTTTGTAGAAAAATAATCAGCCCCTCCCTTCTGTACATACACAAGTATTTCTAAGAACATGCACAAAACCATTTCCCTGTTACAAAGTTATTTGAAAATGTACTCAGGACAAACCCATGTCTGTGGATCTATACCAATTAATAACATAAAAAAATAAGATAATTTATAGAAATTCATAAAAAAGGAATAAATGGCAATAGATTTTAACTCAAAGTTACTTTGACCTGGTTTGTGCTGTAAGTTTTGAATCTGAATCAAGAGACTAAAACAATCCCTGGCCGGGTGGCTCAGATGGTCAGAGCATCATCCCCACATGCGAAGGCTGCAGGTTCGATCCCCGGTCAGGGCACATACAAGACTCAACCAATGAGTGCATAAGTAAGTGAAACAACACACTGATGTTTCTCTCTAAAAAAAAAAAAAAAAAAAGAAAAGATGTGCCAAATCTACTTTCTATTACCATCATCCTTCAGGTGTGACATTTAAGGGAAGGTTAACGGAAAGGGATGTTTCCAAAGACACTGCTACCGGTGCACGTGTGCAGTGATCAAATATCTATACCTAGCTGAAGAAACATCATATCCACTTTTCCCCACACACATAGTGTAGAACAGGTCATATATGTCCTTTTCACTAAAATGAACATCAAAATGGCATTTAGGCATCTTTGGGTTCAAGTGTTGCTTTTCAAAGGAACATTTTCCAGGTCCTATTTCTTCATTCATATGGGACCTTTCTGTCAGGCCTCCACAGTACCATAAAACCTAAATTTCTTCTCTTTAGTTCATCCCAGATGGAAGAATTCTTTTAGCTTGTGGTTTGTTCATTTATATACGTCACAGAGGTTTAGCACCTTTCAGGAGGAGGAGGTCAGAATCTGGCGATGAAACCTCTCCTTGTAACCAAGGAACCCTAATACCTACGAAGAAAACAGTCCTAGCTGGGTAGCTCAGTTGGTTAGAGCATTGTCCCAATGCAAGACTGCAGGTTCGATCTCTGGTCAGGGCACATACAAGCAGCAACCAATGAGTGCATAAATAGGGGAACAACAAGTCGATGTTTCTCTCCCTTCCTGTCTCTCTAAATCAATTAAAAAAAATTAAGAAGAAACATATACCCGGGTCTTAAGGATCTGACACCACTGGAATTTTTGTCTGTTCCTTTTCAAGGATATTCATTAGCTCTGAAGAGGAAAGAGATGGTGATCCTTTTCTTTGTTGTATTCTTCGAGCCACAGAAAAACTTTCAGGAACTTTCTGCTTTCTCTCAAGCCAAACAGAAATTACATTTAGTTCTAAGCTGTATTCGTGCTCGACATCTTGCTAAGGACTCACTTCATGGCAGCAAATTAATTCCTTATTACTGTTAAGACTGGGAAATACTAGCCTCTTGGGGAGTGGTTAGGTTGCCAGCAGTCTCTGGGTCCTTCAGTACAGCTGCATCGTTGACAGTGTTTCTACGGAGCATTCGCCTGTTTCCAGGAGCAGGTTGTTTCTGCCCAGGCCTCTCGGGTTGATCACCGTCTCCTTTGTCAGCAGTCTGAGATCTGCTCTGGTCTGACAGCTTCTTCTGCTTCTGTGTGACTTTTTGCCTCCCTGGCTAAAGAGAAGGTACAATTCAAATAGTTAGCATATGTACTGTACTCTGAACCACGACAATGACAGCTACCCTTGAGTGCTTATACAGGCCATCCAATGTGCTCAGTACTTTTCAGACAATTTCAATTCTAACATCCCTGTGGTGAGTGTCTGATGTGCATGCTCCAGGTGGCAGACTCAGCATAAATGCTTTACGTGTTCTCACATTTAATCTTTACAATTCTAACAAGTGTGTGCCACTGTTATCCCCATTCTACAGCTGAGGAAACAGGATCAGTAAAGTCAAGCCATTGGCTTAACACCCACAGCTAGCAAGGGAAAAGCTAGCACTTGTCTGAACCCACGCAGATTTCAGTTTGCCGGTTTCCTACCCAGCAGGTCTATTAGCAAAGCCATGAAAGATTAAATATGAAAAATTAGTCATATTAACAGAAATCACTTTAATTCTCTAAAACAAAGATTTAGAATTTTTGCATATTTGTCCCAACAAGCCTATTTATATGCTATAAATTCAAATTTTCATCAATAGTCATGTATTATGTTGGCAAGAAACAATGAGAAAAGTCATGTTTCTGAGAAGAGTCACCTACTAGCACCATAGAATATAAAGCAGGCTTCTCTTTATAACTGAATGACTAAGTGCTGTAGGAAGATGGCCACATACAGAATTGTCTATATGAGCAACTTTATACCATATTGAGAGAAGTTTTTTACCCACTTATATACAAATTTGTTTTCTTTTTTATATTAGTGGTTAACAAATTAGTGAATTTGCTTAGATAATGAAAGTTGAGATGTTTCACCAAGCATGCACACCGTGTCTTTCCATGCATATAACTATTTTCCACTTTTTCCTCCCTTTCCTTTCTCCGCTCAGAAATGGAAATATAACTGACGTCTAGCCCTGGCCGGTTGCTCAGTGGTTAGAGCGTCGGCCCTTGGACTGAAGGGCTGCAGGTTTGATTTCAGACAGGGGCATGTTCCTTGGCTGTGGGCTCGATCCCTGGCCCTGGTCGGGGAGTGTCCTGGGGGGAGCCGGTCGATGTGTCTCTCACACACCAGTGTTTCTCTCCCCCTCTCCCTCTCCCTTCCAGTGGAAAAAATATCCTCAGGTGAAGATTAACAACAACCAAAATTACATCTATACTCTTGACCATCCCACTAAAGAGCTAGTTTTAATTGTTATTAACTTACAGTGAGGGCAATAATGAAATGAGAAATGTGTTTACCACAGATGAATTTTGAAAATGCCAAACTTTAAAAAATATGATTATGATCCAGTGTTTAATAACTCACCTCATGTAAAGAGTCTTCAGTAAAATTAGGGACACTTTTATCTCTTGCCATAATCTCCCCTGAAGTCCTTTCCCTGAAACCCAAAACAAACTCACTTAATATTTGGGATAGTGGTGCAAAATACTCTGCCTGGCCACAAGGTGGCAGCATTTGATGAGAGCATATTTGTCTATAACCCATTCAAGCTGCACATACTTTGTTCCCGGTTTTCAGTAAAGATAGGGTCAAAAGCACAGAAATCAACTCAAATTTTATACTCACTTAAACTGACCAACTGAGTGGACAAAGTAAAACTGTCTTTTAAAAGGTTCATCTTGTAGATTATACATATTTGAGTTCCCTGTAGATAAAAGGATAAACATCTGAAAACTTCCAAAATGGTTTAAGAATTGTTTTAAAATTACAGCACAGATACAACCTGCCAATTTTCTTTAACAAAGTTTTGAAAATTAAGCACCGTATGTGCTTAAAGAAACATTTATCTATTACTGTGTAAACCCCCACGAAACCAAGATAAACCCTTAATACACTGATGCTCCCCAGCCACAGCAGATTACAGTGAGCGCCTCGGGACCGTCCAGGTGGGGGCTTTATTCATGTTGCTGCACTGCAAGCTCACTGTAACTAAAGCATCCAAACTATAACAGCTTCCTAAAAAAAGGAAGGAAATACTTCAGCCCTGTCTGTTTGGCAAATGCTGTTCTAATTACCATCAACCAAAAAAAAACTATTTAGAGGTAGCATTTACCCTGATGTTCAGGAAATGCTTAGAAAAAGGACTGGCTTTGGAACACAAGGCGTGAAAGAAACTACCAGAGGCGGCTGCTCCTCCCCAGTGAGTGAGTGGAGGCCTGGCCTTCAAGGTAATGCTAAGAGATATCATGGCAACCAACCAGAAAACTAGTATCAAAATATCTGATAAATTAGGATGTAACATATACATTTCCTTGGTGCTTAATCCCACCCTAGTCAGGATTATAATTACATTTCACATTTACAATTAGATGAAAACCAGCAACTACTCATGAACTTCCAAATAAACCCAAGTTGAGAATTACAGAAGGAATATAACTTCTTACATTTTTTCCTGATCTTAACAGTAACGTACTCCTTGTGGTCTGTTTCGCCAACATCGTCTAACGTGGCCACACAGCTTGGTACTACCTGAAGTAATTCCATTATTTTTGAATTCTACAATTTGAAAGGGAAAAGTTAACAGTAATATTTTTTATTCTTTCTCAGTAGTTAATTGCCTATTTTTTATCTAAATGTCAGTGTAGCTGGACAGAAAATCTAAGAAGCAACTACAGATGAAACCTTGAGGCCTTAAAGCCCATTGGCGAGAGCAGCCCTGCATTTGGAGCCTAGCTCCACCCTCTGCTAGGTACTCAGGGCCAGGTACTTCACTGCTCTGTGTAATTAGGTTCACAATAATAGGATCTATAATTTTAGAATTATCAAGAGGCTATTGAGGGCCCAGCACATAGTAAGTACTCAGTAACAACATCCATCAGTATCGTTTGAGAAAGAAATGTTTCTGTTAAGAAATGTCTGAAACTTAATATAAGCCTACGAGTAGGTTGGCTTTATGTGCCTCTAACATGTCAGTAGTGTCTTCTAACAGCCTATTAGTGTCTACCCCCCAGTAGAAAACTGGATAAAGTTATCAATATAAAAACAGGAACAGTAGAGCTGCCTGCTCCCATTTCTCCACGGCAGACGTGTGCACTGGGAGAGTGGTACATTGGTCAGCACAGTTCTCCGTGCAGAACTCCAGGAGTTTTAAAGCCACCAACTGAACACATTTCTCCATTGTGGTGCTACAACCACAGGTATATTTCCAGGACAGGGAGGGTGAAACCAGAATGCTGTTTAAACTTGCTGCTTCCCTGCAAGGACCTGACTGCTCATCAGGGGGCCAGACTAGGGCCCCAGACCTGCAGTTGGTGGGAGGAGCACCTCTACTCAGGCCTTTGAAAACTACCCCTGAAGGATCGACTCCTGGCTCCTGAGGGGCCCACTTCTGACCAGGTGACCAAGGACCGGGTATTCAACCACACTGGCAGACTTCGGGCATAGCAATTCAAAGTCTGGCTCCTGCTACTTCAGATCTGGTTTACACACAAGGATTATCCAGAGTGAGCTGTGAGGGAGCCTGGGGTGCCCTCCCATTTACCTGCTCAGCACAGTCTATAGCTGTGCACTGCCTTTTATTCAAGAGCTGGACCGACGCTCCGTGCAGAAGCAGCAGCTCCACGACGAAGACGTGCTTCGCTATCACAGCCTCATGCAGCGCGGTGTTGCCTTTGTTGTTAGAGACATTGATGGAAGCCCCATGCTAGAAAGAGAAACAGTGCAATCAAAAGGAACGCTAACGGCTACTGATGCAGAATCTAGATGGGTGGACACTGTAAAATTCTTTCAACTTTCCTGTATGTCTGAAATTTCACTTAAAATGCTGGGGTTTAATACTGAGAAGAAAGATTTATGTACACAGATATTCACTGGAGCATTTATCATTTTGGCAGAAAAAGGTCACCTAAATATATAAAGCAGAAACAGTTAAGCAAAGAAACACTATACGGTGCACCTAGAGTTAGGCAACCATTTAAAATGGCGGTTTTAATAAACAATTTTCTACTGGAAGTGAAAATAAGATGGAAACAATACTGATCTAAATTACGCGCACTTTCCACACCCGCCACCATGCGTGGCCTCTGAGTAACAGGGTTATTCATGACAGGCAAGTTGGTTTTCCCTGTTTCTTTAAATTCTTTGTTCTACAGTGGGCACATATAACCTTTATCAAGAGACGAAAAAAGTGACAAAGGACATGCAGCTCACACTAAAGGTAACAGTTCAACTTGACCCAATACAATTCAAACTACCCTACAGGTAAATGAGGCAAGAGCCAAACCTGCAGCAAAATTAGTGTCTGTGTCCTTAACTGCAGCCCGCGCAGACACTGAGACCCATTTCCCACTGGAGAACCACTGCATGGAAATTTCGTGCAAAGCTGCTCTCCCCAGGGGCAGCTTAAAGCAAGGGGGAGCCGCATCCATCTTCAGTGTGTGGCCAGGGGCTCACTGAGTGACAAGATGCCACCACTGACCAGTGTCAGCAGCTCCTGCGTTGTGTGTGGGGCCCTTACCTGTAGCAACAGTGCTGCGACCTCATGGTGGCCACTGGAACAGGCGTAAATGAGGGGTGTGTTTCCACTCACATCCTTTTTATCGGGTTTTGCGTTGGAATCTAACAGGTACTTCACCACCTGGCCCAGAGAACAATTTTCAACCTTAATTAAAACTGGCCAGGAGAAATCCTCTAACTTGATATCCTTTTGACTTTTCTCTAAGTTTATCTACTTCTCTCTAAGTTTATCTACTTTTCTCTAAGTTTATCTAGAAGGCTCTTTAGACACAGGCCTGACCTCAGGAGGAAGCAGATCAGCTGAAAGGGGGGTTAACATCTGCTAAGGGTTGACTGTGTGCCTGGCACTGGTTGTTACTCATGTAATCATTCCATCTCTCCCACCAAGAGCTGGATTATTCCAGTTTTACAGGTGAGGAAACTATGCGAGGTGTTAGGAGAGAGATGGGAGACCTGAAATATGGTTCCTGACTTTAAAAAGCTTACATCAGAATAAGGGAAAATGAAAAAAATATGGATAACTTTCAAAACTAAAAATGGGACTTTAAAAAAGGCAGTCATCCCACAGTTAGCTCTTGGCCCTCCGCTAGAGGCTGTACTCTAAAGCGCTGAACTGTCTGCACTGACCAAAGGATGTGGGGACGAATGTCAAGGCGCTAACACTCAGCTAGAGCCCCAGAGGACCAGCACCCAAGCACCAGAGAGCTCGGGCTGGGGTCAGAATCAGAATGACAGCCTCAGTGCCACCCAGATAGGAATGGCAGTGGGGGGGGGGGTTGGCTCCACCCCCAGGAGCATCAGGATTCTGTTCTGTTGCTGAGTGGTCCGTCCATGTGCATCTCAGAATCTCGGGGCTGGGAGGAAGGAAGGGTGCTGGTCCTCTGGGCCAGCTGTCAAGCCCCTGCCCCTCAGCAGCATTCCCAAGTGAGGTTCTAAGCAAAAGCAAGCACCTCAACACTCTGCTGAGACAGCCCGTACCTCAAAGTGGCCTTGCTGGCAGGCCAGGTGGAGCGGGACAGCTTGGTTGGCGTTTCTGGCACCCACGCTGGCACCGTGCTTCAAAAGGAGGGGGATGAGGTCTGCCCGGCCGTGCAGGGCAGCGATGTGCAGTGGGGAGGAGCCATCCTGGTGGGTCACATTCACACCGAGCCCACTGGCAGGAATCTTTGCCAGCTTCTATAAGTGCAGAAGATGGAAACGGAAACGTTAATATTTAAGAAACCAGGCTGAAGGAACTGAAGTCATCTGCCCCCCCAGCCCCTCAGCAAATTCAAGATCACAGCGGCATCCAGAATCAGGCTGCCCACAGGAATCCCAACTACTTTAGAAAGGTATGGAAGTCAAAGGATTAACTTCCATTTTTCAAGAAAACAATCCCTGAAATAACACCTTATGCCAAGGCAATTAAACAGGGAACAAAAAGTGTTTGCTGGGATGACTGGGTATCCAATATGGAAAAACTGCCTATCAACCTTATCTCACACCAAACACAAAAATTAAAATGCATCATTGACCTAAATGTAAAAGCTACAACTATAAAACTTGAAGAGAACAGAGAAGAAAATCTTTGCAATACTGGGATAGGCAAAGATTTCTTAGATAAGACACAAAGTAAAAATATAAAAGAAATCTTTGATAAACTAGGTTTAGAAATTGTAAATCTTTGCTCTCTAAAGCAGACAATTAAGAAAATGACTCCCGGACGGGCGTGGCTCAGCGGCTGAGCATCGATCTAGGATCCAGGAGATCTTGGTTCGATTCCTGGTCAGGGTACATGCTCGGGTTGCGAGCTCGATCCCTAGTCAGAGGCATGCAGGAGGCAGCCGATCAATGACTCTCTCATCATTGATGTTTCTATTTCTTTCTCCATCTCCCTTCCTCTCTCTGAAATCAATAAAGATATAAAAAAAAGAAAAGAAAATGAACCTTCCCACTTTCCCTGGGAGAAACATGGCTGGGAGCAGTGAGGAGGCGCCAGACTATGGGCGAGGCATAGTGATTGTGGACGACTGGCCAGGGTATGCCTTGAACTTATTCAAGTACTCATAGCACTATTATGGAGACGTGGAATATGTTCTCAGACTTCATGGCATCATTGTGGACAGAATTGAACGGCTGACTAAGGATATTATATAAAAGACACATCCCTGTGACATTATGATGCTGTGTGTGCTTAAGGAAGCTTACAAGTTCTGTGCTGATCCTGTAGAAGAACACCTTAAGAACATCAGTAGAAATTCAGATAGACTTGTCCCTGTGAAGGTTGACTTCATCAGACTAAAAAGTTACAGGCAAGCCTTGGCCAGTGTTGCTCAGTGGTTAGTGTTGGCCCATGCCCCAGCTGGTAGCAGGTTCGATTCCCAGTCGAGGGCACGTACCTGGGTTGTGTGTTTGCTCACTGCCCCGACTCGGGGTGCATGTGGGAGGCAACCAGTCCGTGTGTCTCTCTCACATCTACATTTCTCTCGCTCTCTCTCCCCCTTCCCTCTTTTCCACTCTCTCTGAAAAGAAATGGAAAAAAATAACCTCAGGTGAGGATTAACAACAAGAAACAGCAACAAAAATTTATAGGAAAAGGCACAGGCCCTCGAATAGCTAAAACGATCCTAGCAAGAAGAATAAATGAGGGCGAATCACTCTACGGCTTATTAAGGCTTATTCTATGGCTGCAGTAATCAAGATGGTGTGGCACTGGTGGAGGAGACATGCAGATCTGTGGACCAGAAGAGAGAGTTCAGAAACAGACCCACACCACATACAGTCAGCTGAGGTCCAAAAGCAAGTCAGTGGAGGAAGGATAGCCTTTCAACAAACAGTGCTGGAGCAAGTGGACATCCGCAGACAAAAATAAATGCAGCCTAAATCTCATACTCTGTACAAAATCTAACTCAAACTGGATCAGGGACTTAACCTGTTAAATGTAAAATTATAAAACTTTTAGGGGGAAAAACAAGAGAAAATGTTTGAAATCTAGGGCTAAGCAAAGAATTCTTACATTTAACCCCAAAAGCACAATCCATAAAAGGAAAAACTGACAAACTGGGCTTCTAAATTAGAAACTTGCTGTGCGAAAACCCATGTGAAGAAGCTACAGGCAAACTACAGACCAAAAGAAAGTATTTGCAAACCACGTATCTAACAAAGAGCTAGAACCTAGAACATACAAAGAACTCTGAAAACTCGACAGTAAAGAAAATAACAACAGCCCTGGCTGGATAACTCTGTGAATGGTTAAACCAACTGGCAAACACCTTCCACAAATATTGCTCAACAATAAAGGAATAACCTCTTAACCACATGCAACAACTAGGAATCTTGCTAGTGAACAAAGCCCATCCCAGAAGGTTATGTGCTGTGTGATTACATTTTTGAAGCAGAAAACAGATTAGTGGGTGGTGGAGCAGGGGTGACAGAGAGGTCGATGAGGTCATAAAAGGGCAACATGGTGATTCTTCTCGTGGTCAGTGAACTGTTCTGTACCCTGAATGTGGTGACAGATACACGAAGCTACACACAGGATCAAACTGGACAGATCTAAACACACACGCACACCCCCCAGCACACGTAACACAGGATGTCTAAATAAGGTGGGTGGACTGTACATGTGTCAATACCCTGGTTGTGACATTGCTCTATGGTTTTGCAAGCTGCTGCCATTAGGGCAAACTGGGTCGTACAGGAGATCTGTCTGCCACAGAGGAAGTACCAACGTGAGCAAAGGCAGTGGCACTGACCTCGAGTGCAGCCTCCCCAGGGGGGTGCGGCCACATGGACAGCGACCCTTGGCGTGTCTACTTGTAAACTCCTGCCTGTGACTCAGGCCCAGAGAGCAGCTGAAACACTGGGCACATGTGGATGTCCCTGCTCACTGACCTGCCTGTTCAGGGAGCAGGCGGCCCAAGCCAGATCCTGTACTAGCGTCAGCTTCTCCCGGCCCGGAGCTAGCCAACCCCACCACGGCTCAGGGCTGCCCACTGCCAGCCCCTCAGCAATCAGCTGGCTAGAAGCACAGCTTTCTCAAGGGGAGAAGGAAGGATTTTCCCTCCCATCGCCACCCTCATCAACAGAAGCAGAGCCAAACCTTTTGAGCTGGAGCACATTTTGGGCACTGGCACAAGGGGTGACAAAACTCAAGCTCCGCAGTGCCAACAGCATCCTCCACATCCTCCAGGTCCTCCTCTGTCCACTCCAGAAGGTAACGCACCTGGGGTCGCACAGTAAAGAGAAACAGGAACTTAAAGCTCTCCTTAGCTCCAGTACAAACTAGTGTGTCTTAAACTCTCTCTCTCAGCTGTTCCCAAATCCGGGCCTGTACTTTGTCAACCACCATAGTAATTACAAAATGACAGCTGCTGCTCACGAAGATTCCAGGGTTCACGTGTGCTCAAGCCTTTCTAAACCCTTTTCATGGCGATAGAGACATTAAGCTACCATTTCTGTAGCTTGTGTTAGAGAGTCTTTTCTTCCATCTTAGAAAGGGGCAGAGTGGCCCTTGGCTAGTGTAGCTCAGTGGTTAGAGCATTGGTCCGCAGATCACAGGGTTGTGGGTTCAATTCCCAGTCAAGGGCACGGACCTGGGTTGCAGGTTCTATTCCTGGCCCCGGTCAGGGCATGTGTGGGAGGCAACCAATCGATGTATCTCTCTCACATCGATGTCTTCCTTCCTTCCTTCCTTCCTCCCTCCCTCCCTCCCTCCCTCCCTCCCTCCCTCCCTTCCCTCCCCTCCCCTCCCTCCCTCCCTCCCTCCCTCCCTCCCTCCCTCCCTCCCTCCCTCCCTCCCTCCTTCCTTCCTTCCTTCCTTCCTTCCTTCCTTCCTTCCTTCCTTCCTTCCTTCCTCTCTCTCCCTCCCCCCCCACTCCCTCCCTTCCACTCTCTCTAAAAATCAATAGAAAAAATATCCTCAGGTAAGGCAGAACAAAAAACAAAAACAAAAGGGGGCAGAGTGGTGCTGCTTGAAAACCCCAGTCCTGGACCATTTCGTGAGCTGTCCTCTTTGACTTAATTGTACACTTTCAAAACCAGCCCCTCCCATTTCACCTGGGAGAAAAGTCACTCCAGGACATCAACTAGTTCAGGGCCACGCAGCCAGTGAGTGGTGGTTGGAACTCACACCAGTGTCTTTTCCACTATAATGCACTAGCCCACAGGTGAGAGCATGGAAACGACCCCAGTAAAGACTAGTTTCCAGTAAAGACTAGTTTCTAGGATATTAAGTCTGAGAAAAGAAAACAATCTAAATACATATCTAGGCCTGGTTTAAGCACTGAGGAAGTCACCATATGCCTCAGAGGACTGACAGAAGGTTCCAGGAACCCCTCTCTGACCCCAAGCTTCTCTCCACCAGGTCCCTTCACATTCCGGACAACACGGTGGAAACACCAAAACCTTGACTCAGGGGCCTCACCCACCAGGCAGCTGAGACAAGCTGGGGGCAGGTTCTTCTGGGGCTTTTCTCATGACAGAAGCAATACAACATCAGCCAGATACAGACACTGTGTCAGTTCAATGGATTAACAGTAGCCTCCGGGCAAAGTCTAACACACCAACAACTACATTCAGGTTCTTCATACCTCAGAGGCTGCTCTAATCAGATCCCAGTATTTCTGTCCCCCACCTCAACGCAATCACTAGCGAGAAGCGCTCCTGAAGTCATGGTAGAGCTCTCTCACAATGACTTTCTCAGAGCTCCTAATTTGCTAAGCACCTACTTAACTCCACCCCCCTTTTTAATCCTCAGTTGAGGATATTTTTTCCATTGCTTTTCAGAGAAAGTAGAAGGGAGGGGAGAGAAACACATTGATTGGCTGCCTCCCACACATGCCCCAACCAGGGCTGGGGACCAATCTTGCAACCGAGGTACATGCTCTTGGCCAGAATCGAACCCTGGGCCCTTCAGTCTGGAGGCAGATGCTCTAACCATTGAGCCATACCAGCCAGGGCTTCACTCCTCCTTTTAAAGTGGAAGACAAAAATAAATGCCTTTCAGGAAGCCAAAGGCAAGCGAGGGAAACGGCCTGTGGGAATCTCATGAAGCCTGTCTCCATTCTCCAGTGATCTCATCATAGATGTTCCCTGTCACCTGCCAGTGAGGGTAAGCAGACACCTTCCCTCCAGCCAGGACGTCCTCAATAGGTTCCAACCCAGGTCAGTCAGCACTAGCTCGTCCAGGCACCTGCCTGTGACTCCCTGAGGCTCCAAGCCTCAGACCTCAGCCTCCTGGCGCAGGTGTCCCAGGTGTCCACAGCTTCTGCAGGGCCATACCTTCTGGGCTCTGTCCTTGCCCCTACCACCTCCTCCTCCTCACCCACAACCCTGTCTGCTCACCTTGCTCCTGGACAGTGCACCCAGGCCTTGAGCCCATGCTCTGAGACCTGCACATGGGCTGGTCTCTTGCCAACATCTCACCACCCTCTCAGAATATGAATATTTAAGAGGCAGGGACATGCTCACTATGTGGCTTTATGTCCACTTGCCTCATTACTTGTGGCGGAAAGGTCCACCGCCATTACCAAATATTTATTAAATGCACCTCCTTCGGGTGAAAGTGAACAAAGAAGCCTCACAGATCCTAACTGAACCAGAGACAAGAAACGTAAGTACGGCTGTTTTAAACCGAGAGCAAGCTTTTTAAAATGCACTTCTACAAACTCACCATTTCTAGATCTCCATCGGCAACTGCTCTTAAAAGTTTTTCTACCTTAATGAAAGGAAAAAGAATGTCAGAAAAATAATTTTAATAAAGTAATAAAAATAATAAGCCCTGGCTAGGTAGCTCAGTTGGTTAGAGCGTCGTCCGTATACACCAAGGTTGCAGGTTCGATCCCTGGTCAGGACACATACAAGAATCAACCAATGATGCATGAATAAGTCGAACACAAATCGATGTTTCTCTCTCTCCCTCCCTCTCTCTAAAATCAATAAAGAAAAATTAAAAATTAAAATTAAAAAATCATTCTGAAAGCTTAGCTTTCATTTGTCTCTTAATTTGTAGTTTTGACTCAGTATTTTTCAAACATATCCCTAAAACTGCTGAGACAGGACATCCTAAGAGGGTGCTAATGTGCACGGAACCCATTACCATGCAAGGTCTGTAAAATGACACTGCTATTTATGTGGCAAAATGAGAAGATGGCCACCCCGAATCACAAGCACTCCCTAGGAGGCCAGCCACCCTTCAGAACTACATATACTCAGCTCTCATATTCTGCTAGCTGAGGGCGCATAAGGGGGACACCCCTTCCAAGAACGATCCCAGGTGTCTGTTAGACTCTAGAGTGTGTCTCTTGGTTTTCTTTGATGTGCTTTTGCACTGAGCTAAGCTTGCTGGGCCCTCCACGAGCTGGTTGGGGCCTGGGGGTAACAGGAGGAGGGGTCTGAGGTAGAGTCAATAGGGTCCCCAACCCACAGGGGAACGAGCAGAGGAGCTATGGCACCTCCATGCAATGCTCTGCTCTGTGGGCTGACAGTGAACAAGCTCTAAGACCGATTAAATGGGAAAAAACCCACACCAGGCAATATATCAGCTTTTACAAAACGCAGTGTGTGAGTTTATGTAAATATTATGTAAATATCTACATAAACTCTGCAAGAAGTCAGGAAGGACCTGCATCAGGTTAACAGGGGCGCTTATGGAGTGGGAGGTAAGGGCAGAGAAAACTTACTTTGTAAAATGATCTTATATCAGTGGACCTATAGGTGACTTGACTTGTACTTTTCTTAGAATAGTCTCTCTCTCTCACATATACACACACACTATCCACAAAGCAAAGAGCTGCTTAGGAAGCAGACCACGAAGGGCAAGCAGGGCGAGAACAGTCTGGGCTCCTATCCAGGGCCCTGACCTCCACCACAGCAGATGAGGCTGCCCCAGTGATGGTGAGCAGGCTGCCTGGGTGGCCCTCAGGCCCTGACTCTTAACCAGGGCCATAACACAGGGCCGTGCAGCCCTCCTCCTGCCCTCACATCTGGGGGCCTCACCTCTCTGTAATCCTTCTTGGGCTCCCCCCGTCTGGAGCTGATGGACACAGAGGAGAAGCTGGAGCGCGAGGACCCCTGGCTGATGGAATCCATGGAGTGTGGAGGGGGTGGCACAGGGACCTGCAGCAAGGAAGCCAGATGAGAGAAGAGACAGGTAAGGGCCAGAGAGGATGCCCTGGTCACCAGTAGGGCCAAGGACTACAGCCCCGTTCACTTACCTCTGCAGACCGTTGCCTCCTTTCACAAGACAGATGGCGGGCTTCCATTATGGACAGAATCTAGGCAGACAAATGGGACAAGCAAAGAACTAAATAAGCTGGGTCACCAAAGCATCACCACCCACAGCAACCCACTGACGGCCCATCTCCTCGGAGGGCAGGCAGCTCAGCCACACCCTTGGAGAGACAGAGAAAGCAAAGCCTGGCCTGGGTGGGAACTCACTCAGGACCACGCTGATTAACTCAGGGCTTCCTTCTGCCACATCATCGCTCCTGCTGCCTGACAGGAGGAGCTGGTGCTTCCCAGGAACAGCTCAGAGGACAAGAGAAACCCAGCCACACCCAGCCACAGAAGGGGCCTCAAAGGCTGCCTTTGGGGAGAGGGACTGGGGAGGAGGATGGGACGGGGTGGAACAGGTCACTGGGGAGAAAAAGGGACATATGTAATATTTTAAACAAAAATAAAATTTTAAAAATTAATTAAAAAAAAAAAAAGGCCGCCTTGTCCAGCGCCCTGGGCTATTTGTCCACAGGAATAAAGTGTGGCCCTAGCTGGTTTGGCTCAGTGGTTAGAGAGTCAGCCTACAGACTGAAAGGTCCTGGGTTTGATTCTGGCCAAGGGATGTACCTTGGTTGCAGGCTCGGTCCCTGGCCCAGGTTGGGGTATGTATGCTGGAGGCAACCAATTGATATGTCTCTCTCACATCAATGTTTCTCTCTCCCTCCCTCCCCCTTCCGCTTTCTCTGAAAAGCAATGGAAAAAATATCCTCAGGTGAGGATTAAAAAAAAAAAGGAATAAAGTGTGGCCTTTCCACTGGCACCCACGAGCAGCCCAGAGCAGACTCACACAGGCAGCTGTCTCCTTCCCTCTGCAGACCTCCCTTGGGAAGGGACCTTTGGTAGGAGGTACAGGGGCAGAGGAGCCCTTGGCTCCTCCAGGGCATCTCAGCCCATGGGTGGCACCGCCCAGTCCTGTCAGCTGTGGCTGCTACAAAGCAGAGACCTTCTAAGTGCACAGGGAGGGCACAGGCCGAGTCCTGCCCCCAGGGCACCAATGCGATTTGTCCAGCATGGCCAAGACCTAATCTGTGGACACTGGTTTTGTTTTAAAGTCATATTCATTCTCCAAGATAAAAAAAAAAAAAAAAATCTACCTTTGAGTTTAATGCACACTGGAGGGGTGTTTCTTTCCGTCTGTTCTGGATCTCTGTGGAGGCTCCATTCTGTAGCAACGTCTCTATGATGCCTTGGTAACCCCAGCGTGCAGCTATGTGTAGGGGAGTGTCTCCTTTCTCATTACCAATATCTAGTCTGCACGACTGCACGTCATAGTAGACCAAAGCCTTTACACACTGCAAGGAAATTGGAAATGCCACCATTAACTCACATGCCAAGCCCTGTGCATTGCACAGCCTCGGTCCAGGTCCCAGCTCAATCGAGCTCCACTAACCAAGCGACTGTGCAGTAACAGAGTTAGAACTCCAGGGTTCCAGGTTACCTGGTCAGGATACCTCACTTTCTCAAAGAACTCAAGTGTCCATCAATAAGGAATGGCTGAATAAACTGTGACATATCCATGTGCAGAAAGGCACTGCCACAGCAGGCTCGAGACCACAGTCCCTGAAAGGCCTGACTCCAAGGCTGGCCCTTGTCCTGCAGATTCCTTGGGAGCCTGGATTTGGGGAGTGTGTTTTCAGCCCCCTGCCTGATAAGAGGGGCTCACTGTGCCTAACTTGTTTGTACAACAATGTGGTTGACGCTAAACACCTGCTTTCCTTCTACGAGTCTGGAATTTTGGTACATGCCAGGCACAGGGTGTTTACATGACCAGTCTCCAATAAAATGTGGCCCGAGTGCCCCAATGAGCTGCCCTGGTAAACAATGCTTCATAGGTGTTGACACAACTCACTGAACCAGGGGGCAGTCTTAACACTGACAGCACACGTAACTGGTTACCATAGCGAGGAGACATGGGCTAGATCTACATGTACTGACCTAGAGGATTTCCATAATGTACCACTAAGTTAGGAAAGCAAGTTACACGAAAATGCAGAGGGTATGATCTTGTTCTGGCACATTCCGCCTAACCCAGCCTCAACCCTACATACGTATAAATCTACCTGCACGTTCCTATGAAGAGGGGGAAGAGAGAACAGTGAGGAAAAAATAACACACACTGTTCAATATTAAGTGAAAATGGAAGTTATAAAATGCCTTGATATTACAATAAAAAGGTAAAAGGTAGAAATTGAATGTGAACAAAGGATCAGATGGTAGCAGGGATGAATGATAAGAACTTATTTTTACAACAGACAATGGGCAATTACGTTTCAGGTTTGTTATTTCAATGTAGTAGCTACAATAAACTTAAACATTTTAATTTAAAAAATTACATGCCAAATTTTCCAGTAATTATCCACACACAGTACTACACTAAACTAATGAGAAATTCACATTTCTTCACGTGAGAGAAAGGGTGCACGGCCAGGGACAGTGAGACCACTTACGTCTTCGTGGCCGTGCGCGCAGGCCAGGTGCAGCGGGGTGTTGCCGTTGCTGTCCTGCACGTCCGCGCCCGCCTTGTAGTGCAACAGCAGCAGCTTCCGGGGGGAGGAGAGAGCGGATGAGCAGCAGCAAGGCCGCAGGGCAGGCACATGCTTCCTCAGCAAGTGTGGCCTGCAGTCTTACAAGATTTTCAATCTCATTTACCTAGTCTACAAATAAACACTATCATCACTCTCGTCCTTCCTTACAAAAAGTTGAGATTAAGGAAAAAAAGCCTATACAGCCCCACCCCTCTAGCCCCAGATTATCCGGACATTTCGAAACTAGACGGCACAGTTTTGTCCAGGGGTGGAGGGGCCTCAGACTCGCACCCCTGCTGTGCAGCCGCAGCACAGCCAGTGTGGGGCAGAGGAGCGCAGCCAGCACGGCTGGAGTCAAAATGCAGAGCCCAGCTCCTCCGATCACGCACCGGGTGGCACCGTCACCCCCGCTCACCGTCACGCCCTGATAGCCCTTCTGACACGCGAGGTGAAGCGGCGTTGACCCATGGTAGTCCGTGGCGGTCACCACAGCGCCTTTGGAAACCAGGAGGTCAATGAGGGATGCCTGGCCTACAGAACAGAAGGACTTCACAACGGAGAAGGAAAGAGGAGTGGCTCTCAACGCCTCGGCGTGAAGCCACAACGCTATTTTACCCTCCTACTGCCTGGCCCCAGACACGCCAGGAGGTGCTTTCCTGCCTGAGAGGAACCGGAGCTAACGTCAGGTCAGACTCCGCACACGCCTGGCGCTCTGGGGTGGCCCTTACAGGGGACTCGGCTCCAACCACTTCTCAGCAACAGAAGGTAGTGGAAGCGAGCCTTAGACACCCATAGCAGGCTCCACAGTTCAATTCATAAGGAGGAATACTGTGTATTAAAAATACACTGACAAGGAGGAATGGTCTTACAGAGTGCCAAGTGAAAAAAATGCAGCACAGAGCAGCACGACCCCCACAATAGCATGTGTTTTATATTCATACGCACACAACCGCGGGGAAATTCCAGATACTCAGAAATCAAAATGACCTCTGGGAGACAGAAGGATGGCAGGTGATACTGGACAAGTTTGCATTTTCTACTTTGAATGTGCTCTTTAAAAGACAGTAAAGTTATTTTTTAAAAGCCGGACGTAAGAACCCCAACTCTAAAAACATACTCATAGCTCAGACCACCGGCCCAGGGCAGCAAGAGCATGGATACGGCCCGGGGCAGCGAGAGCAGGGGTGGGTACTGTCATCCGGGAGCAGCACAGGAGGCCTGTGGAACGCCTGCTCCTCTCTTCTAGGGAGCTCCCGGGGGTGGGGCCATATTCAGCCCCTTTCACCACCCCAGCTCCACCACACCCCACTGGCCAGACCTCAGACCTCTGCTGGGCCATCCTTGGCTCCATCCCTTTGCCTTGACAAACCCCAGAGGCCTACCCAAGACCACATACCACAGAGGGCAGCCACATGGAGTGGTGTATGACCCCTGTCATCTCTGGAGAATGGAGTGACGACTGAGGGGTCATTCAACCTCCTAGAACAGAGAAAAGATAGAGAAAAAGACACTCTAAGAAGGGCAGGGCAAAGCCTCCTGACAAGGTTAGCCGTGCCGGGGTCTTGGAACTGGAAGATAGATCTCGGGGTGTGATCCAAACTGGGCCTCTCCTATAGTGTCCTAGAGAGAATACAGCCCGTGCTCACAGGGTGAGGAACTGAGGTACCTAGTTCCAGTGTCCCTCCCCACTGCCCCAACCCTCTAGGTCCTGACACCCAGCAAAACAGCCTGACGAGGTTAAGGGGACACCAAAACGGTTACTGGGGAAGTTGACATTCCTCCCATCCTAAACCCACTTGCTGAGGCTGGGGCAGGCCCTGTATCTGCCTACCCTGGTATCCAGCCCAGCAGCATGCCAAGTACTTTTACGACCTTTATTCCATGTGATGCTCCAAAGAGGCAGAGATTAGTGTCCCCACTTTACAGCAGAGGAAGCTGAGTGCAGCCAGGATAAGAGCCTCATTTAAAATTGCAGGGCAGAGAAGTAGGAAAGTTCCCCCGAGGCCCCAAGTGTCCTGCTTCCTGGGTACTGAGCCTCCCTCCACGAGGACCCTCTTACCCAGAGACAAGTTTCTCACAGTCATCGCAGAAACACAGAGGGTGGCACATCTTTTGCATGGCATCTTTATCTGCGTCTTCTTGGCTCAGAAGTCTTTCTACTTCTTTTTGGTTACCTGAAGCAATGTGCTGAAAAGTGACATCAAAGATACTATCAATATTAAGAAATTATTTGCTTTTTAAAGCATGAAGTTTTTTTGTGTTTTTTTTTTTTAAATCCTCACCTGAGGATATTTTTTCCATTGCTTTGCAGAGAGAGTGGAAGAGAGGGAGAGAGAGAGAAAGAAACATCACTGTGAGAGAGACACATCGATTGGTTGCCTCCAGCACGGGGCTGGGGATCGAGCCTCTGGTCCTAGGGCTGACACTCTAATCCTAAGGCTAAGGTGTTACATGCTTGAGTGATCCTTGCAGAAATATTTAGGTAGGGATGGATGAACTGATTTGCTCTCTGGGGTTTACTTCAAAATAACCTAGGCGGATGGGGAAAGTGGGTGGGGGTACAGATGAACTAAGATTGGGAGACAGCTATATGGGGTTTGTTCATGACACTACTCTTTTATTTTTGTAATTGTAAGAAATTTTCCATAATTAAGAAAACAACATGATAAAGTCCCCAAGGCAACAGGAGCAGGGAAGCAACAAATTCAGAACCTCAGTGAGGATTCTGACACCTCACTAGAACAAGCCTTGGTCCTGTCCTCATACTGACAGTGTCCGCTTGGGGGGCAGGAAACAGCTGCAATTAGCAGGAGACCCCACCAACAACCAACCCTGCAGGGCTCACCCATGATTCCTAGATGTGTTCACCCAGGGAGTGAGATGTTCTGGGGAGCACACTGTCCCAGGAGGCACTCTGGGCCTCCATGGAACCCACTCTGTCTCTGGGTGGCCTCTCAGGGAGATCTGCTCTCCCCAGTCCTCGGTGACTGCAGGGTACCTCAGCAGCCTCCCAGGGGTCGATAAGACCTGAGTGGGGAGCTGCGTGCACGTGCTGCCACATGATCAGACCACCGCTGGGCAGTGAGCTCCCAGCCCAGTGCATTCGCACACAGACACCTAGGATGCTGGGCTCCAGTGAGGTGCCACAAGCTGGCCTAAGGACAAACTATTTTGCCAAATGGAGAACAGAGGACAGCGGGGGCAGAGGGTTCCACATGTGGAGGCCCAGGGCCCTCGGTGAACCATCCAGCGCAGCTACAGCATAGCACACACTGTAAAACCTCAGCATTCCTCCCACCCACTCTGAGCACAAGGTGCACTTCAGTGTTTAACTACGCAGACCACCCCATGGATTCTGGAGACATGCCAGAGATGCTGAAAGATGGAGTGCTCCTCACAGGGAGACTTCTGGGTGTCTTACCTTAAACAGGCAGTCAATGGGAGTCGCAGTCATCTGAGACAGTAAGCTCATTCTCTGTTTGAGGAACAGCTTGTCACCAAATCCCTCAGACTCCTGCAGGAAAAACCCAACAGGCCGTTTTATCACACGTGAGAAAATGTCAGTGTAGGTCCTTCAGAAGAGGAGACTCCAGGAACAATCCTTGCCATCTCCCTAGATCAGGGTGAGCGGTGCCACGCTCTCCCTCTCACTGAGCCAGAGAGCCGACCCTCATCAGGCTGGGAGAAGGGCTTCCTGTCTTTCTCCAAAAAGCGGTGGCTCTGACAACTGTTTCCCAGTGGGAACCTGGGAGAGTGGAGGCACGCTGGCCATGCATCGTGTGAAATGTGTCATCTCCAAGTGGGGAATGCTGCATGCACATACCACTCTCCTCCAGATGGACTCCTCCTCTCAAACCCCTGTCCTGGCCTGCACAGCCCTATCCTCTGCCATTTCATCTGCAGCCTACGGGCAGGACAACCGTTTGACAGGATGGTCTATATTTCCCAGTGTCAACCAGCAGGGGAGAGAGGGGTCTTACTTTTTTTGTTTTGGTTAATCCTCACTCGAGGATATTTTTTCCAGTGATTTTTAGAGAGAGAATGGGAGGGAGGGAGGGGGAGAAAGAGAGAGAAACATCAATATGAGACACATCGACTGGTTGCCTTGTGCAGCAACCAGGGCTGGGGATTGAAACTGCAACCCAGCTATGTGCCCTTGTCCGGGAATCAAACCCGCAACCCTTCAGTGCATGGGCTGATGTTCTAACCACTAAGCCACACCGGCCAGGGCAGGGGTCTTACTTTTTTAACATACTTATTAAAATAGCAAACAATATGGCCACTGGCCTGAAGTCCAATAAGATACTGGGGTCTACCCCAATTAATAAAGTCAGGTCTTCATATTACAGGTAATAATTACCTAGATACAAAAATCTAAAAGTGAATCCTTACTTTATTTATATTTTTTATTGAATTTATTGGGGTGACATTGGTCAACAAAATTATATAGGTTTCAGGTATACAATTCTATAATACATCTGTATACTGTATTGTGTGTTCACCACCGCAAGTCAAGGCTCCTTCCATCCCCTTTTATCCTCCCTATACCTCTTCTACCTATCTTTACTTTATGAAATAATTTCTAGCAAGGCACTTTAATGCTCAGTTGAGCACCTGCAACTAAACTGTCTAGTGACAAATTAAGTTCCTTAAAAAGAGTCTTTGGGTGGTAAAGGGAATTTTTTTCCAGCCAGCTGCTGCCAGAAGAACTCACCAACCCAGACAGAACTGTAGGATAAGGCTCTCTAAGTTCTGACTTACAGATACGGCTAAAGACAGCCAACAGCACCTCGGGGAACAGACCATTTCTGGGGTCTGCTGCCAAGCAGGTTCCCACACCCTGACTGCCCTCAGAGGGTTAACCTGGCAAACAAACACCAATACCTCAGCATTAGAGTAACTTTTGCTCCCAGCTGCTGTAAGCTATGTAAAGCTCTACCCTTTTCACTTGGTGATTTATAGCTAGCAGCTTAGGGTCAGAAAACATCAAAGACATTACTGCTCAGGTAAACTCAGGGTTCCTTCCTCCACTCTGGGTAACTATGTGAAAGGCAGTGATGAAGAGAGGCAAGTGTTGTAGGACTGACCTTCAGGGACGAGTGAGCTACAGAAGAAACAGCGTGTCAGATAAGACATATTTGGGGAAAGGGTGAACACTACTCATTAGAAACCTGGTAAAGTGAGAAAGACCACAGCCTGCAAAGAGAAGGAAGGGTAATGCTTCCAGGGGTCTCCTCCCTGGCTTTTTTGTCCACAAAAGTGAAATTAGAGTCAACCCACTACTGTTTATTTTCAAAAAGCTAACAACAGCCTTTATGCTTAAAGAATGTTTATGGTCATCTCAAGTATGATTTTATCCTGGAGAGAAAATTTCTGTGAAACTACATTATAGAAAGAGTCAAGAGTAAAACAGGATTCAATTTACTAATATTTAGTTTTTAATGCTGTTCAGAAACCTTGCCTACTGTGTGGAGATACTCTTGGGCTCTTTTGCCAGAAAACAAACAACAACAACATATTAACAGTGGCCTCGAACATTCCTAGAGGGGCCCGGTCAGCATGGCTCAGTAGTTGAGCATCAACCTATAATCCAGGAGATCATGGTTCGATTCCAATTCAGGGCACATGGCTGGGTTTCAGGCTCAATCCCCAGTAGGGGAGGCAGCCGATCAATGACACTCTCATCATTGATGTCTCTCTCTCTCTCCCCCTCTCCTTTCCTCTCTCTCTGAAATCAATAAAAACAAATTTAAAACAAAACCAAACCAAAAAAGTACCCTTAAAGGGAACTGCACTACTGAAAAGAACCCAGTCGGCAGCTAAGGCAGAGGCGCTACTACAGCCGGGAATCCCAACACTGGCATCACAGAAGACAGGAAGCCAGGGCACCTGCTCTGTCAATAAAGCAAAGAGCATCTCCCAGGCCTGACCCACTCAAGACCCACGGGATAGGCCCTCAGCAAGCCGTAAGGATGGTGCACACCTTGGCCCATCATCTGATGGGCCCAACCACCTACCATTCGGAAAGGCAGGCCAGGGTCAGACAGCCCTGACTAGAGCAGCCGGGGCTCTGTGCCACGGCCCCTTGCCCATCCACGCAGAATACACCAGAGAACCAGGAGTCAGACACCCACATGCGGGGTACTGAAGAGCAACTAAGGGCACCAGCATCACCTCACAATTCAAAAAGGCACTTTCAAATATTCCATGTGATTTTCATAACCACCCAGTAAGGGGTGAAGTCCCCAGTGGAGGCAGGAGGACAGACAGAGGCTCAGAGAGTCAAACGGATTTGCGCAACCGCAAACAAGTGCTGGACTCACACCAACCCCGGCACGAGAGGGCCACTCCTCACACTCCCCAATCCCACCTGGAATATTTTCTTCCCCCCATTTTTAAATTTTCCTTTTCCCCATCACCACTTATGCCCCTTATATCCTTTCCACCTTCACCGGTTCCCCCTCTCCCGCCACATTTTCTGAAATAAAAGTACGTGTGGAGCCCTGGCTGGTGAAGCATCATCCCTGACACCGAAGGGTTAAGGGTTCAATTCCCAGTCAGGGCACATACTCAGGTTGTGGGTTCACTCCCCACTGCAGCATGTAGAGGAGGCAACCGGTTGATGTTTCTCTCTCACATTGGTGTTTCTCTCTCTCTCCCCCTCTCCCTTCCTCTCTCTCTAGAATCAATGAAAGGAACATATCCTTGGGTGAGGATTGAAAAAAAAGTAGGTGTGGAAATTCAACCGGCACTGTTTGGTCAGCCACTTCCCTACACTCTGGGCAAAGGCCTTCATATGCTGCCTTCCTGCCGACACGGAGAATGAGACAGCAGGATGGCCACGGTACAGTATGGGGAGCAAGGGGACAGGAGAACCTTCAAGACGTGGGCAATTCCCTCCAGGTGACAAGGGCGCTCCTGACCCCATCAAGGAACATCAGGGAATTCCTCTGCATCGTGGTAGAGCCAGGAAGGGAGTGACCTTTTAGACCAGTGAAAGGGAAAAAACCAGAAAGGCAGGAACATCCCAGAAAACCACTGCACAGGCACCATGGGAAAAACACATTCCTAGACTGACTTATTTCACTGAACACAATACCTTCTAGGTCCATCCATGCTGTTGCAAGTGGTAAGATTTCATTCTTTTATGGCTGAGTAATAGTCCATTGTATATATGTACCATAGTTTTTTTATCCACTCATCTACCAGTGGACATACCACCATATGATTTCACTTAAATGTGAAATCTAAAGAAAAAATAAACAAACAAAACTGAAATAGACTCATAGACATAGAGAGTGGACCGGTGGTTGCCAGAGGGGAGGAGGGTTGGGTAATAACTATGTATGCTGCCAGCTGGGTACTGGAAATATCATGCGGAACACTAAGAAAGTATATGATTGTCTAAGCTCTAAATTGTACACCTGAAACATGAAACAAAATTGAAAGAAACATGAAATAAAATGTTAAACTATGATCACATAGAAAAACAACAACTCACATTCCTAGCACCTCATGAAATATAATTTTCAAACTAAGAAACCTTGCTCCCTTACTATGGAGTGAGTGGCTACTGATTCTGCAGACACCTGTGCAGGTGGTGTGCACAGACACCTTCCTTCTACAATGTGAGTGATTTCCCCCTAAATCAGGAACACCTTTCCACAAGAGTCACAACCAGCCACATCTGAGATAAGCTGGAGAGCCTACAATATCACCTGCACACCTGTGGAATATAAAATCAAAACCCAGACAAGAGCAGGACTCAGTTCTTCAGCATGCACCATGAGGCCGGTGGGCTACATGCCACAGTCCAGTGGAATCTCAAATTTTGGTTAAAAAAGAAAAAAAATACTCAAATGTTAATAAAAGTTACCCCCAGCTAGTGAGTTTACAAGAGGCTTTTGTTTTCTTCAAATATTGTTTATAAGCAAGTATCAGTCTTCTAATAAGAAAAAGTAAAACTGTTCTTTTGGGGAAAAAATAATATACAATGCTGCACACAATGTAATTTCACCTATATAAAGTATACGTGAGCCCTGGCCGGGTTTGCTCAGTGGTTAGAGCATCGGCCCTCAGACTGAAGGGTCTTGGGTTCAGTTCTGGCCAAGAACATGGACCGCAAATGCAGACTCAATCCCCTGCCCAGGTCAGGGTGTGTGCGGGAGGCAACCAGTCGATGTGTGTGTCTGTCTCTCTCTCTCTCTCCCCTTTCCCCTCTCCCTGAAAAAGCAGTGGAAAAAATATCCTCGGGTGAGGATAAGAATAAATAAGTAAATACACAAAAATAAAGTACACATGAACAGGAAAGAAGAGAAAATACATATACCTGTTAGTGATGAATGAATTCAGAGAAACTGCTTTTACCCAAGTAACTGCCTGCACCTATCTGGACAGGCTTATGTTCTTTTCCAGATGTTTTAACTTGTTATTTTGGGAGATTCTAACATTAGTAGAAAATTAAGATCAAATAAATGTTCAATCCTCGGGACTCTTGGTTGCAATACAGAAATCTCTTCACTTTATTAATTTCAACTTTGTGATTTCTGTGAATATTGTCATGTTTTGCAGGTTGGTATGTAGTAAAATAGGCTAGCAATGCAATCTTGGCTTAAGATCCTCACAGTTCACACAGAAATATAACCACCTCCGCTAGCCAAAGCTCACCAACCAACCAAGAAAATAATAATAAAGCCACTGAGTCCTAAAATTGCATACATTAATGTCATTTCTTGCCTATCATGATGAAGATCTCCAAAGCCTTGTTTCTAGCTTCCCCTCTGCCCATGTGCTTTTGAGGATGCAGAGGATGAGTGAAGCAGGATATCAACAATGTAAGTCCCAATGAAAACCCACAAACTTTCACAGCCAATCGGGTGCTCATGCTCAGTGTGCTGGGTTGCTGTCTGGCCTCGGGGTCCATAAACAGCTGAGGCCCCATTCTCGGGAGACCATTTAAGAATCCCCTCCCTCCACACCAACTTCAGAACCCATCAGAAATGCCGTGACATCCTCCAAAGAAATGCCAGGGCAGGAGGGGATCTTACCGGCGGTTTAACAGAGAGGCTTCCTTGCCGAATATATTCGATTGCCGCTTCAACTGAGGTCAGGCAGTATCCCAATTCATCTTTTGTTGAGTTGCTAAATCTGAAGTTTTTGATATAACTCAAATTTGCCATCCTAACAAAAGGAAAAAAGGTTTTATTGCTGTACACAATTAACACTTGAAGAAACAATGCTACTGGCTTAGGTGACTGAAGCTCGTTAGCTCCAGAGGACAATGACTGCCACCCCTTTGCCCTCTATTCAGAGTGTGTGCAATTAGGAAAAAAGTAAAACTATTTGTTATCTTCCTAGAATAGGCTATTTTTTACTTTAAAATTTTTATTTATTTATTAAAAGATTTTTTATTGATTTTTAGAGAGAGGAGAAGGGAGAGGGAGACATTGATTGGCTGCTTCCTGCACACCTCCTACCAGGATCGAGCCCAAAGCCTGGGCATGTGCCCTGACTGGGAATCGAACTGGCAACCTTTCAGTGCACGGGACGACACCCAGCCAACTGAGCCACACCGGCCAGGGCTGAAATAGGCTATTTTTTAGAAAGCTGATTATCGTAAAGGGAGCTGTGGATTCCCATGGGAAGATGAGCTTCGGGGCCACACAGCTTCCTGCTTAGCCACTGACTAGCTGCGTGCTCCAGAACGAGGAGCATAGGCTCTCTGGGCCTCAGTTTCCTCATCTACAAATGGAATGAGAGCTACCCACTCCCGAATGAAGGCGGGGCAGGCACAGACCTGACTCATGAAAGGTGCTCGATTTCCTAGAGTTATACTAAAACTACCACAGTACAGTGCTGCCATTTTGAAAAAGTATTTTAACCAAAAAAAATTACCAATTAGGTATTTCTGTTTTCACAAGCAAATATAACAGGACTGATAGCAGATCATCAGCACACATAGTCTCCAAGTTAACTGCAAGGAGAAACATGTTCAAAGTCATCATGAGACTCAAATGAACCAACAATTGTATTAACTCCCCACCATTCAACCCACAAACCCACAATCCAGTTAGATTACACATCAGGGAGAAATTCAATTGCACAATTTCCTTTACAGTGTCCTGAGCAGATGTCGGATGCCTCGCATCTCAGAGCATGTACAAAAGAAGGGAACTCCAAGCAGACCATGCCTCGCCACCCTCCTGATGGGCAAAGCCCAGCAAGGTTGGTATGTAGTGAAATAGGCTAACACTGCTGACAGCCTCTTTCCTCCTGAGATAATTTCTGTTTTACATACTGTGGAATCTAATGCTGACAGTAGCCTGTTTTGATTTGTTTTGTAATTCTCTCCCAAGGACATGCTTAGGGAAAGGGGGGGAGAGAGGGGGAGAGAGAGAGAGAGAGAGAGAGAGAGAGAGAGAGGGATAGAGAGAGAGAGAGAAAGAAACATCAGTTGCCTTCAGTATGTGCCCAGACCAGGGATCGAACCCGCAACTCAGGTCTGTCCCCTGACTGGGAATCAAACTGGCAACCTTTTGGTGCACAGGATGACGCTCAATCAACTGAGCCACTCCAGCTGGGCCTGACTTTTTTTTTTTACTTTAAAATTTTAAGTAATCCATTCACACATTTAAAAATTCAAACAGTGCAAAAGAGCAAAGCGCGACTGTCCCTACCCTCCCTGCCCCCGTCTTCTTTCCCAGATGTACTGCTGTTGCTTCCTGTGCATCTTTCCAGACAGTCTATGAACTCACCACCACACATGTGGACACACAGCCACCCCCCTGTCTGCAGTGCTGCTGGAAGTACACCACATGCACTCCTGCTAATTCCACTGAATATACTTCCCAGGTCATCCCCTACCTGAAACACAAATATGCCTCCTCATTACTTTTTTCTTGGCTTATTTTGTTTTACTTTTTATAATGGAAATTTTGAAACATATACAAAATGAGGGCGAATAGTCGAAAGAATGGTTGAACCCCTAGTATCTATCTATCACCAGCTTGGCTCATTTCTGAGGCTGCTGTTCCACTGTCACCATTTTCTTACACCAGTCATGACACACCCACCCCACCCAATTAGCAGGCACCCACTCATCAGAACAGACTGCAGGGCGCTCATGCTGGAAGGCTGGCAGCACACCCCAGCCCTTTAAGACAGCACTGCTCCTTAACAGACCTGTGCATACGGATGGAGGCATCTACCCCTTGCTGGCCCCTTCCCCAGCACAAACCTCTCTGGCTCGGAGACTGTGTAATTAGCTGCACCACCTTTCGCAAGCAAACCAGCTTCTGCTGTGGGGAGGTACATCTGTTCAGCTGAGCCAGTTCTCTCTTTGCACGAGGTATGTTGAAGCTGTAAAAGAATTTGGCAAGTGACAACTTAAGAGCACAGGGTAAGGGCCCATCTTCTTTGGTCTAATAACGTACCTCTGATTTACATTTCTTGTAACAAACCATAAGTAACAAAAAATAAAAACAGAAACTCGGGAATCATCTGACTCAAGTCACTGGTGAAACGCAACAGCTTCAAATGTCTCATTCAGGCTGCCCAGGGATATAGCTGCACCAGAATATTAGGGGGGAAAATCAAATGTCCTTAGCCCCAAAATGAAACAGCCCAATGGGGGGGAAAAAGAGTAGTTTAAACATAAATACTTTAGCCTTCTTTTTTATCCTAATGAAACCTAAGTCAATTCAGAAGGAGCTGTCTCTTTGGCAGGGTTCCCTCAGCTGGGCAGATGAGGAGAGCGTCTCCATGCAGAACCCACTTGGGTGAGTTACGTGCCCACCTAGAGACCAATCATGCGAGACCACAGCCCCTGTAGCTCCCACCCAGCTGGCACGTGGCAAACAGGTGCAGGAGGGTGACAGCTACAAACAATCATCTACCAACACCAGCCCTTTATCTTTGGTCACACATAACTGCACTGCTCCTCAGTATGAACTAAGTCAAATCAGCCAGCGCCACTGCTGCCGAGGGCGTGCCTCCGGAGAAACGCACCCCCGTCTCCGAGGATGCCACGCTGCTGCAGGGCACACCTTACCTGAACTCGGGTTTCACACCAATATCTTTCTGCTGGAGATCTTGAAGGCTTCTTGTGATTTTGTTAAAGGCGGCATCCTAATAACAGATTTTAACGAAGCTTCAAATTTCCTGGAAAGCACAGAATAAGGCTTCCATCCTGGGTGATGAAGATTTAGAACCTACCTCGCTTGCCTCCATGGTCCCCACATATTTAAAGATCAGATCATAAATATCATGCTGGACGTACATCTGTGAAATCAATAAACCCCAGTTCAGGGCATGGGGGGGCACCAAGGAAAGCTGGCAGCACTGCCACCTTCCATCCCCTCGCTGCCCTGGCCCCTTACCTCTACCGCCTGCTTCATCAGGCTCATCTGGGCCTCATGCCTGGCAAGCATTTTCTAGGAGACAAGAAAAGCACGGTTAACGAGCTTGGCTTTGCATGTGGGCAGACTGCAACTCTCTCTTTTGAGAGTCCTGCTGCTTACCAGGTGTGAGTCCCTCAGAAGGTGCTGGAGGCATTTGGTGTAGAGAGCGTTCACTGAGTCCTGTGCAACAGAGAAACAGGTCACCCTCATAATCCTAGGCCATAACACAAAACCCAGGACATGCCTGGAGTGAACAGAACATTTCACAAACTATTTCCTGGGTGACAAACTTTAAGTGCTAATGCAAGCTTATCAAATCAGTTATGTGACTTTTTTCAACTTTTTCTTTTTAGTTGTATATGAGTTAAGAGTAGAAAGAAATTCCTCTTGGAGTTAACAGAGATGATAATATTCATTTTTTATACCTCTCTGTGATTTTCAACTTTTCTACAGGGGCTTATACTACTTTTATAGTTAGAAAGAAACATTTCAACAAAACTCCCAACAGTGGAGGCAGCAAAGCTGCAGAGTAAACTGAGAGGAACCCCAGGGCTCTAAACTGGCCCAAGGATCGGGCATGTCTGGCAAAGCAAGACATAGCTACTGACTATGTGATGACGGAGGCTCTTTCTTTCACATTCCCTGAATGTCCGCTGGAAAGAGGCAATGTTCTTGTCAAATCTCTCCGAGTGTCTTCCCAAGAACTCTCTCACATCTTCGATGGTTTTCAGGGAAAAGGATTCTGAAGGTGCTGAAGGCTCTTCTGAAAGACAGAGGGTCAGGCTGACTGAAGATTTCATTGTTTCCTGACAGAGGAAGCGCCACATCCTTTGCCCTGCGTCCTCAGGGTCTGGGGCCCCGTCTTCCAGGGGGAAGGGGACGATGACCTTATTTCAAGATATTGCCCAAGGGGAGCCCAGTTATGGGACAACCCAGGGTCCAGAGAGCCTGGTCCTCCCGAAACCCTTTTCTGGGAGAAAACCTGGACTATTTGGGACAGTGGGCATGACCTGTGAGGCTCTGTTGAAGCCTTGATTCCTGATAATAAGAACCTCAGAGTGCACTTGGCACACTGCTGTCTCAATTTCCTGGAGCAACGGAAGATTATTTATTAAAAGTAGTGACATCTCCAAGAGGCACCAGAGTGGGGCTGCATTGGTGATAATGCTCTAAGAGCTAGCCCTAAAGCTGAGGCCCACAGACAAAGCCAGGGCTACCACTTTGCACAACTCCAGGGGGCGACATCTACACCGAGGCCTATGTGAATACTGCCTCCTGGAATTGTGTCAATTCCAAACTGCAACCATACACAGCAGCCCAGTCCACGCCTTAGCTCAAGACGACTTTTTCATTAAGTTCTGTGGGGAATTCTATAAACAATTATGCAACTTCCTAGTGGGCTCTTGACTATTTTATGGGATGTTTGCAACAGTTATGTCAGGAGGTGGTTCAACAAACACATTTCTCCAAATCATGAGAAAGGGGTTTCCTCCCCAAATACCTGAACTCTCTCTCTTTTCCAAAGGGTGGGCTATACACAGCAGGCTGAAACTTTCTTCTTTCTCATTGTAGAAAGTTTCTTCGAAGAGAATGGGCACTGAGAGAAGACAGGCGAAACCAGCTCCTAATTTAATCCTGTTTCCTTGTATAAAGACATCCTGGAAGAAGAGAACGGTCACTGTACCACTAGGTGGTGACCATCGACCCCTCTCAGTCTGGACCCAATACAGCACTTTACCCTACCTGCCCTTCTTCGCTCCAATGTGGGTTTGTAGGGGCAGCACCACTTTTATTTACTGATATATACGGGGGGGAGAGATTTGTTGTTCCACTTATTCTTGCATCACTGATTGATTCTTGTACGTGTCCTGACCGGGGATCAAACCTGCAACCTTGCTGTATACCAACAACACTCTACCCAACTGAGGTACCTGGCCAGGGGAGCACTACTCTTTTATTTTGCTTTTTGATATGAAAATGTTTTTCTTTCCTCTTTGTTCACCCTGTAGTTGTAGCTACAATAGTATCCTGATCCTTTTTAAAAGCTGCAACAGAAGAAGCACTAAGCTGTTCCCTAGACTAGGAGAAACCTGCACCCTCTGGGATGGAATAGTAGGAAGGTTCTCCTATCTGAACAAAAGACCTATGTGTCCGGTGCTCAACACGGATGGGGCTGGACATCACGCTTCAGTCCACTTTGCTGCTCACCGCTCTGGCCAGGGCCGGGGTGCCCAGGGCAGACCCGCCGTTATCAGCCTGACTGCTCTGCTCTCCTTGTAGGTTTGAGTACCCTCAGGAGAACAAAAAAACTAACAAGGGACTGGCAGCTGTGGTGAGCAGATCCCTGGCAGGAAACAGTGGCATGCCTCGTGAGCCACAGGGCTGCTGACCCCCGAGCCAGGGTCCAGGTCTCCCCATGACCCATCCCTCGCTGCCCCCACACAGTACCCATGAACCCCGGCTGCCGGGTTGGAGAGGCCAAGCTGTGCCCACACTGGTGATAAGGGTAATGTGGCCCCCTCTCCTGACCATAGGAGACCGTGGACAGTCCTAACTAGGAACGGAGCCTCCCTCTGTCAGAACCTACTAGTTTACACTTAAAAAATAAGAAAATGCACACCCCAAGGTTAACACTGACAATGAGATAGGCTGACATCATGTGCCCCTGACATGATACACTGAGAAAGATAAAATACTCTTTGCAGGCATCCCTACCAAAACCACACAACTGCTAGTCTAATCATGAGGAAACATCAAAGGCCCACACCGAGGGAGAGCCCACAAAGCAAAACAAAAATGTCAATGTCATGAGAGAGAGACAGACTGAGGGCCTCTTCCAAATGAAGAAAACTGAAGATGCATTCTGTGACCCTGGATCTAGAAGGACAGTATTAGGGGAACTGGGACACTCTGTAAGAGAACAGGATGTTGGAGGATAGTATTCTGCCAATGTTAAGTTTCCTGAGTGTGATCACTGCACTCTAGGTATGTAGGAAATACAGACTGAATTGTTTTGGAGTAAAAGGACATGGTGTCTGAAGCTTTTTCTGAAAAAGGTTCAGGAAAAGTAATAATAATATGTATTATATATAGTGATAAATAAATGTGGCCAAAATGTTAACAGTTCACCAATCTAGGGAAAGGGCATATGAGAGTTCTTTGTACTTTACTGAAGCTTTCTGTAGGGTTGATATTATTTCGAAACCAAGTTTTAAAAAAATTAAAAATTCATCCCTGTTCTCCAACTTGTGGCCAAGAAACCAATGAGCTTTCAATGTCACAGGGATAAAACAGCTTACTCTGACAGGACCTCAAAGAGGAGGCATTCCAAGAACACCCTGACTCACTGGCTGGAACCCCAGGGGGCCGAGGGAGAAATGCCCAGCCCCTCCTCTCTCCCCAAGGCTGCTGTCAGGGCTCTGCTCAGCTCTACCATCTCCTTTCCTCAAAGGCAGCAGGCCCTCCAACCCCATCCCACAGGCTGCTGTGTGTGTCAAAGCCACCATTTAACATAGATGCGGAAGGGTGACAAGCAGGATTCTCTCTCCTGCACCCCACCCAAACACTCAGTGAGCAACGGTGGTTGACCCACAAATAAATGAATACCTTTCCATTTAGGGTCTGAAAGTGTTCTTCCACTGGTATCAAAATGTAGGACTCAAACTGACAAGTAGACTGAATATTGCTGGTCAGGCTTCCTTTGCAGGGCACTAAGACCTGGAAAAAGTAATTAGGGTGAATATTAGAGATGTGTCATTTATTTCTGCAGACCAAGATGTACCAAAAAACATTCCAGGGGAACTGTTGTGGGGACCTACTGCAGAGAGCGTGCCTGGGGTCATGTGCCAACACAGCAGCAGCTGATGCCAGCTGACTTAACTTGTCATTGTGATGGAACCCAGGCAGAGGGAGGTGGCTTGCTCCCACCCCCCCAAGGGGTCCCGCCCCACAGCTAGACCAGGTGCCCCACTCAGTCCTCGACAGGCTCAGACACAATTCCAAACAGAGAAAGAATAGTTTGGAAAGTACAGAAAAGTGAAACTAGAAAGTCACATGTAATCCCACCACCTAAATGATAAACACTGCACATGAGGACAGTGTCCTTCCATGCTTGTTTGTTTGTTTTAAGATTTTTCAGCTTTTATTTTTCAAAATATGTTTTTATTGATTCTAGAGAGAGGAAGGGAGAGGGAGAGAGAGATAGAAACATCAATGATGAGAGAGAAACATCAACATTGACTGGCTGCCTCCTGCATGCTCCTTGTTGGGATCAAGCCCACAACCCGGGCATATGTACTGACCGTAAATCAAATGTCCTGACCGGGAATCAAACCAGAGACCTCCTGGTGCATGGGCTGATGCTCAACCACTGAGACCGCTGGCTGGGCCAGGCTAGTTGTGATCACAGTTTGTAACACAAGTCTAGGAAACTCAGTTTCCTATCGTAGGCTGTCACTTCCACCAGAGATGTCTTAGGATGCCAGACCTTCTCTTTGGAGCAGGTTCAATCTGAAACCTGAATTTTCAGTCCAACAGTGGCCACCTCAATGACAGGACACCAGCTTCTCAGCTCAATGCAGCAATGGGAAGGAGCTTGACTCAACACTACCTACTGCCCTGGTATGTGGATCTGTGCTTGGCTCAGGGACTCACATTTCAGAGGACTCTCAGACTCAAGAGTACCCGGAAGGACAATGACCTTCAGTGCCCCATCTCCTAAAGCAGCCCAGTGCAAAGCAAACAGCTTCTGCATTATCCCCACTGTACAGAAGAGGAAACTGAGGCTCCAAGGAGTTAAGTAACTTGCCCAGGGTGACACAGCAGTGGGTGACAGAGCCATGATTCCGACTCCTGTGCCTTCCTAACCACTGCCCTATCTTGCTGCCTCCTGGAAGCACTGCTCAGCACCTGCTGCAGTTTCCTCTGCAAAGACACCATGGAGCTCTGAAGCCTTTGGGACTCTCTAGTTTTCAGGCAGATAATGCTGCCCAGAGCATTTCGTTGCAAGCAGAAGCCAGTGGCTGGCTCTTGGTGGCTCTATCCATCTCCATCAGAGTCCTGAGTCCTGCTGAGGGGTGGGGTGGGGGTTGGAGGTGGGAGGAGCTATGAGGCTGCCCAAGGGAGGGGGATCAAGTGCCTTGGGGGCTCTCACAAGACAGAGCCTCAGACTACTTCTAGAACAGACATCATGGAGTAGGCTGTAAACTGGGGACCTACTCATTTCAAAGTTTAACAATAGGATAAAGGCAAGAATCAGCATTAGTGATAGCTACTCCAGGTTACCCTCCTGACTCCACCTCAGGTGGGGTTAGGCACTCGACAGGAGCCCGTCACAACTTCTGTGCTGATACTCATTCCTCAGTCCTAGAAACAGCCTGTTTCTGGAATTTCCTGATGGTGTGCTGTGTTCCCCACTCATCCACGTAACCCTGGAAACCCAGCACAGTGCCTGGCACATAGTAGATACTCAATAAATGTTTGTTGGCTGGATCTATACTCAACAAATCCTGAGAACTGGAATGTGGCCATCAGTGCCCCTAGCTGGGCTGTCTAGGTATTTTACTTGAAAGTCAGTTCTCTGGAACTTACAAGACATGCTGCTAGGCTCCCAGGCTAGCTCTCAAAATCCTACCTAGTCTATAATTAAAGGACCACTATGAAAGGAACACATTTAATCTCCTTTTATAATTTTTGTTTTTCCTACAGGTAAATAGACCCACCCCAATCTACCTAGGAAACCTGGAGGACTTTCCCCCCAACACCCCACAGACAAGAGCCCCAGGGGTGCAGCCTGCTTTGAAGAAGTCACAGTGTATAATTAGCTAGATGGTTGTAAGAAAAGGGGTGGCTATTAGAAACAGTGTGTGGTGTCACAGGCCTCTATGATTGGAAACAGGAAATATGGGGTAAAGAGCTTCTGCTTTCCAGAGAGCAAGATGATGGCAGGAGGTGCGTGCCTGGACACGGAGGCATCCCCATCAAAGGCAGGCATGGATGGAAGGAAGGAAGACTCGAGGAGAGGCTAAGGCAGGTGGGGGAAGCAGCCAAGCTGCAGCCTTAGCTGCCACACACACTTCACGTGAGGATGAGGTGGCTCCAAGCTTGGCTTACAGGGACAGGTATGAGGGGCAGTTAAGCTTCGGGGACACGCATGTTTAAAAGTGGTGATTTCACATTTTTTAGAGCCTAATAAAGGACTCTTATCCCCAGGGCAGATTCAAGGGCAACTGAATTTGGCCCAGTGGACAAGCCCCATGGGAAGAAATTTAGCATTCACCTGCTAAGGCCACATGGATCCTTTAGAGGTGGCAGAAAGGATGAGTGCTCTTCTAGAAGAGACTGGAATATTCTACTTTTCCTTTACCTACCAGAGGTGGAGGGAGCTCTGTTATGAATTAGACAGGGATGAGCCAGTGTTCCCATCACCTGGCCATCAGGGGGCAGAAGCTAACCAATAATATCTGACTTGGCTGAGGAGGAGAGCTCCTTCCCACCACTGCTGATTCCTGCTGAGAAGCTGGCCTCACTGATTCTGGAACTAAGCAAGGCTGAGGAATTCAGGGCTGCCCAATGTGGGCCCTAAGCAGCTCCTTGTCAATCTCATGGCTTTCAGGAGGGGCTGGAGTAAGCGGCCTAGGCTACCACTGGGAACTTGGGATGGTACAGTTTAAGAAGAATCTCCCATTCTTCAGTGTATCTAAAAGAAAAGTGACCAAGATACCAAAGTTCTTATTCAAAATTCCCCTTTTGTTAAAGTGAGCTCAAGCGTGATTCCATTACCTGCAGCTGGAAAACCACCTACTGGGTACCAGGCAACTGTGTTAAGTGCTGGCAACACAGTGGTGAGCGAGACAGACAGCACACACAGAGCTTACTGAGAAGTAACAGCATTCCACAGTGTGACATTTTTATTTTATTTTTTAATCTTCACCTGGGGATATGTTTTTATTGATTTTACAGAGAGAGTAAGGGGGGAGGGAGGGAGGAAGGGAGGGAGGGAGAGAGAGAAAGAGAAAGAAACACTTCGATGTGAGAGAGAAACATCGACTGGTTGCCTCCTGCACTCGCCTCCAACGGGGATCAAACCTGCAACCAAGGCATGTACCCTGAACTGGCAATCTAACCTGCAACCTTTTGGTGTGCGGGACGACGCTCCAACCAACTGAGCCACCCGGCCAGGGCCACAGTGTGGCATTTTTAAAAAGTACAAGAAAGTTACATATGTTATCTAGACAGTATTTATAAAATATCTTAGAACAAAGATGGGAAGAAAATATTTCCCAAATTAGGTCAAGCTCTCCCGGTTAACATGATTGCTCTGCATCCTGTACTTTTTCTCTGTGACACAACTATACTTCACATATATTTGCCCAGAGTCTGACCATCTCTCCCACTAGAATTTAAGCTCCATAAGGGTAAAGATGGTGATTTATATTAATTTTTGCTGAACCTCCAGCACCAAACAGAGCCTTGCTTAGAGCAGCATTTATAACTAGTATGAAATGAACAGATAACAATGAATGTCTTTGGTGAGCTTTTATGAGATTTTTATTTTCTTCTCCGGCAACAGCAGTATTCTCTAATTGTTTTTATAGTGACTTTATGACTTCTGAAATCCAGAGTAAAAAAATTCTGGGAAAGCTCTGGGTGTTGTGTCCCAGTGGTTGGAGCATCGGCCTGCGTAAGGAGGGGTCACAGGTTCTATTCCTGGTCAAGGGCGTGTACCTGGGTTGTGGGTTTGCTCCGTGCCCCTTGTTGGGTCGAGTGCAGGAGGCAACTGGTTAGTGTCTCTCTCACATTGGTGTTTCTCTCTATCCCTCCCCCCCTCCCCCTCACTCTCTCTGAAAAAGCAATGGAAAAAAAAATCCTCATGTGACGATTAACAAACAAACAAAAATAAATTCTGGGAAAAATGTATGAATCACAAAACCAAGCATAAAAATCAGAAGGGACTTCAAGAAATCAGGCTTCTGGTGGCGTAGGGATGGATTGGGTGGAGCGAAAGTCCCAATTTTCCAAAGAGGCAGCTGAGAACCTGACATCATTGGGATAAACTGACTTCTCCTTCGGTTCAAATCCACAGCTTCCCGCCATACCTGAGTGAAGTCACACCCCATGGCAAGAAAAGAGGGGACACAGTACGAGAAGAGGACAGCACACAGAAAGAAGACAGGAGCCCGGTTGGGCGTGGTTCAGGGGTTGAGCATCAACCTAGGATCCAGGCGATCGGGGTTTGATTCCAGGTCAGGGCACATGCCCCGGTTGCGGGCTCAATCAATGACTCTCATCATTGATGTTTCTCTCTCTCTCCCTCTCCTTTCCTCTCTCCGAAATCAATAAAGATATATTAAAAAAAAAAAAAAGACAGGAGACTCCTCAAGCAGAGGACAGCCTAGAGGCACCCACACACTGTGTGCTGACTTGAGTGAGAACCTCAGAACTGGACAGACCTGCAGCGCGGGGCCTCCTCGCCAGCAGCAAGGCCACACCAAGGGCTACAGTCTCTCCTACACACTTCCCCATTCCTGTGACCTGGCTGCCCCTGAAGGGGGCTGAGGCTCCGGCCTCATTATAAACGTTCTTTCACCACAGTTCCTTCCCTGTTGGAAATGCCTTTGAAAGTGATATGGGAATGTGTTCCCACGGTCTCTTATTCTAAGAGAGGGAGCACCCCTCTCACACACCAGGACTTGTGAGGCCCTGAGGGGGAATGTGATTTCCGTCCCCAAGAAGACCTCAAGGTCAACATGGAAACAAGCAGAGGTAGATATCATGAGACCTGTGTCAACATGCGCTGAGCATGCAGAGATTATGCCCTGGGCTGGTACTCATTCAGATACCGAGCAGGGTCTGGGGCTTGTTCCACTGAGTGGGTTTGTAGCTGACTCCCTCTAAACTTAACCGAAGCCTGCTATATTTCTCACCTCACCAGCACTGCTTGGTCCACACCTAATGGAAAAGGACAGCCCTCAGGGTTGATGCACTTACAATGCCATGGGTTTGGGCCACCTTGTTGCACAAGTCGGGACGCCACTTTTGAAGGGCCAGGTAGAAAGGATTTTTCAGGAGATCTTCATCATAAAGAGCCATATGGACTTCAGATGGGGCAAAGTGAGACTCCTGGGACAAGGGAGAAAAAGGCAGTAAATGACCACTGTCAGATTTATATAACACATGAAAGTCTTGATCTGGCAATTTCTAAAAATGATCCCTGATAATGCAGTACTCTACACACCTAACACTCCAGCAGGAAATATCAAAGATAACCCATCAATTCTAGGATGACTTTTTTTTTACTGGTTGAACATATAAATTATGTTCAGAAAATTAAACTCCAGGTCATTGCAAATGTAAAAATGGCTCCTTTTAGAACATCCTACCTAACCAAAATTATGACTTTGAAGATATGCGCGTATTTTTAATGAAATATTTTAAGCACACAGAAAAGTAAAAAGTAATAATATAAACCACCACCCAGAATTACCAACTCTTAACACTTTACCATATTTGCTTCAGACTTTCTTTTAAGAAAGAGTATATCAGAGTAGACTGGCACCCCCACTGTGCCTGCCTGATCTCACTCTCTCCCCTTCCAGAGGCAACCAAGATCCTGGAGTTGTATACCCTTCTTGCTCACAAAATTATTCCATTAATACTTATGTATTTATAAATAAGCTAGAATATTATTTTACATGGCTCAAAATTTACATATATGGCATCACACTATAAGTATTCTGGAACACACCCTTTTCAACCAACATTACGTTTGCAAGTTCTGTCCATGCTGATCCATACAGCTCTCATTCATTCACTGACTTCTGCATAGCGTCTTTAGTAAACATGATACAACTTGTTTATCTAATATCCTATATTTAAGTGGCTTCCACATTTCCAATATTACAAACAATGCTGGAATGAACACTCTATACCCCTGAGCACCTATCTAGGAATGTCCCCAGGAGGCACTGCACACTCTTCAGATGCAGCAATGCTGGACTGCTTTCCACTTCCCTGAAAAGTGCACGGGCATAACTCTTCCTCACATCGTATCCTAACCAACACTTACTGGTATCATCAGATTAGTTTGTTTCTGCCAGTCTGTGAGTATAAAACAGTATTTCACTGTTTTTATATTTTCATTTCTCTAATGATGTTGAACATCATTTCCTTATGTTCTATAAATTACCTTATCATGTCTTTTGCCCATTTTTCTAATGGGTTGTTGGCCTTTTTCTCATGATTTTTAGTACTTTATATATCTGGATACTAAAAGATGTTGCAGATATCTTCTCCCAATCTGCAACTTGTCTTTTCATTTCTTTCAAATAGGTGTTTTCAGAAATTGAAGTGTTTGACTTTAATGTAGTTGAATTTGTCAATCCTTCCCTTAATGGTCAGAGCTTTTTGGATTTTAGGGAATGCTATCATCTGGCATGTCCCTTTGCAAAGTAACTTACCCATTCCCCTAATCAGAAAGTGGTGTCTACTTCCCCACCCTTTGAATCTGAGCCAGCCTGTGATTTGCTGTAACCAGCCAACAGAAAGAACCGATGCTCTGTGACTTCTGAGTGTTAGCCTCAACAGGCCTTGCAGATTCCATTCTCATTCTCTTAATGCCCTGAGTCCACCATGCTACGAAGAAGCCCATGGGATGAAAGACCATCAAAGAGGACAGCAGCCCAGGCGGTCCAGAGAGTACGGCCATCCCACCAGCTGAAGAAGAACCACCTGCCACCCCACAGAACAGTAGAAAGTTAATAAATTTTGGCAGTCTTAAACCACTAAGTTTTGGGCTGGTTTGTTAGGGCTAAAATGAAATCACATCCTTTCCAATACCAAGGCCATAAAAACAGTCTCTATAATTTCTAAGAATCTTAAACATTTTCATTTTAGGCGGTCAATTCATCTTTCTTTTTATATGTTATATATAAATCAAACATCTAATTTAATTTTTTTTTATATGGCAAATTGTCTTGGTCTGTTTGGAATGCTATGACAGAATAGCCTAGACGAAGTTGCTTAAACAACAAACATTTATTTCTCACAGTTTTGGAGGCTAGGAAGTCCAAGATGAAGGTGCCAACAGATCTGGTTCTTGGTGAGGGCCCGCTTCCTGGACTGTAGACCTTCTCACTGTATCCTCACGTGATGGAGAAAGAGTACTCCTGTCTCTTCCTCTTTTTATAAGGGCATTAATTCCATCATGAGAGCCTTACTCTTAATGTGAGACTAATGTAACACTAATTAGATCCCAATGCCCCACCTCCAAATACCATCACATTAAGGACAGGGCTTCAACATATAAATTTGGGGTTGGGGGAACATTAACAATAAGTCGATTGTCCCATCTCTTTTTTTAAGATTTCTGCCCTAGCCGGTTTGCCTCAGTGGTTGAGCATCGGCTGCGGACTGAAGGGTCCCGGGTTTGATTCTGACCAAGGGCAGGTACCTCTGTTGCAGGAGGCAACCGATCAATGTGTTTCTCTCACGATGTTTCTCTCTCTCGCTCTTCCACTCTCTCTGAAAAGCTAATGGAAAAAATATCCTCTGGTGAGGATTAAAAAAAAAAAGATTTCTTACTATTTTTAGAGAGGAAGGGAGAGGGAGGGAGAGAAAAACATAGATGTGAGAGCATAACATCGAACAGCTGCTTCCTGCACGCTCCGTACCAGGGATCGAGCCTGTAACCTGGGCATGTGCCCTGACCAAGAATTGAACTAGCTACCTTTCAGTGCATGGGATGATGCCCAACCAACTGAACCACACTGGCCAGGGCCCCATCATTGTTTTTTGAATAATCTATCCCTTTCACACTGGCTGATAATGTTACCTTTGTCATACTCCAAGTTCCCATATATGTTTAGTCTGTTTCTGGACTCTACTGTTTCAATGGTCTAGACCAGTGCCATCCAACAGATATACGTAGGAAATATAATAACATACATATTATGCATAGTTACATATGTAATTTTAAATTTTCTAGTAGCCACATAAAAAAAGGTGAAATTTAAATAATATATTTTATTTATCCTAATATGTTCAAAATATTACATTTTCAACATGTGATCAATATTTTAAAGTTATTAAAGACATATTTTACATTCTTTTTTTACTCCTATTAAGTCTTCAAAATTTGGTGTGGTCCAGCCGGGCATGGCTCAGCGGTTGAGCATGGACCTAGGATCCAGAAGATCGGGGTTCGATTCCCTGTCAGGGCACATGCCCGGGTTGCGGGCTAGGCAGACAATCAATGACTCTCTCATCATTGATGTTTCTCTCTCTCTCTCTTTCCCTCCTTTCCTCTCTCTGAAATCAATAAAGTGCCCTGACGGGGAATCGAACCTCAATCTCCTGGATCACAGGTTGATGCTCAACCACTGAGCCATGCTGGCCGGTCTATAATAATCTTGTCACCCACGAACATAGTATGTCTTTCCACGTACATCTTCTTCTATGTCCTCCAATTAAATTTTCTCTATAAAGACCATATACAACTTTTTTTTTTATTCTCACCTGAGGACATTTTCTCCACTGATTTCTAGAGAGAGTGAAAGGGAAGAAGGAGGGAGGAGGAGAGAGAGAGAAAGAGAGAGAAAAACATTGGTGTGAGAGAGACACATTGCTTGGTCGCCTCCCCCACACACCTGGACCTGAGCAGGGAACCTGCAACTGAGGTACATGCCCTTGACTGGGAAGCAAACTCGCCACCCTTTGGTCCTCGGGCCAACACTGTAATGACAGCCAAACTGGCCAGGGCCACATACAACTTTTATTAGATGTTATTTATATATCCTGTACAGATTTGTTCCTTTTGTGAGTGGGCCTCCATTGCCCCTGATCTGTTCCTCTTATCACACATAAGTGTGGTTTCACTGAGCTCTCAGAGAGGAATATGGAAAATGGGCACAGAAAAGGAGCAGAGTTCTAGCCACGTCATTGCACCTCTCCGAGTCTCCATCTCACTCTGTGCAATGGAGAATACAAATATGTCTTGCAGGATTCCCATTTATATTCCACCCTCATCACTTCTGCCATGCTGCATACCAATGTAACATCACTTACTGCTAGCCCACATGGTCCCTTCGTGAGAATTAGAAACCAGTACAATCCTATCCCAGGGCACATGGCTTGGTAAACAGTTGATAGGCTACCTATCAGCCCGTTTTCCAACAGTTACCCTCTCCCAGGCAGGGCACCTGTGCAACAAATAACCTGCATGGTGTACGCAATAGCTCTATTGTTAACGTTTGACATTTTCCTTTAAAAATCTACTCGAGATTCGATTCCTGGTCAGGGCACAAGCCCAGGTTGTGGGCTGGATACCCAGTCAGGAGTGTGCAGGAGGCAGCCGATCAGTGACGACTCTCTCATTGTTGATGTTTCTATCTCTCTCTCCCTCTCCCTGAAATCAATAAAGATATATTAAAAAAAAACCAAACCTACTCCCTTTTAAAATCTCTTTTTAAAAGAATTCTTACTACTTAAATGAAAAAACAACAACCACAAAACACCCAGTATCACTTTCCATAAAAAGAAGATAATCTTAAAAATAAAAATTATAAGAACAATTCACATTATTTAAAACCTTGCTAGATACTACTGTCTGCCAAAGGTTCTGCACTTGAGCCTGTGGCCTCTTCATTCAAAAGAGAAAATTAGCAACTATTAAGGAGCATCAAGCAAACTTACCCATGATATAATCAGATGAATGAAATATGAATGAAAACTGAATTACTTTCTCGCTATGTAACAATATTCCAATATGCTTCCTTGGGAAAACACCAGAACAGTATGCATAAGTATATTATTAATTCTCTCTCTTACAGTTATTATTGATAAAAACAGCCACCATTTGAGAACAGTATTTGTCCAGGCACTGTGGTATCCTCATCTCATTTTAATGCTCCTGATAACTATGGGTAACTGATAATAACTAATGCTCACAATAACTACAGGTATCATTAGCTCCAAGCCACAGTTAGAAACTGAGGCTCAGTTGGCCAACTCGAGGTTACACACAGATGTCAAAATTTATTCTAACGCCTATCCCTTTAACCACTACACCCATCATGTAAAATAAATATGCTTGGATTAGGGGTTATTTCATGAGCCATGGATGCAAGGATTCCACACTTCATTTCCCCTAAAGGAAAGGTCCCCCTGGCAGACAGCCCCATAGGCCCCACATGGAACCCCCTTGGTCTGGTCCAGCAGAGCTGTTCTGGCTGCAGCTCCCGGGGACTGAGCTCCCTGCAAATCTGCTTAGGGAGAAGAGCCTAGCATGAGAACAGCTACATATAATCCCTTCCTAGACACCAGAGACAGCTCTGCAACAATTTAGGTATTTGAATTGTTGAATTCAATTATTACAAGCCCAGATAATCCTTTTGTGAGTCCTTACCAGAATAAATGAATAATGTAATTTTGGTGGGCCAGAGACACAAGAAAACAAAATTCTTCCAGGTTCCTGACACAGGTGGTTCTACATGGCAGAGTGCAAAAGTAAAGATGCCTTGGACAAAAACCACCTGAGAAACAGGGTATGATATGGTCGGACTAAAGCTGCGAAGGGCTACTCCTGCTCTTCCTGAAAGATCCTGGCAGAAAACTAACATTTCCCTCCCCAAAATGAAGGTGACAAGGGATGGCTTTGATGGAGAAACTGATAACCTGGCTGGGAGGGAAGGAATGTGCACCAGAAGAGTAAAACCAACCCAGAAAAGTGCTGGGAAAAGTGAGGACGAGAGAGAGACAGGAACAGCAGAGAGGAGGTTGGGGGCAAGAACTGGGGGAGGCATCCTGGCAGGGACCAGAACAAGACCAAAGGTTCAGGAGGCAGGTAAAGGTTCTTGTGGGCACAGAAAACCTGAGTAACCTTTTTTTGACTTGATAAGTTCAGGGAAATAATAAGAATCCAAACAGAGTGGGCCAGAGAGGGGCAGCAAGGTAAGAGAAGGCCCCTAAATGCCACATCAAAACATTCAGCTCAAACGCATAAACTATGGAAACACACAAGACTCAGCAGGTATTGCTGGTGAATGGCATGGAGCTTACTGTTTTCAGCACCAAGTCATCTGCTTTCTTTTGGACATCAGTCCTCCTGGTTGCCAGTGACTGAACCCTCTGTCCAGGATAGATATTCAAAGAGCTCTGTCCAGTACTGTACTCGACCTTTCTGTCCCAGGGTTAAAAATATGTAATAAATCACATATAATCTGGAGCTTATTGCCAGAGTTGAATTCTTACATAGGAGTAAGTGATTAAAAATAATATTTAATACCCTGACAAGTTTACTTGTAAGAATTAGTTTTGTATTTTAAAATACCATACAAAGTAAACTGACTTTTTTCTTATAAAACTAAAAAGATGAGTGAATCCTCTCATAAAACTTTAAAAAAAAATTGTACCCCTGCCCTGGCAGATGTGGCTAAGTTGGTTGAGTGCAGTCCCATGAACTAAAAGGTCACTGGTTCAATATCCTGTCAGGGAACATGCCCAGGTTGTGGGCTCGATCCCCAGTAGGGGGTGTGCAGGAGGCAGCCAATCACTGTTCCACTCTCACATGGATGTTTCTCTCTCTCTCCCCCTCTCCTTTTCTCTCTAAAGATCAATAAAAATATTTTTTAAAAATTGCGCCCCTGCCTAAGTTCAAATAATGGGATCATTTACAGAAAATCTAGTAAAGTTAGTCAGAGATCAAATATCCCTGAACATGAATTATCTGAAGTTACACTGTGATCAGCACAGCCAGGCAAGGCCTCAAGCCAGTACCAGGTATTTCAGGAGGCAGTGTGCACACTTGTGGTTTTGTGGTCTTCAACTGTCTTGCTAGCCTGGATGACTCTGGCTGGCCAGGGACAGCTGGTGACAGTGTGCAGCCTGGCTCAGCAGAATCCAGCATAGGAAAGTCTGCACCTCCCAGAGATGCACTCCCTGCTGAAATCTCACTGCTGTGGCTATTCCCATCCTTCCAGGGACCTGACCAAAGACCCTGACCAGGCATATTTTCTAACTGATGAGCAATATTTTCCAGCTGGTTTAATGTGATTCAGAAGGAAAAGGCTGAAAGGAAAAACTTTCTATTCATCTATGTTTAATGTCAAATGGAAGCAATTTGATGATATAATGTACGGTGTTATGGTCACTTGTGTCCTTCTGGTCTATAACATCTATGGATCTCATACATATTTTTCTCAAAGCTCCTCTTTGAAACACCAAGCTGTACCTGGCTGCCTGGTTCACTGTAGACATGTTAATGGTTCTCCCACTTGAATAAAATAATAGTGGGGTGTTAGAGGAAGCTCAAGTTCCCAGGGAGGTACCATCTCTCCCCGGAGCTGGAAATCCACTGTCCATAACCAGGGGAGGGTGAGGGGATGGCCCTAGGCAGCCATGCAGGCATTGGCTAAAAGATAGAAACAGTGTCCTCAGGGCTTGCGAAACACAGTGACAGCTGGACAGTGGAGGGTCACAGAGGGAGAGAAGGCCTCATGGCTGGAAAGGGGTATGACCACCAAGGGAGCAGTAAAGTTTGGAGGAACACAACTGCTCCACAGAATGCCACTCCATCACCCTGCTCCTGGAGTTGTAGGTGAAGTCACCAGCACCCACCTCCCTGCCAGTATCTTGGACAGAAAGGCAGGAGCTCCAAGGGCCACTTTTCAGTGTCTCTCAGATGTGGAAGCAACCTGAGGACAAACCAGGTCTGGATTCTTCAGGTGTAAATCCTCCCTAGGTGCAGTATCTACCACCACATGGTCACGTTCCTCTGCTCCTCTAAAAGATGAAGTTACCCAACACCGACCTAATCTTGGCAGTTCATAAACAGCGCACGCACCTGCGCAGACACACTAACAGCGCACAGACATGTGAGTAACAAAGACCCAGCGTCTGCCCTCATGAGGGCAGCACAACCCAAGAGCCACAGGGAAGCATAATCAAAACCTGACCACAGGCCCTATGCAGATACTACAGCTCACTCCCCCAGGATTATTTCAGAAGAGCTTGCCCAAAGGGTCTACCCAACTTCACAGCCTCAGCTGCTTTCTTGTCACTAGGGCTGGTGAGAAGTATCTGTTCAAGCTCCCATACTGCACTTTCCCCACAGGCTCTGCCTCCCGATGTCACTCAAACTTATTCACTGGAAAGACCACAAAGTGATCTTTCCAACACTGAGGTCTGTGCAGGATTCCAAAATGACTTCTACTCCACTCCCTACTACATGAACTCTCAACACATCTGCCTGGCATTAAGGGCCTCTCCTATCTGATCTCCCACTCACCTCTGCAGCCTCATTTCCTTCTGCTGTCCCCACAGCTTCCCAGAGAGATGCGTTCTCCCTCCTTCCACTATTTTGTCCTGAAAACTACTCTACCTCTACCAAGGCGCCCATTTGGCAGGTGGGTGGCTGAGGTCCTCCACCACAAAGAATGGCCAGGGTTGAGAGAACCTGAGCCCTCGCCACAAATGGCCACTGAATCAATGGATTAAAGTACAGACTGCTGAGTAAGAGCAAGCCCTGAGGCCCAGCCCTCTGGACGCTCCAGAATGTCCCAACACCTAGACCAGAGAGGTGACCTAGAAACACTAATGTCCACTGCTCTTCTCTAACGCTACTGCAATGGTGCATTACTTAAAATAGGGGCCTATGTCCAGGAAACCCATAAACTTAGAAAACCCCAGCTGGCTCTAAACTAGTAGTCCCTCCAGTCTAGCCTACCCCTCGTTTCTTGAACGTCCTAAATCCTCACTGAAGACCAGACACTTGCTCTCGTGGCCCAGCAAGGGCCCCAAGTGCCCAGGTCCCCAGCACCTTGAGGGGCACGGCCTAGCTCTAGCACCTCTGGGCAGTCCACTTCCAACAAAATGGAACTGAACAGACCCAGAGTCCGAATTATCTCTTGGTGCTTAAGAGTTTTCCTGGAGTACTCTCTACCTAGGCGGACGAGGAGACCCCACCCCGCGAGAGGCGAGCAGGCAGGCGTTCCTTTTTCCTTCCCCTGCGCCTTCATCAGCCCCCTACCCAGGGCCCACATGCGCCCGGCCCGAGACCTGGACACCCACCAACAGCCTCCCCTCCGCCCTAACGGCCAGGCCGCCAGCAAATCCAGGAGGCCACTCAACTCAGGAGCGAAGGTCCCGCCCACTGCCCCCAACTCTAAACTCCGGAGACCAGGGACCCGCTGAACCGTCGCAGAGCCGTGGGGTCAGAGGGCGCATTCTTCCCCACCTCACCCCACCCCGGAAAGGAGAGGCTGCACAAGTCCCGCTGCAGACAGGACCGGAAGAGCGCGGGCGGGGCGGTCCATCGGGCGAGGGGTCGGGGTCCTGGGGGTCGCCAGGGGGTCACCGCCCCAGCCAGGGACGCCCTGATGCGCCAGCTGCAGAGAGGAAAAAAAGTACCTCCCCCTTCCCGCTCCGGGCCTCCTCCGGCCTCTGGGCCCCGAGCCGTCCCGAGGGAAGAGCGGCAAGGGAGCAGATAGGAGAGAGACTTACTTAAAAGGCTACATAGTTTCACTCCCTGCCCTTCCCGGAGCGGCGGCGACACCTCCCGGACCATGGGCTCGGGCCTCCGGGACCACCACCCCAGTGCGTGGCCCCACTTCACCGCCCACCCTTTTACTCCACGGTTGGGCGGAGCCGCACCTCAACCCCGAGTCAGCCCAATGAGCGGCCGCCTTTACCCAGAGTGACGTGCGCGCAGAGCAATCATTAAGCCCGCCCAGCAGGGGGAGGGGCTCAGGCGGCGCACTGCGCGTCCTACTGAGGCGGGACCGGCCCAGAGCCCCGACTGCGCGTGCCCGGAACGGAAGAGGGTGGGGCCGAGGGCAGCTCTGACACTAAGGGAAGGTGTTTAAGCTTCGTCTCTGGAAAGCGGGCTGGATCTAGATGGGGAGACCCGGGAGCCGTGCCGCCCCAGGGATGGCCCTTCACTGCTTGCTTTGGAGGACGGAGGTGCCCAGTCCTACGAAGCACACCACTCCCGTCGCTGGGGGGGTGGGGGGTGGGGCTGGAAGTCATGGTCCCTAGGTTCTAGTCCCCTCACTTGCATAGATGTCGAGTGACCCATCCCCCCCCTTTTTTTTAACATAGGCCTCAGTTTCCCCTTCCGTAAAATAGAGAGTTAGATCTGCCAAGCGCGAATATTCCAGAACTGCAATGGGGTGAGGAGGAGGGGGAGATGGGGGGCCAACACGTGACCTCCGTGCCCCGGGCCCCGCCTATCCCTCGTCCTGGGGATGGAAGCGCCCGGCTCGGACAGGCGGGGTGGGTGGATCCTAAGAAACGCGACCCGGCCGCCCTTGGCAGCTGCTAAGGCGGGGCGTGCCGCTCCGGGGCTAGCCCTGGCGACTGCACTAGAGGAAGATGGAGACCACAAGCCAGGGGGCCACCGTGGAGGCCAGGGCGGCGCAGAGGCTCAGCGTGTGACTTGGAGCGTATCTGGGAGGATGGACGAGGGGACGGGAGGCAGCTAAAGGAGCTCCCTCTCCGCGCCCGGTCCTCAGAGGTGCACGTCGAGAATCCCGAGCAGGCTCCGTCGACAGCACTGCAGCGTGGAGCTAGCCTTGGGCCATGAGGAGGATGCCAGCGGCCCGACCCGGGGCTGCAGTCGGGGTTGGCCGTGTTCGGCCGCACTGAAGGCCTGAGGCCGAGAGGGGTGCAGGCGGCCAGGTTGTGCCGGAGCGCACCGCCATGGCGCGGGAGGAGTGCAAGGCGCTGCTGGACGCGCTCAACAGGGCAACCGCATGCTACCACCACCTGGTGCTGACCGTCGGCGGCTCGGCGGACTCGCAGAACCTTCGTGAGGAGCTGCAGAAGACGCGCCAGAAGGCTCAGGAGCTGGCGGTGGCTACTGGTGCTCCGCTGACGACCGCGCTGCGGGACAAGGGCCTGGGCGGCGAGGAGCGCGCCGAGTTTGAGCGCCTCTGGGTAGCCTTCTCCGGCTGCCTGGACCTGCTGGAAGCCGACATGCGGCGCGCGCTGGCGCTCGGCACCGCGTTCCCGCTGCACGCGCCGCGACGGCCGCTGGTGCGCACGGGTGTGGCCGGCGGTGCGGCTGGCGTGGCGGCGCGCGCCCTGAGCGTCCGCACCCTGCGGCACGAGGCGGAGCGCGACTTCGACGTGAGCGATCTGCGCGAGCTGGAGCGGGAGATCCTTCAGGTGGGCAGGATGATCCACGACATGGAGATGAAGGTCAATGTGCCCCGCTGGACGGTGCAAGCCCGGCAGGCGGCGGGCGCCGAGCTCCTGTCCTGTGCCGGCGCCTCCTCGGTGGGCTTTGTGTCCGTAGAACAGCGCACGGGGCCCTGCGACCCGAGCAAGGCCCTGGCTGCCACGGTTTTCAGCGCCGTGCTGCTGGCGGCTGTGGCCCTGGCGGTGTGCGTGGCAAAGCTGAGCTGACCGACGCCCGACGGGCCCGCCGCCACTGCAGCTCCTTCCCCAGAGACACCCCTCTCCCAGGATGACCTCTACCGCCAGGACTCGGGATGGGAGTGGAACCTGGCGTGGCTAAGGGGAGCGGTTCTGAAACGCCGTGTGTGTAGGTGTACAAGCGTGTTTCAAGCGCACAGGTACCAGCAGTACGTGATTTCCTCACGCTGGCCAGGGAGGAGTTAAGCCGCCAGGGTATTACCGCTAATGTATGCAGGAGCTTTATCTTCTATTAATACAAAACCGCCCACAGTGACCCCAGATACCTCTGAGTTAATGGGTTACCGCGTGTGCAGCTGGGGCACACTGAGCTTGGTGTCACTACCCCTACTGGCTTGGTGTCACCACCCCTGCTGGCGACTCCCATCTCTACATGGGGCAGTTTGAAAAAGGGGGTGATGAAGTGTGGAGAGGGGGCCTGTTTTACTGCGGGAGGGGGTGTTGTTTGTTCCTGGACAAGAGACAAATTGCAACAGGATGTAAGGGTGTTTTTTTTTTTTTTATTACCTTAATCCTTTGGGGACCTGAATTTAGGAGAGTGCAGAAGTTCATGCAAAGTGCTTTCTCGATGGCGCACCATGGCGCTTCTTGGCAGAGTGTAGCCATTAGTCACCAAAAACAGTTAGAAGAGGTTTGGGGTCGTGCTCTCTCGAGCAGGGTCTGACTCTACTTAGGAAACCAGAAAAGGGTCATAGAACCTTCCCTTAGGGCACTGGACCCACTGCGAACACTGCCTATTTAAAAGAGCTCTCTTCTGCCAGTCTGGGAGGTGTGCAAGCTTTGGGAAGGGCTGCAGGCTATATAAACAGGGACTTTCTCCTTCTCTTTGGCTTATTTTTGCTCCAGAACTAGACCAGAGTTTTTGATCCATTGGGGGAGGGCTGGGGAATCCTCTTTGGAGCCCTTAATCCTGTCTATCCCTTGGAATTTGCTTGCCAGCCAGTTGGAGAGCTGGCGTTGGAAGGAGCTGCACAGCTCTCTGACCCCAACACTGACCCCTGGGGGGGGGGGTATATAGTGGCATCACTGGCACACAGAGAATGTAACAGTTTTAACTTGGAATTTAAGAAGTGTTTTAAAAATAACCATTTTAAAGAGAAATCACATACCCACATTGTGTACTATCAAAGCTGGGGTTTTTTTCTTAAAGGACATTTGGCCATGAATTTGTACATGCCAATGAGTCAAACAGCAGTCTTTACTTATATGCTTTGGTTACTAAATATATATTTGCATCTATTTTTAAAATTGATCTTGAAGGCAGGAGGTCATAGGAAAAAGTACTGGAACAACAGGTGTAGATGACAGAAGTTAAGTGGCCCTTACTTCTGTTGGTCAATAAATACGGAAATACAGAAAACACCCCGGGTCTCAGGCTGGGATTTGCCTGAGCAGAGCTGCCACCTCCTATCTGTGTTGCAGAGAGAGCATCTGTTGAGAAAAAAAGAGATACATTTAACTCCCTAAAGGTAATAATTTGGAATAAAATTCAGAGGCTTTGGTTAGGCTCAAAACTGACAAAGATTTTTTTCTTTTTCTTTTTTACCCCCAAAGTGAGAAAAAGGACCAAGAGGAGAGAATTGGTGGTTTTTCACAAGGGCAACTTGGAAGGCCAAGGGGCAGAGGCAAATAGCAGCAGGCGTGCTGTTTGGGCACCCAGTCCTAACTAGGGATGACCTCCCAGCCCAGCCCACTCTCACTCCTCCTCAGCACACAGGTTCCAGTAACTTAGAATATGAGATGTTTGCAGTGTCTATGATAACGGTTTTTAAAGACTCATAAAGTCTTAAGCCGACTAAAAGTTTTATGACAATAACTCATTAAAAGGATCTTCTTCCTCATCCAGTCTGGGTGAATCTGAATAGTGGCCAAATGAAACCCTTTTGCACCTGATGGCGAGGGTGTATTCAGAGATGACACAGGCAGTTTTCTGACTCCTCTCTTCCTTTTCCCATACACAACACAACATGGAACCTCTGTCACCTTCCCCAGAGTCTCATCGCAGGCAAGAGGAGGCTGGGGCATTTTGTGACCCAGTGTTGGAAGATATCCCTAAAAACCAAGCCCTAAATAGATTATTTTCTTTCTAAGACTGTGACTCTCTTTTTTTTAAAGACTAGTTCATTGATTTTTCGAGACAGAAGAAGGCAGAGGGAGAGAGAGAGAAGCATCAAAACATCTATCAATTGCCTCCTGCACAACCCCTGCCTGGGATCAAGCTGGCAACCCCGGCATGTGCCCTTGATCGGGAATTGAACCATCGACCTCCTGGTACACAGGAGGATACCCAACCCACTGTAACCCATAGAGAGCAACTGGGATAAACAAATTTCTTTGTTGTTACTCTTTACATTCATTTGGCAGATCCTTGGGTATTCTCTTATATGGGCAATCAGATCTGTACCTGATTCTGAGAGTCCTCTGCTCTCTAAAATTAGTGATGAAGTGTTGCAAAAAAAGGCTGAGTTACAATAAACATATTTATGTTGTAGGTCTGTTAGCCTAAACAACTCTGAGTTTGAAAACTTTAAATATTAGGAATAGTTGGCATTATTTGTAGCTATCACATTGCCTAATAGGACTTTTGCTCTACGATACATGCAAAATTACTTCCCGCTTGAGCAATAGTCTCCTTACTCTGTTTGCTTTCATTTCTATATATAATTCAAGAAATTGCTTTCTCGTAGAAGCCTGATTTAATTTAGATATTTGATATAAGTTACTAATTCTCTAAAAACCATTTGGTATGATCTTATACCATGATACAAATGATCGGAAAAAAACAATAATTTAACATGTTTTATGTAGGATATATATGAAGAGGTCAATGTTAAAATCTATGGCAGAGAACATCTGCTTTCCCAAATTAAAGGTACAAGTTAGAAGATAGATCTTTACTTCCAAAGTAAAACGCTATTGTGAAGTAAATTCTCTTGTGAAGTTAAATCCCTGTAAAGAGGAAACATCCCTGGTTTCTCTTTTGGGAAAACAGCTCTGCTTTATGTGATAGTGAGACAACAAGAACTTGGAATGCCAAGGCACTTATCATGGGAACTTTGAATTATTGCTATTAGTTTCTTTAAAAACACCAACTAATAATGTTTGTACGAAGCAAAAAAATGCCTGCTGGCAAATTCTTTTTTTACATGCTCTAAGAACTTATACTTTTTAAATGCTACAAGGGAAAACATTTTTGGTGAGTAAAAGTAGAGCATAAACTTCGTGATTTACCTAAAGTTTACAGTAAGCTACATATGAGATGTGTGATGTCGAATGACTAAAAAGTAGTTCTGGTTGAAGAGAGTCCTGGTTTGCATGAGGACCCTGATAATGCTGCATTTTCCTTTTCAATGTGCACACTGGTATGTTTTTAGCTACTTGGTTGCGTTGCAGAATGTAGTTCTCTGTTCTGTATTGGATGCTTGTTAAGGGTGCGAGACCCCGAGTGTGAGTCTGCGTGTCAGTCTGAGAAGTAAAGTGCTGTGGGACTGGCCCCTGTGTTCTTTGGGGCTGTACCTCCTCCGGCAAGGCCTGACCCGCTGCAATTGGCAGGGGTCTGCCTCTCTCTCCAAGTACCTCCAACAAGTCACTGACCTCCCTGTGCCTCACTTCCCTCATTTGTGAAATGGGGGCGGGCCCTCACTAACTCAGATGTCCCTTTCAGAGCTTAAAACATTGAACAGAATGCAGTCAAACAACAAAAGGTTATTTTGTTTGTTTTTTTGCTGTTGTTTTATGTTGTTGGTTTTGGTGCATATTGAAATGGAATCTTACAGTTTGGTGGGTTTTGTCTAAAATTAGTCTGTTGGTAAAATTCCATGTGAATTTTAAAAATCAGAACGAACTAAGCTTACTGTGATTTTAGTCCATATCAGAACTAGTGGACGGACTTAAAAGCAAATTTGTGTAAATGCTACTTGTTTATAGTACTCATATTAGATCAGGAATTTAAATTTAGACCTTACATCTAAGTCCAAGAAAGCCTAGTATGTGTTAAACAGTTTGTTGTACCCAGCAGTGGGACCACCTAAACTGATTATGGCAAATTACAGATGCGAAAACCTGTCATTTGTCACGGAGGCCGGGAGAATTCTATTCTGTAAGTAACCTGGTGCCCTCAGAATTATAACTACATTGGCTGCCTGAGGTCAGGGAACATGAGCACAGCATGGATTGTTTTGTATGTGGCATTGATAGGGGCAGGGAGGGAATGCTGGGGCACTAACAATGTTCATAGATATTATAAATCATGTCTGTCTGTCTGAACCAAAGAAGGCACACCCTGACCTGGTTACTGTGTCTGGGTGCTCAACCCCCTCTGGGAGTTTGCCCCAGGAATGCTGTCCATTCTCTGATAACAGGAACGGGCTAAGCTGTTTGACATCATAAAAGGATTGACTACCTTGTTATTGGACTTCAAGATCCTGGAAGCAGACACACTGACCACATACCCCACAGACCCTCATCCTGCTATACCCTCCACACTGCGTGCAGCTTCTCTTCCCTATCCCTGTATAATCAGCCAGCTGGTGGAAGATGTTAGAGAAGTTCTTTTAAGATGCCATACCTGTTGCTCTCTCCTGTTGCTGACAATTCAAATAAACACTCACAAAAGATTCAACCCTGTCTCTACTTATTGACTTAGTGGTGACAGGCAGTAACGGACCCATTATGTCCAGTATCAGCATCAGATCCAAGTTGGAATTAAAAGCTTTGTGTCTAATGTTTGAATGATGCTTTTAACTAAAATGTTTATTAATAATAAGTAAAAATTAAAGATAAGATACAGCATTTATAACTTAGTTGGAAAAGGTACCCTGAAATGATTCAGCTATCAGCTATTGTGATTTACAAATATATATTCAGCCTGGCTGGGCGTGGCTCAGCAGTTGAGCATCGATGTAGGATCCAGGAGATCGTGGTTTGATTCCCGGGGTCAGGGCACATGCCCGCGTTGTGGGCTCGATTCCCAGTTGGGGGCATGCAGGAGGCAGCCGATCAAAGACGACTCTCATCATTGATGTTTCTCTCTCCCTTTCCCTTCCCCCTCTGAAATCAATAAAGATATATTTAAATATATATATATTCCTAATCCTCATGCATGTTTGAATTGAAGTGAATGTCCTGATCAACATATTCACCCTTTACAGATTTCATTACATAAAGAGGTGTTCAGAAATACTGCAGGATTATATATCTCCAAGTACTGTTCTACAATATGATTATACTCTTTTTTTTAAATTTATTTATTGTACTCACCTCTTAATGCAGTATGGAATCCAGAAAGAAATGTAGGTCTTCACATGAAGGATCTTCAGCTGTGGTCAACACAGATCAAAGTCATATTTAAATATTGTTTCTTTGGCTCTTAGGAACAGACCAAAAGAGCAGGGACTGACCACATCTTGCAGTCCTGTGTCAATGAGGAGTAAGTGGGTTTCTGGAAAAGTATTCTCTTTCATTTACCTATTTTCATATCATTCCACAGAGGATTCGTAGTGTTTTCATTGTAATATGAGATCTTGGGCATCCTGGTTCTTTGGTGTGTAAGCTTAGAATCATATAAACTTGAGGCTTATAAGCCAAATGAGGGCTCCTACTGGCAAAATGATTTTGAGGAATCTTTTTAATATGTTCTTGCCAGGCCCTGGCTGGTGTTGTTCAGTGGTTAGAGCGTCAGTCCATGCACTGAAGGGTCTCGGGTTCGATTCCCAGTTAAGGGCACATACCTGGGTTGGGGGTCCACTCCCCGACCCTGGTTGGGGCTCGTGCTGGAGGCAACCAGTCTATCAGTCTCCTTCTCTCCCTCCCTCCCTCCTTTTCTCCTTCCCTGCCTCCCTCCCTCCCTCTCTCTCTCTGAAAAGCAACAGAAAAAATATCTTCGGGTGAGGATTAACCAAAAAAAAAAAAAAATTAAAAAATGCTGCTGCCAGAAGGCGAAGTTGAGTGTCCCCTGCTTGTACATATGTGTTAGGCATATAGGGAAGATCTACAAGGAAATATACAGAAATGAAAATATTTGTTAAGGTTGTGGGATTATGAATGGTGTTTTTTCAATATTTTTATTTAGTGTTGTTATATTGTTTTACAAAAAACATTTGAATGCTCTTATCATCTAGAAAATGTTATTAAAATATGTTTTTGACAGGGTCTCGATTATAATGAGAAACAATTTCAGAACCTTCCCCCCAAACACTTCTGGAATCTTATCCCAGAGAATCAGAAGCATTCTTTGAAATACGGTATCAAAATAGAATAGCATAGAGGTTAAGAGCACTGCCCATAGTGTAAGGTACATATGAGTTCTGATCCAACCTTTTTAAAGAGGCTCCTTAATCTCTCTGAGCTTGATTGCTTTATCTTTACAATGGGAGTAATAATAGGGTAAACTTCATAGGAATGTGGAGATGACTTTTTCCAGGCACAGGGCTCAGTACATGTTGGCTGCCACTGCTGTTATTATTTACCATACTACTTTATTTTTTAAAAAAATGTTTTTATTGATTGATTTCAGAGAGAGGAAGGGAGAGGGAGAGAGAGAGAGAAACACCAGTGATGAGAGAGAATCATCTATTGGCTGCCTCCTGCGCGCCCCCTACTGGGGATCGAACCCCAAACTCTGGCATGTGCCCTGACCAGGAATCGAACTGTGATTTCCAGGTTCATGGGTTGAGGCTCAACCGCTGAACCACACCGGCGGGTTATACTACTTTAGGAGTCCGAAAAATGGGATGGTTTCCAAAAGAATATATAAGAAAACATTTTACTTTCTATAGCATAGGTGAAATCTGCTAAAAATCATTTTGAAGATTAAAACTAGATAAACTTGTCAAATGAGAGAAGGTATGTAACAAAAAGGTTAAGGCTACAGAGGGAAATTCAGGTTGATGTAGAGATTGGAATCCATACATTTATAAAGTCAAACTTATTGAGGTATAATTTAAATACAGCAACATTCACCCTTGTTAGGTATGCAGTTTTGAGTTTTGACAAATGTATACAATCATATAACCACCACCCTAGTCAAGATGTAGAACGTTTCCATCACCCCAAAAAAGTTTCCATGTCCTTTTTAAAAATGTTTTAATAATTAAAAAAAAAATGTTTTTAATGATTTTAGAGAGAGAGAGAGGGATAGAGATATAGAAACATTAATGAGAGAGTCATTGATCAGCTGCCTCCTGCACAACCCCCACTGGAGATCGAGCCCGCAACCCGGGCATGTGCCCTGACTGGGAATCGAACCAGGGACCCCTTGATTCATGGGTCTGCGCTCAATCACTGAACCACACCGGCTGAACTTCCCATGTCCTTTTGTAGTCAATCCTTTCCTCCCACCCCAGGCTCTGGGTACCACTTAATTGATTTTTGTCCCTATAGTTTTGCCTTTTCCAAAATGTCACATAAGTGGAATCCATATATTTAAAAAAAATATGTTTTTATTGATTTCAGAGAGGGGGGGAGGGGGAGGGAGAGGGAGAGAGAGAGAAACATTGATTGGCTGCCTCCTGCACCCACTCTATTGGGGATCCAGCCCGAAACCCGGGCATGTGCCCTGACCTGGCATAAAACCTGCCGGGAGGATGCTTAACCAAGTGAGCCACACCAGCCAGGGTGGAACCCATACATTTTTGAGAAAAAAATGTTGTGAGCCTTTGAAAAACTCCTCTCAAAAAACTTTTTGAGAAATAAGTTTTATGTGGTGATTCTTGGTGCACAGGATGCCGCTGGTCATTCCTAGGTGAGTTTTGTTTCACGGCGGTGGCGTGCCTTGGTTTATAGGCAGGTGGAGCAAACGCCTGTTACTGTTGAATCTCCAGGCTAAAGTAATCTCTCCATGGCATGGCTAGCCCTGCAGATCACGTTCTCTCCCTTTTTCAAGTGAAAAACCTGATAAATAATGGATAACAGAAATGAATTGGGGCTCACTGAATGAGAGATTAAAATAAAAGCCCACCTGGAGCTGTAGATAAGAAGCAATGTGACATGATTGTAATGTGTTTTTCTTTCAGGAATATGCATATTCTAATCAAAGAAGGAAATTTCTTACTGGGAAGATAGCTAGAGAGGACTAGTAGAACATAAAAATGCAGAGCCAACTTTCCTTAGCTATGAAGTAAGCAATGGCTGTCATAAACAAAGTGACAAATGGCACATGGTCATTGCTAGCACAAGTAGCGGATGGCTGTGTGCACTTACTGTCAGGCCTCGGGTAGCTTGCACTGTGCCCAAGCAGAACAGGGCTGGGCAGGGCATTCAGAACAAAATCTGGAGACAGGTTTTGGTACTTGCTGGTGTAGGACCTTAAAGAAATCACAGTGAACTGTCTTTTCATGATCTCGTGCCCATTTTTCTACACAATTGGAGGTTTTTTCTTTTCCATTTTTTCTAATTCTTAATCCTTCATGACAGGGGTTACAGGTAGCTTTCCCAGTTTTTTATATCTTAGACTTTCTTCTGGTGTTTCGGTCATAATAAAGTTATAAATATGGACAAAAAGTGTGTCAAATTGATAGCCATGTGATAGGGCCATTGTAGAAATGGACACCCTTCCCCCGTCTCTAGTCAAGTCCCAGCTGACTTGCTGACCATAATCTCATGGGAGATACCAAGTCAGTACCACCTAGCTAAGATGCTCTTGAATTCCTGATCCAGAGAAACTGTGATAGTAAATGTTTTTTGTTTTAAGTCACCAAGTTTAGAAGAATTTAACTGCAATAGACAAGTAATATATCTGTAAATTAGTTTTTCCTGTGAGCAGAGCATGTTAGATTTGAATATATTTGTATCTCTTTTGCTGCTCAGGGTCTGTCCTTTGCTTCTGTTCTGGTTCTTGGCTACGGTTCAGATAACTGAGGTTACAGGATGTGATCTCTGGATACATACATAAAGTGGTACTGCATCATCATAGAGCCACCTAAGAGCCACAGGCAGTGTGCAGTTCTGGAGGCCGTTCTGCATTGCTTAAGATCCAACCAAAGTGTATCACTTTGCTACGTACTCCTGGACTTGGCCACCTTTGGGAAAACCAGCTGATGTAGAAATAAACACTTATACCTACAAAACCATGGTGTTATTTTACAGTGAAGAGTGTGTCCTTTCTTAACCCCTCTGTGAATGATTTCTCATCTGTGAAATGGGACTAACTATTTTCACCTTATAGAGTTTTGTGAGGATTATACAACTAATCCTTACAAAGTTGCTAGTGCCTCACACATGGTGAGTGCTTAGAAAATATTACTCCTAGGATTGAAGGACTGTTACTTTGGTCTCCCAAGCTAGAACCTTCCTCTCCCTTGCTCTGCATATTCACCCATTACTACATTACATCAAGTTACCTCCTAAACACTCTCTAAATCATTCCCTTCTCCCCACCTCACCCCCTCTCCACAGCCACTCTCCTAATTCAGGCCCTCATTATTTTTTTTCCTTTTAAATGTTTTTATTAATTTCAGAGAGAGGGAGAGGGAGAGATAGAAACTTCAGTGATGAGAGAGTCATTGATTGGCTGCCTCCTGCACTCCCCCTACTGGGGATTGAGCCCACAACCCAGGCATGTGCCCTGATCCCGGGAATCAAACAGCGATCTCCTGGATCCTACATCGATGCTCAACTTGGGCATGTGCCCTGTCCGGGAATCGAACGCTGACCTCCAGGTTCCTGGGTCAACCCTCAACCACTGAGCCACACTGGCTGGGCAGGCCCTCATTATTTCTTGCCTAGCACATTCCATGGGCCTCCAATTCAGCCCCATTCAATTGAGTCACCACACTGCTATCAGGGCGAACTTCGAAGATATGAATTTGATCATGTCACTGTGACATTTTATAGCCTCCTATCATCCATAGCACTGGAACCCTTGGGGAGCAGGGGATTGGTAAAATTACAGGTTCCAGAGTGCTCCTTCAGACTCTATGATTCTGAAATGATTCCCAGAGCAGAGAGCCGAAGTATAGCAGATCAGGAAGGAGTCCCCAACAGTGGATTCTTTACTCAAGGTGGATGAAAGTTGGCAGACCCTCCCAGGACATGTGTCCTCCCTTGGCCTCCATGTGTGCTTTTCTCGACCTGTGGCCCCATTTTCTGTTGCTGGGATGCAGTCAGTATACAGGAATTTGCACCTTTAGAAAATAATGCTAACAAAAAGCCACCTAAACATTGGTGGTGCCATCTGTGAATTCCCCTCCAGGCACTAACCCGTATTAAAATGATAGCTTGTAAATAAGGTTCAGCAAGAGTAGAGTCTACATCTCATCCAGAAGACAAAATGGATGTAGGATCAATTATAATAGCAATTGTGGGAGAAGCTGTTGGCGACTGATAAGGAGTTGTAGAAGGGAAGACAGATTTAAACATTCTTTCTAAGAGCTAGTAATGTTTCTCTTGGAGGTGAGAGTGTTTAAGCCACTAAAATGTGGAGCAGAGAGACATTCCCTTCTCCAGGCCCAGATTAAAATCTCCCATGAAAGTGGAAATCTTCAAATGACCTAAGATGCTTAAAGTGACCCCAGGAGCACTGACAGGGTGTCCACAAGGCAGATTACCCTGGGGATCAGGGACTCAGGTGTGGTAGGTGGTTAGACAGGCATGAGCAGAGCAAGGATGATGGGCCAGGTACACAAGGTCACCAGGGCAGAAAGCCCTGGGTGCCTAGAAATAGACAATTGTAGGGTGGGACCTTGATCCCAGGGTGCCCTTTCCTCCCCTAGCTTATCATTGGTCGAGGGGTTTGGAACCCTTCACCTTTCCTCCCTAGAGATAATATCTAGGCCTCAGTTGTATTTCAGCTCCAGGCCCAGAAGGCAACAAACCCAGCCATTGCTGACCTCAGGATCAACTGCATTGAATAATGACCCCATCCCTGGTGTCGACCAATCAGTGGAGACCCAGACTCTGAAAGGACACATCTGGAAAGCTGCTGAATATTCTACTGAGATCTTTCCCTGGGATCTCCACTAAAATCTCCAGCCTTAAAACCCTTAGGATGGAGGACCCAGTGCGCTCTCTTTCCCTCCCCAAGGCCCATTACTATTACCTTTCTCTTTCCCAAGCTCCAAGGGCCCTTCCTTTACCTCCATAACTCATTTCCTCAGCCCATTTCTTCTAGGAATTACTTCTACCTCTGCAACTTTCTAAATAAATGTTCTCTTAGAGTTGGAGTCTTGGCTCTGAATTCTTTCCTAACCAGAACTCAAGTACTGAGGTTGCTGAACTCAGGTCCCATCTGACCCCACCAGTCTGACTCGTGGTGCCATTCCGCAGCCTACAACACAAAGAGGACCTTTCACACTCTGGCTGTGCAGTGGGAAATCTATGATGTGGATTCTGGTTCATCTATCACTTGCTCATTGGTGGGGATCATGTGAGCCTGCAAAGCTGAGGCACCTGCCCCTTGGGTCCTCCCCAAAAAAGGAAACACGTACTAGTGTCATCCCAGGGTTTAAGGGAGAAAGTCCTAGTTCTCAGGTTTTGGTCAGGTAGATGTCACTGAGACAGGCTAGTAAGCCAGGACAAGCGGAATCAGGAAACTGAGACAGATAAACAGCAGTTTGCAGACATCTAGAAAATCTAGATGCCAAACAGTTTGTAGCGATCTAGTAAATCCTATCTTCCCTAAACCAGGGACACTTAAGAGTAAATGGTTTGTACTTCTCCTCCCCCAACCAGAGGGTAAGTAGCTTAAGTCACCCTACTCAGAGAGGCAGATACAGAAATCCAATTAGTGGTTTGGCAGGGGCTTGTGGTCACTTTATGCTTTGTAGGATGCCAAGTTCCTGCTTCTGTGATTGCTCATACCAAGATGGGAGTTTTGGACTCGGGTTGCCAGGGACCTTATTAACACACACCCATGTGGACTTTTGTCTCTTCTGTTACAGCTGGCAATGACATTTAGAACTTACTGAAATTTCATTGAATGAAACTGAGATTGTCTTGTTTGCTCATTGGGGATGAGGGACAATTAAATGCCCATTAGAGATGTCACCCACCCTACCTTCTTTTTCCGCTACAGAAAAAAAAAGAGAATAAATCTCATTTTGGATCCTCAGCATAAAACTGATGAATATTCTATTGAGATTCTCCCCTAACTGCCCAGCCTTTAAAAGCCCTCAAAATGAAGGTCCAGCGCCTGCTCTGCCTCCCAGGAGCACAGCCAGGTCCCCCTTCTTTCCCCACAGGCAGCATCTCTTAAATTCTAAGGGACCCAGGAGGCTTGCAACCAAGGCAGCAATAGGCAGTGGCACTTCTGCCAGGACAAACCCCCCTGAACCTCTCCCTAAGGTCCCCTTTTCTCTGACTTCTTAGTGAGCCAAAGCAGCCCAGCCTAGGCTCATTTCCTCAGCCCCTCCTTTTTTCATTGTCCCCAGCTTTAATAAACATCCTCTAAAATTCACCTGGACTCTCCTGTTGTGAAACTGAAAACTGCCCTGCACGAAGAGCCCAGACACTACCAGCTGGCCCTAGGCAGACCCGCTCAGGGCCAGGTAGGTCCCTTTTCCAGCAACATCACCAGGGCTGGGTTTGCATCGCAGTTTTCCTCCAGCAGGTGACGTGCGCCCATAAGCGTCCTGCTCTTGGCCCAGTGTCCCGAGTGTGGATTGGGAGGCTCTCGTTTAAGGTGGCTGTGACAGCCCTTGTCGCGTGAGAGTGGCCTGGCAGGGGACATGGGCACCGGGGGCGGTGCTTGCTCGCGCCGGTACCGCGCCCCTCCCACAGGAAGGAGCCTACAAAGGCCCAACGGCCGGGATGCCCAGAGCGCCCGGAGTTCCACCTAAGAAACGCGGGCCTCCGTCCTCAGGCCCGGAAGACCTGGGGGTTCACAGGGCCCGTGCGTTGGAGCGCCTGCCGCGCCAGAACCGGAGGCCAGAAACCATGACCGGCTTCCTGCGCGCGGGCTCAAGCCCCTGGCGGCAGGCGGCCAGTTTGGTGCTGGCGGCGGGCTGGACGCACCCCGGCTCCGCCGCCCCGTCGCTGCCCCCGCTGCCCGCCCAGGGCTTCCGGCTGCTGCTGCTGCAGCGCTCCTCGCAGCAGGGCTTCTTGCCGGGGGCGCACGTCTTCCCGGGCGGCGTGGTGGACGCGGCAGACCGCTCGGCCGACTGGCTGCGCCTCTTCGCGCCGCACCACGGGCCGCCGCGCTTCGGCCTGGGCCCCGCGCGCCGCTCGAGAACCACCTTCCCGGTGCTGCCCGCCGCGGGGCCCGCCGCCGGCGCGGCGCTGCCGGACGACGTGGCCTTCCGCATCTGCGCCATCCGCGAGACCTTCGAGGAGGCGGGCGTGCTGCTGCTGCGGCCCCGGGCCGCGCCCGCGCCTGCGCCCGCGCCCGCGCCCGCGCCCGCGCCGGGCCGCGCCCTTCCGCCGCCGCCCGACCTGGCCGCCTGGCGCGCCCGCGTCCGCCGCGAGCCGCAGCTCTTCCTGCGCCTGTGCGCGCACCTCGATTGCACCCCCGACATCTGGGCGCTGCACGACTGGAGCGTCTGGCTCACGCCGTTCACGCGGCGCGGAGGCCGCCGCTTCGACACGGCCTTCTTCCTGTGCTGCCTGCGCGACCCGCCGCCCGTCTGCCCGGACTTGAGCGAGGTGGTGGGCTACCAGGTAGGGCGTCCTCTCGGGACCCCGGCCTGCGGCCAGTACCCGTCCACAACCTCCGGGTCAGGGCCCGCAGCCCGTAAGTGACTGAGCGGCCCCCCAGCCCCGCGGACCAAAACCAGGGTTTTCCGCGGCTTCACGGCCCCAGGGCCTCGACTCTGTCGCCCCCGCGGGCGCCGCTGCGGGGATCCCAGGGGCGAGCAGACCACCTGTTAGGCTCCAGGCTCCCTCCTAAGCACTTGACGCACAGTAAGTCCTTTCACCTCCACAGCAGTCTAATTCTCTTTTCTCCGAGAGCATAATCTGTGTGATTTAAATCTTTTTAAATTCATTGAGACTTGGCCACATGTATGGTCTGTTCTGGTGGATTGTACCTTTTGCACCTAAAAAGAATATTCTGTGTTTGAGGGAGTGTTTGTAAAAATGGCAATTAGGTCAGATTCCTTGATAGTGTCTTTCGGGTCTTCCATATTTGCTCCACCGAGTACTGTGCTGAATGCTTAAAACTTCAGCGAATAGTTGTGGATTCGTCTTTTTTCAGTTCGATCAGGATTTGCTGTATGTATTTTAGAGCCCTTGTAGGGTGCTACGTAGACGTTTAGGACTGTTAGCTCTTGGTGGATGGACCCTTTGATTATTATGAATTCTCCTTCTTTACCCCTGGTAATATTCCACATTCTGACATCTGAAGTTTATCTGGTAAAATATAGCCACTCTGCCTTTCATTTGATTAGCAATTGCATAGTAGCATAGTATATCTCTTTACATCCTTTACTTGTAACCTATCTGTGTCTTTAAAGTGTGTTTCTCTCTCTTTTTTTATTTCTCACCCAAGAACATTTTCATTGCTTTTTAGAGAGAGAGGAAGGCAAAGAGAGAGAAAGAGAGAAACATTCATGTGAGAGATGTGAGAGAAAAACATCAATTGGTTGCCTCCTGCATGTGCCCCAACTAGGGCCAGGAATTGAACCTCCAACCTAGGTATGTGAGAATCGAACCCATGATCCTTTGGTGTAGTAGGGGATGACAACTGAGCCACCGGCCAGGGCTCTTTTTTTTATTTAATATGTTTTTATTGATTTTTGAGAGAGAGGAAGGGAGAGGGAGAGAGGGAAAACCACTGTGAGGGAGAAGCATGGATCCGTTGCCTCCTGTTCGTACCCTGACGGGGGATTGAACCCGCACCCTGGGTGTGTGCTCTGACCAGGAATCAAATCCATGACCTTTTTTGGTGCATGGGAGTATGCTCAACCGACTGAGCCACACTGGCCAGGTCCAATATGACAATTCCAGTCTTTTAATTGGCGTACTTAGATCATTTCTATTTAATATAGTTATCATTAAGGTTAGATTCAAGTCTGCTATTTTCTGGGACTCTAGTTACATGTATGTTGGACTACTTGAAAATGTCTCATTGGTCACTCATAACTTGTTCATTTTTTTCAATCTTTTTTTCTCTTCATGCTTTATTTTGAATAGATTCTATTGCTGTTTTCAAATTCTCTGTTTTTTTATGTAGTACCTAATCTGTAAATACCATCCAGTGTGTTTTTTATTTCAGATACTTTTCAACTCTAGAAATTTCATTTAGTTCCTTTAAAATATATTCGATTTCTCTCATCATGTTCATATTTTCCTTTACATCTCATACTTGTACAATGGCTTAAGGTCCTTTTTTGTTAATTTCATCATCTCCGTTTCTGATGACAGATTTTCCCTCTAGTTATGGGTCATATTTTCCTGTTTTGTGGTGGGTCTTGGAATTTTTGATTGGATGTTGGACATTGTGATTTTCAGTTGGATTTTGTTATATTCCTTTAAGGATTGTTAGAGTTTTCATGGCAGGAAGTTAAGCTATGGAAAATGAACTTGATCCTTTTGAGGTTTGTTTTTAAAGCGGTTTTAGGGTAGGTCTATAGTAGTCTTATTCTAGGGCTAATAGCTGCACTTCTAATATGTGACCCTTTTGGGGTCTGCTAAACATCCCTTCTATTCAGTGAGGCCTTTCCACTGGGGTTGGAGGGAATTTGAAATATTTTTGGCCCTAGGTGAGCCCAGTTGTTGTCAGTCTTAAAGCTCTTAGGTATTGTTTTTTCTTAGGAATTGTCTTCCAGTGTCATGTGGTTTCACTTTATGCATTTGTAGATAAGTATTTAGTGAAGACTCGAGGGCACTCTGTACAGTACATATTTCTGGAGGTCTACCTTGTGTGGATCCCTCTTCTCAGGTGCATTGCCTTCCAGATTCTCGCCTATTATGGGTCTTCTCAAACCCTGGTCTTTGTCTCCTCAAGTCAGTGAGAATCATACACTCTGATTAGGTGTTCCCTTCTTGTGCTGTAGTCTGGGGATTACCTTTAGGAAGGAAACCTTGGCAACTCTTGGAACTCTACTGAGTTCACCTCATTTATTTTTCTTTTCTCACATACTACAATTCTGTATTTTCCAGTGTTCAAAATGGTGGTTTTATAGATTTTGTCCACTTACCTATTTTTTACATTATGTTGGGGGAAGGTAATATAGCACTTATGCCTGCAAGGGGAGGTTCCAATAAATAATTCTTAATGTGCTCTAGTCTAGTAGTTCTCAATAGGGGATTTGCCTATCCCACACCCAGGTACATTTGGCAATGTCTGGAGTCATTTTTGGTTGTCACAACTCAGGGACTTCTGCTGGCTTCTACTGGGTAGAGCCTAGGTATGCTGTTAAACAACCTTCAGTGCACAGGACAGCCTCCCACAACAAAGAATTATCTGGTCTAAAGTATCAATAGACCAGTGGAAACAGAATTGAATTTAGAGCCGGTCCCTACTCTCCACCCCAAGTTTGAAGCCCAGATTTTCTAGATAGAATAGCTGCCCAGGCCTCTTTATCTGTAAAATGACAGTATGCAGAGTTGATCTAAGGACTGGAAATGGTTTACATAAAGTATTTGAGCAGTGCTTTACTAGAAACAGTAACTAATATAAGGTAAGTTCTTTTAACCTATGGTCTGGACTAACCTGAACAGGTTGAATTAAGTGGGTTGATGCCTATTGTTTAACCCTTCATCTTGGTAATTGTCACTGAACTCACATAGAACTGATAAAGTAGAATACTTTGTAAATAACTTAAAGATTGGGTGGTCCTTTGAGGCCCAAGCTTTGTTTACAAAATGCAGCCAATTTAAGAATAATCTGGGCTACTTGTTAAACATAGATTTCTGGGCCCTATAGACTGAAGATTTAACAAGTTTCTTAGGGGATGTTTAAGCACATACAAGCTTGTAAACCTTTGGCCCATAGTTATCCAAGGCAGAAATCAATTTTAGCTCCCTGGGTTTGGGCATGGGAATCAGTTTTCCCCAGTGTAAGTGGGTATTTTGTAAACCAGTTAAAAAAGACCTTTTGGGGTTATTCTATATTCACTGAATCAGCTTTTTTAAAAATCCAAATGTATATGGAAGAAAGCTTGAGAAGGGAGGGTAAGTCACAGCACGGAGGCCACTTAAGTTAAATGGGCAAACACTGGCTGGTTGATGCCATGATATTATTACATTCTGGGGTTGTAGACTGAGTTATGCTCTTGACCTTCCTCAAAGCTCCTACTGCTCCTCTTTACCCCATTATAACATGTACACAGCATGCTACAGTTTGGTTATGGAAGGCTCCATAGGGCCTGAGAGAGCTTTTCTTGTCCACTACCACCACATCCTCAGGGCCTAGCCAAGGCACCTATTTATGGGAGGAACAAATGGGCACTAAGTTCTCAAGTCGGCTGCCATGAGTTTACACTTCAGAGTCTTTGCGCTTTGGGGAATGACCAGAACTACTTCGCCTTCTCAGTATCTCCTGTCCTTTATGCTGAATGACTCTCAACTCTTGGTGATCTATCCTGGTTTATTTACTAGTTCTCAGGGTCAGTATCCCAATAATCAACGTCTGAAGGAGATCAACCTAGCTTTCTTCATCAAACCTTTTCATGTTGTCCCAGGAATCTAGCAAGGCACACTAATGACTTAACTTTATATCTTCAATTAGATCTTAGGTACTGATCTAACCATCTCAAATCTTGTATTATCTATGGAATAAACCTTAGGAAACCCTACCTTTGTCTTCCACAGTGGTCATCTCCGTTAGAGGCAACTGAAAGTTTCATATCAAAAGAAATTTGGTTGGCACCCCCACAGTTCTATGAAATAAGAAGACTCGAAAACTTTGCCTCTCTCTCTGACTTGCACAAATTTTGTTTGGATCATGTATTAGAAGGGGTGGAAAGATGGATGCCGATCACGTTATTAACTGCTGATGGGCTCATCTCGCTTTTACCAGGTAAATCAGTGAAGCATCAATGTATTCCCATTTCATTCACTGGGCTATATGGCAGTATTGCCCAACACAGAGGCACGGTTTACAGTCTGTTTTACTACAGTGGCATTATTGTAATAAGATCAAAGTCATATTCATAATGTTTATTATAACCAGAAGTTCTAAGTTACTTTATATATACACGTACACATTTATGTAAATATATTCCCAAGACATTGACAGGGTGCTTTCATATTATTTTACTTTTTTACATTTTAATTTTGAATTATGAGAACTTGTAAATTGTCAGCTTATTTGAATTAGGGAGTTTGCTGGTGGTCAGTTGTTGTTGGGCACGTATAAGATGGAGGTTTTGTGGCAGTTTAGCGTGGGGCTTTATGACCAGTCTCACTTATGGCTACATGTCTCAGTTCTCACAATAGTGATAATATTTGTTACTCACTCTATAGTGGGAGAATTTAGCAATTTTGATGTATAAATGATAATTTATGTAATTTAATCTTAAAATTATTAGAGCAGTCCACATTGAAACACCAAAAATATATGGACAAGGCCAATGTTTTCACTAGGATAAAAAGAGCCATGAACTATGTAAAAGTTATAATTTATGATGAAAAAAATACCAGTCATAAGTATTCATGTGCCCAAAGAAAATTCTTGGCTGGGGAATGGGAAGCTAGGGAATATGGGTATTAAAAACACAAGAAAGAAACTGAGGTAAGCTCATAAAATTAGGGTTATTTAACAACTATCTCAGTTCTAAGCACATAAAATAGATTTTTAAAAGCTGATTTATATGTCACTAATATATTGGAATGTTCTATCAAATAACACTTTGTGGAATTAAAATGTTATTTTTCAGGAGATGAGCTGTACTTAGAAGATTCAAAGTTCTTAGAAAATATTTTGTCCACTGAAAAAAAGACTGAAGAAATCATGAAGGAAGGCAAGAAATTTCACCGAGTGGTGATGTATAATAGTGGCCGTATTTATGGTATCCACGTGACTGTTCAGCCCAAGTATAAACATGTTTATCCTAAGACCTATGTAGTAAGTAAGAGCCATTTGTAGTGTATTGCTTATTTGTAAGCTGGTCTACTTGAACTTGTCCTAATAAATAATGAGGGATAATAAGACTTGCTTGGAACTTGAACTTTGTGCCTGTAAGAGTTATAGTACAGTCTTTCTTATTTGAAGTGTATTGTGGAGTTCTCTTGCTTATTTTAAACCTTACAGTGTCACATAAGTATGAAGTATTCATGATCTTTTTACTGAAATGAAAAAAAAAAAATTCACAATGATTTCCATTTCTGTATTATAGTTTTATTATCAAAAGTTTAAATAAACTGTTGTACTGTCATTTTCTTTTAAATGTCCAGTGTATTAGCATTTTCCTTGATGTGCTTAGGAGATTGATCCCTGGATTCCTTAGACTTTCTGCTGAACTTAATTTAAGGGTGTCTGATTACATGATAACAAGACACTTACAACCTTTGAGTGACAATGTCATTATTTTTTTAAGTCTTTAGCTTGATGATTAATGTACAATTCTTTTGAAAACCAAATGGTATTAGTTATTTATTAGGTTTACCAAATTGGAAATCTATCTTAGTTAATATTTTAAAGAAATATGAAGCCATATCAAAAGCTGTAAATTTTAACTCTGGAGTGCTAGTTAATGAAACAAAGAGGTTAGAGGGATGTAGAATTATTCATCATTTAATGGTATTTAGTAGTGATGTTTATTTTCATTATTTTTAACATGGGTAAGTTTTTCACCTCTTAAGGGGAATAATATTGATTAAAGATGAGAAATGGTTAAGACACCAATTGTATTTAAGATCTTTGACTGTATTATGCATCATAAAATGGATTTCTTTTTTCATGAAATATCTTATTTTTTCTACTTACAAAATAGAGGTATTGATGAATTAAGTTGATGCGTATTATTTAATCCTGATTAGAGGAATATATTTAGATCAGTGGTTCTCAACCAAGGACACTTTTGCCTTTCAGGAGACGTTTGGCAATGTCTGAAAACATTTTTGGTTGTCACAACTGAGAGTGAGATGCTACTCCCATCTAGTGGAAAGAGGACAGGGATGCAGTTAAATATCCCACAACAGGACAGTTGCCCACTGCAAAGAATTATCTGGCCAAGGTTGAGAAACTGATCTAGAATAAAACCTATTTTCTTCAGTAAATGATCCAAGGTGTAAATTTTGATGACCATGGACACTGTTAGCATTCCATCTGCTTCTGAATCTATAAAAGTTCTTACTGACTTTTGGCCTTGGGTATGATATTCTTTTATTCTTACACAAAATGGAATGTTATATAGCTGGAAGAGACCTCAGTGAACACAAGTTTTGCTGATGACAAAACTGAGAAACAGGCTCACATAGCTAGTGCCACAGCCAAGAGTAGAACCTGATTCATTGTCAAGCAAGTGACATCTGTTGCCTGTCACCAAAAGCAGATAGCTGAACATTTTCTCCCACTGCATCTTGGTAGTATAGTCGCCAAGGAAACTGCAAAACAGCCAAGCCTCAAATGGAACAACGCTGTATACTCATGGAGAAGAGGCAGAGTGAGATCAGCTCTAGTAGTGCACATTGGTTCCCCTATGGCCGGCAGGTCCCCTCCCTACAGCCAACACAAGACAATTGGCATACAGGTAGCTCTCTTGTGCTGCAGTAGAAGGACCTCATCTCTTCCCCATGGGACAGGCATAATAGTGGCATTGACCAGGTGCCATATGATGCACACACTTAAGCAGAAGAGCAAAGGAAACTGGAGTCTGAAACAGGAAAAGATTTACACACAAGGCATCTAGTCTACCACAGGCTATGACGACTCTTATCTTTTGGTAAGGAAAAGTGTTTCAGGCCCAAGGCTCATTCTTATGAGGCTGAGGGAAGGTCAAAAGACAGCATGCAAGGCACTGGCTTTCCCAACACTCCTAGCCCTGTGCCCTTCCCTGGAGCTCGATGGCTCAGTGGTGATTTTAGGAGATGTAGTGAGAAAGTACAGTGGTACCTCGGTTTTTTAATGTAATCTGTTCTAGAAGACCGAGTTCTAAAATGTTCGAAAACCAAGGTATCACCAGCCAACAGCTAGGACTCAGGATCTTGCATCCAGCAGAAGCTGTGTGGCATGTTCGACCTCCGAGGCGTGTTCGAAAACCAAAGCATTTACATCCAGGTTTATGGTGTTCATAAACCGAAATGTTTGTCAATGGAGATTTTGGAAAACCGAGGTACCACTGTAGTATGACTGGTTTTTCTTCATAAAGATCTATTTTGTTTGTTTGTTTTGAATCTGAATGAACCTGTCTCCTTCCAAGAATTCCTTTAGGGAGACTGCCACATGACTTCCTACCTGTGGTGCTATCCTGACCCCCTCACCCCAAAATAGGGCTGCCCACATGAGCTGAAAAAATTGTTCTTTAGAACCCAGATTGCCAGTGTTTGTAGCATTTATCATGTGGTCTCCCGGACCTCATACATTTAAGCTACGTCAACCTCAGAAACAGAAGCAGAAAGCGATTCTTGTCCCTCTTCCTCCTAGTCACCTTCCTGCCCAAGCTGGTGTCCCTACTCCATACCATCTTGTCCAGGGCAGAGCCAGGAAAACCTGTTTTCTATGATACTGGACAATGTTTTGAAACTGCAGTTACAAACTCAGGAATAAATACTAAGTTGGTATACGTTTTCATTGCTTTCATTTTCTCGGACAATTTAGAATGCCATTTAACCTAACGTGCACATCTCTGGGATGTGGGAGGAAACTGGAGTGCCTAGAGAAAACCCACCCAGACATGGGAACACATGCAAACTCCACAGACAGTCGCCCTGGCTGGGCTTCAGTTTATTTTTTTTATCGATGTTATAGCGAGATCACGTTGAATGCAATGACATTTGAGAACCTGCTGTACTAGAAATCCTACTCAGAGCAATCTGTCAAGGAAAAAAAGTAAAAGGAATCAGAATTGGAAAGGAAGAGGTAAAATGGTCTCTATTTGCAGATGATGTGATTTTATATAGAAAACCCTAAAGACTTCACCCCAAAACTGTTATATCTGAACCATGAATTCAGTAAAATTGCAGGATACAAGATCAACATAATAAAAATCATTAATGTGCCCTGGCTGGGTAACTCAGTTGATTAGTGTCATCTCCATACACCAAAGTTGCAAGTTTGATCCCCAGTCAGGGCCCATACAAGAATCAACCAATGAATGCATAAATAAGTGGAACAACAAATCCACAAATCCATGTTTCTCTCTCCCCCCCCCTCTAAAATCAATAGATAAAAATTAAATCAGTAATGTTACTATACACTAACAGTGGTTTATCTGAAAAAGAAATAAGACAATTCCCTTCCAAATAGCAGTAAAACAGCCTTGGCTGGTGTGGCTCGGTTGAGCGTCATCCCTTGCACCGAAGGGTCCCCGGTTCAATTCCTGGTCAGGTCACAAGCACAGGTTGCAGGTTTGGTCCCTGATTGGGGTGTGTGTGGGAGGCAACCAATTGAAACACCTCTCTTACATTGATGTTTCTCTCTTCCTCTCCCTTCCTCTCTAAAAAACAAAAGCATTTTTTAAAAAAAGGAAAAAAATAAAATAGCATCAAAAACAATGAAATTCTTAGGAATAAATTTAACCAAGGAAGTGAAAGATCTCTATGCTGAAAACTTTTAGACACTGACAGAGGAAATTGAAGAAGACACAAACAAATGAAAAGATATCTCATGTTCATGGATTGGAAGCATTAATATTGTTAAAATGTCCACACTACCCAAAACCATCTGTTCGTTTAATCCCTATCAAGATTTCAATGGTGCCCGGGTGGGCGTGGCTCAGCAGTTGAGCATCGACCTAGGATCCAGGAGATCGGGGTTTGATTCCCGGTCAGGGCACATGCCTGGGTTGAGGGCTTGATCCCCAGTCGGGGGTGTGCAGGAGGCAGCCGATCAATGACTCATCATTGATGTTTCTCTCTCTCTCTTCCTCTCCTTTCTTCTCTCTGAAATCAATAAAGATATATTTAAAAAAAAAAAAATTTCAATGGTTTCGCCTGGCTGGGCGTGGCTCAGCGGTTGAGGATCCACCTAGGATCCAGGAGATCAAGGTTTGATTCCCGGTCAGGGCACATGCCTGGGTTGCAGGCTAGGCCGCCGATCAATTACTCTCTCATCACTGATGTTTCTATCCCTCTCTCTCTCTCTGAAATCAATAAAGGTATATTAAAAATAGAGTCTTCTTTCATTGAATAACACAACATTGAACTATGAAAAGTACATTAGAAACAGGATAATCTAACAGATGTACAGTATTAGGGGGAAACATGAACAAGGCTTTCTCTGATGGACAGACCAAGTCCATAAAACATAAGTGAGGTGTCTGGAAAAAGCACTGGGCAGGCACCAGGCTTCTACCTTTGGGTTGAATGTATAATCGCAATACCCACTCCTTCTTAAGTAATGCAAAATGTCTAAGAAATAAAAAAGTTCTTAAAAATCAGCTGACAAACGATTAAGCTAGCTTTGGGGTCAAACTTGTTTTAAATTCTTTCTTTTTGTAAAAATGATGAGAATACTTTAAAACTGGGGAAGTATAGACTGCCTTTTAGAATTGATGACTATAGCCTGGATGGTGTGGCTCAGTGGTTGAGCTTTGACCCATGAACCAGGAGGTCACTGTTCTATTCCTGGTCGGGGCACACGCCCGGGTTTCAAGCTTGATCCCCGGTAGGGGGCGTGGAGGAGGCAGCCGATTGATGATTTTCTCTCATTGATGTTTCTCTCTCCACTTTCCCTTCCTCTCCGTGAAATTAATAAAAACATTAGAATTGATGACTCCAAGGGAAGATGATTTGAACTACATTTGGGCAAGGAGAGAATCTGGGAAGGGAAAGAGGAAAAACATCCTCCTGGGCCCATTTTAGAGAATTATTCCGGTTCTGGAAAATTTACCAGCTTTCTCTACTCCTCCACCCCCCACTCCCCACCCCACCCATGACCACAGTGACAGGAGAGGTGAATCTGAGCAGACTGGAGGTTCTGGTTTCCAGACTCCCCAGACTCCCTTTCTCCTTTTTCTTGGGGGCTTGAAAGGTACTTTGGGGTACTTAGGGGTACCCAAAAAAGAACAGATTACTCTTTACCCAGGCCCTTTGCAGAACCAGAATATTATTCCTGTGATGAGAAATACTTTAACTTCTTAACACCTAACATCACCCCATGCTGCCGGCAAGAGACAGCCCACTCATGATAGCTTTTGGTTGCCTGCTGTGCCATGATCTAGCCATATTTGCGACTGACCAGTTTAAACCTTCTTGCATTACTGGAATAAGTGTTACAACCCACTTGGCCATGGCTTAATGGTTGACTTTTATCTGTCCTGGGTTTTACTTAGTAGCATTTTATTTGGGATTTCAGCACCTATATTGATAAATGAAATTAACCTGTAGCTCTTTGTGTTATCTTTGTCAGGTTTTACTACTAGGATTTAACTGCCTTATAAAAATGCATTGATAATTTTTTTTTTTTTAAATTGATTTCTGAGGGAGGAAGGGAGAGGGAGATAGAGACAGAAACATCACTGATGAAGAGAATCATCAATCAGCTGACTCTTGCATGCCTGGGATTGAGCCAGAAACCTGGGCATGTGCCCTGATGGGTTTGGAATCAAGACGTGATCTCCTGGTTCATGGGTTGGTTGATGAACAACCACTGAGCTACTCCAGCTGGGCTGCATTGATAATCTTTTAATTTTTTTATGCTGTGGAGTTTTTTTTATTGAGGTATAATTGACATATAACATTAATTTCAGGTGTACAACATAATGACTCAATATTTGTGTGTATATATATACATATATATAGTTGTTAATCATCCGAGGATATTTTTTCCACTGATTTTTAGAGAGAGTGGAAGGGGAGGGGGAGAGAGAGAGAGAAACGTCTATGTGAAAGAAACACAGCAATTGTTAGCCTCCTGAACCCACCCCAACTTGGGCTGGGGATCGAACCTGCAACCCAGGTACATGCCCTTGATTGGGAATCAAACCCGCTACCCACTGGTATGTGGGCTGACACTCTAACCACTGAGCAAAAACAGCCAGGGCAATATTTGTATATATTTCAAAACAGTCACCACAAAAATCCAATTAACATCCATCGCCATACATGGTTACAATTTTTTTTTGTCATGAGAACTTTGAAGATCTACTTTCTTAGCAACTTTCAAATATGGAATACAGTATTAACTATAGTCACAATGCTGTACATTACCTCCCCATGACTTATTTCAGAGTGACTTCTTTAAAATGCTTCCCACTACTTGTTGGGGCTGGGGGACTGGTTACAGGAACAGATACTGACCCCCTTCAGACTTACGGGATGACTAGGTGGCTGGAGCTCCAGGGTAGTGAGCCCCCATTTCAACAGTCTTTACTCTTCATCCCAGCGTGATGTATATATATCTCCAGTTTCTGTGATCCATGTTGTGGAAAAGTTTGGGGAGTATCATATTGTAGCATGCGTTCTAGTCGAAAGAAAAAACACGTTGACCCCACACTAAGAGCTGGGAGAAGATGTTTTCTGCATGTCTTTGGCGCTTGGGAACTGTCTCTGGAGCCGCCCATTTAAATCAGATCTGGTGGTTAACCATTTTTTGCTGACAAGGTCTGCGGCTTTCAGGTGAGTTGCCCTGCCAGGTGACTGGAGCCAGGCCTGGTTAGCCTAATTCAGCCTCAGGTGAACTTCACTTTGCAGCTGCTCTCTTCCTGAGTAGAAGTCAGCATCTCCCTCTCCTTTCCAACTCTCCTGCCCCAAACTGCACAAAGGTGATGCTTGCTTGACCTTGTGAACTCAGGCTTACTTTTCAAATTGCATGCTTATGTGAGCATTCTGTTTCCCAAACATATAACTCCACAACTGGCGTGCAATCTGTTGCCTTCTTGCTGGTTCCAGCACGAGGGCTTAAGAAATTGTTTTTTTCCACAATTGAAATATTAAATAATTCATCTGCAAAATGACTTAGGCCCACCATCCTTTTTAGCCGTGGTTCCTTTGACATTTAAGAAACATTCTTGCACTTTTTTTCTTGTTTGTTGGCTTGTTACTGAGGTCGTACTAACAGCTAACCCTCCCTGAGTGCTTCTTGGGTGTCCTGTTTCATATAGTGTGACCTCATCTAATTTGAGACCGACTCTCTGAGTCCCAGTTTTTAGGTGAGAAAACAGGCTTCCGTGTTCAAAGTCTGGAGAACTCTGTGCTGCCTTAATAATAGCAAAGAATATACGTCCGGGGAAGAACCCGGCTCACGAGGCTGTAGTTTGTGATCCGTGGTGGTGACAAGAATGCCCCTGACCAAGACTTGGGGTACCCTACCGGCTGAGGACCAAGTGGGACGAAAATCCAAAATCTGGACGGAGTGCCTTTCCAGAAGGAGGGAGGGTGGGGTGGGGGGACGTTGACTGGAGGACCTGGAGGACCAGGCATCAGTGACTAGTCGGGAGGCTCCTTCATCCCCAGGAAGGGCGGTGAAGGATAGCGAACTGGGAGTCGGCGGGTAGGGCCCCCTGGATGTCCACCAGGAACTAAGTCGGTCCGCAGGCGGCCTGGCTGCCCCTCCGGATGAGACCGTGACCCCTGGGGCTCCCAAGACTCCTTGAACCACGTGACGCCTGACCCCGCCCGCTTGGCGCTTCTGCGTCGAAGCTCCTCCCCCTGCGTCCCGCCACGCCGCGCTCCGTCCCGCCCCCGGCGCATGCGCTGGGCACCGACCGTTGTGCGTGCCGTTGACGCACCACGTGGTTTCTGGAAGCCTCGAGGCGGGAGCCGGCGGGAGTCCGGCGCCAGGGGCTTGGTGCGGGAGCCCCAAGCGCGCCGGCGGCGGCGTCCGAGTTGGAGGAAGGAGCGTGTCGCCTGTGGTGGGTGGTGGGCGGGGGCTGCGGGGGCCGAAGACTGGGGGGGGGGCGAACTGGGGAAGAGGCGCAGCCTCCACGGCGGGGGGCGGAGGCCAGGGCTACACGAGACTCCTCTTTCGTCCCCAAAGTTTACTCCGAGTGACCAGCGACGCGAGACCTGGAAAGGGGCGCGGCTGTGACGGTGCCTATGTCCCGGGGCGAGCCCGCGGGCGGACAGCAAGGAGCAGGGAAGATGCTCGAGGTTCTGGTGCTGAAGGTGAGCGAGCGCGAAGGCCGGGGCCGGCCCGTCGACGCACCCCAGCCCTCCTGGTGCAGGCCCGCCTGGCTGGGGACGCCGGTCTTTGGCCGCGGGTATGGGGGCCGGATAAGATCCCGGACTCTCTAATTTAAGCAGAACAGCCGACATTTTAGCACAGCGGTGTCCTATGCACTACTTGGGACATAACATAAAAAGTTTTTTGTTTCGCCGAAATTCAGATTTAACTGGGTGGCCTGTATTTACTAACCCCAGAACCTTAGGCGGGGGAACGGACTGTTCTCCCACGCACCCCGCCCGGGTCCGCGCTCGTCGAGGGCTCCTGCGCGCCCCAGGTCGGTGGATACGGGGACCCTGACCTGTTCTCCTCGACATGGGACCTCTCCAGGCGGTCATTACCCCAGTTGGACATGGGCGAGGTGACCTGTACCTCCCTTACCCCCAACCTCTCACCAGCGTTTGGTCTCCATTCGTGGGGACTCCTGCCTCCTCCAGCCTTGAGACTCTGGCGGCCACTCCCTGCCCTCGCGGGTCGTGGCGGGGGCCTCTCCCCGTGTGAGGCCCGCTGGGTGGGGCGGACAGCTGCAGTTTCTCATTTTTTGATTCAGGTGAGTGTTCCTTGGTTAGGCATGAGATTTGAGAAGGCGTGCTGTGTTCACCACGTTACTTGGAGGAAGGCGTTTACAAACCATAGCGAAGGGTTGGGTTTTGGTTACTGGGACAAAGGAAATATAAATAAATTGTTTAAAAAATATTTCAGTGGGCAGATGAGAGGGCCATAGCAAATGATGTGATTGTTGAAAAACCAAACTTTCCGTTCCGATTTTATGTCGCGTTATTTTTATGAATTGAGATTCACAAACGTTTGAAGTAGCTGACTCTTACAGAGGAATTGTCTGAGACTTCTAGCGATTTCAGATCCATCTTGCAAACTCCTATCTACCATCAGTCCCAAGTAGACTGGCCAATTTTTCCTCAGAAAGATAGGGCTCTTCCAGGGGTACAGATCCTGGTATGTGCCAGTCCATCAGGGCAGAACTCTGGCAGGAGGAGCTAGACTTTCACTGCCTTGAGCTTGGGAACCCCTCTCTTTTAATTGGATTCAGGAACCCTTTTATCTAACCCCCTCAGCTTTGGTCTGCCCCCACTTCCTGCTCTTACCTTGCTCACACTAAGCAAACTTTCCCAGCTGGGAATCGAGCCTGCAACCCGGGCATGTGCCCTGACTGGGAATTGAGCCTTGATCTCATGGATCATAGGTTTGATGATCAACCGCTGAGCCATGCTGGTCAGGCGATGGGTGAAATTCTTAAAGCTTCAGGCTGTGACCTCACTAATGTGGCAAAAAACTTTTGCTGTCTTCAGTACTGTCAATGAAATAAATAACATTTCGAGAGCAGTTTTCCTGCTAGAGCTGCTTGCCAGTTTGCTGTTTCGCCCAGGCGGCCATGTTGAGATTGAAGCGGTAGCTGTCCCAAGGACCTCTCATAAGAGCGTGACTATAAGTGGGCCCACTGTTTTTTAGTTTGGAATTTTCATAATGTTTTAAGATTAACATTTTAATTTTTACAGTTGATGTTGGAAAGTATAAGTTTGACGAAAATATCTGAAGTTAATTATGGAACGATCACGTACTAAAGCTAATTGAACATGAATTGAAGGTTACATGAATTCAGTTAATGTAATAAATTACACTTTACACACATATTACTGAATGTAGGAACAGAGACGCCAGGTGTTAGACCAGTGAAGTCAGACCAGACCTTGGTTCAGCAACCTCAGTACTTGAATTCTGGTTAAGAAAGAATTCAGAGCCAAGACTCAAACTATAAGGAAATTTATTTAGAAAGTCACAGAGGTAGAAGAAGTGAGCTGTACAAGAAGTGGGCACAGGGAACAAGTTACAGAGACAAAAGAAGGGCCCTTGGAGCTTAGGAGAAAGAGAGGCAAGGAAAACGTGCCTGGGAGAAGGGGTTGGGGAAAGGCATGGTGTGCTCCATAGAGAGCAGTGCTCATTCCTCCATCTTGAGGGTATTTATCTGGAGATCTCAGGAGGATACCAATAGAATGTTCATCAGCTTTCCAGGTGTGTCCTTTCAGGGTCATGTTCTCTCCTGATTGGTTGCCGCCAGGGCAGGAGTTCATTAGTCAGTGCAGCTGCTCCTGAGGCCAGACATGACATCGCTTGCCTGGTTTTGCTGCTGTTCTGGGCCTGGATCTGAAACAACTGAGGCCTAGATGTGTTTGATATGGGTGAGAACCTCATTGTCCTGGGGGCTTAATGCTTAAGGGCTATTTCTCCAGCCCCCTTGTTCCTGCCCCCTTTAAGGGGATCTAACCTGCAAGACTAGCAGCATGCCAGGGGAGGAAAGGTTGGAGGAGGGTCCGAATCACAGGACCAGCGATATTAAAGGTTACTGGTTCTAAATCGTATTACCAGCAATATGCTACAGGGAGGAAAGGTTACCCTGGGTTGAGGTCCTGCTTTTCATTTTATATTTGTACTTTTAAAATGAAAATCTTAGTTTCTAAGACAACAAGATACATTCAGAGAAGTTGACTTTCATCCCTGCACTTTTTATCCCATTCCTGGCTTCCCCTGTAGGAGATAATTTGTATATGATTGGTTTATCTGCCATCATTTCTTTTAATATGAGCAGAATATATATTTTCTCTCTTATGAAAGATACAGGATACTAAAAACATTGTTTAGAACCTTGCTTTTGTATTTTATTATGGATATTTAAAAAATACTGGAACTCAAGAACATTGATTTCTGCTTTTTGAATTACAACACATAATTAAGAATTGCATATTATTAGTGACATGTTTTAGGATTTTATCTTCGTGTCTTTTATCTTTTTTTCCAGCTTTATTGAAAGGAAACTAACATATAGCATTGTGTAATTTTAAGGTGTACAACATGATGATTTGATATACATACATACTGAAGTTCTTTTATCTTTGGTCTGACCATTTAAGACGGGTGCTTATTAAGAATTTGTTAGATCACTTAAATTAGAAACAGTCGTTGTGATTCTAAGGTTTATTATTTTAAGGTTCTACTTTAAAATCATGCATTGTTCTGTTTGTCTTTAAAAATTTTTATAGGTTGAAGATCCAAGTTGTTTCTGGGTTATTATAAAAGGATGTAGTCCCTTTTTAGATCATGAAGTTGACTATCAAAAACTAAACAGAGCCATGAATGACTTCTATAATAGCATGCGTCAGGACATAGAAATAAAACCTTTAATGTTGGAAGAAGGGCAGGTATGTATCTAAATGTGCTTTCAGCACCATGTCTTGAAATACTACTCAAAATGTAGAATATTTTTGCAGCTAAGATGATAAAAGCTTTTGGAGTATTCTAGTTGCTTGTAATCATTGCCTTGTGTTAAGTTCTTCTGGTTGCACAAGATTTAGACTAACCATGGAACGTGGCAGTTGTTGTATAAGGTTCACGTGGGGCAACAGGAGATGGATTGTCATGTAAATTCAGACATTGGTGTCTTCCTTCTGGGGCTGGGGACCAGAGGGGTTGTTATTCTAGATCCATCACAAGTGTCCACACCTCAGCAAAGAGGGCATGGGGTTGTCAGTATAGGCCTGATGGCTCCCTTGTGATTTGCTCATGACTTTGGCCAGTTGGTGCCCCTTTATTTTCCTTACCCGAAATTATTGCACCTCTTTCCTTTCTTTCAGCCTCAACTCCCAGTTCTATTGTCTGATTCTGTCTACAGATCAGTTATTTCTCAGGAAAGTTTGAATTTTTCTAATAGCAAGATAGGAAAAGATTGATAAACTATGAGAAAAATTAGAAGTAATTTTAATTCCTTTCCCTCTCAGAAATTATCCTTAATAACATTAATTTTTCCCCATACCATGGTCTTGTTTAAGAAATGAAACCAGATCAATTGTCCTTTTAAAATACTCTACATTAAAAAAAAATAACACTCCACATTATAGATAGCCTGATTGCTTTCTGGTGGTGGTGGTGGTGGTGGTGGTGGTGGTGGTGAACTTTCCCTCTGTCCCCTGTATTTTCTGTGGTCTGATAATTAAATGTAAAGCTTTGATTAGATTTAGGGTCCTTCCCCCCTCAGCCCCCAAGAATGATTGGTATTGTGAGCTTCATTTTGAATTGAATTGGGTGATAATACCACTTTTGGTGATGCTAAGATTGACCAGTGGATTTAAGTGGTGACAGCCAAGCCTTCCCTGTGGGTGGTGCGATCAGCTTTTCCTGGCATGGTTGTATCATCCAGTGACCACCACTGCCCAAATCAGTGCTTTCTGGTTACAAACTGATTGTTTTCACATTCCTTCTGTGTTCATGAGCTGGAGTTCTTCTGCAAAGAATTTCCCTCATCTATTAGGATTGTTTGGCTACTCTGACATAATACAGTTTATCCTGGAAAGCTAGAAAAATTGCTTGATTCTTTCTCTTACCAATTTTCAGCATAGTTGTCTACATTGGTGTCCACAGGGTGTTTTTTTTCCTTCTGTTTATTTAAAAAAATTTTTTTTTAATCCTCATCCAAGGATATTTTTTCCATTGCTTTTTTTTTTTTAAATCTTTATTGACTTCAGAGAGAGGAAGAGAGAGAGAGAGAAACATCATGATGAGAGATCATTGATCGGCTGCCTCCTGCACGCCCCCCCGCTGGGAATCGAGCCTGCAACCTGGGCATGTGCCCTGACTGGGAATTGAACCCCAATCTCCTGGATTATAGGCCAGTGCTCAACGGCTGAGCCATGCTGGCTGGGCTCCATTGCTTTTTAGAGAGAGTGGAATAGAGGGGGGGTGGAGGAGGGAGGAAGAAACAAATATTAATATGAGAGAGACACATCGATTGGTTTCCTCCTGAAGGATTCCTGACTGGGAATCGAACCCAAATCCCAAGTACGTGCCCTTGACCGGGAAATGAACCTGAGACCCTTTGGTGCTTGGGCAGATGCTCTAACCAGTGAGCACACCTGCCACGGCTCCTTTTTATTTTTTAAGTACTTTATTGAACTCATGGCTTTTAATACATTCATCAGTTATAATCATGGTTCTTGATGCTTAACTAATCCCATTTTTGGCTATTGGAAATGCTAGTGTACCAACGTTTCAAAGTTAACTGGCTGTGTGAATAATTAACTATTCGTACCATTCCTACAAGTTACTTTGACTTAAGAATGAAAAAGAAATAATCTCCATCCTTTGGCAGAATATGTCTTGAATTATTTGAGTTTTGAATTATGTGAGGAATCAAGAACCTATTCCTTGCAGAGTTGCTGCACTATATTTTCTGACTTCAGTTCCCAAGGGCAGGATTCTCCGTTGGCCCACTTCTTCCTTGTTGGGCATAGCTTTCCCTACTGGACCGCTTTATAAGCCTGTGGTCAACATACATTTGATTTGCCTGTCTGTGGATTGCCGTTGAGTCGCCTGTGGCTTAGCAGTCCTGTGGGACAGTCAGGATGCTGAGGCCTCTCAATTCAGCAGGGTAGTTTTCCTAAAATGAGGCTGCAGGCATTTAAAAAAATTTTTTTAATTATTATTTTTTTATAATTTTCACCCAAGGAGTGAGGATATTTTTTCCGTTGCTTTTCAGAGAGAGTGGAAGGTAGAGAGAGAGAGAAGAGACTTCGATGTAAGAGGGACACATTCACTGATTGCTTCCCGCATGCAACCCCACTGGGGCCAGTGCCTGGATCCTGGAACCGAGGTACATGCCCTGGGCCAGAATCAAACCTGGGACCCTTCAGTCCACGGCCCGATGCTCTAACCACTGAGCCAAACCAGCTAGGGCTATATTACTATTTTTTTAATCCTTACCTTACATTATTTTTAAAATTGATTTTTAGTCATGGGGGTGGGGGGAGAGAGAGAGAGAGAGAAACAAACAATGATGTGAGGGAAACATCAGTCCATTTCCTCCCTTATACACCATGAATGGGGATAGAACCTGCATCTTTTGGTGTATGGGACAGCCCTCCAACCAACTGCCACCTGGCCAGGGCTGCAGGCAGTTACTTATTCAGTCACTCAGCAGGTAGTTTCTAAAGACTTAGTACAGGCCAAACACTGTTCTAGGTGCTGAGAATATGGCAGTAAACAAAACACAAAAATCCACATCATGGAGCCTGACGTACAGTTGTGTCAGTAAACAAGTGTCAAGGTAGTAAAAGCCACGGGAGGAGAGTAGGGAAGATGACCTGGGTTGAGGTTTCATATTGGTTTGGTGCATAATTGGCAATCATTTGTAAACTTGGATTTAAGAAGCTTTTCTTTAAGTTGTCTTTAGTTAAGTAGTCAAAAGGATTGCAGTAAGAAAAAGAATGAAATAGAATTCAGGTGTCCTGTGTTCTTATTTACTGAAGTTCTTTCACCGACAAGCAGTGTTTAGCTTGGGCAGGTCCAGCCTCCTTGAACCTCTTGCCTCCTTTGAAAGGTGAGATGGAGGCTGAGATGATTTTGAGAGTACCTTTCAGTTCTCCCATTATATGGCTAGAGATGTTAACTCTGAAGTTTTCTTTTCATTTTGTAGGTTTGTGTGGTTTTTTGTCAGGAACTCAGGTGCTGGTGCAGGGCTGTTATTAAGTCAATTGTGTGTTCAGCAGACCATTACCTGGCAGAATGTTTCCTTGTGGATTTTGCCAGGTACATTCCAGTGAAATCGAAAAAGTACGTATGAATATTTTTTTTGCCTTATGATCTTTAAGGAGACAAATGTCAGTTTTAAAGGAGAGTGTCAGTTTTCAAAGTAAGGGGGAAGAGGTTGTAAGCTGGAGGGTTTTTTTTAGCTTCAAGAAGGGAAGCCTTCTTGAAGACTTCAGGTTCCAGTTCTCCATGACAGTAAGTGTAGGAGCAAGTAGTTAGAATGAAGACTCAGCAGGCAGCTCTAGCCCTCCTCCCACCTTCCTTCCTGGAAAGGACAGGTGCTCTGCATCTCCTAGGTGCTTCTGGCCAGAATTAACCCTCACTGATTCCAGGACCACGTGGCTTTTTTAAAATATATGTTTTTATTGATTTTAGAAAGGGGGAGGGAAAGGGATAGAGAGCTAGAAACATCAATCAGTTGCTTCCCCCACCACAGGCCCCCTACTGGGAATCGAGCCTGCAACCCGGGCCTGTGCCCTGACCAGGAATTGATCTGGTGACCTGTTGGTTCATCAGTGCTCAACCACTGAGCAACACCAGCTGGGCCCGTGCCATGAAATTTTAACATAAAAGTTATACTGAGTATCTGTGTATATACTATATGTATATCTGTGCTTTATACATAAAATGAGTGAGATTCCCCCCATCCAAGAACCAATTTTTGCCACCTTGGGCAAATGTCTCCAAGTATTTCTTGCTGTTGGTGGCTATATTAGAAACAGAAAGAATTGGTTTTTGTGTTTTGTTTTTATGTTGTGTATTAATTATATTGGTATACTTTAAAGAGATGCTACATATATAATTTTCTTTATAATGGAACTGTTTCTGTTTCACTGTTAAAGCATCCGAGTTGCAGTAGAAACTTTTATGCAGCTTCCCTACAGAGCGAAAAAATTCAGACTATACTGCACAAAACCTGTTACATTGCACATTGACTTCTGTGAAGACAGTGCTAAAATTGTGTAAGTACAGCTTCTGACATGCTGACTCATTAGTACAGGTCTTAATTGCATATATGATGTATATATGAAATTAATTCCTCTTGAGATATGCTGAGTGATCTCACAGGTCTCTTTTTCCTTCAGGAGATGTTTTCTGAGTCGGTGTGTGTCAAACCTGATCATGAGCAGAATTTCCTGGGCAGCCCCATCTACAGAGGCTGCAGTTGGGAGGGTTTAGAGTAGGGCCTGAACTCTGTGCTTTTTGGCTTTTTTTTAAACTATAAAGAGTAACAATATGTAGGATCATGGAGCATTAAAAAAAAAAAATCCATTGCATTCTTTTCCAGCCCCACTTCCCCTTCCTTGGAGGCCTCTGTGACCTGTTTAGGCTCTGAAATTCCAGACCTTTTTCAGTGCTTTTTACACATTCATATACATGGAACTTTTAATGAAAATTCAAACATACTGTCTTATTTGCAAATTTAACTTTAATGTATGTTGAAGCTCTTTATACTCCTGCTTTCAGTCTTTTTCATGGGTGAACGTAATGGCATACTTGCTGTTTTGATAGCCATACATTCCTCTTTTGATAGCCAACTGGATTGTTTCCAAAACCATTTTGCACTGTACATTTCCATCAGAATATAGATACGTCCATATAAAACACATAGATTTAGAGAGGTATGCGTGTGTGTACACGCGCGTGCGCGTGCCCCATCTTTGTTTTTCCCCCCTAGTATTTGGCCCCATTTAGCCAGGGCTTGTGTAGGACAAGTGCCTGCATTGGGCAGTACTGTGTTGGAGGTGTGGCTGTGGTCTTTGCTGTCTTGAATGAGCACTACCTGAAGTCCTAGGGGCAGCTCCATCCTCCCACCTGGGACTCTTCCCCTCTCCTTCTAGGACTGGGGCATTGTGGGAAGAAAAGCTACAGAAATAGCACAATTCTGATTCAACTTGCTTTACTTGCCCATCCTGGTGATGCTGCATTGTGTTATCTGAACTTGGAAGCTGCCCCTCTTGTGTATGCTTTTGTGGAATCTCAGGAGACCCTCCCATCCCCATTCCTCCAAATCCCATCAACTACAGTTCTTTTGAGATGGTGAATGCATCACTCTTATGGCTGACCTCAAACATGCCCTAAGAAGATACCAAGCCAGCTTGTCTCTGCTGAGGCCATTGCACTCTTCCAGGCTGCTCAGCATCTCCTGCCTCCTCCCCTGTCCCTCTTTCAGATCAGCCAGCTGCTTACCCTCTTGGGGTGACTTGGGTGCCCGCCTGTCCACGCCAGGGACTCCCTCAGAGGCAGGCTGCTTCCCCGTCTGCATTTAAAAAAATATATATATCTTTATTGATTTCAGAGAGAGGAAAGGAGAGGGAGAGGGAGAGATAGAAACATCGATGAGAGAGTCATTGATCGAGCCCACAACCCGGGCATGTGCCCTGACTGTGAATCGAACCCTGATCACCTGGATCCTAGGTCAACGCTCAATCGCTGAGCCACGCCCGACCGGGCTCCCCCTCTGCATTGTCCCTTTCCGAGCAGGGCTCCTTGGGGACGTTCCCAACCTTGGACACACCCAGCCTAGGATACCCTCAGTGTAGGTGAAGGGCTTTAAGTAAGTGATCTTACTGGGTTTTGATCACCTTCTTTGACATGTGCCCTTTATCTAGAATGTATCTCAATATGCATATTATAGTTTTTATAGCTTTTATCAAACTTCCCTTCAAAAGGACTAGCAATTTATAGTTCTATAATCGAGGTATAGAAAGTACTGCTTTCCCCACATAGCATTGAATATCATTAGGTTTTTTCAGTTTTGCTTGATTGCTGGGTGAAAATGGCATTTTGTTTTCATTTGTATTTTCCTGACTTGTAAAGTTGGGTATCTATGATATAGTTATTCTGTGTGTAGTGTGTGTGAGAGAGACAGACATGCAGACACACGCATTCATTGATTGATTCATATGTGAGAGAGACTGATTTGCCAGTTCATTGTCTAGATTGATTTTTCTCTTGGGCCTTTTTCTTATTAGGATTCTACTAGCCAGGTTTTTTTTGTGTATGTTTTTTTTTTAATTTTTAAATTTTTTTAAAGCTTATTAGGTAATTTTACAAGGTTGTAGAACTACTGTCTATTTAAAAAAATTATTTTATTTTTTGTTTTAATTTTTATTTTAGAAAGGGAGCCTTGGGGATAGGGTCAGGGGGTTAGCCTGGGACAAGATGCTGCTGCCCATTGCTCCCTGGTTGCAAGCCTTGTGGGGTCCCTTAGAGTTTAGGAGATGCATCCCTGTGTGGGAAGAAGAGTAGGAAGGGAATGGCATGGGCATGCTCCTGGGAGGGAGAGCACACCTAGAACCACTGTCCTTTATTTTTTTGCCTTCTTTTAGAAACCCTTTGTAATTATTTTGAAGTAATATGCTTAATATCTTTCTAGTAAAATTAAGAATAACTAGTATTTTAGTCCAGGCACTGGACTCTGTGCTTATGTACATGACCTCATTTGATCTTTAAAACAACCCTTGGAGGATGGTCGTGGCATCTCTGGTAAATAAAACCAGTGGAGAAACAAAACATTTCACTCTAACCTTATTTTATATTTGTCCCTTGCTTCCAAATATTGGCTTCTCTTGATCTTCCTCTGCCTATAGCTTTTCCTGCAATTTTCTTTTTTAAAAGTCATTTTTTATTTTCAGTTACAGTTGACATGCATTATTATATTAGTTTCAGGTACACACTCCAGTGATTAGACATTATATAACTTACTATTCTGTAACAACCAATTCGTACTTCTTAATCACTTCACCTTTTTCACCCATCCCCCCAAGTCCCCTCCCATCTGGCAAACATCAAAAATGGTCTCTATATCTATGAATTTGTTTCTGTTCTGTTTGTTCATTTTTGTTTTTTAGATTCAATTGTTGATAGACATGTATTTATTGGTATTTTATTTTTCAAATTTTTAATCTTTTTCTTAAAACCCTTTAACATTTCATACAATACTGGTGTGATGGTGATGATCTTACTGAGCTTTTTATTGTCTATTAAGTTCTGTGTTTCATTCGATTCTAAATGATAGCTTTGCTGGGTAGAGTAATCTTGGTTGTAGGTCCGTGCTTTTGATCAGTTTGGTTATTTCTTGCCAGTCCATCTGGGCTGCAAAGTTTCTGTTGAGAAGTCAGCTGACAGTCTTATGGGAGCTCCCTTGTAGGTAACTAATTGCTTTTCTCTTGCTGCTTTTAAGATTCTTTCTTTGTCTTTAACCTTTTGCATTTTAATTACAATGTGTCTTGGTGTGGGCCTCTTTGGGTTCATCTTGTTTGGGACTCTCTGTGCTTCTTAGACTTGTATGTCTATTTCCTTCACCAGGTTAGAGATGTTTTCTGTCATTTCTTTTTTTTAAATATATCTTTATTGATTTCAGAGAGAGGGCAGCAGAGGAAGAGAGAGATAGAAACACCAATGATGAGAGAGTCATTGGGGATGGAGCCCGCAACTTGGGCATGTGCCCTGACCGGGACTCGAACCTCAATCTCCTGGATCCTAGGTCAATGCTCAACCGCTGAGCCACGCCCGGCCGGGCTCTGTCATTGTTTTTTCAAATAGGTTTTCAATTTCTTTATCTCTTCTTCTGGCATCCCCATGATGCAAATGTTGGGATGCTTGAAGTTGTCCCTGAGGCTCCTTACACTATTCTCATTTTTTTGGATTATTTTTTCTTTTTGCTCTTCTGTTTAGGTGTTTTTTGCATCCTTATCTTTCAAATCACTGATTTGATTCTCGGCTTTATCTACTTTACTGTTGATTCCCTGTAAATTATTATTCATTTCAGTTAGTGTATCCTTCATTTCTTACTGGTCCTTTTTGATGCTGTTCAGGTTCTCACTAAGTTCATAACCAATGTTTTGAACTCTGCATCTGGTAGATTCCTTGTCTCCAGTTTGCTTAGTTCTTTTTCTGGAGCTTTGTTTTGTTCTTTCATTTGGAACATGTTTTTTTGTCTCCTCACTTTGGCTTCCTCTCTGTGTTTGTTTCTTTGTATTAGGTAGAGCTGCTATGTCTCCCAGGCTTGGTAAAGTGTCCTAATGTAGTTGATGTCCTGTAGGGTCCAGTGGCACAACCTCCCCAATCACTCAAGCTGAGTACTTGAGGTATGCCCCCCATGTGGGCTATGTACACCTTTCCTCTAGTAGTTGAGCCTTGATTACTGTTGGCATGTCAATGGGAGGGATTTACCCTTAGGGTCATCCACTGCAAGGACTGGCCGTGACCACTGACCACCGACCTCCAACCACCGTGGAGGACCAGCTGTGTTAGGGGCCCACCCCACAGAACAGGACTTACTTCAGCAGGGCTCCGGTGCCCACTGATTGTGCCCCTTGAGTGTGTCACTTGTGGAGGTGGTTGGGTGATGGTGCCTTGACATGGTTTGAAGCTGTCCATTGAGTGCACAGGCTCTGGGGCTTCCCGGGAAGTGCAGCCCAAGGTCAGCCACTGCCTGGGCCACCTGGCACATGCTGCAGAGCAATCTGCAGATGGCTGCTACTTGTGCTGGGCTTGGAAGTGCCCTGGTGGGGCCAACCTGTGAACTGAGGCTGGCTGCTGCTAGTGTGGGGCCTGGGGCGGCTTAGCAAGAAGTTAGGGGTTCGCTGAGGCCAGATGCTGCTCGTTTGAGAGATTTTAGGAAAATCTGAAGCATGAGCCAAAACAGACCATTCCTATGGAAAAGCCGTTGGAAATAGCTTGAGTGAGCCCAAAAGTTGGGTGGGATAGAGCCTCAGAGAATCACCAGGGTGCGGCAACAAGTATGAGCCTGGTTGATGGAGTCTCAGATATGCTCCTCTCCTCTGGCTCTGTGAGAGGAAGGCTCATAAAAGGAACAGTGTCCTCTGCTAGCACTTCTGTCTGGGAGAAAGCTGCCCCCCAGCTCTCACTCTGATGCTGGACAATTCAGTTCCTCCCCATATATCTCTGGTGCTTTTCAAGCTGCTGCCCCCCAGCACTGGAGCTCAGAGGGAGTGAGTCCGAGTAAGTCCATGTGTGGGCCCTTTAAGAGGAACTGCCTGGGACTCCAGAAACCCTCAGTCTCCCTCAGCCTCAGTCTCTGCTGGTTTTTGCAGCCAGAAGTTATGGGGAATTCTCTTTTCAGCACTGGAACCCTGGGCTGGGAGCCTGGTGTGGGCCTGGGATACCTCACTCCTCAGGGGGGACCTCTGCAGCTGAGATATTCCTCCCTATCAATTTTTATCTGCCACACGTGGGGTGGGACTGTTCAGTTCCCTGTCCCCACCCCTCCTACCAGTCTCGATGTGGCTGTTGCTTCATATCCTTAGTTGTAGGACTTCTGTTTCAGTGAGATTTCAGGCTGTCTGAATGATGGTGGTTCCATAGTTTAGTTGTAATTTTGATGTGGGAGGAGGTGAGTACTGTGTTTACCTAGGCCACCATCTTGACTGGAAATCTTTTGTGATTTTTGCAGAGTATAGGAAAGGGCAAGGTGATAGAAAAAGGGCCACTGATGGGGTGTCTGCTGAGTGAGGAGCAGTGGCCACTCTTAGAATGTTGGTTTGACCAACATGTTTGGAGCCCTTGCTCAGTGCCAGCCTGTGCTGAAATGAACACTGCACACTCAGGATCCCTGCTCCAGGGAGCTTGTGTTCTGGGTGGGGAGGCAGATATGTCTAAGGTAACTGGGGACGTGGTATTGGGACAGACGATGCCAGGCCCATTCTCAGCAAGTCTCTGCACAGGTGCAGGCATCAGTGGTGAGAGGAGCCTGTTGGAGGGTGCGCCTGGGATCATCACCCAGAGCAGAGCCAGAGCCACGCTCCCCATTACCTGTATCATATGCCAGCTCTCTGTCAGAAATATCGAGTGCATGGTTTACAAAATAATGTTAGTGCACTAACCTCAGGTTTTTGCTTAATGAAGTTGTGTCTGTTCACTGTTACAGACCTGCTAAGAAGTGGGACACGGCAGCTGTTCAGTACTTTCAGAACATCCTAAAAGGTAAGGCAGATATGTGATCACTGCAGCTGGCTTTGAACTGACACCCAGTGTGGCTTAACCTTTGCTTGGGGAGAGGGTTTGAGATGTGCATGCTTAGTTATTTGACCCTCCTCATATGGGTTCATAAGTTACCTGGAGCTTCTTCCACCCCAATGTTAAGTGACTCTGCAGCCCTGGAATTTTGGGGGTGGATGTGGGCATTGGTAATGACAGGTGAGGTTAGGAAGGGGTTGTTTGGGTAAGGGACCCTTGCACAATACAGTGCCTGCTTCTTAGTTTGTGTAGAAGCTGAAGCCCTGCAAGGTAAATTTAAATGCATTTCACCAAGCCAACAACTGATGAAAAGCCTAAGTTACTGTGTAATCATCATTGCTAATCTAAGATGTAGAGAATGTCTCAGAGCACCTAGGTAGTATGTTCTCTTTATATTGTTGACTGTAGCATAGAGTCTCATTTGTGGTATCTGTCTTTACCCTGGGGCCATTTTGAGGGGGAGTGGGTGTGAAATGCCTGCAGTGCTGCCTGTACCTGCTGGGGTCCTAGTTCCTCTCTCCTGCTCCCCTACTGTCCGGTAAAGGAACAGTCAGATGCTTTGGGAAATGGGAGGTTGAGGTGGGTGTTGCTGGGCTTGGAGTTTTGGTCCATTGGGGAATGCTGGGAGACAGAAGTTTGGAAGAGGCAGAGTGCTTAGATTTGAATACTGCCCTGGTACCTCTGTGGAGCCTTCTCTCAGCCTGGTCTCTTCACCTGTACAGTGACCCTCAAAGGTCATGGTAAGTGTGAAATGAAAACTTGACATAGTGTCTGATAGTCATGCATGCATGGAGCTGCTGTTTGGACTAGTAAGTCTCTGAGAGTAGTTAAGAGCTCTGCTCCGTGGGCACTTAGAACGTGGACTCAGATGAAAGACTGACTGGAAATGATTTGCGAGTCACTGTGCTCAAGGAGGTGTTCATAGGGTGGCAGGAGGAGGATGCTGTGGTTGGGGACAGGGATACAAGGCGGACTCCATGCCGGGACAGCCTTCACCTTGACTTGCCCACCCCCAGAGCCCTCCTGCATTAAGGCCCGCCTGCAGGAGGAAGCCATTGGACATGGTGGTGCTGGGTAATGGGAGGTGGTTAGCAGAGATTAGTAGGTGGGAAATAGTCAAGTTATTTCAAGTATACTTTTAATTTTTTTATTTTTTATTTTTTTAAAATATATCTTTATTGATTTCAGAGAGAGGAAAGGAGAGGGAGAGAGAGAGATGGAAACATCAAAGATGAGAGAGTCATTGATCGAGCCCCCAACCCGGGCGTGTGCCCTGACCGGGAATCGAACCCCGATTACCTGGATCCTAGGTCGACACTCAACCGCTGAGCCACGTCTGGCCGGGCTCAAGTATACTTTTAAAATCAGCTAATTTATGCTTTCATTTATGCCCTTTAGCAACTACTCAGGTGGAAGCCAAATTATGTGCTGTGGAAGAAGATACTTTTGAGGTTTACCTTTATGTAACTATAAAAAATGAAAAAGTAAGTGAAATAATTGGATTTTGAAATATTTTACCATTATTTAAAATTTTTATTTTAATAAAACAATAAACAAGCGAAACAATGTTATTCACACAACATAGAACTTTTCTTAATCTTTCTAGTCAGGCTTAGATCAGAAGTTAGCAGGATGGTGTTTTCCTCTTTTAATTACTTTAGTATTTTATTTAGACAGCATTTTATTTTGTAATGGGTAAGAAATTATTTCTACAGTGATGAGTATGGAATGTTATTTTCTTATAAGAGGACATAAGTTTTATAAATACATACATTTGGTATGGTTCACTCCTTCCCCCCCACACACCATAATTTTCTCATCGTGTATAATACGTGATCATTGTAAAGAATTCAGATAACATAAGTAGAAAGAAAGTAGGCATCACATGTGAGCCTCCCCTGTAGTTATAAGCTCTTAACATTTGTATGGTCACCTTTATGAAGAGCGGTAAAGGGTGTAGCTGTGCACCTTGTGTGGAGGTAGATGGAGGTGCTGATATAGGCTGCTTGGGGCCCACAGAGGTCATCTAAACCACGGATTTATTTAAAAATTTTATTTTGAAATAATTTTACAATTACAGACAAGATGTAAAAATTGTGCAGAGCTTTGTATATGCTTTACGTGGGTTCCCCTGATGTTAAGCATACAAACCAGTGGTGCAGTGATTAAAACCAGAAAATTAACACTGATAAAATACTATTTTTAGAAAACCTACAGGCCTTACTTGAATTTTGCCAGTTTTTCCACTAATTTCCTTTCTCTGTCACTAGGATCTGATTAAGGATCCCACGTTGCACCTGATTGTTGTGTCTTTCTAGTCTCCTCAGTATGTTGAAACAGTTTTCAGCCGTTCCTCATCTTTTAGGACCATGACACTTAGGAGGAGTACTGGCTAGTTATTTTGTAGAATGTCACTCAATTTGGGTTTGTTTGGTGTTTTCTCATTAGATTGAGTTCCTAAATTTTTAGCAAGACTGCTGCAGAAGTGATACTGTATCCTTCTGAGTGCATGATAGGAGAAGGTTCATGATGTTGCTGTCTTATCACTAGTCATGCTAACCTTGATCAGCTGGATTAGGTGGTATCTGCTCAGTTTTTCTTCTAAAGTTAGTTACTATTTTTTTCTTCTTGAAACGATTGAGCATCTTGTGGGGGATACTTTGAGACTGTGCAAATGTCCAACAATGATTCTTGCCTGCAAAGCTGACTTCTTGGTATTTGCCCGTTTCTGTCATGCCGTCTGCGTTTTTGATTGGAGTTCTATAAGGAAGAACTACTCATCCTCTTGTTTATTGATTGATTCAGTAGTTGATCTTAGTATAGACTCCTGGATATTTATTTTACTCTGGGCAATATAATCCATTACTATCATTTGCTTGCTCAAATTATCACAGATTTGTCCATTAGGAACTTTTTCAAAGTGGTGTATGTTCCCCCTCGTTGTTGAAAACTCCCTACTTTCTGTACTACAAGATCCTCCTAGCTAATTTGGTCATTTTCCAGTTCCAGGCCTAGAATCAACCACTGCTCCAAGAAGTTCCTTTTATTGACAAATGGTATTTAGATATCAGGATCAGGGCACTAGGTGTGCTTATTGCTACTGCAGTGTCATTGATTATAGGGCCACTTAGCAGGCAGTTAGGAAATACATGTCTGTATGCTAACCAGTGCACATGTATATATATATATACATCTACATTTGTTTCTAGATCTCTCTACCGGTATGTATGTTAAGAGCTCTGGTACCTCTAATTTCAATCCCCTGTACTCATTCTTTTAAAAAAATATTTTAAAATTGATTTTTAGAGAGAAGAAGGGAGAGAGAGAGAAACATCCATCATTTGCCTCCTGCATGTACCCCAACTGGGGATGGAACCTGCAACCTGGGCATGTGCCCTGGCCAGGAATTGAACCTGCCGCCCTTTGGTTCATGGGACGATGCTCCAACCAACTGAGCCAAACTGACCAGGGCCTCTTTCCTCATTCTTAACATCTGTCGCTTAGTATTCACATAAGGTAATTTCAGAATTGCTGACCCACGTGCCTATGAAAAATAAATTTGTCTTTAGCCTTACAGAATGCAGCCAAAACACTGTTTTTCAAAGTAACTTCGTTCTTTTTCACCCTAACCTCTTCAGTGCAATTATGTTATTAATAAAATTAATTTGTACAAAAAAAATCCAATCGTTTTGGGTTCCCCAGCATCCTTTTTGATTTTACCTATGTCTTTTCATTACTTACTTTACTATCTGGTAAAATTGCCAACATGTTGGCTAAGGGACCAGTCTTGTAAACACGTCTTTTTTGTTTTGTTGTTAATCCTCACCTGAGGATATTTTTACCAATAATTTTTCAGAGAAAGTGGAAGGGAGGGGAAGAGACAGAGAGAAAAACAGATGTGAGAGAGAGACATCAATTGGTTGCCTTTCTCACATGCCCTGACCAGGGCTGGGGATCGAACCTGCAACCAAAGTACATGCTCTTGACCGGAATTGAACCTGCTACCCTTCTGTCCATGGGCCAACACTCTAACCACTGAGCCAAAGTGGTCAGGGCTGTAAATACATCTTTTAAACAAGTTCTCTACTAACCTGCTTTCAGGAGCAGGTTTCTTTTTTTCTCCATATGTGGTTGTATGTGGATAACTTGCTCTAACTTCAAGGTGATGAAGTACTGAAGGCATGCTCAGCAGAGAACTTACTGTGGGTGCATGAAGTCATGGTTGCCAGAAAAAGAAAAAGGGGGCCAACAAGCCTCTTCCATCTCCAACTGAGGTACAGGGATGTGTCTTACAGTGTTCTCTTGTTTTGCCTGGCTTCTTCCACTCGACAGAGTTATTTTAAGATACATTCATGCCATTCGTCTTATTTGTCTTTCTACTGTCTGGATCTACTACAGTGTGTTTATCTGTTCACTTGTTGATGGACATTTGAGTTGTGGCCAGGTTGGTTAATTATAACTGAAACTGCTATGAGCATTCATGGATGAGACCTGTGGGCCTATGCTTTCATTTCTCTGGGGTAAATACCTAGGAGTCCAATTTCTGGATAGTATTGTAGGTATTAAGAGACTACTAAATTGTTTTCCTAAGTGGCTGACCATTTTAAACCTCATCAGCAGTTTATGTGAGTTCCACTTTCTCCACATTTTTAATATTTGTGTGGTCATTCTTATAGATGAGTTAGTGGTATCTCTTGGTGGTTTAAATTTGCATTTCCCTGGTGATAAGTGATGCTAAGCATTTTTTTATGTACCTGTTGGCCATCTGTATGTCTCCTGTGGAAAAACGTCTTCAGATCTTCTGCCCATTACTTATTTGATTTTTTTTTTTTTTTGCTATTTAGTTATATGAGTTCTTTATATGTTTTGGATATTAGCCCCTTATGAGAGAGATGATTTGCAGATATGTTCTCCCATTCAGTAGGTTGCCTTTTCATTTTGTTGATGGTTTCCTTTGTTGTGCAGAAGCTTCTTAGTCCCACTTGTTTATTTTTGCTTTTGCTTTTTTTGTTTTTGGTGTCAAAAAAGTTACCAAGGTTTAGGTCAAAGAGCTTACCACCTGGTTTCAGGTTTTATATTGACATCCTTAAACCATTTTGAGTTAATTTTTGTGTATGGCGTAAGATAGTGGTCCAGTTTCATTCTTTTGCATATGGCTCTTCAGTTTTCCCAACACCATTTCCTGGAAAGACTTGCCTTTCTCTATTGTATATTCTTGGCTCCTTTGTCATAAATTAACTGACTATATGTGTGGGTTTACTTCTGGGCTCTCTATTTTGTTTCACTGATCTATGTGTCTGTTTTTATGCCAGTACCATGTTGTTTAAAAAAAAATTGTTTTACAGTTTACATTGAGTATTATTTTATGTTACTTACAGGTGTACGTACAGCACAGCGGTCAGACAGTTATACACTTCACAAAGTGCTTCTCCAAGCTGCTTTGATTACTATCATTCACCCATTTTTTTTATGAGTTTTGTTTTCTTTTTATTGAGTTTTGAGAGTTCTTTATATATTCTGGATGCACATCCATCTGGATACATTACTTAGAAATATATATTTTAAAATTTTATTTTATTGATTTTGGGGAGAAAGAAAGGGAAACTGGAGAGAGAAACATCGTGTGAGAGCAAAACATCAAACGGCTGCCTCTTGCATACCCCCCCGCCCCCAGGGATCAAGCCAGTAACTCAGGCATGTGCCCTGACTGGGAATCAAACTGGTAACCTTTGGGTGCATGGAACAATACCCAGCTAACTGAGCCACACCAGCCAGGGTTAGAAATATTTTCTTCCTATCTTTGGATTGTTGTAAACAGTATCTTTTGAAGAGCAGAAATTTAAAATTTTGATAAGGTCTGATTTATCAGTTTTTCCTTTTATGATTTATGTTTTGTCTCTCCCCTCCCCATCTTTATGTTGCAGAGTCATGTTAGCTCTCCAGTGCTTTTAAGAAGATTTTTTTTATATTTCATACTCATTTTTATTGTTTTTCTTATCAGAAAGTGTATCTAGTTCATCATTACCAGTGCAGCAATCAAGAGATCAATTTCTATCAAATTATGTTCTATAAAATAAGTTTTCTGAAGATTGAAATTTGCCATTAAATTTGGAATATTTTCTGAATAGTCATTTGGCAGTATTTGTCCTATTATTCATGAAATGTTTAAAATTATACAGGTTTGTGTTAATGATGATCTGGTTGCAAAGAACTTCGCTTGTTATGTATCACCCACGGAGAATAAAAACCTTGATTCTTTAGAGAAATCAAGATTGAGTATAAAGTCAGCATCCTTTTCCAATAAACTCAATCCAGCACTTACTCTTTGGCCAATGTTTTTGCAAGGAAAAGAGTCTCAAGGAATGGAAGGTGAGTAGCTTTTCTCCAATATATGTTTCCTTTAAACTGTCTTATTTATAGGAATTGTGGTGTTTAGATATAAGTTGTTGTATAGACATTTCCTCATATACAGTGACTTGAACTCTGAATTTAATATTTTAATTTTAATCCTAGTGAGTTTGTTAGACGTTTGTGATCCTAAAGCTGCTACAGTATGTTTTTATGAGAACAGCAAAAACTATTCTCATTTTCTTATTAACATGGAGTTATGTTTTCAGAAGCCCATGTGTTCATAATTCAGAAAACAAGGTTTTGTTTGTTGACAGTTTTAGATACTTAAACAAAGAGCTAGTTATTAGCATGAAAATATGAGGAGAGTCAGTCATGGGCAGTGGAAACAACTTCACATTCCTCTCTACATTGAGTTTTCTTTAGTTCTTCACATTGCTCCCTGCTGAGGAGCAATGTCACCTATAACCTTACAGTAAAAGCGAGATCAGAAGTTTATTGGAGAATTCGCATTTGTATTTTGGGTTTTATTTCATGCTTTAATCCAGAAATATATTTTTTCTGTTAGAGTCACATGGTTTAACTTTTCTGGCACAGTCTCTCCAGCATTCACGGCCCAAGCGTGTTGTGACTGACCCAGGGCCAGCGGCCACGATCCTGGGTAAGTTTTATTTGCTTCATTTCATAAAAGAACATTCTTAATGATCTAAAGATTATAAGGGTTGTTTAGAAGAGCTATGGTGAATCTCTTTTTTCTTATTTTAATGGAACTAATTTATGATGTCTTGTTGACAAAGATAATTTGTCTTTCAGTCCACACATACAGTATTTGACTGTAATGCAAGGAACATAGCAGGCACTTGTTCATGTAGGACTCATTTATTCCAGCCCAGATAAAGACCAGTGATGATTATTTATCCTCAGCGTATACATACATATTGATGATTGATTTTTTAAAAATGTGTTTCTTGATTTCAGAGAGGGAAAGAGAGAGAGAGAAACATGGATGTGACAGTGGAACATCAGTCAGCTGTCTCCTGCACACCCCGTACTGGGGATCAAGCCAGCAACCCGGGCATGTGTCCTGACCAGGAATTGAACTGGCAACCTCCTGGTGCATGGGACAATGCTCAACCAACTGAGGCACACCAGTTGGGCTATGATTGATTTTTATTTTAAACAATAGGATACATATAAATAGGAAAGAGACCTTTATGAGCACAGAAATACTCAGTCTTTAATTTCATATCTCCAGGATATTAAATGAATTGAAATTGTTGGACAAGGGTGAAATCTGCTGGCATCTTCAATGCTTGGCTCACCCTCTGTGGTAATTCCTGCATGATTTTGCTACTGCATTGGGTGTATGTATACCTATGGGTGTAATATTTCGTATATATCCATAGTAAACCTCAACTAAATCAAAGCTTTAGTCAGCTAAAATAGTACCTATACTTAAAATTATTTTTAGTTAGTTTGGGTATGTAGTTCATCATAGAAAAATACAAATAATCAAATTTTCAAACACCTGTCATTTTAAATACCTGCTTATTAAAGTTTTAGAGTCTCCCCCCCCCCCCCAAAGTTTTCCAGATGTGAGAGTGTGTATACAATTTTCATTTTACAGAAATGGGATCCTGCTATACATACCTCTGTGTAGTGTTTTTTACTTAATCGATGGCTGAACTTCTTTCTAGGTCAAATGTGTCCAGTATAACATGAGTTTAAAGGTATGGTCTCTGATGTGAGACTGTCAAGATGTCAGTCCCACTGCGTCCTCTGTGACATGGGGAGGCATGGGAGGCATTATTCCTGTTGCATTGAATTGGTTAGGTGGGCCATCCATGTACAGAGTTCTCGTGGCACAGAGCCTGTTGCCCTGCCCCATATTCTCATCTGCCTCCTGTAGGGGTCCTAGATGAGAATTCCTGCTAAAAGGAGCCTTTGGTGGGAATGTATTATTTCCATTTGTGTTTCTTTTATTTTCATTGGAGCAAGACAAATACCAGGCATTTACATTCTGTTTAATCATTGCACAACTTTCCATTGTGTGAATGTGTCATTGTTATTTTACGTAGCCCCAGATTGCTGGACAGTCACTGTTTCCTACTGTCCTCTATTAGTCAGTGTTGGAGTCAACTGTGCGGATCTTTGAAAAGGGAAAGTTGCTGGTAAACAAAACAAAGTTAATGTGAAATTTACTGGACTGTCGTAAAAAACAAAATTATTGAATGTTACTTATCCAAGCAAAAATTTCTTTTTCCTTGTAATCATTGTGAGAAGCAATTTCAACTATATTTTAATTAATTTTTGGTACTTCTCTTTGAAGTTGCCTTATTTTATTTTTATTTTTTTAAATATATCTTTATTGACTTCAGGGAGAGGAAAGGAGAGGGAGAGAGAGATAGAAACATCAGTGATGAGAGAGTCATTGATCGGCTGCAGCCCACAACCTGGGCATGTGCCCTGACCAGGAATCGAACCCTGATCGCCTGGATCCTAGGTCAACGCTTAACCACTGAGCCACGCCCGGCCGGGTGTGCCTTATATTTTTAATTGAAGTTGAATACTTTTTTAAAAATACATCTTTATTGATTTCAGAGAGAGGAAGGGAGAGGAAGAGAGAGATAGAAACATCAATGATGAGAGAGTTGTCATTGATTGGCTGCCTCCTGCACGCTCCTGACTGGGGATTGAGCTTGCAACCCAGGTATGTGCCCTGACCAGGAATCGAACCGCAATCTCCTGGATCCTAGGTCGATGCTCAACTGCTTAGCCCTGACTGGCTGGGCAAAATTTAATACTTTGTAATAATTTTATTTATTTTTTAATATATCTTTATTGATTTCAGAGAGAGGAAAGGAGAGGGAGAGAGAGATATAGAAACATCAATGGTGAGAGTCATTGATCGGCTGCAGCCAGCAACCCGGGCATGTGCCCTGACCGGGAATGGAACCCCGATTGCCTGGATCCTAGGTCAACGCTCAACTGCTGAGCCACGTCCGGCTGGGCAAAGTTTAATGCTTTTTAATACTTGGTTAAACAATCAAATAATACAGAACGGCTATAATAAAAAGTAATTTTCTCTTGTCCAGTCTCTTCTCACCCCAGGCTGTTTTCTTAGCCATTTATTTTGGCAGTTGTCCCCCAAATCTTAAAATAATTTTGATTAGTCTACTCTTTCTGGACTTGTCAATTCTAGACATGGTCTTGCTTCTGTGACAGATGAGCTTTCATTCCCCTAATCCACAAATATTTAGTCATCAGAATGTCATGAAGTGCCTACTGGGTAGCAGGCGCTATTTCACGGATCATCAGGGAAAGAAACAAAGTCTCCGCTTTTACGGAGTTTACATCCATTTTTTTAATAAAATTGTAAATTTTAGAATAATTACAAACTTACAGAAGAGTTGGAGAGCATTACAAAGAACTTTCTTCCTAAACCATTTGAGAATAAGTTACTGAACTGGATGCCCCAGCTCTCCCCAATACTTGAGAATATTTTTCCTAGAAATAGAATACTTTAAAAAATATTCACAGTACCTTCACCAAAATCAGAAAATTAACGTTAATACATTCTGATCACCTAACCCTCATACACCATTCAGGTGTTGCCAATTGTCCCAACAATTCCTTTATGGCAAACATGCAGCTCAGCATCACTTGTTGCGTTTAGTGGTCACATCTCTCTAGTCTCGTCAGCCTGGAATAGTTCACTTTGACTCTTTTGAAAATTGTAGACCAGTGATTTGATAGAATGTCTTTCAATTTTAACAGATGTTTTTGTCATAAGACCCATTTTATGCATCTTTGGCAGGAATGCCTCAAAAGGGGTGCTGTGTTCTCATTCCATTTCATCAGGTGACACAAAATTTCGATTTGTCCTGTTACTGATGGACTTTGATTACTTTGTTAAGGTCATGTCTGCCAGGCTTCTCCACTGGAAATTACTTTCACCCTTGTAAATATGTTGTAGGCTGCTATTGTGAAACTTAAACATCTCATTCCTTATTATTCACTCATTAATCCATAATAGTGTGAATTCCTGTTTGCAACCCTGAAGTCAACCATTTCTCTAAGTTGCCCTGGCTCCTTTTAATGGATAACAGGATTTTGAAGCCAAGATCTAGAAGCAAGGTGTGTTCTTTGCTTTTGGGGTATTGCTGTTCTCACGCTCTTCTAGCGAACAGAGCTATTGACGTGTGTACACGTGTATGCATACATTTAGATCTGTATCTGTTTTACATCTACCTGTAATCTTTGTCTTGAAAACCAGGAGTTCACACCAATCCTTCCCATTGTGATCTTGCTGCTGGATTTATCCTAATTTTCTACCTTTCCAAATTTGTAACACTCTCCTGTGACTGTGAGAATCCTACCTCCTGTTATCCTTACTGTAGTTACTTATTGGGTCAGTCTTCCTATATAAGTAACCCCTTTTTAAAAAAATTGATTTTAGAGAGAGAGAGGGGGGCAGGGGGAGAGAGAGGAAGGGAGGGAGGGGCATCGACTTCTTGTTCCACTTATTTATGCAGTCATTGGTTGCTGCTGCTTGTATGTGCCCTCTGCAGAGATTGAACCCACAGCCTTGGGATGATGCTCTAACCAACTGAGCTACCTGGCCAGGGCCAGGTAACCAATCTCTGATTTTGTAAGTAACCAGTCTTCTATCATCATGACCTTCCCCCACTCTACTCCCATCACTCACCCAATTCAGGCTGATACCATCCTCCCACCCCCACTCACCTACACAGGACCTTGTTGCTGCTTTCTTCATTTCACTTAGGCTTAGATTTACCCCCACTTGGATTCTGTATTTCTATATTGGGTTGTCCTCCACTCTCACCCTCACAAATGCTCCCTCCTCACTCTACTTGGCTCTAACACTGCTCTAAGCTGCTCCCTCCTTCATCCCAGTGGGTGCTCACCTTACTTTGCTTGGGTCTGATATCCTGCTGTCAGTCGCCATGGGTCTCCTTCACCAGTGAAAATCAGATACTCTTTTTCTCTGCCCCTCCTTACAGTTTTAGCACTGAATTGTGGATAAGGGGGAAGAGCTTCTAATATCTGGGATAACTCGCACTTGCTAAGGGTGTATAAATTTCTTTTTATACATTGTTGGATTCAATTTGCTAATATTTTGTTGAGTATTTTTACATCTGTGTTCATGAGGGATATTGGCTTCTAGATTCCTTTTCTTGTAATGTTTTTCTCTTGTTTTTGGTATTAGAATTATGCTGGCCTCATAAAATGAGTTAGGAAGTATTTCTTCTGTCTTCTGGAAGATAATGTAGAGAATTTGTGTACTTTCTTCCTTAAACGTTTGGTAGAATTCACCAGCAGGCTTGGTGCTTTCAGTTTTGTAAGGTTGTTAATTATTGATTCAGTTTCTTTAATAGATACAGGCCTGCCTATTCAGCTTGTTTCCTTTTGTGTGAGTTTTGGCAGATTATTTCTTTCAAGGAATTCGTTCACTTCATGTAGGTTAGCAGATTTGTGGGCATAGAGTTTTCCATAGTATTCCGTTATTATCCTTTTAATGTTCATGGGGTCTGTAGTGATGACTCGTCTTCCATTTTTGATACTAATAATTTGTGTCATCTCTTTTTCTTAGATAGCCTAGCTAAAGGTTTATTGATTTTATTGATCTTTTCAAAGAACCATGCTATTGACTGAATTGCATGCCCCTAAATTTCATATGTTGAAACCCTAACCTCCTGTGTGATTGTATTTGGAGATAGAGTCTTTTAGGTGTAATGAGGTTAAATGAGGTCATAAGGATTGGGCTCTAATCTAATAAGATGTTCCCCTTGCAAGAAAAGGAAGAGATACCAGAGCTGTCTCTTTGCCATATGAGGATACGTGAGAAGGTGACCATCTGCAAGCCAGGAAGATAGCTCTCACCAGGAACCAATTAAGCTGGCACTTTGGTCTTGGATTTTCCACCCTCCCAAACTGTGAGAAAATTAATTTCTGTTGTTTAAGCCACTAGTTTATTCTATTTTGCTATAGCAACCTGAGCAGACTAATACAAACCAGCTTTTGGTTTTATTGATTTTTTGAAATTAAATTCCTGTTTTCAATTTCATTTACTTTGCTGTAATTTATTTTCTTCTACTAACTTTAGGTTTAATTCACTTTTTCTTTTTTTTTGTAGTTTCCTAAGGTGGAATCTTCATATTTTAGAGAGAGGGGAAGGGAGAAACAGAAAGGGAGAGAGAAACATCAATTGGTTGCCTCCTATATGCACCCCAACCAGGGATCGAACCTGCAACCTAGATATGTGCCTTAACCAGGAATTGAACCTGCAGCCTCTTTGGTACATAGACGATGCTCCAGCCAACTGAGCCACCCAGCCAGGGCAGAAGCTTGTATTAGTGATTTTTGATCTTTTCTGATAAGCACATTTAATGGTACAAATTGTCCTCTAAAGCACTGCTTTCTCTCCATTCCACACATTTTGATAAGTTGTATTTTTATTTTCACTTAATTAAATAAGTAAAAAAATAATTTAAAATTTCTCTTGAGATTCTTGATCCAAGTATTATTTATAATAAGTGTGTCATTTAACCTTCAAGTAATTTGAGATTTTTCCAGCTATCATTTTTTTACTGAGTTAGTTTAATTCCATTGTGGTCTGAGAGTGTATACGTTGAGTAATTTGTTTTTGTTTTTTTAATCCTCACCTGAGGATATGTTGAGAGAGAGAGACAGAGAAATCGATGTGAGAGAGAAACGTTGATTGGTTGTCTCCCATACTCACCCTGACTGGAAATTGAACCCGAAACTTAGGTACGTGCTCTTACTGGGAATTGAGCCCACAACCTTTTGGTGTATGCGATGATGCTCCAAACAACTGAGCCATCCAGCCAGGGCTGTTATTTTAAATTTGTTGTAGTTTGTGGCACAGAATGTGGTCTATCTTGGTGTAAGTTCCATTTCAGCTTGAGAAAGGGGTATTCTGCTCTTCGATGAAGCAGTCTATAGATATCAGTTATATCCAGTTGATTGATGGTGCTGGTGAATTCAGCTATATCCTTACTAATTTCCTGCTTGCTGGCTGTTCATTAACAAATTTTGTCACTTTTCAAAAGTCAGATTTAGTCCTGGAGGATAAAGTATTTGAAAGAGTCTTCTTCAGAAATTTGCCACCTCCTGGCTGTTCAGATTCAGCCTGTTTTCTAATACCTTTTATATTCATTATGCCATTAAGAAGTGAGATGCACAGTTATGAGCCCAGACCATTGCTGAAACTGAGTTATAACTGGTATTCCAGTGATTGCTATATAACAAATACTTTATAGTGTTTAGTGGTGTAAAACAACCATTTGGTAATGCTCCTGGATTTTGAGGTTGGGAGTTCAGTGTGGGCACAGCAGGAAGGCTTTATCTCTGTTCCACAGTGTGTGGGGCCTCAGCTGGGAAGACTTAAAGGCTGGTGGTTACTAAATGGTTGGATTCAGTCCTATGTCTGGCAGTTGATGCTGGCTTTTGGCTGGGACTTCAACTTGGACTCTCATATGAAATACCTATAGTGGCCTTTTCATGTGATTGCTTGGACTTCCTCATAACATGGTGGCTGGGTTTCAGAAGTAAGCACCCAGAAGAGCAAGTCACAGTACATCACATTTTTGTGATCTACCTTTAGAAGTCACATAACGCCACTTCCATGTTGTTTACAAGCCCACCCAGGCTCATGGGAAAGGGATATAGAGCCCTTCTCTCAATGGGAGAAGTGTCAAAGTCACATTGCAAGAAGAGCATGTGTGTTGGGAGACATGTCTTGGCCCTCTTTGGAAAGTAGAGTATTCCAAGTTACGACAATAAATTATGCTTAATTCTTAGTAAGCCAGTAAAGGATTTTTTTAAAGCACTTTATAATAATAAGGATTGAAACAAGATTTTAAAATTTAATTCCCTCAAGTAAGATTTAATATAAAACCCTATTCCATAATACTTTTATGTATTAAGATTTTATGATTATATTTTTTATTTATCCTTTTTGTTGTATTTCCTATTTATTAATAACACCTTTTATCACTTTTTATTTTTCAGATAAAACTATGAAATGTAAAGTGGATTCCTTGAGTGGTTCACCTAAAAAAATATCTGAAAAGAAACAACAGTGCATCTCTTTAAAAGATGTAAATAAGGTGGTATTTATAAATGTTTATTAAATTTTATATAATGTTACTTTTTGAATATTCTCCTTTAAAATCTAGGAGCCAAAAACATGTTTTCTGTTAAGAAAAAAACCTTTGACTATGATAGTTCCATTCATGAAAAAATAATAGTTTTCATGTTTGCTGTATTTCAAAAGAACGAGAACTCTAGCTCTCCCCTTGTTCTTGGATTAGTGGCCTCTCTACAAAATCGCGTATTTTTCCTCATTTTAACAAGGGTGTGAAAATCTGGGATTATGGGGTACTATCATAGTTGGAAGTTCAAAATTAACCTGTCCTTCCAGTCCCTTTGACAAGACAGGTGAAAGTTATTGCAGGACATTTTAAATACTGAAATGCTAGCTCCCTTCTATGTGGACACTTCAGTCTAGTGGTTATAGCAATGACATAATCAGTTCTTTGTCTTTCCATATCTGTGTTGCCTGAAAATTATCTGGGATGGTTGTTTATGAGCCCAATTCCTATAGAATTTTCAGTGCATGGTGTAATGCTCAACCAACTGAGCCACACTGGCCAGAGCCCCATGGAATTTTGATTAATCAAGAATATATATTTTGCTAGCATACATATTCTTTCTGAAAAAAAAAAATGTTTTTCAACAGTGTGTTGAATCTTCAGTGTACTGGCCAACGAAAAGAGGTATAACGATATATGCTGATCCAGATACACCAGCAGCCAGGTAGGATTTGAAAACTCAGTGTAATTGACTAGAGACTTAAGTATAATATTGTCTTATATATAGTGTATAAGATTGGTGATAGGAAAGTATTCAATTTCGAAAAAAGACTGGCCCCAGAAATTTTGGTTAAACATATATTAATTTAAAAGAAAAATGTGATAACTGGTTAGCAGCACAGCTGACTAAAAACTGGTAGTGTCTCTAGAGTCTCCTGTTACCTTTTCAGATAAAGTTTGTTTCGATAAGGCAGGTCCAACGAAGCTGCCTTGATATAAAGTGGGGGTGGGATTGTCATTTTGTTGGCCCTGCCAAGGCCTCAACAAAGAGAAGCAGTTTCAGCCATCACATTAGGGGTGAGTTAATGTTTGACCAAATATAGCAGGCTAATGTTTAAGTTGATAATTTTGTATGGCCCTCGAATGATGTTATAAATATCCAAATGGCCCTTGGCAGAAGAAAGGTTCCCCATCCCTGATGTAAAAAGGATGGACAAAAGTGGGCCAGGTGGTAATATTGGTAAATGGAAAGCAAAGGATGGTTTGTTATCTTCATGAAGATGAGTATCAAAGACTTTTGACTGTAACCCTGTCCTCATTAACATATTTGTCAGTTATGATAATGAAGTCATAGAAAGGATGTACTATTATACCACCTCACGGATAGTGGAAGATCTTAAAATAGTTACTTCCATTTCTCTCCGCCTGGACTTTATGCTAGTGTTGTTACGTACTTTATACATTTGTTATAAACACTAGACTCTATAGTCATTTAAAGTTACTTAAAGTATTTAAAGGTTATCTTTTAGAGAGATTTAAGTAAATAATAAAGTAATCTTAAATATTTACCTAAGTAGTTACCATTAATGCTTTTCACTGTTTGTGTAGATCCAGGTTTCTGTCTACCTGAAGGACTTTCTTTACTATTTCTTGTATTGTAGGTCTGCTGGTGATGAAATTTTTAAACTTTTGTATGTCTGAAAGATTACTTTAGCTTCTTTTTTGAAAAAATATTTTTGCTAGATATACAATTCTAGGTTGACAGTCCTTTATCCCCTATATTTTAAAGCTGTTGCCCACATTCTGCTTCCTTGCATTGTTCCCAATGCAAAATATATTGTCATCTTTTTCCTCTGACTGCTTTTAAGATTTTCTCATTATCACTGGTTTGAGCAATTTAATTATTACATACCTTGGTGTCATTTCTCTCATGTTTTTTGTGCTTGAGTTCCTTTATTTGTAGGTTTCTGTCTTACATCAAATTTGGGGAGTATTCAGCAGCTATTCTACAAATATTTTTTCTGCACACATCCCTTTCTCTTTTTTGACTGATGAGACAAATGTCAGAGCTTTTGATATTGTCCAAAAGGTCCCCGACGCTCTGTTCATTTGTTCAACCTTTTTTGTTATTGTTGCTGTTCTTCAGGTTAATAGTTCTACTTACCTGTTTCTAACTTAATTGACTTTCTTGGTCATCTTCATTCTGTTGGGCCTATCCAGTGAAATTTTTATTCTATGTATTTTTTTTAGTCCTAAAATTTTCATTTTTTTAATAGTTTGTATTTGTTTGCTGAGAACTTTATTGTTCCATTCAAGAGTGCTAACCTTTGCTTTTCTGACGGAACATGGTTATAATCCCCACTTGACAGTTCCCACTTACGAGTCATCTTGAGGTTGGCACCTGTTCATTATCTTTTCCCTTGACAACCGACCTGATTTTCCTGAGTAATTTTTTATTATATTCTGGAATTTTGAATCTTGTCATGTGAGGCTCTGGTTTCTGTTAAAATACTCTGTAGAATATTAATTTTGTTGTTTTTCTTGTTCATTTGTTTTAGCAGGAGGTCACCAGCTCCCGTAGGTTCAGACCTCAGTTCTGTCTTGCTTTCTGTGGGTGGTGATTGCAATGTTAGCTCAGTCTCTCCCAAGTCTTTGGTCTGTTCTGAATATGTTCAACTTGGGGTGAGCTTGGGATGTGTTTTGGATCATAAACAATAATAGGGGATCCCCCCTCCTCTCTGGCTCTCTGTCTTTTTCCAGGATTTTTCTCACATTCACCATTTTCTTACTGTCCCTTCTCCCTGTTCCTCTGGCCAGGGAGATGATATCTCTTGGAGAAACTACTACGTGGTTCTGTGTGATTGGGGCTGCTTATTGAGCAAAACTGCAATAGAAATGAGAGAAAAAAAGATGGAGCCTATACTCACACAGTCTTCAGACCATGGGGGTCCCTGTATCCCAGTTCCTCTAGAGGGAGGCAGAGAGATCTTTCAGGGTTTTAGGTGACTGCACTGCTGTCGTCATTGCATCATGCAGCTTTATGATCAGAGCTAGTTTGGGGCAGGACCAGGAGAGAAAAAGAGGAAAAGTAGTCGTGATTCCCCACACTCTGCTTGAAGGCTCCTCTTCCTGGCTCTCTGGCTTGAAATAGAGGGTTTCTCTGGGATCTTTATGTCTGTATCCTCTACACCATCCCAAGTCTTGCCCATCTTCAGTTCAGCGCCAAGCTATATTGGAAGGTAAAAACCTAGGACACTCTTCACAATTCTGGTTGTTTGTCACATTTTGACTTCTTGTCCCTGTAGTTTTGTACTTTATCCAGAGTTCCTAGTGGCAGTGAGTAGGAGAGAGGGGCTGTGGTGGGCCTACTCCCTTTTGGCAAGCCCAGCACTGTCAAAATGGTCTTTATACACCAAAGTAGATCAGCTTCAGTTCCCATATAAACTTTCCTACGTAGATCAACTTGTTCCTCAGTGGTACTTTTAAAAATTTCTCCCAGGAGCCTGGCCAGGTGTGGCTCAGCGGTTGAGCGTCGACCTAGGATCCAGGCGATCGGGGTTTGATTCCTGGTCAGGGCACATGCCTGGGTTGCGGACTAGGCAGCTGATCAATGACTCTCTCATCATTGATGTTTCTATCTCTTGCTCTCCCTTCCTCTCTCTGAAATCAAAGATATACTAAAAATAAATAAATAAAAAATTGCTCCCAAGAAATAAAGATATTTTCAGGATTGGGGTAAATGGGCCTAGAAATTCTGTCTGTCTGTCTGTCTGTCTGTCTGTCTATCTATCTATCTATCTATCTATCTATTTATTTATTTATTTATTTATTTACTTATTTCTAGTGCTTTATGTCACAAGTCTAATGAGAAACCACTTAGGCTGGCTGAGAAGAAAGAATGCAATGAGAAGAATGGCTGTGTAAAGTATGAATTATTTTCTTGGCCTAATTGTAAGCGGGAAAGATTTACATATGATTTTATTGTAAATTTCAGACCCACATTCCCATTGAAAGATATACATACGCTGGCTTCTGTAAGCTTTGAAGTTAGTTTTCTCTTTTCCATTTACATAGGGTAGATTTCTCTGTTTAAAGTTCTCTTCCACTGTAAACAGACATTTTCTGCCTCCCCTTCCTGATTCTCTCAGTGAAGTGAACAGTTTCACAGAAGAAATAAGATATAATTGATCTTTGGGGGCTCCTGATTTTATATGAGTTGGTGTTTGCTTTCTTTCTAGTTTTGTGATGTTAATTAAATAGGTTTATCACCTGCTCAAATAATTATTTGCAGTGTGGAACTTGGGGATATTTTTTTTTGGTTCTGCCAGATTCACAAAGTATTCACTAACAAGTCATAAGTTGCTAACATAGAGGAATAACTTCATTTTATTCTTGTTTAACCCATAAATATTTTCATACCTACTTTTAAGATTTCTTACTATAGCAGCATAAAAACACTTACAGCCCTGGCCAGTATGGGTCAGTTGCTTGGAGCATTGTCCTGTACACCAAAAAGTCGTGGTTTCAATTCCCGGTCAGTGCATATTCCCAGGTTGCAGGTTTGATCCTTGGTTGGGGTGTGTGCAGGAGGTGACTGATTGATGTTTCTCTCTCTCTCTCCCCTCTCCCTTCTCTCTCTTTAAAATCAATGGGGGAAAATAAAATAAAAACAACTTTTGCATTTCAAGTACCGTGGCTGCTCTGAAGCTACCAGAGTGACAGAGTTTAAGATAGTTCAGAAATGGTCATGCTGTTCACTAATTAGCTTACTGGGGAGAGGGTGTTGACCGTGCAGTTTTTCAGGCTCTCCAGCTTCCCAGAGGCCACACTGTGGCCCTGTAATGTCATCTCATCCAGCAGGAGCTCCTCATAGTGTTGCAAGGCCAGGAGCTTTGAAGGCTGCCATGGAACCCACAGATCTGGGGTGGCACCTAAATTGACATCCTCCTCCCAGGGCATCCCTCCACCCTAACACCTGAAAGCTGTGGTGCTACTGTGATTCTTTTCCTTTGAACAAAAGACTTTGCATTATCTATGTAACTCCTTTCTTTTATTCCATTAAAGTATTACATAGTAAGTTAACCCTGAGATGACCTATTGCCTTACATTTTGTATTAGACGGTTATGTCTTATCTCCTATTTAGCTGAATGCCCTTTACTTTGAACCCACTGATTATACTACCTCAGTCCACTGTGGGTCCCAGGGAGGTTGGAAATGTTGAAGATTAAACAGCAAAGAAGGAAGGAGACAGTGGGTGTTTTAGAAACTGTGATCACCTGCTGACCATGCAGTCTTTCTCCTTGTCCAGAGCACATGGTCCTGGGATAGGCAGTTCTGTGTCCACAGCCTGAGGCCAAGGGGTGGGTGGGGGAAGCATGGGACTGGCATGACCACAGTGGCCTTTACATCACAGTGAACAGGCAAAACAGAACAAGCAGGAATTTCATAGCTGCACCTTGGGATATATAGTTCGCTTCACCTCTGTCAAGGAAGAATTAAAATAATAACTTAAAGAAATAGACACTTTTTTCCCCTTCAAATTGTCCTTTTAACTATTTTACAGATTATTGCAGTTCTTAAACCCAGATCCTTTGAGAGCTGATGGAATCTCTGATCTGCAGCAGGTATTACAACTCTAAAAAAAAGTAAAAAAAGAAAGACAACTGTTTACTTTTTAAATCCCTCTCCTTCCTCTAAACTTCAGTTGGAGACTTTATCTGAAGACATCCTTTTGGAAATTGTCTAGCGAATTAGTGCTTTAGAGAAATTGCTCTTTTCGGGAGCAGGGGTAATAGAAGATCTTGTTTCATTTTGGTAGTTTTGGTGGTTTTTAATAGACATATACCTTTGTTTTTACACTGAAACCAAACTCTCGTCTTTTTGTTTCCAGAGAGTTCTCGATACTCTGTGCTAACACTGCAGGACAGAGTTGTCTAACGTGTGTTTTCTCTAGTTGCAGAAGTTGCAGTCGGGCATGCAGCAGCCCTCGGCAGTGCTTGGGAGCAAGATCGAACCTTGCTTGTCCATTGACATGGCGCCGCTTTCGGCAGAGCTGAAAAAGGTAAAAGTGCTCCCAAAACCAGACTCGAGGAGGAGTACTGACCGGCCTGTATGTAGAAGGATTTCTAATAAACGCTTCTACTGAAGTTGCATTTGTACACCTTCTTTGCTTTTGAAATTCTCTGAAGCTTTTGTTACTAATTTCTTACTCTTTTTAAAAAATATATATCTAGTGATTTCAGAGAGGAAGGGGGGGAGAGGGAGAGAGAGAGAGAGAGAGAGAGAAACATCAATGATGAGAGTCATTGATCGGCTGCCTCCTGCACGCCCCCTACCGGTGATTGAGCCCACAACCGGAGCATGTGCCCTGACCAGCAATCGAAATTGCGATCTCCTGGATCCTTAGGTTGATGCTTGACCACTGAGCCACACCCGCCAGGCTGATTTATTCTTAAGTCCAGGTTAACTTCCTACACGTGCCTTATTCTTTCACTGTGGAACTGTAAGTGCTTTTCTGAAATGAGTTTCAAATGTGCCTGTGGAAAGGGGCTTGGAAGAAGCAAGTCACCAGGCTGGTTATGATAGACTTCTTAGCATTCTCGTCAAAATTGCTTCATAGACCACAGTTGCACTTAGTAAATTGATCATGCATGTTTATCTATTTCCATTTCCTTCTTGGTAAAAAAAAATGCTTGAAGATATATTTTTTAAAAAGATAAAACCCCCAGGGTGAATACAATGAGAGCGAAGTCTTTAGTGGACAGGAGCTTTCCACAGGCTTTGGGCTCTGGAAGATGGGCAGCAGAGTGTGTGACTGACATGCGTGAGGATGGAGTGAAGTGGGTGGGGGGGTCAGGTACTTCCCCGCCCTATTCCTGAACATCCACAGCCAGCTTCGCAGGAAGGAGATTGGAGGCTCTTTTTGGAGAAAGCGCATGGTCCTAGAGAATGACCTTTAGATGATGCTATTTGGGATTCTCCCAGTGAAAATGTCTGCTTGCTGCCCCGTCCTCCTGCAGTGATGTGACTCTCACGTGGTGCTGAGCTTTGCCCTGCCTGCAGGTCTCCTCTTCAGTTTTTAGTATCCTCAGTGTGAACAGAACATGAGGGGTGGTTAGGTGTTTGAGAAAAGCCCTCAAACACCTAACCCAAGGGAAAAAAGACCAAAACAAGTAAAACAGTGTAGGGAGAAGGAAGCATTAGAAAACATACACCCTCAGAGATAATATATATTGTATGTATTTGACAATAATGGCACTGTAGAAAAGGAACAGAATGAAAAATAGGTTCTTGGGAATTCATAATGTTACAGAAATAAAAATCAATAGTTGATTTGAAAGACAAAATAGAAGCTAACTATCAGAAAGTAGAACAAAAGAGATGAAAATAGGAAGGACGAGATATCAATTTGAGATCCAATATCTGAAATGGAATTTCTAGAAAGAGGAAGGAAAAGGATAGAAAATTCTAAGAGAAACACATGAACGATTTCTAGACTCAGTGGCTATGACTCCCAGTTGAGGGAGTTGACCTACCCAAGACCCAGCACAACTGAAAAACAAGATAGTAGACGTGGTGAAGCATTTAAACGAGGGATTTGGAGACCACGGAAGGTTCCAGAGAGAAGAAACTGGTCCCACATACAGGATCAGGAATCAAAATGGCTTCAGACTCACAGTAACACCAGAGGAGCACTGACTCCAAAATCCTAATAAACTCTTTCTAACCTAGAGGTCTGTACTTAAACTATCAGCAGACTGTGAGGAGAGAAGATACTTTCAGACACACAAAATCGCAAATCTTCCTCTGCACCCTTTGTCAGAAAGCTGAAATATGTTCTCCACCAACACGAGGAAGAAGACAGCATGTGTTGTAGACAAAAGGGTGGCGGTGCTGGGAGGTCCTGGGGTGACAGCTATCTTCCAGGTGCAGAGCGCAGTTGGTCCTGATTGCAGTGGGGTCCAGGGCGTGGGAGGAGGACTTCATGGAGATCGTGGGACTGATGGGTCAGCCTTTTGGAAAATATTGTCACTGTGATACAATTGAGAGAATTCGGAACATTTGGGAGGTGTTAGTGACAGTAACATAGAAAAGAAGCAAATAAAGGCGTGTTTTTAAAAAGATTTACAAGTGGAGTTGATGCACCAGCAGGTGGAGGAGGAGGAGGAGGAGCCACGTCCTTCGTCTGGTGAGTTTTAAGCACCTGGTTGGTCAGTGGACTACCTGTTAGATCTAATTTGGAGCTTAGAAAAGCAAGAATCTTCTAGCAGGACTTGGCACTAGAAAAGATTCAGTGGGGCTTGCAAAGTAGGTCTTGGCAAGTGCCAGACTGAACAATGTATACATGTTGGGGTAAATGAGCAGTGAGATGGGGTCTATTAGTTTTCTTTATTGTGGTTTTTGGTTGTTGTTTTGTAGGCTCTTCAAAGAAACCAGTTTCTGGGACCTAGCCACACTGAGTCTTACTCTTGGCCTCCCATAGCCCGTGGCTGTGACGTGGTTGTCATTTCCCAGTGTGGAAATGACCCTTTGTTGTACCTTCCACCAGTGCTTACAATTTTGCAGACGGGGGGCTGCTACAAGTCATTGCCAAGTAGAAACGGAGTAAGTTGAAGATGGATGAAATACTTATTTTAAAATTTACACCTGACTTTGGTAAAATTTAGGTTACCTTACTCATTTGGTGTTCAACAAACTGGCAGGACAGAAACTGTCCTGTGAGGAACTTTTCTGACCACAGTCATTGCTTCTCTCACACTGTTCTCCCCATTGACCCCCAGTTGTGGGCCATCTGCTGAGTCAAGAGAGTCTGGCTTTTAGAGACAGATATGTAGTTTATAAAAAGTATTTTACTGATTTATCTAGTTGTCATGGGAACCCTGTGAGATGGTCAGGCCATGTATTCTTTTCACCATATTATAGATGAGAAAATTAAATGCATGGAAAGTTGCAGGTATAAATCCTTAACACTGACAAGTGTGACAAGAAGTGACATTAGAGTGTAAGTTGTCTGTCATCTTGTCTCATGTTCTTTCAAATATTTTCACAGCACCACCTACACAGTTTTATAAACCTACTTAATTTTCCCCATGTGCCAGAACTTGAAAATAGCTGAGAAAGATGATGGAAAGGAGAGAAGTGGGGTATGAGGATCAAATGATGGTGGGGTGGTGACATTGGCTTTGCTGGGTGTGGCTGCTAGGTGAACTGACACAAATAAGGCCTTGTGTCAGATCCTATCCCAGAGGACACACTACAGATAGTTCCTCTCATTATAAGGTGAAAAAAAGCAGTGCAAAAAGACACTTAGAATTGCATTTCAGAAAAGATACTAGTTTATTTTTCTAATTATGCTAGGTTCAATGATTTTCCTTTGGCAGTCTGCACTGGCCTAGTTATTATGTATTGATTTAATAAAAATAAATGCATGCATTTCTATCCCTCAGTTAGTTAGTACCTGACCCTGTTGATGAGATGCAGCTTGTGTGGAGATAGAACCCTGGCTGGGCCAGGAAGGGAGGTCCAGGTCTTGTCTCTTGTGTCCACTCTGCTTTCTCTACATCTCTGTGGTCAGCCTGCTTTTAGGCTTCAGACCCGGAAGGTGGCACTCACCTGGGTCTGTGTAAAGCAGAGGTGGGGAACCATTTCTCTGCCAAGGGCCATTTGGATATTTATAACATCATTCGAGGGCCATACAAAATTATCAACTTAAAAATTAGCTATGAAAAAAGCTCCTAGACTTATTGAATTTCGAATCCTGCCTGCGGTTGCCTTGACAGGGCCAGACCAAATGATTTTGGCCAGTGGGTTCAACATTCCCCACCCATGGTGTACACGAAATCGGAGACTCATTCTTGTCCTCAGTTAATTGAGGGCAGGTGTGCAGGAAGTTGTTTGGCAGGCTGTGCACCTTCAGGAGTTATCTGTGGGATAGTGGAGCTCAGGGTTCAGGTGGTGCTATAAGAAACTCAGTCTCCTAAGTTAACCTTTTTTTTCCTTTCCAATATGTCTTTATTGATTTCAGAAAGGAAGGGAGAGGGGGAGAGAGAGAAACATCAATGATGAGAGACTCATTGATTGGTTGCCTCCTGCATGCCCCCTGCTGGGGATGGAGCCCGCAACCGGGGCTTATGCCCTCACCGGGAATCGAACCGTGATCCCTGGTTCATAGGTTGATGCTTAACTGCTGAGCCATGCCGGCCAGGCAGAAGTTAACCATTTTTAAGGCGCCTTTCAGGAAGCAGTTCACCCTTGAGGTTAGGAGCAGGAGCTCTAAAGCCAGACTTTGGCTTCAAATCCTATTGCTGCCATATATTAGCTGTGTGACCCTGGGCAACTGACTTCACCTTTCTGTGCCTCAGAAATGATAGGTCCTATCCTGTATGAGTATATTAAGGACTAAATGAATTAATAGTTGTGAAGTGCTTGGTTTAAGCCCTAGGAAAATCTGAGCCAATGTGTCTAAATCCTTTTTGATGAAGTTATATTTTAACTTTACTGACCTATGTGATGATAAAAATTTATCTAGTACTTACTCTGAGCAAAGAGATGTTCTGCATGCTTCACAGATACTGTGTTTGATTCCTAACTTGTCTAAAATTGAATTTGTTTGTCTTTGCAGCCACTGGCAGTTATCGTGTGTCCTGGGTGGAAAAAGGCCCAATTTATTTTTGAATTATTGGGAGACTATAGTGTGTCCTCCAGGCCTCTTCATCCTATGTTATTAACAATTGGACTCCACAAAGATGAAGCCAAAAATATGAAGCTTCCACGGGGGTGTAAGCATCCTTCCAAGCTATTTGGTTCTCCCTGCAGAACACAGTGGAACCCTGCCCAGGCAGGCCTGGGAGCTACATACGTCACGGGACTGTGTAGATGCCACTGATGGTCACTAGTTCAGACTGACCCTGCCAGTTACCAATGGGTATAGATGATGGAGGTTTGATCTTGGCTTATCTCTATAAGAAAAAGAGAAAACTACGTGATTTTTATTCATTTATCAACTATCTACTGAACACCTACTGTTTGTTTGGTGTTGACTAAAACCCTCCCTGTCTTTCAGTTGTGCAAAACTTGGTGAGAGTCCAGGTATTCATTCAGGTAATGAGAGGGATTGTTAGCTGGGCAGGTAAACTTTTTTTTTTTTAAATCCTCACTGGAGGATATTTTTCCATTGATTTTTAGAGTGAAAGGGAGGGGGAGGCAGAGAGAGACACACACATCGATTGGTTGCCTCCTGCACAAGCCCTGACCAGGGCCAGGAATCAAACCTGCAACCAAGGTATGTGCTCTTGACTGGGATTTGAACCCTCGACCCTTTGGTCTGCAGGCCGACGCTCTAACCACAGAACCAAACTGGCTAGGGCTGGGCAGATAAACTTGCTTCACTCACCTGAATAAGAAAAATAACTTTTTGTTTTATTAGAAGGCATTTCTAGAAAGAATGTGGAATCTTAGGAAAGGAAATGTTAGACCTGTGGAAAATCTAAAATGTTGATTTTTCTTTTAAAATACAGGTGATGTAATTGTTACAACACCACACAGCCTCCTGCGACTTCTCAAATATCAAAGCTTGCTATTTCTTAGGCTCTGTCACCTCATTTTGGATGAGGTGGAAGTATTATTCTTTGAAGCTAATGAACAAGTAAGTATGGCATCCCTTTAGATGACATTGCTACTCAAAATATATGTAATTAAAGTGTTCACTGTTTTTAGGATTCCAGAAAAGTGTCTATTTGTGGTAGAAGTTGGTTAATCTAAAAAATTTTCCCTTTAACTTCTATCATCAAGAAGAGAGAAAGTTTATCTGAAATTTTCTTCCCAGTGTTAAAAGTTCTCTTTGAAAAGCAAATTTCTTTCCTGTGGAGGTTTTCTAAATTAATTAAATTTTTTCTGATTAGGAAAGCATTTTAAAAAAATATATATCTTTATTGATTTCAGAGAGAGGAAGGGAGAGAGAGAGAAACATCAATGATGAGAGTCATTGATCAGCTGCCTTCTGCATGCCCTTGACTGGGATCAAGCCCACAACCCGAGCATGTGCCCTGACCAGGAATTGAACCGCTATCTCCTGGATCCTAGGTCAGTGCTCAACCACTGAGCCACACCTAGCCAGGCTGAAAGCAATTTTTGTATTAGAAAATTCAAGAAGTAGAGAAGAGCATTTGAAAAACTACAACGTCTATAATCTTACACTCGGAGGTAATCACTATTACTATCTTGGAGTAGTTTGTTCTTTTTGGTAATCCCTATGTCTTGTAATTAACAGTAGCAGTACCTTTCTGTGCTAATTTTTAACTTGCATTTTTTAGTAAATGGCATTGTAGTGTTACTATTCTACAGCGTGATTGTTGTTGGCCATATGGTATTGAATCCTATGGACATAACATAATTTATTTTATAATTGTTTTATTTTTAGACCTTTAGCATCATTTTTTTGTGTGTGTATGGCTAAAGAACACAGTACATCTTTTTAGCACATTTCCCTTAGGGTAATAATGAATCAAAGGCTGAATTCTTATAAGGTATTTGTTGGAAGCAATGTAACACGATAACCAAGAGCATTCATTTAGGAGCAGTGAATGGCCCCAGGTTCAAGACCAAACTCTGTTACTTGCTGACTCTGTGGGTCTGTGCAGGGTTTCTGAACTCTTCTACAGTCTCAGTTCCTATTTGCAAAGCTAATATCTGGAATACTACATTGTACAGTTGTCTTTCTGAAAGCATAGCCCAATTTACACTCCTTTAGGCAATGCACCGCCAGGCTACACCCCCTGCACCCCGGCAGTAGGAGGCCTCAGTCCAGCTTTCTTTTCTCGTCTAATTATTATTACACATGGCATCTAATTAGTTTAATCTGTGTTTCCTTAATTACTTGTTGAGCATGAATTCATACTGGTCATTTGTACCCATTCTTCTGTGAGTTGCTTGTTTATTACTTATTTTCTGTTGGTTGGGATTGTTTTTTTCTAATCAGTTTGTAGAAGTTTTTGTATAAGGATGTTAATCCTTTGTTACATATGCGACACATATTTGCCCAGATGTTAATGTTTTAATTTTGTTTACACCTAACATTTTTTCTTTTTTTTCTCTCTTTAATGTTTGTAAAGGCCTTCCCCACCTGAAAACAGAAAATATACAATCCTTTACCTTTTATGTTCTGTCAAACTAATTATTATTCTCTTTCGAAATAATGAAATTATACTAACTTTTTAGGTGTTTGCTATATTAGATAACTTTAAAAAAAATATTGAAGTTGAAGAAAGGGAGTCTGCACCACATCAAATTATAGCAGTTGGAGTTCGTTGGAACAGACATATAGAACATTTAATCAAAGAGTTCATGAATGACCCCTACATTGTAATCACCACCATGGAAGAGGCTGCTCTCTATGGCAATGTCCAACAGGTAATGAGTCGTGGCGATGTGGTGGGGTGCTAATGAACATAAGCAAGTAACTTTTGTGTCATGGATTAATGTTACAATATTATAGCTTTAATTTCATATACAAATCCATAATTGTGAAAAGTTTATATTGGTTTCCTGTACATTCTTTTCTGTTAAAATCATAGCTTACCTATGAAAAGTAGAACTGGAGTGCCTTAAACATTTAAAAAATCACATTGTTTCTGTATTTCATTACTAGGTAGTACACCTTTGCTTAGAAAGTGAAAAAACCTCTACTTTACTCCAGACTCTTGACTTCATTCCAAGTCAGGCACAAAAGACCTTGATCTTCACCTGTTCTGTAGCTGAAACTGAAATAGTGTGTAAGGTGAGCCTTTCCATACATAAAATATTCTTGCTGTTTGTTTAAACTGTGATTGCATCTGGAGTCATCAGAGAATTATTGAGGTAGTTTAAATATGTTTTTAAATCATTTATTATTTTTCAGTTAGAGTTACCATACAGTATTATATTATTTTAGGTGTACACCCCAGGGATTAGACATTATAAAACATACTAAGTGATCGTCCCCAAAATCTCATATCTATCTGACACCATACCTAGTTATTAGAATATTATTGACTGTGTTCCCTATGCTGTACTTTACACTCCCATGACTATAACTACTAATTTGTACTTCTAAATCCTTTCACTTTTTTCACTCTTCCACTTTTTTCACTCATTCCCCCAATACCCGTCCCATCTGGCAACCATCAAAATGTTCTCTGTAGCTATGAGTCTGTGTCTGTTCTGCTTGTTTGGGTATTTTTATTTTTAGATTCAGTTGTTGATAGATACGCATTTATTGCCATTTTATTGTTCATGTTTTTAATCTCTTTTTTTCATTCTTAAAACCCTTTAACATTTCTTGTAATGCTGATTTGGTAGTGATGAACTTCTTTAGCTTTTTCTTGTCTGGGAAGCACTTTATCTGACCTTCAGTTCTAAATGATAGCTTTGCTGAGTAGAGTAGGTCCCTGCTTTTTATCACTAAATATTTCTTCCCACTCTCTTCTGGCCTGCAAAGTTTCTGTTGAGAAATCAGCTGACAGTCTTACGGGAGCGCCCCTGTAGGTAGCTAACTGCTTTTCTCTTGCTACTTTTAATATTCTCTCTTTGTCTTTAACCTTTGGCATTTTAATGATGATGTGTCATTTTTTTGTTTTGTTAATCCTCACCTGAGGATGTTTTTCCATTGATTTTAGATAGAGTGGAAGAGAAGGGAGGGAAGGAAAAAGAAAGAGAGAGAGAAACATTGATGTGAGAGACACACACTGATGGGTTGCCTACCCCATGTGCCCCGGCCAGGGCTAGGGATTGAACCTACAACCCAGGTACATCCTCTTAACTGGGAATCAAACCCTCTACCCTTCACTGCACTGGCTAGTGCTCTAATCACTGAGCCACACTGGCCAGGGCTAATTATGATATGTCTTGCTGTGGGCCTCTTTGGATTTATCGTGTTTGGAACTCCCTGTGCTTCCTGGACTTGTATGTCTATCCCTTTCATCAGGTAAATCAGGTAAGGGAAACTTTCTGTCATTATTTCAAATAGGTTTTCAATTTCTTGCTCCCTTTGTTCTCCGTCCAGTTTGCCTATGATGCAAATGTTGGTATACTTGAAGTTGTCCTACAGGCTTCTTACACTATCTTCATATTTTTGGATTCTTTTCTCTTTTTGCTCCTTTGATTGGTGTTTGTGCTTCCTCATATACTGAATTGCTGATTTAATTCTTGGCGTCCTCTGCTTTATTGTTGATTTCTTGTAAATTATTTGTTTCAGTTAGTATATCCTTCATTTCTGATTGGTTCTGTTTTATGGTTCCTAAGCCCTTTTTTATGCTACTGAAGTTCTCAGTAAGTTCCTTGAGCATCCTATAACCAGTGTTTTGAACTCTGTATCTGGTAGTGTGCTTGCTTCCATTTCATTTAGTTCTTTTTCTGGAGATTTCTCCTGTTCTTTCACTTGGGACATGTTTCTTTGTCTCCACATTTTGACTGCTTCCCTGTATTTATTTCTATGTATTAGGTAGAGCTGCTCTGTCTCGTGGACTTGGTAGAGTGGCCTTGTGTAGTAGGTGTCCTATGAGGCCCATCCCGGTGGCTCAGCTTCCCCAGTCACCTGAACTGGGCACATTAGTGCACATACCCTTGTGGGCTGTGTGCACTGTCCTGTTGTAGTTGAGCCTTAATTGCTGTTGGTGTCACTGGTAAGGATTCATCCCTGGGCCAATTGGCTATGAGGACTAGCTAAGACTACAATGGAAGAACTGCTGTGCAGGAATCACCCTATGAAGCAGGACTTGCTTCAGTGGGGCTTTGTTGCTCACCGAGTCTGCCCCTTGAGTGTGTAGCTCATGGATGTGGTAGGGTTGTAATTTGGTGTGGTTTGAAGCTGTTCACCAGATTTACTGGCTCTGGGGCCTCCCAGGAGGTGAAAAGTCAGCCACTGCCTGTGCGCCACCTGGCATGAACTGAGTGATCTGCAGATGGCTACTACTTGTGCTGGGTTTGGAGGTACCTAAGATAAACCAAGCTGTGAACTAAGGTGGAGTGCCACTAGTGCCTGGCCTGGGGCCACTTATGAAGAGTTATGGAGCATACTGAGGCCAGCTGCTGCTTGTTTGAGAGATTTTAGGAACGTTCAAAGCATGAGGCAAGAGAAGTCAGTTGTGTGGAAAAGCCACTAGAAATGACTTGGATGAGCCTGTAGGTTGGGGTGTGTGGTGTCTCAGGGAGTCACTGGGGCAGAGTGAACAGGGTGAAACAAGATGATAGAGGCTCAGATAGGGTGCCTGCCTGTTGGCTCTGTGGTGGGGAGGGCTCAGCAAAGGAACAGTGGCCTCTGCCAGCACTTCTGTCTGGGAGAAAACTGCCCCCCCTCACCTGTTGCCCTAATGTCGGACAAATTAATTCCTCCCCATGTGTCTCTGGTTCCTTTCAAGCTGCTGCCCAGCACTGGAGTTCAGAGGCAGTGAGTCTGAGTAAGTTCATGCATAGGCCCTTTAAGAGGAACTGCCTGGGATTTGAGCAGCCTCTGTCTTTCTCATCCTCAATCCCCACTTGTTTCTACAGCCCAAAGTTATGGAGACTTCTCTTTCCGGCAGTGTAACCCTGGGCTGAAGGGTCTCATGTGGGGCTGGGATCCCTTCCTCCTCAGGAGGGACCTCTGTAGCCAAGATATACCTCCTGATTAAAAAACACCACACATGAGTGTGGGACCAGTCCATTCTGAGCCTCTGCCTCTCCTTCCAGTCTAGATGTGGCTTCTTTAATTCCCTAGTTGTAGGACTTCTATTCAGTTAGATTTCAGGTGGTTCTGAATGATGGTTGTTCTGAAGATTAGTTGTATTTTTGATGTGGTTTTGGGAGGATGTGAATACTGTGTTTACCTATGCTGCCATTTTGACCAGAAGCCTGAGGTAGTTAAATATTTGACAGGGGGATAATATTTTAGAAGTTCAACATCAGTCAGAATTGGTTTTGCTGCAAAGTGTCCTGGTAGCTGTGAAAAAGGATACCAGGAGGCCTGACAATAAGAGGAGGAGCTGAGTAGGTGGGGCTGGCCTTTTCCTCTGAAGTGAACATTCCCCAAGGGGAGCAGGGCTTTGTATTTTGTCTTGGTGCAGAGAATTAAAAGGATGTGATTCACAAAGAAAAGCCAACATCTTCTCTACCTCCTATTTAAGAAAATAGAGAAGATTAATACTAAATATAGGGTGTCCCAAAAAATGTATACACACGGTTTGAATAATTATAAAGGCAATGATTATTAAAATACATTTTCAAAATTGAACTATCAGCTGTTAAAGTGTGTATACATTTTTTGGGGGTATACCCGGTATATCATCATGTAGCCAGAAAAGCCAGATAAGTTGGCTTAAAGATTTATTTAATCTTAATTGTGTATAAATTAATGCTAAAATGTAGAAATGAGGCCAAGTACAAAATAAAAGAATCAATAGTACATCACATTTCAGCAATAATGATCTAGCAGGTGAAGTTAAAAAACCTGGCAAAATAGTGTCATAAATTTGGTGTATACATTATGCATATAGAGTTAACCCTCGAACAACACAGGTTTGAACTGTATGGTTGCACTTATACATTGTTTTCTCCAATGACTACATTTAGTTCTGTAAATGTATTTTCTCTTCCTTATGACTTTTTAAACATTTTTTTCTCTAGCTTTATTGTAAGAATGCAGCATATAATACATATAACATACAAAATGTGTGTTAATTAACTATGTTATCAGTAAGGCTTTTGTTCAACAGTAGGCTATAAGTAGTTACATTTTGGGGGAGTCAAAGTTATAGGTAGATTTTCAACTGTGTATGGGGTCAGCACTTCTTAACCCATATGTTGTTCAGGGGTCTACTCTATATACAGATATCTGTATATGTATGTGTATAAACATGTACAGATATATATACCTGTGTTCATTATTTGAAAAAGAAGGAAAATAATTTCAGCAAAATAATGTTTGTTTTACTTGAGCAAGTTTTTAGGAATTTTGGAAATATATTTATTTAAGTTTATCATCTCATTATAAGAATTACTTCATCAGTGAGATAATACCCTTACAGATCACTTTAAATGGTTTGTATTGATGATTTATTGACAGAATAATTAAATTCAAGTTTATGTTCTTGATTATGAACTGGCCTCTTGGTTTCATCTTTAGGTAGTAGAAAGCAATTCAATATTTTGCTTGAAAATGCATAAGGAAATGGTTTTTAATTTAAAAAGTGTATTAGAACAGTGGATGAAGAAGCTAAGTTCTGGCTCTCATATTGTATTAGGTAAGTGTTTTAATTTCTGCTTATATTTAGAGAAGGCTGAGCTATTAGGAATCGTATCTTCATTTATGTATCTCATCTCCAGATTTCTCAGTTCCCACATTTATTGAGAATTTATTAATAATCTTAATTTCAAGATGAAAATTAACCTCTGTTAAAGTTTTTTTTGTTAATCCTTTTTTGTTGTTGTTGTTAATCCTCACCCTAGGATATTTTTTCCATTGATTTTTTTTTTTTTTTTTAGAGAGTGGAAGGCGGGGAGGGAGGGACATCTATGTGAAAGACACACATGGATTTGTTGTCTCCCATACATGCCCTGACTGGGGCCAGGGTTTGAACCTGCAACCCAGGTACATGCCCTTGACCAGGAATCAAACTCTCAACCCTTCAGTGCATGGTCCAGTGCTGTAACCACTGAGCACACCAGCCAGGGCTCTCTCTGTTACAATTTTAACATTGCCCTGGCTGGTGTGGGTCAGTTGGTTGGGTGTCATCCCATGCACCAAAAGGTTGCTGGTTCAATTTCTGGTTAGGACGTATTGCCCATGGTGTGAAGGAGGTAGCTAGTCAATATTTCACTTTCACAATGATGTTTCTCTTTTCTTCCCCTCTCCCTTCCTCTCTCTCTCAAAATCAATAGTAAATATTTTTTAATAAAAGATTTAAATGTTGAAGTTGATCTAGGTGCCCCCTAAGGGCTCTTGGGTCATTAGGCAGCAACCTTTCCTTTGTCTAGACATTCTCCCTAGTGTTTCAGCTTGAGGTTCACTGTCTCATTTACACACACACACACACACACACACACACATGTGCCTGTGATGAAACATGTCATAAATGATTGTTAAATTTAACATTAGAAATTTAAGTCAAAATGTATAAAATGATTGTAAAATAGATGTGGGCAGCCTTAGATTTTCAATAAAGATGATTTTTTTTTTTTTTTTAAGCTAAAAGACCACTTTTCTCTGGAATTTAATCACTGGACTGTGAAATATTTTGAAAAAAATGGGAAAGCCCTGGCTGTGTAGTTCAGTTGGTTAGAACGTCATCCTGATATGCCAAGGTTGCAGGTTCAATCCCCGGTTAGGGCATATACAAGAAGTAATCAATGAATGTATAAAGAAGTGGAACAATAAATTGATGTTTCTCTCCCCCCCTTCCCTCTCTCTCAAATCAAGAAATAAAAATTGAAAAAGGGAAAGAAGCTTATTTGCATCTAAAAAGTAAAATGCAATAAAGAAATGTACTGAAGTATGGTTGCTGGCATTGCTTGGTAGAAAAAGTGCAGTAAAGCCCTCGCCTCATTAGAAATTGTCGATCTCCTTTTCTCTAGCCTTAACTGATGACTGCATACCACTCTTGGCCATCACTGATGCCACGTGTGTGATTCACTTCAGCTTTCCTTCCTCGCCAAAAATTTTTGGTGGACGCCTATATTGCATGTCCGATCATTTTCAGAGTTTAACTGAACAGGTTTGATTAAGTTTTATTATCTTTAAATATTCCACTGTGTAATAATTCAGAATCCACAAAGTTTTGTTGTTCATTCTGGTATGGATGATCCACTTCCTTTATTCACCCCAATTTTAAGGGTTCTCCTGCAAAACAGGGAGATAAAAAAACCAAATCTGTCTTGCTGCTGACGGAGAGAAGTGCGTGCCATGCAGTTGGTGTTTTGCGCTACTTAGAAAGAGCAGATGCCAAGATTCCATCGGAGTTGTATCAGTTCACCGCAGGCGTTCTAGAAGCCAAGGAAGACAAAAAAGCCAGAAGGCCTCTTTGTCCGTATCTTAAGGCTTTTGGATTTTGCAAGTAAGCCAGCCATCTTTCTTTATAACGGAGATAATCAGTAAAGTGTACAGATGGTCAGTTTACAGCTTGATGCCTTGTTATGTGGGTATGCAGCCATGTAAACCACCAGCCAGCTCTGAAGGAGTGCCCTGGAGATCCCCTCATGCTCCTTCCCAGTTTGTTCTTCCTCCAGAAGACACCAGTCTCCTGATGTCTATCAACATTGATTAATTTTGCTTGTTTCTGACTTCATATTCTACCTAATATCTCTGGCATTTACCTATGTTGTGTGTGCAGGATTTTATTTGTTTACTTAGCTCAGTATTCCGTTGTTTGACTATATCACAGTGTATATGTCCGTCCTTTTCTTGATGGACCTGTGGGTTGTTTCCAGTTTGGACTATTATGTGGGAAGCTGCTATGACCATTCTTGTACCTACATTTTTGTAGAAATATGAATCCATTTCTCTTGGGTGTATACTTTGGAGAAGAATTATTGGATCATGGGATAAGCATATGTTTAACTTTTCCAAAGCACTTGACCATTTTACGGTTTTATCGGTAATGTGTGAGAAAGTTTGAGTTGCTTTCTCTCCTCACCAACACTTTAGTGTTCTGGCATATAGTGGTAAAACATTGTGATTTTCTTTTGTTTCCCTAATAATGAATGATGTTGAATGTCTTTTCATATGCTTGTGGGACATTAGGCCATCTTCTTTTTGTGATGTGCCTGTTCAAGTCTTTTGCCCGTTTTTTAAATGGGGTGTTTATCTTTTTCTTATTAGTTTGTAGGGTTAATTTATTTATTCTTGATATAAGTGCTTTGTCAGAAATATGCATTGAAAATATCTTCTCCCAGTCAGCGGTGTGCATTTTCACTCTTTTAATACTCTTTTGATGAACATTTTAAATATTGATGAAGTATTTTATGGCTATTGCTTTTCGTATCCTTATTTAAGAAATATTTGTCTCTAGGTCCTGAAGACAGTCTTCAATATTTTTCTCTAGAAGCTTTATATATATATGTGTGTGTATATATATATATACACATATATATATACACACAGATATATATAAAAATATTTTTTTACTGACTTTTAGAGAGAGAAACATTGACGAGAAACATCATCAGTCGGCTGCCTCCTGCACTCCCCCTACTGGGAATTGAGCCCGCAACCCAGGCATGTGCCCTGACCAGGAATTGAACCCTGACCTCTTGGTTCCTAGGTCAATGTTCAGCCACTGAGCCACACCAGCTGGGCAAAGCTTTATATTTTTAGGTGTATAATTCATATTGAATTAATTTTTGTGTGTAGTGTGAGATACAGGGCACAGTTTACTTTTTTTTTTTTTTTGAGCACAGATTTTTTTAAAAAAATTTATCATTATTTTTTAATTTTATTTTTGCTTAAAATATTACAGATGTCCCTTTTTCTCCCCAATGACCCATTCCACCCCGTCCCTTCCCCCTCCCCAGTCTCTCTCCCCACCATTGTCCGTGTCCTTGGGTTGTGCATATATGCATATAAATTCTTTGGTTACTCTCTCCCCCTCCACCTACCCGCCCTCCTCCATCCCTGCAGTTTACTTTTGACCAAATGGATAATCACTTACTCTAGCATCATTCATTTAAATCATCATCGTTTATTTAAAACATCGTTGTGTTCTCACTGAGTTGGTTCCTTGAGTATAAACCAGATGATAGTATATGTGTTCCATTTGTGGACTCTTTTTGTTCCATTGGTCTATTTGTCTGTCTTTATACCAGTCTATTTTCTTAGGGATTGTAGCATATATTATAGAGAGCCTTGGAATCTGGTCTGTGTCTTCCACTTCTGCTCTTCTTCAAGGTTCCTTTGGCTACTATAAGCCTGTTGCATTTCCACGTACATTTTAGAACAGGTTTTTCAGTTCAAAAACCCTGCTGGAATTTTGATAGCAACTACATTGATTCTGTAAATCAATTTGGAGAACCTGGATATCTTAACAGTCATAGGGACCCTCTCCCCGATCCAGACATAATGCCATTACTTGATACATTAAATGGATGGCTGGGACTGGGTAGTAGGTTTCTGATAATGTATCTATTGGATTGAATGTAATTTTAAGGTAACTGTTGACATTTACTTTTTAAATTTATGTTACATGAAACAGGTTATTGTCAGAAGTTTACACTATGACTTTAAATAGAATGTTGATTTTTGGAACTGAAGCTTCTATTTCTAAGTGGATTAAGTAATGACTTCTGGTTAAAGGTTAATTAGCCTTTGTTGTGGGTTATGGAAATGTGTTTCTGGCTCAGGCTATATTTTGGAAGTCCATTTTGTTCATTTGTGTATTACATTTAAGAATGTCCAAAGAGCCCAGCTGGGCGTGGCTCAGTGGTTGAGAGTCGACCTAGGATCCTGGCAGTCAGGCTTCGATTCCCGGTCAGGACACATGCCCAGGTTGCGGGCTCGATCCCCAGTCGGTGGCTTGCAGGAGGCAGCCAATCAGTGACTCTCTCATCATTGATGTTTCTCTCTCTCTCTCTCCCTCTCCTTTCCTCTCTCTGAAATCAATAAAGATATATTAAAAATAAATAAATAAAAGAATGTCTAAAGAAATAATGAAGTAACTCCTTAATTCAGTGTTCATTAAATTTTAGGATCCTTTTTCACATATGTATCGCTAGTACCATCTGAAGTATTTAATATAATTATCTTTTAAAGTGTTTCAAGTAAAAGTTCTCTGATTTCAGTTATAGATTTATTTCTGGTTTTAAAATCCACTTACTTTTTTTTAGAGACAAAAGGATCTGTCCTGATCGACACCATATTAATCTAGAAATAGACATGCCAAGAAAATTACCCAACCAGGCTTTACCAATGTTTGGATACATTAAAGTGAGTTCCCTTGAAGATCGTTTTGTTGAATGATTAATGGTCATTTTAATGAACATATTTTTAAAGCAGCAGAATCTTAGTAGAATATAATTATGACTTCCATTGGTCAGTATTAATTTACCACCATTAATCTGACAGTAGACACTGGTCCTTATAAAGTCCCCAGTTGATGTTGAAAGCCAAAATCAATTGGGAAAGTGGATAAATCCCTTCAACAATTTGGGGATTGTTTTGTTATATTTTTAGAAAGAAAGTTGCTTTAGGGGGAGAGATTAAAAATAATGCAGTGACTACATGAATCTTTCCAGAACATCCATGATTATTCCTTTGAGGAAAATTCTTGAGATGCCGATAGAATTGCTGAGTTAAGAGTTTGTCATTTTCTTTTGAATCCTTTTTATTACTTTTTGAGTTTGTTGTCCTTTTCACCAAGTAACCAGTTCTTACTCCTGACGTCTGCTCTGGGCAGCCAGGGCTCCTGCCCTAATACCCGCTGTTTGCTTCCTCTGTCCATAATGCCTTCTGCATACTCTTGCTAACACATACGCACGCCAGCATCCCCCTCACACACCAGTGGCCCTGCGTGCACTTGCTTAGGAAGAGTTGTCTTCCTGAGCACACTCTAGCTGGGGCGTACCTGTCCACCCGTGGGTTGCTGAGGGCCCCTGTTGCCCGGGTGCCTCATGCACAGTAGGCTCTTACTAAAATACTGCTTGTTCCATGAACAAAGATCAGAAAGGGCTTGAGAAAGGGATGCTATTTTAAAATTTTTATAAAGTGCAGTTAAAAAGTAAAGAAAGGAACACTTATAACTAATAATGCAGTTTGAAAATAATAAGATTTACCAAAAAAACCTGTTAGATTTAAACTCTAAGTATTTATGGGTATGGTAATGTTTTTATTTTGTTTCCTTTGGTTTTTTTGGCGAGTTTCCTAGTTTATTTTTAAATCCCTATTCATGTGCTTTGGGCTTTTAGGTCAGGTGCTGATTTTTGCAGACAAGTCTTGGGTTTGGCTTGATTTTATTTTCTGGATATGTTTATATGTTTCAGATAATACCGTTTTACATTTTAAATGCAACAAATTACTTTGGTCGTATAGTGGATAAACATGTGGATCTTTATTCTACTCTTAACGCTGAAATGAAGGAGTATTTTGAGGAATCCAGTAATAAAACAACCATTGAAAAGGTGGAGAAATTTGGATTATATGGATTAGCAGAAAAAACACTTTTTCACAGGTAGAATGTCTGTTATTTCATCTTGAAAGGTTGTGACGCACAAGGTAACTTTAGCTGCTGCTGAATCCCCATTTTCACCTCTGCCCATTGGGCCCACTGCGTGCTAGACCTGCTTCCTTCCAGGATGGTGGTGGCAGGGTCATGGCCCCAGACCCTGGGTATAGTTGTATACCTGGGGCACGTCTGACCCCAGGCTCCTGAGCACAGAGCACGCATGACAGTGTAGCATTTATATACCTACAGTTACAGAGCCATCACTATGTACTATACATACACATATATCCTTAACTCACTTAATGTTCACAAATGATGTGCATTATTCCCATTTTACAGATAAGCAAACTAAGCCTTGGCAAGGCTGTGTAATTCATCTAAGGTCAGCTCAATAAATGTCACTGTATTCCAGCCCCCAGGCAGTCTGACTCACATGCTTGTTTGCATCTACATCCTCAAATGCCACACCCAGCTGCACTTGATGATAAAATTTTAATTTACTACGTCAGTTTTTAGTGTGTTGTCAAATAAAGGGATTTACTCTATTTATACTTAGGTGAGCTTTAAATCATTGCTAAGTGCTCTTGGCAGTTCTAGTTACTTTATTCCTAGTATGGAGTAAAACCATGAAGTTCAGGATCTTATTATATATATTTAGCATTTAATGGGTAAGTCAAAGCAAAGATTATTTCTATTTTAGAATCCCTGTGTTAAACTGATGCCACTTTATTTTTCCAGAGTTCAGGTGTTGGAGGTGAGCCAAAAAAAAGACACTTGGGCCCTAGATAATGTCCTTGTAAAGTTTATAGATGAAGGCAGGACTGGACTCGTCACGAGAGATCAGCTTCTGCATCTCCCAGAAACCTTCTACACACTGCCTCCGCAAGCAGTGGAGTTTATTGTTTGTAGAGTGAAACCTGCTGACAATGAAATTGAGTGGAATCCAAAGGTGAGTTAGTTTGGCTATTTACAGTTTGTTGACTTTAGAATATATTTAACCCAGAATGTACACTCAATTGAGGTTTATTTGAATTTGGAGTATTGGGTAAAATACTTCCTGTTCCTGAGCAGAGAAAGCACGGTCTACGTGGATCTGGAGGCTCTCAAAGCCACCCTGCATAGACCAAGCTCTGGACCAGGCACCCTGGTTTGTCGGGGGGATTGCCATCTTTATCATCAGCACTCACAGACTTAGAATTGGTGTAAAGTTTGTATCATGATAAGATAAACTGGTTGTCAGCTTAAGGAGAAGAAACAGTGTAAGAACCTACACAATGGAGACCCCTGTCAAAGGGGGACATGGGTGATGACCACTTTCTGGAGAGGCCAGGTAATTCCCTTGGGGTTGGGAGGATGGGCAAGGAAGGAAAGAGTCTAGAAAGACTCCTAAAGAAAGGGACATTTCCTCTGGGCCCTTTTGGATGGGTGTTTAGGATGTCACCAAGTAGCCCTGATGCAGGCCAAGTAAACAACATGGGCCAAGACATGGAGCACAGAAAAGTGGTCCGGGGTGGGCTCACATGGTAGCCCAATGTGGGCTTCAGTGGCTCTCACCACCCGGAAGAGGCCGGCACAAAGTCCTCATCACCAGAGCACGGAGTCCTTCATAGTGATGCTTTGATCTTTCAGGGAAGGTTACATTTACAGGATACGAAATAAGCCACTGGAGTTGGCAAAGTAAAAACTGTTTGGTTATACACAAGGTTGAACATTATTCAGGAAATACATAGGTGAACGTTTCCACAGTACAGGGGAACGCGCAGCCTTACTGTAGTGAGTTTAGTACAAGTAGCCTTTATTAAATAGCAGTCTTTTTTCTTCATGGCAAGTATTTTCTGAGTGTCCACTGTGTGTTGGTGCCGTGTGTGTTCTGGGGATGTAGCCATTAGCATGAGAGTCATGGTCCTTGCCCTCAAGAAACATTTGATCTGTCATGATTGACCACAAGTGTTTCTTGAAGAGGAGGCTTCTGTAGAAACAGGGACCTTCTCCTGTGTGTGTGCTTTCAGATTAACTTACAGAGTTCAAGGGAGGTGGAAATAATCCTATCACAATGGGCCAGCTTCCTCCAGTTCTGCTTTACTGGAGTTAAAATGTGTCTGACAGTGTGCAGATAGGCCTCAGCTGCTGGGCCCTACTGGGAGGAGTATAGGGAACAAGACCAGGGCCCCTCAGTTCAGGGCCCCTGATGCAGGGCAGCTCTGTGCTGTGCCTCCCTCCCCTGGGGCAGCAGGAGCTCATGTACTTCACTCCCTTGGAGCTTCCAAGGAAATAAACATCCACACCTTGGAGACAGGTGGACAGTTAACAGAGGCGGTGGGGGCACGTAGCCATGGTAGGAAGCACGCAGTGTTGGGAATCCAGAGGCACAGAGCCCAGCTTTCCCATCTGTCCTTATTAAGCTCCACTGTTAGTCACTCTTGTTGACGAAAGAGTCATGCTGGCCTCCATAACCCACCTTGTGGTTGGTTGTGAGGCTCTGATGAAATGCATGGAAGAGTTTTTTGCACACTACATAAACAGAATGAGGTATTTTCTTCAAGCGTCACATAAATTACTTTGATGTGTTTTTCAGGTGACCAGGTACATTCATCATAAAATTATTGGGAAATTGCACGATGCGAAAGTTGTATTGGCTTTAGGAAATACAGTTTGGGTTGATCCGATGGTAAGCATGCCGTTTTCTTACAAAGAATTTGTGTCTGGAGGAGCCTCTAAAATAGTACAAATTATTCTCACCTGTAGCTTGAATAAGCATTGCCTCACATAAATGGAGGCTTATCTGGAGCTCTGAGTTAGGGGGAGCTTTTTACATGTTATTTGAGCAATAATTTGATTGTAGGTTTTTGTTTAAGGGAATCTTTTACCTTGTAACCCAGTGCTAACAGGTGTGTGTGTATTTTCACACACACAACCAAGACAGAAGCTCCATGAAGCTGTCCTTACTGTGTGTGACAGCCTCTAATGTTTACAGTTCTGTCTATTCCAATTTTTCAAGTGTTGGTTGTGCACCATTAAATCGGTTTCCCAGTCCTCTGTCCATGCAGGTGGGGGCCCTGGGGTCAGTGGCAGCCATCTGTCTAGTTGTAAATGAGCTTAAAGTCCCGGCATGTGATTGGTAGTGTTGAGGGTTCCACTCCTTGGGCCTTCAAAAATAGGTTCTCAGTTTCTGTCTTGTTCATTCACCGAATATTGATTACCTAATGTGTGCTAGGCAGGACCTGTATGGGGCACTTGAGTTCCTTTTGTGAACAGAGACTCCTATCTTGTGGAGCTGGTTGGGGGAGGGCGGCTGACCATGAACAGGTCTCAGAGCATCCCCTCTGACGCCGGCACCGTCTCCTGTCCGTGCCCCAAGACCTCTACTTTTCAATTCAAAGTTTGTCTCTGTTAGACTTAAGTCTTAGTTGTGATGATCATTGATAAGATTTAAAGGACTTCAGTTTGGAAAGACTTCTGCTGGAAGTTAGTTTTATAAAATCAGAAATGCTTTAAAAGAATTTGGGCTGGGTATGAGATTTAAGAATAATTAAGAGGAGAAGTTACTTTATTTGTTTATTTTTTTCGTTGACCCTCACCCAAGGATATTTCTTCCATTGAGTTTTAGAGAGAGTAGAGTGGGGAGAGAGAGACACATATCGACTGGTTGCCTCCTGTACGCGCCCTGATCAGGGCTGGGGATCAAACTTGCAGTCCAGGTATGTGCCCTTGATGGGGAATCGAACCCTTGACCCTTCAGTGTGCAGGCTGACACTCTAATCACTGAGCCACACCAGCCAGGGCAGAGGAGAAATGATTTCTAGAAGAGAAGGTGGAGATTACTGGTTGATACTATAATAGTCAATATTGTGGTTCTTTATTGGAGAAAAAATGTAAACTTTATTAAGAAGTAATTTTTAAAACTATAGCTAAGAGAATGAAGGAAAAAAAAAGAAGAAAACCCACCTCCTGGCAAATATGCTTCTGCAGCTCTAGCGTGTAGCAGTGTCCATGGCACGCTGGAGGGAGACAGGGCCACGCCTGCTGCCTTCTCCACCCAGACCAGCTGGCTCCCGGTGTGACGAGAAAGGCTCTTCGCCAGTCCCAGATGGGAACACATCCCCAGGGTTCACTTAGGATGGTGCCTCACGCAGTGCCAGCCTAGCCCACCTTCCCCCTCCCAAGAAAGGGATGCCTAGTCCTGGGCGCACATCTCCCGTCAATAGGAATCGGACTGTTGCAGATTTTGATGTTTTACTTAATTTTGTGTAAATTGAAATGGGTGAGAGTGTTTGGGTTGCAGAGAATACAAGTGGAGGGAACTGTCCAGAACACAGGATTCAGGGCTTTGGTGCCTTTATGGGCACCTGGAGACTCCAAGCTTTAGGCTCTTCCTTGTTAAGAGAGGTAAAAGTACTGGAGCAAAAATCAGAAAAATCTAGGACTCGTGTGTGTGGTTACAGCATTATAGGTTGGTCTCGTCTGGGGTTCTAGTCTAGGGTTCTAACTTGACTCCAGCCCAGACCTGATTGTATTCTGCAATGTGGGACTGGCCTCTGGGAGGTTTTGATGTGACCTTGGTTTTAAAATGATCCGGATGTGAATGGGAGGCCCTAGCATATTGTGGCATGTGCCCAAGTGCCTTCAACATTACAGAGCTAGATCCAGAGGCCTGTGAGCATGCTTGTGATTCATTTAAAGTTCAAGGTTTGATTCCTGAAAATGTTGCATTTTTTTCTTTGATTCAAGGTGCACGTTACAAAACTTTCAAATTTGAAAACTTCTGTCATTGATTACAATGTTCGAGCTGAAATTTTGTCAATGGGAATGGGCATTGATAATTCAGAACATACAGAACAACTGAAAAAATTGTATGAAGGAGCTAAAATACAAACTGTTGAAGAAAGCCTGAGCCAAACCCTGTAAGTGGATTTTGTCTCCCTTTTGGAAGAGCTGCTTTGAGGGAATATAACTCACAAGTGTTATAGGCATTTTTTTGAAATAGAATAGTTTAGCCCTGGCCGGTGTGGCTTAATTGGTTGGGTGTCATCCCATGCACCAAAAAGTCGCCAGTTTGATTCCTGGTCAGGGCACATGCCCAGGTTGTGGGCTCAATCCCAGGGATGCATGCAGAAGGCAGCCTATTGATGTCTCTCTCTCACATAGATATTTCTCTCTCTCTTCGCCTCTCCCTGTCTCTGAAATCAAAAGAGACGTATAATAATAATAATAATAATAATAATAATAATAATAATAATAGTCACTACATACCCACCAGAAATGAGAAAAGGAAAATACCAAGTGTTGGCAAGGATGTGGAACAAAAGGCTTTTAAAAACTTGACTAGTGTGCTATTATTACATCTAACAAAATTATCAGTAATTTTATAAATTACATGTGTGTGTTTTTATTGTGTTAATGCATACATAACAATTTCTCCTTTTTGTAATTGTGGTAAAATACACATAAAAATTTGTCATTGTAACTTTTTAAGTGTAAAATTCAGTGGCGTTAGTCACATTCACAGTGTCCCATCTCTAGACCTTTCCATCACCCCAAACAGAAACTCTGTGCCCATTAAACAGTAACTCCTGTTCTCCTGTCCCCCAGTCACCGGTAACCTCCATTCTACTTTCTGTCTCTATTAGTTTGCCTATTCTGGGACTATATACAACATTTGTTTTCTTGTGACTGGCTTATTCCATTCAGCATAATGTTTTCAAGGTTCACCGTATTGTTGCATGTATCAGAATTTCAGTCTTTTTTGTGGCTGAAAAATATTCCTTTGTTTGGATGAACCACGTTTTGTTTATCTGTTAGTGTCAGTGTACATTTGGCTGTATGAATCATGCTGCTGTGAATCATGCTGCTGTGAACGTTGCTGTACAAATATTTGTTCATGTCCCTGCTTTTAGTTCTCGTGTATACCCAAAAGTGGAATTACTGGGTCATGTGGTAATTCTGTGTTTGATTTTTTGAACTGCCAAACTGTTTTCCACAGCAGCTGCATCATTTTACATTCCTACCAGCAGTGCACGAAAATTCCCATTTTCTCCACAGCCTCACCTAGAAATCAGCCCGAGGTAAAGTTTAAGGTCTTCTCAGGACTTTTCTGAGCATCTTGCCTTGGCACATGCGTGGCTTTCTGAGCACCCCCCCCCCCCCCCCCACAATGTACTGCTTTTGAATGTTCTAATTTCCCAGTGAATCTCACCCCAGCTTCTCCTCTGGGTTAAATGGTTGTGTGTCTCCATGCCTGAACCTCCCCCCACCTCTAGGCATCTGTGGTTTCAGCTTTTTCAAGCAGTGCCCACTGCTTTCCTGCCTGTGTGCCAAGGTCTGTGAAACAGACAAGCATGTGGCATCAGCCCCTCGGGTACTTCCTCAGACAGGTGAGAGTGGCCTGCACAGTGGTTCTCGAAGAGCCTGCTCTGCTCTCTAGTTTGAGAGCAACAAGAATCAAGTGCTGCCTGCTCCAGACCCCATGCCAGGGGGCCGGGCAGAGGGAGTGAAACACCACTGGCCCTGCCTCCGGTTTTGAAGCTGGATCTTTCTTGGTGGGCGTGTATGGGCAGCTGTAAGCCTCTGGCTGTTTTGGGAGCTCCTTCACAGTGGGGTCAGGCGGCTCCCCAAGGTTCTTGCCGTGTTCCTGTGGGGAAATGATGGGAACGTGGAGCTTGCTGGTTTGTCATTTTGCTCTGCGTGTGTTTTGGTAGCAAGATGCTGGGATATTTCTTCAGTCCAACTTTGTTTCAGTTGACCTAATGAACAGACAAATACTTTTAATTAAAGTTGCCATTTTAAAGTGTAAATATTGAGTGTCTGCTGGAGGTACAGTAGTGACCAACACAGGGGGGTCAGATGGTGATAAGGGAAGGGAAGCAAATTTGCATAGAAAGGAAGGTAGGGCAGCCTTGAGGCCAAGAAGGTGAGCAGAGACACGGGGGAGGCATGACGCAGGCAGGCACTGGAGAGAGGACTGAGGGATGGCCGGTTCCAGGAACAGGGAGGGCTGTACAGTGACTAGAGCAGCAAACGAGGGAGAGTACAGGAGCGGAGGTGGGAGTGGCCCTGGGGTCAGACCTGTTGGTCCTGTGGCCGCTGCAGGGATTGGGCTCCACTGTGCGGAGGTGGAACCATGCGAGGGTTTGGAGCAGAGAAGTAACTTAAAAGATTCTTGGCTTCCGTGTTGAGAATAGCCTGGAGTGGGGGACAGTGGCTGTGCCAAGTTGTGGGCAGGATGACAGTGGCCTGGACTGGGGTGGTTTTGTGGAGGTGGTGAGAAGGAGCTGGTTTCTGAATGTATTTGTAGTGAGCGTGTGGTCTCGTGGAGCTTTGTCAGCAGTTCCTGGGCGTCGAAAGCTGGGATGCGTACAACAGCCCTGAAGGAGTAACAGTCCAGGGACTGAGCCCTTGGCCTCTAGTGAGGAGAGGAGCCTGGGAAGGGAGCAGCCCACAGGGGAGAAGGAAGCCTGGGAGAACAGTGTCCAGAATGGCCAGTGAGGGAGACAAAGGGACTGCCACGGGCTGTGCCAGAGCCACTGAGAAACCAAGTGAATAAGGACTTGGGAGCTGACCAGTGGATTCAGTTTTGTGATTATTGGTGACCTTAGAAGATTCCTAAATAGCTCCTAGAAATAGGGCAATTTCATAAAACATGGCAAAGATGAAAATATAGTCTTTAAATACTTTAAATACTTTGTACTTTAAGTTTTTAGGGTTTACTATCTTGGTAAAATTGGGTACCTGTGGGACTAGGATATGTGTTGCTTTCTACACATTTTCAGGAAACAAAAATTGCTCCATACTTATAAGAGATTCTTTCAAAAATGAAGACATCATTACAGCTTAGTAGATTTAATCAAAACCGGGATGGATCACTTATCTGAAACACAACCATTATGAGCCCAGCTTCGTGCAGAGCACTCTGCTGGGTCCCTGTGCACACTGACTTGTGGTTGTGCAGGAGTCTGCAGAGGCAGCCCCCTGGGAAAAGGGGCTCCATTTCAGGAGCTGCACTGGGACGCTGTGTTGGTAACCTGGTCAGAGTGAGGAGAATGGCACCGTTCTTACAGCAGATGGGGAGAGAGAACAGACTTGGGACCAGGAAGATCTGGAAGCCACAGGGCTTAGTGATGGACAGATAGAGGAGTGTGACTCCATGACTCTGAGCCCTGATGACTGAGGATATTGGCATGGTTGGCGGTTGCAGGATGTTTTCCAGAGCAGCTGGCCTGCGGGAGAGGAGACACTGAGTTGGTTTTGGACCTGTTCCGTTTAAGGTGATTGAAAGTATGAGCCTAAAATTCCAGAAAGCACTGGGAGAAGGCTCTGCTCTTCAGCTGTTGGAAGAGAGTCAAATCTTGGTGAGTGTGTGAGGAGGAAGGGGCACCCCAATAGGTGAGGGTCTGATGAAGGCGGTCAGAGCCATGGTGGAGGAAGAGGGAGAGCGAAGGAGGGCCATTGCTGCACCCCTGGGAGAGGACGAGGCCTGAGGAGGGTCCCTTCCGTGTCCTGGTGGTTAGACATGGGGCACTGCCCTCCACCGTCTGGGCAGTGCCACGCTGCAGGCTTCGTGAGTGCCAGTCAGGTCCCCTGGAGACACGCACACCCCTTCCCCGCAGCAGTAAGCCCTGCAAGGCTGTTTGTTGCCTGCCTTTCTCTTCTGGCTGGGAAGTCCCTGCAGTGAGCCCAGTTTTACCTGTCTCCTCAGACTCAACCTCACCTTTTCTGTCCAGGGTACCTTCGTCATCAGAAGATGCCTCCTGTCTGCAGAGCACACAGCAGGAGGACAGGACTTCAGAAAGAGGTGCTGACTTCGGGATGAACTCAGAAAACCAGAAGCATGGTTGGTTATTTAAAAGATGGTTAACAAAATCATTAATTCTTATAAATTTTTTGCCTTTAGATGAATTATAGAGAAGGTGACTTAAACTGATATTACCCAGCTTCCTATTTTTGACAATTCAGCTTCCAGTGGCGTTTGTTTTTTTGTAACTTTTTCCTTTTTATTATTTGAGGTATAATGTTCATTCAGTAAAATGCATATATCTTAAGGGCACAGCTCATCAGATCTTTTACATGTGTGTATGTCCATTAACCAGGTCAAGTTACTGAATATTTCCAGAGCCCAGCAACCTTCCCGGTCTGCAACCTTCTCCAGTAACCACTGTTCTGACTTCTGTCACCATCACTCTGTGGCTTCTTTATTCAGTCCTATGTCTGCGAAATTCATCTAGATTATTGTGGAGTGGTAGTGGTTTTTATTGCTGAGTTTATGCTATGCTATGGATATACCACAGTTTATCAGTTCACGTTCTGTTAGATGTTGAGATTGCTTTCAGTTTTTTATTATTCAAGCTGCTTTGGACATTCTTTGGATGGAAGCTTCAGATATTTTAGATTGAAAAGTTTAGTTGCATTGTTTCATCAACAATTTTTTCTAATTTTTTTTGCAACTGTGTACTTGGGTTTCTATGAAATTTATATGCTTAGAACTTCCTCAGCTAAAAGTTGGATAAAGTGCAAACAGGTACATATATGTGTGTACATTATGGAGTTACATGTAAATAACCTACAGGAAAATTTGACTTTTTGTACAGAAACTTCACCTGGAAGCATGGGAGATGCTCCCATGAACAGAACTACAGAGCCCCTGCAAAGGTATGTCCGCCGTCCCCGCGGCCTGCTCTCCTTCCTTAGCTGGTGAGTGGTGAGGACTTAAGCCTTTTCCTTTCCCCCCAGCTTCCACCCACAAATAAAATGGTTCCAAAAAGACGACGTGGTCGTACTGAAGATAAGAATCAGGAATGTAAAGGATTACAAATGTAAATATTTTAGCGATAGAGTCATTTTCAGGTAGGTTTATGGAAATCTCACAAATTAAACTAGAAATAACTTCTAACATTTAGAAAAGCTGACTTTCTTTCTTTTTGTACACCTAGTGCCTGGGTAGGAGGAAAATTTTATGTGGCTGATTTGGAGCTGCATGCCAGCATCGTAAAAGATGACTGCAGATGCGTAATTAAAGGTGACGAGCCCGTAATCACTCTCAGGAAAGAGAGGAGGGAGCCGTGGCGCACCTTGCTCAAACAGAGGGTGAGTCGGAACGAGCGTGGCTGGTCTTGGCCCGAATATTTTATTCTCTGACTTAATGTGAACTGTTACGTTGGACAGAATCCTAATGTGGCTTTTGATTTTGATCACTGGGAAGAATGTGAAGAGGAGAGCCACTTCTCCAAGGGTAAGAGGGGTGTCCCCAGTCCCGAGAGGGGGTAGGTCCCAAGCGCCATGGGGTGGACGTACCACTCAGCCGATTTGGGGATGTAGCCTCTGTGGAAATAGATCATGAATGTAAAGCCCTTAGAATTACTTTTCTTCCTTGGTGCTAAATGTTGTGGCTTGAGGAGGTATCAACTCTTGGTGATAAACGTACCTTCTCATAACACTTCTACAGGTAATTTTCCTAGGAGAAAATTTTATTTATAAGCAGGCAAATTTTACCTGCTCATTTCTTACCCCAAAGTAATGAAAGTATAAAATACGTCATGAAATAGATAGAGGTAGAACCCAAGAGACTTTTCCGCACTGACCAAAATAATGGGAGGGGGAAAGATTTGCTAATTAGTCAATAGCTACCATATATTTTAAAATAATATCTCTTTCAGTTATACATCCTAAAAATCTGTGCTGCAAAGTGGCAGAGGTGACTGAGAACAGTGACCAAACTTCGGAGGGTGATGACAGTGAGAGTGAGTAAGGATGTACATCGGAGGCGTGACCAGAGAGTGCACAGAAACGACACTGCTGTGTGACTGAGAGCTAAGAAAACGAGCATAATTCAACCTTTTATCACTAAGTGTCATCTTGTGGCACTGAGAGTAGTAAGGGTGAGAAATTCTGAATCGATTTAAAACTGGGCTATAGGCCCTGGCCTGGTAGCTCTGTTGGTTAGAGCATCGTCCCGATACACCAAGGTTGTGGGTTCAATCCCCGGTCAGGGCACATACAAGGGTCAACCAATGAATGCATAAATAAGTGGAGCAACACATCGATGTTTCTTTCTCTCTCTCCCCCTCTCTCCCTCCCTCCCTCTCACTTCTTCCCCATTTCTTTCTAAAATTAATAAAAAAGAAAAAAGAAAAATGGGCTGAAGATGAGACTGTGAAAGGAGGGTGGAAGCAGAGACAGAAAGTAAGTGCTGGTCTAACACAGGCCCAACTTCCCTGGGCTGTCCTGCTCATTACCTCATGGGAAGCCCATCCCGACAACCCCCCGTTGAGTGACAAAGAGCACCTGGTAAATTCGCATAATGAACTGGACTATCTGGAGCTAGTCTGTTTTGTTTTTTTCATTTAAACCTACCTTTGGTACATTGCTAAAAACATCTTGTGTGTATACATGGAAGATTCCATCCTATAAATCCATACTCGGGAGTACTTAACAGAGCCTTTCGGCCCTGAGTTAGTTGCAATTCAGCATAACCGTCTGTAGAAATACTTCTCGTTTTCTTAAGATACTGATAGCTACTCCGACAAGTTGCCTTTGTATGAAGATAGTCCAAGATGAAAATGGGGTGGCCTTGGCAATACCAGCCAGACCCAAGGTTTCTGAGGATCCTCTGGACCTGCAGAGCCCTGGGTCAGAGGGACAGAGGCTTCCCTTCAGTGGAAACTAAAGAGGACCTGTGGGGTGCCTGCAGGTAACCCCCAGGACACCTGGACGTGGTGACCCCTGAAAACATTCATGACCCCATTCTGGGACTGTGGCACCCAGGTTCACAAGATAATCAGGAGGAATGTGTAGTCACTACCCCTTAAATGGGAATGCCCAGAGCCTGACTTTGTGTGTTAATTGGAAAAGGTGGAAAGGAGAGCTGGGAAATGTCAGCACGGTGCCTGTCTTCATTCAGTGTGAGTCTTAGCCTTGCCGGGAGGCGGAAAAGCAGGTTGCTAGAACAGGACTGTGTGACTTGCCCCAGGGTCTTTATTCTTTTATACATCAGAAAGCACAGATGCTCAGGTTCATGGATATCCCAGGTGGAAGCCACCGTTTGAAAGAGAAGTAAACTCTTGTCACCAGGCTGTCCGTGAGCAGGTTTGGATCACACTCTGGCTCAGTTTCCTCATCTGTAAAACAAGACCTGCTCACCACACAGCCCCTTCTCAGAGGTGCCCCAGAGCACTGCTGGTGGGGGCCTCTGTCGTTGGAGGTGGCTCCGAGCTGGAGGTCAGACCACTGCCCTTTGCAGGAGGACAGGAGCACATCCCTGCTGCAGCCCCAATTCCTGGAGCTAAATCGGGCAGGCTTTTCAGGAAATAGGAAGTTCTGTGTCTTGGCTGGCAAAGGTTTTGACTGCTGAGCTCTTCCAATGTCCTTGAGATGTCGGTTTCTGTAGATACAGCCTCTGCTCCTGCTGGGGGAGGCCTTGGGGAGGCCTTGGGGTTGGCGGCCAGGCTTCCTGAGCTGCACTGGCTTTCCTTGGGCTTGTTGGCCACCTGTGGTTTTTGCTCCGTTGTCTTGTGAAACATAGCAGATAATAATAGCAAGTAATGGAGCTGCACAAAGGCGTGTTTCCCATGTACAAATGCTGGGGGGCCTGCTCTGGAGGATGGAATACTCACTCTGATGTGTGGTTCACAAACAGCTAAATGAAAATGCAGGGAAGGCCCTGTCCAGGTGGCTCAGTTGGTTGGAGCTTCGTCCCATGCACCAAAAGGTTTCGGGTTTGATACCCGGTCAGGGCACGTGCCTAGGTTGCAGGTGTGATTTCCCGTCAAGGCGCTTACGGGAGGCATCTGATTGATGGTTCTCTCTCACATCCATGTTTCTCTCTCTTTCTCTCCCTTCCTCTCTCTAAAATCAATGAAAAAACAAAACATGTCCTCAGGTGAGGATTAAAAAAAAAATACAGGAGAGGGGCTACACCTTAAACTAATCTTCATTTCTTTTTTCAGACATTTATATTTACTGTTTGACGTTCTGAGTAACATTTTGTAGGACATAGGACACTGATTAGTGAAATGTAAACAGTTACTAATTGGTTATTATGTACTGATTCCAAGTTTTGGGAAGATTTCTGAAATTCGAGGTAAAAGTACTTTGTCTTTATGCTTCTAAACTTACTGAGTTGAGTGATGTCTTTTGAAGTTATAGCAATAAAGTCACAATGTTTTCAACAGGAATGTTACTTTTTACATTTTTTTTAGACAGCATTTTCCCAGAGTGCCAAATGCAAAATAGAATTTTGTTCCCCTTGCTTTCTGGTTTGACTAAAATGCCAGTGAAGGCTGTGGGGGAGCTGGGACGCCAAGCACCGACTGCAGCACCCTCCCGGCCCCGGTGGTCACACTGCAGTGGGGCCTGGATATTCCGCCTGGGACAGGCCTGCCATGTGCACCCAGGTTAAATATGGGGGTGGCACTGATCTTGGGAGGTAGAAGGGTAAGTAGTAAACATTTGTACCTAGGTATTTAAAAAATTTGTTTTAATCAAAGCAAAAGTTTCTCCAATTTTATATAAAAAATGTGTATACTTTTTTGATCACTGAGTTTAAAGAATACCCTTTATTTAAGTGGGTGTAATGTGCCCCCCCCCCGTTAAAGAGTCGCGCCGTAATGGTACTTTTTATTCAGCCCTCCCCTCGCTGTCAGCCTTCTGTTAGGTGACATCATCTTGCAAATACCCTATCACTTCTATCTAGAATGCCCCCCCCCCCCAAGAATTAAGAATATCTAAAAATACCAGTATTATAGACATCTCAGTACATATTTTTTCTTAAGAAATACATCAGGAAGAAATAACTACAGATACTGCTTACAAAAATAAATCCATCACTGCTTGGACCTGCCGCAGGAGACTGAGTTCGTTACTCTGGAGCTTCCTCCGCTGGGACAACTTCCATCAGCATCTGAAGGTGCATGGTGATGGGCTCTGGAGTGAGGCAAAAAGTACTGTTAGGGAACTAATTACATTAATTTTGCCATGCTTATTGGTGAGCAGCAATATGGCTTTTACCCCACAGTGTGTCCCTTAGACCCACGCTTGGGACACGGTGGCAGGAGGTAGTCAGAACCATCCTGGCAGCTACAGTGGCACTTTGGGCACAAGTTATTTCCCATAAAGCTTTAGGAACCTGCTAAATAGTTTATTGCCACCAACCAATTTACAGGGAAAATCCAAATGCCTCAATTATATATGTATGTTTGCCACTGACCAGGAGTTGAATATTAGTCTGAAGTCACTAAAGACTTAGATTGTTCATTTGCTTAATTCTAAGTTCTTACCAGTTTTTGTAGGGAGCAGCTTGGCTAAATATTCTAAAGCTTCGAAATAAGACACATTTGTGGGACAAGGTAGAAGAGGGTATGGGGGGCTAAATGGTGATGGAAGGGGACTTGACTTGGGGTGGTGAACACACAATACATATAACTTAACCAAGGTCACCCCAATAAAGTCAATAAAAAAATAAGGCACAGTGGCGGGGGAAAGACATACTTTGTACCTATATGTTCTAAGTCATCCTGGCTAGGTTCTCTGTCAGCGTGGTCAAATCCAAGCTTATTTTCAGAGGCATGGAGGAAAAGAGCTGCTTTTCTCAGAGTAATAAATTGGTTTTCCTTTCTGTAGTAGTGTGTGTGCAATCCCTCTCTCAGCTTAGGGTTAAAGTCAAGAGGGTGGGGTGAGCTGTTTCAGGAAAGGAAAAAAGTCCTTGGTGGCAATAATAAAGCTATATTTTGTTTTTGGTTTCACTTTGTTAACATGAAACAGATCCCCTCTTGCTTATGACACCACTGTCAGGTAAGTGGTGGTACCTGATTCCACAGATGCGGACAGGGAAGCTGAGAAGGGACCTGACACTTGCCCAAGCTGGAGAAGGGCACCCTGGTCCCTGCTGGCTCAGTCTAAATAAAGTCTCAGGGCAACCTCACTGCCTGCCCGTTGGGTTTTGCCCTTTCCTACCTTGTGTGTCAGCCTAAGTTGCACGTATGTAAGTAATCACATGGGAGTGTCCAAGAGAGGGTTGTACTTCCCTGCTCAGACAAGCTGAAGGAGAACGGAAGAGGCAGGTTTTTAATCACATCTACTCAATACATATTAAGTGGCTGTTGTAGAGCTCCAGCCGATTTCCTGCCTTCTGGGAACTCGTAGTACAGGGAGAGGGAGACCAGGAAGGCTTTTATAGATGGAGTTTCCTGCAGTGGGATCTGCCAGACAGGATGACACCTTGTGAATGTCATACACACAGGTGTACTGCAGTCTCTAATGTACTTCGGTACCACTACTTTTTCAACGTGAAAGTGCCTATTTAGCTAAACTTTTAAACAAATGTCATAACAGATGAGGAACCAGGATTGCTGAGTGGAAATCAAGAGTTGTGGCCCTGAAATTGAAGGCTCAGCCCTTGTGTCAACTCTATCACCTTCTGGGTTGCTCCTGAGCCTCTCAGATGCTGTCTGTGTTATCAGGCAAAAGAGAGTGGTTCTTTGGGTGCCCAGTAGTGGGGACAGACTGATACTACTGAACTGTGTACTTAAAAATCGTTAAGATGGGCCCAGCCAGTGTGGTTCAGTGGTTGAGTGTTGACCCATGTACCAAGAGGTCACTGGTTCCATTCCCAGGCAGGGCACATGCCCAGGTTTCTGGCTCGATTCTCAGCAGGAGGCAGCAGACCCATGTTGCTGTTTCTTTCTCATGAATGTTTCTCCTCCCTCTCTCAAAAAATAAACTTTAAAAAATGGTTAAGATGGTAAAGTTTATGTGTATTTTACAATTTGAAAAAATGGTGCTTTCCCTTCCTATTTGTTGCCGTAATTTATGGAAACAAAGGAGGAAGCCACAGGGGGACGCCAGAGGCATCACCCTAAGGGTTAGGGGTCACTTGTCCTCACAAAGCCGAGTGAAAGGTGCTGGCTGCCTGGGGTCCTGGGACAGTCCCGGGAGAGTCAGGGCAGGGGGTGGCTGCCAAGGCAGCACCCATCTGCTTCCCTGAGCAGACCAGCCCCTCTGGTGATACTCACTTGAGATTTTCTGAGCCCATCCAAACTTGTAGTGGACAAAAAGGAAGTAAAACACGCTGCCGCTCAGGATGAACAGCATACAGTAGAGGTACTCCCACGCGGGTTCGCTGATGATGGGGGCCAAGACCAGAAACACGGATACGAGAGTCACCAAGATGGGGATGAAAAGGGGCACCTGCAGGCAGAGCAGCAAGTCATGGTTTGGCCAGGTGCATCCATTTCGTTCTGGAAACTTTTTATTCAAAACCACATTGACACACAAAAATTCATGATCTGTGTACTCCAATTTCAATAAGATTTAAGTAATTTTGCCAGTCTTACTTAACCTACCTTTTTTCTCCCCTAGAATATAAATAAATGGCAGACTTTGTATCATTCTACCTGTAACATATTCGCTGTACATTCTCTGATGAGGACTTTGTTTTGAACATGTTTGTCCCTTTTTTTTTTTATCTTGTCATGGACTTGGAGGAATTTATCCTACCTACACAATGTTATAATTCTCGCTTTGCCTGGTGACATGCTTCTCTCATCCCTCATTTCCTGTAAACTGGTGGTTAGATCTGGAGGCAGGAACACCTGATAGTAGGAGCTGCCACTTCCTTTTTTTTTTTTATCACATCAGGAGGCACCCGATGTCTGATTGTCCCACTCCTGAATCTGAGGTCCGTCAGTGGGTTCAGGGGCAGGAAAGGAGCTCAATCCACCAGATCTGGATTCCTTGGGCCATGCAGGGAGGTGGGAGGGAGCCCAGACAGATTGCGGAGGTGCGGATTAGGCCTGGGGCTGGAATTCTGAAGTCCCCATCAGCCTGTGAAAAGTCTATGCTTGAGAGATACAACGGTCAGAACTGGACATCTTGCTCAGGTAGGTCACAGGCATTCTTGATAATAGCAAATTAATCAGGTGGCTAACTGGATCATAAACTATGTGAAATAAGTTGAAGGGCAAACTCCACTTTAAAACATGGTATTCAGAGAAGAGCAGGGTCTGGTTGGAAATAGCGCGGCCCTGGGATCTAAAATAGTTACCTCTCTAACTCATTTCAAGAAGCCGAGGGCACTCGTGACACTCATGGCACTAAACCTACCTTGATAGGTCTCTCCAGTTCTTTCCTTGTGAACCTCATCACAATCAGCCCCAGAACTGTCAGGCCATAAAACATCCACGCAGCAAAACTGAAGTAGTTGACCAGTGAGTTTATATCACCAGGAATGATATAAATAGTGGCTATGATGCCCTAGTAGAAAGAAGAATTCTTAGGTCGTCAGCACATAAAGCACCATCCTGCTCCCCTCCCTGTGAACAAGCACTGGCAGGAAGGAGAAATTACCCATTATCTTTGGGTTAAACCAGACTGGCTGTGATAGGTGTTCTGAGGCCTGGCAGAAAGGACGGAAAATTTGTGACTCTCTGAAGCTGTGATTTTAAGCAGGGGAAAACTATAAGTGTGCATATTGCACCAGCTTCCTAATTACGAATTTTCCTTCCAGAGAGTTTTCATCGTGGGAAAAGCCCTGGGCTCTGAAACTCTGGCTGTCAGGGTCTGGTTGTGACCTGCACTATCTGCACCTTGTAATTCCAAGGGCCCTGTAATTCTGGGTCTCCTTCCTCCTCAAAGGGAGTAGGTTGACAGAACAGTGGTTCTCTGGGGCTGGGTGACGATCCGGGGGTGCCCAAGACAGATGCACACAACCCGGGACTGTCCTCCACCAAGATGTCAGAGGGCCATTACTGCACAAGGATCCCGTGACTTCTAAATTATTGGACTGTAATGAGCAGCTGTTGCCAGTAGCCAACTTGTAAAATGCCTACTCTCCATCCCCAGAAGTTTGTAGTTTGTTACCAGGAACCTAGGGCACCCAAATGTACATATAAGACGTGTAAAGGGTACAAGCTTGGAACATTCAAACAGTATATAAATTCAGAACAAGGAGCTGGAGGTTGAGTAAACTTATAATTGTCTTGGACTTTTGGGTTTATTTTTTAATTTGAGAGAGGAAAGGAGAGAGAGAAACATCAATGTGGTGGTCCACTTATTTATGCATTCATTGGCTGACTCTTGCACGTGCCCTGCCCAGGTATTGAGCCCACAACCTTGGTCTATCGAGATGATGCTCTCACCCACTGAACTACCTGGCCAGGGCCTTGGGCTTTTTTTATATACTAGTTTCAGGTTCAGGACTAAGGGAGCCTGGGTCATTTGAAAACCACTGGGCTTAGCAACCAAACTGAGGGACCGACCCTCTGTCTTTAAGGGGATATTTGCGTGGCGGAATTTGTACTTACATAAAATATGATGGCAGGGGCTGGAGTCAGGCGCTTGACGCTGATGTAAGAGAGCACTTTCAGCATGTGGCCTTCCCGGCCTGCAACATAAACGAGTCTGGAAAATACAGAAGTCAGCTGGTTAGAGTGCAGGCTGCTGTACCATCACTGGGCAAGTGTATCCTCAGCTTCACCACCGAGGCCACAGAGAAGGACTGAGTTGTGACCTCAGTGTGTCCATGCAGGGTCTGGCCTCTGGAGGTGGGTGACTTTGGAGAAGTGAGTGAAAGAACTGCATTCTGGTGCAGGGGAGTCACCTAAGCCAGGGAAAGGGTGGGGGTGACTTGGGAGGCCCTTTCAAAGAGAAGATAACTGAGCTAAGTCCTGAAAGTGGCACAAGAAATACATGTAAAATGAAGTCCAGGGCCAGGTGACCCCAGTACTTGGAGCACCTAACAGAGCAAACACAGAAGTGCCTTGCACTTCTTAAGTCCAGAACTTCCATGTTTAAAAAAATCAGGCAAACTAAGGGTAAGTCAGTAGATGCAAACAAGTGTCCTGGTTCCACCCAAGAACTCCTGATGGTCCAGTAATCGGAAACCGTGTTACATGTTAGAAAAAAGAAGAGCTAAACAAAAAAAAATTTACTGTAATTAAAATTTTAACAACAGCCCTGGCTGTTGTGGCTTGGTTGGGCATCCCCCTGTGTGCTGAAAGGGCGCTGGTTTGATTCCAGGTCAGGGCACATGCCCAGGTTGTGGGCTCAATCCCCAGTAAGGGGCGTGCAGGAGGCGGCCAATGGATGTTTCGCTCTCACATTGCTGTTTCTCCCTCTCCCACTCTCTAAAAATCCATAAAAAATTTTTTAAAAATTTAATCAATAGCAGATAGATGCAAGTGAAAAAGTGAATGAGAAGCCAGATCTAAGTATGAAACACAGAGAATGGAAAATGTGGACAGGAAGTTAAGAGAAGAAACAGCGGGAGAAGCTCGAATAATGGATTGGGGTAAGGTGAGTTCAAAGAACAGAGAGCTTTTAGAAGAAGAAAAACATGCCCAGGTATAAACATAGCGGGAGGAAAAAGGGGGAAAAAAGTCTAAGCTACTGAATTTAAAAGATTAACTGCAAAATTGGGACAGTCAGAACAACAGCAGGCATCTCATGAGAAATCACTTTTTCCGCGGTGAGGGAAATGGATTTTCAGATTAAGATTCTCTAAAGCTAAGCTATCACTCAAGACTTTGGACAAAATAAATGCATTGTTAGATAAACAATAGCTGGGAGACATTTACTGTTCTTCAACCCTCATGGGAAAGTGTTAAAAAGAAACTGAACTCAGAGGTTACTGGTTGAAGAAGCAATGTCAAGGAAACACCAGTAAAACATGTCATATGTATGCAAGTATTGGATTTTTAATTTTTGTCATGCACTTTTTTGGAGGGACAGGTTTGTAAACAAGGAGTAGCCGATGCCTAGACGATACGCAAGGGAGAGCCCTCGTAAGAGGAAAGAGGGTTGAGATCCTGAGGCTCTATTAGGTGTTCCTGTGACATTTTAAGGGTGACTGCTGATAGAAATATACCAGCAGAAGAAAAAAGGAATAAAGGTAATTTGGTTGGGTAATAAATCAGGATGAGATTTTTTTTTAAACCAAGAAAACCGAAAGGAATGTGTTAGGAATTAATCCAGCTGTACCGTAATCACACTAAATGTGATCAGATTCACTTTGCCTGGCTAGACTTTTTTTTTTTTTTAAATATGTCTTTATTGATTTCAGAGAGAGGAAGGGAGAGGGAGAGAGAGAGAGAAACATCAATGATGAGAGTCATTGATTGGCCGCCTCCTGCACACCCCCTGGTGGGGATCGAGCTTATGCCCTGATTGGGAATTGACCCGCGATCTCCTGGGTCCTTGGTCGATGCTCAACCTCTGAGCCACGCCGGTGGGGCCCGGCTAGAGACTCTTCGGGGTGGGATTTGTTGAAAGAGACACAAACCACAGCCCTATGTCACTAAGGGGCTGAAAATTAAAGGGATGGGATATGTTACCAGAAATAACAGCCTAAGGCGGCTCGTTGAGCAATATCAGTATCAGATAAAAGAGCATTTAAGGCAAAAAGAGGGAGCGTTCATTCTGAAAAAGGGAAGAGACTACCAAGAAGATATATACAATTTTTTTTCAAAGCAAAACTTGACAAATCCACCATGAGAGCAGGATATTTCAACAGTAAGGTACAAACTTGATTTTTTAAAAATCTAGAAGATAATAGAATATATGTTATTTTCAAGACCATAGGAAACATTTACAAAAATTTCAGTAAGCCACAAGGGAAGTCTTAGAATTTATGGAGAAGTGATAGCATAAAAATCACATCCTCTGACTACAATACAATAAAATTAGAAGCCAGGATACAAAGGCTAAACAAGACCATCTATTTAAAACCCCATATTTGAACTTTGAAAAGATATACACATGGTATTAAGCCGATTCCCAGAACAAGTCATTGAGAGCGGGAGGAAAGGCGTTGCTAGGTAGAGGGGGAAGACTCGGACTCAAGATGCTGCTCTGAGCCCTAGCCTGCTCAGTGGTTAGAGCATTGGCCCTCAGACTGAAGAGTCCCGGGTTTGATTCTGGCCAAGGGCACGTACCTGAGTTTCAGGCTCGATCCCTGGCCTGGTCAGGGTCCGGGCATGTGCTGGAGGCAACCAATCAATGTGTCTGTCTCACATCAATGTTTCTCTCTCTCCCTCTCTCCCTTCCACTCTCTCTGAAAAGCAATGGAAAAATATCCTTGGTTGAGAATTAAACACACAACAAACCTGCTGTGGATTCACTCTTTAAACTCCATCAGTTCCTCACCAATCAATATATAAATTCCTCACACTTAAAATGCAAGTAAGACTTTTGGAACTGGACAAAACAATCGTCAGTGCGACTGGAATGCTAAACAGGCAAGGAGAAGGCTGACATGGGAGCAGCTGTCCTACCAGATTTCACATTACTGAAGCTGTGGGATGTATAAGTGTGATAACAGCACAGGAAAAGACCTATCCATGAAGCGAAGTGAACCAAGGACACTGGGAATAATAGTGGTGGCATTTCAAACCAGGGGGAAAGCGTGGACTATTTAGTAAGAAATCCTGGGACAACTGGTAAAGGTTTAGGGGTTTTGGGGGGAAGTAAGATTTATGCCTCACATCAAAATATACTCCAGATTGATCAAAGTGCTACAGTAAAATGCTAGAAGAAAACTTAGGTGGGTGTTTTTTTTAAAATATATTTTTACTGATTTCAGAGAGACGGAGAGGGAGAGGGGGAGAGAGAGAGAGAGAAACATCAATAAGAGAGTCATTGATCAGCTGCCTCTTGCACGCCCCCTACCGGGGATCGAGCCCACCACCCAGGCATGTGTCTTGACCAGAAATTCAACCAGCAACCTTTCAGTGTACAGGGCAAGAGCTCAACCAACTGAGCCACGCTGGCCAGGGCTCATTTTTTTAATGGTATTTCTGAAACACCACCTAGCCCATGAATGGAGGCCGTGGTAAATTATGCTACATCATAAAGTAGAATACAGCACAGCTGTTAACTGTCTCTTGACCAGGAGGGTCGAGAGGGTTGGCTGGGCTAGCAAATGATGGCTGTTTATGCAAATAATAAACCACTGTTTGCTTTCATGCTACAGAAACTGAGTTGAGTAGTTGTGACAGACTTACATGACCTGCAAGCCTAAAGTATTCACTGTCTGGCCCTTTAAGGGAAAGTTTGCCAATCCCTGGTCTAGACTATGTATATAATAACAGAAGACTATGTTCAAGAAATATCATTAGGTGAAAAAAGGTACAAGGTGAAAGGTAATACGTGTGAACCAATGCCCCTCTCACCCTGTGCCCCAGAGTCCACCTGGTGCTGGAATCGGCAGCACTGTCACCCCGAGAGAGGAACCTTGCCTCTCTTGGATGGGCCAGCCATATCCAGGGCCAGTGTGCAAGCTTGTCCATGCTTTCGCTCCCTTCCTGCTGGTGCCATGAGGGGTTTAGCCTGCAAGGGTTTAGCCTGCAGGGCCCTGTTAGCCATGAGGCTGTCTTTCTCAAGTGTGCAATCTGCTCTGATGCCCCTGTCCCCGGGGTTGCGCATCGGGGTCCCCTACCTGCCCGCTGTGAAGCAGGTCCCATTAGCAGCACCGATGGTTGAAAATGCCACAAAGAGTGGCACGACCCAAGAGGCTGGATAGAGAACACGGTCACCGAACGTCTGGTGAGAGAAGCGAGATGACTCCTGAGGGTCTTGCATGGCCCCCGAGAGCTATGGGTCCCAGAAAGCTGCTGCACTGTCCCAGAGGCTCGGCCCCCAACCCCAAGGTGAGTGCAGCTGCTGACTCCTGGAGAGGAAAAGTAGGGAACCACGCTGGAGGGAATCAACTGGGTCTCCCCTCTCCTCAGTGTGTCTCAGCATTGGTTGGCGGTTGCAGAAGTCTCTCCTCCACCTCTCCTGTCATAATTCTTAGCCATCTCCGTATCATTTGGACACCCTGCCCTCTCGCCTCCTTGGCCCCCTCATTCAGAAGGACCTCAGCTGGGTGAACTCATCATAACTGAGGCCGCGTCTCCCCATGCTACCCACCCTTGTCATCTCAGTCTGTTTCTAGTTAGCGTCCTGTCCTACCCCAACTCCAAGAGGCCTCCAGCACATGAACCCCACCCGCCTTTTCCACTGCCCCACACCCCTCACTCTGGTCCTCCCTTCCCTCCTTACCCAGCGTAAAGCCCACAATGCATATTACAACTCCCTCCCTCAGTGACTCCTGTTCCCTTTCTCTCCTCATACTTGCCTGTCCAAACTCCAGCCCTGCCCCCAGGCCACTGGTGGGCTGGGAAAGGGACCCTGCAGGCTTGGCTGGCGGCCTTCAGCCTCAGGTGGATCTTCGGTGCTGTCTTAACCTGTTCACTCTCCCCGCCTCCTAGCCGGTCATTTCCCTTCTCCCCTGTGGGGTCTTCAGCTTGGGCATTTCTGCCTTGCCCGCCCCTCCTGCAGGGATGGGGCACTTACCACGGCCACCGCCTGTGACTGCAGGAGCTCCGTCGCGGTCATCACAGTGAAGTAGGACACGTTCATGAGGATGTAGCACCCTGTCACCAGCGGGATCCCGATGATAATAGCCAGGGGCAGGTTCCTAGGAGGGGCAGGGACCCAGGAACCCAGGGTCAGACCAGAGCATCCTTGAGAGACTCACAAGATTGCTGTTTTCACCTGGTCTTTGCTCCCACCTTTGCTGGCCAGCCCTCCATCTGCTCCCTGTGGTGGGCTGGGGACACAGCTGCCCCTCCAGAGGCCCACCCAGCAGGGGGCTTGTGAAACAGCACAGCACAGAGGACACATGTGACATCTTCAAATGAGAAAGAAGACTCCCAGGCAGCAAAATGGAATTGTTTATAAGCAAAATAAGCCAGAGATAAAGATGGAGTTCTCCCTTTCTCTCAGCAACTATTCCACTACCCAAACCAAACCAAACTCTAAGGAGTGGGAACGAGCTTGTAGGACCACTCAGTGTCTGGAAGGGGGTCTGGGATAATTGGAGGAAGGGGCTCCCCCTTTTCTTGGGAGAAGAGAAATATGGTTGCCTGCCTACTGTCTCCTGCCCTGACTCAGATTTCTCACCTGAAAGGGTTTCTAAGTTCTTCTGTGATATAATTGAGTTGATTCCTAGAGAAAGAAAAGTAACATGAGTAACATAATTTGCTAAGATTGTGAAACACAAAATAATAAATGTTGGCCTCGTTTAAGAGTCTCCACCATTGCCCGGCTGGTGTGGCTCAGCGACTGAGCATTGACCCATGAACCTGGAGGTCACGGTTCAATTCCTGGTCAGGGCACATGCCCTGGTTTTAGGCTCGATCCCCAGCAGCGGGTGTGCGGGAGGCAGCTGATCAATGACTCTCGTCGTTGATTTTCTCTCTCTCCCTCTCCCTTCCTCTCTCTGAAATCAATAAAAACATATAAGAATCTCCACCATAGGAACCTCTCCTGCAGGGATTCTGGGCTAACATCTTTCAGAGGAAGCCCTGGCGATGCTGGGCTACAAAGTCTGAACATCCATCAGTTGGTAAGTCTTTCCTCTCCATGGGAATCGCATGAATTTTCAAGAATTATTGGTGCTTTGAAAAAATGGAAAATTCTTTGAAAAGAGAACGAAATCTGCAGGTGCTGTGCATGAGGGAAAGGCCAGCTACACGAATGGCCACACTTCTCTAGTTGATTCCTAGCAGAATCTCGCTGACTAAACCTGGCATTTTCCAGGGAGAAACAGAAGTGCTGCTGAGTACTTTTGCCTCGTCACGTGCCTGGGCTGCCCTGCCTCCCAATGGGCTAAGCCCCTGTGTTTCTGTGGAAGCTTCTGGCCCACAGGCACCACCACTGCCTGCCCACAGGCCACTCTGCCAAGGGCTGGGGCCACAAGAGCGACTGGGAAGGGGGCAGGTGTCCCAGTGTCTCTGGGGTCCAAGGAGAACAGAAGGGTGAGGGGTGGGATGCTTCACAAAAGGGAGATGTGAAGGTGAATTTTAGGGTCCCACGAAACCCCAGAAAGGGGAAGTCATTGCTTTCCACGCGGTTTGGGTTAACGCAGCCTGAGGAACCCACATCCGGATGCGCCGTCTTTGCGTGCCTTACCATCCGTCGTACGCCCAGAGTCCATTGTAAAATGCCAGACTGATGGCTCCCACGGACAGTTTTGTGCCCTCAAAAGAATTTTCAAAGTTCTTTGTATTTCCTGTAATTAAACCAGACATTAAACAGTGGGTGTCAGCTGACCAGCGTGGGGCTTTGCATCTTCACCACGTGAAAGAAGATTTATGGCCTCAGGTTATTACACAAACTCTGAAAAGCGGGGACACTAAAGATTCTGTTGAGTTTTTGGCTTAGAGATATGCTCAGCAGTAAGACCTCCAGGCAAAAAGGAGGCCCATGCTTCTGGCCTCTCCCCCCACTCCTGCTGAAGGTCACCTTGGGCCAGGAGGACAAGTCCGCTGATGATGATGATGGCCACGATCACCAGCTTGGCCGCTGTGAACACGTTCTGGACGTAGCTGCCCAGCCGCACGCTCAGCGCGTTCACCGTGGTGATGAGCACTGGGAAGGGGGCAACATTCTGTGTCGGGGGCTCAACATCTCCATTCTTAAGGCCCTGGAAGGGGGCTCCTTTCTACCCTCCCAACCTCCTCCCAACAGCTTCCACCCATGAAGAGTGACAGGCCTTTTGCCCCACTTCTCACCTCCCTCCAGGCCCACTTGGCCAATTTCTGGACGTTCAGGAGCCGAGACCAGTGTCCCCACCTCATCTGTGCCAGGTCTTTTCTGACCCCTGCCCAAGGTTTCAGACTTGGGTACTCACAGATGGCAGCGGCGGCCAGGCATTTAACCACAATTTCAGGAGGCTTGCAGCCAGAGTAGAAGGGTGCAGAGGCATACTCAGAAAAGCTGAGGCAGATGATGGCAAAGGACGAGGGCTTGATGATGAACAGGCTGGTCCAGGAAAAGAGATAGGCAGGGATGGGGCCAAAGGCCTCCATCAGGTAAGGGTATTCGCCTCCCGACTTGGTGATCATCGTACCAAGTTCCGCAAAGCACAGAGCGCCTAGAACACAGTGAGGAGGGGACCCCAGGCCCCCAGTGAGGCGTGGCCTGGTTGAGAGAGCCCCCCTCCTGTCTGGGGGCCCGGGGCTCACAGGGGCCCACCCCGGTGCTCTCTCATCGGACTATGCTGAGTTCTGGCCAGCAGACATTTCGGCGCAGCCTGATTTACACCTATTGTGCACCAGCACTGAAAGAGGCCCAGCAGCAGCAAGGCCTGGACATAGGATCACGCTCAGAGAGCCTGGACCCACATTCAATAGGAGACACGGCCAGGGGGTGGCATCTTTGTTACCCAGTGTTGCAAGAATCCCACATGCTGCCCATATGATGAGACAGGGCCCCACAGCTTCCGTGTTGCTGAGCACAGACTTGGGAGAAATGAAGATCCCAGAGCCGATGATGGTGCCCACGATAATGCAGATGCCGCTGAGCAGGCCCACCTTGGGTGCGGAGGAAGGAGAGGAGAGTTAGTGCTGCACCGGATCCAGCTCAGATGGCCAACTGCAGCCCTTCTCTCCCTCCTTGGGTACACCCAGCACAACCCCAAGTGAAGCCCTTTCCCAGGCACTTTCACCAGGTGCTGTTGCAGGAGAACACCAGGGTGCTGCTCCTGGGGCTTGGCTCACACTAAGTCCATTAATCCTCACAACAGCCTCATGAGTCAAGGATACCATATCACACTCATTTTACGGGAGAGAAAATGGAGGCACAGAAAGGTTACATTCTTGCCCAGGGTTACATGCCAGTGTGGGTAGACCTGGCGCAGGTCCCATACACCAGCACTGCCCTCGCTGCCCTGGATAGAGGGGCTCTGATGGTAAAGGCTGATTTAGCAAACAATCCACAACAAGAAAGGCTATAGGTACTAAGAAGTACAAATTGACAGTTAGTTATAAAATAGTCACAGAGATGTAAAGTACTGCATAGGAAATATAGTCAATAATACTGTAATAGCCCAGCTGGTGTGGTTCAGTGGCTAAGCAATGACCCATGAACCAACAGGCCATTGGTTCGATTCCTGATCAGGGCACATGCCCAGGTTGCGGGCTCGATCCCCAGTAGAGGGCATGCAGGAGGCAGCTGATCAAGGACTCTCATCATTGATGTTTCTCTCTCTCTCCCTTTCTTCCTCTCTCTGTAAAAAAAATCAATGAAAACATTAAAAAATAATAATAATAATAATATTGTAATAACTATGTCCTTTGTATTATCGTGGGGATCACTTCATAAATTACATAAATGTCTAACCACCATGCTAGACACCAGAAACTGATATAAAAGAATGTTGAATGTCAACTGTAATTAACAAATTTTTTTTAAAAAGGAAGGCTCTAGGGACATGCCTGTTAGCTGGGCAGAGCAAAATGAAGCTTCTCTCCCAGGATAATGGGTAAATCAGGACTGGGTCCCAGCCAGGGGTAAGAGTTGAGCAATGGAGCCTCCAGGGACACACTAGGGGGCTATGAAATTTCTGAGGATATTTTGTAGGGTATGTGCTTCCCACCAACAAGGCCCAGCTCAGCCACACACCGTTCAGTTCCATTCCTGTGAAGTCCCAGAATAGGCTAAACTAATCCATAAGGATTGAGCTCAGGATTGGGGGTCCCTTGGGAAAGGGGTAAGAGGGAACTTTCTGGGAGAGACCAGTTTGTCAAAACTCATTGAACTGAACGCTGAAGATCTATACATTTCACTGTGTGTTAATTACACATGAATCCAGTAAGAAAAACACTTTTTTAAAGAGAGAAAATGTCTGATTCAGGCCCCTCCTTTAATGTCAGCCCTCAGAAGCCCCCAGCTGGATTTTTGGAGCCCAAGGTGAATGTGCTTGTATTTGCCTGTCTGGGCAGAGGCTACACTCAGGATTAGAGCCCAGAGAACAAAGCTGGCCACCAAGGGACACACACAATTGAAGGAGGGGTCCCAGGGAGCAGTGTCAGCTTCCATTTGGGCCTCAGGGCCAGGGTGAGCTCCCAGGGTAGTCTCTGTCTCCGCTTTCCTCCTCTAATGGTGGGGTCAGCTCACCCACACCTTGGGGTCCTCCAGAATCCTCCTCCCGCTGAGGTCTGCATTCCCCCCAAGTCCTGAGTTTAGGACTTGCCTGGGGTTAGCTCAGTTGTGCTCTTTTCATGGCTGAAACGGAGGCTGCTGCTGCCTATCAGCCAACTCCTGGGGACCCAAGATCTCAGGCCAACCCTCAGTCAGTCCAAGCCACCCTTCTTGTCAATCCCCAGATCCCTCCTCCCTCTGTTCCCTGTGCTGCCAGGAGTGGGAGCCCCCGGAGCCTCGGTCCAGTGCTCAGCCCACTGGAATCCATCCTGATTTTACTCAGGACCCTCAGTCTTCATCCTATGAGCCTGAAGCTTGTTCTTTCCCGTTCACCCTGCAGCTACCATCCACCTGGGACTAGGTCCTTTGGGGCTCTACACCTCCGCCCTCCTATGCCAGCCCATCTTACACGAGCTCTGGGCCCCCCAAGGCTGCAGGCACCTCCAAGTCCAGCCCTTACTAGATTCTAGTTCAGAGGGCTCACCTAAGGCTGACCCATGCCACTCACCACCCCGGCCAGACTCACTAGCAGAAGCGGGAGTTTCTCACCACTGGATGTAGCAGGACAGATATTTGGTGAAGACCCTACAGAGGGGACTCAAACATCACAAGGTCCTCTCTGACCCTCCCTGAAGAGGCCATCGGGCTGAGCAAATACCAGCTTCTCCAAGTTGGCCCAGGGCACAGAAGCACACACGTGTTAACTTCAAAGAATATGCTGAGCTCACCGGCAAGAGGGAAGTTAAGTGCAAAAAAATGTTCCTTTAGAGATAGTGCATAAAGTACATCTGTACTTTACAAACCAGAGGTCAGTGGGACTTCCCTGCCTGCTCCCCAGTTACACGCCCTGCCCTGCTTGGGAAGGGCCTACCCAGAAGGGCCGCCTTACCTCCTTCTGGAGACTTGTGGTCTTGGGTTCATTGCTCTGAATGGACTCCTGATCCTCTCTCCTTTTTCTCAGGTTTGTCTCCTCCATCTTTCCCTCCTGCCGGTTCTAGGAGGCTGCAGGAGGACGTGGGCCTGACTCAGCAAATGCACAGACAGGGCACAATCGGGAGCTCACCGGGGCTCTGTGGGAACCGACGCCAGAAGCAGATTATTGGCTGCTGTTTCTGGAAAGTACAGGTGTCTACCCCTTAGGGATAACTTGCTCAGTCCCCTAAATAACAACTTTTCATGACTGTCATTCAGGCCTTGGGAACAGAGCTCCTGGGCTGTTTTCTAACCTTCCCTGTCAGACGCCTGCGCTTCTGGGCTCCTGGTCTCAGCAATGACACACTTGGAAAGTCATTCTACCTCCATGGTCCAACCTCATTTTTTTCCAAAGTAGAAAGAAATATTGTATTTAGTAGCAAGCATGGGGTATACGTAGTAGAACCATGTTCAAGAAGGAATGCTTTTCTCATAATTACTTCCCACCATGAAGGCACCTCTCACATAAAAGATTCACCATGTAGATGTTTCGCATTGAAGGATGCGAGGAATGAAAAAAAATTGCTGAGGAAAATCGGTTCAAGGCTTCACTAGCTGATGGTCCTATCCTGTTCCCTTTCTCTAAATAAAGTTCCTCCCAGTCCCTGGCCGACAGCAGCAAGCCTGCCCATCACCCAGTGGTCTTACCTTCTTGACTCTGCGGAGCCCAGGGAGCTTCCCGTGCGAATGAGTGCCTGTGTCTCCACTGTCATGCCCTAGGAATGGCCATGTCTTGTGCCCAGGAGTGGAGGAAGCCAGAAGGTACAGAGGTCAGCAAAGGTAATAATTAAACACTTTTTTTTTTTTTTTAAAGAAATGAAGTTTGGATACACCACACCAAAAGGGGAGCGTCAGGCAAGCCAGTTTCTCTCCAGAAACATTTTTGTTTTGTTCATTGGTGTCTAGATCAATTTTTTTTCCTTAACTAGATCCCCCCAAACCAACCACATCCTGTAAGAAGACATCTCTCTAAAGACTGGAACCAGAGGAATTAAACTTTGGAACCAACTCTTTTATTACTTAATAGGCTATATTTACAACTGCAATTAGGCAGCACAAACAGGAACCACTGAGCTTGCAACTCATCCTTCAGGGCAGGTGTTTTCCCTGCCCTAGGAATTTCCTCCCAGAAGCCTTGGACTGACCAAGCTGATGGGAAGGTGGTGAGTCCTTCCCACTCATGTTTGCCAGGGTTGGGTTTTGGCACCACCTGGAACTGCAAGAGAGTTTGGCACATGCAGACTCAGCAGTGCAGCCTCTTGCGGGTCCCTGCCCCACCTGCACCTGCACCTGCACCTGTACCAGCTGGCTGGTTCAATTTGATGATGCTGCTGTTAAAGTAGCCCAATCTCATGTTCACCACTGTAGAGTGGAAAAGGGGCACAGAACATCATCAGTTCCATACTCTCACTTACCTAATGGGGAAACTGAAGCCCTGAGAGGGAAAGAAGCACATCTAGGCCACAGAGCTCTGGCCCCTCACCGGGATGTCTGGCTCTCTCAGCGGGCAGAGGTGCTCCAGCTGTCCCTCCAGCTGGGGGCAGATCCACCTCTTCCCACCAGAGGTGGTTCAAGTGGCGGCTCTAATCCCTTATCTCAGATAAGGGCTTTCTCTGGGGTGGGTAGAGCCCAGCCTGAAGCATTGTTGCTGTTATCACAGCCATCGGCATTGGAGTAAACTTAACAGCATTCCAGATACCCAATGAGACCACAGGTTACAGGACAGAGCTAAATGAGTCAGTGGAGATCGCTTAGGGAGCATATTGAGACAGGCTGACCTGAGAGAGGACAGATTTCTCAGGGTTTCCCTTAAAGCCATCTGGAGAATGTGGGGACCCTTGCTGTCCCAGAGTCAGGGTCCTGGTTTAGAAGTTTGTCGCCTGCCCCCTTAGTGAGGCCACACTTGCTCATCAGGGTGCCCGCCACTCTGCTCGCCAGGGCCAGAGCCCCCAGCAGAGTGCTCATTCGGGGGGTCCTCCAGCAGGAGCACGGAGGCCAGAAGCCAGGGTGGGCGCTGCCCACAGGCTTGGTGGAGTCCCCGCAGCAACACTCCAACGCTGCCCTCTAAATTTACAAAACCCTGCAGAATATCCCTGGGTGAAAGTTGCCTCCAGAGCGCTGATATTCTAACAGAAGCCCAGAGAGGAGGGCAGGGTGTGGTGGTGGGGAGAATGCCCTCCTACCCAACCAGACATGTGACTTCAGTGCCACTTAGCCTGTCTCCAAGCCAAGCTCTGAATCCCTATGATGCTGGGACACCACCCACGTGGACCCGTGAAGACTCCAGGTGATTCGCTCAATTCCAGCCCTGTTAGCTCGGAGGCTCCCCTGTCTCCTCGGGCCTCTGCCAAGGCCTGCGTTTGGGACATCTGGGGATGGGATTCTTTGTTGAGGGTCAGAAATATATTTCAGATAATTTTTGATCCCTCGTGGGCATTTCTTCCCTTAAAGCCGTTGTTCCTTCTTTTTGTTTTACCCTAGCAGAGTGAGTGCTCAACCAATTATCATAAGCTCCTCCCTCCATGCAAAATAATCTGGATTTGTTTTAAAAACACATTTCCCAGAGAAACAAGATGGCGGGTAGGTCACAGCTGCACCCGCCGCCTCCCGCAACCACATCAAAATTACAACGAAAATACAGAACCAGCAGCACTCTGAGCCTCCTGAAACCTGGCTGAACAGAAGCCCTACAACCAGGGAGCTGAAGAAGCACCGAGACCGGGAGGAGGGGTGGAGACGCGGGCCGGTCGGGGCTGAATTACAGAGACTCGGCCGCCGGGCCCACACCCGGTGCCGCGGGTTAAACCCGGGAGGGAATCTTGGGGCAGAGGTTTCCCCGGAGGAGGGAGCGGTCCCAGCCCCACAGCAGGCCCCCAGCCCAGGGCTCCAGGCCGGGAAGAGACGTCCTCACAACTCCAGGCTGTGAAACCAGCGGGACTGTCCCTGAGGGTCTCGGAGGCTGCGGGAGCCCCAGCAGCTCCTCTTAAGGGCCCGGCATGGACTCACTCGGAGGCTCCCTCTGAGCCCAGCGCCGGGGAGCAGCCTGAAAGGACCCGGGACACTCGGGGAGGAACTAACCTGCCTGAAGTCGGGGCGAGAGGTGGAGGGCGGCTTCCTTCGACGCAGAGGAGCTGGCAGAGGCCATGGCTCCTTTGGGGAGCCCTCCCCACACACAGCCAGCAGGCAGGCGCCATATTTGAGTCACCAGCGCCTCACTCACGCTTCTGGCCCCTTCCCGTGATTCCTGGAGGCCCCGCCCCTCCCCACCTGCAGCTCATCCAGGCCATTTCCAGGGGCTTTTCTGTGCAAGTGGCCTCTCGAGCCTCATGCTTAGGACTTTCCTAAAATCTTTCCAACAAGCAGCAGCTGCCCCATACGGCTTGATAAGCGGCCCCAGGCCTGGCACTAGTGGCAGCCTGCACTGGCTCATAGCTTGGCTTCTCCTGGACACCGCCAAGCCCAGCACAAGGAGCAGCCAACTACGGTTTGCTGTGTAGCTCATGCTGGGTGGCCCTGAGCAAGGCACTGGCACAGGCACAGGCTGACTTTGCACCTCCCAGGAGGCCCCAGAGACAGTGCACCTGGTGGTCAGACTCGACCACGCTGGATTACAACCCTGCCACATCCACGAGTGACACTCAGGAGGCACACTTGGTGAACACCAAAGCTCCACTGAAGTAAATCCTGCTCCATAGGGGTGTCTCCAGCACAGCAGCTCTCTGGCTGTAGTTGCAGCTGGTCCTCACAGCTGATTGGCCTGGGGGTCAGTTCCTCCCAGGGACGCCAACAGCAACCAGGGCTCAACTACAACAGGACAGTGTACACTGCCCACACAGGGGAGCACCTAGAAGGCCCCGCTAAGGTGATTGGGGAGGCTGAGCCACTGGACCCTACAGGACACCGACTACACAAAGCCACTCTACAAATTCCAGGAGACATAGCAGCTCTACCTAATACATAGAAACAAACACCTGGAAGCAGCCAAAATGTGGAGGCAAAGAAACATGTCACAAAGGAAAGGACAGAAGAAATCTCTAGAAGAGGAACTAAATGAAATAGATCCAAGCAAGCTAACAGATACAGAGTTCAGAATTTTATCTATAAGGATGTTTAAGCAAACTATTAGGGAAATAACTGAGGAAATCAGTAACATAATAAAGTACCAATTTGAAATGAAGGCTACAGGAACTGCAATGAAGAATAATTTACAGGGAATCAACAGTAGAGTAGAGGACTCTGAGAATCAAATCAACAATTTGGAACATGAGGAAACAAAAAACACCCAACCAGAAGAGAGAAAAAAAAAAAAAAGAATCCAGAAATATGAAAACAGTATAAGGAGACTCTGGGACAACTTCAAGAGGCCCCACATTCGTATTATTGGGGTGCCATAAAAGGCAGAAAGAGACCAAGGAATTGAAAACCTATTTGAAAAAATAATTACAGAAAACTTCCCCTACCTGGGGAAAGAAATCGACTTACAAGTCCAGGAAGCACAGAGGGTCCCAAACAAGAGGAACCCAAAGAGGCCCACAGCAAGACACATCATAATTAAAGTGCCAAAGGTTAAAGACGAAGAGAGAATCTTAAAAGCAGCAAGAGAAAAGTGGTTATCTACAAGGGAGCACCCATACGACTGTCAGCTGATTTCTCAACAGAAACTTTGCAGGCCAGAAGGGAGTGGCAAGAAATATTCAAAGTGATGAAAAACATGGAACTACAACCAAGACTGCTCTACCCAGCAAAGCTATCATTTAGAATTGAAGGTCAGATAAAGAGCTTCACAGATAAGAAAAAGCTAAAGGAGATCATCACCACCAGACCAGCACTACAGGAAAAGTTGAAGGGTCTTCTTTAAGAAGAAGCTAATGAACAAAAGAATCTGACGAACTAAAGAGATCCAGAGACATTGACGCATGCAACAGACAATCATATTTCAGAGGAAAGAGGGAAGGGGGTGGAGGGTGGGAAGAGATTAACCAAAGAAGTTATATGCATATATGCATAACCCATGGACACAGTCAATAACGGGGTGAAGGCCTGGGAAGGGGGTGGGAGCGAAGTGGAGGGGATCAGTTGGGGGGAAAAATGGGATACCTGTAATACTCTCAACAATAAAGATAAATTTAAAAAAATAAATAAATTTTAAAAATAAGAGATCATCTGATGTCTGTATGTTTTTTAAAATATATCTTTATTGATTTCAGAGCAAGCACAGGAGAGGGAAAGAGAAACATCAGTGATGAGAGAGTCGTTGATTGGCTGCCTCCTGCACGCCCCCTGTGGTGATCAAGCCCATTACCTGGGCATGCGCCTTGACGGAGAATCTAATCAATCTCTGGGATCATAGGTTGATGCTCAACTGCTGAGCCACGCTGGCCGGGCTGAGGTCTATATGTTTTAAAAAATTCAACACACTGACCACTGAGTTCAAGGAGCAGGCCCGTCCTAGGCCTCCTGAGTGACCAGGAGCTGCACTTCCAGTTTGCGATCCCTTCTTTTCCATGTGGTTGTACCAGACAAACACATTGCTTGGTTTTGCAGTTCTGAACATTATATGATTGGAATCACACTGTATTCTGCTGAGACTTGCTGTCTGGGTACCACCTGAGAATGTTTCCTGTCGATGAGTGTGCTTTATGCTATGCTATCCATCCTCCTGCCTCAAGGAAATTTTAGGGGGTTCTATTTTTTGCTGTGATGAACATGCTACTCCGATCGTGCCTGTGTGTTTTCCTTGGTGCACACACACACGAAGTTCTCTAGAACATACACACAAACACACAGCAGTGGAACTGCTGGGGCAAAGGTTATTCACACTCTCAGTCTCACCAGATAATGACGTTGTTTCCCACACTTGCTAAGTTGGCATTGTCGGACATTTCTTTATTTTGACAGGTTAACTATGGCATTGTGGCTTCCATTTCATGCCTGCCCATGCCTCTCCTCTGTTTGTCTGTGGGGCTGGAGTTCTTTACGTTTTCTGGAGTAACAGCCTGTGTTAGCTGTTGGTGTTGCTCCTGCTCCGTGGCTTGCCCTTCCACTGGGTGAAGGTTCTTTATTTTAATGTAGTCAAATGTATTACTTTTTCCCTCTGTGGTTACAGCTTTCTGTGTCTTGTTTAAAGAAATCCTTCTATGACCCAAAGTTTTGAATTACTGTCTAGAACGGGGAGGAGAGGGGAACGTCTGGCCCGAGGGCTGTATACAGCCCTTGAAATTATTTGGTCTGGCCCTGCCAAGGCAACTGCAGGCAGGACTGGAAATTCAATAAGTCTAGGAGCTTTTTTCATAGCTAATTTTTAAGTTGGTAATTTTGTATGGCCTGTGAAAGATGTTATAAATATCCAAATGGCCCTTGGCAGAAAAATGGTTCCCCACCCATGGTCTAGAAGCTTAGTGTTGTCTTCCACGTTTAGGTCTGTACAGTACTGTCCCAGAGAAATATGTGAGCCAGACTGTGCTTACCTTCAGGTGGAGACTGCAGCCAAGAAATCAAGAGAAGGCTGGGACTTGGAAAGGCAGCAGTGGCAGATTAGGAAAGATCATTAAGAGAAAAGATGTATCATTAGAGACCAAGGCTAAGGTCAGCCACACCCTCGTGTTCCTAATTATTCTGTGTGAGTGTGAAAGTTGGACAGTGAAGGAGGCTGATAGGTGTTGAAAGAGCTCTTTGGATACCCTGGACTGCCGGAAAGACGAACAAGTGGATCTTGGTGCAAATTAAGCCTGAAACATTGCTGGAGGCAAAAATGACAAAACTGAAGCTGCCCTACTTTGAGCACGTCGTGAGAAGGCAGGGTTCCTTGGAAAAGGCAAAAATACTGGGAAGAACAGAAGGCAGCAGGGAAAGAGGGCCACCAAACATGAGATGCACTGATTCCACAGAAGCCTCCACTCGCATGAGTCTACAGGAGATGAGCAGGGCTGCTGAGGACAGGACACCGTGGATGTCACTCATTCATAGGGTCGGTCACCAGGAGTTGGAGCCAACTCAACGGCACATCACACACACACACACACACACACACACACACACACACACACACACACGTAATTTAAACTTTCCTACTGGCCATGTTTTTAAAAAGTAAAAAAACAAAAAACAGGTGGAATCAATTTTAATTATTTAACCCAATAGATACAAAATGTTCTTTCAACATATAACTAACATAAAAATTACTAGTGAGATATTTTACATTCTTTTTTTCATTGAAAGTCTTCAAAATCTGGTGTATATTTTATGCTTATAGCACACTTCAATTTGGGTGCTATTTTTTAATGTTTTTATTGATTTTAGAGAGACAGAAAGAGAAAGGGAGAGAGAGGAACATCAATGATGAGAAACATCATCCATCTGCTGCCTCCTGCACGCCCCCTATTGGGGATCACCCACAACCCAGGCACGTGCCCTGACCAGGAATCGAACTGGCGACCCCTTGGTGCACAGGTCGAAACACAACCACTGAGCAACACTGGTCGGGCTTTGGGTGCTATTTTCATCATAAATACTTAAGCCCTGGCCGGTTTGGCTCAGTGGTTAGAGCGTCAACCCTCAGACTGAAGGGTCCCGAGTTTGATTCTGCCCAAGGGCATGTACCGCGGTTGCAGGCTCAATCCCCAGAGGCAACCAATCGATGTGTCTCTCCCCCTTCCACTCTCTCTGAAAAGCAATGGAAAAAATATCCTCGGGTGAGGATTAAAAAAAAAAGAAGAAGTACTTAATCACTATTAGGTTTCATAAAATTTCCAGTAGAAAGTGAGGCTCCCGCACGCAGGGCTCTAACACACTGCTTTCCTGCCGCTGCAGAGACCCGCTTGCTCGGGGAACTCGGGCTCGGGCCTGTGCTGCTGGCCTCTCCTGAGCATGCCTGGGCTGGGACGACGTCTGCCTGCGTCACTGCTGCTGTTCTCAGAGATAAGCACCTTCCGTACACTCGCTGAGTCAAATCAAAATCAACAGGATTCAGACTCTTCTTCTCTCCTTAGAGTTAGGTGACCGCACCGCTCTAAAGAGAATGCAGCTTTGGGGAAAGGGTGGTGTCTCCCGTTCTTCTCAGAGCTCGAGGGACAAAGGGATGACTTCTGGCCCCACTGCCCCTCTGCAGCGGTCAAATGAAAAACTGAGGACAGAGGCTCTCACCTGCTCTCATGCCAAACACACATTTGTGCCCGACCCGCTCTCCACTCAGCCCTGACTTCCCAGGGCTGCTCTTCAGTGATTCCAAAGGCAGCGAGTGGGGCTCGTTTGAGCTCCTGGGTCACATATAACTCTTTACCTTGGGTTACTTTCACCTTGATTGGGACCTTTCTACAGCCACATAAAGCCTCACCAGGACAAAGACAGAATGGGGCTGGGTCCTGCTCTGACTGGGAACCTGCATGCTGAATCGGAAGAGATGCCGCTTCCCAGCAGTCCCAGGTCTCTGTGGACCAGTCTCCTGCATTGCCCACCCCAGCCTCCAGGCCCAAAGCCCCTCCTGTGCTCCTCTGCTCGCCTCCCTGTCCTCCAGCTCCCGAGCCTGGTCCATCCTGCAAGACCCAGGGCGTTAGCCCCTTCCCGAAGCATCCAACAGTCTGCTCTCTGCCTCAGCTGCCTTGTTTCGCGGCCATGCCTGCCTTACCCTTGCAAAGTACATTTGTGGTGTGTCATAAACTTAAGGCAGAAATGTAAAAACGTTCACATCTCAAGGAACAAAATGTCTTCATAGAAGGCAGGAAAAAGACAGGGATGACAGAAGAGGTTCTCTAGGGGGTGACAGTGGCAGTGTTCCTATAGACAAGGCACCCTCTGAGCACAAAGTGATAATAAGTTACAACTGTTTAACTGTTGAACACATTTTATAAAAAGTAAAAGATCTATGATATTCGATCTGTTTTCCATCTAGCAGTCAGAGCTCATACACAACTGTTACCATGACCAAGAACAGTGCTAGGGCTTGCTGCCTGAAACAGTACAGGCCTTGGCTTGGAGGAGCTTTGTAAAACAACGTGGTCCAGCATTCTGCCCCTCTGCACCATGTCTCATGTCCCCGGGTTCTTCCAGCATGACGGGGACATGCAGCCCTAGTTAGCTGGCATAGCCAGCAGGAAGTCCCAGTGAGTGGTCCTGAGAGGCTGGGATAGTCCACCTGAGGACACAGATAGTCCACAGAGTGGAGCAGAACCACAGCCCCAGGCATCCTTCTCGGTGGTGGCAATGGGCAGGGACCCCACCTTGGTGTTCAGTCAGGGCTCTCCAAGGGGAAGGGGAAGGGGAAGATGTGACCCTAGAAAAATTACCTTCCCAGGAGGCTGGAAAAGGGCTGAGGGAGAGGACAGAACACGTTTTGTACAACTTGTTGGAGCATGAGCACCAAACAAATGCTGCCCAGGGCTACTACCAGCTGGCCTCATGCTGCTCCACTGATGGGCTCACCCAAGCAGACGGGCCTGGCGCAGTGTGCAGACGGTCCCGCTGGCCACTCTAGGAGCCCAGGGAAGGGCTAGCTCTCGGGTCCCCTGTTAACCTGAGCAGTGGGTCTCACGGAGCCTTTCTCAAAGGCAGTGTGGCAGAAGGCATTCCCTGGCTGACATACAGTTCAGTAACACATTATTAAATAAGCAAATGTAAAATGGATTAAAATTCTGAGACGGTTTACCTCTTCCTGGCCCTGAGGAGTGAAAGGGGAGCCCTGCAGTGACAGGGGAGCCGGCCCTTCTGCTCTGGACAAGGCCGACCTTCTGGGCGAGGGATCCTAGCCCAGGGGCTCCCGCAGACCTTGGCGGGTGGTGGGAGGCGGCTTCATGTCACAGTAGCTGAGGCTGCCGCCATCCAGCACGTCTCCCTGAGAGAGGCTGTCGAGGCAGGGACCCTCAGAAGCCCTAGTGCTGGCCCACATGCCTGTCCTCTCCAGTGTGGCTTGCAGAAGTTCTCGGATCCTTCGGTTTTCCTTGGAGGTAGACTCCCAAACAACTTCCAGCTCGCCTTCCATTGCTCTGAAACAGTCAAAAAAAGGACAATTAAAAAATGCCTAAAGAGCTTTATGAATCCTAAAGTCATGAGCACTCAGCTGGAAGTGTGCTTTACAATGAGAACAGAGCCACTGGGCTCGGGTTCCGAGGCCAAGACTCTAGTGTTGTACGAAGCACCAAGGCCCGCTGGAGACACAGAAATACTAAGGCACAGGCTGAAGACAGCTTCTCACCTTTCCTCTCAATGCTGCCTTTTCCTTTATTCTGGCATCAAGCACACACCCTTTGTTTTTAGCACAATGGCCTGGCTGAGGACACAGAGGTGACACGGGCCATCTAGGCTGCTCCTCTGTCCCCCCTGCTTGTCCCCACTGTGACCTGCTCACCACTCGGACACCTTTCACAGGCACCCACCACTCAAGCCACTATGGGCCCAGACATAAAGAATTCGTAAGGGGGTAAGGGGGCAACCATAGGGGAGTGGGGCTCATAACTGGGGACACAGGGAAGACTGGCCTAGACCATGTGCCAGGAGAGTGAGTGCCCAGAGGGAAAGAGGCTTATGAGAAAAGGCAAGGGCAGTGAAGCAGATTTTCCTGAGCAAGGAACCAGGAAGTTAAATGAGGCAAAAGGTGGGTTGGTTATTGGAAGGTTCCTTTCCTTCAGGTGGTCCCTGCTTGGCTGATTTAAAACTATTTTCTGGGGAGATGAAATTGTAAATTTAGTCTTGGTTGTGACATGGGGCTTGGTGTAAGCAACTCCTTTTTGGGCCTGTTGTCTTGATTTTAACAATTAGCAATCAAATAAATTGGCAAACTGTAGGTAAATCAAAATAAACAACTATATAAAAACTAGTAACATGAGCTGGCATGTAATGTACAGCATCGACTATAGTTAGCAATACTGCATTGTATACTAGAAAGTGGATAAGAGAGTAGGTCTTAAATGTTCTCATATACCAGCAACCACATGGTACTTATGTGAGGTGAAGGGTGTGTTAACCTTGTTGTGGTAATCACTTTGCAATATATAGATGTAATAAGTCATCTCACTGTACACCTTAAACTTACACAATGTTGCATGTCAATTGCTGGAGAAAAAACACACAAAAAACAAATTAAGGAGCAAATAAAAATTAAGACCAACATTAAATTCAGATAAAACTAAAATAGAAAAACAAAAGTAAGCAATCAATTAAACAAAACAGATCAGAGGGTTTTATTGGAAAATTCTACCAACATTCAAAAAACACACACACGCTATGGGGTGGGGCAGCCCTACCTTTTCTGCTGCAGAGCCTCATCCAGGACATCCTGCTTGTCCTGCAGCATCCGATGGAGGTGCCGCATCTCCTGCTGGTACTGAGCTGTCTTGCTAGCAAAGTCCTCCTGCTGCTCTGTCAGACAGTGACTAATGTCATCCAGCTTCAGTGCAGCCAGCTTCTTGTAACCCTGGTGGAGGAGGAGGGACTGTGTGAGCGAGGGAAGCTTCTTGCTGCCAAGTAGATGGCCTCCTGGATGCATTCCCTACCCACCTCCTTGGGCAGTCAGAGACCAATGAGTTGAGTAAGCCCTGGATAGGTCTGATCTGGGAGGGCAAGTCTGGATCATAAAAGTCATGTAAAGTAATAAAAAATTTCAAGGATAATAAAACCAAATTTCTAATTTATATCATGCTATAAATTATTTTTATATGCTATAAATAAAATTAAAACAGAAGGACCTGGCAAGATTTATCATACTCTATTGGTAAAGAGATGCCTGAGATAAAAGACTAACCCATTCATTTTCCTACTTTCATTTTTATTGCATAGTATTTCAGGTTATGAATTTCCCTCTGAGCATTTCTAAAACTGTTGTCACATAAATTTTGACTTATAGTTTACACAGGTTCCATTAACTAATGCAGCCAAAAGAATAAAATACTTAGGAATACATTTAACCAAGGAGGTGAAAGACCTGTACTCTGAAAACGATAAGGCGTTGAAGAAAGAAACTGAAGACACAAATAAATGGAAGGATGTACCATGCTCACGGATGGGAAGGATTAATATCATTAAATGACCATACTACCCAAAGCAATCTACAGACTCAGTGCAATGCCTATCCAAATACCAAAGGCATTCTTCTCAGAACTAGAACAAATAAACCTAAAATTTATATGGAATCACAAAAGACCATGAATAGCCAAAGCTGGCTTGAGAAAGAAGAGCAAAGTTGGGAGTATCACACTCCCTGATTTCAGTCTATGTTCAGGAGAAATCGGTATGGCTGGTGAGGCTGGGGATGCATGCTGAACAAGGGCTGTCAGGATGCAGATGATGGGGGAGGTGTAGGACATGTCAGAGGTGGCCAGGGGAGGAGAGTTGGTACAAGGAGAATGGCTTTCCTGGGCAGAGACTGGAGGGCACAATCAGGATTAAGCAAGAGAGGAGCAGGTCAATGCTACTCTCCAACTGAACCAACAACTGAACTAGACTTGATCATAAAGCCTGGACATTAACTTAAGGATATAGCCTGGAGATTTTTCTGGGTCCTTTTTTTAAACATCTGCATTGTATGTTATTGTGCAGATGAGCTGCAGGTTTTTTTGTTTTTTTAAAACATATCTTTATTGATTTCAGAGAGAGGAAGGGAGAGGGAGAGAGACAGAAACATCAGTGATGACAGAATCATTGATCAGCTGCCTCCTGCATGCCCCCTGCTGGGGATCAAGCCCGAAACTGCAACAGGGGAATGTGCCCTGACCGGGAATTGAATCCTGATCTCCTGGATCCTAGGTCAATGCTCAACCACTGAGCCACGCCTGGCTGGGCTGAAGTTTATTTAATGAGTGGAGAGATGCTACCTCTGCAGAGGTGCCATTTCTGCCAGCAAAACCCTGTGCTGCTTTACTCCATGGGTGAGCAGGTTACACATATGCGGAATGTGTCACTTTTTATAACATGGAAATCCATACCCAGGAAGCCTCTGTTCCCATTTGAAAGAGGAATCTTTAAGGCTAAATGACCACTTACCTTGACTTTTTCCTCTAACTTTCCCATGCGAATATTGCCTTTAATAATTTTGTCGAGAACTCCATGTTTTTCACTTTCTAAGCATTTGGCCTAAGGAGAGAGGTGAAAAAAAACAATGGGCTTCCAGTTTTATAGAAAAATTAAAAGAATAAAAAGTTCTGCAAAAAATATTATTACTCACAAATGATCTCCATTCTGCCTCTTGACTTGGCCCAACCCCTGCTGCCCCCACCTGGACTGCCACTCCCTGTGTGAGGGCTGTGGGCAGAACTTGGGCCGACAGCTAAGGAGGGCGAGAGCTACAACAGCTGGGCATCCCTCTTGGGCACAAACAGGAGATCTGTGTCTCCAGGACAAGGGGAATAGGAGAGGTTGTAAGGGTTTCTAACACATTTCTCTGTCCTTATGGAATATACCATTCCTTTGATCATATCCAAGGAGTAAGTGCGAAGATGCAAATAAATTTTAACTTGACTTCTTTGAATAATTAAAAAATTAAAGATAACTTAATATGAATACACAATGCCACTCTCCAAACAAATGTGATAGGCAGTATTTCCAAGATGGATGTCACCTGAAGCTGAATGATGCAGATTAATATCTACATGGGACATGTACTACTATGCACTACAAATTAACTATTTCAAGTGGTAAAAAAGAATTGTAAAAGTGAGCATTCCTTCTAAAATAGGCTAGTAGTGGCAATTTGGTGGTTAGAAAGGAAAAATAAGACAAAGGCAGTTAAATAACTTGCCACAAATCACACAGAAAACCCATTCAAAAGGCAGGATTAGAAATTAAGATGCCAATATCAATACAAGGGGCTCTCACAAGGTCCAAGAGAGCAGAAAGGGGTAAGGTGGGAATGCATGGCTCACAGTCCCAGGACAGTGCAAAGGCAGCCAGTACTACCCCTGAACCCCCACTAGAAGGGCTGCCCTTGGGGCTTGCAAGGGGAAGGACCTTGTAGGGCCAAGGGGACAGCAGTGTCTGTATGTATAGAGATCCCTCATGGTGGGTGGGCCAGGGTGGGATAAGAGCAGCTTTCCCCACATCTGAGAGGTCTGAAGACTCTAAACTCAGGCCTAGCTTTCAGACCATAATAAAGGTCAGGGCAGGAGGAGAAAGCACATTTCATTAACAGTCATAATTTGTAACTTTTAAGTATTTGAACACATGGTATGTGGCTTCCATTTATATTTCTATCCTGGGCTCATAAATATGAGGGGTGGACCTAAGGAGGACCACTTGTGGGTCAGGGAAGATCTTGATTTCATCGGGGAAGCCTGGGATGTTCTCTAGCCCACGTGGGACTGTATCTTGGAGAAACCTGTGTGTCCTGCCCTGCAAACAAGATGACTTTGCCTTTACAGTGGCAATGACACATGGCAGCTGGGTCCCCATGAATGTTTGCTAGATGAATGGGTTTGTTTGGCAGGTTATGTTTTTCAACAAGCCCTCTGTTTGCTTCTTCATCTATCAGAGTGTAAGCCCAGGAAGCATAGCAGAAGGGGGAACAGGCACTGAGCGCTGCTTCAGGGAATGCCAGAGTTCAGTACCTGCGATGGGACAGTAACTCCTAGGAGAGGGACTACTGGACCAGGAGGTCTGCATGCTTTTAAGGCTGCTACCATGCTGTCAAATGGCTTCTAAAAGACTCGGGAAGTACCTAGAAATCACCAGTAATATATGACTAACATTAAAAAAAGTACAGAATGGTATCTCGAGACTGGCTAAATTAGCATTTCTTTTATCACAAGTAAAAATCAGCATTTTGCCCTGGCCACTGTGGCTCAGTTGGTTGGAGCATCATCTTGTGCGCCGAAAGGTTGCTGGTTTAATTCCTGTGGTCAGGGCACATACCGAGGTTGCAGGTTTGATCCCAGCAGGGGTGTACGTGGGAGGCAACTGATCGATGTTTCTCTCTCCCTCTCCCTTCCTCTCTCTGTAAAATCAATTATTAAAAAAAAAAAGCAACATTTCCCCCCAAGAGTTGAATACTATTTGTATTTCTTCTTATATAAACAATGGCTAAAACCTATGTGCATTTTCCTGTGGAGGAACTTAGTATGTTTCTAGCAAATGGGAATAAGCCTGTGACATATCCTGACACTCTCCACACCTCATTCACCTGGAGAAGGGCCAAGTTACTTCCAAGTTTGCCAATTTCTGACTCTCAGAAAGTCCTCAGGTCTCTTTGTAATGACATCCATTAAACTGTTACTTCTGACCCTACACTACCAACACTGCTTACATAAACATGTTTAAATGCACATAAGCAATGTTGTTCAATGTAGAAAAATCATAAAATGCAGATAAGTAAAACAATTTTTAAAAATCTCTTGTAATTCCACTTGAATAGCTAACTCACTGTACCCTTCTGTAGTAAGTCCTATCAGACTTTTCCCAATGCATACAGCTTGGCATAGCATCTACCTTCTTTCACTGTACAATCTGTTGTAGACATCTTTTAAAATCGATGTGGAGATGCCCAGGATCATGTCCATGCCATCACTCTTGCATGTCCATTGGTGGTCCTAGAGCTCCATCATCTAGGTCCACCAATAATTTACTCACTTCCCTTCCTTGGACTGGTGCTGTTAGAAACAATGTGGGATGAATATCATTGCCCTTTAAACTATGTCCTTAGGATGAACTCTATTTAACCTATGATTCTTATGTTTCATCTTCAAATGGGGACTATATTAAGTCAGCTTTACAGGGAGAATATAAGGTTCATCTGTGTGTGTAACACAGCTGATAACTACTGTTCCTATTTAGTTAAATGGACTAATTCCATTAGTTTACCCTCTAAAATATCATTTGCCATTATTTAAAAGTTTGGGTTATCTGCCTTTTAAAAGTGTTTTTTTCCCCATGGTTGAAATATAAAATTTTGGAGAATTTGAAAATTTGCTATTGAAATTTGTTTGTTGTTGTTAATTCTCACCCAACGATATTTTTTCCATTGATTTTTTTAGAGAGAGTGGAAGGGAGGGGGAGAGAGAGAGAAACATTGATGCGAGAGAGACACATCGACTGGTCTGCTTCCTGCAAGTGCCCTGACCGACGGGCTGGGTGGTGATCGAGCCCAAAACCGAGGTCCGTGCCCTTGACTGGAATTGAACTCTCGACCCTTCAGTCTGAGAGCCGATGCTCTAACCACTGAACCAAACCAGTCAGGGCTGCTGTTGAAATTGAAAAAGATGAAGCTGTTTATGGATAATTTTGTAAAAAAAATACTTCTGAAATTACGTTTGCACACTAACTTGCAGTGTACTTGAAGTAACTGAGGAAACTTACCAAATACATAAGATTGTCACGTTCCTGGGTTATAGTCTCCGCCAGGCCAACGAGATTTGCCAGGTATTGATGAGCAGACATTTCACTCTCCATGGCTTTTTCCACCTGCTTTTTGAGGACGTCAATTTTTTTTTGAGATCTCCTAAAGGGTTCCCACAAATGGTGAAATAAAAACCTCATTAACCTGAATGGCTAGGGCATAGTGAATATCTGTATCATAAAAACAGCAAGTATGTTAGCATCTAAATGTTAGTCTTCAGCAATCTAAATCTGTAAGTTTCAAGGCGAGAAATAGTAATTGAATTTAATTTTAAGCCAAGCAGAATTACTGACTCGAAGTCAAGCCAATAGAAATCACAAAATGCTTTCACACAATTAATAGGCTAACTATATATTATTCTATTAACTTTTAGGCTCATGTTCTAAAAGATACTTTGGGATTTTCAGTAATCCCAAAGTTGACTTCTAGGAAATGGTTAGGAAAGAAGTTCTAAAAGTTTCAGAGTTGTAGGGTCATCATTATAACTATCAACAATATGTGAACTATAGACTAGAAAAATGTTGGTTAATGTTGGTCAACAGAAAAGCTTTTACTATACTTAATATTCTTTTCTATTTTATAACCAATATTAGAAAAAGAAAAGATAAAGAATATTTTTCAACTGTCTTTTTTTAACTACCAAAAGAAGCTTAGGAAACACTATATGAAAACCTATTTATTTTCTGTGCTCGTCCGAGTTCAGCTTCCAGCGCTTTGTTTTTAGCTGTGAGATTGTTCTTTTCCAACAGCAGGCTCTTTTTCTGCACTTGCAGGACTGTCAACTTTTCCATCAGCTCTTCCATGTCAGCACTTTCCTTCTCACCTTCCTTCTGCAGCCGGCTGATGGACAAAAACATCGGCTTGTATCAGGCTTGTATCGGGTACACAGAGGCTACAATGAGGCAGCTCTTGCCAGGCACACTGGCAACCAGCCTAGGCCTCCAGCCCTGAGGGGCATGTGGAAGCCTCTGCACAAGGTCTCCCCATCCCAGCCCTTGGAGGACCTGGGACGGAGTTCCTAGAGGACGGGGGAGAGAGCACGGCGGGCACACACTTCTTTTTCTTTTATTTTCACTGATCTTAGAGAGAGGAAGGGAGGGAGGAAGGGAGGGACCTGTAGGATATTGGTTTTATATTGAGATATACGTAACTGGTTATTTTAATATGTTTAAATACTGAGGAGATCCCTTCAATGTCTCTTAGACCAGCAGGACTCAGGTTGCGTTTACTAGCCTGTTGAAGGTGAGGGCTGAAGATAAGCTGGCAATGTCCACTCATCTTTTTGGTCTTAACTACGCCAATTTAATTAAAATCCCTTATATCTAAAATGTGCCTTTTACTTAATGAAAGGCATTTTTGTGTAGTTTATGTATAATATCAAATAAAGAATATTTAGCACTCTAGGCCATATTCCCATGTGAAAATTAATCTTTTGTGACATTACTTTTAATGGCTGTGCTGCATTCCATTTTATGGTTGTATCCTTTCATTTAACCAGCTCCTTATTACTGGATATCTAGGCTTCTGGTTCTACTCCTTTAAATTATCTTTGGTTCTAAAATCAATAAAGACTGGAACAGTAGAGAAAAAAAATCACACACATCTACATACAAAATGCAGACTATAGCCCTCAGGGACAGTCAGATTCTACTTTAATAAAGCATTTACCGTTCTCAGACTCAGACGCCTGTGCTCATGCAGCTAAAATGACTCAGAAAGAGACTCAGAAAAAGATGGAACAAAAAATTTTTTTAAAAAAGGAGCCACCTCTCTCCACTCTGCCTACAACAACATGCACTGTGATGCGTTAACCCTTGAAAAGACATTAATTCCTTACCTTTGCAATTCATTGACAATTGAAGCATGAACTTTCATTGCTATTTTGCCCTCCAACTGTGTTTTCAGTTCTTGGCATTCAGCACATACAGTTTCCAGTTGCTCCTTGCTTTTAGTTAGCTCCTTTTCTTGGCTCTGTGTTTTAGTCTCCAGAAGCATTAGTTGTTTAGTCAGCTTAGAAACTGAAAAACAAAAGAGATGGATCAAGATGTGGTATGGGAGACTTAACACATGATTATTGGTTACTAATGAGAGCCAGCTTATAAAAAATAATCTCTTAAAAATCTTTTGGAGATTTATAAATTAATACCAAAGACCCTGTACTTAGAAATTACTGTCCCTATATTGAGCATTCACTAAATATAAACTCTCATATTGAGAGTTTGATATAATTATTAAATATACAATATTTAACAAGACATGACTCCAGTCTTCAAGGAACTTTCTAAAGGGCAGCCTTGAGTCACATGCTGGTGTGCAAGCATACATTGTGATGCTGTCCCTAAAACTGCAAGATTCTCAAGGACATCCAAGATGGCCAAATGAAACCAAGGGTCCTGATTTAATGTATGGTTTTGATTTAATATGGAACCCGGCACTCTATGCAGTTTCTTCACCGAGTGCCCACTTAAGCCTTAGCCCTTCCCCTTACTAGTCATTAATCCCCTGAGGCAGCCAGAAACAATGGCCTTGCCTTGACTAAGGGTCACAAGGTATGGGTTTCCATCAAGCTAAAGAGAACACCATGGCCTACGTTGTGTTTCAGCTCAAGAGATCTAAAGCAGAATGACCTCCGGCCATGCCTCCATGAAGCCAGACTGAGGGACCCCAAAGCTGACCTCAAGACTTGAAATTATGATTTTCTGACCTTACCTCTCTCTTTTTAAAAATGTATTTATTGATTTAAGAGAGAGAGAGAGAGAGAGAGAGATTGATTTGTTGTTGCTCTTATTTATACATTCAATGGTTGCTATTCTTAAATGTGTGCTGACAGGAGATTGAACCTGCAACTTTGGTGTATCTGGATGAAGCCTTAATCAACTGAGCTACCGGACCAGGGCCCCTTACCTCACTCTTGACCAATGAACAAGACCCATGAACCTAAATCCCTTACTCACGATGGCGGCTTGTGATTTTACTCTATAACACCCCTGGCCCGTAAACCAGCAAGTTTGGGATTTTGAGCATTAGCTTCCTGTTCTCCTGGATGGCGCCACTGCAGTTCTCAGTGTTTAGTGTTTGGCTCTGCTAGCGCGGGTTGGACGAACTCTTTCTATTCAGTAACACAAACTAAGACCCAAATTTAGTATTTTTCTTCCCTTTTCTCATTAAGTTTTTACATTTTATGTCCTGTATTGAAAGTAAATCATAAATACTTCATCTTATTTGACATAGTAGTATGTAATAATAAGATACTTCCTGGGCATCTGTTGAAACTAATACACAAAAGTATGACAGCATAAAACTTTTAACCCTTCCACTCCATAAAAACATTTAGTTGATCAAAATGAATAACTATTTCTGGGAAATGGAAAAGTAACACAGGCAGCTGACTGAATCATATAGGCCAGGCCAAAGGTTGGCCCGCCCCACATGACCAGAAGAATCATACCTGTTCAGATCTGCTATGTTTGAGAAAATTAAGCTTAGTCATTATGAAATTAATTTTCCCCATCATCTCTAATCTTGAAAGCAAAGACAGGAGGCTCAATAAACACTCACTCTGTCCCCTCCCTGACAAATGACGCCAGAGTAGGCGCACATGCTTCTGTGCTGTGCAAAGACTAGGGCGTGGGGAAGTCCTGTGCAGGAAACTCCTGTCAGACTCTGAGAGATGCTCTCACTTTTAAACATGACCTGGCTGCCAGAAACAAGGGGGTGCTAGCCAGCTAGCTTCAGCAACGGCAGAGGTTCCAGCTAACTTCCAGGTTAGCTCTTCCAGTGCGGAAAGAGGAGGGGCTCAATAATGGGGCGCAGAAAGGAAAACAAAGGAGTTACATTGGCTCACTCAGACAGCTTGTATTTAGGCCTCCTGTCCTGTATTATTTTTCTGGGAAAAGAAAAATCAGTAAAACAAAAGGAAACAATGCCACTATCTTTGTTTGTAAATTTTGGTTTTAATGAAAGTGGAAGAAATGACTCAATCTGGCCACGCCAAAGTCCACTGTTCTATACTGTGAGGCTCCTAGGGACAGGGAGGGACATTCATGAAAGTGTCTGACAGAGACTTAACCTCTGCCAGCACCCACAGCTCTGAAGGAAGGGCAAGAGCACCAAGAGCACAGAGAAACTGTTTAGAGACCAAATATTTCCACTTATTCATTCAACAAAAATATTCCTGTATAGATCCTCATGTTGTCACCTACAACTGATTTATAAAATACATAGAATAATTAAAGCAACACTGGAGTCCGAGAGAGAGCAAGCAATGCATTATGGGTAACGGCTGGATATGTTGTAACATAAACAGATGCATCTCAGTAAAGAAAACTATATTCTAAAAAAACATGATTTAAAAAATTTTTCATTTGAAAGGGGCCCCCCAGAAGGGGGTACAGTGTAAAATGACAGAACAACGACATGACAGCATTGCCATCACTCAGGGAAAGGAAGCTCACCTTCCTGGAGACGCTCCTGGTGGGTGTCCTTGGCTTTTCTTTGCTGAATCTCCAGCTGCTCTATCAACAACCTGTTTTCCTCTAAAACCAGTTCTGCCTGAGTCTGAAGCTGATGCCTACAAGTGATTCACAAAATTAAATACTGCCACCCAGGTGCTGAATGGTTACAGAGACAGTCCGAGTCCAAAAGAAAGTAAGTGATGTTGTCGGGAATGAATATCTGGACATGTTTTTTGTTTTGGGTTTTTTTGTTTTTTTGTTGTTAATCCTCACACGAGGATATTTTTCCATTGATTTTTAGAGAGTGGAAGGGAGGGAGGGGTCAGAGGGAGAGAGACAGAGAGAGAGAGAGAGAAGTGACAGAGACAGATCGATCGGTTGTTTCCCACACGTGCCCTGACCTGGGCTGGGGATCGAACCTGCAACCCAGGTACATGCCCTTGACCTGGAATCAAACCCAGGACCCTCTGGTGCTCAAGCTGACACTCTAACTATTGAGCCACACTGGTCAGGGCTATTTGATGATTTAATAAAGTTTATTCCTATTATCTTGTAATTAATAAAATACCATAAACACAACACCACTTGCCATTCCTCACTGGTAACAGGACTACTCTTATTTAACTGTTGGTGCAATTCTTTATTTTCCTTCACCACTTCTTGGACGCGCATCCTGAACATTCTCATTTCCTCCTGAAATAAAATTTATGTAAATTGTAATACACACACACACACACACCTCTATATTTCTTAGTTCTAGTGCTGTTGCTGTGGCTAAAATCAAACGCTAATAGCTTTTTAGCAAAGTCTCACAGTAACAGCAGCCGGACACTTAGTACCAGCACCAAGTGCCTGCCCTCGAGGAGCTCACAGTCTAGTGAGAAAACACGAGACAACTCCAGTGCTGAGCACAAGGGACACCGAACCTCAGGGTTTAAACATTCAATTCCTAATTTCATAACATTTTTCTGTAACTGCCAAACGCTTGAAAAAATAAAAGGTATAAGAAAAGCAGAGATGCTGGTAAACAGTGTAATTTTCCCTTTGTTTAAAGATTTTGGAGCAAAAAACGGAACTTTGTACATAAAAATAAGAACTTTCCAAGAGATTAGTAAGTGATGAACCAAGAGGTCACTGGTTCGATTCCTGGTCAGGGCACACGCCGGGAGTGCATGTACAGTAGGTGATGTACAGGAGGCAGCCGATCAATCTTTCTCTCTCTCTATCCCTCTCCCTCCCCACTCTCTAAAAAATCAATTAAAAAAAAAAAAGCGGAACAAAAATCGATGTTTGTCTCTCTCTCTCTCCCTCTTCCTCTCTCTAAAATCAATAAATAAATGGGGGGAAAAATTTAACTGCATTACATGGTCCATGTACGTGGAACAGTGTAATAAGAACAGACTGGGTGAGTCTTAAGCAACCTTTCCAGCTGGGGATCCCAGAAAAACCAACACTTCTCTTTCTGGATCCTTCCAATTCCAGAGATGTCTTTGGCCACTTAAATGAGGTACACAGAAGTATGCAGCATGGAAAGGCATGGATGCATCTACAACACCCACAGCGCCTTGGTCTCCTGTGTAACTCAAATGAGCTCCACTGCCAGAAGCCATTCCCATAAAACAGAGGTGAGCAAGGCAGCAATGAATAAAATCCTCCCTTCCCCACTGCTTCCAACAGCTCAATGCTGGACTTCCCTGGGGTTGGCTCTTCACGGAATTAAGAAGTCTGTGTAAAACACCCCTGGCCTACCACCTTCCCTGGTCTGCCCAAATACCCCTTCTGACAGTGGTGTTTGCAGCTGCAGAGTCCCAGGAAAGAAATGCCTCCCTTGTTATTTTTTACCCCATTATCTTCAGGTGGATATAGAAAAGCCTTCTCTGGTAGCAATGCCTTCCTCCCAGGTAGAAATGCCTTCTCTGCACCCCGAGACCCCAGCCCATGTGGGGCTGCCCGTCTGGGAAACTTCCAGTGCACCACCCTGTCCCTCCAAACCTCCCCCATCTAACCCTGCCCACCCTCCTGCTCCACCGATCACTCCCAACCTCCCTCCCCTCTTCCTCTTTCCCTCCCCCCTACTCTGCTACACTCTCTCCTTCCTTTCTCCTTCCCTTTAACAAACATTTGAGTACCTATCAGATGTTTGAACAGGGACTCAAAGTTTGAAATGGTCTTATCTTTTTATAAACCTTGTCTCTTCTCACATCTGCCAACCTACCTGAAGGGTGGCAACGAGCTCATCTTTTTCTTTCATTCTGTCTTCATAGGCCAGCAACAAGGGTGACAGATACTTTCTATCCAGCTGAAGATAATGGGGTAAAGAAGGTTAATATATTTCTTACATCTAAACACAATCAGCAAATTTTTTAAAAGGTGAGAAAATACACTTAATTTAGAATGGATCTGAATAGCTATTCAAACATAGCCCAGAAAATGTGGGCCTGAAATGAAATAACTTTTACTTACCAGCCAGGGCGGTATAGGGCCCTTTGACGGTAGGCCTTCAACATTTATACTCTAAGAACAAAACACATTTTGAAGACAAATTAAGCTACACACTGCAATTTCAAGACTTAAGATGTTCTTAGTCTACTGTGCACCAGCAATCTATGCACCTTTATAGATTGTGTAGGCACATATATACATATATATGAAAAATTTCTTTTGAAATGTTTGAGAATAATTTGCAGATATAATGCCTCCTTTCCTTTAATACTTCAGTGTATATTTCCTAAAAAGAAAAACCTTCACTTACTCCACACTACCATCATAAAAACCAAGAACTCAACAGTGATATACTATATTCTAATCTACAGAATATATTCAACTTCTACCTATTTTCTATGAGTTCAATTTTTTTTTTAAGTCCATATATAAGTGATACCATGCAGTATTCTGTGGGCGCGGTATAACTGTTTACAGGAGTTTCTTATGATCCTTAGTATTTTTGTGCTATCAGTTGTAATGCCTCCTCTTTCATTTCTAATTTTGAATCTTTTTTTCCCTTAGTCTAGCTAAAGCTTGGTCAAATTTATGTCTTTTCAAAAAACCAGCTCTTAGTTTCATTGATGTGTTCTGTTGTCTTTTTAGTCTCTACATTTATTTCTGCTGATTTTCATTTTCTTCCTTCCGTTAATTTTGGACTTAGATTTAAAGGTCTTCTTTTTCTAGTTCCTTGAGGTGTAAACTTAGGTTATTTACTTATTTATTCTTAACATTTGTATTTATTGCTATAAATTTCCCTTTAGAACTGCTTTTGCTGCAGCCCATAGATTTTGGTATGCTGTGCTTCCATCTTCATTTGTCTCAAGGTATTTTTTAATTTCTCTTTTGACCCACTGGTTGTTCAGTTGCATTTCTTCAATGTCCACATATTTGTAAACTTTGCAGTTTTCTTCTTGTAATTGATTTCTAATTTCATACATTGTAGTCAGAAAAGATGCTTGATATGTCAATCTTCTTAAATTTATAGACTTGTTTTGTGACCTAACGTATGGTCTACCCTCGAGAATGTTCCACGTGCACTTGAGACGAATGTGTATTCTGCTGTTGTTGGATGAAAAGTTCTGTATTAGGCCTGTCTGGTCTAACATGTAGTTTAAGTCCAATGTGTCCTTAGTGGTTTCTGTCTTGATGATCTATCTAGTGCTGGGGTATTGATGTCCCCTACTATTACTGCTATTTCTCCCTTCATTTGTCAATATTTGCTTTATATATTTAGGTGCTCCGATACTGGGTCCATATTTACAACTGTCATATTCTCTTGATGAATTGACTCCTTTATCATTATATAATAACCTTCTTTGTCTCTTTTACAGTTCTGACTTAAAGTCTACTTTGTCTGATATAAGCTTTCTTTTGGCTTCCATTTGCATTAATATACTTTTCCATCCCTTCACTTTCAGTCTAAGTCCTTACAGCTGAAGTGAGTCTTTTGTAGGCAGCATGCAGTTGGGTCTTTTTTTCTTTTATCCATTCTGCCACTCTATGTCTTTTGATTGTAGAATTTCATCCTTTCATTTAAAGTAATTATTAAGTATGGACTTTTTAATTGGCATTTGTTGTTTTCTGGCTGTTCGTAGTTCCTTTCTGCCTTTCTGGCTCTCTTCCTTTGTGATTTGATGATTTTCTGTAGTGCTATGCATTGATCCTTGATTCCTTTCTTTTTCTCTTTTGTGTACATCTACTATAGGTGTTTGCTTTGTGATGATCATGAACTTGTATAAAACATCTTGTAACAGTTATTTTAAGCTAATTACAAGTTCACTTTAAGCTTCCAATCAGCTTGCACCTACATGCTCACTACAATTCCCCTTGTTGGATCACTGGTAGGTCTTGGTACACACTAAACAGTCTATTCTTCAGCTTTATGACTTGTTTGGTACCTTTTTATATTTCCTACCTCTCTTGAAATTCTCACTTGTTCATGTACTGCTTTCCTGACCTTGGCATATTTTTTCAAATTTTTTTATTTTGAGAGTATGTTGGTTAAAGCTAGGGACAGTGAAATAAGGAAGGGCTGACAATAGAAGCAACAGAAGAGAGCATAGCCAGGGCTTCTTTGGCTCATTGGAAAGTCAGAGAAATGGGGGCCTTGGAGACAGGCTCAGGGGGTTAGCCCAGGACAAGCTGTCACTGCCCATTGCTCCCCTGATAGCAAGTCTCATGGAGACCCTTAGAATTTAGGAGATGCACACCTGAGAGGGAAGAAAGATGTGGGCGTGCTCCCAAGAGGGAGCGCTCCCTTGATGGGCATTTTTATGACTGTTATTTTTTAACTCTCTATTGAGTAAATCACTTATTTCCACTTCATTTAGGCTGGTTTCTGAACATTAATTTTGGTTTTTTGTTTGAAACACATTCCTTTCTTTCTTCATTTTCCTTGACCCTCTGAGTTGGTTTTGCTAATTAGATAAAGCAGCCTCCTCTCCCAGTCTTGACAGAATGGTCTCTTATAGGAGATGAACCTCATCAATCAGCCCAGTTGGAGTTCCTGGTTGCCTTTCAAACCTTTGTGATTGTTCACTGTCTTTGTTCTTAGTGGCTCCCAGTAGGTGAGGATGTACCAAGACCCACTGTGTCCCAACGAGGGGGACTGCAGTAAGCACCTAGACACAGGATGATGAGAAGCCGGACTCTCAGGCAGCAGCTGGGAAAGTATTCAGTCATACCCCTTTCAGAGAAAAAGTGGGAGATGGACATTTCTGCCTGCTTCCTTTGTGCTGAGCCTGGGTATACAGCTGCAGGGACTGGGGGAGTGCTCCTGAGCCCATTTAAAAACTGTTTCTTTGTTTGCTATAAACCTGTGTGGGACTCATGAAGGCAAGCCCCATTGACTAGAGTTAGGTGATTTGGAGTCTGTATAAACTAGTCTGCCTTCTTTTTTTTTTTTTATATCCTCACTTGAGGATTTTTTCCCCCCATTGCTTTTCAGAGAGAGTGGAAGGGAGAGAGAAAGAGAGACAGAGAGAAATATTGATGTGAACTGGTTGCCTCCCGCATGCACCCTGACCAGGGCCGGGGACCGAGCCTACAACCGAGTACATGCCCTTGGCTGGAATCAAACCCGGGACCCTTCAGTCCGCAGGCCAATGCTCTAACCACTGAGGCAAACCAGCTAGGGCTAGTCTGCCTTCTTTTGAGACAAATAATAGTTGTAAACTTGAGGAACAAGACTGAGAATGGAGCAGCTGACATGGACTTTCACTCTTTTACATTATATATACTTCTGTATTGTCCCAATTTTTACAAAGAGTCTTCACTGCCTTTGTTATGAAAAAGGAGGGAAGAAAGGAAGGGAGGGAGGAAGGGAGAAAAGGAGGGGAGGCAGTGGAGGGAAAAGAAGGAAATAGAAAAGTCCCTAGAAATACTATGCTTCATGTATATCTTTTTATTCCAAATTGTAATTAATATGGACCCCTCATGTTGGAAATCAACTCAACAGGAAAGGCTAACAAAAAATCTGAAAAACTGATTTTTCTTAATTGGAAACATTACCTCTTCCTTGGATAAATGCCTGAACTTTGTTTGATATCTGCTCAGTTCTACATTCAAACGATGGACAGTCATTTTCAACCCATCATTTTCATCCACCAGTTCTTGAGCTTGTTTTCTTAGATAAAGTAATTCAGGTGCAGCAACTTCTGAAAAAATTAATATTATTCTATAAGAACTTGTATCAAATTGATTAGGATTTTATATAAGTTGCTAACCATCTGCCCTTTTTTCCGTTTTAGGCTCACAGAGCCAGTGAGTGACAAATACATAGATATAAATGAATATAAGTTTTTAAGTTTTTTAACACTAAATAGTTAACACTTTGGAAGTTTATGGAAATTTTTACATGTATAATTAATTAAGGTAAAATAAAAACTTTAGATTGAAAAGGAAAAGTCGCTGTTTCAAATGACATATAAATATTTGCCTTGCAAATCATACAGAATAGAAAATTTATTAAAATAACCTTGCCAAATATTAGAAAACATAATAGAAAATAGATCCCACAAAGTAATAACACAAATAATGTAAAGTATCTAGAAATAAGTGTGCTTAAGACAAGAAATATGCAGGGTCTATATGAAGAAAATGATCATCTTTCTTCAGGCAATAATATTGGCCTTATATAAATAGATAAATGTAGAGACAAAATCAGTGAATATTTATATAAGCTTAGAGGTTAAAAAGGACATGACACCCAGGGCATAAGCCATAAAAGAAAAATATCCTTTAGATTTAATTAAATTATCAACAAATTGAGAAAATATTACATATATGACAAAGGCTAACATCCTTAATACATAAAGAGTTCCTACAAACCAATGAGAAAAGCCAAATATCTCAATTTAAACTGGGAAAATTTAGCCCTGGCCGGTGTGGCTCAGTTGGTTGGAGTGTCATCCCATGCACCAAAAGGTTGCAGGTTCAATTCCCAGTCAGGGCACATACCTAGGTTTTGGGTTCAGTCCCCAGTCAGAGTGTTTATGCGAGGCAACAGATCAATGTTTCTCCCTCCCTCCCTCTCTCTCTCTCTCTCAACAATAAAAACACACCCTTGGGTGAGGATTAAAAAAAAAGTAACACACCAATGTTAATTTCTTAGCAGGACAACCTTACTATTGTTATCTAAGAGGTTAACATTAGAGACCTGGATAAAGAATATAATGGAGCCCTGATCAGGCTCAATCCCCAGTAGGGGCTATGCAGGAGGCAACCAATTGATGTTCATGTTTCCATCTCTCTGTCTCCCTTCCTCTCTCTCTAAAATCAACAAAAACATATTTTAAAGTGGGACAATTTATGAAAGAAAAAGAAAATGACCTGCAAAGATATGAAAAAAATATTCAAGCTCATCAATAATAAAAGAAATGTAAACTAAAATGGGATTCTTTTTTGCCTATCAAATTAGCAAGAAAAATATAATCCTCATTATTGGTAAATATGTGGTGAAAAGGTGCTTTTATATGCTGCTCAGTGGGATAAAAACTGATATGAAATATATGTAAAGTTACTTTCCTAAGCATCAAACCCAGAAGTATGAGAATTTCTTTAGCATAACAAAAATGATATAGCAGATAAAATCAAATTTCAACAAATATATGGATATTAATAAAATAACCTAAAATATTGTAACACAAAATATCAACATTAAAATCAACAAATACTACAACCTAAAGTATTAACTCTCAAAATAAATAAGCAAATGAGTGAAGTCCTGTTTGCTCCTTTAATTAGAAAACGGTCGCAGTCCCCACCTTCCTTGGAGGGTGCGTTCTCAGCCTCCTTCGCCTTTCTGTTCCCTTTTTCTCTTCTCTTAAGTTTTAATTGTAGTTCTTTCATTGCTTGTTTTACTATGTTAAGTTCAAGAGTAAGGGTTTGGTTTGTACTATTCAGATGCAAATTTTCTTCTTTTAATTCCTCAAGCTTTTCTTTGGTTATTTCTATACATCGTTGACGTGTTTTACCAGTTATATCTGAAAAGGTACAGGGAAACCGGTTTAAAATGTTCACTGACATTTACAATTTTACATCAAAATTACACAAGACTTCATTTGAAAAACCATGTGAGCAACTACTTCCTGTCAGGCCTCATGCCATGTTCTTTGGTCCTGGGGAAGACGGGCTGTACAAGAAAGAATGGGTGGTCTGGTGAGACTACAGTGGGTGACAGGAAGAGAGGTGACAGAGGAGGAAGCAGGAACCAGAGGAGGCCCTTGCATGTCATAATATGCAGAGTGGAGGACCAGGAGCCAGAAAGACTTTTAGGCAGAGGTGTGAAAAGAAGAGGCTCTGCTCTCAGGTGACTTCCTCAGGCCAGCAGTAAAGAAAGTGAATGATGAGGCCCAGCCCAGAGGGGCTCTGAGGGGGTATATGAGAGAGAGTCAGGGGTTAAAACCCCACAGGGCTCAACAGGGAGATGCAGATCAAGATCTGCAGTTTGGAAGACACTTAGCCAGACAAGGAAACAAGTGGACAAGGGAAGATACCCTCAGTGTAGGACACAGGCGCAAAGCTCCGAAGGCAGCCTCAGCTGAAAGAGAGGGGAGCCACCAGCCCGTGGGCAGGACCTGACGGCTCCACGGAGAGGAGAAAACCAGAGATCACAAAGGAGTGTAAGAAGGAATAGCAAGAAAGATGGGAGGAAAGCAGAGAGCCCTGTTCCAGGGAGAGAGATGCTCAGAGGTCAAAAAAGGTGAAAACTACAATAGGTTCCCAGGCCAGGCACGCCTCCAATGGAGGTGGAGACAGAAGCAGAGCTTCTGTGGGTAAACAGGGGTGGGAGGGCTGGTGGCTCGAGACAGTAGATTTGGCACACACCCCAGGGGGCAGGCAAAAGCTAGGGAGGGGACTGTGACTCCAGATAACCTCCTCTGACCCCTGATACAAATATATCCAGTGCTTAGCACATGAAAGGAAAGGCTAAGAAATGAGTAACTCTACAGCTACACTAAGAACAAGAGGGGGACCATGAGGAGTCCCAGAAAGAAAACAGTTGAGATTAGGTCGAAGACAGAAGCTGCAGCCTAAAATATGTCAGCTACAAAAGGTGGGGGTGATTCGCCCAGGCAGGTAGGAACTAAAGTGGCCTAGAAAGGACTGATAAAGTATCCAGTTAGAGTACCAGATGGGGCTCAAACCCTCTGGGCCAGGCAGAGATGCATGCCCCTTGGCAGGCTGTACATACAGGCACTGAGGTCTGAGAGGCAGGGCAGGACCGAAGGGCTGGAGAATCCCAAAAGTACGAGGGACCCCCACAATTCCTGGCTGGCCACAGAGCCTGCCTTCTCCGTCAGTCACAGGAGACAGGCAATATGACTGGCAGCCTGGCTGGTTTCTCCATCTGAGCAGCCTGCAGTAAGCAGGTACAGCATCCCCAGGCAGACCAACAGGGACACTCAAACCACCAAGTAAGTGTCTGAGCCAAGAGAAGCACCCGTCAAATTACAGAGGAGAGAGTGGTGGGCACAAAAACAAGATTTTGGGGTGAGCATATTTCATATTCTCAGAGAGATGCTTGTCAATACTTCATAGAAATCAGGTAAGAACATTTTGATTAGTACATACATTTGAAGGGTGGGCTGAGAGGCAGAATATATACAATGACGAATGAGCCTGTGGGCCAGAAGTTAGAGCCCTAGCAAACTCCCACAGGAGAGCACCAAAATGGGTGAAAGTCAAGCCAATCCCACATGGAGGACAGACTGAAGTCTTGCTACCCAATATGGTTTTCGGATAGTGATGTGAAGCATAACAGGCAAAACTTACAAAATTCACTTTGAAAGCTACTGAAGCTCCCAAGAACATTATAGGGGAGAGTACCCCAGAAAACATCTCTAGACCTCACACTCTGCTTCCAGCCCCAGAGCAGAACCCTTACTGCATATACCCACCCTCCCAGCATCTAAGCACGTCCCACAGATGCCTCCAGCCACCCACCCCCGGCTGGTCACACCCCTCCCCGCACCCAGGATCTGAGTGCATCCCATGGAGACTTCCACCATCTAATGTTTGAATGTGTGTGTCCTCTCTTTAGAGACAAAGGCGGAAGTTCAACAATTGCTACCTGTTCCCAATTCCAGTAATGGGAAAGAAGCAGCAGCTTTTACAGGGGAAAAAAGAAACCTTTATTTTAGATGAGATTATTCTGGGTAGTCTATAAAACTATAAGTTTTCCATCATAATCAAAGGCAAAAGGCAAATACCTGGGGACGGTGGAGGTTTTCCACATAATGGTGGTTTTTCATCCTAAGAGGGGAAAAAAGCCATGAGCCCAATAAATTGAGAGTGTTAACATCTTCTGTTCAAACCTTCTTTCTGCTGTTTTGTCTGCGGGTTCAGTCAGTCACTGTGTCTTTATATGTAGGTCCCGTGGGTAACGGGCCATCAGTTCACATTCTTAAAGCATGTGACATGGCTCCAGGTGCTGAACAGAGATGCGCAAAGCAAACTCCAACGCAACCTTTCTCCTGGGATATGCAAGAAGACCCCAAAACCTACAGAGAAGCAGTTTCTCAGGGTGCTGAGGAAAGAATATAAGATCTCACTTTCAACACAAAACTTCGAGGAAAGGGAAAGCTTTGAACTCTTGTTCATTTTTCCACTACACATCAGTCTGATATTAAGTTTCTAATTTCCACTGAAAAAGTAGACTTGGTTGTAAATTAATTCTACCAAGAAATGTTTAGTTTTTAAATTCCTATGACCTCACACAATTCAAAACTTAAGTTAGAACTATTTCCATGTTTGCAAATTAGTATTCTCTAGTCATTCTACAAATTGTGTGATTTCAAACCTCTCAATACATTAGTTTCATTTTTAAACTATGGAAAATATGAATTTCTTCAAGTTTTTTAAGTATTAAAAAAGAAACATTCAGCCCAGCCAGAGTGGCCCAGTTGGTTGAGCATTGTCCTGTGCACAGAGGGTTGCCAGTTCAATTCCCAGTCAGGACACATATCTGGGTTGTGGGTCCGATCCCCAGTTGGGGCGAGTATGGGAAGGCAGCCGATTGATGTTTCTCTCTCTCTTTCCTTCCTCTCTAAGCATGTCCTTGGGTGAGGATTTTAAAAAAAGTTGTATTCAATTGGAAAGAACTCCTAAGGGAGGTTTTTCCTCCCACAAATGACAAAAGTCTTTTAAAAATTATGGTAGAAATTCAATCTATTGAGAAAACCAGTTTTTAAAAAACTAATCTTACCTTTAAATTCAGAACAGAATGGTCACCATCTGATTTTTTAAAAAAAGAGAAAAAAATTTAAAAGCAGATAAAGACATTTGACAACTCAGGAGAGTACAAACAATCAGAAACTCACCTTCTACAGATGAACCCAGCAAGGCAGGGACCGGCAACAGGCTTGGCAAGGTCCCCTGGAAAGCTGGCCCCGCAGTGAGGCGGGGAGCCCAACTCCGAACTGCTCATCTTAGGCTATCCTGCTCACTCCTGAGCACCTTCAGTGGCTCGCAGGATTGCAGAACCAAGGCCAAACTCCTCAGTGTGACTCTGAGCCCTTTCTCTGCGGGGCTCCTACCCACCTTTCTGACAGAGTCCCACCCGTGTGCTCTCTCCACAGTTTCCACCCGCTATTCCCCAAATGGGCTGAGCCTACCCTCCCTGGAAGTAGCATACAACTTGGTCAGAAAAGGAGTTGTTCCTTGAAGCAAATTGCCTCATTGATACAGATGAAAACAAATCTTGCCCAGTAACTCATTTTCAACTTACAAATACATATTTGTGACTAAGATCCTCCATGGAGAGGGTGACCTTATGACACAGTTTGCCTGTACCCCCAGTTATAGTGAAAAGTAGGACTTTCAACTTTTTAGAAGTTGGTTGCTTTTAACTTTCCACAATTTGCAGAGCAGAAATAACTGGCTGAAACATAAATTAGAAACAAATATGCAAAAAATAGAAAAAAAGTACCGAATTCAGAAAAAGAGACAAAAATGCTTAAAGATGCATACAAGATTATAAATCTACTTCCTGGTTCATTACAATTACCAACACTTGAGCAACTAATCAAAGAAGAGCATATTTTTGACCAAAAAGTCATCTTAATCCACTATTTTTAACCAAACTGCTTTTTTTTCCTTTTCTTTTTAAAATTTATTTTAATTTAAAAATTTTTTCCAGTTAAAGTTGACATTCAATATTAACAAACCTGCTTTTGGTCAAGTGTTTTGAGGCAGCCTGGGCTGGGACACCAGATGAAATCCTACCTGGTCCTTCCAGCCTAACAACCTCTTCTCCCTGCTAGTTTCTACAACTGGCGTACAATGCTGACTCTTCTGGGGTCTCTGCGCCCACTTCTACCACTGGCCTCAGCACCCAGGCAGTTCGCCCTCTGCACATCTCCCCCGCAACTAGAATGTGAGGGTAAAGGCTGTGGCTCCATCATTTCTGGCACACAGTAAGCTGAACAAATTTCTCATGAGCAAATGTTTAAACTGATACAAAAATAATTTACATTTTTAATAACTTTCACAATAGTCTTGATCTGGTATCTTACAATGTTACATCAGATCTATTGTTCTCATATTTAATGCAATCTTCTATGTCCCCCTTAAATTCTTCACAAAATAAAGTTGGGGGAGGGCAAGGGATTAAATGAAGAAAAACAGGTTTCCAGGGGTGAAGGGTTCGGTTCCTGGCCAAGGGCACACACCAGGGTAGCAGGTTCAATGCTTGGCCCCAGTTGGGGTGCATGTGGGAGGCAACCAATCGATGTGTCTCTCTCTCTTCCCCTCCTTCCCTTCCTTTCGCTCTCTTTAAAAATATCAATGGGAAAAATATCCTCGGGTGAGGATTAACAACAAAAAATAATAAAATAAAATTAATTATCTATGAAGTACAATTATGTGTTTAACTTGATATACTTATACATTTCCTTTTTTTTTAATAGTGCAAAAGTAGTACTTCTATAATTAAAAAAGGAATACAGCCTGGCTGGCATGGCTCAGTGGTTGAGCATCCACCTAGGATCCAGGAGATCCCGGTTCGATTCCCGGTCACGGCATACGCCCAGTTTGTGGGCTTGATCCCCAGTGGGGTTGTGCAGGAGGCAGCCCATCAATGACTCGCTCATCATTGATGTTTCTATCTTTCTCTCCCTTCCTCTCTCTGAAATCTATAAAGATATATTTTTAAAACATAAAATAAAAAAGGAATACACTTTTTACATGACTTTAATATTCAGAGAGATTTTCCCATAGGGATAAAATATGCCACCTAACCAATTGGTGTTTCTTGCCCAGGTATTACTAGGCTGGCATTCTGTTTCCCAGTCACCTCTCCTTGAGCCCAGGCAACTCTGAGGGTCCTGATAAAGCAGTTATTGGTGCCCACTGTATGCCAGGCTCGCTGTCTCACTTCTCAAATATAAGCCATCTCTTAGGAAACTAAAAAGTGTTCCCCACCTTTGCTCTAATACCCTGAATTCTTTCACAGTACCAGACAAAATATATGGACAGTTGGCAACGTAGTTATAGTTGTATTATAAACATGTCCATGCACCCATTCATCCAACAAATCTTTAGAGACAGCTTACAGTGGGCCAGGCCCAGCTCCAAGCACTGGAGATAGCATGGAGAACAGGACAGATAACCCCCCTCACCCATTCCGTGGAGACCACTGGGTACCGACCCCCTGCAACACCAGGCACCGGGGAACAGGCGGGAGAGTGTGTAGAGCGTCAGAGCCTGAGCTGAGCCCTCTTCCCCTGTGTGCTCTCAGGCCGACTGACAGAACCAACAAAACGGACTCCAAAGTGAGCACAACCTAACATCCAGGCAACTGACTCTGGAGTAACTTATCTTTAGTGAAAATAAAATTCAGAAATATTCCTACCTGTAATAACAAAATCACAGTATGGAGGTGCAATGGCTACATGTTCTCCCAAGTTAACCAACATTTATTGCCACAAGCTGCTTTTAATATTTGAAAATTTGTGGGTTACTTTTTTTACCTTTTTCTTGTGTACGCTGTGGTATAAGAGGTGAGTCTGGAAACCCATCTTGCTCAGAAATATTTTCCTCATCTTCAGTGTCCACCCCATGTGACAATGGAACCTTTTGTTACAAGAGACAAAGGAGTAAACTTATGACCAAATGTCCTCCCAGTAAACTCAAATGGCTTATTCCACACTTTCTCCAGTGCCACCTCCCTCTCCAAGATACAAAAGGACTACACCTGGCAGGGCGGGATGAAACTGCGGGCTCCTCAGGAAAAGCCCCATGGCAAAGGCAATGACATTCAAGCTACACTTAGGCGACCCAGAACTTCAAATCCCACGCATGCTGCCTGGGCAGCCTTTCTTTCTCCTTCCTGCCAGGGACAAACCCAGAAAAAGGCGCTGCATCTGGCCTGCTGTGCACAGCCCCCAATACTACCCTAACATGGCACTGATACTGTGTCATCACTTCTATGTGAGACAAGAGCTGCCAACCTGCCCTGTGAGAACCCTCAGTCAGGCAACTGTTTGAGGTTGAGGTCCGATATGTTGGCTGGACATGTGAGTCCGCTGTAAATGCTGTTTCCTCGTGAAACAGAACCCTCTCCTCCACTGTCTGTGAGCACCTCCTATGTAGATATCGTGGATGGTGGCAGGGCTGCAGTGCTGTCTCTCACAGACCTGTGGGCCAGGAATGGGACCACCCTGAGGAGCGGGAGACAGTCTCACTGGTGGGGCTCTGGGAAGTGGGGACGGAGGCAATCCAAGCCTACAATAAGCTAAGCCTGGTGCTCTCTGCTTGGCTTCCCGTCTGCTCTCCTGATTCTTCACCAAAATCTTACTTATGTGATCATCTTGTCTCAGCTGTGCTATGCTGCCCGCAAAGAAGGGCCATCCCCAAGGCTGGCGGGGAGGTGGCAGCGCCAACCAGCAAGATACACTGGAGCAGTTCAGGGCCAAGAGCAAAGGCTGTTAGGCCACCAGGCTCAGTGTACAGGGCTCCGAGGTGACTCAGCTGATGGATCTCGCACTCTACTCACATTTGAAGGAAGAATAAAGAAATGACCTCTCAGTTTTCATCTCCTAGGAACCAACTGCCTTGTTCACCCCGTCAAAGATATAGTAAGCTACTCACTATTATCAAGGAAATGTGAAAAATGCTAAGGGGACTCAAATATCATCATAAAGATTCCCTACTATGGAAAACTGTTGGGCAATATCTACTAGTACTAAGGCTGAGGATACAAATACTACTCCTCCGTATATACCCACCAGAAGTATATACATATATCCATGAATGTTAATAGCAGCACTATTCCTAACAGCCCCCAACTGGAAACAACCAAATATCCACCATCAGTAAAATGAGTAAGTATTTGGATGTTTAGTTGTAGAATGGGATATTATACAGCAACAGGGATAAACTAACTACTGAGTGCCCAGTAACTGAAGGCTCACCAAGCCCCAAAGAATACATACTATGTGATTAAATTCACAGAATTTTCAGAATAGGCAAAACTAATCTAAGGTTATTTTCTAAGATCTAATCTACTCTTGGAGTTAGGGCAGTGTTTACCTCTGGGGGAAGTAGACCTCTTCTCGGTCACAAAGAGGGACTTGTGGGGTACTAATAAAGTTCTTGTTTTAAAAATCTGGGTGGTGGCTACTTTGTAAAAATTCACTGAGCTGTACAATTATGGTTTATGTACCTTTTGTGTATATTTAACACATTAATAAATAAACCAAAGAATTGTGACAATATTCAAAACAACACTCTAATTTAAAAGTTTTAACTTAAAACATTTTTTTAAACTACCAAATACTTCCCATTATAGAAATAACCTTGGCAACTAAAACAAAACTTGTTTGAGCCTTGAAGGAGAGGAAGCAGCAGGGAGGCCAGCCCATCCACAGCGCAGACATGGGTGGTGCCGTAACGGCCTTTCCTTATCTGTCTGCAGCACTTGTCCTAGGTTCCTTCATCCTCTTGCCGGGCGGTATACTAACTGAGATTTTAAAGAGTAAAATGTACATGCTATAATTTCTAGAGTAATTATTAGAGAAAAAACTATAACTGGCAAACTAGTAGAGAGAAGAATAGAACTGAAAAAAATCACCAATCCAAAAGAAGGCAAGAGGGGAAAAAAAGAGATATAAAATAGCAGGACAAATAGAAAAAATAAAGATGGCAAATTCAAATTCAAGTATATCCTTATATACATTAAATACAAAAAGACTAAAAAGTTCAGTAAAAAGACAAAGGAAAACTTTGTCAAACTTGGTTAACAAAACTACATGCTACACTGAACTATATATTTTAAATAGATGAAAAGGGTGTAATGTGAATTATATATTATATATTTAAAACTTGTTAAAAAACCGATATACTGTTTATAAGGCACAGCTAAACTTAAGGACATATAAAGACTGAAATTAAGGAATGAAAAAACAGACTATGCAAATATCAAACAAAAGAAAGATGGAGGGTGTCAGGTGAAACAGACATAAGGCAAAACACATTTTTAGAGATACAGAGGGTGACTTTATCGTGACAGAATGTTCAGCTTACCAGGAAGATATAATTTTAAATTTGTACATGCCTAACAATGTGGTCAGAGACAAAATAATACACGTTCTATGATCTCGTGCATATAAAGTTCAAAACATGCAAAACTAGTCTGTGATATCAGAAGCATTCTAATACCTGAAGATGAAAGCAAGGTACTGGAAAACCTGACAACATGGCAAGGAAGCTGCAGTGTCCAGATTCATGTGACTATAAGAGTGAGATGACTCTGAGATCCAGCAGTAATTAATGCTAACCATGCACAGGTCCAGCCTACGATGGGACGGTCACCTCCCCACAAGCCTCTTCTCATATTAATGGTGCTAACAGAAGAACCCCACCCAAAGTACATTCAGTGGAGCAACAGGAGGTACCAGCTAGCTCCCCCTCAGGGTAAAGTCTGGGCAAGAGCGTGGTAAAAGCCCTGACCAGTGTTGCTCAGTGGTTAGAGCATCACCCCTCCTACCAAAGAGTTGTGGGTTCAACTCCTGGTCAGGGCACATATGTAGGCTGCAGGTTCGATCCCTGGTTAGCGTGTGCATGGGAGGCAACCGACTGATGTTTCTCACACCAATGTTTCTCTTTCTCTCTCTCTAAAATAAGAAAAAAATCAATGAAAACATATCCTCAGGTGAGGATTAGAAACAAAAACATGATACAGACATCAAACTGACCACAGAAGCCTCTCCTGGAGAGAGAACCAGAATAGGAACAGCAGGGTTTCAAGGAGGGCTTTTGCAATATCAAAAGTTTTTATAAGAAATGTGTATCCATGCATTACCTTTGTGACCAAAATAAAATAAAAAAAAAAAAATTTAAACTGTGGAGAGAGAGGGGACATCCCTAATCCTCAACAGCAACAGCAAAAGAATACCCGCTATTTCTTGGCCTCCAGAAGTTTCTAGAAAGAACTAGTTTACCCTTCCATGAATAGTTTCTCTGTAATTTTATTTTAAAAATCTGAAGCAAAACAAGGCAAGGTGTCAACACTTGCTCATTCTGAAGAATGATAACACTAGTATATCATACTTCCTACTTTTCAACTTTCTTTTTTGGGCTGGGTTATAGAAAACACACACGTTCAGCTTTAATAGATGGTGCCAAACAGTTTTCCAAAGTGGTGGTACGAGCTACACTCCCAGCAGCGTTAGAGAGTCCTCTGCAGCCTCACCAGTCCTTCAGATTGTTAGCTGTGCTCTACTGTTCAAATTTTAAAATAAAAAAATTCCCTCTGCATATGGCTCCGAGAAGCATCACGACAGACTGCCTAAAAAATAAAATATTTGTCCTGCTAACGACAAAGGAGGTTGTGCAGGTCACTATAATCTCTTTCTTCTAAGGGAAATGTGGTCACAAGCTTCATTTAAAAATATTTGAATGATACAACTCTATCTGTTAACCTCAGTCCAAAATGCTACCAGAAAGTTGCAGATTTGAGGACAGTGGGGCTTCATCCTGGCCTTTGGGAGCTCTGCAGAGGACCCTCCTCTGGGCTCCTGGGAGCTCTCTGCCTGCTCCAGTGCTCCTTACTGTAGAGAAACCCAACTCTGCATGTTAAAGTCTACATGTTAGAAAGTGATGGTTAGCCCATGAAATACTCACATATGGATTCCTCAAAATAAGCTCCCTAAGATCATTTAAAATGTGATCCAATATAGTCGAGGGTAATCAACATAACATAATCAATATGAATATACTTTGGAGCTGCCAGTCTGTATGTGTAGTCACCATGTTAACACGTTGTAACGATGGTGAAAAAAGAGAAAGGAAAAAGAAATTACGGTGCTTTCTTTTGCCACTGAAGAAATGGCACTATCCAGTTTGCAAAACCCCAAGAGCTGAGTTTAAACCATAGCAGTTGGGCAGTGGTGGAGAAATGGGCTCCTTCAACCTCTCCGTACCTCGGTTTTCCACATGTGATAGGGTCATAAATGGAAGCTACCTCACTGAGACAGTTGGAGGTAAATACATGTAAGAGCTTGAAATAGAGACTCATTTACGGTAACCACTCAAACAATGTCAGCTACCATAGAGATAAAGGACCACACTCCTTTTGTCAGGTATGGATTTAAAGAAAGGCTGCAACTTTGCATACTGATATTGGAAAAGTGATAGAAAAAATAGCTTTTGGGGTCAAAGAAAAGAACAGGATTACTTAGCATTGGAAGAAAATCTACCCTGAAAAAATAAAGATGTTTGTCTTTGAAAAGTAAAGGAAAAGTTTTAAATTTTAGCCTAACCAGATAGAAACGAGATGACACATTAAAAAAATAAGCCCCAAAACAAAGGTAGAAGAGAGAAAAGAAAGTCCTTACTCATACACAATTTTCTGTACACAATTTACTATAAGTTAATGTCAAGGAGCAGACGAAATTCTGGAATGTGACAGACACCTGATTTTTGTGTGGCGTGGTATACACGGCATCACCAAGACCTCCCTCTTTCTTATGAGCACTGACATTCCCCGACTCCTTGTAGCTGGATGACAGGTGCGAGTCAGTGTCCTCTTCTTCCCCGTAGCCCAGCATTTCAAAGGACGGCAAAGAAGTCCTTCTTTCTGTCTCACTCTGCCAGCTTGGCCTGTGTTAGAACATTCAGGAGAAAAATAAGTCACTAAACCAGCCACTTACTTCACACTGGTATATACCCATGTATCAAACACACTGCTCTGAGCCCCACCACAAAAGTATTATAACTATATTACAAATACACAGAAACTAAAGGACTAAGTCATCCACTATCCCATCTCTCTGCACACTCTTAAAACTTCTTTCTAGTTTTGTACGTCAGTTCTTATAGTTATCACTGCACACAAACACAATCTGCTTCATTGCCGAGTGTTTAAAGTAAAACTGTTATAAGGTAAAGGCTCAAGCAGTTACACCTGTTTCGTCAGCCATTTCCCTTACTATGGTTTCTCCCAATTTTCACTGTTATAAATAATCCTGTAATGGACATCTATGTGCAAATAATCTCTTCTGCTTTTAGGATTAATCCTATAAAACAGACAACCAGATGGCAAACTGCTGAGTCAATGGTATGAACATTTTGTGGGTCTATATGCATACCACACAAGATCATTTCACCAATCATTTCCCCAGCCTGTGACTACATTCGTAATAATTTTCTAAAACTTGCCAAAAGAATTTAAATCTCACTGTGTAAATTTGCATATGTTACTGAGACTAAATATTTTTCCATATATTTGTATGCAAGCCTTAATTCCTCTAGTGTGAATTGTCTGTTCATGTCCTTTGTCCATTTATCTACTTTGCTTCTAATATGTCCATTCCAATTTGAAATTAACTTTCTTAACTTCTAAAATTAAAACCCTGACTTTGTATTTACTGCAAATATTTTTCCTATTCTATTAATTTTTTTACATACAGATAATTTTTTAAAAAATATGTTTTTATTGATTTTTAGAGCGAGAGAGGAAGGGAGAGTGATAGGGAGATAGAAACAGCGATGAGAGAGAAACATCATGGATCAGCTGCCTCCTGCACATCCCCCACTGAGGATCAAGCCTGCAACCCAGGCATGTGCCCTAACCTGACTGGGAATCAAACCATGAAGCTCTTGGTTCCTAGGTCAACTCTCAACCACTGAGGAACACTGGCTGGGCCATGCAGATGATTTTTTAAAAATTTCTTTTAACCTTCTAAATTCTTAGTGTAGGAGTAAATAGCAGTTTTGATAAGACTGGATATAGGATTTCATGGTCTTATTTATGTATATATACAAATCAATCCTTTCACTCAATAGAAATGTGTTTTAGTACATGAATTAGGCAAGGCTCAATACTGATTTTTCCTCAGAATTGCTAATCAATATATTGCTGAAACCTTCGATCTGTGGGGCTGCCTTTATTAGAGATTCAATATACTTGCCAACACTAGGCCACCTCAGGTGTTCGTGCACAACTCTCTATCATTGAACCCATTCTCTATTTTAACTACTTCAACTATAGGTTTTAAAATACAATGGGGCTGCCCGGCCAGGCGTGGCTCAGTGGTTGAGCATCGACCTAGGATCCAAGAGATTGCGGTTCAGTTCCCGGTCAGGGCACATGCCCGGGTTGCGGACTTGATCCCCAGTTGGGAGCATGCAGGGGGCGGCCAATCAATGACTCTCATCATTGATGTTTCTATCTCTCTCTATCTCTCCCTTCCTCTCTCTGAAGTCAATAAAGATAAATTTAAAAAAATAAAATAATAAAATAAAATATAATGGGGCTAATGCTGGCTGGTGTGGTTCAGGGGTTAGAGCGTGACCCATGCAGCAAAGGGTCACAGGTTCAATTCCTGGTCAAGTGTACATACCTGGGCTACAGGTTTGATCCCCAATCTCCACCCCAGTTGGGGTACATGTAGGAGGCACCCAATCGATGTGTCTCTCTCACATCGATGTTTCTGTCTCTCCCTCCCTGGGTCCCTCCCTCTCTAAAAATCAATGGAAAAAATAACCTTGAGTGAGGATTAAGAAAAAAATACAGAATGGGCCCAATGCAGCCTGCCCCGGGTAAATATGCCTCCTTTCCAGACTTCATCTGATGGTCTTAGCTGCTAATTCTTCCCAAAAAAGTTTAGAACCTTGTCCTCGTATTTAGTTCTTATTCAGCCAAAGAACAGTTCTTACCAGGAAGAAAACAGGCTATATTCAAATATCTCAAAACGGAGTCAAGATTAAAATGTAAAAACCAAAAGCATAAACATGTCCTAGGAGTAAATACACGAGCCTTCATGTAATGCTGTGGTGGGGAAGGGCTTTCGAGATTTGACAATAATGACAGCAGCTACAAGAAGAAGAGTGATGTATCTTACCACAGAAAAAATACAGAATGTTTGGTATGTAAAAATATAAACAAAAACAAAAACAAAAATGAATAAACATGGCAGATAAAAGGCAAGTCTGGTCATGTATCCCCACCACCCCATAAGCCCATACGTCCTCCATGTCCCCCTGCTTCTAGGGGAGACATCAAACCTCAGAGCGGAACACACTCCTGTCCCTCCTCCAGCCCCATCTCCATGACTCCCCACCTCTCTCAAAGTCTCCCGGCCACAACCTTGCCTTCTGTTGCTCACATGCTCCCTCTTTCTCTGTCTAGAAAGCTCATCCCAGCCCCGCACTGACCATCCCCCCACCCTCCAGCCGTTCCCACTTCATTCCAGTAAATTCCTTGGTGTCCCCTCAATGCTCTCTTGCTCAGGAGGAAACCTTCCTGATCCCCAGCCCTATGTTAGCATTAACCCAGCTCAAGCAATAGAGGAAATGACATTAAAGAAGAAGAAAATTATAGTACAGATGCCAACAAAGGTCAAATCAGTATGAATGTCCAAGGGGAGATATGTGAGAATTAGTGAGTGACAACTCTCACCATCTAGGTGGTGGCACAGAGAATCCTGCTAAGGCCTAAAAGCAGCACTAAATTCACTGGCTCTTTGCTGCCATGAAAACAATCAGTGTGTTCACCAGCCATAATTTAACAAGAGCCACTCTAGAGAAAATTCTGATGAAATTCAAGAACATTAATGTCCCAGAACAGTGTCCCTTTGGCATTGGTGATGAAAACCTCACTACTAAGCTCCAGCCATAGTCACATGCATGCACACACACACATGTGCACATGCATACACGCACAAGCACACACACAGGCACATACACACACGAGGTGCTCCTCTTCTGCCCCGAGAGGAAGCAGAGCCAGAGATATTGTCCTTACTGATGCCTCAGCTCCGAGGTGGTGGCATAGGGCTCGATGAAACTGTCATTTTCAACGTAGGTCGTGTCACTCTCAGCCTGGGATCTCCGCTGTGGCTGAGGAAGGGCGATGGTCCGGCCAGTCAATGTTGTTGCTAGAATAACTGCAGCCAGAGCAGATCTATGGACAAAAGCATCCAGTGAGATGGTGAACTAAAGGTTAAACAACAGGATACGTGAATTAATCAAGTTTTACCTTCTGTTCTACAATGTTTAGTGCATATCTACTGACCACTAGCCTGTTATATGCCATCAAGCAATCTCACTTCATTCTCACATCAACTATATGAGTAAATATTATTGTCACCTCCATTTTTCATATAAATTAAATGATTTGCCCAAGATTTCTAAGCTAATAAGAGATGAACCAGGTCTCTAATCCAAGGAGTCTATACTCAAGTGCTTTTTCTATTAAAATAAAAGATCAGGATGAAATAAAAGGAGGTATAAAAAGATATATAATATTTGTAAAGGCATTTTAGAAACTTGCAAATTTTTCAAAACTATAATATAGGAAAGATAAAATAATGTATTTACCCTCCCACCTGAAAAAGTGAAACAAAACAATAGACTTAACAAACGGCCAAGTTTACTGCCAGAGACTTTCCAGGTCACAGCAAAGGAAGGAGAAACTGAGGTGGGGCCAGGCAGACTCCCTGAACTGTGTAGATGGACCTGAGAATCTGGGAACACCGAGGCAGATAGAATTTGAAGGACAGAGTACCAGAAAGGAGAGAGCTCAACAGAGAAAACTCCGGAAATCAGCAGAAGGTCCCCCTGAGGGTTTAGCAAAATGCTCCTCAGTGCATGCGTGTGAGGAGACTACCTAAGACTGGGGGAAGAAGCATTCATAAGGATCAGAGGAACAGTGCCAGATGCTTACATACGGTTGAGGTCAGTGTTTGTTCCCAACAGTCAGACAGGAAAAAATTATAATTCATGGGACACTGAGTACCATACTCCAAAAGGTCTCGCCTTAGCAGCAGGGAAAAGTTAGTCCTAGGTTGCACACTGGTCCAGACCCCGCCTAACAAATCATAAAAGCAAGACCCAAAAGATCAACTGGTCCCAGGCAACTTAATTGCATCCCAGTGCAAAATTCAAGAATACTTATAGAAATACAAAAATCTCTAGCACTCAACAATGTAAAACTCCCAACAATGTCTAGTACACAATCGAAGAGAATGAGGTGTGCAGACAGAAAACCATGACCCAAAATGAAAAGAATGACCAGCCAAAATCCACTCAGAACCGAACACGTTAGAATTAGCAGAGAAGGCCATTAAGGCCGTTATAACTGTACCCCATAGTAGAGACACGGAAAATGATAAAAAAGCCTTGGCCCTGGCTAGCGTGGCCCAGTGGTTAGAGCTTGGTCTGCACACCGGAGGGGCGCGGGTTCGATTCCAGGTTTTTTGTTTGTTTTTAAATTTTTTTTTTTTTTAATATCTTTATTGATTTCAGAGAGAGGAAGGGAGAGGGAGAGAGAGAGAGAGAAACATTAATGATGAGAGAGTCATTGATTCAGCCCACAACCCAGGCATGTGCCCTGACCGGGAATTGAGCCCTGATCGCCTGGATCCTAGGTCGACGCTCAACCTCTAAGCCATGCCCGGCCGGGCTCGATTCCAGGTTAAGGGCATGTATCTGGGTTGCAGGTCCGATCCCGGTCCCCTGGCTGGGGCACATGTGGGAGGCAACCAGTCGATGTGTCTCCGTCCATCGATGTCTCTCTTTCTCCCCCCCTCCTCCCTCCCTTTCACTCTCTCTAAAATTAGTGGAAAAAATATCCCTACTCCTCAGGTGAGGATAAAAATTTAAAAAAAAAAAAAAGGCTTGAACTTCAGGCGATAAAAATTACACTGGATGGGGATTGCAGAAAAGACTCGTGAAACGGAAGGCAAGACAATAAAAAATAACCAAAATGAAATAGAGAGGGAAAACATAATTATTTTTTAAAAAAAAGAACATAGTGAGCTATGAGATAAAAAACTGCTCTTGTTTTATGTTTTAAGCCACTAAGTTTTTGTGTAATTTGTTACATGGCAATAAATAACTAATACAATAGCCTTCAACCAGTGCTGGAACAATTGGTTATCCATGTGTGAAAAAAGGAACTTGAATCCATGCCTCCCGTACCTCTCTCCACACAAAAATTAACTCAAAATGGATAGCAGACCTAAATGTAAATCCTAAAACTATAAAACTTCTGGAAGAAAATCTTTGTGACCTTGGTTTAAGCAAAGATTTCTGAGATAGTATATTGAAATCATAATCTGTAAAAGAAAAAATTGACAAGTTGAACTACAGAACAATTAAGATCTTCTGCTACTTTATTCTGTTAAGAGAATAAAAGATAAGCCACAGATAGGGAGAAAATATTTGCAAAGCACATATTTGATAAAGAACTTGTATCCAGAATAATTAAAGAATTCTCAAAATATAACTGAAAAACAGAAAAAGTGGGCAAAAGATTTGTATATCTTCTTTACCAAAGAAGATATACAAATAGCAAATAAGCACCTGCTCAGTATCATTAGAGAAATGCAAAATGAAACCACAATGAGATGCCCCTACACACCTGTTAGAACATCCAAAATTAAAGATTGGCCAAGGGAGCATCTGAGATCTTGCTCCCCTGCACATCATCAGTTCACTCCAAAAAAAAAAAAAAGATTGGTCAAGACAATCCCTCATGCCTCATGCTCTTCCTCTTCAGCCTGGGCCTGGCAGAATGTCTCCCATGAAGAAGGGTGGCGAGAAGGGGCAATTCTCCCACCAATGAGGCAGTGACCAGAGAGCATACCACCAACATTCACAAGTACATCCATGGAGTGCACTCCAAGAAATGTTCCCCTTGCCCTGGCCGGTGGGGCTCAGTTGGTTGGGCATTGCCTTGTGAACTGAAAGGCTGCTGATTCGATTCTCGGGCAGGACCCATGACAGGGCTGCAAGCTCAATCCCTGGAAGGGGGCCTGCAGGAGGCGGTTCATCAAGGTTGCACTATCACATCGATGTTTCTCTCTCTCCCTCTCTCTCCCACTCTCTTTAAAAATCAATGAACTATCCTTTAAAAAGAAAAAAGAAATGTTCCCCTCAGGCATTCAAAGAGATCCAGAAATTTGCCAGAAAGGAGACAGGAACTCCAGATGTGTACATGGACTCCAGGCTTGACAAAGGTGTCTGGGTCAAAGGAATAAGGACTGTTCCGTACCTTACCAGTATATGGCTACCCAGAAAGTGTAATGAAGATGTAGATTCGCCAGACAAGCTGTATACATAGTTGCCTAAGCACCTGTCACCACTCGAAAATTATACGGACAGTAAATGTGAATGAGAATTAATGGCTGATTGTCAAATAAAGTTATAAAACCACACACACACACACACACACACACAGCTGACCGAGCCAAGTGTTGCTGAGGATGTGAAGAAACTGGAACTCATATACTGTTGGTGGGAACATAAATGGAATCACAACTTTGGAAAATAGTTTGGCAATTTCTTAGTAAGTTAAATATACATCTAGTATATGAAGCAGGTATTTCACTCCTAGATATTCACCCAAGAGAAATGAAAGCATATGTCCAAACAAAGATTTGTGCACAAATGTTCATAGCAGCTTTATTTCTAGCAGCCCAAACTGGAGACAACCCAAATATCCATCAACAGGTGAGTGGATAAACAAATTGTGGCATATTCATGTAACGGAATACTACTCAGCAATAAAAAGGACAAATAACTGACTTCCACAACAATATGGATGTCAAAATAATTATACTTCCCGGGCAGCCTGGCTCAGCTGTTGAGCATTGACCTAGGATCCAGGAGATCAAGGTAGATTCCCAGTCAGGGCAGAGGCCCAGGCTGAGGGCTCGATCCCCAGTAGGGGGTGTGCAGGAGGCAGCCGATCAATGACCTTCATCATTGATGCTTCTATCCTTCTCTTTCTCTCTCTTCCTCTCTTTGAAATCAATAAAAATATAAAAATAATTATTATTATACTGCGTGAAAGAGGACAGCTTAATTATTTTGTGTAATTCTGTTTATATAAAATTCTAGAAAATGCAGACTAATCTACAGTGACAGAAAGCAGATCAATAGTTGCCTGGGAATGGGGGTGAGGGGGTGTTAGGCAGGGGAATGGGAGGTAGAAGAGAGGGGCATGAGAAATCTTTGGGGGATGATGGATATAGTTATTATCTTGATTGTAGTGATGGTTTCACAGGTGTAAACCTAAGTCAAAATTTACCAATCATAAGTTTTAAATATGAACAGTTTATCATAGTCCATTATACCTCAAAAAAACCCTGTTTTTAAAAAGATAAACAACTGTCTAAAGCAAAAATAGTAATGTATTTATAACAGATAGAATTAAAATGTATGACAACAGTAACACAACAGATGGGAAGGAGGCAAGAGACGTAAATAGCAAAAAATTCTTACACTATTACACTACACATGAAGTGGAATAATATCAAAGATTAATTTAAATGTTATTTCTTAAAAATAAAAAGATCTAGAAGTATGCCAAGTTTGCTCAAGCCATGTTGGTTATTTGGGGTTTATAAAGATTACAATCCAGGAAGATATTTCTGTAAAGCACAGAAACTACAGACATTTTCTTTTTTTAAAAATTTAAAATATATCTTTATTGATTTGAGAGAGAGGAAGGGAGAGGGAGAGAGAGAGATAGAAACATCATTGATGAGAGAGCCATCGATTGGCTGCCTCCTGCACACCCCCAACTGGGGATCGAGCCTGCAACTCAGGCATGTGCCCTGACTGGGAATCGAACCTCGATCTCCTGGATCCTAGGACGATGCTCAACCACTGAGCCACGCCTGGCAGGGCCAGATGTTTTCTAATGAGTCTATAGCAATGCTTGCCATGATATGATGTGAGGCTAACCCTCTCACTATTGCTGATGCCAAACATTTAAGTTCTAATGACACTACTTAATGGAGCTGGACAGACCTTCAAGTGCATTGCAGCAATGCCACTGCTCGCCAGCTGTGAGACTTCAGGCAAATGCTGAACACTTGAGCTCGAAGAGAGATGCCAACAGGACCTCTCTCATAGGGTCACTGAGCAGTTGAAATGAAATAGTACTTCTAGAGCACTTACTAGAGTCCTTGACACAGAGTAAATACTAATAAATGGCTAGTTCTTATTTTCAAGATCATATTAAAGGAAAAAACAAACACTAAAAATATTTGTGTTTTTTTATCAGGAGGCATACAATATTCCAGTTTCAAAGAACACTAAAAGAAGGTATCACCCCTGCCTGGCCGGCGTGGCTCAGTGGTTGAGCATCAACCTATGAACCAGGAAATCGAGGTTCGATTCCCGGTCAGGGCACATGCCCGGGTTGCAGGCTCCATTTCCAGCAGGGGGCCTGCAGGAGACAGCTGGTAAATGACTCTCTCTCATCATTGAGTTCTATCTTTCTCTCCCTTTCCCTTTCTCTCTCTCTGAAATCAATAAAAATACTTTAAAAAAAAGAAAAGAAGATATCACTCTTGAATGAAATTTGTTCTCATTGCTAATAGTCAAATCATGTATCCAGGTATCTTATGAATAAAAAAATAGTCTAAAATTCTCCTCTGTCTAAAATCTTGGAGGGCACAAGTAGGGGTCTTGGGTATAAAACAGTCATCTAACTGATGTGTTAGGAGCACTAGAGAATGTGGGAAATCCTGGGCCCTGGGAAGTGAACCCACTTCTCATTTCTTCCCACAAGGCAGTTCTTTTGAAAGGTTGACTTATGTTTAAAGAGAAAATTATGTGCACAATTCAAACTCCTTTTAACATACCATCAACTGAAATACTCAGGCTTTAATATTTTGAAAAATACTAATTGTGCTCAATTAAGAAATGTGAGAAGTCCATACCTGAAAGGGATAGACCATTATCCCACAGAGAAATCATATTAAATTATGGAACCATGATAAATATTTCAAAGGACATGATTCTAATCACCCCACTTGTAATCTTGCCAGTTCAGACAGTTCTAGGACCCACCACTTGGTGGCTGAGCACAAGGGTGACCTCAGTGCCTGCTCACCTGAGACTCACCTTGGTCTCTCTGGAGAGGGGTTGGGGCTGCGAGGAGGAGGTGAGCGGGGCACAGCTGGCTTCGGTGCAATGCTGGCTGCAGGCAGAAGGCCATGGATGATGTGTTTCTGCACAAATAAAATCCAGAACAGGTCACTGGTGTAAGGAATCACCTGGGTCTTGCCACCACTCCTCCCTGGGCCTAAGAAGGGACACTGGCACTGGCCATCCAGGGATGTAGCCCCACCAAGAGGCCCACTCCTCTCCTTGCTATCCCCAATCCCCTTTTGGCCAGGCAAATATGCCCGCCCAGGGAGCGCCATTACAGCTGCCCATAGTGGGCCCTTCTCACCCTCCCTTCTCAGAGCAGTTTCCCTGACCCCAGAGTTACCCTGTAGCACCTCCACTTGTCTTATAGCACTGCCTCCGATGGCCCTACTCACTCACTTGCCAACCCCTGCAGAACAGAAGCTTCCTGAGAGCAGGCAACCGTCTTGTCTTTATCAACCCTGAACTCTATGTAGCACTTAGCACATTGCCCTACACCTGGTTGGGGCTTAATAAAGATTTTAGGTAGTTTTGATGATGTAGAATAATAAAAACTAGTTCCTACACACACTGAAAGTAGGGGAATCCTGCTTTAGGCAATTGGGAGTCTCTCAGAAGTTTCTGAGTATAGCCCAATCCTTTTCTGTGCGCCAGACACTCATTCACACCTACTAGAAGCAAAACACCATGACAACAATGAAGAAACCTTGTCCTCGCCCTCAAAGAGGGAGAGAGCAGAGGAAAACACCCCAACACTTATGACATGCAATTATGGAATGTGCCAGGGGAAAGGTGAAGTGCTGAGGTGGCCCAGGACGGGAACCGGGTCTTTGAGTCTGGGGCCAGCAAGGGGACTTCTTATGCCCCCTTGAGAAAACCACAGGGGGATTTAGACTAGGTCTCCCATGAGGCCACTGCTCTCATATTTGGGAAATATGAAGAAAAACACTCTAGGAAGAGGGAATAGCAAAGAAATGAAGCAAAGGAATGAAGCACTTCCAGTGGCAGTGCTCTGGAAACAACAAGTATCCAGTTTGCTGTAATACAGAAGCATCTGAGAGGGAGAGGCTAGAACAATGGGCTGGGGGTAAGAATGGGGACTGTTCCCACTTCAGAGTTTTGATATCAGACTAAGGTGATCCTGTGGCCTAGTGAGGAGCACCCACTGAAATTGGCCCCTGGAAAGACTAAAGAGGCAATGGTAGGCACCAGGCATGGGGAGAGAAGGAAGGTACAACCAAGGGGAAGAGCCAGGGTTTTGGGCATCCTTCAGGAGTGAGGGATGGATAGACCTCCCAAATGTCTCCTGCAGCCCCCCCGCCCCCCCCGTTTCACTTGCATGCCCAACTCCAAAAACAGGCATTCCAGAGCGGTGTCTGCTGTATCCCTCTATTCTGTTTACCTCTGTGTAGCACCTACCATCCTGCATCTGTCAAGCAATTTGACAGTTTAATACCTTCCTCCCCCACACCAGGGAGACACTCGAGGAGAAAAAAAGGGTTCTCTTCACCTCTGAATCCCTAGGGGCTGGCATCCAGTATATCCTTCAAAAAGGCCTCATGAGTTTTACTTTGTTTTGTTTTTTTGACAGAGTGAATCTCTCATAATATGCTAAACATTTCTTACTGTACCACTATAATCATTTCCTAACATAATCCAAAACACAGGATGAACCTATCTCAACCCAGCAGGAAAACTCTCATGGGCAGCCCCACTCTCTTGATGGTAGATAAAATGGTCTAGAGTGGCTGCTAAGCTGCTATTTGTTGGTTCCCACCAATAAACCCAGATTCACTTGTTGCTACCCCTCCTCATCTCTACACATACACTCTGTGCTAAATACTCAGAATTGCCTTAATTTCCATTTCCCACACAGCAAACAATATATTCTTTTTCAGGCCTTTGTACATGATGTCTCTCCCCACCTCCAAGAATTCTCTTTCCTTACCCTCCCCTCCAAAGCCCAGGTCAACTCTCCAGACTGACTTTTCTGCCTCTTGCCTAGTACACACCTTACCAGCAGTTTTGTGCCTTACCATTTTGTACTGACTTACTTATGGGTTTGTCTATCCTTTAGACAGTGTGGCCATAGGCTGTCAATCAATTGTAGGTATCTGACACAGAGCAGGAACTCAATAATGCCATGCTGAGTTAGCAAAACTGCAATGCAAAATATGCTTTGTGTATGTCTTCACTGCTTCTCAACCTGTCTAAAACGCCTGCCGCAGGTGGGAGGGCTGAGAACAGGTCGCCAAGTCAGGCACGCTTTCTAAGCTCGGTTTAAAACTGAGTTCAGAAAAACAAAACAAAACTGAGTTCAGGGGTGCCCTTATCAAAATGCTTTCTCTGCACTTCAAGTATTAAGAGAGCTGGATATAAGTAGGTCTGGAGTTTTGCCAGGCAAGTATGGACAAAGGAGACGGCAGCATGGGAGCTGAGGGTGTATACAGAAAGTGATTATAATGATAGGCTGTGGAATTAGAAACTAGGGCTGGAAACGAGGGCAGTAAGGACACTGGTAAGATCAATAGATTAGTTGTGCGGGATGGGGGTGGGAAGGTTGTGTTAACGGATTGTTGGAGTCAGGATACTAGAGGAAGTAGGTAGCAAAAAAAAAAATAGGCAGAGAAATAGTGAGGAGCTGCAGCATCAGTCCAGGAAGATGCTGGAGGACACGGCGGGGCGGGAACGGCTGCCAGATGTATTTGTAGAGTACAAATTGGTAGAATGTATGGAACTTCTGACAGGACGTCCGTGGTGGGTGGCGCGGAGGAGTCAGGAATGACTCCCCATTGGGGACACCCAGCAGTGGAGCAGGTCTGTGCAGGGCAGGAGTGAACTCCCGACACCGGAGCAAATGTTGTGGGGGAGACAGGGCGATTCCCGTCCGACTGAGGCTGACCCTGGGATAAAAGGTTCTTTAGAACACGGAAGATCAGGGCGTTTCGAATGGAAAACCACTTCCTCGTGCGCCGCTACCCCGCCTCAATCTCCTGCCAAATCCCAAGCCCCTCTCCCTTAACTCCTGGCCCCCAGGCCAGGGCGCAGGCCGGGCGAGAATTTACTTACAAACTGGCTTTTGCGGCCTCTCCCAACCCCCAGGAACATGTTTGCTGCGGCGAGTGGTCACAACGGGTCCGGACGGACAAACAAGTCTCTTCGGAGCCCAGAACCGCTCCCCAAAGCCGCCTGGCGCCCGCCCGCTGGCCGAGCCCCAGACGCTTTTTCTACTCAGGGGACTCCGCAACAACCGCGTCTGCTACTGGCTCTGCTTTCTCGCCGGCCAATTAGAGCCAAGGATACTTCAGACCCGTCGCTCTTGGCAACCAGAGGGTCCTATTCAAATCCCCTCCAGGGCGGAAACTGTGAGCGCTGTCCGTTCTCTTATTGGTCAGAGGAGATGTCAATCTCTGGCGCTATAGCCTATCTGACGCCCAGCGAGGCGGAGGGCGGGCAAGACGAAGGACTGGGCTCGCGGCGCCACTGCACCAGTGGAGCTGGGGTGTCAGGGGCCAGGCAGGTGACGAAAATGAGGGACGGGCTATCGGGACGGGAAAGTCCTGGTTCTTAGACTCTGGGAAATAATTAGCGAACACTGAAGACCGGCTCCGGCCAAGAGGCCCCGCCCCGGCTTCGAGTGGAATGTGGGGCGGTGCGCAGGACCGCCTCGCGTCGCAGGCTTGAATTTCCCTCTTTAGATCGAGGCCGCCATGGAAAGGAACCCCCCTGGGGGCACAGGCCCTGTGCACGTGCCTCTGGGGCACGTTGTTGCCAGTGAGAAATGGCGTGGGTCGCAGCTGGCCCAGGGCATGCAAGGTCGGTGGGTTGCCCTCTGCATAAACCCTCTCTGCCCTCGCCCCACTTTTAAAACACGTCCTACCAATTGCTCCCTTTTCATTCAGAGCTCACGGAACTTATTTTCTTGTCTGCATTTAAGGGAAAATTAAACTCCTTTTTGAGGATGGCCTGGCCCCGGTAGATTTTTACTTATCTGTCAGATCCTGCATTCTTTATATCACAGAAGCCGATCTGGTGGCAGGAAATAGCTACCGCAAGAGGCTTGTTCGCGTTAGAAATGTAAGTACTGAATTGAAGACACCGACATTGAAAATGAATTTCTCTTCCCCTTCCCTCTTATGTATGGGATAATTTATATAAAACCGTTAGCCATTCCAAGCACCCTCGGAGCGCTAGCTTCCTTAAACTTGAAAGGGATTTTGTTACAGAATGGTTTACTGTGTTTATTTTTCTTTGAAGTCCAGTAATCTTAAAGGCATGGTGGTAGTTGAAAAAACGCAGATGAGTGAACAGTACTTCCCAGCCATACAGAAGTTTACTGTGCTGGACCTCGGGATGGTGTTGCTTCCAGTGGCCAGCCAGATGGAAGCGTCCTGCATCATTATCCAGTTAGTAAGTACTGATCCCTACTCCTCCACGATAGCCCTGCCTTGAGGACTCTCAGCTGGCCTTCATGCATCTTTTAGTATCTGCCCTTGCTTGCTGCGGGTTCTGAGTCCCTCTAATCATTCTGTGTTGCTTTATAAAACCCTTTTGAGGAATGTAAATTCAGAAGCTGCCTCTGCTACCAGCTGAGCTTGATACATTCTAGGCCAACTGTATAACAAAGTGAACAAGTTGGAGACTTGATTTTAGACTCCCAGACTGTGATGGCTCCATCGCTGATTATTCTGCACTGATGCTGGTGAAAATGTCCTCTAGCAGCTGCTTTGCCTCATCGCCACATATTTTTTAAGCATCAGCGTTCAGTGTGCAAGTTATGTTGTTTTTAAACCCAGTTGAAGGTTATTCAACTTGACTGTATGTCAGAATTTTGTGGGGAAACTTTTCAAAATAGTAATACATGAGCCTTACCTCAGAGCAATTAAAAATCAGAATGTGGGAGTAGGGCCTAAGCATCAATTTGTGTTACTGTGTTGTTGATGTTAAATCTTCCCCTCTGATGTGCAGCTAACGTTGAGAACCAAATTGGAAATGCAGTCCCGTGTTGTTCACAGATCCCTCCACAGCTCTGCCACATTTTGCTTTACTGTTCCTAACTTGCCTTGATGCAGTGCTATTATCTGCCTTTCTGTATCCACAACTAACTGAAGACTGGGTGTCTCCTCTGATAGGCAGATCCAATTTAGGTGTAGTCATTTAATGGCATACACCTGAAATGTTTCTTAGTGGACCATAGGAACATGTTTGAATTTCTCAGAGTATGTTTTCATTGGTTGTATCATAACCATTCTGGAAACCTAAGTTTTTATTTAAAAAATTTTATCTCTTACTCCTTTGTGTATTCATATGGTTCATCTTTTAATAATTTTGCTGATGAAAAATTATATTCATGGTATATGAAAACATTTGTAGTGGTATATCAAGTTGAACCAAAAAGAAAAACTGAAAGATTGCTAGTCCTCTAGAGGGTACTCACATGCTCTTTAATTTTGGTTCAGGTTCAAGAGCAAACCAAGGAGCCCAGTAAGAATCCTTTTCTCCAGAAGAAACAGGCTCAAATCTCTGAGCTGTCCCTACTTCGAACTGTGCAGCAGATCCCAGGAGTTGGAAAAGTTAAAGCTTCCCTTCTGCTTCAGAAGTTCCCAAGTATCCAGCAACTAAGTAATGCTTCCATCGAAGAACTGGAGCAGGTTGTTGGACAAGCAGTAGCACAGCAAATTCATGGGTTCTTCACACAGTCCAGGTGACAGCTCTTATCACAGCATCTACTGTGTTTTCTGCTTTACACTGCAAACTACAGGATCTTGTTTTCTTTTCATATTTAAAAATCAAGAAAAGAGATTTCCTCGCAGCAATTAGGTGAGGACTGAGTGGAACCTGCCAGTTGTCCTGCGCTGTTCTCTGGGTGCAGGCATTTAAGTTAGTGGGCCCCAGGTGGTGCTGCCCTGATTCTGCTACCATGAACAGGGCCAGTGGCGATTTTCCTAAGAGTCACTTGAATTAGGGACTCTCAGACTCATAAAAAAAGCCATCTTGGGCGATTTGAATGTGTGACCTTGACCCCCATCTATCAATGGAAAGGTCTTACCAAGTTTCAGGTGGTGGATATGACCTTCTAAATACAGGAAACAAACCTACAATGAAGCACTGTGTACCATAAGCCCCTTGTTCCTGGTGACACAGTCACTGTTCAGGTCTGGGCTTAATATACCTGTGCTTTGAGGGCTGCTGCCAGTGTAAATAAACAATTGAACAGCCTTTGTGTTTCCTCCCTTGATCACTTCCTTCATGGTGGCTGCACAGTTTGTTTATAATCACTGGGAACATCTGAACACAGAAAGCCTGGAATGTAGAGTACCCACTTAAAGATAAAAAGCCAAAGTATAGTGGGAAGATACACAGGAAAATGGTAAGGGCAGCTGTATCCAGAAAGAAGAGCTGGGGGTAGGCTAGGGATCAAAAGGTACACTTGCCCATTCAAAAGATAAATACTGCCCTAAGCGCTGACCCGTGCACAAAACCCGTGTAGCAGGTTTGATTCCCCGGTCAAGGGCACATACTGGGGTTGCAGGTTCAATCCCCAGCTCTGGTTGATGTCTCTCTCTCATATCATGTTTCTCTCCCCCTCCCCTCCACTCTCTCTAAAAACCAATGGAAAAAATATCCTCGGGTGAAGATTAAATAAATAAATACAATTAAAGATGCCATATGCTTTCAAAGATACTAAGATAACTTGAAACTCCTGTTTTGTGAAATGTTAGTGATTTTTAAAAATCAAAATAAAATCATTTGTGTATTAGGGTAGAAACAACTTGAAAGAAGAGAATTAAAGTGAGGAAGTAAAAAACATTAACTCAGGCAAATGAATGTGTTTATTTAAATATTTATACAAAAATGGCCCTATGAGCAGTGAATACACTCTCCCAAAGGTGTTGCTTCCCTTTTGATATTGCACACTAGAGAATATTTTAAATTCTTGTTAACTCTCGAAACTAGACCTCAATACTATGTTTTGAAGCTATATAACCTGTACTATGTCAACAGTGAATCCTGTTAGAATCACGGTATCATCCAATGTATAGCATGAGAAATCAACTAAGAATGTCATTTTAAAAAGTCAAATAGAGCTTTAAACTTGATTCATTTACATCATTACCTTATAAAATTCAACCCATTTTAAAGACTCTTAAAATATACAATTATGTACTTTCTACTTTAAACAAAATGACAAATGTTTTGAGTATCAAACAGTATATTATCTACCTTGTAGACAGCATCTGCATCTAACACTGCCACCGTGTTAGCAACTTTTAAATGACATGTAACTGGAAGGAAAACTACTCCAAAACTGTTACATCTAATAAGTCATGACAAATTGGACCCTAGACTTTATCTGGAAGTAGCATTCATATTATGTAGAAACAGTAGTAAAATCTTGTTATTTTAGGTTAATGAATTCCCCTTAGGAAGCAGCTCTTTGTAACATTTTATTAATACTAATTTAAACCCATAATTATAATTCCTTGACCTGTTTAATTTGGGCTCATCTGGATTCTGGGTTAAGGAATGAATTATTACCCAAGCCTGGAAACTTACAAATAAGACCAATATAGGTAACCCCAACTTAACTCTGATAGTATCTAAAATTTAGTCATCATTGTAGCTGTTAAAAATAGCCATATTTTCATCACTATTCTATTTACAATACTTTGTATAATAAATAACTTGCAGCAATATGGTGACATTCCTTGAATACATTTGTTTTCCACACATTTCCAGAGGTTTCTTGTTACTTTCATAGACATCCATTGTAAGGTTGTCCTGTAAGAAAACAGGATTTGAGAATATTTAGAAATTTTCCATTATGGCACAAATATGAAGGCCTAGTCAGCACTGTAAAAGTTTTGGGCCTGAACGTTTTTGTTTCCTGTCATTAGTACAAAGAACTGTCGGAGTTGAGAAGGCTGAAAGGAGAGGGGTGCTTCTTCTTGACTTGAGGCCTGGCAACCCCAACTGACGGGAGGCACAAGGTGCTGGCGGACTTCTGTCTGTTCTTGTTGGTGCCCCAACTCAAGAAAGAAAGCTTTTTCGAGATTTTCTTGGTTTTATCAGTCTTATCATCATCGTCATCTATGGCTAAGCAGATCATGGAGTAAGTTTTCTGCATTCCCACGGAGTATGTGGCACACTTATTATGCTGCACATAAAAGAGGAAGAAAAGGGTGTTAGAAGTCCTCAAGATATCTGATAAGTGATCGCAAAGTCTGAGACTCACATTCTGCACTTTCAGCATCCTCTAAAATGGATATAATCCTGAAACTCAGGTGACTAACGCTTATATAGAATTAGGTTCTTAAAAACAAGAACAGTTTTTAAGGAATATACTCAGAAGTAGTAATTTAGGCTGAGAACCACTATCTACCTTTTCAGGTTCTTATATTTGAAAAAGCAATACAGACTCCTGGTCAACAATATGGAAATACACACAGTGAACAGTAGATGTTCCTCCTACCTTGGCTCCAGGCCCTTCTGAGTTAAACGATGATTTCTGTTACACTTTTGGAGATAATGTTCATATACAGGTAATGCTGTGTGCTTAAGTATATGTCACCACTTGTCTTTCCTTAAAAGTAATATACACACACAGACTGATCTGCCCCTAGCTTTCTTTACTTAATGTATCTTGGATTTCGGTCTATGCCATCAGGTATAGCTCAGCTTCATTCTCTTTAAAGATAATATAGAATCCATGGTGAGGATACCATTAACTTTTTTCCCTGTTTAAGTGGTACAGTCCTGTGGTGTTACATACATTCATGTGATGGATACATACATCACCACCATTCATCTCCAGAACTTTTGTCATCTTCGTCAAACAAAAGTGTGCACAGTACCTATTAAACCCAACTATTAACTTTTAAAGGCCTGTGTAGGACTCAATAGAAAATCTAAAGAAACTTGTTTTCTAAACATTTCCACATGGGTTATCACCTGCTTGTAAGGTTTGGCTAACATTGAGATTGCTTTGTTCACCAAATGTTTACTGAACATCTGTGTTCCAGGCACAGAAATCAGGCCATGTACATAAGTATAAATGACCTACATACAATAGACCTAAGTGGGTTCGTTGCTCCTAATATAAGTCAAGGAATTTGAGTGATGCAGCAGTAAAGGAGGGTATTCACATAAAATGTCCCTCTTGAGTGTGGCTCCTTTGGACGAAATCCCGCTCCCTTTCCTATAAAACTGCCATCAATCCCACATGCTCTACAGGACACATGTGCTCTCATTAAAAACAATAAAACAAACTCCTGGAGGTAGATTTAATGCCTGCAAACATTTTTCAGCCTTCACCTGCTTAGAGTCCGTTATGCAGAATAACCCCTCCCTTGAAAACACCCTCAATTCACTTACCCACTTGGACCAGCGAATGTCAACTCTAGTTCAACACCCACTGCCTTCCCAGGTCTCCATCTCAACAGCTGCACATTACTGGAAAATGTTTACCAAGTTGACTGCCTTCCCCCGACATTCTAACCCTGACCCCAAACCTCTACCGGGTACCCCATCACCCGGCACTCCTACATTTCCCTAGTAACTTTAGTTCTTTCCTCCTAGATACCTTCTCTCAAGCCCCTCACACGCCCTCCTGATATCCTTGCCCTGTACTTAACTGCATCTGTCCCCAAAGACAAGCCCTCTGGTGTGCCTGGATCTCATGCCCTCTCCTCCAGGTATTCCCTCCTTGCACTCCGGTCTCCCAGACCTTCCCACCAGCACACAAGCTTGCTGTGTTCCCTACACACACCACCACCACCTCCGAAAAGCTTTCCTTTCCCCTATGTCCGTCTCCCCACCCCAGCTACCACCCCAATGCCTCTGCTCCCTTTCACAGGGTCTTCCCTTCCTCCCACTCCCTTTTTTTCCTGTCTTCACCCAGCATGCTCCCACTCACATCTTCCTGGGGCACCTCTCTCAGGACTCTTGACACCACAGCCCTAGTCAACTTTTACATTACCTGGATGAGGAAACTGAGGCCAAGGGCGGGGTATTAACCCACGGAAGGTCACACAGCTTGTTAATGGCAGACAAGGCCCGATTCTAGGTCTTTTGATTCTACACCTAGGATTCCACTACGTCAGCAGTTTTCAAAATGTTCTCCACAAGGAGTCCCTAGGAATCTCCACTGTGATCCAGAGAGAGTAGGGGAGCAGGCAGTCAATTCAGCAAGAGCACTCAGCTCTATTCTCATTTTTTGGCTTTGTTTGAAAAAAAGGTTTAGCAGTTAAAAACAGTGCTCAGACCGGCCAGTGTGGCTCAGTGGTTGAGCATCGAACCATGCACCAAGAGGTGGAAGGTTCGATTCCCCATCAGGGCACAAGCCCGGGTTTGGGGCTCAATCTCCAGCAGGGGGCGTGCAGGAGGCAGCCAATCGATGATGACATCGATGTTTCTCTCTCTTGCCCTCTCCCTTCCTGTCTCTCTAAAATCAATAAAAACATACTTTTTTAAAAAACAAAAACAGTGCTCAAATGTAATTATCTAAAATCCTTGCTGGGGAAAAGAAGAACCACATCATAGTTATTATAACACCTATTATGAATTGAAATATACTGCATGTTAGGCACTGTTTTCCCCATTTTCCTGAGGCTGAGCTGTTCCCTGAATTGCCTAAGGTCGCACAACTGGTGGCAAAGCCAGGATTCAAATCTAGACAGTGTTGAGTATAGAATCCTTGCTTTTAACCAACCGCCACATCCACTGGCCTCCTTCAAACACATGACAGGATTGAAGGGTAAGCCTTTCCATCTCTGTTCAGGGGCAGAGCCGCTCTGTGAAGCCACCTCCCTCCCTGGCAGTGCCATCTACTCCAGCCGTTCAGTCCATAGCCCAGCCTTTTATTCATCTTCTGTTTGGACAAACCTCTTCTGTTTCTGGTTAGGACCTTGATCACTTTTCCAGCAATTCTATGGATTCCACCCCTAAAAGTACCATTTCTCATGACCCCTTCTCCCAAGGTGCTCTGTGAATCCCTCAACTTCTTTATTTTTTAAATTAAGATGCAATTCACATACCATAAAATTCCCCACTTTAATGCAAGTCAGTGGCTTTTAGTATATTCACAGTTGTGCAACTACCACCATCACCTAATTTCAGAACATTTCCATCCCCCAAGAAACTGTACCCACGAGCAGTCACTCCCCATTCCCCAGTGCTCCAGCCCTGGCCCCTGGCCACCACGAATCTACATTGTGTTTCTATGGACTTGCCTATTCTGCACATTTCTTATCCGTGAAGCCATACAACCCATTCACTCTCCAACCCTCTCTAATCTGAGTCCTGGTGCTCTCTCTCCTTTTGTCCCACTGCCAAATACAGCAGACCCGGCTCCTCCTCCCCGACTCCCCACCTCTTAACTTAATGCAACATGGCGGACCACCCTCTCCGGGCAGCGTTTTCTCTTGAAGCAAAGCTCCTTTTTACCCAGTCTCTCTGAACTCGCCTTCGCAACTTCCTCTGTGCTACTTCTCTTCTAACGGACATCCAGATGCTTGCAGTGTCTCAGAGTCCAGTCCTCAGCCCTTAGCCCCTCGCAGGCAACTTCACTGAGTCTCTTATAGCTTTAAGTATCATCTCTATGCTGGAGATGCTCAATATTTATTTCTAGCTCTGTTTCTCCCTTGAACTGAAGATGTGAACATCCAGCCACCTACTTTACATTTCTATCTGGATGTCTACTGGCATATGAAACAGTTAAAGCAGAACTCTTTTGTTTTCTCTCTCAGCCTCCCTAACCACCACGTCCCTGTTCCCCATCATTATAAAAAATGATGCAGTTGTTCGAGCCAAAAACTAAAGAGTCATCTCTCTTTCTACTACCTTTTTATTTTTTCACACAAATCATCTACAAATCTCTGTGAGCTCCACCTTCAAAGTATGTCTCAGGTGTACCCACCTCTCCACCTCCGTTGTCACCCCTGCTAGTGTAAGCTGCTAACATCACTGGCCTGATGACTGCCACAGCCAGCTCGCCCCACTGCCACTCGGCCAGCCTCCAAACAGAGACATCCTTCTAAAATAAACATCCTATCATTTCATTCCCCTTCTTAAAAGGTTCAATGGCTTCCAAAGTCCCACCACAGCCAATAAGGCCCCCTCCCCCTCCCACCTCATTTCCTGTGGCCACAATGCTCCAGCCAAAAGGCCCTTGTTTGGTTCCTCTGTCAGGGGAAGCTTATTCCTGCCACAGGGTCTCTGCACCTGCTGGCCCTCTGCCTGGAATGCTCATCATGTGCCTCTTCAAATACAAGAAGTTCCTCCTCATCACTCAAGCCTCTGTGAAAGTTCTGTCTAAAGGAGCCTCTCCCTGCCCACAGTCATTCTATTATGTTACACCTTTTATTTTCTTTGCAGCACTTATCAAAATCACAACCACTTATTTGCTTATTTAGTGCCAGTTTTGTGGGGGCAGGGACCTTACCTGTCTAGCTGCAGCTCTAGCTCAACACCTAAGACGGGGGCTTGGCACACAGCTAATGCTCAATCAATATTTTCAGAACGAACAAAATGGATGTTGCTATAGAGGGAAATCTCTAAGGTACATTAAAGGTAGCAGAGTGTGAAAGAGTGTGTATGAAATGATTCCTTCTGCTTGGGGGAGAAAGGACATCACTGTGCGCATGAACCTGCCCAGGTATCGGACACTTCTCAAGATCTCACAGGGAACAGCAAATGCTATCTTTGACGTGTGGAGAAGGGCCTTTCAAATGACAAGCCCTTCTGTACCATCTGAATGTATTTTTACTATGTGTACGTATTACTTCTGTCATTTAAAAGGATATAATCAGGAAAAGAAAGCAATTGGTTATTTTCTGCACAGGATCGATAATAGAAGTCTTCCAGTGTTCTCTGACCCAAGGCAAGCACATTGCAGCAATGCCAAGCTTAGGAGTGCAGTCATTTGCGGCATGTTACATATGTTACATATGCAGGCAGGAGGAAGAGGGTCCGGGAAAAACCTCTGGGGCTGCACTCACACCAGCCTCACCCCACTTTGCTATTTACTGCCAGGGGTGTCAGCGCTTACCATGGATGAGGTGGAGTCCAGGAGGCTCACAACCTTCATCTGAATTCCACGCTTACCAAAGCTCGTCAGCAGTTTCATAACCTCGCTCAGGGTCAGCCACTTACAATCCACATCTTGAATGGAAACAATATAATCCCCTTCCTTGACTCCTGCCACCTACAAAAGTATGATTTAAATAAAGGTCAATGTTCTGTTCATTCAATTCATGGGATCAGTTTCCAAGTTCATTAATAAAATAGATATTTCCATGAATTTGCTTTAAGAAAGCAAAAATTAATCTTTTCCTCTTTGCGCATTTAATATCCACAAGAGGCCTTTTGTATAAAGTCAGACCTTTGGCATAAAGAAACCCTAAATCATTCACCCAGATATGTTTGTTTGGGCATTTGACCACCTGTAAAGATGCCAGTGAGGTTTGCCCCCACCTAGAATGGCACATACTCACCGCAGCAGAGCAGTAAGGATCCAGGAAGTGGACTTGAACTGGAGAGTTTCCTCTCAAGGTGAACCCCAAGTCCCCTTCTTCCACGGTGAAGAGAATGCTTTGAGGAGCTGTCCATCTCTTGTTAGCCGAAAACACAGACAAAGGGCCCTTTGGAAAAGAGCATCGTTAGCTGTAGGATCTGAAGGCTGAATTGGGCATTTGAAAGTGAAAGGAAATGTTGCCTTGTCCCTGCAGATGTCACTCGGCCTGGCTCAGAGACCAATGTAATGGCACCATCTGGGATAATACATGCTACAGCAGTCACACGAGAACATTAATTGCCGTTTTCTCTAAAATAGCCAATATATTTTAAATAAAATTGTCTTGCCCGGATGGGCGTGGCTCAGCTGTTGAGCATCAGCCTAGGATCTAGGAGACTGGGGTTCGATTCCCGGTCAGGGCACATGCCCCGGTTGCGGGGGCGTGCAGGAGGCAGCCGATCAATGACTTATCATTGATGTTTCTATCTCTCTCCCTCCCTCTCCTTTCCTCTCTCTGAAATCAATAAAGATATATGTATTTTTCAAAACCTTAAAAAAAAAAATTGTCTTAATTAAAACCCCTAATTTAAAAATCTAAAATACCCAAAAATAACCTTTTGTATACTTGTGACATGTAAAAGCTGTCCCTTAGATCACTATGCAATTAGCACTCAACATACCAGTTTCTGGAAGAAGTCTGTGGCTGTCACCTTGGAGAACTGTGGCACTGTAATTTCAACCTCTTGCTCAGTTTTAGCTAGAAAATAAGATGAAAAGGGAAAGCATGGATGTTTCTGTAGCTGAGAGTTATCCTTGACCCTGACCAGGTAGCTCAGTTGGTTAGAGCATCATCCCAATATGCCAAGGTTGTGGGTCCGATCCTTACTCAGGGCACATACAAGAATCAACCAATGATGCATAAATGAGTGGAACAACAAATCGATGTTTCTCTCTCTCTCAAAATAAATTTAAAAAATATAAAAAATAAAAATTCAGGTCTAAGTCCTCACTCAGAAGGGAAGAGAAAGCAATCCTTGCTCCGGGTCACGTGTCTGGCCGCTGGGTTTAGACTAGTACAGAAGATGGACTACTGGTCAACCCCCTGGTCCAGTGTGACCTGTATCTACTATGAGCCATACCCTACTCTGGGGATGGGACAGGGTAGTGACAAACAACACATTCCCTGCCTTCAAGAAGCTTATTTATATTCTAGTGGACTTCCTTTGGCATTTATAAAACCCTACAGAGAAGTCATCTATGTTTTAGGCGTGGCTGTCATGGAAGGAAGTACCATGTCTGACAGCACAAAGGCCTGGAGGAGATGTGCTTCCTTTCATTATCAGTGTGTAATGTGATGATTTCACAGTGAGCAGTGGGTTTGCCAAATTGTGTCCATCAATAGCTCAAATCTCCACATATCTGTGCCAGGCCCAACCCACCCTTACCACGAGGCTCGTTGGCTTCTCACAAAGGATCCTAGAACAGGCTCAATATACATGAACAATAGTATAAAAAGAAAACCTGAGGAAGCAGACTGGTACCGCTAAGGTAGATCATACCCCTCTATTCCCAGGATGACCCTGTGGCTTCTTACAAACTGTATGATACTGCGCTGGGCTCGGAGAGGCTGCTCATCCACTAAGAGTGGTGCCACCACTCCTGGACCTCACCAGGAGCCATGTGTTTCCCTCCCTCCATGAGGTTAAGTCTCTACCCGCTGGCTACAGAGCACATGGTGTGGACAAGGGGGTCAAGGAGGTGGCCACAGTGTCCGTGAAGGAGACTCCCTGAGCACTATTCCTATCTCCGCCCACCAGCTTTGTCACCTGGGGAAAGGACTTAGATCCCCCTAAGCCTTTAAGATAAGGGCAATACCAGTACTTCCCTCATACAGTCGGAAGGAGAGTTGAGTGAGATTCTGTATACAAATGGTGCTTGCTGCTGTGCCTGGCAGACCTCAAATGCCCAGGAGATATCAGCCAACATTATTAAAGACAATCCCAGGATTCTAGCCTGAGCCAGAATCTAATTCTAAGGAGCAGGACCCTGAACACTGGGGGTGGAACTCCAGAGACTGGAACAGAGGTTTAGGAAGTCGGGTGGGAGGGGGTATGGCCAAAGGGGGATTTCCTCGACTGGACCCCCCTCCACCCCCTTCCCCTAACTCCTAGAAAGATCCTGGTCATTCTCACTGTCAAGTCACCCCTCGGGGAGGTCCCTCCACTCCTAAGCTCGAGGGCAGAACTGACTGCTGCCTTTCCAAGGGCAGCAACAACTGCCCAGTTCACCTCCGTACTTCCGAAAACGGGACAGTGCTCAACACCTTGGAGGTCCCTGGAAAATGCTCACGGTGCACAATCTCACTTATATACAGAATCTAAAATAGTCCAACTCATCGAAGCAGAGAGCAGAATGCTGGACGCCAGGGGTCGGGGTAGGGGTAGGAGAAATGAGGAGATGGTGGTCAGAGGTACAAAGTCTCAGTTACACAAGATAAGTAAGCTCTAGAGATCTACCGCACAGCATGGTGACTATAGTTAACGACATCACACTGTATACTTGAAATCTGCTAAGAGGGTTGATCTTAAGTGTTCTTCACACACACACACACACACACACACACACACACACACACACACACAATGAACTAGGTTTTGAAGAATTTTCCCTCCATCCCCTGGTTCCACTGTTATCAGTGAAAGTTTTACATCCCATTTCATAATAAAAATAACGTTTGTCTTAGAAGAAAAACAAAGGTTGGTGCTAATATAAGATGGAGCGAACCAGGGAAAGAGCAGGCCTAGAAGAGAAAATAAGGATGTGCTGGCTTTCAAACCATGCAGCCCGAGCTGTAAAAGACAGATAACCAAGTGCCGCTTCCCAGAAGGCAGATGGAGTGTGGGTGGGAGAGGGGTGCAGCCAAAATGTCAAGGCGAAAGGCGGTTTCATGGGCCTCCTGAGTAGAGGTGATGGCTGGAGCCCCAAAGGAGGTTGGGAGACTTTAAGGAAAGAAATCTAGAGGAGGAACAGTCAGCAAAGGGGGTGGAGAGGAAGGTGGGAATGGCCAAGGTGGCAGGGCACCCCAACACCACGGGAGGAGCACCAAGGGGCAGGAGGGGAGTCAGAAGTCACTAAGGGGTTGACAAGGACAAGGTCATGAAGAAAGCCCTGGATTTGGGTACACAGGATGAGCAAGAGTGGCATTTTGCCCCCTCCTGGTGCCCAGTGCATCGTGAGAGTTTGCCCAGCCCCTGTAGAGTGAACAAATAAAGGCTGTGCAACCCAGGTGACCCTGCCTCTCACACAGGGCACTCTCGGCACCTGGCACAGGCACCCAGATCACTCACAAATAATGTCAGGAGCATCCATCAAGTTCAGCAGGTCATCATCCTCCTGGTGCTGAGTGTACTTGAGCCGGGATCGCTGGTGTGCCACGGACAGCACCTCCTGCAGCAGCTCGATGTTGCGGAGCTTCTTGCACAGGCTCACCTCCCTCACGGACTCCTCGTGATGGGCAATGGCTCTGCGCAGATGGGACTTGCCTGCCAACAGAAAAGCAACACCATGTGACGTGTGTCCTAAATTGCAACAAAAGTACCTCAAGGAGAGCCAAATGCCCAAGGATCAGCCCAGAAAGGTGGATGTTCCCTTTTCTGAAGAATCTGCCCAGATGGCTTAGGTCTCTCTGAAGTGCATGTGCAATATGCTCACTTACATCCATAAAACATCCATTCAGCATATATTTACTGAATGTTCCAGGCAGTGGAGATAAAGCAATGAACCATACCTAGCCTCTGCATTCATGCAGCTTACATGCTAGTGGTGGAAGACAGATAATTAACAAGCAAAGCAGTATGTAATGGAATGTGTGGCAATCAGGTTATGGAGAAATGTGAAACGGTAGGCAGAGGTGGCAAGAGAAGACTGGGAATGGTAAGTTGCTCTTCCATGATGGGTGATCAGGGAAGATCTTTTTGAAGGTAACTTTTGAATAGAACCCTGAAGTAAGGAAGGAAGCAGCCATGATGATATCTGACAGAAGGGCATTTCTGAAAGCAGAAACAGCAAGTGCAAAGGCCCTGGGGCTGGACCATGCCTATGTGTTCAAGGACAGCAAGGAGTTTGGGGGTGAGGCAGAGAAGGGTAGGGAATGAAGGCAGAGAGGAGCAGGGGCCGGACCATGTCCAACCATGCATGGTGAGGTCCTATACACCTATTGTGGGTAAGATGGGAGCCCATCAGGGTGTGAGCAGAGGACTGATCTGATTTGACCCATGTGAATGGACTATGAAGGAAGGTGCAAAGAGGAAAGCAAGACGACCAGCTATGAAACCAGTGCAAAAAGCTGTGTAACCTCTCTGGGCCCATTTCCACAACTGAAAAATGGGGAATCATGCTATACCCATCTCATAGGATTGTGTGAGGCTTCAGCAAGTCAACGTCAGTTTAGTTAACACTGTATGTGTGGCTTGGACCAGGTGATAGGGCAAGAAGCAGCCGGTTTTCTAGGTAGAGTCAATGAGATTTGCTAATCAATTGTGAGGAGACAGGGCACAGAGTGAGTCCAAGGGTTCTGGCTTGCACACCTAGAAGGATCTGGCTTGCACATCTAGAAGGATGCAGTTGCTGTCACTGAGATGGGGAAAATGCGTGGCGCGGGAGGTAGGAAGTGAGACTTGGCAGAGACCAAGCCAGGACAATTCATTCCCAGTTCTCAGGTGTGGCCCGAGAAAATGAACCACCGTGTCCTTCCATACAAGGGGTGATGAAAGACTGTCAAAGCTCTAGCTCCACTGGGGAGGCCTGGGCCTCGCAAAACCCGTTGAGAACACAGCTCTGGAAGCCTATAGAGATTAGAGGACTACACCTCATGGTTTCTGAATCTGGAGTGGCCACCATGACTCTGGACCCCTGCTCTCCAAGGCCTGCCCTGGGGACATGTTGGGGGTTGTTTGTGAGCAGGACTAGCTGGGCATCAAGTGGTCCACTGGGAGGGAGGGAGCAGGAGAGCCAATACACACCCAGCTGCCGGCGCTGATGAGCGTTTTTCAGCGTGGCCAAGGGCGTCAGTCCCTCTGGCATGTGGTCGTAGAGCTGGGACAGGCACTTCTCCTGGTGGTCTTCATCTGCACCAGGCTTCACTGCAATGAGAACCACAGGATGAGCCCCTTCTCATGGCCATGGCCGAGGGCTCTGGAGACAGCACCACAGACCCACGTAGAGATTTCTCTCAACTACATATTCTGCTTCCTTCCTTCTCTAGTTTTACAAGGCACTTGGGAAAACAGGTCTCCTTTCTGCCCTTGGACAAACGCCAGGCAATCCAGCCCACCGTCTTTGCATACTTGGGGCTCATAATTTGGTCTTGAGGTCCCACTCACAACGCCCTCCAAGCCACCCACTTCCCGGGACCTCCTAGCACAGCCCCGTCTCAAACCTCTGGTGGCCTCTGTGCCTGCACCCTCCCTGGCACGCACCCCCCCCCCCCAACCTCAACACTTTCAGCCTCCATCCCAGAGCTCAGGTAGTGTTCTTTCTCTAACTGTTCTTTCCTTCCCTGATCAGCTGGAAAAGCTCTCCTCAGCATTCAAAGTCCAACTCAAATGAAAAACTGTCCATGACTACACCAAGGAGTCCAGCTGCTGCCTCACTGGTGTCTCTGCTGCAATTACTGAAGCACTATATTCGCGCTGGTTTACATGACCTGCCCTGCCTAGCAGACTACATAATACTAGCAGTAGCAGCTAACACTTTCAGAGAGTCCACCTATATACAAGGCACTACTTAGTTTTGCACACAGCACACACTGTTTTCAGAACAGCCCTACGAGATAGGTTCCCTTCATATCTCCATTTTAGAGATGAGAAAACTTAGGCACAGGGCAGCTAAGTAACTCGTCCAAGATCACAGCCAGTAAACGGCAGAGCTAAGATGTGAACCCAGGGAGGCTGGCTCCAGAGGTTATCCTTCTCAGTATGCTGGAGGCTGCCTTGATTAGCACTAATTACAACATTCCCACCCGACCTGAGATCAGAGCCAAGACAAGGGTGAGGAGAGAGACACACTCACCTCCAGCTGGGAACTGAAGGGAGTTCCAAAATCTCAACAGTCAAGGTACACAATAGTTTAACACAAGTTTCAATGCAAAAAACCCATGTAAAAAAAAAAATCAAAACTACTTTTTGCTTTGGGCTCCAATGTGACTCAGCATAGCATTGTTACCAATCCCTGTCTTTACTTATTTATTTCTTTATTTAGACAGGAAGGGAGAGAGAGAAACATTGATTGGTAGCCTCTAGTACGCACTGCGACTGGGAATCAAACCTGCTACCTGGTATGTGCCCTGACTGGGAATCAAACCCCAGACCCTTTGGTGCATAGGATGCTCCAACCAACTGAGCCACACTAGCCAGGGCTCCCCATCTTTATTTAAAATTCTGATCACCCCTGGCTGGTGTGGCTGGGTAGGAGCATTGTTCAGTACACTAAAAGGACATGGGTTGATTCTCGGTCAGGGCACATACCCAGGCTGCAGGTTCGATCCTAGGTTGGGGCATGTGCTTGAGGAAACCGATCAATGTTTCATTCTCACATCGATGTTTCTCTCTCTCTCTCCCCCCCTCTCCCTTCCTCTCCCTCTAAAATCAATTTTAAAAAATTGATCACACCCTGGCTGGTGTTGCTCAGTGGTTAGAGCATCAGCCCACACACCAAAGGGTTACAGGTTTGATTCCTGGTCAAGGGCATGTACCTGGGTTACAGGTTTGCTCCCCGCCCCAGTCGGGGTGCAAGCGGGAGGCAGCCAGCAGCAATCAGTCAGTGTGTCTCTCTCACATCAATATTTCTCTCTCTCCCTCCCTCTTCCTCTCTAAAATCAATTTAAAAAAATTAATCACCATGGAACTTTTTTGCATTACTTTTGATTCATTGAAAATGTGACATTAAAATTTTATCTTGATTACTGAGCTTTGGGGCATTCCCTTAGATTTTGTGCCTGAGGCAAATGCCTCCCAGCCCTCATCTTGGTCTGTTCTAGATCTCCATGCCACTGTCTGCTCCAATCCAGGCAGAATTAGTGCTTCCCCTTTTCCTCCCACAGTGGAAACATGAACGCCTAATCCCACCCTGGCCTATGTGACAGCTGCTTGGGTCAATGTGTACTTCCCACCCTCTGTCCAGGGCAGGCAGACAGCCCTGAATCTCAGCTCAGAATCTCCCGGAGGCAAGAAAACCACAACCCTGACCAAAGCCCAGAGCCCGAGCCCCAAGCCTTACACTGGTGGTCGATGAGGAGAGTGGCTACAAAGTAGTGGGCCAGGGCTCCATAGTGGTGCGCCTTCACACACGCCACCCTGGCCCAGGAGTAGGGGATGTTCTCCTTCACTGGTGCCTGGCTCATGGCCGCGTGCAGCTGCTGATAGACCTCTTCCACCTGCAACAGAAGGGATGTTGGGAAGGGGGAGCCTGGCACAGAAGCCCTCATGCACCCAGGCTGCAGAAAAAGAACCCTTTCTTCTCTGAAGCAGCCCCTGCCAGAGGACGCTCTAGAATCTGGGAGCATCTCCAAGGGTTCTTCATGCTGTCGGTGTCAGAGATAACAGGAAGATCAGGCAACTGTCATTATGCTGGTTTTTAGGCTAAGCTACAGATGGAATCAGTGATCCATATCTGAAACACCAGTACTTGCCAAGAAAATACAAGCCAGCACTCTGGCCAGTGTGGGCATGCTGCCCAGGTCATGGGCAAGCTGCCATGGGAAGCCCCCACTGCTTCCAATGGGCCTGCACCAGTGCATCCTGCCCACTCTGAAAGTCACCAGAACCAGGCAGGCTTACCTTGGCAGCCTCCTGAGCCACCTTCACCAGCATGAAGAACTCATTCTGGATCCCAGGAAGGCAGATTTTCTCAAACACGTTTTCTTGGGCCTGTGCAAGCATCATTTTGACCAGCACACTGAGCATGGCAGGGCTCATGTCATAACTCGGTGTGTGAGTAAATGTCTCTTTCAGGTAGTTTAAAACCCCTACAATTGGAAATTTTTTGCACATTAATTAGGATCATATTTATTTCACCATGATGCTCAGAAATACAGAGAATGACAGAAGCAAAAATATAAAACTGGCATCCTAGAGTATCTTAAAAAATCTGGTTCTCAATTACCATAAGATCCAGCAATTCCACTGCTAGGGATACACACCAAAGAATGGAAAGCAGGGACTTAAACTGGTAGTTGTGCAATAATGTTCATGGCAGCATTATTTATAATAGCTAAAGGGCAGAAACTACTTAAATGTCCATTGACGGATTAATGTGTAAATGAAACGTGGTATAAACACACAATGGAATGTTTTTCAGCCTTAGAAAGGAGGGAAATTCTGACACATGCTAAAATATGGAAGAAGGCATTATGCTAAGTGAAATAAGCTAATCACAAGGACAAATGTTGTATGATTCCACCGAGATGAGTTATCTGGAATAGTCTGGAATTCATAGAGACAAAAAGTAGAATGGTGTTTGCCATGGGTTGGGGCAGAGAGCAGGGAATGCAGTTACTGTTTAATAGGAACAGAGTTTCAGTTGGGATGATGAAAACCCCTGGAGGTAGCTGTACACCAGTGCGAATGTACTTAATGCCAATGAACTGGACTCTTAAAAGTGGGTAAAATGGTAATTTTGTTGTGTATCTTTTACCATAGTTTAAAAAAAGATAGGACTCTCTTCCAAAACATTTACATCTATATCAAGAAAGAAAATCAGCCCAGCTGGCATGGCTCAGTGGTTGAGCATCGACCTAGGATCCTGGAGATCACGGTTTGGGTCCCAGTCAAGGCACAAGCCCAGGTTGTGGGCTCGATCACCAGTTGGAGGCGTGCAGGAGGCAGCCGATCAATGACTCTCTCATCATTGATGTTTCTCTCTCTCTCCCTTCCTCTCTCTGAAATCAACAAAGACTTACTAAAAGAAAAGAAAGAAAACCAGCCTGCTCCCATCCATTCCTGTCTCTCCTGGGACAATCGTGAGAAATTTCAAACGTGACCAGGAATCAGAGAAAGGTGAAGCAGAAGGCAGGCAGAACGACTGAGGGGCTCTCAGGCGAGACACTCACACTTAACACCTAGGTCATTCAGAAATTCAGGGCTTTTGCCCAGGACCCCAGGAAAAATCAGCTCAGCCCATTCCAAAGGAAATTTTCATGCTGTAGCACTCAGCTTCCTTTTTTTTATGCTTTAGAAAATTAACTGTTACAACATAAACAGACATCAACCTGGAGCTAAAATAAAATCTCCACCACGAATCCCATCTGACTGGTTCCTCTGGTTTTGCTGCAAAGCATAGACTGCTCTGCAGAAGGATGGCAAACTGCCGCAGGCTGTCTGCTCCCCCCTAGGTTCCTCCACTCTGTTCTCAAGCTGCGTTTTGTCCATATCTATAATCTCAGAGACAGGTCACAAAGTACACCTGCTCAAGATACTCAGAATGATGAGTCCAGGAAAGGATTTACCGTGAAAGAAATGGATTCCTACATGGAATATTAGCATATTGGTTCATCCTGAGTGTGCCAGACACAGGCTCTGTTAGAGAGGAGTAAGGCAGGGCCCGTGGACACCCACCCTAGGCCTAGCCACTGCACGAGGCCTCTGATCCCTGGTCCTCCATAGGTTGGTGCTAAGTGTCACTTAACAAAGAGCCAAGAGGAGCAACCTTAAGTGGACAGGCTTCATAGAAATATATAAAGGCATAAATAGTAATGGGCACCAATGAGGCACACTTGGTTTTTAAAAAGCCTACATTTTCACTACTCGGGAAAATTTACTCTGTTCTTCAGTACAGTGCACATAGGAACACTTCATTCACTGCCATCCTTGGGGCCACTCATTTGGAAAAGATTAATCATTAACCACAGGATTCACTATGTACATGAGCCATAACCCAGACTCAGACTGAGCCAACATGGTTTAAACCACTAAGTCAGTCCCTTGGTGGGAAATTACACCAGTGCTGGAAACTGGTCTGGCCCTTTCAGGCCTGTGAGACCAAGCGTGGGCCTGGGGAGGACCCGCAGACCCACTTCAGCTGGGGTACCAGGACTCTATCCCAGCAGCCCTCTCGGAGACCCACCTGCGGCTCTCTGAAATGCGTCCACCGCACTCTCCAGCCCATCTTGCATCTGCCGATTGCACCGGGTCCCGATCTGTGTGTAGAGGGCTCCAATGTTAAAGAGAATGCTGGCTTTCTCCAGTAACAAATTCTGTTGGCTGACTGGGACCCCGGTGAGGGAGTCATACCTTTTAAAAGAAATGTGTTGTAAGCATACAGATTGCTTGGCTAGTTAATGCCATTTTGGGGTGAAAAATGGGCAACATTTATTTCTTGAAAAAATTCAAAGATGAACATGCAATGAGGCTTTCATTTCCAAACAAGATGATGGGCTTGATCATACTGAAGACACGCACAATAGCACACAAAAATAAGGTTTCACAACCAAAATTTCATTTCAGTAGGTGAATGGATAAACAAGCTGTGGTATATCCATACAGTGGAATATTATTCAGCACTAAAAAGGAAAAAAGAGCTATCTAGCCGTGAAAAGACATGCAGGAACTTTAAATGCATATTGCTAAGTGAAAGAAGCCAATCTGAAAAGGCTACATACTGTACGACTCCAACTATATGACATTCTAGAAAAAGCAAAACAACGGAGACAGAAAAAGAATCAGTGGTTGCCAGGGTTTCAGAAGGGAGACGGGGGAGGGACGAATAGGTGGAGCACAAAAACTTTTCAGGGCAGTGAAACTACTCCGCATATTATAATAGTAGATACTTTCATTATACATTTATCCACATCAATACAGAATGTACAATGCCAAGAGCGAACCCTAACGTAAACTATGGGCTCTGGGTGATAATGTACCAATTGTAGTAAATAGATGTACCTCTCTAGTGGGGGATGTTGATATTGGGGGAGGCCGTTGGTGTGTGGGGGCAGGAGGTATATGGGAAATCTCCGTACCTTTCCTTCAGTTTTGCTGTGAGCCTAAAACTGCTCTAAAATACACATGTAAAAAATAAAAGGCTCCTCCTAAATGAAATACAGAAATTACAAATCCCTCATTATTCTTGCTAAAGTCTAAAAGATTCAGGATTTGTTTTAAAGTTGACACATCAACAAGCAGGTAGGCGTGGAGCTTCTCCTTAATTCAAGACGGAGGTGAAATCGCCCTCAGTGCCTTCACCAGGGCAGGCGGCTGGCAGCAGCTGCCTTTCCCCCCACGGGGTGGGCGGCGGGTGGGCCTGCTGGGGGTAACTGAACTCTGCATAGGATCCTTGCCATCGGGGCTTGGTCTCCTCTCACCCACCCTCAGAGCAGGCGCCGCATCTCCAAAGTACTTCAGCAACGCTCCTCTTAAATATTCTGCTTTGCCCTTGTCGCTGGGATGAAACCTGATTCCCAGCCCCCACCCCACCTGGGACAAGAATCTTGCTTCTTGTTAGTTCCACCTCAGAGCCCCAGCGCTTCCCCGAGAAAATGAGCATGAAAAAATGCCTCTTCTCTTGGCTCACTTGTTCTGAGAAGCAAAAGGCAAGGTCTACTGGAGCCTCCGCCCCTCGGGTGCCCTTCACAAATAAACACCAGTTTATCTACACGTCCTGTATAAAGGGGACAACTAGAGAGAGGGGCCCGCAGTGCAGAGGAGCCTCGGTGGTGCCCGGGCTCCAAGCTGTGTCTGAACTGGGGCAGCCCCTGTCCCTGCCCCAGGCACCTACCACGTAAACAAGATCCCCATCTGCCGGGTGGGCGGGAAGAATCGGCTCTCTACAAAGCCCAGCTGGAGGTAATAGCTCATGAGCAGTTCAACGCCCTCCTCGTCTCGGCTGGGTGTCCGGCAAGCCTGAAAGGAAAGGGACCACGGCCCAGGGAGAAGGGGTGAGCACAGAGCAGACAGGGTGGAAGGTGCTCTCACAGGCTACTCCTGTGGAGCGTGGACCCTGCTACTGAGACCATGAACTCTAGGAGGGATGGGAGGGGCTGGGATGAACTGAGTGTGGGCTGGTCTCTTCCCTTCTGTGGGCTTATATGACAAGCAGAACAGATGATTCCGACAGCCCCCGCCCCATCACCTCCAACCACCTGCAGTTCCATAAGGTTTGACGTGCGACAGTGAGATACTCTGAAGACTAAACGAGCCCCAGCAGCCATCCTCCCCTCCCTGCTGCACGCAGAACCCTACCTGTCTCAGATCCATAAGATCTGCTATTTCGTCTTCATATAAGTAGCTATCTTCAATGTAATGTTCCACAATAAAATCCTGTAAGAAAAATGGGATAAGACAAAATGGAGCTAAGGTGTCTTTCAAAACCATAAAGAGGTATAAAAGTAACTTCTAATGTGCTCACTTTAAAAATACATGTAGAACACACAGAAACCTATGGGAGATCTTACATTATGGTGATTTTCTGAGTGGTGGGATTTATTTTTCTGTGTTTATGTGTATTTTAAAACTTTGCTTTTGTTGCTTCAGTAAAAAGGAAAGCTGAATTTATTACTTTTTAAATGTCTTTGTGACACAGTGAAGCGATCTATACATTAAACGATTCTGGTAAATGTCACAGATATTCAGGGGCTCAGACGTGCATCCTTTGGGCTGCCCTCAGTACCCGGGCACAGGATCTTCCTGGAAAAAGAAACTTGTGTCTGGGGACTGTTACAAGGGCCTGCGATGTGAACCTTTGTGACAGCAGCTCTGGCACTTCCACAAATGAAGCCCCCCCAGCGAGACCCCCTATCGGGCCCAGAGCCCAGCGTCTGACAAGCGCTCGGTGAGCTCACTCAGTCAGAGGGCACACACTGATGGAGCGCGCCCGTGCCAGGCACGTCCACAGCACCTGGGCTACATCAGTGAACAAAAACAAAGATCCTGCCCGGGAGAGCTTATGTTCTCGCAGGGGTACAGACAGTAACAGGCACAACGAATACGTAAATTACATGGTATATTAGACAATGGCAAGTGTTAAGGGGAAAAACAAGAACAGTACAGGGGGATGGAGAACACGTTCCTGCATAACATCCTCTGTGAGTGCTCGCTCTCCTTCGCTGCAAGAAAGATGAGGAGAGATTGCGCAATTACGTTTCCCAAGTGTCCGTGAGGTTTCTCTTTACACACTTTCCACATTAAAGCTCCTCCTGCTTTTTGTCCGTTCAATGCATATCTGCACACACACACGTGCCCTCATTTTACAAAAATGGGATTGTATGAATATACAGCTTTGCTTTGTTTTTTTTCAATTGGTAATAAAACAAATGTTTTCACATACTATAAAGCATTCTATAACACGAGCTTTAAGGGTTATATAATCCTCCAACGTAATGAACGTACAATTTATATTCAACAAATAAATTGAGCACCTACTATGTGCTAGCCAATAGGTACCATGATAGCCTTCACCCATTCTTGTTGGACCTTAAAGTCATTTGTAAGTTTTGCAATTAAAGATAACACTACACTGTGACGCTCATCCCTGTGCACACCTCTGATTAGTTCCTCAGAATAAATCCTGAGAAGATGTCTTGCTGGACCCAAGACTATGCAGAGACTTCTATTTTTGAACTTGGTCCCTTTACCCAATTTTTATTTTCGTTTTATGATGCTGTCACAGATTTTCTTTACGACTACTTAAAGTGCTGATGTTTGGAATCAGCTCCTCTAGCAAAAAAATGATGATTTGTAAAATTTGAAATGGCTTTCAAATGTTATTAATTATGCCATTAGTGACATTAATTACAGTGAAGGTGATCTCAAGGACAAAGTTCACTAGGGCTTCTCCGATGACATCCCTGAGAGCAGGGCCAGGGCTACCATCCAGGTGATGCTTCAGAGAGCAGCCTGTTGTTCTGTCAACCTCCACTGAGGACATTAGCAAAAACTTTCTTAAAAGGAGAGAAATTACTCTTAAAATATGAAGTTAAAAGAGAAACCTTAGGTTAACCTCACAGAAGTAAAAAAGGATCTTGATAAAAATTCTTAATGTATTCCTAACTTAGTAAACTAGGACAGATTAAACATATTTATTAGATAAAAAATATATAGCTGAAACCCACTGTAACCATCAGGGAAAAGAATCTGCTATTACTTAGCATAATTAGCATAATTCTGAAAGCTCTCTGGCCAAGAAATTAAGGAAAATAAGATATAAATATTAGAAAGGAAGAAACAGTAATTTTTTTTTGCAAAATAATAGTATACTAACAAAACTTCACGACACCAACTAATAAGAATTCAGTAGATTGGCTAAAAAGTTAACATATAGAAGTCAATGGTCTTCCTTTCTTATACAGCCAATAACCAGTTAGAAAAATATAGCAGGGGAAAAAATAATTTTCACAACAATAAAAGCACAGTATTCCTATAGGGATAAAAATAATGTAATTAAGCAGATAACTATGAAACTCTCCTGAAGGGCATTAGTTAGGTCATTCTTTCATTTAAATCATAAAATCACTTCAATAAGACACGTGTGGTTCCTGCCCCTGTAAACTTGCTGTTGGTTGACATCAACAATTGGATGAAAACGTGCAACACTATAAGGTGCAATTTTGTCCAAATTAGGCTACGATTCTAATGAAATTTCAATCAAAGCCCCAAAGTACTATTTTTGGAAAACTTGACAAAGTATGAAAGCGAAAACATGAAAGAAAAGCTAAGAACATTTTGAAAAGCATAGTAATAAAGGAGGCTTGCTCTGTTTACTGTTGGAACACACAGGGATGAAGCAGTGATAGAAGTGGACAGCCAATGAAAAGCAGATACGGGTCTGAAACAGACTGAAGCAGATTCAAAACCTGAAGCCAGAATTCCAGGGAGTGGGAAAGGCTGAAGCATCCAACAGGTCCAGGCAGGGAAAAGGTGGCCCACACGAAGGGTGAGTTTAAGGATTCAGTAGATTGGCTAAAAAGTTTAAGTGGTGTGGATGGTGTGGGATCTCCGGGGCCATTAGAACGCCAGAGCTAAAGGGTCAAGGGGGAGAAGGAGCTTCGGAAACCTGGAGAAGTGGCTCCCCGAGGTGGGTTCTGCACAGCCATCAGGACCTACCCTACGGGAATGCAAAAGGAAGCCAGTTGCGGGAGCTGGGAATAAATGCCCAACTTCCCTCTCCTCCTACCCTCTCATCTTCTGCTGGTGTTCCTCTCCCATGGCCACACCCAATAGGAAACCACAGAGCGGGAGCCTGTTGCTGCCTCCCTGGCACAGAGCAGGATGGAGGAGGGTGGGGTGCTGGGGGGTTGAGGGGAAGGAGGGAAACAGACACCACCCAGCACCACAGATGGGCTCTTTAGACATAGTTCAGGGGAAACTGGCTGCCTGTTTGGTGAAAACAAAAAGTTAAAGCCTTACACCTCACATTTTACCCCAAAACAAATTCCAGACAGATTAAAGATTTGAAGTTAAGAATTTTAAACAGCCCAGCTGGGTGTGGCTCAGCAGTGTAGCATCGACCTAGGACCCAGGAGATTGGTGTTCGCTTCCAGTCAGGGCACATGCCCGGGTTGCGGGACAGATCCCTAGTAAGGGGGCATGCAGGAGGCAAAACCGATCAATGACTCTCATCATTGATGTTTCTTTCTCTCTCTCTCCCTCTCCCTTCCTCTCTCTGAAATCAATAAAGATATATTTAACCAAAAGAAAAAAGAAACGGGTCATTGGGGAGAAAAAGGGATATCTGTAATATTTTAAACAAAAATAAAAGTTTAAAATTAAAAAAAAAACAATAGCAAAATATTTATAACATCTCGGAACAGAGAATGCCTTTCTGAAGATGTCAGCAAGGCAGAACTGCAAAGAGAAAAACTGATAGCTTTAACATAAAATCTGTATGTATACACACAATTTTTAAACTGGTTATTGCTTATATAACAAAAGTTAAAGGAAAGAATATACTGAAATATTTGCAATACGTAACACCAAGGGTTATTATCCTGCACACCTTTAAAAAAAACCTGTTTTATGTAATAAGAGCAACACTATGGAAAGCAGACAAAGGACAGAAACAGTCACTTTGAAAAGGAGACATGTAAGAGCCACTTAAACATACATAAAAATGTATTCAACTCTACTTCTGATCAAAGAAATGCAAACTATAAGGTATCGCTTTTGCCTTGGTTTCACAAAAATCAAGAGGTGGTGGGTTGTGAGGGACCTCTGCATGTCTTGGTATTTTCTCAATGTTTTGGAATACTGTTCTTAATCAAAAAAATAAATAAAGCTCTGTTTAAAAGCAAAAACAACCACCTGAATTCTCTGGAAAGGGAATGTATTTTGATGGTGCTTTTTAATGAGGCCACCTTAAAGTTCATTTATTTCAAATAAAACCAAATCACACTGTGAGGCTTTACTGACCATTAAATGCCACACAGACACATGGGTCAGATTTGAAAGACAATCTGACCTGCCCTAGTGAAGTCAGGCAAACCCCTCTGTAGCACCTGTCTGTTACTCTGAGGCACAAACGTGGAAGGGAGAAAACAGAATGTCCCCAAACGTTCTCATTTTCGTATGACTGACATTTGTAGGGTCCCATTTAGGCTAAAATGACATGGTTGGAAGCCTCAGCTGAACAGCCGTTGGCCATGCCCACACCATGTGATTTTTTTTCATTGGCTTTAATGTGGAATTCAGCACGTGACACGTTCAAATCCTTAGAGATGCCCATAAAATTCCCAAGTTTCTCTGAATCTCCCTTTAAAATGCCTACACTCTTGAAGCTCTGGCACCGAGCAACAAATTAAATCTTAAGAAAATTATTCTACAAAAGCAACTGAAGACATTTCCACAGACCTGTGACAATATCACATCTAAAAGTTCAAGAAGCCTATAAAAAGTTGGCATAAAACTGTGTTTCCTGGATTGTTTTCTACTCAGAAAATCCAACCTCTAGTGATCCTGGGTCCCGCAAGGTCACCAACGTCATTCTCAGACTCCAAAATAGACCCCAAGCTCACAGGGACCGGCACCAAGATTCAAACAAGGCTACAGGCAAAAAGGCCCTGGGTGAAAGGGCTTATGGCAAGCGACTCAGTCTCTGCTCCAGAAAACCAAGTGCAGAAGCGTTCAAAGCATTTACCGATTGCTTTTAAAAGGACGGATTCTACAGTGCCCAAAATACTATGATAATTTTTTTCTTTTCTAAACTGAAAGTAGTCCAAAATGAGTCAACTAACAGGATTCCTACGAAAAGAAACCTGATTTCCCACCTGAGCCCAGCAGGCAGGACCTGAGACTCCACCAGCATCTGGCTCAGTAACAGGCACAGGTGGGCCTACAAGTGCCGGCTGCCTGCCAGAGTCACACACAGTTATGAGGAGGCCAGATGCTGTTCACTTGTAAGATGTAATTTATATCTCAATAAAGCAATTATTTTATTAAAAAGGAGAAAGAAGAAAAGGAGAAAGGGAGGGAAAAGGGAGGGAGGGAGGGAGACAGACAGACACATACACAGAGAGAGGAGGCCAGATCCCCAGGAATTGAATGGGGGGAAACAACAGCCATAAACTCTAGTTAGTCACGTATTTAAGGATAGTGAACCAGCATCTCTGATTTACTTTGAAATGCACCAAAAAATAAGAAGGGTTGGTAGACAGACACAGGGATGCAGATGGATAAATCTGTGATAAAGTAACTGTAGTCAAATGTTCATGGCAGAATCTAGGTAGTGAATATACAGGAGTTTGCTGTAAAATTCTAAGTTTAGAAATTTTCGCAATAAAATGTTTAGGGAAAATATTTAGCTATTCTTCAAAAAAATATGGCCTATATGAGTGACAAAATTTAAGAAAAAAGATACTAAAATAGGATACAATTTTAAATTCCAAAGCATGCCCACCACCGACCCTCTCTGACTTGGCCTTCTGGGCGGGCCTGTGAGGGTTTCAACCCCTTGGCCCAGGCAAGGAGGAGCCTCAGCTCGACTAAGAATGCCAGAGGACTGCCCCAGGCTCTCTGTGCCACCTGCCCTGGCGAGGGGGCTCAGGCTCACCTGCGGAAACCAGCTGACGTTTGACCCATTGAGCCTAAGGCCACTTGTAAGGGATACTAAATTTCTATATTTTTTTCTTAAGCGGTGAGTCCAGTTCCCATTGCTTTGAGATTTACCTTGAGAACAACTGAAAAGTCAACATCCTTGGTTTCCTTCAGACCAAGTGGAATCAGCGGGATTTTAAACGTCTCCCTACAAAAAGCACAGCAAGGATTATGAGCATCCCTATATTGGCCACTCTGCACCCACAGTCTCCCACAGTAGCCCAGCCCAGGTCCCCACTCCCTCCTCACACCGACCCTGCAAACCAGTTCATTTTCTATGAAGTTGACTCTGGTCATATCCCTGCCTCTGTTCTAAAACTGGTCCCCGCCCCGGCCTAACACACAAGGGTCTACCACCATCTCGGTCAATGTATCTCTCCAATCTCAACTCTTCCTTCAGTAACTGTGCTGAGAACATACCATGATCCAGGGCCTGTGCCTGGTCCCACCTCTCCTGCAGCCCTCCAACCCTGGGCTCTCAGTTGCCTCCTCCTTGGAGTGTATCTCTGTAGGTGTCTCATCACCTGCACGAGGCCTTCAGGGCAGAGGCTCCACCTGACAACTAAGTGCTCCTAACTCCCAGCCGAGGGTCAGGCCCTAGCTGGCTGCTTCCCCTCCACCTCCTCTCCCCCCACTGACCACTTGGTCACCCCACAGGCTGCCCTGGGAGTGCGCCCTGAGTCTAGTTCTTAGGGGCAGGGCCAACAGGAAGTGAACCTGGCTCAGGCTGTATTCTGCAAACAGGGATTTAGCTCCCTGACCTGTAACAGGAGACCTCCTGGGGCTGCTCAGCCTGGCCAGGGGAGAAGGCCAGGAATGCTGAGCAGGGCGAGTGGACAATGCAGCTGTAAGCTGAACCTGCCTCTGTGGTGGAGAGAAAACAAGGGGGCTGTGCTCAAAGCAGGTGAGATCCAACAGGGGTGTGTGGTTTCCCCAAAGTCTGCAGGGAAAGCTGGACCCTGCCGGAAGGAGATGAAGACGGGCAGGGCCGCTCTCCTCTGTCCCCAGCGCCCTCCTGTCCTCACCCCACACAGGGCTGGAGGGAAGGTCTGCTCTTCCTGTGACTGTCCAGGAGCAGCCAACGTCCCAAGGCCCGCTGGCCAGGGCACCCCAGCCCCACTCCTGGGCTAACCTCCTACCTTCCTATGTTTTCTCATCTGCACAGTGAGATTGTTTCTTCCTTGCCCACCTCACAGAAGTGCTTAAAGACCAACTGTGCTAAGAAACAAGCAATCTGCTTTGAAAACAGGAAGGGAGCCGGTTCAAATGCAAGGTGGCATTATGAATGTGCACCTCTCTCCCCTCTTCCCAATGGCCCAGGGACAACTGGCCACTTTAGAGCCACACTGTGATCACACTGGGGCCTTGATTGCATGTCTCTGTGGGAGGCCTTCGTAATGGACATCCCTGAGCTTCAGTACAACAAGTGGGAATAGGAAACATCCTCCATTTATCACCAAAGTTTGGCCCTGCCTTGCCTCCTTGAGGAACTTGGACCTTTGGGGCAAAACCCTGGAATTTAATACCAGAGTGTAGGCTGGGAGAAACCTCGCATGGTTCTGAGTAGGTGTCCAAAGCTGCACCAGGGGCCCACAGCTGAGTGAGCCAGGGCACAGGGCGCAGAAGGAAGAGCAGAGGTTTTGCAGGTTTCACGGGCTAGTGCTCTTCCTCCCGCTCTGAGAAACACGCCCGTGCCATGCAGAGGACTGGGGACAATCAGGAAAAGCACATTCCAAAGATGACTCAAGGTGCTCAAATGCCATCCTTCTGTTAATCCAGGGAACGGTTTTCTGACTGAGTTTCCCCAGGGGCTCCCCTACCTTTGGAAAAGTCTCACTTCCCCATGCAGAAAGTGGGCAAACTCTCCTTTGGAGCTTCTTAAGTTATTTCTCCTTAAAGACGGACATTTCCCACATTGGGGTAGGGGTGGGAGACTCCCTGAGCTTTTCTGAAGGCTATACCTCAAAACCTCGCCTCCCACAAACACTCCCTTTGGGACGCCTCTGAATTAGAACATCCATCCCTCAAATATTTAATGGGGGACATTTCTGAAGTGTCTCAGTTGCACTTTCTCCTCAGGGAACTGGCATGAGTCCCCTAATTGTTGGTATAAAAGGCAGTTTAGACATTGTTGCATTCTATACACAAAGTGATCCAGAGTCAGGCCCTGTGCCTGGCAAGGAGGTTGAAATGGATGAAGACAGGGCCACTTGCGCCCCACCTGGCAGGTCGGTCTCAGAGCCAATCACAGAAGACCTTCCAGGGCATCTTTATGGCCGAGCCACCCAGCTCACGTCTCCTTGCCTGGACCCAGCCACGCAGCTCTCCCATAAAAATATGTTCCAAGGGTCCCAAGACAAGTAAATGTTCTTTTGTCCAACTCTCCAGGTGTTCATCCCGGGCACCTTGCTCAACCCCAAACCTAATCATTTCCTTGCTGCCCAAAGTGGGGATTGTCATACCCCTGGGGCTAGCTGTGCGCCATCCCTGATGTGGTACGTTCCGAGGCTCAGGAAGTACCTGGAAGAAGCATTACCCTCACTTACTCTGTGCTCTGATAGACTCCCACCGAGATGTTGAGCCCCTCCAGCTCCTCCTTGAGCATCTGCAGATGTGAGTTCACAAAGCTCAGTTCCAGGCGCACCTGCTCGCGTACCTTTTGGTTCGTGGCTGCTCTGTTAAAAGAAAGGAAGAGAGAAGCACCCTAAAGCCAGGTATCCCAGCTGCTAGGTGAGCAGGGGAGCTCTGAGAGTCCACCTGCAGATGTGAGTGCCCGATGTGGTAAGATAAGGTGTCTCAGGGATGCCAGGCACCTGCCCCACTTTGAGCCGCATATACCAGTAAATGGACCTGGATGTATCCAATGACACTGAGCTGCCAGGCATAAATCCTAAGACATCTCTGCAAAGAATTAGGCTTGAGAAGAGAATAGAGAACTATTCCCAGCCACCCATAAAGGGCCATAAATTATCCCCTCAAAAGGAAATAGATGAGAAAATAGAGGAGGTAACACTCCCCAGCTCATTCTATGAGGTTAATATCACCCTAATCCAAAACCAGAGAAAGACGTCACAAGAAAACAAAATGACAGACCAATAGCCTTCACAAGTAAATATGCAAAAATCCTCAATATAATATTAGCAACTTGAACCTAGCAACATATATAAAGGATTATACCATGACCAAGAGGAATTCATCTTAAAAATGCAAGGTTGGCTTAACAACTGAAAATCAATTAATGTAACATACTATATTAATAGAACAAAGGACAAAAGAAAACACACGGTCACTTTAATAAATGCAATAAAAAGTACTGGCAGCCCTGGCTGGGAAGCTCAGTTGTTTAGAGCATCGTCCCAATACACCAAAGTTGCAGGTTTGATCCCTGGTCAGGGCATATACAAGAATCAACCAATGAATGCATAGATAATGGAACAACAAAATCAATGTTTCTCTCTCTAAAAATCAATCAATCAATAAAAATAAAATAAAAAAAAGTACAGGCATACCTCAAAGATATTGGCAAATCAGTTCCGAACCACCACAATAAAGCTAGTATCCCAATAAAGTGAGTCGTGATCTTTTTGATGGTGGAGGATCTTGCCTTCAATATGTAAAAAATGCAACATCTGTGAAGCACAATTAAGCAAAGAGGTACTCCTGCAGTTGATAAAGTCCAATTCAGATTTGTGATAAAAATTAGGAATAAAAGAGAATTCACAAAACTTGATAAAGGGCGTCTATGAAAACCCACAGCTAACATCAGACTTCATGGTGAAAGCCTGACACTTTCCCCTTATTATGATCAGGGGCGAGGCAAAGACGGACCACTTTTGCCTGTTCTGACGGACACTGTACTGGAAGTTTGAGCCAGTGCCAGTAAGGTAAAGACAGAAATTAAAGGCCCTCAGATTGGAAAGAGAGGGTAAAACTGTCTTTACTCACAGATGACATAATCTTGTATGTAGAAAATCTACAGGCATCCATGAAACAAATACTAGAACTAATAAATTTAACAAAGTCACAGGATACAATTCAATATACAAAAATCATTTGATTTCATGAACAATCTTCAAATGAAATTAAGAAAACAATTTCATTCACAATAGCATCATCAAGAGGAATAGAATACAGCCCTGGCCTGTGTGGCTCAGTGGTTAGTGTCAGCCTGCGTACCAGAGGGTCTTGGGTTCGATTCTGGCCAAGGGCAAACACCTCAGTTGCAGGCTCGATCCTGGCCCTGGTCAGGGCTTGTACAGGAGACAACCAATTGATGTGTGTCCCTCTCACATCAATGTTTCTCTTCCTCTCTCCCCTTTCCACTCTCTCTGAAAAGCAATGGAAAAAATATCCTCGGGTGAAGATTAAAAAACAAACAAAAAACCAGTAAGCTTTTTGGTAAAAACTGACACGCTGATCCTAAAAGTTGGTGAATCACTGATCCTGGGGATAGTCTTGGGGACACTGACATACCCAGGGATGTCCAACTGCTCCAGGACAGTTTGTTGGAAAGACTGTCCTTTCCACCTGGAATTGTCTTGTCTTTGTCAAAATCAACTGACCACAAATGTAAGGATTTATTTCTGGATACTATTCAGTTCCATTAATCCAATACCACATGGTCTTGATTACCATGGCTTTATAGTAAGTTCTAAAATCGGACAGCGCAAGTCCTTCAACTTTGTTCTTTTTCAAAATTATTCGGAAATTCTATGGGTCCCTTCCATCTGGCTGTTCCTGAGCTGTGTTCTTTAAAATAAACCACAGTAAATCTAAGTAAAGTGTTCTCCTGAGTTCTGTGAGTAGTTCTAGTGAATTATCTAACCTGAGGAGGGGGTTGTGGGAAGCCCTAACTTATAGCTGGGTGTCAGAAGTATAGGTGCCCTGTTCTTGCAACTGGTGCCTGCAGTGGGGAAGTCTTTTGGCACCAAGCCCATAATTGTGGGGTCTGTGCTAAACCCAGGAGTTGGTGCCGGAAATGAATTGAATTGTTGGGCACCCACTTGATGTCAGAGAATCAGAACTGGCAAGTTGCAAACACCACTGTGTTTAATAATAATAAAACAAGCTATTAGAGGGAATGGGTGAGGGGTGGAAGGGGTCAGTGGGGAAAAAAGGGGACATTTTTAATATTTTGAGCAATAAAAAAATAAAAATAAAACAACAACAACAGGCTATTAGAATAGAATAGACTATATTGGCATGCATCCCATGTATGGCAAAGGATGGTTTTGTGAGAATTTTGTCTTAGGGGTATGTGTACATATACTGTGTTGAGATATAAAATGTATTTGTTATTGGTGATCATGGTCAAAATAATCCCCAAACCAATGATATTCACCAAGCTGAGCTTCGAACACCTCATTGCCTGGCTGGGGGAGCCCAGGTGTAGACATGTAAAAATTTTATTGGGCAGTAAGAGGACAGGTGCCATCATATCTGCAGCCAGGGTTAGGTGGCTTTTTCTGAGGGGCTGAGGCAAAAACTTGTTGGTTCCTCAAGGAGGAGTGTGAAGGGAGGTGGAGAGAGAAGAAACATAAATACACCATGGAGAAAAAGTGATGGGCCACATATGGAGTGAGGCAGAGGAGACGCCCCAGTGGGGAGGGCGGCCCCTAGGGGAAGTGGTAGCACTTTGCTCTCTGCATGAAAGGAGAACAGGTGGTGAGCAAAGCAAGCTGACAACAGGCGGCTGGGTTTTCATCAGTGAGGAGAGGAGTACTGGACTCGGTCGGAGGGATGACTTGAGGACCTGCCTGGACGGTTCATGGAAAAGTGTGCAGCAAGGCCTGGCTCAGTACTTGGTTTTCAGTGACACTTATTTTTGCAGTGATTCCTAATCTGTATCAGGTGAGGGAGCACCTGTAAGGTCTTCAAGTCTGTGTCAAAACCTCTGCTGGAGCACGAAGTTCTTCCTTTCATACTGCGCAACACTACTCCAGTCTGTGGATATACCACATTTTGTGTACCTGTTCGCCAGGTAATGGATATCGGAACTGTTTCCACTTTGGGGCTATTCTGAATAATACTACTATAAACACTGACATACATGTCTTTGTTGGGACATATGTTTTCATTTCTCTCATATAGATTCCTAAGTGCAGAATTACTGTTAGATGGGTAAGTTTAACATTTTTAGAAACTACCCAACTGTTTTCCAAAGTGGCTGTGCCATTTGCATTCATCAGTGTGTGATGGTTCCAGTTTTTTTACATCCTAACATTGTTTGTCTTTTTTATTATAGCTAATCTAGGGGTGTGTCCTGGTATCTCACGATGCTTTCAACTTGCATTTCCCTATTGATTAATGATATTGAGCATCATTTCATATGCTTATTAGCCAATCATACACCTTCTTTACTAAAATGTCTATTTATATCTTTTGCCCATTAAAAAACTGAGTTGTCTTTTTATTATTTAATAAACAGAAATCGTATATTCTGGATACAAATTCTTTATCAGATACATAACTTGCAAATATTTTCTCTTAGTCTGTGGCTTTTCTTTCTTTGTTTCTTTTTTTTGTTTCTTTTTCTGGTGTCTTCTGAAGCACAGAAGTTTATAAATTCAACAGAGTCCAATTAATCAATTTGTTTTTTATGGATTATGCTTTTGGCTTGTAGTTAAGAATACTGTGCCCAACTCAAGGTCATGAAGATTTTCTCCTATGTTTTCTTTTTAAATATATTTTTATTGATTTCAAAGAGAGGAAGGGAGAGGGAGAGAGAGGCAGAAACATCAATGACGAGAGAGAGTCATTGATCTGCTGCCTCCTGCAATCCTCTTACTGGGGATCAAGCCCACAACCTGGGCACGTGCCCTGACCAGGAATCAAACCAGGATTTCCTGGATCATAGGTCGATGCTCAACTGCTGAGCCATGCCAGCTGGGCTCTGTTTTAATCTTACATGCACGAGTGTGTTAAGGTGCCTCAAATCCATTTTGAAGTGAGACAAGATAAACAATTATAATTCCTGGATAAGACCTTTGCCTTCTACTTTTTTGTATTTCTCCTGGAACCTGGCATAATCTTTTCCACATGGTAGGGGCTCAACAAATTTCAGTCGATGAAAGAACAAATGGCGAATATAGATCAACAGTGGGGGTAGGGGAAGGACAGAGGGGGTGCTGAATGATTCTCAGCAGCAGAGTGGGTCCAACTTGAATATAATAATTTAGACCTTAAGACCCATGACCAAATACCTGGAGAGCCTTCACACTGCCATCAATTTTTCTACCTCTACATGTTGATTTGCCACATCTCCTCCCTCTTGAGTTGGCAACAATTTGAGAATTAGGATTTGCAACAAATCAATGAGCTTGCTCTTTGGATGTAGACTTCTTTGTGTAGGTCACTCTGAAAAGCGATGGTGGCCAGGCAGGGTTTGGTTTATACAGTGCTGACCCTTGGGCACACAGCAATTTTCAACCTTTTTCTTCTCATGGCACATAAGCTAATTACTAAAATTCTGGGGCACACCAAAAAATACATTTTTTGCTGATCTGACCCAAAAAAAGGGTGCAATTTTGATTGATTTACAAAAAATAATAATAGTAATTACCTACCCTTTTTGCTTCAAAGTGACTTTTTAAAAACTCAGGTGCTTGTACTTGCATATAAGGATTTCGGGAACCAAGATTTAACCAATCAAATGCAACCTTATTATGTGACGTGACCAATAAGATGCAACTCTATTCTATGACCTATGTATTTATGGTTCAAGACAGGGCATTCACACTGGATGGCTACTACTGTGTTGGCTGTTGTCATTTTTTAACTTGATAATCGAAGGGAAAAGAGGTCAGTGCCCCTAACTAGTCAGGTACGGCATGTTTTAAAAATTCTTGCGGAACACCAGTTGAAAATTGCTGGGGCACACTGATGATTCAGAAACCAACTATAGATTTTGAACTGTTTCTAATACAGGTAATGATTTTTCACTGATTCACTGGTGGAAAGGGGCTTTTCTTTTTTTTAAAAAAAATAAATAAATATATATATACCTTTATTGGTTTCAGAGAGAAGAAGGGAGAGAGAGAAACATCAATGATGTTTCTAGGGTCATTGATCGGCGGCCCCCTGCATGCCCACGACTAGGGATCGAGCCCACAACCCAGGCATGTGCCCTGACCGGGAATCGAACCGTGATCTTCCGGATCCTAGGTCGATGCTCAACTGCTGAGCCACGCCTGGCCGGGAGGAAAGGGACTTTTGAAATAAGGCGCAGCAATTCAACATGGTGCATGTGCTCAGCTCCTGCGTCCAGGCTGGGGGAACAGCTTGGGGCAACGGACAAGAATAGAATCAGCTGGCTCACGTTAGGAATTAAGATCAGAGCCTAGGTCTCCTCGATACTGATGCCTGCACCCGAGCTGCCATCCCAGCTAAAAATGAATGGCTTCTACCGGCCTTGTTAGAAAACGGCTTTTCTCAGCTTTCCCTTGGGTATGCACCTCCTCTGAGGCCCTGTGGTCTGGGAACTGAGGTTACAGCCGAGAGGCCTTGAGGAGGACCAGGATGAGGGAGCAGGCGTTTCAGCCCCTTCCTGCCCAGAGTCTCCAGGGCCTCCCTAGACCACCAAGGGAAGGCCTACTCCCTTGGGTTTGTCATAAAGAGCATGCCCATACTGCAAAAGTCCAGAATTAGAAGGTATGCCACTTACTCCGTCTGAATGATCAACCCACCAAGTGCAAACAGAGGAAGGAAAGCCACATTCAATTATTTCCTGATGCTACTGACCACATCTGCACACAGTTTCCCTCAATGTAAAGTTTCTGAGACCTTTTCCACCATAATAGTCCCTATGTGATGACAACTTCTTGCCCCAAGTCCAAAATTTCTTTAACATCCCCATGTTTTATGTTTAAAAATGCATATGAGTTTTGCATTCTGACCCATATATCTCATTTGTTTTAGTGTAATTCCTCTTCCCCTCTCCCAAAGTCTTTTAGTAAAATTGTCCCTCCAACTAGGAATAGGTACTACAGGCTCGCACCAGCTTCAGAGGCCTTATTGGGGCAGCTTGGCCTTAATCCATCTGACCCCAAATCCTGCTCTGCCAGGGGGTTGAGGGAGGCTGGAGCAAGAGCTGCCTAGTGCCCTCATGTAGGCACCAGGCTAAGGCAGCAGATCAGCCAGGCTGGCAGGATGTCAGCCCCCAGCTCATCTCTCAGTGTAGGAAGCCAGGCCTCAGAGTTGGAGCAGGCGCTAAAGGCCATGGAGAGCTCGCACACCCCACTGCACAGACACGCACCAACCCCCCTCAGAACTGACAGTGTGAGCAGTCATTAACCTGGAGTCACTCTCATTACGGCCAAAGCCATCCCAGGTCACCCCTGGCCCAGAACTTCAAGACCCTTTGGGCTGGAGGCCACAAACTAGAGATTTGTGGGAGTTGTTTACTTGGCTCTCAGGGTGTTCCCCCCCTTGAACTAGTTGCCAATATGCAAAAATTCAATTATTAGAGGATTAAAAACAAAAAAAGGCAGATCTCTATAATCTCCTGAAAAGAAAAAAAAAATCTGAAGACCTGAAAACTCTGGCTCTGCCCTCCATATAGGGCAAACTGCAGCTGCCCCCTCCAAAGAGCGTATGTCCTGTACTTCACCACAATCCCTACCACTCCCTATTGTCTCACAGCACCAGTCCTAACCCTTCACTCTTTTCCACGCCCACCAGGCCCCTATAGACCTCAGAATGGGCCATCTCTGCTCCAGTACAACAGCTACCAGATTAGAGGGAAACATGAAGCCCAAAGAGGCAAAATGACTTACCCTTGTTCAAAGAACCAGTTAATTTAAACTATAAGGCAACTTGCTTTAAATTTCACTGAGACTGACTCTGTTTCAGAGAAACATCATCATATTTCTGTCCCAGCTTTTCTCAAGGGAGGGAAGGGAGCTGGGAAAAGAGAGAATATTGCCCTTGCTTAGCCTGAAAAAACACATTTAAAATATCAAACTCCAGGAAGCTCATGGACTCTTGGCTGATACAGATCAGAGAAGATCTTGAAAGGGTATAGACCTGGCTCCTCGCAGTGCGTGTCAAGGCCCAAAGTCCCTTTACCAATGCAGGTAAGGACTGGGACCCTTGCATTTCTGCATTTTGGGGGACATTTTTGCAAATGCCCTCTCCCCCAAACATATTCTAACTGCTCTACCTTCATCTGGGGGCTGTGATGGGTCATGTGGGAACCTAAAAACAGAAAAACAGACACAGGACAACGGGGCCCAATTTATGCCTGAAACTACACCTTTGCAGGCAGGGACAGCCACTTAATCAGCCGACCAGGTACGCCCACAGGGCTAGAGCTGGACTTGGCTAAAAGCCCTGTTTGTTTTTGGGAAACCGTTGGAGCCGGTTGAGTCAGATTAATAAATACACTCAGGGTTTCCTTTGACAACATTCTCCATAGAGAGGCACTTTGAACCTTTAGGTCACTGTGAGAATCATTAACACCACCACTCCACCCCCACCCCTGCCAGCTCTACAACTGCAGACTTCACAATGAGCTTGAGCCATTGGGCCTGAGAGAGGCTGTTTGCTGGTTATTAACAGAGCAAGACAGACAAAACCGCCCTAGTTCCTACCTTAGAAATGCCAAGTCTCCTGGTAAGGGAGAGCCTCCCTGATCACCCTTTGTCAACTTCTATCACATTTCCCTTTCATCAACATCCTAGAAACATCACTTCCTGACATGATTGGATGTGTTTACTTGGGTATTAAGGCTCCTCCCATAAGAAACTAAGTATCCTGAAAGCAGAGTCTCATTTGAATTGCTTGCAGATTTATCTTGGCACTTCAAACACTGCCTGCCACTTAGTAGGTGATCAACAAATCCATTTGTGGGGTGAATGAACAGGCGAATCAACTGTAGCCCACTTCTGGGGAAGCCACAAAGTCAGGGCTGCCCACTTGTCCCATTGGCCACAGAGCTGGCCTGTCAACCAAAACCCGCAGTCACAACATACGGGGGGGGGGGGGGGGCCGGGGGTATCGTGCCTGCAGCCTTCCCAGTACAGCAAGCCCAGCGCACAGCAGACACTCCTGAAAACAAGGGCTTCTCCCAAGTTGCACTGGCCACAGTGCTATGGACCTGACAATTCCCAGACTTCTCTGGGGACGGGGCAGTGTCAGACTTTAAAAAAAAAAATTCTTTAAAAAATATATCTTTATTGATTTCAGAGAGAGGAAGGGAGAGGGAGAGAGAGATAGAAACATCAATAATGAAAGTCATTGATCAGCTGCCTCCTGCACGCCCCCTGCTGGGGATCGAGCCAGCAACCCGGGCATGTGCCCTGACCGGGAATCGAACCGTGATCTTCTGGATCATAGGTTGAAGCTCAACCACTGAGCCATGCTGGGTGGGCTATCAGACATTTTAAAGGGTAAAATGTTACAATAATGTCCCAGTCTCTGCCAGCGTTACTGGAGGAGACTGGGAAAATATTGCAACCCTGGTCTTGCTCCCAAGAGCTGGCTCTGGTAAGAGCTTCTTTTTCCATCCCCTTTGGAAATAATCTGTGCATACACAGAAGTATATGTACAAATCCTTTAAAATAAACACAAGGCATGCAGTCCTGCACCTTTATTGCTCCCATTTAATATCTCAGAGATCTTTCCTAAGGAGCAAATACAGACTGATTCAGAAATAAATTTAGCCCAAGTTCATGGTCAGAAACCCTCCTCCTGTTTATTGAGTGCTCAGGTGAGTGGTCCCCATGTGGAGGAGTGGATCCCACCAATCATACGTATCTGTGACTACCAGAGTACTGTGGTTCCTTTATACACACCCGGTTTGGTGTATTTGCTTTCCCCAACAACCTCTGAGCCATCTGGGCTCCCCGAGGCTGACCCATTGAAAACACCCATAAGCCATATCCTGCCAGGTTTCCGGGTTCCAGGTTTCTGCAAGCATGCTACATCTCTTTCGGAGGCTCCAGGAGGCATTTGTCTCACTTCCCGGGGCAGCAGGTATGGTGCCCTGCCTCAACTCCCCAGTGCAGAAGGCAGCATGCGGCTGACAAGAGTTACCCCTAAGCTCTGAAGGCAGTTCAGAAGGGGAAGCTGGCACACGGTCACGCAGTGCACTGAAGGGGGTGGGGAGGGCTCGGAGCTGCCTGTGACACAGGTAAGGCTTCACTGAGTTCTATGCTTCATGAGTAACTATTTTACCAGCAGAGCATAGTAATAAGTGCCCCAGGACATGGGGCTACTGGGCTCCTCATTAGAGGGATGGACACTGGCAACAGAAATACCCCTATTCCCTCCTTTCTGCCTTCCTTTCCTTTACACATTCAACACACCATTACTGAGCAGTGATTCTAGACCAGACACAATGCTAGGCAGAAGAGAAAGTAGACGAGGCCCACAGAAAGCAGGGAAAAGAAACATGAATACAGTAACTGGACATTCCCCAGTGTCCCCATATCCCCAAACTCATGGACAGGCTAGGTAAAATGCTTATCTCTAACATAACCAAGCTCTAGCCAAGAAAGGGCCTGCTCAGGTGCCAGAAATGAGGAGGAAGCCCAAGGCTAAAACTGAGAGTTGAAGAGAAAGCTGGGCAGGCCTAGGAGTTTAGGGAGTAGATGGCAGGCCTCAGGGAAGGCTGGCTCCCAGCTGAGGCTGCGGAGCCAGCAGACACCTACTTCAGAAGGTTTTCTGCTCCCGCTCTCATCCGCACGGCTTTCAGGATCTGCTGGTTCAAGGCGGCCCTCTGATTCTGCAGTTTGCTTCGGCCAGTTTGCGCAAGGGGATTGCAACCCTAAGGGAAAAGGGGAGAAGCCCCATCAGAGGTCAGCTACTCTAAAACTGATGCCAGCAGAAAAAGATTTTAAAACTAAACTTTTCTGAAAATAAAAGTAACAACATGGAAAATACTGGAAAGCATAATAAAGAAAATAAAAGTCACTTATAGTAATGCAACTCCAAAGCAGTCACTGCAGATTGGTTTCTTTCCTCCCCGTGTATCTTATAAACATGTTGCTATTTTCCACATTAGTGGCTGTGTCGGGAGTCCCCAAGATCAGGCCCATGTTTGGAGATTTGCTAGGACTCACAGCACTCATAACTAAGATTTACGACAGCGGCTTAGTAAGGATGCATAAGATGGATCGTAGAAGACAGAGGCGGAGTCTGGAGGAACCATTGTACAGGCTTCTCTGTGCTCTCCCCACCATGAATGGCCACACAGCACACTCCTCCCAGCAACATGTATGCAATGTCTCTGCCCAGGGGTTTTATTGGGGACTGATCACAAAGGCACCTTCTGCCTAGCACGTACCAAAATTCCAGGCTCCCAGAAGGAAAGCAGGTGTTCATTATAAGCCACGTGGTTTTTATCATCAGTCTAAGTACAGTAAGCCAACCTTATCAGTTAGGGGATGGAGGCAACACTCCAAGAGCCAGGTTCCTAGACGCCAAGCAGAAGCCAATCTTGTAAGCAGGCCTTCCTAAGGATAGCAGCCTCAGGCCTGCTTTGCTAACCCTTTTCCACATAGGGCACATAAAGGTTATCATGTTTTCTCACTTTGTACTCTATTACGAAAATTTCCTTTGTTATGAAATATTCCTCAAAACAATGATTGTAAAATATTGCCCCTCCCCTTTTAAATGTTTTTTATTGATTTCAGAGAGAGGAAGGGAGAGGGAGAGAGAGATAGAAACATCAATGATGAGAAAGAATCATGGATGGGCTGCCTCCTGCACGCCCCCTACTGGGGATCGAGTCCACAGCCCTAGCATGTGCCCTGACAGGAATCGAATCATGACCTCCAGGTTCATGGGTCAACGCTCAACCAGTCAGCCACACCAGCTACTGCCTTTTTAAAAATTTTTATTTATTGATTAATTTTAGAGACGAGAAAGAGAGAGAATTGATTTGCTATTTTACTTGTTTATGCACTCATTCATTGGTTAATTTTTCTATAGTGCCCTGACCAGGGATCGAACCCACAACCTTGTGTATCAGGGTGATGCTCTAACCAACGGAGCTACCCAACCAGGGCTGCCCCTTTTTTAGGATTTACCATTTCCTTATAGCTGGACAGTTAGACTGTTTCCTGGCATCTACTATTGTATAAATATTTGATGTATATTTATAAACATGCTTTATAAACCTCAAATTTTTTCTTTAAGTATATTTCTAGGGCAGCATGATGGGGGTCTAATCTCTTTAAGGGCCCCCATGCACCAGAGCCCAATTATCCTCCAGGAAAGAAAAGCACTCCCTATTCCCTGTCCCCTCTCCCCCTAGTCGTAGGCAACCGCTAATCTACTTTCTGCCTGCATATATTTGCTTATTCTGGACATTTCACATAAATGCACTCATACAAAACGTGGTCTTTGTAATGGGCTTCTGTCACTCAGCATATTGTTTTCTAGGTTCATCCATGCAGCTAGCATGTGTCAGTCCTTTATTCCACACACCGCATTTGTTTACCCATTCATCAATTGATGGCCATTTGGGGGTGCTTTCACTTTTTGGCTATTGTGAACAGGGTTGCTTAGTTGTGTGTAATTTTTCACGTGGTAATGCTTTCCTTCTTCCTGGCTATATATCTAGGAGTAGAACTGCTGTGTCATGTGGTTAATTCTATGTTTAACCGTTTGAGGAACTGTCAAACTACCTTCCAAAGTGGCTACATACTATCTTATATTCCCACTAATGGTATATGAGGGTTATAATTTATCCATATCCTCATTAATACTTGTTCCTGTCCATCATTTTTATTATAGCCAGCCTACGGTGTGTGGTTATCTCACTGTGGCTCTGACTTACATTTCCCTGACGGTTAATGATGTTGAACATCTGTTTGCGCGCTTATTGCCGCTTGTATATATTCTTTGGAGAAATATCAATTCAGATTTTTTTGCCTATTTTTATTTTATTTATTTTTCAGCAAAGTAACCATTCATTATTTGCCCACAAAAACTGTGAAAAAACAGTGATAGAAAATTCACAAATCAAATACAAGTCTAAGACCATTCTACAGTTCCAGGCCTTGTTTGCATATTTGCGCAGTGTTCTTGGTCAACCACCCCACCAGTATTTTCTGTGTCTACATGAAGTACTTTTATTAAGTTATTAAAAATGCTGTCTTGCCTGGCAGGGCGTGGCTCAGCGGTAGAGCATCGACCTAGGATCCAAGAGATCGCGGTTCGATTCCCGGTCAGGGCACATGCCCGGGTTGAGGGCTCCACCCCCAGTCGGGGGCGTGCAGGAGGCAGCCGATCAATGACTCTCTCATCATTGATTTTTCTCTCTCTCTCTCCCTCTCGCTTCCTTTCTCTGAAATCAATAAAGATACATTAAAAAAAAAATGCTGTCCTGACTATAAGTCACATATAACTGTGATCAGGAAATCAATGTACTCAATTACCACTCTGTGCAGTGCACTCACCAGCGCAGCAAGTGCAAAGAGGAATTAAAAATGGAACTGAAGTCTCTCACTTCTGAACTGGACACAGGAGTCCTCAAGTTAAAACCATGAAAAAGGAGAAGGGGCAGGACTTACTGGCAACATTAATACTAGACACCAGACAGGACAGTGAAACTGTTTGGTCAGAACCAAGGAATGTTATTTCCTTGAAAAGTTTTAAAAATACCTATCCAGGCACTGCCTTAAGTCCAGTGAATACAATGCTCCAGAAGTTTTCACACAAAAATTTTTTAAAAAAATACAGTGACTGGTGTTCACTTATGAATAATGCAATCTCGGTGTCCGCGGCTCAGGCAAAGTGTTCCTGTCCCATCACCTCTGGCTACAGGCTCTTGTTTCCAACTGCTGCTCCGCCTGGGGGCCATGGGTGCTGCCTGCAACTGCTGTCTCGCTCTGGGTGCCACTGGGGGTAACCTGCTTCCTGTCACTGTGCATACGGTTCTCGTGCCTTTTCACATCAGATGCCTTGGCAAACGCCTTGGTGCATGAGCCACACGCAGAAGGCTCTCCCCCTCTGTGTCTTCGTTCATGGTCTCTGAGGAGGGACTTGTGTTCAAGGCTCTGTCGCATGTATGGCACGCAAACGGTCTTAGATTACTGTGAACTCTCTCGTGCTTCTTTAGGTCTGGGGCGCAAATAAATGATTTTCCACACACCTCACAACGGGAGGGCTCACACCCCGTGTGGGTTTTTAGGTGTTCTTTCAGGGGGGCCTGTGTGGTAAAACCTTTTGTACACATTCTGCAAACCAACGGCCCGTCTGCCGTGCGGAGTATTTCATGCTCCCTTAACCTGCCTTCGTCGGAAGATGTCCTGCCACATGCCTGACAAGGGGTCTGCTCCCCATGGTGGCCATCAAGTAAACACTCAAACTTCCTGTCACTGGCAGCGGTTGTCCTGCCTGGTGTCTGTCCGTCCTTCACTTCACTCATTCCATCATTAAATGTTAAGGCTCGAGGGGTCTGGGACCCCAAATCTTTGGACTCTGGGGTCTCCATGGATCCTACTTCCTGGCCGTAGCAATCTAGTTTTCGAACTTCCACACCCCCGGCTCTTTCCGGATGGCTTCCTGAACCCCGAGCGCAGTCGCAGGAGACTCTCCACCCTCCCCACTCGGCGGGGTGCCTTCTACGGTGCCATCAGATGGACTGGCATCTTGATCTCCAATTCCCTCCCAATCATCGTCCTGTGTCAGCAGCATCTCCGACGGGGCGATTTACTCTGAGGCAATATTTTAGTTTTTGACTGGCCACTTTTTTTCATCAGGGCTAGATACGTCACGCTTCTGAGAACAGAGTTTATCCATAAATCGGACACCAAGAATCTGACCCGATGACATCATTATTTTCACGGAAATCTTTGCTGTGTACATGTAGTTCAGGACCTCTTCAAATATATCAGGATGAAGAAAATCTATTTCTATTACTGAAGAGCTATCAGCCTCAAGTTTCTTAAAAAGCTTTTAAAGTAGGTGCTGCAGGCGGCAAGAACACGCACATCTGTGTGCTCTGAATTTCACATCTTCAACCACAGTATCGCAAAATTCCCCTTCCAGGCGTTGTTTGTTTTTAGCGTTTTCAGAAACAGTTTTACGATCATCATTGTATTTAATGGTTTCAGACATACTGATGAAAAACTCCATGAACAACTCAGGGTATTGTCTTAATGCTTGAAACACCAAATTCTTCAGATCAGAATAACTGATCAGGGGCACGCCAATCCTGCAGCCTGGCACAGCCACAGACACTCGCCGTGGGCTCCCCACCTTGCTGCATGCAGGCTGGGGACAGGATGGACGCGGGCCGTGGGGGCACAGGGGGTGGCAGTGTGTTTTGGATTTTTTTTTTTGGAGTTTGGGGAAAGGGCAGGTCAGAGGGGACGGAATCGTGCATATCCCTGATGGTAGCAGCCTTCCTGCACTAGCACGGAATGTCTACCTGGCCTTGAAAACCCCCATGATTTTGGCCATTTTTAAACTGGGTTATTTGTCTCAACTTAATTGTAGAATTGAAAAGCATTATTTTTAATCTTTACCAAGTTGATATGCAAAAACAGATATCCTACTTTCCAATTTGCATTTATTAGTGAAGGCAAACATTTTTTTTCATATATTATTGATCACCTGAATTTCTTTGTCGCTAAATTATGTGCTCTCTGTCCATCATTTCCTGGGATATTTGGATTACAATGTTTCATGCTGAAAAGTTTAAGATCTGAATAAAAGTTTCATTTTTAACCTAATGGTATTCTTCCTACCCAGCGGGGAGAACCCCTGGGATCTGAGTGAAGGCTTCGTTCCTTTCTGAAGCTTATCTTGAGGTTCTGCCCACTGATGGGGCTGTGGCCACGCCCTGGGAGCAGCCGGTGGGCAGGGCTGGTGAAAAGACTGCCCTTTCTCTCCAGCTGCGTCACTGCCGCCGCAGCTCCGCACACACCTAGCCTCCACTTGAAAGAGGGAGAGTGGTTTATCTATAGCCCCGACCTTCTCTGAGATTCCCATATCAGTGGCCTTTGGACTAGTAAATTAGGAATGAGTGACGTTTCTCCTTCCACAAAGATTTCTCATTCTTACTTCCCAGCAGGTTGCCACCCACCTGTTCCCTACACAGCCCTCCATTTCAAATGGAATGACCTTAAAGTTAACATATTTCAAATTAATAAATGATCCCTTATTTAAAAGAAAAATCAGCCTGGCCAGGCATGGCTCAGGGGTTGAGCATCGACCTAGGATCCAGGAGATCGTGTTTTGATTCCTGGTCAGGGCACATGCCCGGGTTGTGGGCTGGATCCCCAGTTGGGGGCGTGCAGAAAGCAGCTGATCCATGACGACTCCTCTCATCACTGATATTTCTATCTCTCTCTCTCTCTCCCCCCTTTCCTCTCTCTGAAATCAATAAAATTATATATTTTAAAATATATTAAGCTAATTTAATATTAAAGGGCCAAAATAACTGCCAGCCTCTTTCCTTTCCACTTCCTAAAATTACTATGAAGGGATAGTTCAATATGACTCAAAATTACATGGTTCATCAAAGCTGTGTTCCATTTGACAGAGGAGCTTGAATGACTAATTCCTTTACGTACATTCCTAGGGCTAAGATAAGCAGCCATTCCAGCTCATGGATAAGAACTTTTCTTGCTCCTATGCCTTACCCAACTTCTGGCTGGCCTGGAATTGCTACACCCTAACCAACCCACAGATGTGGGGTCAAGTTTCTAGATAAGACAAAGGAATGTTTAGGATTTGATTTGACTGAGTAATCGGACCCCCAAATGACATTACTTCTTACTGACAAGTAAGAATGCTAGGCCTGCTGGACACACCAGAAACGCCCATGGGGTGATTAGACAACTTCCCAGAGCCCTAAAAGGTAAATCTGGGCAAGACGGTGAGAAAGATCCCTCCGACATCGCCAGAGTTTGTCTGGCCGTCCATGTCTACTGGCGCCTGCCAGGGGTTCTCTGCTGATGGGAACCCACAGCCCTTGCCCGCAACTTAGTTCTTGATTGGTTCACAACAGGATGTAGAGCTGCTCCAAAACTGGGGTTTGTGCCAGGGACTCGGGCAGCACCTGCTTGGCCTGGGAACCTGAAGCAGGAAGGGGACAACTGAACTGCCCCGGCCTCCAGGGTCACTGCCTGCAAGCCTTTCAGTGAAGTGAGCCCCCACCCCCACCCCACGTGGGGTTTGTCAGGTTCCTTACCAGACTAAGGACTGGGCATTTGCATTGGTTTCAGAAAGTGGAAGGATGGTTCAACAGCCAACTTACTCAAGGGCAAGTACGGAGTGAAACCTGAGCTCCACCACTAGCTCTGTGGGCGCCTGCTAAGTGTCAGACAGCCAATGTGGGACCCAGCATCTCAGATCCCATACGCTGAGGTTTAGAGGTTAAGTGAGCTGCTCAAGACTTAGAGACGGTAAGGGCGGGCATGGGACTTCAGCCGGTGTCCTTCCTGGCACTCTAAGATGGGCTGCGAGGCAGCCTGAGCAGAATGTGTGGGAATGCTGGGACGGCTTGCTGGCCTATCCCCAGACACCCCTCACATGCTCCCTGGCTGAGGGCTGCACAGCATCACTACACATCCTTTGGACACAGTGACCTGTGTCCCACTCTCCCTCCTCACAGCCCAGGGTAGTCAGACATGATAAATCCATCCACACCTCCTTTCCTAAGGGAAGAACATCTGACTCAAGCCTGGCCATTTGGAACATCAAAGGCCCCTGGCCCTGAGATGGGTTTAGGGTGAACACCTGACATGGGACAATCAGAACTCTTCAGGCTTCACCCTCCCTATCCGCTGTGAACCTAGGAGGATGTGAGACTGGGCACCCGTAGCCACCTTACCACAGCAGAGGAGTATCTCCCCAGAAATGAAGCTAACCCAGGGGGAGCAGAGCTCAGGGGCTGAGTATTGATGGCAACATTTGAGCCCTAGATCAAGCCAGGCCTGAAGCCATCTCTCTAGACTTCTTCAGTTACAGGAGCCAATGCATTCACTTTTAAAATTGAGGTATAATTTACATACAATAAAATACATAGATTTTAAGTACATAGTTCATTGAGTTTGGACAAATGTATAAACCTGTGTAACCACTACTCCATTAAAAAATTTTTTAAAAATAGAACATTTACATCACCCCCAGATAACCAGTACTCTGGTTTCTATCACCATAGACTTTGCCTGTTCTAGAACTTCATATAAATGGAATCATACAGTATGTATTCATGTCTGACTTATTTTGCCCAATATTTGAAATTCATCGATGTTGCACTTATCAGTGGTTTGCTTCTTTTTAGTGTGAGTAGAATTCCATTGTAGGGATGTTTCACTGCTGTTTACCTGCCTAAGCCATTTTGAATTGGATTTTTCTGGCACCTTCAACTAAAAAAGTCCTAACTTAGAATAAGTTCACTTACAGTGAAAACTCTATTTGTCAACATACACCTGCATGCCCTTAGTGTACAGTCAGATTGTTCAGCTGCAAAACAAGTATTTAAGAGCTGGACCTAGGCAAAAACTGTAGCACTTGATTTGAAAGAAAGGGAGGGATGCTTAACTTACACCTGCAGAGACTGGCACTGAAAAGGTGGATAGGCCAGGCCAAGGGGAAGGCAGACTCAGAAAGAACAGATCAGGCTTTCCTCCCAGACTGGGAGCCTGGGCAGTACCTGGTGCCTGGCACCGCTCCTTCTTACACACAGCCACAGATAAAGTCCACACAGTATGAACTTGGCGTCTCCAGGTCAGAAGTAAGACTGAGTGAGGGACGACAGTGCAGGGTCTCCTGGCTAGAGACCCTCATGTAGGGCATGGGAGAGCAGGTGCTGCTTCTCTAGTGCAGATATTTTCTCTGCCTTTCTCCCTCCCTCCTAGTTACGTAATTCCTCACTCAAACGCCAAACTCTGGAAAACAAAACTGTTTGTTTCTGAGTTAGCCAGAAGCTGTCAACCAGAAAGCACAGAAATAGCACGCGGTACCCTGCCATACACACATACGTTTAACCCTTCGCCACGCTAGAGATTCAGGACAGGCTGGGTGACCGGAACCCAGCTTTTCCACATCCATAAAAATTAAAACATGAATCTGCCATTTGTAAAGAGCCCTCCTGCCCTTCCTGAGCTCCATCAGAGCTGCAGCTGAGGTTCAGCTGCCTCCCTCCGGCTTCCCAACGCATTCACTCACAATACGAATCAACACTCGTAACGAGAGGCTCCCTTCAGTCAGTTTTACAAATCTTTATAAACATCTGCTGCGTGCCACTGTTATTTTTCAACATGCTGAATGAAAAACAAAGATTTACAATCACCAAAATTTCCATGAATCAAATGTACTTCCAGATCCAACTAATGACCTGCTTATTTCAACCAGTAGGATGTCGTCACCAAGAGTTAATAATGCTTATCTAGGAAGGTGACTGTATGGGGTGTGGCGGGGACTCCTATATATGTGTGTGATTTTGTAGTTACTTTTATAATTACTTCTATAACAATTTGTGTTACTTTTATAACACTAGTAATATTAGAGAAAAAGAAACTACTTCTGAAATGGCTTTCAATCACCTGCCTTTCCTCCTCTTACAATCCAATTCGAACCCTGGGACACTCTTGAGGACACATGGCCACTGCAAACGCCGTGGGTCTGACGGGAAAGGCCAGAAAGACTTGTACCTCTCCCCACCTCGGGGCTGCAGGCGGGAGACCTCACTTGCACTTTCACCCCTTGCTAGACTGCACCTGCAGTTTCACTGTCCTCTGTGGCCACCTCCAATATAGCCTTTGTGTCACGAGACTCTGGTACCTGAGCCAAAGGAGGAAGTAGCGATCAGCCTAAAGCCAAAGCCTGGTCTCATCAGGTGGTGTCTTGGAATCCGTCCAAATAGCCCCAGGAAGCAAGGGACATTTACAGTGTTACAGCTCATCACCCTGACTCTTCTCTGAGTCACCATGAAAATTCCGTTTCTGCCAGGGGACCCCTCCTGGCCAGGATCCCAGAGAGTGAGAAGGTATTTGTCAGACACACCCTCTGGGCTGCCAGTGTGCACCTGTGCAGCTAGGCAGACCCTCACTAAGGCCATGACCAGCCTGGGCGCATGCGTGCAGCCTGGGCTTCAGGACTTGTCTCTACCCATGGTGGGGTCTGGGATGGGAGGGGGCAGGTCACAAACCTTCACACACCCCCTTCCCCCTCCTCTCCCGACCTGGGAAAGGATTCAAGGCTCCAAGGGGATGGGTCCAAATACCTGGAGGGGCATTATCACTACCCAGTAAAGCTGGAAAGATGAGACCCCATGACCTGTGTGCTCTGTAGTAGAGCGGCCCAGAAGGCTTCCCCCCACACATGCGTATGACATGAAATTACACCCCACTAAGACAAATGGTGCAGGGAAGGAACTAGGAGGAGCTTCAGGGTTTGAGAAAAAAAAATCTCCTCCTGCCTTCTGTGCTGGAGCCTCCAGGAGGCCCAGAGTAAACAGCCACCATAAACCAGGACACTGTGAACCTTGGGGCCCTGTCCAGCCTGGAGGTTCTGTGAACAAGAAACAACCTCTCCTCCAGCTCCTGAGTAAAAACAACGGAGCTAAATTCATTTCGGGTCATTAGCGTTCCCAGAGGATGCAGAGGCAGAGATAAGAACAGACAATGCTGCACTTTGTGGTGACTCTCGTCTTCCCACAGTGCTAAGACCTTTCATTTAGGCCCTTTCAACAGTCCTGGGGAACAGCTTTCTCTAATTTTTCTCCAGCTGGTTTTCCCTTGGCCAACAGCAGGTTTTTCCTTCGGGCTTTAAGACACCACCAGGAGAGCCCTGCTCTCAGGATGCAGTGTGTTAGAAACTTGCTTTACTCTGCATTAACGAGGTCAGAACGCACATTCTTCAAAGACTTTCATTAGGATGAGCATAAAAATACGTTTAGGGGAAAAGCTCCATTTCCACGGGTCATTCTTTTAAGAAAGTAATTCGTAGTACTAATCTTACAGAACTGTACCTTTATGTAAACACATTAATGTAAAGAAAGAAAGAACAGCGAGAAACCAGAGAAAAGAAAACATATTTTGATGACAGACCAGAAAGCATTCTGATTTTTATTTTTAATCCAAAGACCCCCATGCTGTCAGCCCAGGACGCCAGGGTCTGTATGAGGGGTGCCAATGCCTGACCTGGGGCCAAGTTCTGTTCATGTCCTTGGGCTCTAAACACCCAAGAAGACTCTGATTTATCAGGGGGGGCCTCCCTCTCTGCCAATGCTTGTTTCACACATTCAGGAACCAGGCCCAGCCAGCACAGTGGACTTTTAGGCAATTAGTCTTCATTGTATGTACAAGTCACACAAAACAGACCTGAAGCTGTGGATATGGACTGTGGACCCCTTCCTCCCACTTTCTGCTCTGTGGACCAAAGCAAAAGAGCTGATTCCTCTCCAACCATGGACCAAGCTATTGGACAAAGCACAAACTCCCATCACTACTTGCCCCCCCACCCAGGAAATGAGGCCCACTGTGAACAGAAGCCATAATGAACCAGGGTCCAGGATGCCCCAGAACCTGACAGCAGTCAGGCTCAGAGCTGTCACTCAATAAATGCTTTTGGAATGAATGGAGCAAAATGGCATTTTCAAGAAAAGAGGGAGGGGAGGGAAAGTAGGATAAAGGGAACAGAAGAGAAGCTCGACTTTAGTAGAAATTGATTTGGTCCTGTCGGGGTGCACACAATTCCAAAAACAGGATGGGGGAGCCTGCTCAGGGGCAGCGAGATGATGGCCCGGCTACACCTCTAGTCTGGAGGGTCATCGCTACTCCTGGTTGGCTCACCCACCCAACAGTGCAGCAGTTATTTCCAATCCTCGCCTCCCCGCCCACCTCCTGGGACCCCTCCGCAGCTTCTCTCCCCCCTCTTGAATCTTCAACAAACCACCCCACCCACTTCTTCACCTTCATTCAGCTTTAAAAAGGCTCTAAACGTCTTCATTCTAAAACAAACCTGCCTTCTCTCTTCTCTAACCCCATCTCCCTCCAACAACTGTCTTCTCAGCCCTTCTCCCCTGCAAGTGCCACATGGGCTTTTGGCCCCAACTCTCCACCCATCGTTTACTAACAACCCCCAAAGAACTAAATCCTAAAAGACTAAGTCTTTTGACTTGTCACTCTTATTTCTCCACTAAAAAGACTCTCTGAGCTTCATCAACATTGCTGCCACCCTCCTGGCTTGCCTCCCACCTCTCTACCTGTCCCTTAAGTGGAGGTAGTATATGAAGGTACTATACCCTTCCGTCTTGGGTCCTTTGTCACCGTATTCCACACTGGTGCCCCCCAAAGCCACATCTCCAGCCAGGGAGCTCTTGGGGCTGCCAAGTCCTTGGAGTAAACTCCCCACTGGGGCTACCACATGGCGGTCTCAAGCCCACCTGCCGGGTCCCCCACGTCACTGAGGCGCATGACCGTCCACTCAGACACCTAAGCAGACCTCCCGACCGTATCCTGTCCATTAGTTCTGCTGACGCTGCTGTGGCTCAGGACCTCCTCACCGGATCACTGCCTTCAGTCTGAGTTAGGGGTGCAAGCTGGTGGGAAGGATGGGCGGTGAGGCTGTGTTTACCCAGCACTTTATATAAGTGACTGAAAAGCCATCAACGGTCCATATCAGAATAGGAGGGGCAGAGACAACGGAGATCACGGGGAGCTAACCCCCAGGCCCCCAACTGTAAATCCCCCCTGCCCGGCTCCACCGCAGCCTCTCCAAGACCCCTCGCCAACCAACAACTCAGCTGTCAAAGCGATCTTTCTGTGACGTGAATTTTCACATGTCTGGTTCTGCATAAAACACTTCGACGGATGCCTGGCTCTCTTCCCACGCTTTCAGGGAGCACGACCCTGAACAACCTCCGCACCCCAGAGGCTTCCCTCACAAGTATTCACAGTTCCATTCCACGCCCTTCCCTCTACCTGATGTGCTCTTCCTCCCTTTCTCACCCTTCTCTCCTTTTCATTCAAGGAGCATTTGTTTTGAGTCAAACTAGCTCCTCTCATGGATCAGGAAGGGTTCAATGTCAGCACCTCTTATTTATTTATTGATTTATTTAATTCTCACCTGAGGATTTATTTTTATTGATTTCAGAGAGAGGAAGGGAGAGGGAGAGAGAAACATCAGTGATGAGAGAGTCATTGATCGGCTGCCTCCTGCACGCCTCCGACTGGGGATGGAGCCCATAACCCGGGCATGTGCCCTGACAGGGAATCAAACCCGGATCACCTGGATCCTAGGTCGACGCTCAACTGCTGAGCCACACCCAGCCGGGCCCGAGGATGTATTTTTATTGAAAGAGAGCAAGGGAGAGAGAGAGAAGCATCCATGTGAGAGAGAAACATGGAATGGTTGCCCCCGGTTCACGCTCCTGCCAAGGATGGAACCCACAACCTAGGTAGGTGCCCTGACGGGGCGTGGAACCCACAACCTTTTGGTGTAGGGGGCAACGCTCCAACCCACTGAGCATCCCGGCCAGGGCAACGTCAGCAACTTTTTTTTTTCTTTTTTTAAAAAAAATATATCTTTATTGATTTCAGAGCGAGGAAAGGAGGGGGAGAGAGACAGAAACATCAACGATGACAGAGTGACTGATCGAGCCCACAACCCGGGCATGTGCCCCGACCGGGAACCGAACCCCGATAGCCTGGATCCTAGGTCGACGCTCAACCGCTGAGCCACGTCCGGCCGGGCGCGTCAGCCCCTTTTATTACCCTCACACAAAGAACATTCCTTGGACTGTATGATGTAGCACAATGATCATGACAAGGTCTCCTTTTCAAAAGAGATGTTTCTCATTGTAAGCCAGTGATTCATCTTATTTGGCACCCATGATTCTTGTGTCCACCACCACAGAAACTGTACCTAAAAAACATCCAACTCTGCATCTTTTCATGGCTCCCTGGCCCTCTGCTCTTCCCTGTGCATGTCTTCCCCCTGGAAAACCTGTCCTGGAAGACTTGGGACCATAACCCTCACAGGTGTCCTGCATCTCTTCTGCCCCTCCCTCAGTCATTTCCTCCAGATGGTGCTGTAGGGCCAGACCTCCACCTGTTCAGAGAAACAACTCAGGGAGGAAATGCAGTCCCAGAAAGAGGCAGCAACTTGCAGGAGGCTACAGAGCAATTTTGTGGGGGTGGCAATCACCTTCAGGGGCCCTGAGACTGAGATTGAGTGATTCCCAGGCCCTGCAATTCCATGGCCTGTGATCCTCTGTCCCAAACGCCACACATAATTAGAAGTTATAATCCTGTAATTCCATGATGACATCTTTGAACTTAAATATACCTTAAAACTACTTTAAAAAAAAAATGCTAAGAGCAATCCACTTTTTTAAAAAAAATGTTTTCCCCACTCTATCTTCACCTGTTTCCAGATTCCCCTCCAGCCCTGTCCATCCCCTGGGGCCACTGCTCCTCCACAGAAAGCAACAGCCTCACAAGGAAAGAGGAAGATGCCAAGTCCTCTTACCACCGGATCATTAGGCTTTGGACAATTAAGAATTGATTTTTCTGTGGGAAACAGTTTCACTTCCCTATTTATAATTACACACTCTACCTTAGGTCACATAGCTTATAAAAAAAATAATAAGCTCTCAACCCACCCAGTTAAGCCTGGCCAAGCTCCAAAGGCTATTTTTAGACTGCCGGGGACCTGCAAGGAGGAAGGGTGGAAGGTGTCCCTGGGGCTCCAGGCTCAAATGCAACTTTGTAGCCCAGGCCTTGCCACCTGCGTTGCGCACCCCCCCCCCCCCCAGCTCCGCGGGCTGGGGTCGCTTTTGAGGGACTGGGCGGGAGGCCCGTGTGTGCGCCGAGGGTCGCCCGGACCAGGCAAGGTCCCGCGCAGCGCGCGCTCGCCCCGCGTTTCTCCTACAATCACATAAATCACATTTGCCGCGCTCAAGCCCTCCTGGGCGACTTGGGGTAGAAGAGGGGGCGACGCCCGAGGTCACCTCCCACCAGCAGCTCTCCCCTGCCCTCTAAAACGTCAAAGAAATGCACACTGGAAGTACTCTAGAGGCAGAAGATCGCCAACCCGCCTGGAGCGGTCCTTCCATCTCCACCGGCGCCCCGGCCAAGCGCTCGGGTCCTAATGCGCCCCGAAGAGGAGGAACCGGTCCCCTCCCCAGGCCGACCCTCCCGGCCCATCCTGCGCCCGCACCTGCGCGGGGCGGCCCCGGGCGACCCTCCCCACCTCCCAGCCCCGGAAGCCACCTGCTCCCGGAGGCCGGTATTCGGCAGCCCCCCCAAACCCGAGCCTCCCGCCCGCCCCAGGCCAGCGCGCTCCCTCCGCCTCCGGCCTGGTCGACCACGGCCGCGCTCCCGCAGCCCCTCCACAGCCTGGGGAAGGGGTCTGCGGCCCGCAGCTCGCCGCCCGCCGCCCGCCCGCCCGAGGCCACCAACCTTCCGAAAGTAGTCGTCGCCCTTCTTCTCCAGAGGCTGGGGGGCCGCGGGCAGCAGAGCGTCGGTCATGCTGGCGGCGCGGGCACCGAGAGCGGACTGAGGCTGAGCTGCAGCCGGGGCCCTGAGCCGCCGCGCCCCGCCCCGCCCCGCCCCGCCCGCGCGGCCGCCCCTCCAGCCTCCCCCCACCCCCGAGCCAGGCCTGGAGCCACGGAGACCCGGCCCCGGCCGCCGAGACCACGCCCCGTGCCTCGCCCCGGCTCCTGATTGGCGAGGCGGAACCGGCGCCCCAGGCGGGAGGTTGGCCGCGCGGAGAGCTGGGACCCCTGCGCCCCGCTGCAATCTCCCAGCCTCGGGCCCCCCATCTGGGGCTTCGTGGCTGGCTCTGCCCTGTGGTTCAGGGGCCGGTCTGGGTCTCCGCGGCCGCAGCGAGGCCCAGGCTGGGGGCGCGGCCCTTCGCCTGGAGCCGTGGGGACAAATGCAGCGAGCAAGTAAAGTCGCGGCTGGTCCCCGAAGGAGCGCGGACTCCAGTCGGCAGTGATCGGACCTGACGCCACGTCGAAGGCGAGGCTGCAGCGCTGGGCTCTGGGCCGAGCGGTCCGGAGCGGTCTGCCGCCGGGGACGGGACCCCGGGGCCGAGTCCCGGGCGCTAACGGAGAGTTGGCTGCACTACTGAGGGCTTTGGCCGGAGGACTCAGACCGGGCGGCGCGGCGGTCAACTCCCTGTCCCCCCACCGTCGCTGCAGAGACTGGAGGGTCCGCTGGGAGATGTAGACAGCTCTGGGAGGTGGGGTCTGCCCACGAAGGGATCCCCAGAAAGGGTTTTGTGCTTGAGTGTCTCGGCGGATGTCCTTGAACACGTTTCTTAACTACCACTTCAAACCTCAGTTTTTTCAACTGCAGAATGGGGCCGCTTCACCCTCTCTTTGGTCGAAAGTATTAGAACTAAGGTGGGTGTTAAAGCTCTTAACTGGTTGAAGGGACGCGCAAAAGGGACGTCCAGACAAAGTGGGACTTCGGGGACGGGGTTCGCACTGTTTTCTCACCGGCCCGCGGCTGACCGGTAGACTCCGGACAGATGCCAGACAGAACTGAGTCCCACAACATGCGGCCGGAGCCCGAAGCCCCCAGCCACCGGGGCCATGCCCCTCCTGGCAGCCGTCCCGCGCTCACAAAACCCCTCCCCCGGTTGCCCTGCGTTTGGCGGTCGCGGTGGATGCTACGGATAGAACAAAACAATCTACTTTCAAAACAAGCCAAGCGATTACTTCTCTGAAAAAATGAAATAAAATTTAAAACGGATGTGCATTAGGAGTTGTTCGAAAGTTTAAAAATAAATAGTAGCAACAACCAAGTGTCATAAAAAAATGCACCTGTTACTGCCAACTCCAAGATGCTGCAAAAAAAAAAAAAAAAAGACGTTTCCAGAAAGGACTTTTAATTTTAAGAAAGAACCTGGAGAGTTTTAACCAGCTCAGTGCTGGTCAGGTGTATGGGGAAACTCTAGTAGGTGTAAAAACTTCCCTTATGTCCCAGAGGGGTCAGAAGTAATGAGTATTAAGCTAATTTCATCGTCAGTCATCCAACAATTGGTCCATTGCCCTGTAAAAGCACCACCCCCGTGGGAGGGGGGAGGGGGGAATAACCAAAGTTTATATGCATATATGCATAGTCCATGGACACAGACTACAGTGCGTGAAGGCCTGAGGTGGGGCAGGGGCTGGGTGGAGCGGGGCAAAGGGGGGGAGAATGGGGGGCATCTGTAAGACTGTCAACAATAAAAAATAAATAATAAAGGAAAATTTTTCCCAAACCACACACACACCCAAAGTACACCCTTCCCCCTTGGGAGTTAAAAACAGCTGCTTCTATTTCTGGGCTCCTGGGGTGGTGGGTCACTCTGTTACATTTGTAATACTAGTTACTACTACTGCTACAAATAATAAAGTTATCAATAATAGGACCTCTAGCCAGAAATTGTATAGATATTATGTTTCTTTCTCACAACTGTTCTGCAAATAAATGGATTAAATAATCTCCATTTGAGAAAACTAAGGCTCAGAAGACCGAAGTGGCCAACGGCACACTCCTCTGTGGCTGAGATCAATTATAGTTCAGACCTGCTGATTCCAGTCATTCCCTGTCACCTTCAGATTTTTGTCGTCTTCTACCACCTTGAAGCTCCAGTCACTTTCACGATTTGCCTCATATAGGTATGTTTCACTTGTACTATTATTGACTTAAGTCTTTAAATTTACTAACTTTACTTAAACTTTATTTTAAAAGACAACTATGTCATAACCATAAGCAGAAAACCAGAAGCATTTTGCCATAGAGAGAGATACACATAAAAGTTAATACAGTGAGAACCAAAATATGTTATTTAATCTAGCCTGACACCATTGCCTTTTTGAACTAATTCTTTGATTTAAAAGGAACAGCAAGAGAAGGAAGCATGGTGCTAAAGACATACCAACCTACTCTAAGACTAGCTCCTGAGCCCGGCTGGCGTGGCTCAGCAATTGAGCACCTACTTATGGTCCAGGAGATCGTGGTTTGATTCCTGGTCAGGACACATGCCCGAGTTTCAGGCTCGATCCCCAGTGGGGGGCATGCAGGAGGCAGCCAATAGGTGACTCTCGTTGTTGATGTTTCTATCTCTCCCTCTCCCTCTCCCTTCCTCTCTCTGAAATCAATAAAAAGACATCAAAAATTAATTAAAAAAAAAAAAAAAGACTAGCTCCTGAGCATCTTTGGAGGAAAAGGCCCTCTTCTCTGAGTCCCAGCAGGCACCTCCTGGCTATGTGAGCCACATGCGTGTCATTTCTTGGGGCATGGACATTTTCATGCCTCTGATACCATTGTAATTGGCCCAGCAGGAGAGGAACATCTAATCTCCTCCTTGTCAACCCTGTTGGTGGCATGTGTCACAAGCACACCAATGAGCCCCTGTGCTCCTAACAAAAAAGTGGAGTGAGGATTTCTGAGATGGGCAAAAGGTTCAAATCTCAACTGCAAACAAACAACTACTTTGTCAAGCTGCTGTTTTCCCATCTGACAAAGGCCAGAGATTGACTGGGCCCAAAGACCTTGTTGGGACCCAGTTCTTTTATGTAAGCCACGAGGTCCAGGGACCCAGTTCCTCCAAATAAAATGCAAATCTCACCTCCTAAGACCTGCTTGTTGACAAAAGCAGCACTGGCTTCTCTTGGGTGTGAAAAAAATAAAATAAACAGAGCCACTTTAAAATGGAGTGAGAGCTGCCATCCCAGAGAAACTACTTCCAACATCCCACCCCTCGAACCTTTGGAATGTTAAAACGGGGCAAAATAATCTTTGGACGGGGCCTAAAGAGGCATTGTATCCCAAGCAACTGGAAAGATAACAAGAAAGCAGATACCTAGTCCAGGGACTGAAGATTAAAAACATTCTTTAGAATTAGCACCACCCTGTTAGCTTATCTGCACCTATACAAGTGCTTTCCTTCTATTGATGTAGTTGTTCCCCTTCCCTTTCTCATAGATACCCCGTGACTTCCCCTTATAATTGAAACACTATTTGATGGGGTAGAGGTAGAAGAGGGTGTAGGGGAGATAAATGGTGATGGAAAAAAAAGTAAAATAAAGGGGAAAAACAGAAACACTATTTGGGTTTCTGTCTGAATCGATACTCACAGAATAGCTATACTTTTGGATCTCAAATTAAGACTTATTGCCTCCTACTTTGGTCTTTGTTTTTAAGACAAAGCAGGGAAGCAGCCTTTCATACATCTTCCGTTGGAGAATCTGGTAAAATTTGCCAAGTTATAAGCAAAAATTACAAGGTAATCCTTACGTGAGTAAAATTCATTGTAAATTATAGGCATAATTTTGCAAATTTTATGAAAAAATTCTTATAAATTGAAGCCATATGATGCCAAAGAGGAGATGGGACTTTTTACGATCCCTAAACCACCCCTCTTAATCTCATCCTTTATGGAGGAGCATGCTTGCACTTCTTTACCTGTGCTTTTGAGATGTAAATACCTGGTCTCCAGGAATTCTAATCTAGGCTATTTTTTTTAAAAATGCAATTTTCAGAAAGATAATTCTTATTTTTAAAAAGGGGGGGGTGCCCTTGCTGCTGTGCCTAAGTTGGTTGGAGGGACATCCAGTACACCAGAAGGTCTTAGGGTTCAATTCCCTGTCAGTGCACATACCCCTGATCAATGTGTCTCCCTCTCTCCCTTTCTCTCTCTCTCAATAAAAGCATGTCTTCAGGTGAGGATTTTTTTAAAAACTAAAAATAAATAGGGTGAGGGGGAGGAAGGTCATTTAGACAGATCCCACTTCTTTTATGGAAGCCAGGAGGTCTTTGGGAGGAAGGGCAAAAGAGGGGGAGAGAGAGAGAGAGAGAGAGAGAGAGAGAGAGAGAGAGAGAGAGAGAGAGAAAGAGAGGAGAGAGAGAGAGAAACACTGATGTGAGAGAGACACATTGACTGGTTGCCTCCCACATGTACCCCAACCTGGGGCAGGGAGTGAACCTGGAACCCAGGTAAGTGTCCTTCCTTGACCAGGAATCAAAACCAAGACCCTTTGGTGTGTGGGCAGATGCTCTAACCACTGAGCCATGCTGGCTGGGCTAGACTCCACTTCGTGATGGGAGACTTGTCAAACAATTTGGGGGCTGTATTTTAAAACCTGTTTTTTTGGTTGTTTTTTTACTTTTGTGGTTTATTTTAGACAGAAGGAGGGAGGGAGAGAGGAAGAGAGAGAGAGAGAGAGAGAGGAGGAGGAGAGAGAGACACATTGATGTGAGAAACACAGATTGGTTGCCTCCCACACGGGCCCGACTCGGGATCGAACCTGAAACCTAGGTATGTGCCCTGCCCAGGAATCGAACCTGCAACCTTTTGGTGCACCAGCTGATGCTCCAACCAGCTGAGCACCCTGCCAGGGCCTTGTTCTTGTTTTCAAAATTATTTATTGAGTGCTTACTACCAGCTAATCACTCTCCTAAGCTCTGAGGATACAGCAAAGGGAAAAAAACAAACACCTGGTCCAAATCTATGTTCTTGTGGAGCTTACATTCCAATGGAGAAAGACAACAGATATAATAAAGTAAATCAAATATATAGTGTGTTAAGCATAATTATTGTGGAAAAATATAAAGTAGGGTGAGGGGGAATAGGGAGTGTAGCAGAGAGGGATTGTTTTTAAAATAGGGTCAGAGAAGGCGTCACTGGGAAAGTGACCTTTGAGCGGAGACCTGAAGAAGGTGAGGCAGTGAGTCACGTGGTGCCTGGGAGAGGAGCGTTCCAAGCACGGGGAACAGTGGCTGCAGTGGCTCAGAGGTCAGGTGAGCTTGGAGTGCTCAGGGACAGCCCCACTCCCCGAGACTGATTCACGCGGTGTGGGGGATGGAGGGCAGGGACATTTTAGCGACACCCTAGTGACTGACTCACACAGCCTTCTGACCCTCCTTTTGAAAGCGAGCCTTACCCTTTACTAGCTGAGCTTCATTTTTCCTCTCTGTAAAGAGAGTTTTGGGGTAGGATAACAGCACCCCGTTTGATAGACGTTTATTTCTTAGGGTTCAGTAAGGGAACCTTCAGCATGCCCCCCGCCCCACCTTACCCCGACCTTTTGCTAGTCTGCTTGATTTTCTTTTCCCCTTTCTGGTTTTCTTTCTCTTTCCGGGTTTCCCCTTTTCTCCGTTCCTCTCCTCCACTCCCCTCCTGACCCCTTTCTTCCCCTCCGTTTCTTTTACTGTCTGGTTTACGTTTCTCTCGGATCTCGCGCCGCCCGGGGCAGCCCTCACCCCGAGCAGCGGGGCGCCCGCGTCCCTGCGTCCCTCCCGAGGTCTGAAAGGCGGCTCCAGGATGCGAGCCCGAGAGCGCTAGACCCCGCGCGGCTGCATCTGGGAGCGCGGGGACTTTCCCCGCAGGTGGCGGGGGAGGTGGGGTAGGAGGGAGGGGGAGGGGGACGGGGAAGGGAGCCCGCCTTGTGCCCTGACCAACCCGTGGCTTCCAGCTTTTCTCAGGCGCCTCCCCGGGTCCGCAGTTGCGTCTTCTAGTCTCCCAGGCAACGGCCGCCGGGTCCGCCTCCCGCAGACGCGTCTGAGAACCAGGCACCGCCCAGAGGCCAGAGGCTCAGGTTTGCGGAGCCGAAGAGCGGAAGGCGTTTGGCCCGCCGAGGCCGCCGTAGCGAGGGGGCGGGGCCCGGAAGGGAGCAGGATGGCGGCGCCGGGCAGTGACAGCGACGAGGACTTGGTCAGCTATGGGACAGGCTTGGAGCCCCTGGAAGAAGGTGCGGGCCTGTTTGGGGCCCAGGATTCGGGGGCGAAACGCGTGGCCCCGCGCCGGGCCTTGGCTGGCCCCGGGGCCAAGGCTCCTAACTAGGGGCGCTGGGAACGGCGATGAGAGGCGCGCGCCGAGCTGTGGGGCGCTCAGGTTCTGGAGGGACGGCGGAGAGGCTCGGAGGGATGGGGACAGAGAGATGACGGAACAGGCTCGTCCGAGAGCGCGGTTTGGGGCGGCCAGGCAAGGTCTTGACTTAGGAGAGCACGTTTGAGCTCAGACTTGAAGCCGAGGGAGGTGCCAACCATACGAGGTTGGGGGGGGGGGAGCACTTCAGGCCGAGAGAACTGCGGGTGCAAAGGCTCTGCAGTCGGGGCCAGGTTTGCAGATTGGGGCACAGGCAGCAGGACTGGTGTCGGTGGAGCAGAGAGTTTGGGTTTGTATACGAAGCGTAGGAGAGACATGGGGGAGTTTATGCAGGTGAGAGATGTATATTTTAAGGATTGTTCTATCGATTTTGAGAGTAGGCGTCGGGTCGAGGGTGGGCGAGAGTGAAGCAGGGACATCAGCGAAAGACGTCTGGAGGCGATGACGGCTTGGCCTGGAGTGTTAGCAAAAGGTGGCGGCGACAGGTGGATACACCTTGAAAGCAGAGCTGGCGGGTGGCATGTAGGGGAGGGCAAGATGAAGCAAGCTTCCCTCCCCTGTTTCTGGTCTGATCCACTTAGTGTCTCGGTTTGTTCAGCGAAGTATGTGTTGAATGCCCAGTGAGGGCGGATGGATGGCAGTCCTTTCCCGTGGGAAAGACAAAGGGAGCCTGGTGGGCCGGGAGTTGCTTGCAGACCTCCTGTTGGTGAGATCTTTTTCCTACCCTGACCACATCCCGCCAGGTTGGGTGTACTTCTGGGACATTTCCACTGATGACTTTTATTCCCTGCGAACAGTTCTAATCATTAGAAACTTTTGGCAGCCCCGGCCGGTTTGGCTCAGTGGTTAGAGCGTCGGCCTGCGGACTCGGACGGAAGAGTCGTGGGTTCGATTGCCGCTCCAGAGCACGTACCTCGGTGGGTTGCAGGTTTCATCCCTGGCCTGATGGGGATGTATGCGGGAGGCAACCAGTGATGCGTCTCTCACGTCGATGTTTCTCCACCTTCCCCCCCCAGGCCCCTCCCCAAGACCCTCCTTCCACTCTCTCTAAAATCAATGGAAAAGAAATATCTTTGGGTGAGGATTAAAAGTAAAAAATTAAAAAAACAACAAAAAAAGAGAAACTTCTGCCATATATTGGCCCTGCTTCTATTTTTTGCTTATGAAGAAGAAAGGCTAGTCCGCGGGTGTGGCTCAGCGATTGAGCATCAACCTGTGTATGATCCAGACCATCCCGGTTCAATTCTGGGTCAGGGCACATGCCCGGGTTGTGGGCTCGATCCCCAGCACGGGGTGTGGTATGCAGGAGGCAACTAATCAATGACATTCTCAGAATTGATGTTTTTTGTTTGTGTGTATAAAATATGTCTTTATTGATTTCAGAGAGAGGAAAGGAGAGGGAGAGAGAAACATCAATGATGAGAGCATTATTGATCCGCTGCCTCCTGCACGCCCCCTGCTGGGGATCCAGCCTACAAGCCCGGCATGTGTCCTGACCCGGAATCCAACCGTGATCTCCTGGATCATAGGTCAAAGCTCAACCACTGGGCCACGCTGGTGGGGCATCATCACTGATGTTTGTATCTCTTACCCTCTCCCTTCCTTTCTCTGAAATCAATAAAAGACATGTTAAAATAAATAAATAAATAAATAAAATAAAAATTAAAAAATCAAATTCTTTAAAAAAAAACACAGAAAGGCTAGTCTCCTGAAAGCTTTTTATGTGTTTGAAGACAGCCTTTGAATTTCTTTTAAGATATCTCTGTACCACACTTAACATCCTCAGTTCTCTGATACATTCATTTTAAAGTCCTCTACCCTAATTTGTTAAAGCCTTTCTCAAGGTATGGGACCAGAGTGTGGGTAGAGCAGGGCCGTCACTACTGTCTCCTTCATTCTAGACTGTATTTCTTTGATACAGCCTAAGATTACATTAGCTTCACTGGCAAATACATCACCCCATGATCTCAAAGAACTTGTTGATAAAGATCATTTATTTGAGGAGTTTCAAATCTAGTTGAGAGCTGTCTACTTGTTAAGAAATGTTCAAGCCAGTAGAGAATTTTTATAAGAGCTTGAGTTTTTTTGAGCCAAACAGAGAATATGCCTGGAAACAAGATCTCAACAGACTAAGAAAAATGCCTCCCAAAATTATAGTTTACAGGGTTTTTTTTAAAAAAAATGCATTTGGGCCCTGCCCGGTTTTGCTCAGTGGTTAGAGCCTCGGTCCTTGGACTGAAGGGTCCCAGGTTCGATTCCTGGCAAGGGCATGTATTTCGATTCCCTAGCCCTGGTCTGGGCTTGTGCGGGAGGCAACAAAGATCTCTGTTTCTCTCTCTCTCCCCCTTCCACTCTCTTTGAGAAGAAATGGAATAAATATCCTCAGGTGAGGATTTAAAAAAAAAAAAGCATTTGGCTCTGGCTGGTCTGGCTCAGTTGGTGAGCATTGTCCTGTGCACAAAAAGATCACCAGTTCAGGTCCTGGTCAGGGCACATGCCCAGGTTGTGGGTTTAATCCCTGGCGGGGTGCATGCCAGAGGCAACCAATTGGTGTTTCTCACATTGATGTTTTTCTCTCTCTTTCCTTCACCCTTCCTCTCTCTCTAAAATCAATAACAACATATTAAAATAAATAAATAAAAATAAAAATGCATTTGGAATTAAGGAGGGGACCTAAGGAAGATTAAATGAAACTGGGAGAAAGGAAGATGGGGATTAGATTACAGGGTAATCTAATTAGATTATGTGCTCCCTTGAGGGTGGTCACACCTCTGAGGGGTCTGAAAAAGAGGATTACTTTGGCAGTTCAAAGATGTATTAACCTAGATGCACAAGAGCAATGGACAGGGCTTGCTTAAGGCAAAGATAAATCTTGTTCTAGAAAAGTTATATGCCTTGGGTATGACTACCCACCATGACCTGCCTATTACGAATTTATGTTCAGATCACCCAGTGAGGTCACTGAATTTGTCAGATTTATTGCAGAATCTCATTTTAGCCACAGAACAAAAGTACAAGGTTCACAATTGCAAAAGTATGGTAGACAGGAAATAACCTATGCAAGCTAACAAGGAAACTTAAGAAGGCAGCATAGACCTTTTGAAAACTGGTTAGAATTTAGCTATGCAGGGAGAGGGCAAGGGTTAAACATGCATGGGTGGTGTTTATTATAACCACCTTAGGCAGCTGTTCATATCTAGTCTATATTTCTAGTCTCACAGTTGTTTCCTTGTGAAGTGACGTATTGTATATAAGTCATCAGCTACTTGACCTATATTTTTCTAATTCTTCCTGTCTTGATGTTGCATGAAATCTGAAATGAAGCCTAATGATCTAACCTTGCTTTCGAAGTAGAAAGAAGGGACATTTGATTTGTAGATTTTTTTCCTGGCCTAAAATCATCCTTTAACTTCTCACTATTAGAAGATATATATAGATAGATATAGATATAGAGATAAAAAATTGTATTTTATTGATTTTAGAGAAAGAGGAAAGGTGAAAGAGAGAGAGAAACATCAATTTGTTGTTCCACTTTATGTATTCATTGGTTGATTCTTGTATGTGCTCTGACTGGGGATGGAACCTGAAACCTTGGCGTATAGGGACAGGACTCTAACCAGCTGAGCTACCCAGCCAGGACTAGAAGTTTTTGAGTAATTGATTCATTGTGTCCTAAGCACTTTGAAGCTTAAATGCACTGTGAGTACATTTTACTTGATAACATACTAGACCAGTAATCATATTGCTTCCTGCTTTGAAGTTTTAGTGACAGGTTAGACAAAGGTGGTTAGAAGAAGGACTCCACTACTTAATTAAAGTTGCTGTCCCTGATGGAAAGGTTCATTGGCTACACTGTCACACATAGACTCATAGACATCGTAAGCCCTCTGGCCTGGAAGGAAGGGGGCACCAGTGCTTTCCTACTTTTTGCTTAGGCACTTTCACTTGGCTCTAGAATTCTTATCCTGTTATATTATCCTGTTACTAGACTGGGTCTGAGCCTGGGGCAGGTCATCTAGGCCTGCTAGTAGTGTGTGGGTTCTTGACTTTGAGTAGGATAGATTTCATAATATGAGTCTAGGTGATTTTGAGAGTATGTTTATTAAAGCTGGGGACAGTGAAACAAAGGAAGGGCTTAAGGTAGAAGAAGCAACAGGAGAGAGAGTCAGAGAAAAGGGGGCCTTGGAGACAGGTTCAAGGGATAAGCCTGAGTCGAGCTGCCACTGCCCACTGCTCCCCTGGTTGCAAATCTTGTGGGATCCCTTAAAGTTTAGGTGCAAAACAGCAAAAATATAAAGTGTGGGTGTGCTGTAGCTAGAGCCCACTATGGATCCTTTGTCTTGAGGCTTTTTTATCTTTCCTTGGCTGTCTGGAATTCTAGGGCAGTTCTAAGGGGAGGGTCTAACAGAATATTCATTAGCTTTTCAGGTTTGTCCTTCCATAGATTCATCAAAATGTGTGTAAAGGGGCCAGGATTATTTTCTGGTTAGTTTCATTTTTAAAGAACATTATTGAAGAGGGCCTGGGACCAAGGTCTGTCTGCCCCGGGATGGTGGTAAACCATTTACTCCTAAGTATCCTTGGTTAGGGAAGATAAAACCTTGTGACTTAATTGCTGGCTGTAAATTGCTCAAATTGTTTGGCCTTGTCTAATTATTTTGTCTCAGAGTCCCTTATTCCACTTGTCAAGGAATTTCCCCAGTTTGTTACTATCCTGCCTCAATCCTGTACACAGATTAATTTTAGGACTATTTTCTTCCTCCTTGGTGCTGTGACTCTTCTACTTAAAACTATCTGTGGCTCCCATCCCCCACAAGACATACCACAGACGCTGCAGCACCATGTTCAAGTTCCCTTCTGGTTTCATCTTCCATTCCTTCCCTGCCGTCCAGTCAGACTACACCACTTTCTCAAAACATCTGACATTACCCTTTTAGGCCTCCTGTTTACTGATGGACTTACTGCTTCTGTTGGGAATTGTGTCCGGATCTACAGCTATCAAATTCTGCTCCTGCCTAGAGTGACTGTGATGTTGTGGTCCTTACACATTGTTAGAAGACTTCCTGTACATACAGGTCTCCTCTGCTGGGCTCTGGGCACCCTGGGAGCAGGGATGGAGATGTGTTTTGTTTCCCATAACCAGGATCTAGAACAAGACTGCCTGATGCAAGTCCCATGTAAACTTTTGGTCGGGGATGAGTGAAGGACAGTATGGCTGGCATCCCTGGCTTGGAGGCAGAGTTGAGATCTGATTTCAGCTTTGTGCTTATTAGCTGTGTTCCTCAGGGCAGTTACTTAATCAAAGCATCCTTATCAGGGTATGATAAAGGAGATAATATGTGTGACAAGAAGGAACTAGTTGTTATTAGTAGCAATAATTATAACAGGGCCTGGCTAAAATGCCACCTTCACCCTGGAGTTTTCCATGCTGTGGTTAGAGGTGGCGCCTCCTCGAGAGCCCTATGGTTGGCCTTCGTCATCTGCTGTCACAGGTTCCGAGTAGTTGTCTGCAGATCTCCCCTCCCTTTTCAGATCAGAAGCACCTGGAGAACAGAGCAAAACCAGCACCTCGCATTGGCAGGACCTACTCTCTCTAAGCATCCTACCATGCACAAGACTGTTCCCCACACAAAGAAATATCCAGCACAAGCTGACAATAGGTGCTAAGGTTGAGAAACTGCCTTAGCCAAGTTGTGCCAGGTGCACATGCACTAATGGAGTGTGTGTACTGCATTTCTTTCTTTTTTAAAAAATATATCTTTATTGATTTCAGAGAGAGGAAGGGAGAGGCAGAGAGAGATAAAAACATAAATGATGAGAGAGTTGTCATTGATCGGCTGCCTGCTGCATGCCCCCCACTGGGGATCGAGCTTGCGACCTGGGCATATGCCCTGACCGGGAATCAAACCTCAATCTCCTGGATCATAGGTGGATGCTCAATCCCTGAGCCATGCCGGCCGGGCTGTGTACTGCATTTGTAAGAAATGCTGAAAATCTTGGATTGTGGGTCCCAAGTTGTAATTCAGTCCTTTAGAGTGAAATGGAATTACAGCTGATAACTGAGCTTTGCTAAGAGCAGGCACTGTGCATAGATCTCTGAATGTGGCATTTAATCATCAGCACCACTCTGCAAGGCAGGCTCTTTTATTGTCCTGCTTTTATAGTTTTGGAGGCTGAGGCTTATGGAGTAATGTGCCCAAGTTTACAGAGCTGGGAAGTAATTGGGTAAGGGGAGTTGAGTCCAGATCTCCCAGTCTCCCTGAACTCTCGATGACCCTACTGTGGGTTATACTCCGGAAATGACCCAGAGACCCCATAGCTACAAGTAAGAATTTAAGACAATGAGACTGGAAGTTCCTTTACTTTTCGTTCCATCTTTCAGAAGTATGTGTGCACTTTAGGACACGTCTTACCTATTGTAAATAATAATAATAATAGTAATTGCTAGTACTGTAAAAGTACTTATTGTGTGTCTCTCTTCTTGCTAAGCATTTCATAGGCATTATATTGTTTAATCTGCATAACAATTCTATGATGGGCCAGGAAGTTGAGGCACTGAAAGATTCAGATGATTAAGGTCTGCCTTGGCCTGAGTGGCTCCGTGTTAGAGCATCAGCAGGCTGACCGAAGGGTCACTGGTTTGATTCCCGGTCAAGGGCATGTACCTGGGTTGCAGGTTCGTTCCCTGCCCCCGTGCATGTGGGAGGCAACCAATCGGTGTGTCTCTCACATCAATGTTTCTCTCTCTTCCTCTCCCTCTCTCTCTCTGCCCCTCCCTTCCATTCTTTCTAAAAAATCAATAGAAAAAATATCCTCAGGTGAGGATTAACTACAACAACAAAAATGACGAAGTCCCAGTGCTAGTAAAGATGGAGTTGGCTTTAAAGTCCAGAGCTGTGACTCTCAACCCTGTGCCCTTAACTACTGTATAACTTGCTTTCTGTATTGAATGTTTGAAAATAACTTGATGGTTACCTTTATTTTAAATAGATTCAGAATTTTGAATTGGAGTTGATAAAATTAGATAGTAATTGGCATCATAGTACTGGGAACTTTAAACCTAAGGGGTTTGTAGACTAGGCTAAAACTTATTAAGTTCCTTTCTGCTGTGTGACATAGCAACCCAACACTTTCAGCAAAATAGGAAAAGCAGTAAGTTTAAAGTATAGTAACTATAGAATCAGGAGATTCCCAGAAATAAGGAAACTCTTAAGATTTGGGGGAAATGGGCAATACCAAGGAAAAATTCTGGAGTCAGACGGGGGTGCTATGAAGTTCTAGAAGAGAGCAGTGTTTCTTCCGTTGCAGACTTGTGCATGCCATGTGCCACCCCAGCAGTTTGCCTCCTTCACTGCCAGCAGATTCCACTTCCATCTATTTGGACTGTCCTCCCTGTCCAATGTCATTCAGTTTTCCTAATGGAATTTAGTGGGAAAAGCAGGCCATTTTTGCTAAAACATGTTTTTAATATAAGTAAGAGATATCTAGCATTGTTTTATTTTTTTTAAAATATATCTTTATTGATTTCAGAGAGAGGAAAGGAGAGGGAGAGAGAAAGAAATATCAATGATGAGAGAATCATTGATCTGCTGCCTTCTGCAAGCCCACAGCCCAGGCATGTGCCCCGACTGGGAATTGAACCTCCATCTCCTGGATCATAGGTTGATGCTCATCCGCTGAGCCATGCTGGCCGGGCTCTAGCATTGTTTTAGAACTATAAAGAAGCTTGGTAAAATTTATTGCCTCCTGAGCTATATAAGCTAGCGAAGACTAGGAATAGGAACTTAATTAAAATGATTAGAGTTGAAGTTACAGGAAGTGAACAATTCATTACATTTGAGAAATGTAATTTCTTAAATTTTTTCTAATCCACCACCCCATTCAAAATATTTTTTTTAGGTGAAAGACCAAAGAAACCAATTCCTCTTCAGGATCAGACTGTCCGAGATGAAAAAGGAAGGTATAAACGGTTTCATGGAGCCTTCAGTGGAGGGTTCTCTGCTGGGTACTTCAACACTGTTGGCTCAAAAGAAGGTATGATTTTCCTACTTATCGCTCAGTATTGCTAAAGCAGGTGTTTGAAATATCACAAGATTCTCACCTCCCATCTCTCCCTTTTTAAACAACTTCCTGCATACTTTTGTCTTCTCTGCACCTTTGGAATGTTTTCAGAAACAACCTGTGTGTTGTTCATTGATTGCAACCTGAAGATGGAAGAGGTTTTTTTCACTTAAAAAACACACACACAAACTCTAACTGGATGATTAAACGATGATAATGACTTCCATTTTAGATTGCATCTTGCCATGCACAAAGTACTCTCACACAGATTCACTCAGGTCATCGTTGTCTCACACGACTTTGTGACTAAGGAGGGCAGGTGTTACAGCTGTCTTGTAGATGAAGCCACTGAGGATCAGAGCTGCTGTCTCCTGATGGGACCAAGCCTTAACTTGTCAGTACATACTCTTGACCTGGAGAAAAACCCGTTAAATTTTTCACATGGTGCAAAATAATATATTCTGCATTGATTAAAGTAATGTATAATTTTTGGTGTTTTAACATAGAAACTGGAAGAAAAATGGCTTATGTATCTCAGATATGAATGGAAGATGAACTGATTAACTCATGTAGGAATTATTAAGAACAAGATAGGACAGCTCTTTTACATATATTTAAAAAAATAACTTGTAATACAATCAATAATACTGTAATAACTATGTATGGTGTCAGATGGATACCAGACTTATTGGGGGATCACTTTGTAAATTTTATAAATGTCTAACCACTATGCTGTACACCTGAAAGTAATATAATATTGTATGTCAGCTATAGTTGGAAAATAAATGAATTAAAAAATAACTTATACACAACAACAATGGTAAAATAAAGATGAAAAGTAATGCAAGAAAGAAAGAAAAAGAGCCACATAAGAAAAATAATTGGGGTAAATCAGATGGTAAAAATTCAGTATCCAGAATGTGTAAAGGTAAGTTCAATGGGCAGTTGATCAAAGTATTTGAACAGTTTACTTCAGGTGAGACAGAAATGCTATATGGAATATTTAGCCTTATTAACAAAAGCAAATTAAGGTAACTCAGGCTCTATGGAAGTAGCACACTTATTCCAACATGTAAAATGGCAGCAGGGTTTGTGAAGAAAGCAGCACATGAATACATTGCTCGTTATTATAGTTATGGCCCTGCTGCGTGTTATAATTAGAAAGTAAACAGCTCAAATGACTGCTCAGGTAGACTGTGATATGTTAATGTGCTGGAATATCTCTTTACCATTAGGAGCGATGGAGTCAAAGACTATGCAGAAATAGGGCAAAGATTATAGAAATCCAAAGTGGAGGAAGGTGCTGGGCCCAGGGTCTTGCCCAGGAGAGCAGATTCTTCCTCTCCTGGGGAATCAATCTCCCAGGTTGGCCCGGAAGCATACTCCACCCATCTGCCAAGAGTAGATCTGCCGCATGCTCCTCAGCAAGACTCTTGTAGGAGATCAGAAAGTAGGTGTGTCACTCTTAGAGAAATCTAAAGAAGCTTATCTGGAGAGGGTTACGGGTACATTAGATCCTCAGAGCGTTCTCTCTCTTTAGGCAGGGCACATGCTTGGTGACTGTGGATGGGGAACAGGGGTGTTCGTCATAAGACTCAGGTATTTGATGGAATTGGGGACCTGCTGTGGCCATGGCCTGTCCTTAGACCAGCCAGGCTGGGTCCTTGGGTCTGACACTCTGAATGTTATTTGCATTGCTTCTGTAATTCTCTCTTTAGCCGTTCTTTCTTGGCTGACTGTACCTTGACATATTGTTTTTTTTTCTTCTTATTTTTTAAATTTTAATTTTTTATTGAATTTATTTAATGTATTGGGTGACATTGGTTAATAAAATTATATGGGTTTCAGGTGTACAATTCTATAATACATCATCTGTATATTGTGTTGTGTGTTCACCAGACATTGTTTCTTTGACACCAATTTATTAGTGTAGGTTGCTGTTCTGCTGGTCTCAGAGTGGTCCTGCCTTTTAAGGCGACCTTGCATCTTTCTGCTCAGGTCTACTTATTTTCCTTTCACAGTTTAACTTTCCACGTATAATTTGATTTTACTTGATTCCAAATTTTTCTGGGGAAACCTCACTGTACCCACTAAGTTCTGACAACAGGGGATATGGGGATTAATAAGGAGTTTATGTGGAATAATTACATCTATATGAGCAGTGAGATGGGAAGTAGCCAGGAGTTTGTAGTTATGGGGCTTTCATGTTATTTAATTACTTAGTTATAAACCAAAATGCTACCAAGGGTTGTAATGCTCTAAACTTTTCTTTCAAGGATGGACACCCTCTTCCTTTGTGTCTTCACGACAGAACAGAGCAGACAAATCTGTTCTTGGTCCTGAAGATTTTATGGATGAAGAGGTGAGTGCACAGAACTTTAATTGCCAGTTAGCTTGTAGTTGGTTATAGCATCTCCTTCCTCAGAAAGTTCAATGTCTGATTTCCTCTTTGTATGTAAGGTTTTATCTTTTAAGTATTTGGATTATAGTGCCCTGTATTTCAATAAATTCTTCTTCATTGGAGCAGCGTCTTAAGCTGGGGGTAGTTTCTAAAGTCAAGAGTGTAGGGGAGCCCTGGCCAGGTGGCTCAGTTGGTTGCAACGTCATCCCAATACACCAAGGTTGCAGGTTCCATTCCTGGTTGGGGCACTTACAAGAATTGACCAGTAGAAAGCTTGGATGGGTGGAGCGGCAAGTCGGTGTTTCTCTCTCTTTCTCCCCCCCAATCAATAAATAAAAAAATTAAAAAAAGAGTATAGGGGAAAGTCATAGACATACCTTGGAGATATTACCTGTGGGTTTGGTTCCGACCAATACAATAAAATGAATATTGGAATAAAGTGAGTCATGTGAAAATTTTGGTTTTTCAGTACATATAAAAGTTATTTTTATACTCTACTGTAGTCTATAGAGTGTGCAGTAGCATTATTTCTTTAAAAAAGAAATAATACCTTAATGAAAAAATACTTCATTGCTAAAAGATGTTAACCATCATCTGTGGCTGTTGGAAAAATGGCACCGATAGGCGTGCTCAGTGTAGGGTTGCCACAAACCCTCAAATTGTAAAAAATGAAATACCTGCAAAGGACAGTAAAGCAAAGTGCAATAAAACAAGGAATGCCTGTGCAGGCACATTCACTGGAAAGGCCTCAGTTGCCTCAGCAGCAAAGCATCCGTCGAGCCAAGTCTTTGGCCTTGTACAGTAGCTCATGCACACTGCAGTTTAAGGGGCAGCGAGTGCTAAAGAAAGGACCAAAAGGAAGCCACATGCAGGCCTCTGGGCACAGTGTTAAAGCAACAATGACTATAAACTTCTTAGGGGTAAATGGGGGCTTGGGGAAGGCGGTTCTAAAACAGTCCTGCCAGCATGTAGGGTGTGCTCCATTTTGTTTTAAAATTAAACTCCTCTTAACTTAAAACCTAGTCACGGATCCATTTGTGGTAAAGATGAAATAAAATACTTATATCAGCATGCTTTAGGCTGCAGCTAAGAGGCAAGGGGCAGTCCCCTTCCTATCTGACTAGCATAATCCATAAGGAAACACAGTCTCAAGTGACAAGGAGTCTAAATGCCAGTGAGGTCCCAGATTCTCTTCTCAGTCATCTACATGTCAGCTTCTCCTTACACTAGATCATCTCATGGTTGCAAGGTGGCTGCAATAGTTCCCAGGGGCACAACCAGGATGACATTATTCAGTTGAAGAAAGACTTTCTTCTTGGTATCTTTTCTTTAGATCAAGGAAACTATTTACATAAATTTTCCAGTGAATTTTCCCTCTGCTTAGACAAATTATTTTACATGCTTATTCTTTTTAAAAAATAATTTTTAAAAATAATTTTTAAAAAGACAAATTATTTTACATGCTTATTCTTTTTAAAAAGTAATTTTATTGATTGATTTTAGAGAGAGAGAGCAGAATGGGGGAGAGAGAGAGAAAGGGAGAGAAACATCTATTTGTTGTTCCACTTATTTATGCACTCATTGGTTGATTCTTTTATGTTCCCTGCCCTGGCATCGAACCTGCAACCGTGGCTTATTGGTACAATACTCTAACTAACTGAGCTAACCAGCCAGGGCTACATGCTTATTCCTAAAGTGAGGGAAATGGGATCAAAATGACTCGCTTAGATAAGACTTGACCCTCCATTCCCTAACCCTGCCCCCACCCCAGCCCGCACATAGCAAGGCCGGCACTCCTGAGCCGCATGGTGGCGCAGAGGAAGGCAGGTGCCTGTGCAATCTCAGGACTCTGTGAGAGAAGAGGAAGGGGCAGTGGCTGTTAGACAGGCAGCCAGCAGTAAATACAAAGGCACTTAACCCGGCCTGGCACATTGGTGCTTACCAGTTGGCTGTGATTCTAAGATTTGCCCCCTTCACACTGACCTTTGAAATATTGCCCGAAAAGAATGAGGGCCTTCCTGTTTTCCTAGGTTGGCAGTGCCCCATGTGGCCTCACTGAGTAGCCACTCTAATGCCCCTGTCCTTGGCCACTGGCCTTATGTTAGGGTTCCGAAGTCAGTGTGTAAAGTTAGCTGCTCCTCTGATCCCAAACTCAATGTTGTAATTTTAACAAGAACTAAAGCTACGTGATGTATCATGTTTAGTCACTTTCCAAATAATGTAAGTAATTTTGTTTGAATTTTTTTTAAGGATCTTAGTGAATTTGGGATAGCACCTAAAGCAATTGTTACCACAGATGATTTTGCTTCCAAAACCAAAGATAAAATACGAGAAAAGGCCAGGCAGTTAGCAGCTGCTACTGCCCCAATTCCTGGAGCCACTCTGCTTGATGACCTCATAGCACCAGCAACGTGAGAAGAATTTAATTTTGACTTTTCTGATCTTGAAATCACTGCTTTGCATATGTATAGCGAGCTTATGTAGGGAAAGCTTGGTTGCTAGTGGGACGAGCCTTCTTCACCTGACCCGAGTGCAAAGGGGGGGTCTTCCCTAGAGGGCCCTGCACTGTTGCTGCATGGAGTGCCCTAGAGCTCCATCTTCTTTCCCCTCTCTCCTTCGCACACCTCCTTGTTCTGCTCCTGGGCATGTGGCCTGATGTGGCAGCCTCAGACTGTCATGGCTTCCCAGCTGAAGGCTTGACAAGGATCATCTAGAGTAGCTATGTGCCCATTCTGGGCCCAGGAGAAGAGATTCTAATCGGCTTCCCCAGGTCCAGAAGGGCAGGGCCGTGCAGTTCTAACACGAATGGGGGGAAGGGCTCAGGTAGGCCAAGTGTATCCACTGGGCAGGAACTCAAAGGCTGCTTACTTCCTGCTGTGCTCTAGTGTTATAAAAAGTTCATTTTCAATGCCTTGATCTCCTAGATTATCTGTTGGTTTTGAATTGCTAAGAAAAATGGGTTGGAAGGAAGGACAAGGAATTGGTCCTCGAGTAAAGAGAAGACCACGCCGACAAAAACCTGGTATGTATGTATATTGATTGTCATTAACCCTAATCCTAATACTTTTTAATGGCTACATGTTTCTAGACATAGTAGCTGGGTGGTTTGCATGTATTTTAAGGCTTTTTGTGTGTAATGTGAAATAGTTTTCTGGAAGAGTTGTACTAGTCTACATTCCCATCAGGAGCATATGAAACTGTTTCCTACTTCTGCCAAAACTGTGTCACAGCTTAACATGATTATTTTCTATTTCTTGCCCTTGGTCTCCCCAGCCAGACTGTGAACTCTTGGAAGCAGCAATAATTATTTTGGGCTCTCCCTGGTGCTGGAGCAGTAGTAGTTAATCATTTAGCACATTGTTGCCAGAGTGTGGGTGGATCAGGGGCTGGTGGAAAAGAATTCCTGGGTGTTCAGTCTCAGACCTTAATGCTGTAGCGCCTTTTACAAGCACAGCCCTGTGTCTCTAAAGAGCGTCAGCAACTCGGTTTTCTATTTTTTCAGTTGCTCATGACTGATGCATTTGAAATTTCTTGTAGATCCTGGAGTAAAAATCTATGGCTGTGCATTACCTCCTGGAGGCTCCGAAGACTCTGAGGTATATTGTATGGGATGACTGACCTTCAGTGTGGTACAGTAGCATTTGTTACTTCATGAATGTGAAATTTTACGATCGGAAACAAATTTTTTTTTTTTTTTTACTATTTAAGTTGTCTTTATTTATTTATTTAATTGAATTTTTGGGATGACATTGGTTAATAAAGTTATACAGGTTTCAGGTATACAATTCTACAATACATCATCTGTAAATGATTGGAAACAATTTTTGAAATCCATCATATCCCATTACAGTGAAATACCCACACCGCAAAACTATCCTTATAATGTCAGATACTGTATTCGGCACTGCCAGCACCATAGACATCCCAAGTCTGTTTAGATTCTTAAAATGGAATTGTGTTTAGTATCGCCTTGTTCAGGGACTTGGTTTAGTGATTTGTAACAGTGGAGATGAATGTTGGTGGTGGTTCTGTTTGGAATGAATCACTGCATTTGAAAATAGCATTTTAGAGGCGGTGACTCATCTTCGTTCCACTTTCTAAATAGGATGAAGATGATGACTACCTGCCAGGAAATGTGACCTTTGCCCCCAGGGATGTCACACCTGTGGATTTCACACCTAAAGATAATGTGCATGGACTGGCTTACCAGGGCCTAGATCCCTACCGGGCATTGTTTGGAACTTCGGGAGAACATCTTAATCTTTTTAGTGGGAGACCCCAGGAGACCAGCGATCTTCTCGGAGATACTGGGGTGAATAAAGGAAGAAAATTGGGAATTTCAGGCCAGGTAAAAGAGTTTCTGTTTTATAAACATGGAACCATTGACAAATGAGAACACTTTCCGTATTATGTTTGCCCATGGTAGGCACTCATTATTGAGTGACTACTCGGAGACTTTGTCGTGGTTCTATTGTCCTTAGGATCTCTTCTGAAGACACGTAAAGTGCACCCACGTGATTTGAATACTTACTCCTGAGATCCTGTGACCTATGTTCTTGGTGGAGTTTGTGTGTTCCCAGGAGCGAGGACTGCTTTTTCACGCTCTTGTGGAACTGAGCAGAAAACCACACTTACCCCTTTGGTTTAGGTAATAGTTGAATTTCAGTCTGCCTCTCCCAAGTTCACGTCCAAGTTTGACTTCCTCTTGGACCATTTCCTGGTGCTGCCAGCCCTACATTCCAGCTTGAGGAGTGTAGGTGTAAGTTTCACTTGGGAGACTTGCTTTGTACTTTTGAGGAGATGGAGAGCTTTTCCTGATTGCCTGTCCTCTCAAATTGATTCAGAGGTCCCTTCCTAAATTACATTTAGAAAATGTCATTATTACTTTTTGTTTCTAAGTTACATTTAGAAAATGCCATTATTGTTTTTCCTGTTATTTTAACAAAAAGGGATACTTGTTGGAGATCATTTCCCACAGAGATTAGGCATCCTTACAGCAGCTATTAGAGTATGGTGGTCTCTAGAACCAGGTCACCAGCTGTGTCCACAGGTCATATCGAACACAGATGAACACTCTTCCTTTCTTATTTTGGGGGCCCCATTTCACTTCCTGCACTGCTGCTTGCGTGTGTCCTCCATTCCTCTGCCCACGTTAGGACCTAGACCTATAGCTGCTGCTGGGTGTGGCACTCACACCTGTCATTGTAACCCAAAGGACTTGAGTCTGTGTTAACCTGGGTCCCCCATTTGCTCCTCTCTTGGTGACCTTACCGTGCTAATGTGACCTGTTCAGTTACATCCTTAAAGTAGCTTATCCTTTAACGCAAACATACCCTGACACTTGTAATGCTGTTTGAAACCTTGTTTCCGAAGGCCTTTGGTGTTGGTGCCTTGGAAGAGGAAGACGATGACATCTATGCCACAGAAACTCTGTCCAAGTATGACACTGTTCTGAAGGATGAGGAGCCTGGAGATGGACTCTATGGCTGGACAGCGCCCAAGCAATACCAGAGTCAGAAAGGTGATTCCATAGACCCAAGGCTGATGGCAGGACCAGTGTGAGGTTATCTGGGAGAAGGGATTGCGAGATTGATGTGACAGAGGCAGCCTCTGAGGAGTAGGGGGCTGTTGGTCAGAGATGGAGAGTGAGAAACAAAGTAGGAGGAGAGGCCCAGTGTGGGAAGTAAGACAGACGCAGGATTTAGAATGGGTCAGAGCCACGCCAGTTATCCAGACAGGGCCAAGGAGGGGAGGAAGAAGAGGCCTGGAATCGGAAGGAGCACGCGTGTGGGCAGGTAAGAGCTGGCAGGGTCAGAGGGAAGCACTTCCAGCTCGAGGAGTTAGGCACGTGGTCAAAGTAGGTCAGCTCAAGCAGTGGGTCCGAAGGCCAGGTGTGGCGACTCTGTAGTAGGAACACTGAGCGTAGCAAGATGGAGCTTGGCAGCCAGCCTGTCTTCTGCTTGTGTCCCCAGCTCTTAGGAGGCTCTTATTGGACAAAGAGGTGGACATCTGTCAACACAACTTGAATTTCACATCAGAGTCTATAGTGATTCAGAACCTAGGTAGTATTTAAATTTTTTTTTATTGATTGATTTTGAGAGAGAGAGAGGAATGGGGAGAGAGAGAAAGAGAAACATTGATTTGTTGTTCCACTTATTTATGCACTCATTGGTTAACTCTTTTTTTGTTGTTGTTAATCCTTACCTGGGGATATTTTTTCCACTGATTTTTAAATTTATTATTATTTTTTAATATGCCTTTATCTATTTCAGAGAGAGGAAGGGAGAAGGAGAGAGGGATACAAACATCGATGATGAAAGAGTCATTGATCGGCTGCCTCCTGCGCGCCCCCCACTGGGGGTCAAGCCTGCAACCCGGGCATGTGCCCTGACCTGAAATCGAACCTTGATCTCCTGGATCATAGGTCGATGCTCAGCCGCTGAGCCACACTGGCTGGGCTTTCCATTGATTTTTTAGAGAGAGAAGGAAGGGAAGGAGGAGGAGGAGAGAGAAACATTGATGTGAGAGAGACAAATCAATTGGTTACCTCCGCACGCACCTGGACCAGGGCCAGGGGTCGAATCTGCAACCCAGCTAGGTGCCCTTGACCAGGAATTGAACCCGTGACCCTTTGGTGGGTGGGCCAGCCCTCTAACCACTGAGCCACATTGGCCAGGGCCATTGGTTGAGTCTTGTATATGCCCTGACCCAGGGATTGAACCCTGCAACGGCTGGTAGTATTTTAATTTCTCAATTCAGAAAAGGTGTAGGGAGGAGACAGTGTGACACAGGTACTAGTAGCGTGTGATTTGGAGCCAATCAGAAACGGATTTGGATCGGCTCCCTGCTTTCTCCTTCCCAGCTGTGTGGCCTTGGGCAAGGCTTGTAACCATTCTGGGCATCATTTGTAAAGTGAGGACAAAATCTACACTCAGGTTTTGTGAGGATTAAACGGCATAACTCCGTGTTTGGCACCTGCCTCAAAGACTGAATAAATGGTACCTACTATTCTTCGGTTACAGTAATAACTACCTAATAAATAAAGGAGATGAGAGTTGAGATAAAAACAATCTATTCAGACATTTTTAGCTGTAGTTATAAAATTTGATCTAACTCTTGTAGACTACATCTGAGATCATACTGTTGAAATAATCTAAGCATCGCTCCCCAAAATGATACCGATTTTACATTTCTAGAAGAGAAAAGGCAGGTGCAGAACAGTTTTTAAGAGGTAGTTTGCTTAGTGGTTGTGAACACAAACTGAAGACTGCCTGCCTGGGTTTCAGTCCTGGTTCTCCCCATTTTTCAGCCATGACCTTGAACAAGCTACTTAACCTCTCTGTGCCTCGGCGTCCTTGCCTGGACAGTGGGCATGACAGTGGCATGACTGTCCCGTGGAGAGTGTAATGTACGTAGAGGGCTTAGACCTTGCCTGGCACCCAGCCACCACTCTGAGTGAGTGGCCTGTCCTTGTTGCCACAGAAAGAACCCAGGTTTTCACAAGATGCTGGAAGGCTGGGCGCCCAAATGTTAGTTGGCGTTACCTCTGGATGATAACTAGACTGCTTTTATTTTCTACCTTTTACTCACTTTTATATTTTTTGCTTTACCTTTATATTTTCAAAATTATGTACTAAGTTATCATTTTTATAACCTAAAAGAAGTTATATAATAATACATATTTCATCAATGCTATAATATGTAATATTATAGATGATATAGTAAATATGCTAATTGTTAATTATGTTAATATGTCAATATATTAATACAATGCTATATTACTAACATTAACATATTCGTTGTATAATAATTGCTGATCTGTAATAAGTATACATATTTAAATTGCCCTCCCAGCCAAATCTTTGGCTTTTCCTTTATATAACACTTTTGCCTGACTGTTGACCCCACCCCTTCCCGCGTCAAGCCTGGGCGGGTGTCTCCCTGGGCTCCCGGCCTCCCCTTATCCTTGTGCCCTCTCTGCTGTCACCCCCTCCCACAGCTGCCTCTTCTCTGCCACCCCTAGGGCCACAACATCTATAGTTTTGACCTTATGGTTTCTCTTTTTTGTTTTTAATTGATTTTTAAAAAATTTTTTTTTTTTAGAGAGAAAGGAAGGGAGAGAAAGAAGGAGGGAGAGGTGAGAGAGAAACATCAGTTGGTTGCCTCGCTGTACACACCCAAACCCGCAACCTTTAGGTGTAGGGGACGATGCTCCAACCAACCCAGCCACCTGCCCAGGGTGACTGTATGGTTTTTCACTGAGTAAATTTATAGTCAGCCAGTCATAATGGTTGATTTTTGAATTGCTCTAATTTTTTCCCCCCTGATCGATAGGGCTATAGTAAATACCTTATGGTTCTTTGTGCACATTTGCTGTATATTCAGAATAAATTCATAAAAGTAAAATTGCAGGGTTTTAAAAGAATAGAAAATAGCAAGAATGTGAAATTTAATAGCAAATTACTGTACAGAATCTTAGGAACCTCCAGAAGCTGGTACAAAAGTTCAACAGGAGTTGAAGTACAAAGAGTGATTTTGTGGGGGAGGAGAGTTACCCGGCTGTGCATGCGGGCAGCTGTGTCTGCTGGAGGTCTGAACGCCAGCTGTGGCAGCGCTGAGGTGGTCACAGGGAGGGGCTTTGGCTGCAGAGAATGCAGTTTGTGCGTGTGGAGTTTTGGCAGAGCCACCATGCGCAGGAAATCCTTGGTAATCAAAGGGCCTTTGTCGGTGGGGCTGTGTCTGCGACCAAGGGACCATCCCTGGCTTCAAGTCAGAGGGCGTCTGGTCATTTTGTTTCTTGAATTAGTGATCTTTATCTCTTGTTAGAGTTTCATTTTTCAGAAAAGGACAAAAGTACCTTTTAATTTGTGCTAAGATTAGATTACGTGCTGACCCGGTTGTAGTGCCTTTTGTTCCCTGTTTGGATGGTTGCTAAGGAAACTGGGAGGCAGCCTCCTTAGGGTTCTTCACCCAGTTTTAGAAATGACCCTCTCACAGTCATGGTTTTACTTTTATCCACACTTGTTCTCTTGATGGTTTTTCTTGAGAACTTTTACTACACAGAGTATATTTTTTGGTGCCCCTTAGCATTGGGCCTCTAACCTTGGGTCCTGGGCAGCCTAATCAGCTGTGGGTGGTGTGGGCCCAGCTCCCAGAGTCAACAGAGGTATTTCCTCCTTTGCTGCTATCTCTGTGTGATATCACATGTTACCTGTAGTATTTGTGTTTCTTAGAGATAAAAAAACTGACGTCTGTCTTATTCTTATCTATGCTTCTGAAATTAATCAATGACATCATTTTGTAGAATCAGAGAAAGATCTTCGATACATTGGCAAAATACTGGATGGATTTTCCTTGGCTTCTAAACCTTTGTCTTCTAAGAAAGTAAGAATTTTTTTATATATATTTTTTTCTGGTTTAGTGCTTTAAATACTTATTATGTAATCCGAGTTATTGTATCAACAACTGGAATGATAAATAAATTCTGTTTTCAAAAGCACCAGCCTTGTTACCAGTGATCGTTGAGGAAAACGTATTCTGTCTTAGAAATAGCAGTCAGTAGCCACAATGTATTCAAAACAGCCAACTGCTCATCTTTTAAACCCAAACTTCAAGTGAGTGGTTATTTCCATTAAAAAGAAATTACATTAGAAACTGGTGGGAGAATGGAATTGATAAAATTCTAGGGACGGTGTAACTTAAGGATAAGTACAAATCTTTCAGAAAGCTGTAATGACCCCCAGCCCTGAGTCCTGCTGTGAGGCGTATTAACTAACGTGTGAGGTTCCCTGGGCTCCCTGCCTGGGCAAGGGGAAGGGAGAAGCCTGTACATGTAGGTCAGGTCTCGGGGACAACTCTGTGTGCTTTTCCAGATAGTCCTGTTTTAATGCTATTCTGTTACAGCTTAGGCCAAGCAGTGCTCTTTAACACCCTCAGAGTCACCTGTTCCTAGGTGGACATCACAAGTTAGTTGTGGGTGCTGATAGCTCAGGAGGGTGCCTGGCCATTTGCCTCGTTGGCATCCTTTATTCAGATTATTCCACACTTTGTAATGCGCTTTTTGTTTTTCATTCAGCAAACATTTGTGCCTCTGTGGCTTGGCCTGTGGTTCTTCAGAACAGGGGCGGCCGGTAGCAGTGCAGCCTGAGAAACTGCGTTCGATATTACAGTGGCTGTGATTGGTTTAGTGGTAATAGTTAATGTGTTGTAATCGTGAGCAGGATACATTTAAAACAGTGTTGGGTGCATAGTAAGCTGCTGTTATCATCAGAAATGTCAAATATGTCAAAGGAGAAGGCGAATTTTACATTTATGAAAGGGGAGCATAAAAATGGTTGAGAAGTACTCATTTAATTCCAGGGTCAAGGATAAATAGGACAAAGTCCTGACCCCAAAGTAGCTTTTATTCAGTGAGGGTGCAAGATAGACAAGGTCACTGACTGGCAGAGTGCCCTAAGTGGGCAGACAGAGCGGGGGTTCCTAAGGTGCTCCTCGCTGGAGTAGGGCTTTGAGCGTGAGCCATTGACAAGAGGGCTGTGTTCACCTAGTTTTTAACCCCACCTTTGAAGTGCTGTGAATCTGATGGAGGGTATGAAGAATACTAGGGTGTATGCACCTCTTTTCTGCCATGCTCCACGGGATTTTTGTGTCTTGGTAACATGAGAGTGTTTGCTGGCTGGCTGGGGAGTCTGTTTTTCAGAGAAGGTGGTCAGACTAAGATGATAAAAAATGTGATTTCCTAACAGTGGTAATACTACTCTTTTATGGATTTTCATCATGCCAGGTGCTGCCCCCCAGGGAACCACCTGGGAACCTTGCAACTTCCTGGGAACCTTGGGAAACTCCAGTTGTTGCTGACTTTGTGGGGTGGGATGTGGGCATCATTACTCTTAAAAGCCTCAGGTGAACCCAGTGTGCAGCTGGGGCTGAGAACTCATGCCACAGGGCATTCAGCTCCTCTCTGGTTACAGAGCTCAGGGTTTCAGGCCGCTGAAAAATCTAGAAAACAGCTTACATAGAACTGTCCATAAATATATGTTTGTTAGACCAAGTGCAAAAGAGACCATTTAATGCAGTAATTAAAAAATGTCTAATGGGTTTAAAAAAAATTTTTTTATAAAGGGTTTATTTGAGCCAAAACTAACAACATCTGACAGGAAGCAAGATCTCAAATGCTTCTCTAATCCTTTCTTTTAGCTTATCTCTTCTGCCATCATTAATGCCTGAGTTTCCCAAATACTATATTTCAATTTCAGTTCAGTCAGCTTTTTTTTTAATTGATTTTTTTTTAGAGACAGAGGAAGGGGGAGGGAGAGAGAGACACACAATCATAGAAACATCTCCCTGATAGTGAAACATCGATTGGCTGCCTCCTGCTGGAGATTGAGCCCCACAACCCAGGCATGTGCCCTGACTGGGAATCGAGCCAGTGTCCTTTCAGTGCATGGGATAACACTCAACCAACCGAGCCACACCAGCCAGGGCTCAGTCAGCTTTTGAATTAAAAATACCTCAGATAAAAAAATAAGGCTTGAAGTTCCAATTTGGAACTGAAACATAACCAGAAAAAATTTCTGAATTTAAAAGTAACTTAAAGTTATTTTTTCTATACCTTGAATCATACTTTTCTAAAATTTCTGACTTACAGTAGGCGAGGTCTGCACGTGGGCCTGTATATCCTGTTAGCTGTTGTCATAGTTTTTGTTCTTATATGAAACATGCATGTTAGCATCTCTGTGTAGAAGTGGGCAGGGGTGATATTAAAAATGTCTCGTTTGAACTGTGGTTCTGGTGACCATCCAGATCCAGAATGGATATTGGCTGGGCACCTGGACAATCTGTTCCCAGTGCTGCCTACCTACCTGCTGAATGTTAGTCTAGGAAAGGCTGGGGTTAATAACGCTCAGAGGTAAGGGGTTTTCTTGCTTGAATCAAACATGATCATCGTACAGCCTGTATTTTCAGAGTTTTGTTCTGTTTTTTGAAGATTTATCCACCACCTGAATTGCCAAGAGACTATCGACCAGTGCATTATTTCAGACCTGTGGTAGCTGCAACTTCCGAAAATTCTCACTTACTTCAAGTATTATCAGAATCAACTGGAAAGTCAATACATGACCCAGGGACACATAGTAGGCACCAACTGAATGCCTCCAAGCGGGGAGAGTTGCTAGGAGAAACACCTATTCAAGGTATGTGTCATGGAGAAGATTAAAATCATTAAATTTAGCCCAGCCGGCATGGCTCAGAGGTTGAGCATTGACCTAGGATCTAGGAGCTCGAGGTTCGATTCCTGGTCAGGGCACATGCCCGGGTTGCGGGCTCGATCCTCAGTGGGGGGCATGCAGGAGGCAGCCGATTAATGACTCTCTCATCATTGGTGCTTTTATCTCTCCCTCTCCCTTCCTCTCTCTGAAATCAATAGACATATTTAAAAAAAAAAAAAAAAAAGAATTTCTTAAAAATAAAAAAAAATAAATCATTACATTTATTATAATTCTGAGTGATCAAAATCAAAATGGAAAGATGCTTTCCCATTGAAATTTTTCCAAGATTTTGTATTCCCAAACTGTGGGAATAAAATTGTTTATTGTGAGTGGCACATATAAGTATACATCCTTTACTTCTTAAGACTTGTTTCCCACCATTAGTTTGAGTTGTGTCATTGAAATTACAACCTTTGTCTTAAGCTCAGAGTTTTCAGATTTTTGTTTGTTTGCTTTTTGTTAATCCTCACTCGAGGATATTTTTTCCATTGATTTTTAGAGAGGGAGGGAGGGAGGGAGAGAGAAACAGAGAAACATCGATTGGTTGCTTTCCACATGGGCCCTGACTGGGATCAAACCTGCAACCCAGGTACGTGCCCTTGACTGGGAATAGAACTCGTAACCCTTTGGTGCTCAGGCCTTTGCTCTAACCACTGAGCCACAACAGCCAGGGTAGCAGTTTTCAGATTTTAATAATTGTTCAGGAATGTGGTAAAGACGGGGACATGTGTACCTTCACTTTCTCTGTACAGCCTGGGACCATAGGATTTTTTCCTCAGGGGAAAAGGGTACTATAGCACTTTTCCTGGAAGCCTGAAGGAATGAGTGCATGTGAAAGTATAGACAGATGTGGAGAATCCCCTGTATGTTGGAGCAGAAAGACCCACTAAGAGAGATGAACTTACACTTGCCCTTTGGGAGCCTAACAGGTATCTCAAATGTAATAGACCCCAACAGAACTCTTGGTTCCCACTTCTTTCCTCAAACTTGCTTTTTCTCCAGTCTGCCCCTTCTTAGTACAGTAAATGGTACCACCAGTGACCCACTGCTCAGGTCAGAATGTAGGAATCCTAATTCTTGCTCTTCTCTTTCCCTCCCTCCCCTGACCCTACCCAGTTATCAGCAAGTCCTCTCATTTCTACCCCTAATAGGCACGGGGACTCCATCTACTTTTCTGCATTTCTGCTGCTTCCCCCGTGGTCTGAATGCCCATCTACTCTCACCTGGACTATTGCAATAGCCTCCTGATTTGGTCCTTATTTGTCCTCTGCAGCCCATCCCCCTCAACAGTAGCTAGGTGAACCAAATTATATCACTATCCCCCTTAAAATGCTCTATTACTACTTTTTTTTTTGTTTATTTATTTTTACTTATTGGTTTTGAAGAGAGAGTGAAACATCAATTTGTTGTTTTACTTACTTATGCATTCATTAGTTGATTCTTATTTTAAAAATCGATTTGAGAGAGAGAAAGAGAGAAACATAGATTTGTTTGTCCACTTATTTATGCATTCATTGGTTGATTTTTGTATGTGCCCTGATTGGAGATCTAACCCACAACCTTGGTGTATCAGGACGATGCTCTAACCAACTGAGCTACTTGGCCAGTGCCACCAGTACTTAACTAAAGAGAATCTGGACTTTCCACAAGGCTCTATGGATCCATCCCTGTCTATGTTTCAAGCCACATCTTACACCACTTTCCCTTAACCCACTGTGGTCTAACCTCCTGATCCTCCTGTTTGCCCTCTGAACCTGCCAACCAAGATGCCCACTCAGGGCCTTTATGTTTACCGCTTCCTCTACCTCTGTTCTTCCCTTGTTTGTTGGATCCTTCTTTTTACTCAGAAGTTACCTCAAATATTATTTCTTTAGACGGACCTTCTAGGCCTTCCGTGCCCACCATATAAGCTAGTCATCTCCCCCTCTCAGCCAGCCCTCTCACTTAAGTCGCCCTCAATCACACCACCCTATGTTTTCCCACAGTCCTCCTCTCCTCCTCTCATAGCAGTCCTCTGGTGTTGACTTTTGGCTTCTTTAATGTCCTTCTCCCTCATCAGTGAGAGCGGGACCCTGCCTGCATTGCCCTCCCAGCCCAGCCCAGTGTCTGGCCTGGAGTGAGTGCTCAGTGAGCATCTGCGACACGAGTGGGTGCATGATGGGTAGCTGTGCTCTGAACCAGGGCTTGTGCTGGGCAGGACTGTGGAAGGGTGGCTACCATGGACTGGAGGTCCAGAGTTCAAGATGTCAGCTTCCTCCTTCTGGGACCACTCGCTGGCCTGATAAATATCCAAGTACTAACCTTCATTTTTGCCAATTGTGAAATAGGAGCCTCATTGTTTTAGTACTGTCTGGTTTACAGGAATCATGTGAATACAGATGAAACACTAAATGTAAAATAGTCCAATTACGTGAACTTGTGATATTGAAAGTGTATGTACAGAAAAATGTAAGTATACTTGTCTTAACGATACTGTCATCTCTTCCTGTTACTGTTTTTATTTAGGTTCAGCTACTTCAGTATTAGAATTTCTATCCCAAAAAGATAAAGAGCGATTCAAAGAAATGAAGCAGGCCACTGACCTTAAAGCAGCTCAGGTCAAGGCCCTGAGTCTGGCCCAGAATGCCGCAAGCAGCAGAAACCAGCCCTCACCTCCAGACGGCGCACACTGCTCGTGGCACATGGCACTGGGTGGTGGGGCAGCCACCGCAAAAGCCAGCAACTTCAAACCTTTTGCCAAAGATCCAGAGAAGCAAAAACGATACGAAAAGTTTTTAGTAAATGTGAAACGGGGCCAGAAAGGTGGGTGCCAGGTCTCAGCCTCCCACATCTCACCTAGCAGCGGGGCTCTTGGTATGCTGACCTCGCCCCAGATTTAAAATTGAAGTACCCTGCTCTGCCAGGGTGCTTCGTCCTGCTGCCAGCGGTGCAGAGATGCAGGCCTTGGTTTTGACCTTAGGAAACAAGAACAATTGGCTTATGTTTCTGTTTCTCTCAGGTCCCAAAGCCAGCTGTTTAATTAGAGAACATGCCGTGGTCGCCAGTCTTCAATTACAGACCCTCTACTGTTTGCAAATGCTTGACTTCTGCAAGCATTGCATTTCACACTGAGAAAACAAGGCCATCTCCCACTTTATCTTAAGGTCTTAACCACCCAGCCCTAAATCATAGCTTAAAATTTGGGGAGAGCTGGTTGCCGAACCATTACACGGGGTAGAAAATCACTCTGTGATCTATGAAGTAAATACATATGGCAAGACTGGGGAGAGAGCTGGCCACTGTACGCAGCAGTCCTTGTGAGACATAGCAGATGAAAGGGTTTTCCAAAGCAGATCTTTATGTACTGTGCTTGAACTCCCTACTAAGAATCCAGACCCCTAACGTTTATTTGTTAAATTAAAAAAAAAAAAAAAAAGTTGGAAAAATAAAAAAGTTAGAGAAAGGAATGTTTTTCTGCCAAAATTTAGGAATGTAATTGGGATGAACTTATTGTCTGGGGGTGGTAACAGGTTCCTTGCTTTGAAGATTTAATCGAGCATTAGTTCCCAAATGTTTTTCTCTAATGTATGCAGTGGAATTCAAAAGAAGCATCATTTTGAGAGAATGAGCAGTAATACTTGCCAAGTACCTCCTCACCGTGCTCTTAAAAACCAGAGTGAGGATTTTTCGTCTCTGATGAAATCTGTAGGGACCTAGTGGTGCCACCAGATGTTCCCCTTTGAGCCGCATGTTTTTCCTAAGAGTGAAGCTGTTTCTTGTTCTCTGTACCGTAGATGCACTGGAACATTGTCTGGATCCCAGTATGACAGAGTGGGAGCGAGGCCGTGAACGGGAGGAATTTGCCCGGGCAGCCGTGCTGTATGCATCTTCCCATTCGACCTTGTCCTCCAGGTTCACTCATGCCAAGGAGGTCGACGATTCAGATCAAGTGGAAGTTCCTCGAGACCAAGAGGTCTGTTGCCATCACGTCCCTACCTGGTGCATTTAAAAAAAAAATTATTTATTGATTTTAGAGAGAGAGGAACGGGGAGAGAAAGAGAGAGAAACATCAGTTTGTTGTGCCACTTATTTATGCATTCACTGGTTGATTCTTGTATGTGTGCTGACTGGGGATTGAACCTGCAACCTTGGGCTATCGGGACCATGCTCTAACCAACTGAGCTACCCAGGGCCTACCTGGTGCATTTTAAAATTAAAACACTGCATAGCAAAATATTTTAAATCCCTCAGTGAAAAGATAAAAATATACATGGCATTGTAGAATTAGAAGTTAGGTTTATGCTCCCAATATACTTTACCAAAAATGTAGCATAAGCGGTTTTGTAATTTTGAAAGAGTGCTTGAGTACTTTTAAATGGAAGAGCAGTCAGGTCAGTGTGTGACCACTTGATGAACGAGAGTGAATGTCTTTTCCCAGAATGATGTCAGTGACAAGCATTCTGCTGTGAAGATGAAGATGTTTGGAAAGCTCACCCGAGACACATTTGAATGGCACCCTGACAAGCTTCTATGTAAGAGGTTTAATGTCCCTGACCCTTATCCAGAGTAAGTTGGATAAACCTGTGCTTCCATCAGTACTTATTCCCCATATTAAAGCTAATTTTCTGCTTACATACTCATGTAAAATCCCCCTTTTCTAGGTGAACTTACTTGTACAATACTTGAGTTGCAAATTGTACAAATTTAACTTCTATTAATTTATTACTAAAAATATTAACAAACATCCAGATAGCAAACTTAGTCCATATTGAAGTTATGAAACACAGATATGTCAAGTTATAAAACTTGTCTGATTTGCTACCTTTTCAATGATGCTTATATAGTTTACATTTAAAATGTTAGTTATGTTTTCTAATCCTTTATAAAAGTTTAGTACTTCTTATTTGATTATAAACACCACAAGAAAGCATATATAATTGAATCAGAGACTTTGTCAGAAGATTTAAGTATGCAGCCGAGCCTTGAACAATGCAGCAGTTAGGGGCTCTGATCTCCCCCACCGTGCAGTCAAAAGTCCACGTATAACTTTTGACTCACCCCAAACTTTACTAATAGTACTGTTGACCAGAAGCCTTATGGGTGACATAAACAGTCAACACATTATTTCGTATGGTATATGTATTATATACTGTATTCTTACAATAAAGTAAGCTAGAGAAAATAAAATGTTAAGGAAATCATAAGGAAACTACCTTTATGGTATTTATTGACAAAAATCTGTGGATAAGTGGACCTGCGCAGTTCAAACCTGTGCTATTCAGGGTCTACTAGATTTTTAGCAGTGGAAGTTTTCCTTAATGGAAATCAATTTTTAAAGTTAAATTTTAGCTCTTACTATAATCAAGAAAACACTAATGGGTACTAAAGTCATCTATTATAAATTTTTAAATTTTTAAACCTCTTAGGGGACCTTTATAGCCAAATAGAAGAGCTACTTGTGAAAAACATGACATGGAAAGCTTTATAGGAATTAAATTTTTATTCTCACAGTTGTTATTAAAATTATATTCATATTTTTTCTTTTCAACCCCCAGTTCAACTTTAGTTGGCTTACCAAGAGTGAAACGTGACAAATACTCAGTCTTCAACTTTCTGACACTCCCAGAGACAGCTTCCTTGCCTACAACTCAAACATCAAGTGAAAAAGCACTGCCGCACCAAGGTCCTGACAGTGAGTAGGACTTCCTCAGATCCATGTGCTGACCATGGTCTCAATCCCTAGTCTGTTGGGAAGACAGAAATAAAAGGTCATCTAATCCTAAGGATACATATAGTGCAAACTCTCCCTCCCTTAAGAGAATTGCTCAGATGGATACCTTAGCTCATGTTGTAATGGTCCGGATGCATCCTGTTTGGAGTTGGTACTCTGCCTCAGCATCTGCCACATGCCCCACACTTTGCACAATGCCTGGCCTATAGCAGGGTCACTGATGTTCTTGAATGAATTAAAGAGCTGTAATGAAGAACTTGTTTTTGCTTGCTAATTCTGCTATTATGTCTATGTCCTACTTTTCAGAATCAAGAAAACCATCCAGATGGGATACATCTAAACAAGAAAAGAAAGAAGATTCCATTAGTGAATTCTTAAGTTTGGCCAGATCAAAAGTTGGCCCACTTAAACAAGAGTCTAGTCCATTAGTAAACAAAGAGGAAGAGCATGTGAAGGACTCACTCTCAGAAAAGGTATTTGGACCCAGTTCTCTTTGCCAGGCTAGCTGTGGCCTTTATCTTTCTCTGGTGAGCAGGGGCCAGCACACTTTTTCTGTGAAAGGCCAGATATTAAGGGCTTTGTGGGCCATAGTCTCTATTGCAACTATTCAGTCCTGCTGTTGAGTGTGAAAAGAACCACAGGCAATGTGAACACAATTGGATACATCTATGTTCCAATAAAAACTTATTTACAAAAGCAGGCAGTGAGTTGGATTTGGCCCCTGGGATGTAGTTCGCCACCACCTGCTCTACAATCCAACAATTTGGGTCATAGCTTAAATCATTTGAGGAGGGGTTATAAACTTCTCTGCCTAGAATGACTTTCACTTAGCATTAACCATTGAAACAAAATTCAATGTATTTTTATTGAAAAATATAATTTTCCAAATAACAAGTATTCTTTTTTATGGAGAATATAGAGAAAACATCCATTGGGTTTTTTTAAAAAATTACTGCTTTAATAGTTAAAAGTTGAACTTAATAAAAAGTTGGTTTTATTTTTAATAGTGTCATCAAAAAATTTTTATTTTTAAATTTAAATTTAATTTTATTTTTATGCTTTATTATTATTTTTAATCCTTACCCAAGGACATGTTTCCATTGATTTGAGAGAGGAAGGGAAAGAGAGAGAGAGAGAAAGAGAGAGGAACATCGATATGAGAGAGAAACATTGATCAGTTGCCCCCCGTATGCACCCCAACCAGGGGTCAAACCTGCAACCTTCTGGCGTATAGGATGATGCTCCAACCAACTGAGCCACCCGGCCAGGGCTTATTCTACTTTTTAAATTAAGCTACATTAAAATTGACTTTCAAAATGTACAGTTCAGTGAGTTTTTACACATATATAGATTCATGTAATCACTACCATAGTCAGGATACATAGTGAAAAAGCCTCCTTATGCTGTGCCTCTGTAGTCGTCCTCTCTCTTCACCACAAACCTCAGTCACCCATTGATTTCTTCTCTGTCTCTATAGTTTTTTTCTTTCCAGAATGTTATATAAATGGAATCAGGCGATATACGTACATAGCCTTTTGAGACTGGTTTCTTTCATTCAGCATCATACCTTTGAGATTTACCAGTATTTTGCATGTAGCAATAGTTCATTCCTTTTTGTTGCTGAATACTATTCTGTTGCATGGATGCACCACAGTTTAAGGACGTTAGTTGTTTCTAGCTTTTGGGTGTCATAAATAAAGCTGCTATGAACAGTCATGTGCAGATTTTATGTGGACAGAAGTTTTTATTTCTCTAGAGTGGGAGTACTGGGTAATATATACGTACAGATTTAACTTTATAAGAAACTGCCAGGCTGTATTCCAAAGTGGTTTTTGCTTCAGGTATTTTGAAATTCTCTTGATAATTATATACTCATTTAAGATTATTATATCTTTTTGGTGAGTTGACTCTTTTATCATTATGTAATATCATTCTTTATTCCTGGTAATTTGCATAGTTGTATTTTTCCATCATTTTAACTTATCTAATTCATTATCTTTAAAGTTGTTTTTTTTTTAATAAGCAGCAGGTCATTGTCATTGAGTCATTTAAAAAAACCACATTTGATAATCTATATGGTTTAATTTGTGTTTTGATCATTTACACTTAAGGTAATTTGTTGATATATTTGAATTTAGATCTACAGTTTTATTATTTGCTCTCTGTCTATTTCTACTTTTTGGTTCCCCTCTTTTCCCTTTCCTGCCTTCTTTTGTATTACTTAAATAATGTTTAGTATTCCACTTTAATTTATCTATTATTTTTTACTCTCTTTATTTTTTAGTGATTACTCTAGAGGTTACAATGTGTATACTTGCCTTTTCACAGTATACTTTGAATTGATATTTTACTACTTCAAGTGGAATGTAGAAACCTTACCACTATATAGGTCTCTTTTCTCTCTGTTTTATATTGTCTTATGTACATACACCGAAAACCTTATCAGACAATGTTTGTTTGTTTTTTAAAATATATCTTTATTGATTTCAGAGACAGGAAGGGAGAGAGAGAGAAAAACATCAATGATGAGAGAATCATTGATCGGGTGCCTCCTGCACGCCCCCGACTGGGGATTGAGCCTGCAACCCGGGCATGTGCCCTGACCGGGAATCAAACCTTGATCTCCTGGATCCTAGGTCGAAGCTCAACCACTGAGCGATGCCCGGCCAGGCTCAGACAATGTTTTGATTTTTGCTTTCAATGTTAAAGAACTGATGAGAAGAGATTAGTGTATTTTAGTTACTCAGGTATTTACCTTTTCTGTTGTCCTGTCTTCATTCCTGAAGTTCCAAGTTCCCTTTTCTATCACTTTCTCCTGTCTGAGGAACTTCCTTTAGCATTTCTTTTAGACTACTTCCAACAGCTAATTTTCTTAATTTTCCTTAATCAGAGAATGTCCTGTAATATCTTCATTCCTAAAGGATATTTTTGCTGGAAATAGAATTCTGGGTCAACAGTTCTTTTCTTTTTGTCCTTCAAAATGTTGTACCACTTCCTTTTGGCTTCTTGATTTCTGATGAGAAATCTATAGTCATTCAAATCACTGTTTCTCTCTTTATATGATGTGATTTTTCCTCTTGCTGTTTGATTGTGATGTGTCTGGGCATGATTTCTTTGAGGTTATTTTGTTTGGGGTTTACTGAGCTTCTTGATTCTTTAATTCTGTATTTCCCCAGATTTGGACATTTTCAGCCATTATTTTTTTCAGATATTTTCCCTATACACACTCTCACTCCTCTCTGTTCCTTTTTTCCCTCTCTGTTGTTCAAATCGGATAATTTCTATTGATCTGTCTTCAAGTTCACTGACTCTTTCCTCTGTCATCTGCATCCTGCTATTGAACTCATCCAGTGGCTTTTTAATTCTGGTTATTTTATTTTTCATTTCTAAAATTCCCATTTGGTTCTTCTTTATATCTTTTATTCCTTTGCCGAGGCCTTTTTATCTTTCTAGTTGTTTGCCCTTATTCTTGAAGCATGGTTTGAAAAGCTGATTTAAAGTCTGTCTGATAATGCATACATTTTTGTCATTTTGGGTTTTCTTCTGTTGTCCTTTGCGAGTTGAGATTTTCCTGGTTGTTTGTATACCAAGTAAAAGTAATTTAGGATTGCATGCTGGACATTTTGAATATTATGTCATGAGACCCTAGGTCTTTTTCAGATTCTAAGGAGAATGCTGAATTTTCATTTTGTTTTGCTTTAGCAGGCAATCGACCTAGTTAGGTTCAGGCTGCAAGTTCCAACCAATCTTCTGTGAGCTGTGGTTCAAATGTCACTCTAGTTTTCAGAGCCCTTATAATACTTTTCAGATCTTTTGTGCATGTGTACCTCCCAGTGGTCTGGGACATAGCTGGTGGTTAATCCCATAGTTCTGTTATCAAAGCCACATCATCCCTGTGTTTCCTTCAAAGAAGGACATTCTCCTATATAAGTAGAGTACATCCATCAAAATCAGAAAATTAACTTTGAAACGTAACTACTGTCTAATTCTCAGACCCATTCAAGGTCTACCAGTTGTCCTAATAATGTCCTTTATTATAGCAAAAAGGATTCAGTTCAGCATCACTTGTAGCATTTAGCTGTCATGTCTTAGCCTCCTTCAATCTGGAGCAGTTCCTCAGTTTCTCCTTGGCTTTTATGATCTTTATACTTTTGAAGATTGCAGGCAGTATTTTGAAGAACGTTCCTCAATTTGGGCTTGTCTGATGTTACCTTGGGACTAGATTCAAGTTTTTAATCTGTGGTAGGAACTCCTCAGCTGGGATGCCGGTGTGCTCTCATTGATCCTGCCGGGTGACGCAGGATGGCGATTTGTCGCTTTACTAGTGATGTTCACTTTGATCATTTTTGCAATGTGGTGCCTGCCAAGGTTTTTCACAGTAAAGTTAATCTTTCCCCTTTCTAATTAATAAATACTTTTCTTTATAATTTCTTATTAATTTTTACTTAATTATTTTAATAAGTATTTAGAAGCTTTGAAATAGCTTCTCATCAAACTATTTCTTTGCTTCCTATTTTATCCAAAGAGATAAATTTGGTACTATCAATATTTATTTAATGCTCCGATTGTACTAGCTTGGCTAGTTGGAGCCCCTTCAAGTTGGCTTTGTGTCCTTTTGATGAATCCCTCTTATTCTCTGAGTCTGACCTTGCTTTTTGGCTCAGTAAAATGTTCTGGACTCCTCTCTTTATTTCTCAGTTTTAGCTCTAGAATCAGTCCTTTCTCCAAGGTGCCCTGGTTATTTTTAGTGAGCAATGGTATACTTTTCCTGTCTAATTTTTTTCTATGAAAAGTGTTTACTTTAAAGCCACAAATGCCACTGTCTTGTACCAGTTTTCCTCATTAGGAATTTGTAACTTTGCTCCAGAAACTGGAGGTGGTGTGGTATGGGGAAGTGACCACTGGCTGAGAGTGAGGAGAGCTGGGTAGTAGAGTCCAGATCTAGTCCTGACCCAGGTTCTCCAGTGGGAACATGGAAGGACGGAAGTGGATGGTGATCTGGGCCAGTCCTGGGGCTCTCTCGTACTGCTTAGCACATTAGATTGCCCAGTGTCCAGAGGTGATATGCTGTTGGAGGGTGGGAGCTGTGTCTTCTTCACACCTTTGCTTTTTGCTTATTGAATTGAGTGCATACAAAGTTACAGGCTCTTTATTTAGTTAATATGAATGTTCATATCTGAGCTTCTTTTAGGAAGGGCAATGTGTAGCTGAGAAGGGAAGTTCTGTGTCCATTTTATCAATGTGTTCCTGGCTCCCTCCCCGTTGTGTGGAGGGCCCAGTTTTCTCTTCAGCATTTTCATGAGTGGGCCGTCTTCAGCACCTTTAATATTGGACCCCTGAAGGCTCAGATGGACTCTTGAAAACAGGACAGAGGCACTGTGCTAACTCCTACTGCATTTTTCACTGCAATTCTGGTTAATGACCAATCTCCCTAAGAGATTTCAGTTGCTTCTACCATTCACCACATTCTGCAGTGTTTCTGAATCAGAGACACTACAAAAATAAATGCTGTGTATGACAATTGTTTAGTTATGCAGTATGTGGGTGTGGAGAGCCATGCACGTGAACACAAACATCATTGTGTGTGTGTGTGTGTGTTCTAGAATGTTTGGGTCCTTTCACTCTTGTTCCTTTATTCCTGACTCTTATTTCACTGTTAATGCAGCTGGTAAACAAAGGTGCGGAGTCACAGACTGCAGGAGAAGATAGCCGCCCATCCATGGACTTATTCAAGGCCATCTTTGCCAGCTCCTCCGAAGAAAAGTCCTCATCCTCTGAGGATGAGCAGGGCGACAGCGAGGATGATCAGGAGGGTACCGGGGAGGCCGACTTCAAAAGTTCCCAGGAGACTGCCTCGATGGAAACATCATCTGTGGCACACAGTACGTCAGTATTTCAGACTTTGGGATCCAAAGAAGAAAACAATGATGTCTCTAGAGAAGCTGCTGCTTTGCTTAATGTGTAATTTTAAACCATGATAATTCGCAATCAGTGATGTTTTAATCTTGTACATTTTCAGCTGGGGTAGACCAGAGTTTTGTTTTATATGTCTGGTATAAATCTCTGGTATATTTTTAGGATAGATGTGTTTGATAATGTTGATTTTCCTGCTTATCCTGGTTGAAAAGAATTTAAGAATAGTAAAAAAAAAAAGCTTTATGTATTTATTTTAGAGAGAGAGGAAGGGGGAGGGAGAGAGAGAAACATCGATTAGTTGCTTTACTTATTCATGCATCATTGGTTGATTCTTGCATATATCTTGACCCGGGATCAAACCCGTAACCTTGGCATATCGGGGATGATGCTTTTTTTTAAAAACCTGGCTGATAAGGAGGTGCTAGGATTCTGGATGACATTTAGTCATGAAGTATACAGAGGCTGTGCCAGCATTCCTCTCTCTAGGGCACATTGTATGCTCTGGATCAACCAGCATTTGGCAGATGGGGTCTGCCCTCATTACTATGAGTCTAATGCTTGGTCAGTAGCTTGTCCTGCTTGTTCTGTTTACCCCAGCTGGGAGTTTCGCACAGGAAAGGAGGCCGTCTTGAGCTTGCAACGGTGCAACACTTTTCAGATGCTTGGGGTGGGGGATGGACAGAATTTCTCATCTCGGTCTCAGAGTGCTCTGCCTGCCCTGTCCATCTGTGGTGGACATGGGTATAAGTTTTGAGAGCCTTACATAGTTACATAGTGGTATAAAATATTGTTTGTTCTTAGGTGATAACAAATGTCAGCCTCTTTTTTATTTCTGTGGAAAAAACCCAACTTATATTTTATTACAAAGTCATATATACTTGAATTTAGAAATATAAAAACATAGAAAGCTTAAGTCCTTTGGAATCCTGCTTCTCAGAGATAACCATCATAAATACTTTCGATGCTTATTTTTCCAAACATTTTCTATTTTTATCTGTTTTATCTGAAAACAGTCATTTTTTATTAAAAAAAGATTATTAATGTGAACATGATAAGTTGTTTATATTCTGTTTTTCTCCTCTGATAATGCATTTTGAATGAAATTAAACTTTCTGAGCTGGGACATAGTCTTATATCCCTATTTGTAAATTTTATTTTTCTCAGATGACCTTTCTTCGAGGACGTCTTTTAACCCTTCATTTTGTAGTGGGTGATTTGGATGCTATACACACCCCTGTGTTGCAGACACTGGTGCACTTGGCTGCCCGTGCCCTTGTGTGACTGACTTCCCAGCTCGATAGCCCATGAGGTTGGAGGTCAGGCCCATGTTCACAGCCCCTGTGTCCTCAGCACCTGATGTGAGCTAGTTAAGCAAAACGGTGAAGGAAGGTACACATTACCTGGTGGCAACAGACATTAGTTAAAGACTCAAACATATGAATATTTGGCAAATATATGAAATTAATACCGTGGTGTTTTTCAGCTAGTGAGCCGGCACCCCAGGAGCCTGCACCTTCCTTCGTGATACAGAAGATGCAGATAGACGAAAGAGAAGAATTCGGCCCGCGGCTGCCCCCCGTCTTTTGCCCCAGTGAGTTGAGAGCTCCTTGGTCCACCTGTTTGCACTGGCACCAGAGTGTCCCCTGAGATATGACAACTCTAATGGTGTTATATCCACTCACCTAATCTAACACGAGGCCAACCAAATATATCCATTGGTTTCTGGTTTATCTGTTCGCCGCCACATTTGGAAACCCATTACTCCACCTAGTGCTTTAATGACAGTTATTGCTTTACAGCCTTGGAGACCCTTAAGCTTTTTTTTTTAACTTTCAGTTATTTATAGTAGAGTCCTAAGTATCTCAAATGTTTTATTTCTACTTATAGAAATAAAAAGTAAAAATTTAGGACACAAAGATGGGAGGGGAATTGCAGGGAGTAAGGTACTCTAAGACTTTCTTATACTTTGGCTAATGTAGCAAATAAAATAAAATTAATTTTTTCAGAAGTAAATACAGCCCATCTTCCTCCTCCAGTAGCTGTTAACGACTTCTGTTCAGTGCCATCCTAAATTGGCATCTCACATTAAAATGTTTAGACTGGTTTATTGCCTCTTTGAAGACTGGGTTAACAAACCTCTGATAATGTGGCCCGGGTATACGAATAATAAATAATTGTTATCTATGCTATAGTTTCCTGTGGTGCTCATATATAAATATTGTTTTAGTTAATTAATCCAGCCTTCAAAGAGACAATAAGAAGAGAGGAGTAAAAAGTGCGAACGTTTGAAAGGTTGCAGTGAATGTATTTTTTATTTGCTTTAGTTGTTCAAATCTTTAGCTTAAAGTGTGTTAGCTCTTTAAAGCTAATTTATTTATGCCCATTTCCCAGATTGTCCTTGATATCCTTGGAATAGTTAATAACTTCATTTGGTCTATGGGTTATTGAGGGAAAATGGTTTTCCAAAAACTAGCATTAAAAAAAGGTTATTAAAACCACAGTGTGATATCACCTGACATACAACAAGTGCTGGCGAGGGTGTGGAGAAAAAGGAACCCTAGTGCACTGCTGGTGGGGATGCAGACTGGTGCAGCCACTGTGGAAAACTGGAGTTTCCTCAAAAAATTTAAAATGGAACTGCCGTTTGACTCAGCAATCCCACTTCTGGGAATATATCCTAAAAACCCTGAAACACCAATCAGAAAGAACTTATGCCCACGTATGTTAATAGCAGCATTACTTACAATAGCTAAGATTTGGAAACAGCCCAAGTGCCCATCAGTAAATGAATGGATAAAAAAGTTGTGGCACGTTTATATAATGGAATACTATGGAGCTGTAAAAAAGAAGGATCTCATACCCTTTGAGACAGCATGGATGGACCTGGAGAATATTATACTAAGTGAAATAAGCCAGAGAAAGACAAATATCACATGATCTCACTTATATGTGGACTCTAATGAACAAAATAAATTGACCAACAAATATAAGTTCCATGGCATGGAGGCATGGAACAGACTGACAGATCTCAGATGGGGGAGGGAGGAATGAGAAAAGATAAACCAATGAACTTATATATTTGTATGCATAGCCCGTGGACACAGACAATAGAGTGGTGAAGGCCTAGGAACGGGAGAGGGGCTGGGTGGAGGGGCAAAGGGAGGGAAAATAGGGGATATCTGCAATACTGTCAACAATACAAAAAATATATTTAATTTTAAAAAAGGTTTGCAGAGATCAGTTTTTGAAATATCCGACCAAACTATAGGAATAGAAAATTGCAAACACCTGTTAACTGGTTTTGGAAAATATCCATACTTCTGAAACACCTTGGAACTTTCTTCAGGTGGAAAAAGATGATTTAATAATTTACACTGCTTCTACTATTGTGAATTTTTGCTGGTTTGGGTACCAGGAAATTAATGACCCATGAAAACGTTTTTGTCAGAATTTGGGGATGGAGAATTTAGGTGCTTGCAACTTGTCATTTTAATGATTACATGTATTTATGTTGCTCTGATGCTAGTTTTTTAGTGTTTCCACTTATAAGACAAATTCATGTTGAATGTGCTTTTGTAAAGGGAGGATGCTGTGAGAGGAGCTGACTTTTATGTTCCAGATTCCAGGCTATGGGATTCATGTACACAGCCCCATCTAGTCCTCTCTGTGTCCCTAAGGAGATAGGGATTCTTCTTACCCCTGTTTTATGAAAGAGGAAACTGAACCTTGAAGAGGTTAAGCAAGGTGCCAAAGATCACAGAGCTGGCGACACAGCTGAGGTTCAGACTCCGAACTACTCTAGGATGTTAAATTACAAAGGCTTGTGGGCACCTGGTCTGACTTTATCTTCCTCTGGTAAGATACTAGTTGGATCACACAGGTATTGTGTTGACGTTTCTGGCAGTTTTTAAATACAGGGTGTCCCTAAAAAACGTATACACACTTTAACAGCTGATAGCTCAGTTTTGAAAATGAAATGTATTTTAATAAACACTGCCTTTAAAATTATTTAAAGTGTGTGTGTGTATCCATTTTTTTGGGACTCCCTATATACAGCTAACACCATTTGTATAGGAAGGGAGGACAGGAGTTCTGCCTTAATGCTAATCATCCCATCTAAGGCAGATTCCTACTTCAAGAATTTAGCCTTTATTTCCCCCTATAGTTCATGTGTTTATTGCATTTGTGTTTCAGATGCTCGTCAGAAACTTGAGGCTCCTCAAAAAGAGAAACATAAAAAGAACAAAGAAAAACACAAGACCAAGAAAGAGCACAGACGGAAGAAAGAGAAGGTGAGTAACTTCTGGTGTCCTGGGGTCAGTGTGTGGGGTCTGTCGCTCCTGCTTCTGTCATCCAGACAAGTCCCCAAGTGTCACACATGTAACCTGTTGAAGAGAGTGTCTTGTGGCCAAGATAGGGGTACATGGGTTTTTCGACACCTTGACAGAAGTGTGGGCTAGACATTCAATGTAGACCCTCGATTTTCAGAAACTTTGTTTTTCTTTCAGATGGAATATTTTAATTTGTTCAGTTGTACTTAAAAAAGTTTTTAACTTGTGAGCATTAAAAAGTAGGAAAAAGGACATTTAAGTATCTTAGAGTGATGGTTGAGTAATAAATAATAGAAGTTTTATTCGATTATTCATTCAATATTAAATGAAGGTATTATTTTGAACATTTCTCAACTACTTCGTCATCATTGCATAGAGATGTTGGTCCATAGCTTGGCATTTGAAGTAAAGAAAACCTGAAAGAGTACTGTGTGTATTCGCTGTTGACATCCCTTCTGTCATCATCCATGTCTTCTTTTCAGTTTGGCACAGGCTTTTGGAAAAAAAATTTTTTGTTGTTAAGGATATTTTTTCTGTGGATTTTTAGAGAGAGTGGAAGGGAAGGAGAGGGGGAGAGAGAGAGACATTGATATGAGACACATTGATTGGTTGCCTCCCGCATGCGCCCCAACTGGGGCTGGAGATCAAACCTGCAACCCAGGTACGTGTCTTTCACTGGGATTTGAACCCACAACCTCTTGGTGTATGGGCTGATGCTCTAACCACTGAGCAAAACTTGCCAGGGAGGCATAGCCTTTTAATTCTGTTAATATTGGTGTTGGGTACCCAAATTGGTCTGGGCATTAGTAGAAGTGATTAAAAACAGCTCCCTTATTCACTATCAGAAAAAAGGATTCCTGAGCATAGAAGATGAGGAAATTCACTTGTAGTGAAAGGAAAAAAAATTGGTGCTGACAGGTTCAAAAACCAAATTCATTTGTTTCTTACCAGAGTATTTGCTGTTCTCTAACTTTCTACCAGTTTCTTCTTTGTGCATTTCCAGGGTGTTTGCCATCCTGATGTGTATAGTTTATCACATATGCCTAACAGAATGGACCAGTCAGGTTCACAGGAAGTGGCAGGGGTCACCTTGGATAAGATGGGGGCTAAGTGTCGAGACAGTATCCTGCCTACATCTACCTGATTCTGCTGTGCCTGTCACTAGAGGGTCAGTTCCATGAGTGGGGACATGGTGGAGAGTGTACACAGCCGTGTGTTCCTGGCCTGTCCCATACTTGGCTAAAGCTCCCCCCAAATGAGGTTTTGCTTTTGTTTTTGAATGACTCCAGCAATCAAATGCCTCCTTAGCCTGTCACTGCTGTGAATTAGGGAGGAAAACACCTGTGTGAGTGTGTGAGTCTGTGTGTGCTTGAGTGTTTGCCAGCAACTTTTTTTTTTTTTTTTTTTTTTTTTTAAGAAAAAGAAACACCGGAAGCACAAACACAAAGGCAAGCAAAAGAGTAAAAAGTCAGAGAAAAGTAGTAGTTCTGAGAGTGCCGACAGCAGTGACAGCCAGAGTGAAGAAGATACCGTAGACTTGTCACCCCAGGAGCTGCTGAGACGGTAGGCAATGGGAACCTTCCAAAGCCTCATTAAGATCTTGATAATTTTGCATATTAACTAGGTTTTAAAAAAAGTTAATTTTTAATTAATAAGTAGTATGTGAATATATTATCATTGTGAAAATTTATACCTTACAGATAAAACTTAAAGTGGCTCTTGACCAATTCCCCAAACTTCTCTTTCCACAGTAACCTCTGCTCTCAGTTTCATATATAACTTATAAGAATTTTTTGCAAAACTACACACCTGTAACATATGTACACACACATTATGTTACGCATTTTTAATATAATTTTATGTAGCATAAATAGGGTATGAACATTTAGAGTGAATAAATACTGCCCAACTGTTTCCAAAATTAGCTGTATCAGTTTAAATTGTGAAAGCGCTTTGTTATATCAAATATAAATGGTACAGAAACATTTGCCAATATGATGGGTGAAAAACGGCATCTCATTTTTTAATTTTTTAAAAAATATATCTTTATTGATTTCAGAGAGAGGAAAGGAGAGGGAGAGAGAGAGAAACATCAATGATGAGAGAGTCATTGATCGAGCCGGCAACCCGGGCATGTGCCCTGACCGGGAATCAAACCCTGATCGCCTGGATCCCAGGTTGACGCTCAACTGCTGAGCCACGTCCGGCCGGGCAGGGCATCTCATTTTAATTTGCATTACCTGGATTAATGAGGTTGAGTGTCCTTTCCTATGTCTCAGCCTTTGCCATGTACCCTTTTGTGAATAGCTTGCTCAAGTTCCCCTGCAAGTGTTCTGTTTTCTGTTAGATTGTTTTACTAGTTTTTAGTAATTAAAAAATAATAATTCAGGATATTAATCCTTTGTGTTTTAATGTATTACCTATCATATGATTTTAACTATCTTTGTTATACAGAAGCTTTAATTTTTGGTGCACTCAACTTTACCAATTTTCTTTGTTGGTATGTTTTACATTTTTGTCTTTGAAAGGGCTTCCCTAACCCAAGATTTTATATATATATATGTAAACTATTCTCATGCTTTTGTAGATTTTTCCCTCCGCCAAACAGAGTAGGGTAGGCATCTAACTTACCTTTCTCCAAATGGATAGCCAGTTGTATTAGGGTGAATGAACTAGCAGCGATTAAGAACCCCTGCATCCCAGTGTCGTAGCACAGTGAAGCATTAATAAAATTGAGCTGTTTGGCTTGTCAGTTCATATCTAACTTGCCTTCTCTTTCTCTTTTACTTCCGTTTCCAGGCTAAAACATCTTCCTCTAAGGAGGCAGTAGTTGAACTCTGCCCTGGCCTGTTCCAAAACCAGATCTCCTCCATGATAGAAGTCTGTTGATTGCTCAGTTAATACATTGTACAGATTGTATTTATATGTAAATTCATGCTGTAAAATAATTTTTAAAACCTTGACATTTCAAAGGCTGCCTTGGAAGTTTGCAAAAATTGGTTTCTATTTTTAACTTCAGTTAGTGTCAAGGAAAAAAATTCAGACTGTACAGTTTAATTAAAATGGAATTTTTCTATTTCCGTCTTGATTTTTCATTTCCCGAAAGTTTAAAAAAAGAATGAAAATTGAAAACTGTTCTCTGGTATTGTTATGAAGAAAGCCAAGTCCTGATAAGGACAGCTGGACTTATCGAAGGACTTGTACAAGAGGGAGGTGGTCCTTTCCTTCTGCTCCTGCAGTGTTTCCCTCTGGCGGTTGATGGTGGCAGCCAGGAGTCCCCTGGGCTGCACAGTGCCAGGATCCTGGCAGGTGGCCTCAGCCTCTCAGGGTAGGTGTCACCAGTGTATCTGAGGCACCAAGACCAAGAGCTGAAGAGCATGCGCCCACCCCCTGACTCCCTGCTGGAGGCTGGCAGACCTTTGACAGAAGTAAATGACAGAGGGTTTTTTTTTACCTTATCAAAATGACATCGCAGAAAGATCAGAACGATTTTATAAGGAGGAAGAGGAGATCAGCACTTCCCCCACCCGGAGGTAACAACCCTTGCTGTTTGGTAACAGCCGTCCAGTCTTTGGGGTGAGGTTTTGTCCGTTACTTTCATCGGCATTGGGACAGATATTTCCCTCGCGCTCTTACATATGGTGTGTACCTGCCCCTAACAACTCCATCTTAATTCACCCAGAGCCATTTCTGAATGACCATTTCTCCGTGGTTGACATAAAGTGGGGTGGCCGAGAGCCCTACAGAGACGGGGGGCCCGCGGAGATGGTCCCGGGAGAGGGCGCCGGGGAGACCGAACGGGGCCGCCGGTTTTGCACTCGCCGCCTTGCTCCTTTCGTGCCCAGACCTCCAAGCCCGTTTCTCTGAGGGTAACCTCGTTATGCGCGGAGGAGGCAGCGAGCTCGCGGGGCTCCTGGGCGGGGGCGTGTCGGACCCAGGGCTGCGCGCGGGGGCGCGCGCGCGGGAGGCCACCGTTTGCAGCCAGGCCCGGCTGCCGGCCGCTGGTAGGCAGGGCGCCGAGATGGCCTCCCAGCCACCGAGGGTCCCCAGTTCCCCCAGACACCGGGCCAAGGGCAGGAAGAAGACACCGCCCCCGGAGAGGAGCGTGCGGCCGCCAGTGGACCCAGACTCGGACGACACAGCCCAGCGCAGCAGGCTGTCCTGGGCGACCCTGGCCAGGGCCGTGGGCTACTTCAAGATGTCGCTCTTGGACATACGGCGGGGCGGGCTGCTGTCCTCCCTCAACCCCCTGGCCATGGAGCACAGACTGCCTGAGAAGCGCCCGATGCCTGAAAAGAAGTTCTGGGGCGACCAGGAGCCCCTCTCCAAGGTTAGAACTGCTCTCGGGGGAGGGGCGGCGGTTTGTTCCCTGCCCGAGGCGCATCTAGTGGGCAAAGGCTCAGAAGTGGCCCAGGGCTCCCCCCTCCCCCCGCAGTCGCTGGGGAAACAGGACTATCCTGGGAAGGGGGTGGGCAGTGAGGACAGTGTTTCAAAGCAGCTGCCCTGACCCAACCTAGACCCTGTGGTCTCCAGCTGAGCCTCTAAATATCCCCAAGGTGACACTCCCAAGTGCATACCCCAGGGTGGGTGAAGGGGCCCTCCCCACCTGTTAAACAGAACACCAGCAGCAACAGAAAACTTAGAGTAGCAATAATAAAATAAAAAAACACAAAAACCTAACAACACTGCTCTGTATTCTCGGTGATACCTGAGAGACGTTGCCTTGATAAAGCAAAAACAGGCAGCTGGAAAGAGGAAATAATCTGTGAGCAGAGAAAATTCCTGGGGATGAAAAAGAGGATTTCCAAACCCAAATCCTCCGTGAAGGCTCTAACGTCAGAGGGAGAACTGGGACAGGAAGTCAGAAAGCAAGCTCAGGGGGTTCTTTGAGAACTCAGAGAAAAAAATAGAAAGGAACAAAAACGAGAGAAAAGATAAAGGGCACACAGGGGCGACCCAAAAGAGCCAATATACATATGAGAGGTGTAGGAGAGGGGGGAGGAAAGAAACACAGGAGGAAAACAATGAAGAAAACCTCCCTGGGCGGAAGAGAGACTGAAGTGCTCTCATGGAAAGAGATGGTCAAGGTCAATGAAAGGTTGGAAAGAAATATAACCTCACCTGTCCATTGATTTATCTGTCTGTTCTTCCACAAATACCATGCTGTCTTGATTTTTGTTGCTTTATAGTAAGTCTTGAGGTCAGGTAGTGTCATTAGTTCACCTTTGTTCTCCTTCAATAGCTGTTCTTTGCCTCTCCAAATTTTAGAATCAGTTTGTCAATAAACACAAAATAACTCAATGGGGTTTTAATTGGGATTGCACTGAATCCATAGATTAGGTGGGGAGAACTGACATCTTTACAATATTGAGTTTTTCTATCCATGAACATGGAATATCTCTGTTTATTTAGCTCTTTGATTTTATTCATCAGAGTTTTGTAGTTTTCCTTGTATAGATCGTCTACATATTTTGTGAGATACGCACCTAACTATTTAATTTTTTGGTGCTAGTGCAAATGATACTGTGTTTTAAAGTTAAAATTCCACTTGTTCATTGCTAGTATACAGGAAAGTGATTAACCTTCTGTATATTAACCTTGTATCCTGCAGTCTTGCTATAATCACTATTAGTTCCAGAAGTGTTTCATTGATTCTTTTGGATTTCGTATATCGGTGATAATGTCATCTGCAAACTAAGACAGTTTTATTTCTTCTTCTTTCCCATTCTTATACTTGTAATTTCCTTATCTTACTGCATGAGCTAGAACTTCTGATACAAGGTTGGAAAGGAGTAGTAAGAGAGAACACCTTTGCCTTGTACTGGTCTTCGTGGGAAAGCTTTGAGTTTCTCACCATTAAGTATTATGTTAGTTGAAGGTTTATTGTAGGTATTTATTTGTCAAGTTAAGAAGCTCCCCTCTAGTTTGCTGAGCATTTTTTATAATGAATGGGTGTTGGATTTTTGTCAAATGCTTTTTCTGTACCTATTGATATGATCGCATGAGTTTCTTTTTTAGCCTATTGATGTGATGGATTACATTAATTTATTTTTGAATATTGAACTGATCTTTCATACCTGAGATAACCTTCACTTGATCATGATGTATAATTTTTTCTATGCATTGTTGGATTCTGTTTGCTAATATTTGATGAGGATTTTTGCATTTGTGTTCATGAGAGATACTGGTAATGTCATTGTCTGGTTTTGGTATTTTGGTAATGCTAGGTAGCCTCGCAGAATGACTTATGAAGTATTCCCTCTGCTTCTATCCTCTGAAAGAGATTGTAGAAAACTGGTATAATTTATTCCTTAAACATTTGGTAGAATTTACCAGTGAACCCACCTGGGCCTGGTGCTTTCTGTTTTAAAAGGTTATTAATTAGTGATTCAGTTTCTTTAATAGATAAAAGCCTTTTCAAATTATCTATTTCTTTTCATGTGGGTTTTGGCAAATTGTGTCTTTCAAGGAATTAGTCCATTTCATTTCAAATTTGAATCTAGCCAGTTGTATTTCAAGCTATCAAATTTGTGGGAATAGAGTTGTTTATAATATTCTTTGATTATCTTTTAATGTCCATAGCATCTGTGGTGATATCTGTTTTATTTCTGGCGTGTGCCCTGACGGGGAATTAAACTGCGATCTCCTGGATCATATCCATGCTCAACTGCTGAGCCATGCCAGTCGGGCTGTTTTAGTTCTGATATTAGTAATTTGTGGCCTCTCTCTTTTTTTCTGTTATCCTGGCTAGACGCTTATCAATTTTATTGACCTTTTGAAAGACCAGCTTTTGGCCCAGCCCGCATGGTTTAGCGGTTGAGCATCGACCTATTATCCAGAAGACTGTGGTTTGATTCCTGGTCAAGGCACATGCCCAGGATGAGGGCTTGATCCCTGCTGGGGGGCATGCAGGAGGCAGCCGATCAATGACCCTCTCTTATCATTGATGTTTCAGTCTCTCTCTCTCTCTCTCCTTCCTCTTTGTGAAATCAATGAAGTTATATTAAAAAAAAAAAAAAAAGACCAGCTTTTGGGTTCATTGATTTTCTCTGTTGATTTTCTGTTTTCAGTTCCATTGATTTATGCTCTATTCCTTATTTCTTTTCTTCTTCTTACTTTGAATTTAATTTATTTTTATTTTTCTATTTTTCTAGGGTGGAAGTTTAGGTAATTAATTTTAGGTCTTCTCTTTTAATATATGAACTCAATGATATAAATTTCCCTTTAACCACTCTTTTCACTGCATTTCACAAATTCTGATAAGTTGTATTTTTATTTTTGTTTAGTTGAAAATATTTTAAAATTTTTTCCTGAGATTTCTATTTTTGAACTGTGTTATTTCTAAATGTGTTGTTGAGTCTCCATGTATTTTGACATTCCAACCATCTTTCTGTCATTGATTTCTAGTTTAATTCTATTGTGTTCTGAGAACAGACAGTGTATGATTTATGTTCTTTTAAATTTGTTAAGGTGTGTTTTGTGGCCTAGAATATGGTCTATTTTGGTAAATGCTCCATATGAGTTTGAAAAGAATGTGTATTCTGCTGTTGTTGGATGAAGTAGTCTGTAGATGTCCATTATATTCAATTTATTTATTTATTTTAAAAAAATATATCTTTATTGATTTCAGAGAGAGGAAAGGAGAGGGGGGGAGAGAGAGATAGAAACATCAGTGATGAGAGAATCATTGATCGGCTGCCTCCTGCACGCCCCCGACTGGGGATCGAGCCCGCAGCCCAGGCATCCTGACTGGGAATCGAACCACAATCTCCTGGATCCTAGGTCGATGTTCAACAGCTGAGCTACACTGGCTGGACTTTTTTTTTTTAATCCTCTCCTGAGGACACTTTTTTATTGATTTGAGAGAGAGATGAGGGAGGAGGAGAGAGGAAGAGAGAGGGAGAGGAGAAACATGGATCAATTGCCTCCCATACATGCCCCAACCGGGGATCAAAACCGCAACCTTTTTGGTGTTTCAGACAATGCTCCAACCAACTGAACCACTTAGCTGGGGCCTCCATCCATTTAGTTTTAATCTATATGTGTCTTTATACCTGAAGTGGGTTTCTTGTAGACAAGATATTGTTAGATCTTGTTCTTTGGTTGATTTTAATGATCCCTGCCTTTTAATTTGTGGATTTCAATAGTCAACATGATTATTGATATAGCTGGGTTAATATACACTATATTTGTTACTGTTTTCTATTTGTTGATTTTTGTTCTTATTTTTACTTCCATTCTCCTTCTGTTTATTTATGGTTCTAATAGAGCATTCTATGTGATTCCATTTTCTCTCCTTTTTGAGCATATCAGATATGGTGTTTTTTTTGTTGTTCCTTTTTGTTTTTACTTTTTTTTTAGTGATTGCCCATGAGTTTGCAATATATATTTACAGTTAATCCAAATCCACTTTCAAATAACCACTTGCTGGGTGATGTGGGCCCAGCTGCCTGGCCCAGGTTGTGGGCTCAGTTCCCAGTATGGGGCATGCAGGAGGCAGCCTCTCATTGCCTCTCATCAGCCAGGACCACCTTTGTTCTTTTTCCAGATTGTTTTGGCTGTCCTGCTTCTTTCGAATTTCCATATAAATTTTAGGATCAGCTTGTCAATTTCAGCTTGGATTTTGATGAGATAGTGTTGAATCTGTAAATCATTTTTAAGGACATTTTCATCTTAACAATAGTAAGTCTGCTAATCCATGAACAAAGGATGTTTGCTCATTTATTTAGGTCTTTTAAAATCTCTTTCAACAATGTTTTGCAATTTTCAGAGTATAAGTTTTACACTTTTTTGTTAAATTTATTCCTATTTTGGTGCTTTTATAAATGGATTTTTTTCTTAACTTTTTCTAGATTGTTTATTGCAAATGTATAGAAATACAACTGATATTTTAAATACTGAGCTTGTATTCTGCAACCTGCTGAACTTATTCAGTCCATCTTTTTTTTCAGATTCCATTTCAAATTCTGAGTGGACACCAACACCTTGTGAGTTCTTGTCACTTTTGTGTGGACGACACAAAGCTCCTCAGTGGCTCCTTTGACTGCACCGTGAAGCTGTGGGTAGGTGGCCCCATGTTAGTTGGAACCAAAACATCCTGTAGGCTTATGTCAACTCTTGTGGAGAGTTCCCCAGTACTGAGTTTCCAGGCTCTCAAGGGTCACAATGATTTGGAGAGGCCTTTTTGAGTCAAGTCTAAGAAGGAGAAGCAAAGTGAAGGGCTCACATGAGTGTCAAGCCACTGGCGAGAGATGAGTTAATGTAGCTGCTGTTAGGCTGTTGGTTTGGAAACAGTGGGAGCAGGGGATAGAGACCACTGGACTGGGAGTGCCTCACCTTTTTTGTTCCTAGAGCCTACCAGGGGTGTCTGAGCCGTGCCATTTCTTTGGGTCTCCTTCTCATTTGGGAAATTGAGTTCTATCCACAGAGATGGTATAGCCAAGCCTTGCTGGCCACAGAGGACAGAAAAGTGACCAGGCCTGGGACCTGTTTGTGAGAAGAAGTTGGGAGAGGCAGACCTGAGATTAGTGCAGGAAGCAAGGGAACAAGGAATGGGTGTGATGGTCAGACAAGGTTGCAGAGAGGTGGTCACCAAGAGCTCTTCCAAAACCTCCTGGACATAGCCAGCAGACCCTGGCAGGCCTGTTTAGCGGCATTGCTGGTCAGACAGGAGCAGGGCTAGGGGATGGCAATGTTCCTTAGGGGCCAGGCCACTGATGACTGTGTGGCTGGAGCTGGGCTCATGGTGGAAGACAGTCAGCTCTGAGTTTTGTAATCTCCTCTGGCTTCAGGGGCAGGAGAGGGACAGGGTGGAACAAGTCAAACCTGGTTCCTGGGTTCTGGTTCAGGTAACCAGGTGGAAGATAGTTTGGAGGAGCATCTTTTGTGTCATTGGTGGGTACCAAGGCCAGGCAGACTGAACAGGAGGATTTGGGAACCATCCAAGTGATTCACGCCCCACATTTGGGACCCACTAGCTCTGTGACCCTTTTGAGATGGATGAGAGTCATAGGACCATGTGATTCTCATGCTTTACTGTTCCCAACAAGCTGATTGAACTCAATCCACAACTTCAGTCAGTGCCTCTATGACCTCTCGCTCCCTGTCCATCTCTCCTGTTGATTTGAGGATGCCGTGGATGGATCTATTATCCGGGATTTTGAGCATCGGCCCGAAGCTCCTGTTTTAGAGTGCAGTGTCACGGCTGACAGCAGAAGGTGACCTTTCTTTCCTTTACACTGGTCAGGAACAGCGAGAGTGAAGAGGCACACCAGGGACAGTTGAGTAAAAACAATATGAGAATTTAACTTTCATGGAAATTTATCTTATATAGTGGACAAAGATTGCCACAGAAACATGCAATATAACAAGACAAAGGTACATTTTTTTTATTTTACTAAATGTACAATAAAACATTTCAGAGTGAAATGAGCTGCCTATGAAAGTATTTTTTCTGTTAAAAATTAGACATGTGAGCAGAAGTGATTGATCCTTGTGAGCTGTAGATATCGCCTTAGAAGAAGATGGTCAGTTATGGAATAGAAGAGATGATACCTTTAACGCCCTAAACATGAGAGAACAGATTTAGACGGCTGAGGGAGTAAGGAAGAGAGTGGTGCTGGCCTGCTTTTGTGTTAGGTTCTCTCTGTGCTCAGTGAGAACCCACTGCTCTCCAGGGCAGGATGGGGGGTGAGTGGGTGGTGGTCATGGAGCATGTTTAGAGAGATTCTGGTATTATTTGCAATCTTGGTCTTAAATTATCAAAATTTTCTATGAGGAAACCATATGCATAACTGTCTCTGCCATAAAGACCCTTTCTCGTCATGTTATTCCAGAATTACTGCATCAGCCTATGATAAAACTCTGAGGACTTGGGACCTTGAAACAGGCAAGCTGCTGGTAAGCATGCCCCGCCCCAGTGGAGATGCCTCAGCTCGGGGTCTGCACTGGGCCTTAGGGGGCCCTGGGCTTGGTGTGGGGTGGCAAGAGAAATCAGACTTCCAGGAAAAGAGAATTTTCTCAGGGATCCAAGATGATGAAGTGGGGGCATTGGGAGAAGGGCTTCTTCTTGAAGGATGGATACATGGAAAGAAGTGGGATGGGGTGGGGGTTAAGGTAAGGGGTCATGGCATTTCAGACTGAGGGAGAGAGGCTCTCCCCTGTGAGGTGTCTGGATTTGATGAGGCAGGAAGTAGTGCTGAGGCCAGGAAAAGGCCCCCTGGCCAAAGCATAAGGGTTCTGGCCCTTCCCAATCTGTTCATCTTGGAGGGGCCACCACCCATCCATCCAAACCACCCTGAGGTCCCCTCTCTCTCCTGCTCAGTGCCCAGCAGCCCCGGTCCTTCTCAGGCATCTCTTCAGGGTCTCCTGTCCCTTCCCTGATGTCCTTCCCTAGCAGATCCCCATTCACCTCCCCTCTCCCTTCCTCTTCTTTTGTCTCCTTAAAAAGCAGTCTTTCTCTTAGTGCAAAGATCAATTTACATTCATTGTAAAGTTTTTTTAAGAAAGAAAAGCCAAGATTAGAAAAAACAAAATCAAACACTTTAAAACCCCCAGAGATTATAGTTAACATCTTGCTGTCCCATTTCCTATATTTACATATTAACCCAGACAAGTATTTTCTGTTAGCAACATAGTATCATTTCAGTACACATCAACATCGTATTATGATTATTATTTTTTAAAAAATATGTCTTTTTTGATTTCAGAGAGAGGAAGCGAGAGGGGGAGAGAGAGAGGTAGAAACATCAATGATGAGAGAGTCATTGATCGGCTGCCTCCTGCACGCCCCCCACTGGGAATCGAGCCCATAACCCCGTCGTTGACCAGGAATCGAACCTCAATCTCCTGGATCATAGGTTGATGCTTGACTGCTGAGCCACGCTGGCTGGGCTCAACATCATGTTTTTTAATGGATGTGTGGGATCCATCGGACAAATAGATCATGCTGGTTTCACCATTCCCTGTTTCAGGACATTAAGGCTGCTTTCACTTTTATTATAAACAATGCTACAATGAGGGAAGTTTGCATATAAGTTTTATACATATGCAGCAATATATTTTTGGATATGTAGCTGGATTTTATTACTAATTTGGTATAGAAACATGGGGCTTTTAAAACTGTCCTCCAGAAATCTGTTCTAACTTATACCTTAGGCACTGGAGGAGAGCCCACTATCTCTCACCCTCACATGCCAGGTAACATAATTAAAAAAAAAAATTAACCAATTTTGTAGGTGAAAAATGAGATTGGTGTTGATCTTTAAACATTTTCCCAAATGTTTATTTCTTCTCTCGTAAATTTCCTGTTCTTGTCTCCAGCCAGTTTTTCTATCTCGGATGCTTTCTTTCACTTCTTTACCAAAATGCATAGGGGTAAAGTTGGCCATTACTCGAACCTTGCTGCCAGTTCTGCTGGGTACTGTCCCTACCCTTGTTCATCATAATTAATCTGGACACAGATTAATTAATTACATTTATTGATTAAATGAATTGATTAAAACCAAGCGAACTTAAAAATTCAGTTTCTTATTTGCACTAGCCTACTACAAGCACTCAATGGCCACATGTGGCCAGTGGCTAGGATATTGGACAGCACATAGATGGAACATTTCCATCATCACAGAAAGCTCTACTGAACAGCTGGGCTAGAGAGAGAACAACCTTTTGATCGTTGCCCTATTTCAGTGGAAGATCAGGCATGAAAACCTCATAACCGCCTGTAACTTTTCTCCTGATGGTAAATATGTGGTCGCAGGCTTAGATGTGGATCACGGAATCTGTTTAACTGATGCCCTAAACGCCAAGATTCTGATACACATCAAAGGTGAGTTTGCAAAAAAAAAAAAAAAAAAAGGTGAGTTTGCATGGGCTCCCTGTTCTGTTCTGTCAGCCATGGCAACAGCTGCTTGTCACTTGACTGACTTTTGATTGCTCTATTTGGTGAAACTGTAATGATATGAGTCATATAATTAAAGGTGGGACACTGATTGATAAAAACACTGGCTATTAATACCAAGACTGGTCATCAGTTAACATTTTTCGTTCAGTCTTGTGCTCGTAATTTAATGAAACAATGTTGTGCTCCAACCTCATGTGGACATTTAAAGCCCAACTTTTTATTGAGTGGAGGCTCAGCCTTCTTAATATTTTTATCTGTATTTTCTAAATATTAAAATAATAATCATTTATGTCACTTTCCTGGTTGTGATATATCATTATGCAAGATGCTACCACTGGGGAAAACTGGGCATACAGGCTCTCTTTGTTTTATCCTTGTAATTACATGTCAGTTGACAGTTATAGCAAAATAAAGGTTAAAAAATACATAATCTTTGTAAAAAAATTTGGTGTGTAAAGTCAAAAGTTGAAGACTCCTGTACCGGTCCTGTCTCCTCCCCAGAGATGCCTATTATAAAAAATATGTTGCTGGGTGGCCTTCCTGAACTCTGTGTGTGTGTGCATATTTGTGTGTGTTTGCACACACAGTGCTACTTCCCGTATGTGCTTTATGTCTATTTTTATCAATATGGAACCATGATATGTGCAATGCCCCATGGCTTGTATGTTTCCCTTAATGTATCACATCCTACTCTACCTCTCCTCACTCTCCAGGTTTTAGCTGCTCACCACACTTCTCCATGTGCTGTCCCACCTCCAGACCTTTGCTCATGCTGTTCCTTCTGCCTGGAACACTCTTCCTGCCCTCCTGCCCTTGATAACTTTTGGGCCCTTCCTCTACTTCTCAGGGCTGCCCCAGGCTGGGCCAGGAGCTGTGAGGTACCTTACCAGGAGCTGTGAGGTACCTCACCCTCCTTTCAGGGCCCCTGGCATACTGTGGGGCATTGCCCACTCAAGGGTGAATCCCCATCAGACTGGGAGCTCTGCTGGGACAGGGAGTGGATCGGCCGTGCTCCTTGTTCAAAGCCTGGCATGTGTGGTAGGCACTAAGGGATGTGTGAGTGACTAGTCCCTTGTGAAAACTGGAATTGTGCTTCTGGAATATTGTCATTGTCTGGGGGAGTAGTATGAGCCTCTGGGCCTTGAGAAGCATGTGGCTTGGAACATGAAACGTGCATAACAAGACCCTTTCCCTGTGCCTCAGATCACCACAAAAGATCGGTCACAGCTTGCCGCTTTGACCCTGATAGCCAGAAGGTGGCTTCCGTATCATTGGACAGGAGCATCAAGATCTGGGATGTTACATCCCAGGCCACGCTGTTTACCATCACCAAGTGAGGAAGGGCCCCAGGAAGCCGGGCAGCATCTTGTATCAGGGAAGTGGGCAGGATTCCCATCCATGCCCTCCTGGATTTGGCCTGCACACTTTCGGCTTGTTAGCCAGCATCCATGTTGGGCATCTCCAGCTTGGTTGTGGGTACTATGAGGAGGCTGGAGAGGGGAAAAGGGAAGGAGGAGGGAAGGCTGGGGAAACCACCACTTGTGGCCTTTGGGCTGGGACAGGCCTCAGGTACATTTGTTTCAATGTGAGCCAACATAATCTCAACTGATCCTGAAGTTTCCAAGGAGTAAACAAATTCTTGAAGTATATATATATATATATATATGCTTCAACTGTCAAACATAAATTAGAAAACTCAAGAGAAGGAAACTACTGTATTTAACCATATTTTGCTTACTATGTTCTGTCTTTTTTTCTGATGTTCCAAGTTTCTTTCTTTTACTGCTTGCTTTCTGTTTGGAAAAACTTCCTTTAGCCATTCTTTTAGGGTAGGTCTGAGGCCAAACATTCTCGTAGTTTCCTTTCATTTGAAAATGTCTTGCCCGGCCAGGTGTGGCTCAGCGGTTGAGCGTTGACCTAGGATCCAGGTGATCGGGGTTTGATTCCTGGTCAGAGCACATGCCCAGGTTGCGGGCTCCATCCCCAGTCGGGGGCATGCAGAAGGCAGCTGATCAATCACTCTCTCATCATTGATGTTTTTCTCTCTCTCTCTCCCTCTCCTTTCCTCTCTCTGAAATCAATAAAGATATATTTTTTTAAAAAATAAAAATAATGAAAATGTTTTGATTTCCTCTTCATCCTGAAGGACATTTTTGCTGGATATAGAAATCTGGGTTGACAAGTTTTTCTCTTTCTTTCAGCATTTAAAAACTGTCATGTCACTTTCTCTGGCCTCCGTGGTTTCTGATAAGAAATCCACTGTCATTCAAATTGTTTTTCCCTTCTAGGTGAGGCGTAATTTCTCTCTCACTGCTTTCAAGATTTTTTCTTTATCTTCACTTTTCAAAAGTTTAATTATGATGTGTCTTGGTGTAGATTTCTTTGAATTTATCCTATTTGGAATGACATAGCTTTTGGGATCTATAGGTTTATGTCTTTTGCCAAATTTGGTAAAATTTCAGATGTAATTTCTTTGATTACTTTTTCATCCCCACCCTCTTTCTCCTTCCGAAACTCTGATGAAACAAATGCTTAGATATTTTGTTATAGTCCCACAGGTTCCTGAGGTTCTGGTTTTTTCCCCCCAATCTATTTTTTGGATAGGTTAATTTATATTGTCTGCCTTTATAGTCGCAAATGATTTCCTCTGTCCTCCCCACTGAGTTTTTTATTTTGGTTGCTGTATTTTTTAGTTCTGAAATTTCCATTTGATCATTCTTTATATTTTCTTTTTGGCTGAGGAGTTCTATCTTTTTGTTTGTTCCAAACATGATTGTAATTGTCCATCAGTGCATTTAAAAAAATTATATTTTATTTTTATCTTCACCAGAGGATATGTTTTTTAAATTGATTTTTAGAGAGAGAGGAAGGGAGAGCAAGAGAGAGAAACATCAGTCAGTTGCCTCTCACATGTGCCCTGACCAGGGATCAAACACGCAACCTAGGTATGTGTCCTGACCAGGAATCGAACCCACAACCTTTTGGTGCACAGGATGACACTCCAACCAACTGAGGTACCTAGCTAGGGCCCATCAAAGCATTTTTTCTTTTAAATTTGTTGTTGTTGTTGTATAATCCCGAGGATATATTTTCCATTGATTTTTAGAGAAGCTGGAAGGGAGAGAGCGGGGGAGAGAGAGAAACATCTGTGTGAGAGAGACATATCAATCGGTTGCCTCCCACGTGCCCCGACCAGGGCTGGGAATGAACCTGCAACCCAGGTATGTGCACTTGACCAGTAATCGAACCCAAGACCTTTTGGTGTGAGGGCCCATACTCTACCACTGAACCACACTGGCCAAGGCCTATCAATACATTTCTATGATGGCTTTTTAAATATATATATATATATATATATTTATTGATTTCAGAGAGAGGAAGGGAGAGGGAGAGAGAGAGTTGAAACATCAACGATGAGAGAGTCGTCATTGATCAGCTGCGAGCCCGCAACCCGGGCATGTGCCCTGATTCCGATCCGGAATCAAACTGCAATCTCCTGGATCCTAAGTCGATGCTCAACTGCTGAGCCACGCCCGGCCGGGCTATGATGGCTTCTTAAAAATCCTTATCGGATAATTCTAATATCTTTGTTATCTCAGTGTTGGCATCTATTGATTGTCTTTCTCATTTATCTTGAGATTTTCCTGGCTCTTAGTATGATAAGTGATTTTTAGTTGTATCCTGGACATTTGGAGTATTACATTATGAGACTGTCTTACTTAAATCTTCTGCCTTAGCAGGCCATCTGATTACAGCCTGACAAGGGTGGCAATCTAGGCTCCCGTCTTGGCCTTTGCTGACAGAGGTGGGGATGGGGCTGCAGTTTTCCCCAAGATATTTGGCTGGAGTTAGGTGGGTATTGTCTAAAGGTGTTCCGTTTTGTTAGGCTCTTCCTTTGGCTAGGGAGAGTGAGTTTACTTGGAGGCCTTTTCTTTTGTTCCCCATTTCTTTTTTTGTTGTTGTTACAAGCTTTTCCAGTACTCAGTCCAGGACATATGTAGCAAAAAGAAAACCCTAGGCACTCACAGCATGCCCTCCTTGGGTCCCAAGAGCCCTAGCTGGTCTGCCTTTTCTCTACCATTCACAATCTTCTGTTTGCTCTGTAAATGCCCAGGGTTGTTAGCCATCCTAAGCAGGAGGAATGGAGAGAAGTGCATTGACTCCATCTTAATCCAGACATGCATGTGCAACACAAGCACTTTTCCCAAAGATTGGCACTAAGAAAAATGGTCTTTTATGAGAAGTGGAATTTATTTGAAATGAGAATCCATCCTGAAAAATAGAGATAGCCCTGGCCTGAACCACAATGACAGTGTCTAGATTCTGGGGAGGGATTTTTATTCCATCTCCAGGTTTAAACCCCATTGACAGTGTGGATGCAGAGATGGTTCTTAGCCCAGTAGGCATAGGGATTTGGAAAGTTTTACCCTGGACACCGTTGGAAAGTTGACACTAGCCCCCCTTTGATCTTGCTCGGTTTGTGCATTTCAAAGAACAGAAACAGAGTCCAAAACTCTGACCTGAGCTCTAGAAAACAGTTTTTGCTCAACCTTTTCCTCAGGTAAAATGATTGATTTTATGATTCGGGCTACTCAGAGATGCTCATTTATGTTTATAGATTTGCTTGAAAGTTCTGTTTATAACAGGAGATGAGAATCATGGGAAAAATACTTTGAGGATCACAAACAAAAAAAGCAGCAAAATGCTGACAGATTTTTTTCCTCCAAACAAGAACACATTTAAAAATTGAGAATGGATAACCAAAAACTATATTAATTAAATGTGCAACATTAAAATATGCTTTAATGACACTGAAGACAGATAAAGAGAGAGGGAGAGAGAAAGAGAGAGAGCAGTTGGGGTGAAGAAGAGTAAGTGGGAGGGGGTGGAGGGGGAGGGCAGGGGAGAAGTAGCCAAACGTCCACATCTTGGAGTGAAAGGAGGTGAACAGTGAACAGGAGAGGCACACTTTGTGTGACCCAGCACCAGGCCTGAAGGGCTGTTAGTCCATTAACTACCACTGACAGCTTTTCTAACTGCTCTTTTCCTCAAGCCTCAGGCAGCTCCAAATAGTGCAGTGGTTCTTAATTGGGGGCAGTTTTATACCCCAGTGGACATTTAGCAATGTCTGCAGACATTTTTGGTTGTCACGACTAGGTGTGAGGGCTACTGGCATCTAATGGGTAGAGCCCAGGGATGCTGCCCAACATATTGCAATGTACAAAACAGTTCCCTATCACAATGAATTATTTGGTACAAAATGTCTGTATTGCCATGATTGAGAAACCCTGGAACAGTGTGACATAGTTAGAGCAATTATCATCTGGACCATGGTAGTCAGTGATTGAAGGAACGATGCCCATTAGGTCACAGGGCATCAGCTCCAATGCCCTCTCCCTTCACCCTCCCCCCCTTAGGTGTGTCTTCAGATTTTCCAGGAGTCTAGTGCTAACATCTGCACCCTTCCCTCTGTGTTTTCAGCGCACATTCCAATGCAATCTCAAACTGCTGTTTTACCTTCAGTGGCCATTTCCTATGTACAAGCTCTTGGGATAAAACCTTAAAAATATGGAACATTCATACAGGGGAGTTTCGGAACCGTGGAGCCTGTGTGACTCTGATGCAGGGCCATGAAGGGTCTGTGAGTTCCTGCCACTTTGCCAGAGACAGTGAGTAATAAACACGTAGAAGAATTCTGCACCCACAGGAGTGGTGGGGCAGAGTTCCTCATGCTTCATTCACACGGGACTTTCCTTAGCACAGAGAGATGATTTTCAGTGTTGCTGGGTGGATTTATTTTCCACAAGAACAAAAAAGTCAAGAGGGAGATTCATAGGCACAAGTTTGTAAGTGACAGAAACTCAGCTCAGTGTGGTTTAGGCAACAAAGGAAATTCATTAACTCCTGTAATGGGAAAGTCCAGGTCTCACTTCAGGTGTGGCTGAGTCCAGACACTCAGACAGTGCTGTCAGGGAGCCAACTCTTCTACTCTGCTCCTCAGATCAGCTTCTTTCTTGTATTGGTATTTCTCCTCAAGTAGGCAAAGTGGCCTCTGGTGGTTCAGGCCAACAGTGGTTCTGGCTGCTGGTGATTCTGGAGAAAGCAGCTCCCTCTGATGATGCCAGCACAAGTCCCATGGAAGACTCCCATTGGCTCAGCTTGGGTCGCATGCCCATCTCTGAACCAATCACTATAGCAGGAGATGAAAGGTACTGATTGGCCAGGTCTGAGTGACTTGCCCACCCCCAGAGTTAGAGCTTAGGGTAAGAACACTCTGAACCAGAGGGATTGATAATAGGTGAGGGAAATTGGGAAGCTATTTCCAGATGAAGGGGCATGGATGTGAGCAGGGGCAATGACAGGAACCTGATACACAGGAGCCAAAGGTTATACTCCTGCCTCCTCATGGACTGTGTGTGGGGGACCCCAGCCAGTACACACGTGATCAGGGTTTGACTTGAGAAATGTGTTTTTCCGAATAACTTTTCCTCTTCAGAAGCAGCCTCTGTGTAAGTCAGACCCCACTATGAGGCGCCCCACCAGTTTGTTTCCTTGGCTTTACTGGTTTCAGAGTTGCATACAGTCATCACTATTTGCAGATTCTCTATTTATAAACTTGCCTACAGGCTAACATTTATTTGTAACCCTAAAGTCAATACTCATGGCACTTTTGTGGTCACTCGTGGATATGTGAAGCGCAGTGCAAATTTTGTTAGCCTGTGTGCGCATTCCCAGGTGAAGTTGAAATAGGTGACTTGCTGCCTTCTTGTTTCATCGCTCTCATCATAACGTGTACTTTTTGTGGTCCATTTAGTGCCATGCTTTGCAATTTGAGCTTTTAGTTGGTGCTGTTGCTGTTTAAACCAGCCTCCTAGCAATGCTGTCCAGTGCTCCTAAGTGCAAGAAGGCTGTGATGTGCTTTATGGGGAAAACACACATGTTAGAGAAGCTTCATTCAGGCATGGGTTTCAGAACTGATGGCCCTGAATTCAATGTTAATGAACAAACAATATATATCAGATAAGGTGTCTCTAAACAGAAACAGACATAAAACAAGGTTATGTTTTTTGATGAGTTTAGGAAATGTGACCAGAGGCTCACAGGAACCTAACCCTGTATTTTCCTTAGGAGCAATGGCTCAGTATTTGCTAGTTCAGTGTTTGTGATGACTTGACAGAAAATAACTACCTTTAATAATGAGAATCAGCTGTAACTGTGGGTGGTTGAAACACCAGGAAGGGGGGGTGAGGGTGTCTTTAGAGTGAGTCATGAATCACCTCACTAACGAGGCCTCAGCCCGCTTTGACCCCACCACAGGAGGAAGCAGTTGCTTGGAGAAGATGACCCCTCAAGACTCTCATTTTGTGTTGCAGCATCTTTTCTCGTGTCTGGAGGGTTTGACAAGAGTGTGACTATTTGGGATGTAGGAGAAGGCTACCGGAAGCTCTCCTTGAAGGTACCAGTGCCAGCATCAGAATAGAGCATCTGAGCTTTGCTCCTTAGTCACTCCATGCTGGGTGCTGGATGCTGGGGAGACAGAAGACCTAGATGTCCCCTACGGAGCTGATACCTCTGTGGGGAAGGACAAACAAATCAACAGTGATGAATGAAATGGAGAAACCACAATGGGTGATGTGATAGAAACGGACTGCAGGGACTAATCCACAGTGGGTGGGAAGGGAGGGCCTCATGGAGAAGGGGGCCTTTGAGCTGAGGAACGATGGCAGGGAAGGACTGGATGAGTGAGGAGCTTGGGGGAGGGCATTCCAGGCAGATGGAACAGCAAATGCAGATAGGAAAGTGTTTAAGAACAACAGAAATTACTGTGTAGAAGGCTAAATGCCACAATGAGGCATGCACAGAAAGCTGTAGGCTCCCAAATAAAGGGTGTCAATTGGGTGCTTTTGGCTGCGAGTTAGAGAAGACTCCACTCAAAGTAGCTCCATAATAAGGGAATAGATTACCCAACACAGCCAGCACCCAGAGGTCAGCAGTCCCTGGATGGGCTCCTTCAGTGCCTCTGTTCCACCCTAAGATATCTGCATACTCCCTGATCCTAAGATGTCATGGCCACCTTTGGCTGGGAATGCTTGCACCCATGACTCTTGGTCTCTCTGCTCCATGTGACCAAATGTAGATGATGTCCCCTTGGATCACCACAACATTCAGGCTCCCACAGGCCGGTCTATTTGAGCTTTCTGAGTTGGGAGGGGCAAAGGAGTTTACATCACAGCAAATAAATGGCTTAAAATGGAATGTTCAAGCACCCTGTGCTTAAAGTTAAGTCCCTTTGCCCCCTATTAGTTTGTTCTGCTCACTTTTCTCCTCTCTCCTCTCTATTCTTCCACCTTCAAATTCCTTTCCTTTTGTCATGCACAGCAGCTTAATCTTCTCTCCGGTTCCCTGTCCTACCCAACCGTGTTGCCTCACTGTTCCCCTCTTTCTATAAGGGAAAGGCCAAAGAATGACAAGGGTGCTGGCAGATCCCTGATGTCATCAAATGTCTGACCCAGCAATGGTATCTGTCTCCTCTGAGCTCCTTTGTATCTGAGGAAAACAGTCCCCCACTTGAAGCCAAAAGCCCCCTCACCAGTCAGAGCTCTGAGGAGTATTCCCTAGAACCAAGCAAGCAAGCACAAACCTGCGAGAGGTGCTCTGGTACCAGCTAGGGATACAATAATTCTTTCCCCATCCTGCTGTCTTTAAAAACACGCACAAGGCCATGACATACACGTATCACAAGCCTTGACACTCTGTTTTCCACCTGAAATGTCCTTGGTGAAACCAGGGAAGCACAGTTGGTTACTCTTAAATGTAAGCAACATTGGGTTTACTTGTTTTGTTTTTGTTTTTGTTGTTCTTACAAAAGCTTTTCCTCTAGGTCCTTGTTAAAACTCTATTTTTCTTCAGGGCCATAATGACTGGGTTATGGATGTTGCCATTAGCAGCAACAAGAAATGGATCCTGTCTGCTTCAAAGGTAAAAGTGGCCAACCTTTGAGTGACTTAAAATCTCTGTTGCATCTGTGAGGATTGGTGATAACAGAAGCTCTGTTGTCAAGTAAAATTTGGGGGCAGGTTCAGTCTGAGGGCCACACCTGGCCAGGCCATCCCATCCCATCCAGGGAGCGGCCTGTACGAGGACAGCAGGTCCCTCTGTCTGCTCTTGTGGGGAGTTGCCTCTGTCTCTGCACCACTGGCATTTGAGTTTCACTGGAGCAAGGGCCTGGCCAGACTGGTGAGAGATAGAGCCAACAAGGGGCCCCATACCTCGCTACATCCTGGGATTCCCATTCCAGTGGCACATAGCGGCTAGCCCAGGATGTCCAGAGGGCTGTCCTCTAGGTGTGAGGACCAGAGAAGTGGGGAATCACCTTGCCCCTTACCTCTATTAGAGACATTTTATTCTCTAGACTGAGAGTTTCTCGATCTATGAGACTGGACAAAACTGCCTACTATGACCAGCTTACTTGAGAGCCAACCTAGGATCTGCCACACCTTACAGAAAATCCATAGTAAATAGCACATAATAAAAATTCTATGCCTATGTATTATTTTATTTTTTAAAAGATTTTTTAAAAATTGAGTTTTAGAGCCCACCCGGATGTGGCTCAGCGGTTGAGCATCGACCTAGGATCCAGGAGGTTGAAGTTCGATTCCTGGGCAGGGGACATGCCTGGGTTGCGGGCTCGATCACCAGTCGGAGGCGTAAAGGAGGCAGCCAATCAATGACTCATCATTGATGTTTCTATCTCTCTCTCCCTCTCCTTTCCTCTCTCTGAAATCAATGAAGATATATTTTTTTAAAAAATTGATTTTTAGAGAGAGAGGAAAGGAGAGAGAGAGAAACATCCATGATTAGAGAGTCATTGATCGGCTGCCTCCTGCACACCCCCCCCCCACTGGGGATAGAGCCTGCAACCCAGGCATGTGCCCTGACCAGGAATCGAACTTCGACCTTCTGGATCCTAGGTCGATGCTCAACCTCTGAGCCATGCCGGTTGGGCAATCTTAGCTTTTTGAGTGTAGTAATCCTAATAGTTATGAAGTGGTATTTTGTAGTTTTGATTTGCATTTCCCTGACAACTAATGACGTTGAACATCTTTTCATGTGCTTATTGGCACATATATTTTCACTTTCTGGATGTATGTTCTTTGAGGCGCAATAGTTTTAAATTTTGATGAAGTCCAGTTTATCTGTTTTGTATTTTGTTGCTTGTGTTTTAGTGTTAGATCTAAGAAACCAGTGCCTAATCCAGTGTTATAAAGATTTACCCCTATGTTTACTTCTAAGTTTCCAAAATGGAACCCTGGTCAAAAATAATTGATCATAAACGTGAGGGTTTATTTCTGGGCTCTCAATTCTAGTCTATGGGCCTATGTTTCTATCTGTGTTTCTGTGGACCTTGTGCCTGAACTACCCTGTCTTGATAATTGTAGCTTTGCAGTACATTTCGAAATGAGGTATGAGCCCTGCAAAGTTCTTGTTCAAGGTTGTTTGGCTATTCTTGGTCCCTTGAATTTCCATATGTATTTTAGAATCAGTTAGTGACCAGAGGAGTCAGCTGGGATTTTCACAGGGATTGTGTTGAATCTGCAGATCATTTTTTTGTGGGGGGAGATATTGCCATCTAACCAGTATTAAGTTTTCTGGTTCATTGACATGGGATATCTTTCAATTTATTTATGTCTTCTTTAGTTTCAACAATATTTTTTAGATTTTGATGAGTTTTACACTTCTTTTGTTAAATTTATTCCTAAGCAATGTTATTCCCTTTGATGCTAAATGAAATTGTTTAATTGCATTTTCAGATTGTTCACTGCAGGTATATAAAAATGCAGTTGATTTTTGTGTGTTGATTTTATGTCCTGCAATCTGACCAAGCTTATTTATTAGTTCTAATAGCTTTTTAGTGGATTCCTTAGGATTTTCTATATACAAGGTCAGGTAATCTTCAAATAGAGATAATTTTACTTCCTTTCCAATTGGATGCCTCATATTTCTTTTTCCCCCCACATTGATATTTTGGTGGAAGATGAAAACTTCTGAATAATTTTGAACTTGCCTGTCCCATCCCAGACTCAGTCACCATATGTGCTCTTCATATTTCCTTCTCCACCAAACCTAATCCCCAGTTATTTTCTGCATATTGTTCTGGTAACCTATCCCCAATCTAGGGGTTTTTTGTTTGTTTGTTTTTTTAAGACAGTTTTCTTTCTTTTAAAAAAAATGGATTTGAGAGAGAGAAATATTGATTGGTTGCCTCCTATACACGCTTCAACCAGGGATCCTGCAACCTAGGTATGTGCCCTGACCAGGAATCAAACCCGCAACCTTTTGGTGTGCTGGACGATGCTCCAACCAACTGAACCACCTGGCCAGGGCCCCCAGTCTAGTTTTAAGTGTCTATCTGTCATTAAACACAGCGTACAGCTTCCTTTTCTTGTGACATCTGGGTCATGCTGGCATTGGTCTTGCAAATGTTCTCATTTTTATTACCCTAACTCTTACAAAACAGATCATGATGTTCACAATGTTAAAAATTCTACCAGCACTATCTTGAAACAAAGCTCAACCGTTAATCCATAGGTAGAATCAAGGCAAACTGTTAAAACTCAGGATTACAATGCTGTGGAGCTGAATACTTAAGTTGCATCACTGGGGGTGAGTCACAATAATGGATGATCTATTGTTGTGAACTGCAAATTGTGGAAAACAGTGATGGACCTATGGCCGGTGGATCGTCTATGCATATCCATTTGGCATTTTAAAAATTTTGCTTTCAGACCCTATTTTGAACGTCCACACCCATTGGTGAAAAATGGGACTTTTTGCACCCTGAAAGGGGTTTTCTGGGACATGGGCCTTGCAGAGCAAAAGCTGGAAAGGTGCTGGAGAAACTGAGACAGTTGGGCCCTAACTCTGCTCCTCAGCAGGTCAAAGTTCACACAGAACCTGCTGCGATGCACCTCCCTGGGCCTGTCCAGCCTAAAGAACCCATTTTGTGACTGCTGGTTTGCTGTTTTTAACTTTTTTTAGGATAGGACCATGAGACTATGGAATATTGAAGAAATTGACCAAATTCCTTTGGTAATCAAGTACAAAAAGGCCCTGGGCTTAACGGTGAAACAGGTTGGTATTGGGTAAAATTAAGCCCAATGAAGGCTTTCATTTGTTACCACTACAAATTAATTTATTCTTTGAACAAACACTTATTCAGCAACTGGGGATGAAACCATGAGCAAAAAGATTGAAATCCTTGCCCTGAAGGGGCTTAAATTGTAAAAGGGGAGAAAAGCAAAGAAATAAGCAAAATATTTGGTTAGTCACATGGTGATAAGTTATTTGGAGAAAACTAACATAGGGAAGGGGAATGAGAGTGCTGGAGGTTGCTCTCTTTCAAAGGGTAGATAGGATAGGTCTCATTGAGAAGGTGACATTTGTTCAAACACTTGAGGGAGTGAGATGTGATGTTTAGGGGAAGAACTTTCCAGCAGAGGGAACAGCCAGTGCGGAGACCCTGAGGCAGGAGTGAGCCTGGTCTGTATTTGTGTAGAGTGAATGAGGGGGACTGGGAAATGAGGCCTGAGGGAGTGCTGGGCACACACCTGGACACTGTGTGAGCCTCCTACACTCTGGCAGCAGACCCTTTGGCCAGGCCCTCAGTGCCCCATTTCCCATGGAAGGGGCTTAGGTGCCTGTGTTTCTCTAGTGAGAGAACTTGGTGGTAGAGTGGGCACGTCTTTTGCTTCACCAGGTTCAGCCAGGGCTGGCCACGGAGGTTCTCCCTGGGCAGTAGAGGACTTGCTAGGACTATGGAGCAGATACCTGGCTGCCACCTTGAGACTGAGGAGCCTATGCTGGGCCCTCTTTAGTCTTCCTTCCCTTGGAATCCCACAGTCACCTAGACTTACCTCTTTTCAGAAGGTCTGGCTGGAGCCACTGCTTCTGGGAACGACTAATTTGGGAACAGCACTATGGGGTAGGGAAGTGAGGGGTGGGACCCACATGGACCTTGGCTTTGTGGCCAGCTGGTTCTCATGGTCATTGTGGCCAAGTTCACTCTCAGGCCCTGGAAGCTGACTAGCTACAGAGCAGTGCTTGCCCATGTCCTCCACTTGCCAGCAGGAGCTGCCTCCTCTGAGCTGTCATTCTGGGGTTGGGCCGTGAGAAATTATACTGTAGAATAAAGAAAGTTTAATTTTAAAAAAAGGCTGGGTTTTCTCAGAGGCCAGATTTCCCAGAGGGCCTGCCCCATATAGGGTTTGCCCATCTCTCCTGCAGGCATTAGTGCACTGAAATAGGCAAGGGTGGCCAAGCAAGGGGCTTGGGGTGCCAGGGCAGGGGCATGCCACCCTACAGGCTCGTCTTAGGGGGACTGTATTGTGGTGGGAACTCCTGAGAAACCTCTGCCCGTGGCCCGAGAACCCCACTGTGGTGGTGTTCACATTTGTGGGAAGCAGATGTAGTGAGTGAGCTCTGCTGCTGCAGCCACTGTTCTCTCTGTGCTTTGGCCAGAAACAGGCTTTGAGATGCAGGAGGATGCTCAGCACCTTCATCATCTAGTAAAAATTCCTGCTTTGTGCAGAAATTGTGCTTATTTGCTTCTCATGGTTCTGTAAAAGTGAGGCGTCCCCAGGATGTCAAGGAGTTAAGATATCCCCTCGGCCCCATAGTTCTGCTTTGCACAGAGCAGAGGATGGGGTTAGACCCCTCCACCCTGTCCTCTCCACTGCCAGGTGGCTTACCACTCCTGCCCCCAGGACCCTTTGGCAGGGGACATGAGCTGCACAGCTTTTTGGGGGAAGAGAGGGAGAAGCCTGTGCTCATTCTGTCTCAGTGGCCTACGATTTCCACCCAGAGAGGAGAGGCAGCTCTTGCCTTGACCTAACCCAAGGGGTTTGGATTGGGTGGGAGAATTCTAATTGCATGCCCTGATCCCCTCCGACTAGCACCTCTTTTCTGCTCTCTTTAAATATTGTACGTCAGTGCGAAGAATGTGACAGGCCTTTCTCCGTCTACGAAAGTGACATCTTTTCTGAAGTCGTCACCAAATGTGTGTTCTGCCGGATGGAAGCAAAAGACTTGCCAGCAGAGGCCTCATCATCAGAAAAGGACGACTCGCCAGCAAGGGGGTCCAGCCTGGGCAAAGATGGTGGCCACTGGGTCCTGTAGGTTTCAGGGCTCTGCAGGGATCTTTCTCTGGGGCCCTTCCCTGGCTGGGTGGGCCTGTCAGACGGGGCAAAGGCCACACCCTCGCTGGGCTCCCACCACCATGCTACCTCCTCAGCACCCTACTGAATGGGATTGGATGCTTTTAGTTTTCAGGCAGAATAAACCTAGATTCTTTTGGAAAACGAGTGTGCATGTGAATTCCAGAAGCACTCTTGCTATTTATAAGCTTTATGCCCTGGTGTTCATCCAGACACAGCTGGATTCCCATTCTGGGCTCTGGAGTTGCCCTGTAAAGCAGACCTCGGGGGCTGGCACTAGCAGCCCCTGAGGAAGGGCTTGTAAAATGAAGAGGAAGATGTGTGGGGACGCCTCTGTGGAGGAGACTGTGGGTGCCTCCCTGTCTAATGCTCCCGGATGGCCACCTGCCCAGAGTAGAGGAAGGTCTAGTTAGGCAGGCAGGTGGTGGGCATTTCCATCACAGAATGTTTCATGCTGTCCACCCCAGACTTTTCAATTTCCAGCATGCCTATGCACACGGGCTGCCGTCTTCCTGCTATCTACAGCATATCTACAGCATAATTACTCCAGAAGTGAAGGTTTCAGTTGAAAACCATGAAGGGCTCCCTTTTCCATTTGGTATTGCTCACACGGCAAATATCATTCAGATGCCCCTTGCTCTGTTTTAAAAAACTTAATTGCAAGACCGATTTATTTAGTGTCCATGGACTGGCATCCAATAATTCTCAGGAGCACCATAACCTGACATTCTTTGGGCAAAGTCCTGTGCTTAGTGATGCCCTCCTCAGTCACAACCCTGGTGACTGTTCAGGCTGGAGCTGGCTGCTCAGTAGATACTCATTTATTTGCTCTCGCAGCAATTCAGCTCTCCTTCAGAGAGGAGTCCTATTGCTAGTGGTCCCCGTTTTCCGACACAAGACAGCATAGATGTATTCCCTCCGCCGGGGCGCGGGTGGACTGCACACACGCCACTGCCCTCACTGGTGGGCGCTCAGGTGGTTCCTCTTTCTCGTGCCTTTGCTGTTACTAATAATCCCGGCGTGAAGCTTCTGGTGCATATATTTTTGCAGAAACTTACATTTCTGTGGATGGGGCTCTCCCACCGGAGGACTTGCTGGGTGAATGGATTAGCAGTGTTACGATTTTGTCGCTGCTGAAAGGCCCTCTAACGTGCTGGGGCAAAGTGGCTGATGTTGGCCGGAAGCCGGGGTCCCTTGAAGCTCTGGATCCCTGTGTCCCCGGACCCTTCCCCTCGCCGGGTCCTCTGGAGAAGCGGCCCAAGTGAAGCTAAGGGTCTGGTCCCGACGGGCGGGCAGAGGAGCCTCCAGGATGACGGGGCCGGCGACACCAATGGTCTGAGTGCGGCCGAGGGGGGCCCCCGGGGGGCGGGGGCGCCGGTGCGTTGGGCCCGGTGCGCGGTCGCCGCGGGGCCACCTCGGGGTGTGCGCTCTGACCCAGCGCCGGGCAGCGGGCCGTCGGGCCGCGATAGTCCCGCGGGGATCTCCGGAGCGGGAGGGGACTCGGCCTCGCGGGCCAGCCCGGTGGACCTCACGCCAGCATCTCCCAAAGGAGGGACCCACTCTGGCTCCAAGCCCGGACGCGGACCCGACAGAGGCCGCGAAGAAAACACTGCTCGGTCCCGCCCACCGCGCGCGGCAGGAGCCTCCGACCCCGGGCTCCGCCGCCCTACCTCAGCCTCCTGTGTGAGCGAGGGCCTGCTCCACGCATGCGCCCGCCGCCGGGGCGGCCTGTGCGCATGCGCGCGAACGCCCGGGTAAATAGTAATGGGTAAAGGATTCTCGCGGAGCCTGTGCGGGCGGCGCCGTGGCTTAGTTGGTTAAAGCGCCTGTCTAGTAAACAGGAGATCCTGGGTTCGAATCCCAGCGGTGCCTCAACCGAGTACCTCGCTCACTTTTGCCCACTTCCAATTTTGCTCTGCGCCGCTATCCTCCTCACCACCTCGGGGGCGTGGGGGTGACTCCGAGGTGTCCCCTCAGCCGGGCCCCCTGCCTGCGGCGGGGCGCGAGCCCTCCCTGGAGCTCACCCCGCGGGGCCCCGAGACCTGCGGCGCGTCCTCGACTCCCGAGAGTGAGCGGAGCGGACACCCCCGGAGGCCGTGCGGGACGCCCCGGTTGCCGCGGTGCGCGAGGGGCGGTGGAAACACGCGGGTGGCCGCGGCGGCGGCTCGGTCCCGGGCACGAGGGCGCGGCCGGTGCTCCCCGCGGCTGCGTTGGGGGGCGCAAGGCGGGCCCCCTGGTGCGATCCCTCCGGGCAGGGCCGACTGGGCGCCGTGCCGCGGGCCCCTCGCAGGCCTGCGGACTCTCCTCGCTCGGCCCCGCGGCGCCGTGGCTGCGGCACAGGCCCGGGGCTGGGGCTTGGCCAGGGCAGGCGGGGCCCCCAGGCCGGCGCGCCGGGAGGGCGCGGGACGGAAGCCGCCGGCGTGCCCGGGCTGCTGAGGGCGCGGAACCCCGGGCGGGGATGCGTGAAGCCGGACTCCGAGGGCCGGGGGTGAGGGCGCCCCGAGGCCCCGGCTGGGGGAAAACACGCGGGCGGGGGGCCCGCGCCAGGGCAGTTGCGTCCAAGACTGGGGGGCGCGGTGAGGCATCGGAATAAAAACAGCTGCCCAGGAATGCTCGTGTCGCACTCCGGAGAATCCAGCAGGCAAATTCACCTGCCCCAGAAGCAGCTCTTCTCTGTTTCTCCCATGGGCCTGGGCTTCTTACCTGGTTTTTAAATATTGTTCAGGGCTCAGTTTCTTGCCCTTTGTAGCTTGGTTGCTTCTGATTGACATTGCAAGGGAAAACTTGCAGGGACACTCTGAGGCTTTGCAGTTCTGATAGCAACTTCAGAGATGTGAACTCGTCTCCGGTAACAGGGCTTTCGTCACTGTTGCCAATACCGGCCGGGTTTTCCCTGACACATCTTTACTGCCAGCCTGAGGTATGTCGGGTCAGCTTTGAGCATTTGCCTATGAGGTGGCCAAGGGGAGATGTTTAATTTCTTTCAACAGCTATTTTTTGTCCCCTCCCCCAGGATAAGTTTTGCACATTTTTGGGGTTAAATTTATCCCTAAGTATTTTCTTCTGTTTGAGGTTATTGTAAATGGAATTGTTTTCTTAATGGAATTTTCAGATTGTCCATTGCAAATGCATAGAAACACAGTTGATTTTGTATTTTAATCTTATATGCTGCAACCTTGCCAACCTAGTTTATTAGTTCTAATTAGTTTTTAGTGAATTCCTTAGATCTCCTATTTCCTTGGATTTTCTGTATACAAATCATGTGTTCTGTGAATAGTTGTATTTCTTTTTTTGTTTCATTCCGATGTGTTTTATTTCATTTCAATTGCTTTGGTTAGAACCTCCAGTACAATATTAAATAGAAGTGCCGAGAGCACACATTTGTCTTTTTCCTGATCTTTGCCATCCAGTCTTTTATACTTCATACTTAAACAAACTTTTTAATTTTTATTTTTTAGCCTAATATGCTGGAGTTTAAACGTGTTTTTATTGATTTTTTAGAGAGAGAGGAAAGGAGAGGGAGAGAGAGAAACATCGATGTGAGAGAAAAACATCAATCACTGACTATCATTTACCTTTTAAGGTTCTAGTATTTGGTCTCTCTTCATTCTTGACTCAGATATAAGCCTACAAAGGGAGGTTTTCTGGTCTTAATACTTACAGCTGATGAAGGCTGGCTAACTGTTAGACTGGCACAATTAATAAATTAGTAGAGAAAGAAAATTTTAAAACAGAAGTACTTCAAAAGATGAAACTCTGGAATGCTTAAATTAAACTTCAGAAGCCAACACAGGCCTGGCCCCCACAGGCTGCACAGCTCAACCCTCAAGCAAGCATTAAAGCGATTGGTGATGCCATGCTCAGCCACTCAAGAGCTGACACTTTTTAAAATAGAAAAATGGGTGTTATTTTTATTTACTTTGTTTTTGGTAAAGTGATTATCAGTCTTCTGTTTGAGGGTGATCTGGTGTCTGCACCTGTGTATAATAATTGATTTTACTCTCTGACTTATCCGCTCGCAGCTCTGGTGGGCTGTGCACTGAGGATCCCTTCATGTAAACGCACTGCTGTAACAATGTTAAAAAAAGCCTCTTCCTTTATAATAATAATAATAATAATTTTAAAAGCCTGCAATCTGGGTATACACCCTGACCAGAAATCAAACCATGACCTTTCAGTGCACAAGACCATGCTCAACCAACAGATGCACACCAGCCAGGGCCATACTTCAAACTTAATAAAATGTGATGTTAGCCACGGATTTTTCATAGACGCCTTTTATCAAGTTGAAGATGTCACCTTTGATTCCTAGTTTGTTGAGTGTGTTGGATTTTGTCAAATGCCTTTTCTGCTTATGTTAAGATTATGTGGTTTTTGTTTTTCATTCTACTGACATGGTGTATTACATGAATTCATTTCCAGATGTTAAACCAACCTTGCATTGCTGTGCATGTGTTTTTAACATAAATTATCAACATGTTCATCTTGGTGCTTTCCAGATGGGTGCCTTATATTCTCACTTACTGCTTCCCAGCGGTCCTGGCTTGGTTGTGGCTGTTACATGAATCAGAAGATTCCTCCCTGGCTGGTGGACATTGTGGCGGTGTGGGGTTTTTTCCTGAATCTCACCGCAATGGACAAAGCTGGGCTGGAACCCTCCCTCACACGCAGGTTTCTTTGTGCACATGAGTTTTTCAAAGACAAAGTTGAGAGAGGATTTCTGAGTGTAGTATGTACAGGCCACACTCATTTTCCCCTCCTTTGCTTTTCTGGAGTACCCATGCCTCTGTACCCTGCCAGAACTGGAGCCTGCCAATATCAAGGAGTTTGTAAAATGCTTCTTACTGTTAATTTAATCAATATTTCCCTTGTTTACAAGTGGAGTTGGGAATCCTTCTAGATGCCATTGGCCATCTGTATTCCTCCTGCGAGTTGCCTGTTCATGTCCTTTGCTCAGTATTTCAGTTGTGTTGTTTGTTTTTCTTACTGATTTGTAGGTGGAATTTATATTAGATAAAAACCCTTTGTCTTTCGTAGATATAATCAGTATTATCTCTCAGTCTGTCATTTGCCTTTTCACGTTGTTACTGAGTCTTTTATCTTTTCATTTATTTACATCACTTTTCAAGCCCTTTGGTCAGTTTACAGTATTCTTAATCTAGGTCTTGCTGGGTTTCTTGCTGGGTTTATTTCTAGGTATGGTGAATGGGACAATTTTCCTATTAATTTTTAATTCCTATACTCCTGGTATGTAGGAATGCCCTTGATGTTTGGATGTGGCTTTTTAAAAGAGCCCTCTTGTCTTATGCTTTTATTACTGCCAGTAGTTTGTTAGATTTTTGGGGGAGGGAGCAGAATCTGGGTTGGGATACTGAATGATAAATTGAATCTTGAGGGAAAAAGATCAGTTACAAACCGGGAAAAGATATCTGCAGTACATATAAGTAACAGAATAATTTCCAGTAGAGGAAGGGTCCAGTGGGTTTAGCAGAGCAGTGAAAATGACCTCATTTTATCAGAATTGAAAAGCCAGATCTTCGGCAATCCCACTCTTCAGTATTTCTCCAAGAGAAATGAAAACAGTATCCGCAAGAACACCTGTACACAAACGTTCACAGGTGCTCTAAATACAATAGCCAAAATTGGGGCCAGCCCAAATGTCCATCACAGGAGATAGATGAACTGTGGCATGTCGGAGCAATGGACTTCTGCTCAGCAATGAAAAGGAATGGCTTTTGGCCAGTGTGGCTCAGTTGGTTGGGTGTCTTCCAGTAGGGGGCGTGCAAGAGGCAGCCGATCTATGACTCTCATCATTGATGTTTCTATCTCTCCCTCTCCCTCTCTCTGAAATCAATAAAAACATTAAAAAATGTTATTTAAATAAATAGTTGAATGAACTTTTGGGATAGACTGTTGCTCATTTTATGGAAAAAAATATTATGTCTTTGTTTTTTGCACAATTTCCTTCGCTGACAATATAGGGATTCAATTGCAAGAAAGCCCGCCCCAAGGATCTTGGTGACCTCCTGTCTGCACACAGTTCACTTGGTGCTAGAAATGATGTTAGGTTGAACTTGGCCTCAGTTACCTGAGAATATGTAGATTTGTATTTCCAATGCTAGATAACTTGCTTTTTTTTCTGTGTTATCTGAGATGTAGGAGTTGGAAGGAGACCTATGAGCTTTTGGTGCTGATTATTTCAGCTGCTGTGATGCTAATGATTCACATATTGAAAAATAGTAAGATATCCTGGAAACCTGCTAAAGGAGGAATTTCAAAGCACATTCATTCTGTTGACAAATGTGCCCTGCTGAGAGGCACAATTTTATATCTTTTTAAAAAAATTGATTTCAGAGAGAGGAAGGGAGAGGGAGAGAAAGATAGAAACACCAATGATGAGAGAGTCATTGATCAGCTGCCTCCTGCACGTCCCCCACTGGGGATTGAGCCCGCAGCCCAGGCATGTGCCCTGACTGGGAAAAGAACTATGATCTCCTGGATCCTAGGTCAATGCTCAACCGCTGAGCCACACCGGCTGGGCAATACATTAAACAAAACAGAACAAAACAAAAAGCAGCTGGAAGGATGTTTGCCAAAAAAGCAGTGCTATTCTCCGTGGGATCGAACTTTGTTTTCCTTACAATGAGCATTCCTTACTCTTACATTCTGTTAGTCCACCTTGGCCAACCAGTGAGCTATGGATTCATTGAATACCTCTATTTCCATTTAAAATTGACAAATGTTGTTATGTGGACCTGGAACTGACCCCCACACCTTCCCTCAGGTGTTGCTGTTTGACAAATTTTCCTCAAGAAGCTATGAGTAATTCTTGCCCGCCTCCCTTACCCCTTTCACCGCATCCCGTATTTCCCCACAAGAGTGGCAGGGGGGCCAGACTCTGGGCATGGGTCCTGCCACATTGCATCAGTTTTGGCCCTTGCAACCTGCTCTTACCCACAGTGGGCACCACTGCCTTTTCTAACCACCAGGGGACTTTGTGGGAGGGGGAGAGGACATTCGGGGGTGGTTCACGGAACCCACAGCAGCAAAGCTGAGCACCAGCTTGGCACTGGCAGAACAAGGGGTAGCCCCAAGGACCAGCCACCAAACTCCTCATGCCCGACTTCCTGCCCTACTTCCCACCCCTGCCCTCCCTGCTGTGGAATCAGGGCCTGAGAGAGGTGGCAATTGGCTGACCTTGGTCCCGTGCCTGTCCACGGTCACCGGGAGCAGGACAGAGTGTGGATTTAGAGACCTCTGGACTTCTCACAATGACCAGTGGCAGAGCATCCTCAAAAGGTAACTGAGGCATGGGACCACGAAGCGAGAACCGTGTGACCCCTGTGCTTGTTCACTCGGCAGCTATCTTCCAGAGCTTGGGACCTTTTTACAAGCTGTTCCCTCTGTCTCCAAACCTTTGCCTGATTAGCTCCTTACTATTTACTTTTCAGCTCGAAGGCCACCTGTACAGGCTTTGGCTACCCCAGTGCGTCCCTCTGCCAGACCATCTGAGGTCCCTCCATCCTGATCCTGTGTTTTATTTCTCTAGGGCACTTCACCTCGGGGTGTTGTGCGCTCTTAGTTACCTGCATGTTTAGAGCCACCTCGCCATCTGTCCTTGTATTAGTCAGATACAGCTGCCAGAACAAAACAGCACAGACGGGGGCCCTAAACATGAACATGTGTTCTCTCACAGTTCTGGAGGCTGGAAGTCCAAGATCAAGGTGTCAGCAGGTTTAGTTTCTTGAGACCTCTCTCCTTGGCTTGCAGATGGCTTCCTTCTCGTTAATGTGGCATGTTTCTCTATGTGCTCATACATCTCTGTCCAAATTTCCTCTTCCTATAAAGACACCAGGAGGAAATGTGACAACCCTGAATTTTTACTGTATTTTTATTGTGGTAAAATACACATAACACAAGGTACAGAGGAGCAGTGAGGAGAGAGGAAGTTTTATCTCCCTCTGGGAGGGCGGAGAAAGGATAGTTGACCTGGGTTCTGAAGGCTGAATAGGAGTTTTCCTGGAGGGGCCAGCTGGGTAATGGCTGGTATTTACCGAGTGCTCACTCAATGCAGGGGACTGTTGTAAGTGCCTTACAGGTGGTAATGCTTCTTGTTCTTATCATGACCTAGTGAAGTAGGTACTGTTGTGCCCCTATTTACAGATGAGGAAGCCAAGGCTCATAATAGTTAAGAAACCTGCTCACTTGGGGAGTGGAGGAACTAGGTTGAATCCTGGGCAGGCTGGCTCCAGAGCCTCTGCTTTATCCTGCTGGTCTTCCTGCTTGTGGGACGCTTGGGGTGACTTCCAATAGGACCCGGATGATCTGGATCAGGGCTGTCACATCTTGCAGGAAATACCACTGAGCCACAACGCAAGGACATCATTTTCTCTTCAGTTGTCCTCCAGTGTCTCTCATGCAATTGAGGAGAAGTTCTGTTTTGATGCCAGGATGCCCTGAATGCTCTACGCTACTTCTTAAGTCTCCCTGGTGGAGATTCACAGAGAGACGGGGTGGGGGAGGGAGAGAGAAACGCATGCAGACAACACAGCGTCCAGTGTTTTGGTCGTGTTTACATAGTTATGATTGCCTAGTGATGGCTAAAGATCTGGATTTACATTCAAGGTAATGATACAAAATTTCCTTTTGAAGTAGGACTACTTAAAAAAAATGAGTTGGCTCATTAACTCCATACAATCCTTAACTCCATAATATAAAGGTTCGCTGTCCACTCCACCATGGGGAGGGGCCCTTGTGAGTGGGTCTGACACTACTACGCCCCCAACCACGTGCCCCCAGGGAGCCCTAGGAGCTCTGACAGGGACAGGCAGCCTCTCTAGGAGCCACCTCAGCAGCCTGCTTTCGTCTCCCACACGTGCTCCTTGAGACTCGAGGGCTTGTCCCAGTGGCTTTCCAACCATCCCTCCAGCTGTGGGTTTCCCAGGCCTGCTTGTGTGTCTCTGGATTCAGGCTAATACTCTCAACCTGTAATTTTTATTCCTGTGACAGCAACAGGGTTAAGGAACAAACCTTATCTGTTCCTCACCTCGGCTTCTGACGTGCTTTGCTCTGTTAATTATTTAGTGAGGTGCACTGAATTGGATTGATTTCCCCCCCAAATCAATACACAAACGATTATTGTTGCAAGGTGCTGCTGAGTGCTTCGGCAAGGCCGAGGGGAGCTTTGTGATTGAAGATGGGAACTGCACTCATCTAAAATTACTGTGCAGAGGGTTACGTAAACCAAGTGGGTGACCTGGTGCTAACATTTTTATTGCAATAAAAGCCTTTTTCTTTTTTTTGAATGGTGCTTTTACGACACACGTACGGTCACTGTTCCAGGCCTATAATTTTAACATTACTGCTTGATACTGAAGGTGAAAGGGTTTTACTGCCGCTGGCCTATTAAAGTTGTGAGAGCAGCAATGGCTTGGAGAGTGTCCGTGGCTGGATGTGCGTGGCCACACCGCGCCCATCGCCACAGAGGTGCCTGCAGGTGTGGCAGGGCTGGATCTGTGGGTGGTGGCGGGAGGGGGGTGGAGGGTGGAGGTGGGGGTGCCTGGGCCTCTCATAGGGTGGAACAAGCACTGGGTATCAAGCCTTGTCCTCCTTCCCCCAAAGAACAGGGCTTTAGGAAGGCAGAGACGCCAGGATGCCACACTAAACCCAAAGCAGGACCAGACCAGCTGTCCCATCCCTCAGAGCTCAGGTGGGAATGTTGTGACAATCCTGAATTTTATAGGTTTATTTTTACTGTATTTTTAATGTGGTAAAATACACATAACACAACATTTACCATTTCAACCATTTTAAAGTGTATGGTTCAGTGGCATCAAGCACATTCACACTGTGTGCAACCATCACCGCCACCTGTCCCCAGAACTCACTTCTCCCCCAAACTGAAACTGTGCCCATTGAACACTAACTCCCCAACCGCCCCTCCCTCCGGCCCCTGGTGACCACCCTTTTGATTTCTGTCTCTGAGTTTGAGCACTCTAGGTACCGCATGTAAGTGGAATCATACAGTATTTATCCTGTTGTGACTGAGCGTAATGTTCTCAAGGTTCATTCGTGTTGTTGCGTGTGTCAGAATGCCCTTCCTTTTTACGACTGAATAATATTCCACTGCATGGATATACCATATTTTGGTTATCCACCTAGCTGTCGATGTACTTGGGCTGCTTCCACCTTTTGGTTATGTGACTAATGCTGCTACGAACATGAGTATGCAAGTATTTCCTGAAGTTCCTGCTTTCACTTCTTTTGGTTATATGCCCCGAAGTGAAATTGTTGAGTCATATGGCAGTTCTGTGTTTAACCTTTTGAGAAACTGCCCAAGTATTTTCCGCAGCAGCGGCACCATTTTACATTCCCATCAGTGATGGGCAAGGGCTCCAACTTCCCCACATTCTTGCTAGCACTTTGTTACTTTTCTTCTTGCTCACTTTCTTCCTAGTAGCTATCTTAATGGAGGTCAAGTGGTATCTCATTGTGGTTTTGATATTTTTAGTATTTTAAGTTCAAATAAACCTGAATTCCCTTTCCCTAATGCTAATTTTCTCTTCTTACCTCCTTTCCTCTCCTGCCACCATCTTACTGCAAAGTTGTACATTAGCTGCCATTCAGAAATCCCATAGTCACAGGTTTTCAAGTTCGTTTCTACCTAAATGGCTGAGATTTTAAAACCTCATTTGAGAAACATGAATTTTAATGTCTATGAGAGAAAAATAGCCTTTTAGAAGACACTGGCTTGTGAGGCTCACCTGCTGGGGCCCGAAGAAATCTTACAAAGCATCCAAGGATGGGTTTTGCCCAAGGAGAAACTGGCTCACAGACTCCGACAGAGCTCTCCTCTCACCACTGGCTCGACTGGGTAGCTGGCCTTGGGTGCTTGGAGTGTTTATCTCCAAGGGGCCTGGGCCCTGGGGGCCCGTCAGTGCATCCACATGCTGGTAGGGCTGCTTAGAGAGCTGCTCACAGCTCTCCGAATGCACTCTGGCTCTGCTGTTTCACTGTTGTCCTGGCAGAACAGAGGAGTAGAAATTAGCTCTGGAAAGAGTGGAAACGTTCTGAGGACAGAAGGAGTTGGGTGGAGAGACGGGCTTGGTAGGCGGGGCTAGTCCCATAGCATCACAAAGCCCAGGTTAAAAACCCTGAAGTCTGTTCCTGAGCATTTTCTGCAGGGGGCATGGTTCGCTTTGCATGTTAAAAATATGAGCTGTTGATTGGGAGGCAGGTGGTCACGCAGGAGGCTCCTGCAGAGGTCCAGGAGAGAGGAGATTGTAGCTGGGACCAGGGAGGTGGCCGTGGTGATGGAGAGCAGTGTGCAAATTGGAGATACATGTGGGGACTATCAGGGTTTAGTGATGGATGGTGTGGGGGATTGCAGTAGAGGTTATTGGCTCAGTAAGTGTTATGGCCATGAATTTATCTGGGTACAACAGGAAAGGTGCAGACTGGGTGTCTGTGTGTCTGTGTGTGTCTGGTCTAGAATTCAGGTGGGACAATGAAGAGTTTGCCTTCCTAGGAGGGACCTGCACTAAACCTGTTTCAGTTTTACTTGCCAAAGCCACTTTTGGCCTTTGACCCTCAAATAAATTCCAACTATTTGAAATCAAGAAAGACATTTACCATCCAACTCAGCATCCTGTATGCAGTGTCCAGCAACCAGTTGGATACGAGAGGGCTTAAGTTTGCATCTACATGCAGGCCAGTGACCAAGGAGGGAGTGGGAACTTACTCCGTGTCCTGTGGAGCCTCAGGCATGCAGCCAGTGAATGGGCAATGGCAGTGACCATTGTTTTGGACAGGGATTGATGTGGGACACCTCTGTGCCCCTTCCCTCTCCCTTTTGCTTGTCTTCTCCTTTTCACTCCTGGAAGAGGTTTCAGAAGACCTTGGTGACCCACAGTCCACATCTCATGAGGCACACATAAGTGACAGCATCTTTGCTTCCTCCTAAGTAGGAAGGCCAGCTTCCCCCAGGAGGCCCCTGATGCCTGACTTGGCCAGGGGCTACCCTGGCGACTCCCAGCAGCCACTAGAGGGCACTAGACCACCGTGGGACTAAACCAGAAACCGGGTCAGATAGTCAAAGTCTCAACATGGGCAGGGGTTTAAGTTTGTGCCAAAAAACCCCAGCCAGGCAAGAGGACCAACAGACCCATGGGAACACTATCAGCGGCAAAATATGTTATGTTAAAAAAATAAAAATAAATGCCCAGCTGGGCGTGGCTCAATGGTTGAGCATCTACCGAGGATCCAGGCGATCGGGGTTCGATTCCCAGTCAGGGCACATGCCCGGGTTGCGGGCTGCAGCCGATCAATGACTCTCTCATCATTGATGTTTCTATCTCTCTCTCCCTCTCCCTTCCTCTCTCTGCAATCAATAAAGATATATTAAAAATATTAATAATAAAATAAATGCAAAAAATCCACGATGAACAAATGACCAAATGTTTAAATAAAGATAGATTGTTGTTTGTTTTATGACCCTACACTGTTGTGCAATGGAAACAGTTGTTTCTAATGAGCCTGAGGCTCCCAGGTAGGTGGCTGCCCCTCCCGTGTGGCTTTTTCAGGGTTGACAACGAGGTGTGAACAGACTGGGCAATTTAGAGCTTCAATAGAGTCATGTTTGAGGATTGTAGAGCTTTTGTTAACCTTTTCCATTTGCTTCAAAATATGGGAGGCTATTTTGATGGGTATAGATGGGCACACAGTTTTCCTTTTGCCTCAGGCTTAGTAGGACTCCCCACGGTGTTGGTCTCTAACCCGGATCCCTCACAGAACGCATCACCTACGCTGAAGTGTAAACCAGGCTGCAGATCCCCCTGCCAGTGCCCCTACTTCAGTCAAACGCTCTGCCACACAGAAATGCCCATTACATGGGTGGCGAGCAGTCTGAGGAAATTCGGAAACCAAATTCTGGCAGCCCAGTGCTCTTTACCATAAATGAATTATCTTGTTATTTGATTCCTAAACCCTTTAATGCATCTCCCAAGAAGAAGCCTGCTTTGGAAAAATCACCAAAGAAATTAGAAGAGAGAGAACAAGAAAAACCAGAGAAACAAAAGGATGCATTTGCCCCCAAGTGTTTAAATTAAAATCCAGTTAGTTACTCTGTCTACAACTTTTACTAACATAACGCTAGTTCCTCTCCACCTTCTCTCCTAACAGGCTGTGATCAGAGGTGGGAGAGGGGGATGGAGGGGCCGGGAGCCTCAGCTGGGGGGGGGCGCAGGCCTCCATGCCGGGGACCCTCCGGGACGTCTGATCTCACATCGTTCTCAAGGCGGGGAGCGGGGGGGGGGGGCTGACCTGCTTGGCCCTAAATGGCCTCTTCGGTCCGGGTTTCTGCGTCTTCTGAGCCCAGCCCCTCTGTGACTGCTTTCTCGGGTGGTGGCCCCGCTCCTGAAAAGCAGGCCCCCTCTCCCTTTCCCAGTGCCAGTCGGGACGGCTGGGAGGGCCCAGGGGCCCCCGGAGGGTGCGTCTCCAGAAGCCCCTCGCAGGCCTTGCTTTGCACAGAGGGATTCATCTCAGGGATGTGAGGCGGCTCCTTGGGCTGTGGCAAGCGAGGGGGTCAGGTTGGAGGGGTAGGAACCTGCAGCTCCACAAGCTGTCCCGCCCTCCGGGCCCCCAAGAAGCCCGGGGTAGCTGCCACCTTCTACCAGCCCTCCCTCCCCTGCGCTGCCCAGCACGGCCGGGCTCCGGAGAGGCGCCCGGCCTCCGCCACCCGCGGCCGGCCAGGCGAGCCCGACCGGGGCCCGGCGCGGAACCGGGGCCGGAGGCGCTGAGCCGCCGGAGCCGCGGGCGCGGAGCTGTCCAGCACCGAGGCGGGGCGCGCGCCCCCGGCCGCCCCGGCCGCCCCCTCCCGCCCCGCCAGCGCCACTGCGGCTCGGCGGGCGCGTCACGTGGCTGCGCAGCGCGGCCTCCGAGCTCCTGGCGGCCGAGGGGCCGGCGGGAGGACCCACAGACCCACGGACCCTCCACCGGCGGCTCGGGCGGGCGGGCTGCGCGGCACGGCGCGGCGCATGGGCGCGCCCGGGGCCCCCGGGCACGGGCCGGCCGCGGCTGGGCGCCCGGGGCGCGGGGGCAGCGGCGGGTGGGGGTCCTCCCTGGCGGCCGCCGCTGAGCCCCCGCGGGGCCCGTGACGCCGCGGCCGATGTGGCCCCGCGCGCAGCCGGCCTGCACCGCCGCCTCACAAAGACGCCGCCGCAGCCGCCACCCGCACCCGGAGCCGGAGCCCGAGCCCGAGCCCGAGCCCGAGCCCGAGCGGGACCCGGGGGGCACGCGGGGCGCCCGCGGGCGGCCGGCCCTGGCATGGAGCAGCGGGCGGTCGCGGGGCCGGAGGGGGCGCCGGGCGCCCGGGCGCAGCTGGCCGTCGTCTGCTTGGGTGAGTGGGCCGCGCAGGCCCGCGGAGGGGGGCCCCGCCTGGCAGACCCGCGCCGCGCCCCGGTGGGACCCGCCCGCCCGCGCTCGCGTCGGCGGCCGGGCTTCCGCAGCCGGCCCCGGGAGAGCTCCGGGCCTGCGGGGGTCGTGGGCCTGGGCGCGGATCGCGGGTCCGAGCTCGGCGGTGCGCAGCGCGGCCCTTTCCTGCCCGCCCCGCTGCGCTCAGCCCGGCGGCGGCGGGCCATCGGGGCCTCCGGAGCAGCCGCAAAGGCGAGGCAGCTGCCCCCTGAAGTCTCCGTCTTCTGCCCACAGTCAGGGTGGGGACGGGTGCTGCCTGGAGCCTGGACTCAGGATGCCAGGCTGGAGGCAGCGTCGAGAATGCTCCCGTCTCCCTTTTGTGTCTTCGCAGACCCAGGGGCCGGCCTGTTCAGTTCGGTGGTGTGTCTGGGAGGTCCGAGGCACCTGTCTAGGCCAGGCACCTGGGCGGGAGGGCTCCTATGCTACCCAGGAGTTCTTCTGCCCACCTTTCCAGGGCCCTGTGTGGGGAGAGAAGGAAAGAGTTAAATCCTCAATGCACATGGCTCCTTTATTTACCATGATAAAGGAGGGAGGCCATTATCTGAGCCTGGGGTCATTATTGGACACCCTGTGGTGTCACTGAGGACAGCACTGTAACCCTATAGGTTTGCTGAAGCCATGGAAATGACAAAGTAAAAAAGAAACCTGAAGGTTTTAAGCTGCATGATCCCCTGTCTCCGCAAGAATCAGGGTGCTTGTGTCTGGGGGTCAGGCACCTGCCTCTGTTGTGCAAGCTGGTTTCAGTAAGGGCTGTGACTCTCCTAGTGCCCACTCCCCACTCTGTTGGTTGCCATGGTGCGCTGGACTCTGAGCTGCTGGGTGGGCTGCGCCGGTGAGCAGGGCTGGGGGACAGGCCTTTTGGCCTCCGGAGGCCCTCCCTGCCCAGATGTGGCCCAGAGCCTGGGTGTCCTGAGAGGGGGCACTTGCCCCTGCTTCTTCACCAAGTGGTGCTAACCCCTCCATTGATGCCCTCTGCCTTCCTTGGCTCACTTTTTGTTGGGTGGAGGGGGCGCCCTGAACCACTGGGAAGTTGGGTTTGCCCATATCTTCCTGGTTCTCCTGCAGGAAAGCAAAAGACAAACCCCAGGGGGTGGGTACTTGAGGGGGTGGGTGGCAGGAGAATTCTTTGCTTCCCTTTTCGAGGTTAGTGTGGCACAGTGAAGATGCCCCTGAACCCTGTAGCCATGCACCCCTGTAAAATGGGGTAATCAGAACGACTTCCCTCCCTCCCAAGGCCCCTCAGAGGGTGTCAGCCCTTCAGGGTGTCAGGAACCCCTCTGACAGGCAGAGCCTCGGTCCAGGCTGAGCCAGGGCCTCTCTATGACAGGGGGTCCAAGCTTGAGTTTCTCAAGCCTGACAGGAGACAGAAGCATACCCTCTCCCAAGTGAGGTACACTTCCCAGGTGTGGGGAGTGGCAGGAGTGGTCTGGTGCAGCCAGGCTTGCACACTGCTCTCTTCTGCTGTAGTGTGCAGGTGGGTTCTGAGACCCTCCGGGGTCCCGCAGGCCCAGGCTGGGAGCAGGAGTCGCTGAGGCAGTGCTCTGGGCTTTGCCCTGTGAGAGGAGTTCCAGCTTGGAGTTCCAGCTATGTTGTCTTGTACCCCTGAAAGGACTGCTCCCGGCCCAGGGCAGGTGTCTGGGTACTGAGAGCCCCTCCCTCCAGGTATAATTTTTAAATTATACCTGGACCCTCTTTGTGTTTTCCCACAGTGAACATCGTTCTCACTGGCAGGCTCAGCAGCGCAGTTCCTGCTTTAGGTGAGTAAGATGTGTCCGTCCCCCCGTTCCCCCCCCCCCCCCCCCCCGCTTCTTCCCTGCCTTCTGCCTTCTGGTTTGGTGACTTCTGAGGACAGGTCTTCAGGGTCCTGGTTCCACCCCTGAGGTCAGTCCTCGTGCATCTTTTCTGCACCCCAAAGGAGCTGTTCTGCCTTGGGCAAGCTTAAACTTCCTTGAATCTCAGTTTCATCTTCTATAAAATGGGTGCAATAATAGGACCTACTTCAAAGCCTGTTATTAGGGTTGAATGAGTGAATGAGGCAAGGTGCTCAGCATGGATGGTGTTGACACATGGTGGCTTAATACCACTAGCAAATTGTCATGGGCTTGGTATAACTGACAGATGGTGCTTCCTGTAGGCTGTGGGGTTCCCCAAGGGCCATGAGCTGCCACTAGATGCTGCCTTTTTAAAAATTATACCTGGGACTTAATTTATAAAGGTGTGACTGAGGGATGATGTGGAGAAGCCAATGTCATTGACGGAAGTTGTTACTTATATGTCTTGAGAGGAAGGGACAATGGCCATGCCATGCAGGGCCAGAGGTTTGATCAGGTTTGATGCAGGAGTGCAGGGAAGGCCTGGGCCAGAACATCAATGGGAGTTTCAGTGGGAAAGTCAAGGCAGGGCCAGGGAAACAGCTTAGGATTGGCAAGGCTGAATAATTTCAGCCCTAGGACAGTCTAGGGCAGGGGAAATATTGTCTTGGTGAGTGAGTTAGATAAGAATGTGGGTAGGGGCTCAGCCTTGGATCAGCTGGCCTGGGAAAAGGCAGGTTTTCGATAAATTGGTATGCAGGAGAGAGGTAAACAAATTGACTGAGAGTTTGGCCCTCAGTGGATGCCAAATAGACATATAGAATGTGAGAAAACACAATTGGAGCTCTGCCCCTGTGAGCATCTTTTGTCTGTGAGATCAGGTCTGTCCATCCACTGGCTGTCTTTGTACTCATGCCTAGTGTCAAGTGCAGCACCTGAAGACTGCCGGGAGCAGGAAGGGTGGCCCAGGCCATCAGCAAATGTGTAAGTCTAGGCCCTCGTGGCCCTTGGTGCCAACAGGAGACATCTAAGAAGGGCCTCAGGAAGTGGGCAAATGTGTGGTCCCCAGTCTGGGTGCCTGCTGATTTGTTTGCTGTCTGCTGTGCTGCACGGAGGGGCAGGAAGTATGGGACTTCTAGTTCTGCTCAGGGCCCAGTTTGTAGCAGAAACTCACTGAGGTCGGCTCAAAGAGAGGTATCTCTGTTGGCCAAGGTCACTGGGATGGGAGGCCCAAGATCCACAGAAGCTGCTGTCATCAGCCCGTCTCTCAGACACAGACTCTTAGTCTCCCTCCCAATTGTCCTTGCACACTAGCTCCGGTTCCCTGCAGCCAGGCCTCCTCTGCTGACTCTGCTGGCCTAGGGCCCTGCCTTGCTCAGCACAGAGCCAGCCCCAGCCCTGCCTGGCATCCTGGTCCCCATAGCTAACTGCCAGTCTCCCCACACAATTTCCAGGAGAAACTGACTGGCTGTGAGGGAGTGGGACAGGGGTGGCAGGTCTTACAGATGTGAGCCCCAGGCCAGAAGAGTGGTGCTGCAGGGACGAGGTTCGCCCATAGAGTCAGAGAGAGAAAGACAGCCACCCAGGGCCACACATTTAGTTGTTCTTAGCCATCAAGACTTCAGGCCCAGCCTGGCTGGCATGGCTCAGTGGTTGAGTGTTGACCCATGAATCAATAGGTCATGGTTCGATTCCCCATCAGGGCACATGCCCAGGTTGTGGGCTCCATCCCCGCCAGGGGCCGTGCAGGAGGCAGCTGATCAAAGATTGTCTCTCATCATTGATGTTTCTATCTCTCCCTCTCCCTTCCTCTCTCTGAAATAAAAACATATTTAAAAAAAAAAAAAAGACCTCAGGGCCAGTAGAGCCCACATTGCCCAATTCCAGGGGCCACTGTTCACATCATGGTGGCTATGCACAGTGCCCTGGTGTCCCGAGCTGCGCACAGTCTGTGTGGTCACAGGTGGTGGTCTGGGCCCTAGCTCTTCTGGAGTCCAGCCCTGACCCCTCTGGCATTGCTAAGAGATAGCTTCTGGCTACCTGAGGCCCCCTATCCCCCCTGACCCAAGGCTCCATGACTACATTGTCAGGATTTTCCCTGTGACTCCTACTGTGAGGATCCTGGATCACGACTGTCCGTCTCAGCCCTTACTGCGCCTTCCCAGCCCTCACTGGGCTCAGGCACTCCTGAAGGCCTGGCTGGGCTGCCCTGGGGACCTCCACCGCATCCTGCCCTAGGTTGTCAGGCTCTGTTCTCCACTTACCTGGCAGCTTCCCCGGGTTCCTGGGGTGGGGGTACAGCTTCCTGTTGTCTGGTGACTCCAGGCAGGTTGTCCGGAGTACTGATCGCCTCTAGAAACCGGATCTGCAATTTTGCTTAATCAGGCTCAGGCTCTCTCAAGAGTATTTGATGACTCTTTGGACCAGGAAAGAAAGGCGCTCGCTGGTCTAAAAATGCTCAGTCATCCCTCGCCATGCAGTCCACTTGCATGAGGGCTGACAGATTTTTCTGCCCAAGTGAGCACAGGTCACCTCCAGTTAAAGCTCAGCCAGACCTCTCTGAGTGCCTCCCAAACACCCCCAAACCCTCTAGTCTGCATCAGTATCTCCCCAAACACACAGCCCTCCTAGCTCCCCTCACTGCTGGCCCATTATTACACACTCTGTCATGCCCTCACCTCCCACGGGAATAACCCCCCCACATTGCCTAAAGACTGCCACTTTCTCCAGATCCCCAGCAACCCTCAGAGAAGCACACCCACTGACCACATTTTACTCACAGAGTAAAGCAGAGGCATCGGGATTGGGTTCACAAGCCCCTCCTGTGCCTGGATCTTGGGGTGGTGTGTTGGGTGGGGAAGACCCGCTACCACAGAGAGGCCTGGGGCTGGTTGTCTGAGCTGGTGGCACCCTCCAAACCCATTGCTAAGAGGCGTCCAGTCCAGAGGCCCTGACCAGAGCTCCCAGCTCCCTGCACTGACCCAGCCTCCCCCTTTTCACATTCGCTCTGCGTGGGCCGGGCTGACAGCTGCAGGAACCCCAGTCTCTGGGGTCCCCTTTGGAGAAGAGCAAATGGTAACTGAGTGACGTTGCTGCCCTGGGTGTGGGAATTTCCGGGGCAGCCTTGGGGGCCCTCAGGAGTGAGGCTATTTGGGGGGATGTATTTGTTGTCAGGGGCTTTGCTGAAAGGCAGAGCTGGGCTGGCAGCTGTCTGTTCATCTGCTCCTGATGTGGCTGGTGGTCAGAGAGACAGGCTTCCTGACCCCTGGAAGAGGGCCAGACATAAGTCCTGGAGGGGGAAATGTTCTGGCCAGAGAGAGAAAGGTGTGCAGGCTTGGCTTTCTCTGGACAGTGTGGATGAGAAACCTGGCCTCTGTGAGTGTTCGTCCCTACAGAAGGCTTCCAGGCCATAGCAGGTATTGAATGGGCCCCCTCTACCCCAGATCCTGTCCTGGGCGCTGAAGATACAGTGGTCCCCAGCCTGAGTGGCCGGAGCTGCCTGCCATAGAGGCCAGGTGCTTTTGTTAAACACGCTTCAGAGGCTCCATGTGGGGGAAGATGCGCCCTAGCAGCCTGAGCCCTCCCTGCCTGGGAACCTCCACCCAGCACCTTCCAGAGGAGATGTTCTCTTATGGTTTGCATAGCCCTTCACCTCCCAGGGCGTCCCCAGGCCAGCAGCCAGGGTCCCTGTGAGGTCCAGAAAGCTGGTGGCCTCACCTGTAAGAGGGAGTAGCCAGGCCATTCTGTCAGTCCTTCCTCTCCTGGCCTTGTGTGCGTCGCTCCCATTTTATGGATGAGAAATCTGAAGGTCATGGGGGCTGGCCTCCCAGGCCACGGGTGAGTGCCAAGCGGAGAGGCCTGGCTGGTGGGTACAGTGAAGCCATGGGGCTGAGCATGGTGGCCTCTCATTCACTTGGGCAGGTGTGACACTCTGCGCTGGTCCCTAACACAGTGTATGGTTGACACTTCATAAATGCGTTGGCGCAGGCACGGCAGTGAGAGCTGAGCCCACCAGAGGAACAGGGTGGATTCTGACGGCCACTTACTGGCTGTGTGGCCATGGGCTGGTCACTTATCCTCTCTGAACCTCAGTTTCCTCATCTGGTTACCAGATCTACCTCCAGTGGCTTTCCACTTATGCTCGGGATAAAACCCAAATTCCATACATGGTGTAATCAAACCCAGCCTGCATTTCCAGCCCCATCTGGACATTGGCCCCTCCCTTCAGGCCTGTTTTATTATTTTTGCCCCACTCAGGGGATCTGCATAAAGTCTGCCTGATCTCCCCCCTCAACCCACCCTGGAGTCTGCAAGTTCCACAGAGCAGGGTGTTTGCCTGCCTTTACTCAGCATGCCTGACACTGTGTTTGGCACATAGTAGGTACTCACATCTGTGTTGGGTGAGCAAAGCTCCTCTCCTCTTGGGCTGAGGCCTGTATTTGTCAAGTGCCTCGGAAGGCAGGCTGGCCTAGGGGTGCAGAATTCTTAAATAACGGAGGCTCCAAGGCCAAGAGGCTGCACCTCAGAGGTGCCAAGGGGAGTTGTTGGTGGGCACGCTTCCAGCCCTGCCAGGGTTGGGAGATAAGACCTAGGCTCTGGTGCACAGGATGAGGTTGGGGTACGGCTGTCCTGAGTCCATGGGGGTGCTCCTTGCCCCTCTCACATACACCACTTCCGTGAAGTCTCGAGTAGTGGCCTTGCCCTTGGCCATGCCCACCCTTGGCTGGCCTTTATCCCACCTTGGAAAGGCCTGTGCTCAAGCTATGGGGGGCTCAAGTGCCCCCCTTCCTCCCCTACTTCCTACCCAAGAGTGAGGCCAGCACTTCTCTGTCTCCTCTCCTGACAGCTGCCTGCAGCGGGAAACTGGAGCAGCACACAGAACGGCGTGGCGTCATCTATAGCCCGGCTTGGCCCCTCAACTACCCACCGGGCACCAACTGCAGCTGGTACATCCAGGGCGACCGTGGGGACATGATCACCATCAGGTATGGGAGTGCCAGGGGGTGTCCAAGGGAATCTATATGGGTCTGCGAGTGCTAAGGGTGTGTGTGTGTGAGCGCATGTGTGTGATGGTGCCTGAGCATGAGTGCACTTGTGGGCAGGCATGGAGGGCACATATAAGTGTGTATATGTGTGAGCAAGTGTGAGCAGGTGAGGAAGGCACATGTGAGTGTGTATGTGTGTGAGCACATGTGTGAGCAGGTGTGGAGGGCCCAGGAGTATATGTGGAGAGCACATACATGAGCAGATGTATGAGTATGTGTGTGTGAGCACGTGTGCTTATGTATGTGTATGATCATGTGTAAAGGACATGTGTGAGTGTATGAGAGCACATGTGTGTACATGAGCACATGTCTGAGCAAATTTGGACACGTGTGAGCAGCTGTGTGTGTGCAAGTTATGTGTGAGAGTCTAGGTGTGAACATCTGTGAGCTATAAGCATATGAGTGCCTGTGAGCATGTGTGAGCTGTGAGTGTGCCCAGCTCTCCAGGCCTCTGTGGGCCTCTGTGGCTGGCTACTTGGAGCTGGGCTTCATCTTGCCCTGAGCCTCTCTAAGGGGCCGTGGGAGCTGCTAGTCACCTCAGGCCTACCAAGAAGGGGAGCCCCGGGGGCTGGTGGGCAGGGTCTAGCTCTCTCTGAGGTGGCAGAGGTGTCTTCTCTGTCCTGAAGGGGTGGCTTCAGGCTAGGCTGGCATGGATCCCTGAGCAGGATTTCTCCAGAGTCCTCAGGGCAGTCTCGGTAGGAGAGGGAATCGGGCAGGAGCCCAGGTGCTCCAGCTGCAGGGATGTGCAGAGGGAAATGGAGTGAGGCTATCAGATGGTGGAACTGAGGCTGGAACCCCTGGCCTGAGTGGCCATGGGGCTATTTGCGTGCGGATTCACTTTCCTAAATGCCAGTGCCCAGAAAGCCCCCTGTTACTTCACAGCTCCAAAGCATAGGATGTGATGGGCACCATCAGGGTCTGTCCTAGCATCTGAGCCTTCTTTCTCGGGGTCACAGGGCCATGACTTTCAGGCACACACTCTGCAAAGACTTCACCCTCCTCCAGAGATTCCAGGACCTGTGATCTGCTCATCCCACAGCCTGGGTCAGAGGGTCCAGGGCTAGTATATTTCTCCCCAGGTGACAAACTGTCACCTAGGCCACCCCTGGGGGCGTGCCCTCTCCCTCACAGTGTACACGCCTGTGAGTTTGTGCAGGGTCTGTCCTAGCAGACCCAGTATGGGAGGATCTGGACCCTTGGGTCTCCCCACTTGGGAAAGTGTCAGGAGAGAGAATTGCCCACGATGGGGCTCTTCACTCTGGCTCTGGGGTGGGGGTGCTATATGTGTGCTGACAAGGCCTTCCCAGAACTCAGGGGGCTGATGTGAAGGATGCTCTTCAGAGTTTTCTGATTATTCTTGGAGCTGCCCTTAGACCCCTGGGTGCCTGGAAGTGGAGGAGAGGAGGGTCAGGGTGGGGCTGACCACCCCTGTTCTACGCTCAGGCCTGATTGTTCTCTCTGGTCCTTGACCGCATGAGCTCTGCCTGCCTACCCACATCTATGGTCCTCCCCACCCTTGCAGCTTCCGAAACTTTGACGTGGAGGAGTCCCACCAGTGCTCCCTCGACTGGCTCATGCTGGGCCCAGCGGCCCCGCCCCGCCAGGAGGCCTTCAGGCTCTGCGGCTCTGCCATCCCTCCTGCCTTCATCTCCGCTCGGGATCACGTCTGGATCTTCTTCCACTCTGATGCCTCCAGTTCTGGCCAGGCCCAGGGCTTTCGTCTCTCATATATCCGAGGTGACACCAGCAACAGGGCATTGCAGGGCACCACAGAGCACTCAGTGCACCATGTGGGCACCCGGGGCCAGAGCAGCACCCCCCACCTGCCCGCTCCTTGCAGGGTCTCCTCCAGGAACCCCATCAGTCTGAGAACAGTGGTGGGACTGGGACTGGTCATGTTGCTGCCTCAGGGCACCTTGGAGTCCCTCAAGGCCACTGACCTCACTTCACAGACTTGGTTAGAATGGGGGCTCACCCCTTAACCCCAGCTCACCCTTTATTCTCAGGTTAGGGACTTAGCTCACCCTGACATTCCAGGGGACTTTGTCCCTCGGGTGGCCATGGAGAGGCCAGGGGCTCTTCTCTCTGTCTCCTCCTTCTTCCTAGGCCCTGCAGAGGCCCGGCTGGAATGGGACACCGCCCTGCCTGCTCCTGGCCTCAGACCCCATGCTGGAAGGAGGCTCTGCTCTCCCTTGACTGCCTTCCCCTGCTCTCTTCATCCCACAGGGAAGCTGGGCCAGGCGTCCTGCCAGGCAGACGAGTTCCACTGTGACAATGGCAAGTGTCTGCCGGGCCCGTGGCAGTGCAACACCATGGATGAGTGTGGTGATGGCTCCGATGAGGGCAACTGCTCAGCACCTGCCTCTGAGCCACCTGGCAGCCTGTGCCCTGGGGGCACCTTCCCCTGCAGCGGGGCACGCTCCACACGCTGCCTGCCTGCAGAGCGGCGCTGCGACGGCACGCAGGACTGCGGAGATGGCTCTGATGAGGCCGGCTGCCCTGACCTGGCATGCGGCCGGCGGCTGGGCAGCTTCTATGGCTCCTTTGCTTCCCCAGACCTGTTTGGTGCAGCCCGAGGGCCCTCAGACCTTCACTGCACGTGGCTGGTGGACACACAAGACACTCGGCGTGTGCTGCTGCAGCTGGAGCTGCGGCTGGGCTATGACGACTACGTGCAGGTGTATGAGGGCCTGGGTGAGCGCGGGGACCGCCTGCTGCAGACGCTGTCCTACCGCAGCAACCACCGGCCCGTGAGCTTGGAGGCTGCCCAGGGCCGCCTCACTGTGGCCTACCATGCCCGTGCCCGCAGTGCTGGCCACGGCTTCAATGCCACCTACCAGGTGAAGGGCTACTGCCTCCCATGGGAGCAGCCATGTGGGAGCAGCATCGAGGGCGACGTGGATGACACAGGCGAGCAGGGCTGCTTCTCAGAGCCACAGCGCTGTGATGGCTGGTGGCACTGTGCCAGCGGCCGAGATGAGCAGGGCTGCCCCGCCTGCCCTTCCGACCAGTACCCCTGCGAGAGTGGCAGCGGCCTGTGCTACACGCCTGCCGACCGCTGCAACAACCAGAAAAGCTGCCCTGATGGCGCCGATGAGAAGAACTGCTTCTCCTGCCAGCCTGGCACCTTCCACTGCGGCACCAACCTGTGCATCTTTGAGACGTGGCGCTGCGACGGCCAGGAGGACTGCCAGGACGGCAGCGATGAGCATGGCTGCCTGGCGGCCGTGCCCCGAAAGGTCATCACCGCCGCCCTCATCGGCAGCCTGGTCTGTGGCCTGCTGCTCGTCATTGCCCTGGGCTGCGCCTTCAAGCTCTACTCTCTGCGCACGCAGGAGTACAGGTGGGCGGGCGGTGCCTCACTGCTGCCCGGTGCCTGGGGTCGCAGGCCACAGCCTCGGCTTCTTCATTTCTCTGGAGAGAGGCTCTGGGCTCACTGCTCCTACTGCTGTGGGTTTGCAAATTGGGGCTCGGGCCATCCACGTGGGACTTCTCTTGTGATTCCAGGGTCCGGGCATCTCAAGATGTCTGGAGGGAGTGGCAGGGCCCCATTTCCTGCTGTTAGCCCTCCCACAGGGCCCCGTGGGAGATGGGAAGTGTGGGGTCCTGGCCAGCCCTGCTATGCTGCCCTTTGCTGCCCGTTGCTTTCAGGGCCTTCGAGACCCAGATGACACGCCTAGAGGCCGAGTTCGTGCGGCGGGAGGCACCCCCGTCCTATGGGCAGCTCATTGCACAGGGCCTCATTCCACCGGTGGAGGACTTTCCTGTCTACAGCGCATCCCAGGTGAGCTCCACAAGGCATGAGAACCTACAGGTCCCCAGCTCCCGGCTGGACCTTAGCACCTTAGGCAAGGTGGGGTAGAGGGAGGCGGGAAGTAAGGCCTGGGGAGGGTGACCTGAGGGCCATGGCCAGATGCGGGGGACACATTGGTTTCTTGGGGTCTTGGGTCCCTTGGGGGTCGTGCTGACCTCTGTCCCCTCAGCCGCCGCCCCACCCTCCAGGCCTCCGTGCTACAGAACCTTCGCACGGCCATGCGGCGACAGATGCGCCGGCATGCCTCCCGCAGAGGACCTTCTCGCCGCCGGCTAGGTCGCCTGTGGAACCGGCTCTTTCACCGGCCTCGGGCACCGCGAGGACAGATCCCCTTGCTGACTGCTGCACGCACCTCTCAGACAGTGTTGGGTGATGGGCTCCTCCAGCCTGCACCAGGGGCTGCCCTGGACCCTGCGGCACCCCTTACGGACACAGGCAGCCCTGGGGCAGCTGGAGATGGGCCACCCAGTGTCCCTGGCCACTCATCAGAGGTGGGACCTTCTGTGTTGCCCCCCTTGGGCCTGCAGGACCCAGAGTACAGGCCAGTGGCCAAGGACAGAAAGGCCTGCAGGGACCCTTTGATGGACAGCCCAGACCCTGTGGACACACCTCGGGAGCCCTGCTCGGCCCAGGACCCTCACCCCCCAGCCCCCACTGCCAGCAGCACCCTAGGTCCCCACCCACCAGAGCCACTGGGAGTCTGCAGGAGCCCCCCACCCTCCTGCTCCCCAACATTGGAGGCCAGTGACGACGAGGCCCTGCTGGTCTGCTGACCCACCACATGCACTGGTGACTGCCACAGCCCCGCTTTGTAACCAGGGAATACACAGTCATTTCTACCCTGCCTCCGAGTGCTTCTTTCTTGCCGTGTGGCCCACCTGGAATCCCCGCCAGCTTGCAGCATCAGCATCCCCCTCTCCCCCCCAGTGGGCCAAGCAGGTGGGGCTGTGGGAGCTTCAGCAGGGAGGGGAGTGGAATGATGACCCCCTCTGTGTGACCCCAGTGTCCACACAGGCACCCAGGGTCTCACTTTTACCTCCCCTTCTCCATTCTGGGAACCCATTTCTAGAGAAGCAGGAGGGCCAGGGCAGAGCTCTCTGGGGTGTTGTCGGTGGCTTCTCACTTCGTTCACCCTAGGGGGCGCCAGAGCTGCACTTCAACTGATCATGGCTGTGGGCACATGGGACCCAGTCTACAGGGGGTGCTGATTGCACTGAGCTCTCCTCCATCCCCCCCAGCAGGACCCGAGGAGCTGGGCTAGGAGGCTTCTGCCCCCATCCTCATGCCTGTGGTGTAAGCATGGGCCTAGCCAGGCTGACCTTTGCCCTTTGCCCTCTATCTGAGAGGGCACTAGGGCACTGAAAATGCGGGCACTGGGTAGAGGAAGGCCCTGAGTCCCTGGGAGATGCTGCTTGATGCTTTCTCAGGGGACAGAGGCTGAGGCACAAACAGTGACCAAATCCATTCCATCCTGTCTCAGGACTTCAGTTTCCTTACCTGTAAACTAGGGTGAACTCTGAAGTCCTGACACTCCATGGGGATTTATGGGAAGAAAGGCAGTTCTGGAGGGAACCCCTGGACTCTCCCGGGGTCTGAACCTCGGCCTGGCCTTGCTGGGCCTGGGGAGGGGGCACATAAGCCACTTCCCAATCCTTGATGTCCTTTTGGGGTAGGGGTGGCTCTGGACCCAACTGACAGTCCCAGAGACGGAGAGCCTGGCTCCAGCGGCGGAGCCCCCAATGCTGAGTGCCTCCTCCAGAGCCTGTCTTCCCCGCCAGCTCCACACCTGCCCCCACAGTCATGCCCACCTGGGACTCACCTGAGACAAGTGCACCACCAGCCCTGTTTTATTCATGCATCTTTTCCGGAAAAGCCTGCAGGGCAGTGCTGGCAGGGAACCCAGCCCACTTCTTAGGGCTTCCTCACCATAGGCCTCTAAGAGTGGGATCTCTTTTTTTTTTTTCCCCAGGAAAAACATTTTTTTGCAAAACACCTCCTCAATAAACAACATGTAAACAGAAATAGCTGCTTCAGGCTCCACAAGCGTCTCATTGTGTCTTCAGGGGCTTGTCCGTGGAGGGCAGTGGGGAGGGCTGGCAGGGGCCATTTTCCTCCCCCTCTGGGGCTCCCTGGGGGTAGACCACGAAACACAGCTCCTGCCCCCAGCGTGTCATTGACTCTGAGGACAGACAGGCAGACAGACAGATGGACCTCGGGGTTTGACCCCATGAGGCAGGGGTCCCCAGAGAGCTGCTCCCTTTGTGGTGGGTCCCGGACACTTGGGGCACATTGTGGGGAGATATTTGGTGATGGTTAGGCTCTGTGTTGCCAGCACAGCTGCTGGGAGACCCCGCTCAAGGGTGAGCCCCCAAAAGGGTCCCATCTGCAGCCCTGGCACCTGGGGGAGGCTGCCCAGCTCACCCGTGAGTCTGTGCACACACTTTGGTTTGCTTCTCCAGAACACTCCCAGGAAGAAAATGGGCACCCCGGTGAGGATGATGATGACGCCGACCCCGCACACCATGGGCTCTGAGATGAAGCTGAAGACCAGCAGGAATGCCCAGAAGACCAAGTACAAGGCGGGGACAAGGAGGTTCACCTGTGGAGAGTGAGCAGAGCACCGGTGGTGCAGGGCCCCCCGCCCCCTGCTCTCCAGCCCCACAACCCAGGGGGCCCGGTGCTTTCCACCCTCTCCTGGGAGCTGACGCCTGAGGGGCCGGCCCCCTCCTGGCAGCAGCCCACGGTGCTGGAAGCCCATTCATTGCATGGCCAGTGGCCAAACTGTTGAGGATTTGTCAGTGTCAGCAGGTCTGAACTCCTCCACCCAGTGACTGAATGTGGACTTGTGACTTGCACTTGGTTGAAGGTCGATTCTGTTTTAGTCTGTCACATTTCAGGCACTGAAACCTTTCTCCAGCTCAAGGATTTATATGCAAAAAGGAGGACTTTTCCTTTAGCTCGGGTTAGGGTCTTCGGTTTTGGTGTGGGCTCGTGGAACCATAGCAAGTGTCTTGTGCAACTAGAGCGAGTGTCTTAGCTTCATTTTCTTGTTTGCAAAGAACTCACCTCGTGGGGCTGTTTTGAGGACTGAATAAGTCAGTGCACGCAAAGCCCTGAGCAGGGCCTAGCGCATGGCAGAAGCTGGAATCCCCATCGCCACCATCACCTGACACTGACGCCCAAATGGGTGAAGCTCTCACTCACCTTGATGGGCCTGTGGAGCGCCGGCCGCCTCCAGCGCAGCACAAGCAGGCCCAGGATGGTGACGCCATAGCAGAGGTAGTTGATGAAGGACACGTAGTTGATGAGCGTGTACGTGTCTCCCACAAGCATGATAACCGCCGTGGTCCCGTACTGGGAGAGGACCGAGCTGAGGGCTGGCCTCCCACCTGCCTCCTGTCAGCCCTGCAGGAGGTTGGTGAGCCCTGGCCCTCCCCATTCCCTCCGTGGGCTGCCCACCAGGGCCAGGGTTCATCCCTGCCACTACCCACATTGCTGGTGGCTTGGGTTCCTTGCCCTACCAGCCTGGGTCCCCCAACTTACGCAGACGATGAGGGCAGGGATAGGGGTGCAGTGTCTGACGTGAATCATGGCCAGCAGGCTGGGCAGGTGCCCTTCTCGGGCTCCAGAGAAGCACAGCCTGGGGGACGGAGATGGGTAGGGGCTGTGAGCCTGGCCTTAGGCCTCCTCACTGGCCAGATCCTGGACCTCAGCTTTAGACCTGATGTCCCTCTTGAGCTGTCACCTCTGATCCCCCTGCTCCAGGCCCCAACAGTCCCACTGGGCAGTTCTTTCTCCCCTCTAGCCCCTCTTGCTTTTGCTCCTCAGAGTTGAGATCAGATACCTGTTCCTGGGGAGTTCATTGTCTCAGCTTCAGGAGGGCCCCACCTCACAGGACTTCTCTTCTTTTGGCCCCCAGCACTGCTTGCATGCCAGGGCACCTACCCTGCCTCATCTGGACCACCCTCTCCCCAGTCCAGTCACCTGGAGGAGGTGAACAGGTAGCCATTGATCCCTCCGAAAGTAGAAAGTGCCACGGAGACGGGCATGACCCAAGAAAAATAGCCCAGCAGCTTCTCCCCGAAGGTCTGAGTGAGCACAAGAGAGAGGCAGGGCATGAGGCTGGGTGGGGGCAGGGCAGGGCTGGGCACCGAGCGGGGCCCCACTCACCACGGCCACTGCGTTAGAGGCCAGCAGCTCCTGGGGGGACATGGCAGTGAAGTAGGCGATATTGGTGAAGGTGTACACGAAGGTCACCAGGGGGATGGAGATGAAGATGGCTCGAGGTAGGTTCCTGGGGCAGTGGTGAGATGCATCAGTGTTGGCCCCCTGGGGGCTGGGGGCAGGGCCCAGGGGTGAGGAGGGGGGCCAGGGGAGCCAGCAACAGGAGCAGCTTTGTCTCCATCTTTTGCATCTGCTTGGGGGCCTTGAGGGCAGGGAAGGGGGCAGCACTGCTGTCTGTCTTGAATCCCCCCTCAACTCCCTAACCCCAGCCTGGGCACATGGGGGAGGGGCCACATCATATCCTAAGGGGTGGGTGTAATGTCTGCACATAAAGAGAAAATTGCACACAGCCAAAATCAGCCTTGAAAATCCCAGAAGTGCCCTGAGAGCTCAGCCCATAGACCTAGGGTGCCCCTGGGACTGCCTATCAGCCCAGCCCTTGCTAGAACTGCTCACTATGGGGTCCCTGGCTGAGCATCAGATGGAGCCACTGGCCTCATCTGCAGGGACCATGTTGTGTGCACATGTATAATTTTTGGCCAAATGCAAATAGCTGGATCCATTTACAGCAGGACAATGATATTCAGTGTTTCTGAGGCCCAGCAAGGGGCTGTGACTTGCCCACAGCCATACAGGGCCAGGCTGGAGCACAAGCATCCCGACTCTCTTTCCAGAGCCATTCCCTTGGGGGCAGTGGAGTGGTCAGGCATCTGACCAGACTGAGTTATAGGTGACAGCAAGCCTGTGCAGGGAGGCTGCCTCTCCCATCACTGGGCCCCACCCCTTCTCAGGGCCCAGCCGGGTGCCCCACTCACTTTCGAGGGTCAACTAGCTCCTCAGTGACATAGTTGAGGAAGTTCCAACCACTGAAGGCAAAGGAGCCCTGCAGGAAGGCCAGGGCTAGGTGACCCACGGAGGGCGTCATCCAGAAGTCAAAGGCATTGCTGGGCCTCAGCTCCTCGAAGTGTCCTGGGGGTCCAGAGGTCAAGGGTCAGTGTCATCTCCCCAGCCCTGGGCACAGCCCCACCCTGGCCCTACCTTGGAAGATCTGGACAAAGCCCATGCCAATGATGAGCGACAGGGCCAGCAGCTTCCCGCCGGTGAAGATGTCCTGGATGCGTGTGGCCCAGCGCACGCTGGAGCTGTTCACCCACGTCAGAAGCACTGGGGAGGAAAGGCGAGGGGGTGGGTGCACGCCTGAGGCTGAGACCCTCATGGTGGGCCATGGCCAAGTCCAGCCTGAGCTGCAGGAGGGTGGTAAAGCCTGCAGCAGCCAGAGTGCAAGAAGCTCCCCCCTGAGGCTGAGCTCTCCAGGGCTGGCAGATGGAGGAGTCCCAGTCCTCCCCCACAGGGCAGGCAGCAGAGGCCCAGCCCAGCTCCACGGGGGGCACTCACTCAGGCAGGCCAAGGAGAGCACTCGGGAGGCTGCAGCTGGGGGGATACAGTTGGGGAACACAGGCTGCAATACATAGTTGGAGAAGGTCATGGAGATGACGGCCAGGCTGGTGGGGTACATGATGAGGACTGCGCTCCAGAGCAGCAGGAAGCTAAAATGAGAGGGGGCCCAAGTGGCACAGGCTTTCTATCGCCCTCCTGGCAGAGCAGACCCAGGTGTGTGCAGAGGGGCCCAAGGGCAGGTGCAAGCGCTGGAGGCCGGCTTCAGTCCGGGGAGGCAGGTTTCAATAGAGACAGGGTTGGGCACAGTTAAAAAGCTACAAGCTGCCCTTGGGCAGGTGTCTAGAACCGACAGGGAACCAACCACCTTTCTAATGGCCACACAGCCCCTGGCCTCAGGCTGTTTTCTGCTCCGGCTGGGGTGAGGGGTGGGGGGGATCAGCAGTCTCAGTTCCAGCAGCAGCTCTCAGCTGAGTCCTGTGGCTGCAGATGGCTGACTCTGAGCTGTGATCCCCTGAGGGGCCAGCCCTTCCAGAGCCCCCACAAGGGGTGGGGAGTAATTTATGTCCTTTCTTCTCCAATTTTGCCTCTGCAGGGTGCTCATGTAGGAGTGGGGGCTCTGCTCAAGGCTGTGAGGCCCTGCCTGTTTCTAGGGGCTCTGCTTGCATCCAGGGGACGGCCTGTCCTTGGGGGTGGTCCTAGTCCCCAGTCCAGCTCTCAAGGATGGGGATTGCCTCATCCAGGGACACCATCTGCCTCTGGAGCACCAAGTTTGGTGGCTTCCTTTTGGTCCTCACCCTTGCTGCTCCCTACCACTTGCTTTGCAACCTCCCCTGACCCCTTGGCTTCTGGGGCATCCTAACTCCATGACCCTCCCCCTTGCTGGGTGCTCCCCTCTGCAAACTTGATGCTGGGTGCCTCCAGGCAGAGCCAAGAGGTAGGGTCTTGGGCCCTCTTCTCCCTCTCACCTTCTCTAGTATTCTTCCCAGCTGCACAGCACAGTTTTGCTTTCTCAGGTCCCAGGCCCCTCTGAGGACCCTATCCCCAGAGGAGATCACCCAGTGGTGTGCCTGCCCTGCCAGGGCCTCATTAACAGCCTCCCCGTTAAAGTCCCCTGGACTCCAGAACCCACCCCCTGCCAAGACCTGACTGAGCTTTTCCCCAGATGTGCCACAGACCCCACCAATGTAACAAGCCGCACCCCAAACCTCCCCCTCTCCATCTCAGGAACCGCTGTCTATGGAGCCTCTCCAGTGGGAAAGCGTCATTCCTGCTCCACCACCTCTCCCTCATGCCACGCTGGCCACCACATCCTCCCAAACCCGCTCCTAAATGGTTCTGGAATCTTCTTGTACGTTTATTGAGGCCCTCAGCATGGCTCAGCTGGACAACTGCCATACTATGATGCCCCTCCACCCCAGGCTGCCCCCTCCCCTCCCCCCAAGCCCTACTGCCTACCATAGATCTGACAAGCTGGCCCAGGCCACCACCCTCTGTACGTGCTCCAACTCCTCACTGCTCGGCTGAGAAAATGCCACTCCTCCTCCAAGCTTCGGTGCAAATGTGGTTTTTCCTGGGAGCCTTCCCTAGGTGTTGGCACCCCATTCTCTTGGCTGCTGGGCCACTGCTTCTTGCACACATCCTCAAAGCTGGGATCCTCTAGGTTTTAGTCACTTTTGAGGGGCATTTTCCCTTCTGCACCATGAGCAATGTGAGGACAGGGACACATCTTTTCATCGCAGCATCCCTGGCCCACAGCACACAGTAGGTGCTCAGCTAATGTTCACTGGTGGATAAAGGAGTACTGGGAGCTATTTAAAGGGAAGCTCCTGCAGGGCACTGATAGGAATATCATGCCCTCCCCCATATGGGCTACTAAAATCAAGGCCATTCTTGCCTGATGCCAGCATTACCTAGAGGTTTCAGATAGTAAGGCCCTCCCCATCCCGAAGCACTGAGTGGGGAGGGGGGCTGAGACACAGCTTTATTTAAAAGGAAACAGAGAGGTCAAGGGGCCAGCTGGAGTGTCCAGCTTGAGTGGAGTGGGCATGTGGAAGGGGGCCCAACAGCCCCACCCCTTTCCCTTCATTCCTCCCCATGACCTTCCCGTGATGTGAGAAGCAGAAGAGGAAACCCAGGTCCAGGCCCGACTGGCCATCCATTCTGGAGATGCTCCCCACCCACCACCAAGTTGCTGGTACCCCACACTTACCCAGCCAGGCCCCCGAAGATCTCGGTGACATAAGCATAGTCCCCGCCAGACTTAGGGATGGCGACTCCTAGCTCCGCATAGCAGAGGGAGCCCAGGGCAGTGACGCCCCCGCCCAGGACCCAGACGAAGAGGGCCAGACCCACAGAGCCAGAGTGCTCCAGGACCCCCTTGGGGGAGATGAAGATGCCGGAGCCTATGATGTTCCCTGTGGGGGAGATGGAGAGGCATCAGCCCTCTCTGTGGGGCTCTGGATGCTGCAGTGAGGAAGAAAACCCAGGCTGCTCCCTGGGAGGAAGAGGGAGGAAGGCCTGGAGGCATGTGGATGTCACTGGAACCCCACTCTGGGCTCATCATCTCCCCTCCCTAGTCCTGGCATGGGAGTGGCACCTTGTCCATTCAGCCAGGCTCCCCTTCCAGAGGTGGGTCCTGTTCCTCTGCCCCCCCAGCCCCTTACTCCCACAAAGTGGGGTGAGCACAAGCAACGAGGCTCAGCCACATGAGTGATGGCAGAGTGGTGGTCACTGCTGTGCATTCCCACAGGACCCAGGTCAACCCTTTGCCCCTGGCCGAAGCTTCCAGCTTTTTCAGCCTCCAGCCACCTGCCTTACTTCCAACCTGCTGGCCAGAGCTGGCCTTCTAAAGCAAGGCCTTGGCCCTGACGCTTTCCTGCCACTTTCCTATTGGTTGAAGTCCAAACTTATACAGTGACTCAGGCAGTGGCACCTCCTCTATGAAGTCCTCCTTGACCATGCTGGTTTGGGCTCCTCCTCCCACTTCACAGGCTCGTGGTTCCCCAGACCCTGCCCTGTACTTTCTTCACTGTCGGTCCATCTTCCCTTTCTTTTCCTATCAGGGAGCTCCTCGTCCTGCTCCCTGGGTTCCTCCCTGACCCAGGGCACAACCTGCACACAGACTATGAAGAGACCTGTTTCCTGGCACTGTGAAAATGTTTCAGGTCTTGGGCAAGGGCCAGTGGGGTACATTTTCAGGGCTGGGGATTGGTCAGCAGCCATCAAGGAATGGAGAGGGCAATGGAGGGGGACTCCTGGCCCAGCCTGGGGTCTGGACATGGACTGCCTCTCCCCTTGGGATAGCCCACTGATTGCAAATGGGTCACTACTTGAATCCCAGGCCCCTAATGAGAAGCCCTGGCTGCGGCTCAGGAGACCTGGAGACCTCTTCCATCTCAGGTCACCTCTCGAGTCCTGTCTGTACAATGGGATTATTGTGAGAATTCAGTGAGATACCTAAGGGAAGCCCTCAGCTGTATCCAGATGCACTCTGCATCTCTGCATCATTCTGTGCACTGTCTGCAACCTCACTTGCTTTCACTCACCTTGATTCCTCAGCACATAGTAGGTGCTCAATACACATCTATTGAGTAAACTAATGGATGAATAAATGGCCTAAAGCCCCAAATGGCACCAATGCTCTGATGGGAGAGACTGAGTTCCTCATCTGTGAAGTGGGGCAGCACTCTCCACTGGGCCCTCCCGGAGGGCCTGTGAAGGGGGGAGCAGAGGGGGTGGCTGGCTTCGAAGGTTCGGGTGAGAGTGCACTCTGCTTTGGTCGTGGAAGTTCTGCCCTGCCCCTGGGGCTGACTCTGAGTCTTGGGAATTGGGGGAGGGGGACAGTGCTCCCTTGACTCACAGTATCTGGGAGTGGAACAGTGGGAAATGGTCAGGGGCCAAGCCAGGGTCTGCAGAGCAGGTTTCCAGGATAAACAAGACACTGAGTGCCCACTTAACCCTGAGCTCCTGCCACTTAGGGCAAAGAGGGGGCAGTGTTCTGGGTTGCCTAGGCTTCATCATCTGTGCAAATGAATCAGGACACGTCGCTGGTGATTTGCACTAGGACGTGCCCCAGAGGACACAACCCCAGACTCCACAGGCCACATGAATAAAAAAGCAACATTAAGGGAACCTGGGGCTCAGCCCCTCAATAAGATAGCCCCATCTGCCAGGGCCCTGTGGGGCGGCGGGGAGGGGCACGCGTCCACCAGGGCAGAGCCTGCCCGCTCCACCTGCCAGGCCACAGACGGCCTGGAAGAGGAAGCGGCTGCGGGCGCCAATCTGCATGCGTTCCTTGTCCACGGCGCTACCCTCCACCCCACCCCCGGCCGACACAGATTCCCAGCCAGTCTGGACGGCCACGACGCCCCACTTGGTTTTCCAGTCACGTCCCAAGAGGCCTAAATACATCCAGATAAGGGCGAAAGAATTCCTGTCCCCCAGCCCCCAGAGGTAAGCTGTGCCCTGAGCCTGCTTCCCGGGGGAAAGCAGCAACCTCCCTCACCTACCATGGGGGCCCAGGTCCTGGGTGGGCTGTCGGGTTTCTAAAAGGCCTTTGAGTTTGCTCTGTCCGGCAGCAGAGTCTATGTTCTCAGGACCCGGTGGAGTGGGATTTGCCAAAAGCCAGTGAGGTGGAAGCCAGCGGGGGCTGGGTGGCCTTGTGAGGAGCTGGGTGCATTGGGGCTGGAGGCATCCAGAGCCCTCAGCCACCCACCCCATGGGTACCCCATCCCTCTACACAGTTCAGCCCGGCAGGGCCTCATGGGCATAGCCTTCAGGGAAGCCACACCTGGTACCTTGTCCTCAAGGCTGGGGCCTGTGCCCAGTAGCTGGAGACTGGAGCCTGGAGATGGGCTGGGGGTGGGGGATCACTATGCTGGGGCCTGGAAATGGGCTAAGGGTGGGGGGATCACTATTGTTTGGACACATGGCCTCAGGCTACAGTGAAGGACTACTCCCCACGTGGCTCAAAGGAACACGTGTGCCTGCTAATGTTTCAGGTCCTTGGAGGCCTGGACAACTGCAGGTTTGTGCTGGAAGGTGGCAGAAAACCCTGTGGAGGTCCACGAGCTGCTCTCGACACCGCACCACATGGCTGGGTGGGGCTCTGCAAGAGCACCAGGGGCTGTTGGCTTGGGTCAGATGCAGAGGGCAAGGAATGTGGGGGACGACCAATGATGAGGCAAGGGTGGGGCCTCCAGGGCTGGGATGACTACAGGAGGTGTGGGGAAGGGACCACGGAGCTGTGAGGAGGTGCCGCAGGGGTCCCTGCCCAGCCCTCTGGTGGTGGTGGGCGCAGGCCTCCCTTCTCACTTGTTCTGTTCAGGCCCAGCAGACTCAGCTCTGCCTGACTCAGAGAACAGCAGTGGACAAGCCCAGCTGTTGGGGGACCCTGCTCTGGAGGAAGAAGAGGAGGGACAGGAACCAGGGAACATGGGATGGGCCGGGACACGGCTGAGTGTCTGCTCAGGCGTCTGACTGATGGCGGGCTGGAGAAAGGTGGTTCCAAGGCCTCCACGTTCCCATCCTCCCAATGGGACTGCTGCTCTGTGGCCCCTGCAGGCCCTCGGTGGGGCCGGAGCTCCTGGGCAGGTGGGCAAGGATGTGAGGAGGCCACTCCACTCTCCCCCGCCCCTCTTCCCTCAGCCCACACTGGGTGGTTTTATCACATTAAGATGTTTGGCCTGATGGGGCTTACCCGGCTCCTCGGGGCAATGAAGAAAGGGCCATTGTTCCCCTGCCTGCTGCGGTGCACACTGACCTATTTCTGGGAGGCAGTGGCAGACCATGAAGGTCACAGGGGTGGACTGTGGAGGTCATGGTGGTGGAGAGAGCCAGTTGCCCTTGGTGTGTGTGTGGGGAATGCACAGTCTGACTTGGGGAGGGGACAGAGAGGTCCTGTCAGGCCGCTGGCATCACCCTTCAGCCCTAGAAACACTTTCAGGAGTTGGCTGTGTGGCTTCAGGCCAGTGCTGCCCTTCTGGGCCTCAGTTTCCCCTTCTGCCAGGTAGGGGCATTGGGCTAGGGGGCAGCAGAGGGCTGGTCCAACCCCAACTTTGCCAGAGGCACTTTTGGGCAGGGTGCATGTGTTTTGTGCATCTGCACAGGGCCCAAGTCCTCACTGTTCAGGTTTCTCCCCAGCTCACTGGCCTCCCAGAAGCAACATCACTCCCAGGAAGCCCTCCCTGACTCCCCGCCTTGGCTCCTATAAACTGGACCCTGCCCCATTGCCATGATAGCTGGAGGATGACCACCGAGGGTAGGGTCTGCTGAGATGAAAGGCCTGAACCCCCTTGGAAGGACAGGGAACGCTCAAGGCTAGGTCTCCCTATATGCTCCTTGCCTATCCCTGACTCAGGGAGCATGGCCCACTGCCCTGCTGGGCCTGATCAGGGGCTAGCCCTGGGCCAGGCCTTCTTCCTTTGCTCTGGGCAACAAGTCCCAGCACCTCCCACGGCATGATCCATGAGGCCCTGGCCTCCAAATTCTCTGGAAGATACAAAAACTCCAAAGAGCTCCAAATTCCCTTTGCTAGGTCCTAAGGCCCCTAGGCCATGGGCAATGGCACTTACTAGTTGAGAACTCCCAGATCTGGGTTTGAATCCCAGATCCCTCATGATGTGGACAAAGTACTTCATCTCTCTGAGCCTTTTATGGGTAAAGTGGGGAGATGAGGCAGTGATGCAAGCAGGCTCCCACCCTGCTTGGCTCATCGGAGGCCCCAAGAAGTAGCTATGGATCTTGTCAGTCACCTTAAAGGTACCTCAGGCCACCCTCTCTGGCCTTTGGAGACCTGACCCCCACGGGACCTCAACACCCTGGGTTCAGAAGCCAGGGCCCTAATTTTGGGGTCCTGCCATTGCCCTGTGTCTCTAAGCACATAAATGTCCTTACAGTGAGCATGTATCAGGCACCCCTCCAGGGAGACAAAAGTGCCTGCTGAGGTCTTGGCAGAACTCTAGGGAGGTGAGTGGGGATGTTTCCAAGACATGCCTGGAATTGCCAATTGGCTGGCATGCATGTCCGGCCTAACCCACTTTCCTTTGGAGAGAGGGATGAGCAGAAGTGTGGAGCTTTCTCTGCCTGGCTTGCTCAGCCAAGGTGGCCTCCTCTAGTGAGACTCACCCATGCCCTGTTTCCAGATGCCCCATGAGCTCCATGCCGCTGCATCCAGCAGTCAAGCCCCAGGCCTCAGAGGACCTGCCTCACCCCTGGCTTCTGGCAGGTGGACCCCTTCCTCCCACAGGGCAGCCTCCTGGCCCTCCTCCCACCTCACTGGCTGCTGCTTCTCGAACTCCTCTGCTGATCCCTTCTCATTTCTCCTAAATTCTAGACAACAGGTGCCCAGGGCTTAGTCTTGGGGCCTCTTCCCTTTTCTTTCAATACTCCCTCCCTTGGAGACCTCATCCAGCACCCCAGCTTTTGCTGGCAACTCCCAAATTTATGTCCCTAGCACAGGCCTTCCTGTTAAACTAAACAGTATATCCAATTGATTAGTCAACAAATAAGCATCTCTCATTTCATGCATTCAAAATGGGATTCCTGACTTTCAGCCCTCTTTCCCCCGAACCTGCTCCTCTCAGTCTTCCCTGATCAGTAAATGGCAAAGGGTGCTCCCACCTGCTCAGACCCAACCCTGGTGCCCCTTTTGCCTCCTCTCTTGCCCCCATATCCTTCATCATCACAAATTCTTTGGCTCTATCTACCAAACACACCCAGAACTGAACCTCCTCTTAGCACCTCCACTGCTGCCACCCTGCTCTGAGTCACTGTCATCTCTTAGCCAGGTGACTCAAGTACCTTCCTGACTGGCTTCCTGCTTCTGCCCTTGCTGCCCATGGCCAAAGTGAGCCCCATCCCATCCCATTAAGTCCCCTCCTCTCTCCTCTCCTCCCCTCCCTTCACCTCTTACTCTACCCCACCCTATCCCTCCCCACCCCTCCCTTCCTCTCGAACCTCATCCCACCTCCTCCCCTCCTCTCTCACCTCATTCCACCCCCTCCCCTCCCCTCCCCTCCCCTCCCCTCCCCTCCCCTCCCCTCCCCTCCCCTCCCCTCCCCTCCCCTCCCCTCCCCTCCCCTCCCCTTCCCTCCCCTCTCACCTAATCCCACCACCTCCCCTCCCCTCGCTTCCCCTCTGACCCCATCCCACCCTCTCCTCTCCTCTCTCACTTCATCCCCCCTCCCTTCCCCTCCCATCCACATCATCTCTCTTCTGCTCAAAGCCCTCCCAGGGATCCCATCATGCAAAGAAAAGAGAGCAAAAAAAAACTGGACCCCAACTCACTCTTGACTCATCCGCTATCTATAATCCTGCCTCCTGCCTTAATTTTCTCACCTTAGCACACTTATCATTACCCTGTCGGGGAAACATTCAGCTTGTTTGTCTTGTTTGCCCTTTGACGTCCATGCTGGAATGTCAGTTCTAGCAGGACAAGGATATTGTCTGTCTTGTGCCCCATTGTGTCTCCAGCACCTAGAACAGTGTCCGACACTGTTCAACACCTAATTGTTAGATAGATGAATGAATGTGTCCAGTGCTGGGAGGCCCTGCCCTTGTAGCCAGAGCTGCCTCGGCCCCCAACAGCTTCCCAGAGCACACAGGACATGTGACCCTGGGCTGGTTGCAGCCTCAGGTCCTCAGTTTTCTCTTCTATAAGTTGGGGCTGTGGTGAGGCAGGTTTAATGCCTCCTCAGGGTCTTGGTAAGGAGGGGTTGGGGTTCTGGAGAGGGCCATCCCCTGAGCAGCTCAACAACCTCCAGGCCTGATGACGCACAGAGAGGGGCCTGGACAAGGCTGGATGGGCAGGGATGAGCTCCTAAGGAGAGAGGATTCATGAAGCAGACCCCTGAGTCCATGAACACGAGTGGAGGACAGGACAGCCTGGTTAGCGACCCAGGGGTGACTCCCACTCAGCAGGACCTGGGCACATCCCTTCCTTGAATGTGGATTCAGGGAGTTGTCTGAAGTCCCTGAGTCAGGACAAGACACCCTGTACCTACAGTCCTGGGTGGGGTGTGGGGGGGCAGGAGTTGGGGGAAATTTCTCTCCATCTGTTTGTTCATCCATCCATAGTGAAGTGGATGGATGAACAAACAGTAAATCCTGGTTGGATGAGCTCCCAGCTTAGTCTTAACCTTCTCGCATTAAGGACTATGAATCTGGCCCCAGTTTTGCCCAGCACCAGAGCAGTATGAAGACGGACAATGGGCTGGGAAATGAACCCAAATCTGCTCCCAAATCCTGAGTCCATCACCTGTAGCAGTGTCATGCAACTTCCAGCCTCAGTTTCTATGTCTGTAAAATGGGTACAAAAATTCCCATCATGCAAGACAGGCATGGGAATCAAATGAGATCAGGGGAGAACATATTTTCACAATGTGATGACAGGTTGTTTTCTGAGCAGATACTGGATGCAGCTCACACAGCCCTGCCCCAGCTGCCTCTTTTTCCTCCAGGCTGTGTTCCCAGAGGCCAGCAGGTGCTGCCCAAGGCACATTTTAGGGGGAGTCTTATTCCAACCCAAAGCCCTTCCATTTCGCTCCATTTCCAAAAACCCTACTCCCCAGCCTGGGGCGGGGCAGGGGATACAGGGAAGAGGATCAGAGTGTCTCCTGGGGAGACTGTCTGGAAGTTTTGGAGATAAGTGAAGTAGCTGGTAACAAACAAGAAAGACCTGAGTATGATATAAAGTTCTCGGGACTTTTAAAGCTAAAATATGATACTTTAAAGAAATTTTTGACTTTGACTAGGTTCCCCAGGGCAGGAAGGTGGGGTTATATGTGGGAGGTTGGCCCCCCAGAACAGTGAATGGGGAGTTGGTGGAGGCCTTCAGGGCATCAGGAGGGCAGTGCAGACCCTGACTCAGTCCATACCTGCCTCCTCCCTCATCTCTTGTCACCTTCTGGTTCAGGGTGATGCTCCTCTGGTCTGCCTCCTGCCCGCTCCAGCCTCTTGTCTGCTGTTACCCTTTAAAACTCCCTAAGCAGGGCTGCTGGACCACCACTGAGTATTCTGGGCTGGGGTCAGGTCATCTGTGTTCTGTTCTGGAGTCTGCCAGCCTTGGGCAAGTCACCCCGGAAGAGGCAGAGTAGGAACACAGCTCAAGGAAATTGGACTTACTGAGGTGGCCCAGGGAGTGCACTGCAGCTGGCTCCAGACATGCCTCTTGACCCCAGCCTCTTGGCCCATTCATGATGTGTGGGCTTCTTCTTCCTGGGGGCACAGCTCCTGGGGCGAGTGTGGACTGGGACAAAGCTCTAACCAGCATCCTGGCCAAATCTCTGGAACCAGCCCTTCTTGCCAGCAGACAGTTAAGCAGGGCACCGTAGGCCAAGAAGGTCTCAGTGCCAGGTCAGGAAAGATGCCATTCCAGGGGCAATGGGGAGGCAGAGAGCTACCTGCACAGAGGCTGTGTTCTGGGGCAACTCTCAGTGTGAGTGCAGGGGCTAGCCAAGAGCCAGGCTCCAGCCAGGCCCAGGAGCTCCCAGTGTGGGGACAGAGGAGGAGGTGAAGATCCCAGTCTGCCCTCTTAAGCCCCAACTTTCTCTATCTCTAGGGACTTGGGGATGGGTGGGTAGTGGATGCACCAGCAGCTCCCACTGGTTGGGGAGGTGATAGATTGAGAGCAGTCAAGACCTCAATCCTTCATCCCTCCAGCCATGAATCCTGGGACACATGAGGGTCTCTGAGGCACCTGGTGTGGACACAGGCACTGATCTGGGTTAGCCAGTTCCTAAGAAGTCAGTGTTCATGATTTGGGACAGAAAGAGAAAAACCCTACCACTGTTCTTGCTGTCTCCTGAGCCTTCTGCTCACATGGACCCATTCTCAGGTGAGGAAGCTGGGGCCCAAGAACCAGAGGATGAGTGCCTGTTGGGATCCCAGCTCAGGAAGCAGTTGGCTGTTCTTCAGGCTTTGTCTGCCCCACCCCAACACTGGCATCTTCTAGCCACTGGCTGCTTTGCCCCCTCCCCCAGGGCTCTGCCATCAAAGTGCAATAAATATCCTCTGAACCTGTTTCCACACTGGGCTGGCTCTGGCTGTCCAGTCTACCCACAGTCCCTCCTGCTTTTTGAAGACAATATCACTCACAGGGCATGACACTGAACGCTGCACACAGTAGGGACTTAGCTTGAGCCACTGCCCAGAACCTGAGGCCTTAGCGGGGTCAGCCTGCTCAGGCCCCACACCTGCAAGGCTCTTGCCCTTCGGGCAGGACCTTAATCCTTCCCACTTCATAGACGAGAACACCGAGGGTAACTGCCTTACCCCACAGCGACGTAAGGGCAGGGTGAGGATTCCAGGGGCGCATGGCACCGGCACCTCCCTCGCCCACCTCGAGGCGCCGGGGGAGGTGGGACAGAAGCCCTGCGGTCGCTGTGCGGGGGCGACAGCGCCATCCCCTCACCCGTGGTCCCACCGTCGCAGGCCCGTAGGAGCGCCAGGAGAGGGGTGCCCCTGTTCCAAGCCTTCGGCCCTGCCCCCCGGCACCCGCCCGCCAGGGGCCCGCTCACCGATGATGATGGTGCAGGCGCTCACCAGCCCGATCTCCTTCTTGAGCGTCACCCGCTCCGAGGCGCCGGGGCCGGGGCCGGGGCCCGGGGAAGGCGAGGGCGCAGGGCCGGGGTTCCCGCGCGCGCTTGGCTGCTGCGTGTGGCCGGCCATTTCGCTGTCCAGCCGCGTCCCAGCTCCCTGCGCTGTCCAGGCTATCCGACCCGCCGCCAGTCCGTCGGTCAGTCCGTCTGTCGGTGAGCGCGCCGCCCTCGCAGGCTCACCGACGGGCGCATGCGCTGGCGCGGGGCCCGGGTGGTGCGCCCCCCGGGCGGCTGGGGCCAGGGAGCGGCGGAAGGAGGCCTGGCCCGCAGCCCCCTCCCCCACTTTCCTTAAAGGAAACTGCCCCGCGGCCCCCCTCCTCAGTCCTGGCCTGGGAGCGAAGGAGAGGGCTTGGGGCAGACCTGGGAGGAACTTCCCAGCTGAGCGACGGCTGGGGCCCTTCGCTGCCTGAGTGGGGGTGGGGGTGGGGGTGGGAGGGGGGTGGGGGGGAGGGGGGAGCAGAGCTCAAAGGCAAGACTGCCCCTGCCCTCTTGGAGACTTTGGAAGCTGGCAAAATAGCTGCCTGTGTATGGGGACCCGCTCCGTGCCAGTGCTTCCATACTCTCTAAATTCTGGCATGACCCCCAGCGCATCGGGGGTGGGGGTGGGAAGTGGGGGGGCTGGAGGTCGAGTGGAAGCCGAGGCTCAGAGATTCGTAGGGGCAAGTGGCCCGGCCGAGACGTCACCCCTTTCTGATGCCTCCTGGGCTTGCAGACGGTGACGGCGGGGTGTGAGGGTCAGCCCTTAGGAGGGTTGGAGGGTGCGTCCAGGAACCCCTCTGAGGGGTCAGGAGACCCTAAGCACCCACCACCAAAGCCTGGAGAGACAGGGTCCTACGAAGACCCTGGGGCCCCCAACTCTCATTCAGAGGGGACCCACCCCCTAGTGGGAGCCCTGGAAGAGGTTCGCCCAGCCCCCCCGCCCTCCCCCGACGGCTCTGGGCTTCGTCTGGCAGGTTCCGTTTGCAGACGTCTAGCCGCAGGTCAGAGTCGGGCATCAGGGGACTGGAACTCTGGTCTTTGGCGACCGACCCGCGCAGTCGAGCCCGGCTCCAGGAGACGGGGCCACCTCTACTGCGGGGAGACACAGAGAAAGAGGCTGTGGCTCCTGAGGTCGCAGGAGGAGGTTGGGCTTGCAGGATCCGAGGGAGGTTGCCTCCTCCCGGAAGCCGCCCGGACTGTGCAGCTAGCAAAGCAGACGCGGGGGGGGGGGAGAGGGGGCATGTGGGGGGCCACCGGGGCTGCGAGCGGGGCCAGCCTGGCACAGGGCGGCGGGCGGCGGAACAGCCTTTGTCTTTTCCTGGCGGCTGCCGCGACGCTCCGTCCCCTGCATGCGGATGAGGCTGCGCCTGGCGTCGGGTCCTTCCCCCGCCCCCGGCCTCGCGGCTTGCGGGGGCGCCCTGCCCGGGGGTCCGACGGGCCGTAGGGCTACCCGGGGTGAAGCGGGGGCTGTGCGCCGAGCATCGAGGTGCGAGCGTGGTGGTGCAGGAGTTTGGTGAGAAGGGACTTGCGAAGTTGGGGGCGGGGACCTGGGGGTAGGGAGCAGGATAGACCCTGGGTGGACGTGCTGGGGGCACAGGAGAAGCTCCAGCCTTTGCGCTCCCGTCGGAGTCGGCATTCTTGGCGCCCTCCGCCTTCCACCCCCGGGAGCCTCATTCAGCCGCAGGCTCTAAAGGGGCCTCGCGCAGGGGGTGCGGTGGGGTGGGGTGGGGGGTGGCCGCAGAGTTCTGGAGACTCTTGGTCTTAGCGGGTAGTCTCCACCTGCTGGTTTGACTGCACATCCGGCCACCCCTCAACGCTAGGGTCCAGCCAGGGCTGGTGCGCGCTGGGGGGCCTGCGCCTCACGGGCTGGGAGCCTGTGGTTCCCGAGGGTGAGCCTCTCATGGTACCTGGGATGTGGGGGGTGTTTGAGAAGGGCTGACTCCAGCGCACGGCACAGGATGGAATTTGCATGTTGTTGGCCAGGCCTGCAGCTCAGGAGGTCATTTAGTGGAACTGAACTAGAACCTGCAAACCCCAATGGGAAGAAAAGGTTGGTGAAATTGCTCTACCATCCCAAAGGCAATCAGTACAATTCCCCACATTAACAGAGAAAAACAAGAGAAACCATAGGTTTCAATAGGTCCTCAATTAAAACCTGTTCTCAATAGGTTCAGAAAACAGTCATCCGTGATTTAAACCAACAAAAACTGCTAGCTAATTAGAATCGGAGGAGAACTTTCTCAATCTGATGAAGGTATCTACCCAAACCCCAAATCCCACCAAGAAACAAAAGAAACAACAAAATCCTACAGCTAAAAGGCATGCTAATGGTGAAATGTTGGATGCTTTTCCACTGAGATTGGAAATGAGAAGGAATGTTGGCATCCTTCAAGTATATCCACCACTGTGCTGGAGGTCCTAGCAGGGCAATAAGGCAAGAAAAGGAAGTGAAAGGCCTACTTTCTAGGGGCCAAAATCCAGAACACTGACAACGCCAAATGCTGCCGAGGATGTATAGCAATAGGAGGAGCTCTCATTCATTGCTGGTGGGAGTGCAACATGGTAAGCTACCTTGGAAGACTGTTTGGGAGTTTCTTACAAAACTGAAATAACTCTTACCACACAATCCAGCAATCATGCTCCTTGGTATTTATCCAAATGAGTTGAAAACTTATATCCACACAAAAACCTGCACATGGTTGTTTACAGCAGCTTTATTCATAATTGCCCAAACTTGGAAGTAACCAAGATGTCCTTCAGAAGGTGAGATAATAAACTGTGGCACAGCCACTCAGTGTATAAATAAACTGTGGCACATCCACTCAGTGGAATAATAATAATAAAGAAATGAGCTGTCAAACCATGAAGTGACATGGAGAAAACTTAAATGCAAGTTACTAAGTGAAAAAAGCCAGTCTGAAAATCAGTAAAAAGATATGAAGATAGGAAAGGAAGACATATAACTGTCATTTACATACACATGACTTAAAAGTTAATTAGTTAATTTAGCACTGGATACAAGTTACGTATAAAAAAACTAATTGTATTTCTACATGCCAGCAACAATTAGAAACTAAAATTTATAGTAGCATAAAAATCGATACCTCAAAATAAATCTAGTGAATTATGTGTACAATGTCCACACAGAAACCATAAAGCATTACAGAGAAATTGTGTAAGATGTAAATTAATTGAGGGATAATCTCTATCCATGGGTTGGAATTTCAGAGGTTGTTTTTCTCTAAGTTGAACTATAGAATTGATCTATGGATCCAATGTACTCACAAAGTCCCAAAGGATTTTATTGAGGTTTGCTTGGATTTTTTTTTTTTTAATGAAACCTGACAAACTGAGTTAAAATATAGATGAAGAACAAAGTTGGAGGACTTATGCCACAGTTAGGGAGACAGCTTGGTATTAGTGCAAGGATAAACCAGCCAGCGGCACAGAACACGCAACGCAGAAACAGCCCCACCCGGCTGTGGATGCCTGGGTTAGCATCACAGAGGTGACATCACAGAGTAGTGGAGAAAGGACAGACTTTTCAATAAGTGGTGCTGAATCAATTGAGTATCCATATTGGGGGGGGGGGAACCAACCCTCTTTATCTCTACCTTCCACCATACCCAACACCAATGCGGTGGACACGAATGTGAGAAGTAAATGTATGTTGAAAAGTAAAACCACAAAGATGCTAGAAGAAGACTTAGGGGAGAGAATAGATTTATTTTCTTTTTAAAAAATATATCTTTATTGATTTCAGAGAGAGGAAGGGAAAGGGAGAGAGAGAAACATCAATGATGAGAGAGTCACCAATCGGCTGCCTCCTGCACTCCCCCAACTGGGGATCGAGCCCGCAACCTGGGCATGTGCCCTGACCGGGAATTGAACCCCGATCGCCTGGATCCTAGGTTGATGCTCAACTGCCGAGCCACGCCCGGCCGGGCTAGATTTATTTTCTTAAACAAGGCACAAAAAGCACTATCAGTAAAAAAGCGATAAATTGGACTCCATAAACTTAGAAACTTCTGTTCATCAAAAGCCACAATTAAGAGAACAAAGTAAGCCATGTGTGAGAAAAGCTATTTCAATACCTGTATCTGATAAAGAACTTGTATCTAAAAAATATGAAAACTACTACAGATTGATAGGAAAAAGACTTCAAATAGGTGCTTTGCTAGAGAGGATGTCCGAATGGCTGGTAAACTCCTGAACAGGCGTTCAGCCTCCTTAGTCATCAGGGAAATGCAAACAGAAGCCAGAATGAGAGAGCGCTGCGCATCCGCCAGAACACTTAAAGCTAAACGCCACGGGTTTGTGCCGCATTTTGTATGTAGGTTACACTCATGTGACCAAGAATAGGACAGCATTCACGTCCTGGGCCTGGTCCCCGGGGCCAGGATCTGCGCCCCGGGGCCTCTGCGCCTGCTTTCTCCAGCAGCTCCTCGTGGGCGTTGAAGCGGCTCAGCGCTCCCACACCAGCTCTGGCCTCAGCGCCTCTCTTCTTTCTCACCTGCAGTTCCAGCCCAGGTATCCACTCAGGCAGCCTCCCTGTCTCCCTGATTTCCCCCCATCCTGATCCCCAACCGCCCCCTGTCGAAGTCTCAAGCATCTTTGTCAATGGCTTTTGGGGATCCCTCTCTGCTTCTGTATTGTGGGGTTTTTGGCCCTGGACATTGTCGCTGCCCTTCTCCTGCCTTCTCTCTCCTCCCTCTGCACCCTGGCTGACAGGCCCTACTCATGTCCGGTTCTAGCACTCCTCAGGCAGGAGTACAAACCAAGGCTCCGCATACCATATGCCTAAATATTTAGAAGTCACCAATGAAACTCTGCCATGGCCCAGCCCTCATTCACACCCTGGCCCTGGAACATGCTCTCCCCAGGCCAGTCCTTATGGCCACTATCAACTGAGGCAGGTGTTGACCAAGAGTAAATGAATCAGAAGGCTTTGGCTAGAAATAAATTCTTCAGGGGGTAATCAGAGCATTACCCATAGGACATATATATAGTTTATCTCTAGGCATAATTGGAGAGGTCAAAAGTTTTTCCCAGGCTAGTTAAAGCAAAAGTAGAATCGTTTCCTCTGCCTCAGCCTACTGGATTTTAGTAATTCAGCAACTTGACTACAGTGACTCCGTTTTATTTCTTCACTCTTTTCCTCACAGGTCAGGTGGAAGCTGGGACAGTGTCAGAGAGTCCTGTGCCTGAGCACACATTTGGGATGGGAGTTGGCCTGGTAACCCTTTCCCTGCACCTCGCTTTTCCAACCTGGTATTTCCAGGCCATTCTAATCTCCTCTCCAAGTGTCATTATGGAGCAGAGAGTAGAGGAAGCACAGTTATGGAGAAACCGGGCTGCCTGCACACCCTCTTGGCGATCTGGGGCAGCCAACTATAAACGAAAGCATCATTTCCACCCCCTGGTTTCCCAGGATGGAGGCTGTGACAGCCCCCTACTCATGTGCGTGCACACACACACACACACTCACTTCTCTTAGTCTAGCATCTTCCAGCCTGGGGGACCCATGTATTACACTTGTTTCTCTCCCACATTTCACCTGTGTTCAGTTAAAATTTAAAAAACAACTCTGTATTTGGTGCTGGGGATATTCTGGCTCTCCCTGGTGTGGGGGTCCCTTGGCCAGGCCCAGTCTGCACATTCAGTGTTTCTAGAATGATCGAATGATGTTGCTGCATGAGCCCTCAGCCACCCTCTCCTGCGATTGGGACCCACATTCCAGTCTCCCTTCCCAGAGCTTCAAGTGCCTCCACCTTTGGCCTTGACTGCTTCACACCACATGCTCCACTATCCACCTTTTCCTCCAGGCTGACAACAGTTTCTTCGCCACCCCAGAATTGTTCCATAGCGCAAATCTAATCCCCCTGTTGCATCCCAAACTGTCCTTGCTCAATACAACCATGGGAGTGAGGATCACCCCCACAGTGATGTGGCAGTAGGGAGACCATTTAACTTATGACCCAACCTGGGAGACTTTGGAAATGAAAGGGGATGCTATTAATAATTATACCAGGATAATAGGTATAAAGCAGGATGTTCGAGCAAACTGGCATGTGTGGTCACTCTCCTTAAAGTCACTGTCTCCAGCTCTTCATGTTGGTCCCCACCTTGCCTAGACCATGCTGTCTCCCTGGCCCACATCCCCTCACACCTTTATGTCACTGTTCCTCGTGACTAAGCCTGGTTATCATCTCCTCCAGGAAGCCATCCTGGTCCCCACATTGGATGAAGTGCCCATTCTGTGCCCATGTTGCTACCTCTCCTTGCTGCTTCTCTTCCAACTGGTCCAGTGCTCCTCAAAGGCAGAGACATGGCCTTCCTCCCAGCACATAGTAGGTCTTCAGTGAAGATTCCCAGCTGTCTGACCTGAGAATCAAGAGATGCAGGTTCTAGTCCCAGCTCTGTGACTGACTTGTAAACTGGATGAGTCATTTAACATCTGTCTGTGAGGTGGAGGGAGTGGGGGTGGCACACGGATATCCCTCAGTGCCAACAGCTGTTGTGGGGGCAGCTTGCTCAGGCTATAGGGTTTTTAGGCCCACTGGTCAGAAGAGGAAAGTGGGGGGATAAGTGACATGTCGGGGATTCTAAGACTCTCATGTCTTCCTGTGTCACCCCATGTCCTCCCTTGAGGCTTCTATAGGCACAGCCCTGTGTAGCCCCCTGTTGGTAATGGTGGGGGGTGTGGGTAGGAGGGACCACCCGGGAACATGAGAAAGTGGGGCTTGGGCCTCTGCTCTGAAACTGAGCTAGTCTCTCCTTCCTGGTTGTCTGAGCCCCAAATTCTGCCAGGCCAGCCTCCTGGACCAGGATACCCTTGGGCCCCGACCTTCACTCAAAGACACCTGCCATTCCACAAGCCACCACCAGAGGGCAGCTTCCTAGTCCCTGGGATGGACCCTGGTAGCCTACCTCTTGAGATGTCAAGGAATCCAGGCCTCTGCTGGACCCTGTCCTAGGGGGTGGGGAGGGTAGGCCAGGCTTCCTGGGACGAGGTCTCAGCCTGTTTTGGGACCACTGGAATCAGTTGTGAGCCAGGGAAGTCCTCAAGGGCTGCCCAGGTATCCTCTGGCTGCTGCCTGAGGGGGAGGCTTGCCTTCTGGCTGGAGAGGTGCAAGGGGAGGCCCCAGGAACCACGGGGGCTCGCATGGGTCAGGACACTCATAGTGAAACCAGAGAGGGCTCGTAGCTAAATTCATTCCGAGTGGCACACCTGCCTCGGTGCAGAGCTGGGGGAGGGGCTGGGTGGCAGTAGAGCCTCCTGCGGTGGCGGTGGCGGTGGTTGGCGGTGGTGTGGGGACGGCCCAGAGCTTTATCTGATGGGACCCCGCCTTTCTCACAGCTGAGTGGAGCCGGCCTGGCAGGCCAACCATGACCTGGTGGGCAGGGGCTGTGCGGTCCCCAGGGCCCAGCTCTCCCACCTGCCTAACCGGCAGGGAGGCAGTGACCCTGGGAAAGCTGCAGGTGGCCGAGTGGGCGCCACTGGGGGGAAGCGGGCAACGTGGGGCTGGCCACCAAGGCAGGCCCCTCTGAGGCTCCAAACCCCAACAAACATCAAAACCAGTGACAAAAAGTTGGGGCAATCAAAGTGTGTACTTTTAACAAACCAATGTTTTCAATGTGAAAACAAGACTGCACACCACCAGATACTGTGTGGATCTGAGGACACACAGGTTCCTAGGGCACCGCAGGAGGTTCTTCCATGGGTATGGACAGTCCTCTGGGTGTCCCCTCCCCATCCATAGCCAGAGCTTCCTCCGGTGGGGGCACCCCTGTGCTGACTGATGCCAGAGGCAGTGAGGAAAATGGGGGCTCTGACTTCCCTGGGTTGTGGGGTGAACCACTCAAGAGAAATGGAGGTCCCTTTTCCAGGGACCCTGTCCAGAGGGGGCCTGCAGGGGCCTGGGTGCTCTCAGAAGGGTCTGAGGAGGAGTGGTCTCAGTGTAAGAAGGGTCTCTCTACTCTCATCCCCAGCCACCTCTCTGGGTGGGCTGGGCTGGGCTGCATCTCCACTAAAGGAGGTTCAAATCTGGCCCTGCCTCCCCTGACCTGATATGAGTCTCCAGTGGGGCTGGGAGACTCAGGTCCACCCAGCACCATCGACCACGGCCTTCAGGACCAATATGTGCTGAAACTCATCCTCAAGAGGAGATGACATGTCCTCTTAGGCTCACTGTACTAAAGGGAGACGTGTGAAGTCAGGATTTGACTCACCTCAGGTCCAGGCTGCCCACGGGCGGGCGCCCCAGTCAGGCTGCCAAGACTGGGTCCTGCCAGGAGGTGAGTTGCTGGCCTGGCCAGGCCATGGGGCAGGATTAGGGTATTGTCTGAGGGAGATGGGAGCAGGGCTGGTACTGTGTGATCCCATTTCAAAGAGGAGAAAGCTGAGGCACAGAGTGGGAATAATCAGTCCCAGGCCATAAAGCTGGTAAGTGGGGAGCTGGGATGGCCACATCATGCCCCTGCAACCCCTGGAAGGCAGGAGCCTCTTGGTCCTGGGGCTTCTCACCCCCATCCTGCCCAGAGGTCCCTCCTGTCAAATTGCCCAGCCTGTCAATTTGATGGGCAGAGGCCCTGGTCTGCTGATGACCTGATGTGGCTACCCTCCCGGGGTCAAGTGGGGCCAGGTGGCTTCTTCCCCAAACCGTCTGTGATCTTGAAGGGAGGCGTCCAAATAGGTCAGAGGATGTTTGGCCCCCTGCTGCTCAGACCTCCCTCAGGGAACTGCCCACAGGCTCCTGCCTCTACCTGCCCCCGCAGCACCCCTGGGGCTCCCTCCAGGGCCCCTTTTCCACACTTGGTGATTTATGGGTCTGTAGTCTCCACTCTGCTGTCTGCTCTAAGACCCAGGTCCCTTCCAGCCGAGGGTCCCATGCCCAGGCCTCCCCTACCTCCCCTTATCCAGGGGATATCCCCATTCTGCTGCTCAGGCTAGAACCTTGGGGGTTCATCTTTGTCTCCTCAAGATCCCTCACCTCCCGTGAGCACCTAAATCTGGTCAATCCAATCAGACCCATTGTCCCTTCTATAAAGAATCTTATAATGACCTCTTACCATTCCAAAATATAATTCATAGATAATTTAACCTACCATCATAATTTAAAAAATAAATATAATGTCCTAACTTAAAAAAAAGGGAGACATAAAAGGAAAGGAATTTGTAACTCCATAGTGTGTGTTTGATGAGAAATGTGTGGGTGTGACCTGCGAGGACTCAGAAGCTGGTTCTGTAGAATCGGAAGCTGTGACTGCTGCTGACTCAGACAAGGCTTGGAGTGTCACCCCTGGCTCAGATGCCCGCTGGAGCCACTGGGCCATCTTAGGGACATGACTTCCCCAAATGGCAAATGATTCTCGGTCAATTCCCACACGAAACAAGGTTGTATTCTCCCCTATATTTTCATGCTTGTTACATTCCTAAGAAATTCTGTATTTGGCAACTGTGAAGTGGAAGTAGGTTCCAGACTCTGACCATAACCAATAGGGTTTCTCCTCCGCCAGGATCCCCTGCCTCAGCGGAGGACCCATTCGGCCCTTGGTCTGGAGGCGCTTTCTCAGCCCAGGTGTCTTTCTCCAGGGAGCCGCCCTGACTGCCTGCTCCCCTGCTTGGGCTTCCCCAGGCCCCATGGCAGCATCCCCCCATCCCACTTTTCCCGTATACTTTCTGATCCATCCATAGTGTCGTCAGAGTCTGGCTCCAAGAAGGGGGCCTGGCTGAGACTGTCACTCAGCTCCATTCTATTTTCATTGAGGCCTCCACTGCACCTCACACATCAAGGGGGTGCACACCCAGGGACACGTGTGGGAGAGCAGTGGAAGGGAGTGACTTGGGAGGGACCCAGCATCTTGGCTCCCTGCCCAGAGCTTCTGCCCCTTCTCCTGAAGGAATTTGGGAAGGGTGGGGGCTTTGGGTGGACACTGGAAATTTCTCCATCCAAGAGTGCCTACCTGGGAAGCCAATCCAAAGTGGAGCTGGGACTAAGGGAGAACCTGGGGAGGCAGAGGGGCACCTTAATTCCTACCTGGGTGACTCCCTAGAGGGCCCAGCCTCCAGCCCAGTCCCTGGACCTACCCCTGTGGATCCTGAACTTCCAGTTCCTAAGGTGTCCCTGAGTCATGGAGCACTGGGCGTGGCAAGAGCTGAAAGCTCCCTGGAGCTGGTCTTCCCCTCTCTCTTCATCTACCCCGAAGCCTGCCCGTCCCCTACCTGGCCATGCCTCAGCCCTTGGCAGAGATCCCTTCCTTCCTGCGGGTGCCCTGGTTTCTGAGAAACCCCTGTGCAGTGCAGGGACTGGAGGCCGGGTGGTTGGGGGGCAGGCCTGAGAGAGGGCGCGCTGTTGGATGAAGCCATTTCTAAGCTGGCAGGACTGGGTGCACAGCAGTGAGGGATGCCTGGGCCTTGGGACGACATAGGAGGCAAAGACCCTGATACTCTGCAGCCTGGAAAGTGAGGCATCAGCACCTCCTGTCTGCTCCTGGTGGGCCTCGGTGCTCCATCTGAGAAATGGGGAAAGTGACATCTGCCCTCCTCTCCTGGTGGGCAGAAGGCCAGTGGTATACCTGAAATTGGTCCCTTCAGTCCCACTGGCTCTGGGGTCCCAGGCCCTGGGCACCGCCCTGCGCTGCTGGTCATGCGTGCCCCATGCCTCAGTTGGTAAGGTCCAGGCATCCTGCCTACCAGGCCTTTCCCCCAGTTCCTCGGGCTCCTCTCGGTGAGGCAAGCAGCCTGGCGCTGGCTCAGCTGAGGCTGTTCTTGGCAATGTGGACATGCCTGCTCCTGGGCCAGGCTGGCCTGGCTCCCAGGTTCCTTCCCTGCCTGGTATCCTCAAGGGTCATCACCCTCACTGTGGGCCTTGCCCACGGGCTGTTCCTTCGTAGGCTCTGGTCAGGATGGCAACCTCCTGCGTTCTTGCTCTGTCTCAATTTTGTTCTCACGTGCCCCTGCCCGGGGTTCATTTATAGCAGCAGCATCCTGAGGCCGGGCGGGGAAGAGTTGGAGGTGTTATTACACAATCTTCTCCAGGCTCCGTCCCCAGAGGGCACTAGCTGGTGGGTGCACCTGGGGATGGGGGCAGCTGGAGGGCAGGAGAGGCCCTGGTGGGGCAACAAAGACCCTTAGCCTAGAGGGCCCAAGGCTATCCCCGTGGCCACACGGGCTCTGTCACTGGGGGAGGAAGAGAGAGGGTGTGAGAGTGAGCATGTGGGTGTGAGCCCCAGAGGCATCATGGGAGGAGGAGCACGTGAGTGGGCCGAGGCTTCAGGCCTGGACACCGTGGCTGCCCCAGCACCACCCCTAGGAGAGAGTTTGGGAAATGGAGGAAACAGTGCACCAGGAATGCTGGCCACTAGGTGTCACCAGGAACCCACAAGACAGAAGAAGGGTCCAGGTGAGGGGCCTGAACCCCTGTCCCCCCAGGTGTGCTCATTCCCTTAGGCAGGGGTGCTCCCTGGTCTGTCACAGTGTCTGTGTCCACTAGCTGGGTTGAGCCAGTGGGATGGCATTGCCCTGTCCAGGAGGAGATATTCTCCACTGAGGCCACCCCGTCCTCACCCCCTCACCCACAGAGAGCTAGTGAGTGGTGGGGTTACACCCCATCTAGCCAGCCTGCCCTTCCTTGGACCAGACACTCTGTACAGGGGTCTCCTTCCTGTCAGCACCTCCAAATGAGCATTTTGACCAGTGTACCCTGGGCCTGTCTGCTTGTTTGCATCTACCCACCCTTGTCCCTACCCAGGCCCGGCTTGGCAATTAGATCCCTAAAACCCCACTAGGGCTCCTGTGGGCCTTCTTCAGCCTTCCCTCAGCCCCTCTCAGACCCAGTCCCCACTCCTTGCTACGCTTTCACTCATGCAATACTCAGCAAGGACCTACTGTGTGCTGGGAGCGGGGGACCCAGCCACAAACAAGATGCCTGGGTTCCACGTACTGAACGCGCATGCTACATAGTATTAGAGTCTCCAAATAAATGAACCAGAAAACTTGTGATGGAGACACTGTGACACAGGAAATAAATCATGGAGGGACTAGGAGAGCCCTCAGGATGGCTGCTTTGGGGGTCTTCATGGAGGGCCTTTGTGAGCAGGTGAAAAGGAGGATCAGTCATGTGAACACCAAAGAAAAGAGCATTCAGGGCAGCGAGAACAGTGTGTGCAAAGGCCCTGAGGCAGGAATAAGCCAAACCTGCTGTGAGTGAAACACTGGCCTGTGTGGATAGAGTACAGTGATGGAGGTTGGAGGGTGGGAGGAAACAGGCCACACAGGGCCTTGGGCCACGCTGCTTTCTTTTCCCCAATGTAGAGAGGTTCTCAGGGGCTGTCCCCTGTACTGGGCGGTGGAGCCTTCCTGCTGGGATGTGGCTGAAGGGCCTGTCCTATCTGGGGCTAGTTGTGGCCGGTGAGGATTCGATGGCACAGCTTATTCTGGGATCCAGCAGGACCCAGCCCTCACAGCCCTGTGGGCTCAGGAACAGGTAAAACCCAAGCAGGATTTTCCTTAAGGGTGGAGGGCTCCCCAAGACAGGGCAGGAGGAAGGTGGGGAGCTGGGAACATCACTTTCGGGGAGCTAGTGGGCTGCTGGATAAGGTCTCCTTGGCTGGGAGCAAGACTGAAGGGGGGTAGGGCAGAGGGAAGGGTGACAGAAGTCCCATACTGAGTTGCTCCCCTGCCCAACACCCTGCAGTGTCTCTGCACCCTTCCCAGTAAGTCCGAAGACTGTGCCATGGCAATGACCTTATGCACAGCCCCCTAACCTTGCTCACCGATCGGGCGCTCTGTTTGTACCCACTTGGCTCCAGCAACACTGCTTCTCAGGCCCGCACACTCCTGCCTGAAGGCCTCTGGACTTGCTGTTCCCTCTGCCTGGAATGCTCTTCCCAGACACCCTCAGGACGGTTCACCTCGCTTTGGACTGCTCCCATGTCACCTTCTCAGGAAGCTTTCTTTGACCATTCCATTGCAAATCACATCCCCACCTTCAGTACTTTCTCCTCACTCTGCCCTGCTTTTCTCTCTGATCACCACCTGAAATTCTATATATTTTACTTATTTAGTTTTATTGTTGTCTCCCCAGCTAGCCACACTCAACCATGAACAGAATGATCCGTTTTGTTCATTGATGTAGAATGAATGAATGAATGAATGAATGAATGAATGGGGACAAGTGGGACATGGCTGTCCTGATCTCGTCTGGTCACTGCAGGACCATCCATCGCTCTGGAGCAGAACCAAAGGCCTGAAGAAGGTGCGGTCTGCTCCAGAGGTCCCGAGGTTTTATCATGCTCTGCTTGGTCTGCTTTGGGTCCTGCCACACCCACTGGAGGGAATTATAGGGACGTGGTCCCCATGGAGAGCTTTCTAGGACCAACTAAGCTGGAAGTGTTGGGCCAGGCTGGGGCCAGGGTGGCAGAGCCACTGACCACAGCACATCTGGTCCTGCCTTATGCCCCTGTGAGCCGTGTTTTAATCCAGCACATCATGCTTAATGGACATAGGCAAACACTGCAAGGTGTGGAATGATGGCATTGTGGAGGGCCCCGCATGTTCTACTGGGACACTGGGGACATGTGGGAGGAGGTGGGAAACCACATGGCAGGGAGAGAGAAGCCATACTGTCCTGCCCCATCTGGGGTGTAGGGAAGCAGTGGGCTCTTGGGTGGAGATATCCTGTTATCAGTGTCTCCCCTTGTCAAGGCTCGAGTGGTGAGGCAGCCCCTCCCCTGGGAGCCTCTCACATGCATGCCTTTTACTGGAGGGCATGAAGTCCACCCCTGTCAAAGGGCTGGGCTGCAAGGGCAAATCATCTTTCCTCATTGCCTCTTCTGATTTCCAAGAAGTATTTACATCAGAACCCCACTTAAAGCAACATTGACACCTGGCAGGAGATGATGGGGTTACAGCCCAATGAATTGCCTTAGAAGATTTGACTGAGACCACTCATAAATAGACTCCTAGAACTGAAAGGTCAAAATCTAGCCTTGAGATTTAAAAATATTTCTGGAGAAATGTCTTCAAAAGCCCAATACTTAAAAGCAATGCTTTTTGAGGAAGGTGGGGACCTGGGAGCATCACTTTTGGTAAACTTTGGAGGGACCTAAAGGAACCCTAGGGGTTCCTTGGAGTAGATATCAACCTACTGCTCACTGCGGGGAGGAACATCGCTGTAGCCAAGGGGAGCCTTTCCCTGACAATGACTCTTAGAGCCAGTCTGCAGTACCTGATGTTCCCAGCAGGGGTCACTGCTAGGAGGACTCCCCGGCCAGGCCCTGGAGGCATCCAGGAGCTCTCTGGACCCAGTGGGCCACGTGCCTCTGCCTCAGTGCCAGTGACCTCGAGCCTAGGTTTGCTCTGAGCCAGGGGCCACCACATGCCCTCCCAGTGGACGGAGCTGCCCTCTGGTTACACGGCCAGCTTGGCCAGGGCCGATCAGAAGCCCTTAGCTCTAGGACAGCTGCCAGGGCCGGGGCCATAGGGACTGGTAAGGGTTTCTGGCTAAGCCTCGACCAAGCCATTCCAAGGGACAGCTGGAGTGTCTCTCCAGTCAGCACCTGGAAGGGAGCCAGCCTAGCCTCGAGCCCAGGCCAAGTAAGTGCATGTGTGTACTTATGCATGCAAGTACACACAAACACACACGCAATGCACCCATGTGTGCACATAATCACACAGTTCACATGTGCAAACCTAATGTTCACACGTACACTCAGCGTGCTCAAACACATGCACCAATAAGCACATGATGTACACACATGCAAATACACACGCACGTGTGCACAGGCGCACACATTCCCCACCCTCTCTCCCCAGGCATCCTCAAGGATGGATGGAGAAATGCCTTTGGGTCCAGTCTTTTGGGGGTGAGGGAGGTGGCCCATTCCTCGCCCTCCCAGTCATGGCAGCTCCTCTCCCCTGCACTGGCCTTGACCCAGCCTCACTGGCTGGTGTCTGTGCAGGGGAGGAGGAAGGGGCAGCGGGAGTGTCTGGCCACCTCTAGAAGTGCTCTGGGCAGAGGCTGGGGACTCACTCACTACATCTTTCTGGGGTGGGAGGGACCTGGCTTTGTGCCTGCATCCCATAGAAGTGAGCTGGGCACAGTCCTGGGGTGGGGGACAGCCTGACTCCGGGGCGCTCTGGTAGCTGTTGTGTTAGAATGACGCAGGCTCATTCCCCAGAGCAGGTGAGGCTGGGGCGGCCTTTGCCGTTCACCGCAGCTGTATATCCCCCCTCCTAGGGCGCCGGTCCAGCCCTCAGCCTGCTGTCCTCTCCAAGAGGAGGTTGGGCTTATTGACTGTTCAGTTCCCAACTCCCCCAAGCCCTGTCATCTCAACCTGTGAGTGCTTGGGGGCTGGGGCACATGGCCTCCCCGGCCCTGCTGTCCCCTCTGGCCATACAGGCTCAGGCGTGCTGGACCATTAGCTCTAGGGTGATAACTGAAATCACTGTGGTATGACAACCAGTCCCCTGCCTGTTGAGGGACCTGGGGCCATGGGAGGGGCTCTGTAGCCCGCAGCCCCTCATCCCAGGGAGCCTGCTCTGGGGCAGGCTCTGCCGAATCCAGTGTGCTGACCAGCAGCCCATGCTCACAGCCCTTGGCAGGGACAGAGTTCCATCACCTCCCCCACCAGATCAATACCTCCAAGGCTGCTGTCAGCAAAACTTTGACCTCTGACTCAGCCACACACTGTGACCCCTGAACTTATGTGTCTTTCCACCAATCCTTGCCCTGGCCTCTGGGGTGGATGAGGGGTGACCCTCTGGCTCCAGCCCAGGCTGTGAGGGGAAGGGAGTGTGGAGCCATTGGGCTCCATGGTCTAGCCTTCTCCCTTCACCCCATACTCAGGGCTGCAGTCAGCGGCTGCCGTGAGGGGAGGTGGGTGGCCAGCTCTGTGAGGGGACCTGCCAGGCAGGGGAAGAGGCTGGGACCTGGAGCTGAATATGCCAGGCAGCCCAGGGCTGTGAATGAAGGATTTGGAGGCTTCCCTCTGGGGCTCAGGGGCTTTAGGAGGCCCAGTCATCGGGGGGAACCTGTGCTCCCTGGCTCCTGTCTGAGGCCAGGACAGGCATCACCTCCCACTCCCCTGCCAGTGGCTATGCCTGGGCTCTGGGCTCGAAACTCCCGTCTTCAGCGCAGTCCTGGCTGAGAAGGACCCCAGGACAGGGAGGGGTACAGCTGGGGATAACATGCATCCCACGCTGGCCCCACAGCCCGGGAACCAGCCCCTAAGCCTCTAGGGGTGGAGGCTTTCATCCTACTGGCCCCTCCCTACTACCATTCATCTCCCTGACCAATTTGTGTCCAGCAGCCTTGACTTGAGAATGAGAAAGGTGCTGCTCAGAGGCCTCCAGGGGCCCCAACCCCTTTGGCTCAGCCGGGAGGGTCACTGCTCTAACCACTCTGTCCTGCCCTCCCAGCCTGCTCCAGCTCAGGGCTGGCACCTGTCAGAGGTCTAGTCCATTCTCCCTCTAAAATCCTCATGGACTTTGGGAGGTTTGTCTCTTGAAGCACCTTGGGATGCAATTTAGGGAGTCCTGGGCTCCCAGGGGATACCACTGCCCTGAGACAGAGCCCCCAGAGGGTCTGGCCAGAACAACAAGACCTGCTGATCACTCTCTATGTGACCCTTACCTGGCTGCCTTTCTTTGTTCCTGGAGTGTTTGCACACTGGCTCCTGCCTCTAAGAGGAGACCCTTCTCGGTCATGGGCATTCTGAAGGCCGTGGGGCCCGGCAGCCTTCTGTCCTGGGTCTGTCAGCATCTGCAATACGGGGAGGGGCAGTGCCCAGAAACTCCAGCAATGAAAGGGAGGGAGTGGAGGGGGGAAGGGGAGATGAACAGAGAAGCAGGATAGACAGGAGCTGCCCACTAAGGTGGGAGAGGCAGGTGAGGAGTGCTTGGAGGAAGGCAGAATACATTGCAGGTGAGGAAACTGGGGCTCAGAGGAGCAGGTAAGAGGAGCAGCCAGGAAGTGGGCTCAGGTTGGCCTGACTCCGGGGTGAGGAGTCCTTATTTACCCCTGATCCATCTGCCTTTACCTAGACCTGCGCAGGTTCCAGCCCCAGGGGAGTCCTGACCCACTGCAGGGACCCCTCAAGCTTGGCCTATCTGCCTCCCTAGGACATCCTTAGGAGCCAGGAGAGACAGGCCAGGCCTGGGCCTGTGGGTGTGTGGACAGCAAGCCCTGAGCTGGTAGTGGGCATCCAGGAGGCCCCACCATGGCATTCTGAGGCCCACTTCCCCCATCAGCCATGCCCTGGGCCACCCCTGTGCTCCCCATGCAGTCCTCTGGGCTTTCCAGGAGCCTCAGTTTCATCTCTGCTTGGGATCTGGGCCAGTGGGTTGGGAACAGCCTGCCTCAATCCAGCTGTGGGGTCCTGGGTTAGAGGAGGTAGTGAGAAAAACAACAGTAGTAGTCACGTGACAGGGGGCAACCCCTCTCTGCTTGACTTGGGCTAAGTCTGCTGCCTGGTTACCTGACCCAGGGCCAGGGAACTCAGAGAGGTGAGTGACTCTCAGTTACCCCAGGCGCTGGAGCTGTACTTGAACCCCAGGCTGGCAGTCATAGGCTGCTGAGTGGGAAATCCTGCTGTAAGAGTGGAGGTGAGTGAGCCCAGCCGGCGTTGCTCAGTGGTTGACCTCCGACCTATGATCCAAGAGATCGCAGTTCGATTCCCAGTCGTAGCACATGCCCGGGTTGCAGGCTTGATCTCCCCATAGCCGATCAGTGACTCTCTCATCATTGATGTTTCTCTCTCTCTCTCCCTCTCCCTTCCTCTCTCTCTAAAATCAATAAATAAATAAAAAAAGACTGGAGGTGGGTCTGGGCTGTGTGTGGATCTGGGTTATGCTCTCTCCCCGCCTGGTGACCAGGGCCTTGCCTGGCCAGCAGAGAGGCAAATGTGGCCTGGGCTTGCTGGGCCCCTGGGGCTTTGGGCAACATCTGGAGGGAAAGAGACAGATGGGTTGCACATAGTGCCACAGCCCCGGTCCCTGAGGTATGCCTGCTTTGTGCCCTCCGCCACAGCTGGGCAGTCAGCTCCTCCTAGTTCTAATGATCACTCCTAGGGCCCCCTGGTGCTCCCTGTGGAGTCCGGGGTCCCCACCAGACACCTCACCACCCGGCCCAGATGTCAGATGTCAGACCCTGCTCTGACACATTAACACAGACACACATACCATGCACAGACACACAAACACCACACACAGACACAGACAGACACCACACACAAAAACACATCACACGCAGACACACATGCCACATACACACATCATACAGACACACATGCCACACACACATCACACATGCCACATACACAGATCATACACAGACACACACTACACTGACACAGACACACACACCATATGCTGACACACAGGTCACACTGACATGGCCCACAGTCACCATACACCACACATGGACACAGCCCACAGACACACACAGACATGCTCTGACCCTGGCCACATTGGCCACACACATCCAGTGACACCATGCCCATAGACTCACAGAGCCAACCGAGTCACCCTGTAGGGGCCTGGGGCCACACAACCCTTCCCCTACCCCAGAGATTCTTCAGCCTCCACTTGGCAGACCCAGGAGTGCAGGGAAGACAGGGTGTCCGGGCTAAATGCCTGATGGGAGAAATCCAGAGGGAAGTGGGAGCTTCTGGGGGACATTCTATGGGTCAGGGGCTCAGGGTACACTTTGGGGTGGGTAGCTAGATACTGGGGCCTGGAGCTGGATGCGTGTCTGTATCCCTGCATCCTTCAAGGCAGGGGCTGTCATCACCTTGGGACTCCCTTGAGGGGCCTCTTGCCTCCCCCAGAGCCAGACACCTCTCTCCACCCCCTGGGGTGAAGGTGGGCACCTAAGAGGTCCTGCTCATTGATCCTTCACACACACCTTCATGGCTGCCCTGGGGTGGCCTGTGGGACCCCCACCTCTGGAACACAGGAGTTGAGATGGAGGGGTCCTCACATCTTGTGCCCAGAACTAGGGGCCGGGTCCATAGGGGTCCCCCTGGTCTGGGCCAAGACCCACCATCTTCTCCAAGACACGGAGAGGGTCTTTCCCAGAGCCTGTGAGCTGGCTGAGACAGAGGTCCTGTCTTGGAGAGCACGGTCTCGGAGACCTCTGACCCCCTGTGTCTGCCTGACATTGGAGCCAGATTCTTCTGCTGAAAGTGCCCAAGGCTCTCGCACATGCCTCAGAGGCCACCTGTGAACCAGCCAGAGAGGGTAGGGGCACCGAAGGCAAGTTGGACCTGGGTCTGGGGGTTCCTGAGACAAGATGGTTTTCACTGGTCCTTAGGGCTCTTCCCACAGGTCAGGTACAGTGGCCAGTGGGATTCTGAAGCGTCAAGGCTGCAGTCCCTTCTCTGGCTGGGGCCCAGCAGCTGTAGATTGGCAAAAGGTGGAGTAGGTGCTGAGCTCCAGCTCATGTGGTGTTTCTTGGGGCGGCCTCCCTGCAATCCTGGGCAGAGCAGGGCAGTCCCTGCCCACTGGCATCACTGCCTAGTGAATGTCACCACTGTCCGCACCAGTCACTGCCCACTAGGCTTCGCTGCCAGTGGGGGGTCAGGGGGGGCAGTGGTAGCAGCCACTAGGTCTTCGGAGTAAGAGCCTGGACACACAAAGATAGCAAGACTTCAGGATGCCTGAGACGGGCTCCCTGCCCAGTAGAGGGCCAGGAGGCCCCCATGCCTCAGTGTGGTTGGATCCCAGCCCTCCTGGTCAGCTGTAGATCATCACCCCTAGCCCCAGGCTCTGATCCTTCTGGAAGCTGGCAAGCCAGCCTGTTTGGGCAGGAGTGATGTTCACAGTCAGGATAGGATGAAAATAGAAAGTGGCCTCCAGAGCCAGGTGGGAGCCCACCTGTCATTCTTCTTGGGTGTGGGGCAGCCACTCCTGGGAAGGGCCTTAGTCACTCACCAAGGGCTGCTGGGAACTCTGCACCCAGCCTCTGGGAAATGCTGCAGGGCCTCCAGGTGGATCCTGCCCCCCCCCAAGGCCGAATCAAAGTCCTCACTCCTGAGCACCATTAGGAACCAGACTGTGCTGAGGTGTCTGGCTTAATTAATGAATTTCCCAGGACCCCCACAAGGCAGGCCCAAGTTACAGGTGAGGAAGTGAAGGCCCAGAGATCTGCTCAGGGTCCTACAGCCAATAACTGAGAGTGTCAGGACTTGAACTTGGGACTTTAGGAGCCCAGGGTTCAATTGTAAGGAGAGTGAGGCCCAGCTCTCCAAGGCCTGGCCCAGAGAGCTGGTGAGAGGATGGGACTGAGTGAGCCCTGGGGGTGGGGAGTAGTCAGCATAGACAAGGCTTGGAGTCAGGGGCTGCTATTGTTTACCCCCAGCACCCTCTGGGTTTCTCAAGTCGAGTACCTACTCTGTGCTCTGAACTGCGCCAGGCACTGGGAACACACTGGTGAGCCCCACAGGCTCACCCCTGCCCTTGGAGAGCTGACATTTTGTGAGGACACAATGATCAACCAGTAAACAAACAAGGAAATGGGGTTAGGGAATTTCAGCTTTTGATAAAGACCCTGAAGGACACAAATCAGAATGGTGATAGTGGTGACAATGTCTGTGGGGGGTTTTAGCTAAGGGGCTCAGGGAAGGGCTTCCTCGGGAGGTGATATTTGAACCAAGACTTGAATGAGTTCACAAAATGAATATAAGTGGAGAGATGTCCCAGGCAGAGGGAACAGCAAGTGCAAAGGCCCTGAGGCAAGAACAGATTTGTAGTGTTTGAGGAACAGACAGGACCCCAGGAGCAGTGGTTCCAAGATGTAGGCCGCACCCACTATGTAGATGACCTGAATCTGGTCCGCAGATCTGAGTGGGTAGGTGTCTGTCCTTAGCTCTGTGTTGCCAGCTCCAGCTCCAGTTAGGGAAGCTGTGCTGGACCCCTCGGTGCACGGAGAATTCCTGCTTTCAAAGACCCATATGCAGAGACCCGAGACTTCCCCCCACATCTTCCCAGGGGACAGGCTGTGGACGACAGGAAGTGATAACAGTTTGACTCCACCGTAATAGATGGCTGACCCATTACCCTCTGTGCTCCAGGCAGACCCACAAGACCCCTTGTCTCAGACACTGCGATTGGAGCACCTTAGAGTCGTCCTGGGCAGTGGTGGCACTCTGGTTCTCCTTGCCTTGCCCTGACCAAAGGTAATTGCGGTGCAGCTGAGCCTCTGATGAACGAGCAGAGCACCTTCCCGGCCACCCACCAGGGAAAGGGAGCCATGGAAGGCTTGTGTGGGAAGAACACAGAAGTCCAGATGAAAACAATCTAAGATAGCTCATAGGGGGGTTCATAGGGGAAAGAATCTGGTGAGGGGTCAGGGGAAAAAACACTAAAGAGGTAACATCTGAGGGGAGCATAAAGAACGGATCAGGTGGCAACGTAAGGAAGTGTGGCCCAGAAGCCAGTGTGGCTGCAGTGTTACAGGAGTCACTTGTGTGGCTTTTTTTTTTTTTTTTTAATATATCTTTATTGATTTCAGAGAGAGGAAGGGAGAGGGAAAGAGAGAGAGAAACATCAATGATGAGTCATTGATCGGCTGCCTCCTGCACACTCCCTGCTGGTAACTGAGCCCGAAACCTGGGCATGTGCCCTGACCGGGAATCGAACCTCGATCTTCTGGATCCTAGGTTGATGCTCAACCGCTGAGCCACGCCCGGCTGGGCCGCTTCTGGCTTTTGACTCCACCCTTGCTACCTTGTCAGAACCACAGGGCAGGATGGCTAGGCTTCTCTGGCCATGCCATTTTGTTCTTTGGAACATGTTTTAGTTTCTGACCTTGGCTTTCACAACTTTCCTGTCTACAGTGTCCCTCCGAAGTGAAGCCACCATCCGAAAGGCCACCCTGGCCCACCTCCTCACTCTACCCTCCACCCATGACTTGTTTTAAAGGTTGTTAGTCCTACTCTTGACCTAATAAATGAACCACAGATTCTGCCTGGAGACCACTTCTTTGAGCCCCAATTCTTTATTTTTTCTATTTTTAAATTCTTTTTGCATTCTGCTCACTGACATAGAGGTAAAAGAAAATGACTGAAACTTAAATATGAAAGAATTCTTCAGAATTAAATCCATAACTTTATACATTTATCTTATATGTCAGTGAAAAATCACCAATTATTATGAAATACAACAAATTACATAAAAACCTGAAAAGATCTCATAAAAGAATATATTCAAGCATGAAAAGATCTGTACTCTTGATGCCTTCACATCCTTCTCTGTACATACATATAACACAGTTTTCTGGGATAAATGCATCCCCATATGTATTCTTCAGTTGTCCATCCACACTCTCCTTCATCTGCTCCAAGGCCATATTCCTGTAGCCATCCAGGCAAGCCAGGACCCCTCCATAAGCCAGTCCAGAATTTTATTTTACCACCACCAGTTGTCCAATGCATTGCTTTAGGAAGCCACTGGAGGTTGCTTCCGCAGACTCATTTTAACAATCCTGATCAGAAATTTGGGAGGTGGGACACCTGAGTTCTAATCCCAGCTCTGCTACTTAATTAGCTGTGTGCCTTGGATAACTCATCATTTCACCTTTGAAGGCCTCAGGTTCCTCATTTTGTGGCTGGGACCCGGAATTCCCTCTCTAGATGCCCCACAAGCTGGGCCTCCATGCACCCCAATTCTTTAATTCTCTCTAATTTAATGGAGTGTAGGAATCTTGGTAAAAGTTATTTTCCTGGGCACCTAGAATATATAGTTCTTTAGTCTTCTGGCACTCATTGCTCCTGCTGAGAAGTCTGTTGTCAGTCTAATTGTCATTCCTTTGTGATAATCTCTCATTTCTTCCTGGTACCTTTAAGATTGTCTTTTTATCTTTAATGTTTTATAGTTTTACTATGGTGTGAATTTGTTTTTATTTATGTTTCTTAAGACTCAGTATGCATCTTCCATGGGAGGACTCATGCCTTAGTTTGGGAAGTTTCTTAATTATTATGTGTCAAATTTATCTGGTTTCCACCTTCTGGAATTCTCATTATATGCATGTTGGATTATCTTGGACCTTTTCATTCTATCCTCTAAGAGCCCCACTCTCTCATATTTTCCTTGTTTCTGTATCTCTGTGCTGCATCTCATGAAATTTTCTCAGGTGTATTTTCCAGCTTTGTAATCCCACCTTCCACTACAACTAATTTGCTCTACAATCCACTCAACATGCTTTTATTTTATGCTGCAATGTCTTTTTTATTTCCTTTGAAATCTGTTCTTTATTTTCAAGTAATACTTTTATTATGTCTTCTTTCCTATCTCCTTCTTAATTTTAAATATACTTATTATGTAGTCTTTTTCAAATTATTCTAATATTTCTAGGTCTAAGATCTGCTGAGTAGTGGTTTGCTTTTTTGGGTCATTAATAATTTCTTGTTACTGTGGAACTCATTTGTATCAGGGATTTTTTCTCTTCGGTAATTGTCCTAGACTGTGGAAGAATCCATACAAGGTGAGTAGAAGTAAGTTTCTTTCATGGTTCTATAACAGTCTCCATGCCATTTTCTGGATTTGGGGACCTCGAATCCCTGGCTTGCATACGTTTGAATCCCACATCTATTCATGGCTCTAGCTAGAGTTTTGGTTTCTCAAAGGTGATTTATTATTGTCACCAGAGGAGATGGGAAGCTCCATTGTACCTTCTTGGGTCAGCTTTACAAGTTGCCTTTGTATGGGGCAATCCTTTCCAGTCCTGGGCTTTATGTACCAAAGTCAGTTCCAAATCTCCATCTCAGGGAGCCCAGGGCACATATCCTATCCCTGTGTTTTGACCTAATTCTGAAGCCTTTCTCAGTCTCTCTGGCCTATGACCCTACCTGAGTGCCCCTGTGGCCCTAGGTGACTTGATTCACAGCGTATCTCCCTGACTTTCCCTTAAATGAAACCTCCCAGCTTCACCATATCCCTTCAAGTCGCAGGGGCTCCCCCTTCTTGCTCCAGGTTCTGTGACACACTTATACCCCAAACCCTAGAGGGGGGCCTACAGCACAGATCCCTCAGACAGACAAGTACACCCTCCAGGTCCCACGAATCCCAGATTCTGACCAGTTACTGTCTCTTCAGCCCATGACCTTCTAGCATAGAACCATAAAGCAGGTTGGCTGAGCCCTGGCACTTCCTTGCCATGGGAATCAGGGCCTTCTGGTGTACCTGAATCAATGGGCCTTGACCTGGAAGAGTTTTGTCTTCCCAGGGGATACTTGGCCATGTCTGGAGACATTCTTGGTTGTTGTGACTGGTGGTGGTTGTGGTAAAATGTCACTGGCATTTAGTGGATGGAGGCCAGGGATACTGCTATTCCTGGCAGTATATTCTACAATGCACAGAACAGCCCCCAACCACACAGATTCAATGATCTGGCCTAAAATGTCAATAGCGCTGCTGTTGAGGGACTCTGATGACTGCTTCTTCCCTTTCTCAAAGTGGGTCCTGACTCCTCAGGGGCTTGAACCCTATTTCTGTGATGGGTTGGAGGGAGAGAGGAGCCCTAGGACCTGCCACAGGCTGAGGGTGCATCTGGAGGAAGGGTGGGTCTCATTAGATCCGCAGAACAGCAGATACTTCCACCGCTCCCAGCTTCCACCCAGAGCCTGGCTGAGCCCATGAGCCAGGATGTGTCACATGCTTGTCCTACCTGCCCGTGGGGCCTCCCGCGCAGCTCCCTCCCCTGTGCAGGCTGCACGTGCCAGCAACACAAGCCTGTGTGATGTGGGGAGCAGGCGTGTGGTCGTTGGAGCAAGCCAGGCCCTCCTGGGGGTGGTGAGGACATATCTCTGGTGCCATCTTTCCTGTTCTGATAAATAACTGATCTGTGGTTGAGGCAAGAAGGTCACCTCTGCCCAGGGAAGCTCAGGAACAAACCACTTGTGACCGGTGGGAAGAGCCGGGGGTGGGGGCAGCGGGAAGTCTGCCTTCCCTGGCCACCAGGCTGCTGGCGGCAGATTTCAGAAAAGGGAAGTGCTGCGCTGGGGCAGCATTTCCTGTGGTCGAGGCAGGCAGGGCATCAAGACTGGCATGGCAAATCAGAGGGCGGTTGCTCTAAACCAGGAGGGGGCGAGGTGAGCCTCCCCGGGTCAGAAGGCCTGGCTAGAGGAACCCTGGCTAGGCAGTCTGCTGCTGCCCTTCGCGGCTCAGGTCCGGGGGATGGAGGGACTTCCTAAAATGCCCAGTGGGACTTTGAGTCCCTGTTTGGGAATCTCCAGATCTCCACTCTGCCCTCAGCACGAAATCCTCCAGGGCCTGGCGATTCTCTCCTTGCCTCTCAGGGTCTCCAGAGCTGCCTGGCCCGCACCTCCTCAGTCAGTTCCCCCTGCGAGACACCCGTTCCTCCTACCCTCCTCCAGGCACTGAGAGAAGTTCTGCTGCCCCTTCCCTTTAGGAAGCCCTCAGCCCCTGGCCTGGGCGCTCTGGGGCATCCCTTTCCCCCCTGAAGGAAGGCTGAGCCCAGTAGGCTGTGAGAACCTGCCCAGCTCCTGATGCTCCTCAATTCCTGGTCCCTTATTAGGGTGGACACTGGAGCAGGGGCTTAGGAGCTAGGGAGTGGCCAGGCCTCCATGGCTCCTGGGGCCCAGCTTCCCTCTTTCGAGCATCACAGAGCCTGAGCTAGACTCTAACCTCAGAGGGGTGCCCAGCCTGGGAGGGGACTAGAAAGGGGGCTGTGGCTCCATGCTCCTGGGTCCCTGCCACCTCTCTCGGTGCTGAGTGCTGCCTGTTCCACCTTGACAGTCCAGCCTCACTCCTGCCCCACCAGACCCCATCAGGACGCAAAAAAACCCTGGCGATCACTCTGTCCCTTTTGCCTTGGCCAAGCCTCCCTTCTGGTGAGCCCTGTGGACAGGCAGCATGGCTCAGCCAGCCACCCAACTGTGCAGCCCACAGCCCCTGCTCGCCCCTCCCAAGGCTCCCTGGGTGCGTGTGTGGTGGGGCTGGAACTGCTGCTTCTGCCTCTCTGGGCCCAGCTGGGGCCTGTGCCTGGCAGAGGTTGAATCAACAAGACCAGTCCCCTGCCCTAACCCACGGTGTTCAGGCCACACGAGCAGTGCCCAGGGAAGGCCAGGTCACCCCTCCTCCCCACCCCATGCTCTCGGTCTCTACCTGTGCCCTCCTTTTTTACTGCCCCCCTCTCTCTTGACCTTGGCCCACCTCCTCTCTCTTTCTCTCTCTTTCACTCAGTCTCTTCTATTTCTTTTCCCTCCAGCCCCCAGGCCCCAGCCCCTCTCTGTGTGTATTTATCCATTTGTCAACCTGTCTCTGTTTCTCGCTGCATTTTTCTCTCTCCTTATCATTCCCATCACCCCACCCTGACCCTGGCTCCTCTCTGTCTGTCTCTGTCTCCCTGTCTCATGCTCCATCTCTCTCTCTGTCTCTCTCTGCCTCCATGTATGCACACTCCTGTCCCTGATCGTCTTCAGTCCCTGCTGTCCACAGCCCCTGCTGTCGCTTGGCTGCAGCCTTGGCAGGACCTGCTGGGCATCTCTTAGTTGCCCAGGGGCCCTCATCCTGTTATCAGTTGGAAATGAATCAGATTAGGAAACTAGGGAGTGGGGGTGTTATCGCCCGGTGCACATGGGGCTCTCAGCTAATCTCTGGTGGCCCTGGGTTCGAGAGGAAATGTAGTTGCGACACTGAACCCTTCTTACCGTCACTGTCATGTCCGTGGCCAGGCAGTGGGGGACATGGGTGTGAGGTAGAACAGGGGAGAGGGAGAAGACAGAGGGCAAGGCCCCAGCTGCTCCCAGGTGTGTGCATACCCACATGTGCACATTCACACTTGGGCATGTGCACACACACACAGGGAGCCTCCTGGTCCCTTGCACACCTCCTCCATCACCAAACCTTGCACTCATCTTTCCATTGCATTCACAGGCCCACCCCATGCCCTGGCCACATTGCTCTTGCCTGGACGGCTTCTCAGGCCTTGTCCCGGGTGCACTGCAATGCATTCTGCTTTCAGCAGAGAGAGTGGGCCTGCTGAACAGCCACACTATGGCCACTCTCCTAAACAAGCCTCCCACAGCTTTCAGGGTCAGCTGTCCTGTCCCCGCCATCATTACTGTGGCCTTCAGGTCTCTATGCCCAGCTCCAGTTCCTGCCCCACATCTTCCCTCGCCTCCCACTGCCCTTCGGCTTCCTCTGCTCCTAACACCCTGGTCCCATTACCCTTCCTTGGTGCTCTAATTTTGCACATGCTGTTCCCTCTGCCTGGAAAACTTTCCTTCACTAACCACCTGGCTGACTCCCACACATCCCAGCTCACTTGGCTTTCCTGTTGTTTCCTCTGAGCAGCGAGGGTCCCCTTCAGGTCCCTGGTCTCAGAGGCTCTGGCCCCCTGTGCTGTGCACTCACACATGGGTTCCCCTGTCCGCACTGGGACTACACTTTTCTGGGAGTGATTTCTTGTTTGCTGCCCACCTCCCACCAGACTGTGGGCATGAGGACATGGGGACCAAGTCCTCTACCACCCATTCAGTACCTGGCCTGGAACCTGGTCACAGTAGACAGTGAGTGAATGAACAGAGGTATAAACACACCCAGAGACACTGACACCTCAGTATACACTGAGAAACACACTCAGACCAACTCACAGATGTGTCCCTGAAAACCCAAGACACAAAAGACTGAGACACACCCACACGCCCACTGTTTCCTATGGGCCCAACTGCATCTCCTTAGCTAATGGGTGCCCCAGTGATGTGGCTCACCAACCTGGCCCCTCAGGTGGGGTCCCCTGTCTGCCGGCCTCCTGCATCCTGGCCTTGCCTTCAGGAACCTCTTCCCAGGGCGCAGGCTCCCCGGGCAGGATTCCTTGGGCCCTGGACATGGCCTGGAAGTATTAGTACTTACAACTGTAGCTTCAGGCCCGATGCACGGAATCATGGCCATTGTAAACTGGCCCTTCCGGCTAGCATGGGCATTTAAAGAAAAGTTACAGTTTAAGGAAAGGATTGGATGAGCACATGCAAAGCTAAAGCTTGGCATTTTTTCTCAGCAGCCTTTTACTTTCGGAATTACAGCTAAAGTTAATCCAGGTCAGGGTTTCTGTCCCAGGCTTGAGGAGGTTCCAGCAGGAAATAGGCAGCCGTGGTGGCTGATGGAGGTGAGGTGGTGGATGGAGGTGAGGAGCCGGGCCTAGCAGAGGGACAGCTGCCGTGGAGAGGGCAGGCCCTCGGGCAGAGTGAGTGGTTGGGCAGAAGGCAGGAGGGCAGCAAGCAGATCCTGGACACAGTGGCACACAGGGCCCTTACCTGGCTTCATCTGGGGCAGGGGTGGGTGGGGCATCTGGCCAGAGGAAGCCAGAGGAGGTGGCTGCAGAGACAGGCCTGCTGCCCTGCAGCAGGAAATGGGGCTTTGAGGCTTCCAGGCAGCCGCCATCCACGCACCTCCGGGCAGCTTCTCTCTTTCTAAAATGGCTCCCACCACCGTCACTACCAGCTGAGAAAAGCAGGGAGCCCTCCTCGGGGTTCTGCCCATCTCCCTGGGTCCTTGTATCAGTCCTTGCCTGGTGGGAGCCTGCTTTTCTACTGTCACCAGCCCCTGAATGAGGGAGAACTCGAGCCACACATGCTATGAACCAGGCAGGGGGATGACACGAGGGGACGCCTCTGGGACCTTTTCTCAAATTCAAGGGCATTTCCCTGGTCACCAGCAGCCTGACCCTCCACCAGCCAGACAGTCTTCCCCAAGAAGGGCGTTCTCGAATTCTCCTTCTGAGGCAGCCTAGCAGCTCCTAGGTCCCTCTGTCCTGATTTCCAGTTTCCTTCACCAGGCCTGGCCCCGCCTTGCCCCAGACCGCACTTCGCAACCGCACTGGCGGGACCCCTGCGCTTGGGGCAAGCGCTGGAGGGTTTCTGCGGCGCCCAGGTCTCCGCGCACTAGTTTCTTGTCCCCCAGGGGCTGGTGGCTGGCCTGGCGTCTCTCGGATGGAAATACTGAAGACTCCTTGGCTGATCTGAGAAACGTGAGAACAGGGCTGGGAAAATCGGCCGTTTTTGTGGTTTGGGGGTTTGAAGCAAGTTTCACAACTGATCTCCCAAGAACATGGTCCAGTCAGATGCGCTCCCTGCCCAGGGGCCCAGTTCCCGCTGGCAGTGTGCTGACCCCCCGTCTGGCTGGGTCACTGGGGGGCCTCGAGACCGAGGCAGGGGGCTTCACTGCCTGCCCCCTGCGCGCCCCTCTTTCCTTCTTTGGGGCATGAGCGCGAGGAGCCGAGAAGATGGAGCCTTTAGGGATTCTTGTGGTTTCTACCTCATCCTTGTGTGGGAGAGGCGTCCACTTGACACCCACACTCCCATCCTGCAAATCTTTCTCAGATGCCTTTGGGGCAGCTGTACCCCTAAGCCTCCATTTGTGGGGTCATAAAGTCCAAGAAATTCTTTTGTTGCCATAATCCGGGGCTGGGGCTGACTAGCGGGAGGTTCTGGAAGACCTGCTGTGGGGGTTCAGGGAGAGAGGGAGGACCCCCGGAAGGCACACCCAGTCCACCCTGGGTCCCCAGGACTTCCACTGCCTCCTCTGCAGACAGCAGCCAGCTGGGGTGGGGAAGGGTCCTCAAGGCTCAGGTTTGTCCCCAAGTGGCCCGGTTCCCCAGCCTGTCCTTCCACTCTGGGAAGTCCCAAGCTGCCTCAGGCCAACCAGGGGCAGAACTGAAATTGGTGACATCTGCCTCTCTGGTCCCTTGGCTCTCCCCTCGCCACCCACTCTCCCCAGACTCTTCCTGCAGGAGCCTCCAAACCCTGTGTGCAGAATAGCAAGCATGGCTGTCCTTGATTGAGCATAGCTCTCCTGCATCCCACCCCTCACCCCAGCCTGGGCCCTGCGTGAGCCAGACACTCTATTTCTGGTGGCTGGAGTGTGATTCTGACCTGTACTGTCCTTCTGTTCAGGGCCACAGAGGCCGAGGGGAGACTGCAGCATCAGGCAGGCTCATTGCTGCCCAAGGACAGGCGTGGTGTGAGGCAGGCAGTGGTGGGCGTGGGACAGAGCCCCAGCTTTCAGGACAAGTTAGGGAGGGGCTGGGGACCTTCCACATCCCACAGGGCAGCTGGGAAAACAGAACTGGGGCTGGGAGTCACCAGACTCACAGCCAGGGAGATGGCCAGTCATGTACTCGGCCAGGGGAGTGGCCCGGTGGTCATCAGACACGGTGGGTTGAGCAGAGGCAGACCAGCCCTGCGGAGAGTCCTGAGTAGCAACACTCAGGGGACAGACACAGGATTTTAGTAGTCACGGAGCCCTCTCAGTCAGAACCAGGTAAATGTGGACAACTGAACACAGCCAGGTGAGCAATTAGCCAGGACTTAAGAAACCCTCAGGAGTCCGCCCTCTGGGTCAGTGTAACTGGGCTAAGGAGCTGACAGTGTCAGGGTCAGGCAGAGATGCCCAGGCAAGGCTGCTGGGGCTGGGCCCAGGAAGGCTGGGTGTTCTGGGCGTATGTGCTGGGTGCTGTGTCCCCCTTCCCGTTCCCTATCCCTATACCCCCTCTCAGCTTCCTGTTTCTGTTTTGGGGCCACAGGAACTTCCTCTTCTCATCACAGTTCAAAATGGCTTGCTGGTCTCAGCAGGAGGCCCAGTGGGGGCTGGTCATCCCAGCCCAAGGGACGTCCACAGAGGGAAGGACAGGAGACTCTGGGCCCCTGAGAGGTGGTGGTGGGACCCACTGAGGTGTGAACTGTGATCATTCCTGCAATGCTCCTGCTGGAGCTCTTGATAAAGCTTCCCTGGCTCCTTGGATGGAGGCTCTAGGGTGACCACTGATCAATGCCAAGGTGGGCTGGACCCTGCGGAGTGACCTTGAGCGGCTACGCTGCCCTCTTCCTGCTTCACACAGAGGACTCAGAGGATCTCGTGTCCCCCCTTTATTCCTTGGCCCATGTTGTGCGTGTGCATGCATGCGCGAGTGCACGCGCGCACACACACACACACACACACACACACACACACACACTCACACACTGGCAGCAGGGCCTGGCCCAGCCTGGGGAGTGCCCTTGTGTGTGCATACCTTGTGAGTGTTTGTGTGGGATCATGTGGGATGTACACACATATGTGTGAGTGTGGGTCTTCCTGGGCTAGCATGCGTCTGTATGTGCTTGGGGGAACCATCTCTCTTCTCCCAAGTACACCCTGCACCTGAGCAGAACTTCTCCCCCAGATGAAGCTGAGCTGTGTCCTGCAAGTACCTGAACTCACTCTTGGGGGCACATCTTGGGTAGTGGCCTACCCTCAGCTCAGTGACTCCTTGGAGGCATGGTCATGCCCAGGACCCAGGGCATGGGAGGCAGCCATGAGGTGGGCTGCCAGGGAGGGTACACAGGGCAGCCTCAACTGCCACCTTGGGGCCACCTTGATCCACGGGGATGTAAGGCCCATAAGAGGGGCACCCTGTGACCACCCTGGGCCTGGCGTGGAGCATGGAGGCGAGGTGAATGTGGGCAGAGCTGCTGAGAGGCCAAGCTCATGCCCACCTCCCACCTAATTCAGCTGGCCCCAGATACAGCTGAGAATCCAAATGCTTCCTCCAAGGGCCTAGGGACAGGATCAAGGTCAGGACCCCACCAAAGCTTCTGTCCAGCATTTCCCAAGAACTCACTCCGAGCCAGGCGTCCACTTTAATGCTGGAGGACTGCCACTGTCATTTACAGATGAGCAGCCTGAGGCTATGTGGTCAGGAGGCTGTGGCACCAGGACCCAAAGCTGGGTGGCCACACTGCAGAGACTCACACCAAACTGGGCTTGGCTGCTTCCCTCCCTGGGGCTGGTCCCACAGGAAGACAGCATGGGGAACCCAGGATCCCCGGGTCATCCAGTTCCACTGCTCAGCATCTGATTTGTGTTCCCCATTAGCACCGAGAGGAGGGGGTAGAACAAACGCTCCCAGACTGTGTACACTGAGGTCTCGGGGCAATAATTAAGTCTTTGCAAATCAGACCTCTATCTGCCTATACCTCGACAGCCTCCAAAGGGGAAACACCCCGGAGCATCTAGCGAAGGAAAGTTGGATAGGTTTTAAGCCTTTTTTAAACCCTGAAGAATAGGCCTTTGTTGCCAGCTCCCCTCCTGTGGCAGCCTGCCTGCTCCCTGGACTCCAGTGGCTGCCCCAGGCCAGGGACAGGAACAGGCAGCCCCAGCCTTAGTAACCCACACCCTGCTGGGTGAGTCTCCAGGGCCCTGTCCACCACCTGGCTTGTCCAATTCCAGTGACACCCCTGACTGTGAGCAGGGCCCCAGGAATGGGGTCCTAAGGTCACCCCCTTCCCTGCCCTCAATGCCCTACCTTACCCACACCTGCCCTTGGGGAGCCAAACCTAGGTGGAGCTGGGGTGGGGCTGGCAATGAGGGGCTGTCTCTAACTGCCCAAGGACCCTCATTTTCTGGTTCCACATCCCCCCACCTTAGATTTAGGCCTGCTTCCCTCTCTCACCTCTGCACCTTTGCTATAAAGGTGTTGCCTCCACCTACATTGCTTGTCTTTGCTCATTTGTCCCTAGCAAATTTCTACTTATATTTTAAGACTTAGCCTCGGTATCACTGCCCCTGGGAGGCTGCTATGCACTGCAGCCCAGGTTCCCTGTTTCTTCTCTCTATCCCTCCAGCTAAATGGTCTTCATGCCCCTAGTGTGCGTCTCTTGAGGGCAGGTGTTGGGCATGAGGCCAGCCTGTGCCTGGCACAGAGTGAGTAAGTAAGTGCTCAATTCCCGCTTATTGAAGTAAAGGAAGAGTTACAGACCGTGACCCCTGGAATCCTTGTTGCTATTCTTGGGGGGAGTGCTGTCCACCCACTTTGCACACCTGGAAACTGAGTGCTGGCAGCCCACAGCCAGTTGGATGGCAGGTGGAGAGTCTAGGGCAGTGAGCAGCAAACCTTTTCTATAAAGAGCCACATGGGAAACACTTTGGGCTCTGTGGGCCATTCAGTCACTGTTGCAACTACTCAACTGCCATTAGGGATAAAAACAGCCACAGACGAGGCATAAACTGGTATGACTGTGTTCCAATAAAACTTTATTTACAGATTTTACGTCATTTGCATGTGTCACTAAATATGGTTCTTCTGATTTTTTTCTAACCATTAAAAATCATTCCTAGCCCACAAGTTGTACAAAACCCATGACAAGCCTGACTCGGTGTGGGGACTGGGGGTGGCTGATCCCTGGTCCAGGGTGAGAACCAAGTATGCTTTCCCTACCCTGGCCAGTCCTCCCTTGGGGCCCCCAGCTCAAACATGGGGTGTACTCAACAAATGGATAGAGCAAACAAATGAGTGAGCTAACTAACTTGCTATCTAACCAACTAACTGGTTAACTAAGCCATTATCTCTTGGGCTCAGAGTTACCCGCTTCCCATCTATGGGCTTCTTTAGACCTGACTGACCCCTTGTCTGCTGACCTATCTCATTGACCTCTTGCCCAACCCCCATTGTTCTGACCTCTGGCCAGGCCTCTCGTCAAATAAGCACTCATTACTGCCAGGCTAAGGGGGAGCCCTGGTAGCAGAGCTGTGTGCGGTGGGCAGAGGGCCTCAGGACCGAAAAGGGTATTTGGCTGCACCTTAGGGTTGGGGAAGAATTGTCCGGGCAGACAAAGGACACATTCCAGGCAGCGGAATGTCCTAGACAAAGGTGTGCAGGTAGGAGCTGGCAGCGTGCAGGACCACAGGAGAGTAGATACACAAGTTTCTCTCTGTATAGGATTGGGGAGCAGCCAGGGTAGAGCCTAATCCCATCAGGAGCAAAGGGTGTGTGTCCAAATCTGGCCATTGCCCTTGCCCACTCAGTTGGGCCTGTCCGTATGATGTGGGTGAGCCAGAAGACCCCCAGGAGGCCCTAACTTGTCCCTTGTAGGCCTGCCTCACACCTGCCACATGGCCATTCCTATTTCAGATGTATGCGTTTGGATTCAGCAGTGCCCTGTCTTGGTCATTCATTCACTCAACAAATATTGATAAGCCACCACCTACCTGCCAAACAGGCCCCCTTCAGGTTGTCAGTGATAAAGCAATGGTCCTCACTTTATGGAACTGACAATCCAGCAGGGAAGATAGATGATGGAGTGAGTAAGGCCAAGAGCAGGGCCATTTCTAAGAGCACAAAGAACTGGGAGTGCCATACTGCAGGGCAACGTCACTGGGCAGTGGCTGGAAGTTGCTTCAGGAGGGCGTCCTTGGGGAGGGGGCAGTAGAGCCCAAGCTTGACTGAGGAAAAGAACCAGCCAAGCAAAATCCCAGAGGGAACCACAGTGTACAGTCCTGGAGCAGGAGCAAGCTGCTTGAGGGACAGCCCCAAGAAAGGGGCAGAGTGATAAGCAGGGAGGCAGAGAGGGAGGCAGGCCATGCGGGCCCTTGCAGGATGTGTGGGGCAGGCAGCAGATATAAGGGCCTGGAATGTGATCAGATTGATGTTTGTAAAGATCCCTTGCTGCTGCAGCCAATGTGTGAGGAGCCGAGGGTGGGAACTGCAGGACAGATGCCTGTCCCCAACTGTGTTGGGAGTGTGATTTGTGGATAGGAGTCTGGGTCCTGCCAGGGAGTCAAGGGCCAGGTCTCTTGCTGGAGCAGGCGCAGAAGGCTGGGCAGGATGTGGGCGGTGGGCAGGCCCCGAGACTGCTGCTCTTGGCCTGACTCTGGAGTTGGCTTGGCTTGTAGCTGCGGGGGAGCCATGTGTAGGCATGTCCCCGGGCAGCCCGCCTGCCTCCCCAGAGACAGGAGCCACAGGTAGGCTGGCTTGCCCTGGGCCCAGTTGTCAGTGCTGTGGAGGTGAGGTGGGTTAAAGGGTGGCAGGGACCTCCCTGGCCCTGAAGCCAGCACAGGGAACAGAGAGTTCCTCCACCCTTGCAGGCCTTTGCTCACCCAACCACTCCGTATTGCTGTTCCATGTATGCCAGCCCAAGCCCCCGTCCCAAGGTCTGTGTGCTAAACATCTGTATCTGGGGCCAATCCTGGGATGGTGTCCCCTCCTGCAGCAGGGCCACGGGCATGTCCAGCCCCAGCCCAGTCCTGGCTGAGGATGTCAGATGCTGCCTCTCCTCCTCCCAGTCCCCATGTCCCAGTGGTGCCAGGACATTGTGTTAGGTTCAAGTACTCAGTCCTGGTCTCAAACTTCCTGGGGGTGCCTGGTGTCTGCAAGGGAGGGCACCAAACAATGTGAAGGCCACCGGGCAAACAGAGCAGGGGGCTGTGGCTGGGGGCTTTGTGTCCGTGTGCCTGTGTGGGGGTGTGGCTCGTGCAGGCTGTATGTTGTGGTGGCTCCCAGGGGCAGGGAGGCCTGGGCGTGCATGTGTGATTATGAGTATATGCGTGTGTACATGTGTGTGTACTATGACAATGCAGGTATGCTTATGTGTCTAGGTGCATGTGTGTGCGCATATCTGTGTGTGACTCAGCGGTGTGATAGTCTGCGACTGTGTGTGCGTGTGTGCGTGTGTGTATGGCATTTGTGTGTGACTATGAGTGTGTGACGAGTGACTTGCGAGTGCACCTGTGTGCATATCTGTGTGTGTGTGGCCTGTGCTCCTGGGGATGGTGTGGCCCAGGCCAACTCCATGGCCTGTTTTCCCACTGCCCCGCCCTACTTCTCAGTGAGTGTTGACTCAGGGAGGGACGGGCAGCCTTGGTTCAGGATTTCCTGGTTGGGCAGAAGTGGTGGCTTGAAAAGGGAACAATTGTGTCCTGAAGTGGACACTGAATGGTCTGGGCTGTGCAGTGCTCCATGGTGCTCAGGGCCATGAGGCCATGCGCGCCTGCCTAGGCTGGGTTTCCAGAGGCAGCTACAGAAAGGCTTTGCCCTTGAGAGGACCCATGAGACATGCCCTAAGGCCTTTCCCAAATGCTGCCCCCACCAGGGCCACACAAGTTGGGGCTCTGGGCCTGGACAGCCCTTTATAGCCATGGAAGGGGGCACTGGCAGTCCCCAGGTTCCCCGCCAGGCTGGGCCAGGATATCTGTTCCCCCCACCAAACTTTGTCCCTCCACGGTTACCCTCCCCTAAAGCCTGAACTGAATCTGAGAGTGGGCACAAAGTTCCAGGAGAGCTCGCCATGTGGGCAGCTGTCTGAAGTCCCTCATCTCTCAGGGGGTCCAGGAGTATTGGCTCCACCTGACACAGCACCTGGACTTCAATAGGGTCCCCTCCTGGAGCTGTTGTCACTCTCTGAGATGCATTGAATGACCAGGCTGCCTTCCTCATCACCCCCAGAGCCCTGGGGAGGCCCATGCCTTGCTTGGGTCAGGCTGAGGGCAAGGCTGCCCCAGGACCAAGAGGCTGGGGTGAGCTGGGGCTCAGGGGCTGGGCTGAATGTGCAGAGGATGGGCAGCCAGCCTTGCCACCGCTGGGTACTTTCCTCTCTGACCTTGCTGGAGAGGCCTAATCTGCAGGACAAAGTGAGGATTTGCAGCCCAAAGGCTGCTAATGCGGCTATAGCTCCTCTGTCAGCACCTGCTCCCTGGAGAGGGAAGAGGCTCTCCCCAGGGCACAGGGATCCCGCCTGTCCTGGCTCGCTCAGGGAGGTGGTGGGGACACAGCCAATGGCGAGGAGCTCAGCTCTTTCTGAGCAGGTTCAGCACAAGCAACAGCCCTCATGGGGGTCTCCGGACCCCCTCCAGTCCAGACCCTGTGAGCTCAGGCCTAAGGTGCCTGTCCCCACAGACACTGCCCTACCCCTGCATCCTGCCACCAAACCTGTCTCCTGCCAGAAACACAGGCTCACCCCTTGCACCCATTATGACCCTTTTCTTTCTGGACAAGGGCTCCTCTGGCCCTGTCCGTCCTGCCTCATGTGATGTCCCAAAGCCAGGCTATGGGGGATGAACAAAAGCCTCAGGCCCCACTTTTGCCCACTTTGGTGTTCCCAGGCCCTGGCATGGGCCTGCCCTGAGTTGGGGAGGGGGGTGTCAGAGTCTCTGGGAGCTGAAGAGAGCCAGTGCCTTTTGAAGTTGAGGGGAGGGAGCACTCCAGGCCCCCCTAGTGCACGGTGCCAGCAAGGAGTGGTGCCGGGCTCTGTCCTCTAGCCCATACCACACAGGGCAGCCACGAGCTAGGCAGCCGTTAATAATTAACCCGGGGACTGGGCCTTGACCTCGTGGGCCTCCGAGTAAACAGGCCTTTCTGGCCAAGCTTCCTTGGCCCGCCGGGCCCCTCATGGCCTCTCCACCCCTTGACCTTTCTGGCCTTGTGGTACGGGTCTCCCTCCCCCTCCTTAGCTGCTGAGCTGGTGCAGGGGCCCTTGGTCTGGGCTCCTGGGCCTCCCTGACTCCCACCCTGGATCAGCCCACTCCTACTCCTGTCCTGGCATCTGTTCTCAACCCACCCCTCTCCCCACGCCCTGGCCTTTGAGGTGGGCATGGCTTCTTGGACTGGGGTTTGCAGACAGTCTCTGCCCTGGCCTCAGAATTGCTGGGCTTGTTGACCCTGGAGTCCCCAGCATAGCCTCAAGCCTCAATGCTAATCTTCTGTGGCCAGAGCCGGGGTTCAATGTGATGCTTGTGGACACTGCCCTTTGGGACCTGAATCCCAGGTCTGACTGGTGGGTCAGACTCTCGGGGGCAAGCAATGTGCAGCTTGGGCTGCACTGAGTGCCCCAGTGAGAAAGTCTGGATTAGCTGTCAAAAGCCCCATGTTCTGGCTCCAGCTCTGTCCTAACCGGCCGCGCGACTCTCTGGGCCTCATTTCCTCCATCTGTACAATGAGAAATGGCACAGAAGCCCCCGGGCTTGCCAACTCCAGGATGCTAGACCCCATTCCAGCTTGGAGACCAAGTGAGACCGAGGAAGAGCACTGCACACATCCCACCCTGACCCCATAATCACTCACGGACAGTCATCTGGGTGGGCCCCCAGGTTCCTGGCTGCCTAGCATCTACACTTCCTTCCTCTGGGGCAGCCCTGATGTTCCTTAGAGGAACAAGCCCTTTCCCTTCTCAGACTACATGGTTCAGGCAGGGCTTACCCAGCCTAGGGCTCCAGAGTGTGTCATGTGCCCTGAGACTGGCCAATGGGTGTCAGCTTTGAGACTTTTGCTGGAAATACTGGGAAATTTTGTTTTCTTTCTCTAGGTGGCAAAGCAGGGGAATTGGAGCCTAGAGACTATCTTCCTGGGAGCCTGTAGAAGGTGGAGGAGCCTAAAGGGAAGCAGAGCTCAGGGATGGGCGTGGGTTTCCACAACTGGGGTCCAGCTGTGCTGAAGCCAGCTCCACCCTGGGCTTTTCCATTATAAGAGTTGATAAGTTCCTTTTCTGCTCCAACCAGTGTCAGCTGGGTTTCTTCCTTGACTCATAGACTCACACCTGACCCAGGCCACGCTGAGAAGATGCCACAAATACACAATAGTCACAGGTATACAACACTGTTAAGCACCTACACAGAAGCTGTGACGGAAGAACAGGGCCAGCCTCGCTGCAGTGAGGGGCCAAGGGAAGGCTGGGCCAGCCAGGTGGCGAGAGGCAGAGAACTTGGTACCTGGGCCCTTGGGAGCCACTGAAGTTTCTGGATGAGGGGATGATGGACGAATGGGTGAGGCTGACATGCTGGAGCTCACTGACAGGTGACAGAAGTGAATGTTTGTGTTTGCATGGCACACACACACACACACACACACACTGAGCTTTTCATGCAAGGAACAGCCTGTGGCCCACTCTGTGAGCCTTTGGAGTCCTTGTCCACTGCGGAGGCCCAGAGCTGGCTCTGCATGGAGTGGGTCAGAGGCCCCTGGTCAGTCGGGGGCTGTCCACTGGGGACTATGTGGTTCTGGGAGACCAAGGACCACCAGAGTGAGGCTGCCTTCTCTGCTCCACGGGTGGAAGAGACATCTGGGCTTCTGGAGAAGCAGAGACTCAGCCCCCTTAGGTCTCCCCAGGATCCCCAAGAGGATGGCCGCAGGGCCCAAGGGGGCCTGGCTCAGGGAGAGGCCTTATCCCGGTGCCCAGGTCTGCCTCTGTGACTCTGGGCAGCTGAGAGTCCTAGAGGCAGAGGGCCTCAGACATGGTTCACACAGCACACACATGCAGAAATGCGTACACACAGTAGACACAGCACACAATGGCACTCACAGACAGCCAATGGTGTGAGCCTGGGGGTGGGGAAGGTGGGGGGCCTCTGTGTGGGCAGTGAGCAGGGGCAATAAACAGAGACACCCCCCCCCCCCACCTCCAAGGCTCTTGCCTGGCTCCTAGGCTGAGGCCTGAGAAAGCCTGTTTCCTAGCACTGGGACCAGCAGGATGGGGTCCACCCCAGGCCACGCTCTGATGCTGTCTTCTCTGTTCCTTTTCCTTTACCTGCCTTGGCCTTGGCCTGTTTCAGCGCCTTCCCCATTGCTGACTCCTGGCTCACTCATCTCTCTATTACTCTCATTTTCTGTCTCCTGGACGGGGGCCCCCAGGAGAGGGGCCAAGCCAAGAGCTCAGGCTCAGGGCCCTTGCTTGCTCGGCAGCTCAGCACAACTCTCATCTTTACGCTGCTCCCTGCCCTGCTTCCTCTCTCTGGCCAAAGCCATCTTGCCCTTTGCCCTGGAACTGCCAGCACCCTGGAGGGGCCGCTGACCTCACCTCCTCTCCCAGCCTCTGCAGCCCCTGCTCCTCCCCCCAGGCCACCAGCTGGGCTGTGGGGAGGCCACAGAGCCAGGACACGTGTCCTGGCCCCAGGCAGAACCCTTGCCCTGGCTGCAGAGCCACACTGGCCAGGCCCAATTCTGCCCCTTGAAACCCCTGGAGACCTGGGCAAGGCTCCTCTACTGGGCAGTTTTGACTACTATCTACCTCCAGGTTGGGAACCTGACCCCAGTTTGGAGCAGAAGTCCTCTCTGAGGGGGCCTATGGAGGGGCTCCGAGCAGAACTGAGGTCCAACCAGCAATGAAGTGGGAGGATAAATCTTGCACCCTGTCATCTCCCTCAAGGGGGCCTCAGTGAAGAGCCTGCCCTGGAAGGGGGAGTAAGAAACAAGGAACATTTCACGGCTGTGGATCTTGCCAGGATGGGAGCAGACACAGGGCCCTCTGTCGGGGGCATGGGGAGGAGTGCCTTCCAGTCTGGCCAGTAACTGTCCTGGGGGCTTTTATTATGCCCACTGCTGCCATCCAGACCAGGGCCCGCTGGTGCCCGCCTCCAGGAAGCCTGCCCAGGCTGGACTAGAAGTGGGAGGAGCTCAAAGCAGTGGCCTTCGTCCTCATTAGGCACCTTGACTAGGACTTGTCCCATCACACTTATGAGGCTGGAAGTTGCAAGGACAGGGCTCAGCTCTCCCTCTTGGAGAGGCCATCTGTCACCCAGGCTGCCTGGGCCTTAGGGCTGGGCTAGACAGTAAGAGCCAGGGCTGCATTGGACAGTCCCTTGCATTATATATCAGAATGCAAGGCAGGGCCCCAACTTCTGGTCACTGATGGGCTGGCATTTGAGCAAGGTCCCTGGAAAGAAGCTGTTAGCCCTCACTGGGTCCAGGGCTGCCAGTTGCTATGGCAGACAAGCCTGGGCAGTATCAGAAGATGCCAGGAGCTGGAGAAAGATCAGGTGGGGCCAGCGATCAGTGTGTACAGTGGTGTGTGGCTGCCTGGGTTTGCACCTGGCTGAGTGTCTGATGGGTGCTTTCCCCTCTTGGAGTCTCAGCTGGTATCTGGAGTGGGACCTACCTCCCAGGGTTGTGAGGTAACGTGAATAAGTGCCCAGCCTGCTGCCTGGCACACACTTAGACCTCAATCAATGTAGCTGTTAGCCCTGTTCAGGCCAACAGGCTCAGAGGGCTGGAGAATCCAGGTCATTTCTGCAAACCTAGGCAAGACCTGCCACCAGGCAAAGGGAAATGTCCTGACTAAATCTTCCCCTTCCTGGGCCCCAGTGTCCTCAAGGCACAAATGTGCACTTGTACATGGGCACGCGTGTGCGTGCACACAACACACACACACACACACACACCTAGCGTTGCTCCCCAGGACCTAGCCACCTGCTGGAAAACCAAGCGCTGCCTTTTGAAAATAATGATTAAAAATCAGCATTGACTATTCAAATCGAAACTCCCCAAACCCTCCGTGGGGTACCCAGCTCCTCTGGAGCCTGCGGGTAAAAAGCTCTTACCATAGTGGAAAAAGCAGTCTGCTGGAACGGAACCCTTCCTCCATTTAGCTGAGTCATTTTCTTGTGGTTAAGGAAGTCCAGGTCACCTCTGGCCCTTCCCCTGATGCCCATGGCCCAGCCAGCCTGGGGGACCCCAATCTATATTCCCCTCATCCCTGCCTCCAGCTAACCCTAGGGTCCTCCCAGCTGAGCCCTGATAGTAAAACTCTCCCCCAATCCTCAGCTTCCAGAAGCTGCTTCTTACTCCCAGGTGGGAGTCCAGAGCCCTGGGAGACAGGAGGCCAAGCCCCCAGGTAAGTGGGGAGTAATCAAAAGCCCTGATGTATTTGGGGGATAAGAGCCCATATCAGACCCTTATGCTTCAATTGTGGGTCCTAAGGGCTGGGGTCACAGCCCAGCTAGGTGCCTGAGGTCACCCTGTGGAGCTCCCCGTAGCAGAGTGTCAGGGTGAGGGGCAACCAGGCAAACATTGCCTGCATCCCAGAAGTCGTGGAGGGGGATCTGGGCCTGGAGAGACTGTGAGGCTAGGAGCCAGTGGTGGTGCTTTTGGGGCCCACGTGGGACTGCAAATCAGAAGGATCAGGGGCATTGCAGCAGAAGCCAGGGAGGCCCACTTCCCTGGAGGGCCCCTTGGCCCTTCTCAGTGCCCAGCAGGCGCCCCTGGCCCAGCCCTGGGGGCTCTGTCACCCAGAGTCATCCCACACCCACTTGGACTGGGTCCTCCCAAGGCCCTGGCAGCCAGTGTTTGGGAAAGTAGGTGAGGGGGGCCTGGGACGAGGGTGAAGAAGGGAACTATTTATGTCTAAAAGTCATCTTGAAATTTTCAACATATTTTTTATTTTTCAAAACAAAAGCTCTACACGTTGGGGGGTGGAGGGTGGGTGAACCTAGCTTTGTGGGAAATGAGTCAGACAGCCATAAAATGTGTTTTTCTGAGCCGAGGGGATTATTTTACAACTTGTGGCATGAAGACGCTGAGAGGAAGCCTCCTCCTGGTCCCTGGCGGGCTCCCTGCTCGCCAGCCTGGGCCGCGGCATCTCCCGCATCCCTGAGCTGGGCTCTCACCCTCCCGGGGAAAGGAGGGCTGCTGCTTCCCTAGGCCTTGCTCCTCAACTCCCAGGCCTCTCCCCTCTTCCTTCCTGACCTCACCTCCCATCTGTTAAGCAAGAGTGAGGCTATGAAGGGTGGTGGCCTCGTGGTGGGCCCTGGCTTCATCATTTACAGTCTGCAAATCTGGGTAAAGTCCAGTGGGCCTCAGGAGCTTCCTACCCCCAATCTGATGGACATGCTGGTGGAAGGACCACCCCGGAGCAGCTGATAGGATGCAATGAGAGACTTAAGAAAGTGTTTGCATGTCGTTGGTGCTCAGTAAAGGGGTTTCCTTCCTTACTATCAGGCAGTGTCCCTGAGTGAGGGGTACAAGGGGCAACATTTTTCTTCAGAGGCCCCTCCCAAGGCCAGATGGTAGGAGTCCTCTCCTCACCTCCCTGTAGCCAGGATCCACACCCTGAGCAGCTTGCTCCCAGCTCTGGTTGCAGGAAGCACAATGCCCATCCCAGTGGCTGGAGGCCTCAGAAGGGCTAGAGCTGAGCAATTCCAGGGGCCCACAGGGGACAGGACCTGGTGGCTTTGAGGCCTCAGGAGATGAGAGGCCCCTAACCTTTCATCTCCCTCCATGAGAGGCCCTGCCCAGAGCTTCTCTGAAGTCTGTCCGTTGCCGTGTGTCTCCCCTGCCACCCCGCATCCGTGGGCTAGAGTCACAGACCACATGGAGAGGCTGGTGCCTGTGGGGAGAGGCTGCTGGTAGCCTGAGGTGGCGCAGAAATCAGGAATGAATGTGGGGCCCAAATCACAAGAGCGGATTCCAGAAACTCACCACCTTCCTCTACTGTGGTCATGGACTTGCTTTGTCCTCGGAAGCAATGGCAAAGGATTTATCCTGAGTCTTCCTCCCTCTCAGTGAGCTCCAGTTCTTCCTGGGACAAAGGACAGGGACAGGATTACCAGGTGTTTTGTCTGCCCCAACACCTGGATTTTCCTCAAAGCACCTCCCCTCCCCCACTGTCACTCCATGCAATGTGAATGGGGCTGACTCCCTCCCCCAAAGTGTTTGTGCTTATGGGGGGGGGGGGGGGAACGACATGACTCAGGATTGGTCAGTTAGTACCCTTTTCCTCCTGGACACAGCGGCTGGCTCAGTGATGATCCTGTGGTCCAACAGAATCCAACTTCAGGACTTTTTGATGAAACTCTTCAAAGACTGAAGCTCTATTCTGGGTTATTGGGTATCTGTTTGGAGGCCTTGGGCTACTGGAAACCCCTAACAGGAAGCTGCAGCCAGCACAAGGGGTGTCAAAACCAAGAGATGCAGTGAGAGAGGACTTTTGACAACATAGTCTGGCTGTTGGATCCAGCCATGCCTGAAGACACATCCCATTGTGATTTGTGTTCTTCTGTATTTGGCTCTATGCGTGAGCCAGTAACATAGAGGCAGATATTTTGGTGAGCTGTGCCAATGTTAAATGCTCTTTTCTGTTTAGGCCTTTCAAAATAGGGTTCTGTAAGAATTTATAAGCCAGTTACCTAGACCTAAGGACCAGCCTGGAGTGAGGGTCCAGTGAGAACAACCAGCACACAGTTAGGGTCACCAGCCACAGAAGCCTGGGCCTGTGGGTGAGAAGGGAGGCGGGGCCACCTGCACTGCATGGGACTCCCCACAGAGACCTCCCTCACGGGCCAGCTTGGGAGCCAACTTCATGAGAAGTAGCTTATGACTTTCAAATTATTAAATCTAGAAAAAGAACCAGCAAGATGTTCTTTTACCTTCATCTTTCTCTCTGTTCAATGAGCAGTTCTACCTGCCGGGAGAACTGAAAGTGGTGGAAGAATCATTAATTTTGTTAGATGTTTGTTGGCATTTCTACCACTAGAATGTAAGCTCCATGCCGGTTGGTTCTTGCTGTGTCCAGGAGACAAGGGAGCGCCTGGCACTTAGTGAACACTTGGTGAATGAAGAAAAGACTTGGTTGTGTGAGTTCCCTGCTCAAAATCCTCCGATGTCTTCCCATTGCAATTAAACGATGTAAAATCTAATTTCCTCCTCTGCCTCACAGTTAAGGTGGCTGTGTTGTTTGTTGAACAAGCAGGGATGCAATAAACAATTACTCTGGAACAGTGGGAGTAACCGAGGACTGTCCCAAGCAACCCGGGATGTGTGGCTCCCAACCCCAGGGCCTCCAGGGAGCTGCTCTCTGCCCCCCTCTCTGGTCTCATTTTCTGAGCTTCCCCCTCATCTGGCCACACTGACCTTCCATTGGAACTTTGCTGCATCTGTTTTCCTACCTGGAGAAATCCTTTGAGTGTCTGGATCTTTCTTGTCATTTTGGTTTCTACTGAGCACGGCCTCCTCCGGGGCCTTCCCTGACCACCTGCCCCACCCAGGCAGCCTCTGCCATCAGGCCCAGTTTTCTTTTCCTCCTTCCTTGCACCCGGCTCTGTGCCTGAGCTCCCAGCACAGAGGCAGGTGGGGAAGTGGGCCCATGAGATTTGGGAACACAATTCTCAAGCATCTGTCACCTCTCAGTAGATGCTCATGTTCCCAGCTCTCATCTCCAAAGTGAAAGTGAAGGGAGGCAAACTTCAGCTCCAGAGGGAGGTGGGGAAGCGAAAGGCAGAGGAGAGGGAGGCAAGAGGGTGGGCAGCAGGCAGGCCAAGTCGGGCTTCTTCCCCGTGATGCACAGCACGGGGCCCAGGAGTCCATCCCAGAAATCACGCACTTTGACCTCAGTCCCTGGGACACCTCTTTTAGGAAGTATTTGGAACCTGAATGAATGTGGGTTGGAAAACAGCTCCCCCAGGGTGGCACCCCCAGCACACACAAGCACGGATTGTGCTGCCAGACAGAAGACACCAGATATGTTTACAATTCTCCTAATTACCTCTGTCCTCTCTGATACTGGGGCTCTATAAAGTTGTCACAGCCGTGGTTGTCATCTGGCTCTGTTGCGCTAAGCATGCACGCGGGTGTTTGTTTACAGAACGCAGCCGGCAGCAGCCTTCATGTGGGCTCCGGACCCACCCCTTTGGCTGCCACGAAGGGCTGGCCCCCCTCCAGGATTCCCAGACAGATTTGCTTCTCCAGAGTCTTTAAAGCAAAAAAACCTGAGTATTAGTGATCACTCAGGGTCTTGGCAGAAAACCAAGCTCAGCCCTAATGGTTCCAGTAAAGGGATGTTAACAAAGGGACTGTTTGCGGGGTGTGACCAGGGTTAAGGGAATGAGAAGGGATGTTGAGGCCCTGACAGCTGTGATCATCACCACTGTAGGGTTCCAGGGGCGAGGTGAGGCATTACTGCCAGAGCCCAGTGAGAACTGGACCCATGGAAGACAGAGGACAGGCCACCTGACAGCGCTGTAGTCTTGGGGACAAGCAGATGGAGCACTAAGCAGGCAGAGAGCAGAGAAGAAACACCCCAACCCCTGTCTCCTTCGTCCCTCTGGTCTTCTGGGGGTACCTACCATTATCCAAACCCAGCAGGAGGCCAGAGGCATGGGGGGCCATCACTATGGCCCACACAGGCCAGGCTCCCAGGCAGAGAGTAGGACTAGACTGGATCTGAGTGCAAAGGACAACCAGCATGATCGGGTAAGGCATTCTGGGACAATTTTATGGCCAAGCTTGGTGGAAACTCTTCTCTTATCCCCCAAATCTCTCTTGAATCTGTCCACATCTGTGCCACCAAGGTGTTGCTCACCATGACGCATCCGCCACTCTTTGGTGCTCTCCATGTCTCCTGTTGCTCTTGGCACACTGACCAAAGTCTGCACCACTGCTTGTGTGAGTGTGAGAGTGTGACCCAGCTGACCACCGGCCTCAGCTCTTGTCCTCCACCTCCCTGCCCTGCTCCACACTCTGTGGCCACACTGGACACCTTTCAGTACATAGAATGTCAAGCTCCTTCCCACTGCTGAGTTCTGTATATGCTGTTCCCTCTGCCTGGATTCTCTTGATCCACCCCCCAACTACTTATAAATCCCACTAATCCTTCAGATCTCAGCTTTAAAATTCACGTCCTTGAGAACAACTTCCTTGAACCCTCAAAGCGGGCGAAGCCGCCTTATCATCACCCCTGAATTTCCTTACTTCACAATATGCATCACAACAGTAATTAACTAATCAATTGAGTAACTCTCTGTTTATTGTCTGTCTCCTTAGAGAGATGGTGATTGCCACAAGAGCCTGCTCTCTCTGTCTGGTTTGCTGCTCTGCCCCAGCACAGTGCCTGGCACATAGTAGATTCTCCACAAATACTTGCTGAGTGATTGAAGGGAGAAAGAACTTCCAGCTTTCAGTAATGGCAAACTAGATTATTTAGGCCCATCCTTGCACTGAAAACAATTAAAAATGCTGAATACATTTAAAATATATATATATATATTAAAAGTACTAAAGATTTGGCAGTATAAAAGGGAATTGGCAGGCGAAAATTGAGGGGAGAAAAACCCAGACAGGTAAGCAAGAATGGAAGCCACTTTTTCACTGAGGCATTTTCTGATCCCCCCCCAGATTTTAATTTTATTTTGACACCCTCATAGGATGAGTGACAGAGCTCAAATCCCAGGGTTGACACAGGTAAGGGCATATAATAAGACATCACCCACATTGATGTGGAACTCCAAAGAACTACACCCTCAGGATAAAGGTGAATCAGAAGTAGCCCAGCTCTCACATGATCTTGCAATCTAAATTCTCATTTCCTGGGGGGGGCTAGGGAACCTCAAGTTTTAAGGTTGATTACAGTGATCCTGGATTAGCAGTATTCCTCTGTGTTTGGCAGGAACAAATAAAAATGCTCTCTAGTGAAAGGTACCTTGGTTCTAAGTCTAAAATTTTTCTTTCAAATAATTTTTCTTAAAACAATGACCAGTACATAGTCAAAAATGATCAGATACACAAGAAAATAAACACTATAAGTGAAAACGAGGAGAATCAACAGAAAACAGAAATAGATCCTTAAGAATTAAAATTGTTGGCTATGAAAGAGCTGTGAACCTGATATTTAAAGAAATAAGACATGCTTAAAGATAACTGTAGAGAATGAGAATCTATAAAATGTGACATTGTAGATCTGAAAAAAGGATCACTTTGAATCTCTAGAAATTAAAACCATAATAACCAAAATCAAGAACTCAGTGGACAGCCCTAGCCGTTTTGGCTCAGTGGTTAGAGCATGGGCCCACGGACTGAAGGGTCCCAGGTTCGATTCTAGTCAAGGGCACGTACCTCAGTTGCAAGCTTGATCCAGGCCCCAGTTGGGGTGCGTGCGGGAGGCAACCAATCAGTGTTTCTCTCGTATCGATGCTTCTCTCTCTCCCCCTTCCACTCTCTCTCTGAAAAGCAATGGAAAAAATATCCTTGGGTAAGGTTTAAAAAAAAAAGAACTCAATGGATAGGTTTAACTGCAGAGTAAACACAGCTGAGAAGAAAATTAGGAAATCAGAAAAGAAGTCAGAAGAAAGTATCACAATGTAGCACATAGAGACAAAAAGAAAATATGGAAGAGGTGACATGAGAGAAAGAGGAAGAGAAGGTCTAACATATGTTCATATTGTCCCTGAAGGAGAGAAGAGAGGAAATGGAGCTGAGGAAAGGTTTTAGAGATTAATATGTAAGAATTTTCTGGAACCAATCGATGAATGAATGAAGGCATGCACTAAACTATTTGATAATTAGTTTTCCTTTGGTGATGTATAGCTCCATGTCTCAGGCAACCGGGAGCTCAAAAAATATTGATAGGAGACACTGGACCCAGTCTGCTACTGTCCAACAGCCATGATGTTGTATGATACCAAATTCAATGTAGCAGACAAAGGACACAAGGAAAAGATGGAAAATCAACTCTTGCCTATTTCCTGCCTCTGCACTTCACCCCTACCTTCTAAAGAACCATTTGGATAGCCCTGAGATGGCCACAACTATATCTCCTGTTCCTTCTTCCCTCCCATGCGCCTTACTGACCTGTCACCAGGAGCTAGCAGGACACCATTATCCAGGGTCCCTCCACAATTAACTGGGGTGCAGTGGCATGAGCTGGTGGAGTGAGAAAGTCCTCTATTCCACCCTGATGTAGTACTGACAGGATACCTCCTCCTCTTACATACTGTGGCCCTTCTCTCCTCTTACCCTGGTCTCCCTTGACCAAACTCTGGCCTGGGCTCTCAGGAGACTTATTGACTCACTGGTTCATATAGTCTGGTTATGGCTGGGGTGGGGGATCTGAAAGAGGAGGTGATGCTAGAGTGTCCCTTTGCCATAACTGAAGAAAGCTTGATGATGCCAGCACCACCTTAGGGTCCTCCAACCCCAGGCCTCAATATGGGCCAAGGAGCTCTAATGTCTCTCATTGTCTAGCCCACCAACATCACCTACAACCTGGATGGCAAGGATCTAGAAGCTGAACTCCAGAGACAGTAGGGGAATTTTCCAGCCCTTGGTTCTGCAGTCCTCTGGCTCTCTACCCTGAGCTCTCTTGGGCGGGAGAGTGATCTGGCTGGCAGGTGGGTAGGTTGTTTCTGACTCACACTCCCCTCTTGTCTGCCAGGTGACCTGGTCCCCGTCCTCCTCAGTGTGACTCGTCCTGGGATCAGGTTCTTGTGATTGTTCTGTTCTGGAGGGACACCCATTCATCATCTTGCCTCTGGGAATCCTGGCACACCTTTCAGACATGCTCAAACAGAGAGGCTGCCAAACCTGTGCCTGGTCACACAGCAGGTGTGTGGTGAGGTGAGGACATAGATGGTCTCACACCCCCAGTGGGTGGAAATGCAGGCCCAGCCCTGTGTAACCAACATTGGGCCTGGGTGCTATGAGCAGCTCCATAGTAGAGCCTCATGGAGACACTGATCCCACCCTGGCCCTCCAGCATGAGCCAGATTTTCCCAGCCCCAGCAGCAGGCCCTCCAAACCACTGTGCTGTGCAGGGACCAGTTCCAGTGTCTTGTCTCATGGGAAAAGCAGAAAGGGATGGCCAATTGCACTTGACCTCCCAGCCCATGATAAGTAAAGATGTGGAGGGCATATGGGCTCCCAAACCTGGCTCTGTAATGTCTCTGACATGCCATTCCAATTTCTAAAATTCTCAATGGTCCAAACAGCATGCAGCTGACTTAATTTTAAAAATTAAAAACTAAAGTAAATTAAGGAGTGTTGGGTGGAAGGGAGGGGACAGGGAAGGTGTCATTGAATAAAGCCAGTAATGAGGGTCTTAGGGAAACGAGCACTTCACTCTCCTGTGTGGATTTGGGGGTGGAGAGGGCTCAACTCTCCCACTGGATGCAGAGTGTAGGGGTCCAGGTGCTGATCCTGCCCCACCCTGGTCTTCTCCCTGGTCCTGGCAGACCGGGCTCTGTGGCAGGCAGCTGGGCCTCTGGAGAGCCTGGGCGCCGTGCAGCGAGTAGAGGACCTGGGCGGGTTGCTCTTCTTTCTCCCTGGGCAGCGCTGTCACACATAATTATACAAAGTGAACATCACTCAAGATGCTCATCTTGCCTCTGACATATTTTGGGCTGAGAGCCATTGTTCCTACCTCCCCTGGCCCATGGGCCTGGCCCATGACTCACTTGCCTCCACCTCTCCCCAATGAAATTGCTTCTCACATGGAGGTGGATCAGATCTTGGTGAACTTGGGATTTGCTCTTGAGAGTACCCTTGGCCCATCTTGGGCCTGAAAGCTCCTCCAGCCTCAGGCTCAGAATGAGCCCCAAGTTCACACACTCACAGCATGCTCTTGCACCTGTGCCTGCGCCCACACAGTGCCACTCTCCCTTGGGGGTCGCCCACAGCCCATGCCTGCTCTCTCTTCTTTCTGCTGCCCTGCACCAGCCCAGCTGGCTTGGCTGGGGAGAGGCCAGTGACTTAAGGCCTCCTGGACCCTCTCCATACCTTCTGCCCCCCCCCCCACAAGTGGCATCCAGCTGTTTCCTGTGCTTGAGCAGCGAGGTGGGGGTGTCCAAGAGCTGCCTTCCTTCCTTGCCTGAGGGGTTTGCTCATTAACTCGAGTAACTCTCGAGGTGGCATTCCTGGCAGCAAAGGGAAAAGCAGGGTAGGTTTCTGGAGCAGTTTCCTGTTGGTGACCCTAGCTCTGGGGAAGCTTGGCCAAGGTGTCCTCCCACCTGCCTCTGTGGCCCCTCGTTACCCCTCCAGAAGCCCAGGAGCTGCCCTGGTTGTGGGAGTCCAGTCAGGCCTCCCCACAGGGCGGAGGGCAGTCTCCCTCCTTACTTCCTGGGCTCGAGCTGGGTCAGGCAAATGGGAACCAGCTGTTTGGCCAAGTACTGAGATGACCTAGTGGGGGTTGGAGGAGCTTTCAGGCCCAAGAGGGGCGAAGGGTCCTCTGAAGAGCAATCCCAAGTTCACCTGGAGGTGTCCCCTAGACACACATAGCATATCTTCCTGCTCCCCTGTCACCAGCAAGGGCCACCCTATGCGCTGAGGTCCCAGGTTCCCAAATAGAAAAGAATCATTGCAGAGGCCCATGGGGTCAGGAAAAGGGGTGTTTCAGGGTTTGGGGAGGCTGATGCTCCAGTGAGAATACTTGTTCTCATTGAATGGGAGTTGACACCTAGGATTCTGTACTGGTGTCAAGAATCTTTTCCTGCAACAAGTACATGGGGCACCCCTGCTAGCTCTGCCGGGAGCCTTAGAGGAGGGTTTGACCTCAGACTCAGACTTCAAGGTCACTGGCAAGAGGACTCTGCACCCAGGAAGAGCTCATTAAGTGCTTTTTAAGTAAATGAAAGGCATCCTGGAAAAAAAATTCTAAGCAACATTAAAATGACTTCAGTAACTTAATTATTCTGGGTACTGGATTTTGCCCTAAATTGTTCAGATGACTGTCTCCTTCCAGGGCAGTTTGCAGGGACCAAGGGTGGCCACCCCCTCGCACTCTGTCTCCTGCCCTAACGCACAACAGTGGCAATCTCATTAATCAGAGCCAAGTGTCTCACAAGCTTTGCCAGTTTACCTTTCACAACAACTTGATGACATGTACTAGTTTTGCATACATTTTGCATAAAAGGAAACAGAAGCTCAGAGATATGAAGAGACTTGGTGAGGGCCACAGCATTGGTAAGAGGCACAGCCAAGAGTGAGCTGGTACCAGTGCTCCATGGCCTGCGGGAGGTGGACCATCCTGATGAGCAAACTGCCCCTCCCAGGACTCAGCTCAGTGCACATCTCAAGCATGTACTACGCCAGGGCATCTGGGCTCAATGAGCCTGCTCATTGATGACTGCTGGCCTACTACGTGCTCAGGCTCTACAGGAGAGCAGCAGTGGCCTTTAGCCCATCCTTACTGTTACCGGCCCCAGCACTGCTGAATTAGACATAGTCTTACCCATTCCAGGTACCAGTGCCTTCAAATTGTTCTGCAATAAGTCCTTCGTCCTGCAGACTCCTGGGTTAAGGCCAATTAAACTGCTGCCAGGTAGGGCTTATTCCCTATAAACCAGTGGGAATGTGGTCACATGAATTTTAAATATGAGATTAAAATCAAATTAGTGGGAAAATTTCGAACAAATTGCCTTCAAGTACAGTGAATGAGTCTATTTTTAAAATGTTACTGCACCAGGCAAAATAGTGAAGCAAACACATTTCCTGACAGCGCGGAGATACCGTGTTGGGAGTGACTTGTCATGCTTAGTCACTGTAATTGCTCTAGCAAAACTGAGGAATCAAATAAAACGTGTTTGCAAATTGTAAATCACCAAGGCCTCTTTAGACGGGTCCTAACCTGATGCTGAAGGTCACAGCGGCTCCCTCTGGGGCAGGCGCCCCATCCCTGACACTCCTTTGCTCCCATTCGTGGGCAGGGGTTGTGCTGCCACGTCCAACTGTGACCACTGCCCAAAGCGGGAAGAAAAGGCTGCATAATCAGCCACATTTCCCCACCAGCGAGAGCCGTGTGGGTTCCTTGGGGGGCACCAGGGAGAGCACTCTGATGGTTTGAAGGGAGATGGGGGCTCTCTGAGGCCTCCATGGCTGGGCAGGGAAAGGCTAGTGGCCACTCGGGAAGGATAGGCTTTCTTTCTGGGGAAAGATTGGTTGCCACTTGCCAAGGAGCAGAAATATCTTTGGATCTAGAGTGCTTGGGACAGGCCATGATGGTTCCCTTTAAGACCTGTTTGGGTCCCTGGGTGACATGTCCTGGTCCTAGGCCACCACTAGACCACTGCAGTTGGCCACTGGTGTTCCCATCCATGGGCCATAGTCCCTCAATAAAGACTTTGTCAGTCATCCTGGAGAGACACAAACCCTGAGAGATCTTTACAGCAGAAATGCGTGATCCCAGCTGTCCTGTGCCTTGGAGCAGCTCCGGTGCCTCTCCCCACCCTCTCCCCTCTCCTCGAAATCCCACCTCTTTCCTGTACACTTTCCCTGAGCATAGCTGTCTCATTGGGGCTTGGCTAGAGCCTGGTTCTGGTGGTAAATAACACAGAGGTGTTGAGGATTATCTAGAACCAGCTTACCTTTCTTAGAATTCTTGCATTTCAAAATTAAATTCGTAGAAGACATGACTCATGTGGAATGAGGGTTATTTCTGTTACCCTGGGTTGCCTCCCACAATGGTGACCCTGGTCCCTCAAGCCCCTGCTTGGTGCACCTCAGGCCAATCCAATGTACCCTTGAATGGAAAGGAGAGGGTGAGGATGTTTTTTAAAGGAGGGGAGAGATGAGTTGCAGAGAGATCCACGCATTCGCACGCGTGTTGAAGACCTGCTGTGGGCCAGACACTGGACGTCCATTGAGGCCAAGTTCAGCAGGAGGCCAAGACAACAGGATCCCAGGTGCGTTCCTGTGATTCAGCCTCAGCAACCCATGGTGACCTCAGGGAGATCAGTTTCCAGGGAGGCTGAGGGTGAGGGTGAAGATGGAAGCAAGGAGACGGGGAAGATTGAAGGTCAGAAAATGGCTCTCTGGGTACGTAAGAATCACAAAGGATGTTTTCAAAACAATCCAATTCCTGTCCCAACTTGTTGGATATGAAAAAATTACATCTTTAAGTCCATCTCAGGCTAGCCTCCAGACCACAGTCTGAAAAATGGGGCTAGGGAAGGGTCTGGTTGCTTAGGTTTGCCTAGAAAAAGCCTTCAGAAGCAAAAGATTCTTCTCCTGTGGGCCTCGCCGAGCCCCTTCCAGCCCCTCAAGGCAGCCAGGCAGTGTGGACCCTGTGCCCTGCTCCTCTAGCAATCATTTCGGCTTCTGCGAGCTCTGCTGGTCTCGCCGCAAGTGCCCACCGCTCTGAAATACAATGGGAGCCTCTGGGTGCAGGCCCCACAGGGTCCCCAGTACCATCTTCTGCTGTTCTCAGGTATGGCTTGGGCACAGTGAATGAAGAGAAAGGACATCTGTGCAAGCTCCCTGGGTGCAGGGAGGCCTGTTCCTAGTGGGTGGGGCTAGAAGGCTAGAAAAATAATAAATAAAAACAAAGTAAAGGGAAGCAAAGCTCTTGGGTGCCAGAATGGGCCAAGGCTGTGGCTGCCTGAGTAATGGGTTCCACATTTGTTTGGCTCTGTCTGCAGCGACCAGGATCCTGGATGCACAGAGGGCCTTGCAGGGGCTGCAGGGGGAAGCCCCGACGAGGACAGACCTGGGCAGACCCTTGCGATGGCCTCATCGCCCCCAGGCTGACCACAACGCAGCGAGCTCATCATGGTCCAGCACCTCTCCCTCCTCCCTGCCCCCGCCCGAGGCTCCTGGGTCCCTGCCGGCCTGCACAGATTGTTCGTGTTATTAATGCCGATTTCCCAGAGATTCCATCTGGCTTTTTAATTGCTCTGGGATGGGGCTAGGATGCTTTGATAGTGAATTGGTATCTTTCCTATGTCTCTGCTTACGTCAAATGCTCCATCCACGGAGGGGGTATGGAGGAGGGGGAGAAAGGGGGGCGTTGAAAGATGGGAGATAGTACAAGTCTTTTACAGAGACAGGAAAAATCTTTCAAAGGTGCTGGTGGTTTAGTTTAATTTAAATAAAAGAAAATAAGAGAAAAGCCTACCCCTACTCACCAGCATAAGAAAGAACCAGATGGGACACCCCCTCTGTCCAGGCAAAGATCCTGCCCCATGTCTGTGGAAGGCCTGTGGGTGCCTGGAAGGAGGCCTCCTGTCTGAGCAAGGTCAAAGTTTCTGCTCCCTCTTGGCCTGCACCAGGAGTGACCTCCCTCTTCCTCTCCCCACTGCCCCATCTCCTCCCATGAAATCAGCTGCTCATGGAGGAGGCCTGGCAGGTTTCTGCCCGGGGAAGGAGGGGGCGGGAGGCCTGGGAGGGGCAGATACTCCCTACCAGTCCCAATGGCTCATCACAGGTGTCAGGGCCCAATGCCATGTTCACAGATTCCCAGGAGATCCAAGAGATAAGGGTGACATTCGTGACAATGCTAAACCATCAGGAGGCATCTGGCAGCAAAGGAGTGCCTCCCTTTCTCCTTTCTGCCCTTACTCCTTCCCTGTAGGCTGGGTCCCCTGAACAGTGCTCTCAGGGCACACCAGGCTCTGGTGGCCCACCAAGGGCGTGAAGTCCCTGCTAACTCTCATGGGAGAGTGCAAGGCAGAAGCATCCAGGCCTGTTGGGTTGGGTCCATGGCTGCACTGAGTGAAAGCTGCTACCTCCAGGAAGCCTTCCCTGGTGGCCTCTATTCACACTTTGAGCTCCCTCTTATTATACTTGTCACCCTTAAAGCACATTTGGATGTCACAAGGTTATAAGATCCCCAAGAGTAGGAGCCAAGTCTGCTTGTTCCCAGCTGAGTGCTCCATCCTAGGCACAGGCCCTGGCATACAGTTGGTATCCAATATATACTTGGGGTGTGTTTGGTGCCAGGCTTGTGGACTGGCTCTTCATGAAGGCTGAAGGAGGGGAACTGTGTATGTGCTGGGGGGGGGGGGGGTTGCAGAAAGCAGTGGGTGGTGAAGAGGGGCTCTCCCCAGGGGCCTCTCTGGCTGGGCAAAGAACATGAGCTGGGCAGGTTCACCCCTTGGTGAACCATAGCAGGCTGCTATGTCTATTAGGGTGCACACAGGGGGGCCCCCAACCCCATTCCTTTCCTGGGGCTGGCTGTGGTTGGATTATCTTGTCCCCAACAAAGCCTGCCTCGGACCTAAGGATCTGCGGTAGGATGGTGCCCTTTCTGGAGCTGACAGCTTTGAAAGAGAAAATCCCTGGAAATGGGACTGTAGGAGGGGAGGGGCAGGAGTGAGAGCAGGAGGGGCGCCCCTCCCCCACTCATCCTGGGACCTGTTCAGGGGGCAAAGGGGGAAGCCAAGGCTTGGCCCCCTCAAACAAGAAAAACTGGAATTAGCACTGAACTCCAAGAGGGTTTGCTGGGGCCTAGCAAGCTGGGGCCTGCCCCAGGCCTCTAGGCAGGCGGTGGGGCTCTGCCTCCTTGGTTCCCAGGCAGCAGGGCAGGCTGCCGCCTCCTCAATGGGCTCATGGCCTTTCCTCTGCCAAGGGCGGCCATGGGTGAGGAGGCGGCAAGACACAAGACGGAAAGGGGGGAGCGGGAAGGGGGCAGGTCACCTCCATTAACCACACAGTCAGGTACAGCTAAAGCTTTCAGAGTTTAAGAAGCATGTGTAATTTCTTGAAACTGCCCCAGCCCACAATGGCATATACTATAAGCTGCTCAAGTGAACGCTTGGGGGTGGGGGGCGGGAAACAGAAGGTAAAAAGTGTTTTGCCTTTTGCCTTCAAAAAGTCAACTCTGAAAGCCCTGCCAGCCCCCTGGGTTGTTTCCTCCCAGGCCCTGCTCTTTCAGGCATGAAGGTGCATCCTTCCTTGGTTGGCTATCACTACTGCTAGGAGGGTCTCGGGGTGCCTGTCCTTGGGGCAGTTGTCCAAGTGGGGGACTTGTTGCAGGGTGGACACAGTGGGCAGCATGGGCGTTGGGCTGGCTCCGGGTGGTGTATGGGGAAGGAGCAGACACTCACTGCAGCCCTGCTGTGGGCCCTTTCTGGGTGGGCTGGGGCAGGGAAGGTGTGGAAGGCCGGTGGAGGGGCGCCCGGTCTTCAGGCTGCCTTTCAGGGCCCTGCTGAGGTAGGCAGAAGCCACATGGCCCAGAGCAAGGGGGAAGGGGTGGGAGGTCCCACAGCTTGAGGCCTCTCCCTGCCTGCCCAGGGTCCTGCTGGGGCGAAGGCAGGTGTGAGTGAAGCTGCTCTAGAGCTGGAGCTATGAGTGTTTGGAAGTGAGTGTGGCCGAAGGGCCCCTGGAGCCTGGAGCTGCTGGACACGGCCTGCCCAAGTCCCAAAGAGGCTGTGGCAACTTCAAGTTGGGGACTCCCTCCCTGAATCCCTCTTCTCCCAAAGGGCCATGAGAGGCCACACCAAGGTCCCATGACCCCCTGTCCCCCAAAACAGTCTCCAACCAGGAGACTCTCTTCAGGCTTTGGCGTTCTTAGCCTGGAGCCTTGTCCTCCTTCTGCCATTTATTTACCTTGGTTGGGAGAAGTCACTCACGCCTTTAATGTAAAGAGGGGCTCGGATGGGTGGGGAGTGAATGAAAGTCAGGCTCTCAGCCAGAAAAAATGCTGTGATTATTTACAAATGTGACCTGGCTCATGGAAAACTGTGGAAGTAACTTTTCTGGTTTTAAAAACACACCAACATTTACTTTGATATGCTTATATTATAGACATAATACATAAAACATCTAGCATGAAACTCTACGTTCTCCCCAAAAGGAGAACCAAGCCATCCTTTCCTGCTCCCAAGCCCAGCGATGTGTGTGCTGGCTGGAGGCCGCCTCCCTTCCAGTCCGGGAGCCAGGCCTCTGTGGGAGACAAGCCTGTGGGCAGCTTGGGGCCGGAGGGGACCAAGGCCCACAGCCACCCCAGGGAATGCTGAGGGGAAAGGGGAAGCCCATCTTGCCTCTTTGGTTCCCCTGGGAGCAAAAGCAATCCCCAAACCAAAAGGAAAAGACCCTCCCTGCAGCTGCTGACGAAGAGTCTCATTTTGGCAAGTATCTGAGCAAAACCAAAACAAAACAAAAACCAAAGAAAATGGTGGTTTAGCATAGACATGCTCATTCACATTGCACAAGGCTCCACTGGGACACAGAGCCAGATACAAATGTTGATATCGGCTGATAAAGCAAAATATTTGGAGAGCTTCTCATAACTTGGGTCCCTCCGGGATGGACTGACTGAGCTTCATGTTTGTATGGCAATGCTGGCGACATACAGTACAGACATGGCTAATGGTCCCAGTGTCCCTTCACCCCTCCCCCAACCCCCAGACCAGACCTCTAGGTTCCCCTCTTCCACCAGGCCCCCACTCCCATGAACATATGTCCTTATAGCTAATCCACACTTAGCTTTCTGGTTTGACCGGGGGCGAGGTCTCCCACTGGTCACATGGTGACTTCGATCTCAGGGAGTTCTGCCCTGGAAGCCCAGTCTGTTGTAGGCTGGGATCTTAGAGACAAGGAACTGGGGACCCTCCACCTTCATGTAGAACTAGGGGTGCAACCTTAGGTTCAAAGCCTCAGGCCCCTGTTTCCTCCCCTCCAAGGACAAGGAGCTGAGGAGCGACTGGGGCTGCTTTGGAGGATCTCTGCTCCCTGAACCTTCTTCCAGCCGGAAGCCTGCACCCTTCCTTCTCTCATAGGGGCCTGCTGCAGCCTTGCAGCCTTGGGACCAAGGCAGAAGCCCTCCAAATAAAATGACAAGGCACATATTTGCTCCCCCTACTTGGTAGGAATCAGAGCGGTGAGTTTGCATTTCCAAGGCACAAGGTTATTCCTTAATACTAGAGTTGCCAGGCTCCCGGCTTGGCCCCGCGGCGCTTCTCCTCTCTTACAAGGAGAAACTACTGCCTGACCCTTTATCTCAGACGCACCGTGTCCCGCGCAGGAGAAGGCAAGGGGCACGCGCGACAGTCCAGGCTTTCAGGCGGCATCGGAATCTCCTAGTCCTGGCCTGCGCGGCCCGGGCAGTCTTGAGATCCGGAGACCCGAAAGCACTCCCTGGGTCCCAGCCAGGGGCCGGCCCAAGGCGGTCCGGCCGCGGCGCGCCTCACGCGCAGTTGCCCATGGCCTTGACCAGGGAGCTCTCGGGCAGCTGGCGGAAGATGCCCCGCAGAGTGTCGAGTTCGCGGCTCAGCTGTTCCACCCGCTTGCGCAGGCGGTCATTGTCACTGGTCAGCTCCAGCACCTTCTGCTGCGTCTCCACGTTGCGCTGCTTGGCCTTGTCCCGGCTCTTGCGCACCGCGATGTTGTTGCGCTCGCGCCGCACCCGGTACTCATTGCTGTTCTTGTCCACCGACTTCTTGGCTTTGCCCGCGCCTCCGGCGCCGCCGCCCGCGCGGAGGTCGGGGTGCCCGGCGCCCAGCGCCTTGAGCGCGCCCCCCGGGCCCGGCAGGCCAGCGGCGCCGAGCGCGGGCGCTGGGTGCGGGCTGGGCACGGGCGTGGGCGGCGGCGTGGGGTGGCCGGGCTGCAGGTGCATGGTGGTCTGGCCGCAGTGCGCGATCTGGAACTGCAGGTGCGGGGCAGCCAGGGGCGCGGGCGGCGGGTGCGGGTGCGGCGGCGGCGGCGGCGGCGGCTGGTAGGGGAAGAGGCCGGCCAGCGCCAGCTGCTTCGCCTCGCCCTCCTCGCGCGGCTCCTGCTTGATCACCAGCGGCCGCAGCGCTGACGCCCCGACGCGCTCGTACAGGGGCTCCAGCCTGCTGTCCAGGTAGCCGGCCGCCGAGCAGCCGTAGCTGGGCGGGGGGCCGTGCGCGCCCCCAGGCATAACAGCGCCTCCGGGGCCCACGGGGGCTCCCGGGTAGTCAAAGTCGCCGCCGCCGCCTCCCACCGGGGCCGCGGCCGCCTTGGCCTTCTCCTGCTGCCGGCTGTGCTGGAACAGGTCGGCTAGGAACTCGTCGTTGAAGGCGGCCGGGTCGATGTAGGCGCTGATGTCGATGGACGTCTCGTGTTCGCAGATGCCGCCCAGCGGCTCCGGGGCGGCAGGTGGGGCGGAGGGCTGCGCGGGGCCCGCGCCCCGGAGAAAGCCGTAGGCGGCGCTGCTGGGCGCGTGCTGTGGGCTCTGAAGGTGGCTGCTCATCGGGGTCCGCGGCTCCGCCTCGTAGAAGTCGGCCGACTCCATGGGAGAGCTAGAGTCCTCCCGGCATGGCGAGCCTCGGCGGCCTCCAGGCTGCGCGGGGCACCGACGCTGCCGCCGCCCACCGGGAGCCCCTACTTGCTTGCGCCCGCGCAGCTCCGGGTCGCGAATGGCCTGGCCCGCGCGGGCCCGCATTTATATCGGGGCAGCTGTCGCCCTCTAGTGTCTTACCATCGGCGACGGCGAGTGGCGCCTCCTGGGTCTTAGGGCCTGCCTTTTAGGGAAGCCCGTGAGCGGGGCTAGAGCGCAGCGCGGGCGGCAGTGGGCGCGACGAAACGCCCACTGGCCCCTGAGCCGCGAGCGGAACTGTGACCCGCACGCGGTGCCCCAGCCTCAGCCGAGTTGTTGTCTCCACGCACACGTGGTCGGCGGCGCCCCCTCCCCCCCCTTTTCTAGCCTCCCCAAGACACCCACTTCCAGCCAAAGGCTGGGGATCCCAAGAGCACCCAGCCGCCGCACAGGGGGTTGGTGGAGTGCAAGTCTCGGTCTCCAAGCTACTGTGGCGCCGGCTCGCTTTGAAAGCTAGAACCGGTCTCGTCCGGGAACGGGGTTTCTGGAAGGCGGCGACGTGGAGAAGGAGCCGGGGTGGGGGTGGGGTGGGGGGCAGAGAAGGTTTTGGAGATACGGCCCAGAGCACACCGCCGCCTGGAGCGGCCGGAGCGCGGTGATTTCGCGTCTTTCTCTCCGATCTCCAGGCGACCCCACCGACTCTGGGCAGAAGTACCTCTCCCCTGCTCCGCCTGCCGCGGTACTTCGGGGTTCCATGGGCTCCAAAGCGCCAGGCGCTAGGACCCCGCGGGGAGCGGAGGGAAGGGGAGGCGGCCGAGGCCGGGAGCCTGGTGGACTCGTCCGGTCTGACCGCCTGGGCTGGAAAACTTTTTCTTTTTAATTACTTCTAGCCGCGGCGCTAGGATTGCTAAGCGCGCGGGGCTGGCGCAGCTTACCCCGCGCGGGGCCGCCAACTTTTTTCCAGTGCGACGGGTGGAGCTGGATTCCGGGGCTGGGGTGTCGGGACGCGGGGGAGCGCACTGAAGGAGAGGCGAACTTGCCTCCGGAACGGGGATCCCGAAGCGGGCTGGCTGTCAGGGGGGTTGGAACCCCCTGCCTTCTCCCCTACTCCCTATTGGGATGGGCGCCAAGGCGGGAGTAGGGGTGTCGAGGGAGCCCGAGCTGCGGAGTCTCGGAGGCCTGGGGTCTGAGCACCTACTGGGAGAACTTTGCTATGTGGTTTGCAGGGCGCTGAGTTCCCCGAGGTCCTGGGGAGCAAGGCGGCCCGGCCCGGTGCCCCCGGTCGCCGCGCGGCCTCGGCACTCAGTGCTGCGGGAGGAAGGGGTTTAGGGCTGCGCGCTTCCCCAGGCACGTGGAGCCTCGCGCGTTCTGTATGGGGATCAGGGGACAGCAGGGCTCGCAGGGGGCCTCATGGGGCCGAAAGTCGCTCTCGACACCACCCTCCTCCCCCACCGCCCTTTCGACTTCGCGCTCTGGAGTTCTGCGCTGCCTGGAGGTTGGCTGGAGGTGTGCCTGCCTGAGAAGCGCCGGCTGCGCTTTCAAGACCCTCTCCCAGACAGCAGCCTTCCCAGGCTTGGCCAGGCGCCACAACCCGCCCAGGAGCCCTCAAGGCCAGCGCAAAAAACACCGCCTGCTTTCCACTGTGGTCACAGTAAAGAAGCAATTTGTGCTTTAATCAAGTTCCTATTCAACATATTTTCAATGATTAATGACCCAACTGCTTCATTTCTTAGTCCAGACCTCAGACACAAAATATTTTTAGCTTGATGTTTTTGAACCTGGAGTAAAAGTAGATGCATTAAATAAATAACCTAGGTGAGCGGTGGAGCTGCTCCCTTGGCCAGGTGCAGGGACCCGTTCATATCAGCACCTGTGGAGCCTGCAGGGAAACGGGGTGGGATTTTCAGTTTTTCTGCAGTGCTAAGAAAAGTGGCAGTCTCCATGTAGGAACAAAGCAAAGGCTACTGGCAGTGTCCTGTTCATAGTGTCTACAGCTGGTTTCCTGCCGGGGTTACAGCAGGAATGTTTCACAGTAGGATGGGAGGGAATCTCAGAGACTCCCAGGGCTGGGGGAGCAATGGAATCAGGCCTTGTCAATAGGGTGTTGTGAGGGTGAGAGAGTCACCTAAGGGTGCCCACACCCAGGATCACAGGTCCTTCCACAGCAGAACCAGAATTCTCCCACAAGGCCAGCTCTGTGCAAGGTGCTTAGTGCCCAGAGATGAGTGAGAAGTGGCCTCTGCCCTCTTGGAGCTCAGGACACAGTTGGAGAAACAGATCATCACAGTCTGCTGGGAGACAAGGGACTCCTCAGAAGAGGATGTGACACTGAAAGAGCAGGGGATTGGACTGGGCAGAGGGACTTTGTCCATTAATTCATCAAAGGTCTGTTAGGAGTCACAAATGGGGATGAAGGATTGATGTACTGTGTTATCACACCCTGCCAGATGAATATGGGGCTCTGGAGGAGTGATCAACAAATTTTGTTTGGAGAGGTGGTATGGGCTAAATTGTGCCCCCCCCCCCCACATGTTGAAGCTCTAACCCCCAGTGCAACTGTATCTGGAGATGGGTTTTTTTTAGGAGGTAATTAAGGTTAAATGAGGTGATAAGGGTGGTGTCCTAATCTGATGGCATTGGTGGCCTTGTAAAGAGAAGAGAGGGATATCCCCCCACCCCCCGGGGCTAGGGCACATGCACTGGCACCATGTGAGGACACAGGGAGAAGGCGATGTCTGCAAGTCAGAGAACAGAGCCCTCACCAAAACCCAACCATCTCTGGCACCTGACCTCACACTTCTAGCCTCCAGAACTGTGAGAAAATGAATTTCTGTTATTTAAGCACCCAATTTGTGGTATTTAGTTATGGCAGCCTGACCCGACTAAGACAGGAGGTCAGAGAGGGCTTCATGTAAGAGTGGACCTTTGAGCTGCACTTTGAAGGATGAGCAGGAATTTGCTAGAAGGACAGGTGGACAGAACAGCAGGTGCAAAGGTGGAGAGGCTGTGAGTGCATGGTGTGTTCTGGTAACAAAGGACAAGACGTTTGCCTGGCTGGAGTGCAGGGATTGCCAGGGAGGGGCTTAGATAAGGCTGTATCTGAGGATGGAGCTGGATTTATGGCCAAGGCCACTCCAGGTGAAGGAGAGAGCCTATCTCACGGGCTTTTGCTAACCAGCTTTAGCAGGGGAGCAGTGGGGGATCCAGCCCTTGGGGTCACGTCACTCACCTCCTTCAGCTTCCTGTGACCTCCCCTTGCACTGATGTCTCAGCGTGGCCACGAGGCCTGCATAATGTGGCTCCCACATCTCCTAGCTACTCCTCAGATTCTCCTTGGCTTCCAGCTGTGCTCTTTGCTAAGCCAAGTGTCTCCCAGCCTCAGGGCGCTTCCCTTTGCTCTGGACTCTTTCTGTCATTTGAGTCTCCCCTTCCTGAAGAGGTCCCTTTTGGGCTTCCGAGAGCACAGCAGCGGCCCCTCCCTCGCCACTCTTTAGGCCATTATGTTTTATTTTCCTCATAGTAGTCTCTGGAAAATGGTCTTGTTTACTTATTTTACTTGTTCCCTGTCTGTTTTCCCCCACTAATGCCAGCTCCACAAAGAGAGGACCTTGTCTGTCCTGTTCTGCTTATTTCCAGAGCTAGAACAGGCCTTGGCACATGGAAGAGCCTCAAATATTTGCTGACTGGACAAGAATGGATTCTATTCAAGAAAATTCTTCCCCGGCAATCCTCCCAGAACTCAGTTTGTTCCCAAGCCTAGGAGGGCTGCTCAAGGGTGACCCCAAAGGATGCTGGGGAAGACCCGGCCCTTGGGTCAGGGCTCCCCAAGGCAGGTCCATCAGGAGCCTCCTAAAGCTGTTCCTGGCAATACTGCCAGAGCCTGGAGAGTATACACAGTGCCTTTGGGCTAACTCGAAAGAAGTCCCCTCAGGCAGATGCAGACCCCTGGGGCTTGGCTGAGCAGAGAGTGCCTTTGCCAGGAGGAAAAGGGCCTCTTTCTCTAGAGAGGTGCAGCCCAGCCAGGACACAAGGCTTGGTGAGCTGAGGCCTCCTGAATTAGGCTCATTCGTGTAGCGACAACTTCTCAGCTGGACAAGACAGCCCTGAACCCCACCCCCATCATCCTTGGCTTCAGAGCATCCCTGTCATCTGGAGGGCACTGCTGGGAGGGTGCCCAGGAGAGCAAGACTTAGTCCTTGGACATGAAGACATCAGGTCCACCTGGGAGAACTGGCCTGCCTCCTGCAGGCTCACCTGGGAGGCAGTGGCTGCCCCAGCATGTAAACCTGACAACCCTACTGCTTAAGACATGGGGCCGGGCTCCTGGAGCCCACTTCTTCTCTTTACTGATTGCAAGGATTCATGCCTCAGGATGCATCTTAAAAAACAACAAACAAATAAAACTTAAATAAAGTGAGAAACCAAATAGTTTGAAAATCAAAACAAGAGTCTTTAAGTGCTGGTTCATAAAGGCCTCGATTCTAGCCCTCTTTCCTTTTCCTACAGCACACTGTGTGTAGAACATTCCCTGAGTGCAGACATTGAAGCTTCAGGAGAGACAAGCTGCCCACAGTGGGCCGCTTAGGTTTCCAGACACCTTACCCATTCCAGCCTATTAGAGTCCTCCCAAGGGAAGCCATCATTAGGTCCCGGAATTGCTAATGTTACCATACTTGACTTCCAGGATAAAGCCTTAATGCTGAAAAAAAGGCAACTTGGGAAGAGCATGCAGCTCCCACTTTTTGATGGAACAATTATTTAAATATACAGTTTATTGTGGGTGTGAACAAAGAAGATAAGAAGAGTACACACCAAACTGTGAGCAAGGGTGCTGCCCTGGAAAGAAGGCAGAAAACTTGTACTTAAAAATGTATACACTTATGTATATTGGGCTTTTCTTTTTAATCTTCACCCGAGGATATGTTTTTATTGATTTTAAAGATAGAAACATCTATTGGCTGCCTCCTGCATGTGCTCCAACCAGGGTGTCAAACCCAAAACCTAGGTATGTGCCCTGACTGGGAATTGAACCCATAACCTTTTGGTGTATGGGACAAGGCTTCAATCAGCTGAGTACCTGGCCAGGTGTATATTGGACTTTTTAAACAGGCAAGTATGTATTTATTACTTTTATAGCTTTATAAACTATAAAAATATTTTAAATCACCTCAAATTTATAGTTTTATAATTTTTATAGTTTTATAAGCTATAAAGTGTTTAAAGTCACCTTAATGTACTCTACAAATACATACTGTTATAATGGATTCCATAGATTTGTAAATAACTTCAGAATGCTTTTAATTGACCATATTTTTAAAATTAAAAAATCTGGAAAAATGATCTAAGACTGAATTGTTTTATGATTCGTGAATTTGGATTTGCTCATATGGGAACCATACCTAGTTATGGACACTAACTCACATCTAGTTCTACATATAACAAGTCATCTTTCTTTTAAATGAGGAAAACTCATTTATTTATATATAAAGGACTTCTACAAATCAATATGAAAAAGAATCATAATCCAAAAGAAAACGGGTGTACACAGTTTATTTTTTAATTTTTTAATTTTTTAAATTTTTAAAAAATGTATCTTTATTGTTGGGAGTATTACAGGTATACCATTTTCCCCTGCAACTGACTCCCTCCACTTTGCTCCCACCCCCTCCCTAGGCTTTCACCCTGTTATTGACTGTGTCCATGGGTTATGCATATATGCATATAACTTCTTTGGTTAATCTCTTCCCACCCTCCACCCCCCTTCCCTCTTTCCTCTGAAATATGATCGTCTGTTGCATGTGTCAGTGTCTCTGGATCTATTTAGTTCATCAGATTCTTTTGTTCATTAGCTTCTTCTTAAAGAAGACCCTTCAACTTTTCCTGTAGTGCTGGTCTGGTGGTGATGAACTCCTTTAGCTTTTTCTTATCTGTGAAGCTCTTTATTTGACCTTCAGTTCTAAATGATAGCTTTTCTGGGTAGAGCAATCTTGGGTGTAGTTCCATGTTTTTCATCACTTTGAATATTTCTTGCCACTCCCTTCTGGCCTGCAAAGTTTCTGTTGAGAAATCAGCTGACAGTCGTGTGGGTGCTCCCTTGTAGGTAACTAACTGCTTTTCTCTTGGTGCTTTTAAGACTCTCTCTTTGTCTTTAACCTTTGGCATTTTAATTATGATGTGTCTTGCTGTGGGCCTCTTTGGGTTCCTCTTGTTTGGGACCCTCTGTGCTTCCTGGACTTGAAAGTCTATTTCTTTCCCCAGGTAGGGGAAGTTTTCTGAAATTATTTTTTCAAATAGGTTTTCAATTCCTTGGTCTCTTTTTGCCTCTTCTGGCACCCCAATAATATGAATGTTGTACCTCTTGAAGTTGTCCCAGAGGCTCCTTATACTATTTTCATATTTCTGGATTCTTTTTTCTTTTTGCTCTTCTGGTTGGGTGTTTTTTGTTTCCTCATGTTTCAAATTGCTGATTTGATTCTCAGTGTCCTCTACTCTCCTGTTGATTCCCTGTAAATTATTCTTCATTTCAGTTCCTGTAGCCTTCATTTCAAATTGGTACTTTATTATGTTATCGATTTTCTCACGTATTTCCCTAACCATCTGCTTAAACATCCTTATAACCAAAATTCTGAACTCTGTATCTGTTAGCTTGCTTGGATCTATTTCATTTAGTTCCTCTTCTAGAGATTTCTTCTGTTCTTTCCTTTGTAACTTGTTTCTTTGCCTCCGCATTTTGGCTGCTTCAGGTGTTTGTTTCTATGTATTAGATAGAGCTGCTATGTCTCCTGGAATATGTAGAGTGGCTTTGTGTAGTAGATGTCCTGTAGGGTCCAGTGGCTCAGCCTCCCCAGTCACCTGAGCTGGCCCTTCTAGGTGCTCCCCTGTGTGGGCTGTGTGCACTGTCCTGTTGTAGTTGAGCCTTGGTTGCTGTTGGTGTCACTGGGAGAAACTGACCCCCTGGGCAATCAGCTGTGAGGACCAGCTGCAACTACAGCCAAAGAGCTGCTGTGCTGGTGACACCCCTATGAAGCAGGATTTACTTCAGTGGAGCTTTGGTTCACCAAGTGCGCCCCTTGAGTGTGTCACTCGTGGATGTGGTAGGGTTGTAATCCAGCGTGGTCGAGTCTGACCACCAGGTGCACTGTCTCTGGGGCCTCTGGGGAGGTGCAAAGTCAGCCTGTGCCAGTGCCTTGCTCAGGGCCACCCAGCATGAGCTACACAGCAAACCGTAGTTGGCTGCTCCTTGTGCTGGGCTTGGCGGTGTCCAGGAGAGGCCCAGCTATGAGCCAATGCAGCTGCCGCTAGTGCCAGGCCTGGGGCCGCTTATCAAGCCGTATGGGGCCCGCTGCTGCTTGTTTGAGAGATTTTAGGAAAGTCCTAAGCATGAGGCTCGAGAGGCCACTTGCACAGAAAAGCCCCTGGAAATGGCCTGGATGAGCTGCAGGTGGGGAGGGGCGGGGCCTCTGGGAATCACCGGGCGGGGTCAACGATGTGAGTCAGGTGCTGGCGATTCAAATATGGCGCCTGCCTGCGGGCTGTGTGCGGGGAGGACTCGCCACAGGAGCCATGGCCTCCGCCAGCCCTTCTGCCTGGGAGGAAGCCGCCCTCCAGCTCTCGCCCCGACTTCAGGCAGGTTAGTTCCTCCCCGAGTGTCCCGGGTCCTCTCAGGCTGCTGCCCGGCGCTGGGCTCAGAGGGAGCGTCCGGGTGAGTCCGTGCCGGGCCCTTTGAGAGGAGCTGCTGGGGCTCCCGCAGCCTCCGTGACCCTCAGGGACAGTCCCCGCTGGTTTCACAGCCTGGAGTTGTGGGGACGTCTCTTCCCGGCCTGGAGCCCTGGGCTGGGGGCCTGCTGTGGGGCTGGGACCCCCTCGCTCCTCTGGGAAACCCCCACCGCTGAGATTCCCTCCCGGGTTTAACCCGCGGCACCGGGTGTGGGCCCGCGGCCGCGTCTCTGTAATTCAGCCCCGACCCGCCCGTGTTCCGCCTCTCCTACCGTCTCGGTGCTCCTTCAGTTCCCTGGTTGTGGGGCTTCTGTTCAGCCAGGTTTCAGGAGGCTCTGAGTGCTGGTGGTTCTGTATTTTAGTTGTAATTTTGATGTGGTTGCAGGAGGCGGCGGGTGCAGCTGTTACTTACGCCGCCATCTTGTTTCTCCCGGAGTAGACCGAGAATTTATTTTTTTAAAATAGTAAATGCAAGTGATTTTAAACATGTTTAAAGGTGCTAATATTCTGAATAAAAGATATACAAATTAAAACTAAACTAGTCTGACAGGGCAAGATGAAAATGTTTGATAATGTGCTGTCCTGATAAATGGGTACAGCGAACAGGTAGGGATATATATATATTAATACAACCTCTTTGGAGGATATTTTAGCAATACCTATCTAATTTGAAAGTGTCATTTGCCTTTCACAAGAAATTCCATTCATAGAAGTTTAATCCCATAAGCTCTCATATCTACACGAAGAGGTCCATGCATAGATATTGACCAAAACATTGTTTATAATTGCAAAAGACTTGAAACTACTGAATGTCTGACTTTTTTTTTTTTAAACCCTCACCCGAGGATATTTTTTCCATTGCTTTTCAGAGAGAGTGGAAGAGAGAGAGAGAAACATCAATGTGAGAGAGACACATCGATTGGTTGCCTCCTGCACATGCCTGCAACTGAGATAAATGCCCTTGGCTGGGATGGAACCCGGGACCCTTCAGTCCACGGGCTGATGCTCTAACCACTGAGCCAAACAGGCCAGGGGGAATGTCTGCTTATTAATGGAAATTGGTTAAATAACCATGAGATAGCTGGTTAACAATCCTCTGTGTCTCTGTTAAAAAGGAAGAGAAATATCTGTATGAGCACATATGGAAAGAGCTCTGATATGTATGAAATATGCATGCATACGTGTGTGTATGAAGATGCACACGCATATATACACAGTGCAGAAAATGTGTAGAGTACGCTTCAGTTTGTATAAAAAGAAGGGGGAGCGTCTATCTACATGCTTATCTCTCCCTGGAATATCTCGGGAGGGACACATAAACAGGGAAACTAGAGGACTTGCAAATGGGCAGAAATTTTTCTTGTCCTGGTTGGGCTGGAGCATCGTCCTGATACGCCGACGTTGTGAGTTCAATCCCCAGTCAGGGCACATGCAGGAGTCAACCAATGGATGCATGAATGAGTGGAACAGCAAATGGATGTTTCTCTCTCTCACCGCCCCCTAAAATCAATAAATAAATACAATTAAATTTTTTTATTATACTTTAAGATATATTTAAAGAATGAAACAATAATTAAGAAATTGGGATAACTCCAAAAATTCCAAAACATATGATTGCTAAATATACCCTGAAAACATTAACTTTAGGACAATGAGAAGGGAGTTCAGTTTTTAAATAACTGAACAGAATGAAATAATCATGAAAGCCCAAACAATACTTTATTTTCATTGTTGTCCCCAAGAAAATCTATAAGCCAGTCAGTTACAGCAAGACTCTTATACAACATGAGCCCATTTCCCGCAAATATGGAATCAGGTTCCCTGTCCATATTGATTTAGTAGTTCAGGGACTTCGGGCAGGGCAGGGTTATCCCCTCTCACATCCCTCCACTTGGTTCCGTCTCTACCATTTTCAGTCAAAATTCCAAAGGTCACTTGGAAAGCACATAACCCACTAAGCTGCCAGACACTCCCTTTTGGTTAGATAACCCCCCACGGCCCAGATCCCGGTGCAGAGTCCTGGGAACCAGGGGAGCACTGTTATAAACCCTTGTCTACTTGGCCAGCAATTGGAGGTGACGCTAAACCGACTGAGAGTTTCAACAAGTATATCTTAAGAACCCAGTTTTTATTATAATTGATTAGAAAATCTAGCCTACATTCCACATGCAGTCATTTAATCATCGCCAAGGTGCAATCACAGTTAAACGAAAACCAGCATGAGTCATGCTCCTATAAAACTGTCTGCTTACGGAGTTTGGCTTTTCTCTGAACGAGGGAAACTTGAAGTCAGGCAGCATAGAAAGGAGTTGTTCTGGCCTCTTGCTGGGAGAAATTATTATGAGAAAAGCAGGTCACACGGGATCTGCCCAGTGGCTCATTGACATGGAATGTGCACATCGATTGAAGTTTTTGGTTGCCCAGCACCATTTGAACACCCTTCTAATGTCCAGGGTGGTCCCACCAGAAACTCTCTCTCACAGCCTCCCTCACAGCTGGGATGAGGCATGAGTGAGAGATGTGAAGGATCTGACAACACCCTGGCAAGAGCCATCAGGCCTGGGCGAGAGAGGCGAAGGAGCAGGTGCCGCTGGACTGCGCTCTGGGGTGGGCAGGTCAGTGTCTAGGGTGCTGTGGGCATAAATGGCCACACAGCCTCCACGTGGATCCTCCTAGAAATGTGGCCAACGTCCTTGACATCCTCTTGAACTCTCTTTAACTTTACCCTCTTTAGTTAGAGTGGATTTGGTTATGCCTAGCTGAGATAGGCCTCTGGCTTGGATGACTAATGAGAACTGGGACAAGATAAAAGTCACCGATGACTCCTTCCATCTTCTCCCTGCAGCTATGGCCTTGGTCCTGATACCTTGCCCTCTTTGCAAGCCAGGTCTCATCGCCAGGTTAAGAAAGAGAACAGGCTGTGGAGTGAGTTGCTCATTTGAATGCCATTCATGCACAGTGACTTGGATACGTAGCTTGACCTCTCTGGCTCAGTTTTCTCATCCGTAAAATGGGTATAATAAAACCATCTTCCCCACAAAAGAGTTGTGAAGATTAAATTTAAAAAACCATTAATAGCACTTAGATAAGTGACGAGGATTGGCTCTCCAAGATAAGACAAGTGTGGGGAGTTAGAAAATTCCTTATTATATAGGGTAAAAATAGAAATCCCGTTGAGAACAAGATCAGGGATTTCTAGCTCCCCCCACCCCTTTTGTTTTTTCTCGCCAAAGACTTCTTTAGAATAAATCCACAAATATCTAATGATATAGCCAACTATAAGCTCTAGACAAAAAAAATCTTAAAATCAGCTACCTGAAGATACTGCAGATGCTGGAGGGAGGTTGACATTTGGAAGAAAAGGACATCGCAGAGTGAATTTCTTTCTTCTTAAGTAGCGTTTAGCCCGAAGGCAGGCCCCAGTCTGTGCATGTAGGGCAGCTAAAATCCTGGCAGAAAAACCGGCAATGTTATTGGCTCGGTGAACCAGAGGACACAGTTCAGGACAACCACAGTCACTGGAAAGTAGGGAGGGGAACCCGAGAAAGGAGATGGGGAGCCCAAATTCTGTGCATGAGCTCCACCCAAATCTCTGGTTAACCTCTAACACTGCGCATGCCTGGGACAAACACCAAGCCATCAACTAAGGCTGAAAGAATTGAACTTAAATTTCAGTTGTCTCCCACCACAGGGGAGACAAAGTTAACAGCAGACTAAAATCCAAATCAATTTTTTTCAGAGGAATCTAATAGAATTCAGAGACTTTACCATGTAGCACTCATAATGTCTAGTCTCCATCAAAATTCCCTGACTTACAAAAAAACAAGAAAATGTTACCCATTCTAAGAGACATGACAGCAATTGGAGACCAACCCCAAGATGATTCAGATGTTGGAATAGCTGACAAGGATGTTAAAGTCTTATATCTATACCTAAGGATATAAGGGAAATACGTTTGCCATAGATAAAATAATAGAAAATATCAACAGAATTGAAATTATAAAAAGGAATCAAGCAGAAATTCTAAAACTGGAAGAGTCAATGTTGGAAATGAAAAATTCAATAACAGAAAATTTAAAAATTCATTGACTGGCCTTAATTGCAGAAGAGAGATGAGAGAAGAAAGATTTAGTGAAATTAAAGCTAGATCAATAGAAATGATCTATTCTGATAAACATATACATCTTTAAAAAGACTGAAAACAGTGAGCAGTTCCTCAAGGACCTGTGAGACAATATCTGAAGGGTTAGCATATAGGTAACTGAAGTTCTAGAAGGAGGGGAGAGAAAAGATGGGACAGAAAATGTTTGAAGAACATTCAATAAAGGCAAATTCAAAAAGCTCAGGAAACTCTCAAACAAGATTTTGAAAACAACAACAGCAACAACATACCTCTGGACATTATAGTCAAATTGCTGAAAACTAGATAAAAATTAAATCTTTAAAGTAATTAGAACAAATATTCAAATGACCTGGGACTTCTATCAGAAACACAGGGCGTAGCTCAGCGCTTGAGCACTGACCTAGGATCCAGGAGATCTCGGTTCGATTCCCGGTCAGGGCACACGCCCGGTTGCGGGCTCCACCCCCCAGTTGGGGGGGGGTGCAGGAGGCAGCCGATCAATGACTCTGTCATTATTGATGTTTCTCTCTCTCTCCCTTTCCCTTCCTCTCTCTGAAATCAATAAAAAGATATTTTAAAAAGAGAATAAAGGTGAAAACAAGATATTTTTAGGTTAAAGACAAGCTAAGAGAATGTGTCAGCGGTAGACCTCCACTATAAGAAATGTTAAAGGAAGTTCCTTAGAGTGGAGGAAGATGAAAGCAGATGGAAATTCAGATCTGCAGGATGGAATAAAGATCACTTGAATGACTATGAAAATTATTTTTGTCATCTTTAGTTTCTTCAAAATACAAATAATTATTTAAAGCAGAAAGTTATCCCATGGCATGATGAGGCTTATGATATAGCATAAAGACAGGCAATTCAAAGGAGCCTATGAGGTTGCCAGCTCTCTATATTTTATGTCAAGTGGCGCAATACAAACTCTTAGCAGTATGAAAAGTTACGGATGTGCATTGTAATCCTGGGCAATAAAAAATAAGGCAAAGAGATATAGCTATAAAACCAACAGGAAAATTAAAACTGAATCATAAAACATTCAGTTAAAGGAAGAGAAAAAACCAGAAGGGAAAAACAAAAACAAATAGTAAAATTATATATATAATTATATTAAATAAAAAGGACTGTTGATCTAATAAGAGGCAGAGATTGTCAGAACGGATAAAAATGCAAGGCCCAGCCCTGGCTGGTGTGGCTCAGTTGGTAGGCACATCTTCTGGTACACTGAAAGGTTGAGGGTTCGATCCCCTGTGGGGGCAGGTACAGGAACATCTCTCATATTAATGTTTCTCTCTCTCTCTTTATCTTCCCCTCTCTCTAAAATCCATAAGCATGACCTAGGGTGAGGATTTTTTTTCCCAAAAAGCCAATTTTATGATGCCTATAGGCAATGTATTTTAAATATAAAGACTCAAATAGGTTGAAATCAATGGATGAGAAAAGATATATCATGTTGACATTAAGCATAAAAAGGCTAGAGTGGTGATAAAAATATCAATAAAATAGTATTCAAGGCAAAGAGTATGACTGGAAAAGAGGATGTTTCATAATGACAAAAAGGGAAATACACTCTGAAGATATAATAATCATAAATATGCATGCACCTAATCATAGAGCTCCAAAATACATAAAGTAAAACCCAATAGAACAAAAGGGTGTGGCTGGAGGTTGAGAGTGTGAGATTTCTTATTTTAATTTTATATACTTCTTATGGTTTACATTTTAATCCAATGCCTGTTCTATCATCATCACATCAACAAAAGAATGGAGATGATGTTTGAGCCAAGTCTTCAAAGATGAATCAGAGTTTCCAGGGAGATGAGAAAGGAAGACATTCCAGGCAAAGGTCACACGTGTGCCAGTGCAGAGAGGCACCTGAGTGCCTGGTGTGTTCTGGGACTATAGATTTTTGGCATGAAATACAGGGTTGGGTTGGTACTACTTAGGAGGGATAGGAGATAACAGCAGGTGAGTAGAAGCTAGACTTAGAAGAGCCTTATAAGTTTGCTAAGAAATTTTAACTTTATCATGATGGACACGAATCGTTATTAAAGTGCTTTTCAAAAGGATGAGATAAGATCATGCTTGGATTTTAGAGAGATAATTCTGACTTCAAGTTGGATAAAGTTTAGAAGAGGCCTGAGTGACTTCTGGAAGATGCTTCAGTCATGCAGATTAGAAATGCTGGAGGCCTGACCTGAAGAGCTGAACAGAGATGGAGAAAGAAGCATGGTTTTCAAAGGTTCCATAGGAAGCAATACAGTGAGAATTTGGCAATTCTGGATCCAGATGATGACGCAGCTGACATCTATTAACTCCCAAAGTTGAGTATTATAAAACCACTTGATGAATGTTACTTTATTATCATTTCCCATAAAATAATAATAGCAACATAATACATCTACTGTTTTAAAAGTTTATTTTATTCAATGCAATCCCTATCAGAAACTCAGCTGGCTTCCTTGTGGAAATTGATGTGCTGATCCTAAAATTCATATGAAACTCAAGGAACCCAGAATAGCCAAAACTTGTTCCTGCAAAGAACAACATTTAAAGGACTTACACTTTCTGATTTCAAAACTTACTGCAAATGAAAAGTAATTAGGACAGTGTGATACTGCTATAGGATAGACATATAGATCAATAGGGTAAAATTGAGAGTCCAGAAACAAACCTTTATATCTATGGCAAATTGATTTTTTGACAATGGTGCCAAGACTATTCAATAGGGGAAAGAATAGTCTCTTCAACAGATGGTGCTGGGACAAGTGGATATCTACATGCAAAAGAATGAAGTTGGACCCCTATCTCATAATACAAATATTAACTCAAAATGGACCAAAGCATATGGTAGATGTAAGACTCAAATCCATAAAACCCCTAGAAGAAAACATAGGTGGTAAACTCTTTGACACTGGTCTTAGCAATATTTTGTTGAATGTGTCCCCTCAGGCAAAGGCAACAAAAGCAAAAATAAACAAATGGGACTATATCCAACTAAAAAGCTTTAGAACAGTGAAGGAAACCGCCAGCAAAATGAAAAGGCAACCTACCGAATGGGAGAACATATTTGCAAATTATGTATCTGAAAGGGGTTAATATCCAAAATGTATAAAGTACTCATACAACTCAACATAAAAAAATCAGATAATCCATTTGGGTTTTTTTTGTTTTTAAAAAAATTTCATATGTAAGTGAAATCAGATGGTATTTGTCTTTTTCTGTCTGACTTATTTTACTTAGCTTGCTACCCTTGGGATGTAAGCGCAGGCAACACGGTCAATATCTGCCAGCACTTTGTATGGTTACAAGACTTATTGTGGTGATCACACTGTAAGGTATATACATGTTGAATCACTATGTTGTACATCTGTAACTAATATAATGTTGTACATCAACTATACTTTAATAAAAAAATAAAAATTAAAAAAATTAAAAGAAAACAATCTAATTAAAAATGAGCAAAGGACAAGAAGAGGCATTTCTCCAAAGAAGACACACAGATGGCCAATAGACATATGAAAAGATGCTCAATATCACTAATGATCAGGGAAATACAAATCAAAACCACAATGAAATATCACTTCCCACCTGTTGAAATGGCTATTATAAAAAAAGTGCTGGCAAGAATGTAGAGAAAAGGGAACCCTCGTACACTGTTGTTGGGATTGGTACAGCCACTATGGAAAACAGAATGGAGTTTCCTCAAAACAATTAAAAACAGAACTATCATATGACTCAGCAATTCTACTTCTGGGTATTTATCCAAAGAAATAATAAACACGAATTCGAAAAGATAAATGCATCCCTGTGTTCATTGCAGCATTACTATCTCCAATATGTGAGAGCAACTTAGGTGTTTCAACATATAAATGGATAAAGAAGATGTCACATACATATATTCAGGGGTGGACAAAAGTAGGTTTACAGTTGTAAGTGGAACAAGAGTTAATAAAGCTATTGTAACAATCATAACCTGCATGTCTTTTTCCATACAAACAACTGTAAACCTACTTTTGCCCATCTATCTATCTATCTGTCTGTCTGTCTATCTATCTATCTATCAATCATCTATCTATCTACTGTATACATGAATATGACTTAGCCACAAAAAGAATGAAACCTGCCATTTGCAACAACATGGCTGGACCTAGAGATACTACGCTGAGTGAAGTAAGCCAGACAGAAAGACGGATACTGAATGATTTCACTTACAGGTAGGATCCAAAGGACAAAACAAATGAACAAACAAAACAAAACAGACTCATAGATACAAAGAACAAACTGATGGTTGCTGGAGGGAAGGGGGGTGGCAGGATGGGTGAAAAAGGTGAAGGGGATTAAGAGGTGCAAATTTCCAGTGTAACACCAAGTCAGAGGATTCTAATGCACAGCATAAGGAATACAGTCAATAATATTGTAATTCCTTTGTACGGCGATAGAAGGTTACTAGACTTGTCATGGTGATCACTTGGTAAGGTGTGTAGATGTTGAATCACTGTGCTATACAACTGAAACAAATACAAAATTGAATGCTGACTGTACTTTAATAAAATAAATAAAAACAAAATATGGATTGAATACCAAATGTAAGAGCAGGAACTATAAAGATCTTGAAGAAAACAGAAGGGTAAACCTTTGTGACCTTGGATTAGGCAATGACTTCTTAAATATGATATCAGAAGCACAAGCAACAAAAGGAAAAATGGATAAATTTGACTTTATCCAAATTGAAAAGTTTTTTCCCTCAAATGACACTAGGAAGAAAGTGAAAAGACAACTTACAAAATGGGAGAAAATATTTGCAAATCATAAATAGGATAGGGGACTTATATCTAGAATACATAAAAAACTCTTACAAATCAACAATAAAATTAATCCTATTAGAATGGGCTAAGGATCTGTATAAATATTTCTCCAAAGAGGATATACAAATGGCCAATAAGTACATGAAAAGATGCTCAACATCATTAATCATCAGAGAAATACAAAACAAAGCCACAATGACACCCATGAGAATGGCTATAATAAAACAGACTTATAATAAGTGTTGTGAGGATGTTGAGAAATTGGAACACTCATACACTGCTGGTGGGAATGGAAAATTCCATGTTTCCATGTTGGAAAACAGTCTAGCAATTCCTCAAGAATTTAAACATAGGTCTACCATTTAATTAAACAATTCCACACTTTGGTATATATATATAAAAAAATGAAAACAAAAATCCATACAAAACCTTATACACAAATGTTTACAGTAGCATTATTTATGATAACCAAAAGGTGGCACCAACCTAAATGCCTGCCACATGCAGAATCAATAAACAAAATGTGGTATATCCATGAGTGGGATATTATGTGGCCATAAAAAGGAGTGGAGGACTGATACGTTAGAGCACAGATGAACCTTGAAAACATACCAAGTGAAAGAAGCCAGTTACAAAAGACAACATATTTTGTGATTCCATTTATATGAAGTGTCTGATAGGCAAATCTATGGAGACAGAAAGAAGATTAATGGTTGACTAGGACGGGGGGAATGGGAGGATGGGGGGGGGTAGCTAAAGGGTACATTTTTTTTTGAGAGTGAAGATAATGTCCTAAAATTGGTTGTGATGATGGCTGTATAACTGTGAATATATTAAAAATCATTAAATTGTACATTTTAAATGGGTGAATTGTATTATATGGGAATTATATTTCAATAAAGCAGTTACCAATAAAATGACAAAACAAGAAAAAATGTTCATTTTATTTTTAATTTTTAAAATTACACAACTAATATATGAATATTTTGCTTTTAAGAAATCCAAAATATAGCAGAGTGTAGAGGGGAAAAGTTTCAATTACCATCTTATCCCGAGCTTCTAATTCTACTACAGTCCTGAGAGGAAGGACTGCAGTTTAATGCAAACCTTCCTTCACGTTTTTCTTTGTATTTGCATATGGATGAACATAAACAAGATGCAGAAACATAACTTAGTTCTGTAATGTAGAAAATAAGAGGGTTTCATGCTGTATGTATTGCTCTCCTGCTTGCTTTTTTCACTTAACGTTGTGTTTTGAAAATCCTTCCATATCATTATGTATAAATCTTCCTGTAAAAACACTACATAGTATTCACATAGCAATGGGTAAGCAAATATGTATGTAGGCTGAATACCTAACAGTGGGATTGTTGGGCCAAAGGGTATGGGATTTAAAATTTGACAGATCCCGCAAATTGTCCTTTATTAGGCTGTGCAATCACACCCACCCACCAACAGTGAATGCATATTCCCTTCCTACACCCATGCAAACAATGGACATCATTAGAACTTCTAAATCTTGTTCATTTGATAGCTCATTGTTTTAACTTCTATTTTCCTGATTACCTATAAGTTTAGTGAAATGCCCTTGTGTGGCCAGGCGTGGCTCAGCTGTTGAGCATGGACCTAGGACCCAGGAGATGATATCCGATTCCCAGTCAGGACACGTGCCTGGGTTGCAGGCTCGATCCCCAGTCAGGGTGTGCAGGAGGCAGCCGATCAATGACTTTCTCATCATTGATGTTTCTCTCTCCCTCTCCCTCTCCTTTCCTCTCTCTGAAATCAATAAAGATATTTTAAAAAAGAAAAGAAAGAAATGCCCTAATGTTTTCATCCTGAGTTATTTTTCTTAGGATATCTGGTATATATATATATATTTTACATCCCTTTAAAATCTTTTTATCCTTCGATTTTGTTTTCTTTTGTAAACAGCAAATAGCTAGATTTTCTTGGTGTAGGGCTGATAGATTTACCTGATGTGAGAGCTAGGAGAAAGGAAACTTACAAAACTTAACAAAGTTGGTTAACAACAAACATTAATACTAATATTACTTAAAAGTCTGTCTGTTGGTCATCTTTGTTTAGTATATTATCATGTTTTACTGTAGAATTAAGGTTTTGTGTTTCTTTTAAAAAGTTTTTTATTTATTTTAGAGAGAGGGGAAGGGAGAGGGAGAGAGAGAAACATCAACTGGCTGCCTCCTGTACTCCCCCTACTGGGGATCGAGCCCACAACCCGGGCGTGTGCCCTGATGGGGAGTCGAACTGGTGACCTTTTGGTGCATAGGATGACTCTAACCAACGGAGCCCACCAGCCAGGGCTTGAATTAAAGTTTTAAATCCTTTAGTTTTATTGTAAAGATTTCCACTTGGTTATTATGATGTTTTTAAAATATGTCCACAAATTCTCTGACCCTTCTCTCCCAAGAGGTGGAGCCCAATCCTCCTTCTCGGGAATACGAGCTGGCCTTAGTGACTCACCTCTAACAAACAGAATAAAGTAATGTTGTGTGACTTCCAGCTTCTACTTGGCTCTTTTTCTGTTGGGATGCTTCCCTTGGAACCCAGCCACCATGTTGTGAGGAAGCCCAGTCCACATGGAGAGGAAAGGAGGCCCCCAGTCAGCAGCCAGCTCCAACTGCCAGGCCCACGAGCAAGCCAGCTTTTGAATCTTCCAGCCTAGGCCCCAAACATCAGGAACAGAGACAGGCCATCTCCACTGGTTCTGTCCCAGTTCTTCCTCCATAGAACCCATGAGCAAAATAAGTGGGTGTTTCCTGCCACTAATTTACGGTAATTAATTATGCAGTTGTAGTAATAGTATATTTATTAACAAAGGTAGTTTTAGATGTGTTTCCTAATAACACCTTCCTACTGGGATGGAGAAGAGAAGACAGCCTTACTCAGATATTTTATTATGTTTTTCTAGTAATTCACCCTTCCACTTTGCTCAGTGAGATATGTTTATAAGAATTTATATCATCTTCTTTTGGGTTTTCTATGTCTAAATGGAGTTATTTCTTTTTTCTCTCTTTTTAAACAAATATTTTACTTTCTTTGAGTTAACAAGGGTTTTTTGTCTCATTCTTATCCCTTTGGGAATTAAAACATATAGAATTTATACATTGCCCGGCTGGCAAGACTCAGTGGTTGAGCATCGATTCTGGTCAGGGCACATGCCGGGGTTGCAGGTTCGATCCGCAGTAGGGGGCGTGCAGGAGGCAGCCGACTGATGACTCTCTCTCATCATTGCTGTTTCTCTCTCTTTCTCTCCCTCTCCCTTCCTCTCTCTGAAATCAATAAAAACATATCAAAAAAATAATAATTTATACATCATCTCTTCTTCTAGGATTACGCTTATGCTTTTTAACAATCATTTTTCTGTTAATATCCAGAGGTAATTGGTATGCACTTCAGTAGTCACTCCTCTGAGCAAGACAAAAAACCGACTGGGCTTTCATTTCTCTCCTCTCTCTTCTCCACCATCTCTCATGTTTACATCGTTTGAACTTGAGCTTCAGATTACCAGCCAGCAATTGTTTGCCCTTAATTATAAGTGCACCCTTTGGCCCCGTTTCTTTGTCTGTCATTGGTTTTGGTATCCCCTATCTTTCTCATGGACTCATTTTTTAAAGGGCCACTTTCTTAACTTTGTAAACGTTTCTCCCACAGTCTTTCTCTCCACCTGCTTCCCTTCCTGCCTCTTAACATCCGCAGCACCCCTAACTCTACTCCTACTGACAGGACCCTCTCACCTTCCTACCACCTAATATGCAGGGGTCCTACATCTGGGCCCATCTTCTCCATGCTCCCCTCTATTGTGACAATGCAATGTGGCCCTTCTGCTGCCCCAGGTCAAGCCCTTTTCTCCTGCTCTGGGCTCATTCCTTGCACCTTCTCAGGGCCCCCCAATCAGCACTTCGCCGTGCTCTGGTGTCCCCTACCTAAGAAAAGAAAGCACCTCCCTCTCCACACCCTTTCTACCCACCTTCTATTTCTCAACTCTGTATTCACAGCTATGTTTCTTGACAGATTTGTGCCCACATGCCATCTCCTCTTCCTCACCTTTCATTAAGTTTCCAACTCGGTCCCATCTACTCCCCACACCCGGCATGCCACTGAAACTGCCCCGGCGTGATGCCATCCGGGCTCCCAGATTCAATGGTCACACTCGGTCGTCACCTCTCTTTGCTCTGGCCGCATTGCAAGCTCTCTCCTTGCTCAAATACTTTACCCTCCTGTCCCCAACCTGCTGCTTCTTGGTCTCCTTTATCGGCTCCTCCTCTCTCAGGTTCTGGCCTCCGTCATCTTCTTTCCTCTTTACACTCTTTTCCTGGGGATGGCATTTTCTCCCCTGGCTTTGGATACCATCTCTTGGCTGTTAGTTCCAAATCCGTGTCTCCAGGTGCCAAGATGCCAAGTCTGAGCTCCATCGTCTAACATTTCCCCTCCTCCAGTGGCTTCACAGGTAGCTCAGAGCTGGCAAGTCTAAGACTCATCTCCTTTCCCCTCTGCTTTCCCTCTCAGTGTTCTCCTCTCCAGCTATTACACCAGGAGCCCAGGCATCAACCTCTCCCTCCCCTCGCTCTCACTGCTTCATGTCTGATCTCCTACATAATCTATTGACTGTATTAACCCTTCATGATGACTCAAGTGTGTCTACCAGCCTCTCCTTATGCCCACGGCAGTGCGGGGTCCTAACCACCATGGTATCTTGTTACGGGGCTTAAGCAAAGACACTGAAACCTCATCCCATTTTGAAAGGAACTGGCCCACTGAGGAGATGGATGGTGGGGCGAGGTGCCCAATGAGGCAGCAAACCGCATGGCAAAGGGCATTCAGTTTCCTGACTCAGGGCTGGAGGGGGGCTGAGAGATAGGGAGAGGGAAAGGACAACACTCATGGCAGGTGACAGGTTAAAAGCCACCATACACAAAACCCTCAACTTGGGGAGTAAAACACAAACAATACGATGAAAAAAGGGCAAAGGGATTTAATAGGCATTTCACAGGAAGAGAAATCCAAAGAGCCAAGAAACAGGGGAAGAAACTGAGGTATCTTTCTCCTTTTTAAAAACTCATCATACTGGCCAAAATGAAAGAGTGGCTGCTAAGAATACATGAAACCAGACACTCTTGGGCCTTGTTGGTAGACATGCGAATTGCAGCAGAGCTTTGGGAAAATAATTAATTGGCAATGTCTATTAAAATGAAAGCGTGTGTTGCCCTCGACCCATAATTGAGACTATGGAGAATCTGTCTTGCAGATATAAACTTACTAGCCTGTCAGTATATTTTTACCCAAGGATGGCATTTTTGCAGTGTTTGCAGTGGCAAAAGTCAGAGGGGAGACTGGAAAAAGATTGTAAGAGATGGGAAATTGTTCATGAGATCATGTTAAGTAAAACAGGAGGATTCTGAATACCAATATCACTAATGCAATTCTGTAAACATGAACTGAGCATATATGGACAAGGCCTAGCAGATACCAGGGATCACACTGATAGAATAGCTGATGGAATTGTAGGGAAATTTGCCGCTATTTTAACATTGTTTTGCCAATAATGTAACTTATTAAAACTGTGAATGGTGAGCCCTGGAAGGGGTGCTTGTTTGGGGGCAGAGGTTAATTCACATTGAAGGCCACTGTTTTGGGGCTACTGTTTGGGAAACCAGGAATTGTGGGTGGGTTTGGACTTGATTAGTTGTATAGCAGTTGGGGGTGGTCTTGGGGCTTCGGAGTGCTGGAGATGGGTATGGAGTGGAGGGGCGAGGGGCGAGACTAGAGGTGAGTCTCCTGGGTGAGGAAGGTGCTGCCACATTCTAGATAAGGCTGGGCAAGGATCAGATCTGAGTAGCTGAGAGTGAAGGAAGGAAGCAGATTCAGGGAGCAGCTCAGAAGGAGAAACCACCCACTGGGCACGTGAAAGGAGGAGACGTCAGGGTGATTCTAGAGGGCAGGTGGGCGGCAGGCAGCCACTCACCTGCGCAGGGGAAGCTGTGGAGGGCAGGGGAGTTTTTTAAAGAGGTGTCATGGGAAGAGTGTGAGTTTGAGTTGAGACACGCTGAATTTGAGTGTTGAAAGTTTTCTGAATTAGTTGGGACTAGGGAAATGTTCACAATGAATGAAAAAGTTAAAAAAATTTTTTTTAAAGCCAGAGACTGAACATTCTTCTGTTACTTGATTGATCTGTAGAAAGATTGAACTTTCCCTCCAAAAAGGCAGACTACTTTCGGCAGGGGGAGTTCTAAAATTAGTACTTCCTCCCTTTCTGCTAAAACTATTCCTCATTTTGTATAGCTTTATCTTAATATTTTTGTCTAATGTTGAACCCAGTGTCTCTTAACTCTGCAAAATTGCTAGCATGTTTTCCCTACTGCATACAGCTCTTTTCTTGAAAGGAGAATCCCCTTGCTGCTTGGGTTCATCATATATTTGTAACCAGTGGATGCAGATGACCCAAACTACCCCCTGGAGCTTTCGTCTTTACTCTGGACCAATTCCTCCATTCTTTTAATAACTTTGCTTCCTCTTTGTACTCTGCCAGCCTTTTCTCTACATACTTGTGGTAGAAAGTAGCCCTTGCTAGGCACAGTTTTCTGGGTGTGGCTCTGCTGTACTTCCCCCATCCGGGGGACCCTGGCTCTCATTGGCTCTTTCAGGTTCTCTGGCACTAGCTGGTCTGTGACCTTCTCCTGCAGGGACCTCTTCAATGTCACCAACTATGGCTAGTTTCAGTACTCTCGGCCACAGGTTATATAGCTTTACGTTTTCCAGATCAGATATGAGTGTTACAACATCCAAGCTCACCCTACTAGGATGACTATCACCCTTGTCAAAAGGAAAGGAACCAGTGTGGAGGGTGGGGAGACACTGGAACACTCATACATTGCTGGTGGGAATATAAAATTGTGCAGCTGCTGTGAAAATCAGTGTGGCGGTTCCTCAAACGCTTAAAAACAGAATGACCACATGATCCAGCGATTCCACTTTTGTGTACATAACTGAAAGAATTGGAAGCAGGGTTTCAAAGAGATATTTCTACACTATGTTCACAGCAGCATTACTCACAATAGCCAAAAGGTAGAAGCAACCCAAGTGTCTACCGATGGGTACTTGGATAAACAAAATGTGGTCTCTCTATGCAGTGGAATACCTCAGCCTTAAAAGGGAAGGACATTCTGACACAGGCTATAACCTGGATGAACCTTGAGGACATACTAAGTGAAATAAGTCAGTCACAAAAAAGGCAAGTCATGGATGATTCCACTTATATGAGGCACCTAGAATTGTCAAATGTGTAGAGACAAAGTAGAATGGTGGTTGCCAGGGACTGGGAGAGGAGGAGGGAGTGAGGAGTTGTTTAATGTATATATAGTTTCAGTTTTGCAAGATGAAAAGAATCCTGGAGATCGGCTGCACAAAAATGTGAATATACTTAACGCTACCGAACAGTATAAAAGTGGTGAATTGCATGTTATGTATGATTTATCACAATCAAAAATTGTTTTGAAAAATTAAAATAAGAAAAGAGGGAATGAGAATTGAAATGTAAGTCATTCAATGACAGTGCCTGGTCTCAACAGTAAACCACGCTAGGAGGCAGATTAGATTATCTGTCACCTACTCTTGCCAAAGCATGTCCCTTGAAAGTCTCATTCCCCATCCCTAGCAGCTTATCCATGGACTCCTTATATGTACACTCAGAGCATGTCCCCCTGCCCCACCCTGTCCACCCTGCCCAGGGGTGTTCTGGCAAACCCATTTCTCTATCTCCATTTGTCTTCTCATGATTGGTGTCCCAGCACCCAGCTGGCCAAACCTCACTCAATCAGATTGAACAAAAGTAGCACTCCCTCTAAGTGTATTAGAGTAGGAGGCTTATGACTGGCTAATGTGCAGCCCTGGTATCCACCCCAGGGACTCACTCATCCTTATTTATGTGCTTGTTTGGTCCCCTCCGGCCAGGTTAAGTTCCTTAGAGGTTTCCATTCCTATATGAAGGACCCTTATTCCATGCCTGTGGTCGAAGATGCTTTTCTGCATAGGCCAAGAGTTCTGTATTTTCTTTTACCTTACACATTCCTTGAAGTAGGACCTTGTCTTATATACGATATTGCCACCAAGTTATACACATGATTGGCATTTACAAAGAACAACTTATAGAAAATGTCAAACTTCACAAAAGTAGAGAAAAGTGTATAAAGCACGTCCAGGCACTCATTGTGCATCAACATTTTGCCATTTTTGTTACCTAATAAGCATTTAATAAATCGGAAATGAGGTAATAGCATTAAATGGGTATAGTCCAAAAATTAAGAATTTTAAAATAAACATAAGGAAGACTTTCTTGGAAGAATTTCTTAGTAGGTACATTCAGTTTCTTAGTAGGTGACATTGTGGAATACACTATTTCTGCATAGCTAGGCCAGATTTTACCTTTCTGAGATCATTTGTATCTAATTCTGCCTAATAATAATCTAGAGATGGGCTAAATTACCTCTTAATGTATTTCCCCATCCTGTAAATCCAGAATGCATCAGGGTCTTTGTTTACAAGCAATAGAAACTGAGTCCAGTTAACTTAAATTAAATAATCTATAGCATCCAAGGAAAAAGAGAACACCCTTGTAAAGGACAGCAACCTGAGCAACTCCAGGGCTCCAGGGAGCAGGAACTAACTGCCAATCTATTTAGGGTACTGCTGCTGTGATGATGAATCAGCTCCAACCATTCTCTGCCTTTGTCACTCCTGTCACCATTAGTATTCCCAAGAGAGAATGTCAGTTGCTCCAGCCTGGGTCATGTGCCCATGCGCACGTTCAACCAATCACCATGACTCTGCTTGGGCCAGGCCAGGCTGGTGCCCCAAAGAGCCTTGTACTGTTATCAGAACATAAGCAAGGATGACAAGGGTGATGTGAGCAGGGGCCACCCTCAAGACCCGCTAGCATTTCCCCTTGGCAGCACCTCCCAGCTTAGCGCCTTGCGAACATAATTCATCTTATGTAGCTGAAGATACGGCTTTAATTTGTTAATCCCTAAAATACTATCACCCTCACTCACCTGTGTGGCCTCTCTGTCCACCCAGACCCTTTGGAGAGTGAACAGCATCCAGAAGAGTAACGATCCACCAGCCCATTTTACCCCCATTTTCGTTCACTTCATTTCAAGCAATTGATAAATGTTTGGGCTCCATATGCAAGTCCTTTTCTTTTGGCAAATCAAGTTATGTTTTCCTTTTAACTTACTTGTAACATCAAAGTTTGCCGTCTTCACGTTTAACTGTGCTTCAGTATGTGGTGGTCATGACAGTGGGACAGTCCTCTTATGAGGACGAGAGGCCCTGTTCAGAGACCATTCCATGGGAGACCTTGACATGACTACCTTGTAAGGCCAAGCTCTGCTGGAAGGTGAAACAGTCTTCTCACTCTTTTCCAAGGAAACTATTAGTTTGAGCTTCATGCATTTTTTTCCCAGTTTACTTGTTTTTATTTACTTATTTTTAAATTTACCTTTATTGTTGAAAGTATTACAGATGTTCCCCCTGCTTTTTAATGAATAAATATTTCAGGGAAAGACTGTAGAAGAGACTGAATTAGTAGAATAATGATAAAAATTTCCATTTAAAAAAAAAAGTATTTTTATTGATTTCAGAGAGAGGGAGACGGAGAAAGAAACATCAATGATGAGAGAGAGTCATTGATCGGCTGCCTCCTGCACGTGCCCTGGCCGGGCATTGAACCACAATTGAACAGTGATCTTCTGGATCCTAGGTGGATGCTCCACCGCTGAGCCACGCCGGCCGGGCCCCATTTCCCCCCATGTCACCGCTGCACTTGATGTGAGTCCTGCAGGTTTCAGAACTTAAATGGTCCTTAAGTCAAACTTTCATGGACTGGATTCCATGCGCGCGTCCAGCTAGGTTAGCAATGCTTTTGCCCCAGCAGTCTGGGGTTGTCCCAAAGGAGAGTCTAAAAGTCGCTGGCAGAGCCTATTCTCCAGGCCCTTGTTCTTGGTTTCTTTCTTTTTTCTCTTTGCTTATCGGTGTCCACGTTCAAGGGCAGGTTTTTCAAATCTGGTTGCAGGCATTCCTGGGGAAGGCAGGACCTAAACCCACGCGATGCTGCATGACTCTACCCGGCGCTGACTGTGCCCGGTGTTTCCAGCACCGCCTGGGATTCGCCGGCTGCACGGAGGCAAGGGCTCGGCACGGGCCTAGCCCCGCGCGGGGGAGCGCACTGCGCCCAGGCACAGAGCCCAGCTCTGCGGGCCTGGGGTACCAGATGCTTGCTCGCCTGAGGATCTCTAGACACGCGGAGAAATGTCATCAATAGGTTATTTCAGTCTTGATGACACTTTTGAGGAGCTACTTTGCCCACTGTGCTGCCCACGCCCTGCCTGATAGAACTGATTCCCTGGCAGCGGAATGCGCTCAGGAGCGCAGGCCTGGGCCGCTCCAGACCTGTCCTACGAAAATAGACCGGGAGGCACATGCGGCATCTAAAAGTCTTCATTTAAAAAGTAAAAAGAGGCAATGAAAATTAATTAATTCAAATTTAAGTAAACACATAAAAATATTTCAACATGTATTCATGTAAAAATTCTTACTGAGCTATTTTACAGTCTTTCCCCCTCAGTTTTACTGAGATATAATTGACACATAAGCATTCTATAAGTTAGAGGTGTATAACAGAACGATGGGGTGTGTATATATTGCCAAACCTTACAGTCCCTTGTGCGAAGTATTCAAAATCCGGTGTGCATTTTACGCGTAGAACGTATCTTAATTTGGACACTAAATTTGTGTTGGAAAAGGTCTGTATTTAAATTTCATAAAATTGACCATTGAAAAGTAGATTCACACACTATTTAAAAGTTTTCCAATTAATGCATCAAGTATTAGTTTTAAAATTTAGGTATAAATTCATTACAATGAAATAAAATTAAAAATCCAGCTCCTCAGTCATACTAGCCAAATTTCAAGTGCTAGGTTTTTGGGCAGTGCGGAACTGGACACTTTTACTCAAAGTGTGGCCCAGGGGTTAGCAGCAATGGCACCACATGGCCCCTGGTTAGAGGTCTGGACTCTGAAACCCACTGTAGACTCTGAGTCTAGCTCCCCAGCACTCAAATGCCCATTAACTTGAAAACGGAGGCTCTAGATCAGTGTCCAGCAAACTTTTTCCATAATGGGCCATGTAGTAAATATTTAGGCTCTGTGGGCCACACACAGTTTCTATTGCATACTCTTCTTTCATTTTTTTTAAAACTCACCCTTAGAAATAATTCTTAGCTCATGGGCCATACAAATACTGCCTGCAGGCCACATTTGGCAAAAGCAGGCTGAGGCAACATCTGACCCACAGGCCATAGTTTGCTAATTCTTGTCTAGAGCATAACTTCTAAAGAGCAAAAGAATCTGCAGCGCTCTCTGGTCACCCAGTTACCTGGTGTATTCTCATGACAACAAACAATGTAAACTACATACCCTCTGACTCACACATTGCACTATTAGACATCTATTCAACAGAGACATACAATTACACACACACACACACACGCAGACACACACAGACACACAGAACATAACAATTATATACACTCAAAGATATTCATGGCAGCATTATTTCTAAAAGCAAAATATTGAAAATAAATGCAAATGTCCACCAATACATGTTCTAATTAGTTACGATATCTTCTTTACCACAAACACTGTAAAGCTGTTAAAAGAAATGAAGTAGACATATAGATACAATGGCATGGAAGCATGTCCAGAATCTATTGCTAATTAAAAATAAAGAAGTTTCTGAACAGCATGTTTTCATTTTAAAAATTGTAAATACACCTATGCAAATACGCACACACAACCCAAATTAGTTCAGTGGTTACCTCTGGGGGGGAAAAATTGGGATAAAGAGGCAGAAACGATGGTGAACTTCATTTTTTACTCTATGCATTTCTATGTTATATTATTTCAATAGGCATATATAATTTCTGTAATAAAAATAATTTACAAGGTGGTTTAGACTTGTGGGTATATGACTGCCATCTTACTTTATACTTTTTGCTGTTCTCTCCATTTATGGTAAGCCTGTTAAGCATATAGCAAAAGACTTAATCACATCAGTCATTTCCATTTTGGTAACGTGGGTCAGAACCCCAGAGAGAGGGGAAGTAAATTGAGATGAGCCTAACATTCTGCAGTTCTTTGTTCCTTGCAAGCATTTCCTGATTCCAAATAATATGAAGGTGAGATGCCAAACATAAAGCAGTATCTAGGAAGCTGGGAAACCAAGCAGAACTTTTGGCAAAATTTAGACTTCCACTAAAATTCAGGAAGGTCTACGCTCAATGAAGAGTAAACTGAACAGACTCCCCTCTCAAAAAACTGAACACAAGCTTAGACTCCTTTCAATCTCAAACTAGATTAAGGTCATTAGCTCTTAATCTTGCCTGCCAGGAAGCAAAATTAAGTCCTCTTTGAAGGACGATAATATCCGACAGAGTGCCAAATTATCTACATAATTTGTCACACATAATAACTGGTACTCCATCTAAAATTATCAGAATGTCAGGAGGCAGTATGAAATAATCAAAACCAAGATAAAAGAGACAATAGGTAGAAAGACAGATAGAAAATAGATAGTAGATTAAAATGGTAGAAGCAGACCCTCAAGTGATCCGTATATTGTGATTATCAAAATGGACTTTAAAATAACTGATTGGGGTCCTAGCTAGAACAATAAGGCAAGAAAAGGAAATTAAAGGCCTAATTATAGAAAGTAAAACATAAACTCTTATTATTCATAGACAGCATGATGGTGTATGTTGGAAATCCAAAAGAATCTACAGACAAACTTAGAATTAACATGGGAATTTAAAGAAACTTCAAGCTCAATATAAATTTTTTTGTACTTTTGTATACCAGCAACAAATACATTTAAAAGTCACATGTAATAGCATAAAACATGTCAAACAATAAAGCTTTTAAAGAAAAATACAAAATAATATCTTTTTTAAAAAAATTTATCTTTATTGTTGAGAGTATTACATGTGTCCCATTTCCCCCCCCAATTGATCCCCTCCACTTCGCTCCCACCCCCTTCCCAGGCCTTCACCCTGTTATTGACTGTGTTCATGGGTTATGCATATATGCATATAACTTCTTTGGTTAATCTCTTCCCACCCTCCACCCCGCTTCCCTCTTTCCTCTGAAATATGATCGTCTGTTGCATGTGTCAATGTCTCTGGATCTATTTAGTTCATCAGATTCTTTTGTTCATTAGCTTCTTCTTAAAGAAGACCCTTCAACTTTTCCTGTAGTGCTGGTCTGGTGGTGATGAACTCCTTTAGCTTTTTCTTATCTGTGAAGCTCTTTATTTGACCTTCAATTCTAAATGATAGCTTTTCTGGGTAGAGCAGTCTTGGTTGTAGTTCCACTTTGAATTTTCACCACTTTGAATATTTCTTGCCACTCCCTTCTGGCCTGCAAAGTTTCTTTTGAGAAATCAGCTGACAGTCGTGTGGGTGCTCCCTTGTAGGTAACTAATTGCTTTTCTCTTGCTGCTTTTAAGATTCTCTCTTTGTCTTTAACCTTTGGCACTTTAATTATGATGTGTCTTGCTGTGGGCCTCTTTGGGTTCCTCTTGTTTGGGACCCTCTGCGCTACCTGGACTTGAAAGTCTATTTCTTTCCCCAGGTAGGGGAAGTTTTCTGAAATTATTTTTTCAAAAAGGTTTTCAATTCCTTGGTCTCTTTTTGCCTCTTCTGGCACCCCAATAATACGAATGTGGGGCCTCTTGAAGTTGTCCCAGAGGCTCCTTATACTATCTTCATATTTCTGGATTCTTTTTTCTTTTTGCTCTTCTGGTTGGGTGTTTTTTGTTTCCTCATGTTTCAAATTGCTGATTTGATTCTCAGTGTCCTCTACTCTCCTGTTGATTCCCTGTAAATTATTCTTCATTTCAGTTCCTGTAGCCTTCATTTCAAATTGGTACTTTATTATGTTACCGATTTTCTCAGTTATTTCCCTAACCATCTGCTTAAACATCCTTATAACCAAAATTCTGAACTCTGTATCTGTTAGCTTGCTTGGATCTATTTCATTTAGTTCCACTTCTAGAGATTTCTTCTGTTCTTTCCTTTGTGACATGTTTCTTTGCCTCCCCATTTTGGCAGCTTCCAGGTGTTTGTTTCTATGTATTAGGTAGAGCTGCTATGTCTCCTGGAATTTGTAGAGTGGCTTTGTGTAGTCAGTGTCCTGTAGGGTCCAGTGGCTCAGCCTCCCCAGTCACCTGAGCTGGCCCTTCTAGGTGCTCCCCTGTGTGGGCTGTGTGCATTGTCCTGTTGTAGTTGAGCCTTGGTTGCTGCTGGCGTCCCTGGGAGGAACTGACCCCCAGGCCAATCAGCTGTGAGGACCAGCTGCAACTACAGCCAAAGAGCTGCTGTGCTGGTGACACCCCTATGGAGCAGGATTTACTTCAGTGGAGCTTTGGTGTTCACCAAGTGTGCCCCTTGAGTGTCACTCGTGGATGTGGCAGGGTTGTAATCCAGCGTGGTCGAGTCTGACCACCAGGTGCACTGTCTCTGGGGCCTCCCTGGAGGTGCAGAGTCAGCCTCTGCCAGTGCCTTGCCCAGGGCCACCCAGCATGAGCTACACAGCAAACCGTAGCTGGCTGCTCCTTGTGCTGGGCTTGGAGGTGTCCAGGAGAGGCCACACTATGAGCCAATGCAGCTGCCGCTAGTGCCAGGCCTGGGGCCGCTTATCAAGCCACATGGGGCAGCTGCTGCTTGTTTGAGAGATTTTAGGAAAGTCCTAAGCATGAGGCTCGAGAGGCCACTTGCACAGAAAAGCCCCTGGAAGTGGCCTGGATGAGCTGCAGGTGGGGAGGGGCGGGGCCTCTGGGAATCACGGGGGGGGGGGGGGGGGGGGGGGGGGGGGGGACCAAAGGTGAGAGTCAGGTGCTGGCGATTCAAACATGGCGCCTGCCTACGGGCTGTGTGCGGGGAGGACTCCAAAGGAGCCATGGCCTCTGCCAGCCCTTCTGCCTGGGAGGAAGCCGCCCTCCACCTCTCGCCAGGATCTCAGGCAGGTTAGTTCCTCCCCGAGTGTCCCAGGTCCTCTCAGGCTGCTGCCCGGCGCTGGGCTCAGAGGGAGCATCCGAGTGAGTCTGTGCCGGGCCCTTTGAGAGGAGCTGCTGGGGCTCCGCAGCCTCCGTGACCCTCAGGGACAGTCCCCGCTGGTTTCACAGCCCGGAGTTGTGGGAACATCTTTTCCCGGCCCTGGAGCCCTGGGCTGGGGGCCTGCTGTGGGGCTGGGACCACTCGCTCCTCCAGGAAACCCCCACCCCCGAGATTCCCTCCCGGGTTTACCCCGAGGCACTGGGTGTGGGCCCGCTGCTGCGTCTCCGATTCAGTCCCGATTCAGCCGCAATCCACCCACGTCTGCGCCCCTCCTACCGTCTCGGTGCTTCTTCAGCTCCCTGGTTGTGGGGCTTCTGTTCAGCCGGATCTCAGGAGGCTCTGAGTGAGGGTGGTTCTGGATTTTAGTTGTACTTTTGATGTGGTTGCGGGAGGCGGCGGGCGCAGCTGTTACCTACCCGCCATCTTGTTTCTCCCCCGAAATAATATCTTTGTGACCTCAAAGTAAGCACAGGCTTGAAAAGTAGTAACTATAAGAGAATGTAATTGAGAAAATTGACTTTATTAAAATTTGAAGCTTCTGTTCATCAAAACAGTATTAGGAAAGTGGTAACACACAAAAGTGTGGAAAGATATGTGCAATATATAAAGCTAGCAGACTCGTACACAGACTATATGAAGATCCCCTCCGAACCGGTAAGAAAAATTCAGATAGGCTCAATAGAAAAGTGGGTAAAATACTTGAAAAGACATGTAATAAAAGATGATCTCTAAATGATTAATAAACAAATGAAAAGATGCTTAACTTCATTATCCATTGTGGAACTGCGCATTAAAGCCATAGTAAGATATACTACATATTCACCAGAATGGCTAAAATGAAAAAGAGAAAATATCAAGTGTTAGCGAAGATGTGGAGCAACCGGCACTTCCATTCACTGCTGGTGGAAGAATAAATTCTGACAACCACTCTGGGAAATCGTTTGGCAATATCAACTATAGTTGAACATATGCATCAGTTTTGTTCTTAGCTCAGAAATGCATATGTGTTCACATAAAGATATGTGAAATATCTTTATGTGAACATGTAAAATATTCCCTAGCAGCATTATTTGTAAAAGCTCCAAGCTTAAAGCTACAGAATGCCCATCAATCACTGAATGGGTAAATAAATAAAATCCTATACAATATAGTATAAGAATAAATGATCTATAACTACACAAACAATATGGACAAATTTTACAAAAATAAAATTGCACAAAAGTCAGATGCAAAAGAGAATGTATATGGTTGATAGAGTCTAAGACGGTCCTCAATCGTTTCTGCCTTCTGGTATTCATGCCCTTGTTCGAAACTCTCCCCTTGCCCTGGCTGGGAGCTTAGTTGGTTAGAGCATTGTCCTGTGCACCAAAAGGTTGCAGGTTCAATTCCCAGCCAGGGCACATACCTAGGTTTCAGGGTTCGACCCCTGTAAGGGCGCATACTGGAGGCAACTGATCCATGCTTTTCTCTCACATCAATGTTTCTCTCTCTCTCATTCTGTCTCTCCCTTCCTCTCTCTCTAAAAAATTAATAAAACATATCCTTGGGTGAGGATTAATAAGTAAATAAAAATAAATAAATAAATAAATAAATAAAATAAAATCCTCCCCTTGAGTATGAACTAGACCTAGTGACTCACTTATAATGGATATGACAAAAGTGGTAAAATGTCAATTCTGAGATTAGCTTACAAAAAGCTCTGGTTTCCATCTTGGGTTTTCTCTCTCTCTCTCTCTCTCTCTCTCTCTCCCCCCCTTTCTTTTCTCACTTTGAGGAAAGCCTGTTAAGTTGCCCAATGGAAAGGCCCTTGTGGCAAGGAACTAAGGAAGACCTCAGTCTAACAACCTGCAAAGATTTGAGTCCTGTCAACTGTCTGCCACCTGGACATTAATCTTCCCCCAGCTGAGCCTTCAAATGAGGCCACACTCAGAGTTGAAAGCCTGACTGCAAATTCATGAGAGACCTTGAGCCAGAGCTACCTAACTTAGCCATATGTGGATTTCTGACCCACAGAAACTGTGAAGTAATAAGTGTTTGTTGTTTTAAGATGTGAAATCTTGGGTTAATTTGTTATGCAAAAATAAATAACTAATATGCCATCTGATTCCATTGGATAGGCAAATACAAAATCAGGCAAAACTAGTCAAGATAGTAGTTACCCTTAATGAGTGGGGCTTCTTGGGTGCTGTTGATATTTTATTTATTGATTTGGGTGCTGGATACATAAGTGTGTTCAGTTTGTAAAAACTCACCAAGATGTATACTTAAGATAAGTAACTTTTTCTGTATGCACTTGTGATGGTTATTTTTATGTGTCAACTTGACTGGGCCGCGGGGTGCCCAGATACTTGGGTAAATATTATTTGAGTGCGCCCGTGAGGGTGTTTCTGAATGACAGTAAAACAGATCGCTTTCCCCAGTGTGGGAACACCTCCTCCAATTATTTGGTGGCCTGAGTAGAATAAATGGCTGAGTGAGAAAGGATTCCTTCTCTCTGTCTGACTCTCTTCAAGCTGGGACAACAGTCTTCTGCCTTCACACTGAGACTTGGACTGGAATTGTACCATTGACTCTCCTGGGTCTGGACTTCTAAACATCTATAATTGCTGAGCCAATTCCTTATGATGTCTCTCTCTCTCTCTCTCTCTCTCTTTTCCCCTCTACATCCTATTGGTCGTTTCTCTGCAAATCCCTGACTTTATTGCATTCAATATGTTACACTTTGAGTAATAAATTTACTCAACTAATTAATATGAAAATAAGTGAATGGAAAATTTCATCAGCAACCAAGATTCATTAAAAAATAAATAAAATGGAAATTCTAGTCTGCAATTAACAACACAATAGATGGGGTTAACAATAGAAGGACACTGAAGAGAGATCAGTAAACTGGAAGGCAGGATTTAATGCAGAATGGAGAGACAAGAGGGGTAATGAACTAGAAGATGGGTCTAGACTGAACTATGCAGAGGGTAAACATGTAAAATACAGACGATAATGTAAAAGACATGTTAACAATGCTTAACATCATATAACTGGGGTCCAGAACAAGAGGAAAGGGATCATGCACCCCAAGTTGGAAGTAAACAAAGAAAGCCACACCTCAGCACATCATAGTCAGGATACTAAAAATTTTAAACAGAAATTTAAAAAGTATCTAGAGAAAAAAGGACATTATCTTTTATAGAAAAAAGAAAATTGACAGATGGGTTTTTGATAGAAAGGATGGGAGACAGAAGAAAATGGAATGTTTTTAATGTACTGAAAAAAAATTGCCAACCTAGAATTCCACAGCTAGTGAAAATATGCTTCAGACAGGCAGGTGAAATGAAGAAATGTTTAGACAAACAATAGCAGAAATTAGTAGTTACTTGTACACCACTCTAGAAGAAATACTAAAAGAAATTCTTCAAGTATGAGAAAATTCCAGAGTTGAAGATGGAAATTCAGGAAGGGTTAAACAGTGGCAGAAAGAGGAAATGTGTTGTATAAACCTAGGTAAATACTGGCTGCATAAAGCAAAAGTAACAGTGACTTATGAGTTTTATAGACACATAGAATCAAAATATATAACAACATCACAAAAGGTGGGAGGGGGTTTTCCAGAGCAGACCCTGAAACAAAGATCTGAGTTCAAACAACTTACTTGGGAAGTTAACCCAGGTAATCCCAGCATGGGACTGGGAAAGTGAGCTAGGGGAGGGAAGGGAAACAATGAAGGGTGCATAATTCAGCAAATTGTCACTGTGGGTAATTGGAGCTTAATCCTGTTTATAAACTCTGGGAGGAAAGGATGTGCACCTCAGAGTTAATCCTACCTCAGGCGCAAAGAAGCCAAGAGATTTACCCACCAACTCGGCTCAACAATTAATTGGTTGACAACTACCACAAGGAGGTTTTGGTTTCCCAGTACTTCTAGCCTGCTTGGCATTCATCATCTAAAAGAGGCCCTCAGTCCAAGTTGAGTCACAGGTGCTGGGAGCTGTTAACTGAGCCAAGTACATGGAGATGGTGAGTGCCAAGAGGGTTAGGTGGGGCATGGAAAACATCTGCTTCAGAAAAAAAGGGAGTTAAAAAATTCAAAATTTATTTTTAATCATCCAGGAAGAAATCAATGCCCTGGTTTTTTTGATTCCAATAAACAGAAGATACATATTGTAATCTCCAGATTTTAAAAAGTAAAATAATATGTATTTGATAAGTTAGGAGAGGGGGGAAATGGATTGATAAAAATGACTAATCAAAAAGAAGGTAAAAAATTTTTTTAAATGAACAGAAGAGTGAAATGAATGGAAAACAAATACTAAAACAAATACTATAATGGAATGTGAAAGGATTCCATTAAAAGACAAAGATATCAGATTGGATAAATTTTATTCAACACAATCCAACTAAATGCTGCTTGTAAGAGTCATACTTTCAATACAAAGATACAGAAACAATGAAAATAGACGGGAAATTATAGACCGTGCAAACATCAACCAAAACAAAGTGAGTACAGTTATGTCGCTATCAGACAAAATAGAAGTTAAAATAGGAAATGTTACTAGGGCTAAAGAGGGGTACTGATAAAACAGCCAATCACCAAGAATGTATGACAATTTAAATTTGTATGCATTACTCACATAGTCTCCATATGTATAAAGCAAGCGGGCAGAACTAAAAGGAAAACAGACAAATTCACATTCATAGTGAGGCATTTTTAATGCTTCTCTCGGTAACTGATAGGACACAGAACCAACAAGGATATATGCGATGTAAACAACAAGATTAACAAACTTCATCTAATTAAATATCAAATATTTGCTCCCAACGTCTGCAGAATACGCATTCTTTTCAAGAGTACTGTTCCATTGACCAAAATTGGCTGTGTCTTGGGCCAGAATGCAAGACTGAATGAATTTTAAAGGGCTATCATCATACAAAATATGTTTTCTAATGGAATTAAGCTAGAAATCAATAACCAAAAAGAACCAAAATAACCTCCAAATGTTGGACACTGAGAAACACTTTTAGACATCCAATGAGTCAAAGAAGCAATCACAATAAAAACTGGAAAATATCTTGAACTGCATGATACAACAAATACTATGCAATGAAATGGGTGGATGCAGATGAAGCTGCTTCTCACAGCCTTAGACGCCTGTGGGCAGAAAGGAGGCAGAAAATCCATGAGATAAGTGCCCACAGCAAGCAAACCAGGGGGCAGAGAAAGCAGGAAAGAACAGAGATTAGACTAGAAAACAAAGGAATTAAAAGCAAATGTATACTTGAAGAAGACAAAAATTAGCTCTTTGAAAAGAACATTGAAACCCATAAGCTCCTGTGAAAATAAATCAAGAAAAGAGAGGAAAACACCGAATGCCCAGCGTGAGAGACACTGACCTTCAGACAGGAAAAGTGTAAGATAAACAAAGAATTCTTTATGCCAGTAAATCTAGAAATTTAAATGAAATTTAGGAAAATACCACAATCAACCGAAAAGAACAAAGGAGAAAATTTAAAAATCGATTTAACAAATTGAATCCATGATGAAAAACCTTCCCACAAAGAAAAAACCCTCCAAGTCCAGACGGCTTTACTAATGAATTTGACTAAACTTTCAAGCAGAATAAAGCTTTCTTTTCAGGGACCACTCAAAGAGGGAGCATTTCCAAACTTGTTTCATGAGGACCCAATAACCTTGATTCCAAAAGTGACAAGGATATTATAAAAAAAGTATAAGGCAATCTTTCCCATGAGCTTAGGTGTGAAAATCCTAAAAGAAAATATTAATAAACTAAATCCAGCAAAAGGATATCGTCACCAAGGAATAAAAGGATGGTTTATCCAACGGATATAATTTCACACAGCCACAAAATAAAGGAGAAAATCATGGGGTCAAATCAAAAGATATAGAAAAATAATATAAGTTTCAACACTTATTCATTATCATAATTCTTAGCAAACTATAAACAAATGCAAACTTCCTTTTGTAGAGTATTTAAAAATACCTACAGAAAGTAGGCAAAATACTGAACCTCTATCAGAAATTGGTAATGGGAAAAATATATGGGCTATAACTACTTCTGTTCGAGATTGTACTAGAGGGTCTAGGCAATGTAATAAGGCAAGAGAAGAAAACAAAGGCATAAGGATTGAAAGGAAGAAATAAGATGGTTATTATTTACAAATAACATAATTGCATACATAGGAAACCCAAAGAATCACAGACCAACTGGATTATGCAACAAAGGATTTAGAATATTTCATAAACTTAGTTGTTAAAGCAGCACAGTTTGGAAAGAAGTTGTACTGTGGGTAAAATTCTATCAAACAGCATCACTTGCTACAGGAGAAACCCTTGATGGAAGGAAGTCAATATATGGGGCAGAAGTTCATTGTTGGCTTATTTTAAGAATTGCCACCGCCACTCCAAACTTCAGCAACCACCACCCTGATCAGTCAGCAGCCATTAACATTGTCCACCAGCAAAAAGATTATGACTAGCTGAAGGCTCAGACGATGCTTACCATTTTAGCAATACAGTATTTTTAAATTAAGGTATATACATTGTGTCTTTTTTAGACATAATGCTATTGCACACTTAATAGATTACATTATAGTGTAAACATAACTTTAATATGCACTGGGGAATAAAACATTCATGTGACTCACTTTACTGCAATATTCGCCTTATCGAGGTGGTCTGGAAACGAACCCACAATATTTCCGAGGAAAGCCTGTACTTAATTTATGATAAAGCTGACAACTGCAGAGCTGTAAGGGAAGAGTGGCTTTTTTGTTAAATGGTGCTAGATCAATTGGATATCTTCCCAGGGGAAAAATGAATGCTGACCGCTACCTCAGATCATGAGAATGAATTCCTGTCACATCAGTACTCTAAACGTGAAATTTAGAACAGCAATGCCCCTGGAAGAAAAGATAAGAGAAGATCTACATTACCACAAGGTAAGCACAGCTTTCTTAACCAACACAGAGAACAAAGAAAAAGATTGAGAAATTGGATTACATTAAAATTAGGAACTTCTCTGCTCATCAGTGGGTTCTGTTAAAAGAGCAGTCAGTCAAGCCACAGAATGGGAGAAGATATTTGCTGACTTATGCCTAGGATGTATACAGAATATAGAAAGAACTCTTACCAAAAAAAAAAAAAAAAATCCAATAGAAAAAAATTGAATTGGCAGTTCACCGAAGAGGATCGTCAAATAATCAATAAACATAGATAAAGTTGCTCTATTTCATTAAGCATCAGGGAAATGCAAATTAATCGAACAATAAAATAGCACTGCACCCCTCCCCCTGCCACTGAATGGCCACGATTAAAATGACTGACAATACCACGTGTTGGCAAAGACGTGGAGTGGAGTATATATCAGTTTGCTTGGGCTGCCATAACAAAGTACCACGGGCTAGGTGGCTTAAACAACAGAAATTTATTTCTGCGCAGTTCTGGAGGTTGGAAGTCCAAGATCAAGGTGTCAGCAGGGTTGGTTTCTCCTGAGGGCCCCCTCTTTGGCTTGTAGATGGCCATCTTCTCCCTGTGTTCACACATGGTCTTCCCTCTGTGTGTGTCTGTGTCCTAATTTCCTCTTCTTATAAAGACAGTCATATTGTATTACGGGCCACACTGATGGTCTTATTTAATCATCTCTCTAGAAATCTTATTTCCAAATATAATCATTCTGAAGTACTGGGGGTTAGGACCTTAACATATGAATTTTAGGAAGATGCAGTTCAGCCCACAACCTGGAGCTACTGGGCCTCTCCTGTACTGGGAGTGTAATTTGACATAACTGGTTTGGCAACATCTATGAAAACTGAAGAGACCCACATCCTGTGACTAACGGAGGACTTCGTTCTAGGTGTATAGGAAACAGAAATGCAGACATGTGCGTATCAAGAGACATGTAAAGAACATTCGTGGAGGTATTCATAATTGCCCCAAACTAGAAATGACCCAAATATCTACAATGGATAAATGGATAGATAAATTTTGGTATATTTATATAATATCACTCTATAAAATAATAAAAATGAACTATCTATTGCCACTCCCAACATGGGTGAATTTCATGAACATAACATTGAGCGAAAGGAGCCAGATATGAAAGCTTACATGCTCTACATTCTATAGATTTGCATTTGCATCAAGTTCAAAAATAGGCAAACTACTCCTTGGTGCTCAGGAGGAAGTAAGATAGTGACTGAGGGTCAGGAACCACGAGGGGGCTTCTGTTCCTTGATCTGGGTGCTCACCTTGTGCAATTTCATTGAGTTGTGCACTTAGAATTCATGCAATTTTTCTATCAGTCCATTAAAAAAGTAAAGCACCTCATCCGGGCCGGTGTGGCTCAGTTGGTTGAGGGTTGTCTCATGAACCGGGAGGTCACAGTTCGGTTCTCAGTCCCCAGTGGGGCGCGTGCAGGAGGCTGCCCATCATTGTTTCTCTCTCATTGATGTTTCTCTCTCTCTCTCCCTCTCCCTGAAAGAAATAAAAACATACATATATTTTTAAAAAGTAAAGCACCTCAACCCAGCAACTGATTTTTAAAAACCACCTTTGTCGGGACAATGCCCATGTCCCTGTCCTCAGCCCATGCCAGGTGGAAGGCCCTGAAATCAAATCGGGGTCATTCCCTTCAAGCTGCTCACAGCATTTGTAATTCACCCCCTCGGCAACGATTTGGAAAATGTCTCCCAAAAGACTATACTTCTCATGGTCCAAGGAACACATTACATTGATTTCTTAGAAAGAGGAGCTCAGATATGGAACTACTTTTTATTATGGAATTGAAAAAAAGGGATGCAGGACAGAAATCAACTTGAGTAAACAAGACAAGAGCCCAACAAATTTACCCAGTGTCTTGATCCCGGAGGAACCTAAGACTCATTTTCGGCACCTATGCCCCTTAAGGACGGAGTTTCTTTGTTCCCGACTGATTACTTAGCTGAATCTAGGCATTAGGTGTCCCAAAGCCAGCTGAGTTTGCAGTTACCATTCCCAAACCTCTCTCTTCCCAGATACCATGGAGATGGGTAATCAAGGAGCCGGTTTCCCTCCCCTTGCTTATCCCCAGGGGCAGAGCTGAGCACTCAGAGCCACATGCAGCCTTGGGTTTCTCTAGTTTGATGTCACAAGGAAAAAAAAACCTGAGCGAACTGGAGAGTCACCTTTGGAACTCTTAAGATTTGGCATCTGTGTATCTCATATGATTCCGGGGGATTCTCTATCAAAACCAGGATTTTTTCCATGACAATCTGGGTTTTGCAAACACCCCAGTAATCGACAGTGAGGATTTCCTCCTACGTGGTGCCTCTTGGGCCCAGCGCCACGACTCTTTTGCGCTTCCTGGCTAATGAGAGCACAAGCCTGGCAGGTCTCAAGGGAGCTTTTGGAAATAGGTGTGGTGGTTACTAAACCTACCTACAAGAGAACACATTCTATTCCTAGGTGTATCCCACTTGCTCTTGTTTGGACATGTTTTGAATCGATAAGCCCCTTTTAAAAAATAATTCACTAAGTATGCAATTTGGGTGGGCTTTACTTAAATTTCAAATTTAAAAAGATCTTCCCGCAGGAACAAATTTCGTGTTAAGAGGAAGGAACCCACCTTTTTCCTCAGTATGTCTGGCTGCTTCTCTGAGCACATATCCTACATGTAATCCTTGAAAAGAAGGGCGGGGAGGAGGGAAGGAGGCCGTTCCCAGAAGAATGGCTGTGATTATGCCTACAGTAACGTGTCCCAAGAGGAAAAGTGAAGCTGGCAGTTTTCAGAGTAATGAGACACCTGTAGAAAGCCACTCCAGATCACATTGGTCTCACAGCATACTGTGGGCTTTGGTTTTCTTGATTGGACTCTACAAGTCTTTGCTCCCACGTGGTCTTCCCACTGAGCCCACCCTGAGCATCCTATTTCAATGGACTCAGTCCCACATCCAGCCCTCCTCAGACTCCTCTGCTTTTCCTCACAATGTTTACTACTTTTTAACATAGTGTTCAGTTTATCTCTGTTTTCTGTCTCTTGCTGGTGGTCCGTCTCCCCTGCTCTGAGGTGACCCTGGGAAGGCGGAGGTAGCCCTCTGGTTTGTTCCCTGTACATACTGAATGACCAGGGCTGTGCCTCACACATAGTGAGCACACAGTAAATACTTGTTGATTATGATGCTGAATTTGAAAATTCAGCATCATAATTAACCAAGTGCCAAGCTTTTTAATCTTCTTGCTCAAATCAAACTAAAAACTTTGATTAAAAAGTCTTTGTTGTTACCCCAAAGGATATTGTAACATATTTTCCAGACACAGGGCCAGGTTGCACTGTTCCTTTCATAATGCCATTTCAAGCAAATTATTAATAAATGTTAATCTTTGAATATCAAGGTATAAAACTCTGGAAATTTAAAAAACTGTGTATGTAATACATGCATACTCTATGATATAAAGCAAATTTGGGGTTAATCAAAGATCCTTTAAAGACAAACTTAAAGACATAGCACATTTGTCTTTAATCACGGCGTGAAGTGTCTGAGGAACTCCATATGAAAAAGTCCATGTCCAACTAGAATTGTTAAGACTGTGGTTTGGATGCCTGGTAGGTGCCAGATACTTTGCCTGCATTGCCTTTAATTTTCCCAACAACCCGTTAAGGTGGGCATTATTGTCCACGTCTACAGATGAGGAAACAGAGAGAAAGGAGAAATAACTGGCCCAAGGCCACACAGATCTCAGATGAGAGCCAGTGTTTGCCCACCTCCAGGGTTTGTCCCCAGACCCTGTGCTCGTGCTCCAGAAAACAGTGCAACGCGATTTCACGTGATCTTCACATATGTCATTGGTTTCATAGTCTTAGTCAACACATATGTTTTGAGTAATTGTTATGTTCATAGCACTGCGCTGGCTTCCTTGGAGATCACTGTAAGAAGCTTGCCATCTCTCTGGGAGGTATTCGTGCACCCTGGGCAGGCTGTGTGATGTGACAAGTCTGTGTGATGCTTGTAGATGCTGTGGGGGTTCTGAAGAGGGAGACGCCCTCACGGGCCAGGCTCCTGGGGCCTCATCACAGGCGCACCATCGCCTGCTCGGCCAGGCAGGGGCCGCTGACCGGGTTTGGCTGCCAGCTTCTGTCTCCCTCCCAGTGCACCTCAATCCTTGTGAGAAGTGGCCTCCCCCCACCGCATGGTCTCAGCACAGGGCTAACTCCAGATCATTGCCTCCCACTGCCCCTCCCTCACCCTCTGTGGAAGCTAGGGTGGCAAATCCTTCTCTTGGATGCCAATGGGACTCAGCCAATGACAGGCCCACTGTCAGGACCTTGGACCGTGAATGAATTACACAAAGATGGCAAACCATCTGCTGGCAGCAATGACGATGGCAAGAGCAGGTTGGACTGAAGCAGCCATATCTCCATGGGCTGCTCCTGGGACGAGGCAGTGACCCAGGACCCAGAGAGTTTGGGAGAGCTTTTCAGAAACCCCTTTGTAATTGATACAATCCTTAATTTATTGTCTGGTCTTTACTGGAAAAGTATCTCTTTTCCTTTACTCTTTTGTCCTGAATTTAAATTGTTGGGCCTAGTTCACAAAAAATCATTCCAGGGACAATCATCCCTGAGTCAGAGGTGAAGTCTGCAAAGGGAAATTGTTCGCCTTCTCTGATGCTTTCTCCACAGGCTAAAGAGTGTCTGCTTCTTACTTAATAAAGCTTAGAAAGTTCACTGTTTGCTTCATTCCTCCAAAGTTACCTGAAGCTTGATATCCAGACAAGAAGCCAGCAGGATTCATGGAGACCTCGGGGCTCCAGGTAGAGCTGGGGTTTGGCTGAGGTGTCCAGGATGTGAGGCCAGGGCCCCGGGTGTCCTGCTGGTTTTGCTCTGTGGGCTGATGCAGGGAGAGGCTTTCCTGTATTTTGGCTCAGAGCAAAGATCTTATCTGCAAAATCACAGCACTGTGCCTGGTCCTGAAACCATGACAGAATTAAGCCTGGGATGACCCATTTACTGGGGGAGTGCTCTGGGGCTCCAGCACTGTCGCTGCCTTCCACAGGGCGATGTGTTCATTCACAGAGTCCATTTTCAGAGCCCATCTGCCCCTGTAAATTCTCTGCACCCAAAGGTACTGTGCAACTGCAACTTGAATTCATCAAAGCCAATCATCCTAGTTGCTTTTTTCCAACTCGGAATTTTTCAGTTTAAGTTGTCATGGGAAAATAACTCTTAATCAATCCCTCTAAGCACAGAGAACTAGGGCAATGACTGACATTTTAAGAAGTATTGAAACATCTTCAAGTTTGTGACTTATGTTCTAAAGGACAGAAGTAATCTTTGTTTCTCTTATATTTTTTTCTATTTGGAAGGGCTTCAATTAATCTCAAGGACAGACATTGGGCACACAGACTGTTCAAGTCTAATTAAGTACCTGGTTTTGCCCACAACAGTCACACCTTCAAAACTCTGAGGTTGTAGCTAATCATCTGAAAGTCTCCCACACTGAAATAACTGCACACACCCTTTTGGGTCACGGCAGATATATGTACAGGATGATTTATAAGGAGGGAAGGCACACCCCCAGAGGGAAATCAAGTTTTGTTTGTTTGTTGGTGACTCATCAATGTAGCCATGAATTAAATATCCAATATCTGATGTAAAGCATTTAAAATCCTGAGGTAGTACCTTGAAGCAAAAATACATGAGTTGGTTTAACCAACTTCATTAATAACTTTATGCCATAAATTAGATTAGAAATCCCACAGCTGGGAAAAGCAGTGGTGGAAAGATCCCAGGGATGGTGTGGCTCAGATCCATGGCTGAGCAAACCTGACGTGGCTGGGGTCGGGTTTATGATCAACAGGAAGCTAAAGGCCAGTCAGCTTTGGCCTCTGGAGACGGCCGCCCCTGCCGAATGGCATTCACCTGAATTGTTATCCACACTAGAGAGTGAATCCAAAAATGGGCACAGTTTATGACTCGTACTTGCATTTAATTTTTAAAAAACACCGAATTTTTCCATGCATTGATAAATTTAAAAAATAAGGTAAGAGAAAAAATACTTTACCTTGAAGCCTCTCTTGAAGAGCTACTTAGGGTACCTGTGGGAAGACAGAAGATAGAATGTGGCCGTCCCATGTCAATCATTGCTGAGAGCCAAACCCTTTCTGTTTACCTGATACAAGGACACATTACACCAGCTTTGAAAAAATACTGGGAGCCTTATCAGAGTCACAGTTGAGTAGTGGTATGTAGGGCTGGAGTATAAATACAAAATAGCATTAGAACACGCCAGGACATGCCACATGCTCCATCAGATGCTTCTTTTCTTTGGCACAGAAGTTTGAAATTCACTGCTCCAAGGAAAAAAACTGCCTGTTAATCCAAACCCTGAACACCGATACCAGCAGCCAGCTCAGTGATAATCTTCATGTGTGTCTCAAATGTTTTCTAAAAGGCAAGGGAACCCTCCCTGTGAGGCTCAAGTACTGTCACCAATGGTGCACCTTCCAGCCCTGTTTCCTATAGGTATTGGCTGTAATCAAGAGAGCCCGTTTCTTTGGAGGACCCCATGTTAAGAGAGAGGGGAGCAGCTAAAGCAAGGCCTCACTTTACACAAAAGCTGGACAGTGCAGACCAGAGAGTAACTTCCACTTGGTTATCCTTGATCATTCAAGGAAAATCACGTGTTTGGGTTTGAGTGTTTGAGTCTAACTGCAATACTGTCAACCTGTGACTGTCTAGGGCTGATCTTCCATTTCCCAGTGACGGTGGGCCGTGCACCCCGACTCAGAGGACCCTGCCAGCACCAAGCCCTTCTGATGAGGGGACAAGGCAGCAGCCAACTCCATCTCTGAGTTGTTCCACGAGTTCAAGAAAGTGTGCTTCCAGACTTTTGCCTTCACCTTTTCAGTGATCAGAAAAAGCAGTTCGCACTAGGGAACCAACTGCTGATGAAACATTAATTTGTGGGAGGTCCTCATTAACCTAGGACAAATAGTAGCAAAAAAAAAAAAAAAGGAATTGGAGTGAATCTGCTTAAAATAGGAACCAAAATTTTTATGATTGGGGCCTTGCCTTGAAAACTAAACAAGCATTACAGGATGTCAGTTTTATACTTCAGAAAACTTGGAATATAATTGCAATTATGCAAGGGTCTTAAAATGAACAAAGAATTGAGTCAGATGTTGATGGAGGAGGTTCTGCGTCTGGTGTGTGATGATGTTTTATAAATTTCTCTCTAGACTGTCACGGTGTGATGACAAAGGGGCCACACTTCATTAATTTTCCCAAGAACCTCCCCTTGCTATTGAACCCCCTTTCTTTCACATCAGCATCCCTTATCCATTGATTTCCCTTCCTCGGTTGTTCACTGCTTGAACCTTACCCTATCCGCCTGTCAATGGCGTTGCTTGTGATGCAAACGATGGATGTGATTTTCACAGGCTGTGTGAAGTCTGGCCATTTTTGCAGCTTCGCTTCATGGTAGATCTATTGTAGGTGTATCTCACTCCATTGCCAAGAAAAGACTGACCCCTCAAAGTGGTCACACGAAAGGCAACCATGGCCAATTCATTAACCATGGCCATTCATAGTTTCATGTTATGATGACTTTGTATTTCCTGAGCAACTTTGTAAATATCAAGCTTCAGATTTTTTTACAAAATTTCCTTTTACTTCCAAGAATGGTATGATTGCCCATTTATTCTTTTCCAATAATACAAGCCTTTAAAACTATATATTTTCTTGAGCAACTAAAGCTTTGACTCTGGCCTCAAAATTTAATATACACTGTTCTCATGATTATTTTCTAAACATAACTGAAATTGCCATTTTTATTATATTCAAAATGTATTATTCCCAAAAGATTTTTTATTGGTTAATAACATTATATAAGTTTCAGGTGTACAACATCATAATTTGGTATCTGTGCTTACCATCGAAAGTCTAGTTTACATTCCTCACCATAAGTTTGGCCCCCTTTATCCATTTCACCCTTCCCTCCCTCTCCTCCCCTCTGGTGACCACCAGTTTGTTGTCTGTACCTATGAGTTTATTTTTGTTTTATTTGTGTGGATCTTTTGGTTTATATTCCACATGAGTGAAATCATACAGTTTTTGTCTTTCTCCATATGACTTATCTCACTTAGCACAATATCATCAAGAGCCATCCATGTTGTCTCAAATGGCAATATTTCATTTTTTAAAAAATCTTTTTTTAATTAGTTGCCAGTGTGTTTATTTTTAATTTTTATTTTTTATTGATTTTAGAGAGAGAGGAAGGGAGAGGGATAGAGAGATAGAAACATTGATGGGAGAGAGAAACATCAATCACATTGATCCATTGGGGATCAAGCCTGCAACCTGATGATGGTCAGGCAATATTTCATTTTTTTTTTTAATGGCTGAGTAGTATTTCACTGTGTTGTGTGTATCTGTTATCTATCTATATCTATCTATCTATCTATCTATCATCTATCTATCTATCTATCTATCTATCTATCTATCTATCTATCTATCATCTATCTATCTATCATCACCTATCATCTATCTAATCACATCTCCTTTTTCCATTCATCCATTGTTGGATACTTAAGTTGTTTCTGTATCTTGGCTATTGTAAATAATGTTGCAATGAGCATAGAGTACATATATCTTTTTTAATTACTGTTTTATTATTCTTTGGATCAATACCCAGAAAAGGAATTGCCATATCATATGATAGTTCTATTTTTAATTCAAAAGGATTTTTACAAAACTATTTTTCTTTTCATTTATAAATTATTTAATTATTTAACTGATCCTTTTAATTTAACATTTAGTTTTATTGCATTGTGGAAAATAGAAGTTCTCCTGTTGGGAATATATTCCTATTTCCTTTACTGTGTTATGTAATGTTTTTGTGTGTGAATATTCAATGGACATTTGAATACAGTATTGATATATTTTATCTATCAAATCAGTTATATGTTGCTATTCAGATCCTCCATGTCTTTTAAAAATAACATCTTTGTTAAGATATAATTCATATACCATCAACTCACTGATTTAAGGTATATAATTCAGTGTTTCAATTTTTGGTGTATATTTACATGGTTGTGAAATAATCATCATATTCTAATTTTAGCCTAACTTATCAAAATCTACTTCAGATTTATAATGACTTAGTTCCAATATAGAAATTTAATCCTAAGTAGTTCCATTCCATCCCTTCTTCATGCTGTTATTGTTATAAATATTATGTCTCTATATGCTTAAAAGCTAACAATACATTGTTATAATTATTGTATTATATAGTCTATGTATATGAGAAATAGAGAAGAAAGAAAAGCAAGTATATGTTTATATAGTTGTTATATTACCTTCTTACTTATCCTTTCTTGTTCTCGTCATTTATTACTGTAGATTTGGGTTATCACCTTGTATTCTTTTCTTATTTCATTTAGCTTTGCTCCAACCTTCCTTTTACATAATACTGTTGTCAAATACATTGTATTTATATATATTACAATTATATACACAATGTTTTTAAAATCAGTTTGGGGAATACAGAAGAAATGTACAATTTCGTACTGTCTTTTGCAATTACTACATAATTACCATTATCAGTGAGGTGTGTGTGTGTGTGTTCAAATTACTGTTTGGGATCACATGCTTTCTGGGTGGATATTTCTTATCAGGCAGCTGTGCTATCAACAAATCTTCTTGGGTTTTGTTTATCTGAGAATGTCTTTATTTTGCCTTTATTTTTAAAAGCTAATTTTATTGGATGTAAGATTCTTGTTTGACAGTGTTTTACTTTCAACACTTTGAATATACCATCCCAGTGGCTTCTGGCCTCCATTGTTTCTGATGAAAAGTCTGCTGTTAATCTTACTGGGAATTCCCTGTATGTGATGGTTTTCTTTTGCTGCTTTCATGATTTTATCTTTGTCTTTAACTTGCAACATCTTTACTATGATGTGTCTGGGTATAGATCCATTGGTTTATAATACTTGAAGTTTGTTGAGTTTCTATATAGATGAATTTTTTTTTATTATTAACTTTGGAAAATTTCAGCCAGCCATTGTTGCTTCAAATACTTTTCATGCTTCTTTCTTTCCTTTATTTTTGCTAATTCCATTATGTGTATTTTGGTGCATATAAAGATGTTTCAAATTTTCCAGAGACTCTGTTCATTTTGTTTTCTTTTTTTATTCTCTGTACTTTTTTTTTTTTTAATAAAGTGTCTATTCCTTTTTTTTTTTTTTAATATACCTTTATTGATTTCAGAGAGAGGAAGAGAGAGGGAGAGGGAGAGATAGAAACATCAATGATGAGAGAGTCACTATTGATCAGCTGCCTCCTGCAGGCCCCTCCACCGGGGATTGAGCCTGCAACCTGAGCATGTGCCCTGACTGGGAATTGAACTGCAATTTCCTAGGTCCTAGGTTGATGCTCAACTGCTGAGCCATGCCTGGCGGGGCTCTCTGTACTTCTGATTGGAGAATCTATATTGATTTGTCTTCAATGTCACTAAATTTACTTCTACCAACTCAAATCTTCTGTTGAGTCTCTCTAGTAAAGTTTTTATTTTGATTATTGTACTTTTGAACTCCAGTATTTCTATGTGTTGCTGTTTAAGTAATTTTATCTCTTTATTGATGTTCTCTATTTGATGCAACATTGTTATCATACTTTACTTCTTTAAGCACAGTTTTCTTTAGTTCATTGAACATGTTTATAATAGCTGCTTTGAAGTCTTTGTCTGCTGTTTCACCATATGGGATCCTTCAATTCCATGTCTTTTAAAATATTTATCTCTTTGATTTGTCAAAGAATAAGAGGTATATTAAAGTATTTCATAAAAAATGTGGTTATGTACATTTTCCCCTTAAAACGTTTACCTTTATAAATTTTGATACTGTTATAAGCACATAAAGGGTTTTTTTTACTATCATGATGTTATTAAATATTGAGCAGCTATAAATTAATATTTAGAAAATGAGTTATACTTAATAATGTCATAACAAATATCAGAGTATGTACCTATCAAATATAAGAAAAATGATATTATCACTATTTTTTTTACTTTTCATTTTGAAAAATGAATTTGGAGAATTTATACTACTAGATATAAAGACATTATTATGTTACCATAAAATATCAGTGTGTTTATCAGCACAAAGATAGACAAACAGACAAATAGAACAGAATAGAGAATCTAGAAATAAATCCACACATATATAGACACTTAATTTATGATAAAACTGACAAATGCAGAACAGTAGATTTGATTTGTAGAAGCTCATATATTAATAGTAACCCTGTGTGTGTTATATATGTTATAAATCTTTTCTCCCAGTTTGTATCTTATCCTTTAACCCTTTAGCTTAAAGTCTTTCCTTTTTTTGGTCACACAGAGTTTTTTGGTTTTGTTTTTTAATTTGTACGTGGCCAAGTCTGTTAATATTTTCTTTTCGGAATTTTATTTCTCATAAATTAATTAGGAGGAAATTCCCCAATTCAAGTTTATAAAAAATATTTCCTCTAGTGATTTAAAAAGTTTGTCTTAATATTTAGATCCATCATTCATCTAGAACTTATGCTCATGAATAGTGTGTGGTAGGCATCTAACAAATAGCAACTGTCACATTTATTAATTGATCTTTTCTTTCCCCATGTAACTTAAAGGGTGACATTTTCTTTTTTTGTATTCTAAATTTCCTAATATAACTATCTCTGCTTTGGGGCTTCCTATTCTGTTCCCCTGGTTTACTTGTCTAAACTTGGGTTGATATCACACTATTTTTTTTTTAATATATCTTTATTGATTTCAGAGAGAGGACAGGAGAGGGAGAGAGAGAGATAGAAACATCAGTGATGAGAGTCACTGATCGAGCCCGCAACCTGGGCATGTGTCCCGACTGAGAATCGAACCCTGATCACCTGGATCCCAGGTCGACGCTCAACCGCTGAGCCACGCCCGGCTGGGTGACATCACGCTATTTTAATAGCTATAACTTAATAATGTATTTTGATTTCTGGAAGGACAGTGTCTCTTAATTATTTTTTCCCAAGCGTGTTGTAATTTGGAGGGTAATTTTTAAGGTATTCTGAGTCTCGATGTAGTGGCCTAGGGATGCACAGGCTGAGGCCAGGTAGAGCATGTAGATGGGATTCTAAAGAAATGTCTTTTGAGCTAAGCTCCATAGAAACAACCACAAAACACACTGGACAGAATTATAATCTCCAGCTTTTCCTGGGCCCCATGCTGCTCTGAAGGTTCACTTTTCCAGAGTCATTTATCTTCCCCAATCATCTTATTTTCACGCTTAAACATCTCTGTAAACCACCATCTCTTCATTTACTTCTCTAGAATGAACTTCCCTTCTATTTTACAGAATAAAAACAAACCATAATACAGAAATTCTCAAGTTTCAAGTGTCAAGGCTACATGCTGGCACCTAAATCCATCCTTTCCTCTTTCCCTCCTGTGAAAATGGAAGGAGAGTCCCCTTCCCAAGTTCTATTTAGTGAGATCTGGTCCTATTCTCTCAGGGAATTGTTCCTTTTTGTCCTATCTATGTTCGAACATGCCTGTCTCTCTCACCTTAACACACACACACACCTTTTCACTCCAGATTTCCCTGAAACTATTTTGCCATCTTCCCTTGTTTAAAGCCACTTCTAGAAAAAAATTGTCTAAACTCAGCATTTCTTCTCCTCCCACTCATTTCTCAGTCTACTGCAAAGGTCACCTGTCACTTCCTTATTGTTAAAGCTTTACTAATATTACTGCCTCTGGTCTTGTTCACCTTCAATATATGTCTCACTGTAGCAGCCAGAAGCATCCTTTTAAGATGCAAATATGGGCATGTTATTTCCTTCATTAAGAAGCTTTCATGACTCTTTATTGATCTCAAGATAAGATCCAAACTCCTTGACAAAGTCTCCATCTTCAGTCTCCTCAGCCTCCTTAGCCCTCTCCAACCCTAAACCCCAGTCACACCTGCTCCTCACTGTCCTCGACTCCCTCAACTATGTCTCTGACTCCTTCACCTGGTTTTTTATTTTGCCTTTGTCCAGCTAAATGACAAATGATAAAAGTAATAAATACTCACTTTAGTACTCTAGCAAGAAGATGGGAAGCCTTTGTTGACCACCACTCCAAGACCAGATGAAGCACCCCACTTGGTGTTTCCCTGGCACCTGGTACTTATCCATAGGATGTGCAGCCCATTTCCCACTTTTTATTTCTCTCTGTCTCCAAATACACTGAAAACTCTTGAGACCAGGTATAATGTCTTAATCACCATCTAACCCCAACATTAAGCAAAGTGCCTAGCATATAGCAGATGATCTATAGATATTGAAATTAATGAATAAATAGCTCCTCTGCTAAGTGGAGAGCTCAGCATCATCTGTGACTTTGGTAACTAAAGAAGGCTGTTTATTTATTTTGTGGTTAACAGAATCATAAAATGTACCATCTTAACTATTTTAATTTATTTTTATTTTTGTTAATCCTCTCCTGAGGATATTTTTCCATTGTTTTTCAGAGAGAGTGGAAGGGAGGGAAGGAGGGAGGGGGAGAGGGAGGCGGAGAGAGAGGAGAGAGAGAAACACATTGACTGGTTGCCTCCCATACGAGCCCCACTGGGGGCAGGGAGTGAATCCACAACCCAGGTATATGCCCTTGACCCGGAATCAAACCCTTGGCCCTTTGGTGCATGGGCCGATGCTCTAACCACTGAATCACACCAGCCAGGGTGACCTTAACCATTTTTAAGTGCACGTTCAGTAGTATTAAGTATATTTACATTGTTGAAAAAGAGATCTCTGAAACTTGATGTCTTGCAGAACTAGAACTCTATACCCATTAAACAATAATTCTTCTTTTTCCCCTACCCCCAGCTTCTGGTAACCACCATTCAACTTTCTAAATGTATGAATTTGACTACTTTAGATACCTCATACAATGGAATTATACAGTATTTGTCCTTTTGATTGCTTATTTAACGTAGCATAATGTCCTTCTTTTTTAAGGCTACATAGTATTCCATTGTATGGATATGCTGTGTTTTGTTTATTCATTCATCTACCCAGGGACATTTGGGTTGTTTCCATCCATTGGTGACTTTTTCATGATTTTCTATAATATTATAATTCTCATTTTTTACGAGCTTCTGATCCTACAATATTCAATACAGTATTCCAGATAATGCAAATATGTGCCTTCTAGAAATATGAAAGGCTTTATTAAAAATAAGCTTTTGTTGCTATTCAAAAATTATTCACACTCTTTGTAAAAAGAAAACACCTCTTATCATTAAAATGTATGTATTTTAATATATATTTTACTGTATAAATCCTCAATTTAAAAAGAAACACTTGTGTAAGATTTGGTACAAGTTAAATTTATGCAGAAGAATGAATCTAATCAAACTGATCTTTGTAAGGTCAGTTTTTAAACTTAGACTTATAATATTCTATATAATATATATTATGTATTTCTTCCAAAACTAAGCATGCATTTATTTTTGAAAGAAGGAAGAACACAAGTAATTGATCTTGGTTTTGTTCTGCTAATGTAAGAATGCCCAGACCTGGAGGGATTTTTTTTGAGTTTATTTGAGCCTGACAACATGCCAGGAAATAAGATCTGAAATGTGCTGTAGAATGACAGTTTTGCAGTTATTTTCATAAATTTGGAATTATGGAGGGGACATAAGGAAGACTACATGAAGGTGAAGGGGAAAGTAAGGCAGGGGAAACCTCTGCTTGGGTTACAGAATAGTTAACAAGACCTTGGCTCCCTTGAGGGTGGTTGTGCCTCCCAGAGGTCTGAGAAAGATTACTCTGGCATTTCATAGGTGTGTTAACCTAGATGCGCGAGAACAATGGACAGGGTTTGTTTAATGAAGATAAGCCTTTTTCTAAAGAAATTATAGGCCTGGGGTGTGACTATGCTATGACCTGCCCAGTTAGGAATTTGTGATCAGATCACGCTGTGAGGTTACTTTCAGTCACTGGATTGTCACAGAGCACTATTTGCATCCATGGTTCAAACTACAGACAGCCCAGAGGAGGACATTTTTCATCAACACCTGAGATCAGGTGGGGTGGATAGAGTTCTGTGCACTAATGGTCAAATTATAGTGCAATCCATACAAATAGGCACTCAGTTCCTCCAGGGACAAGAAGACAAGAGAAAAAACGGTGGCAAAAAATCCAGTAACAGTGCCCGTCATAATCCCGTTACTTTGAAGGCCGTAAACTACCTTGGGCTTATCTTTTCCTGCTGAGTTTGAGGATTTGCTCACCACTATTGAGGCTCATTCAAATGGACATTTAGATGAATTCTCTCTCTTTCCCTGCTACTGTAAACAAGGGTGTAATGCATATCTTTGCGTGGATGTGTGATGATCTTCTTAAAATAAATGACTGAAATGGATTTGCTGGGTCAAAGTGTATACACACATCTAGGTGTTTTGTTTTACTTGTGTGTGTGTTTGTGATTTTATTTTTGTTAATCCTCGATATTTTTCCCATTGATTTTTAGAGAGAGTGGAAATGGAGGTGAGGGAGAGAAACATCAGTGTGAGAGAGACACTTTGATTGGCTGCCTCCAGCTCGCACCCCGACCGGAGCTGGGGATCAAGCCTGCAGCCAAGGTAAGTAACCTTGGCGGGAACTGAACCTGGGACCCTTCGGTCTGTGGGCTGATGCTCTAACCACTGAGACAAAGCGGCTAGGGCCATTTCTGGGGTTTTATTGCAAATTGCCAACTAACCTTTCAGAAAGATTTACAACAGACTACTCTCCCACTGACCATATATGAAGTGCCTATTCCTTACCTTCTCACTAATGTCATTTACTAACATTGTTTTTTAAAATTGATTTAAGAGAGAGAAACATCCATCGGTTGCTTCCCATATGCACCCCAACCGAAGATTGAACCCACAACCTACATATGTGTCCTGACTGGGAATCAAACCCTCAACCTTTTTGTGTATGGGGCGATGATCCAACCAATGGAGCCATCATCTTTTTGATGATTTACAATCATAGACAAAGTATGGTATCTCATTGATTTAATTGTATTTCTTTAATAATAAGATATTTTTTGCATGTCTCAGTCCATTAGTATTTCTTTGTAAAATGCTTGTTCATGTCCCTTGACCTTTTTAATATTGTATTCTTCATCTTTTGATTTACTGATTTTTAAGAGTTTCTTGTACGTCTTGGCCGGTGTGGCTCAGCAGTTGAGGATCGACCTAGGATCCAGGAGACAGTGGTTCAATTCCCGGTCAGTGCACATGCCCAGGTTGCGGGCTTGATCCCCAGTGTGGGGCGTGCAGGAGGCAGCCGATCAATGACCCTCTCTCATCATTGATGTTTCTATCTCTCCCTCTCCCCTCCTCTCTCTGAAATCAATAAAGACATATATTTTTTTAAAGTTTCATGTATGATAAGGATATTCATACTTTTTATATGCTGCAAATATTTTTCCAGTTTCTCATTTGTTACTAATTTTATTTATGGTGTATTTTTATATCCAAAAGTTTCAAATATTTATGTGATCAACTCTAACAATTCTTTCTTTTGTCTTTTTTGATTTGGAAGTCAAGCTTAAATAACCTCTATGTGGCAGGTTCCTATCCCATAGGTGAGTAACTTGCTAACCTCTATGAGAGCTTTGGGTGGTACTGAGGGGACATTTTTCTGACTGTTTTGTGTGCATGGAGACTCTTACCTGCTGCAGGCCATGATAACCAGTAGTGTCTGCCTAGTAACACAGTGAGTGACATGGGGGGGGGGGTGAGGGAGGTACACCTGCACCCAGTGTCCCCTTTTATTAACATCTTACATTAGTATAGTATATCTGTTAATGAGCTAATATTGATGCCTTGTCAAATAAATTAAAGTCGATACGTTATTGGGATTTCCTTCGTTTTTACCCAGTGTTCTTTTTCTGTTCCAGGATCCCATGCAGGACACCGCAGTACATTTAGCTGTCAAGTCTCCTTAGGATTCTTCAGACTGTCACACTTCCTCTGACTTCCCTTGCTTTTGATAACATTGACAGTGTTGAGGAGCACTGGTCAGGTACTGCATTGGCATTTGATGTTTTTCTCAAAGTTAGCCTGTGTTTATGAGTTCTTGAGAGGAAGATCAAAGAGGTTAAGTGCCATTTTCATCTCATTGTATCAACAGGGTCTATGTTGATGTTGACCTTGATCACCTGGCTGCAGTGTCTGTCAGGTTTCTCCATTGTAAATGTACTCTCTCTCTTTCCCTTTCATGCTCTGCTCTTCAGAAGGAAGTTACTCTGTGCAGCCCACACTTCAAGAGTGGAGAGTTAGCCCTGGCCGGTGTGGCTCAGTTGGCTGGATCATTGTCCCGTACACCAAAAGGTCACGCATTCGATTCCCAGTCTGGGTACACACCCAGGTTGTGGGTTCAATCCCTGGTGTGTTCGAGAGGCAGCCCGATCCATGTTTCACTCTCGTGTGGATGTGTTTCTCTCTCTCCATTCCTCTCTCTCTAAGAATCAATAAAAGCATGTCCTCTGGTGCGGATTAAAGAGTGGGGAGTTACGCTCCCCCACCTGAGGATGGAGTAGTGACATAAATTACCTTGAATTCTTCTGCCTGGGAGGTTTGTCTCTTCTCTGACATTTATTTACTCATTTATTTATATCAGCTTGGACTCACACATATTTATTTTATGCTTTGGGTTATAATGCATACTACATTTTTTATTTTGCCACTTGAGTTGGCGCTGGGGCTCTCTGGGCACTGGGGGCTCTTTCATTTGGCACCTCTTACCCTTTGACATACTATTATGGACTGAATGTTTGTGTTTGGGCCTCCGCCCCCCATTCATATGTTGAAGCCTTAATCCCAAATATGATGGTATCTAGAAATGGGGCCTTTGGGAGATAATTAGGGTTAGATGAGTTCATGAGGGCCCTCTTATGATGGGATCAGTGCCCATAAAAGAAGAGACACTGGAGAGCTTGCTCTCTCTCTGGGCATGCACACAAAGAAGAGGTCATGTGAGCACACAGCGAGGTGGCAGCTGCCTACAAACCAAGAGAAGAGGCCTCAGAATAAAATCTACCTTGTTTGCACTTGATCTTGGGCTTGCCAGCATCCAGGACTGTAAGAAATTTCTGTTGTTAAAGCCAACCAGTCTATGATATTTTGTCATGGCAGCCTGAGCTAAGACGCAGACCCATTGTTTTGCTTTCTTACTTTCTGGCAGGCAAAATGCTCCAGGCTTCTCTTGCATATCCCTGCCTCAAACCCAGACTCAACCATTTCCCCAAGGAGTCCAGCTCCTTTTATTGGAGAATGGTATTAAAAACCAAGAACTGGGTCCTGGGTAGGCAATTCTTTTTGGACAGATTACTTTGTGCCTTCTATTACTAGGCATCATGCTGGCTTCTTTTCCTGTCAGTTTACTTAACCCTCATAACATCTGTGAGGTCAACCCTCTGTACAGGAAAGAGGCTCAGTTAGGTTATATGCTGGCCAACATCACCCCATTCTGTCTCTAAAGCTCATCACATTGCCATGATGGGGACCGGTGTGGCATATATCACAAATAAACAACCCCCCCCCAAAAAAAAATCCACCCTTATTTGTCATCAGTTTTGTTCTTCATAGGCACTGGAATAATCTGAATTACAATCATTCTGGTAACAGGTAACCAGAGCTCATTCAGTGGAGTGAGGATGTGATAATAATCTGGGCCCACAAAAGATATAGATTACCTCTGCAGATGTGCCCAGATGACCTGTACCTATCTTTACATGTACAGACGACGGGCACTTATAGTTGGCAGGCACTCTTGCAGGGGCTAACATTAACTCCTGCAATCCTCACAGTAATTCCATTGGGCAGATACTGTTATTCCCATTTACAGATGCCAGAGAGGTCTTAAGTCACACAACCAGTAAGAGGTGAAGCTGTGGACAGAATAGGCTGCCACTAGAGTCTGTATCTTTTTAGGTAACTAAGGTAGTTAAAAATAGTACCTCTCAGGTAACTAGCCTATTCAACCAACAGGACATCCTATTTCTCAAGTCCTTTGGAGGAGATTTAATTGTACTACCTATTTACAAATTCTTGCATTTGTAGAATATGTACAGTATTGGGTATCAGTGAGTCAGAGAGCTATGCAGGAAAACTTTATTATGATGGCTTGGGTCCCCGTGACTTGCAAGAAAGCAGCATGGTACATCTCATCCCAGAAACAGAGCCTCCACCAGACTCCTCATTTCCTTATGGCAAGAGCAAGTCTTTCAGAGGCTTCCCATCTCTCTTAGGGTAAAACCAGAAACCTTCTTGGGCCTCTCTCCACTGGGACACTGCGCTTCAGCCACTCAGGTCTTAAACTTCTCCCATCCCAAAGACCTTTAGATAAGACATTCTCTCAGACACTTTGTGTCACCTAGCCAAATCCTTTTCATCTTTTAGGCTGCCCCTAACCCGCAGACCAGGTTTGATTCCCTTCTTAAAATCTCTCACGGCGTCTTGTACTTCTTTTAGTATGGTAACAGAAAAACCGTGTAATTACTGAACGTCTGTCTTGCTGGCTCTAAGTGTAAACTCCATGTGGCCAGGGGCCCTGTTTATCTTGTTTGTTGCTAAATCCCCAGAGCTTAGCACATACTTGGCACCAAAAATAAAAAAAATACTTGTAAACTGAGCAGAAGAATTATCAGCTAAGGAGGAAAGAAATACTCTAGTCTCCTTGGCATGGACTAGACCTGCTGAGTGTGGAAGAAGGCCTGCCCAGGCAGACACAGGGAGCGCGCTGGGCCCCCTTGGCAGAGTGGTTAGCAAACCAAAGGATAAATGAGTATAACTATGCAATATTCCCCGCCTCCCCCCCCCCCCCAAACAATTTTTAAGTGATCAGGAAATGGTCAGGGTAAAATTTTAATTCTGCAACAAAATATAATCCAACTTTAATAGTGCTAAAACCTCAATCGAAGAAATTTCAACTCAGAACCCTGAAGGCCAAAGTGAAAGCCGCGCACCGGTTTTGCCCACCCGGTAGATGAGTCATTCAATCAACTGTGCCCCTATGGTTATCGTTGTTTATCTTTAGTTACAGCCCTTTTATTTATATATATGTTTTATCTTTATTTTTGCAAATGTTTTATCATCTCTTTCCTGATTCCTCGAAACAGTCCTAGGCGGAGAGAGCTGGTCCCCATGGCCTGGGCTATGAAGAAATGTTTCCTCTTTCAAAGACTCTAGTTTTGGGACGATAAGCGTTGCTAAAGAGGAAGCAATCAAACCTACGGTGAGGGCTCTGCCCTCCGCCCAGCCGGCGGCTTCCTGGTTTTTAGGCGCTTTCAGATCCTCCCGCGACTCGACTGCGATCAAACTGGGTCGCCATTCACTTGTTGCGATCACGTCTCTCAATCTGTTCACCTTAAGACACCACACCCAAGTCGATGGTGGAAAGCCCACCCGTTTCTCCCAACCGCGAAGCCCAGTCTGCAGTGTTCGCCAGCGTGACATCAACACGAATCCTACGTTCGGACACTTTTACTTTCATTCATTTTGCAACAAGTGCGCAGTTGCCTTCCCTGCCGTGCGGTCCAGGAGCCTCCTGAGGGGCGCGGGCCCGGGGGCGGGGAGCCGTCGGCAGGGCGCCCCACGTCCCCGGAGGCTGGTCGGCCGGGCTGTTCCCGGAAACCGCCCCTGGGAGGGACGCCGCGAGGGGACTGCGCAGGACGCGGTGACACCAAAACAGAGCTCGGTGATTCAATCACCTCAGGGCACTGCTTTCCAAAGACAACGCTGCTTTCGCAGGGCTACGCTTCTCCAACTTCCACAGAGCCTTTCCCACGGCTGGGGGCCCACAGCTCCTGGCCGCCGCCCCCGGCGAACCGTCCAGGGACCACCGGCGGCCCTCCGCCCTAGCGACCAAACGGCTCCCACCGCTCCCGCCAGCCCCTCCTGGCAGCGGCCAACGCCTCCGCCACGTGCCCGCCTCCCGCAGCCAGGCCGCCCGCGATTGGCTGGCGGTGCTGCCCATCGCGAGGGGAGGGCGCGTCGCTCGCAGGTCGGCGCTCCCATTGGTCCTGCGGCGGCGGTAGCGCGCGCGACCCGGGCGAGGAAGGGAAGCCGGCGGCTGCGGAACGGGCGGAGGCTGTGGGTTTCGTAACCGTCGCTCCTCCTCGCTGCGAGGCCTGGGTCGGGTCGGGCCGCGCCGCGCGGGGCCGCTTGGAGTGGAGGCCGCCTGGGGGCGGGCGGGCTGGAGGCGCAGGTAAGGAGGCCGCGGACTGGCGGGCGGGCTGGGGTGGGGGGTTGGAGGAGGAGGAGAAGGCCGCGGCGGAGCCGGCCGCTCGCGTGGGCGCAGGCCCAGCCCGAGGAGATCAAGAGCGGCGGCCGGCTGGCCGGGAAGGCCCCGCGCTGCCGGCGTCGCGGGCGGCGGCCCCGCGCGGCGTCTGATGCAACCTGCCGGCAACACCCGGCGGGGCGCTGAGCTCATCCCTGGCTGCCGCTCAGCGCCGGGCCCCGCCCGCCGACCCCCGCGTTTCCCGGGCGCCCCTCGCTGCCGGCCGGGGACAGGACGGAAGACGAGATGCGCCCCCTCCAAAGCCCGGCTGTCTGTGCTAGTGCGGTGGTGACAAGCTCGGCTCGTATTGGCCCCTGGGGATAAAGGGTGTTCCCAGGAGAGCCGGAGGTGGACCGCATCTTATTTTAGTGCCACATAGGATATGTGCTGCTCCTCCAGAACTGCTCCATGTGGGGTCGTCGAGAATTCTGCTCAGAAGTCAATAGAGGGATAGTCAGGGAGAGCAGTTGATTTTTACTTTGTGACTTTACAGAAATACTATTGTGTCACTTACGGAGCCTTAGCCTGAATACCCCGCTGTTTACTGTTGAACGCAGGTGAGATGAATGTACGGCAGCCACGAGTTGAATTGGAAAGGGCTGGGTTAGCGGGTGGAGGGAACACAGCAGGGAACAGCTAGCCGAGATGTCTAAGGTGGAGAGGATGGGATTGCAGGTTTGAGGGGAAGGATAATCTGTTCCAAGTAAGCTTGTATGTTTTTCTTCAGAAGGTTTAAGCGTTTGGTTTTCCTCTTGTCTGAGGTTTATGCTTAATCAGGCATCTTAAAATGTTTTAGTTTCAGGTAGGTTTTAACATTAGGGGCTGCACAAAAATTGGTAGTTCTGTTTCTGAGTCTACACTCATTTGAATCCTTATTTTTGAAGAGCTTGTCTCTAAAGTCAGATAGGTTATGCGACTCCCAAAGAAGTTTTCGAAGTAAAATACTGTAAGGGCTTGCTTTACCAAGAAATTCTGCATCCAAGTTTTTGATATTTAAAAGTTAAAATCTGGACAGCTATCACCACTTGAGTGGTATTTGGGATAAGCTGTTCTTAAAGTTGATTCCTTGTTTCTGGAAGAAATTACTGTAAACAAGGTTAAATAATTACAGGATGCTAATGGGCTGAAGAATTTTTCAACTTCTTGATTCCTGCTTCTGATGGGCACCCTTGGCTGATTCAGTCATTTTTAATACGTGCCTAAAAAAACAGAAACAAAACTTTTTTTCCCCTCCCCCAGAATATCCTTTAAATTCTCAAGAGCACACCAGCAAGGTTATCTGATCATGGAGAGGTGGTTTCCTCCCTAGGGATTTAGACAGCACATGTTGAGTGCTTAGTAAAGACAAATAGGACCTCATGAGGGCTGAATTTGGACGTAAGGTCTAAGATTGCCGCAGCTGATCACAGTAATGATAAATGCAGGTGGCCACAGTTCCAGGTTTATTGCATATTCTCGAGAGAGGATGCCTTCATGGGTTCTTATACTGGTATCTTGTACTAGTAGTTAACGTACATTGTTCTACCTTGTAGGCTTTCCAGCCCTATCAGTAAAAACAAACAGAACACATCTCCTAATAGATGTATATTTATAAATAATGTGTGTGTACTGTTTCTTTGTGTATGTTATCACACCAAAAGTGGATTTTAAAATGACATTTAAAAAAGACAAATGACCATACATTTTCTTCTCATTTATATACTCCCTGAAGGGATGGACCCTCCTTCATGGACCCCTGTTTTGGGTCATGGAGCAAGCAGTACAACTAAATGGAAAGAACTGCTCCCTTGGATATCTACTGACTTTGACTGCTTACCTTGACTTTACTTGTAGTACAGAGTTGTCACACGCTGGCAGCACATGCCTAAGAACTTGAGATTATTAATTGGAAAACAATGAGACTAAGTAGAAAATAACTGAAATGAAGCAAAGGCTAGGCAAGAATGGTGTTCACTGTATAGACTGGGGACTTGTGGTAGCAAATGGAACTGTATTTTTATTTTCCCACAAACAGGATCAAATCCAAGGTATTAACCGTACACTTTTAAGACTCTGAACTTTAGGTAGTAAGACCATGATATCTTAGTAATACTCTTGATTTAATTACGATTATTTTAAGAGATTTTAATCTAGAGTGCCTCATTTTTATAAGACTTTTATTAAAAAACATTTTCTCTTAGCCTTTGGAGCCTATATTCAACAAGTATTCTTTAAGCACCACCACTGTCTGCCTAGCCCTGCACCAGACGCTGGGCCTGTGGAGATGAGGGCAGAGTCCTGCCTCTAGGTCTCTAGGTTAGTCTGCGGGGAGACACACTGTAGAGTTGGTGTTGACAAAGAGACCCAGGGAACGAACTGGACAGAAGCACAAAGAAAAGAGAAAGCCCCGGCCATTTAGAGGCCTGGTGGTGGTTTAGTATTGAGGTGTGAAGTATAGGGGAGCGGGGGCTAGAGGGAGGCTTAATACCTTGGATCTAATCCTGCTTGTGGGAGCCACAGAATTTTCAACAAGAGCGTGTGATACACTTGGGTTTGAGTGTTAGATTGCTCTGGAGACAGTGGTTGGAGGGAACATGCTAAATAAACCAGAGGAGACCAGTGCCCCTGAGAGATGATGTCAGCCTGAGCCATGATGTCAGCCTGAGGTAATTCTGTGGCATTGGGATGGAGAGGGATGGTGGATGTAAAGTTTTTTTCCCTGGGTGGGGGTAGAATTGCCACCTGTTAGTGATTGAACAGATTTGGAGAAAGGGAGAAACATCTATAAATATTTTGGCATGTAGACCTTCACTGAGGAAATTTGAGTGAAAAATTTATTTTGGGGGACCAGGAAGGAATGTCTGATTGTACATATGTGGGGGAAAATGACAAGAGGTTAGAAAATTCTTGACATGTTTATTTTCCCAAATGAAAATTGATTTTTGTTTTACTCATTCTAACATTGAGTTTTCAGGGTGTTACTGATTTGAATGAAGACATTTGAATTTTAAAAATGTTCCCCAGTTTTAAAGATCTGTTGTCATCTGCAGTAGTGGCTTTCAAACTTCGGTGTCATCAGAATTGCGTGGAGGTCCTATTAAAACAAGATTGCTCAGCCAGCCCTATTCCTAGAGCTCCTGATTCCTAGATCTGGGCAGCCTGAGAATTTGTAATTCTAACAAGTTCCCAAATGATGATGTTGCTGGTCCAAGGACCACACTTTGAGTGCTACTGCTCTTCGGTTTTCCTACTGCTTCCTGCTTGAATGATTCATATTCAGGGAAACAAGGCGCCACCCTGCTTCCTGTAGACTGAACTTTGGAATAGTATTTGTCCACATAGGAGCCAGACTTGCATGTAGGGTTGAATGTCCAGATTTGAAGTAAACTTATTTTATTGGCTATTGTAGGGGCTCAAATGTTTGTGGAAGGAACAAAAGCACAAATGACAGGGTAAACTGTAAAATGTGTAAATTTTAGAGGCAGCTATTTGCTCAGTGTAAAAACAAAACCAATAATCTGTTGGGAGTTAAGTCTTTCAGACCATTTGGCTCTTTGACTCCCTTTGCTTGGTTCATTTTCCTTAATGGATATCTCTTCACTTTAAGAGCTACTTTCTTGGCTTGTCTTTAGTTGAAGGACTTTTTTTTTAATCCTCACCTAAGGATATTTTTTCCATTGCTTTTTAAGGGGGGCGGGGAGAGAAACATTAATGTGAGAGACATCGATTGGTTGCCTCCTGCACGAGCCCCAACCGGGGCTGGGGATTGAACCTGCATCCCAGGTACATGCCCTTGACTGGGAATTGAACCCTCGACCCTTCTGTGCTCGGGCTGACGCTCTAACCACTTAGCCATAGTGGCCGGGGCTAAAGGACTTTTTTTAAAAAAACCAACAACATTTTTGGAGTTCTTTTTATTACCTCAAGTTTCCCTTTCTTACAGTTTTACCAGTTTGATGATACTCTTTGTTTTCAAGCCAAAGGGCTCATTTTCAAAACCTCGCCTACTGTGTTCAGCCTAGTACTTTGCTTGGCAAGATGAGTCAGACTGAGGTAAAAGAGCCCTTCCCTATCTTTGGGTACAAAAATGGGCATGGACATCAATGAGTTTGGAGCCTTTAATAAGAGTTTTCAGTGATGGCAGTTGATGGTGTGTTGTCGGTCAGAAGGCATTTTACCGTTCTACATCCCCCTTTGTTACTGTTGAGGTGACTATAGAGATTAGCTTTAAAAACTAAATATAAGTGGTACACTGTGTATGAAATGAGAGAAATAAGATGACATGGTCATGATTGTTGAGCTGATCCCAGGAGAGGTGCTCAATGAGCTCTTTAAAACTGAATAAAACACTTATGTTCACTTTCTACCAAATAGGTAATTGTCTGGGAAATTGTGAAGTGTCCATTCCTGACCATAGCCTTGGAGTAGATATCCATCATGGTTTGGAAGGGAGCTTTCTATCTTGCTGTAGTACTGGAGTGAAACAGATGCCCCACTAGCTCAAGGCTGCCTGTGTGGCTTTAAAAACAGTTGAAAGTAATGATATATGGACTTAAAAAAAAAAATTGTTGGTTATCAAATGATCTTTAATTGAAATATTTTCCGTTGTTTAATTTATTGATTTGAGAGAGAGAGAGGGAGGAGGAAAGAGAAACATCGTTTTATTGTCCCACTTACCTATGCATTCATTGGTTGATTCTTGTATGTGCCCTGACCAGGGATCAAACCCACAACCTTGGTGTATTGGGACAACACTCTAACCAACTGAGCTTCCCTGTTGATGCCACCTATGATGTCATGAGGCTGGTAGCCATCAACATTGCAGCCCGCAGACTGGGCAGTCCCCTGAATCTCTTTAATGGTTCCAGAGAGCTCTCTAGCTAAAGATTGGTGCTGCATCTGTTGGGCATTGTTGGCAGTCTCATCAAAAGTGGTTATTTCCACTATGCTTAATGTTTATTTGGTTCTTTCTGTCTCTTGGTGTTTCTTTGAGGGCTTTGATGACCAGGGCAGATGCACAAGGTACTGCTCAATCTGGGCCTCTCTGTTCTGAATGGTCAGTTTCATTGTAATCCTCAGACTCTTCCAATCACTGATTGCTTTGGCGATGCCATCACCAACCTTTATTGGATACAGACCCAAGGAGTCGATCAATCTTGGGGGTCAGGGCAGACGTGGCATCAACTTCCCCACTGGTGCAACTTAAGTATATGACTGATCTTGTTGGACTCGAACTTCGGCGGCATGGGGGAGATGGCTGGTGTTGGATGAACCTGGATTCGGGATGACTGAAGAAAGTTGCTTAAAGGTCACCTTCGAGCCGAAAACCGAAAGGGTATATGGACTTTTTAAAAGCAAAGATTTTATAAAGCAGACATCCGTTCATATAGAAATGCCCGGCTAAAGGTTTGGGTGAAGCTACTGGTGTTTACTAACTGAGCTTCTCTGAAGAACTGTGAGATATACTCATTTGAGGCATTTCATAATTATGGCTCCAGGTTTTTTTATCATACAGCTTTAGTAGTTTTGTGAAAAGAGAAAGGTATAGTTTTATGGTTCACAACACTGCTTTCTAAATTTTTAAGAATGCTATGACTTCTTGATGGACACGGTTCACTCAGCTTAGCCAGTTTGTCTTGAAGTGACTTTATGATGATAAAATAGGTGTGCTTTTTGACACATCTTGAGGCAGCTGTAGTGACCTAGTTGAATTTATAGTAACCCAGATATGACTAGTTTTTGAAACTGTGATTTCATGTCTGAAGCAGCAGTAGTTATTTCAGGACCGGTATGTCCCCTGAGCTCCCCCGGCAGTGAGGTGGGCGCAGGCACTGCAGCTGCTCAGTCTCTGTCTAGCCTCAGTCCCAGTACTTGCAGTTCCTGGACTTCTGTTTCTTTCCTTGTGGTTTTAGTTTGACTATGTTTAGATGTGTTTTTTAATTATGTCAACAAGAAAGAAACACTATGAGAAGCATGGTGGAATGGGGAAGCATATTGGGTGTCTCAGAGCTCCTAAATCTATGATTCAAGAAACTAACTTAGGAAATCTCTGTAAACTATTACTGAGGTCATTCAAAAAATAAAAACAAGCCAAAACCCACCTTTTCAAAATATCCCATGAAACACCCTCTGGGAAAGAAGTCAAGTCCTTGGTGACGCACTCTGCCTATTGGAATAAGGAGCATGTAGCGACCCTAGGACAGTATTCTCGATGAACACGAGTGGGGCGTTCTGCTGCAGCATTGGATTTCAACTTCAATCAGCAATGGAAGCTTTTCCCCCTTGCACTGTCGGTGTCTCTTCTATTATAATTGAACTCACCTATTCCCTGTTCAAACCAAACATCTCAAATTTCTCTCTGGCAGATTGCCAAGCACTAGTAGTTCATATGTGTTGTCTAATTAGTGGTATTCTTGTGTTTTTCCTCCCATTTTTGAAAACAGTCACAGATGGGCAGTACCCTCAGGGGTTCATGTGGGCTGAATTTGGCCTTATGGTGCTTCTCTACTAGCTTACCTTCCTCAGTTAAATGGCTTAGACTTCTGAAACATTGGAACAGTTGGCAGCTGCTGTAGACTTTCCTCAGCATAATCAATGTTGGCCTTCTGTTAGGTACATGCACGTTTAATCTCATTTGATCTTGTCATTTCAAATATTTTAATGCAGTTTATTCTTCAACTAGGTACATGTGAAGATTTCTTGGCAGTGTAGAGTGGAAACCATTGATCACTGTGCCCTCATTTCTGCCTGTTCTGTGTTGGCAAGGGAGAGTGCCCAAATGAGCAAGATATCGCAGCAGAACAGTACTCCAGGAGTGAACGGAATAAGCGTTATTCACACTCCAGCTCATGCCAGCGGCTTGCAGCAGGTTCCTCAGCTGGTGCCTGCTGGCCCTGGGGGAGGAGGCAAGGCGGCGCCTCCAAGCAAGCAAAGCAAAAAGAGCTCACCCATGGATCGAAACAGTGATGAGTATCGTCAGCGCAGAGAAAGGAACAACATGGCTGTGAAAAAGAGCCGGTTGAAAAGCAAGCAGAAAGCACAGGATACCCTGCAGAGAGTGAATCAGCTCAAAGAAGAGAATGAACGGTTGGAAGCAAAAATTAAACTGCTGACTAAGGAATTAAGTGTACTGAAAGATTTGTTTCTTGAGCATGCGCACAACCTTGCAGACAACGTGCAACCCAGTAGCACTGAAAATATGACAAATTCTGATAATGCAGGACAGTAGATGGCACCCCTCCTGACTTCACTACTTGTGGCTTGAACATTAAAGGTGTGGCGACCTACACCACTCGTGTCAATGGTTGAACATTGTCTTGTTCCCCAAAGATCCATTGAAGGTTGTTTTCTAGGATCAGCACTGAAGAATTGATTAGCTAAAATGTTAGCCATGTAATTAGAATTTCTGGTTTTAAATGATACTGGGACAAACAAATTTTTAAGGTATATGGTAAAAAAAAAAAAAAAAAAAAAAAGTCCCAGACCTGGGTGTTCTTAATAAATCCTGACTTCCCAAGAAGTGCTTCTTTTTTAGGTTAACAAAAGGAATGAGGAACTGGCAGGTCACACAGAAAGTTCTGGGTTTTGATGGATATGGTTAATTGGATTAAGAGTTGAATGCTGTTTGTGATAATCTATTTGTGATTTTATTCTAAATTATGTATTAAAAATCCTTAGGGCTATAGAAACCAATCACTTTGTAATTTGGAGTGATGTTATGTATAGCATAAACCTTGGTTTAGCATAAATATTACTGGTTCCCCAATAAGTATAAGTTTTTGAGTAGCAATGTCAGGTTAAGTAAAGAAACCCCATTGCATTTTAAAGGCAGTATGCAGCCATTTGGCTTAAAAATATAACACTTAGGAAGCATATAGGTTTTTAAGAAATACAAGTAAAGCATATTAGAATTATGCTTTTGGGATACCTTTGGGTTATTGGATTAGCATTTTTTTTGGTATCCTTTAAAAAAACACACCAAACTCAGTAGTTTATAGAAACTTATGTACTAAAATTTTAGTTTCTGCAGATGCTAGTAAAGTAAGCATTTTTTTTTTTTTTAAATACCATTTTGACAACCAACTTAGTAAACAAAATGTCTTAGTAGTTTAATCACAGAAGCTACTGATTAGGAGTTGGAATTCCAGTTCAGTAGGTAGTTTGACTTGTGTTGAAATATCTGCTATGGGGCCATGAGTTTTAAAGGCAAAAACTTCTTATGAAGGACTATTTGGTGTTTGGACTTAACCAAGTGATTATGAGAAAAATGCGTCAACTCCCAAAATAATAGTCTAAGAAAACTTGAAAGTGTAAGGTTTAACCTTTAATTTATTTCACTTAAATACATCTTTTTATATTTTTGTGATATTTCTTTTTCGAGTTAGCTGTTCTTCCAGACTTTTTGTACCACTGCTTCTGTTTAGTTATTTGTATGCTTTTATATCCCATAAGTTATTTTAGAAAGAAAATACTGATAACACTCAGGATATTGACATTTTTATTGAGACTAAGAATATGGCAATCAAGTCGGGAATCTCTAGTCTGATTGATATCAATGTTGGTAGTTCTGATTGTCCTTGTCGACTTTATTTTTAGCAGCACAATTCTGGCTAAAATTTGTTGGCTTTGTGGGTGGTTTTTTTTCCTCTTTTTTAATTTTTATTTTTTTGGTGTCTGGGCTGGTGACAAGAGACTGAGTCACGTCTGATTTAAAAAGTTTTTGTTACCAGGTATCTCATTTGAATGTGGGTTTTTTTTGGCCACATTGCTGTTTCATACTAGGACCTGGAACAGTGTAACCAGCATGTAACTTAAGTTGTCCCCTTGCGTTGGTGGAAGAGCGCTGTCTGTGTTCTTCTGGGCAGAAGACATCACAGCTCCCTGAAACTCAGCAAAGCCATTATTAAGGCCACGAGCCTGCCATGAGCCCCTTTTGCAAGTGACAGGAACCCACTGTTGTTCCATGAGAGCTGCTGTCCCAGGAGGGTTAACTCCCTATAGAGCCAGGAGACAGAATAGGGGCTTCTGTTAGGGTCTAACACCAGTTTACTTTGGTTGGACTATTGACCTACTGGTAATAGGTGTTTTGAATAACAAACTAGGAGATACCCACAGATCCTACTGACTCTTTAATAGCTGATCAATGTTATATAATTAACCTAATTGGAGATGCAGTTAGGTCACTTGAATCTTTAAGCACCAATAGTAGGTGTTACAGACATTTTAATATCTTACTAAAAAATATCTTTCAGAAATTGATGTCTCCATGGAATGAATGTTTACCAGTTATATGAATTGACTTAACTCTCTTAGAAAAGAAGCTTTAGGGAAATCATCAGGAGTGTGTACTCAATATTTCAAATCAGAACATGAAATTGGGAATTTGGAAAAATGAGTTCAAGCTTTCTTGTTACCTATGCAAATGAAAACTTGAGCACAAGCAGCCCTTTATGCATAGTACAAAAATGTTAACTATTGTCTTCACTGTCTTACTGAAGTGTTTGGGAATGCAAGTTCTTAGTTTGATAGATTTAGATTTATCAGTATAAAATGGAGGGAGATCAAGTATGGGGGATGGGTAAGTTTAGAGCTTTGGGAACTATAAAATGACTTCTGTAACTTTTGTTCTGTAGGTTACTTATGGAACCATTAGGATTTGATCTGCCTTTGCTGGCAGGTCCCGTTGTTTAGGAACTAGGCTTCAGTATGTAAGTTTCTAGCTGTACCCGAGTCTCCCGGATGGGTGCTTTGACTGGTCTTGGCTGCAAGTGGTGAGATCAAGAGCAGCTCTTCCTGGTGTCTGGCCCCTTTCAGTTTTGGGGATGTGAGCTCAGATACTTTGGACATTCTTACTAAGAAGTAGTAAGATTTTAATAAAATATGACCAGAAGAGGGTCACATGACCAGTCACGAGTATGAAATTCTCAAATTTACATAAAGTATGTATAACTTGATAATAAAGGAAATCATAGCAGTTTTTGCTATTTCTTAATCCCCATTAGAGACTTGAAACTATGTACCTGAACAACCCAGTTAGCACGCAAGTGCTTTTTGATGCCTTAGAAATAGGAAATCATTTTTTGTTTGATAAAAGCTAGGAAGGAGGGAATCCATTCTACAGCTGTTAGACCTGCCTCTCAGGAAAAAGTACTTAACTCGTTCTTTTTGTTCCTGGCTTTCCTCAGTTTGTGAGAATACTCTATTTTTTTAAATATAATTTTATTTCTTTCAATGAATTTGAAATAAAAAAACTTTGGAATAATGACTATTTCATTGTGGGTTTCTTTGTTAGATACCAAGAAAGCGTCCAGATGTTACACAACTCTGACTAGCAGGCAGATGCCCTGCTGTCCCCTGGGACAGGGCTGAGGTGGGGATGGGATGGACAAGCAGGGGTGTTTTGTCCAAGTCTGGATTTTCTTTAATGCATAGGAACAGTTTTCCGTGAATATAGAGCGCCTCTTTTGTTATGTTCTTTATCACCTGGTCTAATCTAAAAATGTATATTAGAATAGAGAAAGCAGTAACTGGTGTGGTTTCCATTTAGAGTGGCAGGAAATTTGTTCATATGATAGGAATGTCACAGTGAGGCCTTTCCCTTAATGATACAATTTATGGTATGTCTGTAGTTTTCATTTACATGATGCCATGGAATGTATAGAAATGAATTCATAAATATTGAGTCCAAGAAGCTGGCTTCAGTGTTTCAAGAGAAGATGCCATTTAGATACTTTTCTTCGATGATCCTTCAGTTATTTATGTCTTGGGAAATATCTCCTTATTGCATCTTAATGGAAATTGTAGTACAGCAATTATTTCTATGGGTAGCATGTCCCGTTTCATTTTTATGAATTAGTTGTAATTTAGAATCCAGGATCTTGTCTTGGGGAATTTTATAGACATAATTTGTGAAGGTACCAGCTCCTTAATAAAAGCACTTTTAGACTTGCTGCTTTCACTGCTTATGAGTATCTGGAGAGTTCATATGCACTTTACATATATTCAAAGGAGAACACCGACCCTGAATATTCTTTTCTGGCAGAACGCCCACTCCTCCCAGAACTCTAAGCCTGAAAGTCACGCAGAACTGTCTAGAGAATTTGGGGTTGTAGAACTGGGGTGGTTAGTGAGGCAGTCACACATGTTAAAACTTTTTGCAGTCTGAATACCCAAGTCTTGCCACTCCCTCTGAAATAGCTGCAAGAGCCAGATGCCCTGCCGCATCACCACCTTTCAGTTCTACCTCCTAAACGTCCCTCTTGCACCTGTTTCCCCTCCAGTCCCCTCCCCTCCCGCAGAGCCATCTTCCTCTCTGCCTGGACTTGGTCTCCCTGGACCACTGCATGCTTTCCAGACCTTTGGTTCCCCAGTGCGCACTGGATGAGGCTGACTTCATTTCCTTACATTCTGTCTCTCATCACTTTGCTCTGGCTACAGGCTTTCCCAAGCTCATCCCAGGGCCATCTTAGGACAGCTTTCCTTATGTCTTGGATAGCCTCCTCTCTCCCTCTTCACTTTCAACTCTCCGCTCTCAGCCCCCTGGCTTTCTAGACAAGGTGAATCCTGTTACCTTCCTTCCTGGCCCTTGTCAATGTTTCAGACGATGTATTCATGTTTGTTTAAGATGTATCCTCGATTTGTTGTTCCACTTATGCATTTGTTGGTTGCTTTTTGTATGTGCCCTAACCAGGGATTGAACCCACAACCTTGGTGTATCGAGATGACGTGCTAACCAACTGAGCCACACCAGCCAGGGAAGGAAGCATGTTTTTATCGCACACTGGCACATAGGAGATGCTCAGGTTATTTCTTGAGTGAATATGCAGGCCCTTCCAGGGTTTTAGAAAGTCATTTAGTGCTGTACAGCTTTCTGGAAGGATCTCTAATATATTTCTTAAGTTGTACAAATTTCTGCAGTGGGGAGGAGACGTAGGATTTGGCTACCTCCTTTGGAACGTGGGGCAGAGCAAGTGGCTACTGCTGGCCATCTGAGAACAGCACCTTCATGGACTGCCCCTTTGACTTTTGGACCTGGGCTAACCCAGTCACATCTGTGCTCCCAGTGTCCCTTCTGGACAAAGCTCTGAGTTCCTGAGATTTCTCCTTGTTCTTGTCTACTTGCTTGATGATCAGAAAACATTTACATGAAGTGAGCAGTTTTGGTATAAAATGTTTAAAGGAGAAAGATGTTTGTATCATTCAGCTATGTTTTTTAATTAACAAAACTAAATGGTTCATTTGGAGTTTTAACTTCAGCTGGTTTTATCTTTGGGGGGGCGGGGGGACTGAAATCCTAGACACCAGAATGTGTCTTCCACAAGCACAGCTGGGGTAGAGAGATACGGGGCAAACTCAAACTCCTGACACTCAGAAAGGCAATCACCCCTTAAACTCCTCAATGTCACAAATAACTCTGGCTATATCTGCACCAGCAGGAAACCTCAAGGATTAGATGTTACAAATCTAAGAAACAAGATAAATGGTTTCTTGGAACTGAGATTGGCCACATCACAGGCACTTTTGTGTCACTGCCATTGGAAGAAATCAATCTGTATTAAACTCTTCAGTGACTTCTCTAAATGTCTAGCTTGGGCTACAGAGTTCCCCACTGCATCATGGTTTCATTGCTGATGTCTTTTCTCACTTGTCCTGCACTGGGCTTAGAAACTCCTGGATGACAGCTCTGAGGAGACAAAGCTGGAGTGGTGCACAGAATTCTAGAAGCCGGCTCCAGGGGGTGGGGCAGTTCCGTGGGACCATGGGAGAACTGGGCACTCAGAGGTAAGGACAGGGACTCTGCCGCTGGCAGGGACTGGGCCCAGCTGGCCCTGGATGGCTCACAGCCTCAGAGTAGCATTTGGTCAGTGGGCTTACACTTAGGGAGGACGGAGGGTTTCAGCAAAGATGGAAGGAACGAGAAAGCTCCCCTTTGCATGGTGCTACCTCTGCCTTAGGTGCTGTCACCTGTCAGATGCTGGCTTTGCTAGCATGTCCTGTGTGAGAAGGAAATCAAGGATGAGGAATCTGCAGGTCTTAGGTTAGAAATAACTGTGTTAAGTGCTCCATAATTCTGCCCACTTCGGAAACCGCTTTGAGGCAGGAATCGTATCAAAAAGACTTCTTACTCTACCTTTCACCTTGGAGCGTGTGCAAAGGCGTGGAGTGGGACGGCTCTGTGTTCCTGATCTGAGCCTGGGGTCTCTGGTCAGGTCTAAGTGTGCAGGCTCATCTGCAAAGGGGTAAAGGGCAGAGAAGGACACGTGCACAAGAGACTATTTTAGAAAACCTTTAATTGCTAATTCCATTCTGTGCATTGATTCTTGAGAAAAAACACTGGAAATCTATCTTTCCTGAGCATAAGAATACAAATGACAGCAAGACACATTTTAGTGGCTATTAAAGAAGAGGATTTTTTTGTAATTAGCATTTTAAAAGCCACTGTCATTTAAGCAAAGTATTAACAGATTAGGGTGTGATCTTGTAGAAAGTTAATGAAAGTTTTCCCCTAGGACACAGCACTATTTGGTGCGATCAAACTTCAGTGCTGGCATGTGATTTCTGAGCTCCATCTCTTGCTGCTGGATGGCCAGTCAGCAGGCTGCCCACTGGGCACTCCCAGCTGGCTCTACTTGGGGCCAGAGAAGGAAGTAAAGGCCTTGTCAGAGCCTGCCATGCATGCTTCGATTTCCTCCACCGTGCGGGGCACACAGGTCAGCAGCTCTGTGCCACTGTCCGTCACCACGACGTCCTCCTCGATGCGGACCTGGGTCAGACCAATGGACTCTCAGGATTAGAAGGCCAACCCCCAGAGTTGGAGAAGCCTTCAGGGGCGTGGTCCACACTGCCCCTGAATGAAGGGGCTGGCTTCAAAGGCCTCTGGGCCACTGCTAAGGAAGGCCCATTCCATGGGATATGTGCTCATGCCACCTGCCCACCCTGTCCTTGCCCCTTGCACCCTGCCAGGTGGAGAGAACCCCTGGAGTGGGCAGGGGGTTTGTAGAATTTGTCTCTTCTGTTGAGGGTGAGGCACCTGTCCAGTGACAGACCATGAGAAAGGGCAGGCCAGGTCCTTCCCAACTGGGGAAGTCAAGACTGTCCCTCCCCACTAGGGCTCCTGTCCTGGGACAAAGGTAACATGCAGCAATGGGGGGGGGGCATTGATTGGCACTCACCCCACCAAACCCGCGAAAGCGCTGTAGGACCTCGCGGTTAAAGAAGCAGGCGCGCGCTGGGTCAGCCAGGGCCTCGTCCAGGAGGTGGTCGATGAAATAAATGCCCGGCTCCACCGTGAGCACCATGCCTGGCTCCAGGTGCCGTGCGGTGCGCAGGCTCCGCAGGCCCGGCTCGTCAATGCGCTCCACGCCCTGCGGTTACAGGGAAGGTGAGGAGGACCCAGCTGATGGCTCGCACAGAGGAACAGCCCTCATGCAGGCAGCCTCGTGTGGGGGCTGGCTCCGGCCTGTGCAGTCTTGCTGCAGCTGCAGGGGAGGCTTTGTGACCAGAGATCTGCAGCCCAGACTCCCCCCTGCAGTGCTGTGCCACAGGCACTTCAGAGAGGACCCTCTGTTCTCTGCACACACCCCAGATCTTAGTGGCCCTGCCTGTTACTCTCAGCACTGCCGGCGGGAGCCTGTGGACACCATGTGCATACACACAGGGCAAGCTGCCCAGGGGGCCTGGCTGTCCAGCAGCCCTCACCTGGGCCTTCTCCTCTCCAGGGGAGCAGGAGAAGCCAAAGCTGTGAAGCCAAAAAAGCTCTTAAGGAGGCTGCGAGGCGCCTGGGCTGCATCTCTTCTTCCAGGCAGCTCAAGTGGAAGCCGGCCCCAGAAGTGCCGAGCCTGGCTCCCCCAGGCCAAGTCCCAGGTTTTCCATGTGGCCTTCCAGGAGGAGGGACAGGTGCTGTCATCAGGACGGGCCTGCCAGCACCAGCTCTGGCGTGTATTTGCACAAATGCATGCGTACTCCATGTACATGGACCTTGCCCATGCTCTGGGCCATCCCAGAGCTCTGGGCCATGGCTCTTAGCACTGAGTGAGCAGCAGTGGCAGCTGCTCCCCGCAGAAGCACCCCCTCCCCGCAAGTGCGCACCCAGCCTGGGCCTGTCTTCTCACACGGGCGTAGTTGACTGCTGCCCAGGCTGTGAGGGCAGGTGGTGCCTAGGATGCTTGGAGAAATATTCTTGTCTTCCCCAGGTCACTGAGGTACCCATCCAGCCCTCAGCCAAGGCCTGGGGGTGAGTGGGCAGTAAGCAAGCTTTCTGGTCAGGCCCTGAGCTTGCCCTGCCCTGCTCACAGCAATCCCCTGAAAGCCCAGCTGCTGGAGACGGAGCTGTCATTTCTGACTGTTTTGGGGCCAAGAACATCAGACTTCAATTAGTGGTTCATGTAAGGTAACCAGAAACAGGCTGGCTCAGCCTCCATGGCTGGGCACAGCGGGGAAGGCTGTGACCATGATTCCATGAGGGCGGGGCAGCAGGGCACACAGAGAAACTGGCATACACAGCCCTTGGTGAAGCGACCAAGGCACTGTGACCCCTATGGGCCATGCTCTGGGCACAGATGCTTGTCTGGTGTGGTACCCAGCCCCACAACACTATTTGCCCAGAGTGGGTAAGGCAGGAGGATGGGGAACCAGAAAGGTCCAGTCTGGAATGACAATCCTTGTGTTTGGGCCAGGTGGCTGTGGGGCAGGGCAGGGGCCATCTCCTGCCTAGCAGCTGCTTGTCAGAGCTGAGTCGGGGTCTCTGCTCCAGGTTTTCCTGCTCCTGCCATCTGAAGTGTGTGCCTCCCTGGGCTCCCCCACCCCGGTCCCATACCTTTATCCTACCCCTGAGTGCCTGCCCCCTTTTTTCACTCTCTTAAGGTGCCAAAGCCAGGGGCCTGGCAGAGGCAGAGACCTGACAAGGTCACATCCCCAGTTCCCCTCAGTCACTATGGGCTATGCTGAGCTGCTCCATGCGTGTGCGTCAGGGAGGGGTGTTTGCTCAAGCTTGCACAGACAGGCTTCCTTCCTGAAAATTTCAGGTGAGGAAAGGGGATAATGGCAGGATCCCTGGGGGCACAGGAAGATATGCCCCCCAGTCCACCAACCACTCCCCCTTCAGAGCACTCCTGCACAGGAGTCTGCCCCTGGGGGCCACCAGGAGCGGCCAGAGCAGGGCTGGGAGAAGGAGGTGAGGCTGAGTGCTGAGCAGACCCCGCCGGGGAGAGGCGAGCCTCTGGCCCCTCTGGCCCAGGGACTTCAGCTTTGGGGGTGGGGGGCGCGCCTAGGCCCAGTCTAAGCCCACTTCCGCCCCAGCAGTGGGCTTGACGGGGCTCGACTTTTACTGGGCTCTGAGCAGAGGAGCCCCAGATGTGTCTGTAGGCCTGAAATAAAACAAATGACTTTTATAGGAAAAGCCATATTTTTTCCACAGTGTTTATCTGTCAGAAGAATAGACTGAGCACAAAGGGCTGCTTACTGGAAAAGATGAAAACAGTTTGCTGCCAATTCTCTCTGGTGGAAAAAAGTGCTTTGGCGACTAATGAATAGCGAACGTCAGCGAACAATGTCTGGGAGGCCCCTCTCGGCTCCCCATCCAGGGTGATGGGGAGAAATTAGGAAATTAAAACTGATTTTGTTTCTCCAAATTCAACTGTTTACACTTGAGGAAAAATAATTGAATAATAATGCTTCTCTTGAGCAATTTTTCCCCCCAAAAATCGTCCTTAGTGCTTTCAAAATACCCTGCAGCCAGCAGGCCTAGTCTTGGCTAAGTGGCTGGTGGGCCCCAGGGCGTGTACCGATTGCACAATCAGCCCCTGCACGTGGGCACCAGGCCAGGGGCAGGGCCGGGTGTGCCCCCACCCACCGGGGCCCCTAGAAACTGCAGCCACCTGCCGGGCAGGGCCTCCCAAAAGCCCTCTGGGTGGTCCTTTCAAGGATCAGTTGGTAGGTGGTGGAGGGGAAAGCCTAGCTGGAGATGGCCACAGAAGCCCCCCCCCCCCCCCAGCCAAGGAGCCAAGGAGGCCACAGGGGTGTGCTGGCCCAGGAGCCTGGGGGATCAGGGTGCTCCAGGGAGGGGCGGGGGCCTGGCCTGCTGCTGGCTTGTGAGGGCACTGGGCTCAGCTAGTCCCAGGGCTAGAGGGACCAGGGCCAGCCACCAGCTTGCGGAGACCTATCCCTGTCTGAATGAAGCCAGAGGCAGGAGGACATGACAAGCACAGTGCAAGTCCCTTCACTAAGACCCAGCTTCAGGGCTCCCACTGCCCTGTGAGGACCCCATGCACGGCACGCTAACCACGTACCAGCCTTCAGGAAAGGCCACGCCCAGTACACTGCCCAGGGGTCACTGTGCAGGGTGCACCTATTGTGCAGGTCCTGTGAGGTGGCCACTGGAGGACGCATGGTCACAGAAACTCCCACCTTGACCAGGGCCCTTGGGGGTGGGGGACACTGGCAGCAGCCTGGGCCAGGACCAACCAATAGGTGGAAGGGGCAGAGGGGCAGTGGGCCTTGCCAGGACCCCACTGCACTCCAGCTGCCTCCCAGAGCCCTAACCCACCCTGGGGAGTTCCAGGCTCAGCTACAGCCCACAAGCAGGCCACTTGCGCTGATGAGTCCACACTGACCTCTGGGTAGCCTCCCACGTCGTGCACATCAATGCCCAGGAAGTGGCCGAGCCCGTGAGGCATGAACACGGCTCCCAGGTGGGCCTGGACCATGGCGTCAATGCTGCCGCTCAGGATGCCAATGCGGGCCAGCTCCTCCAGGTGGATGCGGTCAGCCAGCCGGTGCATGTCAGGCCACCAAACACCTGTGGCTCAGAAGGAGGCTGCAGTGAGCTGTGGAGACTGGCAGCCTGGCCAGGGCTCCCCAGGGCAAGGTTCGGGGGACACATAACCCTCACACTGGCTAAGGTGGGAGGTCCTGAGGTGAAGGACAAGGGTGACGAGGCCAGGGCTTTCCCAGCCACAGCTCTTGAACTTGAGCCCCTTCCTCTCCACTGGGTCCTCAGAGGTAGCTTCTGTCACCGTGGCCAGGGGCCGAGCCAGGTCTGTTCCCAGCCCATGCTGTCTCCCCTGGCCAGTGTGTGCTTCTGGCGCCACTGGATCTCAGCCAGGTTCCTGGGCATCAGGAGAGGTGAATGTCCCCATCAATGGATATGGGGTGGCTTCAGGGAACCCCAGACAAGGCTCAGGCCCAAATGCTGCCCAAGAGCCTCAGGCTGTGGGGCCAGGGGAAGCCCATGGCTGGGTTGCACCCCCCCAATGGGGCTGAATCACTGTGGGAACCACTGTTGGGGAGCAAAGTTTTCTGGGGTGAAGGTGCAGCTGGCAGGGGTCTGTGGTGGGCCTACTACAAGCTATGGGTGACCATCTCTGTGGCAGCCCAGACATCCAAGCCCTAGGCTGCTAATCAAACTCATCTTTGCCCCATATTTCTGGGGCAAAGGTCACTGCAGAGAGCATCCCCCAGGGGGCCTTTGGGGGCTGCAGCCTAGGGCTCTTGGGGAAGCATCCTCAAAGAGCCTTGGCCTCCCCAGGGCCAGCCCTGCCCATGGGCTCCATGGAGTCCCACCTTCAGCCTTGCTCTAGGGCACTCGGTGCTCTGCATAAGCACTAGACAGGGACCTAGGCCAGTGATGTTCCTTGTCCCACCCCACAAGGGCTGAGTTTGGAGCAGGCCACGTGCCTGCCAAGGCCAGTGGCCCCAGGACACTCGGGGCAAGTTGGACAGGGTGGGGGCCTGTACCCCTATACTGTGCTCTGGCCACAGAGCTGGTCAGCACTGGTCTCTGCGGCCCCTTCCATGTGGGTGGCAACCCTGGCTGCCAAGGGACCTCCCCACCATATCCTGGCCTCCACACCACCCATTACTGACGATCTCTGCTACAGGAGGGCAGCACTGGGATCCTGGACTGTGAGGGCCTCGATGGGCCCCGCACTGGCCAGGGCTGGGTCCCCAAGGTCTGGCTGGGCTCAGGGCTCTGAACCTCTATGGCTGGCAGAGGGCAGAGGATGGGCTCGAGGGGTAGAGATGAGAGCCCACCCTGGGACAGGCCCTTACCTCTCAGACACTCAGCTGGGCACTAGTCCCCCAAATGGGGATTCCTCCCCTTCCAGAGACAGAGGCCCCACAATTGGGGTCTTGGGAGGGCTGAAGGCACAGGGCTGGTCCAATCTCTTGGGTCCCAGGATCCAGGCTCTGAGCAGGTGGGTGGGGCAGCACCCTGGCTAGTTCACAGGGCAGTGGCCAGCCCATGGCCCAAGGTGCAGGGAGACCCAGGGTGGAAGACACGGAGGCCTGTCCCTAGAGACAGAGAGCCTCCTTGGAGTCCAGCCCTGTTCTAGCCACCTCAGCCCACGAGGTACTGAGGTGGAGGTGGTGTTCTGGGGTCTGGAGTCCGGCTACCATCACAGCAGCATGGAGGGAGAGCCCAGCCTGCACCCCAGCTGGAGGGGTAGGGAGCTTCCTCCTGATGGTGTGGGGCTCTGGAATAGAGACCTGGGGCTGGATCCGAGCTCAGCTGCTCCTCACTGTGTGACCAGGGCAAGCCTTCACCTCTGTGAGCCTCAGAGGTCTCCTGTGTCAAACATGGCTGCAGTGTTGCCCTAGAGAGCTGGTTGCAGAAGCGTCTACCAGGGGACTGGGTCAGTATTCCCTGCAACCTGCTATAAGCTACTATTCACCCAGGGTGCGGCCAGCCAGACCTGGGTCCACTTTCTGTTCACTGTACTCGTAGGCCACAAGCTGGGTCTGCCTCAGCCTCCCCAGGCCAGGTAGTTGATGTCACAGCCTCAGCACCTGGTCTGAGACTGTCATCCTTGGGTACTCAGCATAGAAGCCAGCCCCTCCCTGGAGGCCTTCCCCAGTCATTCTCTCCGCTATCCCGTGATTTCTCTCCTTGCACCTAGTCCCCTGGACAGGTCTGCCTCCCTGCTTCTCCTGTGTCTCCCAGTAGAGCGATGTCCCTCCCTGCCACACACACCACAGGGCCTGGCAGAGTGAGTACCGATTTAGGGAGAGTGCACAGTATGCTCTTTCTTAAGGTCTGCTCCCACCAGAGGCTCCTGGCCTAAAAGAGCCCCCAAGCAGCTCTGCAAACTTGGCTGGCCAGCCCCTGGGGCTGAGAAAGGGCATCCTGTGTGGAAGCTGATGTTCCAGCTTCAGCGCAACTCCGTTTCTCTGTGGTGGGGGCCTTTTCCCGACACCAAAGGAGAGCCCCCAGAAGGAGCCTGCCTTCAATGCTGGCCAGCTTCCACAGTGGGCTGCGGTCTCGGCCTGGCCTCGGCGGAGGGGGGATCAGGTATAAATCATGCGCATGCTGGCAGCTCGGCTCCCCTGTCCTCGTGGCCCCTTGTGGGGCCGGACGTGTGGGCCCAGGCGGTCCCCATGGCGCCTCTAGTCTTCCTGGCCTGCAGGCCCTCAGGGAAGGCCTTGCACACAGCACTCTTGGCTGGGAGTGAGAGTTTCTGCCTGTGTGTGGTTAGAGTTGTGACAGTGACTAAACCTCCAGCAACTTGGCCCAGTGTCTGGCCCGGATGGTGGTTACGACACCCATGGCCAAGGCAAGGGTCCCTGAAGTGTGTGGAGGCTGCTGTCTTTGGGCTAGGCCGTAGGGGTGGGGTGGGCACAAACTGGAGGGGTGTCCCCGCCACCTAGGCCCAGGCCACAGTTCAAGGCCCACATGCTGACTCCTGGGCTTCCCACGCCCGGGCAGCTTGCATGCCCCTCGGAGCCCACAGGGCCCAGCCAGAAGCCATCAGCGGTCCCCCAAGCCTGCTCATACCGGGGACACCACGTTGGGGATCACACTGCAGAGACTGGGTGCTATCTGCCCTGCCCTCCCTCCCACCTCCAGCATGCACCAAATCTTGTCCTGTCATCTCGAAACATCTGAACCTGAAGCCCTCATGGGCCCCCACCTCTCCTGGATCCCTGCTGTTTCCTTCCTATCCTTTGCAATGTCTTTTCCCCCACTGCATCCTGCCTAAGGCCTGGACACTAAGGCCACCTCTTTAGATGGGGCCAGTCTGTGCCCTCAGGACAGAGCCCCAAGTTCCTTAACCTAACTTCTGTCTCCAGCCTCATACCTCATCCACTCCTGGGCCAACGGTGCTGAGAGCTGTGCCTTCCACCTGTTGGTTTCTTAGCTGGGGCTACTCCTCCAAGGGTCCTACCTTTGCAGACTCACTCCCATTCCTCCTGTGGGCCTCTGTCTTGAGGCTTTTTCCAGGAAGCCCTCCCTGACTGCCCTCTCCTGTGCTGTTAGGGCACAGCACACTGGCACAGCTGTGCCCTGGTTACAGCCTGAGCCCTGAGAGGGCGGGGCCTGTGCCTGCTCCATGCCTGGTACATGTGTGGCCTGTGCAGGAACCCCAGCCTCCCTCAAGGCTCTCTTTTAGCCAGTGCTGTCACCTCATGGGTCCAGGATTTGGGTGTGTCCCCACCCCACTCCTCTGTGCACTAGGTCCCAGGGTGGCAGGGTAGCCTCTGGGTCAGTGCCCCATCATCTGCCTGTTGGCTCAGAGGGACCAGAGACCTGGTCCCCAGGCCCCAGTATGTATCTAGAGTCAACAGGCCACCAGCTGGTCTTCTGTGTCCACCTGGTCCCCCTCAGGCCACACCTTGCCCTGATGGGCTGGGAGCCTGCTGGGCCTTCTGCCTGGGCTGGTTCCCAAAGCCTTAGCAGCATCCATCACAGTCTTGGGGCCTCCTGCCCAGAGTGTGACAGCCTGGGGGCTAGGAGGCCCTGAGCCAAGCTGGGAAGGCAGCACAGGACTGCCCCCACCCCGCGCCGCTTCCCAGCTGCATCCTCACAGTCACTTCCAAACAGAGCTCACTTCATCCTAAGACAATGGCCCTCCAGGGATGATATGTATGCCAGGCCCTGGGGGGTGCAGGAGAGAAGGCTCAGGGCAGGGGTCCCAAGGCAGGCCCTGTGGGCTGCAGGGAGCTGCCTGTAGGCTGAGCTGACTCAGGGCTGAGGGCCTTCAGCCCATCCCACCTCAGACCCCTGTCTGCTGCCAGGATCTCTGGGGACCCACTCAACCTACAGAAGGGCAGGGCAATGTGTGCCTGAGTTGCAGGCCCCTGGATGCTGAGCTGAACGTGGCTGCCTTGCTCAGTGTCCTCATGGTCCCTTCCCCCACACCCTGGCAAAGCACCCCTCAGAGTAAATGAGGCCAGGGTGGGGGGAACTCACCCGCTGTCCTATAGCCAGCAAGGGGGCTTATTAGGCCAGAGAGGTGACACAGGGCCCAAAGACAGCCCTCTGGGTCCTGGCTCCTGCCACAGAGGGCACCTGTGGTCTGGGTGACACGCTGTCCTTGCACTTCTGCCAGCTGACTCCCGTGTTCCTTGCCATTTTTAAAGGAGAGGCCTGAGGAGAGTCCTGCTCCTGCCCCATGGAGGGAAGCACAGGCCACAGGAGACACACGGTGAACCTCGTGGGCCAGCACAGCTCCCGGCACCTTTCTCCCACTCAGTCACCACAGCTCTAACAGCATCCTCTCCTATTGTCTGGCCCACTCTGGGCCCAGACAGTTCCCACCACTGAGAGCCCCAACTTCACGGTGGCAACACCAAACCCTGACACCAGGGGCAGAGCTAGGAGTGGGGACAGCTATACACAACCACACTGGTTGTGCACAGAATGATGGAGGATTGTTCCCGCACACCGAAACAACTGCTTCTACAGACCATGAGGGGCCCCAGAGCCCAATGCGCAGTCTGCACCACCTATGTGGGAGCCTGGGGGGCAGGGCTCAGGAGGTGGGGCCCTGCAGCCCCAGGCCAGGGTGACCAGGGTGGGTGGTGAGCAAGGAGGGAGAGGGAGGCACACTGGGTGTTGGGAAATGGGAAGTGAGGCTGCAAGAGACCTGGGTGCTTACAGGGGATCTCAGTGCTCCAAGGTGACTGGAGGGACTAGGTCTGCAGAAAGCCCTGCAGTGGCTGCACCAGCTCAGACACCACCTTTCTGGTTGGCCCCTGCTGGGCTACCCCAGCCCTCCCCACAGTGCCGCCTCACCTCACAAGGGCAGGGGCCCCATCAGCACACTTTGGTGCCCAAGGAGACAGGGTGGTCTGCACGGGAGAGGCCGCCTGCCCTGACACAAGCCATGGAGAGCTTTGATTCCACCCAGCCAGAAGCCAGCCTGTGGCCTGGGGGGTCCAGGCCCTCTCCTGTGGGGAAGGCGTGGATGGCATTCTATATCCACCCAGCTGCCTGACCCATTCCTGCCCACCCTCGTGGGGCCCCTCTGAATGAGCTCAGCTCTCCTTCCATGGCTGAGTGACCCCAGGACCAAGGCCTGCCACCTTCAGTCCCCAGGGCTGGGCCCCAGGGTCTGTGTGTGCTGTAACCACTCCCCTCTGCCTCTCTGGGCATCTTGCGGGGACCTCGGCTGTCTTTATTCACTCCTCCCTGAAAAGGTCGCACAGGAAGTGCTTGTGCAGTCTCGGCGGGTATTTGTCTTGGCTTAGGAGCTGAACCCACAAACCAGGGGCATTTCCGCTAGGCCAGGGCATGGGGCTGACCTGGCCACAGCCTCCTCACTGCTGTGGGGAGGCAAACTGCCCCATCCGAGAGCAGCTCTGCGGTTATAGGACCCTTTCCCTGCGGGGCCTGCACTGCAGGTGACCTCAGTGGAGCCCAGCACAGGCCTTGGGAACTGGCAGCAAGTCACTGTCTAGCAGTACCTGGGGTAAAGGTGTGGGATACTGTGGGGAACTGGAGGCCCTGGTGTAGGCCCAGCCTGTGTCCCACGCTGTGCTGGGGCAGAACCGCCCCACAGTCTAGCTTAGCCTGAGGTCTTGTGCCTGCCTCAAGAGTGGCAAGGCTGGGCAGCCCCACAGGACTGAGCACCAGGCCTTTCTTAGTACAACACAGGGCCCTGGGGACTTGCCTGTGAGCCTGGGCAGAACTGAGGCTGCTCTGTTGGCTGACTAAGCTGGCCAGGACACCAGCTGCAGAGGTCCTCCCAACAGGCTTGCTTGTGTGGGGGTCAGCGGGCAGGTAGGGTTGTCCAGGCCTTGGCCACCACTGCAGTCTCAGCACCAGGCAAGGACTAAGCAGTGCCAGGGGCTGGACGCTGTCCTTCCAAGGCCCTGTCTGCCTAACATCTTGCCAACTGCCCTCCCCAATAGCCACCATGCCTCGGCCTCACTCTGCCTGCCCCGCTGTCTCCAGTGTGAAGTGTGAGCAGCCCTTGTCCCTCTGTACTGTGACCAGCAGCACGCTCAGGTCCAAGCAGGCCCGCTCCATGCTCCTAAGGGACCCGTGATGAGGTGTGGGTACATGGGGGACCTGGAGCTCAGGGTGGGCTCCAGTCCCCTCCCAGCCCCCAAGGGCAGCTGAGCTTGGCTGCTTCCAGCCTGGGGCCTGGGTCTCCGGGAGATCTCAGTTCACAATGTCCTGTGCAAGGGTGAAGAGTCCACCTAAGGAAAGGCGACGTGGTTTGCTCAGCCTACATGGCGACAGTCCACCCTGGTGCAGCTGCAGAGGGCACAGTGTGGGAGCAAGGAGGAGAGACCCTGGTGCCCTGGGGCTGTGCCTAGCACAGGGCCTTCCTGGGGGCCGAACACCACAACCCACCTTCACCAGCCAAAGCCGCTTACTACATCTGAAATAATTACTTAAATGACTGATGTTATTCAAAACTGAACAAAATGTGCTCGTCCCTGGGGTAAAGAGGGATGTGAAGAGAGGAGACATGCCCTTGGGGTGACTATTTCCCAGAGGCTGGATTTCACAGGCAATGGGGGATGGGTGTGGTTTAAGGGTCATGGAGTATGAAAAGGTCACAGTGAGCACTCCCTCCTCCCCAAGACCTCACCCCCTCCGTGGATGTAGAAGCACATATGAATCTGTTTCTCGTGCCTCCTTCCTGTCACAGGAAAGGGCCACTGGCCACCCCATCCAGCACTTGTCCTCACGCAACAGCCTGCCAGGGAGTTACCCCGCAGTAATTAGGGCAAACTACTACTTAGAGGAGGCCGCTGCCTTTTTTTAAAAACATTTTAAAAATTATTTTTTAACCCTCACCCGAGGATATTTTTCCCATTGCTTTTCAGAGAGACTAGAAGGGAGAGAGAGAAGGGGAGACACCAATGTGAGAGAGACACACTGATGGGCTGCCTCCTGCACGCAGCCTGATCAGGGCCGGGGTCGAGCCTGCAGCTGAGGTGAGTGCCCTTTGCCGGAGTTGAACCCGGGACCCTTCAGTCCGCGGGTCGACGCTCTAACCCCTGAGCAACCGGCCAGGGCTAGGAGGCTGCTGCTTTTTAAACAGACAATTAGCACAAGATGCCATGTGCTTGTGCAGCCACTAAACTAGGCAAATCCATCAACACTGTCCCCATGGAAGCTGATGTTCAGGTTTTCCTAGTCTTCCTTCCGGCGCATTTCTGAGCTCCTGTCCTGCGACTCAGCTGATGGACAAACTCTGTTCTCGCTGGACAAATGAGGGAGCAGAGTGGGGCCTGGCATCCCCCCAGCATCCTCCCCTGGCTCCCCAGCCTCTGACAGGGCTCTCAGGGCTGGTCACTGTGCTCCTTGGAGGATGACAGTTGCTGAGGACTCCTCAAAAGCAGCACTTGGCTGTAACTCATCCCAGCAACTGCCAGCCAAATGCCGAGCCTCAGGTTCTCGGCCTGCAAGAGACCATATCAGGGGCTTCGACACTCAGGGGCTCAGGATAGCTTCTTCTCTTTCCTTTTTAAAATAAAGTCTTCTCAGAAGGGTGCAAATCTAACTGCCACAGCCCCCCTCATTTGAGTATGAACTCAGAGTCCAGCCTTCAAGGCCTATCACAGCCAAGACCTCAGATGGCCCTGTAGCCTCTGCTCATTTCCCTGAACACTGGGGGACACTCGGCCCCCGCCAGACCCAGCTGCAGCTGCTGGCCCTGAGCAAGAGGGCACCGCACGTCCAACCAGGTGCCAGTGTCCAGAGCCGGCCAAGCCCTGCCTGCAGTGAACTCCGCTTTGGGACAAGGCAGGGAACATGCTGACATCTCAGTGGTCAGTCAGGGCAGGTAAGAGGTCAGACGGGGCGACCTCTTGGGCTGAGCTCCCTGATTCCCAGCTCTGTACCTGCTTGGCAGACAGCCCCCTTTTCTAGGGGTGACCCTGGGGACCTGACACCACCTGGAGTCTTACTGGCTGAGCACGGGAGGTGGGGATAAACTCAAGTCATAAGCGTAGCACCTGCTTCTCTGAGGCGCCCTGCTACTCAGAGGGCGGAGCCAGGCACATTGCTGCCTCCGATCCCCACGCTGGTGGCCCTCCCGCAAGGCCCGCCCCCGCCCCGGCCCTCACCTGGCTTCATGGCGTACATGACCGCTCGGGAGCTCCTCAGCACCGCCTCGTAGATGGCCTTCTGGTTCTCAGTGAACTTGCCATTGGCAGGGAAGGAGCAGGTGATGTCAGAAGAGAAGCAGTAATACTCGCCGCCCATGTCGAACAGGCTGTGGGGAGAAGAGGCATGAGGCCCAAAGTCTTCCTCCCACCGGGCACTCAAGGGCAGCCTGCTGAGTCCTGGGTGCATCAGGGGGCTGAGCCCGAGCAGCCTCATTCTATGACTAGTTCAGGCAGCATTTGGAGACCTCCTACGCTAGTGTCTTCTCACGGTGCACGACAGCAAAGGAACCCTGGGCCATCCCGGGAGACCTCTGACCCCAGAGCAGGGAGGACCCACTGGATGCTCAGCTGTGGGGACTTTCTCGGGAAATGAGGGAGGGACAGAGACATCCCCAGGACCCCTTCCACCACTTGGCCTCCATATGAGCATTCCAGCAGACCCTCCCAAGACTGCGTGCTCCCAGCACAGGGCGTGGCTGCAGCCACGAGGCAATGCATGTGGGACTGGACAGGCGCCTTAGGATGGACGCACCAGCCCAACAGAGAACATGGGCTAAGCTGCAACACCCGCCTCTCACAGGCGCCAGTGTCTCAGTGAAAACCCAGCCAATGGCTCTGCTCCAGCTCCGGGGTCCCCTGGGCCAGAAAAGAGCACCCATCTCCCTGCTGGGATGGGACAGATGTGCACTGCAGGGCCTGGTAGAGGGATAAGAGGACACTGCAAAGGACAGTCCTCATGTCCAGCAGGGCCTTCCGGGGCCTGGTCAGCAGCACACCGCCCTTGGGGCTGCCCAGAACCCCAGCACCCTGAGGGGGGTGCAGAGCAAGCCCAGATAGAGGGAGTGGAGTGGGAGGACAGACTAGGCCTGGATCTGGCAGTGTGAGCCAGCAGTGCTGGGACAGATGGACCCGCTGCTGAGTCAGGACAGACCCAGCTGACCTGCCCTCTGCACATCCCGTGATAGGTGATAGGGCCCGGGTGCAGCGAGGCCAGGAGTGGGCCAACCCATGCTCCCACACCCTTGAGGCCAGACCATGCACACAGAGCCCCCGGGCCTCAGGGCCCTTGCACTCTCCATAGTGGTATGGGACAGGACACATAGGGGGCTGCTGGGCCCAGGCATGGCTCCCACTGGGTCACCAGGGTGACTAGAGCCCTGGATGGAAGGAGCGGGGTGCACAGACAGAGCGGCCCTGTCCCACCTGAGCACCTTGGCAGGGGGATCCACAGCAAGCACAGGGTGGGCACCCACCAGTCGCCTCACCTCTTCACAGAATCACGACCAAGTCATCATGCTGCTAGTGACAAAACCAGCTGAGGGATATCAGTCTTGCCCCAGGCCTGAGATACTGCTGCATCTTCAGGACCAGGGGACCACAGAGCCAGGTGGAGCCGAGGCGGCAGGGGCTGCCCTGTGTGACTAGCTGGAACCCTGCTCTGCTTGGTGTCTGGTTCCCAGCTCCCTGTGGGGGCCAGTCTGCAGCCACATGCATTCTGGCAAATCTGAGAGGGGGGCAGAGCCGCACCTTCCACTATAAGGGCCTCTCACCCAAACCCAAATTCTAATGGTAAACACAGTCACTCAACAAATCTTCTAGAAGCTGCCTGTGCCTTTGGGGGCCCCTATCCCACACGGCAGAGTGGGGGACTCCAGCCCTACTAGTGAAGCAGGGGTCAGGCTAGTGACAGGTGGCACCAAAACAGATTTTTTAAAGGAAAAACCTGAATGATCAGGATCCTCAGATTTTTGCTGGAATCCAAAGTTCCCAGCTGAGCACTCTTTAATCTCCCGTCTTTTTCTGATTGCAAAACACCACAAACAGTGTCAACAGTGCAAAAAGCACCAGATAACACCTCAGGTGACTCTCAGGAGTGGGGAAGAGCCCCTAGCAGCACAGCAGGGGAACTCTGGGTTGGGTCAAAGTCACAGAATCAAGGGGACTCTGGGCCTCCCTTGAGGTGGCCCGCCCAAGCCTGGTGTGGGAGCTGGGTAAGATAAACCAGAGAGGCCCTGAGCAGACACACCCAGGCATCTGTTCCCCAGGAGGCTCCAGATGCAACAGTGTCTGGGCCAACAGCTGCCTGCAGGTTTATTCCTGCCTGGGGCGCACTCCCCCAGAGCTGGCCAGGGGGGTGGGCACACCTTCTCTCTAAATACAGGGAAACTGAGGCTCTGAGTTGGGGGGTCAGCAGCTGAGGGCCCAGATAGAGATGGGTTCTCCTGACCTGGCTCCAGCACTTGGCCTTCAGAGCCTCAGTATCCCCACCTTTAAAAAGGGGACAGCCACAGTGCTACAGGTTTGTGTCCTCTCGGGGCCAGCGTGCAGGCAGACACGGGGAGCAGAGCTGCATGGAGCCATGAGCGTTTCACCCAGGAGCATAGCATTTTCATTCGGGCTCCTCAGAGGCAACAAAGAAAAATGGTTTATGGGCTGATTCAGAACATCCAGGAATGGCCTGAGAAACAGGACAGTCAGGAACGTGGGGGACAGATGCTGGGGCCACCACATCACAAGGCGCCCTGCAGCAGCACCCCTGGACAGAAAGATGTATTGGATGGTGCTGATCTCAAAGAAAAACAGAAATTGCACTATTCGAAAAACCAGGAAGCCTCCAAGAGCACAGCACATGCTGGGGGCATACAGCGCAGCGAAAATGAGGCTCTTCCCAGGCAGACGAGACGAGCGAGTTCCCCAAACTCTCAACAACCCATGGAAGGTGGCATGGCAGGGGCTTGGAGCTCCTGGGCCAGCCTGGCTTTGTCACTGAGATTCTCAAAGACTTCAGCTGTATTTTTTGTTTTAAAATCATCCACTTTCTGGAAAAGGAAGTGTACAGCCAGCCGGCAGCTCCATCCTGCCCAGCGATGCTCAGGCACGGGGCTGAAGTCTATTTTCGTGCTCTCAGTTCCCTATCTTTCTGCTTAAAAAAAAACACACAAAAAACAAAACTCCCCCCCCCCCCCCCCCCGAGTTCCTGCACACATAAGCTATTCAGAGTTAAGCCATTCTGGAATCCAGGGACGAAAGCCATCTCTTCTATAAATCATCTCCTTCCAACTCCTCTGTGTCCACTTCATCCGTCCTCTGAACGCAAACTGACAATGGAGAATTCAGTCATACTTTGGCTCAACCAAGGACGCAGGGTCCCTCCTCCCTGGCTGCCTGGGGACACCACCAGGAACCCTACCATCCTTGGCTGCGTGAATGTGTGTGATAATCTAAGACAGCTGGGGAGATATTACACATCTCCGAGCAATACGCTGGCCTCCCGTCCCTCACATGTGCTCATCTGCTTCTATTTCTGGCTGGAATGAGAGGTTCTGTCTTCCGTTGGCTCCTCCCGGGCAGCTTCATGCCCGGGCTACCTGCCACCACCGGCCCACCCAGACCCTCCCCAGGCCCCTCAGCTCCCTCGGTCCCACTGCAGGGACCAGCCAGCCCACAGGCAGAAGGCCTACTAGGTGGTTTGGCCAGTGACGTGGCTTGGGAATAGTCGGGGGAAGGCTGCAGTGCTTATAATACAAGGGCCACTCTGCACTCAGCTTGTAGCCTCATTTTAATCTCCCGAGTTGTGGCCTAACACTCAGCTACTTCTCACCCGAGACGAACACTGTACAGGCGCGCCTGCACCCACATAGACCCAGTCACGATGCAGGAGCATTTCAGACCCCAACTTGCGGCCGCCTAGTTTGTGTTCCAGGCCAGGCCAGGGGATTTCTGAGTAGCAGGAAACCCTTGTTTCCCTCCAGACCTTAGCGTGAGACAGAAAGGAAGGCGTACTGGTCACTTCCAGCTCATGTGCTCCAGATGAGGGCCCTGAGCCAGCCACCCACTCCCGGCCAGACGCTCTGAGCGCCAAGCCCCAGGTATGACCAGTGGGGCAAAGACCATCACTTGGAGTCCTGGAGGTTCCCTCTGGGCCACTGGCTGACCACCAAGTAGACCTCTCCCCAGCGCCTTCGGGGCATCCCTGCTCCCCAACCCGGCCACACAACAGTACCCCGGGGGGGGGCGGACAGACAGGAAAGTCAAATACCAGCTCCAACTGCCAGCGATCCCAACACACATGGGGTGACAGCAGGCATGTGCCGGGACCTCCTGTGTGTCTGGGAAGAACTGTTGTAACTGTCTACAGGGGACATGGGGAGAAGCGGAGCAGCAGTGTGGGCCAAGTCCCCAGGAAGGGCACTGCAGGGCACCTGGCCCGGGGTGTGGGTGGGACCCAGTGGCTGGCCACCCCAAGGGCTTACGGCTGCCACAGCACAGTGGGGCCCGGGCTGGGAGTCAGGGCAGCGGCCTCCGTGGGGGCGGGAGTGAGTCGGCGTCATGCGCGCGGCACATGGTGCATTTCACTTTTTGGTCAGCAGTGTCCCATGATGTCTGTGAGCACCCGGGCTGTCTGGGACCAGTGCTCTTCACACTGTGGACTGTAAAGTCAACTGAGCAGGGTGCAGGTAAGAAACATAAACAGACTAAAGGGGTGGAGAGAAAATACATGGTCAGCGTGTCTGTGTAGCCCGGGTGCATGTGCATGCAAGCATGGTGCTGCTTACTGGACAGACGCTACAGGCCACGGCCACGGGGCTGGGCAGATGGCCGACCAGGGCCTGTGCCCGCTTGAGAGTTCCTAAGGACTGGCATGTCCTTAAGACTATGAAGTCCTCGGGATGGGGCGGCTGGGACAATCAGGTGTGCCTCTGAAAAAACAAGAAGGTGGAGGAGGGCCTGAATGGGCTTGGCCTGGCCTTGGGGGTGACACTCATCCTCTAAAGCCCACTGAGGCACTGAGCACCAGGAAAAGTGAGACTTGGAGACTCCCTACCCCAGCCCCTGGCCAGCTGGGGAGGGGCCCCCAGGCCCCGACTTGTACCTCTGCAGGCCACATGCACAGTCACCAAACAGATATCAGACCAAGTGGCTGCCTGGAGCGAGCAGAACTGTCCCATCGTAGCCTGTGGGAACCAAGACATGCCAAGGGAGCTGCTGGGACCCTGGGTGAGCAGTGGCACCCACAGACTACGGGGCAATGGATGTCTGTGACAGAGAGGCAGGCTGCTGCTCATAGATAGAGGGGGCAAGATGGGGGTGACCAAGCAGTTTAAACTAATGTCCAGGTCATAAAAGCTGTGGAATTAATAGGGAGCTAACTTGAAAGAAGGGGCAGGAAGGAGCCAGCCAGTAATAGTGCAATGAGCCAGAAAAGGGTGGCCAGGTGGGGAAAGAGCCTGCCCTGGCCATGACCCCTCATGGGCCTGTCTGTTATCTGCAGGAGGAAAGGATGGGGCAGCTGACGGCCCCTCAGCTTGGGGATGTGACATGGGCAGCGGGAGCAGCAACACATGCCAGCCAGGGTTCAGGTGTCTTTGAGGGCTGCCCTGGGAGGAAACCGGTAGCCTTTATTCATCTGGGCAAAGAGAAGAGAGGCTCTGGTGGACATGAGCTGTGCCCCACTTTCACTGGTCAGCATGGCAAGGCATGTGACAGCCTGGGCTTCAGGCTGACCATTATCAGGGCAAGGAGAAAGATGGGGCCCTGGTCCCACGACAGGGTTGGAGAGGGGAAGATGACACTGGCTGGCTGCTGACTGTGGGGCTGGGACAGGTCTCTTCCCCTAACTGGGCTGGCCGCACCCCTCCCACGCCCCAGGACACACAAGACCAAAGCCAGCAGGGAGAAGGCCCAGCCCGCACGTCCTGAGACTATGCTGCCCTCTTCTGGCCAGCGCTGGGAGGTCTGGCTCACTACCCACCAGCCACATCCTGCCTGCACTGGGCAACCCAGACTGGTGCTCTGGGAGCTTCTGAGAAGAGCCACGGGGCATTCTACCCCAGGGACCACTCCTCCTGCCACATGATGAGACGGAGGTGGCAGGGGAGGAGAGGTGCCCTAGCTGTTTTACAAATCAGAGTGCATTGGAAGCACACTTTCCCACCTCTGCCCCTTGGGGTGAGCCTGCTGATGGGCCCAGGAGGCAGGAAGTGCCACAGGTGGGCCTCAGACTCCGGAGTCCAGCACAACAGTGGGCCCAACTCCAGGGGCACTGCTTCCCAGGGGATTTCAACATGGGCGCTGGCGCCCCCTGGTGGCTCACGGGCAGTGTGCCAGTTCTTGGCACTTCCGCTTTGGGGGCTCCTGTTTCCAAGGCCCAGGCTGTTCTGGGAGGACTGGGCAAGTGTACGAGGGCCCCGAGGACAATCAGGGTGGGGAGATAAGGTGCTGGCGTGGTGTGAGGAGTGGACCTTGAAATGTTCTTCTCAGCTCTCAGGTGACAAGTCTGACATGGGTAAGAACTCACAGGCCCCAATTGACAGGGTGCTGACTGAGGCAGATGGGGGCCCCAGCCCAGCTCCAGGTAAGCTCCTGGTACTGAAAGGGCAGAGGTGTGGGAGGTAGGCCTGGCCAGCCTCAGGCTCCCTCTGGCACACACCCAGAGGACAGTTTGGGGGCCATGTGACATGAAAGCTACCTGTGAATAAACTACGCCTGGTGGCTCTCACCTCCAGCTTGTCTTGGAACCAGCTGCTGGAGCACAGGTAGGAGAGGCCCCACTTGCTGGCTCTGGGGGGACACGGCCCATGTTGCAGCTCTCACCTGCCTAGGGCTATGCTGTGCCAGGCTCCATGCTCAGCACTTCACACTATTATCACGGAGTCCTCCCTACGTGCTGTTACCACCAATGATTGACAGAGAAACTGAGGCTGCGGGATGGCCACTCTGCTGGGGAAGGCAGGGACTTGAACTGAGGACCCTCTGCGCTATCACACAGCCCCGCCTCTCTCAGGCTCCCTGTGAGTTGGGGGAATGAGTGTCTAGGACTATAGGTAGAGGGACAGAAAGGGCTGGAGCACTCAGCACACACTCCCTACTCCCCGCCTTCTCTGGTAGAGTCTGACTCCCCTGGACCAGCTCTGGCCCCCAAACAGTCCCATGGACTGAATGTTAAGATATCTCTGGGGCATTTTCAGCAGACATAACGGGACTGAGACACAGAGCATCGCTGCTCTGAAAGACTCAACTTCAGGAAACATTCTGCACTATGCTCATATTTTGGTTTCATACCTTACGATGAAGTGCCGTGGCTTTTATGTTGGGATAACAGAGTGATTTATTATTTACCAAATGCAATGGGTGCTCGACAGATCAATTTCAATGAAACAATGGCTTATAAGCGCTGCCAGCAATCTGGCAGAAGCAGTAATCAACAAAACATGTTGTTCTAAATGCTCTATAATAAATTGACTATAATAAACTCATAATTATTCAACTGGCTACATTTCAAAGTTGGCACTAGAAAAATAAAATCACCAATTTGGGTTTGGCATTAACATCCAAGGGATTCCTTGGATCACTTCTGTCTTGCAACTGTGACCGGGAGGTGCAGGTGCCAATGCTACCCAGGAGGGCTGAGGCCACAGCACCTGGGCCGGGTGGAGGCCTGATGTCATCTGGGCCCACCTGGTCAGGGGCAGCCCTAAGAACAGAGCTGGCACCCGCCTCTCACAGGGTGAATATGTCCCCAGGGGCAGATCAAGACGGGAGTAGAGAAGCAGCCACTTCCTCTGGGGTGTGCCTGGCTCACAGAGGAGAAACACTCGTGGCCACATGGCCTGCACCAGGGCCCTCTAGCTGGCCAGAGCTGCCCCGAACAGCTGGGGCCATTGTTGTGGCTGGGACCAGGACTCTGCCTGGGGACTGGCTTCCCACGTCCTGTCCTCCCAGCCAGAATAGGCCACAGAGTCAAAGAACATCAGGAAACATTACAGGAGTCAAGAGTCCTTGAAGAGGCCAGGCGGTCTCTGCTTGGGGCCAACAGTGCTCAGCCAAGGCCCAGAGGGCAGGGCACACCCCTCTGTTTCCTCAGTCTCCAGCTGAGCCAAGTCTGAGGCAGCCAACCCTCCTCCAAATCCGTCTGGCCCTGCACTTGGAGCTGGTCCTCTCCTGTGTCTCGCTGACCTCTCCTGCACATGGCGAGGGGAAGAGTACCCACCTCATGCGAGCAGAGTGCAAAAATCTACATCAACAGATGTCCCCAGTGCCAGCCCAGGGGAGGGCCCTGTCAAGGCTGCTGCACGCCCTGGGCCCGGAGGGTGTCAGACACTCGAGAGGGTGAGAGTGAGCAGTAGTGCTCCTGGCCAGGCCCCAGGGGAGAGGGTGCATGTGTTCCTGACACACTCCTTTGCACCAGTGCAGTCCCGACAGGTGTGTGCTATCTCCATTCACAGATAAGTCAACTGAGAGAGGGAACTAAGTGACTCTGTTTCCTTCCAGAGGGCTGAGCTGGGCTCCTACCAACTCTGACCTGAGACAGAATATCCCGTCCAGCTACTGAACCTGGGTGAGTGAAGAGACTGGCCAGTCACGAAGCCTGCTGTGCGCTGTGGTAGAGGGACCCTGGGATTGGGTGGGTTCCCAAAAACACTTGGCAGTGACAACTCAGAGCACATCTTTCAGCTCACGGCCCCCGATGGACATGGCCGGGGATTCCCAGGCACAGGCTCCCCAACTCCTTGCTGCAGGGCTGGGTCACACCTGCATGAGGCAGGGCTCTGGCCAGTGTCCCCGGAACCCGGCTTGGGGACAGACTAGCAAGACACACACGAGACCCGAGAGGAAGCCTGACACTTCCTGGAAGCAGGCTTGGGGAGTCTTGCTTAGGTGCCTCAGAAACAGGAGGGAAGGGCTCCAAAGATCCAGCACCCACAGACCCCTCCCAAGGCCCAGAGCAGAGACCCAGCAAGGTGGGGCCTAGGCCTGGCATGAGCCCTACGTGCCAGAGGTCCACAGGCAGGATCTGAGGATCGGAGGGTTGGAGCCACAGGTCCTGCCCATACCTGCTTAGTCATGGCTCCATGAGAAGCTGGGAGAACTTCAGACTGTGCTTAGAAAAGGTGTGTGAACAGCCACGGGGGCAAAGCACTACCTCTGACCTCCTGAACTAATGGTCACTTATGCGTAGGGGTCGTGTGGCCAAGGCTGGCAGGTCTCAGAGGGGCAGAGGCTCCCTAGGGGTCTTCTCTGCTCCAGGCTGAGGTGTCTACCCTCCTGGCACCGAGACAGAGGTGTCAGTGTGGTGGGTGCTAAATGCAGAGGACAGAGGCTGGGGACAGTTAGGGCCCTCTTCAGAGAACCCACCATCTCATGGTCCCAAGGACCTGCCGCAACCCCATGGTACCTGGTCCCTGCCCATCTCAGTGTTCCCTGGCTCCTAGAGGGGGGGCACCGTGCAGGCGGGTTCCTGTGGCAGAGGTCTGGCCCAGAGCAGGACCGGGCCTCGCTGTGGTTCGCCCCCTCAGGGTGGAACCAAGAGGCCCTCGTCAGTCACTCTGGAGGTTGGGTCCCCCCGCGGCCCCACTGCTCTCACGCAGAGCCAGGGCAGGGGCACCTCGGGCTGGCCTTACTCACCACATGTCTCCGTCCTGGATGGTCCGGTCGTTGGGGGCCCCAGCGTGTCCGTAGTGCAGAATGGCCGAGTTCTCACCCCTGCAGAGTGTGGGGAGAGGTCAACAGCTCGCCCTCACCCACAGGCCCCAGGGGCTGGCGCTCTAATCCCCTGCCCCATGCAGAGGCTTCTATACCCTGATGCAGAGGCCCGGGGTGGCTGCATGAGGCCTACAACCTGGGGTGGGGACATGGGGAAGGTGGCCCTATCGCCCAGTCACACACTGGTGGGCAGCCTCTCAGCTCGAGGGGGCCCTCCTACTGGGCTTCCCTGGCTCCTGCTGCTCAGGCAGGTGCCCTCGGGGCTGGGGTTGTGGGTCTGATGCGGGCAGCAGAATGGGGAGCAAGGGTCCGTGGGCCTGGGGGAAAGAGTCTGGGGGAGCCCCCTTTCCTGGTGGCTGAAGGGAGAGGGGAGGCCCACTGAGAGGGGCTGGGTCAGGGGCCTCCGGGAGTCCTGCTGGGACACAGACAGGGTGCTGGTGGCCTCTAACTCAAGAGAGCTTCCTCATGAGCGATGCCTTTAAGAAAAAAAGGAGTTTTAAGTCTGTCCAAAGGAAAAAAACAAACAAACCTCACCTGGGTATAATATTTATGGCCCTGTTCGGGAGTCTCAGGAATCATAAAAGTACAGTAATGGTTTTTCTATCTACCAAAGAACATTTCCAAGGACTGAGATGCTCACATGTATTATTCATGTGCTGAGGATGTGTGCATTGCCGCTCTGTCCTGGCTGCAGGGGCCAGACCGTCTGACCAGAGGGGCAGGGGAGCGGGAGCCACCCACAGCCAGGACGTGCCCCTCAGAGACATACCTACACACACAGCTCCTTCCACCCGCACTGCACACAGAAGCTGTCACAGCCTGGTCCTCAAATGCCAGGTGTGCGACTGTGTGGAAGGGGTGAAGAAGGCCAGTGGTGGCCAGGCTCCCTCCACATGGCACTCCCAGAGCAGGCAGAGTCACCCTCAGCTCCCAGGGCCTTCAGAGGGGAAGTAACTTCCAAGCTTAGGTGGGCACTGGTGTGGCCATGGGAGTGAGAAGGTGTGTCTAAGCTGGGGAACGGTGGGGCCCCTCACTTCCCACAACCTCCTTCCACAATCATCCCCAAGTGGCTCAGGATGCCCACTTACGTGCCACAGATGCAGGTGTAGGAGCTGTGGCGCATGCCGCCCCGGGAGTAGCAGTAGTGCTCGAAGAGGCTGCAGGAGAAGGGAGACACATCAGGGAAACTGAGTCACCAGAGCCTGCATGCCCTCGCGAGGCCTGAGCTCGTATGAGCTCTCCAGCATGGCTCTGTGAGGCTTGTAGCTGAAGTCTGGGGCCAGCCACAGGCCACAGAAGCACAGTGTGGAGGGAGCAAGGCCAGAGGAGCTTGCCACCTGCAACACTGTGGCGCTGCCCAGCCTGCCAGGCCCATCGGGAGAACAGCCCTGGCCCTGCGGGGAGATGGGCCGAAGAAGGGGCCACAGTTTCTGCAAGGCTGAGGGATTGTCTCCCTGTGACTCCCATGTACAGTGGCCACACCCCACCCCAGTAGGAGGGGCTAGACACACAGCTAGGGAGGAACACAAAAGCTCTCCCAGCCCCTGCGCTGGACTCACCTGGGGCCCTGGCCTGACCCCAGGGAGGGGCGCAGGGGAAAGACAGCAGGAGCTGCTGGGCACTGGCCTGGAGAATGGGGGCAAGGGACATGGAGATGGAGTAGGCCCTGCTTCTCCCTACTTGGGACAAGCCCCCACCAGCCACATCCACACCACATCAACAGTGCTGAACCCTTGGAAGCCACAATGCCAAGGACTCTGGAGAGGCTAGGAAGCCACCCCTCCCCACACCAGATGCCTTAGGAACTGGGAGGGGGGCTTGTCTCTTTGTGGGACTCTGAGCTCCAAGGGCCCAAGCTCCACAGAACCCAACCAGAGACGGGGGTGACAGTAGGGACTGCCCTCGCCCTTCCTGAGGCCTGGGCAACTGTTCAGGCCCTGCCCTCGAGGTGGCCCTGGCTGAGAAAGAGGTCCAGGTGACCCTGCCCTGGACCCACCACCACAGCAGGCATACTCAGCACAGGGCTGTGCCACTGCCCCCATCTTCGGAACAGCAAGGCCCGGTGAGCATTAAGTGGTGATTCTGCTCTGCGTTCTCGGCCGCCTTTAGAGAGCATCTGTGTGGAGGAGCCTACTCTTCTGGGCACTGTGAACACACATTACGTATAATTGCTGCGCTTGGGTATGAAGTCGTTGTCGGTCAGGAACGGTTCAACTGGCTTTCAGACTTGCCTTATGAGCCTCATGACAACTGGGCATCTGCGAGGGAGATGCTTCCTCAACAGAAAGGATTCCAGGGACTGCCAGGGAGGTGAGGAGAGGAGCGCATTACTGGTCACAGCAAGAGCACTCAGGCGGCTCCCATTTTCAGCGGCATTCTAGAGGCCATGGGGACAGCAAGACCAAGTCAAGGCTGGAGAGTGGCCACAGATGAGCACGTCCCTTGCAGCCAGCCCTCCTGCGCCGCCCTGGCAGGCAGCCTGCAGCAACACCACTCAGGGACCTCTGCCCCCTCCCTGGACACACAGACTCTGAGCTGGACACGCTGTGGAGCCAGGGCGCCCCCTTCGCTTTGAGAGAACCTCAGACAGAAGCAGGCCTCAGGGTGCACGGCCGGCCATTCTCGGGGTAATGGGGACAGTGGGCTCTGTGGAAGCAGGGGACAGGCAGAGGGCACAAAGGAGCAGACAAGCGAGCTCCCCAGCAGCCCGAGGAAGCAGGGTGGGGCTGGCTCCCTCCTGCAGCCCATCTTGGCAGCAGCGCTGCCCTGCTGTGCCGTTCACTCATTCACTCGCAGAAACAGCCTTCCTCAAAAAGTAACTGATAGCACGAGGCACAGCTTACAGATGCTCCTAAAAGGACCGGCTGACCCAGATGACACCCGGCCTCAGCGGCAGCACCGGCCCATCTCTCAGCCCCCACACCCACAGGGAGTGAAAAGACGCGGAGACACCGCAGGCTGGAATTTCACTTGAGCTTAAAGGGTCTGAAGTTCTTCAACTCGGTCTTCAGCCCCTCGTTTTGTTTGAAAATGAACTTTCCTGACATGACGTGAGGACACGCTGGTGCTTGGGTGGCAGTTACAGGTGAATGCAACGGCCACGTTTTCTGCTCACACCCCGGGGCAGAGCCTCTCCGGGGCCTCGGTCTGGCTGCGGACACACGAAGGTGCCCAAGTTCTGGGGCAGGAGCAGTGGCTCAGGGCCCTGCGGGAAGATGCAAGTCTGACTTTCCAGGGGTGGAGGAGAGGAGTGGACACTCTAACCTGGATCCACATGCCTGACACGAGGCCCCGCACAGCTCGGTCAGCACTCGGCAAGCAGTCACAAGGACACTGCAGCTACAGAGGCACCTGCTTCCCACGGGAGGCGACAGAAAGGCCCCTCCAGACCTTTACAGAAAATACGGGAAACTGAGCCAGAAGAGGGTGCACCAGAGGGGCCTAACCACTGAATGACACAGCCTATGGCCGAAGTCAGCCCCGTGACGTGATGGCAGAGCATGCAACCGGAAACCCTCCCACCTCCAACACTCGAGGTGCCGCATAAAGTAGAATCAGCAGAGTTCACAAGACAGGAAAAGTGAGGCGGGAAAGGAAGGGGGAGCTGGCAGTCTCAGGAACCTGAAGGCCTTGGCTTTCACTGCCATGTGGGGACAGCAACAAGACCTCAGGCACACAAGGGATAGGGGACTAGACCTAAGCCCCACCCCCACATAAAGCTGGGGCCCGGGCAGGGATGCACCTCAGCAGAAGTGTAGATTTGGGAGAAAATTCACAGGAATCAAAGGAAGCAATCAGGAAGCCTGCCTGGGCTCTGGGAAAAAGAGAACATTCCTTCAGAATTCAAAGCATGGGTCTGTCCTCCACGGAGTTCAGGTTCAAGTGTGAACTACCTACATGGCTTGGAAAACCCCAAGCCAGGAAATTAACAAAAAACTTGGTCCCTGACTGGTGACACCTGGAGCACGTGGCAGGAGTAGACACCAAACCAAACTGGGCAGCTGCACCCTCGACCCAGGCCAGCCTGGATCTCTGCACATGCATGTATGCGCACACACATTCGTGTACACACATGCAGAGGCATGCACACAATATACACGTGTGTGCGTGCGAGCACACGTATATATATGTGTGTACATGCAAACACACACATGCATATACACACCCCACATACATTGAAGATGAACTCACAATCCAAAAATAGTTCACAAGAGTTGTCAGACACAGCAAGCAGCAGGCTGAGACCCCCGAGAATTTCCCGCAAAAGAATCCTCAGATGGATACACAGAGAAAATAATACTACAAGTACAGTTTGAAAATAGGTACAGCAGATTTTATAAAGAACCAGCAGCAGAAGGGAAGGGAGGGGTCTGTTCACATCCTGGCCCCCAGCCTCACAGGTACCCTGCTGCTTTGTGGTCCCTGAAGCTTTCCTCCCATGGCCATTCTTCTGACACCTTCGCCTGTAAATCTCTCATAAGCAAGACCTGGGTGGAAAATGCTCTGCATCCAGGCATAAATGAGAGCCCATAAGTAACCTGGGAGAGTCTGTGCTGTGAATATGAGGTGAATGTGGTGGAGACTGTGGTTACTGCTGCGACAGAAGGGCAGGCCCATCTGTTAGTCTGGAGAAAACTGATGGGGCAGGGACAGCAGACTCCGGGCGCGGGCCTGCAGGAACTGTGTCTCTAGGGACTAAACCACTGGGCCTCCCCCTGTGCACGGAGCCTTCCTGGGCACATGGCCCAGCTCCCAGCCTCTGAGGTTGATCATCTGATGAGATAGACACAGCCCTATAAAATTGCATTGGCTGCCCAAGATAATGGCAGAATGGCTGCTGGGTAGCAAATGTCCTGAGCTACAGCACAAGCGGGAGCCAGCCAGGGAGGTCAGCAGGGCAGTGTGGGGCATCGGCCACATCGCCCCCTCCCAGGCCAGGCCTGGATGCATGTTGGGCTGCCAGGCGGCCAGGCCAGGAACAGAAGCATGGAGAGGGAGATGGGCAGGGTGGCGGAACTTGGCTGAGCAGGGGCTCTAGGAGAGCAGACAGGACAAAGGGTTATGAATCTGGATAGGGGCAGAGCGTGGTAGTAGCTAAATGCAGTGTCTTCATGGGCCTGGGTGGCAGCCCATCCCGCTATTGTTGCAGTCTCCTCAGGGATGCCCTCAGGCCTGTGGGTGCCCCACTGCCCTGCACTGTAGTCCCTGCCCCAGGCCCTACACCCAGCCCCCTGGGGCACAGCTCAACACCAATGCCAAAGCCAAATCCCAGATCTGCCTCTTACCAGCTGTACGGCTTCTCCGTGCCTCAGTTTTCTCATCCGTAAAATGGGATAATAGTACCTCACACAGGCACTATTAATGTGCAGGTCCACGGCCTGGACACCCGTACCCACACATTCCAGCACAGCCAGGCTCTCTATGGACATCCTCCAGCCCCATGTGCAGCATCTCCAGGATAAAACGCACATGTACCCAGGGCAACTCAGCACATGGTTCCTTCCCAGCTGCCTCTGTGCCACTCCCAAGCTGAAGATTCCGCTCAAATTCTCAGAGTCCCAGCTCCTTTAACAGAGTTCTCTGTGGGCCTCCTGAGGAATGGTGAACAGATGGGGGTGGGGGACTGCCCTGTCCCTCCCCTTCCCCAGGCCCCTAGGTAAAGAAAGACACAGAAAACTCTAAGGAGCCACCACCAAGACTCCAAGTATGCTTTAAATAAGTAGCAATCACATGGTCTGTCTCCAAGAAGGGGCTGATTTAAAGCCTTGGACTAAACCCAGAAATGCATTATTAATAAACCAGTGCTCATGGCGCAGCTTCACAGCACAGCCTGCACTGATGCAGCACCACCAGGGAGCCAGACCGGCTGCAAGGCTGCAGGGCCCGTCTCCACCACCAGCAGCTTTCTTACTTCCTGATGTTCCCCGATTCCCCTCACTCCCCCTCCTGCTGCCCCCACCCCAGTCCTGGACCAGGGCCAACATCACCTTCTAACCCAGGACCTCCCTCCCTCCAGTCTTGGGGGGGATGTGACACTGGGCCTCCTGGGCCGTGACAACTGGATGAAAACAGACTCCATGAGCTCCATTCCCTGCCCAGGCCAGTCTCCTCAGCTGCTGCCAGGGTGCCATCTACAGCACCCTGGATGGAAGGGCCTGTACTGGAGGGGAGGGATGAGCGGGGCTTGGGGCTCATGCAGAACTGAGCCAATGCAGTTTCCGACTTCAATGCCTGCAAGGTTTCAGGCCTGCAGTGTTAAGGGATTGGAACAGCACCTGCGGGCAGGCCAAGGCTTCGTGCTCCGTAAACACTGGGGGTGGATGAAGCTTTGTTAGGTCTTCCAGAGCCCTGGTCTCACATCTAAGCCACAAACGGGTCTGGCAGGATGAACAGACCTGCACAGTCCCAGGACGGAGGTGTCTTAGGCGGGCTGGTGGAAAGGGGGGGACTGGTCCCCTGGGAGAGGCCTGGGGATACGGAGGCCCTGGAGGGGGAGAACCCACCAACCAGAGGCAAGGCCAGCAGAAAGATGGCGCTGGTCACGGCAGGCAGACGCGGAGACAGGAGAAAAGCCACTCACTCTGTCCTCAAGAGCAGCTTATCAAGGTACGAGATAATTAGCATTTTAATTGGGTAATTGGGAATTCTAAATTGCCTATCTTGTATTAAGCATAACTGAGGACATAACATGACATTCAATTAACAAATATTCCCTTTTATTCTTGACATGCTTGATTAGGTGGAGTTTCTGAGTAGGATCCTTGGTATCAGTTACTGGACAGTTGCCGAAGCCCTGGCTGCATCAGGCTGCAGTAAACTTAAATACGTATGTGTACGTGTGTGCATGCAGAGACACACACACACACACACACACACACACACACACACACACTCTCACACACGGGTGGAAGATACCCTGGAAATTCTCTACACAAAGAAAAGAAAGTAATGAAAAGAAAGTAAAATTCACCCATAGTCTTACCCTCCAGAGATAACCTCTATTAAATTTGTGTTGACCATCCTTCCAAGCCATTTTTATGCATAAGCAGAGATTTTAAAAATTGTAAACTTTCTTTTTTAAAGTCACCTTTTAACTGGAGTCTGACATACATTCAGAAAGGGACTGAAATCATAAGGACCCAGCATAATGACCTGTCACAAACTGCCTCCAGAAGCCGCTCCGAGGCAGTCCCCCCCCCCCACAGACAGCCTGACTTCTCACACCACAGGCGGGTTTCGCCTCACTTGAACTTGACATAAATGGAATCAAACAGGCCCTCTGTCTGGCTTCGCTGCCCCACAGCGTGCGGTGGAGGCCGGGTGGTGGGGAGCTGTTGCTCTCCCATTCTTCCAGCATGCCACTGGGTGACTGCTCCAGAGTCTCTGCTCTTCCATCTTCTGCTGGTGAGCATTCTGGTTGTTTCCAGACTGTAGCTGTCACAAGTGGTGCTGTTGTGGACGCTCCTGCCAGCATTGAGCAGCCAGCTAGGAGGGGAAATCTGTGTCCTGGGATTTTGTGTAGGTTCAGCTTAGCAGATAAAGCCAGTATTTCCAGGTAGCTGCATCAATTTATTCACTGGCTTATAACATCTTCTACTTCATACCTGTGCAAGCGGCCAACTGAGCCTACAAGAATCTGCAAGGCCAAATGGCCCCACCCAGTCCTGGATATCCCAGGGAAGGTTGTTGCTAAAATTCCTAGAAACAATAAATATGTCTATACTACTTTTCTTTTTAATGCTCTCACTATGTCCAGAATCAGACTACTTCTCCCCACTAACACTGCTTGTCCCTGGTGCAGGCCATCACCTTCTTTTGCCTGGTCAGTGGTGACAGTGGTCTAGCTGGTTCCCCTGCTTCAGCTCTTGTCCCCTTCAGAGTGTGCTCCACAGAGAGAGCATTTCACAATTTAAGGGACTCCTCTGTTCAAAACTAACCCTGGCTTCCCATGAGCAGCCTGCTTCCTTCTCGCCCCCTCACCCCTACCCCCTCTTGCCTTCTCAGTTTGTCTCCCTGCCGCTCCTCGGATCCCCAGGCAAGCTCCCACCTCAGGGCCACTGGATGCACCCGCTCTTTCTGCCTGGAGTGTCCGTCCCAGAAGTCCACTGCTTGCTCGCTCCTCCTTCAGGTCTCTCCTCCATTGTCTCCTTCTCAGGGATGCCTGTCCTGACTCCTGGATGGAGTGCACCCTCCCCCTTTAGCCCTCCCCACTGTCCGACATATCACCCACCTATCATTGTCTGTCTGTCCGTCTGTCCGTCCATTCATCCTCTCGCACCTCCCGTTAGGCTGGGGTTTTGTCTGTTTCCTTCACTGTAGGAGCCCCAGAGCCTGGACGAGTGCCTGGTACACAGGAGCTATTCAGTGCCTTTCTGCTGAGCGGTGGAACAAGTGAATTGGCTGCCTGGGCAGTAAGTACCACAGCCTGTAATCTACTTACTCAGTTTCGCACCGTTAGCTACCTGGGTAGCTTCCACCTCCATGTTACCATGGACACCCATGGCCATGTGCCTTTTCACTGTCTTCAGGCTAAATTGTTAAAAGAATTACTGAGCATGTGTACATTTTTGAGTCTCAGGGCAGGTTCTTCCAAGTGGCCCCCAGAAAACTCATAAGGCTTTTCAGGGCCTGAGCAGTACCCTGCCGGGCCTGTCTGCCCCCAGGTCTGCAAATCTGGTAGGCGAACAAAACAGTTTCCTTCTTTCGTCATTAACTGGCAAGTGTTGACAAAACACAGCATGCTTTATGTTTATTTCCTCGTACTGCTTCCTTTCTGAATGGCCTGTGTCTCTTAGAAAACTGAATGTTTACCTTTTCCTATTGGTCCTTAATGGGTTTATATATGAAGGATACTAGTGGTTCTGACCGACATCTGTGTAACAAGCAGCTGGCCCCATCCGACCAGGACAGGGTACCTGGGGCAGAGCTACAGACGGGGCAGAACACGACTGGGGCTGGGACGGTAACTGCACACAGGCAAACCCCGGAGCCCACGGCACAGGGCTCGAGCGGGAAATTCCACATCTGTGACCCAGACCCCTCTCGAGCTGACACCCGAGCGAGCGAGAGGCCCAGCTCTGGAAGGCCTTGGAGGAGCTGAGCAAACACGGGCACAATTTGCCAAGTGCTCTCCGCCTTATTCTAGGATCAACAACAGTTCACATTGGACCCGGGCTCCCCAGTCCTCCTGACGTCAACACCACCACCTTTCTTGGCCCCAAACTGAAAACTCTCCCTTTAAAAATGCACCAGGCTGCCCCCAGAATCATTTAGGCCAAATGCAGGAAGGGGTGGAGGGAGACAGTTCTCATCTAACACAACTAGAGGCTACTTTCTCCCTGAGGGACTCCAGGAGGGCACAGGGGAAGGAAGCCAGGTGCACAGGGAGCCTTCTGGGGCAGGGAGGGGGGACTAGACAGCATAGGACATTCTTTGAGCTAGTGCTTCCCAGAGCATGGTGAGAATCCATGAGATGGGCTACACAATAGATACATTATGCACTAGATATTTAAAATGTTAACCTTCCATTCATGGCGAATCATACTGGGTTTCACTCATGACAGAGATATAAAGCTTTCTCTTAAAAATGTTTTTTTAAAAAAGTAAAGAAACTATTAAGCAAATAAAATACTACAGGCAGGACAAGGATTTGGCAGAAACTGTGAGGGTGTCACGTGAAGGATAAATGCCAGGAGATTTTGCTCTGAGGCAGAGCTGCTTTCTAGTTCTGGGGGGGACACTGAGCCTGTTTCTAGTTCTGGGGGGGGGCACACTGAGCCAGTTTCTAGTTCTGGGGGACATACTTTGGCCTAAAAGCTCCCCAGTCCCCAGATGGCATGAGTGGTCTTTGGAAAACAGCTGGTGGGGTTAGCTTCAAGAGAGCCCTGGTTCTTTCCTGTGCCCCAACCTGCTCCTGTCCCCAGCTCAGTGGCCTGGGACACCAGGCCAGTGTGGACCCTGTAGACAAAGGCCAAATAGGCCCCTCAAGGAACAAAGCCACCCCCAAGCAAACCCTGCTGCTGGGGCCTCAGACGTGTAGCTACCAAGTGCTTCCCCTCAGCCCAGAATCCTGGCTGCAGCCATGCTTGGCAACGTTTCCACCTCCCTTTATTTAATAGCTCATCTTGAGTTCAGGGCATTGCATGGAACCTGGTCAGGGCAATGACTGTCTCTCTGGGATGCCCAAGCGGAACCACAGTGTACAGCATCGTGGGTGCCCAGGCCGTCCCACCCCATCCCTTCTGGGGCATCCTTGGAGATACCATCTGCCACCAGTTCTACCCCCTCTCCAGTGGAAGACACAAAACCTGGCATCTTCCACCAAACGGGTGTTTCCTAAATCCCAATCCTGCAGGACACAAGGCCCAAATTCCACCAGCGAAGGCAAGAAAGAGCCACTAGCCGTTCCTTAGAGAAACAAAGAGCTTTTGCTTTTTGAATCCCTCTAGGGTGTTGTGTTTTATTTCTAGACTCCAGGGCTACTTTATTTCCAAACATCAAATTCCTTTCTCTTAGCCTTACAATCTTTCACAAATGTGTCGTTTCACATAGAGCATTCTCTGGAAAGCACCATTTTACATCAACGCCTCTCAAAAGTAGCAGTCTGAGCACTGGCTTGCTCCGGACCTGCTCCAGCTCTGGGCGGCCCCGGAGACCCCCACTTTGGCAGCGGTGCTGCCCCTGGGCCCCAGCTCATGCTGATTCATCTCTGGGTCCACACATTCTTTCCCCTGCCCCCCCCTCATGGCTCTGAAAGGGAGACAGGCACTGTACCAGCCAGGCCCACGTGAACCACTCTAGGTATTGAAAGCACAGGACATGGGATACAGGGAGCTGGTCATGAGCTGGGGGTGGGTGCGGGGTCGTCAGGGCGCTGCAGGTGGCCAGGGACACTCCCTGGCCGGAGGTACCTAGGGGCACTGTGCCACTGCAGCCAGGCTTCCTGGCCTCCTGCAAGAAGCGAGAACCATGGAGCCCTCACCAGGTAAGCATTACCCTGGGCTCCCAGGAGCCACAAAGCCCAGGTCGAAGCCAACCAGCAGGGGAGGGAGGCCCAGACATTGTTGGGCAGGGCCAAGCCCTTTCCACCCTGCGTGTGGCTACATTTTATGGCAGCACAGTGGCTGTTTAGTGTGAGTGGCCAAAGACCCCTTTTCTCCAAATGTTATTTTAGTCACACTCAGCTGAAGGAATAACAGGAATGCTATTTGTCACTTTGAAAGACTTTATCCACTTACGATGATAAATGGGGGTTACACTCACGCTGCCCCTATGGAAAGATCAGCCCTGAAAAGAGGTGCTGCTGGTAGGAGTGCTCCAAGCGTGGGGTGGGGGAGCAGCGGGGAGGGGCTTCGTCTGGCCAGTGGCCCCCACAGCACAGTGGGGGCTGCATCTGTGTCCCCCAGGAACTTAGTGGGGCCTCAGCCATGGTTCAGTATGGCGAGGACATGCTCAGGGAGTGACACCTCCTTCCAGGGCTGCGCACCCTCTCTCACCTCAGAGGTAGAAGATGGGGAGGTGGGAGAGCCAAAGGTGCCCCCCGTGTGTCCCCTGCTGCTGTGGGAGGTCCGCGCTGGGTCTACAGAGGATGGGACAGGAGATTTAAGAACTAACTCATGTGCTCTGAACATTTCCCTGGCCAATCTCCTGGAGATGCAGGGCAGGTCCCCAAAATATATTCTCCAACCCTTAAGAGTTTAAATTTTTGGTAACTAAAACCTGTTTATCAATAGCTAATTAACAAGTCTAAGTCCTATGAGGACAGGGTGATTAAACTGTTTTTGAAATAATCCATTTTTAATTAAAATGCTATCCTCTCTTGGTTTCTGGATAGCTTCAAAAGAGAACCTCAACAGATGTCTTGCTTTTAAATACACATTATATGAAGCCAATCATTAGAAGAATTCATGCTTTTAATTATATTTTAATTATTCTTTGCCTATTGATGCAAAGTTAATATTCTTTCTTTATGGTACTAAAACTGCTAACCAAAGCCAGCAGACAACTAGCAGGAATTCTTCCGTGTGTGAAGTCCCATCTCAGAGAGCTGCGCGCAGCAAGGTACCAGCCAGGGCTGCCTGCCCCCGCCTGGCAGACGCGGACTCGCCCGTCCGGGGCAGGCTCCTGGCCCCCAGCCTGCGAGTCCTGCTCCTGGGCGGAAGCGCTGGGCTTCCCCTTCTGTTCAGCCACGAGGCAGACTTCTCTTCTCCCCGCCTGCACACACCATGAAGCATCTTGCTGGGGCGACCCATGGAGACAACCAAATCACCCATTAAAATTTCAAAAGCTTGCAAAAGGCTACGCGAGCTTAGAGGAGAAAGAGGAGGGGCCACGCGGTGAAGGTGTGCTTTCCCATGTGCCGGGCAGGGCCCTGTAGGGGGACTGAGCATCCAGATACCACCCAGTGTGCCCTAAGCTCTCCCTTCCAGGCTTCCCCTCAAAACCATCCCAAGACCACGCACGGCCAGCATGCTGTCAGGTCCAGATCTACCGCAGCTCCTCCTTGGGCTTCCCCCAGCCCACCCGGGTGCCCTGACAGCCTTTAACCAGGTTCTGTCGTGGCCTGTGGGGCTGGAGGGGGCTCACTCCATCAACAGCCCTTCATAGGTAAGGACTCCCCCCTTTTCCTTCCTCTCTCCCTCTCTCCCTCCCTCCAAGGCCTCCCACCTCCTTCCCCCCCCCCCCATGTACACCCCTCATGGCTTTTAGTGTTGCATATGGCTGTGCCACAGCCCCTGACCCTTTCCCTACCCGTCTCAAAGGGAACTCCTAGAGACAGGCCTAGGTCACGCTGTACCCAGCTGGGCACAGTGATGAGCCCGGTAAACATCAAGGAAAGGGTAACAGATGGCAGGAATGGTTGGCCTGAACATGTCTAATGATCGAAACAGAACACGCGCACTCACACACAGCCTTAACCCCTATTTATTCAAGAGAAGCCCCAGAGGACCCTGGCTATGTGCTCACCACTCCACTTCCTTTTTCTGGGCACATTTCTCAGCCACCTTGCAGGTAGTTGACTGTTGCCAATGGGAGTGTGAGGGGAAGTGATGTTCGCCACTGCCAGGCAAAGCTTTGGAGAGCTGATGTCACATTTCTGTGCCTTCTCTTTTCTCCAAGGGCACAGAGTTGGGCGGCCCCAGCACTGCTGGAGGAGAGCCGTGGGGCTGCTTCAGACAGCGACGTGAGCAAGAAATAGATGCTCACTGTACTAAGCCATCGAGGTCTGGGTTTTTGTTACTGAGGCAAAGGCTCTCCTATACTAACACAGATAGGAATTTAGAATATGGTAGAGGTAGGATTGTAAGTCAGCGAGGCAGATATTGTCCCAAAGATAGTAGGTCAACGTTCACTCTGAGGGGGCAAAAAAGCCAGAACCCTTGCTTGCTCACCACCCTTAAATGCATTTGAGATGGAGTTAAATATAAAAAATGAAACCATGTGCGTACGTGGATATGTTATACTACACGCACCAGTGTTTGAAATAGTTCATAACTGTACAGAAAAGTTTCAAAAAGAAATTCATAAAACCATAAAGAGAATAGGACACATGCATACAGTTGAACTGTACTGAAGTAGTAGAAAAGGCTTCTGTAATTATGCAAAAGACCAACTCTACAGGAAAAAAAGAATTTGACTATTTTTAAAATCTCTGTATATCAAGTTGGGAAAAATATTTTGATAACCAGAACAATAACGAAGAACTCTACTACAAAGTGCTCTTATAGGTCAGGTCACCAGAAATGTCCCCACAGCAAATGCCGCCACAGACAAGCCACACAGGCAAATGCCCAAGAAATACCTGCGAGAGAAGTTTAACTTCACTGGTAATCAGAGAAGTGCAAATAACGGTGGGATATTAGTTTTCCTTTATCAAATTGATGACGATGAATAATAAAAACAATACAATTAACTTTGAGGCCCAAGTGGGCACACAGGCCCTCATGGGTGGGTGGGTGGGTGGGGTGTGTGTGTGCGCGCGCGCGCGCTTGTCCAGCTTAGTGGCTGAGTGCATGGCCTCTGCAGAGAGCCACCTGGCTCCTCCAAGACCCATCTGTCTGCTGTGGGATCTTGGACCAGTTCCTTAAGGCCTTCCTGACTCTGTGTCCTACACAGTGGAAAGGATGCCACTCCCACCTCATGGGATTAAATGAGAAAACCCCCAGGAAGCATGTAGTACATGCTCACCAGACATTAACACTATCCACAGCTGTGCCAAAGAACTTCCAGAGGGCAGTTTGGTTTTCTACAGTGAAATTCCTGCCAGCAATTCCATTTGCAGGAATTTACCCCAAAGAGGTGAAGAGATAAGTTTGATTGTCACAGTGGCAAGTGGGAAACCACCTCCTGGCTGTCCCCAGTGGAGGACGGGGTAAGCGGATTATGATGGAGCCGCACAGATGCAGGGTGCCTGAATTCCCTGCCAGAGAGAGATTTCCCCTCACACAAGAGGAACGGACTCTGCCTAGTGTGGTCCCAGCAGATCAGAGCCTCTCTGTGCCCCTGGAGAGATCCAGAAAGCTTATTTGCTAAAGCAACAGGGATTAGTGACCTTCTGCATCACAGGATATTTTTCATACCTTGTTTATAATGCTCTGTACTGACTGAATGTCCTACTGGTATATGTAATTCCTTTTCATCAGTGTAAATATGTTTTCATTTTGAAAATATTTTTTAGAAGAAATAAAAGCTACCTGTTTAAAGACCGGCTCCCCTGGACCCAGTCTTGTCCCACTGGCCCCACCAGGCCTCTTTTCTTATGTCCCAATGGGTACACAGCCACAATCCAGGACGGCTCCACAGAGCTGCCACAAGGGGTCGCAAGTGCACACCGCCTGCCGCCCACACAAAGCACCTGGACACACTTGCAGCCTGGCTTGAGGGATGGACCACAATTCAGACACAAACTGCAGGCAAGGCCCTCTGGCATGAGTATGGGGAATCCAGGCTCAGCTCTGAATGCTGGTTCAGCTCTGCTTTAAAAGCTCACTTATCTTCTTTCTTTGGCATCAGATTTTGTGGCAAAGCCTCCGTCTGCACAAGGGAGCATCCCTCCTGCACCGAGTGGGGGGATGTCAGGTGTCAGGGACTGGGTGGCAGCCCTCCTCCTCTGGCTACCCACTCCACAGTCGCTGCCCTCCATGGACGCCGCCCCCCCCCCCCCAGGGAAACATGACCGACTCGGGCTGCCGCTGGAGTAGAGGGAGCCAGGGCCAGAACAGGGCCAGACGTGCGGCTCCGAAGGATCGAACTGAGAAGCAGATTTGCCTCTGGTCTGTCACTGGGAACCCTCCAGCTATCTGCCCTGGGAACAGAAGGAAGAGTCTCTGCCGGGGAGCCTGCCACTGTGAATGGATTCAACAGGTGCAGGGCAAATCACCTAGGATGTATAAAGTGCAACATTTTCTAAACGCCCCTGCACAGGAAACTCGGGTTCAGCAAAGAGCTTGGATCTGAATGGGTTTCCATTCACCGCTTCGAAATCCACGGATGAAAAGCACTGCTGTACAGCAAAGGTGGGAAATTGGGGCTCCCTGCACGTGCAGACTGGAAACAATGGCCCTGACACTGCCTGAGTCACATGCCCGTGTCTCCTAGAAGCACCTGGCCCCTCAGCATACCGCCTGCAGCTGTGGCTGGGTGCCACAGCAGGCCCACATCCAGGCCTGCAGCTGGGTGTTCTGGGGAAAGGTATCTTAAGGGAACTGCTTCTACCCAACCCATTCTGGGACAACCGGTGGTCCCCAGGGCCCCAGAAGCTACACAAACACTTGTGCATAGCCCCCAATCAATGCCAAGCCTTGTGAACCCAACTATCTATCCTCGCCTTCCTCGCCTGGGCACAGAGCAAGCTTGGTGGTGTGTCAGGGTGCCACCCTCCCCAGAAACTTCAATAACTAGGGAAGAGATTTCCTTAGGAAATTTCCATAGTCTGGTTGCTAGCTCTTACCTCTTCCAATGTGAGCAGGTGTTTCATCCTTAACTGACAGAGCTGGGGCTCTCCCTCCCCTAAGGGGGCACTCCCACTCCACAAACACACAGGGCATGCCAAGGCCCTTGAGACTGTCTTAGAATAATGATGCCCACTTCGTACCTCCAGGGGACTTAACTAATTTATAAGGCAATTTTAATAATAACTATATATTAACTTCACATTCCCTTTTTACCTATTTCAGTGGCTATAAACTGTTAGGAATTAGGTGATATATTACAATAGGCTTCAGAGACTTTTTATGAACTAATGCCCCATATTTAAAAATCTTCCTGTCAAATGAGAAACATTAAGAAATGCTGTCCCTTTTATAATTGCTTCTAATAGACTCAATATTCAGGTCCTGGCCTTAACAGACAGCCCAGGCGCTACTTCCCTAATTGCATTTAACTTCTCATTTTCTTTCTGTCACCGGCCAGCAGAATAATTCTGAAAGCACACAAGTGGTCATTCACTGTGTCAGCCTGTGGCTCCTGAGGTGCCTGTAAATTCTGAAGGAACAAAGACCACTCAGGACAAGAGACACACAGCAGCCTTTCTGTCTAGGTTGTCACTGCAGCAGGCCTGCTTTGTGGTGTTTTGGGTTTTTTGGTTTTTTTCCTCTAAACCTATTTATTGAAATAGACATAAAGTGCACACACATTAGGTTCCAGATTGCTGGAATTTTACAAATGTGCCCCCAGATCACAGATCAAGATCCAGGACATTTCTAGTCCCTTGGCAGGCACCACCGCCACCCCCACCCTGTCCTCTGCTCCTTCATCACACTGCCTGTCGGGGACTTTGCATAAGTGGAATGATAGGTCATGCCCTTGAGTTTGGCTTCTTTTGCTGACACTGCCCTCATGAGAGCCATCCGTCCATGTTCCTGGACACAGTGATAACCTGTCCGTTCTCACTCCTCCAAGGTACTTGCTTAATGAATCACCGGAGTTTGTCTACCTCCACGGGTGTTCTGGATCCCCCAGTTTTAGATTGCTCCCAGCCCACATACAGAACATTCTCGCATGTATGTGTGCTATGGGGCCAAGTGGAATCACTGGTGACCAGGTATGGACAGCTCAGCTTTGGTGGACGCTGCCTGTTGTTTCTGGAGATTGTCCCAGCACCTGCTTTCTGTTTGCCTTTTTTCCCCCTGGTAGGAAAAAAAGCTTTCAAGCCCATCGCTTTATGAACGAGAGACTGGAACCCGAGCATGAGGCTTCAGAGCGCCTCAGCAGGCCTGGCACTGCCTGGGCCCCCCCCCCCCCCAGTCTGTAGCCTCCCAGGCACACACCTCCCTCTGCCATCAGGCCTTCTCCTAATGTCACACATACCCCGTGGGACAAGAGCACATCTGGCCTTCCCTAGGCCCCAGGGGCAGGGACATGATTCCGAGCCACAGGCGGGTGCTGATGCCCCCTCAGAGGTAACTGTCTTTGTACAATAGAGATCTCTGCCGAAATGGGAACTTGACCAGGGACAAGACGGGGGGAGGCAGTGAAAAACACAAACCCTTTCAACTAGGGGAGAAAGCTGCCAGCTTGGGGCATCCAGAAGTGGCTAGGAAAGGTCATGGCCTTTGGGTGGTTGTTGAGCCTCGGGAACAGGGTCAGGAAGGAGCCAGACGGAGCTGTCGGAAGCCCAGCGGGCATGGGTGAGGGCCAGCCCTCCTCAGGCCTGTGCTCCCTGCTCCGAGTGAAGGACTGAGACAGAGCACTTGGGTGGCACACACGCTGGACAGTTACCAACATCCGAGGACAGCCCACTGAGGAGTGAGAGACACCTGCTTCCACGGGGAAATCCCAGGGCTCAGGGCCCTGCAGCACGCACGGGAAGACCAGAGAGTGGCCACAGCAGGAAGCTGAGGGTCCAGGTGGGACAAAGGAGGTGGCCAAGCACTTCCAGACAGAGGAGAGAAAAGGCCACCCTCTAAGGGCTGCCGGAAGGTCACAGAGCTGGGAACCCTTTGTTTTCATTTCCAAACTCAAAAGGCCCTTGCTGAGCGTCTGATCCTGACTCAAAGCCACAGGGGGACCCCTGGCAAGCCCGACACAGAGGAGCCTCAGCTGTGACCGCCCAGGGGGCTTGGAAAATTGAGGCCCACAAGCCAGTTTTAGAAATTTATGAATAATAAATGCAATTAGCATGATGAAAAACAGAATCTGGAAGCTAAGCTGAGACTCCAGGGTGGGTGACTCACTGGGTCACCTCCCTTGTCACTTCCAGTTGCCCAGTCCCCTCAGAATGGATGGTTGATCAGGAGGTGGGGGCACTAAGCCCTCACCTGGCCACAGCCCAGAACTGGGGCCTGGATCCAGCTGGGGGATAAGGCCCCCCAGAACCCACCCCTCTTGTTCAGTTCTGGGTAGGGCTCCCCCTGGTGGTAGGGTTCCTGGCCCCTGAGCATGCCTGTCTGGCCTCAGTGCCCTGAGCTGTGAAATGGGAATGGTGATCATACTTCAACTGGATGTTGTTACAGAGTGCTGTTCCTATGACCCTCTGCTCTCACAGCAGCATCCTGGGGGTTAGAATCGCCAAGGGTACAGGCAGAAGGCTGCCCTAGGCCCCTCACACCACTTTCCTACAGTGCCCCTGCTCAGTCTCCAACACCTGCCCCACTGAGGTGCTCGTCTGCTGGTCTAAAGCCGGTTTGCACGTGGGGGTCCCCTCCAGGCTCTCAGAAGGTGTTCTGCAAGCCTGGTGTCTCGCACTGAGTATCCACTCAACAAATGTCAGGGAAGGGTAGAGCAGGTATGGAGGAAGAGGGCTGGCCTCCAGAAAGTGGTGAGAAGGAAAGAAGATGTTTGAGCTGGGGGAGAAGAGGAAAAGTCTGAGGTTGAACCGGCCCAGAGCTCCCTCTGACCTACAGGTTTCCAGCCCGGTTTCAGGGTGCTCCCTCTGGCCTAGAGCTGGGGAGGGGAGAGGAGATAGAGGAAGAAGGGGAGGAGGTGTGGAGAATGAGGGGCGAGGGGAGGGGGGGAGCATCCAGCACCTCACCTGGAGGCATGTGTGAGCCGCCTTAAGCATCTCCTGCTGGCCCAGGACCGGGTTTTCCTGCCTGACCAAGACGGGTGTAGTGGAGGGCTCCAGTCCTCCCAAGACCGAGGAGACACTTGCCCCCACCCTGGGCCATGAGCCCAGTGGAACCAGGGAGGTCTCAGTGGCTGCCACAGACGAAGTCACCCAGAGACACTCCCCCCTCTCCCCCCGGGGGGTGCAAGGGCCTGTCAGTGAAGGCAGGTGAGATATCACCAGGAAGGTTCTCTCACTTACTACAAATTGCACCTTTATGGGAAAATCAATGATATTGCCTCCTGATCTCCCACACTTGTTGCTGCTCCAAAGTGATTACTCTGCGGCCAGCAAGGCAGAGCTGGGCTGGTGTCCCGGGAGTGCCCTCCCCGCGTCTCAGGGGGGCTCCCGGGAAGAGAAGCTGTGGGGAGAGATCTGTCACACCCAGCTCACTGGCATGCAGGAGGTCCCCCCCCCTCTGGGGTTCGTTCATCAGGTCTGTGAGCAACACAACTGCACACCTACTATGTGCCAGCTGTAAAGTGCTGTGATCATAGGATGGACAAGTAAGGCAGACTCTGGGCCTCAAGTCCTCAGAGAGACAGAGATCCCCTGATTAACTGTGACAGTGAGAGGTTGGACAAAGCAGAAGCTACATGCTGGGACAGCACAGCCACAGGGAAGGGACTCATGAGAAGACTTCCTGGAGGAGGGAGTCTGCAACAAAAGGCAGAGCAAGTGGGTCCAGAGGCAGAGAGAAGCAGGACATGTGAGGAGGCAGCCAGAGAGTGGGGAGCAGCAGGGGAGCAGCAGGGAAAGCGAAGCGAGAGGGGCCCTGAGGCTGGAGGAGGGACACCCCTCCCGCCTGACCCTCAGAACAGCTGTATCACTCATTCCGGGCACAGTCACTATGAACATGAACTTCTCAGACAGTCTACCTTTTTCCTTTCAAGAATCTTTTAAATGATAGCTTATTTAACTACCAACATCAATTGGCCAGCAATTCCGTGAACAAATGGTTCTCTGCTTGTCTCTGAGTTCAGCCACTTTTATTTGTCCCCAAGTAGCTGGCAGGAACCAGTTACATCAATAAAGGAACATCAATTTTTAACAGCCACATGAGATGCAAAAGCTTCAGATGGATTTTCCGTCGGCAAACGGGGAGCCTGGAGGAGCTGTTATTAACAGCCATTACAGACATGCAGGCAGGCCTGGGAGCCAGGGCTCCAGCCTTAGACTGGATTAAGGAGATACTGTAGGCACTGGACCTCTAGATGTCGTAAATAACGCTGAAATTTTAGACTGTGGTTGAATCTCTGTTGTCACGATCGTTTAGGCTGCAGTGTGTTTGATGTTGTATAGCAAAATGACAAATATCTTTCTCTACAGCTAAGTGCTTAGAGCCTGTCGGAGTAAATCCAACTAAACTGCCCCCTACAGGTAAGCAGGCAGCCACGTTAGGGGGAGAACCTGAAGGGGGTGGTATCAGAAGCCACTTGGACAGTGATTTTCGGAGGTGCGTGGGTTTGTGCCGCTGGGGGCCTGTTTTCTCATTGACCCTCGCCACTTCCTGTCATGTAATCTCATCGTTAGAAGAGGTTGGGTTCCAAACCCTCAATAACACATGGGGTGTTAGTCCAGTCTCCCCCCAACAACAATCAAGTCACAGAAGAGCCAATGGAAGGGACAGAAAAACGAAAGCAAGGAGAGCAATGTGGCAAAGTGTCTAACCATGAACCAGGAGGAGACACGTGCGTGAAAGCAGGGGGCCACCCCCCTGGACAGCTGGAAATACTGTCCAGTCCGCAGCTGGCCCACTGCCCAGACGCAAGCCCCCAGGATGTTGGCAACAGACTTTGGGGATGGTTCGGGAACCCGAATCTCAGAGGGCCACCAGTGGAGCACTGGGTTTCTGGCACACTCGGCTGGGCAGAGGGAACACATTCATCTGCTCCCTGGACCTGGAGAACTGGCCAAGAGGCAGGGACGCCACACCCAACTCTCCCAGGGCCCATTCAGCAGGAGGAACAGGCCTGTCTCCAACCCAGCCCTAGCTCACAGCTGACAACATGCTGGCTGCTTCCTCCCTTGGGCCAGACTAATCTGACCCTGTGGTTGCAGAAAACAGAGACTGCAGGGCGTCAAGAGAAGAGGCAGGTCAAGGGTTCCACTGGTCCATTGGCTCTATTACATGCAAGGCCAAGACCTATGCCAGGGCCCACTATGCCCCCAGCCTTGCCCAATGATGAGTTCTCCATGGACCAGCCAGCCAGGCCAAGCCTGGAGTGGCCCCTGGGAAATGGAGGTGGGAACACAGTGTCCCGCCTGCAGCTGGTAGCCTGGAGGCAGCACAGATGTCCCCGAGGAAAATGTTCTCTCCGAGCGGCGTGCTCTCCCGGAGCAGAGCTGTGGAGCCTCAACCGGCGGCAGCTAGGAGACTGAGGGGTGGTCCCTCCCCACTCTTACAGGAATGCAGGAGGGTGCTTTCTAGCAAAGAGGACCTGAGCTTCAGTCCAGGCCAGGGGCACGGTTCTCTCTGCAGTGCACAAGTGGAGTGGAGGCTTGAGGGGATGCTCCAGACTGGTCATGGCCTGAGCAGGAGCTCCCATAACCTGGGCAGGCACCTCTCACATGCACCCACAGCCTCCAGAATGCACCAGCAGCCCCGGGCTCCAGCATTTCCACTCTTCAGATGGCACCTAAGCCCAGGAGCCGCCCCAGCACCAGACCCTCAAAATCCTCTCCCAGAGGCACTGAACCTCAGGTATAGGCAGGATACCTTCCTCCCCTGCCCACATGGGTGCATGGGAATTGCAGGTCCAGGCACAGGGAGCCTGCTGGCACGGGGCAAGCTGGCCTCTGGGCGGGCTGGCTGGAATGCCCATTGAGTCTCCCCTAACAACTGGGTCTCCCAGGGCTGCTTGGCAATGCCCCGGGCCCATGCCATTGGTTTTAGCTTCCTGGGGACTCTCTGCAAAGACAACTCCCAGATAAGAAGAATCCCACCAAAAGATGGGCACCTCAGCTGGCTCCTCAGGTGTGTGCAGTCACACAGTCCAGCACTGTACTTGGGAAGGGTGGCTGGCACCCCAACTGTCGCTTGCCCATGATGAAATCAGCTCACTACCTGACAGGTGCTGCTACCTGCCACTTGGGGCCTTGATTAATGCCCTTCATCAACTCCCCAGAGCAAATGCCAAACTTTACAAGACAGGGTTCCGAGAAATGTTCCCTATGACTTCATGCTGGCTTTTCCTCAAGCATAGCAACGGTCCATTTACAAAAACTCCCAATGACATCCAGAGGGACCTGTCACAGAAGGCTGGACACAGCCGGGAAGTGCCCTGGCTGGAAATGAATCTTGCCCCGCGTTTCTCTGTCCCCCCTCTGCTGCCTCGAGCTCAGGCACGGCAGGTCCCCAGCCTTCTCTACCTCATTTCATAGCAACCCCATCCTTCCAGGTGCTCAGGTCGAAACCCTGATCTGACAGAGTCCTGCTGGCTCTACCTTCAAAATCAGGCACTACCAGATTCCTTAATCACCACCAGGCCACCGGGTTCACCAGGGCCAGCATAGGACATGCCCAGAACCCGCCTACTCCTCATGTGGCCACTCTGAGCCTGGCACCTCTCACACTGCAGGGGCCTCCTCACTGGGCTCCTGCCCGCTGCTGCGCTCGCCCCTGCAGGCTCTCCCCAGCGCAAAGCCAAAGGCTGCTCTCCACCGCCACCAGACTGGGACCTGTCCCTCCCCTCTCGGACCTCAACCCCATCTCCATTCCTGTGTTCCTGTCTGCTCTGCCTCTCAGCTGTTCCTCTCCTCTGACACCCCAAGGCCTGGCCCCTCAGCCCCTCTGGAACGACACTACCCTATTCAAAACTACAAATTGCTTCCAAAACTCCCTCTTATCTTCCCTGGTTTTATTTTTTTCTGTAGTATTTGTCACCATCAAATATGCTGTACATTTTACTAATTTATTTCTCTCTCACCCAGAGCTCCATTAACAGGTTTTCCTCTGCTCTGTTCCCCTCTCCTGGAACAGTGCCAAGCACCTGTAGCTACCCAATAAATGTCTGTAATCCAACGAAATGGCACAAGTGGACTGGCCAGGGAGCGGGAGGCCAATAGGTGGTCTGCTTAGCAAGGACAGGCAGTGCACTGGGGACATCTGTCAGCCTGCTCAGCCAAGAGGGCTCTGCTGTACCCTGGCCAAATCAGAGCTCTCTGAAATGGACAACCTGAAATGTAATTCTGAGCCAGTGTGGCTAGACCTTTGTGCCTGGAAATGAGTCAGGAAAATCCTGGTCCTGCAGACATGACTCTGGTTTCTGCAGGATACATCGAGCCCAGAGGGATCGGCCATCCTCGGAGAGCACCAAAGCCTGTCTCCAGAAACGCCTGCCACTTGACATCCTCCTGGTGAGGCTGGCCTTTGTCTGGCCTGGGACCACCTGCGAACGATTGCCACACGCACCACATTGCGACACCAACACGCGCCCCTTATCTGCCAGCCCAGGGCTACGAACCTGATTCCCCGATAACCACTGGGGCCATCAGGTTCACCAGGGCCAGTGACCACATCCACAGGAAGCGAGGCCGGCTAGAAAAGCTCACAGCCCTGGGGTGGGGGTGGGATGACACATGACCTTGCTCTGATGTGCACAACTTTGGCCCCAGCCAGGCTGGACGCTCCTTGGCCCCTGAATCCTCCAAGAGCTAAGTGAGGAGCCTGCCGAGTCTCCCTCCCCACCACCCGAGGGGGCAGCAGCCCTGCTTCTCTCCCTCAGGAGCATTTACTGAGTGTCTGCCAAGCTGCCCTGGCCCTGCATGCATCCCTGACAGTGACCTCTGCCCACCCCCACCCCTCCGGCACCTCTACCTGTCCAGCTTGTCCCTTTGCTCTGGCCCTGTGGGCTCTGAAGGGCCACAGAGAGAACGGTTCTAGAGGCTGGAGCAACCTCTGAAGGCTACACTCTGGCCCCTAGGTGATGACCCCAGGGCTTCCTGGCTGAGGTTGACCTTGACCACGGGGGTGGAGAGGCTGTTGGTCGAGCCTCCTGCCCTTCTTGGGCAGTCTCTCCACTTCCAGAGGCAGAATCTTCCTCCTTACCTAGAGTTGGCTGGATTCTGCCTCAACTATGGCATTAGGTTATATGTCACCATAATTCATTACATGACAGGTATCTGTCCATTATCTTTATAGGTATTTTTAAAACCAGAACTTCCCCTAAAGACAACCATGCCTTCTGGTACCCAACACGGCGATATGGAGAGGTTGATAGAGGCGGCCTCTTCCCTCAGCGAGGCCACCAGGACAGAGTGGTGATGAACGTGGGCTCGAGGGCGGTGGCCAGGGTTCAAATCCTGGCTCCCTCACTGGACAATGGTGTTGCCTTGGCCAAGTTACTTAGCCGTTTGGTTCCTTACTTCCCTTGCCTATAAAAGGAGCTTAACGATAGTCTCAAGGCTTAGAGGGTTGCCCGAGGATGAACTAAGTGGTACCTTCATTTGGTCGCAGCAGTGGAAAGGGCCCAGACCGCCTGGCATGTGGTCTGACTTCAGGAAAGGCCTGGGAGGCCCCAGCTGCTGGAGGGTTGATGCCTGTTACCTCTCCCCCCCAGAACTGCATTCCATGGGAGCAGGCCCTCTCCTACACTGCTGCATCTCGAGAGCTCAGAACCGGGTCTGGCATACAGTAGGCACTTGATAAATGCTTGCTGAACAAACACATGGGCTGACAGAGGAATGGTCTGACTGGCCTCAGGTTTTGTGTCTTACGTGCTCAGTCCCCCACTGCCCCTTTGCCCCTCTTTCAAAACAACCACCTTCCGTCTGCACATGTTCCTGATGTGTCACTTCCCAGATCCCATAAGGTCGGCCCCTGGCTCCACCTCAGTCCTCTACCTGGATGGTGATCACACGTTTTTGCCCTGTCCCTCTGAAGATCTATCAGTGGTGTCACAGACCACTCCATCCCCTGGCCCGGCTCCTCTGTAGCCTGCTCAGGGCCTAAGGGCACTGCCAGGGCTGGGCCTGTGGACTCTCAGGTGGGCAGAGTGAGTGGGCCTGCTTAACGAGTGTGCACACCACACACACACACACACACACACACCTGTGTGCCCCCAGGCAGGCAGTGAGGGGGCCTGCTTAATGAGTGTGCACACCACACACACTCAAGACAGAACATGAAATACAGCCACCCCAAGTGCAGTGCCAGGCCCTGGGGGTCTCTCGCCCATTCTCATAAAAGCACAGCCCAAGGGCAGCGCCTCTGCATTTTAGGCAGGAAGCAATGAGTGGGAGGCAGGAGGCAGGAGGCAGGAGAGAAAGAACTAGCAGTGTGCGAATGCAGTGCCGTGGGGCTGCCCGGACCACACTTGCCTGTAAGGGCACGTCAGGGGAGGTGGGACTCTGTCTGCAGAGCACGGCCCAACACAGGTGGCCAAGTCAGCAGCCTGGGACCCATCGCCATTCCTCCTCTTCCCTCACCCCCAACATCCAATCCATCTGCAGGCCCTCTACTCCAGCTCCAAACTCCTCCTGCAACCTCCCCTCTCCTCCCACAGCCCTGCTGCCCAGCCTGGCCCCACGATGGCCTCCTCACTGCCCTCCTGCTGCCACCTCCATCCACTCGCCACCCAAAGCCACAGCCTCCACTGGTCAAGTGACCCTTCAGCTCACAGAAACCTCTGAGGGGTGTCTTACTGAGACTGGCCCTGCCATCCATTCCTCTTTTACGCACTGGGTCCTACCCTGTCACCTGCAGGGGAGGCATGCATCCTCGTGGCAGATGAAAGAGGCAGACCCCCACCCAGACTAACCCTGGCTGAGGTTCTAGCCGCCTGCGCCCCCTGGAAGGATGCCAGTCAGAGGCATCCAGGCTGCAGCCTCTTGGAATTCATTTCTGTCCTCGTCAAAGGATTATGGATTGATTGCCAAGTCTTGCTGTAAATCAAAAGAAAGTCACTACTCATTACCTACTTAGAATTCCCCGAGTCCTTCTTGGGAAACCATTTCTCAGCTGTTTGATCCCTGAGCCACCAGCACTATCTCCAGGCACGCCACCCATCACGACAGCCACCAGACACTTTTTTCTTCCAGGCTCCTTTCTCAGCACCTAGATGAATTTCCACCTTTCTCCAGTTTCAAGAAGAGCTGCCAAGATAAATGATTCAAACACTCCAGCTCATGCTGAAAATACATAGACTGCTTGGGGCCTGCTCTGAATAACCCCACGCTGGGGAGCAAAGCACATTCGCACTAGATGGGCCAGACGGGGAGCTGGGGCCCCAGACTCATTCGGGCGCCTGGGCACTCTTTCCTGTGTCTTTTCACCTGTGGGATAGTGACACTTGTCCAGCTTCAGCCAGCACCAGCTGCCCACATCGTGGCCAAGCCCCTCTCACCTCTGAGCAGAATATTGCTGAGGGCCCCAGGGACCCATGGAAGCTGTCTGTGGCTAGTGGGAGCAAGGAGGTGCCCATTTGCAAACTGTGCATTCAGAAGGAACCCCTTTCCTAGTCCTGCAGCTGCTACCACTGGCCCCCTGCCTCCAAAAAGCCGACTCAACACCCAAGGGAGCAGGGCCCAGAGGACATCAGCCCCCACCCTCCCAGGGGGCCCATCTCCACGGCCACCAGCCCAGCCCCAGGAAGAGGAGTGAAACCCCACTTCTCCTGCTGGGATGGACAGCATGACAGACTAAAACATCAAGTGCAAGGCCCACCAGGCCCTGACCTTCACGGCCCCCAGGCATCTGCCGTGAGGAGGGCTGGATGGGCAGGGCCCTCCACCAAGCCCCAGTCACCCCAGGCTAGAAGGGTGCTATCATACACCTGGCCCTTGCCAGGGTGCCCAGGAGAGCCCCTGAGCTGGCCGCAGTGCTGCCCCTGAAGGTGGTGGCACAGGCCCATCCCAGACCCAGACCCAGGCCCAGACCCAGAGAACAAGTCAGCAACCGCCACTCACAGACGCTGGCTTTTATAACACAGTGATGGAATCAACATGAACACGGCTGGGTCTGTGAACAGCAATGACCATGACCCCAGGCCCATTTCCTGCAGTCCTCCTGCCAGGCTCCTGCCAGGCTCCTGCAGGTGCTGGAGCAGAGAGAGGCCAGGTTTGTGGCCAGGCCCTCACCCAAGGGCAGAGGCCAGCGTCTCATTCTGCTCAGAGAAGCAGGGGACAGGAGGGAACCTTGGGGCATGGCAGTGCTGGGGGCCCAGAAGTCCCCCAAGACACTGCACAGTGACAACATACTCACCCAGACCCCTGGCCTGAGGCCTGCAACCAACATCAAACATGCCTAAGCCATCAGTAGCCTGGCTCCCTGGGCATCCTTGTCTCTCCTGAACCTCAAGCAGAGCGTGTGGAGAATCCCACATCCACGTGAGAGCCAAGTGTACACAGCAGCCTGGCCCCATCTCCTGACCGGCCACCCTGACCCTGCTCTGGGGCAGCTGCAGGGAATGCCATAGCTGGGACTTGCCCTTGACAGCTGCTGGAGAAAGCTCTAAGGCCCATACCACCCACCCTCCACACCACGGGCCAAGGGAGGCCAGGGTGCAAGGCAAAGGCTGGCCTGGCCAGGAGGCTTGTGCGGGGCTTGAGCCTGGCCCCAGTGGAGCCTGCACCGGGCCCTCTGAGTGGGAAACCCCTCTGTGGCTTCATCATAAATGACCTCCAGGTTTCAGGAGCAGGCATGCCTGCCGGCAGACATGGAAATGGGCGGTCAGAGTTCCTGGATTAAACCCTCCACCATATCTACAGAATTCAGAGTTGGGAGGGAAAACTCCCAGCCCAGAATAATTGCTCCCACAGGGAACATTATCCTGCACCAGAACGTAACAGGTCTGAATGAGAATTTTTTAAAACCAGCACCAAACCTCGCAGTATAATCACAACTGCCTGCCTGCTCTGGGAGCCAAACTGAAATAACGGCTCCTCCAGAATTCCTCACTAGACGCTGCTGTAACGGGTTGCCAACGGGCAGAACCAAACTGGACAGGTGCCCCTGGGGACAGGCACCTGCCTGGTCCCTCCCTCCTCCCCGCCCCTCTTGTCTGCCGTGGGCCCCTAGGAGGATGTGGAAAAGCGGGAAGGCCATGGGAGAGTGGGGGTGAGGCCAGGACCAGCTCAGAGGCTGGGGGCGCCTGGCAGGACACTCGGAAAGGGCTGAGGCACGAGCAGCAGTCTCCCCCATAACTCTCCCATTTTTCTTGAGCTACATCACCCTTAAATCGGCTTTTATTTTCCTCTCTCCCGATAAAGACACTGGTATGAGAAATCTGCCTCATACCTATACATGCATGAGAGTGATGGAAGGGTGATGGAAGGGTGGGACTCAGTGCTGGGGAGGCGACAGGGGCGGGTGGGGCCTGTGCCAGGTACCCCAGAGCCTACTAGTTCCCACCGCTAGCTCCTACCGCTGCTGCTCTGTGGAAACCAGCCCGAGGTTACTAGCTATTTCACTTTCTGGGAAAAGCCAGAAAAGTTTCCTGATATTTCATTGTTGACTCAAAACAAACCAAAAACTCCCCATTGCATGGGCCAAAACATTCCATTGCCTGTGCACTGGGACTAGCCCTGAGGCTATAGTTTACAACCTCTGGCCTTTGTCTTACTAGAAAATTCCTCCTTGGGAGTGAGAAGTGGGAACCCCAGGGGTGCCCCCCACACAAAGTCCTTACCCTAAAAGAAGTTTCTGGAAGCCTACAGGGACCCCAGGGGAAGGCAGGCCATCTAATGGGCTATGGCCAAAGCCAACTTCGGGCAGCAAGCCCATTTCAGGGAAGCTACCTCCACCCCCACAGAGAGGAGGCTGGGTGCTGTGCACCCCAGCTGTGGCTCACATGCCCACCTCTTCAGCTCCTCTGGGTGGCTCCCCTTGCACAGTGAATCCACGGGCAGCCTAAACTTTCCTCCCTCTTTCTGGACCTGAGCAATTTCAACAGCACCACACATCTGGAGGTTGACAGACAGCCCTGGGTCAGCATGCAGAGGAGCCAGAGAAGCCTCCCTGTGGGAAATGGGAGGAAAGTTAAGGAGTCTCTAGCCTGTGTTTTTAAGGGATCCATGAGGATGGACAGCACGTGGAGAACAGGCCAAGAGGGGAAGGACTCTCAAAGATGAAAGGCGTGATGGCCAGGTTATAAAATGGGAATAATTAGTGGGCAGCAGAGCCAGGGTGAGGGAGTGACGGGAAGTGAACTGAAGACAGCCTGCGAACTTCCTTCTCGCTGATGCGCAAGTGGGAATTACGAGAGAAGAGTCTGGAACAGGCATCCTGGGACCCAATACCTGTGGAATAGGACTTTAAAAGAAGGCTCCAAGGCGAAGAAAGGTGTCAATTCTGATTAAAGAGCTAGTCCTTAGATCATCATGGGAGTTTGCAGGGATAACTCCACGCCTGTCTGCATGGCTTCTGTCCCCTAACAAGTCACCACATTAGCTCCTGCAATTGAGAGGAAGCCACAGAGAGACTGGGAGTGAAACCTGTCAGGGTGACATGATAAATAATTATATCAGAGGTCTCAGATAACATGACCCAAAGGGATAAAGCTTGCCCCTGGGAGTGGCCAGGGGGATAACAGACAGGAAACACACAGCGTGCGACGCTCCCACTCGCTGTACAACGGCCACTGCCGCTGGCCTGTCCTCTGTGGGCACACCAGCCTCGCCGGTGGCCGAGCTGTTCCTGCCTCCACAGGCTGGTGCTGACATCACTGGACCTGTTACCTGCATCACAGTCAATAGGCTGTGCCCTCCCCCTCACCTGGTCTGTGTGTCAGGTGTGACTACTTTGCTCTACCCCTCACTGGCCTAAGTCAGAATACACCTGCTCTGAGTCTTGTCACTTGAGGTGTATGGCCCTCCGCAGCCACCCGCACACCTACTGGCTAAAAACTTTGAGTTAACACAACCCAGGTCACCCCTGTTCTCAAGGCGCTGTCTTCACCTGGGCCCCTAACCCAGCTTTGAGGCTGGCAGGATTCTGATGCCCAAAGTACTGAGAGAGATCCTCAGAAAATACTGTTCCTCTCAAGAGTAAAGAAAGAATCCTCTAAACATCAAGGCAAGAAAATAAAAAAGTTCCTTAGAAAAAAGAATGAAGGGAACTTGCCTAAGATCTGCAGCAACAATGGAGGGAATGGTTTCACGGAACAAAGATTCAGCACTCGGTAAAGCCATCCTTCACAAAGGTGGCCACAAAAGGACCCTCAACGTGCAAGGTCAAAGTGAAACATCAGAGCAGCGATTTCCAACGGTGGGCCGCGGCAGGCACCCTGGTGTGCCACAAGAATTGTAAAAACATGCAATACCTGGCTATTTAGTCAGGGGCACTGGCCTCTTTTCCCTAAGATGGTCAAATAAAAAAATGACAACAGCCAACACAATAATACCTGCCCGGTGTGAATGAATTGAAATTATACCTTTTTTTGTCAGATCAGCAAAAAATATATTTTTTTGGTGTGCTGCAGAATTTTAGTAATTAGTTTATGTGACATGAGATGAAAAAGGCTGAAAATCACTGCATTAGAGGAAAGGAAAACACTGTACAACACAGGGGTCGCACTGGATCCAGCCAGACAGTGGCACCTCTACAGAACTGTTATTAAAATGATTATAAATCAACGCAAATGTTGAACCTGACTGATGGAAAGAGAAGTTATACAATAAAAAACTGGAAGAAGGGGGAAAGGAGATGAAGGGTAAAACCATGCTAAATTTCTCACTTTTCAAAGTGAGGAATCGAGAGTCTTGAACTTTTTAACAAAGGTAGAGAACACAGAGAAATACAGCTCATTTTTTCTTAATTTAAAAGTAATTCTACAACAAAAGTGGAATGCATATAAAAGAGAACAAAAGAAACTTCACCAACTTTCCAACGCCAGAAAAACTTAAAAGCCAGAAAGGCAGAGCAGAAACCAGAAAGCACCGAATGAGACTCAGGACGAGAGGCCAACATACTGGTCAGCACGACAAACGCCAATGGCTCTTCCAACCCTGGGAGGCGCTGTTCGGAACTCGGGAACCGCTGCCGGCCAACGGTTTGAAACAAAGGAGTAAGCAAAGGTCCACCAGGAAAATGCAACCAAAAGAAAACTCTGAAGAGCAATGCCAACGTCGGATACAGTCAGATTCAAGACACGAGAATTCAGTAGGCCGACAGGCGTTCTGGTAGGCCGCAAAAAGACAAAGTACACAATGCAGACGTAGCGATCGTCACCCTGAATGCTTCCAACAACCTGGTATGGAAAGGAATATAATGAAAATCTATTAAAAGTAACAAAGCCCGGCTGGCATGGTTCAGCGGTTGAGCGTTGACCTCTGATCCAGGAGATCGTGGTTCGATTCCCGGGCAGGGCACATGCCCGGGTTTCGGGCTCCATCCCCAGCAGGGGGCGTGCAGGAGACAGCCGATCAATGACTCTCATCACTGATGCTTCTGTCTCTCTTTCCCTCTCCCTTCCTCTCTCTAAAATATATAGAAACATAGTAAAAAAGAACAAAGAGGAATTCATAAAACTACCTCTCCTAGTACTAGAGTAAATGTATAAAAAAAGAGGAGGCGGATGACTGGGATAAGACAAGGACCTGATTTAAGGCACACCAAAGTATGTGCTCTAAAAATAGAAAACAGTTGCCAAAAAATGTTTGATGTTTAATTTTATTCCATAAAATACTAGCAAAAACATTTCTAAGCAGGCTGCAAAGAAAAAAAAAAATCTCAAAATTAAGAAAAATAAAATTTACATACACTCCATTCTCTAACTACAATGGTGACAAAACCAGAAACTAACAACAAAAAGTTTACCAAGGAAGTTAACCAACCACATCTATCTGGGAATTAGAATAAATGTTCTTAATTCACTTCTTAGGTCAAAAATCAAATCAATCCAAACTTCTTAGGATGTGGTCAAGACAGCATTCAAAAATGCATTAGCAAAAGTCATCTCTCAGTAAACAAGAATGAAAACAAGCGAAGACTGAATTACACAAAAGACAAATGTTCAAAACAAGGTCAGGATGGAAGGAGAAGGGAATTAATAAAACTGGGAATCTATGAATTAGACAAGCAGCAGGACTGATAAATCCTTATTTAAAAGCCGATTTTATGAAAAGACCAATAAAACTGATGCAATTCTGGCAAAGCAATAATGAAAGAACACAATACACAATATTAAGAATGAGAAAGGAAATACAACTACAGATGTAGAGGAGGTATTTTTCAAACTTAAGGAAATAAAATAATTCCATTCTAATAAGTTAAAAATTCTTGATGAAAACAAAAACTTTCAGGAAAATGCACCATATTGACTCTAAGAATCAGGTTACAACAATCCCTCAGGAAAACCTGCACCATTTTCAAAGAAATTCTCCCCAAAGGCACAGTTTCTGATAGTATCAAAGGACCTCTTTAGATCCTCAAGGAAGAGACAGCCCTTGTGCTTTCTAAATTGTTCTAGAAAACATAAAAATGTGGAGAGCTTCCCATCATGATCTCAAAAATCCTGATCTCAAAATATGGCGAAGAGAGTTTAAGAAAAAATGCCAGTAAATGCTAGTAAAACACAACAAAAAAGCAATCATTATAAAGCTTACTAGGTGTCATCAGGCCTGTTCTATATACTGTCCATACCTCAATTCACCAAGTCCTCCTAACCATCTCTGAAGTGCTATCACCATCCTTTTTCCAGATGAGGAAACTGAGGCACAGTAAGTGGCAGAACTGGGACTCAAACTCAGGACACCAGTCTCTAATAGAGACCATGCTCTAACCACTAGGGTATGCTGCCTCTCCATTTCAGTCCTGCAGCTTATTACAATAGTAATCCACCAAGACAAAGGAGTGTGTGCCACGGATGCCACGCTGGCATACACCAAGACGTCTGGTCATGAAATCCATCTAAGGTCCACCAGCACCCAATCTTGGCGTCTAATACCGCCCTCCAATAAAAGGAACCAGGGCTCCTTGGAGACGTGGCTGATCCTAGGGCTGGAGTGGGGTATATACAAGATGAGCTGGAGCAAATGGTGGTGGCTGAAAGTAAGAAAGTGCTCAAAAGGCAAAGTGATGGGTGGAGGAGGGATGCCGGAGGGACACAGGAGCCAAATGAAAGAGTCCCCAGTGACCAAAGCTTGGATGATTTGTGCAACAAAATACACAGCATAATATCAAGTTATAATCCAAAGTATAAAATATACATCCGTATAGATATAAGTAAATAAATGGTTGGCGATATAAATAATTGGGGAAGAAAGTGGCGCTTCACCTCTGTGCTCTTCCAATAACCCCAGTCTAACCATAAGACAAACATCGGAAAAACTAAAACCGAAGGACATTCTACAAAATACATGACCAGCACTCGTGAAAACTGTCAAGGTCACCAAACGCAAGGAAAGCAAGAAATTGTCACAACCAAGAGGAGCCTAAGGGGACAGAACAATGAGATGTAATATGTCGTATCCTGGGACAGAAAAAAAGGACATTAGGTGAAAGCTAAGGAAACCGGAATGAAGTGTGGACTTTAGATAATAATAATGCATTGATATTGTTCATGAGTTGTGACAAATGCATCATAATCGCATTAACAATAGGGTGCAGGGTATGTGGGAACTGTCTAGTACTTCTGTAACCTTTCTGTGATGTAAAACTACTCTAAAATACAAAGGTTGTTAATTTAAACCACACACACACACACACACACACACACACGCACACGGCCAAGGGAGATGCCAAAAAAGCAGCTGATAAAATTCAACATGAAATCCTAATGAAATCTCCTCACAAGCCAGGAAGAAAACTACTTCCTTAAACTGGTGATAAATATTTATTTGAAATCAACAGTCAGAATCATGTTCAAAGGTGAAACACCAGAGTCAAATCATAAAGATGCCTGCTGGCACCACTGTCACCTAATAGGATTCTCTCAAGGGGCAGTCCCCCTGGCATCTGAGGAGAAAGCTTCCACTGGCTTTGTCCTCAACAACTCTAATTAGAGGACATGGATCAGGCACATATTTGCAGGAAACCTTTCCCTCTGGTTCTCTGCTCATTTTCTGGCTGGATACCAGGCTGGTTTGCGCCCTAAATGTGCCCATTTCTCAATTACTTAAAGGCAAAATGAAGTATCCCTGCTTTGAGCCAGAGTCCCACAGCCTCTCTGCCACCAAGGCCCCAGCTACTCGCTGACACCGGCTCTGCTGAACTTCAGGGAGAGAGCTGCTCCTTTCCCTAGTGTCAGGTGGTGTGGACAGAGCAGGCTGGGTGGGCACACAGGACTGTTCTGCCACTATGGGGTGGTCCAGCCTCTGCTGAACTCCAGGGAATTGTCCACCTGAGGTGACCCCAGCTCTTGGAAAGGGCTCAGCTCAGAGGTGTGGCCGGCCGGGTGCAGGACTCGGGGCTGCCTTCCTGAGGGGGCACCAGGCAGATGGGGGTTTCCTGAGCTGTCTCGTGGTAGGCTACGTGTGGCCTGTCTCCAACAGTCGAGGAAGTGCTGGCAGGAAACCTGCACCACCCTCACAACACAAGGCAAAGAGTGGGTTTCACCACACCCAGACCCAGGGCCTCGGGGCCCTTTTTTGTTTATTTTTTAAAACATTTTTTTTAATTGATTTTTAGAGAGAGAGAGAGAGAGAAATATCAGTGTGAGAGTGAAACATCGATCTGCTGCCTCCTGCACACCCCCTACTGGGGATCAAGCCTGCAACCTGGGCATGTGCCCTGGCCCGGAATTGAACAGGCAACCTTTCCATGCACGGGCCAACGCCCAACCAACTGAGCCACACTGGCCAGGGCATCGGGGCCCATTTTGAATGAGCCATGCCACAGCTCATCCCTCAAGGTGGCCAACGGAGAGAGGCTGTATCTGTGATGGAGGGCTCAGGGCACTGTTCTCAGACAAGTGACCAGGTCCACAGAGAAGGGCCTATCACATCCATTCCTACCCAGGGGTGCAGGTCTAAGAAGCCCCAAAGCCCCCAGAGGCCCCAAAGCCGCCAAGCAAAACTCCAGCACTTTCATGGGGGTCGGTAAACTGAGGGCGCCTCACTGGTGCCCAGGATTTCCCAAGCTGAGACCGGTGTGAGTCAGACCACTTCCTGGTGGCTGGAAGCTAGCTGTACATTTCCAGAACTTCCAGGAAGGAGAAAAGTGAGCACTTCTTGCTGATGTCCATCATCAATGAAAACTGGATCCTCTGCATGACCCACAAGGGCTGTGACCCGAGACTCGTATGAACAGCATGCCCAGCACGCCCAGCAGGGAGAGCTCAGGGCAAGACCCAGAGTGAGAGAAGGGCCCAGGCATCTGAGAGAGGGTCGTTCAGGGGTCACAGGACTCCAAGAGGGACCAGCAGATGAAAGAGGAGAGTACTAAGCTGAGGCAGCCGGAGATGCGGGCAGTCCAATCGGTTGGGGGGGTGAGGGATGCGCTCAGTGCAGGGCAAGGCCTGGGGGTGCAGGACAGAAAGCAGCAGCCCGTCTGCCTCAGCTGCCTGTGCTTTCTGCAGCCACACTCACCGCAGTCAGTAGGGTTGTGGGCTTTCCTTTACCTCTCCCACCTTCCAATTAGGCTCATTGGAGTTAAATTCTCTAAGCCTCAAAAAAGAAAAAAAAAATGGCCTTGTTTAATAAGAACACAGCAAGGGTTTTGCAACCTACTCCCTGAGGTGGGTGAACTGAAAGACCAACCACTTGGCCCAGCACCCCATGGCTTGGGTGGAGTGTGTGTGTTGTATGTGTGTGGTGTGTGAGTGTGTGGTGTGTGGGCTATGTGAGTGGCATGTGGTGTGGTGTGTGGGGGAGGTGAGTGTATGGGGGGGGGTGTGTGTGTGTGGTACATATGTATGTGTGGTATGTGTGTGGTGTGATGCATGTGGTGGATGCCGTTTGTGGCAGGTGTGTTGTGTGTGTGAATGTGTAATTAGAGTATGGTGAAGTGTGAGTGTGGGGGGTGTGTGTGTGTGGTATGTGAGTGGTGTGGTATGTGTGGGTGTGCATGTGTCTGTGGGGAATGTATATAAAGGTGTGGTATGGGTGAGAGGTGCGTGTGTGTGTGTGTGTGTGTGTGTGTGTATGTGGTGTGTGGTGTGTGGTGTGTGTTGTATGTGGTGGTATATGGTGTGTTGTGTATATGAGTGGTATGTGTGTACGTGCAGGGTCAGGGGAGCAAACCCCATCGGAAGAAATCCTTCAGGCTGGGCCCCAGTCCCGCATCACCAATCAGGACCCAGGGGGCACAAGGCCACAAAGAATCAAGACTCGCTGCACCTGACCAAAGGGCAGGAAACAGCAAGGAGGCCGTGACCCCACAGAAGCCCAGCTGGGCAGGTTCTTCAGTAACGAAGGGCTGAGAGAAAGCAGGAGGCTGCTACTGTGGGCTGCTGCCTCTGGCGGAAGGGTGGAGAAAAGCCCAGGCCCTGGCGAGGGTCTCCGGATGGGGTTGGGGTGTTTGCCAAGGAGGATCCCAGCCCAGGGAGGAGGAAAGGCCATGCTGGCCCCCGCACACCTCGCAGTCCCTCTGCCTTTCAAATGACTCGCACAATCCCCATAGGAGCTGTCAGGGAAGGGCCCGAAATGCCCCATTCACAGCTTGGAGAGAAAGAACACAATTTCAATTAAGGTCCCAGGCTGTCAAAAGCATCAAGTTATTAATCTCCTTGTGGCAAATGTGAACCGGGACCTGCTTACACAGCCAATTGAGCATGCTCTAAATTAGTGTTTGCAGGTAATTGATTCAGCTGCCAGCCCCATGCCAGCCGGCTACAAGCTGGTTACGCCACTAACATTAAATAATATGAGCGGTAAAATGGCCTGCCTGATTGGGCCTGCAGTCAGATGCTGTTAGTGCCCGATTTACCCAAACATTAATGTCTTATTGGTTTAACACAATTTACTACACCTCAACTGCGGAAAATGATTTTCATACCCTCCGACGCCCACTCACAGGCACAGCACCACGGAGGAGGTGTCTTAATAAATGCCATCAGCTCACTCTTTTTTTTAACATGCCCTCAAGATTTTATAACAAACTTTTGATAATAAAATTTAAGAAAGCATAAATCTTAGAACTGGGCCTGCTGGCCAGCATCTCCTGAACTTGAGTCTGAGCACCCTTGTGTGCATGGTGGTGGTGCCTCCTTGGAGAAAATCAGCCCCGTCTCCTGCCCACCTTCCCCCACCCCTACCCTCGCTCCAGTCCTGACAAGCAGGGGTCCCTGCCCTTCTTGCCCTGTATCCCTCTGTGGGGCTGGGGGTGGCCATGTCTTGGGGAGAACATCCAGCAGGTTCTAGGGACACTCCTCTAACCCAGGAGTTGGTGGCCGTCCCAGGGATCAGACCAGCCTGTGCTTAATGGGCTGTACCCCATGGGGGACTTACGCTTCGGCTGAGGTTTTATATTCTCCACCTACTTAAGAAAAAGAGGTTGAAGTTCACAGGGGCCCAGGCGACAGCAGAGAAATACTCAGGACATTTTTTTCTTTCTCTCGACCATCCATCCGTCCTACCCACACGTATGTCCTGACACCAGCTGTGGAGCAGACACTGCAGATAAATGAGATGGAGCCTCCAAGAAGCAGCCTCCAGGCTCCCAAGGACACAGACCACAAAACTGTCCCCCAGCTACATGGCAAGGACAGAGCGGTGTGCCTGTGGGGAGGGAGCTTGAGGCACAGTCCAGTCACCCCACCTCATGGCTGCAGATGCTTCCAGGGGTGCCCTCCTCAAATCTGTTGTGACAGTGTCCTAGCACAACCATCTTCCTGTCATCTTCAAGAGGGCAACACCCTCTGCTGGCAAAGGTCACCCACCCACTTGTCCTTCAGGAACAGTCTCCATCTCTTGCTCTTGTCAGCTCTGCTTCAGCTTTCCCCAGAGCAGTCCCCAACCCTACTCACCCACTACCCCAGGAAGCCCCCTACTCTCAGATCTCAGGGACCCCCAGATCGATGGCTTGGAAGGTGGGCACTGCTTCCCATCTGTATCTCCTATGGCGGCCACCGGGTGGGCACAGGCATGGCAGGTGCTCATCAGTGCACACGCCTGGCACATCGAGCTGAATTAATGCCACTTGGCACCAGCAGGGCAGCTGCTTTTGGCCACGCTCTTCAGGCTCATTTCTCTGAGAGCTGCCCTGTCCAGAGGCGGCAGCAGCGTGTGGAACCCAGGAATGAGTCTGAAGGTGAAGGTGACATCTCCCAGGGACCCCCCTTAAAAGACCCTCCTTCAAACAACAGCCAAACGCAACCTGTAGACTTTGGATCCCGACTTGAGCACACCAACTCTAAAAAGATAGTTTTAGACCAATATGGACTAGATAGTGATAGTATCGAAGATCTCTTGCTAATTTGGTTAGATGTGATAACGACATGGTGGTTATGTAAAGGAAAAAATATCTTCACCAACTGAGCCCCCTACTGATATATTTACAGGAGAAATGACATACCTGGGATTTGTCACAACAAAACACAACCAAACAAAAACCCTGATGGGGACTTTGAGGTTCATTACACTATTCTTTGGGGGTGGGGGGCAACATTTGCAATTTCCTATTTAAAGGTAAAAAAAGACTGCCATTTCCTTGGGAGGGGGAGGGGAAGGAGCTGGAGGAAGGATACCTGCCCGGCCTGACCCAGAGCTCACACAGGCCTATCTGGCTGCAGCAAGGTTGGACTCTAGGACATGGTGCTGGAGAACAGTCAGGTCCCTCCTAGAGGTCACCTTCGGAGCTCAGCTCCCAGCAGCATAGGGCACAAAGCTGCCAGAATGCAGTGGACGGCAGGGTTCCACAGCGGGGCAAGCCAGTCCTGCTCCAATTACTGGGTTATTTTTATTTGAGGCATCGGCTGTGGGTCACTACAGGCCAATTCTGATGAGACCAGATTTCTGGGACAGTGCCAATCTCAGGGACCACTGCCTGGGCCACCTCCCTGGTAGCAGGGTGGAACTCTTCTTGTCCCAGGTCCATAGGGGGTCAGGGACGCTGGGAATGCGGAGCAGATACTGCACCGCAGCAGACTGTGCTCTGCGTGCCCTTCCCCACCCTCCCGGGTCCTTGATGAAGCACTTGTTCCGTGCCCCCTCCTGGAACGCCAGAGCAACCCGGGCCTTCAAGGCCACATTAACCTCTCACCACCCAGGTAAGAGGAGAGAAATCAGAGGCTCCCTGTTCAGGACTCCTTTCAAGGTTAGACTTTGAAAACATCTGTCCCCAAGCCATGTGATGGGGAACATTAATGCCCATGCTGCCCACTGCCAACTTCACCTGCTCCTTGCCCTCACCCAGCACTGACAAAGCGGGGAGGCCAGAAAGGCTGGGAGGGGCACCTGGAGGCAGCACAGGCCCTGAGGGTGCCCCAGGCGGACTTGGGCCCTGCAAGGTGGGCAACGGGAGGCAGCGCCAAACTCTAAGTCAGGTAGGAAAGGGTAGCCCAGGATTGGGAAGCGGGTGGGGGGCAAGGGTAAAAGGCAAAACTCTTTCTTCTGTACTCACAGCACTCCTGACACCAGTGTGTGAGTTTTCCACACCACCAACCCTCTAATTCTCTGTGGGCACCAACTGGGTGCCCTATCATTTACTTCTGATGCTAACTGCCAGAGTTAAGGACTCAGTTCCACAAGACCGTCTCCATTTCAGACATAACAAGTCCAGGCCTCCTGCATTTCTGACTGATTGGCTATAAATCGAGGGTTCCAATGACCTCCCCTTTGGGTTTGATAATTTGCCAGAATGGCTCATAGAACTCAGGGAAGCACTTCATTTACTATTGCCACACTATTTTAAAGATTACAACTCAGGAAGAGCCAGATGGAATTTATGCACAGGGCACAGTACAGGGAAGGGGTGTGGAGCTTCAATGCCCTCGAGCAGGGCCCCCCTCCCAGCACCTGCTGCATTCACCAACCCTGTGGATCAAGGTTTTTATAGAGGTTCCATTACGAAGGCTCAATGGATTAAATCACTGGTCAGAACTCAATCTCCAACCCTCTCTCCCAGGGGACTGGGGTCCAGGCTCCAAGTTCCAACCCTTCAGTCACAGGGATGGTACCCTAGTTACCAGCCCCATCCTCCTGAGCCACTTCATTAGCCTAAACTCAGGTGTGGTTGAAAGGGGCTTATTATGAATAACAACAGACTCCTTCACTGGGGGAATTCTGCAGGTTTTAGAAGCTCTGTGCAAGGAACTGGGGGCAGAGATGAAACGTGGGTTTCCTACTATGTCACCAGGAAGAAATGGCAGCCTCTCCCCTGTCCTTTCCCAGGGGAGCTTCAAGATGGTACAGTCACCGGTGGGTGACCCAGGACACAGATGGAAGGAGCCACTGGAGCAGTTTAGGTTTGACCAAGGGCTTCCTCACATCATGGGCAGCAGCATGCTGAGCCCTGGCCCTGGAGCTGGCTGAGGCATGGCACTGGCTCACCAGGCACTGGCTCACCTAGGCCACGGCCAGTGGTGCTCTCCAGAACACTTTATGAGCCACTAAACCCGTCAGAGACCCCAGTGTCTGAGCACAGCAGACATAGCGATGGTGTTTACACATAAATGACAAGCTGTTTCACTAGCGCCCTTCAGAGTCACCATAGCAGCTCTTTGGTAAAGTTTCCTGCAAATTGCACAAACAGGTCTAAAGACTGAAATGATGGGCCACTAAAGCAGCCTCAAAAGTAATCACAGACCATTACCATCAAACACTCTGCCAAGCGCCAGCAAGATGGCCACAGTCGGAGGGAAAATCCTCTCTGCCCACAGTGCCCAAGCCCTGCATAATCCCCACTCAATCTGCGCGCATCACTGAGGCACCCCACCTGCTACTTGCTCAGGGAACATAAATTACTGTTTTTACATTTTAATCTTTACCCAGAGAGAGACAGCAGCTTACCTTTCTAGCTCATATTCTTTCATTCCCACTTTTACAGCCTTCATTACCTGTAGGGTGGATATTAAGCAAAGACATTTGTATTAAGGACGTAAGTGGCACTGCCTGATAAATAAGGTATAGCACTTTTTCAAAAGAATCTCTTCTTGAAAGAAAAAAAAAGAATATGTGCACACAGTGGTGCAAAAATGTGACAAGTCAGAATGTTTTTAAAGCTCCAAAAGCTATACCATTTATTTAACTGCTCTGGAGCACTTCCCTTTGGAAGCTGATAGACACCCAGCACAGATCTGTGGCAGATGATGGCAGTTAAGATTTAACCAAGATGTCTGTGAATGCTTAATGTTCAGAAAGCTGACTACCTTAAAAGGTTTCCTTTGTTTAACCTCCATGAAAAGAATATATGCACCCCTATGTTCATTGCAGCATTATTTACAAGACATGGAAGCAACCTAAGTGCCCATCAATAGACCAGTGGATAAAATGTTGAGGTACATATATACAATGGAATATTACTTGGCCATCCATAAGAAAAAAATGAAGTCTTACCATTTGCAAGAGCATGGATGGACCTACAGGGTATTATGCTAAGTGAAATAAGTCAAAGACAAATACCATATGATTTTACTTAGATGTAGGGCCTAAAGAACAGAAGAAACAAACAGACTTGTAGATACAGAGAACAGACTGATGGTGTTAAGGGCAGAAATACTGATCATGCTCTGTTAACTGTGATTGTTTTGCTCTGATTTGAGAAAGCACTTTCTAACCTGGCTGAGAGCTGAAGGCCCCAGGACATGGGAGCTAACTTTGGAATACATCTATCATCATGGGAAGATTAACAGCCTTGTTCCGGAAACGACGGCATTCGGGGGGCGCCTGCCCTTTGTGACCCCCAGCCCACAGTGCCTGTAACCTGTTAGCATTGTACCTTGCCTACTTCCCCATGCCTGTAATTCCTACTTTCCCATGTAATCTTTGTCCTTCTACTCAATATAAGCAGCTGGCTTGGGGGGAGGGGGCAGTAGAGCAGATTTTCAGGGCTACCTAACTGCTGTCCCATACTGCTGGCATTATTGGAATAAATGCTCATATCCGGTTCAACCCTGTCTCTGCTTAATTGGTTCAAGTGATAACAGGTAGCCCAGACCCATTGTTGTCCGGTCAATGGCTGCCAGAGGGGAGGAGGTTTGGGGGACAGGGTGAAAAAGATGAAGGGACTGAGAAGTAAGATTGGTAGTTACAAAACAGTCATGGGGATGTAAAGTACAGCATAGGGAATATAGTCAATAATATTGTAATAACTATGTGTGGTGCCAGGTGGGTACTGGAAATATCGGGGGGAACACTTTGTAAAGTATAGGATTATCTAACCACTATGCTGAACACCTGAAACTAATACAAAATAATAGTGAATGTAAACTGTAATTGAAAAATAAAATTTAAAAAAAACTCAGAGAAAATGAATTCATACAAAAGATTCTGTTGCCCACAAATGACCCGTCTGTCTCCTGACACAAAGCTGTGATTGTCGCCAAGCAGGCACCAGGCTATCCCAGTCACCCTGACCGTCTCCCAAGACATTCGCTTCCTATTTGCCCTCACTCCTCAGGTAAAGCGGGAGGGCTTGGGGAAGAAGCACGTGAGGAAGTTTAAGGAGAACAATAACGTGCTTGGATCATGGGTAAGAACGAAAGAGTCTTTTAAAGGAGCTGGGCCTTTGGGAATGCCAGGAAGGAAAGCCCCACGCTCCTGAAGTGAGTACCTCTTGCTGGGAAATTCCCAGGGTGGGTGCCTTAACCTCTGCTGTCCCTGCCCTGTCCCCACTGGGAACAGAAAAGAGACATCACCGTGTGTCTGGCCTGAAGCGACACTTCCCGCCTGCTCCACTGGCACTGAGGACTGACGCTGCCCTCTTGCCTCACACGGAGCAATGCAGCTCGCCCAACCCGGCCTGAACGGCGTGCCAACAAGCCAGGGCCCCCTTACCTCCCGGTGGGCCTCGCTGGAGATCCTGTTGGTGTAGCGCAAAACCTCCAGCTCCATGTCTGTCTTAAAGACCCGGCTTCAGGAAGAAAATAAACAAAGGGACAAGTCAGCGACTTCTGGCTGGACCCCTCCAGGGAGACCCTGGGGCTGCCACACCTGCACAACCTGGGAAGGATCACAGGGCCAGGTCATGCCCAGTTAGGCCGCTGGTGGGCTGCCTGAGCATGGGGGTGGCGGCAGGGTGGCCACCAAGCTGCAGGAGTGAAAGCTACACTAAGCACTGACCGTCCTCACCTAATGCCAGGCTCAGGTGCGCAGGCTGTTTCTAGTTACAAGACCTGAAAACTGCTGTGCGTGGTGGAAGAATCCCAGAGACTCAGTTTTCTCATCCAAAAAAATGCAGAAAAGTTGGCATGGTGAGGCTGTTAGACCCGAATCTTAAGTGTGCTGCCTCCCAGGGCTCTTCCCAGTTGGCTGAAGAGGTCCCCCTTGCCTCCCCACCCCCACCCACCTGCCCAAGGGGCAGCCCAGAAATACCATGTGACTCAGGCCCCTGCCTGAGATAGGGTGGGGGTGGGAATGAGGAGGGGCCTGTGGTGCAGCCACTTCCAGCCTGAGTGCAGGAGTGAATGCGGGAAGAGCCAGCCTGCAGAGAGAAGCAGGACACCAGGAGCAGACAAGCGGAAACAGCAAGGGGAGAAAGGGTTTATGAGGCTCAGCCAAGAGAGCCTGCTGACCCCTAGAGACCAGACCCACTGTACTGTCGGGGGCCCTCACAATAAACTCCTATTAATTTGCCCAAATATGGTTAGGTTTCTGGTCTTTGCAATAAATCGCATCCACAAGTAAGACCCACACAGATAAGCTAAATAAATGTTAATTTTCTACCTCCGCCATGTCAAATAAGCAACTCCAGGTTACAGGCAGCACGGCCAGTCATTAGGAGCTGGTTCCTCAGCCATCCCTCATGGCCAGCTCTGCCCCCTTACACAAGGTGACCCACCTTCAACAAAGCCGCCTCTCCCTCTCAAAGGAAACACACTCAAGCACCCGCAAGAGCAGCAAAGCAGAAGGTAGCAAAAGCCACCCCCAAGCCCACCGAGACTTCTTCCAGATGAACACGCTTTCCGCCTAGAGGGGCAGACACTGAAGCCTAACAGTCAGCTCTCTACCATCACAAAGGTGCCTCTGATTCTGCACCAGGCTGCTGGGAGCAGCCCCACCTGGGGAACAGAAAGTGTGTTCTTGTGCCCCGGAGGGTGAGGGTCCACAGCCACAGGCAGGACTCAGATGAGCAGTTCGGCTCCTGAGGTCCAAATCCACTTGCAAGATGACCGAGCAGCCCCTGGTGCTTTGCTCCCCACTGGTGCCCAGCTTGGCACCAGCCGGAGGAACTGGTAAGAGGGGAGTGGGCCTCTCTGTGATGACAAGAGTGACAGCACAGGTGACAACACAGGTGGCAACAGGCCCAGGCTGCACTTGCCTCTGGCCCTCTGCCTCTATTTAGCTTAGATACCTGGTCCATCCTTCCAGTCACCACTCTTGCCGACAATTTAGACCTCTAGGCCTCGTGCCCATCTAGTCACACAGGCTTAGCTAAAACCCCACGTGGGTCAAACCAGAGCCCAGCTTGTGAATGCTGCTCCAGGGCCATGGGGGCTGCAGGGAAATCTGCAGCTGAGTGGACGGCACAGCAGCACCTAGTCTCCAGCTTCACAGCCTCCACCTGGCTCCAATTCTGCCATGAGTTGCACTGGGGCATGCAGGAGGCCTAATTTCAACTTTCTCCACCTTGCTAAGATCTCTCCTCTCCCCACCTCAGTGTCCCCTTCCCCTTCTCAGAAGATGAATGAACTCATAGCCAGCAGATGGGTACACTCTCACCTCTTATCCAAACAACCAAACCTTCCCCTGACCCTTCATGCTCTCCTCCCTCCGCCTTTATAAGGGAAGGGGTGTCTGTAAGGAAACGAAAAGACCTCTCTTTTTCTTCGCTTCCACAGCTTATGAGAAACACCTGGTAATTAAACCCCAAGATTGTTGGCTCCTCTGTTCAAACCGTGAAACAAGCTACTCTCAAGGCTACATTCCTGCAACCCCCTCCTCCCTGCTGTTTTCACAACTCAGAGACCAAGGAGTCTCTTAGCAGACAGTTCCCTTCTCCCCTCCCCTTCAAATAAGCCCCTTTTGAAATCCTCATAACTTTTGCTCTAAGCTTGTTTTACAGGCTTGGGAAAAATACTGAAAAGACACCTCCTTAGGACATCTGCTGGACTAGCTCCTGAAAAGCAAACAAACTATAATTTTTCAAGACAACCCCCGATATCTGCTCAACTTCAACAAAGAGCCCCTCCCTTCCTTGTCACCCAGCAAAAGCAACCAATTGCTCTTTAAAAGTAGAAGCCCCTCTTTGTTCGCTGCCCTGTATTGACTATTGATAGTTGGCCCTTTCCTCTCTTGGAAAGTAAAATAAACTTCCTCTTTGCATCTCTTCTCTTAGTTGTGAATCCTTTCACAGCCCGTCACCGGCCAAGCCCTAAGTGTCCCCTTCCAGATGAGGCTCCCACCCATCACATGCCACATCTCAACCACAGCTCTGCAGCCCCTGCTGCTTAAAACATAAACGGACATCATCCCAGACACCTCCCTCTGGTCTGCCCATTGCTCCCACACCGAACTGATGACCTAGGACTGTGATTCCACCACCACAACCTCTCTCAGACCCTCTGTGTCTCTCCATTCAGACCCCACTCCCTCCAGCCTGGACCCCCTCAGGAGCCCACCTCACAAGCTCTCCACTCGGCCTCCTCCCCATTGCCTGAGCACCCCGGTTCTGGAGATGAGCAGGGAAAGCCCACCATCAGCCTGAGGAGAAAGGGGACATGGAGTCCAACCATGCTCTCTTCTCTTCAGGGATTTATGCATTTTCAGCCATCGAGAGCCAAAGTCCTGTTTTTCATTGTTTTTTTAAAATATGTCTTTATTGATTTCAGAGAGAGGAAGGGAGAGGGAGAGATAGATAGAAACATCAATGATGAAAGAGTCATTGATCGGCTGCCTCCTGCACACCCACGACTGGGGATCTAGCCCACAACGCGAGCATGTGCCCCGACCGGGAATCGAACTGCGATCCCCTGGATCCTAGGTCAATGCTCAACCGCTGAGCCACGCCAGCTGGGCCCAGAGTCCTGTTTTTGTCTTCAATTTTACTTTGGGGGAGATGACAAACTAGGCCTCTAGCTGATTTCCTCAGGACTTATTTTTTAGTCACACTAAAAAAAAATCAAATTGAACCAGGACAATTATCCCACAAAGGCAGTTCTCCGGAGAGACAGGCCTGGCCGAGCATTGGCCTGGCCCATTTAATCCAAGCTTTAAAGGCCCTGAAAATAGCTGTCAGCTGCACAGGCTCTCCCAACCATCCACAGGGCACTCTGGGCCTGAAGTCTCTCCCGGGCCCGGGCACACCAGCCTGGCCCAGTTATCTCCATGCCACGAGCACTGGAAACTTTAAAAATTACTGCAGCGAATAAGACGACTTTCCAGCATTCTGCACAGTTTTCCCCAATCTTCAGGAAGAATTCATTGCCCTGAATCTGATGAGGCTATTTTTGTTACTCCTGAGCACAAAAAAGGCAAGGAAAGGGGGATTCCGCTGCCATGGTCCTGCCCTGCAGGCCCAATGGCCTCTGGAGTGAGGGATGCTTAGTGTCACACTCAGCCCCAGCCTTATCTGGCCCAAGGATGTGTGGGGTCATGGTTAGATATGTAATCTACAAGGTTTCTGTCCCCAACAGAGGATGAAGGTCTCTCCTCCAGGAAGCATCGAGGACCAAGGCTCAGGACATGACCACACTGACGCCACTTAAGTCCAGACAGCAGGCAGCTCAGACCCTTCCCCGAGCAAGAGGAGGTGCCTGATGTATGTGGGAGACAAGCGCTCGTGCAGAGTCTCCAGCTCCTGGCCATGCCCCTGAGCATCACCCCTCCCAGGGGGCTGCTCAAGTACAAAAGGCAGCACCCTGGGCAGGGGAGGGGCCGGGCCAAGGCTCAGAGTTCCCTGCTGCACACCAGAAACGACAAAAACTGGATTCGGGGGAGATTTATTTGTGCAATTTTTCCCCCTTTAAATATTCACAGGTCACAAAACTGCCTCTGGGCATTAAACCCAGGATGAAGACATCAATTAACTGAGGTCTGAGTGCTCCACTGATGAAAATGATAGCAAGACAGGGTGAAGTCTTTCTAAAATCAGTCTCTAAGCATCCAAGTGCCACCGTGTTCAACAAAACCCACCTGAAAGGACAGGAATTCTGTCTCTCCTGAGGATGAAGGTGTGGGGGATGGTTCCATGGGAGAGGTGGGTGGGAATTCAATTCCACGGGACCCCCAAGACCATTCCTTCCACCCTGTGACCCTACGATGCAAAGGGTAAAATCCCAGAACAGCAGCAGGGGCAGCAAAGAAAGCTGGTTGGAATTACATATCTTCAAGAGGCTCAATCAATAAGTCCTCTCACAGAAGCCAGAGCCATGAAGCAGTGATGGCTTAGTGCAGCTGTGAGCCCAGCGTGCCTGGGACCTGACTGGGGCCAGGCAGACATGGGCCACATGTTGGGGAGGCTCCCCAGGCCAGGGCCTGATGCCCCATATCCTGCCTCCTGCCCCTGGTGCTCTGTATGTCAAGTTCTCATTCTGCTTAAGAATCCCGCTTTCCACTCAGGTTTCTCGTTAACTTAGGGTTAAATGCCTATATGCTGGGAGACAAAAACAGAAAAAAATATTCCTACTGGAATACTTTTCACATACATAGCAAGAATCTAGGTCATCACCTATGTACCTTTTCTAATTTGGGACACAATGCCAGAAAGTAGGATCCTGGTGTGCTTCTGGCCCTGAACGGTCCACCCCTCGCCATATCCAGAGCACAGAAAGGGGTTAGAAATAGATGTTATCCCACTGCCTGATTAATACATGCAAGACACCTTTGCTTGGTGCAATTACCAGTTCTAAAACCGGCCTATGACTCAATTTCACAATCTCACTTAAAACCCAAGAAGGCACACGGTACTCGCTGACATGCCAGCTCGCCTGCGACGCTTCCGGAGGTGCTTAACTCCATCCAAGGCACTGTGCGATCAGACAGTACACAAGCATCTCCTTTTAGTCCCATCCTACCTGCAGATCAATTTAATCATCTGCAGAACAAGAAAAGAGAACCACAGCCTAAATTATGAAAGTGAGATGCCGGCTCTTATTAAGTTTCAACTTTTGACCCCCACATTCAAACTGCAAAACCCAGCACAAGGAGGAAAATGATCGGTTATGATCTCATGTTTGCGGGGAAGAGTATGATTACAGAGGAATTTACAGGAAATCAAAAAGGCACTGCTTGAGAGAATGGAAAACAATAAAGCAGTCACCAAAAGGAAATGAATGACACCCAAACAAAATGAGAAAGGAAGCTTGAGAGCCCCGGCAGAGGCCGCTCACTGCCTCGCAATCAGGCAGGCTCCCAGAGGAATCCCAAAGCCCCAGCCTACTGCTGGGCAGGCGCTGGGGTGCATGTTGGTGGCAGGAGGCACGGCTGGAGGAAGCTTAGCTGCACAGCCCCGGGCCCCCCACCGCACCACACCCTGGCCTCACACAAGATCCATTCTGGGGGCTCTGAGCACCCCTGCATGTTCAGTGGCCAAGAGTGAGCAGAGAGAAAGGCCAACACTTGGGGAGGCGCCCCGCCCTACAGGGTGCTCCTCGGGTGTAAGGGGCAGCGCAAGATCCCAGGACCATCAGCCTGGGCTCAGCTCCTGGATTTTTCTCGGGCAAATCACCTGTTTTCTCTTCTGTAGCATTGGGATGATCAGAGTACCTACCTTATAACATATATAAAATGCCTCTTTAAATAAGGTGACATGTGTTGAGTGCTTAGCAGAATACCTTGCACAAAGGAAATCTCAAAAGGTGACAGCTGCCCTGGCTGGTGTCACCAAAGGGTCTCGGATTTGATTCCCAGTGAAGGGTATGAACCTGGGTTTCAGGTTCGATCCCAGGCCCTGGATGGGGCACATGCGGGAGGCAACCAATCAATGTGTCTCTTTCACATCTATGTTTCTCTCCCCCCCGCCCCTCTCTCCCTCCCTTCCACTCTCTCTCTAAAAAAAAAAAAAAATCAATGGAAAAATATCCTCGGGGAGTACTAACAACAAAAAGGTGAAAGCCACATTTATTCAGATGTGTCAGCACTTATATAATCTCACTGAAATCCTCAGCCATCCATCAAGGGAGACCACTTCTGCTTTGTAGGAGAGGAAACTGAGGCTCAGTACTATAGACTGGATATTTGTCTCCTTCCAAAATTCCTGTTGAAATCTAATCTCTGTGTTGGTACTTGGCAGTGGGATCTTTGGGAGGTGACTGGGTCATTAGAACAGAGCCCTCATGGCTGGGATTAGAGCCTTCATAAAAGAGGACCCAGACAGCACCCTGCCCCTTCAGCCCTGTGAGGACACAGCGGCAAGGCGGCCATCTATGAACCAGGACATGGTCGTCACCCGACAGCAAATCTGTCGGTCCCTCCAGAACTGTGAGAAGTAAATGTCTGTTGTTTATAAGGTGCCCAGTCTGTGGTGATGAGTGAGGTGTCCAAGAGCTCTGAGACAAACTCAGTGAATTCCCACATCCACACGGTGAGCTAGGTTCTACTCCATCTACATTTTACAGGAAAAGACACTGAGGCTCCAAAAGGGCAAGTGACTTGCCCAGAGGAGGGGCTGGGGTTAGAGTTTGGATTTGCCGAGTGGCTGGTTCATCCATTACCCCAGGCAGCTCTCTCCATGGGGCCTAGAGACAGATGATGGGAAAAGCATTCAGGATACAGGGGCCCAAAGATGCATCAATGAGTCATAATTAAATATTAAGAAAAGCCCCCTCTCTCCTGTAAATGTGGGACCTACCCCCATCCACCCAGGCTCCTTCCTTCAGTGATAGAGGCGGGACATGACCGTGACTGCCAGGCTATCACCGAGAGAGACTGCAGTCACTACAGACGCCAGCACCCACGCTATTAAAACATACCCCTGAGGCAGTGAGGACAATGTGACATTTCTAAAATAGTTCTACTGCCATCAAATGCCAAATAAGTCCTTTGTGCTGCTGGCTTTAATAAAGTTGAGAAGTATTCTCATGAACGCAGAATCCACTTCAGAGCCTTGGAAATGTCACTAGAATTAAAGCGTGCTTGTTCCAAAGTGACGAACTAATGACTTGTCCCTTAGGAGCTGCTGGAGCACACAGTTTAGCCACTGTCTCTAAAGCAGCCACGAGGGAGCGCCACGTGGGGAGCGGGAGTGGACTCGGCCCATTCCTGCACATCTACGGTTTATTCCTCTGTCAACTGGGGGCTAAAGACGGGCCAGGCATTTGCTACTTTATGGAAACGTGAGGAGTCTACACACCTCCCAGTCAGGCGATGACGTGGCAATGGCCTGCCTTACCTCTCCTACATTTACAGAAAGTGCAGCCATACAGCAAATAAAAACATTTTGCTGCTACCAAAGAGCAACTCGATGGTTAGGAAGAAAACTGATGGCAGAGCAGGGTTGGGGGGCCATTTCCAGGCTCCACAAAGGCAATGCCCAACCTGAGAAAGCTTGTCCTGCTTTGACTTACCAGGAACCAGTTATCTGCAGGTAGGGGCGGCCGACATCACCAAGGGAAGAAAGCAGGAAACATAAGAACACGTATAACAGGATGGCAACTACTCAAGACAGATGCATGACACGAGGAAAACATGTTTACCTTTCTGATAATAGGATTATGTATGATATTTATTTTTACTTTTCACTATCTACTTCAACTGAGTTACAAAAGGTTGACTTATTTATAGTAGGAGCTTCAAGAGACTGAAAATAAAGGAAAAGATAAGAGAAATTTAATTGACATTCAAATGACCCATGCTCTTTCAAAAAAACAAACCAAATGACAAAAAAACAAAGAAGACAGAAGAGCCTGAGAGAGAGGTTCTGGGAACTGGCTTGTATGATGGGCTCTCTGAGTTGGAGTAGGCAGGAACAGCAGGGTCTCTCACCTTCCTGAGCTGAGCACAAGGAACAGCCAACGTAGCCACAGTTTGTACTTACCATTCCACAATCTCCGGATGAAGAATGGTGTTGTTGACATTGAACCTATAGAGGAAACACAAACCAAGCTCATTAGTTCAATGGTCTATCGTCTACCAGCAAGAAATACCTCATTGAAGACATACACACCATGACCAAGAGGGGGCCCCAAACCTCAATTTAATGACTCGCTGGCCCATATCAGGCCTGCTGTTTATTCCTGCAGCAGATGTGGCAGCCCAGGCCACGTTCTCTAAGTGCAGTCAGTCGGGGAACAAGCTGCTGTCTTCCACCCTGGCTAGACAGACAGTATAGCTTCTTCTACCAAGTATAAAAACATAGTCTTAATGGGAGTCTCAGGAGAAAAGGAGAAAGGAGCAGAAGACTATTTGAAAAAATGACTTAAAACCTTGCCAATTTAATGAAAAACATTAATCATAAAACTAAATGAACTCCAAATAGGATAAATTCAAAAAGATCTACACCTGGACACATCATAATCAAGCTGTCAAAAGACAAAGAGAGACTCCTAAAAGTAGCAACAGAAAATGAATTCCTCACATACAGGGAATCTTCAATAAGATAGGTGGCTGCTTTTTTATTAGAAACTATAGAGGCCAGAAGGCCGAGGGATGACATATCCAAAGTGCTAAAAGAAAAAACTGTCAACCAAGATTCTATATTCGGCAAATTGTGCTTCAAAAATGAAGCTGAAATTAAAACAGTCTCAGATGTACAAAAACCAAGAGAATTCATTGCTGGGAGACCTATCCTACAAGAAACACTAAAGGAAACCCTTCACACTTTAATGAAAGGACACTAGAGAGTACTTCAAACCAACATGAAATAAAAAAGAGCACTGGTAGAGGTAGTTGCATGATCAAGTATAAAGACAGTGTAAATGTATTTTGTTATTATACCTATATTTCTCCTATCTAACTTAAAAGACAACTACATAAAGCAATAATTGTAAATTTGTGTTGATAAGCACAAAATATACAAAGATGTGATCTTTGTACACAATAACAGCACAAAGGAGAGGAGAAATGGAGCTATATAGGAGCTAAGTTTTTGTATACTATTGAAGTTAAGTTGACATTAATGTGAACAAATTGTTATCTATAAGTTTAAGAAATCATTTGTAATTCCCTGGGTAACAACTAAGAAAAAAACTGAAACTTAAAGAAAAGGAGATGAGAAAATCAAAACCATATACTACAAAAAAAAAAAATCAACTAAATACAAAAGAAGGTAGCAATGGAGAAGCTGAGGAGCAAAACAACATGTGGCATATAGAAGTTAAAAAATGGCAGAAGAAGGTCCTTCCTAATCAGTAATTACTTTAGATATAAATGGATTATTCAATTAAAAGGCAGGATTACCTGACCCCATCTGAACCCTGCGGATGTATTTTTTTGCCCAAGAAATGTCTGATTTCAACAAAAGAACCAACCTCCTAAATAACAATGATAGGGAAGTGAGTGTACACAGACCTCATCTTATAAGGGAAGCCCAGGGTAACACCATTGATAATGTTCTGTACATGACTGCAGATAGTGCAAAGGGTAGCCAGTTCCTTTCTATTTCTCCACTTGTCAACCCAGAGCCTTTTCTTTTTCTTTCCAATCTAGTTCTACATTGATTGATGTGATTGAAGTCCCTTCGCAGGTGCCTCTGGGGCCCTTCACAATAACTGTGTGTCCCTTCAGAGTGATGTCCACATTTTCTGAAATGATGACAGTCTGATTGCTGAGAATGATTTTCATCCTCACAGTAGATACAGCAAAGAGCTAAACAGACTTTAGATTCAAAGACAAACAGGTTGAAAGGGAAAGGATGGGAAAAGATATACAGATGGTCCCCAGCTTTCAATGGTTTGATTTATGATTTTTCGACACTATGATAGCGTGAAAGCAATAAGCATTCAGTAGAAACCGTATTTCAAATTTTGAATTTTGATCTTTTCCCAGGCTACTGATATGCAGCACAATACTCTCTCATGATGCTGGGCATTGTAGTGAGTCACAGCTCCCAGTCAGCCACATGATCACAAGGGTAAACAACTGATGCTCAACAGTGCACTGTGTTGGCGGTGTTTTTTGGATATTGTGTTTTATGGTTTTGCATCCCATCATGATTACAAAACACCCATCTGTGTCTCCTGATTCCTGGTCAGAAGGAGGAAGGCAATTACTTTAGAGATAAAACTCAAGATAATTGCCCACCTTTAAGCTAATGTAAGTGTTCTGAGCACATTTAAGGTATGCTAGGCTAAGCTATGATGTTCAGTAGGTTAGGTGTATTAGATGCATTTTCAACCTACAATATTTTCAACTTACAATGGGTTTATCAGGATATAATCCCACACTGTAAGTCAAGTTGCATCTATATCATGCAAATAGAAACCAAAAAGGACATCAGATAAAATTAGCTTAAGACAAAAAGTTTTACTAAACACAATATAAGAACATTTTATATTGATAAAAGGGTAAAGTCATGAAATAGATATAATTATAAACATATATGCACCTAACAACATCGCTCCAAGGTATATGAATCAAAACCTGACAGAATTGGTTTCAATTTAACAATTTAACAATAGTTGGAGACTTTACTACTTTGCAGTAATGAATAGAACAACTAGATAGAAGATCAACAAGATAGAAGACTTGAACAACATTATAAACCTATTAGACCTAACAGAATCTGTCCAACAGCATAATCCATTTTCTTAAGTGCACATGGAAATTCTCCAGAATGAACCATATATATGTTAGGCCATATAACTCAAAATTAAAAGGACTGAAATCATACTAAGTATATCCTCCAACCACATTGGAATGAAATTAGAAATCAATGATAGAGGGAAAATTCACAGGTATGTGGGAATTAAATTATACACTCCTAAATATGGACCAATAAATAGGTCAATGAAGAAACAAACACAAGGGGAACTAAAAATACTATGAAACAAATGGAAACAAAAACACAACATATCAAAATGTATAGGATGTAGCTAAAGCAGTAGTTAGAGGAAAATTTATAGCTGTAAATGCCTATATTAAAAAGGAAGAATGTTATCTCAAATCAATAACCTAGCCTTCTACCTTAAGAAACTAAAAAAGAGCAAACTAAACCTAAAGCAAGATGAAGGAAGAAAATAATAAAGATTAGAGCAGAAATAAGTAACAGAGAATAGAAAAACAACAGAGAAAATCAAAAGTTGGTTCTTTGCAAAGATCAACAAAGCTGACAAAGTCTTAGTTAGGATGACCAAGAAACAAAGAGAAGGCTCAAATTGTGGAAATCAGTAGTAAAAGAGGGGCTACTCCTACTGACTTAACTGACACAGAAGAAATAAAAAATCGAAATAGACCTATAACAAGTAAAGAGAATGAATTAGTAATAAAATAAAGTCTCACAAAGAAAAGTCCAGGATCAAATGCCTTCACTAATGAATTCTACCAAACATTTAAAGGAGAATTAACACCAATTCTTCATAAACTCTTTCAAGAACTAGAAAAGGAAGAAACACTTTCAACTCATTCTATGAGGTCAGTATTACCCTAACACCAAAACCAGACAAAAACATCACAAGAAAACTGTAGATGAAAATCCCTTATAAACACAGACACAAAAACATATTCAACAAAATATTAGCAAACAGAATCCATCAACATATAAAATGGATATACACTATGACTAAGCGGAATTTATCCCAAAAATACAAGGTTTCTTCAATACACATAAAAATCAGTGTAATCAATATTAACAGAATATGGGACAAAACCACATAGATGTAGAAAAAGCATCCTACAAATTCCAACACCTTTTCATGATTAAAAAACAAAACAAAACAAAACTCAATGAAGGGAACTTCCCCAACTCATAGCTGACATCATACTTGATGTTGGAGAAACTAATTTTGTTATTACGACAACACTCCCCAAATTGATCTACAGGTTTAATGCAGTTTCTACCAAAAACCCAGCTGGCTTCTCTACAAAAATTGAAAAGCTGATTCTAAAATTTATACAGAAATTCAAGGGCCAAAACAATCTTGAAAAAGAGAAACAGGATTGACATTTTCTGACTTAAAAGCTTACTGTAAAGCTAGATAATAAAGACAGTGTGGTGCTGGCATAAAGACATATAAATAATATAAATAAATATAAATATAAATATAAATATAAATAATATAAATATAAATATAATAAAATTGAGAATCTAAAAATAAACCCATACATTTATGGTCAATTGATTTTTTTTATTATGGTAAAATACACATAACATAAAATGTACCATTTAAGCCATTTTTAATTTTTATTTTTCAATTATAGTTTACATTTCATATTATTTTGTATAATCAATGGCATTAAGCTTCAGGTATACAGCATAGTAGTTGGACAATCACACATACTTTAGAAAGTGTTCCCCCCAGTATTTCCAGTACCCACCTGGCACCATACATAGTTATTACAATATTACTGGCTATATTCCCTATGCATTTTTAAGTCTACAGTTCAGTGGCATTAAGCACATTCACACTGTTGTGCAACCATCACCACTATCCTTCTGCAGAGCCTTTTCAACACTGCATGCTGAAACTCTAACCATTAAACACTAACTCCCCATTCCTCATCCCCCCCAGCTGCAGGTAACCACTATTCTATTTTATGTCTCTATGAACTTGACTATTTCATGTCAGTGGAACCATACAATATTTGTCCTTGGTCATTTGATTTTTGACAAGCGTACCAAGAAACTACAATAGGGGAAAAGATCATCTTTTCAACAAATGGTGCTGAAACAATTGGATATCCACACAAAAAGGAATTAAATTACATCCCTGCCTCATATTATATACAAAAATTAACTCCAACTAGACCAAAGACCTGAATAAGAGCTAAAATTATAAAACTCTTAGAAGAAAACATGCGTGTAAATCTTTATGACCTTGGACTAGGCAACAGTTTCTTAGATAATGACACCAAAAGTACAAGCAACTGAAGAAAAATAGATAAACTGGACTTCATCAAAGTCTTGTGCATCACAGGACACTTCAAGAAAGTGAAAAGACAACGCATAGAATGGGAGAAATTTTTCACAAATTTTACAGGTGTAGCATCCAGAATATATACAGAACTTTACAATACAACAATCAAATTACAACACAATTGAAAAATGGGCAAAGGATCTGAATAGACATTTCTCTAAAGGAGATATGCAAATAGCAAATAAGCACAAGAAAAGATGCTCATCATTAGCTATCAAGAAAATATAAATAAAAACCATAACGAGATACTACTTCACAGCCACTTAATGGCTACAATGAAAGAGATAGATAATAACAAGTTTCGACGAGGATATAAAGAAACTGGAAGCTTCATACATTACTGGAGGGAATATAAGTTGGTACAGTCACTTTGGAAAATAGTTTGACAATTCCTCAACAAGTTTAACATAGAGTTACCATGAGACTCAGAAATTCCATCCCTAGGTATATACACAAGGGAACTGAACGCATATGTTCACACAAAAACTTGTACATCAATGTCCACGGCAGCATTATTCTTAACAGCTAAAAGGTGGGAGCAACCAAGTGTCCATCAACAGATAAACATTCAAACATAATATGGTATATATCTATAGGTTGGAATATTTTTTCAGCCATAAAAATTAGTAAAACTGATTCATGCTACAACATGTATGAACTATGAAAACACGCTAAATGAAAGAAGCCAGATACGAAAAGCCACATATTACATGATTCCATTTATATCAAATGCTAGAGCAGGCAAATCCATGGAGGCAGAAAGTAGAGTCATGGTTGCTAGGGAAATGGGGAATGACTTCCTAATAGGTCCAGGGTTTCTTTCTGGATGATGAAAATATTCTAAAATTGATTGTGATGATAACAAATCTATAAACATACAGAAGCCATTTAATTGTACCCTTTAATGGGTCAATTGTAGTGCATGCAAATTATATCCCAATAAGGCTGTTTTTTAAAACCTATGAATTATGCACGTAATAAATCTTATTGTATGTAAATTTTATTTCAATAAAGTCCATTTATAAAATTGACAGAATGAGAGAAGAAATAAATCCACAAAGCATAGTTTGAGATTTGCTCATACCTCTTGTGGTGCTAAAACAGCAGAGAAGTCAAGAAAGATGCAGAATATGAACAATTACAATTAATGAACCTGACTTATACAGAGCACAACAGCAAACTACAGAATATTTGCTTTCTTCAAGTATCCAAGAAACATTTATCTTAATGAAATAAAGAACATGTTCACTGGTTACAACAGAATTAAACTAGAAATCAGTAACAGAAAGAATATAAAATCCCAAATTGTTTAGAAATTAAGACTTCTAAATAGCCACTGTTCAAAGAAGAAATAATAGAATTAGAAAATAAAAACATAAAATATAACCAGTGAAATGCAGCTAAAACAGTGCTTAGAGGAAAATGTATAACTCTAAATGTATTTAGTGCAAAAGAACACTAAAAACCATGACCTAAGCTCCCATCACAAGAATGTCCCTTTCTTCTTTCTCAAGAAGCTAAAGAACAAATAAATCTAAAGAAATTAGAAGGAAATTAAAAAGAGCAGAAATTAATGAAATAAAAAGCAAACATACAATAAAGAAAAATCTATAAAGTCAAAAGTTGTTCTTTGCTAGATGAGCATAATGGAAAAGGGGACCCCAAGAAACAGAGGGATCAGATCGGGGCACATCCCTAACACTGTGTCATGTGTAACCCGCAGCTCAAGCTATCAGCGAGACAGCTCGGGAAGCTCGATGTGGCCTAGCACGAAGGACAGGACTCAGCAGAGAATGCTTGGCAACCCTCAACCCTCAACCCTCTGCATTCTCAGCCCTGTGACATCTCGGGTCAGGATCACACACAGGGCATGCAGGCCTGTGACCAACCGGGGACTCTCCATGCCCTCATTACTTGTGTTTGACAACAACGATCTACTGCCATGGTTGTGAGGCTGGCACACCACTCCTGGCTGAACCTGATGAGGACAGTCAGGGACAGGGGAGAAAAGAGAGAAGGCGATATGGCAGGTAGATGGTAAAGCTTTTGGATTCCTAATACACAATTAAGACTACTTAATTCAAAGTCAATCAAAATGTAGTAGAATCAAAGCCCTACTTGTGAAATATCAAAGACCACAGGCAGCCAACACAGTTTAGCCGAAGAACAGAGCGGCAGATGACATAAATCAAGACGACAACCCAACCTCTGCCTCCCATTTTGCCAAATGTCACTTTGACATTAGGAAAAGCAATGGTGTGTCTCATCAACAGCCAAACACACCAGTACAATTTCTCTTTACAAAATGTACGTGCGTATACACATATGCGCCCACGCACCCCCAAGTAGCAAAGTGACCCAGCACACAAACACAAACACACAGATAACAGGGACAGACAAGATGAACTCACACAGGCAGTATTCACTTAGAAAAGAGGCACACACAGGTGTCATAACAGTCACACACTCAGAGACACATAGACATATATTCACAGACACAAGCAGACACATACCTACACACCAACTCGGGCACACACTCACGAGACATGCAGACACACCCAGACAGGCATACACTTACACTAGCACACAAATATCCACACCCAAATCTATATAAGTACAAGAACACATACACTCAAACGCACACTCAGACACAAAACACCCAGACAGAGAAACAGCCGCACATGGGAGAATCCAAAAAACATTCACCACGGTGGTGTCAGGCTTTAACTCAGGCTACGACGTTCAGATATTTCTCGCTTTAGCCACTGTGCTAGTTAGCATTTTCTATGATGAGCATGTAATTGTGTGAAAACAACAACAAACCCACCAGTGCCTGAGGGTGGGGGTGCCTAGGAGCACGGGCTGACTCCCTGGTGGGCTCCACCTGTGGGCTGGGTGCTGAAGGGTAAGTGGCACGGGCCCAACCACCCCTGCCCCAGCCGCCTCCTCCCTGCAGTGCGTAGCCCGAGGAGGAACGCGTGCCTGTCTGGAAAGCAGGCCCTGGAACAGCCCCCCACGCCCCACCCGTGGGATCCATCTCCTCATGGAGATTCCACGGGCCGTACTGAGAAGCCCAATCCTAAATACTAACGTGATACACAAGTTAACAGTAACCAGAAGGCCAACGTCCCCAAGCCACAGACTAGCATTTTGCCGTAATTGTCAGTTTTTAATAATGTCCCTCTACTTCCTGGCTTTTAAAATTCACCTTTGAATATTAATATTCCTGCATTAACAACCCCCAAATTCAGTAATTTCATATTTAACTGCTTATTTAAATGGAATTCATTTGTAACCGATGGTCTTCAAATACGCAAGGCAATTTAAGTAAATGCTGAAAGATAAGAAATAGATTCTGAGCAAGCAGCTGATCTCAAACACGGACCACATTCCTGCTGAACAACAGCACGAAACAGAGCCCTCTGTACTTCACTGCCCCACCCCACCCGGGCTCCTGAGCACACGGTCTGCCTGGTTTTGGGGGGAGCTCTCATGTAAGGAAAGTCCCCCATTAAGTTATACAAACTTAACGGATAAGTGACCTTTGGCTCAGGCCACCTGGATCCCCACAGACCACCTCTTTCCCTTCACAGTCAGCATCTCTCAGAAAAATTGGCTCTAAAGCTCACTTCCTCAGACGCTAACAAAGATCTGTCACATCTGACTTGCTTCCAGGCTGCAGGGATCAACTGTGCCAGGCATCTGGAGTGGCCAAAGCCCATGGAAGCCTCAGGTCCTCCTGACTGCAGAGCTGTCCCTGCACCTCAGCTGCGCCTCTCCCAGCCCAGCCCAGCCCCACCCATGCTCTCACCAGGACCTGACCGTGAGCAAGACCCCATCCTCCGGCCAGAGCCCCCTGAAGGGCCTGCTCCTTCCTATGTGAACTGTTCTGGCTCCAATCCAGCCGTACCTGGGAACCATGGCCTGGGCCAGAGCCCAAACTCAGTCTGAGGCCTGGCAGACCGTCCCCATCTCTCCCTTCACCCTGGCTCCCCAGGAAGGGCAAAGACACACCCTGTGAGTCCAGGGAGCCCAGGCCATGGGGAGATCCCAGTGCATGTCTGCCGTCCCCAACTCTGGCTCCCTGCTCCCTCTGCCCTGGTCCCCTACCGACCCCACCACTGCAAGACCTGACACACTCCCTGCTGCAGGCAGTAGGTCCGGCCCTGATCTGGGAAGGCGGAGGGAGGTCTGAGGTCTCCCAGGACCAAACCCGCAGCCCCACCAAAGCTGAGCCCAAGTGTGACAGACCGGAGGCAGCCGACCCCAAGAAACCACACTTGGAGGGGTCACGGGCTGCTCTCCTCGCTGGAGAGGATCTGGCACAAGTGGATGGGTGGGACCACTGTTCTGCCACAAGCTCCCTGCTCTCCCCGGGCCCAGGGATGAAGGCAGCCTGGACAGCCCATCAGCACAAACCAAGAGGGCAAACCTGAACTTCTGCTAAAGCAGGTCAATCAGGACCCAAGATGGAAGGTGTTGCAGAAAAAGTTCAAAGGGGCCAAACCCCTGAACTTGAGGAATAAGGCACTTCATTAGGGCAGTGAGGAGGGATCGGTGATAGGAGCAGCTGAGCACTAGAAAGTAGGACAGCAAGATTCCTCTTGCTAGGAAACAGGCTATAATTATCCCCACCAAACAGCTGGAGCTGCTCATGCGAGCTTGGGTGCTGAGCACAGTGGCCCTCAAGGACAGGGGCCTCCCCAGCCAGGCAGAGGCCAGCAGGGACATAGTTGAGGTGCTGTCAGCCAGCATCGCTGGAAGGCAGGGGGATGGCCTGCGCCTAGGTCTCAGGAAAACAGACTTGACTCCCTGCAGGGGAAGCACTGGTAGGCAGCTGGAGGCAGAGGCTGGGGCCAAGGTCAGTGCCCAAGGTATGTGGAGTGGGGGTGGAACTATAGTGCCACAGTGCGATGGGAGCCCCATCGGGAGGCATAGGGGACAAGCCCCCAGGGGACAGGAGGGAAGGGAGCACCACAAGCAGGCCAGGGCACCCCAAAGCAGAGAGACACACAGGAGGGCTCTCACATGTGATACATCAGCCAAGCCAGAAAACTGAGCCCCCCATGTGCGCGTGGGTGTGGGAAGGAATTCCCGGCTCAGCAGTGAGGGGCCTGGGGACACCCCATAGCTGGCTCCCCTCTGGACCAGACCATGGGTGGGAGAGGGGCAGCAGTGCCTGGCAGAATGTGCAAGGTGAGGGCAGCCCCTGGAGCTCTAAAAAGCCTCCCAAATGCTGGCCAGGCGGGTGGGGGCTCTTGGCAGGGGCCACAGAGACTCAGGGAGCAACAGGAAACAGGCTGGGGTCTGCTTATGGAAGGAGAAGTTGGGTTCATAGCAGGACTGCTCCCAGGGGGGTGGGGATGGCAGTGATGATGTCCCTGGATCCCCCACCCCCACCTCTCTTCAGGAAATCTTAGGGAGCAGCCAGCAGCACTCTACTCTCAGGAGCTACATCTTGAGCTTGACCTGTTCCCGGGGTGCTGAGCAAAAACCTCTGGAGGACAAGCAAAGCCCCACAGCCTGAAGCCCCACAGCCTGCTGACACCCAGAGTCTTATAATCAGCCATCCTCAAGTCCGCCTGGCCCACTGCACAAACAGGGACTGCTTACTGAATACTAGCTCCACGTGAGGCTCCAGATGCGGGGGACCTCATTTGATCCCCACGACAAGTTCAAACATGCTACATATGGGGGAGCCAAGGCTCAGAGGGCAATTTCTGTTAAGGTCACAGAGCTGGTCAGCGAGGGGTCTATCAGGGCTCCCTCCTCCTAGCTCAGGGTCTTCCCTGCAAAGCAGAGAACAAAGCAGAGGCTGGAGGGGCTGGTCAGGGGACCACAGAGCCATCCCATGGTGCAGGTGGAGGGAGGCGAGCAGGGCGCTGAGCACTGGCACCTGCCAGTGCTGGGGTGACCAGGAGGCCTCACCCAGGACAGGTGGCAGCTGGTTATGCCCCCCACCACCACACTTACCCTCCAAGGGCCTAGGGAAAGACGGGATCTCCATGACCAGCATTTCAATGAGCTGAGCTAATTGCTGCCAGCGTGGGAGATATGGCCGCTCGGGAAAACTCCCAAGAGGATGCGGAGATTTGAGCGATGAAAAGAAGCAAACCTGACACCTGCTCCCCTGCCCCATCGCTCTTATCACGGGGGGAGTGATACATATTTATGAGCTCATAATCCTTCCTAATCACCCCTACATCACACGTACACACAAATTCCCGCGGCTCAGGCTCATACATAATTATAAGGCACTTCCTCTGTCACTGCCTCGGTCCACCAAAGGACAACAGAGGACGCAGTGGTGCAGAGGGAGCGTGGTCAGGGAGGGGCTGAGATCAAGGTACAGGAGCCGGTAGGGAGCTGTCCAGCTCTGCAGCCTGGAGGAGAAGGCGCACCTGCCCCCTCACCTCACCAAGGGCTAGTCTGCTGTGGCCTTGGGGTAGTAACACAGACCCCATAGACACCCGCGCCCTCCCCCCCCCAGGGCCAGCCAGCCCCAGCCCAGAGACCCAGCACCCTCCAGGGGACAGAGTGTGAGAGTGGCAAGAAGGGTGAGGTGCTGCACTGTGTGCCTAAAATCTGCCCTCCTGCCTGGAGAGACCTAGAAGGGGAAACAGTTTGGGAGCTAGGCCTGGAGCTCGATTGAGGAGTGACAGCGGGTAAGGGGGTCCCTACCTAGAGCTAGGGCAGCAGGGGACACTGGGGAGTTGTTGTGAGCGGGGCTAGGAGAGGTTAGGGGCCAGTAGTAAGGAAAGAGGGCTGATAAGAACAAAGACCGTGGAGCTCAGAGCAGGTCCTGGAGGGAAAACAGCCGCATAGGGGGCCTGCCTGTGCATACGCAGTGGCCAGGGCTCCCCAAGCACTCGGCGGGCCTGCACTTTCATTATGGAGCTCAACAGAGGAGTAAAAGTTGAAGTGAATTTAGACAAATTATTTTTCTAAGCATTTCCTCAAAGTGCCCAGTCTGACCCCCTCTGGCATCCTCCTGTTCGTGTATCTCATGTCTAGTTAGACTAGTAAAGGCCTGCTGGGGGAGACGTGAGCTGTGGAGAATAGAGAAAGCAGTTCCTGGGGCCCCAAGACTCACTTGCTGATGCCCTCGAAGGAGGCCTCCCTGCAGACACTGCCGCTGTCGGTGTTGACACCGCGCTGGGGAGAGAGAGGGAGCGTGAGGGTACAGAGGGGTCACACAGGGCTGCGTGGCATCCCCACAGCCTGCACTGCAGGGCCTGCCTCCTCAGCCAGGCTCAGAACTGGGGAAGAAAGTGAACCCCCCACCCCAGCCCGGTGAAGCCATTCCTCCCTGCATTTCAGGTAATGCAAGCCAGACCCCAACACAAAGGCAGGCTCTCCTGCAGCATCTTGAAAAGCAGAGAAAGCAGGCCTTTGTCAGTGCCCCTTGGCAGACACCGGCTCAGGCTGCTCAAGCATGGGGTGGGGGGGCTGGGTGAGAAGAGCTGGGACCAGGACCACCCCTACCACCAGCCTGCTCTCCCACGCTAGCCCCGTCTCATGCACACGCTACACGCATGCGCCCCACTGACTGTCCTAAGAGCACTGTCAAACCCAGTCCTTCCAGAGATTCTGTTGCAGTCCCCTCCTTTCCCTAACTGTAAGGAGGTGCCAAGTGGAACTGGATAGGAGCAAGGACAAAACAAAAGATTTCGAGGCAATCGTGCCATCCCTGGAGAGGTGGGGCATTTTAAACTGGACTTCTCCCCGGGAGCTGCAGGTCACTAACACTAAACACACCAGGTCGTGTGTGACCATCTCACAAGACCTCCTTCGCAGCCATCAGAATGGCAGAGCAGGAAAGAGACTACAGGGAAAACTATTTCTGTAAGAATCAGTTAGTGAAGGAGAGAAGGGTCACTTTGGGAAGAAGAGTTGTACACTCGTCATGCCTGAAGCCCCCAAGGTCCAAGAAGGGCACGCCTTCTTTCCTGCGCCCTCTCAGTCGGGGGGCCTCCACCAGCTGCGGGGCCCCGCCCCAGGCTGTGGCAGGCCATCAGTCACTCGGTGCCTGGGTTTAAAATCTGACGGTGAAGAGCCCAGCACCCTCATGGGCAGGAGCCAAGGGTGTGTTTTTCAAATTCTAACAATGAAGGAGACAGAGGATGGAAGCAATTGATATTCTACATCCACAAATCCCACGAGCTCAGCCTGAGACAACACATCCTCTAGCTGGGGTTTAACCCTTTGAGTGGGTATGGTGTCTTGTCCACAGTGGCCTCATGACAAGACATCCCAGGGAGATGGGAGAATCGAGCTTGTGGTCCTGGATGTGTCCAGCCTATCAGACTGAGAAGGTGTCGCTACTTATCACCAATGACCATTCCTCTAGGTTTCTCAATCTTCCCCTACAGCCCTGACCTCTGCAGGGGCAGGTGGCTCCCTAAAACCCCTCCCCCAAACACTGCCCAGTCCTTGGACACTTACCAAAGTGAGAAGGACAGAGGGGCTCTGTGCAGTCAGGACACTGGCGATCTGAAAGGTCAGAAAGAAAAATCCACTTTAGAGCAAGCACAGGATGTCAGGTGGAGATGGTACACTACCATTACTCAGCAACGACAGCTCGTGTTTATTGAGCAGATCCTTAAAACAGGCGGTGCTGTTGCTGTGCCCATTCAGCAGATAAGGAAACTGAGGCTTACAGAGAATAAAGGATTTCTGAAAGCCACAGAGCTATCGAGTGGCAGAGAGGAATTCACACCTAAGCCGGGCACACTTCCCCACATGCTGCCCTGCCTCCAGGCCCCAAACAGATTCTGGGCTCCAAACAGCCATACTGGCCCACCCTCCAAGGCCAGCACCTCTGCTCATCTGACAAGTCCCTCCTGAAAGACCTGTTCTGGCAACCTCTTAGGCACCGGCCCCACCAGCCTCCTGTCCCAAGGCAGACACTTTCCTCCCTGCCCCCCATTAATCTCCTTGACCGTGGGATGTTAGCTATCCCTGATTCCCCCAACCCCCAGCCTGCATCCTTGCTCTCCAGCCCTCCACCGTGGCCCACTCAGGCCTCATGCCCCTGTGCACTGCTTGCTTCCTACCCCAACCCCTTGAATGAGCGCACCAGGCAACCTCATCTCTCCACACCTTCACTCAGGCTCTCACCTCTGCCTATAATGCCTTCTCCCCATCTTAGCCACTTCATCAATGTATACTCAGGACGAAGGCCCCTGCCCCCACCAGACAGGTTCATTCACTCCCTTCTTTATGCCCCACTGACTGTCATTCTATTGGCCAAGTGCCCACCATGCTGCATTAACCATGACATCTGCAACCCGAGGTGCCAACCACCCTGGTGGGAGCACCTTCTCCCTATCTTGGCCCCCACCCCTCAGTCTGCTCCATATATTGGCTACTAGGGCCCCTACTGTATTTGAGCCCCCCCTCCAGGGCAAAGAACAGTCTCCTCTCTGCAGTCCTTGCCCCCCTCCCCACACTCACCCTAAACTCTTTAGTGCCCTGACACAGGGTGAGGGTGAGGAGGATCTGTTGTCTGTTGTTTTTACAGCTTTATTGAGCTGTCACCGACATGTTCTACGCTGAACATATTTAAAGTGCACATTTTGATAGTTCTGACATATGTATATATGTGCTTTCTAATACTGAGAGGCTCAGAGAGAAAACCTGGGAGACAATGAAAACTATAAAAAGATAAAATACACTTACAATCCCATCCCCAGAGAACTTTTATCTCTGCACATAAAAACAGATATCTGTAATGACATTTGGATCATACAAAGTTACACGCTTCACTTATTCCCTGTCATTAAATATTCTTCAAGTCTGCGACTTTTACAGGCACGACCACTGGGAATGGTGAACGTCCAATGAGCCCTTGGTCATGGCCTCTGCTGGGCACTTCAGACGGCATCTCATTTAGCACCATGCAGCTGGTGCTGCGGGCATCCAGATGTCACAAATGAGAAAAGCTTATGGGTTCAATCACCTGCCTGGGTTTGCAGTTAAAAGAGAGAGGAGCCCAGAGTTGAACCTAAGGCTGTGTGATTTTCTCTTACCAGATGTAGCACAAGTAATTCATTCCTCTGTTGTACACAAATCATTTCTAAGGATTAACTCTGATAAATAATGCCCTGGTGAACATCCTTGCATATAAGCCTTTATTCCTTAAGATAAATTCCTTAAACTTTTTATTTCCTTAAAACAAACAAACAAATCTGACCCAGTGAAACTTCTAGGGGAAAAGCCACATACTTTGTCAAGGTTTCTGATGCTCAAGGCCAGATGCCCTGCCAACCACCTCCCACCAGCGGTGCCCGAGGCTGCGTCTTCCTGGCAGCCCTCGTGGACTCAGTAACTGCTCAGAGAGCCTCTGCTGCACAAATGATTGGCTTGGCAGAGTCCCTGCTACTTCCCAGGACCTCCTGGAGTAGGGGGGCGGGCTCATTAAAAGGGACGAGCACGCGTGTCGGGCCCTGGGTGTGTTGTCACATTGGTGAAGGATTTCCATTCATCAGCACAGAACATTCTGTCAATTACGGCAGCAGAACCTGAGAGCGAGCAGGCACTTGGGGATCGTATGTGCTACTGTCCTTGGGAGAAAGAAGCAGGATAACAAATGTGTGAGCTGATGGTTTTTCTCTCGGCAACGACTCAGGACGTGCTGCTGAGCAATGGAGGAAAAAGTAGCCCTCTCAGTGCCTCCGGAGAAGCAGACAAGCCAGGGCCCAACACAGAGGAGGCTGGGGGTCTGCTAGTCCTGGCAGGGCCACAGCTTTTATCGATCACAATTGCTTGAGTGGGTCCTGGTTACCTGTGCAGCCGCCAAACTTCCCCCAGCCTAGCAGTTCCATCTGTCTTTCCCCTTCCCCATGGAGACCCATTAGTGCTACATTCTCATCAACACAGCCTGATTCCATGCCTCAAAAATTAAGGGGACATGACACGGCTATGTGTTGCCAGCTTGAAATGCAGCCCGGGCCACACAGGACGGCACAGCTCTGTCAACACAGGGCCTCATTTCCATGGACTGTGGTCACCGGGGACCCATCACCTCTCACAGACCAGTGCCACATCGATTTCCTGGGCAGCCCAGTCTCTCTGAAGGTCAAGGTGGACAGCACATGCAGATCTCATCAGAGCCCACGGACAAGGGTCCTCCCCTGGTAACAACCAAAGCCTTCCAGTGGACACCTCACATGCCCTCACGCTCAGAAGCCCAACCAGGCCTACAGGACACTCTTCATGGGTGAGCCAGGAAAAGGGGCTGGACAGTCACGAAGACCTGCACTACTCTGGGGATCTGGGCGTCACCATGCAAGAACCTAAGCTCTTGAATGAACTGTTTTTCATGGCAGTCTGAAACAGGTACACAATGGTGGCTGGCAATGCATTTAAATTTTGAATTTGTTTCTAAAATTTAAACATTAGGAAAGATTACAAACAATATGGATTTGCAGTTACTCTTGAACAATCAGATTATCTAGCAACCCTGGGCCAGCAGTTCCACATAGCAGCTGCCTCTTCAGAGGTCCCACCGCAGACCCCACCAGTCCCTGATGCCTCTCCACACGGAGGCCGAGGGGCAGGCAACATCCATCACTGTACTGCCACAGTGGTTTCTCTTACATCCATCCTGCCTGCATCAGAGCCAGTGATACTGGTGCCTCCCAACATCTGCCATGAAGAAGACCGAGGGCACACCCTGTACCCGCCACCTTGCGAGCTCCCACCCCATCATGAGTACCAGCCTTTGCACTGCGCCTTAACAACAATGCCTTGAGGAGCCTCTCAAGGTTCTCCTGAGTGCCCCTTTCTCAAAGGAACCACCACCCGGCCAGTGTGGCCCAGTGGCTGAGCATCAACCTATGATCTAGAAGATCATGGTTCAATTCCCAGTCAGGGCACATGCCTGGTTTGCGGACTAGATCCCCAGTGCAGGGAATGCAGGAGGCAGCTGATCAATGACTCTCTCATCACTGATGTTTCTGTCTCTCTCCCTCTCCCTTCCTCTCTCTGAAATTAATAAAGACTTATTGGGGAAAAATAAAAAGGAACCACCATTGCTCTACCTTCTCAGTAGTTAAACTCGTGAACTAGACAGCCAGGTTCTCTACATCAGACACCTGCATTTTATACTTGATATCAGGTGACCAGTCATGGCCTGGGGTTGGGACCTTCCTGTCTTCTTTCAAGTGTCAGCTGCTTCCCGTCTATAATGGGGTGAGAGCTGTGGCCCACCAAGGAATAGGCCAGGGGAGGGGGTGGCAGGAGGGGAATGAGGGGATCCGTGGGAGCTGGCAACATTACTGAAGCCTGCAGGTGCCACCCCAGAGTGAAAAACCTGTCTCACTGTTAACATGAGCCCTTAATTCCAATGGGAACAGCAACAACCAGACTGAGAAGCGATGACAATGACCACGGGGTGGTGCGGAAAGTGCCTGAGCCAGAAAGCGAGTCTGTCCTCTGAACTCCACTGACAACTTCATGCAAGGCTCTGCTTCATAAACACAGGCTCTAATGAGCGGGGCTGCGGGCTGTAATTTACACTCTCATTACGGGCTTTCCCGTCTGACACTCAAGACCTCCTCTGTTTTACTGCATCAGGAGGCCACTTCTCCTTCTCCCCAGAAATCAGTATAAATGAGCCTGAATTTCCCCCAGTCGTAGAAGCAAAAATTCTGACGGCAGCTGGGAAGGCCGCAGCAGAGATGCTCTGACTCAGTGGGCTGAGCCCAGGTCCCATCCCAGGCTGCCCCTCCAGATTTCACACCGAGGAAACCTGGAAGGTCAAGTTCCCAAAAGGCAGTAATGTTAAGACGCAGTTTATGGAGGCAGGAGGGATACACCTGCCAAAGGTGAGGGTCAGGAACAAAACCAGAACTAAGGATGAGCAGGCTCCTCCCTCTCTAGCACAATCTTGTTAGGGGAATGCAAATAGTTCAGACTATTTTAGATCCTATATCCAAAGAGATCAATACAACAGGCCATGGGCGTATTAACAGACTTTAGATGTTAGGAGTCACTCCTGATAACTTGGCATTGAAATCACATAACATGAAATAAAGATCCATCAGAAGTTCCCCTCTCCCCACAATCCAACCAGGCAGAAAGTGCCGTAGGAGCAGGCCCCCATGGCCCCGTGGGCATACATTGCACTCCTTCACCAAGGCCGTCCTGAACGGGCACCATCACACTGTGGTGACCACCCATGCAGTCACCTTCTTCACGACCCTGCCCCTGGCTGCTGACTTCAGCCCTGGGTCTCAACCAGCTCTGATGTCCACACATCCCTGACTAGGCAGGCAGAGTATGGCAGGGCGCCGGTGTGGGCTGGAGTAGGCACGGGGTGTGGCAGACTGAAGCAAGGCCTTGGAGGGTGAGTAGGATGGGACAGTCAGAGCAAGACAGTGCCTGGGAATGGATAGAACTGAAGCTGGTCAGCCTGGCAGCAGGCACACGTGTTTATCAAAAAGAGCTGTCTGTCCCAACCAGGGCTCCGACACCAGGCTGAGACACACAGTTCCTCACAGTGCTGTGGGTCTGGCCGGGATCCCAGGGACCTTCCTCTCACCCAGGGCTGCTTTCCCTGACAAGGTCTGTGTCCTGCCCGGCCTTGTGTCCCCCTTCCAGGGGGAACTGCTGGCCTCCAGCCTGCTGGCTCCTGTGGCTGCTTCTCCACTGCACCCCCAGCTCTTAGTGCAGGTCCATATGTGACCTCTGTCTGGGGAGGTGTGGCATGGGAGGACCCCATCCAGCTGACCCTGCCAGGCCACAGTTGGACCTCGGGCACCAGGCACTGACCTTTTGGTGTTTATGTTCTACCCAGCACAGACCTGCACGGAGCATGGGAGTCGTGACAGCGTTCAGGATAGAGTAGAGACGCCTCCTGTGTGCCTGGACCAGCTGCAGTGTCAGGAGGCCTTGGTCCCCCAAGGACACAACGAGGCCATAGGGCTGTATCTCTCCTCTGCTGCAGCCCTGCCCTATCAGCAGTGGACGTCAGGGACAGCCCCATTTGACTGCCTGGATTCAGAACAGATTCAAAGCCCCAGGATGACAGTCGCACACCTACCTGGGCTACCTAGGTTACACAACACCACTGGGCAACCACACTGAGAAGTGGATTAAAACCAGGGACCTCCAGCTCCATCCCACCCCACGGACCTCTCGAAGCCTGGAGCTTTCCTGACATTGGCGTTTGCAGAGGGTGAGGGTCTGTGGGGAGGGCCTCCCGATATGTGGAGGCCCAGGCTGAGCCTGAGGGCACTTATATCAGACCTCCCCAGAGACATCCTTGCCTGTGCAGCTCAGCAGCCCCAACCCAGGTACCAGCCACTTCCAGCAACTGTGTCAGGGATGCTGCCCTGGCAAAGGAGGAGCTTGTCTCCAGGGAGATCTGAGGTCCATGTTTCCCTCCTGCTCTCTCCAAATGAGGGAACTACTGAGGGGCTGGCGGCCGGGTGGTGGTGTCCTGTGATGTCCAGCCAGGCAGCAGTAGTGGGAGGAGAGGGAATCCAGAGCAAAGGGGTGATTGGAAGCCCTGAGCTGCTCAGGAAGGAGGCGGCTGCTACTGACCTCGTCTGCGTACTGGACGTCATCCACGGCATACTTCTCCTTGAAGTGCTCCTTGGAGTGGATCCTCAAAGGGAAAAACAAGAAATGCCAGAGTCAGGGTTTGGTCGCCTCTTCTCCCCCAAGCCCAGGTTATGAAGCCCGGGGCTCATCCCTGCCCCGCCGGCACTTGGCACCAAGTGGGTCCGCCCAACACAGACTCAGGGGCAAAGGACTGGGTCACAAAGTGACCCCTAAACCACACCTGCCCCCTCAACCTTACCCAGTTGACCTCTGCTCCTCCTTCAAGGCCGTGACCCTGGCTGCCTGGGACAAGTAGCTGCAGACAAACCTTTTCGCTCCACATCCAGTGAGAACTCTCCATGCCCCACCCTTTGGGGCCTGAAATAAGCTGCCTCCCAGGCCCCCACAGAGCCTCTTTAAACCAAAATTAAAGAGTTAACATTTTAAAGAAGTCAACAACAGTATTACTCACTGAGATGAGAAACGCTCAAGCTTACTCATCAGCGCTGAGAAATCAGTGGGTGAGAAGAGGGAGACACAGGGCAGAGTGGGTGGGGCAGCCCTTGCCCACCTCACTAAGGGCCCCTGGTCATGGCTGCTCTGGGCAGGGTCTCGGCAAACACCACCCCACTGCCAGCCTCTTGGTTGGGGATGAGTCAATGTCACTGTCTGTGACAAGGCTCTCCTGAGAAGCACTAGCCACATGGGAGTGGTGGTGCTAAAAGCCAAGTGTAATGATGCACACACATGACGTCCCACACCGTCCTACAATCGGGCACCACATTAGCATGGGGCATTTACCCCAGTGCTGCTGAGGATCGCATGGTATTCTAGCCACCAAGTGTTAGAGCCAAAAGAGACCTCAGGAGAAAACAAAAGATGGTTTTCAGACCGTGCTTCCTGGGCTCTCAAGGGTGAGCAGATAATGGGGGTGGGGGTGCCGGACAGTGTGCTGGGGAGGCTCAGAGGGGACAGGGCAGGGAGAGCAAATTTAGGACTGGGAGATGACCCTCTTGAGGAGGGCCTTTGAGACACCAATGTCGTTGAGACACACTCAGCCATCACTGCCCAGGGAGCAGAATCCCGCCTCCTCTCTGAGCCCTGCACCACTTCCCTCTCTAGCCAAACAAGCATCCCAGACCAGACTGTGGCCACAAAGCACAGAGCAGGGACCTGAGACAGATGGGCGGGACTCAGGGACCAGCAGCAGGGAGCTCACAGCCACACGCAGCAAGCTGCACAGGAGACTATGGTCTCACTGCAATGGGCTGCTCAGGACCCCTGAAAACTATGTGCTTTATCTCCCTTTTGGATTCTCTGGAGTGGGCAATTGGGGTATCAAGCTCCTACTGTTGATTAAATTTTCACAATCCAGATGCACTAGCTTTCACAGTTGAGACAGGACTCAAAGTTAAGTGGCCAAAGTCTGGTGCATCCATTAGCACCTCCTAAAGCAGCCAGGGCAAGAAATGATGAGCACCCTGCCTGGACACTGGAGGCCCCACCCTGGCTCCAGGCTTACCACAGACAGCTCACTGACCCTTTGCTACTAAGGGTGAATGACACTCTCAGCAGAGCTGGAGCTGCAGAGCTGCACAAAAGCACGTGCCAGAAGCGCAAGAGGCAGCACCATCAGCATCACTACCAACTACCCACTCTGAGTGCCCCAGCTCCAGTTTGAGCCCCAGGACAAATGCCCTGTGTCCTCAGCAAGCCCCCAAGCCACCGCTGGTCCCCAGTCATTTAATCACCTCCAGCTGTGACACGTATCAAAAGCAAACTTCCAAAAGATTCGGGGAATGCCAAGGACCTGCTTTCATCCTCTATGCTCCCTACAGACAGGCACCTTGGCCATTAGCCCGGGCACTGACTTTTCATCTCCTATTCCAACAGGGACCCTAATTCTCCCAGTTCACCCAAGCCACCCTGCCAAGGGGCGCCCAGGAAATGTGCTCCTGCCTCCTTGCCTGGGAGTCCTGGTGGTCAGGCCTCAGCAGAGACCTAGGAGACTTGAGACCTGGGAACATTTCTGTGCACTCGTCCTGAGGTCAAGGTCATAACAATGCAGAACCAGAGGAAGTTGGGGGAGGAGGGCAAGCACATGGCAGCTATGATCTGTAGGTGGCCTCAGGGCTGTGGGCTCAACTGTCCACCCTTCACCTACCAGCCACAAGCCATTCCACTTGCCATGGGAGCCACAGAGCGCCAAGGGCCAGCCAGCCCACAGGAGAGCCTGCCACTGCCACCCTGATGTCTGGGAGGAAGTAAGTACAGGTGTCACCCCGCCAAATACCCTTTGTCCTTCTCAAGAGCTCAATGACATGGTCCAGAGCGCACACTGGCTTCAAGGGCCAAAATCACACAACTAGCTAGAGGCCTGGTTCTCAGCAGGAATACCTATTTGACAAATACAACCTGAAAAGCTGTGAGCGTCTTTCCTGGCACTTTGCATGTCAATCTTTTCTAAAGGACAGAGATAATTAAGTTTGAACAGTACTTATTTTTCACATTTTAGAGCTAATTATAGTAAAAGCCACTTAAATATCACCCTAAGGAATGAGTGTGCCCGGCCACCGTGTCAAGCCGGTGACGGAGGCTCGGCAGCTACGGTTCAGTGGAGCTGTCAGGAGGAGCAACATGTCCAGGCAAGCTCTGCAGAGCTGCTGGAGCGGTCACAGGCAGCTATAAACCCACCGAGGGCCGGGCTGGTGGTGGCCACACAGAGGGCCTGCACCCTGCCCATCTGGAGTTTGGGTCCAGCAGGCAGCTCAGGCCAGATCCTGTCATACAGGAGATCCAAACAGAAGCAACTGGACTAGAAAAGGGGGCTCAGCAGGGGAGCCAACCCATCCCAGACGCTCTCCCTTCAAATGGAAGGGAGACTGCTGGCAGGAAAGAGGAGGGAGTGCCCCACTCGACACAGGTCCTGTCCTCCAGATGGAGCCGCACAGAGCCCCTCCACCCGCGGCGGGAGTCAGAGGAGGCCTTTCCCAGAACACAGCTCAGTGCCAACACCTGGGCAGGGCCTCCAGGGGGAAGGAGACAACATTAACGCCCCTGGTTCAATTTCTAGAGTGAAGTTTCCAAGCGCAGGTCTGGCCGGCTAGCTGACCACCTACATGCGTTAATGAGTAACAGTGAAATCACAGCAGTCACCATCCATTTCCAGCGCCAGAGCCGGCCTTCAGCTACAGACAACGCTGCAGCCTTTTCTGTTCTCAGCATAGGGCCTGGCACTTGCTCTGGAATGGTGGTCAGCAACCTTTTCAAGATTCTAGCAGCTTGTCAGAGAAAAGCAGATCTCTCCAAACCACGCAGGTGCCTGACCCTGGGGACGGCGCCTGCTCCTGGGGGCTGCGCCTGCTCCTGGGGACTGCGCCTGCTCCTGGGGACTGAGCCTGCTTCTGGGGACTGTGCCTGTGAATGGACTGCAGGCAGCACTTGTCAGGGAGGCCAGGCAATGGGAGAGCCCAAGGCTCCAAAAGAAGAGCTAATCCAAAGGAAGCCCACAGTCAGCGAGGTCCCGGGAGAGGCAAACCCCTAGCCAGGCCTCAGGCTGCTGGGACCAGGCTCCCCTCCAAAACTGCCAGGGGTAAGAGCCAAAGGAATTCCCTTGGCCCTCCTCATGGAGACCCTCACCCCCATCAGAGCCCCACACGCTCCCGTGAAGACAGAGAGAGACAGAGCAAGGCCACCAGTCAGGCTGAGGCAGCACCAGACCTTTGTAAGCAGACTCCAAATAAAAACAAATTTCAAACTACCACACTCCTGTCCCAAAAAAGGCCTGGGGTGAGGAACAGGCCCGGCACCAGGCTGCCCACATGACCCTCAGCGTCTGCACCCCAACAACAGGACAGGCTGTTTACGCAGGAAGTGGCAGATCTGCAGACGGGGGTGTTGTTTCCCTGGGCAACTTTATCTGCCAGATGGATTTTCAAAAGCCATCAGATAGAGAGACTCAAAAGGAAGCTGAGGAGCTGAAGGTCAAATGTTCCGTCTGGTGGGTTTTGATTGCAAAGACCAGGTAATCCCATCAGCCTCGCTCCTCCCTAGCTCTACTGATTGTGAGTCTGGAAATGCCTCCACATCAGATCGGCCACTCCCCAACTCCAGTTCCAAACAGGCAAACCTTTAGTTACTGCCAGTTACAACCAAGCCTTCTGTCCCCAAGGCTCAGGACAGGAGGACCAGGAGACCATCACACCAGAGCAGAGGAAGAGAAAGGCCACAGTGGGGAGCCAGGCCTGAAGGAGACAAAGGCTGAGCTCTTTGCACTGGAACCCAAACACCCCTGGGACTGTCCAGTGTGCACGTGGAGCCCACCCTGCAGACCACTGGTACCCTCAAAGGTCAGCCAAGCCTATATGTCCTCACTAGATGATCAGCTGGCTTGGCAAAGCAGGACAGACTAGAGAACTTGTAACAGTGGCTCTGAAACCCAGTGTGGCCACATATAAAACATTATTCCTGTATTACTGAAGATTACCCTCCTGAAGAGCCAACTGCTAATAGCCATCCCCTGACCAATCAGGTCCTGGGTATAAACCCTCAAATCAAGTGCCATTTGGCTCCCCAGTTGGTGGCTGCGTGAGATTCGCTCAGGCTTCCCACTAGATGGTGGAGTCCCTGAGGCACAGCCCAGGTCTCTCCTCCCATAACCCTGGAGGATGCCCACCGTCCAAGACAGGCACTTCCCGACTTCTCTGCATAAAGCAGCAGACAGACAGACAGAGTAGGAGATGAACTCAGAGCCCCTCCCCATGTCCAGACAGAAACCCTGCTAAGGCTCTCCTTCCACCACCATCCATGCCCATATCTCATGGAGGAGCCAGGAGGCAGGGCCACAGGGAGGCTGAGAGGGCACAGGGGCCACCCGGGCACAGGTGCCACCCAGGCACAGGGACCTGGCTACTCCTGGATGTGCCACTGGCAAGAGGAGCTGAGGCTACAGCTCTGTGACCACCTCAGGGTGGAGGAGGGGTTCTGGGAGAATCTTCTTACCAAGACCAGATCTAAGCTCTCAGCAGGAAACTCTCACTAGGGCTGTCCCGGTTACGACGGCCTCGTCACAAACCACCCGACATGTAGGGGAGCACAGAAAGATTTCCCGAGTTCATGGACTCTGAAGGTCAGGGCTTGGGGCAGAGCCCACAGAGGAGGATGGCTCCACAAGGTCTGGGACCTCAGAAGGAAGACTCGAGGGCTGGGCTGGGAGGCACCCACTCTGGTGGGAAGTGCTGGCTGCCAATAGGGCCTCTGCTCCTCTCAACGTGGTCTCTCCATGTGCGTAAGTTTGGGCTTCCTCACAGCATGGCAGCTGGGTTTGAGGGCAAGTGTCCCATGAGCGAGAACCAGAAGCCACAGTGCACTTGACAGTCCAGCTTCTGAAGTCACAGTGACCCTGCCACATTCCCACATCAAGGCAGCTACTAGGTCCTGACTCGAGTCAAGTGGGAGGGAAAAGATTCCACCTCTCTACAGGGAATGGCCACAACACTGTGGCCATTTCTGAAAATTACAAACTGTCTGTTCCTGGCATCCTTGCCACTTCATTTCAGGGTCACAAATGTAACCATCTTCACAGTGACCACTGCTTCACCAGTGGCATTGTCACTGTTCCAGAGATAAGAAATTGGAGGCCCTCAACAGTGGCCAGACCCACTCTGAAAGAGGCCACACTCAGCTGTCAAGCAAGCTTCCAGCAAGACAAGGCTGTGGGGCCTGCATAGGCCAACCACCACGCTGAGCCCATTTCCTCTTTTTTTTTTTTTTGGTAAGTGTATCTTTATTGATTTCAGAGACAGGAAGAGAGAGATAAAAACATCAATGATGAGAGAGTCATTGATGGGCTGCCTTCTGCATGCCTCTTGCTAGGGATCGAGCCCACAACCCGGGCATGTGCCCTGATCGGGAATCGAACTGTGATCTCCTGGATCATAGGTCAATGCTGTCCACTGAGCCACGCCTGGCCAGGCCCCATTTCCTCTTTAAACAGGCAGTCATCAAGATTCAGCCAGGAACCAAATAAAAGTCGACAGTAAAGGTCACAGTAAAGTATGGGGAGGCAAGAGCTGGGTGAGGTAGGAGCATCTTCCCAGGAGCACCCACCCCTCCTGCCTGGATCTGCTGAGCTAGCAGGAGGGCAGCCTCAATGAATGGACTAAGGACAGCCTGCCCTAGGCCCAACCTGAGGCCCATTTCTCTGCAGGTACAAGGCTCACTCTGGCAAAGCAGGCAGTCTACCTCAGAGGCCTCTTCCAAGTCCCCCTTCCGCATCCTACCCAGGCCGGGCCAGTGTGGAGCCTTCTGGGGTCTCTCAGTGGTCTCTGCACAGCCATGCCCAGTGCCCTGCCCCTCCCTCTGGGAAGAAGGCAGCAGACCTTCCAGTACCACTCCCTCCCCCCTCACGCAACACATTACACAGCAGGGAAACTTTTATGCCATCTACCCCAGGGGCCTCCTAGAGGCCAAAACCTAAGTGGCTGCCCAGCCGTCCACCCCAAAGGCCAGCAGGATTGGACATATCCACTCCCTGCCCTCCTTCCCCAGGGCCAAGATAGGTAGATACACTGCCCACCCACTTCTCTTGTACTGCCAATTCTGCTTAGACCTGAGTCTTCACAGCACAATCGAAGGCCCAGGACCAGGGATCCTGCCAAGTGGGCTCCGAGCAGGACTGTTACCTGCTCGTAAGGCTGAACCCTCACTTCCAGACAGCAGGAGAGACACATGCCAGGCCAATAAAGGCTATGGGGTTGGCACTGAAGGGTCGGTGGGGGAGGGTGGCACGTGAAGCAGAGGAATTGTGGGGGGCCTGCCTTGGCCCTCTGCACAGAACATGTCCCTGCAGCAGCCAAGTGACTTGTCATTCAAGCCAGCCACAGACCCGCCAGCCCACCTGGTAATGAGTGTTCAGGGACATGAGGCAGTGAAGGCTGCAATTTATACATTAGCCCAGAACAATCAGTCTCTGGGCAGAAATGACACACTGGAAGGTGGGAAGCATTTAGGGGGATCCTCTGATTACCTCAAGCTTTCCCAGTTAAGTATAGCTTCTGCCTCAACCCCTCTGAGCAGGCAGGAATGGCTCCCGGGACAGGTGGACATGGCCAAGGGCCTTGGAGCCTGCAGGTGCCATGGCTGATGGGGGAGGGGGTGTCTCAGCAAGGCTGTGGCCGCTGGTCCCACACTTCTCAAACAGTGCTACCCCATCCTACAGGTAAGCCGGCTAAGGCAGGTTATATATCTGTGGCCCTGAGGAGCTTAGCCAAGAGGTAGGCACACAGCAGGCAGCCCAGTAACGCCCTGCTGTTAGTGATGGGCCAGAGAAAGGCCCAGGTTGTCCTCTCTGACCGGAGCCAAGTCCCACCACACCCAGGGTGGGGCCACCTCCCATGGATGCCATGCAGGAGTGCTGGTCGACTGAGGCCAAAGCCTCAGGCACTTTAACAAAGGCAGGAGTCCAGGAGTTCAAGGTTAATAAACAGGACCTCTAAACAAACATGACCATAGTGTGTGGCTCCAGCTCTGACACCCCTTCCCAACCAAGGGTACAGGGCTCTCTGCCAATGGGCCTGACCACTAAACCTCCCCCTTGCTACTCTTTCCCTCCTTGCAATCCACAAGAGGGCCCTGCACCCCCACCCCTGGCCAGCACGAGGTCAGCAGGCACGGTCACATCACCCAGACTGCTCCTTACTTTCCCATCCAGGTGGCATGGCTGGCAGGAAGCTTGGGCACAAACAGGATCGACTTCCCGGTGTCAACATCAATTACGCCGTAGCAGCCTGGCTCAGTGACCCCGAATGCCCAGTGAAAGAAGGACTCCTGTGGAGGAAACGAGGACCATGGTTACCCAGTCAGCAGGACAGAAACACAAGGCACAAGGAGGGAGGTGGGGCAGCCGATCAAGCACCACACTCAGGCCTCCTGCTCTCGAAGACTGACCCCCAGCCTCACACTGCCCTCTACGTCAGCACTCTGCCCTCCACTCCAGCTTCGGGCTGCCTCTCTCTTCCTTCCAGGGTTTGGCAGGGGGCTGCCTGGCTGGCTCCTCCAGCACTGCTTTGAGCCTTTTCTGATGATGTGGTTTCACACACATGCCCCAGCCCCACTTGCACCCCCACCTCACTGGCCACACACATTGGCACAGAGGGCCACAGGTACCCACGAACACCAGAGGCCCAGCTCAACCCTGCGTATGCCTCTCTGCTACCTGAATCCCTGCAGCCCCGATGCCGCAGGCAGGCAAGATGCCACCGACTCAGACACCAGGCTGGACATCTGCACAGAAATGGATTCCTCCACTCAGGACTTCTTACTTCCTTCCCCCACCCCCAGGCTGCTGCTGACTTCAGTGTTTAGCAATAAACACTGAGCTGAAATATCGTTAGAAAAGTATATCAAATGGAGGAGGAGCTCTTCTAAAATTAACCTTGCAGAACATCCGTGAGGGAGCCAACAGCTGAATTTAGGAGAGCAGTTTTTAAACCACAGAACGTGTAAACATCAAAGGCATCAAGACAAGTCAGAAAGAACTTTAGCCCTCCATGTCTCTAGCAACCAGGAGACTGCAGGCTTGTGACTGCAAGAACCATGAGGCAGAGGGAAGCCTTCCAGCAGGAGGTGCTTTTAGCAAAAACACTGCAATCACTCTGGGCAGTGGATCTCAGCCGGTCTGTGCCCTGTGGGGTGGACAGTCCAGCTGGGGAGGCCATGCCTCCCCACCTCCTCTCCACACTCAGCTCCCCTTCATGTTCCCCTGCCTCCTCCCTGGCCTGGATGCTGGATGGCCATGTCCCCTAGGCTCTGGGAATGGCAGGGAGGAGGAGAGAGCACTAGACTTGGAGTCCAGAGATGGGGTTCTAATTAATCCCAGCTCCACCCTTGGAGCCTTGATTTCCTCGTCTATAAAGTAGGTGCAATGCTAGGATTAACAAGAGTGGGGCCAGCTCAGGGCCTCCCTGGCTTTCTCAGTGAGTTCCTCTGTCGAGTGTCCTTGCTTCTGTTCGTAGGAACTGAGTGATGTCAGTGATTCTCAGCCAACGCCACCACTTCCAGACTGGCTTCCTGCAGCTGGGCCATCTGCCGCCCCACAGGTTTCCAAAACCTCAAGGAGCCTCTGGATCACTTCCCAGGTGAGGGTCACAGGGTCAGCACTGGCCAAGCTGGGAAGAATGCCCAGGGCTCGGCTCCTGCTCAGCACCCTGCTCACATACTTCCCTGACCTCTGCAGTCCCATCCTCCCAGCTGCAGGCAGAAGGAACTGAGCCCTCCCCATCTGCACCTCTCTCTGGACATGGAAAGCTGCCCTGCCCACCTTCTGCCACCCACTCCTGTGGACACCATCCCCCGAAGTGGAACACTCATTCCCAGTGCCACCTGTCAGAATTCACCTTGGCCTTCAGGGACCACACCAAATGCTGCCTCCTCCACAAAGCTCTGCCTGCTTGCTCCCCTAGGAATATTATCCTTCTGTACCCTGACCTGAGAGAGCTGAGACTGGCTGGCGACAGCTCTGCCCTCAGGAAATGGGTGCTTTCTCAGTCCCCAGGCTGGGGCCTGCCTTCAGAGAGCCTCTCAGGGTCCCCCAGGAAACAAAGCTGCCTGAGGCCCACCAGGTTGGATGCTGGAGGAGGGCAGATGGCCACAGGAGGCCTGGTACATGCCTGGAGTTGCAGGGAGGTGCAGGGAGTGGCAGAGGCGGGCTCACCTGGCGGAAGAGGACCCCGGTGTCAGTGCAGTAGCGCTGTGTCTCCTCCCCGCCCTGCAGCAGCACGACAGAGCCAGCCTGCACAGCCGAGTTCTTTCGCAGCCTCTCACACAGGCGTCGCCTGTTCAGGGCAAAGAGCGCCAGTGGCACCTTCAGGGTTTCGTTCCCCAGCCAGAAGTGAGGTCTGCGAAGACAAGAGCACACACCGCCACACAGGCCTGTTAGCAGGGTCAAGCCCTCCCCACAGCAAAACCAGGTGGGCACACCAGGACCAGCTGCAACAACTAAGGACCCCCTGCCCTGACACTGACCAATCATTGGAGACCACGACCCTGAAAGAATATACCTGGGAAAGCTAATGAATGTTCTATTGAGATCCTTCCCTAAGACCTCCCCTAAACTTCCAGCCTTTAAAACCCCCACAATACTTGCAACTAGGAGAGCAATGGGCAGCGGCAGGTGGCAGCTCCTCCTGGGCTAAACCCCTGAACCTGTCTCCAAGGCTCCCTTTTCTCTGACTTTCCAGGAAGCAAAAGCAGCCCCGCCTAGGCTCTCCTGTTGCTTCTTCTATCCTAAGCCCTTCCTTGTGTCAGTGTCCCCAACCTTCTTAAACGTGCTCTCAAAATCACCTGTGAAATCTTTCCTGCACGAAGTCAAGAACCCACACATTACCTGCCAGGCCAAGGCAGACCCGCCAAGGGCCAGGTCCCCTTTCTGGTAACAGTGCGACCCTTAGAGGCAGGGGCACTCCTGCACACCTTGGCCCCAATGCCACCTTCTCAGGATGGTCTTCCTTGGCATCTCTCTGCCCCCACTTGGTACTAGGCTGGGTTTCCTCCACTCTCCCAGCTCTGTGCCCAGGGCAAGCCTGAGGAATCCATTTGCAAGCTTCTCCATGCCTCTGGCATCCAGATGGGTTTAGCCAGGAGACAGGAAGGGGGAGATCAGAGTAGGTGAGGAGAGGGGGGAGAACAGAGAACCCTCTCCCTGGCTCCCTCCCTGGCGGAATCTGGAACTATGACGGCTGGGTCCCTTCACACAGGGCCACCGTTCCTACAGCTCTAGCCCTTGATGCTTCCTGTCCAGCTTCCCTTCTAGATTCTCTTAATCTGCCCACAGCTCTATAAACTGACCCTGCACTGTGCTCTCTTCAGTAACCCCTGAGTAAGGATCCACCAGGTGGCTATCTGCAAGGACACAGTCCTCTGCCAACACACATAGCCTGAGGTCTGCCTCTGCCCACTGTAAACCCTGTGAAAACACAGACCAGGTCCAGCCGGCATGGCTCAGCGGCTGACAGTCAACCTAGGAACTAGGAGGTCACGGTTCGATTCCTGGGCAGGGCACATGCCCAGGTTGCGGGCTCGCTCCCCAGTCGGGGGCGTGCAGGAGGCAGCCCATCGATGATGTTTCTCTCATCAGTGTTTCTTTACTCCTCTCCCTTCCTCTCTAAAAATCAACAAAAAACAGAGACTGGGTCTGCTCTACTCACTGCTGTGCCCAGCACCCGGCATCCTGCTTGACACAAAGCAAGTGCTCAATAAAGATTTGCTGAGTGAACAACAGTCACACATGGGGCGACACACACACACACACACACACACACACACACACGCAGCTGTGCAGATCAGAAGTTGCCATGTCAGCCTCAGCAGGGCAGAAAGCAGAGCCCTCAGGAACGGGACCTCACTCACCCTCCCAGTAGGGTAGACACAGGGGCAAGGGCCCCCTGTAAGTCAGGCTATTTCCTGTCAGGCTCAGCCACAAGGGTGAAAGGGCAGAGGTGACAGTCATAAACACACCTGCATCCCAGTGGCCACGCTGCCAGAAACTGAAAGTGCAGCCACCAGCATCCTGGCAGTGTCCGCCACGGCCCCTACACTTTTCCCCCCACTCAGCAAAGCTCATGGAGTGGGGTGGGCACAGGGAAGAACCTCATCTTTACAGACTTCCCAATAGCACAGAAGGAATGACACAGATGCCCAGGCAAAGGTGCCCAGACCCAAGAGGCTTCACCAGGACACCTGGCTGAAAATGCCCACCCTCAGCCTGCAGAGCCCAGGGCCACCCATCTCCTCCTCCACCACTCCTGGACCCTCTGGCCCACCCTCCCTCCTCAAACAGGTCAGGGCCTGCCACCACACCCCCACCTGGAAGGCCCTCAGAAGGGCTGGGCTTCCTCTAGTCTGAACCTTCAGCAAGGCCTAAATCCCTCAGGGCACCCAGACTGTGGCCTGGCCCAAGGGCCAAGCAGCCCAGGTCAAGACAGGAAAACCTCTCTGTGCGCTTCTGCTGCTGCCTCAAGGAAAACCTACAATACTGCCCGATCCTATCAGCCCAGGGAAGGCAGCCCAGCCCGAGGCACCAGGCAGGCTGCTGAGCTACAGTCATTCATTTCTGCAGGGCAACCCCAGAATCAAGGTTTACAGAGACATGCCCTTTGACTTCTCGTGGCATACACCGAACCACCAGAGAGAATGCTGGGCCCAGAGCCAACGCAGATGACTTCTCTCTGCGAGTCCAGGAAAAGCAACTCTAATAAAAAGACTCCAACTGGTTTCTGCTAGAACTTTTACTGGCGTCCAGAATTTAAAAGGCAAAAGCCAGGTCATCCCCAAGTCCCTGCCACCACAGGTCTGCTTTCCTGCAGGCAGCCAAGGACACAGGCAACACCCAGGGAAGACAGCAGGGGCTGGCAGACAGTGGTTCCCAGGCACCAAACAGCCCCACAAATAAGCTCTGGCTCCCACAGGCGAACCTGCACCCTGTCAACCGACCGACCACCAGGGCCCAGGAAGCAGCCAGTGACCAGGAGTGGGACAGTCCCTAGGAAAGGGGTGATCCTGCTACCCCTGCACCCCACTCCCCTATCTCTAAATTGTCCCCATCCCCCCAAATCGGTACTGAGCTACCACCTCCTCCTTTGCCCTCAATGACTACCTGCCTGTGGGGCTCTCACCCAAGGCCCATGGACCCCTCAGGATTCACACATAGAACTTAGGGACTCCATCTACTTGGATGGGAAAAAAATTGTATGTTTATTTTCCCTAACCTCTCATTCAAATTTTCTTAATGTAAGCAACTAACCACAACAGTATCCGTAGTGTGTGACTATGACCAACAAAAATCACAAGTATTTTCATATATCATTGATGCCAGTGTATCTCAAAATATCACTTTTGCTCTCACTACTTCAAAACTAAGGTGGTTATTAGACCTGTGGTTTTTATTACCTAATGTGTTGATAAAGAAGTATATGTTACTATACCATAAATTTATTTTTAACATTTTAATAACAGTATTTCAATATAACTGGTTTCTCTGTAATCCTCTGTATTTTGTTTCATGCATTAAAAACACCATGTTGAGGAGGGTGCAAAGGTCTCGCTGATGCCCATGCAGTCCATAGCACAGTTGAAGACAAGATTCCTGCCCACTTCTGGATGGGGCCACACTAAGGACCAGCCTGCTTCCTCACCCTCAGCCTCCAGCTTAGGCCTGGCACCAGGCCCGCTGGGTGACTGTCAGCGACACCAGCCTGCTCACCCTGGTTAGAGGGGCCTCTAGGCAGCTGGTCAACAGCTCCCACCCTGTCTCCCTCTCTCTAGAGGAGGGACGGGGGGGGGGGGGTGTCTAAGCACAAACAGGGACTGAGAGAGGACTGTGTGGAGTATGGACCAGGCCTGGGAAGGTCTGGGAGGGTAAAGGGGCTCAGTAGCCAGTACCTCTCCCACAGACCCACCCCTACCTTAGCCCCAAAATCAGCCTGATGCCTCTTCTCCAGGGGCACAAGGTTCATATCAGGGTGGGACCGAGCTTTGATCCGCAACCTGATGCCTCCAGATACTTTCTCTCCCGAAGAATGCTGACTCCAGTGTGATCTATGACCCAACAGGTACACACCCAGGGCAGCTCACCCCAGCCTCTTTCTGGACAAAGGCTCTCTGGGCAGTAGCTCCTGGGAGTCATTCAGTTAAAGAATTGAAGATATTTCTTCATCCTACTCAAAATTCTGTCCCCCTCCCACCTGCAGCTCCTTTCCTCAATTACTAAGAGCCTCCCAGAAAGCAGGTCGGTGTGTTGGACAATTCCCCCTTTTCTCCATTCAGCACCTTGTCACCCAGCACCAATCACAGGTGGCCACATGACAGCTGGAGATACAAACTAAACCGGTCCCTGGGCTCCAGGGATGCCAGCAGAGGCATGAAGGAAGCAAGCCCTCACCCACCCACGATGGGCAGGCATGCAGATGTGAGAAAGCATCCTGCCAGAGGGAAAAACTCGGACTCTGGAGCTCTGAGCAGGAAGTCTTTACTGGAGGTCAGGAGTGGGGAGGTTGGGGGGTGGGTCAGGAAAGGCTTCTAGGCCAGGAACCGTCTGAGCTGAACCTGCAAGTATATGAACAATTATGTCAGAGGAAAAGGACATTTCAGGGCCAGCAGGTGGACAGGCACAGGGAAGAAAAGAAAAGAAAGAGCCATGTAGGGGCGTGGATGCAGGCAGGTCTGGCTGCCATGGAGAAGGCTCAACTCTGTCCGTGGAAAGCTCAAGGCATGGCTCAAGGAGAAGGCAGGGCTCCCTCCCACCAAGTGCCAGAGAATGAAGTGGGGGTGACCTCAGAGCAGGTCCTCTGGGGGCTGTGGGACCCTCTGTCTCAGACTTGAAGTCCCTGCCCAGACAGAGCAAGATCAACCTAACACACTCCCCAGAGGAGTATTTCAAGTTTCTACTTGAATCTGACATGCTAGCTTAGGGCTTGCACTGCCCGAAATCACATGGAACACATCCCAGGGACTCTCATGGCCTCCGCTGGCCCAGGCTCTGGTAGGACTCTATAGGCCACAAAATCCGACTCCCAGGGAGTCCGTGGCCATGACTTGATGATGTGGTGCCTCATTAGGACAACCTGATCTGTCCTATGTGTGCAGCTGGACACCAAGCTTTGCTGGAAACACACTCAGAACTTATTTCCCTTAAGGAAGATGCTGGAGCTAGACCTCAGGCTCGGGGTCCAGCAGGGTAGCCCCATACCAGCCTGGGATGGCTTTTGCCAAGGAGGCCCTGTCAAACTCTGGAAGCTCCCTGCACCTATCAGGCTCAGGTCTCCCTCCAAAGGACACCTCTCCTAGACCTCTGTCACTCTGTTTTACCCACCTTGCCCATCCCATCCCATGGCCCAGAGACTCAGCTTTGCTATAAAATCCCTCCTTCCAGGATTCAGCCAGTTCCAGGCTCACCACCATCCAGTCACCACCTTGGCTCCTCTATACCTTCAGGAAAGCAGCAAGCCTCAGACCAGCAAGAACCCCTGAACCCAAATGCAGCCTCTGGAACTCCCTGTGACCTCCTGGCCTGCCCAGATATTAGGATAACAGACCCACATCCAGGCATTGGTCTACACCTACTGCTCACTCTGCTCTTTAAGACAGGATCACAGGCTGGATTTTCAAGGATCTGATCCTGGGTTCCTTAACACTCATCTAGGACTTTGCACGCACAGTTCTCTGCCTGAGGGGTGAAGCCTACCCCTACTCTTCCCTGAGCTCAGAACTCATGCCCGTCCATGGCACACACCAAGACCAGAAGCAGGCAGATGGATGACAGAGTCCCATGTGTCCATCTGCCGCAGTGGTCTGTGAACACCTAAGGGTAGGGTAAGTGCTATTCCTGGAACACAGCAGATGCCCACTAAATGCTTGGTCTGTATGTCCTAAGCTCTTCCAACCTTGGGGACCAACAGAGGGGGCCACTTTCTATTGCCATTCTCCACACCTCCCATTCAGTCTACCAGTTCCCCCACTCTGATCTCAATCCCCACCCTTGTATCTGGGGCAGTTCTCCCTCTTCTACCACTACCTCTCCTAGTTCCAGCACCAAGCCCACATTCAGTCCCCAGTATTTCTCCTCCCCCTGAACTCACACACAGCCCAAGGCAGTGATCATTGAAAAAGCAAATCTGGGCAGATTAAAACCTTAAAGGGCTTCAGGCCCTCAGGACAAAGTCTGGAGAAGTCATCTGGGGCACCACACCCTCCAGAATGGAGAAACACACCTGTCCCCAGAACACGCTGAACTCTCAACCTTTGTCTCTCAACCTTTGCTCAGATGTTCCCTTATCTGGGACACTATCTCCAGTGTTTCAGTGTGATCCCATCTGTCCACAACTTTCTCCCACTCACTCATTCTTTCATGCAGCAGAATTTATGAAGCACCTACTGTGCGCAAGGCACTGTACTAGTGAGGCTCAGGAGTGAACCAGAGAAAGGCCCTGACCGTACATTCTAAATGGAAAGACAAGAAACAAGTAAAAATATATGTACCATATATACTTTATCAGGTCGTGAGAGGACTACAAAAAGTAGAATAGGTGCTTCGGGAAGGCTTCTCTAAGAGGGTGGCATTTCGGCCCCGAAGGAAGTGGGGAGGCGCCCCGCTGGGGAGCAGAGTCCCAGCCCTCTCCAGCACTGCCGCCTCCCCACAGCGCCCTGGCAACGCGCCGCCTTCCCGTCCGAGGGTCGTGGCCGCGAGCGCGCGTGTCGACCCGAGCCCCCCCTCGGCCGCACAACGGGGACTAACGGGGTAGCGGGGAGGGGAGCTGCGGGCACGGCGCAGCCCCGACTCGGAAGGCGCGGCTGGCCGCCCGAGCGAACACGTGCTCCGCGCGCGGCCACCCGGAGCGCCCGGCGGCGACTGTCACCCACTGTCCGGTCAGGAGGCCCAAGCCCCCTCTCTGCGCCGCCGGGCAAAGGCCACGGACCGCAGCGGCACTCACCTGCTGGCAGTCGCCATGTTCGCCCGGCTCCCGCGTCACGTGAAGTGCGGCATCAGCTGAGTCCGGTCCTGTCCCCCGAGCGGGGGGCCTGGGCGGGGCCCGGACTAGATGGGCGGGGCGGGGGCGGGGCCTGGGATCCCCGACCCGCCCCCTCCAGCCCCACCGAACCGGGAGAGGTGGAGCCCTGGAGGAGGAAGAGTACGTAACCGCGCAAAGGCTTCTCCGGCTGCAGCGAGGGGCGGGGCCTGGGGGAGGGGCAGATATATTTGCATAACTGGGGGCGTGTCTGGAGGCTGTGGGCACCTTGATGCAGCAGCTCCGGACCTTGGATCTCAGCCGGTCCTGAAAGGACACCGTGGTAGGGGGAGCCCCTGACCCAAGCTAGGGGTGAGCCAGAGGTGGCAGCTATTGCTTCAGAAGGGAAATGGCTTCAGCAAAGGACGGGGCAATTGGAGTAACAGAAAAGTTCAGTGTCCAGGGGAGAGCGTGTGGGAGTGAGAGGTGTGGCCTTCCGGGTAAAAGCAAGGGTCAGATCCTGCAGGGCCTTGAATGTGGGCCTGGGGGATTATGTCTGATGGGACCTTTCCAAGCTCCTCAACTGCAGGATGAAGGGGGACCCCGAGGCAGGAAGGCCAGTGAGGATCTCTGGGGAGAAGTAGGCACACAGAGGGCACAATTCAGGGGGGAGAATCTACCCGAGGGCATCCCCCTCTGCTCTTCTGGGCACTGGTGTTAGATTCAGGGTCCTCCTGAGAGCTGGGCGGAGGGGTATCAGGGAGGGGGGTGGGAAGTAGATGTTCCAGGAGAGCAACCCGGCTACAGGTGCCTTAGAATAATAGTAATTTAACAACTACTGCCAACTTACTGTGACCCAATCCTTTGCAAATGTTAGCTCATTGAATCCTCACAGCAGCCCTGTGAGGTAGGCTCTGTCCTGAATGCCATTCTGTTGAGGCCCAGAGAGGCTGGTAACTAGCCTGAGCTCACACAGGGGCCAAGTTCATGTAGTCACATCCCTGAGTAGTCACCCACACTAACTCTGTGAAGGAAAGGGGCCCAGTGCTGGGGGATGGGTACCCTTGGGGTCCTGGGCCACACGATGGTGTGCAAATGTGTGTGGACAGGAGGTAGGCCCCAGCACATGCCCCTAGGGTTCCTGATCCCAGCCCCCAGCTGTTTCAAAGCTAAAAGTAACTTCTAGTTAAAGGGTTTGAGTTTGGGGTGCGTCTTGTTTCTTTATAAAGACAAGAATGTGGGTCACCATGGCTTGACTGGGGGATGGAGGACACCAGGGGCTATGAGATGGAGAAGCAGCTGCTGTTTGTCTCCACAAAGCTGGGAAGAGAGCAGGCCCCTTAAATAGGGGGAAGAATGGAGCCAAACCATAAGCAGAGTGGGTGGCGCCACATGGCCGCTTCCAGGGGGCTGTCACCCACTGGGCTGTCACCAGCACCATCCCTGGCTTCCTCATTTGTCAGGTGGGAAGAAATGGTACCCACCTCAGGGGACTGCTGGAGAGTTTCCTGAGCAAACATCCAGGCACCCTTAGCCCATGGCACAGCCAAAGAGGCCAAAGCTCTGAGGAGAAAGGTGGCATGTCCAAACAAAATCAAGGAGGGGTGATGGAAGAAGGGAACCCCAGCCTACCTCCCCCTTCCCACTACACATTGTAACTCTCAGGGGTCTCTGTCCTCCAGGCAGTACCCCAGAGAGGGTCTAATGGCCCTTTGCCAGTGTCCATGGAGGAGACCAGAGGCATAATGCCCTATACCCCACCACCGGCCCTGTGCCCCCAAGATCTTGAGCCCCCCATTAAGCTGTTGCTCTACCTTCATCTAAAGAATTTTGATCCCTAATAAGGGACACTTTTTAAAAATAACCCAGAGCAAGCAGAATGTACTTTTCATGCTCCTTTATGAAAAGAAAACCTGCTCCCCAGCTAATCACAGCCCCTCTACCATTTTTTTACATAAAATATGTCAAAATTAAGCTAACTGCCAGCTCTGAGTATTTATTAATGTGAAAGTGAAGTAGTTATTCTACACATCCATAAAATAATAAGGGGCCCTGGATGGTTTTCTCAGTGGTTAGAGCGCCAGCCGGCAGACTGAAGGGTCCCGGGCCCGATTCTGGCCAAGGGCAGATATCTCTGTTGCAGGCTCAGCCCTGTTGGGGCGAGCGTGGGAGTCAACCAATCAATGTCTCTCCCTCTCTCTCTCTCTCTCAATCTCTCAATCTCTCTCTCTCTCCTGCCCACTCTCTCTGAAAAAGCAATGGGAAAAATATCCTCGAGTGAGGATTAAATAATAATAATAATAATAATAAATAATAGGGGGAGGGTACCTACCAACTGAGTGGAGCACTCTTGTTTGTGAGCAGTAATAGGAAGGCCCTACCCATGACTCCTGCCCACCCAGGCCTGTCTGGACCATGGGCCTGTCCTGCCAGTGGTTTATGAGCCTGGCACAGAGGGCTGCCCCCACTCCTTACTCCTCCCCATCAGAGCTCTGGCAGGGACTCCAGGAGAACTAGCCCTGGGAGTGGAAGAAGACTCATAGTTACTCATGCAGGGCAGGCCTTGGACACTGCTGGGACCTGGAAGGCAATTGGGGAAAGATTGATTTTAGAGAGTTGGAGCGGAAGTGTGTAAATCAACAAGAGAGCGGCAAGCAGCATCCTCAGGCCTCATGCGGCGATACCTCTGAGGTCACAGGCCCTTGACTGAAACAGTCTCCCCTCTAGTCACCTACAAGTGGCCGCGAGGTGTTTGTGCTCAGCGGACCCAGCAGACAGAGTAGCATAACATTTACAAGTGCCCTGCCCCAGCCCGAGGCTCAGTAGAAATGTGGCTCCCATTGTCCCTGTGACACTGTGTCCTGCCAGGTTTCTTTGCTCTGCTTAGCCCCCTAGATCTAGCCATGTGCTCTTGCAGCTCCCTGGACACAGCTGACAGCTGGTTGCCTGGAGATGGCAGGCCCAGAGGTGGTGACCAGCTAGACTCTTGACTCATGAGCCACTCTTGGGGCCTTCCAGAGGTGTCCTCGGAAGAGCCATTACATGGATCCCATCCATCTTCTGCTGCACACCAGTACACTGGTCTGCTGGAAGGCTCTGTGGGACCACACTAGAGGTGGCTTGGAGGCTTGCTCTGCCCCTGGCTGCTGAGCTGTCACCCATGAAGCCACTCTGTGACTGGCCACACTGTGAGGGATCAGGGCCTAGATCCTGCCTAGAGATCTGGGGACAGAAGAGGAAGAAGAGCCCTCAGTGTTGTCCCCAAGGAGCCCCCATCTGGGAGGGCCGACGGCAGGGGTACATACTGCTCTGTCTTACTGTGATGAGTGGAGACTTACTGAGAGATTCTGGGCATGGGGTCCAGGCCCATGTCTTGGGAGGGAGCTCAGGAGGGTTGGAAGAGAGATCTGGAAAGAACCAGCAAGACTCTGCACCCACCACATGGGGGCCCCAGCTGCAGGTGGTGAAGCCCCACAGGGAGTGTCAGTTGAGGGTTTTGTGATTGCTTGTCTGCTTTTGCTGAGAACAGAAGACTGGGCTCAGAAAACCAGCACCAAATGGACTGAACAGAAAGATAGAGAGGTGTAGGTGTGTGGGGTGTAAGATGGGGGGGGGGCATATTCTAGCCTGACCTCTTCCCGAGTGGGCACAGAAGGAATGTGATGGACATGAAATGCCTGGGAGGCTGCATTTCCATCCCAGCCTTCAGCCTCTGCAGTGTCAGCAGCGGCAGCCCTAGCTCTCCAACTCCTGAGGCCAGCGTGGCCTGCTCTTTCCTTCAGGACCATACCACATCTGTCACCACCATCGGTCAGGCCCCGGAGGAGCCCCACATCACGCCATTCTCCTCCTGCCCTTCTCCCCTGGCCCAGCTGCCCAAGTCTCCACCTTCCTCCAGGAAAGCCGCGGCCGCAGCCGAGGGCCCTCCCTAGGAAGCACCCGTCACCGCCTCAGATGGAGTGGTCCCCGCTGAGTGCTTTGCCAGGGTCTGCGAGGCAATTCAAGATGAGAAATGGCACTGTGGCTTCGGAAAGGCAAATCATTCCAACAGCACCTTAAAAACATCAACAGCAACAAGCTCTTTGTGTGTGTGTGAAAATGGGGAATATATTGTTTTTCACTGTTTGGATGACTGTTTTCTCATCTTGAAATCACAAGCTGTTTTCTTCCAGAGAGACTTATAAATACGTCCAATTATTGACATTCAATATAGGAAATAAAGTTCTGAAATGGTTCTCTTCTGCGCACACGCGGTGGGCTGGCCAGGTTGGGCAGGTGATAATTACTTTTATTTCTTACAAGTCACGGTCGTATTGGTGCAGAGCGGCTCGTCTCCCCACCCTTTATTGCTTTCACCTTTATTATATTTCCCATGTTGTGCAGGGCTATTCATTGGTGTAACTTTATTACCACATTTCAAGATTTTGATTAAAAAATGAAAGAAAGAAATTCCTAATATCGAAAGTGTGAGTGTAAAGGCCCAGGGCAGGGGAATTTGGTTCTGTGGCTCATGTCCTGAAAAGAACTCTCCCCTGGGGGATGGGCTCTCCCTCTGCCCAGCTCCAGGTTACTGAGTATCTCTGATGTTCCTGCGACACTCACAACTGCTCCTCTTGTGAGCTGGTGTCAGGGTAGCATTTTAAGGAGGATACTTCAGCCCTCCATGAAATAAACCACCCACGGACTGTGGTGAGGACATTAGATGGGGTGTCCCACGAGGCACAGTCCTTGGCTCAAGATGACCGTCAGTGGTCATATGAGCAGTAGGGCAGCAGGAAAGGACCAAGACCCTTATCCCCCAGGTGTGGAGGTGATCGAGATGTCCTATGAGGTCATTCTCAGCCCTGCCCACCTACAGAGCAACTTCAGCACAAAGGGGTGGGTCCATAACCCCAAGCCCAAGGGAGTGGTCAGTGCTCGCTCCCTTCACGAGGACTGGCTGGGTCTGTGGGCTGCCTGACCACCTCAAGCCGGCCCTGGGGTCCCTGCATGTGGGCTGACATTCCAGGCAAATGAAGAGCTGCTAGGAGGTTTGCGAGAGGGGTTAGAAACATATAATAGATCGCAAAATAGACTTCAAATTCTTGTCCTTGCTGTGCCCACATCCTTGCTTTGTGATGCCGCAGCTCCTGCCATTCAGAAGTGGAGTCTTTTTCACCAGCCCTTGAATCTGGGTGGCCATGAGACTGACTTTGGAGAGTGGGACGTTAGCAAAAGCAGAGGTCCTGGAAGGTGTTCCTCCCCCGGGGCTGACCCTCTGGCCACTCTTGGGAGCCCTGCCCATGGGAAGACGCCCTAGCTAACCTGCTGGAGTGTAAGGCACCTGTTCAACAGCCAGCCAACCAGCAGACACACAAGCGGGACTGACCTAGAATATCAGGCTCCGGCCAACCCAGGTCCAGCAGAGACCAGCTGAGCTGGCCCTCAGAATCCTGAGCTATAGAAATGGCTGTTTGAGCCATTGCATTGGATGGTTTGTTATCCAGGCTATCAAAGCTGAAGCAGAGCAGAGAGAGGAAATCCTCCTCCCCAGAGAGGAGGCTGGGGGCAGGCAGTGGAGGGGCTATGAAGGGGTTCACAACAGGCCGCCCCCACATGTGCCATTTGGCATATGAATTATTTTGAGCTGGAAGAAGCGGAGATCTTCTTGCAGGCTCATGAGAAACTTTTACCTCTCCCTTAAAGAATTTAATTAGGGACGTTGCCCATACAAAGAGTTATTACCAGAAATAACTTTTTATGACCTGTCTATAGGATAGGACAACTTCCTAATTACGGAACATCTGCTCTTGTCATCCTGCGAATGACCTTCCTTCCCCTGAAGCCCCAAGGTGCCTTACCTCATGCTTAGCTAAGAATGCCGTAGATACGTCATTTTCTCTTTCTGCCTCTGAACCTCTCATGTATGTGGAGTTCCCGTAAGTATGTATATAATTAAATTTGGTTATTTTCTCTTGTTAATTTGTATCATGTCGATTTAATGATTAGACCAGCCCAAAAAACCTAGGAGAGTAGAGGAAAGATTCTTCCTCCCCCACAGCTATTTTCACAAGGAATTCAGGGAGATGCAGGGTGCCAGCAGCACTGCGTAGGACCCTGGGGAGAAAGTGTGACCTTCACCTTACCTCTGCCTGGGGCACAGCCTGACTTCAGCTTGGAGAAAGCTGCAGGGACCTCAGTTCAGCCTCAGCACCGTGTGGTTGCACTGCCTTGGCGGCCCCGAGAGGCAGCCCCACCTCACACACATAGCTGCGCTGCTGCTGGAGGCTGGGCAGCCGCGGTGCAGCAAGGGGGGTCCCAGGGGGCTTCCTGGGCAGCAGACTTGTAGCACAGGAGGTGGGAGGAACTCTGTGAGCTTCTGCAAGAATCACTCTGGGGAGGCCCAGGAGTACCTGGAAGAGACTTTCCAGACCCCTGTAATACAGATGGGACTGGAGCCAATTAAATCCAAAAGATCATGTTGATAGAGCCTTGTGTCCACCAAAAGCTGGTGAGCCTGGCCTGGGGACTTGGCCTGCACTGTCATACCCCAAAGCAAATCTGGCACAAGGTGTACACAGCACGGGTTTGTACTGGGTGGCCTGGATGGGTGACTGAGAGGTGAGTCAGGGAGTTCACCCCTAGGCTGCTTGGCTTGCTGGAACAGACTCAAACTGAGCACAGATTGGGAGTAGAGCACTGCTCCTTCCGAAGCAAAACACCTCGTTGAGTTGCTGCAGAGACATCTGCCTAATCCAAGGCTGGGACTGTCCAAGCCGAGCCCCCCAGCACTTCCAGGTGCTGGCCATTACATCCAAAGCATCTTTTTAAAAGATTAATAGAAACCCAAGAAGGTGCTCAGTCTGGATAGTAGCATGATCTCTCAACGAGGTGCCATGTTCACCGACAGCACCATCAGCCCACAGGGGTCTCACTCCCTTCTTCATCCTTTCTGGGCATTCAGTTCAGTCTTTGGGAAAATCACCATTTTACTTCCAGATCCCAGAGATCGCTATTCAGGGCTTGAGGGAGAATTTACTGAACATCATTTCATAGTGGAAATGCCAGTGGCAGGAGCTTCTGCACAAGGACCCTCCCAAGAAGCAACTCATCTCAGTTCCCAGGCCACACATTCACCCCCAGGCCCAGGTGTCCGCCTGGCATGAGGCCTCTCCCAGTGGGGCTTCCTCCCAGTGAGACCCGCAGCCCAGCCCACAGTGGCCTCCCAGAGCCTAAGGGCCAGTGCTGGTGCCAGAGGGCACCAGGCCTTCTCAGGGATCTGGGAGGAGAGACCGAAAACCTCCAGGAGCACCTCCTCTGCTTGAGGGAGAGGAAGGCCGAAACTGGGCGGAGAAGAGCACATGGACTCTTTATGGATGTCCCCTGACTCCAGGCTGCAGAATGGGCTGCCCAGAAAACCCTTTTTAGCTTTGTCCCTCTGTCACCCAAGGACACTTGCTATGTGAAGCCTAAGGGTCCTATCTAAGGGGGTTCCAGGCCTCAAGGGAAGGCCCACCTAGCACAGGAACAAGCTCCAAGCTCTTCTGTGTGGTTTTTTCTTGGAGGTGCAGGGGGTGGGCATATGCAGCCCAGCCTTCAGAGATCCTGGTTTGATGGGCTGAGGTGTGGCTCAGAAACACAGATTTGTAACCAGCACTCCAGCTGCATGTGGTGTGTAGCCAGGTTCTGGGTTCATTGTGTGGGCAGCTCAACCTCCCTACTGCCTTCAGTTCACTCCCACTACTAGGCCAGGCCCTGTCAACTGCTTCTCCAGGGATGGAACATGGGCACTTGGCATCAGTCCTGAGTGCCATCAATCCCCCACCAACCACCACACACCCTCCCTTCTCCTCAGTGAGGGCCCTTCATGCCCAAGGTCCTTTCAGCCCTACTTCCTTGTGAGGCCAACTCCTTCTGCCCTCCTCACAGCCCAGTCAGGAGAGGTCACTGGCCTGGCCAGGGGACCTGTGGTACCCACAGAGCTCCGGCCTCCGCTGGCCAGAGAGCCTGTTAGCCCATCACTCCCACCCCAAGATGGACATTAAATGAAAGCTTGCTGATACCAATGGTATAAAGCTTTGGGAAAATAAACGGGAACATTTACTTTGGAAATATCTATAAAACCAAAAAAATGTAAAACTAAGCCTTCTGATCAGTAATTGCATCTCTCATCACCTGCTCGGAAAAGCTCGGCCCTGTGTGCACTGCGAGCAGCGTTCTCTGGGACGTGGAAGCTGGAAGCCACCTGCGCGTTCTCTGGTAGGTGAACTGCCAGACCATTAAAAGGAATGCCCTAGATCTACAGGCACGACGCGGAGACACCTCGAGGTTGGCAGTTTGTGTTTGCAGGAAAAGTCTTGGTTGTTATTTTCAAAGATCACAGACAGAGTGCTCCAGGGCAGTGCCAGGTGGATAGCTGGGTAGTTGGGTATTGGGTGGGGGACAACCCTAGTTCATGGGAACCCAAAGCCTGTGTGGGCAAGCCCACCACCCACCTCTGCCCCCACCGCCAACTCCCCAGTTCCTGCCTCTTGCCTCCCAAACTTCACCTCTCTCCACTACTGACCCCATCTCCCAACCTTCCAGACCCAGAGCCCTACAACTGCAGCTCTGCCTACATGCACTCTTGACCCCTGACCCCTAACCCCTACCTTTACATGCCAACCACTACCTGACTTGCAGGCTCCACAACCCCTGTTCTCTACCTCCTTTCCTCCTGTCTAACCCTTGCCCCCCACTCCAAGGCCTGCTAGTCCCTCCCAGAGAAACGATCCCCCCTCATTCCTAGAGCCCTGGAGAGAAACGGAAGCAAATTCTCAGGTGGAGTGGTTGCCAGGGAAAGGGAAATGGTGTTTTAGGCTTTTACTCATCAAGGAAGGGAGTATCCCCCTCCCCCTCCCTGGGATTTGCAAGAAGGCTCTCAGCCCCCTCCTCCCTCTGAATTTCTAGTCTCCCCTGTGGTTTCCATGGATTCCGGGATTGCTCCCAGCACCTGAGCTCCAGTGAGGGGAAGGATGTGAGGGGAGTGGCCCAGTCACCTGAGGGAGGGGGAAGGGAAGCTGCTCCATAGCAGCCCCCCACAGGTCCACCTGCTGGCCCTCTCCTCCTGGAGACCCCAGAGCTCCCAGTGGGCTTGCTGGGGTCTTGCTAGGTGCCTGACATATCCCATCCTCCTCCTGGATGGCCCTGGGGCCTCCAGAAACTGTGCTCTACCCCGAAAGACCTCAAAGGAGCTGAGAGGCTGACACCCACAGCGAGAAAATGCCAACAGTGATGGAAAAGGGGCCATAGTTTAGGATAGTTGATGATAGTTTAGGAAAGGGGCCAAGGGCATTGCTGGGTCAGTCTCTGTTCTGAGGGACCCAGGGGTCCCAGCCAAGAGCTCACTCGGGTCCCCTGTTTCTAGTGGTCTAGTGCTGGCTGCAGACTCTGGGCCACTGGAGAGAAGGTGAGAAAGGATGTGGTGGGGAGTCAATGACCATCACCCCCTTGGGGGATGTCCATCCTGCCCAGTTTAGCCCTTTCTAGAACAGGTGCAGGGCATTCCTCATCCCATCCCCACCCTATCACTGTGGGTGGCTGCTCTGAGCCCCCAAACCCTTTCTCTTTTGAGGGCTGCTGGGTGTGCGGGCCCCAAGCATGGCCAGGCCAGTGCCCTGCCCAGGGCCCGTCTCAGCCAGAAAAGATTCCCGGGGGCTACAGGAAAGCTGCTTTCAGAGATGCGCAGACAGCTGAGCGGACTGCTAAGGGAGGGAGTTCCAGTGGGGTTTCTTGGCCAGGCTGCCCTCCTGGGTTTCTCCCCAGCCTGGTCTCCGCAGGTTCTGAGAGTGGCTTTATATCCTTCCAGTGAGAGCCTTTTTCAGTGTTCATTTGCTCAAGTCCATTTTTGTTGTTTGCAACCAAGAGCTCAGCCTTGACACATTGTTTCCCGTGGGTGTGCGGTCTTCACTGGGCAGTTAGACCCTTGGGGGCCAACTGTGATCTCAGGGACCACTACTACATGAGGTCCAGTGGCCCTCTGCCTTGGCTTCCTGTGGATTTCCCTGGAGGGTCATTAAAAGCTACTAGTACCTGAGCTTTATTCCAGACCAACTGAGTTAGAATCTCCAGAATAAAGACAGGACCCAGTTCCGAGCTGGGTCCCTATCCCTCAACTCTGCCCCTGGAGAGTTGCATGGGAGAGACTTTTGGGACCGGTGATGTGGGGTTTAACTCATCTGGGTGATTCCATGGGTGTATTGAGGTTGTGAAAGGGTGTGGAGCTGCACACTTAGGACATGAGCACTTTTTGGTATGTGTGCTTTACTGGAATGAAAGGTGGCTGTAATTAATTAGGCTGTCCTCAAGGAGTAGGGTGGGGAAGATGAAGGAAACATTCATATTCCCTCTTACTAAAGGAAGGAGAAGAAGCCTTGGCTGTGAGGTTTCCATTTTAAAGCCAGCTGAACATTCACATCCTACTGGGGAGCCTTTTACCCTGACCCTTGGGATGCCCGGGGCTCCAAGTAGGGGGCAAGCCTCAGCCTGGGGGCTGGAGGTGGGGACTGGAGGACAGCCAGCCCCACTCACCCACCCTAGGTTTCTTGTCCCTCCAGATCTATTGAGTGCTTTTCAGACTCATCCTACATGACCTCTTGGCACCTTAGGGTGTTGAGGATCAGTCCCTCCTCCTTTTTAAAAATATGTTTTTATTGATTTGAGAGAGAGAGAAACATCAATGTGAGAAGCATCGATTGGTTGCCTCTACACACACCCCGACCGGGGATCGAACTAACAACCTGGGCATGTGCCCTGACCTGGAATCCAACCCATGACCTTTTGGTGCACAGGATGATGCTCAGCCCACTGAGCCACACCAGCCAGGGCCAGTCCCTCCTTCTGGAAACTCTCTTGCTTTGTCTCCCACCTGCTCTCCCTCTCCTGACATTCCTCCAGACTCTATGGCTGGTCCTTCAACTGCTGACAGTCAGCCCATCCTCAAATAACGGGATCCCCAGGACTCTGTCTCGGACCCCACACCCTCTAACTGCCGCCGCCCATGTGCTGGCAGCTGCGGCAGCAAGAGCTTCATCTGCAGGTCAGATTCTGCCCTTGGCTCCATTTCCGTATCACCCAACCAATGGCACGTCTCAGGCGCCGTCGGGAAGAAAACACCCTCAACCAGTCACCACCTGCCCCACAGCCACCCTTATTATTCCCCATCTCCATGACCATGCAGCCAGCTATCCACACAAACACCTGGTGTCACCTCACCTTCACAGGAACATGTCATCTGTCACCAGTTCTCCCCCTAAGTATCTCTGGACTCCCTTCCTTCTCCCACACCCGCTGTCTCTGACCAGGCTCCCTCTCTTTCACCCTGGCTTATTGCTAGAACCTTTAAAAAGGTATCCTAGCTTCTGCCCAGTGGTCCTTTAAATAAAAGATCCAATCTTGTCCCTGCTGGCCGCCCTTCAGGAGTGCCACATTATCTCTAGCTAAAGCAGTGAGGTCTCTAGCAGGGCTGCATTTCAGTATCACCTAGAGTGTTCTTCACAGGTCATATCCGGACCCCACCCTCAGCCCCAGCTGAGCCGGGCCTCTGGGCATGGGGCCCCAAACTTTGATACAACTCCACCCGCCTCCTGTTGTTAGCTCTGGGCCCTGTTTCCACTGCGGGCACCACCCCTCCACTTCCACATTCCTGACACTGGCTCTTCTGTTTACTGTTTCCGGGGGAACCCTCCTGCCACAACCTCCTCCAACACCTGCAAGTAGACGTGGACTCTCCCTCCTTCCCTGACTGCCAACCCCGCCCCCCATCTGCTTAGGTGGCCTCCTCTGTGCCCGCACAGTGCCTGCGTTTTCCTCGTTACCACGCACTCTCCTTGAGGCCCGTGGACGTGTCCATCTTCCCCACCAGAACCGCACCCTAGGAGCGCAGGGCTCAAATCTGCCTCCCTCTCCTTGACAGACACTCTGTCTGACCAAACTCAGGCTCCTCTGAGTTCTCTTCTCAACTGGCCTCAGCCGTCACCTGTAAGGACCCAAGACTCTGGGCACAACTTCACTCACCCCCACACCCCACACCCCACACTGGGAGACCTGAACAAACTCTAGTGTGGCTCCTGACAGCTCAAGGCTGCATCCAGTCCCTAGAAGTTTTTGCCTGGGAAAGTTCAAGGTTGCCCAAAAGATTTACTGTTTGTTAAGTAAACACCTAAAGCTAGACCCCCTGAGTTCCTGGCTCTGCTGGGGGTAGGAGCCTGCTTCCATAAGCCCAGTTAGCCAATCCAGAGGCCTCATCACAGTGACCATGACCACTGTTGCAGCTTTTGTCTTCGTTGACTCTGCTCCAGCCCCCACTCACTCCCCCTGGCTACTCCCCCATTCACCCTTTAAAAGGTCCTGTCACCTCAACGGAGTTGAGCTCAGCTCTCCATCGAAGTCTCTCTGTCCTACTGGGATGGTTACTAAATACATGTGTCTTTGTTGCTTTTAGCTAGTGTCCGGCTCTGTTCTCTTTCACTCCTCTAGCATTTATGTTTGAGTGAAAGCAGTCAGGTTGTGAATGGCTCATTCCCCCCTCTCCAGTGAGGATCTGCTGCCCAAGGTGCAGCGCTTGGCCAAGCCCACCCTAGAGAGCAAGAGCTGTGAGCCAGGACTGGCCAGACCCTGCTCCTAGGTGGGCTCCCAGGTGTCTTGATTTCCTAGGGCTGCTGGAATTTGTTCTGTGCCTCCCATAGCTTCTGGTGGCTGCCGGAAGTCCTTGGCATTCCTTGGTTTGTGGTGGCATAACTCCATTCTCTGCCTCTGTCTTCACGTGGTCTCCTGCCCTGTGCTCTGTGCCTTTTCCTCTTCTGTCCCTTATAAGGACCCTCATCATTGGATTTAGGGCCCATCCCCATCCAGGATGATCATAACTTGAGACCCTTAAATTACTCGCGTTCACAAAGGCCCTTACTCCAAGCCCTCTCATATTCTGAGGTTCTGGGTGGACATACTTTGGTAGGACCACCATTCAAGCCACTATGCTGGGGCTCGGCAGGCGCCCACCCCACTTTCTGGTGCCCATGCTGGCATCACCAGCATGATAAGACAGATCCATGGGCGAGGTCAGGGCCAGGAAAGTCTCAAAAGTGTAGAAGGGCCTGGGATGGAGAACCTGAGACCCCGCATTCTGGCAGATACAACCTCCTGGCATCTGTCAACTCGTCCCCAACGATGAGCACTCGGCTCAGAGTCAAGAGACTTAGTTGAGGCCTAGTTCTGCCCCATAACTTGCTGTGTGATCTCTGGCAAGCAGGTCCCCTTTTGGAGGAGAGATGAGCCCCAGCTCTCCTGCAGCCCCAGCTCTGGGGTTGCGAGTGTGAGCTGCAGCGCCTCCTGTTCACCTCTCAGGATCCTGGTGTGCCATGTCTGTCCCAGCATAGGACAGTGTTGAATGAGGGGCTAGGCGTCCTGGGGATGGGAGAGGTCTCACCTGGGCACATGACAGATTTGGGAAGTCCCTGAACTTCCCAGATGGTCATGTCTTCACTGTGGCTGTATGCAAATTGCTTCTCCCCCCAACAATCTAATTCCCTGCAAACAGTGAAGGATGACATATGGTGACCAGGCACAGGGAAGGATGCAGCAAGACACCATGGGGAATCCAGTTCCTCTGGTAACAAGGGTGGGGCTGTGAGCCTTCACAGCAAGGACTCCTGAAAAGTGTGATGTCCATCAGGGACTTGCTTTCAAAGGATCCTATGGGGCAGGGAAACGGGATTCATTCCCAACACTTGCGCTGACCCCAGACTCACCCTTGGCCTGCAGAGAGAGCATACATGTATCCATCCCACCCCCACACCAAGACTTGCACCCTTTCCTCTGTGGTGGTGTCTCCCCCTCCCAATACATCCTCAGTGGCTCAGGGTCTTGCTGGAGGATTCAGGACATGGAGTGCAGCCAGGGTGAGGAGTGTGTGGCTGTGTTTATACAGCGGTTAAGGACCAATATTTGCTCAGCTCTATCTCATTTCAGCCTCATAATGTACTAATGAAATAGGTACCACCATTCCCATTTTATAGATGAAAAAACCGAGTCTCAGAGAAGCTAAGTAACTTGCCCAGGATGACATAGTTCTTAAATGAATAGGGCAGGATTCCAGCCTGGTTTCTCTGCTTCAGAGTTGCTCTCACCACCTCACCCTCCCCTCTGGGGCCAGGCCAGGGCCCAGGGTGAGCCGAGAATGGAATAATGAACACATCACATAGGCTGAGCAACCACAGCAAACACTCTGCCATTACATTCCCAAAATATTCTTAACAATGGTTGTATTAGGTGTATGGGATTATAAGGGATAGTCTTCTGTTTTTCAAATGTTTGCTAGTGTGCTTTTATCTTTATCATTAAAAAGATAAACATTTAAAAATTATCTACCACCCAGCAGGCATGGCTCAGTGGTTAAGCATCGACCTGTGATCCAGGAGATCGAGGTTCAAATCCCGGTCAGGGCACATGCCCAGGTTGTGGGCTCGACCCCCAGTGGGGCCATGCAGGAGGCAGCCGATCAATGACTCTCATCATTGATGTTTCTCTCTCTCTGTCTCCCCTCCCTCTCTCTTCCTCTCTCTGAAATCAATAAAGACATATTTTAAAAAAAAATTATCTACCAAGTTGCTTTTGTCAAAAATACAGCTAGGATAATTGTCATTCAGAGGATGTTGCTCAGGGGACAAGCCAAGCATGCACAGATTCTCAAGCCCTGTTTCTCTTGTCTCACCTCAGATTGCTGGCGAGTTCTTCACAGTACTTCTCTCTGCTTTCACACTGAGCTGTTTTTACCAAACCACATCTTAACACTGTACCCTCAGTTTCTGCTGAGGATCAATAGACAAAATGCACACGTGTAGATTGTCTCTGCAATTCCCAGAAAACTCTCATGGACACCATCTGCTGTGCAGCTCACATCCCTCGCAAAGATCCAGCTGACAAACCCCTGTTGGAGTCATCGCTTGGGGAAACACGCTCTTGATCAACCTGCAGGCTCCCGAAAAGCTCGACATGTCTGTTTTCACTCACATTGTTTTCACAGCACCCAGTCCAGCATTGGGCATTTATTAAGTGCTCAACTATTTGCTGAATGAAAAAAAAAGAGAAATGGGTTGACTTGCACAATTGAGAGAAGTCCAAACGGATATCTTGCTTCAGGTACAGCTAGATCCAGGGGTCCAAGGGGTATCAGCAAAAGCCTACCTCTCTTTTTTGGCTCAGCTTTCTTCTGTTATTGGCTTCAGTCTCTGACTGACTCCTCATGGCAGCCAAGACAGCCACACCACTTTCACATGCCGGTTTGTAATCCCAGAGAAAGACAGGACTTCATCCCGCAAAGCCCCAGGGAGGACTCGGGTCAGTTGGCGTCAGTCAGGTGCTTGGCCCTGAACCAGTCAGGATGGCTAAGGGAATGAGGTCCTCTCATTGGTTAGGTCTGGGTCATGCCCCACCCCTGAAGCAGGAGCAGGAGTCAGCTGCATTTCCCTGGGGAGCCCAGCAAGGTGGGCTCTTCCACCCCAAGAGGATGCAGAAGGAAGGGTGCTGCGCAGACAGAGGCCTAGGCCTCCTCAGTCCCCAATGTCCTGCCCTGGATTCCAGGTGTTGCCCCCTCTAACCGACACTCCCCATCCTCATAGATGATACAACCACCAACTTCTCCAGTTTCTAGAGCCAGAAGGTTGCAGATTATTCTTGGCTCTTTTCTTTCCCTCCCCTGAGGGCTGATGGAAACTGGAAGCATGTGGCTAAACCCAGCCCCCCAGTAGTCCAGCCCAAGCCCTGCAGTGCTTGACCCCCACAGGCCCTTCCCAGCCTTCACCACAGCTCTGAGAACCCTGGAACAGAGGAGGCACGATGCCCATTTTATGGATATATACACTGAGGCCAAGCTGAGCTGATGATGCGTGTCTCTCCTAAGGACACACAGGAAGCTGATGGCAGAAGCAGGGCAGAGCCCAGGCCTGAGACCTGGTTGAGAAATACACCCACTCGCGCTCTACCCTTTGGCCTGTGGTCCCATGCACAACAGATCACCAATACCACAAGCCAGACACCCAGGCACCCCCACCCAACTGCCCCCTGGCTAGCCAGGGCCCAAGGTCCATGGTTTGGGGGCACAGGGCTCCCCTAGCCGGGAAAGGGAGGAGGTAAGGCTCCAGTATGGACAGATACCTGTGGCCACTGCTGGGACAGCGCTGAGGACATCTTTCCTTGGGAGTTCCTGGACACCAGAGCAGATGCCAATGAGTCTGCACATGGGCAAGGTTTTCCGTGAAGCAGGAGCTACACGTCAGCCAAGACCAGTTGCTGCTGGGGACAAACCTGCCTGTGCTCATGAGCTCCCTGGCACTGGGACATTTTAGTCTCTGATAAAGAAGAAGGAAAGTACTGCGATTCAGAGACTCCAACTCAGCTCATGCCACTGGAGGCCGTAGGACTTCTGGCGGGTGCGAGGTCCGGCTGCATGCAGCTCGCTCGCTGCGGTCTAGGTCCTAGGCGGCCAGCGCCCTGGGGGTTGTGCATCCTGGCCCCGCACCCCCATTCATGTTCTCTCACTCCTTCCTTGTTGCAGCTCCTCGAAGAAGGCATCTTACCATCTTCGCCAGCTGGGTCCTGTGGGAAGCAGAAGCTAGGATGGAGTTAGAGGTTCGATAGGTTTATTGGGGGTAATGTGTGCTAAAGATGACAGGGGAGAAAGCCATTGAGTGAACCCCTCAGACCCCAATGAAGATGTGACAAAGTTTCGATCAACCTAATGGGGAGCTCCAAAGCAAAAACTGCCACCAGAGGAGTCCTGCAGTGGGCAGCCAGGTCCCGTTCCCCTGCTCTGCTCAGCCACTGGCTGGGGGGTACCTGGGAACAGCCTGGCTTGAAGGCTCCCTGCAGCTCAAAAACAATTCCTGAAGGGAGACAGAGACCTTCCATGGCCACCAGGTGACCAGTTCTCAGATGCAGATGCCAGTGCCAAGATGGGTGGGTGACTCCCCCAGAGGCAGGAGCACATGGCAGAGCTCCTGTCGAGCCTGGCAGCGCCCGGCTCTCAGCTGCTGAGATGCTGTTTTCTGCCAATGGTCAGGAGCCTGAGACAGATTCCTCCTCCAGGGAGCATGACCACTGTAGCTGATCGGGATAATGGCCTGACAGAGGACCTGGGTCCCTGCTGGGCCTTGGCCAAAGCTCCTGTCTCTGGGAAAAGTGAGCAGGGACAGCTGGGCAGCTCTTCACGAATCTCATAAAACTCCTGCTGTGTGATGAGCAGCCACTTTGATGAGGTGGCTCTAATTCTAACAGGGATTCTTCAAGAAAGCTGCAGTGCCCCCCACTCTTTCCAGGTCCTGTGTCTGTCCAGGGCCATCCAGGGCCATCTGCCAGTCACCACAAAGGTATCTCCTCATTTCCGCCTGTCTTCTTGCCCTGACACAACATCAAGAGGCAATTTGGTGGCTGCTTTTCTAACCGCTTGCTAACTGTCAGCTCCATTAGTGTCCAGAAAAGCTTCCAGTTTGGTTTTTAAGAACTGAGGAAGCCCAATCTTTTGATCCCATCTTGTGTCCTACGCATGGAAAACTAACTCCCCTAAGAGAGAAGCTCAGACACCTGATGCTGATTCCTCCAACCCAGATTTTCTTCCCACTCCAGCCCACTCTAGCTCCCCCCTTTCGGCACATGGGCCCATCTCCACCCCACTGCTTAGGCCTGAACCTCAGAAGTCTGTGCTGATTCCTCTCCTTAGCTCCCTGCCCGATCCCATGGAACAGCCAGCAAACCGTGGGGCTCTCATACCACAAGGGCACCCCCATTGCAGCTACTGCATGGCTGGTCTGCCTTCTTCAACTGAGGGGCCTGATTAGATTTCACGCCAGCTCCCCACTCTTCCAGCAGCTTCCCCAATAGCCACAGTAACAACAGACCATTACTGTGTTTTTCAACCTGGTTGCACATTTAAAAAATCATGATGCCAGGATCTCACCCCCAAAATTGATCTGGAGTGGGGCCCAGGCATTAGAAAGTTATAAAGGCCTCCAGGGCATGCTAGCCTGTATGGGTCTCCAACCAGGACAGTCACAAAGGGCCCCTATATTCAGAGAGGGACCCCATGCTTGGGATTTAATTTCTGTGGTGATCATTTTGAAATTCTTAATAATTTTTACCTTTGACCTTGTGTTTTGTGAGGGACAATGGAACATGTGCAGGGGCTTATAGTGCCCACCTTCCACTCACTTCCCACGTCTCAGGATGGGTTCCCAGCCACCTACTCCCCATCCCCCTGCCGCTACTCTCCCTTTCGGAGGGGAGTAGGGGAGGGGGCTTAGCACAGGCAATGGGAGCTCTGGGTTGAGCCCTGAGGTGTAGGGTGTCTGTGAGGGTTGCATTCACCCCACAAGTATCCCCCGTGTCCAAGAGAGGGTGGCATTAAAAAGGAAATGAAAACCATCAAGACAGGTGGAGGAAGAGACTGTGGAAGAGAGGAAGAAGGTTTTCCCTGCTCTTCGAACAAAGGGCCCTGAGTTTTCACTTGTACTGGGCCCTGCAATTACATAGCTGCCCTGCCTCCAGGGGACCCTGATAGTGCTGATGCTCACTCCTGAGCACACACCCAGGGCTTTCCACTGACAGCACTGCCACCCTGTCCCCATCCCCATCCCCAAGGGATTTCTTTGAGAGAAGATGGGGGCTGCTCTTCTGGGGCAACCTAACCCACAGCTGCAGGAGACTGACGGGGAACTGAGTAGGACCCCCCCACACACCGTTGGCAACCTCTGAGCTCTACTCTCCCCTCATTCATTGCCTGCCCATCAGCTTCCTTCCTACCCTTCCACCCCCTCAGTGTCCCTGTTGCTTGCACCGCTCCTTCCAGCCTCCTGGCTGGCTCCTTGGGCTCACTTTCGCTGCCAGCTTTCAGAGGGGCCCTTCTGAGCCCTGTTGTATTTTCTTGGTAGCACACGTCTCTCTCTGAAGTTCCTTTTCTGTTGATTTGATTGTGTGTCTGTGGAGCTGTGGCCCTCCACACTCCCTGAGGGCAGGGCTCTTTCTGTTTGGTTCATGCATGTATTTCCCCAGAACCGTGCCGGACACACAGTAGGAGCCCAGTAAATATTCGGTGAAGGTGCAAGCAGAAGTCTGGCTTAGCATTTGGGCTGTGAGTCTCGGTCTGAGGGCTGACTTACGAAATGTTGGGCCAAAATGTAGCTGAGCAGACGGCCCTGGGGCCGCCCACAGCGGGTGCTGTGTGGAGCTGACAGAACTCATTGCAAAACGCTGTCTCTTTCCACAACCCACTTGGCAAGACGGCGGTGAACACCAGTGACCCAGAGGGAAAACCATGGTGGCTTCAGCTTGAACAACGAGGGAGGAGGTGAGGTGTCGGATACACTCAATTATCGCCCTAAACCTCACCATTGCTCATAATCTGCCTGAGATAAATCACAGGCAGGTAATTATTATGTCAGGCCAGGTACAGAGAGAAGTTTTAAAATAGCAATCAAAGAACTTCCTGGTTAATTCAAATCCATCCCAACTCCCTCCAGGGGACAAAAGTGCTTTGGCTATAGAACTGACCGGGCATAGAGAAATGCGATCGCTCCGTGCATAATGGGGACTCCTGGACTCCATGTTTCTCTCTGTCAGGTTTCAGAATAGCACACCTGCCAGGAGTCCTAAATCGATGATCACCCATCTGGAGTAAATCACAGTGGACTGACACCCTGTCTCCCGGGTGTTAGCCCAAACTGCCTGGCCGGCCTGCCAGACTGCACTGACCTCTCTGGGGCCAGCCTCAGGCCTCTCCACTTAGTCCTACCTGGGGCCTTGTACCCCCTCACCCCAGCCCCCCCCCCCCCGAGGCCATCCTTGGTCCTCTGGGTTTATCCAACCTGCACTAGTCAGAACCCTGGGCCTATGGCAGGTCCCAAGGGCTCTCCTAGAGCTGGGTCTTCCCATTCTTGTCCACTTGAGCGAAACAGCCCTCTGGGCAGAAGCAGAAACCGATTTGGACTAACTTAAGTCAGAAGAGTGGGGGTGGATTTACTGGAAGGATGCTGGGCCTGGGGAAGTCTCTCGGGGTGCCAAGGAGAGAACACCCAACCCACTCTGGGCTGAGCAGACCCTGTCCAGGGCAGGCCGGCCTCAAGCGTGCCTGAAGTCAGCTGCTATCTCTGGGCTCTGGACTCTGGCTAACTCTGTTGGTGACATTCTTGGGCTCCCCGTGGTGGCAAGTTGTTCACACCTGTCCAGGAGCAGGTCCATTAGGACATGGCAGGCACTGTTTCCCAGCTGCTCAGACAAAGTCCTGGGGTTAGTTCTAATGGGCTCACTGTGTGGCCAGAGTCACGTGTATGTCACAGGAGAGCAGTGTTCTGATGGGCTTGGGCCCTGGGTCCCACGCTGGTCCCAACCAGGGAGCAGTTCCATTTCACAGCTCGCAGGCTGAAAACAAGGGAGGACTGAGTCCCATGGGTGAATCAGGACCCCCCAAAGAGGAAATGGATGCTGGGCAGCCCCAAACCAACAGACACCATGAAGGTAGCTCTCTGGACCAAAGAGAGCACTGAGCAAAGTCAGGGTGACTCAGAGGCCTGGGGCCTGGAGTCCTGAGGTCTTCCCCTCCTGGGTCTGGCCATGAGCTATTTCACCCACCTCTGGTTCCCAGGACAAAAACTCTGCTTGGTTAGGCCTGAGTCCAGCAGAGTACTGGGCCTTACCAGGGAAGGGAAAAAGGCTTTGAGAGCAGAGACAACCTGCTGGCAGCTATTAGAATGTGGGTGCTGCCACCATGGCACCCAGGGCCACTCTCTTCCCCCAAATTAAAAAGTGGACAATTTTCCTTTTAATATCACTAGTATGTGATGCAATTCCACAATTATGACTTACCTGAGTGGGAAATTGCAGTGGAGTGTGTACCCTCCTCTGGCCTGGAGGCCAGGCCAAAGCCACTGCAGGGATGGGTTGTCCATTTTCTCCCTTGTCTTGGGTGGAGAGGAAACAAATTGCTTGACTACCTCAGATTTCTAACCGGTCAAATGAAAATGCCACTATGCTCGGGGTAGTAGAGAATCCCACATGCATGCCTGAGCCCCTCCCCCTCAGCCTGAGACCTCCAGATGAAGTTCGAGCCCATTATCTTGGGTTTCCCTGACCAAGCCCCCATCTGCCCGCAGCCTTGTGTCCTCTCTTGTCCAGCGTCTCTCGTCCTGCCCTGGCTGGACCCAGAACTTGGGTGGTCTTTTCACATGTTTCAGCTGCTACCCCCCCACACACAAGGTGTCCTCCCACCACAGAGCCAAGCAGGAGAGGCCACTCTCACCTTAGAGCCCAGCAACCCCTGCCCCCAACTCCTAAACAGATTGCTCAGACGGATCTCACTGCATTACGGAGGTCTCCGCTCCCATCCACAGGTGCTCTTCCCTGGACCTTGGGTTGCCACGTGGGTGGGGGGCAGCCAGAGCTGTTTGTTAACACATGCCGGGTGGAGGATCTGATGGCACCGTTAGGAGGTGGGACCACGGTTCGATGGCCGAGACTCAGCATCATGAGGCCCCCTGGCCTGCCAGCCGTGTTAGGAAACACCCAGAGGGGCCTTAAGTCAGGAAATGGGTTCATCAGTGCTGTGGCACCCAGGAGCTGGGGGATCTCAAGAAAGCACACGTGGGGACAAAGTCAGAAAAACATCCCCTGGAGCCCCCAGCACAGGAGCCCCTCAGAGCAGGTGGGATTGGCTGCCTTCACCCCGAGCCCGGCCCTGGAGGCCCCTGAGAGGGAAGAGAGAGAGTCCCAGGAAATGCAAAGCATTTGCAATTGTGGGCGTGTGGCATGGTCACTGGGCTCCTAGGGCTCCATCTCTGGGCCTCACCGAGAAGCTAGAAGCGACCCCTCTATCCACAAATTTTAAACAAGGTACTTGGCCAAGACAATAATACTGGAAATTAAAAAAGAAAAAACAGTACAGAGATTAGAAAGGAAGAGACAATATTATCATTCTTGGCAGATAATATGTTTATGTTTACCTAGAAAATCCAAGAGAGTTAACCGCACAGTAATTAGAGCCACTGAGAGAGTCTGGAAAAGCATCCTGATGGAAGATTCGTCAGGAGAAGTCCGCAGCTTGCCAGTGAATAGCTGACTGGGAAATGAATGAAAAGGGGGCCTCATTCACAGCAGACTAAAGCCATAGACTATGTAAACTGAACGTGAAACACGTAAGACCCAGGTGAAGAAAACTAAAACATTAAAAAAGACGTCTGGTTAGAGGGGAATGCTTGTCTCCAAGTTTATCTGTTTTTCTTGCAATTCCACTTTTTAAAATCCCCCAAACCTTTCCATTGGTGTTTAGAGAAAAATGCTCAAGTTCATCAGAAAAGGCAGAAATGGGCGGGCTGAGGGGCATTGAAGTCCCCCATCAGCACCACTCCATATCAGACATGCTCCCGCCCTGCCCCAGCCCTGTGGGAGCATCAAGGCCTGCTCTCCTCGCACAGCCACGGTGTCACATGGTGTCACCATCGCCCGAAGTGTGTCCTGAATCCACACTGGGAAGGAGAGTCTCCCAAGGAGAATGGCTGTGGGCCCAGTGAGGGGACCCATGGCTGAGCCCAGCTCACAGCCTAGCCCTGTGAGGATGGCTGCCGGGGAGGTCTCCTTTGCCCTGCTGGGACAGAGGGGATGGGTTGGGCTCTCAGGGGTCTCAGTGCAGTGCAGATGCCCTGGGGAAGAGGAGGGGGTAGAGCAAGGCAGGGAAGCCAGTTAGGGCCTGCCCTCCATGCAGGGCTGCCTGCTTTCCCTCTGTCCTGACCCTCTACTGTGGCTTTCTGGAACTGGGAGGCAGAGCCTAAAGTCCCCTCTGGTCTGCCATGTGCATTGTTGTGTGAATCTGTACCTTGAGGTCTCAGTTTCCCCATCTGTAACTTTGGGGCTTGGCTGGGTCTCTCCAACTGGCCTGCCCTCTGGCCTGGAACCTGGCTGGGAGGGCTGGGTGGGCCAGACCAGAGCTAAAGGCCCTAGAAAGCCTGGGAGAGAGGTCGAGAGTGGGGCTCTTCCAGGCCCTGGAGGTCTCAGCAGACAGACAAATGGGCTATAGGGAGGGGGCGTGTAGAGCTGTGAGTTGGTCAGTGTCCTCGACCCCACATCCAGCCTTCCCACGGGCCTGGAGACCACCCCTCTCTCAAACAGGCCAGGGACCAACTGTTGGAGTTGAGACCTCAGAGAGCATCTTTCTCCTTCCTCCCAGCCTGCTATCCCCACCTGCTATTTGGAATTGGGGACATTTTGCTGCAGGATTCATGGCAGGTCTGGATGGGAGCTGCAGGCTTTTCCACCTCAGAACTGAGGTTACTCTCAGATTCATGGGAGCTATAAACCCGTGCCCTATTTCTGCTCTAATTGAAGCTATTTGTATTGTGACTAAAATAATCAGAGACAATTTTATTGGTATATTTTAAAAAAATAATTACATTCCATATTTTTAAGTTATGTGAGTGCAGTGGCAGCCCGATGGGGCTCCCCAGGGCCCCAGCTCAGAGGGCCTGTGCTAGAGGACCCCACCCTGGCTCCAGCACCCTGCACCTCCTCAGAACTGAGAGCAGGGCGATAGTGACAGAAACAGACCCCCAAGGCCTGGACCACAGTCAGGGGCCTTCCAGGTGGCATGCAGTAGAGGTTTGGGGGCAGGCATGCCAGCCCAACTCCCAGAGAGCACTGTAGAGAGGCACAGAGGAGGAGATTCCTGGAGCCTGCCCAGTCCTTGGCTCAAATCTGGCCTTTGTGGTGGGTGTCTGTGCACTGCCATCCAACAAGAAGTCATCTGCCTTATGGTCACCCCTTTTTTCTCTGCCCCTCCCCCCACTCTTTGATGTCCTGCTTCGGGAGAAGCTGACTGCCCACCTGCTCTGGGGTGGACCAATCACAGCGCCGTATTCCCCAGCATGCTGGTTGGTTCAAGGCTAATCATGTGACCCCAAAATAATACCTGCCCAGATTCCCAGAGGTTTTGGATACACAAACAAGTGCACCCCATTTTTGCTTAAGTCTGTTTGAGCTGGGCTTTTGTCCTTGTGACCAAAAGTGTTCTAACAGATATTACTTCTATAAGAAGGACAGGGACAGTTCCAGCCTATGGGTTTGTCATGAGGATGCATGGAGATGAGCCATGTACAGCACCAAGCACGGGATCCCCATAAATAGTCTCCATGGCTGTTGTCAGGGGCATCATGGAGCATGGATGCTTGTCACCAGTATTAGGAGGCAAGGAGAAGCTACGAGGGAACATTGCAGCCCAGGGGGACATTGGTCCACAAACCCACAGGTGGCAGGAGCAGTTTGTTTTTCTGCTGGCTTCCCAGTGCCCCCTTGCCTTCTCCATCAGGCCTCTCCTGCGTGGGCCTAACATGACTGACTATGCTCAGCCTGGGGCCTGGGGTCACTGAAGACCCCAACCTGGCTCTCTTCCTTCTCAGCATCTCCCAGCTCTCCGTGGGCCTGATGGAAGCCTAGCATTCCCACCACACTGTGAAGCCCCCTGGACCCTGTGTTTTGAGCTGAGCAGGATCTGGGTCTTCATACCCACCAGCCCCACAATACCACCAGGCACCATAGGCCAGAAGTAAACCTAAGCTCCCACCCACTCCGGGCAGATTTCCACTCCCACAGCAGCCTTTCACCCTGGGGAAGCCACATCTGTCAAAGTTGCTAACAGGTGGTGGCCGGAGCCTCGCCTCCCTTCTCCAAGAAAGCCTTGTCTTTGCTGGACTCAAACCATCTGATCTTGCATAGCAGTGAGAGCTGAGAGGAAAGCCCCCTCTATCTACTTGGTGGGAGTGACGCCCTCCCCTCCGAGCTTACCTGGTGGGTTCCCTGTTTGGAGACAGGCCAGAGAGGCACTGGGGCTGGACCATGCAGCTGGCTTCTGGAGGTCCCGGCCTTCCTGACTGCACTGATCAGGGGACACACACATACCCACGTGCACAGGCCCCCAAGTGCTTGCTTTTCCTGCCTGTGCCAGAGCAGAGGAAGCCCGGCAGGTGCTCCTCTGAGGAGCTCCACAGCGCCCGCCCATCCCTGCCCTGTGTGCCAGCCCAGAGGCCACCTGCTCCTGGGCATTCTTGTCCTCCCCAGTCCTCAGGGTCCCCAGCCTGACAGTAGGTCGTATCCAGCATCTTTGATCCTTGTGAACACTGGGCACACCTACCCCGTGGAACATTCTCTCCACCCAGCCCCAGGGGCCTCTCCAAGGCCCCTGATTTCAAACATCTCTTCCTGTCATCAGCCTTTGTGTGCCACAGATGGCTGTGAAAACCCAGCCACCCTCACAGGCTCAGACATGAAGGTGCAGAGGACCCCAGGCCCAATGTGACACAAAATCTTCACAGTCATAGGGAGACAAGCGGACCAGAGATCCTTTGGTGGAGCCGAGCTCCTGGGGCCCAGGGTGCATATGATGGAGGCCCCTCTGCCTCTGGGCCTGGCTTATAGGCCTCCCCTTCTTGAATAGAGCAGGGGACAAGTCTTTGTCCCCTGATGGTAGGGGGTGGCACAGACAACCTGGAAATGCATGAAAGAAAGAGGGATGGAGGGAGAAAGGGAGGAAGAGAGCGTGAGAGGGAGGAGAGCAGGGAGAGAGGGACCCTCAGAGGTGTTCAGAGAAGCTGTCATCAGACTGGGGGGTTAGAGGGGTGCAAGGGGAGTCGGGTGGGGCTGCTAGCGGAACAGACAACAGATTGGGACACTGCCTGACTCCTCATCTGGGCTCCACAGGAGATAAATAGGTCCACCCCAGATAGTACCCTAGGAAGGTTCCGCTCCCAGGACATCTGTGCTGACAGCCCTAAAGACCCCACCCCACCCCACTCGTTCAGAAGAGGAAACTGAAGCCGAGAGGCAGCTGGAGCTGCTCTAGGTTACACTGTGAGCTGTGGGCATCCAGAATCCAGATCTCCGAACTCCCAGTCAGCACTGGGCTCTCGCCAGTGACTGCCCCAAACCACGGTCCCTCTCCACCCCTCAATTGTCCTCATATGCAAAATGGGGATATTGGGCCATAGGTTGCAGATGCTCCTCCTGGCTTGGATATCTAGAGATTTAGGACTCCTCCCTCTGAGTCTTTGGGAGTCTGGCAGGGGCTTTCAGCACTGGGCCCTTTTTGCAAATTAGCTCAGTCAGTAACAAAAGAGAACACCTGCTGGCTTAAGCTATTTCAAACCACCCAGAAGTGACAAGGAGGAAGTGCTTCCCACCCCGCCCATCTCTACCAGGTGCCATGTGGTCCCTGAAACTATGAGCAAACTCTCCGCTGTTTCTCTAAGCCCCCTTCCCACAGAATTAAGGAGGACAGTCTGTTGTGGGTGATCAGGGACAGCCCTGAGCCCAGGCCCAGCCCTGCCCAGCCCTACACACAGGGCAGCCTTGCCCGCACCAGCCCCTCCCTCTGCCAGCCTCCTCTTCCTGCACCGGAGCCCAGGGACAGGGGCTCTTTATCCCATCCGCTCTGCCTTGGATGCTGCAGAGTGACAGCTGTTCCGTGTTTAATTACTGATGGGCTGCGGCTATGCCAACCCATGAATAAAATTACAGTTGTTCTGCAATGCAAACAGCGCAGCCTCGGTCTGAGGGCCTGTGAGGTGCTTATTTTGATTGGCTGGCTTTTTTAATGAGAAAAGTTTTATTACATTTTAAAGCACATTAGTAATGATGAAACTCGCACACCTAAAGATTTATATAGCACTACAAACAGTAGCAGGGAGAAAGGAGGTTATTTATAACTTTGAATATATTCCTGCCGTCTGATTGCATTGTTTTAGGGAGCAGGGCATATTTCGCTGATAATTGCTTTAATGATAAATGTGGAAAGTCAAGAACCAAAATATCTGAAGTGTCTTTAAAAGGCAAAAGCCTCAGCTAAGATTGGGATGAGTTGATCTTATTTAAAGAAAGGGGGGGCAGGAAGAGGGGAGCTTGATCTCCGAAGGGCACAGGGGGTAAGAATAAATTAGGAACATTAGCTTTGGCCGGTGACCACTAAGCACAGGTTCAGCCTATGGAAATGGACATGGAGACGTACCATCCTCCTGTCAGAGCCGCCACTGGGGGACTTATTTCTTCTCTGTCATCGTTGACTGTTTCCCTTCAGGGTGATGTGTCCACGATCTGGGTGTCTAGCAGACTCCCCTGAGCCACAGCTGGATGAAGTTACGAAGTTTGGATGCAATGACCTGTAATCCATGTAGATCTGAATACAGTGCATCTGGCTCGAGTTCCCCTGTCACTTAGGAAATGGACTTTTCCTGGGAAGGCCGCATTTGCTGATGGGTGGGCCTGAGAGATGGCATGTCCCTCACTACGGGTTCTCTGCAGCTCTTTCCCTCTGGGGACACAGCTGAACTCAAGAGCAGTCTAGCTGAGAGGGACAGCTCCCCCGCTGGCCATCCCCACACAGAACAGAACTGGCTTCCACTTAGCACTGTTGGTGCAATCGTTTGTGCGTCCTTCCGCCAGCATGTGCGTGTTTACTGAGGGAGGACTGCGAGCCAGGCTCCTGCCACGTTCAGACCAGAAGGATGTAGCCGGTGCCTCCAGAAGTGACTTAACAAGTATGGCAGAGACAGCCAAGCCCTGCTAAATGACCGCGTGACAAGGACAATGATCACCAGCTCAGAGACAGCAGAGGATGGGGCTGGCTCTGCCTGGTCGGGGGAGGGGACATCAGTGAAAGGGTCACCCATGCCAGCCTAAAGGGTGTGTAGGAGTTTGGAGCAGGCACCCCCCACCTCGAGGTCTGCAGGAGGAAGAGGGACTTTGGGCGACTGGAACACAGGCTGTTGTCTATGAGTGGGGCAACTGGGGTGCGGTGGAGCATCAGGCCATTGCATGTATTCCTGAGGGCACCTCTGCAGCTCTGAGCTGGGGTTCAGTGACCTGGAGGCAGCTCTGATGGGGCCAGAGAGGGAGCCTGCAGAGAGGGAGCAGCCCAGTGGGAAGCATGTGAGAATAGAAGCTGGAATCAGCGTTTCCTGCTTCCCTTCCCCTGGGGGTAGCCAAGCCAAGTTCCTCCTGTCCGTCCAGCCAAGGGCCCCATCCCGGCACGAGGAGATGGGACAGGAATTGCAAGCCAGCTGCAGGCGTCTCTCCTGGTGTCCCGGCCCCACCGTGGCCCATGTGCACACCTATCTGTGCACACGTTTACCCGTGTGCACATCTCTGCACAGCAAGTCCTCACTTAACGTTGTCAATAGGTTCTTGGAACGGCAGCAAAACGACGCGTAAGAAAGCAGTTTTATCCGAGGCTAACTGGTATCAACAAGACTGAAGTTCCCACCGAATCTCACCATATTATAATGAGACAATGTCGAACGAAACGTTTCGAGGACCTGCTGTACGCATTTGTGTGTGTATGTGTGTGCACTTTGTGTATGCATCTGTGTGCATGTGCACAACTGTACATGCTGTGTGCGCTTGTGCTGTGTGTGCGTGTGTCTGTGAAAACGTGTGTGGCATGTTTATGTTTGTGTGAGCATGTGTACATGTGCCGGTGTGTGTATCTCTCGTGTGTGGGTGTGCATGCTTGTGTGAATGTGTGCTCTGCATGCATTTGAGGATTTGTGTGTGAGTATGTGTGTGTGTGCACACTCACCAGAGGACCCATGCCTAGACTAGACACTGCGTCTTTAAATAAAATCTGACACTGGAATCGACAGTCCGACACGACCACTAGAGCTTCTTAAATGAATTCCATACAGCTGCTCACAGCTCATACCCTTGGGTGGCTCAGGTTGCTGAGGTCTCCTTGGTGAGGGGAAGAAAGGGAGAAACTAAATAACAGCGCTGCCTCCTGGGGCAGCCTGGGCCAGGTTTGGAGGGCTCCGGGGTGGGGGTGAGAGGGCATCTAAGGACAGCCAGATGGGTTCTGTCCCCAAGGACCCCCAGAGACAGTAGGAAGGACCCAGCCAGGCCCAGGGCAGCCTCAGGGGCCCTGCAGACAGAAAAGGCACCCCAAGGCCTGTGTGTCTGTGGAGTCTGTATGGTGCACATGTGTACATTTATATAAGTGTGCACATGTGCATATCTCTGCAGGCGTGTGTATACAAGTGTATGTGCGTATGCTAGTGTTTGTATATGTGCATGTAAGTGACCTGTTTCCTGATCCAGGAACAACTATTTTCGTTGACCACAGAGTTACTCAAAGTCTCATTCAAAGAGAGGGAGGACAGGGGAAAGAGGGCAGGGCACATGTCTGCACCTGCCTCCCCAAAGCTGGCCCTCTGATCTGCTATCCTCAGTGCTGTCCTGGAAACAGACCACACTAAGGGCTGGAGAGGTTCCCCACTGGGTATAGCGCATAGCCCAGGCACTCTGCAGCAAGCCACAGTGGGACAGGAATTTACTGCTTGCACTGGAAACCTGGTCCATTCTGAATGGCTTGTTGGAGTTGAGCTGAGGGCAGGGCCTGCAGTTACAGGGTCATTAGTGGATTTAAGGAATCTTTCTTGGGCAGCCAAGTCACTTAAGCTCTGTTTTCTCTTCCTTTCTCAATGCTAGAGGAGGTGGAGGGGACTGGGAACTGGGGTTAGGCAAGGGATTTGGTGATTAGGTGAGTCTCCCTGCCAATTGTGGTGAAAACAGCAGGGCTGAGGTTGTGACACAGTAGCCTGACTGAATGGGCCAAGAAGTGTTTGGAAGGGGAGTAAGTGAAGACACCAGTATAGACAGCTGATCAAGCAGCTGGGCCAGAGGCAAAGATGGATGTGACCCACTGGGCAGGACTAACAGAGTTGGTCCATCTGCAGAGCACGTCTCCCCACAGGTGCCCTCTTTGCCCAGGAGCAATGTGGTAAATCCCATTTCACAGGCCTAGAAACTGAGGCTCAAGTTATACAGCTGCCTGTGGCCACTCCGCACGGCTGATCAGAGCTGTGGCCTGCACCAACAGAGACATAAATACCAGGCTGGCTTTAGATTTTTCTCCCTGCATCCCTGTTTCTACCCTCCTTGGGTGGAGACTTATCCTGTCATTTCAGTCCCTGTCTCTTCCTCCTTGATTACCCCTCCTGTCCCTGCTCTCCATCTCTGGTTAATCTCAGGTGAGATATACTTGCACTTCCCATAGCCCTGCCCTCAGGCTACTCAGCTGCCCCAGGTAGGAGGATAGTCCCCAGGGACCAGAGGCTGGCAGTGCCTATAAGATGAGTCTCAGCCATTCAGGCTTTCCCAGAGGGGTCCCTTTCTGCAAGTAGGATTTGGATAGACAGAGGAGAGAGACCCATCCTTTTGCAATTCAAGTCAATCAATGAGACAAACCCTGAACAGCAGAAACCACATAATTGTTGACTCACATTTTAGACCCAAAGCGTCGCCTGCTCTCCTGAGCTGGCAACCCCTGGGACCTCACCCAGATGCTACCTGGCAGGGTTGCCCAGTCCCTGACCACCAACCTAGCCTATGATCCGGGAAGGGAACTCGCCCGCAGGCCGGTGTCCTCTGGGGCAACTGTGGCCCAGAAGGACGAAGCATAATCAAAAGCTCAGGTCCCCTTTCCCAAGGGTCATTCCAGCTGGAGAGCCTAAATATCATACCGCGTATGAATGTGCTGCATTTATTATTTTCACCATGGAGACGTCCAAGAAAACTGACCTTTTCAGCTTCAATAAAAGCGGATTTTCCTGTAGGGCCTTTGACAGCAGCTGCAACCGTGAGCTGGGCTGAAACTCAATATTAAACACCAAAGGACAGAAAAAGGAGTTACTTTCCCTCGGCTTGAAAGTCTTATTGACACCCATTTGCAATTAGACATGGGAAAGCGCGTGGGGGCTTGAGCCCAGCCCAGAGGAGAGGCTCACCTTGAAGCCTGAGGGCTCAGGCACGCTCCCAGCACCCCAGGAGCCTGTTACTCACACCTTCTGTGCAAGGTGAGTAGGGCTCAGGACAGAGCTGCAGCAGCTGAAGGCTTTGTAATCCAGCAGGGATGGGTTATGAATGCTCAGGACTCAGTGTTCCTTCCTGGGCCCAGGACTCCCCCAACATTCCACTCTGATTCACCTTCCCTTAGATTCAACCCAGGGCTGACCATTACTTAGCCACACTGGTGGGAAAAGCCTTGTAAATTCTCTGCCCCATCATTTCTCCCGACCATGCCAACCAACACGTAGGGGAACAACACAGCAGTCAAGGGTAACAGTGCTGCCTTGCACCGAAGCACTACGTTTAACAGGAGCTAAACCTAGGGGCTCTGTTCAAAAGCAGTGGCCGGAGCCCGGCCGGGCATGGCTCAGAGGTTGAGCATTGACCTGTGATCCAGGAAACCGAGGTTCGATTCCCCGTGAGGGCACATGCCTGGGTTTCGGGCTCGATCCCCAGTGGGGGGCGTGCAGGAGGCAGCTGATCAATGACTCTCATCACTGATATTTCTCTCTTCTCCCTTCCTCTTTCTCTGAAATCAATAAAAATATATATTTTTTGAAAAACCAGTGGCCTGACCTCAGGCATTTTCTCTTCCCCATCTCAACCCTGCCGCGATGGAAGGGAAGCAATTTCAAGAGGTGTGAACCAGCCAAGATAAATGAAGGAATAATGCAGTGAAGAATTTTGCTGAGTTTTGGGAGGCAGAGAGTGAGGGAGGAGTGTGATCTGACTGGGCAGAGCAGGGAAAGTAACGCTGGGTGCTGGGGAGGGAGACACTGCTGAGCGTGTGTCCACAGAGCACAGACTGTGCAGGCTCAGTGGCAGCCGGGGCTGGGACTGGGGTCGTAGGGAATTAAAAACAGGGGCCCTGGGTGATGTCACAGAAAATGGCAACGTAGGAAGCTACAGAAATCTGTCACTCCAGTGAAACTACTATTGAGCTTGCAGGAGCTGTCTGAAGCAATTACCTGAGAACTCAAGTTTAGCTGAAAATTTTCAGTGTCCAAGGAAGAACTCGATGAAGAGGCTGATAAATTTTGGTAAAATCTCACGTTTTTGCATAGTGGCTACCATCCTTCAGCCACCAGCCCCTGGCAGGCAGTCATGGGGATGGCAGCCCACGTCCCTGGCATGGCTTGCTGGTGCCAGGGCAGGCAATAAAGAACTTGTATTCCAAAAATCAAGGTTGTGTGTTTTGATTACTGATCACTGTTTTTGATCACCGAGGGGCTGGCACAGAGGCCAGTCATTGTTTGAAATCCCATGGGCTGAAGCAGCTTCCCCACCAGAAGAGAATTTAAAGAGACAGTACTCACCTCCCCTAGATATTGAAGGGAATCTTTTTAAGGTCACTGACTGGCCACAGAGACAAAGGAACAGAAACTTCAGTAACCACATGTAACAAGGAATGCACACTTTGAAGAAACAGTTTGGAAAAGTCACAAATAGATGGTCCCTATCCTCAACAAGCAAAAACAGCAATACTGGAAAAGTGGGAGAAATTGAGTTTCACTGTTATCACAACACACTACTCAGAAGGTCCAGTTCTCAACAAAAACAACAAAAAGTACAGAAAAGTATGGCCTATTAAAAAAAATTGACAGAAACCATCCCTGAGGAAGAGCAGACAATTGTTTGTCAGAGACACTAAACTGATTATCTTTAAGATAATCAACTAGCCAAAGGAAACCATGGGAATGAGCTAAAGAAAATCAGGAAAATTATGTCTGAAAAACTAGAATACCAATAGAGAAACATTATAAAAAGACACCAAACAAAAATTTTGGAGCTGGGAAACACAAAACCTGAAATGAAAACTCATAGGAGGGGTTCAACAGCAGATTTGAGTAGGCAAAAAAAAAGGATCAGTGAACTTAAAGATAAGACAGTTGAAATTATCCAGTCTGAGAAGCAAAAGAAAAAAAAAAAGAAAATGAATAGAGCCTGGCCAGTGTGACTAAGTGGTTGAGCATCAACCTATGAACCAGGAGGTTGTGGCCTGATTCCTGGTGAGGGCACATGCCTGGGTTTCTGGCTCAGTCTGTGGTAGGGTGTGCAGGAGGCAGCCAATGGATGACTCTCTCTCATCATTGATGTTTCTATCTCTCTCTCTCCCTCTCCGTTCCTCTCTCTGAAACCAATAAAAACATATTTTTAAAAAGAAGAAAATGAATAGAACCCCAGGGACCTATGGGACACCATCAATATGACAGCATATGCAATATAGAAATCACAAAATAAGAGTAAGGAGCAGAAAAAAATAGCTGAAGAAATAATGGTGAAGACTTCCAAATCTGATGAAAGACATGATATAAACATCTAGGAAGTGCAACTAATTCCAATGAGGGTAAACTCAAAGAAAGCCACAGTGAGGCATTCTCAAATTGCTGAAACCCAAAGACAAAGAGAAAAATTTGAAAGCAGCAAGAGAAAAGCAACTGGTCAACTATCACTGTATCCCTCAAAATTTTAAAATACCCCATGCCACTTCCATGTGTTTGAGACAATGCCCTGGGGCACCTTGGTGCAGTTTGGGAACTGTGAAAGTAGAATCTATCAAAAAATATTGTTGCCCTGGCCTGTGTGGCTCAGTTGGTTGGAGCACACTGTCCTGTATACAAAGGTTGCAGGTTCAATTTCTGATCAGTGCACATACGTAGTTTGTGGGTTCAATCCCAGATTGGGGTGCCTATGGAAGGCAACCAATTGATGTATCTCTCTCACATCAATGTCTCTCTTTCTCTCCTCCCCTCCCCCCACTCTAAAATCAATAAGCATATCCTCAGGGGAGGTTTAAATATATATATATAACAAACTTTTGGCAGAGATTTCAAAACATTTGGAAAGAATTAATGAAAGGAATATTGAAAACCAGGCAAAGAAAAAAAAGTGAAGCAATTACTAACTTTAGAGGGGGAAAACAAGGTTGGACAAGAAAGAAGATGAGAGATGTTATGCTTCTTGACTCAACAATGAACGACATTTTCATAGTCATGATAACATAAACACCGACCGTGGGCACACACGAGAGGGAGGGCTGGGACAGAACAAAGCAGACCCTCTGAGAATGGTGATGCCCTATATAAGGATCATCTTTCCATCCTCCAAGGTGGGGGAGGGTAGAAAGGAGGCAGGCAGGGGGTGTTCTAGGAAGGCCAGGAAGCCATTTGCATGGTGAGCTACTAGATATATCGACTGACGGAGTGATGAATGAAGAAAGGGCAGTGGTTGTGAATGCGGACTGGAAACAAGGAGGTCGGTGCTGGGGAGAAGGGATGGGAGCTAAAAGTGTCTCTGGGAGCAGGATTGGGAAGTAGGGAAGCAAAACTCTTATTAAAAATCTTTTGGTAGCACTTGACTTTTTGAACTATGTGCATTCATTGCTTTGATAGCAACATTTAAAAATTAAACAAAGCGATATTAAAACCTAACAAATGTAACCCAGATGCTCCTTATGATCTAGATAATATTTCACATCCAACAGAAAGTCTAATAACTCTCCTGAGATTTCTGCAAATCCGAGCGTGAGGAGAGGGGATGAATTATATTCTCATGGTGCTGCAGGCTCTGCTGAATTCCTGTCCCCTGCTCTCTGTCACGCCTCTGTGATTTACTCATCATGACCCATCTTCCCAGCCTCTCCGTGTCATTTAAGAAAACAAGATCAAAGCCAGGGAGTTTGTGGACCTCTGAGGAGGGGGCTGCTTACTAGACACACTTTTCTCCAAGTCAGGCCAGGGCTCCCCCTTCTGGCCTGGTCCTCTGGCCCCTGCCCCATCCCAGAGGTGGATGCCTCTAGGAGTCCCCGCTCTCACTCCTAGAGCTGGCTCCAGGCTCACCACAGTTGTATGCGTGTGTGTGTGTGTACATGTGTCTGTGTGCACACTCTTGGGAGGGCTAGCTAGGGCAGAACGAAGCAGGCCTTCTGAGAAAATAAATGACAGAGACCCTGGGATGACCATCTTTCCTTCACGAGGCTCCATTCTCTCAGAAGAGAGCAGTCGTCTGAAGCAGCATTTCCCCCTACTGCATGTTACTCCCCTGACATTAATAAGCCCTAGAATAACAGTGCCTGCGCACGAAGACAGGCTGGTCTGCACACGGGGCGCCACGCAGTGTGGCCTTTGCCGAACCCTAAGATCACTGATTACTGCAGGAGTGCACCCACTTCATCTCAACCATCCCATGTAACTCACTCGGTAGGCTCCTGGTGGAAACCCATGGTCAAAGTTTTAGGGGTAAGGAGTTGTGCCTCACTCACCAAGGATAGCTGACAAAGGACTTTGGGTCTCTTTCCCACGTGGGCCAAGGGTCCCAGGTTGAAGAAGCGTGCCCTGTCCCTGCAGCATTAGCCTACGCTCGTGGAGGGCAGCCTTCTTGCTTTTTTCTCCCATGGCCTCTGCAGCATGTACCATGGCTCTGGGTGGCCATCTGGGATCTAATTCCTCCTTCTGGGGTGACCAGGGCCCAGCTTTGGTCCTCCCGGCCTCCCTGAGGGCAGTCTACACGGCTGTTCCGGAGGGGGGCAGCCCTGATGGTGACTCTCAGGCCTTCCAGCTGGCTGGCCCATGGACTGGCAGCCGCGGGAAAGGCTCGGTGCTCCTGGCCAGCTCCTGCATCTTGGGGCTGCACAGTTATGGGGCCCATATTGAAGCGGTCTCCACCCTGCGCTGGGGAGCTGCTTGGAGAGGGCAGTGGAGGGCTCCAGGGAAACGTCCAGCCTCTGTGCTAAGGACAAACCTCCAGCCCTGGCCGTGAAGGGAGCACTGCCCAGTGACCATTGGCCTGGCCACACTGGCTCCCGCTCCAAGTGTGGGCATGGCCCTTCCCTTAGGACTCCAGAGGACAAAGTCTAGGACTGCAAAAGCGGACAGAGGCCAGCAGGCACCCCACGGCTAAGGCTCCTTCTTGGACCTGGCGGGCTTGCTTTCCTCCCAGTTCCTGGCCCACCTCGATCTGAATCATCGTCTTGGGGCCTGTCCTCTGGATGCCACATCTCAGGGCTTTGCCTTCTTTAGAATCTACCTGCACCTTCTTCCCACCCCTCTCACTTCCCACCTGGACAGACAGGCTTTTCCATGTGCCCAAAGTCCCCTGAATGAAGCCCAAAGGGCACTGGAAAGGGTTTTCTCTTTAGGAAAAACCTCTGCACCCCCACCCCCTGCCCTTGCTCACTAGCACTCCCTTCCAGAAAACACAGCTACCACTGCCCAGGTGCAGGGGAGCCAAGGGTCTCTGAGGATGGAGTGCCCAAGTCCCATCATGCCCACATTGTGACTATTCCCCCTTGGGCAAGCCAGTCTTGCAGCCACATGGGCCGGTGTTGTGTCTTCCTCGCCTCCCACTGAGGCAGGACCCACTGGGTCCTCTCCTGCGGGATGTACCACCCCTGCCCTGATCCCAAGTCCTCTGTGGAACCCCTTTGTGCTGGGGCCTGGGCCTGAACCTCAAAAACACCAGCTATGGCCGCTGAGTGGCCCTCTGTGCCCCAGCGGAAGATCAGGGCAGTGGGGGAGCAACACTGCTCTGAGATGCTCTGCGTCATTGAAGCCTCGGTATCGGTGATGCAGGGAACATCTCCTTCCACAAGGGAGTCTGTGGGTCAGGATCAATACCAGTGTAAGCAGAGCCCCACTCCTGGTTGTCCTTCCTGGCTGGGACGTAATCCAGAACGCTTGACTCCTGCAGCCCAGCGCCCCACAGGCTCTGGGGGTGCTGAGGAGTGGCAGGTCCGTTCAGGGTGAGGACAGTGTCCTGGGGTAGTTCTGACAAAACAATGAGGAGCAGGGGGGCTGAGCTGGAGCCCGGCTGCACTGATCTGGGGGGACACATACCCCTCTGGCCCCAGCACCAGGTGCCTGGACCTTCCCCAGACCTCCTCGTGTGGCCAAGCTGCCCACACACCTCCTGGCTGTCAATGTTGCTGAGGACAATTTATTAAGGACCGTCTGCTGGGCTGATCAAGAGGCTGGGCCCTTCACTCTGGCCCTGGTGGAGGGTGTTCCAGGGAAACAGGCTTTCTGGGAAGCTTAAGCAGGGCCGTGCTGTATCCTGGCAACCAGACCCAAAGCCACATCCTCCTGAGGCCTAAGCTGCAGCCTAGTGCTGGGCAGAGTGGGAAAAAGGTGGCTGTGCAGGACGGCCCTCTCCACCCAGCCCACCCCTCGGCTGGCCCCGGCTGTGCAGGAGGCATGGCCTGCACTGGCCTGCTTTCCCCCCCCCCCCCCACCTGCCTGGGCGCCAGGGCTGCCCTCAGCCATAACCTCATCTGTGAAGGGGGTTGCTGGGCGGCACGATTTCTCCAGCTCTGCCCGTGGGCCCATGGCTCCGCAGCTACCCACACCCCTCTGCCACTTCTCATTCTCTGGACAATCCATTTGAAAGCAACAGCAGTTGAGGTGACTGGGATGGGGGTGTGGCACCTGCAGACCTGCCGGAAACCTCCTGCCCTCCAGGCAGCTCCCCTCTCCAAGCCGGGCCGGGCCCAGCCACCCTGGGTGCCTCTCTCTGCTCTTCTGATCCAGGAGCTGGAATGGAAAGGAGCCTGCTGCTGGGCACAGGCCCCCCTGCCCTCTGTGGGAAACCTTCTCAGGAGGGTAAAGCTGTGCACGGTCTGTGCAGCCCAGAGAGGAACAGCTCACTCCCCAAAGTCCGTCTCCTCCCACAACCAGGCTTTGGGGAGACAGGCCACGGACTGCAGTGACTCCCACAAAGGGCTTCACTTTGACTTTTAGTGTTCCCCCTCTCCAGGCAGCTCTGCCAGGGAACACGGCCCCCAGAGCCAGCGGGTGGGCTCCCCAGCCCACTCCTTGGAGGTAGGCCCCTCAGGATGGCTCAGATCTGTTGCTCCCTGGGCTCCCCCTCAGCCCCTATCCCTAGAGAGTCACAGCAGCCAAGAGACGTCAGGAGAGGAGGCTGATCCATTCCCTCGTGGAGTGGACAGTGTGGCGCTCCACCCACACCCCCTCTCCTGAGCTGATGTGCAGTCCCTGTCCCTTAGCTGCTGAGAATATCACTGTGTGCTTCACCCAGAATTACCTGGGCAACCAGCAAGCACCTCCCCAAGGTTCTGCGCCTCTGGAGTGACCCTACACTCAATGACTGGCTGAAGTGGGACACAAAGGCCTGTTCCTTACCTCATTACAGGGGCTGCTCTGAAGGGTGTCCCAGCTCCCAAGCTCTCTGCGGGCCTGGCTGAGGCCTCAGTTGTGACCTGCTGTGGGTCGGCCTCTCTCTCTGCCCACTCCTATGCTCCTCAGTTCCTTACAGGGGTCCCCCCTGATGGCCTTCAGCATAACCCCCTGCCCCAAACTCTCCACCTCAGTCTGCTGCCAGGGAGCTGGGCCTCAGCTGCCTTTGGGCTTTGGGGCCAGCTGGCTATGGGGATGAGGGGCTGGGGCTCCCAGCTTCTTGGAATTTTCACTGCAAACTCAGAGTTGTAACTTCAAGTCCTAACCTCCAGCTAACCATGACCTGGGCCTGACCCCGGTGCCTGGCCCAGCTCAGCGCCTCTGTGTAGGACTCCCTCTGTGGTGGACACCATTGATTCCCCTCGCACGCCCTTCTGGTCCCCTTTGCCACCTCTACACCTGTGCTCCTATTCTGTGAGAGGCACCTGTGTATTCTCAGCCACCCGCCCTGAGTTTCGGGAGCTGCTCTGCCCACAGACACAGGGTGTTTGTGTCCCTTGGGCAGCCCTTAGTCAATGACTGACAGGTACAAGGGTATGAAAGCCCAGCTGCTTTACCTCAAGGTGGGGACAGCTGGGACTTTGCTTGAGACAGCACCCTTGCTGGCCTGTGTCTGCACCCTTACTGCTTTTCCCTAAGAGTGCACGCTCAATAAGCCATGGGGATGCTCACCCTGGCTCCGCACCGGGGTATTCCTCCCTCACACGAGAAAAAGTGGAGTCCAGAGAGAACCAACACACCCGCACTCAAGCCTGGGGCCTTGGATTTGGTACTTTCCATGGTTACATCAGGCCTGGAGGCTCCTCCCCATCAGGGATCCGCCACGTGAAGATCACTCCCCTGCATTCTCTTCCATCCTTTTTGAGAGTTTTCGTGGTTGCAGTTAAATCTTTAATCCACGCCTAGGAATTTATTTTGGTGTATGGATAGGGAAGGAAACCATTTTTCATAAACGGTTAACCAGCCCAGCCGCATGGCTCAGCGGTTGAGCATTGACCCTGAACCAGGAGGTCACGGTTCAATTCCCGGTCAGGGCACAGGCCCGGGTTGCGGGCTTGATCCCCAGTCGGGGGCGTGCAGGAGGCAGCCGATCAACGACTCTCATTGTAGATGTTTCTCTCTCTCTCCCTCTCCCTTCCTCTCTCAGAAATCAATAAGAACATATTTTAAAAAAACATGTGTCCCAAGAGGACATATATAAAAAGAATAAAAAATATACAAAAAAAACCCCACAGTTAACCAATTGCCACATTACCACTTATTTTTATATGTTTTTTAAATTAAAAAATAAATTAGCACATGAAATGATATCCCAGATATTAATTTAAAATCAACAACAAAGTGCAGAACAGTGTACATAATAAGCTCTTATTTGTTTAAAAACTCCACACAAGTGCTTCTGTGTCCATGGACAGTCGTGAAAGGGTTTGTAGAAACCCTCTAATGGTGGTTGCCTCTGGGGAGGGCGACAAGGCTCTGGAGTGGCAGGAAACCTACTTTTCCCTGAATATCCTTAGATCTATTTGAACTTTTTATCAGATTCAGTTATGACCTTTTTAGTAAAAAATAAATTAATTAAAAATTCAAGACTCTCTAAGTTGTAAGTAAAACGTAGCTGATGCTAACTTCAGCATAAAGGAACACATATTTCAAAGGATCCAGTGGACTCCATGGAGCCCAAGGCCAGGAAGGCAGCCAGTGTTGAGAGACCTGAAACTAGGGATGCAAAGCTAACAAGGCAGACCCTTCTGATTGTCCAACTGTCCCCATCCTAGATCAGAGGGCTTCCCTCCCAGTGCAAAGTGCCTAAAACCCACTTGTCCCTGCCCACCCACACCTCAGGCAGGCACAAGGCTCGAACTCACCTTGTACAGGGAGCGGATCACTCGACTACTCCACCTACACCTGGTTCCCAAAGTGCCACCTGAAGGCTGAGTGATAACACATCCCATGGACAATGGTGAGTCCCACCTGAAGAGGGGACCTGTTAAGAACCTGCTAGAACAGAACTGTGCCCCACTCGGTTGTTAGTACAAAGCAGATACCATTTCTCCCTGTCCAGGAGGAATATGGGAGTGATGGGACCAATGGATTCTTGCCTTCCACAGTTCTTTGGTGTCTTGCTTCCCTGGACAGCAGCCAGCCCAGTCTGATTGTCATGGGGGCTGGGGGTTCCCAACCCAGGGTCCTATGGGGACACTCCAGAGAGCGGCACTGGGGAAGATCCCCTTGAGGGGGCCGAGTGCTAGAGCCCAACTCAGAGCTGTGAGTGATTCCCTGAGGGCTGAGGATCACAAGCCCCTGTTGGCCAGGCTCTCGTTTGGGGAAGGAGGAAGGCAGTGCATCTTGTGTGAAAACCTGAGCCGCCTAAACTGTAGGGTCCCTTATAATCTTATGCTCTGTTGGCCCCTAATCCTAGACGCAAGAGCCAACAAGCATCACGATCTCTAACATATAAGCCAGCTGAGGCTTCGCGGTGTTGGATGGGCTTTTCACTGTTGATTTCCTTACCCCATCCCACCTCGGTCCTCTCATTGTCTACTTGTCGCTCCACGTCTGGTGCTCAGATGGATATCTGTTAATATTCTTCTAATTATACCATCCAGCTAGAACAGGCTTAAACAAAAACATGGGTTGTTGCTTTTTTAAAAAATATATATTTAATTGATTTCAGAGAGAGGAAGGGAGAGGGTGAGAGAGAAACATCAATGATGAGAGTCATTGATCGGCTGCCTCCTGCACCTGGCCCGAAACCCGGGCCTGTGCCCTGACCGGGAATCAAACCTCGATCTCCTGGATCATAGGTCGATGCTCAACCCCTGAGCTGTTGTTTTTTTTAAAGGCTGTAGAGCTTGGGCTCCAGGAAGGTCCACCACTCAGAGCCTGGACTCCCGTTGCCACGTGGTTGAAAACATTGCCGCCCACCTGTATAATTACCAGTTCAGCCCCATGAAGGACTGACTTTCTCAGCCTGGTTCCAAATTCCTCGCCAGAGGAGCTCACTGGCCCTGCTTGGGTTGCAGCCCATCCGTGGATTAATCCCTCAGGCCAGATGGAGGCAGGGTTGGGAGTTGTGGAGCCAACAGGTACATGATGCTTGATGACTGCTAGACACCCGCCAACACTGTCAAATTAAGGAACCGGGGCTAGAGATTATTTTGAGCAGAGGAGACCCCTATGAATAGTGGACAAAAACTAATGGTATAGAAGATAATTTTTCTATTTTAAGAAAAATATATGTATATTACCGAAAAACCATAAAATTCAAGAAAGCAGAAAACACCCTTGATGCCACCTACTCAAACAATTGCGTCAACACCTTGTTCAACTCTCCTGTCCCCTCCCTCAGTTCGTCCTGGGGTGCACATCTGTTCAGCCTTTTCCCTCCGTATTTAGAGTGTTACATGTATTTGTAGCACAATATGAGTGCCCAGCCTACTTCATAGGAGAATCTGAATTATTTAATTTCGTTTCCCTTTTTTTGTTGCCTTAAAGAGACAGAATGCAAACATTTCATCTCTCCTCTGGGAAGGTTTGCATAGGAAGCCCTTCCTGCCCTTGAGAAAAGAAAGGGTAACCAGGTTTTTGGTCGCTAAGTGATGGGCTTAATGGCTCATCAAATCAGGCCCATTGTGAGAGAATGAGGGGAGATGAGGGGTTTGTTGGCATTTGAGGTGAGCAATAAACAATACCTTCTCTCCCCATCAAGTTCTGAGCCCACAGAAAAAGGAAACTCAGTAACCAGGCAGGCGAGGGTGAAACTGTCAGCCTTGGGTGGGCATGAGGCTGGTGTGAAGTCCCCCCAATCTGCAGCCCCTGTTGAGCTTCCTAATATCACACCCCGCAACAGAGCCCCTCACCACCAGCTGGGACAGTGGTTAGTGACACCTCCCTGCACATGTATCTAAAAAAATGGGTCATACCTTGTGCACTTTGTTCTGAAACCTGTTTTGTCCCTTATCAATGCCTTTTGCTTTATGAATCTCCATTAATTGGCATCTGAATTGTTTTATCATGGGGGCTATTATGAACAGCCTTCTTCATATAGTGTTGGAACCTGGTTGATGATTTCCTTATGATAAATTCCAAGATTTGAATCATGTTTCAATGTTGTACGAATACCGCCGCATTCGTCTCAGAAAGACCGTAACAGCTCAGCCTGCCTAGCAGGGTATGAAAGTTCCAGTTTTCCACCCGCTCAGCAGCATTGGTAATTATCCTTTTTTACTCTTTGCAAATATAAAAGATCAGAAGCATACTGTTTTAATATATATTTCTGATAACCGTTAAAGTAGAATGTCTTTTAATGTTTGTTGTGAATTTGCATTTCTTTTGGAACTGATTGCAGTTGGTTTTTCATCTTTTTCTTATTGATTGTTAAGAGCTCTTTATATGATGAGGACAATAACCTTTTACTCATCATAATGTGCTGCAAATCACTTCCCCCATACACACCCCAGTCAAATTTTGTTGTCTGGAAATACGGAAATATATGGGAATCAGTTGGAAAATTTTCAGCATGCACATGCTAGCTACGTTTATTAAGTATTTCCTATATGCCAGGCACTGTTCTAATTGCTTCACATGCATTAATTCATCTAATTTATACAATAACCCTATGAAGTGCGTGCTGTTACTGTACCAATTTTACAGATGCAGAGACAGGAACAGAGAAGTTAAATAACTTGCCCAGCGGCACACAGTCAGTAAGTGGAATTCAAGCCCCTTGTCTGTCTACACATTCTTTGCTCTAACCGTGACCTGCTGCCATATGTATTTATTCCAAACCCTAGAGATCCCGAAGTGTTTCCTTGGGATGTGGCTGGTAAACACGTATTGATAAAGCTCCCCAGGGAATTCTGTATCCCCTCAGGATGAACACCAGTTGTTAGTGATGTTTTATTTGTTTGTGTTTTGCCTTACAGAAGTTTTACATTTTTACATAGTCAAATTTGTCTTATTTCTATCTATGTTTTCTTTAATATTGCATTAAGGAAAAAGCTTTCCTCAGCCCAAATGTATCATTTATTTTTGCTGCACAACACCCCCACTCCAAAGCATAGTGACTTAAAACATTAACCATGATTTTTGATAACTCTCTGGATGGCTTTCGGGTAACTTTTCTGCTGGTCTCACCCGGGATTGCTCACGCGGCTAAGGCTGGCAGCTGGTTCTGGCTTTTGGCTGGCATGTCTCGGTTCTCCAGCACCTCCACTCTCATCCTCCCAGAAGCTAGACTGGCCTGCATGGCATGGTGGTCTTAGGGCTACGAGAGGGTAAAATAGAAGCTGCCACATCTCCTACAGCAGAAGCTCCAGGACAGGCCAAAGCAAGTTACGAGGGCTGGGGAGATTGACTCCACCTCTTGGTGGAAAGAACAAGGGTCGCACTGCAAAGGGAGGGGCACAGGCACAAGAGGACGCAATCGGTTGGAGGCCATTCTTGTAACAATCAACGGCAGATGTTAAAATTCCTCTACAGTGTCTTCTAGTCCCTTCTTTTATAAATGTGCAAGTCAGTGCCGGTTAGTATATTCACAGTGTTGGGAAACCATCGCCTCTATCTAGTTCAAAAACATTTTCATAATCCCAAAACAAAAACCCATATCCATGGAGCAATCACTCCCAAATCTCGGCCTCTTCTCAGCCCTGGAAACCACTGCTTTTTATTTCTATAGATTTACCTATTCTGGACACTTCATAGAAATGGAATCATCCAACATGTGGCCCTTGTGTCTGGTCTCTCTCACTCAGCATCCTGTTTTCAGGGTTCATCCACGTTGCAGCATGTATCAGTACCCTGTTCCTTTTCATGGCTGAATAATATTCCATGGCACGGACATGCCACATTTTGTTTATCCACCCATCAGCTGGTGGGCATTTGGGTTGTTTCCACCTTTTGCCTATTGTGAATACTGCTGCTATGAGCCTCTGGTACTCATGGTTCTTCCTGCTTTGGAATCTTTCCCACATCTAGGACTCAGTTTGGGGCATGGTTGGAGATAGGAAATCTAACTCGATTTTCTTCCTTCTATCCCAGTGACATATATTCGTAGGCTACTCTTCTTATACCAAACTTATTTGTCACTCATCATTTAATGGTTTGCCCTTGGGCAAGTTATTTAACCCCTTTGTGCTATAATTTCCTCAACTGTGATTTGGGATGTTAAGAGTAACCTACCTCACAGTGTCATTATCAGGATTAAGTAATTTAACATATGCAAAGTGTCTGACCAGGGTACTGGCACATGGGAAGTATTCAGTAAGTATCATTACTGTTCTTAGTGATCCCAAATATCTGTATATGCAAGGATCCATTTGGGACTCTTTTCTGGTCTGTTGTTTTATTTGTCTATTTCTATTTTTAATTAGCATCCTTTAGATTCTGTTCTAATCTCCAGGAAACCAAGACGACCTTCATTGTTCTTATTTAAAAAGGTCCTTAGTTCATTTTGGTCATTTGGAATTCTTCCAATTGAATTTTATCAGGCTCTCCTCCCTAAATCCTGCTGGGGTTTTTATTGGAGTTACATTTATAGATTAATTTAGAGAGAACTGAAATATTTTTATTACCAAGTCTTCCTGTGCCACAACACGTCTTTTCATTTATTAAGCTCTTATTTTGTATCTCACAGTACAGTTTTATAGATTTTTTTCTTATAGGTATTGCAGATTTCTTTTGGTTTATCCCTGGGTATTTTATATTTTTTGTTGCTATGGTAAATGGTATTCTTTTTCATTATGTTTAACAAGTTACTGTTTGTATATAAGAAAACTATGCATCTCAGTTATTTTTGCTGTTATTGATGTTCTAATGGCTTTTATCTTTTTTTTTTTTAAATCCTCACCCAAGGAAATGTTTTTATTGATTTGAGAGAGAAAGGAAGGCAGAGGGAGAGAGAGAAACACAGATCGGTTGCCTCCAGTACGTGCCTCAACCAGGGATGGAATCTGTGCAACCTAGTTATGTGCCCTGACTGGGAATTGAACCCGAAACCCTTTGGTGTATGGGATGACACTTCAACCCACTGAGCCACCTGGCCAGGGCAGTTTTTATCTTTTATTTTTGCAAAGCATATAATCTTCAAATAATTACCTTTTCTCTCTTTTCCCCATTATTATATCTATATAGTTTTCTTGACTTATTGCACAGGCTAAGACTCTCAGAAGAACACTGGATAACAGGCAGTAGCAAGTGTGAGAGGGTATTGAGGAGTGGAAGGGGAGGCATCCCAGCAGAACAGTGTGAAAGGGAGCTTGCAGGAGGAAAGCCGTGAAGTGTTAGAGGATGGTCCACACGGAAAGGAGAAGCTGGTCTTAAACCCCAGGATGAGATTGTGGGTTGGATTTGGCAAATGGTGGACATCAGGCTGGTGTGGTCAGGTTCTTTTGGAAGCACAGCTCAGACCTCGGTGGAGGGTAGGCCACAGGGAGGTGAGACCAGATAGGGTGACCAGTTAAGTCCTTGTGAGTCATCAAGTGGGAGGTGATGAAGACAGGAGCTATGTGGCTGATGTCCTCTGTGATGAGGGACACCAGGTCTTCCATTGAGAAGAGTTAGGTCTTAAAAGCCTGGGGCCCTGTGCAGTGAGGGGAGCACGTCCAGGAAAGAAGACTTACGCTCCCCAAGAGGCTCCAGTGCAGCAGCACCGCGGTGACGGCAGCCCTGAGGACAGCCTCCGTGCCCCTTCCTGCAGAAGACTGTCTCCACTCTCAGTTTTACTTCCAAGAGGGGCAGGGTTTTGTGGGTTTTGTTTTGTTACTGGTTGTTGGATATGACATAAATAGCAATCCATAAAAACAAGATCTGAGGCCTGTGGCTGTGGCCTCAGCCTTTAGATGGATTACACGTCCGTGGTAGTAACTCCCCTCTCTCCTTCTGTGGTCGGGGCTCTCACACCCTCCTCTTCTGCCATCTGACCATTCTTATCTTAGCCCCCTAAATGCCTGGGACCACAGTGGTCATCTCCAGGTGGGTGGGGGTGGTTGGACCTTGGGGGTGTGGCGTGAGAATGGGAAGCAGGCCTGGGAGACGGCGACCCAGCACCTCCCCAGTCCTCACCCTCATTCCTGGGGTGGCCATTCAGACTCCCTCCTTACCCTCCCTATCCAGCCATCATAGCAGCAGAAGAGCAAGAGGGGGCCAGAGGTTGAGCCCAAATCTAGAGCCTAGAGAGGAAAAGCCCAGAGCAGCAGGGGCAACAAGGAGTGGGGGGCAGCTAGCAGGCCAGAGGAGGAGGACCCGCCCTGTGTGGCAGAGTGGGGAGCAGGTTGATGGGGGTTGGCAGGGGCCCTGTGAGAAGTCTGGGTAGTGGGGTATGGGTTTAAAAATGGGAGCTTAATTGGGGAAGCAAGAACACCTCAAAGCTCTCAAAGGAAATCAGCACCAGGTGAGGACAAGCCCTGGCAGAGAGCCTTTTGCTTCTGTGACCCCAAACTCCACCAGGAGGCTGGGCGCTGGCGGTAAGGAGCCTCGCTGGACCCCATTCCCAAGCCCCGCTCTGGTTCTGCTGGGTTTCTGCTGCTCCTTGTCACTGTCATCTTCATTCACACAAGCATGGAAACAATGCAAGTGTCCGTAGCGTCCGGGACACCAAGATCCAAGAATAATAGACAGGAGATTAACGCTGATCTTCTGCCCACGCCCGGCCTTGGATTCCTGGCAGGGACTTTGGTTTGGTAGTTGGCAAAAGGGTATCTGGTGGTGATGCAGGTGATGGGCCACTGGATGGGCAGGACAGTTCCACCCACGCCTGACAATGCCCGAAGCCTCACGGGCAGGGCTCACAGCTTCGCCTGGAAAGGGCAGAAACCCAGATCTACTTTAAAAAATATATTGATTGATTGACAAGAGAGAGAGAGAGAGAAACATCAATTTGTTGTTCCACTTATTTATGCACTCATTTGTTGCTTCTTACAGGTGCCCTGACTAGGGATTGAACCCTCAACCTTGGCACATTGGGATGATGCTCTAATCAACTGCGCTGCCCAGCTAGGGCTCAGGTCTACTGCTGGCAACAGAAGGTCCAGAGTTTTCCAAAGCATCCAAGGCAGACCTCAAACTCTGAATCAGGTGGGAGACCACTCCCCCTGGCGAGTTGCTCACTCTGCCGACGGGATCGCGAGCCCTGCTTCTAGGAGGCTCTGAAGTTGCAGGTTCCCCTCTCTGTCACAGGCCCTGGCTTGCGGGCGGTGCCCCCACCCCTTCTTGTTCCCGGTGGGTGTGAAGAAAGATCCCAAGCCTGATTGCGGCTGCATGTTCATGGGCCCACATTGGCTGGGAGGGCCTGGTGGAAACCTGCACGGAGCAAGCATTTTAATGAACAGAGCTGGTCTGAAACATTAGGCTGCTGCAACTTTGCTCGGCTTTAAGGATGATCCCAGTTTAATGTCGGCAGAGGAAAGCAATGAAGGAAATAGATCAGATGAGGCAATATCAGGAGTTTATGAATCCCGTGCATTTTCTTGTGGCTTCACGGTGATTGATTTTAAACTGGCTGTCACCCATGCATGAAAAATCACCTCGACCTGGGAGGAGGGGGGTGCCGACAAGACAAACACCCGCTCACAGGACATGGGCCCTTGCCCGGCTCATAATTCTTTCTCACGCTGCGGAAGTGGAGAGCACTGTGAGAGCGAAGAAAGATGTGACCCTTGTGATGTCTTGGAAAAAAAACAACAAAAAACCAGAAACCCTGCGGGCAGGGGAGGAAAGAGGAGAGCTAGGAAATAAATAACAAAGCAGGATGCTATTTACATACCCAGGGAAGGCCTTGGAGACTTCCGCTCAGAGCCTGGGATGTCAGTAATAACTTGGTGATGGAAATAAAGAGACTCGGCTGCAAACCCAGGACGCCTGAGATGGTATCAGCACTGTTTTTCCTTTTGTTTCCAAGTCAAATTCCAGCACAGCAGTGGACAAGACAGGCCTGCTGAAGGGAGCAGTGAGGTGGGGGTGGGGGAAGTCCGGTGGTTCCTTGGAGACTCGGTTATGTTGGTTGTGAGAAGATTAATTAGAATTGCATTTCCTATTGATGTAAAACTGCCTTTTGCACCTGCCGCTGGCATCCTCATTACTGGTTTTCTATTACAGGGGATTATATGATGCAGTGAAATAAAGTTTATGCTTCCTGAGCATACTCTTCAAATGGGTTTACTGTCCTTAAACTGGTGGTAAAGAGGGCTACCTGAGATAAATGTGATTTAGTTCATTTTTGCTTTTTTTTTTTTTTTTTTTAAACAGGGAACCTCTCTCCACTTTTATAAATTGCAAGCTGCAGACGTTTCTGTGTGTGCTGGCCAGGCGGTAAGCTGTGTGAGGGGCCTCTGGCTTGTCTGGCCCACTCAGCGTCTGACATGGAGGGTGATGGCCAAGGAAGCAGCCACAGCAAGTGACACTATGGGATGGGGCAGAAATCCCACTGTAGGGAACTGGAAGCCCTGGGGATTTTGTAACTTGTCCCTTGGAAAGGGGGCTGGAGGTGTGTGTGGAGGGGTGGGCAGCCTGGGTGGTCTGGGGAGAGACTAGCAAGTGAAGGCCAGTGACAGAAAGCAGCCTCCTATTGGTGACCACCTGCTCCTCCCTGCCACAGGGAGGTGCGGGGTGGGAGTGGGCCCATCCCTGCCCAGGACGGGCTCAGCAAACCTTTGTTAAATGAAAAACAGGCATTACCCTCTGAGTCCTAATCATCCCCAACTGGGTTAATGACTAACCCTTTGGCCTCTACTATCCTAGGTGTTAAATGGGTAGAAACCAGGATGGCGGGGGCTGTGGGAAGCAAATAATTCTCAGCCGTTTGTGTAAACCTAATTTCATCTAATTCACCTTAAATGATACTACCTCCGAAACATGCCCTGAATTTGGGTCTCCAAGGATAAAGGCAGTGCCTCGGGTTGGCATGTAGGTGCCCGTGGACTCCCCGTGTTCTTGGGGGCCCTGGGAGCTGGAGCTGGGAGCCTGGGTGGGAAGCAGAGCAGCAGAAGGCTGCACACACACGCAGCAGCCTGCATTCTCTTGCTCTGAGGTTTCAGGATGAACCCATCTTGAGCCCAGAGCCCACAGACGTCCCCCTTCTCCTGAGCAGCCACCACGGCGCATGCTTCCCCAGGCCGGAGGAGGGGGGAGTGGGCACAGGCCTGGCTTCTCTGAAGCACCGCCAATCTCTGGTTCAAAACAAAGGCAAAAGGAAGACCCAGCCCCTCCCCTGCCCAGCCAGTCCCTCTCTGCTCTTCCTCTGGAAGCGGTAAGGCATCCTTCAGAGATGTGGTTCACCTAGGAGCTTCCCACAGCTGCTCAGTCACCTGTTCAAACGGTGGCAGGGGCGGTGTCCAAAGGTGGGCCAGGAAGTGACCTTGGAGGTGCAATATGACTGACTCAGAAAGGGGGGGGGGGATCAGGCTTCTGCTGTCTGGTCGAGGTGCCTTTTCCACGAACTAATTATTCTATGCATTTCACCCCGACAAAGTGAACCCTCTCAGTCCAGCCTCTGTCACACCTTTGTCCAACAAATAGTCATTGAGCGCCTGCTGCATGTCAGGTGCAGCTGCGAATACAGCAGTGAACTGGAGCTTATATTCCAGCGGGCCAGTGGGTCTTTCTCACTAGACAATGTGTCCTTCCTCGAGCTAGCGCCCTAAGGCATCCTGTTGGAAAGTCTGTCACAGCCACAGCTATTGCCTCTGGGCATGGGGAGAAGGACTGGGAAAAATTTTTAAAGAAATATTTTCATCATAGAAGAAAAAAAATAAGCCGAACAAATGTATAGTTTAGGGAGTTTAATAACACCCACCAGATTAAGGAACAGAATGTCCTTCAAGTCCCCAGTCCTCTCCATGTCAGTGGCCTTCCTCGCTGCAGAAGTGGCCCCTCTCCTGGCTTTGACACTCATCTGTTCTCTTTCTTTTCATTTTTGTCACCTGCATGCGCCTTCCTAGACATTTGTTGTAATGTGGCCATTTTTAAAGATCTGATTTATCTTTCAAATCTCTTTTAATCTGCAGGTTCCCTTCCACCCCATTCTTCCCTTTACAATGTATCTGCTGAAGAAGCTGGGCCTTGGACCTACAGCTTCCCACTGTCTGGGTTCTGCTGGTTGATACTGGTGCAGGTCAAGGCATTCCTCTGAATTTCCTGCAAATTGGCAGCTGGATCCAGAGGTTGGATCAGACTCGGGTTCAGTCCTTCCGGGAAGACTGTGGGTGGTGGTGTGTTCGTTCATCAGGAGGCACGCGAGTTTGCCTCTCTTTTTGTGAGGTTAGCAGCTGTTGCTGCACAATATCTAGCTCTGTTCATTCACTGGGGGTTTCAGAATGGCGATGTTCTAATTCTATCCTATCTTTTTCATAGATTAATTTGAGTACTTCTGTAAAGAGATGCTTCCACTTATCTGCACTTGGCTCACCCAGTAGTGCCATTCACCTATTAAAGGCAGGATAAATGCTTGATTCTTTCCCTTTATTTACCAGTTTTTGAGAAAATGAATTTGTTCCTTACTTATCCTCTGAAGGTGACAATGTTTTAAGTAGCTTTATAAATTAAAGTTTTAAATGTATTTGATGAGCTTTAATGCATTGCAATTATAATCTTTACTGAAGCTCAAATGGTTCCATATTTGGCCACTGGGTACCTCTTGCAGATGGTTCCAATGTCTTATTGGCATCATCTTTAGTCTCTGCTAGTGTCTTTGCTGTCTGGTAGCTATCTAGACTCCTTGATAGCTAGAGATAAATAGGAGAAGCTATCTATCTTTCTATCTTTAAAAATATAAGAAAACAATCAAACAAGCCACAGACTGGGAGAAAATATTGAAAAATACATATCTGATAAAGGACTATTATTTAAAATATACAAAGAAATAAAAATAATGAGCTATCAAGCCAAAAAAGACATGAAAGGAACTTAAATGCATATTGCTAAGTGAAGGAAGTCGATTTGAAAAGGCTATATCTGTATGATTCGGACTATATGACATGCTGGACAAAGAGAAAGTATGGAGATAGTAAAAAGATCAGTGGTTGCTAGGGGCTGGGGAAGAGAGAGAGGGAGGAGAAATGAATAGGTAGAGTATAGGGCATTTTTAGAGCAGTAAAACTATTCTGTATGATATTGTAGTAATAGATACATGTTATACAGATGTCAGATCCATAGACTATCCAACAAAAAGACTGGCTGACGTTAGTCAGTGTTGGTACATTGATTGTTACATACGTAGCCTATGGACGCTGGATGGTGATGATAGGGGAGGCTGTGTGTGTGGTAGGGGAAGGGGGTACAGGAGAACTCTCTACTTTCCACTCATTTGTGCCATGAACCTAAAACAGCTTTAAAAAATTAATCTATTAGTTAAAAAAATAAAACCCCTCAAGAGTGTATACTGATTTTTCCAATTCAAATTCAGAATTATTAGGTGTTTACTTAAACCCTTCTTTCTTTCTTTTTTTTTTTAAAAAAATTTATTGATTTCAGAGATAGAGGAAGGGAGAGGGAGAGAGAGATAGAAACATCAATGATAGGAGAGTCATTGATCAGAGGCCCCCTGTACGCCCCCTGCTGGGGATCAAGCCCACAGGTGGGGCATGTGCTCTGACCGGGCATCAAACGTCAATCTCCTGGATCATAGGTTGATGCTCAACCGCTGAGCCACACCGGAGGGGCTAAACCCTTATTTCTTATACCTGAATTATTTTTTCTCACTCAAGAATCCTAGTTCTCCATGGCACAGGAGATGACAGAGCTGGAATATCCAACAATGACTCATTCACTTTATCCCATATTTCACACATAATAGTGTCAGTGTAAATCACTACTACTACCTCAGTCAACATCGTTATTGAAAAGTTTAAATTGTTTTCCATATGCTTTCTTCATTCTCTTATCTCTCCCATTTATAAAAAGCTATAATATGTCTGTATCGTCAGAGCACATAGCCATTATGTACTACACTCTCATTTTAAACCTTACTTAGTCTGAATTCTATAAACAACCAAATATCTAATGGTCACCTCCTTATGTTGATGTCTCTCTAGTCACTTCGTTTCTCGGAAGCTCATTCTCTATAGATTCCTCTGGAAGGGATCATGGGAACAATATTTCCTGAATTTTTGCATGTTGGTAAGAGTTTGTAATCTTTATCCTTAAAAGTTAGTTTCCCTAGATCCTTGGTTCATAGGTTCATATTTTATCATCTTGAGCACCTTAAGTATGGTATTCTATTTTCTTGTGACACACGTGTTGCAGTAAGAAAGCTGATAATGATCCAGTTTTCTATCCCTTATGAATCATGAGCTGTCTCTGCTTACTCAAAGGATTTTTCATTCTCTTTAAAGTCTCATTATTTTCTTAAAATTAAGCCCTTGATGTTGGCCATTCTGAGTCAATATTCTCAGAAATGTGGTGTGACCTTCCAATATGTAGTTTTAACCTTTTCTTATTTCTGAAAGGCTTTCTTGAATTATTAATATTTTTTCTGTTTCCTGCTTTCATTTTTTTTTCCTTGGGAATGCCTATTCTCTGTATGTTGGACCTCTCCACCTAGCTTCAAGACTTGCCACTTTCTCTTGGATCTTTTGTATAATGTTCATTTCTTTCTGATTTCTACTTTTTCCATTTTCTAGTTCTTCTAAAGCATTATCTATCATGTTCATTTGCTCTTGTATTCTTTGTAGTTTAGTCTTAATTTCTGAATTTTTTTCTTTTAAACTTAATTATTTCCTAAGTTTATCATTCTATTTCTGAGTGTTTCTATTTCTGATTTATGTTGTTTGTTGCTATCTGATACAATTTTCTTAATTTCTTTTTGTTCTTTTCTTTTTGGAAACAGGTTATAGCTTTTTCTTTGGTGGGTGTGTCTTTCTGGTGTGCTTTTCATTGTTGAGGGGTATTGTACTCCATAGTCTCTTTTTTCTTACTTTGTGTGGGATACGACTTGATTCTTTTCTGTCGCACATTTTTGTAAAGATGCAATTAATTTTTCTGAACTTTTAGAAGGACGTTTAGTTCAAGGTTGCTTTTCTAACTTCGTAAAGCTCCCTGCTTCATTTCATGCAGTTAAAATATATGGCCGTTTGTTTTCCAAGATTCTGGCTCTGATAAACATTTTCCACTTTTATCTGGATCTTCTGTTTCCTCTTCCTCTGGTGTTCCTGCTCTGTTCAATTTTGATTCTTTTTTCAGCAGCATCTTCTCAATGTGGGGCCCTGTCCTAGAAGAAAGACCTGGCTGGTCAGTTTCAAGGACTAGGCAGCTCCATTCCTTTTACATCTTCTCACCCGATGCCTTCTGCACTTCCACACTGTGGGAGTGGGCAAAACGCCTCCCAGGTCCAGATACTTGTCTAAAATGGGATCTCTGTGCTTTCTGGTCAATAGCTATTCACTATTTTGGGGTGCTCCAATTCTCAGGCATGACAAGCACCCTGTTTCTTCCCTCTGATAGTATTTTGATTTTGGGGGGATATATTGCCCACTAGTTTTATCATGGATGTTTCCCATAGGTTGTTGGTCTTGCAATCTAGTTGGTCTGTTTTTATGAGGAGATTCAAAGATATCCAAATTATACTCTAATACTGCTACCATCATCTCAAAAACACCCCAGTGAGAACTTTTAACACTGACACATTAACACCACCAGGAAATGCTTTATGACAACCAAACTAGAGAAGAAAAACTGTGTACGCAGTCATTTGTGTAGTATCTTGTGCTGATCATGACATTATAGCCGACCCTACAGATCCCCTCAGCCCATCTGATTTCAACCCAGGAGCAGCTCCAACCTTAGGCTCCTGCATCTCTCTCCTCTCTCTAGAGCTTTCTCTGGTAGCACCAAAGCTTGTTAGCTTGCCTTGTGTTTCCTGAGATCACTCTCAGATAAACTACCTGAACCCAAAAGCCTGTCTTGGGGCTTCTTTGGGGGGAACACAACCCAAGACAGATACTAAGCCATGTTCCAGTAACCTTGCCTATTTCAAACATCTCTCGTGTAGTAAAAGCTGCTTATGATTTTCAAAAGTGGAATGATGTTAGCTTAATATTTTTAATAGCCTTTGGTGAGACTTCTTTTGATTACACACCAAAAAAATGCTTGTCTTTCTTTGTCTACACCCACTTTATTCCCTCAAAAGGCCCTGGTTGATTGGCTATTTCCTCTAGACATTGTCTTTCCTAAAGTTAGGCTTGTTTATCAAAATTCAACAAGCCCACCTTATAATTATAGAGCCTATCCTTTCCCTGGGCATGGAAACGAGAGTCTTTTATCTGTACCTGCCAGAGTATCCTTTATGTTTAACAAAATATGTATTGAAGTATTGTCCCCCTGGCTCTGTGTAACTGTGAGTCTTATGAGTAAGAACAGGCCAGGTGAGGTTAGGTCAAGTGAAATGCCACCTCTTCCATTAAGCCCTCCCTGATCTCCTGGGAAGGTACCTTAGCCTTCTCTCTTATGGCTATCTTATACTCTGACTTGCATTCCAGTCTCTCTGTCTGTCTTCCTCCTTGATGGTGAGCTGCTTTTCCCCCTTTGCCTCTCCCATCCTGTCTCTAGCAGTCCCTCAACAAAGATTTGGCTGGGCAGTCTGCCTAAAGGCAGGTGACACAGACACTTGTAAAAGGGCCTGGGCTTAACCCTTGAGCCTGCGCCAGCTGGTGCATCACCTTAGCACACCTCTAACTGGGACTAAGCAGGGCCCATGCCCACACCCCTGAATCTTGGACAAGGTACTGAGGCTGGAAAAGACACAACGGGTGGACTCATTTGAGCTCAAGACATCACTGCTAAGAGCAAACAGACAGGAAGCTCTGTTTGAGGACAGGGATGGGGGACAGAGTGTGACAGGCTCCTTGCTGGGAACTGCAGGGCTGCCTTAATGCCACAAGGCCCTTTGCATGGTGTCAAAAGAGGAGATTTGGGTTGTTTTGTTTTTTTTAAAGCTAACTTTAAACACTACTGACAGCAAGATATCTCCGGCAGGAAAGCCGAAAGCCGAAAGCCGACAAGGAGGCAACGATTCACTGTTTCCATAGCTACCAACAGGACGCCACTGGGCAGCGCTCTGAACTCCAGAGCATGTTGGGCTCTGCCCGCAGGATGAAGTTCCTGGGCTCTGGGAGAACTCAGCAAACAATGCAGTGGAAGTTGCTTATCTTAGTTTCTGCCCAAACTGCCTTCTATTTTCAGAGACAGTGTTTAATTTCTCTAGGTGTCCAAGGGTTTCCCTGCAGAACACTCCTGCACTCAGGAATCCTGTGAAGCTGAAGATATCCCTCCCCCCTAAACCTTCTGCAGGTCGTGTCATCTGCTTCCAAAGCCTGGTGACTTCGGTGCCTTCTCAGCACTGGAGGGTGGCTTAGCAAGGCTGGGAGGGGAGTCTCCTGGGCAGCTGGCTGGCTCTCAGTGACATCCTGGGCATGGGTAGGAGGTATGGGGGCGGGGGGGCTCACAGTAAACTTTAGCATTATCTGCTTCCAACTTGGACAACCTATTGGAAGGTCTGAGGAACCAAACCCTCTCAGGCTTTTCCAGTTTCTCCTTCACAGGGAATCTGTAAGACAAGGTTTCCCTCCAAGGCTCACCTGGGCATGTCCTATTGAGGATCCTCCTGCCGAGGCTGTGGGTGCTGGCCTGGGACAGGCATCTTCATTGGCTTCCTTGGATGTCCCCAAGGGTAATGCTGCCTGATTGATGGGCTCCTCCTGATCTCGTCTCCTTGGACATATTAGCAACCAGGCTGTTGTTTTTAGTCCTGGTGGAGAGAGACCTGCCACCAGGCATTGTGTGGGCTCCGGGCACAATGTGAAAATACCACTCACTTAGGACTGCCTGAGAAGAGCAGTACCTGCCACTGTTTTCCCATCTCTACTGTGGCCGCCATGTGGTTTATGTGCTCAAAGGGTCTGAGAAAACCTTGAGACTAACCAACTGCACTGGGCAATTTTTAGTTTGTCCTTGGCAAGCAACACTTGTTACCGAGCTTAGTGGCCCCCTTTGTTTTCTAGCTCAGAGGCTCCAGAACGAGGCCTTTCAGCCTGGCTATGAAATTGCCACTTGTGTGTCCTCTATCTCTGTGTCACATTTCTAAACCCATCTGCTTATAAACCTCCCAAATCAGGGAGGTCTCAGGGTGCACATCCTTACCCAGTAGCCTGCTCCAGCAGCATCTGATAAATGTCTCTGGAGTGTTCCTATAGAAATATTTTAGTCAGCTTAAAGCAATCCTTTCTTTCCTTTCAAAATCTCCAAACCTGATTGTTAACACTAAGCATTACATTTAGAATAGCATTTAAGTTTGCATTTTAAAAACTGCTTTTAGCTATCTCAGGACCTCAGAAGATACTTAAACTCCACTTTTCTACAGCATTATGGAAAGCGACGACTTACAACCCTTAGTAAGGGTGGAGGAATTCTGAAAATGGTCTAATTCGCTCTGGGCTAACGGTGCCGGAGATCCTGATCTCAGAGACCCCACTGTCCCTCTCAGGGCCCCCGAGCCCTTGGTAATGCTGTCAGACCTGTGGCCACTCTGCTCTGGGAGCCACCGACTGGCAGGTGCATGAGAGGAGGCTGAGTCGTGTCAATTGGGGCTAAGCCAGAGAATCAGCAAGCTCTCCTAATTAGGGAGCATTTAAAAAGAAGTGCCATTTATTTGTGTCGTACAGTAATTCCCTCATTTTAATAGTCACCTCAGTTAATGACTGACAACATATAGCCAAAAAAGAAGGTCAGCCAAGCACATCAGATGGACTAGAGAGAACTGTTGCTAATGAGCTCTCTTGTATCTGGATGCAGATAATGCACAGAAACAGCACAGAAGCGAGAGGAGTCAAAACCCATTTACTCTCCAAGGCGGGAGGCACGACCCCGCAAGCCTTTTCCCGCTATCTCTGACTGACAGCGGAAGAGGAAACTTCAGCTCAGCCCTGTGTGACATGAATGCCGAATTGGTTTGGTCCAAATTAAATAACACTTACTGAGTTGTGACATATAAATATCCTAGAGTTTGAAACTCTTTAGCCCAGAGTAAAAAGAAAAATCTCTGTTGTTTCTGCTCAGGGTCCTTAGACAGTGTCCTCCGCCTACATGGGCAGCCACTGGAGTGTGATCAGGCTCAAGGATTCATGGTAACTGAAGGAGCGATCAGCAGCTAACCAACCCAGAGTGATTTTTTTTTTTTTTTTAATTAAGAAGCACAAAAATGAACTTGAACTTAGCAAGACCTCAACAGAGAAACCAGACTGGCTCTGAGCCCAATTTACATGAATGGGCTGGACTTGGATTTGGGCCTGGCTCCTTGGCCTCTGGGGTCAACAAAGGCCCATCTGCAGACCTGCTTATCTTAGGTTGCGGGAGAGGGCACCCTTCCTGGAGACCCCAAAGTTCCTCTAGCCCTCTGTCCTCCGGGATGCTCAGCTCCCCTCTGCTCTGTGAGATCCCCTCAGTGTCTTTCAAAGAAGTCGCTCCCTTTTTGCTAAACTTAGCCACAGTCCCCTGCTACTGTGTGTTACCCAGAAAAACGAATCTGTTCACCAACTCTCATCTGCGCTAAGGATGGATACTGGTGTCACGTTAGCTTGCCTGGAGACTGCTCTTTAGAGAGGAACTATTCTTTTTTAAAAAAAAAAAATGTTTTTAATACTTTTTAGAGAGAGAGGAAGGGGAGGGATAGAGAGATAGAAACTTCAATGAGAGAGAAACATCATCCATCAGCTGCCTCCTGCACGCCCCCTACTGGAGATCGAGTCTGCAACCTGGGCATGTGCATTGACCGGGAATGGAACCATGACTTCTTGGTTCCTCGGTCAACGTTCAACCACTGAGCCACACCGGCCAGGTGAAAGGAATTCTGAGGGATGATGGTGGCATTTCAGCAATTATAACAAGTGTATGGGATGTGGGGGTGCGTGGAACCCCCAGCAGCATTGCTAATTCAGGGGACTCTCACACAGGCATGCTACATCAGGAAATTTCAGGCAACTCAACACAGAAAAAAACAAAGCAACCCATTTTCTCCAGCTCCTTGGAAACCAAGGGGTAACAAAAAAAGAGAAGGGTCTTGAAGAGAGTAGGAAAAGGGCAGGGAAGGGACATTCATTCAGTTAGTTCCCAAGTGACCAATGGAAGCCTCAGGGCCTCCTTTCCAGGTGAGAAAGTTTTAGGAATCATGGAATCACACCCCAGGCTTGGAGGGGGCCTGAGAGCCTGGGCTGCACTTCCCTCAATGCCCATGTTCCCCCTCAGGGTCACAGCAGCAGCAGCTGGGAAGGCAGCTCTGTTCCCAGGAAGAGTCTCCCATCCGGACAGTGCCCTGGTCGGCACCTCACAGTGTGTTGAACTGACTTGAGAAGACTTCTGGTAATAACATTCTAGAGCCAGTGCAGGGCCAGATGCTTGACATCCATGCTCTGAGGTGGCCAACCCATGACTCAGAGGAGGCGGGGGCTCCACTTTCCAAAAGGCTCTCCCTTCCTTCCCAGAGCCAGGGGAGGAGGTTGTTTGCCTGCTGCCCACCTCAAAATCTGGTCAGGCCCCCTCCTCCCAGGCCAACCCCTTTGGCAGCAGAGTGCCTTTTGAAGGTCTCTGTTACCTCTTCTGTGGCTTGGGCTGTGAACTGACGGGGAAAGCCAATGAAAATACCTGTTCACCTTAGTTGGGATGCAAAGGGACAAGTTTGCCACTAATCTTCCAGTGGAAGCGCACACATCAAAACCGCGAGCAGGCACAGGGCTTCCTGACGGGATTTGTGGCATTTCTCCGCCTCCCCTGCTGCAGAGGCCGAGCTGACTTTCAAAATAAGGGCATGGAGCCCTGGGCAGAGCCTGTGGAGGAAAACTCGGTGAACAGCGGTGTCATCGGCCTTGGGTCCCCTTTTGGGGGTTTTCCCAAGGGCCGAGCAAAACAAGATGCGGCCTGAGTGAAAAATGAGAAATATAGCAAACGTTGAAGGAATGCAGCATTGTCGATTCCTAGGGGCATCTGCCTGAATATTAGATGCAAATAAGTGCTAATAAGTACAGTTGGAGAAGCTAATGGAAAAACCGTCCTTCCCAGGAGGATCACTGCGTGCAGATGCACAGAGCAACTGAGATGGCCTGACGAGCCCCACTCGCTGCGAGTGTGGCCTAGGTGAAGCCTGTGTAGACACGTCCCATGGAAGCCGGTGGCGCACAGCCTCCTCCTGGCTCAGGGTTGGCCGCCTCTTGCTCTGCTCACCCTCGCTCCACCCTGCCCATGAGAGAGAGAGTATTGGCCCAAGGCAGTGTGCACGGTGCTAGTGAGCTGCCCAGCCAACCAGTGGCGCCGACCCTGGGTGGTGAGAGGGCTGCAGGTGTGGGGACAAAAGGACACAGGGGCAGGGACAGGGGCGGTGCACTCGGCAAGTAGCTTCCTGCTCACTTTACTGCACCCCCAACCCCCACCTTTGCTTTGCTTTGACAGCTTTTGGATGTGAGTTGGTTAAGGGTTCCACTGTCCTGTCCTGACACTTGAGCCCTTGCCCCTTACATCGGGTCATCCAATCTGCCCCTGACTGATTTCAGCCATATACATGCCCCCACCCCCCACCCCCGCACCCCTCTCCCCAAACAGGCACAAGTAACACACAGCCAGTGGAGCGTGGCTGGGCCAGTGCCCTGGGTCTGGCACAGTCTCTGAGCTCAAGGTCGTGCAGAGGGACCCCAGCACTGAATCTATGTCACCTTGGAATCAGCAGCCCAATCTTGGCTCTGCACTATCTCCTCTGTAAAACAGTAATGATAATGCCTACTTTGTTGCTACAGGAATTAAGGAAGATCTGTGATAATGCTGGTGCGTTTCAGTTTGCATCTCACCTTTCCTGCTCTATCTGAGTGCTCTGAGCTTACCTGGGGCGTGCAGGAGGCCTCAGAGCTGCCTGGGGCAGAGTCTAGATGTCACCCAGGCCTACCAGATCCCTAGTGCTGGGAGCGCCCAAGCCTTCCTCAGTGCTCTGCTCTCGCCTGGGCTGCCCCAACCCTACCTTCCCTGGCCTTTCAAGGGCCACGAGTCCACCCCAGTCCCCACCTTCCTCCTACACTCTGGGTCAGCCGGATGGAGTCATGAGGCCAACCAAGCAGCAGATAAAATCAGAGGAGGGTGAGCATCCTTCACCGACTTTACTAAAAGTTTCTCCGCAGGTTTCAAAAAATACTAGGTGTCCCTTCAAGACGAGAACATGACTGATTCACACAGCTTTATGTAGTTCCTGTGAGGAGGCTGCCCAGCCTCCTTCCTGGCACCTGCTTGTTCCCTGCAGGTGGGGGCTACGTCTTCTCAGGAAGAACAAAAACTGGAACAGAGCCCCAAGCCCCCTTCGCATCCCTGCTCTGCGCGGGTGCTGTGCGGCTGTGGCCCTGGCGAGGCCCCACTCGGCGGTGACAGATGGAGTATGGGGAGGGGTCGCTTGGGCCAGGTTGACCTCACTCACGACCCCTCCCAGCTCTCAGGCCCGTGACCAAACAAGGATTTCAAGGAGGTGGCCTTAAAGGTGGAGAGCCTGGGTCATGGGGCACTTTCCGTTTGAATCCAGAGCCCCAGGAATTTGGGCATCTGTGTGGACACCTCGCCTTGGCCGCCCAAGACCTTGGTCGAATTGCACCGAGGCTGGATTTTTCAGAGTCTTCCTCGGGCTCAGTCCTCTGCATTTCGCGAGCCCCGCGCCCCCAGAGCGTGGGGTCCGGGGCGCGCACCCCTGCCCAGTGGTGTCACGGCCTGCTCCGGTGATGCCTGGTCCTTTTCCCGAGTCGGCGCGGGCATGCGACCCACCGCGGCAGCGGCGGCACTCCGCCTGCGGTCTGCAGCCAAGTGACAGCCCGGAGTCCAGCTCTCAGGGAACCCGGGGGACGCGGCGGCCCACGCCACGACCACCGCACCCCCGCGGCCGCCGGGCCGCGCCCAGCGCCGGCTCCTTCCCCGCGCTCAGCCCGCGGGGCCGCGGGAGCTGCAGGGCGCGCGTGGGTGCGGCACCGGTGAGCTCCCAGCGGATCCCAGGGGTGATTCCCCTCGCGGCCGGGCCACCGCCGCCGCCGCCGCCACCTCAGGGCGGGGCCAGGCCGGGGGCGGGGCGCCGGGCGGGCGCGGCGCTATTTCCAGCCTCGCCGAAGGCTTCGCTGGCACTTCGCAGGGAGCCTTCCCGGCGCGCGAGTCGTCGCGCCGGGCGCCGTGGGGAGGACCGAGAAGGCGGCGGCGGGCGCGGGCGGCGGGGGACGGACCCGGGCCACGGCCGAGCAGGAACCAGCCGCCGCGCCCTCGCCCTCTCCTGGGCGCTCCGGCCGCCGGCCCCACGTCGCTCGCTTCGCCCTCCGCACGCAGTTCCGCTGGGAGCGGGAGGAGGCGCCGGGCCCCAACAGCGGGGGCGGAGGTCCCCCGGGCTCCCCCGGCGCCCCCGAGCCCAGGATTCGCCGCGGAGGACCGCGCCGGGGCTGGAGGCGCCCGCGGCCCCGCCGGTGCCGGCTGCGCGGGTGAGTGCGCTGCGCCCCTGCGCCGCCCCTTCGCCGCCCTGCGCAGGTTCCCGGCGGGGAGGGGCGCCCGGAAGGGTCCCGAGAGGGCCCAGAACTGCACTGCGCCCCAGCCCCGAGAGCCCACGCGGGTGCGAGTCCGAAGCCGCGGGCGGAGATAGGGTGCGCGCAGGGTTCTGGTCTGGCAGCACTTTGGGGACCCGCTCCAGTAGCGGGAACCCGCTCCCGCGGTGGGAACTTTAATTAGACTTCTGCTCCTTGGGTTTCACTTGCCGCCGCGCGCCTGTGAACCGCCGCCCCTCCGCCGCTCTTCCCAGCCCCGGGCGCCGGGCGCGGGGAGGCGGCGTCAGGCTTCGAGGGGGCCGGGCTGGGGTGCCCTGGGCTTTCCCGCGCGCTTGGGGCTGGGACTCTGGGGACGCGCCGCGGCGGGCAGGGGCGACGGAGGAGTTCGGGGCCGCCGCCGCTTCCCACCCGGCGGCCGAAGGTGCCGCGCGGCTCCGGCGGGCGCGCCCCACCCGGCGACTCCCCGGGGCACCGGCCTGTTCCGCACTCGAGGCGAGCGTGCGTGCGTCAGCGAGTGGTGAAGGGCTGTGCGGGCGTGTGTGCGGGAGCGCGGGAGCCGGAGTCCCGGGCGGCTGGCGCGGGCGGTGACAAAACCCGCTTGGCCGCGGGACCCCGCGGAGCTCTGGCGGCGGCCGCAACTCGCGCCGCCGGCCTCTAGCTCTGCGCACCCGCTCTGGCCTCGCCGGCGCGCCGGGCGAAGGCGCCTCGGTGGGTTTGGGTGGTGCCAGTGCTGGCGCTCGGGTCGGAGGTGACCCCTCGCCCCTTCCCCGGCTCCGGACGGCCCCCGCCCCAACTTTCGCAGGACAGCTGGTCTCCAGGCCCCGCGACCCGGGCCAGGAGCTGATGCGGCAGCCGCACAGCGCCCTCGGCTGTGGACACTCGCTGCCCTTTGAGTCCGACCTAACCGAGAAGTGGGCGCCGATCCCGGGCTCCCCGCCCCGCAGCAGCCTCTGACTTCGCGGTGGACCCGCATTGCATGGGCCGCCTCTCCGAGCCGGGACTGGCCACCCTGGGTGAAATGGGCATCGGGCCCTCCGTGTGCTTGGCCGGGATTTACCTTACAGCAGGGCAGAAGGGGAGACGGGATTGAATAAAGGGACCTAAAGGGAGCGGACGGGACCGCAGCCTCCCTGGAGCGGAGGGGGTGGGGAGGGCAGTGCAGTGCCAGAGGGTTAAGGGGGCTTCCACCTGAATCCCTGGGGTGCTTACAAGCTGCACTCCCTCCCGAGCCCCTTTCTTTGGTGAGCTCTCACATCTGAGTTCACCTTCTTGCCCCTTGCTCCTGGGGTGGGAAACTTTTCTTAGGCTCTGCCCTGCCACAGCAGGAGTGTCAAAGTTCTCTTCAGAATTTCCCAACAGCCCTGGCTTCTCCTGCTCACTCTCTATTCCCGTCCCAAAGGCAAGGCAGACAGGCCACAGGAAGGGTTGACACTCTGGTCCTTGGAGGAGATACCCACTTTTCATCCATACAGCCCACTAGATATGGCAGGGACAGGGTCTGGGGAGCCCTGGTGGGGGGGGGGGGGGGACCAGGAATGGAAGCACATTCCAGAGCCTTCATCAGACTTGCCTCTGGGAAGTGACCCGCAGGAGAGAGAAAATTCAGACCCGAAGAGATGGAGCCTCATAGGATGATCAATAATTCAATAGCATTCGAACACACAAAACCTCAAAGTCTGACCCCGTCCCATCGCCTGGCCTGTTCATCCTGGGACGTGTGGATGGCACAGCTTATTGATTTATTTACCTGGATTCACACTCCACAAGAGTGAATTATGTTCGCCAGGTATTGATTTCTAAAAAGACCCCAAATTAAAAAGTCAAGGCTTTCTTAAAGCAAGGTCAGGGATTAATTATTTATAGAGAGACATCAGTCAGACAGTGTGGGGCTCATTTATAAATTGCCTGCACAGGCAAAAGGAGTGTCTTCTGATTCTGGCTCGGGCTGGGAGAGGAGCGGCCTGTCTGACCTCCTGGGTTTGGCAGAGCTTTCCTAGACTGTGACCGGAGGAGGGTGCTTTGTAACGCAGCCCGCTGTCAGAGATGCCTTTTTAATCTTGTAGCCAGAAGACCGCTTGGGAAATTTCAGGCATATTTGCTGTGTTTCCGTAATGAACATTTACTGATTACAGAATATCAAGGGAATTTCATTTTTTAAACATTTATTCAAAGCTCTGTTTATGTAAGCTAATAAGTCTGGGAAAGTTCAGCAGATACTTTTTTTTTGCCGTATGGTTGTTGAGAAAGTCAGCCTGGTGGGCTCATCCCAGAATTTACTTTCAATTCGCTTGAAAGGAGGAAAGGCAGATTCTTCTGATTGAAAACACCACGCAGGCTGCTTCTCTGCTCTTTACTCCATGTTCGAGCCAGCAGGGGCCTAATAGGCTTTTTGTGGTTTTTCTGATCGAAGAGATGGTCACTTAGAGCTTTTATCATTGTTTGCTGATGCATCTGGTTGGAGGCACCGGAGGTGAGCTCTGGAGTCTTGTGGAGCCGGCAGAGGAGGGTGTGGTGGCCCAACTCCTGCCTGGCCTGGAGTCCAGGACACCTCGCCGGCCGCACTTCCCTGATTTCCTGTGTGTGGCAGCCACGTGGGAGACGTGTGGAGCAGGAGGGAACCTGTAGGCAGGAAAGTGGACACAGTTTATGGCATCTCTTTAATGAACAACCTTGGCAGTTGGAGTTAGTAAACACTGTGGGAAACAAGAGGCTAGGCTTTTAGCTAAACAGAGGTAATGAGTTACAAACAGATTTATGATGCTGGCCGAAGAACAGCAACGTGGCCCTGCTGTGGAACAGCAAGAAAGTTTTTTAAAAAAAATTGAGGATTGTTCTCTGGATGTATACATGGCAATGGTGTCCTAGAACCCCAAGAAGTTTGCTGGGGAAGGCAGCCTGGGTGGGGACAGCAGGCTCCCTGTCACTGTCTTTGGAGTCATAGCTAGGACTTGCCTGACTCCAGAGCAGCTGTGCTCCTTCCCTCCTGGGAAAAGGCTGCCCCAAAGCAGAGGAAACCCTGGGCTGAGGCAGCCGGGGGGGCCAGAGCTGCATTAGCTCAGGTGACAGAGGACACAGGAGATGCCATCTCATTCCTTCCTGGCTGGAGGATGTGTGACCCGCCGTCAGTAAATCACTGTGGCAGAAGATGAGACTTACAAATTGGTCGTGGGAAAAAGTTGTGACTTTCACCCTGTACAAAACTACCTGTCATTTGTGATCTGGAGCTGCCTGCACCTGCTGGCCATAAATGCAGCCCCGGCCACTGACAGCATGGGGAAGCCCGCGCTCGGGTGGGTTGACACCCACAAGCAACCCTGATTCCATCTCAGAAAGTCCGAGTGTCTGTACGTAGGCGAGGTGCTGGGGATGGCAGACACAGCTGCCCACCCAGGCCAGCGACCTGGGTCTCAGCATCCCCATTTCCCACCTTGAATGCCATGCGTTGCTGGGAGATCAGTGCTTTTTGCTGCTGGTGACTGAGGGCAAGGCACCCTGTCCCTGCCAAGCCATGGCAAGAGCTGGCTCTGGTGATGACATTTATTTGAACTAAATGAGAGTTGTCAACATTGAAACCTGAAACCAAATGACCCTCCATCCCACACTCCCAGTGTCAGACCCACTGTCCGTCTTCTTCATTCCGCCATCAGTGAACATTTACTGGACATATATCAGGTGCCTGTCATTGTGCCAGGCTCTGGGGACACAAGATGAGTGAAACTAAGAGCAGTCCTTGCCCTTGTGGGGTTTGTAGTTTTGTGGGACAGAAATTCCCTCATTCATTCATCATTCACTGATTCAGGCTCTGCCAGCAATACTGTTACTAAACACACAGCACATGTGTGATTCTAGGCTGTGATAAACACATGGACGTGGCTGGGTGAGAATGAGACCTACAATAGAGTAATCTGGACTAGACTGCGAGGTCAGGAAGACTTCTCTGAGGAGGTGACACTTGGCTGAGATCTGAAGGAGGAGCTGAAACTAAGCAGGGAGGGGTGGGAGGAAGTGACTGAGAGAGCTTGCCTGGCACAGAGCGTCAATGACCGAGAGGGAGCGTGAAGCACAGTCCAGGAGCTGCGGGAAGGCCCAGGGGGCCAGCAGAATGAAGGAGGGGAGACGTGGTTGGAGACAGGTGGAGTTCTGGATGTGCAGGACCTTGTCCTGACCCCTTAGTCTAGTCACCTCCTCATTCTCACCCAGCCATGTCCTTCATGTGTTTATCACAGCCTAGAACCACACATGTGCTGTGTGTTTGTTTAGTAACTTGCTGGCAGAACCTGAATCAGTGATGAGGGAATTTCTGTTCCACAAAACTACAAACCCCACAAGGGCAAGGACTGCTCTGGGGGGGCCTTGGGACTTGAGTGTATCATCCCCTGCAGAGGAGGGAGCCCAGTGAGGAGGGAGCTGCAGTGATCCTGGAGGAGGGTGACTGGTCCTGAAGAGGAGAGCATGGACATGACTCCGCTGGGGCTTATGCTGGGTTAGGTGACGGTGGTTGGGACTGAGACTTCTGGATCATGACCGGGAGTTGGGAGTGCTCCAAGCGCCTGTCCACTCTGGTTGGGTTATGTCCTTCAGGGCTGGGGGGAGTCAGGTAGCTTCTCCTGTGGCCCTTTCTCTGTGCCCCTGCCCCCCTGGCCCACCTTCCAGCTCTCCTCTAAGCCCTTGGGCCTTCTGCTACCTTCCCCCATGTGGTCACCAGCTTGTGGTGGGCACTTAGTAAATATCAGCCCAGTACCCCATGCCCAGTGATCTCTGGTGAGGACAGCTGTTCTGATGCCCACCTTTCTCTTGGCCCACATGCCATCTATTTAGCTTCTTGGTGCCCTGGTAGGTTCTTTACCTGCCACCCACTTGTATCTGACCTGGCAGCTCCTCTCTTCCCCTCACTGCCAGCCCTCTCTCCTTTTCCTCCTCTCTGTGGGAGTCAGTCTTCTTTGAGGGGCTCTGCTCAAGGCTCAGAGCTCCCAAACTCCCTCCAATGTTGGTGCACCCCTCTGTAGCTGCCTGCAGCTCAGCTTAGGCCCCGGTGTCCCTGAAGACATCACTGGGTCCATGCAGCTCTTCCATAGCTGGGGTAGGACAGCAGGTCTGTGAGTCACCCCACTTCCCATTGTGCCCACACTGCTGGCTGTGGGCCCTGATCCAAGTGGCCGCCGAGCTGCAGGCAACAGCCCAGGTCGCTGTCACCTTGTCCTCACTTTGCCTGGGCCTGAGCCAGCTCCTTCCTGGCTGGGCCAGACTTGGGGACAGGAGGGATGAGAGCCAAGAAGAAGATGCTAGGAGGTACAGATGTGCTCCTTGGGCCCCAGGCCTCTCTGGGACTGATTCCTCCAACCCTTGGACTCTTTGGCTGGAGGGTGGACTCATCAGACTGGTCTTCCTTCCTATTCTGGCCACTGCCTTCACCACCATGGACCAATGGACGTACCCAGGTGCTCATCAGTGAAAAAGCGACACAGGACGGCCCCTCTGCCAACAGCCCCTAGCCCAGGCACCAGTTGACTCATACTTGGCAGACAAGTCCTCCCCACCTTCCAAGCTGCCTCTTTGAGGGGGCTGACTCATCTCCTGGGACAAGACCCATCTGCCCCAGCCTGTGAACACTGAGACCCTCCTCCAGCCCTGAGATGTGGGACTTTGCTTCCTGTGCTCCTGAGGGGAGCATCCAGGCACCCAGCAGACACTGACAGTGGTCCTTGGGAGCACAGAGCCTCCTGCTAGGCCCAGAATAGACTGAGGAAGCCCAGGCAGGTCACAGTGCTGGTGCAAATACTGCTCCCTCCAGCTGCCTTGACCACAATAAGCTCGGCACAGAGAAGCTTCTCAGTGATTGCTGCTGGCAGGCAGAGTGAGCTAAACTGTTTAGTCTGTCTACACTGGTGGAGCCAGTGTGTGATGCAGGCATGCTGTCTGCACTGGTTGGGTCTAGGGTGTGAGCACCTTCCATTGAGCCAGTGCCTGCCCCACTCCCTGCTGGGGTCTTTGCACAAGGCTCAGAGCTCTCAAACTCCCTCTGGCTTTGGTGACTCTCCCTGTGGCTGAGCTCAGCCTAGACCCCAGCTTCCAGTCAGACAGTGGCCCGGTCCATCGTCACGTCTGTCTCCCAGAGCTGAGGGTGTTGAGCACAATGTGCTATGCAGTCTGTCTACACTGGTTGAGCCCTCAGCGAGAACCGGACTGTTTGTTTACACTGGTTGAGTTCAGCACATGACTCAGGCAGTCTGTCTACACCGGTCGAGTCCTGCATCACGCAAGCTGCCTGTCTAAACTGTCCAAGCCAGTGCTGAAAGCAGGCACTCTGTCTACTGGGTGAGCCAGTGGGTGATGTGTCCAGCCTGTGGCTGGCTGAGGCCTGTATTTGGGGCTCCTTCTGATGCCCTCACCAGAAATAGTCTTTTCTACCCTCCCGTATACACCTCTGGGTTCAGTTTAAGTCCCACTTCCAAGGAGCTTTCCTTGGTGTTTCCTTAGCTTTCCCATGTCTTGCTTCAGTGTCTTCAGCAGAGACCAGCTCTGAAGCTGGGAGTGGTGTGGGTGTTGGGCATGGCGACACATCATGATCTCACCTGGATGCCCCTTCCCCCATTGTACTTGGGGGGCTGAGGCCTGCTGCCACCAATGGGTATAGCAGCTGGCTGCTGTCAATGGTCATGGCCACTTTGCTATCCCTCACAGCAGCCACAAAAGGCCTTTTTCTCAGGAAAGTCATCTAGGCGGGGACCTCTGCCTCCTTGTGCATGGTAAACTACTACATCCCCAGATTGGGTCCGTCTGGCTGTCTCTTGCGCAGCTTTTGGGCCTCTATCTCCATTGCTGTTATTTCACCTCCTGAGCTGCAAATTTAATTTCATCCCTGTGAAAGCACAATCTGTGCCTACTATTTAACTCTTCTCAGTTCCCTTTGCCATGAATTGAAGTGTCAACCAACAACCATCGCAACCAGTTCCACCTCATGCAGCCACTTAGGGGTTGTGACTGAAGCCAGTACCTGGAGTCCGACTGCTTGGGTTCAAGTCTCGGCTTCACCACTTAGTCACTATGTGGGCTAGGGACTCGGTTTCCTCATCTATAAAGTGGGGAATGACAATAGAAACTACCTAAGACTCATCATGCCTAGCAGCCAGCCCACAGTCAAAGGTAGTGATTGTTATTATTATTACTACTATTACTATTATTGTCTCCTGTGTTTGGTCTCTCAGCTGAGGCTCAGTCCTTCTTCATCTCAGGTGCAAGGAAGCATGTTGATCAATGGCCATGTCCAGTGATGTAACAAAGGCTTAGGACACATGTGATCTAACTGGCTAGTGTCCCCCCCAAGTCCTGCCCTTTCTAAGCAGTTTCCTGTCAGTGCCTTTTTCCTATTCTACATTCAGTACATTAAAAATTTTTTATTCCAAACACATTATGCATACCCCGAAAAGTACACAGATTGTGTGTACAATGCAATGAACATCCACAAACCAAACAGGCCTGTGTACCAGCACCAAAGCAGGAATCCATGTGACCAGCATCCCAGAGGCCCCTGTGACTCCTTCCGGCACCTCCCTTCCCCCACAGGAATTGCTCTCCTTACTTGTGGTGGCATTGCTTGGTTTTCCTTGTTTTTAAACTTGATGTAAGTGGATTCATGAATCTGTACACTTTTGTACCTGGCTTACCATCATTTGTGAGATTCATCCCCATTGCTGTGAGTAGTTTAGGTTGTTCATTCTTATTACTGTCTAAGACTCCAGCATGGGAATATACCCAATTTATTTATCCATTTTCTTCTTGATTGGCATTTGGATTGTCCAGAGTTCAAGCTGTTATGAACAGTGCTGCTGTGGACATTTCACCTGTGTCCTTTGGCCACATGCACACACTTTAATAAGTATGCACCTAGGAGAGAGGAGCTGGGTCTCAGATGCACATGCTCAGGTTTTGTAGGTGTTGTCAACTTTCTCTGAAGTGGTTGTAATAATCTCCGCCCCTCTCCCATTATACATGAGAGTTCCAGTTGCTCCACATCATTTCCAACACTTTGTGTTGTCAGTCTTTTTACATTTTAGCCATTCTGTGAGTATGTAGAGGTATCACACTGTGGTTTTAATTTTACTTCTCAGATGACTAATACAGTTTGTTTTTTGCCAAGGATCTGTTGAACTTGAAAATATTATTCAACAAATTTAAAAATTCACTTCTATATCTAAATTATAGATGTCTTAAATGTTGCAGGTGCTGGTGATTCTCTCTACTGGGCAGGTTTGAATCTGGAAGGCAGTGGGTGGAGTAGGCAAGTGTTTCTCTGAATGAGACTGGGAACCTCACCAACAACCCCAGAATCACCTGGGGAACTTGTCAGAGCTGCAGTCTAGGCCATAACCCAGCCCCTAGTCACCAGGTGGACCCCCATGATCCACCAGTCTCTCTGAGGCTCGTCTTTCTTTCCCCTCACAGATTCCATGAGCATTGAGACCACCTTGTCTGTCGTGTTCACTGCTGTGTCCCAGTGCCTAGAATAGTCCTGGCACAGAGTAGGGCCCTGTAAATACCCACTGAATGAAGGACCAGAAGACGAAGTGCTACCTGTGAGCCTCTGTCCTCTCTCACCCCAGCTGACTTGATGGGGATTTGTTGGGAGCCTGGGCTGCTATGGGAAAGGTTCTGAAACTGGACTCTTGCACCCCAGAGGGTGTCCTGTCCTGGGGCTGTGTTCCTCTGAATGACCTCTCCCTTCTCCAGAGCCAGCTTCTGGCTGAGGCCTGCGGTTCCAGGCCCAGGCTCTGTGCTGCTGTCCCAGAGCCATGCTCACCCCCAGAGCTCCAGGCACTGGCTGTTGAGGAGCATCCCCTGGGTGACCTCATTCTGAGTGGGCTCATCTGCATTGGGTCCCTCTGGAGAAGTCACCAAGCCCCCAATAAAGCAGCACTCTATTCCCGCTCCATTTAGCCTCCTCAGCTTTTCAACACACCTTTTTGTGGATGACCTGGCCTCAGGGCAAGTAAAGGCCAAAGGGCATGCCTGTGACCACCTCATACACTCCTGCCTCATCACATTTAATGGGGACCATGGCTCAGCCTCTTTTCTTTGGTTGTGGCTTGTTCCCTTTCTCCCCAAGTCTGACATAGTTATTTGGAAAGCAGCACGGCCTGGAGGATGAGAGCTCTGGGTCAGGCCCTTGGGATTCAAATCAAGGCTCTGTTCTTACTGGGTTTCCAGACCCAGCCGTTGCCCCCAGGGGAGAGAGGCAGATTCAGTCAACTCTGATGCAGCTGGTGGGGGTGACTAGGGTGACTGAGATCACTGAGGCTGGGGAGTGAAGGCAAAAGATTCTGGCTGGGGCATCTGCTGGGGGCTCTAGAGAGGGGGCAGGCCTGGGCTGGTCCTCAGAAATGGGAAGGGGAGAGATGACACCTCATGGACCACTCTTGTGTGGGCCTTGCCCCCTGAGCATCAGCAGCATGAAGCCCTCAGGGAAGGAAGTACACTGAACTCCCAGGAAACTGCGGTCTACTTGAGCCGGCATAGAACAATAATCAGAGTTCATTGGTGAATTATGGAAGGCTCCCAGGAGGAGGCAAGTGTGGGACTGCATGCATGTCCAGGGCCAGGGGTGAGAGTTTTATCCTGGCGCCACTAGAAATTGTCTCCAAACTGCCGGATCATGGACAATGGACAATTGAGACAAACACCAGTTGCTCTAAAACAGGGTAATGCAGAATGCACGGTGCATGTTTTTTACGCAATATGGAAGCGAGTATGCAGAGATAGAGGAGCTAAAAGCAGTTTGGGAAAAACAACACCTTTTTTTTTGTGTGGAAAGACAGATTAGAAAGGTTTATGCTCTTCTGTGATAACTAATATGAAAGGTTTATCAAAGTTGAAAAAAAAACCTTGACACTTTCTCCAAAATTGATTTGAAGACTTGGCAGATTTGAGGAATCATTCAGTAACGTTTTATGGGTCGATGCTAATTTGATGCAGCAGCCCCGTGCATCGCGCCAATTTACTGCCAAAGCAGCATTAAACACCGACCTTTCGTGCAAGGTTTATAGGCGGATAGCTCATAAAGATGCATGCTTGACAAGTATTCTGCTCTTAGGATGTGCAGTATGAAGTGTTTATCAAAAAGCAACTAAATCGCCCCTGCCTTTTACTCGTAAAAGTCTCTGGGGACTTCAGGCTGAGATCCCACACAGTATTTCACCACTTTGGGTCCTGGTACGCAGGGAGCCTTTGTCTCCAAAAGCCACAGTAGAGAGAGGTAGGAGAAGAAGCCCTTTGGGGTGGAGGGTGCCCTAAGGGACCATTTTGGAAATAACTTGTAACCCAGGACATGGGAAGGCCAGTGACGCCCTTCCTAGAAGGAATCGGAGGTTGCACCTAAATGAAATCTGTGGCTCCGAGCAAATCCATTTCCTGCTCTTGGGCTGATGCGTGATGGATCATGGAGCATGTCTCTTCCTGTCCAAATATGTGCTGTCAGAGCCCCTTCAGCGAGCAGATCATCAAGCTCTGTTTTGCAGGTCAGAAGGGGTTTAACAATAAAAATTATCAAAACTCCTGTCTCTCACCACTGGAAACCACTGCTCGTATTTCCCACCCAGGAAAAGTGGATTTCCGTGGCATTTGTCTCCGCAGCACCACTCCCATTCCTCGGTCCCTCCCATCCCAGTGTTAATTACCGGGGCTTAACGAAGAAGGTTGCTGGGGGGCGGGGAGTGCGCAGACCGTTGTCAGCACAAAGCCCCGTGGGTTTTCGCCAGGGGAAATTTGATCTTGGGCAAATGTCAAGGCGTTTTTGAAATCTGTGTTATGATAGCAGCTCATTGCCGGTGTAGGGCTTCATTTGGATTTCATAAATATTGTATGGGGCTCTCTTATAGCCACCTCGGCCAGCTGGAGAACACAACAGCCACCCCCAGCACACACACACACACACACACACACACACACACACACACACAGAGGCACTCCACTGCAACTGCAATCTATCGCAGAGTTGTCATGAAAAGCCAATTGGTGATATTTCAATCACAATGTTCTTGTAACAAATTCCATTCAAATTCCCTTGGAAAGGGAGTTAAGGTTTCCTCCCGCTGCTCGGAGAATGGTTTGCTAAATGGAGCTTCCTGGGGCCCTGGCAGCCATCCAGGGCTTTGTAATTTATAGTGCTCCTTTGTGGTTTTCCAGGTGACCTTGGAACCTCCAACCTGGTGGATTCCTTAGGCTCGCACGTTGCCCTTCGGCGTCTTGCGAGCATGGTCCCCAAGTGGGAGTTCCCAGCAGCTTGAGAGAAGGGATGTGAGCAGGGGTGCCCAGGAGCATGTGGCAGGTGACTAGAAGATTGCTTGTTGGCGCTGACCCGCCCTCCGAAATTTATGTCAGCCGCCGAACAGTCCAATCTTGTGCGTAAAGGCAGCCCGCAAGTGACAGCAGCCTCTCCAGCCCCAGCACACATCAGACAATCCCAGAAAAGAAGGGGAGGGACCATCTGCAATTACATTCTTCAGCTATTTTTGGTTGAGAAATAAACAAAATAGCCCAAACTGCTGCTGTTACAGATTCAAGCAGAGGAGCGGCGTGTAGGAAAGATTAATGTACAATTAAAACCCGTGTATGGGTAAATTACTGGGTGACAGCTATCTAATGCAAACACCGCAGACGTGTAATTAAGAGGAGTTACGGGCTCGCAAGGGTGGATGTGCTGAGGGAAGTGCTAGGAGCTGTCTGTGGAGCGGGAAGGGCAGGGACAGGAGATGGGACAGTGCAGGGACAGGCGATGGGACAAGGACCCAGAGGTGATGAGGAGGAGCCCCCACAGCGCCTGGGGCAGTCTGGGGTGTGAGGGGAGCCCCAGCTCCGTCAGGTGGCGCCGCCTGCTTCTCCAATGTCCCCCTGTTCCTGTTTCAAGCTTCCAGCCCTTTCTGCAGCCACCCTGCTCTCCCGTCCTCACCTTTGGCTCCGTGGCAGTGAGCGCCCATGGATGTCTTCTTTTATGTTTTTAATTTCTCCTGCTTTGTCAGCTTTTTAAGGAATATGTTACATTCTGTGGAAATTGGATGCTAACAAGATTTGTATGAATAAATTAGACTCTTAACTTTTTATGTTATTACAAAATTGAAATGGACTCTAATGACAGTCAGAATTAATGTTCTGTTTCAAATAAATGCCAGGGATGTGAGTGAATTTTCAGTGCATTCTCCTCGTTTGGCATCTCTAGCCCTTCCCAGAGGGCCTCGCCTGAGAGGGGGCCTCTCTCACAGGCCTTCCCCTTCCAGGAGGCGGCCCTCGTCACTCACCTCGCCCCAGCCCCCCTGGACTCTTCCCTGATGACCCTGGGGAGCTCTGCCCGCACTTCCCGTGGAGGCTGCTGGGAAAATCTGCTGCAGATGAGCCCAGCGGCACCCCCAGCAAGAATTGTCCTCAGCTTCAGGGGAGGGGTGCTCCTTGCCCAGGGCTACACCCCTGCATCCAGTTACTGGCTGATGTGCCGCTCCCAGACCCAGAGCGCAGTTCTCAGTTGGAAATATTGTGGCTTCTCCTTCTGCCCATCCCTGCCCTCCCCCTAGAGCCTTCCCCAATAAACCCCACATTTCCAGGGAACCCAGCCCATGACAGCAGCTCTTAGGGATTTTGGTTTTTATAAACCTACTGCCAGGTGAGTGTCACCTGCTGGGATCAGACTCACCAAGGACAAGGGTTGTTCTTTCTGCTCTGTGTCCCCTTCTTGAGCCCAGGGCTGGGATGAGGCACTGATCAGGTATTGGCTTCGGTCCAGGCCTCCAGTAACAGGGCCAAAGGGCTCCCCTGGATCCCAAGAGCCACACCACCGGCTCTGGGTGGGGGTGGACTTGAAGGAATTTTCTGCTACAAAAACTAGGGATGAACTTGCCAGTGTCCCAGAGGGGCAAGGCAGATCAGGAACAAGGGCACTGGGGCAGGGCATTTGTTTCCACAGCTGATGGTGGGAAGGAAAAGGGGCCTGGTAAGCCCAGACATGGAACACCCGGGTGGCAAATTTGATCCCCAGCGCAGCCGGGCCTCATGGCAAGGAGGTGGTGTAGTCTGGGATGCCTGGGGACATATGTTTCTGGAAGGGGGTAGTGGAACTCAGTTCCAGCTGTCATCGCAGGAAGGCATGGGGGTTCAGCGTGACCAGAATGGTAGATTTTATATGAAATCTCTTCCTTCCTAAAGTCTGAGGATTAATTCAAAATTTGAAATCCAAGTCCTACCCTGGCCGGTTTGGCTCAGTGGTTAAAGCATCCGCCCCGGGACTGGGGCGGCAACAAATCGACCTGTCTCCCTCACATGGATGTTTCTCTCTCTCTCCCCCTCCCACTCTCTCTAAAAAAGCAATGGAAAAAACATCGAGTGAGGGTAAAAATAAAATGAAATGAAAATCCTGTGCTGACCAAACAATATGCCCGTGAACTGCATTTGGCGTCTGGGCTGGAGGACTTTGGAGCCCAGAGCTTCCCTGGCAAAGTGGACACTTCTCCACCTGGAAAGCGAGGGCCAGAGCCCTGGGAAGGGACAGTAACCGCCAAGATTGCAGGCAACTGAGGCCTGATCAGCTGTGGCCTCTGTCTTGGGACCCCACCCCCCATCTGCTGGAAGGGGGTCCTCGCCACTGGCACTGGGCATTGTGGGCAGCTGGTTGGGCCCCAAGTGTGGCTAGATCCTGGCAAGCCCATCCCGGGCCATTTGGGCCACTCGGTTTGGGGCTCAGTGGATGAGTGGGTAGAGTGGGTAGCAGAGGGGCCTGTGCAGACCCCACCCCCCATCTGAGGAACCTCACCTCAGCATCCCTGCCTCCACCTTCATGAGTCTTAGCAGTTCCTTGCAGGAGTTCCTTCACAAGAGCAAAAAGAGGAAAATAGAAGTCTCACCACCCAGCCCATTTCCAGATCTGGGGCTCCCACACCTTGTCACAGAGAGGGAGTGTCTTATGTTTAAATCAGTTTATGTACATAAACTCAGAAGTCATTTTCATTTTATAAAAATGCAGTAATTTTTATATCTGCTGCACATAACCTGTTTAATCACTTTGCATACCACCGACGCCTCTCCGTGGTCACGGATCTATGTCCATCCTATTTCTGACACCTGCGTAGCATTCCTTTGGATGAGTTTATCATCATTTATATAAACAGTGCCCCCTTGGACATTTTGGTGGTTTTCATCTTTGTGTTTCCATTTTAAAGAATGTTGGAGTGAACGTTCTTGCTGCGTTCCTTTGTGTCATTTCAGAACAAATTCCTAGCAATGGAATTGTTGGCTCAGAGTATATGCATGGTTGTAAGACATTGAATACTTCGGACAAGGACCTTCCAGAAAGACCAGCATGCCTGAGTGTGCCTTTCTGCACCCCAGCAAGTCTTCGCTGCTTAGATCTTTGTCAGTGTGATCGGTTAAAGCGGGGCATGCTTATTGCTTTTTCAAAAAATAACTTTTATTCTCATCAAAATCACACTTAATATGTAGTTTAAAAAGTATAGCTACTAAAAGGTTTATAAGAAACCCAGTGGTCCTCTGCCTCATTTGTCACTGTCCTTCCCCAGCCTCCCTCAGAGGCAACCGCTGAGCTGTTTCCCCGGCATGTGCCTCTGATTTCTCCCTAACAGGCGTACCCTGCAGGTGTCAAATGCACAACCAGTTGTCCCAGCAACATTCACTGAACACTCACTCTTTGCCTTGCTCTTTCAGAACGCCGGCTTCATCATTTGCTTAATTCTGATATTTACTGGGGCTGCTTTGGGACTCTTCGATTTTACTCTGTCTGTTCTCATACCAGAACCCACTATTTTAATGATTGTAGCTGATGAACATTTTTACTATCCTAGAGGACAAGTCTCATTATCCTTGTGCAATATCCCATTTTTATTCTTTTACGTGCACTCTAGAAATACTGGGTCAAGTTTTAAATATCCAGTAGAAATTTATATTGGGATTGTGTTTCATTTATAGGTAAATTTAAGATAAGTTTGCAGATACATTGGTCTTGTACTTTATGATGCTTTACCATATTGCGCCTTCTGATCCGTTTGACAAATACTTCTTGAGAACCAGCTGTGTGCCAGGCACTGGTCTAGGCCCTGGGGGACATAATAAGAAACAAAGCAGAGGAAGAGCCCAGCCCCCATGAAGCCAGCATGGTAGTTGCTTTGAAAAGCCAAGCGGAGCAGGGGGTTTGGAAGTGGGGGGTGGGGGTAGGGGGCAGGGGACCTCACTGAGGAGTGAGAAGGTGAGACTTGAGCAAAGAAGCCATCTGAGAGAAATGAGGGCATGGGCCACGCAGATCTAGATCAGGGCTTCTCAACCTGGGGCAGCCATGCCCCACAGGGGAATCTGGCAGCATCTGGGGGCCACTGGCATCTAGAGGGGAATTGGGCAAAGATGCCGCTGAACATCCTATAATGCACAGAACAGCCCTTACAACAAAGAAGTGTCTGGCCCCAAATGTTAACAGTACCGAAGGTGAGAAATCCTGAACTAGGCGAAGATTTTCCAGGCAGAGGGGACTTTTCGTGAAAGGTCCTAAGGCAGGAGTGAGAAACAGCAAAGGTGGAGAGTTGGGGTGGGGCACTGGGAATGAGGCCACTGAGGTGGCAGTGGCCGGGAGTGGGGGGAGGGCACAGATTTGGGCCTTGCTGAGCAGAATGAGGAATCTGAGCTTATTTACTCCCAGTGAGGTGGGGAGTGACTGCAGGGTTGTGAACAGAGGAGTGCCCCGACTGAACTGCTTTCGGAGAGGATCCCTCTTTTCTTGCTGCCGTGATGAGAGCCAAAGAGAGCTGTCAGGTGGTCACAGGGAGAGGTGATGGTCTGGGCCCAATTGGTGGCAGTGGCATGGAGAGAATGGGTCTGATTCCAGACATGTTTTGAAGGCAAAGGGGACTTGGAGCCAAGTCCCTGAGAGGGTAAGAGAGCTTTGGGGCTGGTAGCAGTGGAGGGGTTGGCTCTAGGAGCGCAGATCCTTAACCTCTGGTCAGAGCTGAGGAGGCAGGATTGGAGGCGCAGAGATAGTCATTGAAACCTGAGGATCCTCCCCCCCCCCCCCCGTGTCTCTCTCTCTCTCTCTCTCTCTCTCTCTCTCTCTCTCTCTCTCTCTCTCTCTCTCACACACACACACACACACAGCTTTCTTGAGATGTAACCACATATGATTACATTCACCCATTTAAAGTGTACAATTCAGTGGTTTTCACAGAGTTGTGAACCATCAACACAGTCAACTCCAGAACATTTTCACCATCCCCCCCCCCCCGAAAGAACCCTGTACGTGTTAGCAGTCACTCCCCATGTTTGCTTTCCTAGCCCTAGGCAACCACTAATCTACTTTCTGTCTATAAATTTGGTTATTCTGGACACTTCATATAGATGGGATCATACAATATGTAGCCCTTTTGGCTTTTTTCACTTAGCATAATGGTCTCTCTGTTATCTCTATTGTGGTACTTCATTCCTTTTTAAGGCTGAATAATATTCCACCCCAATGTGTATACCACATCTATTATTTTATTCTTTGATCAAGTGATGGGTATTTGGGTCGTTTCCACCTTTTGGCTATTGTTAATGAAGCTGCTATGTATATGTTCATGTACAAGTTTTTTGTACAAGTTTTTTATGTTTTCATTTCTTTTGGGAGTAGAAATCCTGGGTCATTTGGTAACTCCGTGCTTACTCTTCTGAGGACCCACCAGACTGTTTTCCAAAGTGGCAGCACCATTTTACATTCCCACCCTCTATGTGTGAGGGCTCGGATTTCTCCACCTCCTTGCCAATACTCCTTATGATCTGTCCTTTTGATTATAGCCATCCTAGTGGGTATGAAGTAGTACTTGATTTGTATTATTTGATTTCATTGTGGTTTTTATTTGCATTTACCTAATGTGTAAAGATGCTCAGCATCTTTTCATGTGCTTATTGGTCTTTTGTACATCTTTGGAAAATGTCTATTCAGATCTTTTCCCCACAAATTAAATTATTTTAGATTATCGAGTTCTAAGACTTCTTTACATATCCTGGATACAACATCCTTATCAGATATATGATTTGCAAATATTTTATCCCATTTTGGGGGTTGTCTTATCACTTTTTTGATAGTGTCCTTTGCAGCACAAGCTTTTAATTTTGGTGAAGTCCAGTTTACTCCTTTTTCCTTTTGTTGTTTGTGCTTTGGTAGGATGTCTAGAAACGCCTTGCTGAATCCATGTTATGAATATTTGCTCCTTTCTGCTTTTACTTATTTGTGCTATTTGTTTAATTTTTCTTTCTAATTGAATTGGCGAGTGTTCCCAGGACAATATTAAACAGTAGTGGGCTTCCCCTGTCCTATTCCTGACTTTATTGTCCAGAACCATTAATCATGATTCTGTTTATGGGATCAGATTTTTAGAAGTTAAAATCCCCCAAATATCCCATATTACTAGTGTTTATAATAATCAAAGACTCCTCCTCCCCAATGTCTGTTTATGAAGATAAACATGGTTTATCTCCTTTGACCTATTGATGCAACAAATTATGTCAGTAGATATTCTAATATCGAGCTATTCTGTAATGCATTTCTGGATTAATTTTAATTTGCTGGGGTACATAATTATTTCATTATACTGCTTGTTCAATAGCCAGAAGTTGTATAATTTCCTTTGTGATTCTTTGACTCATGAATTAGACTTTTAAACGTTTCAAGGGCATGTTTTTCTGTTCTTCTTTCTAATTTTATTGCATTGTAGCCAGAGGTTGTGGTTCACATGCTATTGATTCTTTCATTTTCGTTGAGAATGGCTTTGTGCCCTTTAGTATATGGTCACTTTTTGTCCCATTGTGTTTGAAATAATGCATACCCTCTAATTGTTGGGTGTAGAATTCCATGTCTATATGTATATACATTCTTTAACTCAGTCATGTTAATTGTATTGTTTGTGTCTCCTTTATCCTTAATTTTTTGACTGCTTAATTTACCCATTTCAGAGTGAGATGTGTTAAAATCTCCCAATATGGTTATGAATTTGTTGATCTTTCTTTGTAACCTTATCAACTTTTACTCTATAGTTTTAAAAGCTATATTATGAGGGGCATACAGGTTAAAGATTGTTATATCTTCCTAGTGAGTATTTATATTTTCTTTGTGGAATATTTTTTAAATCCTCACTTTGCCTTAAACTTTATTTTGCCTTATATTACTACTGTAAAAACAGTCTTTTCTTTATTTATATAGTATATCTTTTTCTGTATCTCTTCACTTTCAATATTTCTGGATCATGTTTTAGAAGTGCCTCTCAGCAAGTTTAAATTTTTTATGGCAATTGGTATATTTACATTCTTTTTTTCTGTTTTATTTTGTGTTTCTGCTTTCTTTGCTTTTTAAATTTCTTTTCTTTAAAGTCTTTTCTGTTTTCTAAAGGATTGATTATACTTTCTGTGTAACTTTTTTGCTCCTATCAATTTGGAAGTTATGCATTCTATTTTTTTTATTCTTTCAGTCATCACCTTTACATTTTTCATATGCATGTTTGGTTCAACACAGAATGAATTAAATCAAAATGTCTACCTTCCACCAAAACGAATGATGGTAGAACACTCTAATTCTGATAAAATTCCCATATCATATCTTTCGTCTAATTTTAGTACCATATTGCTAATAAAATTCCCAGTTTTTAAAATCATTCTTACTATTACTATTTGCAATAAATGATTATTTAGATTTACAGCTGCTTACCAACTTTTTTGCTTACCTTTGCCGATTGTCTGGGTGTCACCCCTTGTCTCTGGGTTCCATTTCCCACTGCCTCCCACAGCCCTTAAGTAGCTCTTTCAGGGAAGATCTGTGTGAACCCTCTGGAACTTTGTTCACTTAAATGCGATTTTGCCCTTAATGGTGGAGCTGGGTATAGAATTCTAGGATGATGGCTATTTTCCTTTAGCCCTTGAAGATCTCTTCCAGTGTGTTCTGGTCCCCACTATTCCTCAGAGAAGCCTGGAGTTAGTCTGTCAGTCCTTTGTGGATAATGTCTTTCTCTCTAGTTTTAATTTTTCTCTTTGTTTTGATGGTCCTCAGCTTCACTCAGCTATATCTGGTTTGTAATTTTATTTTTTTTGCTTGGAAGCTGAAGCACTTATTTATTCAATCTGATGGCTTTCTTAAGTACTGAAAAACTTTCAGTCATCATCTCTTTGAGTAGCCCTGTTCCTTTATTCTCAACTTTAGCCTTTGAGTTGCCAGCCACACGTGTGAGGGACAGTGTACACCGTGGCTAAGAGTGTCAACTCTGCAGTTAGCTACATGGATTCGACTTCACCTCTATGCTTAAATTCCTAGCTGAGGGAAATTACTTAAACTCTCTGTTTCTCAGTTTTCTCACCCATAATTTGGGCATAATATATTACCATACACTTAGGTTGTTGTGGTAATTAAATGAGTTAATATATGTGAAGTGCTTAAAATAGTTCCTGGCACATGGCCGTCTCTGTGTAAGTCTCGGTTATCAGTGTTCCCTGGAATGTTCCAGAGACCCCTCACTGCTGCTGACACGTTTGCCTCAAGATCATCATTACGAGTTTACCAGAAGGACCTGACTTTGTCTCAGTCCCTAGGGATGCATTTCTGCCAGCGTCTCCATGGCTCTTAGTACTATTTTGGATCTTCTCAGTCTGTTCTCTTCCTTGTAACCTCAGTCTCTGCTTTCCCCCACGCGAACCATTTCCTTGAGCAGATTATAATTTCTATATGATATTCTAGGGAAGCAAAAACTAGCCAAACTAATTTAAGATTGGTGATTTTTTTAAAATGTTAGCCCTGGGCTTCCTGGGTCCTAAAAGTGTTGGGATTCCCGCACACCCACAGGTAGTGAAAATCTGTGGACTCCACGGCCATGGTGCCAGCTTGGGATTTCCATTCTTTCTGGAAACTCCTCCCGTCCCTCAAGGCTTTTTATATTTCCCCAGATGGGTTGAGTTTTCCAGCCCCCATTTCCAACAAGGTGGGATCCCTGGCAGAGCCTGAGCTTTGTGCAGGAGCCCAGGCCAGCTCCTCGTCTTGGGAGAGCCCAGCCGGACCTCCTGCCCTTGTGGACACCAGCGCCCGGTGCTGGCCTCTGAGGTCTGCTGGCTTTTGTTAGTGTCTCTGGGGCCCCGGCTGACAGTTTATCACTGCAGCTCTCACATTTCTTCGTTTTTGGCACCTGAGGATTTCCTTTTCTTTCCTTCAAGCTCAATTATGTATTTAATTATTTTAGATTGTATTTTATCCAGCATTTCTGTGCATTTGGAGCCAGGGGTGGTGGTGGTGCGTCCTGTGTGTGTCTACCATGACCTCTTATGTAGGGTTTTTCCATCTAGAGTGACAAACAAGATTAGTCTGTGATTTTATTTTTGCTTCACCTTTGGCAGGTTTTGGTACCAGGGTTATGCGTTATTCATAAAATTAATTAGGGAGTGTTTCTCGTTCCTTTATTCTCTGGAACATTTTCAGTAGCATAGAAAATTTCTGTACCTTGAAGGTCTGAAATTTCGCAGTGAAATCTGTCTGAGGACGACGCCTCTGGGGGACAGTGATTGTTTTCCGCTTGTTTTCTATCCGGCTTTTCTACTTCTTAAATCAGCTTGTGTAACTTCTGCTTCCCTAGACTATCATACATTCGATCAAGATTTTTAAATTTATTAGCATAGAATTCCACATGGTATTCTTATATTTTAATAATTTCTTTGCTTCTCTGGTTATATCTTTTTCATTAATGTTGCCTCTCTCTCTTTTTTTTTCGTGATTAGACTTTACCAGGCAAGTTGTATATTTTATTGGCCTTTTCTAAGACGCAGCTGTTGAATTTATTTATTCATCCTGCTATTAAACTCTTAAAAATCTCTACTTCCTCCTTTCATCCTTAATTCCCTTTTAAGGTTCATTGTCTTGCTCTTTTTCTAATGTTTAAGTTGAATGTCCAAGCCATTTATTATCTTTTTTCCTTAAGAATGAAACACTTAAAGCAATAAAATTCCCTCTGAGCACAATTCTGGACACATTCCAAAAGTCTTGGTGTGCATAAGTTATCATTATCATAATTTTTCATACCATAAAATTGCTATTTTTATTTCCCTTTTGATATGAGAGATATTCAGGAGGATGTTTTAAAGCTTTTTCTTTTTTTCTTTTGTTATTAATTTCTAGTCAGATAGTATTGTAACCCATGCATTTTTTTAAACTCCCATATTTTCATGAAATCTAAAATGATGCTGATTGTAATGCACACTGTTATTTTTTGTGCCACTAAGAAAGGGAGAAAAAAACCCCACTGCTAGTTAAACTCGAACATTCCATCAATTGTAAGATGTGTCTTGGCTTCAGAGATGAGATAAAGTGCATCTTAGAATGCACGAAATATGGAGTTTGTCATTCATTTGAAATTTAAGTGTGTTGTGGTAAGAGAATGTAATCTGTATTACATTAGTTCCTAGCAATCGATTATAACCTGGTATGTGGTCAGTTTTTGTAAGTGCTGGTTTTTTTTCAAATATGTTTTTATTGATTTCAGAGAGAGGAAGGGAGAGGGAGAGAGAGAGATAGAAACATCAGGGATGAGAGAGAATCAGTGATTAGCTGTCTCCTGCACACCCCCTGCTGGGGATCGAGCCCGCAACCCGGGCCTGTGCCCTGACCGGGGATCGAACCGTGACCTCCTGGTTCATAGGTCGATGCTCAACCGCTGAGCCACACTGGCCAGGCTCTAGTGTTTTACATGTACTTGAGCATAATGTATCTCCTCTGTTTGCTGCCTATAGGAAAATAGATATTTGCATCCACTCATATTTGTGCACATTCCATTATACACATGCATATAGAAAATTAGTCTTGAAACAGCTTTTCAAATTTTCTATATGATTGCTAATTTTTTAATCAGCTTGATCTTTCCATTTCTGAGCGAGACCTGTTAAAATCTTCCACTTCAATGGTGGATTGGTGAATTCTCCTCGTGATGGCCAATGTTTGCTTTATATATTCCGAGGTTCTGTTGCTAGATGCCTACGAGCTCCTAATTGTTATAACTTTTTTTAGATTGTTCTTTTTCTCTTTATGTTGTACTGCTCCTTACCCCTATTAATTCCTTTTTGCCTTGAAATCAATATCACCGTGTCAGCTTTCCGTTGGTTAATATTTACTGGCCTTCCCCTTGCCATCCCCTTAATCCCAGCCTTTCTGCGCTGCTTTTGAAAGGGTCCTTTTTCGTGTTTTTCACCACGATTGATGGTCTTCGTCTGGCAAGCAGTAGGCTCTCTATGTGCGTGAGCACCTGTTCGTGAAGGTGGCAGAGAACAGGAGGAAGGACGGACGGGCTGGGGAACCCACACGCTCAGGTCTGAAACCCAGCTGGCTGCCTACCAACTGCGGGCACTGCGCGCATTCCTTCACCTCCTGGGGCCTCAGTTACCCATCTAAAAATGGAATAACTACAGCGCCTAGCTCCTGTGCTTATTTTGAGGATTAAATAAGCCAGCACATGTAAAACGTTTGGACCATGGCCTGGCACATAGCGAACATCACTAAATGTTAGATGGGCTTAATCCCTTAATATTTATTGCTCAGTAATATTTTCGATTTCTTTCCATCACCCTACTTACGGCTTCTGTTTACTCGCCTTTCTTGTGCTCAGTCCAATCAATACATTTTTTCCTCTATTGATTTGAAAATTATAGATTTTTCTCTATCATTTAACTGAGTACCCCCAAAATGTTAACACACATATTTAACTACAATTTTTTGAGCAAGTTACCTCTTTCATCCTTGGAAATAATCAAGGATCTTTGCACACTACACACTCTTTCCCTCTCCCTTCCTGCTTGTTAAAATGTTAGTCAGGGATTTTCTTTTTTCTATCTTAATACAGAAAAATGCATTATTAATATGTAGAGTCAATAATTAAATTTGCTAACAACTTTTACCAGTGTTCATGTTTTTAAAATCCTGCTCCTTCTCTCTGGGTTCATTTTTCTTGCAGAAACGTATCCGTTAGTAATTCTTTCATTTTAGGGGGCAAAAGGTCTTTATTTTGCCCACACTCTTGAATAGTTGAATAGAAGGACCTTCATTTTCCTACAGTGCTTACCGAAAATGATACCCCTCCACTGTCTTCTGGCAGCTCCTGAAGCCAAGACCTGTCTGCTGTTGGCCTCACTGTTGTAGGCAGCATCTTTTCTTTCTGGTAAACTTTAAGGTTTTTCTTTTTGCTGTTGGTATTCTAGAGTTTTACTAAGATGGATGAATTTAAAAAAATTTTTTTACCCTGCTTAGTACTGTGTGTACGTTCTCAGTGTAGGAAATCATGTGTCTCTTCAATTCTGGAACATTCTTAGCCGTATCCCCTCAATGTATAGCTTTTCCTACCAGTATCCCCTCCTTTTCTTCTGGAACTCTGCATTAAATGGGTGGGGTGATTCTTTTTTAACAACTGTGCAGGATTCCAGAGTTTGGATAGACCAAACATTAAGTCAACATTCTTCTACTAATGGCAATTTATACTTTTCCATCTTTTTCTATGAAAAATAGTGCTGTAGCCAACATTTTCATCTCTCTTTTTTGTTAGATTCTGTTTTTATTGCATTATGGTTAGGTAATGACTTCTATTGAGATTTTTTCCTTTAGTCTAATATAAGCCCATTTTTCTAAATAGTCTATGAGAGGTTGAGAAAATTGTGTTCTGTTTGCTGAGTGCGAAGGTGTGAGAGGGAGCTTCAAATTTTTATTACTGAAATCTTTAATATTCTCACTTAATTTTGTTTGTATAATTTACACGTTAACACCTTTATGACTGGGGATTTGTCAAGTCTCCGTTTGCCCCAATTGTTTGCTTTCTACATTCTGAAGCTACATCGTGAGACACATGCCTGTCCTGGAGGTCACTCTGAGGGGCTGACCCCTGGCATCCCCTGGAAGCCTTCATGGGCCTCCTTTGTGGGCCCTCGGGCTCTCCCCAGTGCCCTGATCTATGAGGGGCTGCCCTTCGCCTGCCCTGTGCCCTCCTCACCGAGCTTGCAGGAATTCCTGCCTCTGCCTGGTTTGCTGCCTCACCCTGAGCAGTGTTCCTCCATGGATACAGGCCCCACCACCCCACACTCCATTTTTACATTTGTCTGATCCTTTCAGTGGAAATTGGGAGGGAGAGAAATTAGACAAATGGTGCTTGTTGCCATTCTTAACACAGAAGCGCCTTTCCTTCTGACAGCTGCTTTTCCAAGCATGCAAGTTCTTTCTTACTCAGCTTGACCCCTTCCCTAGCTCCAGCCTCCCCACATGCATGAGTTCATGGCAGGAAGGACCGTTTCTAGCACCTCTGGCCCCTCTCATGGGGACACAGAAGCCTGTGGGGTAGCAGCCTGGGCTCCATTCCAGGAGGGAGGCTCCTCTGCTTTCCTGCCTGTCAGCAAGGCCCCGGGGTCTTGCTCTCCTGGCGGAAGGTAGCGAATGGCCAACAGTGGGAGCCCCCTGAACAGCTGCAGTGAGCCCAGCACTGGGTTGGGTGCACTACCGTGTGAGCTCATCAAGTTCTCACAGTGGAGCCCTGAGAACTGCCAGTGAGGAGGAGCCCGAGGTTAAGCACCATGCACATGGTCATCCAGCCAACCAGTGGCCCAGCGGGCTTTTGAACCAGATCCTCTGTTCCTGGCCACCTCCTGAATTTCAGCTGGACCAGAGCTCAGCATCCCCTGGAGCCTCTCTCTTTTTCCCCAAAGGAGGGTCTGTGGGGCCCTTTGCATGAAGGACAGTCTGGCTTCCCAAGGCTGGACCATCAGGGAGGCAATACCCACTCCCCAGTCACCCCTGCCCAGCCTCATGTGGGACCCCTGAGTCTTTGGCCGGACGTTCATCCAGCGCCACTCAGGCTGCCCCTGGGTGGGTGGAGTAGGTGGGTGGGACAGCTGCCTCCTACAGATCTCTTCTCCACCAGCAGCCAGAGTGGGTCATTTTAAACAGAAAATTCCCTACATCTCAGAGGGAGAGGTTCATGGCCGGTCCACCAGACCTTTGCCAGGAGTCCCAGATCCTTACTTGCCCCGCCCCTCCTTCAGCTCTCATCTCGAGTCCTAGGCACAGGGGCCTTCCCTGGCTGCGGGACTGTGCCTCCCTGGGAACTCTGCGAGGGTGGTATACACAGGCTGGCACATAGTAGGTGCAGTGCTCAGCGAGGGTTTGGGGAGGTGGGGGGAGATGGCTAAGGCTAGGGAAAGAGGAGGAGATGAGAGGTGGGGGTACCTTGAGCCAAGCCCCAGGCTCTGCCTGTTCTGAATGCCCTCCTTTGTGGCACTGTTCCCAGCGGGTGCCAGCTCTGAATGCCTGTTTAAGTCGCTCCACGAAGCTCAGCTTCTCAATCTGTTTTGTATTTGCAGGGGCCAGATTCATCTTCCTTTTTTAAAAGTCAAGCTTCTGAAACAGTCATTTAAATTCACAATGATTCTTCTCTCAAATAGCTGCTCTGAACGGGCGTTTGGAGCCTTGGATCTCGGGGACTCTGCCAGGAGACGTGCAGGTCATGCAGAGACACCTTGACGGGTGCTTGTTGTCCATGACAGGGCTCCCAGGGTGGGGCCAGCTTAAAAAATGGGAGGGAGGGTTGTCAGGGGCTGCAGTCCATCTCGCTTTCCGAGGTGACCTGTGGACCTTGGATCCTCTCTCCTGGGAAGGAGAGTTGGTTCAGCAGCCGCACCAGATGTTTGTCTGCACCGAGATTAGACATTGCAACACCTGCACCTTGGAATATTCTGGACAGTTAAAAAGCATGAGGTAGATCTGCATACACTGCCTGGGAACGTGTCCAAAACATATTGTTAATGAAGAAGCCAACTGTGAACAATATGTACATATATACCATTTATAGCTAAAAAACACATACATGCAAAAAAAGCCACAGCTGTACATTCACTGTTTACATAGGTGTAAGTTTATATCTCGAAGGAAGTCTGGACTGGACTGGGGTGGCTTTCAAAGGGGCCTTTACTAATTATATTGTTTGAAGTTTTTCCTATGAGAATGTTTTCCTGTGTGAGTGTGTAATTTAAAGAGACATAGATTTAGAATTGGGACTCTACATGGCTTACCCCGAGCTTCCGGGATTTTCATTTTTTTCTTTCTTTGACTGATGATGTTGGATGGCTTATGCAACATTTATTGCACATTCCAAAAAGTGTTCTGACTCATACTTTATATGTAAATTATATTTGTAGTTTAGGTCAGAGGTAGCCAACTTACTCTTAAGAAAGCAAGTTGTAAATATTTTAGGTTTTATAGCGCAAAAGGCCTCTGCTGAAACTGCTCAACTCTGCCACCATAATGTGAAGCAGCCATAGATAACATGAAAATGAATGGGCATGGCTGCATCCCAATAAAACTTTATTTACAGAAAGAGGTAACCAGTAGGATTTGGCCTGTGGGCTGCAGTTGGCTGACTCCTAGGGGTTTAACTGATCTTTAAGGCACAGACGGATATGAAATAGAGAGAAACAGCACATGGAAATGTTTTAGCAATTTAATCAGAACTGTCATGTTGAAAGGATAGCTTGAGGATCTGCAAAATTCAAGGGGGGAAAAAGCATTACTTTTCTCAAGCATCGTTCTGTAGCCTCTTCCAGCTGGACCAGGGCTAGGCTGGGGCTGTCGGAACCCAGGAGAAAGGCCTGAGAGGACAGTGTCCTCTGTGCTCCGGGGGGAGCAGGCCCTCCCGAAGGTGCTCTGGTGGTTCCCAGATCCTGTGCGAGTCTTTGAGGGGCCTGAGCTTGCACAGAGTTGGCACTCACTGCGCTTTGATGATGTGAACAGGGCTCCTAGTGGCCTGCCCAGCCCTGGGAGACAGTGGACAGGGCCAGACTTGGGGTAGACGAGTGACATCCTTACGTTTGGGAAGAGATTAATAGCATCCCTGTGGCTGGATGCTGAGAGCTAGGCCTCTCCCGGGGCCAGCCTTGGCCTTCTTGGGTGGGGTGTCAGAACCACTCTGCCTGACCCCAGTTTCTCAGGGTTAGGGGCTGAGGTTAAGTGCCGTGGGCTGCAGGACAGGCAGGACCCATTAGCTCCAGCTACGTAGGCCACGTTAATTACACACGGCTGCAGATGGAACACTTGTGTCTGGAACTGAGCACCTCACGCCCCACACTAGCAGGAGGGTCAGGGCCCCCAGGGTGTGTGCGTTTTCTCTGCTCCACCCCCACCAGCCGCAGACCTCCACGCTGGGCAAGCAAGGTGTGCAGATGGGCGTGACAGGGAAGCTATCATTAACTGAGGACCGAGAACCCCTCCTCCCAGCCTCATGGGGAGCATTCTGTCTGCCTGATGTTTCCTGGGCCTCAGGTGGTCAGGGTAGTGAGAAGCAAGGCATTCCCCGTCCTGGAGGGAATGGGGGACAGGGCTACCCAGGGAAGAGCAAAGTTATTAGAGCTGAGAAAAGAAGGGAATGGAAGGTGAGGGGCCAGCAGGCTGAGCCTGAGGCTGGGTGTGAGGGGAAAAGAGCCGGTTTGGGGGAGAGGGAGGAGGGGAGGGGCCCTGGATGGCCGCTGCGCATCCAGGTGAGATCTCAGGGAGGGAGGGAGAGAGGGCTCTCACAGGCAGCTGGCTGTGACCAGTGGGATTTTGTAATCCTAGTGAGTTTCCAGAATAGATGTAATCAGAGATTGGTTGTTAAGTGGGTCTTTTTCTGAAAGGGACCTCAGGGATGCCAAAGCCAGCCTCGAGCTAGGCCCTTTGCGGTCTCAGGGGTGCGTGTGCGTACATGGAGCACACCCAGGTTTGGACATACCAAGGCTGGCCCAGATGGGTGCAGCCAGCCTCATTTCACTTTGAAGTATGGGATTCGTAGAAGGAGGGTTCATTTGGTCTGTGTCCTGGCAGACAATGGCCAGCCCTGTGCGGATGTCACCCACAGACCCTTCTCCTGGGTCTGGGCCTGGCTGTGGGCAGGGCAGTGGGAGACATGGCATAGGAAAGAGCCTTAAGGCAGCGCCCACAGGGAATTTCCTCCCCGGCTGGAAGTCAGTGCCAACTCGCACCCTGGCACAGCCAGAAGGCTGGCGCTGGCTCTGTTTGGTAACATCGCGGCAATCGGTGCCTCGTCTCTATTTTGGTTCTGGCCACCGCCGCTTCTTTCTGCACCTTTCAAGAAGTGTTCCTTCCTTCTGGAAGGCCAGGGTGCCAGCTCTCCCAGCTCCTTCCCATTGTGGTAAATTAAGGAACACATGGTGCCAAATTGCTCTCATCTCTTTCACGAGATTATTCGGAACCAGCTTATTTTTTTCTTGCCATTGAACGAGTGCATTAAAACTAAAATCATTACCCGAAGCACAGAAAATGCTCCCCTTCATAATTATATCTTCCTAATTGGCATCTGAGGGCCCAGCTCATCTTAATGCTTGTTGGAAAATGTCTCAGACACATTTAATTTTTTTAGGTTTAAAGGTCAACAAGAAGACCTTGCCATAATTTGACAAGTGCTCAAGAAATAATGCAAGACTGGTTTGCGTTCAGGTAATGCACAAAGAAATCTATAAATCAAGCCGGGGGAATATTAGATGATGCCATATCGGAACCCTCTGCCTTCATTCTCAGAAGAATCGATACCACAGAGAAAGCGCCGGAGATGTAGTGATTTATGCTCTTGTGTCGGGGGAGAAATATTGGCCATTTTTAGTCACTTCATATCATCCTAAAACAACAGGGCCTGAGGGAAAGAGTGAGCGCGGCCATAACCCTGCACGTGTCAGAGAGCAAATCTGACAGTTGGGTTTTGATCGTCTCTGCTCAGAAACGATGATTCTGGGCCCCTCCGTGCCCGTGGCTCTGCCCCGGTCTGCTGCTGTATGCAGTGTTGGGTGCTCAGATGGTGTGGAAGGGAGTTAACTGAATTGCCTCCGAGTGGGCGTTGCCAGCGGATGGAGGCTTACAGCTCAGGGACCCTGGGTTTTCCATGCCAGGCGTGCTGCTTAAAACCTTGCCTTCCTTTCTAGAACCTTCGCTGGCCTTCCCTGTCTCGGGACTGGGGAGAGGCAAGGCCTCCGGGAGCTCTGTCTTCCACCCTCTACCATGTTGGATGTTGGGGCTTTCAGACCAGGGTGTCTAAAATGAGAGGGGGTGCTGCGACCCTGTGGGGAGGGAAGGAGAGTCTCGGAGCAATCAGGGTTTGGAAAAACAGGTGGCATCGTTTTTCCACCTTCCCCAGAGGTGGTGGCCGGCAGCAGCCCTCAGGTGAACCTCAGGCAGGTGCGCTCATCTCTGGGGAGGGAGAGGGGCATTTGTAAGGCTGAAGAAAGAATATTTTGCAATTGGAGAGGCTTCTTGGGAGGGGGGGTTGGAGTATAAAATTACATTTTCATAAGCTCTAGAGGTAAAGTTTTTCACAATTTTCCTGGTCAGGAAATTCGAATGAAAGAGATTATGAGATTTCGCTTTATGACCCTGTGGTAGGTTCGTGTGGACTGTCATGTGTTTATGTTATTGTGTGGACTACGGTTCCCACTATATATCTTAAACGTAGTGTTTTCTATTTTACGGCGAAGATGTGCTTTGAGGAAAGTTTGATTTTTGTATTTACTGCAGACTAGCGCAGAAGAGGCACTGGGAGCCCGTTACAGCTTCAGTTTCTTCCTTTCCAAGAGTGGAAGTTGGTCCTAACACTATAAGCTGGAAATCAAAATAGGATCATTTCCATCACCACAGGCGTGATACACTGTGCTCAGGACTTTTTGTGCTAAACAAATCCACCGTCACATTCCTGCTTCTTAGAGCTGGGGCAGGATGGATGCCTGGCCTGCCACACCACCCTCTGACTGCTGGCCATGCGGGCCACACTGCCATCTGCAAGCCAAACTTGAGGCTCAGGACTCTTAATTTTGCTTCCTTTGCTCCTTTTAGAGGAGCTGACGATGATGCATGAGGCTTATATCAAGGGTGGATTTATGTCTATTGCAAAGGTGGGGTGCACCTTCCTGCAGGGGGTGGCAAATTCTGGGCAGCGATGCCAAGCCACCTTTATACCTTAAGTCCTGTTGGACCAAGATCACATGAAATTCATTCTAAAACCTGTGGGTTTTATGTTTTCTCGCAAAACGTCCTTCCCTGTTTCGCATGAAAGAAACTAGCAGCTGCACACATCATTGGGATCTGAAAGGTTTATCATTCATCCGTACAAAGCCCTTTCAACCCTAAAGGATACAGATCTTTGCCTTATTGGGAACTCCTGTGAACCCGGCGGTGAGGGCAGTCAGACCCCACCTTGGTGGAGAAACTGGGAACGCAGCCCAGAGGAATTCACTGTGAAGGCCAAACTAACTATTGAGGTTGGCAGGCTAAAAGTTTGCCAAAAGGTCAAATCTATTATTTGGCTATTAGTTGTGATGAATGGGATGATAAAGGAAACCATGCACAACTAGCAAGGTATGTGTGACACATGGCTAAAGAGACAATTAGAGAGGAATGGCTGTTTCCCTGAGCCTTGGAGACCACCAATAGATGTGATTATGTCTCTGAACTGGAGTCTAATTTCCTCGAAGTCAATGAGCTGAATTGGAAAATAATATTAGACTTGCATCATGGGTGTACTTGCAGTGCCAGATTCAAGGCAAGGACTGTGTGTTGTCTGTGTCTGTGTGTTCAGAGGGAAAACCTCACAAATATTTTCAGAATATACTCCATCATTCCCTGCCAAGCTTCAGCTTCTGACATTTTGCCAAAATTTTACAAGACTTTAACCTTGCTAGCAATGTAATTAATTATGTAAAAAAAATAATAACAAAAACCCAAACACCCCCAAAACCAATGCATAGTAAGCTATGCTGTTTTCCTAGTTCTGTGAAGATCTGAATGCCAGTGAAATCAAATTGCATGCTGGGTTCTTTTGATCCCAACTGAAATTGTCAAAGGTGCTTGGTGAGTAAATGGACTGAAGGTAGATGGTTCCATATTTTTAATCATCAGGGAAAAGACCAACTGCATTAAACTTTCAAAATCGATCATTCTGATGTGGTTGGCATACTCGGCAGACGTGATGGAAATGGTTTTGCGAACGCAGAACTTCAAAATAAATGCCAACCCCATTGCTCGTTGAGACAGGCACCCTATCATGGTGGTAGCCCAGGTCCAGTGCTGGCCAAGTCACATCCAGCCCAAGCCCAGAACAGCTGATGACTTTCCCTTCTCAATGAAGCGCTTGAGGGCCAGTCTCACGGAAGCCCTTCCCAGGAGGGTCACGTTTCTCTGTGGGTTTGCCTGTGGCCTGAGCTCCTGAGGCATTTTTTTGAGACTTCACAGCCCCCGTTTCTTGCTGGCATTCAGGCTTTGCTAGATGGCAGCAGGAGACGATTGTTTCTCCAGCTCCGGGTTGATGGACTGGCCTGAGAGGGATGCATTTTGCGGAGCTCAGTTCATCTTCCCCAAAGCAGTCGCTAACATGGCCGAGCACCCTGTGCACCCAGTATTCCTCCAAAAGCGACACCCTTATTGCCCATGTAGCCCTCATTACAACCTTGTGAAGTTGCCATCATTCCACCCACTTCACAGGTAGGAAAACCAAGGCATGAGAGCTACCGTAGCTCACCCCGAGTGACCTAGCTGCTGAATGATGCAGCCAGGCAGCCTGGCAGCTCCAGGGCCCGCCTCCCAGTCTTTGCTGTCTCATTACCCCATTTTTATTTCACTCACATATGCCAAGCGGCCGAGTTTCCTTCATGTCTGGATATGAAAACAAGCAGGGAGGGCCAGGCTTAACGTGAGGAGTAACATCATTTTTCAGGAGCCAGACTACTCACAGCAGAAAGCTTATGGCCAGCAAGTGACCTAAGACATAATGATGTCAGAGCGTCAAGACACAAACACGTCATTTTCAACATGAAAATAAAGTGTCCTCTGAAAGTGTAAACTCTCATGCGAATGGCAGACGTGGATTTTCATGGCGTGGCTGAAATTTCTCAGCAGGACTCCTAAGGTGGCCTCTTTCCTGGCCTCCCTGTGTGGCCAGAGGGGTGCTGCTGAAATCCAAGTCACCTAATGTCCTTCCTCCTCTCTGTCCCACTCAGAGTAAATCCAGCATCCTTTGGGTGGCCCACAGGACTGGCCCCCACATTACTTCTCTGACCCTATCTCCTTTCACGCTTCTCTATGTTCATTTCTCTCCAAACACACTGGGTGTCAGGAGCTCCCCCACCCCAGGGTTTTTGAACAGGTGATTCTCTAGATACCCACGTGGTTCAAATGTCACCTTCTCGGTGAGGCCCCATCCCACATGCTTAGCTCTTGAGACCTGCCTCTAGCTTCCAGCCCTCCCAGTCCTCCCAGTCCCCCTTACTCTGCTCTGCTTTTCTTTTCTCCATGGCATTTATTACCCTCTAATGTTATTTAGAATTTACTGATTTATTATGTTTCTGGAACTGTCTGTCTCTCTCCTGGTTGCTATGTAATTCTATGAAGGGCAGGATCTTTGTTTTGTTCACCAAAGGATCCTGATCACCTAGAACAGTGCTAGGCACATAGTAGGTGCTCATTAAATATTTACTCCATGTATAGCTTCCTCTAGAGGGGAGGGGGAAGGGAGTGGGGGGAAGGGGTACAAAGGAGACTGAAAATTTTGGCAATTGTTTTATTCTTTAGGTTGAGGGTAAGTGCACTGGTTGTTCATATATATGAAATATTTTATAATAAATTTTTAAGAATCAAACAGGCCCAAAATGTAAAATTTATTGATAGTTTATATAACTGGGATAGTCCCCTTCTCCATCTACACATCTTGCCTTGTTTTTGTGTATTGTCCTGGGTCAGGGGCTGCAAGGGCAGGTTCTTAGTAATGGGGGAGATGTGGGGGGAGGTGTGGGGAGATTGAGAAGAAAAGCTGGGCCAGGGTTTCTGATCATCAGGGCAGCTGGACTTGGAGGGGGAACAAAATGAAGGGAGCCCCAAGCTGACTTGCAGAGCAGACCGTCAAAGCAAGTTGGGGACAGTTGAGAAACAAAACAGAGTGTCAGCCAGGCTCAGACTGCCCAGGGTCAGCTCCTGAGAGCAGGGTGCCTTGTCAGGAGGGCTTGTGTCCCCTCTGTTTGTCAGAGGAGAGACTGAAAGAGGTGTTTTCTGCGCCACCTGAAAGGTGAGGCGGGAGCTGAGTGGGCTGAGTCAGGGACCTGGTCCAGTGCACTGGACGGAGGGTGACCTGCACAGGATAGAAGTCTTAACTCAGCTCTGTGACTTCCTGCAACCCTGTAAGGTCCCCAGATGCTCAAAAGAAGAGCCAGTTTCTGGATTTGTTTTCATCACGACCAGTTTATGTCTGTGACACTGAAGGAGTGAGTCCCGGCTGTGTGGAAGCTCTGGCCCAGCTGGGGCCTGTAGTGTGCAACGAGGTGAGCTGGTCAGTGTCCCGGTCTCATGTCTGAGAGGACACATCTCCCCACACACACCAGGCAGCTTCCCAGATGTCGATCAATGCCTCTGTGAGCACGATTCCTTCTAAAGGAGGGCCATTGATCAGGTCAGACAGAAAACAAGTGGCAGATATCGGGACAAGTGAATATTCATTTGGAAATGTCAGTGAACAAGTGGGATTATGCCTTCGGTGACTTGCGTGGCAGGATCGATTTTGGACATGAGGTTTACAGAGGCTGTAAACCAGAAGTTTACAGAGGCTGAGGGCCCAGGCCGGGGGCCCTGGGTCAGGTGGGGGAAAGGGCCAGAGAATGCCTGGAACAGTGAGGCCAGACATTTCCCTGCCATCCCTCCCTCACAGTTCTTGAGGTGCCGATTTAAGCTGGGCTGAATAGGCTGTGAGGTTTGAGACCAGTGTGTTTATGGCTGTGCGTGGGCATCCTGTCCGGGGCCTTTGTCTTTAGGTGAGTCACTCTCTGCACAGTGGCACCAGGCCTGGGGACATCTGTGTGCCTGGAAGGGGTTAAAGGACCTCAGGACACACAGTTGCTGGGCTCCTGAGCCTGCCTTGGTCTGAGTTACCCACCTGCCTTCTGCACTGTGGGAGGGTCTTCAAGGATGCCAGCTGCAGCAGGTCTAGTCTCTAGCTGAGACCCTTCTCCCCACCTTCGTCCCAGCTCTGCTCACATAAGGGGTGGGGCGAGGGGAGGCTGTGGTGCCTGTCTTGTGGTGCCTGGGAGGGATGATGGGTGGATGGGTGGGTGGATGTGTGGATGTTTGGGTTTACCTACTTTACCCTGGGAGCCCTGTTCCCTGGCTAGAAGCTTCCTAGACAGAGGTGGGAGGTCATAGCTGCTGGCCTCGGAGGCCAGCAGCCTTGCCAGCTCATTGCCAGGTGCACTGTCACCTAGGTGCGGCCCACGTCTCCCCCCAGGCCCAATTAACCATCTGCAAGAGCTGCCATTGGCATGGAGAGGGACTTGCTCTCGCTTCTCCGTGCAGACTGCTCAGCTAATGAGGGGGTTTGTGAAATTTTTAATTATGGCTTCCATGCCTGGCTTAATTATTTGCATATGGCTTTTGCAAGTGAGAAGAAGACGCCTGCACGCAGCGCTTCTCCTCAGCCCCACGTTTGACTTTAATTAAAGGCAGAACCTGAGGTCTTTCCATCACTAATGATCGTGGAAAATTAGCTTCCAATTCCCAGGGGTCGCCAGAGCAATGCACCCTGAGGCGGAGAGGAGATGGAGGGGGGAGCGGAGCAGAGGCCCAGATGGCATATGGCCCCGCTGGGTGGCCCTCCTGAGCCCCCTGCAGCCCACCCTCCCCGTCTTCCCTCCAGGCCCAGTGCAGAAGGGAGCCTTGCTCTCCTCTGCCAGGGAGGCTGACCCCGGGCAGCGGCAGTGGGGGGGCACCTCTGAGAGGGGGGGTGAGGGCTGCTCCTGCTCCTGCTCCTGGTGGCCAGGAGCTGGGAATGGCTTGGGCAGTGGCTGGACTGCTTTCAGCTGGTGGTCCCTGGGCAGAGGAGTGAGAGGTTCTGAAATACCCACCCCTGGGTGCACACGAGCACCCCCCGCCCCCCGCACACAATACACAGGCCTTCATCCACAGGACGGAGTCGGAGGCAAGTCTGTATGTTCACACACTTGTGCACACGAAAAGGCACGGAAGTGTTTACGTGTGAGCCAAAGGCCGTCTCGGGGCCTCCCTCTCTCTCCTTGACCCTCGAGCTCTCACCGAGGCCAGGGTTCGCGTGGCCAGTGGGCTGGTGCTGCGGGCAGGATGTGGCTCCGTGGGAGGGCTGCTGAGAGCAGTGGAGCAGCCCACCCACTTCCCTGCTGACCAACGCAGGTCTGTGCTGGTATGCGCCCAAGATGTGGCTTCCTCGGTCACAGGTGGCAGGGTTCATGCTGGGAGTGGTGGGAGCACTTTCTTTGGAATAAGCCCAGGATTCATTTCTGCAGTGTGGCTCTGGGTAAGTTACTCAGCCTCTCTGAGCCTTTTTTCTCATCTGTAAATGGGGGTTATAACTGTCCATGCAGCTTTTGTATGGAAGAAAGGAGAGAATGCGTAGTGGATTCTGTCGCCAACTCTGTGTCACCCCCCACTCCTTGGAGGGGCTGACCCCATGGCCAGCTCCAGGGAAGGCAGTTCCATCCCTCTGGTTCCAGTAACCCAGGTCTGCTCCCTCCAGAACAGGACATTCCCTGGCCCCTTGCGTTGATCAGGGAGGTGCCATTGGCTTGGGTCCAGAGGTTTATTCCAGGGTTGGGGATGGGGCGCCCGCTCTCCTGCTGGATGTAACGAAGTTGCACGGAGGCTGGACTGTGGCTACAGCCGTCATGCAGGAGCCCTCCGAGGACAAACCTGCCCCAAGGACAGAAGAGCAGGGCCACAGGAAGGACTTGAGTCCGGGCAACACCATAGAGCTGCGGGGCTCCCACTGAGCTAAGTGTTCTTTTACCCACCTGCAAACACATCCTGGTTGTCACACGGTTCATGGCAAATGCTTGGGTTGACACTGTCTGCAGTTGATGGCAACCGTAGAACGAGGCAAGAGCTAGTCTCCTGGCAACAGCCCAGCCCCCTTCTGAGGACACTGCCCTGCAGGCCAGGGCTGAGCCCTCGGCCACAGGGGCTGTATTATGTGCTGGGGCTGCTGCAACAAAGGTCATGGACTGGGGGCTTAAACAACCATCATTTATTGTCCCACAATTCTGGAGGCTGAAGTCTGAGGTTAAGATGTCAGCAAGGTCAGTTCCTTCTTAGGGAGTGAAGGAGAATCTGTCCAGGCCTCTCCCTAGCTTCTGAGGTCTGCTGGCCATCTTTGGTGTGTGTCCCTTGGCTTGTAGATCTCTGCTTTTATCCACAATGCAGTTTTTCTGTGCACAGATTTCCCCTTTGGTTAAGAACATCAGCCATATTAGGTTGGGGCGCACTCTATTCCAGCATGACCTCATCCTAACTAACTGCCTCCTCAATGACCCTGTCTCCAAGCGAGATCACGTTCTGAAGTACTGGGGGTTAGGACTTCACTATATGAAGGTTTTTTTTGGGGGGGGGGAGCACAATTCAGCACATGACAGGTGCATATGAATGTGAGTGTGTGTGTACACGTGTGTGCCACTGCTGGGCAGGGATCTGGTGCCACTGTTCCCCTGTCCTCCCTCTGCAGGACCATCCTCTGGGCTGAGGCAGGTGCCCCGGGCTGGACTCGCGTGTTTCTGCGTGAGGGCCATTCAGTCACAGGGCTGTGGGAAGCAGTTCCTGGCCAGTGAGGCTGCCGCGGCCTCTCCACACCAGCTGGCTCACAGGCTTTTTCTTCCTTCAGCTGATTTTGCACAAAATTTCTGACTGTTAGCATCATTTTTATCCAGAGGTCAGGTGCTTTTCCCCAGCCAAGGCCATCTCTCCTTTTTAAGGCAGGGGTAGCAACAGGGGGACCCCAGGCCAAATCCAGCTTGAACCCGAGTTTTGATTCACGCAGGTAGATTGTTTTGGGTGGTTTTTTTTGTGGGTTTTTTTTTTAATGAACATCACTTGCCAATTTGAGAATCAGGAAATTTCACGTTAAACTCCGGATTTTCAAATTGGAAGATCTGAAAGTCTGGGTCTTTTCCCGAGGGTCATCGGATATGTCATTTTAAAAACAATTTTCATTGTAAAAGTGTCTATGGTTATTATAGGAAATGGGCTGCTTCACACAAGTGTTCACTGAAGACCAATAATTGGCCACTTTGGGTCTCATCATAAAAACGTGTATTTCCACGTTTTTCATGAACCATGTAAGAAGTCAAGTGACCCTTTCTCGATAGTGGCACAAGGGCACAAGTGTGGGGCCTGTGTGGATGCCATCCTGCTTCCAGGTGTTCCCAGCCAGCCAAGCGCTGCCTGCATCCGTGGCCCATCACTCCAGCTGGCAAACATGCCACCGAGTGCCATGGCCAGGGGTCATAAAGGTTTAACACCTTTTTTGTGTCCTTGAAGCTGAGAGATGAAGACATCTGGGACTTGGGACAGCAGAAAGAGGCTGCAGGCTCGGGGAGAGAAAAACCAGACTCCCCCCCTTCTCTGTTGTTAAGGATAAACAAAGAAGTCAGCAAAGCCAAACGGCAAAAAGAGAAAGACTCACCTTCTGTAGAGGAGCATGTGCCCCTCTGGGAGAGGGCTGGGACCCAGCATCCCACCCCACCTGCCCCGAGCCTCTTTACTCCACCCCAGGACAGCATCTCACCACAGCAGGAGTCTTCACGAACAGCTTCAGTTTACCAGGGACCAACTTACCGGTTGGAAAACCTGAAGCTCAGAGATGTAAAATGATGCCCTAAGTCTCCCAGTGAGGAAATGTCATGCAGATGCTCAGAGCCCAGTGCTCCTTTCTCTGCACTAGCCTCTGCTACCTGTGTTGGAGGAAAGCCCAGGGTCTGTGGGACATGCATGGCGGTGCCTCACCTGGCCTGAAGGTTGTCTGGGAATGGTGAGAGATGAGACTGGAGGTGGGAGGTCGGCAGAGACTGGTTACTGGCGGGCCCTGTGGGACATGCTGAAACATTTAAACTTGGACCACTGGGCAACTAGGGGTCCTCAGACCGTTTTTTGAACAGGGGAGTGACAGCAAATTTACTTTAGGGACTGGTGTGGATGTGGGGAGCTGTCCAGGCCACCAGTGCTGAATCAGCCTCACCGAGGGCCTGGAAAGACATACAGGACACATGCAGGAGGCGAAGCTTGCAGTTGGATGTAGGGGAACAGGGGAGGGAGGGTTAGGGTGAGCCTACATTTCTGGCTTTTCAGCACCCTGTGGTGAAAGGAAGAGAAGGCACTGGGGGTCAGAGTGGTAGAGGAGACTTGAAGCACAGGATGTCCACTGGAGGCAGGAGGCAGAGACTCACAGAGAAGGCAGGCTCCTGTCTCATGCATAACCACTCATTAGAACCTCCAGGTCACTCACAGTCCTACCCCCATCCTGGTTGCCTGCAAGAGACCCAGTGATCCACAGAGCAACCAGGATAAGGCCAGCAGATTTGACTGTTCTGCCACACTCTTAGTCTTTGAGCCCTTGGAGGGGAGGAAACCAACTGGTTTTGAAGAGAGCACCTGGGGAAATCATGCCAAACTACTGGGAGTCAAGAATGTGATGGTCATCCTTGGAGCCAGCTTGGAGAGGCCAGCCTGCTCCCAAAGAGGGTGACTGTGAATGCGCACTGTGCAGATGCACGGGGCACACCTGCTAGACTCCACGTGACCTCAGTCAGAGGACCCAGCCAGCCCTAGTGTGCAAGCATCCCTGACCCCCTTCCCTCTTACCAGCTCCTTTTGCTCCCCACACATTGCCCAAGTACCTACTCTGTGCCAGGCGCTATTGGCAGCAGGGTACACAAAGGCAAGTCCTCTGGGGCCTCCTGTGCCAGCCACGGGGAGAGGGATTCCCTGGAAGGAAAACAAACCTCCTTACCACTCTCTCCTCCTCTGGAGTCCGTGGATTGCTGTTAGCAGCTTGGAGGCAGTTGCACCCTGCCAGGGGCCAGGGCATTCTGGTTTTACTCATACATTCCTTTCTGTCCGTATTATACCCCAACTTTCAATTTTGAGAAGTAAATATGCAATTTTTTCCCCCTCCCTGTAATTTTCCCTGCTGTGGCTGTGGATGTCAGAGCAGCTGGAAAATGTGAATAGCTCAGTGCTTTCTAAAAGTAAAAGGAGGCCGTAAGGCATTGTGCATCGCCCGCTGCTCTTGGCTAGATCCAGAGGCTCTGCTGGGGAAGATGCTCTCCTGGCTGAACCGTCAGGGGAACTTTAACCCAAATAATCTGTGTCCTCGCCTTCCATTAGCAATGAGATAATTGCCAAGAGGTGAGCGCGTGTGCGCGCACATGCATGCGTGCGTGCTGCAGGGATGTGAGCAGAGGTGAGGGGAGGGTACCTGCTTATGTAGTCAGACTTTCTGCATTTTCCTCTGGAGACTTTTGGAGGTCAGGACAGCCTGGTGTACATATTTGTTGGGGAGAAGCAAATCAGACAGATCTGGGATGGCTTATTTACTGTGTAACCTTGGGTGTATTTAGTCTATCTGGGTCTTAATTTCATCATCTGTAAAACAGAGTGGTGGGCTTGGAAATAGGCTGCCCAGATCCCCTTCCAGGAAGGACTCACTGACCACCCACAGGATGTGTGGTCAGCAGCCAGCCCCCAGCTGTCGGCTCCTTCAGGATCTGCCTCGCCTGCAACAAACTGCCGCGTCCGAGGTCATGCCCTTCCCTGAGCAGCCTACATCTGGCGACTGAGTAAGGGAGCTGGGAAGGGGCGGCCGTTTCTGCCTGTGACAGGCCACCCCTGCGCCAGAGCCCCCGTCCAGGCTTGGCTGGACCTGCATCCTGTTTGACTTCTGCCTACTTCAGTGCCCTTCCTTTTCCTTTCACAGGCGTTGATCCTTAATAAACATCTTGCACCCCAAGCTCCACCTCAACATCTCCTTAAAGAGAACCAAGGCCATGACAAATAGAATAATTATTTTCACTTCAAGAGGTTATTGTGTGAAAGCTACATGGGATGTTTGTATGTATCTGGTTTATATGATGAATACCTGTTTCTTTCCCTTCCCTTCCCTAGAAGTGGTGGCACTGAATCCCAGTCCAGGTCTTGGGCAAGTGTTCATTACCTGTGCTCTGTAATATTGGTTTGGATAAAGCCCAGAGAGGAAAGTGGCCCTGCAAGCCTGTGCCGGCTGCTAAGTTGGAGGCCCGAGCCAAGGGTTCTGGAGCCAGTCTTGTCCCTGTGAATTTCATTGTGCTTGGGTCACATTGGGCCTCTTCAAGGTTCCTCACTGAAAAGAAATTGGGCATTTAAATGCTCTTTTATCATAATCACCACGTATCCACATGGTAATTCATAAAAGTGCGGGGAATATATTGAAATTCAATATTGTTTTAGTCCAAATCAATATTAATAATTGTTTGCATTTTTAAAGTGCACTTTGCAATTGAAAAATGCACAAAGATCAACCAGTAGTTGCTAACACATCAAATTTTCCTATTAAAGGCATAGTCCCTTCCCTTTAAAATGTTTCTTATACAGCAGAGGATGGCGCTGATCCATGAAAATGGTTATTTATTATTTACGTGCACAACATTAGAATTTCCTTCCATTATGCACGAACTGAAAGGCCAGTAACTTTTATTTTTAAGTTCTTGATTTTTTTAAAGTACACTTTTTATTTTGAGATCATTTTAGATTCACCTACCATTGTAAGAAATAATACAGAGAAATCCTCTGTACTCTTTATCCCGTTTCCCCCAGCAGTAACATCTCACACAGCTATAGTGCAGCATCACAGTGAGGATGCTGACATTGAGATAGTCGGGACAGAGCACTTCTTCATCACCAGAAGGATTCCTCATGCTGCCCTTTTAAATTCTTTAAAAAGTAATGATCTTTAAATGACAAAGGTGACTATAAGTACAGTGGGATCCTCATCACTAGCCCTGTTTAGATTTCTGCCTCAAAATGATTTCTATCAATAAGTGAGGCACTGTCCCAGCTGGGCTCAGTGCAGGGGTTCAAGCTGAGCAGCGGTTGCCTCAGTAGGGAGTGGCCCACGGTGGGACTCACCTCAGCCAGGCAGGCCTCAGGGGAGCACAGCTTTGAGGATCAGAAAGAACCTGAGAACACGATTTCCAGTTTAACACTTGTGCCAGGGGCCTTTGCTCCCTCCATAAGGACAAAGTAGTCCCAAAGAGAGACAGGTTGGCAGCTTTAGTCCACAGGGGCCCAGCAGTGACCCAGCTGTGACCCAGCAGTGACCCAGATTTGTGGCAGGAGTGTGGGTGAGGGGTGTCCTCCCTAGAGAGCCGCCTGCTCTGCCTGCAAGTGGCCTCATGCAAATGAAATTGACGCGGTGTCTTTCTGTTCTCCGAGACATTTGTCCTCACACCAGACTTGCAGGGAACTTGGGAACTCGTCTACAGTGGATATTTTGGATGCAGACTGATTCTGAGATTAGGAAAATCAAATCTTGAGGGTCACACCGATGATTGGAGGAGCAGCCAGGCCTAGAACCTGAGCTCCCCACTCTTAACCTGTATCCATTTCATGACAGCCTGATGCTTGATCAGGCTTCCTGGGGCCACAAACTCAGCTCCTAGCGTCCTGGTCACGTTTCACATGGTCATGAACTTGACCACTCTCATCTCCTGGGCCCACACCCAGTCACCTGTGGGATGAGCGAAACTAACAGGTAGAGAGTGATTTCTGCTCAGTATCACCCTTCCATTGATTTTTTTTTTTTTATTGTGGTAAGGGATATATGTAACATTTTCCATTTTAACCATATTTAAGTTCAGAGACATTCAGTACATTCATATTCTTGTGCAACCGTCTCCAGAACTTTCTTCTTCCCCAGCTGAACCTCTGAACCCATTAATTGTTTTCCATTTCTCCTTCCCCCACGGCCTTTGGTAACCACTATTCTACTTTCTGTCTCTGAATTTGACTACATGGAATCATACAGTATTTGTCCTATTGTGACTGGCTTGTTTCACATAGTATACTATCCTCAAGGCATGCATGTGTTGCTCTCATTGACTTTTGATTGACATATTCAAAGTATAATTTTGTTTGGGAATTTCCTAACGTAATACCATATATTTGGGGGTTAATCCATTTCATGCATTTAAATGTCTTGTATATTTGTTTGTGCATATACCACATGTGTTAATGTACATGTCTATGTAGAGAGTCAACATTGACCTCTGCAAGTATATTAATTAGCTTTCAAGCCCCACAATTTGAAATCTGTCCTACGAACATGGGGGAACGAAAGTACTGCGCTTGCAGGGAGTGTGCTGTCAGTATTTGGGAGCTGTCAGGCTCCGTCAGGCTCCTTGGTGGAGTTCACCTCCTTGCCTCTTTTCCTGTCATGAGATTGGGCTACAATTCAGACCTGATTCTAACCCAGACCTGATAAAAACAAACTCGCAGCTCCTTGAAACATAAATGACCTTTTAAAATTCCGGGTCCATGGAGTACCTCTCTCCGTGTGGCCCGAACACTTCCACCTATTAACTCGTGCTCGTGCGGCATGCAGCAGAGGCTATTGATCACCTTCGCGTGCCAGGCACTGTGCAGCAGTGCTGGGAATGCACAAACCAGGAGAGGCCCAGCACAGCTCCCCAGGCTCCGAGAGTCTGAGGCAGGCGCGCAAACACTCCCCGTGCTGTGGGGGCAGGGCTGACATTGAGGGACACACACTCACAAGATTTGGGGTCGTGAGTCCCCATTCCAGACTCTGCCAGGATGGGGGTAAGGAGGGACTCGGTTTCTCTACCTGCAGAATTACTATCCCCTTACCCTGCCCCATTGGCATAAAATGCCCTGAAAATGTAAGAAGTCCTGGGCACAGGTGGTGTTTCTGGTGTGGTTCTACCCTTGACAGCTGTTGGAGGGCCTCGCAGCCTCTGGCACCTTGGCCAGGGTCTCAGGACCCCTCTGCCACAGCTGTGTCTTTGTGGGCTTCCCCTCAGCCTCTTTGTATAAGCAACCATGGGAAGCTGGGACGTGAGGTTCCTAGTGGCGCCGTGGGACAGGACTTTGGGGCTGTTTGAGCCCGATTTATACCTCGGCTTCTGCCTTAGGGCTCCCTTCTCCCCACTGCAGAAAGCACGAGGGGGTGAAGGGAATCCCTCCCTTGTAACAGGGAGCCGGAGGGCAGGAGAATTTCCTGCCCCAAGAAGCGTGTGACCGGGCGGGGCCCAGGTATTTCAGGACCCTGGCCAGCGCCCCCTCGCCCACGCCCGCCCTTGCCAGGCGCCGGGCCTGAGCTATTCGGAGCCTGGAGCCTGCAGCCCCGCCCTACAGTCCCAGCCCTGGCAGCCGTTCGTCATCCTCCAAGAGCATTGCAACTTTATGCCTACGCATAAAAATTGGAGGGATTCATCCCAGAGTTTGCCGCCGCCGCTGCCATTAGAGCGGTTTTAATTAGCCGCAGGATTTTAATGATCTGAAATCAAGAAGAAGCCCATCTCAGAAGTAATGCGGGAGCCGCGCACACAGAAGAACTTGTCTGACAAAACAGATGGAGGTGGTGGTCCCTAGGGACTGGGCTGTGTGCTCCGATTCAGTGAGGAGCAGAGGAGTTCCTGAGGCCAGAAGGCTGAGGAGGGAAGCGGAGGTCAGTCCCAAAGCCACCCGGGCACCCGGGCGGGGGCAGAGCCAAGGTTGGCCCTTCTGCCGCCAGGGCTAACGCTCGGTGCCGGATTCAAGGTGACGGCAGTGCCTGGCTCCATTCTCCTCAAGTTGCCATAGCAGCCTCTCTCTCTCAATGAGCAGCTTCTCCTGGAGCCCTCAGCTGGGAGGGAGGGACGTCATCGTTAGCTCCTGCGAGGAGGAGACCGACTGGCCAGAGAACTTTCCCGGCCCGGGGTCCGCACAGCAAGTGGGTGCACCCATGGGCACGTGCCCGGGCACCTCCTGCTGCCTCCACTGTGGTATGGGGTGGGTCCCCACAGCCAGAAGGGGTCCTCTGGGTGACTGGGGGAAGCATCCAGGCCTTGGAGCAGCCGCAGCCAAGCGTGTCCTTGGAGCCGTCCGTCCGTCCGCCTGCCGGCCTGTCGCCACTGGAGGTGCGTGTGTTTTGGCTGAATTCCCAAGTCCTTGCTTGCACCCTGAAGTGAATTTTTCGAACAGACAAATTTTTAAATCAGATAAATAAGGAAATGGGAGGAATCCTTGGCCCTGCCCTGTGTCCCAGGAGGTGTTTACAAGATTAATTGGATTTTTTTTTTCTTACAGTAAAAATTGGTGACGCCATTCAGGTGGCGGGGAGAGAAGCCGCTGGGAGTCCTAGGAATTGTGATGAGGGCAGGGCCTTCTGGAAACTCAACGGGCTGTTTATTTTTCTTGCCTTACGGCTCCCCACTCCACCCTCAGTTATATGACTTTTCTTATTGTCTTTTGGTCTTGGAAGGAGGCAGGGGGTAGAAGAGGGTCTCCTACTTGTCGTTGGAACTGAGGGTGATGCAGTGCATGGTGGTGATGCAACAGTCCCAGGTAGGCTGCAAATGTGTTTAGGGGGGCCTGGGCAGTCCACCCCTGCCTGTGACAGATCATAGTGCCCACAACCCAGGCAGCTGCTCGACTCCCAGGAGACAAGCAGCCTTTGGACCAGCATATCCCCATTGCCTTGAAAATAACCTCTGACTTTGAAGACAAGGACCCCTAGGGGAACAATAGGAGATCAGTTGTGCACACTCTCTGGAGTGTCTGGAGGTGTGTTGATGACCTCCCATCTACCCCCCGCCTTTAAAAGAAGGAGATTCTTACTGATTCTATGATGTTGGCCCCCTCCTGGGACACTGAGACGCAGCCAGACTTTGAACGATCACCCAGGAGGGGAGGCATGGCAACCTTTTCATTCCCGCTTGCACGGAGCAAGGAGTTAGCTGGTCAAATGGTCTGCAGTGAGAGCGCACACTGACGGGAGGGTCTGATGCTTAGGGGCTGGGCAGGGGAGGCCATGCACGGCTCTAACTCCAGCTCCCTGGCGTGGAGAGGGTGACTGTATCCTCTCGGGGGTCAACAAAGGGAAGGGTCTCTGAAAAGAGAAATGTGAATGGCTGATGCTCTCGCCACAGTGAAGGTGCAGATCCTGAGGCTGCGTAACTTCTCCCCCAGACTTGGGGCCTAGGGTGTGGTTGTCATCCTGGCTCCCTGGCTCATGAGCTGCCAGAGCCTAGCTCCATGTGGTGGGTTGGTTTGGGCAAGTTCAGAAACAAGTGAGTGCGGGTCATGGCTGCAGGACAGGGGAAGTCGAACGGTGACAATGTGACAGATTGCAGAGAAGAGGAGACTGGCCAGCTTTTCTCTAGTCACTTCTGCAGTGCCAGCTACTGTAAATGTGATGATCGTCATATGGGCATCTGAGTCCCCTTTCTTCATCAGAGTGTTTGGGCTGAGGTTGGGTGGCACTTTATCAGTTGTTTCACCAGGAGCTTTTAGCCATAAACTTGCCATCCTTTCTTCCCCTTTTCTCTCTCCTTCCCTTGCTCCTTTCTTACAAAATGTCCTGATGTCGGAGGTCACCTTAGATCAGATTGTCCTCCCGGCCTCATGTCAGACTCAGGGGGCCCATGTGGCTGCAGAATGTGTGCCAACACCATGACCGGCATAATCAGGGCTTTGTGGCAAGTTATTTACAGCTGGGGTCTGCCTGGGGACCATCAATGGCGTGGGTGTACAGGTGCTCGCTAGTGAACCTAGGCATGTGTGTGTACATGTCAGTGCACGTGTCCCATCCCCCCTGCCTCACTCTGTGTGATGTCATACCCACTCTCTCTCAGCTCTTTTCTGTGATGCCTGGGAATTTCCAGGGGTTAAGCCAACTGCTAGGGGTAGGGAGCAGAACAAGGATAGGAGAAAATAGCTTCACCCCCCCCATCAGTGCTCACACGTCCCCTGGACCTCAGGGCTGGCCCCAGTGGGCCTCGAAAGCAGTGCCTGGGAGACCACAGGGCATGGAGCATGCTGTGGGTAGCACTGAGAGTGACTGTTCTTCAGCACAGCCCGGGGCCTGCACTGGCCCCCAAGACAGTCGGATCCAGGGAAGCCACAGATGGAGAGGCCAGGGCCCCACATGAAGAGCTTCAGGGTCTGAGCCATTGCGGAGGGGACATGTGGATGCGCATTTTCACCACTGCAAGCCCAGGGCAGGGTTTCCCCTGTAATGGCAGGAAGCAGCAGTCTCTCTCTGAGGTGGGGGCCATTGCAGTGAGGTGGGGACCAACCTGACACCCCAGAGCCAGCTCCAGAAACAAAGCTGAGCCTGGCTCAGTGCTTCCTCCCAAACCTAAAAGCTGGGAGGTCGTGGGAACCACCTGCTCAGCACAGCCCAGAGAGCCCAGTGCGTTCCTTGTGTGTAGAGGCCTGGGGCAGGTTAATTAAAGTTAACTGAGTGAAAAAATAATTACAGAGACTGCAGAGGGGAGAAACCCAAACCTGCAATTTAACACTCTTCAGCCCAGAGCTTTCCTGAGAACAGTCCAGTCCATTTTCATGTGGGTAGGGGAGGGAGGGGCTTCTCTTATGATCACTTCCTGCCTCATGCCCCACAGGCTGGACGCAGAGGGGACAATAGCTGGGACTTCCTGCCCCAGCCCTGGGTGTCAGGTCAGGAATGGGTTCCCTGCAACAGAGGAGACCCCGAGCAGAGAAAGGTCCTGTGCTGAGCAGCACATCCAGTTTGGGGCCCAACCAGCCACCCACCTGTGGTCTCAGAGGCTTTTGGGAGCTGCCCACCTGGCTCAGCCTTCCTTGGACACTGCCCTGTTCCAGGATGGGGAAGCTAGGGCTCCTTGGATGGAAAGAAAGTGGTGCCCCTGGGCTGGTAAGGACTGGAGAAAGTAGGGAGACAGAGTGACTCTCAAGGGGGAGGTCCTGGGATATCTGCCCGTCTGGCCTTCATGGTTGGATTCCTCTTTAGCACCCACGCCACCCCACTGCAGGAGCTGGCATCCTTCCTTGTAGCAAATGGCAAGGGTTGCCCCCAGCCTGGCCCAACCAGGGTCACTGGTTGATATTGGGATATTTGGAATTTCTTCCCCTTCAGGAGGAACCAGGGTAAGTGGCAAGTTGCATGTAAGCTCTGGGTCTGCAGTGCCCATCTGTAAGAACATGAGGTTGTTGGTACCAGCTTCTGAGCCTGGGATCTGCCAGACTTGGTCTGGCTGCCCTGCATCAACCCCAGGCCTGAGGGCCTCAAGATCGGAGACAACCGTGATCTGGCCAGAGCATCAGCTCCGCCAGTGTGACTGTCCACAATCCCACCAGCCCATCCATCCAGTCTGTCAGGGAGGGACAGCTCTGGCTGGTGTGGGGAATGGCCAGGTTGGGGAGTCCATATGTCCCTGACATCCTCTGGGCCTGAGAGGCTCCTTTTCAAAGCTTCCTGCACTGTGGACACCTTGTCCCGCACATCTCACAGGGAGGGACCAGACAGAAGAAGATCCAAGGCCTTCACTGTCCACAGGGCGAGTTGCAAGGGACAAGGACCTGGAGTCCTGCCTGTACCTAGAACCCACTAAGGAGTGCGTGTGTGCTTGTTTAGAGGCTCAGTCTGGACAGTGCAGGTGGGTGGCCACTGTCCCTGGCTCTGGGTCTCGGGGCCTTACTTCGGGCTACGCCAGACAGAGGCCAGAGTGTGTCTCTCTCCATGGTTTTCTGGGGGTGCCAATACATACAAGAGACCCTGGAGGGAAGCTGGTGTCCCAGCCACAGGCGGTGACTGGACTTCCCTCAGCCTCTTTGGACTTGAAAAGGTGGAAGGGACACACCTGAGTAAGTTCCGAAGGGCTGAGGGCTCTAGGGATTACAGTCGGTCACTCACAGTGATTGGGGCTCCAGCCCGCCCAGGGGGCCCTGCGCCTCGGTGATGGACCATCTTTCTCCCCTTCTCTGCCCTGTAGACTGTGGCCTGATGGACACCTGGTATAGACAATGAGGGAAGAACTCGCCTCCCACACCCAAGAGGTGACCCCGGAGCAAGGCCCAGATGACCCTACGTGCCGGAACGATGCGGCTGGCCTGCATGTTTTCCTCCATCCTGCTGTTCGGAGCCGCAGGCCTCCTCCTCTTCATCAGCCTGCAGGACTCCACGGAGCTCGCCCCCCAGCAGGTGCCAGGTGAGCCCTTGCATTCGGCCCTGCCGCCTGCTTGCCCTCCAAGGCTGCCCTGGTGCCAAATCTGTGCCGAGACCCCTGGCAGGCAAAGGAGGGGTCCTGGCCTCTTCCTGGCGGGCATCAGCCTCAATATGGGGAACACTGTACCTGGTGTCAGACTGCTAGCCTTAGGGCTCTGGCCTCTGACCTCTGACCTCTGACCTCTGGCCTCTTGGTCTCTAGCCTCTGCACTCCTTTTGGGAATGATGGCCAGGCTGCCCATCTCTCAGCTGGTTGTTGCCTTCCGTGAAACTCAGATTTAAGGAGGAGTCTGCCACCTCTCCACATAATCTGGGTCATCAGAGGGTGAATGATGTCTCCTTTAACCCATGTCTCCAAATGGGACTCTTTCTCTGTCCAACCCTGGGGACCCCTTGAATCTAGCCCCTCTGGCCTGGGCAGAGGGATTAGGGGTACCTCCTAGCTTTTTGAGGCCGAGTCTACTCCTGCTGGCGCCCCACCTGCTGCCTCCCATCCCACCTGTCTCTGGTGGCCCACTGGAGGGCAACCCTCCCTGACTGGCAGGTGTCTGCTGGGGACTAGGGGGATGGCAGTGAGGGGAGAGCAGGATAGATGGTTCTGGAGCCTTGGGCAGGTGGGATGTGGAGAGGGGAGCTCGGGCAAGGTGCCTGCCTGTGGGACACAGCCCCTGCCCCAGAGAACACAGCAGGATTGGAGGGCAGCAGACACAGGGCCAAGGCCAGAGCTCGCTCAGCTTTGGAATGAGAGGAAAGCACCATTGCCAGGCCCAGCGTCTCTCAGCAGTGGTCCCGGGGGCCTTGTTGGGGGGGTGTCCATGAAGACACCCAAGTGTTCTGTGCTCTAGGACATGGGGAGGAGAGGAGGCTGGACGCTCAGGCAGAAGGTTCCTACGCCATCCCTGCCAGCAGCACACAGGATGGGGGCGGAGCACTTCCTGGGGGCACCTGGCCCTCAGAGAGGGGCACAGGGTCCTCAGGCAGGGAGCCTCCCCCCAGCCACCCTCAGCGCTGGCTGGCTCACACTCTCAGGGTCGAGTGTGGGCCTGTAGGCGATAGGTGGGAAGGCAGAAGGAGCTCTAGGAGGCCAGAGTTAAGAGCCTGGGCTTGGCGGCTGCTATCAGAGGCCCTGCGGGGGAGGCCTATGAGTTGATTCTTTCATCACTGAGTCAGTGAGAGGCAGCCAAGGCCGTGTGTCCCAGGAGACGGCAGCCAGTCATTGGTGCTGACTCACGCCTGGCTGGACCCTCACAGATGGTGGCTGTCACAAGTGGGTCTGGCTGCTCCCCAGCAAGGACATGTGACCAAGCTGGCTCCCCTGTGGGGACTTTGCAGCCTTATGTGAGATAATGACTGTGTCAGCCGAATCGGGCCCCACAGGGCAGCGCCGCTAGGACGAACTGAGAGTTGACCCTGCAGTGTGTACCCCGCAGTGTGTATTATCTGTGAGGAAGCAAGCTCCTGAGAAGGGGTCCTGAAACACACATCCGTGCTGCGAGTCTGTGCGTGTGTGTGCTGGGGTGCACACATGGGCAGAGGGTCCTCATGGCTGAGGTCTGTGTTCTGTGGACAAGCCTGGGAGAGAGGGAGTGTGTCTGTGGTGTCCAGCAGGGACAGGGGCCATACACGCATCCGTGGTGCACTGTAGGGGAAGGTGCTGTATCCCTGGGATTTCTAGGGTGAAGTGGTGAGCCGGGCGGGGGCTGGGGGCTGGATCTCGGAGGCTGGGGCTGGCAGGGTGTGAAGGATGGAAAGGAGCTGAAGCTAGCATGCCCTGCAGCCATGGACCACGTGCGCCCGGCCGATGCAGGCAAGGAGCACGCTTGGGTCCCGAGCCGTGTTCTTCTGGCTGTAAATGGAGCTCGACCACCTTCGCCACACGCCAGGTGATGGGCAGCCTTGACACTTTAGGTAAATCACATCAAACACAGTCATAAAACTTTAAATAATGCTTCCGTTACTTTCCCTGAGCAAAGTGTTCCTGACACAGGCTGTTTGTGTTGATTTGTTACAATTCATTTATTCTTTCCCTGTACTTCTCACAGCAGCCTAATTGTGATTCGGTACCCAGAAAGCAATATCAAAGTAATTTTCCACAACATTAGTTACAATTTTCTTCTGATCTTTCAAGTGAAACAATCCCATCCTGTTGGCTTCTCTGAGCATATAAACCTTGATTACATTTATCTGTTGGAAACCAGTGCTTACAAAGTGTATGTATCCAGTTGCATGGGTGGGTGGCCCCAAGGGCCCTGGACGAGCCTTCTCTGGGTGGATTTCTGCCCGTGGGAGTTGCAGACACGGGAGGCTGCCTTGCCATCCGGATCCAGCGAGGCTGAGGGGGCGGGGGGAGCTACAGAGGAAATTCTACGCAGGCTGCTCCGTCTTTCCCAGTGGCAGAAAGTTCCCTGGGAACAGAGTCACTGGCACCTGCTGTTGGTGGCACTGACCAAGGTGGGAGGAGGGAGGAAGACAGGTGAAGATCTGGAAACTAGCTTGAGAGGGTGCGCCGGAGCTCTTAGTTACTTGTGTTCCCTCAGGGTTGGGGTGTCATTGAGATTTCTCCCCTCAGCTACCAGGTGTTAACAGCAGCTGAATTTCTCAGGGAGCAGTCAGCAAACATCACCTGGCTCGTGCATTAGATGTAATCTTATGGAGTTGCCAACTCTTGTAAATCAAGCCATATTTTCAAAAACATTTGCTATATTTAAATCAAATCTTTTGAAATGTGAATCGCTGCCAGTTAACCTACCTTCAGTCTAAGATTAGATTTCCTTGTGTATCAAAGAATTCACCTATCCAGCTTTTTATTTTTCAATATTGCCAGGCTCTGAGGCCTCAGGAACCTCTCTTGACCCAGAAGACTAGACTTGCCCCTTTCCTAAGTGGAAGACTCGGAGAGCATCCCAACACACTGGCCCTGGGAGGCGGGAGGCAGGCTCCACGCCCATGGCTGGGCGAACTCAATGTTTATTTTTATGAGCTGCTTTTCTCTTTCTTTTCTTTCTTTCTTTCTTTCTTTCTTTCTTTCTTTCTTTCTTTCTTTCTTTCTTTCTTTCTTTCTTTCTTTCTTTCTTTCTTCCCTCCCTCCCTCCCTCCCTCCCTCCCTCCCTCCCTCCCTCCCTCCCTCCCTTTTTTTTTTTATGTTTTTAAATCCTCACCCAAGGATATTTTTTCCATTGCTTTTCAGAGAGTGGAAGGGGGGGGGGGGAGAGAGAGAGAGAGAAACATTGATGTGAGTTGCCTCCCACACACTCCCTGCCTGGGGCTGGAGATCAAGCCCAGGACCCTTCCGTCCACAGGCCTACGCTCTAACCACTGAGCAAAACTGGCTAGGGCTGAGCTGCTTTTCTTTATGAACTTTTTATTACGGAGAGTTTGGAACACACAGAAGAAAATTAGAACAGTGCAATGAACCCCATGCCCCGAGCACCCCCGACGTGGTCAGGCTTGCCCCATCCACATCGCCACCCACTTCCCTCCTGCTGTATGATTTGGAAGCATATACCAGGTGGAATGTCAATTCAGCTATAACTATTGCAATATATTTCTCAGTGTAAAAGAGAAGAGTTCTTTTTTTAACATTCAACCATTTTTTAATGTCAAATATCCAGCCGGTGTTGGATAGCTTGTTGTCTCACAAATACTATAAATACCTTTATTTCCAATGTTTTGTATTCAGAACTCAGGTCAGGCCCACACACTGCAGTTGGTGGGGGAGTCGTTGAATCTCCTCCGCCTGTAAGATTCCCTCTCCATCTTTATTTGTCTCTTGCTATTTGTTGGAGGAAACTGGGTCACAAGTCCTGTAGAGTTGCCCACAGTTGGGAATTTTGCTGATTGTGTCTGCTTGGTATAGTTCAATATCGCCTTCTGTCCTTTGTCTTCCCTATAAGTTAAGTAAATTAGCTGTTCAATCGGATACAGATTTGGTTTTCCCTTCTTTCTTTGTCCCCAATTCATATGCGGTACCAGGTCCTTCCTTCCGGAGGCGCACATCTGCCCGGCCCTCCTCTGTGATGCCAGTTGCCTAGGTCCAGCCCTTCGGTGGGGCTGCAGGATTCCAGGTTCTATTTTATCAGCCCTCATTCTTTTAAGTGGGATGGATTTCGTTTTAATGGGATGAAGTGAGTCGTAGGTAGTGACCCATGAAGCCGAAGTGACCAACTGGTTGATTGGCTTATTCATTGATACATTAAAAAATTGACTTTATGACACAAATTCTGTTGCGAGCACACTATAAATCGTTTTTCTTAATGTTTGGTTTTTGTAGAGTGAGTTGTCTGAAAGTGGGCCTCCCCCATTTCAGTAATGTAACTCTGCTTCCCCAAAGCTGTGGAGTTGTGGGTGGTGGTGCTGGGGGCTGGGGCTGGTACTGGGGTGTTGGGGTGGGAGGGCAGCCGCGGTGATGGCAGAGATCCTGCTCAGGGGCCCCAAGTGCAGGCAGAGGGGACTGGGCAGCTCGGATGATGTCTCGGTCTGCAGCCTGCCCCAGGTCATTCCTTCCAGGGCACAGGGCCTTCAAGGGTAATAATAATAACAAACAACCTCTGGGCATGTACCACACGCCACGTCTTGTGTTAGCACTTCACATGTTTTAATGCATGTGATTCTTATAAGCAATGACTATTCACATTTGCAGGCAGGTGCCGAGCACTCCCTAGGGTGGACACACCACTACCAATGTGGTGCACGACGCTCTCAGGGATTCGCTCGTGACGGGCACTGCCGCAGCTCTCTCCATGTATTTGGCATTCATTTAATCCTTTCGAAACCCCATGAGCTAAGTGCTGTTACACCATTTGACGGATGAGCCTGCTGAGGTAGGAGAGGTTAAGAGCTGTGCCCAAGGCCACTCGCTTTGGGCTTCGGAGCTGGCTGTTGCCCGCCGCACCTGCTGCCTTCCCAGCAGCCGTGATGCTCAGTGTTGCCTGGTGCGGGCCCGGAGCAGAGCCTGGGCAGAGAGAAGAGCGTGGATCGATGTTTGGAGGCGTGAGAGAGTGCGGCGTGGCAGGAACTCCCAGTGGGTTCGGGGCTGGAGTGCGCCCTGCGGATCTAGACTCGTGGCTGAAGACACAGCCAGGCTGGGGCCCGGGGAGCCCTTGGAGCACTGCGGAAGAGCAAGCCTCTCCGCAGGTCACAGGGTGCCCGGGATTCTGAGGGGGGGTGGCTATTAAAAGGCCCTCTCTAGTGGCTGCATGTAGGCAGGAGAAGAGGAGGGGACAACCACAGGAGAGCAGCCGGGAGGGGGTGAGTGAGGCCTAGGGTGAGCGGGGACGGCGTGGGGTGGATTCAGGGCATCAGGGGTCAGGTTCAGAGTTGGATCCCGTGGGTGAGAGGGTGTGGAGGATGAGGAAGGCAGCCATCTCCGTTCAGGCTGGCTTCCACGTGGGTTTCTGGCTCTGGCAGATGGGGGTCAGGGGTGCCACTCACTGGGGCAGACATACAAGACAGGGAGTGGTCGGGCAGAGGGGCTGTAGACTACACATTCTGTTTTAAGCAGATGGCATCTGAGATGCTTGGTAGGGTGTGAGGAGTCACTCTATAACTCTTCCGCTCAGCACTCCAGCCCCATAGACCTCAGAACCAGGCGAGAGAAGTAGGAAGCCCCCGACTGCCCCACCTTGCCTCCACCCACATCTTCATTCACAGGTCATACACCCACTCCTTCCCTCTCACACACCTGAGGGCAGAGTCCTCCTGGCAGGGTCAGGAGGGCTTCTTGGAGGAGGGGATTTGTGAGTTTCTTGCAGAAGCAGTGAAGTGGGCTTGAGTGAGTCTGGAATTTCTCCCCGGAGCACACACTGATGAGTGTCTTGCCCAGTATCTCACAGCTAGAAATCGACAGAAACAGAATCCTAACACCATGGGCCTGACCAATTCCCTGGAGGCGGGGTTGTGTTGGCTGGAGGCGGTGTGGCCCTCACTCTCGGTGCCACAGTTACCAGGGACACACAGCCCTGCCTGTGCCAGTGATGAGGCTACACTGCAACGTCAGAGGTTTTGTCTTGTTCCTACAATGACCGTTTCTGTCCAGGTGTTTACCCTGGGAGCTCTGAGCGCACACCACTGGCCCAAGCCCGGGGCGGGCCAGGGCCACAGCGTAACTGCTGCGAGGCTCTAACAGCTCTAACATCACCTGTGTGAGGCTGATGGGGGAGATGGAAACTTGGTGGCCATCCCTCCTTGGCTGTCGGGGGAGGGGCAGCCTGCTGGGTCGGGGTGTCCAAGCCCACGGTCCTCTGGGCCAGGGAGCCAGCCCCTCCAGTTTCCGTGGAGCCACCTGCGTTCCCCGGCCAGCTGGGTTTTATTGGAATCCTCTCTGGACAGGTGGGTTTTATTGGAATCCTCTCGAGTCTGTTTCCTGAAACCGTTTTCTAACGGCATTGCGGAACATCATATATATTTCCTACAAACCTTGCAAGGCTGACACTTCCTTGTTGTGACTGTGAATATCAGAAGTGACATGTAATTGCAGTGATCCATCCTGTTAAGTAGCTAGCAATCTATCATCGCAAAATCAGCAGGGCTGGGCCTCTCGGAACCTGGTGTTTCTAGGCAATTCAGCCTCAGTGAGCCGAAGCTCTTGCCAAGTGCCGCTGGGCTCACGAGGCCGCTCTGCCCTCCCTCCACTCGCCTGTCTGCGGCCACAGCAAAGAAAGTGTGCTCTGCGGAAACCATCCACTGCTCTCATTCTCTGGAGTGCCCTCTCCTCGTCACAGCATGCGCCAGGCTCTCAAAGTCAGGCTGTGGGTCAGGTGCCTGTAACAGTGCCCCTTCCAAGCGTGGCCCTTGGCTTCCTCCCCCCTCCTCCTTGTCATCTCCAGCACAGCTTTGTGGGGGTTCTTTCTGGTGCCATGGAGTGGTCAGTGAGCTGGAGCCCTGGTGGGTTCTGTGTGGACAATGTGAGGGTTTAGACAGAGAGGGGACCGGGGATGGCCTAGCCTGCCTCGATGGGGTGGGCTCACCGAGGCAGGGCCTGCACATTTGGGGGCACCACTCACACTGTGTTCTGTGTTAATTCTCGGGAAGTGTTGACTTAAACTGCACTGTGAAGGGTGTCCCCTGGAGTTGTGCAGAGGGCAGTACTGGTGCAGAGGGAGACATGGGGCCCCCACCTGGCAGTTGGCCAGTGAGTGACATAAAGGGGGGTGGTGTCAGATATGAACCCTCAGGTGTGGGCACCCGGAGTCTAGTGGGTTTGGGGGGCCCTTGGGATGCTGGCTTTGGGCCTTTTCTGATTGTGTGTTGAGGGGCAGGGCTTCATGAAGGATCCTCACTACTGCCCTCCCTGGGCCCTGACCTCAGGGCACCCACCGTGGGCCCCATCTCTGCAGTGGGAGTTGACCTGCCACAACCCTCTCTCACCTGAGACTGGGCTGCTCCAAGTGGCAGCACCCGCCCTCAGCTCCCTGCCTCTGCTTCCCTGGTGTTGTCTCCATTTCCTGGGTTCCTCTGCCCTCCTGCAGGGGCCGAGAACATTTCCCTCCTCCCTGCAGAAGATGCCCTGAGGGTCTGCAGCCAGAGCCTCTCTTTCCTTTGGTGCATTAAAATCTGCTAAATGAAAAATAATGAGCGTGTAGGAACTAATAACGGGAATCACCTAATTAAATTAGGAAACAGACATCATATTGCTGTAATCTGAAAATTCATATTAATAGAAAATGGTCCCAGAATTGTTATGCTAAAGGTTCCTAGGGGTGGGGAAATTAAAGAGAAGAGCAGAACAGAATATTGGGACAATTATATCCAATAAGAGCAAGACTTGGGTTTTAAAGGAACTAAAGTAAAATGCTAAAAATAGAAGACAGGATCATCGGGTGGCTCTAATGAAGTAAAGGACAGAAATGGCTTTGAAAGCCATGGAGCTCCACACATGCGTGACAATAATTTTTAAAACAAGACAATGTAATTAGCTTCAATGAGCATGGAACATAGTAGCAGTTATCGCTGTTGGCGCCTGACACTGTCCTGCATTTCACCTTCCTTCACCCTGTGGGGCATCATCGTCCTCAACTTAGACTCAGAGAGGTTAAGTCAGATGCCCAAAGTCCTGCAGCCAGAGTGGCCCAGGGCAGGTTTCGAACCCAGATGTGCCTGACTGATTACAAAACTTTCGTTGGACTCACTCTGCCCTCGCCTGTTGCTACTAGTTGAAGTCATGGTCTGCATTTCTTGTATTCTCTGTTTTTCTACCATTTCCTCAACGGGCATTTCTTGCTGACACCCCGCCGATTTCGGCAGCGGCCGCCTCCCTGACCCCAGCCCCAGGTTGCTCTGGTGTCTTGGTTAATGATGCCCACGCGAAGCCTTCTGAAATTACAGTCCAGCTGGAAAACTGGGTCTGCCATTGTGTCCGGGCCTGGGTGGGAGCCGAGCAGGGCGGGCGGTTCCGATGCTGGCACCGGTGCCCGGAAGACCCGGTTTCAGGTAGTGTCTGCACCAAGGCCGATTGTTCCCCTGGGCCCCCCACTCAGGGCGTGAATCGGGCTCTGTTCACCTGCGACATGAGTCATGAGTCCGCAGGCCCAGAGCGGGGCTCAGGTGTGGGCTGACCCCTTTCCCACTCTGCCAAGCCCAGAATGAATTGGAGACACCCCGAGAGGAGAGGAAAGATCTCTGTGTGAGATGCCCCAGAATTACTCTGCTGGGACTGCAGCTAGGCTGGCGTTGAGCCCAATGTTGGGGTGGTGCTGGGGAGGTATTCCAGACCGGGGTGGGGGGCTGCCCCCCACCTCCCCCACCTCTCTCCATTCACTGCTTAGGCATCTTTAGCAGAGCCACCTGACATTAGAGCCCAGCCCCCACCGAGCTCAGGAGATCTGCCAGGAAGAGCGGAGGGCAGAGCGGGACTGCAGCCCCGAAGTGGCAAGGACCCGGAGGGGCGGCCCCTTCTGCCTGGCTGGCCTCCCTGCTCAGCCCCACTTGGCTTGTAGTCTCAGGGCTGTGGGATGGGGGGTGGAGGGGTGGGCTCAGGACACACAGGGAATCAGAAGACCACGCTCACTGCGGTGTGGGGGGGTCTGTAGAACCCTAGCCCAGGCGTCGAGGCCCCACCCACCTCCCTGCCATCCTACGCTATTAACGCGGGCAGTGGAGACATGGTTCTGTGCCAGGACAGGGTCCAAGGACAGGACCGTTGCTATGGTTGCTGTCCTTCTCCATGGCCACTAGGCAGTTCTTGGTTTTTTAAATCCTGAAAAGGTCATGGTGGTAGTTATGACAATGGAGGCGCTGAAGGGCTGGATCTGGAGGCTGATGCACTTCTCCTGTTTATGGTGGCACATTTCATGTGGCTTTAGGGTCAATGTGGGTGTTCTCCTTCCCAAAATATTTGCAGTAACTTGGGAGCTCAGGCAGATCCCACCTAAGCCAGAAGCTCACAGTTACACATCTGCTGATATTTTCATTATAAATCTTATTTCCCCAGATTGTGGCTCTGCAGAATTAATTTGAATCACGGTGGAACTCAGTGGACAATTCTTTCATTCAAAATGTTTATTTATGTGGGAGAAACAGCTAAACTTAAATGGGTCCCGTTGCCCCCGACAGCCTCTGCTTGGGGCCCCCTGCCCGGCTAGCTGTTCTGACAGAGGGTCAGGAGCACAGGGGTCTCCCATTCTCACGGCCTGGGATCCAGGCAGGAAGTTAGGGTGCCTCTCACTGAGCGAGCCCTAAGGCTTGGCCAGAAGTCCTAAAGACCACCTATAGGGTACCTGGTTCCATCCAAGCTCTCCCTTCTCCCCAACTTGGTTGTCCCCAAAGCAGGTCAAGGGTGTAGGCCCTGGCCAGTGGTTCTCAGCCCAGGTAGGCTCCTAGCCTGGGCTGGACTGAACCTCTCGCCACATTTTGGCTGTGGGTCCTGTGCTTTGTCCTGTGAAAGGCAGCGGGAAAGGAGTCTGGGATTCCCCCCCCCCAAGCTGCCATTTCTGAATGCATTCGACCTTTGCCCTCAGAGCCTGGGCCAGCCCGGGGGGAGGGTGATGAGGGGGGATGTCAGTGGCAACCGTGTGGGGTCTCCAGTTTACCAGGAAATGCACACTGAGTGGGGCCGGGAGGGGGAGTGGACAGGCAGCCCCTGGGTGGGCAGCTGCGTGGCTCCAGCCCAGAGATCTGTGCTGGGTGCTGCCCAAAGTGGCCAGATCCTCCTCTTCATTTTTCCAACGAAACTAGGAATCTGTAACATATTTATGTGAAGTCTCCTGATTTTTAAATGGCAGCTCAAATTTTAGGTGTTTTCAGAGTCGGACAATAAGTCATCTTGGTTGGATGGGCTGGAAGGAGAGGGTCTGTCCAATATCCCAGCCTCCCTCAGGCTGAGACCTGCCCCCCACTCCCTGGGCATCTCTCCCGTCAGTCACCCCACGACAGAGAGGTGGTGGGTCCCCCTGATGAGGAGGGGACTCCTTAACTTTGCAGCCCCAACAGGACTGCATCAAGCCAGACCCCAAGGGAGTCATGGGCAGAGCCCTCCCAGGTGCCTGCTGACCAGCAGGGCCTCCTTCTGGCTCAGAGGGTCAGGAGCCCTGCCAGATACCGTTCACTGTTCACTGGTCAGGCATGAGACCTGGGCGCCTAGAAGGTGACTGGTCAGCAGAGGTGTGTGGATGGGCAAGGGCCCTGTGGGGGTCTGGGTGGGGCACACAGTGAAAACCTCCCTTCATTTGCAGTTATTCATATGCAAATATCAGCACCCCAGAGCAAGCTTTTGTTGCTGTGACTAAAGGATGAATCATCTTCCTGCAAAGGTGGGCCCTTCACCAAGGAGCTGGGAAGTGGGCTGTGGGTGTCTGTGGAGTGCACTTGGGTGTAAATAGAAAATGATTTCCTGTTTCCCACAGTGACAGCACGTCAGGGACAGCTGCACTGGCCTTTCTTCCCCTCCTAGGACACTGTCTGGGGCCAGGCCTGGCAAGAGGCACTTTGCAGACAATTCCTCCACATTAGGCAGGGGCCAAGCCACCAGGGATGTGAATGGGACCAGAGAGTCCCAACAGGATCCTGGAGGCGGCACCTCGGGGAGTGGCTTGAGCAGTGATGAGGTAGGGAGTGCTGAGTGCCTACTGTGTGCCGGGCACTGCACTTTACGTGCCTTACAAATATTCTCCCACAGAAGCCTCACAGCACCTTGTCTCCATTTTACAGATGGGGAAACTGAGGCATGGAGAGGCAAAGTCATTTGCCAAAGATTATCCAGCCAGGAAGTGTCAGTGCCTAAACTAGAACCTGGGTCTTCAGATCCTAGACACACAGGGTCTTATGGTGACTGACAGCCACTCAGAGCTGTAAATGCCACACTGTGTGACACTCGGTGTTGGAGGGCAAGCCTGGGGCCAGCACGGCACCCCCACACTGATGTCTGGGGCGTGCTTCATTTCTGTGCATGGCAGACGTGTTCCAACCTGTGCACGTGTGGGTGCTGGTGAAGCCACGGGACCTCTGTGAATCTGTGTGCATGTCTGGCTCTCATTCACAATCGCGTGAACGAGTGTGTGTGTGCACAATCATGAGCTGTGTGCATGCCTCGGGCTCACAACTCACGTGGGAAACATTTCCCATTGAAGTTTGGGTTTGGCTGCTCCGGGTGCACACTGACATTTTAACCTGCCATGAGCAGGCTTGGGACACAGGGCCCAGGATGGGGCAGGTGACTTTGGCACCACAGTTGTAAGCCGCAGAAGTGGGTGAGGAATTGCCATTTCAGCATGAAGTCGGCAAAACCAGTTATTGTAACCCCCTGCCTGAGACCTGGGCAGACCAAGTGATGAAATTACATTCGTAATATTTCTGGCCAAGTGATCGCTGCTTGAATTAGTTCCTTCCCAGGACCCAGTCAGAAGTAGCAGCAGTAATTAAAGGATTTTCTGGGCTTAAACCAAGCCTGCTTGCCAAGCAGGTACAATATACAAGGGCTTTCAAAATGTGTATGGGCCTTGTCCCTTCCTGGGGAGTGAGAGGGAGCGACAGTCAGTGACAGCAGGAGGACCACAGCCAGGAGGGGGTGGGTTGTTACTGCTGGGGCACTTTCCCACTTGCACCCATTTATTTCAGAAATGTCTATGAACCCCAACCTGGTTGGGCGCTGGGATTCTACAGAGGATGGAACCATGAGGTCCCCGTTCTAATTGAAGTCAGTGACCAGGGGGATAGGGGGTTCCTGGTATCCACCCCCACTCCTGCCCAAGCAGGGGTTTCGGCGCTGTTCCCAGGAGCTCTCAACGTCCAGAACTGCCTCCCCCTTCCATTCTGCGGCTGTAAACCGGGGTCTGCGGCTGAGACCAGACTGGGACTTTGGCCGATCAGAGAAAGAAAGGGCATTAGCGTGGCTTTATCCTATCTGACCATTCCTGTGTCCTAGAGAGTGAGGGAGCCAGGCCCAACAGCAGGCACACCAAAGTGGGGACCACCAAGCCTGTTTCGCATTTCTTCCATTGGCTTCACTGAGGGCAGCACACAGCCTTTCTCGGGGAGTGGAAAATGCCAGAATCTCATGAAAGCAAATACCAGCAATGTGGCCAGTGTGGGCTGACTGAGCTGATGTGTCTGCCTGCCCTGGGTAAAAGGGAACCAAAAACTTTTTTGAAACTCAGGAAGAATTTCAGGAGCCAGAAAAAGAGAAGATGAGGGAAGTGGGGAACTCCAGGGAATGCCTGCCGCAGGGCATGGGGCTAGGGCCTTTTTTTTTATTTTTATGTTTTTATTGATTTTAGAGAGGGAGAAAGGGAGAGAGAGAGAGAAATATCCATTGATCAGCTGCCTCCTGCATGCCCCTGACCAGGGATTGAGCCTGCGACCTGGCATGTGCCCTGACCAGAAATCAAACCCCAAAACCTCTTGGTCCCTGGGATGACACCCAACCAACTGAGCCAGAGCAGGCCTTTTTTAAAAAGCTTTATTCAGTTAAAATTTACATGCCATAACATTAATCTATTTTAAGTGTACAAATCAATGATTTTTAATGAGCTTACAGACCTGTACAACTATCACCACAATCCAATTTTAGGATATTTCCATTGCCCCCCAAATCTCCCATGCCCACTTGCAGCCACTCCCAGGCAACCACTAATCTACTTTCTGTCTTCATTTTGTTTTTTGAGCATTTCACATGGTGTAATCATAAAATATGTAGTCTCTTGGGCTTTTTTCACTTAGTGTAATGTTTTGAAATGTGTCATGTTACAGCTTGTGTTCGTGGTTCACGCCTCTTTATTGCTGAACAGCATTCCAGTTTGTGGAATTTTGGTTTATTTGTTCACCGCTTGGTGGACATGTGGATTGTTTATACTTTTTTGGCTATTATGACTAATACTGCTATGAACATTCACACACAAGTCTTTGTGTGAACATATGTTTTTATTTCTCTTGGGTAAATATTTTAGGTTGTATAGTAAATTTATGTTGAAATTTTAAAGAAACTTCCAAACTGTTGACAAAATGGCTGCACCATTTACATTCCCACCAGCAAAGCATGAGGCCTCCAAAATCTCCACACTCTCGTCAACACTTGTTATTATCTGTCTTTTAAATTATAGCCATTCAAGGGGGTGTGAATCGGTATCTCCTTGTGGTTTTAATTTGCATTTTCTAATGACTAATGATATTGAACATATTTTCATGTGCTTATTAGCCATTCAAATATCTCTTTTAGTGAATAATCTAATCAAATCTGCTCATTTTTTAAATTGTTATTTGTCTTTTTATTGAGTTGCTCTTTATTTTCTAGATCCAAGTACTTATTACATTTGCAAATAATGTCTTCCATCTGTGGTTTGTCTTTTCATTTTCTTAATGGTGTCTTCGAAGTGCACAAGTTTTTAATTTGAAGTACAGTTCATCAATTTTTTTCTTTTATGGATCCTGCTTTCAGTGTTGTATTTAAGAAATCTTTGCCTAACCTAAAGTCATAAAGATTTTCTCCTATGTTTTCCTCAAAGTTGTTATAGTTTTAGCTCTTATATCTACGTCTGTGATCTATTTTGAGTTCATTTTTGTGCTTTGTGTGAGATAATGGCCTAACTTCATCTTTTTGAGTGCGGATATCCAACTGTCCCAGCCCCACTTTCTGAAGACCATCATTTCCCCCCATTGAATTGCTTTGGCACTGTGGTCAAAAATAAATTGGCCATAAATATAAGGGTTTTATTTCTGGTGTCTCAATTTTATTCCATTGATCTATATATAAATCCTTACTCCAACAGTACAATGTCTTAATTACCATAAGTTTATAAAAAGGACCACACACCATGAAGTCAGGAAGTATAAGTCCATTTTCAAGATCATTTTGGCTGTCTAGGCCTTTGTAAAACCATGTAAGATTCCATGTAATTTTAGGATTAGTCAATTCCTGCCAACAAAAAGCCTGTTGGGATTTTGATTGGCGTTGCATCAAATCTAACATCAATTTGGAAAGAATTATTCTCTTAACAATATTGAATCTGCCAATCCATGAACATGGAATGCCTCTCCATTTATTTAGACTTTCTTTTGTTCTTAGCAGTATTTTGTAGCTTTCAGTATACAAGCCTTACCCTTCTTTTGTTAAATTTATTCCTAAGTATTTTATTAGTTTTGATGCTGGTAACTGAGATTACTTTCTTAATTTTATTTCTGGATTGTTCACTGCTAATATAGAGAAATACAACTGATTTTTCTGTATCAGTCTTGTACCCTTCAACGTGTTGGTTAATTTTAGTAGTTCTTTTTGTGAATTCCCTAGGCTTATTTGCAGACAGCAGGGTCATGTCTGCAAATAAAGAGAGTTTTACTTTTTCTGATCTGAATGCCTTTTTTTTTCTTTTCTGATTGCACTGGCTAGTACAATATGAAATAGAAGTAATAAATTCTGATCTTAGCAGGGAGAGCATTTAATCTTTCACCAGTAAGTATAAGGGTAGCTATTGGATAGGTAAAGATGACCTATACCGTCTAAGGAAGTTTCCTTCTACTGCTACTTTGTTGGAAAAAAAAAATTTTTTTTTTAACATGAATGGGTGGTGGGTTTTGTCAAATGCTTGTTCTACATCTACTGAGACGTTTAGGTGATTTTACCCTTTATTCTGTAAACATAGTGTATTACATTAATACATCAATCTTGCATACTTGAGATAAATCCCACTTGGTCATGGTGTATGATCCTTTTTATACATTGTGGGGTTCAGTTCGCTAGGATTGTTTTGGGGATATTTTGAGAGATAGTTGTACATCGTTTTCTATTGTTGAGATGCCTTTGCCTGGCTTTGGTATCAGATTAATATAGCTGTAATGTCTATATGAGAAAAGGAGGATCTCAAATCAATAACCTAAGCTTCTATCTTAAGAAACTAGAAAAAGAACAATAAACTAAACTGAAAGCAAGCAGAAAGAAGGAAGTAATAAATATTAGAGTAGAAGTCGATGAAACAGAAAACAGTAAAAGACAAAAGCAATGAAACTAGAAGTTCGTTATTTGAAAAGATCAACAAAATTGACAGACTTTTGGCTAGACTTAGCAAAGGAAAAAGAGACAATACACAAATTACTGAAATCAGGAGTGAAAGAGGGAGTATCACTAACGAGGATGAGAGAGCACTATCAATACTGCAGGTCCACCTGAGCCGGGTGCTGAGCTGGAGGGCGACCTCTGTGGATATTGCTCTCACAAGCCGTCCAGCCTCTGCTCGTTGGCCCAGTTTGCCTGGGAAGGTCCCAGTTTATGCTGTGGCCTGGTGTAAGTTGTATCAGTGCCCCCCTCACCCTCAGGAGTGGCTTCATTTTTACGATCAATCTTTGTATAGGTATACTTCCGTACAAAGAAAAAATTAACCAGAAAGAATGGGGTATAAAAAAATAATGGTAAGGAAATAAATTGTAGGCATGTAGATAAATGTGAACAAGTACTTACTTTAAAAATAATAAACAACCCTAATTTGGGGAGGGGGAGTTTAGGAACTGTAATAACATGCAGGTTTAGATAGGGGACAGTAATTGGAGTTAAGAATTCTAATATCTTGTTAGGGAGGAAAATAAGGGTGGTAAACTTGGGCCTTTATTTTAAAATAAAGCTGACCACTGGAAGTTTATCTTCTGAACTTCTGCACTGGCCTCTCTCAGTGTAGCCCCACCACTACAGCTGGGTGCCTGTTTAATCACCTCCTAGTCACCTCATTAGTAAGGGGTCTCCCCCCTTGATTGTAGGGATGGCCAATACTTAGCACTGGACAGATGAGCCCCACAGCAGTGGATTAGTCACATGAACTGGCAGCCTGGGGGAGCAGACACCACATGTCACACACATCACATGGAGAGCAAGCAAGCAGGGGCTGTAGAGGCAGGTTAGCAGTATCAAGAGGGTGGGGTGACACCCTGGTCCTTGCAGGGAGGTGTTATTGGCTTGTCTGAATAATCCCATGGGCTGGGAGGGCACTGAAACCTGCTACCAGGGGTAAGAAAGAACTGCCTTCTGTCCCCTTCTGAGGTTGTTTGGCTAGGGGACCTCATCAGCAGGAGTTCGGCTGTTTGAGGGAGGCCTCCCAATTTCACCAGATGTCCAGGAAGCACATGATATTGGGCCTTAATGTAAGGCCTTTCACCATAGCAGCAGACTGTCCCAATGGAGAATAGAAACACCTCATCCTGAATGGGGGCAGCCCTGAGCCAATGTGAGCCAGACGGGAGGCTCCTTGCTCAGCCTCAGAACTGTCACCCCAGCTAGGGTGCTGGCACCCTGCTCTACTCCTGCCCTGGTCAGCCTCTGTCCTTCCACCCTGCCTGCCCATCTCTCTCTTTACCACCTGTCCATCCTCATATACAGGCACATGGTATAGAAACCCATAGCCCCAGGGCCTGGTTTGTGACTCCTTCAGAACTGTCATAGATGGAGACTGTCCAACCAGTGTGGACCCTCATGTGGACAGCAGCCAGGCCTCGGTGATGAAGCTCTGAGCTCACATTGGGGTTTCTGGCACTTGCACTCCCTGCCTGGATAGGTAACTCCAACCTCCCCTGGCAAAGGCCCTGCATTCTTGACCCATTGCTGCCATTTTAAGAACCAATGTAGTCAATGGTTGGGTGAAGTGAGGTTCCACTGGCCACTTGTGGCTTCTTCTGGCTCACAGGGGTCTGTGGAGGTGCCACATATCCCAGCATCTGCCTTCCCAGGGGAGGAATGGGTTGGTCACCCCGGCGGGCACCATTGCTTGGCATACTAGGTCGACAGTAGCAGTATGGCAGGCTCCCACCTCAGTGGTATTGGACACATTCCCTCAAATGCCACCGTGGCATGGTCAGTGTGCTGGCGAGGCAGCTGCCTCCCCCGTTCCCTCCCTGGGGTCTCCATTCCTCAAGGCCAAACCCAGGCATTTCAAGTTGTGGCTGGAGAGGCTGGGGTTGGAGTTCTGAATCTGCTGTTTTTCTGAGCTACAGAGCCTGGCTGAGGAGTGCAGGGCTTGGAGAGAGTAGCCTCAGAAGTCCAAGTCCAATGCCAAGGCTTCCATCTCCGTTGCACCAGGAGGGGCAGCTGCTACCTAGAACAGTTCTCTACCTGGGCCGCTTGTCAAAATCACCTGCGGAGGTGTTAATGTTTAAAACCTGATGTCCAGGCTGCACCTCAGACCAATCCAATCCACGCCTTAGGGGAGGGACCCAGGCAGCAGTTTTCAAAGCTCCCCAGGTGACTCTACTGTGTGAGCAACTTTGAAAGCCTTTGGTTCAGAATAGTGCTTCTCAGACCTTAACCTCACTACAGGTCACTGGGACCACTTGTTAAATGCAGGTGATGATCCAGCAGGTCTGGGTGGGGCCCAAGATTCTGCATTTCTAACAGCAGGGCTTATACTTAGAGCCCTGCAGCTGAGAGTGTAGCTCTAGACACTAGCACCAGCTACATGTGGGAGCTTCCTGAAAATGCAGACACTCCAGCCTGGCCCAGGTCTACTGGACCAGAGTCTGCATTTTACCGCGATCCCCAGGTGGTCTGAATGATGAAAGGCTGAGAAATGGTGGTTTAGGAGACTTTACTGGCCCAGCAAGTCTGAGAAATGGAGGGTGCTTTCTAACCTCATCAGGGGTCGCAGGCAAATATCTCTTTGTCATCAGAATGACAGAGCCCAGGCTTGGGTCCTTCCAGCTGGGTAGCTCTTTTAATTCTCTCTCTCTCTTCTCCTACCTGTTGTCTGCTCTGGGAGGGTACTCAGCTGGCCGTGCCTCTCTCTTTGCCCTCCCCAAGCCCCCTGCTTTAGCCTCCCCCTTGCCTATTCTTTCCTGGTACGGGGCTCTCACTCCAGGCCTGCCCCACGCTGCCCCAAACCTCTGAATTGCGCCCAGGCTTCGGCACAGCCTGCTGACTGCACAGCGCTCTCTCAGCACAGCAGCCCCACTCCGCCCCACCCTGAGAGACCCAGCCAGCCCCTCCCTCCACTGGCCCGACCCTAGTACCAAGGTCGCGTCGCCTCCTGGGAACTCATCTGCTCTGTTTTCATGTTTGCCCTGTTGCCCTCTGAGCTGCCCCCCTTCTCCAGCCAGTGAAGAGCTCCAGCCCTGCCCTTGTACAAGTCACTTCCTAACATGCCACACCCTGGGCCTCCCCTTCCCCACTCATTGGGGATGCTGCGGTCAAGGCCAGGGATGTGCTGTGACCAGCCTGAAGCTCACAATCTATTGTCTGGCTGTGCTTTCCCCTGCCTTGTCCCTGGTATGATCTGAGCCTCCGAGAGCTTGGACCCAGGCCCCCATTCCCAGGGGTAGGTAACGTGGGGATCTTCGCTGGGCTGCTGCAGCTTCTCCTGACAGCCGGGGTCAAGGAGACACAGAGGACGGGTTTCTGCACTGACAGTGACAGGCCTTGAGGGAGCACTGACAGTGACAGGCCTTGAGGGAGCACTGATAGGACTGTGATTCAGGAAATGAAGACAGGACTTCCCTGGGACTGTCTGCTCTGCATCCCAGCACACTTCTGGTTGCCTTGGCAACTCAACAGGTTCAACTTCTTTTCTGGGCATCTGTATCTGTTCTGGCAGGAGGTGATAGGGCCCATGAAGTGTGCAGGTCTTCAGGGGGCAGACACTCGGTGCTCAGGATGACTCTCCTCCTTGCTGGGTCAGCTGTCCCTGGTTGTCATCTAGCTACCTTCACAACCATATGATCGTGTCCATCCTCCCACTCATCTGCCCATCCATCCATCCATCCATCATCTTTTTGTCTAGTAAGCAGTCACTGACCACCTGCTGTGTCTCCGATCATGCTAGTTTCCGCAAACAGGTATGTGAGTTCCTCACCCTCCAGGTCAAACAGGAACCCTCTGTGGGCTCAGAGTTATCTGAGCAAGCAGAGAGGTCAGGAAGTCCACGGCAACTTTTTTACCTGGCACCCGTGTGGGCCCATTTAGAAGATATTCTCAGCACATGCCCACCGCAAGCCTGCCTACCGCCTTCTGCCTGACCCTTCTTACATACCTGCAACTGCGTGAACGCAATCACCGCCTCCTGCTGGAATCTCTTTTCTCTCACCTAATGCTACGTGGTAGACCTCTTTCCACGTTGATACATAGAGTATAAAAGGGGTGAACCCCTTTCAGCAGCTTTACGGTATTCATTGTAAAGATGCTCTGTTGGTTCATTTAACCAGCTCCCTACTGATTTATGTTTAAGCTGTTTGCGGGTTTTTGGCTAGTTTATGAATTATTTTTGTTCCCTCTAGGGTCACCTTTTTCTGCTTCTTTTGGTCTTGCTTGTGCGGGAGGCTGTCCCCAGATGCCCGGTGACCTTTAGTTACCTATTCATTGTTGAGAGTGGGACACCAAATGCCTGACTGATGTAAACGGGGACCGGGCTCTATGCACATTGTGCCACAAGGAGTTGGCACCTTCCAGGAGCGCTCCAAGGAAGAGTGGACCAGTTTGCTAGCTGCCACGAGCCGCCACAGACTGGGGGGCTTAAACAATGGGAGTTTATTCTCTCACAGTCCTGGAGGTTAGAAGGCCAAGCCCGAGGTGTTAGCAGAAGTGGCTTCTGAGGCCCCTCTCCTTGGCTTGTAGACGGTCCCCTCCCTGTGACTTCACATGGTCTCCCCGCGTCCAGGCATGGATTTCCTCTCCCTGCAAGTGCACCGGTCAGGTTCAATTAGGGCCCATCCTAATGACCCACTTTAACTTAATTACCTCTTTAAAGGCTCTGTCTGGAGTCACATTCTGAAGTCCTGGGGGTTAGGACTTCACCATTCGAATTTCGGGAGGACGCAGCTCAGCCCATAACTGAGAGACTTGCGACCTCCAGCCTGGGGGGCTCCTGGTGGTACAGGCTGGGTCGGGAGCCTGGGGCGCTGGCCTCCGTCCCTCTGAAGGCTTCCAGTTAATCCTCTTATTTCCGTGCTGCCCGGCTCTCCTCCCAGCCTGAGTGCTGGTCCTTTGTCCTTAGCGGTTCCCGGGAAGGGCCATGTCCCATCTCCTGCTAGGTAGGGGCAGGTGGGGGGGGCATGTCAACCTCTGGCTTCAGTGAGGCAGGTCGGCCCTCTACACGCACCCCTTCACCTGGGGCATCGGTTACCTCGCTGCACCCACTTTCCCATTTCCAAAAACTTGGAATCTGGCACCTGCTGCTGTCTTCCCTCCAGGTCTCTTTATTCATGTGAGACTCGGTTTTATTCCCTCGCTGTCGTTACGCTGGGATGTTGGGAGGAAGGTGAGATAAATGTATATGTTCAGTCCACTGTGTCCTGCGGGGACGCAGCTGGGACACGGAGAGAGCTCAGGCCCGGTGGATCCGCGGGGGGGGCTGTGCCACCTGAGCTTGGGAGGGCAGAGACGAGGCTGCAGCTGGACCTTGGAGTCTGCCCTTTGAATCCAGAATCCCTGCTGCTACTCAGAGACAGGGAGGGAGGCTCCCAGGCCTTGGACTGCATGGGATGGGCGGGGCGGGCTCTGGACCCCAGGCGCGGGTTCCCTGGGCCTGGAACTTGCCTTGCCTGCCAGTCCCCTCTCCCCCTGGTGATGTCATAGGTGTGACACTCCAGAGCCAGAGATAAGGTGGGCGTCTGACACCTCCAAAATAATATGTGTTTTCTAAACTGTCGCTGAAACTGCTAAAATGTTTTTTGGTTTTTTTTTTAACCATTTGCACTTCCCTTAATATAAGGCAAACACCTTCTGGCGCTGGGTGTGGGTCAGGTGGGGGGAGGGCTGGAACTGGAGAAGCAGGATCAGAGCATCTCTGGGTTTTGGTGTGTGTGTGTGTGTCCCCCTGCCCCCCCCCCACAGGGGTAAGCTACTGGGGAGAGCAGGCCTGGGGGAGGGCCCTCTGCCTGTGGGTGGGGCTGCAGGACAGGCAGGTAGGGGCTATAGAGCAGTTGCAAGATATCCATGGTGATGCTAATCTGTTTTTAGTCCTGGTTGAATTTTCCCTCCCAAGGTCTCTCGGTGTCCTTGTGGGTGTGAGCTTGTGCCTGAGGACACACTCCCCATTTCTAACTGGTGTTTTGGAAAGCCAGAGCTCACCGAGGAATTGTTCTAGGGAAAATGACAGAAGGCCAGCTCTGAAAGAGGCGAGGCAGACTCAATGTCCAAAGCTGAAAGGAATGGGAGTTTGCCTGAGGCTAGGAAGAGATAGGTGTTTGGGGTCCCTGGGTAGTAGTGGCAGGACTGTGGGAGACACCTGGGAGACTGGAGGATACCTGAGAGTTGGACCATCCACCTACCTGTAATGACCAAGAAGGAACAAAGGTAGAGCACCCTCCCGACACCCCAGACTCTGGGGGCTCTGCCGGACCCTGGAGAGAGGAAGGAGGTCCTACACAGCTGAGCCTGACCCTGCCCTCAGCAGAATGGGGCCTGGAGCAATACATTTTGAGTGACAAGAAATAAAAGAAACTTGTGCAGTGGGACCCGAACTGTTCACAGCAAGCCTGGACTCTAAGCAGCTCTCCAGCCAGCCTGTGTGACAGGGCCGCAGCTGCAGCCACAGTTGCCGGGTGCTGATAGGAAGGTGGCGGGTCCCAGAGGAGACGCCTGGGCTCTGGCTTCCCCACTGTAAGGGCTTCTGCACTGTTCCTTTGCTCCATGGGCCTCATGTCTCCCTCCTGCCCAGGCTGGGAGTTGACCCCTCTGAGCCACAGAACCCCCACCAGGCCTTCCCAACTAGAGAACCTGCTATCAGGGGTGAGAGAAGGACCCAAGGTTCCCAGTACCTTAGAGAGGGACTGTCTAGTCCCTGTGTTACGCACACACACACACAGACATCCAACACACGTAACACATACCACATATCATACACACTACATATTCACTCAGATTTCACACACATACCACTCTACCCTATTGGCCACCCTTCACCAGCCAAAGTCATGCCCAGCCAAAGCTCCTCTGCCAAGCCTGGCATCTACTCACTGCAGAGGGGCAGCTCTTTTCCCTGCTTTAACCCTCTGGGCTCCCACAGTGACCTCAGCACCTCACACTGAGGAGGGGTAGGTGACTTCTCCACTTCAAAACCATAAGGACGCAGGAGACACAGGGAGCTGGTGTGCAGTGCAGGAGTTTCCAGAAGCAAGAACTTGCTTGCCTATCCTAAATGTCACCCCTTGGCTCCTTTCTCCCTGCAGGGGCCAACCTAGCGTGGGAGCTGGGGCCAGTTGGGGAGTCCCTGTCAAAGATGGCCATGCCTGTCGTTGCTGAAAGCATCAGTGGCCAACACTGTGCTCTGGCCCAGCCTGGATGCAAAGATGAATGGTGGTCCAACCTGGCCCAAGCCAGGGTGCCCAAAACTTGGTCTGACCAAAATGGTCTACCTGTACTTGGCCTGCACCTGTCACTACACCCAGGCTCAAGGCTGTTTGTCCCAGATATGCCTAGTCTGTAGCAACAGGAAACCCACAGTCCACATATCCATGAATGAAACCTTTGTGGGAAGTGGGAGGGCCTGACAGGAGGGCTGATGGTCTCTGAGGCCCCCTTCTTGGAGCCCCATGGCCACCCCTGCAAGCCCAGTTCCAAGGTCTCTAGAGCCAGTGTTGACTTTAGAAGTGTGCGTTTGCTTTGCCACCAGCAGAGGGCGCCCTGAGCCAGCTCACAAGGTACTAATCTGCCCTCAGTCCTCGGTCCTTCTGGTCCTTCGAGACTGGCCACCCCTACGGACAGGGCCCAGATCTGTTCCTACCTGTTTACTTCTAGCCACCTCCCCGCCTCCTGTAAGCATAATGGAAGCCAGGATCACGCTGGGTACTTAATGTCTGTTGAGTGGAAGAAAGGAAGGGAGGGACAAGCAGATGGTTGGTTGGTTGGTTGGTTGGATGGATGGATGGATGGATGGATGGATGGATGGATGGATGGATGGATGGATGGATGGGCAATGGGTGGAGGGACAGATGAGTGGGTGGATGGATGGACAGACAGACAGATGGATAGGCAAATATACTATAAGAAGGAATTGAGAGGGATGTCAGGAAGGGTTTATTGATAGACTAAAGCCGTAGCACCCACTGAGGACTAAGTTCTGTCAGGAAACAGAGAAAGCTTAATAACATCTTCAAGAAAAGAGTCCAAATGCTGATTTTTAAAATTTTTTGTAGCTCTGATGACCAGTGTTTCTGTGGTCTCTGACCCCCTGTTCCCTGGTCATACCCCTTCCCCTGTCCAACCTGGCTGGGCGTTCACAACTAGGAACACAAGCCTGGAAGGGCTGTGGCCGCACAGCTGCGATTTCCGAGGAGAAGCTGCTGTTTCCCGCAGCACCCACCCCTCACACTGACGTGGCCCTTCCCTTCCTCCCCTGCTCCTTATGTTCTTCAGCTGGTGCTGGCTCAGGCTTTGGGGTTGCTGGTATGAGTACACTAAGTGGATCAATAACGTGTCAGCCCTTTGCCAAGAGCAAACCGCATCAATCAAGTGCTGAGCGACAGCTAATCATTTTCATCTGGTGGTCACCCTTCCTGCGCTCCTCAGGCTGCGCTCTGAGGCCTGCTGGAGGCAAGAGGCGGCAGCGGACTCTGCCCCGCACCGCGCCGAGGGTGCGTGCTCAGGCCCTGTTTCCACTCCAAGCACACGTGAGTGTGCAGTCTAGTGGGAGCGTGCACACGGCCTGGGCTCATGAGAACCCGTGTGCCTATGGGGGTGAGCAGGAGGGGGGATGCCTGGCTTTGGGCATGAGGGCTCATCTGCAAGTGTGTGTATGTGACTGTTTGAGAATATGCATGTCTGTGTGTGTGTGTGTGTGTGTGACTGTGTGCACATGTGTGCCTATCTCTGAGTATCCGTGTGAGTGTGAACACACAGGTGTACGGGAGTGCATGTCTTTGTGAACATGTGTCTCTCTGCGCGTGCACATGTGTGTCTGCATGAAGGTGTGTGTTGGGTGCCTGTGTTTGTCGTCAGAGTGTCACTGTGCAAGCCAGAGACTGTAGTCCCCTTGGCTGCTCCTGAGTTCTCTCTAGGAGAGGGGTGCCTGCAGGATGCCCTATCCTGGGCCATCCGCTGTCATTCACCCTGGGCCATTGCCTGGAAGGGAAGCATGGTGGTTGGAGCCCTGTCTCCACCCATTGTCCCCTTCCTGAAAGAAAGGTCCTGGGTTGACAGGAACATTTCTGTTGAAAGGGACAGCATCAGACAGGGCTTTACCCAGGCTGTCTCGGTGCCATCACACTCAGCTTCCTCTGATGGCCTTCACTCCCAGGCAGCCTTTCCTCTAGGGGCAGCCCTGGCATCTCCAGGCCTCCATCATCAGCCTAAGCTTTGTCACCTGACCCTTCATGACCAGTTCCTGTGGCTGGGGGAAGGACCGAGCTAGTTGGTCCAGCTGAATCACATGCCCGGGCTGGTGTATATGGTGTCACCTCATCCAAAGCACAGGGCCTGAGGGTGAGGAGGGGGAAGCAGGTGCTGGTGGGAGGGGAGGGAAGGGGACAGAAGTAGCCTGTGTGTGCTTGCTCCCTGACATAGGTCTCACATCCCAGGCGCTGACAGGTACATCCTAAAGAATGCTGTGCCTGCCTCCTCGGTGTCCTTAGCCCCACACAGGGCTCACAGCAGTCAGTACCAGGCCCTGGGTGAGGCCAGCTGCTCTTGCTTGCTTCAGGCTTTCAGCGACCCTGGTCTCTGGCCACATGCCCTTGACCAGACTCTACTGGTTACCAGCCATCCAGGCCCTGAGCTGATTCCTTCCCCTCAAACCCAAACCCTACCCCAGACTCCCTGGCCAGACCCTGACCGCAGGCAGTATCTTCGCCCCAGGCTTGGGGCCCCTGGCCCTGTGAAGCCTCTCAGAAGAAGGGAAAGGTCCTAAGCTAGGCCCCCCCATGGGGTCAGGTACAGTGTAGGGGCGGGGGGCTCTTGCCTCCCCCAGTGGTCCTCCCATCCTAGATGAGAACACACATGGCCCCTCTGGGGCACAGCCAGAGGAGCTCAAGCAGCGTCTGCAAAGTGTGGCTACAGGGTTGCTCTGGGCAGGCAGCAGCTCTTCCAAGTCCCCATGAATAATTGAAGACACCTTAAAATGTGGGCCTGCAGCTGGAGGATATCCGTCCCCCACTGTGTGCAGGAGCTGAGCCCAGATAATGCCCCTGGGTGGGCCCCATCTGCTAGGGACGGCTCTGGAGAGAGGGGGAGGCCAGGCCAGGCTTGCCCATCCTGGGCTTGTCCCCCTCCCCCCATCCCTGGCCCACCTCTCTCTCCTTCCCCTCCACCCTGCAAGCCCCTGGGTCATGAAAGGGCCAGCCAGGAGGGCCTGCTGCAGATGGCAGGCCCAGCAAGCTCCCGAAAGGGCTTCTGGGCCAGGTTGCAAAGAGGCTCGATTCTGAGTGAGGCAGTGGCAGGGCTGGGGAGGACTGACTTGGGGCCATTCCAGGGAGCCCAGAGGGACAGACCATACCCTGTTAGACCCCATTGAGGGGCTGGGCTGGAGCAGAGCCAGCCTGTGGCTGCTTTAAGGCAGATCCCTAGAGGAAGGACCAGGCAAGTGATGGGGAGACAGGGCAGGTAGAGGATTGCCTGGAGTTCCAGGGAGCCATTGAGCTCAGCTGTGCATGTGCACCTGAGTGTGGGGTGGGGCTGGTGTTGTCATGAGGGCCACAAGTGTGCGTGTGCAGGTAGGTCACACTGTGTGGGTATATTGGGGAGCTGTGTGGCCTTGTGCAATTGAGGGGACACCCCTGGGTCTCCACATCTACAGCTCTGTGTGTCACAGAGACTTGAATGGGGCCAGGAGGTCCCAGGCCTGGAAGGCCATCTCCTTTGGCTCCAGGCTGACCCACACACACAGCCCCAGGGCACCCCCAGGGCATCTTCCTCCTGAGTTTGTCTGCCCACCGCCATCTGGGCTCCTTCCATACCCTCACCCTGAGAGCTGAGCCTCAACTCCTAATTCTTCAAACCTGAAATTCCTGGTAATGAAGTTTGCAAAAGGTGAAAATTAAAAGCCAACTGCCACATCCTTTGGTCACTGCGCCAGCCCAGGCTCCCTGCCGGGCCCTGCGTGGGATCTTGAAGCTGAAGCCGCTCTTCCCCCCATAGCTCTGCTTGCCTACAGGAGCCTCGGCTGCCTCATTAGTAGAAAGGGGTGACCTTGTCATCCTTTCCAAAGGCCACACGCATGGGAGACCGGATTCCTCCCTCCGCTCTCCCTCCCACCTGGGACTTCGGGGCTCTCAGGAGAGAGGCATGAGGAGGGAGGGTTGGGGTGTGAGGGGAGCTGGAAGAGTCAGGCTGGGGCATTCATCTGTGGGTGACCCCTTGCCTCTGGCTCCGGCGTTCCCTGTCCCTTCGTGTCCCCTCATCCAGCCATAGTGGATGCTTTTGGGAGGCTCAGTCAGAGTGGCCTGGGTTCAGCTGGACTTGCTGGCTCGAAACACCAAGAATGGGGCCTATTAGGGCTGTCGTCTGCGGTGGTTTTATCCCTGTGAGGCCAGAGAGCTGCTATCAGGATGGGGCATCAAGGTCCTTGCTCACAAGGGGTGGGGTTCCCTTCACTTTCCCTCTTCTTCCCTTTCTGGATCTGCAAGGTTGGCTAGGAGCTGAAGTTAACCCAGCTCTGCCCTGAGGCCTCCATGGACCTGAAAGAGGGGCCTGGGGCCACTGATCTCCTTAGATGGCCGTGCTCCTGCCTAGAATGCAAGATGGGGTGGCCGGTAGGGCAGGGGACAGAGTAAGTCACACACAGGCTCTCATGGGATTGGCCACACTGGGTACTGGCATTGGACCACTTAAATGTGAGGCCTCAGCCGGGGGCGGGGGTGAGAGCCCTAGAGCTCCTTCTAGGTGGGAAACAGGCTGGGTCCACTTCCCGGGAGCAGCCATCACGTGTGCCTCTCAGCAGCAGTGCCGAGCCCCAGACTTGGCAACGGCAGGTCTGGGTTTGCTTCTTGACCGACTGCCGCAGAGGAGGGAGCTTGCCTGGCAAGGGCCAGAGAGATGTGGGCCGAGGGTTGTGAGCAGAGATAGTGGGAGGGAAATGTGACAGGCCTGGCTCTCAGGGCCCTCCATCTGCCTGGCCTCGGGGCTGCTGCTCCCACGGCCCACCAGCACCCTGGCCTGGCCACGGTCCCTGATTGCTCCTGACCTGGCAGGTTCCCTCCCAACACATGCAGGTGCCGGGACGATGTGCTTCATCCAGAATCTTTCAGGAGCCACTGGTGGCCCTGTGACCAGATGGGCCCACAAGTCCTGATCCTCTCACACTACCTTCCTTTCTTCAGAACCACAAGTTTTCTTGCTCTGAGGCTGAGCCTGCCCTCCCGGGGAGCAACCTGGTTCCACTGACATCCCCTCCTGGTCCTCCATTTGTAGAGCTTGGGATAGAAAGGCATGGACGAGCCATAACCTCATGCTGACCCAGGAGGCTGGACCAGGCTCCCACGGCAGCCAGCAGCACTGCCTGGGAAGTCCCTGCCCCATGGTGCCCGGGACTGCGGGGTAGGCCTGAGCCTGCGTATGCGGTATGTGTGTCCAGGCTCCTACAAGACTGTGGACATGTGCATTCATGCACATGAGTGTCTGTGCACATGTGTGTGCCTTGGGGGAACTGAGTGACTGTAGCTGACCGGTCCCCTGCCCTGAGGAGGCACGGCACCCGGCAGTGCGGGGGTGCTGGGCATGCTGCTTGCTGTGGGTCGCGCATCTAGCCGTGGCTGGCTTCTTTATTAATCCGCTTTGTGAGCAGGCTCGGGAGTTCATGTTGTGAATCTAGCCATTTGCTCCCGTTTGCTCCGAGCCCCCCGGGAGGAGGAACACATGTTAAATATTTGCGGTTTTGCTGCGTTAGTTTTTAAAGTTCAGCGGTAATTACCGTGACCAGGTGCCAAGTGCAGCTGCTCCCCCGGGGAAGCTCCCTCTGCAGCGGCCCGTGGCTGCATTCCAGGCCCGTGGTGTGCGGGGTCGCACAAAGCCCATGCCCTCCCTTCCCAAGCCCCTCTGTCCCGGGCCCCCACTGCCTTGCTGAGCCCCGAACCCAGCCAGGCCACATGGCCTGTGGGTGGGGCACAGAGGGATCCCTGCGGGGGTGCTCTCCCCAGAGGGCCAAGGGCAGGGCTGCTGTAAGCAGAGGGGGCTCCAGCAAGCGCCTTAGCTCCGTGGCAGGTTCCCAGCCACACCTGTGACAGTCCACAGATTCTGGCCTAAAAGGCAGAACTGTCTATATTTCCCGAACAGATTTTAGTTGTCTTCTAGACCTCCGGCCTGCCTTGTGTCAGACTACTTAGCTACTCTTTCAGGTAAATTCAGCCCAACCCGTGATTTCCTCAACAAATTCAGGATAATTGACACATTCCCATGTAGTTCAGAATTCTCTCCAGGCTCAGGCCTGGCCGAGGGGTGGCGTCCATGGCCTCAGTCTGGTTGCATGTAGAGGCTGCTTTGGAGGTGGTGCCTTCGGCTTTCTGGGTAACACCTGCTTCTCCCCTTGGCTTTTCCCAAGACTACATGTCACAAGTTCAGCAAGGATGTCCTTTGGGGCAGCTGCCAGGTTCATAGAAGGCGTGTGGGGATGGTGCCAGACAAAGAAGGGGCATATTTGGGCTGAACCTCCATCACCACGCCTGCAGACTCAGGCAGCTAGGAGAGAGCTCCTAGCGTGGCCCCTGATCCTGGGTTTGGCTTGATTGGCCTCCCAGCCTCTCCTCTGCCATCCTGAGCTGGCTGGGGGCACCTGTGCTCTGAGGCTCACAGTCCACTGGGAAGAGAGGTGCAGGGGAGCCCAGAGCAAGGGAGGGAGGGAGAGAGGGAAAAAGGGAGAGAGGCAGACCCCACCCCTTCCAGCTCTCTGGGAAACTGAGCTGGGGTCGAGAGAACCTGGGACCCCCTAGGGAGAGAATGCACCACAGGCAGTCTTGCCCCAGTAAGGGAGCCTTGAGACTCAGGATGGAGGCGAGCTCACACAAGCATGGTGTTAGCTGCTCTAGTCCGTCCTCTGGCCCCCCCCTCTGTGGACCACATCCAAGTTCCATGGCAGGGGCTGGGTACAGACAGAGAGAGCATCTTACCAAATGCTTACGGAGCATTCTGGCACAGGGGGCTGTTCTGCTGGCATCCAGGAGGAAAGGTGGGCCCACCCCATTTTGTACCAGAACACCCTGCCATCTGGGCACGCCAAGAGCTCCAGGCCTCAGTCGCCAGTGGAACTTAGAGGGAAATCCAGCAGAAACTCAGAGGGAAACAGGCCACAATCATCTGAAGGTTAAACTGAGGGCGGAACTGTTTCCAAGCTCAGCCAGATGGCTGTTGGCCAGAGAACTCCCTGGGTTCCTGCCGTGCAGTCCTTTCCATAGGACGGCTCACATCGGGGAGCTGGCTGCCGACAGAGCAAGTAGGAGAGAGGGCAAGCAAAGCAGAAGCCTCAGTGTTGTTGTGACTTACTCTCAGAAGTGACATCCCATGGTGTTAACTTGTCCTTTGCGTGCAAAGCTAGTCTCTGGGGTCAGCCCACCTCAGGGAGACAGGATTGCAGGGCAAGGGGAAGTGATCAGGTGGTGGGGCCACCGGGCGCCGTGGGAGGCTGCCTACCACAGGTGGGGTGTCCAAGGTGCTTTCGTGAGGGTAGTTACTGGGTAAAAGCAACACTCTGGCCACTGGAGAAATGGTTGGGGTGGGGCAAGGATGGAGCAGGGAGATCTTTTGGAAGAAACTTCTCACTGAGACTAGTTATGTTGATGTAATGTTAATTATAGAGCCTTCCTCAGAGGGCATCGTGAGAACTAAATGAGAAAATATGGGAATCTTGCTGGTCAGGGCATGTGGTCTGGGAAGACATGTGGTCTTTTTCCTTTGGACACACCATTGCCCACCCCACTCCCCAGGGCCTGGCATTTGCTGCCACTCCCTTTAGTTCATTGGATGTGTCTTTGTGTGTCCACCTGTATGTAAACAAGGATTGGAGACAAGGTTCAAGTTCTTCCCGTGGAGCTCCAGCCCTGTGCGGGAGGGGCAGCCGATTCTCTGGTTTGCCCAAGAAGAGCCTGGGCAGAGGGGAGGTGTGAGGATCAGCTGTTCTCCCTGTGGGCTGCCCAAGACACCTCCCCCCCCCCCCCCCCCCGTTTCCACCAGGAGTAGCTCGCAGCCTCGGGGAAACAGGAGAGCCATCTCAGCACCTCGATCACTTAGCAGAGATTGGGGTGCAGGGTAGGAGGGCCCTTACCCGCATGCCGGGACAGCTGAGCCTCCCCTTCAACCCCACCAGGTCTGCCAGCACACTGACCCGGCTCTATGAGTTCAGCTGAGAGCTGGATGTGCTCTGCTGGGATGCTGCCTCCTTCCTTGAAGAGTCTGAAAAGCAGGCTCCAGAGGCTAGTGATTGCCCTTTAAAGATGAGGTGAAGCACACAGGAGACCCTCTGTCTAATCCTCAGACTGAGAATCCTTGCTCTGCATTGGCTGTTAGGAAGCTCCCGCCTGGCCCCGTGCTGTTCCTCCCCGGCTGGCCTGCACTACAATATAATTCTGACGCCAACACCTGGAGATGCATCTGCCCCGCAGTGAAGGGCAGAGTCCTCCAAGTGAGCTCACTACAGACACCACCCACACCGATGTCCAGCAAGCTACAAATTCAGGGCATGCCATGATCCCCTTGAACTTGATAATACACTAGAAAGACACAAAACCTAGGAAAGTGCCATATTTACAATCACAGTTTCATCATAAAGGGACATGTAGGTCAAGGTCCAGGAGGGCTCTGAACGCAGAGCGTCCATGTCCTTCGCCCAAGGAGTCAGGGCATGTCCCTTCCCAGCACATCAGTGCTCAGCCAGGAGCTCTCCTGGGTCTCTGTCCAGAGCTGCTATGGAGGCTACAGGGCATGTTCCATTAATCACAGGTGGGACCGAATCCCCAGCCCCTCTCGCCTCCTCGGTCAGGTCTGAAAGTTCCAACCCTCTGGCCAGGTTGTTGACCTTCCTGGGCCCCAGCCGCCATCCTGAAGCTGTCTTGGAACCTTCACCTCAGTAGCGTAACAAAGACACTGGTCGCTCAGGAAATGCCAAGGGTTTTGAAGCTCTGTGCCAGGAACTTGAGGACCAAGACCAGTTGTACACTTTGTTGTTCCACAGCCCATTCATTCCCACGAGAACCCGTCTCCGTGAAATCCACTTTCAGCCTTACTTCTGGATCCATCCACACGCCCTCGCTTGTTTTCCCTTCTCCTGTCATGTTTAATCTGTGCCATTATTTCTTGTATTCATCCCACAGCCTCTGCATTAGACGGAGTAGAACAGACAGTTAATGCTGGCCCCAGCTTCAGCTCCAAAAGAACACGTAACACGAGAGCTTCCTGTGTCACGCAGACACCTGGGAGCACTTTCCAGGGCCCCTCCCCACACCTGCTGCAGAGACTTCAGTGGCTGACCCTGTGGGTTCTCCTAAGAGTAGACAGTGACAGGGACCCACGTGGCATGACACAAATGGGGTGGAGATGCAGGGGTGGGAGGTGGCTAGCCAGGCCAGACCCTAGGCTGCTAACTTCCAGGAGCAGGCCCTTTCATTGTCACCCCAAGTGCAGGAGAGCAGTCAGTGCCCAGGTCAGGAGGGGCACCAGCAGCAGAGTCTGTTGGCAGTGGGGACCCACCTTCCTGCTCTCAGAGCTGCCCCAAGCTTGTCCTCACCTGTCTCTGCCACCTTATGCAGCAAACCACCCTGGGAGCTGGTTTATCTTCTGTGCCCTCCCTGCCTGGGTTGGGGGAACAGGCGAAGATCATGCAGGGTGAGGTCCCATTGACAATCATGCATCCTTCCCATTTGGTCCCAGTAACATCCCCTGCCCCATTCATCGTCGAGCTGAGCAGAGGGTGAGTGGGCTCTCTGTCCGAGGGTCCTCCACGCCATGGCCCAAGCAAGGCCAGAGGCTGTAGCAAATGTCAGGAGGCAGCCTTTAAAGGCACCGGCTTGCTGGCAGGCAGCAGTGCCAAGCCTGGCTTTTGATCAGAAAGCCCCAACTATTGGCAGAGACCAAGACAATGCCTGAAACAGCCTGGCTGAGCAAAGATGGAAGTGGGCAGGGACAGCTCCTGGCCCCTCCCCCACTGGCACGCAGCCTCCTGCCACAGTGGCCAAGCTTGCTTCCCAGCAGGGAGCTAAGGGGCACACCCAGACAGGCTCCAGATGCCTCACACAGAGTGAGCAATTGAGCTGGAGAAGAGGATTCTCAGATGATAAAGGAGAGGCAGCAGATGTGCCCCTGGCAGTGTGAGAACTGGATGTGAGAGGGGACATGCCTGCCCGCAGCCAAGTGCTTCCCTCCGGACTCCCCAGCCCACCGCAGCCAGAGGGTGTGTCCTAGTGCCTCCTCTCCCCCCCACCTCTCTCTCCCTCTCTCTCCCTCTCTCTCTCTCTCTCTCTCTCTCACGCACACACACACACACCACACAGCTCTCTACAGCAGTCATAGAAAATCATACTCTGCCTTCGTCCAGAAGCATTGCTCACACCTGAGAATGGAACAAGGTGCCCACTCCACCTGTTTCCAGTTAAGGATGCGCGTTTTCAAAGGCACCATCCCACCACCGACAAACAGGACTGTCCCCTTTTGAGGGGCTGCAGAGGCCTCAGCCCAGCAAAGCCAAGAATTTGGTGACTGAGACAGACACCAGGGGTGCCTGGGAATCCAACCCCTGCCCTCAGCCTCTTGCCTCCAGTCATGGACTCTCAGCCTGGGGACAGTCTTGGAGGTCGCCTGGGTGGAGGCAGCCTGTGGGATTCCTGCCAGAGCCTGTGCTCCACTGGGTTTGGGGAGCCCAGCAGCACCCAAACTGCCCCCAGGCTGGATGACTGGCTGGCGTTCTTGTCACTATCCACTATGCCCACTGAACTGGGAATTGGGCCCCAGAAGGGCAAGGAGAGAGGCTGCAGGACTGACAAGAGAGCGTCTGAGGCCAGGTGCGTTTGGAAATTGGGAGGGAAGAATTGGCCATGGGCTCAGTGCTGACCTGGGGCCTGCACACCTTCCCGGTGCCTCCCAAAGCCACCCCCTGCGTTCCCCACTGCACCCCAGCTCCTGGGCCCCTGCCTTTCTTCGTCAACTGTGAGCCTGCAGGTTGGGGAGGAGGGGGCCTTAGTCAACCAGAGCTCTCAACCTTGGACGAGGTTCAGGATCCCACCGGACTCTCCCAGACCCTCCTGTTCAGAATGGGGGGGGTTCCCAAGGGCATTTAGAGGGGCTTCCTGGTGAGTTCTGGCCTAACTGCTCGCCAGCCTGCCTACGCCTCCCCCTCCCCTGCCTATGATTTGCACCTGGCTGGGCCTTTAACCTGGCACTGCCATCTCCAGAGAGCAGACCTCACTTTTACAGAGAAGGGATCCCTCTGAGGACCCCTTCGAGGCACTCGGGCAGTTTCCTTGAGCTCAGACTGGCTGCATAGTCCAGCACCTGCTGGGCCAACTGGGGTGAACCCTTACCTGGCAGAAGAGCGTGGGGGCAGCTCTGGGGACCTGGGGCACTGCAGGGGGACTCATGTCCTTGGGTCTGTGGAAAATGTCCTGTCAGACTCAGCAGACACACTGGCCACGCCACTGCTGCCTCTCTCTCATACTGAAGAGGTTGGGGGGCTGTGGCCATGTGAGATAGAGTCCACAACATACATGAAAGAAAGTCCCCAGCACTGGCAATGGACCAGAAATAAAGGTTCATCGTGGCTGTGATCAGAGCTGAGACAAACTGGGGAGACAGCTCACCTCCCCATCCTGTTATGTTCTAACAGTCAGCTTTTCAAAATCCAGAAAAGGGCCACAGGACAGAATTCAAGAGGGAAATGTCCTCTGGATTTGTCACACTCTCTGAGGACAGGTGGTGTAACCAGCTCTTCCCTTGGGCTCCCTCTGGGCCTCCCCCAGTTTGTTCTCTGCCCAGCTGAGTCCTCCTGCCTAATCCTGGGCTTCTCGCTAGTCCCGACCACTTGTCCCAACCACTTGTCACTCGGCCTCTGCATTTGATAGCCACACGCCTGGCCCCCAGGCTGTGACAGCATTTATCTCTAAGTCCTGGAGAATTTTACTCCTGTCATCTTCTGCAACAAGTGGTTGCAGTTTTCATTATGAGACTTAAAAAAAAACCACACCAAAAAAACCTGTAGCTGAGAAAAGAGATGTGTGCCTTCCACCTCACACTGGGGACATCTTGACATTTAAATCCAATTACCCTTTCCCGCTCTTGATGAGGATATGACACGCGGCTAGAGAACATCCTGCTAGATAAATCCATCAGTTTCTCTGACTGCTCACAACTCCCCAGGGCTGATGTGGGGGCTTCGTGTCCCCCTGACGCCACCAGCCTGTGTGAGAGGATGGGGTCATGGACTGGCCACGTTAAAAGGCCCTGAAAATATACGTTTGGAAAATGTTTGCAGCATTTGACCTCTGCCCTTCCCCGAGTCATCAATTGGGAAAATGGAACAGGAGCAGGAGCAGGAGAACCCTTGCCGACCTTTGTAAAGAGTCTGTGATCATTCCGAGCTCCCAGCCCTGGGCTTTCAGCAAAATGCCACAAACCAGTTGGCTGTAGTAGAGCGAACACATTCCCTTATTACTTCAAAGCTGCAATCTCCCAGAAGCAGAGCATAGTGGTCTCCAAGTGAATCGGAAAGCTAGTGAGGGGCTTGTGCTATTATTCTGATGTAAATATCGGTTGTCTTCGGCATCTGGAGGGTTGGGGTGCAAATTCTTTAGCCCGGTGCACAGACCCCTCCCTGACTGGAGAGGGAGACAGTGGGAGGAGAGGGAATTGCCAGGATTAGTTAAGGCTGTGAGAGTCCCCCCCCTGCCTTCTAGAAGGGCTCCCTGATGTGGGCAGTATCCAAGGAGACCAGGCCCAGCTCCCCACCCCAACCCTGCCCCTCTTCCGAAATCCCTTTACCACTTAAAGTTACAGGGTTGGCCTGGACTCTCTTCGCTCCATTTCCATCTGCAGAGAGAGACGTCAAGGAAAATATAAGTTCACGGAGATTTAGAGTCTCATTTTAACTGGGTCCCAACCACCTAACCTCGTCCCCAGCTCACTCCCAGGCGTGCCTGTTACCAGCCCGAGCGGACTCTCCCCACTCCCACCAGGAGCAGACGAGCAGAGAAAGCTTAACCCCATCCCAGGCGTTGTGGAAGCAGAAAATCTCTCCTCCCCCCCTTCCCACCTGCGCCCTCCCACAGGGCACAGCCGTGTCGTGGTGCCCAGCCTCCTGGGTCTCCAGCACGGTCGCCTCTGTGAGACTCAATGTCCTGCACGCAGTTCCCTCACCTCTGCTTCACTGAGTGGGCCACAGCCCCCTCCGCATGTCCAAGAGCCTTCCTAGCAGCGTGTCAGCATCGTCACCTGGGGGCCTTGCTGTGCCATTAAGTCCTCTGTCCCAGGAGAATGCTCCCCTGTGGATTTTTCTTACTCATCCAACTCTAGGTTCTGCTCTCTTAGTCGGCGCCCTCAAGTCAAGTTCCGTGTACGTGCCTGGCTCCTGCCAGGACCGGTTTCTGGGTCACACACCTCTTGGGATATAGGTTCCCCTCTTCACATGCATCAGTCCGGGTGTCCCCATCCTATTTCTCAGGGCCTTGTTCCCTGACATTGCTGAGAATGAACCTTCTGCAACTGGGAGTGGTTCTCTTGCTGCGGAAGATGAGTCTCTTCATAGGCTGCCAAAGAAGCAATAGCCAACCAATTCCGTTGTCTCTAGATTACTGCTTGCCGCATATTTCACAGACTTCTGACACATGTTTACACGCACCAGTGTTGCCTTCCACCGCTATGCCATCTCCTGCCAGGGGCTATGTGTGCCCCACCTACCACCAGTCTGGGGTCCCTGCTGCTGGCTGGTCACCAGGTGATTCAGCACTAACATTGCATCTTGGATCTGCTTTCTTGGGCCACTGGCACCCAGCGTTAGATTCCTGAGGAGGATCTGAGGCAGTGGAGGGAGTGAATGGGTTCCCTTGGATCAGCACCTGGGGGGGGAGGGAAGGAAGCAAGAGTGGGCAGAGGGAGGTCCGGCTTGCTGTAGTCAGCCAGTCCCACGTGGCGCTCTGAGCTGGGATGGCCCTGCAGAGCAGTCCAGGACTGATGCAAGGGCCCGAATTTTTATGCTTCACATCAGCCAGTCGCTGGATGCAGGTAGCCCCTGGGAGCAAGATGTGACCTTGGGCGAGGCGACTCTCAGCAGCCGAGAGCTGTTGGAGGGAAGCTCGGCTGTGAGCTGTGTCACTCACTGTGTCTCCACGGCGGCCACTGCACCCAGTCACCCCCACAATTTCATGTGACCCCAGCCTCCCTGCAGCCTTCGCCTCTGGCTCCCAGCACCGCCTCACCTGGCCCTACCCCACGCGTGACTAGGAGTGCCACAGGCTTACTTTGTGAGGGGTCAGTTTTTCCAAATTGCTCAGCTTACTCAAGGATCATTGGAAATGGACTGAAGTTGATGTTATTGAATTCACTTCTTTCTGTCAGTTTTATGAAAGCTTTTTCCTTCTAGGCATTGCCATTTTGTTTCTGAGATACAGGCAAGATCTCGGCAAAACAAAAATCACATTTTTTTTTAACATGGCACTTGAGAGTTCTAGAATATGTTCTCACAACTTTTCACCAGTTTACTTGAGGTATGATTCATATACAAGAGAGCACATTCATTATGAGCTTGGACAAATGTATACCATCATCTGCCCTGGCTGGTGTTGCTCAGTGGTTACAGCATTGACCCGTTCACCGAGGGGCTGAGGGGTCGATTCCCAGTCAAGGGCACGTACCTGGGTTGCAGATTCGATCTCTGGCCCCAGTCAGGGCATGTGCAGGAGGCAACCAATCCATGTGTCTCTCTCACATCAATGTTTCTCTCTCTCTCCTTCTCTCTCTCCCTCCCTTCCACTCTCTCTAAAAATCAATGGAAAAAATGTCCTCTGATGAAGATTAACAAAATAAAAAGAAAACGTATACCATCATCCTAATCCAGATATACAACATCTCCCTTACCCCAGAACATCCTCTGGTGTCCCTGCTCACTCAAACCCCCTCCACCATGCCCCACCCCAGCAACCACAGATCTCATTTCATGGCCAGAGATTAGTTTTGCTTGCTGTGGAATTTATATAAGTGAGACCCCACAGGAGGTACAGGATGGCTTATTTTGCTCAGCCTAATGTTTGTGAGCTTTCTTCCATGTTGTGTATATTGTTAGTTGGTCTCTTTTTATAGACAGCAGCATTCCATTGTACGGATACCCACTGTTCGTTTACCCATTCGCCTGTCGATGGGCATGTTCTTTGAGTGTATCACAACATACGTGGACAAACGCAGCATGGTCCTTAGGGATGTTCAGACAGGGCATGTGACCTGTCCACAGCGATGCAGCCAGGAGTGCTGGGAGGGCGGCTCCACGGGCCAGGAGGCTGGACTTCACTCCAGCATCACTTAACAAAAGAGTCCTAGAAATCAATGATCTGGCCAAATAGAGCTGGTGCATTCTGTAATTCCTTCCAAGGTGTGTATTTTTCCAGAAGATGCTCTAGGCATTTTCTTGGGCTGCTACTTGAGTTAGCATCCTTTGTTAATTCAGGGTAATAGTAATGGAGGGGCAGACCTGCCAAGCAATCTGCTTGGGCACGTGCATGCTGAACGGACTATATATCATGACATCAGACATTCTGAGAAAATTGCTTTTCCTCCCTGAATGCCAAGTCATAAATAATTTCAGGTTGGGAAGAGCTCTGGTAAGCATGTGTTTGACTTCAGGGAGTGACCTGTAAATACTGTGAGCCACAGGGGGGGAAAAATGAGGGGACAGATTTGTGGGGTCACTTCTAGTCTGGACCTTTCTGTAAGTCGATGTAGCAGATGCTGTGAGCATCCTGCCCAGATCTACATTCCCAGCTCACAGCAGCATCCTTAAATCAGAGATCTGACCTCTTCTCCCCGAAGGTGATGCCATCCTTGGGAGGTGGCCTACAGCCGGTCGCATGCTAGTAAATGTGCTCTGGGGCAAGGGACCAACCAACAAGCAAAGCCCTGGCTTGTACCATTTGTCAGCTTCTGTGGTGTAAATACTCCCACTGTGGCCAATTCCAAGCTACCTCGCAAAAATAAATGATAAGTTGCTTAGGGGTATACGCACATGCAAAAAAAAAAAAAAAAAGACATTGAAAAAGACAAAGGAGTGATAACCACCGAATTCAGTGCAGCGGCTGGGGAGGGGGAGGATGTCTGAGGGGCAGAGGGAGTTTGCTGATACTGATAAAATTGTTTCTTAAACTGGGTGGTGAATACCAGGGGGGGTGTTCTTATTCTTTATACTGTACATATTGTCATATATTTCCTTTGATGTGAATGGAAATTTCAGGACAAAAACAATTCTAAGGAAGCCTTTTAGGCTTTGAGCTTGTTTCACCTGCATGGGGGGGGCATGGCTTTTGGTGGAGACGGAGCTGGCGGCTCGAAGGCTGGTCGCGGCCCGCACGTCTGCCTGCTGGGTTCAGCTGCAGAGTCACACTCCTGACGGGTTCCGTGGGGGGAAGCGTGGTCCGTGGGTGGGGGCTGCCGCTTTCCTCGGGATGGGCAGCGGGAGCATGTGAGCAAGGGTGGCGGACAGAACTGTCCAGGGCCCCCTCCCGTTGAGCACCAAGGGGAATGCAGACCCCTCCCCTCACCCAGTGCAGTTCTTTGGACCTGGTGGGTTTTTAGATCCAAGTCGTCCCACTGCCTGATACTCAGCATTCGGACTTTGAACATCTAAATATGCCCAGGCACCTACCAGCTGCAGGCATCCCGCCTCCCTCCTGCAGGTGAGCTCGGGTAGCCGTCTCCACAGTCCCCAATGTCAGCCCCATCGTCCACGTGAGGAGATGCAGGACTAGAGCAGCTCGGGAACTGGCCAAGCCCCACAGCTGGTGGGAAGCGGGGCCAAGACTTCCACAGGATGGACTGCTCCTGTAGCCACTCGAAGCCACCTGCAGTCTGGTGCCAGCGCCACTGAGCAGCTGTGGTACTGTCCCCTCCGGCAGCTCAGGTTCCCCGTCACCAGAGTCTTCTTTCCCCGAGGTTCTGCTTCTGCATGCAGCCTAGCTGGGGTCCCAGCTGGGGAGGGGGACATATAGGGCCTGGCCCTGACCTGGGCACCCTGGGGCTCTTACTGTCTGAACATGACTGGGGCTCCTGCGCGCTCCTTCACCTGCAGGCCAGGTGGTTCACGTGGTCCTTTCCTCCCTGAGACACATTCGTCTTTGGGCACAAAGCCTCTGACTTCCCTTTATAGAGACAGCGAGATCGAGGCTGCTGCTGGTCATGGGGCCGCAGGGGTCTCACAGCTCAGGCCCTCGGTCCTCAGGCCACCTGCGCGAACCTGGAAGCAGTGAAGCAGGAGAAGAGGGACCACAGCTCAGGGAGGGCAGCCAGGACTGAAGGCAGTGAGCCAAGGAAAGACTAGAGAAGGAAATGAAACAGGGAAGCTGATGTCCCACAGGTGCACACACACCTGAGGGCATCCGAGAAGTTCCAGAAGCCGTTAAGATAAAGCCTAGGCTGAAGCTGGAGGGGGCAGCAAGGAGTGTCCCCACCCTGAGTCAACCCACAGAGGCCTGTGGGATGGTGGGGTGGTTCAGTGCTGAGGAGAGGAGGCAGGGGCAGCCCAGTCCCCCACTCAGCAGATCCCTGCAGGATCCAGGCATACAAGATCTCCAGGAGGGTCTCACCCTTCGTCTGTCCACAGCACATATGAGTCCTGCAGCCCCAGGGCCTCTATGAAGCCTGGTGCCTGGGCTAGGGGTGGTCCCAGGTGGCAGGCATGAGTGAGTGGCCACAGTGCGCAGAGACAGACCAGAGGGATCGGGGTGGGGTAGGACACAGGCCCTGCATCAGGGTGCTCTGCGGCAGGCCTGCCTGAGACGTGGGGACTGGGACTCGAACCCGCAAATGTTTTGGTGTACGGGTGATGCTCCAACCCACTGAGCCCCTCTGCTGGGGTGGAGGATTGTGTTCTTGAGCAGGGGCTTGTCACGTGTCCAGGGAGGGTCACAACTGAATTCAGTGTTTTCAGATGCCTGTAAAGCTAGATGCCCTGGCTGGGGGCTCTGGTCCCCAACGAGGCCATCCTCAGAGTCTCTGGTTCATTCCTTCTGGGGCTACCTGGGTCTGTGGGCCTGTCCCTGAGGAAAAGTCACAGACTTGGCACCTCCTTGGGCCACCCTTCTCTTTATGCCACCCACCTCAGCCTTGGACCAGGCCATCAGTTGGCAGAGACTGCCAACAAAGAGAGCCACACCCCCACTCCACCAGCAGCCAGCCTCCTGGGGCCCCCCTTCTCAGTCTCCCTAACCCTACTCTGAAACTGTCGATTGGCTCCTAACTGGTTGCCCATAGGGGACCAAAGAAATAAAACAGACAAAGCAAAATAAAACATTCTTTTTAGTTTTCCTTAAATGTGGGCACCAAAGTCTTGTGGTTCTCATGTGAGACCCTGGACACGAGACCCTCACACCCTCAGACTGAGCCTCCCCTGCAGGACAACACCTGTGTAGCAGCAGGTAAATGCACCCACCAGCCCCTCACCCGCCCTGCCATGCCGAGGGGGGCCTGAGGATTTCATGAGCTCAGATTTTTATCAAGTACAAGAGGGAGTGAAGGGGACATTATAAGCTCTCTTTTATTTTTTCAGAGAGAGAAAGGGAGAAGGAGAGATAGAACCATCAATGATGAGAGAGTCATTGATCGACTGCCTCCTGCACGCCTCCTACTGGGGATCGAGCCTGCAACCCGGGCACATCCCCTGACCTAGAATTGAACCATGACCTTCTGGTTAATAGGTCAGCACTCAACCACTGAGCCATGCCAGCTGGGCGTAAGCTCTCCTTTTAATAATGAATCCCATTTCCTCTTGCAGTTGGTTTTCTTGCAACAGATGCTGTTGCAGAAAATGGAACAAAATGGACAAGATAAAAAGGCAAGTAATTAACTCAGCCCAAAAGCCTTCCCAGCAGATGCCAGGGACTGTGGGGCAGGGTGCCCACGGCCCGCCCACCGCACTCTCCCTGGCACATCTGCCTGCTGCTGGGGGGACACATATGTTCACACGGTTCTCGGCTCTCTCCGTGTCAGGGAAGCACGGAGCGCCCTCCCACTGTTTAGTAACTGATGACCATTTTTCTCCAATTAAACTAAAATTGAAGGATCCTCAGACACAGACACCCAAGTGAAATAATTAGTACTTCAAATGATAATTGCACTCAGATGTGCCTTTGCCTGTGGAAGCTGCCTGCCAGTGAGCATGTAGGACGGCCATCCGGCGCGAGGAGGAGCAGGCTGGCCCCCCAGCAACCCTGGTGTAGACAGCCTCTGGCCAAGACCGTGTGCCGTCACTGATGGCCGGGTGAGACCTGCTGCGACCCTCTGCTCAGCCTGCCCTCTGGCCCTAGGCACCGACAGGCATGTCGCATAATGTTAGAACAAGGGCATATGGAGTCAAACAGGCCAGCAATGTGGACCAGGGCAAGACGCATCACCTCTGAGACTCCCTGCCCTCCTGCAAAACACTGGTGGTAAAATCAATCCTGCTGCAGCACTGAGAGCTTGGAGGTCTCTCTATCCGCCCTGGGTCCTCAGCGCCCACAGGCCCCGATGAGTGATTACCGAAGGGCAGCCTCCCTGTGTTCTCTCCTTCTGGGCAGTCAGGGGCCGGGTCTGTGCAGCCTGCCTGCCCCTGGGGAAGGCTCTGCAGCTGCCTTCCAAGGGGAAGGGGTGTGGGGGCTTCCTGCACCCACCAACCTGCTCACACACCGGGGGAGCAGCCCCCTGCCCCTGCAGAGGAATGCACTCCCGAAGGCTTTTCCTGCTGTGACTTTGCCCCGAGTGCCCCAGCCCTGCTCTCCCGGAGATGACAAACCTAAGAGGCTTAGGCTCCTTTGTGCTGTGTGTCCCAAGGAAATCCACTTAGATATTCCGTGTTCCCTGAGCTGCCACATAATAAGATTCCCTTTATCTCTTGTTGTCATGGGAAGTATATATTACCTGATTAATATTAATGTGTTGGCCGATTAATATTAATATCTGAACCAATTCATACTTCACAAGGCGACGATGCTGATGAACACGGGAGCCAGACAGCTGTGGGGTTTGGCAGCTCCCGGGGGGCAGCGAGGCCGACGCTGACCCTCCACCTCACCTCTGACGGGCACCGTGGGCTTCCGTGGTGTCTGTCAGAGCTGCGGGAAGTGTGTTTGGATTCTAATTGTGACAATTAAAATCCTTGCCATCCAAGACAGCATATTTTATCATTTAAACAACATTTTGCATTCTCCTAACATATTTCCCCAGTAACGTTGTTAAATTAGGTGATAAAGGTTATTTCTTGCGTCTGAGGTTGAAATGCATCACCCTGTTTCTTATCTGCCTGGAATTAGGTTTCGGTATTATATGCTCTAAAGGGTTCATTATCAAAATTTGCCAGACTTTATAAAGCAAACAACATTTTTTTTTCTGCCCTTGTTTTAATCAAAGACGGACAGAAGCTTTGTTTTGTGATGAGGGAAGTTGCTTTCAGCACTCGGGGGGCGAGCAAGCGCCAAGTTTTGCGGCAGCCAGGTGAACCCTCAGGGTTCACGGGGGTCAGTAGGGCTCTGGCTTACCTTTGATTGGGAGGTGGCACCACTGCTGTCACCTGTGCCACCTCCTGAGTATCAGGGAAGCCAAAACAGGGATGCCCAGCCTCCTGTTCGTCTTGCCCACAGGGAAGGCACAAGCAGAGACTGCCCCTTTGGCTCATAGAGCTGGCCTGGAGCCTGCCTGTGGCTGGGAGGCTTCCCCATCCCTCTGTCACCCTCACCAGCCTAGCCCCAGCCCTTGCCTGCCTCCCCCCATCTCAAGTCCTTTCCTCTCAACCTTGAACCAGCAACCCACCGTCCATCCACTGCCATGAATTCACCCACGACCATTCAACCACCCGACATCCACCCGCAACCTGCCTACCATCCTCTATGCACATCCATCCAACATCCCAGCTGCTGCCATGTGCCACCCATGTGCCGTCCCCCCGTCACCTGTGCTCCATCACTTCTGCCACGGAAGACATGAACTTGCTTGTGCAACACGTGAAGCTCTCCCACTCTGGTTCCCCTGCCCATGCCCCCAGGTAAATGTGCCATGAACAGTGCCGGGGCCACATGCTGGTAACGGATCGCTTTCCCTCAGCACCCAGCATCCCTGAGTCGCCCTGTATCATGACTTCTTGTGTGGCATTTTAGGCCATGAGGCTCTTCTGAGAACACATCTCCATGCCTCAGGAAGAGAACACAGGGGCCGGACTGTTCCCCTGGGATGAAGGGACCTTCCCCTGAAATGTGACCGCAGTCCGCCTCCTCCCATCCCGTCCCTCCGTGTGGATGCCAGGGGCAGGGTTCATTTCACCAGTGAGGAGGCTCCTGCTCTCACAGACCTCTGGCCAGAAAGAGCTTTAGCTGGGCTGGTGGGAGCCGTCCAGGTTGCTCTGTGGCAGCCCCCTAGTGTTCACCCAGCCTGCATGCCATCTCCAGCCTCTGCCCTGCCTCACAGGGACAGCCAGTCCCAGATGTTGGGGGCATGGGTGACAGCGTCTCTGACGGAAGACCTTAGCCAAGGACTAGGATGGAGCTGGGGAAGCGGAGCTGCGCGTTTCTTCCTGGGCCCAGGCTGGGCCTTACCTAAATCAGTCATGGAGGTGAACCTTGTCGCTGCCTTCAGTTCCTCTGAGCTCTGCTGCAGGGCGAGGTCTCGGTGGAAAGGGATCACTCTCTGCTGATCAGTGAGTGAGAGATGCCGGCCCAGGGGCACCTGTCATTCTTTCGAGGGGCTCAGCCCTGCAGAGCCACCCTAGCCTGCCCCATCTAGGTCTTTCCCATCCAAGACAGAGCTACAGACTGGAAAATGGCCCCAGTGTATTCCAGAAGCTGTCCAGAGCACACAAGAGAGGTGCAACCCTCAGGAGGCACATGTGGGTCCCAGGGCCTGACCTCAGCTGGCTCATGTTCTCAACTGAGGATGCAGCAGGGCAGACAGGAGTAGAAAGCTGCAAATGACATTCTCAGGATGTGCACCACCCATGCGCTACCCCAGTGCCCAGGATAGCGCCTTCCTGTGGATTCCCTGCCAACTACAGGCACAAATTCTCACCACAGTCTCAGGCATTCAGAGCCTGATGCCCCCGGTCAAACTCCCAGCGCCTGACACCATGTTTGTCCTGGGCTCTCCCTGCCCCGTGGGTGCGTTACACAGCAGCCCCTCCTTCTACTATCACCTCCCTACAAACAGAGAACATGCTAGTTGCCATTATAAGCATCCTCGGTGTGATTTATTGCCATCATCACAATATTTTGTTTGGAGCTGTAAACCTCGAGGCATAAATCAAGTCATTAGAAAGAATGACGTTTAATCCTGCAGAAGATGCCTCGGTGGGCTGAGCAACTCGTACCCAGCTATGGAATCGTTAATTCTGGAGAGGACGGCCCCATACGTACCTCCACGGGCAGCTCCTCACCACCACACACAGGTGTGGAAGGCCAAAGGCACAAGCCAGGCTGCTTTGTGTCTTGAAATAGAGCATTCACGACTGCAAAGAGGTGCCCAAAACACATGCCCGGTAATGGAGACAGGAGCCTTCATTCGGCAGGAAACGCACGCAGCCGGGAGGGGCCGCCTCCGCGCCTGTGATGTCTCTCGTCCCCCAGAGCTCCCGCTGGTCGGACTTCAAAGGCAGCAAGAAAGCAGCTCAAACATCTTCCACTCTCCTCTCACCGTGACCCTGCCATCCTTCAAGCAGCCATTATGCGGGGACCAAATTCTATTTGCAAAGCCACGAGTCTAATTCCCAGGCTTTGCTGCAGACATGCAGGCCACGGCCGAGCCTGGAGGGGAACCCAGCGGCCCCCACCCCACCAGGCAGACACAGACACCACCCCAAGTTCCCCGAGTTCAGGAGCAGTCCCTTCATGCTGGAGAGGGGAGGGGACGGGGGCCTCAGCTCAGGGGCTGCCTTAAAGCCTTTGGCAAATTCTCGGTCCACATGACAGTTATGAAGATTCTGGGTGACATTTCCAGTGTTTAGTCCTACTTCTGTTAAGGGTCACAGATGTTGGGAGTCGAAGGGCTGGGCTGCCTGTCTGTGTCTGGACTCTGTTTCTCCCCACACTCCGCACTGTTTCCAGCTGAGGGCTTCGACCTGCAGGTCTTATGTCTCTGGTTCAAATGGCCAAACCCAGGGTGGGGGCTTCTCCCCATCAACCCCTCCCTCCCCCAACCTCCCTTGGACGGCATGTAAGGGTGGGGGCAGACATTCCCTCACCCGACCCCTCGGGCCTCTAACTCCACGAGCCCGCCAGCCCTGCGTGAGGTTGCTCTCCAGAATAATCTGCCTCCCTCCTCATCTCCCCGCCCTGCCTGAGGCCAGGCCCCACCATTCCCCACCTGCCTTAGGATGTAAGGAGCCTAATCCTTTCCCCCTCCTCTAGTCTTTACCGTTCTTCAGGCCGTCCCCGGGTCACCTCCAGAAAGACCATGGAGCATACAGCCGCAGGCCTCTCCCCGCTCCCCTCTTATCTCAGCCTTGTGGTTGGTTGGCACTCCAGGACTGGTCACCTTTCAAGAGCCTGGAGCTGGGTGCACAGGGCCTGGGGGACTTTGCGTGCCTGTGTGATATGTGTGGAACGCAGCCCCAGTGCGGTGTGGAGGGGCCATGGGACAATAGTATGTCTGCTCCCCAGGATAGCCTGGGGCTGCCATGGTCAGCCCACAGTGGGGTTCACTGCTAGACCAACCCCAGAGTGCTGCTGGGCAGAGCATAGCCAAGGGCTCGCCAGCCAGAGGGGAGAGGAAGTGGGTCTTGGCCAGATGTCCAGGGATGGTGGTGTCCCCACAGCCAGCCGCTGCAAAGGGCAGGATTAATGTCTGTATTCTGAGCCTTACCCCTCGGAAAAACTGGCCAAATCCTCAGGCCAGAGGCTTCCTGAGCTGCTGGTGGCCTAGTACTTGGCTGAACCCAACTCCAGGTTCAAGGCCTTGCCTTCGGATGGAGCATTACCTCTCCTCTCAGATGTGCGTTGTGGAGACCCAGACCCGTGGCAGAGAACATCTGGACTGACTGCCAGGGCTCCCAGGTGCTGCGGGCACCTCCTGCCTTGCCCTTTCCATCTGTGAGTTGTCGGAGGCCCTGTTCAGCTTGGGGGCACACAGGATGACCCCAGAAATGCAGTTGCCCCTCTGATCCCTGTGGTGCTTGAGGAGACACTGGTGAACTGAGGCCTGGAGCTGCAGCCGCCCATTTGCAGTGCTTGAGTCAGTCCAGGAGGGGTCTTCTGCCCAGAATTGGGATAGTCAGTGAACAGTGGTAACCACTGGTGCACAGCCATTCGGGGCTCTCTTATGAGGATCAGTACATCCTTCCTTGAGCCCCGAGGCCCTTAAAAGGAAGCTGGCTGCCCCGGCCTGGAGAGTCTCCCCCAGGAGAGAGAGGCCCCTGCAGCATGTTGGGGCTGGGGGCGCGTCAGGGAACCATCAGCTCAGAGGGATTTGCTTTTTGTGGCTCAGGCAACAGCTGTGACCGTTCTGACAGCCACAGGCCAGCTCAGTAATTGACGCCGCAGCCGGAATGACACATCCTGAGACCGGCAAGAGCTGGACCGATCATTATCTTGTGGCCCGGCCACCTCAGTAATGAGGCTGCCCGGCTGGCGGCCTCCGATGTCCTGACTCCATTCCAGGAAAGGAGTGCCCGTCACTGGCTGGGCCAGTCGGCTCTGCTGGCACTGTTCCTGCAAACAGGCCGCCCTTCGCTGGGGCCACTCTGCTCGAGCTCCAGTGTGACTCACTCATTTTTATTTCTTGGTAAACTCCAGCGGGAATTCACCAGTATTTAAGCCAGATTAGACCACTTCCTGCAGAGCTGGCTGGAGAGGGGTCACTAGGTGCCCTGACAGGCAAACAGGAGGAGTCATTACATTCGTCCCATTTGGCCGGCCACAGCTGCTCAGAGCCAACGCCAGGACGCCCTGTGGGTTCTGGACAAAGGCAGGACTTGGGCTGGCCTGCTGCTGGGGCTTCAGGTATTGGCTCTTAGTTCTGTGTTCTCTCTGAGAAGTGCTGGTCCCACTCTCTCACGGGGCTCTGGGGGGCCACAGGCAGCAGAACTTGTTCCTGAGCATGTGTACTTGTCCGGTCCACCCTCCATCTGCACTCAGGACATCTGCATTTGGGAGACCCACAGGCATCTCAAACTCAGGGACGGTCTGGCACTAGTGCTCACCCACCGTTCAAGTCGGAAACCAGAGTCCCCCTGTCCCTCTCCCAGGCAGTGCCAGTCCTGCTGGCGCAGTGGCATGCAGGATCTGGTCTGTACCAGCCCACGTGGGCCCAACTCCACGCTCACACTAGCAGCTTGACGTCTGTGGCGATGGAAGCATACCCCATGGAAATCAGCACGCACTGCAAATTAGGCTTCTCCCATCACCCGGGAGCCAGAGGTTAAACGTTTACCAGCCCTCCACCCTGCGACTACCCTCCTGAAATATTCTTCATGTCTTCCTTCACTTTCTGCCATCAGCACCTGAGGCCAGGCCTTGGACCTCTCCTGCCCCAACAACGTCAACATTCGCTGACCAGCCCTTCTGTCTTCAGCTTCTCCTCTCGGAATGGTGCTTAAATTCAAAATAACTCCCAGCTGAAAGCCCTCCTAGTCTCCCTTGGACCTTAGGGTGTAAGACCTAGTGCTTTTGCCAGGACCGTAGGCTCTTTGCATGCTGGCCCCTGCCAGCCACCACGGTCCTGCCATTTCTTGACCCTCGGTCTCTACATCCCTTCATCCCAGGAGCCCTGCACTCATGGTGCAAGGCCACCAAGCTCTGCCAGGAAGACCGTCATCACTCTCAGGTGCCAAGTAATTGTCTCTACCATAGGGAGCCCTCACCTGATGCCCTGGGCTTGCTGACACTCCCCCATCACACGCTGCCTGCCTGGTCCTCCGAGGCTGCCACCACACGTGGGGTCACCGTTCAGTGCCTCGCTTCCTTGCTAGACTGTAAACTCCACAGGGCAGGGACCATGACTGTCTCATCTCATTCGTGGCCAAGACACCGTCACCAGTGCCTAAGACACAGGTGCTCAGGAGTGTTAGGTAGTCTGACTGTGTTAGGTAGTCTGGCTGTTCTTCCCCCTGATATCCTTGCAAACGGTGTTAGTCTGACTGTTCTTCCCCCTGATATCCTTGCAAACGGTGTTAGATAGTCTGACTGTTCTTCCCCCTGATATCCTTGCTGCCAACGTACTGCAGGGAGGCAGAGACGGGGTGCCAGGGGCACGGCGACCTTGCTGGTGAGTGAGGTCTCGCTCACCTGCAGCAGCATCACCAGCTCCTGCTTATCCTTCCAGGCCACGTATGTTGAAAGAACACACAAAGGGAGAAAAGGGCATGACCTGCTGCAAGCCATGAACACACAGAAACCATACATGGACATGAACACACACACTCCCCACCAACATACGCCCCAGCAACAGCGGGAAGCATGCACAGGAGCAGCACAGAGATGCGGTGTGACTCATCCCCTTGGCATGAGTCTGCTCCACGCAACATGCACACATGGTTGCAGTGCAGTGCTTGGCACATGTGTGCTGGGGCCACACCCCCCCCGAACATGGTGGGAGTCACCACCAGGCTCTAACAGAGAACAGCTTCAAAGCAAGAGCTGAAGATCTCTCCCTTATGGGCAGGTGGGCACACGCAGGATGCTCAGGGACACCCCTGCGCCCGCAGTGATGGGCAGATGAGTGGGTGGGGAGTGGCAGGACAGCTGTTGGGTTTGAAAAGCAGCTAACTGGCTGGCTGGCTGACTGACAGGCAGCGCCGATGCTCCGCTCTGACAGCTTCAAGGGGATTCACAGCCCAGGCTGAGCTGACAGGGAACTACCCAGTCAAATCGTGGATCCTAATCACGGAGGCAAGGGAATGGAATCGCTAAACAAAACAAGTAGTGGTTGAGCTGTCAGGTGCCTGTCAGCCCGAGATGGGAAGACTCCTGCGTCCCTCCCACACAGACGGGTTCCAGAGTCTCTGCACTGGGGCAGGAGGCAGTCAGGGAAAGTCAGCTGCTAGGAAGGTGGCCAGGTGTCAGGAAAGCCAGGGACTGGTAGCTTCCATCCCATGGGTTCTGCCTGTGCCCAGCACTGTGCATCCTTTCATTTGCACATTTGTGGACCTGCAAGATGGGTATTTTTTATCCTATTTTACAGATAAGGAAACTAAGGTTCAGTTAAGTTAAAAGACTTGTCCAAATTCTCTATCTCTCCCTCTCCCCTTCTTTAAAATATCAACTCCTTGTTAAAAGCTATGGCTCAGAATAGAGTCTCTTGGCGAAGGGAGAGGCTAAAAGCCTCTATAGGTTTGGTTTTCTCAGAGCAAACTAGAGGAAGCCTGCCAGAGGCTGAGGCAAGAGGAGAGGGCCCTGCCCAGGAGCATGCCTGGCCTGACTATTGCCTTTCCCCGAGGTCCACAGAGCCACCTTTGGGTTCCAGGAGCAGCCGGCACCTTTGTCCGGGGCAGCCCCACTGCCTGGAACCCCATTTCCCTGCCTTGCACCCTGGAGCAGCACCGGCAGGCACGGCTGTGACTGAGGCTGGTCTCCAGACTGGACTGAGGCCTTAGCAAAGAATTTAATGAGGTTGATTTTGCTGTGAACACAAGTGAGAATTTAAGGCCCTTTGGTGAGGCTTCTTCCACCTGAATCCTGGCCTTGAGTCCAGGCTGCCCTCTAATTGCTGAGTGTGTTTAAACTTTAGTTTTGCATCTAATCTGCATAAATTAACCGTCTGCCCAGATGAAGGGAGCAGCTCACAATGAGGCAGTCAGAGGCGGATGTTGGGGGGGTGCCCCTCCAAAAGGCACAGCCTGAACTGCTAGGAGAGGAAAGAGCCAGAGCAGGTGTGGCCACCACGAGGCCCCAGGCCCCCAGAGCAGGCTCTGGCCTGTGCCCCATAGATGCAGTGGGAGACAACAAGCTGAGTGTGTCACAGTTCAGACCTCACAGCCCCTCACAGCCTGGGTGGGGTGGACAGACCTTCAGCCCGGGCAGCTCCTGTCTGTATCCAGCTACTTGGCTGGCAGCCACCACCCAGACATGCAGACCCTTCCCAGGCTGCCAGGCCGAGCTGATGGACTCCAGCCAGAACCCTGGGCCTGACTTCTTCGGGGAGGATCCCAATGCCCAGCCCCGCCTCCAGGGCCAGCTCTCAGCCCAGGCAGCAGCGGCAGCTTTTCCACAAGCATTTGTTGAGCTCCTGCTGTGTGCCAGGCATTGTGCCAGGCTTTGTCTGACACAGATGGACTGACACGGTCCCTCCCCCAAGAACACCGAGAACTAACACAATCTCTCAGTACTGATGAGACAAACCAACCCAGCAGGGGAAATTTTTCTCACTTCCTCCAAGTTGTTGCCACCCCGCCTCCCGAGTGCTTGTAAAACCCCTTATGAAGTCACCTTACCCCCTGGCATGAGCTGAATAGTGTCCCTCCAAAATACACTGAAGTCCCAACCCCTGGCCCCCGTGAATGTGACCTTATGGGGTCTTTGCAGATGTAATCAAGTTAAGGTGAGGGCATTAGGGAAGACAAGCATGTGAAGACAGAGGCAGAAATTGGACTTAAATTGCCGCAAACCAAGAACATCTGGGGCTGCCAAAGCTAGAAGAGGCTTCAGAGGGAGATGGCCCTGTTGACATCTTGACTTCAGACACCTGGCCTCCAGAGAGAATAAATTTGTTGTTTTAAGCTACCAGTTTTGTGGTAGTTCGTTATAGTAGCCCTAGGAAACTAACACTCCCCTGTGATGGTTAATTTTACGTGTTAACTAGGCCATGGTGCCCAGATGTTCGGTCAAACACCAGTATAGATGTTACTGTGAGGGTATGTTTTAGATGTGATTAACATTTACACCAGTAGCCCTTGAGTAAAGCAGATTATCCTCCATAACGTGGGTGAGCCTCATCCAGTCAGTTGAAGGCCTTTGGTCACCTGAGGTCACCCAAGGAAGAAAGGATTCTGCCCCCAGACTCAAGCTGTAGCACCAGCTCTTCCTTGGGTCTCCAGCCTTGGCCTGCCCTGCAGATTTTGGACTTGCCAACCTCCCAATTGCATGGACCGATTCCTTAAAATAAATCCCTCCCCCACCCATGTATGTATCCTACTGGTTGTTTCTCCGGAGGACCCTGACTAGTACAGTCCGTCATTCAGAAACCTTCCATACTTCCTATGGCGTGGGGCCGGGCAGTTCCCCCACAGCTTTCTCCCCTGACCCCTGTGGGCAGCGCGCCCACCCTGGCTGCACTTTCTCCTGCCAGCGCCCTGCGTCCCACCTTGTGGCCCATCACTGCTGTGTTAGGCCCACACGCGGACCAGCAGGAGGCCTTTCTCAACTGGGATGTGGGAGGCACAGAACAGGGCAACAGCCTCCGTCCCACCAACTGCCAGGGAACCTGGGATGGGACCAAAGCTTGAACTCGGGCTCTCGGGCATGGGGGAGCCAAGACACAGTGGGCGCCTCGCCTTCAAGTGTCTCCCCTGGCTCAGGTCAGCCTGAAACTCCTGGGAGTTTGCTGGCCCGATGGGCAGCCTAAGTGAACATGTGAGTGGATGACACAGGTGGATGTAGCCACACAGACTCAACCATGAGAGGATGGAGGACATGGAAAGGGAGCCAAGGAAATGCAGCTTAGTTCAGGAAACTCCAGGGGTCCAAGAAGCACAAGGCAAACTCAGCACAAGGCAGGGGCTTCAGACTTACACCCACGCCCGGTGGCTTCTCCTGGCCCCTCCAGTTCTCTCCCATCCCTGTCCCTCTTTGAGGGCCTGACTTCTCAAGATGGCCCTGCCTTCCCCCAGGCCACAGTGTTCAGAGTGGCAGGACCCTCTCCCTGCTGCCTGCCAGGGCCTGGAGCTTGGATTTGAGCAACCAGAATAGCAGCCACTCACCTTAAATACGATCAGCCAAGGGTTGGCTCCGCACACACCTCCAGCCCTTTCTAGGCACTTGGGTCCTGTTTTGACACATTCCAGTGTCCCCTGTTTACACTAACTGGCATCAGGGAGTTGGGGCTTTTGAGTTGAACCCAGCAAGCCTCCCTTCTGGGACTGGCATAGGGCAAGGGGCCCTCCTCTCCCACAGCTCACAGGCCAGCAAAGCCCTCTCCCCAGCTCTGCTCCCGACCCAGGCTGCACACTCTAATTCTCAGCACTGGCTTCACACCCCCTCGTCAGCCTTGGCAGGTAACCAGGGCGCCTTTCGGCCAGACACCGGGAAGGAAACCCGTGAAGAGTTCACCATGCGGAACACACTTGGCAGTCCCAATAACTCACACCTTGTTTGTTCTCACCGATGCTAACCCTTATTATTGTATTGTGTGCATTCCAGCAGCTCTACGAATGTCGTCTGTCCAGAAAGAGAAAGTGGTTGTTTATATTTTACCAAAGTGCAGGGGATGGATCCCTTACAGTGTTAATGCTGTGTCGAAAGGAGGGGACAGGTAACTCAGACACTGGAAGTGGCGTGTACATGACTGGCCTTGGGCTTCCCCTGTCCCGGGGGGCGGGGGGAGCAGGGGCTGTGCAGGGCAGCATTGGATGGATGAGGTCATGTCTTGTGTTGCTCAGAAAGCCCAGTTTTTATCCAGAGTGTATGTTTATTTGGCAGGTTGGGAGGGGCTGGTCATGGTAATATTGAGACCAAGCTGCCCATTCTGTAAGTCCCCCCTGGTGCCAATTCTGCCGCCTCTTGGTCACAATACCTTTCTCGTGGGTGCAGGAGAGGCGAGCCCCCCCCCCCCCCCCCCCCCCCGCTCTCACAGAGCTGTCCAGGGTCCTGAAGTGCAGCCCCATCCCCCAGTGTCCAGGCGCCCCAGGCCCCTGGCCTTCCCCTGCTTGGAGCTGGGGTGGTGTTTGCTTCGGCCTGTATGCAAACTGTGCGTGGAAGAGCATCCTTCTTTGTGGGTAAAGGGACACTGGGCCTCTGGCTGGGGGAGAGCCCAGAACATTTCCTTTGCTAAAATTCTGTCTTTATTCCAAAGGGACAGTCTTTGCTCAGCAAGTTGCCATAAGTTTAAGAGTTGGGAGCATACAGCCTGTGACAAATTCAGTCTCCCCATAAGATCTGTTGTTGGGTTTTCCCCAGACAGTTTTTCTTTGCAAAGGGGGCCACTGCAGCCAGGCTGGCTTTGTTAAACAGACGTGGCCAAAGGTCAGGAGGCGCACCCGGAGCTGGGCTTTGAGTGGGCCATGCTTGGGAACTCCTGTCCAGTCTGCACAGATAAAATGGGACAGGCTCCACAGCCCACCACCCTCCAGGCTGTGGGGACAGTGCAGGTGGGAGGTCACAGCGTAGGAGCTGCGACCTCAATAAACACATCATCGCCTGAGTCCCCCAGCTGGCAGGATGCTTTTTGTAAGTGGCCCCTCCGCTCTACTCTTGGGCGATCCTGGCATGACTCATTTTCTCCAAAAAAGGAATATAAATAAGCGCATCGCACCTTGACAAGTTGACAGGGTTGACAAGCAGAGTAAATTCCTGTGTCTGAAACTCTGAGGAGGAGAGGTGAGTTAGCAGAGCCAGCTGCCGTCACCAGAAGAAAATAATTAAGGAAACCCAGCAGTGTGGAGGAAAACTGAGTGTGTGGCGGGCTCTGTGATCATCGGCTGCGGGAGGAAACTGCACATGCCAGAAAAAATGAGCCCAGGAAGCTCATACTGGGGATGGCTGCCAGGAAGAGGGGGGAGGGGGGAGGTGGCAGGAAGCAGCCTCTGGGCTGGGAAGGGGACCCTGGCAAAGGGCTTAATTCTAAAGGCTCCTGCCTCACAGTCAGGCACCCCCTGCTCACATCCTGTATCCTGGGGGGTGCAACCAGTTCTACGTAGAGCTTCTCAGCCTCTGTGGAAGAGTCCAGAAAGTCTGCTTCAGAGCTTGCCACCTACACACACATATGCATATAACCCCGGGGATGCTCAGGAAGCTGTGAACACTCTGCCCTTTGCCCAGGGAAGGGCACACCTCTGTTCCAAGCCCAAAGATCACACAATAATACAACAGAAGAAAGACGCACTGTGCCCAAATTCCTCTTTATTCCCATCTCTCTTGGGGCTCAAGAAAGGCCTCAGCAGGCCCAGGGACGTTAGGCTTTTCAGTCCAGGGTGACCTCGGGTACCCTCTCCTCAACTGCAGATGAATGAAGGAGACATGTGGGCACATCCTCAGACTGACCAGGATGAGGCCAGGGCCAGAGCAGTAGCTGAGCCTGTAAAACTGGACCCCACAGAGAAATCAGTGGAGTTTGGGGTCAGGGACAGAAGACCTGGACATCCCCTCACCATCTGGGCTCCAGCCACTGGACCTCTGCCAAGTACGCAGAGACGGCAGGGGAAGTCCCGGGCATCCAGAGCACCCCACCCCAGGCAGCCGCCAGAACTCAGTCAGGTGGGGTCGGACACCATGCCCCACCAGGTCAGCTGGGAGTTCGAGCTCTCCACTTGTTAAAGGGGTGGCTGGTTCTGGTTGTGACTGGCTTCTGGCAAAGCCTCAAAGCAGACGTCACTCACATGGCACAGGAGCAGGAAGAGCCCCTGATGCCTCTGGCCCTGCAGGGATGGGGGAAGGAGGCCCAGACTGCTAAGTAGGTTCCTCCAAAAGGAATCCTCTTGTCCTCCCAGGACATTCTCCAAAACAGACCAAATGAAGTATGAAGCAGAATCATCCCCTCTTGTCATAGGTTTGCCTCCCCAGTGCCTGTTATCCTGGGTGAGCCCAGCCCCAGCCCAGGCAAAGGGCCTCCCTGGTGGGCAGAGTGGACACTCTGGAGTGTGGCCAGTGATGCGCTGGTCTCTCTCCATCTTCCCCCTGTCACCAGTGAGTTCTTGCTGGACACTCTGCGCCTGGGCTCTGCTTTGGAGGAGAGCAGAATGTGGTCAGCTCACCCCCAGAGCCCCAGGACCAGCTGAGAAGCCAAAACCGTAATGCGGATGGCTAAGTTAAGGCCAGAGCAAGTGGGGAGACCCCAGTCCGAGGGGAATGAGTATGTTCCAGTCCCAGGCCTGCTGTGTGCAAAAGTGTGGGTACAAGTGTGTCGTTTTCCAAGTACAGAAAGTCCACATCGGCTGCAGCTGGGCAGGGCCAACAGGGCATAAAGGGAGCATGGACGGAACTCTCTGAGGGGACCTTTCACCTCTGATTTAGTGACAGTGTGAGGTGGGGAGTGGGCTGTGAGCTTCCTGGCTGCTCCACTGGGCAGGCGTGCGGGCACACTTGGGCAGGGCGCCTTTCCAGACGGTCCAGATCACATCGGGAGGTGAGACGCCAAGAGGGCAGCCAGGGGAACCAGGTCTTTCCTGCGCCCCCATTTTCCATGTGGATAGGGGAGGGGCACTCACACTGAGCCTCGCCTCTCCTCCGTTCCCCCTGAATTGCCTTTTACGGAGCCTACCCCAAGCGCCCTCCCTACCGGACACACACAGTCTAGAGACCATAAGCAGGTCCCTGGGAACCGCGTGGTACTTCTGCTGCTAATACTGTCCTCTCTGTTTGCTTTCCAGGAGTAAAGTTCAACATCCGGCTGCAGCAGCCCCGCGATGTGAGTTCTGAGAGTCAGATAAATCTCAGCAGGGGCAGCCTGGGGAAAGTTGGCGAGGGCAGGGCAGAAAGTGTGGCGCTCACATCACACCCATTCTTGGAAAGGAAAATGTGCCCGGTCCTTCCCACGAGCCTTGGGAACAAAGCCCGGGGCTTTGGACCATGAATTTCCCTTTCCCACTGGATGGCAGCCTCGGAGCGTGCTAATTGACTCAGTAAATCTGAGCCAGCCTCCTTCAGCCACCAGGCCGAGGTTCCTGGGAGGCCTGCGCCACCTTGTGGCCAAAGTGACACTTGCCCCTCAGAAGGTGGCCCGCTGAGAGGAGGGGGACCTCCAGGGCCGGGAGGGAGCTCGGATCAGACAGGTCACATCCCGCAGGGTCAGCCTGTCTCCCTCTCCCTCAGCTTTGGAAAAACTCCTGTCGCAGAGCGGGCAGGGAGCTCGGCCACTGGCGAGGGCCTGGCGCGCGTGACCCTCAGGGCCCAGCTGTCCTGCCCACCCTGGTAACCGTTTCTCTTCTTGCTCCAGGACTTCCCACCAGGCAGTTCCCAGAGCGGCGTTTTCCAGACGCCCGCAGAGACGGTCGCCCGAGGCTTGTCCAGCCGGGCACCGAGAGGCCTCCGCCTGCTGGTGCCTGACCACCCTCCAGCCCCCCTCCGCCTGGGCGCCCGCCTGCGACCCCGGCAGCGCCGCCGGCGGCTGCTGATCAAGAAGATGCCCGCTGGCGGGGCCCCCGCGGCCAACAGCTCCGCGGGCGCCTCGGTCCCGCCAGCGCCGCGCGCCCTGGACGGCCGCTGGGCGGGCCTGCAGCAGCGGCAGCGGGAGCGCAAGCGGCTGATGGGCGAGGCGTGCGCCAAGTACCGCGCCAGCAGCAGCCGCCGCGCGGTCACGCCGCGCCACGTGTCCCGCATCTTCGTGGAGGACCGCCACCGCGTGCTGTACTGCGAGGTGCCCAAAGCGGGCTGCTCCAACTGGAAGCGGGTGCTCATGGTGCTGGCCGGCCTGGCCTCGTCGGCCGCCGACATCCAGCACAACACCGTGCACTACGGCAGCGCCCTCCGGCGGCTGGACACCTTCGACCGCCAGGGCATCCTGCACCGCCTGGGCACCTACACCAAGATGCTCTTCGTGCGCGAGCCTTTCGAGAGGCTGGTCTCCGCCTTCCGAGACAAGTTCGAGCACCCCAATAGCTACTATCATCCCGTCTTCGGCAAGGCCATCCTGGCCCGGTACCGGGCCAACGCCTCCCGGGAGGCCCTGCGGACGGGCTCGGGCGTGCGCTTCCCCGAGTTCGTCCAGTACCTGCTGGACGTGCACCGGCCGGTGGGCATGGACATCCACTGGGACCACGTCAGCCGGCTCTGCAGCCCCTGCCTCATCGACTACGACTTCGTGGGCAAGTTCGAGAGCCTGGAGGACGATGCCAACTTCTTCCTGAGCCTCATTCGCGCGCCGCGGAACCTGACCTTCCCGCGGTTCAAGGACCGGCACGCGCAGGAGGCGCGCACCACGGCGCGCATCACCCGCCAGTACTTCGCGCAGCTCTCGGCCCCGCAGCGGCAGCGCGCCTACGACTTCTACTACATGGACTACCTGATGTTCAACTACTCCAAGCCCTTCGCCGACCTGTACTGAGCGCCGGGGCCCCCGCCCTGCCCGCCACGCGCCTGCCCGACGCGCGTGGTTCCTCTGCCAGGCGCCCCGACGTGCCCAGAGCCACCGCGCTCTGAGGCCGTGAGGAGCCGCGGCGGCGGCTGCAGGGCACCGAGGTTGGGGCACCGAGGCCCAGGCCTTGGATGGGGACCCTGACCCAAGTCTCACAGCCACTTCTTGACTCCTTGGCTGAGAAACATACGGGGGGGGGGGGCGGTGTGAGCTGGACGCCCCAGGAGCCCCCGCTGCCCACACCCAGCTCAGGCAGGAGTCAGGATGACCAGGGAAGGCTGAGGCCCAGAGGACCAGGGCCCAGCAGTGAGGGATTTCCTGCAGTCCCTTAGCCATTGCCTTGTACCAAACCGCGTGGTTTGCAGCTTTTCTATGACCCAGGAGGAGGTTCCCTTGTAATGAGGTTCCTAATAAAGCACATGGTTTCCAGAGCAGCAGTGTCTACACTCTGTGTGTTGGTGTGGGAACGTGGGCCCCCTACCCGCTGCTGTCCGGGGCTCTTTCTCCCTCCCTACCCGCTGCTGTCCGGGGCTCTTTCTCCCTCCCCAGAGCAGCCAGACCAGGTTCCTGCAGGCCCAGCTGCACGGAAGTCCAGGGCAGGAATGGCCTGTGTGTGACAGGATCAGGAGACCCCACAGCTTTCATTCAGGGCCAGCTTCAGCACTTCACACTCAGGCCTCTGAGGCCAGGACTTGGTTAACGGGTCCGCCTGTCTCAGTACCAGCACCCTCACCCTGCAAAAAGATAGGCCTGCCCCACAGAGGCCCACTGAGGTCTCTTCTTGTCAGTGCACTTGGGGGGGGCTCTAAGGACTGCCAGAGCGAGGATGAGCTCTTTGGGTAAGCTGCCACTTGGGGCTGCCATTGGACTCGATGTCACACTGCACGTGGGTCTCAGTAGGCATGGCATTGCTGGGCAGGGAGTAATGCCATCCCCAGCTTTTTGAATCTCTGGGCTATGCAGGGCTTTGGACCAAAGCTGTCATGTGACCCTGGCCTTGATCCCTGGCTCCATCTACCAGACAAAACCACCTCAGAGTTGTCAGAATCGTCTTCCCCTGAGTAAACCAGATCTGGGGGAGGTGGGGGAGAAGCTGCAGAGGAAAGGTCTCCAAAAGTATAGATTTCACACAGAGAAATGGTTCTGAAATTGTCAAAAGCCAGAGTGATTCCTGAAAGGTCTTGGGGAAAGTGTCTGTTGGATCTTTGAGTGTGTGTGTGGGGGGGGTGACCGTTTGGGGTCCTGTTTGTAATCGGAAATGCTGCCTGACTATTTCTAGGGATCTGTCTGTCTGCCTGCCTCCTTTTGGGTCTCATTCCTGTCAGTCCGTCTTCCAGGGGTCTGCTGCATGCCCTTCTTGGTCCTTCTGTGGTCTCTCTGTGGGTCTCTCCCAGGACATTGCTCTCAGTCTCTTCCCACTCACTGGGGGAGATGCTGGTGGACCCTGAGAAGGAGACGCTGCGATCCCCAAGGTGGGACACCCTGCTGGACCCCACCCTGGATTCCAGGCAGGCTCACATTGGCATGAGCTGCTCCGTCTCCCTTTGGGCCTCCCCATGGGCTCTGGAAACTTACAAAGGTGGAACAAGGAGTTGAGGCTGCCACCTACCTATTAGGGCCACATGCGTCCAAGAACCCTGAGCAGGCTGAGGCCTCCCTTCAGGTTCCAGCTGGAGCGGCCTGGACCATCTGACAGGAAGGACCCAGTGCGGCAGGGAGGAGGCTGTGGTCAGGGCCTGAGGGGCTCCTGGGTGTGGAAGGCAAGAGGGTGGATGCCAAGGGGCTCAGAGAGCCAAAGAGGATGAGCCGCCGGCACCTTGGCCAGGACAAGGGCAGTGTAAGAGGAGGCGAGGAAGGCTAACAATGACCCAGAAACAGCTGCCCCCGGGGCTGGGTGCTCACAAAGTGAGATAGAATTCACGATGCATTTAGCCAAGCCTGAGGCAGTGTCGCTGGTCATTGACTCAGCAAGGGGGACACCTGGAAGGCCAGCTGGGGCAGTCTGCAGCTTGGAATCAATCAGGGTTGCCCTGGGCCCATCCTCCTACAGTGTGAGCATGTGTGAGTGTGTGTGTGTGTGTGCGCGCGTGCACATGTGTGTGTGTTGGGTGTCTGGGCTGGGGAGGGGATGGGTGAGCATGTGAGTCTGTGTATATGTCTTGTGTCTGAGTGTGTCTGTGTGTATGTATGTGTCTGTGTATGTGCGTCTGTGTGTCTGTGGGCATGGGTGTATCTGTGTGGGTGTGGGTTTGTCTGTGTGGGTATGTGTGTCTGTGTGCATGTGTGTAGGTGTCTGGGTGTGGGGGTGAGCATGTGAGTCTATGTGTATGGGGGGGCGGGTGTAAGTGGTGTGGTAGACGTCTGGCTTATGGGTGTCTGTGTCTGGGGTGGGGGAGTATGTATGTGTGTGAGCCTGTGTAATGTGTCAGGGTTAGGGGGACTGTGGACAATCCTCTCCTCCCTGGGACCATCTTGTGCTGCCAGTCCCTGCCCCACTTCATCTGCTTCCCACTTTGTGGGTATAGTCTGGAGGGAGGGGCTGTCTGTGTCAGGGACCCAAGAAGGGCCCACAGGCTCCTCCCAGAGGTCAAGCAGACCCGCCAAGTTGGGAAAATAACCACTGAACCCCCGTGCCCTTCCCCAGCTCAGTCTTCCTGATGGGGGCCTCTCCGGGGCAGCCCACAGTGAAGTCCCTGCCAGGCTTTGCCCTCAGAGCAGCTCAGGCCTCCCCAGACATGAGCCTTCCCCTCTGAGTGGTGAAGAGAATAGATATAAGGTCCCCCAGGAGGCCTGTGGGCTCCAGAAGACCTTAAGTCCTCTGGGGAGATGAGAGTTGAAGTCCACCAGGTGAATCTCACCAGGTGTGAGATTCACGCACCTCCAGCTTCCAAAACACAGCCAAACCCTTCTACTCCCACCATCCCCACTGGCTTGTCCTCCCACACAGGGCCCAGGACAGAGACGGGCAGGCAGTGGTTGGAGGGACAGTCCTTTAGCAACCCCTCCCCTTCCATATGCCAAGTTCAGCCTCAGAGTTGCACCCCCTGGTGGGGGGTGGGGCACAGGAGCCTCAGGAGAGCCCAGGACTGGCAGGCGGTCTCCCCTCACTCCCCCCATCTCCTCTTAGCTTCTCCTGTCTGGGGGACACCCATGGCTCATCAAGGGAATTCCCTCCTGGTGCCTCCTCCCCACTCCACCCAAGCGCAGCAGGATCCACAGCTGGGCACAGGGAGCTTCGTGCTGACCCACGGGCGCGGGAATGGACTGGACAGTTTCCAGGAGCTGGGGGTGGGCAGTCTGGGCCTGAGCAAGGCTGAGATACAGCTGCTCTCACCTCCGGGGACCCTATATTGACAGTGCGATGGCCTGAAAGAGGAGTAAACGGGCACCCTTAGAGAGCTGGGGGGCTTACCCTAGTGTGGGGAGAGGAGAGAGTGAGGAGGTCACAGCTGCCCTCTGGTCCCTCTGGGTGGCCTGGCCTGGCGGTGAGGCCCGTGTTGCTCCCAGGCTCTTCACCCTGCCCAGAAGGGCCTTTCACACAGGTGTCTCGGGGGTGAGATGGTGGCCAGAACCTGGTGGGGCTGGGGCCACCTAGGAACAGATGTCTCTGCCCCCTCCCCACCGCCAGGCGGGACTCCAAAAGGGAGGGCCGGCCAGAGTAGGCTGGGGGCTACTCCCAAAAACACTCGAAGACTAGGACAAGGGTCAGAGGTCAGAAGAGAGTCATTTTAGACCGCAGAGCCTAGGGCGGACCTGCCTGAATCCAGCACTCGGGACAGTGGGTGCTGCGTTGGCCTCTCCCAGCAGCTCTGACCGTGCCTGCCTGGTCCTGCTTTACGGGTGAGGGGACAGAGGCACAGAGATGCACAGGACAGGACCTGGAGCTGGGATCTACCCCGCAGTCGGGTTGTGACCCCTCTCACTCTTGTGGCCACCCACCGCCCCATCCCCCTCGGCATCTGGGCGGTCCCAGGAGGGGCGGGGGCCGGAGCAGGCCTCCCCTGGCGGAGACACCGCGCGGCCACCAGGGGGTGCTAAGTCCTCGCTCCTGAGCAGCGGCCTGGGTATCCCCGGCCGGCCCACGAGGTGGCAGCAACAGCCCGACTGTGTGCGGCTCCCCGCGGGGCGGAGCACTCCCAGGCCCACAGGAGACCGCGTGCCCAGCCTCCCGCCCCAGTGGGTGGTCTTCTACCCTTTCTGCCTCCCAGTCATGAGGTCGCCGGGGCCCTGCCTAGCCAGGTGTGTCCGGACAGTCCCCAGAAGTCAGTCTGGAGCCCACCAGCTGCAGGGGACCCACCTGCCTAACACCAAGCCTTCAAATATCCCCTGCAGCCCTCACCCCCCCGCACTGGGCCCGCTGGGAGCCAGAATGTCCCAGGAATGCTTCGAAAGCACAGACTGGTCAGCAGGGAGGATGCCGTGTGTGGAAGGGCCAAGTGTCATCAGGGGCGTGGGGAGCTGTCACCACCGGGCCAGCTTCACTGCCCTCTTCGGCCAGCTGACTGGGGTGTGTTCTGACCCGCCTTTCCACCTTGCCCGCTGCTCCTTCTGTCTCCCTCCCCTGGCAGACCCCAGCCCGGCAACCCCTCCAGCCCGCTCCCCACACCGCAGGGGGCAAGGGCTCCCTGCTGCTTCCTTACACCCAGGGCCACAGACCCCACAGGGCCATCTCAGCAGACTGCTGGCCTTTGTGCTCCACTCTCCGTGAGGGTGACAACAGGCCTTCTGTGACCTCAACCACAATACGCACACCCTGACGCAGGCACAGGCACACAAGACATGCACACACACACAGACACACACATACCCATCCTCACAAATACACATCAGACCCAGAGACACATCCGTGGATACACAGCTACAAACATACCTGCAGACGCATACACATGCTTGTGACACACGTGCACACAGCCCTAGGTGCACATGGACACAGAGAGACACACATCCACACACTCACAAAGACACCCCCAGAAAGATGCTCAGCTAATGGTATATTTCTGACCCCAGCGAAATAAAAGGGAAGGACCAGAAAGCCCCTCACTGCCATATGTCAAAATCATTCTCCTTCTGCACGGCCCCCTGGTCCCCATCTCTCTGAGCTGTCCCTTCAGGGGTCGGCCCTCCACTCCCTCTTGGATCCCCAGCCCTGTGTCTTCCCCTCAAGAAAATCACTCGCGGGCTGCTGGGTCATCGGACTTTCTCATCAGGGCCCCATCTTCAAAGATGAAAAAGCCTTGGCCCCACGCCCCTCCGGCTCGGCCTGTTCCTGCACAGCCTTTCTCTCGCCCCTGAGCGGATGCTTTTCTCCCCCCCACGCCCACCCCTCAACCCCAGCTGCCCCACCTCCCGCCTAGGCTCCATCGTAAGAATGATGGTATCACTGCTTTACCAGGCTCTGTTCGAAACATTTCACGTATATTGTCTTGTTTAATCTGCATCACAACCCTGCAAGATAAATGTAATTATGTCATCCCCATTTTGTACAGATGGGGAAACTGAGGCGCAGAGGTGAAGTGATTTGCCCGAACCCACACAGCTATTAAGAGGATGTTCCAAGATTCAAACCCCGGTGTCCACCAAGGTGCCATCCCGCATCCCCAGCAGCACGGAGAAGGTCCGAGCTGGGCTCCTCCCAGGCACGGGTGGGGGAAGAAGGGAGGGGACAGAGAAACGCTGGCCCGTGGATCTAGGCTTGACCAGGAGGGGCACGAGGACAGGAAGGGCTGATGGGCAGAGGGAAGGTGGGAGTCGGGAATCCGGGACCTTGGACACGGCGTGGCTTCCTGTGGTGATGAGGGCAACTGTCGGAGGTGGGGAGGGGTGGTCAGGGTGGGCAGTGGGGAAGGTCACTGGGCAGACATGACCAGTTCCTGAACTTATAGACAGGCCATGTCCCACAGACACCTCCTCTCCAGCCTCCTCTGGGACCCGGAGACACCACCATCCTACCCTGTGTCTGCACCCCACCCCACCAGATCACCTGGGACAGCCTGACTGCGCTCTGTGACTGTTGTCTGATTCTGCCTGGGTCTGGGTCCGTGTGCCAGCCTGGGTTGGCGGTGGTTGCCAGGGCCACAAGTCAGGCCTCTCCTCGCTCGGGGTGCAGAGGCGGGAGCAGGAAGTCAGGTGGGGCCCAGGGCTGCTGACGCCTGGAACCTGCTCCTGGGGAGACAGACCCAGGTGCGCAAAGGGCATTTCCTACAGAGCCGCGGTGAGGGCCCACTGGGCGCGCTGGGACAGGGTGGCTGAATGCAGGCCAGGAGGGAAAGCTCATTCTTACTCTCCAAGCTGATGTGCTGAATTTTACTTTTCCTTCTATTTATTTCTTCTTAAATCCTGTTTCTCTCCCTGAGGCATCTAATCTATTATTTAACATTGGATTGTGCGATTGAAACTCCCAGGCAAATTGAAAATTATTTGTGTTTGAGGTTTCAGGCATAAGGCTGAGGCAACCAATTCTGGGAGATCCAGGGAACCTGGGCGAAGGCGCAGAACCTGCAGCCCTGCTGCTGGAGGGGGCTGGGCGGGGTGGGCTGGGTCTTGGGGGGCTCAGGCCCGGCAGGCCCAGCCTGGCTTCGCTCTGGCCTCTCGCACCCAGAGCCCCCAGCTCAGGGGTCATTAATCTCCATGCAGCATTTCACTAGGGAAATGCCGCCCAAGCCTCCCACTGGCCAAAGTCCTCGCAGGCAGAGCAGGTGCAATCAGTCACCCTGGCCCTATGCCCACCCTGGGGGAAAGGCCTCAGTCACAGGAGAATTAATGACATGGGACAAGGGCCCACCATCATTTTTCAGGGGTTGGGCTCTCCATGGAATTGCAGTCAGGGTTGCTGCCTAATGGGGTCCTAACTTAACCAAGAGGGATAGTAGCCAGGGCAGGGCTCAGGGTGGGGCTGAGGGCCCTGGTCTGGGGAGCCCAGACCCCAACTGAGTATTTGAGGGCCCAAGAGTGTGTGACCTTGTAGGGCTGGCTCCAAGGACATGACTCAGGACCACCCTGAATTGGAGCGGGCTGGAGCCCAGGGCCATGTGCACAGACACAGTGTGGAAGCTGCAACACATACATGCAGGGTGCAGGGGTGACAGATACTAGGTAGGGAGATTGAATCTGGTGCTGAAAACAGTGGGAGCCACTGAAGGGGAGCAGTGATCACATTTCCATATCTAAAAAGGTCAGTAATGAGTCAAAAGGGATTTTTCTGATATGATTAAGGATCTTCGGATGGAAAGATTATCCTGGATTATCCAGGTGGGCACAGTGTAATCTCAGGAGTCCTTATAAAAGGAAGGTAGAGGGCAGATAGGATGACGGAAGTAAAGGCCCAAGTTATGGAAGAAAGGAGCCATGAACCAAGGAAAGCAGGCAGCCTAGCCTCTAGGAGCTGGAAAAGGCAAGGAAACCTGTTCTTCCGAGGGCCTCCAGAGGGCACACAGCCCATTTAAACTTCTGAGCTCCAGGAGTGTGAGATGATAAATTTGTGTTGTTTTAAGGCACTGAAGTTTGTGGTATTGTGTTACAGCAGCAATAGGAGGCTAATACAGCATCAGAGCCCCACCTCTCCCCCCCAATCCTGCTTTCTTCCCCTCCAGTCCACAGGTGATGGTCCTGGGAGCCCTCCCTAACAACCTCTTGCTGCTGACTTCTGCTCCCTAGGGAGCCCCACCTGCAGCAGTGAGTGCCCAGGCGTCAGAGAGGGCAGAGGCAGGCAGTGGTGTAGAGCAGGTTCACTATCTCGTCTGCCCAGCCACTGTTGTGGGTGGGACACAGGTAGCCCCTGTCACAAGGTGGCTACACTACTGTTCAAACTTGCACCTTTGGCCCTGGCTGGCGTGCTCAGTGGTTGGAGCGTCAGCCCGCGCACCAAAGGGTCTTGGGTTTGATTCCCAGTCAAGGGCATGTACCTGGGTTGCAGTTTGGATCCCAGGCCCCGGTTGAGGCATGTGCTGGAGGCAATCAACCCATGTGTCCCTCTCACATCGATGTTTCTCTCTCTCTCCCCCCCTTCTTCCCTCCACCCCTTCCATTCTCTCTAAAAATCAATGGAAAAATATCCTCAGGTAAGGATTAACAACAAAACACACAAACAAACTTGCACCTTTGGGGAGTTGGGGTGGTTTGCACGTGCAGGGAAACACAGTGCTGAGCGCAATGTATCCAGGCACTGGAGAAATATCAGGGAAAGCAAGTCAGCAGAGTTAGGTGGCCACTGCTACTGACTAACACTTTGAGAAAAGACAACAAGGCCGAGAGCAGCGAAAAGCTAAGCATGAAAGCCAGAGGGCCCATGGTAGCCCAGAAGGAGGTCCTCGGGTCCTGTGGTAGGAGGGCGGGCAAAGCTGAGGACCTGGGAGCAACCAAGTTCCAAAGAAGGTCAAACTCAGCCTAAGCAGATCTGCTGCACCAAGGCCATGCTCTGGTTGGGAAAGAATGACACCCTGGCATTTCCAAAGGGATGTCTGAGTTGATGCAGCCCAAACTGTAAATCCCTAGATTGCGTTGAACCCTCTGAGCCCACAGAGGTGGCCCATTCTTCCCTCTGAAGGGTTCATGGCCCTCACTCCTCCAAGAAGTGTGAGGTCTCTGCCCTGCAAGACAGTCTGCAGCCCTCCAGGAGCTGCTCCCACCTCCCCTTCTGGCCACTAGCCTTACAACTGGGGTCAAGTCACAACATACCTGGGCTAAGGAAGTGCTGTGCCTGATAGGAAAGGAGGGACCTAGAGCCCACAGGTACTGGCAGGAGCCGGGAGAGCACAGGTGGGACTGATTCTGAAGGTGCTCGGTCCCAGGTCGGACACATAAGGTTGAAATGGGTTGGTGAGCTTATCGATACGAGAGCACTTTCCTGGGTGACAGCATTCAGTGTCCTAGCAAGGACTACAGGAGATGGTGCAAAAATACTGCTAGGATGGGTTCCAGAAGCATGGAGAAAGTAATGGCCCGTGCTTTTAGAAATGCCAGAATTTCTGTGTTAGCCGATGGTGAAGGCTCCGCGAGGTGGGCGTGCTGGACTGAATGTGCTACGTGAGGCCGGGGGAAAAGGCCAGAGGACTGTGGTCCCAGGGAGGGCCCGGGAGACACCCAGCTTACCAAACCCAGCGTCCCTGAGAGGGCAGGTGCCGGCTGGCATCTGTAGGTCAGGGGTAAGGGACAAGAGGCTCTTGCAGCAATCCTCCCAATAAAAAATATTTGTGATTCCTTGCCCAGTTGCTGAACTTTGAGCCAGTTTTCAGACCAGAAACCCAGAGGGTGAAGGAGAGATAAGCTCCCAAGACGAACCTGTAACCCAAAGCACATATATATGTAATCACACCCTCCGGCCCTCCCCTAAAGGTGCCCTGGGGAAACAAGGCGCCCAAACAGACGTAGGACCATCGGACAGTCTGACTTGAGACTGATACGATGATGTATCATGGGGACCCTCCATTAGACTGGGGGCGTGTGGGACCAGAGACTAAATGGAATGCTGTCCAGGCCTGGCTTACAGAGGATCCACCGTGCTTCGATGCCTCACTCCCCAATTGTGTGATTCGAATAGACTTTACTAAGCAGTTGTCACAACACCCACGTGGACTCCTTGGCCTGTAGGGCAAGAGCTTTCGCAGTAAGACAGGCCAAGACGAAGCCTCTGAAACTGCCCTCCGCCCCCTTCCAAAATAGTAAATAAAAAACACTGTTGCATCCTGGGCAGGGAGGGGAGTGTGTGGAGGGAGGTGGCAGGGATTGGAGCTATCTCTTAAAACCTAAAAGTTCCAAGGGTAGTGGTCGTCGTGATAGCTCCATTGAACTGACAGTCTAGCTCCTGCACAAACAAGACAGATCCTGGAGGGCGGCAGTGAACACTGCAGACCCAGCCAACTGGCAGTCGGAACTGCAGCTGCTGCGCCCAAAGTGGTCCCCTTGCCAGCGCAAAGTGCCATGACCTCAGTGTGTGTATTTGTCCACTGATCTAGCAAATGCATTACTTTCCACCTCTGTCAAAAAGATGACCCAAAACAGTTTGCATCCAGGTGGAATGGGGTGCAGTTTGCATTGAGAACAAAATGTAAATGCATACATTTACACAGCCTTGCCCCAGAAATGTGTTAACTCCCCAGCACTCTGTCCAATTATAGACCAAGAAGACCTGGATTGGCTGGATATCCTGTAGAGTGTCATATTGGCCATATATCAGTAACCTCACGCTGATCAGAATGAATGAGCAGAAGTGGCTAGTACACTGTGGGCCTTCGGAAGATCCACGCACTGCAGAGGGTGGGGGGACGAGCCGGTGAAGTGCCAGGGGCCCGTTATATCAGAAAAGCTTTGAGGAGCTGCAGTGGGCTGGGGCACGGCAGGACAACCGAAGTAAAGGACAAATCGTGGCATCTTTGCCTCCCACCGCCAAGAAGGAGGCGGTGCCTGGCAGGCCTCCCTGGGTTCTGGGGGCATAGTCCTCACGTAGGAATACCCCAGACCACTTACCAGGAGGCGTGGAAAGCTCCCAGCTCTGAGCTAGTCCAGAGATGGAGAGGGCTTTGCGGTGCATCCAGGCTGTGGTGCCAGAGATGCTGGCTCAGGCTACGCGACCCCGAGGACCCTATGGTATTGGAGGCATCAGTATTGGGAAAGGCACCATGTAGAGTTTTTGACAAGACTCTTAAGGTTCTGCCACAAGGCCAAACTATAAATCTTTTGAAAAGCAGTTCCTGGCACGCTAGGAGCCCTAGTATACAGTACCTAACCATGACCATGGGACACCAAATGAAAACGCAGCCATAATTGTCTGTCTTAGTCCTTTCTGGCTGCTATAACAAAATGCCATAAACTGAGTAGTTTATTAACAACAGATTTTTATTTCCCGCAGTTTTCAAGGCTGGGAAGCCCAAGACCATGGCGCCAACACAGTTGGGTGAAGGCCCTCTTTCTGGATCATAGCCGGTGCCTTCTTGCTGTGTGTGTCCTCACAGGATGGAAGGGGCTAGGGATCTCTGGAGCCTCCTTTATAAGGCACTAATCCCACTGATTAGGGCTTCACCCTTATGACTTAAGCACCTCTTGAAGGCCCCATTTCCTAATATTATTACCTTTGGAGGTTAGGATTTCAACATATAAATTGTTGGGGGGAGGAGACAAGCATTCAGATCATAGCATGCCCATCATGAGCTGAGTGCTGTCAGACCCACCACGTCAGAGGGTCCCGTGGGCCCAGACGCACCCATCCAGAAGACAGAAGTGGTCCATCCAGGGCCAGGTGTGAGCAGGACTACAGGCCGCAAACAAGCTGTGTGGGCAGGTAGCCTAGGCTCCCTTGTTATCTACCACCACGGCACCAGGCTCTCTCCCTGGACTCCCGGCCACATGGCGGGAGGAATGAGCGGCAATGAGAGGGGGAAAGGCCAGAGCTTGGTTCACAGCAGAAGTGTTGGCGTGGTACGTGGACCGAGTTAAAACGGGATGGTGGCTGTACTGTCCCACTCGGGGTGGCCTTGAGAGGTGGTGGGAAAACGAAATCTTCCCATGGTCATCCACTTTGTGGAAAGAGAAGTGGTCAGGGGCCTGGAAAGAGACTAATTAGAAGATGGGACAAGGCTGCAAATACATCAAGACGTCTTTTCTTTCTGTACTTCCTCGGGCGACCTTCCAGCTCTTCAGCCAGAGGCCTGCGTGGCCTAGAGGTGGAGGGGTATGGAGGGTGGAAAGGAGGGGGGAGAGAGAGGAGGGGCAGGAGGAAGGAGGAGGCAGGAGAAATGAGAGGGGAAGGGAGGAGGGGGAAGAGTGGCAGTCACCCACCCAAACACCTGCCAGGCAATGCCCTCTTCCCAAAGCAGGGGGCGGGTGGTGGGAGGGGGGAGGGGAGCCTTTCCTTCCCTCTGACAGCCCTGGTCAAAAACCACTGTTTTCAACAAATGCATCAAAGACCCAATTCCAGCATGAGAGCCCCTATGGGGCCGGGCCTACAATGCAAAGAAGAGCTGGCTGGGGGAGGGGGCTAGGGAAGGAGGCAGAGGCCTGGCGTGGATCAAAGGAGTGACGAGGGAGGGCACCAGCCATGTCCAGTGATGTGAGAGAAGCGAGTGGTAATAGCCAGTGCAAGAGGATACATGGCTTGGATACATTTCTGTAAAAGTTTAAAACATACCCAAATGTTATCATTGTTTAAATACGTTCATATGTCGCAAAAAGTATACAAATGTGCTCAGGAATGTTGCAGCTTCTGGTTAGCAATTACAGGGGGGGAGAAGGAAGGGGTTTAAACTGATCCGCATCATTTCATCTGATTTTTAAAGAGGGGTCTGAAGGAAATGTTCAAAATATTAATATGTGGTGGTGGGTATGTGGGTGTCTGCTAGATTGTTTTCTATATTTTGAAATACGTGGGAGGGGGGAAGACAGCCTGTGGATTTGTATCAATAATTTGATGCCATAGTTTAAAACCTATGTGTACCTATGCATGTTTGCATGTCTGTGCTCAGGCCTGTGGCCACTTGTATCTTGGTGTCTGTGCAATATTATGTGTGTGTCCTCGTGTCCCTTTGTGTCTGCCACTTGTGTGGGAGCATCTGTATATCTATGTGCATGTATCTGTGTGACTGTGTGTGCATCTGTGGCTGAATGTGTCTGTGTGTCTGTATGTGCAATTGTGTCTGAGGTTGTGTTTGTGTGTGTGCACACACCTGTGTGAGTCTGTGCAGTTGTGTGTCTGTGTGTGCTACACACCTGTGTGTTCATGAAAAGGGAGAAGGCAAATCATTGACACATTTCTCTCTGGGAAGGGGAGACAGGATTTTTGTTTCCCCTTCTTACATTTTACTGTATGTGCATGCATTTAAAAATGATCATCTATTCTTTATTAAAACTTAAAAATATTTTTAAAAATATAGCAGTTTCACAATTCAAAAAAAAATGAAAAGAATTTCCCCTTGATGCCCTCCAGGGCTCCTCTTTGCCCCAGGGCCCCAACCCATGATTCCATCCACCCTCAGGTGCCCTGAGGACAGAGGAGCCTGAGAACACTACCTAGCTCCACCCCAGGGGCATGGACCAAAGCAAGCACGCAATTTCTCTGAAGTCTTGTGTTTTATCTTTAAGTGTTAGGCAACTTTACATTCCCCCTGTAATGTACATGTACATGTTTATCTTGGAGTCAAGGGGCCGCTCAAGGGGACTCCCTCTCACTCACTTCCCCAGCTCCTGTTTGCCCCCTGTGGTGGATGCTGGGCCCACAGTGCCTGGGATGGGGGTGAGTGTGTAACCACAGCCCCACTGGAGGCTCTTGGGAGGTCTGTTGAAAGAGGAAGCCAATCATCTCACTTCAAGAGGGCTTACACTGGGCTGGCCAAGTTCTTCGCATATGCTATCACATTGAATTCTCCCGGCGACCCCATCAGCTTGGCACTGTTACTGTTCCTGTGTCGCAGGGAGCATAGTGAGGCTTCCAGAGATTAAGCCCAAGGTCACCCGGTTGGATTCAGACTTCGGAGTTCATGCTGCCCACAGGCTGTCTCCTTACAGAATAGGCCCAAGGAGAAGGAATTGCCTGTGATAAGACGACCAGCATGCTGAGCTTGGCCCCAGGAAGGAACCCTGGGCAGGTTTTAGTTTTAGTTTAGAGAGAAAGGGAGGGAGAAACAGAGAGAGAGAGAGAGACCGACAAACAGACGGACATCAACGTGAGAGAGAAACATCAATCGGCTGCCTCCAGTATACGCCCTGACAGGGGACCAAACCTGCAACCTATATGTGCCCTGAGCAGAAATCGAACCCGCCACCTTTGGTGTATGGGACAACGGTCCAACCACCTGAGCCACCGGCCAGGACCGGGCAGGGCTTCTGCTGGACCAAAGGCTGCTTTCCTCACTGTCTCATCTCTTTTTTCCCCCTCAGACCTGGGCAAATGCATCTGCTGGGCCCCTTGTCCTGTGACACCCCCCAGGCCACTTCGATGTGGTCACTTTGAACCAGAATGGCAGCCACACAGTCACTTAGGAGTGGAATAGTGCTTCAGGCTCTTCTCCCAGGGATCCAGACGGGGCTTCCATTCACTGAGAGACCTGGAGGACCCCAGAGAGGGCCTCACTGTCCCCCAGCGACAGCAGCAGCTTCACCTTGCTGGAAATCCTCTCCATGTGCTGCATGGTGGGAGCATCCTGGGGCTGCATTTGTGCTGCTCCTCCCGTTGGGCACCAGGCCTGAGTGCAGAGCCACTGCCTGCAGGACCCCAGGTGCTGTAGACAGGGAGCAGCCTCACCCCCCAAGCCCTGAGGGGCCGCTGGGAGGACTGCAGCGGGAGAGAAGCACGGAGAGGGTCCCACAGGTAAGGGTTCAGAGGGCCTGGAAGTAGCCATGCTCTGTCAGGCCACCTCCCTGGTTGGTCTTGTGTCTCCTGTCTCCTGGGATCCTAGAAGGACTTGGGGCAGCATTACTGTCTCAAGCTTCCTTGGAGGTACCCTTTGGGGTTTGGGGCCTCTCTTCACTGCTTAGCTTCTACCTTCCTTCCAGCTCAGGGTTCTGGTCAACAGCTCTTCACCTTTGAGGGAGAGCAGCCTCCAACACAAAATCCCTCCGCTCCTCCTTCCCCCAGGCACCTTCCCTGGGATCAGGGCAGCAACTCCAGCCCCATGCAGGCCTGGGGCTAGACCTGGTTAGTCTAGGCTAACCCCTTTCCCAGGGGTTGGCTTGCAAGTTGGCCAATAGGATGTGACAAAGAGGGCTGGGGGGCCACTGGGATCACCTCCTTGCTCCCAATGCTTGTGCGGGGAGATGTGAAGCTTTGAGGTTCATTTGTCTTGAGATCAGAGAAGAGCCGGTTGAGGCCAGGCCAATGTGAGCAGGACGGCAGAGGAAAGTGGAGAGAGCCTGGGTCCTTGCAGACTCCCACCTGCCACTGCGTGAATCAGCTTCCTTCATGACAAAGCCAACCCAAAGTAGGTTCTGTTACTTGAACCCAAATTCGCAAAGACCCTTTGAGAACCTGATAAAAATGCTGAACCGTTTCTCTGGAAAAAGGCTCAGAGTAGTGATCAATTTGGGGCATTCCTGGTATCCCAGGGGCCATCCATTGTCCACAACACGTTGGGATTCCTGGTCAGATCTCCTGGTCTCATTGCTGTCCCTGCGATGCTGGCTCCTGGGGAGGGCAGGTTGGTTTGGTTCTGAGCAGGATACCACCAGCAGGCAGACGGCAGGATGGGGGTGGGTGGTCTGCAGCACCTGGAGACAGCCCCTGCTTTCTCTCCCACCGGAAACCGTAAGTACCCACTGAGCACAGTGCGGGGACTGGGCAGAGCTCAGTGAGAGCTGGCTGGTCTCATTTTTTTCTTTAAGGGACAGACAGGGGCAATCTGCCCCCACCCCCACCCCTCAGGCAGGTTTGGATCTCTGCTCTCCAGGGAGTGAGTATGCTGCCTGACAGGCAAGAGGCCCAGTTTGGGGGATGCGGTGGGGCCACCTGGCAGCACTAACAGCCCCATGTTTTATCACTCCCTTTATTCTCCAGGTTCTCTGAGGTCCTAATCAGGAAAAGGGGTTAGGGGGGTGCCTGGGGTGAAGGCAGAAGCCAAGTGGATGTCAGACTGTGATCTCTGGGCCAGGCTGGCTCCATCCTAGCCTGGTCAGGGGCCATCTCTGAGCCTAGAGTTGGGCACAGACCTAGGAGGGTCTGGCTTTTCACCCCAGGGGGCCTGGGGATGGGGGAGGAGACAGCCCTGCCTTAAAACCCCAGTTCCGCCTCCCCCCCCCCCCAGGGTACCAACTGTGTCTCAGCCTATTCATCCGCTGTCTGGTCACAGCCTTCCTGAGAAGGTTGAGTTCAGCAGACTCTGGGATCTCATTCTGAGCTCATTTTACTTTCCTTATTAAGGTCCCCATTTTTAAATACAGTCTGCAAGCGACAGCAACAACAAAGTACAAAGTCACTCTGGAAGCCACTTTGAAACATCTGGAGACTGAGGGCTTGTCTGCAGCCCCTGGATGCAGGGCCTGACCTGCCTGTGCTTCACACAAGCACTTAGAGAGGTGCCTCAAAGCAAGGCAGGTTTGATCCTGCTTTTTAAAATATGAACTGTAATGGCTCACATGCTAGCCAAATCAACTGATACAGCAAGTTACATTCTGATTAGACTCACATCGAATTTCATCTCTTGGACCAAGATGTATTTCACAAGATGTTTCAATATGTTTTCAGACCTAACTATGCATCTGCAATTAAAAAGCAAACCCAAAAAAGCCTCACTATTGCCTTATATACCACAGGAACTTTTAAAGCACTGAGAATAAATTAGGACCCAAATTTACTCCTTAACAATACATATAAAGTTCGACTCTTTAATAAAATAATTCTGGATCATGAAAACAAAGTTCCCAGCAATATGAAGGAAATAAAGGGCCTTCAAAATGGTCATTTCTTGTTTTGATTAAATTGTGCATTTTTAATATAGTTGGTATAAAGTGAAACTCTTTTTTAAAAAAAAAAAAAATGTAGGAATTTAAAATAAGTGGAACATCCTGTTTTCAGGGTCACCGGTACTGCGGTACTGCGGTGAGATTTGTCTCTTAAACAATGACACTTAGTATCTGTGTAGTTCCATGAATACTTTTGAAGTGTCATATTAAAACCAATCCCGTGGCCTTGAGGCAAAGAGAAGCAATTAGTCTTGGAGTTGTGAATAAATAAAAATCCATTTATACACCCGTCCTTGACATGTACCTTGCAAATCTTAGAAACTTCATCTAGTGGGAAAAGAAATGTTAAATCATGAAGACCAATACTAATCACATTGCCACATGGCTCCCTAAAATAGTTTGGTTCATACCAATCTTTAAAGTATTAATTTATATGTATATATTCATCCATATTGCACACAAAACAGAATCTCTAGCAGCACCTAGGAGGGGGAGAGAGCGGCATGAGGGGCGCTGGGGGCCATAAGGACCAGGCTAGCAGACTGTCAGCTGGTCTGTGGTCCTCAAACATAAGCCTGGGGCGTTTTTCCTTATGCTCCCCCCCCCCCCCCCCCCCGCAAGTAGTCAAAGGCCTGGGAAGGGGTAAAATTCTGTCCGTGAAAAAGTTTGGGGTGCCCACAATGCCCTCCTCCATTTGTGATCCCAGCCACCATTTAAGGGATTCGGGAGGTCCAAGTATTGCTTCACTTCTTATTTGGGTCCATTTCTTCAATGCCAGGTTGGGGGGCGGGGGGTGTAAACGGGGACTTTGCTGCCCCTTGCCTTGCGCAGTGCGGAAGAGATTGGGGCTGTGAGCCTCCCGGGCGCGGCAGGCCCGGGGTGCGGAGAGCCGCAGAGGGGCGCTGTCAGGCGGGAGCTGGGAGCCCAGGGCGAGCTCGCGGCGCCAGGGGGGCAGAGCGGGCAGTCCGCGGGCCGGCCGCAGCCGCTGCACAGATCCCTGACCTACTTCCACGGCCCCGTTCTGTTCTAGGAGCAGCTAAAAGTCCATAAATTAAGAATATTAACTGATGGGGCCTGCGGCATCCTTATAAGCTATTTAAATCTATAAATTTACAACATCTTCTGCATATATCAAGTAATTGAACTAACTGCAGGGATGTAACTTTAATGAGAAAATTTCCCCCTTCTCCTGTAGTTCAAGCTCCAAAATAAATAAATAACATCTCCCCCTAGGAGGAAAGTTTCTTATTCCCGCGTGGAGAAGTTTCAGAAGCGCCGTCCGGGCGCTCTTTCCACGCGCGAGATCCCCTAGCCAAGGGAAGCAGGCCCCCCACTTCGCCCATCTCCTACCAGCACCCCACCCCACCCCGCCCCGCCCACGGTCGACCCGGACCCAGTACCCCCAGTGAGTGAGGCCGCTAGAGGGCGCCCAGGCCCGGCTCCAGCTCGGGGTGGGGGCCCCGGCGCCGCTCGGGACGGAACGCACCCACCCTCCAGCCCGAGCCTGGCTCGGGCCCCGGCGTCCCTGGAGCCGGACGCCGAGCGCAGTGCAGGCCCAGCGCGCCCCGGGCTTCGCGCTCCGTTTCCTAGGAGCCGGGAAATGGTCCCGGGGTGTGGGGGACGGGTAGGGCGCCAGGGAAAGCGGAGGAAGGGGAGGGGGAGGTAGGAGGAGAGGGGGCAGCTCACGCGGGGACCTGGGAGGGACGCCTCGGGCGTTGGCCTCGGCACCGTGGGGTGTCTTGGCCGCGGACTTCTCCAACGCACCGCGCGCGGAGAGGAAATGGCGCGTCTGGCCCCGGGCGGCCGGCCGGGCGCCCCCCGCGCGCCCCTCCCCCGCGGTGGCCGACCGCGTGTCCGCAGACGTCACGGGCGGCGCTGCTCCACGGGAGACGGGCAGTCGGGGCAGAGACCAGGGGAAGAAGGCCGGGGAGGGGAGGGGAGGGGGAGGGGCGGACTTGGCCCCCGGCTCCGCTCCAGTCCCGGCCGACTCGCAGCCCAGTTTCTTCCCAAGTCCCGCCCCTGGCCCCGGGCGCTGTGGCGGCGGCTGCTCTCCTCTTTGTAACCGAGGAGTCAAGAAATGTGAGAAACGTGCCCTGTGTTACTTATTTGGGAGCCGAAAATTTATGCCCAGCTGAAAGCGCCCGGGGAAATATTACATCAGATGAAATGACAATGATTAAAATCAGCTTCTCCCCCGCCCCCTTCTGAGCCCAGAGGAGGCCCGGGCGCCGCGTGGCCGGTCGGCGGGGGGCGGGGGGCCTGGGCGCACTGCTCCCGGGAGGGTCCTGGCGAAGGCCCCGGCGGGAACGCGCCGGGCCCGGGAGAGGCGGGTGGGAATCGCCCGACGAAAGGAGGGGAAATAGTGCATTTCTGTCGCCGAGCGCGGCAGGCGCGGGCGCGCGGAGCTAATTGCGACTCTAATCCTCTGCCCCGCGGCGCAGCCGAGCCCGGAGCCAGGAGTCGCCGCGCGCTCCCGCTCGCGCTCGCCGCGCTGGGTAATTTGGAGCCGAATCGTTGCCCTTTGCGTCCAGGCTCGGCCGCCACGGGGCGCGGGCGGGGGGCTGGTTTTCTCGCCAGCGATCCGGGAAGGCCGCTGGAGAGAGAGGAGGGAGAAGAGGTGGGAGCGGCGGGAGGGCAGCCGGAGAGCGGCGCGAAGAGGAGGCGGCGGCGGCGGCCGCGAGGAGGGGAGGAGGAGAGGGGAGGGCGGGAAGGGGAGGCCCCGGCGCGCCGCACCGCGAGGGGCCGCGCGAAGCGGGGGCCGGGGCGGGAGGGGTGGGTGGGGGGGAGGGTTGGGGGCGAGAGAGAAAGTAACTCCAGGACGAGACCGGAGCGACCCGCGCTGCGAGCACAGGCGGCAAGGCTGCGCCAGGCGCCCGAGACCGGCGGCTGCGGGGGGCGGGGGCTGTGCCCGAGCCCGATCCCCCGCTCCGGCTCCGAGGTAAGCCCAGCGCGGGCGGCCACCGCTCAGCACCGCGCACCCCTGTCCCCAAAGTGGCTGCGATACTCAGAAAGTCGCCCGGCCGGGGTTCGGACTTGGGCGGGGGCGGCTGCTTTGTCCCGGTGTTGGTCGGCGGGGGCACCCAGCACAAAGGCCTGGCGCGGGAGGGGTGATTGCCCACGTGGGCTGGTCCTGGCTCAGGGTAGACCCTCCCCACGCGGGCGGGCTCGGCTCTTCCTGCAGCGCGGGGGGGAGGGGGGGCGGGTTCAGGCCCCAGCGCTGGAGCCCCAGTGCAGGGCCGGCGAGTTTCCGGGGTCACAACTGGGCACACGCAGCTGGGGCTTTGGGGCGGATGGTGCCCAGCTTGGCGCTCAAATCAGAGAGAAAAAGTCTCTAACGGGACAGATGTGCGTCCTCTGACGCCCACCCCGCGAGTGCGAAACGGGGCGGGAGGGGTCGGCGCGCCGCTGGTCGTCCCGGGCGCGCGGGGTTTGGGGCTCCGGGGCCGGCCGCGCGGACACGCGATCGCCGCCTCCGGGTTCCTCCCTGCTGCCCGCCGGTACTCACTGCCTGGGCGCGCGCACCGGACACACACTCTCCAACATCCCTCCTTCGGTATCCGGAGCACCTTTAGGTCTTCCCGCGACACCCCCTCCCCCCCCGCACCCCGACTGCAGAAAGATAAGCTTCAAGTTTTCACTCCGCCTCTCAAATGTGCATGAAGGAATTTAACTGCATGGGATAACAGCATTAGTTTCAATTAATTTTTTTAATCCCGCCAACAATAAACTTTGAGAACAAAAGCGCTTTTACGTCCTTAATTAGGCAAGCTTCCCATCTGTGGTCTCCAAGTGTCTGCTTCTTGATTTAACTTTGTTCTCCGCCCCCCACCGCACACCCCTCCCCTCCCCGCCAGGCTCTTCGGGTTCCGCGGCCACCCCCGCCCCGCGGCGCCACGGACCTCGGCCCAGCAGGCTCCCGGCGCCCTGAAGTTCACTCCGGCCCGCGGGCTCCGCGGCCCGGGGCTGGCGCGCACCCGGAGGCCGGCGGACCTCGCCCCCGGGGCCGCTCTGCAGGCCCCCGGCAATCTCCCCGCGGGCTGGCGCCCCGGGCGCCGAGCTATAGAGGACTCGCGAGGCGCCTTCTGTTTACCTTTTATGGTTAAAATAACAGCTTAGCAAAGAAGCGACTTCACGAAGAAGCGATTTAGTGAAATCGTCTCAAGCTGCCGCAGCACAGCCAGTTTAATCACCCCCAGAGAGCTGAACAACTGCGAGCACAATGGGACACAAAATCATTTTGTGTGTAAATGAGCGTGGCATTCTGCTCGCTTCCCTCTGCTCTAGCGGGCGGGGCTCGGCGGGGGCGGGCGGGCGCGGGTCCCGGGGGCTCCCGCCGCAGCTCCAAGAAGCGGGTCGACACCCAGCCGGCTCGGAAACCCCAGGGCCCTGCAACAGGCTGTTTGGCCAGCCCCGGGAGGGCCCGCGTTGTTGGGGCTGGGTCATGGGTTTGATGCTGGTGTTGGCGGAATGAACTTGTGACTCTTAACTGCACCCACTTTATGCTTCTGCCCTCAGCAGTGGCCTCGGAGAAAGGGTCGTTGTCCAGCACAGATGCGTTGGTCAGAGGGAGCACTGGAGGTTCTGGTCAAGGCGTAAAGCCTGGGGCTTCCAATGGTGAGTTTCCGGTTTGCTGTGACCATCAGACTGTGCTTGCGATGGGAAAAGAGGCTGGGTGACAATGGGACTGAGCAGCTTTCGGGATGGGTACTTGGTGTTAAATATCACTTTTGAGTAGTGACCTGGCAGTAGGAGAAACTGTGCAGCTTGCTTTGATAAATATCCAGCGGAATTCCTCCCAGCGCAGTTTATCCTTAGAGTCAGTGCGGCTTTCCTGCAGACTCCTCACCCAGCAGAGCCTGCCAGGCAGGACAACCCATTCTTGAGCTCTGTTTTGGTTTCTCAGAACTTCCTTGAGATAAGTGACCTGCTTTTAAAAAAAGCTAACTGGAACTCAGGAATGCCAAAAGCAGCAGCCCCCACCCCCCTCAGTGAGGGTATAAATTAAACATCTCTGTCTGCTAATAGCACCTCTACCCCCACCCGGTTTCCTGTCAGGGAACTTGCCAGGATACTCGGGACAGAGCAAGCTTACTTAAATTTGCACGGTTTGGTGCTCATTGGACCTTGGTCCATGTTTCAAAATTGGATGTTGAATTTCAAGGCACAGAGTCAACGCCTGTGCTCCCTCAAGGCTTAAACCTGTGAGAGACAAGTCCAGCTAGGCTTGTGGACGCCAGCAGGGAGGGTGATATTCGCTGTGCGTGCCCCCGCCACCCCCATGGGATTGGAAGGGCTGCAGAAACCCGCTCTTCTCTACCGTCCTGCACAGGGTCCCTACAGTTCCCTGGAGTGGCTTCCAGAGAATGAGGAATGATCTTTTTTCAGGTGGCTGTGGAGCCAAGGAAAGGTGCTAAGTGACCGTGGGGAGGAGCGGGAGATAGGGTCCATTTGCTGAGCTGCTGTGGAGTTCCTTCTGGAAGCTCTCTAATGCCTTAGGGGTATGATCCCAAGGGGGCTGAAACACACCCTGCACAGTGGTCCATGGGGTTCTCTGTTGATGCAAGAGGAGACACGCTTGGTAACATGGCTCTAAACCAAAATACCAGGAAAATCAGATTTGTTCTGAAACATTTTGAGCAATTACGGTGAGCATATGTTTCAGTGTTGTCATTAGCTGAATTAGCAGACTTGGAGCTGCCCAGAAAACACGTGTGTGTGTGTGTGTGTGTGTGTGTGTGTGTGAGTGATTTGGTATGGCCCGAGGGCATGCTTTGGGGTATGGGGACAGGACAGTGGTAGATGGAATCTGGAGAACACTGTAGTAGGCATGGGGTCCAGGAGAGCCTGTGCAGGACGATTCTAAGTGTCTGACTCCGTGGAAGACACAGCGCCCGTGACCTCTGAGGAGTAAACCCTCTGGTTTCTTGGTGCTTCCCACAGATACTCTGGGCAGCGATGGAAGCCTAGATGCCTCACCGCAAGGAGCGGCCGAGCGGGTCCTCGCTTCACACCCAAGGCAGCGCCGGCACCGAGGTGAGAGCCAGAGGGTGGGCTGATCAGTGGTGGCCACCTCCTTGCCCCCTTCCTGGGTGCCTGAGGCTGCCCTTCCTCGCAGCATTCAAGAGATGACTGTTGACTGGCTGTACGATTATGTATTTTTTGAAACAGAAATGCTCTTAATTTGATGTGAAATTTACTCCATGTATAAAACTCAACGCCTTAGGTGCTGAGGAAGTCACTAATTTAGAGGTGTCTCGTTACTGAGACAAACTTGCAAAAACCCCTGAATCCCAATTCACAAATTGGTGATTCGTTTGTCAGGGGATATTTCACATCTAACACATAAGCCCACGACCTTTAATTAGAATTTTGCAGTTTGTTTTATGCCCCTGGAGGCTGACACCTTGAAAAATTTTTTTTCTTGATTTCTTATTGCTAATAAGCATCTTTCTTTTTCCCTCTGGTACTTTGAAGAGAATGATGCAGATACCCTTAATTACAGTGGTGGCCGTAATTTGTCAGCTGAATATGTGATCAGGCACAGGCGAAGTGATCTGATTAGATCTGTGATCACATTGGCAATAAAGGGAGTACACGGCTGTTGTGAAGAAACTCTTGTTTCTGCCTTGTTTCCATCTCCAGGAGGGAGGAAGCATGTCCCGGTTGTCTCTCACCCGGTCACCTGTGTCTCCCCTGGCTGCCCAGGGGATTCCACTGCCAGCCCAGCTCACCAAGTCCAACGCGCCTGTGCACATCGACGTGGGCGGCCACATGTACACCAGCAGCCTGGCCACGCTCACCAAGTACCCCGACTCCAGGTAAGAGCCCAGCCCCTTGTGGTACCAGGCGTGTGGTAGGGCCTGTCTCCTCTGCCAGCCAACACACAGGGCTCTCCTGGCCCACCCAGGGAACTAGGGCTTGGGAGGCTGAGTCTTCCAGTTGAAGGCTGGTTTGTACAGGGACGTGCAACCCTTAGCTCGCTGCATTGGTAGTGCTAGGTGGAGATTCTGAACCACTGGCAGAAGCCACTTATTCAGAGCAGTCCTTCCTGATGCTGGCCAGCAGCTGGCTGGGGGATCTGACATGTCTCTAGGTTCCTCTTGAGTGGGACTTAGGCTTGGCCTTTGCAGGGTATCATCTGTGAGCAATGCTGTGTCCTTGGGGTCCTGTATTTAGTCTTACTTCTGATTCTAACACTTGGGAAATCACATAAGGAGAGGGAGGAAGGAAAACTACAATCTGCCATCTTTGTTGGGGTGGCTACTCCTAGATCCTGAGGGCTAGCAGCAGGCTTCCTCAGGGAGAGGGGGAGAGGTCCAGTGACTGCTGTGGAGAAGCATAAGCCTCATATCCCATCAGCACATAGTGTCTCTGACCAGGACCCTCCCAGCCTGGTGCCTCACACTCCAGAGCTCCCTGGCACTCCTGCCTTGTGCGCCCATCTGTGGGAGGCGCTGGGTGCTGCCGAATCCTGCTTTTGCCTCATGGGCATTTCCCTCCACAGACCTGGTTTCCCACTGGCACAGCAGCGGGGCTGACCTGAGCTGGGGTGGGTCTCCTTGAGCCTGTCCCAGAGGTGATGCCGTTTGCTGCTTGCTGAGCCCGCGACTGCTTGCTCCTGGCACAGTGAGGCAGCCACTGCGGAGGGCTGAGCAGCAGGAGGGCTAGTGCTGCGGGCACCGCCCGTTTTATACATTTAAAATAGCAAGAGGAGTTAATTAATCCCCCAGACACTGAGGGATCATCTCTGGGAAGCTTTCTTGTCAGGCTGCCTTGTCGTCAGTGCAGTTGCTCAGAGCACAGCGGACTCCTACTGTGCGTAGGTGGCTGGTGCAGGGCCGGGGTGGAGCCCTCCATGGGGCTGCGGTGCTCCCTCAAAGAGGGAACTTTGAGGTGAATGCAGTGTCTGCTTCGGAATCTGGGGATTCTGGGGGGGCAGATGGTGGTTGAAGCCTCATTTTCTTGGCCCAACAGAAGCTAGGCCTGGGGCATTTGTGAACTTGGGGCTTCAGGGGAGGGGAGAGGGGGAGCCGTGAGGCCACACCAGCAGTGTTGGCTGGTCCGCTAGCTTGCAGAGCCTTGTCGAGGACAAGAGATGGATTCAGCTTATTTAATTTCAGTTTTTCCCTCTGTGGCATTCCCGAGTTGTTTGAGATAGATCACCCCTTAATCGGTGGACGACGTTTGTGAGTGAAATTCATAAAACCCTTGCCCACAGCCTCTCTGAAGAGAGTTTCCTGAAATCAAACACTTGCCCCTTATGGAGTAATTGCAGCTCAGGCCTCCTTCTTGTGTCCAGGCTGCTGCCTGGGAGTCGGGAGGGCAGTGGGTGGCCCTCCCCCAGGCCCCCAGAGCAGCTTGTCCTTGTCCTTGGTCCTGCTCTACCCCGTGGTCTTGCTCTGTGGTGGGGCAGGCCCTCCAGCTGGGGAGCTGAGCCCCTTGGCTGCAGGACGTGCTCAGAGGAGGTGGCAGTCTGCATTTTTTCCTGAGGCTGGGACTCAAAATGAATCTGCCGTTCTGCTTGGATGGCTTCTGGCTCACAGGCAACCTGCTCCCCAGGCCTGAAGCTTTGGCCTAGAGGCCAGGGGGTGGTATGACCTATAGGACAGCCAGGGGATAGTGGGTCAGGCCAGGCCTGAAAAGTGGGTTGGGCAGCTGTGCTGGCAAGGGCCCCTTAGATCTTCTCATCCGTCCTTGAGTGAATCATTAAAATTAAAAAGCTATTTTTCATCAATTCTGGAACCAAGAGCAATCCCTTACCCAGTATCACTTTGTCAGTCACCTGGAAATGGAGAATTAAAAGTGTTGAGGTCCCCTGGAGGGTTTCTGTATAAAAGTGCTAAAGTCCCATCCTGGGCAGTGCTGGGAGACAAGTGGCTCCTGCCACCAGACCCTCGGGTTCCTGTGCCCACAGAACTGTGCTTCTGACTCTTGGCTGGCAGGGGTGGGGAGGGGAGTGGCGACACAAGGAACAGGTGCCACCACTGGTTGGCTCAGGAACAGCTGTCAGTCATTTCCCAGAGACTGGAACACAGCTGCCAGGGGCTGGGAGTGGACTCCCTGCAGCTGACACCCAGCTCGTTCCTGCCTGCTGGACATGGTTTAGCTGCTGCCATGGTAGCCTAACTCTCACAGCCCTCCTGGCTGCAGGAAGCAACAAATTGAGATGTCCAGGAGTTTCAGAACCAACAAAACCTTCCACTGGAATGTTGAGAAAATTGGAACCAAAGCTTTAAAAAAGAAAGTAAGAAAGACAAGATCCCTGTCAGTGGGGGTCAGAACGGGCTAGCCTATACCATGGAGGACTTCTGAAGGTGGCACCCCAAACCCTGAAGCCTCCTCAGAGGGTAACCTGGGGCAGGAGCTGACTCAAGACCCTGTAGGTGTCTGTGCTCCTTTGCGGTGATGACTAACCTCCCCTCAACCTGCTCACATTCTTGGTAGCCTCAGACCCCAAGAGCATGAAAACCTTGTTCCTGTGAAGATACACTGAATCCTGGAAAGATCTAGAAACCAGCCAGTTCTAAAATAAGGCAGATTGAGCACTTTCTAGTCTTGGACCAGTAAACAACCTGGAACCCAGTCAGCCCCAGAATGTGGGTGGACCAGGAGTCCTCTGGACTGACAGGCTGGTCTGAGCCCCATCCACCCCTGACGTCAGCGGGACTGGCAATGCAGCCAAACGTAGAACGCTGTTGGCTGCATGGAGTTTTTAAGCTCAAACCAGGAAGGGTGGAGAAAGTTCCACAGGGAGCCTTCGGCTTAGGACCTGCTGGCTCACCTGTGGATGTGGCTTTTACTTCTGTCTGCTGATGCCATGTGGGGGCCCTTAGCTGTCTGATGGTGACTGCCCATGGCACCTGGCAGCCTTGCTTAGTCCCATCTGTCTCCAGATATGCTGGGTGGCGCTCAGTCTGACATTTGAATGCCCAAGCTCTGCTGAGGCCAGGTCTCGGGGGCTTTGACAGTTGGGACAGGCCATGGAGCCCCCAAGGCTTTCCAGTAAGGCTGTGTCCCCCAGTACTATTGTCACCAGGCCTAGGGGGTTGATAGGGCTCGATGGCCTTTGGAGCCCCGAGATGAGTTGTATCTGGGTGACTGCAGCACTGGTTCCTCTCCACACCTCACCACAGGCTCTGACCTGCTTATGCCCATCCCTGAGGCAGCCTTGCCCTTTTATACAGCCCCACTGGGACCAGGGCTGGGCCATGTCCCCAGACTGAGAGCAGGTCAGTACCTGAGCAGACTCTCATGGCCGATGCCTGAGTGTACCAGGCCACTGAGTGGAGGGCGGTGTAGATGGGAGACCCTGAAAGGCTTTGAGCTCTAACCCTCAGTTTCCGCCCAGCTCATGTCCCTGGCCCACAATGGCAGGGGCAGGGCAGGGCCTCAGGCATAGTGACCTGGGATACATACAGCCCTGGGCTGCTGGGGGAGAGAGGCTCATGCCTGGAAGGTCCATGTCAGAGAGTGAAGGGGCTTAGGGATGAGATTGTGCAGGCTGGACTGGAAGGCCTGATCTCAGGTCAGGGCCACCCTTTTCCCAGGCTGTGCAGACAGGATGCAGCCTTGGAAGGGTCTAGCTCTGGACGAGTGTGTGGCCTACGAAAGGGTGCCTAGAGGTGCCATCACTGGGAAGACTCTGCCAGCCTTCCTCCTGTTCCCAAGCCAGGCTCTTGGCTCTCATCACCCCTCTTTGTGGCTCCTAATTGTCCACAGCTGGGCCTGGGGTCTGCAGGGGAAGTTAGCCAGACCAGAGCCTGCCTCCCTGGGCATGGGATGGACAAAGTCTTGGCTCCAGGCCGGCTTCCTCCTCCCTGGAATGGATGGGGGTAGGCCTTGGGAGCTCCCCAAGACCTGAGTTTCTGCCAGAACCACTGCCCTTCAGAGGACAGGGTGCTGCGTCCTGTCTCCCCTCCCAGACCCCTCCCAGGTGTGCATATCTTTGTGCACTGTGGTGTATGTGCCCGCACTGTTCCTGTACGTGCACAGTGGTGTGTGTGTACATGTGTGCACTGTGGCATGCATGCACATGTGCAGAACCTCCTCCCTGCCCTGGATCTCCCCTAGGGCTCCCTGAATGAGTGGCTGTTGTTGGTTTATCTGTGAGTTTGCCTCATGTACATAGCTGTGTCCCTGGTGGACTTGTGTTGGCTGCTGTAGCCTTTGCCTGGATGTGCCTGTGATTGGTGTGTTGTGAGGGAGGGGGCCGTGTGACCCTGTGCCTGTTGCCCAGGTGTTTCACATCTGGTGCTCGTCCCTGTGGGTTGGGTGATGTGGATGTGTGGGAGCCAAGACTGTCTTGGCTGGTTTACGGGTGTTCATTGGTTGTGTGGCTCTGGGCTGGGGTGTCTGATGGTTGGTGGGAGTTTTCTGGGTGGGTCTGTCTGGCTAGGGTTTGTGTGTGGGGGGAAGGAGGCTGTGTGTGTGTGTTGCTGTAGTTTTCCAGGCCTACAGCATGTGTTGGCAAGCAGGTATGTGTAGCTGGGCGTGTCTCCCTGGCTGTGGCTTGTGAATGTAGGCGGAGTGTGTGGCATCTGACGCTTGCTGAGCCGGTGTCCTGTCCGACGGTGGCCTGGCTGCCTCCGGTGTGTGCAGACATCCTTCAGGCTTGGCACGGTTTCAGGAATGGGGCTGGGGTAGGTGGACTGACCCTTCCTTCCATCCCACCCTCCATCTCTTCTAGAATAAGCCGCCTCTTCAATGGCACTGAGCCCATCGTTCTGGACAGTTTGAAGCAACACTATTTCATTGACCGGGACGGGGAGATTTTCCGCTATGTCCTGAGCTTCCTGCGGACGTCAAAACTGCTGCTCCCGGATGACTTCAAGGTAAGTCTGCAGCCGGTGGCTACCCTGCTGCCTGTGTGGTGGCATTACACAGGGGACGCTGTGACTTAATAAGTGGACCCACGGTCGTCATGGCAACCATAAAAAGTTACTCAAGGAAGCCAAGGGCGAAATAGTTTTTTCTAAACTAATTTTGTTTTCTCACATTTTTAGCTTATTGTCAGGGTGTAACAACAGTTAAGCGGCTGCACTTACCCTGGTTTCACGTTTGTCGTGTGCCAGAGTTACAGGAGCTAGAGGTTCCTAGATCTGCTTTGTTGGCCATTTGCAGGGGGAGACCCGGATCCAAACCAAACACCCTTCAAACAAAAGATGACCTGCAGGTTCTGGGGTGAGCCTGTCCAGGTCCTGAGTCCTGACTCGGTGCTGGGCCCCATCATGGCCCTGGGGATCCCAGAGAAAGCAAACTCAGGCTGGGCTACCCTGGCTCACAGCAAGTGTCCTTCCTTCCTTCTGGAACCCAGAGGACCAGTGGCCCCGGGGCTGTTTTTTCTTCCATCCAACTTAGTTACTGCGTCCCAACAACTGAACTCATGCTGAAAATACAGTGAAACAAGGCAGACATGGGTCCTGTCCCCACAGCACTTACGGTCTGGTGGGAAGACATGTTGAACAAAAAACACCTGAATTCCACAGAATTCCAACTCAGAGAAGGAGCTGGGGAGTATGTTTCTCTGGGAAGCGAAGGAGGAAGGGGGCAGACAGGTGTGACAGCCCCGGTGAGGAGGCGCGGTGACAAGGAGCCACACTGTCCTGACCTGGAGAGGGGTCAACCTGGGGCTGTGTGAACTGGCAGAGCAGGAAGGGAGGCTGCTGGTGGATGTCAGGACCTTGGGGGCTGGCTCAGCATTTGTCATTTTACCCTGAATGCAGTAGAAGGGTCATGAATAGGGTTTACTGGGGGAATGACCATCAGATTTTCAAATTGATCACCCTGGCTGTTGTGGGGGTGGGGGAGAGCAGGAAGCCAAGAGAGGTTATTTGAAGGCTTTGGACCAGGGTGGAGGCAGTGAAGAAGGAATGAAGTGGCAGGTTAGACTTATATTTACGAAAAAGACACAAAAGGCTATGGGGGAGTGGAGGTCGGGGGCTTCTTGAGGGTACCTCCCAGCCTGCAGCTTCTGTCTGAGTGGATAGTGGAGGCCCCAAGGGTGGAACAGGCTGGGGGGAGTGTGGCGTCCTACTCCTGCATGGAAATGCTGTGGGACGTGACTTGAAAATGGTTGTGTGGTGTGCAGATACCACTTAAGGAGCAGATGAGAGCAGAAGCCCAGGATGGAGCCCTGAGGAACCCCTGTAGAGGGATAGGATGGGTCCCCCGGCAGGCCTCCCTCGGGGTGGTTCCAAAGGCTGGGGCCAGCAGATGGCAGGGTAGGCCCTCCTTTGGGGTTCGGCTTCCTTGCCTCTCCCCAAGGGGTCCTTAGGTTCACCAGCCAACCTTGAACTGAGCCCCAATGAGTGGCATGAGTCATGGATACTCGGCTACACAGGGCTGGAGCAGATGTGGTGAGCACGTGTTTAAGGGACAGTTGGTGTGAGCCCGTCCATCCCGGGATGGGGCTGCCTGCCTGATGAGAGATGGGCTCCCCACACCAGACCCCTCGTACAGCCTACTAGGGCAGGGGCTGGCTGGGCACTTGGCAGATCTTGTCCTTTAAAATCCTCACCCCCTTCTCTGGGTGTCTACATCCATTTTTAGAAGAGAAAACTGAGGCTCAGAGAAGCTCAGTTACAGATGATCAGAGGCTTCAGGGCTGGCAGATGAAGATGCCGAAAGAAAATCCAGCCTAGGCAGATCTGTTTTGCCTCCCTGCTGGGCTGTGTGCTTTTTCAGGGCAGGTGAGCTCCTCCTCTCTGGGGTTCTAAGAAGGCAGCAGGTCCCCAGGCGTAGACAGAGCTCCTCTAGTCGAGCCTCCTGGTCTTTCCAGAGGCTTCTTTCTACTTTAGGGGGATGAAGCCTTCCTGAGTGCTTGGGGCCAGATGGAAGGGCTCGGGGTCTGGCACAGATGCACACCAGCCACTGCCCTTGGGTCAAGGCTAGACTCCTTGTGCTTGCCCGCGTTCACTTGAGCCACATTTTCTCCATCTGTACAATGGGCACAATCCCAGTCCACACTGTGCCCTGGGTGGGTGGGTGGGTGGGTGGAGTCACAGTTCCGTAGAATGGTGAGAGGAGGGCCCCTTGGAGTTAGAAAGGGCAGCCCCCCACCTCCCTCCAGCCTGTCTGTGGTTCCTGCAGGACTTCAGCCTGCTGTACGAGGAGGCGCGATACTACCAGCTGCAGCCCATGGTCCGCGAGCTGGAGCGCTGGCAGCAGGAGCAGGAGCAGCGGCGCCGCAGCAGGGCCTGTGACTGCCTGGTGGTGCGGGTCACGCCCGACCTGGGTGAGCGGATTGCGCTCAGTGGCGAGAAGGCCCTCATCGAGGAGGTCTTCCCAGAGACTGGGGACGTCATGTGCAACTCTGTCAACGCTGGCTGGAACCAGGACCCCACGCATGTCATCCGCTTCCCGCTCAACGGCTACTGCCGGCTCAACTCGGTACAGGTGAGGGCTCCGTCTGCCCCGCTTGCCTCCCCCACCCCGTCTCCCCAAAGCCCTCCGGCAGTAGAGAGGTGGAGGGAGGCGCCGTCCCTGAAATGGCGAAGCCCTCCCTGCCATCTCACAGAAAAGGCAACAATGTACGGATGCATAATTTATGTCCTGCTCATAATTAAATGATGGTGCCTGGGGGATGGACTTAAAAAAATTGATCTGTACTTTTTTTTTTTTTTTGGGTCCAAAAAGATGTTCTATAAAAATTGTCCAGAGTACTTTTCACAAAGTGTGCTTCGTTTGACACCCAGAGTCTGAGTTTGGATTCGAATGAAACCTAGACGACAGGAGCGGCAGGTCAGAGGCTGAGCGTGGAGGCAGCCTGGAGCCCCTCCCTCACCCTGCTGACCCGGGCCACAGGCACCCAGACAGCTGCCCGGAGCATTTCTGGACTGGCTTTCCCTAGATGGGTCTAAGAGTTGGGGAGCCCAAGATGGAGTGGGGCCCATTTTCCACCAGCTCTTCCAGACCCAGGAGCACACCCCTGTTTCAGACTTGGGGCAGAGTGAACTTTGCTGGGAAAGTGCCCACCATGCACACATTCCATGGGCTGCCAGCCAGACTTGCTAGTTGCAGGACACAGGTGTCAGACAGTGACTAGACCCATCCCTCACAGAAGCACAAACCCACGTGGACATGGAGGCCTACAGAAACTCAAACACAGAGAGAATACCTCCTCCTCCACCCCCAGCTCCCTTGAGCTGATGAGCCCCCAGGCCCCAGACCATCTGGGACTCGAAGCTCAGGGAAGCAGGTGGCTGCCCAGAGGCCGGGGGCAGGGTCTCTCTATTATTAGAAAGGTCTGAGTGAAGAGGGGGCCCTGGGACCACATATCTGGAGAGACAAGGGCAGGTTATACCCTAGAGAAGAGACAAAGGGCTCAAAGGCTCTTTCTCCCTCCCTGAACCAAGGCTGTGAGGCCCTGAAGGCAGCAGTGTAGTAGCCCTTGGGTTTGGTCACTGGAGGGCCCCGGAGCCTGGCCGCTTCTGTACTGCCCGTTTGCCCAACTGGTGGTTCTGGAACCTCTGTCATGAGACTTGATACGTTAACAGGAGAAAGTGACTTGCCCAAGCTAGGGCCCAGCTCCACAGCAGGCCTAGCCGGGCAGACTTGCAGCTGGGCATTGCTGACCTGTGTTTCTTCCTGGCAGGTCCTGGAGAGGCTGTTCCAAAGGGGTTTCAGCGTGGCTGCGTCCTGCGGGGGTGGCGTGGACTCCTCCCAGTTCAGCGAGTATGTGCTGTGCCGGGAAGAGCGGCGACCACAGCCCACCCCCACCGCTGTCCGGATAAAGCAGGAGCCCCTGGACTAGGCCCTGCCTCAGTGCCCACCTGAGGCCCATTGGCCCTGGGGACAGCCCAGGGACCTGGAAACAGTGCTGGGAAGTTCTGCATATACCTGCTTAGTGGTCTTCGTGAGACTGAAGGTGGGACTAGAGGGTCTGAGGCCAGCCCAGGGAGCCCCAGGACCCCATGTGTCAGTCAACAGAATGTGGGGTGCTGGAGGCATGCTCACCGAAGGATTGCTGATGTGACCCAAAGATGCCTCGGTTGGAACTCTGCCACCAGTTTCCTGGGGCCCCTTGGCTCCCCAGCCTGGCACAGCATCCTCCAAGGCCCTGGGGCCCCCCACGGCGGAGTGCGCACTGGCGTCCCCAGCCCACTGCAGAGGAGCTCTTCATCTTTCCCCCACATGTCGCAGACTCCCGTGGGCCTCCTTGCATCAGAGATGGCTTATTTTTCTACAGTATTTAAAACAGAAGTAACTGCAACTGCACAAGCCAGAGAGGCGGACAAGAACCAATACTTCTTTATTTGGTGCTCCATTCTCAGTCAGACGTGCGGCATGCCCGCCACGTGGGGAAGAGCTGCCGAGCTCTGGTCCCTGCTCTAGGGACATGCAGGGAGGGCAGCTCTGTAGGAGCTGGAGCCGGGCTTCTGGGAGGAGGGTGGTTTGGGCGAGGGGGACGGGTGGCTGTGGAACCACCTAAGACCCTCACCTTGCTGCCACCTGGGGCGCGGGCCACACTTGGTGGATCACTTGACCCAGGGGCTTCCAGTCCAGTTTGTGTGTCCTCACACCTGGGCTCCCAGAGGAGTCTCTCCCCATCCAGACCAGCCACAGGGCCACATAGCATCCTTACCTCATGAATGGGCCCCTCAGGGAAGGGGCCCACCTGTCAGCAGCATCCTCTGGGTCCCCACCTCAGGAAGCCGTCCCAGCTCTGATTTTCCCACACTAATATGCACACTGAATTTTAATGAAATTTGTTATACTGGCCTGCTGGTAAGACCTGGATATAGGCATACCTGGGACTCTTGCCCCAGATTCTAACAAGGACTGGCTCTGAGGGTTCCTCATAGACCTCCTGCCTCTTAGATGACAGGCCCAAAGATGGACACCCCAGCCTGTCACACTTGACCAAGCTGGCTCTTCCCAGGTGGAGAAACCACAGACAACTGCTCAGTGGGTGGGGCGCCCAGCCGGCACCATCCTGCATACAATGCCTGTAGACTTGTATATGACTCCTTTAATATTGTAAAGATGCTGATGTACAATTGTCGTGTTGGTGTAAACACATTACGTTCCTCGTTCATGCCATAAACGATGCTGTAAAGCAAAAGACTGAGGCTCTGTCCTGTGCAGAAGCAGCAATGGATTCCTGCGTTGGATGTCGTGCAGGGGGGTGGGGGTGTCATCAGCACTCGAGGGGGATGGGCAAGGTCCCAAGCTGGCCATTATTTATGATTGCATCTTGGCTGTTTCCTCACTGCTGTGCCTGTGCCCTGTGGGCCGCACAGACTGAATTCTCACAGCCCCTAACCAGGGGAGGCAGACGAAAGGTGTCCAGGGGCTTTTGAACCCAGTCTTAAGTGTTTGAGATTTTTCCCTCTCTGGCTTTTGGTTTAGGCTGACGTCCTCTTTAGAGCCCCACAGAATAGTAGAAGGTGACAGTTCACAGCTCGGGCCAGCCAGGGGACATGCAGCCCCTGGCCTGAGAAGGGTAGATTGCCAGAGCGCAGCGTAAGACCTCAGTGCATCTCTACCCAGGGAAGGAGTTTGAAGGTGTTCACGGAGGCCTCCAATTTAAATGAGCTTTTTTGTATTTTTCCTCAAAGCCCTTATGTTCAACCCATGAGGACCCTTTTATGTGCCGGATAAAGGCCACCAGCCTCGACCTGCCTGGAGGACGAGAGCACAGCTGCTTCCTGTCGGCTGCAAAGCAGCCGCCACCCCGCTACAGTCTAATTTGCTGGACAGACTTGCTGGCCGCCTCCTTTGCTTAGCAACGCGCCTCCAGTTGGCACATCTGCATTTTGGCATCTGAGAGGAGAAAGTGGTGTGTTTATTAGAAAGAAAGTCTTGTGAGAACAGCTTACTGCGACGTATGTTCATGGATTTTTCTGGTATGGTAGCCAGCACGGTTGCTGGTTGGTGGAGATGCCCTCACATTTCTAAGCAAACGATCTTTGAGTAAACCATAGTGCTTAAAAAACAAAAAAGTACCTTACTGAATGTTACTTTTAATTTATTTCTTCTTTACTAAGTAAAATCAGGAAGTATAATTTTACATAAACTGGGGAATTTCTGAATTTGTAAAGAAATACTATGCTCCCGTAGTAATGCTAAAATTCTAATATACAGTCCCCAAAACAGTAAGTACCAATTTTCAGTTCCTTTAAAACATTTATATACTTCCTGGAATGAATATAAGTAATCTTTTGATCAAATACCAGCAGTACAAATGTTAACTTCTGCTCTTTGTAAACCTCAAAAGTAATTACTTTTGATTATAAGCAACTGGACGGAGAGGCCTGGGCACAACCATAGCAGGTGGCTTCTGCCGCTGCTCAGCTCACATGGGGCTCAAAGCCAGGTCACAGCACTAATAAATAGTATCTTTTTAAAAGGTTTGTTTTTTTTTTTAAAGCTACCACTTGACCATGTTCCTTAGAATAAATAAATGATATTTTATAAATTACACATGCAGGGCTAGTGCTTCGTTTCTGTTCCACTGAGGCAGCCACAAGAAGGTACTCTGGCTTGGATGATTTTTGGAGCCACCACTCCTCACACTTGGGGCTTCGCTTGGTCACTTAGGGCTTGAGTAGCTCAGGTCCCCAATACTGAACCTTCCCAATCTGAGGGGCTGGATGGTCCCCAGTGTCCTAGCATGCACCCTGCTGTGAGTAGGGGCAGTGCAGGCAGACTTCTGGACTACCTTCGCCTCTCCTGAACCCCCAACCTGGATTCCTGTGTTCAGGGTGTGTTGGGCCTTTTGCATTGTATTGACTGTGTGTGTGTGTGTGTGTGTGTGTGTGTGTGTGTGTGTGTGTGAGCCAAACCACTAGTACATTTGAAAACGGGCAAAGAAGCATGGATGTGAGAAATGTGGATGTGATTTCCATTGAGCTCCTGACCAAGGGAAGACTCATTAGCCAAGCCCAGCAGATCCAATGAGCATGGGATTGGGGGGCTACCCCCCTTATCCAGAAGGCAGACCTACCAAGATGGCCCCATCCCACTGAGCCCTGTTCTCTCTCCTGATTTTCTGGAGACAGGAGAACAGCTGCAGTGACCCTGAAGGACATTCTAGGACATACAAGATTGGTGTTTCTCTGGAGTAGATGACAAGGTAAAACATACAAAAATAGGGGGTGCCAGAGGATTTTCAGTTCAAGGCGGGGTGCTTGGTTCAACCCAGTGGGGACCTCTAGACAGAGCTGGAGGGACAAGAGTTGGCCAGAGAAGGCTGCTGCTGGCCTTGAGCCTGACACCTGGGCTAATGTGGGATGTTATAGGAATTGTGATGTCACAGTTTGATGGAGATGGGGGCCCATAAAGTAGCCCTTTGTGGGCCAAGGGACAGATAAAGGAAATGGTGGCAGCTAAGGGCAGCTTCCTGCTAGGAGCAAGACTAGCAGTGGTGTTCTCTTAGAAGCATCAGTTTTGTGAAGTGAACACAACCCCAGTGAGGGCTGAGGGTCAGAAAAGAGGGCTGACCAGAAACTCTCCCTGGACTCCGAGCCCTGGCTTCAGTCCTTGCCCTCACATCTCGGGAAGCCCAAAGGCATCTCTCTGTGAGCTTTCAGTGGAGAGGGGAGCCCAGCCTTTGGGTAGCCCCCGCCCCTCGCCCCCAGCTGATCCTTTTTGGGACACTAGATGCTAGCTCTCTTCCCCTAGCCTCAGAGCTGGACAAACAAGGCATCTGCCTGAGCCACAGGCAGCGTGGGGTCTCCGACGAGTGAGGGACCCCTCCTGCGGGTGTGTCTCCCCATGCAACTTCCAGTTGGTTGCTGTTTAACAGAGAAAGGCTCTATTTCTAGTCCCACCCTCCTACTCTCAGTGGAAGGATGTCTTGTATAGAATGTGTGTGATTTTAGGCTCATATGATTTTGACCTAATGTGACCATGGAGGCTTTGGACGTCCATTATCAAAAGGGTCCCTGCTTACTGCAAGATCCTGTCTTCCCAACCACCCAGGGAGGGCCAGGGTTGGCCCAGCATGTGCCAACCTCTGCAGGCACGTGGAGACTGAGCCCATGAGACTGAGAGAAGACATTTGTTTATCGGCAAGAATTGTTTGCTTGAGGCTCTGTAACATAACTTGGAAGAGAAATTCCCATATCACACTTTTCAAGTTTGTCATGACATCAGCATGAATGACCCCCAGGTTCCTTGACTTGTACATGGGGCTAAGGACCTCTGAGGCCTCAGTGTTGGCATCTCCATGGTGAGCCAGGCTTCTCCAAAAATCCAATGGCAGGCCCAGGGAAAGAAGCAGGCACAAGCCCCGGGGAAACACAAGCATGAGGGCTGGAGGTCAGCTGCACTTGGATTCTTTACTTAATTTCCATTACGCAGAGCAGCCAGTTCTGACAGCTCTCTCTCAGCTGGTCACCCGTGCTGGGCCCAGGACTATGGTTCCGGATGGTGGAGGACCTAACACAGACATCACGAACCAGGACAAAGTGTTAAAGAGAGGGGTGGACTCGGGAGGGTCCCTTGAGGATGCCCACCCTGCCCCCCTGAGCACACAGACCCCCACATGCCTGGCTAGATGGGCTGGGGGTGCCACCTGCCCCTGGCTCCAGCTGTTCCCGGCCAGGCCTGCTCCTCGAAGCCCGTGTCGAGCGTGTCACTAGAGCTTCCTGCTCTGTGTCCTGGACCTGGTCCAGGACTCCCGAGGAAGCTGCGGTTTGGGGCGCACCGCCTGTACCAGCAGGGTGGGGTGGCAGCGCCCACTCGGGACGCGGGCCACGCCCTCTTGGACGCGAACACACCCCCATTTCCCGGGGCCCACAGAGACCCGCCTCGCCCTGCGGCCAAACAGCAGGAAGGCAGATTCTTGCGAGTATGTACAAGGTCTTGGAATTCTCGCCGGGTTGCCACACAGGAGTCGGAGCGTAATTGGGGAGGTTGTGCAACTGCCCTGCCTGGAAGCTGGGCGCGCAGAGCTCTCCAAGTTCTCAGCACCGGCGTCCGGGGGGGCTTGGGGCAGAGCCAGATGCCAACATTGCCACCTTGGGATGGCACTGATGGCCTCGCGCTGATGTGGGGCAGTGTGGCTCCGCTGAGAGCTGGGAGCCCAGGTCCCTGTTGGGCCAGTGGGGGTGAGTGTTGGGCACAGAGGACCCTGCCTGCTCCCCCCACCCCACCCCCCGCCCCCAGCGGAGGCAGCAGTGGCAACAGCCCTGAGCGGCAGTGCCCTGTGAGCACAGTCCCCCCCCAACACCCCCAGGCTGGGCGCACACCAGCTCCTTTGGGAGGGCAGTGGGAGGCAGCACTGGCGAGAGCTCCACCCACGGAAGGCAGGAAACTGACAGTCCCTTTCCCACCTCGTGGGGCCTGTGCTTGGGCAGCCGGGCTGCATTCCCAGCCCCCCTGAACCTCCATGGGTGGGTCCATCCCAGGGGCCCAGTGAGTCACTTCCCCAGGCCCTGAGGCCTGAGTCGAAGGTGCCTCCCTCTCCAGAAAAGCCTCTTTTGTTCTGCTCGCTTCACTTCGCAACCCTGTGCCCCTTGGTGCTGCAAACTCAAGTCTGGAGGGTTTTAGGGACACCAGCTCTAAGTAGCACAGAGGTGGGCAAATGGATGCTGCCTGCAAAGTGGTCTGGCACTGCAGAAGGCTGGGACTTGCTTTCTTGCTTTCTGTGTCCCCTGCCTTCCTTCTCAGGGCCCAGGCCCTCGCACCAACCCACACCTCTGGGGGAAACCCCATCTCTTCGCATAGGTAGTGGGTGTGCAGCCTCAGGAGCACTGATTCTGGACGAGCACCAGGAGGGAGGGTGGTTTGGATGTGCTCACCCTGGCAGGCACCACCCGAGCTGCTGAGCTGGCCCCTGACACTTGCCTCAGGGAGAGGCTCCCTTGGCTCAGATGACTGCCGCACCTCACTCTCTCTCGGTGCTCTCTCCTCTCAGCCCCCCCCAGTTCCCATGCCTCGGTGGAGGAGCCCTGTGGAAGCCCAGCCTAAGAAGATAATTCATCAAAGCACCTTCAAACACAGCCTCTAGTCTGCCTCTCCACCCTCCCCACCTTCCAGCCCCAGCTGGCCCCTGGGGGGTGGGGGCTGCTCCCAGTCCTGAGAGTTGTCCAGCTGCAGGTGAGCTGAACCACCCTGAGCTGTAGGCAGCTGTCCACAGCACGTCTTATATGAGATGAACATCAGTCTTGCAGCCAACTGGGGCTCCCATCTTGAAGAAGCAGAAGACTAATTTCCAAAAAAAAATTGTATTCACGAAGAGATTCTCAAATTTCATTGACAACAGTAAATTCAGAAAATGAGGAGAGGAGACCCCAGCATCCTAAAAACAGAGGAAAGATGAAGTCTATTATGGAACACCATTTGATGAAATATATTTACCCTTCCACAAATATGTATTGTTTACAGGCTCCCACGTGTTTGTAGGGCCGACTAGACAGCAGAGGGGTTCCCGGAGGCCAGGATCTGAGCCATGCATGTCACAGACATCAGTTTACCAAATCCTTAAACCACACCCATGATGAAGGAGCAAATAACAGTCTTATTTACACAGCAGAGGAAAGGCTTACGTAAGGTTCCTCCCCTTTCAGGGCCAGAAGAGCAGCCCCAACTGGCTCCAGTGCCTGAGTGCCTGCTTGAAAACAAAGGCTAGTATGTATTAGCTTCCTATTGCTGCTGTGACATATTACCACAAATTTAATGGCTTAAAACCAGGAATTTATCACCATACAGTTCTAGAGGTCAGAAGTCTGAAATGGGCCTCACCAGGCTCAAATCAAGGTGTCAGCAGAGTTGTATTTCTTTCTGGTGACTCTAGGGGAGATTTGGTTTCCTTTGTTTTCCAGCTTCCGGAGGCTGCCCAGATTCTTTGGCTCATGGGCCTGCCATTTTCTAAGCCAGCAATGGAGCATCTTCAAATCTCTCTGACTTTTCTGGACTCATGATTACAGTGGGTCCACCCAGATAATCCAGGATAATCTCCCTTTTTTAATGTCAACAGATTAATCTTAATTGCATTTACAGCCTTAATTCCCCTTAGCCATGTCACTTAACATATTCACAGATTCCTAGGTTTAGGATATGAACTTATTTGGGGACATTATTCTGTCTTCCACAGCTGGGTAGCAACTTTATCCATTCAAAAAATATTTATGGAACACGTGCTAAATGCTAGGCACTAGTTTAGGTGCTGCTGGGGATACAGCAGTGAATGAAGAAAACAAAAATCTCTGACCTTGTGGAGTATATACCAGTGGAGGGAAATGGACAATAAAATAAACAAGCAAAGTGTACCATAGATTAGATGGTGCTAAATGCTAAGGGGAAAAATAAAGCAGTGAAGGGGATAAGCAGTTGTGTATTGCTATTTTGGTCAGTGTGCTGGACATCTACCATTTGCCCCTCTCTCTTTGCCCTGTGTCTGGTAACTAACATTTGTGAGCAGCATGAAGGGACTCCCTTGCCCTCTGGCTCCCTGTTAGATGTGGCTGATATTGCCCGGCCGGCGTGGCTCAGCGGTTGAGCATCGACCTAGGATGCAGGAGATTGCAGTTCAATTCTTGGTCAGGGCACATGCCCGGGCTGGGGGCTCCATCCCCAGCTGGGGTCATGCAGGAGGCAGCCGATCAATGATGACTCTCTCTCTCTCTCTGAAATCAATAAAGATATATTTTAATTTAATTAATTAAAATAAAATCACCTTTAGATGTGGCTGATTTGAAACACCATATCAGGAGACTGGAGGGCAGATTGCAAGTGTGGTCAGCATCCCTCATTCCTCCTTTAAAGGCCTCAGCTCCTTTTAGGAGACTATTCCTAACAGCACACTCAGGTCCCAAAATACCTCCTCTTCTTCAGTTCTTCAGGCCTAGGGATAGTAACTGTGGCTGCATTTCCTAGCCCTGGGGGGACTCGCTGACTCTTCTGGTTTCCCTGTACCCTGCTCACAATTTTGTAAATAGTATTTTATTAGACTCTCCTCATATTATCCTGAATGGACAGTGCCATCTGTTTTCCCAGGAAGGACTTGCTGAGCTGGTGACATTTAGGTAAATCCCCAAAGAAGGTAAGGTGGGAGATAGGCAGGTACCTGGTAGAAGAGCATCTTGAGCAAGGCGGCTACAAATGCAAAGGCTCTGTGGTACAGATGCACCATATGTTTGAGAAACAGCAAGAAGGAAGTTTGTGTGGCTGGGGTGGGAGTGGGGAGTGGTGGGAGGTGAGGTCACAGGGCTACCTGGGTGGGAGGGAAGTCAAGTCAGGTAGGGCCTTTGAAGAAGGTGCCGCTAGTGCCTTGCCTATAGCCCCTCAGCACTCCCCGCTGGATGCACACAGAGCCTGAAGCTTATTTCTGCCCCTGCAGCTCACTGTCTGAGGCCTTTGCTGGCCACAGCAGTGCAGCAGGCCCTCGTGCATGGGGCAGGCCAGGGAGTTAATGCCCCTGGGAGTAGCCTCGGGTGTCTTGTGTTTGACAATTGTGCAGCATGCTATAGGCACTCTCCCAGAGGCCCCAGGGAGGTTGAGCTCTTGTGCACTCAGGTAACTCAGTGACTCTCTGTATTGGCTTTCTTCCTCTCCTTACGTCATTTCCCTGCTTTTCTCCCCTTGCTCTCAGGAGTCACCTCCCAAATGAACCACAAGTACTCAAGCTCTTGTCTCAGCATCAGTGTCTGAAGCATCCTAACATAAGATACCCTGCTGGCCATTGTTTGGACTTGGGCATTTATAAGAGTGAGGGGGGCAGCCGCTGCAGAGTGGTAAGCAGAGGAGCAATGCGGGCTGAAGGGGACAAGGGGGAAAGCAGGGAGACCAGTTCGATGCTACTGTCACGGTTCAGAGGAGAGATGAAGGTGGCGTGGAGCAGGGTAGAAGCGGTGGGGTGGTCAGAGGTGGTTGGATTCTGGATACCCTTGGAAGGAAGAGCCAATGGATATGCTGCCTGTTCGGATGTGGGATATGAGAGACAGTAAGGGGTCTAGGGTGGTTTCAGGGGTTTTGGCCTGAGCAAAGAACGGATAGAGTTATCTTTTACTGGAATGAGGAAGATTGTTGGGAGGAGAGCAAAACAGAAGGTTCAGCTTTGAACATGTTTCGCTGAGATGCCTGTTAGACATGTGAATGAAAATGCTGAGTGGGCAGATGGTCAGGGACACCGTGGGGAACTTTCAAGGAGTCCAGGCTGCAGGTAAGAGTGGGAGGGTCATCAGTACCTAGAGGGAATTTAAAGCCACGACTGGGTGCAGTGTCCAAGGGAATGATTGTAGAAAGAAAGGGGAGGAGTCCCAGGTGCTGGGGACTGAACCCCAGACACCCAATGTCTGGAAGTCAGGGCAGGGGAGAAGGGACCAGCAGAGGAGTTTGAGAAGGGGCAGCCAGTGAGGTGGGAGGAGGGCCAGGAGGCTGCCCCGGGGGAAGAAGGGGTCCGCCTGCCAGATGCGGGGGGTGAGGCAGGTCCTCTGAGGCCTGGGGCTGGCTGCAAGGAGCTCATCAGGGACTTGAATACAGGCCCTATCAAGTGGATTGAGGAGGCAAGAACTACTCAGAGAATGTTCAAGAGAGAACAGGAGAAAATTGGAAACAAGTATGGACAAGTCTTAAGGGAAAATTGATAAAATATTTTAAATTAATTGTTTCATTTGGAAACAATCCCAAATTTACATATAAGTTGCAAGTACCAGGCAATATTATTTTTTCTATGAACCACTTTACAGGAACTTGTTGATATAACCCTACCCCACCAACTACTTCAGAGTGTGGTTTCTATAAACAAGGAATTCTCCTCTACAACCATCGGACAGTCGCCAACATCAGGAAAGTGCATCGATGCATCACCGGCACCTCCTCCTCTGACCCATTCGGGTTTCACCAGCTGTCCAGGCAGCGTTCTTAGCAGCAAGGCTGCTACTAAATCGTGTGCTGCTTTCAGCAGTCATGTCTCTTTAGTTCCCCCACCTGGGAAAGCTGCTCAGTCTTTCCCTAACGCTCATATGCTTAACATTTTTGATGATTACAAGCCAGGTATGTTATAGGATGTCCCTCAATTCAGGCTTGTCTGATATTTTCTCATGATAAGATCGGGTATGTGACCTGGCAACTCCACTCTTAGATACCCAAAGGATTTGAAAACAGGTGACCAAACAAATACGTGGACACAAACATTCAGAGCAGCACTATTCACAATAGCCAACAGGTGCAAATAGCCCAAATGTCCGTCGGTGGATGAACAGATAAACAAAATGTGGTGTGACCATACAATGCAATACTGCTCAGCCATAAAAAGAATGAAGTACTGACGCGTGCTACAACCTGGGGGAACTTCGAAAGCTTTATGTAAACTGCAAGAAGCCAGACCCAAAAGCTTACATATTGTATGATTGTATTTATATGAACTATCTGGAGTAGGTAAATCCATAGAGACAGAAAGCATATTAGGGATTGTTGGGGGCTGGGGGAAGGGGTCATGGGGGGCAACTGCTTAATGAGCGCAGGGTTTTAATAGGAGTCATGAAAATATTTTGGAGCTAGGTGGAGGTGGTAGCTGCACAACATCGTGGACATGCTAAATGGCACCGGATTGTTCACTCTGAGATGTTTCTGTTTAAGCTGTGTGAATTTCGCCTCAGTTTTTCAAAAGAACCTGGTTATGCATCTGGCAGGAAGGTCCCAGAAGGATGTTCCTGGTCTCACTGCGTCCTACCAGGCAGCACGTGCTTTCTGTTTGTTCCATTACAGATGAGGCTCACTTTGCTCACTAGGTTAAGGTGGTGCCTACCAGCTTTCTGCTCCATAAAGTTACTCTTTTCCTCTTTTTTAAAAAAAATATGTCTGTATTGATTTCAGAGAGAGGAAAGGAGAGGGAGAGAGAGAGAGACATCAATGATGAGAGATGGACATTGATCGGCTGCCTCCTGCACGCCCCCTGCTGGGGATCGATCCCGAAACCCGGGGCATGCACCCTGACCAGGAATCAAACCCTCAGTCTCCTGGATCATAGATCGATGCTCAACCACTGAGCAACACCGGCCTGGCTCCTTCCTCTTTATAATTAATAAAGTACTTTATGGGTAGCTATTTTGAAACTATGTAATACCTGGTCCTCATTAAATTTTCATCTACTCATTTATCTGTTTACATCAGTGACTTCCTATGCATTCATTTCTATTACATGAGGTGGGTTATAATCTGTTACTCTCATTATTTATTTTGGTGCCCCAGTTGGCCCAGACTTGGCCAGCGGGTGCCCCTTTATGCTGGCTTTAAAGTTCTTTTGACATGTCCCCATCATTTTTTAGTACCTCCTGGCTTCCTGGCACGAGGTATTTCAAGCTCATCTTGTACTTTCCCTGCTCCAGCCCTGAAGTCAGTCCTTTGTGCAAAAAACAAAAAAACAAAAACAAAGCACAAAACCCTGTGTTGTTTTTTTAATTTAGAATAGTATTTAGAAACCAAGATTTGGGAGTCAGTTCTCCCAGGCCCCCTCAGTGGACAATGTCAAGGAGCACCCGTATTCATGCACTCATGCTTTCATAAGTATTATTTCTATGTTTCTATAGAGAGAGAAAAATCATGGCTTCTCACCAATACTTCCAATTCCAATTTAACACCACATGTTTCAGTCTATAATCATAAGTAAAACAAGTCAGTACATATAGCAGAAAGAAAAGAGACGATAGAATTATCAGACAAAGAAACTTTAAACATATATAGTGTCGTTTTTAAAACTCAAGGATTTAAAGGGAACATAATGATACTAATGGAAGAGAAGACACAAATACAACATATGAAGATGAAAAATACACCTTTGAAATAAAATTTTACTAAATGAGATTAAATCAGAATAAACACTGAAGAAGGTAATTATCAGCAAACATGAAGACAGGATTTGAAAACATAGAATAGAAGCAAATTGAAACAGAAAGAAAAAAGACTTTAAAAAATGAACAGTCTCAATGACCTTTGGGACAATATCAGTCTAACACACCCATAAAAGCGGAGGGGAATTTTTTTCTTAAGAAATAATAATCCAGCCCACTGTGCGTGGCTCAGCGGTTGAGCATCAACCTAGGATCCAGGAGATCGCCGTTCGATTCCCGGTCAGGGCACATGCCCGGGTTGCAGGCTCGATCCCCGGTCAGGGGCGTGCAGGAGGCAGCCGATCAATGACGACTCTCTTATCATTGATATTTCTCTCTCTTTCTTTCCCTCTCCCTTCCTCTCTCTGAAATCAATAAAGATATATTTAAAAAAATAATAATAATAATCCAAAACATCCCAGATTTTATGGAGGGGGAAAATGTCCACCCATAGATAGAAGTATCTCAAAAATCCTAAATAGGAAAAGCACAAATAAATCATACTTAAATGCCTGAAAACAGATATACTCTTTAAAAGCACATTACATACAGGATTACAAAGATAATAGTTAATGCTGACTTCTTGTCAAAAACAATACAACCAAGAAGAAAACAGAACATCTTTAAGTGCTCAAAGAAAAAAAGAGTCCATTTGTAATTCTACCTCCAGCAAAGATAATCTTCAAAAATGTTTCTCTGAAAATGTATTTTACTTTAATGTTGAAGGTTACCTTCGCTGGATACAGAATTACAGGTTGACTTTTTCTTTCTTTCAGCATTTCAGAGAATATGTCACTAGCAGACCTTTATCTAAGAAATGATGAAGGAAGTTCTTCAAGCTGAAGGAATGTGACATCACATGGAAACTTGGATCAACACAAAGAAGGGAAGAGAAATGGAAATGGTAAATATGTTGATAAATGTAAGCCCTTCTTTTCCTTTTAAAAAATTCTTTTAAAAGATCTTAGATTATTTAAAGAAAAATAGTAAAAATCCAGTTTGAGGTTTATAACATGTATAGAAATAGACTATATGATAACAATTCTACAAAGGACACTAGGAGGCAAAAGGAAGTATACTATTGTACATTTCTAACACTGCACACCAAGTGGTATCATATTACTTGGAGGCACACTGTGATAAGTGAAAGATGTACAAAGTAGACACTCGAGCATGACTCAAAACAAAATAAAGAAGTATTCATCCAACATAGAGGTGGAATAATAAAAAATAATTAACCTGAAAGAGGACAGGAATGAGGAACAAAAGAACAATGACGATGGGATAAAAAGAGAAAAAGCACAGCAAGATGGTAGACTTAAACTCAACCACATTAATAATTACTTTAAATGGAAATGGTGTCAACACTCAGAGTCAGAGATCTTCAGTCTGGATAAAAAAGCAAGATGAAATTATATACTATTTAAGAAACACTTTGAATATAAAAATACAGGTTGGTTAAAAGTAAAATAAGATGAAATATATATACTATACAAATACTTATAAAAAACCCGAAGTAGCTATATTAATGTCATGCAGTGTAGACATCAGGACAGAGTATCATTGGAGATGAACAAGAACATTACATCATGATGAAAGGATCAATGGTCAAGAAGACATAAAAACCTAAAAGTGTATGCACTTAATAACAGAGCTTTAAAATACATAAAGCACAAACTAACATAACTAAAAGGAATAATAAATAAAATCACAATCATAGTTGGAGATTTTCACACTTCTCTTCAACTGCTAAAATAAGTAGACAGAATACAGTAAGAATATAGAAGACTTGAAAAATGTTATCAACCAACTTGATATAACTGGTGTTTATAGAACATTAGGTTTAATAATGGTAAAATGCACATTCTTTTTAAATGCACATGGATCATTCACTAAAATAGACTATTTGCTGTTGTATCACACAAGCCTCAACACATTCAAAGGGATTGAAGTCATAGAACACATTTTCTGATTACAAACTGTTAAATAAAAAATTAAGAGTAGAGCTACCGTATGACCCAGCAATCCCTCTTCTGCGTATCTACCTGAAAATTTTGAAAGCATTTATGTGTAAAGATAAATGTAGCCCCATGTACATTGCAGCATTGTTCACAGTGGCCAAGATGTGGAAACAACTGAAGTGTTTTTGATAGATGATTGGATAAAAAGAGATGTGGTACATTTATACAATGGAATACTGCTCAGCCATCAGAAAAGATGAAATACTGCCATTTGCGATGTGGATGGAGCTTGAGAATATCATGCTAAGCGAGATAAGTCAGATGGAAAAAGTCAAAAACCATATGACTTTATTCATATGTGGGATATAAAATTGAAAGCAACAAACAAACAAAAATTCATGACACAGACAATAGTGTAGTAATTACCAGAGGGGAAGGGAGATGGGAGGAGGTAGTAAAGGATAAAGGGGGTCAAATATATGGTGACAGAAAGAGACTTGACTTTGGGTGGTGAACACACAATGCAATATACAGATGATGTATTATAGAATTGTACACTTGAAACTACATAATTTTATTAATGGTGCCACCCCAATAAATTTAATAAAAATTTACTAAATAAATAAAATATAATAAATCAATAACAATATGATATCTATTAAATACCCAAATACTTGGAAATTAAATAATACAGTTTTAACCTTGGCCAGTTTGGCTCAGTGGCTAGAGCATTGGCCTGCAGACTGAAGAGTCCCCGTTTTGATTCCGGCCAAGGGCACGTACCTTGGTTACAGGCTTGATCCCCAGCCCAGGTCGGGGCACATGAGGGAAGCAACAAGTTGATGTGTCTCTCTTACATCAATGTTTCTCTCTCTCCCTTCCACTCTTTCTGAAAAGCAATGGAAAAAATATCCTCAAGTGAGGATTAAAATAATAATAATAACAACAACAACAACAATACAGTTTTAAATAACCCATGAGTTAAGAAGTCACAGAAAATTTTAAAATATCTTGACCTGAATAATAATGGAAATGCAACACACTAAATTATTGGTACACAGCTAATGTGGAGTTGAGTGCATCTAAATAGTGCTTAAAGGAAAACTCAGAGCTTTCAATGCATATATTTAGAAAAGAAGAAAAGTCTAAAGTCAATGATGTAAAATCCCACCTTAAAAAGCTAGGAAAAAAAGACCAAATTAAACCTAATCAAAATAGAAGGAAGAAAATAATATAAATGAGTGGGAATCAATGAAACTGAAAATAGACAAGTAATTGAGAAAATCAATAAAATAAAAACCTGATTCTTTAAAAAGATCAATAAAATCTATAAAATTTTAGTTAAAGTGATCACAGAAAAAAGAGTGGAGACACAAATTATCAACATGAAGTATAAGAAGGAGTCATCACTAAATATCCTACAGACATTAAATGAATAAGAAAATATTATAAACAACTTTATGCCAATAACTTTAATAATGTAAATGAACTGAACCAGCTCCTTGAAAGATACAAAGTATCAAAATGGACTCGAGAAGAAACAGAAAGTCTGAATAGTCTTCCATCTGTTTTTGAAATTTTAATTAATTAATAATTTTTAAAACTTCTGGCAAAGAAAATTCCAGGCCAAGGTGGCTTCACCGGGGATTTTTATCAGACACTCAAGAAGAACTCATTCATAAGTATACATAAATCCTTTCAGACTGTAGAAAAGGAAGAAACACTTCCAACTCATTTTTATGAGACCAGTATTGATCTGATAATGAAATCAGGCAAAGCCATGAGAAAACTCCAGACTAATTATATCCAAGTTACATAGGCGTATAAATCTTCAACAAAATACTAGCAAATTAATTTCAACAATATACGACCAAATCGGGTGTACCCCAGGAATGCAAAATTGGCTTAATATTTCAAAATCAATTGATGGAATTCACTATATTAACAGAATAAAAGAAAAATTTACATGATCATCTCAATAGATGCAAAGTGAAGTATTTGAAAAAAAATCATCATTCATTCATTAAAAATAAAATGCTTAGCAAACTAGGATTAAAAAAGAATTTCTTCAACCCAAAGGGCATTCGTCAAGAAGCTACAGCTAACATCACACTTAATCCTGAAAGACTGAATGCTTTCACTCTAAGATCAGGAATAATAAGATTTCCACCCCTACCACTTCTACTCAACACTGTACTGACTATCCTAGCCAATGAACTAAGGGAAGTACACAAAATTTTTTTAACATACAGATTGTATAGGAAGAAGAAAATTTTCTTTCTTCAAAGATGACATAATATTGTACGCAAAGAATCATAAATGTCCAAAAGCCTACTAGAAATAGTAAGTGAGTTTAATAAAGCCTGATGGTACAAGTTCAACATACAAAACCTGCCTTTTTTCTGCATACTAGCAACAGACGACTGAAATGTGAGATTTTAAAAAATGTAGGATAGCATCTAAAACCATTAAATTATATAGGAATATATTTAACAAGAGATACATAAGACTTCTACACTTAAAACTGTAACACATTGTTAAGACAAAGAAGATCTAAGTAGGTGGAGACATGTTTCATGTTCATAGACTGAAGACAATATTGCTAAAACATCTATTCTCTCCAAATGGATCTACAGATTCAAAACAATCTCAATCAAAATGTCAGCAGGCTTTTTTGTTTCAGTTGAAATTGATAAGCTAATTCTAAAATTTACAAGGAAATGTACAGTCCTAGAACACCTGAAACAATTTTGAGAAAAGAAAACAAAAGTTGAAAGACTTATAGCTGTTATCAAGACTTTCAATAAAGCTGTAGTAATCAAGAGAATGTGAAATTGGTGTCAGGATAGACATGTAGATAAGTGGATATTGATTCTGAAATATAGATCAGATTAGAGGCCCATAAATAGACCCACATTTACATGGCCATTTAATTTTTGGGCACAGGTGCTGCGGTTATTTGACCAGGAAATAGAACCAGAACAATTGGACAATCATGAAAAAAAACAAACCTCAACACTTACCTCATGACTTACACAAAAATGAACTTGAAATAGATTAATAAACCTAAATGTAAGATACAAAATTATAAAACTTACAGAAGTAAATATAGGAGAAAATCTTTGTGAACGTGGAGTAAGCAAAATGTCTTAGACAAGGCACATATTTTCTTTTAATAAAGAAATTTTTTGATAAATTGGACTTTATCAAAATGAAAAAACACTGCTCTCTGACACTGTTAAAAAAAAATTCCAGATACAAACTGAGAAAATATTCTTGACACACATATCTTTCAAAGGACTTATAAAATATCTTACAGAGGACTCAGTAATATGGGCAAAAGATTTGAACAGACACTCCACAGGCTAAGAAGCACATGAATAGATGCTCAACATTATTAGTCACTAGGGAAATACACATTAAAACCACAATAAGTTACCACTAATCACCCACACAAAAAATGGACTAAAATGAAAAAGACTGACAATACCAAGTTTTGTAGGAGCAACTAGAACGCTCCTACGTTTTAAAAGTGTAAAATGATTCTACTATGCAAATAGTTTAACAATTGTTATAATGTTAAACGTAAACTTGCCATGTGACCCCGTGATTCAACACCTAGATATTTACCCAGAGAAAGGAAAATGTTATCCACAACCAAGATTTGTACACAAATGTTCATCGCCCCAAACCGGAAATAACCCAAATGTATAATAGATAAATGTAAAAACAAATGTGGTATATCCATACAATGGAATACTATTCAGCTATGAAAAAGATTGAACTCTTGTGTGCGTGATAGCATGGTTGAACCTCAAAAGCATTATGCTGGGCAAGAGAAGCCAGAAGAGTATATGCTGCATGATTCCATTTATGTGAACTTTAGAAAAGGCAAAGCTCATCTATAGTGACAAAAAGCAGACTTGTCACTGGCTGGAGCCAGGGTAGGGAGGCAGATTGTCTGGGAAGGGGTGAGGGAAAATTCTTTTGGGGTAGGAATGGAAATGTCCTATATTTTCAGGGGGTGAGGAGTGGGCATGGTTACATGGTTGTATACCTTTGTCAAATGCACTGATTTTCCATTTAAAATAGGTGTATTTTATTGTGTGTGAAATATGCCTCAATCACCTTGAATTAAGAGGAGAAAATATTTTATGTCATTGGGGATAAAGAATAATTTTTTAATAAGATAGAAAAATTATAAATCACAAAGGAGGAGGATTCTTCTACATTAAAATTAGAATCTTCTGCATATCAAAAGACACCACCATCAATGTTAATTAAAACAGTACAAAGGCTGGGAGAAGATATTTACAACCCATATAACCAAAAAACGTTTAGTGTCTGGAATATTTCACAAACTGCTATAAATCAATTAGAAAAAGACAAATAATCTGGCCAGGATATCATCAGGAAAATAAGCCACAGGTAAGAAAAACTAAATAGTCCATAAACATGTGCAAAGATGTCCAATAAACAGGGCAATAGAAACAAGAATGGCAAATTGTGGTCATCTGATAACACCAACTGTCAGCAAGCATGCAGGAAAATGGGAAGAGTTTTATGTTGCCAGCAGAAGGGCATCTTCAATGACAATTGGAGGTGAATTTGGCAAGAGCTAGGAAAGTTGGAGGTGGACTTCCCTATCACCTGGCAGTTTCTCATTAGCTATATAGCCCAAGTCCTCAAGGCCAGGTGCATGAGGACACACAAGGAGACATTAAAATGTGTTCAGCACAGCATTGATTAGGGCCCCAAAGTGGGAATATCCTAAATTTCCATTGATTGAGCAATAAATAAATAAAATGCAATATAGCCATATAATGCAATATACTCAGTAATTAAAATGAATAACCTAAATCTATATCTATCAACATGGCCATAAGATCTAAAGATATATGTACTTATATTAAATATAATAAGTTTATATTAACTTAAATCACATATATATGTATGTGTGTATATATACATATATATGTGCATGTGTGTGTATGTATATATATTGTCCAAAGAGGGAGGTGCTTAGAAGGACCCTGAGAAGGGGTCCCCACTTTGTGGAGACAGAAGCGGGCAGTGTTGGGGTGAACAGCTGGAAACTGCCTGTGGATAAGGCCTCTCTGAGACCCTAATGCTCCCCACCAGGGACCAGCCCGAGCTCCCCGTCAGCGGCGCAGGGCTTTTGAATGTGAGGGATGCTGCGGCCTGCCCGCCTCCCCGCAGCAATAAGATACGAACAAGCGCCGGGAAACGTTGTGATCCCGCAGCCTGAGCCCGAGCCGCGAATGCGAGATGAGGGAGCCGGGGGCCTCCAGCGCTATCCACATCACAGCCTCGCCCTCATTTCTCTTCTCCCCACCATTCCACTTACTTTGGCTCCACAGACTTGCTTTGAGGTTTGGCACTTTCACATATTTAATAAAAACCCAGATTCTTAAGACATTGGCATCAAATCCTTGAAAAATAATTAATAAATAAAACAAAAACATACATACCTACTTGCTAATTTCCTACCTGCCCTTTGTCTCGCTAAAGGACATGAACATAAGAGTAGCCTGGAGGGTGTAACCTTTTTTCTAAAGGAGAAAAGAGCGACCTGCTCTCTCCTTGCCGTGCGCTCTGACCTGCAAATCCCAAAGCAGCACTGGGGACGCGGAGCCCGGCTGCGATGTCCAGCCCTGCTGGGTGCAGGCGTAGAAAGGTGGGAGGTGGGCACGGCTGAGGTTTGTCTCTAACCAACGACCCTTCCCCAGTCTGTCTTTGTCGGTCATCTTTGGGGAATTTAAAAAGCATCAGCATCGCAGCTGGAAAGGATCAGCAAAGCGAATAAAGGCCCTTTTTGTACCAGTCAGAGCACGCTGCTGAAAGGGGGGACCACTTCCCTGCCAAATGTGTTCCTTTTGCCCTGGCAGGTACCCTCTCCACCTGGCTCTCTGCCCTCAAGCCTGGCCCATGTGGACGGCATTACCGGGCTCCTTAGCCTCTGGCTTCCAGTTGGGTCCAGGCCCTGGGGTTCTGCTACTCAAGACTGGAATGCGAGAGGGGCAGGAAAGTGGGCACTTAGTCCCACAGGCCACTCTCATTGAAGGTCACCACCCAGAGGGGTTATCACGTGCCCTTGCTTGCTTTCACACTCACAACCGGATGCGTGTGACAATATTCTAAGAGTGAAATAAACCCACACTGCCGTTGTCTTAACAATTTCTCTCTCTGTATTAGGAAACCCAGTCCTTCTGCCTGTATCTTTCTCCTTTAGTCTTACACATAACACTTCACTTCTAGTCACCACATGTGTGGGGTGTTTTCCCACCAAGCCATTCAGCAATACCCCCTGCGTGGCCTACAGTCGAACTCGATTCTGTCTACCTGGAGATAGCACTAGGTCCCACGGGTTAAGGGCTCAGTCCCACAAGGCTGCCCCCACCCCACTTCAGACACCTGTTTCCCAGGGAGCCTTGGGAACAGCTCCATCCGAGGACCTGTGAGCAGGCCCAGGGGTGATGGATACAGGCTGCCTTTAGGGGAGAGTTTGGTCAACTCTTCCCTCCCTTAAAACCAACAACAAAACCCATAATCACAAACCAATCTACCAATAAGTGTTACCTAAATACCCACCATCTTTGTCGCAGCTGCTGCCTTGTCAAACCCGTGCCCTGAGGGCTCCTGACCTGCAGCAGCAGTTGGAGGTACAGAGAGAACCCACTGAAGATGATCCGTGGGAAGTGGTGAGCGTGGAGGTGACAGAAATGGGCCCTGAGGCCAGTGGAGTTTGGAGAGGTGGCGGGTAGTGATAGTAATGATACTGCGAACAAATGTTACCTGTGTCCCAGGCGCTGTGCTAAGGGCTTCGCATGAGTTCTTTCACCCAGAACTGCCCCTACAGGAGAGGAAACTGAAGGTGAAAACAGGTAAGTGACCTGCCCATGGTGACAGAGGGCACAGCATGGGTTGAGGGGTGGGACAGCACAGAGAGCACTAGCAGAAGGGCAGGAAGCCAGTTAGGTTGGAGCAGAGGCGGGGTGAGGGGTGTGGAGTGGAGGGGGAGCCCTGTGGTGAGGGCTTCCGAGGCCAGGCTGAGGGGGTCAGGGCTGGAGGGGGGGTAGGGAGAAGCCAGGAGGCCAGCCCTATGGTGCTTCCGGGAGAAGTGCCCCCCCACCCCCATCAGCCACATTTCATTCACATAAAGCTGGGTTTGTTTCCATTTATCTGCTTGACTTTTCAGCCAAGATGCTGTTAGAAAAACATATTGCTCTAATTTAATCCACATGTGCATCCCCAAGACAGAGGCTGAAAGGAAACTTCAGGTCCTGAGTCCTCCAGACCCAAAGTCTCAGCCCCCTGGCTGTGGCAAGGAAGGACTGTCCCTGAGCCACCTTTTAGGGCCCTTCCTGAAGCAGTCCCTGTCCCACCTGTGTCCTAGGTAGGCAGGGGGCATGCCTCCGGAAAGGAGACTCGCAACCTGGCTTTCAGTGTCTCCAGGCAACTGCGGGCAGCTGAAGGGAGGTAAAGAGGCCAGCGGGCAGGGGACAGGATGGGGTTGGTGCTTGAGGGCTTCGACTCCTCCAGCCCTTCCTACTACCTTTCCCAGGATCAAGGCCTCAAAACTCTGAGGCAAGCAGGGGTGACATGAGACAATGCGGAAGATGCTGTCTGCAGGATCGAAGCCTCAGATAACCCAGGGCTGGGGCTCCCCAATGTGCACCAGACCACGTAAGATCAGGTCAGACATGTGGCTGCGCAGGAGGTGTGGTTCAAGGAACTTGTTCCGCAGCACGGCCTTGCTGGCACAGCCAGCAGGGAACAAAGCCAGGGTGCTCATTTCAATCCTCTCTTCCAGTTCTATTCCTGTCACATAACTTATGTTGAATATACTTATGTTAGTTGGAGTAACTGATTGCCAAAAATTAGAAAACCCATCTCACGCAAGATGTTTACTCAGGACAGGGATTGGAGACAGAGCACCAAAAGAGAGAGCCGAAATGTCTGATTTTGATTCAAGATCTAGGACCCTTTTGGTGGCTTTGAGTCAAGATCTTGGTGAATTAATCCATGCAGAAACGATGGTCCACCTTCCCCAAGCTTGCCACCTCCAGAGTGTCTCCCTCTACTCCAAAATTCACCGCCATTTGCTTTGGCCTTGATTTCTAAGCAAAGGCACATTTAAATACCCGCGTCTGAAGAAATTGATGTCTGAGGCAGCACTGGAGTATTCGCACAAGCAGCTTACATCTTGAACTCTCAGGGACCCCTCTCACCCTTACAGACCCCTCAGCTGGGAAGGGGCCTCAGAGCCCATCTGGGTGGCGTCTCGACGGCTGCTGCTGGAAGGAAGGGATCTGGGCAGATCATAATCTGATTTTTGAATTGTAATAAAATTCTTTCTATCAGAAGCAGCAAAGGAAATGAAAATAGTACCCAAATATGTCAGTCCACTTACAGCCCACAGACTGGAGAACAGTCCCTGTTCATGTCTGTGATGGGACAATCTTCTCAGGGCTCCCAAAGGCAAAGCGTGGCTATCTCTATTGAAAGCTTTGGAAGCTGCCAGGGTTCCAGGCACTTCCCTCAATCTGGATAGGGGTTCAGCTATCAGGAGCTTCCTCCTGAGGCATGCAGCACCCCTTAGTGCCATTTCCGGATGGGCAAGTATAGGGAGGCCATTCTGGATTTTGCCAGGACAGGTGTCCAGTCCAGGCTGGAGCTGTTCTGGTTCTATAGGGGTGGTTCAGCCCAGCTCCTGGCCAATCCTTTGATGAACCCCATGTAAAGGAGCTAGCAGGCAATCCCAGCAGAGGCACTTAGCAAGAATCTGGGGTCATGAGCAGGCAGAGAACACAGAAATCCAGGGCTCTGCCCAGCCCTGAGCCAACACATGGATCCTAAAGAGAAGGCCTAGGATTCTGCAGCTTTGAGCTCACCTTGGGAAGTGAAAGTAAGGACGTTCCCAGATGCAACCCCAGGTCCAGTACGAGAAATGAGCCACTACATACAAGCTCCAGGAAGGAAATCTAGCCCATATGAACCTCAGGCAACAGGACGGATACATCACTTTCCCCCTTAGTTAGGGTTGGGCCTAAGTTTTGGTTTAGCAGATTGGTCTTTCCAAGTCCCAGTGACCAATTAAGATGAAATTGCCTTTCCCCATTAATGAAGTTGATAACAGCAACACAAACATACCCCAGATCCCTGGCTCACAGGCCGCCCATGTTCCTCTGATGGAAACTTTTTTATGGTTTGACAAGAATTTAATGTGATTCTTTTTTCCATAAAGGGCTGGGCCTCTAGACGCAACGCTATACAGTTACCCTGTAATCTTGGGGCTTAATCAAAACATATTCCAACAACCTAGTCTGGTGCTACAGATGAATGTTTATTTTAAAACAATTTGCAATGGCTTTTATTTTTTTTAAGGGAGAGAGAAGAGAATTTCTTGGAGCTAGATTTCTCCCTGCCCCTAAGCAGTTCTCTCCACTCCAAGGACTGTGTCATTTGCTCAGGTCGTAATTAACCACAGAGCTGTTTGGGAGAAAGGGACAGCGAAAGGGCATTTGACAAAGAGTTAACAGATGTCATTTCGGAGGCGGCTGGCCCACTGCTGCTGGTCGTTTGCTGGGTGGGAGCTGATTTTGCTGCTGCTGGGAGCCGAGAGTAGTAATAATTATATGCGCGCTGCATTAGGCATAACAGATCGGATTATAACATTCTGTTCAGAACCACCTCAGACCCTGTTTCTCTCCAGATACAATGGAGACGACCCCCAGTCCTCAGTTTTGAAAGTCACCTCCAGGGATTCTTAGAGACTTTCCAACAGAGAAATAGGTCATGTTCTTTCCTGGCTGATTCTGCCGGGGTCCGGGGATGACCGGGACCTGCCCCAGACCGGCCACGGGCCCACTTCAGCGAGCCAGCCTCGCCGCACCGCACAGCTGCCGCTTTCCATTTGAAAAATGAAAGAATTAAATTCAAAACAAACAACTTCAATTTAACACCAAACTACAGGATAACCAATCTTAAAAATGTCACCGCGTAATGGATCTTAATACCCATAGAAAACACACAAAAACAGCACCACCGTTGCCAGCAATGCACAGCGACCTCGCAGAATTTCAGTGGAAGAAAAAGAAGGGGAAAAACACCTTATTACTTCCAACCCCTGCGAGCCATTTTGGTCTCCAAAGGTTTGCGGCTGCCCGGGGCCGTGTGTCTGCAGTGTTTCGGGAAATGACTTGCCTTTGCACGAACGCGGCTCTGTGCTGCGGGAGGCTGCCTGCCCCCGGGCAGCGCCGCTCCGTCTCGGGTTAACTCTTCCTTCCCGGGCCCGCGGCTCGCAGGAGCCCAGCAGCCTCGGCTGCCAGGCCGGGCCGGGCCGGGGACCCCGGGGACCCACCCGCTAGGAGCAGCGTCCCGCTCCAGCAGAAAGGCCTGCTTCCCCACAGCTCTTTGGAGAATCTCTTCTCAAACCGACTGTCATAAAACACAAAACACTCTGAAGCCAGGGGACAGCAGTGGGACCCTGTGGGTCAAGACTGGCCAATCCAGCCTCTCAGGGTACCCCCCCCCCCAAGCGGGGACAGTCTCCTGGTTAGCGGGGTTCAAGCAGGGCCCAGCCTGTTCCCAGGGCAGGACCCGGGCCTGAGGATACATAGTCCCATCCCCCCACCCCAGCACCGCCCCCTGACAGTGACTGAGACACTGAGTAGACACCACTTCTGCATAGTGACAGAAACACATTTGGGCTGCATGTCTGAGCGAGGAGACCGCAGAAAACCGCTTAGCGCTTAAGAGGTTAATACAATTCCTAAGTGTTCGGCAATCAGTGCAATTTAGTGCCATTTCGATTATTACACAATAAACGGACCATGTTGTCTGGAAGCAAATTTTTATGAGTATAGCTGAAGGGGCTGCAACTTATTTAGCTGCTGAAACTCGAAAGGGAAGAGCATTTCCAAATGCTAACGCCACGGATCAGAAGTGCAGGTAGCAGAGGAGGGTTATTCTTAGGTCACTGCTCCTGCCACTCAGCATCGTGACCTTTCAAATGACTGTGTCGTTAAATGGAAATAAAGTTCACCAAAGGGTTCTTTAAACAATCATTTTAATAACAATAGTGTTGAGTTTCAGAGGGGAAGATTTGGGAATTTTCAGAAACATGTTCTGTTCTGTAAAGAACATCATGTTAACACAGGTTGGAAATACGTAAACTGTTTCGCCTACCTCGAGTACACATTAAACACACACGCATGCATACACACACGCATGCACAACAAAAACAGCCAATTCCTAGACACAGACCACTGCTGTATTTTACAGGTACTTGGGTGCAATGATCCCAAACCAGAGCAAATTCCTAATATAACAAGAGACTCAAACATTTAAACTGGAGAATGGGAATGCGGGGAGAGCTACAACGCAGGATCTGCACAAAATTTCACTGCACACTCATCTCCAAGAGTCACTTTCCCCCCAAGGCACACAGGGGTTCAGACCTGGGGAGGAGGAGAGGCTGGCCCCAGCCCGAGCTGTGGAGGAAGGAAGTCATCCCAGATGTACTTCAGGGTTCGAGGTTAAAATGTGCCACATGTGCACACAGACTTTGTGTATTTAAGATTTGCAAAGGGCTCTCACATTCATGAGGTGCCTGGAGCAACCAAGCGGCCCTCTGAATGACTTAAGGATGATGTTATTTTTGCCCCCATTTTACAGATGATATAATTGAGGCTCCATCTATGAAGAAACAACTTTGTTGGCCCACACCGACAGCTGCTATATTTCAAGGACCTCTCTCAGAGGGGATGAAATCCTAGGAGAAAGAAGGTCCAGATCTCCTCCTTTGGGGCATTTGGACAAGCTTGTAGCTAATCCTGATGTATGACCCACAGTCCCAGAGGAGCTGAGGCCTCTCATTACACAAGGCCCCTTGGACCCAAGGAGCTTGATGTGGGTAGCATGGGGCACAGGGCAAAGCTGCAAAAGTCCACCCTGAGCCTCAGCCCAGGACCTGAGGAGTAAGCTTGCTGCTGAGAGAGATGGGTGTGGGCTGTGGGAGCGTAGCCTTTGCCTGGTGGCAGGGAGGGAGAACACCTCATGTCCAGGAGGCCCGACTGGTTCCCAAAGCTGCCTTGACCCCACCAATAGCAGGGAGTGCAAAATGGTTTCAGCTGCTGATGTCAGGTAAGCATTTCCACCCCACCTCCAGCAGATCAGCATCCTGACTCCTGAGATCCCACCCTTAGAGAAGCAGAGGTTCTCAAACACAGGAGCACCTGCTGAAAAGACAAATTTCTGACTAAGGTCTGGAATGGGGTCCAGGGACCCCCTGCAGGAATAGGCTTCTTAGGTGAGTCTCATGACAGATCGTCAGAGATGCACACCTTGAGAAACCCTGATTTTGGATCACATTTTTTTGTGTGCAGCAACCTTCCTAGGTCTTTCAAAAACACCAGCACTCCTTGGAGGGGCAGCATACTCAGTTCCTAACATGAATTTACGAGATACTCTCAACCATCCTCTAGTCTGTCTGCCCATCTGTCCATCCATCCATCCATCCATCCATCCATCCATTCATCATCTTTCTTTTCAACAGATCCTTCTTGGACACCTATTCTGTGTCAAGCCACATTCTACGTGCTGGAGTGATAAAAGAGGTCCCAGTGTGCACAAAAAGGAACAGACCTTGAACGGGGCTGGTGGCTCAGAACAGGGACACCACTATGGGAGACCCAGAGGTGGGTGAGCCTACCACCGTTGTACACTTTGCTGGCCCTGGGCTCAGAGTCCCACAGGCAGGCAAGCCCTGCATTGCTTGGACCACTATAAGAGTTGGCTCCCAGCATAGTTTGGGCTCCTAGGACACCAATAATCTCCTCAGGAAGTCAAGTCCTTGCCCTCTCAGGTAGGAAAATGCCATTCATGACCATTGCATGGTCAGAGAGAGCAGGAGGTTGAATGTAAAGGAAAAATGAAAACAAGAAAATGGCAAGGGGAGCCATAAAGAGACTGCAGAAAATTCTGCAGCTGAGGCCCCTTTAGAGGCCCAGGCAAAGCCTATTAGGAGCCCAGAAGCCACCAGGCTTGTCCCCACGCTCCAACTCTATTTTGGATTCTCTTAGAAACATTGTGTATAATTGGCCATTCAGAACAACTGCAGCGCTTATAAAGCCATCACCCATGTGGTCCGGTCTCAGGGCAGAGTCTCAGACAAAGAGACAGAATCAACCAACTGAAATGTCATTTCAAAGTCAGCCAAGTTCAATCCTGACACTCCCCCAACAGCCTGAAGAAGATACGCGGGCCACAGCGCTGCTTCTGGAGCCCGCCCCTTCTCTCAGGCTTCTCCCCTGTACTGCAGTGGCCCCATCTTTCCCACACTCCTAGCACTCTCCCCCACTTTTAAATTTTATTTTCTTTTCTTTGACATTATTACAGATGTCCCTCATTTTCCCCCCTTTTGCCCCCTCCACCCAGACCCCGCCCTCCCCTCCTCTGGCCCTCACCACGCTGTTTTGTCTGTGCCCACAGGCTGTGCGTGTATGTTCTCTGGCTAATCTCACCTTCTTTCATCCCCTCTGCCCCATCCCCCCCTCTGACCCTTGTCAGTCGGTACCATGTATCCATGACTCTGGTTCTATTTTGTTCAGTTAATTTTGTTCATTAGATTCCACATATAAGCGAGATCATGTGAGATTTGTCTTTCTCTGCCTGACTTATTTCACTTAGCATAACACTCTCCGGGTCCCTCCATGTCGTCCCCAAGGGTAAGAGGTTCTTCTTTTTTACAGCTGCATAGTATTTCACGGTGTAAACGTACCACAGCTTTTTTTTTTTTTTTGACATTAAATTGGGTCAGAACTTTATTATTGGATTCTTAGGTTTGTAGGTTCTCATAAAACAAAACTCACAAGCCTTCTAGAATAATCAGAACCACAGAGGACTGGCAGTGCATGCAAAAGGAGTGGGGCTTTTGTTAGATAGTTGGTTACAACCCCCAAATCTAATGTTATAGTCACTTCATTTGTACCACTCAGTTATTATTATTATTATTTTTGTTTGTTTGTTTAAAATATTACAGATGTCCCTTTTTCTCCCCAATGACCCATTCCACCCCGCCCCACCCCCCTCCCCAGTCCCTCTCCCCACCATTGTCCCTGTCCTTGGGTTGTGCATATCTGCAGAGAAATTCTTTGGTTACTCTCTCCCCCTCCCCCACCCACCCTCCTCCATCCCTCTGACATTCGTGAGTCTCATCTATGCTTCCATGTCATTGAATCTATTCTGTCCATCAGTTTATTAAGTTCTTTAGATTCCACGTATAAGCGAGATCATGTGAGGCTTGTCTTTCTCTGCCTGGCTTATTTCACTCAGCATAATAATCTCCAGGTCCCTCCATGCTGTCCCAAAGGGTATGAGATCCTTCTTCTTTACAGCTGCGTCGTATTCCATGGTGTGAATGTCCCACAGCTTTTTATCCACTCAGCTGCTGATGGGCACTTGGGCTGTTTCCAGATCACGGTTATTGTAAATTGCACTGCTATGAACACAGGGGTGCATATATTCTTTCTGATTAGTGTTTCAGGATTTGTAGGATATGTTCCCAGAAGTGGGATCACTGGGTCAAAAGGCAGCTTCATGTCTTATTTTTTGAAGAACCTCCACACTGTTTTCCATAGTGGCTGCTCTAATCTGCATTCCCACCAGCAGTGCACTAGGGCTCCCCTTGCTCCACACCCTCGCCAGCACTTGTTGTTTGTTGATTTACTGATGGAGCCATTCTGACAGGTGTGAGGCGACACCTCATTGTGGTTTTAACTTGCATCTCTCTGATCAGTGACACTGAGCATCTTTTCATATGTCTATCGACCAACTGTATGTCCTCTTTGGAGAAGTGTCTGTTCAGGTCCTTTGCCCATTTTTTAATTGGATTGTCTTCCTGGTGTTGAGTGGTGTAAGTTCTTTATATATTTTGGAAATTAACCCCTTATCAGATGTGTCATTGGCGAATGTGTTCTCCCACACAGTGGGCTCCCTTTTCATTTTGTTGATGGTTTCTTTTGCTGGGCAGAAGCTTTTCATTTTGATGTAGCCCCATTTGTTTATTTTCCCCTTGTTTCCTTGCCTAAGGAGATATATTGGCAAAAATATTGCTAGGAGAGATGTCTGAGATTTTACCGCCTGTGTCTTCTTCTAGGATTTTTATGGTTTCATGACTTATTCTCTTGACCCTGACCTTCTCTCCCCCTCCCTTTCTTTCTGATTCTCCTACACAAAACCCCCAAAGGACTGGCCTGGCTGGCCAGAGGGGGGAGTTGCTGGATGATGGTGGGGCCCTTAACCCCCTTATCTGAAAAGTGGGGATCATACCATGACTTCATTGGGTTTGTGGTAAGGATCAAATTAAATAATAAAAATAAAGCATTTAATAAAGGAATTGGTACATGATAGGCAATTAATTAACAACTTTTCTCATATGAAAATCTAAGCATAACGAGAAAATCACTACAGATTTTGTTTTAGAAAATGTTATTTCACATAAAATGATTCTATATATCATAAAAATAAATTTATACATTTGAGGGAATGTTTTCATAGTTTATGGCAAGGAGAATTGAAGAGTAATGCTACTGTTATGCAACATTTGCCCCCAAATAATTCCCATATTGATATTCTAAAGAAAATGGGTTCCCAAAATTCTACATTTTTATCATGTGTGTCTTCGCTAGCATTTATGTTATATTCTGAATTAACAAATATCAAACGCTAAAAAATTACTTATGCATAAAAGTGGGGAAAGGAATGAGCATCTTGTGTAAATCTCAGTGGAACAGACTCAAACCTCTAGCCCTGCTGGATACTCCCAGCTCAAACCACACGGTAATTCTGGAATAGGGGAGCGCTAATGACTATGAGACAATAAGGAGACTGTTTGGGCATGTGATTAAAAAAACAATCTTTAAATCATGCTGCCCTTGTCATTGGATGCCTACTAATGAATATCATTCTCAGTAAAGAACCTTCTGGCTCACTCATGTTCTTTCTGTTTGTTAAAATAGCACTCAAGTCTTCTTCTATAACACAAAGTTAATGCAAACCCAAAACAAAATAAAAGGGAAAGAATGTCAAAAGAACAAACTTTTTTATTCTGCACTTTTTATTATTAGATGCTATTCCTAACTTGTTAAAATTGATCAAATAGAAAGCTGTGAAAAGAGAAAAAATTAAGCCAACTAGAAAAGTGTGACTTGGATTTAATATTTTATAATTGCCAAGGGACATACTGAGATCAATGAATTTTTGCCTGAGATGAACGTCAGAAAGAGATGTACTTCAGTCTTTTAGGGAACATTGGTCTATTTAATTCCTGTGTCTGATGCATGTGAAATAGGCCTGCCTTGGCCTCCGTTCTTTGCCGGGGGCATCGCCTGAAGCAGACATTACCACTTTTAATAGGCCGCCGTCTGAGGAGTGGCAAGGGATCCGATAACCCATGGACTCTAATGGATATGACTGTTTATTCTCTTATCCCTTTTTTCCCAGCTAATTTTAGTTTTGCATGCTGAGTTGTTTCACTTTGAATTAAATGAGTAGAAACAAAGGAAAAAGCCTGTGCGGCTAATAAGCCATGATTATGTTCCTGGCCCCTCTTAACAGGCTTCTCCACATACCAGGTACACTATCTGAGAACAGATTCACCGTGGCATTTTCTCCACTTGTTGACAAAATTAACATTTTATACACGCTCAAATTTAGAGGAAAAATTGGATTATTCAAATCACTTTACGTATAATATGCTGTTGTTTATAGTAGACCTAAATGTCCAGCCTCAGGCCCCAGACGTCCTCAGATTTCAAACACCAGTCAGTGACTTTTCCTGCCTGAACTCACCCCAGAGCTCTCTGCAGGTCATAGAAACAGGACAAATGCCCAAGTGCTTTACTTTGTCTAATGAAAAACCAGAGAGACACGTCTGAGTGCCCTTCAACGGAAATAACAGAAGTCAGTGGTTTAAAAACATCCCCCTCACAAACTCCCTCCTCATGCCCAGAGAGCTGGAAGAAGGTTCTGGAAACCTTTTAGACGAATACTTGCAAAGGGAAATGAGAGGAAAGAGGGTGTCCAATATAAGAGAGAGACGGGAAAAGGGATAGCTTCCCCACATTTTCTGAGCAAGAGCCATTTTCTCTTGTGGAGTTTTGTCCAAAGATCCTGATTTCAGAGAAGGTGGGCAGTGCCCACCCCTGCCCCTGGGGGACTCCCACTGATTCCTCGCAGCCCCAGCAGGTGCAAGGGGCTGCCTCCTCCCCACCACAGTAAAGTCAGCCTTGGTTGGAAGGGGGTGGCCTGAGCTCCAGAAAAGGCATCTTCCACTGTGAGGAGGGATGAGATTCACCCCTAAGCAGTGCATGCCCCCAAGGTAACTGCCCCAGCGGTGGTACCACACTGTGTGGCTGAGTTGTTTCCTGGCAGAAAATTAACATTACTGCCCAGTCAGACGCTAAGATGGTTTACAAAATAATCTGGAAAGCCTTGAGAGAATTTAGACCAGCGGAGAGAAACAGAACCTGATCTGTCGTGGGAAGGAATGAAAATAGGGCCCTCCGAGTGTTAAACAGGACGGCAGCAGTTACCTCAATGAAATCCATTTTAGACGAAGCAATCACCTAATACTTTGGCCCTCACGCAATTAAAATAGGGTAATTTTTTAGCCCGTTTTTCTCAGCTATAAGCTGTCACCATAAGAAGAAAGGCCCTTAGCGTCCCAGCTGTATCTGGTTTCACACAATGGCCTTTCTGCTCCCCCCAGTTCTCAGGCTCCTCAGCGCTGTCTTTCTTGGACTCATTCCTTAGCCAAGCTGTCTTCCCTCCAAGACCCTAATCACCCAAACAGTCTTTCCTTCAACCAGCAGCATTTCTTTGGAAAATATGCATCTCCTTCCACCATATGCAAAGCGCTGAACTGGATGCTCGGTCGTTGGCCTGCAGCTGAGTAAGGCGAGCTTCTGTTTGCTAGAGAAATGAAGAAATGCGGTGTGTAGGGTCCCCGGCTTACCTCCCTGCACATTCAATCCTGCTGTTCAACCCAGTCTAGAGAGCTTTCTCTCTCTTATCAGCATGCTTACAGTAAAATAATACCTTCAACATTACCACAAGCATATCTTCAACATGCAAGAAACCAGGTAGGCACCAAAGAATTATATTTCCCCTCAGTGCGTGTGTGTGGACATGGATCCCCACTCTCAGACCCAGTGTGCAGAGCAGATGGGGAACAACAGACTCAAGTTGGAAGTGATTTACTTCATTAGCTGGGATTACAAGTTTAACTTACAAACCAGAGGTCAAAATTTCTCATTAACAAGGGGGCCGTGAATCGCTGCAGGCTTTGGTTCAAGAGGAGACCACTCTTATTACTAACTACACATTTCAATCTGTCTTTGATGTTCGCCTTCTTCCCTCCTCCCTTTTATTTTTTGGCAGAGGAGCTGATTTTAATTGTGGCGCTACAGCAAGGCTCCCTCCGAGCCGGGGAGCAGCCTCCTGTCTGCTGCCACCGAGCGAGCCGGGCTGCAGGATTGGGTGCAGCCCATCGCTCAGGGCACATTTTAATGGCTCCCCTTTCCTACAAGGCTTGGATTGTTTTCCACGTGATTCTGGTTAATTTTGCTGCAGGAAAGGGCATCGGTTTTCCTTGTGAGCTTCTGATCAGTCTGCCTCAGAGAGGTGAAATATATTAAAACAGAGAAGGAGGCGTCCTTCTAACTTCCCCAATGCAAGGACCAGACACAGCACATTCTCCAGCCTCCAGAACAGAGAAAGGACTTTGACAGGGACCATTATGCTCTAAAAAGTGCTCTTTTGATAAGTCAGCTTTGGTCGTTTACTAAATACTCAGACAGTCTTCATGTGCCTCTTCTCTTCAGAACCACTGCCAAGGATTTGAAGGAAGCAACTTGAATGAGAGAGAACCTTTGCAGGGGACACTATACTTGGAGCTCAAAATCCAACACCACAGAGCCCTTCTCCAAAGAAGAACACCAGGGAAATCCAGCAGCAGCTTGCGGGTGTGCGGCACAGAAAATAGACGCTTAACACGCACTTTCTATTTCTAAAGGCCGAGAGCCACATGCGGGCCACGGTGGCACAATGATCATTTCAGCTAAGACAGGACTTCGGCGCAGTCACTGATGGAAACGATCGCAATACCTAATTCTTTAGAAGCATAGCAGTTATTGAGAATAACTAAATTGTTATTCTGGTCCAGCCTGGTAAGAAGGTCAGACTCCAGGCCCATGAGCTTAAGTCCTGCCTCAGTTATTATTAAAGTGCGGAGATGTGGCTGTTAGCGCTCTTTCTCCCTGGAAAATGTTTCCTTAGCCACCCGGCAGGCACCACAGAGGCCCTGGGTGAGCGCCCAGCGCCCAGCGGAGAGGTGGCTGCGCTGCCCTGGATTCGGGGGGCAGAGGCCCCTGCCCGAGCCCGGGCTGCCCACCTGGCCGTCCCCACTCGCCCGTGACCCGGGAAAGGCGGTTTGCTGTGGAAGCCACGGTGCGTGGGGAGCAGAGCTGTGCACAGTGAGCAACGCAAGCAGGGGTCTGGGGGCTCTGCAGGGGTCCCCGGGGCTCCCGCTCTGTGCCCCCTGGTCCTCGGAGGGATGACTGCTTTCTTTGCTAATGTTGTTTTAGCCCCTTTCTGACTCCAGTTCCCTTTGATAAAAACACTGGTTAGAACTCAAGGAATCTGACCTGGGGGTGAAGAGTTTCTCAGCCGGGGACGGCGAGCAGCTCAGGCCTGGGAAGCCACGGTGGCTCCAGGGTGCAGGGCCCCGGGAGAGCCTGGCCTGGCCATCTGGGCTGGCAGCCACTTTCTACTGCCAGGCAGCACCCCGGGCCAGGCCAGGCGGTCACCTTGACCAGGCTGCTGGGGCGTCTCACCCACTCGGGCTCCCCCCCCTCCAGCAGCCTTTCAGTTTCACCAGGGGACTATCTTAACAACAAGACATCTTAGAAAGGTCATTATTGCGAGTCTAATTTAAAACAGGCCCCACAATGAAGGGCTATCTTTGTGTGGGATTCATTTGAAAACCTCAGGATTTGATGTCGGTGGGAAAGAACCAGCGTGGGCCGCACAGTGCTGCCTTTCCCGCTTCTGGCCAGCGCCGGGGGCTCGTTTCTTAGGAGATGAAAAGTCCGACAAGCCCTTCAGTCCAGCTGAAAGCAGGCAGCGCTCCAACAACACCCACAGGCCTGCCGGGCATCCTGTGACCCCTCCGAAAAGTCACATTCGCTTTGCTCTTGAGAAAGGAAAAATAATGCTGGAGGCATTTTATTTGAAACCATGTGAAATAAGGAAATGTGAAGATGCGAAAATGGAGTGAAAAAAACTTCGGGTTCATTTCCGTCCTTTGCAGTGGCTTAGAAGCCGAACGGGTTCATTTTGAAAGAGTGTAAAAATCTGATCCATTCACCACTAGGCAGAGACTACAAAATGCTTAGGGTAAAATATGTAAATATGTAAAATTATCGGCTGAAAACCATCTCCTTTTGTGCTTGAAAGAATTTTTTTAAAGCATCTTTATTTCTATTCTGCATTAATATACTGTTGAACAGAAAAGTTACTTTCTGGCAAAACAACAAAAACCAAGGTACTGAAAACAGTGATTCTCGAATGAAGTCCACACATAAAGGGAAGGACAAACAGGATTCTACCTCACCGTTCACTTGTGTGGCATTTTCAGTAATAATTTACAGAATGCCATTAAGATAAGAAATTATAGAATCCATTTTTCAAAAGCTGTATTTGTCGCCCTGGTCAGGCGGCTCAGTTGGTTGGAGCGTGGTCCCGAGCACCAAATGGTGGCGGGTTCGATTCCCGGTCAGGACACATACCCAGGTTGTATGTATACGCTCCCATATCGAGTTTGCAGGTTTGATCCCCGGGTGGATGTTTCTCTCTCTCTCCCTTCCTTTCTCTCTAGATATCAATAAAAACGTATCCTTGGGTGAGGATTTTTTTAAAAAGCCATGTTTGTATGAAAACTTGAAACAAAACCCACCCACCAGCCACCACTAAGTTTCTTTGGGAAGACGCTCCTGTCCCCCCGGTTTCCTCCACCTGTCCTGGGGCCAGCCCCCACTGCCCCCCTCCATAGAACGGGGGCCCCTCAGCTGTGCGTTTAGACACACACCACAAATAATTGGCCACAAATAGCTTACCTTTTTTCTAAACATTCTCAGATTAATTTTTTAAAATATGTAGAAGAATGGCAGAATAAATGTATATGGTTATAATATCAGTCATTTAATTTGATTTCAATATATTTTATTGTAACAAAAATGGTTTTAGTCACATGACTTCCAATTTCCAAAAATAGTTTGTGGTTTTTTCCCCCCTTAATTCCATTTTTTTCAGGAGAGTGTTCAACCAATTAATGGGTTGTCTCATTGAACCAACATCTGGTTGTTTTCCTGTCTCCTCCTGGGTGGGAGTATCCTCTCTGACTGGGCACTCAGCCCCATCAGTCAGGGATGGAGGCTTTGAGATGGGTGTTCCTGAGATCAAATCAGCTGAGCTTTCAAGCCAAGTACACGGAGCGCTCAGATCCTAGAGGGGCAGACGTGATTTACACTTGAACCTGTATTTATGACAGCAGTATTGTTGGGGAAAAGTGAAGGCCCTTAAACCTGGAAGATTGTTCTTGGTTTTGCAAACCCTTGGGTGTTTTCTGAAAGATCCCACAATAGAAAGTGGAAGGCTTTCTCAAAACAGTTTTCAAGTGTACTTTTCTACTGTAAACTCTCATTTCCTATCCCTTGTTTTCATTTTTGTTTAAATTTCTCATATGCTCAACAAGTCACCAAAAAAGAAAAGTTAAAAAGAAAACATATACATACTCCAAAAAGAATTGTCTGGGAAGGTTTTCTAGCTCCTCCCTGTGCTGATGGAAGGCGAGTCCACAGGGCCCACCTCCTGGTTTCTGTCCCCTAGACCTGGGCAGACCTGCACCTGCCTGAGAAAGGAGCTGCTGAAAGAGTAAAGCCACACCTATTCTGGCCTAGCTCTGTGCAGAGACGCTGAACCCAGGGCTGCAGGTTGGTCTCCAGGCTGCAATCGGGACTTCCCACCACCACCACTATCACCAGCCCCCATAAGCTTGAGGGCCCCTGAGTGTGACCCAGCAGAGGCAGGTTCCCCATCCGCACGGCCGTGGGAACAGGCAGGCCTCCTGCCTTGCTGGGCAGCCCAGCACAGCAAAGGTGTGCCCAGGATCAGAGTCCACTTCCTCTGCATGGTGCCTTCAGGGGCGTCAGCAGCAGGACCCCTGGTTTTTAATTCTGGGTCCTCATGCAAAATTATCAAGACTTCCTGTCCGAGCAGCGGGATAAACAAATCTCCAGCTCAAAAGAAGAAAAGGAGAGGGGTGGGCAAGAATCTTGGTGGCCACAGCTGCAAACTTAAGCATCAGGAAAAGCATCTCTGTGTCATGTTCCCAGCCAGGCCAAGGCCAAGGCAACCACTAACCCTGGCTCTTCCCTTCCCTCCTGTTGGTCCCTTCTGTGTGTCCAGGCTCCCCGGCCCGGGTCTGTCTGCTCCTCCCCTTTCCTCCCTTGGCAAGCCCCAGGGGGTGTTTGCACGGAGTAGCTCACCTCCAGTCCTCCTAAGCCATTGTCTCAGCTTTTCACTTTGTATGATGCCAAGAGGCCCTAGATGCAGTTTCCCCAGCCAGACCTTTTAAAAAACTTATCCTCTATAATGGGGTACATTAACCTTTAATAGGGTACATTAACCTGTTTTCTTCCCCAAGACCTTCAGCATTGTAGAGAAGTCTCAAGTCCCTCTGGACTCCTGGATTCCATGGCTACTCCTCAGCCTCTCTAAAGGTAACCACTGAATCTGTCTATACTCTGACTTTTTCCTATACTTTTGCAACATACATGGGGCTCCATTTAAAACTATGTAGTATTTGTTGTTATTGATGTTTTGTTGTGTTTTTTTAATATAAATTATACATATATTGTTCTGTAGATTGGTATTTTTACTCAACCATAAAAATCTTGGAGATCTATTTGCGTATGTATAGGTCCAACACGGTTTTTAGAAGTTGTCGTAGAAAACTGTGCTGTGAAGACGCCCCCATCTATGCGGGCAATGCACTGATGGGCAGTTAGTTCTGCTGCCACAGGGGCGGCCGCAGTGGTTCTCTTGCACAGAGACGATCTCGAGGGTAGATAAGGCAGAAGGAAGACTGCTGGGTGGCAGAGTATGCCCATGCCAGGCTCTGAAGGACACCGCCAGGCCCTTCAAAGCAGTTGCACCAATACGAGGCCCAGCCGCATCTGCGAGCGGCGTCCTGGTGGCTTCACTAGTACCTGCTACTATCAGACTTGTACATTTTTCCCATTTGATGGGTCACAAATGATACCTCACTTAAGTTTCGTTTCTCTTAAGATTTGAGAGGATTGAGCATCTTTTTTGCCATTTCTGCAAAAAAAGGGAGCATTTGGGTAGTCAGTGCGGTCAGGACCCAGCCACAGAGCCCAGCACCCCCACCCAGTGCCCTCTCCACGGCACCTGCATCCCTGGTCCATCGCCTGAGCACTGGAGGCAGAGTCCTGGGAGCTCCATTTCTCAGTGAGGGGAACTCTCACCTTCCCCTCCCCACGGCTCCACCTCAGAAGATGCTGAGTAACAGAAGCACTTGGGGAGAGCCATCCTGACCTGAGAGGGCCTCAGTGGAGGGCCAGTCAGCCAGAGGGTCACCGACCCGGGTGCCCTGGCTCCAGGAGCCCACTGGGGGATAGAGGAAGAGACAGAGAAAGATCCTGGAGGTCAACAAATCAAATTTTAGTCAAATTCCAATAAATCTTCCACCTAATATTAATATTATCATTTAATTCTGAAAAATCCTAGCAGTGACCTGATTCCCTCTTTTGAATTCCAGCCCTCACAGATAGCCTCTCTCTCGAGGTGACGAGTCGGTGGTACCTGAATTCGTTGCTGCCTGATTAATTATGCTGCCAAGCTTTGTACAAGGGAACCGGGGACTTCAATCAGCCTGGCCGCCATCCCCAGGCCTCTGCCTTGTCGGGCTGGCCACTGTCAGAGGGCCTGGCCCTGTGCCTGGTGCGGGGGAGCAGGGAAGCTGGGAGTGGTGGCTGGGTAGATGTGGCTGCCAGGAGTCAGAGGCCCAGGGAGTTGGGGCCATTTCTGCAAAAAAAGGAGCATTTGGGAAGTAAAGGAAGGGAAGAGTGAGTCAGGTCCAGAGGCTGCAGAGAGGAGATTTCTACTCTGTCCCTAGAGGGGCCTGAGCAGGAGGCCCTCCTCCAGACTCTCTGAAACTGGGTGTAGTCCCTTCAGGATGGGGCTCTAAGTCTCAGAAGGTGCTATTTAGAGTAAATGTTTCCCTTGGGATGCATGGTCACTTTGGTGAAGGTGAAGGTTTACTTGCCAGTTACCCAGTCCCATGTGCACAGCCCTAATGGGCACCAAAGCAGCGTCTGGACATCTGGGGGTGGAGGGAAGGGCAGCTCCAGGCTTTGAGGCCGGGTGAAAGCATCTTCCCCCACTGGCTGGTTTGTTAACCTGCCAGGGAGCTCCTGTTGTGGCCCTTGGTCCTGTGCATTCTACATTAGTCAAGGGCTACAGTGTTGGAAACACAGCCATTCTTGAAGAGATGCAGAGTGATATATCTTTTTAAAGACGAAAGGACTAGATATCTTTGTAAATGTCAGTTCCCTACCCCTACCCTGAGCCTGCACGGTGTGGAACAACAGAAGGGGCATTGCCAGCCCAAGTGCCCCATGGGCCCTGGCCTCATTAGGTCTGGCTCTGAATTCTATCCTGTCATGGATGTGCTGTGTGACTATGGCCAAGTTACCCAACTTCTCTGAGCCTCAGTTTTAAGAGACAGCACTCTGTGCCCCACAGAGTGGTTGTGAAAGCTAAATAAGAGAGCACACGCAAAGTCGTGGTTTTTGTCCCAGAACCTCCTGGCGTGGGGCAGCTTGATCCAGCTGTCTCGGGGCTGCTTTGTCAAAGCCAAGCTGCCAAAACTGGAAGTGCTGGTTTTGATTTCTAAGCTCTGTGTGAATCCATCATCCCATCGAGAAGCTTCAGAGCCTGGGAGAGCATGCATTACAGAGCAATTTTGTAAAACCTTGTTTCTAGGCCACAACAGAGCATTCCACACCCCCGGCTCTGCCCCACCCAGTCTGCCCTCCCTGGAGGCTTCCCCAGCCTCCTCACAAGCCACCTGGCAGGTGTGGTCACAGGAGCACCTCGGCAGGGCGGGCAGGGAGGACTCGAGGCTCAGGAAGACCCAGTCAGTCGCGCACAGCCTGGGGAGCGGGTGTGCGTGTGCAGAGGTGTAGCCTGGGAAGCCATGAAGAGTCAGCAGTGGTTCAGGGGCACAAGGACATGGGGCTGGTAGCATCACCAGTCAGAAGCAAGGACTGGGGTTCAGTCAAGGGAGACGTCTAGGTCCAGGCCAGTCAGAAGCAGTCAGGAATCCTCAGCCTGTTAAAGGTGCTGAGGCTTGGATGCCCTACTTAGACCCAAGCTGCAAACTCAGTACCCGAGGAGGGCCAGGATAAAGCATCTGGGCCTCTGCCTGGAGCCCCATCTCTGTCTAGAGCACACAGGGTGACGTCTTACCAGACACTGGGAGGCTGGGTCCCAGAAAGAAAGATCTAGTGTATTGGAGGTCTCCTGAGGATAGGGACTGAGGCTGGGGCAGGGAGACTGAGATAAGTCCATATAAGGGAAAATGGGGCAACAGCCTCTACAGCATCTCAGTTTTCAGCAGCTGAACCTACAAGGTTCAAGCTTTGGACGTTTTAAAAGAAGCTCATTTGGAAAGATATAAAACACACAAAAGCCACTTAATCAATGACCTTCAAGCAGGAGCAGCAACCACCTTCCCTAGGTTTCCAAGAATCGAGACTCGTGCTCAATACCACCTGGGACTTCTGATAACCATCCCCTACACACACACACACACACACACACACACACACACACACACACACACACACACTTAACTCACTTGGGGAAACAGCAGGAAGCCTACTTGGGGCCATGTTTCTCAGCGGGGGAGACTAGCCCCTCTTGATCTATGGCTATGAACCTGCCAAAGTTGCCTCTGAGAAGAGAGAGGGGGAAAAACAGACAGCGAGGAAGGGCTCCTACTTGCTACCCCTTTGGAATCATAATATGTTCACTATACTAGTGAGAAATTAAGGAATTTGCCCGAATGCAAAAAACCAACCACTATGGACTGAATTGTGCCCCCCCACACACACACTCATCTACTGAAACCCTAACCTCTGATGTGATGGGGTCTTTGGAGAGTAATTAGGGTTAGACGGAGTCAGGAGCATGGAGGTCTCATAATGGGATCAACGCCCTTATCAGAAGAGACCCCTGAGAACTGGTTCCTTCTGCCATGTGAGGACACCGCAAGAAGGTGACCATCTGCAAGCCAGGAAAAGAGCTCTCACCAGAACCCCACTGTGCTGGCACCCAGCATCCAGACCACTGAGAAAATTAATTTCTGTTGTTTAAGCCCCCCGTCTATGGTATTTTATTATGGCAGCCTGAGCTGAGAAGCCTGAAATGGGCTTCTCTTCTCTCTTCTCCTTTTTGGTTCTGAAGCCACACTGTTGACCAAGGTGACAGTGACTAGGCGAGTGCTTTGCGCCAGAGCCATCTCACAGACCAGTTCTTAATGACTATGGAACCTTCTGGAAGCTGTTAAAGAACTGCTGGGACCCTGAGACCAGAGGATCCCCCACAAGGACCAAGGCCTTCCCCACATTCCTATGTGCAATCTTATCACCTGCCAGTGCTGGTGCAAAGTCCCCAAAATAAGGAGACTAAAGGGTGAGCAAGGGGTGGAGGAGGCATCAGCCTCCAACCTCACCTGGAACATCGGGGCATTTCAACCCATCAGAATAGCAGACACAGAGCCTGAAATGTGTTCCCCTGGTCCCCTCGCAGTGCATTCACAAATGCCACCCCCAATTTCAGGGGCTCCATGAGTTTGGAAAAGTGCCTCCAGGACACCTACTTCTCAGCTGCCTGAAATGCCAGGAAGAACACTTGATCAAGAGTCAAAAGACTTGGCATCTATAGATCAGCTCCTGTTTGTAAGCTGGGGCCTCAGGCCAAGTTACTTAACCTCTCTGTGCCTTAACTTTCCATTTTTAAAGCGTATCAATCCCTCCTGTGTTAGGTGATAATGAGGATCAATGAGATAAGTAATGGGAGCTTTATAAAGGTTGGTGTTCTTTCTTTCTCTCCTACCTCGGCCTCTGCAGCTGCCCATTTGCTCTTAATTTTATCGGTATTTCACAAGGTTCACCGACTGGGGAGAAAAATCTTCCCCACTTTCTTTTTTTTAAAAAGATATCAAAGTATTTTAGAATATTGGTCTTAGGTCAGAAAAAAAACCCACTGTTGACTAGCCTGGCACATAGTACTTGCTCAATAAATATTCGAGGAAAGAAGAAAGGAACAAAGGAACTGTCCAGAAAGAAGGGGTCCCTCTCATCAGGCTCCTGTGCACGCTCGGAGATTCGGGGTCTTCTCTGTGTGTGTCTGTCTCTCTGTGGTGTTGTGAGCTCCACTAGGACAGGCACTGCCCAACACTGAGCCTGACTCCTGGCAACGCTCAGCAAACATGGATGAATGGAAAGAAAACTTCTAGTGCCTAGAGTTTCCTTCCTACACGCAGATTGCCACACTCGATAGCCAAATTCTCCAGGCTGGGAGGAAGGCCTCTATGGATGGAGTAGTGGGTAAGACAGAGTGTGACTCTGCTTTGAGAAAATGAATGGCCTCAAAGGCATGTGGGAACAGTTATTTGACTCAATAAAAGTCAGAAAAACACATTTTCCACTCATTGCTATTGATAATGGCAAATTTGTATGGTCACATTAGAAATATTTATCTTTTTTGCCTCACAACTATCTCTCTAGTCATTGTTTGCATGGTATATATTTTTCTATTTTTGTGCTTTCTGCCTTTCTTATCTTTATGCCTAAGGTGTGGCCCAACATGTAGTTGGGTTTCGCTTATTTATCTTCTCTGACAATTTTTGTGGTTTGATGGCAGAGTTTAGTTCATTTACATTTAATTTAATTACTTAAAAATTTGGGCTTAAATATACAATGTTTCTATTTTTTTTCTATTGGCCACACCTCGTTTGCTTTCTTTTGGAACAATTATTTCCCCCTCTATCATTGGCTTGTTAGTTATATTTTTTTTACCATTTTTTTAGTAGCCATACACTAAAGATTATGTTATAGATTGAATTGTGTCCCCCTCACCAAATTCATGAGTTGAAGCCCTATCCCTGCAATGTTACTATATTTGAAGACAGGGCCTTCATAGAAGTAATTAAAGTTAAATGAGGTCATAAGGGTAGAGCCCTGATTTAATAGGACTAGTGTCCTTATAAGAAGACACACCAGAGAATTCTCTTTCCCTCTCTCTCTCTCCACTCTACCCTCTGTCTCTTTCTTCTCTCTCTCTCTCTCTCTGTGTCTCTCTGTCTCTCTGTCTCTCTCTCTCTCTCTCTCACACACACACACACACACACACACACACACACACACACACACATCTGAGGATACAATGGGAAGACGGCCTTCTGAAGGCCGGGAAGAGAGCCCTCACTAGAACCCAACCACACTGAGACCCTGACCTCAGACTTCTAGCTTCCAGAACTGTGAGAAAATAAATTTCTGTTGTTTAAGCAACCCAGTCTATGGTATTTTGTTATGGCAGCCCAGGTAGACTAATCCAGATTACAGCATTCATCTTTAACTTATTAAAATCTCAAATAAATGAGTAATTTTACTAATTCTAGAGTAATGCAAGGACTTTAATATATCTTAACTCTATTCATTCCCTCCTAATTTTTGTTCTATTATTGTCATACATTTTAATTCTTACATATTTTAAAAAATCTTTTCTATAGGTATTTAAAACCCTACAAGACATTATTTTTGTCATTACTCACTTAGATTTATCTATTTACTCTCTTTGCTATTTCTACATTCACTGCTTTCTGCATTTCTAAAGTTTGGTGATAATTTTCCTTCTGTCTGAATTTCCTTTAGTATTTTTTTTAGTGCATATTTTCTAGTGACAAATGCTCTCATTTTTTTGTATATTTTGAAAACTTCATTATTGGTGAGTATTTTTATTGATTATAAAACTCTAGATTAGCTTTTCAGTGCTGCATAGATGTTATTTCACTTCTGACTTCAATGGTTTTGGTTGAAGAGTTAGCTGTAAGTCCTATGTTAGCTCCAATGAAGGTAATCTGTCATTTTACTTGGCTACTTTTATTTTATTTTAAACATCAATGATGAGAGAGAGTCATTGATCGGCTGCCTCCTGCATGCTCCCTACTGGGGATCGAGCCTGCAACCCGGGCATGTGCCCTGACCAGGAATCGAACCTCGATCTCCTGGATCCTAGGTCAATGCTCAACCGCAGAGCCATGCCTGGCCGGGCTTACTTGGCTACTTTTAAGAGTATCTTTTATTCTTTGGTTTTCAGTAGTTTTACTATGGTGTGTTTAGATGTGATTTTCTTTGTATTTATATTTAGGATTCTACAGGGCTTCTTCAATTTGTGAATTGGTATCTTTCATCAGTTTTGAAAAATTCCTGGCTATTATCTATTCAAATATTGCTTCTGTTCCATTCTCTCTCTCTTTCTCTCCCTCTGTTTCTCCCCTCTTCTGGGACTTCAATTACAATAGTACTAAACCTTTCCCTATATCCAAAATATGACATATTCTTTCTGTACTTTCCATTCTTTTGTCTCTTTGTGCCTTAGTCCAGATATTTTCTTCTGATGTATTCTTCAATTCACTAATCCTCTCTTCATCTGTATTTAATCTATTTTGAGCTCATCTCATATGTTCTTAATTTTAATTACTACATTTTTTTCAGTTATAAAATTTTTTAAAATATATTTCTATTCTTTGTGAAATTTTGTCTTTCATCTCATTGAATGTATTAATCAGGAGTTATTCTGAAATCTAAATCTGATAACTCCAATAACTGGATTTCCTGTGGGTCAGTTTATATTATCTATTTCTTCTCTTGGTTTTGGGTCATTTGGTCTTATCTCTTGATTTGCCTAGGAAATTTAGATTAAATGCTACATGTTGTATATGAAAAATTATGGAACCAATGTGATACTGTGGATCATGCTATGTTTCTGTAGAGACTGTCTTTTGCTTTTGTAAAGCAGTTAGTGTAGAGGCAGATCATCTTAATTTGGTGAGTCAAAGTTGTATCTTTGTGACAGTTGATTCTTTTTTTATTTTCTCTTACTGTTAGTATGACCTTTCACAGATCCTAACCAAAAACCTAGGATATTACCAGGGCTTCTCTGAGACTGCCAAAGTTCTGCTCAGCTTCTTAGCCTTTAAGTCACTGTTTTTAGAAGTAAATGCCTTGAGGAAAATAGATAGTGCTGTTATGGATGAAATGTTTGTGTGCTCCCGAATTCATATATTGAAGCCCTTACCCCCTATATAATGGTATAAGAAAGTAAAGCCTTTGGGAGGTAATTGGGTTTAGATGGGGTTATGAGGGTAGAGCCTCCATGGTAGTATTAGTGCTCTTATAAGAAGAGGGAGTGATACCACTCTCTGTCACGTAAGAACACAGAGAAAAGGCAGTCATATGCCAGCCAGGAAGAGGGCCCTCACCAAGAACCAACTCTTTCAACACCTTGATCTCAAACTTCCAGCTTCTGTAACTGTGAGAAGTAAATATCTGTTGTTTAAGGCCCCCAGTCTATGTATTTTGTTATAGCAGCCCAAGTTCATTAAGACAAATGCTGTCAGGTTCATCTTTCTGTGCGCCCTTTCTCTCTAGGAACTTGCCCTCTCCAAGTTCTCACTGCATGGGTAGATCTCTGATATTTTCAGACAGATTTTAAATATTTCCCAGCTATTCTAGTTGTTTGAGGCAGAAGCCTTGGTTTGATCCAGGCTGGTTTTCCAGAGCCAGAAGCAGAGGTTTCAACTCTTTCTTTAGCATAATCCCTCAGCTATAACGATGGTTAGCACAAAAGTGAAGGTTTGGGGTATTGGATGTGAAGTAATAAATTCCATCTGGGTGGGCAAAAACGAAGTACAAATTGGTTCAACTAACTGGAAAAAGTAGAAAATTATAGTTTTCTATTAAGGTAAATAATTCTAATTAAATTCGTATAAGAAGCTTTTTAGCAGTTACTGGAAACATACAATATATTACAGCTAACTTCCCAATACTTTTTCCCATAGTGATATATACCTTTGGTTTATAGCAGCAAGAATTAGGAGAGCTCCTGGCATTCCAAGCCCTCTGCCAGGCTCTGGATAACACTGCAAGATGTTTGTCAGGTCCCTAAGAAAATAATGTATTTGACCCTGCATCCTAGCACAGGCAAACTCACTCAGCAAACATATAGCAACCAAGTTTAAAGACTCTTATTTTACTTCTCCAAAAGTTTCATAATTTGTTCTTTTAAAGTTCAAACATCCATGAATGAATAAACAGAAATCACAAACATAATTTTCCATAACAGAGCAGAGATACGATATGGCCAACCACTTGTCAAAGAACCACTGCTGTTTCAAGCTTTGCCCTAATAGATGGCTCATGTTTCATGGGTGAAAAGGCCAGAAAAGCACAAATTTCAACCTGTTATTGTAGAGTATCAGGATGAACTGGTAACCCAAAGGCCAGGCTGTAGGCTGTATCTTGAACTGCATGTCCTATAGAAAGAGAGAGAAGACAATGCCTATAGTTGAGGTATCAACTGCAGGCACTCACATTTTGATGAGCAAATAGGCTTTATTACCAAGGCTGGGTATAACTACCAGCAAATGCATAGCTAAGGCTACAAAGTGAAATACCTTGGGAGCTACATGGATAGAAATAAATCTGCAAGCCCAAGAGGCCATTCCCTAAGAAGTTTACAGACTGGCTAGTGTGATCATGCTTTGGCCTCCAAACACAATTGGGAGATTCAAGACCAACAGTTCAAGTTGGATTGCTTCAGGTAACAAAATAAGAGATGATGACAAGAAGTCCATGGTGGCCTCTAAAGTTTCTGGACGGATGCACACAGAAGAAAAAAAATGTTCCAGCGCAGGAGGCAACCGATCAATGTTTCTCTTTCTCTTTCTCTTTCTCTTTCTCTCTCTCTCTCTCTCTCTCCCTCTCTCTCTCCCTCTCCCTCTCCCTCTCCCTCTCCCTCTCCCTCTCCCTCTCCCTCTCCCTCTCCCTCTCCCTCTTCCTCTCACCTTGATGTTTCTCTCTCTCTCCCTTCCTCTCTCTAAAATCAATATTTTTTTTAATTAAAAATGGTTCCAGGCAGGTTAAAGTCATAGAATCTATTAGGACTAAATGGGACCTCCTTATAGACCTGGCCTAAACATCTCATCTTACAGAAGATGAACTGACACCACCCAGGGAACTCCTTTTCATCTGTCAGGACTCATTTCAAACACCAATTCTTCTGCAAAGCCTTCCATCCTTCCCTTTGACTGCTTTCTTCTTTGACATTTTCCAATCTAGAGTGTGAGCTCCATAATTTCAGAAGCACAAGCAGACAGAACATCCTCAATAATGGTTCTTGAATGGACAAGTGAGAACTAACATGTGCAAAGTCCCAGAGCAAAACATGGGCCAGTTGTCCTGAGCTCTAGCCCAGGTAATTCAGTCAGGCTTCAATTCCAGTTCCCAAGTTTGAGAAAGCCCTGCAAAAATTTAGATATAACTCAAAACATAATAAAAAATAATATAATAGACCACAGTACCCATTACTAATGTCCAATCTTATTTCCATCTATACATTTACCCACTTTCCTTATGGCTACATTAAAACTTCAGAAATAAATTCCAGATATCATTTCATCTGTAAATATTTTAGCATATATCTCAAAATACTTTAAAATATATTAAAATACTTGAAGAATACTTAAATATATAACCATAATATTTTAATCCTAAATAATATCTTATAAAGTATAAAATATCCACCAGGGTTCGTATTTACAAGTAACCTATGAAGGTCATCTTTTTTTTTTTTACCATTTTTTGATTTAGGATCTAAATTCAATTATTTTCCTTGCAATTAATTATTGAAGAACTGGGTCTTTTGTCCTGTAGTTTCATGAGATCTGGATAATTTTTATCATGTCTCCATGGTGTTGTTTAACACGTTCCCCTGCATTTGGTATTTCCTGAAAGGTGGTGATTGATCTAGATGAGGCTCAATCAGATTCAGGTTCGATTTGTGTGTGGGGACAGGGGCCTGAGGAGTGTCACCACTACTTCATAACTGGTGCTGAGTTTTTCCACCAGGAGGCACATCATATCCGGTTCTGTTTTCATGGTGTTAGCAGCCATTGCTGATCATGCCTAGATCCATTAATTCATTAGGGACGAAAAATGATGATATTTTATCCACCACTCTTCACTTATTAGCTAGGAATACTTTTATAAGAGATATTTCCCCTCCTCTACCATATAAAACCATTTAACCAAAGCAGTGCTTTCTCTCAAGTTGAAAGCTCTGCAGGAGAACGAACAACTTTAGGCAAACCTTCATTTATTCTTTATTTTCTAGCCAAGAATTAACTGGAAGATGGCGGGCCTGAAGGCTGCGGAGAAGAGATCTTGCTTGGCTCTTTCCCCACCTGTCCACTGAGGACCTGCCTGCCCTGAGATTTCCTTAAGCAGCCCTGTTCTGGGCTTCGCTCTAAAGATCTACCTTTTCTCTTTGAAAACATTTTCTCCTGTAATTAAGGGGGTTTATAATTTGGGGAAGAGATAAAAACTCATCAAAATGATATATATATTTTAAAGTCATAATTCTGAAGCTGCAAAGATCTGGCTCCAGGGAAATCCGGAATTGAGGAAGGATGCTAATCAGGGCAAAATTTAACACAATAGTTTATAATAATCTTTTATTCCCAGCACCGAGAATATCCCAAGGAAATGCCAAGTAAAAAAGTAAAATCAGCGATTGATTTTACATTTTGAGAAACTGACCAAGTTTCTTGATCAAATGCTGATTGCAAGTCTGACTCCAGGTTGAGCAGATGAAAGAATCCTCCAGGGAGGGCATCCCCCCTTTGGCTCTTAGCATGCTGAGATTTTGAAAAACCAGATCCTGGCAATCAGAGATCTCACTTGTTCCACAGCTGAGGCTCCCCATCCCCCCCCAATTCCTGGCTCCTGTAACATGCCCTTGGGGGCCTGCTGGCGCCAGGCTGGGAGGGAGAGTGGTCCCTGTCTTACTGTCTGCAGAGGTTAAACGGAATCTCTGCCTCTGCCGAGGAAAGAAAGGCACCTTCCTCGCTCATTTCTTGAGACCGGGGACCGTCGCGGCAACCCCGGACCACCAGGACTCAGGCCCCGGGAAAATCCTGGCTTTCGTCGGGCAGACCCTCCTAGGCTTTCATTTGTGGTTTGCTACTCAGGGGGCGGCCTTGGGACAGTCTGCCTGCACCCCCGTACCCCCAGCCGTCAAGTAATAAAGTTGGACTGGAGCCCTGATTTGCAGAATCAACCAGGCAGCTCTTCTGAAAACTCCTCCATCAGGGTGGCCTTGGGGACCCGCCCGACCGGAATGGGGGGGCGCACGACGGCCGCGGGAGCTCGCAGCGCCGGGAGCGCCAGGGCCCGCGGTCCAGCTCCCCAGCGGCTCCGCCCTGGGCCGCCCCGGAGCTCGCCTGCGGCCTGGGCGGGGAGGCGGCGTCTGCGGGCGGGTTGCGGGAGGCTGGGCGGGGCGCGCCCGCCGGGCAGCCCCACCTGAAAGACTCGTTTCTGCAGGAGCGGGCGGAGGCCGGGCGGAAACAGACTTGTCGCCCCTCTTAGGGCCTTCCGGGTCCCCCGCCCTCTCCCCGCCACCCCCGCGCAGCCCCACGCGGGCCGGGGAACGCCCTCCGGCAGCTGCGGCGGCTGGGGGTCTCCGCCCTCCCCCGCTCCGGTCCCGGGGCTCTGACTCCGTGGGGCGGCACTGGGGGTGGGAAGAGAGCGCGACCACCGGGAAAGGAGGGCCCGACCAGGGCAGGGGCGCGGGCGCCAAGAGCCCCCGCCTCGGGCCCCGACAGCAGCCACAGGGCAGCTGCCTCCCCCGCGTACGGTGCAGAAAAGCCTTCGGGAGCTGCAGTGCACAGGCGACCCCAGGCGGAGACTAGAACCTGGGACGGCAGCCCGGTCGGAAAAAGCCCACGGGCAAGCCAGCCGGCCACTCCCACCCCCCACCCCTTGCTCCGCCCATCCCGCGTGGGCCGGGAGCGACGCGCCTGTGCGCCCCAGGCTGGGATTGAGTGTCAGCCCCCCAGCGCCGGCAGGCCTCGGCCCAGCCACTCCACCTCCGGGGGCTGCAGTCTCCAAGTGGGGCGCTCTGGCTGAGCTGCTTGGCGGTAGAGCCGGGGGAGCCAAAGCAGACCCGGGCTGTGTACTGGGGGCTCAGGCCGTCTGGTCGTCCGGCTCTTGCAGCATCTCCAGCTCTGCCCTGGTGGGTATGGGGCACGAGGGAGGCCGGCCCCTACCCAGGCTGCAGCCCTGCTGACAGGCGGACAAGGCACCTCCTCCTCTAGGGACCTCCTCTCTGCAGAATAGGGGACCTTTCCTGCTGGGGAAGACGGGCACCCCTAGGTCTCTGCCCCTCCCTAGGGCCACAGTGAAGCAGAGGATGGGACATCAAGGCATCTTATAGGCCCTCTGTGAAAAGGAAACCTGGATGAAAACAGCTCTTTTTGCAAAGGTTTGCAGGTGGCCAAGAGCGCATGTCCACGACTGGCTCAGATCTCTGCTCATCCCCTCAAAAGCTCCAGGACCGTGCCAGGCGAGGAATGCTGATCAGGAAGCATGACTGTCTGGGAAGCCCCCACAGAAACCAGGGGCATCCCCGAGCAAGTGCATCTTCATTGCCAGGCCCGGTTTAGTCGGAAACCAGCCTGAAGACCAAATAAGAGACTCCACATCAGGAGTGCGAGTTGGAGATCTGTCTTGGTCAATTTATTTTCTCTCTGAATCTCCCAGTGTTCTCATTCATGAAAAGAGCCTGCCCTACCTTCAGAGAACAAAAGGAGACAGGAACACCGATGGCCACTTTTGGAGCCCCTTACGTGAGGCAAGTTTTCTTAGCACCTGGCAAAGAATGTGCAGCTGCCAAGATTGCTGGGAAGGAGACAGTCCCATCCCCAAAGGAAGAGACCTTAAATAAGAACTTTATTTTTCCTTCCATAAAAGCACAATCCAATACTGGAGAAATGTAAAAATTTAAGTCGTTAGAAGCCATTCATTGGGTTTTAACTTTCTATCAAAGAAATGGGCAAAAGTAGGCAGGAAGGCTGGGTGCTCCAGACCTGAGAGAGTGAAGAGCGTCAATTATGGAATCACACACACCGGAATAGTAGAGTCCTGCCTCTACTATTTAAAGCATTGCCACCTTAGATAAGTGACTTAGACTCTCCGAACCTCAGTTTTCTCATCTACAAAATGGAGAAAATAATAGCACCAACTATGGGTCTGTTGAGAAGATTAAATGAGATAATGAATCTAAAGTGCTTGGCATGGGGCCCAACACAATGTAAGACAGAACAAATGCTAGCTAGTGCTTTTCTATTTTTCAGGATGGTTCCTATTCTTTCCTCCCTCACCAACATTCTATTGTAAAATTTTTCACATGTCCAGAAAAATGGAAAGAATTGTACAGTGAACACCCAAGTATGTCTCACCTGCATTCTACAACTAACATTGTACTACACTTGCTTCATCACGTATGTATTAATCCATCCATCTAGCAACCCATCTGTTCTGGTTATTATTGTGTAACACACACCCCCCCAAAAAAACAGCCATTTTGTTATGCTCATGGATTCTGTGAGTTAGGAATTCAGACAGGGCATAGTGGGGTTGGCTTGTCATTGCTCTATGATGTCTGGGGCCTCATGACCTGATGACTGGGGGCCAGAATCCCAGGATGGTAGACTTAAGGTAGTCAAATGTCTTACATGGCAGCTCAGGGCATTGCCTCTATAACCCAGTTTGGGAAGTTACATAGCATTACTTCCTATTGGTGGAAGCAGTCATAGATTTAAATACAGGAGAATTAGACTCCACTTCTTGATGGTGAAGTGTCAAGGTCACTTTGTAGAAGATGGCATGGGACAGGAGCTCTTCTGGTCATCTTTGGAGATGACCACATTTGCTTCTTTGGCATAACCATTATTATGCAAAATGTCCACTCTAAGAGCTCCCCAAAACCTCTTTCCATTAAAGCACTAGGCTCAAGCTCAGTGTCCAAGATTTCTTCATATGAATCGGGTCCAGGTGTGAATAAGGTCCGTCAGGTATGGTTCCTTAAGTACTCAATTTGAAAACCTGTGAACTAAACAGACACATTATCCGCCCCTCTACTTCACCCCCTTACATAAAAGAACAGGACAGGGATAAGATAACCACAACTCCTGTTCAGAAAGGGAGAAAATAAAAGACACTAGACTATAACAATTCTGAAATCTAGCTGAGTACAAGTTGCCAGTTCCTCTGGAGTTGTTTTCCATGGCTCTTAGTTCTGCCCTCTGGGATCTTGACCCTGAGCTCTGACCTGAGTCAACCTGCCTTTCCCATGAGAAATGACCTGCATTTGCAACTAAGTAGATTTCTGAACCATAAACGTGTGGGAAGTCAAAGACCTCTTTTCACTTTGAATTGTCTCTCTCACTTTCAAGCCAATCCAATTCAATTCCTTTAAAACCTTTGTGGATTTCTTCTGGATCAGTTTTCATTCCCCTTCCATTAAACAAAAGCCACACTCACAAATCTCTTCAAAATAAGCCCTCTTCTACTTTGGGCTCTCCATGAGGTTACTGTGGAACAAGGCCTTTAAAATTGTTAGAAATTCTGTTGTTCACTGCAGAGGGTCTGCAAGGCATGCTGTCACTATCCTTAAAAAGCCTTCTGTCTGGTTGTAAGGGTCTACAAGGCACCACTTAAAATTTTCCGGGTGTCTTAATGAAGCATTGTAATGTTGGGCACTTGCCTTCACCTTTACCCCGAGATGTTTACCCTTAGATTTGATCTTTGCCCTGGAGCTCTTTCTAACTTGGAGAATCTTCTACTGGGAGAAATTTGGAATAAAAAATTGTTTTTGAATCCAGCTACTCCTGACTTCTAAATTCATTTAAATTTAACTCTTGAAACTGATCATTTTCCTTCTTTCGTTCATCTCTCTCTATCATACCTAACAATACACAGCTCACAGAAACCAGGTGATATTTTCAGTGCTCTGCTTGGAAATCTCCTCAGGCCGGGGGTGACTTGATGGCTAAGAGCTGGAAATAGCTGGAGGTTCTTTCACTCACATGTCTGGCATCTGGGCTGGGAAGACTTGAAGACTGAGACAACTAAATGAAGTGACTGTGTGTGGCCGCTCAGTTGAGTTGGTTTCATTACAGCATGGCGGCCTCAGAGAGTTGAACTTCCTACTGATGGCTCAGGGCCCTAAGAACAAGCGTTCCTGTGAACAAAGTGAAAGTGTCATGAACTTTTCTGACCCAGCCTTGTATCTCATACAGTATCATCTACACTGAACTCTGTTGGCTGAAGCAGTTATAGGCTCACCAGATTTAAGGAGAGGGGGATTAGACTCTATGTCCAGAAAGGAGAGTGGCACAGTTGCCCTCTGTTGCCATGGTTATACAAGGGCAGGTAGGAAAGGAGATGTTGCTGTTAAGTACAATCTGCCTCACTATCTATATTTTGATACATTTCAAAATAAGTTATAGACATCATTGCATTCCTCCACCGAAAGTGTGTGAAAGTGCCCCGAATCCTCACCAACATTGGGAATCGTCTCTTACATTTTAATCACTCTGGTTTGTGCTCAGTGGTGTCTGTGTGTTAATCTGCATCCTAACTGACACTGTTGGCTGCTTTATCTTGTGCTTATTGACCATATCTTCCTCTGTGAAGGGTCTTTTTAAATCTTTTGCACATTTTCTGGACTTTTTATTATTGAGTTAGTAAGGATTATATGTTTTATGTTCTCCTAATCTTTGACTTCGCTTTTTATTTTTTACTGGCATCTTTTTTTTTCTTTTTTTAATATGTCTTTATTGATTTCAGAGAGAGGAGGGGAGAGGGAGAGAGAGAGAAACATCAATGATGAGAGAGAGTCATTGATCGGCTGCCTCCTGCACGCCCCCAACAGGGGATCAAGCCCACAACCCAGGCATGTGCCCTGACCGGGAATTGAACCTTGATCTCCTTGATCCTAGGTCGATGCTCAACCGCTGAGCCATGCAGCCAGGCATACTGGCACCTTTTGATGAGCAGAGGATTTTAGCTTTAATAAACTCTACCTTAGCAGTTTTTTCCTTCATGGTTATTTCTCCCTATGTCATATATTAGATATCTGACTACTCACAGTTGCGAAGATATTATCCTATGTTTTCCTTTAGAAGCTGTATAGTTTTAGCATTTATATTTAGGTCTATTTGCCATGTTTAATTAATTTTTTTAGTGTGGTGTGAAGCGAGGGTTGGGGAAACTTTTTCCTGTGTCACTGTGTCAACTTAGCTAAGCTGGAACTCCATTACCCTTCCCTGTATGGAAGGTGGACATGAAGAAAGCACCATCTTTAAGCTCCAATGGCCCATATAGGGCCAGACACATTGTCACTTAGCTGCTGGATCACCTCTTAGATGCTGGCAGCAGCCGGGCACACAGCTCTTCCAGCCCCACCAGATTACATCTTTCCACTCCTCAGAGTTCTGGGCTAGGGAGTGCCCGCCCCTCCATGGTGAAGGGCACCAGCTCATTCTGTAGGGCGCCCATGTCATTAAAGTTGGTGGTGGTGAGAGACAGATGCAGGTTCCAGTTTGTCCTTGCTGTCCCTCTCCTCACATCTATCGTTCCTTCCAGTCTACCAGGTCAGCTCATTTCAGGCCCAACACTTAAGCGACAGCAACATTTACACAGTCTGTCTAACCAGCTCTTGTAATTGGCCATCATAAAACCTATAATAAATGAATTCCTATAATAAAACCCTTTTCTGTGTCACTCACAGTGGCTCTGCTTCTCTGATCAGACACTGACTACTAAGGGGAGAGCAGCAGAATGCTTCCCTATACAGTGGTAGAGTGCCAGGCGCATAAGGAATCAGAGTGAGAAAGTCATCTCACAACCACAAGAGTAACTGACTCACCCAAGAATCTCCAGCGAATGCTAGAACTAGTGGGTGGAGGTTTGATGAGAAACAAGGAATTTTTTAATCTCAAAACATCTCCCACAAGTTGGTTATTTACTAAGAAGGTGAAAGGGGTACCTTTGTAGTAAAGAAGCTTGGCAGATACACCTCAGTCAAATTAACATCATCGGTAATGGGACAAGTTGAAATCACGTGCCAACTGATAAAATGAAGCTAGGAAAGCACAGCATCACCTCTGTGATATTCCTGCCAGAAGTACAAAGCCTACCTCAAAACATGAGCATTCATCATTCAAACCAAACTGAGGGACAGTCTACAAAATAACTGGCCTGTGATCTTCAAAAGTATCAAGGTTATAAAAGCCAAGAAGCAAAGACTGAGGAACAGCTCCAGACTAGGACACTTGACCATTAAATGCATCATGTGATTCTGGACTCACTCCTTCTGCTATAAAGGATATTATTAAAACAACTGGTGAACTTGAATGAGGGCTGAGTAGATGTTAGTAATGTATCAATGTCAATTTCCCAATTTTAGCCATGTATTGTGGTGAGTTAGGAGAATGCCCTTGTTTTTAAAAAATAGATATTCAAGTTTTAGGGAGTGAGAGGATATCAAGCTAGCAACTTATTCTCATTCTGCTCAAAAATAATGATGTTCTTGGTACTGTATTTGCCACTTTTCTGTAGGTTCAACATTATTTAAAAATTATCTTTAGAAGATGGCAAATAAACAAATGAAAAGATGTTGAATATCATTGGTCATTAGGGAAATGCACATTTAAACACTAATACAATACCTGTACACACATATTAGAATGGCTAAAATTTAAAAAACTGACACCACCAGTTGCTGGTGAGGATGTGGAGGAACAGGAACTCATGTTGCTGGTGGGAATGCAAAATGGCCCAGCTCCTTTGTAAGAAAATTTCTTTTTTGAAAAAAAAATATGTTCTTATTGATTTTAGAGAGGGAGGAAGGGAAAGGGAGAGAAACACCGATGAGAACATCATTGATCGGCTGCCTCCTCCATGTCCCCTACTGGGGATCGAGCCTGCAACCCCGGCATGTGCCCTGACTGGGAATTGAACCGTGACCTCTTGATTCTTGGGTCAGCGTTCAACCACTGAGCTATACCAGCCTGGCTGGAAGATAGTTTCTTACAAAGCTAAACAGTCTCACCATACAACCCAGCAATCATGCTCCTAACTGATCTGAATACTTATGTCCCCACAAAAATCTGTACATGAATAGTTATAACAAATTTATTCATAATCACCACAAGCTGGAAGCAGCCAAGATGTTCTCCAGTAAGTGAAAGGATACTGAGCAGTACGTTCATTCTGTAAGGCTTGAGTAAAGGCCTCCTGGGTCTTCTGATTTCTACGTCAGCCCTGAACTGACTCAGGGAAAAATCACCCTCCATTTGGAGTATATGAGAAGGATCGCTGAAAAGGCGGTGACGACTGGGGGAAGCACAGAGCACGAATGGGGGAGGACCCAGGGAGGACTCCTGGATGGGGGGGGGGCAGACACTCTCCAAAAAGCAAGAGAATCCAGAGGTCTCGGTTGAAATGTGTAAAGTCTAAAATACCTTCGGGGCATCTGGAGAGTAATGCATTTCTTTTAAGGACCCAATAAATGAGAGCAAGAGCTTCCTGTTTCCTGGGCATGCACAGGTCCTAGCTGGTAAGGGGCAAGCGTGGAGGTAAGAGGCCCAGCAAAGACCCTTCCCCTTCTGCAACCTTAGTATTAAAATCTCTTTGATGGTCTAGTGGGCCTTGGGCCAAAGGATGGAAAGAGTTCATGGGAAACCATTCAAAGAACTGAAAATAACTCACTTCTTTCTCAGCCAAACTGCTTTTGCTCAAGTCTTGGAAAGGGAGAGGGGGGGAAAAACCAACAACTTGAGAGCAGAAATCCATGGCAACGAACGACTTCTGTTTATGGATAGCATCCCAGGGAAATCAAGTGTCTGGCTGCTAGAGAGCAGAAGAGAACGTGAAGTCATACGCATCCATTTACGGCCCCCCGATTGAGCGCACGGAAAATTCACACCTGTTCTATAGATTCGCGGGAAATAAATCTTGTTTTTTTGATGAGACAGCTACCGGGTTGTTTCAGGAGTTTTGAGTTAAGGTTATAACACACCACTCTGATGGCTGACCTGGACTCACACTGGCTGTGTGCAGCACCAACTGGTGTTAGGAGGCGTCTGTTCCAATTGCTAATTAAAATTCCTGTCACTTTTTCATTTCATCTGACCACCCTTCTTTGATTCTCTTTTTAAATTTTCTAATTGCTTTCAAACATACATAAAAATAAAGTGATCCATACAGACTCAGTTATCTCTAAAATATCTCGATTGTATTTTAGGATCTCTTTTAGGTTGCTCTCTTATTTCCGGTTCTTGGGTTGTCAAATCTTCTGCTTGAGCAGCAGGTTCTCCTTCATGGTGGTTTGTAATTTATTATTGTGAACTCAGCTTCATCGAGGAGTTCTTTGTCTGGGAGTCTCAAGTGCCTTGAGGTACCAAAGCCACATAATCAAAGCCCCTACTAGTGGTGTGACACCCCCACACCCTCCCAGCCCTTTTTTGCTTCAGGGCCTTTGCACTTGATGGTTTTTTCCACCTGAAAACTTCTTCCTTCTGCTGTTCGGGTCTGTCTTCTCCTTGTCATTTGGATCATAACTCAAAATCACCTTGTGAGAGGACCCCCAACTATATCCCACCCCCGGCACCCCTGTCACTTTGCACACCATTAACATTTATTATTTTCTCTAAAGCAGTTGTTGCTCTCTGAAATTACCTCGTGTGGGTTTTTTTAATTTATTATTGTTTTATTATCTCTCCTTGCCTGAATGTGAATCTCACGAGGACAGATCAGGGGCCTGGTCTGTCTAATCGTTGTAACGTTGTAAGGAAACAATGTTATTTGAGGACCTGCTGTATTTACATGACTACACAAGTGAATTATTCCAGAATCCTGGGGCTCCTGAGCACTGCTTTTCCTTCCTTAACATAAAGATTCAGAGAAGAATTGGTTAGAAAACTAGCTGATCCCCAATCAAACATTCACCATTCACAGACACAGATTCCTGAGTCCCTGGGGGAGTCAGAAGTGGGGCGGACACCCCTGCCCGCGAGCAGACTCCTATTTCTCCCAAGTCCTCTGCTGTCCATGGGACCAGCAGAACTCTGCAAAGTGGCATCACCGCGGAGGCTAAACAGTGGCTTAATGTGCAAATTATGCACATTAAAAATGCAGGCCATTATTCTAATCTAACTACTAATACTCTATGTGCCAAGACAAAGGTGCAGTTCAGGAGTTGCACTTTGCCTGTGGTGGGATCAGTGATCACACCTCACTGCGGCGGCCGCGCTTCCTTCAGGACCAGGAGCAATCGCTTTTGCGCTGAAGATTCTCACCTAAATCCCACTGTTACACGTCGTCTGCAAAACAGGACGCTAATGTAAGCATCTTCGAAAACACTTCCGTGTACACATGTTAATAGTGGGAAAATAAACTAAATAGAAATCAGCAACGTTGCTGCTCCTGGGGGTGAACAAAAGGCAACTGCAACACAGACGCAGAGGCATCCTCAGCAGTCAAGGTGGTTCACCATCCCGAGCGGTGCGGGGGCTAATGCCTGGTGGTGTCAGGGGCTCCCGGACGGCAGTTCCATGGATTCTGGCTCTGGGGCCGATCTGCTGCTGAGCCCAAGGACATGTTCTAGAGCCCATCCTGACAGCACACAAAACTCATCTCGCGCTTCCAGACTGACAGGGTGTTTGGGAATTAAACCAATGGCCTCAAGCTGTAATCCTTGAATGTACCATAACAGAAATATCTTGAATATGCTGCGTTCACATTACTGGGGCCTGCTAGAATTTATATATTAAAACCCAAAAAGGACAACTGGAAAGGCCCATCGACTTCAGCCCCCACCTATAAGATTACACTCTCTTGTTCTGGAAATAAAAGGAGAGGACACAGGACACTTGGTTTTTGCTGCATTTCAAAGGCGGACCAGAAATAGTGCATGTGCACACAGGCCGGTGCCCACCTCTCAACCTGGAGAAAGAAGTTCGGGTAGGTTGAGCTCCTGGCGTTTCTGGGGCTGGAGGCTGACAATGCTGCTGGTTCTTTGCCTCAGTTGAGCCAGTCCTTGTCCCTGCATCTGTGGCAAAGCGAGAAAGCTGTCCTCTAATTCCTTCATGACCTCTGGGGGCACAGGTTCAGCACATGTCTTCCAGACATCCACAGTAGGCCAAAGCAGTGCTTTGCTTGAGATTTTCCACGTGACTTTATATCTTAAACTCTGGATGATGCTCTCATTTCTGGGCAAGAGTGATGTTTTCCTATGAATTCTGTTAACAGCTGTGCCACAGAGAGACCCTGGCAGGCCAACCGTGGGCGCAAGCCTGAATCTCTTGCACACCTAACTTATCCCCTCCCCAGGTTTCCTCCACTATTCCTGGGACCTCAGGTGGCCAGGAGCCAAAGAACTCCAGTGAGTTGGTAAGGGAGACAAGATTCCTTGGGGGGGTGGCACAACCAGGAGCCTCGGTGTCTATAAAGATACAGCAGGTGCTCGGGGTGGGGACAGGGACCACTGCTGTCTGCGTCCTGAGCAGGGGCCATCCCCGCTGCTGGGAGCACTCAGGGCACAGAGGTGGGGAGGGACAGAGGTGAGCAAGGGTAAGTGTGGGGTAATGACGGGGTGTTCTGGGCATGCCGTGGCGTGCATAACCTGGGAGGGTCAGTCCCAGTGAGATTGGCCTGGCCGGATGGGGAGGGAGGGTGTAGAGAAGAACCAGTGCACACCAAGCTTGGCCTTAGGGATTCTCAAGGAAACCCAGACAGTGTTAGGAGCAGACAGCCCAAGACCACAGCCCAGAAGGAAACGTGTTGCTATTGCACAGACGACTAGGAAGGCAAGGCCCATACAGTGTATTTCAGTGACACAGTCAAAGCCCTGACCACAGACAGACAAAGGCAGCAAACTCATTCCTAAGAGCAGAAACTCGGGAAACTAAGGTGGAGCTGCAGCCAGACAAGGGATGCTCTCTCGCCTCTGGTGACCCTTTGCCGCCATCAAGGGAGGAGGGTAGGAAACAGCCTTCCCCACGCCTCACCCCTGAGATGCTGAAGGCCTGTGTTCCAGGGAGCTCTGCAGCTGGGCTTCAGCCATCTGCCCTCCAGCAGAGCCCAGGCCCTGGGGGCACTGAGCACACAGCAGCTGGCTCCGGTTCAATCAGGCGCAGCTCTGAGGACCACATGGGTGTTCAATGGAAGCTCAAGGCAAGGCCGGGTCCCAGCCTCCTCGGTAAGAGCTCTTTACCCTGCAGCTCTGTCAGGCTTCACAATCTAAAGCTTAGCATTTGGGATCAAATCCAATAATTCAGAAAAGAAAAAGAAAGAAACTTATTCCTGGCAAAAAAAAAAAAAAAAACACAAAAAACCCACACACAATTTTTATCTGCAAGTCTAAAACTTCCAGAGATGTTCTGCATTCAGCCCAGAAGGATGCTGAGGGCAGCTCTGTCAACAGGCTTGGGAGCAAATAGACATCCACAGAAGCCAGGACTTAGACAAAGGACAGGGATGTGGGGGCACACAGGAAGTGTCCAGGGGGCGGAGAGAAAGTCCACAAGCTAGTTCTCTACAGGCAGGTCATGGCCGGTTTCCACCTGGAATATCTTTGGCCCTTGTCCAGATTAAATGCCAGTTAGAGAGCTCTGCCCGCTCGCTCTTTCTGGGCAGCCGGCAACGGTGGTGAGCTCTAATCATTTACAAAGGTCACGATCGGGAGCGAGCCCTGGAGCGCTCATTTAAAATTCGATTGATCTCTATTTGTAGTCAGGGAAAGAAAATGGGCACTTGGACTGTATTGTAATTATGAGGCTTCCAGGCAACCGTAAATAGATGTGCAATCTCGATACTGGCAAATACCTGGGAGAAGAAATTATTACTTTGGTCCAGCACGTTGCTAGGAAAGGTTGAAGATAAAATTGCGCATAAAAAAAAATCAATCATCTTTTAGCTAATTTGCCCTGCTCACCACCCATCAGGGTTATCACAATGATCAGATGTCTGCTGAATATATTAAGAGGGGGGGTCTACTTGCTAAAAATGATGGCCGAGAGAGCAGAGGCCTCAAATGCAGTTGGGACTCTGGAGAGCTGACATTTTGGAGGTGGGTGGGTTCCAGCAGACACAGCACAAAGGAAGAGCCTCTTGGTGAGGGACAGGGAGTGAGAGGAACCAGAGTTACCAAGAGGATCAACACTCATGACGGAGGTGCCTTCCATGGACATGCAAACACCACCTTGAGGCCCACCCAGCTGGGTGAAGCAGTCCCTGCAGCTCTGCCTCTCCTCTCTCTCCCTTTGCTTCCTTAGTCAACTACAAGGCACTAGGCAAAAATGACACTTGCTGGACAGCAAACATTCTCCACCGGGGCTGGAGGTCCTTCTGGCTCCTGGGCTGAGGCTGTCTGATGTGAGGCAAGACTGCAACAGTCTGGAGGGCACGGTACAGCCCTGCTTGGGACGATCTCTAACCCCTGTTCCATCTTGTCAACCCCAGCTTCTCAGGTGGACATGAACAGTGAATCAGCGTCCTGGGAGCTCCATGGCAGCCACCAGTGGAACCGGCAGCACCTCTCTCAAGAGTGATGCACATTAAATCAAGATACCCGTTCTCCGTATGGAATCAGCCGTGCTGGGTGCTGAGGGCAGGGCACACTGGTCAGCCAGACGAGGGTGCCACAGGTGTGGCCATGGGGCAGATCTCACAAAGGCTCAGTGTTACATCCAAGTATCCTAGTTCTAAAAAGCTATCCGAGAGAAATAGTCAGGGTGTAGCTAGAGGTTGATGCACAAAGATGTTGATTGTAGTACTGTTTATAATGTGAAAATCTTAAATATCTAACACTTGGGATTGGTCAAGTCAACTATGATATTAATGGCCCTTACAGTGTTTTATATAAAGACTTTCTAGTGATATAGGAATGTTAATGAAAACACCTAAGCAACTACAACAACAAAAAGTAAGGTATAAAACTATATAAAACCTTTATAAAGAAAAAATTCGAAGATCACTGAGGATTATGGGTATGGTTCCTCTTTCATGTACTTTAGCTCTTTTCAAAACTGTCTACAGTTAGTGATCATCCTCTCTTCTGGCCTCTTGTGACCTTAGAGTGGTGACAGGGCCTGGGCCAGGAGCCAGCCATGCCCCCTAGCAGCCTCAGGAACTATTCTTTTTAAAAAAAATATTTTATGACCAAATGAAAGCCAATGCTCTTTTAAAAAAAAAAATAAAAAAATGTTTTTTATTGATTTCAGAGAGAGGAAGGGAGAGGGAGAGAGAGATAGAAACATCAATGATGAGAGAGAGTCATTGATCAGCTCCCTCCTGCACGCCCCCTGCTGGGGATGGAGCCTGCAACCAGGGCCTGTGCCCTGACCTCGAATCAAACCTCGATCTCCTGGATCATAGGTCAACACTCAACAACTGAGCCACTCTGGCTAGGCTCTTTTTTTTATTTTTTTAATTGTGATAAAATATACATAACATAAAATGTACCATTTCAACCACCTCTGGGTGTATAATCAGTGGCATTAAGCGCAGTCACATTGCTATGCAAACATTGCTGCGACTCACCTCCAGAGCTTTTTAATCACCCCAACCAGCTCTGCGTCCATCAACAATAATTCCCCATTCCTCCCTCCCCGGCTGGTAACATCTACTTTCTGTCTCTATGGGTTTGCCTATTCCAGGTACCTCATAGAAGCGGAATCATACAATATCTGTGCTTTTGCATCTGGCTTATTTCACTTAGCATAATGTCTTCAAGGTTCATCCAGGTTGGCACAGCCTCCCTGCCCTTACCTTTATTCAGTCCTCATTGAACTCTGGATGGGTGGGTGGTTCCTACTTAACAGTTGAAGAAACAGGCTGACTCTGAGCCCATCACCCACTGCAGGCAGCAGGGGACCTGCCGAAAGTGGCCCAGAGTCAGGTGAGGAGCCATGGTCTGGCCTCTTCACGCCTATGCATGCACCCCACCCCCAAATCCAGAGAATAAATGATACGTTCCCCAAAAAGCTTTCCTGAGGTCACTAGGGTCTTGTGTAAAACTCCCACACTTTCTGGGCATCTGGCCCCCAACCTGCCCCTTCCCAAAGCTCCCCTCTTGCACCCTGGCCCTCCCACCCATGGGCATAAAGTGAGCAGACTCCCTTGCCCACCTGTTGGCCCACTGCCCTCCCCACATTCCGCCCTCTCCCTGCAGCACCCCGAGGCTGACAACCTCAGTGCAGCCCGTAAAGCTACCTTACCCACTTTCTTCAAATCAGTCTCAGGGGGGCCATGGCGAGGTCGGGGCAGCAGGACTAACTGGTCCCAGGAACAGGTCTTCTCCCAGCCCAGGGAGGCACTCCCGCTGAAAGCTCTGTTCCTGTCACCTGGAGATTTGTGGAAAGTTTGCCTCTATTAGAGGTACGTTTTCCACCATCCAGTCACAACAGTGTGTTTACTGACGGAGTCCTCTGATACAAGTCAATACCTGTTAACAACACACACCTGACAGAATCCATCATGTGTGAATGGATGCCAGACAATTAGCAGGTTTCTACCCTATTTGATAAAACACATTACATCACTATTGTGGTACAATACCTTGGAAACAGTAATTTTGTCCTTCCGTGTATCATTTTAAGCCTAGAGTGATGATAACAGGAAGCCCAGACAGTCCTGTCACTGCAACGCCTGACCTTGCCCAAATCTCCCCCCACCCCAGCTTGGGTGACCACAGGGCCTCTTCCCTAGCCTCTCTGCTTTCGCTCTGGACTTCTTCAAGTCACTGATCCACGAAGGCCACAGTGACCTTTTAAGAATGTAAACCAGGCCCAGTCAGTGAGGCTCAGTGGTTGAGCATCAACCCATGAACCTGGAGGTCACCGTTGGATTCCCGGTCAGGACACATGCTCAGGTTGTGGGCTTGATCCCCAGTAGGGGGCATGCAGGAGGCAGCAGATCAGTGACTCTCTCATCATTGATGTTTCTCTCTCTTTCTCCCTCTCCCTCTCCCTCTCCCTTCGTCTCTTTGAAATCAATGAAAACATATTTGAAAATAATAATAGTAAAAATAAAAATGTAAACCAGATAATGTTATTCCCTGTTTCAAAAGCTCCAACAGCTTTATATGGCAACTAGCCTCACCTAAAACTCTCCATGGCTCACGGTGCCCTTCTGGATGTGACCGAGCGGCCTGCTGGCCTCATCTCCTCCACCTGCCCTCTCATTCACTGCTGCAGACACCCAGCTTCCTTCCTCTCCCTTGAGCACTCACCCCAGGACCTTTGCACTGGCACACCTTCCCCGAGTTCTCTGCCCAGCCGGTCCTGCTCATCACCCATGAGTCAGGACAGTTGTCACCTACTCAGAGAGGCCTTCCCTAACTGGTCAGTCATCACTCTCTATCACATTGCCCTGGTTTATGTCTTGATGCTTATTATTACTATCTGAAATTATTTCTTTTATATAACATGTTTACTCTCCAAGGACAGAAGCCTTATGTATTGATAACTGCTGTATCCCCAGGGATTGTCACAGATTAGGCACTCAGTAATGTTTGTTGACTGACTGATGGAATAATCTTTAAAAAAAAAAAAAAAGTCCTCCTTTTACCACAGGTCTCCCTCAGCCTCTGTCCTGCAGGTTTTCTCCTTGAAGGGGCATCCCTGCTTAGCAGCTCTACTTCCCCAGCCACACCTACCCCCACACACCACGGCTAGACTCTGCCCCTTTGCTCCACTACAGCTGTTCTCACTAAGGCCATGAGAGCCACCTCACCCTCTCTAGTGACTTCCACAGCCTCAGCCATGCCCCAGGCCAACCTGCCTAGATACCAGGGGCATGCAAACCCCCACTGATAACTAGACTCAGTGCTGTCCTCCAGCCCTGCTCTTCTTCAGGGGTTCCCCCCTCCAGCACTTGCCCAAGTTGGACACCTGGGAGCCTGGGCAGATGCTGTGTCGTAGCTGCAGCCCTGAGCACACCTGATTTCAGCAGGGCATTGTAGACAGTCCTGGGCACACAGCCTGGGTCCCACCTCTAATGCACACCTCAGCATCTATCAGACTTTCAGTCACCACTCAGCCGGGGGCGGAGGGATAAAGCCCATGGGCCAAGGTCACTGTTCATTCTGTGTCAGCTTGACTGGGTAATGGAATGCCCAGATATTTGGTCAAAAATTAGCCTGCATGCTTCTGTGAGGGTGTTTTGGATGAGACTGACATTTGAATTGGTAGACTAAATAAGGCAGATTTCTCTCCCAGTGTGGGTGGGCCTCATCCAATCAATTGACAGTCTAAACAGAACAAAAGGCTGAATAAGAGGAAACTCCTGCCCAGCTGCCTTGAGCTGGGACTTGAACTGCAACTTGGCTCTTTCTGGGTCTCCAGCTTGCTGGCTACAGATCTTGGGACTTGTCAGCCTCCATAATCATGTGAGTCAATTCTTTGTCATAAATCACATATATGTACATACATACACATATCTCCTAATGGTTGTTTCTCTGGAGAACCCTGACTTACACAGGCAACCATTAACCACTGGGAGATGAGAGCCAGTGGATAAATGCCCAGCTTCCTGTCCTTCTGAGGGACAATTCAGAGGCATATTTTGCATAGTCGCTCTGTCCAGTGCAGCCACCAGCTCAGCCCCGCACCTTCGCAGGCCTCTTCCCCATCCCCTGCTTCCTGGGCTCACTTCTGCACCCACAGCTGAGTCTCAGGCTTGCTTTCAGCAGGACCCAACCTGGGGACTTTCTACATGCCTCCCACTACCCCCCAAAACACACCAACTCAGTCCCCAGTCTGGTGGACTGTACCCCGAAGTCTCCCTGACACTGACTATATTAGTTTCCTGTGGATGCTGTAGCAAATGACGACAAACTTGGTGGCCTAAAACAAAGAAATGTATTCTCTGACAGTTCTGGAGCCAGAAGTTAGAAATCAATGTTGCCGAGCAGTCGTCAGGGCCACCCTCCTTCCAGAAGCTCTAGGGAAGGACCAGTTCTGTGTCTCCTCCCATTTCTGTGCCTCTACCCATTTCTGGGGGCTGCCGGCACTGCTGGGCTTGTGGCCACATCACTCTTATCTTTGTGTCCACAGTCACATTGCCTCTTCCTCTTCTGTCTGTGTCAAATCTCCCCCGCCTCCCTCATAAGGATACGTGATTGCATTTAGGGACCACCTGGATTAATCCCATCTCAAAATTGCCAGCTTAATCATGTCTGCAAAATCCTGTTTTGCCATATGCAGTAACGTTCACAGGTTCCAGAGATTAGAATCTGATATCACTGGGGGGCCCTATTCAGCCACCACAAGTCTCATCACCCCTGCCCCCATGGACTATTGTAAAGGGCCTCCTGGCTGGCCCCATCAAATCTATTCTCCAGGCTGTCACCGGCGATGCCTTTCTCTCTGAAAGGCAGATCTGCTCAGGTAGCTCCAGTCTCACAGAGCTTGAAGGGCTGTCTGCTGTCTGCGGGACACAGTGCCCACTGCCTATCCAAGGCTTCAGCACTCTCGCTGCAGCTCCAGGCTCAGATGCCTTGGGGACCAGGAAGGTTCCTGGCCCTTGTGTGTGAGCGGGGAGGACACTGCTCCAGGTGACTGCTGTCGGGTGGGAATGCAGATAGCAGATTTTTAAGAAAACCCAACAATCCAGGTTTCATTTGGTTTGGTTTTGAATGTGAAACCTCTCAGTATTTAAACGTTGGCAGCTAACTAATAAAGAAAATGTAACATAGCCCAGGCCACACAAAGCATCTGCGAGCTGCCCTTTGCCACCTCTGCCCTGCAGCTGCAGCACTGCTCCCTGGTGGGCCGGCCCTTGCTTGCTCTGGCCCTATTGGGGGGTATGCCCCTGACCACCCCACTCTACCCCCACTCGCTCCCCCTCTGATTAACCCCAGCTCTCCTTTTTCTCAGTTCCTGCTTGGGATGGGCCTCCAATCCAGTTCACATCCCCCTGCAGGGATGGTGCCTGCTCAGGGGTCTCCCTCCAGCAGTGAGCATACCCCCAAAGATGAGAGCGAATCCCCTGGTGTCTGTTAGAGAACCCAGCACACAAGGAGTGCTCAACAGGTATTTGTAGAATTATAACTGTGTCCTCGCCCTTAAGAAAAACATTTTCAGAGCATAGCCACAAAATCACCAAATTTGGGAATACAAATATGGCTTAAAGTTGTTCCAAAATGAGCCCTTACATTCAGACTTAAGGTCTGTCTGGTCTCCTCCAGCAAAGGACCACCCAGGAAAAACAGAAGCTGCTTGCATTTTCTGGGCAGACTGAATATCCACCAATTCGTGCAGGTTTGCTGAGAGCACTCACAGGCCTCCCTGCTTCGGCAGTCAGAGGCTTGCATCCACCTGCACCAGGGCAGGCCCTCATCCAAGTTCAGTAGCACTACTGCGGGCAATGGTGCTCATCCCTGTGAGTGCGGATGACAGTCCTCCGCCTTGTGGACACCAACTTGACCTCACCTGGCGGTGTAGCAGCCCAACCCCTTACTAGGGAGGAGGCAGATATCACCACTTTAGGCAAATCAAGTGCTGGAGTTTATACCCTTGTATTAGTTATTGCTGCAAAGGAATATCATGAAGTTTAGAATGCTTCCTTCACCCCCAAAAAGTCCATTAAGAAAGTTAATTCAACAGTAACCAATACCAAGTAAGGAAGGTGACGTTCAGAAATTAAAGAGTAAAATCAGTTAGAGCACTGTGTAGGTGGGTTTGGGGGGGCGGTAATACATTGGGCTTAAACAAGCTGAAACGGTTGCTCCTGAAAGAGTTCAGCAGCTTTGCACGCTTTCTGTTGTCTGCCATCCACATATGTTACCTTTAGAATCAAGCAAAGGATGACATTTTTAAGTGTGTGGACAAACTGTTAAGCAATTAGCAGAGGCTTCCCAAGAGTCCACATTGCCACTGGCCTCTGGGGGCAGAGAGAGGTGGGCAAGACTTTGCCCTCCAGAAACTTGTCCCAGACTCAGGTGGGCGGGGGGTCCAAGAGGGTCTCATGTCCCAGGAGAAGACCTTATGGGGCTTTCAGTGCTATTTTAATACAGCCTTCATCTGCATTTTCTTATAACTCATGTTATTCAAGCAAATGACCTGCTACAGAAACAAAGTCTGTAACTACAGGGAGACAACTCTCGCCTGAGCACTGATGTCCTGTGAGAGTCCGACCTCATGGCCCTTCCTGAGAAGCTCCTCCCCATGTATTGGTTCTTCGAGGGACCATTTCAAGGCCCAACTCAGTGCCTGGCAGACAAAAGTGATGCTGACTCTAATCCTGAATTGCAGATTGACTCCTGTCATCTTCTCTAACCCTGAAAATGGCAAAGCCTAATGGCAGTTGTGAGCATCCTGGAAACAGACTAGAGTTGTGACTCGTGACTTTCCCCAGGAAGGGGGCACTAAGCAGATGTGGGGGCTTCTGGAACTCTAAGTCGATATTTAGACATCATTGTGAGCCTCTCCAGTGATCTGGAAAGCTCACTCCACAGACAGGGCATGTCTGAGAAGATCATTTCACCCCATGGAGGTGAGGAGGTGCCCAAGGAATCCTGAGTTAGAAGGGGTCCAGCTCTGGGTCCCCCGGCTCTTCCTCCTGCCTGGTGCGTGCCTGACCGCTCACCATAGGGAAGGGAGACTTAATTTTTTAAAAAAGAGGAGCACATCATGTACAGTTGATAGGTATGGTACAGCTTGCAGCTGTCATTTTACAACCAATTTAGAAGCAGTGGCACCTTGTGGTCGTGGTGAATTCATCATCATGTCCAACATCACTTGGACAGTGGGTGCAAATGTGGCTGGGTTTTCCATCTCATGGCTGGAAAGCCCTAAGCTGTGCAGCAGGAGGTCTCACGTAGCTACAAGCTTTAACTGCTAGATTCTCTGGATTGCAAGAAGGCTGCTAATTCACTATTCTGGAGACTGGTAGCCTCCCCCCAGACTGCACTCACCCTCCCACCACCCAAGCCCTGACTGTTCCACCTCAGGATCTCCTCTCAGCCTGAGCTGCCCTTGCCTGGATGGTAAAAGCGCCTCTGCCATCATCTTGCACAATACCTTAGGAAACACTGGCACAGTGCCGCTGGTGTTGCACGACTGGGTGGAGGAGCAGGGCTGGCAAAAACCTCTTTAGAAATGCTAATCCGACCCTGTTTCCACTCTGCCCTACATCCTTCCAGCCTCCTCGCCCTGGGCCCTTCTGCTATCCCTCCCGCTCATTTCCCTGCATCAGATCCGGATGAATCCTTGCAGCTCCTGAACACACCCTGCACGTTGCCATCTCCTTGCTCTGCACCTGCTGCTCCCAGACTAGAAAGCTCTTCCCACCGCTTCAGTCTAACGAGTCCTACTCATTCCGTAAACCTCAGGCCAGTGTCACCTCCCCTGGGATACCTCCCTCTCCCGGCTGCTGCTTTGATACTAAACAGTGCATTCTCCACTTCTCTGCAAATACACATCCCTCCTGCCTGTCCCTCATGAGCTTCTTAAAGGCAGGAGACAATGTCTTTTTTGTCTTTGTCCTCCTAGTTTTTACCAATGACAGCAGCAAAGGGCAGGCACTGGAACCCGCTGGGGAACTGAACTAGGTGTCCGGGAAGTCCTGCAGGAGGGCCCAGGCTGCCACCTGGACGGATCTTCAATAAAATTCTCCAGGTCAAAGAGGCGGAGGCTCTTACAGAGGCAGCTCCTTTTGCCCGTGAGATTCCTGGCAGGCCAGTACCCACCGTCACCTCCCCTTCTCCTCCCCGTGCCCCATGGTCCCTGCACCCAGGGCTGGAGCTGCGTGGAGGGCAAATGTGTCCAATGTGCCCTCCTAAGGAGTCCCGCACACCTGCAGGGGCTCCTGCTGGTGAGAACCCCAGCTGAGGCAGCCACACATGGACCCCTCTGTCCTTCCACCCGGCTGGAGGCTCCTACGCTAACACTGCAGCGAGAATCGCCCCAGGTCACATCCGAGGCGGACTGACTGGTGCCGGCCCGACGCTGGCGCTCCTCTCCCTCACCCAAGCCCTAGCCTTCCGTGCATTTCCACGCCCGCCCCTGTGAGCTGTGTGTGTTGTGCCCCCTGCCTGCGAGGCCTTCTCCTCCTGGCAAGCTCTGCTTTCTCCGCAGCAGCCCTCACACGTGTCCCTCCCTCATCACCTCAGTCCCGACCCCTCCTCTGTGCAGGCCCCGGAGCACACGCCACTCTGCCTGCCGGTGGTTTGCTTCTCGGTTCTTTCCTCCATCCGCACAGGGTCCCGAGGACAGGGATGGGCCGGGGCAGTGTTTCCCATGTAGCAAGTGCTCAGTGTGTGCTTGTGGACACAAAATCAGATGTTCAGAATGGCGGCAACAGCACTCTAGAAAACAGCTACCCTGGTCTCTGCCGTGCCCAGGGAGAGCACGTATTAAATCTTTCCATTTTCTAAAGATCTATTTTAAAATCTTTTGCCTAAATTTCTGCAAGTGAGCATGTATAGTTACTGAAAATGCTATGGGTGAGCAGGACGATTAACCATGTTTAAGATATTCATTAACCACAAAGGCTGACAATGCGTGAGGCTCCTCAGCAGGGACACCCAGACTTCCCCGGGTGGAGCCCCACCGCTCTTTCTTTATGGGAAAGCTACACCTTTACCACCCTCCTCTCAACCAGTGAGACTCTGCTGCCTTTTTTACCCTTGTTTAACTATAATATGTAATTTTGACTAAGAGATTGGAGAGAACGCCATGGGAATGATTTCCAGAGAGTCCTGTGCAGGTGGAGAAAGGGGGCCACGGGCTGCTTCAAGGCACTGCTGCTTCTGTGACTGGGTCCCGTCTAATCAAGTCCAAATACTATTGCAACGGTTTTGATCTTTTAAAAGACACATGATACATCTAAAACCTAGATAAGAGGGGGTCTCTGTTACAAAAGAATGTCTCAATCAAAATTACCTGTCATGCCCGGCTGGCGTGGCTCAGTGGTTGAGAGTCAACCTATGAACCGGGAGGTCACAGTTTGATTCCCCATCGGGGCACATGACCTGGTTGTGGGCTCGATCCCTGGTAGGGGGCGTGCAGGAGGAAGCCAATCAATGACTCTCTCATCATTGATGTTTCTATCTCTCTCTGTCCCTTTCCCTTCCTCTCTCTGAAATCAATAAAAAATATATTTTTAAAAAGTCTTTATATTTAAAAAATGTACCTGCTCCGCCCTGTTTCTCCCTGAGAGGGGGTGGGGGTGCTGGGGAGAAGGCTATCCTCTGAGGCCCGGTGTCACAGGCCTCCCTCCCTCCGGACCAGCACACAGCAAACCAGCAGACCAGGCTCCAAGAGTCACCAGAAGCGGTGTTCCCCACTCCGCACCGTCTCTCACCAGATGAAGGATGCGAATTCCTGGAGAGGAGACACCTATTTCAGGCTGTTTTTCATACACCAACAAGAAGTAAATTAGGAAATCATGTAAGTACAACACACGAGCCATTCCCTCCTATTGATCACGTGTAATTTACATGGTACAGAGATGCGAATTCTTGCATTCTCACTCCGCAAGGAAAATCTCAATGATTTATTCATTTCAAATGAGAAATAGAAGGTAGATGAGAGGAAGGACTTCACAGACGCACCGTTCTCGGGGCACCGGTGCGAGGCTCACGCGCACCGCCCGCAGGGCTCCGTGTGCAGGTCCCTCTAATTAACAAGGTGAATCAGGCAGCAGCTCTCTAATTAGTGAGCATGACAAGCCAGCGGAAACAGGCAGGCAGCCCGGTACACGTAGCTGGCCAACAAAGGCACAGCACATTCCAGAAACCTGCAGATTTCCTCTAAATAACTATTAAAAGTAAGACAGTTGGGGGATAGAACACCTAATTTTAATTCTCACATTTCATGAGCATGCTCCACCCCTTCTCAGGGTAACTAGCTTCGTGGTAAGAAGGGGTTTGTGTCAGCTCTTTGTACACCCTTTCCAGGCAATGCGTTGGTTGAAACAGGGATTTTTTGCTTGAACTAAACCACGTCTTCGTTTGGGACTTATGATCAATTGGTGTGTGTTTTAGTCCAGAAAGGACTGCATGCCACTTTTCTTTATTCCTAATTCTGCCTAAAAATGGGATGTCTGGCTGGAAACCCTCTTCAGAGATTTACTGGGAGGTGCTCAGTCCCTCAGGACTCACTGCAAGGAGCCCCCAAAGGGCAGAGACAAGTGGAACCTCCCACTCTCCAAAAAGGGGCCGAGCCCAGGCAGGGCCACACCTGGTCACCAGCCTAGCTTCAAGGTAAGCCTGGGCTGCAACTGGACACGGGCCTGGCCCACTGGCCACTTGCCCTGGTTTTACGTGTCTTTGCTGACCTGCTAACAACGGTTAGCTGAGCGCCCAGAGGCTGGGAAGGTGTTTTGAGGGCACTGTCTTATGAGCTCCCCACCTGCATCAGCCACGCTTTGTGGATGCGGCCTGTAGTCACCCGTGGGACAACTGTGTGTTGGTGGGGACACCGCCATTTGCATTCACCTCCTAGTCGATGGCTCCAGAGGACACAGCCATAGCAGAGGACACGACCACACATGTTGTAGCCTGGTAGGTTTGACTTCACTGAGGACTGTGAATGGCCTCTGTGTCTTTTCCTTTCCAACACCATTCAGTGTAGCTCAAAGGGTGTTTCCTTTTAGGGACTAGTTGTTAGATGGATGTTAAAAAGCCTTGTGAATGGAAACATACTGACTCAGACGCGGATCTATTGGACACCAGCTCTGTGCCAAACACCGTGCTGGGCGTATCCTCTGGAGCATGACATGGTCTAGATAAAACTACTACTTTATAGTTGGAGAAATGGGGCATCAGGAGGGTGCAAATGTGTGCCCTGGGTCCCTCAGCCAGAGATGCCCCTGGAAGCAGGCGGTGAACTCTGCCCTTCTCCTCTCCTCTCCCTCCTACCATCTTCCCCAGGTCTTAACTGGCAGCCAAACGATGTCACTTCTTAAAACTCACTGTCCTTCTCAGCGAAGGCCAGTCACAACTCTAAGACCAGCAAGTAACTCAACAGTTCTTTGCAATGGACAATTATCCTGCCTCTCTCTAGAGAGAAATAAGAGTAAGTTTGTGAATGTGGGGGTCCTTGTGAGGGCATCCCTCCCTTCTCCCCCGCACCATTACTCTCCATTACTCACTGCAAAGAGCCCCCAAAGGAAGTTCCTAAGTGCAGTGTGCACCAACGTTGGGGGATACACATGTGGCCAAGCAGCAAGCAAGCGCTGGAAGAATTCTCTTTCACGGACTGGGACATTTGCAGCTCCTGAAAAAGATCTGCAACTAGATCATTCTTCTTGTGCTATGTGAAGGTTTCAGACAGATCATGGGTGTCAATTATACCTCAGTAAAGCTGGGGAAATAAATAAAATGAAACTTGAAATATTAAAAGCAAATAAAGGGGAGAAATTGGGGGACATCTGTAATACTCTCAACAATAAAATAAAAAATTTTTAAAGCAAATAAAACCAAACAGATCACTGATTTTTCCAAATGATAAAACAACTAAATGCACAATGAAAAACAAATCTTAGTCTAAGATCAATAATACACATCTCTATTAAAATATAATTATTTGATAGTAAGCAAGTATTAATGGCATGAATCATGCTGCAATTTAGAAAACCACTTGAAAATCAGCATTTAGGGTGAGGAGTTGAGATCATAGAAATAAGTAACTAAATGATTCTTACCAAATATAACGAGATTCCTTTAATCTAGCCTCCGTCTCAATCTTTACTGTCTTGCTGAATACCATTAGCACCTGATTCCCGCCTTTAAGTTCAGACTAATTTCCCATTTACATCTCTGACACCTCTCTACAGCCTACTTGTCTTGTCTGACACATTTTCCAGATAGTAGGAGGACCCTCAGTAGAAGAGAGATTTCTTACCCTTAACATTTGGGGACATTAATAGGATTTTATGAGGTCTGACATGTGAATAGAATCTCTGACAAAAAGTGGAAAAGTCATTAAAATAGAATTATTACTAGTTTTTAAAACTTAGAAGAGTCCTTAAAGAAGAGCCCCCCAATAGGTATATTTTTAAACACCATTTGATGCCTGAAATGATAGAGGATGTTTTCTAATCATAATGTAATCAGCTTAAAAATAAATACTAATAAGACAACTAGAAAATTCCTATATGCTTGAAAATTAAGAACCCATGAGTCATAAAAGTAATTACAGTGGAAATTTAAAAATATTTTGATTAATAGTGAAAATAACCATATACCAATATATTGAGGGACACCTAAATCCATGCTGAAATGAAACAATTGCTTTGAATATTAAAGAGAAAGGAAGCCTAAAAATCAATGAACTAAACATCCACCTCTAGAAGCTAAAAAAATATTAAACCAAAAGAAAGTACGATGAAATAAAAAAGTAGAAATTAAATATGGAAACAGCATAAGGTCAAGAAAATCAGCAAAGGCAGGAGTTGTTCTTTGAAAGGACTATAAAATGGATAAACTCCTAATAAGAGTTTTTAAAAGATACAAATAACAGCTTTCAAGAATGAACAAGGGGATGTCACTATAGACCTTACACAATTGTGGGGAGGATATTAATTTGATGTGAATCATTAAAATACTAAAAGTATAGGGATTTTTCTAGTTATCCATTTAAAAACTGATGCCTAGCTTGATTGTAATGTTGACAAAGAACAGACTCTATATTAAATCAATCTTTTGAAATTTATGTTTCAGCATATGGTCAATTTAAAAAAATAGTCTAAGTTTGTTTAAAAAGAATGCTCATTCTGAAGGTGCTAGGTTCAAGATTTAATAAGCCAGTTAGGTCAAGTGTATCAACAATCTTATTGTTATATCTTTTTGTGTGTCGGCTTGTTCCATTAGGTACTAAGAGAGATCTTAAAATCTCCCACTGTGAATGAGGATTTATATACAGCAGCACCCCTTACCCACAAGGGATATGTTCCAAGACCCCAGTGGAAGCCTGAAACCATGAATAGTAGCGAAACCTATAATCCCTATGTTTTTTCCTATACATACACAACTAGGATAAAGTTTAATGTATAAATTAGGCCCAGTAAGAGATTAACAGTAACAACTAATAATAAAATAGAACAAATATAACAATACACTATAATAAAAGTTATGTGAATTTGGTCTCTCTTTCAAAATATCGTATTGTGCTGTCCTAGGCCTTCTCATGATGATGTGAGATGACACAATGCCTACAGGGAGAGCTGGAATGAGGCGAATGACGTAGGCATTGTCACTCCAAGTTAGGCTGCTCTAAGAGTTCCTTGAACACAAGAACTATCATTAAACAACACTTAATCTGATAACCCAGATGGCTTCAAAGTGACTAAGCGGCAGGTAGCATTATACAGTGTGGATATGCTGAACAAAGGGGCAATTCACGTCCCAAGTGGGACAAAGCAGGACAGCTGGAGATTTCATCATGCTATGCAGAATGGTGCACTATTTGAAACATGAATTGTTTATTTCTGGTATTTTCCATTTAATGTCTTTGGATCACAGGTGACTGCTGGTAACTGAAACTGCAGAAAGCAAAACTATGAATAAGGGGGAACTATTGTATTTCTATTTGTAGTTGTGTCAATTTTTGCTTTATAGAATTTGAGGCCTCCTTCCATTTTTGTCTGTTGACACGACAGTCTAATTATCACCCCTTTGAAAGTAACCTTTTTTTCTACAGCTGCTTTAAAGACTTTTCTCTTCGTCTTTAGTTTTCAACAGTTTTTAAAATATATATTTAAAAGTTTGGTTTTATTTGTTTACCCTACTTGAAGTTTTCAGTCTTCATGAGACTATGGCTTGACATCTTTTAAACAAATCACCTTTATTTTTTGAATGTATGAGAACACAAACTATCAGGTTAGTTGGGTTTTATACTAAACATAACAGAGTCTGTAAGTCTTTTGTTTTGTCTCTGAATTAATAAGTTTTGTTTTCATTAACTTTTAAAATTTTTTTATTTAAATCAATTTTTTACTTTTTCAACTGCAGCTGACATACCAGTCTCAGACACATACCCCAGTGACCAGACACTAGACAACTTACTAAATGACCCCAACAAATCCTGCACCCATCTGACACCATATATAGCCATTAGAACACTATTGACTATATTCCCAATTCTGTACTCCACATCCCCATGACCACCCTGCAACAACCAACCTGCACCTCCCACCCCCCCATCCCCTTATCAGGCAACCAAAATGCTCTCTGCATCTATGAGTCTGCCTCTGCTCTGCCCACTCATATATCCTGCCTTCTAGATTCAATTATTGATAGATATGTATTTGTTGCCATTTTATCATTCATATTTTTTATCTTTTTTTCTCTTCTTCTTCTTTAAAAAGACCCTTTAACATTTCTTATAATTCTAGTTTGGTAATGATGAAGTCCTTTAGCTTCTTCTTTTCTAGGAAGCTCTTTATATGTCCTTTGATTCTAAATGATAACTTTGCTGGGTAGAGTAATCTTGGTTGTAGGTCCTTGCTTTTTATCACTTTGAATATTTTGTGCCAGTCCCTTCTGACCTGAAATATTTCTGTTGAGAAATCAGCTGACAGTCTTATGGGAGCTTCCTCATAGGTAACTAACTGCTCTTGCTGCTTTTAAGATTCTCTCTTTGTCTTTAACCTTTGGCATTTTAATTGTGATGTGTCTTGGTGTGGGCCTCTTTGGGTTCATCTTGTTTGGGATTCTCTGAACTTCCTGGACTTGTATGTCTATTTCCTTCACCAGGTTAGGGAAGTTTTCTGTCATTTTCTCAAGTAGGTTTTTGATTCCTTGCTCTCTCTCCTCCTTCTGGCACCTCCATGATGCAAATGTTGGTATGCTTGTCCCAGAAGCTCCTTACACTATCCTCATTTTTTGGATTCTTTTTCCTGTTTGCTGTTCTGATTGGGTGTTTTTTGCCCTCTTATAATCCAAATTGCTGTTTTGATTCTCTGCTTCATCTACTGTTGATTCCCTATTAGCCAGTTTCTGTCATCACAGGGCTCAGCTGGGACTGGAGAATCCATTTCCAAGGTCACTCACATGCTTGTGGTTGGGTGTCAGTTTCTCACTGCCTATTGGCTGGATGGTTCAGTTCCTCTCTGCATAGTGCTCTCCTTAGGACTGCTCATGACATGGCAACTGGCTTCCCTCAAAGTAAGCAAGGGAGAAAGCAAGAGAGAAAGCAAGTGCCCAAGGTGGAACTCACAAGTGTCTTTTATGATCTAATCTTCTAAGTAACACAACTTCACTTCTGCCATATGTTATTGGTCACAGAGACCAGTCCCAGTACAATATGGAAGGAGACTGTATCAGAGTAGGAGTACTGGGAGGTGGGGGTCATTGGAGACCATCTTGGAAGCTGGTTACCACATTAAATGAATGAATAAAGATATCCTTTAGGAAACTTGTATGACCTGTTTATCTGGTTTCCATGAGGAGGATTCTCCATAAATACTCCTGGCCTCTTATCCCACCCTTTACTATTCACCTCAGCTGCAACAATGGATGATAGCCACTGGTCCATATTTCTTGACTGAATGGGGTTATTCTTATTTAAATTTATGAGTTGAAATGCCCTCTTCCCTCTGAACAAGTTCATGGCAGAAATCTTCATTAAGTGAGTCTGCTTTGCAAACCCAAAGTTGTCTTCACATAGATAGTTCCAATGTTTAAACTGGCTACAGGGGAGTCAAAGAAGCCACTTGGCCCAGATGTTTGGCCACTCTTTTCAATATATCATCATTGTAGAAGAGGTAATATTCAATATCCATCCATTGCTTCTTTCCTTGGTTGGTTTTGAACTCGGATGGGGAAGAAGGGCACCCTTTATCTGCAACTCAGACCCCAGCAAAAAGGAATGCCATACAAGAATGAGGAAACTTCATCTAATGGCACTGGGATATTTTATATAATTATATTTTATAAAATCAAGGAATTTTATTCATTGATTTTCCTCACTGAGATGGAAGGAAATTTTAATATATTAATTCGGTTACTTTTTCTTCCCCTGGACGTTTAAATCCTAATGTTCTGTAGGGGTGTTCACTCCCTACAGAATGCTAAATCAGAAATTTGGCCATGGAATTGTAATGCATTCAGGGTTTTCATTATTTGCACTCAAATTGTAATGGAAGAGCCATGAGATGCTAAAGGTTCGGTCACTTCTGTTTTACATACCACTGGACTCCCACTGAGCCTACTTTGTGATCTCATTTTTGAGTTCCTGTGAGATATTAATGTAATTCTCCAATATTAAGATACATTTCCCCCACATTTTAATGTTTCTAGGATCAAGATGTCAAAAGAAACTTGACGGTGCTTTCTTTTGTTATTATAGGAACAATGTATTCTAAATTTAGTGGTGTTTTGGAATCAAAGAAATGTAAATGCATGGCGCCTGGGCTTATGGAAATCTTCCAGCTTGAACTACGGAGGTGAAAGTTGTTCAACAGTAATGTTTGGTATGCTTTTCCTGATGGTTTCTGATATATAATTTGCATGTGTCTGCTGGCAATCTGGATTGGTTTTGATTTCTTGGGAGATTTGAGGACTATAAAACCAACAATATGGCTGGCTAGATAGGTCATTCTTGCTGGCATTAGTGGGGGCTTCACCAGCAGTCACATGATATCCTTTGCTCCTAAGCCATCCTAAATTCCTGCTGTGGCTATCTAAGGTGTGAACCTTTCCACCTGTGCCTCTGAGCCCTGGAAATTGACCTTGCTATATATAATTCTTTCTAGGTGAGGTAGGACCAGGACTTCCCAGGGAGGTAGTAGAGGAAGGAAGTTGCTTAGAACATCTAAATGCTAGAGGCATAGCCTGGAGAAAGGGTACCTGACTAGAATGGTGAAATATGCTGTAACACTGTCTAAAAAAAGGGAAAGCAGCAGTGAGTGATACTATCTGTGAAAAAAGGATAGAAAATGACAGTAAGTCGCAGCCCTTAGGAATTAAGTGGATGTTTGTATATGAAAATTCAAGATGATGAGGAAGCAAGCAACTAACATTTCTTTACTACCCCAATACAAGAAAAAAAGTCATAAAGAAAAAGATTTGTGGGGAAGATTAGACCCACTCTGCAAGAATGAAATTCATGGCTTTATGTTGTTGTCTAGGAAACATGCTTCCCTCTTTTGAAAATATTTATAGTCAAAAGAATTTCTGTATTGGATTTATCTATAAGCCCAGGCAGAGGTGAAAGTGAATACAAATTAGAGACACAGCGTCTGCTATAAGCCATAGGATGACCCACGGCAAGGCAGAGGATTCTCTAGTGATAAAACCGCACTGCCCAGACGAGGAAAGGGCATAACCTCAGACCAAAGACTCTCATAGCAATTTACAGAGCCCTAATTTGGAGGTCCAATGTAAGGACAGTTATTCTGTGCAATTTATATTGTTGCATGTCTAAAATGACCCCTTCTGTAGTCATTGTAGCTTTATGTTATTCCTGCATAATCACAAGCATAAGGAGAAAACCCACTCCATCTTTTGGGGTGTCACCCACACCTAAAATAAAGTTGAACTCCTAACAGCCATGTTTGTACCACATGCCCAGGCTCTCTGGCCATAACTGGCTGGGCCAGTAGTGACAAGTATCCAGATGAGCCAATCTGATACTGAGCCTGAGAAGTTAATTCAGCCTGGACTATTTCCTTGGATGACAGAACTTAAGCCTGGAAATAGGAGTGTGTCTATCATAGCCTCTGAGGCAGTAAGAGAGAAATAAAGCTGAATCCCCAGGAGAAATCAAGACAAAGGAGCTATAAAGAGGGAGAGAACACAGGTACAAAGGGTCCTGATGGATACTGGTTCCAGTCCTTCCTAAGGCCTGAGACTAGCTATATGGACTACCTCTGGACTCAGGTTCAATGGTTTTCAGTTGTACAATGGATGTAGTTTCCTCTGTTTACTTATGCTAGCTTGTACTTGTTTATATTACTTGACCCTAAGAATCTTAACAAAAATAGGCCCATAGATTTAATATAACTCAATATACCTCAGTTTCTTCTTGTCTAACTCTGAACCACATTGTTCCATGCCCCCTTTTCCAGTCCAGAGCAAGCCAGAGAAATTTAAGTAATAGGATATATAGTGGATCTTGTAGTAAAAATAATCATCATCATAATTTTTAATATAAAAGAAAATAACCCCTTTACTCCCTACTAGCTATATTCTTAGTTTTAGATCAGCAAATTACACATGGCAGGTACTACTAAATATTTGATCAACTGAATTTAAGTACACCAACCAAATTTAATGTCTCAAACTAAGTATCATAATTCATGGGATAACGTTAGAGGCCTTCCCAGTGAATGAGGAATGAGAAAATGCTAAATACCCTTTCTGTTATTATTTAATTCTATCCCAGAAATACTAACCAGTACACTAAGGGGGAAAAATATGAAAAAAAAAAAGCTATATAATGTTCTGGGAAGATGGAATAGTACTTTTCCTTGTTGTTCCAGCTAAGTAACAACTAAAAACCCTTGAACATAAGAAGACTCTGAAAAGTGGAGAGAAAAAGGCAGACTGGCTAGGGACCCTGGGGTCCCTACCACCATGTCATCCCCAAGGATGACTTAAGAGACCTCTGGAAAAATATTAAGCTTATCAACATTCACATTATAGGGGTTCCAGAAGGAGAAGAGAGGGGAAAAAAAGATTGAAAACCTATTTGAAGAATAACAACTGAAAACTTTCCTAACTTGGCAAAGGAAATAGACATATAAGTCCAGGAAGCATAGAGAGTTCCAAACAAGATTAACCTAAAGAGGTCCACCCAAGATACATCATAATTAAAGTGTCAAAAGTTGTAGACAAAGAAAGAATCTTAAAAGTAGCAAGAGAAACGCAATTAGGTACACACAGGAGAGCTCCCATAAGACTATCAGCAAAATTTTCAGCAGTTATTTTATAAGCCAGAAGGGGATTGAACAAAATATTCAAGTGATGAAAGAGAAAAACCTACAACCAAGATTGCTCTACGCAGCAAGGTTATCATCTAGACTTGATTGAGAGATAGAGTTTCCCAGACAAGCAAAAGGTAAAGGAGTTCATCACCACTAAACCAGCATTACAAGGGACTTTGTCTAGTAGGAAAAAAAATAAAAATTTAGAAAAATAATAAGAAAGGAAAATTTCGCATAAAAAAGGCAAATGCTTACTACAAGTAGTGGATCACCAAAGCTAGTACAAAGGTTAAAAGACAAAAGTAGGACAATCATGTGTAAATACAACAACAAATTAAGGGATACACATAAACACACATACAAAAGAGGTTAAAAATAATGATGAAAACATAAACATGGGAGGGTGGTGAGTGAAAAATATAGTGATTTTAGAATATGTTCAAACTTACATAACCATCAACTTAACATAGACTGCTATAAACATAGCTTGGTATATATGAAGCACAAGGTAACCACAAGCCAAAAACATATAAAAGATATACAAGAAATAAAGATAGAGTTCTAGTCAAGATGGCAATGTAGGTAAATATGGTACTAGCAACCTCCCACAACAACATCAAAATTACAACGAAATTACAGAACAACCGTCATTCAGAATCACCCGAAATCTAGCTTAACAGAAGTCTTTTACCTAAGGATATAAAGAAGCTGCCACATCAGACTGGCAAAAGGAGCAGAGATGCAAAATGGGTTAGTTCCACACCCAAGAGTGGTGGTTAAAAATAGGAAGGGATATCTCACTGCAGAGGTCCCCTGAGTAGTCAGGGATCCCAGCCCATCTGAACATCCAGCCTGGGGTTCCAGTACTAGGAATAGAAGTCCCCATAACTTCTGGCTGTAAAAACCAGCAAGAATTGTGGCTGAGTGAGATGAAGGGCAGCTGGAGTCCCAAGCACTCCTCTTAAAGGGCCCCCAGACAGATTTGCTCATACTCACTCTGAGCTCCAGTGCTAAAACAGCAGCTTGAAAGGCACCAGGGACATACAGGAGAAACTGAATAGTTTGGCATCAGGGCAAGAACTGGAGGGTCAGCTTTCTCCCGGATAAAAGTGTTCCTTTTCTGAGCCCTGCCCACACAGAGCTGGCAGGTGGACACCATATCTGAGTCTCCATTAACCATTGCCCAGCCCTGCCTGCTTGCAGGCCCACCCAAGATGTTTCCAGTCAATTTTCCATACAAAGGGCCTCTCCTGGCTCATGCTTCAAACAAGCAGCATCTGCCCTCTGTGTACCCCACACTTCTTGCTAAGTGGCCCCAGGCCTGGCATTAGAGGCAGCCAGCCTCAATTCACAGCTTGGCATTTCCTGGGCACCTCCAAGGCCACCACAACTAGCAGCCATCTGCAGATTGCTTTGTAGCTCATTGCTGGGTGGCCCCAGCAGGGCAGGGGCAGTGGCTGACTTACCACCTCCTGGGAGGCCCTAGAGTCAGCATACCTGGTGGACAATTTCAGAACATGCTACATTACCACCTCCACAAGCAACATACTCAAGGAGCAATTTGGCAAGTACCATAGCCCCACTAAAGTGAATCCTGCTCTGTGGAGTCAGCACCTGCATAGCAGCTCCCTTGCTATAGTCACAGCCAGTCCTCACAGCCAATCAGCCTGGAGTCCTTCCCTCTCAATGGCATGCCAACAGCAGTCAAGGCTCAACTACATCAGAATGGTGCACACAGCCCACACAGGGGGTGCAACTGGAGCACCCAGCTCAAATGACCAGGGAGACTGCACCACTGGGCCCTACAGGTCATTTACTGCATAAGGCCACTCTACAAAGTCTGGGAGATGTAGCAACTCTACCTAATACCTAGAAACAAACAGAGAAGAGCCAAAGTGAAAAGACAGAAAAACAGGTCCCAAATTGAAGAACAGGAGAAATCCCCAGAAAAGAAAAAGAAAAAAAAAAAAAGAACTAAGTGAAATGGAGGCAAGCAAACTACCAGGTACAACATTCAAAGCAATGATTATACAGTTGCTCAAGGAACTTAGTGAAACCTTCAACAGTATAAAAAAAGGACATGGAAGGCATAAAAAAGAACCAGTCAGAAATAAAGGATACACAAATTGAAATGAAGAATAAATTACAGGAAATCAACAGTAAAGTAGATGAAGCCAAGAATCAAATCAGTGATTTGGAAGATAACAAAGTAAAAAACACCCAATAAGAACCACAAAAAGGAAAAAAGAATAAAAAAAAACACAACGAGGATAGTGTAAGGAGCCTCTGGGACAACTTCAAGCATACCAATATTTGAATCATGGGAATGTCAGAAGGAGAAGAGAGAGACCAAGAAATTGAAAACCTATTTGAAAAAATTACAGAAAACTCCCCTAACCTGGTGAAGGAAACAGATATACAAGTCCAGGAAGTGCAGAGTTTCAAACAAGATGAACCCAAAGAGGCCCAGAGTAAGACACATCACAATTAAAATGCCTAAGGTTAAAGACAAAGGGAGAGTCTTAAAAGCCACAAGAGAAAGGCAATCAGTTACCTACAAGGAAGCTAGCATAAGACTGTCAGCTGAATTCTCAACAGAAACATTTCAGGCCAGAAGGGACTGGCATGAAATATTCAAGGTTATGAAAATCAAGGACCTACAACCAAGGTTACTTTTCCCAGCAAGGTTATCATTTAAAATTGAAGGAGAAACAAAGAGCTTCCCAGGCAAGAAAGAGCTAAGGGAGTTTGTTACCACCAAACACCAAACTAGTATTACAAGAAATGTTAAAGGGCTTGTTTTAAGAAGAACAAAAGGGGGGGGGGCATAGTTTACAAAATAAAATGGCAGTAAATACATATCTGTCAATAATCACTTTAAATATAAATGTCTGTCAGTAATCACTTTAAATATAAATGTCTTAAATGCTCCAATCAAAAGACATAAGGCAACTGAATGGATAAGAAAACACGACCCATGTATATGCTATCTTCAAGAGACCCACCTCAGAATGAAAGATACACACAGACTGAAAGTAAAGGAATGGAAAAAGATATTTCATGCAAATGAAAAGGGGAAAAAAGCTGGGGTAGCAATACTTATATCTTACAAAATAGACTTTAAAACCAAAGCTACAGTAAGAGACAAAGAAGGATATTACATAATGATAAAGGGAACAATCCAACAGGAAAATGTAACCCTTGTAAACATTTATGCACCCAACATAGGAGCACCTAAACATATAAAGCAAATCTTGATGGACATAAAGGGAGAGATTGACAGTAATACGGTCATAGTAGGGGATTTTAACACCCCATTGACATCAATTGACAGATAAATCATCCAGACAGAAAATCAACACAGAGATGGTGGCCTTAAATGACAAACTAGATCAAAATGATTTCATTGATATCTTTAGAGCATTTCACCCCAAAGCAGCAGAACATACATTCTTTTCAAGTGCCCATGGATCATTTGCTAGGATAGGCCACATGTTAGGACACAAAACAAGTCTCAATAAATTTAAGAAGAACTGAAATCATATCAGGCATCTTCTTTGACCATAATGTTATGAAACTTAAAATCAATCAAAGAAGAAAACTGAAAAACACACAAAGACATGAAGGCAAAATAACATGTTACTAAACAATGAATGGGTTAACAATGAGATCAAGGAAGAAATCAAAAGATACCTTGAAACAAATAAAAATCAGAACACAATAACCCAAAATCTGTGGGACACAGGGAAAACAGTCCTAAAAGAGAAATTCATAACATTGCAAGCCTATCTCAAGGAACAAGAAAAAGCTCAAATAAACAATCTAACTTTAGCCCAGCCGGGCATGACTCAGCGGTTGAGCATCGACCTAGGGTCCAGGTGATCGGGGTTCGATTCCTGATCAGGGGACATGCCCGGGTTGTGGGCTCGATCCCCAGTCGGAGGCGTGCAGGAGGCAGCCAATCAATGACTCTCTCATCATTGATGTCTCTATCTCTCTCTCTCCCTCTCCTTTCCTCTCTGAAATCAATAAAGACAGATTAAAAAAAACAAAAAAAAATCTAATTTTACTCTTAAAGGAACTTGGAATAGAATAACAAAAAAAGCCCAGAGTGAGTAGAAGGAAGGAAATAATAAAGAGCAGAGCAGAAATAAAGGAAACAGAGTCTTTAAAAACAATACAAAAGGTCATTGAAACCAAGAGCTGGTTCTTTGAAAAGATAAATAAGATTGACAAACCTTTAGCCAGACTCATCAAGATAAAAAGAGGACCCAAATAAATAAAATCAGAAATATAAGAAGAGAAGTAACAACGAACACCAAAGAAGTACAAAGGATTGTAAGGAAATATTTTGAACAACTATATGCCAACAAATTGGACAATACGGATGAAATGGATAAATTCCTAGAAACATACAATCTTCCCAAACTAAATCAGGAAGAATCATAGAATCTGAATAGATTACAACTAGAAATTGAAGTAGTAATCAAAAAACTCCCAACAAACAAAAGCCCAGGTGGCTTTATAGGTGAATTTTACCAAACATTCAAAGAAGAACTAACACCTATCCTTCTCAAAATATTCCAAAAAATTCAAGAGGGAAGACTCCCAAGCTCATTTTATGAGGCCAGCATTATCCTAATTCCAAAACAGATAGAGACATACAAAGAGAAAATTATAGGCCAATATCCCTGCTGAATATAGATGCTAAAATCTTCAACAAAATATTAGCAAACCAAATCCAGCAGTACATTTAAAAGATCATACACCATGACCAAGTGAGATTTATTCCAGGGATGCAAAATTGGTACAATATCTGCAAAACAATAAATGTGTTACACCATATAAACAAAACAAAGGATAAAAACCACATGATCATATTAGTAAATGCAGAAAAAGTATTTGATAAAATATAGCACCCATTTATGATAAAACTCTCAGAAAAGTGGGAATAGAGGGAACATACCTCAATGTAATAAAGGCCATATATGACAAACCCACAGCTAACATCATACTCAATGGGTAAAAATTACAAATACTCCCCTTAAGATCAAGAACAAGACAGGGATGTCTGCTTTCACCACTCTTATTCAGCATAGTACCGGGAGTCCTAGCCACAGCGATCAGACAAGAAGAAATAAAAGGCATCCAAATTGGAAAGGAAGAAATAAAACTGTCATTATTTGCAGATGACATGATACTGTATATAGATAGAGAACCCTAAAGATTCTACCAAAAAACTACTAGAACTGATAAATGAATTCCTTAAAGTTACAGGATACAAAATAAATAACCAGAAATCAGTTGCATTTTTAAAGATATGTTTTTAGCGAGAGATAGAGGAAGGGAAAAGGAGAGAGAGAGAGAGAGAGAGAGAGAGAGAGAGAACATCAATGAGAGAGTAACATCAACATCAAATGGCTGTCTCCTGCATGCCCCCTACTGGGGATCGAGCCTGCAACCTGGGCATGTGCCCTGACTGGGAATCAAACTGATGACCTCTTGGTGCATGGGTCGACACTCAATCACTGAGCAACACAGGCTGGGCAGAAATTAGTTGCATTTTTATACACCAATAATGAACTATCAGAAAAGGAAATTGAAAAAACAATCCCATTCACTGGTGCTTCATAATGAATAAAATACCTAGGAATGAATTTAACAAAGGATGTAAAAGACTTGTACTCAGAAAATTATAAGACACTGAAGAAAAAAATTGAAGATACAGATAAGGAGAAGTATATACCATGTTCATGGATAGGAAGAATTAACATCATTAAAATGTCCATGCTATCCAAAGCAATCTACATATTCAATGCAATTCCTATGAATAGACTAACCAAAGAACTTATATGCATATATGCATAACCCATGGACACAGAAAATAGTGTGGTGAAGGCCTGTGGGGGGAGGGGGGAAGCAGGTGTGGGGTTGAAGGGGGCAATGGGGGGAAAAAGGGAGCATCTGTAATACTTTTAACAATAAAGATATTTTTAAAAAATATATACCAATGGGATATTTCACAGAGCTAGAGAAAATTTATATGGAACCACAAAAGACCCTGAATAGCAATAGTAATCTTCAGAAAGAAAAACAAAGTTGGAGAAATCATGTTACCTGATATCAAACTGTACTAAAAGACCATAGTAATCAAAACAGCATGGTACTGGCATAAAAACAGACATATAGATCAACCGAATAGAATAGAGAGCCCAGAAATAAACCCATGCCTTTATAATCAATTAATATTTGACAAAGGAGGCAAAAAAATACAATAGGCTAAAGATAGCCTATTCAATATATGGTGTTGGGATAATTGAACAGGTATGTGCAAAAAAAAAAAAAAATTGAAACTAGACCACTTACTTACACTGCACACAAGAATAAACTCAAAATGGATTAAATACTTAAATGTTGGACTCAAAACCATAAAAATCCTAGGAGAAAACATGGGCAGTAAAATCTCAGACATCCCTTGAAGCAATATATTTTGTGATATATCTCATTGGGCAAGGGAAACAAAAGAAAAAATAAACAAATGGGACTACATCAAACTAAAAAGTTTTTTCACAGCAAAAGAAACTATCAACAAAATGAAAAGACAACCCACCGAATGGGAGAACATATTTGCCAATACATCTGATAAGGGGTTAATAAAATTTATAAAGAACTTATACACCTCAACAGTAAAAAAACAAACAAAACAATTTAAAAATGGGCAAAGGACCTGCCTGAATAGAAATTTCTCCGAAGAGGACATACAGATGGCCAGTAGATATGTGAAAAGATGCTAAACGCCACTAATCATCAGAGAAATGCAAATTAAACCCACAATGAAATGTTGCCTCACACCTGTCAGAATGGCTATCATCAATAAATCAACAAACAGCAAGTGCTGGCAAGGATATGGAGAAAAGGGAACACTTGTGCACTGTTGGTGGGAATGCAGACTGATGCAGCCACTGTGGAGTTACCTCAAAAAATTAAAAATGGAACTGCCTTATGACCCAGCAATTCCACTTCTGGGAATTTATCCAAAGAAACCCAAAACACCAATTCAAAAGAATACATGCACCCCTATGTTCATTGCAGTGTTACTCACAATAGCCAAGATTTGGAAGCAGCCCAAGTGTCCATCAGTACAAGAGTGGATAAAACAGCTATGGTACATTTACACCATGGAATGCTACTTGGCCATAAAAAGGAATAAAATTTTACCCTTTGGGACAGCATGGATGGACCTGGAGACATAATGCTAAGTGAAATAAACCAGCCAGAAAAAGAAAAGTACCATATGATTTCACTCATTTGTGAAATTTAATGAACTAACAAGCAAAATAGAGACAGACTCATAGACAAAGAGCAGGCAGACAGCTCTTGTGGTGGTGGTGGGTGTTGTGGGGATGGAAGGATTAAGCAAAACAAAAAAGAGAAAGAGAAAGAACTCATGGATGCAGATAGCATTGTGGTGATTGTGAGGGAAGGGGAGAGATGGAAGAGGGTATAAAGGGAATAAATGGTGATGGGGAAAAATAAAATAAACAAAACTCCCAACAAACAAAAGCCCTGGACCAGATGGCTTCACAGGTGAACTCTACCAAACATTCAAAGAACATAGAGGGACTAGAGGTTTAATCTATTCCCCAATGGCCAATGATTTAATCAATCATGCGTATGTAATGAAGCCCATAAAAAAACAAAAGGATGGGGTTCAAAGAGCTTCCAGTTGGGAACCAGAACACTTCCACGTGCCACTGTGCCAGGCCCAAGATCCATGAGAACAGAAGCTCCTTTGTTCAGGGCCTTGCCCTATGAATCTCTTCATCTGGCTATTGATTCATATCCTTTCATATCCTTTGTAATCAGCCAGTAATCTAGTGAGTAAATGGGTTTCCTGAGTCCTATGAGCTGCTCTAGCAAATTAATTAAACCCAAGGAGGAGGTCATCATAACATCTGATTTTTAGCCAGTCAATCAGAAGTATAGGTAACAACCTCGACTTTCAACTAGCATCTGAATTCTGCTCTTGCAAATTAATCAAACCCAAGGAGGGGGTCATGGGAACCTCCAACGTGTAGCTGGTTGAGTCAGTCAGAAGCACAGGTAACAACCTGGGCTTGCAATTGGCATCTGAAGTGGAGGGTCGTCTTGTGGGATAGAGCCCTCAGCCTGTGGACTATGATGCTATTTGAGGGTAGATAGTGTCAGAATTGAGTTAAATTGTAGACACCCAGCTAGTGTTGGAGTATTGCTTGTTGGTATGGGAAACAATCCCCCTACATTGGTTTTGGGGTACAGAACAAATAACAGGTAAAGATTTCTTAGGCAGATCACAAAAAGCACTAACTGCAAAATAAAACAATCGGTAACATGCACTTCATCAAAATTCAAAATCTCTGCTCGCTAACCAAAAGACAGAGTCCTTTCCTGCTAAGATTGAGAACAAGACAAGAATCTCTGCTCTTACCACTTCTATTCAACATTGTACTGGAGGTTCTGGCCAGGGAAATTAGACAGGAAAAAGAAATAAAAGGTATCCAGAATGAAAGGCAGAAATAAGACCATATTTATTCTCAAACATCGTAATCTTGTATATAGAAAATCCTATGGAATCCACTTTTTTAAAAAAAAAAAAGGACCACAACTAATAAGTGAGTACAGCAACTCAGCAGAATAGAAGGTCAACATACAAAGGTCAATTGTACTCCTGTATGCTAGCAATGAGCATCTGAAATAAAATTAAGAAAGCAGTTCCATTCACAATACTATAAAAAAGAATAGAATACATGGGAATAAGTTTAACAAAAGAAGTGTAAAGCTTACACTCAAACTATAGAACATTGTTGGAAAAAATTAAAGAACATTTAAACAAATGGAGAGACATTAGAGCTTCATGAATTGGAAGACTCAGTATTGTTAAGATGGCAATTTTGAACCAACTGGTCTAAGACTCAATGAAATCCCTGTCAAAATCCCACTCGTTTTTCATTTGTTTGTTTGTTTGTTGGCAGAAATTGACAAGTTGATCTAAAATTCATGTGGAAATGCAAAGGACACATTATAGCTAAAACAATCTGGAAAAAGAACAAAGTTGGAGGACCTATACATCCCACTTTCGTAACTTACTACAAAGCTACTGTAATCAAGACAGTGTGTTACTGGCATAAAGGCAGACATTTAGGCCCTGGCCAGTGTGGCGTGGTTGGTTGGAGTGTCTTCCCATACCCCAAAAGGTGGCAGGTTCAATTCCTGGTCAGGGCACATACCCAGGTTTCAGGTTCAGTCCCCAGTCAGGGCTCCTGCAGGAGGCAACCAATTGATACCTCTCTCTCCCTCTCCCTCTCTCTCCCCTCCACTCTCTAAAGTAAAAATAAAAATCAATGAAAAAAAGATATACATTTAGATCAATGGAATATGATCGAGAATCCAGAAATAAGCCTTTACATTCATAGTCAACTGATTTTTGAGGGGGTACCAAGACAATTCAATGGGGGAGAGAACAGTCTTTCGATAAATGGTGCTGGGCAACTGGATGGCCACATGCTAAGGATGTATTTGGACAATTACCTCACACCATACACAAAATTTAACTCATAATGGATCAAGACCTAAACACAGGAACTAAGACTACAAAACTCTTAGAAGAAATCATAGGTGTAAATCTTAGTGACCTCAGCCAGGCAATGATTTCTTAGGTATGATATATATTAAAAGTATGAGAGGGAGACAACAAGATGGCGGCGCAGACAGCAGCTGCACCCGCCGCCTCCCGCAACCACATCAAAATCACAACTGAAATCCAGAGCCAACATCACTCAGAGCCTCCTGAAATCTGGCTGAACAGAAGCCCCACAACCAGGGAGCTGAAGAAGCACGGAGAAGGTAGGAGGGGCGCAGACGCGGGCGGGTCGGGGCAGAATCGGGGAGATGGGCTGTGGGGTAAACCCGGGAGGGAATCTCGGGGCAGAGGTTTCCCGGAGGAGGGAGGGGTCCCAGCCCCACAGCAGGCCCCCAGCCCAGGGCTCCAGGGCCAGGAAGAGACGTCCCCACAACCTCAGGCTGTGGAAACCAGCGGGACTGTCTCTGAGGGTTGCAGAGGCTCCGGGAGCCCCAGCAGCTCCTCTCAAAGGGACCGCGCTCCCTCTGAGCCCAGCGCCGGGCAGCAGCCTGAGAGGACCCGGGACACTCGGGGAGGAACTAACCTGCCTGAAGTCGGGGCGAGAGCTGGAGGGCGGCTTCCTCCCAGGCAGAAGGGCTGGCAGAGGCCCTGGCTCCTTTGTCAAGTCCTCCCCGCACACAGCCCGCAGGCAGGCGCCATATTTGAATCACCAGCGCCAGACTCACGCCTCTGGCCCCGCCTGGAGACTCCCCCGTGATTCCCGGAGGCCCCGCCCCGCCCCACCTGCAGCTCATCCAGGCCACTTCCAGGGGCTTTTCTATGCAAGTGACCTCTGGAGCCCCATGCTTAGGACTTTCCTAAAATCTCTCAAACAAGCAGCAGCGGGCCCCATACAGCTTGATAAGCGGCCCCAGGCCTGGCACTAGCGGCAGCTGCATTGGCTCATAGCTGGGCCTCTCCTGGACACCGCCAAGCCCAGCGCAAGTAGCAGCCAACTACGGTTTGCTGTGTAGCTCATGCTGGGTGGCCCTGGGCAAGGCACTGGCACAGGCTGACTTTGCACCTCCAGGGAGGGCCCAGGGAGAGTGCACCTGGTGGTCAGACTCGACCACGCTGGATTACAACCCTACCACATCCACGAGTGACACACTCAAGGGGCGCACTTGGTGAACCAAAGCTCCACTGAAGTAAATCCTGCTCCATAGGGGTGTCTCCAGCACAGCAGCTCTTTGGCTGTAGTTGCAGCTGGTCCTCACAGCTGATTGGCCTGGGGGTCAGTTCCTCCCAGGGATGCCAACAGCAACCAAGGCTCAACTACAACAGGACAGTGCACACAGCCCACACAGGGGAGCACCTAGAAGGCCCAGCTCAGATGACTGGGGAGGCTGAGCCACTGGACCCTACAGGACACCTACTACACAAAGCCACTCTACAAATTCCAGGAGACATAGCAGCTCTACCTAATACACAGAAACAAACACCTGGAAGCAGCCAAAATGTGGAGGCAAAGAAAAGAACAGAAGAAATCTCTAGAAGAGGAACTAAATGAAATAGATCCAAGCAAGCTAACAGATACAGAGTCCAGAATTTTGTTTGTAAGGATGTTTAAGCAGACTATTAGGGAAATAACTGAGAAAATCAATAACATAATAAAGTACCAATTTGAAATGAAGGCTACAGGAACTGAAATGAAGAATAATTTACAGGGAATCAACAGTAGAGTAGAGGATGCTGAGAATCAAATCAGCAATATGAAACATGAGGAAACAAAAAACACCCAACCAGAAGAGCAAAAAGGAAAAAGAATCCAGAAATATGAAAATAGTATAAGGAGCCTCTGGGACAACGTCGAGAGGCCCAACATTCATATTATTGGGGTGCCAGAAGGGAAAGAAACAGACCAAGAAATTGAAAACCTATTTGAAAAAATAATGACAGGAAACTTCCCCTACCTGGGGAAAGAAATAGACTTACAAGTCCAGGAAGCACAGAGGGTCCCAAACAAGAGGAACCCAAAGAGGCCCACAGCAAGACACATCATAATTAAAATGCCAAAGGTTAAAGACAAAGATAAAATCTTAAAAGCATCAAGAGAAAAGCAGTTAGTTACCTACAGGGAGCTCCCATGTAACTGTCAGCTGATTTCTCAACCTTGCAGGCCAGAAGGGAGTGGCAAGAAATATTCAAAGTGATGAAAAACATGGAACTACAGCCAAGATTACTCTACCCAGCAAAGCTATCATTTAGAACTGAAGGTCAGATAAAGAGCTTCACAGATAAGAAAAAGCTAAAGGAGTTCATCACCACCAGACCAGCACTGCAGGAAAAGTTGAAGGGTCTTCTTTAAGAAGAAGCTAATGAACAAAAGAATCTGATGAACTAAATAGATCCAGAGACATTGACGCATCTAACAGACGATCATATTTCAGAGGAAAAAGGGAAGGGGGTGGAGGGTGGGAAGAGAGTAACCAAAGAAGTTATATGTATAACCCATGGACACAGCCAATAACGGGGTGAAGGCCTGGGGAGGGGGTGGGAGTAAGGTGGAGGGGGTCAATTGGGGGGGAAAATGGGACACCTGTAATACTTTCAACAATAAAGATAAATTAAATAAATAGATAGATGATAGATAGATAGATGATAGATAGATAGATAGATAGATAGATAGATAGATAGATAGATAGATACAGATGATAGATAGATGGTGATAGATAGATAGATAGATAGATAGATAGATAGATAGATAGATAGATAGATAGATGATAGATAGATAGATGATTGATAGATAGATAGATAGATAGATAGATAGATGATAGATAGATAGATAGATAGATAGATGATAGATAGATAGATAGATAGATAGATAGATAGATAGATAGATAGATAGATGATAGATAGATAAGTATGAGAGATAAAAGAGAAAACATAAACTGGACTTCATTACTCCCTCTAGTGGATCTAAAATATAATTGTATTTTTAATTATTTCATCTCTTGAAAAATAGTAAAATTAATTTCTATATCAATCACTTTTATCAATAGCCATTTTAACAGTCACTATGATGAATTACTTTCGACATAAAGGGGCATGAGGGTATTTTGGGGGGTGATAGAAATGACCTGTATCTAGAGTGTGGTGGCAGTTCCACAACTGCACCAATTAATCAAAACCAATTTATTTGATGACTTTCAATTGTGCTTCTCACCACATGTAAATTTCACCGCAATGAAAATTTTATTTTATAAAGTGATCACTCTTAGGAGTGACGAGTGGGGGGGGGGACGGCGAGCCCAGTGGTGCGCTTTTCATTTTAAGCCCTTCGGTACTTCTTAAAATTTATAAAAGCATGTGTATAAATTACTTTAAATTCTTTAAGCTTTGAAAAATAAAACACATTCAGATTTGAAGCTTCTTATTATCATCGCGTCATGGAAGACAGAGATGAGAGAAATCTGTTTGGGGCTCTCGTGCGCCCACCCAGTCAGAGCTCTGGCTGCAGAGACCACCAGGAGGTCGGGGCAGGGTCCCCGTCAGAAGGCTCTTGAAAGCAGCAGAAAGTTGTAATCATCTATTCCCTGTTGTGAGCTACTGTACCAAACACACAATCTCTAAAAAAAAATGCAAGTCGGAATCTCAAAAGCTTCCATTTTTTTAATGCTAACGCTTTTTTGCATATCAAAATTGCCTCAGGAGAGCAGGCAGAATTAGAAAATTAAGGAATTACATTTCGAAGGGAGGGAAAGAAGTAGGACAAACGTGTGAGCGTAGGGAACACTCCCCTCTGTCACCAAGAAGCTGGCTTCAAGTTTCAACCAACCCAGCAACACTCCTAAAGAAAGAGCGAGACCTAAAATATCATGGCTGTTGAATTTTGATCTACTGTTATCACAAATTTATTTACTAACTCAATGACAAACAAACCTTTTTCTTTAAAAAATATTAACTCCCTCTAGTGGATCTAAACTATAACCATGTTTATAAGGATTTCATCTTCCTTTGGAACAATAGTAAAAGAAATTTCCACAGCAATCACTCTGATCGGTGGTTATTATTATTTTTAAAATATATATATATTTTTTATTGATTTCCGAAAGAGGAAGGGAGAGGGAGAGAGAGATAGAAATATCAATGATAAGAGAGAGTCATTGATCAGCAGCCTCCTGCCCACCCTGCTGGGGATCGAGCCCACAACCCGGGCATGTGCCCTGCCTGGGAATCAAACCGCGAGCTCCTGGATCCTAGGTCAATGCTCAACCGCTGAGCCACGCTGGCTGGGCTTGGTGGTTATTTTGATGGTCACTATCTCTCTCTACAGGTCAATACAGTAATTTTGCTTTCCTGTATAATATGCTTTTGTCCACTCCCTCTAAGAAAAGGAGCTTAACATTTATCTGAATGATTAGCCACTCATAAACCAGAAAATGATAGACATTTCAAACATTGCTTATGAGGATAAAAATTTGAAAACTACTGAAGGTTGTATTATACTCAACATAATTCATAAATATTTAAAGAATTTCACTGTCACTTTCTAGTAAAATGCAACTTAAAGAGCCATTTCAACAGCCCATTTGCCCATGTATCACTGCAAAGTGTTCAAAATCAGGTTAGCAATCATTTTTAATCAGCAATAATTCAAGTTTTATATCTGCTTATTTTTATAAAGTAAAATGTCAAATATAATCTAATTATTCATTAGGCCCTCAAATCTCAAATGTTTAGAAATTTTTTGTGAGCATACTGTCATGCCATGACTACATTTTGCATTTGGGGGCATATACAGTTGGCCTTTGAACAATATGGGGGTTAGAGGTGTCACTGCCTCTATCCCAAAGTTGAAAATCTGCATATAAGTATTTTGTATTTTTTTAATTTTTTTTTTTATATCTTTATATCTTTCAGAGAGAGCAAGGGAGAGGGAGAGAGAGAGAGAAACATCGATGATGAGAGAGTCATTGATCAGCTGTCTCCTGCACCCCCCCCACTGGGGGTCGAGCCCGCAACCCAGGCATGTGCTCGACTGGGAATCGAACCACGATCTCCTGGATCATAGGTCGACGCTCAACCTCTGAGCCGTGCGAGCCAGGCTGCATGTAAGTTTTGACTCCACAAAAACTTAACTACTAATAGCCTTACTGATAAATCAGTCAATAAACACATATTCTGTATGTTATATGTATTATATACTATATTCTAACGATAAAGTAAGCTAGAGAAAAGGAAATATTATTAAGAAAGTTGTAAGCAAGACAAAATACATTTACAGTACTGTACGTATTTATTGAAAAAAATCTGCATATAAGTGGACCCACGCAGTCAAACCCTTATTGTTCAAGGGTCAACTGCATATAACATAAGTAACAAAATGAGATGTTTTAGTTGGCATGGCTCCATTTCTAGACTACTGAGTCTATTGCAACTCAGTCAGGCACAGATGTCACAACTAGGAAACGGGCCTTAAAGGGAGCAAAGATAATGACATTCAGTTGAGCTGATCTCTAGCCTGATTCAAGCAAAATGTTAATAAGTAGACAGCAAGCCCAGTGATTACATGATGTGGGATGAGTCTTACTACTGCAAATAACTGAATGGAGTTTCACATGTCTTTTCAAAATGAAGAATTTGACATGGCAACACATCTTAGAAGTGTGGGCTCTTGCAGAACTGAGTTTAGGTAAAATATTGATGACAAGATTTCATATGCCTAGGACGTAACATTTAGCAGGAGATGAAGAGATACATTTCCCACCAAAATCGAATGCCACTGCCATCAACCCCACAGAGGCTCAGCTACCTAAAATGGAAATGAAAATATAATGTATGGAAATATTCTCTTAGAAAAACTCCTTAAGGCTTCCCATGTATTAATGTATTAGTTTGCAAACATTAAGATCAAAGCCAAAGCAACAAATACATCCTAAAAAGTTTTTCGTCAGATTTTTATTAACGATATACAAGTAGCAGGGCATTAAAAATTAATAGGCTCAAGCCTTGAAATGTCAGACTCAATGATCTCTCCCCACACTCACCGTCTTTGCTTTTGGTTTCTGACTTGCCGGCTCTGGGTCTTCTAGCCTTGAGCGACTCCACATGGTTAAAAAAGAGAAAGGTTAACAGATGGTTTAAGAGCCTCTCATCTGCTGCAGTTAAGTTAAAAAATAGCAGAGGAAGGAGAACAGGAGCCAAGGTGCCAAACACGCAAGGCCCAAATTCATCGACGTGTAATTCCAGGCCTTCGGGCTAACCCAATAAACTGTTGAATATTCAGTTTTAAATAAAATCTACTGTAACTTGGAGATAATCGACCCGCCTTACTTATAGAATATGGCTGGCTCCTAAGTTTAAAAATAAGTTTCTATTCTTTTTTAAGTGTTTAAGATGCTGCACATGGAGTCCTTGCCCACTCATGAGGCCCTCGGGATAATTCTGGGCCCCCAAATCATTTTCTTTCCAGGAAGCCCAACTCATCTGACAGAGAGGCAGCCACAGGAAAGCAGAGAAAGAAGTGTGTATAATGCACATTCCCCATTTCCCGGGATCCAGAATATCCTGTGGTGCCAAACTGTCAGTCCCCCTATCTCTCGGACAATGAAGTCAATCCCTAATTGCTAACAGGTCTGGGCGCGGCTCTGGCAGAACTGTGCCAGCCTCGGGTGGCAGGAGTCCCTCCCTGGGTGCTGTTCGGCGTGTGCTGCCACTCGCAGGGCCTACAGAGCTATGGACCAAGAAACGGCAAATTAAAAACATTTGACTTGAAGAGACAAGAGACAACAGAGGCTGGTGAGAGTGTGGGGAGAAGGGCACCTGTGGGGACCGTCAGTGAGACTCATCAGCACCGGGTTCTCCCAATTCCAAGATGTGCCTGTCGACAGCCGCTGCTTGTCACTCTCTCCCTCCCTCCTGCCATTGCCTTGCTTTGCTCTATGAAACTGGTAGGGAGAGGAATGAAATTTAAAAAGCGGAATACAGCCCTGGCTGGTTGGGCTCAGTGGTTAGAGCGTCAGCCTGGGGGCTGAAGGGTCCCGGGTTCGATTCTAGCCAAAGACATGTACCTTGGTGACAGGCTCGACCCCCAGCCGGGGGGGGGGCCTGCAGGACGCAACCAATCGATGTGTCTCTCTCACATCGATGTTTCTCTCCCTCTCTCTCTCTCTCCCCCTCCCTCCCACTCTCTCTGAAAAGCAATGGAAAAAATATCCTCGGGTGAGAATTTAAAATAATAATAACAAATGACTAAATAGAAAGAGGAGTATGGAAAAGAAATAAGACACGAGTCAAAGAAATAAGACACGAGTCATCCTCTGAACCTGAGGAAGGGAAAGGGCGTTAAAGATGGGGGGCAAGGAAATAAGGCATAAAGCAGGGGTCTGGGAGAGTGGCAGAGTGAACCAGCTGGGGGAATGGAGTCCTGCGGCTGAGCTGTGCCCAGAGCCCACGCGAGGTTCGTGGTCATAACATTAAAGTTAGTGCGATACTGGGCAAGGGGGGGGACAAGGGGGGGGGGAGGCTCCAGGGCAAGCGTGCGGTTAGGGCCCCCGCACCCCTAGGCCGCTGTATTTCTAGTTACCTAAAGAGGGATCTAGATCAAGCTGGAAGAGAGCTTGTCTGCAGGAAGCAGAATTGTGGGTGGTCTCTGCTAACCTCTTTATATTTTTCAGTATTTTATTAAGATTTTACAAAGAGTTACGTGTTTCATTTTATAAACAGATAAAAACAATAAAGCTGTTTCAAAAACAAAATAAAAGGAAAGAAAGAAACTAACCCAATTTCCTGTAGAAAGACTGCTGCCCTAAATTTGGATGCTTCCTTGACTATTAATTTGGGTATTAATGATAACCTTCTACAACAGGAAAAATACTAATGAACCACTCGGGAAAAATGAAGAAAAGCACAGTACCGGTGGAAAAAAACACCAAAAACAAATCTGCAAAGCTACTGAGAATATAACAGGATGCCAAGAGGACTTGTGTGTCTGTCCTCTTTGGAGATTTCCAGCTGAAATGGTGGGAGAGGAAGAATTCCCTCCCAGACCCATCTGCGGGAAAATATAGTGAAAGACGAGGGGTGCCTCAGAAAGGCTGTGATTATTTGGAAGCCCATGCAAGGGTTTCCTGTGTGTGCGGCCCCCTCTGCTCTGCGAAGGCTGGAACAGAGGGCCCCGCAGCCCCTTCCCGCCACACAGCAGGCTGAGCACAGAGGTCCCACTTGGAAGCGGATGGGGTGCACCCAGCTTTCTGGGCCCTGAAGGCCAAAGAGGTAAGGGGGTCCTGCTTGCCCTGGGCAGCTGTTCCGGCTGGTGGCTGGTGCTCTTGAAAGGCCCCCTGTCAGCCACAGAGGCTTCATCTAAAAACCAAATCTTCCCAAAGCACCTGTGTTGTTGCAACTCGACTTCTACAGGTTGGGTCAAGTCTGTCAAGAAGGACCGACCTGTGAGCTTAGGGGAAAAATAAAATGCCCTATCATGTGCACGGATATACCGCACTTTAGTTTGTTTGCACTAAACCTCAGCTTTAAGTACTTGGAAGACACGGGGAAGGCACTGGATTGAAGATCCTTAGCCTCCCCCTGCCTTAAATTTAAATTACTGTGAAATTAATTTAGTTTTACTATTACACTTTTACTGTGAGTCCTGAGCCAAGGACATTCTTACGTAAAAGTCTTTGTAGATGTAACATTTTGTATGCCTGAATAATACTGATATTGGGAAAACCTATTAATATTTTGTGAAATGGCATGTCTGGTTTGGATGGCATTTGGCTTTTTCTAGGGGAAAGGAACAGAATTCTACAAAGTGTTAGAAATTCTCCTGAGTGGACTGCAAAGGCGTGACAGATACACTAATCCCAATTGGTTGAGTTCTTAAGGAATGGCAAGCTATTGTTTGAAAAGATACTTTCTGATATAATTAAAAATTGGAGGGGAGGGTCTTAAGATTCTCAAAAAAGAAAAACCGAAAAACACTTCGAGTACTGCCTTCTACTCAGAAAAAGTTAACTGCTAGCGGCGCTCCAGCTACACAAACTGTAAGCCAGGTTTTCTCACTGGATGTTGTTATAATCGGATCCAGGAGGTTCCAGGATGATTGCTTGTTTCAGATACTCGCCAACTTTACAAGGCTTGTAAAGTAAGGAGAAATTCTGCTTTGCCTGACCTCATTTAAGAGCAGGAATACACATTCTTTTAGAGCTTGAAACCCTGCATTTTCTTGCTTTAATCTTTCAAACTCCCACCTTCCAAGGGCACCTCAGCTTTCATCACTGCCTTTCTCATAGTCATGCTTCTTATAGTTTTGTAATTTTTTTAAAAGGCAATATTAGAAGAGTTTAAGGCATTGGTATCCATTTTCCATTAAAGTGTCAAAACTCCTGATGCTGTACTATAGTCTCCACCATGCCCACAGTTTCAATTTTAAACCCATTTTCCCCCTTCTGATGACAGAACTTCACCCATGGCACTATTACCTTATAACTTTCATTTTTAATTAAAGAAGTTAAATTGGCAACAGAAAACACTTTGCTTTCACATCAGCTTTGTTAATAAAAAGTGAAAGTTAAAAGCAGTGTCCCTGTGGATAAAATCTAGTTCTGTACTCCAGTTTCTCCTTTATCTCATGAAGGCATTATGTTAAAGGTCCACGCTTATGACAATTTTAAAATAAAAGAAATAAAGAGAGTTGAAAATATTTTAAAACCAACTATTTTAGCTGATTACTAGTCTAGAAACAAGACTAGATATTTCCGTTGGGCAAAGGCTTCACAATTCTGAAGACGCTTTGCAAAATGATACTTAGATGATTAATAAAGATAAGCAGCAAAAATTCCAAAGAAAGTGAAATAAATATAATTTTAAGGAACAAATAGAAAACAACAAAATAATAATTTGAAGGAAAGGCCTGTAAAAATATATCAATAATTATATTAAATGTAAGGAGTCTAAATACACCTTTTAAAAAATAGATATTGTAGAATGAAAGAAATGATCAATATGCTGTTTACAAGAAACTCACTTCAAATATAAAATATTGGTAGGTTAGAGGTAGAAAAAGATATACCATGATAACACTAATCAAAAGAAGGCTGGAATGGCTATATTAACACTAGACAAAGTAAATTTTAGGCCAAAAAATTACCTGGAATAAAAAGAGATATTGCAATGATTAAAGGATCAACTTACCAAGAGAACATAACAATCCCAAATGTATATGCACCTAACAACAGAGCTTCAAAATACATGAAGCAAAAACTGATAAAACTGAAAGGAAAAACAAACAAATCTACATTTATAATTGGAAACTTCAACATTTCTCTCTCAGTAATTGATAGAATTTGTAAACAGAATGTCAGCAATAACACAGGAGAACTAATCAACGCCATTGACTGATTGGATCTAAATCTGCACTTATAGAATGCTTCACCTAAGGACAACCGAATCAGAATACACATTCTTTTCAAGTACGCATGGAACGTTCACCAAGTTAGGCCATATCCTGGGTCATAAAATACATCTTAAATTTAAAAGAATTAAATTTATATAGACTATCATCTCTAACTACAACTGAATTAAACTAGAAAGCAATATCGGCAGCCAGCCGGTGTGGCTCAGTGGTTGAGCATCAATCTACCATCCAGGAGATTGTAGTTAGATTCCCAGTCAGGGCACATGCCCAGGTTTCGGGATTGATCCCCAGCAGGGGGCATGCAGGAGGCAGCCGATCAGTGGCTCTCTCTCCCCATTGATGTTTCTACCTCTCTCTCCCTCTCCCTTCCTCTCTCTGAAATCAATAAAGATATATTTAGAAAAAAAAAAAAAAAGACATCAGACCCCTATCTCACATGCAAAAGATGGCTCAACATGAATAAAGACCTTCGCTGAAGAGCTAAAACTACAACACTCTTAGAAGAAAACATAGGTGTAGATCTTCGAGACCTTGTGGGTTTTAGATATGACGTCAAAGCACAAGCAAATAAATAAATAACTAGGCTTCATCAAAATTAAAAACTTATGTGCAGACCTGGCCAGGTGGCTCGGTTGGTTGGAGAATCGTCCCATACAACAGAAGGTTGTGAGTTCGATTCCCGGTCAGGTACATACCCAGGTTGCAGGTTCAATCCCAGGTCAGGGCGAGTATGGAAGACATTCTCACACTGATTTTTTTTTTAATATGTCTTTATTGATTTTAGAGAGAGAAAGGGAGAGGGAAAGAGAGAGAAACATCAGTGATGAGAGTCATTGATCGGCTGCCTCCTGCACGCCTCCCACTGGGGATCGAGCCCGCAACCCGGGCATGTGCCCTGACCGGGAATCGAACCTCAGTCTCCTGGATCCCAGGTCAATGCTCAGCCGCTGAGCCATGACGCCTGCCGGGCCACACTGATTTATTTATTCTTTTGTCTCTCTCTCTCCCTTCCTCTCTCTCTAAGATCAATAAAACATATCTTTGAGTGAGGATTTTAAAAGGTATGTGCGGCAAAGGACATGATTAAGAAAGCAAAAACATAATGCAAGAGTGGAAGAAAACATTTGCAAGTCATATATTTGACAAAGGACTCATACCTAGAATATATAAAGAACCCTTACAACTCCACAAAAACAAATAAAGTTATTTCTCTTTTAAAAAGTCTCCTGTTCAAATGATAACTTGAACATATGCATCTGCTTTTACTCTGAAAACCTCACTACATTACAGTCAAGTTCTTTTCTTTTAAAAAGAGGGACATAAACCCATAAGAAGAATTACAGAATAGACAATAACAAACTTTTGGGAGGTGGAAAGCAGGTGGGAGAGTAACTTAGGCACAAGAAATCCAAATCCTAAGCTGAGAACTGACTGAATCTACACCATGTGCTTTCCAACTCCTATCTGTGCAACTCCCACCCGTTGTCCAAGAGCCTCCTCCTTTTGCAGGTTATCAGTATTGCAGCCCACCCTCCATTCATTCTAAAAATCCAACCTCAATAACAATAACAATAATAATAATTATACCACCGATGGAGCACTTATAAAATGCCCCAGCGGCATTCTGAGTAGTCATAAAATGAATAGACTGGCATTCTGTGGTTCTCAAGTTTTCTTATTATTCAATATTATTTCCTTGATTTCTTAAGAGCAGAATTTCTATTTTATCCAGCTCTAAAATTTTTCACAACACCAGACTCCAAAGAGGTACCTCAATTGATTCAGTTCGCAGACTACACACCTACTGATCTTCATTAGTGCCAATTAGCCGATGTCCAGTTAGTAATCGAAACGCAGGGAGCGCGCCCCTGTTGCCAGCTGAGGTCTTGCCACCAGAAAATTTGCCTGTCATCCCGAAGTACAGCAGGTGGCATCTCAGAGACCCATCTATTCATTTACCGCAGGGTGACCTGCCTAGTTCAGCATTTAGCAATCAGACTTCTAAACAGCAATAAACCCCATGCTGAGTAGGCAACAGATGAAAAAAAAAGATGCCTTTTATGGCACTTCATGATAATGGCTTTATTGCCAAAAGCCATATTAGCAGAAGATGGAAGATTCGATTTATGGAATCTCCTGAATGTCTGTCTGTTCAGCAACAGCCTGTTCATGCCCAAGAAGAGATCGGTGCCTGTGGAAAACCTATTTGAAGGACAACCCACAACGCTACTTGCTCTGCCAAGTGAACAAATTCACATCCTTTTATTTTTCAAGCCAAAAGGGGGCAAAACTAACCAAATGAATTAGCGCATCCTGCTCGAAACTTCAGCGTCAAACTGGAACATTGAGAATTGGAAGCGCCCCACTCACTGTGATGACCTAAAAGTCACTTAAGACAATTCAGAGAAATGCCAGCAAAACTTTCTTCTTTTTGAGACAACAAAAGCAGATGGGAAACTGCTAAAATGGCCCAAGTATGTGGCACTTTTATAACATTTATGTGGCTCTTGAAAAAAATCAGCTTTAATTGACTTTTTGCTTCCTACGTCCTAGTTCTGTCAAAACCTCTTCTGCTTTTTCAGGGACTTAAATCAGAGAACAAGCCATTCTGAATATATTCCACCTTTAATGACTAAGGTTCAGAAATGATGTACTTCTTCTTGGCCCTTGCCAAAGAGACGAGGGAGAAACGCAAGGGAAGGAAAAATTATAAATAAAACCTATTTCTAAGATGGCATCGAAACAAAACAAAGAGAGGAATTACACTGGAGGCCTAGCAGAGCCTCCAGCTCCCTGTGTGTCCTGGAAATTTCCATTGAACCCCTTCATTTCATATTATCTCCATATGAAGAATAAATAAGTTAATATACTTCGACCCCAAATACCAAATCAGAGTGGAGGGAGGCCTTGACACTTGCCTTATTTATCTGCCTTAGTTTATACATGAGATGCCTTCGAAGGCATGTTGTGAAAATATGCAATGGTAGCTCTCATTCTTAGAAGGTGTGAGTGATGAGTTTAAAAAAACAAAGAAGCCCAAAAAATCTTTCACCTTCATTATGAGCATATTTGACCTTGGGTTAACCTTCTAGCTCTGTCCCCTTGGAAACTAGATCAAGGTGACTGTCAGCTGGTTCCCTGCGTGGAGGAAGGGAGGCAGAGAGAATAGCTCCCTGGAGTGAGTCAGTACTGCTGAGGGTGCTTGGTTTGGGTCCTGTGGATCCAAAACTCTGGCTAGAACTTAGAAAATCCCCTAAGATGGGGCCTTAATAGAACAAAATTGCTATGTAAGTCTTTTAAGGTATGGATATATTTTAGTCACTTTATCACTATTTTCCCCTCTCTTTTTTAAACCTTTAATTCTCAAATAAACATTATTATTTAAGAAAACCTTATGATCACCACCAAAGTCAAGAAATATAAATTTACTAGTGACCCCAGAAATCCCTCCATGTGCCTTGTCCCAGTGTCAATCCCCTCTCACTCCCCAAAGCAACCAATATCCTGGCTTTTTACAGTAATTACTTCTTTGCTTTGTGTGTGTGTGGGGTGGGGGGGAGAAAGAAAGAGAGATTTTATCACCAAGTGTGCTCCCCTAGTGTGTACCCTGTCTTGCCCTTTTAAAAAATTTAATATATCTTTTAGGTCTTCCTTAATTTTACAGGTCCCTCTCCAATCCCTTTCTTTTAGTTATAATTTATCTGTCAAAACCTGGAGCATTTGATCTGTAGAGTTCTCACAGCCTAGATTTGCTGACTGATACTCTTGGTGAAATTCAACACGCTCCTCCATATTTCTTGCAAATTGGCAGTTGGATCTAGAAGCTGGATAAGAGCCAGGCGCAATCCTTTTGGTAACACCATAGCTGCTGTTGAGGTCTTTCATTAGGAGACAGTGTGATGATCTCTCTTTTTGTGATGCGAGCAGCTGTCAATGCACAATGCCTAAATCCGTTAAAATGCTGATATTCTAATTGTCATTGCTTTTTTTATCTATTAGTTGGAATAGTTTTATAAAGAGATGTACCCTCTCTTACAGTTTGGTTGCCATTGTCCCAGATCACCTAGAAAAGGCAGGATAAATGCTTGAATCAATCCCTTTATTTACCCATTTCAAGATAATAAATTGGATCTTTATCATCTTCTGAAGATGACCAATTGGGTTTGTATTTTTAAAATCATTATACACTCATGGATTTAAATATATTGTTGTAAGTTTTGACCCAGTACAAATAGAAGTCTTCAAATTAGCTACTGAGTAGACACAGAAAACATACTGATGGTTGCCAGAGGGGAAGGAGGAATTGGGGGACTGGGTGAAAAGGTAAAAGGATTGAGAAGTACAAATTGGTAGCTACGAAATAGTCACAGGGACATGAAGTACAGTACAGGGAATATAGTCAATAATATTGTAATAATAAGTATGGTACCAGGTGGGTACTGGAAATATTGGGGGGTAAACTTGGGAAAGTATATGAGAGTCTAACCACTATGCTGAACACCTAAAACTAATACAAAGTAATATTGAGTGTAAGCTGTAATTGAAAATTTTTTTAAAAGGCAAGTATGTCAAAAAAAATTAGCTCCTGAATCCTTTTCACATGACCTTATAGCCTCTAGTAGCTTCCTCAGTATTTGGTATAACAAGATGTTTCAATTCACCTTGTACATTTTCTGTCCCAGACCTGGACTCTGCCATTTCTCCAAGAGCCCTGGCTTCTTTCGGTGGGAAATGATATTGTAAGGTTACAATCTGGCACTGGGGACACTCATCGCTAGGCCTTTTCACTAATCAGAACCAGAAATATACATACATATACATATATAATATTTTGTTAAAATAAAATAGCTCAAGAGTTCATATGATAACTCCTCATTTAACCTCAAGACTGCTATTTTTTAACATAATCTCTTCTGTATTACATCTATGTCTGGGTAGCCTGGTTCCCAAAACATGAGATAATTAGAATATCTCATAATTATTTGTTTACTTTATCCCATATTATACACACAATGATAGATTAACAGTACTAATACTACTACCACCAAACTAATTACTGTGAACAGTTAAGAAAAACAACCTTGCATATGTTCTCCCCTATTTTTTATAGTTGTACAGTATTAGGGCATACAGCCATTACATACCATACATTCTTCCTTTTACCCTCATTTATCTAAGATCTACAAATAATCATATGTTTAAATGGTCACCAACAGTCCTTATATTGGTGTCTTTCTAGTCATTGTGGTTGTCCAGAGCTCTTTTTCTTGTAGATTCCGCAAGAAGTGTTCATGGAAACATTTTCTGAGTTCTTGTAAGTTGATGACAGTAATCTATACTTGAGGCTCATTTTTCCTGGATATAAAATCTTTGGCTCATATTTTCTTTCCTTGGGTATCTTAAAAATAATAATCCATTTATCTGACTTTCCTTATAATTTACTTGCCCTTCTTTCTTGGATAACCAAAAGAAATTTTCTTATAAGTTCAGTTATTTTACCAGAATGTTTTGGTGTTGGTAATCCTGGAATAATATCCATTCTGGGTCAATATTCTCAGTGACCTCTTTCAATATGCCTTTTCAAATACTTTTTAATTTTGGGAAACTTTCCTAAAATTATAGCTTTCAATGTGTGTTCTCTTCCCTTGCCTGAGTCCTCCCATTGAGGCACTCTTATTACTTAGATGTTGGACCATCTTTGCCTACCTTTAATATTTGTCAGTTCCTCTAAAATATATTTATCTCTTCACTTACTTTTTATTTTTAACATGTTCCTCCCTCTTACTATTTCAAGACATTATCTGTCATTGTATTCTTTCTAGTTTAGTCTTCATTTCTAAAATGATTTTTTCTTTTAGTTTTAAAAGGGTTCTGTCATCTTTTCTGTTTTTCTAATTTTGACCTGTTATTTCATGTCTTGTATCATTTTCTTTGTGTGCTTTATCGTATTTTGAAATAGAAGGTTATAGTGTGGATTTGTTTTGCGATCATGTCTATATGTTTTCATTGTCTGAAGGTATGTTATTCAGCCATTTAATCTCCCTTTAAATATAGTTAGTATGGAATTTGACCTGAATTGCTTGCTTATTTTTATGTGAAATTAATTTCCCTGAAATTTTAGAAGAGGTGGTGGCTCAGGGTAGCTTTCCTCTATTTGCTGGCAGCAAAACAGCGCCAGATGTTAACCAGCAGAGTTGGAATGGGCCTCAGTCCAGCAACCTTGGTACTTGAGTTCTGGCTAAGAAAGAATTCAGAGGCAAGACATGGATATAAGCAAAAGTTTATTTAGGAAGTCACAGAGGTAGAAGAAGTGAGCTGTGGAGGAAGTGAACCAGCTGAGTTGTGTGGGCTCAGGGAACAAGTTACAGAGGCAAAAGAAGGGCCCTTGAAACTTAGGAGAAAGAAAGCAAAGTACGCTTGAAAAGAAGATTCAAGCCAGCATGCTCTAGAGAGCGAAAGCCACACTGAGTTCTTGCCTTGAGGGTTTTAAAGGCGGGGACTTTTCGGAAAGTCTTGGGGAAGGATCTCAGTAGAATATTCATCAGCTTTCTAGGTGTGCTCTTTCAGGGTCATGGTCTCCACTGACTGGTCAGCGACAGGGCAGGGGGTCATTAGTCATCACAGCTGGTCCTTATGTCAGTCATGGCATCGCCCCACCTGGCCTTGCTACTCTTCTTGGCCTGAAGCTGAAACACAACCAAGGTCTAGATATTATCACTAGTTTGACCAAAACTCTTGTCTCTGTGGTGAACAGACCCAAGGCTCTGCTTCCAAGATTATTTGATGTAGGTCAGAACCTCATTGTTCTGAGGGATTAATGCTTAAGGGACTGGCCGTGCAAGGGCTTATATGTGAGTCATGTGAAGCTATTCTTTGGCCCCCTTGTTCCTCCTCTAAGGGGTCTACTGCATGGCCAGCAACATGCCAGGGGAGGAATGGTCAGGGTCCAAACCGCATAACCAGAAATATGAAAGGTCAGGGGTTCTAAACCGCCTGACCAGTGATATGCTAAGGGAGGAAAGGTCATCCTGGGGGTGAGGCCCTTGTTTTCCCAGGTTAGCCTGCTGCTAGGCACCGGGGCTTTCCGCCCTGGTGACCTTCTGTACCTGGCCTTTCATCCTTGCTCTGCTCATGTCTGTCTAACTGCCTACTACATACTGTTTTTGGTTTTGCCATTTAGTACTTTATTTTCATGTGTAAATTTAGAGATATCAGAAAATTCTGCCACCACTACTGCCACCATCTTCTCAGAATCCCTTATTATTCTGTTTATTTTAGTATGGTCACTCAAACAGCTGATATGAACACCAGATACCAGGACGGACCTGTGGTATCAATACAAGAAGTCTGGGTGAACCTAACACCCTCAAGTATTATTGTAATAGGTACCTAAAAATTGTCCTGCCATTTTTAAAAAATGTTTTTTCATGCACATTTGCTTCAGTACCTCTATAAAAGGCTCACGTTTCTTTTTCCTTTGTGCCTTCATTCATTGCCTGTGTATAAAGGGTAATTTTTTTAAATATTAAAAAGATATAATTTACATTCCCTCATGGTCATACTCCACCAAATAAGCAAAGCAAGATTCGATGTACCCAGCAAGGAACCAGTGGCACAGCTGGACACAGATGGGTCCCTACTCAGTTTTCCATCTCAAAACTGGCTTTTTGGAGGCCGCAGAAAGACTAACACCCTGAAGGCTGAGTTTTCTTGAACCCCCCCCCCCATTTCCAACTCCTAAGTTCCTCTGTAAACCCATATTCCAAGCTGGGAAGACCACTTCCTGAGGCAGAGAAGACTCAAACCGTGACACAGGGAAACTCCCACTGGGGCAGAAAATGAAGGGACCCATCTTGATCGGGGTTCACGAAAGAGCTGAGCCTGCGGCCTGGGAGAGCTGAGCCTGCGGCCTGGCTTCCCCGGCAGGAGTGAAACAGGGACAGCCAATTCGAGAGCATTCTCCAGCCGGCTACCATGGGTGACTAGATTCCTTGGCCCCACCCCAGCAGCTTGATGAAATGTGTGTTCCGCAGGGAAGAAAGCAGCGCTGTTTACGCACCAGCTCCCACCCCTAAGTTCAGGGTTTCCCTGGGGACATGACCTCCCTACACTTCCAGGTGGCTCGCATGTGAGTGCCGAACCCGCGCCCACCGGACCATGTCCCAGCACCAGAGGCCCCAGGGCAGGAATTGAGGGCTGCAGGGCAGGGCTGACAGGAGTCCCCTCTGCGAAACTGGTGGCTGCTGCCGGGGTGTCTGGCAGGGGCAAAGGCACAGGCAGTGAACAACACAGGACCCAAGGAAGTGCTCGCCACAGAGACAGGAAAAATTTAATCAGATGTTCTACCTTTCCTTCTAAGGCGATTAATCGCTTTCTAGAAGAGAAGGTGTCTGCAGAGCCCAAGACCTCAGTTTTTATTCATTCCCCTGCGGTAAAGGACATGTGAACTGGTATGCAGATGTAAAGGAATAATACTTTACTAGCCACCTTTACAGAGAACAAGCCTGTGCTGCTCCGGCAGGACATTCCCTTCTCCCAGATCATGTATGATCTGCCCTTTTGTGCCGGTTTCAGAGCCTGTGGACAGCTCTGCTGGGAGACAAGGACCAGGTTCAGCTGCTCCCTGACCTTGCCAAGCAGACGAAGAGCAATTCTTTCTGTTAGATGGTGTCGACCACGGACCAGGGAGGCCCAGGAGCAGCTCCCAAGCTTCCCACGTCCTATATAAAATGCCAGCAGACTGCCCTTTGACACGCGGCCAGCCTCCCCCAAGTTGGCATCAGAAACCACTTTTTTCTGTATCCTTGAATCAACAATGTCATAACCGAATCTCTGTAGCTTAATGTCAGTTTTCAATATTCTTTCACTCTTTAATATCCGCTTCAACCTGGAAAATGTTCTCAGGATACTGGTTTCCTGCCTTGCCCTTCCCTCCGGTATAATGAAAGTGTGTATCTCTCTGACTCCAGGTCAGCAGCCTGCCTGAGCCACCTGCACCCCGAGGATGCAGCTCACAGAATCGCTACATGAAGTTTAGTTAAAGGGAAATGTGGTTAAGTTGTATGCTTCTAGTGTTAGAAATATCTGAAGTGTTATCTTTTGGTAACTGCATCTTTGAGGTGTTAGTTTTATTCTAGATGGCAGGCTTCCTTTCCTGGCACTAAGTCTGGGTCCATCCTGGCACTAAGTCACCACTGAGTTCGGGGTAGGGCAGGCTCATGCCAGGCTCTGTGTGTCCAGTGACAAGGGGCAGCATCTGCTAAGTGGGTGCTAGGCAGCACTGTGTCCTTTACATGTTTTACCGCACTTTGTGTCCCTAATAACCCTATAAGGTAGGTACTGTCTTTATCTCCAGTGTACAGGTGAGAAAACCAAGCAAGTTCAACAACTTGCTCAGGGTCCCACAGCTGGGAAGTGCACCTTTATCTCCAGCGTGCGAAGTACTTTTTGGCCATGTCTGTTCTGAGGGCTGAGTGATGTATCTACCAAAGCCCTCTGCTTCTCTTTGATGCTGTCTTGGTTCCTCCCCAAACTTCCTATGGTTTTTAGCACTCCCACTTCCACAACCTACCCTGTGTCCTTTTTGAGAAACGAGAGCCACAGAGCAATAATGGTGGTTCTTGCTAACTTTGACCATGGGTCTGCCCCGCTGCCTCTCACAGGATGGCTCCTCCCAGGTAGGTGGAGAGGCTGAGCTTTTCTGGGTGCTAACAGCTGCTCCTACCACATGCCATGTGCAGAGCATAGTGCAAGACACTCTGGGAGCTTGGAAAGAAGCCCTGAACCCATGAATGCACAGGACCCGCCGATGAGACAGGCCAGCGCGCCCGCAGAGTTCAGGGAAGGGACAGGGCTCAAGGAGCTGCATGGGAAGGCTTTCCAGATCACAGCTAGACAGATGGAACAGACAGGAGACAGCAGCTCAGGCTGCGAGGCCACCTTTGGAAAAGATGCAGAAGTGCGAACACAACTGCTGCTGTCACTCTGATTCTAGCTCGCTGGACTCCTTCTGAGGGGAAACACTGCTGGCACAGGCTGCCGCTAGCACTTGGAAAAATGCTCAGCGGTAGTTTAGATCAGGGCTTTACAAACTCTGGCTGTTTTCGTGACTAGTTTTCTTGAACAGCCAGTCATTTACAGGCATCGCGGCTGCTTTTCCACGACGACAGCAGGGCTGAGTGGTGCGAGAGACCAGATGGCCCACAAACCTAAACTATTTGCTATCAGGCCCTTTAAAAACAAGTTTGGCTCTGACCGGGTGGCTCGGTTGGTTGGAGTGTCATCCTGTACACCAAAAGGTTTGGGTTCAATTTCCGGTCAGGGCACATATAGTACCTAGGTTTTAGGTTCAATCCCCAGTCAGGGCACGTGTAGGAGGCAACTGATCGATGTTTCTCTCTCACATCAATGTCGTTCTCTCTCTCTCTCTCTCTCTCTCTCTCTCTCAAATCAATTTTTAAAAAATCCTTGGGTGAAGATTTAGAAAAAAGTTTTCTGATCCCTGTTCTAAAATATCAATTGATTGGGGCTACAGATGTACTATACTATAAAACATTTATCTAAAACTTGAAAGAAATTCAAGATACTCAAGTTAATCACATTCTCAAAAAACGTATCAAAGAAGCTAATCTGAAAAAGACAAATATTACAGATTCAAATGTAACCACTTCCCACATGTTTCAAAGGTCCTAGAGCACACTCTCACCTGCACAAATTCTGTGGTTAGGGGACTGAGACTCCCAACAGGTTTGGCATTTCAATCACCAAACTCTCTGTCATTCAGAACAATAAATATAAAATAGTCAGAGTCATCTGAATGCTGTTTGTTAAGCATGTGTTAAATAAAAGAAAACATGCATAATCCACAGGTCTGAAGTAACTTTAAATAAAATGTTTTATACGGATAAAAATAACAAAATTAAAATGCATAAAAACCAAGGTCATCTTACCAAAAATGTTGCTAAGCAAGCCAATTCCCCACCTCCCAAAATGATTAACGGCGATGTGTGTGTATGTACGCTTAGGTATGTACAGGACTAGGGGGAAGGCACGGCAGACGTGCAGATGGAAGGCAGGTAGAAAACGCCCTGCTTTAGAAGACACAGCCTTAGCCAGAACTGTGCCAGGAATGAGGCGTGTGTCCGAGCCCAGGGCACGGAGCCACCCTGGGGCTCAGCCTCCCTGTGAAGGACTCCGGCTAGAGGGTCTCTAAGGGCTTTTCCATTTTGAGATTCATGGAAATTAGCAGAATATTAGAATATATTTGAAAAGGAGGAAAAACTGATTAATGTAATGAACATAAACAAAGGAAATCCTTTTACAGCCTTTTGATATTTTTGTTACACTATCTAAATAGATTTTCTATACTTAAAATAATAAAATGATATCATCTAGACTTCCAAGAACCTTGATGCACTGGACCCTCCCAGATGGGAAAGGAAACTGTAGAGAAAGAGGGAGGAATACTGGGAGCAGCCCCCCGAGAAGAGCAATGCAGTCGGGAAAGAGCCTGTGGCCTCAAGCAGCTGCGCCCGGCCAGGAGCCCGCGCTCCCCCCTCAGCGCGCAGCAGCCGCAATGAGGCTGCCCTCCGGGGAAGATCAGAATGGGATTTGGGAAACGGCACCAGGCACATAATGAAAGAATCGGAAACACGTTAGAGAGGAGCTCCATGCTACCCAAGGAGCAAAGGTAATCAAAGGGGCCGGGGAGAATCTGCCTCTTCCTGGGCTCTGCCTCCTGGCAGGGGAAACCTGCAGACGCAGATCCCAGCGAGTACTGTGGGCTAAGCCACCAGGGGCCACGTGTCGTGTGAGGAAGGTAACGAACCCACCCACGGGCATTCAGGAACAGAAAGCTGGGGAGCACGTAGGGAAGAGCTGAGAAAGCAGGGCCAGGAGTCAGAAACCAGGCACCCAGAGGCCTGGGCAGGGATGCCACTGGGTGCGTGGTCTGCATCTACGTGGGTGCGTGGTCCGCATCTATGTGGGTGCGTGATCACCCAGAGGGAGGGCCAACCCCGGGGGGGGAGTGCTGGGAAGCCGAGGGAAGGAGCAGGCAGCTGAGCTGAGTGCTGCTGGAGAGCCCGTCAGGACAGGCCCGGACACCCACCACCAGTGCTGGTGGCCAGGGAGTCACCTGTGACCACTGCAAGGCAGATAGGCCTGGGTGGGCGAAGGCGGGAGGGAAGAGGGCACGGGACAGTGTGTGTGGACAGTGCTCTCCAGACAGACCTGAACGGGTTAAGTGAGGAAGAAAGGATCCAGCTTCCAGACGAAAGTGGGATACATGAGGAAAAGAAGGGAAGATCTGCAGGAATATTCTTCAGGTTGTGAGTCAGGATCCACCAGTGAGATCATTTCTTTAAAAAAACCTACAGTCCTCCTCCTGTGTCTTCCTCCACTACTTTCACTCAGGACACTTCACTTCTGGCACGCTGGTCATCAAAGGTACAGGGGAGGGGGGAGGCCCACCAAGCAATTCTGGGACACCAGCTGGTGCCCTGCCATTGAACTCAGTTTTGACACCATCTAACTGGAGATGGCATCAGATCCCACAGTAAGTAAAGGGCTCAGTCCCACAAGGCTGACCCTCTCTTCAGATGCCGATCACAAGGAGTAGGTCCTCAGGTTACTCACAACTTCTGTCCAACTTGGCTAAAAATCAGAGGTTCCCATGACCTCCTTCCCTTGGATTCTGTTATTTGCTAGAACGCTCACAGAACTCAGAGAAACACTTACTAGCGTTTACCAGTTTATTGAAGGGTATGATAAAGGCTACAGATGAACATCCAGAAGAAGACATACACAGGCCTTGGTCTCAGCTCCTGAGTGCAGGAGCTTCTGTCACTGTGGAGTCGGGGTGTCGCCCTCCCAGTACATGGATGTGTTCGCCAACTTGAAAGCTCCCAAACAGCCTACTATAGAGATTTTATGGAGGCTTCCTCATGTAGGCACGATTCACTATTAACTCCATTTCCAGCCCCTCTCCCCTCTCTGGAGGATGGGGTATGGGCCTGAAAATTCCAAGCCTTTAATCATGGCTTGGTGTTTCTGGCAACCAGCCCCCACCCAGGAGCCATCCAGTCTCTTCATTAGAACAGAAGACACTCCTATCCCCCAGGAGTTTACAAGGGTTTCAGTTGGGTTTGAGGATACACATTCTCCAGGTTTTCCTTTTACCTCACTGGAAATACCTGTGTAGACAAGCCACTGTTCATGAACCTAAGACACTAAAATCCTGGAGTGTGTACCACATTCCTGTATTAAAGTCTACCAAAAATGCCACTGCTGTGACATGTCCACCACAGATCCAAACAAAGAAATCAGACCCACCTGCTATGGGAGCAAAATTAATAATTTTATAGTTATTCATTATGAAACAATAACCTTCACTAGAGGTCAAAGTTAAAATAATAACTAATAACCCGAACACTAATCTGGCCCTTGATTTTAATTAATTTTCTTTAACATGAAGATCGGGATTTAGAAACATGCATAAATGAATGCTAATTTATATCACTGAACTAAAAAAGACAGGGGCTTTTTGTTTAAAGTGCTTTACTAATTGTTTAACAAAATGAACACTCTTAAAATATTTTACCTTTAAAATCTTCTCTGCCAAGGCTGAAGTTAGGGTCCCTGACTGAACAAGTATACAGCTCCTGAGAATTAGGGCAAATGGCTCATCGAATGAATGAAGACAGAGGCTGAAATACAAACATTTGTGAAGTGCTCATATTTTATGAGCCAAACCGGACTATAGCAAATCATCACGTCTTAAAAATGTAGAGAGCACTGTGAGCTGCTCATTTTATATCGATTCGACCTTCTGTTCCTTTAATGACCTGATCTAAAATGATCTGGCAGGCTCAGCATCACCCCCAGCTCCATGTCAGCAAGGGACATGTGTTAAAATATAAATACTACACGTTTGGCATTAGCAAAAGTGTTTTGCAGGAATAATTTTTAAACTTTAAAAGTTATAAAAGGGAAAGTTTAGAAATCATATAGAATCGTGAAGTCAGAGGTGGTCTGATGCTGGAGGGAAGAGAAGAAATGAAGAAGATTTACAAAGCTTTTAAAATATCACTCATGCCCGGCCGGCATGGCTCAGTGGTTGAGCATCGACCTAGGATCCAGGACCTAGGATCCAGGAGATCGCAGTTTGATCCCCAGTCGGGGACGTGCAGGAGGCAGCCGATCAATGACTCTCATCAATGATATTTCTCTCTCCCTCTCCCTCTTCCTTCCTCTCTCGGAAGACAATAAAGATATATTTTAAAAATAAAATAAAGTATCACTCATGATAGGGACCCAACACACAGTACCAAAAAAAGAGAGGGGTACTTAGAGTATTATATAAAGGTATGATTATAAAGATTGCCATTTGGACAAAAGCCCAAGGATTTCTTGGCATCAAAGGAAATGAGGTGGAGAAAAACAAAGACTGCAGAGAAACTATACCTGTGAAAACAAAGGGCTCCTGTACTCGGGGCAACACCTTTCTCAAGTGGGGTGTGACAACCACAAACTCCCTGCTCACATTCTTCCAGAACATGATAGGGACAAAAGTCCACATCTCTTTTCAGCAAACAGAGCAAGACAAATCTCCAGAATCACATCTTCAAAAAAGTCTGGGAAGGGCTTTCTACAGAACTTAATCTACTTGAGGAATAAACACCTTTCCAAGAGAATGTTTTTCAGTGAAAGAAGCTGATAGGAAGGGAAGGAACACTCCTGGGATAAGATGGCAGAAGGACCACTTTGAAAGGTTTTAAAGAGAAATGATCTTACCTTTTCCCTCATCAGCAGGCCCCGCGCTCTCAGGCTGGTGGTGACGCCCAAGTCACAGGGTTCCACGCGGCAGCCTCAGCAGAGTGGGGAGCTGAAAATCACATGCCTACTAAACAAAAAATAATAACCTTAAAAATCCTGGTTAGACTGCTAATTACTTAGGTTTATATAGCAAATCTGCTGCTTTTATATTTTCCGTTTAAGCTCTAACATAAATCATTGCATAAGTGGAAATTCTTTTTGAAGTACTTAACTAATTACCTCAAGGGGGAAAATAGAAAAATAATTTCCTTCCACATTTGAGCAACCAGTATGTTCTTTTCCCCCCATGGTGGCCTCAAGGGACAGAAGCTGCTGACAATCTCTCCAAGGGACCATCCCAGGCACAGACAGGCTCAGACGCCATGATCTGGTGTGACCTCTCCCCAGCAAAAGGCCTGGACCTTCCTGTTCACACCCGTCTTTGGTCCCAGCTGGGCACAAACATACAACGTTACAGGTACCCATCTAACCCCATCTTTTCAGGGTGGTAACCAGTGTACTTTGAGCATGTCACCAACAGCCAATCTCTCAACTCTTCTGTTTCCATTAAACTATCATCATATCCCTACTCAGACCAGTCCTGAATTAAGTCAACATGATTAGCATTGATCTAACACATACCTACGTCAAGCCCTGGGGTAGGCACAGGGACACAAGACCAAATAAAACACACTGTTCCCACCCAGGAAGACCTCAGTTTAATCGGTGAGGCAGACATGAAGTTCTTAATTTTCAAACAAGTGGCCCACATTTTCATTTTGCACTAGGCCCTACAAATTATGCAGCTGGTTCTGCCTCACCTCTAAGTGGGTGTAATAGTAGCATCTATTATGACCATAGGGTATTGGGAAGATTAAATGAGCAAATGGATGTAGAAAGCACAGTGTCTGGCACAAAATCCTCCATAAGTGGAAGCCACTTTATTAGCATTATTATAATTACACCCCCAAGGAGAAGAGAAAGGCTTGATACAAGGGGCCAGCAAAGGAGGCGGGGAGAAGAAACCTGGGGACAGGATGGACGGGATGTCTCTCTGGAGGGTGGAGACGATGCATGAGAAGGATCCAGGAAGGCTAGCTGGGCAGGGTGCCCTCTCCCACGCCAAGACCAGCAATTAATAAATTCATTAATAAGTGGAAATCAGCCTGCGAATATCCACAAGGCTATAAACTACAGCACCTTCAACATTCATACCCAAATACAACTCTTCGCTAAAAGTGAAGTCTCACTGCTACTGATTTTAGCAATTTGAGAACATAGTACAGAAAGGCTAACGTGTAATATGTGGCCTACGGTTGTGAACAGTTAAAGGAGAGGGGAGTCAAGAATGCAATAGTTGCCCTGGCGGGGTGGCTGCGTTAGTTGGAGCGCCGTCCTGTACACCAGAATGTGGCCGGTTCGATACCTGGTCAGGGCACATACCTAGGTTGCGGGTTCAATCCCCAGTCAGGGTACATGCGGGGGGGGGGCAACCAATCGATGTTTATCTCTCTCTCCCTCTCTCCCTTCCTCTCTCTAAAATCAATTTTAAAATGTTTTAAAGAATGAAATACTTCGAGAAAAGACAGCACGTGAAGTCAAGGCTTCAGCAAATTATCTAAGCTCTAGTCAAATTAATCTGTGACAACTAAAAGCCAGAAATTCAGTTAAAAGACTGAGTGTTAAGTAATATTACTAAAGCAAACAAAAGTAGTGGTTGAACTATTTCAAATTACCATTTCTGTAGCCAAATGGTCAAATACCAGCAATTTCACACAGCTTAACCCAACATTTCCTGAAAATATAGCTATTAAAAAGGCAACACTAACCTAAAACATCGCAGTTGTAAAACATGGCATTACACCTTTTAAAAAGCAAATTTAGGAATCTTTAAAAGGGCCTCATTTATCACCCTTATGATCAGAGAAAAATAGGTATTAATTTTTTAAATGCAACAATTCAGGAAGAAAGCAAACATTTTACTAGAACACATCACAAGAATGAGACCAGAGAAGCAATAAATGAACAAACATCCTGGCAAAAACTATAGATTTAAAAATATGTATGAATTAGAAACAAATACTATACTAAAAATAGTTTCATGCTTGAATTATAGGCATATTATAGCACATGTTCAATAACACAGAAAAATGGCCATTTATTAAAACATGAACTCTGCTTGAGAAAAAAGCAAATTAGTGACTGGGTAATTCCTCTATTTATTATTTATTGAGCTAATACCAAATGCACAAAGAAATGAGACAGAAGGCTTTAAAACCTATTGGAACCCTCTTTGTGGAATTGGGCCAATCAGATCTTCCAGGCAGTTCTAACTCATTACATAAAAGCCCTCTAGAGCATTCGGATGGGCTTTTTAAAAATATACACAGCTGCTTGACACCAGGATGCCACTGTGCGGTAGGTTAAATGGCTACCAACAGATACAAGGCTTCCAGCACTTTTTAATTCTTTAATCTTTTTCATTCGAGGTCTGATGATACATTTGAAATGGGATGAGGGTTGTGGGGTGGGTTTTGATTCTACCTCCTCCCAAGAATATTAACAAATCCTGAGGACTACAATTAAGTGTCAATGTATAGGAAAGTCAAAGATAAAAAGGAACTGAAGGGTTCCGATGATTCTGGTCTGTTCTCAGAGCTCATCTTAATCTCTCGGCAGCATTTGCCACAGTGAGTTTTCCTTCTTCTTAAAGCACTGTCTCTGTGTACTCCTGGCCCACGCTCTCCTGGTTTCAGTTCCGTTTTCACTGGCCTCTGCCTCTGTTTCCCTTGCTGGAGCCTCTTCTCCTTCCCAGCTTCTAACAGCTAAGGGTTCCACAGGGCTCAGCCTGAAAAGCTCTCATCTCTCTCTAGGTCACCTGACCCATGCCTATGGCTTTACATAGGACCCTAGATGTAGCCCCCCGTGTCTCCCCGCCCCCTGAGCTCCCCGCTGCCCACTCCATGTCTTCACTCCAGTGTCTAGTAAGTATTTCAAACTTAATATGCCCAAAACAACTCATGGTTCCCCCAATTTCCTTGTTGTCCAGCCTTCTTCATTTCATTCGTGAGACTGAAAACTAGGAATCCTTCTGTCACAGGCCACAGTCCCATCCATCAACAAGCTCTGTGAACTCTAGGTTCAGAGTATATCCTGAATTCCACCACTTGTCACCATCTACACCACTACCAACCCCGTCCAAGCTACTACTGCCTCTCACCCAGATTGTTACAATGGCCTCAAAACTGTCCGTCTCCACTCCTACTCACCACCCCCAGGTGCCCACAAAGCAGCCACAGTTACTTTTTTTTGGTTAATCCTCACCAGAGGGTGTTTTTTCCATTGATTTTCACAAAGAATGGGAGGGAGGGGGGAGAGAGAGAAACATCGATGTGAGAGAGACACAGTGGGTTGCCTCCCACCTGTGCCTCAACTGGGGCCAGGAATCGAACCTGCAACCCAGATACGTGCCCTTGACCAGGAATCGAACCCTAACCACTGAACCACACCAGCCAGGGCCAGAGTTACTTTTTTATTAATCAGATCAGATCATTCTCCCGCTTAAGCCCTCCAATGGCCTCCCAGCCCTGTTGGAACAAAGTGCAAACTCCACCGCTTCAAGATGTGAAAGTACAAGTTGGTACAATCACACTGGGAAACAATCTGGATGTGTCCAGTACATCTAAAGATCAGGACACCTGATCCAGAGATTCCTCACCCTGGCATCTCCCTGAGAAAAGCTCGTGCAAAGATTCTGTAGAGAGCTGTTCATGGCAGAACTGTTCCTAACAGTAAAAAAGTATAAAACACCTCATTGGTCCTCAGCAGAGAAATTTAAAAATAAGTTGGGTTTTTTCACATGACAGTGCACTATAGTATATTAGTTTAAATAAATAAACTATATACTAGTTAAAATAAATTAGATCTATAGGTACAGTAATAAAGAGTGGCTATTTTTAATGTTTGACCACTGACAGCATTCAAGCCCCACCGCTCTCCTTTCCCTGTTGCCCCACACCCAGGCCAACCTAAGACGGCCCCGGCACTCTCTCTGGGCACTGGTGGGAAAGTTCAAACCAGCACCCCTTGTGGAACCTCCCTCTGCCTCACTTCCTAAGCACAACAAAAACCAGAGCCACAGTCTCCCACCTTCACTCTTTCACTCCAGACTAAACCTAAGCTCTTCTCCTTCCAGAAATACATTTTTTTATCATTTCAATGTTTCATTTATTTTTTTCCAGCTTTATTGAGATATAATTGATATATAACACTGTGTACATTTAAGGTGTACAATGTGTTGATTAGATACACTTATATATTGAGAAATGATGACCACCACGGCATTAGCTAAACCTCCATCACGTCACATAATCATCATTTCTTTTTGTGGTGAGAACATTTAAGATCTCTTTTAGCTCTTTCAAGTATGTAATACTATACAGTATTAATATTAACTATAATCACCATGCTGTACATTAGATCCCCGGAACTTCTTAATTTTATAACCGGAAGTTTGTACCCTTTGACCAATATCTCCCCATTTTCCCCACCCTCTCCCCAGCCTCTAGTAACCAGCACTCTACTTTCTGTTTCTCTGAGTTCGGCTTTTCTAGATTCCACATATAGGTGAGATCATACAGTATTTGTCTTTCTCTCTGTGACTTAATTCATTTAGCATAATGCCTTCAAAGTACATTCAGGTTGTCACAAACGGCAGGATTTCCTTCCTTCTCAGGGTGAATAATATTCCACTGTAAGAATACTGTTCCACTAGTAGGGCTCCCGGACTACCGGTATAAGCAAACAAAAAATTTATCTGGAAGATTCACTTATCGTATGTCTCTAAATTTTCATGCAAGTAGGTTTTCAAATACAATGACCAGAACAGTCAAAGAGAACTAAGCGTACACAGAAGAAAAAGACCCTTATAAGGAAGAACCAGCAGGGGGAAAAAGATACAACAGAAAGGCTTCAACACAAGAACCTTAGATATTAGAGTTCTCAGACCCAGGCTATAAAATCACTATATTTACTCTTATCAAAGAAATAAAAGAAAAGCTTGAAAACATCCTCAGGGAACCGCATACTTTAAAAAGTGGTAACACAGAAACGAAAAGGAATCAAATGGCAATTCTACAACTGAAAAGCAATAAACAAAATTAAAAGTTCAGTGAACAGATTTAACAGCAAATTAGACACAGCTGAAGAGATCATTGACGAACCAACAGATAAGTCAGAAAAAACTACCCAGAATAAAGCATCAATCCTTCTAAACTCTTCAAAAAAATTAAAGAGGAGGAAACATTCTTAACTCCAGGCAAAGACATTACAAGAAAAGAAAAACTGCAGACCAATATTCCTTATGAAAACTGATACAAAAATCCTCAACAAAATATAGCAAACAATTCAGCAGCATATTAAGAGGATTATAATTATAACCAAGTGAGATTTAATCTCAGAATGCAAGGATGATTCAACATATGAAAATCAATCAATCAATGTGATACATCATATTAATAGAATGAAGAAAAAACCCATGATCATCTTAACTGATGCAGAAAAGCATTTGACAAAATTCAACATCTTTTCATGATAAAAATACTCAATAAACTAGGAATGAAAGGAAACTTTTTCAACATAATAAAGGCCTTATTTGGAAAAAAACATAGTTAATATCATACTCAACAGTGAAAAACTGAAAACTTTTCCTGTAAGATCAGGAACAAGCCAAGGAAGCCTGCTTTTGTCATTTCTATTCAACACAGTACTGGAAGTTCTAGCCAAAGCAATTAGGCAAGAAAAAGAAATAAAAGGCATCCAAATGGAAAGGAAGAATATTATCTCTGTTCACAGATGACATGCCTCATATGTAGAAAATATTCCACAAAAAACCTGTTAGAGCTAATAAATGAGTTCAGCAAAGTTGCAGGATACAAAATCAACATTTAAAAATCACTTGCATTTCTATACACTAGCAATGAACAATCTGAAAAGAAAATTAAGAAAACAATTCCATTTACAGTAACATCAAAAAGAATAAAGTGCTAGGCAATAAATTTAACTAAAAAAGAAAAATACTTGTACACTGAAAACTATAAAACAATTCTGAAAGAAGTTAAAAACATAAATAAGTGAAAGACACAACACGGTTACGACTGGAAGATTTAATATCATTAAGATGACAATACTACCCAAAGTGACCTACAGATTCAATGCAATCCCTATCAAAATCCCAATGGAATCTTTTGCAGAATAGGAAAAGCCAACCTTCAAATACATATAGTACTTCAAGGGACCCCAAACATACAAAACAAATTTGAAAATGAAAAAGTTGAAGGATTCACACATCCTGATTTAACAACTTAACTACAAAGGAATGGTAATCCTAAAAGTGTGATGCTCACATGAGAACAGACATGTGGACGAACGAAACAGAGAGCCCCAAAATAAACCCACACATATATGGTCAACTGGTTTTTGACAAGATTGTGGAAACCAGTCAGTGGAAAAAAGGACAGTCTTTACAACAAATGGTGCTGGGAAAACTGGATAGCCACATTCAAAAGAATGAAGTTGAACCCTTACCATATACTGTACACAAAAATTAACTCAAAATGGATCAAAGACATAAACCAAAGAGGTAAATTATAAAACTCTTAGACAGAAACATAGGGGCCAAAAGGTAGAAACAACCCAACTGTCCATAAGTCTGATACATGCTACAACATGGATGAACCTTGAAAACATTATGCCTAGTGAAATAAGGCAGACACAAAAGGACAAATATTGTATGATTCCATTTCTGTGAAATATCTAGAGTAGGCAAATCATAGAGATAAAAAGCAAAAGAGAGGTTAACAGGCTGTGGGAGGGGGGAATAGATACAGAGATTCTGTTTAGGTGATAAAAAAGTTTGGAAGTAGACAGTGATGATGGTTGCAGAGCACTGCAAATGTAATTAATGCCAATTAATTGCACACTTAAATGGTTAAAATAGCAAATTTTATGTTTCATATGTGTATATATATTTTTAAAATATTTTTTACCACAATTTTTTAAAAGTAAGTAAGTCTTGTCCAGCTGGCGTGGCTCAGTGGTTGAGCATCAACCTATGAACCAGGAGGTCATGGTTCAATTCCAGGTCAGGGCACATGCCCCAGTTTCGGGCTTGATCCCCAGCAGAGGGAGTGCAGGAAGCAGCCAATCAATGACTCTCTCATCATTGATCTTTCTCTCTCTCTCCCTCTCCCTTCCTGTCTCTCTGAAATCAATAAAAAAAATTTTTTTTAAAGAAGAAATCACTTATATGAAAGTGCAAATAGTACATGAAATGAGGTTCAACATCACTAACCATCAGAGAAATGCAAATCAAAACCACAATGAGAGGTTATGGTTCATCCCTCTGCTCTAAATTCGTAAGAGGCTCCATTCTAGAGTAACCAGGACAGGGATCACCAGGTGGCCAGTGCAGTATGACCCCACTTGAATTTGGACAAAAGGTCAAATTATGGAGCAGTTTCCATGTCTCTAAAAAGATCCAGCACCACATGGATATTTCTATTCACAGCCACGAGGAACTTGCTGCCTCTTCCCATGCTTCACGAAAATGGAAGCACATTTTAAAATTTGTTTTATCCAATAATAATTATTGTTCCTTTTTCTTGATTTTTAAATGGTAAGATAAATGCATTATCTTTCTCAAACAAAGAATACCTACAATGAGATCTGACCTCATGCCTGTTAGAATGGCTATCATAAAAAAGAGAGAGAGAGAGAGCTAATACTGGCAAGAATGTGCAGAAAAGGAAACCCTCATGTACTGTTAGTGGGAATGTAAACTGGTGCAGAAAACAGTACAGAGGTTTCTCAAAAAACTGAAAATAGAACTACTATATGACCCAGCAATTCCACTTTTGGTAATTAATCCAAAAGACACAAAAACACTAACTCGAAGAGATACCTGCTCTTCCATATTCATTGCAGCATCATTTACCGAAACATGGAAACAACCTAAGTGTCCATCATTGGGTGTATGGATAAAGATGTTGCAACACAAATGTACAATGGAATTATTTAGCCATGAAAAAAGGAAATCCATTGTGACATCAAGATGGGTCTTGTAAAATACATCAGACAGAGAAAGACAAATACTGTATGATCTCACTTACATGTGGAATCTAAGAGAAAAAGAAATCAGATTTGTGGTTATCAGAGGAGAGGACAGTGGGAGGGGGACTTAGAGAAAAGTGGTCAAAAATACAAACTTCCAGTTACAAGATAAATAAGTTCTGGGGATATAATGTGCAACGTGGTGACTATAGTTAACACTATTGTGTATTATGTAGGAAAGTTGTGAAGAGAGTAAATCCTAAGAAAAAAAATTTTTTTTTTAGCTTTCTCTTTTTATTGTATCTGTATGAGGTGATGGGTGCTAACCAAACTTACTGCTATAATCACTTCACTAAATATGTATATGCTGTATACCTTAAACTTATACAATGATGTGTGTCAATTATATCTCAATAAAACTGGAAAAAGTAAAAAGACTAAATCACTGATGTCCAATACCAGTTCTGCTCAGTACTGTACTCTAGCCAGAAGAGAAAGGCATGAAAAAGGGGGAAAGTACAAAGATTAGAAAGGAAGAAACAAAACTGCCATTAACCATAGATGATCTGTACTTAGGAAGCCCAAAAGCATCGGCATGGGGAATTTTAGCTCATAGTGCTATGGAAGGTTACACATTACTTGATGTGGCCACCACTACTGTTCATTCAAACTCTGCACATGTTCACTGAGCAGGTGCTCAGTACCACACACGGGGGTTTGTTAAAGCACCTATATTCCGGTGACCCATTTCTCAATCACCTGAGACAATGGTTAAAAACACAGATTCACGGGTCCCACCCCACGTTATGGAATCAAAATATCTGCAATTTAGACCAGTCTACATAAGACCTGGGAATCTTCGCTCTTTAAATTCCCCAGTGATTCATTTGCCTGCTAAACCATTACAAAAGATTCCAGAGCTGTGCTACAATTCTGTTTCTGCTAATGATTTCTCAGCAATGCTACTAAATAATATTGGTCAATTACAACCCAATAAGGTTCTCCCTCCAAATCCTAATCCATTTCATTTTACAGCTTCTTTTAACCCATCTGTTTTTGAAATCTCTCTCTTATTCAATTAATTTGCCTGGCCCCTCTGATGTCAACACAGCAGAAGGTCTACAAAGCATATGTTCAAAGTAATACTAGTTTCTCACCCAAAAACATATAAAAAATAAAAAGAGTATGCAATGCGATTTGTTGTTTTCTGATACTATAACATAAAAAATTCCAAGTAGCAGAATATACTTAGTAGAAAAGCAATTTAATGTTATCCATTTCTTACTCTATATGTAAAATATTTTAGCTCTTTCAAACAGTCCATCAAAGTTGCCTCAAAAAACTACAATATAGTGAGAACTACTTGCTGCTAATCCTGATGTTTGGTCTAGACTAGGGATCAAGTCCCAGTTTAAATGTACAGGCAAATAATTAATAAAGAGATCTAGGAAGCACAGGCTGTGTGATAGAATTTAAGGACACCATGACCCTGACCTAGAGAGCAGCATTATCGTAACTATTCCTAAGAATTACAACACAGCTCATTAGGTGTCTGTCGCATTATGATTTACAAAATAGCTAACAATGGATTTGTCATTAACTTATAATAAATTTAATCATCATCTCTACAGACAAGGATCTAGTATTACTGCACATGAAAAGAAGATATACATTGCTATACTCCTAAAGACCTAAAGAATTATGAGACTTAAATTATTTTTAGAAAATCATCTCCCATTGCTCCCCTACACTTGTACCAGCTGAAGTGAATAGCTAATTACCCCCAAAGAAACACACACACACACTCATTCATAATCTCTCTCTCTCTCTCTCTCTTTCCCTCCCCCCCCCCTTAACAGCCAGGATAAATGTTGAAGCACCATCAGTCCTTCAAGGTTCATCTCCAATGCCACCTTGCCCACAATCTCTCAAACTGGATTCTTTCACAGGTCAATTCTCTGGCATTCTCTTTATTCCATCTTGCATCTTGAGGTGCTGAGGGCAGACACTAGATTTTACTTCACTTTGGATCATGCCTCACCTTCCTCTCCTCCAGTGCCTTGCAAAAAAAGGAGGTTCTCAATAAATTACTGTTGCTGGCCCTTTCAGTCAATGTACCAACTTGTCAAATTAGCTTGGTTTTTCTACCCAAATAAGAAATTCGTATTTCTTCAATATATTCTTCTTTACAGACCAAAATTAAAAGGCAATTAAGAAAATACATTTTTTTAGTTAAAAGTAAGCACAATAACTTAAATTGTTAGCGAGATAAATCCACAGCCCAGAGCTGTGCTGTTCCTATTATATACGCTACAGGCCTAAGCTGTCGCCTTGAGATACCTGCCAGGGCCTCCAACAGGGCCCTTCTTTGTGTGGGGGCCACAGGGACATCTTATACGGGAATTATCATGTCTGAGCCGCCCATACATGGCTTGGTATTTAAATGACAAAGAAACAAAGCACGTTTAAAAATCAAAACTGCAGCATTCAACAACAAGTGACCCAAACTTCGGTCATGAGGCTATCAAGCAGAACTGAGGTATTTTTAAAAGAAAGTAGAAATAAGAACTAATGAAAGAGGCAAGACTAAAACACTAAGAGCAAAATAAATTTATACATAAGACAACTATTTTGCACAATTCTTGCTCGGCTTTGGATGCTCTGTTTGCCCCCCAGCTACAAACACATTCTTCGTAGGCGCTGGCAATGCTGCGGAAAACTAGTCAGCATTCAGAGGCTCGCCCACGGTCCCCGCGCCGGCCCGCGGCGCTCGGCAGACAGCCATCTGTCCTCAGGGGAAGTTGGGGGTTGAAATGCAAATATGCAAACGATGAGCTCTCTCCCGAAAATAGCCCGAGAAAGCACCATCTCTACTGCTATTCTTTTTAAAAAGAAAAAGGGTGTGGGGGCAGCTTGCAGTCTTAGGGATTCGTTTTCAGGATGTTAGTGTGATACCATTTTGAGGGCAAAAACAATGGAAAGGAACAAACACACTTGTCCCGGGTAAAATCTATACTCTGGAGGAAAGGTTGACATATGTGTGAACTGATTGACCAGACTCACTAAAGATTTATTGATTTATCAATCAGTGCCTTGGGCACTTGACCCTCCCCAAGGGAAAATTAACAAGCCAACTAAACTAATAAATTTTATTATGAGGTAAAATGAATGTAAGAATCAATCCTGTCACTTTGTACAATATCCAATTACTAAAAAAGTATGTTCATCCTTTTGGGGACACCTAAAATTACAAGTTATTTAACAAAAGAAAGAATATATTAAATAATCATAATTGAAGCCAATAGACATTCTCAAAGCATGTGCTCAGGACACGTATTATATAAATGGTATTCCAGCCAAGAATGCATTTCCTAACTCAATTGTGAAGACTTCAGAGACACCCAAAATGAGGAACATTCTAATAAACATAATGAGGGATCATATTTGCTCTGATATGAATGTTTGTGTCCCTCAAAATTCCTGTTAGAAGCTAAACTCTCTAGGTGATGGCTTTAGGAGGCAGGGCTTTGGGAGGTGAGCAGGTCAGGCGTGCAGGGTCCTTAAGAATGGGATTAGCGCCCTTCTGAGAGGGGGCGGGCAGAGCCCCCCCATCCATTCCCCACGTGAGGACACAGTGAAGCATTCTGCAGCCAGAAGAGGGCCCCCACCAGAACCCCACCATGCCGGCACCCTCATCTCGGGCTTCTAGCTTCCAGACTGTGAAATCAATATCTGTTGTTTATAAACCACTAGTCTGTGGTATTTTGTTAGAGCAGCCTGAACGAACTAAGACAATATTCTTTTAAAATGCCAATGTTGTAAAAGACAAAAACTGTGGAAATGTTCCAGATTAAAGAAGCCTAAAGAGACATGACAACTAAATGCAACATCTGATCTAGACTGGATCTTAGTTGTGAGGAAAATAGTATTATAAAGGACATTATTGGGTCAACTGACAATATTGGGATGCCGACAGTACATTAGTTGAAAGTATTACGCAAATTTACTGACATTGATAACTTTGGTAACATACAAAAACATTCCTATTCTTAGGTAATAGAGACAAAAGTAGTTAGAGGTAAAGGGCCATAATGTATGCAACTTTACTCTCACATGGTTCAGGGGGAAATTAAGTGTATAGAGAATTGATAATAAAGAAAAATGGGCAAAATGTTAATAAGCGAATCTGGGTGAAGTGTGTACAGGTGTTCCTTGTACTAGATCTATACTTGCAACTTTTCTGTAAGCGTGAAATTATTTCCAAATGAAAAGTTTTGGTTTTTTTTAATCAAAACAAAACAAAACTAACAATCCAATGAGCGCATGAACAGGCAATGCACACAAGAATAAATAGATGGCCCTGGCTGGTGTTGCTCAGTGGTTAGAGCATCGGCCCTCAGACTGAAGGGTCCTGGGTTGGATTCCGGCCAAGGACACAGGCCTCGGTTGCAGGCTCCATCCCCAGCCCCCATCGGGACTCATGCAGGAGGCAACCGATCCATGTTTCTCTCTCACATCCATGTTTCTCTCTCTCTGTCTGTTTCTCAGTCTCTCTCTCTCCCCTCCCCTTTCCCTTCCTCTCTAGAACCAATGAAAAATATATCCTCAGGTGAGGATTTAAAAAGAAAAAGAAATAAATTGAAAACAGCAGACAGTACATACAACAAAATATTATTTATGAGGTGAAATTATAAGCATTTTTTCCTTTCTTCTTTTGCCATATTTATTTTCTATAATGAATATGTATTAGAAATGTAGCAAGCAGGGAAAACTTGTTTTAAAGGGAGAAAATAGGAATAACCTAGTCAATGTAAAGACGCTTTCCTAGTTTTACAAGGACGCCGAAAGAGTAATAAAGTATTTTGAAACATTCAATATACGGTTATGTTGAATGGAAACTAGAAAACAAAAGCGAGGGGAGACCAAGTGTATACTGAAATGTCTTCACGATTCTGTTCTTTTTAAACTGAAGAAAAAAATTAAATGCATTCAATAAATTTCATACAATTTTCCTGGATTAAAAGACCATTCTCTTCTCAGCAAGAGCAGGGTATTTTTCTAGGACAAAATTCAAAATTCTGACCATCCCTGAAGCTAAACCAAGTCCGCTGGCTCCGCAGCTCTGACTCTGGGCTGGGGCGCGTGGTGCTGTGTGAAGGCCACTCACCCCTGTCGGCCACCAACCTGGAAACAGCACAGCTTAGCGTGAAAATGAATTCAAGGAGGTTTAACTCCACACAACAGAATGTCTTTTTAAAAGCCTGCAGCTTATAAAATTCTAGATTCGTTATGACCCCCAGGACCAGGTGCATCATAGAGCAAACACTAAGCACACATAAGACATCTTTTTAAATCATCAGGTAGATATACAATGAGGACATTTTGGCATCTACTATAAAATACCGCCCTCTGGTGTTAAGGTCGTGCCATATTTATTAACAACACAAAAAGAAAAAACAAAAGGCAATCTTAAGTATAAACACCGTTAACTCAGGGACTTATGTTCCTGGCTTGCAAAAATCTGAACACAAGATCCCACATGATTTTACTGGAATCGGTCGTGGACACCCTCCCTACTGACACTGCCTGAAAAATACTAAGTAATGATATTACAAGACTTCTTAGCCGATCCATGTCAGACAACCTTCTCTCCAGGAACGACATTCAACTGTCTCTCTGAAAAGAAAAAGAAGATTTTATATATATATATATTATAATATACATATTATAATATATATATTATAATTATATATATATATTCCCAGACTTTCTGCTGGGAATGGGTTTCTGGAAAATGAACCAAAGATTTTGTTCGCAGGAAAATTTCTATTAATTTTAGAGAATAAAAATAGGAGTGACACTATATGTCAGAGAAGTCTTTAAAAACAAGAGACAGTTTTCATGAATAACAAACAGCAGCATTAACAAAGAAACGGCCCCTAGAGCTTGGGTAGGGAGAGGGGAAGCCCACATCCATGGGAGCGCGTCAAAGGACACCGGAGACAGCGGACAGAGTTCCCAACGGCCAAAGCTGGAACAAGCTGAACAGTAAAATGAAGTCCATTGGCTTATAACCCACAGTACTAAATAAACATCCAGAAGCCCATACTGATATAAATAAGTGAGTGATAAATAAATGGGTAGAAAAGATGAATCTCCCATTCGGAAGAAGTTAACATCGTTTATGTAGGTGCTCCACCCTCAGGTGGGAGCATAACTCTCCACCTCTCCCACCCCTGGGCTGCACAGAGTGACCTCCTTCCAAAGAAAACAGTAGGGGGGGGGGGCGGGCCAGTAACTTTACAGTGGGGAAATCCTGGCAAACACGACCTCAGCCAGGTGATCAACCCCAACAATGGTAAGTCCTGTTGATAGTATAGGCCCTTGATATTATGTGATGAAAATGGCACGTTACCTCTGTGATCACCACCCCCTAAAACCCACAATCCCAGTCTAATCATGAAAAAGAAAAAATTCCCAATTGAGGGACATTCTACAAAATACCTGACCAGGACTCCTCAAAACTGGCAAGGTCATCAAACACAAGGAGAGTCTGAGAAACTGTCACAACAAAGAGATGGGACAATTAAATGTAATGTGGTGTCCCAGCCGGCATTCTGGGACAGAAAAAGGACACTGGGTAAAAACTAAGGACAGCTAATGAAGTATGAACTTTAGTTAATGATAATGTATCAATATAGCTCACTAATTATAACACAGGTGCCATACTAGTAATGTGGGATGCTAATAACTGGGGAAACAGGACAGAGTATAAGGGAACTCTCTAGACTACCTCTGTAATATTTCTGTAAATCTAAAGCTGTACTAAAAAAAATAAAACTTAATTTTTAAAAAGAGTGTGATGCATCTAAGAATATAAAGAGAGAATGCAAACAAAGGCACAGGAAGAGAAATGTCAACCAAATACCCACATAGAGCTAGTATGACATATGATAAAACAGGACTTAAGGCAAAAAGCATTATTAAAAATAAAGAGAGTCATTCATTACTTAACAACAATTCACCAGAAAAATATTATGATCTCATAAACACCTACCAACAGAGCCTCGAAATATATGATCTGTGGCCAGCGTGGCTCAGAGGTTGAGCATCAACCCATGAACCAGGAGGTCACAGTTGGATTCCCAGACAGGGCACATGCCCAGGTTTCAGGCTCAATCCCCAGCAGGGGCCATGCAGGAGGCAGTCGATCAATGACTCTCTCATTGATGTTTCTCTCTCTCTCTCTCTCTCTCTCTCTCCCTTCTTCTCTCTGAAATCAATAAAAACATATAAGAAATTTAAAAAATTTAAAAATATATGTATGACTTGATTACTCTTTCCTCAAAAGCTTTAATTCTGAAGTAGGCCCCCAAATAAAGCCCTCAGTGTTTTCATTTTTGCATTATTTACCTGTTTCCTATCCTAAACTGTACTGTGACATACTGGAAAATATTCCAACTTTTGTTTTATGTAACTTTAAGTGAAATTGTGAAATTGTAGTCAATCCTTTGGGCAAAAGAAAAATTTCTTAAAGGCAATTAGCCTAGAGAATATCAAGGATAGTCCATGTTTAGACCTGAACTGAGTTTATCATTGAGCATCGCCTGAAGTAAAAACTCCTTCCTCGGCAGTTTAGTTGCTCACAAAGTCCTCCCTCTCCAGACTCAAAGACGCGGCCTGAATCAGACTCCCATTTTTCAGGAGCCACACAGTACACACTACTTGGGGCTCTCAAAAGCTTCCTGGAGACTTCTAGACCAGTGGGGATTGACCCCAGAAAGGGTCCAGATTGCAGCACCTGGAGAGGCCAACCAGAGAAAGAAGGTAACAGAGAAACAGACACAAGAGAGGGGATTGTTTTAAGGCTACAGAAAGAAAGGGGGGCCTGAGGTGAGTCAATTAGCAAGTAAGCAAATAATATATTTGCAGGATTTATCAGGTATATGTCATAGGAATAGATTTTTCATTCACATGCTGCACAAATATTGGTCAGATATGTCTTTTCTAGTCAAAGGAACAGATTTTTCTTTCATATGCTCAGCAAATATTGGCCAGATTAATCTGCAGTTCACAGTGCATTTATATAATCATCACAAATACAACATATACTTGGAAAAATGAGTCTTCACAAACCCTATTTTTTCGTATCTAAGGGGTTTTCTAACCCAGAATGAATTAGAAGAGCTGGTATGTCACACACCACACGTGTAGCTATGTTTCTAGAAGCTTAAACGTTATTGAAAGCAAAACTCACTTTATGTAACTAAATTTTTAAAATATTGGTAAGCAGTCTAATTTTTAAATCTGTAGAAAGAGTCAATTTTAAATTTTGAAATCCTTCCGGGGAGAGAGAAAACTAACCCTGATTAAGTGCCTGTTAAAAATCAAGAGCTGTTTTATATGTAGAGTCTTAATTAACCCTTACAGCACCACACGAGCTGCGCGTAATGAGCCCACTTTACATGCCCAACTCTGAACGGCTAAGTGCTTGGCCCGAAGGCACACCAGCGGGCAAAGGAAGAACCAGGACGTGAATCCACATCTTCCTGGCTCCCAAACCCATACATACTGCCCCCCATAAACACGCACCTATAAATGTTTGAAGAACAAACGTTTAAAAGCTTTAATTCTGAAATGTGGAGACTCCCCCACACTTTCTCCATGTACCAGGCCTTGCAAGCACATCTACCTTCCCGGCCTTGCTGCCAGCTCCTCAAGGGTAGGTAGTATGCCTCCGTCACCTCTGCTTAAATGCAGAGCAGGGTTCCCATAGTCATTTCCCAATCACACTGTGACCTAAATAAATCATAAGGAATCAAGGCATGTGGGTTTGCAGCTGTGGTTTTAAACAAAGCCACAGAGAAGAGTGAAACAATAACCCAGCTTCTGACAGCAGTAGCAGTTCTGGATGCTGTGGCCAATTTTTCTTTGGGGGTTATTTCATTGCAATTTAAGAAATTTTAGGAATCGGGTATAAAATATCTTGTCTTTCTTGTCAAATAGAGCAAAATGGAATGAGTGCATCAACCTCCCACCCCAAAGTAGCAACCCCTCCTGATTCCCCATCTCTCCACCCACCCAGTCCCTCGAGTCTGAAGATCCGGGGTCAGTGCTGGATGCTGCACTGGGCACTGCGCAGGGCAGCCGGCCTCTCCTGACGTGCTGTCCCGGCTTTCCTCTGCCCTCACTGGCCTCTCGGGCTTGGTCTCCTCTGCAGACTTCTGATACCCACCCCACTGCTGGTGAGGGCTCTTTCTTCTCTGTCCGCAGTCTCTCCTGTAGAGGACAATGCCAGTCCCCTCAGATGCCTCTACACCGCTTCTTCACACACCGCCAGCTGTAACGTGCCTTGGATCCCAGTGGCAGCTCCCCTGCCTCATTGTTGTAGAACTGCCCTTGATCACCAGAGTCACACTGCCCACCATCACAGACAGCTGGGGGTGCCTGGGAGGTCCTATCACCTTGGAGCCTTCAATTATGACTGATGTGGATGCAGGAATGTCCCCCATCCCTTGCCTAAGATCCACACAACTCTGAGGCAAACGGACCCATGTCAGAGCAGGCAAACGTAATTCTGGGGCTCTGGCTGCTCTCACACTCTTGCTTTCCTTCCTCCCCTTCTATGTTCTGCTTCCCATGACCCCTACTACTTTCCCCAGGAGCAGTCACTCAGTAGCATCTCACTTGCACATAAATCCTTGTGTCAGGATCTGCTGCCAGAGAACCCATTTGGAACCAGGAATGGAGTACTAGGAAGCAGATTTTAAGGTGGGGTCCTACAGTTAGATCATTCACCCACCAAATGGCGACAGAGACCCCATTATTGGTGATAAGTGGATTACTGATAACATGACAAGCTGTATAACTGCTTAGCTTATAATCACTAGTGATGAATTGGATGGGATGCAGGTGATGGGAAGCACTGGCTCATGAGCTGTGTTTCTAGCATTTGATAGGCGCAGGGGAATAGTAAAAAGACAACCCAATTTAAATATGGGCAAAGAACTTGAATGGTAATATTATGTATGACCAATAAGCACATGTCAAGATGCTCAGCATCATTAGACATCAGGAAAATGAGAATCAAAACCACAATGAGATACCACTTGACGCTTATTAGAATGGCTATAATTTTAAAAAGACATTAATAAATAATCATTTATGAAGATGTGGAAAAACTTGGAACCCTAATACACTGCTGGTAGAAATGTAAAATGGGGCAGCCACCTTGGAAAACAGTTAGGTAGTTTCTCAAAATATTTATGTAGACCACCTACCACATGACCTAGTAATTCCTAAGCATATACTCAAGAGAAATGAAAATTACATCACACAAAAACTTGTACATTCATGCTTGGCATTATTCATAATAGCCAAAAGGTAGAAATAACCCAATTTTCCACCAAGTGATAAATGGATAAACAATATGTAGTGTATTCATACAGTGGAATATTATTTGACCATAAAAAGGAATGAAGAACTGATACATACTAACTACAACATGAATGAACCTTGAAAACATTGTGCTAAGTGGTGAAAGAAGCCTGTCACAAAGGACTACAATACATATTATATGATTCCATTCATATGAAATGCCCAGAGCAGGAAAATCTAAAGACACAGAAGTAGATTAGGGGGAGGATGCTGGAGGGGGAGGGGTGATCGCTAAAGGGTACAGAATTTCCTTCTGAGGTGATACAAATGTTTTTAAATTGATTGTGGTGATTGTTGCACATATCTGTGAATGTACTAAAAACCACTATATCACATACTTTAAAAAAGTGAATCTCTGCTAAGTGATCTCTATGTCATTGCAGCTTTAAAAAAACCGACACCTGATACTATAAGGTTAAATAAGAATACAGTACCTTAATCACATGTTTGGGGTTTTTTAAGATTAAGTTTAAAGGTAATTACTAGAACAACAATATCAACCTTCTTAAATAGCCAAATACATTTAAACAAAGAAAATATCAACTAGAGAAATAAATACAGCAAATATAATACACAAATAATTACAAAATAATATGACAGTATTGAGACCATTGATTAATGTGAATGGGCTGAAGTCCATTGAGAGGATTACATAACTTATTCCAAGGAAAAGATTTCCAATTTGGCTCCCAAAGCAAGATTCAACTATATGCTGCATACAACCGACACACATGAGCCAAGCGATTGAGAAGGGCTAAAAACAAAGGGGTGGGCAAAGGTACAAGAGGCAAATAGAAACAGAAAGAAAGCAGTGGGGCGACAAGGGCTGGTCTGCATTTTACAAAGACGACTCGAGTTTCTGTGTGGAGAATGGATTGAGGGGTGTTATATACAGGGAAGGGCAAAAGTAGGTTTACAGTTGTTCATATGGAAAATAATACAATAATTAATAAATAATAATTCAAGAATAAACTCACAACTGTAAACCTACTTTTGCCCACCCTGTAAATGAGCCAAAGATGGCCCCTGACATAGGCCCTTAGGCGGTTTATTTCATCACTGTAGGCTGAGACCTGTCAGCTCAAAAGCCCACTGGCACCAAGTTCACATTTGCACACATCCAATTATTTTAAAATAACCCAAACAAGCAGATTTGTAGCCATTTAGGGACTCCCTGCCTTGCATAGCCCACAAAACTACACCCAGTATCTGAAGACAGAGCCTTGTGGTCACAAGCCTTCAAGCTGCTCTAACCTAGTCCCCCACTGTGCTGCTGAAGGGCACCACCTAGACATATGAACTCCTTTCTCCCCGTTGAGTCCTCCAACCCTTTCCCTTCTGAACAGCAATCCCCATGTTCTAACCTCTGGACAGACTAGGCTGAGAGGGACTTCCTCAGCCGGGAACTGTCAAAGCCTCTCCCAATAAAGCTTGTGTGTGCCACTGCCACCGTGTGGTCATGTGGTTTTCCTTGCTCAGCCCACAAATGCCCCCAGCCCTCTCTAGGAGACAGTCTCCCAGATGGCAGATGACAATGACTGGACTAGAGAGGGTGAATATGAACGTGGAGAAAGGTGGACGGTCTTGGAGCTCCAAAGGCAGATCTAGAAAAGAACGGTAATGTTAGCACAGATTAAGGAAATTAGGAAAAGATGACAATATCCCTCAAAAAGCGCATCAGTAGCAAGACCACAGAAACCTAGCAGACCACAGGTTTCCATATTGCCGGTCAGCTCCAGATTTTCTAGGAAGCCCCCTCAGTTTGCTGGGCCTTCAAATGCTGAATTAAAGGACTGGCTAGAACTTCTTGGCTAGAATAGCACTGAACAGAGGATAAGAAAGGCCTGAGCGGGTGTTTCCTCCTGGTGACCAGGAGCGCTCACAGCACCCCGCTGACTCCTCGGGCCTATGACTCCTCTCAGAATACACCCACTCTTTCTGGGGAGTCTATTATAAGTAGAATTTAGGAATAGATAAATTTCTATTAAAGAGAGAGAAGTTTGAGATACATTCATATATTCTTTTGTGTGAATGCAATAGCACATAAAAGAAACATGTAAGAATACTGTAAAAGTTCTTTAGTTAATAAAGATGAGAATCTCATATTAAATTAATGTTATTGAGAACAGAATAAATACGGATCGAGATGCTTAAAATTTTCCCTTTACTTTTATTTAGAATAAAAACATTACATAGAAGAATATTCTATAAATAAACACAATAAAACAAGTGACCTACAGTTTGGCTCCTCTGCAGCCTGCAGTATCCAGAGTCATTTTTTGATCACAATGTATTTTATGAATAAACCTCTACACTTTTAAAATTGAGTTTTCTCTTTTTGAAGTACAGCTTCAAGCAACTTCAAGTTTCTATCCTGCTAACCCCAGGCAGCAGTTGCTTTTAACTTCTATCTTTTATTTAAAAAACTTAATTGGAAGTTTTTGTAGCCAGAAGGAGAACTTCAAAGAAAAGGGGGAAAAATGCCAAAAATTAATACTTTATGTCAGAAGTTAGTAGAGAATGAAACAAAGATTACGGAAACAAGGGGTTAATGGCATATAGAAAGTAGTGGAAGAAGGGAAGAAGGCAGGAAATGGACTGAAGAAAGAAGGGAAAGGTAAACCCACAACTGAGAACAAGATGTGGGGCTCCATTGTCCTCACTCTGAGAAAGGAGAGACAACGCAAGGCAAAGAGCAGCATTTATAATTTCTCATACCAAAGGCCCTGCGCATGGATCCCACCCTGACTCAAGTCATTTACCCCTATTTACAATTACACATCAAGGGACCACAGCTCTCCTATGCTTGAATTTCTAGACATTCTTGTCACTGCAAATGCTCCATCAACTTGTGACAAAATTATATTAAAACTTCAAGCATGATTTAGTGCTCTATCTTTGAGGAGAGTACAATAAGAGGAAGGTGGCCCTGGGCTGGGAGGGTTAAGGGAGCAGGGTCCTCGTCCCATCTCTGCCACCAGCTGATGTGAGACTTTGGGCTAGCCCCTTCTCCTCTTTAGAGCTCAGTTATGCTACGGTAGAGAGGGAGGGCTAGAGGGCATCCCTGAGCTCTGATAGCACATCGCTCTGAGATTTAAGGTTGGTGAATTTCTCACTTGACTCATCAAGGATGCTGATAAACGGGTAAATGAGATGAATATACAGGACTTGCTCACAAGAGGTTCTTAAATTTAAAGTGAATAATAGATCCTACTATTTCAAATGGGGAGATTTTCCCACACTTGGACAGGTTCTCAAGATCAGACTAGCTATGAAATAAAACTACAGACCTCACTGGTCCCGGAAAGGTAAGACTTCCCTTATATAAGATATTATAAGAGTCTGTTTTCCATGCTCTGTTTTTTTATTTTGGCCAGCAGTCAATTTCAGAACCATTTCCCAATATGACTTAATAGGCTCCACAGGAACTTTGAGGCAGGTGACTAGGGTGAAAGGCCTGATAATAAACACTGAGCTGGCTTGAGAGGCAAGGGCACTGATCAGTCCTCCCTAAACGTGAATTCAAGCCTTCCTCAGAGCCTAGCAAAAGGCCCTGGCTTCCCGATGGGACCCTGAAGGTGCACTGAGGCAGCATGTTGTACTGCAGTGAGGCAGCAGGTTCTAAACAGAGCTCTCTCTGCTACAGAAGCTGAGGTCGACAGTGAAACAAGGGCCAGTTCACTGACAGCCCACAGGCAAAGGGGCAAATTGGCCAGCTTGCCATTCCATAGTCCTCTGAACATGAAACTGCCCGGCACACAAGCCCAGCCGGGTTAGGGATGAACACGTGTTCCAAGGACAGCTAACTCATAGGTAGGTCAGGTCTCCTAAGGCAGATCTACAACAAAATGACGTGCTGGGCCAATAGGGTCCCTTGCTGGGGAATGTGAATGGGGACTTGAAAACAAAGCAGTTAGTGATGGGAGGGGAAGGTTAAGGATCATGATGGAGAGAGGCTAGGGAGGCCCCCACGGACTGTGGGGCCAGCTAAGCAGATTGCATGTAGCCAGCCCCAGCAACTGCAAACACACACACACATATGCACACACATGCTGATATGCTAGACTAAATGGGAAAGGGTAGTTTAATCTATAACAGAGTTCAACAGGGGAAAAAAGGGAAATTCCAACATACCAGAGACAAAGAGGAAACCAGAGTGAGGAGCGTAAACTAAAATTGAATAACCTTGAAGAAACGTTATGAGATAAAGCAGGTCACCACACAATAATAAAAGGTGCAATTTTAACCTTGTACACACCTAATAATGTGGCTTACAACATATAAAGCAAAAATTAAAGAATTACAAGAAGGACCTGGTGAATCCACAATTATAGTAGAAGAGTTTAACATGCATCTCTGAGCAATTAATCAAGGGGACAAAAATTAATAAAGATTTAGAAAGAAATTTTTGAACAACAGCTAAATCTAATGAACCAATAACTAAAGAATGCATACTCTTCTCACTCACATGCAGCATTTAAAAAATGACCATTCAAAAATATAAGGCAAATCATAACAAATATTAAACACCCCAAAGCATAGGTAATCTGCCTTAATCTCATCAAAAGATATATAAATTGCCCTGGCTGGTGTAGTTCAATGGTTAGAGTGTTGGCCCTTGCACCAAGGGGTTGCAGGTTTGATCCCCAGCCCTGATCAGAATTCATGTGTGAGGCAACCAAGTGATGCTTCTCTCTCACATCAATGTTTCCCTCTCCCTCTCTCTCCCCTTCCCTCCCTTCCTCCTACTCTCTCTAAAAAGCAATAGAAAAAATATCCTCAGGTGAAAATTAACAAAAAATAAAGATAAGTAAATTAAGGATCAATAATAAAAATACTTTAAATCTGTAAATCGGAAAATTTTAAATACCAGAAATACACATAGGTCATACACAATGTATGAACAGCTTCCATAAACATGATGCTTCTCAGTAGATTTCCCTCACCCTGGTTGGTATATTTTATTTCTGCAGTCATAAAGCAGGGTTTCTTTGTTGTCTGTCTTAAGAACATGTATATGCTTGAATCATGCTGTGCAAAGTCAGGCTGCCTAAGAAAGTCCTGCTGACTTCCTCACAACCAGGCTGGTTTAAGAACAGCAAACAGGAACGCTGCCTCCCGTAACCGCCCAAACTCAACTTTCTTTCTCAGGCAAACACTGCTTAGAATTCAAATAGAATTCCAAAACTAACTTTCCCTGTCAAATAAGTCACTTCGTTACAAGGTCTCACTTGTCACAGAGATCCCCTTCAGTGTATTTTCTCAAGATAACTTGTCATTTGAGAAGTCGGAGGCACTTGAGTTGTTTTTAGTAATAAGTTGAAAAGTTGGAATGGGTTGTTATAGCCAGGCCTGGAAATGTCATTTTCACTGAGCATTGGATCAATTTAGATGTTGTTGCTCATTGAATAATAACAGCATCATGCTGTCTTTCTGAAACTCCAACACAAAATAATGAGATCAATTACTGGTTAACTCAGCCCTCAGGAGGCCAAGAGGGCGAATATTCCTGGCAGCTGCCCAACTTGGAGAGTCTAGAGAAAGGGCGGATGTTGTACGGAGGCTGCTGCTGATGCAGGGTGCTCAGCCAGGAGGCTCAAAGCATGCGGGGTGTCCTGGGAAGAAGATAAGGTATTCATTTTCCCCCAAAAAAAAACAAAGGGGGGAGGATGGATTTAAAGTATTTGCCAAATATAGAGCAATTTCAAACCCTTCAATAATTCTGCAATGCATTAACTCAGTCATCCAATACACATTTATTGAGCACTATTTCAGAGCTGGAGATACAGTAGTATAGAGCTTGCAGCCTAGTGGGAGAAATAAGCAATAAGCTAAAAACTGCTCAAATAATTACAAAACCATGACAAATGTTCCAAAGGAAAAGGTTAGGGTTCAACAAGAATTTTAGTCTGGAGGGTCAGAAAAAAGGATGCTCTGAAGATTTGAAGTTTTTTTTTAATTAAACATTTTATTTTGAGACAATTGTAGATTTACATGCCGTTTTAAAAATGATAAAGCGAGATCTCTTTTTTTAACATTCAGTCTTGAGGGTTCTTTATATTTTGTAAATACTCGTGCTTTGTTCATATGTGTTTTGCAAATACAGAGTTTCCCAAAAAAGTGTATATACACTTTAACAGCTGATAGCTCAATTTTGAAATGAAGTGTATTTTAATAAATACTGCCTTTATAATTATTCAAAATGCATGTATACATTTTGGGGGGGGACCCTATATTTCCTCCCAGTCTGTAACTTGTCTTTTCCTCCTCTTCACATGGGCTTTAGCAGAGCAAATGTCTTTAATTTTCATGAAGTCAAATTTATCACTTTTTCCTTCTATGGATCATGCTTTTGGTATCAAGTCTAGGAACTCTGCCTAGTTCTAGACCCTAAAGATTTTTCTTCTATGGTTTTTCTCCTAAAAGCTTTGCAGTTTTTCATTTTACATTTTGGGTTATAGGTTGAGATTCATTTTCTGCCTATGAATGTCCAGTTTGCTCTGGCTCTGTTTATTGAAAAGCTATGCTTCCTCCATTGAATTGTTTTTGCACTTTTGTTGGAAATAAGTTGGGTATATATTTGCATGGTTCTATTTCTGTTATCTATTCTATTCCATTGACCTATATTATATGTCCATCCCTCCTCTAATATCCCACTGTCTTGAATACTGTAGATGTATAGTAGGCCTTAATATTGGGTTAGGGTAATTCTTTCACTATTTTTTAAAATTGTTTTAGTGATTCTAGGGCCTGTGGCTTTCCACATAAATTTTAGAATAAGATTAGCTGCATCTATAAAAGGTCTTGCTGGGACTGTAATAGGAATTGCATTAACTCTATAGATCAATTTAGGGAGAATTGATATCTCTACTATGTTCCAATCTATGAACACAGTGTGTCTCTTCATTTACTTAGATCTTCTTTGGTTTACTTTAGCAACATTTTGCAATTTTCAGCATACAAGTCCTGTACATGTTTTATTAAGTTTATATCTAAGCATTTCATTTCTTTTGAATCAACTATAAATATAATTGTGCTTTTAATTTTGGTTCCCACATTGTTAGCATATAGAAATGCAATAGATGTTTGTGTATTGATCTTATATTCTGTGATCTTCCTGAACTTATTTACTAGTTCTAGAAGGGTTTTTCTTTTAGATTTCTTGAGATTATCTATGTAGATAATCATGTCAAACCATGTCATCTGCAAATAAAGACAGTCTTCCTTTCTGCTCTGTATATATCTAATTTCATTTTCTTGCCTTATTGCAGTGGCTAGGACTTCCAGTACTGTGTTAATAAAAGTGGTAAAAATACACATATTTGCCTGTTCTTTATCTTAAAAAGAAAGCATTCTGTCTCACGCCATTAAGTATTTGTTAACTATAGGTTTATTCACATTTTTTATAGTTGAGGAAGTTCTCCTCTATCCCTAGTTTGCCGAAAGTTTTTATCATGAATGAGATTCACTTTGTTAGATACTTTTTGTGTCAACTGATATGAGCATATTATTTTCTTTAGCTTGTTGACATGGTGGATTATACTGACTGATTTTCAAATGTTGAACCAGGCTTCCATACCTGGAATAATTCCACTTGGTCATAGCGTGCAATTCTTTTCACATATTGCTGGATTGAATTTCCTAGTATTTCGTAGAGGATTTTCATATCTAAGTTAATGAAAAATACTGGTCTATAGTTTTACTTTTTGTAGTATCTGGTTTGGGCATCAGGTAATCTTAGCCTCTTAAATGAGTTAGAAATATCCCCTCCTCTTCCATTTCCTGGAAGAGGTTATATAAAATTCATGTCAATTCTTCTTTCAGTGCTTGGTAGAATTCTCCATTAAAATCATCTGGGCCTGCCCTTGACAGTGTGCTCAGTGGTTAGAGCATTGGCCCATGCACCAAAGGGTCTCAGCTTTGATTCCCAGTCAACGGCACATACCTGGGTTGCAGGTTTGATCCCCAGCACAGTCAGGGCACATGTGGAAGGCAACCAATTGATGTGTCTCTCTCACATAGATGTTTCTCTCTATCTCTACTCTTCCTCTCTTCCCCACCTGCCTCCCTTCCACTCTCTCTAAAAAAATCAATGGAAAAAATATCCTCAGGTGAGGAATAAAATAAGTAAATAAATATTTGCCCAGCCAGCGTGGCTCAGGGGTTGAGCATCGACCTATGATCAAGGAGATCAAGGTTTGATTCCTGGTCAGGGCACATGCCCAGGGTTGTGGGCTCTATCCCCAGTCAGGGGGCATGCAGGAAGCAGCCTATCGATGACTCTCTCATCATTGATGTATCTCTCTCTCTCTCTCCCCCTCACTTCTGTCTCTGAAATCAATAAAAACATTTCTTTTTAAAAAGAAAAAAAACTTTATATTTTGGTGCCTGTAGTGGTACATTTTTCTTGCTTTCTGAACTAAGGCCCCACATTTCATTTTGAGCCCCGCTATGTAGTCAGCCTTGTTTGCAGGTCAAGCTCTCAACTGAGCAATCCCCCTACTCACACCTTCATGCCACCCTGTTACTCCTTCAGGGCACAGAAAAATGGATAACACAGAAAATATCGAGCCCTCACTCTGTGGCTCCTGAAGGAAAAAACTGCCCAGATCCTGTAGAAAGATGTGAAGAAGCCACCTCTCTTGAGACTCCTCAATAATGGCTAGATGAGCCTACGGGAACCCTGCGCTGCCCAAGCATGAGCAGGTTGAAAGGAAACATCATGCAATATGCAAACACAATTCCAGGAACTTAGCATACAAAACTAACCATGAAGAAAATTAACTCAAAGAACATAAAAACACTTCCCCACAACTGCTTCTCACTATAACATGTCAAAAAGAAAATTAATTCAGTAAAGCTCAAGGACAAGATGAAAAACAACAGAATGGTACGAAAAATGAAGATTGTAGACTTAAGGAAACTGAGGACCCAAGCAACATTACAGGACTAATCGAGACATTAGAAATGGCGAGAAACAGACTAAGACAACTGATGATCAAATTAATAACAAACGGGGAGTAGGGAAATGGTTTACAGGAGCAGCAGGGAACAAATGTCAAAAATGTCAAAAAAAATTTAAAGCAGCCCTGGCCGGTGTGGTTCAGTGGTAGAGTGCTGGCCCTCGGACCAAAGGGTCTCAGGTTCGATCCCCGGTCATGGGCATGCACCTGGGTTGCAGGTTTGTTCCCTGGCCCCAGTCAGGAGGCAACCAATCCATGTGTCTCTCTCACATCAATGTTTCTCTCTCTCTCCCCTTCCCTCCCTTCCACTCTCTCTAAAAATCAATGGGAAAAAATATCCTCCAGTGAGGATTAACCCCCCAAAAAAAAAAAAAATTAAAGCAATTACAGTGAAACTTACATCTGTGGAGATCAGGTGAATAATATCATGTATTAGGATGATCAGTGTCCCTGCACTGAAAAACCCAACCAACAGCACAGAAGTTTTCAAAGACAAAACACAAGATAATTCCCCTGAATAAGAAAATAAGTCTACATACTGAAAGGACATATCACATAACAAGAAACTTGATATAAAGAGCTGTGTTCTATAAAGCCACTGAACTTCAATCATGAAGATTTCTTCAGGCACCAGGTAGAAGAATCAGGATGACCTCAGACTTCCCCATAGCATTATTCATAGCCACGGAAGACACAGAAATGTCTTCCAAGTGTTGAAGGAAAGCATGTGTACACCTGTACGTGTGTGTGTGTGTCTAATATGCTGCTCATTTAGTGTTAATGGGAGTTCTGGGGGTGAAGTATGGGGAGGGTTATATATTTTTCAAAAGTTATCAATGCAGTTTTCTTGTATTATTTCAACTCTTTAAAATGAACAAATATCATTATCAAGCTGATGTGGTGTTTCTTTAAAAATAAAAATTTTTTAAAAATTGGCTTCCAGTCAAGACAGGGGATAGGTAAATACAGTACTCACATCCTCCCACGACCACTTCAAAATTACAACTAAATGCAGAACAACCATCATTGCGAACCACCTGAAATCTAGCCGAACAGAAGTCCTATAACTAAGGATATACAGAAGAAGCCACATTTAGACTGGTAGGAGAGGAGATCTGGAACTGCTGATCCCACACCTACATGTGGCAGTTAAAAATCAGGAGGAATATCTTGGTTGCAGAGGTACCCAGAGGAGCATGGAGTCCCAGCCCCACACCAGGGCTCCCAGCCCAGGGTTCTAGTGCCAGGAAGAGAAGTCCCCATAACCCCTAGCTGTGAAAAACAGTGGGGATTGTGGCTGGATGAGATGGAGGGCTGGTGGAATCCCAGGCATTTCTCTTAAAGGGCCCCACGCACAGACTTACTCAGACTCACTTGCTCTGAGATCCAGAACTGAGGAAGCAGTTCAAAAGGCATGTCAGGGACATAGGGGAAAAACTGAATTGTCTGGCTTCAGAGCAAGGGCTGAGATACCAGCTTGCAGGCAAAAGTGCTGGCAGAGACCATTATTCTTTTGCTGAGCCCTCCCTACACAGAGCTGGCAGGCCTCCGCCACATCTAAGTCTCCATCAACCTGGCTAACACTGTTTCCCTTGCCCTGGTGATTCCCTGAGACCCCACCTCACCCAAGTTGCAGGCCCTCCCAAGCAGTTTCCAGTGGCTTTTTCATACAAACAGCCTCTGTTGGCTCATGCTGCAGACTTTCCTAAAGTCTCTCAAATATTCACAAACCCCAAACAAGCATCGTCTGGCCTCGACATGCTCCAAACCTCTTGTTAAGCAGGCCCCTCATTAGTGGTAGCCAGCCTTGGTTTGCAGCTTGGCCTATCCTGGGCACCTCCAAGCCCAGCAAAAGTAGCAACCCTCTGCAGACCACTTTGTAGCTCATGCTGGGTTGCCCCAGGCAGAGCACAGGTGGCAGCTGATCTTGGCCTGCCCCTCCCCGGAGGCCCCAGAGGCCTCAGAGCCAGCAAACCTGGTGGCCAGCATCAGACTACACTGGAGCATCACTCAACCACCTCCACCAGCAACACACTCAACAGGGGGACTCAGCAGGCAATAGAGCCCCACTGAAGTGTTCAGTGGGGTTGGCCCCTGCACAGCAGCTTCTCCACTATGGTTGCAGCCAGTCCTCAAAGCAGATGGGCCTGGGGGGTAAATCCCTCCCAAGTTGCGGGCCCACCCAGGCAGTTTCCAATGGCTTTTCCATACAAATGGCCTGTCTTGGCTCATGCTGCAAACTTTCCTAAAATTCCTCAAACAAGCAGCATCTGGCCTCAGCATGCCCCGTACCTCTTGCTAAGTGCTCCCAGGCCCAGTACTAGCCACAGCTGGCCCTGGTTCACAGGTTGGCCTCTTCTGGGCACCTCTAAGCTCAGCACAAGTAGCAGCGGTCTGCAGATCACTCTGCAGCTCATGCTGGGTGGCCCCAGGCAGGGCACAGACGCAGCTAACCTTGGCCTGCACCTCCCAGGAGGCGTCAGGGCCAGCATACCCAGTGGACAGCTTCAGACCTCGCTGAAGCACCACCCAACCACCTCCACCAGCAACAAACTCAAAGGATGACTAAGTAAGCACCAGAGCCCCTCTGAAGTAAGTCCTGTTCTGCGGGGTTGGCCCCTGGACAGCAGATTCCTCACAGTGAGAGTGGCCAGTCTTTGCAGCCAATCAGGTGGAGATAAATCCCTCCCATTGACCTGTCAATAGCAATCACGGCACACTACAACAGGAGGGACATCCCGACAGCATAGTGGCCTTTAGGGTCGTCGGAATTCCTACGCGGTGGCTAAGAGCTGCATTTCCCTGCTTTGTAAACCGTTCACCTGAATAAAGTTCTCCTTTCTGCACCTTAAATGGGGGATTTTTGTATATGACATACAAAAACCTACACATGTTTAAAGCGTATTTACATATATAAAAATCAAATACACCCCTGAAACCATTAGCACAATCAAGACAGTGAACATATCCATCGCCCCCAAAAGTTTCCTTCTGCCCATTTGTAATCCCTCCTCCCAATCACAATCTACCTTAACTACTCCTCATATAACCATAGATCTGCCTTCAGTCACTATACATTAGTTTGCATTTTATAGAATCTCATATAAATGGAATCATATAATATGTGCTCTTGCGGGGGGGGAAATTAGGCTTAATTATTTTGAGATTCATCTGTGTTGCTGAATAAAGTTTATTTTTTTATTACTGAGTAGTAGTCCATTATACGAATATACTAAAATGTATGTATCTATACATACACATTGTTGGGCTTTTAGGTTGTTCCCAGTTTCTGGCTATTACAAACAAAGCTATCAACATCGATGTACAAGTCTTTGGGTTCACACATGCTTTTATTTGGATTAATGCCTAGGAGCGAAATGAATGTCATGAGGTAGGTGTATGTTTAACTTTTTACGAAACTGCCAAACTCTTTTTCAAAGTGGTGGTTCCATTTTCCATTCCCACCAGCAGTGAGAGCGCTCGACTCTCCACACTCTCCCCACGCTTGTCAGACAGTCTAAAAGGTGCGTGGTGGTATCTCGCTGCAGGTTTAGTTTGTCTTTACGTAATGACTAACGATGTTACGCATCCTTTCGTGAGTTTATTTGCCATCCATGTATCTTTTTTAATGACGTGACAATTCAAATCTTTGCCCATTTTTGATTAGTAGGCTCCTCCTCTTCCCACTATTTAGTTTTAGAAGTTCCTTACATAACCAGGATATGTCTTTCAGATGTGTGATTTGCAAATACTTTCTCCCAGTCTGTGGCTTGTCTCCTTTGCTCCCTTAAAGGTATGTTTCAAAAGCTGATATTTTTAATCTTGATAATGATTATTTTTTCTTTATAGATTGTGCTTATGCTGTCATATCTAAGAAATTTTTGCCTAACCCAAAGCCCCCAAAATTTTGTCTATTTTTTTCTCTACAAGTTTTATAGTACTAAGTTTTGAATTTGTAACCATGATCTATGCTACATTAATTTTTTTAATTTATTGATTTGAGAGAAACATTGATTTGTTGTTCTACGTATTTATGCATTCATTGGTTCCTTCTTGTATATGCCCTAACCAGAGACTGAACCCACAATCTAGGTGTATTGGGACAACTGAGGTACCCGACCAGGGCCTATGCTACATTAATTTTTATATGCATTGTAAGATATGGATTGAAATTAATTTTTTTGCATATAGATATCCATTTGTTGCCTTTTCCCCACTGAATTGCCTTAGCTACTTTGTCAAAAATCAATTGATCATATGTGTTTATAGAATCTATTCTATTCATTGATTTATATAGCTATCTTTACATTGATACCATATGGTCTTGATTACCATAGCTTTATAATACGTCTTAAAATCAGATCATTTAAATTTTCCAACTTTGATCTTTTTTTCTCAAAGTTGTCATGACTATTCTACATCCTGTGCATTTTCAAATGAATTTTAGAATTAGTGTGTCCGTTTCAACAACAAAAAAAACCTACTCTGATTTTTATTGGGACTGCAATGAATCTACAGATCAATTTATAACAAACTGACACCTTAAAAATATTGAGTCTTCAATCTATGAATATGGCATATCTCCATTTACTTAGGTATTCTGTAATTTCTCTCAGAAATGTCTTGTAGTTTTCAGTGTACAGGCCTTGCATATCTTTTGTCAGATTAATCCCTAAGTATTATGAACATTCTATGCTATTGTAAGCAGTATTGTTTTAAAATTTTCAATAGTTTATTGCTAATATACAGAAATACAGTTAATTTCTGTGTATTGATCTTGTATCCTGAAAAGTTGCTAAATTCATTTATTAGTTCAAATTTTTATACATTTTTTAGGATTTTCTGTATAGACAATAATGTCATCAGTGAATAAAGACCATTTTCTTATTCCTTTCCAATCTAAATGACTTTTATTTCTTTTTCTTTTTCTTACCTTACTGCACTAGCTAGAACTTCCAGTACAATTCAGTGGAAGTTTACTCACTTGTTTATGGTGATGCTGGTGTAAACAAAGCTACTGTACTGACAGTCATATAAAAGTGTAGCACATACAATTACAGTGGGTGGTCTTTTTCAATAAATGGAGCTGGGGCAATTGGATATTCATGTAAGAAAACATGGACCTTGACCCCTATGTCACACCATAGACAAAAAGTAATTTGAGAAGCATCATAGACCTAACAATAATGTTCCTCAAGAGAACATAAAAGACTGTTAATGGGAAAGGGCAAGCAAAGATTTATTAAATGGTACACAAATAGCAGTAACCATAAAAGATTAATAAATTGATTTAATTATAAGTTAAATGGTTTAATTTATATTGATTAAATTAATAAAACTTCTCATCAAAAGACATCATTAAGAAAGTGAAAAGGTAAGTGATAGGTCAGCAAAAGATATTTGCAAAACATATATCTGACAAAGGGCTCCCCTAAATTAATAAGAAAACATCTGAATCAGTTTGAGGGGAGGGGAGGGGAGGGGAGGGGCAGAAAATTTATACTGACCTTCACAAAAGAGGATATCCAAATGGCCAATAAACAGATGAAAAGGCATTTAACATCATTAGTCATCAAGGAAATGCAAGTTAAAACTACAATTGAGGTACAAACATGCACCACATGACATTCTGGTCACCTATGAACCAAATTTACAACGGTGGTCCAATAAGATTATAATGGAGCTTAAAAAATTCCTAATCGCCTAGTGATGTCGTAACCATCCTAACCTTGTAGCACGAACGCATTACTCACTTGTTTATGGTGATGCTGGTGTAAACAAAGTTACTATGCTGCCAGTCATATAAAAGTGTAGCACATACAATTACAGTAGTAGACTATACCATCTAGGTTTGTGTAAATACACTCTATGATGTTCACATAACGACAAAATTGCCTAACAACGCATTTCTCAAAACGTATCCTTGTCATTAACAGGGCAAGACTGTAACACTACAAACCAACACTCCCAACCCCCACCACGGTGGAACTACTTTGGAAAACTGTCAATATCTACTAAAGCTAAACATACATATTTTTCCTATGACCCAGCAGTTCCATTTCTGAGTGCTTATGTCCACCAAAAGAATGTTTAAAGCAATTTTGTCATGACAAAAAACTGGAAACAACCCCAGTGTCCATAAATAGAATGGACATCTGTAATATGTTATATTCATGAGATGGAATGTTATTGTGGGTCCTCGAATAGCATCGTTTCATTCAATGTCCTTTCATTATGACATTGACAGATGCCTTGACAGATGCCATAAGAACTTAACTCTTGATTAAATCAATTAGCCTATGGTATCATTGGTTTCATTATATGTCATTTACTTAAAGTCCCAGAACCTATGGATGACATTCAGTGAGAACTTATTGTACTACAATGATGAAAAAGAAAAAAACTATTGCTACCTGCAAGCACATGGGTAAATATCACAAATAAATGTTGATCAAATAAGCCAGCCACAAAAGATTATGTCTATATGATTCCATTTCTGTGTACTTCATAAGCAGGCAAACCTAACCCATGGTTACTTTTTTGTGGGGGGGAGTGATAATGACTGAAAGAATACAAGCAAAGCTACTGGGGTACCAGAAATAACCCATATCTCAATCTGTGTAGTGGTTAACCACATATATACATGTGGAAAAATTCACTGTGCTCTACACATAGTAGTTATGTGTTTTATATGTGTAAGTAATATCAGCATAAAAGATCACTAAGTCAAGTGTCTGTTTCTGGACATAATCATTCAGTTCTACTGATGATATGTGTGCCTATTTTCTGGGCCAAAGCTGCACATTCTTAGTCACTGTAATGTTCTAGTAGGTTTGATGTCTACAAAATAAGTCCATGTCTTTTTCTTTCTAAATTCTCTTGCACATGTATGCTTCCAGGTGATTTTCAGGATCAAATTTTCAAATTCCTTAGAAAAATTCTATTGGGATATTTATTGGGATTATGCCATATTTGTAGCTTATCTGAAGAGCACTTACATCTCTACAATATTGACTCTTTCCATCCAATTTGCATGGTTCATTTATTCAGGAATTTTCAATCAAGTTTTAAGGTATTCTTCACATAGGGATTGAATATTTTTGGTATATTATGTATATGATGTATATTAAGTAATTATAGTTTATATTGCTATTATAAAAGAAATATTGATCTCATTACACCCTCTAATTATTGCTGGTACATAAAAGGACTTTCTTAAAAATCTGGCCATCTCGCTGAACTCCTTTATTCATTTTAGTAGTTTTTCATTTGATTCTTTTAATTTCTACGTTGTGAGTAAAGTATTAAAACCTTTCCTCCTTTGTATGAGAACTTGACTTTTGGTTAATTTTCTAACCATGTTTTTCTTGGAATAAAGATCATATGTGTCAGCTATGTTACCAGACAACATCGCTTGTAATAAAAATGACCCGGTTTGTAACTTTTATCTGGACTGGGAGTCACCGTAGCCTTGGGAGCCTTTTCTAATCTTCAAGCCCCTTTGTAGAACCCTGGAAGCCATGCCTGTGCAATTCTTACAAGAGACATTGTTTGCTAGAGGGCATGAAATCAGGGCAACTTGTGTACCTGCCCACTGTAGATCTTGTCTCCTTTTTCAAGTTCTTAGTTTATTAGTCCTCTCATCAAAAGCCTGCACAACCACCACAGATAAAGTCACTGAAGAACCTGTACTCCTTCTGTCGTCCAGTCTCCAGCTCACTTTTGGCAGCACCAGCACTAGCCTCTGCAGTTCCCGACTTTCTTCATGCTGTTCCTGCGTTCCTTTCTCTGCTTCCTTGAGGTCTTCTCATACAGGCCATGTCTTGCAAGTCTATGTTTGGGTTCATTTTTCTTTGCATAATCCAAGGAACCATAAATCATGCCAAAGCCAACTGTCTTGCCACCACCAAAATGGGTTCTGAGTCCAAATACAAAGGTGACATCTGGTGTGATCTTACACATTTTGGCTAGTTTTCTCCAACTTTGCCTTAGGTACTGCTGCCTTCCCAGGAAAAAGGACGTCGATGACCATTTGTTTCTGCTGAAGTGGTCTGTTGGTCATGAACTTCCTGGCCCGGAGAGTTAACTGTGCCATTCATGATGGTGGCCGATCTTCAAGCAGCCAGGGAGAGAAAAGCTCTTGTCTTCTTGCACCTGAGAGGTCTGCTGAATTAACGGCTACAAAGATTCCCACTGCTAGGGACATCTGGCACTGCCCATTCTCCGATGCTGAAAACTCTGCAGTATATGATGGGATAAATCATCCCCTTGCGGAGCAGATGCGGGCTGGAGTAAAACCAAATTCATCCTGGGAGGAGAAACTGCTCACTGTTCATGAAAGGGACTGGCCAGAAACCGAGCTGCAGCTGGGCTACAGGAATGAATTAATGTCTGGCTGAGTGGGTGTTGGGCAGGGGCTGTGAAGACGAGAGAATGAACCCAAAGATCCCATGCTTGTGATGGGACCGCCACCTGATAAAGCAGGAAGAACTGCCAAGCAGACTCCAACTCCATTCAAACTTTAATCAACAGAGAAATGTTTGAGAGCACCCAACAGAGTGGAGGGCAAAAGCAGGCAGAAGCTGTGTGGTGGCCAGCAGGTCCAAGCACAGCTACAATGAAAACAGTTTAATAGGATTCCGAGTCACCAATAAAAGGTTACGGAAAGCTCTTCATGTGTGTTAATCCCAGGCCAACCCCTCAGAGCAAGCTGTGGACTGAGTGCTTAAGTGAATTTAAGGCTACAGTGGAGCATGACTGGTGTCCTCTGCTACCATCTAGTGAAAATTTGATGGGAATGCGAGCATTTCTAAAGCGCCAGATGAGATTTTTAAAGCAATAATTGCTTACTTTAAAAGCCTAAACTGCACTTTCAGCCTGGATAAAGACCCTTGATTCACACATAGTATATAGTATATATATTTTTGTTCTAAAAAAAATTTAATTTCACTGTAGTGTTTTTGTTTTGCTAAAAACTATCACGCAATATCATTTGATGTAAAATGCCTAGAAGTCCCTTAATAAAAAGGGCATTATAAAGACAGATGGCCAAAGACTATTTCAATCGTATAGGATATTGAAGGGACATTCTCACCCCACTGGGTAATACAAATTTTGGTGATCGCAAAATGTGCTAACTTGTCATTTTTTGTTAAAAGTGTTAACCAAAGTCATGAGGGTGGACTATGGGCAAAGGTTTAACAAAATTCTTCTGCATGAGAATCTAATCTTAGGTTTATCTCTCTGAAAGTATGTTGTTTTTAGGCAACACTGCTTATAGTAAAAATGATCGTTGGTAAACTGCACCCGGACTGACAGACCTATCGGTACCTGATGAGGAAGCCACTGCTTTGGGCTTCCTGATTGTGGAGCTCCTGTAACTGGGCACGTCCCTTGCAGAGACCCTGGGAGCTGTGCCGATGGGATTGTGAGAATGTCTCCTGGAAGGTATGGGGCTTTTAAATCAGAGCAGCTATGTAAAGGCCCAATGTGGATCTCACCTTTTTGCACCTAGTGAGTGAACTTGTGGCAGGATCCTGAGTGCAAAGAATACCTGAAGCTGCCCTGCTGATTGCTGCAGTTCCTGCCTATGTCTTTCTAAATAGACTGAGTGTGGCTGTGGTCACCTTGAAAGTCTGAATAAGCCTAAGAACACAGATGATGGGCCTTGCATAGGTAATTCTATCAGGCGCCAAAAATGACCTTTTTTTCCTGTTCCTCTCCATACTTTTATATTAATTTCCTTTTCATTTATTTGTTATAATTTGTTGAATTATGGTGAACATAATGGTGAGGGGAGGGGTCCAGTGAGTGAAGATGAGAGAGGGAACTTTTCCGCCTTGTCCTCACATTTTTTCACTTTTTATTTTGAAATGCTTTTGAACTTATAGAAAAGTTTCAAAAGGATATAAAGAACTCCTAGAAAGGCTTTACAGAGATTCACCAGTTGTTAACATTTTGCCACATTTGCTTTATTTTATTTTCATTTTCTCTCTACATAAATATGTATTATTACTATTATTATTTAAGAGTAAGTTGCAGCCATCATATTTCTTTATCCTTAAGTCCTTTATTGTGTACTTTCTAAAATAAGATATCTGCTTACATAATCAGAATATAATTCTCAAGTTGGGAATTAACATTAATACAATGCTATTACCCAGTTAACAGACCTTTGAAAATTTTACCAGGTGTTCCAATATATTTTTTTATAGCATATTTTTTCCTGGTCCCAGATGCAGTCTTTTAGTTGTCTCATTGCTTTTAGTTGTCATGTCTCTTTAGTTTTCTGGGAATAGTTCCGTACCCTTTTCTCATCTGACATGGCATGGGCATTTTGAAGAGTACAGGCCTTGTTATAACAGAATGTCCTTTAATTTAGATTTGTCTGATGTCTCCTAATGGTCAGATTCAGGTTTGGGGCCCCTCAGTTATTTGAACTTCACTCTGGCCCTCCACTAGCTGAATCTCTCAAGCCTAGAGCCAAGGAGGCAAGCCCACTGGAACCTGTCACTCCCCCTTCTAGACCAGAGGCCAGCGAACTTTTTCTTTAAAGGGCTAGAGAGTAAATATTTTAGGTTTTGCAAGTCATATGATCTCTGTGACAACTACTCAACTCTGCCATTGTAGCAAGAAAGTAGCCATAGATAATATGTAAATGAATAAGCGTGGCTATATTCAAATACAATTTTATTTATAAAAACAGGTAGAGGGCCCTGGCCAGAGTGACTCAGTGGTTAGAGCGTCAGCCTGTGCACCAAAGGGTCACGGGTTCGATTCCCAGTCAAGAGCACACACTTGGGTTGAGGGTGCATTCCCAGTGCGGGCAAGGGAGGGAGACAACCAGTCAATGTATCTCTTTCACATCTATGTTTCTCTCTCTCTCTCTCTCTGTCTCCTCCCTCCTTCCTTCCCTCCCTTCTGCTCTCTCTGAAAAGCAATGGAAAAAATATCCTCAGGTGAGGATTAATAACAAGAAGAAAAAAGCAGGTGGAGGGCCCAGATTTGCCCCAGGAGCCATCGTTTGCTGACCCCTGTTCTAAGCCATGCCCCGGCTACCAAGAGCTCCAGACTCCAAGCCCAAACAGCCCAAGCCCACTTCCAGGGTGGACCTGTGTGGGCCTCTTCCCGTCTGCCATCCTGAGGTGTGGCATATTGCCACTAGGGTGTGCATTTCCCTTGGCCATGGGCATAATTAAGAAGTGGCTGTTTTGAGGAATAAAAACAGATTTGAAGACACGGTTGAGTGTGAAGGCGAGACTTCACAGTGTGGGAAAGAGCTGAGAGTGGGAAGAGGAGGGGGATCAGCTACAGTCAGGGCTGTCTCTCCCCATCTCACCATGTTCTGGGGTGGAACCTGGCCTTCCAGGTCGGTTTGAAAGTACAGTTTATCCAGAGAAAAAAGGATATAACATATTTTATTTAGCTGTTAATTGATTGAATTATCATTTTAAAACATTTAGATATATGGTACGTGGTCTCCATTTGTAATATGCCCCTGCCCATAATGCAAGGGGCAATCTGTGTAAAAACACAGATACTTCTCAAAACAACCTAAGCCAGACTGAACTCATCCCCACGTGTTCACCTGCAAAGGGAATCTGCAAGTTGGCCCCTATCTCCACCTCGCCCCGGGAGAGTCAGGGGCCATGGGAGGCAGTGCCTCCCAGCCTCCCTTGCCTGTAGCCACTCAGCCTGGCAGCAGGCCCCGGGCTCCGGGCCCAACTTCTCGGCTTCTCGGCTTCTCGGCAACAGAACAGGGGAGACCACCAGCAGGCCAGATCCTCACCCCTTTCACCCTCTGCCTCTGGGATGTCTTTTCTTTCTAGTTTAACTTGTTTGAACCTCTTGATGTTCGAGCAACAAATCCACCTGTAACAGACTTAAGACCTCGGAAGATATCTCTGTCTCCCTCTCTCATTCAACACACCACCGCCACCACCATGACTGCTGCCACCTGCACCTTCATCGCAATGCCCAGCACTGGACCAACTGTGGCCGCCCACAGAGGCTCAGTCTCCACTATGCAAGCCTCACATCTGCACATACATGTCAGAAAAAAGGCACAAGAGCAGCTATGGAGCCCCGCTGTAGACACCCCTTTGACTCTTGGACCTGTGGGTTGATGTAGCTCACTAAATTTGGGGAATTTCAGAATACTAGTCTTTGAAATATTTTTTCTGTCCCTTTATCTCCTCTCCTTTGAGACTTTAAATACACACTTATTAGACCACTTGATATAGTCCCACAAGTCACTGAGAATGTTCATCTTTTTCCATCATTTTCTCCCTATACTTTATCTGAATAATTTCTACTGACCTTTCTTCAGGTTGACTCTCCTGTATGCTACAGTTCCAGTCTGCTATTAAACCTGTTTATGGATGTTTTTGATTTCTAATAACCCTTAGCCCTGAGCTTTCTTGTAAGGCATGGCGCTTTTGGATTTCAATAGAAAGCTTTAGGAGCTCATCAAGCCACTCCTGTTTGTCAGAACTTGAACTTCAAACTAGTACTGAAATTTCTGCCTAAAATTATAGCTAAACTTTCAGCTGTGTTCCCTAAGGTCTTGCAAGGGATTTGAGGAGAATTTATATGAGTATTTTATAGCTTCTCCCTATGACTCCCTCCTTTCTGGGATGTCCACCCTCAATTTCCAGCTGTTTTAGCAACCCTAAAATCAAGCCTCAGTCTCTTCAGCTAGTAAGACCACCACTTTATATTTTAGCTCTATTTCACCATGTGTCATGTGTTGCTGGTAACTGGAAGGGTCCTCAGAGGAAAAGTCTCGTAAATTAGAGCTAACCTAGTTTCCTTCCCTTCTTACAAGACTCATATTCTCTTCGATTCCTACCTGCTTTAGATTGCTCACCTTACCTTCAAGCAATAGCATTTAATTTTTTTTAGTCCAGGGTTAATCATTGTTATCAACATGTAAGTGGCGCCAATACAAGCAAGATACTGTCATTCACAGAATTAAATCCCACCCTCCATAGCATTTTGAAGCAGCGACATTTTCTCAGGCACTTGATTATAGTAAAATTATATACAGTGAACTTAAAAAAAAGCTTTTATTGTGATAAAATATACATAACATAAAGTTTACCATTTTTACCTTTTTAAGTGTACAATTTAATAGTATTAAGTGTATCCACCTTATTGTATAACCACTACCATCATCCCACCTCCACAACTTTTTTATCACCCCAAACTAAAATTCCAAACCCTGAAACAAACTCCCTGTGACTCCTTACCCCCAGCCCCTGGTAACCAACGTCCTACTTTCTGTGTCTATGAATTGCACTATTCTAGGTATCTCATATAACTGGAACCATACAGTATTTATCCTCTTGCTGGAATATTCCTTTTTCAAAATGAGTGAACTCCTGCTTAAAAATGGCTACTTAGCCGCAGACTTTGATCTCCAAGTCCTCCCCCTGCTAAAATACTAGTAGAGGAGGTAAAAGTACAAATCCACAAGAGATGGGCACTTCAACAGAAATCTAGAGAAGAAATTTCAACAGGCTTATTAAAGCTGTAAAGTAGAGGGTAGACACATAGAGCAAATATTTTATGATTTCAAATGTTGTATGAGGTATCTAGAGTAGTCCAATTCACAGAGACAGAACGCAGAATGATGATTTCCAGACGCTGCGGGGAGGGGAGAGTGGGTACAGAGTTTCAGTTTGCGTAGATGAAAAGTTCTGGCGGTGATGGTTGCACAGTGTAAGTGTAGTTAATGCCACTAAACGGTATACTTAAAAACGGCAAAAATTGTAAATTTTATGTTATGTATATTTTACTAAACACACAAAAATAGGAAGTGGAAGTAACTGATGAAGCCAAGTACAGGAGGCCAAGAACTGGAATGTACATGGTGGGGAGTGGGGAGGAAAACAGCAGCCAAGAGGGAGCAAATGATCCCTTGGCCTCCTATTACAGCCCACTACAGCAAAGGGTAGGGGTGAGACGGGCTGAGTCTCACTCTCCTCCCCACCACTCTCACATAGCAGCCATGTGGGGGCCTGAGATGCGCCCCCCAGAAACACCACAGAGGTTCTTCTGTAAAAAAATAATTGGACACCCCAAAATTTCCACAATGTAACATTTAGAGGTTCACCAGTTAAACGTCTAGAGAGAGTGGCTTCCCACCTGATCGTCCTAAGTGAAGTCTCTCGATCAGCGAGCCCGCTACAAACACAGAGGCCTCATCACAGAGATGATTTTTTATCTTGTTCTCATATATGCTCCAATGAAAGCCTCCAACATAAAAGACCCTAAGGCCCGGCCGGGTGTGGCTCAGTGGTTAAGCGTCGACCTAGGATCCTAGGCGATCAGGGTTCGATTCCCGGTCAGGGCACATGCCCAGGTTGTGGGCTGCAGCCGATCAATGACTCTCTCATCATTGATGTTTCTCTCTCTCTCTCTCCCTCTCCTTTCCTCTCTCTGAAATCAATAAAGATGTATTTAAAAAAAAAAAAAAAAAAGACCCTAAGATAAGCAAACAAAAAACATAACCAAGAGAGAAGCATCTGCATATACGGAACTGCTAGTACAGCGAAGTCCTTACATAGTCAGAACAGGCACCACCTGGGCATAACGGGCCCACCTTACAATGCATAGAGCATGGACCCCAGTCCTGTATGGATGAAATAAAGGCAACTTGGGAATGGAAACGAGCTTTAAAATATCTCTAAGTACTTGCCCTGTGAAACAAACCTTCATTTATAATAGATGAAAATTAATAGGTAATGCCTAGAATGGATGAATCAAGAACTGGTGATGTAAGCATATTAGTTAGAGACAAAGATAACTACCAAGAGAAACAGCTGAAAGTTTAAAATGGTTGTCTCCCTAGGACCATGGTTGGGAGAGGTAGGCTGGGAATAATTGCTATTCATCGTAAGCCCTTCTGCATGATTTGATGATATAACCTTATGCATGTATTAGCCACACTTTGATTTTTTTTTTTCCCAAAGAAAATGACTGGAAGGTGTTTTTTTCTTGTGTAGCATTGTTTCATTCTGGAATTTTCCAATTAAGCTTTTGGCTAAACACATACATATGATAATGATAATTATTCAGGAATAGGGAGGTTTATAAAAACATTGTGTGCCATTAGAGTAATCAAGCTCAGCTCTAACACATCTTGGCTTCTCAGAATAATTAGACCACACTGGAGGCCCAGATGGGATGTCTGAGAAAGCCATGGGTGTCTTCCATAATAGTAACAAAAAAACATCACATAGAACTACTCAACTGACAATCGAAATTTGCATGTTAACTTAGTACACAACAAGAAATGAATGTTCCGCACAGCTTATTTAAGCCCTCATATGTTAAAATATAATCTTTAAAGCTAGAAGTAGTTACTTCTGTATCTTCTTTTTTTAAATAAATAAATAAAAAGGTCGCCTCCTACTGTGAGCATCTGTTGAAAATTCACAAAATTTTAAAAAATCATTAATCTATTAATTCATCTGACAGAGATATTTTGCAAGTCTACTCTGCAAGGACCTGAGTTGGTGCTAAGAATGCGATGGTGGAAAGGCACGTACAGTCCCTGCTCTCAGCACAACAACAAACTAGTGTAGACCATGGATAAGTAAAGAGGCGACTTCACCCCCAGGTGATCATCGCAATGGCAGAGTTAGCACAGGTTGGATAAGGTTGTGTGGAAGGAGCAAATATCTCAGATGGCTGCTCTCCAGACAGCAGTGAGAAGGCTTCTGGACTGAAGCGATATATAGGCTGAGAGCTGCAATGGGAAGACTCCAGGGGGAGAATCTGAGAGAAGTTTAACATAGTTTCTAGAATGAAGGACAAAAGCTGGGGTGAGGGAAAGAATGGGGGAAAGGGGGAGGAGCGGCAAGAGGTGAGGTAGGAGAGTCAAGCACGAGCCCAATCACACATCATGTCTTGTAAATGATATAGCCCAGGTAATTCTAAGGACATAGAGCAAAGATAAGCCATTGAAGGGTTTTGGTGGGGCTTGTGGGCCAGGTCTGCCATCATTAGATTTCCAATTTTAGAAATGTATAAATTCACTATAGATTTTTATTCTTTTACTTACTTTCCAGTCACCCACTCACACTTCTTAACCATTTCTATTGTTTGTTGTTAAGATCACTGGACAAATATTTGAGTAATGGTAAAAATAATATAATTATAGACAGAGTTATTAGGCTTACAAAGCACTTTACCATATGTACTCTCACTGCATGCACTTAGAAGGCAGATGGAATAGAAAAGAGATTTGGACCTGGTTTCACCACTTTTCCACCCTGTGTCCATGGAAGATACTGATAATTGACCATGACACAAGGTCCTGATTATCTCAGACACAACCTCAAAATTCTCAACACATATCTCCAGACAAGCACTGCCACCTACTTGAGTTGTCATTTGATGAAAAATTCTATTTGCCATCCTAAAATAGTGTAAAGCACATACATTGTGAAATCATACAAACTTGGTTGAAATTTATGATTTCCCACCTCAATCCTGGATCTAAATTATTTGACTTCTCTAAGCTTCAGTTTCATTATTTTAAAATTATGAGTAAAAACATATAATTCAGAAAACCACTGTCAATTAAAGGCAGCAAAAAATGAAATTATAGCCCGGTCAGGTGTGGCTCAGTGGTTGAGCATCAACCTAGGATCCAGGAGATCAAGGTTCGATTCCCAGTCAGGGAACATGCCCAGGTTGTGGGCTCGATCTCCAGTCAGGGGAGTGCAGGAGGCAGCCGATCAATGACTCTCTCATCATTGATGTTTCTATCTCTCTCTCCCTTTCCCTTCCTCTCTCTGAAATCAATAAAGACTTTTTTTTAAATAAAATTATGTAATCTATGCATTTAACTCTGTAAATTCAGTGATTGTGCTCTGAAAAGAAAGAGTGAGACAGGAATCAGTAACAATCCCACTCAACGTGCATGCACCCCCAGAGCAAGTGTGGGATGGGAGACATCCTCCATAGCACCATTAATTAGTCTCAGTTTCAGTGCATCTCTCATAGAACATGCATCTCATTGCACTGAGAGTGGTTCTGGTGTTTGAAGGGATATATTTTTCCAAAAATCACAACCCTTAAATGCAAGCCCACAATGTCATGTGTTATTTAACTGAAGGACTAGCAGTCTACCCCAACTCTAGAGGAAAAATTGGTTGTGAGGGCCTTTCTAAGAATATAATGGATATAACCCTAATGGATATAAATATGGCCAAAAGTCTTCCAAATTCTTCTTCCAAGTAGGCTATAAAAGGTCTCAACAAATGGCCACTTGTACTGTAATAACAGGGAGAAATGGGTTAAACATCATATTTATTTTTACAAAGATCACAAAGTAGTATAAAGGAACTAAATTCTAGAGCAGGCGGACAAGACTTCATAAGTGAAAAAAGATTCATGTCTACTTGGGGCATTTGCCAAGTCTGGGCATGGGCAGGCAGATGATGGTGCCAGCCACAGTGAGAGGGCTCTGCTTGGCTAAGAAGGAACCACTGACACTTTAAACATCTGTATGGGCTAAAGCAACAGATGAGAATATGTAAGAACCCAAAACACAGAGCGAGTCCTCTTTAGTTAAATGGGTGGCAGAGTAGGAGGCTGAGGCTTGGACTGAAAGACAGAGATCTCCTTCCATTCCCAATGCCTGAGTCCAAGTCCCACTAGAAGGAGGGGGCCTAAGACCCTCAGAATAAGTCTTGCCCTTTAGACATTTGAAGCCCAGGTGAACTGAAACTAACTAACGTTGCACTCCAGCCCTAATTCAGCTCAGCTCTTGATTGGACCAGAATGCTCAGCTGCCCGTTCTAGCTGACTGGCGGAGGCGTTCTAGCTGACTGGCGGAGGAAAAGGTTAATCCTCTCTGGGGAAAAAAAGATTTGCTCCAGTCGCTTTGGTTCCTTTAAATACAACCTCCAAACATACAATAAAAACAATGAGATGCAAAGAAGCAGGGAAGTGTGACCCATAATCAAGAGGAAAAAAATCAATACATGCCGATTCTCATGCGACCCAGGTGCTGGAATTAGCAGAAAAGAACTTTAAAATAACTATGATAAATACATTAAAGAAATCAGAGCATAAGATGGACAGGGTAAAAAAGAAGATGCAGAGTTTCAACAGAAAAAAATAGACATGGAGATTCTAGACTGAAAAAGACAATACTGGATGGGCCAAATAGCTGATTGGGAACAGCAGAGAAAGGATCTGTGAACTTAAAAACAGGCCAATGGAAATTACACAAAATGAAGCAAAGGGGGGGGGGGCAGAAAGAAAACAGAACAGAGTATGAGAAACATGTAGGACAGTATCAAAAGATCTCATATATGTGTAATTAGAGAGCCACAAGAAAAAAGGAGAGAAAGTGGGGCAGAAAAAAATATAATGGGAAGAGCTCATTGTGGCAGGATAGTAAGCAGCTAGGAAAATCCCTGGACAAGTGGAATGGGGAAACTGAGACAATCAAACAAGGCCAAACAGTTTGTGCACCTTACAGCAGGCTTATGAACTGCAAGACCTAATCTTCCCCAACCAAGAACACTCGAGAGCAAATGATTTATACCCTCCTCCCTAACCAGCTAATACACAGCTTAAATCCCCCTGGTCAGGGAGATAGAGGACAGAGACCCAATTAATGCCATTTGTGCCAGCTAAACCCAAGGACAGATGAAGTTGGGAACAAATAACAAAAACCCCAGTAAAGCCAGGCAGACCTAAGACAAAAGTAAAACAGTAATACAGACCAAAGAATTAATCAAAACTCCTGTCTACACTCATTTTGATGCCTCAGCATATTAAAAATGCACCTGGAAAGCTGATGAATATTCTACTGAAACCCTCCCCTAAGAGTCTGGCCCGCAGAATATTTTTTTATTGAGATGCAATTCACATTCCATAAAATGCATCCTTTTAAAGTGTATAATTTAGCCCAGTCAGGCGTGGCTCAGCGAGTGTGCATCAACCTAGGATCCAGCAGATCCACGTTCAATTCCGGGTCAGGGCACATGCCCAGGTTTTAGGCTCGATCCCCAGTAGGGGGCGTGCAGGAGGCAGCTGATCAATGACTCTCTCATCATTGGTGTTTCTATCTCTCTCTCTCCCTTTCTCTGAAATCAATAAAGATATATATTAAAATAAATAAAGTGTATAATTTAGTGGTTTTTAACATATTTGTAATGTAGTGCAACCATCACCACTATCTAAGTTTGTCCCCCTAAAAAGGAACCCTGCACCCAGAAGCATTCACTCCCCATTCCCACCCCTCAGTCCCTGGCTACCACTATTCTACTAATCTATTTTATGTCTATGAATTTTCCTATTCTGGACATTTCATATCAATGGATCTATGCAATATGTGACCTATATGTCTGACTTCAGAGAGAGGAAGGGAGAGGGAGAAAGATATAGAAACATCAATGATTAGAGACTCATTGATCAGCTGCCTCCTGCACACCCTCTACTAGGGATTGAGCCTGAAACCTGGGCATGTGCCCTGACCAGGAATGGAACCATGATCTCCTAGTTCTTGGGTCAACGCTCAACTACTGAACCATGCTGCCTGGGCTAGTACAACCTTTTGAAGATTTATCCATGTTATAACATGTATCAGTACTTCATTTCTTTTTATAGCTAAATAAGACCCCATTCATGAATATACCATATTTTGTTTATCCATTCATCAGCTGATGGATATTTGGGTTGTTTCCACTTTGGCTATTATAAATAATGTTGCTATAAACATCTATGTACAAGTTTTTGTGGGTTGGGGGAGTTCAATTCTCTTGAGAATATAACTAGGAATGGAACAGTTGCATCGTATGGTAACGCTATGTTCAACTTTTTGAGCAACTGTCAAACTTTTTTCCTAAGTGGTGTCATTATTTCATATTCCCATGAGCAATATGTGAGGTTTTAATTTCTTCACATCCTAAGACTTGTGATTGTCTTTTTAATTACAGCCATCCTAGTAGGTATGAAGCGGTATCTTATTGTGGTTTTGATTTGTATTTCCCTAATGATGAATGGTGTAAATCACCTTTTTCTTTGTTTAGCCACTTATATATCTTCTTTGGTGAAATGTCTATACAAATCTTTTACCCATTTTTTTAAATTGGGTAACTTAATTTGTGTTTTTATTGCTGATTGTAAGAATTCTTTATATATTCTGGTTATATAAAGCTTTTGGTGCTATAGCTAAGAAATCATTGCTAATCCAGGTCACAGAGATTTACTCCAATGCTTTCTCCTAAGACTTTTATAGTTTTAACTCATACATTTAAATCTTAGATCTATTCTAAGCTAATTTTTATCTGTAGAATGAGGGTGACTGTGAATCTTGCCTGTCAAGTGGAAATAGGATAGAGAGTCTTTCATATCAAACTAGAGATGAAGGAGAGTAGAAGAGGACCAGTGAAATATATGTCCTAGGAAGCAATTAATTCAGTATGTCATAGCCTAAAGCACGCAGAGTATACTGGAGTTACAATAACAGCAATCACACCAAAAGATGGTGAGGGGTAGGAACCTTGTTTCCCCCATATTGTCCATCAGCCACTCCCCAGCCTCACCAAGCAAAGACAAATATAAGCAAAAAACAGTATACTAGCTAGAAAATTATCTTTGGACAAGCCTCCAATCCTTCCTCTCTCCACTTCCAACCAGATTGCCTCTTCTTAACCCCTCCAATGTAGAAATTCTAGAGCACCTATTGCTGAAAACATTCAATGGGAGGAAGTTGTAGGTTTTTTTTATGGGCTACCAGAAGTCATTAATGGCTCTTAAGCAGGGAAGCAACATGGGTTTGGGTTTTAGGAAGCCATGGTAGTGAAATGTGTCACAGTTCTCAACTTTTTTTCTAGCACATAAATTGAAGAGTCACATGGATAATACACTATGGGCTTTCACACTGATCAGCTGCATGTATAGGGCTCAGGAAACCATGAATTACAAGACATAAAGTAGAATCAACAAGACTGATGATTGATTGCGTGTAAGTAGATAAAGACTCTTGGGTTTCAGGACTGGACACCTGGGTGAGTCCTGAGGCCAGTTATGGGAATGGGGAGCATGGATAAAGATTTATTTTGGAGGAGGGGAGTAGATGTAGATAATATTGAACATGTTGAGTTAGAAGTACCAGTGGAACACCCAAGCAATTGCATCTAGTTAATATGTAGTTAATGTGACTCTGGAAGTCAGGAGATCTGGAATAAACATATAAGTTTAGGAATTCTCAGCTTATAGATGGAAAAAAATGAGCTGACCCAGCAAGTATGGAAAGGTAGGCTAGTTTCCAGGCCTGGAAGGGGGAGGAAAGAACAGAAGTAATAGTTCGACTCCCTGGCAGCAACCTTGCACTTAAGAGTGTATTTCACAGCTTTCCTTTGAAGCCACTGTGTATCAGCTCCAACACAGCCTCTAGTACTTCCTCTTCTCTCCTGCTTTCCCTTCTCGGTGTTGCCAGACTTTTCACCATTTATTCACTCAGCTCACCAGACATCCTGCCTATGCTCTGCCTTCCTCTGACTGTTCATTCATGCAGCCATTTACTGAGCAGCTGCCCTGTGCCAGGCACTGTACTGGGTCCTGACCATCCAGCAGTGACCAAAACAAAGTCCCTGCCTCAAAACATTTACATTCTAATGAAGGAGACAGTTACACAGAAGTAATTAAAAAGACATATTGGGAAGAGATAAATGCTTTGAAAAAAAGGCAAGCAGAGTAAGGAGATGTCGAGTGATAAAGGTGTTCTTATTTTATTTTGTTTTTAAATATTTTTACTGATTTTTAGAGAAAGGAAGGGAGAGAGAGGGGGAAATATCGATGTGAGAGCACAACATCAATCAGCTGCCTCCTGCCCACCCCCTGCCAGGGATCAAGCCTACAACCTGGGAATGTGCCATGACCAGGAATCGACTGGCAACCTTTTGGTCCATAGGACAAAGCCCAACTGAGCCACACCACCCAGGACAAGGTGTTCTTATTTTAAGTAGGACAGTAAGGAAAGTCATCTCTAGAGGTGACATTTTAGCAGAGATCTGAATGAATTGTGAAAGCTCTGGGTAAAGAAGGGGTGGCTGAAACAGAACGGGAAGTAGGGTAACCATGGACTAAATCATGTATGTCTTTATAAGACCAAGTAAGGAGTCTGGCTTTTACTGTGTGGCATGGAATCATTGGGGAGAGGAGTACTGAGTAGAGGAGGGACATGATCTGTCTTAGATTTTAACAATATCCCTCAGGCTGCTGTGTTGAGAATAAACTATTGGGGGCAGGGGAAGAAGTTGAGGAACCTTTTAGGCCATTGCAATAATCCTGGCCAGAATAATGGTAGGATGTAACAGAGAAGTAGAGGTGGAGATGGTGAGAAGTAGTTCGATGGGGGGGGGGGGGGGGGTAGTCAGTCACAAGCAAAAGTCCACTGGAGGAGAGGGAAAGTTCAGGGTGGTGGGGGCGTCTCATTGGCTGACTGTGGTGGTTTCTCATTGGCTGGGCTGTTACTGCACAAGGAGAAAACCCTTCCTTCCTCCTGCTGGGGTAGCAAAATAAGCTTCTTCATGCCCAAGTTTGTAAAGTAAGCTGCGGTGGGTGGTACCTTCCAGAGAGCTCCCTTTCAGGGATTCTGCGCTCCACTTTGAATGAGGTTTTCCTTTATTCATTTTCACACCTCGATGGAGAATAGAGAAAGGTTAGGTTTAGAGAGGAAATCAAGAGTAGGACTTTGGACACACACAGTTGCCAATTAGACACCCAACGGGAGAGGTTGAATCTATTGTTTATATCAGTCCAGAGTTCAGAGAATTGATCAAAGCTGCAAACAGGATTGGTCTATATGTTCAATGATTTTGAAAGCTAAGGACCAGAATGGGACCATCTGAAAGTGCTGGGACAGAATCTCAGCTCCAGGACCCGGGGGTAGGGGGGAGGGGAGGAACTCGTTGGGGGGGGTGGGGGGGGTGGATGCTGTAATGGGGCCATGAGACCTCTATAAGGGACACAGTTGCTTCCACAGGGAAAGGACAGGGTCCTAAAGGAGATCGTCAGGAGTTTGGAGGCGGGTGGGCAACTTTCAGGCAGAGGGAGCAGCATTTGTAAAGAGGAAACAACGGGTATGGATACGGTGAAGGCCACACCTGAGGTCCACAGGGCCGCGCGCACCCACAGTGCCGGGGCGCCACGATGCACTTCGCCTCCTCAACCTCCTCTAAGCCGGCCCAGGAAGGGTCGCGCTAGACCAGGCCAAGCGGCGCTGCCGGGACAACAGAGTCCCTGAAAAACTGCCTGGATTCCCGCAGCCGGCCGAGTCTCGCGAGAGCGCGGTCTCGCTGGCCCAGCATGCCCCGCGCCGCCGCCGCTGCCACCGCCGCCGCCGCCGCGCCGCGGCTTGAGGGCGGAAGGCTGGGGGAGGGTAGCGGAGCCGGCTCCGCCGCCATGTTGGTTCTGAGGCGGCTGCTGTAGGCGCCGACGGAGTGAGCGGGCGTGCAGAGCCGCGACGGCGACGTGGGATCGGCCTCTCTGCGAGCGGCCCCGAGCGGCGGCGGCGCCATGAGTGGGGGCACCCCTTACATCGGCAGCAAGATCAGCCTTATCTCCAAGGCGGAGATCCGCTACGAGGGCATCCTCTACACCATCGACACCGAGAACTCCACCGTAGCCCTCGCCAAAGGTACTCCGGGGTGGGGTATCGGGCCCTGCGCCCGCTCGGGGCCGCGCTCCGCTCGCGGCCCGCGGCCCCCTCGCTCCTTCCCTGTCCCCTCCGTCGACCTCCCGGAGGCCGCTCCCGGGCCCTGGCGTCGCGGGCTGGGCCGCGGCCTCCCGCAGGGCTCCCTGGCTTCCACTGCCGAGGTCCGCGCCTTCCATCCGGGAACGACGCGACCGAGAGCGGGGCGGGCGGGGCGGCCCTGAAGCCCCAGAACGGGCAGGAGAACGCGGAGAGACGTGCCTTCCAACTCTGAAATTCGGTGGCCCGCCGTCTCACCACGAAACAAAGCCCGGGTAGTCACAGAATTTTCCGCCTCGTTTGAGTTTAGTGCTGATCTCTTGGTTCTGCAGCACCGTTTTCGCACGTTCTCGATTTCAATTTGTGGCGCTATTCCTCAGGTGAACTGTGAGTAATGTGCTAAAACTTTGGATTTGCTCTGCGATGCAGACCATCTCGAGCAGATCGCATCCCTCTTGTGTTCTCTGTGGCATTTACCTGTTAAACCGGAATCTTTCTCAAAGCCTGTTGTGCAACCATCTCTTTAAAAATGCTTGCTGCTGTCACCTTCACCCTGTTTCTGGAATCCCGGTGGGGAGGAGGGTTCAAGCTTGAACCGCGACCCTAGTTCCGAAGGAACTGAGTGGTCGGCGGGCCAGGGAGCTCTGGGTGTTGGGGAGGAAGGTGTCCTACCTGTAGTATTTAGCATCGCCGCAGTCCGTGTGGGTTTTGTTTCCGTCCCACGCGCGCTGGGCCTTCTTTCTACCAGGAAACCAGGAGAAAATAAACTTTTTAACTCTTGATCCTAAAAGAAATCTCAGAAGTTTGGCATACTCATGAGAGGGAAGCACTGTAGCAGGTAATTTCCCCAGTACAACTGGTAGACTTAGGAAGTAAGAGGCTCAGTAGGAACAGAGGTGCAGGAATAGGAAGAAATTTTCTGAATCTGTTCAAAGTGTAATCTTAAACTGGTAGGAGAGTCATTTCACAGTATTAAACAAGTCATCAATGACATTTTTTGGATGCTCTGGTAGATCCTTTTTCATAGCACTCGCGTTGGGACAAATTTTGTACCTGGGTAAGGAGTCTTATTTTGTCTTAGTTTCCTTTTCTGTTCTTTTTTATTTTTACCCCCAGACGGATATTTAGCTGTATAGTGTTTAGTTTCAATGACTTTATGAAATTATGAAGAAGGCTCTCTATAAAGTTCCTGGTGAAAACAGTATTCCTTAGTAAAGTGGTTAAAATAACTTTTTAAAAACCACTGTTTTACCTAATCTGAATTTAAGGTATCTTGTTAGTTTAGTGACTTGTCAGTTCGCTGTGTCACCTTCACTCCTCCCAAAGAAAAAAATTATTCCGGTTTTAAAGTTTTCTCATGTACTAACTCCAGTCTATTAAAAATCTATGAATATACTTTTCTATACAAGAGCCTAAAAACATCTATATTTTGTTAATGGCCCACTTTTTTTTTTTAATTGTCTTTTCAACAGCTTTTAGAGTCAATATTCTATTAATCTGTAGTAGTTAAACTAATATGTCAAGCATTTGTTCATTTGTTCCTTATATCATAACTGCATAAATATGTGATATAAGTACAACAATAAAAAGATTTTTAATCACTTAGTTTATATGGCTTTTAATCCCACATATATAATGTATGTTTTTAAAAATAAGTATGAGTCATTTAATGTGTTTGGGAATTTAATTGTGTTTGCAAAAACTGGAGTTAATCTACTTAGCAGTATCTAATCTTAAACTGCTGTTTACCTGTCCAGTCAACACTGGGCACTTATTTCAAATTTGAAAATTAGAAGTGGAGTGTTTGGTATTAAAATTTTAGAATTTGCAGGACTTCTTGAGTAATTTGGTATCTGAAATTCCACCTTTTAAAAAATTTGGGTGAAGAATGGCATTCAAACATTAAAACCTAAAATTTATTCGTGGAGTTTAGAATACAGTATGTATTAGGACTTAGAAATCCTGATTACTTTTTTAAAACTATAGATTGTGTTAATCTCTTTGAGTAACATTCTTAGAATTCTCTTTAGAGTGTTTTGTGTGTTTTTAATCCCCTCTGAGGATAGTATTTTCCTTTTTTTATTCCAAAATATAGCCACACATGTTGAAAAGATACATCGATAAAAATGAAATGTTTTAAAAAATATATCTTTATTGATTTCAGAGAGAGGAAAGGAGAGAGAGGAAAGGAGAGATAGAAACATCAATGATGAGAGAGTCATTGATTGAGCCCACAACCTGGGCATGTGCCCTGACCAGGAATCGAACCCTGATCGCCTGGATCCCAGGTCAAGGCTCAACTGCTGAGCCATGCCTGGCGGGGCAAAAATGAAATATTTTTAAACAAAGAACCTTGTAAATTCCACCCAGGGCAAAACAGAGGTTGCCAGCATCCCAGAAGACTCCCACCCCCTGCATCGTCCCATTATAACTACTACCCTCTTAAGCTAGATATAAACATTATTCTGACATTTATAGTTTTATCGCTAAAGTTTACATCCCTAAACAATAGAGTTTAGTTTTGTCCATTTTTGAACTTTACATACATGGAATTATCTTGTATATAAAGGGGTGGGCAAACGTAGGTTTACAGTTGTTCATATAGAAAAATATATAATACAAGAATAAAGAATATGCCCAGCCAGTGTGGCTCAGCAGTTGAACGTCGACCTATGGTCTAGGAGGTTGGAGTTTGTTTCCCAGTTAGGTCACACGCCTGGGTTTCCGCCTCAGTCCCCAGCAGGGAGCATGCAGGAGGCAGTTGATCGATGACTCTCATCATTGATGTATCTCTCCCTCTTCCTTCCACTCTCTCTGAAATCAAATATATATATATATATGTATATATATGTAAATGTATATATATACATACATATACACACACACAAACACACACACACACATATATATGTAAAAGATGTTTAAAAAAAGAATACATACAGGAATAAACTCTTGTGTTTCAAGCACTCATAACTGTAAAACTACTTTTGCTCACCCTGTTTTTAATTTTGGGTTTTGTTGTGGCTTAGTAGTACATCATAAATATAACAGGTTTACCTATTCTGCAGTTTTTTGGTGTTTTTGTTTTTTTTTTAATTTTTCTTTATTGTTGAAAGTATTACAGATGCCCCCTTTTCCCCCCATTGATCACATCCACCCCCCCCACCAGACCTTCAAGACACTATTGTCTGTTTCCATCCATAGTTTATGCATAGAAGTTCTTTGATTAATCTCGTCCCACTCACTTGCCCACCCCTGCCTTTCCTCTGAGATTTGTCAGTCTGTTCCATGCTTCTATGACTCTATATTTTGTGCATCAGTTTACTTTGTTCATTAGATTCCATATATGAGTGAGATCATGTAAAACTGAATCAGGAAGAATACAGAAAACCTGAATAGGCCAACAACAACTGATGGAGTCAAAGCAGTAATCAAAAAACTCCCAGCACACAAAAGTCCTGGTCCAGAGAGCTTCACAGGGGAGGCTTACCAAGCAGTCTGCTTCTTATTACATCAGTCCCTTTAACATTTCTTGCAATGCTGGTTTGTTGGTGTTTATAAACTCCTTTAGCCTTTAGATTTTCTGGGAAACTCTTTATTTCACCATCTACTTTGAATTAAAGATTTGCTGGATAGATTAGTCTTGGTTTCAGGTCCTTGCTTTTCATTAGGTTGAATACTTCATGCCATTCCCTTCTGACCTGTAGAGTTACTGAGGAGAAATCAGCTGATGGCTCTATGGGAGCTCCTTTGTAGGTAACAAATTGCTTTTCTCTTGCTGCCTTTAAGATTCTTTGTCTTGAATTTTTGGCCTTTTCATTATGATGTGTCTGGGCATGGGCCTCTTTGGGTTCTTCTTGCTTGGGACTCTGTGCCTCCTGAACTTGTGACTTTTTCCTTCACCAGGTTAGGGAAGTTTTCTGCTATTATTTCTTCAGACAGATTCTTTAACTTGCTTACTTTCATCATCTTATGGCACTCCTATGATTTAAATATTGTTACGTTCATATTGTCCCACTCTCTTAAACTGTCCTGGGTTTTTTTTGTTTTTGTTGTGCTTCTTTAAAATATATCTTGCCCAGCCGGGCGTGGCTCAGCGGTTGAGCATCGACCTAGGATCCAGGCGATAGGGGTTCGATTCCCGGTCAGGGCACATGCCTGGGTTGCGGGCTGCAGCTGATCAATGACTCTCTCATCATTGATGTTTCTGTCTCTCTCTCCCCCTCTCCCTTCCTCTCTCTGAAATCAATAAAGATATATAAATATATATATATGTCTTTATTGATTTCAGAGAGAGGAAGGGAGAAGGGGAGAGAGAGAGAGAGAGAGAGAGAGAGAGAGAGAGAGAAACATCAGTGATGAGAGAGTCGTCATTGATCGGCTACCTCCTGCACACCCTCAACTGGGGATCGAGCCCACAACCCGGGCATGTGCCCCGACTGGGAATCAAACCGTGATCTCCTGGATCCTATGTCCTCCTGTTTTTTAATTGTTTCTTTTTGGACCTCTGATTGAGTGCTTTTTTCTACCCTGTCTTCTAATTTGCTAATCTAATCCCCAGCTTCCACTGATCTGCTGTTTAGCCTTTCCAATGTACTCTTTATTTCTATTATGTCATTGTTAATTTCCTTCATAGTTTCCATGTCTTTCTCATGCTGTTGAGCATCCTTACAATCATTATTCTGAACTCTGTATCTGATAGATTGCTTATCTCCATTTCATTTAGCTCTTCTGGAAAATTCTCCTGTTCTTTCATTTGGGGCTTGTGTTTGTTTTTTGTCTCCCCATTTTGGCTGCCTGTTTGGGTTTGTTTCTATGTATTAGGTAGATCCGGAAGGACTCCCAGTCTTTTCGGAGGGTCTCTGGTGCCGACCAGTGGCAGATGCTGTTTGTGACTGGCCTTGGGTACCCTGTTTGGAGCTATCAATGTTCCACAGCTTGTGGCTCCTTCTGCCGGGGCTGGGTGCCTTTGGACAGGGCCAAGGTGAACACCAAAGTGTGTTTTTCCGAGCCCAGATACAGATCTGGCAAAGACTCAGAGCATCCAGAGAACCACCTTTGCCTGTAGGCTGATTAATCTAAGTCTGTTAAAGAGCCTCAGGCTGTAGATCATAGCAAGGTATAAACTCCATAGGGTGGAGCAATGGCTTCCCCCTCGCCCCTCAGGCAAAAGCTGCCTGGAAGGTAAAGGTCTGCCTGAAAAAATTGTCTTCTACAGTATGGGGGAATGACAGCACAGGAATCCAAATGGCCACCCTCTGAGCTCTGTCCCCAGAGCCAGCAGCCTTGGATTTTCCTCTCACAGGCCTAGTCCACTCTGCCCTCCCTCTACCAGAGCCCAAGGTGAGTGGCTGCACACGAAATTTTGTGCATTGACCCTTTAAGAGTGTGCCTGCATTTCCAGCCATGTCTCCCTGGCAGACAGAAACCCTGCTGCTTTTCATAGCCAGAGTACCTGGTACCTTTCTCAGTTCTGGTGCTCTGGGCTGAGATATCCCCCCACAGCTGAAATATCCCTCCCCGCCTTCAACTGCTGTCTGTGGAAGCCTGGCCAGCCCTCCTGTATTTCCACTCTTTCTACCAGTCTTTATGTGGTCTCCACTTTAGGTCCTTGGTTATGAGGGTTCCCTCCAGCTAGTCTTCAGTTGTAGTTGATTATTCAGGATTTTTTTCTGTATTTTAGTTCTAATTCCAGTTTGATCCTGGGATAGTGTCATTTTAGCTTCCACTTAATCCGCTGCCATCTTGGAATCTCTATTCTGCAGTTTTGGGTATTCTGCAATTGATGTTTAAATTGTTACTGGTTTTTGCTGTTATGAACAATGCCTTTATGAACATTGTGTCTAGGTGGCACTGATGCACATTTACATAGTTTTCCTGATGGTCTATACTTTGAATTGCAGGATCATGAGGAATGTGTGTCTTTATTAGGTAATGCCAAGTAGTTTTCCAAAGTAGTTGTTTACTAGTTTTTGTTTCAGTTTTAGTATGTGAGAGTTCTAATTCTTCCATATCCCTCACCAACAATACTACTTAATATCAGATACCTTAATTCTAATCAATCTGGTGGGTATGTAGTTGTAACTGGTTTTAGTCTCCCTGGTACTATTGAGGTACACACCTTTTCATGTCTTGGTCATTTGGATTTCATCTTTCATGAAATGACTTTGAAATCTTTTGCCCATTTTTCTGTTGAAATGCATGTCTTTTTCTAGAGTTGGATCTTCTGCTGGATGTATCTGTTGCAAGTATCTTTTCTCATTTGATGGTTTCTTTTGGTGAACCAGAGAGGTTCTTCATTTTGATGGAGACATGTTTGTCACTCTTTTTCTTTATGGCTAGTGGTTTCCCTCCCTCCCTCCCTCCTTCCCTCCCTTCCTTCCTTCCTTTCTATCTTTCTTTTTTAAAAGAATTTTTCCCTACCCCAAGATCATGGAGATATTTTGATGGTCTTTTCAAAACATTTTTGCTTTGTCTTTTTACATTTAGGTCTACAGTGCACCTGAAATTGATTTTGTGTATGGTGTGAGGTATTTAAATATTTAAATTTAGTAAGGGATTCACTTGGTTTATATGGTCCAGATTATCCTTTAGGTCCTTTACTTGGATATTACTTATAATTTAAATTCACCTGGAACTGTAAAATACTCTTGAAATTTTGGTCTAGTTATATTAGATGTGGTATATAATTAGGGTGACCTTATGGCCTTCTTTGCCCTGGTGGAAAGTCCTTGTTTGTGCCTGTGGTCTGGCCTAATTATTAGAACATCCCTTTTCTCTCTTTAAAGTGTTTTAGTTTGAATGATAAATTGTATGTCACACTATATCTAATTTAAAAACCCAATCCCAAAGGTATTGTTAAACGGGTGATCACCTTTATTTTCTACTAGAAATTTCACAGATTAGCTCTTAATTCTGTAAAAGTGAAATTAGGTAAGTTTGATAGGCTTTGATACTCAGAATCTTCTAAATGAATGTCAGGACATCTTAAAAGTCAGTCTAAGTTGTAGTTTGTCCTTGTCACATCTCTGAGTTTATTTTATTTGTAGCACTGATCATGACCTACATATAATCTTTGCTTATTTGCATGTGTTTATTATCTGTCTTCGCCTTCCCTCTCCCATTGAGTAAGCTCCTGGGATGAATAAATGTGTATTTAATGAATGAGTTAATGGAAATTATTTAGCTTTTTTTTTTTAATATACCTTTATTATTTTCAGAGAGAGAAAGAGAGAGAGAAGGAGAGAGAATTGAAACATCAATGATGAGAGAGTCATTGATCAGCTGCCTCCTGCACGCCCCCAACTGAGGATTGAGCCCTGACCGGGAATCAAACCTCCATCTCCTGGATCCTAGGTCAGTGCTCAGCCACTGAGCCACGGCCACTGGGCTATTTAGCATTTTAGTTTGTTAATCTCATAGAAATCTCTTGGACATATCTTCAAGTGATACTTTTCCATGTTCACAATTGTATTTCTCTTTAAAATGAAAATACCTAACATATGTTGCCTGCTCCCCTTCCAGAAAAGTAAGTGATTTTGGAGAATTTGGATACAAGAGAGTAAAATCTTATGACAAAATCGATATCATTGGGGAGATATTTTTATCTTATGGCTCAAGCTCAATTGTAACTTTCAAGAATCAGTTCAGGATATTTGAGGGACTTGCAAAGTTGTGACGTGCATGAAAGTTTGTGGAATATTTCCAATTATATATGTGAAGATGATGCCCAAGCATATACTAGATCCTGGATACCAGAGATCCTCACAGAGTGGAAGCTCTGTGAAGTCAGGATTTTTGCCTCAATTCATTGTTCTATCCTTAGTGCCTGGCACATGGCAGGCTCTTGATAAATACTTGAATAAATGCAAGAATATTTGTAGTTATTGAAGGTTTCTAATTATGGGAATTTCAAAGTTCGAGGAAGTACACATTTCCTATAAATCATAGATAGATTTTAACACTGTTTAAATAAAATGGGCTAAAATGGATGAAATTTATATCTAACATATTTAGTTAGCTGTACCTGGATAATCCACTACTCAAATGAAAATGATAGTGCCACTGCGTTAGGAAAAGAAACTTTGTGAAGAAGATGATTATAAAAATAGGTAAATTGGTAATAGAGTATTTCCGTAATTATCTTCTAAGTGTTGTCGGTTGCCATAGCTTACCCACTTCTTGATTGTTAATTAACTACTTAATCATAAATTCCAGTGAGAGAGCGGGAGATCTTTGTATGATGAATGAAATACCTGTGAAGTGCTATATTGATTTCTTGCATTCTCACAGGAGTTGGGGACCTAAAGCTAGTAATTCACAAAATCACTACCTAGAATGTCTAAGATCTAGTGAAACTTCAAGCTGTAATTTCTTTTGGTTGCCCTATTTAATCATGTTGCCAGAACTTGGAGCCTTGGAAACAGTTTATTTTTGCTGTGTAGTCCACAGAAGTACTTGGTAATTATGGGAGTCTGAAGTCAGGTACCAAAGCTAACTGTATTTTCCAGTGGAGTAAAATAAGCCATGAATCTGAAGTAGAGAAAACGGCATAAAGCCTGAAGAAAATAGTAGTAGAAGGAAGGAAATAAGAAGAGGAAGAACTCTTGCTATGTGCATGACATAATAGCAGTAAGTACAGATGATTTAATTTGAGTGTATTATATTACTCCATGGTAGAATATGCCCTCTAAAGGAATAATTTACCTTTCATTTTCTCTATGATGCTTTAAAGTGATATTTTTAAAAATCATTTTTTAAAGCTGGATGTCATTGAAGTAAAATTTTTAATGGGTAAAGTGTGAGTCAGTCTGTAAAATATTGTATTCACAAGGTTCTTATTCTAATTTTGTAGGATGTGTGTTTGTTTCTGGAAGTAATCGTGACCCAAAAGGCCCGTTGAATACTTAGTAGCTCCTTGACCTTGGGCAAGTTATTTAACCTTAGCTTTAACTTCTTCATCTCTTAAATAAGTATAATTATGCCCATCTTTCAGAGTCATTCTGAAAATTAAATTAGCTAACATCAAAAGTAACTAGTTTATTGTAGCTTCTTAATAGAGTAGGTATCTCATTGTTAATTATATCAGCCTAGTCATGCTGACCAGTTGCACTCTACATTTACCTTGACTAACCCTGTAGTCATACTATATTTCTATAGTTTGTTCATTCCATTTTTCTGCATGACTATTCCATTCCTTCCCCATCTTCACTTTTAGCTTGTGAACCTTGTTTTGTATTTAATAGAGAAAAAATAGCAAACAGCAGTGAATTTTGATCAGTTCATCCCGCATGTACCCAGTTACCTGCATCTGTGCCCCAAACCTCAACCTTCTCTCTCAATGTAGATAAACTATTCTTCTCTCTGAGATCACCCTTGACTTGTGCAGTAGATTGCATCCTCTCTTGATGATTCAAGGACACTGTTCCAGCAATTCCTACTACCAGAATTTTTTTTAATCCTCACCCAAGGATATTTTTTTTTTCCATTGCTTTTTCAGAGAGAGTGGGAGGGAGAGAGAGAGATGTGAGAGAGACATAGATTGGTTGCCTCCCCGTGGCCAGGGATCAAACCTGCAACCGAGGTACATGCCCTTGGCCAGAATCAAACCTGGGATCCTTCAGTCTGTGGGCCGATGCTCTAACCACTGAGCCAAACTGGCTAGGGCTCTACCAGATTTTTTCTGTCTACTTACAGATAGGCTGTTGTTTCACCCATCTTAAAAACAGCAACAACAAAACACTAGTACTATTAACGGCATTTCCTCTTTTCTACTTCCATTCCTATCCTTTATACCAAAACTTCCTGGGGAAGTTTGCTGCACCACCCATTTTTATTTTTTCAACCCATTTTATTTAGGTTTTTATTCCCACAGATGAGAAACTGTTCTTATCAAGGTTACCAAACACTTCTGTGTTGCTTACATCCAGTGGTTGCTTCTTATCCTGGGTCTGCTTGACTGAGCAGCAATGTATTGCACAATCGGTCTTTTCACCTTGAAATACTTTTCTTCAGTTGACATCATCCTGATTTTATATCATGCCTCACTGGTTGCATCTCAGTCTCCTTTGTTGATTCTTCAGCTCTTGAACCTCTAAATGTTGGAGAACTCCAGGGCTTAGTTTGTGTTGGTTTGTTCTCCTTCTCTCCCTCCCTCCACTCTCTGTCTTTTAAAAATTATTTATTCCCTGGCCAGTTGGCTGGAGCATCATCCCATGTACCAAAAGGTCGCTGGTTTGATTCCCTGTCAAGGCACATACCCAGGTTTTGGGTTAGGTCCCCAGTCAGGGTGCTGTGGGAGGCAACCAATGGATATTTCTCAACAGTGTTTTCTCTCTCCCTCCCTCCCTCTAAAGTCAATAAAAACATATTTTAGAAGTTATTATCATCTACACTCTTCTCTTGATGATCTAATATAGTTCATAGCTTCAAATACTATCTATACATTACTGACTATTATCTTTAACCTGGACCTCTTATCCTGATATATACAGTAAGTCCTCACTTAAGGTTGTCAGTGGGTTCTGTGACTTTAAGTGAAACTGTGTATAATGAAACCCAGTTTTACCGTAGGCTAGATGATATAAACAGAAGTTAAGTTCCTGTCACATCAACATTAAAATGAAAAAATGTTATTCTAGAACCTGCTAGATATCCAACCAGCATCACCTGGAAGAATGTCTACTGGACATCTACCATTCCACATGTCCCAAACCTGCTTCCCCGTCAGGCTTCTCCATCTAATTTAATGACAACTTATTCTTTTAGTTGGTAAGACCAAAAACCTCTGAGTCATCTTTAATACCTTTGTTCCTCTCACACCTCATGTGTTTCTGATCCTGTCAGCTCTACTTTCAAAATATATCCAGAATATTTGACCTCTTACCACATCTACTGCTCTACTCTAGTCCATTATCTCTCACCAGTCTATTTATAGATACCCTGGGGGTTCCTGTTTCTTGTTTACTCAGTATTGGCCTTTTACTTGGTTCTCTTTTCCCCCTAATATTGCTGAGTGCATCTTTGTCATTGTAAAAACAAAAACATGGAATATGTGAGTGGCATATTTTCTTAATGAACCTGTGATTTTCTTGATTACTTGATTGAGAGGCTATATTATTCCAAATTCAGAATTCTTTTTTTCTGTAGAACTTTGAAGTTACTGATTTGTGTCTTCTAACATTCTAGTGTTGCTGATGCCGTGTGATTCTCAGTTATTTTCTCTCTAGAAGTTTATTCTTGGAGTTCAGAAGTTTTAACACTGGTGTATTTTTTACTGAGTAGTTCTCTGTGGACCTTGTAAATCTGCAGACTCAAGTCTCTTTAACCTAATAAATTGTCTGTCTTTGTCTCTCTGTCTCTGTCTTTGTGACTCTCAGATTAGTTTCTGTTTTGTTTCCATCCTGCCCACCCCTTGTGTTTGTTTGTTGTTGTTGTTTTAATTTTTATGGGATGCATTTATCTTCTTCTCTTATGTCATGTTTTCATATCTCTGTCTCTTGGCCTTATAGTTTGGGAGATTAAAATATAAAACCAACCGCAAGGAAGAATGCCCAACTGAAAGAAGTTTAAGAGTCAAAATTAAATTTAGACTGCAGATTGGATATGCTTTTACTTTCCGTTAATAAATCCTAGTAAAACTACATGAGAGTCACTTCTTTTTAAAAGACATAAACCCATAAAGGACAAAGTCAATTTTGAAAGACAACAGCAACAAAATTTTGGAGGCTGAAAAGCAAATGGATGAGTTTAAATTCATTCTTAGCAGAGTTGAGAAAGCTGCAATCTGAGTAGGCAGTTGGTAAAGCCAGTAAGTAACTTGATTTCCACCAAAACTTCTAAAAGGCTCAGGATTTGGAGTCAGCAGGTGCTAATAGAAACTAGAAGACTGTGAAGTAATTAAGGGTGAAGACAGAACTAAAAACTGGAAGATTAACTCAATTTGTTTCAACAGTGGTGATATTTCCAATCCCCTTTTGCATTTTATACAACTGGATAGCTACTCCTCTCCAACTCTGATTCTCTCTGGAGAGGATAAGATAGAGATTCTGGAGAAACCAAGACACAGCTGAGAGCAGGGGTAACCTACCACACTAAAGACAGCATGAAGCAAATGGGGCAAATAGAGAAGCTTGTATCTGCCTGGTGCTTATTATTTGATAAGCTGTTAATACAGAATTACTGAGTGCCTACTATGACAACATGCTAGACACTATGCTAGATACTAGGAAACAAAAGAGCAATACAGACAAAGTTCTTGAGGACAGTATCTAAACTAGGGCCTGACAGGTAAGTCACAATTAGCCACATGAAGAGGATATCTGGGGAGAAGTGTTCCGTCCCAGGCCACAGAGAGTTTGCAGTCTATCAGGGAAGCAAACACAGACAACCACGAAGTCCAAAACTCTTATCCTGGCTCACAACACCTTTCAGTTCACTTAAGGTGGAACCACACTATAGATGTCATTTAGGTCTTCTGGTCAGTCAAGTTCCTTCAGATCTGGGATCTTTTTATAAGGTTCCCTTGAATTGGAATGCTCTTCCCCTACTCTGTATATGGCTGTTGAAGAATTGAGCAATGCAACAGATTGAGATAGAAGTCACAGAGGAAAGAGAAAAACAGCTTTGGAAGGCTCAAGTGCCAATGAAAATGTGTCAAATAACAGACTTGGGGACCACCCCACCCCACCCCCAATTCCTTATTATTTACCTTCCACTGCTAAGTTTATCTTACTCAGTTTGTCATTTGAATGACAGGCTAAGAAGTCTGAGTTTTCTTGGTGGGTTGTGGGGAGCCATTGAAAGTGTTTAGCCAATAAAGTGGCATTCCAGAGTCCAGCTTTAGGAAGTTTATGCTGACAGCACTGTACAAAAATCAGTTGGGGATGAGCATAGAAGCAGACAATAGTAAGGCCAGTTGGAATCTTAAAGAGAATGTAGACTTCAGCTAGTTAAAATAGGGAGGTAGGAACAGATACATGAGAAATTAGGAGAATGGGTTGGACTTTTAAAAATTGACGGGGCAAGGAACAGGGAAGAACTGAACAACCATATAGTGGCTTCTATCAACCAAACTTGAGAATGGATCAGGAGGGAATCAGGTTTATCCTTTTGGACTTTGCTTGAGTATTATCACTCTCTGATTCCCCTAGCTAGAAAGTATTAGGTGCATCTGTGTTCTCATTTTATCTTCATTTTTTGTGTGTGCCTGTCAAGCTTTTCGTACTGTTTCAGCATCTTTTCCTTCCTCGTGTCCCTTGTACATGCAAATTAACTATTTGTTGATCACATGAAGAGTTATTATTTCTGAAAATTTTCCTTAGTCAGAAAATGCATAGTGGAATGACTTATATTTAATAGAGGAAGACAGTATTAAAGTTATTGTATTCTCTCAGATTGATAATATGCATATAGATCAACTTTCTTTTGCCATCCTGTGATTTATAGAAATGTTTTAAGATCTTATCTACAATTTCAAATGATTCTTCTAAATGTGTTTTGCATTATTACTTTTGTTGTTGTATCATCTAAATTTTTAAATGACTTTTTGGTTTTACAATTCTTTCTTCATGCCACTCTCCCTAAATTCTTATTCTCACTAGTAATTATTCCCTTACACTCAGTCTGAAACCTCCTGGTTGAGGGAAAGATATGTCTCAGTAAATCTACGTATATTAGTAATCCAAGGGGAAGAATCTTGCATGGAGGAAGCAAGTAGAGTTGCAAATGAGAGGAGCTAATTAACTGAGCAAGGTCTCAAACCTGTAATTGTGGGAGATGACTTTGGGTGAAAAGAAATATAAGGGTTCCGTAGGCAGTAGCCCTTGGTGGGAGTAGCCTGATGAGCCTGGGAAGGGGAAGTCCTTTAAGCTCCTAGGAATTTTAGATGTCGAGAACATTCCCTGTGCACAGGATTCGGCATTATATGGTTCATTAGGATCTGTTGTGGCTGGCCTTGGACATTTTTTATTAACTATTAGAAGATCATGTAATGTTGAAGGAGGAGGATTTATCTTGGTGACTTTAGGATGCTAGTTCCATTGTAGGTATAATTATACTAAGCTAAGAATCCAGGAAAGAATTGCCAGAGAAGGAATTAAAAATAAGATTTTATATGAAAGTACCCAACTTGATTCTAAAAGAAAACAAACCAACGGTCACGGCAGCAATTGAGCAGAGTTTCAAGCATAGAAACCCAAATACAACTCATTGACTCATTGAAGGCAGTGTGAACAAAGTAGAGATCAACTATGTAAAACATATGTACCATAAGAATGCTTTCAATAAAATAAAGTATGTGTAAGTTGAAAAGAGAAGAGAAAAGAAATATATGGGTCTTTTTTTTTTTGGTCCTCACCCAAGGATATTTTCCATTGCTTTTCAGAGAAGAAAAAAGTACCGATGTGAGAGGGACACATCAATTGGTTGCCTCCTGCAGGTGCCTGACCGGGCTGGGGGTCGACTCTACAACAGAGGTAGATGCTCTTGACCGGAATCAAACTCGAGACCCTGTAGTCTGTGGGCTGATGCTTTAACCACTGAGCCAAACCGGCTAGGGCTACAAAGGTCTTTCCCACAAGACTCAAGGAAGCTTGAAGAACATATTATTTCCACCTGAAAATATCACTGGTAGAGTTATGTGATGATAAAGTTTGTGTCCACTTGGCTGGACCACAGTGCCCTGATATTTGGTCAAATATTCCGGGTGTTTCTGTAAAAATATTTATTGGATGAGATTAATATTTAAGTCTGTGGTCTTTGAGTAAAGCAGATTTCCCTCCATGCTGAGGAGGGTGGGCTTCATCCAATCAGTTAAAGACCTTACTAGAACAAAGACTGACTTCCTCAGGGTACAAAAGAATTCTGCCAGCAGACTACCTTTGGACTCTAACTGCAACTCTTAGGTCTCCAGCCTTCCAGCCTATGATGCAGATTTTGGTTGTTCACAGCCAATTCCTTAAAATTTGTGTGTGTGTGTACACATCATGTTGGTTCTCTTTTCCTGGAGAGCCCTGACAAATACAAGTAGTAAAGTAGTGTCTAAAGCTGAAATTTAGGATAGGTTGGATGTGGGAGCTGTGGTAGAGGAAAGAAAACCTGCTCTGTGTATTGAGAATAGTGAGCTTGGTTGGAACTTAGGATAAGTAGGTTTGGACCAGGTCTTACAACTGATACTGGGGGAGTTTTAACTATAAAACTACATCATAAATTTTATTCTAATTTTTTATTTGAACTTAGCCTTACTTTTCTTACTTTTGGGCATTTCTTCACTAATTCGGTATTTTGTTTATTGCTGTCTCTTTTTGGTATCTAGCAGACTTGTTTTTCTTCTTTATCAATTGATATCAGAGTCTAATTTATAATCTTTAGTTTGTGTCAAAAAATTAAGGCTTGTGGAAAATATTAATGATGTCATTTGGGGTACTAAGTATACTTGATTACATGTATGTTTATCACATTAAACTTAGAAAGCTTTGGTGTTTTATAATATAGATACTGTATTGGGAAGTTGGTCACTACAGCTCTTCCCTCTAGCTATGTATTATGACTATATATACAAATGTTAATACACTGGTGACCAGGTTTGATTAGTGTGATACTTGAACTTGCCTTGATCTGCAAATAGAGGCAATTATTGGCTGCATTTTTTAGTAATAAACTTTTACTATTTTTATCCATACCAGGGAGTTGATTATATTCTTTAAGTCTAATAAAGAAAACTATTTTACCTATTTCTCACTCTCTTTTATTAAACATTGGCCTAAAATATAGGCTTTTCTAATTTGGGGAATAAGAAAAACTAGAATACCTATTAAAGTAATGTGACAACTTGATGAAGTTTAGAATATAGAGGACAACCATTCCTAGTGTCAACATTCTAACTGACTTATCATTTTGTGTGTTCTCTTCTAGGCTGTATTTGTACGAGGTGTGTGTGTGTATGGTTTATTGAGGTGAAATTCATATAATATTCAGTAACCATTATAAAGTATATGATTCAGTGACATTTAGTCTAGTTATAATGTTGTGTAACCACCGCCTCTCTTAATCTCTTCCCATTACCTCCTACCCCCAGTAACTACTAATCTGCTTTCTTTCTCTATGGCTTTTCCTATTCTGGATAGTTAAGGGATCATACAATGTATAACATTTTGTGTCTGGCTTCTTTCACTTAGCATAATGCTTTGTAGCTTCATTCTAACTGTTAACATGTATCAGCATTTCCTTTTTATGCCTGAATAATATTCCTCTGTGTGTGTGTGTGTGTGTGTGTGTGTGTGTGTGTGTGTGTAAGTTTTTAAAAAAACAATTTGTTTATCCACTCATTGTTGATGGACATTTGGATTGTTTCCACCTTTTGACTATTATGAATAATACTGCTTTAAACATTCATGTACAAGTTTCTTTGTGGACATAGGTTTTCATATTATAGGAGTGAAATTGTTGAGTCATTTGGTAATTCTGTTTAATTTTTGAACAACCACCAAGCTGATTTTCATAGCAGCTGCATTCCTATTTCTCTACATCCTTGTCTATTTGTTATTTTCTGTTTTCATTGAAACCATCTTTGTACTAGTGGAGTGGTATTTTATTCTGGTTTTGATTTGCATTTCCTTATTGACCAAAAGATTAAACATCTTTTCATGAGCTTGGCTGTTTGTATATCTTTTTATGAGAAGTGTCTCCAAGTTTTGTACACTTTTAATTGGGTTGTCTTTTTGTTGTTAAGAATTCTTTATACATTCTAGATATTAAACTCTTATATGTGGCTTGCAAATTCATTCCATAGCTTGTTTTTTAACATTCTCGATACTGTTCTTTGATGCACAAGAGGTTTTAATTTTTATGAAGCCGAGTTTATTTTTTTCTTCTGTTGCTCATGTTTTTAGTGTCAATTCTTAAGAATTCATTTTCAAATTCCAGGTCATAAAGACTTATTCCTACGCTTTCTTTTAATAGTTTTATAGTTTTGGCTCTTATATTTAGGTCATTGACCCACTAAAAGAAAAAAAATCTGTGTTTCTCCTCTGCTCACCAATTTACTCTCGATACATTTTACCACAAAATGTGTGGGAGTTTTACCCACATCAACCAGTTCTCCAACTCTCAGACACCAATGGTGTCCTACAGTTCAGTTCAATTTTGACACTGTCTGAAGTGTCAGGTTGCACAGGCGCTTAGTCCCACAAGATTGTCCCACCCCTGCCACCTACTTCACATGCCAGTACAGTAGTGACCTATACTTCTGACCGACTAGGTATAAATTAGGGGTTCTGATGACCCTTTCTTTGGTTTGATCATTGGCTAGACTGGCTCACAGAACTCAAAATAACAGTTTTCTTATTAGGGTATAAATTTATTATAATATGATATAACTCAGGAACAGCCAGATGGAAGAGATGCATAGGGCAAGATAGGTGGGAAGGAGTGCAGAGCTTCCATGACTTTTCTACCCTCCCAGCGCTTTCACATGTTCACCAACCTGGAAGCTCTCCAAACCCTGTAGTTCAAGGACTTTTGTGGAGGCGTCATCGTGTAGACATGATTAATTATCAACTCAATCTCCAGTCCCTTTCCCCTCCCCAGAGGATGGGAGATAAGGTTGAAAGTTCCAAGCTTCTAATCATAGCTTAGTCTTTCTGATGACTAGCCTCTTTCCTGAAGCTATTCAGGAGCCCACCAAGAGTTCTCATTAGAGCAAAAGATGCTGCTGTCATCCAGGAAATTCCAAGGGATTTAGGAGCTCTGTGTCAGGAACTGAGGTCAAAGACCAAATATTAGAACAAAAGATTCATGCTCTTAGTACTTTTATTTCTTTGGAAACTACGAAGGTTTTAGGAACTTTGGCCAGGAGCTAGAGACAAAAACCAAAAAATATGTCTTCTTATGTCACACTATCACATCCACTTTGAGTTAATTTTTATATATGGAGTAAGGTAGATTACAATTTCATTCTTTTGTATGTGGGTCTCCAGTTGTCCCAAAACCTTTTTTTTTTTTTAAATATATCTTTATTGATTTCAGACAGAGGAAAGGAGAGGGGGAGAGAGAGGTAGAAACATCAATGATGAGAGAGTCATTGATTGAGCCCACAACCCGGGCATGTGCCCTGACCGGGAATTGAACCCTGATCGCCTGGATCCTAGGTCGACGCTCAACCGCTGAGCCACGCCCGGCTGGGCCCAAAACCATTTTTTGAAAAGACTATTCTTCCTCCCCATTGGGTGGTCTTCTTGGACCCTTGTCTAAAATCATTTAGCCGTAGATGTTTGGGTTTTCTGCCAGTACCACACTGTTTTGACTGTTGTAGCTCTGTAGTGAGTTTTGAAATCAGGAAGCATGGATCCTCCAGCTTTTTCAAGATTCTTTGGCTATTTGGGCTCCCTTGAAGTTCCATATGAATTGAGGATTGGCTTTTCAAGTCCATTGTAATTTTGATAGGGATTGCACTGAATCTGTAGATAACTCAGGGAGCATTGTAATTTTAAGTCTTCAGGTTCATGAACATGATGACTTTCCTTTTATTTAGATCTTTAATTTCTTTCAGCAATGTTTTATAATTATATGCAAGCCTTTGACTTCCTCAGTTAAATTTATTCCTAGATATTATTCTTTTTTAATGCTATTATAACTGGAATTGTGTTGTTTGTTCTTTAATTTCTTTCTTGGATTGATCATTGTTGGTATGTAGAAACATAGCTGGTTTGTATATGTTGGTGTTGTACTTGTAACTTTGCTAAATTCATTTATTAGCTCTTGTAGTTTTTTTAATGAATTTTATGGTCTTTTCTATGTATGAAATCCTGTCATCTTCAAAAAGAGATAGTTTTACTTCTTCCTCTCCAATTTGTATACCTATTATTCCTCTTGCCTAATTGTGCTGGCTAGGACTTCTAATACATTGTTGAATAGCAATGGTGAAAGTGGGCATCCATGTCTTGGTTCTGGTCTTAGGGGAAAGCTTTCAGTCTTTCACCATTGAATATGCTAGCTGTGGGTTTTTCATATATGCCCTTCATGTTAAAGAAGTTCCCTTCTATTCCAAGTTCACTAAATGTTTTTATCATGAAATGGTGTTAGGTTTTGTCACTTTTTTTTCATGCATTTATTAAGATGATCATGTGGGGTTCCCCCTTGCATTCTTAGGATAAAATCCCAAGTGGTCATGGTATATACTTTTTTTTTAATGTACTATAGGATTCAGTTTGATAGTATTTTGTTGAGAATTTCTGTGTCTGTATTAATAAGAGAGATTGATATGTAGTTTTCTTATGGAGTCTTTGACTTTTGGTATCAGGGTAATAATCTTAGAATGTATTAGAAAGTGGTCCCTTTTCTTCTCTTTTTTTTTTTTTTTGGAGGAATTTGAGTAGGATTGATCTTAATTCTTTTTTTAAATGTTTGGTAAAATTCACCAGTGAAACTGGTCCTTCTTTGGACGTTTTTTATTACTGGTCTAATTTCTTGTTGTAGGTCTGTTGAGATTTTCTATTTTTTCTTGAGTCACTTTTGGTAACTAGGAATTTTTCTATTTCATCTAGATTATGTAGTTTGTTTTGGCATACGATTATTTTATAAGCCTTTTAATTTCCATAAGGCTGGTAGTAGTGTCCTTGTTTTCATTTTTTATTTTAATTATTTGCATCTTAGTCACTGTAGCTAAAGGTTTGTGTATTTTGTTGATCTTTTCAGAAAACCTACTTTTGGTTTTGTTGATTCTGTTTTTCTATTCTCTGTGTTGTTTATCTCTGCTCTAATCTGTATTATTTACTTCTGCTGGATTTAGCATTAGTTCTTTTTCTAGTTTCTTAAGGTGTAAAGTTGATTTTTATTTTTTTATTTCTTTTAATATAAAGCAATTCATCTATGTTTTGAATATGTGGGTATAGTTTTGATGGTTTTGTTAAACCTTGGAAAGCTAATGGAGCTTCTCTGTGACTTTTCCCCTCCTCTGCTTCAGGATGTACTAATCTATTACTTTGGAGGGCTGGGACATTACACATGGGTGGTGGTGGTGGTGGTGGTGGTAGTGCTTCTGCTGCTGCTGCTGCTGCTGAGGTTAAGAGGGAGATTGATTTGTTTGTAATTTTCTTAGTCCTGCTTTTTCTGACTCTTTAGCCTTCCTTTTGGATAAAGGACAAAATGTAGAACTTTGTCACTCTGTCCTGATAAAGTACTGTTTGGCTACCAGGGGAAAGGGAGTTTCAATTCTTTTCCACATCTTTTCCCTTATCACATCTTTTCCCCTCTCCTTATTCACCAAGTTGGTGGGTGCCAGTGAAAACTTATAAGGGCATGCTACATATCATTTCTGGGATTCATCTTCCAGTTCAGACTAACTCATTCAGCATTCGAATTATACTTCTTAACAAAATTTCATGGTATGAGTTTGAGATAATTTCCTGGCTTGGGGATATTTTAAAATTTGTGTTCATTTTATTTAGTTTTAGGGAGGGATATTCTTCTGCAAACGTACACCTATGCCACCATCTTTCCTGGAAGTCTCCTAAGTACTAGAAAGAATTTTTAGGATTAAAAAAGGCACAGTTTATCGAGGAGGGTCATGATGGCACCATAGGTAAATGCAGTACTCCCCTCCTCCCACAACCACATCAAAATTGCAACTAAATTACATAACAACCATCATTCAAAACTGCCTGAAACTTGGTGACCGGAAGTCCTACAACTAGAGAATTAAAGAGGAAGCCATATTGAGGCTGGTAGGAGTGGCAGAATGGGCAAGTCTGACACCCAGCTATGGCATTTTTCTTACTCCAGAGGATCTTGGCTGCGGAGGTCCCCCGTAAGGAGCAAGGCATCCCAACCCCACACCAGACCCCTCAGCCCAGGGTTCCAGTGCCAGGAAAAAAAGTCTCCATAACTTCTGGCTGTGAAAAACAGTGGGGCTGGAGTCCCAGGCAGTTTGTTTGTTTGTTTGTTTGTTTGTTTGTTTGAATCCTCACCAGAGGATATTTTTCCTTTTCTGAGAGAGTGGGAGAGAGAGAAAACGAGAAACATCTCACATCAACTGGTTACCTACTGCAAGCTTGCAACCAAGGTACATGCCCTTAGCCAAAATCGAACCGAGGACCCTTCGGTCCATGGGCTGACGCTCTAACCCCTGAGCCAAACTGACTAGAACCCCGGCAGTTCCTCTGGCGCATGGACTTACTTGGACTCCTTCTGAGCTCCAATCCTGGGGCAGCAGCTTGGAAGGATCCAGGGATATACAGGGAGGAACTAAATTGTCTGGCATCGGGGCAAGAACTGGGGGAGGCAGCTTTCCTCCTCGCCACAGTGCTAATAGGCAATCGCCATATCTGAGTCTTCATCAACCTGGCCCACAGAGTCCCCTTGCTCAGGTGATTCCCTGAGACTCTGCCCCACCCAAGCCGTTTGCAGTGGCTTTTCCATATGAATGGCATGACATGACTCAAGCTTCAGACTTTCCTAAAATCTCTCAAATAAGCAACAGCTGGCCTCAGAGTGCCCCATACCTCTCAATAAGTGGTCCCAGTCCTGTCACTAGCAGCAGCCTGCTTTGGTTCACAGCTTGGCCTCTCCTGGGCACCTCTAAGCCCAACACAAGTAGCAGCCATCTGAAGATCATTCTGTAGCTTGTGACAAGTGGCCCTAGGCAGGCCACAAGCAGTAGCTGACTTTGTACCTTCCAGGAGGCCCCAGAGCTAGTGCACCCAATGGTCAGCTTCAGACCACACTATAATACAACCCTACTACATCCACAAGGGGCAGACTCTGTGAGCACCAGAGCCCCACTGAAGCAAGTCCTGCTCCACAGGGGCATCTCCTGTACAATAGCTCTTCTGCTGTAGTCGCAGCTGGTCCACACAACCAACTGGCCTGGGGGTTAATCTCTCCCACTGATGCCAACAGCAGTCAAGGTTCAGCTACAATAGGACAGTACACACAGCCCACCAGCGGTGCACCTAGAGTGCCCAGATCATGTGACTGAGGAAGCTCAGCCACTGGGCCCTACTGAACCCTACAAGGCCACTCTACCAATTCCAGGAGACATAGCAGCTCTACCTGATACATAGAAACAAACACAGGGAAGCAGCCAAAATGTGGAGACAAAGAAATGTGTCGCAAATGAAAGACCAGAAGAAATCTTCAAAAAAAGAACTGAATGAAGTGGAAGCAAGCAAAGTACCAGTACAAAGTTCAAAACAATGGTTATATGGATGCTCAAGGAACTTAGGAATTTCAAGGAACTTAGTGAGCACATCAGCGACATAAAAAAATACCAGTCAGAAATGAAGGATACACTACAGGAAAATGAAGAATTTACAGGGAATCAACAGTAGAGGATGCCGAGAATCAAATCAGCGATTTGGAATCTAAGGAAGTAAAAAACACCCAATCAGAACAGCAAAAAGAAAAAATAATCCAAAAATATGGAGATAATGTAAGGAACCTCTGGGACAGCTTCAAGCATACCAACATTTGCATCATAGGGGTGCCGGAAGGAGGAGAGAGGGAACAAGAAATTGAAAATCTCTTTGAAAAAATAATGACAGAAAACTTCCCTTACCTGGTGAAAGAAGTAGACATACAAGTCCAGGAAGCACAGAAAATCCCAAACAAGATGAACCCAAAGAGGCCCACACCAAGACACATCATAATTAAAATGCCAAAGGTTTAAGGACAAAGAGAGAATCTTAAAAGCAACAAGAGAAAAGCAGTTAGTTACCTACAAGGGATCCACCTATACACTTGTCAGCTGATTTCTCAATAGAAACTTTTCAGGCCAGGAGAGAGTGGCAAGAAATATCCCAAGTGATTAAAAGCAAGGACCTACAACCAAGATTATACAGTAAAGCTGTCATTTAGAATTGAAGGTCAGATAAAGAGCTTCACAGACAAGAAAAGGCTAAAGGAGATCATCACCACCAAACCAGTATTAAGTGAAATGTTAAAGGGTCTTCTTTAAGTAGAAGAAGGGGGGGGGGAGATAAAAATATAAACAATAAAATGACAATAAATACATAATCTATTAACAATTGAATCTAAAAATCAAAATAAATGAACAAGGAATCTAATGAACAAAACAAACTGATGAGTAAAATAGAACCAGAGCCATGGAAACATGAAACAGACTGATGAATCTCGGGGTGGGGTGGGGGAGGTTAACCAAAAAAGTATATGCGTATATGTATTACCCGTAGACACAGACAATAGGGTGGTGAAGGCCTGGGGCAGGGAGGGATTGGGTGGAGTGGGGGGAAGGAGGAGAATCTGTAATACTCTCAACAATAAAGATTTTTTTGAAAAATAAAAAAGACACTATTTAAACTGAAATAACATTCATCTTCAGCCTAGCTTTGGATCAGTTCTGTGGGAATGTGCATACATTCAAAACTTTGCACAATGTAGAGTTTAATTCCTTTAGGATGCTCTTTAAGTGGGTAATGTGTGATCTTTCAAACTTTCTTATTTGTAACTTCTATATGGATGCAGACATTTTCAGAAGTCTCCTAAGACAGTGAACATGAAACTTGAATATTCATAAGAAACTCTGGAGGAATTGGTTTAAAATGCAGATTTGTGGGCCCTCTCCCTTGAAATCTTTTTAGCTTACCTTGATGCAAGCAGTGCACATTTTAACTTTGAGTAATGCTGTCTTAAGTGTTAAAATAATCAGGTTTAATTTTGAAGTAGAGAATTAAGGTAACCTGGGCTGTCCATTGGGCTAAATAGCTAATACCTGCTTGGCTGGGCTTCTAGGTGACCTACTTATCTCACTAAGATAAATGTTCCCTTCATTGTCTTCTCTTAATTCCAAAATTCAGTTCCCCAACCTTTGGGATTTTGTGGACTGGGTAAATCTTCACGCACTCCTCCTCCCCCCCTCCCCCCCCCGTACACACACACATGCACACACAGGAAATATCACATAAGCTTCCGATTTTTTATTTTGCTGAATGAGGACATTAAAAATAAACCAACAGTGAAAGAAAGGACATTATACACTTCCTCTCACCACAAGTACCAAAGATAAAACAAATAAAAATCTAGGAAGAACCAAACCTTGTAATACAATCGTTTAAATTGAATACACTTAGCTCTAGGCAAAACCCACTTTATTTTCCTCTTTTAAAAAAATTATTTAGCTATAGTTTAATGAATACTTTCTCGTGGGTGACATTTAAGACCTGCTGCTTAGTACTTGGAACTTAGTACTTGCCCTTATAAGAGGCACTACCTGAATATGATGAGCAGGCACTTACCTCATATCCTCTGTTTTCTTACCAGTTCGGTCCTTTGGTACAGAAGACAGACCAACAGATCGTCCAATACCACCTCGAGATGAAGTTTTTGAATACATTATATTCCGTGGAAGTGATATTAAAGACCTCACTGTTTGTGAGCCACCAAAACCACAATGTTCTTTGCCTCAGGACCCAGCTATCGTTCAGGTAACTGATAATAATTTTGTCTTGGAGTTGAAGTAAACTTCATGCGTATGACTAGCCTTAGCATTTGCCCCTCTTGGGTTTTCAGGGTTTTTTGTTTGTTTTTAATTTTCCCAATTGAATGACCGACCATATAGCTTACCATTTTCTAGTTCCCTAAATATTTAAAATACCTGGATACTGTTTTCATCTAAGTTTTCCTCTCTAGATCATAAGGGACTAAATAAAGGAAGAAAAAGCTGGGGAATTTATTTATTTAAAATATATCTTTATTGATTTCAGAGAGAGGAAGGAGGAGAGAGGTAGAAACATCAGTGATGAGAGAGTCATTGATTGGCTGCCTCCTGCACATCCCCAACTGGGGATCGAGCCCACAACCCGGGCATGTGCCCTGACCGGGAATCGAACTGCAATCTCCTGGATCCTAGGTCAATGTTCAACGGCTAAGCCACACCGGCCGGGCTGGAGAATTTATTTTTATCATAAAATATTTTCTAATTTCAACAACAGATAAAATGGCTAACATTCATTGAGGTCTAATTATATGGGAAGCACTATTCAAACTATTGCACATAAAAGTCAGATCTTTATACCACCCTCTGAGCTTGTTATTATAATTTCAGTTTTTACAAGTGAGATTGGGTTAGAACCACAATTTGAACAAACCCGGGCAGTCTGGTTCTAGAATCCAGGATCTTTGCCACTATATTAATTCTTATGTGGTTCATATTACAAACCAAGATGGTGATGGCTACTCTTAGATAATATTAGGTTTAAGGTGGGGATGGGTGTGTAAAAGCACATTATATGTTATATAATATACATTCAGCATTATATAAGATAGCCAAACATAGCCCTGGCCAGGTGGCTCGGTCAATTGGAGCATCATCCCATGCACCAATAGGTCCTGGGTTTGATTTCCAGTCAGGGCATGTACAAAAGGCAACCAATCAATGTTTCTCGCTCACATCTATGTTTCTGGCTCTCCCTCTCTCTAAAATTAATCAAAAACATATCCTCAGGTGAGGATTTTTTTAAAAAGCCGAACATAAAAAATTTTTAACACATGTTCAGTTCCCTAAATAAGGTATTAAAAAAGAAGACTAAGTATTCTAAGAGAAGTTTAAAAAAAATTTTTAAAAAATGTGTGTTTTATTAGAAACAGAAGCACATGATATCTAAAAGATTTTAAATTATGGATTAAAAAGAACGTCCATTACAGTACCTGTTGACATTTTAACTGGAAGCATATAGAAACTGTCTGTAAGCTATAACAGCAGAGGAAATAGGTTCATATAAGAGCATTTTTACTTGAGGAGAGCATAGCTGATTAAAAGCTCATGGCCCCCTTAGTTTTCCTCCTGAATTTATTTCCTTCTTAACCTTTTTTTTTTTTTTTAATATATCTTTATTGATTTCAGAGAGAGGAAAGGAGAGGGGGAGAGAGAGAGATAGAAACATCAATGATGAGAGAGTCACTGATCGGCCGCCTCCTGCACACCCCCAACTGGGGATCGAGCCCGCAACCCCTGGCATGTGCCCTGACTCAAACCCCAATCGCCTGGATCCTAGGTCGACACTAAACTGCTGAGCCACGCCCGGCTGGGCCTTCTTAACCTTTTTTATTGTTAGAAGTCTTTTGTTTGGTCATTTGCACTAAAATATGCTTTATTCATTTATCAATATAATATTTTTAAATTAACTTTCCCTTTTTGTGCTGTGATAAAATCTTAGTTTTCCACAAAACAGATTTTTAAAATGTATATTATCTTACACAGCATTTGTCTTCTAGCTATTAAAAGAAAATATCTCATGGACTCTTCTAATATAAAATTAAAGCAGAAAAAATAACTTGATTCTTGTAACATAAACTGGAGAAATTCTTTACTGTCGTCTATCCTCTCCTCTTCCTTTTGAGGAAGTAAGTCTGAAGGAATCCTGAGAAAATCTGAACTTCTTAAATGGAAGGAGAAAAGACACATTCTAATAGAAATAGCTGCCTACACTAGCAATTTTCAACCAGTGTGCTGCAAGAATTGTTAAAACTTGGAATACCTGACTATTTAGTCAGGGACACTGACCTCTTTTCCCTTAGATTGTCAAATAAAAAAATGAGGATAGCCAGTATAACAATAGCTGTTTGGTGTGATTGAATGAAAGTTATGTCTTTGTTGTTGTTGGGCAAAAAAATATTTTTTTTTGGTATGCTACAGAATTTTAGTAATTAGTTTATGTGTGCCATGAGATAAAGAAGGTTGAAAATCACTGGCTTACATCAAAGAGTAGTGGTATTGCCATATATATATATATAAATAAAATCTGGGTAATTCTCCAGGGAACCAGTTATTTAAGTAATCAGCCTTATGGAATGAGAAAAATCAAGAGAACACAAATCAAAATGGTATTGAATAACTTCTAACCACCATAAATTTTGACTTTTGATCTTTTAATTCATTCTTTTAGTAATATTTATTGAGCACCCTCCATGTGCCTGGTACTAGCAGTGAACACACAGACAAGATCCTGCCATCAGTGAGCTTATATGCCAGTAGTTGTTAGTACAATTCATATTTGTGTTATGAAATGTTTTATATTAAGATAAATGAATATATAAAAATTTGTGTATATACGTATTAAATTGTGTTTCAGGTTTAGTAAGACAAGCTTTTTAACTTTTTTTCTTTAATGATAACTGCATTTAAAAACGTAAATTTTTGTGTGGGATAGTTTGTTTTTCCATCTCTTTCCTGTAAATTCAATAGTATACCTCACATGATAGAAAATAAGAGTAAAATCAAAAGTGAATTGTCTTTTTTGTCAGCACCAGATTTAAAACTCAGTATAACCAAGTAAGATTTTTCTTATACTTTTTTCTTTAACAAAATTACTTTACTTGATATTCAAGTAACTTCAGTTCTTTCCTAAGTCTGCTATAAAACCCTTTATTCATAAGAGGAGTTTATTGTAGGAAAAAAGTATTTATAAATCATATTGAGTATAAAATTGGTACATGTGGATGACCTTTGAACAACTCAGAACTTGGGGGTGCTAACCCTCACAGTAAAAAATCCACATGTAATTTTTTTTTTTAACTCCTGTTCTATAAAAAAACACTCTTTTTTTCTGTTTCTTGTTTTTTGTTTTGTTTTTTTAATCCTCACCAGAGGATTTTTTTTTTTTAATTGATTTTAGAGAAAGGAAGAGAGTGAGAAACATTGATGTGAGAGTGAAACATCTATCAGTTGCCTCCCATACGCGCCCCACTGGGAATTGAATCCACAACCTTTCAGTGTACAGGAGGACGCTCCAGCCAACCGAGCCACCCAGCCAGGGCCACATGTAACTTTTTTTTTTTTTTTTTTTTTTATATGTCTTTATTGATTTCAGAGAGAGGAAGGGAGAGAGGGAGGGAGGGAGGGAGGGAGGGAGGGAGGGAGGGAGGGAGGGAGGGAGGGAGGGAGGGAGGGAGGGAGGGAGGAAGAAGAGAAAGAAACACCAATGATGAGAGTCATTAATCAGCAGCCTCCCGCAAGCCTCTCTGGGGATAGAGCCCACAACCAGGGCATGTGTCCTGACGGGGAATCGAACCTCGATCTCCTGGATCATAGGTCAGTGCTCAACCGCTGAGCCACGCTGGCTGGGCCACATGTAACTTTTAACTCCCTAAAAACTTAACTATAGTTGTCCCTCAGATTGCTCAGGGGGTTGATTACAGGACCTCCTGTAGATACCAAAATCTGTAGACGCTCAAATCCTTTATATAAAATGGCATAGGACAAAGCACACAGTTGGCCCTCTCATTTGTTGATTCAGTCAACCAAAGCTATGAAGGTTGGCTAATTTGCATATAAGTGGACCTTCAGAGTTCAAACCCATGTTGTTCAAGGGTCAGCTATATATACAAATAGTGAAATCAGAAGATTATTCAACTGTTCTTATGTTAAATGCATATTATAAGATTATAATTGCTTTTGTGTCTAATAGTTTTCTTAAAAATGTAAATATCCAGATTTTTTTCCATTATATGTGTGTTTTTAGAGCCTGAAAAAATAACCCATGGTTTTTCTTCAGTCTTCACTAGGCTCATCTACTTCTTCGTTCCAGTCAGTGGGTTCCTATGGCCCTTTCGGCAGGATGTCGACATACAGTCAGTTCAGTCCAAGTTCATTAGTCGGGCAGCAGTTTGGTGCTGTTGGTGTTGGTACGTTTTGCTTTTTTCTTTTTCTTTTTTTTAACCATGCATTTTTAGACATCTTGTTTGGTATTCCTTTTGTAACCTATTATTTTAAAGTCTTTATTTAATGCCCTTATTATTGACTAATGGGTCTAAAATAGTCATCTCTTGGCCCTGGCCAGGTAGCTCAGTTGGTTGGTTAGAGCATCATCTCTATATGCCAGGGTTGCGGGCCCAGTCAGAGCACATACAACAATCAACCAATGAATGCATAAATGGACAACAAAATCGATGTTTCTTGCACTCACTCACTTGTGCACTCTCGCTCCTCCCTTTCCCTCCCTCCCTCCTTTCCTCTCTCTAAAATCAATAAATAAAATGGTCATCTCCTGGAATAGTCACTTAAAAAAACAACAACCTAGATGTATCCAATTATCAAATTTCATTGAATGTTATTTTAAGTTTACGTAAGATACATTCATTTAAAGTAAGCGTTTTTTCCAATAGGATAGGTTTCCAAAGGAATTGGAGATAATGCCATTGTGATTAGGAAATAATGCCATGAAGGAGGGTTTATATTATGTTGAATTCGGATGATTATCCCATTTAACACCACCTATGAAAGATGTTCACATATAGCTTATTTGGGACCTTAATGCATTGTTTATAGTAACAGTGTTTTAGAAATATGACACTATAAGGAGAATGTATAGGAGAGCTGGGCCAATAGCGGTCCTACTTGAAGGACAAAGGCCATTTATTGTGTGCAAAAGCTAGATGTAATCAGATCAACTCAGTGGGGTTTTTTTTTTTCGTTTTTATAGCTCTGCATTATATCTCCTGATGTGATGTTATAGGGAGAGGGGAAGGGGTTACACAATTTGATCTCCATGGTGTTCTTACTGAAAATGCAGATTCTAATCATGAAGAAATGTACTGTATATATCCAGAAGTCCAAAGGATTCAATGTTGTGAAATACAGACACTTGGGGAGGACACTAAAGAGACATAGCATCCAAATATGTGATTAGATCTGGGTTTTTGTAAAGAGTTTATATAAAGAACGTTGTAGAGACTACTGAGGAACTTTGAGTACGGATTAACTGTTGGATGGTGGTGTTTTTGTTGATTTTCTTAGATGTAGTAATGGTTTTGTGGTTAACCATATAGGAGAATGTTTCTTTTTTAGGAGCAATAGTTTTGAAGTGTTTAAGGGTGATTGTACCCTATCTCGGCAAAAGAGAAGTGTGTATATCATAAAGAAATGAAGAAACAGAATAGGCCTGGCAAGATGTTAGCAGTTGGTGAATCTAGCTAAGGTATTCAAGTGTACACTTTTCAATTTTGACATAGGTTTGACATTTTTCAAAATTAAAAACTATATATATTTCATTCCTTTTAGACTTATTCTTGGATAGGTGAAATAGTGTAACTTTGGTTCCTGTACCTCCCAAACCTATCCAAGTAGTAAAACCAGTGTTAATAATACATATTAAATCTGGGTATACCCTATGTTAGCTATAACTGTTAGAATCCTAGTCAAATAAGAGACAATTGCAGGTTGCATTATTCTTTTAAACTTTCACTAAATCAAATAATTTGCTAACATTAGGATTATTATTGTATTTACCTCCTACATTACTGTGAAGTTTGCATGACTTAATATGTATAAAGCATTTGAACAAGGTCTAGCACATAGTGTCTACATAGTAAACATTGCTCTGCCATTCTTCAGAGCCTACCTGCCCCTCAATCACAGTATTTTGTGGTGGTGAAATACATGTTCCTTGTAATGCTTTTATCTAATTTTAACATTATTGGGGTTTGCTGGTTTGGTGTTCTTTGGGTACCACAAAGGCAGAGTGTTTTTCATATTGGTAGGGTAATTTTTGTAGTAAAATTTATTTATAAAAAGAAATTTATTTATAAAAACCTTTTTTTATTTTTGTATTGGTGGGATAATTTGTGGAGTGGCTAATTAGAGAACATGTATTTAAAAGTTGTTAAATGAGGAGGAGGAAAACTGTAGCGTTGATTAAGGTGACAGATGTTTTATAGAAGAGGTATTAACTCAAATATAGTCTGTTGGCACAAATTAAGCCAAATTTTAAACTATGTCTCTTGTTTTCAACTTTTTTTTTTTAATCCTCACCCAATAACAAGAGACAAAGATGGACATTATATAATGATAAAAGGGACACTAAATCAAGAAAACATAACACTTCTTAATATATATGCACCCAGTCAGGGAGCACTGAAATATATTAAGCAGCTACTCACGGAACTAAAGGGAGAAACAGATCAAAACACAGTCATAGTTGGGAATGTTAATACTCCATTGATGCCCGGCCGGGTGTGGCTCAGTGGTTGAGCGTCGACCTGGGATCCAGGTGATCAGGGTTCAATTCCTGGTCAGGGCACATGCCCAGGTTGTGGGCTCGATCAATGACTCTCTCATCATTGATGTTTATGTCTCTCTCTTTCCCTTTCCTTTCCTCTCTCTGAAATCAATAAAGATATATTTTTATAAAAAAATAACTGGAGATAAATTAATAGCAGAGCTAGGGAAAGGGCAATGGGTGTGGTATGACCAAGAACTCAGAAGAGATGGAGGATCTAGAGGAGATGGCCAGCCAGGGAGCATGGGGGGGGGGGGTTGGATCAGGTGAGGGCACAACAGCATAGAGATAGGAATACATATCAGAGTGGCTTATGTCTTGGTCATTGCTCAGAAATACGGAGAATAATGAGATGGATTCAGCTTCCCACAGAATTATTGAGAGCACTGTCCCACATTTCTGGGTATGTTGTGGGAGGTTATGTGACGCCTTTCATGAGCTAGCTGGGGCTGCAGCCTAACTGGATCACACTCCAAGAGACTCCCATTAGTTCTCATCTTGAGATGCTGTGCTAGGCACTGATGCTCCATTTTAGGACAGATATGAATTAAATTAGGAGACAAAGGGTGGGGGGTAAATGTGAAGGTGAGTAGTAGTTGAAGGAACTGGAGTTGCTTAGCTTAGAAATGAGAAGACTGTGATGGGCATGATCATAGTCTTCAAATATTTTAAACGTAGATTCCCTGGCCAGTTTGGCTCAGTGGTTAGACCTTCAGCCCGTGGACTAAAAGGTCCCAGGTTTGATTCCGTGCCAAGGGCACGTACGTATCTCAGTTGCAGGCTCAATCCCCTGCCCCAGCCAGGAGACGACCAATCTATATGTCTCTCTCATATCATTATCTCTCCCTCTCTCTCCCCCTCTCCCTCTCTCCCTTCTTCTCTTCCTCTTTCTCCCTGACCCCGCACTCTGAAAAGCAATGGAAAAAATATCCTCAGGTGAGGATTTAAAAAAAAACAGTGATGGATACACTTTTGTGGAGTAGACTGGTGAAAAGGAAAGTGATAAGAGAAGAGGTAGGCAGATAAGGAGAGGGCCATATAAACTGAGGTGTGTAGTGTAGGTAGTCTGAACTTTTATCTTTAGAGCTGTGGAAGCCATCAGCATTGTAGTAATGTGATTATATTTGTATTTCATAAAAGATTATTCTGAAAACCATCTTTAGATTGGATTTAGGGGTGGGAGAAGGGCTGTGGAAATAGTTTCTCCTAGAGAAAATTTGCATAGGTTAAATAGGAAGAAGAGAGCACATAATATGAAAAGTGAATGATTGCCCTGACCATTGTGGCTCAGTTGGTTAGGCATTTTCCTGTGCATTGAAAGGTTGCCAGTTCAAGGCACCTGCCCAGGGTGCAGGCTCAATCCCCGGGGGGGGGGGGGGGGCATGCAGGAGGCAATCGATGTTCCTATCTCACATCAATGTTTCTCTCCGTTTCCCTTCCTCTCTAAAAAATTTTTTTTAATTCTTTTAAAATTTTTTTAGATATTTTAAGAATATTTTTTCAAAAGAAAAGTGAATGATCCATAAATACTGCAGAAACTTAAGGAAGAAAGTAGATTGACATAACCTAGCATAACAAAGAATTGGTCCCTTTCTAGGGATTTGTTACTTCCCTTACTAAAACTTTTTGGTTGCTTTAGGCAGAATGCAGCCCCACAATGCCATCCTGAGTAGAAGCATTAAAATGGACTGGTATCCATTGTCTGTTACCTTGTAAATACTGGGACCTGTCTGCACCAACCTTAATGTTGGTGTAGAACGTACCATTTCTGCTACTTCTCTATCCAGTGTGCATCCCTGCTGTCCCATCTAAATAACTGCTCAGGACACTGTTATATATTTTAGAAAAATTTTTACATCTGGGATGCTGGATTAAATATTGACTTGCTTTTTTCCTATACTGTATTGTCAGAGATTCCTCAAACTAATTTTTGATGCACTTTCATTAATTTCCGGGATTATTAATTTTTGTAAGTGATACAGGAGGGTGATGAAAATTATCATTAAAATGGTATATTACTTTATATAATGGGAAGGTTTTAAATTTTTAAAAATATTTTTTTGTCATTAAAAAAATCTCTTAAAGCTGGAAGCTCCTTGACATCCTTTGGAACAGAAACATCAAATAGCAGTACCCTGTCTCAGAGTAGCGCGGTTGGTTCTGCCTTTACACAGGATACAAGATCTGTAAAAACACAGTTATCTCAAGGTAAGCTGTTTTTTCTTTCAAATATTTCCGTTCTAAACTTCTGTACCGGTTTTATCTTTCTCTGACTATAAGAACTTCTGCAGCTTGCAAATGACCTGTATAATTTTTATTTGGTTCTTTTAAAATTTTCTCCTAACTCCTGTTGTAATAAGTATATGATTGAATGATTTCCACTATTTAGACTTTTTACAATTCCTAGATCATAAAACTGAAGCAGTGAACTTTTCTGTAAGTTTGACATTTTTTTGCAAAGCAAATAAAATATAAATTGTATAATAATACTTAAGTATATCAGATTAATCCCAGAGTCACCACTGAAAATGAACTGTCCTTGATGAATTTGAAATAACAGCTGAGGAAAAAATATTCACTATGCTCTTGCATCTTTCCTAGCATTTTCACAGGATCTAGATCAACAATTTTCAACAGATGTGCTGCAAGAATTTTTAAAACATGTCGGGGCACTGGCCACTTTTCCCTTAAATTGTCAAATTTAAAAACGATAACAGCTAATACAACAGTAGCCACTCAGTGTGAATGAATGAAAATTATACAGTACCTGTGGTGGGGTTTTTTTGTCGGAGGGGCAAAAAATACATTTTTTGGTATACCACAAAATTTCAGTAATTAGTTTATGTGTGCCATGAGATGAAAAAGGTTGAAAATCGCTGATCTAGAGCAATGGTTCTCAGTGTCGACAACCCACAACTGGATCATTTAGAGTGTTTAAAAATGCAGATCCTGAGAATTGCTACATCAGAATCCCTGAAGCTTGTGGGGCCAGCATTTTAATAAGCTTCTTAAACTATCCTTTTTAAATATATTTTTCCCCCATCCAGTCTCATAGCCTTCAGTGGTCCCAAGATTCCAGATCTATTTATATCTCCTGCCAAAGTAGATGTTATCGGCTCATTGCTTTTAAACAAAACAATGTGAACTCATTTCAGAAAGATGCTATAATAACAGGACAATGTTTTCAAAAGCTATTGAGGGTGAAATAGAGCTAATGCTAAACATAATCCTATCTTTCTCACTTTAGATATTTTGAGATAATCGTAGTTACTATTACTCAGATTGATTTAAAATAACTTAATTTTTAAACATTCTAAAGATTTGTTGTAGATGAATTAGAAATACAGTAAGCATTAGGAAAAAAATTAAAATACAATCTCAATACCCAGAAATAAGAAATATTTATATTTGTTGTGCATATTTTCAGACTTTTTTGTAGGTTAATTTAACTGCATATATGTGTTTATGTGTATTGGTTTGTTATTTTATTTTTTTATTATTTCTTAGAGGAAATATTTGATCTTTTTAAGCATTAGTTTCCTAAACCATAAAATGGGACTTTACTGGTAACTAACAGACTTACTATAAGGATTACTTTTTTTTTTTAGTGTATACAGTGCCTTTAGCATAGTGCCTGGCACATAGAACATGATCAGTAAATGTTAGCACTCTTAATCAATAGCCAACATTAACCTTAATATAGAAGCATCAGAAAAACTCTTATTAAATCATAAATAAGGATGCCTGTCACCATTGCTATTCAGCATTGTTCTGGAATTTTTATCCAAATCTGGAACACATGAAAAAGAAATGAGGCATAGATACTAGAAATAGCATTATGTGTCAGTGCCATGATTTTCTACTTAGAATTAAGAGTTCACTAAAAAGCCTAAAACTATTAAGGGACTTAAATTAGAGGGAAAATGTAAAGTAAATGTACAAAAATTGATCGTTGTTCTAAAACCTGATCTACTAATTATGTAGTGGGGATTAAAGTTGATGTTCACAGTAATGAGAAATAGGAATTACGTATAAAATATATAATAAGAAATAAGACCAACTTTTATGATGAAAACTACAAAATACAATAGAGGGACCTAATAAGATAATATAATTAGAGAATCATTTTATTCCTAGATACAGAGATAAAGTATTGGGAAGGCTTTATTTGTCATATTAATTAAATTTATTGTACTTTCAATAAATCTAAGTGGGATGGTATGCGAACTTAATAAAACAGATACACATACTATCTTAAAAATAAACATGGAATTATAGCTAGACACATTTTTAAAATAAAAAGTGATGAGATAGGGCTTACCTACTCGATAATATTTTATGCATAAAATAAAACAGGAATAAATTAAGAGATGAACAAATTCAAGAACAGATCAAAGTATAAATAAGTAATTAGTATATATGATAGAGGGGATGTTAGGACAGACAACTGCCTGGTTATTTGGGGAAAATAACTAGATTACTTCTCTCATACTTAGAACTAAACTAAATTTTAAATAAATTGTTTTAAAATTTTAAGTACGTATTTATTAGAAGAAGGGAAGTATATTTATATAAAGAATGGCGGCACCCAGCCGGTGTGGCTCAGTGGTTGAGCGTCAGCCCATGAAGCTGGACGTCACTGTTCACTTCTGGTCAGGGTACATTCCTGGGGTGCGGGCCCAATCCCCAGTAGGAGGCATACAGGAGGCAACTGATCGATGATTCTTTCTCATCATTGATACTTCTCTCTCTCTCTTTCCCTCTCTTCTGTGATATCAATTAAAAATAAATAAATTTTATCAACTGTAATTTCTAAATTTTACACAATTAAAACACCTAGAATATCAGCTGTGATAAGCATGTGAAGATAGCTCAAGGGGTTTGTTTTTATTATACTGAAATAGCTATTGTATTTATTCCTAATAATATATCTAGTATCACCTGTACTTTTCTTATTTATAACAAAATTGCCATCATTGCTAGTAGACTAATTACAAAGGTTTGTAAAGTACACAACAAATGAGTTCTTGCTGTGATTGCCTATCACTTGTGGTTCCGTAATACTTGTCATACAGTCTTTTCTCAAAGAAAAACCTGATGAAATAAATTTTACAAACTTAGAAGGTCATTTAATGTAGTATTGTAAAATTAACTACACAATAGGTTTTTCAAAAAACTTAGCACTTGTTTTATAAATTAAATCCCTTTATAAGGTTATAAGTGATTATAAAATGTCTTCTCATAGGCCAAAATTTATATAAATAAACCATGATTTCCCATTATATACAGTGATTCCATCAATGGCAGAGTAAACTTTGGCATTAATGGCTGGAAATGGTGATACACTTCTGCAATTGCATACTTTAGATAACCTTGAACTTGGGGAGTATTACTAATGGTCACTGAAGCAGCCAGTGTTACAACCACCAGTGCTTTGTCAGCACTCACCAGTTCACCAGTTATTGATATTTGCAGCGTATTTGGGATTTTTTTTAAAATACGCATAATTTTTTTAAGCAAAACATTTTGGTGCAATATAATGAGATATAAGAGCACCTTGAACAGAGATTTATCACAAACATTGTAGGTACAAAAAAATATGGTGGTAGCACCCGATGTTGCATTCTTCTTTTCATACTGTCACCAGGCTCTTGTAAAAGGAAAAAAGGAGTTAGTAAGCACAAAACCTATATTAAGGGAAAATTTGTCAAAAGATTTTTTAAATGGCAAGGAATGATTGTCACTACTGTGTAATTATCTGAAGGGTTTATTTGTTGCTGGCCTTTTTAGTATTGATGTTTAATTTACCCAAGCCCCTAAGGTATTGAAGAACTTCACCTAACTCTCTAATTCTTTACTTTCTTAATAATAGTAATTTATTGGAGATAATACCTATAGATAGAAAGGTATCACTTTAGACATATCTTCAGAGAGTAGAAAAAATATTAAAGCCTCTGGAAATAATGGCTAAAGTATCAATACAATCTTGTGGTTATGGTTATTGGGGTAAATCTGCATCTGACCTACAACATGATCTTTGATAACAGATTCCTGGGGAATCTTGTACCAGGCAGACATTTTTTAAAAACTTATTTAAACTTTATTTCAATGGGTAGAAATACAGATAAAATTCCAGAGTTTGTTGTTTGGGGTTTTTGTTGTTGTTGTTTTTAGCTAATTGAGTGACCAGCCCTCTAAAGATAATCAATTTTAAACTCTGGTCTAGTAAGTAGATGAATTCAAATTTGTGCTAAGGATTTGAATTGGTAAAAATAAAACTAGACATTTTTTAGGGTCTAGGTTATTTTGAAATCCCCAAAGGATAGGGTAGTTTCTTATCTTTTGGTTACGTTTTAGGTCGTTCAAGCCCTCAGTTAGATCCTTTGAGAAAAAGCCCTACCATGGAACAAGCAGTACAGACCGCCTCGGCTCACTTACCTGCTCCAGCACCTGTTGGGAGAAGGAGCCCTGTATCAACCAGGCCTTTACCATCTACCAGCCAAAAAGCAATAGAGAATCAAGAGCACAGGCGAGGTAGAACTTTAGCTATTTACTAATTCCTTAATTGACTCATCAACATTTTCCATTCACCTTATTTTCATTAAAAAGATACACTTTTTATGAATGATCCTAGAAGGTTAAACTGAACTTGATAGAATGTTCATTCTTTCAAATTTGGCTCAAAGTAGTGATGTGGTGGGGGTATAGATTTGGAGGGTTTTGGTTTTTTTTCTCATTTCTAACTTTACAGAAGTTTTTGATTGTGTCCTGAGTGAATTTGTTACTCTGTATTTTTTATAGCTGAAGTACACAAAGTTTCAAGACCAGAAAATGAGCAACTCAGAAATGATAGCAAGAGACAAATAGGTAAGTTACTTGGATATGAAAGCAGTATTTTTGCTTCTCAATAGAGAGAACACTTGAAATGTGTGGTGAATAGTTGCTATTAAAAAAAAAAAAAAGAATGGTGGAGATTCCAAGATGGCAATAGATAAAGTGGAAGCTACAGTAACACTCTCCCAGGATCAAACTGGAATTAGAACTAAAATACAGAAAAAACATCCTGAATAATCAACTGAAGACTAGCTGGAGTGAACCCCCATAACCAAGGACCTAAAATGGAGGCCACATAGAGACTGGTAGGAAGTGCGGAGACCCAAGAGAGCTGTCCGGGAGCCCACAGGAAGCAGCTGAAGTTCTGGAGGGATATCTCAGCTGTGGGGGCTCCCACTGAGAACTCTGGGGTCTAAACCCCAAGCTGGACTTCCCAGCCCACAGCACCAGACTGAGAAAGGTACTGGTGCTCTGGCTATGAAAAACAGCAGGGGTTTCTTTCTGCCAGGGAGATACTGCTGGAAATATAAGCACCCTCTTAAAGGGCCAACTCACAAAATTTTGTCTGCAGCCACTCACCTTGGGCTCTGGTAAAGGGAAGGCAGATTGGACTAGAGCTGTGTGAGAAAAATCCAGGGTTCCGCCTTTGGGGATAAAGCTCAGAAGGTGGCCATATGGCTTCCTGTGCTGATTCATTCTCCCCCCCCCCCCCCCCCCCGTACTATAGAGGATATCCTCCTCAGGCAGACCATTCCTATCCAAGCAGCTTTTGTCCCGTCCTGTTGGAAAACCTCTGGCCTCACCCTGTGGAGTTTATACCTTGCTATGGTCTACAGCCCAAGGCTCATTAAGAGACTAAGAATAATAGTCAGCTCTGGATGCTTTGAGTCTTTCCCTTATCTGCTTGTGGACCCTGGGCTTGGGAAAGCACACCTTGGTGCGCATCTTGGTCTTTTTCAAACGCACCTAGCCCCAGCAGAGGAAGCTACAAACTGTGGGTCACTGATAACTCCAAACAGGGTACCCAGGGCTAGTCACAAGCAATGTCTGACATTGGCCTGCACCAGAGACCCTCCAAAAAGACTGGGAGTCCTACCAGATCTACCTAATACATAGAAACAAACCCAAACAGGAAGCCAAATGGGGAGACAAAAAAAAACAAGCCCCAAATGAAAAAACAAGAGAATTCTCCAGAAGAGCTAAATGAAATGGAGATAAGCAATCTATCAGATACAGAGTTCAGAATAATGATTATAAGGATGCTCAACAGCATGAGAAAAGATGTGGAAACTATGAAGGAAATTAACAATGACATAGTAGAAATAAAAAATACATTGGAAGGGCTAAACAGCAGATTAGTGGAAGCTGAGGATCAGATCAGCAAATTAAAAGACAGGGTTGAAAAAAGCACTCAATCGGAGATCCAAAAAGAAACAACAAGTTGCCTGGCTGGCATGGCTCAGCAGTTGAGCATCAACCTGTGATCCAGGGGATCGTGGTTCAGCTCTTGGTCAGGGCACATGCCTGGGTTTCAGGCTCGCCCTCTAGTGGGGGATGTGCAGGAGGCAGCCAATAAATGACTCATTATTGATGTATCTACCTCTCTCTCCCTCTCCCTTCCTCTCTGAAATCAATAAAGATCTTTTTTTTAATTTTTTCAAAAAAGAAAAAGAAATAAAAAACAAGAACAGTTTAAGGGAGCTGTGGGACAACATGAAACAAAAATATCTGCATCATAAGAGTACCATTAGATGAAGAAAGTAAGCAAGGGTTAAAGAATCTGAAGAAATAATAGCAGAAAACTTCCCTAGCCTGGTAAAGGAAAAAGTCACACAAGTTCAGGAGGCACAGAGTCCCAAGCAAGAAGAATCCAAACAGGCCCACGCCCAGACACATCATAATTAAAATGCCAAAAATTCAAGACAAAGAATCTTAAAGGCAGCAAGAGAAAAACAATTTGTTACCTACAATGGAGATCCCATAAGGCTGTCAGCTGGTTTCTCATCAGAAACTCTACAGGCCAGAAGGGAATGGCGTGAAGTATTCAACCTAATGAAAAGCAAGGATCTGAAACCAAGACTACTCTATCCAGCAAATCTGTAATTCAAAATACATGGTGAAATAAAGAGTTTCCCAGAAAATCTAAAGGCTAAAGGAGTTTATAAATGCCACCAAGCCAGCATTGCAAGAAATGTTAAAGGGACTACTGTAATAAGTAGAATGCTTGGTAAGGCTCCCCTGTGAAGCTCTCTTGACCAGGACTTTTGTTTGTTGGGAGTATTTTGATTACTGCTTTGATTTCATCACTTGTTGGCCTATTCAGGTTTTCTGAATTCATCCTAATTCAGTTTTACATGATCTCACTCATAATAAACAAAATAAACTGATGCACAAAATAGATACAGAGACATAGAAGCATGGAAGACTGGTGAATTTCAGAGGGAAGATGGGGGGAGAGATTAATCAAAGAACTTATATGCATAACCCATGGACACAAACAATAATGTGTTGAAGGCCTGATGGAGGGTCGAATGGGGGGGAAGGAGACATCTGTAATACTTTCAACAATAAAGATAAATATTTTAAATTAAATAAAAAGTCACATAACAAAAAAAATGAATGGTTGTCCCAGCCAGGTGGCTCAGTTGATTGGAGCATCATTCTATGCACCAAAAGGATTGCAGGTTCGATTCCCAGCCCTGCATGGCCATACCTGGGTTTTGGGTTCAATCCCCAGTAAGGGCATGTCTATGACGCAACCAATCAGTATTCCTTTCTCCTCCCTCTGTCTCCTAAAAGTCAATTTTAAAAAATATTCTTGGGTAAGGATTTAAATAAAAGAAGAATGGCAAGGGTTGGTGGCTATAAAGGAGTAGCACAGGAGAGTTTCATTGTGGTAACAGAAAAGTTTTTTATTTTTTGGTGGTAGTTGTATAGATCTATATATGTCGCCAAATGTCATGGAAGTATACATAAAGACTACCAAAAAATGAGTACATGCAAAATCTGTTGAAATCTGAATGAGATCTGTAATGTAGTTAATTATAGTATACCAGTGTCGATTTTCCTGGTTTTCATAATATACAGTTAGGTAACTAAAATGTTAGCTTTGGAGGGAAAGCTGGGTGATGGGCACATAGAACCACTCTGGACTGTTTTTTCAGGGGTTTTGTTCTTGTTGTTTTGGGGGTATTGGTTTTTTGTTTTGTTCTGTGGGGTTTTTCTGTTTGTTTTTTGGTCTATTTATTTTAAAATAATAGGTTTTTTTAAGCATTACATTTCTGGAATAAACCCTATTTCATGGTAGGCAACATTGTTATGTGTCTTTCACTTTCGTACTATCTTTTGTATTTCTATGTTTTTGTGTCAGTTTCATATTAGCGTTATAAAATTGTTTTCATTGTTTCTTATGCTTTTACAAATAGAATTATCTGTACCTTAAAAGTTTGACATTTTCTCATTTAAATTATTTACCCCCTGAGCCTTTTTTGAAGTAATTGTCCAGGAACTTTAATTTTCTTTCATGATTATTGATTTAATAAAATTGTATACTTTATCTTTTGTAATCTATATTATTTAGCGAAATTCATACTTGCTAACTTAGTAGAAAATAAATTATAATTTAAAACTCTTCCAAATTAAAAAGTTAAGGCAATGTGTAATTACCTTACTCAAGTAAGAATTGGAAAATGGCCTTTCACTCAATTTTAAAAAGCTAGATATATTTTAAATGTGTAAACACCTCATTTGTCCTGTACATTTTTATATGTGTTTTTGAATGTGCTTTGTGCCATAGTATACAGAGTTTCTGGTTGCTACTTTTTTAATTTGGAAAAAGAACTATACTTCCATCATTTAAAAGTTATATAAAATAATAAATAAAAGTTATCTTTCCCCTTCATAATTGATCACCAAGAGCTCATTGACAGAGCAGTGGATATTCTTTTAGATTTTTTTCTTATAATATGTAGATGTAGACTATACTTAAAATCACATGAGGATATGTTTATTGATTTTAGAGAAAGAGAGAGACATTGATGTGAGAGAGAAACATCAATCGGCTGCCTCCCTTACATGCCTGGACTGGGGGTGGGACACACAACCGTTTGATGTACGGGACCATGCTCTAACCAACTGAGTCACCTGAAAAGGCCAACTTTTTTTTTCTTCCTCAAGACAGAAAGATCATGCAGTACTTCCTGGCTGTGGCCAAGGCCTTTTTTAATAGTAAAGTTGGATGTTTTAAATACCCTGCTTAACGCCCGACTGGGCGTGGCTCAGCAGTTGAGCATCGACCTAGGATCCAGGCGATCAGGGTTTGATTCCTGGTCAGGGCACATGCCTGGGTTGTGGGCTCCATCAATGACTCTCTCATCATTGATGTTTCTATCTCTCGCTCTCCCTCTCCTTTCCTCTCTCTGAAATCAATAAAGATATATTTTAAAAAATAATAATAACTGCCCTGCTTAACTAAATTTAAGTGTCTGGATATGCTGCTGATTTTTTCGTGGTTGGTTTTCTCAAACTTGGGCAGTTTGCCAAACTTCAGTGAACACAAACCTGTTATTCTGTAGTCACTTCTGATCTTTGTCTGGAGGTCTGTATTAAAGATTATAGCCCGGCTGGCATGGCTCAGCCGTTGAGCATCTACCTAGGATCCAGGAGACGGCGGTTCGATCCCCAGTCAGGGGCATGCAAGAGGCAGCTGATCAATGACGCTCTCCCTCTCCCTTCCTCTCTCTGAAATCAATAAAAATAAAGATTACACATAATTCTAATCACTGAATTGATAATGCTTTGTGCTCTATATGTTTCTGTTAACTCACATCAAGTAGCCATATTCCTGGTTGATGTTTTTTCTATAACTATTTCTCTGGCATTGGATATAAGTCCTGTTATTATATTGTAGAGAAAGACTAGGTACAGGAAGACTTGAATAATGTGGAGCCACTTAGAGGGAGACAATAAAGATGGAGTAGGAAGTGTTTGGAATTTTTGAGACCTGGTGCTGCTTGTCTTTCGTGTTATTTGTGATGTGGAAATAATGCCTCCACCTTGCAGTTTGTTCTGATTAATGTTCATTTATTTTTCTTATTATAAATCTTGGTCCCTGTGATCCTTTCCATAAAAGACTTCCTAAATTTTGAGAACCCACTATGTGTTTGGTACTCTCTAAGTATGAGATATAAATAAGCAAAACATAGACCCTGCCCTCAAGGAGCATACAGTTAGTACCAGAGTCTCCCAAATTGTTTGGTTGTACATTCTATCAGCTACATATATGAGTGTAGACCCCATAAATATAAATTTCATGTATGCTGTTTATAAATTTCATGTGCACTATATTAAATGTTAGTGAAACTTTTCTTTTTTAAATAAAAAACAAATATAATGTATAACTTGTAAGCATTTCTGTTGACCACTTAATATAATAAAAAAATAATGGCTTCTGTCTTAAACCAGCTTATTTTTTCTTTATTAACATAGTTCCAGGTGCTCCTTCAGCTCCAAGGAGAGGGCGTGGGGGCCATCGAGGTGGCAGGGGAAGATTTGGTATTCGGCGAGATGGTCCTATGAAATTTGAGAAAGACTTTGACTTTGAAAGTGCAAATGCACAATTTAACAAGGAGGAAATTGACAGAGAGTTTCATAATAAACTTAAATTGAAAGGTGGGTTTTTATTTTTCTACTCAAAAAATACTCTTTATTTGACTTGTGAATCATCGGTGTTTAGTACAAGTCTTGCCTTTTATGGTATGTGCTTGTTTTTCAGTGGAAGATAAACTTGAGAAACAGGAGAAGCCTGTAAACGGTGAAGATAAAGGAGACTCAGGAGTTGATACTCAAAACAGTGAAGGAAATGCCGATGAAGAAGATCCACTTGGACCTAACTGCTATTATGACAAAACTAAGTCCTTCTTTGATAATATTTCTTGTGATGATAATAGGTACAGTCTTTTAAGCTGTTCTTAAGCTCTTAGGAGGTTGAAGTGTAAAATGATTTATAAATTCGCAAAGTTTAATGAATACTTAAAAATATCTACTGCAATTTTTTAATGTTTTATCTTGCTAAAAGAAAGTAATTGTACTAAAATTTAAATTAGTAAATAAAACAGAAGTGTTCATCTAACATCTAAGTAAGACCTTTTACTTTACCCCTCTACGATGTAGTTCAAATAAAACCAGAGCCAAAAGTACTAATGTTATTTTGAAGTTTGCTGATATCATAAAACTCTGCCGCATTTCAGTAAATGTGGATCCAGAAAATTGTCAGGTTAATTGAAGAACCTAGCATAACAAACTAGAGTTCCACGGTTTCTGCTGACCAATCCAAATTGTCCTACTCCTGGCTGCAGTTTAGTGCCACCTGGTGGCAGTTGTTTACCGCAGTTTAAACAGGAATGGAGATGATACTGAGCCCTGTGATTGGGCTCTAGGATAGCAGCAGCAGCAATCCAGACACTTGCTTCAGACATCAGGTCCAGGGATTGGGCCAGGATCATACTGGTGACGCAGTATGATCATACTGGACCTACCCTTCTGCTCCCAGCTTCCGAGACAGGGTTTCCTTTCCTGGCTTTACCTTCTCTTCCACTGGGACTGAGTAGAGGGTAGAGTTAATTGCCAATCCCATTATATTTGAATTCCCATTATATTGGTGGTGTTATGTTTCTTTGTTTTATTAACTATTTGCAAGAGTCTAATACTGGTCATATTTTCACATGAAATTTAACAGAATATTATAGGAACATATTGCCATGGACAGCTTGTGATGACTTAGATAATATGCTTATTCTTATTTGATCTTTAGGAATTGCTTTGCTTTAATTTAGGAATTAATGTTACATAGTTTTGCTTGAAAATGTTCTTTAAAACCTGATATACACTGAAGATTATTTGTGCTTATAATAGAGAACGGAGACCAACCTGGGCTGAAGAAAGAAGATTAAATGCTGAAACATTTGGAATCCCACTCCGTCCAAACCGTGGCCGTGGGGGGTATAGAGGCAGAGGAGGTCTTGGTTTCCGTGGTGGCCGAGGGCGTGGTGGTGGCAGAGGTGGTACCTTCACCACCCCTCGAGGATTTCGTGGTGGATTCAGAGGAGGTCGTGGGGGTAGGGAGTTTGCAGATTTTGAATATAGGGTAAGTATTATATGCTTTTCATAAAACTACCTTTCAAACAGCATGCATTTTAATGAAACTCAAAATGTTTTTACTTTTATCTATTTTGAGTGAATACTTTAGGGCATTTGTATAACTTTCATCTTTACCTGATTAGGATATTTATAGAATTTTAAGGAGCTGTAACTTCTTAGCTAATAAGTCTTTTTTGTCTTTTTATTATAGAGCTATGGTTTTAGATTTTATGGACTGGTAGAATTTCCCCAAAAAAGCTATTAGAAACTGACTTAGGACTATTTCTTTTTTTTCTTTTTTTTCTTTTTTTTTAATTATTTTTTGTTGGAGGCACAGGACACCACTACAGGTATTATCCAAAAAAGGATTATGTCATACCATCTTTATTTCAGATAACAAAGTATGCTTTAACACCAAAAGACTAGGCAAACAAACCTGTACGTTTAATAACAGCTATTAAATAGTATTTTATAGTATTTTTCATGCACTAGGCTTTGTTCTAAATGTTTTTCACATATTAACTCACTTAAACCTCACAGCAACTCTGTGGTGTAGGTTCTCTTTTTAATCCCCATTTTACAAATGAGGAAAAGTATATACTAAATAACTTGTCCAAGGTCAGCTAGTAAGTGGTGATGCTGGGTCTTGAACCTAGTAAATTTGTTCCTGAGTCAGTGCTCCTAATTTAGTTTTGTGAAAAACTCAACTACATTTTCCTTGGTTTTCTTATTTTGCCGTGGCCTTAAAAATCTCTTGATATATTAACACTTGGGAACTGCTGCTAGAAAATTGTATAGCTCTGTGTAGTATGTTTATATATATTATTTACTTATTTAAAAGAGTCTGTAAATTAAATCTATGTCACTATCCTAATTTATTGACTTTTAGGGATAGTGGAGATGAAGGTATATAATCACAGAAAGGATCAATATCCCCTAGTAAAGAGGCATACTAGAAATTGCAAGGGGCAGCTGAAAAAAGACCTGCTGGCAGGAATTTCATTGTCCAATATATTTAAAACTGACAGTTGTTAAGATCTTTCTTAAAGGTTCAGTACTAGTGGCTTTGGGGTCAGGTCTATTAATTTTTTTAAATTTTTATTTGTTGATTGATTTTAGAGAGAGAGGAAGGGGGAGAGAGAAACATCAGTTTGTTATTCCACTTATTTATGCATTCAGTGATTGATTCTGGATGTACCCTGATCGGGGATTGAACCCACAACCTTGGCATGTGGGTGTTTGGGGACAACACTAACCAGCTGAGCTACCCGGCCAGGCCTGGTCTGTTAATTTTGATGCCTTTGATATTGTCTCATCACAGCCAAGACTACTGAAAATTAGCCTTTTTATTAGCTCTTGTCTATCCAGCCATGGTGTCCTGATGGAGCTGCAGCACTTATAACTTGCAAAATTGCCATTCTAGCTAGGAGACTGTATCTTAGGAACTTACTGCTCTTGCCAGTGACATTTTCTTACAGAATTTAGTAGCCTTTTCACAAATACTTGCCCTTAACTCCTCTGCAGTCTTTGACACTGACCACCACCCACCTAACTTGAAATCTTTCTTTCTAGTTTTTTTTAAATACACTTATATTTTTTTAATAAAACAACACATTTTTCTCAACACAACCTATAAGGTGCCTCATGATCTTCTCCAGGTTAGAAGTCTAGTGCTCTCTAGTTCTTTTTGCCAGTGGGACACCTCTTGGTTCACTCTGCCACAGATATGTGGGCCTTCTTGTCTTGTTTAGGGACAAATTTATTCGTGTCTCAGGACCTTTTTTATCCATTCTTTCTGCCTGGAAAATTCAGTTTGCTTCTTGCTAGCATTCCTGCTCCTGTTTGCACTCTTGCATATGCTCAAGTGTGCCAGAGTGTGCTCACTCTCATTTGCTCGCTCTCACTGTCTCCCACTCTGCCCCCCTTCCCTCCTCCCTCTCTCACTTTCCCTTCCCTCCTCCCTTTTCCAGCTTGTCAATGCATAGCTTCTAATGAGTTTTTCATCTTGGACCTCATATGCTTCCACCCGCATTGCTCCATCTTCACCTACTTTGTGCCTGTGATCAGCTTAAACTTAACCTTCCTCAGAATGTAACCTTCCTCAGAATGATATCATCATCTTCTTACCTTCCCATTTTCTCAGCTTTGCCTCTTCCAAGTGTTTGATTAGCTAGTGATACACCATTCTTTGTGTCCCCACTGACAGTGGATGAAAACTACATTGAGTTAGCTTGGTTTGAGAAAAAGGGCATTTAAAATAGACTTCAATCCCAATGAGAATTTTAGTAATTATTGCTATTATGACCTCAGTTGAGTCATTAAACCTTTCAGATGCTCAATTTTGACATTTGTGGAGAGTTGCACAGTCTTACCTCTGATACACCTTTTTAAAGATCATTAAAATCTCAGTTGGGAAGCGTCTGAGAGTTCTGACCTCCTGGCCAAACTTTATACTACTTCTGTAGCTGGAACTTTACCCTTCCTGAGAGCATCATCCCACCCCAGGGATGCTCTCATTGTTTGGATTTCACAGACATGCATATAATTTGAGTGAAAATCTTTTTCCTATTAATTTAAACTGTTAGTTTAACTCTGTCCTTGTAAATACACAGAATATATACACTCTTCATAATATTTTAGATATTTGAAAAAGTAGCTGTCACATTGTTTGTTTAAGACTGGACTGTTACTTCACTTTATCTAAATTTTGAGTAATCACCATGTGCATAATACATGCACTTACAAATGCAAACATCATTTGGAGCTGTGTCTCACTGTTTCGTCATTTTGAGCCTTTAGTTAAAAACCGCTTTTACAAACAGGGTGGGGCAAAAATGGGTTTACTGTTATGAGTATGCAAAATACAGCATTTATTCTTGTATTGTTTATTAATTATTGTATTTTCCATATGAACAACTGTAACCCTACTTTTGCCCCACCCTGTATATTGCAGAATTGGAATGCATTATAGAGGTTGTCTGCATGAGTCTTTATCTGCGCTAGTGTATTTCTGACAAAATCTGCTTGGGTGTTTCAGGGAGTGACAGATTCACCCTAACGCATTGCCCTGGTGCTTAAAAGGTTCTAATGTGACATTGCTCTGCCTCCTTTTCTTACTGTGAGGGTCCTACTGGACATATCCAGCCCCATTTCTCATTACCCTCTAACTTACCTGATTTAAGCAAGTTGACTCATAATCATCTCTCATACACAGTTTTTTATTCCAACTCTGACCTCATTTATTGACTGAATGTATTGAATTCTTCCTGTATGCCGAGCACTGTACTGGACATTGGTGGTAAGCAAAACACTTGGTGCGGCCTTCTTAGTGTTTATAGTCCGGTGGAAAGTCAGACACAGCTAAAAGTCAGGGGCTCCCTTTCAGTTACACTTCACAGACTTGCCCAAGGTTTCCTCTGTCCTTGTAAACTTCTCTTCCTTCCTTTACTGATTTATTCCTTTTCTCACCTCCTGTAGTATCTGTTTTCATCAGCATACATTTTAAATGCATTCATGTTCCCTATTTCGTGCATTTTGTTCTGTATCACCAGCTAGATGGGAGCCTCTTGGCATTAGTGAGTATGTGTTCTACTTTTTCCACCAAAATGCTGTGCTCAGCTTGAAGTAAGTACTTAGCATATGTTAATTAGGAATACACTACTTTAGCCTTTAGTGGCACCAAAGGTCCCATCAACGTGGCTAGCCTCTGATAGTCCATTCCAAAGTTGAATGACCCTTCTGCCTGCCTTGAGAGGCCTGGCCTTCTCAGCAGCCCATGCCTTCTAGATCATACCATCTGGCACATTTAAAGGTAGAAATACTAATCACTATTACATACAAGAGATTAACCTGCAAGGATTAAACTCATTTCTCAAACATACAGTACTTCTCAGAGGTGGACCTCAATGGCATTTGCAGCAGCCTTCATGTAATGGTTGGCTTTGTTCATTGTGCTCTGTTGACATGAATCATTACATTTTTAGGCTGAGCATAAGCAAATCTGATTGTTTAATGAAAACATGGGTTTGATAGGATTATCAATTTTTAGAACTCTTTAAAAATAGCCAAACTAGGACCTCTCTCCCACCCCCACCTCAATACATAGAGGTTAACTCTCTTGACCTAGGTACAAGCTAATGTATAAAGCCAAATTCACTCTCTTTGAATTATAGCCCCATTTTTCTTAAGGATAATGTTAGAAACATAAACTTATGGCGAGTTTGGTTCTATGGCACTTTCTTTTTGTGTGTGGGGGGAATCAGGCCAGGGGTAATAAGAGGAGAGCCAGCTCCTGTTTTATATGCTGCTGCTAAGAAGCTAAGTAACCAGGGTGGATGAGACAGATTGCCTCCCATTTGAGCATGTGATTCTTCAGAGATCATCCAGAGACAAAGGGGTGTCCCAAATGACTCAGTATGGTTCTCTCTCCCTTTCACTCTTTCCCTCTTTCTTTCTCTTTTTTGCTTTTTTCTTTCAGAAAACCACAGCTTTTGGACCCTAATAGGTCTAGATTAATCAAATAGTTTTCTGAAAGGTTAAAAAAAAAATCATGTGAAGGTTGGCTTTAGTGGGGAGTGGGGGGATCATCTTCAGCGTAATTCTCTTTCCACCAATTTACACCATGCCATAGATATTCCAATTTAATAACATTGTACACATGGTTTGGTGTATGCACAGATAAAGTTAAGTCTTTAACATAGGAAATATGTATTTCTAACAGTCAGGGTGAGAGTCAGCAGTAAAAGCCAGGTATGTGGTAGCAACTAGTTCTGAGGAAAGTAGAAGCCCCTGGCTCTGTTGCTCTGTGTACAGGCCTTTAGTTTAAGATTAGTCTCACTGGAAAGCTGGAGGCTCCTTGAGATTTTTACTGCTTTTTCCCTGGTTACTTCTATAAACTTCCCAGTCAACTCTCTGATTTTCAGAAACTTATTTCAAATTTAAAAGTTATCTTTTAAAAGGAATTCCTAAATCATTGCTTTCTCCTGGCATGACCCATTGGAGAGAAATGTTATTTTACTGTCTGGATATTTTATTACTTAGTAAAGACATAAAAGACTGAGAGAGATTTTATTAATCTTTCAAAGTACATTGTTGGTTGTACTTGATTAATTTGACTAGTATGTTGAAGGTTTAAGTTCTGTCATTATTTTTAAAGATTATTGGGATGGCAGCCAAAGATAGTGGGGTTACTGGTGCAATTTCCAGTCAGGGCACGTGCCCAGGTTGTAGGCTTGATCCCCCAGTAGGGGATGTGCAGGAGGCAGCCAATCAATGTTTCTCTCTTATCGATGTTTCTATACGTCTCTCCCTCTCCCTTCCTCTCTCTCTCTAAAATCAATAAAAAACATTTTTTAAAATAAATAAACTCTACTACTAACTAGAAAATGTAAACAAATAATGAGCTCCTGCTGGGTGTGAAAGTTGTAAAAAGTATTTTTTGGAAATCAGTGGTACAGATTTATACATAAAAGGAGGGTATATTTAAAGATAATGGAAAGTATGCTTAAGCATTTTAGAAAGAAATAATTATTAACCAATAATTTGAAACAGCACATTTTTTTTCCTTTTTTAGAAAGACAACAAAGTTGCTGCATAGTCTACAAAGAAGTCTTTGAAAATAGGTGAATTTCTAGCTCTTCGTGGTCCTGAGAATTGGTTTCAGTCTTTATCAAGAATGAAGAAGTGAATTCGCTGTATATTTGTCACCAGCACTGGGTTTTTTTGTTTGTCTGTGTGTCTGTTTGTTTGTTTTTCTGCTTAATTTCAAAGATATGATGCAGTTATATTGGGGGGGGCTCATCTTTAAAAATGAGCATTAAATATATTTGAAATAGCAGAAGGTCAAGTAATTTCTTATGTATAGTTAAACTAAAGCAGTACTTCAGTGGGACTTACAAGTATTTTTTCATCACTGAAAGGATTTTTCTTATCACTAAATTGTATTTGGCAATTACTGCAAGTTGCCTGCAGCTAGGGCCATGATACTGTGTTTCAAGCCACAGAAGGGTGGGGGTGTGTGTGTGTGTGTATGTGTGTGTATCTGTCTGTCTTTTGCCCTTTCTTTCTTTTTGGAAATCCTGTAATATCCCTTTTGAGGTAGCTTATTTCGTCAGTTAATTAGGGTGCTGGATGGTAGATAATTTTGTCAGTCAACTATGTACACACAGTAAATACTGTTTCTTAGGCAAAGGTAACTTTTTTATATAGTTGTAAAATTCCATTATATTCCATTGCCAAAGAAACATTAAGAACTTTGTATAGCTGTATAAAAAGCAACTAATTTTTTAAAGAATAAACATTTTAAAGTCAGCAAACATACTGTGTCCTTGCAGAAGTTGTGCTGAGGAGCAGAGCTATGGGTGGGTCTTTTTTTCATAGTTTTCCAGGCTTAAGATTTTTTATTTTGATTTTTTTTTTCAATGTTTGGAATTCAAATGAAGATTTGATACATTCGTTCGTTATCTAAAAAGGATAAATTACTCATGCTCATCATAAGAACTTCATTTTATAGTAAATGGCATATCACAGGATTTGTCCAAATAATAGATATTTTCAGTATATGAATGTAAATAATCATAGATAAGAATGTACTTAGCTGTATTTTCAAATAAGTAACCCTCCTCCTCTTTTTTAAGACAATAAAACTAGGCATCAATTAACCTGTTCTTCCTGATAATGCCTGGAATTTTGTCATGATAAGTTGACTCATTCTGTTATATTTCGTGAGGATTCAGAGTGTTAGAAATTATTTTGGCAACCTATCAGATATCATAACACTGGTCCTTGGGCCTGTGATTCACAAATGACTCGATATAGATTTCATTGCTAACTATAAATTACTAGTAAATCTTTTTGATATTTTAAGCTATAGTGGGGGAAAATCTGGCCACTTTTGTGTTTTTATGAAGGCCATGGAATAAAAGGGATCCAAAGATTTAAATATTCTTATCTCTTTTGATTTTATTAACTTTCTCAAACTACTCAGTAGTGATAAAGATGTGGAAAACTGCATCGTAGAATTAGAATATTTAAAGATGGTTGATATTTTTAATTTTATATCTTTTGTATAGCTCTACAAGATGTTTTGTAATTTGGTTTCATTATTAAGTTTCAGTACTTGGCAGCCAGAATTTAGATAATATTGTTTAATACTGTTTGCTTGCATGTTAACAACAAAACCGTCTGGAGGACCCATAAATCATGATACTGAACACTTTCTGAGGCATTCTGAACATCAAAGCAAGTGCTATGGCAACACCTGTAGACCGTTTGAGATGTCTGGGCCTATTTCAAGAACAAAAACCGTAAATACCAGTTCTACGTGCTTTAAAAATATGAATTCATGCCTTTTCCAAGCCCTCTGGGTCACTGACTAGGGCATTTGGTGCCCCAACAGTAACTGGCAGCATGGCATACCTGCAGTGCACCTTACAATATTAAAGCAAGGTTTTTATTCTGAGACAGAATAAAACTCTTCAATAAAAAATGTTCGTCAAAGTTCTTTCTCTTTAAACAGGAATATATTCTTATAATAGAAAGATAAAGGCATCTTTAAAATGTCAGAATGGAATTATGGTCATGTTTATATTCCCTAAAATAACTAAATTAGTTTCTTCTAAGATTTATTTATTGTTGTAGGTGTTTAGGTAAAGGCAGAAGCCCCTTCTCTCCTCCCCCCCCCCCCCAGTGGAGACCACACCTAAGCTCAAATCTGTGACATGAGGAGACAGCCAGGTGGGAAACCTCAGGCTAGAATATGACCTCTGGGCAGGCAAGGGCAAAAGGGGAGAGAGAGAAGGTCTGGCTTCTCCTAAATTCACCTATTAGATAGACCATTTCTCCCTCCAAAAGTGGAACTTAAAGTGAGAGGTAGGGAAGATAGGTCAGGAATGTCAATCCAGCTCAATGGCTCTTAATCAGGGTCTGAACTGATATCCTAGGAGCATTTAGAAAAGTGAGGGAATGTGTTTTTGTCTGTCCCAATGACTAGGAACCACTATTGGCATTTAAGAGCAAGGATGAGAGATAGTAAATGTCCTACACTATGCTAGACAGTGCCACATAATCAATTTTCCAGTCCAAAGTGCAGCAGTGGCCCCTCTACTTTGAGAAGTACTAACTGAACTCTCTTCACGTGGGAAGACAATGAGTGAGGAATTAATTTGCGCCCCCCCCCCCGCCCCCAAGCTTGCTTTACATGGGACACAAAGGGACAGGTGTAAAGAGACCTTACTTCTGATAGCAGTATCAACATTTTGAAAACCCATTATTGCAGTAGGAGTTACCACTCCATCCAATTCTCTCTCAGTGGTTCACAAATCTCATCAGAATCACCTGAGGAGCACTTTTAAAATACAAATTTCCATGTTCCACACCTAGAGAGTCTCATTCTTAAGTTTTGTAGTGGAGCCTGGGGATCTAAGTCCCACAGGTAGTTCTAATCAGACAGGTTTAGAAAGACAGTTTAAAATATCAGCTGGCTCTTCTAGCCCCCTCATTTAAGGGCCTTGGTGACGTTTTCTCAGTAGGATGATTTTTTCATTTCCTCACCCTTCCAAACCTGGTATATCCAGGCTGTAGTTGGGGCATGGCGAGGGAAAGGACTAAGTGTGTGTGCGCGGGGCAGGGGGTGGAGGCATTTCTACAGGACAGAATCTGGGGGAAACAGATTGAGACTTCGTTGCCTCCACGGTTTGGCTGCTTTGAGTACTGAGACTTAGTTTTTTGTTCCTAGCATACAGGAAATGGATGTTTGTTGTGTCTGTCTCAAATTTACATGGCTGTTGTCCCTGCTTCTGAGTTACCTCCCTGAAAGAGAAGCTTCTCCTGTAAGCCCCTGTGTTAATAGCTCAGATCTAATGGCTGGATTCGGTGTTTTAGGATACCTCTACCCTATTAGTTTAGAGACTATAAGCTAGTTTAAACTGACAGTGGGGAGAGTATCACAATATAATCAAGATGAGTGATCTCTTTTTTTTCTTTTTTTTAACATATCTTTATTGATTTCAGAGAGGGGAAGGGGGGGGAGAGAGAGAGAAACATCAATGATGAGAGAGTCATTGATCGGCTGCCTCCTGCACACCCCCAACTGGGGATCGAGCCCACACCCCGGGCATGTGCCCTGACCAGGAATCGAACCACAATCTCCTAAATCCTAGGTCGATGCCCAGCTGCTGAGCCAGGCCTGGCTGGATGAGTGATATCCTAAATGAGCTCAGATGTATAAAATTTGCTAGGTTGCTTCTTTTGACTGTGTTTTTAAAAGATGAGAAGTATTAGTACAATTGGACTCAAATTTAGGGAAGTAGAGTAGCACCATTAACCCCTGAATCTGAGGATGCTAAATAAGGATTTGCTCAGAGCAGGCTGCCTTAGCTTCTTGCAAGATGGAGACACAGGGACAACTTCTCAAAAGAGGTATCCCCTGAATAGGAATTGATCAAGTGAGGGAAGTAAGGGAGAGTAGCTTTGAGCAGCAGAGCCCAGCAACAGCCAGCCAGCCTGTGTGTGCACTAGCAAACTAGAGGTCCCAGTCATTGCTCTTGGGGTAATCCCAGCCTTCTGAGGAGGAGCAATGCAAAGGTTCATATCCTGTTTCAGAGCCATTGTTAGAAAAAGCTAGCTTCTGGTTTGGGGACATTTATAAATTTGGCTATAAGAGCATGTGGTGAGACTATGAATCTATGTGGTTTCTGTTCTGAGTAATGGTGCAGAGCTGTTAGCCAGTGGTATGGGTGTCCTTTAAATTTCAGCTGTCTTCATATTTAATGAACTTGGCTGACTGATAAAAATGTTCTCGGGTTTAGCTCATAAACATATCAGAATAGACCTGAATCTGATTGCAGTTCACAATACTGGTTTTAAGGGAACACTTTAAAATGCACTGCTGTCCAATGTTGTTGTTTATAAAGAAATAAAGCAGCTGTGTGAGACCAAAGCATATGTCAGTTCAATAATGAGGCTTTCTTAGAGTGACTCATACTTTAGGTGCACAGAAACAACTGAGAGCAGCCAGCAAGGAGCTCATGACCCAGAAAGTCGCCTTTGCCTCTAGGCTTGAAGAGCAGTCTGGGAGTGGAAGGGGAAGACAGGAAAGAATGCCAGTCTTGAAGGGGGTGTGAGAAGCCCGGGCCCAGGCAAGATTATAATGATTATAAATGGTATACAGTCATCCCAGTACAGAGGACAGGAACATGTTTACTAGATGTCTGTATGCTTCTATAATCCTGGTACTAACCTAATCCTGGTAATCCTTGGGTGTTAGCCTCACAAGGATTGTTGATGAGAATGCAAATCCCAACATTGCAATTCAGGATTTTGCTTGTGCTGAAATTGTTCTGTAGATTTTTTTATGGGTTGGTCCCTTGCTCCATTCCCCAGGTTTAATAGCATTTCTTTGTCCCAAAGTGTGTGTGAAATCTTACATGTTGCGGTTTATGAAATGCAGTTAGGTATAGTTTTGTTTTGTTTTTGTACACTTGATTTTGGCCAAAAGGCCAAGAAGCGATTGTTTTGTTTTTATAAAAGTAATACATTGTAGAAAGAATACGGGAAGTATTAAAGATGGTTTTTAAAAATAGATAAAAGAAAAGAAAGAATCATCTACAATTCCACTACCCAGAGCTAACTGTTGTTAGCACTGTTTGAATGTATATCTGCCTGGCATTGTTCTGTACAGGCATGTGCTTTTCAACAAAAATTGATTCATGAGAAATGCACTGTTGTGAAAGATGTACTTGTTTTTTCACATATATTGAATATCACTGTTGTTTTGAAGTATATGCACACAGAAAAGTACACATACCATGATTACCTATGTAACAAGCAGCCATGGGAATCAGGATATTAACAGTACCCACATAAGCCCCCCCCACACACACACACACAAAACTGCCTTCCAGTAGCCCCCCGCTTCCTCAAGCATAACTACTGTCCTGACTTCTAAGTATAGAGTGCTTTTTGCTTGTTTTTTGTTCTTTATATAAATGGAATTATATAGTGTATGCTTTTTTTGTGCTTTGCTTCCTTGCTCAACATTGTGTTTGTGGGAGTTGAACATATTGCTGCATTTGGCTGTAGAGTGTTCCTTTTCATTGCAGTATAATATTCCATTGTATTAATAGACCACAATTGATCCATTCTGATGATGCCACATTTGGGTAATTTCTGTCTTTGGATGTTAAAATAATGCTGGCAATGTCTTTCCCTCTGCAAGAGAAGCCAAAGTGTTTTACACTTTTTGAGGACTTAGACTATGGTAAAAGATAGTAGTTCCCAGCTGTAGTACCACTCCACACCAGTGTGCTCAGCAAGTAATTTGTTACCGTGGAGTATCAGAAAACCCTGATGTATTGTCAATGTAGACATAGATAGATGTGTAGATTAGAGCAGATTCAAGGTTAATCCTCTATGTGCCTAACCTTTGACCCCCTAAGGACACTGTTCCCACCATCACCTTTCCCAGTAGTGGCACTAGAGTATTTCTTGCCCTACAAATCTATGTTCAGGATGTGGGCTTGGTGTCCTTCCTCTCTTCCCTCTCCCAATGAAACCTCTATTACTCTGAGAGGTCATGTGATCCTTTCACTCCCCTGATTTGATCATCTAATGACCTAATTACTGCCCATCATCTTGAAGAACCTAATACCTGCCTTCCTCTTACTCTGCACTTCTGTTCTTCCAAATGACTTCAGCTTCTGTGTGGTTTACCCATCTGAGTTGGGAGTCCCCAAATAACCATACTCATGGCTATGATTTCTTACAGCAAAAATACACAAAGCAAAATTAGCAAATGGAAAAGATGAATAGGCAAAGCCTGGGGGAAACCAGGTTCAAACTTTCAGGGGGGACTTTGAAAGGAGTTACACAGAATGTACAGTTTAGGCACAGTGAGTCACTCTTATCAGTTCCGGGAATGGTGGAAAACCTGAAATCCAAGTTCTCAGATGTCAGCCAAGGGCCAAACTTGTAAGCAGGCCTTACAGATGACAGCAGCCCAGCCTGCTGTGTGAACTCCCCCACTCCCCCTCGTTCTTGTTCCTTGTCCAGTGACTTTTCCTTTCGTCCCCTCCCGCCCAAAGCTGTGGGTACACCTGTGCCTTGTTCAGCCACATCTGCATCACCTCCGATTCGTGGATTTAGACACCCCACACTTTGATCTTCCAGCTCACTTGCTCGAGAAATAACTTGTAAAAAATGGACCTTTCTACTTTGGACTCATTAGCTCTTTTGCTTTCCCCACCACCATCTCCAGCGAGCCTAGACTCCATTATCCTTCATCTATCTTGCAAATACCCTAAACTCCCTTGAGCCTCTTTTGAGCTGCTTGTGCTCCTGCCTAGAGAAACTTCAACCCTGAAAGCATCCACCCATCCACATTGTCCGTATTTACCCAGAAGGCTGAGTCCTGTGAAAGAAAATCACAAATGAGTAAATTAGTAACACTGTAAATCTGATTACTGCTCTCTGCTGGGCCAGCAAAACTTAATACGTTTTTGAAATCATTTCTCTGAAGTCATCAAATGGCCTTGCCATCTATTTCAAAGAGAACTAGAGGACATTGATTAGAAACTGCCTGAAGCACTTACCATACTGTCTAAACCAGCCTCATCTGCAACTCAGCCTTTTCCTGGTGGCCCAGTGAAAATAGGAAAAAAAAAACATATTTATCAAAAAACTGCTTGTGCTCTAGCTCCCTAACTCCCAGACTTAAAATACTTATTTATCTCTTTAGCTTCAACTTATTCCTTGAGAATGGATCCTTTCTGTTCACATTTAATTTTAAGCTGGCATACTACATAGCATATTGTGTTATATTCATATATTAATATATAATTGTAATTATGTTGCAAACTCCTATTTTAAGAAAATTATGCTTGAATCCTACATCCTATCAGCTTCTGCTTAGCTCTTTAACTGTCAAGATGATCTCCCTTTCACTCCTCAATACACTTGATCTACTCCTTTTGGTAAGGTCACCAGTGATCTCCAGTGAGCCTTTCCAGTTTTCCTCTGTTTGTTTTACAGATGCCTTCCGTACAGTTGACCTCTTCTTAAACTACTCTTACCCTGCTGACTGCTACATTCATCTACTTTTTCCCCTCTCCTCTAGCTGCTGTTCCTCAGTCTGTTTACCTGATTCCTTCACCACCCCATCTTGAAAAAATTGTGTTCCTCAGAGCTCTACTTTAGCTTTTTCCCTCCTTTTTTAAGCTGCATACTCTCTCTGTCATCAACCCCTATGGGGAATTGTCTTCAAATTAACATCTAGCACATTCTCTTTTCTGAATCTAGATCTGACTTCTAGATATCTGTACTTGAAGGCCTCTCGAATTTAATGTTCCCCTAACTGAAGTAATCTCTCTACTTTTCTTCCAGTGTTCACCATCTACTAACCTGAGTATGCCAGAAATCTGGAAGTCATTTTTGACAGTTTCCTTCAATTCTGCACCAGCATCACCCTGTTACCAAGTTCTGTCAATTATACTTCATAAAAATATCTAATACTTTTTTATTTAAAAATTTTTTCAATTATTTTGATGGGAGATATGTGTACATGTATGTGGGGGATGTTGTTGTTTTAATTGATTTTAGAGAGAGAAACATTGATATGAGAGAGAAACATCTATCAGTTGCCTCCCATACCCACGCACCCCAACATGGGATGGAACCCGCAACCTGGGTATGTGCCCTGACGGGGAATCCAATCAGTGACCTTTCAGTGCATGGTATGATGCTCAACCAACTGAGCACACCATCCAGGGCCATATATGTGTTTTCATTTAAATTCCTCAGAAAGGTTTATAATGAAAGGCAGCAATCACACTAACAATCTTACTCCTTCCTACCTCTATTCTGTTTTTAGTTTTGCTAATTTACTATGGGAAAGGAGAAACCATATATTCAACAAATATTTGAGCCCTAACTGTGGAAGAGATATAGTCCCAATTGCAGGGTAAGCAGCAGTGAGAAAAAGAAACCCAGCCCTTATTAGACCTTATATTGTGGAGATAAAATAAATGAGTAAAATATGTAATATGTTAAGATGCTTAAGTGCTTGAAGAAAAAGCCAGGAAGAGAGGTGAGGACAAGAGTGCATGGGCTGGAGGGGTATTGCTGCTTCCACTTTAAAATAGGTTAGGGAGCCCTGGCCAGGTGGCTCAGTTTTGGAGCATTGTGTCGTGCACCCATAGGTTGTGGGTTTGATTCCTGGTCAGGGTACATACAGGAGGCAACCAATAGATGTTTCTCACATCCATGTTTTTTCCCTCTTCCTCTAAAATAAAATAAAAATAATAAACATACCCTCCCGTGAGGATTTTTTTAAAAAGATACTTAAAGAAAGTAGGGAAGCTGACATTTGAGAAATGGCTCAGAAGGTGATTTGATATTCAAGCAAAAAAAACTGTAGCTGCAAAGATCCTGAACCAGGAGTGAACCTAGTACAGCTGGAGTGGAGTGAGTGGGGAAAGGGTGGCAGAATATGAGGTTAGAGAGGGAGCAATGGAAGCAACTGTAGTGATATTTATTCTGGGGTGGAAGCAATTGTAGGGCTTTGAACAGACGAGTGACAATCTGACTTAATTTGAAAAGAATGCCTGCTGCGTTGAGAATAAACTACATAGTAGGGCAAGAAACTAGGAGGCCAGTGCACTAACTAGTCCAGAGTGATGCTACCTGGCAGTTGGAACATGGGGCTTAGACTTCCAGTACTGAATCTTGCAGAGGCCTTTGCAGGGAGCCCTGTAGAATGGTGGCCAGTCTGGTATCCTCAGCTAGCTAAGGCTTTAAAGCATGCATTCACACAGTTCAAAAATAAATAATAGGATACAGTCAAAAGTCTTCCTGTTCTCATTGTCCCTCAGACTTACAGTTGCCCTCTCCATGTGGAGCAAGGTGGTTTCCAATTTTTGCTAATATAAGCAGTGCTGAAATGAACCTTCATGAATCATTTCCTAAATGGGTGAATTTATCTGTAAAATAAATCCAGTAACTGGAAATTCTAGATAACAGGAGACATAGCTCTGTAATTCTAATAAATATTTCTGTGTCCCCCTCAGTAGAGATTATAGCAATTTACACTTTAACCCGTTTTTAAGGGTGTCTGCTGCCCTACATTTACCAGTACGATGTTATCAAACTTGAAAATGTTTGCCAGTCTTATAATTGAAAAATGTTACCTCAATACCCAGTGCATTTCACTTTGTGTGAGGTTGAACATTTTTTTTATTAGTACTTCCTTTTCTATGAACTGCATATAAATATTGTTTGATGATTTTCTCCTCAGATGTTAGACTTTTCCTTAAGTTATTTACAGGAGCTGTTTTTGTATTAGGGAAAATTTTGTTTTGTTTTTGTTTTGTTTTTTATTTAATAATACCTGTATATAGTTAGTGCAGATGAAACAAAATAGTATACAGTCAGTCTACTTCTCTTCCTTAAGGCAAATACTTTTAACTGTTTATCCATACTCTAGAAAGTATTCCTCTCCAAATTGTGTGTGTATGTGTGTGTAAGAGAGATACCTTCATTCCCCATTTTCCTAATGTATCAGTAGGAAGAGCCTATATAAACTGTTGTTTACTGTGTTTATTTTCACCTGTTATCAACTACAGACCTCCTGATATGAAGATATACTGTCTTAACCTCACATAGGCACAGATTCACACATCATTGCTCTGTATTTTATTAATATACTTACCATAATACTTGGTTACAGTTAATAGGGATTACTTATTACAACTAAGTAAACATCATTATGAATGAGTCAAGTAGTATAAACCCCATCTGTATTTCCTTTCTTACAATATGTTATTCTTCCTGCCATTAAAAATTGCCTTATTTACACGTTGGTTGACTTTAAAAGCTGAAAACTAGTAATATTCTGCTATGATTTTATAAGAATTCTTCACAGATCCGAGTGATATGCCATCCCTACAGTTCTAATTGTAAATACTATACCTTTAAAAAAGATATTACCATGGTCATGATTAAATGGATTTTCTTAGATTCAAAATAATTTACATTTTTTTTAAAGATTTTTTAATTTATTTTATTTTTATTTATTTTTTTTTTAGACAGAGGAAGGGGGAGAGAGAGAAACATCGATGTGAGAGCAAAACATCAATCGGCTGCCTCCTGCATGCTCCCTACACGGGATCGAGCCCACAACCTGAGCCTGGGCCCCGGGCTCTGACAGGGAATTGAACCCACAACCTTTCGGGGCACAGGACATCACCCAACCAACTGTGCCACACCAGCCAGGGCAAAATCATCTACATTTTAATTTGCTCCATGATTGAACCTTCTCTAAGTTTTAAATTGTTTCTCCTCTATTTCCTTTTGTTTAATATATATGCACAAGACTCTGTGACCCATATGATAAGTAACTGTGAACCTGTCATTTAACCCAAAAACTAGAGCGTTTCCAACAACCTGCATCTATGTATTACAGCTCCCCTATTCCATTTCTGCTTCACCCAAAAGGAAACCACTCTCCTGAATTTTGTATGTATTATTATCTTGGGTTTTTGTGTTCATTTGTTTTTTTAATTTATTTACAATGTTTTTCCCTAGAATTTCTAATTGGCTTATACACGTTTTCTCCCTCTCATGCTTTCTCATGTGTGTTCTCTCTCTCCTCCCTCTCTTTTTTTCCTCCTCTCTCCTCTCTCTATCTTTATCTCTAGCTCTTTCTCATTCTTTATTACTTGGAATCTATTCCATTCTTGAGCTCACCAATTTTCTAACCTAATTTAGACAATTTTTTCTTGGACCATTATTTTCTTTACAGTTTTTTGTTTGGTTGTTTTTCCTGGAGTTTCTGAATGCTCTTCTTTTTTGCTTGTATTTGTTGCCTTTATCATACAATAAAGATTTCCCTAACATTATTTTATTTAGTCTATGACATCTTTTTTCCTAGAGATGGTTGTCCTATAATAACCTTCCGCCATCCTGCTAAAATCCAAACATGTTGCTTTTAAGATCATCAAAGTTAGTATCGTGGGATTTCTCATTGCTCTTTTAAGTTAGAGTCACAGTTTCCTGGATTCCATATTTTCTATTACCTTGTTTCTAGAATTCTTCCTTAGGGAGCTTTCTAAGAAAGTGCATGTATAGGGCCAGACAGTAAGGTTTCATCTTTCCCTCTTTTTATTTAACAACCCTTTAAAAATATATAAACCAGCCCAGTGGTTGAGCATCGACCTAGGATGCAGGGGATCGCGGTTTGATTCCCGGTCAGGGCACATGCCCGGGTTGCGGGCTCGATCCCCAGTGGGGGGCATGCAGGAGGCAGCCGATCAATGACCCTCTCATCATTGATGTTTCTTTCCCCCTCTCCCTTCCTCTCTCTGAAATATATATATACACACACACACACACACCACATACCATTCTTAGGACAATTGCTGATCCTTTTTTAATATGCAGTGGTTTTAAATCTAATGCCAATCTGATTCTTTTTAAATATGTATTTTTTTCCCTCTCTGGAAACTTAGCATTGTCTTTTGTGTTAAGAAATTTTATGACTTCTCTGGGTATTGGTCTTATTTTTGTTCTATCCCAGTGTTATGCTGGGTTCATAGACCCTTTGATTTAATTTAAAGATTTGTGTCTTTTTCTCTTTAGCTTGTTCTCTTATTATTTCTTAGGTAATTTCTTTGATGCCATCCACATGTTCTTTTACTCAGATATAAGAACTGCTGAATCCATCCTTTGTGTCTTCATTGTTATTGTTTTAAATATATTTTTATTGATTTTTTGAGAGAGAGGAAGGGAGAGAGAAAGAGAAACATCCATCAGTTGCTTCCCATATCACCGGGAATCGAACTGGCAACCTTTTGGCACAGACCAACATTCAACCAACTGAGGCACACCAGCCAGGGCTATGTCTTAGTTTTTTCCTCACTTTCTTTTCTTATCTTGATTGTTAATCTTGGTCTCCTTCTCTGTAGTAGACTTTATTCAAATATCTTAGGAGGCAGAAGAGTTAGTTGCCCTGGACCTCTGTATATGGCCAGGATTTTGTCTCCTGGCAGGGTTTGCTTTATGGTAGTGATCTTTATCCTTGAGATCTCTGAATTCCAGAGGGCTTTGTTCAAAGGTCCCATTATTTCCAGATTCCCCTGATACCCTCAGAGAAGAGTCTTCCTCTTTATGTTTCCCAGAAGTGCATTGCCTAATTACAGGTCATTCTAGTTGCAGCAGTGAGAAACAGGATTGTTCACTGCTTGTGCAGACAGACCTTAGATTAGTTTTCCTGTTTTCAAGCCTCCTCCTCACTCTTGCCCTCTGTCATCCTGCTGCCTCAGAGTCTGAAGCATTTCAGAGCTCCAGGCAAGTGGCTCCTCCTGCACATGAGCACTCCAGGCCTGGTCCAAGTGGCAGCACCCTCTGCTCTGCCCTGTGTCACCACACTTCACCTGCTATCCTCAGTCTAGAAATTTATTGGAAAATACCTCACAGATTTCTTCCTGCCCATTTCTATTTATTTTATAAATATCATTTTACTCATTTATTGACACTTTAATGTAGTCTTTCTTTAAAAAAGAAGGTAAACATTTGTAGTTGGCTTACCATCTTAAAGCAGAAATCTGTGCCTATAGTGTGAAGCACCTTCAACTCTTGCCAGTACTACCACCTCCTCATTGGTCACCTTCCATCTATACTACACCCCTCCAAATCATCGTGTATGTAGTAGCCAGAGTGAACCTTTGGGAACACAAATCTGATTGTCACATTATCACATATCTCAAAGAAGACATCTATATGAAGTCCTCAGGAGATGGTGTCTTACTGGAAATTGTATCACTGCAACTATGGTTTATGTGGATGTGATCATGGTGTCAAACAGCAAGACCTGTACTCACAAGAGCCAGCCCCTGAGCAGGGCCTCTTCTCTCCACCAGGCCTCAGTCCTGGTCTAGGCCTCTGAGCCACAGATCTAAAAATAAGTCACAAGAGCTGTGAGCTAGCAGCGCAGCTGCACACCTGGTTCTGTGGCTAGCTGCTATTCAACAGTAGTGAGTCCACATTTCCAACACTGCCACTGCTCTGGACAGCCTAGTGCTCCGGCTCAGCTTCCAACTAGGCCTCAGAGCCGCCCATAACCTGGCGCTGGCCTCCTCTCTAGGTTGTAGATGATCAGAACCCCAAGCCTATTCTCTGCAAGTGTCTAAAGGCTTCTTGACAAAGCAAGAAATGCCAGGCAAGCCCATACTTATATAACCTTTCCCTGGATGTATCCCTGGGTCAGATGCCTCCCTGTGCCTCAATTCCAGACTCAATGGATTTGCTCTGTAGTGTTCATCATCCTAGGTCATGGCTTCTGCTCAAAACATACTTACTGTCTGGGTCAGCTTTTCTTTTCCAGCTGCTAATTGTTTAAATATGGAAATCCTGGAGTCTTCAGATGTCCATTGAACTGAGGTGGGACTGCCCTGGTGTGTCTCAGTAGCACAATCAGAAGATAGCTGCTTTTTTTTAATCCAGGAATGGAAAGGAGCTGTCAGACATGCTAATTCTTCCATTATCCCAACTTGGACTTACCTTCTCACTTAAGGAGTCAAGGAAGTATAGAACCAAAGATTAGTGAGTGCAAGTAATGTCTGTCACAGCCAACTATCAGAAAAGGACAGCCAGAGGACCTGGCAATGATAAGCGCACAGAGACGGTGAAAAGCCTGGCAATACCCAACAAAGGCTGGCAGGAGCCCCAGGGTGCCTTCTGGAGTAGGCTGGCATCTTTCCACCAAATTTGATTTCCCCACCACCACCAAATGAACAAACTGTGTGCACACAGTCTTCAGCCTTTCAAAAAGAGATTAAGAAAAAACTCAGCAAATTAGAAATAGATGGAAATCTCCCTAATGTAATGAATATTTACCCCAGAAATGTACAGCCAACATTATGTGTAATGGTGAAATATTGAACTTTCCTCTTGAGACTAGTGTCTACAAACTTCTATAATTAATAAGTGTATTATCAACATCTACAAAAATCACTTGTTTATTTTTTATTTTTATTTTTTTTAATTGATTTTAGAGAGAAACTGATCAGTTGCCTCCCGCACCTGCCCCGACGGGGTCAAACCCACTACCTTTTGGTGTACAGGATGACACTCCAACCAACTGAGCCACACCAGCCAATAATCACTTGTTTCTGTATACAAGCAAAAAGTCATTGAAAAACGAAAAGTTAAAATATTACCATTTATAATAATACCCTGCCAAAAATCAAATATGTAGCAACCTAATGAAATATATGCAAGACATCTACACTGAAAAAATATTTCTGGAAAAAAAAATAAAGAGTATATCTTCAGGACCTTGGGCTAGGCAGAGGACACAAAAAGTGAGAACCATCAAAGAAAAGAAAATATTAATGATTTCATTAAGGCAAAAATGTGTTTATCAAAAGAATGAAAATGGGAGCCACAGCCTGGGAGAAGATACTTGCATTATTTAATAAGCAAGGATATCCAAATATCTAATAATATAAAAGGTTCTTGACCCTTTGTCATCAAGGAAATGCAAATTAAAACCACAAAGCCATACCATTCTACCCCCACAACAGTGACTGAAACTTAAGACCATAATGTCAAGTGTGATGAGGAAGTGGAAGAACTGGGACCTAAACGGTGGGAGTATAAACAGGTATAGTCACTTCGGGAAACTAACGGGCAGTATCTACTAAAGCTAAATATATTTATGACCCAGCAGTTTCCCTTCTGAGTACATACCCAATAGAAGTGACTGGCTTATGTCCACCAAAAGACTTACACAAGAATGTTCATAGTAGTCATAATAGCCAAAACCTGGAAATAATTTTGAATGTCCAACAACAGTAGAATGAATAAGCAGTGGTATATTTATCAATGGGCTACAAGTGAAAAAAATAAAAACTTGCTCCACACAGCATAAGTGAGTCTTAGACAGCATGATGCGTGAAAGAAGCCAGACAAACGAGTACATACGATTCCATTTACATGAAACTCAAAACTGGCAAAACTAACCTGTGGCGATAGAGATGAAATAGTAATTCTCTCTGGGGGAGACAGGGCCTGCTAAATAAAGTATTTTATATCTTGACTGGGTTGGTGGGGATAGCATGTATGTATACTGAAAGATTAAGGTTGGTGGTGCACGGGCAGGCTAAATAGCCATCTCGATGGTGGATTAAGAAAAATTGAATTTATTTTAAAAAAGGGGATGGGGGATGGGGATATCCAAAGGGAAGGGCTACACAGCACTGAGTCAAAGGGTGTTGGGTCCATGATGGCAGAAAAATTAAACTTGGGACGTGAGACAAGGAAGGTGCATGGAAGAAGTAGCAGGGGAGCCCAGGCTGGGCTGCTTCAGGAACCTTGGAGACAGGTTCAGGGGGTAAGCCCGGGACAAGCTGTGTCTGCCCATTGCTCCCGTGGTTGCAAGTCTCATGGGGTCCCTTCGGAGGGATGGAAATGGTGCTGGCGTGCTCCCCTGGTGGGAAATGCACACCGGGTCCTTTGTCCTGAGCGTATTTCTCTCTTGCTGGTAGGAATCTTAGGGGAGGTCTCAGGGGAGGGTCTTAATAGAATATTCATCAGCTTTCCAGGGGGTCATTTGTCAATGTATCTGGTCCTGAGGCACCAGTTGTCTGGGTTAGCTGCTTTTCTGGGCCTGGAGCTGAAATACATGACCGGCGATATGCTGGGGGAGGAAAGGTTACCCTGGGGACAAGGCTCTTGTTTTCCCAGTTTTGCCCCTTGCTAGGCATCGGGGCTTCCTGCCCTGGTGAGGCTCCGTACCCGGGTTTCTGTACCTGGGTTTTTGTACCTGGCCCATCTAACATATACATAAGTGAAAATTTGAACTGTGTACCTAAGATTTGTATATTTTATGTAAATTGGATGTCAATATAAAAGATACATGGAAGGGGGCCTTGATTCTCTCCATTGCTCTGCCCCTCTGAGCCACACACACGGCCCTGAATGCCTTGCTAACTCCCTCTGCTTCCGCCCTCCCACCCCAGTGCTGTGGAAACTTTTTGCATCAAACTCTTCAGTGATTCTGTTTCCCTTAAGAAAGAGGTCCGTGCTTCCCATCCCGCCTTGTGGGATCTCTTCCCCAGGAACTCCCCTAGCCTGCCCTCACTGCCTAGGATGAGCCAAACCCTTTCTCGCCGCAGGGCCTTTGCACAGGCACTTTCACCCGCACGTCTCCTCCCCAGCTGCACAGCTGCTTTTCATTCTTCAAATGTCAATTTAATAATTCCCCTTTCAGGGGTGCCTTCCAGGGCCTTCCAGGATGGTTGGATTTCTCCTTGCAAGAGTCTCCCAGCACTTCTCTTTCACTCAGCACGTCCTAACTGTGCGGGCATGTTTATGTTATGATTCTGTCTTTTTTGTTTGTTCAAATATGTCTTCCCCACCAAGTGAGTGTAAGGATCACTTCTGTCTTACTCACCACTTCATCCCCAGGTCCTAGCGTAGTGCCTGGCCCCTAGTGGGTGCTCAGAAAGGTGTTGAATAAAGGAGGAAATCACTTAGTGAGTGCTTGCTGTTTGCTATAGACAGCACCAGGTGCTGGAGATACAGTTGAGTATGAGATGGATATCATCCAACCTCACAGTCCAGAAGGGGCAAAACATATTTTTGGGAGATAAATACTATGACTGGAAAAATACAGAGTTGGGGATTTCAGAGAAGGCTTCCTGGAGGAGGAGGCCCATGAGGTCATGCTTTCCAACAACTTAAAGAGCCCCCCAACCCCCAGAGAGGGGAGGAGGGTGAGGGACAGTGAAGATGAAGGGATTGAAAGGTACAGATTGGAAGTTACAAAATAGTCACAGGGATGTAAAGTACAGCATAGGAAATACAATCAATAATGTAATAACTCTGGAGTCCAGTGGGTATTGGAATTATCAGAGGGAACACTTTGTAAAGTATATGATTGTCTAACCACTATGCTATACACCTGAAACTAATACAAAATAATATTAAATGTAAACTGTAATTGAAAAAAAAAATTTAATGTAAAAAACAAAAGACTCTGTCCCAGTAGCTCAGTTGGTTAGAGCATTGTCCCAGTACCCCAAGGTTGTGGGTTTGATCCCCTGTCAAGGCACATATAAGAATCAACCAATGGATGCATAAATAAGTGGAACAACAAATCAATGCTCTCTCTCTCTAAAATCAATCATTAAATAAAATTTTTTTTTAAAAAAGAGCCCTCCAACCAGAGGCCCATTCTGGGAGGGGGTCAAACCTGTGACAGCTTCTGGACTCGGTTCTCTTGGATTTGCCTGTGCAGAAGCAGGAACAGCTTGACTTATTAATTTTATGAGATCACAGGATATTTGAGAAGTAATCTCATTTCTTCTTAATGATCTGATAGGCTTTATGTGAGATGATGTTTTACGTTCAGGGTTTCTCCATATGTTTTTAAGGCCACCTGGCTCCCTTTAAATAAACCCAGTCTCCTTGGTGATTCTTAATCATTGTTAGCTGGTAGGAAGCTCAAAGCTATGGCAAGTCAAAGGTGGCTTTTAGTTTCATCAGCTCCCTCTTAGATCCTCATTGTTATCTCAGAACTGGATGGTGTCGCACATGCAAGGTTCATTATTTTCACTCTAACAGCCGTGTTGCATGGTGGTGAAACCATTGTAGGGTAAGAGCCAAATTTTAGTTGATAAACTCAGCCTTTCCTCAAATATTTCTAGTAACTTGGCTTAAAATGTTATTTACTTCTGCCCAGCTTTGCCCCTAAGTGGAAGGTACGAGTATTTGGCAGGTCTGTGGGTTAGGATCAGGGTTAGGGTTAAGGTTAGGCACAACATTGTGGGGCACTGAGAAGGCTAGAGGTCTGGGCCCATCTCTCTCTCTCTCTCTCTCATGAGTGGGGGAGAAACCCCTCTCACCACTCACTGCTCACACACACTGCTCTCTGACTTAGCTGGCACACCTCGTTCCCCAAATTCCACATGGGAGGCAGCCAGCTGTTGTGATGAAGGGGAAGTCTGTTGTGTGTGGTCCTGCCATCCAGCTCCTACGTCAAACACAACTTAAGTATCATAGATCTCTTTGGGAGGGAGTCCAGGTTCTGTGACCAGTCCCCAAAGTTGTACAAGTCACCAACCAATGCCACCAGGAACTCAGCTAGTGGCAGCTTTACTTTTCCTGCTTGCTGGCAATTGAAGACCCAGTTGGGATGCTAACTAGACTGTAACTGGGGGCAAGCACATGTAAAAATCTCTGATTGGAGCCATATAGCTCCAACTTGGGAGTTGTTGGGTTGGAGGACTCTGGCACTATGTGTTGAAGAAATGAAGACCCAGCCCCTGATGCCCTCCTTCCCACTGTACCCAGAGGGGGCAGTGAAGCAGCAGGGTGGCAGTCTGTAAGTTACTCCCAGGCATCAGGACTGCTGTCAAGGACAGCCATTCTAGAGGCCACAGTGCTGTTTTTGTTAGGGCTAATAAATCCTCTCTTGTTTCTGAGACAAGGTGTCGGACTTATTACATTTTGATAACCAAAAGGAAAGTCTGCCCACACTCGGGAAAGAAGACAGAGTTCCTGTTTCTCCAACCAGATGACTTGAGAAGGTCTCTCATGCCCCTCTATCTTTACCCCTGGAAAGCTTGCAAATCTGAGGGATTGCTCATAAATTTATTTTTATTTTATTTTTTTAAATAAGATTTATTCTTTTTCTTTTTTAAAAAATATATCTTTATTGATTTCAGAGAGAGGAAAGGAGAGGGAGAGAGAGAGAGAGAAACATCAATGATGAGAGAGTCATTGATCGAGCCCGCAACCCGGGCATGTTCCCTGACCGGGAATCGAACCCTGATCTCCTGGATCCTAGGTCGATGCTCAACTGCTGAGCCACGCCTGGGCGGGCTGCTCATAAATTTAATTTTTCAAAACTCTGAATGTTCAAGTCCAAACTCTTCATAAGGCCACAGGATTGACTCTGCAAACTATCCTTTCACAATCCTAGAGACACATCTTGCTAGACCACAGCGTAGACAACTAGGGTGATGCCCGTGGCCAGGTCCATATACTCGAACCTGAGGAGAGCAGGGCCTTGGCTCTTTTGGTTGTAAAACAGACTGGAGCTGCCCTTGACTTTCAGGGTAGCTTGACCTCAAGGCCACAGCCCCTATGGCTCTACCAACACCAGAACCTTGCCTGCTTCCCTCCCCAGTATACTTTTCCTTCCTTTTCTGGTGATAAGCTCTTGGATCCCTGACAGTCTAGGGGGGCCTAGAAAATATCCCTCTCCACTGTGTAGACCTTCATAGCTGATAAATGGTGGGCAGAGCCTCCAGAGTGGTCCCTAGTCCATCTGGCAGCTCCCCATACATCCAGGTACCTCTGCTTCATCAAGCTCTGGAGAGCCCTCAGGGAGTCCCCCAGCAGCCCCTCCTCACTGTGTCTTACGTTTCCTAAGGTGGTACCAGGCTTCCTGTCCTGGTTCCAGGTGAAGGAGCCTGAAGTCCTGCAGTCCAGCCCACACATCAGGGATCTTCCAGGCCCCTGGCTAGCCCCAAACCCTCAAAACAATCAAGGCAACCTGGCATCTTGGAAGTAGGGGGTGAGACAGAAGCTAATGGCTCTGCCTGGCTAGGCCCTCTTGGCCACAGCACAGCCATTTCCAGCCAGTGGCGGGTGGGGTGGAGGAAGGATAACAGGATGCTCAGATGGTTACATTCAGGAGGAGGGAGGGGTAAGGAGTGACTTCCTCAGGGAGGCAGTCTGGGGGGATGGGGGGGGTTTCCTCTTCAGCACATGACCCACACTGCCCTCACCCCCTTTCCTGCCTGGGCCACACCACCGAGCTAGACTGGACTGGCCTCGCCCCAGTCTCTTCATAGTCAGCAGACAGCCAGCTGCTCTGTGTGCAGAACAGAACGTCTGGCCAACCCTCTCCAGACTGTCTTCCAAACCCCGTGGATTCTGGAATGCAGCTACCCCTCCTGGGGCTCGCAGCCCATCCTGCAGCTTCCACACTCTGTCCAAGGGAGACTGATAAGGTAAAGTAGGAATGTTACTCTCTCTAAACTGAAACCCATTGCCCTTCCTCCCCCTGCCTCCAAGAACACTTGGCTGTAAAAACGCCTTCCCTGAAGGCTCTTCTTTCAGACAAGCCCGCTAAAAACTAATGTGTAAAAGCCCAGCCAGGAAGCCCTGGCTTTTCCATCCGTGAAGGGTGCACAGACCAACAGCAGGAACTTTGCCTGCTTAAGAAAACCAGTTCTGTAATCCCTCATGAGCCCCTCTAGGTGGGATGTTTGTATTCTGCAGCCCTTCTGAGGTTAGGAATGTGAAGCCCTCGTGAAAGCTAGCCATAGCAAACCTGCTTTTATTTTCTCAGTAAGAGGAGGCATCTCATGCCAAGGTCAAGGTACACCTCTCGCCCATCTCACTAATGCAGGGCTCTTCCGTCACTGGGGAGCTTCTGAAACCTTGTTCTGCTTTCTTCTCATGGGCAGTGACCTCCAAGACTCATCCCTTCCACAGGATCTGGTTCCAGCTCTGCCTCTAACCAGATACACAGGGTGCTGGGTGGATTCAGGAATAGACCCTATCATTGGCCTGGCCCTTCTTAGCCTCCAAAGTGGCAAATTGAGGTGTGGTCTGACAATCTCAGAGGTGCCATCCCATCCCTGTGTATGTGTTGAGGCTTCAAAAAGACCATCTCTGGAGAGCTGGAGGGTTACAGCTTGTCTCTGAAGACAGGGGTTCCATCTCAACCCCTTGGGCTCCAACCTCTTTTCTTGGCACTCTGGTACAAGAGAGCTTGGAATAGAGGTGTCCATGAGGTGACAAGTGTCTCAAACCTGTGTGGTGGGCACATGGGTGTCTTTTCCTCCCCCTTCTCTATATAAATGTGTTTGATGGATGAAAACAAATAGTTCTAACCTCTAGAAGGTGGGTATGATAACTAGGTGTGCTCACAAAGAGGACTTGGTAAGTCCACTCTACAAAATGTCCTCAGGTAAGCTGGAGAGGTCAGAGCTCCACAGAGGTCACCCAAGGTTGGCAATGTTCACACTGAGCCCAAATAAGAACTGTATATATGGCTGAATGGGTCTCCAGGACCTCCTGGCCTGGGTTGAAGCCTACAGAAGGGGCCCAGGTGGTGCCAGGCACGAGCGATTTCCAGCACCTTACTCTGCAACCATGGTGTTTGGAGTGAAGTGAGCAGCAGTGGTTGGAATGTGGGTCAGAGCCTGCCACATGGGAAGGGGGCCTCTTTAAAGTCCCCTGTGGCATTTAGCAGGTGCCTCTAGGCATGGACACTGGAGGCTTCTGTGGCCTGGAGTGGGAGCTAGGACCTCCAAATATAAGGTAGACTTGTCCTGAGACTACAGGAGCCACAGTTGGTCCACTCAGAAGCCAGCCACCATCATCCCTGGTCCCTTTTCCAGCCTACATAAGAAGATAGCAGCACCCAGGAACACTTCCTCCAACCCAGCTGTTCTCTTTCACCTCACATCCCTCCTCCCAGAGCTTGGATTTCACAGCCCATCGCGTCAGTCACACTCTCACCTCCCTTCGCTGTCACTCCATCTCTTCACATTCCCTGAAAGCTGCTGGGACAAGCCACTTAATCAGAAAGAGGGTTCTATTCTGAACTAATGGTTATCAATCGGAAATAGTAGATCCTCAGTACAACTGAGAAATTCTACCACATTTCTCCTGTCAGCTCACCTTTCTGCTTTCAGACCTTTTCCATTCTCCTCATACCTCTGTCCCCACGTGCCCCTCACTCTTTGCTGCAGCCTGAGGTAATCCATTGTCAAGTATTTTATTTTATTATTTTCATTGATTTGAAAGAGAGAGACATTGATTTGCCATTCCACCTATCTATGCATTCACTGGTGGACTCCCGTGTGTGCCCTGACTGGGGATCGAACCCGCAACCCTGGCGTAACCGGAGGAGGCTCTAACTAACCGAGCAACCCACCCAGGGCTTGTAAAGCATTTTAGATCCCCCTCAGGCCTCTTCAGAATCTCACAAGATGAACCAGATCATCTCTCTCCTGTACGCTTACCCTCTTTTTATCAAGCGGATCTTCCTGACATCAAAACATGTTTCGGTCTCTTCTGCCTTAAAAATCCAACCTCCAAATAGCCTCCCCGCCATCTACAGCCACCTGCAGCTCCTAACCGCAGTTCAATGGCCACCTAAGCGCCAGGGACATCCCCAGCACTCTCCTAAACTCCAGACCCCCATCGCAGGGCCTACTTAGTACTTCCTCTTGGATTCATGTTCACAGTGGCATATGGCCTTTCCCCCCATCTTCCACCCTTCCAGATACGGTTTCTTCAGGGGCTTCCCCCCACTGTGAGTGTCACCACTACAGTGGTTGGTTCCAGAAACCAGGAGAGATTGAGGATTCCTCCCCCTCCTGACTCTCCATATCTATTTAATTATTGACTTCACTCCCCATTGCCACTACCACAGTCTGTGAGTGGCTTTCAGAGTGAGGTCACATACCCACTAATGCAAGAAGGCAGTCTACTGGGAAACAGGAAGAACCTGTTAGAACTCTTTTTTTTTTTAATTGATTTTTAGGGAGAAAGAGGAAGAGAGAGAGAAATATCGATTTATTCCACCTGTGCATGTATTGGTTGATTCTTTTTAAAAATATTTTTATTGACTTTTTAGAGAGAGAAGAAGGGAGAGGGGGAGAGAGAAATATCGATGTGAGAGAGAAACATTGATAGGCTGCCTCCTGCACACTCCTGCACACCCCCTGCCCAGGATCAAGCCCACAACCCAAGCATGTGCCCTGACCAGGAGTCGAACAGCAAACTTTCCGTGCACAGGGTGACGCCCAGCCGAGCCATTGGTTGGTTCTTGTATGTGCCCTGACTGGGGATCGAACCCAGAACCTTGGTGTATCAGGACCACGCTCTAACCAATTGAGCTACCCGGCCAGGGCTTAGAACTTTATATATATATAGTTTTTTTTTATATTTTAAAATTCTTTTTATGTATGTTTCATAATGTAAATGGCATATTAGTGCATATATATATTTTATAAAATCTAGGTGACAAACTTCTATCTGACAGATGTTCAAAAACAAAAACTTGTGGAGTTTCTGGTCTAAATCAGGATCACCTTTTGCTTGGACAATCGAAATAGCCTCCTGACTGATCTTTACATCTATTGATTGATTGATTGATTGATTGACTGAGGTAGAAAATGCATAAAATGTACCATTATAACCATTTTTATTTCTTTATTTAAATATGTCTTTATTGATTTCAGACAGAGGAAGGGAGAGGGAGAGAGAGAGAAACATCAATGATGAGAGAGTCATGGATCGGCTGCCTCCAGCACTCACCCTGCTGGGGATCGATCCCACAACCCGGGCATGTGCCCTGACCCGGAATCCAACTGAGATCTCCTGGATCCTAGGCCAATGCTCAACCGCTGAGCCACTCCAGCCAAGCATAAGCATTTTTAAATGTATGGTTTTGTGGCATTAAGGGCCTTCACATTGTTGTGCAGCTGTCACCACATCCATCTCCAGAACTTTTTCATCTTCCCAATCTGAAACTCTGTCTCCATTAAATAAAAACTCTCTATGTTCTCCTACCCTGGCAACTACCACTCTACTATCTGTCTCTATAAACTTCACTATTCTGGGTTCCTCATATAAGTGGAATTATAGAGTACTTGTTTTGATTTTTTGATTGGCTTATTTCACTTCTTTATGTCTTCAGTTTATTCATTTGTAGCATATGTCAGAATGCCCTTCCTTTTTAAGGCTGAATAATATTCTGTTGTATGGATATACCACATTTTGTTTATCCATTCATCCATCGGTGGACGCTTGGGTTGCTTCTACCTTTTTGATTATGAATAATGCTATGGACATGGGCACACAAATCTACATCCACCGTTGCCATCCACAATACAGCCCAAGTCGTCCTTTAAACCCACAAGTATGGTTAAATCACCCCTTGCTTAAAACTCAGTTTTCCAATCTCTCAGGAAAGACCTCAGCACCCTAGTTTCTTGAATACAAAGCCCCTGAAGACACCTGCTGTTTTCTCCTGCGGAAAAGTCCCTTTTCCCAGCTTCTCCAAGCTCCCCCCTCCCCTTATTCTTCCCTTTAAGACCTCCACTCCTGCCCATTCCCTGGGCAAAGAGTTTCCCGATTACCCGCCTTCTCTAGGTCAGGGGACACGCTCCCTCCCTCTTCCACTTTCCCCTCCTACCACTTGCCACAGTTGGCACTCTGTCATCACGCGTATTTGTGACAATTTTATTGTTTCCGCCACCAGAGACTAAACCTGTGAGGGTGAGGGCCTGGCACCTAGGAAGCGCTCAATATGTCAGTGATCAGTCCCAATAATAACCCCCCGAGGCCGCAGCTGACCCGGCCCGGAGGCCGAGTCCCGGTGGAGGGCTGCGGTGGCCCCGCGGGCCCGGCCGCGTCCCCGTCCTCGCCGTCCCGCAGGAGGGTCCTCAGGCCCCGGGGAGCGAGGCCCGGGGCCGCCTCCGCCCGCTCGCGCGACGGGGTCCCGCTCCGACGGGCAGGGTCCGCAGCCACACCGGCGTCCGCCGGGGCGGGGCCGGCCGCAGACGTCACTTCCGGTGTACACAGCCGGTCCGGGCGGTGCGCGGGGGGCCGGGGCGCGTCGCAGGTGAGGAGCGGGCGCGAGCGGGCGCTGCGTGGCGCAGGCGGGCGGGGTCGGGGGTCGGGGGTCGGGGGGGCGGCCGGTGGCTGGCGGGTCGCGGCCGGGGCTGGAAACTGGACGAGCTCGCAGGGCGCCGAGCCGTAGGCTCCCGCCCCTTGCCCGTCCGCTGTGGAGGACGCCGGGTCTGGGGGCGCTGGCCGGGCGGACGGAAGCCCGGAGGGGCCTCTTGCCTCGCGCCCGGGCCCGGGGGAGCGGCGGGGACCCCGAGGACGCGGAGCCGCGGGGGGGGCGAGGCGGGGGCAGGAGCTCCCTCAGGCCGGCGCCGAGACCGGCTCCCGGAAGCCCTCGGAGCGGTCGGCGGAGGAACGGCGGCCTGTGGGAGGCCGGGGTCCGCGGGGACGGGCTGGGGACGTGGCCCGCGCGCCGCCCCGCGGCCGCCCGGCCGGCCGCGCGCACCTGCCCCGCGGTGCCTGGGGCGTTCGCGGCCGGCGCCGCCGGGCTGGGGGCGGTTCCGCGGGGCCCCCGGAGGACGCGGGGCGGCGGGGATGAAGGACCCACGCGCGTGCGGCGAGCGCAGGGTCAGGGGTGTGTCTTCCTGCGCCGCGCGGCGCGGCGCGAGGAGGGAAGCGTGCCTGCTTGGCATGATAAGAATTTTGTTTATAGTCCTTACGAATTTGCCAGATAAACACTCAGCTTGGGGAGGGGGCAGTGTGAAAATAGCTCGTTCCCGCCCCTCGCCTCCATTATGAAATCAAGTCATTCTCCCCTCCCCGCTTTCAAGACAACACAGAAAGTATTGCCGCAATACTTTTTGAAATGACAGTCATCTGCCAGCCTATCCCTCAGTGACAACCATTGCTAACATTTTGGTGGTATCAACAAATAGAGTCATGTATTATTTTTATGGACTTAATGGTATACCATTGCATATCATAAATTTAACCGGGCCCGGCAGAGGGACATATAGATTGTTTCCAGTTCGTCACAAGATAAATTGTGTCAAAAGGATTTGTCTGATTGTTGTTATCGGATAAATTTACGAATAAGGGAAAAGGTAACACATTCATTTGAAAAATACATAGTTTTTCCATTGTTGACATGTTTGAAAAAATACTCCATCTTAATGTTAAAAAATTCTGTTTACCTCTTGTTTCACGGGATTTTGTTTTTTTAACTTGTAGCTGTTTAATCTACTTAAGAATTGGTTTTGGTTTAAGATATGAGATATTTTAAGAAATGGGTTAGTTGTCCTGATTTTGTTGAAAAGTTATAACGGCTATTTTGTCATATTTTAGACCTAAAGGCCTAAGTATGCTTTTGTAAAAGGATTACTTACAAATTTGATACTTAGATTTTGTGTATGCTATTTCTAAATTTCATTCACAGCATTTTTTAAAATCATGTTCCTTTACAAGTCCAGGAATTACTTCATGTTTGAGAGTTATTTTCTCTTTATCTTTTAAAGTAAAAAGTGTAGTTTATTGCTATTTCATTTGGTTTCTTGCTGACAAGATAACAAACCATAGGAAGAGTTCAGGTTTGTTGTGGCAGCTTTTCAGTCTGGCATTTGAGATTCTAATCTTCCTCTATTTTTGCACACGAATACGTAGGTTAGCATTGGAGACCAAGATAGAAAAGTTCTCAGATTCCCTTGGCAAGCCTAGATTTTTCAATCTAAAATTATCTCTGGATTTTTTTGAAGACAACATGTTTTAAGCATCCTCTTTAAAACAAAAAAAAAATTTAAAACAGGTTGCACACGATTCTGTTGAAAATTTTACTAAATGTTTATTTTGTTGAAAACCTGAAATCTAATACACCAGCTTTACGTTGAGTGGTTCTTCCAGTCTATGGGGAGATAATTGTATCTGAGAGTTAGAGTCAGATGGGTTGGGTGTCCACTGCTCTCCCTTTCCCTCCTGTGACTTTGTCCTGTCACTTTTTCCTTAGTGGAAAATGACAGCCTTCCTAGGTAGACAAAGAATGTTAGTTTGAACAAGGATCGCTTTTATTTTGGAGTTACAGAAAAAGCAGGATGCCATTTTCTCTTAGTATAAGTTCACAGAGAGCTTGCATGTGTCGGGGGTTGTGCTTCAAATGCCTGGATCTCTACTGAAACTGTCCTCTTGAGGGCTGGGCTCCCTGATTGATAGATGCAGTGGCTGCTGCTTACTCATTTCCCTTGACCTTGGCCATAAATATTTGGCATGGTGAGCCATATTTCTTGCTGCTGTGAATCTCTTCTTGGTTGACCTCCTTGACTTGGAGCTGTTGTGGTCATTTTCTTAACTTTGTGCCTGTGCTTTTTCACTGGTCTTTGCTGCTTCTCTCCTTCCCACGTCTGCCTGGGAGCACTTTCTAAGGCTTAGCTTCATGCCTCCACCCTTGTCCTTCAATGCAGGCTCCTTCCCACTCATTTGGTATGTGACTTCTAGGTAGAGACACACTTCACCTTCTCACCCTTCCTCCACTCAGTAACCCCAACTCAAACTTTGCTGCTGGTGATTTCTAGATCTCCCTCTAACTGACCCTGCACACATTCCTGAGGCCATACTTTATCCAGGTGATGGAGCCTTTCACTACTTCCCAACGTGTCCTATCCTTCATGACTTGAAGGTTCTTATTAGCTGACATATCAACATCTCTTCTACCTTCTTGATTTGGGTTATATTTGTCACACGCTTTCTATCCCTACAAATTGATTTAAACTTTGTACCTTTGCTCAGGGTCTTCAGACATCATTTGCTTCCACCCTGGATGGGAAAGATGAAATCCAGTGAATTTAGTTAGCTTATATGTGTGAAGTTTTTCCAGTAGAGGCCAGTTAACTGTACTGGAAAATTGGAATACAAAACTGCAAGGCCCAGTCTGGGGGAGAAAATCAAATAAGCTAGTGCCATAAAACATTGTAAGTGCATAGAGAAGCAGGAGACACGTAGAAGCTCGGCCAGGTTTTAGAGATCTTGCCTGTTTTACTCACGGCTGTTATTTGCAGGGCCTAGAACACAGTGTTCTGGGAACAATTAAGTTTTTGTTAAATGAATGAATCAGTGATCATCTAAGAATGAAATCAGAATAAATGTTACACAAAACAGCTATCTATAGAAAAGATATAAGCCAAGGGACATTTTGTAAATGTAGTTTGGAGAATTTCAAGGAAAACTTTTAAATTCTATCAAAATGACCGAGTTATAACCCCAGGAAAGCATGATTGGAATGCGTTTGTAGCCTGAATGCTTAAACTTAATTTTGTATCCTCAAAAGAAAGACTGTCTTTTTTAGAAGAAGGGGGTTGGGATGGTGTCTGTGGAAATTGAGGTGGTGGGTCCAGGAGAGGAATTGGGTGATGCGTCTGTAGCACTGTCTGGGGGCCTTGAGCAGAGGGGCTGTGTGTAGTTCCCACTGGGCCTCTACCAGATGGGTGCATCCCTGTTGATGCCTTTAGGAGAAGCTTTGCTTTACTTTGCTTCCATGCTCGTAATACTCTGATTAGAACATGGCTTCATGTGAAGATTTCCTGCCAAGGAGAGAATGTGAATTGTTGAGAGCTTTGCATCCAGACTGCTTGGGTCAGATCCTGGTCTTACAGTGCTGGCTAATCTGTTTCTCAATCTGTAGAATGGGGATAATAGTAACACCTTCCTCTTGGCTGCCTTGGCACCTGCTAAGTGCTCAGTAAGTATTAGCTCTCATCAGTATTTATAAACTTAGTAACTGGCCTTCTGGTTAATACATCAGTTGTCTTTGAGCCTGAGTCAGTTCCCCTGAACATGGGTGCACTGACAAAGCTGAGCACTATAAGGTGGAAGTCATGACAGATAGGCTCTTCCCAAACTGGTCATCCAGAGAATCCAGCTACCGTTGTTAGGGAAGACTTTGCTGGAGGCCGTACTTGAGCTGAGTACTGTGGGAAAAGGTTAGTGAGTCCAGCACACTTGGGGCAGTGACAAGTACAAAGGCATACATGTGAGCAAGCATGAGTTTGTGGTGAGCCGCTGGAGATTTAGGGTAAAGGGTAGAGGGAAGTGAGATTGGAGAGGAAAGTGGGACTAGCTCTTGAAGAAATAATAACAAGGTCTAAATAACTGGGCACCAACAGTGCCTCGGGTGCAGCGTTCATTTCTCACACTCACTGTGCTAGTCAGGTTTTGTGTTAAGTGCTTTGTGTATATTACCTGGTTTAGCCCTCATAACAACCCTATGATGTAGGTACTTGTTATTACTCTTATAGAAGTGACATGTTGAATGTCACCTAATAGGTCTGTGTTGATGCAGCGTGCACATTTCTGGAAGGCTAACCCTGGATATCTTTTGCACATTTAAAAGCCTTTTGTGACTCCTGTTCCCTAATGAAGCCGAAGCCCACCAAGATCCCCTGACTTCATGAAACCATCTTGGGTCAAAGTGTGAAAATACATGTATCTTAAAATTGAATAAAACTGCATGGGTGCAGATATGCATCAAGCTCAGAAAAATACCATTCAGTGAAAAAGGCAAGATGCAGAACAATATGTATATGTACCCATTTGTTTAAAGGGGGGGGAAGGAAAGAAAGAGAGATGTGAAATAGGTGTCTAAAGTGCAAAAATGTCTGGAATAATAGAAAGGAAACAGTGGTTGCCTTTGGGATGAGGCCCCAGAAATCTAGGCTGTTAGACTGACCTATCTTTTCTTGTGTACTGTTGTATAATATAAATTTTTTTAACTCTGTGTATTGTATTTCAATTAAAAATTAATAAAAATAAAAATTTAAATGTCTGCTATGTAGATAGTCATTTAGAGAATGTAACATAGAGGTTAAGAGCAAGGACTTTATCCAGATTGTTTGGGTTTGAGTCCTGCCTCTGCCATTTACTAGTCACTAACCTCTAAGTTATAACCTTCCTTTACCTCATTTGACCTTGTCTGAAAATGGGGAGGAAATAGTATCTACCTCCTGGGGTTATAGTGAGGCTTAAATGAGTTAATATTGTGGAGTCTTTAGAACAGTTCCTGACAGATGCAGGTTTTCTTTTTTTTGTTGTTGTTGGTGGTGGTGGTATTATGGCCCTGTTCTGTGCACTGCAGTGAATGTGAAGATGGATCCAGCCTCTGTCTCTGTGCATTTAACAATTCATTTGGAAGGGGAAGGCACACAAAGCTAAAAGGAGCAGTGGCAGTGGAGGCTGCAGGAGCTCAGGAAAGGCTCCAGGGGAACTGAAGGGGCCCAAGATGGTTTCATTGAAACAGAGTATCTTAAATTTATGAGTAACTTCTAGAAAAAGTGAAAGGAGAGAAAAGAGCACAAAGGGACTTGTTCTAAGGGTGATGTGTGTTCCAGATGGACTGAGGTAGAGGAATGAGACAGGACAGAGCCTTGAGGGAGACTGAAATTGGGATGTGCCGTGGGATTTCAGGTCATTGCTATGTGGTTTTTCTTAGCATATATAAAATAATGATTTATAAATGATAGCATCTTGGGCTTGTGAAATGTGGCCTTACCTTGATCTTTCAGGTGGTAAGGTGTCTCTGTGTAATTTATTTAATGACTCCCTTAATGCAGGATATATGGGTTACTTCCAGGTTGTTGCTTATAGACAATGCTGCCAGTGAGCATCCTGAATGCAGGCCCCCATATTCCTGAGTCAGTTTCTAGGATTCATTGCTCAATGTATTGCCTTTTTTTTAAAACCTTTTTTTTTTTTTTTAAATATATCTTTATTGATTTCAGAGAGGAAAGGAGAGGGAGAGAAAGAGATAGAAACATCAGTGATGAGAAAGTCATTGATCGAGCCCGCAACCCGGGCATGTGCCCTGACCGGGAATCGAACCCTGATCACCTGGATCCTAGGTTGACACTCAACCGCTGAGCCACGCCCGGCCAGGCTTTAAAACCATTTTGACTTGAGTGTGGGCCACTGTCAGATATGTGCCTTTTCAAATTGGTAGTTGCAAAAAATCATAATGGAAAAGTTTTTGAGTGTGGAATTAAAAAGCTAAATATTACCTGAAAAAAATCTGATTTTCTTATTAAAAATGCTTTGAGGATTAGGTGCTAGTGAGATGGTAATTATGACTGGCTGGGGAACTTGGGAATACTGAGTCTTTTCCCACCCCACTCCCACGTCCCAGAGGTGGACGTGTATGCCTGAGAACAGGCAGAGGAAAGCTGGCTTGGCTCCCAGACTTGAGTACTTGCTGCAGGCTCTGGTAACCTAGGCAGGGAGAGGCGAAAGTGGCCCCTCTCAGGTGCTCTCAGGGACCTACCTGTTCAGCCCCTGAGTCTCAAGGTGGGAGAGAATACATACACTACATCCGCCTGCTTAAGTAATTCCTCTGCAGGGGCTGAAAGAGGAGGGAGTAGTGGGCAGGGAAATGGGAGGAGCTGTGGCCTCCTTCCCTCTGGAGGACACAGGGCAGCACCCCTTTTCGTTTGTTTCCAGGACTTTGGGAGTTGGGGCTAGAGCTGCAGGAAGGTAAGTGATATTTTTTAAAGTAGTTGTAGCTCTGCAGTAGTTTGGGGGAAAGGGGGTTTATTTATTTTACTAATGGTAGGTCAGAATGAAGGATTTCAGTAGAAGGTAAAATGCTGCCCTCTGACTAGTTCCTGGCTTCTTCAGAGTGCTCGCTTCCATTTACTGAGTGAGACTCAGAATCTGCCAAGTGCTGTCCTTCATGGATTTCATCTTCTGTGCAGTACTGAGACATTGAGGCCCAAGAGTTCAAGTAACTTGCCTAAGGGCATAGAGTTATTAAGCGCCATTATTCAACTGATAATCACTGAGAGAGGAATTCTTATCTAGGTCAGTCTGGCTCCCATACCCATAACTATAACTACTGTACTTTGGCAGTGCCTATTTTCATGAAATCTCTGTATTAGAGCATCTCACCTACAAGGTAACAGCATGAGCATTTTCTTTTCGTCTATTATGGCTGTAAGTAAGCTCCTAGAAAGAGCAGGAATTGTGACTGTCATACCGCATCCCCAGTACCTGGAGCAGTGCCCTGCACGTAGTAGGACCTTAGTAAATGCTTAAGTATGCGAAGGCTCATGGCCTAGATTAGTGACATCCTGGAAGCCAGTCTGGTGAGCCACTGCTCTGTAAGGCTATCTTCCCTGCCTGTGGGAGGGGTGGGGAGGAGACTCTAATGTCCTCATTCAAAATGTTCAACCTGCTGCAATGTTTGAGAGGGAAGAATGGGCCCTTCCCTGTGACACGGGCTTGCTATTCTTTCTCAGAGATGGGAAGGCTTGCTGGGTGTATAACACTGGCGTCAGTGTCCCAGCCTGGAGGAGGGATCTGCTACAATTACCCATTGATAAAATTTTATGGGTGCCTTAAATTTTCAGAAATGGTCCAGGATCTGAAGCATATTTATCCAAAATTTATATAATTCCTCTCTGTAGTAAGATAATTTCCAAATTACAGTTTGATTTACCCATTTGTATATGTGCTTCTTGATAAATACTTGTCTTTCCCACTTGAGGTTAATTTTGGGTAAGTTCCACAGTTCAAGTTGTTATGAATGAGTAGCACTAGAGAATTTTAAGTTTTCTTAAACAACTTGCGAATGGATACATTAGTTTTCACTAGTTCAGCTTGCTTGTTCAAATTTGGAAACTTTTTGGATAACTGGACTAAAATTAGGCTTAAATAGAGCTCAGTGGATCAAGTCTTTTTCATACTGTAACATATAACAAAAATAAACTGCAGGTTTTTAATAGATGAAGATTTTTTGGAATTTTTTTTTTTTTTTTTTAACAAATTGGGTTTGAAAAATCACATCAGTGCTGCCTTGGCTGGTGTGGTTCAGTTGGTTGGGTGTCATCCTGTGCACCAAGTAGTTCGATACCCAGTAAGGTCACATGCCTGGGTTGCAGGCTCTATCCCAGTACGGGGTGTGCAGGAGGCAGCCAATCGATGTTCCGCTCTCACATCGATGTTTCTCTCCCTCTCTCTCCAAAAATCAATTTAAAAATATTTTTAAAAATTACATCAGTGCTTTGTGGTTTTTAAAAATGATATACTTTAAAAGTAGTTATTCTCACTCCTTAATTTACACTTTACTTTCCATCAAGCAGCACAATTTGTGTTTGGAAATGTTTCATAGTGCTTGGGTGCATCTGATGTGAAATGTCTTAATGGTCCAAAGCCATTTTAGTTTATAGATAAAAACTTCATTTTACCTGAGCAAACATTTTCCGAAGTTTAAGAGCCAACTTTGTTCACCCTTTGGTGATGTGTGGTAGTTGTTTATAGATAAATCTTCTTGACAAGGCTTTGTCCCCACCCTCCACCCCTTTTTCTCTCTTCTTTTGAAGATTTCTGTTTAACAAAGATTTTTTGAACTCAGACTGTTCCTCTAATAAAATTATTTCTAAAGTTCTAATACTTGTTTTGTTTGAAAGGCAGCAGGCTTTGAGAGTTAGTCTTTTGCCTTCATAAGAAGACTAAACCGTGATTCTTAGAATACAGTAAGTTGATTTATTACCAGAAAAGACAGTAGGTACGTCTGTCCTTGGTAGGACCAAGTAATGATGGATTTTTTTAAAAAATTAAATGTTCACTCTTTTTCTTTGTATGAAACTAAAGATATGGTGTTTACCTTCTATTTCATTTCCTTTTCTACTTATTTATATAATAACTATTTAAAAAAATTAAACTAGCCATTGATCTTTCTCTTTCTCCCCCTCCCTACCCCTGCCAAAATACTCTCAGTTTAAACAAAATTAAACTGTATGACTTTTTAAAACATTTGGCCTATTTTTTTTAACCTGTATTATTTTGAAACTAAATTTGTCAACTCTGTTGACTTGGGGTTAGAAATTTTTTCTTCTGCTTAAATGGAATTACCAGTTGTTTGTAGATTACCAAATATAAAAGTTCTTAAATCTGCTAATGAAAACTTCCTTTGTTTTGTAGAGGAATGTCTTATTTTGTGGTGATAAGTTGTTATAGAGCAACTGTCAACACAAAACACAGTTAGGTGTCACCAGGTGGAGGCAGACCAGGAGCTCTCTGACAGCAGGCACTGTTAGCCTCTGCATCCTATTAGGCTCAACTCACAGGGTTGACCAAGTTGGTGGGGGACTGGTGTAGAAGCACCTTTATTATTTATTTATTTATTTTAAAGACTTGAGTCTTCTTTCTTTTTTTTAAAAATATCTTTATTGATTCAGAGAAAGGAATGAAGGGGGAGAGAGAGATAGAAACATCAGTGATGAGAGGGTCACTGATCGGCTGCCTCCTGCACACCCCCTACTGGGGATCGAGCCTGCAACCTGGGCATGTGCCTTGAATGGGAATTGAACCTCGATCTCCTGGTTCATAGTCAGTGCTCAACTGCTGAGCCACGCCAGCCGGGCTGAAGCACCTTTATTTTATTTTATTTTATTTTATTTTATTTTATTTTATTTTATTTTATTTTATTTTATTTATTTTTTTAAATATATCTTTATTGATTTCAGAGAGAGGAAAGGAGAGGGAGAGAGAGAAATAGAAACATCAATGGTGAGAGAGTCATTGATCGAGCCCACAACCTGGGTATGTGCCCTGACCGGGAATCGAACCCCAATCGCCCGGATCCCAGGTCGATGCTCAACCGCTGAGCCACGCCCGGCTGGGCAGCACCTTTATTTTAACTATGATGGATTCAAGCTCTTATTAGAATTATTTAGAATTCTATGATTAGAATTTTTACTTAATAGTATTTTTTCTATATACTTGAGTTCTGGTAGCTCTATGGTAGGATAACATGGACTTCAGATTTTTTCAGACGGTCAATTATTTAGTAACTTTATTTTGTTCTGTTTTAACATCAGTTTTAGTAGCTACTTCTTGACTAAAAGGGAAAAAATAATAATTTAGCCTTAGTCTCCTTGAAACTTCTGCAATGACATTTTTTACTGATAGGACTTCAATGTTTCAGGGGTTTTCACGTGATTCTTTAACATGCTTTTAATTAATTAAATTAATTCCTTGGAAACTGCTTCTGTATAATAGGCTAGTATCCAGTTTTGCACATATTTTTCTTTGGGGCAGTCTGGGCTCGGTGGACCCAGAAGTGACGCTTCCTTTCCTCTGGCCTTGGCTCTCCATGCCTGCCTTCCGTTTTGATGTTTTAATGATACCCTCCCCGTTCAGTGATTTGTGTTCAGGAAGCTGGGCAGTGATTACTTTTGTTTCTGCTTTGTGAACTTCCTCCCCCACTTCCTATTTTTACCGAGCAACTACAGGAAATGAGGCAGCTCCTGGCTGCTGCTAAGCATTGACTTTAGGTGGGAAGAGGGCAAGGCCTTAGGGCTTGAGCCATTTAAATAAAGCATTTTCCCTCTTTGTCCTTTCACTGCCTCCTTCCTGTAGGAATCAGAGGAACACCACGGGGTTGATAAGACCATATACCCCCCTCAGCTTTGGGGTGGGGAGCAGGTGCTGCCCAGCTGGAGGACAGAGCTTTTGTGAAGTAGGTGAGGGGTTTTTCAGTGGTGACAGTAGGGGTGGGAAGTAGTGGCCCTACGGACCAGCTGCTGTCGTGGGTGAACAGAGTGGCAGGAGCAAAGGCTGAGTTAAAGGGACCTGTTACAAATAAGGCTGGAAAGGCGAATTCTGGTTACTTTGGGGGCCTTGACTGGCAGGCTTGAACTGAGGAGCCCCGTCTGCTCTCTGAAATCTCTGATGGGGCCTCAGCCTCTGTGGCACCCTCCTTCCTCTAAACTCATGGCATTTGTTTTCCAAACCACTTATTTAGCATTTACCTACCTCTTTTCCAGGGATACCTCTTACTGTCTTATGTACCTGTTGTAGCTTAATTTATGGGGAAGTTTGTATCATCTTCCCAGGAAGAGGTAACTTTTTATGCATTAGGTAACTTGAATATGGAAGGAGCTCAAAGCGGTTGTTTAGCAGTTGCTCATTAGCAGCTCTGTTGACCTTTTGGGTGGATAATTCCTTGTCTTTTGCTGGACAGGGGGCTGTACTGTGTATGGTAGGATATTTAGCAGCATTTCTGGCCTTACTCACCAGCACTCCTCCATTTATGACAACCAAAAAATATTTCTGGCCCCAGCCAGTGGCTCGGTTGGCTGGAGTGTCGTCCCACACAGCAAAAGGCTATGGGTTTGATTCCCAGTTAGGGCATATACCTAGGTTGCAGGTTTGATCCCCTGTGGAAGTGCATTGGGGAGACAACTGATCGATGTTTCTCTCTCACACTGAGGCACCCCTCTTTCTCTCTTTGTCCCCCTCCCTCTCTCTCTCAAGTCAGTAAACGTATCTTCGGGCGAGGGTTTAAAAAAAGCTCCCAGACATTGCTAAATGTCCCCGGGGCGTGTGTGTGCTGTGTACTCATCTCCACTGTTGAGAACTGCTGTGTTAATGGAATGAATGCTGACTTACTAATTTTGTGAAATGGAATAAAATAGAATGTTTGGTTCCTTAGGATTGGAGCCATTTGTTAGTTTCTAATTCCAGTATCTGACATTCTCAGACATTTTTAGTTTGCTACTGAGATTTTGCTCTTGTCCATTAGCCAGCTTTGAGATATAACTTCTGTGTGCTTTCATGGAAAGAGCTGGGGCCTGAGCATCTGTTAGCCTGGCTTCTGGTCCTCATTAAAAGGCATTCTCAGCTTTAAATGCTTGCTCTGGAAGGCTATTTCCTTGTGAAGAATTTTTGCGAGTTTATTTGAGCTAAACTGTGGACAATTGCCAGGAAGCCAAAACCTCAGCAGATTGAGAATATGCTCCAGAGAATGGCAGTTTTGCACCTTGCTTTATAGATCACAATCAAAGGGGGAGATGTAAGTGGGTTACATGAAATCCATTGGTGATAGGTTAGGGAGGCGGGAGAAGGCAAAGCAGGGAAACCTCTGGGATTGGATAAAAAGTAAAATGGTAGACACACACTTCTTTTACATAGGTGGGTACAGGATAGTTAACAGTCAACAGTTAAGATATTAATAACAATGAAAAGATTCCTGGTCTCTGCCCTGGTGCATTGAGGGCCTGGAAAAAACGGAAATAACTTTGTTTTGGAAAGGCATGTATTAATCAAGTATGTTATCTCAGATGCAAAAGACAACGGACAGGCTCATTTAAGGTGAAAATTAACCTTTGTGAAGGGAAAATACTGCCTTAGGGCATGACTACCCATCATAGACTGCTTTTAGTGAAAAAGTTTTTAAGCTTCGGACCATCCTTTGTGGTTATTTTAGGCCTCTGAGTTTGCAAGGCCACCATTCAGGCCTTCCCTGAGCATGTGCGTTTAGCATGTGGCCCCTTTTCGTCCACACTTGGAAGCTGAACAGTGCAGTGTAAAAGAGAGAAGGAGAGGCATTTAGTATGTCACAGCAACAGCAGCTAACATATGGACTAATTGCTATAGAAAGGTGAACAGGACTCAGCTGTGTGTGAACTGTGGTGGACGGGACTGGCAGGGCTGAATGTGAGGGAGAAGAAGGGCAGGGAGCCGGGACGGGGGTGACACCTTAAGTGAAGGCTCAGGTTGGCAGTCAGTACAGCAGGAAGAGCGGGGGATGGAAGGATGACTGGATAAATTTGAAGGACCTGAGGAGATGTTTTAGGAGTCTAGTCCGCAGAGAGGTCTTGACGGGAGAGTTGAATTTGGGTATCATGAGCAATGCAATGGGTATGATCTAAAGAGATCACTTTTTATTGCTCCAGCTCAACTTTGTGTCAATTTTGAGAAGCCTCCAGCGTTATTTAAATCATCTCCCAAAAGTGAGAAACAGAATGTCTTTGGCCAGATGTTTGACAGAGGCGGAATAGTACAGTGATGGAGCACTCAGCCTCTGGTGGAGGACAACCAGGCCCCAAATCCAGCTCTGTTGGTGACTACTACCTTATCCAAGTGGCAAGGACTTGAAGAACTCATTTAATCTCTGTATATGCCTCGACTACCTCATAGGGTCATTGTCAGCATTAAACTAGGTAGCAAGTGTAAGTGCAAAGCACAATGCCTGGCACTTAGTACCCATTCAGTATTAATATCAGTGGTTTTTATTTTACAGTTCTAGTGAGCATTAAAAATGAGATTATGTATCTAAAGCTCCATTGTAGTAATTTATGAGTGGTTCATTTTGTTGAGGAGTTCTTGTGTGAACATGATATGTCATCAGTAGGGTTTTTTTTTAAAGGTTAAGTTTTATTTTCATTTATTTATTTATTCTTAATCCTTACCCGAGGATATTTTTTCCACTGCTTTTTCAGAGAGAGTGGGGGGGGGGGGGCAAAGAAACATCGATGTGAAAGAGACACATCAATTGGTTGCCTCTCACATGCCCCCAGACAGAATTGTGCCTACAGCCGAGGTACATGCGTGCCCTTGGCTGGAATCGAACCCAGGACCCTTTAGTCCGTGGGCTGATGCTCTAAGCACTGAGCCAAACCAGCTAGAGCAGTGTTTGTTTGTTTGTTTGTTTGTTTAATAAAGCAGAACCTTATATCTAACATTTAACTGCTATCTCTATGGATGGCAAGGCTGACTGTGTGAAGGCTAGAAATAGCAATTAAATAATATTAAGAATGAACTAATCAGCCCGGCCAGGTGTGGCTCAGCTGTTGAGCGTCGACCTAAGATCCAAAAGATCACAGTTCGATTCCCAGCCGGGGCACATGCCTGGGTTGCTGGCTCACAGCCGATCGATGACGACTCTCTCATCATTGATGTTTCAACTCTCTGTCTCCCTTTCCCTTCCTCTCTCTGAAATCAATAAAGATATATTTTTTTTAAAAAAGAATGAAGTAATCATTCAACAAATATCTGTTGAATGTTTACAGTGTACTTAGCACTCTCGAATATCTTGAATGAGCTCTGTGATGTTGCGGGTTGGCGGTGGCAGGGAAACAAAGGAAACTGGCAGTTGTGATACAGTACAGTACAACAGAGATAATGCTGAGACAGAGCTAAAAGCAGGGTGTTAGGATAGCACACAGAGTTGCTTCTAACTTAGTCTTTGTCAGGGTGTCTTCCCAGAGGAGGTGATGTCTACCTTAGATATCCAGGAGGAGTGAGAGTAAGCCAGGAGAACTTTCCAGGCAGAGGGAACTGAGTGTGTAGATGGCGAGAGGGAAGGTGGCACAGCAAGAACTGGGTAGTGTTGGGCAGAGATTGGGAGTAGTGGTATAAGAAAGTTGGGAAGTGTAGTGGAGAGCCATATGGATTTTACACAGAAGAGGGACTTGATTAAATTGACTGTAACAATCACACAGCAACCAGAGGGGAGCAGTCTGGCCATTTGGAAAATCACACAGGAGGTTCTCTGTAATTCAGGCAAGAGGTGAAGATGGTCTGAACTTTGGGTTGGCAGTGAAGACAGAAAAGACCTGACATAATAAGAAGGCAGGAAGGATATGACTAGATGATTAACTGGATATAAAGGTGAGTGAGGAGTAGAGGATAACTCCCAGGTTTCTGGCTCGTGCGGGTAGGTAAGTTATGATGCCATTCACCAAGGCAGGGAAGGAACACTGAAAGACGGGAGAGTTGGTTTGGACATTTGTCGTGGAGACCTGTTTAGTAGGGATCTAGATATTTGGGATCTGGAGCACAGGAGAAAGATCTGGGTTAGAGAGACAGATTGGGGAACCCTGCCCAGGGAGAATATGTTGATCTTAGAAACACACAGGGCACAGCATAGAGCTCTGGGTAACCACACAACGCTTAAGGCCTGTCAGACAGAGGGAGAGTGGGGGGCTCACAGAAGCAACTAAGAATAGCAGGGGGAAGAGGAGAGCTAGGAGACCTACCATGTTTTCATATCACTGTTTTAATTTGATAACATAGAAAGGGATCCAAAAAAGGACAGTCCTAATAAGAGAGAGAACTGAATCTTTTAGACATTTTCTCTTGTCTGGGTAGGTATTTTTAATTTATGAATGTTGAGAATAAAAGTCTTCTAAGCATTTTTCTGCAGTACATTTCTAAATATGGCTTGTGTCATTCAGAACTGCCAAAAAAAAAACATAGAAATGGTTGGGCTTTGAACTTCATAGACAATAACTTCACTAATCTCCCTAAAGAATTTCCTGTAGTGTCTCCACATTATCAAGGAGAGATATTTAAATTTACATTGTTGTGGACTAGAGAGGAAAGAATTTTCTGTATCTTTTTTTTCTGCAGAGGTAATTGTTTATGGAGTCGTTCATGGGTTTTTGTTGTTTTAATAAACAACACCTTTATTGAAATATAACTCACATTATAATTCATCCATTTAAAGTGTATAATTCAGTGAGTTTTAGTATATTCACAGAGATATACAACTACCATTACAGTTAATTTCAGAACATTTCATTACTCTAAAAGGAACAACAATGACCATATTCATTAGCAGTCATTCCTCAAGTTTCCTATCCACCCCAGCCCTACAGAGCCATTAATCTACTTTCTGTTTCAGTGGATTTGCCTGCTCTCTGCATTTCCTATTAACGGAATCATACAGTTTGTGCCCTTTTTTGTCTGGCTTCCTTCACTTAGCATGATGCTTTCCAGGCTCAGTGTATGTTGTAGCACGTGTCAGTACTTCATTCCTTTTTATGCCTGAGAAATATTACTCCATTTTATGCCTATATTACATTTTATTTATCCATTTATCTGTTGATAGACATTTCTGTGTTTCTCCTTGTTTACTATTTTGAATAATATTGCTCTGAACTTTCATATACAGGTTTTTGGTAAACATGTTTTTCCTTTTTCTTGGGTATACACATAGTTATGGAATTGCTTGATTACATGGTAATTCAGTGTTTAACCTTTTGTTTTGTTCTGTTAATCCTCACTCGAGGATATTTTCTCCCACTGATTTTTAAAGAGAGTGGAAGGGAGGGAGGGGGGAGAGAGAGAGAGAGACATTTGATTGATTGCCTCCTACACACACCCAACAGGGGCTGAGATGGAACCTGCAACCCAGGTACATCCCCTTGACCCGGAGTCAAACCAGCAGCCCTTCAGTGCACAGGCCAATGCTCTAACCATGGAGCCACACCGGTCAGGGCTATGTTTACCCTTTTAACACACTGCCAGACTATTTTCCAAAGTACCTGTGCCCCATAAGCAGCATATGAGGATTCCAGTTTCCTCATCCTTGCCAACACTTGTTATTGTCCATCTTTTTTATTATAGCCATCCTAGTGGTTGTGAAGTGGAATCTTAGGGTTTTGATTTGCATTGCCCTGATAACTAATGATGTTGTGCATCTTTACATGTACTTGTTGCCGTTTTATGTATCTTCTTCGAAGGATTCATCTATATTTGATCATCAATATTGGCGAGGTAAATTTAGTTGCAAAACCTGAAACTGTAAAAGAGCAGGTGTGTGTATGTGTGTGTGTGTGTAGTGAACGATGGTGTAAACATATAAAAGATAAACATGTAAAACATATAAAAGATAGGCCCCCCAGATAAATAGCCAGCACTCTCCATGGATTTCAAGCCTGAACTTGAGAAAGAAAGTGCTTGATGATCCTCTTACCTAGCTGTGACCTTGGAAGTAGAGGTCATGATCTCTGCTTTCTTCCCCATAGCAGCTATCCTAAGGCCAGATACTGCAACCACTGCCAGGTTTTTGCAAACCAATGGCCTGACAAGTAGAGAGGTAGCTTGCCACATGGATGAATGTAGGCTCATTCATACTGAAGCATGTATCAGAATTTCCTTCCTTTTTAGGCTAAATAATAGGCCATTGTATGGTTATACCACATTTTGTTTATCCATACATTCATTGGTGGACATCTGGCTTATTTCCATCTTTTGGCTACTTCTGCTATGAGCATTGATGTACAAAAAACTGTTGAAGCTCCTGATTTCAGTTCTTTTGTGTATATACTCGGGTTTGGAGTTGCTGGATTATATGGTAATTATGTTTAATTTTTTGAGGAACTGCTGTACTGTTTTCCATAATGGCTATACCATTTTACATTCCCACCAGCAATGCACAGGTTCTAATTTCACATCTTTGCTAACATGTTATTTTCTGTGTTTGTTTTTTCCTTTTTATAATAGCCATCTTTGTGGATATGAAGTGGTATCTCATTGTGGTTTTGCATTGCATTTCCCTAATGATTAGTAATGTCAAGCATCTTTTCATGTCCTTATTGGCTATTTGTCTATTTCTTTGGGCACATTTCTGTTCAAGTTCTTTACCCATTTTACAGTTGGACTGTTTTTTTGTTTTTTTTTTTATCCAATTGCCTGTGATCATGAGTTTAGAAGTTCTTTATATATTCTAGACTTTAATTCCTTTTCAGATATATTATTTACAAATGTTTTTCTCCCATTCCATGGGCTGCCTTTTCAGTTTGTTGAAAGTGCCCTTTGATGTACAAAAGTTTTAATTTTGATGAAGTTTAGTTTGCCTGTTTTTTCTTTTGTCACCTGTGTTTTGGGTGTCATATTCAAGAAATTATTGCCAAGTCCAGACTCATTAATTTTTATATATTTAATGAATTTTTCTCTAGAAGCGTTATTCTTTTTTATTCCTAAATTGTTCCATTATTGGCCATTAATAGAGCTTTTCCTTCAGGTTGACTCTGGGTCCTTTTGATATTAGCCAGGTAGTATTAAATGGGTTCCCTCCTTCTGGCCTAATAAGAATTCCTGGGCTTATCTTTTTGTTTCTGGCCATAGATCTAGAATCAGCCATTTCTGTAAGGAGCTCTGATTCTTTTTGGTGGGAAATCATATTTGGGGCATTTGTTGCAATTGTGATGTGAATTCTAGGTCTTCTCTGTGGAGTAAGTATGTGGTTTTTTTTTAAATATATCTTTATTGATTTCAGAGAGAGGAAGGGAGAGGGAGAGAGAGAGAGAGAAACATCAATGATGAGAGTCATTGATCAGCTGCCTCCTGCACGCTCCCGACTGGGGATCGAGCCCTCAACCCGGGCATGTGCCCTGACCGGGAATTGAACTCCGATCGCCTGGATCCTAGGTCAACGCTCAACTGCTGAGCCACGCCCGGCTGGGCAGTATGTATTTTTTGGAAAGAAAAAGATAAATCATGATTTCAGGCTGATACCTCAAACTCAAATAAAAGATTAAAGGATTTTTATTTCCTTGATTTCATATCCGTGTTTCTTCTCCTTTGTTGACAATAACACAAGAGAGGTACAGTCAAAACACTGCTTACTTGAAATAAACCTTCTTGATAAGAAGTTCAAGTTCATTTGTGTTTTTTATTTTTAGGAATTTTTAAAATTTACTTTTTAAAAGATACACAATATTTACATGGTTCTAAAGAAAAAACTATATAAAGCAAGATAGATTGAGGGAAGTATGGCTTCCTTCCCTGCTTTGTCTTTCTATACCTCATAGGAAAACATTTTTAATGGTTTCTGATTTATTCTTCCATTGCTTAATTTTAAAAAATATAAGCAAATGTGTGTCTGTATCCCCTATACCCTACTTCACTACCATTTTATTTATTTCCTTGTTTTTCATCTTGGCAATCGTATTTCTTACTTCTAAGAACTCTTTCCTGACTTCTTCCTTTACAGTTTGCTTCCGTTGTGATTTTGCTTGCCTCTCAAATCTCCCTGTGGATATTAGTTAGAATTTCTTTTCAGGTGTTTTTCTGGGACCTAACGTGTTTCTTCTGGAGTCTGATCTGCTTTTTTTTTTTTAATCTTCACCTGAGGATGTGTTTGTTTATTTTAGGAAGAGTGGAAGGTTGGAGGGAGAGAGAGAAACACTGATCAGTTGCTTCTCATACACACCGCAACCAGATACGTGCCCTGACCGGGAATTGAGCCCACCACCTTTTGGTGTACAGGACAGTGCTCCATCCAACTGTGCTACCCAGCCAGGGCTTTTTTAAATTTAAAAATATGTGTGTTTTTGCCTGACCTGAGGGGCGTGATTATGTAGGTAATATATATATTTTTTTAAATGTGTTTTTTTTAAATTATATACTTTACATTGAACACTTCAGAAAATATAATTACAATGATACCAAAATGCAATCCCTGGATTCAGTAAATGTTCTCTAGTTACCTTCAATCAATGTGTAGCATTAAGCTAACAAAATAAGTAATGATCTGCTTTTTTTTTTTTAAATATGTCTTTATTGGTTTCAGAGAGAGGAAGGGAGAGGGAGAGAGATAGAAACATCAATGATGAGAGAGTCATTGATCAGCTTCCTCCTGCACACCCCTGACTGGGGATTGAGCTGCAACCTGGGCATGTCCCCTGACCTGGAATAAGACCTCGATCTCCTGGATCCTAGGTCGATGCTCAACCACTGAGCCACACCTGGCCGGGCAGTAATGATCTGCTTTTTATCTTTGTTTTCCTTTTGGTTTTCTTTCACTGTCTGGCATCCTTGTCAATGAAGAACTGAGCTGATTATGTGGGTAACTGACAGAGGTTCCTGTTCTTCCAAGAGTACTCTTGCCTTAATAGGAGTTGGCTGAATCATTGTCCAGAGTGAGAAGTATGGAGGCGATCGAGTAGATGAACCTATTTTCCCTCTCCTGATTTCTGTACCTGCTCACTCAAAGCGGGGCATTTATCCAGCTCTGCCAGGAAAAGGGGCTCTGCCTTTCTGCCCATCTTTGATTCTGCATTTTCTGGGAAGTGTCTACCTCTGCTCTGGTCGGTCTTGTTATATAGTTAACTGCTTTCTCTCCATCTTCTAGAAAGTGGTCAGTATTAAAATAGACTACATCCCTCAGCCCTTCTCATTATTATTAAGCTGTGATTCCCTTTTTCAAATGTCTTTACTATTATTTATTTAGCTTGCCATCTTGAAATGAGGCTAGTTTGTGCCATACCATTGCTGTCAACAGGACTGCTTTTCACTCCATTTTGTCTGTTGGCTTAGTAACTGCAATGGATTTAAAATTTGTGTCTGTTGGCTTAATAACTGAAATGGATTTAAATTTGTTCTCTGTGTTCACAAAATATACCTGTCACTTCACTGAAATGTGATGCTGCCCGCCCTAGGATATAGACTCCTATTCAGTTCAGGGATTGGGATTTACAAGACCTTTCAGGGATTTACAAGACCTTTCTTGTTTGTCAGTAACTTTTTTCCAGAAAAGCAGAGGTAACAAGGCCTTACTGTGTGTGAATGATGATAATGTCAAACAAATAGTGCTTCATATGTGCCAGACATGATTCTAAGTGCTTTCTTTATATGTATAAATTTATTTAACTCAATAACAGTAGTTACTGTTATTATATCTATTTTGCAGACAATGAAACTGAGGCACAGAGAGGTTAAAGAACTTGCCCGAGGTCACATGCTGGTAAGTGACAGAGCCAGGATCTCACCCAGTTAGTCTGTCCCGAGGCCACCTTTTATCCGTTGTACTCTCTAAAGGGAAGCTCTTCAGATTTTCTTAGGATGACCCCTTTTTATATCTTATCAGTTATGGATATAAGAAAACCATCTTTACTTAAACGTTATGTAGCGTATTCTTTGGTGTTTGAAATAGAAATTGCTGATCACTTTGATTGCGGAAAGAAATGTTTTAAGTGATGTGATCAGATCTGAATTCAGTTTTAATCTACTGAGAACTTTTGCAAATTATTGTGATGTCGAAAAGATGCGACAGGTACTAAATGTCCTTTTCTGCTATGTGTTTGAAAACCTTAGGCAGCAGTAAAACTTAATGAACATGTTTTATCCCTTCAGGCAGATAAATACAGGGTGGGGGAAGCATTAAAAATACAGTAAGACAAGCACTGAGAAGAATTTTTTTTAAAGTGATATATGTAGGTGCTTGGGTACATGTTTGTGTGCATTTAAAACTTTATTACAGAAATGTCTAGTCATCTGCAACAGTAGAGCAAATAATATGATGAACCTTAGTTTCCAACAGTATTTTATCGGAATATTATGCTCACCACCATGAAGACTCCTTAGACGGTGTCACCTCCTTCTCTGTGTATTGTTTTTGAAAATGATAGAATTTGAATGGTATTTTAGTTCCATACTATTTCCTTGAACCCAACACTGTCTAGTTTTAATTACAGCAAGGATCAGAATCTGTTAAAAATAAAGTAAAACCAATTTTCATCTTAAGGAGTTTGTTCTCTCTTCCTGGAGGAGAATCCCAGGCTTGACTAGGGGACTTACGTGGTCTTGTTAGAAGCAATTCTGACACAAATAGAAGTTTTCATTTAATTGTCCAACCAGCCCCTTGGTTCTCAGAAATAGTCATTTATCACATGGAGTTAGGGAGTTCCCTTTCTGGGTTTTTGAATGAATAGGAATATTGGTGAAATACCTGAGTTGCATCAAGTGGTTCATGTAGTTAGTATCTTCAGGTGTTCGTGCTCAGGTGCCCTCAGTCCTTGTCGCTTTCAGCAGGTTTTCAGCTGAGCGTTTTGGTTCTCAAAGTATAGCATTCATCAGAATCACGTGGGAAGCTTTTGAAAAATGCATATTCTCTGCTCCTACTCCCAAAGATTGGTTTTTTAGATTTGGATTGTACTCCAGGAATCTGCATTTTAATAGTCATTCCATTAAGAGTGGTATTCTGATTCTAATATCAGGGAAGTCCTTCAGCCATGCTTGGTTTTCATTGGCTTCTTTCTTTTCATCCTAGGCTTAATAAAGTTAATATGGCATCTTGTGAAAAACTTCCTTTAAAAGTTTTCCTTCTGGCCCAGCTGGGCGTGGCTCAGTGGTTGAGCATGGGCCTAGGATCCAGGAGATTGCAGTTTGATTCCCAGTCAGGGCACATGCCTGGGTTGTGGGCTGATCCCCAGTGGGAAGCGTGCAGAGGCAGCCGATCAATGACTTTCTCTCATCATTGATATTTGTCTCTCTCCCTCTCCCTTCCTCTCTCTGAAATCAATAAAGATATATTTTTTTAAAAAAGGTTTTTGTTCTGCCCTGGCCAGTGTGGCTCACTTGGTTGGAGGGTTGTCCAGTGCACTGAAGGGTCACCGGTTCGATTTCCAGTCAGGGCACATATCCAGGTTACAGGTTCAGTCCCTGATTGGGGTGTGTATGGGGCCAACCAATCATTGTTTCTCTCATGTCTGTGTTTCTCTCTCTAAAATCAATAAAAAACATAGCCTCGATGAGGATTAAAAAGATAAAGTTTTCATTCTTAACATGTTTAGTTCCCATTACTACCACCCCTGTACACTGATATGACCCATATAGGCAGACTTATCCCAGTGCAGGTGCACCTTTGGTCCTGGACAATTCAATTCTGATGCTCCTGGTCTAAGGACCACAGCTTGAGAATATATAGGGGCATAGGTAGTGTGTGGTATGGGTGCAAAGGTCCCAAGTGTATTTCCCTTTGGTTCCCTTTAACGCACTAGCCTGAGCTTAGGCAGCTCCGCTGCTTGGTTACCCGTCGGACCAATACGAGTTGCAGAAAGTGAGGCTCAGTTTTCACGAAGTCACCTGTTTCCTGCAGTTCTGTGTAGGGGAAGGGAAGCACAGAGAGTATAGAGGGCAGGTGGTTCTTCACCTGGGCTCCAGGACCAAAAATGAATGGAAACTTTGATGTTTTGGATATGTATTTGAGTAAGGAGTGTTCTTTCATCAATTTCTCAAAGGAATCTGACCTTTTCCTCCCCAGACTTCACCCCCTCACTCTGCATACATAACACAACAAAAAACCACGTCCTGGAGCAGCCTGTGTAAGAATCACCTGGCCTCTGGAAAGCAACTGAGGGGGCCTCCACATCACAGTACAGCCATCTGTATTGCAATACACAGAACGCTGCAACACACATCTGAGCTTGGTGGACAGCTGTGGCCAACTATAATGCTTTCTTATTATTCCATATGTCGCCCTACATTTCCCAGCCTCTCCTGTAGTTACATTGGCACTGAGGGACTAATTCTGGCCAAAGGACTTTGAGCAGAAATGATGTGTGTCACTTTAGTGGGAAGCAGTAAAGAATGGGTATGAGTTTCTTTTTTAATGCTAAGGTGACTCTGGAAAACACAAGTTCCAATGATGCCCCTACAAGTTGAAGAAGGGCTGCCAGACCCACATTGAACTTAATGTGAGCAAGAAATGTCTATGGATTAGGCCACTCATTTAAGGATTTGTGACTGCAGTTTAGGTTAATCTGTCTCCAGTCTGGGTAGTTCAGAACAGAACATTTATGTATGTGTTTGAAGTTCTGAGACTCAATATACCCAAGTTTGATTTTGACACCATGTGGTCTATGCAAGACATATAGTATCCTGGAATCTCCCCCGCCCCCCCCCCCACTCATCTGTAAATTGAAGGGCTTAAATTAGATGATCTTTACTGGACAGGCTCTGGATAGCAGCATTTAACAGACTTCTAGTTGAATATGAAAAGGAGACTAGGTCTGATATTAAAGGTATCCCTGGAAAACTTATTTTTAGGTACTTGTTTTTATTTAAGAAGGAATTATATGCCTTTTGCTGTTAAATAAGTTACATAAGGAAAATGGCAGTGAAAGAGGAAATAATTTTACAAAAATAACAGCTTTATGTAGATATAAGTCACATACTATATATGTGTTTTAGTAGATTCAGAGTTGTGCAGCCATCACCACTATCCAACTTCAGAATCTTGTCATTACCTCCAAAAAGAAACCCATTAGCAGTTACTCCCTGTTCCACAAATCTACTTTCTGTTTCTGTGGATTTGCCTATGGGGGACATTTCATGTCAGTGGGATCAATACCATATATGTGGCTTCGTGTGTCTGGTTTCTTAAGAGTAGAATTGCTTGCCCTGCGTGTTAGCTCAGTTGGTTAGAGCATTGGCCTGATATGCCAAGGTTTCGGGTTTGATCCCCTGTGGGGGCACATACAAGAAGCAACCAATGAATGCATAAATAAGTGGAACAACAAATTGACATTTCTCTTCTCCTCCTTCCCCCTCTCCCTCTCAAAAAACCCCCAATTAAAAAGGGTAGAATTGCTTGGTCATATGACAATTCTCTGTTTAACATTCTGAGGAACTGCCAAACTGCTTTTCACAATGGCAGCATCAGTTTGCCTTTCCACCAGCAATGTATGAAGGTTCCAGTTTCTCCACATTCTCTCCTACACTTCTATTTTGTTTTTTGTTTGTTTTTATTGTAGCCATGCTAGTGTTGTGTGAAATGGTGTCTTACTGTGGTTTTGACTTGTGTTTCCGTGATGACTAATCATGTTGAGCATTTTTTTATTTGCTTATTGGACAGTTTTATATGTTTGAAGAAATGTCTATTCAAATCCTTTGCCCATCTTTTAATTGGGTAATTTGTCATTTTATTGTTGAATTTTAAGAGTTCTTTATATAATCTGGATACTAGACCCTTAACAGATGTATGATTTTCAAATATTTTTGCCCATACTGTGGGTTGTCTCTTCACCTTGATAGTGACCTTTGATGTATAAATATTTTAATTTTGATGACGTCCAGTTTGTCTATTTTTTCTTTTTTTGTCTGTGCTTTAGATGTGATGTCTAAGAAACCATTACCTAGTCAAATATCACAAAGATTTACACATGTTTTTGTCCTAAGAGTTTTACAGTTTTAACTCTTAAATTTAGGTCTTCTAGTCTATCCATTTTGAGTTAATTTTTATAAGATAGAGGTCCGTATTTTTTTTTTTTTTAATATATCTTTATTGATTTCAGAGAGAGGAAGGAAGAGGGGGAGAGAGAAACATCAATGATGAGAGAGCCATTGATTGGCTGCCTCCTGCACGTCCCCTACCTGGGGATCAGGCCTGAAAGCCAGGCATGTGCCCTGACCAGGAGTTGAACCATGATCTCCTGGATCCTAGGTTGAAGCTCAATTGCTGAGCCACGTCCAGCCGGGCCATATTCATTCTTTTACATGTGGATATCTAGTTGTCCCAGCACCATTTATTTTATTTTATTTTTAAAATATGTCTTTATTGATTTCAGAGAGAGGAAAGGAGAGGGAGAGAGAGAGATAGAAACATCAATGATGAGAGTCATTGATCGGCTGCCTCCTGCACGCCCCTGACTGGGGATTGAGCCCACAACCCGGGCATGTGCCCCAACCGGGAATCGAACTCTGATCGCCTGGATCCTAGGTCAATGCTCAACTGCTGAGCCACGGCCAGCTGGGCCCGGCACCATTTATTGAAAAGACTATTCAAGTTGAATGGTTTTGCCACCCTTGTCTAAAACCAATTGACCATAGATATATGGGTTTATTCTAAACTCTCAATTCTAAAATATATATATCTTATGCCAGTACTCCACTGTCTTGATTACCATAGCTTTATAGTAGGTTTTCCAATCAGGACGTCTGAGTCCTTCAACATATTTTTTCCATATTTGTTCTCTTGCATTTTCATATGATTTTTAGGATTAGCTTGCCCGTTTCTATAAAAAAGGTGGTTCAAATTTTTATAGAGGTTGCATTGAATTTGGTGAAGTAGTATATTTTTCAGCATTGCAAGTTTCATTTAAATAAACTTTGGAAACATGTAAAGTAAAAACAGAAGTTTATGATGCTTTTTTTAAAATTAGGTAAGTAGATGGTTCTTACTTGGCCTTCTGGGACCATTTGGCAGAGTAATGGGGGTGGGCTCTCAGAGCCAGAGGCACTGGTGTACAACACAGAACAAAGAAGGAATGCTCAGGGTTGCTCAAGACTCCCTGTGGCCAACTCAAGGCGATGGTTCTCCCTCACAGTGCACACAGTGTTCATGTGAACAGCCTTCCCCCTTCACCATTCCTGTTGAGCACTTCTATTGTGTATGTACATCAGAATTTGTAAAGCCACACTGATTATAATGGAGCACTTGGGTAGGGATAGATATGTTGCTTTATTGCCATGAATTTGAAAGAAAGAACACTTGGGGACATGGTTCTTATAAGTAGTTGTTTGATATGTTGTTTCTTGAAAAGTTTATGAGATCTTAAGAGTGAAGATTCTCTTGAACACAGAGCTGCAGTTGGTGACCAGTTTAGTTTCATTTACATGCTAGCTGGGTTGGGGTTGCTATACTTTTAGAGTATGTGTTTGTATCCATAGCACTTTTTTCATCTCTTGCTCTTTAACATACTTACCTTTTCAGTTCTTTATGGGATCACAGAACCATAAAGGAGACATAGTATATTGGCCATGATGAGTGATAAAGTATGACTTGTATTTATTTTTATCTACAAAGTAAGGAAAATAGAAAGAAAGAACAACCCAGCTATCAATAAGTAGACCAAACTATATACAGATATCATACAAGTTGAAAGTTTAATATAGACTAAATATAACACTCAGTAAAGTATATTTGTACTGTTATTATGTTTGGGAGAACAAATGGTTCAGGCAAGTATGAACCCTGGTGTTAGCTATGTGAGATTTACGCTGCTTCACTGTTGTAGGTATCAGTAACTACAACTAGAAATGTCCAGACATTGTTATTTGAACCTGTCCTGAGCCAGGGATTCTGCAGAAGCTATCCCAGGGTGCAAGGCTGGCACACTCTGCCAGGCTTCCCTTGAAAATTCAGAGGGGAAATGGGTACCTGAGTGAGGATGAGAAGAATCCTGTCTGTAAACCTCCTGCCAGCCACTCCCCTCCCCAGGCTCTGTCTTTCTGTATGCTGCACTTTGGTTCAGCAGAGTACGCTGATTAGGCCCTGTGTCACCCTGCTTTAGGGCTTCTGCAGTGGTGGTCCTTTCACCTGATGAGCCCCACACATCCCTTTTGTACTTGTCACAATCTGTCCTACAATTGAGACCTACATCAAAGCAACATTTTCTTCATAACAACCTTCCAGATTTCTCTCAGTCTTTGCTCATCACTCCCTTTCCCAAATCCCCTTAAAGTTTTGTGGGTGCTATACTTGTCAACATGAGTCCAGGCCTTGCTCAATGTATCAGTTACTAGCCTTGGCTTTGGAGTTGTTGGTGTGGAATCAAACTTTTTTTGTTGCATTATTTTTGTACTACAACTCAAGGAATTTTCTAGCAATCATCATCATAGTTCATCACTATTGTACCTACTTTTGTAAGGTTATAATATGATTTCTTATGCATTTGTGGCCCATGTTTGTGGGTAATAGCATTTTAGTAGTTAATGTTGCAGAATTATTCATTGCCCTGTAACTTGCCTAACTTTATCTTATTTTCCCCCTTATAGGAAATGACTTAGAGGCCTTACAATTACATCTGTTCACTCTTGCTTTGGACTTTACAGTTGAGGGCCAACCCAGTCTGGAAGCACCTCTTATTAATGTTACAAGGAAACCGCTACCTCAGCAAACAAAAGTAAAGGAGAAAACTTATAATGACAAACGCCATTTTTTAAAAATCAAAAACTTGTTTTCAGAAAATATTAAAGGAAATTTGGAAATTTTTTGCATTCAAAAGAAGCTTTCCAGGTAAATGGATTTGGCAGGCAGGCTCTGTCAAAATTCTGCAGAGACTTGATTTTCCTTCTTAAGGACTTAGCGTGAAGTAATTCTGTACTGCTTTTTAAATTGCTGTTGATCAGCTTGTAGGTTTTTGGGTTCTAACTTTTCTGGTATATTGAAGATACATTATATTACATTTTTTAAAGTTAAGTTATTTTTCTGCCATTGTAAATACAAGTATCAAAATATTCTTGCAGAGCAAATATATGTAAGCATTTTTCTCAGCAAGCCTATCTTTGTATTAAGAGAGTGGAATGCTGACAGTTCTTATACAGCATTTTGGACACACTTTTATTTTTTGTCAGAGGTCCTGCCTAAACTGAAAATATTAATTATATGAACCTATTTTCCTTCTCACATCTACATTGGATCACATGGTCACCTGCCTCATGGAAATGCATTTTTTAAATCTTAGATTTTCAGAACTCCACTATTTTTATACCTAGCTACAGTTTTGGGGAAAGAAAGATTCAGAACCCTGACTGGCTCACAGTCACTGGGACAATTCCCTCTCCCGCATGTATTGCTGCAGTGCCCAGGACAGTAAAATGGACTATAAGCGGCGCTTCCTGCTTGGCGGGTCCAAGCAGAAGGTGCAGCAGCACCAGCAGTACCCGATGCCCGAGCTGGGCCGAGCACTGAGTGCTCCCCTGGCGTCTACGGCCACCACTGCCCCCCTGGGCAGTCTGACCGCTGCAGGCAGCTGCCATCATGCCATGCCCCACTCTACTCCCATCGCCGACATCCAGCAGGGCATCTCCAAGTACCTGGACGCCCTCAATGTCTTCTGCCGTGCCAGTACTTTCCTCACGGATCTCTTCAGCACTGTGTTCAGGAACTCTCACTACTCCAAGGCAGCCACGCAGCTCAAAGATGTGCAGGAGCATGTCATGGAAGCAGCCAGTCGACTGACTTCAGCCATAAAGCCTGAGATCGCCAAGATGCTGATGGAGCTTAGTGCTGGGGCCGCAAACTTCACAGATCAGAAGGAATTCAGTCTCCAGGACATCGAGGTAGAGTATCATCTGTGTCATAATTGGGTAGGAAAATGTGTTCCAGGGGTGAGTGAGAACGCTGTACCTTTGTCCCGAGCCACCGTAACGATGGTCTCCATTTTTCTATGGGTGCTCTCTCCTTACAAAAAATTGTGTATGCCAGCTTCTGAATTGCTTTCCTTTCAAATTAAGCAGGTTCAAAGATTATTAAACAAACAGATCAACCTATATTTTATGTTAAGTTTTCAAATTGTAACTTAATTTGCAGATAACATGCTGTTAAAAGTACAGAGGGGAGACTGAGAATTCTAAATATGATTATAAGCTTTATTTGTGAATTGTCATTATATAGAACCATTGGTTTAATGTGGAAAGTTTCTTACATGTTTAAACTATTTTTCCAGTTCTAAGTTCACAGCTGTTCACAACTGGATGCATTTGATTCTTAGTGCATTTCTTAGGGTCTTTGATAGTCAAAATGAAATACGCCCCCCTCTCTCAAGGCTCTAGGTTAGAAGATCAGACTACAAATTTCATTCAGAATAAAAATGACCTTTTTCCTTCCTTCCTTTAAGAAATGATTTATTAAAATGGGATCTGTTATATTACTGTCACTACTAGATTATTTATTTTTTATTATTGATTTCTTTAAAGAGGAAGGGAGAGGGAGAGATAGAAACATAGATGTGAGAGAGCAACATTGATTTGTTGCCTCCTACCGGGGATCGAACCTGCAACCTCTTGGTGCCCGGATGACACTCCAACCAGCTGAGCCACATTGGCCAAGGCTAAATTTTTAAAATTATTTTTATCCCCACAGAGAGTTCTGAATTTGGTTTTTCCGTTGTACATTTTAGCAGCATATCATTGGTTAGGTTCCTGGATATTAGCAAGGAGAGTGTCCTTTTCCCCATCCTGGGGCTGAATTCGATTTTAGGAAATCACTAGTCTTCTGAGACAAATCTGAAGATTGAGTTGACCGAACAGGCTATCTTATACTGCAGTGGGTTTAGGTAAAAAAAGAGAGAGACTATTAAGTAACACAACTAATTTTTATCGTGTTTAAAAGTGATTCTGAAGACATTTCCAAGAGGAATTTAAAACTGTTTTTGAAAAGACACAGTATTTTTGATGCAAAATAGGAGTCATCAGACTTTTTCTGTAGAGGGCAAATAATAAATTCTAGGCTTCGTGAGCCACATGTGGCCTCTCTCACATATTCTTTTTTTTTTAATAACCCTTTATAAATGTAAAAACCAGTTTTACCTTGTGCATATCCGTTGACTGGATTTGACCCGTGGGCTGTAGCTTGCTGAACCTGCTAGTATAAATGTAAAACTTCCTTGGGTGGTTCTGTTTTGAATCCATCTAAATATATTTATAATTTCTGATTATTTCTATGATCATATTTTATATTGAAGAAAATTGTCATTTTGAAGTGTTTTTAAAATGGCTTATCATAGTTTAAAGTATTTTTTAAATTACACATGTAAAGCATATATTTTTAAAATGTTCGTCTCAAAAGAAATTCAAGCACAACTGTTGCTTTACTCTCATCCCATCCTTTTTCCCAGAAGTGACCACCACTAACCAGTTGGTGTGTGCCATTCCAGGCTATTGTCTCTGCGTGAAAAGATAAATATTTGTGCATGTACAAATGTACAGCTTTAGTTTGTTTGTTTTACATGAAGAACCAAGTTGTTCAGCCAACAGTGTGCCTGGTCACTGCTTGGTAGAGATGTGGCAAGAGCAGTTATGGACTCTTTGCCCTTTGTTGAACAATATTAGATCCAGACTGTTACAGCTGTCATCCTGTAATGACATAAGCACTTTTAGCTTTATTTAGAATTTTAGACAAAAGTAATTTGAAAAATAAGGAAGGCTTTTATTTTAACCTGAGCCTTATTAATCTCTTCTTCAAGCCATGCCTCCAGGTGCTGGAAGAGACAGAGTTAGACCTGCAAGACCATTTGCCTTCCAAGCCTTCAGGGCAAGGGCTGTTGTCCCCCGAGTGAGGACAACCCGAGGATGAACCAGCCATGAGGAGCAGGGGTTTAGTAAGCCACTGAGACACAGTAGCACCTACCTTGTCCCTTCTTTCTTGGGGCCAGCATGGACCACTTGAGCTGAGAAAGAGAATAGTTCATTATTGTTGTGGTTTGGAATTTTGACTTGGCTTTCCCCATTGAAAAGTGATTAGGATAGCTGGAGTACTACCATGTTTTTGTACAAAAGGGGTGAACAGGATTTCGGAGGCTAGACTGGAAACTAAGTGCTGTTGATGGATTTTAGAATCTATGAGTGTATTTTAAGTTTCAAACAGTCGACTTCTAAGTTAATTCTAAAATGTGATTGCCAAGTGTAGGCCTGCAGACTTAACATTTTTGCTTTTTCCACAGAGCAGCATTTGTTGTTTCTAGTATTTATGTACTGCCATGGGCCAATAAGTGTCTCTCTCTCTCTCAGAATATTCATGAACTCAGATGGACTGGCTAGGCATTTGGGTTTTTTCCTGTTGGTCTTTTTAAGTTTTATTAGCAAGGCCCTGAGAGGGCTCTTTAACATTCGTCCCTGGGGAAAGAAGTGTGTGACCTAACATTGCTGAACTTCACTGGCTAGTCAAGGACTACTCAGGAGCTGAGCCCGGACTGTGGGTGAGAAAAGCCCTGAACTCATTATTCAAATGCTTGACCATTTTAAACCTAAGACAAAGTACCAGCCCAACTGTCCCACCCTGAAGGTGCCCAAAGCATGTTTCTAATGCTGCCTTATTTACAGCCAGATTTGGGATGGACAGATCCTGAACTGCACTTGCTGGGGTAAGGCTGGGTATATGTGAATCCTGTCATCAGTGACCTTACCCCTTATACTGGGTGGTTCACCCTCACAATCTCAACTGTTAGAGAAATGAATTGTGGCTATGGTGTTTCACTAGTTAACTAGTGCTGTGACAGTTTGTTATGGGGCATGGAGTCAGAAGATCTGGGTTTAAAATATAATTCTGCTTCACCCTAGCCAGTTTGGCTCAGTGGTCAGAGCGTTGGCCCACGGACTGAAGGGTCCCAGGTTTGATTCTGGCCAAGGGCACATACCTCGGTTGCAGGCTCAATTGCCAGCCCGTCAGCACGCTGGCGAGAGACAAACAACCAGTCGATGTGTCTCTCTCACATTGATGTTTCTCTCTCCCTTCCACTCTCTCTGAAAAGCAGTGGAAAAAATATCCTCAGTGAGGATAAATAATAATTAAAATAAAATAAAATAAAATAAAATAAAATAAAATAAAATATAAAATAATAAAATAATAAAATAAATAAAATAAAATATAAAATAAATAAATAAAATAAAATAATAAAATAAAATAATAAATAAAATAAAATAATAAAATAAATTAAATAAATAAAATAAAATAAATAAATAAAATAAAATAAAATATAACTCTGCTTCTTACTGACTGAATGGCTTTGAGCAAATCTAACCTGTCTAAGCCTCGGCTTGCCCATCTATAAAATGGAATTGCCACCCACCTTCCAGAGTTCTTGTGACGATCAGAAGCAAGTGGTGTGTGTGAAACTCTGTACCCTGTTAGTTGTCATCATCATCATTTATTATTATTGCTTCCAACATGGCTTGAAAGTCACTCTTAGCCCTTGTTTGAAGTGCAGAGCACAATATGTACAAAACCAACATTGGAGAGAAGTGTGCAAGTTACTCCTCTAATTGGAATTCTTTTTGGTGGAAAAAGCTACCACTTCCAGAACATTTGCTCTGCTCATTTCTTTCCTGGTTCCTGTAGACACCTCCCTTTCCCCTCTGTGTCATCTTCTGTTTTGGTGTAGTATTACCTGCCTGATGTAGGAATTGCCAGGACCTTTTAAGTATAAACGCCTGAGAGACCCTCTTCCACCAATAGTTGCTGCTCTATTTGCCCTGCATCTAGAATGGGGCTTGGGGAAAGGAGTGTGGGGGTGGAGGGGTTGGTTCATTGAATACACTTGCAGTAGCTGAGAACCTTTGGACAAGCCAATTGACATTTTTCCCTCACTGGATTTGTAGAAAATGTGTAAGTTTACATTGTATATGGACAGTTTTTTCAAAAATGAGAAATAGGATCTTAATCAAGTATTTCATGGGATTTCCTTTGTATAAGTCTCACACTGTCAGTCCAGCCAAAAAGAGGAAAAATATGCTTTCCTCTATTGAATTTTTTCTTTGTATAAAGCTTTGACAAGCTACCATATGTTTCTTAGAGGTAGACTGCATGGAACCAGCTATCTCTATCTTTTTTAGCCTAGAAGCATCTCCACCAGTGGTTTTTATGATTGTTTTAATTCCAGTGTTCCTGTAAAATGTCAAGCTAGCTGGATTGAGTGGCTGATTTCTCTTTGATTTTGTCTACCTCAGTTTCATTTGTCCTAGAAATTTGTTACCATAACTAAGGATCATTTTCAATTAAAACATGTGGTTCATATTAAAGAATTATAGACAACCCTGTAACTTGGTTTTCTGTTTATTAGAAAGTTACAAATGTCTACCTCTTTTTACAAATGTCTATCATTTGTCTTAAGTAAAATTACTTTTTCAGTGCAAATATAAGTAAGAGAATCAAACAGACTCGTGATTCATGCATTCATTCCACAAATATCCATTGCACACTTTACTTGTACTATGTACTTACTGTTCCAGGCACAGGACACAGTGATGAACAAGAGAGAAATTCCTCCCGTTGTATAGATAGAAGAGGGCTGCAGTCTTAGATAAGACAGAAGGCATCACTGAGAAGGTGGCGTTTGAGTAACGACCTGAAGGAGAATGGAGTAAGCCCTGTTGATAACCAGGAAAAGAGGACTTCAGGCAGAGAACAGCTAGTGCAAAAGGTCCTGAGGCAGGAGTGACCCTGACTGAAGAACAGGGAGGACCTATTGTGGCTGAATTGGTGAGCCCAAGGGAGAGTACTAGGGGTGAAGTCAGAAAGGTAAAGAGGTCAGCGTCTGAAGGGAAGGTGAAGGGAAGCCAGCAGGACAGGATCTGCTGTCCTCGTGCAGTGAGCAGTGATGCCACGTCTCCCCTTGCTTGCTTTCTTCATCTCTTGGCAGCTCCAGGGCTCTGGTATGTTGAGGGCTCATTGTTGGGAGACTTTGGCCCTCTGGGCAGGTGCTCAGTACAGGCATCCAGAAGCCCAGGGCAATTACAGGACTCCCAGGAGTTTTATATCTTCCAGCATTTTTAGTGGCTTTCTATGTATCACCACCTTATAAATGGGCAGGCAGACTTTAAATCAAATCTTTGTAGGTTTTTTTTAGAATAGCTTATTGATTTTTTTTTTAGAGAGAGAAACATCGATGTAAGAGCATAAAATCAACCTCTGCTAGCTGCCTCCTGCATGCCTCTCACCAGGAATCAAGCCTGCAATCCACGTATATGCCCTGACCGGAAATTGAACCGACAACTTTTCGGTGCACAGATTGACACCCAACCTGCTGAGCCATACCAACCAGGGCAAATCTTTATGTAATTGAACCTTGGCTTTCAGTTTGATGCACTCACAGATGTATTTTGTATACTGTGTGATTACCTATGAAACTGAAATAATTTGTGAGCACTAACTCTTAAGGACCTTAATTCAGGCATATTAACATTTATTTGGGATAGATATATGCCAGAAATACTGTAGAGTAACAGTAATGGAAAATATTAGAAGCTCGTTTCAAAATGTTTTCATTAACCTTAACAGAATTAAATTTGCATACTGTTCCTTTTTTTTTCTTGCCTGGAGGTAAGATTCAGTGTTACTTTTTTTTGTTTTGACTAGTAGATTTTCCATAACAGATTATGGAGTAAATATTTCCTAACTACATAAAAATCCAAATTGTTGCTATTGATCAGAAACTATAGTTCACTTTATAAAAAGCTTGTATGAATCTGTTTTCAGGCATTGAAAAAATTTCTAGTCACTCTTTTTGGTTTATTCCTTTATTGAGGTGAATCCTCTATTATCTAAATTGTCTTCAGATTTTAGCCTTTAGAAGAACCTATAATTAATTAAATAGTTGGCATTTGGGTGAGTCTGTAAACTTCACTGTGAACAACAGACAAGATTTACTGTCTGACCAGCACATTCTACATGGGTAGAAGCCAGTGAAGCCAGAGGGCATGTGCTGCTCTGGGGAGACTGAACCCTTTGACGTTGATTTGTCAAGACACACTGTGCAACCAACTTCTTATCCTGAAAATTGCTAATTAAAAGGAGAAAAATAAGAAATTTAGCTAAATTCCTGCTTCTCCAGTACAGACTGTTTTTCAGGGTAACCAGATAGCCCTAGTGGATGAGATTCTTCTAGTATTTAGAATGTACTGCAGTATATTCTACGGTATACTGTGTAGTATACAGTATACAGAATATTCTTTAGTGTACCACATACAGTAATACTGAGACCCTTCTGTTTAGAAGTAGAGGGTAAATTTGGTGAAAGGCCCTGGGAGAACTTCATGATGGAGAGATCAGCCCTTTCCCAGCCAAATCCGTTGGTCAACCTCAGCATTATTGACTGTGACACAACCAGGTGATCATGTCTCCTGATAAGAACCACAGAGCAGCACCTCTGTAATATATTATTGTACTTCTTTTCTCCCCTCCCCTCTCGGGGGGGACGGGGGGATGACCAAACTAATGCAGCCTCTAGAATGAATTCCCAGTCTCCAGGAGATGTGAGGCGTAGAGGAGCAAGTTACACACCACCACAAGGGAGCAATCAGATGAATACAGAATGCGGCATGTTCTACAGGCTGCTAATCTGATTTGTTCAACAAGTCAAGTAGCATGAAGAAAAATTAGGTAGAAGGTACCTAAATTAAAAGAGAGAAGATATAATAACCAAATAAAATGAGCCTTTTGGGCTTGAGATTCAAACCAAAAAAAAGAGACATTTGAAAATATAATTTGGGAAGTTTGAACATGTACCAGGTCTTGATTGATTGGGATTTGCCTCAAAACATTTCAGCAAAAAGAGTTGAGAAGGATTCAACAATGGCACAGTGTCGGTAGTTATCAAAGATTTTTGATGGATGCGTGGGTTTTGGTTATACTCTGCTTTTGTGTATATTTGGACATTTTCCAAATTTAGAAAAAGGGAGGGAAATGTATGACTACATGGTAGGAGTGATGTGTCAGGAGTACCCTGTAAGTGGCTCCGTTTCATGGAGGGATTTGTGCGCGTGAAATGGCCTAACGGAAAGAAGAGTGTTTAGGAAAACTTCTGTTCTCTGTCTACTCGGGATACTCTACTTCGCTTCTGGCACTTCTGATTTCCAAATGTGTGGTGGAGGTTTTCCCCACACCAAGCAATTCTGGGTCATTCCTGACACTGTCTGGAGGTAGCATCAGAATCCCATAGGTTAAGGGCTCACTCCCACAAGACTGTCCCCCTCCCCTTTAGATACAGTTACAAGTCCCGGATGTTGTTACCTGTCCTTTTTACTGACTGGCTGTGAATCAGAGGTTCCCATGATTAATTTGCTAGAGCAGCTCATAGAACTCAGAAAAACATTTTACTTACTAAATTATAAAAGGATATAACTCGGGAACAGCCAAATGGAAGAGATGCATTGAGCAAGGTATGTGGGAAGATATATGAAACTTCTGTGCCCTTTCCAGACGTGCTGCCCTCCTACCACTTCCATATTTTCAGCAACTTGGATGCTCTCTGAACTCCTTTCTTTGGGCTGTTGAGCTTTTTCAAGGCTTCGTTACATAGGTGTGGTTTGATTAAATCATTGTTGGGGGCTTATTGATTGTACCTCCAGCCCCTTCTACTCCCCAGAGGATTGGTTCCCCTGGCAACAAGCCTCCATCTTTAGGTGCTTTCCAAAAATCATCAACATAAACTCAGGTTTGGATGAAGGAGGTTTGTTATGAATAACAAAAGATACTTTATCTCTCGTTACTTAAAAAAATGCCAAGGGTTTTAGGGAGCTATGTGCTAGGAACCTTGGAAGAAGACCAAATATGTATATTCCTTACTATAAATCACAATATCCTAGAGAGCGTTATTGAGTAAGGTATAGCTATGGAAAGAAAAGCAGAGAAATAAAGAAAATAGAAGTGACCAAGGAAGAAAATGAGAACAGAGGAAAAACACCTCTGAAGGCAGGACCCCAGCAGCAGGCGTAGGAGTCAGAGAAGGGATAGTGTGCTCCTAATTTTGGAGAATATGACTTAAAATTTCATAGTTGCTAAAAAGACTTGAGTAAACATAAGGGGCAAATTGGGTTTGATGGGCAAATTAGAAAGAAACAAAAGATTTCATGGAATGTAATTTTATGTAGAACTAGCTTTCCTGAGTTATTTCCTATTATAAATTTTAATGGTTGCTGGTCAGCTTATGAGATTTCACAGGATTGTTTTGGCAGCCTCTCTCATCTTTACAAATTAGGGATCTGAGCATTTGAGAAACAACATTTTCCTAAAATCCTTCTGGGACCAGTGCACACAGGGGCTGTGTCCTGTACTGCTCTGCTGCTCAGGCTAGTACAGCCTTCCTGCAGAGGGGCTTGTTTGCAGTATCCATCCCTCTACAAGACTGGGCTTTCTGACCTCTAACTAATGCTGAAATGAAATGTTCAGAGCCAGGAAAATAGAAATATCCTGATGCTGTGGAACCCCTGTGAGTCCCTGGTCACTCCAGGACTCCCCCCGGAGGCCCCACTAGCTCTGGAGGAGGCCCCAGTCACCTGGCCTGCTTTCCTCTTCACCTAGCTGCTATCACCTGGTCAGATACAGATGCGCTGGCCGAACACTGGCGAGGATGAGTGAGGACAATCTAAAGTGCTCCAGGCCTGGTGGCAAGACAGATGAATAAGTAGACTGTGACACTAGGTGTGATGAGTGCCTTGATGCACTGGAAAACAGCCTCAAGCCTAATCATTGATTGGTTCACTGTTCCCCTACCCAGCTCCCTGTGACAGGCCTCAGCGACCATACGAGAACCTCCTACCTATCTGGTAGGTGATGGCAGGGCAGAGAACCTTGTCGGCCCTGGTAAGAGTTTAGATTTTATACAGAATGAGGTGAGACTTTTTTTTAAAGAGGGATTTTGAGCAAGGGACTGATATTTAAGTTGTTTAAAAAAATCACTAGGGCTACAAGTGAAAGAAACCAAACTCAAAATACCTTAAACAATGACAATAAAAGCAAAAACAAGCTAATAGTTATATAGTACTTATGTTATGCTCTGTTCTAAGACTCTACACATTTTTAAAATTTTCGTTAAATTTATTGGCGGTGACTTTGGTTAATAAGATTATATAGGTTTCAAGTGCACAATTCTACAATACATCATCTGTATATTGCATGTGTGTTTACCACACAAAGTCGAGTCTTCCGTACCATATATTTGATGAGATGATACACATTAACTCACTGAATTCTATTAATAACCTTATGAGTTAGGTACTATTCATATTTACATTTTATTGATGTGGAGACTGAGGTGTGGACAAGTTAAGTAATTTATCAGAAGTCTTATGGCTAATCCAGACTTTAGACCCAGGCAGTTTGACTTACAGAGTACACTCTTTACTGTAGCACTGTACTGCCTCTCAACAAAGCCATGTACAATAGTCCCCCCTTATACATGATTTCACTTTCCACAGTTTCAGTTAACCTCTGGTCCAAAATATTACTTGGAAAACACCGACAATAAACAATTCACAAGTTTTAAATTGCCCGTCATTCTGAGTGATCTGATGAAATCTGCCTTCCTGCTCCGTCCCGCCCGGTACGTGAATCATCCCTTTGTCCACAGTGTCCACACTTTATACGCTACCTGCCCAATAGTCACTTAGTAGCCGTCTCGGTTATCAGGTGGACTGTGTGGTCTCACAGGGCCTATGTTCAGGGCATCCTTACGTTACTTAATAATGGCCCCAAAGCACGAGAGTGACACTGGCGATTCGGGTATGCCCGAGAAAAGCCGTAAAGTGCTTGTTGTGTACAGTCAGAGTGTCACCTGTAGCTAAGTCACAACGCCTGTGCCATTCACCTCACCTCATCTCATCACGTAGGTGTTTTGTCATCTCACATCACAAGAAAGGTGAGTACAGTACAGGGAGATACTGTGAGAGAGAGACTGCATCACCTAACTTTTATTAGAGTACAGTTATAATTCTATTTTATTATTGTTAATCTCTTACTGTGTCTAAGTTATAAATTAGACTTTATCATTGGTATGTATGTATAAGAAAAAATGTAGTATGGATAGGATTCAGTACTGTCTGCAGTTTCAGGCATCTTAGAACTATCCCCTGTGGATAAAGTGGGACTGCTGTATTTACCTATGAAACTAAAGAAAGTAAGCTTTTGGGGAGTGGTTGGATCTAGGGGCTCACTCAGTACTGCACGGACTCAGCCTTTGTCTCCTCTCTGCCTTCATTTCCAGGCAGTCCCTAACAACTCAGCAGAAAAAGCACCTCTGCTTTTCCTGAGGTCCTGACAAAAGTTCTACAGTTAATGTGGTTGGCTTGGCTTAGGTGATTTGCTCGTCCTTGGACCCTATGGCCAGAAGGGTGAAACTAACCCACCGACTGGCCACTTCTGGGGCTGGGGTGCAGGCAGAGCAGTGCAGGAGTGATTTCCTGAGGGGCTGCCTTCGAAGCAACATGGATTGGATGATGGGGAGGCCACCCTGCAGATGCCAGCTGGAGAAGGTTAGAGGATGAGAAACATAGTTAGGACCCTGGATACATGTTGGTAAATTGTTTCATTTTTCAGGATTTTAGCAGTTTATTAGGTCTTTCTTTGAAGCCTTCTGTTAATGTCTCTTAGTAAACTTCCATAGTTTGCTTCATAGTGACTGTGTGTACTTCTTAAAATTATTAAGTAATTTATATTTTAGTTGCTATAATGAATGAAATAATATTTAAAAGTTTTTTCTATAACATAGAAACATTGATATTTATATTATTCTCTCCTGCTATGGGACTGAACTCAATAATTCTAATGTTTCATTTCGTTTATTTGCTACTTTTTAGTATATGTAGTCATGTCATCTGGATGTGTTTCCTCTCTTCCAATAGTTATATATGTTGTTGCGTTGACCGTAAGTTTTAATATATAGGTATGCCTCGTTTTATTGTGCTTTGCAGATACAGTATTGTATTTTTTTTACAAATTGAAGGTAAGACTGTCCACCATCAAAAAGATTGTAACTCTCTGAGGCTTAGGTGATGTTTAGCTGCTTTTTTAGTAATAAGGTTTTTTTTGTTTGTTTATTTTGTTTTTTGTTGTTGTTGATCCTCACCTGAGGATATTTTTTCCACTGGTTTTTATTTTATTTTATTTTATTTATTTTATTTTATTTTATTTTATTTTATTTTATTTTATTTTATTTTATTTTTTAAAAATATATCTTTATTGATTTCAGAGAGAGGAAAGGAGAGGGAGAGAGAGAGAGAGAAACATCAATGATGAGAGAGTCATTGGTCGAGCCCACAACCCGGGCATGTGCCCTGACTAGGAATTGAACCCCGATCGCCTGGATCCTAGGTCGACGCTCAACCGCTGAGCCACGCCTGGCCGGGCTCCACTGGTTTTTAAAGAAAGAGTAGAAGTGCAGGGGAATAGAGAGAGAAAGAAACATCAACGTGCAAGAGACACATCCATTAGCTACCCCTGCACACCACCCAGGCAAGTGCTTTTGACAGGAAACCGAACCTGCGACCCTTGGGTGCATGGGCTGATGCTCTAACCACTGAGCCACAGGGGCCAGGGCTGATAGGTATTCTTAAGGTTGAGGTGTATGTGTTCACTTGGGCAGCATGTAAATTAAGGTATGTACATTGGGGTTTTTTAGCCATAATGCTATTGCACACTTAATAGGCTGCAGTATAGTGTAAATATAACTTTTATATGCACTGGGAAACCAAAACATTCATGTGACCCAGAATGGTTTGAAGGAGAAATATGATAGGGTGAAAGATACTGGACTTGCATAGGAGTGAATCAGAATTTCACTGACTCACTGTGTGTTTTGGGAACAATTGTTATTAGTTTCTTTCTTGGCTTCTGACCAATAGCCCTCACCCCTACTCAACACAGATACACCCATGGTCAGATGGTGTTTCTTCATAAAGTATGGAACATTAGGTGACTAGACTCAGGCCCAGATCATGAAAAGGCATAAGTTTGCAGGAACACAAAGCTCTTAGATTTATCTGATTTTCAACTCTAATTATTCGGAGACATTGGAGTCTAGATATTTCTCTTCCCTGTAGCGCTTCAGGTTGTATTTCAGTTCTGCAGCAAAGCAGATGCCTAGATGCTCAAAAGATTTCTTCTGCTCGTACATTTGAGCTCTAGTGCAGTTACTGGTGTCTCAGAAGTCATCTGAGGAGGAAGGGATTTCTCTCTGCTCTTTTTTTAACAGTAAGGATTTCAAAATTTATTCAAAACAGTACAGTCTGAGTGATTGTGGTGGCTGCATCTCCCAACCAGTGGTGCTGGCATCTAGTACAGGGAGGCGAGGGACGCTGCTAACAACATCTTACAGTGCACAGGACACCCCCCACCCCCAACACACACACAACAGAGGATTCTCTGGCCTCAAATGTCAGTGCTGAAGTTGAGAAACCCTGGAGTAGTGGAACTTGCTTGTGCAGACTTGTGACAGGAGCTGTTCTTAAATTTTTTGAGGAACAGCGAGAAGGCCAGTGTGGCAAGAGCAGAGAGAGGAGGGATAGGAATAGGTTCGGAGAATAGTCAGGGACCAGATCATGTAGGATATTGTAAGACACAGTGAGGAGTTCAGATTTTATCCTGATTGTAATGGAAAGGCATTGGAAGATTTTGAGCAGGGGAATAAAATAATCTGATTTCTGTTTATAAGGCTTCCTGTGTGGAAAGTAGCCTCTAGGGGAGAGAGGCGAGACTCTGCTAGTTTCCTCCCAATATCCAGTCTACCCTTCTTCCTTAGAGTTTTCTGGTGTGTGTGTGTGTGTGTGTGTGTGAGAGAGAGAGAGAGAGAGAGAGAGAGAGAGAGAGAGAGAGAGAGAGAAGAGTCAAAGATGACTCCAGGGTTTATGACATGAGCACTTGGATCACTGGTAAGTGCTATTTACTGAGTGGGGAGCAATGGGGAAGACCTAGAAAAATAGGTCTGCAATGCCTTTTAGACATCCAAGAGGCGATGCCAAGTAGATAATTGGATATACAGTTTTGTAGTTCAGGGCTGAGATCCAGACTGGAGATGTGAATTTGAGAACCATCGGTTAGTAGATATTATTTAAAGCTATAAAACTGGATGAGGTCATCAAGGAAGTGAATGTAGCTAGAGAACCAAAGGGGGAACCCAAGGACCAGTGAGTCATGGGGCACCGACATTCAGAGGTCAGGAGATGGATAAGGAGCAGCCAAGGAGGGTGCAGAAGGAACAGCCAAAGAGTGAGGGAGGCAGTGGGGCAAGTGCAGTGTCTTGGAAGACAAGGGAAACGAGTGTCCTCAAGAAGCCACCATCTCCAATGCTGCTGAGAGGAGGTGTGAGACCCGCTTCCCTACCTCAGCCCATCTCACCACAGTTATCACCTATTGAAATACCATGTGGATGAGTGGCTAGGAGTGTCCCTGTCAAATGGGGATGGTGATTTGTATTCAATGAAGTGACACCTGTGAGGCATCTAGTACCATGTCACCTAAGATGCAGAGAGCCCCTCTCGTAAGTGCTGAAAATGTTTACGGAGTCAGATTTCCACCTGTGAATTCCTTTTGCCTTTTTAGTCAGTTTATCAGTTGAGATACTTTAGTATTTTTTTTCTTGATTGAAGTGACAGTTTTTAATAAAAAATAAACTCACATCAACAAAAAGAATTTCCTAAATTCTAGTAGGCTCCTGGGCCATATTCTGGTTGGGTGACTTAAATATATTTTTATCCCTGCCCTATATAAACCCACAGTATTAATTTGCTTGTCTACTGTAATTAATGTGCACCTAGTTACCTTGAGTTGCATTTACCTTTTTCATGTCCTGGGTGATATTTTATAATTATCCTACTTAGTTATGTTAAGATTTATAGCAGTGTAGTGAAATACAAAACTTTCTTATGTGTGTTGGCTTGGTAATAAATTTTTGACTTATTTTGCAAAGCAGGCCATAAAACAGAACACACAACATGATTTAGTTTTTCCAAAAACCATCTACAGGTACAAATGTAGGCTGTATCAAAACATGTAATCAGTGGTTATTTAGTAATATTTGGTACATTTATTTATCTAACTGATCTTTTCCCCCCTAATTTATTTGCAGTGAATATGTATTACTGATGTAAAAGGTTGTGTGTACCACAGTGCTTGGCACATGAAGTAGGAGTTCAGAAACCATCTGTTGATATTTTCACCAGCAGTAAAGCAGCATGTCCAGGGGCAGAATGTAATTTTGTCTGAATGACTAGCATTTGGTGTTGACTCAGCCACCCTTGGGCATGTGTTAGCTTTTCTTCCTTCCCTGGTTCTTTCTCCTAAACATAGCATGGCAGTTTCTTTATGCTCTAGGTTAATACTGACTGCAAAGAGATCTTTGTTATTGTTTTGTTTGTTGCTTTTTTAGTTTTAAATATTTAAACACTGTAATCCGTTTTTAGGTCAGACTGTACATGGTAGTTTCTGTAAGCTTGTTTTTTACATTTTCATACTGTAATCTAATCTTCATCAGGCACTTTCCACAGTCCGTGGAAATGCATGGACTGTGTTCTCTGTCTCTCTGGAGACACATTTAGGTCTTTGTATCACGTTCTGGACTTCTGTTTAGGTCATTATATAATGACTCTGGAATTGTCATAAGAACAGAAGAGCAAGGTTGAGGAGGACACTTGGAAACAAATGTAATGTTTAAGGTATAAGTAAGGATTGGAGAGAAAGAAATGATTGAATTACTGGAATTTCTAATAAAAGGAACCAATTCAAATTGACTTCATTTCATTCACTCTAAACTTTTAAACTGATGAGAAATAAATAGTAGAATCCCTGGAAATCTTTGACACTATGGTATATGGGACAGTTTTACTTCACTCTGCCGGTTTTGAAAAATACCAATTGGTAAGTAAGGCTGAGCAGGAAGTGAATTTAGCGAGACATCGTGTGCATTGCCATGATGACCACAAGGTGTGCTGGGAGATGGGGTGGTCTTGGGCACTCTGTAATTCCCGCAGGCAGATGCTAAGGGCTGAGCCAGGCCCCAGCTCGGGAGAGGAGTAATGAAAAACAAATTTAAACTAATTTTTTTTTTAATTAATAAAATATAAAAATTACCAAAAAGAAAAGGTTTTCTGATTTTGTCCATGAACACAACACCCTTAGCAGCAGATGTGATACATGTTCAAGGGGATGGGAAAGTTAATTCGTACCCTTTCCCTCCACCTTTAGGGATTCCCAGAAAAGATAGTTTCATTTTAGCAGAACCTTGATTGCTGTTTATAATCCAGAATGTTCCATTGAGGCACAAGGGGAAGGATCACTGATTGTCTATACTCAGAAATTGGGCCTTTATGAGGAATTTAAGCCACACCAAAAGGTTTCTCCTAATGCAAAAGTCTGATAATGGCCTGTTGTTACTTGAAATTCCATCAACTTGGGGTACATTGGGGTGAATGGATTTATTTATTTTTAATGCAAATGCCAAGGGTAAGGTTAAATCCAATTGCTTTCTTCATAATTTTTAAATGAGACTGATGTGCTGAAGGACTCGACAGATGTTTTGGGGGTTGGAATTCCTCAAGAGGTACGCAAAGCTGCTCTTTTTCCCAAGCTCCATCTGCCTTCCCCCTGTTTATCATTGCTTTTTCCAGCCAGTCTTAGCAGCTGTTCTCTGCTGTAGAGATCATAAACTTTGAGACTCACGCCACACAGGAGTACCACAGGCCACCCCGCTTGTTACTCTTGTCCCAATCCCTTTCCCACTGTCTGAGAAGACTAAGCCATGCCCCTCAGTCTCCATTCCTGCCCCAGGGTCTGACACTGTATGGAGGATGTCAGGGTTCTTCTCCTTTTCTTAGTACCCACCCACTGTTGTGGCTACACCCCAGATCTTGTTATAGGAGGACAAGGCAGCCTTGTGGTTAGAAGTACAGCCTTTGGAGTCAAACAGACTGACATTGGATCTCTACTGCACATCACGTTTCTTTCTCTCTGTAAGCCTCAGTGATGTCATCTGTAAATGGATGAATTGGCGCCACCCCACAGAGTTGCTTCACTGCATATAAAGTGCTTGGTATGGCTTAAGCCCTCAATAAGTGGTAGTTGTTGATAGAGCTATAACTATAGCTCCACTGACATTTTAAACTCAAATGTCTCCCTCTTCGACCACTTCACTCATTCCCCAGCTTGCCACATCTGTTCTGCAGCCTCACTGAATCCCGCAGTCCGGGAAACTTTCTCCATGTAAAAAACTGCTGTCCACTGCCCTGGGATCACACACTTTCAAGTTCATAACTTTAGAGTCTATATTTCCTTCCAGGTTTCTCAGGAAGATCCCAAGGACTAGACCATCCGTGGGTCAAGGAGGGTGGGGTCTGTTACGGGAGGGAAGCTGGGATAAGAGAGAAGATGTAGTAGAGAAAAGATGGGTAGAGGCAACTGGAGATTGAGCTCTGTCCTCTCTCAGGAGAAGTTGCTGTTTATGCATCTGTACTTTATGCAAACTTTTAGAGCAGATATTCTGTGAAATGGCTTTTTTAAGATCCAGGGTAACTATTGGTTTGATTGGCTTTTAATGAATTGTTTACAACACAAATATTTTGTCACAAACATATTTGGATTGACTCTCCATGCATCATGGGTAGGAGGAGGGAGGAGCTGAGTTCTTGTTCTCGTCAGTCCTGATGTATAGGGAAGATTAAGTGATTAATCCTAGGTCAAACATAGTAAGTTAGTGGAGACCACATACCAAATGTCTGCCTTTTTAAATTTTTAAAAAAATATATTGGTTTCAGAGAGAGAAAGGAGAGGGAGAGAGAGATAGAAACATCAATGATGAGAGAGTCATTGATCGGCTGCCTCCTGCACACCCCCAACTGGGGATGGAGCCCGCAACCCGGGCCTGTGCCCTGACCGGGAATCGAACTGCGACCTCCTGGATCCTAGGTCGATGCTCAGCTGCTGAGCCACGCCGACCAGGCCAAATGTCTGCCTTTTAAAACGGGGCAGCATTTCTCCCCACCCTTACTCCTCCAGCAGCACCCTCCTCCTCTCACCATTCTCCCACTCAGCCATAAGCGGACGCTCCCAGCCCATCCTGCCATTGACCAGCACTGTCAGATGATGTCCGTTCTTCACCCTGCGTCAGGCCTTCAGAGCTGTCCCTGAATGTTCCCTTTTAGAAAGGGGTGGGGTAACTCTCCCTGATCCCTTGGTCCTCTCTTCAGAGAGCCTTTTCCTTCCCGCCTCGCCCCTTAGGGTTCCTCCTCCAGTAGCCCCCGACTTTGTATATCTACTTATTGGTTTGTTCCCTGCCATTAGAAGGTAACTCTCATGAGGACAGGGACTTGCTCATTGTGTTGCTTGTAATATCTTCTGGCCTTTTTTGTGCTTTGTACACATGAGGCATTCACCTGTAACGGGCTGGGAAAATGAACGACTCAGTTGTATTGGTCAGAAGCAGTAGAGTGATCGCAGAGATAGTGCATGGCATCTGCACTTCCCCCTCCCTTTGCCACGCAGCCCGGGAAGGATGAGGAGGTATGTGTGCTGAGGACCCAGCTCTCCTCATGCGCTTGCACTGTGGAGCTTCGGGACGTCCTCAGTTAAGGTTGGTTTTCTGTCATGTCCCTGGTCTCAGTGCAACCAGCCCACAGCTGTATCCAGCTGTTTAGAGCCTGTTGAAGGCAGTGGGGTACGCTGGCTAAGGGCATAGACATTTGAGTCATGTGACCACTCTGCCACATCAGTTTATGTTCCTCTGACAGAGTTTTAAACCTTTCTGTGTCTTTGCCTTATTGTCTGTAAAATGGAACTGACCTCATGCAGTTGTTGCCAGTTTTAAATGAGATGATCCATGTGAAATCCTGAGCATAGGAGAAATACATGCTGAGTGTTCAGTTAAATCTGGCTGTTATTATGTACGGCATTAAATAAATGCCGTTTATTCTATTCATGTCGCGTGTCCCTAGGTTGCTAAGTCCTCTTCCTCTGTGTCCCTCACCCTGCCCCATCTAGCACAGATCATTGATGGGGTACAGGTTTGGGGGAGGTGTGAGTAGAAACCCAGGAGGTTTGGATGTGAATTTAGCCTGTAATTCTGATTGTTCACTGTAGAGGGTGGATGCTTTGGTGTGAGATTTCTGTGAGTTTTTTTGTTTGTTTTAGTTTGGTCCTGGTGATTTCCATAGGGGAAAATAATTCAGAGGGATTAAGTGTCACCACTGGGAAGTTGCCTGACTCTTTCTCCAGGAAGCGCAACTCTGACCAGTGGGGATGGAACAGGGCAGCATCTGAAATGTGCGCTAGGAAGTGAGCAGGCCAAGGTTGAGTCTTATTTTTGGCTGCTCCAAGGGACAGGACTGGGCTGGAGGGTGGGCATTGGGGTCAAATTTTAGTTCCTTGTAAAAGGCAATGGAAATAGTTCCCCAACCCCAAGGCGTGCACTGAGTGCTGGCAGTGAGTGGGCCCTCCCAGCTGTGCTCCTGCCAGTTGGATAAATTGCAAACTCAATAAATAAATTTTGGTAAGTAACCTACTATGTAAGCCAGTGAAATTTGAAATACATTCCATGAAAAAAATTTTGACTGTTATGGAACATGATAAAAGTTGCAAAAAGGTTTTGTTTTTGTTAAATTTGGTGTGGGCAAAACAGCTGTAAAAGATTAGGGGAAAATGTCAATAACCTGGAAGGTCTCTACTCAAATTGCTTTTCAGGTGGCAAGTTCTTGCACTCCTTTAAAGAAAAAGAAATAGTAAATCATGGACAACACCTTGTAGCTGGGGTTAACTCAAGCAAGCAAACAGGGACCAGCAAGGTCAGAGAACAGCTTTAACCAGTGCCAGAGGCTTGCAGATAAATACACATTCGTATCTTAAAATGTCTGTGGTATATAGCATTTTTAGTATATACATTATTATAATTATATATTAATAGTATATGCTAAAATAGTGTTATGTATATGGTATTTTTAAAATTAGTTTTCTCCTTTAATGGACTATTCCATCAACCAACCAACTACTAATATGTGAGGGTTTCTGCTGTACTAACAAATGGAGTTGTCCAGTAGGTTTTGTTGACTCCTAGAATACTGGTCTGTCAGCTTTGTTTCGTAAGAGTAGAAATATGACATACAGCTATGTAATAACTATGTTAATAACACTGTTACCAAAATAACCTGTATCTTTGGATTCCATTTCCAATGGAATGTCTTCTTACAGTCAAACTGACTTTTCAGATTTTTAATCACCTGGCTTTTACTCTGCCTTCTGAATACTGTGTAGACATAATTGGAATTGTGGGTTGCTCTGATTTAGCCGGAGCTCACATACAGGAGGGTTGATGTGAGCCAGAGTCCAGATGAGGGGAGTGGAGAACAGGAATGGAGGAGGCTAGGTGAGAAGTTGGAAGATACATTGTACCTTGGGCCTTGCTATTTGGGTGACTTGTAGGAATCAGGCACCCAGGTCCAAAGATGAGAACAGAGGCAGATTCCTTCTAAAGCATGGTGCGTTTTTTAAAAAATTTATCTTTATTGTTGAAAGTATTACAGATGTCCCTTTTCTTTTCCCCCCCCCATTGCACCCTTTCACCCTGCCCCCCATCCCCAGGCCTTCACCACACTATTGTCTCTGTCCATGGGGTATGCATTTATGCATATCAATTCTTTGGTTAATCTCTCCCCACCCACCCCCACCTTCCCTCTGAGATATATCAGTCTGTTAAGCATGGTGACTTTTAAGCTTCGTATAATTTCAGATTCCTACCTAGTTGTTACCTTCTACTCAAATTGATGGTTGAGAATTTATTGCACTAATGCAGTAGCAACCCATAACCTAAAAGTGCCTGGCTCTCTTGTTTTCACAGGTGCTGGGGCGATGTTTCCTGACCGTGGTGCAGGTCCATTTCCAGTTTTTGACCCAGGCATTACAGAAGGTCCAGCCAGTGGCTCACTCTTGCTTTGCCGAGGTGGTCATGCCTGAAAAAAAGAGCAGCAGCAGTGGTGGCAGCTTGTCTGGCATGGGCCACACACCTGAACTGGAGGAAGCTGTGCGATCCTGGCGGGGGGCTGCTGAGGTAACCATGCCTTTGGGGCAATGGCTGTCCTGTGTTCAAACAGGAGAGGCCTTTGCCTAGTGTTTCTTAAAAGAGCCTTCTTATTTAGAAATATGAGTTTTAAGCTGTTACCAGTAGCTTGTTCATTCATTTAACAGTGAGTGTCTTTGTAAATGCCCACTTTGGGTCAGGCACGCGCCAGGCACTGGGATGACAGCCACTGCTCACATCCTTCTTGGAAAAGGGGCTTACAAAAAGCAGTGAAGGGGCTGTGATGGAGGTGCATGGGAATCCAGGGGAAGGGGCCTGCCTCCAACTAGGACCAGTGCGGCAAAGCATCTGGAAAGAGGGACCCGGGAGAAAAGGCTGGAGCCTCAGTCTATAAAGACAGGCTAGAGCTGGCTGCAGAGGGCGAGTAGTCAGCCAGGCAGCTAGGTGGGGATGTAGTTGGTGAGAACACATTTCTTGTAGGCATTTTAATATTCCTTTGTTTCCAAGGCAGGGGGAAAGAGCCTTTTTGAGTCAAGGCTTTAGTTTTGCTTTACAGAGTAAAAGATGATTTGTAGTTCAGGAGGAGTATATTGACTTATTTTGTAGTATGTTTGATCATTCCGTAATTAAACTGGTGAAGGATTTCGTTTTATGTTTTAGAAATCTTTAACCACATTTTTAAACGTGATTTTTTTTTTTACATCTTAACCTTTTACATTCCCCGGTTTTCTTAATTCATTTTTATGCTGTTCTGCATTGTTGTGATTTCTTTTGAATTTCCTTTCCGTGTTTTTCCCGTTTGCTTCTTTGTTTTGGTCTCTTGTGTTAAGGACTTTCCTTGGCTTTCTTGGTGTTTATCAGAGCAGCCCGAAAATGCTAATTGGGGGTCAAATGTGAGAGTGGGACCTGTTGACTTTATTGCAGGTGGTCGGGCAGTGGGGTCCAGACCCTTATCTTGTCATCTTAAAATCCTGTGTGTGTGCTGGCTCCTGGGCTTCAGCCTTCTGATCATGCAGCTCACATTCATACCCTTAGCACCGGGCTCACGGTCTTCTCCACTCCACTTGTTGGCATCATTCATGCTGGGAATCCAGCCCACATGGGGCCTCCTGGTGGTCCCTTGACCTCACCTTGACCTTTTCCTTCATCCACTTCAGTCTACCCAGGCCTTCTGCCTTCCTTACTTTGCTTCCAGCCAGTGATGGTACCCCACAGTACGCTGAGAAAATAGAATCCACCAGGCAGCAATCCCTCCTCTTCACGTCACCAAAATGACACCCTCCCCCCATTCAGACCCTCTTCTCTTCCTTCCCTTCATTATAATGAAGGAAGTGCCCTCTTTTCCTGTTGCCCTGTCGCCACCCTTCAAGGCTTCTGTGGTGGGACCCTGTGTTCTCTCCCCTTCAGCATGCTCCCGCCAGCACCAAACATGCTTCCAAACCCAAAATTCCACCCTGCCCTGTTTCTCTGCTCTTTTCATGGCCAACTTCTTAGAGTTGTTTACCTCATCTTTGGTTCATTCTAAAAAACATCATTAGGAAGCATTTGAAGTACATAGGAAATGCCACACATTTCCATCCATCTTCCTTTTAGCTTTGTCAAATGAATCTTAACTTTCTGCTACATTGGCTCTATACCTTTTATTTTTTTATTTTCATTTTTTTTCAAATATATCTTTATTGATTTCAGAGAGAGGAAGGGAGAGGGAGAGAGAGATAGAAACATCAATGATGAGAGAGTCGTCATTGATCAGCTGCCTCCTGCATGCCCCCAACTGGGGATTGAGCCCGCAGCCCGGGCATGTGCCCTGACTGGGAATCGAACCGCCATCTCTGGATCATAGGTGGATGCTCAACCGCTGAGCCATGCTGGCTGGGCTTTTTTTTATAGAAAAATATTATTACAAATTCAGATGAATCCCCTTTGTACCTCTCCACTATCTTACATTCCTTCCTCTCTAGAGATAACCTCTTGAGTGTGGAGTTTGTACACATTTTTATATGTTTGCTCTATATGCAAGTATTCATGAATAGTATAAGGTATTATTTTATACAATGTGAAACTTTATATGAATGGTATCATTCAGCTCACTGAAATCTGGCTTCCACTCTTACACAAGAACATGCCTTCTCTTGTCAAGGTCACTGCTGCCTTCTGTGTTGCCAAATCCAGAGAACCCTTTGACTCCATTCAGCAGCTCACGACAATATGAGCGCTTAGAAATCCTCCCTTCTTGTGACATTTTCTGAAACTAGGAGTTCTTAATTACCCTTTAAGACTGCCTCCTTTACCCCTCAGACCATCCTCTCCATCTACTTTGCTAGCTTCTCTTCAACAAAACCTATGAATGTGAATTTCTCAAGGCTCAGTTCTAGGGAGTCTCCATCTAGCCCTGGGACTTTAAAAACTGTCTGTGTCCTGCGGGCCCTCAAATGTATGTGACCAGTCCACTCCTGTGGGCTCCAGGCCCCTGTATTCAGCTTCCGCTTACCTCAGGTATCTAGGTGTTTCAGGCTTAACTTTCCCCCACAAACCTGTCCCTCCCCAGATCTTCCCCATGCTAGCAAGTGGTGCCATTCCACACAGGCTCATTCATGCAGGAAGCCTGAGATTTACCCTCCAGTTTTTCTGTCATGTTTACATCTAATCCATAAGAAAGGCTTACAGGTTGCACCTCCAAAATATCCCAGATCTTTCCCTTTCTTTCCGGTCCACTGTCACTACCCTAGTCCATGCTCTCTCCTGACCCTGTAGTATCTTACCCCTTTCTCCCTTTCCTGTCTGGCCATCCTTCATCTCTTTCCATTTAAAATTAGCTGATGTTGCAGCCCATTTCCATAAAGTGTGGACTCTTCACTATGACCTGCCTAGTCCTGCATAGTCTGGCTCCTGCCTTGCCCACCAGCCCATCTGTGGTCACTGTCCCCCTTGCTCACTGGGTTCTAGTTTCTTTGCAGACATGATAGCCTGTCCTACCCCCATCCCACACTTGTGTTGACTGCCTCTTTTGCCTTCTTAAATTTTCAGCCTAAATACTGATTTCTCAGCATCTACAGAGCTCTTATTACAGTTTTGTTTCCCTCCATGTGTTTTTCTCCATTTTTAATTTTTTAGAGAAATATCTTTTTTAAAAATTATTGATTGATTGATTTTTTTTTTAGAGAGAAAGAAACATTGATCTCTTGTTCCACCTAATTATGCATTCACTGGTTGATTCTTGTGTGTGCCCAGACCAGGGATCAAGCCTGCAACCTTGGCATATCGGGACTACACTAACCAACTTAGCTACCCGGCCAGGGCCTCCATTTTAATTTTTAAGTGTATTATTTATTATTTCTTTTCCTTTAATGTTCCAATGTATTTTGTCTTGTTCTGTATTGGTGTGACTTTTTACTTTCGTGTATAGGAACACCCAACCATGTACATTCTTTTTTTTTAATTCTGGGAACTCCAGATGCCAATATTCTAGGTTATATGTCTTTTTAAAGCAGAGAAATTTTAAATGCAAACATTTTTTATATATAAAAAATAAATAAGGGGTCAGGAAGTCTTTTTTCCAGGGTTTCTTAAAGAAGACAGTGCTATGCCAGGCTTGTGTTTTCTTCAGGATGGAGTCTTTCAAAATTTCTGGGTGCCCAGTTTGTAATATGACCAATCCAGAAAGTCTGCCTTATATCTAATGCTTAGATGATTTCTAGCTTTATTTCCGTTGTTTTTACTTTTTATCTTTTTAATTTTGCTAATATCTGTAGCATCCTCTTTACCTACCAGTAACTCTTTATGTTGCAGGCAACATCTAGACTAAGAGAAAGAGGCTGTGATGGCCGCCTGGCAGGAATTGAAGTTCAGCAGCTCTTCTGTTCTCAAAGTGCAGCAATTCCTGAGCACCAGCTAAAAGAACTGAACGTAAAAATTGACAGTGCTTTGCAAGTAAGTTTTTCAGAACTGGCACAACGATGCCTGAGGGATAGAACAAGGGAGGGAGTCAAGGTTGTGAGATTGAACCAGCTGGAAAAAGTAATAAGATAGTAGTTGGCCTTAAGTTTTAAAAACTAGAAATTTTAAATTTCTATTTTCATTGAACTTTGTCATTTTATAATCTATGGAATCTTGATTCTTGAAAATAATTTCTTTGCAGGCATATAAGATAGCTCTGGAAAGCTTAGGCCACTGTGAATATGCAATGAAAGCTGGTTTCCACTTGAATCCAAAGGCAATTGAAGCCAGTTTGCAGGTACGCTTTTCTTTCTGGTAGCTTTTGGGAGCTGTGGCATGGCAGTCTCTCCATTCCAAGTGAACCAGTGTCGTGACAGATGAGCTGTGGGTCACCTCTTCTCTCCCATCCAAACCTTTCCCAGGGCTGCTGCAGCGAGGCGGAAGCACAGCAAACGGGGCGGAGGCAGACCCCCCCGCAGCCCATGCAGTGTGAGCTTCCCACTGTCCCTGTGCAGATCGGATCGCACTTCCTGAAGGGTGTCTCCTTCAATGAGTCAGCCGCGGACAATCTGAAACTTAAGACGGTAGTTTTCCATGGGGTTCCGGGTGTGAACTTGAAAATACAGTTCTTAAGGGAACTTGAGGGCTTGTGAAGAATATGGATTAAAAACAAACCTGAAGTTAAGGCATTAACCTTTCTCAGTAAACTGGTACCTAAAAACAAACTATGATGACTTTTTCCTTTTTTATTCTCATCTGAGGACATTTTCATTGATTTTTAGAGAGAGGGGGAGGGAGGGAGAGAAACATCGATGTGAGAGAGACACATCGATTGGTTGCCTCCTACATGCACCCTGACTGGGGTCTGGGATCAAACCCACAACCTAGGTATGTGCCCTGACTGGGAATCTAACCGGCCACCTTTCGGTGTGCGGGGCAGCGCTCTACCAACTGAGCCACACCTCCCAGGGCTATGGTGACCTTTTTAATGAGACATTTGTCAAGTTTTATTTATAATTTCGTTCAAATGTTTATAAAGGGTTTTGAATGCACATTGTAAAATACTGTTTATGGCCCTGGCTGGTTTAGCTCAGTGGTGGGAGCATCCGTCCTCAGACCGAAGGGCCCTGGGTTCGGTTTCACCCAAGGGCGAGTACCTCAATTGCTGGCTTGATCCCCAGCCCCGGTCAGGGCATGTGTGGGAGACAATCCCTCTCTCTCTCTCTCTTTTCCCCACCCCCTCTTCCACTCTCTCTGAAAAGCAATGGAAAAAATATCCACGGGTAAGGAATAAATAAAAAAATACTGTTTATGATTAATGTTTCAGTGGACTTTCATGAAAAAATAAGAGGAGAAATGTTGTCATAATACAATAGTAATTTGTGGAGCATCATGTGTGCCAGGCATTGTGCCAGGAGTTTGACGCGCGTTGTCTCCTTTAATGATCGATCACCCTGAGCATACCCTTTTCCCCACTGGAGAGACAGAGGAGCCAAGGCCCAAGGTCACACAGCTAGAAAGTAGGAGATTGGAATTTGAGTTTATGCAGTCTGTTTCCAGAGCCTGCATACCCGACCACTTGGTCATCCAAAGTAAAGTTGAGGTTTTCATTGGTATTTACTTCTACCAAATAATTTTCTCTCCTTATTTAGAGGGATTCAGAATTCAAAATTCCTCAACCAGTTTGCATTAGCAGATTGCTAAATAATGCTGCATTTTGTGCTAGCATAGAAATATCATCTGTGTGTTAGTGCGTGTGCATCTAGACCTAACCACTCACTCTACAGGACAGAAAATCTCTGAGGATGTCTGGTGATAATTACTTAAGAAATTACATTCCATTATTTAGGGTACTTAAACAAAATGCTTTTCTTTTGAGGACTATTGTGTACCTGTAAATGCATTTCTATCTACAAATTTTAGAACTTGTGTGTCTTCATCTTGAAATGTGAACTCTCTTGTTATCCATCTATAGCATACAATGTTACAGCTGATCAAGGAGGCAGGCTGCTATAACGGAATCACACCAAGGGACGATTTTCCTGTCACTGAAGTGCTGAACCAGGTGTGCCCATCTACATGGCGGGGTGCCTGCAAGACTGCCGTACAGCTGCTGTTTGGCCAAGCTGGACTGGTGAGTGAATATGTGTGATGAATGAGGGGGGTGAGAATAGAGACAGATGTTGTTTCAAGCATGTGAGGATGTGGTACAGGCATGTGTGAAAATAATGAGTAATTTTAAAAGTTCTTTAGTGGTGCAGTGTTTAGGCCAGATAGAAAAGGTAAAGAAAGAGCGGCATTAAAAAGCCTTTTTTTTTTTTAATAGATTAATAGTATGTATTGGCAGGGAACCTAGCTGCAAAATGATGTTGCAGGCTTTCCTCGTTTTAAGGAAACCATTGCATTAGTAATGATTTAATAGAGTCCTTTGATTTGACCTAACTGTTCTGGAGCTATGGCGGATGTCTTTCCGTTGCTCAAACACAACAAGCTTCCACCTGCCTTAGGCCTTTGCGCTTGATGCTCCTTTTACCGGAGAATACTGCTCTCTGATTAACATGAGACTCACTGCTCAGTCTGCCTAATGTCAGCTTACACATCACTCTGAGAGACCTCAATGGTATAAGTAATGTCCCCAGCAGTCATTTTGTATCCCAGCTCTCTGTCTCCTTCTTGGCAATAAAATAACAATGTCAACTCAGAAGTAAGTTTGGTCTTTATCACCTTCGGAGAGAAGAACTTTTGCCAAAGTTGGATGCTGTTAGTGGCTGAAGTCACCATTTAGCTTTGTGTTTGACACCGCTGACCCACATAACCTTATTTATTTGATCCCACTTTCTAGAATTAAATGACTAGCTTTTGAAGAGATACAACATTTCAGTCAGGGGCTAAAGGAAGCCAATTAGAAATTAAGAAAATTAAAGAACTGTTTCTTAGTCTGATTCCTACTTTATGAAAGTAGTTGTCAGGAGGGTGCTATCCTTTTGTTTCATGAGGGTGAAGGCTCTGGTGGCTGAGCTCAGGATGGTGCTGCCTTGTAGAGGGCCAGATGAGGGCCTGTCCACAGTGGTGAGCTACACTGCCTTTAGGACTTGTTCCTTAGCAAGGAACCCCTACGAGAGGCATACACTGGAGACCCCCTGCTGAAGTATGGAAGAGCCCACTGCCTTTAGGAGATTGAGCCATACTCCCAAAGACCTAGCTGAAACTAGAACCATGGCAGTGCGTTCTCCAGAAAGAAGTGTACAGAATAAGGCAGAAGGGCACACAGGCTGTTCCGAGAAAACATTGTAGGCTTTAAAAAAAGTGTTCCATGTTATTCAAAGATCAGAAACTTATTCCTAGATGCCTCCCCCTTGATCCCAGGGCACCTTTGTATGTGGCTGACAAAGAACCTTTAGATTATGGTTCTGGGATTGGGAGGCAAGAGGAAACACCTGCCTGGTCCAACAATGGCTATTACTTGGACAGGAAGTCTTTTCCAAAGACATGCAGACCAGCTGTGGGAACTGTTTACAGCAGTGGAAATGAGCTCCGACATAGGCTGAGTTTGGAATCATAATAAGCAACTTTTCATGGCTTTACCCCTTCTGATGTGTAACTGACTTGATTTTCAAATGCTTTATGATTATCTTCTTACAGTTCTTTTAGTTATTTGAAAATAATGTTCATCACTTTGTCAAACTCTAAATTATGTTGGGTACTATATCATCATGTAATATTAAAGTCTATCCTCCAAATAAGAGGAAATCATTGAAGGGGAAGAGCTGGTTCCTTATCTTTCCTGAAGTAGTTCTGTTTTTATTGATGATTGAGAATGAAATGATCTTTAGGAAAAGCTTCATCCACTCTGGCTTGTATTCAGTCATTACAAATGGGCTTTTCTGAAGCATTGGCTTGATTTTTGTGAGACATTTTTACTTCTTTCAAGTGCATAGATTTAAAAAGTACTAAGATGAAGGAAACAAAGTAATTGCTAACTAACATTTATAATTTGGAAGATGTGCCACAAGTGCTTGCAAAGTTCAGCACACCCTGCACAGAAGTTGGTTGCTGTTTATTGAAGTATTACTTTGTTCAGTCATCTTTATTACCTCCTGTTGTCTCCATAGGGCCCCTGACTGGTCTCTGCATACCTGCCTTGCTGGGGGAATGGTTCTTATCAGAGTCGCTTAGCATCGATAGGTTCATGTATTGGATTTGTTTGTGATCATTTTTCTCTCCAAATGCTGATTATTATATTTGTTTCTCTCTTAGGTGGTAGTTGACACGGCACAGATAGAAAATAAAGAAGCCTATGCCCCCCAAATCAGTTTAGAAGGCTCCAGAATTGTGGTTCAAGTCCCATCCACATGGTAATGTGACTCTTACATTAACACAAGCCTAAGCTCTGATAGACATTTGCACACTTTTGACAATATTGCTGTGTCATGGACAAACCCCCTGCAAGCCAACAGGACATGTCTTCTGCTTACGTGGGTTTAGGGGTATTGTCTTTTCTTTGTTAATGCACCCACAGCTTTTAAACAGAGTATATAATTTTCTCTAGGTCACCCAGTGTTTCTGTAAAGCTGAGTCCAGAACATAGAATTCCTTCTCCACCTTTGTCTATTCCGACAACTCTGATGATCTTAAGTTCATGTCATTACATACCCAGTGTCATTGCAAATCAGGGAACAGACGAAACCATTTTTAATTTTAATGCTCCTACAGACCAGTAAGAAAGTGGACAAAGTGCATGAACAGGTAAATCAGAAGATACATAGTAAACAAATACTTGGAGAAAATGTGTAACCTCACCTAACAAAGGCAAAGCAAAGAAGCTGCGATGCCATTCTGCCCATCATGTTAAATTGTTTTAGAATAATAATTCTATATTTGGGCCAGATTATACAGAAACAGGCACAGAAGTTATTGAATAAATCACACAGCCTTTCTGGAGGTCAGTTTAATATATCAGAGGCCTAAAAATGGGATATGACCTCAGGAGTTCCACAGTTCCACCAGGAGGGATTTATCCTGGTGATGTCCATACCAATTCAGCTATAAGGATCAGCATCGTAGCTTTATCAGTAAACAGCAAAAATTAAACATTTATTGGAAGACTTTGCTATTAAAATTATCATCTGAATGAATATTTAACTATGTAAACGTAGTTATTTAAAGCATGTGGGTAGGAACAGATAGAGAGAGTGAGAAACAGTGGCATTGTTGGTGCCTGTACGGACTGAAGTGGGGGCTGGGTAATGCAAATTGTATTTAAACCATTTCTCCTTAAAATGTGAGGGTCCAGTGGTAGATTCTGCCCCGAGTTTTAGAACTAATTGATATTTCAAGTAGGGCTTGGCAGTTCACTTCATGTTCCCAAATCTCCCATCTGTGAGTTCCCCACTACCACCAAAACTTATAATCTGATTATTCAGATGGTGTACTATTTCCTGAAATGAATGGTAATTTATATACGTATTTTTATTCCTATCAGACAATAAATATAAAGCTCACTTTTCTATAAGATTTTTGTATTCCCAAATTCTTAATTTGTTTTCCAGTTCAAGTTTTTATTGAAAAATATTCAGCGTACCCTGGCCGGCTAGCTCAGTTGGTTAGAGTATTGTCCCCATATGCCAAGGTTACAGGTTCGATCCCCAGTCAGGGCACATACAGCAGTCAACCAATACATGCATAAATAAGTGCATAAATAAGTGGAACAACAAATCGATCTGTCTATCTGTCTATCTATCTATCTATCTATCTATCTATCTATCTATCTATCTATCTATCTATCTATCTATCTATCTAATCATCTCTGTCTCCTTCTCTCTCCCTTCCTCTCTCTAAGATCAATCAGTAATTTTTTAAATTCTCTTAAAAAAAAAGAAAAATACTCAGTTTAACCAGGATTCTTATTTAGAAAAAAACACCAGTTTGAACTTTTGGATAACTGGGTGAATATAAACAGCTAGTGCTGAAATGGTTAACACTTCAGTTAACTTTCAAAACTGTATGATTGATTTCTTTTATAATTCATTATACCTCTATGAAAGACCTTCTGGGCAGTGTTTCTTTGGAGGGGCTCCCTCTGCTGGTTTCTTTTGGTAAAAATACAAAGTTTTATTTGTTTCTCTCAAGTTATAAAATATGTGCATGTTGAGACAGACGGACTCAAACAGAGGTGATTACTTTACTCCACTGTCAGGAAAATGAAATTGTTAGCAAAGCCAGGGAAGAATTTATTATATTCCTTGCTGCCAGATGTTTTTCCCCAAACAAAGTAATACTTAGATTTTTAAACTGTCATACTTAAGCTATCCATTTTTCTTTCAACAAATACTTACAAAATACCTGCTATGTTACAGACACTGCCTGGGCTCTGGGAGTGTTTAATCATGAGCAAGACAGGCAGGGACCCTCCTTCTAACTGAGCTGACGTTGTAATGGGGGCAGGGAGGAAAGGGCTAACAAGCATAAGAGCTAAGTTCAAACACTGGCGAGTGTATGAAGGGAATGAGAGTAGAATGATGTCAGATGATAGAGAATAACTGGGGGAGAGGCTGTTTTGGGTGAGGAGGTCAGTCATGAAGGGCCTCTTCGAGGATGTGACATTTAAGAGGAGCTGGCCATGCGGAGAGTAGGTGGGGGAAGCATTCCAGGCAGAAGGAACAGCAAAGGCCTGAGGAGTGGCCCTGCATGGCTGGAGAGAGAGGGTAGGTGCTGATGAAGGGGGGGAGTGGGGGAGAAGCCAGGACTTGCAGGGTCCCTAAGGGACTTGGATGTTTATCTAAGAACAGGTAAAGGGTTTTAAGCAAGTTTGAGTGATCTGTGAAAAGAATAGGTTTAGTCTCTCTCTTTTTTTTAATGTCTTTTTATTTTTTTAATATATCTTTATTGATTTCAGAGAGAGAGGAAGGGAGAGGGAGAGAGATAGAAACATCAATGATGAGAGAGAGTCATTGATCGGCTGCCTCCTGCACGCCCCCTGCTGGGGATCAATCCTGAAACCTGGGCATGTGCCCTGACAGGGAATTGAACCTGTCTCCTGGAGCATAGGTCAATGCTCAACCACTGAGCCACACCAGTTGGGCCAGGTTTAGTCTCTTAAAGGGACTGCTCTCAAAACTGATGAGTAAAATAAAAATGCTAGTTTGTTGATTTTCAGAAAGAGATTATTATCACCAGGAACTATAGTACTCCTTTCTGCATGACCAGCAAATGCTCTCCTCATGGGCAAATACATGTGACCAGCCATATCACAAACAGAAGTTGGCTTGGTGGCATAGAGAAAGTGTGTGCTAATGATCAGCAATTCCAAGCTGAGAGGATTTGGTGTGTGAACCTTGGCCGGGTGCACTGGCTGAGATTCTCTCTTAGGAGTCCAGGGACTGGTGGGGCACTCTCAGAACTTGCCTTGCTGCCTTTTCCAGTGTTCCTGAAACTGGCCAGCTCACAGTCTCACAGATATATTTCTTCTCATGCCAAAGTCATTTGGAGAGTGGTACTGTCTTCTCAGGGTGGCTTCACAAGTATTGATCTCATCATTTAACTCCTGAGTGCCCAGGAGCAGATAGACATCTTTCTGCTTCTCCCGCTCAGAAAACGCCTTTTGGTGGAGATGGTCTGCATGTAGAGGGTTTTAAATGGGCGTGATGAGTTCTCCTTTGTGGTGTAGGAGGCTCACTCTGGCTGCTGTGTGGAGGGTGGGCCTTGGAGGGACCAGAGAGGAGAAAAGGAGACCAGTTGGGAGGTTGATCCTGAGACATAGGTGGTGGTGGTTTCTCGGAGTGGAGCAGTAATAAGAGAGGTGGTGAGAAGAGCTTGGATGCAGACTGTTTTGGAAGAAGAGCTGTCAGGATTTGCTAATAGATTAATGCAGGATACGAGGGAGCTAGAGGTGGCTTATAGGTCTGGGGTAGGCAGCTGTGTTGTTCACTTATTGAGGAAGTCTGTAGGAATCAGAATGGGGTTTGCGGGGAAGAGAGGAATCAGTAGTGGTAACCAGGCTACCTTTGAGCGCCTGTTAGGTGTGCAAGGAGAGATGGCAAGTATGCGATTGGATCCATGAGAGTGGGGTTCAGGAGGAAGGTCTGGGCTGGTGAGGGAAATGTGGGAGTCTTCAGTGTGGGGTGGCCTATGGGGTCTCAGGACCAGGTACAGTCTATGGAGTGAGGACAAAGCCTGGAGCATGCCACAGTACAGAGGCAGGGACAGGATGGAAGTCAGCGGGGGAGGCCAAGGAGCTGCCAGGCAGGTGGAAGGAAACGAGCAAGTTTGCGATCACTGAAGCTGCAGGAGACAGTGATCCAGGGGGAAAGAAACATGCACAGTGTTGCTGAGAGACTAAGGTGGGGACAGGTAACTGACCCTGACTTTGGTAAGATCTAAGCTGTTTGATAAAAGTTATTTTAGTGGAGCCCTGGCAGGTGTTGTTCAGTGGTTAGAGCGTCGGCCCATGCACTGAAGTGTCATCGGTTCAATTCCTGATCAAGGGCATGTACCTGGGTTGCAGGTTCAATCCCCAGCCCTAGTCAGGGTGTGTGCTGGAGGCAACCAATCAATGTGTCCCTCCCACATCAGTGTTTCTCCCTCTCTCTCTCCCCCTCCCTCCCGTCCTCCCTCCTTCCGTCTCTTCCACTCTCTCTGGAAATCAATGGAAGGAATATCCTCAGGAGAGGATTAACAACAACAAAAGGTTATTTCAGTGGGGTTATGGGGATAAAAGCTCAGTCAGAGTGGAATGAGAGGAGAATAGGAGGAGACAATGTGTTTTGCTAAAATGGGGAGCAGCGAATTGGGACAGTATTTGGAAGGGAATGGGGAGCTAAGAGAAGATGGTTGATGAGACTAGTTGGTTTGTTTTTTCAGTTTATCTTTATTGTTGAAGTATTACAGATGTGTCCCCGTCCCCCCCATTGACCCTCTCTACCCCACTCCCGCCCCCTCCCCAGGCCTCTCCTGCACAAGACTGGTTTGTTTGCCAAAGAGAGTATCACAGGGGCAGCATGGGGTGATTGCCTGAGAGGGGTCCTTGGGAAAGCCAGAGGGTGGCATGCAGCACTCAGGTAGAGGTCAGCCTGTGGTAAGAGCAGGGCCTGTGTTCCACTGTGATGGGAGAGAGAGGCGGGCAATGTGGGCAGGGACACTGGAGAGGTGGTGGAATTAGTGGTGAGTTGAGATGGAGTAGATCTCATCTCTGTGTTTTCTCAGTTAAATGACAGTTGAGATAGGAAGGAATGGGCAAGGTGGCAGGGATGGCGGAGCTTTGAGGAGAGACAAGGGGTGAAGGAATTTTTTTCCTTTTCATCTTGGAAAAGGAAAAAAATTAACTTCTGGGAAGGCCATGTTTGTCCCTTACCTGAAATTTACATTGAGTCCAGGGGGCTTACTGTGCGGGTTTTTCTCCTCTGTTGACCCTCAGTTTCTTGGGTACAGGTGTAGAGGAAGAGAGGGGCAGGGGTGTTGTAGAAAGAGTTTGCACAGGGCTAGATGCTGTGCCAGACCACAGAATCTCAGCAGGGTAGGGAGGAAAGGAAGGGCCGCAGCCCATGTTGGACAGTGAGAGGTCATTGGGAACTAGATAATTGAAACCCATCCTCACTCCAGACCCTCTTGCTTCCTCCTCCTTTTGCAGAGCAGCAGGTTTTAGTGTTAGCCCTGTCATTCTCTAAATGTCCTTACAGTTACTGAATTTGTATTCAGTGCAAAAGTATATATATATAAAAAAGTGTAGCCTTTTGTATAAGGCCTACTTGGAACACTTTTGCAGAGAAGTGCAGCCCAGACTAATGCATCCTGGTTTGTGCCCAGGTGCCTGAAAGAAGACCCCGCTACCATGTCCCTGCTGCAAAGAAGCCTAGATCCCGAGAAGACCCTGGGCTTGGTGGACGTGCTCTACACGGCTGTGCTGGACCTCAGCCGCTGGAGGGCAGGGAGGTTGGTATCCTCGCTGGTCACTTGAATTGGTTTGCATTCCAAGGTCCACACCTAGGGACTATGTCACTCATAGTATGTGAGTACATAAGAAAGAAAATATTTTGGTAACTTTTTGGGGGTAATAATTTCAAACTTACAAAAAAGTTACAAGAATAGTCCAGAGAATTGCTCTGCACCCTTTACCCAGACTCCCCATTTTGTTAACATTTTTGCTTTCGTTTGTTTTATCATTTGAGAATAAGTCCATCAAAAGGATTTTAACCCAATTCATATTCTCCTTATGAACTAAGAGCAAAGAAATGTTTAGAAAATTTACTTATATGCTGCATAAACTTTATTTATATTTGAAAGGAACTGACACTTGCAAAGTTATCTCTTTGTGAATTGTTAGCCTTAGAACAGGGCGGGACCTTGAACATCTAGCCATGTGTCCTCCCCTTTGTTAACTCATGAACACTAGGAGGTCCCGAGCAGTAAGGTGGCTCATCCAGGGTTGCTCCAGCTGTTACTTGCCTCAGCTCCCACCCAGTGCCCTTCCTATCTGTAGGGCTCTCTTTCAGTCCTGGAAAAGTGTGCTTGGAAAACTTAGGAAGTAACAACCATCTATTCTTGGCACTGTGTAAATTATTTCCAAACACATATTTGCCTAGTGTCCGTGAGTCCTGCCCACCCACCCCTCTTTGCTGTGTGGACTTGTCCATTGTCCATCTGTTAGATCTGCCAGACTCTCAGTCCCTGTTGTCCAGGCCTCTGCTAGTGACATCCCCCGCTCTAGCCATGCTTTGCTTTCCTGTTCTGCAGTTAAAGGGTTTTGCTCAAACTCCTCAGGCCAGAATCCTGTATAGTTTTCATAGCCCTATGTTAGACACTGTAGATTTCTTTATAATACATGTAGATAGCAAGTACTTAAATTATATACACTTAAAACTCTTGGGTGTTCATTTACTTACCTATAAAGTAAGTGAACCTAATACCACCCAGAGAGGTCTTTTCTTGTTCTTTAAGTCTTTCTTAAATACAAAGAAATCCATTTCATTGTCCAATTTGCATATTTGTCTTTTTAAAAAAATACATTTCTGTTTAAACAGGGAACAAGCTTTACCCTGCATACAGATCCAGCTTCAAAGGGAGATCTGTGATTTTGGGAATCAAGCTGACCTCCCTTCTGGAAATGGAAACAAACCTTCAGGTGGCCTGCAGAAGACATTCTCCAAGCTGACATCCCGCTTCACCAAGAAAGCTTCATGTACCAGCTCTGGCAGCAGCACAAATTATTCCATCCTAAATACCCCTTCCAAAAACATCTTCATAGCTGGGTGTTCAGAAGAGAAGGCCAAAATGCCCAGTAATATTGACTCAAGGCTACAAAGCATTTTGAACATTGGTAATTTTCCCAGGACTACGGACCCTTCACAGTCAGCTCAGAATTCCAGTGACCAAATGGCCAATGGTTTTCTCATGGAGAGGCGTGACAACTTTCTGCAGGGGGATGATGGCAAGGACGAGAAGGGTATGAACTTACCAACAGATCAGGAAATGCAGGAGGTGATAGATTTTCTCTCGGGCTTTAATATGGGCCAGTCACATCAGGGCTCCCCATTAGTGACAAGGCGTAATTCTGCTGCCACAGCCGTGGTGACTGAACAGAAGGCAGGAGCCATGCAGCCACAACAGCCACCACTGCCCGCACCCCCTCCACCACGGCCACCCCAGGCTGGGGCACACACACCTCTGACACCCCAGCCAGGCCTGGCACCTCAGCAGCAGTCCCCAAAGCAACAACAGCCCCAGGTCCCATACTACCAACACCTTCTCCAACCCATTGGACCACAGCAGCCCCCACCCCAGCCTCGGGCACCTGGGAAATGGGTACATGGCTCATCCCAGCAGCCAGCACAGCCCGTTGGAGCGGGTCTGTCTCCTCTTGGCCAGTGGCCTGGCATGTCTGATCTCAGTTCTGACTTGTACAGCTTGGGTCTGGTGAGCAGCTATATGGATAACATGATGTCAGAGGTTTTGGGGCAGAAGCCGCAAGGACCTAGAAATAATACCTGGCCAAACCGTGACCAAAGTGATGGAGTCTTTGGAATGTTGGGAGAGATTCTGCCTTTTGATCCTGCAGGTACGTGAGTCCCCCTCCCCACCTCAGGGTTGTAACAGAAATGTAATCACTGAGGACTTTGTAGGGCCTGTGATAGTTTGTGACCCATAGGTATTTTCCTGCCGTAGCTTTTTGTTTGACTCTTTCTCTAAATACCTTCTGTGCTGTTTTTCCTCTAGCTTTTAATGCCCTTGCACATCCTTACTCAGCTCTGTCCAGTATGTTCCCAGCTACCTCTTAATACATCCTGAAATTTCATGTTATTTATTACCACTCTTATCTTCAGACTGAATGAGCAGATTTGCCATCCAATATCCAGGAAGGTATTTGATCAGAGTTGGCCCCAAGTGGGAATGGCATATATTCTCTGTCTGGCTGACCCTGATGCTTTGATAACTTCGAGGTTATCAGTGGGCTGATCATCCTGATTTTCCAAGTTGTTACATATGTAATATTTGTCTTTAATATTTAGTCATAGATAAAACAAACCTTTTGTGTTCTTTCTGTCTTTCGATCGCATTCAGCCTGCCTCTGTCCTGGGCATAAGCCTTCCTGACAGTCCCTGTGCACATACCGTAGGTGAACTTCAGACCTGTGTGCTGAAGGCCCCAGCTCGCCATTGCAGACTGCTAGGCAAATCCTGCAGCCAACTCTGGCCACAGGCCTAGCAGCCCCTTACCACTTTTCACTGTGTGTGACCAGCACATCCTCAGAAAGTAGCAAAAGAAATGAGGCCAATTTGGCTCCAAACCCTGTTTATCCCTTTATCTCAACACAGTCGGTTCAGACCCTGAGTTTGCACGCTACGTGGCAGGAGTGAGCCAGGCAATGCAGCAGAAGCGGCAAGTCCAACATGGTCGCCGCCCAGGCAACCCCCGGGGACACTGGCCACCCATGGATGATGCCCATCGGACCTGGCCTTTCCCAGAGTTCTTCACAGAAGGGTGAGTGCTGGGTGTCCCCCATGGGGCCTTTGTGCACTCTTATCAAGCAGTTCAATTCCAAGCCCACTTGTGAGACTGACACATGGTCAGACCTTCAGAGGGCAGGGTTTTGTGACTGACTGTGGGATGCCAGATGGCACAATGTGTCCCTGTGAACACACCATTGGTATAAAACTGATTTTCAAGACAGACTGTTCTGCCTTAGACATTTTATAGTGTTTGTAAAGAAATTGCATGTTTCACGTGGTCTTTATGCTGAAATGAGCATGTGTATGAAACCTATGTGATTTATGTAATGTGATCCTCATAGCTTACAAAAGGCAAAAGTATGTGGATCAGATTCCAGTGTGTGAAGATAATTTTGGATTTTCATCATAAAGACAACTGGGGATTGATTTTTTTTCACATCCCTTAGTGCTACCTGGTTAATAAATCTAGACTGCTAAAGACCACCTCAACTTTTTGTTTGCTGAAGTGAGTTTCCTGTGTAAACCACAGGCTTCTGAGAGGAGTGAAGGGCAGTGATGCATATGTATTACAGTTGACCCTTGAACAACATGGGTTAGGGACGCCAACCCACTGTGCGGTCGAAAATCCGCACATAATTTAAGCTGGCTCTCCACATACATGGATTCCTAACCATGGATCGAAAATACAGTTGACCCTTGAACGACGCAGGTGTGAGCTGCACAGGTCCACTTACACGGGGACCTGCGTATAAGAGATAAGAAACCACTATTTGGTGTGAGATGAGTGGAGAGTAAAGACTGCTCTTTTAGAGCTTGGTTGGGGCTGCGGCTGGCCTTGGGCTGTCCAGCCAGTGTCCAGGCTGACTATGGGAGGTGCAGGCCCAGCTTCTGTCTTTGGCTTTCAGGGACGGCCTGCACAGCGGCTGGTCGGGAACTCAGGGAGACTCAGCCAGCTCGAGTGATGAGACATCCTTCGCCAATGGAGACAGCTTGTTCTCCATGTTTTCAGGGCCTGACCTCGTCGCTGCTGTCAAGCAGAGAAGGTACGAAGGAATTTCTGAATCAAAGGGCAGAGGGCACATGAACGATCTACAGCTTATTCCCCTGGAGGGTTCCAGAGCCTCATTGTTCGCAGCCGTCCTTGACTGAGAAAGGCAGCGGGTCTTTTCCAGCACTGCCTGGGTGAGGCCTCCATGGGGCCACACACAGGCTTGTAGCCCAAGTGACTTAACATTGGGTTGAGTTTTTGCTGGCAGAACAGTCTCATGCCAGTGGTAACCAAAAAATACCAGTGTGTAGGGCAGGGGAGGATTCTGAAACAGAATCTGCTGATGTTGGTCTGTGCCTTGCAGGAGGCAGCCTTTGAGGGAGGAGGGGCAGGGAGCAGGACCAGAACAAGCAAGTTCTAATCAGGACTCACCAACAAGCTTGGCAGCTCCAAACAAAGGCCTGGTCCAGGCTGGCCCTCAGTTTCCTTGTGGAGGTGGAGCTGGATAAAATGACCTCAGAATGGTATTCCAAAGTTGAAAAAAATAGTAATATAGTATATTCAGATCTAAGAAGTTTTCAGAAGCAGTTACAAATTAAAATGGGCCCTGAAATAAGAGAATTTGATTACAAAGAAGTAGAGGGATGTTGTGGGTGTGAGGAAGCAGTGGCCCAAAGGATGTGGGCAGGAAGGAGCTCGCAGGGCTGCTTGGGCATCGGAAGTCATGCTGTGGCTGGAGAGGGAGGCAGGTTGCACGGCCCTTGTGGGCGGTGTCAGGCTTCAGTGGTTAAGCAGTGGGGGGTGAGTAGGTGAAGAGGGAACGGTACCTGAGTCAGGAGTGGTAACAGCGGTGATGACAGTGATTGCTAATACAAACTAGGGTGCTTTCTGTGTACCAGGTCCTGGGTAAGCATTTACGTACATTTTCTCACTCAGTTCTCACAACCACTATATTTATTGCTAGGGCTACCATAACAAAGTCCCACAGACTGGGGACTTAAACAACAAAAATTTATTTTCTCACAGTATGAAGTACTGGGAGTTAGGACTTCAGCATATGAATTTGGGGTCAACATATGAATTGGGGGGTGGGGGTAACACAATTCAGCCCATAGCAACCACCGTATTATACAAGTACTGTTTTATCTGCAATTCATAGGTGAAGAAACAGTCTCAGAGAAGTTAAAGTCATTCATTCGTTCATTCTTTCATTCATTGGCACCTGTCATGTACCAGCCACTGGTGATGTAGCAGCAAACAAAACAAGTCCGTTTCCTTGTGGAATTTATATTCTATTGCAGGAAGGCAGATTACCAAAAAAAACCAACAAAATATGTCAGGTTGGGTTAGATGCTGTAAAGAAAAATAAACCAGGGTTTGAGGGCAGAGAGTGCAGGGGACCAAGTGGATTTTGTTTTTAGAATTGGATTCAGGGAGGCCTCTGATGAGCAGAAAGCTGAACACAGTGAGGGAGCAACTGGTGAGGTATTGGCAGTGGGTGTGTGAGAGAGAAGCGTCAGGGTGATGGGCAAGTTTCTGGCCTGAACATGTTTCTGTGTGAAAGGGGTGCCGCGAACCTGGACTTCGGGGACTGCAGGAGAAGCAGGGTGGAGCCAGGGGTGGAGGTGAAGACTTCTGTTTGAGTCATGGGAAATCAGAGAGGCCAGTTAGATCTAAGAAGTCACTTATAGCACCCCCTCTGCGGAGACTGTCTGCATGCGGGAGCGCTGACAGACTGATTTACCTGGCTGTGAGCCTGCTTCCATCAACATTATAACAAACCTTTCCATGTCAGTTGTGAAACTGAACAGGCTTTTTTGTTTTTAGTCACCTATCCACACTGCATGGTAAATGATCAGTCAGTATCTGTTGAATAAATTAACAAAAGGCCAGAGCTGATGGACTCAGAGAGCAGCTGAGTCAGTCAGTGTTTGTCCTCGTGCCCTGTGATCTGTGATGGCTTATGGGAGTGCAGCATTCGATGGTGACTCACCTATCCCCCTGCGCACTGTGTTCCCAAGCACCGCCCCCCACACACACACACTGGAGTCAGTGCCCCAGATGCCAGAGCCAAGTGGACAGGGTGCCTCCTGGAGGTAAGCTGGACACGAGGCCAGGCAACCACTACCCTGGGCTTTTGGTTCTTTCAGGAAACACAGCAGCGGAGAGCAGGAGACCAGCACGCTGCCCTCACCACCCCTTCTTACCACAGTGGAGGACGGGAATCAGGTATTGTGGGCTCTGCTCTGGCCATGGAGGGCTGGCCCTGTAGGATACAGACCATGAGCAAGGTTCCAAGGCTGAATTTTTTTTATTCACTTATTTTATTCTTACACAAGGATACGTTTATTGATTTTCAGAGCGAGAGAAAGGGGGAGAGAGAGAGAAACATTGATCAGTTGCCTCCTGAACTCCCCCCTACTGGGGATCAAACCTGCAACCTAGGTATGTGCCCTGATTGGGAATCGAATTCACAACCTTTTGATATGCAGGACAACGCTCCAACCGAGCACCCAGCCAGAGACCAAAGTTGAAGTTTTAAGAGGGCATCAAAGAAATGATGGGGTCTTTGTTTGTGGTAAACAACTTTTTCCCCCATGATTTTGTCTAAACGATCAGCCAGCTCAGCTGACTCAGGCCATATGTAGAGGGAGCTCTGGGACTGTGCTGTCTGCTGTCTGATAGGATAGCCGCTAGCCACATGTAGCTATTAGAATTGATATTAATATAAATGAAAGTTGAGTTCCTTGGTTGCACTGGCCATAACTGGAGAATGGCTGCTGTACTGAGCAGTGCAGACAGCATTTCTGTCACTGCAAGTTCTCTTGGACAGTGCTCTTCCAGGGCTGTGGGAATGGGAGAGGCTCTCACCCTGTCTCCCAGGTGAGAGTAGGGCCAGAGATCTGGGGAGGTGGGAAAGATTATAATTACAGAAATGCCACTAAGAACCTTCTTCTGTCTCTCAGGATAACAAAACCAAAACGTGGCCACCCAAAGCACCCTGGCAACACCCTTCTCCACTGCCCAGCACACTGCCTAGCCCAGGCGCACCACTCTATGCAGTCGCCAGCCCTGGCAGCCAGTGGAACGACACCATGCAGATGCTGCAGTCCCCGGTGTGGGCTGCAACCAGCGATTGCAGCACCGCCTCCTTCACCTATGTGCAGACCCCACCGCAGCCTCCACCCCCACCAGCACACAAGGCAGCGCCCAAGGGCTTCAAGGCCTTCCCCGGGAAGGCTGAGCGCAGGCCAGCCTACTTGCCCCAGTACTGACCCAGGCTAGCCAGCCTGCCTGCCCAAAGCTGTTGGGGCAAGTGTCCCATCCCAGGGCTGACTAGCACAGCCCCCCAGAGGACCAGTGCACCCCTGTCCCAGGCAGGGATCCTTGGGGATAGGGTGGTTGGCAGCTCCAAGCCTTTAAGGCCTAGCTTCTCAAACTTTGGAGGCATCAGACCCCTGGAGGGCCAGCTGAAGATGGAGGTCTCTGACCCTCCTCAGGGAAATGCTGGATCTTCGAGCTTAATAAGCACTTCTGGTGATTCTGATGCAGTTGGGCCACAGGCCACACTCTGAGAAATAGCTCTCAAGTTTGTAGTCCCACTATGTGTGCTGGAAAGGCATCAGGCCTGAAGGCTGACTGCAAAACTGACCATTCTTCTGAAACCTCCCCTTAACACATTGAGTGATGACCACACCAATCACTGTATTTTATAGCTATTTTTCATGTAGGTTTTTAGTTAAAACATCTCCTGCCTAAAATGCATTGAAGTTTTTAAGATAACAAATATAGCGGCTGGAGGTTTGTTCAACACTATTTTTATTTAAGCTTATACAAAATGGGCAACATATAGAATATTTGTGATCAGAGGCAATCACCTGGGTTTTGTGTGTGTGGGCAGCCCCTCACCACCCCAGCAGCACCCAGGGAGTGCAGCCTTTATCAGATTTACAAAGGCAAGGTCATAAAACTGATATCGGAGGCATATTCCTGATGGTGCCTGGAGATGAGCCAGCTGGCTGCTGTCTGTGCAGGATAGAGATACACCTGTTCCTCTCATGTCCTTCCACACATGGCCAGAGGCTTCAGTACAGTCTCAGATGTGGGGGGTGGTCAAGGGGCTGCACAGAGACACCTGCACTTGAAATTGCAGTAACTTTTGTGAGCTGGCTCAAGACAAACCAATTAAGATATAGATAGGAATTAATTTAAAGTATTTTCTTTACAGAAGAAACCCACCTCATTTTTGGTTAATGTGCCATTAAATAAATAACATCCTGTGGATTTAGGGATATTTTCCACCCAGAATGGATCCAGAAGAATTGAATGGTGCTTAAATTGAGAAATAATAATAAATATATCTATATAGACTAGATATCCCACTATATATTAATTGAGGTTACTGAAGTTCTTTATATAAAACTTATTTAAATTTTTCATATTTCATCTTTGAAAAAGTCTAATTGAGAAAAATCTGTAATATTTTCTGGTATGAAAGTTTGACAGTATTAATATTTTTTTTATATTTTCTTAAACCATTAAACCATTTTAATATATGTTAACTACTAATAAATGGTTTATTCTTTCTAACTCCATATAACCTTTTCCAGCAAAGATTGTAATAACACATTTATGTTCTCATTTTCTACAGATATAAGTAAATTTATATTTAAAAAATACCAAAAAGAAAAAATATATATATGTATGTATACACACTAATTATAGAGGGCCCTTCGGGTGTCTGAGCCCAGCCATCTGAATTTTCAGTACTGTGTCGCCAGGCTGCTTCCAGGCCTTGGGTGTTGTCCTGTGCTGTGTGGGGATGCCATTGCTGCCTGTACTTATGATCCTTTCACCGTGGGTTCCAAACATTCACCTCACCATGTTTACAGAGAACTATTTTGTACATAGACTTTTTCAGGCACGTGCTTTGCACCAACCCTGCGTGGCTCTTGTCTGTGTTAGCCGTCACAGTGTGTGCACTAATCTTTGTTGAAGTTGTTTGTGGCTGTTTGACTTGTAAGATAGTTTTCTATTTCCTTTAGTAATGTGTCCACAGTACCCTGTATTTCAAGTTCTGTTATACTGAAGTACTCTTGTTTTAATAGTGCCTCCCCGAGACCTCACCCTGATCAGAGGTCAGTCCTTGATGCCCCAACACAGCTGACATCAACATTGCTAATTGTCCCATTCTAGTCTGTTTTTCTTAAGACGTTTTGTAATTGCATCTCCATGGGCTGTGAGACTGTGTGAAGCTGTTCGTGTGATTTCCTGGTAGGTGCTGTGTTCTCGGCACCGCCTCGTTCTGAACACTGGTAATTCCAGGTGCTGCGCTTGGCAGAGGAGTCTCTCCAAAGCGCATATGTGTGCGTGTGTGAGCGTGTGTGTGTCCTTTGCGTGGCCGGGCATGCTGCCTTGCTCAGCAGGACATTGGTGAATAGTTACAACGCTTCCAAACTGGAACTCTACATTTTGTATCTTACTTTTAAAGCTCCTATAAGTAAATTAACTATTGGCTTTATTAAAAATATACATTTAATAATATATTTTGTATGTCTGTTTAAAATGAACTGCAACGGAAACCACATCAGAAGCCCTACCTGATTCATTACTTTGAAAAGCTGCACCTGAGTTGGTTTTTAGGTCAGTCTGTCATCCGATTCCTAGAACTTGGAAAGGGAAAGACCACTGAGGGTGCAGGATGAACTGGCGTGGGTTAGCAGGAAGCAAGACAACCTACCCCACCTCTCCTGCCGGCTTCCCCAAGGCCAAAGCTGAGGCCTCTGTGTGGGTGAAGCCAGTGTCATGACCACCTGGAAGGATGCCAGCTCTCCTTGGGTTGTGGTCTGCCAACACCCACATTCCACCAAGCAGGTGTGCCATCAGCTGTCCAGGCAGCCTTTCCAGGGAGCAGACCTAGGTGGCAGAGACCCTACCTCAGAGAGACAAGGACTAGTCTCACTGGATGACCATTCTACTAAACAAAATAGATTATACATTGGGAACCACAACTAGAGGTTAGGTTACAGAGGAATTTCAACTCTTCATTTATAGCAAGACAGCACTTGATTGAAACTTTTTTTCATGAACTTAAGGAAGCAAAGTATGTGAGCATTAACATATAATCTAACAGTGTAAGCACCAGTCATGCTTCTTTCTGCTGAGATGCCCAGAAGCTGAGCATGGGGACCTGCACCTCAGGACAAGGTTGCTTAGTAACAGCCATAGTGCATGAGTGTGTTAGGGAAAGTTTATATTAAAAGCTAGCTGGGAAAACACATTTATCCAAGTGTGTTCCTATTTAACACAGGTACCTGGTGCTGTTCACTGATCTGATTCACAAGAGTGGTGGAGATAGGAGTCACGTAGCCCTGGCTTATTTGCTGGATGGGTGGTGATGGAAGCAGAACAGATGTTACACCTGAGCCCCTAGAGGGCCCTTGGAGGCCTTACCCCAGTTGAGAAACAGAGTGGGGGACATAGGCAGGTGAGATCCTTGTAAGGCTGGTTATACTCCTTTCTCACTTGGGGTATCCTGGGTGTGGTAGCCAGCTCTAGGAGTGTAGCTGAAATGCCGAATGCCAGTCATGGTCCTGGGAGGGGAGGGCCCTCTGCACTGCATGGTCCCTGTTGCGATCTGGAGACAAAGAAGAAATAAACCATTCCAATGGCCAGCTCCTCAACTGCCCAAAAGCTGTACATGGCCAGCATGCCTAGCGGGCTCCCACCTGTATGTGCCTGGGAGTATGAGGAACCTCCAGGGGCAAGCTCCTGGAAGTAACACATAGCTGGCCTTATGATTTCACAAGGGTAGACAGCTGGACCCAGGACTCTGCATGTAAGTGAAGGGACTGAATGTGGCTTTTATTGGGATTGAGTTGGGGATATGGGCTGAGGAGGAAGGATTGTTTGAGGAGTGCCATGTTCAACATTTACTGATGTCACCTGGGAGCCAGGACTGCAAAGGAGATGCAATCTCTGCCCTTAAAACTCAGTCTTTTAGGGGAGACAACCCCATCTTTCCCATCAGCCACCCATCCACCCAGTTTCTCAGGCAGAAATCGTAGAAGGCATTCTTTAGTTTCTATAAGTGGACCTTGACACACATTTAAATTCTCCCATGTTCTTACATCTCAATTGCCAGCAACCTGGCCCTCACTGGGCTCCGGCCTCGGGGTTCCCCGCACACCCGCGCCCCCGGGCCCGCCTGCCTATTGCTCCTGGCTCTGCTCTCCGCTCGGCGCCTCTGATAAGTCCTGGGCCAGGGCCCACCCGGCCTCTACCCCGCTTTGCTTTTCATTACAGCAATTAGCACCCCCCTGGAATTGGGCGTTTGCATCTGTCCCGCACTAGAACCAAGGCTTCGTGAGAGGGCAGAGCAAGTCCTTTACAGCCATGAATGTCCAGGGTGCAGAAGGGCCGGAAGCAATCCCACAGGCCAGACGAGAGGAGGCGTCTCCGGGGCCAGAGGCAAACTTCTAACAGAAGAAAAAAAAGAACTAGACTTAGGATGAAATCGCCCCTCATTTAGGACCAATGTGCATGAGGACCGGGGTCTGCACCAGCGCCGCAGGGAGGGGCTGACGTTAGGACTTGTGGATGGGACTGAGCAGCCCTTAAGTATAGATTTTTCTGTCCTCATGGAAACCCACGCCAGCGTGTGGTGGGGAAGTTTTTCTAATAGACCAAACAATGGATTCACACGGAAAATCTGGGGCGACACGATGACACGCTAAAGCGTCATGCAGACGCAGGACGAGCCCGGGACCTCCCGAGGGCGCTAACGCCCCCTCCCACGCCTCGGGTGCGCATGCGCGCGCCCATCCCCACGCCGAGCGTGCGCGCATGCGCGCACACGTTCATCGCCAACGTGCCGGCGGAGGCGTTTGCAAGTGCCCCTCTCTGCAGGCCCGCTCCGCTCCCCACTCGGCGCGGGGGCATGCGCACACGCGCATCCCGGGACGTGCGAGCCCGCACGCAGACGGGAGCGCGCCCCCGGCCCCCCACTTGTGTGGGTCCCGCGGTCCCTGCATGCAGACACGTGCGCGCCGCCCCTCGCGAGAGTGGGCGCCTGCGCCAGGAGTTGCGCGGGGTTCCAGGGAGGCGTGGTGAGCAGCCGTCGCCCGCTCAGCGTGACTCAGCATACGCGGCGGGTGCGCCTCCCCAGAACGCGAACAGCTCATCAAACTAATCGGGGTGGAGCCCCTCGCGCCTGACCTCCCGACCTCGGGCCCCAGAACACACCCCACCCCTCCCCACCCCCCAGTCCCTCTCCCTTTGTCTCCGCCTTTACCCGGCGACCCCCTGGTCTCCAGGTCCTGCTTGACCCTATCCAGCGGCCCCCAAATTAAGGACGGACTTACCTAAGTGCCTATGCCTCAGTTTCCCCACCTGTACAACAGGGCTTTTGTTTGGAACTTTGCCCACCGCAGGCTCAGTAAGTGCTAGTTTCACAAATATTCCGTGGAAACCAGTTGTTTTTCCAAGGCTGTGCTAGGCTCTGAAATTAATCCTTGAAAGTTTAGACTGTCCCTGGGTTTACTAACTTGGCCCGGCTTTCAGGTCCACCCTCCAATCCACTCCTCTCTCCAGGGCCAGACTTGCTGAAGTCACTTGAAGGTGCCCAGCACTGAAGCAGGGTCTTTGAAGGTTCGGAGCCAGGATTTCTTTCAGTTGCGGTTAGTCAGCCCCTGGTCTGGGCACATGTGACCCCTCAGAGCTTCACTGCCCTCAGGATTCCTGGGATTCTGGACCCTATACTCTGAGGTTTGCAGGTGCGGCTCAGTACAACATATGGTGCTGATTGTGGCGATGGTGGTAGAAAACAGGTTTTTTTGTCGGAATATACCTTACACTGATTACCTTACACTGATATTTTTGCAAACTACAGATCTCACTCCATGCCCCAAGATTTGATCAGAGATGCCCCCCCCACACTTGGTCAGTGACTGACCTGTCTCCCACATACTATACCTTCCCTGTTGGGTTTCTCCCTACTTCCCTGCACAGATCCTGAGACCTGGGCCAAGGGGAGCAGTGTTGATGCAGTGGGTGGATTCTCCTACCTCTCTGCCTTTGCCATGCTGTTGTCCTTTCTGTTTGCGATTCCATTCTTGGTCATTTCCACTAGTAAAAGTCTACCCTGTCAATAGAGGCCTAATTGATATTAAAACAAAACTGGGATGATGGAGAAGAGCCAGGAATTGGCAGGCAAGACACGGTTTGATTAAGAGCAGAGCTCTGGTCCAGCCAGGCGTGGCTCAGCGGTTGAGGGTCGACCTAGGATCCAGGAGATCGCCGTTTGACTCCTGGTCAGGGCACATGCCTGGGTTGCAGGTTCAATCCCCAGGAGAGGGCCTGCAGGAGGTGGCCGATCAGTGACTCCCTCATCATTGATGTTTCTATCTTTCTCTCCCTCTCCCTTCCTCTCTCTGAAATCAATAAAATTAAATTTAAAAAAAGAAAAGAAAAGCAGAGTTCAGGAATCAGGCAGCCGTGGGTTGATTCTCTACTTACTAGCAGAGTGGCTGTTTTCAGATTTCTTAACCTGTCTGTTAAATGGGGAGGACAATATAGGGCTGCTTTCAGGGTTGTGTAAGAGAAAATTTAACACATAGTTCTGCACAGAGTAAACTGGCAGGAATAGTAACCATGTCAGTTGAATGATGAATGACTTTCAATTAATAACAGTCTTCCTTTGTTCTACTCCTTTTTGTGTTTACTCTCCTCAGCTACTGTGACTTATGGCCCTCCAGGTAGGAACAGTTTTTTCCTAATGTAGAAAATCCATGCAACTTTGGAATTTCAAAATATGATAAACCTAAAATATTATGGGGAAAATCCAGAATAGTTGAAGCTGTTGGGAAACACAGAGGCTGAACTTCTGAAGATGCACATAAAGGAATGTCAGAAGGATGAAACCTTCAAAAAGTCAATGATTGGGGGTCTCATTTCCTTCTTCTGTACCCAGAGCTGCGCCTATGGGTTTGGGGTGGACAAGAGAGGATATTGGAGAAGACAGTGTGGTGGTGGGCAGGTGGACACCCATAAAACCTTTAGAAAGACTTGGAGTTGTAAATGACAGCTCAGCGCAAAACAACATCACCATTAAGAGAAATCACTGATTCCTGTATCAGCTGCAGACAGAGGTGGCCCAGCCCCAGGAACTTGGGCCCTGTGAGGTTCACTCTGGCTTTTCTCTGGGGGTCATTCTCTTCATTGTTTTCCTTGAGACCAGGGACTGATCCTCAGGTTTGTCCTTTCAGAAGGGTAACAACACTACAAAAAGCTGGGAGTTTCTGCTGCTGGCACCAGGATCACAGAAAAGGACCCTGTTTGGCTGCCTTAGGTCCTGTGCTCATATCTGATGTAATCAGGGAGTTAGAGGAAGAAACACAAGGGTGGGAAGTCATGGTTTTGGACAAAGACAAGAGATGCCCACCATAGTCACCAAAAACAGCCTAGAAAAAAGGAGTCGGTGGCTACTGTTGGGCTAGAAGTCATCCAAGGAATCCTAAGGCAGGTGGATAATGGTGCAGTGGCTGCTGAGACTGGCTTTCCTATTGGATGAGGTTGTGTTCTGATACACAGGATTTAGGGATGGGAGTGCTGTTCTGTGCAGACAAGTCACTGGCTTGGATGGGAAACTCTGGGTGGAGTGTTCCTCATTACTCCAGCAGAGCAGATGCTGTTCAGGGCTGTCAGGGTTGTGCTGGGTCAGGGAAGTTCAGTTAAATCTCAGAGCTGATAGTTGATCCAAAACTCTTCTGGGTAAGTAAGGATGATGTGGACAGGGCATTTCTTCAGTCTTCAGCCCTTCCCTAGTTTCCTTCTTCATCTTTAGGACTCCAGACCATTCTGGGCAGGGAGAGAAAAGTCACTTGCAGAGGCGAGAGGTGGCAGCGACTGCATGGAGCTGGGAGGTGGGCGGTAGGAAGACCTATGGTTGGGACTGCAAGCAGGACAGGGCACACAATGGGACAGCTGGCTACTCTGGGGGAACCTAGCAATGAAGAAGCTCAATTTGAGTGCCCAGGTCTTGGACCTACTCTCCTCTCTGACTGTATTCACTCCCTCTCAACCTAACTCTCATCTAGAGAGTGTCATTCAAATGCTATCTATTCACTGACCGCCAAGGTCTTCCTCCAACTCGAACCTTTTCTCTCCTGTATTCCAGACATAAATACCCAACTCAGCACCTCCACTTAGATATCGAATAGGTTTTGAAAACTCGACATGTCCAAAAACAAGATCATGATCTTTCCCCCAAAACTTGCATCTCTGCCAAGATGCAATGACAATTCTATTTTTCCAGGAATTCAGTTAAAAAACTGAATGTCACCCTTGACCATTCATTAGATCTCTCTCTCACCAGGAAATTGTCAATTCTTCACTCACAATATATCCAGATCACCATGCCCAACTCCTGCTACCTTGACCCGAACCACCTTTGTTCCTGGCCTGCATCATTGCAGTAGCTTCTTATCTGTTGTCCTTACTTCCATTCCTGTTGCATTGTGGGCCTGATCCTTTGTAAAACATGCCTGATGTTGTCCCTTTTTTGCTGAGAATCCTTTAGTGGCTTCCCATCTCTCTGGGAATAAATCTCAAGTTCTCACAGTGACTTACAAGGTGTATGTGATCTTGCCTTCCTTCCCTTTCTGACCTCACCTTCTACTACTCTCCCCTCCTTCACTCCACTGGAGCCAACTTGCCTCCTTCTGCCTCTGAAACATCTAAGCATGCTGCTCTCAGGAATTCTGCAGTTGCTCTTCCCTTTGCCTGAACACTTTCCCCCCAGATATCCCATTGACTGGCTTTCTCACCTTCATCAGGCTTTTGCTCAAATGTCACCTCATTAGTGAGTTTTTCCGTGACCACTCTATTCAAAATTGCAACCTCCATTTCCGGCACCCTTTCCAGCTTTCCTTTTCTCAATAAATAACACCAGCATCTGACATACCATATATTTTACGTATTTGCCACTTATGTATCCGCAGCTCCTGGAACGCTACCTGTAACACGGAAGGTGTTCGGAGCTGTGTTGAATGAATGAATGAACGAACGAATGAATGAAGCAGACTGGGCACGGAGAGCTCGGCCCCAGTCCCGGAGTCACGTCCAGGCAGAGGCGGCAGAGGGGCAGCTCAAGTGCTCCCCTGTTGCAGGGACAGAGCAGCGGAGGCCCCAGGGCTGGGCCGCTGGCAAGGTCGGGGGCGGACGCTGAGGGCGGGGCCTGGCGGGCGGGGCGGGGCGGGGCCGGGCGCATGCGCCATAAAGACAGCTGCCGGGCTCCGGGCTCGCCGCGCCGCCCGCTCCCTCCGCTAGTTCCTCCGCCCTCCTCACAGCCCGTGCACCGCGCTGCTCTCGCCATGGCCGCGTTCACCAAGGACCCGCAGTTCCAGAAGCTGCAGGAATGGCACCGCAAGCACGCCTCTGAACTCAACTTGCGCCGCCTTTTCGAAGGGGACAAGGAACGCTTCAACCACTTCAGGTGCGCGCGGGGCCGCAGCCGGGCGGGACGTGCGGGCCGGGATCGGGGCGCGCGGGGCCGCAGCGCCCTCGCTCCGGGGGTGCAGGGCGAGGGCCGGGGCTGGGGGCGGGAGCCGGCGTCCCCGGGGGTCCCGGCCGCGGATCAGGGCCCGGGCCGCACTTCGTCCTTGACGTCTCCTTGAAGCGGATTCCGGGGGAATCGCGGAAGGTCCGGGGGCTGCTTAGTCAGGGGAGGTGCGCCCCTCCGGGGCTCCCCGTACACGGGGCCATGCCCCTCAGCCTCCTCCTGTCCCTGCCCCTCCCCCCCCCCGACGCCGCCCCGCAGCCCCCGCGGACTGAGAAGGAACGCTTCCCGCTGTTGGGCGGCGGGGCCCTGGCTGACGCAGCGGGCGGGGAAGGGGTGCCCGCGTCCACCCGCTGTCTGCGGGGGGCTTGGGACCGTCCGCGGGGTGCGGTCAGGGTGGGGCAGACCCGGGGGATTGCGGGGAGTCTGGTGGAACGGTGGAGATGTGGGGACATGACTCCTGCGGAAGAGGCTAGGTCTGGAGGCTTGTGAAAGACCAGGAAATGGAAAGGAGTCTATTAGAGGGCATCTTGGGGTGCGGGAAGGGGGCGGAGCGGGCTCTGGTGCAGGTGCTTGGGGAGGGGAGGTCTGTGGCTCCGGGCTGGAAGACCCGGATGGCCAGCCTGCAGCCCTGTTATCTGGGTCCTTCCCTGAGGGTGGAAGCTCAGGGAGGGGCTGGTCACTCCCTGGACTTGGGAGGGACAGTGAACCTAGCTCCTTGTCTTCCCATCCCCCAGCTCAGTTTTAGCCGAGGAATGGCTCCTCACCCGGAGACATGCCTTTCCCTCAGCGGCTGGCCCTTTTCTCTGTGCCGCTGCTGCAGATCAGCCTGGGGGGCAGGCAGGTGACAGACACCACGACTGTGCTGGGCAGCTGAGGCCTGTTTGGGGTATGGCACAGGGAGAATGTTTTTTCTGGGAGCAGTTATCAGGTGGACCTGGGGTGTGGTCAATGGCTTCTGCCGTCTTTCTGCAGCTTGACACTCAATACCAACCATGGGCGAATTCTGGTGGATTACTCCAAGAACCTTGTGACGGAGGGCGTGATGCAGATGCTGCTGGACCTGGTAATGTTCTGCTGTGGGAGGCTTGACCTGTAACCCATGGTGTGGTGGGCAAGCTGGGCTCCTGGCAACACCCATGTTCTTGAGCATCTTTACTTCCTTTTCTCTGTGGACCTCAGTGACTGCCTGTGTGCCAATTTAGGGCTCTGAGCTCCTGGCCTGGGCTCAGGTTCTAGCAGACCCTTCCCAGGCAACGGGGGAGGACTCCAGGCTGCAGCTGTCTGTCACCCCTACCTGGGGCTACACCAAGCCCTGTGCTTGGGAGCTTGGACTTGTGGTGGCTAATGTGGGTGGGACCAGGCCTTAGTGTCTTCTCTTCACAGGCCAAGTCCAGGGGTGTGGAGGCTGCTCGAGATCACATGTTCAATGGAGAGAAGATCAACTTCACCGAGGTGAGCAGGCCTGCTAGGCACCAGACTTCTCAGGTCCTCCAGGGCCTCTTCCTTCCCTTTGGAGGTCATCCGACCGTTAGCCTCACCATGTCTTCACCCCTCCTCTTAGGCAATGCTTTTGCTTAACGAGGGGCCTAAAGTCTATTTCCTCTAGCAGGTTGCCTGGCCTTGGGGTGTGTCTTCCCCAAGACTGATGATTTGGATCTGGTGAGTGTGGAATCGCTCCCAGTATCTGCCTAGGGAGAGCACATCTTGAATCTGTGAGGAGAGGGCTTCTCAAGGCGTACTTGGAGAACCTAACTTTGATCTAGCTTTGTTGCAAGTTTATTAGTGAAAAGAAGACTTATGACAAAAGATCAACTTCCTCAGTGGTAGGAGTTAAGAAGCAGTGGTAAGGCCAGGCCTTGGGGACCCTGCTCCCGAATTGCTATGGAGGCCTGGAGGCATAATAGTCCCAGAGCACTCAGAGGCTGGGCCTCAAGATCTTACTCTTTTCCTTTCATACGAGGAGCCAGAGCCTCAAAGTTCCAGTGCCTTACCCAAGATGTCATATCTGTAAGAGGCAGAGCCAGGATTCAAACACAACCTATCTTGCACTGCTGGGCTAGGCTGAGAGAGACTGCAGTCAAGGAGGGCTTCCTGGAGGGGTGCATTTACCTGCTGAATGTGGGACAAGAGTGAGGTTGGGCAGGGCAGCATGAAGCCCTCTACCTTAGTGAGCCTCTCCCTGGGTTGGAGTCCCAAGACCATCTCTTTGCTGCCCACCTGGCATCTTTAGATCTGTTTTCCTCAAGGACTGCTCTGCTGGCTTCAGCTTGATGAGACTGTTGCTATCACATGACAAGACCAGCTGCCTGGCACCTGTCACAGACTTAGGGTTTGGTTTGTTTCTGGCAGTTGGTGTGATGGGGCCACTTGGTGAGGGAAGCTTGAGTTGCCTGCTTTGCTTGACATTCAAGAGGCTGGGGACACTTTTCAAAAGATGCCAGCAAGTACCATGTATTCTCATCAGGAAGATGAGACGACTTTAGGCTCTGAAGCCATTGCTTGTCTCCGACCTGTGTTTTCACCACTCTCCACCTTTCCTTACTGTGTTCCTCCTTCCTTGGCTTTTCACACCCTCAATACCTGTGGGCCCTTGGGGCCTATCTTAGGCTTGTCCCAGTCTCCATCCCCTTGTGGCCATCTGCAGCACATAAGGGAGCTGCACATGCCTTGCCTTCCCCCTTGGGGTAGCCCCTGCTTTCATAAGCACACAGTGGGTCCTCAGTATGAAACCATGTATTGACAGAGACCTCAGGGCCTGTATGTTCAGTGGATAAGAGGCCGAGCTGACTCTTGGGACCACACTGCACTGTGCATTCTTTCTCTTGTCCGCAGAATCGGGCAGTGCTGCACGTGGCCTTGCGGAACCGGTCAAACACTCCTATTCTGGTGGATGGCAGGGATGTGATGCCAGAGGTCAACAGGGTCCTAGAGAAGATGAAGGCTTTCTGCCAGGTAAGCAGCTGCTGGGCTGGACTTGCCTTTATTTTTTGTTTTTTCTATTTTTTTAAATATATCTTTATTGATTTCAGATAAAGGAAGGGAGAGGGAGAGAGGGAGAGAAGCATCAGTGATAAGAGAGTCATTGATCAGTTGCCTCCTGCACGCCCCCCACTGGGGATCGAGCCCGAAACCCAGGCATGTACCCTGACCAGGAATCGAACCACAATCTCCTGGATTATAGGTTGATGCTCAACCACTGAGCCATGCTGACTGGGCTTGCCTTGCCTTTAGCTGTATGTGTGCATGTGTTTGGAAATTTGGGGGCCCTGGTGGGCCTCCTCTCCACTGTCTTTGGAGAGGACTCAAGCCCTCACGGCAGCCTAAGGTGGGAGTGGTCTGTGTGATCACTGGCCCTTGGGAGCTCTGCTAAGGCACGAATTTCCCTGACCCAGTTCTGAGGGAACCCACCACTGGCAGCAGTGGAACAGCTTCCCTCCTGAACTGTAGACACCTGTAGGCCAGTGGCCAAGATCTGAAGAGAAAAGTGAGGACAGGAGAATGGGGAAGAGATTTGCCTCTTCTAATCTGTTTAGTCGTATGCCCTTATTGCCTAGTCTAGAACTAGATAAAATAAATATTTTAAAATTTCTTTGACCACACCTCCAAATAACTCTCCAAAGGCTTCCTATGCATGTGCACATATATCTGTCGTCTCCTCTTTGAAATACACACATACCAGTGCGTACACACACAGGTTCATTTTCACCTCCTCTTCTGCAGCTTCTTTGTACTTATAAATATGTAAGATATGTGCCTCTGTCAGCGTTAATGTGCATAATTTCCTGAGTGGGCTGTAGGGGTGCAGCCTCAGAGACCAGCTAGAGATTTCGCCACATCAACACTGTGGCGGCCTCAGTGTCTTTTTCCAGCCATGATCCTGCTATGGGTGGCAAACATCCTCAAGCCTGAAGGACAGGGGTGATGTCTGTGGGCTTGTTTGTCTGTGTGAGTGTGTGCACGTTCATTACATGTGCTCTGGGAGTGATAATCTGGGCTCTGGTCAGCTTGTACCTGAAAGCAGTGGCCCCCATGTGGCTGGTCAAAGTCTGGTTGCTTTGGCTAAGAGTCATTTTCAGACCTGAAATGGCAGGAGGTGATCTGTGCATCAGTCTAGAGGCCTAGCAGCCGATTGAGTAGTATTTCCTGGGGTGAGGAAGGCCTGGGATCCTGATGGGAATCTGGTTTCCAGAATATTCCTTAACAATGGTTGGTATGTGTGTTGGCCCCTAGGTGTGAGGAAGGGCATTTCTGCCACCTGCTGTGAGTGGCAGAACTGACATACCTGGGAAGCCTGCTGCTCAGTTTGATCAGCCCTTGTGTGCTCAGGCATGCCGTATGGAGAGTGTGCCACTGTCTGGCTGGGGAGCTATTTCCAGGATCGCCCTCCCGTACAGCTGGCTTCTGGAGTAACTGACTCAGACTGATGGGGTATTTATAGTATAGAAAAGCTGCTTAATGGCAGCATTTCCATGGTGAGGAACCCCCATTGCTATGGTTTTGTTTTGTTTTTAATATGTTTTTATTGATTTCAGAGAGAGGAAGGGAGAGGAGGGAGAGAGAGAGAAACATCAATGAGAGTCATTGATTGGTTGCCTTCTACACGCCCCCTACTGGGGATTGAGCCGGAAACTTGGTCATGTGCCCTGACTGGGAATCAAACCATGACCACCTGGTTCATAGGTCGACTCTCAACCCCTGAGCCACACTGGCTGGGCTGCTATGCTCTTAATAGTTTGCCGAGATTGGGTGAGAATGCCATGACCTTGACTGTAGTGGCAAAAACTGAAAGCAACCTGAGCTCATTTATCAGAATGGACTAATCAGTAAAATCAGTGTATATTCATGCACTATAGGAATTAGGAAGCACCTTTAGTAATTAGGGAGCTGTGGTTGCATTGACCTGCCATGCTGTTCAGGATACACTATGAATTTAAAAAAGGAAGTTACAGAATTGCATGTGTTGTAAAACACTATCTGGTCAAATAAAGAGTATGTTAAAGATAAACACACCCTCTCCTCTGAGATGCTTTATTATAACAAAACTTTAATGGTGAGATTGAGAGTTGAGAAAATGTGTAACTTATTTCCTTTCTGTATTGATGGAAAATTTTCCATAGGTTGATTACTTTATTATTTAAAGCAAAAATGAGAGCTGCTGGGTCTTCAAATTACTCCAAAATTTAGCAGCTAAACACAGCAATCAAAATCTCTGTGGATCAGGAATTTGCAGTGTTTCTGGTAGCTGGTTCTGCCTCAGGTCTCAAAAGTTTGTAGTCAAGATGTTGGCCCAAGGTTACACTCATTTAAAGGCTTGGTCTGCAGGATCTTCTCCCAAGTGGCTCACTAGCAATTAGTGCTGGCTTTTGGGAACCTTCAGTTCCTCACCAGGTGGACCTCTCCACAGGCGGCTGATTTTCCCCAGAGCGAGTGATCCAGAGTGCCTGAAGGTCTTTTATGAGCTAGCATCGGAAATTACACTCTTTGATTTCTGTAGTACCCTATTGGTTTTACAGGCCAGCTCTGATCAGAGTGGGAGGGGACTACATAAGGACATGAATGCAATCCCTGGAGGCAAGGATCATTGGGAACCGTCTTGGAAATTGGCTATCATACTCTGCCCTCTGGCTCCCAGTGATTCATCATGTTCCTTCCACATGTAAAATACCCCTGCTCACCTTCCCCTAAGGTGATACTTTATTACAGTATTAGCTAGAAGTCAAGAATCTCATCATCTAAACTGGGTACAGATATAGTAATACCTGCTTTTTTTTTTTTAATACAACTTAAATACAGTTTCTGTTGATCTGAAAATATGTGAATTAAAGAGACAGGTTATTTACCCCCTCATACACACAACTTATAAGGGTGAAATAAATATAGGATTACTGATAGGATAATTCCTTTTCAAAAAGAGGGGGGAAATGGGAGGCACACAGAAGCCATTGGTGCAAAGCAATTCTGAAATCCAGCAGGACACATATTTGCAGTTACTTGGTTAGCACTCAAGGCTTGGGAATCATTCCTTAGGGCTTTTGGCTTTGCTTTCATTCATTCCTTTTACATGAAAGGTACTTTGCAACTGCATCGTTTTCTCAGCCTGCTTACTGCTTGTAGAAATGCCGGTATCTAAAGGCTGCTTTTCCCATTGTACCATCTCTTGTCTCTTTTAGTCTAAGCTGGTGGTGTTTCTGACAATTCAGTTATCTTAAAAACTTTGTGGGGCTCCTATGTAAAAGCTTATTGGCTGTTCACTCCATTAAACAAAAGCAATACCCACAAATGTCTTCAAGGTAAGTCCTTTTCTCACCATTGCTTCTGAGACCACAGATACTCTTGAGCTTCTTAAAAGCCTTTGACCAAAAGGTTCTCTGTGTTACTGCCTTGGCTTTTCCTGAGGACTTAACAAAGGGTTTTACAGCTACACTCTCGGCTTTGTCTTTATATTATGCTTTTGTGACATTGCCCTACATTTGGTCTTTGCTAAGGAGCCATCTCTTTTTTTTTTTTTTTTTTTTGAGAGAGAGAGAGAGAGAGAGAAATATGGACCGACTTCCTCCTGCATACCCCCTATGCAACCCAGGCATGTGCCTTGACCAGGATTCAAACCAGCAACCTTTTAGTGCATCAGATCCTGCCCAACCAACTGAGCCACACCGGCCAGAGCAAGGAACCATCTTTTTTTTTAAATATTAACCTCACTGTTTAAAATAAAATAAGTTTTTATTGATTTCAGAGAGGGGAAGGGAAAGGGAGAGAGAGAAACATCAGTGAGAGAATCATCGATTGGCTGCCTCCTGCACACCCCCTACAGGGAAGAACGCCCGCAACCCAGGGCACATGCCTTAACGAGGAGTCAAACTGTGATAATTTGGTTCATGGGTCATTGCTCTACCACTGAGCCACACCAGCCAGGGCAAGAAACCCTTTTTTTTTTTTTAATAAATATGCTTTAATTTTCATTTTTAAAAATATATCTTTATTGATTTCAGAGACAAGAAAGGAGAGAGGAGAGAGAAACATCAATGATAGAGTCACTGATCGGCTGCCTCCTGCATGCCCACTGGGGATCGAACCTCGATCTCCTGGATCATAGGTCGATGCTCAACTGCTGAGCCATGCTGGTTGGGCAAGGAACCATTTTTTTTTTTTTAATTCTTTTTTATTGCTTAAAGAGAGAGATCTGCTGCTCCACTTCTTAGCATTCATTGGTTAATTTTTTTTTTTTTTAAATATGTCTTTATTGATTTCAGAGAAAGGAAGGGAGAGGGAGAGAGAGACTTGAAACATCAATGATGAGAGAGTTGTCATTGATCGGCTGCCTCCTGCACACCCCCGACTGGAGATTGAGCCCGCAACCTGGACATATGCCCTGACTGGGAATCGAACCACGATCTCCTAGATCCTAGGTCGATGCTCAACCACTGAGCCATGCCTGGCCAGGCGAGGAACCATTTTTTAATTTTAGCATCACTTCCTTCCTGGAGAGGCTGGGAATTTTCAAACCCAACAATTCCTGGCTTTTTTTTGTTTAAAAGTCTTCCTTTAGCTTATTTTTCTCATATTTTACTGTAAGCACCCAAAATCCAGGCAGTTCCTTTAATACAGAAAAACTCTGTAGCTAGATCATCCAGATCGTAAATAGGTTTATCTTTTACTTTCCCTATTAATGCAGGCAATGGTGGTGTTAAACTTTCAGTCACTACATTACAAGGATTCTTTTTCCTCCAATTTCCAATAAGATTTTCCTCCCTTTTCTTCAAATCCACATTAGCCTCTTCAAGGACTATCAAACTTCTGCTAACAGTCTCTCCCAGCGGTTTTTTAGGCTTTCTTCAAGGTTTTTTATGTTTTGCCTACAAATTTTTGTTGTTTGTTATGACAGTATCCTACTTTTGGGTACCAAAATCTGCATTAAACTTGGCTTCAAGCAGCAGTAAACATTTATCTCACGTAGTTTCTATGGGTCAGAAATTACGGACTGGCTTAATTGGTTTGGGGTCTGTCTTGAGGTTGTGGTCAGGGTGTTTGCCAAGGCTGCACTTATCCACATGTTGGGCGGGTTCTGGAGGGTCTTCCAAGGTGGTTCCCATTCATGGATGGTGAACTGGCCCTGGCTGTTGGAAGAGCGCCTCAGTTCTGTGACATACCGGTTTTTTCATGTGACTTTTTGTGTGCCCTCACACATAATAGATGGCTCCACCAAAAGTGAGTCATACAAGAGCTCCACACACTGAACCCGAAAGGTCTTTCATGACCCAGTGTCTGAAGTCACGCTCCCATATTTGCGCAGCTAATGGGTGCACAGCTCAGCCCTGTTCAACATGGGGGCTGCTGGGGTGTGAATGCCAGGAGGCAAGAATCTTGGGGTCCATGCGAAGGTTGGCTGCGTGCATGTCTGATGTTCCTTTTTCTGGCACAGAGCAGTCACGGTGGTTGGCATTTCGCATCTCTTGGTCTCTGATGTATTGGGTTCTGCTGAAAGTTCCCCCTTGTTTTATAAATTCTGACGATATTACTGTGAGGTGAGGATATCATCCCATTTTGCTAATGATGAAATAGTTGGGGATGAATGTGGCAGGGATCTGCCACTCAGTAGGGCTTGAGAGTTCGGGTTGAGGCATCAGGGTGCAGCAGTAATGATGTGTTTGAGCGGCAGCCTGTCCTTGGGAGTTTGGGCTAATCCCATCTCTCCCTCTGTACCAGCGCGTCCGAAGTGGTGACTGGAAGGGGTACTCGGGCAAGCCCATCACAGACATCATTAACATCGGCATCGGTGGCTCTGACCTGGTAAGGAGAGGATGGTCTTGGGATGGGGCAGGGGTCCCATCTAGGGCCTTGGTTTCTCCAATGATGGGAGCTGGCTGTCCCCACCTCTTGGCCCTAGAATCTTGTTTTCTGATGCTGCATTTCCTCACAGGGACCCCTCATGGTGACTGAAGCCCTTAAGCCATACTCTTCAGGAGGTCCTCGGGTCTGGTTTGTCTCCAACATTGATGGGACCCACATTGCCAAAACTCTGGCCCTCCTGAACCCTGAGACCTCCCTGTTCATCATCGCTTCCAAGGTACGGGCCCCAAAACCAGCCTAGCTTCCCTGTGTGTGTCGGGGTCCTGGCAGGCCATGGGACCTGCCCACCACTTCCAAGTGAACGATGCTTTGTGCATCAGGTCAGCACAGCCGCCCTCAAGACGGTTTCTGGTTTGGGGGCAACACTGATTACCTGATGAGAGCCTAGACTGACCAGTTTGAGTCTTGGACTTCAAGCCATACCCACTTGCTTTGTGGGATCTGTGCGCAGCCTGGGACTGCGCTCATCCTTAGAGATGTGTCCCTAATGTGTGCTCTTTTTGATCCCAGAGCCATTCTCAGATAGTGTAAGCATTTTCTTTGTTGTCATTTATGCCCTTTTTATTCACATTAATGCTCATAAAATACCAAGAATTCCATTTGAATTCAGAGATACAGTCTAGCCTGGCCTGAAGGCATGGCCGCGGCCTCTCTCCTGGAAGACGCTTTGGACTTTGACGTGTGGCAGGGATTGGAGGAAAGAGGGTGGGTTGTGCTCTTAATAGGGTTCCCCTGTCTCTGGTTGTGAAGTCCTGGAATCACAGGGTGATACTACTACTTCCAGGCCCCTTTTAGCCCCAGATGCAGCCACTCATCATGGCTTTGTGGGCCTGTGGGCGGAGGTTATGTGGAGTCATGCACTGCTCCTTGTGACAACTGGGCATCCACATGGCCTCTGCTGCTCAACCCTGGCTTGAGGCTGCGCAGACCCTGAGCTGGGGACTAACTGCTGTACTCTCTGGCTGCAGACCTTTACCACCCAGGAGACCATCACAAACGCAGAGACGGCGAAGGAGTGGCTTCTCCTGTCGGCCAAAGATGTGAGTGCTAGGTGGGCAGTGGGCAGTATGTGTGCCAGGAAGGATGGAGCAGGGTTGCCCACCCACCTGAGTGGCCCAGCTTAGCCCTGTAGCCCTATTTCCGTAGCAGGAGACAGACTCTCTGGGGCTGACTTTCCTAGTTAAGATATTTGACTTTGCCAGCCCCGGACACACCAAATGTGGCAGAACCTGCTCTAACTGGCTAAAGACCCTTTCTTTAAGGCACCTTGGCTCTATGGGACCCTCTGTACCCCTCGCCACACCCACTTTATAAGGAAGGCCATTCCTGGGCCTTGTATGCTGGTGAGGTAGGATGGGCCAGCCAGCCTCTGGCCTCCTGTCCTCTCGACCTTGAGGTGAGGCTCCTCCAACAGCCTCAGGACCAAGGACCTTGGTTTCTCTGGAGTTGGGAGTGTCCCCTCCCTTGGGTAGCCCCCTGGGATGGCTTTAGTGTAACTTGGCTTTATCTCTTGTAGCATTCTGCTGTTGCGAAGCACTTTGTTGCCCTGTCTACCAACACGGTAAGTGCCCATGTCGTTCCCCAGACTACCTCCCAAGGAAGGCACAGGCAACGCAAGGACATGGCCTTTCAGAATACACACACCAAGATGTGGTTCACAGATTTGGGGATCTTGGCTGGGCTGGTGGGAGAGGAGGGTTAGTTGCCTATGAGTGACATGAGCTACGAACTCCCCTTTCTTCTCTGCATTCTCCCATCAAGTCTCTGCAGCTCTGAGGGCTTTGCAGTCAGTGAGAATGTGTCAACCCCACGCATCTCTAGGCCTGACATCTTCAGAATACTCCATACATGTGACCTTCCTTGGCCTCTGCTCCTCTGCTACCAGCCTCTCCTCAATGGGGTTGCTGGCCAGGGATGGAGATTGTGTCCCAGTTCTTACATAAGGATATGACTTTATGCCCAGTGGTTGCCGGGGTTAAAATGCGGGCCACCTGCCTGCCAGGTCTCACAGTCTCCTTGGCCGGAGGTTGTGCAAGGTAGGGTGGGGATGGGCCAGTGGGGCAGGGTGGGGCTCCGGAAGTAACAACCATGGTGAACCTTGTGAGCCCTTGCTGTGTGGAGGGCTTTGTGCTAGGCTGTGTCAGAGTCGGAACCATACTCATGTCTTCCTGACTGCTCCCTCCCACCCCCTCCACTCCTTCCTGCCTCCATCTCTGACCTGCCCATCAAGGGAGACAGGAGGCCATCTTTAGACTGGCTAACCACAGTACCACTGCCTAGCTCCTGCAGGCAGACCTCAGACTGGTTAGTAGGGCATCTCTGCCTGCGCACCTGAGGGCTAGGAGTGATCATCCCCTGAAAGCTTCCTAGGGCAGAGTCACCATCCCAGATTTTGAAAGGGCTGGACAGGTGTCCTGGCTGTGTGGCACCTGGCCTGGGTGGTAACCCCTGCCAGGGCTCAGGCTCCAGCCCTAGGCTCAGTTTCCCAGATGGCCTGGGGAGATCAGTCTCTGGTACCCTGGCAGGCAGATGTAGGTAGGTTTTGGCAGAGCAGCGTGTGGGCAGGTCCTCATACTGGGAGTGCAGCCCCCTCAACAGGAAAGCTTCACAGGTGCTAGGCCACTGGCATGCTGGATTCGAGCTGGCCTGGTGTCCAGCTCTGGGGGTGGCAGCTCTCGGTCGCAGTCCTAGTCCCTGTCCTGTCCTAGCCCTGCCCCATCTGGGGTTCTGTGGAAGGTGGGGGTGCTCCCATGACTTGGACTGCACAATTTCTTATTGTGCGGACTTCCTGGGCCTCCTGTTCTTGTCCAGCTAACACATTTTCCTTCTTTCCCTCTCCCTTTACCATTTTTAGACCAAAGTGAAGGAGTTTGGAATTGACCCTCAAAACATGTTCGAGTTCTGGGATGTAAGTAAAGGCACTTCCTTGCCGGATTAGTTATGTCCTCTTAAGTCATGATCGCTGAGCCACAGATGAGGGTTCCACGGGTTCAGATCAATATTTATTGAGCACCTGCTACATGCCTGGCTTTGAGAAAAGCCAGGAGGCCCTAAGAGAGGCCTGTGGAGCAGGAGCAGCCCAGTCAGGTTGAGGGCTCCACTTCCACTGAGGGCGAGCCAAGCCTGCAAGGCCAGGGTGACAGTCCCCTGGGTGACTGCCAGCAGCACCCACTGAGGGGTAATGGGAGCCTCCCCTACCCTCCTCAGGAAGCTGAGGTTATGAGTTATTCTCAGTGGTGACCTTTCTCGTGAACTACAGCCACAGCCTGAAAAGGCCAAGGGGCAGGGGAGAGGCAGGGGGTGTGACCAGGGAGGCCAGGAAAGATGCTGCAGGGCAGCTGGAGGGCACAGCAAAGAAGAGGCACCAGGCCCAGGGCCTGGGTAGGGCCTTGCTGGGTAGCTTGCAAAGCAAATCTTGACTGAGTTGCAGAGCTGCAGGGCACTCTAGCGACAGGTGTCACATGAACTCATCTCTGTTAGAGCCACAGCTGGTGCCAAGCAATGGGCAGGAACTTTCCTTGCAGCTTGCCTGAGAGCAGTAGTGTCGTGAGAAGGGCTCCAGCTGTGGAACACAGGGAAGGATTGGGGTGCAGGGATACAGTGAAGGGGGTGATGTAGGTCCTGTGAATGCAGTGAGCGTGACCTTGGCAGGCTCACCAAAGAGGGCTTGATCCCACTGGGGCTGTTTCCAGGTCTTTAGACTGGAAGCTTTTTGCATGGTGGCAGCATTCACAAATACAGCCTTTGAAAGCTCTAAGGGCTTTGAGGTCTGGGAGAGAATTAAACCCTAAGGTACCTACTGTATGTAATGAGTTAACTTCTTTCTCGAATGGGACTAGTCATGTACCGTCCTTGGAAGAATTCAGAAGTCACTCAAATCATTTTCTGCATCCAGTGGCTCAGATGAGGAACCTCTGTTGAGAGAGACTGTGCAGCTCTAACAAGTGCTGCATGCTGATAAAGGAGGGAAGCACCTTCTTCTCCCCCGGGACCTGCAGCCCGAGCAAGTGGTGGTTAGGGACATGTGGGTGCTCCTGCCAGCCAGGGAGCCCAGCAGAGCAGGGTTGTGTCCCAGTCTGGGTGTTCAGTGCCCGGAACTGCCCAGCATGCAGAGATAAGTTGGGGTGTGGCTTAGGGAGAGGCCTGCGTCTCCCAGGTAAGGCCTAGGAATAACACTTCGGCACAGGAACATGGGTCTGGGGCTGCCTAGTGAGGCCTGGGTGGCCAGGCACAGTGGAGGCCTCCTGGCCAGGCCAGACATACCACATGCCACAGTAGCTGGAGGAGCGACCTGTCTGGTCCACTAAAGGTATATGTTGCTGAATTGAGACGTTGACATCTGAGGAGCCAAGAACAGGGTCAGAAGTTGTTTCTGGAGTTAGGGTGTCTCAGTTAAGGCAGAGGAGCCAGGACAGACATAGGGATATTGCATTGGCTCTGAGGTAAGGCTGGAAGAGTCCAGTTGAGCAGAGGTATGTAAAGTGGTGAGGCCCGGTCTGTCGAGGTAGGTCATGGGTCAGCTTCATGTGTTGTGATCAGGTGGGGGCATGGCAATAAATCAGGACTCAGCCAGTCAGCGTACATTGAAGAGCTAATTTTGCCTGATGAGGTCTGAAGAAGAACCAGGACAGGCGCAGGTGAGTTCAAGACGGTGCCAGGACAGGTAAAGGTACAGGTTAGGTCTTTGAATTCTGGAGGAGACATAGATATTTAGAGGTGGTTCTGTCAAGTGAAGTCTGTGGATCCAAAGTTACATGTAGGTATTTAAATCTGGATCTGTGAGTTCAGGTTTGGATCTATGGCATGGGACAGGTACATACACTGGGGTCTCCTGATCAGCTCTGAGAAATCAGCATCAGGTAGTGGGTAGCTGACCACTCAAACGAGGTGATTGGAACTCAGGATTAGACAAACACAGGTAAGTCCCCTGAGCCAGGTCAGCCACCTAGCTCTCGGCATCCTGACCAGGTGTGGTGTGCAGAACTTGGGGCTGCAGAGGCCTCTGAGTCTCCATAACTAGGCCAGGGTATGGCCTGTGGCATTGGGATCTGGCTGGGGTTTGAGGAGCCCACATTATTATTCAGTAAAGTAAGGATGACTTGAACATGAACTGTGGTACCACGTCTGTGTCTCTAATAACCTAGATGCCTACTAAGCAACTAATGGGAAGGGAGTGTCTATGGCATGGATATACTGGACAAAGGGAGGAATTGCATCCTGGGTAGGACAGAGCTGGATGATGTGAGATTTCATCACTCAGAATGGTGCGCAATTAAAATTTTGTAAATTTTTTATTTCTGGAATTTTCTGTTTAATACTTTTGAACCATGGCTGACCATGGGTAACTGAAATTGCAGGAGGCGAAACTGTGAATAAGGGGTGACTATGGAGTCTGCCAGGGATGGTGTGTAGAGCTATGAGCTACATCTGTGTGAGGTCTCAGGAGCTGGAATCAGACAAGGGGTGTGTAACTAGGTTTCTTAAGGAGGCCTAAGAAACCAAGATTAGGCACAGTTACATAGAACTGGGTTGGTCAGGTAAGGACACTGGAGCCAAAGATCGCAGAGACAGTTGCGTGTGACAGGTGAAGGCTATGCTCAGGTCATGGTCAGAACTTTGTCTTCAGGTGATGTCTGAGCAGTTCTGGTGTTGCAGAGAAGTCAGTGGTACTGCGTCCCTTGGGAAAAGACTGAAAGCTGGAGTTAGGCAAAGGGATGTAGAACTGAATCCATCTGGAAGGTTTGTGAATTCTGGGTCGGACTCAGGTATGTGGAACAGGTCTGTCAGGTGAGGTTTGAGGAGTCAAGGTGAAATACCCAAGTTAGTACTTTTGGGTGTTGAACAGGTAAGGTCTGAGCCGCTGATGTCAGGTCCTGGTTTGTATTCTACATCTGAGGAGCTGAGGTCAAGCACAGATGGGTAGAGCTGAGTATTTCAGGTAATGTTTATGAAACCAAGGCAAGCAGACTTAGGTTGACCTGAAAAGCCATGGCTAGGTTCATTCAACTCTGTCCCACAGGTGAGCTCAGGCACAGGTAGGTAGAGCAGATTTGTCGGTAAGGCCTGGGGAGCCAGGGTTAGGCTCATCTAGAAAGAACTGAATCTCTTAGATGACCTCTGAGAATATAAAGTGAAGACAGGTAGACAGAGTGAGATCTCTCTTGAGAGATCTGAGGAGCTGAGATTGGGTACAAGTGAGTAGATCTGAATCTCCCAGGTAAGGTCACGGTTGGCATCTCTACCTATCTTATAGAGATCTCATGTGAGATTGAGAAGTTGTGGCCAGGTACAGGTATATGGAATTGAGTGTCTCAGGTAAGATCTATGGAGCCTGCATCTGGCACAGGCTTATATTCTTGGGTCCAGTGTGAGTTAGGCACAGTGGGTAGAGCAGGGTTTGTCAGGTAAGTTTATGGAGCCAGGATCAGGGCAAGTTAACAAATTGGGTCTGACAAGTAAAATCTAAAAAGTCACGATCAAGCTCAGGTAAAAACCAAATGCCTCCGATGAGATATAAGCACATGAGGTACAGGTAGGCAAAGATAGCCCTCCAGATGCAGTCTTAGCAGCCAGGAGCAAGCACAGGTAGGTAGAACTGGTCCACCACTTTTGTTCTGAGGAACCAGGGTAAAACACATTAGAAAGAGTTGGCCCACCAAGCATGGTCTGAGGACCCAGCATCAGGCACAAGTGGACAGAGCTGGACAGTCTAGTGAGGTCTGAGGACACGGGGTCAAGCACAGGTAGGGTGGGCTGGCCTACAAACTGCAGTGTAAGTAGTTACAGTCATCTATAGGAAGACCTAGCCTGCCACGTTCAGTCTCAGGCAGCAGGGTCAAGCCCCGGTAGGTAGAACTTTCCCACCCAGTGATCTAAGGAGCCATGGTCAAGAAAGGTAGGCAGATCTGGCTCACTAGGTACAATATAAAGAGCCAGGGTCATTTATAGGTAGGTAGAGCTGGCTCACAGGTATGGTCTGAATAGCCAAAGTCAAGTACAGGTAGTAGGTATAGCTGGCCCACCATGTGAGGCCTGAGGAGCTAGGGTTAGGAACAGGTAGGCAGAAATGCCCACTAGGTACAATGTAAGGAGCCAGGATCGCATACAGGTAGGTAGAGCTGACTCACAAGGTGCAGTTCAGTGAGCCAAGGTCAAGCACAGGAAGGTAGAGCTGGCCTGCCAGAGATGGTCTGAGCACTCAAGGTTAAGCACAGGTAGGCAGAACTGGCCCACCAGGTATGTCTGAGGACCCAGGATCAAGCATAGGTAGGTAGACCTGCTCCACCAGCTGCAATGTAAGGAGCCAGGGTGATCTATAGGTTTACAGAACTGACCTGCCATGTGAAATTGGAGAAGCCAGGTTCAAGCACAGGTAGGCAGAGCTGGCCTGGTAGAAGTGGTTTGAGGAGCCAAGTTCACACACAGGTAGGCAGAGCTGACCGGCCCGGTGCTATCTTAGGGTGCAGAGTCAAGCACAGGTAAGTTGAACTGTCTCACCAGGTATGGTCTGAGGAGCCAAGCTAAAGTACAGGTAGGCAGAGCTGGCCCACTAGGTACAGTATAAAATGCCAGGGTCACATACAGGTAGGTACAGCTGGCCTACCAGGTATGAACAGAGGAGCCAAAGTCAAGAACAGGTAGGGAGAGTTGGCCTGTTCTACTGAGCTGTAGTATAAGAAGCAAGGGGCATGATGTGCCTTGCCTGATTTTATCAGAGGACCCAGGGTCCAGCACAGGTAGGTAGAGCTGCCACCAGGTGTGGTCTGAGGAACGAAACTCAAGCACAGGTAGGCACAGCTCGCCCATTAGGTACAGCATAAGGAGCCAGGGTCATGTACAGGTAGGTGGAGCGGGACTATCAGTTGTGGTTGGAGGAGCCTAGGTTAGGCACAGGTAGGCAGTGCTGTCCTCCAAGATGCTATCTGAGGACCCAGGGTCAAGCACAGGTAGGTAGGACTGTCCCACCAGGTGTGGTCTGAGGAGCCAACTTCAAGCACAGGTAGGCAGAGCTTGCCCATTAGGTACAACATAAGGAGCCAGGGTCATGTACAGGTAGGTAGAGTTGGTGGACTACCAGTTGTGGTTGGAGTAGCCTAGGTGAAGCACAGGTAGGCAGAGCTCTCCCATTAGGTACAGCATAAGGAGCCATGGTCCTGTACAGGTAGGTTGAGCTGGACTACCAGTTAAGGTTGGAGAAGCCTAGGTCAAGCACAGGTAGGCAGAGCTACCTCATTCTGTACAGTGTGAGGAGCCAGGGTAATGTAGGTAGGTAGAGGTGGACTACCAGTTGTGGTTGGAGGAGCCTAGGTCAAGCACAGGTGGGAAAGCTGACCAGCCAGGTACTGTCTGACGACCCAGGGTCTAGCGCAGGTAGGTAGAGCACCAGGTCCACCAGGTGTCGTGTGAGGAGCCATGCTCAAACACATGTAGGTAGGGCTGTCCCACTAGGTGTGTTCTAAGGAGCCAAGCTCAAGCATAGGTAGGCAGATATGACACATCTGGTACAATATAAACTGCCAGGGTCATGTACAGGTAGGTAGAGCTGGACTACCACTTGTGGTTGGAGGAGCCTAAGTCAAGCACAGGTCGGCAGGGCATGTCCATTAGGTACAGTATAAGGAGCCAGGGTCATGTAGAGGTAGGTAGAGCTGGACTACTGGTTGTGGTTGGAGGAGCCTAGGTCAAGCACAGGTATGAAGAGCTGACCTGCCAGGTGCTGAGGACACAGGGCCTAGCACAGGTAGGTAGGACCATCCACCAGGTGTGGTCTGAGGAGCCAACCTGAAGCACAGGTAAGCAGAGCAGGCCCACTGGTACAGTATAAAACGCCAGGGTCATGTACAGGTAGGTACAGCTGGCCTACCAGATATGACCAGAGGAGCTAAAATCAAGCACAGGTAGGCAGCGGTGGCCTGCCCAGTGCTGCCTGAGAGAATCCAGGGTTAAGCACAGGTAGGTAGGACTGTCCCACCAGGTGTGGACTGACAATCCAGGGTCAAGAACAGGTAGGCAGAGCTGGCCCATTAAGTACAGTATACGGAGCCAGCATCATGTATAAGTAGGTAGAGCTGGACTACCAGTTGTGGTTGCAGGAGCCTAGGTTAAGCACAGGTAGGTGGAGCTGACCTGCCAGGAGCTGTGTGATAAACCAGGGTCAAGCACAGGTACGTAGACCTGCCCCACCAGGTGTGGTTTTGGGCTGAGGAGCCAAGCTCAAGCACAGGTAGGCAGAGCTGGCCCAATGGGTACAGTATAAGGACCCATTATCTTGTACAGGTAGGTAGAGCTTTGCTACCAGGTGTGGACTGAGGAACCATACTCAAGCAGAGGTAGGCAGAGCTGGCCCATTATGTACAGTATATGGAGCCAGGGTCATGTAGAGGTAGGTAGAGCTGGATTACCAGTTGTCATTGCCGGAGCCTAGTTCAACCCCAGGTAGGCAGAGCTGGCCCACTAGGTAATGTATAAAATGCCAGGGTCAGGTACAGGTAGGTACAGCTGGCCTACCAAGTATGACAGGAGGAGCCAAAGTCAAGTACAGGTAGGCATAATTGGCCCACCAGCTGCAGTGTAAGAAGCCAGGTACATGATTGGCCTGCCAGGTTTTATCAGAGGACCCAGGGTCCAGTACAGGTAGGTAGAGCTGCCATCATGTATGGTTTGATAAAGCCCTGTTCAAATACAGGTAGGCAGAGCTGGCCTGCCAGGGACTATTTCAGGATCCAGGGTCAAGCACAGGTAGGTAGAACTATCCTACCATGTGTAGTCTGAGGAGCCAAGCTCAAGCACAGGTAGGCCGAGAAGCCTTCCTGTTGTGGCTGAGGAGCTAGCATCAAGCACCGGTAGGTAGGTCTGGCCCGCTAGATACAGTATAAAGAGCCAGGGTCATATACAGCTGGGTAGCACTGGCCCGTCAGATGTAGTCTGAGAACCCAGGATCAGTCCACAGGTAGGTAGAGCTGGCCCACCAAGTGTGGTTTGCAGAACATGGTCAAAGTTAGGTAAGCAAAGCCTGTCTGCCAGGTGTAGTGTCTTATGAGACTTAAGGAGTTAGGGCTGAACACAGGTAACTAGAGTTGGCTCTTTCAGGTATTAGATTCAGGAGAAGATAGGCACCCCTGGGTCTCTGTGGTGAGACCTGAAGAACCAGGGTATAGAGCCCTTCCAGGTCAGGCAGAGCACTGTGGAGCTCATAGGAGCTCCAGGGACCAAAGTTAAATACAAGTAGGTAGAAGCGGCTCTCCAGCAAGGACTTTGCAGCTGGAGGTATATATACCTGGATCTGACAAGCGAAGTCCTTGGAGCATGGTTCTGGCTCAGGTGTGTTGATCCAGGTCTTAGAGGTTAGACTTGGGGAGCATGGGTTAGTCACAAGTAGGTAGAACTACATCTCTCAGGTGGAGTCTGTGGAGCATAGGTATGTATGCAGAGATTTCGCTTCTAATGAGAGCTGTGACTCCTCAGTGAGGTATTGGTGCACAGGTTAAGCAGGGGTTGTTAGTATGGGATCTCTAGAAGATGTAAGAGCAAAGTCAGGCATAGAATGTAGACTTGGGTCTCTCAAGTTAGGGCTGGGAGCCCATGTAGATAAAGCTGCATCTCAAGGTGTGGAGTCTGAATTGGGTTCAGGGATATGGACCTGGGTCTGTAGGTTGAGATGCAAGGGTCAGCCCCAGACAGGTATGTGAAACTTGGTGCATTAGCTGAGCTGTCTCACTCCTGCCTCTGACAGGTGTACAACCCTGCAGTATGAGGTACTCGAGTAAGACAGAGAGAGCTAACCTCTCAGGGGAAGCACCATTGCATCTATGCCCAATGCTGGCTTTGTCAGTTAGTCCATGGACCCAGGCTCACATGGGCAGAGGTGTAGAAACATGATCTTAGGTGGGTTCTGGCCATCTGGATTCAGGCACAGATTGGCATCCTTGGGCTTGTTAGGCAAAATGAGTGGGCACGATTAGCCCAGAAATGCATAATTGGTGAGGCCTGAGAAGGTGGGTCAGACACTGGTGGGAACTTCAGTGGTAGGATTGGACACTGTCAGGTAAGTAGTGTGGAGCTCTCATCAAGGAAGACAGTCATTCCTGGTACGTGTACCTGTGTCTGCCTGGGAAGGTCTTGAGAACCCTTAGGATCAAATAGGACAGATAGAATGCCCCAAGTCAGGTCAGCATCATGGTCAGGTGTGATGGGCAGAGCTCAGGGTATTATAGAGGCCTGAGGATCTATAACTAGTCTGAGGTGTGGTCTGTAGTGTTGGAGCCTATTTGGCATAAGGTCTGACTTTCTCAGGTGAGGAAAAAGGTAGGATTATGTCTTGTTAGATAAAGTGAGATCTGTGGCACAGGTGAGGCACAGAATGTTGAACAGACTGAGGAGCTACATCTATAAGGTGTGGTCTGAGAGGCCCACCGAAGGTACAGGTGAGGTCTAGAGACCTGTGTCTGCAGGTGAGGTCTCAGAGGCTCAAGTCAGACACTGGCATTGCTGGGCTTTCCAAAAGAGTGAGGTCTGATGACCTAGGCTCCGCCAAGGTTAGCAGCCTGGAATCTGTCAGTCTGAGGGCTGTCTGCTCAGTCCACTTTCTAGAATTGGTTCTGTTGGGTGAGATCTGAGAGCCTATGTCAGGCATGGTGTGGCCAGCAGAACCGAGTCTGCCAGGTAAGGTTTCCTGAAACCTGGACCCTTTCCATGTGAAGGCTCCACCATTCATCTTTATTACCCAAGCTAGAGACCTCTGGGCCATCCTTGGGTCTCTCATCCTCCTAATTCACCCTGTTTGATTGAACCTCCTGAATCTGCACTCTCAGGGTAGCACCATTCTCTGGATGACCACTGGGGGGTCCTGAGTGGTTTCTTGCTTCCATTTTCACCTCGCCCAGACTTCCTGGTTTTCCAGCCTGGCCTCTCGGCTTCTATCCTTCAGTCCCAACTCCTTCCTTCATCTTGTAGACTATGCTGTGCTTCCTCCTGCCCAGCCTATCTCATTGGGCTTCCAGAAGAGAATTAAGCCCTAATGCTTCAAGGTGTCCATTGAATGTAATGAAATTAGCATCTGTCCTTTGCATGTAGAAGGGTACTAGCCTTGGACTGTCCTTGGGAGAAGTGAGAAGTTAAGTCACTCAAAGCATTTTCTGTGGGAATTAGTTCTCCCACTATTGAGAAAAAGCTCTTGCCACAGGACCTTTGCACCTGCTGTTCTGGTTGCTGGAATGCTTTTCCCTCAGTGCTTCCTTGGGTAATGCTGCTCTTCTTTAAACCTAGGCTCAAGCAACTGAGCCACACTAGCCAGGGCCACATTTCTTTTATAATTGGTTTCGGTACTGTCTTTGCTTTCTCTCGAGCACTTGTATCTTTTTATCACATTCATTGGCATGATTGTTTCATTTACCTCTTTCTCTCCCATGGATTATTTTCATTTCCTGTGCTAGGAATGTGGTCGGAGCTCCAGAAATAGTTGTTAGGAAGATGCGAATGGAGCTCTGAGGAGTCTGATAATACGAAGTGGAATCTGCAATGTGGCATGAAAAGGCACAGTGTGAATGAGTAGTGGGCCTCAGTGTGTCTTGGGGCTGAGGCTGAGGCAATCGGTGAAGCTTAGGTATGAGCCACTGGGCCTGTCGGTGTCTCAAGAGGCAGGCTAGGTATAAGTATGAGGCGCGGGGTCTGTCAGTGTCAGAAGGGGCAAGGCCAGTCCTAGGTATGAGGCACTGGACCTAATAGTCTGAGAATGCGGACATGGCGTAGGTACAAGGCACTGGGTCTGTCAGTGTCCAAGCAGGTGAGTGAAGCACAGGTATGAGGCACTGTGTCTGTTGATGTCTGAGGAAGCGGGACCTGGCACAGTTATTAGACACTGAGCCTGTCATTGTTTGCAGGTATGAGGCATTGGGTCTGTTGGTGTCCCAGGAGGCATGACCAGGCACAAGGATGATATTCTGATCTGTCAGTGTCCAAGGCACAGGTATGAGGCACTGAGACTGCCTGTGTCCGAGGAGGCCAGACCTGACACAGGTCTGAGGCACTGGGTCTGTCAGTGTCCAAGGAGGTCGGGCCTGGCACAGATATGAGATTCAGGGTCTGTCAGTGTCCAAGGAGGTTGGGCCTGCCACAGGTATGAGATTCTGGGTCTGTCAGTGTCCAAGGATGTTGGGCCTGGCACAGGTATGAGGACCCGGGTCTGGAAGTATCTGAGGAAGCCAGGCACAGATATGAGGCACTTGGTTTGTCAGTGTCTGGAGAGGTGGAACCTGGGACAGGTATGAGGCATTGGGTCTGTCATTGTCCAAGGAGGTCGGGCCTGGCACAGGTATGAGGCGCTGAGATTGTCTGTGTCTGAGGAGACCAAACTCGGCACAGGTATGAGGCACTGGGTCTGTCAGTGTCCGAGGAGGTTGAATCTGGCACAGGTATGAGATTCTGGGTCTGTCAGTGTCCCAGGATGTCGGGCCTGGCACAGATATGAGGAGTCGGGTCTGGCAGTATCTGAGGAAGCCAGGCACAGGTATGAGGCACTTGAAGTGTCAGTGTCTGGAGAGGCTGAACCTGGCACAGGTATGAGGCACTGAGTCTGTCAGTGTTTGGAGAGGCTGAACCTGGCACAGGTATGAGGTGCTGGGTCTGTCAGTGTCCAAGGAGGTCAGGCCTGGCACAGGTATGAGGACTGGGTCTGTCAGTGTCCAGGGTGGTTGGGACTGGCACAGGTATGAGGTGCTGGGTCTGTCAGTATTTGGAGAGGCTGAACCTGGCACAGGTATGAGGCACTGGGCCTTTCAGTATCCGAGGAGACAGAGCCAGCCATGGTAAGGTCTCTGATTGAGTCTTCTGGCTCTGATCAGTCCCAGCACGTCACCGGCGGTGGGTTGCGCCAGGCCCTCTGAGCTGCACCTGTAGAAGAGCATTGCTCTCGGGGGCAGGTTTTGTGGCAGGCGGGAGGGGGCGGGTGTGCCAACCCTTCCTCAGCACCATTTCCTGTCTCTCTTAGTGGGTAGGAGGACGCTACTCGCTGTGGTCAGCCATTGGACTCTCCATTGCCCTGCACGTGGGTGAGTATGTGTATGTTTCTGGCTTGGGAGATGATGTTGAAGGTTGGGTGAGGGTCTCATGTCACTGAGCACCTTCCTGTCCTCATAGGCCGCTGGCCTCGCTGCCCTTGGCTGGTGCATTTCTTTCAGGTCAGGAGGGATGGACCCAGTTTTCTTCGGGGTTTGCAGGTTGGCCTTTCCCTCTCCCCTCACACCTGCAGGCCTGTTTGTTTCCTGGAGGGGTTGGGAAAGGCCTGTTTCCCGTGGGAGGCAGTTAGATCCACCTTTGCTCTTAGAGCCAACTCCGATTAGAAAGGCTTTCTGCCTACCCAGTTCCTCCCAGGCCTTCTCTCTACTGACTCCACATCCAGCCTTTCCCTGGTTCCAGAAGAAGCTGTACCCACTACCAGGAGGGCTTAGGGCATGACCATTTTTGTTGATGCTGCTTTTGTGTGACAGGATTTGACAGCTTCGAGCAGCTGCTTTCGGGCGCTCACTGGATGGTAAGTGCGGAGCCTTGTGTTGTCTGCCAAGCGCTGGCCAGAGACTTGCGGTTAGTCCAGCTCCTTCCCTCCCACTCCCTCTCTCCTTCCCTCCCTGGCAGCTGCTCAGCGCCCACCCACCCTGCTCTCATTTCAGGACCAGCACTTCCGCACGACGCCCCTGGAGAAGAACGCCCCCGTCCTGCTGGCTCTGCTGGGTATCTGGTACATCAACTTCTTTGGGTGTGAGACGCATGCCATGCTGCCCTATGACCAGTACCTGCACCGCTTTGCTGCCTACTTCCAGCAGGTACCAGCTGCCAGGCCAGGCCTTGGGGTCAGCACAGCCTATGGGGGGTCTGAGAGGCCTGTGATTCCAGGTACCCAGCTTCCTGCACCTTCAGAGCCCTTTTCCCCATTACCCTTGGGCATGACCAAGGCCCACCTCTGCTTCCCATTCATGGTGAATCTTTGCATCCAGGATCTGTTCAAGCTGAGTGTCAGCTGAGTTTCACTTCCATGGGAGGGACATGACTGGTTGTCATGGTGTCCTGGCCAGTGAGACCCTGACTTGGCTCAGGGTATGTTTCTCAGCTGGGTCATTTCTTCCTTGGCCATCACTCTGTGTGCCTGCGGTAGGATGGGGCCACAAGTCAGGACCCTTGTGGCTTGTACTGCCTTTTTCCCTCCATAAATGCACACACCCAGTTTGTGGTGCCTCTTTGGGCTACTCACAGCCCTCTGCCCCCCCCGGAGTCTCCAAAGTGCCCAGAGCCCCCAGAGTCCCTCTCCTAGTCCAGCCTCTGCTCTGAGCAGGCAGCCCTTCCGCATCTGTCCCTGCTTTTGTTTAGCACAAGCCCTTGGGCAGGTACAGCAGACTTTCATCAGGTGAATCCTGTGCTTGAAGGAGGGGCAGAGACGCCCCGTGGCCCAGCATCTAGCTGAGGTGACAGCCCTTAAAGGCTGTACCCTCTGACGCCAGCCTGCTTCTCTCTCAAGAAGCCAGTTGAAGATTTTGTGACCAATTTCTGCCCTTAGGGAGGTCTTCCTAGAACCCTCATCACCACCTTCTCCTAGACATGGGTCCTTCCTGCAAGATGGGCTAAGCTAGAAAGCTTGTGAGCCTGTCTCTTCACAGGCAAGGGGAGAGAAAAGGATCATGCCTATGGGTATCTCACAGGTCCAGACAAGGCAAGAATGCCTGGTACGTCCCAGGCAGGATTTGGGCACAGTGCACGAAGGAGCAACACTTGCAGATAGAGGGCTGGGTTTCTGTCTACATTCTAGGGTGACATGGAATCCAATGGGAAGTACATCACCAAGTCTGGCACCCGTGTGGATCATCAGACGGGCCCAATTGTGTGGGGGGAGCCAGGGACCAATGGCCAGCATGCCTTCTACCAGCTCATCCACCAAGGTAGGCCCATCTGGCCTGGGTCCAGGTGCTGCTGGGGAGGGAGAGGGCCCACCAGCACTGACTTCTCCATTAGGTCAGTGCTCTCCCCTGAGGGCTGGGGGAGGTGCCTGAGTGACCACAGTGCCCTTCACAGGCACCAAGATGATACCCTGTGACTTCCTCATCCCAGTCCAGACCCAGCACCCAATAAGGAAGGGTCTGCATCACAAGGTAAGAGCCCCCATCCAGACCCTCCTCACGCTTTCCTAGGCTCACTTTACAGCCAGGCTTCTTGAGATCTGGTGCATTGGTCAGCAGCTAGACTAGTTTTCTATTCCTGCCATAACAAATTACCACGTGCTTAGTGGCTTAAAACCACACCCATTTATTACCTCAATTTCTATGGGTCTGAAGTCCACCAGGCTCCTCTGGGTCTCTGCTCAGGTTAGGACGGAGGTCCAATTTCCTTGCTGGCTGGTTGCCAGGGGTCATTCTCAGCTTCTAGATGCCACTTTGGCTTGTGTTCCCCTCCATCTCAGAATCAGCAGTGGTAGATTGAGTTCCTCAAGCTCCAGTTCTCTCCTGCCTTTATTCTGTCGCATCTCTGTGATTGACCCATTTGCTGCCTTCTACTGCTTTTAAAAAGGGCCTGCGCGATTACCTCGGGCCCACCTGCATAATCTCCAGATCCTAAGTTCTGTAACCTTAATTCCATCTGTAAAATCCGTTTGGCCATGTAACGTAACATAGACAGGCATAGTAGTGGCGGGTGAAAATCATGGACCAAGATCTTGCCGACCACAGCAGCAAATGGGAAAGTCACCCCACTCCTAACCTGACAAAGCCCTTGAAGAGGATCGATCACACCTCATCTCAGGTGTGCACAGTAGCATGGGTTCCTGTGGGCACCAGCTTTGGACTCAGAGAGCTGGGTTCAAATTCTGATTCTTCCCTTCCATACTTTGTGAGCCAGTACTGTTCACTTGAAGAAACCGAGGCTTTACTACAAGAGAGATGATGCCTTTCCTCCTCAGGATCTTAAGAGATGTCAGTAAAGGTCTTAGCAGGGCGCTTGGCAAGTAGTACATATTCCTTAAAGGGTGGTTACCTACTTTCTAGTGTCATCAGATGTGCCTTGCTGTCCCTCCTTGCTCCAAGTGAGCTCGAGAGTGGGGGCCAGCAGTCTGGCCCAGGCTGGGACTAACCACAGCTGGGAAGTGCCAGGCAGTCTTGCCCCTCTGCCTGAAGCCGTGCTTACAAGCATAATTGGATGTCTCGCTCATCAGATCCTCCTGGCCAACTTCTTGGCCCAGACTGAGGCCCTGATGAAAGGGAAGTCAACAGACGAGGCTCGGAAGGAGCTCCAGGCTGCAGGAAAGAGTCCAGAGGACTTGGAGAAGCTGTTACCGCACAAGGTCAGCACTTCGGAAGTGGGCCTTGGGTGGCATACTGGAATTGGAAGGATAAAATTGCAGGGCCAAGGCAGGAGCTCATGGCATGCCTGGTTTGCCCTACACAGTAGAAGGGGCTATCCTTAAAGACCTACATATCCCAGCTTCTAGGGCAGGTGGGCTTCCCTTCTGAGGACTTAGGGATCACAACTAACTGGGGGACATTCCTGGGTTTTTTCTGAAGGTCTTTGAAGGAAATCGTCCAACCAACTCTATTGTGTTCACCAAGCTCACACCATTCATTCTTGGAGCCTTGATTGGTGAGTGAGTGGGGAAGGTCCCAGCTTGGGGTAAGTTGTTCTGAGCTGAGAGAGCCCTAATGTGCACTGTCTGCCACCTCTGCAGCCATGTATGAGCACAAGATCTTCGTTCAGGGCATCATCTGGGACATCAACAGCTTTGACCAATGGGGGTGAGTTGCTGATTCGAGGGGAGGGTGGAAAATGCTTGTGAATTTCACTAGCAATACTGGAACCTTCCTTATACAAATCTTTCTCCTTTTCTTGGTAGAGTGGAGCTGGGAAAGCAGCTGGCTAAGCAAATTGAGCCTGAGCTTGATGGCAGCAGCCCAGTGACCTCTCACGATTCTTCTACCAATGGGCTGATCAACTTCATCAAGCAGGAGGGTGCTGCCAGAAGCTAATAAACTCATGCTGGGCTGCAGTCCCTGTTGTGACTGTCCTCCTTGTCCCTCCTCACCAGAGTCTGCACTGTGTGGTCCTGCCCAGAACACCCTCTTCTCATGGGTTTAGACCACAAGCCCTTTGAAGTGCTGGTCTGGAATTGTCACCTCCACCCTCCGTGTCCTTTTTTTACAATTAGCAGAAGTGTTTCAGTGCAACTGATTTTTCTGACCCACATTTACATTGTTCATGTACCAGGTAGAAAAATAAAGATGCCACAGAGGAGGTTGTAAACTCAGCCTCTTGTTTCCTGAGATGGTGCTTTTTGTAGGAGTTAGAGCGCCTGTAGGAGGAGTGATGTGCCTTGATTGAGGCTTGACTAAGTGGTGGGCAGGTCCAGAATGGAGGATGGTCCCTTCAGAAGAGAGTGTATGGGGCGGGACACAATCAAAGTCACAAGGGCTACTTGGCCTCTGATCAAACCCATTCTCCATCTTCCACTCCTCACCTCTGTGACTGGAGAAATTGTATACTTCTGCTCACTGGATGATTTTAAAAACCAAGTTGAGATTACATCTGTTCTGGGTGAATTCCTGGCCCAGATCAAGGGTGACTACCATCACCTGGCCAGATGCCTAGGTAATTCTTTACTTTTATAAGGTAGACGTTGAAAAAAAGATTTTTGAGCAAACTACCCTATTATCTTCAAGATATTAAATAATATTCCTGGTTAATTAAGCAGAAAAGGAATTTTAAAGAGTGATGGGCAGAATTGATGGGCAGGCTAGAAGCTGAGCATTCAGGACCTACACCCTAGACCAGGATACAAAATCCAGATGGGGAACCTGCTGCCCTCGACCCCGTCATCTGGGCTGCCTTTGCCCTGTTCTCTCCTGGGTCACCCACTTCTGAATTGTACTCTGGCTTGGTCACATGCCTTCCTTAAGACAGGGCAAGCCAGGATTCATATTTTTTGCTCCCATAAGAAGGCAAACTGCACCCCCAAAGTCTCAGTGAAAAATGCCGTAATTCTAGAAAGTGACTGACCATGCAGGTGCAAATGTCCACTTAAAATGATACTTAGAAGTTGTCGGCACTTCTCATCTATTGGTGAGGTAGGTTTCTTTTTTTTAACTCCAAAAGTGAATGCCCATTTTCTCCCGACCTTTGCAGAGATGATAGAATGATGTTCTTTGACAGTTGAGAGCTGTTTAGGCTCCTGCTGACCCACCTCTTTTCTTCATGTAGCTGATGAAAAGTGAAGGCCTTTTCCTATCACAGCCACTTTGTCTATTACAAAGTAACAAGCACACAAAAAGTGCAGACAGGAAATTCAAGGTGGCAGACCCTCTCAGGCTAACTTGGCTTCATGTGAAAGATCTCTTAGCAGTGAGACCACTGTGCTCTAGGCCAGCTGCCAGGGCTCATGTCTTCTCTTACGCAGGAGGAACTGGCACATGACAGTTGGCCACATGTCCCTTTACCCCGTCTTATTCTCCTGCCCCTCACCACTCCTAGTGTCATCACTTGTGGCTTCCGCTTAAGTGTCCCATGGCTGCCTGTTGTTTCAAGTATTGAACAGTATATTAGTTGGAGTTCTCCAGAGAAATAGAACCAATACGGTATATAGTTATTTGAGATTTACTATGGAATTGCCTCATGATTATGGAGGCTGAAAAGTCCTATGGTTTCCCGTCTGCAAGCTGGAGAACCAGGGAAGCCAGGGGTATAATTCAGTGTGAGTCTGAAAGCTTAAGAACTGGGGGAACCGCGGGTCTAAATCTCAGAGTGAAAGTCTAAGAAACAAGCTCAGATGTACAAGGTCAAGAGAAAGTGGATGTCCCAGCTCAAGAAGAGAGAATTCTCCCTCTTTTTTCTTTTTCTAATATATCTTTACTGATTTCAAAGAGAGGAAGGGAGAGGGAGAGAGAGAAATAGAAACATCAATGATGAGTCATTGATCTACTGCCTCCTGTACACCCTGCTCTGGGGATGGAGCCCGAAACTGGGGCATGTGCCCTGATGGGGGGGAATTGAACTGCGATCTCTTGGATCGTAGGTTGATGCTCAACACCTGAGCCATGCTGGCCAGGCTTTCCCTCTTTTTTGTCCTAGTCCAGCCCTCAATGGTGCACAGCCACATTGGGGTACAGTTCTGAATTTTGACAAACGTATGCAGTCATGTAACCATACAATTGAGATATACAGCATTTTCATCACCCAAACAAGTTCCTGGCACCCCTCTGTGGTCAACCCCTACCTCCCAAACCCTGGCAACCATTGACCTGCTTTCTTTTTTTTGGTTTCTTTTTTGTTTAAAGTATTACAGATGTCCCGTTTTTCTCCCCAATGACCCGTTCCCCCCCATACCTTCCCCTTCCCCAGTCACCCTCCCCACCATTGTCCATGTCCTTGGGTTGTGCATATATGCATATAAATTCTTTGGGTACTCTCTCCCCCTCCACCCCCCCGCCCCCCTCCATCTCTCTGACATTTCGTCAGTCTCAACTATGCTTCCATGTCTTTATCTTTAAAGTTCACCTTTTCCAGAATGTGGCCTTTTGTGTCTCGCTGCTTTCACTTAGCATGTTTTTGAAAGTCACCTATGTGGTGTCACAGGTATTTAAAAAACTTTATTATGGAAAACTTCAAACATACAACAAATAGTATAAAAGACCTCCATGTGCCTGACACCAAATTTCAGTAATTATCAATTCGTGACCTTATTTCATCGACCCCTTCATCATGTTTTGGCGAGGAGTCTCATATTTCATCTATAAGCATTTTGATGTTTATCTCTAAAAATTAAGGGCTTTTTGCCCTAGCCAGTCTGGCTCTGTGCTTAGAGCTTCCGCCACCAAACTGAAGGGTCTCTGGCTGGATTCTAGTCCAGGGCAGGTACCTGGGTTGCCAGGCTAGATCCCTGCCCTGGCCTGATTCCCATGGGGTAAGCAACCAATCCACGTGTCTCTCACATCCATGTTTCTCTCTCTCCCACTCTCTCTGAAAAGCAATGGAAAAAATATATCCTCGAGTGAGGGTTAAAAAAAATAATTACGGGCTTTTATTCTTGTTAACGATATTACTATCCTGCTTATTTCGGGTACAACTTTATGGCAATCCTAGTTCATAGTAGGGTGTGCGTATTTTCTATTGAAGTGCATTAGGAGGCACATAAATGCCTGGAGCCCCCGGATTCTGAGCCCAGGACAGCAGCAGAGCCGACAGCAGCAGCGGCCCCCGGGGCTCGGGACGCGGTCCTCGGAAAGGATCGTAAGGGGGCGGGGCCTGCTCGCCGGCGCGCGTGCGCAGCGGGGCGCGCCCTCTCGGCTGCCGTAGTTCGTCTTTCTCGTGGGGGCGGGGGCCGTCGTCATGGCGGCTGTTCGGAAGCCGGTACTGCTTGGACTTCCCGACGCGGCGGTGCATGGCTGCCCCACGGGCCCGAGCGCCTGGACCGCTAGCAAGCTGGGCGGCCTTCCCGTGAGATGGGCGCCGGAGTCGGGGCGGCGGGTGCTTGGTGAGGGCTGCGGGGTGAGGGAGCGGGCTGGGTCCGGGGCACAGTCAGGGTCTAGCATCGCCCCCGTCCGCAGGACGCCCTGCCCGCGGTAGCAGCGCCGAGGCCGGCGTGTGAGTGTTGCAGGCGGCCGCTTGCCTTGGTCGTGCAGGTGTACTGCCCGCTGGAAGGCTCCCCGTTTCACCGGCTTCTGCACGTGTTCGCGTGCGCCGGCCCCGGGTGCGGCGGCGGGGCGCGCAGGTAGGTGCGGAAGAACCGGAGCTGCCCCTGGGGTTTTATACCGAGTGGGCGGCAGCTGGGGGCCGTGCCGGGCGCGCCCCGATGGGCCGGCCATTCGGCCGGCCGCCGGGAGTGAGCCCTCACCGCGGTTTATCTTTACCCTGAAGCTGGAAGGTGTTCCGCTCCCAGTTTCTGCAGATGCGAGAGAAAGAAGCGCCGGGCACTCAGGTAAAGCGGTGATGCAAATTAGGATTTGCTGCGATTTGAGGGCATTTTCCAGAGTATCGTTTTAGACAAACTTTAAGCTGTTTCTTTGAAGTACTTTGGAATTTTTTTTTTTTCTCTTTTCTGAATCATAAAATGCCATTTCCTTAAGGTTTCGTTAGTTGTTTCTTTTAACATCCGCCTAAGGTCTTGAGGCACACGGCTTACTGATTTTTCTGCTTGGGAAAAACTATGAGTGTGTGTAACACATACGTGTGTTTAGTAAATATTCTTACTGTGATAGGTATATATGTATGTCAGAACTTGAATCCAGAGCATTGCATATGTAACTCATTCAATAAGATGAAATCTGAATTTAATAATCCAAAAGTCAGGCAAGTTGGTAGCCTCCCTTTGCCTGTAAATGTTGCTTTATATATGTGCTGAGTTCTTAATATGTGCCAGGCAAAGTACTAGCAATGCTGGGAATAAAAAGATGACCGTGGTGTCTGCCTATATTTGTCAGCATTCAATTGTAGATAATAGAAAAGCGCTTTGACTTTTTAAAGGTGAGACAGACTTAAAATTAGGTTTTTGCTAACTTACTGGACAGGCTGGAGAAGGCAACTCCGGGAACGACCTCCCGGACCACACCTCAGAAATGGCCTGTCAGGGAGCCGCTGTGCTACCTCTGCTGCAGTCAGGGAGCTGAGGTGTCACCTGGTCACCTGGAAGCTGCCCTTGTCAGAACTTGACTCCAGAGCCTTGCTCTGCCTCTGTCTACATACTTTTGCTTCATAGCATCTCAAGTTTGTCTCTCTCTCTTTCTCTCTCTCTCTCTCTCTACTGGCCCTGATTAGCAGACCCCTGATCATATCTGGACCCCTAACTGCTAAGGAGTCTGGGAAATGTAGTTCTTTCCTGCCAGATTCTGCAATACATGAGGCACAACTGAAAGAGTTTGGAACAGGTGGTTGAAGAAGACACTGTACTACATCTGCCATACTGCCCCTAAGGGGGAAAGACACTGTTTGCCACCTCCAACATGCTTTTGAGTAAATGGGGTCCAGGAAGTGAATCAGAGTGTGCCAGAGGGCAAGTGGCTGGTATGAAGCCTCCCTCAGGGAGGTGGAGGGATGAGTGGCTGAAGCCAAGGGAATAGGTGAGGTCACCCAATTGTGCTTAGACCTCATTCACTGGATATTCTTCCAGAAACAGGAAAATGGCCTTGCAGCTGAGGATTGGTGTGAAGGTGCAGGTGACTGGGGAAGTGACAATGAGGAGGCGCCTTCACCACAGCTTACCTTGGATTTTGGAAATGATTCTAACAGTGCCAAAGACATAGACTGGACTGCCCAGCTCCAAGACCTCCGCCTTCAGGATACTGTCCCGGGTGCTGCTCTTCCTGTGCCTCCTGGGGAAGGGATGGCCTTGCCTTCTGTGGTGCCGCAGTTCCTACCCCACTATATCTGTGTGGTAGATGAGGATGATTACAGAGACGTTGTCAGTCTAGATCATGCTCACAGTCTTCTCAGAGATTATCAACAGCGAGAAGGAATTGATGTGGAACAGTTGCTTTCCCAAAGGTGAGAATTTGTGCAGCTGAGGTTAAGAGATGACTGATCAGAAAGCTGCCACAGGAGATACCCTTTGTTTTTACCCTAGTACCTGGGGAAACTTTTTCAGGCAGAACTTGTGTGGATAAGACCTTTGTGCTTCAATCTTTGGATGAGAAAGGGAGGCAGAGATCCTTGAGTTAGCTTGAAAACAGAGGCTAGGGATGCCAACTATTTACAAAAGATGTGTTCACTATCTCTTTAACTTTGTTTTCTGTTTCTAAATGTGTAGCTGAGACGAGTAAGTTAGAAAAATGCCATTTGTGCCCTGGCTGGTGTGGCTCAGTTGGATGAGCGTCATCTCATGCACCAAAAGGCTTCCAGCTTGATCTCCAGTAGGGGGTGTGCAGGAGGCGGACAATCAGTGACTCTCATTATTGATGTTTCTATCTTTCTCTTGCCTCTCCCTTCTTCTTTCTGAAATCAATAAAAACATATTTAAAACAAAAAATTATCAAAGGCTATATAAACCAAAGCCCTCTAAAGACGTAAGCATGATTATTTTTGCTGTTATAATATAATTACAACAGGATGTTTGGAGAGATAACCTGCTTCTCTACCAGACCTCTTTCATTCATAAGCTTTTTCAGAATAATGCTGGGTTGCATTGAGACATATTGGTGTTTGAAAATAATCCTTCATGGAGAAAGAAATGGAAAAAGTCAACGGGCATAATGACTTTTTACTTTGCAAATAATTATCTCAGATTGAAAATGGCTGGGGAGCAGGGCTTGGGAGAAGGATGGGCAGGGAATTACTGTTGTACATTATAAGGTATTAAATTTATGATATTTAAATTGTTTGCATAAGTTAACTTTGATAAAAAAATTTAAATTGTTTTCTCTTCTAAATACTGTAATTCTCTGGATATAGACACTCAAAACTATTTTCTGCTTCTCTTTTTAGTCTTCCTAGTGATGGTAATGAAAAGTATGAGAAGACCATGATTAAAAGTGGAGATAAGATATTTTACAAATTCATGAAGAGAATTGCTGCTTGTCAGGAGCAGATTTTGAGGTAAAGGTACATTTTCTTTTATTGTTTCTCTTGATTATAAAAGTAGCATATGTTCATTTGGAAAACATAGGAAAGTAAAACGAGAAAACCAAATTCCACAATATTGCTCAAACTAAGGCTAAGATTTTTTAAATTTAAATACATCTTTATTGATTTCAGAGAGAGGAAGGGAGAGAGGGAGAGAGAGAGAAACGTCAATGGTGAGAGAGTTATTGATCAGCTGCCTCCTGCACGCCCCCTACTGTGGATTGAGCCCACAACCTGGGCATGTGCCCTGACCAGGAATCGTACTGCTATCTCCTGGATCCTACGTCAATGCTCAACCGCTGAGCCACACCAGCCGGGTGAGGCTAAGATTTTAGTATATTACATTCACTTATTTTTTATGCATTTGCATGCATGTATGTGTTCAGGTAGGTATTGTGTATTTTTAAAAACTATAATTGGGATCATAGCATATTAATTATTCTTTTTTTAATTCTCACCTGAGGGTATTTTTTTTCCATTGCTTTTCAGAGAGTGGAAGGGGGAGAGAGAAACATGGATATGAGAGAGACTCATCGATTGGTTGCCTCCTGCATGCCCCCTGGTTGGGGCTGGGGAATTGAGCCTGCAACTGAGGTACATGCCCTTGGCCTGAATCAACCTGGGACCCTTCAGTCTGCGGGCCTACGCTCTAACCATTGGACCGAACCAGCCAGGGCAATAATTTTTCTTTTTCAATAAACATTCATTGGTATTGAAGGTTTTGTTGTATATTAAAAATTCTTCAAAATGTTTTTTCTGCTTTTTTTTTTTTAAACTTAAATTTTTAATAGGTAATGTATTCCTGAGTTTCAAAAATATAAAAACATACATATATGCATATGTTTATAAATATAATGATTTCTTTCTTGCCATCCATAATCTACTGAGGTAACCACTGTTGTTAGTTTCCTATGTGTGCTTACAGTTTCTTTATGCATGTATAAGCAAATATAATGATTATATATTGCTTTCCTTTTTTTTTTTTTACACGAAAGGCACATTCTGTACCTTGCTTTTTATTTAAACTCTACACTGTATCTAGTAGTACTGTATTTTTTAGTACATTGAGAATTTTGTTTTAAGAAAAGCTTTATAGTAGTCCCTTGTCAGTGTTTCTTGGTAATGGCAATTTAATGTTATTTCCAACCTTTTGCTATTACAGATTATGCAAATGAACAGTCTTGCACCTATGATATTCTGTGTGTATGCAAGTATATTTGTAGGATGCATTCCCTGAAGTGGCATAGTTACGCAAAAGCTGTATGCAATTGTAATTTTCATTGATAGCACCAAAATGACTCCCACAGGACTTCAATTCCTACTGGCCACATATCAGACTCTGATTCCTACTGGTAGTCTGTTAAGTGCCTGTTTTCCCATCACCTTACCAATAGTGCGAGCTGCATGCTTTTGTAGTTCTACCAATTCGTGAAAAGGGCATCTCGGTATAATTTTACTTTGTTTTTTCTTATTATTGGCATCTTTATGTTTTTTTATCATTTCTATCTAGTCATATCCTTTACCCATTTTTCCATAAGTTCTTGATCTTTTTGATTTTTTTTAGGAACTTAGGGAGATTAGCCCGTTATGATGATTAATTTTCTTGATTTGTTTCTTGACTTTGCTTATAGATATGTCATTGAGTATTTAAGTGCTCCCATCCAGTGTTTCAGTTTTGCACAGTTTAGTGCTAAATCACACATCTCCCTCATAAATCTTAGAATTTTTTATGAAATCCCCATACTCTAGTTCTAGAAGTGAAATTCAGAATCAAAGGTTTGAAGTTTAAAAGTTCTTGATATATATATTGTTTGCCTGTAGTTGTTACTACTTAGTACAAAGTCAGACTTTACTCTTGATTCCTGCATCCTGATTTTATTGATGAAAATCCAGTTTATTTTGTTTCTCCTTGTTTTAATTAAGTATAGCAACTAGACATCTCATAAAATGTATGACCTCATGGAAACATGCCCAAATTATGATAACCTTCAACAGAATTTTCAGATTAAACATATTTTTAAGCATATGGCACCTCAATAATGGCAGTGATTCTCAGCTAGAGATCACCCCATTGGAGGGACTACTTCACCAGTGAGACTCACTGCCCACAGTGAGCCGGGATGTCAAAGGGATGAGTGACTGTGTGGTGGGGGTGGGAGGAGGCCCAACAACCACTGTCCTTGGTGCTGACTGCAAAAGTACCCAATCTGGTCAGGGAGGCAGACAACATTTAATGGTATGGCAGGTGTCCAGTAGAGCTGTGAACAAGTATGCAGAAAACACAGAAGAGGGATGACAGCGGCTGTGCCTTGGTGCCTCAGGGAAGGCATCATGTAGGAGAGACAGACTTGGGCCCTGAGCCCTACTGGAGGCACTAAAGGGCAAGAGTGCTCCAAAGTCACAGTGGGATCGCCAACTAAGGAAAAAGGTGTCCAAATGCATAGTGGTGCGGTGGGGACAGTTCAGTGAGCTGGACATCATGGTGTTTGAGGTGAGAGCAGCGCCATACCTTGACTTCCTTTAGGACACATACTCTTTATTATTATTATTTAAATGTGTTTATTGATTTGAGAGAGAGAGAAAGGGAGGAGGAGGGAGAGAGAGAAACATCAATGGTGAGAGAGTCATCAATCGGCTGCCTCCTGCACACCCCCGACTGGGAATTGAGCCTGTAACCCGGGCATGTGCCCTGACGGGGAATCCAACCGAGATCGCCTGAATCATAGGTCGATGCTCAACCGCTGAGCCACACCAGCTGGGCTAAATTTTCACTTTTTGTTTTATTTTGGAGATTTCTGTTTTCCTCAAATAGATTTTTTTGTTTGTTTCCAGTCTACTATTATTCCTTATTGAATGAAGTTTTTTATTTCTGATATCACATTTCTGTTTTAATCTCTTGTAGTTTCCATTTAGGTGTTAAATTCCTCATCTGTTTATTGCATGTTCACCTTTTCTACTAGATTCTTGGTATTTTATTTTATTATTTTTATTTTTTAATTACTATTTTTTAATCCTTACCTGAGGATGTTTTTTCCATTGCTTTTCAGAGAGAGTGGAAGGGGGAGAGAGAGACACATTGATGTGAGAGAGACACATTGATTGGTTGCCTCCCACATGTGTGGAGCCTGCAACGAGCCTGTAACCAAGGTACATGCTCTTGGCTGGAATCGAACCCAAGACTCTTCAGTCTGCAGGCAGACGACATTCTGTCCACTGAGCCAAACTGCCTAGGGCTATTCTTGGTATTTTAAAGTCATTGATAATACCACCATCTTGTCTGTGGGTCTCCTTGTATTGACTTGCCTTATAGGTTAAATTTTTGTGTTTCTTTGACTATAATAACTTTTCGAAAAAATTGTGTACCAGAATTGTATGTTGAAGAAAGGTAGATAAATATTTACTCCTTGGGAGGGCATGCCAATAGCGAGGACGTCTGAATCCATTTAATTTGCAGTTGATCTGTGTTTTTGGTTTGATTCAGTTCCACATGGGTGTTAGTGCCTCCCCCCAAACTTTGAATCAGATATTGATAGGACTTCAGATATCTTGCCATGCTGTACGGGCTTGCTGCTAGTGTTTTGAGGCTCTGGATTTTCTCTTTCTCTGCCTCAAGCCTGGTTCTGTGCAAGAAAGAAACAAACGTCTGCAAAGTGAGCTCTTAGATGTTGGAATGTGACTTAGGTATTGTTTGGTCCTGACTCGGTGGTTTTTGTTTCCTTGCCCTAGGTATTCCTGGAGTGGAGAACCACTGTTTTTGATCCGTCCTACATCAGAAGCCACTGAGCTCCCAGCCTGCAGCCACTGTGGAGCCCAAAGGACATTTGAGTTTCAGCTTATGCCAGCACTGGTCAGCATACTAAGAAGTGCTAATTTAGGTAATAAGCCCTTTATTAATTTGAGTTTGTGAATTTATAGCACTAATTTGGAATTATTTTAAAATGAAAGGGTATTGTATTTTGTTTACTAATAAAATATAAGTGTATTACAGAAAATTTGGGAAACTGAAACACACTGATAACATTTTGGTTGATTTAAGGCCACCCCATTTTCTGTCCTTAAAGTTATTTTCATCACATTATAATATAACAAAAGTGTATTATTCTTTTAAAAATAGCTTTTACTTGATTGTAATTATTTATCATAATTTTATAGTTTTCATTTTTAGAAATTTTTAGGAAAAAAATGAAAAGACCCTGGCCTGGTGGCTCAGTTGTTTTGAGTGTCATCCCATACACCAAAATGTTGGGGGTTTGATTTCTAGTCAGGGCACATACCTAGGTTGCAGGATCCCCAGGCGGGGCACTCAAGGGTAGCAACTCTCTCTCATCAGTGTTTCTCTCTCTCTGTCCTGTGTAAAAAATACATATCCTAGAGTGAGTAAAAAAAAAAAAAAAAAAGTTTTTGTAATAAAGGTAATATGTGTTGTGAAGCAAGATTCAAGCAGTGAAGAAATATGTGCAGTAAGAAGTAAAGCCCTTCCTAATGTCAGTTACTAGAGGGAACTTTTTTTTAAATTTATTTTTAGAGAAAGAAGAAGGGAGGGGGGAGAGAGAGAAACATCGATATGAGATCAAAACATTGATCGGCTACCTCGTGCATGCCCTTCACCCAGGATCGAGTCCCAACCCAGGCATATGTCCTGACCAGAAATTGAACTGTCAACCTTTTGGTTCATAGGATGATGCCCTACCAACTGAACTACCTGGCCAGGGCTCTTTCACTTTTTTTTTTTTTTTAATATCTCTTTATCGATTTCAGAGAGAGGAAGGGAGAGGGAGAGAGAGATAGAAACATCAACAATGAGAGAGTCATTAATGGTCTGCCTCCTGCACGCCCCCGACTAGGGGTCGTCCACGAAACCCGGGCACTGCCCTGACCGAGGATTGAACCAGTGACCTCCTAGTTCATAGGTCAGTGCTCAATCATGGAGCCACGCCAGCCAGGCTATTTCACTTTTATATAGATATCTTTTGGCATTGAATGTTGCTTTGTAGACGTCTGAGAGTAGCCTGTTTTCCCCCTTGTGACTAACATTTATGCTAGGATGCTGGTAGAATTTTCTTTATTCATGAAGTCCAGTCACTAAACTAGGTACATCTTGCTGTCCTAATGTTCTATAATCCTTTTATCATGGGACAAGATGGGTTTTCAGACCAGTATATTTTTCTCTTTTAATTTCTGCATATCTCTTCTTGCATGTAGGTTTTCTACTGGAGCAGCACCAGTTACTTTAGTCACCTTTCTCCTCTCAAATCCATGCTAACATCTTTTTCCTTTGCCTCTGCATTCATAGAGATTCTCTCAAGTCTTTCCTTCCTGCCTGTAATTAAGTTTCACCTGTCTTTCTGTTCCTCGTGGTTTCTGTTATTTTCTATTAGATGTATAATGGGGCTGTTTTGACCTTCATATGTTTCCTCTTTCTCTGACCCCTCCCTTACCCCCCAGCTGTGACAGGTCTCTGGGCTCAGGCCTCATGTACACTACTCAGGTACTTGGTATTTTATTTCTTTTTGGTTAATCCTCACCAGAGGATATTTTTTCCGTTGCTTTTCAGAGAGAGTGGAAGGGACGGAAGGATGGGGAAAGAAAGAGAGACATCGATGTGAGAGAGACACATCGACTGGTTGCCTGCCACACGCGCCCTGGCCAGGAAGTGGGGAGCAAACCCTCAATGCATCGGTGCGCGGGCAGATGCTCTAACCACTGTGCAACACCTGCCGGGGTGGTATTTTATTTCTTGCACTGCCTGTTTTCCCATCCCAGTGGTTACTAGTTCTGAGGCTCCAGCCTTCTCCTGCCCTCTGCAAATGCTGCACATTCTTGTTAGAAACTATATCAAATACACAGGTCTTTCCTCCCAGATTAGCCCTATTTTGGCCTCCTTTCGCCTGTCTTTGATCGTTTTCTTTCCATTATGCCTGCCTACATTTTTTTCCTTGTCTGCTTCAAACCAGTTACCCACCTCATCCTCTTGTCCTGTCTTCCTGTTCTGATATTAGCAGGAGTTGTCGTTGCTCATGTTTTCTTGCTACCATTCTTTTTTTTTTTTTTTTTTTAATATATCTTTATTGATTTCAGAGAGAGGAAGGGAGAGGGAGAGAGAGTTGAAACGTCAGTGATGAGAGAGTCATTGATCGGCTGCCTCCTGCACGCCCCCGACTGGGGATCGAGCCCGCAACCTGGGCATGTGCCCTCACCAGGAATCGAACCAGGATCTCCTAGATCCTAGGTTGATGCTCAGCCGCTGAGCCACGCCCGACTGGGCCTTGCTACCATTCTTCATGGCTCCATCCACTGATAAATTTCTATAAGTTCTTAGGGCTTATTTTCTATTTTTTGCCTGAATCCTTTCTTGGAGGTAGTGCATTCTATTAGCATGATGTATTTTTTAAATGATTTTCCACGTCATGTAGTCTAGAGAGTTGTAATGAAGATTCGTTTAGGTTTTTGTTTATTTTTAAAGTATATTTCCCAGTTAAATCTGCTTTTTGTCATGAGTGGTCACTTACTACAGGAAACAGTGTGAGTGTATTGTGACTGAAAGTTAGTGAGCACTGTTTTTGCTTTACATAATCAGTTTTCAGCTTGTAAGTTAAAGTCACGCCTTGTGTCAACACCACTTATCCTGATGTTGAGCCATCTTTCTCCTTTCCTTCTATTACAGTCTAATTACTTAACCTCTTTGACAGTGGACACGTAAGATGTGCCAGGCTTAGTTTATTTAATCCGCCTCATAACAATCTTATCTTCATGATGAATACAGTTATCATTACAGAGAGGTGAGGTCACTTGCTCAAGGTGGTAAAGCTGGAATATGAACCTAAGCAGTCTTGCTCCAGAGTCTGGACTCTATCCACAAAGCAAACTCAAATACTGAGTGTATCTCATGACAATTGCTCTTTGCTGGAAACCTGAATATGTTATATTTTTCAGGTCTTTCTGTGGAATTTGGAACAATTCTAATTTACACATGTGAGAAGAGTTGCTGGCCACAAAATCAGCAGACTCCCATGGAAGAATTTTGTATTGTACAAGAAGACCCAGATGAATTATTATTTAAGTAGAATATTTCCATTTTTAAATCTAAGTTAAAATAAATTTTAATGTCCAAATTTGTGTTTTTACTTCATTTTGACTGTTACTAGTTATTCACTCTTGTTTTTAAGTGTTGTCTTGCTCTTTGGCACAGTGCTAGGACTAAAGTGAGATTTAGAACCTCCTGGCTGTGGGCTGTTCTACCCTTCCAGGGTCAGTGGCCTTTCTCTGCAGCGGAAATGCAGCCCCGCTGTAGCCCAGAGGGCAGGCGTTCCCTGCGCAGGCAGCCTGCTGGGCATTCTAGGAGGGAGAGGACCGAAGAGCCGTGAGCAGCCGTCAGCCTCTAATAACACTGGACGCGGTTGCAGTCTCTAGGTGCTGTCAGATCAAGCCACTGTGCCTGCTCCAGCTGCTTCAGGCCCCTACCCTGCGACACCAGCTGTTTATACCTGCCCCATGTTCCCCCACCTCAGGCTCCCCGCCCTTACCCAATCCTACTGTGGATGAAAAAGGGGACACATAGTAAACCTGACAAGCTCAGGGGAGGCCTGCATGGCAGCCTTACAAACTCAGAGACTGAAAGTAACCACGTAGGATGGTTTGAACATAAAAATTCCTATGTGGGTCATGGCAGGTAGTCATGTTTTAGGCTTGTAGCTTCCTTGACAAAGGTCACTTTTTACCTTAAGCAAACCCTGTCTTGTCTTTTTGCATCTAAGATAACATACCTTTGAAATGTCAGTGATCTGCTTTTCCAGACCCCTTAAGACACAACTGCTGCCCGGAGGTCCAGACCACAAAACCCTCCTTATCTTGTTCCCCACATACCATCTCTGTGCTGTAAATGTTATTTACTCTCCTGTACCACCAATGTAAAGAAAATATGTTCCTCCATTTTGCCTTTTTATCTAATCCCAGAGATTTCCTGCTTTGCTTTTATCCACCTCGTAATTTTACCACCAGTAGATTTCATGTAACCCTCGTAATTTACCACCAGTAGATTTCATGTAACCCTCCTTATGTCTCCAACCTTTTAATCTGTATAAAAGGAGCTACAAAACTGCCATTCTTTGGAACATTTTTTTCAGCCTGTTGAGATTTTGCTTCCTGTCGTCACTTTGGCTCAAATTAACTCATAAAAATTTTCTGCATGTTTGGACGTCTCTTCAGCAGCATCACAGGAGGGGGCCCTTATTGAACGCTGGACATTGTCCTTCCATCCAGCCACCCGCTTTTCCAATTTCCCCTAGTTCCATTCACTTCGTGTTATTAACCCCTTCCATTCTGCTACCCTTTGGCAGCAGTATGAAAACTGCTCCAGCTTGTACGGACCTGCTCTTTGCCTGCAGAGGTGAGGAAACTGGGTATAAACAATTTGGTTTGCTACTCTGATAAATAACACATTAGGCCCACATTATCATGAGCTGTGGTTTTCCTGGACAGTGGACGTCTGGTTAGAACCCTACATAATCCTGCCTCCTGGGGCACCTGAGAAAGTGGCTGGCTGTGTAAAAACTGAAGGTCTGGTCACTGAGGCTTCAGGCATGCTGGGTTTTGTTGGGGTGGAAAAATAATTTTCCTTTTTTTCCTTCTAGGTTCTTGGCTGTGACACCCCCAATGTAATAAAAGATTAACAGAAGAGAAAGAAGTTTAATAACATGTATACCTCCTTTATATAAGGGAGAGACCCAGGAAAACTGAGTAACTCCCAGGAATGGTCCAAGCCATCATCTTAAATACTTCCTTCAGTTAAAGACAAAGGATCCTGGGAGGCAATGGGAGAGCCAGTTATGAGAGGTTATCAGGCACAGTAAACAAGGGTAGGGTTATACATTAAAGCTGAAAGTGCAAATAAGTCCAATGTAAATGCATTTTAAGTGTAAAACTGCATATTGCTATGTAAAAAACCTAGATCTAGAAAGACAAAGGCCAGCAAGGGCCCTGATAGTAGGATTAGGGTATGAGTGGGACTTTCAGCTTTAACTTCCTGCATTTATAACCTACTTGAATTTAGTAGGCAAGTATTTTACACTTTTCATCCACAGACCCATCCACAAAGAAAAGTGAAGGCCCAGGGGAAGAAGAGGGAGGCAGGAGGGAAGCCCAGGAAGTGGCTCCCATTTACTGAGTGTCTGGAGAGAGAAGTAAGTTCAGCATCCTGTGGGGGCCTCTGCTGGGTTTGGCTGCCAGGGTGGGGTCTTTGTGAGAGCCAGCCCAGTAGTAGGAAAGGAACCTCAGCAACCCACTATGCAGGGGTGCCCCCCCCCTCCCCGGCTGGGCACTCTGACACATCCTGCACCTCCTCCCTCAGGGCAACAGCCTCAGTATTCCTCACAGATCAGTCTGGTGTGTAGTTGGTGAACCAAGCAGCTGATGAGAAAGACCACAGAAGTCAAAAGCATTTTTCTCTGTTTTTCATCTTTACCTTTTTTCTTCTAATTAAATATATTTGTCATATAATATTGCGTAAATTTAAGGTATAGTGTGATATTGTTTTATGATTGCCATTGTAGTGATATTTAGCACCTCTGTCACATTACATGGTTTATCCTTTATTTTCAGTGGCTGGATAATAATTTTTTTCAATTTTAAAATTAGCATTTTCTTTTTTATTATGTATCTTTATTGATTTCAGAGAGAGGAAAGGAGAGGGAGAGAGAGAGAGAAACATCAATGATGAGAAAGTAATTGATTGAGCCTGCAACCCCGGCATGTGCCCTGACTGGGAATCGAACCCTGATCGCCTGGATCCTAGGTCGATGCTCAACCGCTGAGCCACACTGGTCGGGCTAAGTTTAGCTTTTAACATACTCTAGAAAACCTTTGCTTTAGCCATGCTTGTTTTCTTATTCTTTGACAAGATGCTATACTTTTTTTTGCCATTTAAAAAATTTTTTTTTCAATTAGTTGATATACAATATTATATTAGTTTCAGGTGTACACCGTAGTGATCAAGCATTTATACACCTTATAAAATAATTCCCCCCATAAGTCCATGCATAGTTATAATATTATTGACTATAATCCCTGTGCTGTACTTTACATCCTCATGATACTTTTGTTAACTACCAATTTGTATTTCTTAATCCCTTCACCTTTTTCACCCAGTCCCTGCAAACTCCCTCCCAACTTTTTGCTGGTTTAATAGGTAAAAATTATTTTTTATTCTTTTAATGGTTTAAAATTTTTTAAAATTTATTTTACAGAGAGGAAAGGGGAGGGGGGAGGGGGGGAGAGAGGGGGGGGGAGAGAGAGAGAGAGAGAGAAACATCAGCTTGTTCTTATGCACTCATGGGCTGATTCTTGTTTGTGCCCTGAGCGGGGATGGAACCCGCAACCTTGGCATATCCCGAGGATGCTCTGACCAACTAACCTACCCTGCCAGGGCCAAAAGGTGAAAATAACTTAAATACAATTTTGCATTTCTTTGATTAAATTTCAGTCTGCTTATTGATCGTATTATCCATTTTCTTCACAAGTGCCTGTTCACATCCTTTGCCTATGTATTTTTGGCGGGTGAGGTTTTTGTCTTTTTCATTTGTAAGAGCGCTTTACATAGAGGGGCATCTGTTTTGTAACCGGTAAGGACGCTGGCTGGCAGTTCAAACCCCAGGCTGCAAGGAGACCCCTAGGCTTCTTCAGGTGGGCAGCGGCTGGCGGCCGCCCGTGAGGAGCAGCGCGGAGCAGGCGCGCAGGCCCGGGCGCCAGGCGCCCTCCGCTCGCCGCCGCGCTCGCCAGGGCAGCCCACTCCCCAGGCGCGAGCGGCCGGCGCCAGACGCCCACTGGCGGCCGTAGTGCGCAGGAGCGGAAGCCGGGCCGCCGTTCCCCCGCCCTTCCCCCACCGCTTCCGGCCGCAGCTCAGTTCTCCCGCCTCCGCCTCCGTCGCGGCTCGTGGTCGTCCCGCCATGGCTCTGTCGCGGGGGCTGCCCCGGGAGCTGGCCGAGGCCGTGGCCGGGGGCCGGGTGCTGGTGGTGGGCGCGGGCGGCATCGGCTGTGAGCTGCTCAAGAACCTCGTGCTCACCGGGTTCTCCCACATCGACCTGGTGAGGGCCAGGCGTGCGCGCGGGCTGAATGGCGGGCCGTGGTGCCGGGCCCGGGGGTCGGGACCTGAGTTGGGGTGCGATGGAGGGCCGAGAGGCTCCGGGGTCCCGGCCGAAGAGAGGGAGCCCTTCGGCGGGGACGGAGCGGGCCTCGCCGCTCTCTGGCCTGCGCGGGACGCGGAGGAGGCCGCGGGCCCGGGTCTTCCGGGCATCCCGCGGCGCGCCGGCCTCCGCCCCCCGGGCAGCGCCAATTTGTGGCGTCTCCAGGGTGTAGAAGCGGCCTCGTGTCTTTTAGCTTTAGAGCATTTCCTAGCTTTAAAGGGAGGCAGGAGGTGATTGAGTTTCTGGTGCCCGTTGTGACTGTTTAAATCAGAGGTTCCCCTTAACTCAGAAGTAATGATCCAGAGCAGAGGGTGGCGGTAACAGTATCCAACTGAGCGCCGGTCCTGAGGGGTTTGCCCGCGTTAACGTGTTTAATCTTCACTACCCCGTGAGGTTGCAAACACTGTTTTCATCACATTTTGTTTTTAACGGGTAGAAAGGAAAACGAGATGCAGTGCGGTTTAGTAATTTACCTTGGTTCACGAAGCAAGTGGCAGGACTCCTTTGGGGCGGGTGCTTTTCGGTTCTGGGTACAATCTGCGTGACTGTCATTCTTACTACCATAGATAATACACGTGCTTATTTCATCAGAGATGTTGGTTAGGATCTTAACTTTTGCCTTCGTTTACAGTAATTTTAAATCAAGTTATTTCTGTTAAAGTGAACTTTTTAGAGATTAGAGGTGTGTCCTGGGATTGGACATGAGTTTAAAGGTGTTTTAAGATGTTGTGGAAACACGGAATGAAAAAAAAAGTAGAGGCGGCTGACTGAGCTAATAAATGAGTGACTGGGCGGAACAATTTGAACATTTTTCCTTTGGCTTTTTATAGGGTTTGCCTTTCCATTCACTTGTGTACCACAAACCTAAATATGGTTGTGCCTTACCTGATAACAACTGATACTTATTTAAAAGAACCATTTTGTAATAGACACCCAAGAAATAAATGTTGATCCTTTGTGTTGGGTTTAATTTTTGTGGTAAATTTATGTATTAGAAGTTTTGTAAATTTTGGAAGTAAAAATAAATAGTTTAGGTGGTTGATTGTATGTTTTAATGATTTTCACAGATTATAACCAAAACCATTAATGTGTCTCACAATTAGAACATTTTATTACTCTGCATATAAATTTGTTGAAATGGATTGAAAATGGCTTTGGTCATTTCCATTCCTAATATTTATTTATGAGCAGCAATTAGATAAGACTTAAAACATGACACATTTAAAATCTTGTGTAGAAATTTTTTTTTTTTTTACAGCCCTCAGGAAATAATTGTAAATGAGATTGTGTATGTGCGAAGACTTTTGAATTAATGAAATTAGCAAAAATTCAATAAATTTGTTTGCCAAGTATCATTTAAGAAAAAAACCAGGGCACAGTTAAATCTAATATGTGGATTTGAAAGACTAGACTGATAGAGATGAATTAAATATAATGCCTTTTTTGTTGTTAATCCTTACCTGAAGGTATTTTTTCCATTGATTTTTAGAGAGAGTGGAAGGGAGGAAGGGTGGAGGAAAGAGAAACTCAATGTGATGTTTCTCTTGACTGGGAATTGAACCCGAGACCCTTCAGTGCACGGGCTGATGCTCTCACCACTGAGCCACACCGGCCAGGGCTATAATGCATTTTCAATACGGAATTTCTTTTTTCTTTCTCTTAAAAACTTTATCTTTAGCCCGGCTGGGCATGGCTCAGCGGTTGAGCATTGACCTAGGATCCAGGAGATAGCGGCTCGATTCCCAGCCAGGGCACACGCCCGGGTTGCGGGCTCGATCTCTAGTCGGGGGTGGGGGGTGCAGGAGGCAGCCGATCAATGATGACTGTCTCATCATTGATGTTTCTATCTCTCTCTCCCTTCCTCTCTCTGAAATCAATAAGGATATATTTTTAAAAAATTTATCTTTATTGAAAATATTACTGGTGTCCCCCTTTCCCCCCATAGACCCCTTCAACCATGTCCCCTTGGAATTTTTTCTTTTTATTTATTGGTTGATTTTTAGAGAGAGAGGAAAGGAGAGGGAGAGAGAAAAACATCTATTTGTTGTTTCAGTGATTTATGCATTCACTGGTTGACTTTTTTTTTTTTTTTAATCCTCAGCCGAGGATATATTTCCCATTGATTTTTAGAGAGAATGGAAGGGAGGGGGGAGAGGGAAAGAGTGAAACATCCATGTGAGAGAGACACATTGATTGGTTGCCTCCTGCACTCGCCCCAACCTGAGCCTGCAACCCAGGTACCCAGAATCCAACCTGAGACCATTGAGTGCTCTGACTAATACTCTAACCACTGGGCACACGGGCCAGGACTCACTGGTTGATTCTTGTATGTACCCTGACCTGAGATCGAACCCACAACTTGTGTGTGTGGGGGTGATGCTCTAACCAACTGAGCTACTAACATATTTGCCAGGATGGTTGAAGGGGAGGCATCCTTTCTAAAAAATTTTTTGAGAAAGTTCTCTTTTTAAAAAAATACGTTTTAATTGATTTTAGAGAGAGGAAGGGAAAGAGATAAAAACATCAGTGATGAGAGTCATTGATCAGCTGCTTCCTCCAGGCCCCACACTGGGGATGGAGCCCTGACCTGAATTCGAACCTAATGGTGACCTACTGGTTCATAGGTTAACGCTCAGCCACTGAGCCACCAGGCAAGATGAGAAAGTTCTCTCTCAAGTTAAATATTGTTGCTGTTTTTTAATGCATTAAATATCTGTTTTAAGAATTTTGGTATTGGTCAAAAAGCATTTTCTCCACTAAGGTAGCAAATATCAAAAGTTTTGGGTTATCGCTGCTAAGAATAGTGACATTGCTCAAACATACCAGAAAATTTGTGATTTATCTGAGTTTTATGAATTTGTAGATTGATCTGGATACTATTGATGTCAGCAACCTCAACAGGCAGTTTTTGTTTCAAAAGAAACATGTTGGAAGATCAAAGGCCCAGGTAACTTTCTATTTCTCATAACATTTCAATTCATTTATATTTCTACCCTTTGATGGATCTTCTATTTATGATGTCGTTAATTTCGACTCTACTAAGGAGGAGAGTATGGGGAAGCCACTTCTTTTTAGCTGAGGGGTGTGAAGAATAAAAAGGATGTGTGGAGTACAGGACTAAAGATGCCCTCTTCTTTTTTTGGTCTGCAGAGGAAATGGAAGTGCTCTACCAAATCCTGTAAATGGTGTTCCTTTCTTAGTTAAATTTCTGATTGTTTGGTTAGGATAAACCTTGTGTTCTTCCATTCCCTAGAGGTTGGCTGCTCCTATATTTGGGGGCAAGAGAAGCTACAGCTTTATGCTTTTGTCTCTTTTTATAGGAGACAGCCTAGCCTCCCTTGAGGTTCTAGCCACCCTGACCTTTAGTTCCTTGAATGTTCCATTTTGATTCAGGGTTTTTAAAACATCTTTTCCTTTGCTTTTTTTCCCAGCCCTTTTGGCACACTCCCACGCTTTTCTCCATATGGCTCCTTTCTCTAGGGGTACTCTCCCAAACCTCTTAGACCAAACCAGATCTTCATAACAACCTCTACATTTTGAGTATCATTTATCATACTTTGTAGTTAAATTTATCTAGATTGGGGTGGGGCATGTCTGGCCCTTGGGCCGGCCGTATAGGCCTGCCCCTGCCAAGGTAACTGTAGGCAGGACTTGAAATTCAGTAAATCTAGGAGCTTTTTTCATACTTAATTTTTAAGTTGATAATTTTGTATAGCCCTCGGATGATGTTATAAATGTCCAGATGGCTTGGGCAGAAAAAAGGTTCCCCACCCTTGATCTAGATGGTTATTTGATTAATGTCACTTTTACTCACCAAGTGCCTTATACAGATCCTGGTATATAGAAGATGCTCAGTAAATATTTGTTGAATGAATGAAAGACACTTCTTTATTTTATATTTTTGCTGAAGCTTGTCATTCTTGTAGAGTTATATATGAGTGGTGCAGCCCTCCTATTTATAAGTATGTATATATATATGGCCTAATTTTAATGAAATTTTGTCATATTTTAATATTTCTTTAGTTTTTAATATGAATAAGGTTATGTAAGTAGGTGAAACAACAGTATTGTCTACCATAAGTATATTTCAAATACAGATAGAAATGTTATGCTAATTTAGTAAATTAGTAATTTAGTGTTGCTTGTTTTTCCAGGTTGCCAAAGAAAGTGTACTGCAGTTTTACCCGAAAGCTAATATCATAGCCTACCATGACAGCATCATGAAGTATGCTTTAATTATTATGTTGCAAAATTGTTTGTTGTGAATTTTTAATTAAAGTTTTAAAGTATAAGGTATTTTTATTAGCCAAATATATAAGCTTGAAGTCATTCTGCTTTTTAAAAATGATTTTCTAGAACAATTAGAATGTGATAGTTTCTGCCCATGTAAGTTGAGTGGCATCTTATAATAGCTTATATATATGATTTGAGTGATTTAGATAGGTGGGATATTTTAATACTTTCAATAAATAAGTTATTTGGAAGCTTAATATAAGGATCTTATAGTCTTGTTTTAAATAAAAATATATTCTAAACTATGATAAATCCTTTTATGTGGTGATTCAGATTTTTCTAAATATATTGCTTTTATTCTAATTGATTTCAGCTGTGGTCTTTTTCAGTTTAAAAGTTTCTTTCCCAGAATTCATTTTTTAGGACTGTGACTTCTATAATATAACATGGGGAATTGTGATGGGGCAGTAGTTTGGGCAGTGTGTGTGTGTGTGTGTACACACACACACATATATTTATATATATATATAAAAGTATGTATATATGTAAAAGTATATATATATAAAAGTATATACATATAAGTACATATATATATATATATATGCTCTGATCTTAGTAGAAATAAGTAGAACATTTTGAAGGTGTTGGGGCACAGGACTCAATTATTCTTATTATGTAGCTCACAAGTAAATGGTATTAAAAATAATAAGTACTTATTTGACGTCTGGAACTAGAAGAAGTCTTATACTTTCTCAGGGAATTTGTATCTCTAGCTTTTTTATTCTCTGGATGTTTGCTCTACAAGCCTGCCTATAGCCCTATAACTTCCTTACCCTGTGTTGCTTTCCCAGTGCTGCTAAAAGCAGGGACTCTAGGGGCCTGAACCCTGCCTGATCCTAACCATGAGAGGTGAAGCTAGAGGCCAGGCAGATCCTGGGAATGTGTTCTTTGTATGTTCCCAGGCAATTGCTGCCCAGGGAAGGCCTGGTGGGACTAGTGAAGTCATGCCATCTTTCTGCTAGTTGGAGATCCTGCTCTTGTGCCCTAGGTAGCTGGCCAAAAAGGATGTATAGCCACTCATAGGGATTAAGGCGAAGTAATTTCTTTAAAATTCATTTATTGTGTTTAGAAAAAGTCAAACCTATGTAAATGGTAGAGACCCCTAATTATATCAGTTATTTTTGCACTATTACCTTAATATGCTTTTTACCTTGTATTATTCTGTGAGGATCATGTGTAACGCCAGTTGTTGTTTTTTGACCTTTTTTTGTTTTGCTTTGTAGCCCCGACTATAATGTGGAATTTTTTCGACAATTTATATTGGTTATGAATGCTTTAGATAACAGAGGTGAGATTATTTTAGTACTTCTAATTTCTAAGTATTTTTCTTCCCCCATAACAAGGCTGTTTATACATTTAGTATTAATCAAAATATTTTGTTATGAGTTAGAACTTAAAGGGAAAGTATGATCAGGCTTAAGTCTTGCCAAATGATTGTAATTTTAATGAAAACTAGTTCCAGGCTGGAATTTAGCTATCATATATTCTGCTGTTCTACCAAAAGGTGTGACTACTGTATAAGAGAACTTAAAATAATAAAGAGGGTGCATGTGTGGGTGTTTGATTCAGATTATCCCAGCACTTAAACACTGTCACTTCCCTCATTTATGTGGGGATTTAAGAAATATCAATGTCCCGATCTTACCCAATACCAATTCAGTCAGACTTATGGAGCCATATTTTTTCAGAGTTTCCTAGATGATTCTAAAGTGCAATCAGGGCTGAAAACCACTGTTTTGAGAAGGAGGCAGTAGGATCCCAAAGTTAATACAGAACCAATGTTCTTGAATTATTTTAAGTCTATCTGGTGCTGCATATCAGACTGGATTCTATTAAATGTACACATTATAGCCCAATTAAACTTTTCACAATATGCAGTGATGTTTCATATAATCTGGTATTGTATAGTCAGTCATTGTTAACAAATCTGTGTGTCTGGGATGTGGGATAAAAATATTTAATATTTCTTGCCTGTAATTCCTTCTACATGTAAAAGTACATCTGTCAGGTGAGTGTCTACCAATTTCAGCCAGAAATACCACAAGGAAAAAAACCATACAAAGTAGCATGGAAAAGGGTCAGAGTGACTCTTTAACTGGACTCACCTTTCACCTAGCCTGAAACTGCCTTAATAGTTCCAAGTGGATATTCCACGTTTTTCTAAATTTCCATGTATTACCTGATAATTGTATTAGAATAATAGCAAGTTAAGGACTCAGAACACATTGAAACAGTGTTTTAGCCAAGGTTAATAGAGTAGGCACAGCAGTAGAAGGAGAAATGACACTTTGGAATTTAAAAATTACATTAAGGGTGCTTTTCCTGGGGTAAATTTATGATATAAATTCCTTTTGTTTGAAATTTTGCTAGTGAATGTTTCTTAAATGTCTGTAAGAGTTGTATTACTCTGGTCATAGCTGTAAGAAAATTGCTTGTAAAATAAAAACAAATAGTTTGGGTAAATGTCATCCTAATTAAAGGTTGGTTCATTTCTTTTTCCCCCATAAAGTCCTGCTAACATTTTTCTTCCAGCTGCCCGCAACCATGTTAATAGGATGTGTCTAGCAGCTGATGTCCCTCTTATTGAGAGTGGAACTGCTGGTTATCTTGGGCAAGTAACTACTATCAAAAAGGTAAAGAACTTTTTTATATACTTTGTAAATACTTATTTGGGACCTCAAGGAGGAGTTGAAAGGATGTAAACTTTGGTTTATATAATATGGGCTGGTCAGCATCCAGGACATAAAGAATTTTGTGCCCTTATAAAATTTAGGATACCATAAAGGTACCCCAAAAGAGGGTAGATCTTTTTATCTCCGTGCTACTTTGAGTCATTTAACTTGTGTATTAAAGTCCTTAGACTGGTAAGCATAATAAACTTTTCTTTTAAAATTCTTTGTAGACATGAGACATGTCATACTATAGTGATATGTGGTAAACCAGGCTTCTAAAAAGTTACTTTTTGTGTAAAAATGTATAGATCTGAAGAGCATGTTGAAAAATATTTTTGTCATAGTTGAAATTTTTCAAACATTTAGATAAAACTAGAGAAAAGTAGAGCAAATAGCAGTGTACTCATACCCAGTTTTATAAAATCTCAGCATTGTGAATCCTTTGCTGTTTACATCTTTTTCCTTTTAATTCCTTAAAGAACCTAAACATAAATACTTTTAAAGAATGATTTTACAGATTTTGAAACTAAAAGGAATTACACTCTACTTGAAATTTACTGTTTATATTCTTTTTTTTTTTTTTTTTTTTTTTTGGCAGTTTACCCATCTTGAAAATTCCGTTTCTACTTTGTTTTAACTTCACAGTTACTCTTGGAAGCTTACTTAGCATCATTCTACAAAGACTTGTAAATATCAAAGTGTATTAAATTTAATTAAATCAGTGGAGGCCTTCAGATCTGCTGTTAGGTCAAGGCAGTCCTCTCTTTCTTGCCTGTGAAACGAGGAATAACTGCTTGCCATGTGACTGTCCCCAATAAAACATATTGGAAGAACCCCAGAAATGGTATTATGGGGAAAAACCTGGATCTGCTGCAATTTATATTAAAACAGTATTTGCAGGTTTGGGTTCTTTAACCATTATTAGAAGGATAATTCTCATTTCCATGATCCTGAGATGCTAGCTAGTATGTATTAAAACTGAGGTTGAGAATGGCTGAGAGGAAAAATACTCATCTGATGGTTTTGAAAAATTGTCTCAGGTACTGTGAACTTCTAGGGATTTCTTACAGTGTAACTTAAAAGGTAACCCTGTCAGCAACATGAAGAATATTTATATTTGGTTTGATAATACTTAGTATTTTTCCATGTATCGAGATAGCTCTTGAAATTAATAATTACTTTTAGTTCACTTAATTTTTAGGGAAAGCTTATAAATAATATTTAAATAACTGATTTCCATGGCTTTGAGAGACAAGTGGATGGAAAACTGTTTTTTTCGTAGTTTTTCTTTCTGTTTGGTGCAATCAAGGTAAAGTTCTCATATTTGATACTAAGGTTCGGTAATTTTTATTTGGCTGTTGTAAGCAGTGTTCACTGGTCCAGTAGTCAGAGGAGCCCTGGTTTAGCTTTAGCTGTGTCTGTGGTTGATTCAGTTAGCATTTATATTATAGTTCCTTTTCTGTAAAGGACTTTGTAGTCACTAATATTTAAAAATTTCCTTGACAGTATACAACCCAGTCGGGATGGAGATGAATGAATGAAATGTTTATGACACTATTACCTTATTGAGAAGCCAACCTCATGGGGTAACACTTTTTCTCACATTCTGACTTTTCAGGGCGTGACCGAGTGTTATGAATGTCATCCCAAACCAACTCAGAGAACTTTTCCTGGCTGTACAATTCGTAATACACCTTCAGAACCTATTCATTGCATCGTTTGGGCAAAGTATTTGTTTAAGTAAGAATATATATATTTCTGGGCTTATTTTTATTACTTATGATAGAAAATGAGGTCTTTAAAAAAAAATTTTTTTTTAATGATTTCAGAGAGAGGAAGGGAGAGGGAGAGAGAGAGAGAAGAATCAATGATGAGAGTTACTGATCGGCTGCCTCCTTAAGGCCCCCTACGGGGGGTCGGAGCTTGCAACCCAGGCATGTGCTCTGACTGGGTATCGAACCGTGATCTCCTGGTTCATGAGTTGATGCTCAACTACTAAGCCACACCGGTTTGGTGGAGTCATTTTTTTTATTTCAAATTTTGGAGAGATTGTACTTGTGGTGAATGCTATTCTAAATGTGGTGAAGGGATACTTTAGTAGCCTCCTTGTGATAGTTCTTGGATTAAATTCAGCCAACATTTATTGCATGCCTGTTGTATGCAATGAACTTAGTGTGATATTGGAGACAGGCATATAACTAAATGAATACAAATCTATGATCTTTGGGGATATAAAAACATACTTATACATAGCTCACTGATTAAAAATGAAATGGAAGTTAAAAATAGTTTGTAATGATAGTAGAAATACTACATGTGAAACTTGTGGGATGTTTCGAATGTGGTAGGTGGAAGAACAGTTATAGACGTAGATATATGGAGAAAGGTGAACATTAATGAGGTAAGGATCCAGCTTACATTATAAAAGAACCACAGACTAAACTCAGTAAAATTAGAAGGAAGGATATAATTGAGAAAAAAGAAAAAAAATTGGCAAGTTTGATCTTGAAAAGGAGAGATAACTAAGTGGGGAATGTAATCTCAGCACAGAATGGAAATGATAATAAGAGAAGACCATGTCGGTACATTTAAAATTGTAATGATCTGGATAAATTTACTTGAAAAAACCCAAAAACCTTTCAGAACCTACTCAAAAAGTAGAAAGCCCAAATAGTACTATGCCGTAGGGAATTTAATCAGTCATTTAAATTCTTTTGAAAATGCACCAGATCTCTGAATTTACAGGTGATTTTCACTAAATTTACAAGGAGTATATCATTGTAATCTTATATAAACTCTTCCAGAGAAGTTTTTTAAAAAATTAAATACTTAGTTCATGTTATGGGGCTATATTATGTCTTAGATAGCAAAATCAGTAAAGACCATTATGGGACAAAAGGAAAATTGCAAGACATTTTCATTCATAAATATAGATGCAAAAATCCTATACAAAATATCAGCATAGAAAAATCTTTAAGTGTCATTCACTTCATTAAAAAATTAAAGAGAAACTAGCCCTGGCCGGGTGGCTCGGTTGGAGTGTCGGCCCGTATACCAAAAGGTTGCAGGTTTGATTTCCCCCATTGGGACATTCACAGGAGGCAACCAATTGATGTTTCTCTCACACATCGATGTTTCTCTCTCTCTCCCTTACTCACTCTCTCAAAAAACAACAACAAAAACAATAGAAATATATCCTCAGGTGAGGATTAAAAAAGTAGGAAAGGCATCTGGTAAAATTTAGCATACATCTTTTAATGATAAAATTTCTTAGTACAATGAAAAAAGACTTTATCAACTTGAAAAAATATATCTTCTAGAAACCTACAGCAGACACTAGTTTTATTTATTTTTATTACTATTATTTTATTACTATTACTATTATTACTCACTAGAGGATATTTTTCCCATTGCTTTTCAGAGAGTGGGAGGGAGGGAGAGAGAAAGAGAAACATTGATGTGAGAGTGACACATATTGGCCACTTCCTACATACACCCTGACCCGGGATTGAGGCCACAACCTGGGTGTAGCTTTTTGGTCCTTTAAAATAATTTTCTCATATGTCATGTGCTTGAGGAAAGATTGGGAAACTATATTCCCATGAGTGTTATTAATTAAACAGTTTTGGGGATAATTTGATTAACAAGAGAATTTCAGCTTACTACTTTTATGTTGCTTCTTAAGTCTCCTCAGTAGTAATGACACTACCATAAAAATGTTTTATTCACTGCTGTGTTTCCTGCACCTAGAGCAGCACCTGGCACATAGCAGGTGTGTGATGTTCGTTGAACACTAGTTGCAGGTATACTTCACAAACATTAGTGTGGCCAAGTTGGAACGTAAAAGTTGCTCACCTGTCTCTTGGTCAAAGATTTTTTTTAAATTGACTTTTAGAGAGAGGAGGTAGTGAGAGAGACATTGATACTTTGTTCTAATTATTTATGCATCATTGGTTGATTCTTATATGTGCCTTGACTGGGGATCAAACCTGCAACCTTGGCATATCGGGATGATGCTCTAACTAACTGAGCTGCCTGGCCAGGGCTTGATCAAAGGTTTTTAGCATATGAATGCAGAGCCTAGCTGATGGGAGTGAATATAAGTTACTAAAATTTATCTTCGCTTGTGTTGCAGTTGAAATTAGGATGCAAGCTGTCAACAGATCACTTGAATATTTTTAACTTTATGGAGCATTATTTATCAGTTGTTCATCCTTATTAAAGATTTGGGTTATTCTAAGTTACTGTGAGGAAGCTGGAAAAGTAAAAACATTTGTTCAGAATATTTTGTTTTACATAAATATTTACTACTTTCGAATTGTAGCCAGTTGTTTGGGGAAGAAGACGCTGATCAAGAGGTATCCCCTGACAGAGCTGACCCCGAAGCTTCCTGTGAGTAAACGATACGGGATGCGTTTTCTTATTAGTGAGCACTGCCTTTATAATTTAATATTGATAGCTTAAGGGGAAAAAATTCAGTTATGTGCTAGATACTATATTATATGTTTTTAAAATGGGTAGTTCCCTTTTACCGGTAAGAAAATCAAGGTGCAGAGAAATTTCACAGACCCAGTAAATAGAGCTGGGAGTTGTTACCAGGTCTGATTACAGGTTTATACTTTGAACTGCTCTACAGAAATTGTGGCCTTCAGAAACTGAGGTACAATAAAGATGTTGATGAGCGTGTTAATTTCCTTTCTCCTTGAACTCAAAATGTGTTGTGTGCAGGTGACTTCCATGAGTGACTTTTTTTACTCCAAAGGTGGTTGAGAGCTTAGTTCTAAATTTATTACAGTTGAAAATAAAAGTGGTGTTTGTTTTGTAGGGGAACCAATGGAAGCTGAAGCCAGAGCCAGAGCATCGAATGAAGATGGTGACATTAAACGTATTTCCACAAAGGAATGGGCTAAGTCAACTGGATATGATCCAGTTAAACTTTTTACTAAGGTTAGGTTTACTTTATGATTGTGGACTTGCTTTGTTTTAAAATAGTACATGAAATTGAATTATGCTTTTTATGCCTATTACTGTCATAATAAATTGATTGATGTAGTCAAGATAAGCAGGTTTTGAAATTTTGGCATCTATACTAAGTCAGTGTAGCATCTTTATAGGAGGTAAAATACAGAGGCTAATACACTCTTGGTTGTCTTCTCACTCTCACTGAAAGTTGGTTTTCCTTAAACTGGCCTTTGGTTCCTGCTGTTTCTCGTCTTCCATACTTTTCCTGTTTAAATCTTCTATTGGCAGTTTGACATGTTCTGAATTGCCTCTTGTTCTTGGCTGAATCCCTTTTCATTAGTATATATTGCTTGCCTGATCAATATTTCTAGAGGAATACTCAAGATTATTTTAATTGGATCTACCTAATTGTAGCTCAGGCCCTCAGATCTATATTTTAAAGTCTTTTTATTTCTTCTACCTTTGCTCCTTAAAAGTTTATCTAACAGATACTTGAAACTTTCTCAGCTCTTCTTAAACTGCCTAATATATTCTTGCTACCCTCACTAAGCAGATGACTTTAAAGATGCGTTAACAGGTTTGAAGCTATTGGACATAATTTACCTGTTAAAAGAATGTCCCACTTTACTGCAAATTTGTTTTTCTTTTCCCTTCTGTTTGAGGGAAGTCTCTGAGTAAAGGCTAACTCTTCTGCCTGCTATTTTGCCTTCCCCTTGTACCATACACTATTTTCTCTCTGCCCTGCATCTTAAACCTCTCCTGGCTCCCGCTGTCTGCTTTCTAGCATGTTAAGGTCTCACTGACCTAAACAAATGGCGTATTACTTCATCCAGCTTATATTTCATCATTGCTAACTGTCCACACATGTCACAGGGTGACTTTTTAAACCTACTACGTTTATTTTCTCACTGTTGCCTTTTCCTTGAAAAAATGGTTTTTATTTTGATTATACTTAAAATGCACTTAACTCTGATATGGATAGCGACAATATTTTCCAAACTGGTATCTACATACCTATTTCCATTCCAATCTGAGCAACGGTTGAATGCCAAGAATACTCTGCCATACATTTCCGATCTTTTGTTCAACAGGTAACTTTAAGCACCTGCTATGTGTCAGGCACCACTTTAAAGTACAAGAGATTTAGTGGGGAGCGAGACAGAAAATTAGGGTCCTTGCTCTTTGTTGGGAACTCAAAGACTAGAGGGGAAGTCAAACTTTTTTTTTTTTTTTAATATATCTTTATTGATTTCAGAGAGAGGAAGGGAGAGAGAGAGAGAGAGAGAAACATCAGTGATGAGGGAGTCATTGATGGCTGCAGCCCGCAACCCGGGCATGTGCCCTGACCCGGAATCAAACCCCGATTTCCTGGATGCTAGGTCGACGCTTAACCGCTGAGCCATGACCGGCTGGCGGAAGTCATTGAACAAGTAATTTCAGATTCAGTGTTAAGACATTAGGTTCAGTTGCATTGGAATCCTTTAATAATAAGTAGACTTAATCTTATTATTAGACATTATTATTAGACCTAGTGTAGTATAAGGGTTGCAAAGAGGCTTTCCAGAGGAAGTGACATTTCACCCTAAGATTTTAAAGACTAAGGGTAGGGATAAGAGTGTAGCATATAGTCTTGGTTGCAGTACCGAGGTCATTCCCATTAAAGGGGGAGTGGAAAGAGGACTGTAAGGGTAAGCTGAGGCTAGATCAGGCAGGGTTTTCTTGGTTATGATAAGGATGTTATACGAAGACAGTGGGAATCCATTAAAAGGTAGTCTATAGTGTCACTGTATTCCCAGTGGAGCATGGAGGAAAAGTAGACTAACAGGACTTAGGATGTATGAGGTAAGGAATTAATACCTGGTTTCCTGCTGGGCAGTAGGATGAACAGAGGTACTATTCTCTGAGGTAGGTGCTGTAGGAAGCAGATGTGTAGGGGTTGGAGCATAGAGGAAGGAGATAGGATTCCTATGAAATGTTGGAGAAATAACAAGTGATTTTATAGGCGAATAGAGAAGTTTGGACTAGACGTGTATTAGGGATTCATAGGTTTATAGAAAAAGGAGTGTGAAGATGCTTCAGTAAAGAACTCGGAGGGACTCCTAGCATTTAATAATTGGCTTAAAAAAAGAACATGGAGCATGTGCTTGGAAAACAGTGCTTATTTCCCATTGCCTGGAAGACACTTCCGTCAAGTGCTGAAGGTCCTCTGCAGAATGTCTCCAGCTACATTTATGACCCATATCATATCGGACTTCTCATTCCTTGCCTGTCTGCCCATTTCAGATGTTACCTTCTCCTTGAATTCTTGCCTCATTTCTCAGATAGATACAACAAAATTTCTGATAGTACTTCAACTATGGGATTTTCACACTAAATTGTATTCTTATCATTTGTACATTTGGCTGGTTTTCCAAAGATTAAGGATGCTTAATAAATATTGATGGACTTGAATAGATTTCGATAGAAATAATACAGTTCTAACTTTTTTTATTAAGCCAAATCTAAATTCATAGCAGAAAAATATAATAAATATGTTCAATAAATCAATTAGGAATAGAAAATGCAACTAAGAATGTTGAAATCATTTGAAATGCTATCACATAGCATTTATATGCTAGTCTTTCAGTCTACGTGTGGTAATGTTTATGTTTTTGAAATAGTAATTTTTTTTGTTTATTTTGGGGGTGGGGCACATTTCAAAGAAATTCTGTTCTTAATAACTTCTAGAGTGTGTGCTTTATTGGTATGTGCCCACAGACTTGGAGATAATGCTAAGTGGTATCTCTAGGCTCAGTGATTGTGCTCAATTCTTGCAGGGTTGATGTATGTTTATTTAGTCCCTTGATTGGTATGATTGTGCTTCAGACTATCTTTGAAGCCTTAGGGAGGTCACTTGGGAGGGCAGGGTCAGTCAGCATAGTTCAGAGTTCCCTTACTCTGCTTTCCTCAGCACCTCTGCTTTTAACTGTCTCAGATGTAGGGGCTTTGTGTCAAATTTCCTTTTACAAAAGGCTTGTTTGAGTTATGGGGTGGTTTTTTTTGTGTTGTTTTTTTTTTTAATCCTCACCCAAGGATATTTTTTCCATTGCTTTTCAGAGAGTGTGGAAGGGGGGAGAGAGAGAGAGAGAGAAACATCGATGTGAAAGAGACACATCAATTGGTTTCCTCCCAAACATACCCCGGACTGGGGCGGAGGAATTAAGTCTGCGACTGAGGTACGTGCCCTTGGCCAGAATGGAACCCAGGACCCTTCAGTCCACAGGCTGACGTTCTAACCACCGAGCCAAACTGGCTGGGGCGTTAAGCTGCTTTTCTTATAAAAATTGTTAGTCTAGGCCCTGGCCAGGTTGCTTAGTTGTTTAGAGCGTTGTCCCAATACGCCAAGGTGTTGTGGGTTCGATCCCCGGTCAGGGCACATACACGAATCAACCAGTGAATGCGTAAACAAGTGGAACAACAAATCTGTGCTTCTCTCTCTCTCCCCCTCCCCCTCTCCCCCTCTCTCTCCTCTCAAGTCAATAAATAAAAATGGGGGAAAAATTGTCTACTGGTATATGGCATGTCTTTAATCAGAAGATTTTATCGTGTAATATTGATAATACGTCAACGAAATTTTTTGTATTTTATCAGCCTAGGGACTGTAAGGTTCATGGGATTTATTTATTTGTTTATTTTAAAGCTTTTTAAAGACGACATCAGATATCTGTTGACAATGGACAAACTATGGCGGAAAAGGAAACCTCCGGTTCCATTGGACTGGGCTGAAGTTCAGAGTCAAGGTAAAGGATACATTTTCGCTTTCGGAATGCCTGAGTTGGAAATTCCCTCAGTCTTGAACTATCCCTGTTGTTTCTTGACAATGGTATATGTTCATGGTAAGAAGTTTAAACAGTTCAGAAATGTATGAAGAATGGAAAATCACTGGAAATCCTATCACCTAGAGAAATAGCCACTATTAATGCTTTAGGGACTGTCTGGTAGTCGGATCTATGAACATAGACACAAGCAGTTGTGTGTGTACTTTACATGTAAATTCATATGCTCTGACTTGTTTTTTTTAATAATATTTAGTCCTTTATCAGTTAACATTTAGTTGTTTCATATTTTCCCTGAAACACTGTGTAGTGCTGAGTATATATGTACATACATCTTTGTACCTTTGTGTGATTATCTCTTTAAGATTTAAATTAGAAACTTAATTTTAAATAAGAGTAAAACTATTGCAGTAGTGACAATTTCCTATCCCACTCCCCCTCAACACACTGCTTTATCTGAATTGTATTGCAATTGATGTATACATAGCAGTGGTCAGCACATTGGAACTTAAAGGGTCCCAGGAGATTAGGGATGCCAGTTTGGAGCAGTTTTCTACAGTAATGGATACTTGAATTTATGGACCAATTTAAGGATGACTGTAGTAGTTTCCACTCATTGAGTGCTTACTGTTCGCTGGGCATGATGCTTATCTGTATTATATCCCAGAATCCTCCAGTAACCCTTTGAGGTTCTGAAACCGTCTTGCACCTTTCTCATCTCAGTATTAGCAATTTTCTTGTACAAATATACGTGTCATAGTGATAATTACTTTAATAAAATTTGTGTTACTTTATTTTCTTACTAGTCAGGAATTGAATTGTTAAAATAGTAGAGGAATGATGTTTAATTGTGAAATTTCTAATATTTTTTTCCCTTAGGAGAAGAAATCAATGCAGCAGATCAACAAAATGAACCCCATTTAGGTCTAAAAGACCAGCAGGTTCTAGATGTAAAGAGCTATGCACGACTTTTTTCAAAGAGCATTGAGACTTTGAGAGTTCATTTAGCAGAAAAAGGGGATGGAGCTGAGCTCATTTGGGACAAGGTTCGTTTTGAAGTAGTGCGGCAATTACTTATATATCAGATTATATTTTAGTTCTTGAACTGTAATCAGAAGCTAGTAATTTTTTTAATATCATTTATTCTGCCAGATTTTGAGGACACTGTTGATCCTGTTTAGATGTTTTTATCTTTAATTATTACAATGAACTGTGATTTTTCTATACATGAACTCAGGAAATACCATAAAATGTCATTTTAGATTCTAGTGTGTTCGTGGTTTATAATTCACATACTGTGAATATGTATTGGAGTAAAATGTTTTACAGACTTTAGAAAGCTTCCTGTGTAGTATAGATTTGTTATAGAAGTCAAAATCCTTTTGGAGACAACAGCTTTGGGTCACTTTGACCTTGAAAGTAATGTAGTTACTTTTCTGTTGCAATATAATAGTATAATTATTTTAGAGGTCTATGATCTCTCAGGATAAAAATGAGATATGATTATCTTTATAAGTTAATATATAATAGTATTTTGCAATTAGATATATGTTTTTAAAGATTTTTACTGATTTTGAGAGAGTGAGAGTATAATATCAATTCTCTGCCTCCTCCACACCCCCTACTGAGAATTAAGCTCCCAACCCCAGGCTTGTGCCCTGACCATAATCGAACTGGCAACCTTTCAGCGCATAGGACAACAGCCAACCTACTGAGCCACACTGGCCAGGGCTAGATTGTCATGTTTTGAGGTTTGATCAGTTTTACTTATTTTTAATTGTTGTCATTATTTTCTAAGGCCATAAGTGATATATCTGATACAAAGTTTATATGTTTCTATGACGGTAAAGATTTGCCATGAGTTTTAAAGTAAGGGAGAAAGTTTAGTCAGTATCAGCAAACCAATATGATATTTTTATGTGTGCAAATTTTGAAACTGTGGTTGAATCAGACATCTAAAAATGAAGCTAGTAAATTTAGATTTGGGGGGTTCTTGTAAACAGTCTTCTAGGTATATGTGGTATAAGGAGTAACTTTTAAAAAATATTTTTATTATTATTGTTATAATAGGGATTCAGGAGGTTTTCATCCATACACAGGCTAGATAACAAAACTTTGGAAGTGGGAATTATAATCCTCTGAGTAAAATCTACACCTAATGGGTGTGATAAGCCAGTTGCCTAGGGAAGTAATTGATGGATATTGTGTTTGGTACTGTTAAGTATTTCAACTTAACTCTCACCACAACGCTATGAGATGTTTATGTAAATTTTTTTTGTTTAACAGATTGAGGAATTTTGAGTGGGGGGGGGGTGTTGATTTACCTGAGCTTACACAGCCAGCCAGTAAACATATAGAGGACCCACTTTCTATCAATACTTTTTCTTCTTGCTTTGGTGCTTCTGAATTGTAGGGTAGGATAGTATCTTCTCAGGAAAGCAGGAAACCTTCCTGAAATCTGATTACAGTAGGATATAGTTTCAGGAAGAATATAAATTGTCAGGGGAAAGCTTTTATTGTATTGCCATTTCTGAAAAGAAAGAGCAAGTGTAGAAGAGTGGTGTGTGTATGAAGGGAATTCGGAGAAGAAAATCCGAAAGGAGTTGTCCAGGTGTTTCTGAGGCGTTAATGAAACAGCTTTCTCAAAAAAGCCTCCATTTCGCCCTAGCCGGTTTGGCTCAGTGGTTGCAGCGTTGGCCTACAGACTGAAGGGTCCTGGGTTCAGTTCCGGCCAAGGGCATGTACCTAGGTTGCAGGCTCAATCCCGGGCCCCAATGGTGATGCTCCAGGGAGGATATTTCTCTCTTACATCGATGTTTCTCTCTCTCCCTTTCATTCTCTCTGAAAAGCAATGGGAAAAGTATCCTTAGGTGAGGATTTAAAAAAAAAAAAAAAAAGCCTCCATTTCTTTGCCTGAAATTTGTGCTTGTCAAACAACCTTCTTATTACAAGCATACCTCATTTTTACTTTGCTTTGTTGCGTTTCACGGATATTGTGGGTTTTTTTAAAAAAATTGATTTTGGAGGGAGTGGACATCGATGTGAGAGAGATACATCAATTGGTTGCCTCCCATACGTGCCCTAACCAGGAATAGAACTGGTGACCTTCCGGTGCACGAGGTGACGCTCCAACCAACTGAACCACACCAGCCAGGGTGGATGTGTTTTAAACAAATTGAAGGCAAGACCCTCCACCAGCAAAAAGATTATGACTCGTTTTATTATGATACTCACTTTATTGTGATCTGGAACTAAACCCACAGTATCTGAGGTATGCTTGTACTAATGACCCAGGAAAGGATTGCCATTGTCAATGAATGGAATTGGTGTCTGAGTTCCTAGAAGCCTGGTGGCTCATGGCATTCTTGTCTGAATGCATTCCTGGGTCAGAGGAGCTGATGATAAGACCCTGCCTGTACTCATCCAATCTCCATGCTATTATAAGGCCATCTCCTGTTCTAGTTGACTGACAAGTAATGTTATAAACATGTTAAAGTACTGTTCTGAAAGTAATACTAGTCAAATTAATAAAATTGTGGGGAGACTTGTTAAATTATTTAAATTATTGGCAGGATGACCCATCTGCAATGGATTTTGTCACCTCTGCTGCAAACCTCAGGATGCATATTTTCAGTATGAATATGAAGAGCAGATTTGATATAAAATGTAAGTTGTACTTCAGCTGTATCATCTAAAATGCTAAGTTATTCTTTTCTTTTTTAATTGTTAAACATATTCATCTTTTTTTTTTTTTTTTAATTTTATTTTATTTTAGCAATGGCAGGGAACATTATTCCTGCTATCGCTACTACTAATGCAGTGATTGCTGGGTTAATAGTATTGGAAGGATTGAAGATTTTATCAGGAAAAATAGACCAGTGTAGAACAGTGAGTATTTCCATTTGTATTTTGTATTCACTCTCTTTGTAAGGTAATATATATTTGCAGGGTTTTATTAAAAAGCACATTAAGCTGTCAACTTAAAAAAAAAAATCAAAAAAAAAAAAAATCAATAAAACTGGTTTAAAGCAATGGAAAAATAATTGTTCCGGTTACCTTGTGAGTGCTAAGAGTTCTTTATGGGTTTTAAATTTTGTTTGGTTGTTTCATAGTCCCCTGTTCTTTTTTTTTCCAGTCATGATTTACATTTTATATTATTTTGTATTAGTTTCAGGTATTTAGCATAGTGGTTAGACAATCCTATACTTTACATAGTGTTCCTCCTGATACTTCCAGAACCCTTTAACTCTTTAGAGTTAATCTTAGCAAATGCCACACACAGTACCTGGCAGTCACAAAGACGAGAATTTGTCTATTAGTTTCAGTGTTGTCCTGACATTTGTTTGTATTGAATCTGGCTAGTGTTCTCCCAGCTTTGCATTAGTATGAGGTTAGGGCCTTTTTAAATTTGTGGCATTTTAAAAATTTGCCTTGGATATTTTTTTGTTTGGGTATTAGGGAAGTGGTAGATAGGTGCTTATAGTGCCAGAAGTACACTATTTTTTCTCCTAATTACATAAATGTTAATGTTGTAGTTGTAGAAAATTAGGAAAGAAAGGCAAAGACGTTGGTTCCGTACATCTGTGAAAGCATCATCATTAATTGGTAGTATTAACGTATTGGTCTTGTTGCGAAGTTGGCTTAAAATTGATAAGAAGAACCCCTAGGAAGGCACCCAAAAGCTGACTTAATGGTACCAGAGATGGGTATGGCTAAGCCCTTCGTTTTGCTAAATTAGTTTGCAGGATAGTCTAGTCTTCAATACAAGGGATTTCTTTTCAGTAAGCTCAGCTTTTTATATGGTAGTTATTTTTTTTAATTAATTTATTTTTTTTATTTCTTCCATCACTATCCCCTCTGTGCCCTCTTCCACCTCCACCCCTCCCCTCCCTACATGGTAGCTAATTTGAAAAGAAGGTTGGAAAATCAGGCTCTCACGATCGTGGTATTCCTTATCCTTTTTGCCATCTAGAAGGGAATATTTAAGTCATTTTTTATTGACTGTACAGTAAGTAAGACAGTAAACTTCAAGTGAAATAAGCTTGTCAGAGAAAGACAAGTACTACAGGATCTCACTATATGTGGAACCTAATGAACGAAATAAACTGATGAACAAAATAGATCTAGAGACATAGAAGCATGGGACAGATTGAGGGATCTCAGAGGGAAGGCTGGGGTGGGGGAGTGAGTGGGGAGAAGAAAGGGGGGAAAAAAGAGACACTAAACTTCAGAGTGTATGGTGTATAAAATTGTGAGTGACCTGAATTTCTGACTTCTGCTTGTGTTTTTTCTTCTCCAAAGATTTTTTTGAATAAACAACCAAACCCAAGGAAGAAGCTCCTTGTGCCTTGTGCACTGGATCCGCCCAACCCTAATTGTTACGTATGTGCCAGCAAGCCAGAGGTGACTGTGCGACTGAATGTCCATAAAGTGACCGTTCTCACATTACAAGATAAGGTAAGTTCAGAGGCCAGTTCTCTTCCACAAGTTTGTTCATTTTCCTTTTCCTAAAAACCATTCAAGTTTCCTTTTGCCGTTTACTGTGTTACTGAGGTAACAAACTCAAAGCCACGTAGCTGCTCTGAAAGACTGGCTAGTGGAGTGTGTTGCTCTGATATCCTTGGTCACTTTCCCATTTGGGATCCTGCTGGCTTTTTTCTCTGTGGTTCCAGAATATGTGCCTCACATCCCAGAAAGGAATTAGCTGTATTTGGCCAGAAAGTGCACCATGGGTATCCCAGATGTGGCACCGTATCTTGACAAGCAAGAGACACTTTGCTCATTCTGTTTCCCAGATAGTGTATAAATTCTGTATTTTTTGGCAGACAGGAGGTGTCCTAAGATGGTCTGGTGATGGTCCTGACTCTGATGTGTTAAGGAGATGCAGCATTTATTTGATTTATTTATGTATGCGTATATTTATTTATTTTAATCCTCACTGGAGGATATGTTTTTCATTGACGTTAGAAGAATGGGGGGAGGAGGGAGGAAAGGGAAGTATTGATCAGTTGCCTCACACGTGCCTTGACCAGGGATCAAACCCACAACCTGGGTATGTGCCCTGACCAGGAATCAAACCTGCTATCTTTCGATGAAGGGGCCAACACACCAACCAACAGAGCCACACCGGCCAGGGCAGGAGATGCAGCATTTATATACCTGCATTCACCTTTAGCACTCCGGAGTGAGGGATATGGGGGTTTAGAATGTGGCCTGGTTCTATGACCTGGTTTTTAGGTTCCTCCTAAACTTGCTAGTTTAGTTTTTTTATTAGGGAAGGTATCAAAAATTACCCCAATGAATATCGCTTCCCACTTTCGGGATCACTTCAGATTGTTCTCTGATTATATCCATCATCATGTTACATATTTACATACCTCCTAGACCTTCCTGGTCCTAAAGGATTCTTAAGAGGGAATGTTCTTTCTCCCAGAAATGGATATACAGAGCATGTTGACTGGATCTTATGTTTTGGATAGGGGAATAGCAGGACTTGGAATACTGGCCAGCAGAGGGTGGTTGCCCCACCTTCTTTCTTAGGAAATAATTGTATTTGATATGTACTCATTCTTGAGATTAAAGGTAATTCCACTATTTGTAGAATAAACTGAACCAGCCTTCAGAGAGGTTCCCCTCCCCCCCTTTTTAGGAGCATCTAGATTTCACAGAATATTATCACTTTTGATTCATCTTGGAATTTAAAGTGAAGTGGAACTTAGGAAAGGAGGGAAGACCATCTGAGAATTAGGTTAATGACAAAATTTGCATTTGTAAAACATCTGCCAGCACAGGGTTATCATGGAGACTAAGAGGAAATATATTATGTGTCTAACTCAGTATCTAATCTGCAGGGATGGACAAAATACCAACAGCTAATCAAGGAGTTCTCAGTCCCCCATTTGGAGGAAGTTGTGTCTGATCTTTATCAGTGGTCAAACATGGGGATGGAACATAGGCATGAAATAATTTGGTGAATTATCCACTGCTTTCCTACTTGCCCTAAGGTGTCTTACAAAGCTACTTGGCCCCTTTCCAATAGAAGGTGAAAGTAAGACCCTTATGGAAAAAAATGTCTTAGTTTTTTATGGTCTTTAGTTAAATATATTAATATTTTGAATCTTTTTCCCCCCTCGTAGATTGTGAAAGAAAAATTTGCTATGGTAGCACCAGATGTCCAAATTGAGGATGGGAAAGGAACAATCCTAATATCGTCAGAAGAGGGAGAGACAGAAGGTATGATACATGCATTTACTCAGTCCCCTCATTTGCGTGGAGATGCCTAAATGAAGGAGTACACATTAGTTTGTCCATTTGCTATAGATGTCACTCAGGTCACAGCTGAAAGGGGCTGTATGTGGTCAAGGAGGTGCTCTCCCAAGATGGCGTTGCCTTGGTGAGATCACAACAGTTACAGTTTTGGGAACCCCATGTTGTCAGTGTGTCTCGGGCTATTTTTCAGTAATGCAGTGCACAGTCACCATTTATAGTTACCTCAGTGCTCTTGTTTACTTTGAAGGAACTGTCTTCTGTGTCATGGATCCTGTAGCTAAGTTGGTAATAAGATTTCTCTGGTTGTCAGATCAGAGTAGGTCATCTAAGGCTATTGGGTATTCGGTCCAAGAGTGGGGAACCCTTCATAGCCTGCTTCTATTATAGAGCAGAAAGTAGTGCTGAAAGTCAGTGCCTAGTTTTGTCTTTTTAGACTTTTTTTTTTTTTTTTTTTTTTTTTAGTTCAAGCAGGCCATCCCTTTTGTTACTACGTTTGTTATACAAGATTCAATGCATTTCATTCTGTTTAAGCTTTCTTAGTGAGGATTGGTACTGGTTATGCCTCCTTTGGCCTACACTAGCCAGTCTGATTGGACTTACAAGTTTTTTTCTGTCACTTTGGCATCTCAGAATCTCTTGGGTTACCATTGAGTTGATTTCTTCATACTCAAATTTTGCCAGTGTACCATTACTTTTAAAATCTGGGGCATTGTTTTTTTTCTATATTGACTTACTTATTCACTTGTCTTCACTGACTATTTATTCAGTACACTTTGCCAGGTTCTAATGGGGATTCAAATATTAAGCTTTCTTTAAATTAAAACTTAGTGTCAGGATTCTTCTTGGCTGTGTAGTTCCTTGTCAAATTGTTTGGGCTTTTAGGTCATGAGTAATTGGAGGCCATGTTTTGGCTGGGTAGTAGTCTATTTTAAGAGCCCAGTTGAATATTTAGGCCCCATTCTAGCCAGCTGTCTTCACCAAAAAAAAATTTGTTCATGACTGTTCTTTTAGTTCTAGCCAGCTCTTTCAAATGCTAAGGCCTTAAAAATAGAAACTGGTCAAGAATCTCTGTGGCTTTAATGTTGCCTTTTCCACAAAATACGTGTGCTGCTGAGTGTGAGGTGGCATTTATTCAGATACGTGTGGTCCTGTATTCATGCATGGTTCAAGGATGAGTACTCCAGCAGTCTCTGGTTTGAATTACTGTATAGCCTGGAAGGAGAGGAAAGATTATCAGCTAGTGGATTTAGTACAGTCTAAGAAATACTGTGGGAAAGAACGTATGAATTGAAACCTTGTGAAGGGAAGGTCGAAGGGAGGTCACAGAACTCGGGCCAGTTCTTGAAGAAGTAAGGACCAGACTCTGTGGGCAGAGAAGGAGGGTCTGCATTTGGGCAGAATGAACAGCTTCTTCAAAGGCATAACGTAAAAGGCTTTGGGAATGGACAGTTACTTTGTTTCAGTGGAAGGTGGGGTGATGTGGGGTAGCAGTGCTGGTTCACGGGAGGTGCACTGGAGGGATTTGTGTGGCTGCATGTAATGCATCTTTGTCGTCGTCCCTGTCCCTCCGCCCACCCCACCCTCCACCCCCATATCTTACTCCCATCAGGGTTTAAGCGGTGGAGTAATGTGGTTACCTTCTAGTATAATTTGCAGAGGGTGAGTTAAGGGTGTGAGAGTGGAGGCAGGAGCCAGTTAGGGAAGGAAAACAAATGAGGGGAGTGAAGGATTCTTACTAAGGTAGAAGCAAGATGAGAAAACTTGAGCTTTGCAAGGTGGGAATTTAGGGCACAGGTGAAGAGAAGTAGCATTATTAGAGGACTCTGGCTTTACAGGTGATGCTACTAACCAGGAAAGAATGCACAGTAACTGTTTCCTTTTGAATATGTTGGGTCTGAGGAGTTTGTAGTGAGTGGGGAATGCCTGAAAGGCCTTGGGATGGAAGGATGGGGGGAACTATTGTTTTCTGAAGACACTCCAGGTAGGTTGGAAGGTTAAAATAAGAATAAATTTGTAAAATAACTAGAAACCGTCTGCAGTTCCTGTGTTTCAAAGTCTGGATAGGGAGATACTTCCTAAGCATTTTCCTTTTAACAGTGAAAGAAATAATAAAAACTAAAGAAAGAAATATGACATAAAGTGAAATATGATAACTAGAATTTAAAATGTAGTTTACTGAGTATGTGTCAAGCACTGTGGATATAAGTCAGCAGGTTCTATACAGTCTGTGCCCCTCACCAACAAAAATAGTAAAGTGGACTGAGTGTTGCAAGGAGGGGGGTGCATATAGGGAGCAAGATGAGGAAGCAGGGTTTTATTTTCCTTTTATGAAGACTTTTTTTTTTTTTAAATATATATTTTTATTGATTTCAGAGAGAGGAAGGGAGAGGGAGAAAGAGAGATAGAAACATCAATGATGAGAGAGTCATTGATCGGCTGCCTCCTGCACTCCCCACACTGGGGATTGAGCCCGCAACCCAAGCATGTGCCCTGACTGGGAATCAAACCACAATCTCCTGGATCCTAGGTCGACACTCAACCGCTGAGCCATGCCCAGCCAGACTGAAGACTTAAAATTTTTTTTAAATTTTATTACAGTTTACATACAACATTATATTAGTTTCAGGTGTATAACATAGTGGTTAGACAGTTAAATAATGTACAAAGTGATCACCCCCATAAGCCTAGTACCCACCTGACACCATATGTAGTTATTACAATATTATTGACTAATCCTTATGCTATAGGAAGCAGTTTTGTAGATGAGACTTGATTGCTTTTACAGGCCAGGAGTGAGGAGCATTTGAACATGTGGGAGAGAAAGCATAATTAAGGCAGAAAGGCTCCAGAATAGGTGACACCCAAAAGTTTGATTGGAGGGATTATTCTTCGTTGGAGCATTTATGGTCCATGTAACAAAGGTTTATTGAGTGCTAACTGGGTGCTGAGCACATTCTGCATAATGGGAATATTCGATGAAGCAGAAAAGACATGGAAGGTAGAATTAGGTTGTAATGTTTATTTTGGGGAGACCCCACTAGCTCTTCATTGAGAAGTTTTGATGTTGAGAAAGAAAAAATGTATTTAAAGTTTTCTCATATTCCTGAATTATAAAATTTGCTAAAAAGTTTTGTCGTGGATAACCTGTTTGCAGCATAGAATATATTTTGTGCCCTGGCTGGGTAGCTCAGTTGGTTAAAGTTGTGGGTTCGATCTTCAGTCAGGGCACACATACAAGAAGCAACCAATGAATGCATAAACAAGTGGAACAATAAATTGATGTCTCTCTAGAATCAATAATGTATTTTGTACAACTCTAAAAGTTGTCTTTGACACTTCAGGATTTCCGATTAATTTGGTTTGAATGGGAGAATGTTCTCAGAATCTCTGTTTGGTGCCTTTGATGTAGTTTTAGTAGTTGAGTGTTCAAGGATGAATTTGTAAGTCCCTAATATTTTAATGGATTAGTTTGCTAGGGGTACCATACCAAAATACACAGATAGGGTCACTTAAATAACAAATTTATTAGGTCTGTTTTCTTCTGAGGTTTCTTTCCCTGGCTTTTTATGAGGATACCAGTTAGATTGGATCAGGGCCTACCCAACAGCCTCCTTTTAATCACTTTAAAAAGCACAATCTCCAGCCCTGGGTGGTGTCATTCAGTGGTTAGAGCATCAGCCTGTGCACCAAAGGGTCTTGAGTTCGGTTTTCAGTCAAGGGCACTTACCTCAAACCTCAGTTGTGGGTTTGCTCCCTGCCTCCAGTCGGGGCGTGTGTAGGAGGCAACCAGCTGATGTGTCTCTCTCACATCTCTCTGTCTGTCTCTGTGCCTCTGTCCCTCCTTCCCTTTCTCCCCCACCTTCCCTTGTACTCTCTCTGAAAAAGCAATGGAAAAATTTTCCTCAGGTGAGGATTTTTTTAAAAAAGCACTATCTCCAAATCACGCTCTGAGGTCCTAGGGTTAGTACTTCAACATATGAATTGGGGGTGGGGCACAGTTCACCTTAGGGTGGGGTGTTAACCTTTTTTAAGCTGATGTGACTGCTCCATGGAAATACAGATACAGCTAAAGTATCTAAATTTCTTTAAAATTTCCTAGCTAATAATCACAAGAAGTTGTCAGAATTTGGAATTAGAAATGGGAGCCGGCTTCAAGCGGATGACTTCCTTCAGGACTATACTTTATTGATCAACATCCTTCATAGGTAGGAACTATTAATATTTTAAGTGTAAAAAATTACTTGAATATATACACTTAAGATAAAGTGGATGGGAAAAAAATGTTTTCTTACCCTGAAACCCTACTGTTCATTTGAAACTGCTCAGTATATTTGCTTGAGTTGGCCACTGAATTCCCTGAGATTTGCCCTACAGAAAAATTTGGGTATTCAAAAATAAAAGGGGTAGACAAATGATATTTAAGGGTAACTACTGTCGATGGTGGCTGATCAGAAAGAGAGTAGAAATCCAGGAGTTTGAATAGTTATAATCAGATGTGAGTTCATTTTGATAATTGAACTAGAATAAAAATTTCTAATATTTTTAAAGATTCATTAGAAGAAAGGAAGAAATATTTTATTTGTGATCTATAACAATAACGAGAATATTAAAATTACCCTGTGTAGATTCCTGGGTCACATATATATATATTTTTTGATTTTACATCCTTTATAAGAAGCATTCAAAGTGCTTGCATTATAGAGTATTTGTGCATATATAACACAATTAAAATATAGATGGTCCTCTGCTTGGTAATTTTATCTATTAAACAAAGTGCAGTTTTGTGCATGCTCATTGATCACCTTAAACTGCACCCTTAGGACTTTTGGGTGCTATTTAACCAACAGCTTTGTCCAGTTATTTTGCCTGTATTGACATCTCTGTACAAACATATACAACTTGTGTGGTTTGGAGAACATTCCTTCTTATATATTTAGTTTATAAAAAGCATAAAATGACGGGAAAGACTGAGTGTGGGTTAATAGTAATAATTTTCACAAAGACAATTGAGCCAAAGATAATGCTAGGATTGAGCTCTAGCCTCAATTAGACACCAATCAGATGTCAGCAGTATGCTTGTGTTCACTTGTGAAAGAAAAGACAATGAAAGAACATGTACAATAAAATGGAAATATATCAGATGGTGTCTAAAAAAGGAGGCGTAATTAGGGTCTTTTAATCTTATTTTTTTAGCTTTCTGGAAACAGAACCCCCTTTATAAGTCTTTTGTTTGATTTTCATGTATTAAACTTTTGTATATGTTTTTGGGAACGCATTACAAAAGCAGGGTGCTGCCTGTAAAGAGGAGAAACCCAGAATTCACATATCCTACTCCTAAAACCAAATTACTCAGAGTAGAGTGTAGAATTTTTTCACATATTAGCTGAAGCAATAATGCCAAAGAGTTACATTGGGCCATAGAGCTTTGGACTCAGTTTTCTGCTTTAGCAATAAAAGTTATTTTACATTAAAAAACAAACCAACCATCCTTTCCCTGATTTGAAGGTGCAGTGGTATTTACAATTTGAGTTAGAGTTTGGAATTGTCACAACAATCTGTTATGTATAGTCTAGACTTTTATTTTAGCTCTTTGAAGGAAAATCAGAATCCAAATATTTGGTGTGTACTTAGCATACGCTTCAAGCTGAGGAACAGTATGTCTCTGGAGTGTCTTTACTTTTGTACGTAGTCACAGCACTGGTCCACTTTTATAGTGTGTGGTTCTTTTACAGTGAAGACCTAGGAAAGGATGTTGAATTTGAAGTTGTTGGTGATGCCCCAGAAAAAGTGGGGCCCAAACAAGCTGAAGATGCTGCCAAAAGCATAACCAATGGCAGTGATGATGGAGCTCAGCCTTCCACATCCACAGGTGAGTCATGGCCCCAGCCAGCAGCTGGTTGTTAGTTACCCAACAGGCAAGACTGTATAGAAACAGACTATCATTATTTTATGAATGCTGACAAAGTAGAAATCCATGGGACTAGTAGAGGTATGTGTTGGTTTGGCATCGATTGTTTTAATGGCATTTTGAATGTGTGCGTCATGAAGCCATTTAAGACTGGGGGAAGTTCTTACTGAAAATAGAAACATTTTGTTATTTTTTTGTAAGTGGATTTTTACGACTAGACATGTCAGAGAGTTTTCTAGTACATAAAGACCATTCATTCTTAGTAGTAGTTTTGGATTTTGTATCCCTGTTTTATTTAGGGGTGACAGATCAGTGCATCTGACTATTTTGAGTGAGCAGATGCTTGCTGAGTATAGTTACAGCCTTTCACAGTTTCACCAGAACTGATGACTGGGGCAGTGTGTCAGAGGCTCTGTTCACTGGGTTTTCAGTGCTAGTGCTTGTACTGTACTCTGCTGGATTTGGATGTCGTCGTCGTCCCCGTCCCCCCCCCAACATTTACACACACCCCTCTTCATTCTTTAAGTCAGGAAACTGAAAGATATACATTTTAACTTCTGTTTTCATTTCTTTGACCCTGGGTCTTTGGTGTTCTTTAAAGTATGGTTCTCAGTTCTGATGCTCTCTGAGAGTTTTAAAGATGGACTTTGAGACTGTCTAGGGTTTGACCCACTTGTGGGCCAGGGGTTCGTGACCTTTTCTCTCTGAAATAGAGGGAGTTCCATCATCCTTTGAGGGAGGGACTGTGGGAGGTTTTTAAAAGTCATAATTTTAAATGTGGGTTTACTGACCCTCTGTGAGTAGGTTAGGAGGCTGTAGCAATAATAGGATAGGTACTCTGCCTTTGGTTTGTTCAACAGGGCACAAAACCACCTGTGGTGTGAGGTTAAAAGCATGTACTGTAGAGCCCACACTGCCTGGGTTTGTATCCTGACCTCATCCTCTGCTACTGTGTGACCTTGGGCAAGTCGACCTCTTTGTACCTCAGTTTCCTTTTCTGGAAAACGGATAATAATGTTATCTTCTTTATAGGGTTGTTGTGATGATTAAATGAGTTGTTATTTGCAAAGTGCTCAGAACAGTTCCTGGCACATTGTAAGTGCTGTGTATATGTTGTTGTTGTTGTTGTGTTGTGTTGTTTATTACCACCACCACCACAGTATTAGGATTTCTACCCTCCCCTTTTCTGTTGGAGAAATAGAAAGAAGGAACTGTAGTAATTTGAGTTACATAATGCTTGTTACAATTTTTTGTTTTGATTAGAAAAGAAATAGGTGTTTGTTACAGAAAACATTAAGCCAGTGCAAAAATATGAGACGTACAAAGTGAAGGTTCCCTGAAGGTAGCCTTTCTGAAGCCTGGTGTATATCAGAAGAGTTAGCTTTTCACTTATATGAAATGTTAATGAACCACCAGTAACTCCCACACTTTTAACCATTTTTTCCTTTTTTTTCTTTCTGAAATAAGCACAAGAGCAAGATGATGTGCTCATAGTGGATTCAGATGAGGAAGGCCCTTCAAATGACGCTGACGTCAGCGAGGAGGAGAGAAGTCGCAAGAGGAAATTGGACGAGAAAGAGAGCATCAGCATAAAGAGGCCACGCACAGAGCAGGCACAAGAGCTCGGCGATGTTATCGCGTTAGATTGAACAGCAGTGCCTCCCCAGAGCCCTCTACTGCGTTAGGTCACCCAGGCAGAGCCAGGTTGTTTGTTCCGTCCTTTGTTAAAGGGAAAAAGTTGACACCAGTGACTTGAAGATGATTCTGCTCCCTTTGAAAGCACTCATTTTGCTAGAACTATTAGACACATTGCGGTATGCTGTATGAAAAGTAGGAATATAGTTTTCAAACCCTTTGAACAAAGCGTTTGCATAACCAGTCATGAGGAGAAACAACGCAATTGCATGTTGCCTTTTTAATGTAAATACCCTTAGGTATCATTTAATAGTTTAAAATATTGTGGTTTAGTAAAGTTGATACCTGGTTATAAATATTATGCCTTTATTTTTGGTTAGAAAAAGAATTATTTTTAGCCTAGATCTAACCATTTTCATACTCTTAACTGAAAGGAATTCAAAAAGTATCAAGTGCTGCATTGAAACTTGTTTTTAAATATTATCTAGCACTATGTATATTGATGTAAAACAATGTTAATTTACTCAAGTTTTCAGCTTGTACTGCCTGGTATGTCTGTGTAAGAAGCCAATTTTTGTGTATTGTTACAGTTTCAGGTTATTTATATTTGATGTTTTGTAAAACTCAAATACGACTATGCTGAACTTATGGACCAAATAAATGGCCTCTGCATACTTGTTGTACATGCCTGCACAGTTCATGTGTTCGCTGCCTTGTTGGGTTTATCCATTGTATTTTCTGCAGGCATACAAATTCTTTCCTTTTAAAAAATTAACCTGTAATGGATGTGAAAGTTAAAAGATCTCCACTGTTTGCCATGGATGAGTATACTTTCTAAAATAAAGCTTTTAATGGCGGTGTTGCTTTTTAAATTTGGATTGTAAATAGTTGGCCTTTTGTTGAGAACATTTAAGTGATCTTTGGCCAGCCCCAGTAACTTGGAGCCTTGGAGTTGAGATTCCAGAGGGCAAGAGTCGCTCCTTTATTCTGCACTCTTCTCTGGGTTGTTCCCACTTCATCGGAGTCCTTCTTGAGAGTTCCATTCATTTTGGGCCCAGGTCCAGCCTACAGATGTGGCCAGACCGGCTCTGGATGGATCGGCACTCACAGCTCTACCTGAACCCCAGAGGGCCATTAGGGTGCTCTCCTCCCACAGGTATGCCGAGGGTGTTCCGATGACAAACCCATGAAGCTGTTTCCCTTCTCTCTCTCTGCCTGATTGATTGGCCACAGTTAACTAAATTTCAAACTGATAATTTATTATATTGTCTCACTTTGTATAATTCTTATTTGCCACCCAGCTTACTAACTCTTACTCCTTGTTTTGTAACATTTGTAAGTTCGGCATGTCATTAAAGCCGTCAGAAAAGTCCTATTGAACAAGAGCGCTTGGGAGCATGCTGCTTGATGCCTCCATGGTGCCCTGCCGACCAGCCTTCTGATCGCAACTGCAGGCAGGCTGGGCCCCCACCCACAACTCTGTGAGCCTGTGGGTTCACTTTGCTTTTAGATTTTTAGGAGTTTCATTTTTCCTCCAGAAACATATTTCAAAATTATGGAATTAATATAACAGAAAGACCCTGGACGACCAGCTCAGAATAATTTTTTGTTAACTGGTTGGTCACTGATAATCATTTTCTATTTTGAAAGTTTGAATTCTGAAAAACTCCAAAGATTTGCACTTAGAAATTCTCTTCATTCCTTAAAACCTCAACCTGCCTTTTTAGACAGTTGTCAACAATCGGCATTTTGTATGTGTTTTTTTGTTCGTTCCCAATTGCACACGGCAGTAAGTGCAGAGTTGATCTGTAGAGGTGTGTTTCTGTTTTGACAGCAATGCTTTTCATTTGTTCAACAACTCTAGTCTTTTTCAGCGGTTTCTGTTAATTTTCTGTTTTTGTAAAATCAGGTCAGGTCTGACTCTAGTGGTCTTGCTCAACTAGACTTAGCAAATCCAAGCTGCCTCCACTTCCCTGGAGAGTGGAGACACTTTAGGTCTCGCCTCGTATCTGTGGTTTTCCTGTGTGAGTGGTCTCAGCCGGGGAGCAGGGTTCCTCAAGAGTGTTTACCCAGCAGCTCCAGCCTGAAATACCACCTGACAGCATCTTCCAGCCTCATTGGGAGCATCTGGTGACTGAAGTTTACCAAGAGAGTCCGTGGCCCCAAAGATCAGTCTGCACCACTGAAGGCTCAAGTGAAAATTCATTGTACCATGAGGAGTGGTTGTTTTAATGCAGAGCCGCGACCCTTAATGCAGTAACTGGTCACGCACAGATCAATGGATGCCAAAACCTTTAGTAAAAGGGTCTTCACTCCGTGCTCAAATGCTGTACAGATAATTTGCAGAAGGAAAACAATCGACGATGTCTGTCATGGTCATAATCAAGTGATCAAACCCAGCGTCACTAATGGGACGGCCCAATACATACTTCATGAAGAAATAAAAACTACAACAGCACCTAGGCAAAAAAAAGTTAACCTGAATCTAACCCAACATCTAGACTTAATTTCCAGCTGACAGGAAATAGAGGGGTGGAGGAACACATAAATATTAAGAGCAAACAATAGCACAAGTATAGAGTGGGTTATACTAGAACCCAAGTGCAAAATAACAATTCTTGTGGTAATTGGAGATTTGAAGATGAAATAAATAGGTGATCATGGAATTATTTTCTTAGGTATGATAATATTCTTGTAGTTGTGTAGGACAGTGTCCTGATTTTTGAAATATTAGGGATGAGGCTTTGTAATTCAACTTAAGTGGCTCAGCAAAATATATAATAAAGGGAGAAAAAAGCAAAATTAACAATCTAGGCGGAGCCTATAAACATTGTTCATTGTACTATCCAACTTTTCTCTGAAAACTTCTTCATAAGACTGGAGATTATATACATGGTCTGTATTTCCCTTTCGTGCCTTTGTGACTTCCACGTTTCATATTGAGTATATTCTGATTGAAATCAGGAAGGCAATAAAAATGATTAAATGAACAAGTTGGCATGAGAGTGTTACAGTGGTTCCTGGGTCCAACATTGCTCAGGCCAGCTTCCCTCATCCTTGTTGCTAGGCTGTGGCTTAGGGGGAATTCTCTTTCACCTGACCTTAAGAGAACTACGAAGAGCCAAGTCGTTTCTGGCAGATTAATTAGAAGCTGCCAGAAAGCATTTGGTTCATAATAACTGTTGCCGTTCCTGAAAATTGTCCATTGATGGCACACAATTGAAATGTACTTGCTCTACTGGACACGGGCAGATTTAAGCCTCTACTAGCCTTTTTTAATATACAGAAAATGAAAGCTATTAAAAGTAAGTAAAAAAAGTTGAGAAAAATTTTGGCAGGTGTTTCTAGTTATTGTGACTTGTAGAGGCGGCGAAAGCCTCCTCTCTATTTGCATCTTACAGTAGTGTTCCTGAGGTCTGGAATGTCCTTTTTATCATTTTTCAGGATATATTTAGAGAAGTATTTTTATAAACACTTTCATTCTGGGAATACATTATTTGCCTTCTGCCCACAGAAGGAACTCCCCCACCCCTGCATCTAATTTAAAATCCAGCCAAAATTTTGAGAAATTTTTGAACTCTCACTAACTCAGCTGAGTTGAACTACAGGGCTGCGATGCTGCTGTGTGATTTGGTTGTATTTTTTTTTAATCTTTTTTAATTAACTGATTTGAGATAGGAGGGGGAGAGAGAAACCTATTTGTTGTTCCATTTATTGATACATTAAATGGTTGATTCTTGTGTGTGCCCTGACCAAGGATCAAACGTACAACCCTGGTGTATCGGGGTGACGCTCTAACCAAATGAGCCACCCCGGCCATGGCTTTGGTTGTATTTCGAAGACCATTATCTCCTGTTAAAATAACATTTTTAGAAGTTTTGCTGTCTGACTCAGCAGCTTTAAAATGTTTAAATCTTGCAACAATTAATGACTTTACTACATAGGGAAAGGCTCTAAGCAAAAATTGTACTAGAATGTACAATGTGCCAAGAAGGCCTCGCTCGGGTTTTTACTTAAATCTTTGATTTTTAGAAGATCAATCAATCTTGGAAAATGTAGGCGCTGTGCATGCTATGTCATTCACTCATTCTATAAACATATTCCCTCCTCTGCACTATGCTGCCCTTCCTGGAAAACCTTGCCAACTTCGCCAGCCTACGTGGGAACCTTTGAAAGCTGTAAGACACTATAAGACACTTCTGTGCAAAAGAAACCCAGCTTCCCATGGCAGCTATAGGTGGTGGGATGGGGATCTGGGGCCCCACATCCTCTATGTTGCCAAGCTTCGCAGTTGGTCCTAGTGGCAGCTTCCAGCATCACTGAAACTCATGAACACCAACCTCAAAGCTCAGAATTGTACCTAAGCTGCCTGGCCGGCATGGCTCAGTGGTTGAGATCATGGTTCGATTCCCGGTCAGGGCACATGCCTGGGTTGTGGGCTTGATCCCCAGTGGGGGACGTGCAGGAGGCAGCCGATCAATGACTCTCATCATAGATATTTCTCTCTCTCTCCCTCTCCCTTCCTTTCTGAAGTCGATAAAAACATTTAAAAAAATATATCTTTATTGATTTCAGAGAGAGGAAAGGAGAGGGAGAGAGAGAGATAGAAACATCAATGATGAGGGAGTCATTGATCGAGCCCACAACCCGGCATGTGCCCTGACCGGGAACCGAACCCCAATCGCCTGGATCCTAGGTCAATGCTCAACTGCTGAGCCACGCCCAGCCGGGCTCAATAAAAACATATTTTTAAAAAATGTACCTAAGCTGTAGCAGTCCTCTCCATGCTGCTGCAGACTGGCTGGGGTCATCGCTTTATACAAAGTTTGTGCATAAATTCCCACTCCTGAGTTCAGGGTAAGCTCTCAGGACGAGAAAGTAAGGGTTCTTCCAAAATGACCACCTGCCTGACCTGCCCGGGGTGGCTCAGTTGGTTAGAGCATTGTCCTGGTAAGCCAAGGTTGTAGGTTCCATCCTCAGTCAGGGTACACACAAGAAACAACCAATGAATGCGTGGACGAGTGGAACAATGGGTCGAAGTTGCCCTCCCTCTAAAATAAGTTTTTAAAAAGGCCACTTGTGCCGGGCCAGGCGTGGCTCAGCAGTTGAGCATCGACCTAGGATCCGGGAGATTGTGGTTCAACTTCCAGTCGGGGCACATGCCTACAGGCCTGGTTGTGGGCTCGATCCCCAGTTGGGGGTGAGCAGGAGGCAGCCGATCAATGACTCTCTCATCACTGATGTTTCTATCTCTCTCTCCCTCTCCCTTCCTCTCTCTGAAATCAATAAAGATATTGATTTAAACAAACAAAAACTACCTTTAGGGCAGAGAGCTCCCTCCGAGCTCCCTTTCAGAAAGCTGGAGACCCTGGGACTGTATCAATTACATAAATAATGTGATAAACACTTTTCCTTACATTGTTAGCAGCATTTTGCATCACTTCCCTAGAATAGATTCTTGGAGCACTACTGCTTATAAGAGTTTTCATTTGAGAGGATGTTAATAGCAGCAAATTGCTCTTCCTGATGGGACATACCAACTTATACTCCTCCCAGTAAAGTATAGGCAAGTTTCATAAAAGACTTGTCAAATTTCTGTTTTTAAATGGGAGAGGATGTGAAATCTCATTGTTGATTTAACTTGTCTTTCCTTTCTCAGATTTTTCATTAGATAGCTTCTCTGGACAATAGCTCCCCAACACGCTTGTCCCCACCTGTGCCTGTCCCCTCACCCTGAGCACGGGGCGGGTGGTGGGTGTCCGAATTCTGCAAGCTCTGAGAGGTGCTGGGTCAGACGCTGCTCAGCTGCCAGCTGAGAATGGGCCACACACGGTTCCTCAGCAATGTCCAGGCCCCACATCCTGGTCAGTCTGCACCAGGACAATTCTTGGTCCAGGTCCCTGAAGCACTGTGGGTGCCTTGCTGGACTTCTCAGGGGTGAAAGGCTGGAAAAGAGAGAGCTCATCCACTCAAGCTTGTTTTCCTGGATCTGCCAGGTACTGACAGATAAGGTTTGCTTTTCTTCCATAGGAGCTGTTTGAAATGTATGACAAGGGCTCTGTAGTTTGTGTTTTTGGGGACAAAGCCCTAGCGACCCCTCTTCACCTCATTTGGCCCCCAAGGCCCCACCTCATTTCAGGACCTGTGGCAGCGCAAGTATTTTCAGGAGCATCCCTGGCACCTCGCCCCAACCCCTGAGGGCTGGTGCTGAAAAAACAGGGAGTCCTCACATCTCCTGGTGGTTGCATGTGGTGGTCACAGCCAAGGGTCCCCAGTCCACTGGCTCAGCCTGAGGTCTGCTTCGGCCTGGCTTGGCCTTGGGGGCCTGCGCACAGCGACCAGGCACAAGGACCAGTCCCCAACTAGCCCGGGCTCCTAGCCCTAGGTGCCTTCCCCACAGGTGGGGGCTCCTGAAACCAGTGAGCAACTTCGTAGCCCATGGACTAGCTGGGGGTCGTGGGGTCACGCGGGGCCCCGGGGGCGCACGTGCGCCAGACGCACAGTGTACTTGAGGGTCCCTGGTCGGGAGCAGAGCTCCAGCCGAAGGCCGGGAGCCCGACAGGGTGGCGGCGCCGGGAAGGAAGATGGGGAAGGACGTGGGAAACGTCTCTCATATGCTCCTACTTCTCCGGCCCGGACTGCGGGAGCCCCTCCGGCTCAGCCCGCGGGGGCCCGCGATTCTTCCACAGGCCCGACGGCCGGGCGCACGACGCCGGCCACGGCTCGCCGCCGCGCCGCCCGAGGGCCGGCCCCGAGGAGCACGCGCGGCGCCCGGCGCGGCGATCCGGCCCGGCCTGCGCCCCTCCACGCTCCAGGCGCCGCCGCCGCCACTCCCCCACATTCCAGAGGCCGCAGCGCCGTCTCCTTCCTCGCATTCCTGCCCCCACAAAGGAGTCCCTCCGCCCCCGCGCGGCCGCGGGAGGAGGGGGCGCGGCCCGGCGCCGCCGAGCGCACATTCCTCCGCCGCGCGCGCCACCGAGCGGAGCGCAGCGGACCCCGGACCGCGCGTGGCCGGCGGAGCGACCCCGGCCCGGCGCCGGCCCCGCCCCGCCCCGCGCCCAGGGGTCCCGGGGCGGGCTCCGGGTACGGGCGGACGATGCGGCGGCGCGGCCGGAGCGGCGGCGGGAAGCCGAGGCGGAGGTGACGCGCGAGGGCCGGCGGGCCGGGCCATGCAGCGCTCCCGGGCGGCCGCGGACGAGGCGGCTCTGCTCCTGGCCGGGCTGGCCCTGCGGGAGCTGCAGCCGGGCGGCGACTCTCCGGGCCGGGGTCGGCGGGGGCCGCGGCCCGGACCCGGAGACGAGGCGGCGCCGGCGCTGGGCCGCCGAGGGAAGGGCGGCGCCGGCGGCCCCGAGGCCGGGGCGGACGGACTGAGCCGTGGGGAGCGCGGCCTGCGGCGCGCGGCGGCCCCCGAGCTGAGCGCGCAGCCGGCGGGCAGCCCGCGGGCCAGCCTGGCGGGCTCCGACGGCGGCGGCGGCGGCAGCGCCCGTTCCAGCGGCATCAGCTTGGGCTACGACCAGCGCCACGGCAGTCCGCGCTCCGGCCGCTCGGACCCGCGCCCCGGCCCCGGGCCGCCGTCGGTGGGCAGCGCCCGCTCCAGCATGTCCAGCCTCGGCTCCCGCGGCTCGGCCGGTGCTTACGCCGACCTGCTGCTGCCCAGCGGCGGCCCCGCGCCAACTCGCTCCCCCGAGCCCGCCGGGCCGGCCCCCTTCCCTCTGCCTTCCCTCCAGCTGCCCGCGGGCCGGGAGGGCGGCCCGAGCGCGGCGGAGCGGCGGCTGGAGGCGTTGACCCGAGAGCTGGAGCGGGCGCTGGAAGCGCGCACGGCGCGGGACTACTTTGGTGAGCGGGGCGGGATGGCCGCGGGGTGGCGGCCGGCCCGGCCGAGGACGGCTCGGGCGGCCGGGGCTGGGTGCTGTCGAGGGGCCGGGATGAGAAGGGGGCCCGCCGCGTGTCTCGCACGGGGGTGTGTGTGCACCTCCGGCCTCGCCTCTGGGTCTCCCGGCTGGAGGAGGGGCTCAGGGAAGGTGACCTGAAGCCCGCGCCCTAATGGGAGAGCAAGTCATGTTAGCGGGCAGAACAAGCCGTTTCCGGATAATGTCTTCTTAACCCTCGACGCTCGCCTCTGTGCATCCTACTCGATGCTTTGTGACCGGGTCGCCGCGGGTCGGCCGCCGTTGTGCAGGGACCCAGCCATCCCGGTGTGCCCCTCTCCCCCGGCGCTGCAGGCTGTGGACACTAGCCAGGGGTGGAGGGGTCCGGGCCCCGCCGCACCCCGCCTGACCTGAGCCTTTGACGATGGCAGCTGTGGGAGGCAGAGTGTGGGAGGGAGGGCGAGCCCACCTTGAGGGGGAGGGGACCGAGCCGGTCACACTAGGTCCTCCCTCTGCGCTGTGCCCTGCACATGGGATGTTTCAGACGGGAATCCTGCTTGACAGCGTGTGCAAAGCTCACCAGTTTCTGAGTCCCCCTTTCCCAGCTTGATCCAGGCCCTCACAGGTCCATGTTAGACCTTTGGACAACACTTAGGCTTGAGGTTCTGAGAAGAGGCCTGGGGAGGGGGCTTCCTTCCCTCCCTTTGATAAGCAGGAAAGCTGAGGCACCTGGCTTTAGGGGGGCTGGCTGGTGGCTATCCCGCCAGGGATGCCGCTGTCCTGGGGCTTCTGCATTCATCCCAGCTAGCGGCTCAGGACGCCCTGAACTGGATCTTGAGGGAGGAGGGAGCTGTATGTGACAGGTCAGATGGGGGCATTTCAGGCAGAGGGAAGGATGTGGGCAAAAGAAGGCAAGGAAAGCAAGGGCGTGGATTGTTCCACCACATTCCCCAGGGGTGCAGCCCAGGGGAGGGGTCGCATGGTCAGGGGAGTGTGTGGGCCCACCTTTGGGAGGGGAAATGCAGAAGGGTTTCAGGCTCATCTGGGAGCAGTAGGGTGTGGATTTCTGATGTGGCTGCTGTGGCTGGGCGCAGAGAGGTGAGTTAGGAAGCTGTTGCCTCTCGTGCCCGCAGGTGCGGGGAGCAAAAGCTGGGACTGTCTTCTGAAGAGAGACTTCCCGTTGCTCTGTCTACAAAAGGCTGTTCATTCCCCTGTCCCTACCGTGTGCAGAACCTGGGGTGGGGGTGAGGTGGGGGTGGTGTTCTATGGGCCTCCGCAGCTACTCATGAACGTTTGTGTGACGCTGAGGTGGCCAGACCAGGCCGGTAATGGGAGAACTGAAGGGGACCAAGGCACAAGACCATAGCGGGTAGCGGGTCATCCTTTCTAAAGGGAGTTGGCGCTCAGTTCCTGCCCATTGAAGCCACGTGGGAGGGGAAGGTGAGTGATGATAGGACACCCCCCCCCCCAAGAGAAGCCAGATTTAGGCTGGAGCATTGGCCTGTGCACTAAAAGGTTGCAGGTTCGATTCCCAGTCAGAGCACAGGCCTAAGTTGCCAGAGGCAACCAGTCAATGTTTCTCTTTCTTGCCCCCTTTCTCTCTCTCTCTAAAAACATCAACAAAACACATATTCTTGGGGGAGGACTTAAAAAAAATGTGGGCAGCTATTTGCTTGAACTGCTGATAATTTACTGCTGATATTTGACATTTTGGAACTATGAAAGTGGTAATCTACGATTCAACTTGAATAATATAGAGTTTTACACAAGGAAGTCTGCAGGGAGCCTGACCTCAAGTGATCTCCGATAAGCCTCATCCTCAGGGTGTGTTCTTCCTCTCTGCTATTCCTTCCTCTCCTCGGCCTGGCACCAGCTGCCCTCCTGACCCCTCTGCCATTCATTGTCGTCTCTGGAACTTTCCCATCTCTCCTCACCAAGTTCCGTTGCCATTAGCCAGCCAACAGCCTCAGGCTTCGGAACCTCTGTAAGTCGGGTGACCCCTCTGCCTCCTCCTCAGCCACCCACTCCCAGAGCCGCACCCTGGTTTTGCTGCCCTCTGCAGTCTTCAGTTCTGACTGTGGCCTGCGTCTTACTGGTACCCCTGACCGTCTGATCACTGTCTGCCCTGCAGAACCCGGCTCCGAGTCAGTGCCGCAGCCCCTTTTATGCTGCATGCTGGGGACAGAGCGACGGCCTTCTGGTCTTGGTGTCATCCATCACCCCGAGCCCTGGTCAGTTCCCTTTTATTCCCTCAGCAACCTTCCTCCCTCCTCCGGCCCTGCCCTTTCTACTTGGCTGAGAAAATGGAGCCAGCAGCTGTCTTCCCCAGTGGCGTCCTGTTCCTTTCCCTACAGGCCCTCGAGTCCACGTCCAGATCTGAGGACAGGGGTCCTTTCATCTCCAACCCCACCTTCGGCTTTCCTCTTTCCACTGGCCCTTTTCCTTTGGTCATAAATATAGACAAGGGTCTTTCATTAAAATCAAAACCCCCCAAAGCTGCGTGGCCCCCAGGTCTTGTGGCCCTCTCCCTTTCTCATCCCAGTGTCTGGTTGGCATCGTCTTTGCTTATCTGCCTGTGATCTCCCCTCACTCGGCTGACAGCTGACCCTGGTGACTCCCCCCGCCCGAGCCCCAGCGGGTGTTTGCCAGGCCTTGTTGGTCTGGACTTCACTGCTACACCCTACAGATGGAGTCGACTCTCCTTGAAACGTTCTGCTCCCCGAATTTCTGAGGCACCTCATGCTTCTGGTTCTCCTTCAGTGTATTTTAATTAAAGTGATGCAGGCGCTTATTTAGGAAAACATCAAGCAGAACCAAAAACCTAATGATGAAGGTCATAGCGCACCCTTCTGTCCTGCGTCCCACAGGCAGCTAACGTCGGATTTTTTTTCACCACAAAGTCCGGTAACTTAGAGAAGGGACTAGGTCGGCTTTCAAAGTAGATGGGCAAGATGGAAGGTGTGAGAGCGGATCATTGTCCTTTCAGAAAGATAAGCTTGCCTGCAATTTTGGGGATGTGTATTTGGAGGCCGGGCTGGGACACCATAAAGAGAAGCTGGTGAAGTAACTGTTGGGATGAGAACTGATGGTGGTAAATCAGGCTAGTGGGAGTGAGGGGAGGGAATGAAGTAAAAATTTGGAAACGGGAGTCAAGATTCAGAGTTGGCGGTGAGAAAGGTAGACCTGGCCGCTCCCTGAAACCTGGCTACCCAAAAGTGCCGTTTCCTAAGCAGGAGCCCAGAGGCAAGAGCAGTTCTGTGGGGACTCTGGACCTCTGTTCTGGACCTGGAATGGTCTGGGGACCCTCTGGGGGGTGGAGCAGTGACTAAGGAGAGAGGTCCTGGTTGGGGCAGAGCCCTCTGCAGGGGGTGGGGGTGGCAGGGCGGGGTGGGGGATAGGGGGGGCAGTTGAGGGGTTCAGACTGCCCAGGGAGACCTTTGGCTTATGCATTTTGAAAATATTTAAGTTAGTATATTTTAAACAATAATAAAATTAAAAAAAAACAAACACAGAAAAAACAAAAAACATTTAAGTTAGTAATTAATTTCAGTATGGAAAGATTTTACGTACAAATCTAGATACCTAACTTTTGAAAAATTAGAATCTTTAGCAATGCTGGGCCTGCATTCCCACCCAGTGGCCGTTAGAGGATCTGAGGCATGGCTGCGACTTGTGGTGGCCATAGCTCTCTTCTCCATTCACCTGGGTCCCCACCGACCACCTTTACATTCCTGCCTGGGTTTGAGTGCAAATGAACTGGTCCTTCTAACCCCCCGGGAGAGCAGTCTCGAGTGACCCAAGACAGTAGGAAGGGAGAGGAACCGGAAAGCCAGGTGCAGGTCGTCCTGGAAACCAAAGAGGAGAGGTCTTCTAGCAATATCCGAGCAGAAGTCATGGGTTTGCAGTTAGGAGATGACTGAGTGGGAACTAGGCTTGTTTGCTATCTTGATTGAGGGGAGAGGGGAACAGGGTGGCTGTTGGGGGGGGGAGGGGATTTTTAAGATGGAAGAGGCTTACCATGGGTAAATGTTAAGGAGAGAGATCTGGTAGAAAGTAGGAGGGAGAGGTTGAGGGTAGCATGTCCTAGAGTAGCCACAAGATTTCGGGTCTAGAGGGCAGGTGGAGTGTGTCTTCATGCCTTTTGGGGTCTGGGACACCCTGGGTAACTCTGAGAAGGGGACTTCTGATGTGTGGGCTGGGTCTCCAGGAGAGCTGGTCAGGAATCCCCTAGGGCTAGTGCCAGGCTTTGCCCTGGCATTGCTGGTTACCCTTCTCCTCATCGCTCCTCTCCTGACTGCTGGGCACCCCACCCTGTGTTGCCAGGGGTGGTCTCTGATTCCACCCAGTAATCCCAGATGCCTGCTCAGGTATCACTTATCACCAGAACCTTTTCTGACTGCCCTACTTAAAAATCACACACTTAGACATATTTTTAATCAGTTTCTTTTCTTCCATAGCACTTGCTTCCTCCTGAGGTATTATTATGTGGTGGTGTCTGTCTCCCTAAACTGGAATACAGGCTCCTTAAGGGCAGGGTCTTGATTGGTGCATTACAGAATCTCTGACACCTAAATGTGCAGGGCATGTGATAGGCATCGCTGTCCATGTGCTGGCTGAACAAGAGAATGAATGAAACTTGTGGTACAGATGAGGGTTGGTGACTCTGCCCTGGTTGTGCCTGTGTGGTCTTCATTCTTTTTGGGTCATTGACTGAAGAAAGGATTTTCCCTTAGTCCAAGAGCAGGTCATGGGTGAAGGGGTTCAGAATGACTTGAGGTATACAGGTCATAATAATTTTGATGGTGAGGATGACTCTGTGCCAGGTGCTAAACAACAGCAGCAAAAGACCCTAACTAGTGAGTACTCTTCTTGTCCCCATGTTAGCCATTGGTACCTGCATGATGAAGGCCAATAGAAGGTCACTTGCCCAAGGTCAGGCGGGTGGGCAGCACTAGGACTGGGAGTTGGATGCATGTCTGTCCAGCCCCACAGTCATGGTGCTAACCACTGCTCTCTCCTGCCTCTCTTCCCATAGGCATTTGCATCAAGTGTGGGCTTGGCATCTACGGAGCAAGGCAAGCGTGCCAGGCAATGGGGAGCCTGTATCACACAGATTGCTTCACCTGTGACTCCTGTGGTAGGTGACCTCTCTCTGGCCCCTCTTGCATCATGGACCGCCTTGCACCTAAGTCCCAGGCAGATGGACCACCCAGCTCTGACCCAGGCTGAAGTGGGGAGAGGCTAAGTTGTGGCCCCTTTCTCTCTGGACCTGGCTTGCTTGAGAGGCCCACGACCCTGGGAATATCTGCTGGGCCCCGGGGAGGGAGGTGTGGGGCCAGAGAGGAGCCTTTTGGTGGCCACAGGGAAAGGCTGCCCTTCTGGTCCTGGGCTTTTGAGCCTTTGTCCTGTGCAGGGTACTGATGTCTCCTGGCTGCCTGGGTGCTATGCCTTCTGTCTGCCTGGATATGGGGTTAATATTTCTTTCCTGTGCAATTTCTTTTTTGTCTGAATTTTACACACAATATAAACTATAAATGTAATACAACCTAGGCGAAGTTATAAAAAGAGAAAAGTAACTATAACCCAACCAGCATAAGTCAGCACTTTTTTTTTTTTTAATTTTAATTTTTTTTAACTTATCTTTATTGTTGAGAGTATTACAGGTGTCCCATTTTTCCCCCCAATTGACCCCCTCCACTTCACTCCCACTCCCTCCCCAGGCCTTCACCCAGTTATTAACTGTGTCCATGGGTTATGCATATATGCATATAACTTCTTTGGTTAATCTCTTCCCACCCTCCACCCCCCTTCCCTCTTCCCTCTGAAATATGATCATCTGTTGCATGTGTCATTGTCTCTGGATCTATTTAGTTGGTCAGATTCTTTTGTTCATTACCTTCTTCTTAAAGAAGATCCTTCAACTTTTCCTGTAGTGCTGGTCTGGTGGTGATGAACTCCTTTAGCTTTTTCTTATCAGTGAAGCTCTTTATTTGACCTTGAATTCTAAATGATAGCTTTGCTGGGTAGAGCAATCTTGGTTGTAGTTCCATGTTTTTCATCACTTTGAATATTTCTTGCCACTTCCTTCTGGCCTGCAAAGTTTCTGTTGAGAAATCAGCTGATAGTCGTATGGGTGCTCCCTTGTAGGTAACTAATTGCTTTTCTCTTGCTGCTTTTAAGATTCTCTCTTTGTCTTTAATCTTTGGCATTTTAATTATGATGTGTCTTGCTGTGGGCCTCTTTGGGTTCCTCTTGTTTGGGACCCTCTGCGCTTCCTGGACGTGCAAGTCTATTTCTTTCCCCAGGTAGGGGAAGTTTTCTGTAATTATTTTTTCAAATAGGTTTTCAATTTCTTGGTCTCTTTCTTCCCCTTCTGGCACCCCAATAATACAAATGTTGGGCCTCTTGAAGTTGTCCCAGAGGCTCCTTATACTATTTTCATATTTCTGGATTCTTTTTTCTTTTTGCTCTTCTGGTTGGGTGTGTTTTGTTTCCTCATGTTCCAAATTGCTGATTTGATTCTCAGCGTCCTCTACTCTACTGTTGATCCCATGTAGATTATTCTTCATTTCAGTTCCTGTAGCCTTCATTTCAAATTGGTACTTTATTATGTTACCGATTTTCTCAGTTATTTCCTAATAGTCTGCTTAAACATCCTTATAAACAAAATTCTGAACTCTGTATCTGTTAGCTTGCTTGGATCTATTTCATTTAGTTCCTCTTCTAGAGATTTCTTCTGTTCTTTCTTTGTGACATGTTTCTTTGCCTCCGTATTTTAGATGCTTCCAGGTGTTTGTTTCTGTGTATTAGGTGGAGCTGCTATGTCTCCTGGAATATGTAGAGTGGCTTTGTGTAGTAGGTGTCCTGTAGGGTCCAGTGGCTCAGCCTCCCCAGTCACCTGAGCTGGGCCTTCTAGGTGCTCCCCTGTGTGGGCTGTGTGCACTGTCCTGTTGTAGTTGAGCCTTGGTTGCTGTTGGCGTCCCTGGGAGGAACTGACCCCCAGGCCAATCGGCTGTGAGAACCAGCTGCAACTACAGCCAAAGAGCTGCTGTGCTGGAGACACCCCTGTGTTTCAGGACTTACTTCATTGGAGGAGCTTTGGTGTTCACCAAGTGCGCCCCTTGAGTGTGTCACTGGTGGATGTGGCAGGGTCGTAATCCAGTGTGGTCGAGTCTGACCACCAGGTGCACTGTCTCTGGGGCATCCCAGGAGGTGCAGAGTCAGCCTCTGCCAGTGCCTTGCCCAGGGCCACCCAGCATGAGCTACTCAGCAAACCGTAGTTGGCTGCTACTTGTGCTGGGCTTGGCGGTGTCCAGGAGAGGCCAAGCTATGAGCCACTGCAGGCTGCCGCTAGTGCCAGGCCTGGGGCCGCTGATCAAGCCGTATGGGGCCGGTTGCTGCTTGTTTGAGAGATTTTTAGGAAAGTCCTAAGCATGAGGCTCGAGAGGCCACTTGCACAGAAAAGCCCCTGGAAATGGCCTGGATGAGCTGCAGGTGGGGAGGGGAGGGGCCTCTGGGAATCACGGGGCGGGGCCAGAGGCGTGAGTCAGGTGCTGGAGACTCAAATATGGCGCCTGCCTGCGGGCTGTGTGGGGAGGACTCTCCAAAGGAGCCATGGCCTCCGCCAGCCCTTCTGCCTGGGAGGAAGCCGCCCTCCAGCTCTCGCCCTGACTTCAGGCAGGTTAGTTCCTCCCCGAGTGTCCCAGGTCCTTTCAGGCTGCTGCCCGGCGCTGGGCTCAGAGGGAGCGTCCGGGTGAGTCCGTGCCGGGCCCTTTGAGAGGAGCTGCTGGGGCTCCCGCACCCTCCGCGTCCCTCAGCCACAGTCCCCGCTGGTTTCACAGCCTGGAGTTGTGGGGACGTCTCTTCCCGGGCCTGGAGCCCTGGGCTGGGGGCCTGCTGTGGGGCTGGGACCCCTCCCTCCTCCGGGAACCATTGCCTGGAGATTCCCTCCCGGGTTTAACCTGCGGCACCTGGTGTGCACCGGGTGTGGGCCCGTCGGCCGCCTCTCCAATTCAGCCCCGACCCGCCCGCGTCTCCGCCTCTCCTACCGTCTGGGTGCTTCTTCAGCTCCCTGTTTGTGGGGCTTCTGTGCAGCCGGATTTCAAGAGGCTGTGAGTGACGGTGGTTCTGGATTTTAGTTGTGATTTTGATGTGGTTGCGGGAGGCGGCAGGTGCAGCTGTTACCTACCCGCCATCTTGTTTCCTTTTTTTTTTAAATATGTCTTTATTGATTTCAGAGAGAGGAAGGGAGAGGGAGAGAGAGACAGAAACGTCAATGATGAGAGAGTCATTGATTGGCTTCCTCCTGCACGGCCCCATCTGGGGATCGAGCCCACATCCCAGGCATGGGCCCTGACCAGGAATTGAACTGAGATCTCCTGCATCCTAGGTTGATGCTCAACCGCTGAGCCACACCTGCGGGGCAATAAGTCAGCACTCTTGATTTGCTATAGTCCGTTTAGGCTTTGCCCGGAAGCAGACCACTTCCATTTATTTACACTAAACATTTTAATATTTTATTTTATAAAAGTATAATATAGGCACAGTGCTACATCAAATCATCCTGAGATGTTTTTGCAATAGCAGAAGAACGCTTATCTTTCCATTATTTTAGGAGTTCTTTACACGTCTGGAATGAAAGTTCTTTGTTGGATATGTGTATTGTAAATTCTTTTCCTAACTTATTCTTGCTTCATTACTTTCTAAATGAAGTCTTCTGAGGAAAGGGAATTCTTAATAAAGTCCAATTAATCTTTGTTTATAGTTACTGCTTTTAATGTCTTCTCCGAGAAACCTTTGTAGTCTCATGTTTTAGACATCTGTTTTTATTTTGTAGGCATATTAACCATACCTATTCTGTATTCTGCATCTAATATTTCCAGTATTTGATGTCTTTTGAAGTCCTACTTCTGTTTACTGTTTCTCCTCACCCTGGGTCGTGAGACATGGTTTTCTCGTGTGTTTTGTAATTGTTGATTGTGGAGTATGCCTGTGAGAATTCGTTGAGGTCTGTGTTGAAGGTGCATTTCCCCAGGGAATGTCAGAAAGCTTTCTGTTAAGGGAAGTTTTAAACTTGGATGGGGGAAAATGTTTTTTTTTTCTTTCTTTTATGAGTATTATGTACTCATGGACTTTTATTCATGCAATGTAGTGCAATACAATTTTTTCTTAAGATTTAAAAATTTTATTTTTAGAGAGAGAGGAAGGGAGAGGGAGAGAGAAGCATCGATGTGAGAGGGAAACATTGATTGATTGGCTTCCTCCCCCACCCTATCGGGGATGGAGCCTACAACCCAGGCATGTACCCTGACCGGAAATCAAACCAGCAACCTTTCAGTGCATGGGATGATGCACAACCAATTGAACCCACACTGGCCAGGGCGAGTCATTATTCTTTTTGATGCACAAATTGTCTTAAACATGGCCAGAGTAAGTTCTTTCCAGTTGGCCCCTGTGCCCTTTCACATGTTCCCATCATTCTTAGAGCACGTCTTTACTCAAGCACAAGGTGTTCTAGGTTTATCTTTCTTTTTTAATTGAGTACAATTTACATATAGTACAGAAAACATCTTAAGTATATAGTAAAAAGGTATATATATTTTTAAAATATATCTTTATTGATTTCAGAGAGAGGAAGGGAGAGGGAGAGAAAGAGAGAAACATCAGTGATGAGACAGTCGTCATTGATTGGCTGCCTCCTGCACACCCCCTACTCGGAATGGAGCCCACAACCCGGGCATGTGCCCTGAACAGGAATTCAGCTGCGATCCCCTGGATCCTAGGTTGATGCTCAACTGCTGAGCCATGCCTGGCAGGGCTAAAAATATTTTTTTAAAATTGATTTTAGAGAGAGAATTCTCAGTTGGTTGAGCTTTGTCCCATGCACCAAGAGGTCACTGGTGCAATTCCCAATATGGGGCGCGCAGGAGGCAGCCGATTGATAATTCTCTCTCCCTCTCCCTTCATCTCTCTATAAATCAATAAAAACATATTTAAAAAAAGAAGAAACATAAATGTGAGAGCGAAACACACCTCCCACATGTGCCCCTACCAGGGATCGAACCCGCCACCCCTTGGTGTTCAGGATGACGCTCCAGCCAACTGAGCAACACCAGCCAAGGCTATAGTAAAGAGATTTTGGATAAGTGGATATCTTTATGTAACTCACGCTCCTAACAAAGATATAGAACATTTTGAACACCCAAGAAACTCCTATCTTGCCCTCTTATAGTTGCCCCATATGCTTCCCCATCATATCCACCTCACCAGTGTTCTGATTTCTGCCACTATAGATTTGTTTTGTCTGTCCTAGAGCTTCATATAAATGCAGTCATGTAGTATGTGCTATTTTGTGGTTGATTTTTATTTTTTGCTAAGCAACTCCTTTAGTCCATGTTGTTACGTGGACTAAAGGAGTTGTACCTCACTCCTTTTTATTGCTGAGTAGGAGTCTGTTGTATGACTATACCACAGTTTATTTATCCATTTAACTGTGGGTAGGTCCTAGATTGTGCTGCGAACATTTTTGTATAGGTCATTTGTGGACAAATGTTTTCATTTCTCTTGGGTAAATTCCAAGAAGTGGAATTTCTGGGTCATAGGCTAAGTATATGTTTAACTTCATAAGAAACTGCCAAACTATTTTCTAAAGGGCTTGTACCATCTTATACTCCTGCTAGAAGTATGAGAGAGTTGGGTTGTTCTCCATACTTGCCAACAATTGGTATTTTAGTCTTTTTAATTTTAGCCATTCTGATGGGTGTGGAGTGGTATCTCATTTGGGTTTAATTTGCGTCTCCCAGAGGATTGAGGTTGAGCATCTTTTTGTCTCTTGGCCATTTATATCATCTTTGGTGAAGTCTGTTCAAGTCTTTTGTTCAGTTTCTAAGTTGGGAGTTATTTGTCTTTATTATTTAGTTGTAGGAAAAAATATCTATCTTCTGAGTACAAGTTCTTTTCACATGTATGTTTTGTGAATATTTTTTCCTAGTGTGACTTAAAAACAATTTAAAAAAAATCCTCACCCAAGGTTATTTTTTCCATTGATTTTTTTGAGAGAGAGTGGGGGGGGGGCATCAGTTGGTCGCTTCCTGCATGGGTCCCGACTGGGGTGGGGATTGAACCTGCAACTGGTATGTGCCCTTGACTGGGAATCGAACCAGAGACCCCTTGGCATGCAGACTGATGCTCTAACCACTCAGTCTCACAGGGCTTAAAATATTTTTTTAATGATACATTTTTTGATAAATTTTACATTTTGATAAAGTCCAATTTGTCAGGTTTTTTTGTTTTATAGTTGCTATTTTTTAAAAATTTTTTTAAAATTTGTCTTTATTGTTGAGAGTATTGCAGGTGTCCCATTTTTTCCCCCTAATTGACCCCCTCCACTTCGCTCCCACCCCCTCCCCAGGCCTTCACCCAGTTATTAACTGTGTCCATGGGTTATGCATATATGCATATAACTTCTTTGGTTAATCTCTTCCCACCCTCCACCCCCCTTCCTTCTTCCCTCTGAAATATGATCGTCTGTTTCATGTGTCAATGTCTTTGGATCTATTTAGTTGGTCAGATTCTTTTGTTCATTACCTTCTTCTTAAAGAAGACCCTTCAACTTTTCCTGTAGTGCTGGTCTGATGGTGATGAACTCCTTTAGCTTTTTCTTATCAGTGAAGCTCTTTGACCTTGAATTCTAAATGATAGCTTTGCTGGGTAGAGCAATCTTGGTTGTAGTTCCATGTTTTTCATCACTTTGAATATTTCTTGCCACTCCCTTCTGGCCTGCAAGGTTTCTGTTGAGAAATCAGCTGACAGTCGTATGGGTGCTCCCTTTTAGGTAACTAATTGCTTTTCTCTTGCTGCTTTTAAGATTCTCTCTTTGTCTTTAATCTTTGGCATTTTAATTATGATGTGTCTTGCTGTGGGCCTCTTTGGGTTCCTCTTGTTTGGGACCCTCTGTGCTTCCTGGACGTGCAAGTCTATTTCTTTCCCCAGGTAGGGGAAGTTTTCTGTAATTATTTTTTCAAATAGGTTTTCAATTTCTTGGTCTCTTTCTTCCCCTTCTGGCACCCCAATAATACAAATGTTGGGCCTCTTGAAGTTGTCCCAGAGGCTCCTTATACTATTTTCATATTTCTGGATTCTTTTTTCTTTTTGCTCTTCTGGTTGGGTGTGTTTTGTTTCCTCGTGTTCCAAATTGCTGACTTGATTCTCAGTGTCCTCTACTCTACTGTTGATTCCATGTAAATTCTTCTTCATTTCAGTTCCTGTAGCCTTCATTTCAAATTGGTACTTTATTATGTTACCGATTTTCTCAGTTATTTCCTAATAGTCTGCTTAAACATCCTTATAAACAAAATTCTGAACTCTGTATCTGTTAGCTTGCTTGGATCTATTTCATTTAGTTCCTCTTCTAGAGATTTCTTCTGTTCTTTCTTTGTGACATGTTTCTTTGCCTCCGTATTTTAGATGCTTCCAGGTGTTTGTTTCTGTGTATTAGGTGGAGCTGCTATGTCTCCTGGAATTTGTAGAGTGGCTTTGTGTAGTAGGTGTCCTGTAGGGTCCAGTGGCTCAGCCTCCCCAGTCACCTGAGCTGGGCCTTCTAGGTGCTCTCCTGTGTGGGCTGTGTGCACTGTCCTGTTGTAGTTGAGCCTTGGTTGCTGTTGGCATCCCTGGGAGGAACTGACCCCCAGGCCAATCAGCTGTTGGGACCAGCTGCAACTACAGCCAAAGAGCTGCTGTGCTGGAGACACCCCTGTGTTTCAGGACTTGCTTCATTGGAGGAGCTTTGGTGTTCACCAAGTGCGCCCCTTGAGTGTCACTTGTGGATGTGGTAGGGTTGTTAATCCAGTGTGGTCGAGTTTGACCACCAGGTGCACTGTCTCTGGGGCCTCCCTGGAGGTGCAAAGTCAGCCTCTGCCAGTGCCCTGCCCAGGGCCACCCAGCATGAGCTACTCAGCAAACCGTAGTTGGCTGCTACTTGTGCTGGGCTTGGAGTGTCCAGGAGAGGCCCAGCTATGAGCCAGTGCAGGCTGCCGCTAGTGTGAGGCCTGGGGCCGCTTATCAAGCCGTATGGGGCAGCTGCTGCTTGTTTGAGAGATTTTAGGAAAGTCCTAAGCATGAGGCTCGAGAGGCCACTTGCACAGAAAAGCCCCTGGAAATGGCCTGGATGAGCTGCAGGTGGGGAGGGGCGGGGCATCCGGGAATCACGGGGCGGGGCCAAAGGTGCGAGTCAGGTGCTGGGGATTCAAACATGGCGCCTGCCTGCCGGCTGTGCGGGGAGGACTCGCCAAAGGAGCCAGGGCCTCCGCCAGCCCTTCTGCCTGGGAGGAAGCCGCCCCTCCAGCTCTCGCCCCGACTTCAGGCAGGTTAGTTCCTCCCGAGTGTCCCGGGTCCTTTCAGGCTGCTGCCCGGCGCTGGTCTCAGAGGGAGCGTCCGAGTGAGTCCGTGCCGGCCCCTTTGAGAGGAGCTGCTGGGGCTCCGCAGCCTCCGCGACCCTCAGGGACAGTCCCGCTGGTTTCACAGCCTGGAGTTGTGGGGACGTCTCTTCCCGGCCATGGAGCCCTGGGCTGGGGGCCTGCTGTGGGGCTGGGACCCCTCACTCCTCCGGGAAACCTCCGCCGAGATGTCCCTCCGGGGTTTAAACCGCGGCACCTGGTGTGGGCCCGCGGCCGCGTCTACACGATTCAGCCCCGATCCGCCCGCATTTGCGCCCCTCCTACCCTCTCGGTGCTTCTTCAGTTCCCTGGTTGCAGGGCTTCTGTTCAGCAAGATCTCAGGAGGCTCTGGGTGCTGGTGGTTCTGGATTTTAGTTGTGATTTTGATGTGGTTGCGGGAGGCGGCAGGCGCGGCTGTTACCTACGCCGCCATCTTGTTTCTCCTCTCTGTAGTTACTATTTTTTGTGACTTAAATGTTTCGTCTCCCTTTGGGTCATGAAGATAGTCTGTTTTCTTTTAGAAGCTTTAGGTTTCCCATTTTTATATTTAGGTTGATAACCCATTTCTTAATTTTTTGTATTTTGTATGAAGTATGAAATTTTTAATTTTTTCCCACATGGGTATTCAGTTGTTTCAGCACTACATGCAGAAGAGTCTCGCTTTCCCACTTGTGTATTTGTTGAAATATTTCTGGGTCTATTTTTGGATTCTATTCTGCTCCAGTGATCTTTCTGTCTCTGCTCATCCCAATATTATTACACTGTCTTGATTACTGTAAGTCTTAAAATAGGAGGTAGTGTAAGTCTTCCCACTTTGTTGGTCTTTTTTTCAGGATTATTTTGGCTATTCTATGTTTTTTATGTTTTTATATAAATTTCAGAATTGGCATGTCAGTTTCCACAGCCACACACAAATCAATGCTGGCATTTTGATTGGGCAGCATTGACTGTATAGATCAATTTGGGGAGAACTGATGTGAGAACATTTGAAGCCATGAAGATGGTTGTCAGGAATTGTGCAGGGTGTGAGAGTTTTTCCTATTTGCAAGCTCATGAGTCCTGACACTGTTTCACGGATGCTGAAAAAATATATATGCGCCTGGGCAGATTCAGCCCTGTAAGCTTGATGCACGTCCCGTTCGCATCATGTTTGCCCTCCCGAGTACCACAGGGGTGACATGGGGTGGCCTAGGCGGACACTGCACATGCAGTAGGTTTGCGTCAGGGGACCCCAGTATTTTATAATGGGCTGCCAGCAAAGCTACCTGACCCTTGTCCTGGAGGAACACATCTTTATTACTCTGCACAGCAGACAAGCCTCCCTCTGTTTCAGAGGGAGATGCTGCCTCTGTCCCCTCAGCAGTTTGCTCCATGACGTCCTTGGATAGGTAATGCGGAGTGAAAGCTGAAGCCCTCTGTTTATAGGACCTGCAGAGATTCGAGAGACCTGGTGGAGAACTGTCTCCCAGCAGTGGTACATCTCTGTGTAGGTCTTCTGACATTTCTCTCAGCAAAGTGGTTTTTCAGAGTAAGGTCAGAAATGTCTTTCATTAAAGTCATCCTTGGTATTTATGGATTTTTTTGGATACTATTAGAAGTGCAATTTAAAAAATTATGTCCATTTTCCAGTCATTTGTTGCTAGAATATAAAAATATATTTGGTTTTCATATGCTGACCACCTAGATAAACTCAAGCATTAGTTCTAGGAGGTTCGTTTTTGCTTTTGTTTTTTAAATATGTTTTTGTTGATTTCAGAGTGAGGGAGAGGGGGAGAGAGAAAATCCAGTGATGAGAGTCATTGATTGGCTGCCTCCTGCACACCCCCTGCTGGGGATCAAGGCCGCAACCCGGGCATGTGCCCTGACCAGGAATTGAACCTCGATCTCCTGGTTCATGGGTTGATGCTCAGCCGCTGAGCCACGCAGGCCGGGCTAGGAGGCTTTTTTTGGTAGATTCTTTATGAATTTCTACCTAACACAATCATGTCATCTGTGTTTAAAAATAGCCTTTTTCTTTCCAGTTTTTAAATTTTTTTACCTGTCTTATTGCACCGTGTAGGGCCAGTGTTGAACCCTAAGGCAGAAGGATTCACTGTTTCCCCATCATGTCTGCTGTCAGCTGTGCGCTTTCGTGGGTGCCCTCTTGTCCCTAGGTAGGCCTGTGGCTTCCTCCTGACGCGTGGGGATGCCTCTCACAGCTGTTGGGCTGTTGTTTTGACAGGGATGCCTCTTTCACATTAGGCTCCTTCACCTGTGAGAGTTGTACTTCCGATGTTCATGGAATTAAGGAAATTCATTCTGAAAAGTGCCCTCAGTTTAACTGAAGTGAATGTGAACGTGATTAAAAAAAAATTAGAACATCAGTTTACATTTGAAACAAGTTCTTCATGTATTTACTTTGACAACCTCTTACAGCAGTTCTGTTGACAACATGTTCTATTTAATTAAACGAAATATTAATTAGCTTTTCAGCCAGAATCCCCATCTTCCAGTCATTCACCAGAATGACCAACACAAAGGGAAAGAGGAGAGGCACCTGCTATATGTTCTTTAGGCTTTTTGGAAACATGGACTTGCCCCGGCCTGTTTGGCTTAGGGGTTAGAGCATCAGCCCGAGGACTGGAGGGTCCCGGTTCGATTCCAGCACGTACCTCAGTTGCAGGCTCAGGGTGCAAGTGGCAGACAACCAATCGATGTGTCTCTCTCACATCGATATTTTTGTCTCTCTCTCTCCCTCTTTCACTCTCTGAAAAAGTAATGGAAAAAATATCCTTGGGTGAGGATTAAAAAAATAAACACTAAAAACATGGACTTGTTGCTTTGGCTGCAGACATGCGCATCTACAAGAAAGGTGATACTGTAGACATCCAGGGAATGGGCGCTGTTCAAAAGGAATGCCCCATATGGCTCCCATGGCAGAACTGGAAGCGTCCACAGTGTCACCCAGGATGCAGGGGGCATCGTTGTTAACGAACAAGTTAAGGGCAAGGTTCTTGCCAAGAAAATTAATGTACGTGTTGAGCTTATCAAGCGGTCTGAGAGCCGAGACAGCTTCCTGGAATCTGTGAAGGAAACTGGTCAGAAAAAGGAGACAGAGAGCAAGGTACCCGGGTTCAGCTGAAGCGCCAAAAAGTAGTTAAAACTTTGTGTCCTAAAAATATTACTTACTGTATGAAAAGATGCTCATGCTCAATGCCACTGATCATCAGGGAAATGCCAATTGAAACCACAATAAGATATCACATCACACCTGTCAGAAAGGCTGTCAGCAATAAATCAGTCAACAGCAAGTGTTGGCGAGGACAGGAGAAAGGGAACCCTCGTGCACTGCCGTGGGACTCTAAATTGGTGCAGCCACTGTGGAAAACAGTATGGAGGGTCCTTGAAAAATTAAAACTACCATACGATGCCCGGCTGGGTGTGACTCAGCGGTTGAGCATCGACCTGGGATCCAGGAGATTGAGGTTCGATTCCCGGTCAGGGCACATGCCCGGGTTGCGGGCTCGATCCCCAGTGGGGAGTGTGCAGGAGGCAGCCGATCAATGACTCTCTCAACATTGATGTTTCTATCTCTCCGTTCGTCTCTCTGAAATCAATAAAGCCCAGCCGGGCGTGGCTCAGCAGTTGAGCATCTACCTAGGATCCAGGCGATCGGGGTTCAATTCCTGGTCAGGGCACATGCCCGGGTTGTGGGCTAGGCAGCTGATCAATGACTCTCATCATTGATGTTTCTATCTCTGTCTCTCTCCCCCGCCTTTCCTCTCTCTGAAATCAATAAAAATATATTAAAAAAAAAAATGAAATCAATAAAGATATATTTTTAAAAAATCAAAAAACTACCATATGACTCAGCAATTCCACTTCTGGGTATTTACCCAAAGAAACTGAAAAACACTAATTTGAAAAGATAAATGTATTCCTGTGTTTATTGCAGTGTTATTTACAATAGCTAAGATACAGAAGCAACCCAAGTGCCCATCACTAAACGACTGGATAAAGAAGCTGTGTTACATATATACAGTGGAATATTGCTTAGCCACAAAAAGAATGAAATCTTACCATTTGCGACAACATGGATAGATCTAGAGGGTATTATACCAAGTGAAATAAGTCTGACAGAGAAAGACAAATACCATATGATTTCACTTATATGTGGAATATTAAAGAAACAGACTCATAGACACAGAAAACAGACTGATGGTTGCCAGATGGAGAGGGTTTGGGGGGCTGGGTGAAAAGGTAGAGGGATTAAGAACTACAAATTGGCAGTTACAAAATAATCTTGGAGGTGTAAAGTACAGCATAGGGAATATAGGCAATCATATTGTAAGAACTTTGTATGGTGTCAAATAGGTATTAGACTTACGGGGTGATCACTTCATAAGTTATATAAATGTCTAATCACGATGTTGTACACTTGAAACTAATATGTCAACTGTAATTGAAAAAATTTTAAAAATTAGTGTAATGATTACATCACATTAAGGGAAATTTTAAAATTTGTTCGTAATTCGCTTCTTATCTGTTGGAGGAGGGTGCTGAGAAATGGCAGCAGGGACCCCATCCCTGGTTTCCAGCGGCCCAGGGACCCCTTTCTCGACCCTCGTCCTTGCAGGGAGACGACTTCGTGGGAAGGCATTCTACAACGTGGGCGAGAAAGTGTACTGCCAGGAGGACTTCCTGGTGAGTCAGAGCTGTGCGCTGGCTGGTGCCATGGGGGGAGCAGGGACAGGGACCCTCCTGATTCCCATGGAGACCTGAGGCCAGGAGGCAGGTGCTGGCTGGGCAGTGAGTGCCCCTTTGTCACATAACCTCCTGGATCCTGTGTCCCCTGCCAGTACTCCGGGTTCCAGCAGACGGCTGACAAGTGCAGCGTGTGTGGACACCTCATCATGGAGATGGTGAGAACCTTCCCCAGCCTCTTGGAGCCCCTCTGACATGGGCAAACTTAGGACCCCACCCTTTTCACCTGTTGCAGACCTGCCAGGGGCTCAGAGCCAGAGCCTTTTCCGGGGGCTGTGCTGAGCCTTCCACCTGCACTGACCCTCCAGTGCCTCCCGCCCCCAGATCCTCCAGGCCCTTGGGAAGTCCTATCACCCAGGCTGCTTCCGGTGCTCCGTGTGCAATGAGTGCCTCGACGGGGTGCCTTTCACCGTGGACCTGGACAACAACATCTACTGTGTCCGAGACTATCACACGTGAGTAGCCGTGCGTGGAGCGGTGTGACTTCCGTCTCTTCTGCCTTCCCCAGAAACATTTTCCTGGCTGGCCTATGTTCTCAGTTCTTGACCTTGTCACTTCTGGCCTCCCCTTGTGTGCTCACTAGTGGGTTGAGGCGCAGATCGCTGCCATGAGCCCTCTCTTATCTGGCCCAGCCGCCAGCCGGCTCTGCTCTCCCCACCTTTGCCTGTGCTGCTGCTCCTCCTAGTGGTGGGGATTCTCCGTGCTATCCCACCTGGCGTCTGGCTGTCTGTTTCCAGGGCCAGGCCAGGCCTCCTTTGCCTGGGATGGAGGGTTGGGGTTTCCAGTCTTTTTCCTGCCTGTCCCATACCCTTGTGAGTAGCCAATCCATTCTCCCTTGCTGTGACTCCAGGCTCAGCACTTGGAGCTCTGGTCCTGTGTTGCAGCCATGTACAGGGTTGGTACCTCGCATGGGTCCCTGTTACTGAGTGTGGAGCCAGGCTTTGTAGGCATCTCAGTTAGAGGGCAGCCCAGACCTGGACATTAGGGGGCAGGGACCTTGCAGGAAGCATGAGGGAGAGGGCTGGGTGGAACCTGAAGCCATCCTGGAGGAGGTGATGGAGTGGAGGAGAAGTGGGAAGCCAGATAAAAGGAACTTGCCAGGGCATGGCAGAAGCTGCTCCCACCCTGTGTGTCTACATGAGGAAGGGGGCCTGACGCTTGGGCGATGTCGTGGGGCTACTGTGGGTGGGCCTGCTCTGCGCCTTTGGCCTGTAGTCACTCAGCTGGTCACTTCTGGTTTTCTTCATTTTTCCAGAGTTTTTGCACCGAAATGTGCCTCCTGTGCTCGTCCTATTCTCCCTGCACAGGTAGGAACCACTCACCAGGAGATGATCAGGTGCCTGGCCTAGCCTGGCTCCTACCTGGTCCTGCTCAGGTCAGCCCCAGCTCTTGGGTCCCTGCAGGAGGGATGAGCAGATGCTCCTGCCCCATGTCCCTGAGGGCTAAGGGATGGGTATTGTGCCCATGCATGCGGAGTGCGGTGTCCCTGTGTGAATTAGAGGGAAATGGTGTCCCCTGCTGCTTGGCCACCCTCGGCTCCATTGCCCATTGATGGAAAGACTGGTCCCTGGGTCTGTTACTTCTCCAGGTGGTGGGGGAGCAGATGAGATGAGGGGACAGTCTGTGCAGGAGACACCCTTGGGTCTCCCAAGCACTGGGTCTTCCACGTATGCTGGTTCTGTCCCAAGCTGGGGAAGCGGGACTGGCAGTGGTCTCCTGGAAAGAATATGTACCCTCACGTTTATACCCACATGATGGCTTTCATGGACACATGTGCATCCTTTTGGCTGCAGCCATGGGCAGATGCCCAAAGCAAACGCACATCTATTCAGGTGCATCTGCTGATGTCCGTTCTGGCCCAGTGTCAGTGCTCACACGGGCATGAATGCATGACGGGCATATGGTGTACATATGTGCCCCCATGCACAGTTCACCTCAAACCCCAGCTTGCTTATTGTGTATGAACCCCATCTCTTCCTCCAGGGCTGTGAGACAACCATCCGTGTGGTGTCCATGGACAGAGACTACCACGTGGAATGTTACCACTGTGAGGTGAGCCTGGTCCTCCCGGAAGGCTGAGGCTGGGGCAGGCCTCTTCACACAGGTCTCCTTCTCTCTCCGTGTTCTGTGAACCCACCTCCTCTTTTATGGTTTCTTACCCATTCTGCCTGTCCCCAAGATATGTTCTCTCTCAGCCTGATTCCTGTTTAATCAAATACTAATGATTCACAGTGTGTAGGGTGTTGTGGAGCACATAGAACATAGTCCCCACTCCCGTGGGGGAGACAGGTTCAGGAAGTATCTACGCAGGACATTATTGCTATCAAGGGGAGTTTTCGGAGCACATAGGAGGCCTTGGGAAATCAGGGAAGGCTTTATGGAGGAGGTAACACCCAAGCTAAGATTTGAAAGATGAGTAAGAGTTAGCCAAGGAGGCAGTGAGAAGGGCATTTTCAGGCAATCGAAGCAGAACGTGCTTAGGCATGAAGATGGGTGTGTTGTGTCACTGGGGAAGTTGGCAGGAGCTGGGGACAAAAGGCCACATGAGCTAAGGAGTGATTTATGCTGAGGGCAATGGAGAATGATCAGAAAGGGTGACACGGCATTTGGATTTTAGAAAGGGAACTCAGTGCCATGCAGAGAATAAATGGAGGAAAAGGGACACGGCTGGGGTTCCCTGAGGAGGCTGTGGTCCTGGGTTCAGGGAAGTAAATTGAGTAGTGATGGTTAGGCAGTAAAAAGGACTGGATTTGGTCAGACGTGGGAGTTTGGACCCCAGGAGAGAGTGAGGGTGAGAGGAGGAGGGGATAAGATGCTCTTATTTTTGGCAGCTGGAGACTCCTGAATAGAGATGTCCAGACAGCAGCTAGATGTGCTGGAGTTTAGACTCTGACTACAGGTATAGGAATTTGGGAGTCATTGGTGTATATAGTTCTATCCTCTCTGGCAGTCTGCCCTGTGGTTTCTAGACACCTGGCCTCTCCGGGTTCTCAGTTCAAGGAGACCAATGGGCCCTCTTTGGGCAGCCTGGAAAATCTCTAGTGGAAACTGGAGCAATATGTAGGGCTCATCTCATTAGGTTTCCTTCTCAGAGATCACCGACCTGCCTTGCCTATTGTCTAGGGCCCATTGTTTCATGTATTTTTCCTGGCATTTCATTTTTAAAGGTAGGATGGCAAGTCCAGTCCTTGTTACTGTCATGGCCTGAAACAGGAGCCCGATCCTGGGCCTATAGATGACTGGTGAAGCCTGCGGAGCAAGGCCGGAGGTGTTGAGGAAGGAGCCGGGGTCAGGCTGGCCCAAAGAGCAGCATTTGGGGGACGCATGCAGGCAAAGCAGTGTGTGCGGAGGCCAAGAATGACTGAATGAGGCGGCAAGAGAGAGACCTAGAGGAGCAGTTGGCTTTCAGAGCTCTGGGAAGAGGAGGGAGGAGGAATCTACCATCAAAGGTCCCTTTGGAACCAGGTTGCCCTGGTGCGGGCAAGTGGCCCAGTGGGAGCAGGAATCCTGATGAGCGAACAGGGAAGGAGGATCGTGGTCTGCAGAGGGGCCACGGATCCCCCTCTAGCAGCAACAGCATCCTGTTCTGCTGTCCTGGAACGGGTGGGGTCCCTTGGGACCGCTAAGCATAATCCCTAAGGTGAGCAAGTCAGGCTGTGGGTGGCGCACACCCAGAGCCTCAGGATTGTGAGACCCTTGGATGGGAACTAGGGTCTCTAGGCCCCTTTTCCCCTCCCCTCTCTGTAGTGTGAAAATTAGTAGCAAGGCCCAGTCAGGGGGCTGTGGCAGGACAGGGAGGACACTTGAGACATGAGTGGCTTGGAACATGAAGCTCCAGTGCAGCCCCCCCAGCTCCATTACTTCTTGGTGTAGGGCAGGTGTTGGTCTCAGGGCCTTTGGGTAACAAGTGTCAATGCTTTGAGGCAGGAGTTCAGCCCTGGATGCAGTGAGTGTGACCGAAGGGGCCTCCTTGAGGTGGAAGGAAAAGTCCAGTTGCTCTTGCCCAGTGTCCCACTGTCTCTGACAGCACACCCTCCATGGCTGCCCCTCACACTTCCTGCCATTCTCTTACAGAGGTCACACACTAGTCGCATAACTTGTTAAATAATTAGCCTATGAAGTGTGCCACAGTGGTCAGATGATAAGATGGGGGACAGCACTGTTTACTTGATGTCCCCCAATTTCTCTCTCCCATTATCTCTTAAGGCCGCTGGGCTCAGGCATTTGACAACCTCTCCTTCCCCAGATCACTGTGACCCCTGTGTGGTGGGACCCAGGGGACACTTCTCAGATGTCACTGCCTAACCTCTCAGCAGCTCTCCGCATGCTCACTCGTCCCTTTGTGACTCGTCACTGTGCCCTTAGACATCCATTTTCAGTTTTCCTCACTTTTATTTTCCCCTCAAATCTTCTTGGCTCAGATCTTCTCATTTTTTAAAATTTTTATTGATTTCAGAGAGGAAGGGAGAAGGAGAGAGGGAAATATCAATGGTGAGTCATTGATCGGCTGCCTCCTGCACGCCCCCTACTGGGGATGGAGCCCGCAACCCAGGCATGTGCCCTGACCAGGATTCAAACCCTGATCTCTTGGATCCTAGGTTGATGGTCAACTGCTGAGCCATGGTGCTGGGGCCTTTTATTTTAGAAAGGGAGGGAGGAAGTGATAGGCTGCCTCCTGCATGCACCCCCAAATGGGGTGCATGTGCCCTGAGGGGGAAGGGAACTGGGGACCTTTTGGTGGGGGACCTTTTGGTGGGCAGGAAGATGCTCAACCAGCTGAGCCACACGGGCCCTTCTTCGTGTTGGAGTCTTGGTGGCTCAAGCTGTCTGTCCTGTTTTCTAGTTTCCTGTGCTCCGGGGGCTGTACTCTATTTTGTTAAGATCATCTCATTTTTATGCAGCAGCACCCATTTACTGCCCAGCCCTCTCCCCAAGACTCCAGGCCAAGTCCAACCACCTCCCTCTTCCTCTAAGAGGCCCCCAGTTCCGTGTGTCCCCCAAGAATAGAAGCCAGTCCTCTGCCCCCCACCTCCACCCTGAGATGCCAGTAACTCCCCCTGCCAGCTCACCCTTGGGTTGTGCTTCCCTAGGACTGCGGGCTTCAGCTGAGCGGGGAGGACGGACGCCGCTGCTACCCGCTGGAGGGCCACCTGCTCTGTCGCCGCTGCCACCTCAGGCGCCTGCGGCCTGGCCCGCTTCCCTCATCTGCTGTGCACATCACGGAGCTCTGAGCAGGGGCAGGAGCCGGACTGGCTGAGTGTGTCCGTGCGTGTGCGTGGGCAGGCGGGATGGGTGACCCAGGATTGGAGTTTTGCCGCAGGGTAGTGCAGCCTCCTGCCTCCGACACCCCCCACCCCCCAGTTGCCACCAAGCTGCTGTCCAAGGGGCCGGCCCCTACGAAGCTACTTCTATTTATTCACCGTCTGGGCTGCCTCCAGTCGCCTCCCCCGCCCTCTCAGGCCTCCTGAGACACCCCCCCCCACCCGAGGGGCAGGCTCCCAGACTGCCGGGGCGCGGGGTACCCTGCTGCAGCCAGTTTCCTGCTCCAAAGGGGCCAGGGCCTCCTCCCCGAGTGCTCGGCTGGGTGCGGGCAGGTGGCGGCTGGCCCAGGGGCGTGCGTTTGTCTCGCACACCAGTGTGCACCTCGTTGGGGGGGCTGTCATGGGACGGTGTGGGGCCTGCAAAGGAGCCCTCTGGCCACTTGGATTCCAGTGGGTGTTTTCAGCCACAATCCCACCCCGGTCTCCCCATCCCCAGCTCCTGGCTTGGGGATTCCCCCCACACCCCCATTCTTTCAGCCTCGGGAAAAGAACCTCCTGGCATGGATTCCAGCCCCGCTCCGGTGGCAGAGAGCGCCTGCTGCAGGAAAGCACTGTTTCGGGCTCCAGGACTAACGCATATGATTTGACTTAAATTAAGTTTTTCCTTTGAGAATATTTTCATTTTCTTTAAAAGAATATAGTTTTCTTCTAAAACTTGGCCCACGGTTGTTATTTTTAGGGAAGTTCTAAGAAACTCACAAATGTCCATTTGTATGCCATCTTTTCAGGTGGTAAAAGCATTGTAGTTTAACTATTTTTGTATAAATGCCTCTAAAAATCTCAACATATGTGTTTGCTTCTCAGACTTTAGAATAGTGTGGGGTTAAGAGTGGTGACCTAACGAAATGTGGCTTGAATGTAAATTAAATTTTCTTCTTTGAAAGACACACCAGCATTAGGAAGCCGGGACTCCTCTCTGATGGCTTAGTTGGAGTTGCTGTGGTGGGCAGCCCCAGAGGCAGGAGACCGGTCACGATAAATCACAGTGCTTTCCACGGAAAGTTTTGACTTCAGTGCCTTTGTTCCTGTGGGAACCTGAACCACCTCTTGGCTACTGCTCTTGCCTTTCCTTTCCTTCACTGCTAGATGTGGGGGGGTCTCTGCTTGTAGGACCATTCATCAGGGGGAGCCAGGAGAAAGGAACCAGAATGTGGGGAGTGCCCACGGGGAGAATGCAAGGGGAAGTGGCAGCCAGTGGGGTCCTGCTGGGCTGAGGCCTGGAGCTGGAAGGCCCCCTGGTGGGCAGAGGAAGCAAGTACCCTGGAGTTTGGTGAGTTTAAACGCAGAGGTTGTCCTGAGATAGGGAAGCGTGTGTCTCCCGAGAAGGGGACTTCAACGTGATCAGGGTTGTTTCTTGAAGGAGGTGATCCCAACAGGGCAGGGGAGAGTAAATTCCAGGACCAGCCCAGCCGCAGCTGAGCATTGATTTATGATCCAGGAGATTGCAGTTTGATTCCCAGTCAGGGCGCATGCGGGGGTTGCAGGCTCCATCCCTGGTGGAGGGGCGTGCAGGGGGTTCTCTTATCATTGATGTTTCTCTCTCTCCCCCCCCCCCTTCCTCTCTCTGAAGTCAATAAAGGTACATAAAAAAATTCCAGGAATGGGTCCTGTTTCTGGCTTTCTCTTTTTGAGCTGGGCTGCTTTGCTTTCTAGCCAATCACTGCAAAGCTTTCTTCTGATTCCCCTCTTTTTTGCTTCTCATGTCAAAGCTGCTTTGCCCCTGGTTTCTGCTTGTTGCTAACTGAGCCCTTCTCTTTTCTCTTCCTCTGTGTCTGTTGTGGAGGTGGCCTCGGATCCTCCAGCTCCATGCTTGCTCCATGCAGGTTACCATGCTTCCCTCCCCAGCTGGACTGCCATACTTTATCAAAAGTCAGAGGCAAGGGAATGCATGGCCGTGGGGGCGTGGGCACATCTCTGGCCACCTTTGCCCTTTCTCTCTGTTCTCCAAGGCCCGTATTGCGTCTGTCAGGACTGCTGACTGCCACTATCCCTCTGACCACAGAGCCTTTGCACATGCAGTTCCCTCTGCCTGGTCCACTCCATGCCCAATACTTTAATTCCTGGTCTAATTCTTAAGATCTCATTTACACAAGCCAGACTCCCAGTTATTACACTTCACCAAACACCCAGAATTGTGGGCCCCTGCTCTCCAAGCTCATTTTCCAAAAGCAGCATCTTCTAGCCCATTTTCAGGAGCTGAGACTGAGGAAGCAGTGTGAGAATGAGACTCCCAAGCCAGATAGATTGTCCATGACCCTCCAGTCCTGGGTGCCAGACCCACCTACCCCTGGGATATCTGCCCTGATGTCAGTACCTGCTGACACCTCTGATGGTGCCTGTAATCACTGCTGTGCTTTCATGTAGCAAGAGAATAAAAGTACTTATTTTCTTGACGTCCATCTCCTCACTAGATGCTGTGCTCTCCAGGCCAGGGTCTGTCTGGGTCTCCACAGTGCCTGGCACCACAACCTGAGCCAGACCCTGCCCTGGCCTTTAGGGTCTAGACTTAGGGCACCCCTCCTACATTGATTTGCAAGTGGAGCCGGAGTTGCCTAGTACAGGAGCCAAGGGTGAGACATAAAGGCCCAAGAACCAGGGTTTACTCAGGCACTACACACAAGTGTGTGCTTATGTGCCCCAGGCAGTACCCATACAGGTGTGCCTTTGTGCTAGGCCCTCAGTTCAGAAGTCATGTGTGGAGGAAAGGTCCTTGAGTGCTGTGGGGTGTGTGTGCGTGCGTGTGTGTGACATTGGGCTGGTGGGCTCTTCAAGGGCTCTGGGATGGGTCTTGGGCCTGGAGTGCCCTCTTAGGGCAGGAGGGGATGGTGCTGACCCCTCCTGGTTAGTGCTTCCTGCCCCTCTTCTGCCAGGAGACGCAGATGAGGGCTTGTTGAACTGCAGGTAAACTCGAGTGCCTTGCCTGGGAGGGGGCTAGAAGGGGTTGGGCAGTTGGGGCAATGAATTATGGGACCTGGGAGGGGCTGGGCATGGGAATCCACAGCAGCAAAAGCCTGGAGAGCGGTGTGGGCCAAGGAACGACTCCATGTCAGTGGGCCAGTCCTGGTGGCGTCAGGAGATGAGCATGGTGCCGTGTGGGGCTCTGCTCACCACCATCTCCCTCTGCCCTCCCCACCCCTGAGGTTGCTCTCTGTGCACTTCTGTTTAGCAGAAGCTCCCTGACAGGGGCAAGGGCTGCAGGATAGGAGGAGGCTCAGCCTGTGGGGGCACCGGGAGGGCCTCGGGCTGGGACCTCGGCATGAGTCTGGGAGTGGGGGGAGCGCCCAGGTCACAGGTGACCCACCTAGTGCAGCTCTGGAGGACCTGCCCCCGCATGGTGTGTGGGCCCTGAGTGCGTGTGGTGGGTACCTGGCTGGGAGAGGGGTGTGTGCACACTTCCTCTGGGGACCAGGTGACTGCTCAGAGCAGGCCTGGGTGAGGGGCTCAGATATGGGAGGGGCCTTATGGCCTGGGGTGGAGATGGGGAGGCTCTTCCGAGCCATCCTGGGAGGAAGTCTGTGTGGTACAGTGCTGGGGCAGCAGGCAGCCACCAGGTCCCCGGTTTCTGGAGACAGCCCAGGATGTCTATGGTGTCGGAGAACCCAAGGGAAACACACAGCCAGGGCACAAGGGTGCTTTCTCCCCTTCTGTCTTCCTTCTCTGGCCCCGAGAGCACTGCTGGGCTGCCCTTCCTAAGCCTGGGGGTTGTCACAGGTGGATCCTTTCCTGTCCTATAAAGAGGGTAACCCTGGAGGGCACAGGGGGCCTGAGAGGCTCCAAGGACACCAGACCTCTGCAGGCCTCCCTGGGCTGGGGGTAAGGCCCTGAGACATCCGGCACTTTGGAGGGAAGTGCTCCCCGTCTGTGCCCAGCTGCTCCCCTGGCGCTCCCATCTTTTCACACCAAAGCGCACTGCTCTGTCTGCCGTGCTCTTCCCACTGGTTACATGGCTGTCCTACAACCTGCGCCTTACCTCCCTGAAGTTACCTGCCACATACCTGTCGTGGGCACCTGGTTGACACAGTGGGCTCACTCACTCCTCTGCGACATTGCCTGGGTCGTCGGTGCCCTGTCCGCTGTCAACCTGGTGGGCACAGGGTGGGGTTCGCAGTCAGGAGACGCCTCTCACCGGGATTGATGCTCACTCACCCTCTTTCAATCCCAGTAGTTTGGGAAACTCTGTCTGCTACCTGAGCTGGTGGTGCTTAAGAGGATCTCCAGGCCTCTTCATGGGGGGCCTGTGCCTGGCCTGTGACCTGCGGATGCCACGTTCCTGAGCTGTGCCCTCCTTTTGCTTGTCTGTGTCCCTCCCTTGAGACAAAAGCTCTGCCTCTTTGTGTTAATATGTCACTTCTCATGTTGTGTCTTGTTTTCTTAACTATTTAGTAAACTCATCAAGGGTGGGGGGTTGACATGACTGGAACCCTCTGTCACATAGGGAAGAAACTAAATTTGATCCAGCTAAATTAAAAGTTTTTACTCAACTCTAAAACCTTAGTGGGTCTCCACAACACATAAATGGAGTTGAGACAATTATGAAATTAATGCATGAATGAATACCAACAGGCTGACATGTTCTCATATGACTGGGGTTTCCTGTTCTAGTGTAAAATCCTCTGCTGTAAAAACGTTTTTAAAGGAGATGAGTGATTAATATCATTCAATTAAAATACTCCTAGCTGGATATACTCAACTGGTCTCTAAGAGGAAGAAAGCGGCTATAATTTGTGTTTTCTGTTAGTGCACTAGGGACAGTAATGCCTAAAGTGTCTCGTCAAACATTTGTTGTCTCAACATTGTGAAATCTGTATTTAGTTCTTAATTCAAAATGCATAAAGTTGGGGGTGGGGCTGGGTGAGCTCATTATTTGTGTTGGTGAATGAGGCTCTCTGAGTAAATGTTGGTTTAATTAAAACAAACAACTCAGTAGAAATGCAACCCAAACTTTAAAATGGACTTTAAAGTTGTCTAAAAAGTGTTTTCTGATTCAAAGTGAATTATAGCTTAATTTTTCCCCAAAGGGCAGGTGGGGCCTAGAGAGAGAGGGAGAGGTGTGGAGCTGTGATTTTCCGGGAGGTGTGTGCTGCTGGTTAGCCCGGGACATACGCGGATGCTCGGGGGGTATGTTCTCCAGATGCACAGCGTGCCCTGACCCGCTGCACTTACAGCCTCTCCTTCCCAGTCCTGGGTCTGGTACCTCCTCCCCTCCCAGGGCTGTGATAAGGGGAACAGGGTGAAAGTCTAGCCTCAGCCACTAGCGCCACCTGTGAATGCAGGCAGGGGGGACCGAGTCTAACAGACACTGTGCCACCGAGGCCAGCAGAGCTTGTAAAACAAGGCACAGGATGCTGGAGTTGGAAAAGACGCTGGTGTGATGAATTAGGGTGTGGGTGGGGAGGGGGGACCACTGAGGATGATCTTTCTTTGGGCACCGCACGAGCAGACGCTGACACAGGGTGTAAGGGCAGTTAGTTCACTTGGGGGATGAAGGAAACGGGTGGAGTTGTAGGGGCTTGAGATGGGGAAGGAAAGGCAACTAGCTGGTTACCAGCGGGGAGCCAATGGACCTTAACCCTTAAGGGGAACCCTGAGAAGCAGCGTGAAGCACGCTCGGGGTTCCACCTGGGGGCAAGGGACCCTGGGTGTTTATGCCCCACCTGCCGCTGGTCCCCGTTTAAAAGCTGGCGAAGCCCCGGTTAGGGAAAGCTCTCTGCCCATGAAAGGCGGTGCTGCATTCAGAGAACCATGACTGACTCACGCCCCTCCCGCACCACCCAGCTATCCACTCCTTGGTATTTACCCAAAGGAGCTGAGAACTTAGTCCACGTAAAATCTCGCGCGTGGACGTTTCCAGCTTTATTCATAATTGCCCAAACCTAGAAGCAAGCAAGACGCCCTTCCGTGGGTGACTGGGTAAACTGGCGCATCCAGACAACAGACTACTACTCAGCACTAAAATCAGTAAGCTATCCAGCCATGAAAAGACACGGAGGGGCTTCCATCGCATACCACTGAGCGAGAGGCGCCAACCTGGAAAGGCTATAGTGTCATCCCCACTATGTGATACTCGGGAAAAGGCAAAGCTCTGGAGGCAGTGACAGGATCAGTGGTTAGCCAGGGATAGTGGGGTGGGAGGGATGAGTGGGCGGAGCAGAGGGTTTAGGGCAGTGGAACTACTCAGGCTGACTCTGTTAGTGGATACAAGTCTAGGCATTTGTCCAAGCCCACACAATGTGCCACACCAGGAGTGAACCCCAGTGTAAACTGGGGGCTTGGGGTGAGTGAGGTGTCGATGCAGGTTCATCGGTTTTAACAAATGTCCTCAGGTCGGGGATGTTGACAATGGGGGAGGCTGTGCATGTGTAGGGGGAGGGGGTATGTGAAAAATCTCTGTACCTTTCTCTAAATTTTGCCATGAATCTACAGTTGCAAAATAAATCTTTAACAGGAAAGAAAAGAGCAGTGACGTGATCAGGTCAAGGATAGGGGTGGATGGGAGAAAGGGAGCTATAAGAAATGAAGACGGTTCAGCCACTGCCTCGGTCCTACCAGTGAGTTGGCAGGTTCCTGCTAGAAGCTTCCTTAGATTCTAGAGCAAGCTTCTACCCGGTACAACTGATACCACCACCTTCCCTGACAGTCCCCCACCATGACCAACTTTATTAGTAATATTAATGCGTGTGTTGAGTACTATTTGCCTCATATAATATTTTAATCCAAGTCATCTTCACATAAAGTCTTCAGGTAAATTCTATTATTACGCCCATTTTATGGGGCGGGGGAAGGAGCCTACTTAGCAGTTTTAAGGTTTAGTAGTTTTAAGCAGATTGTCCACTGCTGCACGGCTAGCTAGGAAAGAGTGGAATAGGTCAGTTTTTTCATCTCAACCACCTGCAAGTGTCTTCGCCATAATTCCTGTTGATTCTGTTCTCTCTAAAAGGACCCTGGCAGCCAGGCTGGCGTGGCTCAGTGGTTGAGTACTGACCTATGAACCAGGAGGTTCACAGTCCGACTCCCAGTCAGGGCACATGCCCGGGTTGCAGGCATTCCCGGGAGGGGGTGTGCAGGAGGCAGCCGATCAATGACTCTCTCATCATTATTGATGTTTCTATCTCTTTCTCCCTCCCTTTTCCTCTCCCTGAAACCACTAAAAACATATTAAAAAAACAAACAGGACCCAGGCACCTAAAAGTAAGTAACAAGTCTGATTTCCTTAACAGATAAAAATATTCCCCAAAATTAACAGAAAAAGAAACTGAAGTTGTGATGTTTTTAAAGCAAATTGTCCGTCCTGAAGCCCTGTTAAACCTGATGCAGGCAGAGTGCGTTCTCACTCTCAGCATGGAGGGATACACACTCCAAAGAGTGGGCACGTTTCACTGCTCTTTTTTTAGCGTAGACCATCAGGGGCCCTGATACATCACCTTCTCGGATGCCAACGAACCACCAGGAAGACCCGCCTGAACTGTCACACACAGAAAGGCAGTCTGGGCTGTAAAGGACATGTTCAAAACTTTCTGAGCAGAAGGCTTTTTGGCTTTGTTTTAATTAGTAGCCTAAAGAAATTCATATTGAATATATTAGACGTTTCTGTGTACGTGACGATGTTTAAATGCCTCCAGACAATGCATTCCTTTGTCTGGCATTTTACATAGAATCCAAAGTTCAGTCCCATGAAGTATTTACTCTTGACCTTCCGTGTAATTTCCACGTTCAATCCATGGGCCTCGAGGGGCGCAGTACAGGTGAGGGACTCACGTATAAATGATCCAAATAAAAGGAAGACTCTGACAAATGCCACGGTACATACATACACACAAAGCCTGGTGGCATATTTAGGGATGTTGTCAGCATTTATACATATATGTTGAAATATTAAATTGTCATATATCTTAATATTAGTCATGAGTTATGAAAGCAGAGACCTAAGGAATCTTCCCTGTTGTATGTGACACATTTGGGTCTTTCTTTTCTTTCTTTCTCTTTCCTCTTTCTTTCTTTTTTTTTCCTCCCTCCCTCTCCTTTCTTTTTTCTTTTCTTTTCTCTTTTCTTCTTTTCTTTCTCTATCTTTTTCTTTCTTCCTTCCTTTTTCTTCTTTCTTTCTTTCTTTCTTTCTTTCTTTCTTTCTTTCTTTCTTTCTTTCTTTCTTTCTTTCTTTCTTTCTTTCTTTCTTTTTCTCTCTCTTTTCCTTCCTTCCTCCCTCCCTCTCCCTCTCCCCCTCCCTCTCCCTCTCCCCCTCCCTCTCCCTCTCCCCCTCCCTCCCTCTCTCTCTCTCTCTCTCTTTTTTTAAAGAATAGTTTATTGCCCTGGCCAGATAGTTGGGCATTGTCCTGTGCATCGAAGGGTTGCTGGTTCCATTCCCGGTCAGGGCCCATGCCCGGGTTGAGGGCTCGATCCTCGGTGGGGGCTGTGCAGGAAGCAGCAGATTGATGTTTCTCTTTGTCTCTCTCCCTCTCCCTTCCTCTCTCTTTCCAAAAATCAATGAAAAAATATACATATAAAATAAATAATGCACTAGGGAGCAGCTTTCTCTAGATTGGGGTGGAGGTGGGATATTGCTTCCTAGGGGACATTTAACAATGCCTGGCGACAGTTTTTGTCTTCACAGTGGAGAAGCAGTACACTACTGGCATCTAGTGGCAGAGACCGGGGATGCTGCCAACATCCTACAATACCCAGGACAATCCTCTACCCCTGACCCCCAAAAGAATGATCTGGCCTGAAATGTTAACAGCACTGGTGTTGAGAAACACTGAGTCCCTGTCCATTATGGCCCTCTTCTAAACGCCACATATGTTGTTATAATGCCCCTGTGAATTTGTGTTTTTGTTAAAAATATGTGTTTATTGATTTTAGAGGGAGAGGGATAGATAGAAACATCAATGATGAGAGAGTCATTGATCGGCTGCCTCCTGAAGGCCCCCTACTGGGGATCAAGCCCGAAATCTGGGCATGTGCCCCCACTGGGAATCGAACTGGTGACCTCTTGCTTCATGGATTGATGCTCAACTACTAAGCCATACTGGCCAGGTGAATTTGTTTCTAACAGATTAGTGAGATACACATGGGTGGATTTATAGCTCTATTTATAGCTCTATTACTACTTATCTATCCATTCCCCACTTCATTCACAAAGTACAGTATTTGATTCAACCTTGTCTCCTCTTAATTGGCTGTAGCGACAGGCAGCCGAGACCCATTGGTCTGGTTTCTCCTGGATGTTTCTGCTCTTTGAAATCTGCACTATTAAAATCACCTTCCCCTTTAAGGCTGCTTTCCTTTCTCTAAAAGGGAGAAATATTTTTTCTACTGAGAAAAAATTACTGTTTCCATTAATCACACCAGAGTCTCGGTCTCTCTCTCTCAGACTTATAAAGTACTTTCAGTACCTAAGGGCTGATCTTCATGGTGGAAAGAGACTGTGTTCCTTCTTTCAATAGTTTTTAATCAAGTGCTTGCCAACAGATGATGAACAAACTATATTAAGTAACTACACGAGTAACAAAAAATGATGAGTATTGAGAAAGCAATTAAAATAGAATGGAACTAGATGCACCTTTAGAGATAAGAAAAGACCTATTTTAGAAGGTGACAGTAGAGCAAAGATCTAGATGACACGGAAGAACAGTGAGGTCATGAGGATGTGTGTCCAAGCAAAAGGCTTGCTTACGGGCCTGAAGGTGGTACAAACTTGGCTTATGAGAGGTAGAAAAGGCAGGCCATTGAATTAACACGTGTCTTTGTCAGCAAGAAGAAAGGAAGGAGGCAGAACCAAGTCAGGTAGGCCTGTGAAAGCAAACATAAAAAGTTGGATTTTCTGAGAGATCAGTAGACATTAAAGACCCTATGAAGTGGAATCCAATTTATGTAGTTTAAAAATCATCTAATTTCTGTATAGAAAGTGGAGGGTATGAATGCAAGAGTGAAAGCATGGAGACCAGTTAAGAAGCAATTGCAGCTTTTAATATGAGAACTGGTTATGAATGAATGAAGCCTGATGGCCCATTACTTTGAGGCAGACTGAAACAATAATGTCTGCTAGAATGTATGTATGGGGAGGGTAAGAGAGTACAAAAGAGAAATAAAGGAAAATGTCTGGATGTTCAGCTTTATCTAAGAGGGCATGGTGATTCCACTTACTCATTGGTGGGGGCTTGAAGGAGGAGGGGACCAAGGAGACAATCAAGACCTCTGTGTCCACCTGAACCCTGGGCAGTTTGACAGTGAACCACCATAATGAGCTGGGAGGTTAAGGGCTAGACACGTGGATTAAGTTCCAGGGAGAAGCAAGGCCCGGCTATAGGTAAAGACTTGGGAACCATCTTCAACAATGATTCATAAGCACGTGAAAATACAAAAGGGAAAACATGCAGGAAATGTGAAAAATGGAGGCCAAATAGCAAGTTCTGGGTCCCTTTAACATTCAGAGCTGAGAGGCGACGAAGAGCAAGCGGCGGCCGCTGAGAAGCAGCAGCCCTTAAAATGAAATTTGCGGAAAATGTAGTATCATTGAGAGAAGAGACTGATGAAAAACAGTCAGTTATAGCAAATGCTAAAGAGGTCAAGGAGCAGAAAAATGACTCTCAGATTCAGCAACGCGGAGATTACACGGACCTAGAGACAGCAGCCTCAGGAAAGTCACAGGAAGGTTTCCTGGTATGACGGAGTGAAGGAGAGACTGTGCAATTAACATTAAAGAAAGTTAACTTAGAAAAAAAATTTCCACGTTTTTCTACCGAGAACAGAAGCGGAGCATTTGCCGGAGGGAGCTCTGGAAGCAGAGGGGGTTTGTAAAAGCTGAGCTATGCCGGGCACCTCCGCCCGTCTGAAGGAAGGCGTCCGAACGCCGCAGCTCCTGTCCGCCCCCAGCGAGCGCTGCCCACGGCCCGGCGGGACGGCCCGCGCGCAAGCGGACGCGGGGCCGAAGACCTTCCGCCCCACACTCTCCTGGGGAGCGCAGTCCCGTGGTTCGCACGCCGCGCTCCTTAGGACTCCGGCGGGTGGCCGGCAGCCGAGTCCGCCAGAGGCCCCCGTCGCGCCCGCCCCACCCCGCGCGCCTTCGGCGGCTCTGCGGCCCGCTGGTCTCCTAGGAGGCCGGGCGCAGTTCTCGCGGGGCTGGAGGCGCGCCGCGGAGGCTGCCGGGAAGTGTGGTTTCGCTGGGGGCGAGCGGGCGCGCCGCCGGGACCTTGTGTCCCCGGCGGGGGGAAGTGTGAGAAATGCCGCTCTGCTGTGGGCGCCGCCCTTGGTGCGCCCCGCGGTAGTCTCGGGCCAGGCGGCGGAACTCTCCGTCCTGGGCGCTGGGACGACTCCCGGCGGCGCAGTTCCCGTGCGGGCGGCAACCACTGTCGGCTCGCAGCGCGCTCGGTGCGCGGACTCGGGCGAGCGTGGGTCGCGGGAGGGCGGCCAGCCGGGCGCGGGCCTCAGGCCAACGGCCGGGGCGCCGGGCGCGGCCCCGGACCTCGCTGTGCCCAGGGGCTACCCCGCGGTGGGAGCCCGCGCAGGGCCTCCGCTTTCTGGGCCTCTCTGCCTTGCTCTGCAAAAGGGACGCCCGCGGAAAGAAAATGGGCGGTGAGGGTACCTAGCTCGGACGGCAGGAAACGCCATCTGCAGTTGTTTTTACGTTTTCCACTGATGAGGCTGACGCTTTCCCGTTGTGGAACCTTGAACAGATTGTTTCGCTATCGCCGTTTCAGCGTTCAGATAGTTTAAAAGAGAAATCTGAAATAATGTGCATGCCCACCATGCATAGAATGGTGAAGATTAAACAAGCTCCCATTTAACATTACTACTGTTGTTTTATGAGTTTGTCTCTTTCGTAATAGAAAAGTTGATATACATGCAGGTGGCACCTGGTAAATGGTTGGTTACTTCGTGCCAAGGGATCCTGTTAGTTCAGGGGATGATTGGAGCCCTAGAAGATGATTCCCATTGTTTTTCCCTGCAGGTGTCACAGAGCCGCAAGATAAGCCTGGTTTTTCATGACTCCTTTTTTCCTGTTCTTAATTTGTCTTCTCAGGACAGTGTCCTCCTAATTAGACAAGCGCCTGGAAAGACAACTGTGTTGACTCCTGGAAATTGCAGCCATGTTCCAGGTAAGTCGCTGTGTCCCCAGAGCTTCCTGAAATACCTTTTTATCAGGACCCTTGAGTGTTTGCTTTTCTTCTCCTACTAGGCCGCTCCTGGCAAAGTCCCTTTGAGGACCGGATCTATGATTGCTGCCATTGCAGCAAAGGACCGAGCCTGAATAACTCGAGTACTCTCTTTCAGTTTCTTCTCTTTCCTACCAGTTTTCTGCTAAGAATCCTCTGTAGACTCTTGAGCAAACTCTTAAAAAGTACAATTCAAGATTCAAGTTTGGAAATGTAGGCTATTTGCTTTATGGTTGTCAAAGCTGTATCACGTGGCCTCAATGGTATATTAGTCCTTTCAGTTATTCAAGTCAAGAGATATTTGGAGTCATCTTGATTTCTCCCTTTCTCTTATGACTCACATTCAGGCACTTTAGTTAGTTCCAAAATATATACTGGATAAATACAGAATCTGACGTTAGTTACCCCATCACTGCCACCACCGCTGTCACCCTGGCCCAAGCCATCCTAGATGATTGCGGTAGCCGCCTAGCAGGATTCCCTGCTTCTGCCCTTGACTCTCTTCAGTCTCTTCTCAATACAGCTGCCACAGTGGTCCTCTTATTATGTAAAATCCTGTTGTTCCTCAGCTTAAAACTCTTCACTGGCCCTAACTCAGAATGGAAGTCAGAGTTCTGTAGTGACTTAAAAAGCTCTGTCCAGTTAGGCTGTCAAGAGGTGACCTCTCTAATCTTATCTTTCTTCTCTGTCTCCTATTCCCTGTGAGCTCCAGCCACACTGGGCCTTGGAAGTTGCTGTCCTCTCTGACATGCAGTCTTGCATTCTTACCTTCTCCGTATCTTTGCTCAGTGGTTATTTTCTCAGTATTGCTTGCCTAAACACCTACCTAAAATTGTCAGTTGCCTTCTTCCAACTGTCCCTTCCACTCCTCCATTGCTGTTCTGTTTTCCATAATGCTTAGCACTCATTAGCTGTCTCTATGTTTAATATATGCCTTTGCTAATGGTTTGACTCCTCCCACTGAGAGGGTTTTTCTTTTTTTTTCTTTTTTGTTGACTGTTTTATCTCCAGTACCCAGAGTGGCACATGGCAAAAAACAGATGTTTACTAAATAGTTGTTGAGTGAATGAGTGATGAAACTGTGGTGGGTGGAATCGGGAAGGTGGAGTCTGCACAGGAGACAGTATGAGTGGCAGATGTGCATGTTGGGCAGAGTCTGGTTTCTTGGGAGTATTAGATAATTGGATCTGAAAAAACTATCTTTTTAAAAGTAAAAGTAAAAGCTAAAGTGAACTTATTTCCAAAGTCATTCATTGATTAATTTCCTAAACACTTATGAAGTACTGTCAGGATGAATCTTACGTAGGTTGGGTATACACTGACATACGGGACTGCACGACCTAGTAAAGTACTAAGGGAATTTTCTACAGTGGTGGAAATGTTCTGTGTGTGCTGTCCAATGTGGTAGCCACCAGTCCCATATGACTGTTGAGTATTTGAACTATGACTAGAGTGACTGAGGAGTTTTTCATCTTATTTAATTTTTAATTTAAATTTAAATTTATATAGTGAAATGTGGCTAGTGGCTACTGTATTGAGCAGGGCAGAACTAGAAGAACAGTAAGAAAGCATAAGAAATTAAGATAGGTACTAGGACAGATACCCTGAGTTCTTCTGGGGACAAAGATAAATGAACATCCCAGGCTGCCCGTGCAGTTGAAGCGTCCCTGGGAAGCAAGGCTGGAACTGGTTTTTGTGGCCCATGGTACCAGGGAGGCAGAGCTGGAAGCAAAGTTACACTGGACTGAGAGGATGCCCTGAGCACAGGGAGAGACCTAAGAGTCTTTCAAGGAACTTCAAAAATTTTCTCAAGCAGTGGTTCTCAAACAGGGAAGATTTTGTCTCCCTTGACCCTACCCATAAGAGACATTTGCTAATAGAGACATTTTTGGTTGTCACAACTCGGGGGGGGGGGGGGGGGGGAGAGTTGCTACTAGCATGTAATGGGTAGAGGCTAGGGATGCTACTAAATATCCTCAAGGTACAGGACAGCTCTCCACAACATAAGTTATCCAGCCTAAAATGTCCATAGTGCTGAGGTTGAGAAACCCTGATCTAAATCTAGAGCAAAGAGTATTAGTTAATGAGATTATGTGAATTTTCTCCTTTAGACTTTTAATACAGTGATATTCATCAATGTGTTCAAAACTTAAAGTATAAAATATCTTTGCATTGGTGGAATAAAACTTAGTGTTTTATGCACTTAACATAGTGTTGGTGGTAAGAGTAAATACAAATGGAAAAAAGAATTTTCCCTGGTGCCAAAAGGGAAAAAGACCTTTTCCTCTTTCCATTTCTTAGAATTCTATTTCCTTGAGAAAAACCTGTCATTGTAACCCTTTCCTTGTCCCCTTGAGATGCTTGTAGATCTTTTTCAAAACGAAACAAGCCTATGCCAATTTTACAAGGCAGTAAAGTCTTTCTTAGGGCCTTGGAGCCATCTCTTTGGGATGCAAACATGAAGGAAGATGCGCCCTTAACTACCTGTCTGTGGGAGTTTAGCCTAGGCTCTTGGCTCCAAGTTCTAACTATCTGCTTGTCATAAAGATATGAGAAGTTCTATTTTTCTTTGGGGTAAAGGCAATTAACACAGATGGCTACCCCAATTACCAGGTGAATTTAGGATGAACTATGTGTAGCAAATGGAGGACAAGTTATTTATTTTGAAAGCATGTATGTAATGTTTGTATCTACCTGGGTTTTTTGTTTTTTTTTTTAATATGTTTTTATTGATTTCAGAAAGAGGAAGGGAAAGAGAGAGGGAGAGACAGAAACATCAGTGATGAGAGAGACTCATCGATTGGCTGCCTCCTTTATGCCCCCTGCTGGAGATCGAGCCCAAAACCCAGGCGTGTGCCCTGACCGGGAATTGAACGGCGATCTCAGCCACTGAGCCACCCTGGCTGGGCTCTACCTGGGCTTTTTAAAAGGATGAGATTTTCTTCTGTCCTTCAAGTCTCAGTAGTGATTTCCTATGAAGTGCATTACAATCTGGTTTAATGCTTATTCCAGAATAAAACCTGTCTCTTTTCTACATTATAGAGAAGATTTTCTGCTTGGCAGATATGGTTTTTAATTATTTCCCCAACACCTGACAAAGGTAAATTCTCACTTTGAAACCCAAGACCAGTGTCACTAGTGAACATACATGCAAAATATTCCAATAAAGTAACAGAATATTAAATCAACCACTTCTGGAGTGAAAATGTTGCCATAGCCAAACAATGTCTATTTTACCAATGAAAGAGATTAATAGTGCCATTTTAAGTGCATATATTTTTTGTATATATTATAATTTGACTAACCAGTAAGCATAATGAACATTTAAACTTTTTCTAAAGTTTTGCTATTTTAATACTACCACAAATGAGTACTATTTCTGAGAAGAAATCTATTTCCTTAGAATATTTTCTGTGAAATGTGCCTTTTTATTCTTTTAAAAAAATATTCTTACTGATTTTTAGAGAGAGAGGAAAGAGGGAGAGAAAGAAGGGAGAGAGAGAGAAACATCGAGGTGAGAGCAAAACATGGATCAGCTGCCTCCTGTACGCCCTGACTGGGGATGGAGCCTGCAGCCGGGACATGTGCCCTGACTGGGAATCGAACTGGCAAGCTTTCAGTGCACAGGATGCTGCCCAACTAACGGAGCCACACCGGCCAGGGCTGCCCTTTTATTCTTTACCCTTACTTTAAGGTTCTATTCAAGGACTACTTATGGCATGAAACCATCCTTCAGTCTTCTTGCCCAGGGAGTCTTAAATTATTTTAATTACAGATTGATTATCAATATAAGGTTTAAGTACATACCATAAATGTTTCTCTTTTTTGTTTATAAATTAGTTATGTATATGTCTATAATATAAAAAATATTTTTTTCTGAACCCACTGGATTTTTTTTTTTTTTTTTTTTAACCGTAGTGGATCATCATTTTTATTTACCTGGCACATAAACTATAAGAAATACGACTGTGTGCTGTCAAATGTTGAACACTGATTTTTAGAAAAATTTTGTCATTTTGTTCCCTTTGACAAAATTAACTCTCCTGAAGCAAAGCTCGTATATTTGTCTCACCCTTACTGTACAACAGTGCTAAGAATGTTAATTATCCAATTACTTTACTTAGATTTCTGATTATCGTCACAATTGCTGAATCTTGTCCCCTTTCTTCTACAACCAAGGTAACTTTACCCCTTGTCCAGTGACAGAAGAGGCCTGTGCTATGTTTGAGCCTAACTGTGTTTGCTATTTCAGGTAACATTTAGTGATGTGGCCATAGACTTCTCTCATGAAGAGTGGGGATGGCTAGATTCTGCTCAGAGGGATTTATACAAGGATGTGATGGTCCAGAATTATGAGAACCTGGTCTCTCTAGGTAAGCATATTGTAATTTGCTTACTTATACCTCCACATCAATAGGGGGACTCCCCTCCCTCCCCCCCCCCCCCGAATTGAGGAAATCTTCCTGAGTAAATGGATGAATTTCTCTTTCACGTTCCTAAGGAAATGTATAGTTCTGTTGTGCCCTCCCCAAAGCTTCCCTTTTCAGTGAACATTCTTCAGTCCTTCCTTTGGTCCCTTTTGTGATGATGGCATCACCTCCCTAAGGACCACAGCTTAAACAAGTTCTGTATTTTTCCTGTAAGCAGGTCTTTCCATACCTAAGCCATATGTGATCACTTTATTGGAGGATGGGAAAGAACCGTGGATGGTGGAGAAAAAACTGACAAAAAGTATATTTCCAGGTAAGTCATGGTGAATCAGACAAAAGAGGTCTTTGTTAAAGATGCTTGTAGAAAGCTGGGGGCATTTTAGGATATCTTAGGGAGACTGTCCTCATAGATTCCCAAATGTAACAAAATTAAGGGATCCTTAAGCTTAGATTTCATCCATCCTAAATTATCTTTCTGTATTACTCATGTCATCTAATCAAAAGTGGAGGTTTTTGCCATAATAATAATCCAAATTGTTATTTGAAACAAGTCAAATTGCTCTTCTTAAGTCAACTTAAGTAAAAATATACTGATGGTTTTAGGTTAACAGAAGCTGTCAATTAGATAGAAAATCACTTTTCCACTAAAGCTGAACTTCAGAGATCATATATGAACATAAATGTTGGAGGAAATAAGGAATGTATAAGAAAGTTTCTAAGAACAATTAATTTTCTAATGTCCAATAAAATTATGATTTTACACGGATCCTACATAAACTCACAAAAGCCTAAATTTTTGTCAGCCATAAAGTATATTTAGATTATTTTGTTGTCATTTTAACTGTTCAGTGCAGCACTATAAGGTCTGCATTTTAAGCATATTAATCTGACAGCAAATTGAGATTGACTGAAGATTGTAGAACCAAGGCTGTGAGATAGAATGTGTTCTTTCACATATATATAGGCATGAAATGTTGGCTTGGATTTCCAGAATGCCTTCTGCATATTCTGATAGTTTTTTTTCCTCCAGATACTAATTGCCCTGATTTAACCCATGTCCCTTAATTTAACCCATGTTCTTCCCTCTGTGAGCTGTCTGTATATTTTCTATGTTCTGCTTTAACTTTTTTCAGAAATCATTGAATATATGAGGGTTGTCAGAGCCATGTTTTTGAGCTAGGGGTTGGTGGGGCTTTATTTTTTATCCAATTCTGTTTCTACCATAGAAATTTCTTTCCAAGAAATACAGAAAAAGCAGTGCTTTGCTTTCTTGATATATTTCAGATTGGAAATTAAGATGGGAAAACAAAGAATTATCAACGAAGGAGGATATTTATGATGGTGATTCACCCCAAACGGTAATAATAGAAAAATTATAAAACAAAGTCATGAATTTTCAAATTTTAACAAGGACTGGGAATATATAGAGAAGTTGGAGGGGAAGCATGAAAATCAGGTAGAATATTTCAGACCCATGACCCCCACCTTTAGAGAAAGTCCCAATGGGTAAAGTGTTTAAAATACATTTAGAAGCATTTTCTATTTACATTTAAAGTCTGTTCTTTCTGAACTACAGAGAATTTCTGCTGAAGGGATATCACTTAAACATGATATATTTAAGAAGAGCTTACCGAAAAAGTCATTTATAAAAAATGAGAATAACAATGGTGGGAAGAAACTTTTGAATTCTAATGAAAGTATGGCAGCCTTCAGCCAGAGCAAATCTCTTACCCTTCACCAGACTTATAATAGAGAGAAAATCTATACATGCAGTGAATGTGGGAAAGCCTTTGGCAAACAATCAATCCTTAATCGCCATTGGAGAATTCATACAGGAGAGAAACCTTATGAATGCCGTGAATGCGGGAAGACTTTTAGCCATGGCTCATCTCTTACTCGGCATCAGATAAGCCATAGTGGTGAGAAGCCTTACAAATGTATTGACTGTGGGAAGGCCTTTAGCCATGTCTCATCACTTACTAATCATCAAAGCACTCACACTGGAGAGAAACCATATGAATGTATGAACTGTGGAAAGTCTTTTAGCCGTGTTTCACATCTCATTGAGCATCTGAGAATTCATACTCAAGAAAAACTCTACGAGTGTCGAATATGTGAGAAGGCCTTCATTCATCGGTCATCTCTCATTCACCATCAGAAAATTCATACTGGAGAGAAACCTTACGAATGTGGTGAATGTGGAAAAGCCTTTTGCTGTAGCTCACACCTTACTCGACATCAAAGAATTCACACTATAGAGAAACAATTTGAATGCAACAAATGTCTGAAAGTCTTTAGTAGCCTCTCCTTTCTTATTCAGCATAAGAGTATTCACACTGAAGAAAAACCCTTTGAATGTCAAAAGTGCAGGAAATCCTTCAACCAGCCTGAATCACTGAATATGCATGTGAGAAATCACACTAGGTTGAAACCTTATGAATGCAATATATGTGGGAAAGCCTTCAGTCATAGGTCATCCCTGCTTCAACATCACAGGATTCATACTGGAGAGAAACCCTATGAATGTATTAAATGTGGGAAGACCTTCAGTTGTAGTTCAAACCTTACTGTACATCAGAGAATTCATACTGGAGAAAAGCCATATAAATGTAATGAATGTGGAAAAGCTTTTAGCAAAGGCTCAAATCTTACTGCCCATCAGAGAATACATAATGGAGAAAAACTCAGTAGTGCCAAAAGTGTGCAAAAGCCTTTAGGCTACATGAATCACTATACGTTTGAAAAGTCATATAAGAGAGAGACTGTATGAATGCAGCATTTGTCATAATACACTTCAGCCATTGACCCTCCCTGTTTCAGCATCAGAAAATTTACATTGGAGAAAAGTCTTATGAAAGCAATGAATTTGGGAAGGTATTTAGCAATGGTACGAGCCTTACTGTCCCATCAGAGTTCACACTGAAGAGATCATATGAAGGCAATAAATGTGAGAATGCCTTTAGCCAGTATTAATCCTTTAATAAGTAAATCCACGCTGTACTTACTGTTACATATATGTAACAAATATGGGAAAGGCATTTAGCAATATGAATCTCATAAAACATACAAACGTGTACAGGAGACGTAAAATATGAATATAAAGTTGTGGGGAGTCCTTCAGTTAAAGTGCCTCCCTCATTCTACATCAGAGAACTCACACTGGAGAGAAAGCTTCTGTAAGAAATACAGCAAAGTGTTCACTAAGACTTCTTATTTTCCTAGATGTGGAATGTCTGGAATAACCTGATGTACTAATGCTAGAACAACCTGAGGGATGTAGGAGTAATGTGTAAATCTTTGCAGTGATGCTATTTGTAAACAGTTTTATAGGACAGCAAACAAGCATATTATAAATATGCATTTCTTATAGCAATAGCTTACAATTTTACTTGAGTCTTACATAGAAATTGTCTTTAGTTAATGGGCATAGGAAGATACTTAGTCACCCAATGGATTGAGTAAATGTTATAAAGTTGAAAATTAAATCTGCAAAAGAGGTAAAAAGTGGTGTCAATAAAATTCTTGGTCTCTAATAAAACCACTTGTATATATATATATAAACTCACTGTGATACTGATATTTCTTGCAAAACTTTCTACTACTTTCCTCTTGAAAAATTAAGATCAGACTCACAACAGCCTTTAGTGGGAGACTAACAGACCTAAAGAAAAACTGCCTGATCTCTGTGCTAAGAAGTTCATTATTTTGGTAAGGATAATTCATAGTCCATTTCCACTGGATTAATTCACACATTTAAATTTTTTACAAGTACTGTGAGAACATAACCAAGAAACAACATACTATGAGAGATCAGAGCAGGTTTCACTGGAAATGCTTTTTTTTTATCTTCACCTGAGGATATTTTTTCCATTGCTTTTCAGAGAGAGTAGGAGGGGGGGAGAGAGAGAGAGAGAAAAAAACTGATGTGAGAGAGATACATCGATTAGTTGCCTCTCGCACCCACCGTTTGTGGGCACAAAAAACCAGAAACAAAAAATGCCCATGAGCCAGGCTTGTGTTGCTCAGTGGTTGACCAACAACCTATGAACCAGGAGGTCACAGTTCGATTCCTGGTCAGGGCACATGCCCAGGTTGTGGGCTCCATTTCCAGTGGGGGGCGTGCAGGAGGCAGCCGATCAATGACTTATCATTGATGTTTCTCTCCCCCCCCTTCCTCTCTGAAATCAATAAAAACATTTTAAGAAATGCCCCTGAAAATGGGTAAATATATTGTGTTACATTCATGCAACTGACTATAGAAGAAAAAAAAAGGTAATATAGCTACATGTATCATGAATCTTAGTAACATACTGTTGAATAAAAAGTAAAAATCCCATAAGACAATATAAACTATGATATACTTTTTTATAATGTTCAAATAAAAAGCAAAATATATACATACATGAAAATGATGAAATAATTAAAAAAATTTTTGAGAATGTCAGTTTTTAATGGCATTGTAAAAATGATATCTACATATCTTAACTTTTTTAGCTTTTGTGGTAAAATATAACAAAAATTACCGTTTTAAGATGAAACAATCTTAAAAAGTAACAGAATAATTAGATGAAGTGGACAAATTCTTTAAAAGACTCAAATTACCAAATCTAACACAAGGAAAAACAATATGTGAACAGTCCTATATTGAGCAAAAAAACAAATTAGGAATAACACATGGTCCTAAAGAACAAGTAATGGAACAATAAGTCCAAAACAAAATGGGTATCTATGTGAGGGAGGGAGGCAGTATAGGCATAGAAAAGAGAGAAACACACTGAATGCAGGTGAATAGTTTGCTGGTGTTCATTATAACCTTTTAAAGGGGAAGGAATAAATACATGAATAAAGTGAAATAAAATAAATAGGACATGCACTGACTGATAACAGTATCACAAATCGCAATTGATGGTGTTTCTAAAAGTCCACCTTGGGACTGTAAAAGTTAGAGGTTCTACACATATTTATTGTAATTATCTGTAGGGTCACGGAGACCAAGTCTGAAACTAGGGATATCTCACACCAGCTCTACAGCCTTTAGCAAGCCATTGAAATTCCTTTAGCCTCCCTGACAGGTCTGTTGTGAGGCGGTGAAAGAGCGCATACACAGTGCTCAGTAAGGTGCCAGGCACCAGGTAAGCACTCAGTGGGCATTAGCCATTGTGTCTATATTGTGGGGCCTAACACATTGGGGTTGAGTTGAAGATAGAAACACGAGTGAGTTCACTAAGAGAAAGTGCACGGAGTGAAAGGTAAAGGCTGTGAGACCTGCTGAAGCCCATGTTGGAGAAGGGATTAAAGTAAAGATGATGACAGTGAAGTTCAAGAACGAAGAGGAAACGAGAGCAAAATGTTACAAAAGCTCAGGCACAATAATGTGGGGAAAGTTTCTGCTAAGCTGAGAGGCAGTAAATCATAGTGGCTGGAAGTCTGAGGGTATGGCTCCAGAATACCTCAGTTCAAATTCTGCCTCTACCAAGTTAGGTGTTCTAAAGCAAATTGTTTAGCTTTCTGTTATGGACTAAATGTTTGTGTTCCCCCAAAGTTTATGTGATGAAACCCTAACCTCTAGTGTGTATCTGAAGATAGGGCCTTTATAGAAGTAATCAAGGTTAAATGAAGTCACACTGGTAGGACCCTGATCTGATAGGATTATTGTCCTTATAAGAGGCACCAGAGAGCTATTCTCTCTCCTCCTCCTTACAAGGACACTAATCACATTATGGGGGTCATCATCTTTAATCCCTTCTCCAACACTGGCTTCAGCAACAGTCTCATAGCCTTTGCTTTTCATTCCATGCACTTTCTCTTAGTTAAAGACAAAGAGAGAACCTTAAAAGCAGCAAGAGAAAGGCAGTTAATTACCTACAAGGGAGCTCCCATAAGACTTTCAGCTGATTTCTCAACAGAAGCTATTCAAGCCAGAAAGGATTAGCATGAAATATTCAAAGTGATGAAAAGTAAGGACCTACAAACAAGACTACTATACCCAGCAAGGTTATCATCTAATATCAATAAGAAATTAAGAGCTTCCCAGATAAGGAAAAGCTAAAAAATTCATTACCACCAAACCAGTATTATTAGAAATAATAAGAAAAAAAGAGAAACAAAATTATAGAGAATAAAATGGCAATAAGTATGTATCTATCAATAATCACTTTAAATATAAATGGATTAAGTATTCCAATCAAAAGATACAGCATAGCTGAATGGATAAGAAAACAAGATTCATATACATACTGTCAACGAGATCCATCTCTGAATGAAAGACACACTGAGTGAAAGTAAAAGGATGGAAACAGATATTTCAAGGAAATGCAAATTTAAAAAAGCTGGGGGCCTGGACGATGTGGCTCAGTTGGTTGGAGTGTTGTCCCATACACCAAAAGGTTGCGGGTTCAGTTCCCAGTCAAGGCACATACTTAGGTTGTGGGTTTGATCCTCAGTTGGGGCGTGAACAGGAGGCAACCTATTGATGTTTCTCACATCGATGTTTCTGTGTCTTTTCTGTCTCTCTCCCTTACCCTCTCTCTAAAAATCAATGAACATGTCCTTGAGTGAAAATTGAAAAAAAAAAAAAAAGCTGGGGTAGTAATACTTAGAAAAAATAGACTTTAAAACAAAGGTTATAATAAGAGACAAAGGACATATAATGATAAAGGGATCAATCCAACAAGAGGATATGACCCTTGCAAATTATGCACCCAACAAAGGAGTACCTAAATGTATAAAGCAAATCTTAATGGGCATAAAAGGAGAGCTGACAGTAATACAGTCATTGTAGGGGATTTTAATACCCCACTGACATCAATGGGTAGATCTTCCAGACAGAGAAATCAACAAGAAAACAGTGGCCTTAAATGACACACTGGCCAAATGCATTCAATTCATATTTTCAGAGCATTTCACCCCAAAGTGGCAGAATATACATTCTTTTCAAGTGCACATGGAACATTTTCTAAAATACACCACATGTTAGGACATAAAACAAGTCTCAATAAATTTAAGAAGATTGAAATCATATCAAACATCTTCTCTGACCACAATGACATGAAATTACAATTCCCCCCAAAACTAAAATACAAATACATAAAGGATAAATAATATGTTAGTACACAATGAATGGGTTAATAATGAGATCAACAAGAAAATCAAAAGATCCATTGAAACAAATGAAAAAAACAACCCAAAATCTATGGGACACAACAAAAGCAGTCCTAAGAGGGAAATTAATAGCATTACAAGCCTACCTCAAGAAACAGAAAAAAAATCTCAAACAATCTAGCATTCCATCTAAAGAAACCAGAAAAATAACAAGAAACAAGGCCCAAAGTGAGTAGAAGAAATAATAAAGACTAGAGTGAAAATAAACAAAATATAGTCTAAAAAAACAATACAAAAGATCAATGGAACCAAAAGCTGGTTCTTTGAAAAGATTAAAAAGACTGATGAACATTTTAACCAGACTCATCAAGAAAAAAAAGAGAGAGGACCCAAATAAAATCAGAAGTGAAAAAGGAGAAATAACAACTGACATCACAGAAATGCAAAGGACTGTAAGAAAATACTATGAACAACTATATGCCATCAAATTGGACAACCTGGGTGAAATGGACAAATTCCTAGAAACATACAATCTTCCAAAACTGAGTCAGGAAGAATCAGAAAACCTGAATAGACCAATTACAACTAGTGAAATTAAAGCAGCAAAAACAAAAGGACAAAAAAACCTCCCAGCAAACAAAAGTCCCAAACAGAATGGCTTCACAGGCAAATTTTACCAAATATTCAAAGCAGAACTAACACCTATCCTCAAACTACTCCAAAATATTCAATAGGAGGGAAGACTCCCAAGCTCATTATATGAGGCCAGTATTATCCTAATTCCAAAACCAGATAAAGATACTACAAAGAAAGAAAATTATAAGTCAATATGCCTGATGAACATAGATGCAAAAATCCTTCACAAAATATTAGCAAACTGAATTCAGCAATTCATTAAAATGATCATACTCTATGATCAAGTGAGATTTATTCCTGGGATGCAAGGTTGGTACAATATCCACAAATCAATAAACATGATACATCACATAAACAAAATGAAACATCAAAATCATATGATCATATCAATAAATGCAGAAAAAGCACTTGATAAAATCCAGCACCCATTTATGATAAAAATTCTCAGCAAAGTGGTGATAGAAGAAACATATTACAACATAAAGGCCACATATGACAAACCCACAGCTAACATCACACTCGACGGGAAAACTAGAAGTGTTTCCCTGAAGATCAGGAACAAGACAGTGATGTTCACTTTCACCACTATTACTCAACACAGTACTGGAAGTCCCAGCCACAGCAATCGGACAAGAAGAAATAAAAAGCATCCAAATTGGAAAGGAGGAAGTAAATCTGTCATTATTTGTAGGTAATGCACATACGCACATGATGGTGTACATAGAGAACCCTACAGATTCCATCAAAAAACTACTAGAACTGATAAATTCAATAATGTAGCAGGATACAAAATAAATATTCAGAAATTGGTGGCATTTTTATACACCAATAATGAAGTATCAGAAAGGGAAACTAAAAGATAAATTCCATTTACAACTGCATTTAAGAAACAGTACCTTGGAATAAATTTAACCAAAAGAGTAAAATACCTGTAACTTGGAAAATTATAAGACACTGAAGAAATTGAAGATACAAATAAATGGAAACATGTACTGTGCATATAGACAGGAAAAATTAACACTGTTAAAATGCCCATACTACCCAAAGCAATCAATAGAGTCAATACAATTCCTGTCAAAATATTAATGGTGTATTTCATAGAACTGGAACAAATAATCCAAAAATTTATATGGAACCACAAAAGACCCCGAATAGCCATAACAATCTTTTAAAAAAATATATGTTTTTATTGGTTTCAGAGGAAGGGAGAGGGAGAGAGAGAAATATCATTGATGAGTCATTGATTGGCTGCTTCCTGCATGCCGCCTACTGGGGGTTGAGCCCACAACTTACTGGAGAAGATATTCGCCAATGATACATCTGATAAAGGGGTATCGTGAAAGATTAATAAAAAGCTCATACAACTTAACACCAAAACAACAACAACAACAAACAATCCATTTTAAAAATGGGCAGGGGACCCAAATAGACATATCAGATGGCCGATAGACATATGAAAAAATGCTCAATATCATTAATCAGCAGAGAAATGCAAATTAAAACCACCATGTGATACCATGTCACACCTGTCAGAATGACTATCATCAATAAATTAAAAAAACAAGTGCTGGCCAGGACGTGGAGAAAAGGGAAGCTGCACTGTTGGAAATGCAGACTGGTGCAGCCACTACGGAAAACAGTATGGATGGGTCCTCAAAAAATTAAAAATGGAACTGCCTTATGACCCAGCAATTCCACTTCTAGGTATATTTCTGAAGAAACCCAAAATGCTAATTCAAAAGAACATATGCAGCCCTGTGTTCACTGTAGCATTACTTACATCAGCCAAGCCATGAAAGCAACCCAAGTGCCCATCAATAGACGAGTGGATAAAAAAGCCGTGGTGCATATATACAATGGAGTATTACTCATCCATAAAAAAGAATGAAATCCTACCGTTCGTGGCAGCACGGATGGCCCTAGAGAGTAATATGCTAAGTCAGTCAGAGAAAGACAATACCATATGATTTCACTCATATGTGGAATTTAACAAATATAAATGAACAAACAGAAACAGACCCATAGATACAGAGAACAGCCTCATGGTTGCGGAGTGCCAGACGGGAGGAGCTGGGGGACAGGGTGGAAAGGTGAAGGGACAAAGAAGTCCAATTGGTAGTTACAAAACACACTCCCAGGTATGCAAACTACAGCACAGGGAATATAGTCAATACTATAGGAATAACTATGTATCATGCCAGGCGGGTACTGGAAATATTGGGGGGAACACTTTGTAAAGTACAGGACTGTCTAACCACTATGCAGAACACCTGAAACTAATTAAAAATAATATCGATTGTAAACTGTAATTGAAGAAAGAAAAAAAAAGAGGTAGAAAGTAAGTGAAGCAGCTGGTCTCCTGCCTGGTGGTGTTCACACCCTCTTATGATCCCTTCTGCTGGCAGGACTTTAATTTGCTTTTAAAAAACAGAATATGGCAAAGGTGCCAGAATGTAGGAGGTAGAGTGTGTGTGGCATCTTCCTGCCGGAGTGCCTCACGCCATTACTTGATTTGGAGAAGCTGCCGATGACTGCAGCTTTGCGGAGGGCCCACGAAGCTGTGCCTGGACTTCTGACGCACAGATGAGAGATAGCAAGTGAGTGATATTTTAAGCTGCCGTGTTTGTGCTAATACTCCTACCCAGCAATAGATAACTAACAGCGGAGAAGGCAGGTGAAGGTGTGATCTAAATTCGGGTGGGACAGGCCATGGCCGGGGATGAGAACTCTTAGAGGTGAGGAGGAAACTGCATGGATGAGTCAGTGCACAGCCCTCACTTTCAACATGAAGTAGGTCACATGCTGAGATATCCGTGGCTAGGGAGATGGTGACATTTGGAACAGGTATGAGTGGACGGGAAAGTGTAAGACACGGAGATGACGAGAGGCAGTCAGTATTCACGGGGAGGCCAGTTAGGAACTTGCTAGCGTTATTCCGGTCAGAGGTGATGACGGCTTGGAGTGGGTGCTAATGCTGGGACCGACCAGACGTTATGTATGATGAGACATGACTGAGATCTGGGGACGGCTGGATACTGCGTACGATGCTAATGGAGGTGTTAAGACACTGTCCAAGTTTGTTAGTGGCTTTCTGAACTTACTGAATGGCAAGGCCATTAATTCAAAATGGGGAGACGGGAGGAGTGGGTAAGATCATAATGGGTGCGGGTGCCTTTGAAACATTCAGGTGAAGATGTGGAATTGGAAAGAGGGGTGAAGGTTTGGGAAAGACTTTGAGGGGCTGAGAAGGGGCTGGCCAGAGACACTCGCTGGCTGGCTGAGCAGCCTGAAGGAACACTAGAGGGGAGAGATCACGAATCTGCCTTGGTGCTGGTCCACACACTTGATGGCTCCGGCTGCCCTTAGCAGCCCAGATGTGGGGTAATGCCTCCTCGATGTTTTACAAGACAGGAGGGCAAGAAAATGACAAGGCTAGGCACTCCTGAATATCTGATTCGTAAGTGGAAGGATGATTGCATGGATATAAATAAATGAATGACTGGATGGAGAGGTAGCAAAGAGTGTACGCAAAGTATAACTGGAGGTAGTAATCGCAGAAGAAAGGACTGTCTTTTGTGAGTCCAGAAAGTTTGAGATATCACTACTCATTATGACTAATAATACAGGAATACTCCTAATAGGTAACTTTTGTTGAGCCGCTTACTTTGGGTCAGGCAGTGAGCTAATAAGCAGTTTCATGTTATCTAATTACATTCCCGAACAATCCAATGATGCAGAAACTATTATTACTATATTTCTCAAATGCAGGCTAAGCTGAGCAGACTATCTGTTCATCATACCCATGGCTTCTCCTTGGGCACAAAGCTAAACCATATTTCCCAGCGTGATACAACATCAACATGTATCCTAATCCATATTTCCCAGCATGATACAACATCAACACGGTCCTGTCAATGGATGTGAATGGAAGTGATGTGTGTACGGAAGTGGATATGACTACTCCCCTTCTCTATTCTTCTTGGCCAGTTGGGTGATGCCAGGGATACCTGAAAGCCATGTATTGACAATAAAATGCACCAGGGTCCCTGGATAATTATGTACTACAGAGTTCCCCTGCTAACCCACATGAAATATGCCATGATGAGAAAAGAAACTCTTAATCTCTTGGCTGATCAAGATTTTGCAATTTATCTTTTAAAGCAGGTAGCATTAAGTCAGCCTTACTTGTATACCCAAGGCACGAGATCATGTAACTTCCCCAGGGTCATGAGGCTGGTGAGTGACTAAATATTTAGAACGTATCTCTTACCTAATATACCACATTTCAACTCTAGTACTAAAGGCAAAGAGGGTGATGGGAGTGGGAAGACAGGAGAAACACAGTTCAAAGTGCCCAATGACCACCTAGGAAGACCGCAGGGAAGTCATAAAAGAAAACTGCTGCGCACGGAATTTCAGACATGATTCCCTGCTGGCTGCTATGACACGCACCTGCCAGACTCTCGCCCACCTACCTGTATAGGTGCTTTTGGAGAGGTGTCTCTTCACTGCCCATAGTTCTTGCTCATGTTCCAGGAGGCAGACCAGCTCTAGTTTGGGAACAAGATGCCCTGTGCATGTAGAAATAAATGCATTAGAGACAAAAGGAAAAGTCTCAAGAATACAGGAGTATACATTTTTAACACACCACCATGATGAACCCCAGAAAGGTGTTCCCTAATTAAGTCAGTAGGATTCAACCTCTCCATGCATCAGAACTACCAAGAGATGTTTGGTTCCAAACACAGAACAAATTAAGCCAAATCTCTAGGCATAGGGACTGAGCCTCAGCAGTTTTTGAAGCTCCCCAGGTGATTCTGGTGCCCAAGGATGGCTAAAACCACTGAAGTAAATCAGCTGGTGAATGTCTGAGGCAGGCCTTGATCTAAAACAGCTGCTACCCATTCTGAAGAAAAAGCCTTTACTGCAGGATGGGAAGATGGGGCTAAATGTGGAGACCTGCAGCCCTACATGCTGGTGCATCATCCTGTGCCCACTACAAGGACTCTGGCCAGATGACCTGGACCAAGGAGAAAAAGCAGACAGAGAGAACAGGGTTGGCACTGACCAGCCCAGGAGCCAGCACTCCCTCAGGGCTTCTTATTAAATGAAGTAATAAACTTTTTTCAGGGTGAAACCAGTATGAGGTGGTTTTCTGGTATATGCAGCCAAACATATTTTTCCAAAAGTGAAAGCTTAAAACCAGAGGGCTCCGGAGAGAAGTCAGTGACTTAGGCGACTTAGGCACCAGGACCCACTGAAACCAAGTGGAAAACCCTGTACTGCAAACCAGAATGTGTCCAGTTGTCACGTGGCAAATGTTCACTGATGTTGGCTACAAGCCTGGCCCCGAGCTCAGGGATGGGGCAGTGGAAATGGTTTATCAGATTGGCCTTCTCTGTAAAGGAACTGACCTCGCTGCTCCCACAGGGACTTGGCTTGTGCTGGTTTCTCTGCCTGGACTACTGTTCCACATATTTCTCCTTTTAACAACTAATCACAATTGTCATAAAATAACACTGTATTTACTGCACTGATGACTGACCTCCTGGGAGAGACTATGTGGACACAGGCTGGGAGAGCCCTGTAAGAGGTAACCATTTGGACACTTAAGAAAAGGGAGACCTCGGGCCTCCTTTCAGTTTGTATTCAGACTGACTTCTCGGTAAACTGGACATTTAGGGTTTAGGTGGGAGAACATTTGGGACTTACTAATTTATTAATTGATTGGCTGCTTGGATCATAGGTCAATGCTGGTTCATTGCTATATATATCAGCGCTATAAATAACAAATACATGTATAGCACTTTGTATTTTCCAGTTTATTTCTAAGCACTTTAAAGATATTGGTTTACTTGGGTTAAGTAAAAGGATACTCTAAAAATATGATAAAATCACCCTAGCCAGTTTGGCTCAGTGGTTAGAGCGTCAGCCTGAGGACTGAAGGGTCCCAGATGCGATTCCAGCCAAAGGCATGTACCTTGGTTGCAGGCACAATCCCTGGCCCTGGTCAGGACATGTGCGGGAGGCAACCAATTGATGTGTCTCTCTCACATCAATGTTTTTCTCTCTCTTTTCCACTCTCTCTGAAAAGCAATGAAAAAAATATCCTAGAGTGAGGATTAAAAAACCGCCACCACCAGGTAAAATAATTGTAGTCCCAGCAAGCTCCTGCTACCTGCTCAAGTCTGAGTGCCACGGCTGTTCTTCCTGCTGAAAGGGAACTGAACCAACAGCCACGGGAGCGTTAAAGATGCAGCACTAAGCCCAGACTCTCTCAGCAAAAAACAAGAGGCAGGAAAGAAAAGAGAAAAATAAACAGCTTTCTCAGGTGCCCATCATTGCCATTGGAAAACGTGTCCATGCATCTCTCAAATTGACTCCTGTAGCAGCAGAGAAGCAAGGCATAGGCCTTAGGAAATAAGGAACAACTGTGCAGGTACCAGGGGCTGAAGAAGACTTTTAGCTGAGATTGTGTTGCTTAGAGACCAGTAGCACTGATGACAAATACCTTCTTGACCGTCTGCTTCACCCCTTCTTGGAGAACCTATTACTCACAGGTTCTAATAAGTAGGACGTGGGGACACTTGACTCAACCAAGCTCAATCAATCACCTTCCCTCTTATGGGAATCTGGGATAAAGACATCAGCCTGGGCCAGATTATGCTGAACACCTGGGTTGAGACAACGTGTTGAGAATTATGTTTCTTGTACATTAAGCCCTAAGGCAGATACAGGGAAAACAAGCAAGAGGAAGTTTATACCAGAACATGCTGAGATTGTGGGGGAGGGTAGGTGGGTTCCTGAGGTCTTCTCAACCAGCCATGCTTAGAGCAAAAGGATGGAATGAAAGACTGCGGGCACACGCGGGAGAGGGGTGAGGCCTTAATCACTGAGACCAGGAGGCCACAAGTCTCTGGCATCACCTCCTGGTATAAGGTCTTCTGGTCCAGGTCTAGATGTCCCCATTCCTCCCTAGTGAAGGTCAGGGCCACATCTTTAAATGACACCAATGCCTAGAAAGTCAAATAGAGGTGGTGGAGTGGCCATAGGCCTATTGAGATTAGAGCATGCTGCTTGGCTAGTAGCAAACATTGAGAGACCCAAGGCCTGAATCACTGGGTATCTCCTGAGAATCTAGCTCTGTGCTGGGCTCAGGAGGAAGGTAAGTGGTGCCTTTGACGGAATACAAAGGTATGGGAGTGAAAAGCCTCCTATATTGGAGAGTGACACAAAATAATGATAATCTCAGGCAGACTGTGAGGAGCAGACAGTAAGCGCTCTGGGACGTTAGAAGAGTGGGCTAAAAATAATAATTCCAATAACGACAGCAGCAGCAACAGCTGAGCTGCACTGTTCTGCACTGTTTGCCTGAGGGCTTTAGATGCTGTGTTAAAGCAATTAAAGTCTAGGACTGGAGCTAGACTCTCAGGGTTTAGATCCAGCCTTTTGAACTAACACAGGCTATTTTCTTTGCGCCTCAATAAATAATTGTTCCCACTTCTCCAGGTGGTTGTGGGAATTAAAGAGAAAATGTTCATAAAGCAAAGAGTGCAGTGCCCAGAACACGTCAGTGTTTGCGATTTCATGAATTGTCACATGGCCCATGAGGTAAATACCCTCACTGTGTCCATTCCACAATCAGCAAACGGAGGTTCAGAGTCAAGATGCCCAGGATCGTATGTCTAATGAGAAGGGGAAAATCTGAACCCAGGTCCCTCTGGTCCAGACATGATGAGGGGTTTAGAGTTAACCTAAGCATGATGGGAGCCCAAGAGGACAGTCTCTCACTCATCAAGCACCTGGTACAGGCCAGCACTGTCCTAGGCCTGGGGATAGAGTAGAGGAGCTCACTGGGGAAAGACTGACAAGAAACTAAATAAATGAAAGATACAGTCATATGACCCTAAGGGATCTGAAAACAACAAAAGAGTGAAATGACTACAAAGATTAGTGGGGACTTTGGATGGGACAATCGAGGAAGACCTCTATGAGGGGACAACAGAAGGAGGCTGGAATGAAGTTAGGGAGAAAGCCAGGTGAGGAAAATGAGTGAGTCCTGAAGGTGATCAGAGCTAGGAGGAGAGCAAACAGGGCGGCTGGAGAGTAATTTAGGGCCTGTTGCACGTTTACATCCCAAGAGATGCAACATTCCTACGCACTGTCATTAATGAATATTGTGTTGGGCTCACTTTTCAAATATAAGTAAAGGTGTTAAACAGGAAAATGGATTCACTGCTGTAAGTGGCAAGCCAGCTGCGCTTATAGTACACAGGTGAGGCGGCATTTGCAAAAACACATCCAGTTCTAGCTCGTTGAGGGAATTTCTATGCCAATCAGAGCAGCAATTCCAAAAACGCAGCTTCCACCTCACCCAAGCGCTCGGGCTTTCATCTTCTCTCCCAGCTTTCAGCTGGGTCAAGGCCTGAGGGCATCAGAGACCGCATCCAGAGTAAGGCGCTCGCGTCGTGCTGAGCACTGACGGGCGCACATCACACTAACCCTATCCAGCTCCTTCAACCGAGAGAGAATTGTCAAAATTCCAGTTTTAGACCCGAGGGAATGAAGGTAAAGGCGGCGAAGCGACAAGCTCAAGGTTCCAGCCAGAAACGGGGGTCCCTCCTTATAACCCCTGACCTGGATTCAGAACCCTGGGTTGGAAGTAATTAGATCAGCCGCTCCCACCCCATTCCCCCAGGACCTCTAGATCCAAGAACATTAAGATGGAAAGGCGACGAGCCCCGGGATCCCCTATATCGCTGGGGGTGGGACCGACCGTGTGAACGGCGACTCCAGCCGGGTGGGCCTGGGGAACCCTCTACTTACCGGCGCCCGCGCCGCCATGGGGCCCCCTGGGGGCAGCGAGTCGGCAAGGAGCGGCGACAAAAGTCGGTCCGGCCGGCTCGGCCGACCCCTCACGCCAGCCCTGGGCGGGAGACCTGGGACCTCAGGGCGCGCCGCGCAGAGCCAGGGCGCCGCGTCCGGAGCTGCGGGGACGAGCGGCTGGTGCGAGGCTCCGGGAGCGCTGGGCGGGCAGCCCTGTTACAGCGGGGTCTTGGCTCCGACAGAAACGTGGAAGTGGGTCCTAATCTCCTCGGTGTCCTTTGCTGGGTCTCGAAGACCCTCTAGAAGCGGCCTCCGCCCAGCGTCCCAGCCAGCACGCGGGTATGGACCCAGCAGCAGGGACCCTCTGACTCCCGAGGAGCGGACGCCGAGGCCCCGCCCACGCCCAGACCACGCCCCCTCCGCTCTCCGACCCCGCCCAGCGCCCGCCTCCCACGTGCGAGGTACTGTCTTCTGGGGGATGTAGTTTCCCGCAAACCTGGTAAACCAGGAGCGCGCTTTGTTTTTTCTATTTTGTTTCTTTTTTTATTTGTTTGTTTTTGCGATTTCTGTTTTCTGTGAAACCGTGTCCTAAGGTTCCAAAGAGAGGGCTTGGCGTCGTTTTCTCTTAAGGACATGAACACATATCTGGAGCACTCCAGGCAATGCCTTGACCTTAAAGGCCTCTAACATGGGATCCAGGCCTTGACCTTTCCCCGTGTCCCCCTGCAGAAGTACTTCACTCTCTGAGCTAGGATTTATAGTGAAAAACGAAGATAATTCTTTAATATAGTAATTGTAAATGTTGCCCAAATCAGTAGTTTTCAACCCACATACTGTTGCTGGACTAAAGGGGTCTGTTCGCTTGCATCAAAGCCCTGTAGGAACAGGAGCTTGCAGCACAGAAAGGAAGGGTTTATTTTTAGGAAGTGGCCCATGCAATGTTCAAAGACCTGGCTCCCCAGATGGCTTTCAGGGGATGAGTTATATAGGGAAAAAAATCATTAACCATGGTGACTCTCTCATCATTGATGTTTCTATCTCCCTTCTTCTCTCTGAAATAAAGATGTATTTTTTTAAAAAAAGAGATAACATGAACTTATTTAACTAATAAGCCCATGTAGAATAAAATTATTTAATGCTGATAATTTAATTTTTTCCCCTTTTTACTGAATTTATTGGGCTGCCACTGGTTAACAAAATTATACAGGTTTCAGGGAAATGCTAATGATTTTAAAGATATGCCTATTTAACTAAACCAACTCAGACCAGCTTTAATGGCAAATATTTTACTGGATCACATGATTCTGAAAAAGCTTTGGGGTTAGTTTCTGTTATACTTTTGAGAATTTTCGTATAAACACTTGTTCGTTTAAGCCAATTTAATAGAGCCCCCCCTTTTTAAAAAAGAGTTAACCCCCTGAAACTTGCATTTTAAAATATGGCCCAGTGGAGCATTTGAGATCTTGCTCCCAGCATATGTCATCAGTTTGGCTCAAATAAACTCTTTAAGTAAATAAATAATCTGTCTCTATTAATCTGGTTATTAGCTCAACCTAGAACTTAGAAGGTAGGAGGAACACTATTAATCTTTTTTTAGCCCCCATAGTTTCAGATTTGGCCAAATTTCTGATTAAAAAACGTCATTAAACCCTTTCAAATATCTTGTCATGTTTCAGCTGGGACAAGCAAGAAATATTTGTGGCATTATTAAGCAATTCCATGTACCCAATAAAATTCAAAGACCTAGTGTCTTTCCCTCTGAGAGCCAAAAGAAAGAACTGACAGCCTTCATGTCACAGTTCCCCAGTGAGACAATTTCTATTTCTACAATACATTTAGGTAAAAGAGATGTAATCCATTAAAGTCGATATAACCTCACCCCACCCTTTTTAAAACATAAAGTCTGTTTAAACATTCCAATTTTCCTCATCTTATCAAGCCTTACATTTCCATATTCTTAATCTAATTGTAATCTGAGTCAGGGATTCACCAATGGGTTTGAGAAATTCCCATCTCAAGTTGTACTAGAAATTTCTCTTCTCATCCTGTTGGGGGAAAGCCCCTGAAGTCTAAATTCAGGATCAATTCTGAAAAACTGACACATAAGCCTTTTCAAATTCATAAGAGCTTTAATAGGAGAAAGTTACACACACAGGCAAAACAGCTGCTTGCTTCCAGCTGAGAAAAAATCCAGCCCCTCCCAGGACAGGTCTCTTTTTATAGGGGGTTAACAGTAAAAACATATGGTGGGTATTCACATAGACCACCAGAAAGAACAATGCATTTCTAAGTTAACAGATAATATCAGGCAGTTATCCACTTCATACACTCATTCGCCTCCTTCCTGGGGCGTGACACTTATCTTTGGGCAGCATTCTGGCTTTATGGGTGCTCAGCCAAACCTGAGGCTACAGAGTGTTAAACAAGTCACAAAAAGTTAAACAGAGTCTGACATTTCCCAGACACCTTTACTGCTAGAGACATACTGCATCTCTGAGCTCCCTTACACTATCCCCTTACCATTTACCCACTCTTGAGTAAAAAGGCTTTGAGTCCCCATCGAGGGATTAAACCTGGCCCTGTTATTAATATTTAACTTGATTTAACCAGCCTGATTAATGCCCCAAGTAATTGCTGGTCAGGTGACTCACTGTAATGTATTCCTTCCAGTCTTTTAAATTTCACCACACTGGGGTAAATAGAATGGATTTGTTTGGGGCCCTGTAGGGGGTGAACAGGGGGTCAATTTGGCCCCATTTAGCCTTTGGTGAGGAGAGCTCCTTGTCCCCATCAGCTGCTGGTGGGAGTGGACTTTTGTGATAGCCCAAGAAAAGGAATTTTCTGAGACTTGTATGGGTGAGATATTATAGAAAGCTTTATTTCTGTGGACTTATATCCCTGAGTTTCCAAAGTCCTATTTCCCTTTGTCTCACCATGGAAGAAGTCCCATTTTGCCTTCAGCAGGGCTAAGATCAAAGCCAGTGTCTAGAGTTTCCATTCCATGCTGGGACAGTGTGTCCGGTCCTGCATTAAGCTAGCTTAGTTTGTGTTCCCAGTTGCAGTCCATCAGTCCATTTGTGTGGGGTCCATATGGCCACATGACTGTGGAGGGAACACAGGCAGGAGCAAAACCAGAGGACCAGAGAGCCAAGAGCTGAGAGCGCCAAGAGTCAAGAAAAAGAAAACTCCTTTGATTGGGGGATTATGTATTACCCAAATTTTGGTGGGCTTGTAGTGGCCCTGCCCACTCTAACCAATGATCTCTGTTCCCAGGTTTGACTGACAGGCATTTTCTCTATGTTATCCCACCTCTAAAGGGCATGCCTTGATCTCCCCTTGGTTGGACCCCTTCCCCCAGTGATCTGTAGGGAAGGGGCTGGTGGTTACCTGAGGAGTGTGAAATTGTAGCTTCCTGGTAAAGCTGCCCAAATGGCCATGCTTATAATGTCTGGCCTCCCTTTTGCTCCTTTCCTAATATTAATAACTAGCTAATTACAATGGTATCAGACCCATGGCATATATGCCAGGAAAGTAAGTAAGAAAGAAGTGACCATACTCCAGTTGTGGGAAGGACAGAGCTGCCTTTGGGGAAAAAGGTGATAGGCAGAAACCAGTTCAGATCACTGGGGTAGATTTCAAGGCCTTACCTAGTGAAGCTATAAGTGCAAAATTGTCCAGCCTCACTTCACAGTACAGGATTCTCTGAACTTCATCAAGCAATCCCCTATTGTCCCCAGAAAAAAATTAAAAGGTGATATCCTCAAAGGTCACACAGCCCTGCTATGATGGAGACAACTGATTCCATGATTAGCTCTCCTCACAGGGCCCCAGCCCATCCTTCCATACACCCATTCCATGCTCATCATCTTCCTCAACTTCTTAATTTAGAGGAGATACGAGACACTGGTGCCATTGGGACTCTCAGCTCACACCTCATTGATCACTGGGTCAACCCACAGTGATGATGGACAGGCAGGCAGATAGATACCAACTAAGCTCTGGGCTTGGTATGCAGGCTACTGAAAAATGTACCTGGGCTTTGTTTTAATCAGGTATGGGAAGATGGCAGACATAGAGGCAGTTTGAAAGAAAAGCTTTTTACTTATAATGCCCAAGAGCAAAGAGCATGGCAAGCCATGCAGGGCCACATGGGGATGTACCAGGGTTGGTCATAAGGCAGAAGGAGTGAGGGGTCAGAGACCACTGTGGTTTTCACAGGGAGAAATGGGCAAAGCAGGGTAGGCAAGCTGAGCAGATGTAGAATTGGATAGTTTGAATAATTTTGGCAAGCTCTAGGCTATGAAGTGGTAGCTAGTTGTCCAGTACCTGGCCCTGGGATGAGTGGGCAGGAGAATAGTGTCCCAGACTGCAGAATCCTGATGAAAGGAGGTAGGTGGGGGTATGGACCCAGATTGGTTGGTTTGCATATCAAAGACTTGCTCACAGGTAAGTTGTTTACTATTTTAAGAAAGTAGCTAGCTCTGGGAGGGACCGTGCCTCCAGGATAGGCAAGGCCCCAAGATGTTAAAGCATCATAGCCACAGAAACTAAAAACATGACTAATACAGGGCCCAACCTTATCTCCTTATCTCATTAAGATCATAACTCCCAGATACAAACAAATATGAGCTCAGTCTTCCTCCTTAAGCCCCAATACCAGGGCGATGGGGCCAATAGTTAATGCTTCCTCCTCATGTTCATATCAGTCTTTAGACTGCACTTCCCTCACAATTCTAGACCCCAGTATGAACTCCCATAACCACTGCTACCCAACCTCTGGCCCACACCATAGCCATCCCCTTAAACTCCCCACAAGCCACTCTGCACTTGGCATTCAGAGAGTGTTTGGCAAATGCAACCTGGATCTCATTCTGCCCGAGACCTTCTGTATTAGTTTCCTAGTCCTGCTGTAACAAAGTACTACAAACTGAATAGGAATTTATTATTTCACATTTCTGGAGGCTAGAAGTCTGAAATCAACCTCAGTCATAACTGCACACAGTTGTCTGATACCTCCAATCCTCTTTCTCATCTGTGTTGTACATTCTGCCCCTTCCTCTGCTGAAGAAATAACTGCTAACTTAACTTTCTATACACAGAAATGTCTTTGAAGAAAGAGTATAAAACTATTTCAAGTCATAAATGAGAAATTTAATCTAAAATTAACCTGCATAAAACAAAATTCTTATTTAAGGATATTCTATTTAAGGATAAGAGAAAGTGATCCCAGGTGAAAGAGCCACGACATAGAAGAAGGAAGGATCCAAGGGAGGTGCATCTGTGGATTTAAAAAGAATGCTTATTATCTGTATAAAAACATGAGTATTCCATTGTGAAGTTAAGAGGATGGAATTAACAAGCATAGCCTCAATAACATCTCTCTCTCTCTCTCTCTCTCTCTCTCTCTCTCATGATAGGACAAATTGATTAATGTTCTAAGTCTCTTGATATGATTCAGGAGGAAAGGAAAGGATTTAAAACTCTTTTTTCTACTATGTTATAGAAGTATTTGTAATTTTTCGCTTAAGCAATATTAAGACTCAGAGTATACACTTTCAAACTAGAAGAAACTTTGGATTGTAGATAAGTAATCAATAGGAACTTAAAAAAATATATAGCCTGAGCAGCAGGGAAGAGTGTACCTGGGTGAGAGGACAGGTCAAAGGTCTCCAAGGCTGCCCAGGCCCCCAGGGAGGTTACAACATGAGGCTTTCCAGTGGTCTCCTACTAGTCTTCAGGCACAGTGACCCCCTCCTTCCTGCGGGCTCTTGGCCACCCACCTGGACAGAAGCTTTAGGAGAGGCCTCTCTTCACCATGCATAGCTCTTGTTCATTCTCCAGCAGGCGAATCAGTTCTGGTTTGGGAACAGGATACCCTGATCAAGGAGAAATAGAACAGCAGTGTTTGAGTAAAGGCAAAAATGAATATGTATTCAGTACACTATTCAAGACAAGGATGAGATCTTGGAATAAGGCTGCTCTCACCCGTGAAAGAAAATCCTGGCCTCTGACCTGGAAACCAAGAGCACAAAAACCATCCTTGGACCAGAAGTCTACAGAGGATAGTGATGACTGTCTACCTAACACCCATTCCCCTTGACCTCCATCCTGCAGAATTCAACACTGTTCAGGGATACCCTTACCTTTTTATACAGCCGTGGGACTCTGGGAAGGTGATACCTTCATTCCTGAAGCTATTTTCTAATTAACGTTAGTGAGCATCTCAAACTTCCTGGGCATCAGAAACACCTGCGGACGCCTGGCTTTGACCATGAACCAAATGGAACTAAATCTCTGGGGAGGAGACCTGGACACGAACACCATAAAGGCCCTCTAAGTGATTCAGGTGCCCAGAAAGGACTGAAAAAGCACTGGTCCAAATCAACTGATGCCTGACCCTCTGAACTTTTTCTGTTTTATTTGGAAAATGTTGGATGTTCTGCTATTCTGGAGCTATGACCTATGAGGGTGCCAAGTGAGGCAAAGGGTATCTGTACAAACCAGGAGACATCTGCATCAAGTCTCAGGACAGAAATCAGTTCCTGCACTATGAATCTCACAAGCAGGATGTTGAGTGAAAAACCTACCCACAAAGCAGTGCACAGTGCGATTCCATTCATATAACACTCAACAATGGGCCACTCCACTCTCTGGGGATGGAAGCCAGCAAAGTGGTGTCTTTTGAGGGAACTGAGTGGGAGTCAGTGGGGAGAACATGCTGTGGGGGGACAATGCTCCACAGATTGAACCAGGTGGCAGTTACATGAGTGGGTACACAGAAAAATATTGAATTGGACACTGAGGGCTGTACATTTTACTGTGTATGTTATACCTCAAATAAACAAGCATATTAAAATAATAACTCATGCTAAAAAATATCATTGCTGTCTTTGGACAACAGCTTCCTAGAGAGGAGAAAACTGGATTCAGAGTGAGCAGCTTTGGCAAAAATCTGCACCTCACAAGGGATGTGGTGAGAATTAAATTAGCGGAGCGGTGGGAGCCATGTCAGAAACCTGACATGGGTGAGAGCTCAGGGGACATTAGCTGTGGTCACTATTATACACTGCGTTTTTTTAGATTGATCCACATTCTGTTTCCTTAAGTTGGTATCTCAGAAAGGGAATCTTGTATCACTTGTAAGACTAGTTTCACTTTTCACATAGGTTAGCATAAAAATACAACAACAATGAAATCACAATAATACTTTAAGTTCCAGTAAGCTTATGTGGCCTGCTCTGCTCTATGAGTCAGCGGCTGCTCCTTCTGTTGTAAAGGAAAATTAGCCAAGTTAGCGGAGGAGTCAAAGAGATCGATAAAGTAAGATTATCCTGGCAATAATCAGGGGTAGGAAAGAGGATATCCTCAATGCCAGTTGATGATACGTCTGCACACCCTCCAAAATCATCTCCTACACCAGCAGAGGATTGTGGCCCAGGCCTTAGGAAGCAAAGGATGATCATGTAGGCATCAGGGAAAAAAGTAGCCTGCTAACTGAGATTGTGTAGTTTCAGTGTTGCAGAGTGGCCTGCCTGACCCCTGTTCACGGGGTTATTGGGACACATAACCCAACAAAGCTTGATTGCTCAGTTTCCTGCTGGTGAGAATCTGTAATAAGAACCTCAGACCAAGGCCAGCCTATGGTAGGTATTAGAATGAAAGTGTGGGCTTGATTTAATTCTTGGCTTAGTTCTTGATTTCACTTCCTGTTTTTGGCCCCTTGCAGTGCCTGTCTGGACACAAGGAGAATAGGAGAGAGAAGATGAGACAGGAGTTACAGGTAGGAGGGAAGGTGGGTTCCAGAGGACTTGTCTATCAGTCAGTCCTGGAGTGAGAAGGTGAAATGAAGGCTGAGGCTCCCTGCACAGGAGGGAGGTGAGCCTTACCCAGTGAGACCATGAGCCCACAGGTCTCCAGCATTACCTCCCGATACAGTGTCCTCTGAGCCACGTCCAGTTGCCCCCACTCCTCCCAAGTGAAGGTCATGGCCAAGTACTTGAAGGTCATCAACACCTGTAAAGTCAAACACAGACAGCCACGTTGGTCTCGGCGCTGTTGGGGGAGATCAGAGCCCGTAACTTGGTCACTGCTGAAGGTGCAAGGGAGACCCAGGGCCCGAATCACATCTAGTGAGCTGAGCTTAGTACTATGCTCAATGTGGAGGCAGATTCTGCCTTTCAACATAAAGCAAGTGTGCCAGAGAAAAAAGCCATCAATGGAAGAAGCCCTTGGAGAATGACACGAGGTTAGGACTACCCCATAGTAAGTGCTCTGGTGTGTCAGAAAATGAAAAAATATGATAAAAATCCCAACAATAACAGCAGCAGCAGCTGAGCCTCACTGTATGTCAGCACCATCCTGAAGGCTTCACATGCTGTGTTAAAGTGTCTAACGTTTCAGCTCTGGACCCAGATCCCCAAGTTTCAGTGCAGCCTCTAGAAATCAAGCCTCGCCAGGTACATGACCTAGGGGAAATCACTTCACTTCCTTAAATCTCAGTTTTCCCATAGATACAATAATAGCTTCCACCTCACCAGGTTGTTGTGAAAACTAAAGGGAATATATTTCAAAAGCAAACACTGGAGTGTCTGGCTTATGGAAGGACTCTCCCTCTCTCTCTCTGCGTGTGTATGTGTCTGTTTAAGAATTTGGAGTTTTGTTTTCTTTAGTAATTGGTAGGCTTTACTTTTTAGAATAGTTTAAAATGTACAGAAAAAGCCAGATGATAGAGAATCCTCATATTACCCCCCCAACCCAGTTACCCTATTATTAACATCCTACATTAGTATGGTACATTTGTTACAACTAATTAACCAATACTGATACATTATTAACTAAAGTCCACAGTTTACTCAGATTACCTTCGTATTTATCTAATGTCATTTTTCTGTACTAGGACCCCATCCAGGATATCACACTGCATTAGTTATGTCTCCTTGGGCTCCTCTTGGTTGTGACAGTCTGCTTGTTCTTGATGACCTTGGCAGTTTTGAGGAGTATTGGTCAGGTATTTTGTAGTATGCCCCTCTACTGGAATTTTTAAACTGTTTTTCTCATGATTATGGGTTTTTACCATGGAGTTATAGGTTTGGGGGTGGAAGATCACAGAAGTGGAACGGGGCATCTTGTATATGCATGCATATTTCTTGCCTCAGTCCTAGACTCAGTCATTTCTCTAAGGAGCCTTGATTCATTTTATTAGATAATTGTATTAGAATCAAGATTTGGGCACTAGGTGTGCTCATTGCTATTGGGGTGTTACTGTTTTAAAGTCCTCTCAGCTGACAAAGAAATAAATGTGTATGTACTAACCTGTGTATATACCATCCGTATCTATATTAAACATGAGTTCTTTCTTTTCCAGCCATGTCCAGTCTACTGATGAGACACCAAAGGCATTCTTCACTTATGTCACCATGTTTTTGATTTCTAGTATTTCCTTTGATTCTTAGAATTTCCATTTTCTGCTTATATTACCCCTCTGTTCTTGTATGTTATCTATTTTTTTCCAACAGAGCCAACTGTATGCCCACTGCCCACAACGCTGGGGTGTTCCATCTTGGGTTAGAGTGGAAGGAAGAGCACAGTGGGAAAGGTGCTGGAAACCCACAGCCTATGGAGGACATCTGAGCTGTAAATACCTTCACCTCTCCTCCCCAGGACCCTGTTAACTCCCCCATCTAGGCTGGTACTCAGATTTCTCTCCTACCCAGAGTATCTGCTGAGCCTCAGGCAAGTAACTAACCACATCTCTACACGGGTGCCTGATCTCTCCACCTAGGGTTCCCTAGCCCTCTTCTATGAGTGTGTAGTGCCTTCACTGAAAACTTTCTACATTCACTTGAAAGCTGTTTCCATGGATGGTATCACCGCCTCCAGGGTATTCCTAAAAGAGTCATTGGTGTCACTCAGATGCACACTTGGCTCTCATTGCCACATTCGATGATTCATACCCAAGGTCCTATTGGTAATCCCCTGAATACTGCTTATGGTGTCTCCTCCTCTCATCTCAATACTCAGCTAACCTTTTGTTATCACTGTTAGTACTGTGAATGTTTGAAAAGACCTTAAAGGACTAAGAATTTCCATTGTGACCCTCATATGTCTTGGTACCTGTGACTGTTCCTCCACATACCCTCTTACATATGACCTTAGCCCTGACTGCTGATTCTTACCACTCTGGGTAAAACGTAAAATGCCCCACAATGGCTGCTAATCCACAAGAATATTCTCTATGTCTCCCATAATCACCTTTGACAATCATTTCTAAACTGGCTGGACATGGGCTGAAGCCTCCTGTAAAACGTATAAAACCCCGTCCTCCTGCCCTGGTGAGATTGCTACTTCCAGGCCTTCTTGGCTGGCATTTTAAAGTAAAGGCTTCTGCAGCTTGGTTCAGGTTAGTCTCTTCTCACCGCGTGTCCTCTTGTGTTCACATCTAATCACGAAATATGGGTCAGTCTCTAGACTGTGCGAAGATATGCACCCTGGCTCCTTGTTCTGACCCCCAACAGTGCATCATCAAACCTGCGGGGATGGAGGGAATGTTGCTCTTCCCAAGCCAGAGGGTTCCTGACTTATCACATTTGGCTCATGGGAATTGTGTGATTGTATGCATGTGGCCTACACACCTGGCATTGGGGCACCCCATGCCATGTCTGTTTCACAAATCTTTATGGAGTATTTGTGTCACCATACTTGCTGTGGTGGGTCAGGACCTCCATCCTGCCTCAGAGGTCCTTGATTTGTTTTGCATATGGCAGTTGTATGTGTCTCATATCTTTCTCTTATGGATGTGGTGTATGGATGTGGTGGACATGGGCTGACACCTCCTGTAAAACGTATAAAACCCCGTCCTCCTGTCCTGGTGAGATTGCTACTTCCAGGCCTTCTCGGCTGGCATATCTTTCTCTTATGGATGTGGTATATATCTGTGTGGGTCCAGACTGTTGAAGAGGGTTAGCATCACAACATTTATCACACAGTGTCCCAAGGTATATGTGGGAAGACTCCAAGGTATATCACAAACCTGTCACACAGGGTCCCCCAAATCTAGGTTATGCTGCAGTGTCACCATCACATACCTGGCACATTTAGTACCTGAAATATTTGTTTCTAGACTGTGTTTCAGTGAGCTAGTTAAAGTGTCACACCACTAGAATCACAAGACATCTCCTGAAAGCTCTCCACAAACTTGGAAATTATGGATAACCTCTCCACTGTGGACCTCAGATACATAAGGTTCAATTTCAGGCAGATGTATTTTTCACGAAGGCTCTCCTCCAGTATTGTTATACTGAGCAGAGAGACTGCACATTCTCTGTATGTCTAAGGTTAACTCTCTTGTGTGAATTTTCTGGTGCTGGATGAGGTAAAGCTATCAGCCGAAGGCTTTCCTTCATTCACCACACTCATAAGGTCTTTCTGCAGTGTGGACTTTCCTGGTGCCAAATGAGGTTAGAATTTTGGCTGAAGGCTTTCTTAATTCACTGCCCATCCGGGTGAATATTCAGTGCTAGATTAGAGAAGACCTTCGACTGATAGCTTTTCCACATTCATGGTACCTGTAACACCCTTCTCCATTATGGATTTTATCGTGCTGAACAATGATGGACCTTCAGCTGAAGGTTTTCCATATTAACTTCAGACATGCTTTTGGTGATAAATTAGACAGTAAACTGAGAGCTTCTCCACATTTGCTGCACTTCACAAGGCTTTTCTCTAGTGTGAACTCTTTAGTGCTGAATGACTGAATAAGGTAGGTTCTTTGGCTAAAGAATTCCCCACGTCCCTTACACTCATAAGGCCTTACTCCAATGTGAACTCTCTGATGTTTAATAAGCTTTCCCTAAAGGCTTTCCCCACACTGCATTCAGAAGGCTTTTCTTTAGTGTGAATTCTCTTTTATACAATAAGGCTGATGTTTTAGTTAAAGAATTTCCTACATTTACTGAACTTTCACAGCCTTGCCCTACTGTAAACTCTGGTGTTGAATGAAACTGAGGTTGTGGTTAAAGAGTTTGCCACATTGGCTACAGTCATAAGATCTTTCTCCAGTGTGAAATCTCTGGCATTCAATAAGGTTGGAGCTTTGCCTAAAAAATTTCCCACATTCACTGCATTAGTAAGACCATTCTCCATGGTGAATTCACAAGTGACAACAGGTCTGTATTTGAAGCTGAAGACTTTCCCACATTTGTGGAACTCATAAGTTCTTTCTCCAGTATGGACTCTCTAGTGCTGAACAGGTGTGTTTGTGGTCAAAGGCTTTCCTGCACTTGTCACACTTCTAATGACTTTTCCCATTGTGAATGGCTGCCTACACTCAGTGCTGCTTTATGGCTTCTCCTGTTATAAGTGGCTTGGAGCTGGAGAAGGCCTGACCAGGAAGCACTTTCCAAAACTTTGTCACAACTAAAGGAATCCCTTGGCGTATGGATTTTACAGATCTTCACAAACAAGGCCCTGCCACAACCCTTCTGAAAGATTTCTACTGTGCTGCCTCTGGTGAAGGTTTATACTGAAATACGGTTTCCTACCTGCCCCCTAAGGGTATGGTTTCTGCCTGGGATGTGTTCCCCTATCCTAATCCAAGTGCAAAATGTCTTACAAGACTGAGACACATGTCTCACAGGGATGGGATTTCTGGGTAAAAGGACCTGTTTCAGGAGTCCTGACCTGTGACACTCCTTTTACAGAAATGCTCTGCTCAGAAGGTACCTCTTCATCTTCCACTCCATGCCAATAACCTGAAAGCAAAGAAATACAAGGAGTACAGGTGAAGTGCAGCTGACTTTGGTGGGACGGGGCAACCCCATCACAGATGTGCATCTGATATACTGATGAATGAGTCTATGTGAGTCCAAAGGATTGTGGATGGAGAAGGGGGTTAGGGTCAGATTGAGGAAGCACCTGCTGTGTAGTAATGTCCTTCTAAACGTCACAGCATGGGTGAAATGAAGGACAAAGCAGAAGACCAGTAAGGACAAAGGATGGGCGGCAACACCAAGAGCAGAGAGAGGGTCTATGACTCACTCTGAATGGTTTTTAAGACTTGTCTTGTCTGCTGATGACACATGGGTGCTGTGCAGAGGTTGTATCCAGGTCCAAGAAAACCCAATTGCATCAGAGGAGCTTATATTCAAAACTACTTAAGGACATGTGTACATCTCACAACACAATATGTTTGGGGCAATGGTGGAGAACACTGCAAGGGAGCAGTGAAAGGTAAGACACAGAATCCAGAGAGGTGAGGATTATCCCTGGGCTGAAAGTCACAGTACAAATGAGAAGTTGGCAAAATGTCAAGAATGTGGAAGAAAGGGTAGAAATGAGGTGTAGCCACTGGCACTGGAACCAAAAACAATACTGGAAACAGGAGAGATTAATGGTATGATCTGAACACAGCTCTGATGTCACGCCCTCTCACCTACCACTCAATAGGGCCGGGGCCCCTCTGAGCCCATTTTATGTAGTTGGAGTCATATCCACCCTGAGAAGCACCCACAGCTCTTTCCCCCACCCCCAACTGAGCACAGTACATCAGTAATGCAAGTTTTAAGGGAAAGATTTTAGGGGTAAGTGGCAAGCACTGGCCCAGAGCAACTCAGAGCAACAGATCACAGGAAAAAAACCAAAATATTATAAAAAGAACTTCAGAAGAGGATCTTGCAAGAATAGCCCATGGGCCACATAAATAATAACCATGTCAGTGACTATAATTCCTAGCATAGGCAGATACAGAAACATATCGGCTGGAGGAAGGGAACAGAACCTGGGCAGAGAGGTCACCTGTCCAGAGAGAAGGAAAGCAAGGTGGGATCCAAAATCCTCACTGCAAGACTCCCAGCCCCTTACCTGCAAAGTTTTGGGGCAGCAGGTACTGGGACGACATGGGAAGAGGACAGGACGGTGTGTACAGAGCAGCCTTAGCAACCGCAGCACCTACCCGGAGAACTGGGGAAGGAAGCAGTGACCAGGGTCCTGACATACGATGGGCCTGCCCCTGGGGAAAGGCAGAGCCTAGCTCAAGGCACTGGGGCAGCTGTGAGGGTCTTACCTAGAGAGGTCATAAGTGCAAAGTTCTCCAGCATCACGTCACAGTACAGGAGTTTCTGAGACTCGTCAAGGAGAGCCCATTCCTCCTGGGAAAAGTACACGGTCACATGCTCAAAGGTCACGCTGCCCTGCCACAATGAGGAGAGATGAAACCATGAACAGTGTCTCTGAGGACACCTAATCTGTCTCCTCACATATCCACCCCATGCTAATCTCCCTAGCTTCATAACTCATGTGAGGTATTAGACTTGGTGCCATCTCTGCCTGCTCTCTCCTCATGGCCCCATTAATTGCTATGTCTGGCCCTCAGCAATATTACGCCCGTGGGTACACTTAAGCTCTGATGAGCCTTTCCACTCATCCTGTTGGGCAATTCCCAGAAAGTCCACCAGATGGTGCCTCCCAAACACAACCAAACTTGGGCCCAGCCTTCATCCTTAGGTCCCCAATACCAGGGCTCTGGTGACGTCAGTTCTTACTCCCTTTCCATGTGTACAATGTTCTTTAGACTGTACCTCATATCTCCAGACCCCACAGCCAACACCTGCTCCATGCCAGAAATTGCTCCCTGGCTCCCCACGTGTTACTCATCACCTGGCATCCATACTATGCTTGGCAAATTCAAATCGGATCCAGTACTACCCCAGACCTTCAATGGCGCCCACTGGCAGGGAAGCCTTTAATCCTGCTGTGAAAGCCTTATTTCCTGGATCTTTGCTTACCAGTAATTCAGATCCATATGCAGATTTAAGATCCTATTGGTCCTCTTCCACTTCTGTGATGCACCTGCTGTCCCCTCAGTAATCACAACCTTCCTCTCTCACCTAACACTCATTCAAAGCCCAGCCCTGGGGCTCTGAGCCTGCCCCAGCCTAGTGACTCTACCGGATGACCAAATTTGCCTTGAGCTAATCCATCAACCTGACTGAAACACTCCAGAGTCACCAAAAATTCCTGGTGAGTCCACAAAGATATAAATAGGAACAGCCCAGCCTTGGTGTTATATATCCTCAATGACTCCTTTGCTTCTGCATCTGCCTCAATGTCCACTCTTCCCTTGGAAGCCTTGGCTACCTGCCAGACCATCCTCTCTCCACACCTTCCTTCATGGCCAGTACTTTCCCTCAATTGTGCTTGTGATGCCCACCACCCCTAACTAGGTGTCCAACCAAGAGACCCAGTCGTTGGTGGACCCTCCCCTTCCCAGCCTGCTAACAGCATTACCACCATAACCTGAAGATTCCTCCTCGTGAATGTGACCCACAGCTCCACTTTCTTATGGATACACAAACTAGTCACCACCTTTCTGATGTCTTTATTCTGAACCACCTCCCAGAGATCCAGACCTTTGGGTCCAGCTGCCAACTTGATGCCCTTCCTTAGTGTTTTCTGAAAAAATCTCAGATTCTTAACATGGCCAAACAAAACTCCTGATATTCCCTCTAAAAATTATTGCCAACTCTCCGTTCTTCCTTCCAAAACCTTAAGGCAATCCCTGACTCCTACCTCTTTCTCTCTCATCCTAAACATTAGAAAATCCAGTCAGCAATACTTAAACAGATCCAAAATCCAACCACTTCCCCCACTTTCATGGTCACCACAATGATCTAGTTACCACCAATACTCACCTGGACTATTGCAGTAGCCTCCTCCCTCCCTCCTAAAGTCTGTTATTCACTCTGCAGCGAGAGAGCCTCTTAAAACCTGGGTCAGATAACCTCATTGTTCCCATCCCTTTGCTTCCATCATCTCCAGAAAAACATCCAATTTCTCAGGCTGCCATTGTAGGCCTGACTCTTACTCCCCTGATCTCCAGAAAGAAAGGAGACTTGTAATTCTCTCAATACTTCCAGCTTAGCCTCACCTTCAAGCACTTGGACACACTGATATTTGTGCCTGGGATAATTTCCCACACTTGATTTCATTAGTTGCTAAACAAAGGAACTATTGCATATAAACTCTGGCCTAGGATAGTGGTAGGCTGAGTCCCAGGTCATCACAATCTCAGAGATCATGGGTGGGGTGGGGTGTTGGGACTGGTGAGGGCTCACTCACCTGTCTAGGGTCCTCAAGCACTTCTGTGGCCATGGAACCTGTGGGAAGAGTGCGGCAGTGAGAAGCAGGCAACCATGAAAGGCTCCAAGGGCTTGGGCCTCCCTTGTACCTCTGCGCAGCCCTGGAATCAGGTGACCTTGGACTGACTGTAAAACCTCTGTACCCCAGTTCTCAGTAATGCCTCTTACCATCTGTGTGTTACTTTGGACAAGGACTCAACCTCTCTGTGCTTCACTGTCGTCATCACCCCTTTTCCAGCTTGTCCTTCCTCTGAGCAGCTTTAGGGAAAGTTAAAAAACCCTAACTCTGACCATGCTGTGGTCACAAACATCCACGGTTCCAAACACCATCAGCCCCTGCTCTGCCTGCCATTCCTGGCGTGACTTCTCTTCACACACTGCACGGACCCCAGGTTTCCCAAATGCTCCGGGCCAGTAGCCCATGCAAGCCTTTGCACGCGCTGATCCCTCTGCCTTAACACCCTCCTACACTTTATCACACTGGCTTTCAGAAATGAGGACATCACCCTCGGGCGCCTTCTGAACAGACTCCCTGAATTTGGAGCTTTAGGATTCAAAAGTAGGGATGGGGCAGGTGAGGGCCCAAGGACTCAGCACCAGCTTGTACCAGGTCCATCAGGGAGGCCACCCAGACCGTGCCTGTGGGTGACTAGGGTGGAGACTCCGGGGGACTGCCTCCGGCCCAGCTCTGACGCAGGATCACCCCAGGGACCAACCCAGCGAGCCTAGGATTCACCTCTGGGCAGTGAGGACACTTCTTCACGAGTTTCTCTCCTCCCGTTGCCTCAGGCCCGAGGCAGCAGTCCGCAGCGGCTGACCAGGTGAAGCCAGCCCAGCCCGGACAAAATGACTGCCACAAACCGAGACCGGAAGTCCCACCCCTTCCTTTCCCGCCAAACGCCGAGCCGCCTCTGTCCTGTGCCTTCATTGGCTCATCGCTGCGCCCGGCCTGTCTGCGCAGAGCACTCTGGGTAAGGGTAATGGAGGCCTCAGCTCGGCGCTGGGGAAGGGGAAGGGCGCCCCCATCCCCCTCACCCCCACCCCCTCCGACTCCTGGAAAAGGAGTCCCCAGGCTCTGAGCGAGGGGAAGGCGCCCAGGTTCCTGGGCAGTGTGGTCAGCTATTGATCCCTAAAGGGTTGATATCTATTATTTCGTACACCATCGAGCTTCCAGAGGCTAAACAAATTATCTCCGATGCTCCCCAAAAGCTACAGATCCAAATGGAACGATCACTCCATGTGTCACTGAGACCCAAAGTGGGTCCACTTGTAGCTGGGAACTAAAAACATTAACTTGTTGCTGCTCTTCGAACGCGTGTAGCCTGATGTGTTTGAGTCAGTTGTGCGAATTTCAGTCTGTTCTGTCACGGACAAGAGGAAAAAGCGTCTCGACAGAGCCATGACAAGAAAGACAGAAGAGGGATGCTGGGCTGCCCTGAAGCAAGTGGGTACACTGAGGATGTCACCTCCAGACGTGATCCTTCTTTATTCTTCAGAACACGGAGGGGCACAGGAGAGAAGCGATTCTGCTTGGCGGAGAGGTCGGGGCGGGCCTTCCAGCCTCGGCTTGCAGCCGTCCTCTTGCTGGTCGGGGGCAGGCTGGCCTGATCAGCAGCTTGGAGAAAGTCAAAGAGGACACTTAGAGTTACCAGGGGTTTGAAACTGAGCAGGGATCTGTGGCGTCAGGTTATTTAGTGCTCTAACGAAATGTTCAGTGCGCACCAGAGACTTAGAACAAGGGAGTCGAAGACTCCTTGGATCTTACATTATATTCAAGGAGGACGGACAGGAAGCATGAAAGAAGAAATGCTAAATGGTACAGAATGTTAGAACGTGGTAGGCACAATAAGAGGAGAGGGTGTGACTGTGCTGAGGAGGCAGTGAGGATGTACTACTACCCAGTGCTGTAAGAGAGGCCTCTTAGCAAGAGGGCAATTAAGGTCAAACTTGAAGGTGAGGCCTGAGCCGTTGCAGGGGTTTTGTTTTTAAGTACCGGGCAGAAGAAACAAGCGGCTGGGGGGGCTTCTGTGGGTGGAGCCTGGCACCGGTTTGAGATAACCTGCATCCTGGGGCTTCTTCACCGGGTCCCTTAGCAGTGGAGTAACTGGGATCTCCAGAGGGGCCCTTCTCTGCTTTCCTCCCTGCAGAGACCCTCAGGGATGACGATGAGGACTCGGGGATTCATCCCTAGGGGTCTGCAAACCTCCAGCCCCATGGGCTTTTCCTAGAACACTGGTTCTGAGTCTGATCTGTGGACCAGCAGCAACAGCATCACCTGGCAACTCTTCAGAAGTGCAGATTCTCAGTGAACCCAGACCTACTGAATCAGGCATTCTGGGCTAAGGCCCAAACCTGTTTTAAAAGGCCTCTAGGTAATTTTGATGTAAGTGTGACAACACTCCATCCTTCTGCTGTGATTCCTATAGAGTGGGATCATGTGTTTGTTGTTGTTTTGCTGTTAACAGGAATCCTTTCTAAAGGTGCAGGATTTTAAAACTGAGATTGCAAAGCATATCTGTGCATGTTAGTTTTCCTAATATTTAAACAAATTAACCTATCAACATTATAAACATTTATAAAATAGTAAAAGAGCCTGGTAATTCTACCTTTTGGAGCATAACAGTTTTTGCAGTATTATATTTTCCTTTTAGAATTGTGTCTTCACATGTATGCATTGCTCTAGGTATGTGTATGTGTGTCCAGATACATTCCTATACATGTTATTTTTCCTAGTAAAAACAAAATTAGACTTTGTATATGATTTGCAGTTTGCTTTTCTCACTCAATATACCTTGGTCTGCCAATTGACCCCTTCTCTCAGGAAAATGGATAAAAACTCTGGTGTAGCCATACAATGGGTTACTACTACAAAATAAAATGGAATGAATGATGAATTTATGCAACAACACAAATTCATCTAAAAATCAGTATAGTGACCAAAAAAATTAGGCAGACAAAAGGCTACCTACCTAACGTATGATTCCATTTGTATGAAATTCTAGAAATGGAAAACCTAATCTATAATATCAGAAAAATATATCAATCAGTGTTTTGGGGCTAGATATGTGGAGGGACTGACAGCAAAGGGACAAAAGGGAATTTTTAAGATGATGGAATATTATTAGATCTGTATCTTAGTTATTAGGTACTCAAGTCAATAATTTGTCAAAATTTACCAAACTCTATACTTAAAATAGCTATTTTACATAAATATTACCTTAAAGAAATTGACAAAAAAAATTGAAGCAAGAGTATAAAGAGCATCATCCTAAAGTCATTGTTTTATGAGCAGATTTGCTACAAGATGAAATCGACTATTTTCATGGTAGAGAAGTCTAAATTTTTTCATAACTGTTTAAAAAAATTATTTTTTAATCCTCACCCAAGGATATTTTTTCCATTGCTTTTCAGAGAGAGTGGAAGGGAGAGAGAGAGAGAGAGAGAGAGAAACATTGATGTGAAACACATTGGTTGGTTGCCTCCTGCACACACCGGACCAGGGCCAGGGATGGAGCCTGCACCTGAGGTACTTGTCCTGGCCTGAATTGTATGTGATTATTAGAGGAATAAAGGAAAAAAATCCTTGATCTACAATTAATAATAAGGCCATATGTCTTCTTTATGTTTAATGGCTATTTGAGTTTCCCTTTCTGTGATTTTTTCCATATTTCTATTGGGCTGTATCCTTTCCTGATAGATGTATTAATATTCTCTATATCAGTCCTTTTCAGTTATATATAATACAAATATCTTCTTCCAGTCAGAGAATATCTTTTCACTTTATGATACTGTTGATGAACAAAGCCCTTGAATTTCATGTATTTATATTTTCCTTTATAGTTTATGCTCATTGCTTGTATTTAAGAAATCCTTCCTTACTTTGAGGTCATAAAATATTTTTTTATATTTTACAATGAAATTTTTAGTATAACCTGAAATGGGGATTTATTTTCATTTTTTAAATATCACAACTAATTATTCAGGCATACTTTATTGATTTGGCCATTTTTTCTCAGCTGACCTGTATTGCCTCATGCCATGTATTAGATTCCCATACATGCATTTATCATTCCCTTTCCTCTCAACTAGTTTCTTCTGGAATTCTGAAAGTATATTGGACTTCTTGATCCATCCTTTGTGTCTCCTAAATGTAATTTCTTACTTCCAAACTGTAACTGTATTAAATCAATTTATTTTGTATTCTATCCAATAATTCGTGCATTTCATTCTTAGCTGGTCAAAATGTGGTGTGTGTGTGTGAGTGTATGTGTGAGAGAGAGAGATTGAATGTGTTTTCCAATGTATCTCAATCATGAGAGCTTCCCTGAGAGCTTTATATTTTCATCTGGCTTTGTGTTGCTGTGTAGTGACCTTTTCTGCCCTATTTGAGAACCCCTCTCTGTCCGAGGACTTTTTTACCTTATGAGTTTGGAGGCAGTCAGAACTACCTCCCACTGATGGAGACTGATTCCCCAGACTCTGCTCTGGCGTGAGTGTAGGGCTTGACCTGTATTTGGTGACCAGATGCCTCTGCCCCAGACTTTGGATCTGGGTGCTGGTACCACAGAGAAGCGAGGACAGTGGAGACCCACAGAAGTTCTTTGGCATGCTTTGGCTGCTTGACCACTTTCATTCCTGCCAATTTGCCAAGTTTAGTTTTCTAGTTTTCTAGAGATTCCAATAGGTTTTCAATAAATTATTCTTTACCTGAATCAGCTGCAGTATGTTTGCTTGCCATTATGAACCCTAAATGACAGATGCAATGATGTAAATTTAATTGTCGACAGTATTACAGATGTCCCCCAATCCCCCCTCACTTTTAACCCCTGCGCCCAGCCCCTGCCCCACCCCAGGCCTTCACCACACTATTGTCTGTGTCCATTGGCTAAGCATATATGCATATAATTTATTTGGTTAATCTCTTCCCACCCTTCTGAGATCTGTCCGTCTCTTCCATGCCTCTATGCCTCTGGACCTATTTTGTTTATAAGTTTATTATGTTCATTAAATTCCACATATAAGTGAGATAATGTGATATTCGTCTCTCTTTGACTGGCTTATTTCTCTCAGCAAGAGAAAATGGAGGGAATTTCATTTATATGATAAAGCACAAAAGTACAAACTCCCAGCTGCAGCATACTGAACACCTTTCCCTAAAGCCCTGGCAGGATGTCGACTGCTCTCCTGCTCTGGCCTTGAGCAGGCTCTGCCAGTCAGTGACTCCAGGGAAAAGGCGGGCAGACCTCAAAGTTGCCCGTGCTCTGCCCTCAAGTCAGGCACTGAGGTGCCCTGCCCCTGCCCCGGCCATACTTGTGTTCCCCTTCCGGCTGAGATCACCCCGCTGCCCCTGCACCTCTCCTTGGCCGTTTTCCTAGGCAGTTCTACCTGGATCCAGTGTCTTTGCCCCTAAGAGGTGGTATCGAATCAGGCAACCTTAGTGTTCCGCTCTGAGGGTCCTGAGGGGACACTGATGAAGCCACTACTGTCTGCTTATACCTCAAAGTGTCTGGTCCCTCAGGAATGGTAAAGGTCCCTCCTCCAGGCCACAAACTGACTCTCCTCTGCCAGGTGATCAGGCAGTCACTTCCATAAGACTTGGGCTTTCCAATCAGCCTCTAGATCCTTGCTTAGAGGAAATGGAGCTGAAAACATGAGGAGTGTGAAGGAAGGGGCTATGGAAGGAGGGAGACAATTAACAAGTGTCTGAAAGGCAGGGACTATCAGAAAAGGAACCCCCGGAAGTAGTGCGAGTGTACCATGAGCATCTAGGCTCCTGGTGCCCAATGGATTGCCACATATTGGGAACAGTCCTGGGCCCCTGAAGGACAGCAACCTCTATTCCAAGAAGAGATTACAAAACATCTATGAGCTCGTTCACCAAAGGCCATGCCATCACCAGCTGAGAACAGCTGGGAACCGCTGGGAACTTCCTGCCTCCTCGCAGGAATGACCCAGGTGCAACAGGGCCTCTCCCCGACCATAGCCTGCTTCCTGCTGCCAGAGAGGCTGAGGAAGGGAGAGCTTGACGAGGCCACTGGCGTAGCCTTACTGAAGTCACAGAAGTCTCAGAGAGGAAGTGCTGTCAGATACTCTGTCCAGAAGAAACTCTCCTCCCATCCGTCAGTGGTAGGCCCTGTAAGTAGAAATGTTCAGTGGCGCTAGAGCTGCCCCCTGATGCTACCGCCGGTGTTGTGGGGCCAAGGTGAGCTGCTCCCACCTCCTACCCACCCTGCGCGGTCATTGCTGAAGACCTCGGCTTGGAGAAGAGAGCAGAACCAACGGGACCACGAGGTCGGAGAGGAAAACCGAGGCCGGTTTTACTACTCAGACAGCAGCTGCACTCAGCCTGCCTGTTCTGTCCCCCGGCTGGTTGCAGGGCCGCACCTACACTGCCGCTGCCGCTTTCTGCTTGCGGCCCCTGGCCCGGCTGGCCTGCCCGTGGGGCGCCAATCCCGTGTTTCTCGGTACTCCGCGCCCCCACCACAAGATACTGATGGTGATATGAGATGCACAGTTTCTAACTCTCCTTTTGCTGTTCTGCTGTTTATCACTTTAGATTTCAACCCATATGTGGGGTTCCATTAATAATGGGAATAAAAGGCCCTTTGCGTCCCTCCGTCATAGTTGCAGGTTGTCTGCTTCTCTTACCACACCTCCTGGCACTTCCTCCCTCCCCTTAAAGCCCACCTTCTGCAGAAATGAATCACCTTTGTGGGTAGATTCGCTTCCCTTTTTCTTACAGACTCCTCAAGTCCCTTTCGCCAGCACCCCGACTTCACCAGCCCGCCCATCCCTGCTGCAGCGGTCACTCCCACCATCCCAGGCAGCCGGTCTCCTAAGGCGCTTTGGACTTCGGTGTAACTGACACGGGCACCCTGGCTTCCCGGCCTTTCATCTTCAGGTCTCCACCAGGATGCGGTGTCAGCTCCCTCCAATTTGACCGGGCCTGTCCCAATGGGGGGCAGCTATTCTCAGGAAAGGTCACAGTTGCCACAAGCCCACTTGCTTTTAGGGTAGTCAGCTCCACCTGAACTTTCAACCTTCCCTTTGGGGCAGGAACCATCCTTTAGCTACAATTTGGGAGCTTATACAGGCAGCCACAGGGAGCCATTCTTTCCAATGTCCCTGTCTTCTCTGACCCACCTGACGCTGATTCTGTGGTCACCTCACTCCCATAAGCGGCACCTCTTCAGATCCAACATCCAAGCCTGCCTGTGACTCTGATGGTCTGGATACCACTCCCAGGTCCCAGTCTGCCTCTTTCTGCCTCCTCTTTACAGCTCTACCGGCTCTTTCCCTGTGGGAAACCTGGTAGCCCCAGAAAACCTCCATACTTAACCTATACTGCAGCCTTGGAACCCAATAGCAGCACAACTCAGTCAGTGTTTGGGAGTTTGACATCCCCATGTTCCAACTTGGGCATTGCTGTCAGCCCCCAGCCAGCCTTTGGTGGCATGTCCCTGTTTTCCCCATTGGTGCAGCCACTTTTTCTTGCTCTGGAGCTTCCAACAGGATGCACAACACTGAGGACTGCTGCTCACCTTTGACCAATACCACTCCAGACCTATGTGGTTTTATGGGGTTTTCAGTCCCTACGGGTAGTGGCAGCTTTGGGATCATTGTGCATGTCCCAGACCTCAGGTCCCATGTCTGGAACACTCAGCTTTGGAGCAAGGCCAAGTGGGACACCCAGCAGCACAGCTCGTGTGTGGGAGACAGACCTGAGCACCAGGTACTTTTAAGAAGACATTTCTATTCTTACCTTCACTCAGAACACCAGGGCCTACCCAGACAGAGTACCCCCTTTAATGTGGAGTAGTGAGCACCACTAAAAAATTATTTAAACTTCAGCACTTTCGTTATTCTCTTTCAGAGCAAACGTAGTAGCTGTGGCATTGTCACAGCAAGCAGTAGTCTCACGTTTGTCACCCACCCAGCTTTCTTTGGAGACAGAAGTGTTGGATCACTAACCCATTTAGCAACTATAAGCCAAAGCTATCTAGAAACGCTGGGTAACCCCTAACTGCCATGAATGGGCCTTGCTCTTCTCGGAAGAGGCTCAGCCACTTCTAGTTATGTCAAACAAACTTAACCTGCCTGCGTCCTCCCACGGCAAGCTGGAGTCAATACCTCAAGGTGTTCGTGCGTGTGTAAAGGGGTGTGGTTTCAGATGAGGCTGGTCAGGAGTCAACGCACTGGCCTTGAGCAGTTCTGCTGTGGAGAGGAGAAAGAGATCAGTGAGTATTAACCGTACCGTACCTGGCTTCAACTGTTAGCCTGGCAGACTCAAGCTATGGCCATTTTCCTCTAGTCCTGGATGGGCAGAACCCCCTGCTGCCTAAAGTTGCCCCCTTCTGGCTTACCTATTTGCCTCAATGATCCCTTTATTTCTTACCTAGATGACTCTCTCTCCCACATACATATACACATAGATAGACATAGGTATATATATACAGATAGACATAGATATAGGTATAGATATAGGTATAGATATAGATAGCTATACCACATTCTATTTGCTGAACCACGGAACTTCGAAAAGTTAAGTCTGGTTCAACACATCATCACTCATATGAGTCAATTTTTCCTCCACAGTTGAGTAAAAGGGCAAAGATATATGAGCAGAGGATCAGTTAATGAGAACAAGAATATATATAATTATTATATAACATTATATAGAATTATTATATAAAATCATAACTATATATGTTTATATATTTGAATTACTTAATATATATTAACATTCTATTACTTAAAATATATTTATCTTAAAATTATACATAATTGTATATATTTATAAAATAGGATATGGTATAGTCACACTTCACAACTGCACATGCTGATGTCTGAAATCTGTGTTTGTTTTTGTTGCTATTTTTTTGTTAATCCTCACCGGAGCATATTTTTTCCATTGATTTTTAGAGAGTGGAAGGGACAGAGGGAGGGGGGGTGGGAGAAAGAGAGAGAAATGTGGATGTGAGAGAGACACATCGATGGGCTGCTTCCTGCATGTGCCCCGACCGACTGGGGCTGTGGATGGAACATGCAACCCAGGTATGTGCCCTTGACTGGGAATCAAACCCGTGACCCTTCAGTCTGTGGGCCAAGGTCTAACCACTGAGGCACAGGAGCCGGGGCTGCTGTTGGCACTGTATCAAGACTCCAGATTAGTTCTTCAATGTTGCACAGAGTTGGAAGCCCTTATCTAAAAGAATGACTTTTTTAAAAAAGTCTATTAAATGTAGTAAGATGGGGATTTGGAAGAAGTTTCTATTTTTCCTTTCTCCGGGGCGTGGGTTTTGGAGATTTTGAGGATAATGGATGGTGGGGGGGACCCTTTGGATTGCATTTGGTTACTCTGTAAAAGTGAGTTTCATATTTTCTTCTGTTTTAAACATGGTAAACTGGACTGGATTTCTAATTGAATCTCCCCTTCCCTGGGGTGGGTTTGGGGGAGTTACACTGGGGGCGCACCCCAGGCAGTCCGGCCCCTGGCAGAGCACTGTGAGCGCCATGTGCTCTTCCAGGAAGGACTTCGGGAAGACGGCGTCCTGCTCACCCTCATGGCCGTCCTTGTCACTGCTGGACCCCTGGCCTGCCGCTGGGAAGCTGGAGCTGGCTGAGCGCAGGCCCGATGTGCTCCACTCCACTGAGCTGCTGAGGACAGGTGGCAGCCTCTACCTTGCCAGGGAGTCCGTGCCACTGTCGCCCACCAGAAGGCTAGGTGGTCCCGGGCTTGGAGTCTCGTGTCCTTGGGCAAAGTGCCCAGCCCTGCGGTGGCTCCTGTATCTCAATCTAGGCCATGCAGTAGCGCACAAGGTTCTCACGGAGCAGGCGCCAAGGCAGAGTCACCTCTCCCTTGATCCTACTGAAGTATCCACTGGCTGGCTTGCTGGGGATCCGCAACGCCAGCCAGCAGCAGCCATCCAGCTTGTTCTGCACCTTGACGACAGCTCCAAACCTCCTTTGCTGAGAAGCTGTAATTTTTGGAAGAGCGGGAAAGCTGTCTCTGTGTCTCACTGAGGAATGTAGCACCCAGTAGCTGGTCTCTGGGAGTAACAGTCTCAGCAGGAATCTTGTCTTCCAGGATCTTCAGGACTATCAACTCTTGCTGCTGTTTGTACATCAACACCTCTGCTCAGGTAGAGACAAGAATCACTAACATTAGGAAACAAGCTACCTGGCTTCAGCAAGCATTAGACCATCATGTCCCACTCTTTGATGGAACTGGAGATTGGTTTGTGAGTCTGTTCTCATGGATAATGCAAGGACTCATGTCCATATGAAAATAAATTCTTAAATTAAGTTTAACCACTTTTCTTTGTAGCACTTGCACTTATTATCATAAAAATCTCCATAGCTTGCCTTTCCTGCATCAGAAAAATTACATCTGCACAACATGTGCCTTGAATAGATATACCTGCTTTTAACTCATGAGATTTAGCTTTACCACAGGCTCAAGTTCTTCATTCCCCCAGAAGATTCAGAAGACATAAATAGCATCATAGATATGGAGAAAGAGTTGACAGTGGGGAATTGTAACCGGGAATAAAGACTTTATACTACTCTGTCTAACATGAAGTAGAATTAAAATATACTAACAAACTTATAAAAACAACTCATATACTTAGTTTTCTTATGAGCATACTGCAGGCACCGGCAGTTTTCAGTTTGTACAAGAACTGGCCTTGACTACAAGACTTTGGATGAGGCAGATCTCCCAACCACAGGAATTTGACTGATGCTGAATGGTTCCAGGGTGCTACATTAAAGAACTATGTTAGAACCAGCAATGATCCTGCTTGCATGTCTACAGCCCCTCCCCTTGCTCTCTCTGTTCTACTTTTTCTCTCACTGTCTATAAAAACCCCTGCATGCACTGAGATGTTAAGATGGTCTTTGGGAACCAAGTCCACCATCTTCTCAGGCTACCGGCACTTGAATAAATCATTTTCCTTACCCTGACACCACCATTCAAGTATTGGTTTTCAAGTGGCAGTCAGCCGAATCTGGTTTGGTATTAGTTGTACTTATGAAAAGCACCTTGAATAATATGTCTACTTTATCTTTTCCACAGAACATCTGTGCTATATTCTTTTTGGGCCAAATGTTGGAAACTATTTTTGCACTTGAATGATACTAAACTAGTGAGACCCTAAAAGAATGCTTAAAAACATGTATCTTTGTTTTGAATCTTCTAGGCTATTTCCTAGGTTAGACTATTCTATAACTGGATTATATTATAATCATGTGGTGTTATACTTCAGAATTGAGCTGTGCATTTGAAACCTGTGTGGTTTTGGGAACCAATGTCACCCCAATAAATGCAGTAAGAAAAAGTTGGGGAAGTAGGGTAAGGATATTCAAATCATGCTGACCTATTTATTTTCTGCATTTTCTCATTCACTGCTCTTACTCTTGATTTTCTGATACCTTATTCTGGCCTTACAGTTACCATATTTTAGTATCCCATTTCATCTTTTCATTTTCTCCTATCATTTTTTTCTTTTTTGCCCAGTGTTCATTCATGTCAGTTAAATTTTGCCCCACTTTTTATTATTTTAGGCCTCATTTTTTGAAACATTTATCCACTTATGTACAACACTGTTACATTTCTTATAAATACACTTCTGAGAACTAAAACTAGTGATATATTAAAGGCATAGGAGCATAGATGACCATTTTCTGATGTCATGCAACACCAAGAAAGAATCACAATTTCCTGGGTAGAATAATTATTTCAAACTTTTCCTTTTTAGGCATAAATTTAAATACATATGGGGTAGGATGGCAACAATAGGTTGCCAGCCTGTGATCTCTAGCTGTCCAAATCTATACCCCATCCCAGCCCCTGCTATTTTAGAGGACTAAAATGGATGAATATTGTCACTGTAACACATTTCAGTGCAACATTTGGGAAACTATGCTATAAAGAATTGATAAGCACACAACAAATTCTTTCAAGAAAAAACTTGTCAGTCAAAGCAGAAGATGAAAAAGAAATTACTAGGGAGACAGAGTAATAACCAGTACATTTCAGTGAAATTGAAGGGGACAAAAAAAACCTTTAAGGTGGTAAAGTGTTCAAATCTGCATAGTGATGACTAGAAATTAACAGACAATTGCAATAAGTGCTTAGAATGATAACCAGTGACACACACTAGTTTTAATAAGTCAAATTGTTGCCTCTCTAGTGAACACTACTGTGACATACCATTTAAAGAAAATTCTCATTGAAGAGTAAAGACCAACTACAGTAATACTGAAGGCCATGTGAGGTTTGTTTTTGGCAAAGAAAGTAAACTTTATTTGGTTTAAGTCAACATGAGATTTATTGCTCACTGAATAAATACTAAGAATATATCATTTGGCAGGCACTATGCTATACCTGTGCTGATGTCCAAGGTATAGAAAAAAAAATCTGAAAGAGGTTATATGTGTTGAGAATGATTTCACGGTGATCTAAATAGGCAAAGAGAGGGCCTTCTAATGCCAGGGGAAAGCTGGGGAAAAGTTGTGACATGGGAGTCTGCATGGTTGAGAATAGCTGGTCTGAGTGCAACATTAAATGGACAATGAACAGAAGATATGGAGTGACTAAGATAAACAGATGCAAGATCTTCAAGAGATTTGTAAGCGATGCTGAGATTCTGGGATCAGAATCCAAAAGACGTCAGAGGCCAGCCTAAGGTATTAAGCCTGTCTTCCAATGAAACATAAAACAATGTAAAAATATGCATCAGAAAAATTGAAGTGTGGACATAAAGGCACACATAAACAGTAATGCTTTGAGTACAGAAGAAAAAGACACCTCTATAATGTCATTTGTAAAATACCACCACCTACTGACAGTAATGAATCTATGACTACATCATGTCATCTTTATTATGGTGATCGTGGTTACTGGGGTGATTATAGTAAGCAATATTTTTAAGAATGAAATGTATTTTTAATGAAGGCAACCTCTGCCAATTAAAATATAAGTACTTACGCTTTTCAATAAGTAGAAAATGTAATGTAATTTAGAAAATGCTAAATACTGTGTATTTTGTTGTTTCTATATTTTATTTGTATCTATCCCTTCACACCATCCCAATTTAGGCCCTCATTTGATTCATCCTGGACTATTTCAGAAATTACTTCTGAAATTTCCTTTTTTTTTTCCCTTTACACCCATTATTGTTTCTTTTTAAAGTTAATTAGATATAATATACTTAGAGGGAGGCATATTAACTGTTCCTAATGATCAAAAACATATATTAAAAAAATACTAATTAGCCTGCCATAGAAATAAGACATCATTTTACTCAACTACTTCAAAGATAAAGACAATGAAACCATAAAGTTGAACATGTTAAGTTTATTGTTCAAAAAGAGAATTGCAGGCATTTTACTGATATTTGCCAGCATAAATTTTAATTTTTGCTATCCTGCTTCATCTGGTAGTTCTTTGGTAAATCGGCTGTAATTGGGGTGATGTTCACGCAATCAAGGTGTTTGAGGAGTTGACCTCGAGAGAGAGGCAGCAGAGGTATCCGCCATCAATGGCATTGGGAAGCTCGGGCTGCCTGCTGGTTGCAGGGTAGGAGGAAGACCATCAATGACCGATGAGTAAGAATATCTATTTGGAAAAGTAGAAGGCTGCACCATCCTTTCAAAATAACTTCTCTGTAAGGGAGAAATGATGTGGTTCTGAGAAGAAGCTGTGGTTGTAATGAAATTCACCATGCGGGTATTTGCTTGAGTGTAGCTGCTGTGTGAATGCACAGGGAAAGTGGTCAGCTGGTTTGAAATAGCATATCGGTCCATTACAATTTGATCTGATGGTCTAACTAAAGTAGATGATGGAGGTGAAAAATTACTTCTCATTTGAGCAGTTGTCTTAGCAATTATCTGGCTGGTAGCAGGATTTCTTATTAGAGGCATATTTACATTGGTGGAGTGTGGAAATACACTTTCTTCACTTGTTTCAGCAAGAAAACCAGAATTATGGTGATCCACATGATCATCTGCTCCTAAGTGCTTCTTGTTGAAATCTTGAAACAATGAAGATCCTGGGGAAGCATTTTTAATCCCAACTCTTCTTTTCATTCTTACTAGGAGTTGGGGACAGCCTCGTTTAAAATTGGGATTATGAAAGAACTGTAGCTAAAACCAAAGGAGAAAGTTACCCAGTGACATTTTAAACCAAGATACTAGAATGTAACAAACCTAATCTATAAAATATCATTTCCATTTTATCACACAAAGTTAATGTCATCAAATGATGCATGTACACTGTTAATATATTTGAAAGTTTACTTATTAGGCATGGACATTTAATTATGGTTTTCCAACAAAAATGTGTTGTACATTTACAGTGCCTGTGAAGACCACTTCGAATGGTTTCAGGACCTTTATTTAGATAGAGTTCATCAATAAGGTTCAAAGTTACTAGCAGAATTCCTTATAATCCTGAATGTTTACGCCCAAGCTGTCCTAAATTTAGAAAAATAATTTAAAAAATCTGTTTTTAGCTTATATATATATATGAACACATCAATGTAAAAAATAAAATCTTGCATAAATATTCCCTGTATAAGTTGTAACCAGAAATTTCTGAATACCTTGCTTAACACAGAGACTTCTTTTTCTTCTGCCAGAAAGTCAGCTAGAGAAGCAGATCTTTGAAAATTCTGTCGCATTTTACTAAATCCATAAAGGTTAAGCTGTCGAACTAAACTTTTCATGCTCTCAGTCTCAAATATTCTGAAGGGGGCCTTTCTTTCCAAAACTTCTTTCTTAAAGAGATCTTCATTAATCACTATAGAGGTTCCATTCTCATCCCACCAAATAGACTTAAATTGATCGCTTTCCACGATCTTCCACAGTTTTCTGGGAAAGGTCATAGAAAGGAAATCATTATCTTCATCTGGCTCGGAGGTACAAAATGTGTAACGTGGTCTTTTTATCAAGGTTTCTTCACACAAGGCCTGAAAGGCATATTCTTCTATCATAGACCTCAATTCCGAGTCCCCGGGGTATGTGTGATCGCACAGTGCAGACCTAATGGAGGCTTCTGAATCATCTGATCCATCTTGAGGAGAAGCAATTCGAATTTCTGAAGAAGCATGGGCCATCTCACATAAACTTTCCTTCAGCTCCCTTCCACATCTGCATAATTTTGAACACTGCAGCTTCAAAGGCTGTCTTTGCAGGCCTGCCCAGATAAACTGTTCACACCATCACAATGGTCCTCAACCTGAGTAGCTGTGACATCACAAAATGAATGGTCTCCTAGCAATTAAATGTGACATTCAGCCAGTGTTTCCTTCTCACGCTCTATATTTTATTCAGTTAAAATAAAATATAGGCGAGTTATTTATGTAGTAACCAAAAAATGAGAACTGCAAAATCTCATTGCTATAGAATCTTTTAATAAGTAAAACATACATACACTAATTTATTTGGTCCCTGAAATACAAGTGATTTCCTCCCTCTGCATACAAACTCTTACTAAATTGGTGCCAATTTAGTACGGTAAATGAACTGGTTAACAGCACTGGTAAATGAACTGGTAAATAGCACTGGTAAATGAACAATTAAAAATGAGTAAAACAGAACAAATGATTAATAAAGATCTGGCAATTAGAAGTGAAATATGTGGATAACCTGTGTATTAAAAAGCATAGCCATAGAGACAGGAAGGAGGGTAGGGTAATGAAGGAATGCGGCGGGGGAGAATGGGAAATACTGTTCGAAGGATATGGGGCTTCCTTTTACGGTGATTAAAATGTTTAAAAATTAGAGAGCTAATGGTTGTACAACATTATTCAGATTCTAAAGACACTGAATTGTATAGTTTAAAATGTTTATTTATTTAGTTTTATTTTTTGATAAATTTAAAAAAATATATGTCTTTATTGATTTTAGATAGAGAGGAAGGGAGAGGGAGAAGGAGGGGGAGGAGATCAATATGAGAGAGAAACATCAATCAGCTGCCTCCTGTATGCACCTCGAGGGGGACTGAATCCACAACCCGGGTATGTGCCTTGGCCTGGGAATTGAACTGGCAACTTTTTGTTGCACGAAATGACGATCAGCCAACTGAGACACACTAGCCAGGGCTAAAATGTTTATTTTTATATTATGTATATTTTACCTTAGTTTTCAAAATGGCATGAATCTATTATCACTGATTACCATAAAACATAATTAGGTTTTGGAATATAAAGTTGATAACATTTCTAGTTAAATCCTTCCATTTCTGTAAGTACTTGCGAATATTTATTGTATACCTGTAGGACTGTTGATGGGGGCTGAGGTCTGGGAGTTTCTGGCCTTGGAGGCATGATTTCTCATGTTAATTTTAGTTTTATTTTGGGGCCTGTGGAGTCTGAACAAATTTCTAGAGATACTGGGTGATGTTTGAAGTGTGCTGTTTATGGGCTGAGCTCCAAAGCGCTGTCACCTCCTGAGTCTCATTCCCTGCCTCAGCTGAAGAATCAGTCATTTCTGCAAGGAGCCTGGGTCCACTTATTGAAGAGTGGTATTGAGAAACCAAGAGCTAGGGTCTAGGTGTGCTTGCTGTTAATGAATTTCTAGACTCTCCGAAAAGATGAAGCTAAGAAAATTATATTTACATAATTAACCCGTATATACACCCATCTATTTTTATTTTTCTATGTATGTATGTACATACAAAGTATTTTTTTAATCCTCACCAGAGGATATTTTTTCCATTGCTTTTTTTCAGAGAAGGTGGGAGGGAGGGGAAGAGAGAGAGAGAAAGAGAGAGAGAGAGAGAGAGAGAGAGATGAATGTAGAGAGATACATCCATTGGTTGTCTCCTGCACACACTCTGACTGGTGGGGAGTGGGGGCAGTGATTGAGCTTGAACTGAGGCATGTGCCCTTGCCAGAAATTGAACCTGGGACCCTTCAGTCTGTTGACCTATACTCTTACCACTGAGCCAAACCAGCTAGGGCACATACAAAGTATTTTTAATTGATTGATTGATTTATGGAAGCATAAATTATACTGATATCTTGGACTCTAATGCAACACAGGTTAATCCTAGCCTTTTCCCTTTGCTTATATGTCATTTCTTTATGTGACAGTGAAAAATCTGGCTCTCATTATCTACAATTTATTTATCTATTTGTTCAACTCCAGTACACATGCTAAGTAGCTTCTGAATTGCTAACTTGTACTCATATGAGAAACAAATTTACCAAGTAGAATACATTATTTGTGGACATTTCTTTTTTGTCTTTAGCACAGCTGTAACTGAAAGCAAGGTTCAACTGCCTGCCACCATGAAAGCCAGACTCGTGAGACAGGTGCTGGTGAAAAAAGGAAAGAGGTTTACTCAAGTGCCAGCATCTTGAGAAGATGGGGGACTCTTGTTCAAAGTCCATCTTACCATCTCAGTGCAGGCAGGGGTTTTTATAGGAAGGGAGAGGGAAAGCAGAACAAAGGGATCAGGAAGAGGGGCTGTGGACATGGAGGCAATATCCATGTTGTTCCCAATATTGATCTTCTTTGGTTTTTTTATTTTGTTGTTTTAATTGTTAATCCCCACCTGAGGATACTTTTTCCATTAACTTCTAGAGAGAGTGGAAGAGAGGAAAGGAGGGGGAGAGAGAGAGAGAAAAAACACACACGATGTGAGAGAGACAGATTGATTGTCTCCCCCACTCGCCCTGACCAGGGCTGGAGATCGAACCTGCAACCCAGGTGCTTGCCCTTGACCAGGAATCAAACCCTTGGCCTTTTGGTCTGTGCACTGATGCTTTAACCACTGAGTAACACTGGCCAGGGCCCAATATGGATCTTTAATGTAAAATACTGAAATTGGTCGGTGCTAGCCAAATTCCTGCAGTTGGACAATAGGAGTCAGCTGAAGTTGCAGTCAAGCATGTTTCTTGTACAAACAGGAACTGGAACTGCTGATGCCTGCAATATGCTTACAAGGAAACTGTCAATATGTGAGTTCCTTTTATGAGTTTGTTAGTACATTTTATTCTAATTCCATTTCATGGTTAGTCAGAGGAGTATAATGTTTTAATTCCCTGTTACACGACTCGACTACCTAATCAAAACTCTGTTTTCTAAATTCAACTTCTTTTTCTTGAAATCTATTCGGTGTGGTTATGTCATACATTTTTAATATCATTAGATTCAGTCTACATTACAGTCTACATTGCATTCTGGGATACCCTATTTCCTGTCAGATTTTCATTTTAATTTGCATACAGTGAAGTCCAGTCTTTGTAGTGCACAGCTCTATAGGATTTGAAAATGCACAGAGCTGTGTATAGACCACTCTTGCTGTGTTTTTATTTCAGTGGTTTGAATATAACATGTGTATTTCAGTGTGTGTGTGTGTGTGTGTGTGTGTGTGTGTGTGTGCATTTATTCTGCTTGGGACATTTTCTTGTTTCACACTTTAAAATATGATTTTATGGCAGGCCAACATTTTAACATCTTTTGTATGGCTGGCGCAATGACAGTCATGCTATGAAGGCATATCTAAGAATGTGGGGAGCCGCTGTGGCCCCAGGCACAGAGGAGCTGCCTGGGTGAGCTGCAGATGTGCTCCCCTGCTCCCAGGGAGATGTGGGTGAGCTGCTGTGGCCCCAAGCACAGAGGAGCTGCCTGGGTGAGCTGCAGATGTGCTCTCCTGCTCCCTGACCCAGACCTTGAGGCACCAAGGTGATACTAATTTAGCTTGAGGCCATAAATTCTAGAAAGGCTAATTAGGAAGCTGGCCCTGGCCTGAAGGGTTAAGGGATAGTTAAGCCACATACCAAGCCAAGGACTCAATCCTCCCCAAAAGTTCCCATTAGAAGCTGAGATAAAAATAGTTACCAAGGTCTGAGCTCATGCAGGTGGCAGAGTGTTTACTCTGAAAGAGCATCCAAACGGCCTTGAAGGAATGTGGGGAGGGGTACTATTCAGCAAAATCAACAGTGCCTGTATATAATGAGCTGAGAAAATAAACTCAGGGCTGCAGCAGTCATGAGCTGCAGTCCTCCCGATCCCATCTTTTTTGTGTCTGTCTTTTCTTCATCCTCACCCCTTCCTCAGGACCGTTTGACTCTGCCGGTGGGCTCCGGCATAAGTACATGACTGTTTCCATTTCTATAAAGTCAGTAACTCATTAACTGCTTCTCCACAGTTTGAGGAAACTAAAAAGTGATCAAAACTTTCATTATTACAGCCTCAGTATCATACGTAAGAAATTTGCATCTCTATTAGCAGTGTTGTTTACAAGGTGTACAGTGCAGGACATTTAGCAAATAAATCTTTACATTTTTCTTTTGTAAGAAATGTATAGACTGAACAGAATTTGCCAAAATGTACATCTTCATTACCTGCTGAATATGAAGATAAATGAGCAGTCTAGTTTGCATTTGAACAAGGTATCAATAAGGTTTTGTTTTATTCTTATGTGGTTTGTTGAAACCTTCACAGAAATCAAGAAAACCATTTGAAACTCCATTTTTGAAATCAAAGTACCTACGAGCTACAGGAAACTTGTTTCATTTTTGTCATGATCAACACATTATTTTATATTCTGTAAAAAGCATAATCATTGATAAGAACTGATAGAATCAGTATCGTACCAGGCAATCTAGCTGGGGACCTGAGAGGAAATAATAATTAAGAGGGTTGAAATAGGACTTCCATAATCCTAATTTCCCTAAGATTATATGATCATCTATATAGAAAAAATAGTAGGTAATGAATAACTGGAATACTTATGACAATTCATCAAGTTTGTCGTATCTATGATCAGTATCCAAAAACAATTTACACTCTATGAATGAGAGTTAGATGGGGAAAAGATAATGTTAAAAAGATTTTTTGATTTAAAGGAAAAGGAAGGAATGACTCAGGATAAAATTAACAAAACATATGTGTGCTGAACATAGCGAGCTTTCAACTAACATGGTTTCTTCTCTTCTTCCTGGGCCTTGGTCTGCCCACATACATTCCCATCTTCTCTTGTGGCTGGGCCATAAAATTATGTTGTGAATGAAATGGAAACAATGCCATGTGTTCCAATGCCAATCTCTGGGACTTGAGACTTGGGCTTGCCTCCACCAAGGTGTCAGTTGGGAGCTATGTTAGAATCTGCCTACCACATGGCAGCCAGCACCAAAATAGCAGTCAGGTAAGCCTGGCATCTTGAAAGCAGATTGTCTAGCAACACACTGCCCCAGATTGTGCCATTTGGACCGGTCAGTCAACTCAAGACAAGATCTCCAAAAACGTAAAATCTCAATTATTAGGAAACAGAGAGACACAAAGCTTAGTGGAAACTTTTAAGAGGCATTTGAGCAAGCAAGGGGGGAGTATTAACCAGCAGCACTTTGGTAGGAAAGGTGTCTTGCTCTCCTCAGCCAATTGTCTGGATAAGCTGATAGGGGCAAAGTGGGGACAAGTTCTATATTTAAGTATGTGCTCAAGGCTTGGGGTCAAACTAAAGTTCAAGGGCAAGTGGGGGCAGAAAAGCCTCATTAAACGTTGGTCCAGGAGGGGAATCAAGATGGGGGCGTAGGTAACAGCTGCACCCGCTGCCTCCTGCAACCACATCAAAATTACAACTAAAATCCAGAACCACCGTCACTCAGAGCCTCCAGAAACCTGGCTGAACAGAAGCCCCACAACCAGGGAGCTGAAGAAGCACCGAGACTGGGAGGAGGGGTGGAGACGAGGGCGGATAGGGGCTGGATTGGAGACCTGGCCGCGGGCCCATACCCGGTGCTGCAGGGTAAACCCGGGAGGGAATCTCAGCGGTGGAGGTTTCCCGGAGGAGTGAGGGGTCCCAGTCCCACAGCAGGCCCCCAGCCCAGGGCTCCAGGGCCGGGAAGAGATGTCCCCACAACCTTGGGCTGTGAAATCAGCGGGGACTGTTGCTAAGGGTCACAGAGGCTGCGGAGCCCCAGCAGCTCCTCTCAAAGGGCCCGCGCACGGACTCACTCGGACGCTCCCTCTGAGCCCAGCGCCGGACAGCAGCCTGAAAGGACCTGGGACACTCGGGGAGGAACTAACCTGCCTGAGATCCTGGCGAGAGCTGGAGGGGCGGCTTCCTCCCAGGTAGAAGAGCTGGCAGAGGCCATTGCTCCTTTGGGGAGCTCTCCCCCACAGAGCCAGCAGGCAGGCGCCATATTTGAGTCGCCAGCACCTGACTCACGCCTTGGCCCCGCCCCTCCCCACCTGCAGCTCATCCAGGCCATTTCCAGGGGCTTTTCTGTGCAAGTGGCCTCTCGAGCCTCATGCTTAGGACTTTCCTAAAATCTGTCAAACAAGCAGCAGCATGCACCATATGGCTTGATAAGTGGCCCCAGGCCTGGCACTAGTGGCAGCCCGCATTGGTTCATGGCTTGGCCTCTCCGGGACACCTCCAAGCGCAGCACAAGTAGCAGCCAATTACGGTTTGCTGAGTAGCTCATGCTGGGTGGCCCAGGGACGCCAACAACAACCAAGGCTCAACTACAACAGGACAGTGCACACAGCCCACACAGGGGAGCAATTAGAAGGCCCAGCTCAGGTGACTGGGGAGGCTGAGCCACTGGACCCCACAGGACACCTACTACACAAAGCCGCTCTACAAATTCCAGGAGACATAGCAACTCTACCTAATACACAGAAACAGACACCTGGAAGCAGCCAAAATGTGGAGGCAAAGAAACATGTCACAAAGGAAAGAACAGAAGAATCTCTAGAAGAGGAACTAAATGAAATAGATCCAAGCAAGCTAACAGATACAGAGTTCAGAATTTTGTTTATAAGGATGCTTAAGTAGACTATTACAAAATTAACTGAGAAAATTGATAACATAATAAAGTACCAATTTGAAATGAATGCTATAGGAACTGAAATGAAGAATAACTCACGGGATCAACAGTAGAGTAGAAGACACTGAGAATCAAATCAGCAATTTGGAACATGAGGAAACAAAACACACCCAACCAGAAGAGCAAAAAGGAAAAAGAATCCAGAAATATGAAGATAGTTTAAGGAGCCTCTGGAACAACTTCAAGAAGCCCAACATTTGTATTATTGGGGTGCCAGAAGGGGAAGAAAGAGGCCAAGAAATTGAAAACCTATAACAGGACCTGGGTTACTCTCTACCATGTAGCCCTGTTGACACTTACCATAGCCATGATCATCATCAGGACCTTTCTTTTTTACTCATTTATCTTCTATTTGGCTCCCTCACTTTATCCCTGTCTTGTTCTAACATCTCATCCTCAAAGAGGCTTGCCCCATGTAAAGTCACCCCCAATATATTTAATGTTTTTGCTCTATTTGGTTATCCTCAGGACCTTTATGGTCATCTGATATCTTGCTTATTTATTTAGCTCCATTTTGTGGATCTATCTCCAACTTTGGAACATGAGCTACTTGTGGAGGAAAAACTGTTCCATGGCATGACCCCTGCCTGACGGCTGCTGGACCCTTATGCGAAATCCAACTAGATCCAGGCCAAACAGAGATTTCTTCAGGTAAATCCCGAGACTAAATGACCCCTCCCCTGTGCACCAGATATCCTGGTTCCTAGAACAGGCCCTTGCCCTGTCTTAGGCAAGAATGTAAGCCATTATTTCCCTTATATGGGGGCAGGTCATGGCCCAGTATCCCTATCCATCCTACCTTGTCCAATATAACCCTTTGCACTTGCCTCGTAGCAGAGGATATCCACATAATCTTGCTGCCACCCAAGACATGCCTCATATGTAAGTTTCCTTAATAAACTGTTGTTGTAATGCTGAAGTTGTCATTTTCTATCTTTGGACTCTTGGCCCAGGAGATTTTACCAGCACTACTTTTTATCACTCTATCTCCAGAATTAAAATAGTCTGGGCCTACAGCAGATGTTCAATAAGTGGTTTAAGAATACATGATTTCACAAGTTTATATTGCCTTTGTGATATGCCATTTTCCCTGAAAGAAAAGGTTTAGCTTATGATGGCATCCAATGTGCTTCAGAGTGTTTAAAAATGATGTGCATTTCAAGCATGAATAGCCTATATGGTGAACTTATAGATGCAAAGGATCTGGTCAACAGCTATTTTACCTATAAAAGCCTGTAGATACAAAGCAGAGGCTAACCACCTTGTTTTGAGTAAGTAAAATCCTAAGTATTCCATATGAAAACACTTTGTGGAGAGGATATTTATTTAGCTTGATGTCATAACATTGGGCTGACACAAGGAATCAGTGTAATGTGGGCTTGATATAAGACCAGATCTGTAAATCAAAGTGAATTTTATGCTTTACAACATTCAGTTTTACCACTACATAAAAGAAAAGAATACCATAAAGGCTACAGACAGTTTAGAGAGGTGTTATTGGAAAAGAAAACAGGAGTAAAAATATCCTAATGTATGGTGAGACAGAAAGAAACATGTCTTTTAAATACAGACAATTCTAATTAGTCCTACTTTGTTTACATTCTCCTTTTAAAAGTTGCTACATTTATGTTATCTTAAAAACACACAATAATATAGCATACAAAATTTCGATATCTAATAAAAAGTTAAATTGCTGTATCAGAGGACAGAAACATTTTTCTCTCATATGAAATTTGTCTTGCTGTTATTACTGACTGCCACTATTAGTCCTACTAATTTTGTATTTAATAATAGCATTTCTGTAACCGAAAAGTAAACAATACAGAAAGATCAGTAACTTCAAACACCTATTTTTTCCACACTTTTATGTTAAAGTAGTAACACTTTAGTATATGCTGTTTTTTGGTCTGGTATGACAGTGCCCTTCCTCGGCTGGCTCTCGTCTTCGAGCCTCCGCTCTCCTGAGTCCTCCTGTGGGCCTTGCCTGGTCCGGGCAGACCCTGTTCACCGCCCCCCCCCGGACCCGCCCAACTCTAAGGCCGGCAGAGTCAGGCCAGGCCGTCAGCTCGGCGAGAAGCCTCGCAGCGCGCTCCCAACAAGCAGCAAGGACTCCCGGAAGTCTGCGGGCGCGGGGGGACTGCTCTTGTCTCCCAATAATGAGCAAGGACTCCCGGAAGTCTCCGGGCGCGGGTGGGCGGTCCTTGTCTCCCAATACCGACCAAGAACTCCCGGAAGTCTCCGGGCGCGGGGTGGGCGGTCCTTGTCTCCCAATAATGAGCAAGGACTCCCGGAAGTCTCCGGGCGTGGGGTGGGCGGTCCTTGTGTGTTCCAGGCTGCGTAGTTCCTCGACTTTTGGGCTCCGGACTACATTTCCCACAGGTGACTGCGACCAAAACAGTTTAGCTTGGGAGTACATTTCCCAAGGGCCACCGGGGCAACCGCGGGCTCCGCCTTTTTAACCCAAACTGTTTGATGGTGATTGATGCGGTAGCCGGCTGGGGCTCCTGCGGGAGTTCAAGCTTCAGAGGGAGAACTTTGCAGACTTAGTCCTGCCCCAGGGGGTAACTTGGGCTTCTGTGAAGGGAAACAGTTCGTGCGGGACGTGCGGGGAGGAGCGGGGGCTCTGCGGACACGGGCGCGCGCGGAGCCCGGACCCTGTCCGGCCGTGAGCGTGGTAGGCGAGGAGGCTCAGCGCGCGGACGGCGGGTCCGCCCAGCTCCCAGGCCTCTCCGGGGGCAGTGGGGGAGGGAGGGTCACTGGGGGGCGCTGACTGCGGACTAGGGTGTGAAAGGAAGTGCGTGTGTGCCCGTGAAGACCGGACGGGGCCGCGTGTGAACTTGGGTTCTCCCGAGTTCTAGGTTCCTGCTGCCTCCTGCCCTCTCACCCCGCACAAGCCACGTGGGCCTGCTCTGGACAGGTGGCTGGGGAGGGAGGTGGGAGGTCTGTTGCCCAGCCCTGGAGTGAGGTTTCCAGCATGGAGACACAGAAGTGATCTTGAAATGGGAATTTTAGAGCCGTAAGTTTCTTCAAGAAGAGCTCCTGAGAAAGTTGGATGTGAACCCCCCCGCCCCTGTTCTTATTCCCCCGAACCCTGTTTTACAGCTGGTTGGTCAGAAGTACAGGTGACAGCCTGGGCTTGTGATTGGCATCGGAAGTGAGAACAGTCTTGCGGGACTGAGCCCTTCACCTGTGGGAGCTGATGGTAATGCCAGTAAGATCCAGGAAGACAGTGTCAGAGCTGAACTGAACTGTGGGACACCCAGTAGGTGTTGGAGAATCGGCCCATGTGTGTGGGGGGAAAAACCACGTTTGGTGTCAGGAGTACTGTGAGTGTGAAAGTAGAGGAAAACTGCATTTCTTTCTAGACACAGACTAATAGTTATTAATATTTTGGTATATACCCCCTTTTTTATTAGCATATAATAGGGTTCTGTTATTTTAAGAATAGAATCACACTAATTGATTTTTTAAAGTACAAAGATTCTTCACTTAGATTTAAAAAGTAAACTATAGGATTCATTATTGCATACAGCAGGAAGAAAAGGGAGGTACCCAGTGATCCTCTTGTTTGAAAAACCTTATAAGTATTTACACGCTGCTGGATTATAGTAGTGTCATATAAAAATTATCAGTGCAGGAAAAATTCCAAGGATCTGTCGTACAAATTGCGTTTCCAGTGACAAATTTATATAAGAGATACAATAATAGTTGTAAACATTTACATCAATCTTCGTATTGCACAAAAAGAACTCAACCTTTGTTCTTTGTTAATTATTTCATTTTGCATCTTATTGCAGAATGGTGCCTCTCTCTGTAATTTCTACAGACAAAGGGGAGATGTCAGAGAATCTTTTCTGCTATTTTTTAAAAGAAGAGTTGCATTCTTAAGGCCAGGCTGTAAATGTTTTAGTTAGAATTATAAGAAAGCATGCCAGAGATAAGTTAAAAATGGAAACAAATTGTTTCTTTTATAAAACTGAAATAAGGGGCATGTGATGTGCTTCAGCAGTAATAGCTAACTCGTGATAAGCAATTCTTCTATTAAGTGATCTAAATGAGTTTTCTTCAAGATAATCATATATAGTAGCTGATATTCTTATCCCTGTTCTGATGAGAAAACTGAGCCAGAGATGTTAGTAAATGCCTGACCAATATCTTCTACATTTTCCCTCTCCCATGTCTTGACCTTATCCAGAGAACACAAAAGCAGCTCTGGTTTGGGTGATATGGCCTCTTTTTTAGTTAGATTGTAGGAATGAAGGGAGGAGAATCCATTCAAAGCAGAGCTGTGCAGCCAAATTTTAGATCCAGATTGGCCTCCCCATAATGAAGGCCTAGCCAGAAAACCTTCTGCTGAAGTGTCTGATTCTGGCTTCATTGAAGAAGTGTTCTGCATCCAGCAGTTTGCAGCTTGGTTCACTGGGGTTTGGATTTACTCAGAATCCCTTTATTCCCCAAAATTTTATACGAGGGTGGTAGTAGCATAGTTTGGAAGCTGAAATGGCAGGGGGACAAGAAAGTTTATTGGCTTAAGTTACTGGGAACACTAAAGCTGCCTTTTCTTCTCTTAGCTCTGGATTTTTTAGAGTTTGAACTTCTCTGGTAGAGAAACTTCAAGGAAAACTGATCAGTTCTTAAGTGTCTAAAACATGACCCATGTAAGTTACTGTTTTTCCTTGAAATATTGGGACTTTTAGATTACATAGATATTTTCATTAATTAACCAAAAGTGTTTTTCCTAAGAGAGCACCGTCTAATTACCTGTGTTTTGATTCCTTATATTTGGAACAGTACCACATAACTGCTTCCTCCTTATGAGATCCCCGTTGTTAATTGGTGTTCATGAATTTATTGAATAAATTAGTGAACAGGTCCTATGTGATAACTCTTTGCTGAAGGGCTGTGATAGAGATGTGAAGTCCCATGAAAGAATTATTTGAGATTCTTATGTCAGTCTGTGGTTTGGTGAGTTTGAGATATTGGCCTCATTTGACTACACATCAAAAAACTTAAAATTTTCCACCAACTTGATATTGTATTGATTGGTCTCAGACTCAATATGATGAGATCATGTATAAGGGACATAATCGTGACATGGAAACATTGATATCATGGTTCTTGCCAGGCAAAGCCTGAGAGTGCTAGGTCTATTTTGTTATGAGATGGGACTTGCCAGACTTGGGTGACATACATTTAATTCGGAATCATCATCATAATCCGCAAACTGAAGAGCAGCAAAAGTGTTAAGTGAGGAATGCTGTATGACAATATAAGCATATAATCATAAGCAGTAGATTAACATAACAGAATTTGGGAAACCTGAGACATTTGTTCCAATCTCGTATAAATATATAATCATTACTAATATAGGGTGTCCCCCAACATGTATACACACACTTTGGATAATTAAATGCATGTCATTTTTAAAATTGAGCTATCAGCTATTAAAGTATGTATACATTTTTGGGGGACACCCTGTATTCATGAGATGGACATTTTTGCCATATGAAAAATTTATGAATACAAGGAGAGATACTTATGACCTAATGATCTTGAAGCTTGAGGAATTAACCAATTTGTGTAATGTTTTCTAAAATATAGTTTTTAGGTTTGAGAGAAAAACATAACTTTTTCTCTTAAAAGGGAGTGATGTAGTTCTTGAGAATTTATTAGTTGGGTACTTTGCAGGCAATGTCTTTGTGATTCTATTTAACAAAGAAACTTGGATTATTTTATTTCCCAGCAAATCTGGAGAAATGTGGTATCCCACAGCACACAGAAAATGCTGTCCATAGTAACAGGATTCTTCCAAAACTTGTAGATATTCTGCTTCATTTGTTTTCTATATCATGTCTCCAGCCTAACTGATGGCTATATTATTGCTCTCTTGCTACATTGAAACTTTTTATTTCCTCTCCTTTCATCTTGAAAAGTTTTTATTTTCTCCAGAAATATGTGGATTTGTAGTTTCAGGGGTCGGTGACATTCAGGGATGTGGCCATAGCCTTCTCTCAGCAGGAGTGGGAGAGTCTGGATTCTGCTCAGAGGGATTTGTACAGAGATGTGATTCTGGAGAATTGTAGTAACTTGGTCTCACTATGTAAGTTTACCTCTCTCAAATAAATTGGAGCCTGCCCCCTGAACTACCTTATTTTTTATCTTTTCCTTTTTTAAGATTTTTTTTAATTTTTAGAGGGGAGGGGGCGAGAGAAACATCAATGGTAGTAAATTGTCCCACACATGGCAAATGGAAGCCTCTTTATGGTAGCCTATGTGTCCTTTTGTATACATTTACGTTAAAAACAAAACAAAACACCTTGTAATGAAATTTGCAGTATTAATATGTGAGCTAAGATATGTAATTAAACAACATTTACAAATTAGTAAAGAGCAGCTGTAATGGGATGTTGAGAAAAATTTAGAACAAGATGTAAACAGTGGAGTCTATTTAGAGGAGAGACAACTGAGGAGTAATTGGGAAGAATGAATGTCCTGGAAGAAAGTGCAGGGTTATAACAGTGAAGATAAGGCAGTAAGAAAGAGATAGGAGTGTTCTTTTTGACAAATTTAAGGTCTTTTGCAACACATTTCAATAGTTTTATGGTTGGAAGTCATATTGTTAGGAACATGCACTAATTATTTTTCATTTAAAATAAACTCAAGAAATTGAGCCTTTTAAAAAATATATATATATGTCAATTTCAGAGAGAGGAAGAGAGGAAGGGAGAGGGGGAGAGAGCTATAAATATCAATGATGAGAGTCATTGATCGGCTGCCTCCTGCACACCCCCAACTGGGGATTGAGCCTGCAACTTGGGCATGTGCCCTGACCGGGAATCGAACCGTGATCTCCTGGATCCTAGGTCAATGCTCAACCACTGAGCAACGCCCGGCCAGGCTGAGCCTTTTTTAAACAAGTTAATGTGAGTGACCTAAGAAGCATGGCAGTGTGATAGGTCCTCCTCGTCTCTCCCCTTGAAGTTATAGCATGTAGAACAGCTATAATTCAACAAAGGATTCCCTAATCAGCACGTAAACATGCTGAGAGATATGTGCATTGAAACATCTGAAGGTGGGCCAATTGAAGTGGACAGAGGAGGAAAGGGGAAAGAGCAGACAGGTGCCATAGATGGAGCCTGGAGCTCACTGTGGGTCACAGGAACAGGGGAGCAATCAGGTTGCAGCTCCACACTGCAGCCCTGAGGAGTAGAGAGGTAGAATAATCATTCCTGTCTGAGTAGTCAGTGTGCCTGAAACCAGTGACAGGGCAGAGACAACACGGGGCAACTGTGGTCTAGCAGCTGCCATTATCAGGCCGAAAACAAAGCCACAGAGCTTGGCTGTCTCCCCACATCCACTCAGATCTTGCCTCCCCTCACCTTCCCAGAGATACCAGCAGGTCCCAGAAGAAGCTGTAGCTGTGAGTGTTGGGTTACAGAGCACGTTATCTGCAGCCCTGAGAACTGGAGAGGAAGACGCATTTCTCCCTAAGCAACAGGTGCGTGCTGTGGCTAATCCTAGTGACAGATGGAAATAAAGAGTTGTGGCAGATGAGGTCTAGCAGGCACATTACTGGGAGAACAAGGCCACAAATGCATGAGCCAGCATCTCCTAGCCCACCCTGCCCTCACCCAGGTGGTACCTGGAACACCTCAGGCAGTACAGCACTGCTGGCAATGTCTGGTTGCAGGAGCTGTGCTGGGATTTCACAGGCTTGGAACCCCAGCACATACCTCATTTCCTCACAGGGTTAGTACCCTGAGACCTAGATGACCTTGTGACAGAGGAGGAGTCCACCACCCCAGGGAATACAGGGTATTTTCCATCATGCTGCAGAGATCTAAGAAGCCAGAGCAGTGCAAGAGAAAGTAAAAACTGCGTCAGCACCACCTACTAGAAACCTCTTCTTATCAACCTGCTAGAGAAGTGCTGAACACTCTTTAAAAGCAGATTTCATTCCCATAAATGCCTAGGCAGAGAAATAACTTATCAAATACCACGTGCAGTCAGGGTAACAGACAGCTCAGAAAGAAAATGAAAAATTCCCAGAAGATAGACATGGAAATATGTGACTTAAATGACAGAGAGTTCAAGACTACAGTTCTGAAAAACCCAACAAAATACAAGAAAACTGAGGCAGTTTAATGAACTCAGAAATAAAGACAGTGAACAAAAGGAGTACTTTACCAAAGATACTGAAATTTTAAAAAGAACCAAATAAAAATTCTGGATCTGAAGAACTCAATAAAAGAGATGAAGAATGAATTAATAAGCTTAGGAAATCGAGCTGACTAGATGGAGTAAAGAATTAATGATAGTGAAGATAGAAACCTAGGAATGACACAGATGGAAGAAGAGTTTTGATAGTAAAAACAAACAAACATGGGAACTCCATCAGAAAGAGCAATATAAAAATAATGGGTATATCAGAAGGAGAAGAGATGGAGAAGGGAACATAGAATAGAGCCAATCAAACATATAGTCATATAGTATGTGAGAACTTAACAAACCTATGGGAAGAGCTGGATTCTCAAATCCAAGAAGCAAATAAGAATATCTATCTTAATCCAAAAAGGCACATTATATTAAAACTGTCAAAGACCAATGACAAAGAATTCTCAAGGCAGGCAAGGAAAATAAGACTAAAGGAAATCCCATTATATTATTAATGGATTTTTCAGCAGAAACCCTACAAGCTAGGAGAGAGTAGAATCAAATATTCAAACTACTGAAAGAAATTACTAGCCAAGAATAATATATCCAGAAAAGTTATCCTTTTGATATGGAGAAAGAAATATTTTTCCAGATATACAGAAGCTGAAGGAAATTTACCACTACAAGACCTATGTTATAGGAAAAACTGAAGGGGGGTTATTCTACCAGAAACAAAGACAAAAGGATACAAAACTATGAGTAAGATGACTAATAGGACCAGGAAATTGCAACCTTTATTCAGAAGTATTATACAAACAAAAAAACCTTTCAAAAAGAGAAGACAGCCCTGGCAGTGTGGCTCAGTTGGTTAAGCATCATCCCATGCACCAGGACGTCACCAGTACAATTCCCAGTCAGGGCACATGCCTGGGTTTCAGGCTCATTCCCCAGTGGGGATGTGCAGGAGGTAGCTGATCAATGACTCTCTCATCATTGATGTTTCTCTCTCTCTCCCTCTCCCTTCCTCTCTCTCAGAAATCAAGAAAACATATTTTTAAAAAGAGTATGTGAACAAGTGTACACAAAACATTGGAAAACCTAGATGAAATAGACAAATTCCTAGGGACATAAACTTATCATAACTGAGTCACAAAGAGACTAAATAAATCTGTAACTAGTATGGATAATGACTGAGTAATCAAAAACCTCCCAACAACAACAAAATCTTTGGACCTGACAGCTTTATTGGTGAATTCTACCAAACATTTAAAGAAGAACTAGCACTAATTCTTGTCAAAATCTCTCCAAAACTTGGAGAACACTTCCTAATTGATTTGCCCTGATACCAAAGCCAGAAAAAAGACACCACAAGAAAAGTACAGACCAATATCTCTTATGAATACTGATGCAAACATTTTTTTTTTTTATGCAAACATTCTTAAAATACTAGCAAACAGAACTCAGCAGCATACTGAAAGGATTAAACACTATGTTCAAGTTGGATTTTCCTGGAATGCTAGGATGGTTCAACATATGAAAACCAATCAATATAATATATTGCATTAACAGAATAAAGGGGAAAAAACACGATCATCTCAACTGAAGCATAGGAAGCATTTGACAAAATACAATACCTTTTCACAACAAAACTACTCAACAAACTAGGAATTTAAGGAAATTACCTCAACATAATAAAACCCACATATGAAAAATCCTAGGCTAACATCAGTCAATGATTAAAGACTGAAAGCTTTTCAATCAGGAATAAAGATTGCCCTCTCTCACCAATTCTGCTCAATACAGCACTGGAAGTTCTACCCAGATGAATTAGGTAAGAGAAATAAAAGGCATGCAAACTGAAAAAGAAAAAGGAAAATTATCTTTGTTCACAGAAGAGGCTTTGTTCAAAGCCTCAAGACTCCACAAAATTACTGATAGAATTAATAAATGACTTCAACAAAGTAGAATACAAAGCTAACACAGAAAAATCAGTTGCATTTCTATACACTAAATAATCTGGGTAGGAAATTATGAAAATAATTCTTATTACAATAACATCAATAAGAATAAAGTACCAAGGGATTAACCAAGAAGGTGAATACTTGTATTATAAAAACTACAAAACATTTCTGAAAGAAATGAAGTAAAACATAAATGGGAAAACATTCCATGTTCATGAGTTGGATGACTGCAATCTACAGATTTCATGCAACCATAATCCCAATGACTTTTTGTAGAAACAAAAATTTATCCTAAAATTCATGTGGAATCTCAAGGAGCCTCAAATAGCTAAAACAATCTTGAAAAATATCACTGTTGGAGGACTCACACTTCCCAATTTGATAACTTACTACAAAGCTACATTAATGAAAACAGAGAGGTACTGGCATAACAACAGACCTATAGACCAATGGGATAGAATAGAGCCCAGAAATAAACCCTCACTATATGGAGAAATTATTTTTGACAAGGGTGCTAAGATCAATGGGAAAAACTGGATATCCACATGTAAAAGAATGAAATTGGACACTTACCTATCATCATATACAAAGATTAACTCCAAATGGATCAGAGATGTAAATGTAAGACATAAAATTTAGAAGGTAAAAGCTTCATCACACTGAACTTGGACCTCATGAAAATTAAAAACTTTTGTGCATCAAATGATACTATCAACAGAGTAAAAAAGGCAACCCACAGAATGGGGGATATTAGAAGCAAATCACACATCTGATAAGGAATTAGTATACAGAATATACAGAGAACTCCTAAAACTCAAAAACAAACTCAATTCAAAAATGGAAGAAGGCCCAGCTGGGCGTGGCTCAGCGGTTGAGCATCGACCTAGGATCCAGGCGATCGGGGTTCGATTCCCAGTGAGGGCACATGCCCGATGTGTGGGCTCGATCAATGACTCTCTCATCATTGATGTTTCTATCTCTCTTCCTCTCCTTTCCTCTCTCTGAAATCAATAAAGACATATTAAAAAAAAAAAAAAAAAAAAGGAAGAAGGCCCAGCTGGGCATGTCTCAGTGGTTGAGCATCAACAGGATCCAGGAGATTGCAGTTTGATTCCTGGTCAGGGCACATACCTTGGTTGTGGGCTCAATCCCCAGTTGGGGGTGTGTAGGAGGCAGCTGATCAGTCATGAATCTCTCATCATTGATCATTCAATTCGCTCTCCCCCTTCCTCTCTCTGAAATCAATATATATTTTTAAAAATGGAAAAAGGACTTGAATAGATATTTCCCTACAGAAGATATACAAATGACCCATAAGTACATGAAACAATGGTCATTATCATGAATCATTAGGGAAATGCAAATCAAAACAATAAAATACTATTTCACACTCATTGAGATAGAGACTATTAAACACACACAGAACAAGCAAGTGTTGGTGAAGATGTGAAAAATTAGAGCTCTTCGATACTATTGGTGGGAGTGTAAAATGGTACAGCTCCTATGGAGGACAGTATGGAGGTTCCTAAAAAAATAAAAATACAATTATCATATTACCCAGTAATTCCAATTCCAGGTATGTACCCCAAAGAACAGAAAGCAGGATCTCAAAGAGATCTGCACACCATGTTTATAGAAGCATTATTTACAGTAGCCAAACGGAAGTAAGCCAAGTATCCAATGACAGATGAATGAATAAGCAAAATATGGTATGTGTGTGTGTATATATATATGCATGCAGTGGCATATTTTTCAGCTTTATAAAGGAAGGACATTCTGACACATGCTACAACATGAAAGAACCTTGAGGACATTATGCTGAGTGAAATAAGCCAGCCACAAAAAGACAAATACTATATGATTTCATATCTGAGGTACCTAGAACAAATTAATAGAGACAGAAAGTAGGATGGTGGTTTCCAGGGGCTTGGCAGGGGGAGCTGGGAGTTATTTAATGGGTATAGTTTCAGTTTTAGAAAATGAAAAGTGTTCTGGAGATGAATTGTGGTGATGATTGAACAACATATACTTAATACCACTGAACTATGCACTTAGAGGGTTAAGATAATAAATTTCATATTATATATATTTTACCAGAATTTTAATTTACAAAATAAAGCATAAACAAATTGTGGTGGATTCATTCTACAGTGCACTACTCAGCAGTAAAAGGAATGAACTACCCATACACACAGCAAGGATCTTGTCAAGATAATTATCCTGTATAAAAGAAAATGGACGAAAAACAGTATAAATACTTTATGATTCCAATTGTATAAACTTTGATGGAAGACAAACAGATCTATATGGAAAAAAAAGTACATCAATAAATTCCTTGGGATGTGGCTAATGGTTTCCTGGGGAAGGCAGAGGCACAAGGTAGCTTTGTGGGTGATGGATAGGTTTATTATCATTATAGTACTGGTTCCCTGAGTGTATATATACTTTAAAATTTATGAAATTGTACACATCAAATATGTACAGTCAATTACTGCCTGACAATTGTATCTCAACAAATCATTAAAAGAAATTGTTGCACATAAAAACCTGATCTCTATTCATTTTAGAAAACAGAAAGATTTGGCAACCCTGTATTGACTCTACTCTCTCTCCTTGCCTTGGCAGCAAAAATGGCTATGTCACAAATGCTACACCCCTGGAGTACAGGATCTATCTCCTCTCAGTCCCCATTTTTTTGCCAATGCAGGAATGATCTCGAGATAAATAGTGCAGTGAGCCTAAAGTAATCCACAAAACCTTTTAGATTATTTGCTCTGCCAGTGACCTTAGTCATAGGACAGAGGTCTTGAGAATTTCTGCAAAGCCTGAATCCAGCATAGTCAGATTCAAGGGAACATTTGTGGATGCACTTTTAAAACAGGTACATTCCTTCTAGTTTGCTGCAATGTCACCTACTCCATTATTACCCCCAGTGCTTCTGTACAAATTATGGTCCCATTGGGCCTAGTAAGTCTTACAGTCAGAGACGCCTGTATACCACATGTTAGGCTTAAAGGTACATGGCTCCTTGGCAAGTGATAGGTAAACTGTGTCTGTTCAACAGTGCTAGAAAATATGAGGCATCCCCTGGAAACGAGGGGCATAATTCATGCTACTCTCTATGTATTGGAGTTTGTCACAATTGCCCCTTCCTCAGGGTAATCTCTGGTCCACAAAAATTCATGCCATTCAGACATTAGGCCCCCAAAGCCCTACATTTTCCCTAGGCGGCCTTGAATATCGATACAAATGAGGCCAAATCTGGACTGAGAGCTGTTCTCTGCCATCCTGCTGTTCCCTCTGAGACAATAAATTTGGAGACCCCTTTAATTTGGTAGACCTTAATTTTGTTCTTAACCCATCCCACACAGTGACCAGAATACAGAAGATTAAAGGTGGCTTTATCAATAAGACCCTTATTATCACCCAAACCAATGTAAAGTAGGTAGTTGTTGTAAAGGGTAATGTGGACGCCGGATAAATTCATCATGGGTATTATGAGATCAACAATGTCCTTTTAAAAGGGAAACCTTCTCAGCAAGCTGCCAGCAAAATACAGCTCAGGTCTACACATGGCCAAAGATGGGTCATGTGAACAGCTACACCAGTCACAATGGAAGGGAATGAGGCATTCTTATTAGCCACAGGCTACTCCTGATTCCCTCTTAGAAAGAGAGAACAGAGGTCTGCCTTCCCACAAGGAGTGGCTGACACACACTCGAGACCTGCCAGTGGGTAGAGCTGAGATGGCTTCTTCCACAAGTCCATGGTCAGACATACAACTTAGCTTTAGAAAGCTTCCAGCATTATCTAGCATCTGTAGGGAATCTCCCCAGTGTGAATATCTGGATGAACAATGTTCAACTTCTGGCTGATGGCTCCCTCATAAGAGCTTATCTCTAGTGTGTGTTGTGCTGAAGGAGGGAGCACATTCTCTGCACTCCTTTCTCTAATGTGAATTTTCTGATGCCGAGTGAGGGAAGGCCTTTGGCTGAAGGCTTTTTCACAATCACTGCACTTATATGGCCTATCTGGTTTGTGAACTTTCTGGTGCTGTCTCAGATTAGACCTTTGTCTGAAGGTTTTTCCACATTCAAAGCATTCATAAGGCCGCTCACCAGTGTGAAGTCTCCGATGGTTACTGAGGCTGGAGCTTTGGTTAAAGAATTTCCCACATTCAGGGCACTGATAAGGCCGTTCACCAGTGTGAAGTCTCCGATGGTTATTGAGACTGGAGCTTTGGCTGAACGATTTCCCACATTCAGGGCACCGATAAGGCCGCTCACCAGTGTGGACTCTCTGATGTTTCATGAGGTCAGAGCTTCGGCTGAAGGCTTTCCCACACTCACTGCACCCATAAGGCCGTTCACCAGTGTGAACTATTTGATGTTGAATGAGACTGGCGATATGGCTAAAGAATTTCCCACATTCATTGCATTTATAAGGTCTCTCTCCAGTGTGAACTCTCCAATGTTTAATTAGGCTAGAGTTGCAGTTGAAAGATTTCCCACATTCACTGCACTCATGAGCACTTTTACCTGTATGAACTCTCTTATGATGAATGAGGTTGGAGCGTTGGCTGAAGAATTTTCCACATTCATTACACTCATAAGGCTTTTCTCCAGTGTGAACCCTCTTATGTTGAATGAGATTAGAGCTTCGGCTAAAGAATTTCCCACATTCGTTGCATACATGAGGGCTTTCACCAGTGTGAACTCTCTGATGTTTAATGAGACTGGAGTGTTGGCTAAAAAATTTCCCACATTCACAGCACTCATATGGCTTTCCTCTATTGTGATCTCTCTGGTGTTGAAAGAGGCCAGTGGTGTGGCTAAAGAATATCCCACATTTGCTGCACTCATAAGGCCTTTCTCCAGTGTGGGTTTTCTGGTGCTGAGCAACTGTGGGCTTGTCACTGAAAGCATTCCCAAATTCATTGCACCTGTTATGGCTTTGGACAGTATGAAAATCCCCCACACCTTTGGTGCCCTGATGTGGCTTCTCCTTACTGTGAGTGACCTGATACTGGAGAAAACCAGATCTGGCCACGAAGTCCTTCCCACCCTCTCTGAATGTGAAAGGTTTCTCAGATGTCTCATCTCCGCAGCTCTTCACAAGTGAGGCCCTATCCCCCTCCCTTATGATAGACTTGTCTACCTGCTGCATCTTTTGCTGGTGAAGGTATGCACTGAACTCAATCTTTCTCCCATTTGCCTCACATACATATGGTTTCTGCCTGGGATGTGTTGCCTGGTGTTCAGCCAGGTGCAAAATGTCTTTCAAGTGCAGGTCACACATGTCACAGGGGTAGTCCTTCTGGGTGGAGAGAGCTGCCTTGGGATTCCTGTCCCGTGACACTCCTTCTACAGAAACACTATGCTCAGAAGGTGATTTCTCATCCTCTGTTCCATGACAAACATCTGAAAGTAGAGAAACACATAAAATTCACGTTAACTTTGATAGAAGGAAACAGCCCTGTCACAAGTGCATGTCTAACCCAGGAATGAGTCCATGGGATTGTTGGCAAGACGAGAGGGCTGAGGTCAGGGTAAGGAATGGTCTGCTCTGCAGTATGGTGCCTTGCAAGATTACAAAAGAGGGGAGGCCTTAGTAGGACCAGAGACACAAGGATGGGGTACAGTATCGGGCAGAAAGGTAGGGTCTCCAATTCACTTCTCTATGAAGGCTTTTCAGCAAGACCCTGGCTGCTGGTAACACATAAGCCCTGGGCAGTAGGATATGTCTAGGCTCAGGAAAATCTAATTGCAACTGGGAAGCTAGTGTTCAAGGACTATTAAAAGGGATGTGCTCTTCTCATGGCATATTAAGTATAGGCCCATATTGGAGAGTGCAGCAGAGGGAGCTGTGGAAAGAGTGAGACATGGAGGCCAGAAAGGTAGGGCACAGGGAGGAGCCCCAAGTAAAAGTAGAAATGACAAGTGGGCAATGTGTCAAGAATGAGAAAGGAAAGGTAGAAGAGAGATATGGCCACTGGCTTTGGCATCAAAACAATGATGAACATGAGAAAAGTTGCAGACAGTATGATTTGAAGAAAGTAGTGACATCACATGCTCCCCATCTCCCACTTACCAGAGCCAGGTCCATTATATGCCCCTCTTGCCATGGCTGAAGTCATGTCCACTCTGTCAGGCACCCAGGGCTCTGCCCCCATCTCCAGCTGGGCAACTATGTGGGACCTGAAAGATGTAAGACCTAAGGAAAAGATAGGGCAGATAAGTGGCTAGCACTTGCCCAGGTGAACTACCCCACCAGAGACCACAGGAAAGCAAACAATGTATTACAAAAGGACACAAAAGGGAGGTCTGGCAGGAACATCCAGTGGTCACAGCAAATAGTGACGACATCAGTGCCTAGTGTTCCTGGCAATATGGACTTAGGAAATGTTAGCTAAAGAAAAGTAGCAGGACAGAACTGTCACAGATCTGGGTAGTCACCCAGGCAAAGAGTGGCTAAGTCAGACAGGATCCATTGGGCTGACTGTAAGACTCCTCACTGCCTTCCCCACAAGGCTTCAGGGTAGCAGGTGTTGGCACTGCTCATAAACAGAATGAGACCCTACACGCAGTTCACCCCTGGAACCCACAGCACATATACCAGGGAAGTGGGGAAGTGAGCAGTACCCATGGTCTGGCCATAGGAAGGAAAATGCTGCCTCTTGGGAAAAGGGGACAGGAAGAGATGAGCTCAGGATGCCCAGGTACAGGTGAAGGCCTTACCCAGAGAGGCTATAAGTGCAAAGTTCTCAAGCATCACATCGCAGTACAGGAGTCTCTGAGCCTCATCGAGGAGTCCCCACTCCTCCTGGGAGAAGTAAATGGTCACGTCCTCAAAGGTCACACAGTCCTGCCATGATGGGGACAGTTCATTCAATGATCAGCTTCTCTCCTCAGGACTCCTGGTCTGTCCCCTACTGTTAGCCCACAGCATTGATAGGCAGGTAAGCAAAGAGACCCACTAAGCTCTGGGCCTGAAGTGCAGGGACCAATTCCCTCTACTCGGGGTCCCCTCCCCTAGTGTCACCAATGCCATCCCTTCCACATACAAATAAACATGGGCTCAGTCGTCTCCCTTAATCCCCAGTACCAGCTCACACTCACTCTCTAATGCATATATCACTTTTTGGACTGCATCTTCCTCAAACTCTGCACCTCACAACTACATTCCCATTATCAGGGTACACTCTCCCACTCCCCATCACAGGCATCTCCATGAACTCCCACATGTCAGTCTGCACCAAACATCCAGAGAGTTCTTGGCAAATAAAACCATGATCCCATCCTGCCCCAGTTCCTTGCTCCAATCTAAGCCACCCAGAACAATACATAGATCTCTGTTCTGTTCCACATTCTGGGCTTTCATCAGTCACATTCATAACAAAGCCAACCCCTCTGGTCCTCCTACCCCTACCTACCCAGGTCTAGTGGCCCTCCCAGCTCACCTCATTTCCCCTGAGCTAATTTGCCAGCCTGACTGAAAATTCCCAGGCCCACCAAGGGTCACGACAGGACCTGGAGAGAATGCAGAGGTGAGTATAAGCATCAGCCCAGGCCTCACTGTATTATTACTTCCATTATGACTAAGCCTCAGCACCTCTACATCCTAGGAAAACTTAGCTACCTGCCAGACCCTTTTCCCTACACAGCCCCCTACCACCCCCCCTACAGTCGCCACTACTCTTCCTCAGTTGTCTTTATGATGCTAAACAAGCCGACCAAGGTGCCCAAGCAAGATACCCCGGTTCTCAGTTCTTAGGCCCCACCCTCCTCTGTCATTGACATCAGGACCTGAAGTGTCACTCTCCTAAATCGGAAACACAGCTAGCTACACCCTTGTCCACAAACCAGGTGCCACACTGTGGATGTTTCTAACTGTGGAGATAAGTGAAGATAAACCAAATGGGAAAAGCAAATGCTATTTATTCTGAGCTTGCAAGGGAGTAGGCCACAGTCGTTTATATTTTGGCAGACTGGAAGGCAGGCAGAGGAGTGGGGAAGCCTTAGAGTGGGTGAGTTGCAGATGGGCCCTGTTGGCATTGGGGAAGGGGGGTGACTGTAGGCAAGCTAACTAGCCAGGGCATCCTATGTGATTGGTTAGGGTGTATATCTGACTTTCTCTAGTAGGACCTAAGTTGGAAGAGGGAACGAAAATTATACAAGCTGTCAGTTATTAATCAAGCTCTGGCCACTTGGGGCCAGTTGTTACAGAGGTTATTGTTTAGCTTCCTGGATGGTCATTAGAGATACTGCAATCTGACTTCCTGCAAGTCTGACAGCAGGCTGGCTTCCTGGACTGTTTATTGTAGATAAATGTAGAAAAAGGCCAGCAAACAACGAACAAACTCTGAAGGAGCTGGTTAGCAAGCTTCCCAGAATCGCAGAAATCCCCTTGAAAACGAGGGAAACATTTCTGCCAGGAACGGAAAACAGATCCTTATCGTTCTGGGGTTCTGGGGAGCTTGCCCCCAGGAGAGTTATGGCCTTAAGGAAAAATGCTAAGCATATAGCTCAGAACAAAGCCACTTGTTCTTGCGCATTTTATGGTCTCTACTGATCACTACCTCTCACACCTACTTTTCTGTAGCTCACAATAAAAATCGCTGGATGGTAAGGAGGGTGGTTGCAGCTCCTCCAGAGCCTCAACCCTCTGCATCTCCACCTAAATCCTACATTCTCTGTGTCTCGAGTTTCTTCGTGTCCTGCAAGCACAACAACTGGCGCAGCGAGCAGGGTCCACAGCGATGGGCTTGGTAAGTCACAGGGGAACTGGAGAGGGACAGATGCGCTAGAGGAAAGCGACACTCCCGGGAAAGAGGGGGCAGAGTCCTGGGGACTCCCCATCCGCCGGAACACAGTATGCAGGGTTGTTACAGAGCTTGCTGGCGAGCTCGGGGGTAAAAGTGAAAGAGAAATAGTTTAAAGAGTTATTCACGGTGGTAAAAAGACACTGTTATTGGTTTCAACCAAAAGGTAAAGCACAATTAAATCTGAAAGTATGGAAACAAGTTATGCGGGCTCTTAGAAGAGCACAGCAGTTAGGGGACCCTGTTCCTATGGGGGTATGGTCATTATGCAATTTCATCTCCATGGCAACTGCCCCATTTCAGTCGGACTCTGAACACAGCACAGATTATGAGAGGCCTGCTTTCGATGGGGAACACAGGGGCCATGAGTCAGCGGGAGACTTACGAGATCGAGATTGGCTTCTTCCTCCCTTACCAATAAAGGATGAGACAAAACAGGAGGGCGCTGGAATCGTGGGGAGAAAGAGTCTGATGCTTGGGATGAGGAATTTGATCATGATCGAGGTATCTACTGTGTCCTTACCGCTCAGATCCAGCAACTTGCTGAACGGGCTGATGCACTGCAAATTCCCATGGGAAAAAAAGCAACCTGATGAGAGCAGGAATTATTCTAGGCCTCCTGAGCTGGGAACCGAAGCCGGAGTTCCTATGGGTTCTCTTCCGAAGCCAAGTGCCCCTCCACTCCCATTCTCAAATGCCTGTGGGGCCTGTGCAATTCGCTTTTCCAGTTAAACCGAATAATCTGACAGTTCAAAAGTTATTAAGTGATCAAGAAGGAGCTCATGCTGCTGGGGATAGTGATGACTTTTTACAGTTCATGGACTTTCCTATTACCAGACAAGGGTTCGGTCCCCAGCCCGGCTTTCCTCAAGGAGGAACAAATGTTAATTTTATGCCTGTTGAATATAAGGTTTTGAAAGCCTTTAAAGAGGCCATCTCTAGTTATGGAATGCATTCCAGCTATGTTACTGGCTTGCTTAATAATTTTGCTACAGACCATAAGCTTATTCCAGTGGATTGGGAGACATTAGCAAGGACTGTTTTAGAACCAGGAGAATATCTACAATTCAAAACATGGTGGAAAGAGGAGGCAGAGCATAATGCTCGAGTCAATGCACAGCAAAATCCCCTCAGATCAACTATGGAGGAATTACTGGGTACGGGACAACATAGCTCTTAGCAACAGCAAGCTCAGTTAGATGATCCTGCTTCAGTGCAGATTCAAGGAGTCTGTCTGCGTGCTTGGAATAGAGTCGAGCCTCCTGGTTCTAATCCTTTGTCATTTACAAAACTGGTTCAGAATACTAACGAGCCTTATACTGATTTTTTATCACGACTCAGAAAGGCTGTTAATCGGGCTGTAGCAGACCCCAATGTGCAGGACATTTTGCTGAGAACATTATCTTATGAAAATGCTAACTCTGAATGTGAAAAGGCTCTTCGCCCTCTTAAGGTGCAAGGGGCCCCTCTAGATGAATTTATAAAAGCTTGTCATGATATTGGTTCGCCACCTCATCATGCACACCTATTAGCTAGTGCTTTGAAGGATGGCTTGCAAGGCAGCACTCAAAAATATTACAATTGTGGGAAACTGGGACATTTTCGTAAAGATTGCAAGAAAAATAAAAATGGAAAGAATGGAAATGGAAATGGAGCTAGTAATCTGACTACATCCAAAAATCTGCCCACCGGGTTGTTCAGGAGATGTGGAAAAGGCTCTCCCTGGACAAATGAATGCTGATCTAAAAGAGATAAACAAGGGAATGTCCTGTCGGGAAACTACAGATTGGGCCCCAAGGGCCGGGGCCCCAGGGAAAACAATATGGGCTTTCAACAATGCCAATCTCAGGGGGAAATCAATTACCCCTCTATGCCCACACCAATGTTTCAGAATTAATACATGCTACCCAGGGGAGTGCTGCACTGGGCCTTCCTAGTGCGCACAATGTTACACTAGTCCCAGGTGCAGGAGTTCAGAAGTTGCATACTAATGTGTTTGGGCCTATTCCTAAAAATACTGTAGGACGATTGTTAGGAAGAAGTAGTTTGACAACACAGGGAATTTTAGTGCACACCGGAATTATTGATTCAGACTATTTAGGTGAAATCTTAGTCATGATCAGTGTATCCAAAACTACTAATATTGATGCAGGGCAAAGGATTGCACAATTGCTTATATTACCATATATTAAAGGGAAAGCTGCACCACTCCAAAGACAAGGAGGGTTTGGAAGCACAGGCAAACAGATCTTCTGGCATACTATCATTAATGATATATGGCCCAAAATGAAATTGAGGGTAAATAATAGGGAATTTGAAGGGTTGTTGGACACAGGAGCAGATGTGTCTATTATAGCTTATCAGAACTGGCCGAAAAAATGGCCTTTGCAAACGGTTAGGGCTCAATTTACTGGAATCGGCACACTAACCAATGTATATCAAAGTACTAAAGAATTATAGTGTGTCGGGCCAGAGGGACAGATAGGACATTGTCAATTTTATGTGGCTGAGATTCCTTTAAATTTGCGGGGAAGAGATTTGTTGACTCAATGGGGAGCCACTTTAGAGATTCCTACTATATCTAAATCTGAAAGACAGTTCATGCTCAATTGTCATAGTTCTGCAGCTGGAATAGCATTTCCAAATTTAGAGTAGGGGCCCCTGTACAGTGCTTCGCTTTACAACTCACCTGGAAAATGGAACAACCAGTCTGGGTGGAACAGTGGCCCCTTCGTCAAGAGAAATTAGAAGCGCTGCATGACTTAGTACGGGAACAATTACAAGCTGAACATATTGAGCCTTCCTCTAGTCCTTGGAACTCCCCTGTGTTTGTGATAAAAAAGAAATCTGGAAAATGGAGAATGCGGACTGATCTTAGAAAAGATAATGAGTGTATTCAACCTACAGCCAGGAAGGCCTTCACCAGCTTTAATTCCACAAAAATGGAGTATCATTATTGTAGATCTAAAAGACTGTTTCTTTATGATTCCCTTGCATCCCAAAGATACAGAAAAATTTGCCCTTACCGTTCCTACACATAGGATGCCTAATGAGAGATATCAATGGAGGGTTTTGCCACAAGGCATGTTAAACAGCCCTACTATGTGTCAACAATTTGTGCACCAGCCCCTACAAAAAATCAGAAAAGCTTATCTTGATAGTTTAATCTATCATTATATGGATGATACTTTGTTTGCTCATCAAGAAATGCCTGTTTTACAACAGATATTTAACATGGCTCAGCAGGAACTGACAGAATACAGGCTAATTATGGCTCCTGAAAAAGTTCAAACTACAACACCCTTTAAATACTTGGGTCAGTTAATTGAGTCTACTACTATCACACCTCAAAAGGTAACCATTAGAAGAAATAGTCTAAAAACGCTCAATGATTACCAAAAATTATTAGGAGATATCAATTGGCTACAGCCATCCTTAGGGATCCCTACATATGCACTGACTTATCTCGTTCGAACTTTAGAAGGCCCACCAGAACTAGATAGCCCACGGGAATTAACCCATGAAGCAGAAATGGAATTAAACTGGATCGAAGAGCATGTTCAAAGGGCTCAGATACATCGTATAGAGTCAATGAAAAATTGCCAGTTGCTAATATTTCACACCCCACATTCTCCTATAGGATTGCTAGTACAAGCTATGAATATTATTGAATGGGTATTTCTGCCACATCGTAGTCAGAAGAAAATGGAAGAGTATATTTCAAAAATATGTTATATAATTATCCGAGGTCGCAATCGTTTAAGAAATTTAACTGGGATGGAACCTGACGTAATTATTATGCCATTCAATAACGCACAAATTTTAACATTGTGGCAATTAAATGAAGACTGGCAAATTGTCTTGTCTGATTTTCTTGGAAAAATTTCTAATCAATATCCCAAAGATAAATTATTTCAATTTCTAAAGAAAACACAATGGAGATTATCTACTATAGTTCAAAAGGAACCCATTAAGGGACCTACATTTTATACAGATGCTAATAAGGCTGGAATGATTGGGTATTCTGGGGAAAATATTTCCCGAGCAGTAAAAACTTCTCTAACCTCTGTCCAGCAGGCGGAGATATCAGCCATTATCCTATTACTGCAAGAGCAAGAACAAACACTTAATATAGTTGCTGACTCTCAGTATGCTGAACTCACAGTTAAACATATAGAAACAGTCACTATTGTTGAGGATTCCTCACCAATTAATTTGTTATTTTTGCAACTGCAGCAGTTAATTCGTGCACATAAATGCCCACTCTATATCACCCATATAAGGGCACACACACAACTTCCTGGACCCATGGCAGCAGGTAATCATGAAATAGATAAAAAATTGATTGGATCGGTTTTAAAAGCCACAAAGGCTCATGCCTTACATCACCAGTATGCAAGGGCCTTAAAAGATGATTATCATATTTCCTGAAGGCAGGCTCGTCTTATTCTGCCTCACTGCCCTATCTGTACACAAATCCAAGGGCCGTGAATGCCAGAAGGGGTAAATCCTCGAGGTGTTGCTAGTAATGATTTGTGGCAAATGGACGTAACACATTTGCCTGAGTTTAGAAAGTTGCAAATATATACATCATACTATAGATACTTATTCTGGATTAACTTGGGCGACCCCTTTGCATAATGAAAGAGCTGATGCTGCCCGACCGGGCGTGGCTCAGTGGTTGAGCATCGACCTAGGATCCAGGCGATCAGGGTTCGATTCCTGGTCGGGACACATGCCCGGATTGTGGGCTCGATCAATGGCTCTCTCATCATTGATGTTTCTATCTCTTTCTCTCCCTCTCCTTTCCTCTCTCTGAAATCAATAAAGATATATTAAAAAAAAAAAAAAAAGAGCTGATGTTGTTACAACACATCTTCTTGAGGCTTTTGCAGTGATGGGTCTTCCTTAAAGCCATTAAGACAGACAACGGACCTGCATACCTGGCAGGCAAAACGCAACACTTCTTTTCTAAATATCATATACAACATGTCACAGGCATTCCTTATAATCCACAGGGGCAAGCAATTATTGAACAAGCTAATAGAACCCTCAAGGAGATGCTGCAAAAACAAAAAGGGGGAATAGGGACTCAGTCACCTAGACAGAGAATTGCAAGAGCTCTTTTTACTATCAATTTTTTGAATAAAGACACTCAGGGTGCTACTGCAGCTGAGAAACACTGGATTTGTGAGAGTTCTTCAGAGGTACATCAAGCTGTGTATGTAAGAGATGTCCTTACGAATACCTGGATCCCTGCTGAAGTTTTGCGGTGGGGCTGTGGTTATGCTTATGTTTCCACAGGTAAACAGAAGTATTGGACGCTCGTAAGGGAAATCAAGATTAGACATGAGCAAGCTAAGGAGGAGTGAATTTAACAACTTAACTCAAACCATGCAGAAATTAGATCTTCATGCACAAACCATCACTGTCCCTTTGCCTCAAACACAAAGGGCTACGGTTCCTACTTGGGGCCAACTAAAGATGAATCAGAAAGCTGAACAAGCGTTGGAAGAGGCTGGACAGCCAGTAAATGCAACTACCCTTTTCCTTGCCATGCTTGCTGTTATTTCCACACAGGTAATGCCTATCCAAGCAGAAAACCACACTTATTGGGCATACGTCCCTAATCCACCCCTAACAGGGGAGTAGGGGGGTGGGATTCTACTATTCCTATTTATACTAATGAAACATCATGGGTGCCAGGACCTTTTGATACTTGAGGTCCAATAGCTCCTCATGAAGAGGGGATGATTATTCCCTCTTATGAAGTAGGAGTAGAGGGTCTACCCATATGCATAGGAGTTTCTGAGCATTGCTTAAAAGTACGGACTGCTGTCTGGGTGTCTATAGTCCGAAATTCTACCAGGAAAGACGAAAAATTGAGGAAATTATTTTTACTCCAGGGAAAAACTTTTAGTGGCAACATCAGCAGCAGCAGCCCGCCCTCTCCTGAATGGCCACCATGCTGTACTACGGCAACATCTTTGAGTGATTGGGTACACTAGGAACAATGTAGAGGTGAAGTAGCTCGGGTTCTTATTAATACTTCCTATGGGAGTGTCATTGACTGGAGCCCTCATGGTTCTGCCTGAGCGAAGGGTCAAAGTTCAAAAGGGTCCAAGTTCAGGAGAAGGGTCAAAGTTCAGACTTACAGTGGTGTTCTGATGGTCAGGGTAATATATCTACACATGCTAATGGCACCATCCAGTGGCATGGGGGAGGCATGTCTGCAAGTGCTCCACATCTAATCGGTGGGCCCTTTCAGTCCCACCTATGGAAACTAATGAATATATTAAACCCTATGTATGCTTGGAATGGGAATATATGGCAAAACATTACGACTAATCAAACTCAGTTACAATTTACAAGGAACTTGATGCGTTGAACACAGGCTTGTGTCCGATTGCCATATCTTATAATGATTGGGCAGGTATTATGGAATTCTACTAACTATACTCTGACTTGTCATAATTGTTCTTTTTATACCTGTGTGAATTTTTCCACCCCTTTTAATAGTTCTTTACAGGACATTTATCTGCTGAAAGCATGTTCTGGGATATGGATACCAGTCCAATTGTCCCATCTTGGCAAGATTCCCCAACCATGATGTTGTTTCAACAATTGGTAGAATATCTGAAAAGACGCAAAAGTGATTGGCATGATCATTGCCCTTATCATGGGGCTTATAGCTGTCACTGCCACGGCGGCTATGGCTGGAGTGGCCTTGCACGAAAGCGTGCAAACTGTACATTATATACAACAGTGGCATACTAACTCTGAGCAGTTATGGACGTCTCAGGCGGATTGACTCAGAAATTAATGCTAGACTAGGAGATTTAGAACAAGCTGTAGTTATGTCAGGAGATCAAATAGTTAGTTTACAACGTCAGATACATCTTAAATGTGATTGGAACACATCTACCATTTGTGTCACTCCTATTCCTTGGAATCAAACACACTTTCCTTGGTCTATAGTACAAAAACATTTGTTATACCACTCACATAACATGACTGAAGAAATTGGGGAATTACAAAAACATATTTCTACTACTTTTCAAAATCAACTACAACTAGTTTCTGGGACTGATTTAATACAAGGGATGCAGGAAGGCTTACAAAAATTAAATCCTCTTAATAGTCTTAAAGCATTAGGAGGAGGTATGGCTGGAATTTTCATTTGCTGTTGTATTGCTTTTTGTCTCCTATAAACAGTCTGGAGAGGAGCTCACCGATTTGCTTTTTGTCTCCTACACAGTCTGGAGAGGAGCTTGCCGATCGCAAAACTTAATCACCCAAGGACAGCAGAAAACAGCTGCCTTCTCTATCCTGCTTCACCAAATTCAGCAAAAACAAAAAGGGGGAAATGGAGGAAAAGGCCAGCGAACAACAAACAAACTCTGAAGGAATTGGTTAGCAAGCTTCCCAGAATTGCAGAAATCCCCTTGAAAACGAGGGAAACATTTCTGCCAGGAACGGAAAACAGATCCTTATCTTTCTGGGAAGCTTGCCCCCAGGAGTTATAGCCTTAAGGAAAAATGCTAAGCATATAGCTCAGAACAAAGCCACTTGTTCTTGCGCATTTTATGGTCTCTACTGATCACTATCTCTCACACCTGCTTTTCTGTAGCTCACAACAAAAATAGCTGGATGGTGAGGAGGGTGGTTGCAACTCCTCCAGAGCCTCAACCCTCTGCATCTCCACCTAAATTCTCCATTCTCCATGTCTCGAGTTTTTTCGCGTCCCACGAGCACAACAGATAAAGAGGTTGGTTTCCTGGGCAGGTTGCGAGTGAAAGTTCTATTTTTATGTATTGTCTGGCCATTGTCCCTCTGTGTATGGGGCCTCTCATTCCTTTAACTACACCTCCCCACAATACCGTAGCTGTGTGCCTAGCTGCCCACTCTTCACCACCACTCAGAACATCAGAACTCCCTGGCTGGTGTGGCTCAGTTGGTTGGCTGTTGTCCCATGCACCAAAAGGTTGCTGGTTCGATTCCAGTCAGGGCATATGCCTGGGACGGCTTGATCCCCCGTAGGGGGCGTGCAGGAGGCAGCAGATAAATGTTTCTCTTTCTATCTCCCTCTCCCTTTCTCTCTCTCTAAAAGGCAATAAAACATATGTTTTAAAAAGGACGTTAGAACTCAACATGGTTAAAACCTAACTTCTGTGATTCCACTGAAAATTCCTTCTACAACCAACTACCCCATTTCAGTTGACGGCTCATCCATCCTACCAGCTGCTAAAACCAAAAACCATGGGCAACTTCTCATTGGCACCCTCCACATCAAAAACTTTTGTCAACCCGCCTTAAAAGACAGACGCAAAACCCAATCCCTTCTACCTCCAGCCACCTGCGCTACTCACCTGGGCCCTGCGGGAGCCTCACCCCGCGGTTTTCCACTCTGCGTCCATAGGAATAAGGCCTGAGTCGGATCACTTTCCTCCTCTGCTCTGAACCTCCGGTGGCTCCCAATGCCCTCCGGTTGGAGGCCCAGCTCCTCGGGCCGCCGTCCCAGAGCTGACCGGGCCCAGCTGCCCTCTCAGTCTCCCTGCCTATGCTGGTCCTTGTGCCTGGGACACCCTTTCCTACCTCACCCCACTGCGCTTCAGACGTGGGACCCGCTCTAGGTAAACCTCCGCCTGGACTCGGGACCCTAGGCGGGGAGTGACTCCCCTCCCGAGTCCCAGACTCGAAAGCCGAGCGATGGGCCAGGACAGCCACGGGCCACGCCCACCTGTCCCACCCGGGGCGCGTCCACTCACCTGCGCCCGGTCCCTCCGCGCCGACGCCGCAGCCGCAGCCATCGCGGCGGGCGTCCCGGGCTCAGCCTCGCGTCCCCGGTGCCCTGCCCGGGGCGAGGCGTGCCCTGGGCTGCGGGTCGCACTGCTAGCCTCGGTCTCCCGCGTGTAAAAGGCTCACGGTGCCCGGTGAGCCCGGCCTTGGGCCGCGGAGGAGGGCGGCGGCCTCGCTGTCCTCCCCGCTCCGCCCGGAAAGCCGCCGGGGAGCGCCCACCGCCCCAGCGCGCAGACCCGCTGCGCCAGCGACCTGCGGGACTGAGACGCAGGAAGTTCCGGCCCCCTCCCCGCCACTCTCCCGGGTTGTCATTGGCCCAGGGCCAGTCGGCGACGCCTCCCGGTGAGCGCTCTCGACCCCGCGTCCCGCCTGACTGAGGGGGGCGCGCGCGCGGAGGGGGCGGGGCCGCGCCGCCTCTTCCCCGCTGCGCCTGAGCCGCGCCGGGAGCTTTTCCTCTTAAAGGGGCCGTCCCCGCACGCCCATGACCGCCCGGGGAGGCCCCGCCTGCCCTCGACGCCTATAAAACACCCGCTTCTGCCTGTGTGGGCGTCAGCGGGCCCCTTCAGCGCTCCACACCCAGGGCCCTGGGTTCACGATGAAAATGGTGATACCTAGTATGAGGGATCTATCTACTGCTAGCTTTAAATGCTGCTCTAATTCAGTGCTTCTCAAACCAGTAACATCACCCGGGAATTTATTAAAAATTCAAGTTCCTGGGCAACAACCCAAAAGAGATTCAGAAGTTTAGGGGTGGGCCCAGCGTTCTGTGTGTCAACAAGCGCTTCAGAGGCTGCAGTTTGAGTAAAGGGACTTATTAAATCCAGTAATAAAATAGGAAAAATAACACTACATATTTCATGGTAGGTAACAGGGCCTGGTACATAGTTACTGCTTACACTTGGCACTATTGTCACCGTTATAATCAATCACAAAGCACAAACGGCTGTGGGAGGGAAGTTAGAGACACTTCTCTATAGGGTAATTAGGGATATTTGTCAAAATATAAGATACAATGACTCTAATTCAGCAAGTAGCTGTATAGGTAATGATAATTTTTACATGAAAGCACATCTTTTACCATTTGGCTATTTTATTCTTTAAAAAATATCATGCAGGAGAGTTTCATAAACTCCAGGTGGGCTTATTGCCCAAGCGACAGATTCTTACAGAAAGACAGATAGACAGACAGACGTGGATATGTTGTTCTACAGATTTACGGATTCATTGGTTGATTCTTAAATGGGCCCTGACCGGGGATCCAGTCCACAACCTCGGCTTTTCAGGACGACACTCTAACCAACTGAGCTACCCGGCCGAGCTCAGCCAGAAATTTTTAATGGCTCAAAATGCCCTTTAGGAAGGATTACATTTTAAAATTAATAGACATTTTTAGAGCAGCTTTAGATTCACAGCAAAACTGAGCAGAAAGTACAGTGTTCCCAGGTACCTCTTCCCCTGTGCACACACACAGGCCCTCCTTCCTTCAACATCTGCATCAGTGCGGTGCATTTGTTACAACATGGGAACAAACATTGGCATGTCATTATTAAACGAAGTCCATAGATTACATTAAGAGTCTACTCTTTGTAGTGCACTTTCTCTGGATTTTGACAAATGTATAATGTCATGAGTCCACCATTATAGTTTTATACAAAATAGTTTCACTGCCCTATAAATCCTGTGCTCCATCTATTCATTCAACCCTCCCCTCTAACCCCTGGCAACCCCTGAACTCCTTACTGTCTTCATAGTTTTGCCATTTCTAGAGCGTCATATAGTGGGAATCATACCATATGTAGCCTTTTCGAATTGGCGTCTTTCACTTAGTAATACACATTTAGGTTTCCTCTAAGCCTTTTCATAGCTTGATAGCTCATTTGTTTTTAGCACTGCATAATATTGCATTGTTTGCATGTACCAGTTTCTTTATACATTCACCTACTGAAGGACATCTTGGTTACTTCCAGTTTGGGGCAATTATGAATAAACCTGCCATAAACATACATGTGCAAGTTTTTGTGTGGGCATGTTTTCAAATGTTTTGGGTAAATGCCAAGGAGTACAATTGCTGGGTTGTATGGTAAGAGTATGCTTAGTTTTGTAAGAAACTTGCAAACTCTTTCAAATTGGCTGTGCTGTTTTGCATTCCCACCAGCAATGAATGAGAGCTCCTATTGCTATACATCCTCGGCAGCATTTAGTGTTTGCTAGTATTTTGGATTCTAGCAATGCTAATAGGTGTGTAGTAGTATCTCATTATTGTGTTAGTTTGCATTTCCCTAATGACATCTGGTTCTGGGCATCAATTCAAGATAGTGGTAAATAAGAAATAGCCTTTGGCTTCATGGAGCTTATACTGTAGTGGAAATTCTTGTCACTTCATCAAAAAATCAACCCCCATGCTCCCACAGGACAGGCAGGGATTCTTGGCCCTATACTGAAAAGGAAGAAGCTAGAACACACAGAGCTGAGTGGCAGAAAGACAAGGCAGTGAGCATCAGGTACTCTCCATGAGCACAGAGGAGCACGGTCTACACACGCTGTCTAATCCCAGGGCTGGGTGTTGGGGTGGATGCTAAAGGCTCTCACCCCTTTCTTCAATTCTGTACTCAGTAAACAACATCCTCGTCATAACTTGGCTTTCCAGACATGGCAGAGACTATTACTTACCTTCCTAATACTTTCCCCTTTTTTCAAAAACAAAATAATTTCTTATTTTTCAATTACATTTGATGTACAGTATTATATGAGTATTATATGAGTTTCAGGTGTATAACCCAATGATTGGACATTTATATAACTTATGAAGTCATCATCCTGATAAATCTAGTATCATCAGACACGATACATAGTTATTACAATATTATTGACTGTATTCCCTGTGCTCTTCTTTACATCCCCACGAATATTCTGTACCTACCAATTTGTACTTCTTAATCCCTTCACCTTTTCCACCCTTCCTCCCAAACCCCCTCCCACCTGGCAACAGTCAAAATCTTTTCTATATCTATGAGTCTGTTTCTGTTCTGCTTGTTCATTTATTTTGTTTCTTAGATTTCACATGTAAGTGAAATCATCTGGCATTTGTCTTTCTCTCTCATTTCACTCAGCACAATACTCTCTAGGTCCATCCATGTTGTTGCAGATGCAAGATTTCATTCTTTTTCATGGCTGGGTCATACACTATTTTATATAATCACCATCTGTTCTTCAACCATTCATCTACTGATGAACACTTAGGTTGCTTCCATATCTTAACTGTTGCAAATAACGCTGCAATGAACATATGAATGCATATATTCTTGATTTAGTGTTTTGTGTTTCTTTGGATAAATACCCAGAAGTGAAATTGCTGGATCCTTCATTGTCTCTTGTTATAGGCCTTATTTTAAAGTCTATATTATCTGGTATAAGTATTGCTACCTCAGCTTTTTTTGTTTTCATTTTTATGAAACATCTTTTTCCATCCCTTTACTTTCAGTCTATGTGTGTCTTTCGAACTGAAGTGAGTCTCTTGTGAGACATAGGTGAGAGTCCTGTTTTGTTATCCATTCAGCCACCATTTTGATTGGAGCACTTAACCCATTTGCCTTTAAAGAATTGTTGATAGGTGAAGAGATTATCCAAAGAACATAAATGCACAGCCCATGGACACAGACTACAGTGTGGCGATGGCCAGAGGGAAGGGAGGTGTGGGGGACGTGTGGAGGTGGGCAAGGTTGGGGGGAAATGAGAACATCTGTAATAGTGTCAACAATAAAGATAAAGTTAAAAACACACACAAAATGTCTATTCTGCAATATTGTTCATTGTTTTTCCTGGGTCAGGGTAGTCTTTTATTACAGCTGGTTAGTCAGATTGAGACCAAGGCTTTACAATGGCTTGTTTGGCAGTTGAGGTTCACCTTCCCGTCTCTTCTCTAAGGTCTGCCTACTGAGGGAGCAAGGCCAGGGTCTTGAATAGCTACAGGAAACTGGGGACAGGCTAGGGAGAGGCGGGCAAATACAAGGAGGGTCAGGGAGACAGGGACCAGTTTGGGGGAGTGGGGGGACAGGTAGAGAAAAAGGAGGGAAGTGGGAGTGTCTTTCAGGTTGGAGTGACAGCTGGGGAGGACAGTCTTTGAGAGATTGGCCTCGGGTGAGGTAGACTCAGATTAGTGAATGTCCTGATTAAGGTTCTACAGAAAATCCGGTTTCCAGCTTTACACTAGGAGAAATAAGCAGACCATTGTTTAGAGACAATTTTGAATCCTTAGGATTCCTTCCCAGCTATTTTATCCATTGAAATTTAGAAGTCCCTTTTCAAGTACCAAAAAATTAATTTTCTAAAAATTTTCATGGCACTTGAAAATTAAAGTGGTTGGGCCTGACCATCTTTTGTTTGTGGAATGGGGTAAGAAGCAGAAACGTAGAAGCATGGGACAGACTGAGGGATCTCAGAGGGAAGGTGGGGTGGGGGAGTGGGTGGGGAGAGATTAATCAAAGAAATTATATGTTTAGAAGCATAACCCATGGACACCAACATTGGCATGGGGAAGGCCTGGGGGTGGGGTGTATGCAGGGTGGAGGGGATCAATGGGGGGAAAAAGAGGACATCTGTAATACTTTCAACAATAAAGATAAATTAAAAAAAAAAGAATAGTACCCTTTTAGTCACTTTTAAAATTTCTTTAGTGGTTATATCTCTCTTTAGGTTTCTCTTTCTTTTTCAGCCCATTTTTATAACTTATAAGTGCCCAGATTAACGTTTATGTTATCTATGTTTTTAATGTATTAGTGTAATTTTATACATTTTCTAATAAATTTGTTATAATGCTATGTCAGGAGAGGGAGAGCAGTGAGAGTAAATATCTGTGTCCCTGGAATCAGGCACATACTTGATTCCAGGCTCAGCTGCTTATTAAATTACTTTGGACCAAACGCCTCATCGGCAAATGCTTCTGAGCAGCCTGCTGTGAACTTTAATGAGACAGCGTGTCTAGAGATGTAGTGTACAGCACAGGGACTGCAGTCAGTAATAGTGTAGTAACTTTGCACGGTGACAAATGGTTACTAGACTTAGTGTGACAATCACATCATAAGGTATATAATTGTTAAATCGCTATGTTATACACCTGAAACAAATATAATAGTGTATGCCACAATTATAAAAAAATAAAAGAATTTTTTAATTAAAGTAAGACCAATAAAATAATTACTTGGAAAAGCAAAAACAAAAAAGGAAAGAAAATGTATCTAGAGCAATCGAGCTACTAGTAATCAAGTCGTCTGTTTTAAGCTAATAGTTTTTTTGATGTTTCTTTCAAAATATAGATTTCTTTTACACAAGTTCTCAACTCTAACTGCCTCGAAGGATAGTGACATCAGTGCTGGCTCCACACATGACAGTTACCCCAGACCTGGTCCTTAAATTATACACCAGCATCACGGGGCTTCTCGCTGTCATCGGCAAAAGCTCACCCAAGGCCCCCATGCCTCCCAGGGCCATTCCGGGCTTCAGCCTCCGGGAATTCAGTGGAGCCATCAAGCTATTCACCAGAGTTTCATGTCGCCCTCTTTCCTCTCCATGTAACTAAACTAGAGCACCCAAATATTCCTGTGTCAGCTAGCTTGTTTTTTATAATCCTTGGATTTTTAAATCTCTGAGCTGCCTTTTCTTTAACATAAGAGACTATGCGAAGTTGGGGGTGTGATTTTTATTGTAACTCAGCTATCCACAGGATTACCCTTTGGGTGTAAAGCTTAACCTGGCTGTTAAAGGAGATAAAGATTTTTTTTTTAGGACAGTCACAGAAGCTTTCTATCCCTTACCTTGCCTTGAGCTGAGAATTTAATGCCCAAAGCTCATTTCCTTTCTGCCCTTAGAAGCAACCAAATGACTGCATTATATTCATTTTTTAATTTTTCAATAAAATGTTCTGTGGCAGCAACTACTTGGTCACCCCAGAACCTCCCCTCATAGTCACTTTATTACAGGTATCTTGCAGTCCCAGTCTCTTGATGGCAGTGCTGTCACCTGGGAATGCCTGAGGCACTCACCCAGCCTACATTACTTGTAGCAGCCCACAGACATTTCCCCCACCGGGGCCAGTGCTGTAGCCGGACTGGCCTTTTCCTTTCCCATTACGATTGCAGGATGCACTTGAGCAAAAACCCCCAGGGAGCTTTGAAAAGCAAGACTTATTACTCTCAGGTCCTGGAGAGTGCCCGGCATGCTCGAGGGCCACACAGCGAGGCTGAGGCGTGCGGGCAGAGCCAGAGCGGACCTGGGGTTCGGCCTTTATTAGGGCCTGAACATGGGTGCCTGGGGCTTCCCCGGGTCACTCATTATTGGCCATTTTGACGCATAAGAGCGGGAATGAGGGCACAGGAGACTGGAGGCAGGGTCTCTGAAATGGTCGGTTATCTATGCCACCCAGGGTTTTCTGAAAGGGGGACTTCATGGGTGTGGGGAGCCTCGTTTCTTATCTGCTTGTTTTGCTAGCAACTGTGTCATATAGCTGGCGATACGTTTATTCGAGATGGATGTCTCTTGAAATGGATGCCTTGGCAATCAGCACTCAAAGTCAGGCCCTTACACTGCCAAGGGGAATCACTTTAGTCACTGTTTGCCACTGCATGCCATAGACAGCCAATGTCTCCTTTACATTGGAGACAAGGTCATCAATGAGGTTAAATCTATTGGATCAGAGAATCCATTCCAGATTCCCATCCTTGGGGCTCTGTTCCCTTGGGACCGCTCACAGCACTGATAACCACCGATCAGTCAGGATTCAGCCAGGGAAGCAGAACCTCAATGAGTATTCCGGGATGGGGATTGATGATAAGAACTAGACCTCATACAGTTGTGGGAGGAGCTGAGAAAGGAAGGCCTGGAAGGGGGACTGAATTTCATAGGTGTCATCAACTTGTCAACCTTGGTGCTGCCACCAAGCTGGGACTGCAAAGTGGGAGCTGGTGGAGGAGTCCACGTAGGAGACTGATGCCTTGTGGGACCACAGTCAAGAACCTGGTGGTGGGCCTAGGCCACTGTTGGTCAGCATGGCCAGAGCTGGGGAGAGCAGGACATGCAGTGGACTTTAACAAGGGCAAGCTGAAACCCCAGCTGTTCTGTGTCTGTCACTGGTGTGACCATGATGCCTGTCAGAGAGTGATGGCTGCTACTTCACTTCCAGTGCCCAAGTCTCATGAAAAGTGCTTCTCTGGCCAACACCGACCCAAAGTCATACAGGGAAAGGGCTTCTGAGGAACACAGTTCTAGTCCAACCAAGGCGACCCAATATCCATCAGTGACTTAAATACGGAGACATATAAATAAATGAAATAGGAAGTGAGTTAGAAGAGTTATGAGAGAAGCGATGATTAGACAGATGACACCTGCACATGTTCAATTTCCCACAAAGCATTTTAATGGATGTTGTAGCACTCACCTTATAAATTATGATCATTTAATTGTTGAAGAAGCTGAATGACAGGTTAAGAGAGATGCCTGATGGCTCTTAGTTAATAAGGCAGAATTGACACAAGGTCCAGCTTACCTATTTCCACATGCTATGCTCCTTCCAGATACAGTGACACATAGCTCCAGGCCTCACTTCCTACACAGTGGAGATGAGTCCCATTGGACCACATACATCATTGTTCTCTTTTCCAAACTCACCTGTCCTTCCCCCTCATTTTATAGATGTTTTGGTGTTTCCTCTCTCTGAACTTATTTCCTTCATTTACTCGTCCACAAGAGTCCTCTCTTCACAAACTTGCTGGTTTCCTGGTATTGTTCCCAAACCTTCTCCCTACTACGGAACCTCTTTTATGGAAACATGTAAGCTTTGTTATAAAAAAGTCTAGAGACCTGGGTTCTAATTCTGGATTCACCTTTCACTCAGGCCATCACCTCTCTCGCTACGCTTTAGGTTCCTCGTGTTTGTTTTAGATGCAGAGCATCGTGGCTGCAGCCAAGGTGGTTGAGAGCCTACATTAGGGGACTATCTGTGAGAACGCTTCGTAAATTCTAAAGCACTAGAGGAATGTCACTCATTGCTAGCAATGCCTATGTGGTGCTTTCAAATTAAAACTGATGCTGAAGGATCAGCCAAATACAAAATATTGCCTGAATTTATTGACATGTAACCAACCCAGAGCGTTCCCAGAGGAAGTTGTGTTCACTGAAGAAGCATACACTGGGAGGAAATTGGGGACAAGAAAAACACGAGGGAACAACTCCTCCAGCTGCCCTGGCTTGGGTTCCCTGGGCGGAATGGCTTCTGTCCAAGCTTGGGTCTACCCTGGGGTGAACAGATTATCCAGATTGAGTTAAGGCCAAATTCTGATCTAGCATGTATAGGAAAACACTTAAGAATAAGGGCTTTGGAGTCTCATAGGTCTGCTTTCAATCCTCATAAAAACTGTGACATTGCGCAGCTGGTGTGGCTCAGAGGTTGAGCATCGATCTAGGATTCCCGGTCAGGGCACATGCCCGGGGTACAGGCTCAATCCTCATTAGGGGGCGAGCAGGTGACAGCCAATCAGTGACTCTCTCATCATTGATGTTTTTCTCTCTCTCTCTCTCTCTCTCTCTCTCTCTCTCTCTCTCTCTCTCTCTCCGTTCCTCTCTCTGAAATCAATAAAGATATATATATATTTTTAAAAGCAAGTTCTTTAAAAACAAAACAAACTAACAAAAAAACTGTGCCATTGGCCAGATGATCTGGTTTCCCCATCTTCAGATTCCTGAACTATAAAATTGGAGTGGCAGGAGGGCAAAAGATAATTTACAGTGTTTGTGAAAACATTCAACATAAAAGGCTTACTCACGATAGGTACTCAGTGCTATCTGTGATCATAAATATTTCATTATATTAGCTCACTCAGTACAAGGAGCATATCTTATTAATTGATGTAACTCCAGATCTTGGTTCAGTGCCAAGACACAATACGGCCACAACCAAAATGTTCTGAATGAATAAATGACTAGATGACCCAGTAAATGAAGAGCTAATAAGGCTAAATGTGATCATGAGGAAAGCCAAAAGCTAAAATGCAATCTGGCACGGGGGCTGCGGTTGGTGAGGATGTGGTGTCCCAGCTTCTCTGAACCACAAGTTGTGTGGAAAACAGTGTCTGTATGTATAAGGCCGTTGGCACACAAACACTTGTGAGAATGGCCCAAACCCAAGCCATTCTGGACTCTTCCCTTCACCACCTCTTCCAACTCCCAGATCTGTCCATCTAGGAGATTGCTTCTCAATCTTCCACAGCCTCTCCTCAAGGGCCTGGTTCAAGCCTCACCCTTTTTGTCCTGACACCTGGACAAAAGTTCAATTGGCACAGCTCTGCAACACCTCCTCCAAGAAGCAACCATCCTCTCCCCCTTCTACCATAAATGACTTGTTTGGCTGTGACCCCTATGCAGCAAATATCAGTGTACATGGCCCAAGCACTGCTTCACTTTCTCCCAGGTAGTGAGTGTGGGTCCTTCCATCTCTGCCTACGCCGAGAACCTGGTATACAAAAGATGTATAAATAAAAAAATAATGACCCTACTGATTAATGGAAATTTGGAGGGTTACTACTGAATTGATGAGAAGGTATAGATAGCTGAATGAATAAATAATCCGATGAATGGATATATTTCACTCAATCTTTCAGCAGCATTTGACCCAAGCTGCTTTCCCCTGTACTTTCCTCCTCTCCCACCTTCTTAGACGTCACGCAGCCCTTGTTTCCCTCTTACCTTGTTGCCACTCACCCCTTTAACCACTCGGGCATTGATACCGTCCACCAACACGAGTCTCCCAGCCCACTCTTCCTCCACCCAAATTCTATATATTGGGGTCTTAAGGGCATGGTTGTGGTGCCTCTTGTCTTTCTATCTCCTTAGCTGAGTTCACTCTGACTTTGAATACCATACATTTCCTCCTGATTTCCAAAGTTATACAGTTGACCCTTGAACAATGAAGGAGCCAGGGGCACCGGCCCCTGTAGTTTGAAATCCATGTATAACTTTGATTCCCCCAAAACTTAACTACAGTGTCCCTCGGTATCCACTGGGTGATTGGTGCTAGACCCCGGCAGATACCCACACCTGCGGATGCTCAAGTCCCTTGTGTGAAATGGCCCAGAGCGATGTGTGCAGTCTGGCTCTCCTCAACCCAGACTCTTGATCTGCAGTTGGTTGAGTCTGCGGATGTGAAATCCAGGGGCAGAAAGGGCTGACTGTACATTAATTGAAAAAAATTTGTGTGTAAGTGGACCTGTGAGGTTCATACCCCTGCTGTTCAAGGGTCAATCATATATCGCCAGCTCTCCCTTCTTTGTTCTCTCTCCTGTATTTCCAATGGATATGTCACAACCTCTCAAGGTGAACATTTCCCTCCAGATCTATCCCTTCCAGTGTTTCCCATCAGTGAGGAAGAGAGCAGTGAAAAGAAATGGCATCTGAGAAAGAGGCATGGAAAGAGAGAGAAAATCGAGACGTTGAACCTCAGAAAATAAGAGATTGAGGAAGCATCCGTGGCCCTGTTGCACAAGAACAGCCCGACAAGCCTGCGAGCCTGATTCCAGGTACTGGGAAGGGGGTCTTCCGTTTTAGGTCCTTTCCTAGCTGGGACTGAGCCCTGGAGAGCACCAACAGTTAGATTTCAGGTGCCACTCCTAGGGGGATACTCTGTGGCTGGGAGTTATGCGCAGCTGCCCAAGGGGCGCCCCCCTCCCTCCTCACCCCTCCTTCTCACTCTGCTCCCACAGGCCCATCCAAGCTCTGCAGATTCTACGTCATCCGCTGTCTATGGTGCAGGCCACCCCCATCTCCTGCCGGAATTCCTGAGCCAACTGCCTCCCCAGGTCCCCGGGGAAGCCTCCACACCCACCCGCTGCTACACCCTCCTGGCCTCCCCTTTCTCGATTCTATAGTCTACAACTGCTCACCCCCTGGGGGGGGGGTTAACCCATCCCTGCCCCACACTGAGCTCCATCAGGGCAAGGACCTGAGGTCTCATTCCCCTTTGCGCCCTAAAATTGAAGCCACAAACAGTGGGTGGCTGATGCATATTTACAGAGAGCAGGCCTGAGTAACATGGGCATCAGGGAGATGGAAGGAGGAGGGCGGGAGTGGGTAAAGGGACCAGAAGAGTGATGGGTAAGGGTGGGATGAGAGCTGGAAAGGGTGGAATGAAGCTTGTGCCTTTGGAGTGTGGAGAAGGGGCTTTGATGGATACATTCAAGAGGGAGTTGCAGCCGGTTGGTGCAGGGACAGTTCCTTCAAGCCCTGACTCCATAGTGAGAAAGTCTCCCCTTCATGCCTTCTAGGACTCTCGTGGCCACACTGCTCTCACAGGCTCCTTAATAGGCACACACTAGACCCAATGCCATCTATCTCTGCCTCAATGGCACCAACCACTACTGGGCAGCTACTGAGTCCTGCTCCAGTGGGAGAGGTGGTGGGTGTTGGAAGGGAATGTGCCAGAAATCCCCTTCCAAGAGCATTAGTCCTAGGGGCTGAGACCACAGAGTCCTTCAGTCTGAAAACAAATCAACTTTATCAGCTTAAGACTACTCCAGGGTCCCTCCCTCAATGGTAGGAGTTGGGTACAGGGAAAGCAGAGGTGGGGTCTAAGATGATGGAATTTAGGCCTTTGCAACCTTATTTTGTGTTCCTACTATACTATGTGCTAAGCCTGTGAGGAAAATAGATACAGGGAAATTTATTATTTACAAAGGAAAAATAGGAACTTCATAGTAAGAAATCCAGCAGACACTATCTCAAGCAAGTGATCAAGGTCATCATCACCAATAATGTCATATTAACATCACTGAAGCACTGAGAAGGGTACATCACTCCTGTGGCATCCTTATCATAAAGACATACTCTCAATCTAATTGTGAGAAAAACATCAGACAAACCCAAACTGAGGGACAGTCTACAAAATATTTCTAATAATCCTGGTCATCAATTACAATGTGTGTGGGGGAGTGGTTCTCCACACCACTAAGTAATTCTCTGTGACACCGGCTGGTTGTCCTACAATTCAGCTCGCTGGAGATAGTGTCAGATCCCACAGGTTAAGAGCTTAGTCCTATAAGACTGTACCCCTACTCACACTTCAGGTGTCAGTTGCAAGCCCAGGTTATCATCTGTGCTCTGATTAATTGGCTACAGATTGGAGGTCCCCATGACCTCCCTCTCAGGATTGATTAATTTGTTAGAGTGGCTCACGGAACTCAGAGAAACATTTTGCTTACCAGATTATCAGTTTATTGTAAAAGGATATAACTCAGCCCTGACGGGGTGGCTTAGTTGGTTGGAGCGTCGTCCTGTACACTGAAAAGTTGCAAGTTTGATTCCCGGTCAGGGCACATATGGGAGGCAGCCAATTGAGGTTTCTCTCTCACATCAATGCTTCTCTCTCTCTCTTCCTCTCTCCGTAATCAATAAAAAAAAAATAAAAGTTTAAAAAATGTTAAAAAAGAAAATAAAGGATGTCACTCAGGAACAACCAGGCAGAAGAACTACACAAGGCGAGGTATGGGGAAAGGGCACGGAGCTTCCATCCCCAGGTATCTACCTGTTCACCAACCCATAAGCTCTCTTAATCCCAACATTTTGGGTTTTTATGGAGGCTTCATTACATTAGCAGGATTGATTAAATCATTGGCTATTGGGGGATTGATTCAACTTCCAGCTCCTGTTCCCTTCTGAGAGATGGAGTGGGGTGGGGCTGAAAGTTCAAACCCTGTAATCATATTGTTGGGTTCTCCAGGCAACCAGCCTCCATCCTTAGGCAGGGTCAAAAAGTCACCTCATTAGCATAAAAAAGATCTTTGGGCAAGGGTTTTTGGAGCTCGGTGCCAGGAACAGGACAAAGACCAAATATATATATATTTCTTATTGCATACTACAAACTTATAACTTGACTTGTCAAAAGTTTCAAGGTCATGAAAGACAAGGAAAGACTGAGGACCTATCACAGATTGGAGGAAACTATGCAACTAAGGCAACAATGACAACAAAAGACAATGTGAGACACCAGAATTGATCCCAGCATACAGAGAGTACATTAGCTGGTGAAATCCTAATGAAGTCTAGAGTTGCGTCAATAGTGTTGACCAATATTAATTCTTTAGTTTTGGTCATTGTAGTATAGTTGTGCAAGATGTTAACACCAGGGGAAGCTGAGTATAGTTCGGTATATGGAAACTCTGAATATTATTTTGATTCCCGTTCTGTGAATCTGAAATTATTTCAAAACAAAAAAATTACAAAAGATAGGTTCAGGAACAGAACATTTCAGGAAAATGTGTTTGTGGGTGGGAAGGAGTGGTGAGGTCGCTTGAAGTGGGGATGATGACTGGGGCTGTTGAAGTGTCATGAGAAAACCTGGCTAAGAGGTGTCCAAAGTGAACAAAAGTAAACAAGAAATCCAGGGAAGCCATCCAGGAGGCAGATGGTTTCTGGAGTGCTGAGGACCGGCTGAAGCTGGAGGTTTGGGAGTAATTGGTCACCACGGAATCGTTAACATCAGGGGTGTGAGAGTGAGGAACAGAGAAGATGGGTAGAGAGAGGAGCAGGAGGGGCGAGGCTAAGCCCTCAGGAATAAAGTTATTTAACCATGGGGTACATTTTGTGCTTTAGAAACTAAGAATTCTAGATTCATATTTGCTTATATATGCACAGAGAATACAAATGCTACAAATCAGTGCTTCCTCCCTACCCCCTGGACAGTGAGCAGTCGGTAAACATTTGCCAGCGCACTGCTGTACTTCACGTAATTCACTCAACTAGCCCCCATTCGTGAACATTTAAGTTGTTTCCAATAGCCCGGCCGGTGTGGCCCAGCGGTTGAGCAATGGCGTAGGATCCAGGAGATCTCTGTTCGATCCCCAGTTGGGGACGTGCAGGAAGCAGCTAATCAATGACTCTCTCTCATCATTGATGATTCTCTCTCTCTCTCCCTCTCCCTTCTCTCTGAAATCAATAAAAACATACTTTTAAAAAATTAGCACACAGGTCTGCTGACACGTCTCCCGAAACCATTATTTCCTATTGCCCATGGTACTCTGTTGCATCTCAGGGACTCTGTACTGCATCCCCCCATTTACTTATTTCTTAGGAGAGCTCTGAGTATTTCCCCACAGAGCAATGTTCACTGACCTCTCAGGGGATAAAGAAACTCTCAGCGGCCCTGCCAGGCGTGGCTCAGGAGCTGAGCATCGACCTAGGATCCAGGCGATCAGGGTTTGATTCCCTGTCAGGGGGGTGCAGGAGGCAGCCAATCAATGACTCTCTCGTCACTGATGTTTCTATCTCTCTCTCTCCCTCTCCTTTCCTCTCTCTGAAATCAATAAAGATATATTTAAAAAAAAGAAAAAAAAAGAAACTCCCAGTGGCCTCTCGCCAGGCTCCAGGCTCCGGCTCTGGCAGAGACCACACGGCTCTGGCTGCGTCGCCTGCAGTACTGGTGTCTGGGTGGTGGTTACCTCACTAGGCTTGCTGAATCCCTTTTCCCGATGTGGGGTGATAACTAGGTGGCAACCACAGTATTCCTAGCTCTGGAATAAAGGAAACATGTCTTCTATGTCTGGCCCTGAAAACCATTGCAGAGGTTAACTCAAAAGTCCTGGAAAAACTCTCTTTTCTCCAGTACCTGAGAACCAAAGCAGGTCTTTTTTTCTCGGTGTGCAGTGCTGGGCTCTGGTTTACAGAATGTAAACTAAATGTGTAATGTGTGGAGACAAAAGGGAAGCTTGGGGGCATGAAGGCACCTTCGTGGGGCAAACAGCTGATGTCACAGGAGTGTGTAGACGTGGCAGCAGAGAGGGGAGGCAGGGAGACCAAGAAGCAGCATCCAGGTGGCCCCAACTTTCACTATCCCGCTTCCAAATGTCCTTCTTCCAACAAAACTCAGCCCAGAAGCCCACTTTGGCTCCTCTTGCCCCCTGGCCTGCTCCAGCAAGAATTCCTCCGTCACATGTACTAGGGCAAGACTTCTCAGACCCGACACAAAGAAGCAGAAACGGCTCCTGACCCAGGGCCCAGAACTGCCACAGAAGGAAAGGCAGGAGCTCAAATGAGAGACAGTCCACGACTCGGAGGAAATGGTCCTTCCTGCCACAGGAACTGCCAGTATATCCTGAGGAAGCCACCGGTGCGGAGCCAGCCCGGCCTGGCCCAGAGGGCGCGTACAAGAATTTAGAGATTCGGGGTGGAGTGTGAGCCTGAGGCTCTCCCTGATCAGGCAGAAACTGGCACAGGCTCCAGGGGAGGAGGGTTACCAGGGGAAGGCGTGGAGTCATGCTCCAGGGTCAGCTCAGCAAACAGGTACAGACACAGGACAGAAGCCAGCGGGCCAGTGTGGGACTGAACTACTTTCATTTAGACACTGGCTGGCACACTGGGTGGGAGAACCCTGGTGTGTGTGTGGGGGGAGTGTGGGCACGTGTTTAGTGTGACTGAGGATTCTGATAAAGAAATGACACAAGGCAGGCCTGGGCAGGGTGGTGTATCAGTTATCTATTATTGCATAACAAAGTGTCCCCAAACCTAGTGGCTCAGAACAACACATTTATTACCTCCCAGTTTCTGTGGGTGGGGAGTCCAGGTACAGCTTCGCTGGCTCCCCCGCTCAGGGTGGCTCCAGAGGTGCCAGCCAGGGCTGATGTCTCCTCTTGCGGCTCAGCTAGGAAGGAGCAGCTTCCAAGTTCTGTTTCCCACAGGCTGTTGCACCGAGGGCCTCAGCTCCTCACTGGCTGCGGGCCAGAGGCTGCTTTCAGGTCCTCTTGTCCAACATGGCAACTTGTGTCATCCAAGTGTGCAAGCCAAGAAGACAACTAAGAAAGTCTGCTAGCAGAGAGAAGCATGATCTTTTGTAACCTAATCATGGGTGTGACATCTCATCCCATTTGCCAATATTCTGTTGGTTAGAAGCAAATCAGGAAACCAGTGCCACACTGAAGGGAAGGAAGTTATAATAATAGGAGGTAGGGATCATTGGAAGAAAATACTTAAAACCACACTTCTATCTGGTCTAGACTGCTCTTGAGAACTATTAAAAGAGACCTTTTAAACGAAATAAATGACAAAGAAGGAAGGTTAGAAAAATGCCAGTCTTTCTAAAAACTTTTTAGGGCCAATTGATTAATAGTTTATAAGCATTGGGCTTAATCTCTAAGAAGATTGCCTTTTAAAAATAGTAATCACTTACCTATAATTAATCAAAACCAGAGTTCCCTCACCCCCAACCCCCATCTCAGCATATTGTCCTTGGGAGAGAGTCTGAGAATGTTCCAGTTGCCTATTGCCACAGAACAAATCATCCCCAAGGTAGAGTGGTTAAAACAACATGTATTTTGCCCACAAATCTGCAATTTGTACATGTCTGCTCCACTCAGCATCAGCTGGGATGGCTTGAAGACAGGCAGCTGGAATCTTCTGACGGCTCTCTCGCTCTAAAGAAGAATCTGGAAATACTCCAGAAATTATATCTATTAGAGGAGGCTTCTAACATCAGTTCTCCACAGGGTGCCCGCTAGGGAGGTTTTGGCCACCAGAGGACGCAAGGACCACAATCCCTGTCCCGCAGCTCCTTCTAGCCGCTTTGGTTCGGTTGCCAGCAGCTTCAGCAAAGCCTGATACTTGCCAGAAAAGCAGAGTCTCGGGCCCCAAACCCAGACCTACTGAATAAAAAGCTGCATTTTGTCAAGACCCCAGGCAGTTCATGTGAAGACTAAAGTCTGAGGGACACTCCAGCTCAGTGGTTCTCAACCTCAGCTGCTTGTCAGAATCACCCCAGGAACTTAAAGAATTCCTGATGCAAGTGCACCCCACCCCCTGAGTTTGATTTTAACAGTCCTGGGGTCTGGGTTATTAAAAGGCTCCCCTGAGGATTTTAATGTGCAGCCAAGGTTGAGCATCGCTGTAAGTCCAGCTCATTCCACACTGTGAGACCCTTATGTATGGGTGGAGCTGTGCTGTGGGGTCCCCCCTCCACCTGGTATAGACAGAAAGGGCATAAAACCTGCACCCAGGGATCTCCTAAAATGCGAGCCCCCAGACTTCAGTGGCCTCCGGGGCATGGGGAAGTCAGGGCAAATGTGAAAACGTGACTCACTGGGGGAGTGTTATCGCAGATTCAGAGCACTTCAGAGATCCAGGTCAAACACCAGCTCCTCAGACAGAAACTGTAGTTCCCCCAGCAGATGCTCAGTGACGATGCTCCCTGATCGGTGCTCCCTGATGGTGGTGGGGCCTCCCGATCTCCACCTCGGGCTGCTGCAGAGCAGGAAATGTGTTGGTTCTCCTCTGTGGAGTGTCTGCTCAGTGGTGCACCCTCCAGAACTGCATGTGACCTGGGCAGACCCCAGCTGGTGGTGGACCTGATGAGCTGAACTTCAAGAAAGAAAGTACCTGGAGGACAGAGGTACTCAGCAAGGTCAGGAGGGACTTTAAAAAATGCGTATCCCTTCCATTTATCCAGCGCTTTGCGATTTCCAATGCACTTTTATGTGCATTATTTCATTTTCACCATGCCCACCTGCATTCGATTAGATTGGTACAGATGTGCAAAGTTATGTTGAAATCTGCAGGATGAATCAAGCAGAATTAAAACAATAAGCTGCTTTCCAAAGTTTCCCGAGTTTCTAAGGGCTATGTTCAGGACGTGGAAGTACCCCTCTTCTGGCCGCTCTTTCCTCGCTGCATGGGAGCATTTCTGGGGATTTTTGTCTTTGTTCTTCTTTCTCCATTCTCCTCCCCAAGTGCAAGGTTCGTTTTGTCATTCTGGAATTCTCCGTTAATCTCCTACCAAATGTCCCCTGACTTATATCACTTCTCATTTTCGATAGAAGAGTCCCTCGGTGTGGGGTAACTTCTGAACACGCGCTAGCAACGCTGACAGTATTTCCTGAATGCAAGGGGCTGATTTCCTGCTGTAGCTCTAGCCCTTTAACAAAATATTTGTGAAATGAGTGAATTATGAATAAAATGAAGAGATTTGCAAAATTAAATCTGAGAGGAAGGAAGCAGACACAGAAGAGTCATCAGCTAGGAGTCTGCAGCTGGTGTGGTGGGCACAGTTCTAGGCCCTGACCTGAGACCCGTGGAAGAGGGGGTCTGTAGAAAGAAATGCTGCCAGGACCGCGGGGAAGGAGCTGGTTTTACCTTCTCAAATAATGCTCAATTCTCCTGCATGCCATTCCCTTTTTCTGCTCCTCTCTATGGTGCAGAAAATGGAAGCTAAAGCCTGAATGTATTTCCTGCTCAAATGAAACACTATATTGTTTTTTAGAGAATTCTCTGAAGCTCTGGGTGTTGACTGCTTCAGTCCGGGTCTTCCTGCTCCCCCCTTTCTTCTGTCAAGTGATCTTACTCCTCTGGGCCCATAAACCCTTCTCCTTCTTGGGTCCCTAAAACAACTCTCCTCCCAGACATCCGAGATGTAGGAAGGATGTGAAATGATGTGCTCTGGCTTCGCCTGGTGTTTCTGTCCATCAGGATGAGGCCCCATCTGGAGCCCACCCCTCCCTGACCAGCTAACCTTGCCCTTCTCCCATGACTTGCCTCCCACCATCTCCCACTTTCTTCCTTGAGACCTGGCCACCCAAGGGCCTTCAGCAAGATGGTTCCAGTGGGCCAAGACAGGATAGCTCTGCTCCCCTCCACCTGGCAAGACAGTGTCAGTGTTACAGCTCCAGCAGGATAAGCGCAGAACCAGAGGAAAGCTGACTTATATAAAGAAAAGTTCCTGCCCAGCCAGGTGTGGCCCAGCGACTGAGCATCAACCTAGGATCCAGGAGACCTCGGTTTGATTCCCGGTCAGGGCACATGCCTGGGTTGTGGGCTCCATCCCCAGTAGGGGGCCTGCAGGAGGCAGCCGATCAATGACTCTTTCATCATTGATGTTTCTATTTCTCTCTCTCCCTCTCCCTTCCTCTCTCTGAGATCAATAAAGATATATTTAAAAAAATAAAAATAAAGTTTTGTCAATCTTTTCCAAGAACTGACTTGTGACTTTTCTGATCTTTATCATATCTTTGTTTTCTACTTTATTCTTTTCTGCTCTTGTCTATCATTCCCTTCCTTATATTTTCTTATCTCTTGTCTACCTTTCTAATGTGGTTGCTTACTTCATTAAATAGCATTTAAGGCTATCATTTTCCTTCAAAATTTTATATGTGGCATTTTAATTATTGTTAATTTCGTACATCGTCTAATTTCTATTATGGTATCTTTTTGGATTCATGAGTTATTTAGAAGTGTGTTTCTTAATTTTCAAATATATGAGTTTTTTAGCAATATTTTTGTTATTGGTTTCTGACTTAATTTTATTATGATCAGAGACTGCATTTGTTTGCCATCAAAACCTTTAACATTACATTGACACTATCTTTACGTCCTAAACTGTGATGAAATTTTGTAAATATTCCACATGTGCTTAAAATAGTGTATATTCTTTCCTTATCAGGTACAATTTGTTCACTAGTGCATCCAAGCTTAGAACTGTTATATTTTCCTAGTGAACTGAATTTTTATATTGTCAAGTTGTGGCTGTCTTTACCTTTAAAAATGTTTTTTGCTCCAACAGTTTTTTGTTTTATATTATTATAGCTACACTACTTTTCTTTAGTTAAGATTTGGTTAAGGTTTTCCTCATAAATCTTTTTCCATCAACCTTTCTTTATCCTTACAGTCAGTTGTTCGTCTGGTAAACAGCATGCAGCTAGATATTTTCTTTCTTTTTTTAAAAAAAATATATCTTTCTTGATCTCAGAGGGAGGAAGGAAGAGAGAGAGAAAAAAACATCAATGATGAGAGTCATTGATCGGCTGCCTCCTGCACGCCCCTTCATGGGGATGGAGCCCCCAACCTGGGCATATGCCCTGACTGGGAATCGAGCCTCCATCTCCTGGATCCTAGGTCGATGCTCAATCGCTGGGCCACGCAGGCCGGGCAACAGCACAAGGACTTTAGAACACCAGCCGCAGTCCTCCACCCTGACTTTTAGGCCATTATTTTCTCTGTAAGAAACATCCAGACCTGTAGAGAATTTTTATGAGTTTATTTGAGCCAAACTGAAGACAGTTGCAAGGAAGCAAAATTTCAACAAACTGAGAAAATACTCTGGAGACTGGCAGTTTTGCAGCTTAATTTTTACATTAGAATGGAGGAAGAGGAGGTAAGGAGGTTACATGAAACCCATGGGTGGTAGATTAGGGAGGTGGGAGAAAGCAAAGCTGGAGATCTCTGAGACTGGATAAAGGGCGGTGGGAGAAAGCAAAGCTGGAGATCTCTGAGACTGGATGAAGGGTAACATGGAGAGACAAATACTGCTTTTACATTGGCGGCTACTAGACAGTGAACAGCATTTACAGCACATGGAGCTGGTATGCGGAGGAAGAGATAACAGCAACAGCAGCTGTGCCCTGAGGGGTCTGGAAAAGATTACCTTGACATTACAAATGCATTTTAAAGGTTATCCTTGATGCAAAAAAACAAACAAAAGAAAAACAATGGACAGGCTCGCTTGAGGTGACTGGAGGTAAAGAGTGACCTTTGTCAAAGAAGCTGCAGGCCTAGGACGTGCCTACCCGCCATGACCCACTGTTAGGAATTTTTATGTTCAGACCGTCCTAAGCGTTTACTCTCAGGCCCTGAGTCTGTAACCATGCCAGCCTCCCCTGAGCTTGTCAGGGTTAGTATGTGGCCCCTTTTCCATCCACGTTATCATGTATTTTCATTCTAGCCTGTGTTTTTTTTTCAGCCCGAGAAACATGTTTTAGTCTCTCCCTGTCTGTTTAGATCGTTTAGATCTGCCCACACATTCATCGCTTCTCCTGTTCATATCCCATCTTCCAGCTCATAGTTTCTCTCAGATACTGCTCTTTTCTGCAGAGCCAAATTCTTTCCCTTTTTGCTTTACCCCTCATTGAGGACATGCTTTTATTGATTTTAGAGAGAGTGGAAGAGAGAGAGAGACACTGATGTGAGAGTGAAACATGGATTGTGTTAGGGTTTAGGCCGGTAATGCGGGCTATGAAAGATTTCACAACTAAGAGATACAAAGAGAAAGTTTATTTTACTTTCCCCAGAACGGAAAGGGCCAAGGCATTGCTAATTGATTCAAGGGCAAGAAACAAAGGGCCAGCCTGGGGTTTTAAGCAGGTACTGTTGCTAAGTGACCAGGAAGGGAATGGTTCGGGTTGTCCTGAAGTTGAGCAGATGCCAGGGAGGTTGTCTTGAAAAATACTTTGCTTTCCAAGAGGCAGTCCGGCAGATGTCCTAGGGAGGTGTCTTATCAGTATTTTCCCCAACCCTGTAAAACATGCTTAGAGCAAAAGTTATGAGGATTTCAAAAGAGGCTTGTTTGAAGGGGAGGGGAGAAGGGAACTTTCTACTAACTAGAGGCTCCTTGCTGGGAATTATCCCTGAGTTGCGAAAACAGCAGGGAGGAGGGGGGTGAAGGAATGTGGCCTTGGGAGTAGCTTGTCTCACAGTTTGAACAGAGGGGCTGTTTGAATCAGAGGAGCCAACAATCTTGGGGTTTAATTACCAGGTGCTTCTCATAAATCGTGGAAGGTTACGTAAAGAAGAAGAGGGGCCTAAAAGAGAGGCCTTTTCTCTCATTACATTGGTTGCCTCCCACACGCGCCCCAACCATTGGCGCACAGGGACGAAGCCATAGTCAACTGAGCCGCACCGGCCAGGACACTAAATTCTTTAGAATTTCCTCTATTGAGGATTTGTTTCTAACACAATATTTCAGTTTTTATTTATCCGAAAGTGTGTTTAGTTTATCTCCACCTTTGCAAGATTGTCCAGAAGGCGGTTCTGGGCTGGCAGTTGTTTGCTCTCAGCAGGTGGAAGGCATCACTCTCTGCCTGCTGGTTCCCACTTTTGCTATTGAGACATCAGCAATAATTTTGGTTTCAAATCGGCAATCTATCATCTATTTCCACTGCTTTTAAGATCATCTCATTGTCTTTCGCGTTCTCTCGTTTCCAGGTGTGTTTTTTATTATTACTCTATGTATTTATTTTCTGTTTTATTTATTTCCTCATAATATAATTGACACTTTGGGTTTGTTCGGCTTCCTAGCCCAGCAGCATTTTCCATCTGAACTTGTTTTACCATTGCTTTTCTCCTTTTGCTTTTGATATCTTTGTTACGTCCCTCTGCGTATCCTTTTTTCAACAACATTGAATGAAAAATTTCAAACACACAGGAAAGCTGAAGGATCTGTATAGCGAACCCCTGTATACCTGCCACCTAGATTCTGCCATTAACGTTTCACTGTACTTACTTCATCTTATTTTTTATGCATTGAAAATAAGTTGCAAACATCAGGTCTCCACCCCAATCCATCAGCCTTGAACTCCTCTTCTAGTTACCCTGCCCCATGAGTGAGGGCTACTCTTCATGCCACTGACTGAAGAGATTTGGGAGGAGAAGGGGGAAGGCTTTTGTTTCTACTCCGCAGGAAATCTCCCCGGGTTCCAGTGAAGTTCTAATTCAAAGGGCTATGTGCTAGTGGAGGAGCTGTTTAACCTACTTGCCCCAGCAGGCCAGGAGAGGCAGCAGGAAAGCCCTTACAATGCACCCTACAATCTCTCCTCTCCCAGACCTCAATGCCAGGCAGTTCCAGCAAAGTTCCAGCTGCCAGTCTGTGCATCACACTCTTCATATTCCAGTCAAGTGCCTGCTAGATTCTGCCATGAAACCATCACCGCAATCAGGCTAAGCAATATATCCATCACCCCCAAAAGTTTCCTTATCTGGATGAGCCTCTTGTGCTTTGTGGGCTCTGCCTGAGGTCAGAAGCACAGGCACTCCCTCTTGGCCTCCCCCAGACCCATTTGGCTCTCCTTGTATTAGCAGCCCTTCCTCCCAGGCCGTTGTCTGGTCTTCTAGACACTCCCTAGTTATGCCAGAAGTGGAGTCTAAGCTCTCCTTGCTGGTCTGGCGTAGTTCCTGAAAGAAAATGTTCTGCAGAAATTTTATTTATGAAAAATTTTTACATAAAAATGTTAATGTCATGGGGTTGGGGGGCATGTGGCGAGGGGCACAAGGAACCTTTTGGGGGTGATGGATATGTTGCTTAGCCTGATTGTGGTGATGGTTTCGTGGGTGTACACATATGTCAATATCAACTATCACACTGAATGCCTGAAATATGTAGTTCCTTATATGTCAATTGTGCTTCAATAAAGCTGTTAAAATAGTTTTAAGGTTGATGATATACTGCCACTTGTCATTAGATTTTCATTTTGTAACTATTTACTGAGGTATAACATACGTACGATAACATACATAAATGTTAAACGTGCAGCATAATTAATTTTCCATATGCATACCATCACCACACATATTAAAATATAAAATATTTTTCACACTTCAGAAGCTCCCAGCCATTACCCCCTACAGGTAAGCACTACTCTGACCTCTGGCACCATGGATTAGTTTTGCCTGTTCTTGAACTTCTTGTTAATGGAAATGCATTCATGTTGACGCTTGAAGCAGTAGTCTGCTCATGCAGTATTTCATTTTTATGAATATATCACAATTTACTTAATCACCCTATTGTTGATGGACATCTGGGTTGGTTCAAGTTCTGGGCTACTATGACTAAAGCTGTTATCATTCTGGTACATTTCTTTCAGTGGATCTTTGTCTTTTCTCTTGAGTGATGTAGTAGTGGATAGTCAGACTTTTCCTCCCATTTCTGAAAACAGGTAGTGATTTGCTGAATGTACAAAAAGAGTTGGCAATGGCCAGGCACGGGTGCACAGGTCTGCAGTCCCAGCTACTCGGGAGGCTGAGGCAGAGGACCCCTTGAGCCCAAGAGTTCTGGGCAGTAGTGGGCTATACCAATCGTGTGTCCTCACTAAAGTCGGCATCAGAATGGTGACTTCCCAGGAGTGGGGGCCAATGAGGTTGCCTAAGGAGGGGTGAGCTGGCCCGGGTTGGAAATGGAGCAGGTCAAAGCTCCCGTGCTGATCAGAAGTGGGATGGCACCTGTGAACAGCCACTGCACTCCAGCCCGAGTAACATAAGCAAGACCCTGTCTCTTTTGCCCCTCCCTGATTTAACAGAATCCTGTATTTTCTAAATATTCCTTTGAGCTCCCAAATAAATAATAATTATGACAACAACAAAAACAAACAAAAAAAGAGTTGAGAGTTGTCCCAGCCAACTTGTCCGTGTGGATCTGCAGACCTCACCCTGGCAGCGAGAACTCTGTTCCATCTGGAGGTGTCTGCTCCTTAGGGGCCCATTTCCTTCTCTGCTGTGTGGCCTGTTCCTCTACTCCCGCCCTTCCTTTTCTCAGGCTTGCAGGGCAAGGCTAGTTGTTTTCCTATCAAATTAGCCATACTTACAATTTTAAAAAATATTTTAAAATAAAAGCAAAAAATATGCATAATACCAATACATAAAACAGAAAAAAATTTAGCCATACCAAATCTACCCTGTGTGGAGGACTGTCCTCCTCACAGGCCTGACTGTGGAGCCAAATGAAATCTTTCCAATTCCTCCTTTCTTTGGTGTCTTTGCAAGCAAGCATGCAGCACCTTTTCATTTTAAGAATTTGCTTAATAAGTGGTGTGTAAAAACACCCAGGGCTAAACAAAACTAACATGGGGACAAGACAAGCATTCTAGAATTTTTGTGTTTATCCTGGCTTTGTTTTCCCAGCATCTGATTTCCAGCATCTTGTATAGCGTGGTCATTGAAATCATAATCCATGCACGGATGCTTAGTTTAACACTCCTCTCCCAGGCCCTGGAACATACAATAAGAGCTAAATCAGTGACTGGGCACTCACCATGTGCCCAAGCCCAGCCTAAGCATTTTACTTCTATTATCTCATTAAAGTCTCTCAAAAGCCCTTGAACTTGGTAATAACATTTTCCACACTTCACAGATGAGGGCTGTAAGCTCACTGACTACCAGGACTGGGTCCATCTGTCTGTCCATGGCTTAATTCCTATTTTCTAGAGGAGCAGCCTACAAGATGTGTGTCAGTGGGAGGGGAAGCAGCTTAGAAAGTTATTGCAGTTTATCCAAAGGCTCCCCCATTGCTGCTGACGCCCCCAATATCTCACTTGAAGAGTTCTCAGTCTGGGCAAAATACTGGATGGAAGTTCCACAAGGCATTATAGATCCCTCCAAAGCAGCTATTTCCTACAGAAAATATTATATTTGCTCCTGACTCATCCTTGCAGAAATTAACCCAAGAGATTAGAAAAAGAATGTGGTTCTTTAAGTTTTGAGAATTAGAACAGGCCATTCTTTCTCAGACTGTCTGTGCCGCTCTTGCAGTTTTTAGGGTCAGGATAAAATATATAAAATGAGAAGACAAAACAGAAAACTAGGTGCTGGGGAAAAAGCTGGGGAAAAGGAAGGAAATTCTTGGGCAGCCAAATCTTTAACCCTCTGGATGCAAAACTATCCATCTTCATCTCTCCTACCCTGTCCTTGTCAGGGTGCTGAGTCCTTGGGAACTCAAGGTATACCAAGAGTCCTCCCCAGATAGCCCCAAATTTAAGGGCAAGAAATGGTCTTGAACAGGATGTCTCTGCTCTGAGAGCAGCAGCACCCCCTTGGATCCAAGATGCTGGAGAGACAAAGCAGAAGTTCAGGAGAAACAGAGGCCCAACAGTACAGTCTGGGAGTTCAAGGCAGAAGGTGGCTGGGAGGAAACAGCCAGTACCTGGGCACTCATCAGTGATGTAGAAATGAAACTCAGTCTAGCCCAGAGGGAGGACTCTCAGGATTAGGCAAGCAAAGAACTGAAGGGGAGGACATCAGAAAATCTGGGACTTTCTGGGGGTGGAGAGTGTGGGAAGAGATTTGTTCAAGTCAGAAGCACTTCGGTAAGAAGCATTACGTGTGTAGAGAGTGTGGGTGAGATTGGTAAGAAGTCAACTTACCAAATCCACGTGGACTCAGAGGAGACCTCAGAGGCCACAATTCAATGGAAACAGACAGATGTGATTAGGAAATCTTGAAGTGTCTGGGGAACGCAAATATTGCTTCTTATTTGCCAGAAATACATAAGCTGTGCTCTCCTGAGTGCCCTCGTGGGAATGGAAAGTGGAAGTCAGCATGGACTCCCTGTGCATCAGCTCTTCATGTGGGAGGATGCTACGGAAATGGCATAAAATCTGGACCCCTCAACCCTCCCTCCGCCCCACTGGGAGGAGACTCCAGTGGGCAGTCTCATGATGCTCCCCCGAGCGTGGGGAAGGCAGAAATAATAAACTATGAAACAGGTTTCCAGCCCACAGAGCTTTTAAGAAGGGAGACATGGGGGCCTTCACATGATGTTCTTAGCATCCTGCTCTGTTTGAGATTTCATGTCCACACACCAGCCCTTCCCACGTTCCCTAGGACTTTGGTTTCTAATAAGTTTCCTTCTCTCCACAGCCCCAATGCCAGCCATCAACTTTATCAGCTTTACTCAAAAATCTGCCTGGAAGGTAGAGATCAGAAAAGGTCAAGACAATACGGACTGTAAGCCCAGGTGCCCATATAACTCAACCCTCAGAAAGAATCTTGAGTCAACTTCGATGTTTCTGGAAAACACTAATCCTGCACAGGGAAAGAAGGGTGGGTTCTGGGGAAAGATGTGCATGGTGAGGTGAGGGGTGTCTTGATAGCTAGACATCTATCTAAATCTTCATCCACATGCTGAGGACTCCCAGGGTCAGCCCTGCTCTGTTTGGCCAGCTGCCTGCTGAACCTCTCCATCTGGAGGTCCCACAGGCATCTCCAACAAGTTTCCTAAATATTACTCTTGATGTTTCTCTGCAAAACTTTTCTTATTTTAGTCTTCCACTGCCCCCTCCATTGTTAAACCAGAGGCTGAGCCTTCTGCTGGGCTGTGCTACTAAATATAAACTGACAGGCAAGAACTACGCACATATAGATATGGATATATCATAATTAGGTGTACTTAATTAGGACAGTGTGGCTTTTACACAGGGAATGATGAATAGATGGGTAGATACTTGATGTTTGACAGAGAAACACAAGGAGACATGTAAATGAATGTTCATAGCAGAACTATTTTTAACATTACAAACTGGGAAGCCTTTGAATATCCATTAACATAATAAGTATATAGTAGCATTTATCTACAATTTATTTCATAAGTGGAATAGTATACAATATTAAAATGAACACTCTCAGCTATGCACAATATTGTGGATGATTCACAAACCTAAGGTTAAGTGAAAAAAGCCAAATATAAAAGAATTCAAAGTGTGTTATTCTATTGATATGAAGTTCAGAAACAGGCAAAACTAAACTAGGGTGTTGGGGAACATGCACTAAAGTAGTCAAACTCTAAAGAAAAGAAAAAGCAAGGGGTTATTATAGAAGTCAGGTGTTGTTTGGAGGGTTTGATCGGGAGGGACTTGCGTCTGGGGCTGCTGGCAACATGCTTTTTCTTGACCTGGGTGGTGGGTCCCTGGGTAGTTTCCTTTATAATTATACGGTGAGTGGCATTTATATTTTTTCCTATGTGTTTTAGCTGTCACAAAAAAAGTTTTTAAAAACAGAAAATACCAAAGGGGAAAAAAAATCTAACAAAAAATATACAGGAATTTTACAAGAACCTTTATTTTGGAAAAGCCCCTAAACAGGATGGTGATGGTTGCACAACTGTGCGAAAGTCGTTAACACTCCCAAACCATACACCTAAAAAAGGCTCCGATGGTAACTTTTATGTTATTGCATTTTATCACAATTTTAAAAAATACTTAAACACACAGAGTGACATTAAAACATACCTAAGTCATGGAGAGTGGCCCCACATGCATATTTTGGAAAACTCATTATTGTAAAGATATCAATTGCTGTTTCAGCATAATAATTAAATCCCCACTGTTAACTATCCCCTCTTGGAACTTGACAAGCTGACTCTGGTGAAGAGAAACAAGACAGAAGACTCGCTTTACCAGATATCAAGACTTACTTTAAAGCTAAAGTAATTGAGGCAATACCTTATAGACCCAGGGCTAGGCAGATCCATGGGACCAACCCGAGCACTCAGAGACAGCCCTGCACAGGTGAGACATGGGTGGGACACCGGCTAGCCCAGGAGATACCCAAGAAGCACACCCAGGAACATTCAGGGCAGCTCTGGTCATCAGAGCAGGGAACCAGAAACAACCCGGTGTCCCTGGGCAGGAAAAATGGATAAAGTGTGTATTCCCACAGTGGGATACCGTGCCCCAGCAAAAACAGATGAAGTTTAACTACCTGCACCCCTAGGGATGATTCTTAAAAATAATGTTGAGTGAGAAAAGCAAGTTCACGGAAGATGACATGGTATGATTCCATCTTATAAAGCACAAAAGCAAGTGAAACTAAAAAATATATTGTTTAGCCTGGCCAGGCGTGGCTCAGCGGTTGAGCGTCGACCTAGGATCCAGGCGATCGGGGTTCGATTCCCGGTCAGGGCTCATGCCCGGGTTGCGGGCTCAATCCCCAGTCAGGGGCGTGCAGGAGGCAGCCGATCAATGACTCTCTCATCATTGATGTTTCTCTCTCTCCTTCTCCCTTCCTCTCTGGAATCAATAAAGATATATTTTAAAATATATATATATTGTTTAGGGATGTATACCAATGTGATGAAAACTATTTAAAATGTGAGGGGGGGGGGAAGGAACAAAAAAAGAAAAACAAAACAAGAAAAAAATAACAACAACAACAAAAAATAAGTGGATGATATCTGAGGAATGAGGGCTTCTGGAGAGAGGCAGGGTGGGATGGGGGATAGGCCTAAGGCAGCGGGTGTGCTGCTTCTCTAATTGGGCGGGTGGGGTTATGGGCTCACTTTACTGTTACACTTTGTAACTCACATCTGTGGTACAGACACGCTTTAATATGTGTTGATTATTATGTAATAAAAGTGGAAAAGTCAGAGAGAAGTGCTGGGGAACCCCAGCTTTTACAGATCAGGTGAGGAGACGGAGCTGTGTGCAAAAGTGAGCTGGATGGAGAGCCAGAAACTGGGGCATTTTGGAGGCTGTGAGAACCTCCCGGAAGAGAAAGGGGTCTGTCTCCCAGGGCCCAGCTTCTAAGAGCAGGGCGGCAGGATGGGAAGTGGAAAGTGGGTTGGATTTGGATTTGGCCAAATCTCTAGGCGTGGAGGCGCAGTCCTGGGAGAGCAGTGCGGAGAGCTGGGTGGTGGCTGGCTTCAGGAGGATGGGTCGGTAGAGGCCGAGGGCGAACCTCCACCCCACTTTGTCTGCCCCCCCCCCGCTGGCCAGCGGGGAACATGACTCCAGCGGACATGCTAGTCCAGTTGGCAAGGTCATGACTCTCTGGCCCAGCCAGGACTCCTGGGGGGAGGGAAGGGCCTGTTCTTTGCCTTTACCCTGGAAGTCCAAATCCTGTGAGGACCGAAGGAGGTAGAAGCCAGAAGGTAGGGGTATTGGGGTGCCTGAAAAGGACCCTGGGGTCCAGGCTTGGCCTGTAGGAGTCAGAGTCTTCCCTGAACTAGGGGAAGCCCTCCCTGGGTCCCAGAGGTCCTCCTCCCCTATTCCCTGACAGCTGGGTGCCAAGAAGCCCTTGCTGTGAGGACAAACAGACACTGATCTGATCTCCCCAGACCCAGGCAGCCTTCAATGTCACAGCCGCAACCGCAGGAACTGGCCGGGCTTCCTCTCATCTGAGGAGGCCGCAGCCCAGCCCGCCATTCCCCGCTGTTTGTCTTGGGAGGGGCAATTGCTGAGCAAACAGGGAAGGGAAATCCTGGATTCCGCCTCTCTTGATCTGCCGTCACCCAGGCCTGAGGCGTCTGGGGCCCCTCCGGCCCGGCTGCTTCCTGGCCCTGTGTGTGGAAGGGAGCTGGGTGGTGGGTTTACAGAAAACCCAGGCCTTGGCCTTGGGGAATAGTCAACAAAACCAAACAAAATCAAAAAACCCTCGGCCTTGAGCAGGTTTCATGAGTGCTCCCTGACCACTTACTGTGTGCTGGGCCCTCCGCTAGCTGCTCCATATGTCAGAGATCTCTGACACTGGTCAGCCACCCTAGGACGGCAGCATCAAGACCTCCAGTTTCCAAGAGGAAACTGAGGCTCAGGGTCACGAAGGGAGGACACTGGCAGAGGTGGGATTCCCACCCAAACCTCTCTGACCCCCACACAGTGCTCTGCACCTCAGCACATCTCCCTTCTGGGGAGGGGTGGGGGTTGGACAGGAGCTCGGCCCTTCACTTCTCTTTTTCTCTCCCAGAGACTACACTTGCTGTCCAAGGCCCTCAACGAAGCAAGCAGAGCCTTCCCCATGGCGGAGCTCTTGCCCCTGCTGCCAGGGGCACCCCTGCTGACCCAGGGTCCTGCCCAGGACTCATTTGTTTCCCCAGCCGAGTGGCAGAGCCAGCAGCCACAGGATGGTAGGGACAAGGGCCTGGCCCCTGAGACCTGGAGCCTCCTGGAGGTGCCTTCCATTCAGATAACGCCATCCAGTGATGAGGAGTCACCCCACTGCACCCCAACACCCCAGCGCCTGCAGCTGCTGAGGACCCCAGACCTAGAGAGTCTGTCTCAGGACAGGTAAAACCTAGATGGGGGGCAGGAAAGGGGTTTTCTCTTTCTAGGGACTCATGCTCAAGAGTGGGTTTTCTGTGGCCATCACTGGCCAGGTGGGGGCTGAAGTCCAGTTAGAATGTGGCCTTAGCTTGACTGGAAGTTGTAAAATAGATGCACAAACAGAAACAGGCAACTGGGAGTACACATTGGGACAAGCAACTGTGAGCTCAGCTGAGCACCCAGTGTTTTTCAAATTGTGGGTCATGACCCATTAAGGACCATGAAACCCATGTAGTGCATTGCAATTGGCACTTTTCCCCCCAAACAAAATTAGGATAGAATTGAAAATAACATAGTGTCTGAGGCATAGTGAGTAAGTGTGGTTTCCTGCAACTTTTGTGACATTACATATATTTCTAAGTGTGTACTGGAAGCCAATATAAAAGGTATTTCCTGCTGCAGCTCACCAGCAAAAAAAAAAAAAAAGTTTAAACAAAACTGCTGCAAAGAAACACTACTTCTGGCACAAGGAGACAGGAACTGGGAGGTTCAAGGCTACAGAGGAAAAGAGAAAAGAACTACATTGGCCCTGAAGAGAAATATGCACTGTGCTTTCTTCCAACTCATGATAAGAGTTCAAGTTTATGAAGCAGAGCTCTGTGTGTCAACGTGGAGAAAGCTCAGAAACAATGGTGATGGAGAAAGCAGGTTGTAAAATGATACAGGAGCCGAACTGTATATCTTTTTAAGACATTTAGCAATGGTACCTATTACATTGTTGGGGGATGCATCCCCATGTAGGAAAGGATGAAGAGTGTGCAGGAAGAACACGAACCAGCTTCAGGGAAGTATGCACCCTGAGGGCAGAGGCAGAGAAAATGGGTGGGATCTGGGCCTTCAGCTGTAACTGTAATCATTTATTTCTTTAAAAAAAACAAGAAAGGGTCTGAAACAAAAATGCCAAAATGCCCACATCAATTAGATATAGGTGGTAGGGACATAGATGACTTATATTTTTTCTTATTTGAAATAAACATTCCCTAATTAGAAACGTTAAAGTATTTCAAAACAAGAAACAGGCAAAGAGAGTAGACAGGAAGCTGGTGTAAGGGGGTGGGGTCTCCCTGAGATCTTAGGGTGAGAGGTAGTCAAGGCAAGAACCAGGGAAGAGCTTCCAAGCAGAGGAAACTGCACAGTGCAAAGGCCCCAGGGCAGGACTGTGTCTGGTGAGTTAGAGGAACAGCAGGGAGGCTGGGGGGCTGGAAGGAGTGAGCAGGGGGGAGACAGACAGCTCAAGTCAAAGTGGTGTCCCAGGCATGAAGATGAGGGCTTTCCTTTTAGCTGGAATGAGGTGGAGCCGCGGGAGGGCTCAGACCTGGCTGCGGTTTACAGGCTCCTTCTGGCTGCCTGTCAGGAGCTGACTGCGGGGCAGGGAACAGGAGATAGACACTGAGAAGGCAGCTGTCTCCAGGAGGGAGCGGATGGAGGCTTGGCCAGGGTGGGCAGTGGAAGGGAGGAGAGTTTAGATTCTGGGTAGATTGTGAAGGTGGAGCCCACAGAGTTTTCTGAGAGATTGGAGAGGGTGTGAGAGAAAGAGAGGGGTCAGCAGAGACTGAAGTTTGGGGCCTGCCAGCCACCAAAACGGAGTAGAGTTGGGCTGTTTGGAAGCTGGGGAGAGGGATGGGAATGGAGTTTTTTAAAGAGGAAGAAACAGTCTATCCTGCAGAGGGGTGGGGAGGAATTCTCTCTGCCCGGGTGCTTCTGGCCAGAAGCTGTGAGTGGGTCCCACATTCTGTGTTCTCGGGCACAGGAGTCCAGGACCAACAGACTCGGGGGGCGGCCTCAGAGCAGGGTTTTGTCTAACTCGGCGGCCTGCGCGCTGGGTGACCTCCGCCACTCACTTTCCACCTCTGAGGCCGGGCTTCCCCGCGCTGAGCCTTTGGAAAAACCTTATCGCAGAAGCGGTGGGATCCCCAGGACTAGGCTGACTTGCTCAAGGTCACGGCTCAGATAAGCGCCAGGGAGGCTGGATTCTAACTTGGTCTGGCCGACAGGCCTTGGGACGAAAAGGGGTCCCCAAGACCCAGGCGGTGGGGTCACCTGGGGACACCACCCCCCGCAGTGCAAGCCACCCCAACACCTCGGTTTCCCCGACTCCCCATCCACTCCCAGCTCCGCCCCAGCTCTCAGGTTCCCCGCAGGGGGGCTGGGGGCGGGGAGCTCCCGGCGAGGGGCGTCGCTGGAGCTGAGGACCCCCTTCCGGGCACGAGGGGAGAGGGTGGCAGCCTGTGCCGAGGCAGCCGCCATGGCGGCGTTTTGTTTTAATCAAGCGTCTCTGTCTCTCTCCTTAGATTCTCGGCCTCCGTCTCTTCCTCGCTCTGGCTCTCCCCCTAGATCTCGGGCGCCCCAGCCGCCCCTCTCGATTTCTCGGTCTCGCTCTTCCTCCCCCGGCGCCCCCAAGTCCCTCTGTCCCCGCTTCTCCCTGGGCCCCCGCGATCCCACGGCGGCGTGACCGGCACCCTCCCGAGCCCCCGCCCCCGCGCCCCCTCCGCGGCGGCCCAGCCGCTAGGCCCCGCCCCGCGGCAGCCCCTCCCCCTCCTCCGGCGCGGGCCGGGGGCGGTGCCGTGACGCGCGGGCGGGGGCGGGCAGGGGTGCGTGACGCCGCGGCGGCCTCCGGCGGCTCCGGCCTTTTGTGCGGGCGGCGGGGTCCGTGGGGCGGCGGCCTCGGAAGGCGAGGCGGGTGTCCTGCCCGGACGCCCAGCTCGGCCCAGCCCCGCTCAGCCGGCCCGGCCCTGCCCTGCGGCTGGGCGCGCCCGCCGCCGCATCCATGTTCGAGTAAGGACCGGGCCGGGGGCCGCCCGGGCGGGCGGGGGGCGCGGCCGGAGCCAAGGGCTCGGAGCCTGTGCACGTGGGCCCGGCCTGGGTGGGGAGAGGGGCCCCGGGGTGCACACGGGGACTGAGCGCCGGCGGCGGGGAGGCTCCGGCCTGGCTGGTCGCTGCCCAGGGGCGATGCGCCAGGTTGGCGGGGCTCTCGCTGGGGGTCCGGGGCTGATTCCGCGGGGGGGCGGGCCCTGCGGGGAGGGCCCCTGCCTGGCTCGTCGCTGCTTGGGAGGCGAGGGGTGGGAGCCACGCAGACCCCCGTGTTTGGACCTGGGCTGGAGGCAGCGCAGGCCGCGGACCCTGGGGCAGGCCCGGGAGCAGCCCCCCCGGGTCTGAGCCTCTTCCCACGGTCCTGTCGGGAGTCTCGGTCGGGGTTACTGGCGGGGTAGGGGCTTCCTTATGGCCAGCAGACCGCGTGCCTGACCCCTCTGGGGTTCTCCTGCACCCTGTCTAGGCCCAGTGTTTTCGATCGTGAATTTTAGGTGTCTGGGAAGTTTGTATGCGTGTCTGTGTTCCTGGTGTGCAGGCCGCTGTGATCCTCCTTTGGCTGTGTATGTGTAATTGAGCTCAAATTCCATGTGTTACTGTAAGTTCCCCGCGTGTGTCTGATTGTGACTCTGTAGTGTGTGTCTGGGGCTCAGCTTGTGTGGCTAAGACCTTCTGTCGTATGTGTGCGATGTATCTCATCCCATCAGACCTGTGCTGTCAGATTGGGACTTTGGAGTGTGTGGATGTGTCTAGGTTCCCCCGGTGTAGACCGGACAGCTGTTACCTCCCTGGCTATGTATGTGTGTGTAATTTACATCTGATTCCATCTGTGGCTTCAAGTGTCACTGTAAGTTGACTGTGTGTCCAGTTGTAACTGTAACGTGTGACCATATGTGTCTGGGGCTCTGTGCTTACTCCTCTGACTATCTGAATGTGCCTATAATTTACCTCTAAACCTATTCACTCTGTGTGCAAATGTCAGTTACCTGCGAGTCCAAGTGTGGCCAGGCATGTATGACTGAGACTGTCTGCGGTTGTACCTATAACTTATCTCAGACTCCATCTTTGTGTGAAAGTTCCTTTGTGTGTCCATTTGTGACATTGTTATATAATATGTATGTGCCTGGCCTTCCACGTGTGCACCTGGGACACTCTGGGGTTTTGTGTGTGTGAAGAGCAAGAGAAAAAGCCCCCTTTTGACTCCTAGTGGGCCTGGTGCCCTCCCTCCTGGGACCTTGGGGGTACTCTTGACTCTGGACAATAACCATAACTGACATTGTTCCTGTTACGGTTTATAAAGCATGTCCCATGCTCTGTACCAATACCTGGCTGCTGTGTTATTAAGATGTGGCCACAACCCCTGGGGCTGGGTTATTCTGAGTCCTTCACTTCTCTGTGTGTGTCAGGGTTCTCTGTGCAATGGCAGCTGACATGCTAGAGCAGGCCTTTGCTTTGTCTTCCCCACCAGATGATGAGCACCTGGGAGCTGAGCTGACCCTGTGACTTAATTTCCTTAGGTAGCGCATGTGTTAGCTAGGGTCCCCTGTGACTGTTCTTTCCCCCCGTGACTGTAACTGGGAATGTTTGCTTTCACCGCTTCCCGGAGATGTGCTTGTAGCTGTATGTGTGAATGTAATTTATCTGGTGGATTTCTGTGTTTCTGTAACCCCCTGCAGCTTGGTGTGTGCATGCGCATGCACGTGCGTGGTGTGTAACTTCTGGGACTTGATGGCTGTAGCATACTTGTAATGCTGTGGGTATGTGCGTAATTATGCTGGGACTCATGGCTGTGTGTGGCTGTAACATACCTGTGATACTGCTGGTGGGGGTGAGGTGTAGAGAAGACTTCTTGCAACTGTGGAGAAGTACAGTTTGCCTGTGACACTGGCTGTTGAGTTTCGCTTTTATGCACACCTGTGAATACATTTGGCCCTCTCTGGCCAGAGGGAGCTCTGGGCCTATTGAGGCCCAGGAAGCTGGAGGCGAGGTGTCTTCAATGGCAAAACCCCATTTTCTTCTGAGTCCCCGCCCCCTTAACGGTCCTCCAGCCACTTGGGGCTCCTCCCTTCTCTCTGCTGCAGCCTGCCTGGTTGGGCAGCCTCAGGGCTGTGTCTGCCCTTGAGCACTTCCTGTTCCTCCTGCTTCGGAGCAAGATCTGGGGGCCAGGGCCCTGCCCTACTCTGTGTTAGACCTGTCCTTAGATGCCTTCCCCTGACCCAGGGCTGCGGAGACTATGACAGGTTAAGGAGGGGTCCACAGTTCAGACTAGAGGGGAAAAGATGAGGCAGGGGAGGAATGTGGTCACCTTTCCTTCAGAACCTGTCCATAGCTCACTGGTGCCCTTAGGATGAAGTCCAAATTCCTGCAGAGCCCACAGGACTTGTGGGTGGGCCTGTGCCCTCCTGTCTTCCTTCCCCAGCCCCACTGGTCCCGTCTCTCTTCAGACCTGCCTTGCTCATCCCGTCCCTGAGTTCACTGTTCCTGCCCCTTAAACAGTCTGCCCCCTCCCTTTGCCAGATCTACTTTTTATCCTCAGGGCTCAGCTCTAGAGTGCCCTGCACCCCACCCACCCACTTAGCCCTCCTTATCGCTGTGGTCCTCCAACTCAAACATGCCTCAAAGTCTCCTGGGCTCCACCCCATCTCTGATTCAGGGGGTCTGTAGTGGGTCTCAGAATCTGCATTTCTCACAACTTCCAGGTGTTGCTGGTGCTGTTGGTGACCAGTGTCAGTGAGATTATCATCCTCATTTACATGTTTCCTTACTGATTGTCTGTCCCACACGCAGACCATCCGGTCCTGTGGGCAGGGATTATACTTGGTTTGCTCACTTCTGTGCGTCCAGGGCCTGGCCCATGGCAGGTAGTCAGTGTATAGTTAGAGAGTGAATGACTGTAGTTTGGGGTCAGTCAGGTTGAGGTGTCTTGTCATACCTGTCGGGGTCAGCGTAGCATCTTAGACACAGGTGTGCTGTGGCAGCGGCAGGGCCATGTGCTCTATTTCAGCATGATCAGACCAGAGTGCCTTCCATATGGTGGGCTGTATGTATGTATGTCTTCCTCCAGACAGCCGATTGAGGTGGATAGTTATATTCCCAATATCCTCAAGAAGAAACCGGCACCAAAAAATCGTTCAGAAAGGTTCAGTCACTTACCCAAGGTCACACAGAGAAGTGGCCGAACAGGTCAACCAACTTCTGTCTCAGCCCTGGGAGGGTTGGGCAAGTCGTACACCTGGTTGCATCCAGGTTCTGGGCAGGACGGGGGAAGATGGAGAGATGGAGGGTCATTCATTCTGTCCACAAGAACGAGTGCTGAAGGTGCCTGCAGCTGGGAACAACCCGTTCCCCCTGGAGTGCCCTCCTAGTGGCAGGGTAAGGACAAATGCAGGAGGCCAGGTTGGGGAAGTGTGAGGGGAGAGATGGAGAGGTAGGGGGCTTGCGAGGTGAGAAGTGGTTTAAATAGACGGGAAGGAAGGTGTCTTGGAGGTGTGTCCATTGAGCAGAGACCTGAAGGAGGCGAGGGAGCCCTGCAGACATCTGGGAGGAAGGGCACTTGGGCAGAGGGAACTAGTCAAGGCAGGAGCGGGGAAGAGTGAGTGAGGGGCCATGAGCATCCAGCCCGGTGCCTGTAGCTGGAGTGAGGTGTGGTCAGGTGTGATCCCACAGAAGGGGGACAGTGTCCAGGAGGCAGGAGATGTGGAGCACGAGTCCTGAAGGATACATAAGAATTTGCTGGGCAAAGAAGAGCAAGGACAGTCTGGGCAGAGGGAAGAGCATGTGCTAAACCTTGGAGGCAAGAGAGAGAAGTTTGAGGAGCCCCGGGTGGCTGAGGAACTCCTACCTCCTCCCCAGGGGAGAGTTGAGTCCCCAGTGTTGGAGTCCTGCATGAATGAAGTAGACAAGCGGTTTGCTGCTTTGGGCCTCAGTTTCTTGCTTTGTGAAGGGGGTGTTAACAGTATCTAACGCACAGCTGTTGTGTGAGGAACAGTACAATTCATCATATGCAGAGCTCGCCATAATATTGGGTCCTGACACAAAGTCAACATGAGTGTCCCTTTCAAGTTCCCAGGCCCCACAGCCCTGTGACAGTGTGTTTATTCAGTCCTCTGAGAGCTCTGCTTGGTCTGGGGCTGTGTCCCGGACACAGTCTCGTCCTCCGAGGCAGAAGCCACACCTAGTGGTCTCTGCAGCTCCCAGCTCTAGGCAGCGCATGGATCACTCATGCAGTCACCAGTGTGTCTTCAGAGTTCGCTGTGTGCCAGGTAGTTTTGGATGCTGGGGACACAGTGGCAACCAGGACCTCCTGAAGTTCACAGTCTGCGGCAGACAGTGAACACTGAAGAAGCGATCAGGATGAGTTGAGAGAGCGAGTGGGACTGGGGGCTGCTTCAGGCTGGCCCACCAGGGGAGGAGCATTTGCGTGGAATAAGACAGCTGCTTGTGCTGGGGCTGTGGTGGGACATACAGGGACAGAATAGAAGTGCGGAGGCCAGGATGGAGGGGGTGAGGGGGGCAACACTAGGCCTTGGGTGCCAAGGTAAGGACTTTGCTTTCAGCTGAATTGAGGTGCACCCTGGTGAGGTCTCAACCAGGAGGTTCCTGACCTGACCTTACTTGGGTTCATAGACCCCCTCTGGCTTTGTGTGGGGAGCAGACTGCAGGGGGCTACTGGTGTACAAGAGGCAGGGCATGGAGGCTGGGCCAGGGCACTGGAGCAGGGGAAGTGTGTATATAATAGAAATAATGGAAATAGATTTTGGAGGTGGACCAGGTAGGGGACTTGCTAACAGATTAGAAATGAGGGGGAACAAGGAAGAAAATAAGATGCTTAGGTCTTTAGCTCAAGCAACTAAGTGGAAAGTGGCTGCTCAATAAGTATTTATTGTATCAATGACTAATAAGTTAATTCAAAAAGCAGATATGTTGAGAGTTCACTGTATGCCACGCTCTATTAGAAGCACTGTAGATGCATTGATTCCTTTAACCCTCCAGACAACCACATGAGGACATGTATTTCTCACCCCTGGTCCCAGATGAAGTAACCGAGGTACAGAGTTAGGGAACCTGCTCTGGGCCGTGCAGCTAGGAAGTAGAGTAGAATGGATGGATCAGTGGATTGGTGGGTAGGCCTCCCAAAATAGGCCTGTCTCCACACCCTGCCTTGTTTCTCCCCATAACCCCTCCTTCTTCCTCCACCCGCAGTACCACCCCCCACTCTGGCCGGAGCACGCCAAGCAGCTCCCCATCTCTCCGGAAGCGGCTGCAGCTCTTGCCCCCAAGTCGACCCCCGCCTGAGCCAGAACCAGGCACCATGGTGGAGAAGGGATCAGATAGCTCCTCAGAGAAGGGTGGGGTGCCTGGGACACCCAGCACCCAGAGCCTAGGCAGCCGGAACTTCATTCGCAATAGCAAGGTTGGTGCAGGCCTGGGAGGGGTGGGGAGAGGGGTGGAATTTGGAGGACCCAGGGGCTTTTTCTGATTCCACTCCTTTCTCTTGCAGAAGATGCAGAGCTGGTACAGTGTAAGTGTTGGGCAGACGGACTTGCTGGAGGGGTAGGAGGGGGGGGACAGCAGTCAAGAAGTGGATGCTGGGGTCACACCTCTGTTGCTACTTATATGCTGTGTGACCTTGAGTGAGTTGCTTAACCTCTCTGGGCCTCTCCTTGTGAAACAGCCCCAGCCTTACAAGGCTGAAGGTCACTAAGTCAATGATGATGGTGAGTATGTGACATAGAGCCTGGCTTATGTAGAAATCAGTAAATGGGAGCTCTCGTCATGGTTACTCTCATGTTACTGGCAGTGGAAGCCAGAGTGAGCTTGACTTGAAGCCTCAGAGAACCTGTCTGGAGCCGAAGAGACTGAGGGGCTTCTGGGAGCACAGTGGGGCAGAACTAGGGGTATGAACCCCATCTGGGTTCACACCTCTCAAACTTTCCCCAGATGCTGAGCCCCACGTACAAGCAGCGGAATGAGGACTTCCGGAAACTGTTCAGCAAACTCCCTGAAGCTGAACGCCTCATTGTGGGTGAGTCCTGGTGCCCACCCAGTCCCGGACCCGACCCCAAGCTCCCAGCTCTGCCCTCCCGACCCTCCCCGCCTGGGTGCGGCCAGGCCAGCCGTGTGACTCGGGTGTCTGCCGTCTCTCCCCCGGCCGCCTCAGATTACTCCTGTGCCTTGCAGCGCGAGATCCTCCTCCAGGGCCGCCTCTATCTCTCCGAGAACTGGATCTGCTTCTACAGCAACATCTTCCGCTGGGAGACAACAGTGAGCCCACACAGGGACGGGGAGGGGCCTCGGGGCAGGGAGGGCTCTGGCCCCTTCTGACCTGCCTGTCCTTCTAGATTTCCATCCAGTTGAAGGAGGTGACATGTCTGAAGAAGGAGAAGACAGCCAAGCTGATCCCCAATGCCATCCAGATCTGCACAGAGAGCGAGAAGGTGAGAGAGGATCTGTGGCAAGGCCATGTGCTCACTGATCTTAGCTGGCTCCCCTCCCCCAAGCCCTGTTTTCTCTGTCCCCTGATCTGCTCTCAGTCTGTGGCTTTCCCTTTGCCCTCCTTGCCCCAGCCCAGGCTCCTGTCATCTCTAACCTGGATCTCAGCACCAGCCTCCTGCTTTCTCAGTCCCTGCAGTCCTTCCCCTCACACAGCTGCTCTGAGTCAGGATTAATAGTAAAATCCTTCCCTCCCACGTATCAACAACTCAGATGTCTCCTCTCCTTGGAAGCCTTCCCTGACGCTCCATTTTGTCCTCATGACACTGCTTTGTGGTTCCACGATGGCTGCCTCTCACCAATGGCCCAGACAGGAAAGGAGAAAGGAAGGTGGCCGGGACACACACACAAACACACAGACACACACACACAGCACTCCACAGCACAATTACCTTTGTGTTTTAGTGGCCAAAAAAAGATCAGCTGACCACCCTAGTGGGCAAAGGAGTCTGGGAAAGTATCCTGGGCTTCTCCCCCTCACAGTCCAATCACTCTGGACTGACCCATCTGGAGATGTGCCTGTCTTCTGCCCCAGACTGTGAGCTCTGGGGGCAGGGCCAGGGGACAGGCCCAGGGGCCATCTCCTCATCACAGTGACTCCAGCGTCCAGCACCGGGTTTTGCACAGGAAAAGCATTCTGTGGAATGATTGGATGGATGTCCATCAGGATGGAGATCAGAACAGAACTGGATGGGATGGAGCTTCCCTTCCATCTTCCCGTGTCTCCCACACCCCATATCTCTCCTGCAGCATTTTTTCACCTCCTTCGGAGCCCGGGACCGCTGCTTCCTGCTCATCTTCCGCCTCTGGCAAAATGCGCTGCTTGAAAAGGTGGGCCTGGGTGTGGCCTGGGCTGGGCGCTTAGGGCGAGGCCGGGGGACCATGGGGCCAGAGGGGCCAGAACTGCAGCACCGCCCAGCTCGGCAGCTTCCTCCATGGGCCTATGAGGGGCCACCGTGGGCTCTAGCGCCACACCCTGCCCATTAGAAAAGTGTGTCCATGGCCCTTTATTCACCGTAAGGTTTTTGTACCTGTGGCAGCAAAATCGGATCTGAGCTAGTAACATCGTTACTGTCTTGTATGTCACCACTGTGTAATAGAACCTTCTGTCCAGTAGTGTAGCCACTGGCCACATGTGCCTATTGAACTCTTGGAAAGTAGCTAGGATGATTGAGGATCTGCGCTTTTACTTTAATATTAATTAAACGTAAGTGGTCATGCGTGCCTCTTGCCTAGCGTAGGCCTATATCTCACTATGATTGTTATGTGCTTCAGGACAAAAAATTATTAATGTGCATAACTGGGGTCAATCTTAGATGTGATCAATATAAAGTTATAGCACCCAGTGTAGAATCTACCAGTGATTCTCAAACTTTATAGTTTCAGGAACCCTTTACACTCCTTAAAATAATTGTAGACTCCAAAGAGCATTTGCGTAAGTGGGTGAAATCTATCGATATTTACTGTATTAGAAATTGAAACGGGGACGTTTTTAAGCACGAGAATACATAAGCACACATTGCATTAGCCACCAGAACAATGACAGGATCCCCTGTCAGAGCCTCTGGAAAACTCTGCTGTATACTCATGAGAGAAAAGAAGTGAAAACTGCTAGTAATACATGTCATACTTATGAAAATAATTTTGACCTCATGGACCCCCTAAAAGGGTCTAGGGGACCCCCAGAAATCTTTGGACCACACTTTGAGAACCTCTGGCATACACTGTGCTGGATATTAAATATAATACAGTTATTATCATTGGTGCTATGTTATAGCATACAGTATTGACACTATATTATCTCTCTTAAATCCCAGATTTTAATTTTGAATAGTGCCTTGCCTCAAAGGTTTTGATTTAGGGATTTTAGACTTACTTGCTACATTCTGATAGTCCACTGAGTGCTAGCCGAGCGGTCTTTCGTGGAATGCCCACTGTGGTTGCATGGGTTTATGGAGGATGCATTTGTCCACAAGGGACAGCAGTGCCAACCAAACAATGGTTTAAGCACACAGATACTGAATTATTTCATAAGGTAATAATAGCTAACTCTTATGGTGCCACTAAATGCCAGGCACTGATCGGAGCATTACATGAATTAACTCATCTCGTTTTCACAACCACCCTATGAGGCAGTATGGTTATTATCTTTATTTCACCAATGAGGCACGGAGGGATAGACTTGCCCCTGGTCACATGGGCTTTTATGTGGCAGAGCTGGGTTCTGAACAATTGCAGTCAGGTTCCGGACTCCACTTGGCTACTGCTGCTCATGTAATGAGAAGTCTGGAGGCAGGTGGTCCGGGCTGGGTTTGAAGGCTTCTCTGTGTCAAGGTCCCAAGCTCTTGTCCATTTTTCACACTCTCACCCTCTGCATATTAATGTTTTGTTCACATGCTTGTTGCCTCATGGTTACAAGGTGGGTGCTCCGGCTCCAGGCATCATGCCCTCATGTTAGTGTCCCAAACATGAAGGAGGAAAGGGGTGGATAGAAAGTGGAATTTTCTTTATCAGGGAGTAAAAGCCTCCTTTCGCAGATTTTCCTTTGTATTTCTTTGGCTAGAACTGATTCATATGACTGCCTTTGGTTGCAAAGGAAGTTGGGTTTGTGGCAAAGGAAAGATGAACTGGTTGGAGAAGATTTTCACCCCAAACAAATCAGAGTTCTGCTGGCAGAGAGGGAGGGTGGCTAGATGTTGGGTTGGCATGGCTCATTGCTGCTGCTGGACTCTAGCACCTCAAAAGCCCAGACCCGCTTCTCCGGCAGTGCTGTGCCCACATCCTAATGGCTCCAGCTATCGCCATTAGGGGCAAGAGTGCTGGGGCAGGAGCCCGAGAGAGGGCACAGTTCAGCATCAAAATCTGCAAGAAGGGTGGGGGCAGAGGAGGGTTCAGATCTTAGGCCCTGAAACTAGATTGGCAGGGTTGGAGTTCCAGCCCATGAATCAGGAGCTGAGGGACCTGAGTAAGTCACTAAACCCCATCTGTCAGATGGGGACTGTCCCTACTTCATAGCAGCCAGAGTTGGGCTCAGAATAAGTGCTCAGCAGTGTCATTTCTTATGAGGCAGGTTGTTCAGTGGTTAGCTCCAGGGTGCTAGATCAGCCCCTGGGACCACATCTTAGCACTGCCACTTGGGCACCTCTGTGCCTCAGTGTCATTGTCTTAAAACGACGATAAGAACACCGACTTTACAGAATTAGAGTAAGTTAGCTCATGTGAAGGCATTGGAATGGCTCACATATGGTAACAACTCAGTGAGTGAGTGCTGCTGCTGCTGTCACTATTACTGTCATTATTACTGTTTTATCATTGTCATCTACCCCTTGTGGCCATGGGTAGCTGAAACACCAGGGCTCTGAGGACCCTAGAGAAGTGGATGGGGGCAGGACAGCATGGGGGGTGGGAGCAGAGGTCCTGGAGGCTGGCTGGGTTTGAATCCCTGAGTTGCCTCTGGTCACTTATGTGACATCATGCACATGATTTCTCCTCCCTGGGCCTTGTATTCTCTGTAAAACTGGGACAGTTAACCTGTAGCTGTGTGAGTATTGTCAAAACCTGAGGGGAAAGTCCTGCCCTTACTGGCTCCTCCCTACTGGGCCCTCAGGGGGTGTGAGGTCTGGGACAGGAGACCATGCTGCCCCATGTGGGCACTGGGGGAACTGCTGAGGCTGGGGGGGGTGGACCGAAGGGGCTCTGGCCTGGGCCAGGTGGAGGCCAACTCTACCCCCGCCCTGCCCGCCCAGACGCTGAGTCCCCGCGAGCTCTGGAACCTGGTGCATCAGTGCTACGGCTCAGAGCTGGGCCTCACCAGCGAAGATGAGGACTACGTCTGCCCCTTGCAGCTGAACGGCCTGGGGTGAGTCAGGTTGGCAGTCGCTTCCTGGGTTAGGGGAGACAGGAGGGGCTGCGTGCAGAGCTTCTGGACTTCTGGGTGGACTGAGGTTGGTATATGGGGTCTCAAGGATACAGTGATCCCACACCCTCCCTTTCACTGCAGGAGCCCCAAGGAAGTAGGAGATGTGATTGCCCTGAGCGACATCACCCCCTCTGGGGCAGCCGACCACAGCCAGGAGCCAAGCCCAGTGGGTCTACGCCGTGGCCGCATCACCCCCAACCTTTCCCGAGCCAGCAGCGATGCAGACCATGGGGTAAGCAGGAGGGTGGAGGAGAGAGGAGGGTGCTGAGAGGAAGAGACAGGGAAGGGCTAGGGGTGGTTTCGGGGAGAGGGACAGATTGGGGCAGGATGGATGGTCAGAGGGACAGAGAAGAGGTGGATGGAGGGGTAAGGGAGTAGCTGGGAGGGTAGAATGGAGCTGGGGAGATGGGCGAGGAAAATAGGCACAGGCAGAAATGAGAGAGACAGGCAAAGGGGAGACAGACAGATGGAAAGAGTGGGAGACAGAAGAGGCAAGAGAGGGATGGATGGATGGATGAGGTAGGATATAGGCAAGACATGGACAGGACAGACAGGTGGATAGGACAGGCATCCAAGACAGGCCTGGAAGGGGCCGAGAGGAGCCCTCATCTGGGTGGCCCTAGGGCCTCTTTAAGCTCAGCTGTAAGCCCTTCATATACATGCGACTTCCCAGCATTGGTTTTCTTACAGTCTTGAATTCTTCTGGGTGATGTGGGCACACAGGAGGCCCTCAGGCTGGGGTGGAGGTGGGAGAAGACTGGATTAAGCCATTCTCTGCAGGCAGAGGAGGACAAGGAGGAGCAGCCAGACAGACAGCCAGACGCCTCTTCCAGCCAGACAGTTACTCCAGTGGCTGAACCCCCGAGCACAGAGCCCACCCCACCTGATGGGCCCACTTCCCTGGGCCCCTTGGACCTGCTGCCCAGTGAGGAGCTGTTGACGGACACGAGTAACTCCTCTTCGTCCACGGGCGAGGAAGGTAAGGCAGGGGGCCTGGGTCATCTGCTTCAGTTGCACGTGACAAACCTTACTTAGACTGGTGCAAGCAAGGGCTTTGCTAGCTCAGTGGACTGAAAAATCCAGGGAGTGGGCAGGTAAGGCATTCAAATGGTGTCGTTAGACACCTGTCTATCCTCAGGTCTGCTTTAAAGGTAGCAGGGCAGGGTGGGTAGGAGCACGGACTCTGAAGCCAGATTGCTAGGGTTCAAATTCTGGCCACACTGGTTCCTAGCTATGTAACCTGGGCAATTATTTGACCTCTGTGAGCCTCATTTCCCTCATCTGAAAGATGGGATTAGCAATAATAATATCCACTTCAGAAAGTTGTTAAGAGAATTAAATGAGTTGATACAAATAAAGTGCTTGTGCCAATTAGTAAGTATTGGCTATTACTATTTCCATCATCATCATCATCATCATCATTTCCATTTCTCTGTGCCAACTTCATTCTCAGGTAGCTTCTCTTTTTTTTTTCTTTTTTAAACATATCTGTATTGATTTCAGAGAGAGGAAAGGAGAGGGAAAGAGAGAGATAGAAACATCAATGATGAGAGAGTCATTGATCGGCCATGTCCTGCACACCCCCAACTGGGGATTGAGCCCGCATGTGCCTTGACCGGGAATCGAACCCCGATCACCTGGATCCTAGGTCTATGCTCAACCACTGAGCCACACCCGTCCGGGCTCAGGTAGCTTCTCTTGTAGGAGCAGACAGAGCCCCTGCCCTGCTCCAGAGAAGCTAGCTGAGAGAAAAGATGCTTTTCCCAGTGGCTGTATTAAAAGCTCTAGGGTTGGCTCTGAGTGGAGAGTGGGCCGACTCCTGAACCGATCACTGTGACTGCCTGGGGTCACACACACCCCTGAACCAATCACCGTGGCCAAAAGCCACAGGCCAATGAGCCGTGATTACTGGGAATGTAGTTGGCTGGGCCTAGGTGATTGCTCCACCTTGAACCAATTATAGTGGCTCTGATTGTCTGGGCCTGGGGCACGTGACACCCTAAAGCTGTCCCTGGGGCACAGGAGGCCGAGTAGTGTGTTGTGTCACAGTGTCCACCCCGGTCTAGGAGGCTAGGTCTGCCTATCCACCCCACAAGGCCAGGAGTGGGGAGAAGTAGTCACCAGAGGGAAACTGAGGAACTGCTCTGAGGAAGGAAAAGCACAGGTGGCCTCATTTACTGCCCTTCTGTGTCACCCAGCGGACCTGGCTGCTCTGCTTCCCGACCTCTCTGGCCGTCTCCTCATCAATTCTGTCTTCCACGTGGGCGCTGAGCGACTCCAGCAGATGCTCTTCTCGGACTCACCCTTCCTGCAGGGCTTCTTGGAGCAGTGCAAGTTCACAGGTCGGGGAGCTGAGGTTCCCCAGGCACAGGGGAAGGGTGGAGAGGACAAGCCCAGAGACATGCAGACACTGCTTTGCAGATTAGGTGTGGCAGAGTGCGGGGGTTTAAAAGTGGCATCCATGAGACCAGAGTGGGCACCCTCTTACTAGCAGAGTTCCAGCCTCTCTGTGCCTCAGTTTCTTCTTCTGCATAATAGAGGTATGATAACAGTGCCTGCCTTATTAGGGTCTCAGGAGAAGTAAATGAGTTAATATGAGAAAAGGGCCTAGAACAGTAGTCTACTGTACACATTCCATAAATATGACATAATGATCATACATTTAGTGCCCACTCTATGCAGGGACTAGGACAGATGTACCCAGAATCTAGTGAAAACGAAAGGAAATAGATTCTCACACAAATAAGGGTGAGGGGCAGAGGGGCAGCTGTGACCTGAGAGGCATCAGGAAAGGCTGCTGGCAGGCTGTGAAATTGAAACTAAGGCCTGAAGGAGGAACTTTTCCAGGGAAAGAGGAGGAGGTGGGGGAGAGGGACCCAGGAGGCCAGCAGTATACCTGCATAGGCCCTGAGGCTGGAGGCAGGCACTGTGAGAAGTGCCTCAAGCCTGGGCCCCTGTGGCCAGATGTGGAAAGCGAAAGCCACCAGCAGGTGAAGTACAAGGGTTGACCAAGGGACTTCCTGAGCAGAGGAGCTCAGGAGTCAGATGGGGGAGGGAGTGTCCAGGCTGAGGGCTCTGGGCAGAGCCTGGAGGACAATTGGACCACCCCTGAGATAGGGCCCCAGAGGACAGGCAGGTTTAAAGAGATGCTGACACCAGTGTGGGGCCCAGTGGGTGTGAGGGGTCCAGGGGACTTGCAGGAGAAGGTGTTCAGGAGGTCACAGGATCCTAGGTCTCTGAGGCTCAGGGGAGAAGCCAGGACTGGTACAGAGAGGGAAATAGGCTGCAAGAATGAATGACATGGCCCCCAGGAGAAGTGTGAAGCGTAGGGAGGGGAAAGGTTCCAGCTGTCATGAATGTCTTAGGTGTTAGGTATCACGGGGAGGGTGGGGTAGGCACTAAGGTGGGGGTGTGGAGGAAGGGACGTTTGGAGGCAAGATCTGCAGCCTGTGGGCAGAGGGCTGGAGAATGGTCTCCTCACTCTGCTCTTCCCTGCCCCAGATGTGACCTTGAGCCCCTGGAGTGGGGATAGCAAGTGCCATCAGCGCCGAGTGCTGACCTACACCATTCCCATCAGCAACCCGTTGGGTCCCAAGAGTGCGTCCGTGGTAGAGACACAGGTGAGCCAGGCAGGGTGGCCAGCTGGGTGGGGTGGCCAGGTGGGGCAGCCCTGACTCCCTCCCTCGTCCCTGCAGACACTGTTCCGGCGTGGTCCACAGGCGGGCGGGTGTGTGGTGGACTCGGAGGTGCTGACACACGGCATCCCTTACCAGGACTACTTTTACACTGCCCACCGCTACTGCATCCTGGGCCTTGCCCGGAACAAGGCCCGTCTCCGGTGAGCAGCTGCCTCCACCTGATGCCCTGCTGGTCCCAGGGCCTCTGCCCCACTCTCCCCAGCCAAAGTCAGCAGCAGAGTGTTGGTTGCTACCCTGACAGGCATGCAGGAGTGTTGGTCCCTAAGGGGCCAAGAACACTGAGAGGTGTTTGGCCTGAGCCTTTGGACGGGTGGGGAACGTCCAGCCCATGGGCCGTATAGCATTTGGTCCAGCACTGCCAAGGCAACTACAGGTGGGACTTGAAATTCAATAAATCTAGGAGCTTTTTTCATAGCTAATTTTTAAGTTGATAATTTTGTATGGCCTTCGAATGATGTTATAAATAGCCAAATGGCCCTTGGCAGAAAAAGGTTCTCCACCCCTGCTCTAGAAGGATGGAGCTTCCATTGACCAGGATGGGGGAGATGGGGAGAGGTAGATTTGCGGGAAGATCAGGAGCTCAGTTGGGAATGTGTCAAGCTATCTTAGACCCCCATGTGGAGTTGCATGCAGCTGCAAGATGGAAAGGTTCAGGGCCGAGGTGTGTATTAAGCCTCAGTTTGGGTGGGCAGTGCCCAGGCAGCACAGAGAAGGGGCTGTGGTTGACTGGCCAGCACTTCTGGTGAGCGGGGATCACAGGGAAGCCACAGGTGGGTGGGTGCAGTGCGTCTGTTTTATCTGTGGGTGCACGGGGCCCTCTCTGAGTTGGGGGGAAGTATCCCCTGGGGATGGGGCAGCAAGTCTGGAGTCAGACCCTGACTCCCTTACCTCAAACCCCAACCCCAGAGTGTCCTCTGAGATCCGCTACCGGAAGCAGCCCTGGAGCCTCGTGAAGTCTCTCATTGAAAAGAACTCGTGGAGCGGCATTGAAGATTATTTCCACCACCTGGGTAGGGGCAGAGTCACCAGGGCAGGATGGGGTCGTGGCCTGGCTGGGCTCAGACCTGCAGGACCCTCTCTGTGTCCGCAGAGCGAGAGCTTGCCAAGGCCGAGAAGCTGTCCCTGGAGGAAGGCGGGAAGGACGCCCGGGGATTGCTGTCAGGCCTGCGGAGGCGGAAGCGGCCCCTGAGCTGGAGGGGTCATGGTGATGGGCCCCAGCACCCAGACCCTGACCCTTGCACCCGGGCTGGCATGCACACCTCAGGTGCGTCCCTCAGGCCTGGGCAGGGCAGGCGGAGGAGCAGGGCCCAGTTCCGGTGGGCTAGATGAGTCTCTGACTGAGTTGCTGTCCCACAGGCTCCCTCAGCTCCCGCTTCTCAGAACCATCCGTGGACCAGGTCCCCGGGACAGGCATCCCCAGCGCCCTGGTGCTCATCAGCGTTGTGTGAGTAAAGAGGCCATGCTTTGGGGTCAGACAGGCCTGGATCTGCATCTTAGCTGTGTGACCTTGGGCAAGTGCTTGACCTCACGGGCCTCAGCTTAAGTGGGAGTGTGGGCTCACCTCATAGCAAGAATTAAAGGAGCTGATGTCTGGGATGTGCCCAAAGTCTTCCTGCTGGGAAAGGGATACCCTGGGACTCTGGGAGGTTAGAGGGACCTAACCTCACCCAGGGGGCAGGAAGGGCTTTCTGGAGGAGCAGATATCCAAATGAGGCAAAATTAGGTGAACCAGGAGAGGTATGCAAAAGAAGCAGTTATACTTACTTCATTCATGTTTTCTGTGCCTAACCCTGAGCTGAGTGATGCTGGGGACACAGTAGTTACCAACAGCTCTGGGGGGAGACAGTCCTGGCACCAGACCAAAGTGAAGGGGGAGGCACAGGCAGAGGGGATGGGGACAGGGCCTGGATAGGGAAGCCTTGGGAGGCCAATGAAGGCTTTCTCCAGGCAGGACACGTGGGCAGTTAGGCAGTTAGGGAAGGTTTCCTGGGAAAGCAGAAGACTCCAGAGCTGAGACCCCAGAGAGCTAGGCAGGGAGACCCACATGCACAAAGGCCTGGAGGTGTGGAGGGGCAGACACAGGACACAGGAAATGGAGGTGAGAGCCATGCTGCCAGCAGGCCCTAGGGGGTGCGAGATCGCCGCGCACTTAGCCTCTGGGGCCAGCCTCAGTTGCCCAGCAGCAGCAGTCCAGTAAAAGGCTCTGTGGCGTGCTCTGCTGGGAGCTGGGGTCGAGGGGTGGGCGTGGGCGGGATGGGCCACGCAGCTCTCATCTCTGTCTCCTCCTCGCTGCCTCCTCAGGATCTGTGTGAGGTAGGGTCCTGCATCCTGCACCGCCCCTCACCTCGTGTCTCCCCCTGGCTGCAGCCCCTTCTCTGTTCTGCATCCTCGGCTCTCACAGCGAGGTTGTTTGCATGGCAGTTAAGGGTGCGGGCATCAGGCAGGCCTGGGTTTGAATGCTGACTTTGCTGCTTGTGGACTGTGTGACCCTAGGCGTGTCTCTCCCCTTCTCCGAGTCTTTGTTTCTTCCTCCGAGGAGGGGGGAGTCGTGGTGTCCCTTCAGGTATTGGTGGTGTGCGTGCTGACCCCTGACCTCTGCCCCCTGTCCCCAGCCTCATTGTCCTCATCGCCCTCAACGTCCTTCTCTTCTACCGCCTCTGGTCCCTGGAGAGGACGGCCCACACCTTCGAGTCCTGGCACAGTCTGGCCCTGGCCAAGGAGTGAGTGTGTCCCCTGAGGGGGCTGGGAGCTTGGGCAGGTGGGGGGAGGCCAAGGCTCCACTCAGGCCCTGCACCCCCCACAGCAAGTTTCCCCAGACGGCTGCAGAGTGGGCGGAGGTCCTGGCCCTGCAGAAGCAGTTCCACAGCGTCGAGATACACAAGTGGAGGCAGATCCTACGGGCCTCGGTGGAGCTCCTGGACGAGGTGCGGCCCAGGGCTGTGGGACCCTGCACTCGAACCCCAAGACACTCTGTAAAACGAGGAAGCTGTCCATAGTCCCCCACCTTCCAGGGTTGCCAGAAAAATCAGCAGAATGGAAAAAAAGAGTTTATTGGCTCTCATCCTGGGTCTAGCCACTCAGTGACAGTAAGAATTGGTCTCTGGTCCCGTATCCTGACTCTGCCCACCCCCAGGGTTCGCGTAGTTTGGGGCATCCTCCCCCCCCAGGATGGCCAAGGTGGTACCTGCACTCTAGGCTGACATCCAAAGTAAAGCGCTCACTGTCACTGGCTGCTGGGGTCACATGTCCACCCTGAACCAATCCCAGTGGCCAATGTTAGGCCAGGCTTGGTCCCCTAGTCCTTCCCCACTTGGGGTGACTAAGGGATCACATAAGGGTGGGAGAGAAGATACTGGGGTCTCACCTCTAGAAGGGGTTGTCTCCCCCCCCACCCCGTAGCATCTATTCAGAAGGCCAGGTTCAGATGCCGGTGCGTGACCTTGTGCAGGTGACTTGGGGCCTTGGCTTCCTCCTCTGTCAATGGGATAGTAACTGACGTTGCCTCAAAGACTGTTATGAGGAGTAAATGAGTTCACATTGGGATAGTGCCAAGCTCATAGTAAACACGTTATGTGTGTTTGCTGTTAGTAGTGCAAGCCCAGTGCCAGGCACACAGCAGGTGCACAATAAGTGTGCTGGGTCAACACAAATTTCAGATACCTGGGCTAGGTGCCTAATGTGGAGAGCGGGTGTGGGAAGCTGAGGAGCAGCTGGCATTAGCTGGGTGCCCAAAGGTATCAGCGTAAGTTGGTGGGTGACAGTGAAAATCGTGTCTGGTCACTGTGGGTCATAATGCCGAGGCTTCCCTCAGCGCCCTCATGGCATCCTGAAGTCATGCTCTGCCAGAGATGCTCACTCTGGGAAGGGCCATGCAGGACAGGTAGAGGGGTTTGAAGCTCAGAGCGAGGGAGAGCGGTGCCTCTCCATCCTGAGTTAAATTCTCATTATTTCCTCTCAAATTGCCATGGGCACAGAGTTGATTTCTCAAGTGAATGCTGACAGCAGGCGCTGGTCAAGCTGGGCTGTTCTAATTGCCAAAATGACCATCTGCTTTGTTTCTCAGGCCATCCTGTGAGGGGGACGCTCTTGCCCCCCATGTGACAGATAGGGATGCTGAGGTATGAGGCCATCAAATGAGCCCAAGGTGGCACAGTGGGGAATGACCTGTGTGCCAGGTCCTAGGTGGTCACCCATTAGATCCCTGAAATAACCTGGTGAAGCAGGTATGTTACTGACCCATCTTTCAGCTGAGGAACTTGGGATGGCAGGGGGCTTGCCCAAGGTTTTTCAGTAAGTAGCAGAGGCTGGACTTGAACCCAAGCCACCCTGGCCTCTTCCATCTGCTGCCTGTAAGAAGTTAAATGGTACAGTATGGCTTCGCTCGTGTAACACAGTGACCCTGGCAGGGGATATGGCCTCTCTGGACCTTCCTCAGTTCCTCAGCTGCAGGATGGGGGTGGCATCACCCGTCCCAGCGCTCACCTCTTCCTCCAGATGAAGTTCTCGCTGGAGAAGCTGCATCAAGGCATCACTGTTCCAGACCCTCCCTTCGACTCCCAGCCACGGCCTGACGACAGCTTCTCCTGAGGACACCAGGCCACACAGTCACCCCCGCAAATGGACAGATGGACACAGAACCTTGGTGACCACTGCTGGCACGGTGTGAGCACCGGGAACCTCCCGCCCACCCATCCCAGTGGCCCAACCAGGGGCCAACAGACATGGGGACCACAGAACCGAGATGCACTTTAGACCAGCGTGTGTGAGTCCAGATGCCATCGCCTGCCCAGCCAGGGAGCTGGCCTGGCCTTCAGCTGGCCCCTCTGCTAACTTATTTTGCCCTCTAGGGTTGTAGGGGCACCTCCTGGGGTGCACGATTCCCTCAGCTCTGGGTTTATTGTATTATATTTATTTGGGCTGACAGAGCCCCAATAAAGGGTTGGAAATGGCTGTGGCTGTCCCTATGGGGCCTGGGAAACGGGAGGGAGCCTCCTGTTGCACTCAGATCCCATGTGGCAGGGAGGGGTGATCTGTCCATTTTCTGGGACCATTGTCACTGACATGACCTGGAATTCCCTACCATCTCACACAAGCTTTGCATCATCAGGGTCCAGTGCAGGGGCTCCAAGGACAGACTAATCCCTGGTGGCCTAGGTTCAAATCCTACCTCTGATACTTAAGCAGGCATGTAACCTGGAGCCAGTCAGCCTCTCTGTGCTTTAGTTTCCTCTTCTGTTCAATGGGCATAAGAATATCCCCAGTCTCCCAGGTTGGTTAGAAGTGAGTCATTCTCAAACTTAAGCTACAGACATGGATCAGAATCTTAAGATCAGAATCTCCTGGAGGGCAGATTGCCAGACCCACTGGCAAAGTGTGATTCAGCAGGTCCAGGGGGGCTGGCAGCCTGTGTTTTCAGCAAGTTCCCAGGTGATGCTGCTGACATTTGTTAGGGGATCCCACTTTGAGAACCGCTTTATGAGGATGCAAGGAGTTGATAAATGTGGCCACTCGGTATTCAGTAACATTACTCATTGCAGAAAAATTTAAGGGAAGAAAAGTAACTCATGTAGTGAGCACCAAGTACATACCAGGGTAAGTGCCATGGTCTGATGATTTAATTCTCACATTGGCTCTATGAGATGGAGACAAATAGTTACATGCCTGAGGCCCTTCAGTAGGGAGGCAAGGACTGTAGTAGGCCTGGCTCCTGGTGGCGCCGCATTTAGATGCAAGGTCCTAACCCCTTCAGGACCCCACAACAGCCTAGCCAGGTATGGCTATCTGGACCCCTGTCTTACTGATGAAGAAATGGGCTTAGAGGCATAGTCTCTGGTCCAGGTAAAATCTAAATCTGTCCACTCAAACCCTGTGCTGGTTCCAGAGTGATTGAGAGAGAGAGACCTTCAATATGTCACTGAGGCTGTAAGAATCTGTAATTAATGGCTTGGGGCAGAGGACTGGAGGAGGGATGGGACAGAGGCAGGATGGACCACGGGTAGGGAAGAGCAGAGTCAGCCTCGCCTATCCTCTAGCTACGTGATCCTGGCAAGTTACCCACGCAGCCTGTTTCGCACATCTGTAAAGTGGGCATAGTGTTAATGCCCACATTGTAAGAAGAATTAGATGAGCTAATGTTAGTAAAGTGCATAGAGGAGCACCAAGCCCATAACAGGTGCTCCAGGAACATCTGTCAGTAGGTGCCCCTGTTTAGTGCCTAAGGCCTGTCCTCTGCCTACCACCCCTGCCAGAGGGAGGACTTAGAAAGGCAAGAAGGTTATTTTCTGTAGGGGAATTTCACAACCCAGGAAGTAATTGCTAGCACAGAGGCCCAGACCACAAACATGTCTGGTGTCCCTGGCTTCCTGTCCCTCTGCCCCAGGACTGACCGGCACGTACCTGGGTTCCTCTTGTCCAGCAGACCTAGGCCACTGGGTTTCTGGAAACTCACCCCACCCAGAACTGGTGGCCAGAACCTGAACAGTGACCCCCAATCAGAAGTCTTACCCACACCAGGGTCTGAAAGCCCAGAGCCCCACCCCCATTTTCCATTTGCCAGAACCTACTGATAAGACTGGCCCCCTGCCATCACCACAGGATTCCAGATCTACCTGAGGCCAGGGGCATGACTCTCAGTGAGGAAGTGACGCAGCCTCAGTTTCCTCTGAAATGGGGAGAATAGAACTTGCCGCACGTTTAGGATTCAGCATTATCACAAGGGCTCTAGCATCGGCATTCATTTGACAAATATTTATCGAGCACCTACAATGTGCCAGGCACAGTTCAGGATGCTGGTGCACAGGGCAATGTCCTCACTCTGGGGGGGTATATTTTCCAGGGTTGGAGGGACAGGCAGTGAGCAGAGGAACTATATAAAGGAAGACTATAATGTCTGGTGACAACTGCTGTGGGGAAAACACAAAACAAGTAAAGGAGGTCAAGTAAGGGGTGGGGGAGGCAGTTTCCCTGAAATGGACAGAAGACCTGACAAAGATGACATCGAAGCCAAGAGCTGCAGGATGAGCTGGAGTGAGCCTTTTGGTTACTTGGGAGAAGCACGGTCCAGGCAGAGGGAAGAGCAAAGGGCAAAGGCCCTGAGGCGGAAATGAGCTCGGTGTGTTGGGAACAGCAGGGACCTGGGCTGCCAGCTCTGGGTGGGGAGAGAGGAATAGAAGATGATGTCAGAGACAAAGGAGGGGGCATCCTCCTGAAAGATAGCTCCCCAACCCCCCAGGGCAGCCTCTGGTGTGGATCCAGGCTGTCCCTCCTGTTTGGCAAGGGTCTGGAATATTATAGGTAGCCCTAGCCTGACACCTCCCCATGCCCACTTGGGTTCCCACACGGTGACCTCCAGGCCTGATGCCAGGGATCTGAGAGAGAGGTCCCTTGGAGGTCCCAGCAAAACCCTCTCCCTCCCAGGAGGGTGATCCCTATAATTTGAATTCTGAAGCCCTGCCCCCAAACCGCCCTCTCAGCCCCCTTGTGATTCTGGGGCTGTACCTTTCCCAGACTCCGATGTTGGGGGACCCCAGCGCCTGGAGGGGCCGGGCATCCAGACTTCGCGCCCATGCCCAGAAGCCGTGTTCCCTGCGCCACCCGGAGAGGCCGGTGCGGCGGGCGCCTCCCGGGCCGCTGCGGCAAAGGCTGGGCGGCCGCGCCCTCCCCCCGCGGTGATTCATTCCGCCCCCTCCCTCTCCCTCCTCCCTCCCGGGCCGCCGCCGCGGCTGCAGTGCGCAGGAAAGCGCGGCCCGCGCCCGAGCGCCCGAGCCGAAGGGGCCTGGGTCGGGGCGTCTGGTGGATGCGCCCGGCTGCGCGCGTCAGCGCAGCAGCCCGAGCAGCGGCCGCCACCCGCGCGGCGGGGATGCCCGGACGCCGGGCCCCGGGGCTGGGCCCCCGGCGGTAGCCGGAGCGGGGGGGCCGCGCCCCCCCCTTCCCCCCCTCGCTGGTCCCAGAGCCGCAGCAGCTGCGCCCGCGCGCTCCCGGGGACATTCTAATCGCCGCCGGGTCCCGCCGCCTCTAGCCCGGCTATTAATACCGGTGGCCCTGGAGAGGGGCGCAGCGCGCGCAGCGCAGTCATGGGGACACTGCTGGCTTTCTTGGTCGGCACGGCGCTGGGTAAGTGAGCGGGGGGCGCACGGCAAGGGACACAGAGGGGCACGGCCAGGCGGTGGGTTCTCGCTCGGACCCCGGAGAGTAGGGCAAGGGCCACTTCCGCCCATCCCCCGGCCTGGGTGAGTCCCATCAGAAGTTGCGCGCCCTGGGTGCGGGGCTTGGGGGGCAGAGGTGAAGGTGCGGGTGGGCCAGAGCCGGCGGGGGCCCGGCTGGCACAGCTTCTCTGCTTCGGGCGCCCAGCCGGGAGCGAGGAAACGCGGAGTCAGCTGCTCCCGGAGCCCCGCAGGCAGCAATGTGACACCCACAGCCGCAGGGGGACTGGGGCGGGGGAGGGGGGAGGAGGGAGGAGGCGGCGCCGGGAGACCGACGGGAGGTGGAGAGACTGAAAGAGATGGTGAGAGGAGAGGGAAGGGGCGAGAGACGCAAGAGGACCCGGAGTTCTCCGGAGCGCTCCGTTGGGAGACTGGGGGGATGGAAGTAAAGGGGCAGACAGAGACGGGAGAGCCGCAGAGTTGGCCGGAGAGAGAGACTGAGGAGCGGTCATCTGACTGCGAAGAGAGAAAACTGAGAGAGGCAGAAAGAGATGCTGACCCCGGTGACACCGGGAGGGATGGAGTTTAAAAAGGGACGGGAAGGCGGAGAGAGTGAGCATGAGAGCGTGTCTGAGCCTGGAAAGAGAGCACAAAGTGGTGGGACCTTCAGAGAGACCCCTAGGAGAGAGAAAGGGGGGAGTCAGGGACAGAGTTACTTCAGGGAGGTGGGAAGAGACAGCGGAGGAGCAGGATCGAAAGCACCCTAGATTAATAGAGGAAGAGAAAGGAAAAGACCCAGAACTGGAGCTGGGGAGACACAGCATTAACTAGCGAGCTCTGGGGGCCAGGAAGGAGGTGGCAGGTAAGAATGTGGAGGGCCAGGCCAGCGTGGCTCAGCGGTTGAGCATTGACCTAGGATCCAGAAGATCATGGTTCAATTCCGGATGAGGACACATGCCTGGGTTGTGGGCTCCATCCCCAGTAGGGGGCGTGCAGGAGGCAGCCAATCAATGACTCTCTCATCCTTGATGTTTCTATCTCTCTCTTTCCCTCTCCCTTCCTCTCTTTGAGATCAATAAAGATATATATATATTTTAAAAATGTGGAGGAGGGACCCAAAGGGACTGGAATCCAATGGAGGTGCAAAGGCTCTGAGGCAGGAGAGAGCGTGGTGAGTTTGGAGAAGCTGATAGGAGGTGGGAGCCTGAGGACAGAGGCAGAAGTTGGGGAGACGAACAGGAACTTGTGGGCCTGGGGAATAGGAATGGAGTGTGGTCTGCCCTGGTGCCAGTGCCACCTTCTCCTCTGAGGCCTTGCCTTTTCCCAGCCTTCTCTGGGGCTGGCTGGTTTTGCAGAGCAATAATAGTGGGAATGACTGCCACCTTGAACTTCTAAAGCAGCTGGAATCCTAGACCCATCATGGTCTAGAATGGTCTGAGGTACCATTGCTGCAGTAGCTCAGACAGGTGGCCTTCTGAACAAGGGTACTTGGGTAGCACACACTCAGAGTTACTGAGCACAGTAACAGCCCTATTGATTGGGGCCGGCTGTGGGCCAGCCCCCTGCTGGGACCTTACCTAATTCATGAAATCTGCTCAACAACCTCCAGAAGCAAAGATGATCGCTGCCCTCAGCATTCACAGAGGAGAACTGAGGCTCAGAGAAGATGGGTGACTTGCCAAGGGCACACAGAACGTGGCAGGGCCAGGCTGTGTCCTGTTCTGTCCATTCATCATTATTGAGGGATACAGATGGTTTCCGAGGGACCTGAGGGCCAACAACCAGCGAGCCTGCCATGGCCTAGGGTGATGGGTGCCCCTGCTGCCCCTGCAGTGTCCTCAGCCTGGGCGGGCTGTGTGGAGGTGGACTCGGAGACGGAGGCTGTGTACGGGATGGCCTTCAAAATTCTCTGCATCTCCTGCAAGCGCCGCAGCGAGACCACCGCTGAGACCTTCACGGAGTGGACCTTCCGCCAGAAGGGCACTGAGGAGTTTGTCAAGGTGTGTGGGCGCCCGGCTTGGGTGTGGGAGGGTGGGCATAGGTGTCTGAGTGGGGGCAGGATTGGGGGGGTATGATTGTATGTTTTGAATAATGTGCTATTATTGGTGACCTGGATTCAAGTTCCAGCTCCACCGCTGACCAGCTAAGTGACCTTGGGCAGGTCGCGCAGCCTGCCTGGGCCTCGGTTTTCTCCTCTGTAAAGACAGGGTGGTCACGGTCTCTGGCTCGTCTGTGTGAGGATTGCTTGAGCCGAAGCACCTGGCCCCTGGTTGGCGCAGTGGAATTATTTAGTACCAGCAGAAGCGTTTCGGGTGGTCGTCACAGAGGAGAAGCAGAACTTACCGAACTCCTTTACACTGTGTTTTGAATAACATCTGAGGAGGCATCATGCACTTTTAGGGCCCACTGGAGAATTAGGGCCCGCAGCAGCTGGATCAGGCCACCTCTGTCCTTGTGTGAGGCATGGGTGTGGAGGCCTGGGCAGAATTGCAGAGAATGGCCAGGAAGGCTGAATAGGGGCTGGGGAGTGATGAGGAATGTGTGTGAGTGTGTGTGTCTCAGGACCAGGGGCACAACCAAGGTCTGGGGCAGGTCCAGGCATGACGCTAGCCCTGCTGTGCCCTCCCTGCCTGAGCCCATGTGTGTGTCCATCTGTCTCTCTGTGTGTCAAGGCAAGGGACAGAATAGAGGTCTAGGTGGGGAACATGGGCCCAGGCAGTGACACCCCCCCCCCCGCTGCCCCCAGATCCTGCGCTATGAGAATGAGGTGCTGCAGCTGGAGGAAGATGAGCGTTTTGAGGGCCGTGTGGTTTGGAACGGCAGCCGGGGCACCAGGGACCTGCAGGATCTGTCCATCTTCATCACGAATGTCACCTACAACCACTCGGGCGACTACGAGTGCCATGTCTACCGCCTGCTCTTCTTCGAGAACTATGAGCACAACACCACTGTCGTAAAAAAGATCCACCTGGAGGTAGTGGACAAAGGTGAGTCAGGCCCTGCCTACCCTCTTGTCCCTGTTGCCCATTGGCAGCCAGATGGAGGGACAGATGGCAGGTAGGGGACAGGCTGGCTGCACTCCTGGGCCAGCCAACCGCTCACGGCAGCAGGGGGAACAGCACCTCTTTCCGCAACTCTAGCTCTGGCCTCCATTTCCCTTCAATTCACAGAGATGTCACAGGAGGCCTCTCCCATGGAAGTTCTGGGTGTGAAATCTCTGCTGTCTGTGCTGTGTGACCTCGGGCAGGTGTCTCTGTCTCTGAGCGGAAGGGTTGTCCTGTAGGAAACAGGATGGTAATGGTATCTACCTTCCAGGGTGTTGTCTGAAACATTCCTATGTTCCAGAGAGGTTCTGAGGATTGTGTGATATGCTGGGTGTCAGCTGCTGGCAGGCCGGTACGTAGGGGTGATCTTGGCGGTGCAGCTTGTCACATAGCCTGAGCCCTGCCACCCTGTGTCACAGTGGGAGAAGAGATATGAGTGTATACCTAGAGCAATGCTCCTCCGAGTGTACCATGCACACAGCCCTCCAGGAGTCTTGCTGATGTGCAGATCCTGACTCAGCAGATGAATGGGCCCGGGGTCCATTTCTGAAAAGCTCTCAGGCGACGCTGGTGCTGCAGGTCTGAGCCACCCTGCGTAGTAGGATCTAAGGTGTTTTTGAACTGTTTCATTTTGGCTTCAGCTTCCTTGGACCCCTTCTCTGAACCATCTTCCACAGGATGTAAACTGGAATTTTCCAGAGCCCTATGACCCATATCGGCTTAGAGTCAGGGAGATATCCCAGACCTTGGACCACCAAAAAACTGTGGCAAGGACATCCCTCAGGACCCGCAGCACACGCATGCCACCATGGGCAATGTGCATTGTCCTTCCTTTCCCTGAGACAGGCCTCAGGACCTCATGTGGATGAAGTCCCCCTGGGCTGGGGCTGTTACAGATGGGGAAGCCCAGGCTCAGGGAGGTAAGATTACATGGCCAAGGTCATAGAGCTGGGCCCTGATTTGGAAGCCAACCAAGCCTGTGTCTGCCGTTTCTGTTCGTGGCGTGATTCACTGTCTTCTGGCAGCCAGAGCCTGTGGGTTTCTTTTGATAATTAACATTTTTACGTTTATTATCAAAGTGATCTAGCAGAATTCAATGCAGGAGACATGACTGAGCGACTCTTTGGTGTAGGCCACGATGCTGGGTGGGTGGCCACCCACACATAGAAGATGGGGCCCGCCCGTGTGAGTGGGGGAAAGTGGAGTGGCTGTGACAAAGATGCCCCCAAATACTGTGCCTTAAAATCTGTGTCAATCCTGTCTCTCAAATCAGTGCTGAGGTGAGGGGTCAGGAGGGCAGGGAGGCTCCGTGAGTGAGCCCATCAGGCACCCGGGTTCTTTCCGTCTGTGGTCTTGCCTGGCTCAGGCCTCCATCCTCATTTTCGAGGTGGAGGCTGGTGCTCAGGCGCACCTGTGACTCAGTAAGGTCTCTCTTCTTTAACATTGTCCACCCTGTTGTACTACCTCCCAGAGCCTATGTTCTTAACGACGTTTATCATAATATAGAGCTCGTTATGTTGTGTTCTCAGAGCCTGCGGTTTCAGCATTCCCATCACACTCCAGTGTTTTTTATCGAACATATAATAGTATTGCCTTTTTATTTTTTAATTTTTTTTTAATACATCTTTATTAATTTCAGAGAGGGGAAAGGAGAGGGAGAGAGAGAGAAACATCAATGATGAGAGTCATTGATCGGCTGCCTCCTGCACGCCCCCTGCTGGGGACCGAGCCTGAAACCCAGGCATGTGCCCTGACAGGGAATCGAACCAAGATCTCCTGGATCATAAGTCAATGCTCAACTGCCGAGCCGCGCCGCCGGGCTATAGTATTGCCTTTTAACATCACCCATATATTATACTGTATACTAAACTATTTTAACATTACCAGGCATACAACAGTATTTTTTATCATAATCCTTCATACTAGGGTATTTTTAACATTATCTAACATACTATCTTATTTTTATCATTTCCCACCATGCTGTTGTATTTTAAAATATCAACCATATTATAATATTATAAAATTTTACTTGTGATACTATAATACATTCATCACTCACCATATTGTAGTATCTTTAAGCTTATTCATCACACGATAGTATTTCTTTCACTGCCCATGATATTATTGTATTATTAACATTGTCTGCCATGCCATATTCTTTTTTATTATAGTTCACACTCTTACTGCAGTTTCAACATTACCCATCGGCCTGTGTTGCCTCCTGGTAATAGCTGCTGAGGAGTGAACTGAGTCATTTCTAAAGCAGGGGCAGCGGGCGTTGGCGGCGAGGCCTCCGCTGGCCTGGCAGAGGCGCAGGAGATGGTAGGCGGCACTTGGGGTCCTCCGCCGGGAGTGGGACTGGCAGGTGGAGATGAGGCGGCTAATTCTATTTTGGATTTGTCAACCAAGTGGAAATGAATCAGGAGGCTTTGGCTGGAAATAAATGACCAAGATTTATTTAAAAGCCTTAGGGTTTGCAAACTGGAAACACAGCTACACAATACCCAGAGTTTTCTGAAGAAGGAGGAAAAGTTAAGAGTTCTGCAGTGAAAAGTGCATCCTGGGAAGGAATCAGGCCTGCACTCCGAGTCTCTGGGTTAATCCAAGGTGGTGATCTTCAGGTGTCCAGTGGTCTGGGTGCCAGTAGGTCTGGACACGAGCATCATCTTCTAAGTCCTTAAGGGGTAATCAGAGGGCTATCTATAGGATACATGTATAGTCTGCCTCCTGGCATAATTGGAGAGGTCAGAAATTTAAGTTCCCAGACTGTTAAAGCAAGAGGAGAATCATTTCCCCTGCCTCAGCCTGACTTGATTTTAGTAATTCACAACTTGACTACAGGGACTTCATTTGGTGCCTTCACTGTTTGCTCAGATGTACCCAGTACGGTGAACAACAGCTTGAGGTGAAGCACTGCCTGAGGCTGGTGAGAGGTCCGCCTCTGTGGGCGCCCAGGGGGAGCTCTTGGAAGACTTGGGGTTTTTGAAGAATCAAAGATCTCCCCAGAGAAGGTGCCTCTGAGCCTCTCTGTGACCCCCGTGCCTCAGTTTCTCCTCTGTAGTGAGGGAGAGCAATGGTCCTCCCTCGGAGATGCCTGTGTGGTTCGATGGAGACTGCACTCGCTGTCCAGCAGCTTTTACCAAGTCTTTCTTTGGCTGTGGTATCTTTACAGAGCAGATAAGAGGTTGGATCCTGCTGTCAGTTGCAGTTGGGGTTGAATCGTGGCTGTGCATCCTTGCTCAGCACCTTCCCCTCTCTGGGCCTCAGTATCCTTATCTGGAAAATGGGCTGCAGAGCCGTGTCTGTCACTGTCCTAATCAGATTGGGAGAGCAGGAGGTATCGGATTAGTTAAATCCGTTTGGGCATTGAGTTCCAGGAGCAGGGTTGAGAATGCTGGTGATGTGAGCTCTGTCGAACATCTATCAATCAGATCTACTCAGTGTGCTTCCTGAGGTCAGCGGACGTGGGAAACCAGGACTGTCTTGTCTCTATCTTTGGGGTTGTTTTGAGGAATCAGGGAGATGCTCAGACTGAAGCACAGAGCCTGGCTGAGAGCACATATTCACTGCGTGAAATGCATAATGAGATCTTTTGAGTGAATGAATGAATGAATGAATGAGTGAATGAATGAATGAATAAATGACATGTGGAACCCTGTCTCCAGCTTCTCCTGTGGGGAAGTAGGGGAGAAACATCCGGCCCTGCACCCTCCCTCGCTCTGGCCCAGAAAGCATCGGTGCCATCTGCACGGGTGAGCAGCAGAAAGTGCGCACTGACAGGGAGGAAGACCACGTGTGTACAGCGGGGGGGGGGGGGGGGGGGCTGAGATCCTGGCCAGGCAGGGGGGGGCTGGGGATGCAGAGTGGACGCCTGCAAAATCTGACCCAGGATGCCACGGTGGCCTTCGACTCTGGTCCCCTGGCTAAGTGGGCTCCTGTTACAGTTTAAATTTAGGCTCAATGAAAGGAAGCTGGCGGTGGCAAGAGCCAGTGCGGTGGAAGAATAGAGGGTTTCCGGAAAATAGCCGCCAGTAGCCAACACTTAGGCAGTGCTGCCTGTGAGTGCATCCAAGCACATGAGGGTTGTTAACTGGCATTTCTTCTTCCCAGCAACCCTGTGAGAAGGCATGGGTATTATCATCCCCACTTCACAGAGAGAAATCAAGGCCCAGAGGGGGAGAGTCATTTGCCTAAGGTCTCACAGCTTCTAAGAGGCAGAGCCAGGATTTGAACCCTGGCAGTCCGGCCCCTGATCTCTAGCTCTTAACTACTATGCTGTACTGCCCCAATAATAACAGTACTAATAATATTAGTAATAGCAAACATGTATTGAGTGACATTCATATGTCAAGCACTATTCTAAGAATTTTTAAAGCTTTTTAACTTCTACAACACTCATGAAGGAGATACGATTATCAACTTTTTACAGATGGGGAAACTGAGACCCAGAGAGGTTGAGTCACTTGCCCAAGGTCACACAACTGGCAAGTGGCAGAGTCAGGATTTGAACCTGAGCCTTCTGGTTGCAGAGCTGTAGCTCTTGGGCACCTACAGCCACCTGACTGGCACAGATGCACTCTCGAGGTACACAGGGAGGTGGGACGAGGTGAGCCTGAAGCTCTTTGCAGCTGGTGACTAAAATCAGGCACAGTAACATTGATGACTCAGGGAAGCAGCACATTCCCATTTGCAGACCAGGCCCAGGGAGGTCGAGCCACTTGCCAAACTGGCACAACAAGCCCGAGGAACACAGGCTGTCACCCTCCTGAGCCTGTCCTCAGCCCCACTTAATCTTGCCTGGCCTCTGCAGCCAACAGAGACATGGCGTCCATCGTGTCTGAGATCATGATGTATGTGCTCATCGTGGTGTTGACCATATGGCTTGTGGCGGAGATGGTTTACTGCTACAAGAAGATCGCTGCTGCCACGGAGGCTGCTGCACAGGAAAATGCGTAAGTGGGGTTGAGGAGGAGCGGGGAGACAACCCAGGACACCCAGGACTTCCCAGAGGGGTGCATGAGCTGAGTGGGGAGGGCTCAGGGGAGCAGCCAGGGCACCACCTGCCAATTGTCCCCAGAGGGGGACATTTGCTGTCAGAGATGGGATAAGGTCCCAACCCCCTCCTCCCTCAGATTCTCACAGGGTTCAGGCCCAGTGTCCTGTTCCTCAAAGATACAGGAGTCCAGGTTCCAGCCTCTTTCCTCCCCAGGACCCAGGAGTCTGAACCCCCCAGACCTCTCCTGCCTCAGACTCAGGACTCCAGGCCCCAGCCTGGACTTCTTGTGGGTTACTAGGAGTTCAGCCCGTTGCCCCATCCTTTCTCTAATTCCAGAGCTCTGTGCACCTGGGGCAGAGACCACAACCCTCCTCAGTCCCCTGGCAGTGGGCCAGCCGGATGAGGGGGTCACTGTCTACCTGGCCTTTGTCCCCACAGCTCGGAATACCTGGCCATCACCTCAGAAAGCAAAGAGAACTGCACGGGTGTCCAGGTGGCCGAATAGCCCTGGTAAGGTGGGTATGTGGGCAGGGATTGGTGGGCCTGGGAGGTGTCTGTTCGCTAGGTCCCTGACCCTGTTTCTCGCTTACCTTTAGGCCATGGGCTCCTCAAGGAAGAGCCAGCCCTAATGGGGAACATCCGGGCACAGCCTGCCCCCGATGGGGGTTGGCCATTCCTGGGCCTCCACAGCCTCAGAGTCCTGCCAGCGGAGCCACCAGGGTGGGAAGGGCAGGTGGCTTGGCTCGCACCCTTACTCCAGCCTTTCTCCTCCCGTCCATTTGCTCTCTCGCCATGCATGGTGGCTAAAGCAATACTGTCGCTGCCCCCACCCCTGCTTCTGCTGCCTGTTTGGTGGGGGGCGGTGAGGCGGGGGCAGCGGCTCCACGCCCCTCCTTCTTGCTGATTTGCACACATTGGCCGCTCAGACACGCACTACAGGGCCCAGCCCCTCCCTGCCCAGCGGGGTCGTGACAGGCCAGGACGGTTTTGGGCAGGGGGTTCTGGAACCCACTTTAACCCTCACCGGCATTTCCCCTCCTGCTTCCTCTGGCTGGACCTGGGGGTCCCCTCTCCTGTGCACTCTTGCCCAGCCCAGCTCCACCCTCTCTCACCAGCCTTGGACTGTGGCCACTTAGAAAGTGGCCCAGACAGCCTCGTCTCTTTACACAAGTAGTTTTGTTCATGAAATAAAGATTCTTGGACTTGATTCTTAGTCTCTCTCGTGAACCCAGTCACCCTCTAACCCCACGCCCAAATCCAAGCCTCAGTTTCCCCAGGGGCCTGCCCTCCCAGGCAGGTAGTGGGGCCTCTACACAAGTTCAGGGATAAGGGTGGGGAAGGAACAAGCGGGTCCAGCGTCTCGGACTCAGCGCCAGCCTGAAGGCCCAGCGGGTGCAGCCACTTAGTACTTGATTAGTGTGGGATTGGGGGTGTCATTAGCTCAGCGGGGACCGTGAGTGGGAGGGAGCCGTGGAGGCAGCTTGGGCGGGGTGCTGCTGTGGAGAGAAGAGGCAGGGCAGCAGTGGCGTAAGTTTTTTGTGTTCCAGGCCAGCAGTGTCGATCAGACCACCGAGCGTAAATGAATCAGGAGGCTTTGTTAAAATTAAAAATGGCACCCTTTCTGGCCCCCCGGGACCCCTGGTGACTGTTGTGGCTGCTGCGGGGGCCCCCCGGGTGTTGCTGAGCGCGGAGCCCGCGGGGGCCCATGAGCACACCCAGGGTGTGAATGTTGTCCGAATGCTTGATGTCTCCTGAGTTGGGTGAGAGCTGGTCTCCCATTGCTGTCAGATGTGATGTTTTACCGGTTGCTCTCTGTGGTCCAGAGACAAAGGACCCGCCGAGGATGGCAGAAGTGGCCCTCAGCCAGAAGCAGGGCCTCCCCGGCCGAGGCACATTCTGTCACCCTGCCTGCCCAGGCGCAGGTGGTCGTCTGCGGTGGGGGGATCATGGGCACATCCGCGGCCTATCACCTGGCCAAGGTGGGGTGGAAGGGCATTGTCCATTTGGAGCAGGGCAGGCTGGCAGCTGGCTCTGCAAGATTTTGTGCTGGCATCGTAAGCACTGCCAGGCACTTGAGCACTGAGCGGAAGATGGCTGACTATTCAAACTGTACCAGCAGTTAGAGCAAGAAATAGGCATCCAAACAGGTTACATAAGGACAGGCTCCATCTTTCTGGCCCAGACTCAAGACCGGCTGATCTCCCTGAAGCGCATCAACTCAAGGCTGAATGTTACAGGCATCCCTTCTGAGACCATCTCCCTTAAGAAAGTGGCGGAGCTGCACCCTCTCCTCAATGTGCACGACCTGGTGGGGGCCGTGCACGTCCCAGAGGAGGGAGTGGTGTCCTCTGCTGATGTGGCTCCGCCCTGGCAAGTGCTGCCTCACAAAATGGTGTTCAGATCTATGACTTGACAAGTGTTGTTCACATGATGATCAAAAAAGATAAAGTTACTGGCGTGGAGACAGAAAAAGGACAGATCGAATGCCAGTATTTTGATGTCTTAGAGGGATGAATTTTTTTTCATATTCTGTGTACCCTTGAGCATGTTATGTCTTTAAAAAAAAGAAAGAAAAAATGAGCAAAGGCTATTTTTAAAAATGTAAATATTTATTACCATCAGACTTGTAAAATGGAAAGTATTTTATTGTTATGCTTGAATTTAGATTGTTACCTGTATTTTATTCAGCTTTGAGACACATAAAACAGACCACACTTGTTAATAGAAAATAAAATGAAGTAAAATAAAATAAAAATGGCAAAGTTTTACTCAAGCATCTTGGGGTTTGCAAGCAAGAACACTACAATGTAACCCCCAGAGTGTTCCCAAGAAGACAGAAAAATTGAGAGCTGTTATAGTAAAAAGTACCTTCTTGAGGGGAAGAAATCAGTTCTGCATTCTTGGCTTCTGAATTGGTCTGAAACTGTGATCAGATGTCAAGGGTCTGGACGATGGATGTCAGGGGTCTGGATACATGCACATTCTTTCCTAAGTAGTTCAGAGGGTAATCTATAGGATTTACCTGTATCTCCAGGCCTTGAGGCACAGCTGGAAAGTTCAAGTTCCAAGTGCAGTTAAAGCAAGAATAGAATTGTTTCCTCAGACCTCACCTACCTGACTTTAGAAATTAGCAGCCCGACTACAGTGACTCCATTTTATTTTTTTATTTTTTTAATATATTTTTATTGATTTCAGAGAGAGGAAAGGAGAGGGAGAGAGAGAGATAGAAACATCAATGATGAGAGAGTCACTGATCGAGCCCACAACCCGGGCATGTGCCCTGACCGGGAATCGAACCCCAATCGCCTGGATCCTAGGTCGACGCTCAACTGCTGAGCCACGCCCGGCTGGGCCATTTTATTTCTTCACTCAGTCCTCGGCAGTGTGGGTCTCTCTGGAGTGGTGGGAGTTGGAGAGAAAGCTGGAGAGGGAAGAACATGAATGGAGAGAAAGGGGGAAAGAGAGAGGGCTGAGCAGCTCCAAGTCCACACCAGTGTGTCCCCTGTGGGAGGCTGTGGCTCTGAGTGGGGTGAGCAGGTGGGTCTGATTGTGGGGACAGCCTAGCTGGGGTGAACAGCTGTGGTCTGTGTTCATGTGGCTGTCCACAGCCAGGTATCTGGTGGTGTCTCTATGTGGCTGTTTATCTGGACCTGGGGTGTGACGTGGATCACTCTTGATCTCTGGCGGGACAGTGTGTATCTGCCTCTGGACACTTCCGGCCACTTGGCTTGGGCCTCAGCACTCTGCTGCCTTTTCCAGGCCAAGCCCCCTCCCCCCCACCTAGGACTCTACTGGCTCCAGAGGTCATTGCTGCAGGCCGCAGAGAGACTGCCAAAGCAAACCAGCCCCACAGAGAGGCTGCCAAAGCAAACCAGCCCCCGTGACTTGTAGGAAAGCAGCTGGGGGGGGGGGGGGGGGGAGCAGGGCAAAGCAGACAGGGGCTGGGCTGGGGATTTGGGAAGGGGCAGAGGCTGGAGCAAGAGTTGGGGTGGAGCAGAAATCTGGGGGAAGGGTGTGGGGCAGGGCCTGGAACTGGGGCAGGGACAGGGACTACCTTGTTCAGGAGCTGGACAGGGGTGCTAGAAGGGGCAGGGGTAGACGGCCACGGAGTTAGGCCTGCGCTGGGGTAGGGTGGGGGCTGGTCTGGAGGCAGGAGAAGTAGTGGGTTAGTTGGGGCACTCTGACCCCCTCTAATTAATAGCCCCATCCTTTAGTCTTCGTAAGCACCCTCAGCCTGCTCTGTCTCCCCAAGCCCCCATCACCGTCCCCGTCCCCAGATCAAACCCATCCCTACTCCCACCTCTCCTGGGACTGGCACACCTGGGCCCACCCCTCAGGCTGGGGGGCGGCAGGTGGCTGGGCTCTCTTTGTCCAGCCCCTGTGAATCCTGCCCCACCAGCCAGGTGGCCTCTGGCGCTGCCAATCCCTTTGCCCGCCCCTCCCCACCCCTTTCCCCGCCTCCTGCCCAGCCCCCTCCTCCTCAGGTGAGGCAGCCAGGCCTAGCAGGCCCCACGCTGCTGCCTCTCCTGCTGGCCGCCGCCGCTGCGGGGCCACCATGCTCCTGCCCAGGCCTGGAGACTGACCCTCAACTGGCACCATCTCTCAGCTTCGCCCCCACCTGCCGGACCCCAGGGTAAGGACCAGGGCCCTCAGCTCCAGTCCCCAGGCCAGGGGTCTCCTCACTCCCATCCAGCCTAACGTGCACCTCCCCACAGAGGGACGCCCAGGGACCCCAAGAGTGGGCTCTCTGACGTTTCTCCAAGGACCTTGGAGAGGCCTCCTCTTCAGATTCAGAGATCGGACCCCAGTCTCCTCCCTCAAATCTAGGAGTCTGGCCCCTCAGCCCCTCCAACCTCACACCATGAAGTCCTGGCCCCCAAAGCCCTCTTCCCAAGGACCCGAGATTTCAGGCCCCCGCTCTGCATAGGAGTTCAGGCCCTCAGTCCTCTCCTCTCGAGGTTCAGACATGGGAGCCCCCAGCCCTGCAAATCAAGGTGTCCCCCTGGCCACTGGTCAGACACTGACCCCATCCTTGAACCCAGCCTAATCTGTGTCCGTGATCACGGTGTGCTCTGGCCAGGGCCCAGGGCCTCCAGCCTGCCTGGATGGGCGCCTGGGACTGGGGGCACTGGAGCTGGGCTGGGCTCCCCCAGGCCCTGCCTCCCCGTTCATCTCCCCACAGGTCCTGGCCCGGCCCAGGAGGTCAGCCGGGGAATCATTAACAAGAGGCCGTGACATGGCGGAGAAGGAGGGTGAGTCCCCCTTTCCCTGAGCCCCGACTGTGGCTCTGCCTGACGCCCCTCCCTCTGTGCTCTCTTCCCAACCCTCCGTCCCCTCGGAGCCCCCTCTCTCTGGCACTCCTCCTGGGCCCATCCCCACCCCCTCTGAAGCCTTCTCCACCTGATTAACTATTAACCAAATTTTCTATGAGGCTGTGCCACCACCTGCCTACCTGCCACCCTGCATGACCTTCCTGGTTCCTTGCCTCAGTTTTCCCTCACCTCCCAGCAATTCCTCAGCTGACCCTGGACCTGTCCTCCACTTGGGGCTACGGTGGGGAGACTGGCTGTCACAGTTAAGGACCCAGACTCCGTGTTGAATCTGTTGGCCTGCATTTGACTGTTTCTGCCACTTTGGGCTGTGTGGTCTTACGCAAGTGACATCATTTTTCTGGGCTTCAGTTTCCCCCTGGGTCACGCATGGGTCCTAGTGCTTCCTACCTACGTGGGGTTGTCGGGAGCAGGGGCGAGGGCGAGGGCTTAGCACGTTAGGTGCACGCTGTGAACCAGAGCTCATGGCAGAGGTCAGCAGACTTGGAATCCCAGTGATCCGAGGCCCCCCAAAGCCCAGCCGTTCCTCCTGCCTCCTGGCATTGTGGGCAAAAGAGCAGAAGGAGGACTTTGGACCAACAGGATGGATGTAGAGGGGAGAGAGAGCAGAGAAACCACTGCAGGTTGGCGGGAAGAAGCCACTGCCGAGTGGCTGGCACTCAAGGGCCCTTGGTGACCCCTAGGCAGGGCCTCCCACAGCCTGGATCCCTCTTAACCTCTTCACACTTGGGAGCCAGTTGGACGGGCCGAGGAGGGAGGCTTTTCCTTCCTGCCCTCCCCAGCTGGGCTGACTCCCCTCTTCCTCCTGGAACCAGGCTAGCTGGGTTCAGTCCTAGGTGGTAGTGCTTTCTAGCTGTGAGGCCCTGAGTAAGCAGTATGCCTAACTCCCTGGCCTCAGTTTCTTCATCTGTAAAGTGGAGATGGTACCCATCACGCTTCACAGGGTGGCGTGAGGATTTAAATGCAGGAAGCGCTGAATGTGTCATCTACGATGATTAGTGTGGGTCGCTAGCCTCCTCGGGTCTCCGCACAGTTAGCCACTCAGACCCCCAACCACTCAGCCGTGGCCCAGAGTGTAGCCAGGCTCCCAGTGGCTCAGGAGAAGGCCCTGCACCCTCACCCAGCAGGTGGACAGTAGAGCCCACACCTGGAGGATTCCTTCCTGGAGCCGACCGAAGGGAGTTACCAGGGTTGGGGCTTAGGGATTAATGAACCAGTGAAGAAAACCAGTGTATGCTGGGAAGGATGGACAGAGACCGGTCTGGGCACAGAGAGAACTGAGGCAGAGTGGGCTCCAGTGCGACCCCAAGCAGCTCAGGTCTGCTCTTGGAGGGCAGTCTGGTTGGAGAGTGTGGTCAAACCTGGACGCAGATGCTAAAAGGTTGTGGTGCTGTGCCTACTTGCTGGGTGACCTGGGTTAGGTGGCTGCACCTCTCTGGGCCTCTTTTGCTAATCTATAAGCCAGGGTGCTGATAACAACGATAACTTCCTCATGAACAGTTGCCAAGACTTAAGGAACTGCAGGACAGGGTTAGAAGTTGTGTGTGATTTGAGAGCCATTGCTGTTGCAATGGCTGCTAGGGTTTGCGTTATGCCCAGCTCCAGGGCCTTTGTGCTCCTGGGGACTTAGACTTGAAGGAGGTGACATCTGAGTTTACACTCAGGATAAGGAGGGAGTAGGTAGAGTGTGCCAGGCAGAGGGAAGAGCCTAGCTAAATGTCAGCTAGCGATAGGCTGCTGGGGGTACAGTGGCACCTAGGTAACTCGGGGATCCTGGGGGTGAAGCTGAAATGGAGCTGGGAGGGCGAGGAGCTATGCCAGCTGGACCGAGGCGTGTTCCCACTGTTTTTTTTGTGGTTTTGTTTTGTTTTGTTTTTAACCCGCACCCGAGAATATTTTTCCCGTTACTTTTCAGAGAGTGGAAGGGAGAGGGAGAGAGAGAGAAACATCAACGTGAGAGACACATTGGTTGCCTCCCAGATGCGCCCTGAGGGCAGGGATAGAACCTGCAACCGAGATACATGCCCTTGGCCGGAATCAAACCCGGGACCCTTCTGTCTGCCTGCTGATGATCTAACCACTGAGCCAAACTGGCCAGGGCTGTACCCACTGTTTTTGATAAGGGGCAGGTGGATGCCTTGGCAGTGCTGGGTCTCTCCACAAGATGGCTCTGGCTGATATTCTTTGTTTCTCTTTTCTAACTTGTATTTATAAGTTCTGTGGTTTTGGTTGCCTTTTGGAAGCTCTCTCAGGTGTCTTAATGACAGATACGGCTGCCTGGGGAGTAGGAGAAATATGTGTTCAACCCTCAAATCTCAGCCATGCTGATACCCTACGGTGGCTGGCACCACAGGGCTGAGGGCCTTAGACTGTGTCCTGTGGAACACTGGGGAGTCATAGAAGGTTCTGGGTAAAGAAAGGGCAGGTTGGATTTGATATTTAGCAAGAGCCCCCAGGCTTCCATGTAGAGGCTAAACCAGAGGGGGAGCCTGAGCTGGGGACAGGGAAGGAGATGGTGGACAGGAGACCTGCCAAGCTCTGAGGGAGGGAGCATCCTGCAGAGGAGGGACAATCCTGAGGATGAGGGAGACCTGAGGATTTGGGGAGACATGGAGGCCAGTATGGGACCTGGGTGTGTGGAAAGCCTAGAGGGTTCCAAGAGGAGGCATCTAAAAGGCTGCAGACCCCTGATCTGCTGGAGAGTCCTGGCTCAGGACAGAAAAAGGAAACTGAGGCTGTGGAGGTGGGTGAGACAAGCTTGGAAGTGAGGAAGCAAGAGGGGGAGGAGGCCATGGCCCGCTGTGTGAATTCCAGATTTCAGAGAGTAAATAGAAGGTAGGGAGATGGAGAAGGCGCTGTCAGAGGAGTGGAAGGAAAGGTCTCTGGGTGTCCCAGAATTTAAATGAGGGGACTTTCATTCAGGAAGTTGAAGTTGGTTCTGAGGGGGACCGAGACAGGAAGCTATCAGTTGAGTGGAGTATTAGAGACAAGGAGCTAGAGCTGTCACTTGTGAGGGTTTTGCAGACTAATGGTGGGGGCAGAAGAACGGTCCTGTGAGAAGACAAGGGCAGCGAGGTGCCCCTGGGAAGGCAGAGCAGGGCCTCTGGGAGAAGTCGGGGGACAGCTGGGGAGCTGACTTACTGACCACAAAGGCCCTACCACTCCCGCTCCCGTAGAATCACGAAAGGACTGGCCTCTCACAGAGGGAGGACGCTCCCTGTACCACAGGCACCTGTTTGGGGGTTGCTCGAAGCCCCCTGAACCAGAGGGCATGGAAGGCATTTCTTCCTCTCACCCTAAAAGACACGGGTAGCAGTGGTTCTGCCCCAGCGGACGTACCAGAGTGTGGCTGAAAACAAAGGCACCAGGAGCTCCCACTAGAACCAGCAAATGCTTGGGTGCAGGGTTGGGAGCTGGCCTGGCCCACTGGGGCCTCTTTGGAGGAAGGGAGTGCTCTTGACAGGAACTGCTGGGTTCTCGAATCCTTAAGACACCCAAACAATAGCCATCGAGGGAAGGTCCTGAACCACTCCCTCTCTGTTCCCGACGCTTGCCTGGCCCTGTGCCTATTGGCTCTACTACCATGACACAGATGAGAGAATGAAACCTCTTGTGGCCCTGGGAGTGCCTTGCAGATGCCAAGGACAGTCAGGCACCTTTTCTCTTTGTTTCTCTGGAAATCCTTAGCAAAGCGGTTGGCTCTTGATCCCCAGGGGCCCTGTTGCACTGGGAATAAACTCCACCTTCTCGTTGGGTCACCAGGCCTCCCTAGCTGGCCCAGCTTTGGTACCACTGCCTTCCCCAACTGTGTGCCATCCTGGCCATGTCAGATAAATCATGTTTATTGCCCTCTGACAGATAAATCCTGCTTATTCTTGCCTCAGGGCCTTTGCCTGTGCTAGTCCCTCCACCCACAGTGCTCTTCCTGGAGGTCTTTGCATGGCTGGCCTCACCCTTCAGGTTTCAGCTCAAAAGTCACTATTAGCGAGGCATTCCCAGAGCACCCCACAGAAGCCACCTACTGTCCCCAACATGCATTATATATCTTCATGGCCTTTGCCACAATCTGGAAATTATGAAGTTCATTTACTGCCTACTTCCTTACTCCTCCCCCTCACCTTACACACATGACAATGTGAGCCCCATGGCCAGCATCTCATCCATCTTGTTTTGGGATGTGTCCCCAGAGCCTAGAATGGTGCCAGGTGCACGGCAGATGCTCAGCGGGACAACGAACGAGTAAGGTTCCATTTTACCAAAGAGAAGACTGAGGCCCAGAGAGGTGAAAGGAGCTGCCAGGACGGCGCTGCTTTAATGATTGAAGGGCATTTACTGAGAACTTGCTACAAGCCGGGGACTACAGCACAGGGAGAGGTAGCATGGCTTAGGGGTTATACATTTGGGCCTCAGCTCCAAATCTGCCCAGGGCTCAGGACCCAGCACTTCCTGGCTGGGTCACTTCAGGCATGTGACTCTTCTCTGAGCCTTAGTTTTCCCTGTATGAAAAATGGGAATCATAACTGAGACACAGACTAAGTTAATACATTTAGAGCAGTGCTTGGCACATAATAGGCATCTGATAAGAGTTTGGCTAGTATTATTTAGAAGAACTTTCTTATTTAAAAGTATTCTTTTTAGGGGTGAGTGCTAGGTGGATGCCTATTAAATAGATTAGGAAACTGAGACGCAAAGAGGTGATGTCATCTGCCCAAGGTGTCAGCTAAGAGTGGGGAAGGCCAGTATTTTTAAACGAGGCTGGAAAGTTTCCAAACTTAGGTCCTTAATCTCCAGAGGCAAACTTGACCTTGGAGCTGGGTCCTGTGGGAAAGGTCTGGTTTTGGGGGTACCCAGGGACAGAGGGTCTGGAACAGCAGAGAGAAATGAGGCAGTGAGGAAATGCCAAACAGCAGGGAAGAGAGCTGCCAAGAGGGCAAAGGTCAGGGGTCACAGCCCCCAAGAGGCTCCAAGAACCTCTGGGAAAGTTAGCAGAAGTGAGAGGTCCAGGATGAGGGAGCTACAAAAGCGCAGCATCACTGGGGAAGAGAAATCCCCTAAGTGCCGGGAGTGCAGGCAGGGAAGGTGGCAGCTGTCCCAGCCAACTGGAACCCTCAGGGGGCTGGACACCTGGTCGTCCTCGCTGCAGGGGAGAAGCAACCCTGCCAACTGGGCATGGTAGTCTCAGACGTGCTAAGTTAGCCCTGGGGGCAGAGCAGAGCTGCCTCTGTCCCAAGACCCCACCCTGATGGGGACAGGCCTGGCAGTGGCCCCAGCATGGTGTCTGTTGCAGGTGGCCGGCCTGTGCCATGTTGCTCCGGACCCAAGGTTGCAGCTCTCACTGCGGGGACCCTGCTGTTCCTGACAGGCATCGGGGCAGCATCCTGGGCCATTGGTGAGAGTGGCCCCCTGCTCCTCTGCCTTCTCTGCCCCTGTGGCCCCGCCTACCTGCCCTCACCTCTGCCTTCTCTGCAGTGACCATTCTACTCAGGAGTGAGCAGAAGCCACTGTATCCAGGTGAGTAGAGCAGGCTGGGGCCCTCTGGGGAGCCCTGGAGGAAACCTGGGCCTGGTGGGGGCTCCGTGGAAGGGTTTTGAGTGAATGCCCGAGTGCCTGAGGAAAGGCTGGTGCTGGTGTACCCGTGCTGAGAACTTGCTCTGGACCAGGGGCTGCTGTAAGCAAGTCACTTGTCTAACCCAGTGTTTTTCAGATGTGTTACCCATTGAAGCATCATGAAATTACGTTAGTGAGTTGAAAGCCACATTTTAAAAAGTATGAAATAGATTAGACTCGAAAATATTCGAGTGCATCTCTCTCAGTGAGAAAAACTCTTGTTTATCTTTTGTTTTGGTTTTATGAGGGTGGGACTGTTATTCTCTCCATTTTAAAGATGGAGAAACTGAGGCTCAGAGGCATGGCATGGTTTGCCCCAGAAAACAGAAGTTCAGGGCCACATCACGATGGAAAACTGTTTCTTATTGCGGGGTGTAGTCAGAACATCTGATAGGCACTGTATGAAAGCAGTGACCCTTTTTAGCTCCCCTGGGAGATATCTTCTATTTCCCGGGAATAGACGTGGAAATGAGGACCAGAGAGGACACGCAGCTGGTCAATGACGGGACCAGGAATAGCTTTTAGACTTGCCTGATAGAGGGGTGTCTGCAGCAGGCAAGAGAGAAAGACCACACTAATCAATAGCTGCAGAAGCTCCTTGTGGCATGAATGAACAAATCGTCCCAAATGCCAACTCCAAGCTGCCATTTCCTGGTCCAGGACAGCAGGAAGGCAGGGGAATCTGGGCGATGGGATGTCTTCCACTCCCATGAGCCTCAGCTAGTTCCACAAAGGACTCAGCTCACATTAGGAAAAGAAATGAAAATCCAGACAAGGGAAGACAACATCAGTGTTAGTCATTACAGTCAGCACTTGAGGTCACTTACCTGTGCCAGGCACAGGCCTTGGGCTTTGCAGGTATCGATTCATGAAACCCTCACAACAGCCCATTTTAATATGGGGAAAGTGAGACACAGAGAGGCCGATGATGTGCTGCAGGTCACAGAGCTGGTAAGCACTGGGATCTGAACCCAGGCAGCTGGATTCAGCTCTTATACGGAACCACTGCGTGCTGTGATGTCTCAAGAAACAGCCAAGCGAGCTGCCGCAGTGAGGGCTCCCATGCCAGGCCCTGGCTATGGCCTTCACACAATAGCCTTGTGAAGCTGGGGCTCCTGTCATCACCCTCGATTTGCAGATGGGGGAAACTGAGGCCCATTGAAGTGAGCTGACTTGCCCAAGACCACATGTCACATAAGTGGCAGGGCCTTCCCGACTCCACAGCCTGTGTTCATCCTCCTCTGCAGCTCACACCTAGAGGCAGGTGTCCGGGTTCTGCAGTGTCACTGCCAAGCGGGGGCCCTGCCCAGTCCTCCCTCTCTGAGTCTCGATGTTCTCATCTGTAAGCTGGGGTGAGAATTAGAGGATGAGATGATCCATGCCGGGCTTGGCTCTTAGAATAAAGAGTTTAAAAGTTTGGCTTTTGTGTCTCACCCTTCAGGCTTTAACTTTCCTGAGCAAGGCCTTCCGGCACCCCCAGACTCTATGCTCCCCCCAAGCCCATGGCCATCCCCGCTGGCCTCACAATCACAGTGGATTATTTATTTACTCCTGGTGAATTTTAGGAGGGCAGGGGCATTTTTTTTTACTGCCCAAGACAGTGTCCTGAACATGGTAGATGTCAGGAAATCTTTGCTTAACTAATAAGCACAAAGACAAATTGCCAAGATGAACTAACTTGTCTGGGCTTCCCTGGATGGAAGGTAGCCAGGCCACAGTTCTGACCCAGCTCAGGCCAATGCCAGCACCCTTGCCCTTCAGTTGTACTTGGGTTTTTCAAAAAGCATTGGGAAATGACAAAAACAACAACAACAACAAAAAAAACTATATCCCCATCTCATTCTGGGGTTGTCACACTTCCAAATATATCAGACAATTTGGTAAGCAAACCAGGTGACCCAGAACACACTTTGCATTGCTTAAAATAATACAAATAAGAATAAAGAGTTTAAAAGTGAGAAACAGTGGCACAGACTGCAGCTTTACAAATAGGGGGGCACTTTATATTCCCTCCCCCCTCTCCCTTCCCTAAAACACATTCATAAAGTGATCATGCTTTCCTGAAACCTCATACTTTCTGGAAATCACATTTCTGGAGCTCTTATTTCAAAATAAGAATTCACCCCACCCCAGTTGGCATTTCAAACCCAAATCTTGGTTTTGTAACTCAGGAGGTGGTGGGTACCACCCAACAGAGATGACAGGAACCCCCTGCCCCACCCCAGAGCAGGGCCACGGTTAAAGCAAATCAGCCAGGAAGCTCTTTTTTTTAAAATTATATGTATTGGGGTGACATTGGCTAATAAAATTATATAGCCTTCAAGTGTACATTTCTATAATACATCATCTGTATATTGCATTGTGTGTCCATCACCCAAAGTCAGATCTTCCTGTCACCATATATTTGACCCCTTTTACCCTTTACTTTCCCCCACCCCCCTTCCTCTGGTAACCACCATACTGGGGTCTGTGTCTATTAGTTTTTGTTTGTTTTTCTTGTTGGTTCATTTGTTGCTTTCAGTTTTATATCCCACATATGAGTAAAATCGTATGGTTCTTACCATTTTCTGTCTGACTTATTTTGCTTGGCATGATATTCTCAAGATCCATCCATGTTGTTACAAATGGCAGTATTTCATCTTTTCTTACCAGCCAGGAAGCTCTTAGTCTGGGCTGTGGGTGAGTGTATTTGGGGACAAGTAAGGGCCTCTGTGACACCCACAGGAGGAGCAGGGCGTATGCAGGTCAGCAGGCCCGGCTCCAAGTCCTCGCTTTGACAGTTTTTAGGCCCCTGGACAAATATATCCTTTCCAAGGCTCTGTTTCTTCATCCGTAAGATGGGCTTGGAAATGGTCTCGACCTCCCAGGAAGGTATGGGATTCGAAGAACTCCCAGATTGACAGACAGCAGGGGGCAGCCCACTGGCATCCCCAGGAGACGCAGTCAGTGTTATTACTGTGCTGTTATTATTTCACCCTCACCAGGGGAAGCTGCCTAGAGGCTGTGTAGGGCAACATTAAAAGCTTGGGGTTTGGAGTCACTTGGGCCTGAAAACATATCCTCTGCCTCTCACTCACTTGGCGATGTGGGGCAGGTCACCCCACCTCTCTAAACTTCAGCTTTCCCATCTGGAGAATGGGGATGATCTTTGTGGCCTCAGAGGTATGGTGAAGGAGAGCATATAGCGTAGCGCTGGCACACAGTAGGTCCTCAGCGGGACAGGGTTCTCCCTGGAAGTCCTTGTCCAGATCTGCGGAGCTTGGGGAAGGCTGCTTGGCTTGGGCGTGGCCTCAGCAGGTTTTCCCTGAGAGGATGCTCAAGTGACTTCACACAGAATCAGGTTCCCAGAAGGTGCTCTCAGGAGAGAGCCACGCGGAGGCCCAGGAGAAAGGACAGGCTCACAGTCGGCCTTCCCCACACCTCCCTCCCTGCTTTCCCCAGCCCCGTCAATGGCAGCCTTGTCCTTCAAGTGGCTCAGGTCAAACACCTTGGGATTGTCCTTGACCCCACTCCTTCCCTCATCCAAACCCTTTGGGCTCCACCTACAAAATCTGTCCAGAATCGAAACTCTCCTCCCCGGGCCTAGCCTCTGTCCGCTCCCTCCTGGACATCACAGAGCCTCTTCCCTTCTCCTGCCCCCTTTCCCGCCCCCACAATCTGTTCCCCACGTGCAGCCCGAGGGAGCCTGTGAACCCCTGAGTGAGGCCAGGGCCTCGGGGCTCAGAGCCTCCCAGCGGCACCTCGCTCCTGGTTAAAGGAAAGCCCTAGGGTGGATCTGGTCTGCCTCCCGCCTCGCCTTCCCCTCGCTCACGCTGCTCCAGCCTCCTTGCTGGTCTCAGCGCCCACCCCCAGCCTGGGCACCTTTGCACTTGCAGCTCCCTTGGCCTAGTTCTCTGTTCCCTCACTTATCTTCACAACTCTCGCTCTCACTTCCTTCAGATCTTCCTTCACTTACCGCTTCTCAGGGAAGCTTTCCTTCCCAGCTATTGGAAATCGCAAGCTCACCGCTCACGCCAGCACCCCGACTCTGTCAGGCTTGATCTGTCTCCCTGACCCCTTCTTTTGTGCCACACGAGCTGTTCTCCTGATTTGTACTTTCATTCTCCATCTCACCCGCGGCCTTTGAAGGCCACGGAGCAGAGGTTCTGTCTGATTTGTTCACTGCCTGAGCTGGAGCGGCGTGCACTGAGTGATGGATGTAAATAAATATGACTGAGGCCTTTACCCGGCTTACGGGTGAACAAGGGTCCTCCGGCCTTGCGTGGGGAGCAGCCTGGGAGGGGCTGAGGGGACATCAGTTTTCAACACCACCAGCTCCAGGCAGGAGGAATCCCTCATGAGCTCTATCCAGCCTTCCTGTATATCTCCATCCTGCCCCTTCTCAGCTTGTGAGGATGTGCTTGGTTGGGTGACTTTTATTGTTGTCTGTTTTCCTCACCCCAGACTTCGGCTTGGTGAGGGCTGTCTTAGTCATCTTTGGGTACCCAGCATCACCCCTCACAAGACTAAGCATGAAGTATGTGCCCCGTTAACGCTTAGTTGATGTTTGTTGAAAGAATGAGTGAGTGAGTGAGTGAGTGAATACTACATCCTCTGCTTGGAGAATTATCATGCACTCTAATATATTAAAGGCTCTGACAAGTCCTGTAGAAAAGATAGTTATTCTTTCCTCCTTTTTTAAAATTTAAGATTATAGGATATCTATTTAAATGTTTTGGCAATCTGATGTATTAGTCAAGGGCCCTCAGATGGCATAAGACAAAAGAAAAAAAATAAACTGGCTGAATGAAAAAAGGAACAATTAACTCACTTAACCACCAATCTGAGGATTCGTCAAGCCTGGCTCCATCAAGGGGCTTTAAAACTGTTATCGGAAATCTCTTGGCTTTCCTCCACGTTGGCTTATTTTCCCCTCCTGCGGGCAAAGACGGCCTCAGCAGATCCAGCCTCACACACCGTTCCCTTGGGAGATTGGTTGAAACAGTTTCCCTCTTTCTAAATGTCTCACCAAAGTCCCAGGCTTGCCCGGCTGGTGTGGCTCAGTGGTTGAGCGTCTACCAGGAGATCACTGTTCAATTCCCTGTCAGGGCACATGCCCGGGTTGCGGGCTTGATCCCCAGGGAGCGTGCAGGAGGCAATCGATCAATGACTCTCATCATTGATGTCCTATCTCTCTCCCTCTCCCTTCCTGTTTCTATCTCTCTCTCCCCCTCCCTTCCTCTCTCTAAAATCAATAAAAACATATTTTTAAAAAGTCCCAGACTTACAGCACATGAGCAGCCAGCTTAGGAATCCCTGTGGAAAGAGGTGGTTCCCTGTTCCCAGCAGGGCCAGCCAAAGTCCCAGGGCCGCTGTTCCTTGGTCTAACTTGAGTCACGTGCCCTTCTGGACACAGTCACGAGTGGGGAGCATGGGGTGCTCACTTAACCAACAATCTGGGGATTCTTCAAGCCTGGCTCTGTCAAGGGGCTTTAAAACTGTTATGGGAAATCTCTTGGCTTTCCTCTACATTGGCTTATTTTTCCCCTCCTGCGGGCAAAGACGGCCTCAGCAGGTCCAGCCTGCCGGGACTCAGGACTAGAACGCGTGGCCAGAGCACAGCCAGGAGGGGCTGGGGCAGGAAGGTGACCATGTGGCCCGTCTGTCTCCCTGCAGTGCAGGTCAGCCCAGCAGACACTCGGCTCACAGTGTTTGATGAGACGGAGGGGACGTGGCGGCTGCTGTGTTCCTCGCGCTCCAATGCCAGGGTGGCGGGGCTCAGCTGTGAGGAGATGGGCTTCCTCAGGTACTGGGGTGCCCCTTGGAGGGGTGGCAGTGGGAGGGGGGGAGGAGCAGGCCTGACCCCTGCCCTGCCCAGGGCACTGGCCCACTCGGAGCTGGATGTGCGGACAGCGGGTGCCAACGGCACGTCAGGCTTCTTCTGCGTGGACGAGGGAAGGCTGCCCTACGCCCGGAGGCTGCTCGAGGTCATCTCCGTGTGGTGAGGAGGGCAGTGGGCAGGTGGGGCACACCCGCGGCCCCACAGCTCCCGAGGTGCCCCCGCCACGCTTTTTCATCTTCCTTCTGTCTGAATTGGCCTCTTTTTGTTTCTGTCTCCATCCCTGTCTCTTACAGTGACTGTCCCAGGGGCCGCTTTCTGGCTACCATCTGCCAAGGTGAGACCCCGAAACTCAGAACCCTCTTCCTTAGACCAGGGTAGCTCCATGTCCCCTTAGGTCCCCCAGGGATGGGGCTACGTCACCTTCAGATCTCCCCAGGGCAGGGCCTTGTCCCATCAGACACCCCCGAGCAGGGCCATATCCTCTTAGATCCTTCAAGGACAAGGCTTTGTCCTCACAGACTCCCCCAAGGGGAGCCCCTCACCCTCCTCAGAGTGGGGTGTGCTCTCTCAGACCCCCTGGGACAGGGCTGGCCCCTAAGGCTTCCAGGCCCTCCCCCACCCCACTGCCCCTGACTGCCCGCCTCTCACAGACTGTGGCCGCAGGAAGCTGCCCGTAGACCGCATCGTGGGAGGCCAGGACACCAGCCTGGGCAAGTGGCCATGGCAAGTCAGTCTTCAATACGACGGAGCACACCTCTGTGGGGGGTCCCTGCTCTCTGGAGACTGGGTGCTGACAGCCGCCCACTGCTTCCCTGAGTAAGTGACCCCCACGGTGGTAAGGAGGGTAGCCAGGGCGGCGAGGCGGGGAGGCTGTGCCCAGGCAGGCTGCCACCCGCCCCTCCTGTTCCCTGGTAGGCGGAACCGGGTCCTGTCCCGATGGCGTGTGTTTGCCGGTGCTGTGGCCCAGGCCTCACCCCACGGCCTGCAGCTGGGGGTTCAGGCAGTAATCTACCACGGGGGCTACCTCCCCTTCCGAGACCCCGACAGTGAGGAGAACAGTAATGATATCGCTCTGGTCCACCTCTCCAGCCCCTTGCCCCTCACAGGTAAGTCTGGGGGCTGAGCCCTGGCCTAGGGACTCCGGAGGCCAGGTCAGAGGAGGGACCAGGGACTCAGGCGTCCATGGTGATAGGGGAAACACTCTTGAGGGGCACAAGTGGGTGTCCATCGAGTAGGATGATCAGTGCAGCCGTTTTGTAAAAGTCTGGCAGTTCCTCAAAAAGTGAAGCATGGAAAAAACCCCAAAAAACGAAGCATGGAGTTGCCATGCGACTCAGGGATTCTGCTGCAGGAGGACACACCCGAAAGAAAATACGCGTCCACACAGAGCTTGTGCACACTCAGTCGCCGCGGCACTGTTCACAATAGTCAAAAGGTGGAAACGACCGAGATGTTTATCCTCTGACAAATGGGAAAAATGTGGTCAGTCCATACAATAGAATATTTGGCCACAGAAAGGAATGAAGTACTTTCTGTGATACGCAATGGACGAGCCTTGAAAACATTATGCTAAGAAAGAAGTCAGACCAAAAGGCCTCTGTGATTCCGTTTAGACGGACTGTCCAGAATAGGCACATCTGCAGAGAAAGAAAGCAGATTCGTGCTGGCCAAGGGTGGGGATGGGCTGGGGAGATTAGGGGTGATAGGAAAGGGCACAGGGTTTCTTCTTCTTTTTTTTTTTTAATATATCTTTATTGATTTCAGAGAGAGGAAAGGAGAGGGAGAGAGAGAGACAGAAACATCAATGATGAGAGAGGCATTGATCGACCGGGAGTCGAACCCTGATCACCTGGGTCCCAGGTCGACGCTCAACCGCTGAGCCATGCCAGGCCCGGCAAGGTTTCTTCTTTTTAAATATGTTTTTATTGACTCTTTAGAGAGAGAGGGAGAGAGAGAGAGAGAAACATCAATGATGAGTCATTGATTAGCTGCGTCCTTCACACCCCCTGCTGGGGATTGAACCTGAAACCTGGGCACATGCCCTGGCTAGGGCATTGAACAGGCGACCTCTCGGTGCATGGTCTGATGTACAACCACTGAGCAACACCTGCCAGACAGGACACCGAGTTTCTCTTGGGGTGATGAAAATACCCTAAACTTGATTGTGGTGGTAGATATACCTTCCTGTTGCCCAGCATGCCACTCAACATCTGTGAACCCACCAAAAGCCGTTGACTTGCACACCCTAAGTGGCTGAATTGTGTGGTATATGAATTCTATATCAAAAACAGCTGTTACCCCAAAAATGATCCAATGAAAGGAAAGAAAATATATGAATGAATCCAGCGGTCAGGAGTTATTCCCTCCGCTGGGCATTCGCTTGCTCTCAATGAGGAAGACTTACATGGGTGCCAATGCGGCGGGGGTTGTGCTGGGGCAGGCGTTGGGCTTCAGCTTCCAGCAAGCCATAGTGCAGTAATAATAGTAAAAACCATGGTGACGATGACGCTAGCCAAGTCATAACAGTGATGCTGATGAGCCTCCAGCAGGCAGCAGTCGGACAGTAAGAATGAAATGACACAATAAAACAATATTACAGTGGTGAGAGTAACGAATGCCAGTGCCTGCACGGCGCCCTCCGTGTCGGGCACTGTTCTCAGCGTCCTGCGCACACGCTCCCTTAGCTCTCACCGCAGCCTGGGCGGGTAGGTCCTTTTACGATCCTGTTTTCCCCAAGGGGAGAGGTCCCAGCATAGAGAAGGTAAATATGCCTCAAATTCCCGCAGCTGGCAAATGGCAAGGATTGGAGCCCAGGCCTCCTGGCGGGGGGGTCTGCCTGCAACCCCAGGCTGTGCCACCAGGGAAGCCAGGACCATTTCGTGCTTTGCGTTATACTTATTTTAATGGTTATTTTCTTTTTAATGATTCATGATACTGGATTTACATTTAAGGGAGTGATACATGTTTTTCTTCTTTAAAACAAAACGAAGCCTCCTCTCTAGTGAAAAGGGTAAGGGGTTAGCAACACTGACGTATGGAAGTGTCCGTGAGGCACCGGGGTGGGGTGGGAGCGGCTTGGGTTTGAGACGTGCGGCTGCAGGGGAACAGCTTCAATGCCAGAGGCAGGCACTTGCCAGCTGCGTGATCTGGGCATGTGGCTTTAACCTTTCTGTGCCTCGGTTTCCCTCGTCTGTAAAATGACTTCCTAGGATAATTGAGATGACTAAAAAGGTGAATACGAGCCCCGGCCGGCGTGGCTCAGTTGGTTGAGCGTTGTCCCATGCCCCAAAAGGTCGCCGGTTCGATTCCCAGGCGGGGCACTTGCCTGGGCTGCGGGCTCAGGTGAAGGTAAGTGAAGAGCTTAGAGCGATGCCAGCGCGTAGCAAGTCATTGCTATTGTCGTTGTTTGTTACTATCCCAATTACGTGAGCATTTCCTTTTAGCTAGACACGCTCCTCAACGTTTCACCAATTTCTTGCCGCAAGCTCTGGGGGGAATGACTATTTCCATTTTGCACCTGAGGCTCCGAGGCTCGGGCAGGGGAAGTCACGGGCAGGCGGCAGGCGCAGGCGCAGGCGGGCTGCTGGGCCGGGACTGCTGCGGGGCTGGTGCACTGCTCCAGGCCTTCACACCACAGAGGCGCCGTTCTCACGGTGGCTGGTGGAGACCTGTGTACTTACCATGATTTTCTGGCAGGTGGATGTCAAGTATCTCAACACAGAGGTGCCTTTTTCTCTTTCTCACAAAGGTACCCTCTGCATGGGGTGCGGCCCCTCGGGCCATGGTTAAGAACACAGGCCGGGGAACTGGGCGGTCTGAGTTCAAATTCTGGCTTTGCTGTTGACTCATTATGAAGCTTTGGACAAGTGGCTTGGCCTTGTTCCCCCCCGTAAAATGGGGTAATAGTTACTCCTACCTCCCTGGGTTGATGGGAGATGAAAGGAACTGACACAGGAAGGTGCCTAATACTAACTGACAGGAAGGTGCGAGCTCTCAGTAACAGCACCTTCGGCAGCTGTTATAAAAGAACAGAGGGCCCGGCCGGGCATGGCTTAGCAGTTGAGCATCGACCTAGGATCTAGGCGATCGGGGTTCGATTCCCGGTCAGGGCACATGCCCAGGGTGCGGGCTTAATCCCCAGTCAGGTGTGCAGGAGGCAGCCGATCAATGACGACTTTCTCATCATTGATGTCTCTCTCTCTCTCTCTCCCTTCCTCTCTCTGAAATCAATAAAGATATATTTTTTAAAAAAAGAAAAGAACAGAGGGAGGGGTGTGTCAAGGCCACTAGAGGCAGCTGGACAGAGGTTGGTACCAGGTGGGGCTGGACTAGCGTGGTCTCTCTCACAGAATACATCCAGCCCGTGTGCCTCCCAGCTGCCGGCCAGGCCCTAGTGGACGGCAAGATCTGCACGGTGACTGGCTGGGGCAACACGGAGTACTACGGTGAGTCCTGCCTTCTCCTGGGAAGCACCATTAGGGAGACTGACCTGGGCCGGGGAAGGGCAGCCTGGTAGGTTGGGTGCCTCTAGGCCCTGGACCATAGGGACACTGAGGAGCCTGGAGCGGGCACCAGGAGGGAAGGGAGGTGTGCATGCTCCCCAGCTCTCGCCAGCCTTGCCCGCACACCCCCAGGCCAACAGGCTGAGGTACTCCAGGAGGCCCGAGTCCCCATCATCAGCAATGATGTCTGCAATCGCCCTGACTTCTACGGGAACCAGATCAAGCCCAAGATGTTCTGTGCTGGCTACCTTGAGGGTGGCACTGATGCCTGCCAGGTGAGGGATTGTGGGGGGCAGCCCCTGACCCTGCCACTCTAGAGATGGAGCCACAGGGCAGTGGGCAGTCAGGCTCCCTATCTCAGGGCCAGACGACTCTGTGACCAAAGCCCATGGCCATCCAAAAGCACCTCCAGCCACGCCTCCCCTTCCTCCACCAGGGCGACAGTGGTGGCCCCTTCGTGTGTGAGGACAGCATCTCTCGGACCCCACGTTGGCGGCTGTGTGGCATCGTGAGCTGGGGCACTGGCTGTGCCCTGGCCCAGAAGCCAGGCGTCTACACCAAAGTCAGTGACTTCCGGGAGTGGATCTTCCAGGCCATAAAGGTGAAAGTTGGGCCCTGATGGAGCCTGAGGGTGTGAAAGTCTGGGATTCTGGGGGGAAAGGGAGGCAGGGTTTTCCAGAGACCTTTGCTCAGGCCTGGAAGAGGCACCCTGTGGAACAGATGGATCTCAAAGGGCTTCTGGGTAGAGGAGATTAGTTGTGGGACTTTCAGGGAAGCCTCTCAGACCTCAGAAGCCCCCAACTGTCTTTCCTCAGATTCACTCCGAAGCCAGCGGCATGGTGACTCTGCTCTGACCTGATGCTTCTCCTTGCTGCAAACGCCTCCAGGGCCCGAGTTGATCTAGGTGGCCTCAGCCTCACATGGTGGGATCCACCCTGGGCCTGGGAAGGAACTTTTTTCTTCTTGGACTCAGCCCACAAGTCCAAGGATACCCTCTCTCCAGGGTCCTGTCTTCCACAGTGGCAGGCCCACTCAGCCCTGGGACCACCCAAGCCTCACCTTCCTGACCCCCATGTAAATATTGTTCTGCCATCTGGGGACCTCCATCTAGGTATCCCTGATGGTAGGCTGCTCTTTAAATAATAAAGATGGTTTTGATTAACATGGTCTCTGAGTTTGCAAATGTAAGAAGCAATGAGGACATTTTAGGGGAAGGAAATGAGAAATTAGGGCCTGGAACAAATCACGCAGGAACCATGATCCTCTAATTCCCACTGGCTCATGAGAAAAAAATTGGTTCACTTAACTGGAAATGCCCTGAAGCATCTGGCTTCAGGTACTGCTGGATCCAGCTGCTCAAATATTTTTCATCAGAGCTGTGCCTCTTATGACCTCGAAAGCCTGCTTTTCTCTGGAGCAGCTTCACTTTCAAAAAGCCTCCCCTACAAGCAGAGACAGAGTTGTCCCCCATAACTCACCCAAACTCTGGGCTTATATACCATGGACCACTTAGTAGCCCCAGTGGAAAGGGAGTGCTTCTTTCCCAACAGCCATAGCTAAAAAAGCCCCAGGCCTGGCTCTCACTGGACAGATCTGGGTCATATGCTCACCCCTTATCAAATCACTGTACACCTGACACATGAGGTGGGGAGGGCAAGGGTTGGACCTCACGAACTACATGAGTGTGGGGGTTCCCCAAAGGAAAATGGGGTGCTATTTCCAGAAAAAAATGAATGTAGATGCCTAATAAGAAGACATCCACCTTTGGCCAACACAGGAAAAGGCCTTGTAGGATGGAGACAGGAGCACCAGGCCCTGTGAATACAGCCTGAGACCCCACACCTTCCTTCATCCAGGCTGGAGGTTGGGTCCCAGCCTCTGGCACCGTTTTCTAGAGCATCTGCCCCTCGTGTTGGGGCCCAGTGGCCACCAGAGGGCGCTGCTGCTTCTAAACTGTGAGAAATTGAGGCCCTTTTTGACTAGTCTTGTCCACATGTTGCTGAAAACCAGACTGTTTCCCATGACTTTCAATGACAAAAATTGTAATGTTTTGCCCATCAACTACAAACCCCCAATTTCCTGAAACATAAGTGGACACAGGAAAGCACCTCTGAATAACTTACTATCTTGGAGAATGCTCCAAGCATCACTCCTTGCACACCAAACTGTAGCATGGTTGACCCCCACCTCTGCTTGTCCATCGGAGCCCCCCAACCCCCCATCTCATTTGCAGAGATCCACGCAGTTTTTCCAAAGGCCCACGTGTGACTGTGAGGTCCTACCCATCCTGTTTGAGATGTAATTGGAAACTTGGCTCACATGGCTTCGTTAGGATCTGTGACTATACATTTTCCTTCGTAATTGTCAGCTGAAAAGTATATTGTACATGCGTTTTATTAAGTTCTGGGACTTCGAGAGTATGGGTCACCCCTGGGGTTCTGAGCAGACACCATCATGTTCTGGAGGGTCTGAGAGAACACGGTGTACCCTGGCCAGGAGGGAGCTGGTCTAAGTAGAGAGCTGCTGCTCTGTGGGGAACCAAAGAGGGCATGGCCTGCCCTGGGTGATTTGGGAATGTGGCCCTATTCTAGGGTATCTATCTGAAGTGTGGGTATTAAAAGTCAATAGGCAAGTAGTCTACTGGGGAAATGACAGCCGGGGGGGCCCCTGGGGGTTCTGCCAGCATCACTGCTGCCTTGGAGGGGAGATTGTGATTCACGTAACAGCCACTCACCAGTATGCTAGGGGTCAGTGAGCCTCAGTTTCTCCTGTTCCCACCAAGCTTGCCACCCACCCCAGAGAAGCCTCAAAGAGACTAGAAAAATAATAATAACAACCACAGGGCTGCTTTGAAGTACTTGTGGAATTTTGGTCTTCAGAACAACTGAATATCTAAGCTCTCTCTTCCAGGCCATGGCTGTGCGACACAGAGGTGGAACGATTCGGCCCGTCTTACCTAGTTAATGCAGCCACATCAGGAACGCAAGCAAGGCTCTGCACGCATCGTGTTTATAGCTGAATCTTCACTTTCAAATATAGAAAAGGCTTCGGATGTAACTTGGAGCGGAAGCTCCGTATGTGGTCTGCGAGTTGGCATTCTGCAGTCAAACTCAAGGAGAAATGTATAATTATTTTTCACCACAGTTATTCTGAAAGTACAATGGCACCATGATTAGCAATGATTGTGATGGCCCTCATTTTATATTCAGAAATAATTATCGTGAACGTTCAAAGAGTAGTGTAAGTGGAGATGGATTTTCGTGTCTGCAGAAAAGAAATACTATTGAAATCTGGCAGTTATTAAGGGAGCAGCTGTTTCATTCCATTGCTGTATAACAAACCACCCAGACTCAGCGGTGAGAAATAGCAACTTTTATTATGCTCAAGGATTCTGGGGCTCAGAAAGCCAGTCGGGAGCAGCAGGGGCAGCTCGTCTCTGCTCTGTGATGTCCAGGTCCCCAGCTAGAAGACCTGAAGGGTGGAGTGACTCGGTGAACAGGCGCTGGATTGTGAGCTTCCTTACTCGCAAGCCTGGTGTCTCGGCTGCAAGGCTCAGAGGCTGGGCTCAGCTGGGACTTCCAGCTTAGTGTCTGTCCAAGCAGCTCGGGTGTCCTACCAGCGTGGTTGCCCCAGGACATTTGGACTTCTCACATGGCTCAGGGCTCCTGAGCGAGAGTTCCACCAAATGCTTCCTTTTGCACCAGCCTCACTTCTGCTTTACTCTGTGGGTTGAAGCAGTCAAACCCCTGCCCAGACCCAAGGAGAGGAGACAGACAGACCCCGACTATTGATCTGTCGAAAAAATTCTGGGCCATGTTTTAGAATGGCCACAGGAACTATTGACTGTAGAAGCACATTGGCAGCTGACAGAGGAGAAATGATCCTCACTAAAGTGTTCGGCCTAAAATATTTGCCTGCTATAATGTGGATAATAAAATTTGAACAGTAATACATGTCTAATACATTTTCTGATTTGTTTTTATGTCTCAGAAATTCATTCTTAGATGGTGATATTTAGCCTTGGGCATATCTTTAAAGAATTTTTTTTTAATTTTTCAATTACAGTTGACAATCAATATTATATTAGTTTCAGGTGTGCGGCATAGTACATTTATATAACTTACAAAGTGATCCCCTTGATAAGTCCTGCATCCATCTGACACAATAGTTATTACAGTATTGACTACATTCCTTATGCTGTATTTTACATCCCCATGACTAATTTGTAACTACCAATCTGTACTTTTTAAAAAAATATCTATCTTTATCGATTTCAGAGAGGGAGAGAGAGAGAGAAACATCAATGATGAGAGAGGCATTGATTGGCTGAGAGCCTGCAACCCGGGCATGTGCCCTGACCAGGAATCGAACCCCGATGGCCTGGATCCTAGGTCGACGCTCAACCACTGAGCCACGCCCGACTGGGCTCTTCTTATTTTTGCCTTTTAACCTTTGTACTAGCTTTAGCGTTGGTTGATTCATTGCTGTGTTATGTGTTTGCCTGTCAGAATTTTTTTTCTTTGCTGTATTTTCTTATTCATATTTTTAATTTTTCTCCTTCTTCTTAAAGAAGTCCCTGCCCAGCTGTTGAGCATCGACCTAGGATCCAGGAGATCGAGGTTCAATTCTCAGTCAGGGCACATGCCCGGGTTGCGTTCTCAATCCCCAGTTGGGGACATGCAGGAGGCAGCCCATCAATGACTCTCTCTCATCATTGATGTTTCTCTCTCTCTCTCTTTCCCTTCCTCTGTCTGAAATAAATAAAGATATATTAAAAAAAAAATTTTTTTAAAGAGTTTGGCAGCTTGAAGACATATGAGATGTGAGCCTCCATTGATACTCTTGTTCTGGCCCCCTAAGTGGAGGGCAAGTAGATGTGGGCCCTCTATGGTGTGAGTCAATGCCTAGCTGGCAATGCAGTGAGGCGGTAAGCGGTGAAGCATGTGGTCCTGGACCTGGAGGCCAGAGTTCAAATTCTACTGTACCTTGGCCTAGTGACTTTACATCTCTGTGCCTTAGTTTCCCCATCTGTAAAATGAGGGATAATAGTGCTGTTCTCTGCTCACACCAAATACTTCTGTAGCTAGCCGTGTGGGTTTTCCACACCAAGCAATGATCCATTTGTCTGTGACACTGGCTGGGTGCCCTACAATTCAGTTCAATGCTGACTTTACCTAGAGATAGCATCAGATTCCACAAGTTAAGGGCTCGGTCACTCGAGACTACCCTCGACTTCAGATGCCAATCACAAGTGGTGGGTCCCCAAGTTACCCACACTTCTGTCTGACTTGGCTACAACTTGGAGGTTCCCATGACCCTCTCCTCAGTTTCAATAATTTGCTATAATGGCTCACAGAAATCAGGGAAACACCTATATTTACCAGTTTGTTATAAAGGCTATTACAACGGGTACAGAAGAACAGCCAGATGGAGAGGTACAAAGGGTGAGGTCCAGAAGGGTCCCAAATGTAGGAGCTTCTGTACCCATGGAGTTGGGCGTGTCACCCTCCCAGCACGAGGATGTGTTCACCAACCCTGAAGTGCTCCAAACCCCATATTTCAGGGCTTTTTACAGTGGTTTCATCACATGGGCATAATCAACCATTAACTCAATACCTAGCCCCTCTCCCCTCCCCAGAGGATGGGGGTGGGGCTGAAAGATCCAGTCTTCTAATCATGATTTGGTCTTTCTGGTCACCAGCCCGTCCAGGAGCCCACCAAACATTGCCTCATTCGAACAAAAGACACTATCACTCAGAAAATTCCAAGGGATTTAGGGGCTCTGCATCAGGAACTAGGGTCAAAGACCAAATGTCAGAACAGAAGATGCTCACAGCAGTCCTATCAGTCAGGAAATTACAAGGGTTTTAGGAGCTGTGCACCAGGAACGAGGTGGGGAGGAGGGCAGAGACAAAGTATATACTAATTCTTAATATGTCACAGGTACTTACTGTAAGGACAGAAAACAGGCCTCTCCTTTCTTATGGTTTTTCCACAATTTATGAGAAGCACCTGGTAATTAAATGCCGAGATTGTTGGCTTTTCTGATTTAAACAGCCCCTCTATTTAAACAGCGAGAAAGATAAGGCTGCACTCAAGGCCAAGCTCTTGCCCCACACCCTCCTCCCTGATGTTTTAACTCTGGGATGATTGCACTAAGAAATCTCCAGTTAGTAAAAGTTCCCTCCCCCTCCCCTTCAGATGAGTCTCTCCCTCTTGAACTCTTTATAACTTTTGTTCTAAGCTTGTTTTAGAGGCTTGAGAAAATGCTGATAAGACACCTCCTCAGTACATCTGCCTGACTACCTCCTGGAAAACAAACAAACTGTAACTTTTCAAGACAACTCCCAGCATCTAGTTAACTTATCACAACCTCCTCCTTTCCTTGTTGCTTAGCAACAGCAATTGCTTGCTCTTTAAAAATGCAAGCCACTCTCTTCACAGCCCTGTATTGCCCTATGAACAATACATGGTCCTTTCCTCCCTTGGAAAGTAAAATAAATTTTCTCGATGCATCTCTTCTCTTAGTTGTGAATTCTTTCACAGCCCGAGTCTTCGGCCCAAATCCTAACACTTATCTATGTGAAGATTAAAAAATGTAAATTGCCTAAAACAAGACATTTAGTAAGGACATACAAGTATTTGATAAATAAATAAAACATGTAACTGCAAAGTCAAACCAGCTTTCTAGCAGTCCCCCATCCTCTATGGCAGGCAGAGTAAAGAGGCAATCTCTAAACTTCTAAATCTGTTCACATAGCTCTTTTCTCAGAGCCCTCCATGGCTCTATCTTACCAGAGTAAAACTGTGACATATGTGACCCCACAAAACTGGCTTCTGTCACCTCTCTGCCCTTATCTCCTATCACTCACCCTCACTCACTCTCCTGCAGCCACACTGACCTCTCTGTTGCTCCTTCAATACCACAGGCAGGCCCCTAGTTCAGGCCTTTGCAGTGGCTGTTGCCTTGAGATGCTCACATATTTGATGCACTCTCATCCCTGAAGCCTCAGTCCAAATGTCACCTCCTCTGAGAAGCCCTCCTTCATCACCCCCAAGGAAGGAGCCACCCTTCCATCAGGGCTCAGAAACCTAAATGCCAGTGGGGCAAGGCAGGCCAATAGCTGATGTGGGCTGGGGAGGCCAGGCAAATGTGTGTCCTGCCTGTGGGCACAGATGATCTTGCCAAGTGGGAGTGTGGGCTCAGTGAAACCCAATAGCTTTGTTTTGAATTGTTAGTTTTGTCATTTGGGAGTTGAGTTGTGTGACCTCCGGAATTCACTTAACCTTTCTGGGCCTCAGTTTCCTTATCTGTAAAAGGGGTGATGAAAATCCCTAGCTCTTGGGATTGTTGTAAAGTACAAAGAAGATGGCACGGGAAAAGTAAACAATTATAGGTGTTTTTTCCATTGATAAGATGATAATAACCTTTCACAGTCGCTAACTGCATTTTCTTCAGTGAACTCAGGAAGAAACTATTAAGAATTATAAGAAATAGCCCGGCCGGGCGTGGCTCAGTGGTTGAGCGTCGACCTAGGATCCAGGCGATCAGGGTTCAATTCCCGGTCAGGGCACATGCCCGGGTTGCGGGCTGCAGCCGATCAATGACTCTCTCATCATTGATGTTTCTATCTCTCTCTCTCCCTCTCCTTTCCCCTCTCTGAAATCAATAAAGATATATTTAAAAAAAAAAAAAGAATTATAAGAAATAACGTCTAGAAGAAGCATAGAGCAGAGCCTGGCATACACTGAGTGTTCAGGAAATATTATCTCAGACCATCCTTATCACCATCATCATCATCACCATCGTTGCCATTGTCATCACAGCCATCTCTACCATCATCATCACCACCGTCATTATCTGCATCATCACCGTTACCACAGTCCGCACCAGCATCACCATCACATTGCCCGATGATGCCTCCACCTTCCCCCCTTTGCCCTTATGACCTGTCCTTCGTCCCCTCAACCCTCCCTGTGCCACGTTGGTCTTCTTCTGGGTGGTAATGTGCCAGAATAGTAATGCTTGGCTAATTATTAAGCTCCATCTATCTTCCTCCAGAGCTGGCCTGCCCTCTCCACAGCCACTACAAGCTCTGTCCCTCCTCATGTCCCAGCTCCTGTGCCAAGCCTGCCGTGCCTGACAGGTGCCCGACCCTGTGCCAGGAGGGCTACTAATGTGACACAGCTTTGTGCTCCGCGGCACTGACTGTGTGCCTCCTGTCCACTTGGTGCTCCATGGGGGGCAGGCTCCATAGCTGGGGAGGCCATCTGGGCTGAGGCGCATTGCGAGCTATTCCACCAGGAGATTTCCACCCAAGCCATGCACGGCTCCCGCTCCTCCTGTGGACCTGGGCAGAAGTGTAGGACCCTAAGCGGCATCTTTGAGAGCCACCCACTCTTCCCTGGCACCTCGCAGGCATCTGGGCATCACACATCACCACTTTTGATGGGAAGACTGTTGAGGTTCCAGGCACTTACGCTTCTGTCTCTGCCAAGTCCTGTAACTCCCTGGGCCCTTTGGCCCTTTTCAAGGTGGAACTTGGGAAGGAGAACAGGCCCGTTTCAGAGAGGTTTATTCAGGAAATGGGACCCAGACTATCCACAGAAGGAGAGCCTTGGCATGACCTAGGTAAGCACTCATAGGCCTCTAGAGACTCTTGATTTGTTTGAAGCTAAAAGAAATGCATCGACTCAAGCTAAGTAAAAACCATGTGACATGTGCCTGTGTAAGTGCTGTGATTCTGGGTCCATGGAATTTCTTTGTATACCAGTTTAGCTTTTCTTGGTTACAAATAACAAAAAAACACATTAAAACTCACTCAAGCCTGGCCTGTGTGTCTCAGCGATTGAGCATCAACTTACGATCCAGGAGATCCTGGTTCAGTTCCTGGTCAGGGCACATGCCCAGGTTGTGGGCTCGATCCCCAGTAGGGGTCCCGCAGAAGGCAGCTGATCAATGACTCTCTCATCGATGTTTCTATCTCTCTCTTTCCCTCTCCCTTCCTCTCTCTGAAATCAATAAAAACATATTTAAAAAAACAAAAAACCTCACTCAAGTCAAATTTTCTTATTACATAATTGAAAATTCCATGCTGAAATCAGGCATGGTTTGAACAGGGTGCTGATTCTGTTTCTCAGCTTTCTCTTAGTTTGTGGTCCTCTATAGTTTTAGCTTTGTCCTCAGGGTGGCTTTTCTTGTGGTGGCAAAATACCACAATTTCCATCATCCAAAGCAAACCCCCAATCTCCCAATTACTAAACAAAATCCCCGGGGCTTCACTTTGATTGGAATCCACTGAACCAATCGCTGTAACCCAGAGGTTGTCTGAAGCTAACCCAGTCTTAGCTTCAGGAGCTGCGGGTGGGAGAGCTCCCCCAACACTCACTGCTCATTGCAGGGACAAGAGTAAAATGGGAGCCCACCGTAGTGGGCTCCATTCCCAAACCAGTGCTTCTTGTTGCAGCAATCCTGCAAATTTATAGTGATTTACAAAGAAGGTAAATACCTAGGACCTCACAGGGGTGGATGTATTTTCTGAGCCCGAGGTCCAGCCTGAGGTCCCCTGCCTACAAGCGTCCCATTGTTAACTGTTGGAACACACAGCCATGCCCCTCCCACCTCGCCCCTTCCAGGAAGGGAACAGCTTTCAGAATTAGTCATCTGTCAGCTTTCCACACAACAACCCGATTCAATCCAAAGGGCAGCCCTGCAGAGTGAGTGCTATTTTTATCCCCATTGCACAGATGGGGAAACTGACGCCAGGAAGGGAGACTTGCTTACCTGAGAAGCAAGTGAGAAGGTGGTGGAGCTAGGATTTGAATCTAGGCTTTCTGGCTCTGACTTCCTTCCCTCTCCACCTGTGGACCTACTGTGTGCCCTCAAAGTGTGATCCACCTAAGGAGTGTTGGGTACCGGATTCATCTGTTAAGGGGCCTGGGATATAGTAACTCTCAAGAATGGTTTTCATTCATTCACTCAACAAATATTTCTTGAGCATGTGCTATGGACCAGACCCTGTGCTCAGTGCTGGGGACACAGAACAGACCGTGTCCCTCCCTCACTGAGTTGGCATTCCAGAAGGGAGAGAGAGACAATAAACATAACCAGTATGTGTAATTATACAGCGTGTCAGGAGGTGATGCGTGCCAGAGACACATAAAAAAACAGGATGGAGGAGGGAGGGGTGGCAGATCACAAGTGGGAGCGATGGTTAGATAGTGTGACCAAGGAAAGCTGCATCAGGAAAGTGATGTTCGAGTCAAGCCCTGAAGAAAGGGAACCCGTGGGCACGTCTGTGGGAAGACGGGTTCCTGGAGGGGGGCAAGTGCAAAGGTCTGGAGGCTGGGAAGGTAGCTGGGTGCCGGAGGAATAGCAGGAGCCCAGAGTGGCTGGGGGAGCGAGGGAGGGAGTGAGAGGCTGAGAGGGGCGCTGATGAGGCAGAGGGGTGACAGGCAGCCAGCTGCAGGGGCTTGTGGGTCCTGGGGGGGACTTTGGATTTTTACCGGGAATGAGGCACAGCCAGGAAGGCTGAACCTGGGGGGCCCGGACCTGACTCAGCCGTCCACAGGCTCCCTCTGACTGTGTGTGGGGAGAAAGCTGTGGGGGGGGGGCGACAGGAGCAAGAGACCAAGGGAGAGGTGACCGTGAGGTCCAGGAGGCGGAGGCTGGAGGCTGGGCCAGGGTGTGTGCGGAGTGGTTGGTTCTGAAAATATTCCCTCTACCCACCCTGCCCTCTGCTCTTCAGACCCTCAAAGTTAAGAGGGGCCCTGTTGTCCTTTGTCACGCCCCCCCCACCCCCACACAATGTGAAGGCAGACAGAGTTGTCTTGGGACTCCAACTTTGATGCTTAATTAGCTGTGTGACTGCGGCTAAGTGGCTGAGCCCTCTGTGCTCAGCTTGTCCCTCCACTGGGAGGATAATCCCTGCCTCGCAGGCAGCCAGTTCTTTGAAAATGAGAGACTCTTAGCAGCACTGGGCAAATGGCTCAGGGATGCGCAGAGCTGTAGAGCCGGCCCCCTGGGCACAGCACCACCTTCTGGGACACCGAGCTGCTGGGGAGGGGGGAAGGGACGGCTAAGACGGCAGGGGTCCGGCTGCCAGCAGGCTGCTGAGCCAGGGCCCCCCCACGGCCTCGGAGCCAAGCTCTCAGAACTGCAGACTCATCTCCCTGCCTCTGCAGCCAGGCGGGAGCCTGCCAGCCTAGTGCCAGCCACGCAGCCTGGGGCCCCCAGGCCAGGCTGGGCAGCCCGGAGGGGAAGGCACCCCCACTAGGAAGATGCGTGAGGGACCAGGGCCTGGCGACTGGTCCAAGAGAAGGAAAAGGGAGACACTGTGGGAAGGCAAAGAGAACACAGGCTTTTATCTAAAAGGAAAAAAATATATATAATAGTAAATATATAATATATATTATATACATAAATATGTTTCCTAAGTTCAATTAAATTGCTTATTTAACTTTTTTGTTTATTGATTTTTAGAGAGAGAAGGGAGAGGGAGAGAGAAACATCGCTCTACATGGATCAGCTGCCCCTTGCATGCCCCTTACCTGGGATCTGACCAGGAATCAAACCCGAAACCCTTTGGTGCCCAGGACAGCGCCCAACCAACTGAGCCACACTGGCCAGGGCTGTTGATTTAACTTTTAAGTTACCTGATCCTAAATTTACTTTTCTTTCATTCTTTTACTATTGTTTTTATCTTGTGGTTTATTATTTTGTATTAACTTTAATTTTAAAATTTTTAGTGATTTTCCCCAACTTTCCTTTTGAACTTTTTGAACTATAGAGAGGTTGCATAAACAGTACAGATGAACCCAGATCCCCTGCACAGATTCACGAGTTCTTTGTGTTTTGCCTCATTTACTTTATGTCTCTCTATCTGTATCTGTGTTTCTTATTTTTTCTGAGTTTCTTGCATCTTGCAGGCATTTCCTGCTGCTCTTTGTGCAGGCATTTCTTCTGCATTGTTTTGCCTGTCAAAGTCTTTTCCAGAGGCAGTCACAAAACATGACCAAGCTTTTTCTTAATTGTGCCTTTCCCACTGACCTTGGGCAGACTTGAGACAGTCCTGGTGGTCTTTTTTGCATAGGCCACACCCTGATCACCTCTCCAGGGTCTGTGCTGTAGTGGTGGCCGAGCGGTTGGAAGGTGGGTCTGAGATAGGAGATGACCAACCTGGCCTGGGGCCAGAGCCACCGTGAGTCACTCTCTTCCTTGTTCCCTCTCATGAAGCCTTAAACCTGGGAAAGACGGGGCTTGGTCACCTCGGGGAGATGGACCTGCTCCTCCTAAAACTACCCCCAAAGGGGAATGGGGCCCAGTTAAGCCAGATCTTCTAAGAGAAGCTGGAGATGCAGCTTGTTTTGTTGAAATATCCCAATGTTTAAATGTTGGCAGCTATTAATTTTCAACACTTTGTCAACCAAAGGAAGCACGTGTAATAATAGTTGGGTTTGACCCTGGGGCCACCTGTTTGAGATTTTAGTGACTGAGGAGGCTTGGAGAAGGCTGCAGGGTTCCCCCTTGACCCCCCATCTCCCATCCCAGATATGTAGCCTACCCTCTCCTCCTTCCCTGTAATTCCCACTCATACCCAAGACCCCAAGAACCCTCCTTCAGCCATGAGGAAACTAGTCTGGGCCTGTCAGCAAATCTGGTCCTCTATGTCCACCTGCCCTCACCATCCCTGCCACAGCTCCTGCAAGGCCACCATGACGGTGCGGGGAGGGATAAGAGCACTTTCATTTCTTAACAACTACTTCGTGAGCGCCCACTACATGCCAGGCATTGTTCTATAATTTAGATGAAAATCCTTGGGAGTGTTACAGGCCCAAAGTTCATGTGCGCGATGCTTCAAAATGTCACTGGAAAGGGATTGGGAATGAGGCAAGTCTGCCCAGCACAGTCTGGAACGTGTGGGTTTTTCACCGCGTGAAGGAAAGATTTCAAGACCTGAATCCAGGTGATTTTGAGAGTATGTTTATTAAAGCTGGGACAGTGAAATAAAGAAAGAGCTTAGGGTGGAAAAAGCAAGATCACAGTAACAGAAGTGAGCCCAGGCAGAGCTGTGTTGTTGTTTTTTTAATCTTTTTATTGATTCCAGAGAGTGAAATGGAGAGGGAGAGAGAGAGAAACATCAATGATGAGAGAGAGCCATTGATCGGCTGCCTCCTGCAGGCCCCCTACTGGGGATCGAGCCCACAACCGGAGCATGTGCCCTGACCGGGAATCAAACCGTGATCTCCTGGATGCTAGGTTGATGCTCAACTGTTGAGCCACTCCCGGCCTGGTCACAGTTCCTTTTTTACTCACTAAAAAGTTAGACAAAAGGATGGTCCTTGGAGACAGGATCAGAGAGTTATCCAGGGACAAGCTGCTGCTGCCCTCTGCTCCCCGGGTTGCAAGTTTCATCGGAACCCTTAGAGCTTAGGAGAAAGGCTCAAGGGGGAGCGAGCACTGGGCATCCTTTGTCTTAGCCTTTTTTAAAAAATTTATTTTCTAAAGGTAGGAATTTTAGGGGAGGTTTCAGCAGAAGGTCTCAACAGAATATTTGCCAGCTTTCCAGGTGTGCCCTTTGATATATTGATGAATCAAAATGAGCATATAGAGGGGATCAGGGTCATGCTCTGGTCAAAGGATGTCATGGGAAAGGAATCAGAACCAAGGTGGGTCTGCCCACAGCACGGTCTGAAATGTGTAACCATTTACTCCTAAGTGTCCTTGGTTAGGGCAGCACACTTCAACCCAGTACACAGAATATTTGGAGGCTTATTGGGACTCTACAGATCTCAAAATAAAACTAAAATCAACATGGGAAATTGTGATTCCAAGGCCAGAAACCCCCAGCCCCCATGACTTACAGAAACAGGAAGTTTTAACTAGAACTGATATCAATGTAAAATGGCCAAAATGTAACTCTTTTGATGCCTAAATCCATTTTTGCATGCAAATTAGAAAAATCGGCTATAAAATTAAAACTGAATAATGAATGGAAAGCTTACCTTAATTGCAAATTAGAAGCTCCTAGAAGCAGCACAGGTCAATTACTTAGAAAACCAGAAAGGCCAGTTTTGGGCAAGAGAGGAAGAGCTATTGTACACCATTTCCTTTCTCTGGGACACTGATGGTTTTGCAAAGGAATTTTATTTACTGTTAAAGAATATTCTGACCTATTCTAATTAATATACCTACTGGTTTCTGGGAGCAAGACAACAGAATCGCTAAGTGAGGTCTGCTGCAAAAACTGTAGAGGAACTTGTTTTTATTGTGGAAAGCCAGGTCACCTTTAAAAGGATCATGGAAAACCAAAATTGGCCTTAAAAGAAAGAGAAAAGGAACGAACCAACCAGAAGCTAGCACAGGGTTGCTCCAGTGGTGTTTCCCCTTCTCACTAATAGTTTGGTAAAAGTTGAAATTATAACAACAAGGGAAGCCACTAAGGCCCCAGTAGATGCTGGGGCTACTTTATTTGTTCTTAACCACGCCCGATGAATTGCCTTCTCCGTTGAGTAAAGCTTCTGTACAAATGGCAGGGATATCTAATCAATGTCTGTCTTCAAATCAGAACCTGTTTCTCTCCCAACAACGGAATGTCCTGGGACAATATATATATTTGCTAATCAAATCTGCCCCAATTTGCCCGGCCAGCGTGGCTCAGCAGTTGAGCATCGACCTAGGAGCCAGGAGATCGGGGTTCGATTCCCGGTCAGGGCACATGCCCATGTTGCGGGCTCGACCCCCAGTTGGGGGCCTGCAGGAGGTGGCCTATCAATGACTCTCTCATCACTGATGTTTCTCTCTCTCTCTCCCTCTCCTTTCCTCTCTCTGAAATCAATAAAGACATATTTAAAAAAAACACAATCTGCCCCAATTCATGTGATAGGGTGAGGTTTTTTTGAAACCAGTGATATCACATATGCTTTTTCCAGAAGGGTAACATGTAGTTAGAACTAAATGAATCAGCTAGGGAACCAAGGGGGAAAATAATGATTTTTAAGAGGAAACTAATGTTGATACTGACTGAATGTGTGCTCACCCTCTTTTCTTCATTATTAACTTCCATGAGAGCCTGAGCGACGGCCTAACAGGGCACCCACCCTACTCAGTGTTAACGTAAGAAACATCCAAATCTGCGAACAATTTTTTTGAGTTTATTTGAGCCAAACTGTCAACATATTCCAGGAAGCCAAAACCTCACCGGACTGAGAGAGTGCTCCGGAGAATGGAGTTTTGCACCTTGCTTTATAGATTACTATAAAAGGGGGAGACGTAAGTGGGTTGCATGAAATCCATTGGTGATCGGTTAGGGAGGCGGGAGAAAGCAAAGCAGGGAAACCTCTGGGACTGGCTAAAAAGTAAAACGATAGACACACACTTCTTTTACATAGGTGGGTACAGGATAGTTAACAGTCAAAATTAACAAGATATCAATAACAATGCAAAGATTCCTGGTCTCTGCCCTGGTGCACTGAGGGCCCAGAAAAAGGGGAAATTACTTTGTTTTGCAGAGCTCCTGTTAATCAGGCATGTTATCTCAGATGCAAAAGACAACAGACAGGCTTATTTAAGGTGAAACTTCACCTTTGTGAAGGAAAAATACTGCCTCAGGACATGGCCACCAAGCATAAACTGCTTATGTTTAAAAAGTTTTAATTTCAGACCATCCTTTGTGGTTATTTTAGGACTCTGAGTTTGCAAGGCTGCCAAGCAGGCCTTCCCTGAACTTTTCAGGTTTAGTATGTGGCCCTTTTTATCTACATCAGAATGGCCCAAAACAGCCCAGAGACTTGCAGAGACGCCTCTAACCCTCAGCTTGCTACATGTCTGTCTCTCCATAGATGGGGAACCAGTCCAGAGTGCTTCAGGAGTCCCCAGCTGGGAAGAATTTCACCCTGAGTCCCTCAAGAAAAAGGCTAACATGGCCTGGTCCCAATATAAAGTGGGCAGCGGAGAGGTACGGCCAGTTAATGGCACCATTAATTTTAATACTATCTTGCAGCTAGACCTGTTCTGCCGTTCTCCAGGGAAATGGGTGGAGATGCCATATAGTCAAGCCTTCGTGACTCTCAGGTGACCCTAAGCTATGTGCTTTCTGTAAATTAGAAAAATGTACCCAAATAGAAACAGTCCAAAAATGAGTGGATACATTTGTCAGTTCTTTGCCAACATTTGGGTGGCAACCCAGCTCTTGAGATATTAAAAACTACCGTCCTTGGCCGGCCGGCGTGGCTCGGTGGTTGAGCGTCGAGGTCCAATTTCCCGTCAGGGCACCTGCGGGGGTTTCAGACTTGACCCCCAGTCGGGGGGTGCAGGAGGCAGCTGATCAATGACTCATCATCGATGTTTCTGTATCTCTCCCTCTCCCTCTCTCTGAAATCAATAAAAACATATTTTTTAAAAACAACAAAAACTACTGTCTTTTTCTCAAATGAAGTCTGTACAGGTCCAGAGATGTGGCTCCAGAAGCGATTCAAACCCACCAAATCCTTTTACTCTCCACAAACCTCCCCTATTTTTCTCAAAAGGCTTATAGATAATTGGCTTTATGAAACCAAAGCCCTAGGACCTTGGAAATGCAAATATCTGGACTTCACCAAAAATTCTTATCTGGCTATTTTTTAAAATACAAATATCTGGAAGGTGATGCTTATCAAAAGGGGGGAAAATCTTAGCCATAAATCACTTTAACTTGCTTTAGTTATTCCTTTCTAAATTGGTGAATTTTAATTAAAGTGGGGTAAATCCATCCTCAGGGCATCTAATCCCTTGATCATTGGTAAGGCCACCCTCAGGACACAGGGTAAACCCGTATATCTAGATATTTTGTATTTTGAGATATTTTGAAATAACATGAAATACTAAAATGCTGATTGTTAGACAAGTCTTTTTTTCTTTTTCTTTTTAAAATATCTTTATTGATTTCAGAGAGAGGAAAGGAGAGGGAGAGAGAGAGAGAAACATCAATGATGAGTCATTGATCAGCTGCCTCCTGCAGGCCCCCGACTGGGGATCGAGCCCGCAACCCGGGCATGTGTCCTGACCGGGAATCGAACCCCGATCTCCTGGATCTTAGGTCGACGCTCAACCGCTGAGCCACGCCCGGCCGGGCTAGACAAGTCTTAAGTTCACCTACTTCTGGATTTTTATTGCAGAAAATCTGTAAACTTTTGGACCTGATAAATGTCTTGTGCTTTGTTGGAGGTTGTTTCTTGACAGTGACTGTGTTTACCAATAGAGGAACCTTGTTTCTAAAGGTCATGAAATATGTTTATAAGTGTCACTCTAAGGAATGCTGGTTGTTGTTGTTTTTTTGGTTATCATGGGAAACTGAGGTTTCTACGAGTTAAACATTCAAATTAAGTTGGAAAGAAATGACATGGTTTAAATATTAGAAAGCGTAAGGTATAGAGATACAATTTTGCAGGGCAACAATTGAAATTGAGTTATTTTAGTGATGCTTATTTCTGAGTTGGTAAAAAGGTTTATGCAGAACGTAGAAAGGTTTGTAGAAGGTTATGAAGGCTGTAAAAGTTTGTGAAAGTTTTAAGTTTATAGGGAAAACCCCTAGTCAGGCTCCAGTCCCCTTCCTCCACCTCGTTTCTTTCTAGCGGACCTAGAGTTGTTTTCATTGCACTCTTGCCCTTGTTGGTGCGGGGGAAACCTACCTGTCAGCTGCAGAGTAAATCCTTCATCAAAACTAAGGTGGAAAGTAAACCTGCCCTCTGAACACTGAGTCACCTGCCCACATGACTGTCCCCAGGTAACACCTGGGTGATGGGGTCAGATGAGTCAGGACTTGATCACTCCTGATCATCCATCCAACCTCTTCTCTCTTGCCTGTTTGACTGGCTTGGAGTCCTGCCTGAGTGGGGTAAATCCATTCCCAGGGCTTCTGGCTAATGTCCTGGTTATTGGTAAGGCCGCCTTCAGGGCACCGTGTAAACGGCCACAGGTCAAAATGGCTTTCTCTCTCTCTCTCAAGGCTTTCTAATTAAGTCCTGTCTAAGTGGGTTAAGCCTGGGACGAGCTGCTGCTGCCCGCTGCTTCTCTGGTTGCAAATCTTGTGGGCACTCTTAGAGTTTAGGAGAAAGAGAACGGAGATACAGCCATAAGGGAGAAAGGCGTGGGAATACTCTAGAGAGAGCGAGCTGGGTCTTTTGTCTTGAGGCTTTTAATTTTTCTTCTGTGGGCAGGAATCCTAGGAGAGGTTTCAGGGGAGGGTCTTAATAGAACAGACATTAGCTTTCCAGATGTGTCCTTCAATATGTTGATTCATCAAAATGTGAGTATAGAGGGGTCAGGGTTATTTTTTAGTTAGTTCATTTTTAAAGAACTGTATTGAAAAGGGTCTGGGACTGAAGCCTGTCTGCCCCGGGACTGTCGTAAACCATTTACTCCTAAGGGTCTTTGGTTAGGGAAGATCAAACCTTGTAATTCATCAGCTGGCTGTAAATTGCTCAAATTGTTTGGCCTTGTTTAGTTATTTTGTCTCAGTTTCCCTTATTCCACTTGTCAAGGAATTTCTCCAGCTTCTTACTATCCTGCCTCAATATGACTAAGCCAAATTGGCCTGGAACACTCGCTCCCAAAGAGATCCAATCCCCAATAGGCTGCAAGAGACTGCAGGCACCCCGCTCCCTGCAGGCTCTCCCCAGGGTCCCAGCGTGCACACCTTCACCCACCTCCAGGAGGGCCTCTAGTCCTACCCCTCCCAGCCACAAGCCCCAGCCCCAGCCCAACTCATTCTTGGATGTGGCGTGTTTCAGTCCAGCCCAGGGAGGAAGCTATGGTTGGCCTGAGTTAGGTATAAGCCTCATAAACATCTGGATATCCAAATGCAAAATCACAGTGACTAAAGGTTCAGGAAACGAAGTTGGCAATAGTCTCTAATTGGTGGTCTTCCTAGGCTAAAACCAGCCCTCAAATGTGTTCTGTTTAATCTGCATAATTAAAAATAAATCTGACCCAACTTTTAATATTGGAAATTTCACATAAAGTTTCAGGTTTCTGATATCTATTGACAACATAGTAGCAATTGGCTGGAACTGTGTACAGTTTATTCCTTAATTTTTTAAATTAAACTTTTTTTTCAAGATAGTACATTTTCAGGATATATGATTAGTGAGTGTCTCTTCCACCCCATCCTCCCAACCCCCCTCCCCAGAAGCAACAATATTTTATTCATATACAAGTATATGCATATAAATTATTTTCCCCCTCAAAAATGGTAGCATACTTCAATATGGTAGCTTTTTCCCTTAGCAAGGTATCCGGGAAGTACTTTTTTTTCCGGAAAATATATATTGATTTCAGAGAGAGAAAGGGAGAGAGAGGAAGATAGGTAGAAACATCAATGATGAGAGTCATTGATCGGCTGCCTCCTGCACTCCCCCAACTGGGGATCGAGCCCGCAACCCAGGCATGTGCCCTGACTGGGAATCGAATCCCGATCTCCTGGATCCCAGGTCGACGCTCAGCCGCTGAGCCATGCCTGCCAGACTGGGAAGTACTTCTTCATCTGTCCATATGAGCTTGCTCCAGTCTTTTTGGTGGCTGCCTTTTAGACAGGACCGTAGTTCTCCTGTTTGCTGGGTACCTTATAATCTCACACCTGTCCTGCATTCGTTCCTGAATCTTGCCGGGCCCCTCTGGCATCTGAGTTTGCAGACTCTGGCCTAGGTGAAGGACAAGAGCTCGCTCCTCAGCCACCGTGCTCAGCCTTTCTCAGGTGTCTGTAGTTCCCAGACTTCCCCGCAGAGGGAGACACCATCCCACTCCCAAGACCACCTAAGGGGTCTTCCCAGGGAACATTACAATCTTGAACTGTCTGGGTAAGAGATTTTATCTGCCCAGACACAAAGCCCCCTTAGCTGGACTGGGATCCCCCCATGCCTCCCCTTCCTCTGTTTCTATCTCCACCCACCCCGAATTTCCTGCTTTGATGGAGCCCCACCCTCCCAGAGTGTCCCCTCCACTTCTTGTAGGCACTGGCCCCTCCTGAATGGGAGGGGTTGGGGGAAGCTTGCCCTAGCTAGGGCTTGGGATTGAGAAATTGCCTGAGGGAATCACATAAAAAAAGCATGTAACTGGGTGAACATTGCTGCCTCTCTGCCCCTCCCTGCTGAGAAGTGGGGGGTCTGTTCTCCCTGCCCCCAGCAGACAGCCCCAGCAGAGCCTTGACCTCCAAACCCCTTTTCCCTGTCCTGCACTCCACCCTCCCCATAGTACCCTCTCCCTGGCCTGGTTCCTGCAGCCCTCCTCCCCAGCCCTGCAATGGTGTTGGGGGTCGCCTGGAGTCCAGCTGGTGACCAGCACAGAGCCACCCCTTTCCTGGCCCTGCCCCTCCCCATGACCCCAATCCTCCACCAGCCACTCAAAGGGGCCTTGTTCTCTATCCAGCCCCAGACAAAAGTCTCTCTGTCTGAAAAGGCAGAATTGGGGGAGGGGGCACCCCAACGGGGACCATGTGGGGGCATGCACAGACCCCAGCCGGAAGGAATGCCGAGAGGGAGGAGGGGAGGGGAAGGAGCTGTGCACAGTGCAGCTGGGCCTCATCCGGAGAGGAAGGCAGCCCCTACCCAAGGCCCACTGTGGAGCCCCAGGCTCCCAGCGATCTAGGGGAAAGCCCGGGGCTAGGAAGGTCTGGCCTGGAGCTGGGCAGCCAGTTCCCAGTCTCCCGGGGGCTCGCTGGGCACAAGAGGGAAGAGGTCGTGGTCTAAGGCCCAACAGCCCTGCCCCCACCTTAGGGCCTTGGTTATATCAGTATCTCTGTTGACCCTCAAGGCCTGGAAGAGGGTGTTAGCTCTCCCATAGCTGCCGCCAATCCCTCCTCCAAGCACAACACACATCCGAGTAAAAGTAATTGGGCAGTAACACCACTGTATAGCCCTCGCCACCACCATGCCCGACCCCCAGACCCACACTCTGCCATTAAAGGCCTTGGACCTTCTGCCTGTCAGGTCCTTTTCTGAGGGGCAGGAGACTGGAGAAAGCCCCCCCCCCCCCCAATGCCAGGGGTGGGGAGCAAGCTCCGGCCCATCCTATTCTCACTGCAGCTCGCCTGAGGCTGCTGTGACCGGGACCCCAGGGAGCTCCCTGTCCCAGGTGGGGCCGTGGCAGGAGCTGTGTCTTTAAGGGCAGGAACGGGAGGCCCCTGTGCTTCAGGCAGTCTGACTTGTTCTCTACCTGCCCAGCTTTGCCCGGGTTTGCTTAGGGCGTGGCAGCTGCAAATAAAAGCAAGGCTCAGACGGAACCAGACCGTCCACGAAGCCTGGGGGAGCCACACAGGTGAGAGATGGGGCCCCCTCCCTCGACTGCTCTCTGTTAAAGACCCTAGAACCTTTTCTCTTCAAGGTCCTTTTCTGGGGGCAGGAGCAGGAGATTAGAGAAAGCCCCTAATGAGAGTTCCTCTTGGGGGGCTGGTGAGCCGGCTGGGGTGACGACAAGGTCCACAGGTGGGACCGGGCCGTCTGGATAGGTCAGGGGTATCCGAGTGGACCAGAAATGCCTGAAGCGCCGGGGTATCTGGGTGGACAGAGGTGGGCCTGGGGTATCTGCGTGAATGGAGGTATCTAAGCCGATCCTGGGTGGTTGGGGGTATCAGAGTAGATGGGGGTGACTGGCTGGACTTGGAGTGTCTAGGGAGAGGGGTCCTGTGGGTCTAGGAAAAGGGTGAAGGCCGGCCGGGCATGGCTCAGCGGTTGAGTGTCTACCTAGGATCCAGGAGATCCCAGTTCTATTCCCGGTCAGGGCACATGCCTGGGTTTTGGGCTCGATCCCCAACGACTCTCATCACTGATGTTTCTGTCTCTCTCTCTCCCTCTCCCTTCCTCTCTCTGAAATCAATAAAGGTATATTTAAAAAAAAAATAAAGGGGATGAAGGTTCCTGAGGAGCAGGACAATGGAGGGTTGGGGAGGAGATTTCAGGGACATGGGGCGTCATTCTGCACGCCTGGGAGGCCTGGCCACCACCGGGGAGGAACAGGGGGGAGCAGAGGGCAGGTGGCACAGGACTTCATGGCCAGGAAGGAGGGGAAAAGAGTGGGCAGAGCCCCAATCTGCAAGCTGCCTTCCCCTCCACACCTCACACCAACAGCAGTCAGCTCGGGGGCAGCTCGGGGCCTCTTCCAACAACGGCCTGACAGGGAGAGGGGAGGGCAGGCCCCCAGGCTCCAGCTCCCGGCCGCCTGCCCCACGGGAGAGCCCGGCTGGAGATGTTGTGCAGGGGCTGGGGCACAGCTGAGACAGCCACCATCTGCCCTGAGCTGGGGCTGCGGGGTGATGCCCCCGGGACTCGGGAGTAACGGGGACCTCTCGTCGGGCAGGGGACTTGGAGGATCCCATGGAAAGAGGCTTAAGAGCTGAGGCTCAGCTGCGGGTGACAGTGGAGCGCATTAAGCTTAGTTTGCAGGGGGTACAGGGTTGCGACAGCAACGTGGGCTAATCACAGTGCCAACTTCATCAGGCTGCGAGGATTATGTGCATGAGTAAGCGCACAGAGCCGAGGACAGCGCCTGCGACGGGGCCAACGCCCAGCTCGTAAGCCCAGGCTCTGTTACGGTGCCGACTGGGTCAGCCGTAGGCCGCAACGCCTCACCAGGTCGCTTTCAACGGCAGCAGGCCTTCTACTGACCCGAGCCCAGAACCACTGGGGGTCCTGCCCACACGCCCACTCCAGATCCCCCTAAAACGTTGTGGGTTCCTAAGCACCTTAGTAGTGGACCTTTTCTAGATCCACAGGCCTCTCCCTGAAACAAAGCAACTACGGGGCGGCGCGGGGCCCTCTCCAGCTGTGGACAGGCGTCCCGGGGGACATAGCAGGGACTGTCAAACAAGCTTTTTACCAGGGTTGGGGAGGACATATGTTTTCCCATCATGAAATGGGGTTACATAATTCCAGGGCTGTTGGGGATTAGAGTGAAAACCCAGCAGGATCATTTGGCAGTGCCTGCCGCAGGGTGGATCAGAGTAAGTGTAGCTCTTGCTATGAAGGTTATTAGGACATATGCTTGTGGCCGTGGGGCAGGGGCAGGGGCAGGGAGAGGGCCGGGGGATGCACGGAGACCGGGGGCTTATCTCCGGCACAGAGGATGGTGGGACGATGGACTAACCCTAAACCAGGAGGGGACAGAGGGGTCCTCTTCATGCTGAGCAGGACACCCTGGGGAAGGCGGAAGAGGTTGCTGCCAGGAGGAGCTTGGCAGGGGCTGGGGTAGGAGCAGGGGCTGGGACCAAGGTAGAGGCAGAACTAGGGACTGGGGTGGGATGGGCAGGGGTGGGGCAGAAATGGAGGTCAGTGGTCAGGGTGGCACAAAAGATAGGGGTAGGGCTGCAGCCAGGCCAATTCTTCTCCTAAGTCTGCCCCACCCCCACTCCCACCCCAGCCTTGTGCTCTTTCCCCCACACCCTGCCCTGAGCAGCCTGAGGTCTGCAAAGTCTGGGCAAGGCAGGCAGGCTCCAAGCTGTCCATGGGAGACACTCCTGGGAACCGGGCTTCCTGCCACTTGGCTTCTAATGCCCCATTTTCCAAAACACCCCGAGGTCCTGAGAGTCCTGAGTTAGGGATAGCCGCTGGAAAGCCAGGCCTGGTTTAAACCCCACTTCTGGCAAGGTGCCTATCAGAGCCTCAGTTTCCCAATCTGTAAAATGGGGTTAACCACAGGCAGCTTCTCCCTCATTTGGTTGCCAGGGTGATTCATGTCAAGCCTCAAGTCCATGTCCAGTGAGTTATTACTGCAGCTGCCTCATCAGGTCTGAGTTCTCACCTGGCCCCCACTGCACTTTTCAGCTCCTCTCTCAGCCTTCGGTGCCAGCCTTTCTGCCCTGGGGCGAGCTGTGTACCCTGGGTGGGGCGTGGAGTAGGAGGGGACTGGGAGCCAGAGGCCCTGGTGGCATCCCTGCAGCCCTGCTGAGGCTGGGCCTCCCCCACACCCTTCCAGGCCCGAGCTCCATCATGCAAGTGGCCCTGAGCCTGCTCGTCCTCCTGGCAGGTGAGTGTTGCCCCTGAAATGCCCTGAACCCCTCAGCTGTGTGGCAGACAAGCCTCATGGTGTCCCCTGCAGGGTGGTGACTGTCAGGATAGCATCTTCTTGAGGGAAGAATGTGGCTCTGGTGATTTCAAGAGAACACAGAGACAGGGCCTCTCACAGCAGCAGCTCCGCCGGCTAGAAAAGTCTCGCCGTGACGCCTCCTTGGTGACTTTGAGGAAAAGGCTCAGCCTTGCGCTGTCTTTCACACCCCCTAACACTTTATTACGCGGGGCAACTGGGAGCTTGGAGGCTACGTAACAAGTTACCAGCTGTGCCTCCGTTTCCCTATCTGTAAAATGAGGACTCTAATAGCACTTACGTGTACAATCCTTGCGAGGGTGAAAAGAGTTGGTATTGGAAAAGCATTTAAAACGGTGCCTGTACAGAGTAAGCGCTATGTGTGTGTTATCTCCTCTTAACAAAGAAAGCGCAGAGCTTAGGCCCAGAGCTCAGGCAGCCCACTGATTCTGGCCGGAATTTAATCTTAGTCTTTTGCTTTCATAGTATTTGTTTTATCTGTTCCACCGGGCAAGACTGGTATTCCCTTTAGGACAGTGATAGGAAGATGTGTTTTTAAACAAAGTGTATTAAGTTTATAACTAGTAAGTTGCTTTAAAGGGGAGTGATGAGCAGACATCGGAACAGGTGGGGTGGGATGTGGCAGAAAAGGGAGATGAGCTGAGAATGACCGGAGACTGGTACCATCTGTCGTGCAGATGTTAGGATGTGGATTAGCCAGGAGCCTGGAAACATCTAGCTAAAGGGTGGTCGAAAGCCACCCAGATTAAAACCTATTTCAGGAGGCAAAATGCTGGCGTGGCTCTCAGGTGTGGGGCTGAGGGGAGGGCCCACATCTCCGAGGTGGGTCGTGCTAGTTTGGGGCTGGACCCCTGCACCCTCGGGAGGCAGGGGACCGTCCATCAGGGACCTTATCCCGGAGGCCCCCTGGCCCTGCCTGCCAGCTTCCCTGAGGCCAGCGCCACCATTTTCTCTCCTTCCCCGCCTTTCCTGCCAGGCCTGCCTGCCCTGGACGCCAACGACCCAGAAGGTGAGTCACTCAGTACTACCAGTCCCACCCCAGATTCTCCCCCGGGCTATGGTCCTGGACTCATGTTCTTTTTTCTTTCCTTTCAGATAAAAACAGTCCTTTTTATTATGGTAAGAGTTGGTGCCCCTCCCTTCCCTTCCCTCCTCCCACCCCCACCCCTTACACTATTTTGTGTCACGGGTCCCATGGGGTTGGGTGAGGGTCTGATGTGGGTGAAACTCGGACAAGGATAGGATTGGGCTGGGACACTGACCAGTAGACACAGTGGATTGAGGGAACCAGACGTGCCAGCCTGGTCCTCGGGAAGACGCATGACTCTCCAGCAAGGACAGTTTATAAGAAGCAAGGACAGGCCATAAGAAGACACTGTTATGCTTCAAATCAAGCCTGTGGGAGAAGGGTTGCCTTGAGAAAACTTCCTGGAGGAGCTGAGCTATCCGATCCAAATCCCCCTGTGGCCTCCAGATTCCACACAGTCCGCTTGTGTCACCCCTCCGTTCTCACTGCCCCGCCACTGCTTCTGCTCAGGCCACAGTGGCTTCTCTGCTGTTGCTCAGACTCAGACACTCCCCACCTCCGGACGTTTGTGCCCTCTGATCCCTCTGCCTGGAACACTGTCTTCCACAAGCCTCATGGCTCCCTCCCCACCTCCCCATATCTCTGCTCAAGTGGAGCCCCTCAGGGAGGCCTTCCCTGACCACTCTTCCTAAAAGAGCTGCCCTCTGCTTTCTGTCCCCTGGCTCTGCTTATTTGTCTTCAGACCACTTCTTTCCACCTGACCCTAATTAAATTTCTTGTCCCTTGTTTGTGTCTTAACTAAATGTGAGCAAAAGAGGGCTGGGGTTTGTTTTCCGCACTGCTGTATCCCCAGCGCCCAGCACATCATAGGTGCCCAATTAATCTTTGTTAAGCGGATGGGGGCTTGCATGAGGAAGACACCGGCTGACACTGAGGGCCCCCCTCTGGGTTTCTCCTAGACTGGCACAGCCTTCGAGTCGGAGGGCTCATCTGTGCAGGGGTTCTGTGCGCCATTGGCATCATCGTCGTCATGAGTGAGTGGAGGAGCTGGCAGGGGAGTGGGGCAGGGCAGGGCTCTGGGTCCCCCCTCCTGACCATTCCCTTCTCCCCAACAGGTGGAAAATGCAAATGCAAGTTCAGCCAGAAGCCCAGGTGAGATGGGTTCCGGGGGCGTGCCTACCTCATGCTGGACATACACCTTTCAGGAGTGAAAGAGCTAAATCTTGCAGAAAGTGGCCAGGTCTCCAGGCTCTGCCCTCAAGAATTCCTGCCACTAACACTTTCTAGGTTTATTGTTGAGCTGAAAATCCTCAGCAGGCCCCAAATCTTCAAATGCTTTGGACCCTGGAGTGGTACAACTCTACAATGCAAAAATAGCCAGGAAGCTAGGTTAGGGAAAGCTGAGAATGTTGTAGTCTTGAGAGAGGACAAACAGGCAGATACAGATCTCACCACTTTTCTCTTCCCAGCCACCGAACAGGGGACAGCCCACCTCTTGTCACTCCAGGTAAGACAGGGATAGATGGGGCTGAGGGGTACACAGGATGTGAGGGGGGTGTGTGTGTGTGTGTGTGTGTGTATGCACATGCCCTGGGGAGAAAAAACTCCATCCATTCTCACAAGCTGACCCCATCACCTCTCCCAGGCTCTGCCCATAACTGTTGAGGATGGATCAACGACAGAACACAGAGGGCCTCTCTCTTCCCCCGAGTCCTGGTTCTGCACAGGAACCTAACTCCAGGATGGAATTCTGCCTCCTCTCCTCAGACCGCCTTGCCAGACCCCATCTCACTTCTCACTGGAGGGGTCTCTTTGTTCAATTTTTTTATCTAATATGATCTTGCCTCCTCCCCATGCAGTCTTGAGACTCTGTATGTGTGCTTTGGGGTAGGATTTGCGGGGCCAGGAGAAGGTAGACATGCACTGGAAGCTGCCACAGAAGCTGGCAGCTGAATCTCTTAGTTGGGAAAAGCCCAAAGGCCTATTCCCTCATGACCTGGTGAATGGCATGGGGTCTGTCCTCTGCCTCTGTGGCCACAGGAGCCACATGTGCAATTTAAATTTTCTAGTATTCCTAAGAGGGACATCTTTGAGAGTGAAAGGGAGTAGTAGCCACATGAAATGCTAGGACACTCAGGTGGACACGGATCATCCTGCCATGACATGAGTACCCAGATAGCTTATGATTATGATAGTAAGACCCTAAGACCCTTCCACTCACTGCTGAGACCCCACTTTATTGCAGAAGACCCTTCCTAATACTCAAATGTTTCTGTGAGACCTTTAAATAATTCCCCATAACAACCCTGATAATATAAAGGCCATATGGTGTGAGAACTTCCAATGAGCCTCAAACTCCCTTGAGACTCCCCAAACCCAATAACACCTCCAAATGTCCCCAAGAGTCACCCCTAACATGCCTAAAAACCTTCAAAACACCCAAAAAGAGACCCCCAATAAACCTGTGACCTGTCCCTAATAATGTCCTTACATTCTTTCAGCATACCATGAGCCCCCCACAATCATGAACCCTCACTCCTTAGACAACTCCGAAAGCTTACCAGGATAAACTAAAATGCTCCCCTGGGACCTCTCCCTGCAAAACACTGCACCTAGGGCACTGTCCCCCCCACGTCACTCTGGGGACACCCTCTCCTAATGATCCCACAACAGGTGGGGCGAGGGCACAGCACATTTATTGAGCTCACACACTTGCCTTCACGCCTGTCATTCGCCAGAAAAGGGGTATCGCGGGCTCCCCGCAAAAACTCGCTTCCCCCCCATTCCCCTTGCACCAGCAAAGACACGCCGGGCTTCCGCCCTGCCAGCAGGCATGCGCACAAGCAACAGGAAGTTAGCAAGCCCGGCAGGAAAACCTGCCCAGCGACTGATGACGTCATGGCGGCAGGAACTAAAAGCGATTGGCCAGACTGAGTTTAGCGGGGAGAGGAAAGCTGTCTCCTGGGTACTGGCACAGGGAGCAGGAGGAGCAGGGGTGGGCTGGGGGACTGGGGTGCTTCCAGACCTCACGGAGCTCTGCACATTACCCCCACCATGGCTTCTGGATTCTGGTTCCGTGCCCCAGCCTGAGCTCCCAGCATTTGCCCCTGGCCAAGATGTTGCTTAAGACTGGAAGGGCAGCTCTTGCCTTGAACTTGGCCTGTGGCCGGTATCTCACAGGACCAGCCATAACCCTAGGTGGGGCCAAGAGGTCAGTCCAGGGGGTGTCCAGAAGCCTAAGACTCCCCGTGCCAGCCCCTCACCAGCCATGTCCAGGGTCCTGTCCAGTGTCAGGCGCTGAGGTCTAACTCGTGAAGCTGGTAGATCTGCGTGGGGCCCTTGAAGCAGGCGGCGAAGAGGAAGCGTCTGCCAGCCATGGAGATGTGGGCAAAGGCCCGGGGGGCCACCAAGGCTGGGGGCCCCAGCTCCTGCAACGGTTCCAGGAGCCCCTTGTCAGGCTCAAGGCGGAAGACCTGGCTGAAGGCGAAGTCGCTGCCCAGGATAGCCAGCTGGTCCCTGGCTATGAGCAGTGGCTGGAAGACATGGGCACCACGTGAGGGAAGTTGCTGCAGCAGGCGAAACATGGAGCCATCCCAGCGCATGACCTGTGAAGTGTGGCGGCTAGTTAGGACCTGGGATGCAGGAGGGCCTCTAGGCCTAGGAGGACTTGGAACACCTTGTAAACAGAGGCCTGTAGGTCCCCAAACTCCCGTAGCTTTCTTCACAAATGTTACCACCCAGCTGCCTAGGCCACATTCTTGGCCCTTCTCTCTCCCACACCCCCCACATAGAATTCATCAGCAATGGAATCTGTCAGTTTTACCTACGTGGTATATATTGTTCCACTCTCCCCTGGCCACACTCCAACCCAGCTAGTCACTGGTTACCCTGCTCCTGTCCCTGTGCCCACAGTCTGCTCCCCACAGAGATGCTCTATGAACATCTGAGTCAGATCAGTGACTTCTAGGCTCAGACTCTCCCCCTGGCTACCCCCTAAAAAGATTGCCGGAGGGTGTGGGCATCAGCCTTGGGGATGCACAATGTGATGTGGTTTAATATAAGTCCTGGAGTGAGTCAGAGTTACAGAGCCAGAGTTTGGGGTGAGAATCAGAAGCTCGGGGCCAGTGCCTGTTGGGGAATGGGGAGTAGTTTAGGGTTAGCAATCCTTGAGGGGTCACAGTCTTGAAGTCAGTGTTGGGTCGGGGCCAGAGTTTAGGGATCGGCACATTAGGTGGGGTTGGAGTTTGAAGATCTTGGGTCAGGGTTTAGAGGCCAGCGTGCACAGTGGGGGTCAATGCTGAAAGACCAGCACTGAGAAGGCAGCCCTGAGTAGGAGTCAGCGGCAGGTCAGGGCTCGCTTGTGGCCCCTGCTGCCACCAGCACCTGGCTGGGCCCAGGCTTACCATGGAGTCCCCGATGTAGCGCGTCAGGCACAGGAACACATCCCCGCTGGCCTGGAAGTGGCGTGTGGCGTAGACGTCCTCGGCCTCGGGGATGTCCGTGCGCCTCTCGAAGCGGCCCCCAAACCAGTGGAAGAGCACGGGCCGCTGTGAGGCCGAGGCCAGCAGCAGGTGAGGCCGGCCATCCAGCTCAAAGGCCTCGGCATCCGTGTCCCGGTGCCAGGCGTGGAGGCTCTGGCGCGGGTAGAAGCCGGGCCCGTCGCGGCACAGCAGTGTGGTGCTGCCCGCCTTGGAGGCATCGGCCACCACGAAGCAGGGCTGCCCATCTAGCCACAGGAGCTCGGCGTCATTGGGCCGCAGAAGCCGCTTGGGGGCCAGGGCCTGGGTGGGAGCCAGGCGCAGGCCTGGCCTGGGCCGGGCCCATAGCTGCGAGCCCCCCCACAGGCGGGCGGCCAGCACGAAGAGGCGCAGGCCCAGCACCAGCGGCTTGCAGGACACCACGGAGGGCGCTGGGGGGTCGGAGCGAGAGGCAGGTCAGGCTGCTGGGCAGAGCACCCCCACCCCCGGCAGGCGGGACGGCGGGAGGGGAGCTCACCCGACAGCTCTTCCTCAAGCCGAAAGCGCTGCAGGCCATAGTCCCAGGAGAGGATCAGGCAGCGGCCAGCAAAGGGCTGTGCCAGGACGACGTGGGGTTCCCCCTGGTAGGAGAAAGGCTCCACGCCCAGCGCCGACTCCCCAACCGTCTGGAACCGGGACAGCTCTGGGGGCGGCAGGAGAGAGTCAGGCAGGCTCGGGAGACCCCAGAGCCTCAACCCTGAGCCTCGGTTTGCGCATCTCTGAAATGAGGACCATCATGGTGTTCATCTATTAGGAACATAGAGTGGAAGGAATCTTTTTTATCTATAGCTGTATTCATTCAAAACAACACGGTAATACTTTACTTTCTAAGCTTCATGGCATCATCAAGTAATTGCTTAGAAGCAGCATGTTTATTAATTTATTTAACGTCACAGAATCCCTACGAGGTATTTTCCATTGTTATACCCACTTTACAGATGAAGAAACTAAGGCTAAGAGACACAGGCAGCCAGTTGCCCAGCAAAATCCATCTTTCCCATCTTCCATGAAATAGGATGGGAGCTGGGCACAAAGCTGTGCAGCTAGAAGTCACATTATCCCAGCACTCCCCCAGCAGCCCCCCTCCGAAGTTAGGTGTGGCCACGTCCAGACAAGTTCCCAGTGGAACAAGAGCAGAGTGGTGGCTGTAATGCCTCAAGTGTATGAAGGTGGCTCGCCCAAGAACTGGCCGATGGACGTACTACAAGTTGTGGTCAACCATGAAAACCAGGACCACACCCAGGGGCTGCCCCACATGCTTGGAACGCACATCTCAGACCCTCTGTCTTCTTCAGCTCATGGAACCTCTTTGTTACAACAACTTCCCTTTTATGGTAACAATGTTCCCAGGTTACCCAGCATAGTGCTGGTGGAGCCGAGCAGTTCAGTCCAGGTCATACTCCTTCACTCTATATGCCGGGCCCTGTTTCTAGGTGCCAGGGTTGAAGCAATGACCCAAACTACCAAGGATGCCTACCCAAAGGGGGATCTTTTAAAATGTTCATCAAATTATCACCCCCTGCTCAAAGCCCACCATGGCTTCCCGCAGTCCTCAGGGTGAAATCCACGCTCCACCCTGTTGCTCTCAGTGTCCTGTGCAGTGAGGCCCCTGCACCTTCGACCTCAGCTGTGCCCTTCCTTTCATTCACTTTCCCAAGCCAGACCTGCCTTCCTTTGATCCCCAAGCAGGACAAGCTCTCTGCTGCCTCAGGGCCGCTGTACATGCAGCCCCCTCTCTCTGCAATGCCCTTCCCTCTGTACCTCACTTAGCTACATCCAGATCTAATGCCATTTCTTCAGAGAACCCTTCTCAGACGCCCCCATGTAAGGTAGGACCCCTCTTTAATTTTCCTCATCAGCCCTGCGTTCATCACAACATGTAGCATACATTGATTTGTGCAATGTTTGATTTAATGCCTGTCTCCGCACCCTTCCCCCAGGACTGTGAGCCCAGGGCCCAGGGCTATCTTGGTCACCGCATTGCGCCCATTGCCTCTCACAGGGCTGGGCACAGAGTGTACCTCGGTGAATGTTTGCTAAATAACTTAATGAAGAATGATCCTTAAGTCAAATTCTGTTGTTCTATGAGTCCCACAGACCAAAACTATATCACAGATGATGATGATGATAGCTATTATCATGTTAATAGCCTTCAGATCTGAACTGAAACACCCACGCCTTCAGGTGAGTCTGGCCCTCGCCCTGGCTCTGGGCTCCCACAGCCCGCAGGCTCCCCACCTCCTGGCCCCGATCATCCCAGCCTGTCGTTTTCTGCTTTCCTCTGGACTGTGGGCTCTGCGAGGGCAAGGCCCAGGGCTGTCTTCATCACTGCTGCTCTCTGCAGTGCCCAGTACCCATAATGGTACCAAAATTTATGGAAAAGCAAAATGAGCTTAGGAAGCACTTTAGAAATGGTCATTTTTATATTAATAACGGTAACAAGAAGAATGAACATTTAGCGCAGCCGGGTGTGGCTCAGTGGTTGAGCATCAGCCTAGGATCCAGGAGATCGCAGTTCGATTCCCGGTCAGGGCACATGCCTGGGTTGCGGGCTCCATCCCCAGCAGGGGGCGTGCAGGAGGCAGCCAATCAATGACTCTCATCATTGATGTTTCTTTCTCTCTCTTTCCCTCTCCCTTCCTCTCTCTGAAATCAATACAGATATATATATATTTTTAAAAAGAATGAACATTTATAAGGCCTCCCATTCCAGGCTCTGTGTCAAGTGCTATACAGAGGTGGATGCATCGCTGAATTCTCATAGCAGTCCCATGTCATTGTTTATTACCTCCATTTTACAGATGAGGAAACTGAGGCTCAGGGAGGTGATGCTTCTCGCTCAGTCTCACAGCCAGGAAATGGCAGGAAGCAGGAAGTGAGGTGAACCCCTAAGCTCTGGCCGCTGTCCCCCTGATCTCCCGCCTTCTTCTGGGAACCCCTGCTGTCCCTCCCACCCCACAGGGAAAGCCCCCACCTATGGCTCTGCACTTGAACGTCTTGGGGTCGAGGTGGTGGAGCTGCATGTGGGCCAGGGCGGTGGGGCCGGCACAGGCCCCGGTCCCCACGCTGGCGTTCACGCTGGGCATCCACTGCAGCAGCCAGAGGACACGGCAGTCACACTGGAACGGGTTCCCACGGAGGTCCCTGGGGCAAGAGGCCGGGGAGGGGCTGCGACCCGGCTTCCACCCTCTGGAGGCCATGCTCCCCACCCCCTCCCCAGGTAAGAGTTCAGGATGGAGCCCCACAGGTGGCGTGAAAAATATGAATCATTGCAGCTAGAAGCGTTGTGCCCACCAAAATTGGGCACAGATGTCCCCTCCCTCCTCCAACATTTCCACCCTCCCCACCCAGCCCCCTTGAACCTCACACATGAGTCAGGGTCTCCAGGCCTCGGAACAGGAATCTGGGGAGGGTCTCAAGATGGTTATTGGCCAGGCTCCTGGTGGAAGGAGAGAAAGAGGAGGGACCGTCAGCAGCTCCCAGGACAGCCTGTGTCTCTGGGTGATGGGGTGTGGGGTGCCTGCCAGCGCAGGCTGGGGCAGTGGAGGGGTGAGGCCTTGGAGGCACGTACAGGTGTGTGAGTGAGCGAAGTCCTCTGAGAGCATTCTTAGAGATGGAACCAATTTCATTGTCCTCGATGAAGCTGTGGAGGGAAAGGGGGGTGGGGGAGAGACCTTCAGTTTTTTGCTGTGGCCTCAGCTGTTAGGGCAACCCACCCCATGGAAGCCATATGGCACTGGAATGTGCTGAATTCTCCCCCAACACTTGGCATAATCCCAGGGGAAGCCTCCTCAGAAACCTCACTGAGGTCCCAGCCTACAGTCCTGGGAGCCAAGAACCTGACCCTCTGGTCATTGCCAACCTCACAGTGAACACTGCCACCATTGTCACCACCACTGACACTATGGTCACCAATACCAGCACCAGCATCACTATCACCACCAATACGCCACCATTACCCATTATGACCAATACCCATGCCTCTACCATTGTCATCAACCCTAGTACTAATAACTGCCATCACAACACCACACTGGGCCACCAGTGTCACCAATACTGCCATCCTCATCACCAACACCAATATCACCACCGACTCCAACACCACCATCATTACCACCTCTGACACCAGCAACACTAATAAGCATCACCAACAACACAGCCTTCATGATCAACACCAAAACGACTGCCACCATCATCACCAACACTGTCACCATTATCACAAGCCTCAGCACCAGCACCAGCATCGCCAACACCAACTTCACCAGCATCCCCAACACTCACCTCCTCCCCCACCCCTGGACCACTACTGCCACAATCTTCATACCTACCAACACCTCCACCATCACCACCAAACCAGTACAACAATGTTTTCATTACACCGCCAACACCAACCTCCTACCCATAACCATCACCCGCGCCCGCACCAACACTAATACACTAATAGTGGAATTTCTCAGGTCCGCTACACTGATGATGATCACTGCCACCAACTCCCCCAACTTCATCCTCAGTATCACCAACAGCCCCATCCCTGTGGGTCTGCCACTTTCATCAGCACCATCCGCGCTCCATCATCCTCAACAATGCCACCACTTCCCTGGGCGTACATAAGTCAGGTAGGGCCAGAGACAGTCTCGGGTTTCCAGGCTTTTAGTGGATCTTCAAGCACAGAGAGGTGAGGTGAGCAGGCTGAGATCACACAGGAATCCTAAGCAGGAATCCTGACCCCACCCAAGAGGCCAGGCCCCTTGCCCCTCAAGGAGGGACCCTTTCCAGAAGCTTCCTCCCCAGGGCAACAAGCCCCTACCTCCCCCTACTCCGGGAGCCCCAGAGGGGCCCCTTCTTCCTCTCTCAGGTCCCCATTCTGGGCCCATCCCCTGGCCTCACTCACAGGTACTGCAGGTGGGACAGGCCCGCAAACGCATCGTCCTCAATCACAGAGAAGGAGTTGAATGTGAAGAGGCTGGTGAGAGAGCAAGAAAGAAAATTTTCCAGAGGGGCTGCCCCCATCTCACATTCTAACCTCGGCCCCCACCCTCAGCCCACATGGCGTGGTCACACACACACATGCATGCGATGTAAGTATGTGCATGGATGCAGACGCTTTCACAGACACACCCGTACACACATGTGTGCACACAGCCCCACACGCGTGTGCATGAACACCCACTCCCTTCAGCAGTTGTCGGCTCTGCTGGGCCCCACTCACAGCAGGTGCAGTGACGGCACCCTCAGGAAGCTGCCGGCCTTCAGCTGGGTGACTCCAGTCCTCACGAGTGAGCTGGGGACAAGGGCAATTGCGGGTGAGGGAAAAGCCACTCCAGTGCTCCAGTCCCATCCCAGAGCTGTCTCTTGTCTGGGGGACCCTGGCAGGCCACCATGGCCCTGGGTGTATTTCCCTTACTTCTCCCCCAGGGACACAGCACTTGCTCGCCTCACTGGCAAGGGTCCTGGCAGCACAGCCCACCCCCTGGCTATCCCTCATCCGGGGCCCCCAGTGCTCCTGCTCCCCTTTGGAATTTCCCTTCTGCTCCCTTTCAAATCCCAGCAGCCCCCGTTTGGCCATCCCAACATCCTTTGCTGCCCACCTCCCAAGATCCTGACAGGCCCCTGTTTCCTTGGCACCCTGCCCCCAACCCCTGGGGTGCCAGACTCCCATCCCCACCCTCAGGCCCCCAAAGGGCCTGACACTCACAGTGACAGCAGGGTCGGGGAGAAGCTCTCGGGCAGGTCCGGGGAGCCTTCACACAGGGCACTGTCTTTGGAGCAGGAGCAGCTCAGAGGACATTTTCCCTTTGGGGGTCTCCAGGCCACCCCTGCCCCGGCCTCAGCCAGCAGCAACAGCAGCAAAAAGCCCGCCCCTCCCATGCCCCCTCACCCCTGCTGAGGCACCAGCTCCTCTCTGCCCACCCAGCTTCGCCCAGGCTTCGGCCACTACATCTCCCATGCCAGGCAACCCCCCATTCCGCCAGCTGGCACACTCTGCCCTGGCTTCTCTCTCTTTCTGTTCTCTCTTTCAGTCTGTCTTTCTCCCTGTATCCCTTTGGAGTCCAATTTTCTATTTATTTCTATTTATTTCTGTCCTTCTTCCTGTCTCCTCTCTTTTTATATTTCCCACTCTGTTTCTCTCTATCTCTGTCTCTATCTCTGTCTTTTTTCTGTCTGTTTCTCTGTCTGTCTCTCAGCCTGTTGGCCTTTCTTTCTGTGTGGTGTGGTGGTGGTGGTGGTGGTGTGTGTCTCCCTCTGTCTGTATTTCTTGTCTCCCAACCCCCTTTTCCAGCTCTCTGTATGTTTCTTCCCTCCTCCCACACCCCTTCTCCCTGGAGGTTTGGGAAAGGGACTCAATGGGCACCGGGTGCGCCCAAAAAGCCGGGTAAGAAAGAGGAGGGGGAGGTCAGAGGCCATAGGAAGAGCAGCTCTGGGGAAGGGACTGGATGGTCCCATGGGCGGGGAGGGGCCACCAAGGGCTGGAGCCTCCCTGGCCACTCCCAGGCAGCCCCCTGTCCAGATTCCCCACTCAGGGAGTGTGAGGAGGATGTCACCAGGGTGGGGACCAGATGGCTCTGAAAGCAGGAAGGGGCTGGGAGGAGAGACCACTGGGGCTGGAGTCACCCTAGTCACTCCCAGACAGCCCCCTCCCCAGACTTCAGGAGAGCGCAGTGGACGCTGTCAACAGACTTGGAGGGGCCAGCTCAGGTCCAACTGCTCCCTCTGGTGGCCACACTTGGCAGGGCGCTACCCGCCCCAAATCCACTGCTCTTGCCTGCTCGAAATTAACCCCTTGAGCGCCCGCTTCCCACTGGGGGTACGGAGTCAATCCAGGAAAAATGATAATGCCACCCCTTCTTCAGCATTGGCTCTGCACCAGGCCCTGTCGCGAAGGCTGATCTACTAGCTCCTCTGACCTCTTCACAGCCTCCGAGGTTGATACTGCTGTATGGCCATTTTACAGAGGGACACACTGAGGAGAGAAGGCAGGAAGCTTGAGGTCTAGATGACCCAGAAAGGACAGAGGCAGGACAGGAGCCCAGGCGCCGGGTCCAGGGCCTCTCCACATGATTTTGCCTTCTTTCTTTGGAGATCAGAGCTCATGGATAGAGGTTGTTTTTATTTGGACTAAGCTTTTTAGCAATTTGGATAGATTCTGCCTGTTAAATAAGAAAAATAAATAAATGGCAGTTGTTACCAAACCCAAAATAGTAGTAATAATACTTACTTAGCACTTACTGTGTGCCTGTCTCTATGTAAATTTACTCAGTCCTCACAACAACCCTGTGAGGTGGGTACTATTACTAATTCCCACTTTATGGACTGGGGAACTGAGGCTTGAGGAGTTTAAATGATTTGTTTCATGGCACTGGACAGATCTAAACCTAACTACTTGCTCCTGCCCTTGAGTAAAACACACAGCCTCTCTCCTCCTGCTGCACAAATCCAGAAAACTTGGGGAACAAAGGGCTAAAAGCTCAGGCAGGATCACACATATCTGGGTTCCAGGCCCAGTTCTGTGTGGATTTAGGAAAATAAATCATCAGCCTCCCTGATTCTCAGTTTTCCCATCTGTAAAATAGGACAATCATGGTGCCCACTTCCCAGGTGTGTAGAACATTCAGTGAGGCAATGGAGGCAACGCCCCTGGCTTGGGGTTCAGTGCAGGGTGGGCATCGCACAGTGGTCAGTGGGCTTAGGGTGGACTCTGGACCTAAGTGCATGGCTGCACCCAAACAGCAAGGCACTTGGGTTTTGGTCACCTCAGCTGTAAAGGAAGGATGATAAACTCCTTACAGGGTCTTTGAGAAGATAAAGAGCTTAGTGTCTGAGCACAGAGGGGACACTCACAGCATGCCCAGCCCAGTGAGGACAATGATGATCGTCACTTACTGTGAGCCAGGCTTTGTTCTAAATATTTTACACGGCTCATTTCAGATAATCATTCCAACCTCTCTGTAAGGTGAATGCTATTGTTATCTCCATTTTACAGAAGAAGAAACTGAGCCACAGAGAGGTTAAGTCATTTGCCCAGCATCACACAGCTAGACAGCAGCTGAACCACTCTAATCTGGAGCATGTGGCCCTGTGAGGGGAGGAAGCCAAGGACTGGCTAGAGCAGGCCAGGTGCCCTCTTCCTGGATCACTCCCTTGCTCCCTATCTCCCCTCCCCAGTGCTGCATAAACATCAGGGTTATCATTAACCAAGGTCTGCTGGTGACCCTGGGGTGCAGGCCCAGGAGGGGCAGAGGCTGAGAGCTTAGACGGATGGGGATGAGGGTGCCTTTAGAAGCCCTGTAGGTCCTCTGAGGCCATGTGCACACATGTGTGTGTGTGTGCCAGGGCTACGCCTGTGCTCGAGTGTGAGCGTGTACACCTTCCCCTGACTGTCCTGCAGAGCCTGAGGTCTGGGCCTTGCTTCTGACCTCCTTGACTGAAAGGGGGGCAGTTTCTGCCCTTAACCACCAGGGGGACCCTGGGAGAATTAGCTCCACTTTGCTCAGCCTAGATTTGCTCATCTCTAAAATGGGGTTGATAGTAAGACAATGTAGGACTAGAGGCCTCCGAGCCTGGCCTGAGGTGACACATCTGGCCTCAGTGATTTCTCCATTCTATAGGATGGGAAGCTGAGGCACAGAGAGGTCATATGGACTGCTCAAGTTCACGCAACCAGGAGTGGCAGTCTAGACCTGACCCCAGATTTCTCTGTCACCAGTGCCTTGTGAATTTGGTCTGCCCATGAGGACGCCAGCTGTGTTGTCCTCCAAGAGGTCCTAGAAGCCATGTGATCTCAGGGAAGGGGAAGTTCAGGGTGAAATACATCAACTCGGGTTTGATGGTGTCAATGTGTGAACAACAGTGTGTAGGACTATTATGTCTGTGGTTGTGTGGCCGGCTGTGTGCTTGTTTGCCTGTGCATGAGGTTGTGATCACAGGTGTGTGTGTCTGTCTTTGTGGTTATGTGTAAGAGCAGCTGGTTGTCTGTGTCCTCGACAGTGTTTCTGCCTCTCTTTGTGCCCATGTAAATGTGTGTGAGTGTCTGTGTACATGTGTACACAAGCTTGTGGACCTTCACATCTCTGAGACTGTATAGGAGTGCTGGCTGTGTGCCTATGTTTTTGAGTGTATTTTTGTGTGACATGTGTGTATGGGTGTGTTTCTGTACCACCATTTGTAAGGATGTCTTCATAAGAGTGTGTAGCTTTATGAACCTTTGGTAGTTGTGTGGCTGTGTCCTTGACTGTGCCTCTCTATAAAGATATCCTTCGGAGTGAATATGTGTGTGTGTTGTTTGCGTAAACAAATGCATTTGTCTTGGTGTTTTGTGACTGGTGTAAGAGGTGCTGGCTGTGTGTGTATGTCTTTGGGTTTCTCTATGAATGTGTTATTCTGTGTGTGTCTGCCTCTCTGTTTGTATGTATATACATACATGTATTTGTGTGCTTTTTTTGCCTGTTTATCTGGATTTGTGGGTTTCTGTGTGTGCGTGTGTGTGCACCCATGCACACATTCCTGCGGGATTAAACAGTCAGCAGTGGATAACACGTACACACACTGAAATGTCTCCCAAACAGCCCTGTAGTGTTTGCTGAATAGGGCTTCAGAGAACGTTGGAATCAGGGGTCAGTGGGCTCCTCAACACTCAGGCTAGGTGACCTTACTTAGTTCCTCCTAAGCCCAATTCCCAGGGAGTAGCACTGAAAATCACTGACGCCCCTTAGCCCAGCTCAGTAGCTCTCTGAAATGGGCCAGAGGCATGTGCATGTGCGTGTGCATGTGTGCGTGCATGTGCATGTGTCTGCAATCCAGTCGTCTCCGTCAGGACCTCCTCTCTCCAGCTTTCCTCAACGTGGCTGTCTACTGTTCCTCCATCTGAGCGGAGAGAGTTAACCTAGCGGGCCAGGGCGGTCTGGGCTGGGGGCCGCCCCCTGGCCCCCCTCCAGCACCAGCTCCAGTTACAGCTGCTGGTTGGGGAGGGCATGGCTGGGGTGGGGCTGGGAGGGGAGACTGCTGGGGGCGGTGCATCCAGCTCTGGGCCAGGGGGTCCAAAGTGCTCGCCGGGTCACAGCCAGACTTGGGGGCCTGCTTCCAGCAGGGGACAGCCTGATTGGGGTGAGCGTCCCCCAGCCCTCCCCTCTCGGCCTCACCCTTCGCCTAGCTGGGCAGCCTATTTTGGGAGCAGGAGTGGCCAGCCCCAGGCTTCCCAGGCAGGCCGGACTCAAGAGAAATGGAGTATGATTGGGACATTGGCTTCCCCCAGGGGTGGGAGTGTGGGTGCAACTTCTCCCTTCCTTGCTGCTACCCCTGGCTGGGTGTGGGTTGTGGACATTCACGTATGGCGGTTGGGTTGCGTCACTGTTTGGGGGCACTGGAGGCCTAGATGAGATGTAATGCGTGCCTGGCTGTGTCTCCACCCAATGTCCTGCCCCAACCAGAAGTGTGGAGGGAATGGGCACTGTCTCCATTTCAGCCCCACTGTGTGTGTGTGTGTGTGTGTGTGTGTGTGTGTGTGTGTCCCTGCCCCTGGCATCTGTCTTTAATCTCATGTCACTTGCCTGGTGTTGTCCGCTTGTGAAAGATGTCACCCAGAGGTAGGCGGAGGGGATGTTTTTCCCTTTTCTCATTGTTTCCAGAAGAGGAGAAGGGGTGGCCTTTCCCCAGCAGGGTTGTGCTTGACCCCAGGGAGGGAAGGAAGGCTGTTGCCATGGTGGCCTGTGCAAGGCAAATTCCTCCAGAGTGAAGTGGGAGATATTTATACCCAGGGTCAGGCAGAGAGCGACTGTCAGTGGCCAGGGCAGCCCAGCTGGGATATTTCGGACACACAGGCCATGGTGTGCCGGCAGGTGGGCCCTTGGACATGTCCTGCCGTCTTGTCCCCTACAGTGTATCTGTCTGTCCATCCGTGTGGGGTGAGGCCTCCTGCTCGCCATTAGAGTGGGTGCTGGGAATCTGCGGCCTGCTGTGGGAGGCCCAGGCCTGCAGGAGATCTCTGTGGGCTCTGGTGTCTCACCCCTGTCCCTGTGGCCGTGTGACCCCCATTGTGTGGGTTGATTTGGTGACACTGTGTCCTGTGAAGCAGGGGGTGCCCCTGTTACTCAGGGTGGCTGACAAATGCTTTTGGAATTAAGTCCCTCAGCTGTCTCTGACTTAACCCCTTGGGTTCAGGCTCCAATGGTGGGGAGACGAGGGTACGCATTTCCTAACTCTTGGTGTCCCCCAGGACAATGGCATCTCTCGATCACATCTTGGTTCTCTGTGTGGGTCTCCTTGCCGTGGCTAGAGCAGGTGAGTCTGGTCTGGGGAGGCAGCCCACTACCCACCTCAGACCCAAGGGTGGCAGGAGTTGGGGAAAACCCTGTTAGGGAACCAGGTTGGAGACTCCAACCTAAACTGAGTCAGTTGGGGCACTTGGAAATCGGGGGGTCTCACATGGGGTCCTGTAACAGGCTAGGATGCCCAAGTCAGTCAAAGGGTGGGATGGTGGCTGGCTTCCCCAGAATGATGGAATCACAGACAACCTGTAATGAGATGGGGAGCTGAGATAGCTAGATGTCCCTTGCCCCACCCAGGACAGTGCAGAGAAGGTAGCTAAGACCCAGGGAGGGTGGGTAGCCTGCTTAGGGTCCAACAGGTCTCCAACTCTCAACCCAGGAAGGCAGAGCCCCCAAAAGGGTCTTTGGATGGCCCTGGCTGTCCAGGAGCCCAGGAAGCATCCAACCCCTGATTTCTCTTTCTCTTTCCAGAAGCTGCACAGGAACACGACCCATTCACCTATGGTGAGGGAGGGAGGAGCACCTGTCTTCGGGAATCCGGGGGTGGGGTGGGGGGTGGCCTGTCTTGTCCTCACTGTCTCTCTCTTGTCTGCTTCTCTGCCTCTTTCTGTGTGTCTGTCTCGATTTGATCCCTCTGTCTCGCTGGTCCTCTCTCTCCTGTGACCTCTCAGTACCCTACCGCCATCCTCGGCCGCTTCCCGCCCTTTCTGCACTCACGGCTCCTCACGCTCTACATCGCCCTTCCCTGCTCCCCGGCTTCCTCGGGCGCCCCCTGCACTGCCCGGCTCCCGCCCCTCCTTCACGCTCACCTCCCTGACCCACCTCCTCCCTCCTCCCTGATCTGTTCCTCCCTCTGATTGATCTTTCTCCCCCCATCCCTCCTCCTTGCTCCCTCCGCCCCATTTTGCCCGTCTCCTGTCCTCCCTCCCTGCCCTCACCCTCCTCCCTGCTGCCCATAGACTACCAATCCCTGAGGATCGGAGGCCTCATCATCGCCGGGGTTCTCTTCATTCTGGGAATTCTCATCATCCTCAGTGAGCGCCCCCCCACTGCCTCCAGCCCGGCTTCCGCCTGTTCCCACCCTGTCCCCGCCCCGCCCAGTCCCCGCCCACTTCCAACCGCGCCCAATCACCACCTCCCGCCCGCCCAGGCCCCGCCCCATTCCCCCCACCTCCCACTCCCGACCCAGCGGCCGCCGCCCCGCCCTCCGCCCCGCCCCCGCCCCGCGGCCCCGCCCCTCGCGCGCGCCAGCTGGAGCGAGAGCGCCTCTCGGTGCCGCGGAGAAGGGACTCCCAGCCCGGTCTTCCCCCCACTACCCACCCGCAGGCAGGAAGTGCCGGTGCAAATTCAACCAGCAGCAGAGGTAAGGGGCCCTCCCTGCACTCATTCACCTACTCCCGCTCCACGGGGGCTCTGGGGGTGAGGCGGGGAGTCCACCCAGCCCGCAGCCAGAGACCCTTCAGCAAATTTGTATGTATTAAGCACCTACTAGGTGCCAAGCCCCAAGCCAGGTCCTGGGACCAAGCAGTGATTGAACGGCCCTCTCTGCCGGGCGGAGCGCCCAGCCCGGTGGGGGCGGTGGCCGTCGGTTCCAACTGCTTCACAAAAATAAAGTCACAAAGCGTGATGAGTGCTGTGCAGGAGCCGCGGCGAAATGAGATCACCACTTGGTGGCCCAGTTTAGCTCAGAGTCTTGCTGCCAGCTCTTTGGTTCATCTTCAAATAAAAATTTAAAGCCCAGGCAGTGCATAAGCACAGTCGCCTTCTCTATGTTGAAACAATTATAGATGTTATCATAAATAATAGCTAATATTTCGTGGGCGCGTCCTCCGTGACGATCCCGTTGCGCCGTGTATGCCCCTTCCCAGCGCGTCTCCGAGGTAGGTGCTGTTATTAACCTCCGCGCACAGAGGAGAAAGCCGAGGCTCAGGGAGGTGGAACCACTTGCCTGTCCTTCCCCTCGGAGAGGAGGCCATCTCGAGGCAGTCTGCCCCTCAAGTCCCTTTGGTCATACGTCCCCCAGCAACTCCAGTCCCTGCCCCAGCACTGCGGGAGGTTCTCGCTGGTACCCGCCGCGAGCGCCTCCCGCCACAGCTTAAAGCGCTCCCGGGTGCCCCCGATTCCTGGCGGAGCCCCAGCCGGCTCCCTCCCCATCTGGCCCCAGGGCCCGCGGGTCTGCGAAATGAGGGCTGCCTCGGAGGGATCATCGGGGCTGGGTGCCTTTTTTTTTTTCCCATTCCCAATTCCTCTGCTTCTCTATTCCCAGGACTGGAGAACCTGATGAAGAGGAGGGAACTTTCCGCAGCTCCATCCGCCGTGAGTTTGGGGAGACTTCGGGTGTTTGGGGGTGAGGGTTGGTTCCAAGACACCCCCACCCCCGTTCCTGGCCCTCTCTGGGCGTGTGGAGGGTGGGGCTTGATCTCAAACCGGAGGGTGGGGAATTGCCCTGCTGCTCCCCACTCCACAGGGACCGGGGTGCCCCTCCTGACACCCGAACTCTGTGTTCCCCCTCAGGTCTGTCCAGCCGCAGGCGGTAGAAACACCTGGCACGATGGAACCCAGCCAGGTCCTGCAGCTCCGTCTAGGCTGGGGGAGGGGGCGAAAGTCGGAGGTAGACGGGCTGGGGGACGCTCCCGACGCCCCCTTTTCACCCCCACAGGATTCTCCAGGCACCTGACCCCTCCCACCCACCACCTGCGCACCCGCTGCCACCTGGACTGCCCTCCTCCCCAGCCCGGACCCCACAGACTTCTCTCCGCCGCCCAGACTTCCAATAAAACGTGTTTTCTCTCCTGACAGCATTTTGTGGATGTCAGTCCCTCTGCGCGAAAGCCTGGGCGGGCACCCTCTTGGACCCGGCAGGGGGCGCCCCCACCCTTGGGGAAGGGGCGGAGACCTCAGCAGTGGGCGGGGGCGGGGGCGGGGGTGTCCAGGTCGGAGGCGGGCTCTCCGGGCCCCCATTGGCTACGGCCCCCCCAACACCAGGGCTCCCCCATCTCCCCCAGACATCAGTCCGTGCGTCTTCCAGCTGCTGCAGCCGCGCCTTCACCGCATCGGCATCCAGCCGCCCCCTGCTCCAGCCCGGCATGGCGACCCCAACCCAGGCCCCCACAAAGGGTGAGCGTAGCCTGGGGAAAGGGCGCAGGGGGGCTCCGGGATCTAAGAGCTTCAGAGAGAGGATCTGGGGAGATATCAGTACTGGAAAGGGAGGGGCGTGGGGAAGGGGATGTCCGTTCCTCCCATGGGCTGAGGCCCTTGCAGCGCACCCCTTGGCACCCCTCTGGGCCTCTTGGACACCCTCTCCCGGTGGTGTCGTTCTGTGCGGGACCCGCGGTCGGAGAGCAGCGGTCCCGAGAGAAAGGATGCTCGGACCGGTAGCTATGGCAACCGGGTGGCTGATCCTGCACAGCACAGCGATGGTAGTGGCCCCGAAGAGACGGGCTTTGAGGGCGGGAGCCGGTGGGTCAGCAGCCACGGAGGTTCTCGCCCTTTCAGGGTCCCTGAGGTGGGTAAGGGGGGTGGGGGGGGTCATATCCCTCTTTTTTCTCAGTGCTAGCTTCTCTGGTGGTGTTTCCTGAAATCCCTGACGGGCAGGTTCAGTGGGAAACGGGAGAAAAAGGGCAAGAGAGGGAGATGGAGGAAATGAGAGAGAGATGGAGAGAGACAGAAAGAGAGGGAGACAGGAATATAGAAAGAGACTGACTGGGAGCCTGAAAGAGGCAGACAGAGATCAAGAGAGACAGGAGACCCAGGGTCAGAGACCCAGAGACCCAGAAAGACAGATATGAGACTCAGAGAGATTCTGGGAGAGTGGAGAGAGACAGACAGCAACAGACAGAAATGCAGAGAGAGAAAATCAGAGAGAGAGAGAGGGAATGAGGCAACCGTGCAGAGGGAGGCACAGGGAGAGACAGGAGGTGAGAGAGAGACCCAAGCGCCAGAGAGGGATGGAGAGAGGAGGAGGGGCAGCACAGGGTGGGGCCTGAGCCGCGGCGATGAGCCCCCCTGGGCAGGAATGGGTGACAGGACCCTCCTTTCCAGCCCTCATTCAGGGGTGTCGTCTGGTCCGGGGGCTGCACTTGGGTGGCACAGATGCTACTCCCCACCCCCAGCCAGCCACAGGGATGTACATTTCACACCCATTAACCCAGTTCTATGCACCCACTTAAACACGCTCTCTCCCCTAAGAGCCTCCTCTCCCGAGCCTGCCTCTTCAGAGGAGCCAGGGGAAGAATGGTTTAATTGAGGGTGGGGGGCAGAGGAAGGGTTGCCCGCACCGAGAGCAGGGCCAGGGATGAGGCTAGCGGTGCTGAGGAAACCCCACTCCACTCCAGTCTTGCCTTCCCTGCCCCCTTTCCCGGTAGGCAGGGGCTGCTGCACTGAGCCGTATCTGCAGAATTGGAAGCAGGGCGGGGTGGGGGGGCGGCCTGCAGAGGCTGGAAACCACCCAGGGAGAGGGGGCTGGGCTGAGCTGGCTGGCCTGGCGGGAGCCCAGGGCTTCTTTCCGTGGAGATGGTTAGCAGGATCGATGACAGTAGGCGGGCCGAGGTGGGAGGACAGACGCCTCAGCACCCCCCCTCCCCCGACCTTTTCCCTAGTCACAGCAAGAGCCCGGACCACAGGTCTCGGGAAATCCCGGGGGGGGGGGGGGGGGGGGGGGGGGGGAGAATGTTGTGGCTTGCAAACTGCTTAAGGAAACTAAATAATGGATTGTCGGGGGTGGGAGGGGGCAGGGGGGCAGGTAGAGAAGGGTGAAGTCTCTTCCCAACCTGTCACAGAGCAGGAGGGAGAGTTGGGGGGCACACAGGAAATGCAGGAGACCCACTGGGCCTGGGTCCCCTATTCCTAAAAAGGACCCTCAGCTTGGCCAGAAGCCAGCCCTGTGGGGTCAACAAAGGGAGGGAGGAAGAGAGCAGAGGAAGTCAAGATTGGCCGTGGAGTTAGAAACCCAACCCCTAAGCCTCGCACAGAACCCACCCAGCCTGGGGTGCCTAAGCCCATCACCTCTCTTCGCCTCTCATGATGCCCCAGTTGCCATAGCAACCACCTCCTTCCTCACATCTCTGGCAACTGACCAGAGTGGTGCACATTCCTTCTTCTGCTTCCTGACTCCACCCTTAGCCCAGCCTCGCCCTGAGGACCCAGATTGCTGGGGTAGCAGGGACCAGAAGAACTTCTGCATGGAACCAGAGCTGCCAGGAAGGAACCAAAGAGGATTCTGGGACAGGAGCTCACCCAGTGGGCTCCCGAGGGTTTGGGTAGGGAGGGTATGTGGAAACAGGCGACGAAAGCGGGATGATCCAACTTCTCTACCTCTAGTCTCCTGCAGCTCAAAAGGCACTCTCTTTCTCTTCCTTCCTTCCTTTCTCTCTCTCCCTTTCTCTCTTTTTTCCCCCTTCCTTCCTTAAAAACTTCTTCAATTTTTATAAATTCCAGGATTAACAGCAGAGATGAGTCAAACAAATGTACTCCCATCTTGTGAGGGAACTAAGACAGAGCAGAGATGACAAATAATGTTTTCCCATCTTGATGAGTTTAAGTGCCACCTTCATGCTTTTTGCCCTATCCAAATCTTCCCTATAGTGCTATTTATTTAATATTTTTTCCTTCAAGGATTAACCTTTAAAAAACATAATTTGCTTTGTTATATCACCACCACAAATGGAAAATCAGGATTATTATTATTTTGTCTTAAATTGAAGGCAAGTATAAAAATGATCTTAAACAAGTGACTTCACTTTCCTGGGCCTTCGTGTCCCTCTTCTGTGGCATGAGGATGGAGATAGCACCTATATCAGAGAGCTGCTATGAAAATTAAATGTGTTGATATCTGTAAAATGCTTAGAAGAGAGCCTGGCATGGAGTCAGTGCTATAGAGTGCTGGTTAGATAGCAAATAAAGGAGAAAACCAAATAATGTCACAAAACTCTACCTAGATATTGTTGCCTGTTGAAGGCTCTGAGCCCAAGGCCTGTGTTCTCTTGAGAAGAGGGGGAGGTTAACGAGGGCTGGAAGGTGTTAAAGATACATCAGCATGAACCTATGACTTCCTCTTTGAAGACTGAGCGGAGAATGGAGAGAGTGAACTTGCACATTGTGTGAGTCAGTGCTATTCAGCGCCTTGCCTAGGTGCCACCTGTATCAGTCCGTTTAGGGGTAACAAATAGAACCAAACATCTCAGGGGCTTCTGACAGCCAAGGTTTATTTCTCTGTTATACTGAAGGTCACTCACAGGTCAGCTGGGGGATCTCCATTCACCAATTAAAACTGGAGAAGTTACCATCTTGAACATTCATGTCACCAGGCCAAAGTCAAAAAGGAGCTCTTGTATGGGCTCTTAAATGCTCCAGCCTGGAAGTGACGATGACATTTCTGCTCAGTTCATTGGCCAGAATTAGTCACATGCTCCCTTCCCCCCACCTCAAGACAGCAATCTCTCCCTGAGCCTGAAGGGAAGAACACTAATGACAACACCTGGCATCGCTGGCCCCCCTCCCCTAGTGGTGCCCTAGAATTCTGCTCTAGACGAGGCAGACTGTGTGAAGAGCTGTCAGAGGAATTTGGGAGCCATCAGGATGGGTTCTTGGATGGGACGGATATTCTGAGCTCTCCCGAAGGGGAATATGGTTTGGGACAGGGAGGTTGAAGATTGGGAAAAGTAAATCCACAAACATGCATATTTTATCCACACATTAACATTTATGAAATCAGGGTGAGTCTTCTAATGGATGAGTATGCTTCACGTGGTACAGTAACATACATATTCATGCGTAACACACACATACACACATACTCAGGGAAAGCTACTACAAAATCAATTATGAATCTTAAAATCTGTACTGCCTTAGAAATAAGTGATATAAAATACATTAGATATAGCACAATATAGGGAATATTATAGGATAGCTCCCCTTGCTGGATTTGGTGGCAGAAGCAAGTGGATGAGGGCAGGAGGCGCAGTGCCTGCTTTTTGGAGCTCTCGGATGACTGATAGGTCCTCGGGAGTGTTCAGGGGAAGCTGACACACTCAGCAGCCCATCAGCGAGACTGGAGTCTCTGCACCCCCAGCACCGTATGCAAATGGATTATGTATGTGCCTTCTGGAAATGAGTGCATAATTTGCAAGAGACCTCCACAGGGGCAAGGACCAGGACTGCCATGTATGGTTGGGAAGGTCGTGCACTATACAAGGGAAGGTACCAACCCAAAGATTAAGTGGGGCTGGAATCCATCCTGTGCTTCACTCTTTGAGCCTTGTGTCCTGCCATGAAGCCGTATCACCCAGAGCAAGCCGTCTCTTTATCTGATTTCTACACAGCAGCCATTGAGCCAGTGACCTCATCTGGATCCTCATAAATGTTAAGAAACCAGTGTTGAAATATTTTTTCCCTCTCTCTCTTTCTCTGCCTTCCTTCCTACAGTTCCTCAGGAACCTGACCCATTTCACTATGGTGAGTGGCAAATTCTGTGCTGAGGGTGCCCTGGGGCTGGATGGAGGGGTGGCTACAGGTCCCCACTGGTCACTGCTGAAGTGACTTCAGTTGTGGCTGATGTGTGCTGGGCCACTAGCCATGGGACCATGTGGATACCATTCCTACTAGCTGGGCTCATGGAGGGCAGAATCAGATTGGGGGGTATCTTCTCTGGGCCTCCTTCAGGCTTCACCAGGACCCTGGGCTGGTGCATTGGGGTCACCAGAGTAGCAAACAACTCTGAAGCCAGGTTGCCTGGACTTGAATCCTGGCTTGTCCACTCACTCTTGTGTTGCCTTGAGCAAGCAACTTTGCCTTTTTGGGTCCTTCTGTAAATAAGGGAAAGTAATAGTTCCCACCTACAAGGATTGTGAAAAAGATTTACTTGGATGAAGCCATTAAATCATTCCCTCAACATGGAAGCTCAAAGAAGTTGCCTCCAGGTCTAGCAGACCTGGCCCTGGTTCCCCTCTAAACACCCTCCTGCCCTCTGCCTTTGCTCACTCACATTGTTTCTCCAACACACCAAGTGCTCTCTGACCTCAGGGCCTTTGCACTTGCTCTTCCTCGGACAGAAACACTCCTCTAGTTCTCACACAGCTGGCCAATGCTCCTTTTCCTTCTTCAGGCCTCATGTCAAATATTGACTGCTCTGCTAGCAGCGGCCCTCGCTGAATCCCAGGCAAGGGGAGCCACACCACATCTATCCATGTCCCATGACTCCATGTTTTGTTTAGTTTAGTGCTTGATCACAATAATAAAGTTAACTCCCTGAGGGCAGAGACCTGGACCTTTGCTGGTACAGAGTGGGTGCTCTATAAATTAATATTTCAAAAAATATTTACTGTGGCATAATTAGACATGAATAATTCCTATTCGGAAAATAAAGGAAAGAATGAGATTCGGAAGTGTTGAGGAGAGGCTGGGAAATTCTAAATAGGACAGCCAGAGAAGGTTCTACCAACATTTGAATAAAGCCCAGAAGTTGGTACAGGAGAGATATTTGGGCGAAGATCTTTCAGGTAGAGGAACAGCAAATGCAAAGACCCTGAGGTAGGACCATGCCGGATATGCTTCAGGAAGAGAAGGGAGACCAGTGTGCCCAGGATTAGGGGCCTGAGGGGAAGTGGTGTGAGGTGAAGTCTGAGAGGGAACAGAGACTAGACCTTACGGGCCTTGTGGGCTGTGATGAGGACTTTGGCTTTTACTTGGAGTGCAATAAAAATGGGGGGGCGGGGGCAGCTCTAAGGGGAGGAGGACCCGATCTGACTCAGATGTTAAAGGATCCCTGTGCCTGGGGGTGGGGTGGGGGAAGGGGTATGGGGCTGGAAACCATAGAGAAGATTGCTTGCTGCAGTAGTCCAGACGGGTGACAATGGTGGACAGGACCAGGGAGGAGGCAGTCGAAGGAGGTCATATATATACACATATATACCCACAGACTCCAGAGGAGGGTAGGGAGAGAGAGGGCAAGGGGAGCTATGTTCCTCAACCTCACACTAATTCACTGGAGGAACCTCCAGGACAGCCTGCAGCATCCCTGAATTTGGGCCCTTGGCTGGGCAATCTGAAGCCAGGCCTGGGGGCTGAGGTGCCACCCCCACCTTGATGTCCCCCCTTATCTTCCCCAGACTATGACACCGTGCAGACCGTGGGCATGACTCTGGCTACCATATTGTTCCTGCTGGGCATCATCATCATCATCAGTAAGTGTGACCCTTTCCTGACACCTTCAAAGAGGGCCGCCTCCGGTCAGGCCCCAGGCCCCGAGAGAGTTCCCCTGCTGGCTTTGGACCAGACCCTTAGGTCCTATCTTCTAGTTCTGTCTGTCTCTCTCCTAACAGGCAAGAAGGTGAAGTGCAGGAAGGCGGACTCCAGGTCTGAGAGGTCTGGCAGCCATGGGAGAGAGGGGAGAGGGGCGGGAGCAGGAGGGCCCCGGGCCTGCCCAGAGTTTCACATAAAGCCTGTGGCTATTGAGCCTCTTTTTAAAAAAATTAATTGGACATATAACTTTCTAAGTGATCATCCTGCTAAATCTTGCACCCTTTATGCTTTTCTCTCTCATCTTTGCTTCCACAGCCCAACATGCAAGTCCTGTAAGTCGGAGCTTCCCTCCTCAGGTGAGGGGGAGAAAGTGTGTGGTTCTGGGAGGACAGGCGGGAGCCAAAGAGGGAGTCAGGAAAAGGGGACTTGCTCTGGATGTCCCTAAGAATGGGGCACCAACCCAATGGATGGCCTTGGGAAATTCAGTAGGAGCTGAGATCCTGCAGATCAAAATGTGAAACTGTGGGCAGTCAGTGGGCTGTGGAATGACCGAGGGTCTTCTAAGTCTCCCGGAAACAAGTCCACAAGCCTGTGAGAGCAAAGATGAACCACATCCCCCGATAGAAAGCCACGTGCCTGGGAAGAGAGGGGCCCCGCGTGGGAAAAGGGCTTCTGCGGGCAGGGTGAAGACAGCCGAGTACTAGAGAAGCAGGAAGACAGACGTTTCCAGGCTTCACTGTTCAGTCTGGAAGATCCAGCCCCATGCGAGGGAGACAGAGGAGGGAGGGAATGGAGGGAGGAGGGAAGGGGGGAGGAAGGGGTGATGGAAGGAAGGAAGGGAGGGAGGGAGGGGGGAAGGAAGGAAGGAAGGAGGGAAGGAAGGAAGGGAGGGAGGGAGGGAGGGAGGGAGGGAGGGGGGAAGGAAGGAAGGAAAGAAGGAGGGAAGGAAGGAAGGAAGGAAGGAAGGAAGGAAGGAAGGAAGGAAGGAAGGGAGGGAGGGAGGGAGGAAGGGAGGGAGGGAGGGAGGGGGGAAGGAAGGGAGGGAGGGAAGGAAGGAAGGAAGGAAGGAAGGAAGGAAGGAAGGAAGGGAGGGAGGGAGGGAGGAAGGAAGGGAGGGAGGGAGGGAGGGAGGGGGGAAGGAAGGGAGGGAGGGAAGGAAGGAAGGAAGGAAGGAAGGAAGGAAGGAAGGAAGGAAGGAAGGAAGGGGGGAAGGGAGGAAGGAAGGAAGGGGGGAAGGGAGGAAGGAAGGAAGGAAGGGAGGGAGGGAGGGAGGGAGGGAAGGAAGGAAGGAAGGAAGGAAGGGAGGGAGGAAGAAGAGGGAGGGAGGGAGGGAGGGGGGAAGGGAGGAAGGAAGGAAGGAAGGAAGGAAGGAAGGAAGGGGGGAAGGGAGGGAGGGAGGGAGGGAGGGGGGGAAGGGAGGAAGGAAGGAAGGAAGGAAGGAAGGAAGGAAGGAAGGAAGGGAGGGAGGGAGGGAGGGAGGGCGGGCTTCTGAAAAACGGCATCAGAATAGCGGGAGGACAAATGTATGGGCTGCAGGTTCTTAAACACCGAGGTAAGGAGTGTGAGGGCAAAACAAGGGAAAGTAAAACAAAGGGATAAGGGAGCGAAGGGGGTTGAGGGCGAGGATGGGGGTGGAGGGACGGGAGGGTGGGATGTAGGAGGGGTGGGTGCAGAGGGGAGGGGGTGTAAGAGGGGAGAGTGGGTGCAAGAGGGTGGGAGGTGTAAAGGAGGATGGAGAGAGAGGGAGGCTGTAGGAGGGGGACAAGCATGTAGATGAAAGATTGTGTCTCCTTGGGGCTGTTAATTTTACTTACGTAAAAATATCTCTCGACCTGTTTTTAGTGGAACTGTGTCCTCTCCAGAGGACAGGTGGGAATCAGATGGGAATCTCTCTGCCTCTTGCAAAGTTCTTGTAACTAAAAAAGTGGGCTTTAGGGTGCTCAATATTTGCGGGGATTTGGTGGAGAATTTCATGTGTTTTGTTTCATGTTCTTTTTTAAATTTAAATTTTAAAATTTTGATTGATTGATTTTAATTTTTAAATATGTCTTTCTTGATTTCAGAGAGAGGAAGGGAGAAGGGGAGAGAGAGAAACATCAGTGATGAGAGTCATTGATAGGCGGCCTCCTGCACGCCCCCTGTTGGGGGCTGAGCCGGAACCCGGGGCATCTGCCCCAACCATGATTTCCTGGATCATAGGTTGATGCTCAACCTCTGAGCCACCCCGGCCGGTCTCAAGTTCTTTTAATGAGATTTTAAAACATTAAGGGGACACTTTGCGGATGATTGGAGGGGGGAGGCCCTGACACCTAGGACACCGTCTAAGAACATGTACAGGGTTCTGACCCACTCCAGTTGAGTGATGGTCCCAAGTAGGTGGGAAACAGGGGCGTTCCTGTTGTGTCCCAATGTTCGGTGGCTGGGTGTGGGAAGGGCAGTGCAGGAGGAGGCTGGGAGCACAGGAGGGAGAGGGAGACTCCGTTTCTGACAGGGGGAAGGCCCAGAAAAGCCCAAGCTGGGCCAGGGGCGGTCTCAGCCTCCTCACAGGTGTGCTCCCCTCTATGACAGTGTCCTACGGGGCAGGACAAAGACACACAGGTGTCCCTATTTGGACCACACATTAGTGAGTGGGGAGGCAAGACAAGTCCTTAGTGCTAACTCAAGGATGTCAGTTCTTGGGGTTCTGGATTCCATGGTGGGGACGGAGAGCTCACTGGCTCTGGGGAGGGGGGTTGCTTCCACCCTTCTAGTAGCTGATCGCCTCTCTCTCTCTCTCTCCAGCTCCAGGAGGTGGCGGAGTGTAAAACCAGCCTCCAGCACCTCCACTGCTGTCCCTGCCTGAGCGTGGGAGCCTGAGGACCCGGTGGAGGCGGTGGGGACCCCAGCCTTGCGCCTGGGAGCGCTCCCTGGAATGAGCCGCCCCACCCACCCCGAGGCTGGAGCCGCTGCACCCTGCTGCCCCTCCCCAGGCCTTGGCAATGACGATCCCCCAAAGAGCCCTGCTGCATCCCAGATCCAGGCACTCAGGGCTCCAGTACCTGGAGTCGGGGAGTCCACCCCCGGCAGCCCGGAATCCCCGTGTACTGCCCCCCTGCACCTCCTTGTCTCCTCTCCGGAGATCTGTTCCCCTGCACCCTCGGTGTCTATGTCTTGAGCTTAATAAATGTGCATTTGGTTTTTCCCCCTGTTCTGTCTGCGTGTTCTCATCTGTGGGCACAAAACGGGGGAGGGGCAAAAGTGAGCCTGGGGGAGCTCTGGCCCAAGTCCCCAGCGCTGCCCGCCCTTCTCCCCCTTCCCCAGCGGCCTCCTCCTCTTATCCTCACCTCCCTCCACTCCCCCTCCGCTGTGGCCCTTCCCTTCTCCCCTGGCGACCCTAAGGGACCCCTTCCCCTTCTCCGCACCCCCCTCCTCCCCAAAGCCCCACCCCGCCAAGACCCGCCAGCCCCCGGCCGGGGGGGGGAGCCCACTGCCCAGCGTCTCACCCCTGCGCCCTCCCCATCACCCCGAGCGTCTCCCCCTCCTGCTCCCACCCTGGGCTCCGAAGCCAGGAAACCCGAGAGGAAATGACAGAGCCCGTCTGGGTCCCCGCCCGTCCGCCCGCAGGCGCTCTCCTGGCCACACCCTCCGCCCGGACGCAGCCGCGGCCGCCCGCCGTCCACCACGAGGCTGCCGGCTCCGGACCCCAGCTCGGACGTAAGTCTCTCCTCCGGCCCTCCTCCGCCCTCCCCCTCAGCCCAGGGCCCGGGCCCAGGTGAGTCACGACTGGCCTTAGGGGTCCTCCCTGCCCGCTCCCGCTCACCTCCCCGGCCTCCCCGTCGGACCCCGGCGGCCCCGCGGCCCTTCCCCTGCCGCAGGCTCCCGGCTCTCAGCCCCTGGCCGGCCGTCCTTCCCACATCTGCCCCGTGTCCTGTTCTGTCGTCCCTGCGCTGAGGACCTGACACCGCTCACTTTTTCCTTTAAGATCAGGAGCGTATTACTCACGCTTCCTCTTCCCCTTCTCTGCTGAGTCCTCGGCTGGGGGACAGCCTCAGAGGGAGGGGAGAGGCCCTGGGACCCACTCCTGTGCCCCGACCCCTCCGGGTGCCCGCCGGTGAGGAGAGTGCTTCTCTGCCTCGGGTGGCCGCGTACTGGGGCTGCTACTGGAAGCCCAGTTTGGTCTGATGTGTCGTTTTCTTTGGATACCTGCAGAGGGAAGAAGTGGGTGCTGCTGGGGACCCCCACTTCTGAGGCTTTCCTGTTAGCCCTGGTAGGGGATCCTTGAAGCCAGAGGTACCTGCTCAGGCTAGGGAAGGGTGCCTTAGATCCCCGAGGGCAGCCCCGGGCCTGCCTCGCTGACGTCGTGGCTGATCCCAACTCCTGCTTGCCCCATAGATGTCGTCGCCCTCTGGTCGCCTGTATTTCCTCATCATTGTGGGCCTGATTCTCCCTACCAGAGGTAAGGCCAACCCCCCTCTCTACCCTGCTTCAGAGCCCCCAGCCCTACCTCGAGTGCACTGCTGGGTGGGCAACTAGTGAGTTTGGATGCCCTGTCCTGTGCCTCACCCCCCTACTGGGCTGGCACCAGGAAGTGGGAGTCCCAACGAAGGGGCCAAGATGGTATTATTTTTGGACACCTCAGACCTGGGTAGCCGCTTCCAAGTCTGGCCAGAGCCTGTCCTGCTGAGCAGCCTCTGCTTCACCTCCTAGAAGAACTGAGTTTGACTTGGCGAGGAGATTGGTGTCGGTTTCTACTCAGCAGCCAGGAACCCTGGGCTCCCAGCAGAGCAGCTCACTGGATCCCCCGGTGATTCAGTTAGGCAAAAGGGGGGAGCCAGGGTCGGTCCCAGAGCTGGAGATGTCTCCCCTTTGCCTGAGAAGGGCTTCCTGAAGACAAAAGCTAAGGTGGCATTGGCAGGTGCTCACTACTTAGCGGTGCGTGGGAGGGTGCGTGGGACCTGCAGTTGGCTTCAGCTTTACTCTGTTATATTATACATATTGCCCCGCCTGCTTTAAGATGAGGAAATAGGCTCAGCGAAGGGAAGTGCCTGTGCCAGAGGCTAGAGTGGAGGGGCTGGGATCCAGTCATCCTGCCTGCCCCCAGAACCCAGAGCATACTCTCCACTGATGGCTGCGGTTTTCTTGGATACAATGGTTTTCATGTGTTCCTCCAGTCATTCAAGTATTCACTGAGCAGCTACTATGTGCCAGACCTTATCCCATGCCCTGTGGAAACAGCAGTGTATAAAATAGCTCACATTCTATTTGGGAAAGACAGAAAATAAATAACCCATCAGTAACTGATACAGTATGCTAGAGGGTAATACGTGTTATGGAGAAAACTAGGACAGGAACGAGGATTGTTTGAATAGGGTGGTCAGGGAAGACCTTACTGGGAGGTGACATTTGGGCAGACACTTGAAGTCGATGAGCGAATGAGCCAAACAGGTATCTGGGGGATGCGCGAATCTGGTGAATGTGGGCAATAGCAGGCAGGCCAGGTGGCTGGGTTGGGGTGAACAAGGGGCAGGATGGGAAAAGGAGAGGTTAGAGAGGTGACAGGGACCAGATGGAGGGGGACTTATGGGCAGGGTGAGGATTTTAGCTTTTACCAAGTGAAAGGTGCAGCCGGGGGGGGGGGGGGGGGCTCTGAGCCAGCAGGGCCATAACCTGCTTCAGGTGTTCACAGGCTCCCTCCTCTGCTGTTTTGGGGAGCAGATTTTGTGGGTGGGGACAGGAGCAGGAGACCAAGGAGGAGATGGCTGTGTGTCCGGGAGGGAGGGGATGGAGGCTGGGCCAGGGTGAGGCAGTGGCTGTATCTTCCCCACTCCATCTCATTTCACCCTCTTTATAGGCCTGAGAAGTAGATTCAGTTATCCTCACTTTGCAGTTGAGGCAACTGAGGCTCAGAGTGGGGTCTTGACTTGCTTGGGGTCACACAGCAAGGGAACTGTTAGGAACAGAATTTGAGACCAGGGCTCTGGCTGACTCTAGCGCCTCAGCTAAACCATCTCTCCCATCCCACAAGGATGGGCAGGGAGGGAGGGGGGCTGGAGGAAGGGTGTTGGGGCATTAGCATTTCTTAAAAACTTCGAGGAGTATGTATTGATACCACAAAAACTGATCAATCAAAGAGCTATCTGCTGTTCCTCCAGCAGAAGGACCTCCTGAGTTACCCCCAAGGTTTCTGAAGGGAGGGCAGAGTAGGGTGTTGATGACAAGGGGACTGGAGCCTACTCCCTGGCTTCTCATCCTTGATTTCTCAGGACAGAGATCGGAAGAGGCAACATCCATTTCTCCAGCAGAGTCAACCACTGAGAACATTCGTACCCTGATTTCAACCTCAGGTGAGGAAAGAGGGACAGGTCTGTTAAGATCCTGTCACTGCAAATAACAATGGCAACAAAAATCTCAAGCTGGACTAAACAGGAATTTTTGAATTTGTGTAACTGAAAAGTCCAGGGATAGGCCTTCAGGCATGACTTGATCTAGGTTCTCAAATGATGCTATCAGGAACCAGTCTTCATCTCTTGGTTCTGTTTTCTCTGCGTTGGCTTCATTCTCAGGCAGATTCTTCTCTTATAGGGCCAAGATGGAGTTTAGATACCTGGGGCTTCCATCCTACCTACTAAGAATCCAGAGGAAAGAGAATTTTCCCTTCCTCAATCCAGCAACTGTCTCAGAATGTGTGTCATTGACCAGGCTCGGGTCACATGCCTACCTGTGAGCTGATCATTGTGGCCACAGGCACAGGAAGCTGATTAGCCAGACCTGGGTCATGTTCAGCCTCCAACAGGGCTGGTGCCAGCCCTACTGAACTAAGTAGTTGGGGGAAGGATGGTTCCCCAAAGGCAGTTCCAGGGCTCTTACCAGAGGCCGTGGGTGCTGAGAAGGGGAATGGGCATCTGTGGGAGGGCAGGGCCTGAGGCAGGGGAGATCCTGGCATTGCATTTAGGCAGTGAGGAAATGGCTGGGTCAATTAAGTCACTTCCATCACATCAAAATTGAGTTGCTATGGAAATACCCCTGTGCCTCCATTCGTGGGCCTTCTCCACATCTCTCTCTCTTCTCTCCCTCTTCCTGGACTTCAGACGCAGCTCAGCCAGAACTCCACTCCACCCCTCAGGCTTCAACCCCGCAGGCTCGCGGTGAGTGGGGCAGCCGTGTGGGGGAGGTGGGCCCGCACGGACGCTGTTTCCCCTCTTTCTCTGACACCCTGGGTCTTTGGTTACCCATTTCATCCCCCCAGCTCTGCATCCCCTGGTTAAATTTATGGTGGGCCAGCCAGCCGACTCCTTTCACTTCTTTAAAAAAATCTTTTGAAGTCATGAACAATAACATGCATGTAGAAAAGTACAACAAACCTAAATGTACAGCTCAGAAAATGATGCTGAATTGAACCCCTGTGTAACCACCGCCGGGTCAAGGAACAGAGCTTTGCAGAGACCCGGGAAGCTGCCCCCTGCGCCAGCCCCGTTCACCTCTCTAGCTCCTTTACTCTCTCTAGCATTTTCCGTTTGTGAGTTTTCAAATCATTTTTTAACTTTTCCTTGGTGTCTAACATAATTCAAAAAGTGCTCCTCAGTTTTTCCCGTTAATGTTTAATGACACAGTAGCACATCAGCACATCCCGCTTGGAAGTAATACAAACGTGGTAGGCAAGGCGAGATGCCTTTCTCATGGCCCAGCCCTGTTCTCTCCCCAGCTCCGGGAGGCCCCCACTCTTAGCTCTGGGTTGGGGGTAGCTCCCCGCTGAGACTGTATCAGTGCGCGTCACCTGGAGAAAATATGCTGCCTGGGAGGTATATTGGTGTGAGCTTAAGGATATTACATGATTGTTGTTCGGCAACTGGCTTTTTCCCCCATGAAATAATGTTCGGAAGTTCTTCCCATGTTCCCGCATAGACACTCATCGGGTTCTTTTTCGCTGCTGTGTTCTCCGCAGGGTGCCTGTGCACAGTTAGTGAATCTAGGCACACTTTTTTAATATATATATATATTTTATTGATTTTTAGAGAGAGAGGAAGAGGGAGAGAGAGAGAGAAACATCGATGTGAGAGAGAAGCATCGATCAGCTGCCTCCTGCATGCCCCCGACTGGGAATCGAGCCCACAACCCGGCACGTGCCCTGACCGGGAATCGAATTGGCGACCTTTTGGTGCACAGAACGACTCCCAACCAACTGAGCCACCCGGCCAGGGCTCCATGCACATCTTGATGTGCACCTTGGTTGCTTCTAGTTCTTTTTGCTACACACAGTGCCACAGTGTCCCTTCCTCCTTGATCAAACACAGCGCTTATATGATGGTTTGGTTCTAAATATTTTACTCGTTTACTCATTCAGTCCTCACACAAACCCTCTGAGGTAGAAATGACCATTATCCCTACCTTACAGATAGGGACGTGGACACTCAGAGTAACTCATCCAAGGTGTGACCGCATAGCAGTGACACGGCTGGGATCAGGGTCCAGGGACCTGGCCCTAGAGCCCTGCTTTTGCCCACACCACTATATGGCCAAGGACATGAGCACTCAAATTTGTTTTCAAAGCCATTTGGAAATGGCTGCACCAATTTGCCCTGCCACCAGCAGTCCGCAGGCCCCCCGTCCCACTCCCACAGTGCCACTTGCCTTACGAACATCCTTGATTTGTGCCAGCCGGATCCGGGGGAGAGGGGCTTGCCCTTCTGTGGATCCATGTCGCCAATTTACTCGTCTGTTTCTTCCCCTCCCCTCCTTGCTCTTCTGACCTCAGTAGAAGCAACGGCCACCCAGCCAGGGATGGAGACCCAGACGCAACAAGGGAAGGGAGAGGTTGTGCTTCTAACCACAGATCCTGGGACCGTCGAGAGCAGCAGGGAAGGTAGAGCCGAGCACTAGAACAGCAGCATACAAGTTTTGTTTAATTCTCTATCTGGGTCAGCATTTCCCCAAGGACGTTTCTCAGAGCACCTGTTTGGGGAATTGTTAATACATCTTCCAAAAAAAATTATTTTGGTTTGCAGCCAAAGGTGTTTGTGAAATTCCGAGATAAAGTTAAACACGTTTCTTTCTGGCAGGAGTTTTCAGTCTTAATAAACCTTATTTGCAGCAAGTGTCCCTGAGAGGGGCACCTAGTTTGCAACATTTTGCGAGCCTAATAGACTCAGGACCCTCTTTCGTTCAGGTTCCTTCACAGGGCTGGTGCCAGGAAATGTGGTTGTGGGTGTTTCCCTGTGTATGTCTCCATGTTAGAGCAGGAACTTTTCAATGGCAAAATACAGAAAATCCAACTTAAAAAAAATAAAAGCTTATTGGCTGTATACGTTCTGTGAAGTCCAGAGGCACCAATTTCAGGTATGGCTGGATCAAGGAGCTCAAGTCATCATGACAGACTTGCTCCTTCTTTCTGTTGTCTTCATTCTCAAGTGGCTTTTCCCCTCTTGGTGGCAAAGATGGTCCCATAGTTCTAACTTTCCGTCCCAAGCTCAGCAGCTGGAGGACATCTCTTTCTCATTCATCTGCAGCCCAAGGTCTAGAATTGACTTTCACTGGCCCAGCTGGGGTGACATGCTCATGTCTGACCAATGGGAACCTGGGAAAGGGACTGCTCTGATGGGTCACGCCTGAGTCTTGTGCCCCCCACCCTGGTGCTGGAGAAGGAGGCAGCCCTGTCTGAATTGCACAGACCAGGGGTCAGGGAAGAGGCAGTTGTCCTTAAGACCAGTGAGTAGCTAATGTTGTCAGAGGTGTGGGAAAAGGGGCTGAGCCTACATGAAGGTGGCTTCTAATGCCTGTGTCATGCTCCCTATTTGAGGAGCAGCCCCTACTGGAAAGTACTATAGCTTGGGCCACTCCTAGTCTAGAAACATCCACAGCATGCAGACTGGGCACTGGGCAAGAACACCACCTCTAAGGCCATGCCATCCCCTATAACACTTTTTGTAATTGTTACAGTTTTTCAGTGATGGCAGTAAAAGAACTCATTCTGACAGAATCCGTATTAAAACAATTGTACGACAGGCGGAAATCAAGGGTCTTGGGGAAGGGACCGTCCCCTAGTGGGGGTGGGGGTATAGCAACTCTGTCTGCACCTACCAATTGAGAAAACATCTTCATATCCCGCATTCACTCGCCCGGGGTCCTTGCGGACCCGAGTTACCGTGTGTGGTTCCATACTCCCGGTTATTGCGACAAGGTCCCCTGAGCCTCAGGGTTGCCCGTAGCCTGAGCACAAAAGCCCCAGCGCCTCTGTCCCTCTACCTTTGTTTCTCTTGCCTGTTTCCCATCTTGCAAGGAAACAGCTCCTGTCTTCTGCCGGCTCGGAGCTGCCCAGCTTCCCCCAGCTTCCACTCAGTCCCTGCTGGGGATTTGCAAGGTCTCAGGGAAAGGCGAGACTGGGTCACAAGCTCCCCCTTGTGGCCTGGGTTACGGCAGGGGAAGGAGATAGACCTGGGAAGCCAGAGGAGCCCCCACCCCCCAGCCGGAGAAAGGGGAAGCTGTTCCCAAAAGGATGGAGGAGTGAGTGCCAAGCAGATGATAGCAGCCAACATTTGCTCAGTGCTGGACACTGTGCTGAGCTTTCATGTATTCACTCAACGCTCACAACCACCCTATGTGGTGGGAACTGTCTTAACCCCATTTCACAGGGAAGGAGCTAAGGCCCGGAGAGGTTACTCTGCTGGCCCTGGGTCACAGCCCTAAGTGACAGAACTAGAATTTGAGCCCAGGCTTTTTAGTGCCAGGGTGCCTGAGCACCACAGGCCACCCAGGCTGTCCTTCTTATTTTCTGTACTCTCTGCCTCTGTCCCTGCTGTTGATCTTGCCCACCTCTGGGCAAGGCTTTCCAGAACATGTCGGAATCCTTGGCCGATGGTTCATGAGTTGGAGGTGAGGGGCTGGGACTGGTTTAGGGAGCTCAGGGTTCACGAGGCAGCTTTTCTGCTTGCTGACTTCACATTGGGACATCAGACAGCGGGAGCCACTTCACTGAGGACACTTCTCTGTGCCAGAGGGGCAGGTCTTGGGGCGGAGGAGGGGGCATTGATTTTTTTATTTTGATTTTTTATTTTATTTATATTTATTTATTTAATATATCTTTATTGATTTCAGAGAGAGGAAAGGAGAGGGAGAGGGAGAGATAGAAACATCAATGATGAGAGAGTCACTGATCCGCTGCCTCCTGCTCACCCCCGACTGGGGACCGAGCCCGCAAGCTGGGCATGTGCCCTGACCGGGAATCGAACCCCGATCGCCTGGATCCTAGGTCGATGCTCAACCACTGAGCCCTGCCTGGCTGAGCAACATTGATTTTTTTTAAAGAGAGGGATCCTCTGGTATTTTCAGCCTGAGAGCAGAGGTGATATTCAAAATGTTTTGTAACAAGTGCCTCCAGGCTCTGTGACTGGGCCTGGGTCCTAGAGGCACCCATCCTGGTTATGACAGATATTATCCTTGACTCCCTGGATTCTGGGGCTGCCCACAAAGTCCTAGGGGAGGGGTCAGGAGGTTAGAGCAAATTTCAATGTATTTTTACCTGCCATTCTTTACGGCTTCGGGGGTTGGAGTGGGGGACACCTATTCCTCACTACATGTGTAGGTATGGGAGAGGGGTTTCTTGCAAATACAGACATTCACTGATGCCCATTGTTTCCCTCCACGGCTCTTTCCTGCCCTCCACCATCTTCTGGCCACTGTTTCGGCTGATCTCACCGCAGTCACCACACCTTCCAAGCAGTTTCCAGACAAAGACATCACGACAGACTGTGCCCGCATGCCCACTGGTCAGTAACTCCTGGATTGGAAACTGGCTGTTTCCTACTCAACTGTGTATTTCTAGGACCTGGAATACTGTGCAGCACAGAACAGTTCTCAGTAAACATATGTTGGGCGAATATACAACTTCAGGGCTGGCAGAGGGTAGGCACCAGATAGATACGCAATAAACAGATGAATGAATACAGAAGTGAATGCTGCATGCATTCAACTCTCAGTGACTTAGAATGACAACCATCTGTTTAATTCATGAGAACTAAACTTGAGCCTGCAATTTGGAAGTTTAGTCTGGGCTCAGCTGGGTGGTTCTTCTGCTCCCATCTGGACTTACGCATCTGAAACCATTTTGGGAGTCAGCAAAGAGCTTTGTTTCTAGAGGCACCATGATTCTTCCTCTTGTGCTTCTATTTCCCACTTCCTGACCAGCCAGCCCCAATGAACAGATGAAAATGATATGCCCATGCTTCACATTCATTCATTCATTCATTCATTCATTCATTCATTCATTCAAAATGTATTTATTGAGCACCTACCTATGTGTCAGGCACTGTCCTAGGTGCTACTGATACAACAGTGAACAAGACAATTAAAGTCTCTGCCCTCATGGAGCAGACATTCTAGTTGGGGGAGAGAGACAATAAATAATAACTATATTAATTACATGGCATGCGGTTTTAAAGTTGCTATCAAGAAAAATAAGGTTAGGCTGAGAGAGTGACTGGGGAGTATTTCTGTAAGGGGCAAGAAGTCCTCTCTGAGAAGGAGTTGAAGGGAAAGCCATGAGGCTATCTGGGGAAGTGCTCTGGGCAGAGGGAGCAGCCAGTGCCAAGACCCTGAGGTGGCCTGGCAGGTCATGGGCAGGGCTGGAGCAGATGATGAGGGGAGAGCGAGCAGGTGAAGTTCGAGAGGTGACGGGAGCCAGATTGTGTGCCACGTGAGGACTTGGGTTTTTTCCTAAGTGCACCAACACTGGGACATAAGTGTCCTCTCTTCCTGACCCTGTCATTTCCTGATTCACTCCACAAACCTTTGCCGAACTTCACCTGGCTCCCTGTCTGTCCCCTGCAGGCTCTAGTGAGGACAACCCCTTCTCCTACGGTAAGTTACCCAGGGAGGATGGGGGGGGAGGGAGGGTGAAGACCCTTTCACAGCACTCCTCCACTTTTCTCTCTGCAGACAACACCACTCTCCGGAAACGTGGGCTGTTGGTTGCAGCTGTGCTGTTCATCACAGGCATTGTCATCCTCACCAGTGAGAATGGGTGCTGGGTGGGAGGGACACCAAGCCTGGGAGGGAGGAGGCTTGGTGTGCACTCTGACAGGGGGTGGGGGGTTAGGTTCATGAAGTCCCCCGGGCAAGGTGATTTTAAATGAGGCATATCCCTTAGTTTCACCGCCATACAAACCACCACAGAATCCAGTGGCTTAAAGTGGCAACCATCTACTTAGCTCTCAATTCTGCAATTTGGAAATGTAGGCTGGGCTCAGCTGGGTGGTTCTTCTGGTCTCTGCTGGGTTTATTCATGCATCCGAGGTCAGCTGCAGATCAGTAGGGAGCTCTGTTCCTGTGGGCACCTTGGTTCTTCACCTCTTTGGCCTGGGCTTGTTCATGTGGTGGTGGCAGGATAGCGGGACGGTGCAGTCTCCGGGACTAGTGGCAGTGGGGAGCTGTGATTACACCACCCCGAAGGGGTGAGAGATGGAACTGTCAGAGAGGTTTGTAGCCACTGCCAGGAGGGAGCAGGATGGAGGGGACCAGATACATAAACCTCTTTCTCCTCTTGCCCTGCTCTCTCCTGCCAGTGTCTCCCTGCCAATGCTTAAGTAGAGGGCAAGGGGCTGGGACTATGGCCTCTTGGGTCAGCCACCTCCCAGGGCCCAGCATCCTGGGGAAGGGGCTAGGGGGAGACTTAACAAGCAGAGGAACTTAATTTTTTTTTTAACAAGTTCTTAAAATGGAGCATATTATATAAAACACAAAGGCCACCAGTTTACAAGCTCTCAGTTAAGCTGTGTAACCTACACCAAGTTTCATTACCTCTCTTGTCCAACTTCCTCATCAGGAAAATGGGCACAGCCTCATCTTTTTTGTCCTAAGGTGGGTGGCAGAACATTGACAGTAATAAAAAGAGGTTGTTAACACGTGCCTGAACCTCATTGAATCGGGGCTGAAGCAACATGTGTTTATTGATCCTCGCTTTATGTCCAGCCCTATTGTCTCCCCTGTGGGAAAAGCGAGGCTCAGAGAATTGAGGAATTTGCCCAAGGTCACACAGCACATAAGAAGCAGGAAAGGACCAGACCCAGTTCTGTGTGAGGACAGAGTCCGAATGTTAGTTCTGGGACCATAAATTGTTCCAAAGACAAATATTTGTGGGTACCTCTCTGTGCCCAACCTTTGCTGTGATGCTGGTCTTGCCCTTGGGGAGCTCACACCTCATAGGGGGATGACAAACAGGTAAATGCACTAATGAGCAGAGTGGATACAGAGAAAGATAATAACCATGAGGCAAATAAAGCCACAAGATGTGACGGAGAGGGGGAGGGGGAGGGGGAGGGGGAGGAACTCTCTAAAGAGGTGAAACTGGAACTGATTCCTGCGGGTGATAAAGATGATTTAAAAACCAAACAGGCAGAGGAAGGAGCCCTAGACACAATAATAAGCTGAGCATGTGGCGATAACTATGGAAAGAGGCCCGAAGAGGCCAGGGATTGGGGAGGCAGCGATGGTGCCTTTGTCTTAAAATCTCTCATTCACTGCAGTCCAGCCTCCTGGCCTCCCTGCTGCTCCTTAAGCCCACCTGTGCCTTGCCACCCCAGGGCCTTTGCACTGACTGTTCACTCTGTGTGAAATACCCTTCCTCCAGATGTCCAAGTCACTCCCTCATCACCTCCAGGTCTTCTGCCTCCTTCCTGGCTTTTTCTTCTTCTTATTTTTTAAATATGTCTTTATTGATTTCAGAGAGAGGAAAGGAGAGGGAGAGAGAGAAACATCAATGATGAGAGAGTCATTGACCAACTGCCTCCTGCATGCCCCCCCCCCCACTGGGGATCGAACCCGCAACCCAGGCATGTGCCCTGACCGGGAATCAAACTGCGATTTCCTGGATCCTAGGCCGATCTCAACCGCTGAGCCACTTGTGGCCGGGCCTGGCTTTTTCTTTATAGCGCTCACCACCGTCTGACTTACCACCATCTGTACATCTGACTTAGTTATTTTTATAATCCTCACCTGAGAATATGTTTTTTTTGTGTTTTTTTTAATGTCTTTATTGATTTCAGAGAGTGGAAAGGAGAGGGAGAGAGAGAGAGAGAAACATCAATGATGAGAGTCATTGATCAGCTGCCTCCTGCACGCCCCCGACTAGGGATCGAGCCCGCAAGCCAGGCATGTGCCCTGACCGGGAATCGAACCCCAATCGCCTGGATCCCAGGTCGACGCTCAACCGCTGAGCCACGCCCGGCCGGGCGAGAATATGTTTTTCAAAATTGATTTGAGAGAGAGAGAAACATCGATGTGAGAGAGAAACATCAATGGGTTGCCTCCCATATGTGCCCAGACCAGGGATTGAACCTAGGTACGTGCCCTGACCAGGAATCCGACCTCCACCTTTTAGTGCATGGGACCATGCTCCAATCAACTGAGCCACCCAGGCAGGGCCAGGTCATTGATCTTATTGCTGGTCTCCCCAGCTAGAAAGGCAGCTCTGCTGGAGCAAGGATTTTAGTCATTCCCGTTCCCGGCTGCGTCCCCAGTACCTCAGTCAGTGCCTGGCACGTAGTCGGTGCACAGTAAACATTTATGGAACGAATGAGTGACACCCAGTTAGGAAGGTTTCCCAAGTGCCCTCCCTGTGGGGGGAGGATCCTCCCCGGGGCCCTGCCCCAGCTCTTCTATCTGCTCACATCACTCGCTCGAGTTGCCTTGGTGCTTCCCGAGGAGCAAAGCTGATGGGCCTTCCTCCAGCACCCAAAGCACACGCGGAGATCAGTGCTGTTCCAACTCGTGACTGGATCATTTCCTTCCCCACAGGTGGCAAGTGTAGGCAGCTGCCCCGATTATGCCGGAATCAGAACAGGTGAGCCCATCAGAAGTGGGGACCGGTGACCTGAGCCGCCACCGGCTCACCATGCCCCCCTTCTCCCTCCCCTCACAGAACCTACCGAGTAGTGACTAAAGCCCAGCCTGAGACCGAAGACACGGATGGGGCCAGAGCAGGGGCTGACGGCCCGAGCCCCCAACCCTGCCCCCCCTGAAGGCTGCCCGGCTCCCCAGGCACTGCCCCCCCCCCACGTTGACCATTCTGTTCAGAAAGAAAGTAAAGCACTGTAATCCTTGTCTCACGATCTCTGATCATTCATGACTGGGGGTGGAAGAAAGTGGTAGGGCCTGGTGACAGGCGCCCTGAGGACTAAAGTGAGGGGGTCACACTCAAAAACCAAGGCAAGGGATATAGTGAATGAAGCCTGCTTGGGTGAGGTGGGAGGGATTGGGGGAAGGGCTGCAGGGGTTCTGGTCAGTGCCGGATCCTGCCCACGACCACTCGAGACCCCTGGCACAGAGTCTGGTGTCCAATGTCAGCTCACTCCTAACATTGGGAGGTAGCATTGGTAACTGGGCTAGCAGAGTGGAGGTCCCGGGTCCATGGTGGTCCCCTTTCCTTCACACTGGGCTCCTTCAGCATGCACACGAGTGTGGGCCTTACATGAGTGTGGACACCCAGCCTGCACATCCGAGCTTCATCCACACCCCCAACCCACAGATTGGGCTGCCTTTAAGGGAATGCCCACCAAGAAGACCCCCGAGGCCCTGGAGTGGGCTCAGAGCAGTTTGGATGGGGAATTCCTGGGTCCCCGGTTCCCAGAGCATGGTCAAGGAGAGCACAGGCTCCAGCGGGCACTTCCTGAAGGTTCCTGGGTTCTGCAGCCTGTGAGGAGGGGCTCAACCAGATTAGGGCAGAGCAGGCCCTCTGAAGCCCCGGGCTTGGGGCAGAGGCCTCTACCCAGGTTTAAGGGTCATCATGCCAAAGTAAAGAGACAAGGTCCTATTCACAGGTGGTTGCGTAACAATATTTCACAAGCTTCAGGCCCCAGCCTGGATTACAAAATCAGTTTAGTGGGCTGTGAGTAGCATTAAAAAAAAGAAGAAGCAGTAAGATACAGAAGAAAATGTCAGTGTGTCAAGTAATGTGTATATATACTCTTCTCAGCTTTTGCCACAATTTCATCCTACCTGTATTATTACTTTTATTTTAAGAAATCAACTCCCTTTAAAACTTAAATAAATTTATTTTAAAAGACACTATCATGTATGGAAAAACCAGTACTGCTTCATATAAATAGAATATACCCAGAAAGATAAATCTAATGAAAACACATATATTGTATGTGATACATATTATAAATATGTGATATATATTCTGTATTATGTATATACATAAATTATGAATAATATATATACATATTATATCTATGATGGACACTATGTGATATACATATTATATACACGTAGGGAGGATACTAAAAATATTTCTGATTGGCACCCACCACCTGCTAATCAGAACTAATGCCTAACCAATCAGGGGGGATTAGCATTCATATATGTGTTATATGACTATTACACATAGACACACACATATATGATCAACTCTTTTTAACTTAAATACTTTCATTTTAAAAGTTACAATTATATTTGGAAAACCAGTACTCTTGATATAAATAGAAGATAGCCATGAAGATAAACCCAATGGAAACAAGAAAAAAGCTTAATTGCATTCTAGCTGGAAATGGAGTTGTTGGCCGAGGGCTCTGAGCCAGAGACCAGAGTCTGCTCTGTTGGAGGAGACCATCAGTTGTCTGTCCAAGGGCACTGCAGAGTTTGGGAGGCCCAAGACCACTCTCATTTCTGACACCAACTGCATTTGTCCCCAAGACCACCCTTAGGTTCACTGATTCACTCAAAGGACTCACAGAACTTACTGAAAGCTGCTATATTCACAGTTAGAGTTTATTACAGTGAAAGAAACCAGATTAGAATTAGCCAAGAAAAGAGACGTGGGCAGAGACCAGGAAAATTCCAAGCACGAAGCTTCCAGTTGTCCTCTCCCAGTGGAGCCGTGGACAGTGATACCTTCTGGTAACACTGTGTGACAACACGCATGAGGTACTGCCAACCAGGGAGCTCCTGCAAGCCTTGGCATCCAGAGCTTTTATGGGAGGTCAGTCACAAAGACATCACTGGCCACCCACACGGTCACCTTAGTTTCCAGCCCCTTTCAAAGGTTGAGCCTGGTGCCTGTGTTCCAAAGGCCCCACTATCAATCCCATGGTTAGAAGATATTTAGGGTGGCCAAAAGCCCCCAGGTAAACAAAGACCAGGGCCAGGGATCGAACCTGCAACCCAGGTACGTGCCCTTGGCCGGAATCCAACCTGGGGCCTTTAGTCTGAAGGCCAACACTAACCACTGAGCAAACTGGCTAGGGTCTATCAGTTTTTTTAAAGGTAAGTGTAAACTTAACATATGACCCAGCAATTCAATTGGTACATATCCATCCAAGAGAAAGGAAACCAGATGTCCACACAAAGACTTGTACATGAAAGTTTGTAGCAGCAATATTTATAATTGCATAAAACCTGGAAACAACCCCCAAACTCCATCAGCATAGGTGAGTGGATACCAACTGTGCCACATGCGTGCCATAGAATTCTGCTCAGCAATCAAAAGGGGGGACCACTGGTGCACACCACACGTGGACGAATCTCCAGAGCTTTGTTCTGAGTGAGAGGAGCCAGATACAAAAGAGCGCAGACTCTATAATTCCACTTGTGTGAAGTTCTGGAATAAGCAAAACTAACTGAGGGTGAGAGAAGTCAGAATAAGAGCTGCCTCACCCGGCCGGGTGGCTCAGTTGGTTGCAGCGCTGTCCAGTGCACCAGAAGGTTGTGGGTTTGATTCCCAGTCAGGGCGCCCCCCGGGTTGCAGGTTCAATCCCCAGTCGGGGCGTGTACCGGAGGCAACTGATAGATCTCTCTCCCTCTCTCCCTTCTTCTCTTTCTCTAAAAACCAATAAAAAACATATCTTTGGGTGCAGATTAAAACAAAAAAGAATAACCGTTGCCTCTACTATTATGTTGCCTCTACTGTGGGGATGGGGGGGTTGGCTGAGAGGGGCATGAGGGAAATGTTCTTGAAGGACTGAAATGCTCTGTATCTGACAGTGGTGCAGATTACGGGAATGTATATATTGTTAAGAACTGACTGCAGTGTACACTTGAGACCTGGGTCGTTTGTAAATAACGTTGCAATGAACATAAGGGTGCATACATTCTTTCAAATTAGGGGTTTCTTAGGATATATTCCCATAAGTGGAATCACTCAGTCATAAGGCAGTTGTAATTTTAATTTTCTGAGGTATTATAGAATTGTACACCTGAAACCTATATCATTTTATTAATCAACGTCACCCTAATAAATTCAGTAAAAAGGAAAAAAAAAGATCTGTGTACTTGACCACATGTTAGTTATGCCTCAGTGCAAAACATAACAAAATTGAAAACAAAAAAAGCAATTATGTCCTGGTTGGTGAAGGCTTTCTGGTCATGGATCAGAGACAGAGCAACAGCATTCTGAAGGCGCCATGCGCAATGGGGCCTCCCTGGGTGGATCAGTTTGGTTATTGTGAAATAATAGAAAATATATATGCTGGGTTTTGCTCCAAGTTCCTGGCACTTAGTTCCTAACCCCCCTGTAATTTCCTAGTGATAAGAGCACCAGGAGCACCTTTTGTTCTACTCTTTGGCCTTTGACCCCAGCTCTGATGCAGAGTTCTTCAATGCCTCCGAATTTCCTGGGTGAGGGGAGCATCTTTTTGTTCTAAGGAGGCAGTGTTTGGTGGTCTCCCGGATTAAGGCTGGTCACCAGAAAGACCAGGCCATGATTAGAAGCTTAACACTTTCAGCCCCATCCTCCATCATCCAGCAGGGAGAGAGGGGCTGGGAACTGAGCGATCAATCGTGTGTATGGGACGAAGCGTCCATAAAATCCCAATAGCGTGGGGTTTGCGGAGCTTCTAGGTTGGTTTTGGGAGGTGACACCAAAACTCCACGGGGACAGAAGCCCCTGTGCTCGGGGCCCTTCCTGACTTCACCCTATGTGTCTCTTCATCCCGCTGCTCATCTGTATCTTTTATCGTATTCATTATTATATAATAAACTGGTAAATGTGTTTCCCTGATTCTGTGAGCTGTTCCAACAAATAGTCAAATCCAAGGTAGGGGGAGTCATGGGAGCCTCCAATGTGTAGCCGAGTTGGACAGGAGTGGGTAACCTGGAGACTTAGTGGCAATTGTCATCTAAGTGGTGGGGTGCAGTTTTATGGGACTGAGCCTTTAACCTGTGGGTTCTGCACTAACTCCAGTTAGTGTCAGATTGAATTGAAGTGTAAGACACCCAGCTGGTGTGGCAGAGAATTGCTTGGTGCGGGGGAAAAACTCCACACATTTGCTATCGGAAGTGTTGTGAGTGTGGTAGTTGTGAGAGCAAAGGAGAGACACAGGAGGAGTGAGGTTTTCCTCACAGGCATGTTCTGGGACTCATCTGCAAAGTCGTAGCCTAGAACCCACTCAACTAGCCTTTCCAAAGAGCTTGTCGGCTCCTAATTCCCTATACCAAGCCAGCCTATTTTTGCTTAAAATTGACAGTAATAAAGTGTGTTTCCCACTCACGCTGCCTGCTCATCACAGGTCAGCTGGGAGCGATGTTGCAACCTAAAATGATGGAGCAACTGCCATGAGAAACATTTCTGGTTATAACTAACCGAAAGAAATGAGAATAAGGCACTTGGAGCCTCTGCCAGGAAGGGACACACAGCATTTCTGCTCACATTTCATTGTTCAAAGCAAATCACAAGGCCATGTTTGAGTTCAAGAGGGCAGGAAACTACAGTCTTCTGGATATTGGTGAACAGGAGTACAGCTTGCCACGAAGGGAATTCATTATCTCACAGAACAAAAATTCTGGAAGCAGGAACTGTATGCAACTGCAAGAGACTTAGGCCAGAAACAACAGCTGCTTAAAGATGGTGACTTATTTCTCTCTCACGTAACAGAACTCTGGAGCGTGTAGTCCAAGGCTGAGGAAGGGGTTCCTTGATGTCATAAGGGACCAGACTCCTAATGACTTACTGCTCTGCCATCCTCAGCGTGTGGCTCTAATCCTGAAGGTCATGAAGGGGCTGCAGAGGCCTCAGCCATCCTGCTGATACTATTGTAATTAACTAGTTATTAATAACAGGAAAGGAGCAAAGGGAAGGCCAAATATTATAGGCATGTCATTTGGGCAGAGTCACCAGGAAGCTAAAGCTTTACGCTCCCCAGGGAGCCACTGGTCTATTCCCCACGGATCCTGGGGGAAGGGACTGGACAAGGAGGAGAATAGACGCATCCCCAATAAAGTTGGGGTGACACCAGGAAGGTACTTGTCTGTCAGTCATACCTGGAAACAGGTCATTGGCCAGAATGGGTGTGGCGTCTGCAAGGGCATGGAATTTGGGATATTTAAGTCCCCAAAACAAAGGAGTTTGCTCTCTGGGTTGCTCTTGGCCTGTGCGCTTGACCCTTGGCTTGGGGGGCTTTCTCGATCTTGCTCCCTGTATTTGCCGTGGGCGGTGTGGGCTTCCCCCCACGGGACTCCCGGGCCGCAGCCAGCCTGATACCGAGCTGGACCCGCCTCCAGCGTGGGCAGCAAACTCCGGACGCCGGCTTTGCTTCTGGCTCTGCTGCAATCCCAGCTACACTTCAGTGACTGGACTAAGGGAAATGGGGCTTGAGAAACACAGGAATTTAATCCCACACAAATAAAAATCACTCACACTCCTCTGAGAGTCTCAGAAAATTCTTTTTCTTGAGATATTGTAAGGACTCCACCCCCAGCACTCAGTGGGGAAAGGGGCACCCCAATTTCCCCGATAACAATGCCACATTCCAGGGGGGGAAAAAGGAAAAGCAAAAGGTGGGCCCTGGCCGGGGAGCTCAGTTGGTTAGAGCATCATCCCGATACTCCAAGGTTGCAGGTTCAATCCCTGAACTGGGCACATACAAGAATCAACCAATAAAAGTGGAACAACAAATAGATGTCTCTCTTTCTCTCTCCCTCCCTTCCTCTCTCTAAAAATCAAGCAATAAAAGGTTAAAGAAAGAAAAATTGGCCAAAAGGAACCACTAGGTGACTCAGCTCCTTTTAAAGAGAGTTCCCAGGACCCTCTCCCAAAGACTTCTACTTGCTTCTGATTGGCCACCTCTATCTGCAAAAGGAAACTGGGAAATACAGTCTTTGAGCTGAGTCATGAATACCATCTGGGGAAACAATACTGGGGTCTGTTGAGACCTCCAGGGGACAGGACACCGAGTCTCCGACCTAGAGAAGACATCTAGAAATCTCTCCAATAGTGCCCCTAGTGCTCCCCAAAGGCTGTTACCTGCTGCCCAAACCCCTTCTGGCATAAGACACTTTGATATGTTGTGAACTGTCTGACTCGAAGCCTCCTCCTGCATTCTTACATCAGGGGAGAGTTTCTTGCCAAGAGCTAATGGAGTGGCTCCTGTAATGCGACCAGCCTCCCGAGTACAACACTGACAAGGTTCTTATTCTGGAAGAATTGAGGCCAAATGACATTAACTGGAAGGAGCCTGATTTACTCATATGAAGCCACATTGTGCTTTTCTTGGGGTATTGGGAGGGACCTCTAATGCTTACCTCAGTGGGCATGTTTGCTTCTAAGGAGGCTCATGAGTGAATGTGCTTCAGCTCCTGCTGGTGGGAGATGAAACAGAATTGGAAACATCTTCTGAGTTGGCTTTGTAATGTGTCTACTTATCTTGGTGAAGCCAAATTTTCCAGAACTCTCCTTCCTATATGTCTGTATGCTTATGGTTTGGGAGGGCCACGGAGATGTTCTCATGGGAGATTTGCTGGGTAGAGGTTGGAGCAGCAGCCTTTTGTGGCTTACACGTAAGGCAGCAACTAGGCCTGCAACTGCTGGGCCTCTCCCTGGACCCTCCTTGCTTCCCCAGCCCCATCCTGAGGGGCCTGGTTTCAGCAGGACACCTGCACCTCCAAGGTCAAAGGTTCAAAGAATAAAATGGGGGTCAGTGCACATTCATGGGCTCCAGTCTGTGCTTGCGGGTTTCAGATTGCTCCCCAACCTTACATCATCTTCCCTCCTGACAGCCTGTCCCGTGGATGTCGCTCGAGGTCCAGCATAAGCACAGAGTTAACTGTCTTACAGAGGCAGCTTCACCAGCTCCCACAGTTGTGAAAGGTCAAATTCCTGTAACAAATTGTGTTTGCACGCGCGTGTGTGTGTGTGTATTAGTGGTTCTGCTTTGCTGACACAGAATTCAGTCTCAGAGTGGTTCCACAAGAACAGAATCCTAAGGATGAGTTCTAGGTTTTTCTGGAACTGGTTCCCTGTTCTAACTGGACTTAGAGTCATCCATGACCCTGTTTCCAGTGGTAAAGGCGACACTGATAGTTCATGGCCTAAAGTGGGAAAACAGTTACTCAGATCACTACCAGCAGTTTCCTGTATCGGGTTCCTACAGAAGGAGAGGTTCTGGGTGACCAAGTATTTGCTTCCATAGAACAACTGAGTGAAAAGAAAGTGTAATGGGGTTGGTTGGTTGGTTGTTTCTAATTGTGGTGAAAACTTGGGGAAAGAAAACGGTGAGCTCAGAGTTTTAACTTTCCGGCTCAAGATCTGTATAAGGAACTTGAAAGCTTCTGGGACTGCGCTGAACGAAACTGATTTCCCAAGGCTGCGAGATCTGCAAACCAAACTCAAGTCAAATCCTGTGGGTGATGGCTACAACACAAATGGAACTTCCAACCACACAGGGTCTCAGTTGTTAAAGTTATGGTATTGTTTGGGGAGGAATAAAGTCCTGAAAGTAAGGATGGGGACATATCAGCAGATTCTAATAAGGAACCTAAACCCCCTCAATTCTGCTGAATTTTCTTTGTTCATAGAAGCAGCCCGCACCCTTGTCTGAGGAGGCTGGTCTCTTCTTGCCTAAAGAAATTGTAATGGCCTTCCCTAAGGTAGCTGCCTGGCAAGACCTATTCTTACCATTTCTTCTTGCTCATAAGACTTATAACTAGACTCAAGTCTCAACAGAATGAAAAGGGTGAGGTACAAAATATGACCCATGAAGAGGTGCAATGTAACATCAAAACAATCACCAATTTCTGTCTGCCAGTTTATATCAATATAAAACTAGAAAATATCTGTGGAAATAGATCTTAAGGGTGTGGAATCAGGTGAAAGAATAAAAAGCTAGAGCAAGCCAAATTTATTGATACTGGCTCACTAAGCAGAGATTCTGGATTCAATGCTTGTGGTTGAGGGGCTAAGAATGGCCCTGACAGTTTGTTTGGTTGACTGATACATGGGCCCCAAGGTGACCTATTCTAGGTTGGAATGTCAAAAGTTCTTGGTATATTGTAGATCATGAGCCAGCAAACTTCCTATAAAAGGCTAGAGGGTAGATGCTTTAGGTTTTACAGGCCAGTGCCAGTTAAAACTATTCAACTTTCCAATTGTAGCAGAAAAGCAGCCAAAGACAATTCATAAATGAATGAGCACAGCTGTGTTCTAATAAAGGTTTGCAAACACTAAGATTTGAATTTCATATCATTTTTACATGTCACAAAATATTCTTCTTCTTTTGATTTTATTTCAATTAAATAAATATAAAAAAACATTTTTAGACAGCAGGCCCAGTAAAAACAGCCTGTGGGTAGGAATGTGCTGACCCCGGCTACAGAGGAAGCTAGCTCTCTAAAGGTTTAGGACTTGGGGGACACTGTGCTAAATAAAGTAAGCTAGACACAGAAAGACAAATACTGCATGATATCACTCGTAAGTGGAATCTAAAAATGTCAGACTCATAAAGCATAAAGTAGGTAGGTGGTGGTTGCCAGGAGCTTGGGGAGTGGGTGGGGAAAATGGAGAGATACTGGTCAAAGGGCACAAAGTTTCAGTTACACAAGATGAATAAGTTCTGAAGTCCTAATGTACAGCACAGTGACTATAGTTAATAATACCGTATGTATTACAGTAATATTGAAATTTGCTAAGAGGGTAGATTTTAAGTGTACTCACCACAGAGGGAGAGGAAATGATAATTGTGTGAAGTGATGGCATTGTAAATTAGCTTGATTTGGTAATCATTTCACAATGTATGCATCTAGCAAAACATCATATTGTACACCTTAATTATATATAATTTTTATTTGTCAATTATACCTCAATAAAGCTGAGGAAAAAAACACATAGGCTGAGGGAGGTTCGAACACTGGATAGCTTTGTCACTTAAGACTTGCTTATCCACATACACTAGGAGGGTCAAGAGGATGCGGTGATATCACTATTATTAACTATCATGTAGCTATCAGAAATAAATTTGTGAGGGGAGGTCCTGGCATCCTTGAAGAGCTCTTGTGGTCAGAAATTCTAGTGGAATTGTCTGCTATTGAACAGGGATCTCTAAGTGCAATAAGTATAATGAGACCCAGGGGTGGTAGGGACGTGGTGGCACATATATGCTGAAGATAAGGTGGGCATGGTTACTAAGTGGCTAGTGAAGTCAAAACAGTGATAAGAGTAGTGATCTCACAGAGATCTTTGGCATTCACTAATTTATCATGATATCTCTTAGAAATGAAATTGGTGGGGAGCCTACTAAAGTACTCCAGGGTCTATTGAGGGCTGACAACTTCCAGGACAAGGCTTGGATGGTAAATTTTGGTTAATTTCAGTCAGCTCTGGCTCTTAGCACACACAGTAGCAGCTACTCGTCCCCCAAACCCAGCCCTGTGGCAAGCAGCTGTGAATGTGTTCCTGGAGCAGCTTGCGTACATCCTCAGGACCAGGGTGAGCAAAAAGCATCTTGCCCTCCAAATATTAAGGATCTGTGCTCTGATCACTGCTGCTTCTAATCACAGAGTTGAGGACAAAAAAGGCAGGCAGTTAATGATGTTGCACCTTCCCTCACATTATAAGTCCCTCTCCCTCCAGCTGAAGTGACTTCCAGGAGATTTAAAGGGTGGTGCCCTGTTCCCCCTCCTTTGTTGTTATTTTTTCCCCTCTTTTTGGGAGCTGGGTAGTAAAGACTAGGGTATTCAAAAACACTGCATATACAGAGAAAATTAGAAAGTGACCATGAATACCCAGGGTATTGTCTGGGCTCAGAAAAGATCACAGAAGACCTTAAATTTACACACAAGGCTGCTCCTTGGCATAGAGATGGCCCACAACAATGAAAAAGCAATTAAAAAAAATAGCAAACCTTGAGGATGGGGGGAAATCTGATTTCCTGAGTTTACCCCATTTTATATTCAAATGTCCAGTTTTTAACAACAATAACAAAACAAAAAAAATCACAAGGCATACAAAGAAACAGGAAAACATGACCCATTCAAAGGAAAAAAATAAAGCAATAGAAACTGTCCCTGAAAATTACCTGGTAGCATATTTAATAGATAAAGACTTTAAAACAACTGTCTGAAAGATGCTCAAACAACTAAAAGTATACGTGGAAAAAGTCAACAAAATGATGTATGAACAAAATGCAAAAGTCAATAAAGACATAAAACCCTAAGTGAAACCCCAAAGAAATTCTGGAACTAAAACTTACAGTAACTGAAATAAGAACGATTCACTAGAGAAATTTAATAGCAGATTTGTACAGACAGAAGAATCAGTGAACTTTAAAATAGGACAATGGAAATTATTGAGTCTGAAGAGGAGAAAGAAAAAAGATTGACAAGTGAACAAATATTAAAATAAAAGGTATCAGCAAAGAAATAATGACTGAAAAAAATCCCAAATTTGATTAAAGCTATCAGTATAAACATCTAAGAAGCTCAACAAACTCCAAGTTAGATGAACTCAAAGAGTCTTACACTGGAACACATTATAATCAAACTTTCAAAAACCAAAGACAAAAAGATAGAATCTTGAAAGTACCAAGAGAGAAGTGACTCATCACATACAAGATTATCAATAAGACTATCAGCAAATTTCTCATCAGAAACTTTGGAAGACATAGGCAATGAACTGATACATTCAAAGTGCTAAGAGAAAAAAATTGTCAACCAAGAACTCTATATTCAATGACTGTCTTTCAAAAGTGAAAAATTAAGACATTCTTAGATTAAAAAAAGAAAAACTGAATTTATTACCACTAGATATATCCTGCAAGAAATGTTTAAGGCGGTTCTGCAAGATGGAACGGAAAAACACTAGACAGTAACTGGAAGCCATATGAAGAAATGAAGATCTCAATCAAGCTAAAATATATGGTGAGATACTGCACCCAATCCTGACATGTGGTTTCCCCCCACACACACCAAGTAATTCTTCAACATCAGCTGGGTGACCTTCAATTCAACAATTCTGACACTATCTACCCAGAAGTAGCATCAAATTCCTCAGGTTAAGGGCTCAATTCTACAAGACTGCTCCCCCTTAGGATGCCAATTGCAAGTCCAGGTTGTACTTATGATCTACTAGCTATAAACTGGACGTTCCAACAACCCCCTTTTTTGGTCCAATTAGTTTTCTAGAGTGGCTCACAGAACTTAGAAAAACATTTTACTTCATAGGTTACTGGTTTATTATAAAAGGATATAACTCAGGAACAGCAAGATGGAAGAGATGCATAAGGCAAGGTAGAGGGAAAGGGTGCGAAGCTTCCTTGCCCTCTTCGAGTGTGCCACTCTGCCGGAAGCCGTTCCATCCTTGCTGCTTGACACAGTTGCCTCAGGGAGTAGACATCTGCACAGCAAATGCTCCATGGGACTTGGTGTATATGGCATATCCCTCTTTCTATGCTTGTTCCCCTTCCTTACCCGAGTCACTGCACCAGAAAAGGGTATTGCCCCAGCTGAAAACTTTTCCCTAGCAGGGGGATTGGATGGGACTGGAAAAGACAATGATTCAGTAAAAGCCCCAAGTAGTACAGAAATATCATGTGCCGCTTATGAGGAACTCAGACTCAGAATGTCAGCAGAAAGTTTAGGGCTTGTTAGGTCCCCTACCACAGGAAGTTCCCCACCGGGGGAAAGGCCTGGGTCCGGGCCCCTGCTGACTCGGCGGCGCAGGGCTACTCCCAGAGAAACCACTAGTAAGTCCCCACTAAGGAATATAATACTGGGGAAAGTTTATATTAGGGGAAAATTATGGGAACCACCACAAGGAAAAAAGAAGCCTAGGACTAAGGTTGTTTCAAACTACCTTTGCCATACACAGGATATTACAATGAGGATGGATACAGGATAGTCATGTACAAAGGCAAACATACACGGGTACGGGATATCCCAAGCTTCTTGGTGCCTGTTAGAAAAGGTAAAAAAAGTCTCTGCTCGGAAAATACCATTGCAAACTCTGCAGGCAGTTGCCCTAACTGATAGATAGCTGCAGGGACTGTAAGGGAAGAGGCTAAGGCTAGGTGCCAGACAGGCGGTTAATCACCTGCCTAGAAATAATCACGCTTGAATTGCATAACTTTTGCTTAGGAAAATCCGCCTTAGTTATTGCCTTATAGCTTAAGGGTGAAAGTAATAGAATGGTAACTTTAGAATAGAAATAACAAACTAGCCCTCAGGATAATATAAAGAGATTCATTTTTAGAATAGACAATGGAAACATAGACAATAGGTAAGATTAAAATCAACATAGCTAAACAGTGATAAATTCTTTAGCAAAGGTCAGATAAGAAAGTATAACCATTAAATAAGGAGCTGTAAAAGGTTAAAACAGAAACCAGAATGAAGCATGATGTCTTGTTGTTTAACCAGTAATAAAGTCAAGTAGTATAAATACAGTTGAAAAAAGGCAATAAAAGAGAGAGAACCTGATTGTGCTGATGATCTGAACACTGTCTCCGCGTCTTTCATTCTTCGTCGACGCTGTCCACACCTTTGGGGACCCCTGGACCCCTGGGGCTGGACCCTGGCCGGCACCACTGTCCCCAAATCTCCATGTATTCGCCTCTAGGACCATCTGGAGATAAGACAACAGAGAGAGGGGAAAAGGCAGTAAGGATTGGCCATGCCAGGGCTCCACTGATTGCAGAGAGAGGTCTCTCCCCCTCACAGCTTTAGCTTCTGCCCAGGCTCTGTTGATGTCATGGCTGTCCCTGCGGCCTTCCCTGCAAGAGAAAAGGAGAATTTCCCCGCTCTCTCTGAGCTTTAGGAATCCCCTTCCCTGCTTCTGGAACCAGGCTTCTCCTAGATTTCTCTCTGCATCACAGTCCTCCCTTCTGGGGTTTGGACTGTGTTGAATTCAGGTCAGGAGATACAGGAAAACAATAAAATGGCCAACTCATCATTGCTTCAATTCTCATCAAATATCTATGACCAAATGAGGTGGCTGCAGAGGGCAGAGTGAATATGAAATGACGTCTTAGTGCACTCTTAGTCCATTCGGCTGCTATAACAAAACGCCAGATACTGGGTAGCTCATAAACAGAAATTTATTTCTCACAGCGATACATCGAATTCTTATTCTCTGGGCCACCTATCGCAATTACTTTTCAGAATCTTCAAATAGGTGGGCCATGAATCCTGTCCAGATTTCTTCTTTTTTCCGTTCAGATTTTAGAGTTGTGTTCAATGGGAAAGAAAGGATGGCATGTGTTTACTCCTTGGGCCCAGAACTGGAACTTGGCATGAACTTTTTTTTTTTTTTTAAATATATCTTTATTGATTTCAGAAGGAGGAAGGGAGAGAGAGAGAGAGAAAGAAAGATAGAAACATCAATAATGAGAGTCATTGATTGGCTGCCTCCTGCACGCCCCTGACTGGGGATCGAACCCGCACCTCGAGCATGTGCCCTGACCGGGAATCGAATCCTGATCGCCTGGATCCTAGGTCAATGCTCACCACTGAGCCACGCCCGGCCGGGCTTGACATGAACTTTTGAACACTTGGTTACAGTGCCGGTTATGTGACAGCATCCTGACTGATACACCCACCAAATTCTTGTCACTTCAGAGCCGGACTTTCTTCATTTTGGGCGGGAAGCCCCCATTTAAGTTGCCACCTAAACAGCCCCGTTCCGCCCTCTGTGGCCACAGGTGCATTGGTTCCCTCTCTCCCATGTCAAGACCAGCAAACACTAGAAGCAGCTGCCCGTGTCCGTGGCTTTTCTCCCCCAGCTCCTTGTCGGATACCCTGGCTCCCCTCTCATCTGCCTGGTGTGGGGTGACCAGCTCCCACACTTACACCCTCCCGACATTGCCTCAAACCTCACCTTAGGCTACAGGAAAAGCCATGCATGCTCCTTACTTCACTGTTTTCGAGTAAAATCAGTTTAATCCTTTCTCCATTGTACCAGCAAAATGTTTTTTGCTCATTATGGTGACTTCTGACCTCCCAGAGGTTGAATTTTAAAATGCAAGTTTTCATCATTCATGGAAGGCTCACCGGGAAGAGACGGAGATGTCTTCTCTCCCTGCAGCTGTGCACAACCCAGATCGTAAATCTACTTTACAGAATCCGATGGGGGGAGCCGTGAGAGTGGCATTTCCGAGGACATCGCCCACGCAGCCTGGGAGCACCTCGCGTGACTTGCTCTGGCATGGAAACCAAATGCCCCCCCCTGCCCAGGGCCCTCCCACCTCCCCTCCCATCCCCCTCTGCTCCCGCTCGCTCCCCACCACAGCTGCACCCACAGACTCACCATTCTCTTTCCTGATACAGGGCTCTCGCACATGCTATTCCTTCTCCCTGAAATACTTTTCCCTGCATTTTTTTATCTAGTTAAATCCTCTCATTATTCAAGTTTCTGCTTAGGTTTTCTCGGAGAAGCCTTCTTGGAACCCCAATGTTGTGTTATCATGGATTCCTATACCTTTCCTTAATAGCGTTTATCATCTTTTCACTTACATTTGTGGTTATTTCAGGAAACTATGCCTCCCTCTCCTTTTAGAACACAAGTTCTATCAGGCAGGGCAAAGACCTGGTCTTGCTCATGAATGTTTAACAACTGGCTGCAGGGTAGGGTGAGGGGAGGGGGGATTCACTGGTTTACAGCATTTGCTGATTTCCATGTTGTAAATCTCCCACCACGGCTGATTTCAAGCCACCAATGTGATTTAGACCAAAATTCCTGAAATTTTAACAGTGGGCTCTTGCCAGCTGGTGTGAGCTGGCTCCTGCTCACCACTGCAGCCAATGCCCCAGCACCACACACAAATTTGCTGAATGAGTGAATGAATGAATGAATGAATGAGATTAGTTCCATAGAATTAACTTCCCCATCTGTGCCTATCCATGGCACACTCTCCAGCTCTCTGCTCCAGATGTTTTTCATGCAAAACTATGATGTTTTTCATCAAGTAAAATGTGTTCACTGTGAAGGAATATTTTATGGGTGCAACCCTTCCACTTTTTTCTGGTGTGGAAACATCCTTTCTGGAGTGTAATTAGAGCTTCACATACTGTGAGTAGCGACAGATTAGTGACTCACGAGATCAGTGAAGTAGGTCTTGACAAGCATTTCACATTTTAATGAAATCGAGCAGAAGAGAAGAACATTTTCAGAGTGTCAGAGGTGGTCTCAGGTGGCAGCATGGTGTCATTGTTTTGGGAAGCTTTTATTGTGGTCACGTGTTCATCCTGAGTTATGATGTGAGGTGACCTTCTTAGAGTCAAGAAATTTTGAAAGCCACTGTGGTTGGTAGCAATGCTTTTTATTTTTTAATTAATACATTTTATTTTTAGAGCAGTTTTAGAGTCATAGCAAAATTGAGGGAAAAGTACAGAGAGTTCTCATACATTCCCTGTCCCTACACAGGCACAGGCACAGGCTCAGGCACAGGCACAGGCTCAGGCTCAGGCACAGGCACAGGCTCAGGCTCAGGCTCAGGCTCAGGCTCAGGCTCAGGCACAGGCTCAGGCTCAGGCTCAGGCTCAGGCACAGGCTCAGGCTCAGGCTCAGGCTCAGGCTCAGGCTCAGGCACAGGCTCAGGCTCAGGCTCAGGCTCAGGCACAGGCTCAGGCTCAGGCTCAGGCTCAGGCACAGGCACAGGCTCAGGCTCAGGCTCAGGCTCAGGCACAGGCACAGGCTCAGGCACAGGCTCAGGCTCAGGCTCAGGCTCAGGCACAGGCTCAGGCTCAGGCTCAGGCACAGGCTCAGGCACAGGCACAGGCTCAGGCACAGGCTCAGGCTCAGGCACAGGCTCAGGCTCAGGCTCAGGCTCAGGCTCAGGCTCAGGCACAGGCTCAGGCTCAGGCTCAGGCTCAGGCACAGGCTCAGGCTCAGGCACAGGCTCAGGCACAGGCTCAGGCTCAGGCACAGGCTCAGGCACAGGCTCAGGCTCAGGCTCAGGCTCAGGCTCAGGCACAGGCTCAGGCACAGGCTCAGGCTCAGGCACAGGTTCAGGCTCAGGCTCAGGCACAGGCTCAGGCACAGGCTCAGGCTCAGGCACAGGCTCAGGCTCAGGCTCAGGCACAGGCTCAGGCTCAGGCACAGGCACAGGCTCAGGCTCAGGCACAGGCTCAGGCTCAGGCACAGGCACAGGCTCAGGCTCAGGCACAGGTTCAGGCTCAGGCACAGGCTCAGGCTCAGGCTCAGGCACAGGCTCAGGCTCAGGCTCAGGCACAGGCACAGGCTCAGGCACAGGCTCAGGCTCAGGCACAGGCTCAGGCACAGGCACAGGCACAGCTCTCCCACTATTAACACCTCACGCCAGAGTGGTTCATCTGTCACAGTGGGTGAACCTACGTGGATACAGCAGCAGCATCCGAGTCCACATGACATTAGGGTTCACTGTTGGTGCTGTACATTCTGCTGGCCTAGACGAACATATAATGACATGTGTCTACTAGAGCAGTGCTGTAGAAAAAAGGGGAAGGGTTGCACCCATAAAATATTCCTTCACAATGAACACATTTTACTTGATGAAAAACATCATGGTTTTGCATTAAAAACATCTGGAGCAGAGAGCTGGAGAGTGTGCCATGGACAGGCACAGATGGGGAAGTTAATCCTCTGTGCTCTGTTCAGCCCGCTGTCACCTGGCAACCACTGATCTTTTTACTGTCTCTTTAGTCTCACCTTTCCCAGGGTGTCATATAGCTGGGATCATACCGAATGTTGCTTTTCCAGATTGGCTTCTTTCACTTAGTAAAATGCATTTAAGTCTTTTCAAAACTTGATAGCTGTCTCTGTTTTTGCGCTGCATAGTGTTCCACTGCCTGCACGTACCACAGTTTGTCAACCCAGTCACCTACCGAAGGACATCTTGCTTTTACTCCCAAGTTTTGGTAATTATGAATAAAGCTGCTACGGGTGTGATTGCTGGACTGTACGGTAAGAGAATGTTGAGTTTTGAAAGAAATGAGCAGGCTGGCTTCCAGAATGGCTGTGCCGTTTTTGCACCCCCCAGCACTGAGTGCGAGTTCCTGTGGCTCCACATCCTGGCCGGTTTGGGACTTCGGCCATTCTAATAGGTGTGTAGTGGTATCTCATTGTGCTTTGAATTTGCATTTCTCTGGTGACATATGATGTGAGGCATCTTTTCCTATGCTTATTTGCCATCTGTATAGCTTCTTCGGTGAAGTGTCTTTTCAGGCCTTTTGCCCATTTTTTAAAATTGGGTAGCAATACTTTTTTGTTTAGTAATTTTATTTTCCATGTCCTTACTTGCAAATATTTTTCAAAAGCAAGAACACTAGCCCAGCTGGCGTGGCTCAGCATTTGAGCATTGACCTAGGATCCAGGAGATTGAGGTTTGATTCCCGGTCAGGGCACATGCCCGGGTTGCAGCTCAATCCCCAGTCGGGGGTGTGCTGGAGGCAGCCGATCAATGACTGTCTCATCACTGATGTTTCTCTCTCTCTCTCCCTCTCCCTTCCTCTCTCTGAAGACAATAAAGATACATATTTTTTTAAAAAGCAAGAACACTATATCAGATTTCACATTTTTGTTGCACACTTTACCAGTTTGTGAAACAAACAAACAAACAAACAAACAAACAAATAAATGCCAAAGTCTAAATTTGAAAAACCAGCTTTCCAAAGTCTCTGTCTTCCATCCCCCAGTGATCTAAAGGGTTGAGACCACTGACCTCTGAGAGACTTTGAAAGAGGGAGGGAGAAAGTGAGAGAGAGAGAGAGAGAGAGGGAGGTGTCTGGCTCAGGGGCAGGGAATTTCTGATCCAGTCTACCCCACACCACCCCCAGTTCCCCTGGCTGCAGGTGCCCATTCCAGAGTTATGGGACAGCGTGAGCAAGGTAGGGAGCACCTTGGGGCAAGGCACATGCAGGGGACAGCCCCTAGTTGATCCCAGAGAGCTGAAGTAAGGTGGGGAAGGGTTAGAGGTAAAGCCAGATCCAGGCCATTGGTGAAGACACATGTCCTGCCAAGAAACCCCTCTCTAGATTGTAGTTGGCTGAACAAATTACATCATAAATCGATTTTCATTTGTTGCCTGGAGCCCAACTCCAGGCACATTTATCTGCATGAGCTCATTAAACCTGCACCACAGCTGTATGTGCGAGAGTGTGTGTGTGTGTGTGTGTGTGTGTGTGTGTGTGTGTGTCGGGGGAGTGGAGAAGCTTGGTGGTGCTCCAGTGAGTCCCATTTCACAGAAAGAGAGCCCCAGAGCAGGGAAGTCATGTGAACAAGGTCATACAGCCAGGAAGCACAGTCATGGATGGAATCTGGACACAGGAGGGTCGTGGGCATGTAACGACCGTACCCAAACTTCCTCCAAAAGACTTCACGATAACCCTGGGTGGTGATAATACTAACTTAGTGCTGACTTTCATAGGGCACCTACTGTAATCTAAGCTCCATGTGCTCCACATGCCTTAGAGAGGTTGTCTTCAGAAGTTGTGTCTGTTATTATGCCCATTTAACAGAGGAGGGAACTGAGGCACACAGAGGGCGTTGCCCCGATAGGAAGAACAGCATAACTGGAATTAGGTTCTTGGCACTGCAGGACTCCGGGCTGCTGGATCTCGAGCTCTCTGAGTACCTACTCTGGGTCAGGGCTTATGCTGACCTGCACCATAGCTGTGTGTGGGTGACACAGCTGGGCACAGGGGTGACAGCTGTGACGGCAAACAGGCTCACAAACATCGAAGTTTCAGAGAAAGGAAGTGAAGCAGGGTGGTGTGATCAGGAAGGGTTGCAGGACCGGGGGCATGGGGAATTCAGTGGGGTGGGCAGGGAGGGCTGCACTGAGGAGGGGGTACTTGGCTGAGACCTGATTGCTAAGAAAAGTCCTTGGGGAAGGGTGTTCCAGGCACCAGCAAGCATCAAGGCCCTGAGGTGGGGTCAAGCTTTATGTGTATGAAAAACAGAAAAGAGGAAGTGAGAATGAGATGGGAGAGTGAGAGAGATTAGAGAGGAAGCTTTAGACTGGGGGAGGGTTTCCAGGCAGCCCAGAGAGCCCAGGGAGGGAGGGAGGTGGGGCATGGTCTCTAGAGAAGTCCACCCCCATCCCCTTCTCCTCTCAGGCCCTGTCTGCACTCCCCACTTCCACGGTGAGGTCTGCAGTCCAACCCCAGCTCCCCCATTGCTACCAGGGCTCGTGGGTTCCTCCCCAGTAGGAAGATGGATCTCCCTCCACAGTCCCTTCTGCAGGCATTGGCTCATTGATTCCTGCAGCCTTCCATCCACCCAGCCATCAAGTACTCATTTGCCTCAGGTATTTTGCCCTTGCAGTTTCCTTTGCTTGGAACACTGTTTTTTATCCCTCAGGACTCAGCTTCCAAAGTTGACTTTTCCTAGACGCCTTTCCCGACCCCCCCAACCCAGTTTGGCCCCTGTCGCCCTGCTAGCAGCTGAGCTGCTCTTAGAGATAAAACAGGACAGGTTAGTGCTCCCAGGGGTCGTCTCTCTCTATCTGAGGTATATTAACATGATGGGCATCCATTTCCCCTTCTCAGTTTTCTTTGGGAACCATCCTTCGCCTCTCTTAGTGCTGCTTTGGATGGGCCAACCCCATTTTCCAGCTCTGGTAAAGTCATTCAGGTAAAGTCAGTCAGTTAGAGGCAGCCGCAGGACCTGTGCTGGAAGTCCTGGGACACCGAGTTTTTGTTCCGCCACTGCCTTGGCTACACTGGAACCGCTGAAGAGGAACTCAGTATTGAGGGAAGCAGGAGTGAGACAGGGAGAGGGCCACTGTCCTCAGTGTGTCTGAACACCTGGCTGCAGCCATACCTGAAATCCAGAGTCCACCGGGACTTTTCCGTTATAAGAACCAATAAATGCCCTTGTGCTTAACCCAGTTTGGGTTTCAGTAACTTGTAAATAGAAGCCTGATGGGTAAGAAAGCCTCAAAGATATGCAGGCAGTCAAGCTTAGGTACTTTCCCCTTGAGGGATGTGGGCAGGCGCTTCCCTCACTCAGAAGCCCCCCCCCCCCATGCCCCAGAGGCTCCTACTCTAAGGGGCCTGAGTGGATTTCTTCAACCTAAAGCAGAAAAGCAGAACCAAAGTGCCAGGCTGGCACAGGACAGCTACAGCCGCAGCCCTGCAGCCCTGCAGCTAGCAGCTGGCACAGGGCAACTACAGTGGCAGCCCCGCAGCCCTGCAGCTGGCAGCTGGCACAGGGCAACTACAGCAGCAGCCCCGCAGCCCTGCAGCTAGCAGCTGGCACAGGGCACCTATAGCAGCAGCCCCACAGCTGGCAGCTAGCAGCTGGCACAGGGCAACCACAGCAGCAGCCCTGCAGCCCTGCAGCCCTGCAGCTAGCAGCTGACACAGGGCACCTACAGCAGCAGCCCCGCAGCTGGCAGCTGGCAGCTGGCGCAGGATGACTGTGGAACTAGCAGCAGGACTAGCAATCCACTTTTAAAATAAGCAAATCCAGTTTCCTTCTTCTTTGTAGGCAGAACCCTGATTTTATTTGCTTGTTTATTAGCTCCAGCCATGTGCTCAGGAAAAGTGGTCTACTAAGCCAGTCATAGCTCCCTAGTTTCCTTGTTGGTGACTGGTTCTAGAAAGGGCTGTGACACGCTCTTGGCGGAGAAGATGTGAGAGGAAGTCACTGGAGAGTGACTGGGAGGCTTCTGAGGTAAAACGTTTTTGCTCTTAAAGCCCAAGCCCAGCGTCCATGGCTCAGTGGTTGAGCAGCAACCCGTGAACCAGGAGGTCACAGGCTTGATTCCCAGTAGGGGGTGTGCAAGAGGCAGTCAATCAATGACTAATTATTGATGTTTCTATCTGTCTCCATCTTCTTTCCTCTCTCTGAAATCAATAAAAACGAAAAAAAATTTTTTTTTTTAAAGTAAATAGTCCCCCTTATCTGCAGTTTTGGTTTTTATGGTTTTAGTTACCCACAGCCCAAAAATATTAAATGGAAAATTCCAGAAATAAACAATTTTTAAGGTTTAAATTGCCCGTCATTCTGAGTGATCTGATGAAATCTGCCTTCCTGCTCCTTCCCGCCCGGTACGTGAATCATCCCTTTGTCCACAGTGTCCACACTTCATACGCTACCTGCCCAATAGTCACTTAGGAGCCGTCTCGGTTATCAGGTGGACTGTGTGGTCTCACAGGGCCTATGTTCAGGGCATCCTTATGTTACTTAATAATGGCCCCAAAGCACGAGAGTGACGCTGGCGATTCGGGTATGCCCGAGAAAAGCCGTAAAGTGCTTGTTGTGTACAGTCAGAGTGTCACCTGTAGCTAAGTCACAACGCCTGTGCCATTCACCTCACCTCATCTCATCACGTAGGTGTTTTGTCATCTCACATCACAAGAAAGGTGAGTACAGTACAGGGAGATACTGTGAGAGAGAGACTGCATCACCTAACTTTTATTAGAGTACAGTTATAATTGTTCTATTTTTTTAAATTAGTTATTGTTAAACTCTTATGCTGCCCAATTTATAAACTAAACATTATACATATGTATAATAGGAAAAAACATAGTATACACAGGATTTGGTACTACCCGTGGTTTTGTAGCAGAACAGTAAGAAGCTGGGAAAATCCCTGGGCAAGTGGAATGGGGAAACTGAGGCAATCAAACAAGGCCAAACAGTTTGTGCAGCTTGCAGCAGGCTTATGAACTGCAAGACCTAATCTTCCCCAACCAAGGACACTCGAGAGCAAATGACATACACCCTTCTCCTGAACCAGCTAATACACAGCTTAAGTCCCCTGGGCTGGGAAAATAGAGAAGAAAGATCCAATTAATGCCATTTGTGCCAGCCAAACCCAAGGACAGATGAAATTGGGAACAAATAATAAAAACCCCAGTAAAGCCAGACAGACCTAAGACAAAAGTAAAACAGTAATACAGACCAAAGAATTACTCAAAACTGCCCTCTACACTCATTTTGATGCCTCAGCATATTAAAAATGCACCTGGAAAGCTGATGAATATTCTACTGAAACCCTCCCCTAAGAGTCTGGCCGGCAGAGAAAAAGATGGAGAAAAAGCCCTCTAGAGCACGCCCAGGCCCCTTCCTGGGCATGAACTCTTTATTTCTTCCTAATTTCTAAGGGTCCCCACGAGACTTGCAGCCAGGGAGCAGCGGGCAGCAGCACCTCGTCCTGGGCTCACCCCCGATCCTGCCTCCAACACCCTTTTCTCTGACTTCCCAGCGAGCTAACGCAGCCCGCCCAGGCTCACTTCTGTCACTGTGACCTTCACTTCCCAGTGAGCTATGGCAGCCCCGCCTCGGCTCACTTCTTTTTTTCTTTTAATTTTTAAATTTTATTTTTGTTTAAAATATTACAGATGTCCCTTTTACTCCCCAATGACCTGTTCCACCTCGTCCCACCCCCCTCCCCAGTCCCTCTCCCCACCGTCGTCAGTGTCCCTGGGTTGTGCATATCTGCATAGAAATTCTTTGGCTGCTCTCTCCCCCTCCACCCACCCTCACTCCTCCATCCATCTGACATTCGTCAGTCTGACCCATGCTTCCATGTCATTGAATCTATTCTGTCCATCAGTTTATTAAGTTCTTTAGAGTCCACGTATATGCGAGATCATGTGATGTTTGTCTTTCTCTGCCTGGCTTATTTCACTTAGCATAATTTTCTCCAGGTCCCTCCATGCTGTCCCAAAGGGTACGAGATCCTCCTTCTTTACAGCTGCGTCGTATTCCATGGTGTGAATGTCCCACAGCTTTTTATCCACTCAGCTGCTGATGGGCACTTGGGCTGTTTCCAGATCTTAGCTATTGTAAACTCTGCTGCTATGAACACAGGGGTACATATATTCTTTCTGACTAGTGTTTCAGGATTCTTGGGATACATTCCTAGGAATGGAATCACTGGGTCAAAAGGCTCACTTTTTTCCAATAACGTTTCTAGGGAGCCAAAGCAGAGAACCGCCTAGGCTCTCCCCTGTTGTCTCTTCTGCCCTAATTTCTTCCTTTGTTTCACTGTCCCCAGCATTAATAAACATACTCTCAAACCCATCTGGACTCGTGTTACAAAATCTTTCTTACACGAAAGTCAAGGTACCACACACTACAGACCAGCCTGGGCAGACCTGCTCCTGGCCGGTCCCCGCCTGGTAACAGTTTCGGGCATCCAGTGGGGGTTTTGGAAGTACCCCCCTTCAATAAGGGGGGCTGCTATAGTGCAGGGGAAAGAAACCTCCCGTTCCTGCCTCCCACAAAGTGTGGCCTTGTGCAGAGGCATTCACAGACATGGAATTTGACTCTCAAACTCAGTCTAAAGCAGAATCGTAATTCATAACAGTGTCTATGTTTTGTTTTCCCCTCCATCCATGTGGGAGAAGAGGGGGAGGTAATAACATTCTTCTGGTTTAACAAAGAAAAATTTCGCAAATATTTATCCCTTTCATAATCTACATGCCAAGTTAAGTATTAGTCCCAGGGTAATAAATTACTAAGTAAGACAACAAATCAGAATTACAGATTTGTAAGGTTAAAGTTTCCTTTCTCAAGATGTGCCAATGGTCTCTGAGGCCCCTGTGGCCTACAAAGAATATTTGTGCCACTTGGGGTGCTCTATTTAAAAACACACCAAAGAACACATATGCATAACTCATGGACACAGACAACAGTGTGGTGATGACCAGACGGAATGGGGGGCAGGGGCTGGGGGGAGGTGGGCTAAGGTGGGGGAGGAAATGGGGACATCTGTAATAGTGTCAACAAATAAAGTTATTTAAAAAGAAAAAAAGACATGGTTGTTCCAAGGTAGATTTATTTACTTGCAGCGAGTCAAGGAGATAGAGGCCTCCCATGGAAAGTTCTGTCTCCCAGAGGGAGGCTTAGCGGTTGCTTATATACACTATTTGGTCAATTACATGTTGATTTCTTCTTTGCAGTTGGCTACTTTTTTCCATTTGAGTTCCTGTCAGCTCATCCTGTTCATTGTTGCATCTGCAAAATACTGCACTATATTTTAACATTTGGCAAAAAAACCCACAACATTTAGAACTGTCCAGACTTTGAGACCCTTGTCCTATCTAATGTTTGCAAAAGGAGTTTTGTGATGTTGAGGAATGCCTAACTTTTTGCAGTTGCAAAGAAAGATACTTTTTCTACTTATCTTTCTACAATTTTTTTTCACCAACACTTGGAAGAGTCTTTAATCCTCAAAGCCAAGAGCAGGAATTCCACTAGTTAGTACCAAGAGCAAATCAGAGAGGCTAAATACTTAAAATATGGCGGAGATGAGGGTTAGGGTTAGGAAGTGTAAGGTTGTCATGCTTTGCATCTATAGGAAATGATGGCTGGAGCTGTGGCAGCTATGTTACCACCTTGAGGGATGACATACGCTACCATCGTGCCAGGGATTCCTAGTCCATGAGGACACCATTCAGCTGATGCATTGACCATTGAAGAACTTCTCTACCCTGATGAGATTAGTTGTTTTATAAAATAATAAAGGCCCGTATTTTTTAAGATGTTTGGGATTTGTTCTTCCTTTACTTGCAGCCAACAGCATGCTATGTATTACACCCAGGGTGAGTGATGGTGGAGGAACTTAAACAGTATGGCCAGTTAAGTGCTCAGACTGGTGCTCGCACCAATCAAGCCCTGGCTGTCAGCACGGAGAGACCCTCATCTTCTCCAGGCCCAGTCGCTGCTGGCCTCATAGTGTCGATCAAAGCCCCTATACTCTGTAGAAGAGAAGAGTGAATTTTTTTTCAACTCTAGCCACCAACCCTCAAAATTTAATTAAGATCATTCCCAGAACATACATGTCATCAATCCTGGTAATTTAACAGCAAATGTATAAAAATATCAGAACCACGATTGCTTCTGGGGGTGGAGTACGAATAGGGATAACATGGGAAAGGGTAGAAGAGAAATGTATGGGATGATGGGAATGTTCTTTACCTTACTAGGAGTTTATATTACATTGTATATGCACTAGTCAAAACTCAGCAAACATGTTAGGATGTGTGCATTACACTGTATGTAAATCTTACTCAGTGAAGGACTATAAACACCAAACTCTGGTGACATAAATGCTGATATGTTTAGGGGTTAAGAATACTGATATTCACTTTGGCTTATTTTAAAATCCATCAAAGAAGTCATATGAATTGATGAATAAATAGAGGAAGGACTGTTAGGTATATGATAAAGCAAATACAGAAAAATGTTAACAACTGTAGAATGTAAATGATGGGCATGTGGGTACTTTGGGAAAATTCACTCAACTTTTCCTTAGGTTTGAAAATTTTCATAATTAAATGTTCGAAGAGAAATAAAAATCTATGTATAGTTAGGAAATTGGGACCACTGCTTCGGAAGATACATGCAATTATGGTGGCTCACGCCAGCCAGAAGCCTGGCTCTTTCTCCGTGACAGGGCGGCTGGCCCTTTCCTCCTGCCGCAGCGCCACGCGGCTCCTGCCCTCAGCAGCTCGTGGCCCCCAGGCTCGCATTTCAGGCCCCGGGAGGGAAAGGCAGGAAGAAAGAATGGGGACCTGCCTGTGACTGAAAGTTACAAAGGTGTCTAAATCAGAAACCAAAAATGATAATTTTAACGACAACGATGGCCAACATATCACCCCTACTTATAGGCAAGGCCCTGTTCTAAGGGCTTCCCAGGAATGAATTTATTTAGTCCTAACGACAACCGTAGGAGGTAGGGACTGTTAAGATCCCCACTTATGGCTGGAGAGTGGGGCCCAGGTAGGCTGGGTGGCACTGTTACCTCCGAAGGGGCCTGGGGTGATTCGAAGCCCCATCTTCCGTGGCAGGAAGTCACCAGAGGACGGTTTTGTGACTAACACTGATGAATCAAAAACCAGAGGCATAAACATCTTGCGACGAGATGTGGCAATTGTGACAGAAATGTAACAGCAGAAGCCGTGGCTGTTGCCGGTCTCCGGAGGGAGGAAGTGGGGGGGGGGAGCTGGCCCCGAGGCGCGTTGCCACATCAGCACAACAGCCGCGGGGATGTGAGGCTGGGCGGCGTGAATCTAGGAACCTGGCGGGCTCCCCTCCCCGGATCCCAAGTGTCTGCACCCCCACTGATGAGATCTTGGAAGAAGGGTAACGAAATCACAGTGGGTGGTGGAGGTTTGGAGGTTGCTCTTGGAGCCTGGACAGCCCGCCTGCAGGCAAGGCCGGGCATGGAGGCTGAGGCCAGGAGCAGTGCCTGGGGGCACACCACAGGGGCTTCGCCCAGAGTCCTATCCCCTTCTCCAAAGCCGCAGTTGAATGACAATAGCGCCAGCAAACAACTGAAAATAAACGTTGGTTCTTAAAGATCCTGGCCATGCAGCGAGGCACTCTGCTGGGTGGGTTAAGAGTCCGCCTGCGTTACATGACCAGCCCTGCCACATCTGGCTCTCTGAGCCTCAGTTTCCCCACGCCCACAGGTTGCCGTGAGAACCTGAGGAGTCATGTGGCCAATGGCGCTTGCTGCCTGTGTTGGGGCAGGTGCCATCGTCTGGGTTCTGTTCCTGTGGTGCCATTATATTTACCCAGTTCTCACTTAGCAGACAAATCCAAAGGCTAGAAATAGCCACTTCTTGGTTTCTCCTAAAGGCATGAAATATGACTTGGCATCTTGCCCAGGCTCCCTGTCAAGGTGGTGGGACTGTTTCGCAGAGGTCTAGTGAGTGCCAAGGTCATTGGCTCAAAGGAACCCCAGCTTCTCCGTGGCACCAGGTGTTGTCCCTACCACCCAACACCCTCTTTGGCACAGGCTCACACCAGCCACACAGGCGAGCCCTGCCTGGTGACCTAGGCTGGGCCTCTGCCTACTTGCTTGGACTCAGCTGTGGGACCCAGACTGCATTAGGTAAGTTTGTTCACAAGTGGGCTCTGGGAAGGCTGTGCCAGGCAGCAGGGTGGGGAGAGGAGGGAGGGGTGGACGCATGGCCGGTGAGAGCGCTGTGCTGTGCTGTGGCCTCCCTCCATCTCACTTCATGAAGTTCTCAGAGGCTGACCTCACCCCTGGCTCAGGAGTGGGACCCTGGGGGCAACAGATGCAGATTCTAGAGGCCCTACTGTTTGGATTCAAGTCCCAGCTGCCCCACATGCAACCTTAGGCTCATCTACCCTCTCATTGCCTCAATTTTCCCATCTGTAAAATGGAGACAATAACAAGGCCTACCTTATAAGGCTGCTGGAATGACTAAATGAATATTATTTTATTGCTGTTGCTATACCCTGATGCTGTGACAGTGTCAGGCAGACTATCTTCTCCAAATAAGGTGTGCTATTATTCCTACTTTTCTGTTCGAACTAGTTAAATAGTTAAGAGCAAGGACTCTGGGGCCAGCCTAGTTGGGTTCAACTCCCAGAATCACCACTTATTACCTATGTAACCGTAGACATAGATCTTAACCTTTGTGGGTTCCAGTTCCCTCATCTGTGTAATGGGGATGATGATTACTTAAAGCTCAGAGGGTATTGTGAGAACTAAGTAAGTTAACACCTACTAAGTGCCTGGAACACAGTGAGCACTCTGCTGTTGCTATTGTTGTTACGATAGGTGTGCTCTCTTTCCATTGAGGTTGCTAAGCTGCTGTGATATAATCCTTGGGCTGCTCTCATCTCCTCCTGGGAAGGAGCTGCTGGGGATTCAGACAACACAAACAAAGTGGAGTAGAAAGACAACTCAGAGGATATCCTATGAGCACCTGGATTTAACTGTGGCTGAAGCAGAACCTTCTCTCTTGGATGCCCCAAATCCAGGAGCTAATAAATTCCTTCATAGGTTAAACCACTCTGCTTGGAGTTCTGTTACTTGCAGCCACATGTGTTCTGTCTAATGCAGAAAGCTAGTGGGGTGTTCAAATAACAGGGAAGATATGTGAGGTGAGAAAGCCAAGGACAGGAACAGAAGTGATAAACCTTGAGAAGAGAAGGCTGTGTGGAGGCAGTGTGGCTCCTGGGTGAGAATCCCAGCTCTGTTACTTACTGCCTTTGGTAAAGTGATTACAGAATGGATGGAATCCTTGACTCCTCCCTGTATAAATTCTTACAATGTGATTTTGCAACTGTTTCCATCAAGAGATGGAGTCTTTTTCCCCACCCCTTGAATCTGGGCTGACCTTTAGCTTGTTTTGGCCAACAGGACATGGTGAAAGTGATGCCATTCTAGCTTCAAGCTTACACTTCAAGAAGCCTTGCAGCTTCTGCTTGCTCTGTTGGAGCCTTGCCAGGACCTCGTGGACATGCTTGGGCTAGCTTGCTGGAGGGTAAGAGACTAGAGGCTTCCCAGCCAACTACCCAGACCCCTGAAGCAGAGCCACCTAGCCACCCAGAGCCGACCACAGGTTCATGAATGAGCCCAGTCAAAACTTAAAGAAGTACTCACCTGAGCCCAGCCTATATTACCAACCTAAAGAACAGAGAGAAAAAGAAATAATTGCTGCATTAGGCCACTGAGTTTGGGGTGGTTTCTTATGCAGCAGTAGATAACTGATACATCTGGCTTAACCCAACTTATCTAAGGCCTTTCCTGAACTTCAGGACACATACGGCAAGCCGAGGCCTCCCTGTCTCTGCCTCTAGATCTGAGCCTGGGCCTCAAGAGGCCTTACAGCATCCATTCACTTTCTTGGGCCCCTACTACCACCTTTTAGATAAGCCTGGGTTGATCTGCTGCAGAATGAGAGACCACGCGTAAGAGAACCCAGTTGCCCCAGCTGATAACACCTGGTTCAGCCTGCAGACAGACAATTCTTGAATGTGTGAGAGAGCTCAGCCATGATCAGCAGATCCAGCCCTAACCCACTGTTGATCAGAGAAGCATGGATGGTTCCGGATGAGACCAGAACTACCCCGCTGGTTCATGGACTCATAAACAATAAATGCTTACTATTTTAAATCTCTGATTTGGGGTGTGTTTTATTTCATAGCCACAACTGATACACTAATTTTGTATCCATGGGCAAGTGAATTCACCTCTCTGGCCCTCAGGAATCATTTGGAATGGTCATGAAGATGCTGTGAGCTCATGGTCCTAAAACTCTTGGCATAGAGCCTGGCAGAGAATGAGCACTCACTTAATAATGGAAGTTGTTTTAAAAAGAGGTGAAATGAAGGACAAAGAGCTATCTGGCAAACACCCCTCCCACTCTGAATCTCCTTGCTTTGTCTGGCCAGTTTTGGATTATTCATTCCAGAGTAGGTGTCCAATGGATTCCCAAGCCCTTTAGCCTTTAGTGTCACAAAAACAGAGACATTCTTTGGTGGGAGAGGTGAAGACCCTTGGAAAGAGGTGTACCTGGTACCCCAAGGCCTTCCTGTTTAGGAAAAGTTGTAACACTAGTTATAACAAATTCTGGACTCAGTCAGACCTAGATTCTGATCCAATCTCTGCCACTTTCTTGCCAAGAGACATTGAACAACCAATGCACCCATTCTGAGCTTCCATTTCATCCCTGCAAAACAGAGCTAATTGTACATACCTCCAAGAATTATTGTTCATTCCTTCCTTCCTTTAATCAGCAGACATACATTTATTGAGCTCTTATTATATTCCAGCTCTTCCAGGAGGTGGGGATACGGTGGGGGAAACAACAACAAAAATATCCCTGACCTCATGGAGCTCTCAGCTCAGTGGGTTAAAAAAAAAATTAATACAATAGCCACAGAAACACATCAAAAAATGCAAAAGTGACAAGTGTTTTGGAAGGAGTGTGTAAGTCAACATGGGCTGGATTACCCTGAGGTTACAAACATCCCCCAAATCTCTGGCTTATAATACCTAAGTTTATTTCTTACTTATCTGCCATGCCTATTGTGGGTCAGTTGGAGCTCTGCTCACTCCTTAACCTGGCCTGGCAGAACAGCCTCCCTCTCAGGCATTGTGGGTTCTGCACAGAAGAAAGAGGGCTCTAGAGTGTCTCGCTCTGGCAATTAACTTCTCTAGCCCCGAAGTAACTCGGATTACTTGGATTACTTCTGCTCACACCTCATTGGCCAGAATTACTTATATAGCCCCACCCAAACATAAGGAGGCCCAGGAGCACCATCCTACCTTGTGCCTGGAAGATGGAGACCCAGGGAGATTTGGTGAGCAGCACCAATGGCCATTCTGAAAATTTATATGTGGTGAGAAGGCTTCCATGAAGCAGTGATGCTTGAGCTGAGGCCTGAATGATGTGAGGAATCCGCTAAGAGGAGGGGCCCCAAAAGAGCACTGCTGCGGCTGTAGGCAGGTGTAAGATCTTCTTGGATTTGCTTGAGAATTCAGGGAGCACATGGCCAGGAACCCACAAGAAGGCTAACACGGTGTGTGCCAAGCTGTTGCTGAAGGATGTGGACCCTCTGGAACTTTTTGTCTAATAAGACTGGCTGATTCAAAGCGATTTTTATCTAAATGCGGGAAAAGAGATAGGTGCCAATGATCCTCTTATGTCTGAACAAAGAGACGATGAGTATGTATAAGTTTTAGGAATTCAGCGGTGTCAATTTAAATGTTACTCTGAGGCCAAAAAATTAGTACAAAGGAATCAGAATTACGGATTTTTATAAGGGTTAAAATTGCATCAGAGAACATGGCCACAATCTCTGGAGCCTGGATTGGCAGGAATTGGCCAGGCGTCCAATAATTTAACTCCTCTCCCTAGGCACACAGACGGCCACACTTTCAAACTCTTTTTGCAGATAAGTGGGGACTCTGTGACTGAGTTCTGGCCAATGGGGTGTGGACAAAATGAATGACACTTCTAAGCTTGGCCCTAACCCCTATACCTGGTTCCGTGTTCTCTCTGTTTGTTCTGTGATGACCTTGGAAACTATACTTCAGATGGCAGCCTATACATCTGAGTCACCTCGTGGAAGAAAGCCCTGAGCTGCATCTGATTATGGTGTGAGAAGGAAATAAACCCTTGTGTTTATTCTGTGGTTTGTTATCGTAGCAGTTTATTCTATCCTGACTAAGACTTGTAGGACTCCTCCAATAGAAATAACATTTGCAAGGACAATTTCATGATGCAGAAAGTGTCTATAGTCAGAGTTAGCACGTGGAGTTGTGCAGGTAGAGTGCTACGCAAAGTGGCCATCCAAGGGGCAAGTGGAGATCTACTCCATGCCCTATTCACCAAGTCACACACTGGGATGGGGCTATGTCCATGTGAGGGAAGCCTTTTTAAAATTTGCACTAAGACATATAGGCTAGTGGCAGCCTTGTCTGACTTTCTGCAGCATCAAGAAAAAGAAAGGAATATTTCCTCTTAATCTCATTTCTTTCTCTAGCAGATAGAAGGGGCTACAGCAAAGCCAAGTGCTAAAACTGCATTTTTTAGCAATTATAGTTTTCAAAAAGCAGGCCTAAGGAGTTAAAAGTTTACAATATGAGACACCTCACCAAAGAAGATATACAGATGGCAAATAAGCATGTGAAAAGATGCTCCACATCATATGTCACCAGGGAAATGAAAATTAAAGTGATAATGAGGTACCATTACGCCCCTATCAGAATGGCTAAAATCTGAAACACTGACAAAACTAAATGCTGACAAGAGTGTGAAGCCACAGGAACTCCCATTCATTGTAAGTTCCTGTGGCTTCACTCCCATCAGCCATTTTGAAAGACAGTTTGGCAATTTCTTTCAAAACTAAACATTCTCTTATCATACAATCAAACAATCACACCCCTTGGTATTTATCCAAAGGAGTTGAAAACTTATATTCGTACAAAAACCTGCACACTGATGTTCATAGCAGTCTCATTCATAATTGCCCAAACTTGGAAGCAACATCCAGATAATGGCATATTATTTAGTGCTACAAAGAAATGAACTAGCAAGCTATGAAAAGACATGGAGGGACCTTAAATGCATATGGCTTAAGTGAAAGAAGCCAGTCTGAAAGGTGACATACTGTAAGATTTCAACGACAGTCATGACTGCATAACCATGTTGAGCCTCCAGAGGAATCCAGTCCTGCTTAAATCCATTTAAGACCCAAATATGATTCATTTTGGACTTCTGATCCTTAGTACAGTAAGGTTATAAATTTGCATTGTTTTAGGTCGTTAAATTTGTGGTAATTTGTTACAATAGTTACAGAAAACTAATAACACATTCAGGCTTATCTGAAATGTCACCTCTTTAGAGAAGCTGTCTGTCCCTGGCTACTCCAGCTCAATAAATATTCATTGACTGAATAATTGAAATAGATATGTGCAGTAGCTAAGATCTGGAAACAGCCCAAGTGCCCATCAGCAGATGAGTGGATAAAAAAGCTGTGGGACATTCACACCATGGAATACTACACAGCTGTAAGGAAGAAGGATCTCGTACCCTTTGGGACAGTATGGATGGACCTGGAGAATATTATGCTAAGTGAAATAAGCCAGGCAGAGAAAGACAAACATCACATGATCTTGCTTATATGTGGAACCTAAAGAACTTAATAAACTGATGAACAGAATAGATTCAATGACATGGAAGCATAGATGAGACTGATGAATGTCAGAGGGATGGAGGAGGGCGGGTGGGTGGAGGGGGAGAGATTAACCAAAGAATTTATATGCATATATGCACAACCCAAAGACACGAACAATGGTGGGGAGAGGGACTGGGAAGGGGGATGGGACAGGGTGGAATGGGTCATTGGGGAGGAAAACGGACATCTGTAATATTTTAAAAAATAAACACAACAAAACAAAAAAGAAAAAAAAGAAAAGAAATAGATATGTGTACTTGATCCCAATAAAGTTTGAAGCAGGAGCTCAGAAACACCTGTGGGCTGAATTCAGCCTGCAGATATGTTCTATTTGGTTGGCATTGTGTTTGAAAACTCTTTTGAGCCAACATTCATAAATTGGACAGTTTCAATCAAACATCTGAATTTCCAGAATTGTTCAAGACTTTCTGAGGCCTGCATTTGTGCATGGCACTAATCAGCAAGAACTATGGCATAGTTCCATAGTATCCCTTCCCCTCAACCCAGAATAAGAACCTCCCTTTATTTTTGTTTTCCACTTGGCCCATGGAGACCATTGAGTTAGGAACCCTGGTATCTCAGTTAGGGTTCCCCTAAAAGCAAATATGAAAATAGAAAGTGTCAACAAGGAGATAGAAGGTATACAGAACAACCAGATGAAAATTTTAGAACTAAACAATATAATAACCAAAGTTGAAGGTTCACTGGATGGACTGATTAACAGAGTGGAGATGACAGAGGAAGGACTCAGTGAACTTGAAGACAGATCAGTAGGCATTCTCTAACCGGAACAACAGAGAAGACTGGAGGAAAATTAACAAAGTCTCAGGGACCCACCCATGCATGAGACAGCAACAGGCTTAACATTTATGTTCTCAGAGTCCCAGGAAATAGAAAGGGAATGTGGGGCTGAAAAATATTTGAAGAATATAATTTTGGGAAGCTGAAGTGAGGGAAAGTGAGGTGGGAAGGGGGGTAAGCTGATAATGGTGCTTTAATGAGCTGGTTGCAGCTGTACCCACCTGAAGCTCAGTGCTGTTGGGGATCCTATGAGAGAATGTGTGAAGTGTACCTCAGAGTTGTACCATCCAGGGCTAGAGAAGCTGGATGTCTATCCTACATTCCCAGTCCTTGTGGGCAAGGACTGCTCCTGGGAGGACCATCTGCTTGGCTGCCAGTGTCTCCCCCACCAAATGCCTGGCCCAGCAAGCTCGTGAAGGGAGTTAGGGAACCATCAGTGCCTATGGGAACCATCCATGTAACTGCTGAAGCCGTAGGGGCCTTCAGAGTGGGCTGAGGGATATGAGTGGGTGTATTAGTTACCTAATGCCACATAACAAATTGCTACACATTTAGGAGCTTAAAACAACACACATTCATCCTCAGTTCCTGTGTGTCAGGAGTCCTCTGCTAAGGGTCTCCTAAGGCCGCAGCCAAGGTGTTGGCCAGGCTGTATTCTCCTCTGGAGGCTGACTGGAAAAGAATCGGCTTCTGATCTCATTCCAGTTGTCTGCAGAATTCATTTCCTTGTAGCTATGTGACTGAGACCCTGGCTTTCTGCTGACTGTCACCCTCAGGTTCTAGAGGCCACTTGCAGCTCCTAGAGGTTGCCCACAGCTCCTGCCAAGTGGGCTTCCTCAACATGCTGCTTACTCCGTCGGGCCAGCCTCTCTCACTCAAGGTTGGCTAAAACAGAGGCTTAGACAGTGCAACCCAGTCAAGGGAGCGACATTCCAATACCTTCTCCATATTCTATTGGTTAGAAGTGAGTCACAGATGTCCACACTGAAGGAGAGGGAATCACACAGAGGGGGGACTCTGGGAGGTGGAAATCATTAGTGTCACCTTAGAGTTTGTGTGCCACAGTGGGGCACCAACAGCTTCGGATATGGATTATGTGACCTTCAGTCATAAGCCTGGGCAGCAGACCCAGGCTTGGCTCGGGCTGCTCCCCCTCCAGCCACTACATTCCAGGGGCTGCTGTGGGTGCGGGACACCAGGGGTTTCCTGGGGGCAGTAGGAGTGGGAGCTCAGGTATCTTTCACTTTCCCAGGGCGGGCCCCTCCCCAAGTCCACTGTGTGACTTTAGGCAGGTTACCTGAGCCCTCTGTGCCTAGGTGTTCTCAGCTACAAATGAGGTTCATAGAAACCCCAGCCTCATGGGTGGCTGTGAGGACATAGTGTTTGTGAAGGGTATGAGTTCTGACCACGCCAGGAGGCCCACAAATATTTGCTATTATGATCATGGTTATCCTCTGCCTCTGCTTCCCAGTGGGTCCCTTTTACGTTTCCAGGAACATTTCCCAGTCTACAAGACCCTTTGGGTCTCTGGGCACCTCGTGAACCCTTATGTGTTTGGGTAACAGTGCCTGGTATGCGAGGGGTGAGCTCTGCACTCTCCTCCTTGACAGAAGCTCTGTCCTGGAAGTTTCAGGTCTGTTCTGTAGTTGCTTCACAATGAAGTGTCAGGGCAATGAACTTCACAGGCATTAATATTTTATTTCACACTCCTCCACTCTGCTAAACAGTGTATATAATATCTGGGACAGTCCTGGGGATTTCCTTGGGCTGCCTGGACCAGGCCTGGTTCCTTGTCCTGGTGGAGGGATCTGTCTCCCTTTCTCGAGGTCTGAGGGGGCTTTTTCCACTACAAGACAGGAAGAGTGGTATGTGTCCCACTGTCCCAGACCACCACTCTGGCAGCACCTTCTGACTTGGGGAGATACAGCTAAGTCCAAAGGCCGTAGGCACAACTAGGGCAGGGTGGGGCAAGGGCGGGCAAGGAAAGGCAGTGGAACAGTGCAGCTCTGGGGGGACCTGGGGGTAACCCACTCCCATCCCTGACAGTCCTTGTCCCTAGGAGAGTGCAATGAGTTAGGTGGCTACAGTTTACCAAGCCCAGATGTTAACCCCCAAGATGGCCTCACCCCACCCCTCCTTTTCTCCTTGTGAGGAACACTGGGCTTGAGCCAGGCAACCTGGGTTTGAACTGGAGCCCCCTCCAGTTACTAGACAGGTAGTCTTTGCCTTAGTTTTCTCATCTGTGGAATGGGGATTGCTAATGAGTTTACAGAGGTGAACCTGGAACAGGGACCAGAACAGTCGCCCTTAGCTGTGGCCATGGGTATTTGGCCCATAGGCATTCGGAGTGTGGTGTGGGGCAGGCACAGGGCCGAGGCTGCGGAAAGGACAGGAGGCGACGGAGGCACAGGAGGCCAGGCCTCCTGAGCACTGCAGGCTCACTTTATTTCACCAGTAGCAGCCGGTTTCTTCTTCTACTCCGTGAAGGGCAGAGGAGCTTGAGCAGCAACCCGAGCGGGCCCAGGACGGTGGCCACCACCAGCATCAGCTTCAGCGCCGTGAGGATATTCTTCCCCTTCTGGGCCTCTCGTGCCTCCTTCTGCTGTCTGGCTTTCTCTCTCAGCAGTACCTCCAGCGCATCCAGTTCGGGCCTGGGGTTGAATCGAGCTGCGAACCTGTGCTGCACGAAGCACGTGTAAACGGCCGGCCGGAAGACCTGCAGCTGACTGCCCCCGCTGGACGGGTCCAGGTGGGCACTCACGTTCTTGCCAGAGAGCTGGCCCTGCCAGGTCAGGGGCGTTTTGTCAGCTTCCCAGATGATGGTCCTGCAGAGGAGTACAAGGTCAGCCGCAGCCCCCAAGGGAGAAAAGGGACAAATGTCTGAGGGAGGAAGAGACAGCAGCACCCTCCTCCCTGGGGAACAGCAAATAGGGCCCCTTCTGAGGAGCACTACGCGGCGGTGAGCAAGGGGGGGGGGCAGGACAGCTGGGAGTTTTGGAGCCTACCCCTACTGAGCGGGCCACTTGGCCAGAGGCCTCCAGCTCCCTGGGCTTCCATTCCCCGATCTGAACACTGGGGTGTGGTAATTGTACCTACCTCAGAGGTTATTCGGAGGGATTAGCAAGAATGCTCTCTAAATTGTTTGTGCCCCCTTTACCTGCCTGGCCTCGTTCCCCCCCTCGCCCCCTCCTGTCTGCCCCAGCCACACTGGCCTCCTTCCTGCTCCTCTGGCGTGCTGGACACTGTCCGCCTCAGGGCCTTTGCCCTGCTGCTCCCTCCGCCTGGAACGCTTGCCCTCAGCGCACTGGGCTCCCTCCCTTTCCTTCAGTCTCGGCTGCTGTGGCACCTTCTCAGAGACACCTTCCCTGACCTCATGTGGAACTTCTACCTTGTCCACTCCCATTCTCCCTCACTGGCCTTCTCACCACCTAAGATCCTGGATATTTTGTTCACGTGGTTGGTTATTGCTCCGCGATGGCAGGAATCATTTTCAGTTCTGGTTTGCACTGCATGCCAGGTCCCTAGAACAGCGCTTGACTTACACATGGTCAATTGTAACTGAGTGGCATGTAGTGAGTGATGTGGAAAGTACGTGGTTATGCATGTAACGCGCCCACTGGGCTGAGGAATGGAGGGGACCCACTCAAAAGACAGCATTGGCAAGGCCAACAGTTATACAAACAATAGCTAACATCTATCAGCGTGGAACAGTTTCTCAGACCCTGTTTCTTCCCAGGCATTTGCCCCCTTAGAAATCACAATTGCCCCATGAGGGCAGGGCTAGCAAGACCTCTGTACTGAGTTGGATAGTGAGGTTTTAATTGGACCTCAGATTGGGACCTTATTTGGAAATAGGGTCATTGCAGATGTAATTAGTTAAGATGAGGTCAGACTATAGTAGGGTGGGTCCTAAATCCAGTAGGACCTTAGTCCTTATAAGAAAAGGCTTTAGCTCAGTGGTTCCTTCGAGTCGAGCCTTCCCTTGCCAACCACTCTTGCTAGTGAGGGTAGTTCCAGACCCGCGGGTGCCCTCCAGCCCTGTGAGAAAAAGAAAGGAAAGGGGAAGACACACAGAGATACAGACACATGGGTCTAATGCCAAGTGATGCTGGAGGCAGAGATTGGAGTGGTGCAGCTATAAACCAAGGAAGGCCCAGGAGTGCCAGCCACCACTAGAAGCCAGCAAGGAGCAAGGATCCTACCCAGCATCTCAGACAGCACATGGCCCTGCTGACACCTTGATCCTGGGCTTCTAGCCTTCAGAGCTCTATGAGAATAAGTTCCTGTGGTTTTAAGCCACCCAGTTTGGGATATTTTGCAATGGCAGACCTAGCAAACTAATACAACCCCTATTTTACAGATGCAGAAACTGAGGCATAAAGAGACGCCATGGGCCAAAGTCACACGGCTGGAAAATGGTAGAGCTGGGATTGGAACCCAGAGCTTGCGACAAAACCTCCCATGAAGTGCCACTCCACTTGGCTCCCTACAGACAGGGGCAATTCTTGTAGCCTCAGTGACCTCTCTGATTCTTCCGGAAGTTCCCAATGACTGGAACTCGAGGACTCCTTGTCTGGACACAGAGTAGGTGTCCCAGTCTAGATGGGAGGAGGGATTCATAGTGCACTTTCCTGCAATTCTGAACTGTGGTATTTTTTATTATTTATTTAATTCTCACCCGAGGATATTTTTCCCATTGCTTTTTCAGAGAGAGTGGAAGGGGGAGAGAGAGAGAGAGGGAGAGAGAGAGACACACATTGATTGGCTGCCTCCCTCTCAAGCGCCCACTGGACGGAGCCTGCAACCAAAGTATGTGCCCTTGGCTGGAATCGAACCTGGGACCCTTCAGTCCGAGGGCCGACGCTCCAGCCACCGAGCCAAACTATCTGGGGTGAACTGTGGTATTTTTTAGGGAGTAGGTGTTATTTTATACTTAATGGGGGAGGAAAAAAGGAGGAGACAAAATGATGTGACTGAAAAAAAGAGAGAAACAGAAGTCACAGCTGGAATATATGAGGAAAAGAAAGCCAGGTGGAGTGGGAGGCCAGACTCCACAGAGCGCATAGCTGCAGAGGCCCCAAGAGGCTGTGCGGGCTCTCCCCTTGCAAGGGACGGGCTGCTACTGGGGTGCGTCGGAAGGAGGGCAAGGGGACCCCATGGTATATGTGAGATTAAGGGTCTGCACTGCCACCTCCCACAAGTCTCCTTGGGCCAGGACTGCATCCCTCCCAGCTGCAGTCTCCCCATCTATCAATGGACTTCCTTGGGGTCCAAAGCTCCTGAGGCCAGGGAGGAGTTGATGAGAGAGGGTGCGGCTTCTGAAGAGAGTTTGCTCAGGGCTGGCCCCCAGTGAAACCATGAGTGGTTGTAGCTCTTATTACTGGGTAGGGGCAGGTGAGTTGGGAAAGAGGAGGCAAATGGGTAGACTTCCCAGGGGCTCCAGGAAGGAAGACAAGAACATGAGTGTGAGTTGCAGGAGGCAGGCCCTGAAGGGTATGCCTGGGGCATTGTCCTCTCCTCTGGAGCCTGCTGACTCTCCCAGATGAGTCAGAGGCCTCAGAGCCCCACAGCTTTCCAGGCTTCCCCCAGTACAGCCCATCCACTCACCCGGGCTTCTCCCATCCCCACCCTGACCACTCTGAGCTGCCTCACTGCTGGGCTGGTTGCCTCCCGAGGGCAGGAAGTCTGACAACTACCATATCCACAGCACTGCCCAGCACAGGGCCGGGCACAGTCAGCCGAGCCCTCCGAGTGTTAGTTGTCCTTCTGCTGTGTGAAGTAATAGTGTGTGGGCACCAGGGGATTCTTACCAAAGGAACATCTGAAGAAGCCAGTGAAGAGAGACCTTGGGATTCACCCATGTAGAACCTCCCTTCTCTGCACGGATTAACCATGAAGGCTCCTAGACCAAGAGAGCCTGGCTAGGGTCCCAGGGCAGGGCTAGCGCACTCTTCCATTACCTGTAGATGGATCCTAATGGGCAGGTGAGCCATGCATATCCTGACTCCTCATTGAGCTTGAAGTCATCAAAAGTAATGTCCTCAATATTTAATTGACACTGGACATGGCAGGCTTCTATCTGCATCTCAGGTCGCATGCGGCTGGACCACAGCCTAGAACTTCCCAGGTAAAGTGAGCAGGGCATGGGTTTCTCCTGAGGTTCTTGGATGTAGCAGTACCCCAGGCGTTTGCGCTCACCCGGCTTCCCGCAGCTGTTACAGTCCTGCCAGGGCTCCCAGTTGGTGAAGATAATCTCCTTGCTGCCCAGACTCAGGGTCTCATTCTGCAAGGGCTTCTGGCCCAGGCCTCTATGAGTAATGTGCAAGGTGCTGACGTCCTGGAAGTCAATCTCATACTGCACCACTTGGAAGTTTTTCTCATCTAGACAGCTGTAGAAGCCCGTCTGGGATGGTAATGGCCTTCTAATGAGAATGCTGCCTCCAGGCATTGTTTCTATGTTGGAAACACTGGTGGGGTGCTTGGACCATCTGGCCCCACCTTGCAGGAAGTAGTAGTACCACTGTGACTTAGAGGAGTTGCAGTACAGAAAGATATCGTTGTTGGAAAGTAGGGCCTGTTGACATTTCTTGCCAGGGGGACAGCTGATGGAAACATAAAACCCCAGCAGTGGGACAGCAAAGCTGAGCAGCAGCCACAAGGTTATCATCATGGTGGACTGGGACTGTGGCAGTGGGCCAGGCACCACCCTGGACATTGTGAGGTCACCCATGAAGCTCAGGCGTCAGCCCTGTGTAATAGCAGAATGAACTAGAGTACACCCCATGGGTATGTAAGGTCACAATCCCCATTTATTTTGTGACAAATTAACAACCCTATTTATTTTCTCTTCCAAGTCCTCTACTCTGCTGGGATAGAAGGAAACTTAATTTGTCTATTCAGGATTTTCACTATCACCCTCATGCTTTGGCATTAAAGTGTCACATGTAAACATTCAGCACATTTTCCCTGAACACCTACTATGTTCTGGGCATTCTTCTTAGTACTGGGGGTGGAGAGGTGAATAAATCCTCTGGTTACCATTCTGACCTCCTACCCCTTCCCGCCATGTTGGCCTCCCTGCCGTCCCCTGAAACAAAGCAAAGGGCGCCTGTCTTAGGACCTTTGCAATGCTAGTTTCTGGCTCTTCCCACAGATATCTGCGTGACTCAATTCATTTTAGTTGTTTTGGTTTTTTTTTTGCCATTTAATCATTTTTTATTTTTCAATTACAGTTGACATACAATATTATATTAGTGTACAGCCCAGTGATTTGACATTATACAACTTACTAAGTGATCATCCTGATAAATCTTGTACCCATCTGACACCATACGTAGTTATTAGAGTATTACAAACTATATTGCCTATGCCATGCTTTGCATCCCATGACTATTATCTAACAACCATTTTGTGCTTCTTAATCACTTCACCTTTTTCACCCATTTGCCAACCTGCCTCCCATCGGGCAACCATCAAAATGTTCTCTGTATCTGAGTCTGTTCTGCTTGTTAGTTTATTTTGTTTTGTTTTTTTAGATTCAATTATTGATAGATATGTATTCATTGCCATTTTATTGATCATATTTTTAACCTGTTTTTGTTCTTAAAGAAGACCCTTTAACATTTCTTGTAATACTGGTTTGGTGGTGATGACCTCCTTTAACTTTTTCTTGTCTGGGAAGCTCTTTATCTGTCCTTCAATTCTAAATGATAGCTTTGCTGGCTAGAGTAACCTTGGTTGTAGGTTCTTGCTTTTTATCACTTTGAATATTTCTTGCTAATTCCTTCTGACCTGCAAAGTTTCTGTTGAGAAATAAGCTGACAGCCTATGGGAGCTCCTTTGTAGGTAACTAACTGCTTTTCTCTTGATGTTTTTAAAATTTTCTCTTTGTCTTTAACCTTTGGCATTTTAATTATGATGTGTCTTGGTGTGGGTCTCTTTGGGTTCATCTTGTTTGGGACTCTGTACTTCCTGGACTTGTTTGTCTATTTCCTTCACTAGGTTAGGGAAGTTTTCTGTCACTGTTTTTTCAAATATCATTTCCGTTTCTTTCTCTCTTTTCCTTCTGGCACCCCCATGAAGCAAATGTTGGTAACCTTGACATTGTCTCAGAGGCTCCTTACACTATCTTCATTTTTTTGGGTTCCTTTTTCTTTTTGCTGTTCTGATTGTTTTTTGTTTCCTTATATTCCAAATTTCTGGTTTGATTCTGGCTTCATCTACTCTACTGTCAAGTCATTGTAAATTATTCTTCATTTCAGTTAGTGTATCCTTAATTTCTGACTTGTTCTTTTTTATGGTTTCTTTGTTGTTTTTCATGCTGTTGAAGTTCTCACTAAGCTCTCCAGCAGCCACTGTCTCACTCAGTCACACTCCCTGCTGATATTTACAGCCACTGGAACCCTGGACTGAGGGGCCTGGTGTGGAGCTGGGACCCCTTGCTCCTCAAGAGGGACCTCCACAGCTGAAATATCCCTCCTGACTTTTATCTGGCACATGTGGGTGTGGGACCAGCCCATTCTGTGTCTGTTCCCCTCCTACCAGTCTAGAAGTAGCTTCTTGCCTGGCCAGCACAGCTCAGTGGTTGAGCATTGACCTATGAACCAGGAGGTCATGGTTCGATTCCTAGTCAGGGCACATGCCTGGGTTGCGAGCTCGATCCCAGTAGGTTGCATGCAGGAGGCAGCCAATCAATGAATCTCTCTCATCATTGATGTTTCTCTCTCTCCCTCTCCCTTTCTCTCCCTGAAATCAATGAAAACATATTTAAAAAAAATAGACGTGGTGTCTTCTTTAAAACCTAGTTGTAGGACTTCTATTCACCCAGATTTCAGGTGGTTTTGAATGATGATTGTTCTGTAGTTTAATTATAATTTCTATGTGGTTGTGGGAGGATTTGAGTCTCAATTCATTTTAAACAAATAAATATTTTTCTCATTTCCCCCTTCCCAAACCGTTTCCTAAACCCCTTCTTAGTCTTGAAATTTAAAATAAATATTGTGCAGGCTTGATCTTCCTTCATTTACTCATTTCACAAATGTTTACTGAATGCCTACCATGTGCTGGCCACTATTCTAATCACAGCAGTGAACAGATTAGACAAAGCCTCTGCCCTCCTTGAGCTTACCTTCTAGTGGAAGAGACAGAGAAAAAATAAATATGTAATTCATAATGTCAGATACAGCAGATTCTTGTCATTCACAGTAGTATTTTATTTTTAGAAAATAAAAACTTTATTGTTTTAAAATCACTGAATTAGCAAATACTGAAACACTGCTCCTAGGAGAAATACAGGGTTAGGGTACTACAAGCTTTTGGTGTAAGTTTTTGGTCCTCAGATCAACATATAACCTTGCTTTAGGTGTGTTTCTGTTTAAAGGCACCTTACTTAATACATATTATTAATTCATTAAAATTGAACTTGTAGCCAACAGTTATAACTCATGCCTGAATAAAGCTTATCTAACACATGTACTTTCTTCATATGGCACATCACACGCTTTTTGCACTTAGAAACATGAGACAGCACCTCAGCATTTTGGGAGCCATTTTAAACAGCAAAATCACCCCTCCAACAAAAACCACAAAAATTCAAAAAAAAATGGCACCAAATAGACTGTGAAAAGGGTACTTATTAATAGTATGAGAGATAAACAAGAAGGCAGACTGTCAGTCACCTTGTTCAACCTCAGCTAGGAATGTGCATTGTTAGGTGACTCAATTTTTTTGCCACTCTGTGTGTGTCTGTAAATGTCTATGAAAGCACTGTGGGTATTGATTTGGGTGTTACAAATAAATTTTAGTAAGTGAATTCACAAGTATGGAATCATCGAATAATGAGAACCAACTATAATAATTGCTACAGAAAAAAATTGAGCAGGGAAATGGGGCTAGAAAGTAAATAGTGGTGGTGTGTGGGTGTAAGCTATCTTAGGGAAGATGACCAGCTTGTCTGAGCACTTCCTGAGAAGGTTAAGTTTCATAAACACCTGAATAAATTGAGATAAAGAGCCATGTGGATATTTGAAGGAAGATTATTCCTAGGAGAAAGCTAGACCCTGACATGGCTGCCTGGCTAAGGGATGTGGAGGCCAGAGTAGCTGGAGGATTAGATAAGGGGAGAGTGGTGTGGGGGTGAGGTCAGGGTTCTTTGCTAAGACATCCTGCCTTCCTCTTTACCTGGCTCCTTAAGGTTGGGGGCTCTCTTAGTTAATGCACCTGGCCCATGTGGGGACCTCTACAGGTTGTATTTGGCATAAGCTTTACACTTACTCTCTGGAACTGTTGCTTTTATGGTATATTGCTGCCAACCCCACCCCAGAGTAGCATATCCTCTCTGCTCTCACATCTCCTCTGCTCAGAGCTATCTAGACAAAACTATCTAGACTTTTTTTGGTCTGCTTTCTAGGACCTTATAAAGTCCCTCTATCTCAGACATTAACATCTATACCCCTATTGCTTCCCTTCCATCTCCCTCCCTCTCTCTTTGGCTTTCTCCTCAGCCCAGGGAATCTTTTCTAAACAGGTAAGCAAGGCTATGGGGGGACTGTGAGAAAGCCTACTTCTAACTTTTATTTTGTCTAGGTGAGAAGTCACAAACTGGCTGAAAAAAGTCTCTTAATTGGCCTCATAAGGTGTTTTAAGAATATTTAAATCAATGACCAACATGTAAAATCCAAGAGATTTCATATAAGAATCCAGATTCCCTGCTATTCTTTAAATGACGTAGGTGATATTTCTGCTTCCTACTACAATTGAGTAGCTTATGTCAGATTAATCCTCTTGATTACAACAACTGTAGAATTTAGGATAACATGATTAATATGTCTAAGAGATGACAAGATGAGGATTTTGAATCTATATGAAAGAATCAAATGAAAATACTAGAATTAAAAAATAAAATTTGTGAAATTAATAATTCACTGGGAAGGGTAACAATCTATTAGACACAACAGAAGATAGAATTAAGAGAATGAAAGATGGGTCCATAGAAAAATATCTGTACTGAAGCATGCAAAGGAAAAAGATAGAAAAAAATACAGAAAAGAGTGGAAGAGACTTATGAGACATGGTAAAAAATTCTAACACTTATGTATATGGAGGCTCAGAAGAAAAAGAGAGACAGAAGCATAAGCAATATTTGAAGAGATACTGAATTAAAACTCTCCAGGACTGATAAAAGACAATAAGCCATAAATTCAAGAAGGTCTTCAGCTATTTTCGGTGGAACAGCTGCCTAAATGAAGATTTTCATGAAAACCCGTATAGTGAAGATCATCATTCTTGAGGTTGAACCCTCAGACACAATAGAAAATGTAAAGGCCAAGATCTAGGATAAGGTAGGACTTCCTCCTGATCAGCAAAGACTGATCTTTGCTGGCAAGCAACTATAAGATGGACATACTTTGTCTGACTACAACACTACCAAAGTATGTCCCCCACATACCCAACAGACAGTTGTGAAATGGGGCAAAGTGGCTTCATGCACAACAGGAAGGGGAAGAAGGGGAGACACACACAAATCACTGATCTGTAACATTTCTAAAATCCAGTGAGAAGGTTCTGCAAGAGCCTCCTATCTTGTAGATGGGGAGCATTCTTTAATTAGCATTGAATCAGTTACTTGGGGGAGCGGTTCTTGAACCCTTTGCTCTCTGTGGTCATGTCTCCACTCTCCACGGAGATATCTCCTTTTCCATTATCCTCCTTGCTACAGCTGAGGTGGCACTGGAAGATGTGCCCTCCTTGGCACATGAGCATTTTTCTCAGCCTGCTTGTTGTCTCTCAGAGTTTGGGACCTAAGGATTCTCAGTCAACTCCATGTGCAGAAAGACCCACATCCACAGTTCTGTTCAAGATATTCCCCTCCCCCTGTTCCCCCTCCTCCACTCTCTTTCTACTCCCCCCTTCCTCCCCCTCTCTCTCATTGCAAGAAACTTAAAGTCTATCAGGCATCCAGGGAGAGCCATATTCTTCACTTCTCATTCACTGAGCCATTTTGTCTACCCGGGAATATCTTAAGGATTTTCTGGGAACACCTTAATTCATTCAGAGATTTTAACAATGACTGACAATTATGTAATTAGTGATATAGCCTTGATTTTATCCTTGATAAAAGCTGAGTTTGTTTTGAATCCTCACCGGAGGATATTTTTTCCATTGCTTTTCAGAGACCATGGAAGGGAGAGAGAGAGAGAAACATTAATGTGAGAGAGACACATCAACTGGTTGCCTCCCACACGAGGACCGATGGGGACCAGGGATCGAGCCTGCGAACGAGGTACGTGCCTTTGGCTGGAATCAAACCTTGGACCTTTCGGTCCGCAGGCCGACGCTCTAACCACTGAGCCAAACCAGCCAGGGCAAAAGCTGAATTTTAATTGGACTTTGTTTTGCAAAGGCCTTGCCAGTTTTGGGCCAGCTTTGGCCAACATTCATTCCTAATGTTCTGTGTTTCAACTGCTTCCCCTAAGGCTGCCAGTTTATTTCATATGTTATCTGTCTTCCAAGGTATCTCAGGCAACAGTTTCCATCCTTCTGGTTTCAATAAGTTTTCTTGTTCCCTTTGCTCTTTCTCTAAGCCAATGCCATGTGTTTTTATTTTTGGTGACAGCAGCACCCCACACCTGATGCTAATTTCTGTGCTACTCCAGATAGGCTATTTGTTACTATACAGTAATGAACTTCTCCCAAATCTCAATGACTTACAAAAACAAAGGTTATTTCTCACTCATGCTCCATGTTCACTGTGGGTTGGCATTATAATCATCAGGAATCCAGGATGATGGAGCAAGTGCCGTCTATAACATTTCCAATTTCGTGCCAGAGAAGGAAGAAAGAGAGCTCTGTAGTATTTTAATGCCTACAATTAAATGTTCTGGCCTTAAATTATACATGTCACTTGCTCACAAACCATTGGCCAGAAACAGTTACATAGCATCACCAATTCACCAACTGAACATAGGAAATGGAATTCTACATGTCTCTGAAACACTTGGCAAATGCCAGTTAGTAATGATTACCACAGCTAATGTCTACTAAAAGGAACATCCCTTTACATCATAAACTTAAAACCATTTTCAAAATCCTTCCATCAGATCTCTCCTAAAGTTCCATTGGCCAGGATTAGGTCCCATGTGCAGATCTAAAGCAATCTCTAAAAGGAAATGAAATTTTCATGATTGACTTAAGCCAAATAGTATTTGTTCTCTAGGACTAAGGAAGGACAATCTTCCCTGATCACAGAAGTCATTGAAGACCCAAACAAAATCAGGACTTTGTATGCAGAGAGATGTAGAAGAAAATGCTTATTTGGTGTAACCAACCATGTCTGTCACAGCATCCACTGATGGAATTGTGGTAGGCATTGTATGAGTTACATGACCTTAGGAAAGTTGCTGAAACTGCTAAGCCTCAATTTCCCCATCTGTAAAATAGGGACGTTAGAACTTTCCATCACAAACTATGATTATTATAAAGCTTCCAAGAAATTCATGTCAAATTTGTGGCACAGTCTGGATTTGGAATAAGACAGTGGTCAGGCCCTGGCTGGTGTGGCTCATTTGGTTAAGCATTGTTCCATGCACCGAAAAGTTGCAGGTTCGATTCCCTGTCAGGGCACATACCCAGGTTGTGGGTTTGATCCCCAGTCAGGGTGTGCACAGTAGGCAACCAATCAATGTATTTCCCTCATATCGATGTCTCTCTCTCTCTCTCTCTCTCTCTCTCTCTCTCTCAAAAAAACCAATAAAAATATGTTTATTTATTTATTTTAAAAAGAGATAGTATTTAGGATAATGAAAAAGGTATCTTCTCCAACCACAATGGGATAAAGTTAGAAAACAGTAACCGAAAACAAACTGGAAAATTTACAACTATGTGGTAACTAAACAACACTCTCTTACACAATCAATAGGTCAAAGAAGAAACCACATAGGGAATTTAAAAATACTTAGAGACAAATGAAAATGGAAATACAATATGCTGAAATTGTGGGATGCAGAGAGAAACTTATAGCTTTTAATGTCTACATCAAAAAGGAAGAGATATCTCAAACTAGTAACCAAAATGTACACCTTAAAAACCTAGAAAAAGAACAGCAAATTAAATTCAAAACCAGCAGAAGGACGAAAGTGGTGAAGGGTAGCATAGAGATAAAATAGAGAATAGAAGATAATGGAAAGAGAAACAAGATGGCGGGTAGGTCACAGCTGCACCCGCCGCCTCCCGCAACCACATCAAAATTACAACTAAAATTCAGAACCACCAGCACCCAGAGCCTCCTGAGATCCGGCTGAACGGAAGCCCCACAACCAGGGAACTGAAGAAGCACTGAGACGGTAGGAGGGGCGGAGACGCGGGCGGGTCGGGGCTGAATTACAGAGACGCGGCCGCGGGCCCACACCCGGTGCCACGGGTTAAACCCGGGAGGGAATCTCGGCGGTGGGGGTTTCCCAGAGGAGCGAGCGGTCCCAGCCCCACAGCAGGCCCCCAGGCCAGGGCTCCAGGCCGGGAAGAGATGTCCCCACAACTCCAGACTGTGAAACCAGCGGGACTGTCGCTGAGGGTCGCGGAGGCTGCGGGAGCCCCAGCAGCTCCTCTAAAGGGCCCGGCACGGACTCACTCGGACGCTCCCTCTGAGCCCAGCGCCGGGCAGCAGCCTGAGAGGACCTGGGACACTCGGGGAGGAACTAACCTGCCTGAAGTCGGGGCGAGAGCTGGAGGGCAGCTTCCTCCCAGGCAGAAGAGATGGCGGAGGCCCTGGCTCCTTTGGCGAGTCCTCCCCGCACACAGCCGGCAGGCAGGCGCCATGTTTGAATTGCCAGCACCTGACTCACACCTTTGGCCCCGCCCCTCCCCACCTGCAGCTCATCCAGGCCGTTTCCAGGGGCTTTTCTGTACAAGTGGCCTCTCGAGCCTCATGCTTAGGGTTTTCCTAAAACCTCTCAAACAAGTAGCAGCTGCCCCATGTGGCTTGATAAGCGGCCCCAGGCCTGGCACTAGCGGCAGCCTGCACTGGCTCATAGCTTGGCCTCTCCTGGACACCGCCAAGCCCAGCACAAGTAGCAGCCAACTATGGTTTGCTGTGTAGCTCATGCTGGGTGGCCCTGGGCAAGGAACTGGCACAGGCTGACTTTGCACCTCCTCAGAGGCCCCAGAGACAGTGCACCTGGTGGTCAAACTCGACCACGCTGGATTAACAACCCTGCCACATCCACGAGTGACACGCTTAAGGGGCGCACTTGGTGAACACCAAAGCTCCACTGAAATAAATCCTGCTCCATAGGGGTGTCTCCAGCACAGCAGCTCTTTGGCTGTAGTTGCAGCTGGTCCTCACAGCTGATTGGCCTGGGAGTCAGTTCCTCCCAGGGATGCCAACAGCAACCAAGGCTCAACTACAACAGGACAGTGCACACAGCCCACACAGGAGAGCACCTAGAAGGCCCAGCTCAGGTGACTGGGGAGGCTGAGCCACTGGACCCTACAGGACACCTACTACACAAAGCCACTCTACCAATTCCAGGAGACATAGCAGCTCTACCTAATACATAGAAACAAACACCTGGAAGCAGTCAAAATGTGGAGGCAAAGAAACATGTCACAAAGGAAAGAACAGAAGAAATCTGTAGAAGAGGAACTAAATGAAATAGATCCAAGCAAGCTAACAAATACAGAGTCCAGAATTTTGGTTATAAGGATGTTTAAGCAGACTATTAGGGAAATAACTGAGAAAATCGGTAACATAATAAAGTACCAATTTGAAATGAAGGCTACACGAACTGAAATGAAGAAGAATTTACATGGAATCAACAGTAGAGTAGAGGACTCTGAGAATCAAATCAGCAATTTGGAACATGAGGAAACAAAAAACACCCAACCAGAAGGGCAAAAAGAAAAAAGAATCCAGAAATATGAAGATAGTATAAGGAGCCTCTGGGACAACTTCAAGAGGCCCAACATTTGTATTATTGGGGTGCCAGAAAGGGAAGAAGAGACCAAGAAATTGAAAACCTATTTGAAAAAATAATTACAGAAAACTTCCCCTACCTGGGGAAAGAAATAGACTTACAAGTCCAGGAAGCACAGAGGGTCCCAAACAAGAGGAACCCAAAGAGGCCCACAGCAAGACACATCATAATTAAAATGCCAAAGGTTAAAGGCAAAGAGAGAATCTTAAAAGCAGCAAGAGAAAAGCAGTTAGTTACCTACAAGGGAGCACCCATACGACTGTCAGCTGATTTCTCAACAGAAACTTTGCAGGCCAGAAGGGAGTGGCAAGAAATATTCAAAGTGATGAAAAACATGGAACTACAACCAAGATTGCTCTACCCAGCAAAGCTATCATTTAGAATTCAAGGTCAAATAAAGAGCTTCACTGATAAGAAAAAGCTAAAGGAGTTCATCACCACCAGACCAGCACTACAGGAAATGTTGAAGGGTCTTCTTTAAGAAGAAGCTAATGAACAAAAGAAACTGACGAACTGAATAGATCCAGAGACACTGACGCATGCAACAGACAATCATATTTCAGAGGGAAGAGGGAAGAGGGAAGGGGGGTGGAGGGTGGGAAGAGATTAACCAAAGAAGTTATATGCATATATGCATAACCCATGGACACAGTTAATAACGGGGTGAAGGCCTAGGGAAGGGGTGGGAGTGAGGTGGAGGGGGTCAATTGGGGGGAAAAATGGGACACCTGTAATATTCTCAACAATAAAGATATATTAAGAAAAAAAAATAACAATAAATAAATAAAGTAAAAAAAAAAAAAAAAAGATAATGGAGAAAATCAATGAAACCAAAAATTGTTTTTTTGAAAATAACAATAAAATTGACAAACCTTTGGCTAGACCTAACCAAAAAAAAAAAAAAAAAAAGATAGCAGATAGAAATAACTAAAATCAGAAATGAAAGTAGGGACATTACTATTAACCTTACAGAAATAATATCATAAGAGAATGCTAGGAAAAATTGTATATGCCAACAAATTAGATAATCTAGAAGAAATGGACATATTACTTGAAACATGCACTTACCTAAACTGACTGAAGAAGAAATAGAGAAATCTCAAAAGACTATGACAAATAAAGAAATTGTATCAGTAATTTAAAACCTCCCAGCAAAGAAAAATCCTGGAACAGATGGTTCACAGATTAATTCAAGGGAACATTTAAAGAAGAATTAACATCAGTCTTTCTCAAACATCACAAGAAAAGAAAATTACAGATCAATGCCCCTTATGAATATAGATACAAAAATCCACAACCAAATATTAGCAATGTGAATCCAATAGCATATTAAAAGATTATTCACCATTACCAAGTGGAATTTATCCAAGAATATAAGGGTGGTCCAACATAAGAAAATCAATAAAAGTAATACATTACATTAATAGAATGAAAGGAAAATAACCCCACATGGTTATCTCAATCGATGAAAAATGGCATTTAACAAAATCCAATCTTTTTATGATAAAAACTCTCAGAAAACTAAGAATAGAGGGAAAATTCCTCAACCTGATAAAGGGTATTACAGAAAATCCACAGCTAACATCATACTCAGTGTTGAAAGACTGAAAGCTTTCCCTGTAAGGTCAGGCACAAGACAAGGATGTCCATTTTCACCACTGCTATTCAACATTGTACTGGAAGTCCTACCCACAGCAATCAGACAAGAAATATAGTAAAAGGCATCCAAATTGGAAAGGAAGAAGTAAAACTACCCCGATTTGAAGATGACAGGATCCTATATAGAAACAAAAAAATCCAAAAGAATCCACAAGAAAGACGCCAGAGCTAATTAATGAATCCAGCAAACTTGCAGAGTATGAGATCAACACACAAAAATCAGTTGTGTTTCTACACAACAGCACTGAACAATTTGAAGAGAAAACTTTTTAAAATTCCATTTACAATAGCATCTAAAATAATTAAATACTTAGGAATAAATCTAACCAAGGACACGAAAAACTTGTATGTTAAAACTAAAGAAAATTGCTGAAAGAAATTAAAGAATATTTAAATAAATGGAAAGATATTCCATGTTCATGGATAGGAAGACTTAACATTGTTAAGATGTCAACACCACCCAAAGTGTATACAGATTCAACACAATGCCTATCAAAATTCCAACAACCTTTTTCAAAGAAATGGAAGCAAATCTTCATATTCATATGAAGTTGTAATGAACCCTGAATAGCCAAACAACCTTAAAAAAAAGAAGAATAAAGTTAGAGGACTTACATTTCCCAACTTCAAAACTTACTAAAAGCTTAATTATTACAACAGTATGGTGCTGTCAGAAGGGCAGATATATGGAGAACCCAGAAATAAACCCTTACATATATGGCCAATTGATTTTTGACAAGGATGCCAATATCATTCAATGAGTAAAGGAGTCTTTTCAACAAATGGTGATGGGAAAACTGGATGACTACATGCAAAAGAATGAAGTTGAACCCTTTCCTTATACTATATACAAATAGTAACTCAAAATTGATCAAAGATCTAACTTAAGAGTTAAAACTATAAAACTCTTAGAAGAAAATGTTGGGGGAAATCTTAACGACCTCAGATTTAGCAATGATTTCATAGATATAATACCAAAAGCACAGGCAACAAAAGGAAACATAGATAAACTGAACTTCATCAAATTAAGAACTTTATGCATCAAAGAACACTACCAAGAAAGTGAAACGATAACCTACAGAATAGGGAAAATATTTGCAGTCTGTGTACTGGACAAGGGATTAATATTCAGAATATAAAAATAACTACAACTCAACAACAAAAAACCAAAACCAGAACAACCCAATTCAAAAATGGGCAAAGATTTGAATAGACTTTTCTCCAAAGAAGATATACAAATGGCCAGTAACTACATATAATATGGTCAACATCATTAGTTGTCCATGAAATGAAAATGAAAACCATGATGAGATGCCACTTCACATCCCCTGGGATAGCTCTACTCAAGAAAACGGGAAATGACAAGTGTTGGTGAGGATGTGGAGTTTGGAACCCTCCTGCATTGCTGTAATGTAATGTAAAAGGTGCAGTAATGTGGAAAACAGTTTGGCAGTTCCTCAGGATAAAAAATAAAACTATGATACTGTTGGGAGAAAGCCCCAAAAGTCTAAATTCAGGATCGATTCTGAAGAACTGACATGTAACCTTACTCAAATTCATAAGAGCTTTAAACAGGGGCAAAACAGTGGTGGCAGCCCAGAAGATATTCACCCACCCTTCCAAGACAGGGTCTCTTTTTTATAAGCCATATGGTAGGTAGTCACATAGACCACCAGAAAGAACAATTCACCTCCTTCCTGGGGCATGACATTTATCTTTGGGTGTCATTCCAGTTTTCTGGGTGCTCAGCCAAACCTGAGGCCACAGAGAGTTAAACAGTCACAGAAAGTTAAACAGAGAGTCCAGCACTTGCCAGACACCTTTACTGCTGGAGACATATTGCATCTCTGAGCTCCCCTACAGATATGATCTAGAGAATTCCACTCCTAGGTAAATATCCAAAAAAAGAAAAGCAGGTATCTCTATAGCAACATTCACAGCAGCATTATTTACAATAAGTAACCAAAAAGGTGGAAACAACCTAAGTGTCTAACAACAGATAAACAGATGCAAAAAATGTGGCACATACATACAGTGAAATACTATTCAGCCATAAAAAGGACTGATGTTTTTGGTGTTTTTTTCAAAACCAGTTGAGAGATCCGGAAGCATGAAGGTTTGATTGTGACATATACTACAACATGGATGGACATGCTTAGTGAATAAGCCAGAAACTGAAGGACAAATGCTATGTGATTCCACTTATATGCGGTACCTAAAACAGCAATTTGATAAAGAAAATAGAATAGAGTTAACCAGGGGAAGGGGATAGACAGAAATGGGAATTAGTGTGTAATTGGTACAGAGTTTATATTGGGAATGATGAAAAAGTTCAGGGTGATTAGTATATAGTGGTGATGAGTACACAACATTGTGAATGTAATTAATGCTGAATTGTACACTTACAAATGGTTAAAATGATACGTACATATTTTGGTATGTATATTTTGCCACAAGAAAAAAATTTTTTTAAAGAAGTGGATGTGAAAGTTGGGGAGGGATATTGAAATTTCATAGAAAGTGGCCAGGGGAGATGTCACTGCAAAGGTGACCTTTAAGTAAAGCCCTAAAGGAGGTGGAGGATCATGTGGCCACCTTCCATCAGGGTGTCCCCTCGGAGACAGCTGTAAGGGCAATGAGCGTGAAGTGGGAGTGTGGGAGGCACGCTCTGGAACAGGGGAGGCCAGGGTGACGGAGAGGGCGCGAGGTCAGAGAGGGAGCGGGCCACAGTGAAGTATTTGGTTTCTGCTGGGAGGGGGCGCCACAGGAAGGTTTTGAGTAGATGTACGCGATCCTACTTGAGTTTTAACAACATCAAAACAAAACGTCCCTGGTTATCGAACCGGTCACCAGCGCGGGCAGTTTGCGACTTCCAGAGTCCGGTCGGGAGCGCAGCGTTCCCAGGGCGCGCTTCCCCGACCCGCCGTGGCGGGGCAGCAGAGCCGCGCCGAGAGCCCCGCGTCCCCGCCCCTCCCCGCGCCCGCGCGCAGGTGACCCAGTCCTCGGAATCAGCCGAAAACTGGCCTTTCAGTCCAGCACCTCCGCTGGGCCCCTTTAAGAGCCAGTTTCCGGAGGCCTGACCTGGGGCGAGGGCTGCGCCGGGGCCAAACCGCGAGCTGGGAATGGAGGGCGGCGGAGAAAACTTCGGAAGCAGAATTCCAACTTTTCCTGGGCCCGATTCCTTTGGGCTTCTCAAAGGGGCAGAGCGTCCCTTCCAGGAACGTCACTTAGTTGTTTAAGCCTTAGCTGTTCAAGTGAAACACACGGCCCTGGCCGGGTAGCTCAGTTGGTTAGAGCGTCCTCCCCATAAGCCAAGGTTGCGGTTTGATCCGCAGTCAGGGAACAAACAGGGATCAAGAAGTGAATGCATAAATCACTGGGACAACAGGCCGATGCTATTATTTTCCTTTTTCCCCTCTCTCTCCCACCTTCTCTGTCTCCCTGTCTCTCTCTGTCAATCAATATACATTGAAAAAACTTAGTGAAAGACACAAGAGGCCCGCACCGCGCTGTCCACCCGGAGGGACTGGCCCCGCCCCGCCCGGCGGGGTGTATCTAGGCGGGTCCATCGCCAGCCTGGGAGAGGGGCGAGCGGGACAGGTGCGCACCGGGATCCCGCCCCCCTCAACAGGTGAATCACCGCAGTCGAGTCTCGGTCCCCGTGAGTCACACTCCGCTCAGCAAGGCACCAGCAGGAGGGGCGGGACCGGATCCCAGGTCCCTAGGCGCCTCCCGGCGGGCTGGCTACTTGGTTCCGACCCTAGGGGCCGGAGCGCACCTGGGCCAGCCCACTTCCGGGCAGGGCGGTGGCAGAGCCCCTTCCGCCGCCCACCCCCTTGCCCAGCCCTCTGCACGCGCCCTGTGTACCTGGGCCGATCCATTCCCCGGAACGCACAGGGGGTGCAGTGACTGGGAGAACCACAGTGCGTCAAGCAAGTTTCTCCCCGATAGCTGGAAGCGTTCTCCATCCACTCTGCTTCCGCTCATTAAAATCCTAGCACCGGGCAGGGTGGGCTTGGAGTAGGGACAAAGGACGGAACCGGGAAGGGGAGGAGCAGGCACCCCTCCCAGCCTTAGTGCGCGCCGCGCCCCCTACTCTCTGGGTACCCAGCAGGGGACGCGCGGGCTGGACGAGCCCAGACGGCCGCGATGGCGCCAGCGGCTCGCTCGGTGACCGCGCCGCTGGGCTCCTACCCGGGTAGCCCGGGTTGGGGCGCGGTCGTCTTCGTGTGGTTCTTTCTTGGCACTTTGTGCACAGGTACGGAGAGCGGGGCCCTTCGTGCCGCGGAAGGGCGGGAGGGCTTTATGGAAGGGGGATGGCTGAAGTTCTACACCGCCGAGGAGGCAGGGGAGCTGGGGGAGGGGGATCGGGAAGACCAGACCTTCCGATCCCCAGGGTCTGCGGAGATCCCTGCGTGCCAGTGTGAGGGGAGTTCCCCCCGTTGGCGTTGGAAGCGCTCGCTCGCCCTCGTTCACAGACAGCAGGAAGTGAAACTCCGGGACCGCAAACCCTGGAGCGGCGAGGAGAATGGGACTCTTTGTGGGGCAGGGTTGAGGGCCCACCTGATCACTAGGAAAGGCCGGGATGGGCACTTGGGCGCACGCGGACATTTCTAAGGCCTAGGGTAACGGGGAGCGGGCACTCGAGGGCTGGATCCGACACTTCCTGGAGGGAGAGATCAAGAAACAGTGCCCAGGCCTCCGGTGGGTGTGGATTGGGGACTCTCTACCCATGTCCCTGGGGCTTCGAGGTATCTGTGCGTAAGGGTCTGATGGGATGGACTTCTGGACTTGGTTTGAAACCATCTTCTGCTGTCAAGTTTTCACTGGATCGGATGTTTGTTTGGGTGGGGGCGTGGGGGGAATTTTATCTTTCTGCAAGCACTTTTGGCATGTTTATTTCAGATGCCTTTGGGTAAGGTGGGGTGGGAGACTGATGGAGACATTGTGGGGCTTTAGCTACTTCATGACAAAGCAGTTCAGTCAAAGAACTCCAAAATTAACCCCCAATCCACAAAAGTCGGGGTAATTTGGAACAATGGTGGTGGCTTTTGAAGTGGGGCCTCCAGCACTTGGTGGTGGCCATTCAGACTTGTCTGTACCAGCCACTGAGAGGAGCCCTTTGAGAGAATGGCCAAGGGAAGAGGGACTGGGGTGGTTCAGAGGACACACTCTGGGAAGAGAGATGGACAGGATGTTCCAAGAAATCTGGCTGTCTGATCTTGTACCTGCCACTTCAGCCTCATGGGTCTACAAATTGGGCATGATTAGTGGAGCTGCCTCACTAGTCCTGAGGATTAAGGAACATTGTGTAAAACCATACACTTGTTAAGTGTCAAGTTGGGACAAGTGATGTTGCTTATTTCTGCTGAAGCACCGTCCAGAGTTCATAGTGGTCCCTACTGACTCTCCTCTTGCCCTCAGCTCCTGCCAGTGCCATCCAGGTGACTGTGTCAGACCCCTACCACGTGGTGATCCTGTTCCAGCCGGTGACCCTGCCCTGCACCTACCAGTTGACCACAACCCCCACAGCACCCATAGTGATTTGGAAGTACAAGTCCTTCTGCCGGGACCGCATCGCTGACGCCTTTTCTCCAGCCAGTGTAGACAACCAGCTCAATGCCCAGCTGGCGGCTGGTAACCCGGGCTTCAACCCCTATGTGGAGTGTCAGGACAGTGCGCGCACCGTCAGGGTTGTGGCCACCAAGCAGGGCAATGCTGTGACCCTGGGAGACTACTACCAGGGCCGGAGGATCACCATAACAGGAAGTATGTTGGGTGGGGCAAGGGAGAAGGCAGGGGATGGGGTTGGGGACTGCTTATGCAGGCTCCCTTGTTTGCAACCTGGAGTCCCCACTGGAAGCTCGTCAGAGCCAGTGTCTGAAATGACTGACAAAGGGAGGATCCTTCCTTCTTTCCATCCATCCATTTCTTTATTTACAGCAAAAATTTATTGAGCATCTAACATACACCAGGTGTTTGAGGCCCTGGAAATTTCACAGTAGCAAAAAAAATTACCAAATGCTTTCCCTTGTGGAGTTTTTAATCCAGTGAGAGAGACAAGATAAACACAATACGTACTGTTAAGTGCATGGAAATAAAGAAGAGTTAGGTAATGGAGAGAGAGGCCGGGTTCTATAATACTAATACTACTGGCAATAGTAAGTAAAATTTCTGTAAGTAACAACTTATAAAGGACCTCCTATATGCCAGGCTTTAATCCAGTTTATGTGGATTAACTCATTTAGACCACACAGTAATTGTGTAAGTAGATCCTGTTATTGTTATTTTACAGAGACCCAGAGAGGCAAAGTCACTTATTCAGGGTCACACAGCTGGTAACAGAACTGGGATTCTAAGTCAGCCACTTTGGGTCTAGTCTCTAAGCTGGTAACCACTTTGCTTGACCACCAGGGTGGGCTGAGTGATTTTAATGGAGAAAGTCTATGACTTGCCAGGCACTTTACACATTCTCCCACTGCGTCCTTATGTCCACATTTTACACTTGAAAACTGATGCACAGAGAGGTTAAGTAGCTCATCTAGGCGCACAGAGCTGGAGCTGGAATTTGAATCCAGGCAGCCCTGAGAGCCCTTGTCCATAATCTTGATGCTGCCTAATGAAGGGAAGCACCTATTGGGACTAAGTAAGGGGTAGTGGGGAAGTTGTTCATTCATTTATTCATTCATTTGGTATTTATTGAGGATTTACTAAGTGCCAGGCGCTGGGGATGGAGTGGTGATCAGGACATCCGATATCCGTGCCCTTGAGGTGATGGGCTAGTGGGATGAGGTAGGCAGTAAACAGCAGATAAAGAGTAAGAGAATATTTGAGAGTACTAAGTGCTATAATATAATAGACTAGGGTACTATGCTGTGTGAAGTGACTCGGGTGTACACCCTAAGAGCTCTGCAAATGTGATTTGAGGAGGGAGTAGGACTAGGTCCTAAGAATCTAGAGGGCAGGGAGGAAGGTGATGGGCAGCAGTGGGTGAGGCATGAAGGCTCACCCACTTAATGGATTTATCCTTTCACTCTCTTCAAGAAGATTAGTTTTAATCTTGGGCACGGGGGCAGAGGGGTGAAGGGAGCATCCCTTTGCATACCCCAAGAGACCAGGGCATGGGCACACTCCTTCCCTCACTCTGTCTGGACCATGGACGAAAGGCAAGGTTCCAGGGACTGAGCCTGTTGTTCCTGTTTCTAGGAGGGACCTGACCTACTTGCCCTGAATTTCCATGGGCAGCTCAACCCAAAGCATCCTGCTATTCCTGAGGACAGAGGGCTTCTTGGGGGTTAACCTGTCCTGGCCCCTTCCCCCATATCCCAGGGACCTCTCCCGCCAGGACCAGCCGTGACTGATTGGCAGCCCTGTCAGGACAGCCTAAGTACTGAGATGCCCTTGAAGGGCATCCTCTGCTGAGTCCAGATCTCCAGAGTGACCCCCAGACTCAGGCTGGGGCCGTCTTCATGCTCTGGGGGTCTCACAGGCCCAGGTCTTTCAAGCTGCCTTGATCCGAGCCTGTGTTCGATACAGGCTGTGAGCATCCATTGTATGTACGTCCTTTCAGGAAACCCAGTAGCCATGGGAGCTTCCTCTGTTTCAGCCTTGAGAATGGAGAAAAGTGGACTTCCCTGTGGTGTCCTAAGCGTCACCAGCATCATGTTCTAAGTGAAAGTAGTTCTGTGGCTCACCCTCAGAGTCCCTCAGGTGGGTGGGGCCTGCACCCCCTTCCATTTTCCCTGCTTTGGATGGTGGTGGGTACTTGGATAGGAGCCCTGTTTCTATCTCAGGCTGCTTGGGGTTCATGTGCCCCCCCCCCACTCAGTAACATAACCAGAGAGCCCATGGGACCCCTGAGATCATGAGGGCCGCCTCTGCTGTGTGGGGACACAGAACCAGAGGCCCAGAGGTCTGGAGGAGGCCCAGCTTCTTTTCCCAACTGTATACTGGTATCTTCACCCTGTACCTAAAACAGTTGGAGCAGTGCCCAACCCAGTGTGTCAGGACCATAGTACAGACCGGGAACAGGGCGCGCCTTGCAGGAAGGAGGTGGGCCCAGGCCTTAGAATTGATCAAAAGCAGCTGGAAATCCGTAGTTTTCGTGGGTTTTGGAAACATTGTGCAGGCCAAACAAAACACAGGGAGGCCCATAAACTTTTGCTGTGGCAGGAGTTCCTGTTCACCTCTTCAGCGTTGGGCAGGGACCTGCCCTGGAGCTCTGGTTTTGGAGAGGTGTGGTCAGAGTCTGGTTTAAAGATAGGGTGGGGAAATGATGGTTTTCTGGAGAGTCCAGAGGGTTAGGGAGAATGTAGTTAAGAGTTTTATGAGGATTCAGTGAAAGAATAGATGCAAAGGGACCCAGTGCATAGTAGGAACTCAGTAACTGGTGGCTAGATACATGACCATGGAGAGGTGCCGTTTCCATTCCTTCATGTCCGCTCTGAAGGCCACCGTACTTAAACTTGCACATCCCTCCATCCCCACGGGCACTTTCTGTCTGCCTTCCTTGATTGGCTTTCTCTATATTGCTTACCGCCATCTGATATGCCAGATATTTAACTTTTTTACTTGTCTCTCTTCCCCAGTTAAGGTCTGCTGTTCAGGGGTTTATGTCTGCGGTCCATAGCAGGGGTTCTCCAACTGTTAGTCTTAGGGCCTCTACACTCTTAGTTACTGAGGTCCTCACAGAATTTTTTTTTTATAGGTAGCAAACTGAGAGAAGTTTAAAAAACTATTTAAAATGACAGTGATACACTCCTTATAGGTTAATATGGATAACATAGTTTTAATGAAAATACTACTGTATTTTCCAAAACAAAACAAAAAACTTGAATGAAAATGGCATCGTTGCTTTATCTCCTTGAAGTCTGGCTGAGTAGAAATTGGGATTGTGCATACCATGTCGCCTCTGGAAAACTCCACAGTACTTTCAGAGATTAAGTGGAAAAGGTAAATAACATCTTAGTATTATGTAAGTAACTTTGGCCTCTGGGACCCTCTGCAAAGGCCTTGGGGAAACCCAGGATCCACAGATCACACTTTGAGAACTGTTGCTCTTAAGTATACCACATGCCTCAGATACTGCCCGGAACATGGGATGCTTTCAGTAATTATGCTGAATATTGAATGTATCAAGGGCCTATTTGAATACAACCATGTACCTAGAATTCTGGAACAGACTGCAAAGGCTAGTGAGGAGGGAAGGGGTTCATTTCTGGGTCCTGGCCAGGCCCTGTGTTTTATGCACTGGGGACTGAGCAGTGACAGACAGACCAGGTTCTGCTTGCGTGGGGCCCACATTGTTCTGGGTAGGATTGGGGTGCTCAGCTCCTAAGCTAGCAGTGGGGTAGGGCAGTTGTGGGAGCAGAAGGGAACCAGCCCTGCGAGGGTCTGAGAACACAGTGCCAGGCAGAAGTACTGGCACAAGTGCAGGCCGAGGCAGGTGTGGGCCCAGCGTGTTGGGGCACAGTGAGGAGGCTGGAGTGTCCAGAGCAGCGACTGAAGGAGAGTGGTGGGGCTGAGGCTGGCGTAACTGGTAGCCAGGTCATGCCAAGGGCCTTGTGGGCCAGGGTAAGGCTTTTGGAGTTGGAGGTAGACATTGTTGAGAGGAGGGTTTTTCTGTGGACGTGAGGTTTTCTTTCTAAAGGAGGAAGACTCCAGTGTTTTATTCCTGTGGCAATTAGCTGATGCCCTGGTGGGTGCCAGGTGCTGCAGACGGGCACACACGGTTGCTGGTCTCATGGAGAAGGGCAGCGGGTATGTGGGGCAGGTTAGTGGGGAAGAAACTGGCTGGGCCGCTGTGGAGTGTTCCTTCCTGTCTCCTGTTCTCCACGGGCCTCAGGTGGGGTTGCCCGCTGGGGTCCACCCTGCCCCACACTGGTGGATGGCTGAAGGGATTTAATTAATTAGGGCCTGGGGTGTAGAGAGGAAACTGGAAATGCTGGAAGACTGTCTTTACTGGTGTAATTAACAGGCTCCTTGCCCGGGGCAGCCTCGGACCTGAGCGTCCCCAAGCCCTGGGCCTGACCTGGATTGTGGGGGCTGATGGGTGGATGGATTAGGGAACTGAGACGGTCCAATTCTTTCTCCCTCACACACATGCACACTCCACTATTTCTCATGCCCACGCGTGTCCTGATTTCTGGAATCCAAGCTACCTATCTTTGCCTCCTCACCCTGTCCCCACGCCCTGGGCCTACACCAGGCTCCCTGGAAGTTTTTCATTGGGGGAGGTTACTTTTGCTTTGAGAGGTGGTACAGAAAATGGTTGTAAGTTTGAGGCACCGGCTCTGGATTCAAGACCACTGATGAGCTGGACAACCCTGGACGGGTGAGGTCATCTCATCTATAAACTGGGAAGGTAACACTGCCCGCCTCACAGACTTTTTTGAAATACCCCATGTCAAGTGTTTAATACAGAGCCTGAGGAAGCACTGCCTGGTATGAATTATTTCATTGTCACTTGGTCTATCTGCAGCCCCGTTCCCTTACCTCTTTCCCTGATTCCTGATGTCCCCATGGTGGGAGGCTCTGGCCTCCCCCATCCCCCACAGTGGCCTCACACTCTCCTCCTGGTACAGATGCTGACCTGACCTTTGACCAGACGGCTTGGGGGGACAGTGGTGTGTATTACTGCTCTGTAGTCTCGGCCCAGGACCTCCAGGGGAACAACGAGGCCTACGCAGAGCTCATCGTCCTGGGTGAGTGGGCTGGGCCCTGAGGGCCTGGGATGGGGAGGGGAAAGGGGTCTCTTCTCCTGTTTCTGTGTCTCCCTCTCTCCAGCTAATTCTCTGGCTCTCTCAGCTGCTTTGCTCTCCCCTCACGGCACCATCAGTCACTTGGGCTTATCTGTGCCCTGCACCCTAGGCAGAGACCCCTCCCCCAACAACATTTCAAGTAAGCCAGAGCCAAACTAAGAGTGGAAAGAATTGGGGACTCGACCTCATATCGTTTAATTTTTAAAAAAATACAGAAATGGTCAGAGTTGATGTGTGTATAATTGAGAGGGAGCTGGACCCACCTGTCACATCTCCAGGGCCACATCTGACCCCAGAGGCCTTTGCCAAAGCACAGGAACCTTGCCCAAGCTCTGTCCTGCTGGGGTGGTGTTTGTGGCTTACACAGTGAGTGCTTCCTCAGGCCAGGCCCCTCCAAATGCCCAGGGACAGGGTAGGGTAGCCGCCAGCAACCCCTGTCCAGCCATGAGGCCCCCCTGCCACGTGTGGAAGGGATGTTGCCTGTAGCCAGCCAGATGCTCTGTTCTCACCCAACACATAAAGCCTTGTGCGACGTGCTGCATGCGAGATGCTGCCAGGCCGTACGCTACCATCGTCATACGCATGATGCAAGGAAATGCGTGTGTGAATGAGCACGTGCAACAGTTCAAACACGGGCGACAGAATGCATATACCAGTGACCCGGAGAACCTCTGCATGTCCTTGGTAAAATGCACAGTCTGCATTAGCAGGTCTCAACATGCAGTCTCAGGACCTACTTATGCTCTGAAAAATTACTGAGGATCTCAAAAGAGTTTTTGTTTATGTTTTTGTGGGTTATATCTATAGTTGGTTAACATCTTAGAAGTTGAAACCGGAAAACTTTTAAAGCAAGGTACACAAAGACACAAGCCATTACCATCAAAGCGATGACATGTCATATGTTGCACATTCTCTGGAAAACTCCACTGTACACCCATGATAGAATGAGAGAGAAAAGGGCCAGTAATGGCTAAGTGTATGGCACTGTGAGAACTGCTGGTTTGGATGGTGGAAAGCCCCTTGATGGGGCACGTGGCACAGAGTGCGTAAGCTCTGGGTAGAAGGTGGGCAGAGAGCTGGGTGTGTGGATTCCCCCGTGATACGCTTGTGGGCGCAGAGCAGCCCTGTTACCTGAGGGAAGGCACTAGTTGGGCCACAAGACTTGCAGATGGGACAGAACACATGGACCAAGGTGGCACCCTTGTGGGCCAAAGAATCAGCCACACTACGACTTTCAGTGACTGTAGGCACTTTTGCCTTCATGGGCCTCTTCCTCTGCATTCAAAAATATATATATATATTTTATGATTACCTTGCTATAAAGACCGTTATTATATATTTAGTGTTATTATATTTTTTCTTCAGATTTTAAAATAAAATAAAAACATTTTCAAGGGCCCTAGGATACTGTGCCTACTATGCCTGATGGAACAGTACTGTCCTCATCACATGGGATCCAACCCTTTGGGGCAGCAGGACCTATGTATGTGGAAAAGACGGTGTCCTAATTGAGGTTGTGCCTTTGGAACCCATGGGAAATGTACTGGGACCCTTCTGGGCAACAGAATCCCCTGAAGCATGAGAGAGGGTAAATTATGTGATGGAAGCCCTTCTGGAAAAGAGCCCCCATGTGGGTAGGGGAGGTGGGGGGCAGGAACAATGTGCAGTGACCTTCCTGGGCCACCGTCCAGTCTGTTGCTTCGGGGCACACCTTCACCCTGATAAGCCAGGAGCTGGACTTCTGGGGAGGGGCAGCCTGGGCTGGCTCTTGCCAGCATAATATGTCTCTCTTTTGTCCCTCCAGGCAGGACCTCAGGGGTGGCTGAGCTCTTACCTGGTTTTCAGGCGGGGCCCATGGAAGGTACGGGGGCAGAGCCCCCCCCACACTATTTATTGCTTCTAAGTATTCTCCCCCACCCTAAACACCACGCGCTGTGGACCCCCACTAACCTTGCCTGACTCTTAACTCATGGCATCTAGTGACCTGGCTCTGGGCTTTGGGGTGGGCAGGGATGGCTGAGGATGGGCCTGGGGTGTAGGCAGGAAGCTCCTGTGACTGGTGCCTGTAGTGCTCTTCCGGGCTTTGGGATCTGGGCAGCTGGCTCTCTGTCCCCTCTCTGAGGCTATGGCCTATCTTGCTCTGGCCAGGTCCCCTCTCCTTTTCTGCCTTGCCCTGGTGAGCCCAGGGCGAGTTCCTTTGGGACTGGCCTGGGTTGGAGAGGAGTGGGCATCCCTCTGCTGCTATACCCCAGCTTCTGGCATGGAGACTCCAGCAAGGGCTGCAGTTTCCCTGACAAGCTTTGCAGATAGCTTTGCCCCACCTGTCTCTGCACTGCCCTTCTGTGCCTGTGTCCCTGTTCCCATCAGGCCTCCTGGCTCAGGGCCTGTTCCCATCTCTCTGCAGACTGGCTGTTCGTGGTGGTTGTCTGCCTGGCTGTCTTCCTTGTCTTCCTCCTCCTGGGCATCTGCTGGTGTCAATGCTGCCCACACACCTGCTGCTGTTACGTCAGGTGCCCCTGCTGCCCAGACAGGTGCTGCTGCCCAGAGGCTTGTAAGTGCCCCTCGAGTGACCACCCCTACTTGGCAATTTGCCTGGGTCCAAGGGGAGGCGGTGCCACTTGTCTGGAGGATACGAGGTGAGCGATTTGGGAGAAAGTGGGCCAAGGAGGACCAGCTGATTTAGATTTTTATTTACATACTTCAACTTTTCATTTATTTTGAATCTTTGTTCGAGTTTCTCTTTTTGAAAGTATAACCTATAAACATGGTAAAAACCATGTTTTCAAATAGTACTATTCAAATAGTACAAAACAATCACTAGAAAGTAAATCTCCCTTTAAAAACAAAATCTTAACTGAAAAAGGTAAGAAACCAAACAAGGTTTAAAGCATCACATAATTAAGCAAATTAAAAAAACCTCACTCACACAACCACTTGGGTTTTACACAGACACAATGTTTAAAGACATATCTAGCCCGTCAGAGTGGCACCTGCAAGGTTGGGGATGGAAGTGGGGAAGGAAGCAAATAAGATAGGAGGGGAAGGAGGGAGAAAGTGAGTCTCCCTCCTCCCGCTGCCCCGCTGCCCCTCCACCCCTCCGCATGGATTGTCTGGGTGAACCAGCACCTCTGCACTCAGTTCTTTCGAAGTTTTCATAGCCATTTTCATCAACTTTGACATGCATGTTAACGGGGCCGCTTTCTTGTATTCATACGTATGTGTACCTAGTCGCTTGCACTGAAAATTGGCCATGAAAGCATACTTCTCTACTAGCCCTTAGTCGGTTCAATACTTCCACCTTCTCCCTAGTCGTGGTAAAGTCACCGGGTCTTTGGTTGATGAGCAGGTGCCCTGGACAGCTAGAAACATAACTACATGTGAGAAGCAACTTGAACCTGAGACCAAAGGAGGGATAAAGCTGCTCCTCTCATGGCACCTGCCCACTTCCAGGCCAGTAGTTGAACAGGTGATGGAAAGAAGGACCCACGTACTCCAGATAGATGCATGTTTGTGTACTTGGATTTAAAGCCTACACGCCTGCCATTCCAGTGTAACGCAGCGTTAACAGTTGAATCACAAGCAATTTTTGCAAGGTGGAGGTCTGAGGCCTGGCTTGCCTCCTTACCTGCCTGGAAGCCCAGTGAGTCCCCCTCTCATTCTTAGTCTCCTCTTCTGTAGAATGGGCTACGGCAGAGCCCACCGTACAGGGTCAATGTGGGAAACTGGTGTGTCCGGCATTTAGAGCAGAGTTCAGCCTACACCCAGTAGCCATTGGACATTGCTGCTCTCAGCATCGGCAGTGACCGAGGGCTCATTTCTCCTACCTCAAGGGGTGTTGTGAGCATTAAGGGAAGACTGTGAGTGCCCAGCACAGGGCTGTGGCTCAATCCATGCTGGCTAATTCTGTGGTCACTGAGCTCAGTGGTGGGCAAACTGGTTCCTCAAAATAGCACTCCCCTGAAAAAATCTGCTGCTCTCTGGGGGATTATGCTAGCCATCACCTTTCTTGTCAGTTTTATTTGAGAACCTCTGACTCAGGTGGTGGGTGTTAGTCCATTTCACAGGTGGGAAGGGACCCCCAAGGGTTATAACCAAATTTGCAGTTACCCCACAAATAGGCTAGGGCTGGGGCCAGGACTGCAAATTCCCTTCATCCTGAATCCCTATTGCCCCAAACTGAGGCCCCATTAACTCCCTACCAGAGACTGCATTACTCCACAGCCATGGAGATAGCCACAGTCCTCCCAGGCCATCTGAAAGCTGCAGCTCCCACAGCAAGTAATAAAACAGCCAATCACCTGAGCTACTGAGGGGCTTTTCCTGGGGGGACCACTGAGCCTTTTGCTTCAGACTGAATCAGTGGTGAAGGGACCTTTCTGAGCTTATCTCCCCCCGCCCCCTTTCTGTTAGAGTCCCAGGGAAGAGGCAACTTGCCTAGGCACAGTGACTTTGCTGCAAGAGCAGCCACCATAACCCAGCCTCTTGCCTGGGGGAAAGGCTCAAGGATTTGCCTTGAGCTGTCAAGCCTAGAACCAGGAGGGAGTGAAGGCAGAAGGCAGAGTAAGAGTGGGTGCAGCCTGGGAGTTGTAAACACTAGAGATACTTCCTGTGGCATCTAGGTCTGGAAGATGCCATGGGTAGGACCCAGCAGGCCTGGGAGGGGAGCAGGTATGGGATCCTCCTACATCCTCCAGATGATTTGTTTTCTAAAGCTGGAGCTCAGCTGCCAACAGGAATATTTCGGCCTGTGGGTTCAGCACATCGGCTTTATCTAAAGCGGCATCTTTGCCCAGTTGCCCTGTAAGAATGCAGGCCCCAGGTGGCCATATCTTCTGATAAGGTAGCTAGAGAATTGGGATTTTATGTAAAACCTCGACAAATGTTGGTAAACATCACACTGTTAAAACATTGGTCTGCCAGACTGGGGCCCCAGGCTGCCAGTATGCACCCGTCCTCAAAGCTCTCTAAGGAATCACACAGGAGGTGTGGACTCAGTGAAGATGATGGACCTGCAGAAACCAACCACGTCCCCAGGGAAGCTCCACAACTGGGGGAATGGGGAGAAGGTCCAGGCACATGTCCCTCAGGACCTTTTATCACAGGGAAGGGCAGTATGGCCCCTGGCCACCGTCTCATGCTGTGTGTGTCTTACCAGTGTATGCTGCTGGCAAAGCAGCCACCTCAGGTGTCCCGAGCATCTATGCCCCCAGCACCTATGCTTACCTTGCCCCTGCCAAGACCCCACCGGCAGCTGCCATGATTCCCATGGGCACGGTCTACAACGGGTACTCTGGAGACTTCGACAAGAATAGCTCAGGTGAGGTCTGGGGGAGCCAGGAGCACGTGGGGGCAGGAATAGGCTAGGCATTTGGGCACTAAGGGGTATGGGGCTGAAAGAGGGGATTAGGGGCAGGGGAGGGGGCTGGGTGCAGGGCTTTGCTCCAGGGGGCAACCACTTACAGCCAATCTCCTCCAGTAGGTGGTTATAGCTCCCAGGTGCCCCTGCTTCGTGATGCAGATAGCAGTGTACCCTCTGGTAAGAACTTGTTACGAAGTTGGATGTCCTGTAAAGGAGGGGGGCTGGGTCAGCACCCAGACCGATCACCTCCATCTCCTGTCCCTAGAAGTTCGGAGTGGCTACAGGATTCAGGCCAGCCAACAGGATGACTCCATGCGAGTCCTGTACTACATGGAGAAAGAACTGGCCAACTTCGACCCTTCTCGACCAGGCCCCCCGAACAGCCGTGTAGAGAGGGGTAAGGAGCCTTGGGGTTTGAGGGGTTCCAGAGGTGGGGGGGGTGGGGAGCATGTCTCCCTGATTACCTGTCCCAGGGATGCCTGCTCCAGATCCTGGACATAGTACCTCCTTCCCTACCATGGCCACAGTGAGAAGTGCCTGGGACGTGGCACATTGTCCTTTAACACAGAGAGGCCTAGGGCCCTGTGGAGAGTGTAGGAGCCAAGTGGCAACACTGCTGGACCACAAGCTCCTGGCATTAAGTCCTGACCTCCCAGCAGTCGGTGATACTTCTCTGCCCTACAGCCATGAGTGAAGTCACCTCCCTCCACGAAGATGATTGGAGATCTCGGCCTTCCCGCGGCCCTGCCCTCACTCCAATCCAGGATGAGGAATGGGGTCGCCACTCCCCTCGGAGTCCCAGGAGGTGGGAGCAAGAGCCCCTCGCCGAACGGCCCAGGAGTGGCTGGGGGGCGGGGCGGCCCCGGGCCCGCTCTGTGGATGCTCTGGATGACCTCACCCGGCCAGGCTCTGCTGAATCAGGGAGGTCTCCCCCAAGCAGTGGGAAGAGAGGCCGAGCTTATGCACCCCCCCGAAGCCGCAGCCGTGATGACCTGTACGACCAAGAAGACCCAAGGGGCTTTCCACACTCCCAGGAACCCCACTTCGATGACTTCAGGTCTAGAGACCGCCCTCATGCCGACCCTAGGAACCGCTCCCACCGCTCCCGGGATGCTCGGAATGACGACTCCCGGCCCAGGGACCCCCAGTATGATGGGCGGCTGCTGGAAGAGGCCTTGAGGAAAAAGGGGCCGGTGGAGAGGAGACCTTACAGGGAGGAAGAGGAAGCCTATTACCCTCCAGCGCCTCCCCCTTACTCTGAGACCGACTCCCAGGCCTCACGGGAGCGGAGGCTTAAGAAGGTGAGTGAACAACCTTCCCTGGCTTTAAGGCCCTTCCTGGGTCCTCTCCCTCCAGTCCTCCTGAGCTCACACCCTTTTCTTTCTTCTTTGCAGACCTTGGCCCTGAGTCGGGAAAGTTTAGTCGTCTGATCTCATGTTTTGTATGTAGTTTTGTACTTTTTTTTTAATTTGAGGAACTGTTGATATTCCTAAGTCCAATAAAATATATGATCACAAGGCCTAAATGTGTAGGGAAGCGTTTGTTTTGCTGCGTGAAGTGGGGACCCCGGAGAGCTGCCGCCTGTGGCAGCACAAGGCCGCGTGTCCCCTTCTCTCTCGGGACTCGCGCCCTGGCCGGGAGGGGACCAGCGCTGCCTTCTCCCTCCCCTAGGCGGGGGGTACGTACCCGCACAGGCCCCGCCCCGCCCTGCGTGCGCGCCTCAGCCCCGCCCCGGCGTGCGCATGCGCCCCGGCCTCCACCTTCGCGCACTTCAGCCAAAACGCCGGGAGCGCGCCTCCGCGCGCCTCTCCTGTTCCACTCCATTCACACGCACCCACCCCCACCCCTGCCCGACTACAGTCTCCAAACCCCGCAGCCTGTCTCGTTCTCCGGCGTTCCATCCGGGCCCGCGTTCCACCCGGGCGACCCGCTGGCAAGTGTCAGGCGGCCCCGGGAGTGGTGGCGGCGACCCCGCGCCCGGCCGAGACCCAGGCCGGCGCGCGCCCGCCCGCCATCGTAGACAAACAGCGTGCGCGTTCCCCGGGGGCTGCCCCCCCCGCGCGCGCGTCGGCCCGGGGCTCGCGCTGCAGCCGCCGCCGCGCGCGCGCAGCTCAAGTAAAGGAGGAAAAAAAAGAGGAAAAAATAGAAAGCGGCGGCCGCTGCAGCAGCGATCCGCCGCCGGACTGGGCCAGGCCGGGCGGCTGACGCTCGAGCCGGCGATCCAAGGGAGAGGCGGCGGCCGTCTAGGGCAGACCGGGTTAAAAAAAAAAAAGTCGCGGCGGCGGCGGCGGCTCCGGGAAGGAGGCCCGAGGGCCGCGTGCAGCGGGCGGGGGGCGACTGCGCTGCGTCCCGGAGCCTAGAGCCGCCGCGAGCCGGCAGGAGGGCGGGCGGAGGCAGCGGCTGCAGGAAAAGCAGCAGCGGCGGCGGCGGCGGCGGCGGCGGCATCTCCTCCTCACATGACCCCACTGTTTGTCCCCGTGATCAGCGCGAGCGGCTCCCGTGTCTCCTCCGTCCCCTCCTGCCGCGCGGCGTGAGCGCCGGGCTCGGGGGCCCCCCCGGCCGCCCGCCCCCTCCCCTCCCTTCCCTCCCCTCCCCACCCCACCCCACCCCTCCCCCCGGGCCCCGCGCCCCCCCCCTCGCCCCCACCCCCCCCATGGACATGCTGGACCCGGGTCTGGATCCCGCTGCCTCGGCCACCGCTGCTACCGCTGCCAGGTAAGGGTGCCGGCCGGCCCGTGCCCCCTGGCTCCGGCCCTTCGGCCTGACGGCTGGGCCGCCATGATCCGGAGCGACCGCCGGGCCCAGCTCAAAATGGAGGCCGCGAGGGAGGGGGACCGTGCAAATGCCCCCAGCCCCGGGTCCTGGCGGTGCCCCAGCCCCAGAAGGGGCCGGGCAGGATGGGGACCCTGCACCTGAGCAAAGGGGCGGGGGTGCGGGCGGCCCTGACCCCCTCTACCCGCCCTCCCCGCAGCCACGACAAAGGACCCGAGGCAGAGGAGGGCGTCGAGCTGCAGGAAGGTGAGTGCTCGCGAGGCCCGCGGGGGCTGCGGCCTGCGCCCGGGGAGGGCACCGGGGCCGCCCAGATCCACGCGACCGCTGACCATCGCCCCTACTCTCCTTCGACCGTAGGCGGGGACGGCCCTGGGGCAGAGGAGCAGACGGCGGTGGCTATCGCCAGCGTCCAGCAGGCGGCGTTCGGCGACCACAACATCCAGTACCAGTTCCGCACAGAGAATAATGGAGGACAGGTGAGGCTGAGGGCCGGAGCCGGGTGGGCAAGCGGAGGGTTGAGCAGAGAGGAGGGTTGGGAGGGCTGGGAGGGGCTCAGACCTGGCCCCCGCCTGGGCCCTAGCGCTGTCTCGTTGCTCTGCCGCCCCCTGCAGGTGACATACCGCGTAGTCCAGGTGACTGATGGTCAGCTGGATGGCCAGGGCGACACAGCAGGCGCCGTCAGCGTCGTGTCTACGGCTGCCTTTGCTGGGGGGCAGCAGGCTGTGACCCAGGTGGGTGTGGATGGGGCAGCCCAGCGCCCTGGTCCCGCTGCTGCCTCTGTGCCCCCAGGTCCCGCTGCACCCTTCCCACTGGTAGGTGCTCAGCAATGCCTGGGGGGATGGAGAGGGGACACTAGCTCTGTTTTGAGGGAGTTCCCAGTGGGTGGGGCACGTGCAACACAGGTGCTGCCTTCAGGCTGTCAGACTGTGTGGGTTAAATTCCTGTTCTGCACAGTGAAACCTTGGGCAAGATCTTTGGAACATCGTTTTTTCTCTCTGTAAGTTAGGGATGATTACCATAAAGTCTCTTAGAGGTAAAAACTGGTTGCTTCACCAAGTGATTGCTGAGTGTCTGCAAGTTCCAGGACCATCTGAGACATAGGCAGAGTGACACATACAGAGGGATTCCCCACCCTCCATAGAGGATTCAGTACCCATCAAACAGGGCAACAAGGGGATGGGTTGGGGAACAAGATGGCTAAGGGTGGCCTCTGTGTCCTACTCCCCAGGCTGTAATCCAAAATCCCTTCAGCAATGGCGGCAGCCCAGCAGCTGAGGCTGTCAGTGGGGAGGCACGATTTGCCTATTTCCCAGCGTCCAGTGTGGGAGATACCACGGCTGTGTCGGTACAGACTACAGACCAGAGCTTACAGGCCGGAGGTAAAGGGAGGAAGGGGCAGAGGTGGAAGGCAGGGGAGGCAACAGGCCTAGCAGGGAGGGATCCCTCAGCCATTTCTGACTCTGCTCCCAGTTTTAGCACTAACCCCCGCTTTTCCTACAGGCCAGTTCTATGTCATGATGACGCCCCAGGACGTGCTTCAGACAGGAACGCAAAGGACGATTGCACCCCGGACACACCCCTACTCCCCGTATGTGCAGGAGATCTGGGCCCAGGAGCAGGGCACACTGGGAGGGCCTAGTGTGGGGCTGAAGGAAGGGAAGGTTTCCTGGAATACAAGTCAGGCGGTTGAGCACACAGCAGACACTTGGTGTATTTTTTGGTCTGTTTTTGTTTCTTTAGTATAAAGAAAGTATCATTTCCTCTTTCTGTCTACATTTTGCTATATCGCACAAAGGTCATTTTAAAATCTGACTCCTTGGTAAATGCTTGGATGAATGAGGCCTGAGGTAACACGTGCCCATTTTATCCCTCTTCTAGGAAAATTGATGGAACTAGAACCCCACGGGATGAGAGAAGGAGAGCTCAGCACAATGAAGGTAAAGTCAAAGTGGAGCCCCTGGGCCAGCCCTCACCTCGGCCTCACAGGCACTGCCAGGCCTGGGGTTTGGAGTCACAGATCACTGGGCATGCTTCAAGTGTGAGAGGTGTTTGTTGAAAGCTGGAAAAGTAGAAACAGGTGGAGGAAGTTTATTGTCTGGAACAGATAGGCAGTATGCATGGGCTGGAATGTGTTTTGTCATCCTGGGTAGTGATTTTGAATTAATGGCCAGCATCTAAAATGGCAGGTTTCACATTCACATATTGATTTCCTGCTCCTCTGGACCTACGTTTCCATTGTCAGTTGTTGTGTTTGAGTTCATTATTCCCCTGCCCGCCTGGCTTCCAAAACTAACTCTGGTCTGATAGGGAGCACATCTGAGGATGAATGCAGGAAGTTGTGCCTCTGGCTAGCCGAGGCTGGAGCACCCTGCTATTCTTATAAACACCAAATCCACCCTAAGGTCATTTTGGCTCTCTCTGCTGTCCCCTAGTTTCTCACCCTAACCCCTGTTCCCAGTCAGTAGCCACTATGGTGGTGGGGCATGGTGTGGAGTGTCAGGGAAGCTTAGGAGTTCAGGCTAGTGTCTGAGTGAACACTGATGACAGATCAGGTGATGCTTCCCCAGCAGGTGGAAGTCCTGGAAGTCCTGTCAGAGGGGAGCACAGGCTGGAAGGGGGAAGGCAGAGAGGAGTCAATTGCTTTGGAGGGTGCTGGTTTGGTTGTTGCAGAGGTCCCTTGTCGAGTGCTTGGGAAGGGAGCCAGGAGAGTCGAGGAAGTCCCTGAGAGCCAGGGTGAGGCCCCACAGTCCTAACAGTCTTCGATTGGGGATGGGCCTTTGCAGCTGTGATCTCAGCAGCTCACTAAGTTGAGGCATTTGTTTAGCGCGTACATCCTATGTGCCAGCCCATTTTAGATTTTCAGATAAAGTGTATAATCAAACAGATGAAGTCTTGGCTCTCACAGTGTTTATTCTGGTAGAAAAAACAGAAATTGCACAAAGCTACAATATGACGTCAGATGGCATGAAAGAAGATAAAGCTGGGTAAGGAGATAGAGGGTAATGGTGGCAGTGTAGGCCTCTGAGAGGTGACATTTGAGCAGAGGCCTGAACGGATCTTAAGGAATGGGCCAGCCAGGTACTGGGGGAGAGTCCCAGGCATAGGGACAAGCAAGAGCAAACACCCAGGCCTGAGCCAGAGCAGACTTCAGCAAAGGAAAGAGGAAGTTGGCAGAGTTGCAGGACGGTTGGTCAAGGCCAGATCATAAGGGGCCTTGTAAGGCCCTCCCAGTGTCCCTGCTCTTGGATTTTTATTTTAGTTTGAGAGGAAATAAAATCTGGTATAGTAAGGATACCAGAGGCTAGGAAACTAGATGACTGCAGATGTCTGACCTGAGACAAGGCAGGGCATGGAGGCTGGAGGCATGGGGAGAGGAGTCCAAGGCTGAAGAATCAGGATTTCAGGAATCAGGGTTTCATGATGGGATCAGGTTGATTTGAAAAGGGAGGGAGTGAGTCTGAGCTTGGTTTCTGGGTACGGCAAGTTTGAGGGGCCTCCTGTAAGCTACCTAGCAGTTCTGCTTCTACTGCTTCCATCATATGACCTCAGTCTGGTTCTTAATCTCTGTGCCTATTTAGTCCTGTTTGTAAGGTGATGTTAACCCGACTCCTGCAGAGGTTCAGAGGAGGAAGGACCAGCTGAGACATGTGAGGCCCCCTGCAGTATGGTGTGTCCCCCAATGAGACTGCAGCAAACCACTCTTGGAATACCATCCAGCCACCCTCTACCTCACTCTCATTCTCTGCCTCTCACTGGGTCAGTTCACCTGCAAAAAGTCTGGAATCTTTCTCCTACATAAAAGTCTTTTTCATAACCTTGTCTTTACTCTCCAGCTGTGTCCTGCCCTCACCTAATCTGCAGAGTATTTGGGCCACCTTTTACCCATCCTGTACCCTTGGCAGTCTGGCTCTTTTCTCTATCAGAATGACTCCATTTAAGGTCATCCATGACAACTTCATTGCCAAACACGTTGGCATCCTTTCCTGTCTGCGCTCAATGCATCTGACCCTGCCTGTTCCCCTCCTTTTGCTAAAGATCCTTTCTGCTCTACCTGCTCTGAATCTCCTGTACTCTTTGCCTCTCTTTCCCAGCCTGCTCCTTAGAGCAGGGCTTCACAGATGTTCCAGGAAGCTTGTTAACAATCATGCTCTCCAGGGCTGTCCTCACAGTTCTGAATGGGCAGGTCAGAGGGAGGCCCAGGAGGCTGTTTTGACAAGTTTCCCCAAGTGATTCTTCACATTGGGCAAGGCTGGGAAACTGCTTCTGCTCATGGTGTTTCTTAAGGTCTGGTCCCCTCTCAGCTTAGCCTCAGGAGGGTGAAATGTTAGGCTCAGGAATTGCCAATTTTCCCAAAGCCCCATCCCTAGTTGTAGGTGTTTATTATTTTTCTGAGGAGGGGTTCTGTTGACTTTCTCCTATGTGACTCCAAAAGGTCAGACCTGCCCCCTCCTCGATGTCCCTCTGGAGCTTCCTTGAACTCCAGACTCATTTTGAGCTGCTCGTTCAAAATACCCATTTCTGGATGTCCTTGAGACACCTCAAACTCAGTGTGTCCAAACAGAGCCTGCTGTCTCTCCTCCCCAAAGGCTCCCATGCAACATTTCTTTTTCCACTGCAGCAAAAGGCACCCCTGTCACAAGTATCCAGTCCAGAACTGAAAGCCAGGCCACCTTCAGCTCTGCCCTCTTCCCTCACATCCCTGAACCTGAAATTGTGTGCTGAAGTAGATTTCAGATCAGCTTCTCCTTCTCCCTTTTACATCTTTCCCACCAGTTCTTAGGACTGCAGGAACCCATCTCTGGGCCCCTTAGTGAACTGGGATGTGTCCTGCCGAAGGGTGGCCTCTGTAGCACCAGCCCATTGCTGCCATGTCAGAATTTGGGTCCACTGTTGCGAGAAACTCTTGAGTAGCCCGAAATCCAGATCTTTATGTGAAATCTGATTTTTAAATGCCAGATGGAATTGCTTTTTCTATTTCATTAGTTTCTACTCTTAATGTTACTAATTCATTCCTTCTACTTATTTAGGGTTTAATTTGCTGGGGTATTTTTTTCTGCTTTTTAAAGATTATTTTAAACCTTCCTTCTTTCCTAACACAAACCTCTCTACTTACAAATTTTGCTCTAACACTTGCTTTAGCTACCTCCCATTTGGATGTGTTGTGTTTTTATTATCATTCAGTTAAAAATATTTTCCAGTTTTCCTTGTGATTGTGATTTTTTTCTTTGACTCATGGGTTATTTAGAAATGTGTTGCTTAATTTCCAGATATTTGTAGGTTTTCTGGATGTCTTCTTGTTATTGATTTTTAATTTAGTTTTTTTATACTCCATATAACTTTAGTTCTTTGAAATTTATTAAGACTTATCTATGTGTCGCCGAATCTGGTCTGTCTTGGTGCAAGTTTCCACGTGAACTTGCTGCTGTGGTGAGTGCTCCCTCAGTGTCCGCTAGGTCAAGTTGGTTGACTGTTCAGGTTTCCTGTCCTGGTTTCTTTGTCTACTTGTTCTATTAATTCCTGAGAGAGGAGTGTCGACGTCTCCAAGTGTATTTGGGAGTTTGTCCCTTTCTCCCTTTAGTCTGGCAGATTTTACTTCTAAATTGTTTTCAATGTTGTGTGGGTGTAACTGAAGCACTTTTGTGGAATACATGTGGCCTTGGTCTTAACTGGTCTTCCTCCATTTCAAATGTGCCAAAATGGTCTTCCCAAGCCACAGGTCTGACGGCATCATTACCTGCTTAACAAAAGGCCCAGACTCAAGAGCCTGGACCCCTAGAGTAAGAGATGAGGTCCAGACCCATTATCAGGCATTCAAGGCTTTCACAGCCTATTTTTACAGCGTTTTCCTATCACCCTGTTCCACGTGCCACCCTCACCCAAGTATTTCCATGTCACCATTTTTGGGATCTTGACACCTGTCTGCCTGATGCTTCTCCCCTAGAAACTAGCCCAGATATTTCCTCTCTAAGTCTTTGAGGCTGCAGAAATCATTGCTCTACCCTGGGGCTCCCAGGTACTTGGGGTACTTGGCACAGTCTTCATTTATAACATATCCTATAGTGTTGGTATCACTGTCACCTGGTCACGTGCACTTTGCAGTGAGTGCCAGCAGGACAGAGATTGAGTTTACCATGGACCCCAGCCTCTCAGTGCTGTGCACACAGTAGGGCAAGCAATACTTTTTGTTTTTAACCCTCACCTGAGGACATACTTAAGAGAGGAAGGGAGAAAAAGAGAGAAAGATATGGAGAGAGACATCAGTTGGTTGCCTTCCATACTTGCCCTGACCGGGGATCAAACCACAACCCAGGTATGTGCCCTGACCAGGAATTGAACCAGCAACCTTTCAGTGAACAGGATGATGCTTGACAAACTGAGCCACTCTGGCAGTATGTTTTTAAGAAGTAATTGCAAACTGGTGATGTTCCACACCCCCTGTCACTGCCCCCTGGTGGCTTGAAATGAGTACATGGGATTATAGCTGCAGCCTGGAGCCCAGGCTCATGAATGCTGGACTGCATGAGGGTAGGGAAAGAAACCGAGAGCCATCTGCTGTTGAGCTCCTCAGCTGAAACCTCGGGAAAGGAGCACGCACACTGCTGAGGGATGTGGTGGGCCATGCCCCCAGGCCTGGGCTGCGCTCTTGGCTCTGCTGCAGGTCTTGGCCACAGAGTTCTCAGAGACTAAGACAGACAAGGCTGTCCTCAAAGGGAAGGTTCTTCTTGCCACCACAGCAATGGGGCTCAGGGCCAAGGTCAGACTAAACTTTGTACTGGGCGCCGTTCTTGTCGTGGTTATTAGGGAGATTTCTGAGGACAGGAGAGCAAGGGAGGAGGAGAGACCTCCACATAGGAGGTTGTTGTCACACAGGCCAAAGTGCAGGAGCACCTGGAGGTGGGAAGGACTAGTCATCAATGAGTGGATAAAACCAAGTGCCAAGAGAAGACAGTGGGGTTTGTCTGTTAGTGGCCAAGTGTGTTCTTTGAGGGAACACCAGGGTTGGGCGGAGCTGGCCTCAGAGGAGGTGCTGGCCACCCCATCCTTTCTCACCCTCACTTGGCCCCCTCCCCAACTTCCCATCACCACCCAACCCTGAGAAAATGTCTTCTCGCCCTCCTTTCCAAAGCCTACTTATAGGCCCAGTCCCCCCTCCACAAACCCTGCCTGCATTTGGCCATAGGCCATCCTGGTAGGGGACTGAGAGTGTGGGTGAGAATTGGGGGATAACTGGGCTTTCTTATGTGTCCCCACAAGTGCCTAGTACTGGGGTTGGAAGGTAAAGAAGGGCTGGGACAGGTTTGCTTCACTAGTCCCCAAACCACAGGTCTCAGGCTCCAATGTAGGCAGACCCCAGGTAGCTGTCATAAGGTCAGGATGTGAGGGCCAGGTGAGAAGCCAGAGAGAAGACATGCCCTGTCTGAAGGGGGCAGCTGTCGCTCAACTCAGTTGGCAGAGTGAAACTGTGGCATTTTATGAAGTAAAATCACAAATCTGGATTTTTTTCAAGTGAAATCTTCCATTAGTTTGCTGTCCCTGGCCTTCAAGATAGGGCTTGTGTTCCTGGGTCACCAATGCCCTGATGCCAGGCCCCTGGGAGCCACAAGTGTCAGTCGGGATTTGTGACTTGCTGCCCGGGCTCTGGAGAAGGGTTTTAAACAGATGAGACATGGTCAGACTGATTTTATTTTATTATTTATTATTTCTTAATCCTCACCAGAGGATATTTTTTCCATTTCTTTTCAGAGAGTGGGAGAAAGAGAGAGAAACATCGATGTGAAAGAGACACATCGATTGGTTGCCTCCTGCACACGCCCTGACTGGGGCTGGGGATCAGGCCTGCAACTGAGGTATATGTGCCCTTGGCCGGAATTGAACCCAGGACCCTTCAATCTTCAGGCCGACGCTCTAACCACAGAGCCTAACTGGCCAGGGCGGTCAGACTGATTTTAAAAATGAAGAAAAAGCAGAATCATGGGACCAGTGCTTTTGGGAGACCTGAGGACTGTGGAGAATCAAATGCAGGGGCTATGGGGCCCCAAGAGGGGCAGTCGGTTCCCATGTAAAGGGCTGTGGCCCATTCTTGCCTCTCAAGAGAACATGCTCACTGTAGCCACAACTTATCTTTTCAAAAGATGTTAACTATTTTGTGAAATTATCTAATTTTTAAATGTTGACTCAAGTTTTTAAAAATAGGCCAAATGACCCTGCTGCCCCCACTGTTGATTCTGCTTTAAAGGAATACATGGTACTTGGGAGCGAGACTTCCTCTCTTTCTCTTGAGAAGCAGCGTGAAGCAGGGGGGGAAGCCAGCTGCCTGCCTGCAGATCTTGGCCCTGTATCTGCCAGCAGTGTGACCCTGCCCCGGGTCTGCACTCTCCCTTGGCAGCTGGGGTCCGCCCGCGCCTGCCTCAGGAGGCAGATCCCCTAGGCGCACGGGAAGTACTGTAAGCCTATCTGTCCTTACTGCTATTGTTCCTGCAGTGGAGCGGAGGCGGAGGGACAAGATCAACAACTGGATCGTCCAACTTTCAAAAATCATTCCAGATTGTAATGCAGACAATAGCAAGACAGGAGCGGTGAGTGCCCCCGGCACCTCCCAGAAAGTCTGCCTGATCACTGGGCATGGGAGCTGTCCTGGGTGAGCCAGTGGGCAGAGGCCAGTGGACAGTATTCACTCTATTGCTCTTGTCCACCCCCAGAGTAAAGGAGGGATCCTGTCAAAGGCCTGCGACTACATCCGGGAGCTGCGCCAGACCAACCAGCGCATGCAGGAGACGTTCAAGGAGGCCGAGCGGCTGCAGATGGACAATGAGCTCCTGAGGCAACAGGTGAGTGCCAGGGCTGGGGGCTTGGTGGAGGGCCTAGGGCCCCAAGGCTCAGGGAGCTATCCCTGGCCCCTTGTTCCCTCTCCTGTCTGCCAGATCGAGGAGCTGAAGAATGAGAACGCCGTGCTTCGCGCCCAGCTGCAGCAGCACAACCTGGAGATGGTGGGCGAGAGCAACCGGCAGTGACGCCCACCACACCGCGCGGGGCCCTTCTCCGGACCTCTGCTGCCCCCTTCCCCAGCCCTTAGCACAGAGAGGGACAGATGTCCCTCCCCCAGCTGCGTTTTTTTATAGTAGATTTTTAACAAAAAAATGGGGAGAAGTAATGCATTTCTGTGGATAAGCACCCACCGCTCCTCAACGTGGAAATGATACCCTCCCACCTGTCTTTGTCCCTTCTCCCGGCCCCCACTAAGCCCCAGCACTTCTAGTGGTCTCGCCTGGAGCAGAAGGGAGGACAGGGCCCTGCCAGATCCCGCTGCCTCTTTGGTCTCTAGAGGTAGAGACTAAAGCACTGAGACGGTGCTTACGGGAAGGAGGAGAGCCTTTGGGGGGCCATCCCTGGGACCTGGACCTAAGAAGGGAGGCCATGTCCCACCCCACCTCTTGTTTCTGGATTCCTGCTCCTCTTTGGGTGTGTGTGTGTGTTTTAATTTTCTTTATGGAAAAATGGACAAAAGATAGAGAGAGAGAGGTATTTAACTGCAATAAACTGGCCCCATGTGGCCCCGCCTTGTCTGTTTGTGTGTCTGTCCATCTCAGGTGCGGGCAGGGGCCCTGGGGTCTGTGCAGAGCTCTATCAGGGCAGGGCCTCGGTTGTTGTATTGGTAGCTCTGCTAGTCCCTGCCATTCTCTACATGTTACCCAGTCTGTTGGCTGGGCTGGTTAGAGGAATTAAGGAACGAATATCCTCTTTGAGGCCCCAGGTATGTGTATGTGGTGTGGGGGCTGGGAGAGGTTGGGTCAAGGACCTGTGTTTTTGGAGGAGAGGCTGGGGTCTCCTGTGTCACCCTCCTAAAAACAGGACTGGCTCCTGGCTCTGCCCTTCTGGGCTGAAGCCCTTCCCTCTGCACCAGCCAATGGTGGGGCCTGGCCTTGAGCCCCCCACCCCCAAGGAAGGCAAATGGCCAGGAAGCCAAGCTTGGCCCGTCAGTCTGTCGCCTTGCTCTGTGGCTCTGGCGCCTGTGTTGTGACCCCTGCCCCTGGCTGATGATGAAACCTGGCCTGAGTGGAGATGCAGTGACACCAGGCAGTGCTGGGGGATGCTTTGGTGTCTCCCTGTGTTTGAGTGTGCAGCCCCCATGCAACTCCACTCCCACAGTCTAGGCCTGCCAGTTGCCACCTTGCTGAGTTCACCCTGCGTGCGTCCCAAATGCCCCCAACTGGTTTTTCCCTCTGAGATCCCTGTCTCCCTTTTCCGGGCCATTCCTCTGTTTGAGGCCATCTTTGTGAGAGGGTGTGTGCAGCAGGAAGAGCCTAACATGGAGCGACGGGATAGCAGGGAGCAGCCTTTACTTCCCGGGGCCCCCATTCTTGGGGTTTGAGTGAGCTTGGCTATAGTTCAGGGCAGGGGAGAAGTTTTCCTTCACTGGCAGCAGTACCTCCAGGTTCCAGTGGTAGGGTTGACGCTGGGTGATCCTAGAATGAGTCAGGCAAAGTGGCAAAGCCCCGTCTGGAATCAAGTTTGTTTCCGTGGCTATGTGCGTCTGCTCCCTGTGGTTCACATAGTGGCCGGGACAGTCGGGCAGACTTGGTTCACCTCCCCATCCGGTGGTGGTCTAAGCGACCACCTCTCCAACAAAAAGCCCTGGTTTGTAATGTTGGTTGATGTCTGTGGTGTGCATAACCTACTGCTGGTGTCCAGGTACCAACACGATGCCACTGAATGTGGGGGTGGGATGAGATGTGCACAGTGGCTCCATTGAGCCAGTCTGAGCCAGGTCTAGCACAGTCCACTGTGCCCTCTGTTGGGGGAGGCAGGAAAGCCTGGTGGTAAGAGCACAGGCGCCAGAGTCAGGCTGCCTAATCTGGAATGCCAGCTCTGCCTCCGGCTCGGGCAGAGCCCCAGTCTTTGCCTTCAGTTCCTCTCCTGTCAAGCGAGGAGGACAGGATGGGTGGGCATGGTGGGCTCCTAAGAGGGAGCAGCAGCTGGGAAGCCAGGTCCTTGGGGATGGGCCAAGTAGGCAGCTAGGGCCCCTGAATACAGTGCAGAGCCCACAGTGGGGCAGCAGGCATTGCTTCGAGGACAGGTGGTCCTGGCTGGTTTAACACAAAAGTGAGTCGATACATCTACTGTGGCTTGTGAGGTGCAGTCACTACTATTACTGCTCTTTCATGGTCAGAAGTTTCCAGGAACCTTTTTCAGGTTGCAGGGCCACATCCTAAGGTTTTGATGCTCGTAAAAGATCACGCACATGCTGGGAGCTTGTACCGACTCAAACTCCTGCATCCAGCTGTTGCCGTGTTCCCTACAGAACAGAACCCAAAGCTGGAGTCGTACCAGGCACCCCCGAGGGGCCTGGTAAGTGACAGTCATCCCCCATGTGAATGAGAACATCAGGGAAGGGTAGGGGACAAGGACACCTTGCTCCTGCTCATCGATCTGTTCAACCTCTGGGGCAAAAGGGGGAATTTTTTCTGAGATCAACAAGGTGATGTCATGTTGGGGAAAATGTTCCCCAGGTGGCTGGCTGGAGGCGGGTGTCTGTGGCCCCATCTGCCCCACCCCCTGTACACACCTCTGGTGGTTGAGGGTGACACAACCCTGTTCCCTGTCACTCTGTTCCCGCTTATCTCCCGCCTTTTCGGCGCCACCACCTTCTTGGAAATGAGTGAGGACAAAGGGGAGGGGGCTTAGTACCCCCGCCTCCCCCAGCAGCCCCATAAAAGCCATGTAACTCAGCCCAACACCAGAGCAGTCCTAGACTCAACAGCAGGACAGCCAGACGGCACAATGGCACTGAACACGCGGACCCAGGCTGCCTGTCTCCTGCTGCTCCTCCTGACCAGCCTGGCCAGTGCCTCAGTCCTGCACCAGGTGAGAGCCCACAGGGCCTGGGCCCTGCAGGCAGCCAGGACTGGAGAGCCAGGCCCTGGGAGGGGACTGCTGAGGGCAGCTGGAGACCCCCCCAGAACTGGGCAGAGCGCAAGGGGGTCTGGGCAGCTGCTTAAAGCTCAGAGAAAGGGACAAGTGGCAGGGACTGGGGGTCCCAAACTAATTCTGTAGTTATTCATTGAGTGTCACTCTATGTAAAGTCCAGTTCTAAATGGGATCAAGCAAGGAACACGGTAGATGAGAGATTTTTCTGTCATGGTGCTTGCTAGCTGGTCAGGGAATTAGTTAACAAAACAAGATCATGGTGTTTAGTACATGTTACTAAAGTGGAGTGACCATGGTGATAGGGGGAGGGGGTGGGAGGGCTTTAGGTGGGATCAAGAGCTGGCAGTCAAGCAGGAGTGTTTTGTGAGAAAATGTTATTTGACCTATGACTTGGAGATAAGAGACAGGACTGCAAGCAAAGACCTGAGGTGGGGGCAAGTGTGGAGCACTTGGTGGCCAGACGCTGTAGGAAGTGGAGGTGATGGTGCTGGGAGATGAGATTGAGGGGTGGACATGCTGAGTCTTTCAGGCAATTGTGCCAAACACTGATTTTCCTCCAAGTGCAGGAAGAGCCCTGTGGACTTTCTGGTGGGGAACGGGTTGTAGGGGCAAGATGGAGGGAGACATTTTAGAGTGAGGGGTGGCATCCAGGCCAGGGAGGGCAATGTCCCAAAGAAGAGCAGCAGCTGTGGAGAGAGTAGGAGACGTGGGGGTATTTGTAGGAAGGAGACTGCCTGTGGGAAGGTGAGAAAAGGCCAGAGAGCAAGACTTCCAGCTGAGCACTGGACACAACCCCTTGGGGAGGAATGGGTTGGCGGGGGCAAATCTGAGAGCTCTGCTGGGCCCCCTGCCATTCTCAATACCCCTTCTGCTTCCACAGACAAAACAGCTTGCAGACCTCCAGACGCAGGACACAGCTGGAGCCGCAGCTGGAGCCACGGCTGGCTTGACGGTGAGAACACCTGGGCCTCCCTCCAGAGCCTCCACAGCCTTCCCTGGGCCGACACCCGCTCACCCTCCTTCCTTTCCACAGCCCGGGCTGCAGAGGCTGTGGAGGCGAGACACCCACTTCCCCATCTGCATCTTCTGCTGCGGCTGCTGCCACCCCTCCAAGTGCGGGATCTGCTGCAAGACGTAGAGCCTCCCTGCGCCCCGCCCCTTCCTTATTTATTCCTGCCGCCCTCCAACACTTGGTGAATGGTGTCGGAATAAAATGGCTGGTTCTAGCTTTTATTTTCCAAACCGGAGTGTCTGTTGCCCTTTCTCCCTGCCAAAGGCCTGTGTCTTGTAAGGGCCAGTCCGCGGCGGGATGTGTGGGGTTGGGGTGTCCTAGGGTTGCAAGGAAGCTCGGTGAAGGAAATGTTTTCTGTTCTTTCCCTTGTTTAAGCCCCACCTCATAAGACCTAGAATTTTTGTTGCCACAGCAAGGAATGAAAACTAGACAAAGTTTCTTCTCCTTAAAGTCTTGAAGTGGTGACAAACTCAAATGCCTCACAAGGGTTCTCAAAGTGAGGTCTGGGGCTCCACTTAAGGCTCCACAGGCAGCCACCACTAAGATGTTACTAGTCTCTTTCACTCTCATTCTCATATGAGTGTACAATGGGGTTTTCCAGAAGCTCGGTGGCAGATGATGACATCATCACTCTGATGGCTAATGGATTGTGGCTGTGCTTTAAAAATGTTCCAGTTTTGCCCTGGCTGGTTTTGCTCAGTGGTTAGAGCATTGGCCCGTGGACTGAAGGGTTGGGGGTTTGAGTCCTGTACCTCGGTTGCAGGCTCGATCTGTCCTTGGTCAGGGTGGGTGTGGGAGACAACCAATTGATGTGTCTCTCTCACATCGATATTCCTCTCTCTCTCTCTCTCTCTTTCTCTCCCCCCCTTCCCCTCTCTCTGAAAAGAAATGGAAAAAATATCCTCTAGTGAGGATTAAAAATTCCCAGTTTCAGTTTCTAATATGTTAAGCAACTACACATATAACCCACTTAAAGTGAAAATTATTTGGAGTCCTCAATACTTTTTCAGAACCACTGGCCTTCTAGACAGATGCAGTAAATGAGTGAGGTGTGGGTTTGTTTCATAGGAGCATATTAGGTTGTAATCTCAATAAGGACACACTTTGCACATGAGACACATAGAGAATACTGTTTGCATCCACCAGGAATTAAGGTCGCTCCCATTTTAGAAAACGATATCCCTCTCAATTTATCTGGTTTCCCTACTTGTGATAGAAATAGAGGTGCATGTCACTATCTTCTTAGCCCATAAGAAAACGTCAGCAGTAGTGTGATGATAAAGGGCCATGGCCGTTTGGCTTCAATGTTGTGTATGAACAGGAAGTGGGGAGGCCTGGATCCCATCTAAAGAGGGCTCCCGGTGATGGCTGCCATGCTCGGAGGCAGGCCAAACATGGCTAGAGCTTCTTTCCAAGAGAAGGTGGCAGTCCTTATTTTTATGTGAAATTTCCTGATTTTTAAAATGTTGGCAACTGATTAAAGGAATTTGATTTTTTAAAATCAACACTCTGTAAGCAAAACTAAGCCCAACTTTGGAGTTCAGTTAGCCTGGTAACCCACAAACTTCTGCCTTCTGCCTTGGAAGCCACGACTTCGAGAGAGGATTCTGAAAGGGGACTGAGGGGTGGGGACAGAGGCGCAAGCTGGAGAGCCTGGCCTCCTACTGGCTGGGGGATGGAGCAGGCGGGTCTACAGGCTCTGAAACTCCGCCTCCTCACGTGTAAAAGGACAGAAGTGGCTCTACAGTTCTCAGCTGATTGGGCTGTGGAGATGCTCAGCAAGGAATGAGTGTGAAATGGTTTTGGAAACTGTCAGATGCCTCATCCATGTAAAGCATCAGTATTGATGGGAAAGGAGAGGACTCTCAGACCCCCTCAATAAATGCATGGGAGGTGGGAAACCTGGAATTACTAAATACATTTAATAACATTGAGGACTCTTTGCCATCTTAGCAGGTTCTCCAGGTGGCCTGGAGATGAGAGGCAGAGGTACTCAGGCGTCAGCGTGCACCAGAGTCTCCCGGAGGGCCTGTGGAAATGCTGATTGCCAGAGCTCCTGAGCGACAGGTCTGGGATGGGGCCTGAACTTGCATTTCTAACAAGCTCCCAGGTGATACTGATGCTGCTGGCCTGGGGACCACACTTTGAGGACTCCCGGTACAAAGCTGCCACCTCTGGCTGAGGGCAGCCCATGCCTCTTGGTTGGACCAAGCCCCAGCTCCCACTCAAGAGAGCTTTAAGCAGGTGGCCTGAGTTTTGCTTGGCCTGCACAGCATGTTAGATAAAATTGGGCTAACACCTAAAAAAGCAAGGTATTTCACATAAAAATCTGAACTGCTGCCCAGCCGGCGTGGCTCAGCAGTTGAGCATCCACCTAGGATCCAGGAGATGGCGGTTCCATTCCCGGTCAGGGCACATGCCCGGGTTGCGGGCTCCATCCCCAGTAGGGGGCATGCAGGAGGCAGCCGATCAATGGCTCTCTCATTATTAATGTTTTTTTCTCTCTCCTTCTTCCTTCCTCTCTCTGAATCAATACAGGTATATATTGTTTAAAAATCTGAACTGCTGATGTTATGGGTTGAACTGTGTCCCCTTCCTTCAAATTTGTAAGTTGAAGCTTTAAATCCCAGTCCCTCAGATTGTGACCTCATTTGGAGAGGGGGTCTTTAGGGAGATAGTCAAGTTAAAATGAGGTCATTAGGGTGGGTCCCAATCCAATAGGACTGGTGTCCTTATAAAAGGGGTAATTTGGACAGAGACCCTCACACCAGAAGGCCTGGGGAACGTGGAGGTGGCCAGCGACGAGCGAAGGGGAGAGGCCTGCAGGAAAGGAGCAGTTACTTTCCCCACAGCCTCAGAAGGAACCAATGCCAACATCGACTTCAGACCTACCCTCCAGCACTGTGATATAATAAACTGTTTTTAAGCCATTCGTTTTGTGGTGCTTTGTCCAGTAGCCCCAGCAAACTAACACCTGCCTGTGTGGAAGGACGGCATGGCCTGGCAGAGCTGGTAGCTGGGTGTGAGTGGCAGTGCTCCCCTTTAGACTGGCACATGCTCTCCAGCCCCCCAGTCCTCCTGCCACCTGGACACCGGAGTTTTCAGATTTCGGTGATAGGTGCCAGTGCTGTCTATGGGGCTTGCTCACCTGTGGGACAGCCTTCAGGTCACACCCAGAAAGATGTACCCCCAAAACGGCACAGGCGCATGAACCCAAGGGGCTGGTGCTGACACCGAAGGCTGTAACATGTGAGTACCCCAGGGTCTCTGTGTCCTCCCCCAAAGCCCAGGCACTAGGCCCCTCTCTTCTCAGGGACCCAGGCGTTCAAGCCCCACCCCACTCTCAATGGGCCTTTGTCCCTGACTGGGAAAGGCACGGGCAGAGTCTGACCTCATGAAGCCTGAGGTGGGGATGGGACTTTCCCTGCCCCCTCCATCCAGCCTCCTCCAACTCCTCAATTCCCAGTCTGAGGGATTTCCCACCCCTCAGCCCCCCACCCACCCAGGTTCTCCCCTAGGGGAAAGGACACTGCCCCCCCCCCCCCCCAGAAGATGCCCCAGCGTGACCGTGACCGAGCAGCTCATGGTCAAACCACTACTAACTACACTTAATGAAACCCCGGCCAGCTCCCGCCACCACTTTGCAAAGATCATGACCAATGGGAGGGTCTGGGGTGGCAGGGGGATATGGCGGAATCTGCCCACAGAGGGTCCCCACCCAGCTCAGAGTCAGCACAGCCCTCACCGAGCACCCTCTGGGCACAGGCTCTGTTCTAGGAGACACGGGGTGAATGAGACGGAGAGACAGACAGATGGAAACGCTGCCCTGGGGAAGCTCCTGGCTGGAGGGGAAGGAGCTCGCCTGCAGTGCAAGTGAGCAGAGGGGCTGAGGGCCGCGGGGTGAGAAGCGGGCAGCGGCGGGCAGCGGGGCCCTGGCAGAGCTCTGGCCCCGGTGAGAGGGTGCCCGGGCCCTGGAAAGACGCATTCCTGCTCCGCTGGGCATTTAGGAAGCGTGGCGGCTCCGGGGGCGGTTCTACAAGCCGGCCAAGTCCCTGTCCTCCTGGAGGTCATGTTTGCATGAGAGGAGACAGTCATACCTAAGTCATTTCTGATGACAAGAAGAGCCTAGAAGAAAATAGACCAGGATGCAGGTCCCAAATGTGACCCAGAGAAGTGACTGTAATGGAGGGAGGAGGTGACAGCGAAGCCTAGAATGGTAGGGTCCTGTCCCCTCTCCCGCCCACACCTGCCTCTGTTGCCTTTCGTGACCAGGCTATACCTGTCGTTGCCACCAAGGTTCCCTGGCCGCTGAGGACAACGCCTTCTGTCTCTCAGTCTGAGACGTTCAGAGATATTAGAACGCCCTCCCAGGGACTCCGAACGAGGGTGCACAGCGATGGAGGAGGGGGAACGAGTGAGGCAGCCCCCCATCCCCTCCAGGAAGGAGCTAGTAGAACCCAGGCATCAGGCTGCCCAGTCCAGCAGTGGTGACAAGGGCCCCTTTGTGCCCCCCTCCCCCGGGGGACAGGGAGGAGCTGGGCCCTGGAGGCAGGCGGCCCCTGGCACCCGGGGGGAGGGGAGGGGCCGGCAAGTGGGGGCCTAGACCCTGGGAGGCCAGGGGACTGTGAGCAGGGGTGAGGAGCAGAGGGTGCAGACACAGGAGCATCCTGGTGAGTATGCAGCAGCCGAGAGGGGCCGGGGACAGGGTGGGAGCAGAGGGCCAGGGTGAGAAGGTAGAGCAGGGGCACCCAAAGTATAGTACGTGCAAGATGAGGATGGTCGCTGTGAACCGCCACTCATTACGATGGGGAGGGTGTTCCTTAGGACTTTGGAATGAGGGGGGACCATGGCAGGACAGTGACAGGGCTTTGGGAAGGAACTGCAGAGAGAGAGAACTAAGGGCCTCCTCGGCACCCCTCCTGGTGGAGGTTCTGCAGGAACGTGCCCTGGGGCTTCCAAGTTTGGGGCAGATGTGGTGGAAAGGGCCCGGGGCTGGGTGAAGAGCTGACTAATGCCCAGGTGATTAGACACCTGCATCCTGCCCTCTGGGAGGGGGTGGGGCAGTGGGCTTTGAGTGAGCAAGTTCCTGCACCTGCCGAGCACAACAAGGGGTGTGTGTGTGTGTGTGTGTGTGTGTGTGTACCTCCCCTGGGTGGGTCTTAATTTGCATCAGTGCTTGTCAAACTCTTTTTCATTACACCCCACTAAGGAAACATTTCAGACCCGTTTTTCCTAAATCTCAGCCCCCGTATGAATCTCACTGCTGCAGATATGCTGTGCGTGTGTTTATGTACTGCAGCCTGGAGAGGGTCACGATCAGTCATAGCTAAGACTTTCCCGGCTGCCACCCCAACCACCAGGGTTCACCCCCATTAAGAGTGCCTGGTCTATATGATTTTTTCACATGTCTGCTCAGGCCCTGTGTCTGTCTCCTGAACCTTCCCGTCACAGGCGTGAGGGTGGCATCTGCCCGGTGTCCGCCAGCATGTGCCTGGGCAGGTCTGTCCTGGCTACACCTCGGTGTGAGTGTGCAGGTCCTTGTGTCTTCAGGAGCATGGTGTGCAGGCCTGGATGCTGTGCCATGTCAGCGTAGGTGTGAGGGGAGCAGAGGGAGGGTGGTGCAGGTGTGCTTACCAGCTGTGTGTGCCGGCACATTCTGCGGGCACAGGGGGCGCAGCACCTGTTCGTGTTGCAGGATCCTTACGGGTGTCCGCATGAGCCTCTACTGCACAAGCCTGCTCCTCTGGCTGGGTCTAGATCTATCAGATTTCAAGGCAGCATTTGCATGTGTCTGGCTGTGTGTGCGTCTGTGTCCGTGGGAAGAGGGTGCTGAAGGCTGGGAAAGGCAGTCGCTTGGAAACCCTGGCTCCAACCCCGAGGGGACCCACAGAGCGGCCGGGTGCCAAGGTCTCCCTACCTCCCAACCCTGGGTCTTTCTTGGCCCCATGTAGAGCCCAGCCAGGAGTGTGAGACTCTCCTCTCACCCCACCTACTCCAGGAGTCCCCCAAGATGTAGCACCCTCCCCCTGAGGGAACAGGGCTCTTTTGTGCTGGGCACTGGCCTCTGCTGAGGGTGGGGACAGCAGGGGCCGTCTGTGGGGTGGGAGCGGGCGGCAGGAATTCACACGGCATGTTGGGAATGCTGATGCTGTGAAACCCGGTCATTGATGGCACTGGGTCCCTGCCTACCACCCCCAGGCCGCACCCCACTCACCACACCCCTCTCCCCCCACGATGCTCGGTCACCCCCTTTCCTTCCCCACAGTTCTCCACGGCAGTTTTGGGGGGGGGGGGCTATGTAGAGTAGCTCCCAGGCTGTGTGGGAGGGTCCCGAGCATCCATGGGCAGCCTCACAATAGGCAGCAACTCATGGCAGATGCTGAAAGAGAGGGACGGGGGTGCTCAGGCCCTGACCCCTTGCACCTGTCTGACTCTTGTTCCAGGTTGGCTGGCTGACATCTTCAAGTGGGACCAAAAGACATTCTCAACTCAGGGAGACTGAGGTGAGGGGCAGGGTACCTTCCTCCTGGCTCCCCCTCTTCCTGCTGCTGGTCCAGCCTTGGCTCTCTCATTACTTCCTGGGGATCCCCAGGGGCACAGTGATGATGAAGATCATTGTCAGCATCTCACTACCATGTAGAGACAGGACAGTTGGGTGGTTAAGTCTGCAGACCCGGGGCCAGGTAGATAGGGCTTGTCCTAGTTGATACTTACCAGCTGTGTGGCATGGACACGTTACCTAACCTCTCTGGACTTCCATTGTAAAATGAGGATAATAATTGCGCCTTCCTCAAAGGGAACAGATGAATTAATTGAGCCAAGTAAAGCCCTGAGGACGGGTGCCTGATCAATGCCACATAAATGTTTGTCATTACAAATATTAAGAGCAGCGCCTATGTCTGAAAAAGCCCCCTCCTGAGATCCCCTTTCACTTCCCCTAACCCTTAACTTAACCCCTCTCCCTCCTCCAGCTGTCGTCACTCGCTGTACAAAATGATATTCCTCACAGCACTGCCCCTGTTCTGGATTATGATCGCAGGTAATGGCTGGAGAAGGGGGGCTGGGGATCCTGGAGCCTCGGCCCCAAGTGGGCTGGGGTTATTTCTGTGGGCCCCTGGATCCCTCAGGAAGGGGACGGGAGTGGGGGAGGTGGTTCAGTGAGAACGCATCCCTTGGCTCAGCTGTCCTACTCACCCACAGCCTCTCGAGGGGGTCACTGGGGAGCCTGGATGCCCTCATCCATCTCTGCCTTCGAGGGCACATGCGTCTCCATCCCCTGCCGCTTTGACTTCCCTGACGAGCTGCGGCCTGCCGTTGTACATGGCGTCTGGTACTTCAATAGCCCCTACCCGAAAAACTACCCCCCAGTGGTCTTCAAGTCCCGCACCCAAGTCGTCCACGAGAGCTTCCAGGGCCGCAGCCGCCTCCTGGGGGACCTGGGCCTGCGCAACTGCACCCTGCTGCTCAGCAACCTCAGCCCCGAGCTGGGCGGCAAGTACTACTTCCGCGGGGACTTAGGGGGCTACAACCAGTACACCTTCTCCGAGCACAGCGTCCTGGACATCATCAGTGAGTTCCCCGCGGGCTGCAGGACAGTGGGGCAGGGGCACCCCCGGGGCAGCAGGGGGGCAGAGGAAGTCCTCCCAGCACAGGTCCAGGGACTTGTTTGTTAGGCTGGGAGGTGCAGAGCCCGGCGCCCACAGGGACCGGGTAGATGACAGAAATGAGCAAAGCGGGCCCAAGCAGTGTTGCCACCCCCAGAGGGAAAGGAGTGCTCTTACTCTTCTGGAAACATCTGGGGAAAGGCAGTGGGCCTCGGGGTTAGGGGTAAGGCCTTTTGATTGCTGCATTTGCTGGGCAACTGTGTGCAAGTTACTGAACTTCTCTGAGCCTTGGTTTCCTCTTCTTCAATGGGGATAAGAGCAGCACTTAAAGCTCAGTGAGCGAATGGATGTCAAGTGCTCAGCGGCACCAGCACTGCTAACTGGTGCTGGGAGAATGCAGGGCCGTGGCAGGCAGGCTGATTTAAAAAGAAACCGGAATGGTGTATTTTCCTGTGGTCTCCTAATTCCTAAACATTTGCTGCAGGCTCAGATATATATTTTTTAAATTCCTAAATTTAGGCCAAATAAAATGCATCTCTGGGCCAAATTTGACCATCGGAGTAGGGCCCGCTGCTTGATTTGGGGCATTCCTACTGCCTAGTTTCTGAGAAGCCCCACTGCCTGGAGCTCTTAGATTCACGCCCCCTATCAGCATCGAGTCTAGAAGAGGAGCCAGGTTTCAGCCCTGATGGAGAAAGAGACTCCTCCCACCACACACACACACACACACACACACACACACACACACACACACACACACGAGGCAGTCAACCAAATCGATCATGGGGGAGGGGCAGGTTCCTTAAGGAATATGTTGTAGTGTCAGGACACGGGTGATGAAGCCCGAGTGACAGGCTTACCAGCTGTGGCCTCAGTTTCCTCAACAGCAGGATGAGGATAGTAATATTACCCACCTGCCAGTGTGGCTGGGAGGACCGGCTAGTTCAACACTGGACCGTACTCAGGCCAGTATATTGTTATTTTCATTACAATTTCTCCTGTGCTTGGACCTGCACGGGGCTTCTATGTCCAAGGGGAGGGGACCAGGTACCAGGACTGGAGCTGGTCAAGGTGGGGACGCCTGCTTCCTCAATACTCCTCCCACGCAGACACCCCCAACATCGTGGTCCCCGTGGAGGTGGTGGCAGGCACGGAAGTGGAGGTCAGCTGCATGGTGCCTGACAACTGCCCAGAGCTGCGCCCGGAGCTGAGCTGGCTGGGCCACGACGGGCTGGGGGAGCCAGCTGTGCTGGGCCGGCTGCGTGAGGACGAGGGGACATGGGTGCAGGTGTCGCTGCTACACTTCGTGCCCACTAGGGAGGCCAACGGCCATCGGCTGGGCTGCCAGGCTGCCTTCCCCAACACCAGCCTGCAGTTCGAGGGCTATGCCAGTCTGGACGTCAAGTGTGAGCCTGGGGGCGGTCCTGGGGGCGGGGGTGGGGCACACGGCACCTGCCCGCTGACCCCACTGTGTCGCCGGCCTCAGATCCCCCTGTGATTGTGGAGATGAACTCCTCGGTGGAGGCCATCGAGGGCTCCCACGTCAGCCTGCTCTGTGGGGCTGACAGCAACCCACTGCCGCTGCTGGCCTGGCTGCGGGATGGCACGGTGCTGCGGGAGGCCGTGGCCGAGAGCCTGTTCCTGGAGCTGGACGAGGTGACCCCCGGGGAGGATGGCGTCTACACCTGCCTGGCAGAGAACGCCTATGGCCAGGACAACCGCACTGTGGGGCTCAGCGTCATGTGTGAGTGGCCTGCCTGGGCGCACACTCGCCTGGCACTGGCCCTGCGGTGGAGGGATGAGGGAAAGGGACCTGGCCCAGGGTGGGGCTGGGCTGGCCAGGGTGGGTCAGGATCAGAACCACGGCTGAGGGGAGGGTGGAGAGGAGGGTTGTGGGTCAAGGCATTCACTCCTTCATTTTCTGCACAAATATCTAGTGAACACCTACTCTGCACCACTCTAATCTCTAGGACAGGAGCAGAAGACAGGTGCGCCCCTGTCACACAAGAAAGCTGATTATATTCAGTTTCCTGGGCAGCCCTGACTGATCTAGGAGTAGATCAGGGCCTGGCCTTAGAAAGCTGCATTTTAAAACGAGTCCCATTGCAGTTGTAATGGGAGGGTTGGGGGAACCCTAGGTCTCACCCAGCCTTTTGTGTGCACCTGTAAGTTATGGGGCCCCGGAGGAAGGGGCTAGTCAGACAGCATTCTTAGCTAGGAACCCAGGAGAGGTCATTCATTCATTTATTCATTCACAAATACTTATTGAGGCAAAATGCCAGGGCTGGGGGTAATAATAATGACAGCTCCAGCCAACATTTACTCAGCAGTTTCTGACTGCTTTACACAAATGCTCTTCCCCCAGGCATCCCAGAGGCTGGCTCCTCCCACCTCCTCTACTCTCACTGTAGCCTTCCATCACCATCCTAGTCAAAACAGTAACTATCCTGATTCCCATCCCTCCCTTTACTTTTCTCCAAAGCGCTTATCCCCAATTTGCCAAGGATATATTTTATTTGCTTACATAGCATCTACCCACATGGGCAGGATCTTCATCTACTTCGTTCCAGCTAGAACAGTGCCTGTCACTTAAGTTCTCGGTCACCCCTGTGAAGTTGGGACTATTTTTAAACCCATTTCCCAGATAAGAACAAATGAGGTCCAGAAGAGGTTAAGACATGGGTCCACCCACAGCTGGAAGGAGCAGGGTCTGGATTCACACACAGGCATTCTGGCTGCAGAGCCCCTGTTCTTATGAAAGGGACAGGCAGGCCTGGGGTTACCCGAGCCATCCTGAAGTGGTGTACTTGGATTGAGGTGTCTGGGGTTACATTTGGGGGTGGGAGTTGGCTGGCAGAGGGGGTACCTCCTGGCTTCTGACCATCGTCCCCTGTTCTGCCCCCCAGATGCACCCTGGAAGCCGACAGTGAACGGGACAGTGGTGGCTGTGGAGGGGGAGACTGTCTCCATCTTGTGCTCCACACAGAGCAACCCGGATCCTATCCTCACCATCTTCAAAGAGAAGCAGATCCTGGCCACAGTCATCTATGAGAGTGAGCTGCAGCTGGAGCTGCCTGCTGTCACACCTGAGGATGACGGGGAGTACTGGTGTGTGGCCGAGAACCAGTATGGCCAGAGAGGCACCGCCTTTAACCTATCCGTGGAGTGTGAGTACGCCCCCTCACTTCCCTTCCCTCACTGAGAGTGGTGACACTTGTCTCCCCTCCACCTGAGGTGGATGGCTCACTAGGGGACATCTGGGTAGCTGGAGGCACCCACGGATCCCAACCAAGGGTCAGCTCTGCTCCAGCAGGTGAGGATGGGGAAGGAAGGGAAGCGTAATCCACAGCAAGGAAATGCAAGTCCCACCTGAGAACACTGTGTCTCCACATCCTGGAGTGTGCTTTTAACCAGGGCGATTCTGGATCCTGTGGCCACTGCCCCTTTGCATTAACTAAAATAATAACAACGACATCCAACCCTGTGGCACATCACTATGTACCGGGCATTGTTGGAAGCTCTGTACGGGGACCCACTCATTTCATCCTTATGACATCCCTATGAGGCAGGGTTACTGTCCTTAGTTTCTAGAGAAGGAAGCTGAGGCCCAGAGACATGCAGCTGCTCAAGGTCACACAGCTAGAAAATTTTAAGCAGAATGTTAAGATTCAAGTCTAGGAGGTCTGGTCCCACTCTTCAGTACTGCCCAAAGTTGACTTCATCCTGTGTTACTACATCAGCACACAGTCAGTGGTCTAGTAGTTGTTACGTGCAAAGGGCTGTGTGGCTCTGTGGGAGGTGAGGGAGAGGCCCACGAGGACACCAAGCTTAGTGACAGATATATAGCCAGAGGGACGAGATAGAAGCACATAAAAAGCTAACAGCCTTGGAAATGAAACTCCTTTTTCTACTGCCAGCTAGCGCCTCTCCAGGCATCCTCTCTATGGACAGCACCACCAGCACCCGGACACCCACCCTGGTCACCATCCTGGGTTGTAGCTCCCAAGTCACAGTTCTGACTCCCCATCCTCCAGCCACTCCTTCTGGACTGTCACCTCAATACTTCCATTTCTCTTGCTCCCTCCTCAGCTCTGATCTCACCTGTGGCACTAGTCTCCAAACTCCACTACTCCCAGACTCAATTGCTTTACTATAACAGTCCCCACCACACGAGCTTGCCAGAAGGTACTGAGCACGGTCCATACTCAATATTTTGTATTTATGGTGATAATCAGTACACGGTAGCTATAGATTATTCTGGAGTGCCATCTTGCAGGGCAGTGCCATGGCCATCCACTCCTTCGCTAACCTTTTATCTTTGGCCACGTTTCCTCTGGTCTCTTGTCACTCACAGCATCCAATGTGATCAGTGCGTATGGGCTGTGTGGTACTCTCTCTTCCCCATGTGCGCCCTCCTGAGCCCAGCTTCCCTCTTCCACTCTCCCCTTTTCCCTGTCACACCCCACACCAGTAGCTCTTAAATTTAAGAGTCAGAACCCTCTGAGAATCTGATAGCAGCCCCTGAACATACACCATCTCTCCTACATTGTCAGTCATGGAACCCCCTGCCTAGTAAGAGTGGTTGCAGCAAATGGTCATTAAGGGCTGACTCTGGGTCATGATCACATTCTCTACAGATGTTGTTCTGCCCCCTTCTGGGGCCCTGTGAAGCAGGTGTGTGTTATCATTAATCCTTAACTAAGTAGAAAGGAAGGTCAGAATTCCCCCATGGCCGTGTGGCTAGGAAGGTTGGTCAGAGCCAGGATTCTTCTGGACTCCTATCTGCCCCAGCTGTTAAACCTCTGGCAGCTTCACCTCCCCCACAGGCCTTAGAACCCAAGGACTCAATCTGGCTTCTCTGAAAAACAAACAGATTTGAAATATAAAGCCTTCAATCCACTGGAGTAGAGGAGCAGCTATGAGGCTATGGCATTTCTGTCACCCCCGCCCCACCTGCTAAGCTCCTGAAGCTTCTCCATGGCCTTCATCTCAGTGCTTTCCCTCTGGGAGTGCAGCCTCAGCTCCGCTCTGTCCCTACAGTCTATGTCCCCTAGCACCTGGCTTTAGTTCTCACTGACAATGGTGGATATTCCTGGAGCAGGGACCCCTGTCTTACCTGCCCACCCCAGAGCCTGGCATGGTGTGGGCACTGCAGGAGGCTCTCACCCTTACAGAGTGCTTGCAACATGCAAGCGCTGAGTCTGAACTTCTTGCATGTATTGCCCTATTTCATTGTGATTGGGGGAGGGGACTGTTGTTCTTCACCCCAAACCAGTTTAAGAGAAGGAAACAGAAGTGTTACTGGTGTTGAGTACCGGACATAGCTGAACCAACCTGGGTCAATCTGCTAGCTCTCTCTGTGTCTTGCTGCACAAGTGACTTCACCTTGGCTGAGCCTAAATTATTTCCTCTGAAAAACGAGTGTGATAACAGTACCTTACTCCAAAGATGGGTGTGAAGACTAAGGAAATTCTGGTGAGGGCCCACAGCGCCTGGCGCTTCCCACGTGGCTCAGGTGCCCTCATCATTTCCCAACCATCTTTCTTTCGGACTCGGGGCTGGATGCCTGCCCTGCGTCTGAGCCAAGGCTTTGCTCACATGCTCCCTCTGCTGGAATGATTCTATTTTTCTAACCGGTCCTCGGGTGGATGCTAATTTAAGCCTCGACAGCGCACTCATGTGCCTATCTTCCGAATTCCTGTAGCCCCTGGTGAGTTTAGGAACACTGCCCCTGTTTGCACAGATGAGAACTCCATTTTGGAGGCCCAAGGAAGCTGAGGGCCTGATCGGGGCCACCAGCCAGCAGATGGCCACTTGAGGTTTGTCGGGTGTCAATTGGGGTGTCATAGGTCTCCCAAGCTTCCTGCAAAGCTTCGAAAATGCTGAGCACATGCAGGCAGGGTGCTGGCGTTCCCCAGCATGTAGGGCAGACATTGTCACCGGAGCACCAGCAGTGCCCGGTCTTCAACAAAAGGGTTTTTAAAAAATTTAATTGCTGTCAGTTTGGGTTTGTCGTTATTGATTTACTCTGTGGTGTGTTAATTAGTTAACACCACAGCGAGCATGGTGTATGTCTGCTGGAACAGAATTGGGGTATATAACTTTTAATTTACTAGACTTAGATACATGTACACATTGAGGTTCTGGTTAGAATGATCTCTATTATGAATATACCCGGTCACGTGATTCCCTGGCCCATCACTGTCACCTACATATTCTCTTTTGTTGGAAATTGAAAATAAGTGGGGTTGGTGAGCTGGCGAGGGTCTGTTCCCCGTGTGTATGTGGGTTTTGGTCAGAACTGAGAAGCAGAACTCAGACTAGAGTGAGCAGAGGGGAGTGCTGGCCTCTCCAGGAGGGAAAGAAAATATAGCTTTAAAAAGCAGCATGCAAAGTTCGATTATAATTTATATTTTGGGAAATGAAAGAAAATCATCATCCCTGTACCACTTTAAAAAATACAAATGGCAACAAAGCAAAGTTCAACGGAATGACCTTGGGTGGAGGGTGGTGCTTGGTTCTAGTGGCACTGGGGAGTCCCGGGAGGGAGGGAGGGTCAGATGCAAGGGGGTTCTGGGGAGTCAACAGGGCCACCTGCAGGACGGCCTGAAAGGCGAGCGGGCAGAATTCGAAAGCTTGCTCCATAAACCTTCCCAGAGCTCTGCTGCACGAAAGGCACGTTTTAATTGTGGGCAACAGAGTGGAGACAGGATGAGAGCCTGTCTTGATGGAAAAGAGAGACAAGCAGTATCAATATATAGCACGGGTAGGCATGAGTGCTGGGCAGGAAACTTAGCGGGGCAGGAGTGACGTTAGTGAAGCGAGGTGGCAGGAGGAGAGAGTGTGTGAGTGAGAAGAACCTTCATGGAGCGAGGGAGCGAGTTGGGAAGGTACCTTCAGGGCGTGTTCCAGGCTGGGGGAGAAACACAAATACCTGGCTGGGAAAAAGCTCCGTAAACTTGAGAAACAGCAAGGAGGCCAGTGTGACTGGGGAGGAATGAGTCTTTCAGGGTAGGGGAAGGAGATAGAGTGTGGCTCAGTCCCACAGGGTCCCGCAAACCAAGGCAAAGAAGTTGGATTTTATCCTCAGTGACACAGAGCGACTGGAGAATAGGTTTGAGCAGGGAGCCCCAGGATGTGATTTGTGTTTTACAAGGTGAACAAACTTAGAGAGGGTATAAAGGGATCGAGCGAAGGAGAGACTGCAGCTCACCTCTATTGCAGCTGAACCCTGCTCTTGGCCCTCAGCGGAGAAGGCCTGGCTACTGTTTGTCTCCAGCCCACTCAGTCTTGGTTTTGCCCCTGCAGTTGCCCCAGTGATCCTTCTGGAGTCCCACTGCGCGGCGGCCCGGGACACGGTGCAGTGCCTGTGCGTGGTGAAGTCCAACCCAGAGCCCTCTGTGGCCTTCGAGCTGCCCTCGCGCAACGTGACCGTGAATGAGACGGAGCGGGAGTTCGTGTACTCGGAGCGCAGTGGCCTCCTGCTCACGAGCATTCTCACACTTCGGGGACAGGCCCAGGCCCCACCTCGGGTCATCTGCACCTCCCGCAACCTCTATGGCACCAAGAGCCTGGAGCTGCCCTTCCAGGGAGCCCGTGAGTGGTGTGGCCTGGGGCTGGGAGCCACAGGAACAGAGGGGGCTCCTCTGGGATCCAGGCTCCTCTCCCCAAGGCTGCCTGACCATCAGTCACCGAGCATGGGCTGGGCTACGCAGGCTGGTCAAATGGTACAGAGGCCCTCTGGGCAGGAAGGGGAGGCTGCCCTGAGTTTGCCAGACTGCACTAGACCCTCCCCAGGCCCTCAGTGCAAGGATGTGCCAGCTGTGCAGATATTTGCACTATCACTAATGCCCCAGGCCATCTCCTAAGAAACCAGGCGACTTCACTCCCACCAGCAGCCCTGAGGGCACCTGGGTTTTCTCTGTCCTCAGACCGCCTGATGTGGGCCAAGATCGGGCCCGTGGGAGCTGTGGTCGCCTTTGCCATCCTAATTGCCATCGTCTGCTACATTACCCAGACACGCAGAAAGTGAGTGCCCCGCCAGGGCTGACCTGGGGTGGGGAGGCTCCAAAGGTGGGGAGGGGGGGCTGAAGGGCAGGCAAGGAAGGGCAGCCCTGTGTGTATGTGGGAGGGTGGACTCTGCTCTGAGAAGGCTCAGCTGGATGGAGAACAACTGGATGCAGTGCTAAGGTGAGCCCCTGTAGGTCAGCAGGTGCCAGGGCCTGGGCCAAGCACTTTCCACCAGTCTTTCCTGTCTCTCTGCTGTGCCCTCCTGCCCTCCAGGAGGTGGGGTGGGGATAGCCAACTGCCCCTGGCTTGCAGCTACAGCATCCGTCACAGTTGGTTCCAGGTGTGCCCATGCCTACGCACATCTGTGGCAACAAAAACGCCCCCCAGCCCCAAACCACACCCACCTGCCACACTGTGCTGCTATTTTTCTTCCTTGTGGCTCTCCTGAAAATGAATTAATCTCCCTGCTTCACATCTTGGCAGCAGGAGGGACAGATAGACCCAGAGCATAGGAACAGAACCGGAGAAGCCAAGCTGGGGTCTAGAAAAGTGGCAGAGACCAGGGGCTGGGTGGCTCCTCCTCAGCCACAAAGCAGGGAGGGATGGACAGAGGCTGGTCATTCGAAGAGCTCATCTCCTCCACTTAGAGAGATGGTTGGGGACAACTCTGGGGGCCCTTGGACCAAATTCCTAAGGCAGATGAGGGTACAGAAAGGGAGAGGGGAGGGAAGCCTGGGAGTCTCACTGGGGCTGCCACGTCTGTCCTGACCTGCAGAAAGAATGTGACAGAGAGCCCCAGCTTCTCGGCAGGGGACAACCCCCCAGTCCTGTTCAGCAGCGACTTCCGCATCTCTGGGGCACCTGAGAAGTATGAGGTGAGGGCCAGATCCCTGCGGCTCCAGGCTAGTTGGAGAACCTAAATGTCAGGGACACTGGGAGCCTGGGAGGGGCCTGGCCCAAGGGGCAGAAGGGAGGCCATGCCCCTCAGGAGGCTTGAAAAGGAGGGAGTGCAGAGGGCTGGCTTAGACCTGGGCTGGGAGGGGCGCCGAGGCTGAGCCTGTGAAGAGGGCTATGGGGCTCAGGCCCAGGGGAAGCCCGCATCTGGGTCTATGACCACATTTCCTTCTCTAATAGTCCAAAGAGGTCTCTACCCTGGAATGAGCACCCCAGGAGGTAGGTTGGGGGCGCGCTCAGTGTCCCCGCCTCTGGGCCCTCGGTGGGCCTTGGGGCTGTCATACATGTGTGTGCGTCCCTGTCAGAAGTCCAGGATTGTCCCTGGTTAAGTCTTCCCTGCCCAGCACTCCTGGCCTGTCTATTCTGTCCCACTGCTGCTCCCTTCTGTCTGTCCGTGGCCACTGTTCTATGTGTCTGTCCAAAGACTCGTGTGTATAGGTGGGTGGTGGGGGTGGGGGGTGGAAAGCCTGAAGGGGAAGCCAAAGTCACACCTGCAGGATCACCAAGATTGAGGGGTGACATGAACAAATCTTTGGAAAGGTGGGATCCGACCAGGTGGCTTTACTTTGGGAAAGTTTTATGGATTGAATTGTGTGCCCCCCAATTCCTATGTTGAAGCAGGCTTCCTGAGACATTGAATGTGTAGGCAGCTTTCAGGCTAAGCAATGAGGAGCGTGTGGCAAAGGGGGATCAGCATGGGCAAAGGCCCCAGAGTGGGACGTGGGGACTGTGGGGCTGACTGGGCTGGGGGTCCTTGAGAAAAGAGTTTCACACGGGGCTTTGGGACTCAACTCTGGAGCTGTGAGGTGCCAGCAACTCCAGCCTTTGCATCTGGAAAAGGTGGAACGGGACCCTTCTAATGGGTTGGTTCCCTTCGTAGAGTGAGAGGCGCCTAGGATCTGAGAGGAGGCTTCTGGGCCTTCGAGGGGAGCACCCAGAGCTGGACCTGAGCTTTTCTCACTCGGACCTGGGAAAACGACCCACCAAGGACAGCTACACCCTGACAGAGGAGCTGGCCGAGTATGCTGAAATCCGTGTCAAGTGAGGGAGCTGGGGACAGTCTACATGGCCACCACCCCCTCAGGACCCTTGCTGGCCCCCACTGGCTGCGGGCTCCCTTCCTCCCCAAAGTAGAGGGGCCTGAGGCAGGAAAGGGATGGGACAGGTGACAGTGAGGTCCTGGGGGCCTGGCCTCCCCGATCTTCCCAGCTGTCCCCGCCCTGCCACCACCGCACCCTCACAGTGTGGCTCCCCTCTAACCTCCTTTAACCTCATTGTCTGGAGGGGAGTTCCGTCTGTCCGTGTTATTTATTGCTATCCCCTGCCTGGTCTCCTCCCCGACACCTAGCCCCAGGGTCTGTGCTGAAGGGACATGAAATAAATGCCCCGAAGCCAAATGCCTGTCTAGGTCCTGATGATTTCTGACCTGTCCCTGCCGGAGCCTTGCATCCCCCCCTTACCCTCTGCTGGGCCTGTGTGTGGGCAAGGTCCGGGGATTCTAGCCCTGAGCCCAGGCCAACCACTATTCAGTTGCTCCCACTCGGAGCTGGGGCTGGCCCTGGCCCCGGCCCCCACATGCCTTATTTGACTTCTGGTTGATTTCACATAACAACCCTCATTCCTGCCTCTGCCACGGTCAGAGCGTCTAACAGTCCTGCGCTGGCACTTGACCACAGCTGTGACACTCTGCAAGAGAGGGTGGCTGCCCCTTCTTAAAGGGCACGGGCTCCCTGGTTGCCACAGTTCCCACCATTCCCTATTGTCCCACACCTGGCTGGCTTCACTCACTGACTGACATGCCCTCCTGTGCCCTGCAGGTCAGGGAGGACCCCAGGTCTTTTCATGAGCCTGTGTTGATTTGACTGCCATCCTTCATATTCATGCTGCATTGTGCAACTTCGGTCTTCAAACTTCAGTTCATTTGGTTCAAGAAACATTATTTAGGCACCAGCTGTGTGTTGAGGCTCAGGCTACCCTGGGAAGAGACCCCAGGACAACCCCGTGAGGATGGAAACACTGGCGCTAGGAGAAGCTAGGTGATTTTTCCAGGGTCCCAGAGCTAGGAAAGGGTGTGGCCAGGCTCTGGACCCAGATCTTCTTTTTCTATAATATCTGTTAAGAATTTAAGACCCTGAGCGGCACCCTCACAGGAGATTTACTAGACCCATTTTCCCTCCCTACTTCCCGGGGGCCCCGCTCTGTCGAGGTTGCACTTTGCAAAATTGTCAGCTGGCTGTGGACAGCCTGGGCCTGTGGACTCTTGAGGAGGTCTGGGCAGACTGGGGAGGAGACAGTTGTGTGGCTCCAGGGCTGGGCCATTTTCCCCTCGCACGCACGCCCGAACAGCACTACTGTTCTGTGCAGAGCCCTCCCTTCACACGGCTAATTAGTCTACACTGGAGACTAATACAAAATAATATTGAATGTAAACTGTGATTGAAAAATATAAAGTTCTTTTAAAAATAAATACATAAATAAATAAACAAGAAAAATAAAAAATACAAAGGGCCAGATCCTCTGGTATAAATGGTATTAATAACTAACAGTCGTTGAGCACTTACTTCGTGCCACATGATTCTACCTGATTCACATTCATTCATCTCCACCTACGTTCCGTGACAACTATGAAATGGTTCTCAGAGTGGGGTCCCTGCACCAGCAGCAACAGCATCACCAGGGCCCTTGTCTGGAAGGCAAATTCTTAGGCCCCGTACAAGACTGCAGGAATGAAAGACTCTGGAGTGGGCCCAGCACGCTGTTTTAATGAGGGCTCCAGGTGCTTGGAGGAGTGAGGCATAGAGAAGTTAAATCACTTCTTTGGGGTCCCCCAGCTGGTAACGGTGCATCTCTGATTTGAACCCAGAGCCCTGGCTCCTCAGTCCATGCCCTTACCACTGTGCTCCACTGCAGCTTTGGCGAGAAGCCCCAGGAACCCCAGGGCCCAAAGGTGCTAAGGGAGCAGTAAAAAGAGCTTCAGGGCTGCACAAGATTTGAGTGGTTCCTGAAGAAGGCAGATGTCCTCTGGTTTTCCAAGAAGGCGGGGGATACAAGAGGCCAAAGTTAAGGTCTAGAGGCAGAAATAATCAAACCAGGCTGGGTCGGAAGGTGACGGAAGGAGGCTGCTTTGCCCCTGTGCGGGGAAAGGAAGAGATGTGGTGGCAGCAGGCTGTGAGCAGTGGGGAGGGCCCCTGCCCTGCGGCCTGCCCAAGGCCTTCCTCGCAGGACTGGCAGTCTCGCAGGGAGAAAGACATCAGAGAAGTAACCTCACGCATAGTGCCCGGCTGCCACTTGGGACACCCGCTCCCAAGGTCAGTGCAAAGTGTGCTTTTAGAGCCCAGGATAGAAGTGTGCACTAGGGCCTCAGGGGTCAGGGGTCCCTGTAGAAGGAAAGTTCCCCGGGACCACCCTGCGAGAAGGTCTCGAGTGGGACCGTGTCTGGCCAAACTCCAGGAGCTGAACCGAGGCCAGGCGGTGTGAGATGAGGCAGAGAACAGTGGTGGCTTCAGGGCAGCCCCAGCGGAAATTTTGACCAGATTTCTTGCACACGCAGAGGCCCCGCCCTGACACACCTGTTCCCTGACAGCAGCCCCTGGCTCCAGCAGGTCTGGCCTGGTAGGAATGGCCCGAAGGACTTTGCCCCGAGGAGCGGAGCAGTGTCAATAATGAGGAACTCTGAGTAACCCTCTGCTGCCAGAAGTCCCACCCCAGCACCGCCCAGACAGCCAGGTGACTTGAGAGAGGGCTGGGAGCGACTTTCCCATTAATATTTATGTTCTCTTTAGTATGTATCAGAACAAAAGGAGACCAGCATACTAACCTGGTGATTCTTTTCTATAAAAGCTTAGGAAAAGGCTATGCTTCTTTAAAAAAAACCAATTGATTGAATTGACTTAAAGAAATGTATGAAATAAAAATAGTTCAGGTGGTTCATAGATAGGGCAGAAGTCCTGGAGGCCCTGGGTAAACCTCTAAACTCTGGGAGATGCCCGGCTGGGCGTGGCTCCGCGGTTGAGCGTCGACCTAGGATCCAGGTGATCGGGGTTCGATTCCTGGTCAGGGCACATGCCTGGGTTCTGGGCTTGATCAATAACTCTCTCATCATTGATGTTTCTATCTCTCTCTCTCCCTCTCCTTTCCTCTCTCTGAAATCAATAAAGATATATTAAAATAAAATAAAATAAACTCTAGGAGATAATGAAGTGTTCTGATACAAAGGCTAAAAGTCAGTGATGACACACAGGTGGGACTGGCATCCAAGTGTCACACAGCACCTAGCCCCTGGACCCTCCACCAGTCCCCCAACCCCAGAATTCCTCTGCTCTGTCAACATGTTTACTGAGTACCTACTGTGTGCCAGGCCCATGCTGGTCTCTAGGGACACCACAGTGACCAAGAAGAAACACTCTGACCTCAGGGAGCTGACATTCTGTGGAAGAGATGATAGGATAAACAAGGGCTGGACAGATAGAACAGAGTGTGCTGTGCAAGGCTGCCGTTTTCTGTGTTGTTGTATTTTTAAAATATATCTTTATTGATTTCAGAGACAGGAAGGGAGAGGGGGAAAGAGAGAGATAGAAACATCAATGATGAGTCATTGATCGGCTGCCTCCTGCACACCCCCTGCTGGGGATCGAGCCCAAAACCCAGGTATGTGTCCTGGCCGGAAATGGAACCTAAATCTCCTGGATCCTAGGTCAATGCTCAACTGCTGAGCCACACCGGCCCAGCCAAGGCTGCTGTTTTCGAAAGAGGCTGTTTGAGCGGAGACTGAAAGAAGTGAGGGAGGGAGTTCTGTCGATTTGTGGGGAATATAGGTCCAGGTAGAGCCAAGATCAGGTGCAAAGGCCTGCAGTGGGATGTACTTCTTACGTTCATGGATCAAGAAGGAAAGCGGCATGCCTGGAGCAAGGCGATGGTGTCCAAGGGGTTGTCCAAGGGAACCTGATCACAGAGGGCCTCGTAGGCCACTGTCCATACTCAGGCCTTCACTCCATGAGAATTGGGGAGCTGCTGGAGCATTATGGAGGGGCTTGGGCTTCAAAGGCCCCGCTGGCAGCTGTGTGGACAGTGGGCAAAGGTGATCAGCAGACACAGACAGAGGGCTTAGGAGGCCAGGCAGTTAGCCAAAAGAGAGGAAGTGGAGACGGTGAGAGGGGATAGGGTCAGGGCCTGTTTTGGAGGAGGAACCCATGGGGCTTGCTAATGTTGGAGGGGGTGGAAAGAGAGGAGTCCAAGATGACTGGCCACTTAATTGATGCCAAAGAAGGCAGAGGGAGCACATCCAGTGAACAACACAAGCGCGCTCTATTCTGGCCATGGTCAAGGTCAGGAAGCCCTGATGGCACCCCTTCCATGGGAATATCTAAGCTGAAGAAGAGTCAGAACCCAGAGACTTAGAGTGACGAGGGCACACGCGCAGGATGAGGTCTGCGGGCTGGAACAGGGGTGAGCAGATCTCATGTCCCATCTGTTGGGAGGGATAAGCCATCCGGTGCAGGAGGGAGGACACTCAGGCACCAGGCCAGGGTCAGGGCAACACAGACCTTTGTCCCTCTCCTCCCACCACCCTCCCAGGTCACTCGTGGCTGAGATGACCTTGTCCTGAGGACCATGCCTGGGCAGCAGCTCCGTCATTCATTCTCAGTGGGGAAAGGGCCCCAGGTCTGGCTGGCTGCTCAGTGCCCTCCCCTGGGCCCGGGTTGGGTTCTCACAGCACTGCTGTAGCAAAGCTCCAAGCCTTCTTTCCACCCACCTCACTCTCAGCTCCAGCCTGCTCCCTGAGCAGGAGGTGACAACCTCAGCTCGCTGGCTGGGCTGCAGCCAAGCAGAAGGCCCCTTCTCACCCCCAGAGCTTGGTCTGCCTGAGGTTCCCAACTTCCTGGGGAGTGGGAGGGTAACAACAGTTTGGTCTCAGAGGGCCTCTCTGTGAAGCTCAGGCTAGGGTTGAGAAGCCACAAGTGTGTGACTCAAGGTCACGATGGAGTGTGTGGGTCAAGCAGAGTAAGTGATGTGCTTGATTGACAATAAGTGACAGCCCACTTTCACAGAGAGCTCATGCCATGCGGGCAACCCTGAAAGCACTTCAGGTGACTTCTCACAGCACGCCCGTGAAGTCAGTACTGCCCATATCAGCATCACCATTAGGAAGGAAACTGACAAGTGGCAGGACCAGAATTTGAACCCGGGCCTGCTTACCATGTGCTGGTCATATGCTGTGCGTGCGGCATCACGAGTGTGACCTGACCGACCCTGTGAGGAAGGCGCTATCATTATCTCCATCTTTCAGTCTTGAGCAGGGAGCTCAGAGGGCCACACAGCCAGGAGAGGGTGAGAGCCCAGGCCTCTCAGTGGCCTAGTTGCCTGGCCCCATCGCTTCCTTGGTGGGGGTGGAGTGGTGAGAGTCAAGTCACCCCAAACGGAGCTCATCTACCCCTTTGGAAGGAAGAGCGAAGGCGCCAAAGCTGCTGTTCTCGGGAATTCTGCTCCCCCACCCTTACCTTCTTCAAGCAGCCCTAGGCCTCCAGAAATCAAGGCACATTCATGGGCCTATTGCCCGGTTTCCTCCTGTTACAGGACAGTGAGGAAAGCCTGGAGCTGTGCCAGCAGGGGCCTCAGACACTCCTTCGTGGTGATGAGTGGGGATTTAAGTCCCCAGTGGGTCCTCCGCTGAAGAACCTTTGGAACCCTGTCCCCCAGCCTGAAGCCCCCATTGGGATGGCTGTCTCATTTTTTAACTTCTCATTTTGAAATAATTATAGGCACAGGAAGTTGCAAAGAAAACAGGCCCGATGTGTCCTCCACCCAGCTTCCTCCCATGGTCATTTCTTACATAATTATAGTGAAAAAAATCAAAACCAGGAATTTGGCATTGGTCCAATGTATGTGTGTAGTTGTCAGTCCTTTTATCACACATCTAAATGCGTGGAACCGCCGCTGCAATCATGATACAGAACCAGACAGGACAGTGTGGCTCAGTGGTTGAACTTTGACCCATGAACCTGGACGTCACCAGTTCGATTCCCGGTCAGAGCACATGCCTGGGCTTCTGGCTTGATTCCCAGAAGGGGGGTGCAGGAGGCAGCCGATTGATGTCTCTCTCTCTCTCACTGATGTTTCTATCGCTATCCCTCTCATTTCCTCTCTCTAAAATTAATAAAAACATATATATATATATATATATATATATATATATATATATATATATTTTAAAGGTTACAAAACCATTTTGTTACCACAAAAGATCTCCCTGTAGTCACATGCACTTCCCTTTCCCTCACTATCCATAACCCCTGGCATCCAGTAATCTGTTCTCCATCTCTGTCATTTTGTCATTTCAAGAATATTACATAAAAGGAATCATTCGCTCTGGGACCCTTTGAGATTGGCTTTTTTTACTCAGTACAATGCCCTTCAGAATCGCCCAGGTTGCTGCATGTATTGCTCTGCTCCTTGTTCCTGCTCCGTGGCGCTCCCTGGATGGATTATAGTGAGGAGCATGTCTGTTGTTTCCAGTTTGAGGCTATTACAAATAAAGCTGCCATGAACAATCGTGCACAGGTTTTTGGGTGGACGTAAGATTTCATGTCTTGGGGATAAATGCCTAGGAGTGCAATTGTTGAATCATGTGGTAGGAGTATTTTGTTGGTTTTTCAAGAAACTCACAAACTATTTTTCAGAGTGGCTCTGCCGTATACAGTCCCCTCAGTCATGTATTGTTGATTCAGTTTTACCGCATTCTCACCAGCGTTCGGTGGTGTCATTATTTTTTATTGTAGCTGTTTTTCTAATAGGTATGTAGTGATATCTTATCATGGTCTTGATTTGCATTTCAGAAATAACTAGTGATGTTAAACACCTTTTCAGGTACTTATTTGCAATTTGTATATTCTCGCCCACGAAATGTCTCTTCATGTCTTTTGCCCATCTTCTGACTGGATGGCTTGATTTTTTAAATTTAATGTTAAGTTTCGAGGGTTCTTTATATACTCATTCTGAGTCCTTCGTCAGATACGTGGTGTGCAAATATTTTTCTCCTAGTCTGTAGTTTATCTTTTCATTCTCTTAAAAAGGTTTTTCACAGAGCAAAAAAGGAAAGATTCCTTTTGATGAAGTCCAATTTATTGATTTTTAGAGGTCATGCTTTTGGTCACATGTCTAAGAGCACTTTATCAGGCCCAAGCCCCAAAATGTTCTCCCGTGTTACCTTCTAAAGTTTATAATTTAATGTCTCACATGTGAATCTAGGATCCACTTTGAGTTGATTTTTGTATAAAGTGTGAGGTTTAGGTTGAGGTTCGTGTTTTGCCTATGGATATCCAATTGCTGGCCACGGCTTGTTGAAAAGACTATCCTTCAGATTAACCAAAGAACTTACAAGCATATGCGCATAGCCCATGGGCACAGACAGACAGGTGAAGGTCTGGGGTGGGGGGGAGATGGGTGGAGGGGGGCAAAGAGGGGGAAATGGGGGACATCTGTAATACTCTCAACAATAAAATAAATGAAAAAGAAAACACTATCTTTCATCCTCTGGATTGCTTTTGATCCTTTATCAAAAATCAGTTGGCCATTCTTGTGTGGGGTTGTTTCTGGGTTCTCTAGTCTGTTCAGTTGATCTATATGTTTATACCACCCCCCCCAAGATCACACAGCTTTGAGTACCGTATATTACTCCATACTAAGCCTAGAAATCAGGCAGTGATTCCTCCCCCTTTATTTTTCTTTTTCAGAAATATTTTCTATTCTAGTTCTTTTGTCTTTCTGTATAACTTTAGAATAATCTTGTTCATAACTACAAAAAAAATCTTTCTGGGGTTCTGACAGTAATTGGATTAAATCATATAGAAATTTGGGGGAAAATCACAGCTTTACTATGTTTAGTCTTCCAGTTCACTAACATGGTATTTATTTAGGTCTTCTTTGATTTTTTCAGCAATATTTTGTAGTTTTCAGTATGCAAATCTTTTTTTTTCAGTATGCAAATCTTATATGTGCTTTATTGGACTGATTACACCTAAGTATTTCTCTGTTAAGCCATTATAAATGGAATTGTATTTTAAATTTCAGTTTCTATATGTTCGTTGTTAGTACAAACAATGTGACTGATTTTTGTGTTGAACTTGCATTCTGCAACTTTGCTGAACTCACTGATTAGTTTGAGAATTTTTGTGTAGGTTCCTTGGGATTTTCTACATAGAACATTGTGTTATCTGCAGATAGGGATGGTTTTATTTCTTCCTTTCAGATCTATACGCTTTTTATTACCTTCTTTACCTAACTGTGTTGTCTAGAAGTTCCAGTACTATCTCGGATAGGAATGGTGAGAAGTGAACATCGGTGCCTTGTTCTCAGTCTTAGGGGAGACAGTGTTCGATCTTTCAGTGCTGTGGTTTTCAGAGAGTTCTAATCATGAATGGGTGTTGAATATTACCAAATTTATTTTCTGCAACAATTTATATAATCATGTGATTTTTTTCCCTTTTCCCTATTAACATGAGATTACATTAACTGCTTTCCAAATATTGGACCAGCCCCGCATCCCTGGAATAATACACTTGGTGAGAGTGTATAATTCTTTTTATACATTACTGGATTCTATTTGCTAATATTTTGTTAAGGATTTCTACATCTATATTTATGAGGAATGTCTGTCAGTCTTTTTTTTTTGTACTATCTTTGTTTGGTTGGGTGCTTTTTTTTCTTTTTTGGCTTCATGGTAATACTGGTTTCATAGAATGAGCTGACAAGCATTCCCTCTACTATTTTCTGGAAGAGATTATGTAGAATTGGTGTTCTGTAAATGTTGAGTAGAATATATGGGCCTAGAGGTTTTTTTTCAGGCTTTAAATTACTTTAGTAGTTATAGGGCTATTCAAGTTGTCTAATTCATATTAAGTGAATTGTGGTAGTTTGTACGTTTCGATGAATTGATCCATATAAACTAAATTGTCAAATTTATGTGGGTGGAGAATGTTCCTTATTATCTTTTTGATGTTTACAGGGTCTGTAGTGATAACAACCTGCTTCATTCTTAATATGAGCAATTCGTCTTCTCTCTTTTTTAAATTTGTCAGTCTTGCTAGACGTTTGTCAATTTTGTTGATCTTTTCAGTGAACCAGATATTTTCTCTTCTCTATTACTTTTGTTTTCTGTTTCATTGATTTCTGTTTTTATATTTATGATTTTCTTTGTTATGCTTGTGTGGTTTTTTTTTTTCCTCTTACTTTTCTAGTTCCTGGAGATGGAATCTTATATTATTGATTTGAAACTTTTCTTCGTTTACTGTAAGCATTTACTACTATTCATTCCCCTCAAGTGCTTTGTCCTGTCCCACAGATTGTGATAAGTTCTATTTTCAGTTTCTTTTAGCTCAATGTATTTTTATTTCCCTTGAGATTCTCTCTTTGACCCATAGCTTATTATGAAGTATGTTGTTTAGTTTCCAAGTGTTTGGAGATTTTGAACTTCATGGTTACTTTCTTCTACAAATGCCAATTAGACCCCGTTGGTTGAGGGTGGTGTTGGGCTCTTATGTATCCTTGTTGATTGTTTGGTCTAGTTGGTCTGTCAATTGTTGAGGGAGGAGTGTTAAAATTTCCAACTATAACTGCAAATTTGTCTGTTTCTCCATTCATTGCTATTGGTCTTTGTTCACATATTTTGCAGTTCCGTTGTTTGGTGCGTAGACATTTAGGATTGACTCTTCCTTATTATAAAATATCCTTCTCTGGCTTTGGTAATTTTCCTTGTTCTGCAGTCTTCTTTATCTGTTATTAATATAGCCACTCTTACTTTCTTTTCAATAATGTTTGCATGGTATACCTTTTATATAATATTATTTTATCTTACCTACATAATTATATTTATAATTATTTTCTTATAGACAGCATATAGTTGGGTCATGTTTTTCATCCACTCTGTCAATCTCTGTCTTTTCACTTCTGTATTTGGACACTTTCTACATTTAATGCGATTACTTAATGCTAAGGCTTAAGTCTGCCACTTTACTTCCTGTTTTCTCTGTTTTTAATTTCTCTCTTCCCACCTTCTTATGGATTCCTCAAGCAATTTTTAAACTTCCATTTTTATTCCTCTATAGTGCTTTTTAGTATGTCACATCATATAGCTTTTTTAGTGGTTGCTCTATTACATTATATATTACTAATCAGTCTACTGGTTTCAACATTTACCAGTTCAAGTGGAGTGTAGAAACCTTACCTCCCTTTACATCCCTTTACCCTTTCTTGCTTCTAATATAATTGTCTCAAATATTCCCTCTACATACACTGAGGACAGCATTACACAGTGTTAAAGGTTTTTCTCTGACTGTCAAACACAATTTAGAAAACTCAAGAAGAAAAGTCTATTGTCTTTACCCATAGGTTTGTCTTTCCATGTTCTCGCTTCCCTTTCTGATGTTCCCAGATTCTTTAAAAAAAAAATCATTTTCTTTATGTTTACAGAATTTCTTTAAGCATTTAAAAAAATATATGTCTTTATTGATTTTAGAGAGAGGAAGGGAGAGGGAGAGAGAGAGAGAAGCATCAATGATGAGAGTCACTGATCGGCTGCCTCCTGCAGGCCCTCTCCTGGGGATGCAGCCCGCAACCCGGGCATGTGCCCTGACCGGGAATCGAACCCCGATCGCCTGGATCCTAGGTCGATGCTCAACTGCTGAGCCACGCCCGGCTGGGCCTTTTAGCATTTTTTAAAAGTAGGTCTCTTTTGGTTAACAATTCTGTTACTTTTCTTTCGTCTGAGAATATCTTGATTTCCCCTCCTTCCTGAGGGATAGTTTTCATAGGTACCGGTTTCTGGGTGGATGGTTAATTTCTTTCAATACCCAAAAAATGTTGTTTCACTTCCTTGTGGCCTCCTTGGTTTTTGATGTGAAAACTACCATCACTTGAAGGGGCTTTCTCCCTATAGGTGTCGTGTCAGTCCTTTGTGGCTGCTTTCGAGATTCTTTGTCTCGTGTGTCTGGGCATGGATTTCTTTGGGATTATCCTATTTGGGATTCTCTCAGCTTCTTGAATTTGTAGATATGATTTTGTTTGCTTGTGTCCTTTAAATTATGGACATTTTTAGCCATTGTTTCTTTGAATACTTTCTCAGCCCCACCTTCTTTCTCTTCTCTTTATGAGACTCCAGTGACATGAATATTAGATCTTATAATCACACATGTCCCTGAGGCTCTGTTCATTTTTTTCTGTCTATTTGTCCTCAGTTGTTCAAATTGGGTACTATCTATTATTCTATGTTCCATTTCACTGATTCTTTCTTCTATATTCTCCGTTCTGCTGTGGAGCCATTGGTTAAGGTTTTTATTTCAGTTAATACATTTTTTAGTTCTAAAATTTCCTTTTAGCTCTCTTTATATTTTCTGTTTCTTTGCTGAGACTTTCTGGTTTTTCATTTGTTTCAAGCATGTTTGCAATTGCTCACGGAAGCATTTTTATGATGGCTGCTTCAAAATCTGTGTCAGATAATTTTAACATCTGCATCAGCTTGGCATTCGTGTCTGTTGGTCATCTTTTTTCATTCAGTGTGAGAACTTTCCTGTTTCTTAGTATGACAAGTGATTTTTCGATTGAAACCTGGAATTTGGGGCATTATGTTATAGGACTGGGTCTTAAATCTGTGCTATAGCCAGCGTCCCGGGCACGGCTCCAGTGGAATGAAGTGGGGCCCCATCACTAGGGGAGAAGCCCAGATTCTCCATTCAGCCTCCCTTGGCCTCGGCGGGTGAAGGTTCCTTGTTATTGTTGGACAGGGGTGGGAGTTCAGGTTCCCCGCTATTATCGCCCTAGTTGGGAGGGGGAGGTGTACTTTATTAGGGCGACCATGTGGCTCCCACACAGATTCCACCGTAGGAGGTGGGAGCCCTGACTGCCCACTAGGCCTCCCACACCGCTCCAGCGAGGAGGGGAGGAATGTTTCATCACCACAGAGGGCGGTGGAAGTTCAGGCTCCCCATGGGGTCCCCACTGACACTGTGGGGCGGGTGAGCCCAGTGGAGATGAGGGCCCAGCTCCAGACTCACCTCAGCCCCCTCTGGCACCACTTAGGTGGGGTACAAGGGGGTGGCCTGAGGATCTGGGCTACAGAAGTCTAGGCTCCCCACTCAGCCTTTGCTGTCAGGGGGTGGGGGTGAGGCTTCAGGTTTTCCTGGAGTCGAGCAGTTATTGCCTGAAAGATTTCTGTCTACACTGCCCCTTTCCTGGCTCTTTGGCTAGAAGGGCGAGATTTTGCTGAAACTTTTTTGGTCTGTGCCCGTTGGTATTTCCAGTTGCTGGCTTCTCCAGAATTCAGTCTGGGATATATGAAGCAAAGAGAAAACCCATGGGATTCGCTGCCATATCATTCCTCAGGTCCTGGGGTCCCTAACCAGTGTGCTTTCTTTCTACCCTTCAGTCTTCCCATGACTGTTTTATAATGCCCGGGGTTTCTAGTTGTACTTAGAAGAAGAAATAGGGGAAAGTACACCTACCCCATCTTCCCAGAACTGTGTCCGGTATTTTTGCCATACTATCTTCGCCGCATAACTAATTGACCATAAGGCAGTTTTGCCATAAAAAGATAAAATAATTGGCTGACAGTTTGTGTGTGTGTGTGTGTTTGGTTTCATTTCTTTATTGACTAATCAATCAAGCATTGTAAAAAAAAATAAGTAACTGATTGACAGTTGGTGTTTTTATTTGTTTGTTTGGTTTCATTTCTCCATTGACAAAGTTTTCATAATTACTCACATTTCTGTATTATAAATAAATCTTAGCTCTCACAGTGGTCTGTACAGTGATGAGGAAACATGGTGCTGGTCTTAAAATAGTTAACAATTCTTCCAGGAGATAATTTGCCACAAAAGTTGGTTTCCTGTTTTGAAACACGCTACACTAGGAGGAAAAAGGAGGCCAAGGACTCTCTTTGAGGGCACAGAATTGAACCCACATTTCCCACAAAACAATGACAAGTGCTTAGGTACAAAATAAAGTCAGTTATTTGCATAGTGTGGCTATGAATCTACATATATTTTAAATGTATTCAAATGTTTTGTATTTCTTAATAAAGTCTTAATTTTCTTATGCTTCATTTTATTTTTAATATTTCTCGTTTATTTTTCATGATTTTATCTTTTTTTATGGCAAAATTGCCTTAGTAGTTATGTGGCAAAAACATTTGTGGCAAAAGTTCTTGCAGCAAAGCTGCTGCAGCGAGGGTAGCTAGGACCTCTCAGAACATCACTGCTTTTTGAAGAACTTGTCCCTCGCTCTCTCTATTTCCTTCTTAATGCCCAGCAGTCAGTAGAATATGAAAGGGCCAGAGTGCAGATTTCTCAGAAGCTTCCCTTATCATCTGGAGGCTTTGCGTGGCTTGCCTGCTGTCCGGCTCTGGTCTCAAACACTCGCACACTAGACATCTGATAAAAGCAGTGAGGTTTTAGTTTCAACACCGGCCGGTTTAATAAGGCTTCACATAGTTACCTTCTTCCTTTCTGATATCCCTGGGCTCTTTCTCAACCCCTGGGGGCTGCTGAGACGTCAATGTCAGGGTCAGATTCCCCACTTTTCAAGCCTACGGAGGGAAAGTAACTGGAATGAGAACAATTGGATGGTAAAACTAAACAACAAATACTTCCAAGTTGACCTGTGCCTTTTTCAGCAGCCTGGCAGTTCTAATCTGCTTGGATTGAGTCATTAGAGTTACCTAAGAGCTGGATGGAGGGGAAGTCGTGGAAGAGCCCCCTCTGAAACTCATCTGATGGAGAAACTCCATACACTGAGGCAAAAAAACTCACCCTAGATATTCGACTGACCTGACGCCAAGCCCATATCCCCCTCATTGCCCCTTTCCCCCACTCCGCAGATCGCCAGGCCTCTGTCAACCTCAGGGCCACAGAGAGGCAGGAGGTGTGGCCAAAGAGGGTGAAAATCAGTTATTGGAGGTTTTGCTGTGCTTCTCCTTTCACTCTCAGATGCTGCCAGGATCTCTGAAGAGGGAAGACACCAGGAAACAGGTAAAAACTATTTTGTTTTCTTTTGCATTTAAGAAGCAAGTATGGAGCAGCTACTGTGTTCCAGGCACAATTCTTGGGGCTGGTAGTACAGTGGGGACCCCCTCCCTCTCTTGCTGTGTTACAGCAGGTTGTAGAAACTTGCCTTTGAGCATCTCTCTTGCTGGGCTTGGTGAGCAAAGATGCAAAGACTAGACTCCAGTAGTCCATTCCTGCAAAGACTAGTCTCCAGTAGTTCATTCTTCCCTCTTGGGCATCCAGTGACCATAACTGAAGGGTCTGAAAAGACCTGCAGCGAAGTGTCTTATTGAACTTCTTTAAACCCAGCTTCTCTCAAATGGATCTGACCTTGGAGACTTTTTTGTGTGTAACACCTGCAGAGCCTGCTGGTGTCGGCTCTGCGTGGAGAGACTGCCCCAGTTCAGACCTCTTATAAGACCCTACTCCCTGCCTGGGCCAGGCCAGCACAGCCACTACGCCTGGGGACAGACCCTTTCCTGCTCTCAGCAAGCAGCTTAGCTTTCCCCACACCAGGTACTGGATACACAACAGCCTTTGGCAGGAGCCACACAGCTGGTGGGTGGGTGGGGACACTGATGCATGGGAAATGTCTGCAGGGCGGGTGGGAGGGGCACGGATCTGTGCTGAGAACGGAGACACACTCTGTGAACACATCCTGCCTGGCTCCCAGGGGATGGCACTGAGGGCACAGCCATGCAAATTGGGACTTAAATTTAACTCTATGTAAATGTAACTTTGTAAAAGTATAGTAAGGTGGTGGGCCAGCTCGCTGGGGGGGGGGGGGGGGGCATGGGGGCGGAGAAGAGAGAGAAGCAGTTGCACATTGGCAGCCCTTGGACTGTCTCAGGTCCACAGACAGGATGCTTGTTCATTTGTTTGAAAGCAGGGCATTTCACAGGGCAATCTGGCTTCTTATTTCTCCTAAAACAGTGGAAGATCAGGCAGTGCTGAGCCCACATTCCCACTGGGCAGCAATTGGCTAGACCCAGGACCACCTACCCAGCCCCTGGAAGCATCTTTTTCCTAAGTCCTTTCAGACCCCTTTAAATGTTCTCCTTATATCATGCTTAATTATTGGTTTTACAGTTATTTTTTCCTAGTCTTTGAAATCAAGTTTTGGCCATGTCTCTCCCCTATGTAAAACCCTTCACTAGTTGCCCCCAAGGCGAGCTCCAAGTTTCCCAGGGCCAGGCACTTGCGGTGCTGTCGTCTGGTGCGACTCAAAGCCTGAGAGCTGGGCAGGATGTTTATCGTCGTGGATGGGTGGATGGATGGGAGAACAGAAGGAGCGCTGGAAGAGAGGCCAGCCCAGCAGGGCGTGCAGGCTGATGCGAGAGGCCTGGATACCAGGGAAGCCCATGTGCATCCAGAGCCCTGCATCCCACCACGCAGCCAGACGTGGGCTTCCCAGGATCAGGGGCAAGGGGTCGGAGCTCAGTGGGTGAGCAAGAAAAGCCATCTGGAAGAAGTAAGCGACCAGGTGGCTCAGACACACTCTCTCCACCCCAGGCTCCCACCTAGATACATCACCATGCGTCTCCTCAGCCCCTGGCTCCTGCTCCTCGGTAAGGACTGTGGCCTGGGCTGGTGCTTGGGTTCTGGGGTGACTGTGGGGCTGGGGGAGGAGGAAAGATCTGGGGCAGAGAAGAGCAAATGTGGGGTAGGGGAGGGACAGGCAGTGGGCACGTGTATATGTGCTGCTTTCTTTGTGTGTGTGTGTGTCTCCCTCTCTCTTCAGAGGGGATTCTTTACACCTCTGAAAGCTCTCCATGCCCCTCAATAATGCTTTCTGATCACTGTGGTGGGTTCCAGAATACTTGGCTCTTTCTGACTCACAAATTTGGAAGGTTGAGCACCCGGCCACCCTCTACGCCTGGGAGGGGAGCTGCTTCTGGATTCCCTGCCGCTACACAATCCCAGGGAATAAAAATACCCTGAAAAACCTGACTGTGTACCACAATTCTACATTTGACGAAAAAACCAAGGAGTACACAGGGACAGTCCTCTACAAGAAGACAAAGTTGGAGATGCCTGTCCATCAGAAAAGGGTACAATTCCTGGGAGACGACACATCCAACTGCACCCTACTCATCAACCCTGTCCAAGCCCAAGACCATGGTCAGCTGGGGCTGAGGATGGTATCGGAGGCTGGCAAATGGATGGAGATAATGTCCCTCCAAGTCTCCAGTAAGGCCCTGGGGGGGGGGGTGTCCCCTGCTTGGGGCTCAGGCAAGGAGGGAAGTGGGAAACGCCGACTCCTGGGACAGGGGCCGCAAGCAGGGGGCCAGTGAATGACTTGAGCAGCACAAGACAATAGGCTGTGGGCATTTGGAGCATGAGCGCTTTTCCCCCTCGAGCAACCCACCTGCCACCAGATCCTGCCCATTCTGGAATCGGAATGCCAGGGTACCTGATTTTACAAGAGGAGATAAAACTCTAGATGTTTAAGTAAAATCTTGCAATGCGTTAATGCTGGTGATTCATTCTAATTGGCCCTTCACAGCTAAGTGACACACTCGTGGGCGTGGGAGTGGAATAATCACAGGGCTGGGGCCTTCACCTCAGGGCACATGCTCGCTGGTTTTATAGCCTCTCTTCAGTGGGTGGTCTAGGCAGCCCTGTGTTTGGGGTAAGATATGTAGCTTTGGACCCTGCAGTCTGCAGGCCTGGGCCCAGGAGAGCTGGGATTGGCTGCCCCAGTCCTGCTCACTACAGGGACCCCCTAAAGGAACGCTGCTTGGGGTGCCTCCACTAGTGAGGCCGTTAAACAAAGCAGGCTTGTCGTCAAAGCTAAGAAAATGGTGAAATTCACGTAGGGGCGGTGGGGAGTGCCATCTTGCAAATGTTTAGAAAGCAAACATTTGGGAGTGAGAACCGAGGAAGTACAAAATATGCCGTGTGAGTCCTAAGGAGGTTCAGCACTCACAAGACCTTTCAGAGGGTGCTTCGGGGGAGCAAAAGTGATTTAACAGAGAAAGGCAGGCCTGGCGAGAGGTGGGTGGACTGGTAAGGGGACTCGGGCAGGGCGTCTGCAGCCAGGGGTAAGAGGCTAGTGTGCGGCGGCCCTCAGTCCTCCAGGCTGCCAGCAGGCTCCCTACTCTTTTGCAGAGACGCCTTCTCAGCCTCACATTGAGCTTCCCGGAGAAATCTGGGAGCTCCAGGAAGTCACTATGACCTGCAAGCTGAATTTCGCCTGCTTCAAGTACCAGATCAAACTGCAGTGGGCCCTGGAGGGATCAGAGCCACTTTCCTCTGTCCTCTCCACTTCCCTGTCCACCAAGATGGTCTCCACCTCCAGCCGGCTCACTTTCCAGCCTCAGTGGACTCACCACGGCAAGGCTCTGACCTGCCAGCTCCTGAACGACACAGGGGACGGGCTCCTCTCTCAGAAGACCGTGCAGCTAAATGTGAAGCGTGAGTCTCTCCAGGGCTCCTATGGGCAGGATGAGGGACTTGGCCTCTTCTCCCAACACCCCAGTGAGCGCCCAGGGTAGCAGGAGCCTCCACAGAAGGGAGCACAGTCCGTCTACGGGCCCCTGGAACGGGAATGGTCCAGGCTGAGTTGGGTTCCCTCCTCCACCATCCCTGTTGTGAGCCCTGGCATGTCAGGAAACGGATTCGCTTTAGCATCTGCTTTGGTCCAACAGAATAAAATATTTTAATCTATCATCAAGCAATAACATGATTCTGGGATCATCTGCTTAGGGGGTGAAGGACTTTTTTATATCATTCATTCATTCGTTCAATAGATATTTGTTGCAAACTTACTAGGTGCCAGGCCTTATTTATGGTTGCAGGGGAGACAGCAGTGAGCAAAATTCTTGCCCACGTGGAGCTAGCATTGCAGTGGGAAAGACAAACAATAAAGAAATCAACAAAGAAATAGAGCACATAACAGTAGGTAGTGCCAAGTGTGTTGAAAAAAGAATAAAGCAGGGCTTGGACAGAGGAAGTGAGAGGGGGACTTCGTGAGGCAGGTGAACTTGAGCTGAGACTTGAGTGAAGGGAGGGACTGAGGCAGGCAGATATTTTTGAGAAGATTCCAGAAAGAGGCAAGAGTGAGGGCCAAGTTTTGAGGTAGGAACTTGGTGTGTCTGTGACAAGCAAGGGGCCACAGAGGCTTGGCACCATGTCTGAGGGGCTCAGTGTAGCAAAGGATGATGGACTAACCACAGCAAGAATCTGACCTGCCAGCTCCGGAATGACACAGTGCACTTGAGCTTGTGAGTAATAGTCCGGGTTTTGAATTTTATTCTAAGTGTCGACTCCACTGAATGGTTTCAAGCAAAGGAATGACAAGGCCTGATTGACAGTATTAGGAGTGCTGCTGGCTGCTGATGGAGACCAGACCTCTGGGGACTGGGGCTGGGAGGAGCAGACACAGGAGTTAGGAGGCGGTGACAGTTGCCATCTCACGCTTGTTGACAAGGGGAACAGAACAGTGAGCGGCTGCACACCCTACATGCTATATGCAGGCCACTGCTTTATCAGAAGAAAAGCCTGGCAACTTCTTACAGCTTTACACCCTCTGAGAATTGCCTGTCCCCTCCCTCCCTCCCTGTCCCTCTGCTCCTCCAGACTCCCCAAAGTTGAAGGTCAGTCCTGAAGTAGTCATTGTAAAAGAGGGTGACCCTGTGACCGTGATGTGCCAGATCATCAGCAGTAACCCGGAGGCCCAGGCTTTATCTTGGTTCAAGGATGGACAGCGCCTGAGAGGGCAGGACACACTGCAGAGGGAACAGAAGACTCTCATGCTAACTCTGTTCAGCACGACCAAGCAGATGAGTGGAATGTATCACTGTGAGGCCTACAATTATATAGGCTCAACAACGTCAGAAGTGGTCCTCCAAGTGCACTGTGAGCCTCCTGGGAACTGTGGAAGGGCAGGCAGGGAGTTAGCAGGGTGGAGCCAAGGCCCTTAAGAGGCCAACAGCTGAGGCCTCTGCTCAACTCCCCCACTTGCCTCTGCCCCTTTTTCCAGATGCTCCGGAACCTTCCAGGGTTCAGATCTCCCCCTCACCAGCTAAGGAGGAAAATACAGTAACGCTGACTTGTATATCAGGGGCCAATCCTCCTCCAACCAATTATACCTGGTATCACAATAATATTGAAGTGTCAAGAGGGACAACCAACACCTTCCAGATCCCAAAGGTTCTCCGCAAGCATGCTGGAAGTTATTCCTGTACGGCAGAAAACAGTCTAGGTACTGGAGGAGTTGGCCAGGAGGCTGAGTTGGATGTCCAATGTGAGTAGTCACAGAGCCTCGGGGCTCTAGAGGGAGGAGATTTCCACCTTCCTCCTCTTGGGTGGTGGAGGAAGGCAGATGAGCTCAGGGCATCCCTGGGTTCCTAGGACGGACAGCAAGCAGAAGCCAGGATCTCCTGACATGTGAGCTCCTTGGGGCAAGTGTGCTGTTGATCACAGTTGTATTCTCAGCGCCAGAAGAGGGCCTGGCTGGTGGTAGGTGCTCAGTAGATGTTTGTTGAACGAATAAACTGCGAGATACCAGGGCCCCATGAGGGACACAGAGACCTGGCGTCACTAAGCAGTGGCTGAGTCCCAGGAGGGGTCCTGAAGTTTTCGAGGAGAACTGGGGCAAAATGTGTCATTACCTCTCCATCATCAGACCCTGTTTAACACAGTGAATCTTGTCACCGAGTCGAGCCCAGGACAAAGAGAATCTATAGTTTTCATCTTTGGACCCTGGAACCTTATCGTCTGGGCCAGACAGGCTGACCGGAATGCACAAATCCTGAGCTTCTAGACAGCCCCATGTGTGACAGCCCCAGCGACGCCTGTTTGTTGAGTGTTTACCACACACCACACCGCTCTAAGGGCATCGTCTTATTTTGTCCTGGCAACAATTCTACAAGGCTAGATACTCTTAGGACCTCAATGACGGATGAGTAAACTGAGGTCTGCAGCCCATGGCCTGCATCTTTAAGGGCAGGGCTGCAGCTTTAAGCTGAGGTCTGCAGCTTTAAGTGGCAGGGAGAGGCAGCCTGGCTCCAGAGCTGTGCTTTTACTATTGTGGTGGTGGTGGTGGTGGTGAATTGTTATTAGCACTGATGCTGCGGCCACCCAGCGGTGTGCCCCAGACCCTTGCAAAGACCCCCGCACAGCACCACGTGCTCTCTGCCAGAGCTGTGCCCTTCACCGCCGCACCTGCCTCTCACAGCCAGGCCAAACAAGAAGGGCAGGGTTTCTGTCCTCACACAGAGGCAAGAGGGGCGTGCGAGCCTTCCTGTGGTTAATTTAGGGACTGTGTGGATGCAGGGGACAGGTAGATGGCGAAGAGGAAGGAAAGGTATTATGAACAGCTAACTTTTCTTCACTGATTTCTCTCATTTCTCCCAGATTCTCCCAAGAATGTCACCATAGTGATTCAAAACCCCACACCAATCCAAGAAGGAGACAGTGTGACCCTGTCCTGTAACTATACTTCCAGTAACCCCAGCGTTACCACATATAGATGGCATCCCCAAGGCCCCTGGAAAGAGCTGACACCTGGGGTGCTGCTGATTCCAGAAGTTGCCTGGGATGCCAGCCCACTCAGATGTGCAGCCTGCAACCAGTGGTGTTCATGGGCTCCATTTGTCAGCCTGCAGGTCCAGTGTGAGTGACCGGGCAGGGGCATCTGGGAGGTGGCTCAGGTGGGATATGGAGCTCTAAGGGCGAGGAGGCTGGACCCTGGGCCAGAAAATGTACAGAAAATTGAGGGATAAGAGTCAGGGGTCAGCACCAAGGGGAGAGGAAGTCCTGGGGACAGGAAGAGGGAGCGGGACCCTGGAGGTCAGACTGAGGCCCTTGCTTCCCCAGATGCCCCCAAAGGTGTCAAGATCCTGCCGATCGACCTGCATTCTGAGATCCACTCTGGGCACCCAGTCCTCCTGCGATGCGACTTCTCAAGCAGCCTCCCCGCTGACGTCCGCTTCTTCTGGATGAAAAACGGCATCTTTCTGAAGGAAGGGAGAGAACTGAGCTTTGGCTCCGTCTCGCCAGAAGATGCTGGAAATTACAACTGCTTGGTCAACAACTCCCTGGGACAGAGCACGTCCGAGGCCTGGGTGCTCCGAGTGCTATGTGAGTGGCTGCAGCTGAGGGCGGAGGGGGGCAGGTAACTGGCCACCCGGCTCCTGACCTCGCTTCTCCTCACAGATGCACCGCGGAGGCTGCGGGTGTCCATCAGCCCCAACGGCAGTGTGATGGAGGGGAGGAAGGTGGTCCTGACGTGCGAGAGTGACGCCGACCCTCCCGTCTCCCGCTACAGCTGGTTTGACGGGAATAACCAAAACCTGCACCATGAACATCAGACGCTGAGATTGGATCCCGTGACAATCCAGCACTCGGGAGCCTATTGGTGCCAGGGGGCCAACCGACTGGGTGTGGACCGGTCACCCCCCAGCACCCTCACTGTCTACTGTAAGGCCCCTTCTCCTCTTCTTCTCTGGCCTTGGCCACTCCCGTGGTTTTCCTTCAAGGCTGTGCATTTCAGACCACGTACCCCTTCTTCCTCCCCTCTCTCTCCCTAGCCTGTCCGGCCAGCCCAACCTGTGTGCTCAAAGGCACCCCCTGCTCCACCAGCTCCCCTGGCTCCCCTCCTTCCCGCCCAGTCTCTCCTGGCTCTCCAGGAGGATCCCTCGCAGGCTGCTTCCACCTTCCAGACATCCTGAGCTCCCACTGGGTCCCTCTCTCTCTCTGTCTCTCTATGTTAATTTTAAATATGTTTTTAAAAATTGATTTCAGAGAGAGGAAGGGAGAGGGAGAGAGAGAGAGAGAAATGTCAGTGATGACAGAGAGTCATTGATCAGCTGCCTCCTACACCCCCCCTCTCCCTCCCCCGGGGATCCAGCCCACAACCTGGGCATGCGCTCTGACAGGGAATCAAACCTTGATCTCCTAGATCATAGGTAGACGCTCAACCACTGAGCCAAGCCAGCTTGGCAAGTGCATGTTTTTTAAAGACCATACGAGTGCATGGTAAAGAACTAAAACAGCACAAAAGGTAAATAGTGGAAATGAAGACACCTCTCCTTTCTTGCTCCCTGAGGACTCTGCCCCCTCCTTCGGAGCCTTCCCTGCTGGCAGCTGTTTACGTCTCCTCGGAGAATTCTGTGTGTGCACAACCTGCACTTATATATCTATGTCCACACACCCTGAGCTCCCCCACCCCATGTCGTAACACCACTTGGAGAGTGTGTATTCAGGGTGTCTAAAGAGTCTGGAAACATAGGGAAGATATTTATTTATTATACTTTTTCAGATTTATGAGTGGAGCTATGGCTTTAAATTTAGAGGATCATTGCCTGCAAGGCTCGACACTAAAAGGAATTAGCCTGAGCTTGTAACACATTGTATTAGAACAGGTTCCCTGGCTCTCCACTTTGCAGACACCCTGGAGACCTGCCTCTTTTCCTAAGGGCTGTGCTGTATCTGCTGCCTAACTTACTACCCAGTGCCCTCCTCAAGGTGTGTGTAGTCTCCTGCTCGGGGCACCCTTGCAGGGATAGTTGTAGGAGAAATTCCTACATGGAATAGCTGGGCCAGAGGACAGTTTTTTGAAGTCCTGATAGTATGGTCAAAGTGCCCCCTGAAGAAGTTGTACCCATTTATGAGGGTTACATGCTTTGTGTATGCCCCTGCCTGTCACAAAGCAGGGCCTCCTGGGCAGGTCCAGAGGGCAGGGACTGGCTTCTCCCTCTTTGTCTGCATCGTTTCCCCACTGGAGGAGATCATGCAGGAGAAAGGACAGGGCTCTACGGAGAGACCAGGCGACTGTCCAGGGCAGAGTGGGCAGGCATGTGACTGAGACAACGGCATCCACGGAGGGCCCTCCTTTCTCCTTCAGACAGCCCGGAGACCATCGGCAGGCGAGTGGGCCTGGCGCTGGGGCTCATCCTGGCCCTCCTCCTCCTGACAATCTTGGGATTCAAGATTCAGGGAAGGTGAGCTCCTGACGCTGCCGTCCTTCTCTCCTGTCCCCCCTCTTGCTCGCCCTCAGCCCATTCGAGGGAGTGACTCCAGTTACTCCGTCCTGGCCTGGCCTGGCCCGGCCCGCAGGCCACAGCTGCCACTCCACAGGGCCCTGCCCCATTCCCTTGCTCCTCACAGAGCGGGTCTTTCTTTCTTAGCTGGAAGAGAATTCAGAGCCAGCAAGGGCTTCAGGAAAATTCCAGTGGGCAGAGCTTCTTTGTGAGGAATAAAAAGGTAGGGTGGCAGACAGAGGGAGTGGAGGGCAGACCTTCAGTCAAGCAAAGAAACCCAGTGACGTGGGAGTGGGGGGGAGGGAGAGCCCCTGGAGAAGCCCTGCAGCCAGCAGCAGGGGAGGGGACCGTGGTGGGGAGAGGAGGGCCACGAGCTGAGACCTTGTCTCCCTTGCAGATTAGAAGAGCCCCCCTGTCGGAAGGCCCCCACTCCCTGGGCTGCTACAATCCCGTGGCGGACGATACCATCAACTACGCTACTCTGCGCTTTCCTATGGGGGACACACCGAGGACTGGGTACTGAGGGGACCAGGACGGTGACATCTGCACCCTGGGAGTGCGGTGGGAGGGAGGAAAAGCCCATGTCCCACCTGCCATCTTTGTGCCAAGCCCGTGCCAGGCAGCACCACATTCCTATTACCCGCCCCCTTGGGTAAGTAATGGTCTCAGGAGCTGGAGCTGCCCCTTCAGCCAGGAGAATGTATGCCCAGAGTCAGTCTCTATCACTGAGGGTAGGACTGGTGCTCACTCATCTGACACCTCAGCTCCTACTGTGAGCATTAGGCTGAGAGGCTGGGGTGCTCTTGGGGTCTAGGGAAGCTAACGGGGGAGGAAGGAGTTCGTGAGAAATGATTCATTTGTGGTCATCTATCTGTCCCCCCTCTCAGGGACGCAGGGACCTCAGAGGGACAGAGACCTTCCCTAAACAGGGACGACACAGTCACTTACTCTGTGGTTCAGAAGCGTCAAGTGGTAAGAGGGCAGGGCTATGGAAGGGAGGCGGTGGAGGCCCTGGCCCCAGCTCTGAGTCCCAGATGGGGACACTTGGGAGGACTCAGTGGTGTCAAAGGCTGGGCAGTGGGGGGGCCTCTTGAGCACAGGGCAGGCACCTCCCAATCTGAGATGCCAGCGGCAGCCAGTTTCTGGACAAGAGTGCTCCTGCTCGGGCTTTTGATCCCCCAGTGGAGTGAAGGAGAGAGGGGCAGAGGCTGGTGACCATGAGCCCAGCTGACCATGATGTGGCTCTCTCAGGGCGACTATGAGAACGTGACTCCAGGTGTTGCAGAAGATGACGGGATACATTACTCAGAGCTGGTTCACTTGGGGTTCGGGGAGCGGCCTCTGAGAGAAGAAGGAGTGGAATATGTGACCCTCAAGCACTGATGGGTCCAACTGGCTGAGGTGGAGGTGCCCAGGGGCTGTAGGGGACAGGATAGTCATGGCCCCTGCAGCTCCTGCTGCTCAGCTGAGAACTTGCACAGGCTCCCCTTGCATGCACACGCACACACACACACGCATGCATACACATACACATGCATGCGCACACGTGTGCATGCGCACACACACAATTACTGCATCCAGTCGGTACAGAGACCTTTGGGCATGGCCCAGAGACAGTCTTCCCTCTCAGCATTGGTAGCCACAACCATCCGAAAGGCCAGGCCCTGATCTTTCCCCATGCTCCTTCCCTCCCATAAACTCATCTAAACACTCAGCCTGCGCTGTACATATCCCCCTGCCCCACCCCAGCCATCTGCCACCCCCTCCAAAACCCCACTCCCCACTGTCTCTATCCCAGTGGGGATCAGCTGCTCGCTAGCTTTCCTTCTTTCCCTCCCCAACCCCTTGACACCCCCCTCTCACCCCACTCTGATAGCCCCATTCACTAATCTTACACCTAATTTCTGCCTCTGGAGCAAAGTCCAGAGAATGGGACGTAAATGGGGTAGAAAAAGGAACTGTCTGGCACTGGTTTCTCCTCTGCGTGAGAGAGGCATCCCACGGGGGGGATCTCGAGGCTGTAGCCCCACCCTCAGGGGTCTGGTGGTCTGAGACATACACCAGTGCACACAAACATGTAACAAGCACAGAGTTGCACAATAAAAATGGCTCGATGTTACCTCAAAGAATCAATCAGCTATTTCCCGTCTGTGGAATCAGAGTAGGACCGGGACCTGGAGAACACATCATGGATGGGGCTTGGGGAGGAGGGTTGAAGAGCCTGGAAGAGTTTTGAAGAGGGTTGAAGGGGCTTGAAGAGTCTGTTAGCTTGTTGCAAAGAGTGCACTGGGTCGGAGCCGGGGTCTGCCTCTTCTACTGAACTAGCCGAGCCACCTTGGGCGGAGTTCACCAGCTTATCTGAGCCTCAGTTTCTTCCTCTGTGAAATGGAGATGCCGCTACCTATTGTGCATGTGGTTCAAGGTAGGAAGCGATGTATAATCTCACATTGCTGGAGTTCTGTTATAAGAAGCCTTATGCAATAGCCAAAAGTCCCCCAAACCAGATGCCCATCTTATTTGCATCTTTTGGAGAATGCGAAAAGGGGAAGCCAATTCATTACACAGCTATTCTCAAAAGTGACCCTGCCAAGTTCTTTTATAATCCACAGATGTCTAAGAGCTCTAAGGCCAGCTGCCTTAAGAAACTTCTCAGCTTCCCCTTCCCGAGAGCGGCCAGAGGTGACCTCTGAAAATGCCTCACTGTTCACTTGGCCCAGAGACCCCCACAAATTCATGCAAATCAAAAGGTTCAAATCTTCGTGTTCACTTTAAGAACACTAGTGAAACTGCCCAGGCCATCAAGGGTATGCATATCCAAAAAGCCACCAAGTATCTGAAGGGTGTCACTTTACAGAGGCCATGTGTGCCATTCCGTCATTACAGTGACAGACTGGGTAGGTGGCCCAGGCAAAACAGTGGGTCTGGACACAGGGTCGGTGGCCCAAAAAGACTGCTGAATTCTTGCTGCACACGCTTAAAAATGCACAGAGCAGTGCTGAACCTAAGGGTTTAGATGTCGATCCTCTGGTCATGGAGCACATCCAGGTGACGAAGCTCCCAAGATGCGCGTGGAGCTTACAGAGCTCATGGGCGGGGTAACCCACGGGAGCTCCCCCTGCCACCCAGAGGGTCGCTCCTGAAAAGGAGCAGATGGCTCCTGAACCAGAAGAGACGCTGCACAGAAGGAAAAGATGTCCCAGAGGAAACTGGAGAAACAAAACCTTGTGGCCTGGGAGTAAATTCAACATAAAATAAATACTAATAAAAGTAAAAGCAGGAAAAAAAGAAACCTCTTAGCTTTTCTACTATGCGCTGTCGCTCCCACCAGTTCCCTATTTTGTCACTAATTCCGACTTTCCAGATAGGTCCTTGCAGCTTTCCCCCCACTTGTCAGGTCTGAACCCCTCCCCCCCCACTCTCTGGCTTCTGCCAATGGGCAAAGGCTGTTCTCCTTGGGAGCAGGAACCGTGGTTAATCCACCTTTTTCCTGCCCCCTCCACTTTCCCATCTGCTCAGTACCAGAAAGCTCTGCAAAGGAAGAGATTCTGGTCATCCTCGGAATTACGGGGGCAAGGTGCTGATTTCTTCTCAGTCCTCTTTGTCCCAAGTTTGACTCCCTGTGAGCACCATCGGGAGGAAGAAGAGACTCCAAGAACTGCTTAAATGAGCAGGAAGGGTTTGGGGGGTTCTGAATTGAAAACGAGATCCAGTATCATTCCGCCATTCCTTCAGCAAACATTTACTGAGCACACGTCAATGCATCCAGCCCAGAGCCAGTTATTGGGGTACAAAAAAAGATATGACATAGTTTTCATTTGGAGATCTCTGGGGTGCCCAAAGGGCTTTAGGGCAGGGTTCCCCTCGAAGAGGCTGGAGTCAGCCCTGAGTCTGAGGCGGCCTGGCGCAGGCTTCCTGGCAACCAGTAGATTCCTTTCCATCCTGCCCCTGAGCCTGGCTGCTGACGTAAATGTACTTCATGATCAATTGACCAAGAGATGTGGCCATCAACAGGCATCAGTGAGGTGTGCACAGCAGGTGGCCAGGGAGCTCTGGGGCCAAAGACTCCAGACCACAGGCAGCCAGCCCTCTATCCTGCCCCAGATCTCCCCCGCCCCAGCCCAGACAATTGACTATTCAACTCCCTGAGCGGCTACTATGTGTGCAACAAGCAGTGGACGAAGCAGACAGAAATCTTGCCCTCACTGACCAGCATTCTAGCAGAGGAGCCAGCAACTCTGATTACTCGAGCATTGAGTGCCTTGAAAAAACACCACACAGGAGGAACACACAGACTGGAGAGGGGAGGGGCCTGTTTGGATGGAGGGGCCTGAGGAAGTGGCACTGGCCAGAGGCCAGATCCCCTGGGGGGGGGGGGCAGGGCCAGAGCAGAGATCTTGAAGACCCTTGTCTTCCTTTGCACCCAGCTTTGCTCGTCTCTCAAATGCTTGTCACAGGAGGTGAAATGGCACTCCTCTTGACTTTTCCCTTGGTTCTGGCAGTTTCTCCAAAGAGAAAATACTATACAGCAGGTGGCAAATTCTTCTCCATTCCAAGAGAGGGGCTGAGCAACATCCGTGGGACTTGGAAGGGAGGCGACCAGGAATCAAGTTAGTGACTGAGGTAGAGAAAGGAAATTAGATTATTTCTTTGGAGGAGGTTGTTGACATGCGGCCCCACCTGAAGCCTGGTGAGAAGCACTCCCAGAAAACCACCCAGAGAAGCTTATTTACCTATTTAGGGTGACTTGGAATGTGGGAGGGGCAGGGTAGCTTGGTGACCGACATAAATGCCCAAGAAAACTGAAGTCAAGTCTGCTGTCAGTCTGAGGCAGCAGAGAGAGATAGAGACAGACAGGGAGACACATGCACACTTGGAGATAGACAGAGAACCACAGAGGCAACCTCGGGCCACTTTAAACCTCAGTGAGGCAGTCTTTCTGGAAGGGAAGGTGACCCCAACTGGAAGTAAACGGCCAAGGTCACAGAGACTGAGAGGAAAAAGCTAAGCAGCCGCTGGGGCAAGCACTATGCTGGCCAATGTCCCTACAAGTGCCCAAGGAGGAGTCCCCGATGACATCCATGCAGCCCAGAGAGGCAGAGTGGAGGCCACAACCTGGTTACTCCAGTGCCGCCAAACGAGACCTTGTGTCTCCTGCCCTCCTGCCAACACTGGAAGGGTCCGAAGCCAGGGCCATCAAGCCAGAAAGGAAAGGAGAGGGAGGAGTGCTCTCCTCACCACATGTGCCTGCATCTGTGCACGTTGGGGTGGGGGGCACAGGCCATGCCTTGAGAGAGTTATTTCACTGTCTCAGTACGAGTGACCAAAGGAGACAGTGTGGGTGACTAAGGTGACCAGGGCCTGCAGCCCGCCCAGGAGCTACTCCAGGACTAGGGAAGACTTGGCCCCTGAGCAGGTTTGAACAGGCTGGGGCAGGGGCAGGGGAGATAGAGCCCTGTTCTGGTTGATGCCACCAGTCCTGCCCCTCCACGGTGCTGGCTCTGCACTCCTCACTCTGCTCAGAAAAAGTCCTCAGTTCTGCCCTCTCCCCTTCCTGTGTTCGTGTCATCCTGTCATCCATGACCCTCACCTCCTTCCATCTGGTCTCAGCCCCAGCAGGAGATGCCCCATTAGCTGCTCACCCAGGCTGCTAGTGCCTTGGGCTAATGGCCCTGCCACCCCACCCTCCTCCCCCTTCCGGCTCACTGCCCATCCCAGGCACCCTCCCTCAGCCCAGCTCGGGACTCCTGAGCCTCAGAGACATCTGGCCGCACTAAAAGGTGAGTCTTTCCTTCTGTGGCTCTTCTCTACACCAATGATTATTCCCCAGACTCCCAGAACCCCCTGCTTAGGGTGCCCTTGAAGCCAGCTAAAGTCATTTCCAGAGAAACCATGGGACCTGGCTTCCCTTGGGCTCTCTGCTGGGGATCCCCTTTGCCTGCCCTTTGCCACAATCTCCGCTCTACCCAACCCCCAACTTCTTCTTCCCTTCGCTAGGGGTTGCCGCCAACCTTCCGCTGCTGGACAGGTGGTCCACTGTGGGGGAGCAGCTACTTCTCTTTCCAGGGAACTGGGGGCAGGGGAGTGAAAGCAGAAGTCTTAACTAAAAGAAGCACATACTGTGGGATCCAACTCTGAATTCTCTCTCTCCCCCTTCTCTCCCCAGGGTCAGAATATAAGTAGCCTTCGCTCTTCTGGGACCTGCTGGCTTCGCTTCTATCTCCTGTTCATTCGCGACCACACTCCATTTTAAGAGGTGATACAGTGGAAAGAAAGCAGAGGACTGAGGGCTGGCGGTCTCACTTCTAATCCAGGCTCCCCTGCTAACTGGCTGCCACCCCCCTCTGTGGGCCTCTGTCTCCAGATGGCTTCTAATGTCCTGGGGTGACTCCAAGAGCTCCCCTCCTCAGGCCTGAGATCTAAGGGCAGGAGCCAATTAGGCCACGGGGCCCCATGGACCTGCCCCCGCAGCTCTCCTTCGCCCTCTATGTGGCCGCCTTTGCCCTGGGCTTCCCACTCAATGCCCTGGCCGTGGGGGGCGCCGTGGCCCACGCCCGGCTCCGCCTCACCCCCAGCCTAGTCTATGCCCTCCACCTGGGCTGCTCGGACCTGCTGCTGGCTGCCTCCCTTCCGCTGAAGGCGGTGGAGGCCCTGGCCTCGGGGGCCTGGCCTCTGCCGGCCCCGCTCTGCCCTGCCTTTGCCCTGGCCCACTTTGCTCCGCTCTATGCGGGCGGCGGCTTCCTGGCTGCCCTGAGTGTTGGTCGCTACCTAGGAGCCGCCTTCCCTTTGGGCTACCAAGCCGCCAGGAGGCCCTGCTATTCCTGGGGCGTGTGTGTGGCCATATGGGCCCTTGTCCTCTGTCACCTGGGGCTGGTCTTTGGGTTGGAGGCTCCAGGAGGCTGGATGGACAATTCCACCAGCTCCCTGGGCATCAACACCCCAGTCAATGGCTCTCCAGTCTGCCTGGAGGCCTGGGATCCAGCCTCAGCGGGCCCTGCTCGCCTCAGCCTCTCTCTCCTGCTCTTCTTCCTGCCCCTGGCTGTCACAGCTTTCTGCTACGTGGGCTGCCTCCGGGCCCTGGCCAGCTCGGGCCTGAGTCACAGACGGAAGCTAAGGGCAGCCTGGGTGGCCGGCGGGGCACTGCTCACACTGCTGCTCTGCTTGGGACCCTACAATGCCTCCAATGTGGCTGGCTTCCTGCACCCCGACATGGGAGGCCGCTGGAGGAAGCTGGGGCTCCTCACAGGCGCTTGGAGCGTGGTGCTCAACCCATTGGTGACCGGCTACTTGGGAGGGGGGGGTGGCCGGGGGCCATCATGTGTGGCAAGAATGAAAGCGGGTACATCTCAGAAGTAGTAGCCACTGCTGGGGAGAAGGGAGGTGCAGCAGAACCCAGCTGCTTCTCTAGGCCGCTGGTGGGGGCCACTCCAAAGGAACTGCAGGGTGGCCTAGCCTGGGGGCACCCCTGGAGCCACTCATGGGAAGAGCCGAGCCTGACAAGATCGCATGCCAGTCCGGGAGGAGAATGGAGACCAGGAGCCACGTCGCACGAGCAAGGTAAGGGTGCCTCTGCACAAACAGCGCGACCCCCACAGCTGCCCCCCTTCCCTTGCCTTTCCTGCGTGCCTGCCAGGTGCTCGGGGCAGAGGCCCTTTCCTAGGGGGGAAGGAGGAGGGAAGCTCGCTTCCCATCTAGAGGACCTGCCACTCTGATGATACACTTTGGGAGATGCGACTCCAGAGTCCTTTCCTAGAAAACAACAAGTTCATTTCTGAATGAGACGGGAAGCAGGAAGCGAAGGGTGACACTGTGATACCGCTGGAAACGCACAAGGGGGCAGCACGGGAGCCGTGAACGCGAAGCTGGGAGGAAGGGATGCTTCGCACCGGGAGGGAAATGCTAGCACCAGAAATAGTCGCAGACAGATACAGAGTCTTTAGTACTTGGCAGGCACCAGGCCAAGTGCGTTACAAGTGTGTCGCGTTTCATCCCCACACAATCCTCTGATGTAGCCGTGCAGCTGCGGCACAGGTGGCCAAGTGTTCACTGCCCGGGGGTGCCTGGCGGAGGGGCAAACACTGACTAAATTCTAGCCTGTGTTTTGCTCACCAAGCCAAGTGCCTGGCACAGGGGGGCCTCCGTCTAGGGGAAGCAGCGTCTTATTATCATTTGAACAGAAACAACACCCACTCCTCCAGCAGCACCCCTTAGTGCACAGCAAGGCTGTGCTCGCCTGGAGGGGGCATCTTTTCCTAATCGGCACCAAGGTGCCGCAGGAGGTAGCTACAGTTCTGAAGCCGGTATCATCTTTATTTTTCAGGGCAAAGAAATTTTCCCAAGGCCCTACAGCAAGGAAGGGGTAGATGTGGGATGTGATCTTTCAAGGCAGGACCCCAAGGGTCAGGGGACATTTGGAAAAGTTAAGGTATTGGGTTAATGCTTATCCTTGGGGTCCATTTTATGAAGGTGGATGGTGGCACCCTGAACCCCCAAGAAAGCGGGCAGAGGAGAGAGGCCACCGAGGGGACAGACACTTGGGCATCTGCTCTGACGAGGCCAGGTGTAGAAAGCAGATTTGTTCCTCTGATTGCAATGATGCCGTGAACATATAGAGCATCAAAAGTGGTAGCTACGTGCCCGGCATGTGCGAGCTGGTTTATACATGTTACCTCTTTCCATGCTTAAATGTGTACAAGGAATTTTGTTTCATTTTCTGATAATCCCCAGCACCTAGAAGAGAGCCTAGCACACAGTAGGCTCTCAGTAAATGTTTGCTGCATAACTGAATGCTCACAATAGCACTCCCAAGATAGTTTTATTATTTGTTTTGTAAATATGGAAACAGGCCAGAGAAGTTAAGTAACTTGCCGGAGGCTCTGCGGGAAGCAGAAACAAGTTTGTTCCCTGCACAGTGGTGAGACCAGAGAATTTCGGTAAAAGCTTAGGTGGCCCCACTGGCCCTCCCATAATGCCAGGGACTTTCTCTATCCCACTGCTCCAGAGCACTTGCTGCTGGGCCACTTATTCCGGTTACTTGTGCCTCTTCCCTGTAGTGGAGATTTCAGTTCCTCCCTGGGGCCGTGGGCCTTGCGTGATCCGCGCCCTAGGCCCTAAACCTTCTACCAGCTCCCCAGTAGGTCAAGCCTGTGCCCCCGCCATTCCTTCTGCCTGCATTGCTCCCTCCAGTGGTTCTCTGCCTCTGCGTTATCCTCCCACCACTCAACCGCCCACCTCCATTACCAAATGGAAGCGCCGCGACAGCAAAAACTTTGTTTTGTTCACTGCTTGTTTAAAATAATATTTACATGCCATAAAATTAACCCATTTTGTGTGTACAAGTGAATGATTTGTAGTAAATTTACTGAGGTGTGCAACTATTACTTTAATCTAATTTAGAACACTTTCATCACCCCAGTAAGATCCCTCAGGCTCACTAGTGAATCCCCCCCTCACCCCCCATTCCTCAGGTAACCAATAACCTACTTGCTGTCTCTATAAATCTGCCCATTCTGGATATTTTATATAAATGAAAACATACCATGCCTAGTCTTTTCTGCCTGGTTTGCTTGGCTTAGCATAATGTTTTTGAGGTTCATCCACTTTATAGTACACGTGGGTATTCCATTCCTTCTATCACCAGGTAGTGGTCCACTGTCTGGCATATGCCATGGATATGCCACCTGGTTTACCCATTCCGCTGGCTGATAGACCACCGAGTGAGGTTTCCATTTTCTTTGGCTATTACGACTAATGCTATTTGAACATTTATGAGCGAGACTGTGTGGACACATGTTTTCATTTCTCTTAAGTAGCTACCTATAAAGGAATTGGTTCATGTGGTAAGTTTATGTTTGCTTTTTTAGGAAACTGTCACACTGCGTGAAAGTGACCCTGCCATTTTGTGTGCTCAGCAGCAGCATGTGAGGATTCTCATTTTTTCACATCCTCGCCAACACTTGATATTATCTGATGTTTTTATGTATAGCTATTCCAGTGGCATCCAAATGAAATGCTATCTCGTTGTGTTCCATAACTATTTGAATGAATGAATAAATAATCTCTGAAGCTGGACAGGACTTGAGTTTGAATTCTGGTGGTGATTCTTAACAAGCCGTGTGGCCTGGAGCAAGTCACTTCTGCACTGTGAGGCGCCAGGATTTCAACACATAATGATGACACCCCGAGACGCAGAGAATCCGCTAGAGACTATGTGTCTTGGTAGCTGCTGTCATCATTGCCACCATCATTTTATTATTACAGTCATTATTTAAAATATGTTTTTATTGATTTTTAGAGGGAGAGGAGAGGGATAGAGAGATAGCAACATCGATGAGAGAGAAACTTTATCAATTAGCTGCCTCCTGCACGCTCCCCACTGGGGATCGAGCCCGCAACCTAGGCATGTGCCCTGACCGGGAATCAAACCAGGGACCTCTTGGTTCCTGGGTCAGTGCTCAACAGCTGAGCCACGCTGGCTGGGCATTATTATTAATACTATTATTACCATCACCCCAAGCCCACACCAGCGACTGGGATGATGGCAACTAACATTCGTTAAGTGTTCATCATAACATGCCGGGCTCCCTTCTAAGCATCTGGCATGCCTTCATGCTTTAATCTACACAATAACATGAGATTGGTACTGGGATCATCTCTGTTTTAGATGAGAAAAGAGAGATTCGAAAAGTTTAAGTCACTTGCCCTGTATTGGAATAAATAAGTGACAGAGCCGCCATTGAACCCAGGCCACGCTCTCCATCGCTGCACCTCGCTTTCTGCCCGTACAAGGCAAGCTGGATGAGCGCTGTCCTAGAGGAGCAGCTGAAAGGCAAGAGGAGAATTGGGGAGGAAAGATGCAGGCTGTTCAGGCCTGGCTGGGGCATGCCGTCGGAGGCTGCCCGAGGAGCCAGGCCCACAGCTGTGGAATTTGCTCCCCGGTTTGCATACTGGACAGCTCTGCTCGCAGAGCTCAAGGCGTCTTTTGTGCTAGGGCTCAGCAATGAGTGACGTCACAGGATGAGCCAGGTCTTTATCAGTTCTGCCCTATTAATAGCCAACTGCACTTGTTCTGGGGGAGCCGGCCAGGTACCGAGCTGCAAAGCACTTGGTCTCAAATAAGCAGGTGAGCGCTGGCCCCCGGTGACTACGCGGAGGAGCCGCTTGGTGCTTGCTTTACGGGGGGAGGAACAGGAGACAGGCGGGGGAGAGCATCAGGGGGCGAGTGGAGTGGGAACCATGTTCTCTGTGGATTGTTGAGAGGCTGCCGGTGCAAGATCTCCACCCACAGGCTTTGTCTCTCCCTCTGTCTCACAATCTCTCTCGATCTCTCTCTCTCCACACACACACACACGATCTCTCACAGTCTCTCTCTCTCCAGTGGCCATCCCCATGGACGCGCTCCAGGACGACTCTTTCTTTCCGGGCAATCACTGGCTGTACTTCTCCGTGTACCTCTTCACCTTCCTCGTGGGGCTCCCCCTCAACCTCATGGCCCTGGTGGTCTTCGCCCGCAAGCTGCAGCGCCGCCCGGTGGCCGTGGACGTGCTGCTGCTCAACCTGACGGTCTCGGACCTGCTCCTGCTGCTCCTGCTGCCCTTCCGCATGGTGGAGGCGGCCAGCGGCATGCTCTGGCCGCTGCCCGTCTTCCTCTGCCCCTTCTCCAAATTCTTCTTCTTCACCACCGTCTACCTCACGTCCCTCTTCCTGGCGGCCGTGAGCGTCGAGCGCTTCCTGAGCGTGGCCCACCCGCTGTGGTACAAGACGAGGCCGCGGCTGCTGCAGGCCGGCCTGGTGAGCGCCGCCTGCTGGCTGCTGGCCGCGGCGCACTGCAGCGTGGTCTTCGTCACCGAGCTGGCGAGCAACTCGTCGCACAGCACCTGCTACCTGGAGTTCCACGAGGGGCAGCTGGCCGTGCTCCTGCCCGTGCGGCTGGAGATGGCTGTGGTCCTGTTCGGGGTGCCCCTGCTCATCACCAGCTGCTGCTACAGCCGCCTGCTCTACCTGCTCCGCGGGGGGCCCAGCCACCGGCGGAGGAGGGTGGCGGGGCTCGTGGCAGCCACCATGCTGAACTTCCTCGTCTGCTTTGGGCCCTACAACGTGTCCCACGTCGTGGGCTACCTCCAGGACAAAAGCCCAGTGTGGAGAAGCTACGTGCTGCTCCTCAGCACCCTGAATTCTTGCGTCGATCCCTTGGTTTACTACTACTCGTCCTCGGGGTTCCAGGCGGACTTCCGGAGGCTGCTGCAGAGGCTGGCTGGGGCCTGCAGGCCCTGCGGGCGGGACAGCTGCGGGAGCCGGACGGCTAAGAACAGAGAGGGCTCAGTTCAGGAGCTGTCCACCCTAGAGAACAGGTAGTGACCCTGGGAGGGCTGTGGAGCCGCGGCCAAGGGGCCTGAGCTGAAAGCCATCTCATCCACAGGGCAGCCCTAGCTCAGGTCAGGGACCTGGGAGTGGCAGAACGGGGACAGAGCAGGCACCCAGCCCTCCCCAAAGCCCAGCTCTCCATCCCGCACACCGCCCTCCCTTCCCACCTTCCGTCACGCTGTGCATTAGGCCCTGGGCGAGAGCGCTCCTGAGAAAAACGAGCAGCCCACGGCAGCAGGCCAGCTCCTGTGCTTTTCTTTTCTTTTTTTTTTCTTTTTTAAATATATCTTTATTGATTTCAGAGAGAGGAGAGGGGGAGAGAGAGAGAAACATCAATGATGAGAGGGTCATTGATCAGCTGCTTAGCCCGCAACCCGGGCATGTGCCCTGACCTGGAATCGAACCCCGATGGCCTGGATCCTAGGTCGACACTCAACCTCTGAGCTACCCCCGGCTGGGCTGTGCTTTTCTGAGTGTGAAAGAGGAGTTGAGAGCAGTGTCCAGGGTCCGAGGGAGCTGCCCAGTGACTCAGGATAGGACAGAAGAATGTATCGTTCAGAGCCACTGACCCGGCAACAGGCTGGCCTGGTCAGGACTCCAGGCACGAAGGAGCATCCTGCTCTCACGGGGACTTTTCCAGAAAGTTTCCATTGTTCAATAAATTCAGATTTTTAGGGACATTTATGAAAAATGACAGAACAAATTTACCGAAATACATTTGATAACAAGCAAAAAGCGATGGTCTTTTCTTGTTCTGTTTCCTTAGGGTGTATGTGTGGATGGAAGGGCAAAACCCCTCAGCCCTGAAGGGTGACAACCAAACAGGGAGAGGCCTGGATGCCGGGAGAGGCTCTGGGTTGGGGGTGACAATAATAGCTGCGTGTTGTCTGCTTCGACCCTCTCAATACCACGTGGCGAGCAATATTTCTATTTCACAGAGGAGGGAATGGGCCCAGAGAGGTGAAGTCTCTTACCTGAGATCCTCTAGCCAGTAAGTGATTAAAACAAGACCTGGAGGTGGGATTAGCTGACTCTGGAACCTGTGCCCCTCACCCACTCTGCTGTTCTGCCTCCAGCTGTGTGTTATCTGCAGTGACCGAGCCAGTCCACCTTCCAGAGTCAGTGAGGCAGCCTGGCCAGGACAAAAGGCAACAGGCCACAGTGAGAAAAAACGACATGCAAAACAGATGGACTGTCTATTGATATAGCCTCTTCCCAGTAAAGAAAGCTTCTTGAAAAAATAAATTGAGATTACTCAGCACAGTTGACCTGAAGGACAGATGTGTGTTCTCAAGAGCTATTTTTATTGAGATGTAATCATTTAGTAACTCTTCCTTTGCCACTGATGGGCGGTACAGGAGGAACAGTCGCTCAGGGCCTCCTCTGCCAGCAAGGCAACCGAGAAACGCGCTCAGCTTCAGGTCAGAAACATTTACTGTGCACCTACTGTGTGTGGAGATGAAGGCATGAGTTGTCTCTCTGTCCCATGGCTCATCTATCTGTCCCAAGGCTCAGGCCTGGTGGTTGCTAAAAATGACTGTGAACATGGGTCTGTGTGGTTCAGAAAAGCAACAAAGATGACGTGGGAACAAATGGAACCAGGGTGAGTCCTGCGACTCCAGAATTGGTAACAAGGACCCAAGACTGAGAGGAAATGAAACCTTATGTTCTAAAGAGAGCCACGGACAACACAGTCTGACCCTTCCCCGGGGCTTATAATGGGGAATAAGAGGCAGTCGGTGTAAGCAAAAGGCTGAGCGGGGCGCAGATGTCATCAGAGGCTCAGGCAGTTGCCTGGGTGGTGGGGAGGGAGTGTGATAACATTTCCCGTGTCTCTCAGAAGCCAAGGGAAAGGGGTGCTCAGAGAATGGGGGTGTGTTCTGGGACTGCAGCAGTGGGGTGTTTCATTCTTACTGATCTGATTTCAAGCAGTCAAGGTTGCCCAGCAATATGATTTTGTTAATTAATAAAGTCAGTTTATAAAGGTTTATCAAATGAACTCATTGATGGCCCTGAAGTAGGAGGAGCTTTCCTTTCTAGAAGGAAGGGTCTCCCTTCATTAAAAGCTAGAGCAGCACAACCCAGAAGGACAGGAGGAAGGGCAGCCTTAACTCAACCCTGCCACAGGTTCCCTGGGCCACAGGTCAAGTCTCAGCTTATAGGAGAACAGGGAGGTGGCTAGAAGTTTTAAATCACGAAATGTGACCAGAAACCTAGTAAAGCTACCCAGGAAGTCATTGAGGAACCTGGCAGAGGTGGCTCACTGCGGCCTGGCTGCAGGCAGTGAGCTGTGAGACCACTACAGGCTTGTGCCCTGACAAGCTCAGACTGTTCATAAAGCAGCTAGCAGGAGGCAGAGAGGAAGCTCAGCCAGGAGGCAGGCCGCTTGATGCCTCCTGGTGACACAAGTTGAATATGTCACCTGTGGTCTGGGCCTTTGGATACCTTAGCAAGTGGCCTCTCCGCCTGCATATGTGCCTGGTGGGGAAGCTGTATGCAGAGCAAAAGAGGTAAGTCTGCTTCAGCTGGCTCCTGGGAAGAGCAAACACTGGAGCAGGTCAAGGTTGGGGGAGGAGGGAGGGAGGCGAAGACAGTGGGGAGAGAGCAAGAGGCCTGGGAGTCTGCAAAATCAGTTGCGAGAATCATCCAAAAGGAGGGAGCGGAACAGCAATAAAGGCAGAAAAGAAGAAAAGTCAGGCCATAGATTCTGGAAGAGGGGAGAGGGGTGGGAGACAGAGTCTGGGTGGGGAGGCAGATGGAGTGTTACAGGGTGAGGAAGCACTCAGCTCTCTAACCGGGATCTCCCTGACAGCACTGCCTCTGTTTCATCTTGGTTTTAAAAAAGCCCGGAGCTGTACAGGTAGTTGTGGCCCCTAAAACTCTGCAAGGTCTGTGAGAAGCCTGCTGACTTCCCTTTAAGCCAGTTCTGAAAACCAATCCATTTGGAGGGAGATCAAGGCATCAAGATGGGGGCCCGTGTCTGGAAAAAGGATTCTGGGATCACAGTCCAGAAACAGCATGGGATAGAAGGGATGGGATCTAATAAACACTGGTGGAAGTGGAAGGTGCACAGAGTTCACCCCCTCACCCCCACCCCGGGCCCGTGGAACCAAGGGAGAGAAACTGTTGCAGAAGAGGAAATGGGATACAAAAATATTTCTTGAAGGGGGTGATTTTCCTGGGCTTAGACTAGAAGGTACAGCGAGACAACCCAATCAGTCAGCCCTGCTGCATATCCCCCAGCCACAGGGGTCAATCGTAACTGCCACTAATCATGATCATCTTGTTCCCCTTTGTTAAGGTGACTGGTTTCAGGATGGACACATGGCCCTATTCTGGCCAACAAAAGTATGAGGCCTGCTAGGAGTCTCTGGGAAAGATTTTCCTCTCCCTTCCTGGTTTGGAAGCTTTTATGTATGTGATACTTGGAGCTATACCAGCCATTTGGGGGCCACAAGGCCACAAAGTTGAAGAAGAAAGCTAGTAAGCTAAGGTGGCAGAGCAGGATGAAGGGCCCGGGGCCCTGGTGACCTTACTGAGCTGGGACTACCACCTCCCAACTCACTGTTAATAGACATGCTTATGTTTGGCTTGCTGTTGCCTAGTCTCTAACTTGCAGCCAAATGCATCTTTTTTTTTCTTCTTTTTTTTTTTCCAAATGCATCTTAACTGTAATGATAAGCCTATATCTGAGCACCCTATGTTCTACTAGAATCTACCTAATGACATCTTTTCTTAATTTAAATTATTTTACAATCCTGGAATTTTAAAAGTCTGACTATTTACTTTGTAGGAGCTATGAAATCTTAGTGTTCACTTTATCTATTATGCTTGGACTTGGGAGATTTCTTATGGTTCCAGTGAGTAGCTCTGGTGCCCAGATGCCGGGGCTCCCCTCACTGAGAAAGGGCCGTTTGACAGCTGACTGCTTGTGGCTGCATGGCAACAACATTACAAGGCAAAAAACAAACCTACTGGATGGGACCCTTTGAAGGTCAAGGACCATCGAAAATATTTATGCTTATTATGGGATCTTGATTGGCATGGAAACAAGAGAGGGTTGAATGGGTGAGGTGAGGCTCATGAGATGTTGTCCTGTGGAAGGGTACTTGGCCCTCCTCAGTGCTCTTGGAAACAGGAGCTCGATCCAGTCTTCTTGTCTTGGAGTCGCTATAAAGTACACAAAGCCCACATGATGATGGGATATGGGCTCCTGGATGCTAATTTACTACTAATGCGTAACGCACACAACTAGGGCTTGCTGCTTGTTGATGCCCTCCATTTCTGCCCCCTTTATAATAACTGTTTTCTTTAATTCTCTATGCTTATCTTTTTGATACCATAGATGTGTCCTTTAAAATAACTCCCTGTTTGTTTATCCTTGGAAAGCAATTAAATTATTTGCTGTCCAGTAGATGCGTGGATAAAAAAGCTGTGGGACATTTACACCATGGAATACTATGCAGCTGTAAAAAAGAAGGATCTTTTATCCTCTGGAACAGCTTGGAGAGACCTGGAGAGTGTTATGCTAAGTGAAATAAGCCAGTCAGAGAAAGACAAGTCCCACATGATCTCACTCATATGTGGAATGTAATAAACAAAATAAACTGCTGAACAAAAATAAATAAATAAATAAATAAATAAATAAATAAATAAATAAATAAATTGCTGTGAGTCAAAAGGTCAACTGGAAAAGATGTAAGCAGGAAAGTTCCCTGCAGAATGAACTGAACAAACAAACCAGCAAGCTGGGGCACTGGTTGGGGTACCAGCAAGGCTCCTGCTGCTGCAAGCGGCCACATACCAGCCACGTGGTGAGAAATCAGACCAACTTCTCTGAAATGGGAAACAGAAGAGGGCTGTGGAGGCAGCACTTTTGACCTTAGGACCCAGTGATAACCTTCTAGGTATTACTCAAGAGGTTGAGATCATCCTTGTACACACAGAGACTATAAGCAAATATTCAGAGTGTGACCAGAGAGAGGACCTGGACCTTGGCGGGTCTGCCTAGGGCCAGCCAGTAGTGTGTGGGTTCTTGACTTTGTGCAGAAAAATTTCACAGCACAAGTCCAGATGACTATGAGGGTACATTTATTAAAGCTGGGGACGTAAAACAAGAAAGGGCTTAGCACAGAGGCAGCAACAGGAGAGCCCAGGCTGGGCTGCCTTAGGTCTCTGGGAAGTCAGAGAAAAGGGGGCCTTGGGATCAGGTTCAGGGGTTAGCCTGGGACAAGGGGCCGCTGCCCATTGCTCCCCTGGTTGCAAGCCTCTTGGGGTCCTTTAGGGTTTAAGAGATGCGTGCCTGTGGGGGAAAAGTGAGGGAAGAAGAGGAGAAAGGGAATGGTGGGAGCTGCTCCCCAGACAGAGAGCACACTCTGGGCCCTTTGTCTTAAAGCTTTTATTTCTCTCTTGCAGGCAGGTATCTTAGGCAAGGCCTCAGGGGAGGGTTTCAACAGAATATTCATCAGTTTCCTGGGTGTGCTCCTTCAGTCATTGTAGCTGGTCCTAGTGTCACCCACCTGGTTTTGGTGCTTTTCTGAGTCTGTGGTTGAAATACAACTGAGACCTAGATGTTATTTCTAGGGAGGTGACTGTCTGTATCTGCTGTAAATTGCTCTGTCAGTTTGTCTAGCTCTCTGGCTCAGTTTCCCTATTCCACTTGTCCTGGCTTACTGGCCTGTCTCAATAGCAGCTGTAATCATAGTAGATCAAAACTGGAAATGGCCCAAGTATCCATCAAAAGAGAATGGGTGCTTTGCCTGGCCAGTGTTGCTCAGTGGTTCAGCATCGACCAGGAGATCGCCGTTCGATTCCCGGTCAGGGCACATGCCCGGGTTGCAGGCTTGACCTCCAGTAGGGGGCGTGCAGGGGGCAGCGGATCAATGACTCTCATCATTGATATTTCTATCTCTCTCTCCTTCTTCCTTCCTCTCTCTGAAAAAAACACACAAAAAACATATTTAAAAAAAAGAGAGAATGGATACTTGAGATATAGCCATGCAATGGAATAGTGCTCGGCAATAAAAAATAATGAACTGCTGACATAGGTAACTGTATAGCCTCTGACTGTGGTATTGTGGTTTATAATAAGAAATATATATTTGGTCTTTGTGCCTGGCTCTAGCACAGAGCTCCTAAAAGCCTTGAAACTTCCTAAGCGATGAGAGCAGCAAAGTTGTCTTTTGTTATGCTAATGAAGTGACTTTTGGACCTCAGCTAAGGATGAGGACTGGGTGCCAGTGGAGCCAACCAAGTGATTAGAGGGTTGGAACTTTTAGTCCCACCCTCAGTCCTCTAGAGGGGAGAGGGGCTGGAGATTGAGATCAATCACCTGTGGCCAATGATGTAATCAATCATGTCTCTATAATGAAGCCTCCATAAAAACCCAAAATGAAGGGGTTCGGAGAGCTTCTGGGTTGGCGAACACGTGGAGATCTGGGGAGAGTGGGTCACCTGAGGAGGGCATGGGAGCTCCGTGTCCTTTCCTCATACCTTGCCTTATTCATCCCTTCCACCTGGCTGTTCTTCAATTATATTCTTTTATAATAAACCAGTGATGCAGTAAGTAAAATGTTTCCTGAGTTCGGTGAGCCCTTCTAGCAAATTCATCAAACCTGAGAAGGGGGTCATGGGAACCTCTGAGTTACAGCCAGTCCAGTCAGAAGCACAGGTAACAGCTTGGCTTGGGACTGGAGTATAAGGGGGGGGCAGTCTTACAGGACTGAACCCTTAACCTGTGGGACCTGATGCTGCCTCTGGGTAGACAGTGTCAGATCTGAATTAAATTGTAGGACACCCAGCTGGTGTCTGGAGGATTACTGGCTAGTGTGGTGGAAACCACTCCACCCCAGATTAGAATTGGTGCCGGAACTTCTTTACTGACAGAAAGCAGATCAGTGGTTGCCAAGGGGAGGGGATTGTCTGGGAAGATGCCAGGGGGCCTTTTAGGGAAATAAAAATATTCTATAACTTGATTGAGGTAGGGGTTGCACAGATGTCTGCATTTGTCAAAACTTATCAAACTATATGCTTAAACAGGTGCATTGATTGTATGTAAATTAAGCCTCAATTAAAAAAAGTTGATTAAAAAGAGCTGTGTCACCTCACTTCTCTGCCCATCCTATGGGTGTACATAAAATCGTCAATCAATCTTCCTAAGTTTCAACAAGCCAAGCAGGTACCTGCTCTTGCTGTGCCACTCTGCAGATGCCGGGACTGCTGTGGGATAACCCAGGTTACGCAAGAGGGCAGAAACCATGGAGCCAGCGGGCGATCGATGGCAGCGGCTCTCCAGGCGCTGGAGGCGAAGCAGGGGGACCGTGGCCAACAGCTCAGTGTAACTCCCGGCAGGCCGCGCTCGTGCTGCCTTACCTCCCAGTTTCCCCAGTTGGAAGTCCAGCTGTTACTGCCGTTTTGAAATCTTATGTTCTGACGACCAGTCCAGAATGTCTAAGTACTGTGTGTGGTTTAAGTACTGAGGGGTGCGGATTGGCTCACAGGCTTCCAGGCTGTGGAGGCTGAGGAAGGTTCAGATGTTGGGATGGGAGAGGGAGGAGGCAAGAGTTAGGGTCATTTTGCCATAAGCACAGCTCACAGGTACCTTTGATGACTTTAGAAAATCATTCTTACCAGTCCCTCTTCTAATTTCAAAGTCCCGGCCCACCCCAGCAGCCCTTCTCCAAGAGGCACAAGGCAGGTCTCTGGAGGACACAGCCAGGCAGAGGAGAGGAGCTTCTAGGACCCCCAATTCCAGGTCCTCCTCTCTCCACCCTGGCTCCTCCTCCTGCCCCACTGTTCTGCAGGCATTGTTCTGGAAGGTTCTCCCCTTTTGCTCTTGTTCTACACCCTCTCCCCAGGTGTTCCAATCCATTATAGGAGCTTTGATCATTGATGATTCCCAAATATCTATCTCCAGCCCCAGAGTCTTGTGTATCCACCTGTGTACAGGGACATCTCATCTTCACAAGTTGAAACCAAACTCTTCATTTGCTCCCCCAAACCTGACCTCGCTTCCCAGCCTAGTCCATCTACCTATCTGCTCAGGCCAGAAACCGAGGCATCGTTTTATTTGTTCAATCCTTACCTGAGGATATGTTTTTATTGACTTAAGAGAGAGAGAGAGAGACATTGATGTGAGAGAAATATCAGTCAGCTGCCTCCCATACATGCCTGGACCAGGAATCGAACCCTCAACCTTTTGGTGTATAGGATGACACTCCAACCAACTGAACCACCTAGCCAGGGCCCCAGGCATCATTTTTAAAAAAAGATCTAATTTCTTTTTATGGAGAGGGGCAGAAGGGGTAAAAATGGGGGACATTTGTAATACTGTCAAGAATAAATAAATTCATAAATAATAAAATATCACAGAACCAAAAGGAAGCTTCTCGGTTATACGCTTTTTCACGAATACAGTTCTGTGAACTTAAACACCCATAGATTCCTGTAACCACCACCACAATCAAGATAAAGAGCTGTTACAGTCACATCTGCCCCTCCCGCCAACCGCTGACAACCACAGATCCGTCCTCACGACAGTTTTATCTTTTCAAAAATGTCACATAACTGGAATCATAGTCTTGAACCTCTGGCGACTGGCTCCCCACTCGGCATGACGTCCTGGAGATGCACCAGTTCGCCTCCGTTCACCGCCGAGCTCGTTCCGTGGTGTGCGGGCCACATGTGCCCGCACACAGCCGCCCAAGGGCACTGGGGCCTCAGTTTGGGGCGGTTACGAGCAGCCGCTCTAGACGGCCACGCGCAGGTCTCTGCGTGACATAAGCTTTTATTTCTCTAGGTCACACATCCAGGGGAGGGATGGTGGGGTCACAGGTTATCATATGCTGGGCTCTCTAAGATGCCGCCCATCTGCCTGCCAGAGCGGCTGTGCCAATCTGCCGGCCTTCTAGCACAAACAAGGGGTTCAGTTGCCCCCCATTCTCGTGGGCACTTGATGGTGTTAGTGTTTTGATTCCAGCCATTCTGAGGGGTTATAGGGGTGAGAAAGCCACTCCTGGTGCCTCTCCTTTACTGCTTCTCTCTCTTTTGAAAACATATATATATTTATTTAAAATATATATATATTTTTAAATAATTTTAAAAATATATCTTTATTGATTTCAGAGAGAAGAAGGGAGAGGAAGAGAGGGCAATAGAAACATCAATGATGAGAGGGTCATTGATCGGCTGTCTCTTGACACACACACCCCCCCCCCCCCCGCTGGAGATCGAGCCCACAACCCGGGCACATGTCCTGACCGGGAATCGAACCGTGATCTCCTGGATCCTAGGTTGATGCTCAACCACTGAGCCACGCCCGGCAGGGCTAAATAATCTTTTTATTTCAATTCCAGTTTAGATACAGTAATTTCAGATGTACAACATAGTGCTTAGACATTTATATAACTTACGAAGTGGTCGCCCGCCAGTGTCGCTCTTTAGGTAGCCTTTCTCCGGCCACCCAATCTTAAGCGGCCCTCGCCCTGGATGGTATCTCACACTGCGCTACGACGGTTTGATTTACCTGTGTCTGTCCATCTGTTTAATGTGTGATGCGTCCCTCTAGACTGGGAGGCTCCGACAGCAGTCACCAGGCCTGTTTTATTCATTGCTACCCACCCAGGTTTCCAAAACAGCACGTAAAGGAGGGTATCATTCGACATCTGATAAACAAATGAATGAAAAGCTCAGTGGTTAGAGCGCCAGCCTTGGAACGAAAGGGTCTCGGGCTCGATTCCCAGTCAAGGGCACATACCTGGGTTGCAGGTTCGATCCCCGCTGCGTGCGGGAGGCAACCAATTGATGTGTCTCTCTCCCATCGATGTTTCTCTCGCTCTCTTTCTCCTCCCTCCTCTCTCCCTTCCACTCTCTGTAAAAAGCAATGGAAAAAATAGCCTGGGGTGAAGATTAACAACAACAACAAAAAACATCTCTTATTTTTCACTAGAAATGCTACAGGAACACCCTTTTACATAAATGCTTGTGCACTTGAACATTTCCTAAAAGTGGTGCTGCTGTACTAAATGGTACATACATTTGAAATAGTAAAAAGGCTGACAAATTACCCTCCCCACGAAATCAACCATCTCTCCCTTAACAGTCTATAAGAAACCCCATAACTCTGCCAACCAGGGAAAATATCATATTTTAATTTTTTTAAGTTGATATTTAAAATTTAGTATCTCGGTGTATTCGTCAGAGTCCCCCAGGGAAACAGAACAGGTAGGATGTGTATATACATAGACAGAGACTTGTGTCACGTCCCTGTGGTGGTTTGGTGAGTCCAAAATCTGATGGAGGAGGCCGGCAGGCTGGAGACGCAAAGGAGCTGCAGTTCAAGTCCAAAGGCAGCCTGCTGGCAAACTCCGAAGGGCCGTTGTTGCCTATGAAGCCTGAGGGGCTCTGCTGGGCGATCCCTCTTGCTCGGAGGATGTCAGCCTTTGTTCTATTCAGGTCTTTAACTGATGAGAGGAGGCCCACCCACACTTTGGAGGGAAATCTGTTTTACTCAAAGTCTACTAACTCGGATGTCAATCTCATCCAAAACATCCTCACAGGAACATCTGGAATAATGTTTGACCAAATATATGGGCGCTGGGGCCCAGCCAAGTTGACACAGAAAATTAGCCATGCACTCAGTATTATTTCACCTTTAATTTCTCAGATAAGAAGTGAGGTAGAAAATATTTGCATATTGTATATGGTCATTTATGTTTTTTCCTATACTTTGCCTCTTTCTTATTTGATTTGCTGGAGTTCTTTGAATATTAATATGTAAACCTTTTATCAGTTATATTTGTAGAAAGAGAGTGGTCTTTCACTTTGTTAATAATAGTCTTTCCATAACATTATATTTTTATATGCCCAAAATTGTTATTTCTTTCATGACTTCTACATGTACGTCATGCTAGAAAAAAAGCTTCTCATTTATAACACTGAAAAGTAACTTTATATAATACCTATACAACTTCTATAGTTTTAAAAAATATGTTTGACCTTTAATACCCCTGGATTTTACTTTTATTATTTAATTACAACTTTTCTAAATGAAGAGGCAACTATCCCAACATTATTTATTGAATAATCCATCCTTTCCCACATTGGCTGAAATAGACCTGGATCATTTAATTAGAAAGAATCTTTGAAATGTTTCTACAACAAGGCATCATTTTACCTATCTTATCAACAAAAACATTAAAGATTCAAAATATCCAGTGTTGGAGAAGGTGCATAGAAATGATACTCTCATGCACAATTGGTGGGAATGTAAATTACTGAACATTTTCAGGAAAGTAATATGGAAATATCTAGCAAAATTTTTAAAGTACATCTCTTTGATCCAGGAATGATATCAATTACATATGTAAAAATCCATCTAACCAAAATTCTCACATGTAGATTAGATAGATAGATACACAGACAGATGATAGATAGATAGATAGATAGATAGATAGATAGATAGATAGAGGATAGATAGATAGATAGATAGATAGATAGATAGATAGATAGATAGATGGATAGATAGATAGATAGATAGATAGATAGATAGATAGATAGATAGATGATAGATGGATATTCTCTGAAGCACTGTTTATTATAGCAAAAGAACTGGGAACTATGAAAATGGACCCTAAATGTTTGCATAAATTATAAGATGGTCCTAAAATAAAGTGCCATGTAGCTATTAGGAAGAATACAGTGGATCTGTAAATTCTGACATGGAAAGATCACTTCCAGGTGAAAAATTAAGTTTCAAAACAATATATGCAGCATTATTCCAGTTATGCCTATTGAAAAACTGTGGATTTATGGTGCGCACATATGGGTATAAGGAAAGAGAGCTCGTCTCTCGGAAGGGAGAAGCAAAGTGGCGCTCACAGCTCCCTTTCTATTGCTGTAAGCTTGATAATAGCGATATCGTCGCGCACTATCACACAACTTTTAAAAATTAAAGCACTGATAATGGAAGAACATTCACCCCCTCGATTCGGACCGAGCTTGAGCAGAGGGCACAGCAATTCAAGTTGCCTGAAACACCAGAGGGATGCTGGAAGGTTCCCTGGAATAAAGAGGGTAAATCACTTAACACCAGCCGGCCTCCAAGTGCCCAACCCTCAAACCTCAGGCACTGAAAACAGGAGGCAGGGCTCCCCTACGGAAAAGGAGGGTGGTGTCACTGGGAGATGGGGGCATGGGGGCAGGACGAGCCATCAAGGGATGACCGTCATGGCAGATGTGCAGGAGACGTGTGGGAGGGTCTCACCACCCCCGCCTCCCCCTCAAGGGGGGCTAGCACATGCCCTTGGACACTGCCATTTCTCTCCCTGATATAAGGCCAAAAAGGTGCCCTAGCCCTGGCTGGTGTGCTCAGTGGTTAGAGGGTTGCAGGTTCGATTTCCGGTCAAGGGCACACAGCTGGGTTGCAGGGTCAGTCCCGGCTCCAGTCAGGGTGCATGCAGCAGACAACCAATAGACGTGTCTCACATCAGTGTTTTCTCTCTCCCCACCTTCCTCCCTTCCACTCTCTCTAAAAATCAATAGAAAAATAGCCTCAGGTGAGGGTTAACAAAAAACATACCCAAAGAGTGACTATCAGGAGAATCACACGCAGACAGAGCCCTGTCTGACCGGTCTTTTGCGAGCCAGTCACATGGAATCATCAGCAATGAGTTCAAAACATGATCAGATTTCTGGCTATGCTCTCAGTCTCTCCCGCACTGGTCTCTAGATATCCCCAAAAGCAGGCACAGGATTTTCCCCAAATTAAAGGGCTCCTGTGACCCTTGAGACACATGACAACAGCCTTTGAGCTACAGTGTCATACTCTTTTGTGAGGAGCCTCCTATCATAACAGCTAGGGAGAAATTTAAAAATGGTAACTTAGAGACCAGCTGGTGTGGCTCAGTGGTTGAGCATCGACCCAGGATCCAGGAGATCACAGTTCAATTTCTGGTCAGGGCACATGCTTGGGTTTCAGGACTCGATCCCCGGCAGGGGGGTGAGGGAGGCAGCCGATCAATGGCTCTTTCATCATTGATGTTTCTATCTCCCCCTCTCCCTTCCTCTCTGAAATCAATAAAAACATATATATATATATATATATATTTTTAAATAATACATTAATTATATTTTAAAAATGGTAACTTAGAGAAAAATGGCACAGAGCCCAGGCTGTCCCTACAGCACGGAGTCTGGCTCCTAAGCTTTCTTCAGCAAGGGAGAGGAGGGGAAGTTCTACCTAGTGCACTAGGAGTTGCTCAAAACTGGTGTCTGTGAAGGCCAGCATCCTACGTGGGAGCGCCATTCCTCCTGCCTGGTATGGCTGACACACATGGAGACCATTGCACTGGCCTGAGACAGCACAGCAGCAGAGCTGGGAGAGTGCTTTCAATTTGGCAAAGGTTTTTCCCGTAGATGATCTCTTTCACTTGTGAAATAATCTCGAGGGGTTGGCATCATTCTGCTGACTTTATGGACGACAGCACTGAGGATAACATCTGTGAAATGATATTTTATACAGGGTATAAAAAGGGGGCCTTTGCTGTTTAGTTGCAGCCAAGAACAATTGATAGATACCAAGCTCCACCGCAGCCTGACCCACTCGGAGGTGTTAGACAATCCGTGCAGGCTCGAAAACTAGTTCTGTCAGCTCTCACACCAGACCCCCTTTAGGCCAAATACAAGGAGCTGAAAAGTGGAAGAGGCAGACACTGAGGACTGTTCTGCAGTGCACTGTGTTCCGACCCAGTGGGAAGGCGAGGAGAGCACAGTAGAGGGACTCCAAGATAGCAGCTGGGACGGCTTGACATGGCCCTGAAGTTTAGAGGACACAGGCTGGTGCCAGATGCTTGCTGGGAGAAATCAGAACGTGGCTCTCTGGGCCTGGCCGAACAAAATAAGAGCGAAGGTTACATTGGGAGTGAGCCAGCCGCTGGTCCACCAGCAATGGGACAAGGTGCGTGGCTCCTTTGCTGAGGAGTCAGCCTAGAGTAATTTTAAAAATAGTACCACCCAAGGTCAGCCTGGAGGAGCAATGCAATCCAAAAGAGGGGATGCCCAGGGCTGAGAGGGCCAAATGTGGCCGAGCAGAGGAGGCACTCCACATCCATGGGGGCACAGAGACAGGTGCGGGTGGGAAGGCCAAGAGCCTGCAAAAGGTTCCCGTGGAAGAATAAGCCGGCACTAGATGTCTGCCTCAACCAGAGGACTTCGGCTTCAGGTCATAACTGCACCGGGCCAGCTAGACATTTGCCACCCCTCACACCTACTCTCTGCCCATAGGGTGGGGCCCTAGGTGGGTTCAAAATAAAAGCTAAGGAGTGGGAGAGATGAGATGAGATGGAACCAAGAAAGAGAAACCCCAGTGGCAGGCCCTCCTCTGCAGGCTGTGAGCCTGAGCCATTGCAGGGCTGGAAGGGAGAATTACAACCACATAGAATTGGGAATTTGGATATAACACTGGCCTGGAGCTGTGTGATTATTAAACTGAGGAGGACTTCTTGTTGTCTAAAGAGTGTCTGAAGAAGCCATGGCTCCACGGGAGCCACGCAAGCTGCAGAAAGACTAGGGTGTACTTGAATCTTATCAAGTCAGCTCACTCAATAGCAAGATTATATTCCATTCTGGACAGCCTCAGGGAGCAGGCATTGGCCTCTTTAGCTTTTAGCATCTGCATGACATCCAGGGCAGCTCTTGGCCCTTGAGAGACAGATGTAGAGGGTGCTGCCCGAGGGTGGAGGGGAGCATGGCAGCTCAGCACAGGCCCGAGGGCATCAGGCCCAGTCTCACAATTACTCTTTGGGCCTGGCCACCAGATAAGGTTGAACATACAACTTTGCAGACATATCTTGCCAGAACCCAACTTTAAACCCGTGGCTCATTTCTGACTTTACATTTCAACGAATTCTGTCAAACACAAACAAATAAAATCCTAAAACTACTTTGAGAACAATATAATAACGTTTCTTATTTCATGTTAGGGAATGCTGCTCTACTCTTATAACCCCATTTTGGCATTTCATCACTTTTTTTCATATACTAGGAACCTCGAAAAATGGAAGTGGTCTGGCCTGGCCTGGCCTGACCTCTGGGAGGCCCTGCTCTAAGACATCGGTCATCCTTTGGTTGCCTCACATCCCGTGTTTAGGGAACCACCCAAGTATGAAGTCTGAATCTTGGTGGTAAGCAGAGCTCAGCTCCCACGAGAGAAGCTGATAAGGCTGGGACTTCGTTTTCTGTGCATCCCTCCTATGTCTATGCAACCCAGTGCACCTGCCCAAATTCTAAATCTGAAGCCACAGAATGGTGCAAGAAGGTGGGACAGTGGAGAATGAATTCCGGTGGTGGCAGTAGTAGCGCCGATAGAACACGGCTCTGGGGTCCGGTGTTCAGCGTGTGCGTGTTTGGGGTGTTTGCGGGGAGAGGCTCCTGCTTCCCCATTGGAGCGGGTCAGTGGCCTGTCTTTTCTGGGCCCTGGCTGCGCAGCTTCCTTTATCTTCCTTTGTCTTCCTTTATTTTCCTTTATCTTCCTTTACCTTCTTATCTTTAGCATTTTAAAATATCTTCCTGGTTCCCCAGCTTTCCTTGAAAAACCTCTGAGCCATCTAACATTTTCATCATATAATCCTTAAATTAGCCAGAGTTGGCCTCTCTTGCTGCAATTAAGACCCATAGTAATGATTATGAGTCAAGAAAACCTGCATTCTAATGAGAGATGCTCAACCCATTAGTAATTTCTTTGCTGCATTAAAACAGCAAAGAGGCAATGCTTGATGTCCATTCAGCTGGCAAAGACCCGAGAAGCTAGACAATGCCAAGTATGGGTGGGAGTGTGGCTCAGATTTCCAATGTCTGTGAGGCTGCCGGCTCTGCCCTTTTTCCTTTTTCTGTCTACTTGAGTCCCATCCACCCTCCCTTCTGGGCCACCCAGCAAAAGAAAGGCTGTGGCTGGGCCGCGTGGGCCACACTGCTTACCACTTTCACAAATTATCTCCCCTTAATTCCAGGTGTTCACTGTGATGAGCAACATAGCTCATAATAAGTGGTCAATAAATGTTAGCTGTGAATATTTTTTCTTGCTTTTAACTTACTTTTTGAGCAAATTACTCACACTCAGAAAAAAAATTTTAACAGGCTATACAAAGACAGGCTGCTAATAGTTTTCTGGATATTCCTTCCCCTATCAACTCCTCACCCAGCATCCAGAGGGATCCTTTGGACATGTGAAGCCGACCGGCTACAGCACACCTCTGCCCATTGCACTCCGGATGTCACTCTACATCCTGACATGGCCACAAGGCCTCACAATCTGGGCCCTGCTGACTGCCCTGACCTCATTTCCATGACTCTCCCCTCACTCAGTCCCCTTGTAGTCACTCTGGCCTCCCTGACCTCCTCTGACACACTGTGGCTCATCTCAGGCCTGCTGTCCCTTGCTTGAATGCCCGTAACAGCCTCACACTTAGTATTCTTCTTTCTTGCAGGTCTCTGCTCAAACATCACCTCCCTTGAGAGGCCTCCTAGGACTGCCCTCACTTTCAACCCTTACTCTGTTTTTCCAGTCTCTGTCTTCCTTCATAGCTCTGGCCTAGCCCTTGGCCTGATGTTATGTATCTGTTCCTCAATTTATTGCCTGTCTTGCCTCAGTGAACATCGGTTTCAAGCAGCAAGGCCTGCTCACCGCTGATTGCCCAGCATCAGTGAGTGCTGTCCCCTGGGGGCTGCTCTGCAAGCACTCGCTGAGGGCATGTGCGGGGATGAGTCCCCTTCTCTTACAACTCACTATTCTTATACTTTGCTTTTTTCATTTAACAATACAACTCAGAGTTTGATCTCCACTGGCATATGTAGATCTGCCTCATTTTTTTTTTCTTTTTCTTTTTTTAAAATATATCTTTATTGATCTCAGAGAGAGGAAAGGAGAGGGAGAGAGAGAGAGAAAAACATCAATGATGAGAGAGTCATTGATTGAGCCCGCAACCCGGGCATGTGCCCTGACCGGGAATCGAACCCCGATGGCCTGGATCCTAGGTCGATGCTCAACCGCTGAGCCACGCCCGGCCGGGCTCTGCCTCATTCTTTTAACAAATGCATAGTATTTCCACTATTGGATGCCCCATAATTTTTATTTAAGCAATCCCTTTATTGATGAATATAAGTTGTTCCCGGTCTTTTATTATTGCAAAACAAACCAAGAGAAAACCCTGTGATAAACATTCTTCTTGGTGAACACAGGAAAGTGTATCTATGCAATAAACTCATAGAGGTCAACTTGTTGGGTCAGATGGTACAGGCTCTGACCTACTCTTTGCTTGTATCATCAGGTAGCTCAGCTCTGACAGGTACATTCAACTTTTGTCCTTTCACACCATGTATTCAGGTGCCTATTATATGCAAGGGACTATGCTAGGTTTTTTCTAAGGACAAATTTCTAAATACTTCCAGAAGAGCCAATCTTACCTAGACTCAACACTAGCACCCCCTGAGAAGGGGTGGGCCACCGCAGGAGGCACTGCCCTTTTCCAGGCTGAAAGGGGACTTCATGAGAGATTCCCTAGTCTTAGAGATTGCCCATGGTCCTGGAACCTGCCAGAAGAGAGGGTTCTGCAGCTCTGTTCCTGACCTGGGAATCAGCTCTGCATGGCTGTGGATGGTGATGGAGAAGAGAGGCCCCGCCCCTAGGGTTTTAAGATAAGAGCCGCGCTCTCCAGCAATCTTTGTCTTTCCATTAAGTTTCTGTTCCTCAATCAAATGCAGGCAGTAAAACGGCACGGTCATTTGGTAGAGGACAAGATTATTAGGTTGCTTTCAAGCCATGTATATCAAAACCACTTCCCTGAGTGCCCATTTTAGGACAGGCCCTCTGCGGGTTCGGAAGGGCCAGGCTGCAGGAATGTCGAGAGACCACTTGGGTACCAGGGTGGGGAGTGATGAGCTAAGTGAGATGACATCATTTCTTCTGGAGAAATTGGGCTGAGGGTCACTCCTCCAAGGAAAAGAGCAAGAGTCTCTGTTGGCGGGGTCAGGCAACCAGCGGCAAGACACACACATTCCCTGAGGAGAGACAAAGCAGCCTCTGTATCTTCAAGTGTCTGCCTCGAGACACCCTCAGGGAACAATGCGGACCAGGGAGAAGCCAGGGGCCTTGAAGGAAAAGATGGGGGAGGGACAGGAGACGAAAGCAGAGGGGGCAGAAAGTTGATGCATGTGCAAACTTGTTTGACATAGCTGCCCAGGGGAAGGAAACAGAACGGATTACTTGGAACACAGAAGAAGGAAGAAGCCCAAAGGAACCATTGTGATCGGATTCTGGAAGAAATAAGTTTGGTGGGGACAAAAGTTGGAGGGAGACCTGGAGGGTTAAGCTTCCTTGTAAAGAGCTCAACTATTGACCTTCCTCTTTTTGAACAGGTTACTCTTCTGAGTATAAAAGCCTATTGTTCATGGAAAGAAAAGGTGGTCCAGTTGGCCAAGGTTCCACTTGCTTCTGAGACCTGGTGTATCTGAAATGTCATCTGTCTGCCTCCAGGAAAAGACAAGGTACCCAGTTTGGCCTGTGCTTAGGGAAGACCTTGGCCATTGGGATTACGACCCTAGGAAGAGTTGGGATAGAAGGAACGCATGTAGGAAGGGGGAGCAGAGTGTGGGGTTTACTCTCAAAGATGGGAGGGAAGGGGTCATAGGAACTGGCAAGTGGCAAGGACAAGGCAATGGAGAGATGCTGCTGGTGAGGGCCGGGCGCAGGCGAGAGCAGGAGAAAAACAAGGGTGAGCTCAGTCCCACCCGGGTGGGAGCCCCCCCACTTCCCTTGGCCCTCTACGAAATCCTCCAGTTCAGGAGTGAGCTGCACAGATGGGCGCCAGTCATTTGTTACCAGTAGCAGGTTAACTACTCAAAGCTTTATTTTAAATGTCAACCTTAATGATAAGTTAGAGGAGATGAAAGGTGACTCTTGAGCGGCATAAATCTCATGTACATATGCTTTCTTCAGGGGGAGAGAAAAGGTGAATCTGCAAGCAGCACACTGGGAATTGTGGAAGTTCTGGTGAGATCGCTGGTTGTATGCGGTGCAGAAGAAATCATGCTGATGCTGAGAGGACTTGGAGTGATTTTCCCAGAGTCACACTGATCCGAAGCATGGCTGGGCCTGGAATCCTAGTTACCTGGCCCAGGTCAGGCCCCTTCTGTTACCACACCCCAAACGACAGGTTTTCTTTGAATGGCTCAGCATGGTATCAAGGAACTGGACGTCTAGAATTCACCTTGGGCTTGACCTGCTTTCCCCTCAGGCCTAATCAAATTCCCATTTGCAAAAGTGGAGCTGAGAAACTTGTGTTCAAGCCAATGTCTTAAGGCAAGAGAAAAAAAAAGAAAAGATGCAAAGATACGCTGAGGAGAAAGGCCACAACCAGGCTGAGCAGGATTTAGAGACGCTCAGAGGCAGGCTCAGGCTTCCTCTCTCTGTGATGAAGCAGGCTGGCTCTCTCCTTCCAGTCTATATAGCCATTCACTCACTGTCAAATATTTGTTGAGCATCTACCATGTGTCAGGCACAGTTCTAGGTGCTAGGGACACAATGGTGGACAAGACAGATAATGTCACTGTCCTCACAAAGTGCCCTGTCCAGTGGGGACATGGAGACTTCAGAACTTTTCCTATAGGAGCTTCTGAGACATCAAAATTCCTAGGAGACTAATTCATTCCCTCTCTCTCTCTCAGCTGGAAATGGAGAGGAAGAAGATACTAAAGAAGTAATTTGCTTGGGAAGCAAGGAGGCCATCTTTCCCTGTGACACTCAGGAAGCAAAATAGCATTCAGTTTGAAGGGTTAGCAATAAACACTCCGCGGAGCAGGGAGAGGAGGTGCGGTGATGCTGAGAATGGGTTCACCTTGCTTTGGGGCTGGGAGACCCATGGTCAGAGAGGATTCTGGCCCTATCTTTTGCCTTAAAAACTATTTTGTCTGATATTTAATGTAACCACAATCTGGTTTTTGTTGCATTTTTTGCCGTTAGTTTTTGCCTAGCACATCTTTGTCCACACTTTTACTTTCAAACTTTCTATGTCCTTATGTTTTAGATGTGTCTTTAATAAGCAGCACCCAGAATGGTTGAAACTTTTGTAACCTGGTCTGAAAACAATTTGAAGGTATTTGTCTTTTAACTATATCATTTTATTCATTTATATTTATATAATAATAATTCTCAATATAATTCCATTTATTTCTGCCATCCTGTTATCAAACACTTCTGTTGAAGTATAAGCACATACTGAAATATACATTCATACCATGCTTGGCAAAATAACAATTGTCCTGGTCAAATGAATTATCACAGTAAATGCAGCCATTTAAGGGAAAAATGAAACATCTACCATCTCATTCTGTGCTTTCTATTTTCCTCACCTTATAATATATATATTTTTTCTCCTCTTGCCTTCCTTTGGGATTAAGTTGTTTTATTTCTTTTCATTTCTCATATTCTTATATTCATTTCTCACATGGCTGACTTGGAAATTATATGCTCTGTTTTTGTTATTTTAGTGGTTATTTTAGACATTTTAATATGCTAGGAGTTCCTTAGTTCCTCCCTCCCTTTCTTCCTTCTTCCTTTAAAAACCACACATTGAACCCTAGTGGGTTTGGCTCGGTGGTTAGAGCATCGGCCTGTGGACTGAAGGTCCCGGGTTCAATTCCGGCCAAGGGGACGTACCTCGGTTGCAGGCTCGATCCCCTCCCCTGTCAGGGTGTGTGGGAGAGGCAACCAATCGACGTGTCTCTCTCACATCCATGTTTCTCTCTCCCTCTTTTTCTCTCCCATCCACTCTCTCTAAAAAGTAATGGAAAAAATATCTTTGGGTGAAGATTAAATAGAAAAAATTAAAATAAACAAACATAACAATTCAGAAAGCATTCAAGTATGTGAAACCTGTAGAGCAGTTTTCAAAGTGTGGTCTGAAGACTCCTGTGGGGCCCAGAGACCTTTCTAGGGATCTGTGAGGTCAAAACTATTTTCATAATGGTACTAAGATGCTCATTGCTTTTTCCACTCGCATTCTTTTATGAATGAATGTGCAGTAGAGTTTTCAGAGGCTGCCTGATGTGACATCAGATACGAGAACACACATCTGCTTTCTAGTGCACCAGACATTAAAGAGACTTGCAAAAATGTAAAACAATGCCACTCTCTTCAATACTTTTTGAAAATTTAGTTATTTTTATGAAAATATGTTATTTATGATTTTATGATTATTATTTTAAAATAAAGTGCATTTTTAAAAATTTTTGTTTTACTTTCTAATATGGTAAATGTCAATAGCTATAACCTAAATAAACATAACAAAGCTCCTTAGGCACTTATTACGTTTTTAGAGTAGAAAGGGACCCTAAGATCAACAAGTTTGGTGGTTGCCCATCTAGCAAACTGCTAGGCGTGCTTTGTTCTGCCGGATGCAATTGCATATACTATAGAGAACATTGTGTTTCCTGGTGTGTAGGCGTTTAATGATTCAACATTTCGAGATAAACTTAAACGCTGCTTAAACTTCCAGAGATGTAATTTAAAGTCTGCCTGGTCAAATGCAAAGCTTTGTGATGTATTAGATATGAGACATAAAAACCAGAACTATTTTGTCATGAGATAAAGAGCAGCAAAACCGACTCAGATGGACAAGATATAACCCTCTGCTCGGTCGGTATGTTCAACACTTGATGTGAGTTGGGATTTTTGTTCAAAGATTTTTCTTCTTTACGGGGCAGGAATACTTCATCTACATTTAGGTGGTAGTATGTGGACCCAAAATATAGGTGGGATTTCTGATCTTAGAAGTTGTATGAACTGGCACTGGACAATTTGTCTCAGTGGTTAGAGCGTTGGCCCGTAGACGGAAGGGTGGTGGGTTCGATTCCTGGCCCCGGTTGGGGTGTGTGGGAGAGACAGCCAATCGATGTGTTTCTCTCTCTCTTTCTCTCTCTCTCCCCCCTCCTCCTCCCTCCCCTCCACTCTCTGTAAAAAAAAAAGAAAAAAAAAAAATCAATGGAAAAAAATATCCTTGGGTGAAGACCAAAAACAAAAAAGAAATTGTATGAACTGGAGGAGGGGGAAAGCTCTGTACTAATTATATTTGCCCATATCATCCTGAAAAAAACTACATTTGATTCTTGTCGGCAAAGGTTAAAGAAAGCTTGTCCGGGCAAAAGTTGTGCCTATACTTCGAGTTATATTTTGGAAGGGGTGTTTTGCAAAGCCCCGGTTTTGTTGCCTGAGAGCTCGAGAAGGTCAAGTTCATATAGTCCGGTTGCACCTGCTGGTAGATAGTGGCTCCGGGAGCATTGTTTAAGGGGGGAAGGGGAGGTTTTCCTCGGCTCCCTCTGGGTTTCAGGTTGATGGTGCAGAGGGTGAGCTTTCACTGGGAAGGGACTCTGATGAGAAGTCACTGGGTTTGTGTAAACTTACCTGAGAGCTTTCTCCTAGGCCAGCACGCCCCTAACCAGCACCTGACAGTCACTGAATGCATGCTCTTTTGACAACCAGTTGCTAATTGACTGCACTTGTGTTACACTAAACTAGTATTATTTGGCAAAGATAAAATTATATTAAAGATGCATTTTCAATCCATCACTCGGGTCCTACTTGCAAAATCCCGCTTTGAGATCCTAACCAGCTCACTTGGCCGAGGCTCTGCCCCCGCCCCCACTTGGGTGGAAAGCTGGTGGCTTTTAGGAGGCATTGATAGCACACGCCCATGTGGGAGCCCCACACCCGGGGCAGGGGGCAGCGTGATTAAGAGGGAGCCAGGGAAGACAGAACTGATCGGTAGACTTGAAGATTATAGTTTATCACAACATCCACTGCTATCCCTTTTCAAAAATGAGCCAGCAATCAGAGGTGGGCATTCGTGGCTCCGGCCTTCTTGACAGCACCCCACCTGCCCGCTCTATGATGCGGTTTGGGGGGGCTGACCCCATTCCCATGCTCCGGGGTAGCTGCGTGACCCAGAATCAGGGCCCAGTTTCCTTCTGACCACAGCGATGGTTCACACACGTGACTCAATCTAGGCCAAGAAAAGTTAGCCCAGTCCTTCGGGCCCTTGTCTTTCAGCCATTTGGGAGAAAGAACAACCTGAACTGAGTGCGGGCCGCAACTCTGGGGGCAGCTCTGGGGAGGGAGGCTGAAGTCACTGAAGGAAGGCAGCCGGCAAACCCCCAAATCCAGGAATCGCATGTCCCTTCAAAGCAGCTATACTGGGGGCTTTTCAGATCTGAAGCCAAAATTCCTCCCTCTTTTAGCTTAGGGCAGTTCAAATAGTTTCTCAGTCACTTGCAGCCAAAAATATGTCACTTTTCAAGCTCTCACAGCTGCAGCAAGTGTTCCTTCGTTATTTACAAAATTTGTATTAAAACTTGAAGTATGGAAACTTAAAAAGATAGAAAACATGATATACCAGCCATGGGAAAGGATGCTTGTGAACAGTCACGTTTCTCCCGATTTTGAAAGCTGCTGTTCCACCTCACCGGATGGCCTCTCTTCCTTGCCAGAGGCAACGTTATTTTGGAACTTAAGTGTGTCTCTCCTGTCCATGGACAGGTCCGTGTCCTGGCCACGGAATGTACTTTGTGCTTAAATCTGTACACACTGTGCAGTATTCTTTTGTGTTTTTTAGTGTTTATAACTATCACATGGTACAAGTCATTCTGTATCTAGTTATTTTCCACCCAACACGACATCCATGATATCTGCCCTTTGGATGCTTATCCCTGAAGCCTACAGGTCTCCTGCATCTTTTGTCTGCTGAGTAATATTCCCCCGCATCCCTAAGCACTTCACTGTTCCATTCTTCTATTTATAAAGACTTAGATAACCTCTCATTTTCTCTAGCACAACAATGCAGCTTTGAGATGCCTGCACGTCTCTTGGTCCACGTGTGGACAAGTCCCTCAAAGGAGGAAACACTGGCGCGCATGGCATGTGCACGCTCAGCAAAAGCTCCAAACTGCTCTCCACAGTAATAGTCTAAGTCCAGCTTTCAGGAAAAAGGTTCACGGCACAGAAGCCCCTGCCTTCCCCCTGGTTCTTCTTCCAACCCTAGCCCCAAATCTGACACAAGGCGACGGATGGGAGGGAGCAGGCTAGGCACGTGTTACCTGCCAGCAGGAGAGGGTTCAAACGAGGCCTGAGACCCTCAGCGTAACCCAGTGGATTGGTGTACACATGGACCATGGTGGGACACGGTGGGGCAGACAACCTCTCCAGGACTCTAGGGGTAAAGCAGTGGCCCATCACCCCATTTCTCACCTTTCTTAACCAAGTCCACATTATCATGAACATTCAAGAAAGACATAAAGGTAAAACGATACAATGAAATCCAGCAGACAGAGGGTTCTCCCCACACTCCGTAGTTTCCATAGAAGTGCACTGACGCTGGTGAGAAAGGGTGACTAGGAGGCTGGAAAGTCTTGGTCCTGGAGGAGAGCGCACATTCACAACGGAGTGAAGGGAAAATAAGATGCTGGGATCCTGAGGGGAGATCTGGGAGGCAGGAGGCCAAGTGTCCTGGCTCATGGGGTGAGAATGCAGCCTCCGTTTGACTCCAGGCCATATACCATAGGCCAAGATGAGACACAGTTACGTGGAGAGAGAAAGCACAATCTGTCTGTCACATGGCTTCCACGGCAACTGGAGGCACCTTGGATCTATATGGCTTAAGCAGAGAAAAGGTGAGAAGAAGGCAGAGAGGGTGCAGAGGCAGGAGATGGGACATTGGGAGGCAGAACCAGAGCCCGCCTGCAGACAGCCGTGGGCTGTTGGGGACCCCTGGCCCTCTGTGAACACATGGCCCCATTTTCTTCTTGGGTCTTCATGCGCCTGGGGATCCTAGAGAGGTTTTGTGAGGCAGAGCTGAAGATTAACCAAATTCAACTGGATCCCAACTGGGAAACATTAGCCAAGCAAGGGGTGTGACCAGGGGCAGGGACGGGAGTGCATGAGAAAAGTGTGAGTACCCAAGTTCATTTGGAAAAACCAGCCCAGGAAATGATGTAGAAGAGGAAGCCTGAATTATGAAAGCAGAACAAAGTCAGAAAGACGAATCATGGCTTGAGATCTAGAGATCAATCAGATCTGCGGGAATAGTTTTGGGGGAAACAGAAAGGGCTGAGTGGTCTGAGAAAGAGCGTGATTCTTGACCTTCTTCCTGACAAAAGCAAATTCAAGTGTAAACGTTCTTGGCTCCCGGGAGACCCTGAGATGGCAGAAGTTCACCTTATTCCACACATTGGTAGATGTCCATTTAGGGTTGATCTCCGAGAGCCGTCTGCTTGGGAATGGGAGAAGTGCTGGGAGAAGGCACCCTAAAATCTGACCCAGAAAAAGAAAGGGATGAGAGGCCCAAGTGACCACAGGGTCACCCAGCTGGGAAACAAGGTGAGATGTCCATTCCCAGTGGAGGGGTGAAGGCAGAATAGTAGAAAGATCAAGGAAACTGAACGGGAACTCAAGAGAGACGCTGGCGGGGGGATTAAACAAGCTGAGGTGGGAGGCCCCAAGCAGAACCGACCTTCCTCGGAGTAGAGAAATGCTCTTGTATTCAAATGGCCAACGAGTAATCTGTCCTCACCTCTGCCAGCCTGTTTGCTGTGTGGTGACCTCCTGTGAGTGGACACCTGGAGTTCATTTGAGCAAAGCTTTGTTTAAGCTTCATTTAAGCACCTGGATCTGGCCGTTCCTGAAGCCACCATTATGCCCCAGACTCTTCAATTACATAGTCAATAAATTTCCATTTTTGCTTAATCAGCTGGGGCAAGTTTCTATTGCCTAGAATCATGATGTTAACACAAACATTTGGTAAATAACTTGTCACTAATAAAAAAGGATAGATGTTTCTAAATTATATGATTTTTTTAAAAAAATATGTTTTTATTTATTTTAGAGAGAGGAAGGGGGGGAGAGAGAGAGAGAGACATCAATGATGAGAATCATCTATCAGCTGTCTCCTGCTCGCCCCCTACTGGGGATCGAGCCTACAGCCTGGGCATGCGCCCTGACCAGGAATCAAACCATGACCTCCAGGTTCATGAGTCAACGCTCAACCACTGAGACATGCCGGCCAGGCAAAATGATATGATATTTTTAAAATAAATTAGATTCAAGGCTATCTGCATAATAATTTCACTACATCGCTTGTAATCTGACATGCAAGTGTTAGAGCCACAGCCCATGGGCTAGGAACGGCACATAGCCCTGGGCATGCTGGTAACTGCCTTCACATACCAGGTTAACAACAGCTTAAATCAGAAGAAGTGTGCTCTGCAGTTTTAAAAGTGCTTCCACACATGTTATGACCCTTGAGTCATAAAATGATCCTGTGAGGTTGGTTCTCGCGCCTTCTCCCAGAGAGGCTAAGTGCCTTCCCCAAAGATGCACAGGTGCAGGGTTCGAACCTAGACAGGAAGCAGTTGGTCTTCTGGGCCCAGTGCTCCTTGTATTCCACCAGCTCTCTCAGAAATCAGGGGCCAGTGTGCAGGACTCAGGGCAGCGGCACTGAATTGCGTCCAGCAGCCGCTGAGTGTGGTGCAAGGAACACGAAAGGGCTAAATGCTAAGACCCCGGGAGGGGAACTGGGCCTGCCGGTGCTTCTGCCTGGGTCCCGAGGGAACGGGAAACATTATAGAGAACTTGCTGCTTAAATGTCTCCCACGCCCCAGCCCACTGTGCCAGCTCTGCCAAAAGGCTCTGGTGCAGGGCCTCAGGAAGACAAAGGCCCGCTCTCTGCCCCAGAGATGCAGACAGCTTCCTGCACCCTCACCTGCCCGTCAGTCCTCCAGTCACCCGCAGTTAGTGAGCACCTTGCTCGAGGTGCGGGGAAGGTTCTGGTGAAGGAGACAGAGGAGCCACCAGCTCGAGTGAGGTTTACGTTCTGGAAGCCGACAGAATTGAGGGGTACGGTACACCCCTCAGGCCCAGCATGTGGCTCCCAGGAACGAGACACCCTTTAGGTGACTGCTACATGACTGAACTAATGGAAGCCCCGAGATAGTTAACGAGGTGTTTTTTTATATATATAATGTAAGTGTGGCTTCTTCCTCGCTGTTCCTGGGCCAAGGGGAGGTGCGAGGTAGCAAAGAAAAAGCTGCTTGTTTGTTTAACCTGAAAGGATGTCCGCGTGTGCATTTCTAATGATTAGGCACAACCAAAAGCTTTCCTGGGGCGATAGAAAACCTGCGGAGCACCTCCCAGTAGCTCACTGCTGACAGACAAAAGGTAAATAAACACTGTGGGGTTTGGGTCAAGCACCCAGAAGAAAACCAAACAGAGTGCTAACACGGAGAGAGGCCGACTCTGGTGGATGGAGCTGCCCAGGAAGGGCTTTCTGGGGAAACCCAGAGCAGTGACCAACAGTTGAATTTGGCTGATGACATGGCAGTCTCGGTGACTGCCCGGGGGGAGGCAGCTCCAGCTCGGCCACACCATTAAGGAGCCAGAAGCCTTCCTCCTGGGGGCTCCGACCCCCTCGCCCAATGAAAAGGAGAGTAAAGCATGGTCCCCAGGTAGCTGCCTGCTCTCTGGGAAAGGACTGTTGGTGGCATGGAATAAAAGGAATCAGCAGAGGGCCACAGGGCCACACTGTTGGGGATGAGGCAAGAGGTTCAGTTCCAAGAGCAGACATAGCCAGGAAGGGGAAAGATTGCAGAAGAACAGGGTCAAAGAGGTACCAATGGAGAGACTGCAGGGGTCTGAACTGGGCTGGAGTTCGGAAGAGGGAACAGGTAAGATCATGGCCACAAGGCACAGAGACCTGTCTTCTGCCCCTGGAACTTCTGACTCAGAGGCTGTGGCTCTTCCTCTCTTGACCAAGAGGGGAATGGGAGGCTTTGCAGCAGGAGCACTCTGGGAGTCTGTCCAGCAGGTCAGTATAACCTGCCCGGTGTGTCCACTGGGAAAAAAAGTCGAGAATTGCTCTTATAGTTAGTTGTCTGGTCACAGTTTACAACAGAGAAGTATTTGCAGTTTTGCAAAGTGTTTTCACATCTGTTATCTCACTTATTCCCCTAAACGATCCCGCTCTAGTCACTGAGGGCTACAACCCACAATGAAGCCCAGAGAGGTTAAGTGGCTTCCCAGGACCTCCCAGCTCATCAGACAGAGCCCACGTGGGAATTCAGGCTGTTTACCCAAACACTTGGATGACATCCCTGAGCTCTGCCTTTGGAAAGTTCAGGGAGGAACCAGGCCAAAAGGCATCAGAGTGGCCAGCTGTCTCCCCTTCTGCCTCTGGTCCCTATCGCTACAACTGAGCCCTATAGTTTCCCTGAGCACCAGGCATCCAGAACAGGGCTGTGAACTTGAACAAGCCCCAAACAGCTACCAGGCCCTCTCTTCCTCTGTTACAGTGGCTCTCAAACCTCAGCGCACACCAGCATCTCCTGAAGGGCTGGTTAAAACACAAATTGCTGGACCCCACCCCCAGAGGTCCCGATGCAGCAGGTCTGGGTAGGAGGTCAAGGATGTGCGTTTCCAGCTAGTCCCCAGGTGACGCTGCTGCTGCTGGCCCAGGGCCCACCCTTTGAGAACCACTGATCTATGAGACAATAGGTGTCTCCCCCTATTCTGGGACTCTGGAATCAGTATGAAAAGAGTTCTTCAGGGGGAGAGGCGGAAAGGATGAGAGAGCTGGCAGAACTCAGCAGAGACCTAAGGACCTGGCTTCCCATGAGGCTCAGGTTTGAAAATCTAGCAAAGGAAAGCAGCAGCAAGGTAAGATTTTTTAAAGTCCATAGGAACCAGTGAGACATGAAGTAGCGAACAGAATGCTGTAGTCTAGCCTAGTGTTTCACTTCAGTTGTCAAATAACAGTGTCTCAACTCTTACTAGGCCCATATACCAGCTGCAGTGTGATTTACTTACAGGTTTTTAAAAGTTTGATTATCTTTTCTCACATGTAATTTACTCTTATCCTAAACAAAAATAAAATAATAATAATAACAACCTGTACTTATAAGTGTGCCAGGCACATACATACATACATTTACACATATGTGTTCACAAGTGCATGCATATGTCTACATGTTCACTTCAGACCTCACAGCAGCCCCACAAGGTAGGTGTATTATTAGCCCCATTTTTGCAAATGAGGACACTGAGGCCTGGAGAAGGCAACCCCGCCCAAGGTCACACAGCTAACACGCAGCAGAGCCAGGATTCCAACCCACACCTGGCTCCAGAGTCCTTGCTCTTACCCCCTGAAATTAGGGGTTTAGTGGATTAACTATAGGTTAGGTGACTTCCCAAAGAACACCTAGCTAGTAATGGGGTGGGAAGCGAGATTTGCATAGGAGTATGGCTCTAAAACCTGTGGGCCTCCTCCCCACATTCCCATTTGGGTTAGGGTGGCATTAGTAATATAAGGGGGTGCTGGGCTGGGGCGGAGTCTGGGACAGGAGCTTGCAGCTTAGCCTAAAGAAACCCTAGACAGGGCCTTCCTTTGAGTTGGGCATGAGATGCCTCCCTGTCTTCTCAGTACCTCTCAACCTTTGGTAAAAAACCCAAAAGCTGACTCTCACTGGTCCATATCATGAAGACAACTATTTTTGGTTTTATTGTCAAATATAAAATTATATTTAATATGCTTTTTCACAATGCTTACTCCATACCATCTCACACCCTCTCCCCCCAGATATCCCACCTCCTCTGACTTCAGAGATACTAACAGGGGTGGAGCCAGGCCTGGGAACCCAACGCTGGCCTGTGTGGAAGTTTCTTAAGGCTCTGTCTTCGGTAGGATCCCCCGATGGCGCAGGAAAGCCCTGGCCGGGCGTGGGGTGTGCAGGGGAGGTGTGGCTCTCACACCGCATCAGCCTGGAGGGCTTCTGCGAAGGGGAAGGGAGGCGAGGCCAGCGGGCAGGCGAGGAGGAAGCACTCGGCTGGCCCCCGTGTGCTCCTCCGGGGCCAGAACCCCCCTTCCTCTTTCTGTTTATCCAGGCTTAATACCCCGGAGAGGAGCAAAACAGGAGTGCCCTTAGGTGACCAGGGTCAGAGAGGTGACAGCAGAGGTCAAAGGTCAAAGGTCACGGGGACCCATTGTGACTTGACTTCTGCTGCAGAATCGAGGTTCCTCAGCAGTACCCCCAGCCTGCACCCCCTCCGCATAGGCAAGGGCGGGGAGCCCAGACTCGATCAAGAAAGCAGCTCCCTTCTCGCTCGGCATTTCCCTCAAATCCAGGTTATGAACATCTGTAGAAAACAATAAAAGTAAAACGGTGCGAGTGAAGTTAATGAGGAGACAAGGAACCGTCTGTTCCTGTATGCTCCTCCTAACCCAGGGAGCGGGGCTGTGCAGGGGGCAGTGCCGCCTGGAGAGAGAATGAGGGATGGGTGACAGGCAGCAGGTTGTCACCGGTTCCTGAATGGTCAGGCCGCCCTAAGACCTGGGGGGAATGGGGCTCTGACAGGCAGTGGAGTGAGTCAGGCTCGCACCCCAGATCATTTCACGATCATTTGCTTCTTGCCCGGAAACCTTTCGGCGGTTTCCTGTTACTTTGAGAGTCAAGTCCAGCTGCTTACCTTGGGCTACAGAGCCCCCCTCCCGTGGTCACGTCGCTGACCTCCTTCTGTCCCTCCCTCCAGCCACGCTGCCTCCTTTCAGTTCTTCCATCCCTCCGGGCTTTGAGTTGGGCTGGGGTCTTCGAACAAAGGGTCGGGTGGCCCAGGGCGCCCCTGCCCCAGCTCTTTGCAGGGAGAGCTCCTTCAGGCCTCTGCTCCAGTGCCAGCCGCAGGGAGCACTTCCTGCCACTCAGTTCAGGGACCCACCTCCCATCCCAGGCTACTCCACTGATCTTCCTAAAGTTATAAAATTATAAAATGATTTCATAAAATGTGCCCAACAATGAATTATCGTCTATGTTCACATAGATGCTGTTCTGTTCTCCCTGCGCCACTGGAACGTGAACTCCAGGGAGGTAAGAACCATGGCCGTGTTGCTCGGTGCTCTGTCTCCATTCATCATGGAGAGATGAAAACACATCTGGCTGTCACCTCGCCTTCAGCTGCCCAGTCCGAGAGATTCTCAGGTACATGAGGAGAGTAGGGCTCTCCTGGGCCCCCAGAGAGGGGACACCGGGGAGGGGCAAGAGGTGGCACAGAGACCAGGACTAGAACGCTGGGACAGAGAAGCTGTGTGGGAACAAGGGCTGAGCCTGGTTCCCCAGACAGCAGTGAGCTTTGCGGTGCCACCTGGACTCAGAACACTTTTCTGGGTGACCGGAACCCCTGACCTTGGAAGCCAGTAGCCCAGTTTCTATGAAATGCACTCCACTGGCCGAGGAACGGTGGTGATGAAAAACTGGACAGATGAGTCTGCTTTGACTGTTTCATGCTGGGAAGGGAACAGGAACTTGAACTTGCTGTAGTCGGTTGTCCGGGGGGTGAGGGGGTGGGGAGGAGGGGAGGTGAACAAAGGGCAGAAGGAAGGGGTAAGAAAGAGCTGGAGGGTAAAGAGAAATCATAGGAAATCATCCTCCGAAGGTTTGGTTGCCCGGGTTGCAGATCTGAAGGGTGGCCTGGGAGAACAGGCAGAGCTTGTGTGCTGAGGGATGAGCAGGTTTCAGGGGCGGAGACGTGGGGGAAGCTAAGAGTGAGTACCTGGCTGCCTCTAAAGAGCTTACTGAGTGCTCTTCCTTCTCTGACAAGGGACTCCTGTGGGTGGGAAAGCCCTGTGGCCCTAGAGAGAACAGCCGTCGAGGTACCTGAAGGCCTGTGTGCCCCCCCACGCCCCCCCACCCAGAGCCCGGAGACTGTCTCTGCGAGCACCTGGGAAGCACCCTGGCCGCTGTTTGTGTCCAGGGAAGAGGGGTGCTGAGCACACCAGAGGGCACTGGGACTTTGGGAGGAGTACGTGGAGGGTGTCACTCTTGGGAACAATCTGACGGATGGCAGCAGTGACAAGAAGCGGATAGGATCTGAATGCAGATGTAGGTAGAAAAACTGGTGCCAGGCAGACAGGAGCCCCAGACAGACAGGGGCCTGGGTGGCTGGTCCATCCCTAGCCGGGCCCAGAATGTCTCCCCACTCACCTGGAACCCTAAGTCTGCGGTTCTCAAAAGATGTGTTAAGACACACTGGTATGTGGCAACCAGAGGCAAGAAATAGAAGTCAGTGGTTCCTGGTAATATTGAAAGGGCCGGTTTGTGAGTTTAAGTAAACAATGAGATGAGCCCATACAAGGAAAGCTGGCACAGGTCAGTTCGGTGTTCCGCCACACTTTCTAGAGGGAGCAGGAAGGGCAAACGTCACAGTGAAGACCGAAATTGCACAGGACAAGAGAGTAGCAGGCCCTGACAGAGAACCCCACTTTCAGTGTTTTGGGAAGTCGCCCTTTCCCATTCTCAATTTCTGTGGTTCAACCTGAGCTGACCCCAGCCCTGGGGCACAAGCTGTAGGCAAAACTACTCTGAGCCACCGGGGTCAGCCTAGGAACCTCGGCTGGGACCTCAGGGCAGGACCAAAGGCCATGCATGGCACAATCTTACTGAGAAAAGTGCTATCAAGCTCTTCCCTTCCCTCGAACAAAGCTCTCCCTTCTCAGGAAAGCCCAAGAAGCCTCTGAGAGTAAGAATTTGGCACTGGTACAACTCTTAGAAGGAAATGTTTACCTCTTCATGTTTACTTGGCAGGAGAGCGCTTCTGAAACTTCAAAATCTGTGTCAGAGCCTTCCCTGTCCAGGAGGGGTAGAAGTCAAAGTCTGAGGTGTCTGGAGGGGTCAGGCAAGCGAGGAGTCAGGATAGAAAAGCCGACAAGCAGATCTACCCCATCAGGGAACATCACTAATTGTTTGATTAAGGAGTGGGGAAGGAGGCACTAACAGGGGTTTCAAAGAAGGAAATGGTAGAAGCTCAGTCAGTTCAGCCCGGGGAAAGGCACACAAAATAAGGGAGGTGCCTTATCCTAATTTTCCTTAACTCAAGCAGAACATTCTCACAGAGCCTCATTCTTGTCCTTAGCCCAGTGCTGCCAGACCTGACATTTCCACCCTTTGAAGGCAGCTAAGGTCATGACCTCTGGCCTCTGCTTCCCCATCAGCATCCTCTGTAGGCCCTGGCTCTTGGCTGGACCATCACTGAGGGATGCAGCTTTCCTGGACAACTGGCGCACTCCATCCATTGTGTGTGGTGGCTGCTGCTTTAGTGGCCAGACTCCTGATTCCTATCCCACAGTGCTGTGGTTGAGTTCTTTCACCAGGAAACAAATGGAGCTTGTGTCAAAAAACAAACAAAATAAAAGTCATCTAAATTATGCCCAGTGACAGCTGACTGGGGTGTGAACAGAATACGCAAATCTAATTTTGTGTCCTTAAGACAAAACTGAAGACTGCTAAGAGAACTTGGTTTGAATTATGTTCACTCAGCCCCAGGGTGGACTGCAGGGGCCACAGAACCAGACAGTAGTGGATCTGGTGCAATGCTCTGCTCTTCCCCATCTGCTGTGGTTTTCCCTGAGAAGGCCAGGTCCAATGATGCAAGCTGAAATGTCCTTGGGGTGCAATGCAAAGGGTGCAGAATTGGAAGAGAAAGGGCTCATCTGCAAAGGTCGCAAAAGTGCATTTTGGAAGAGACTACCAGTTTCTTCACTTGGTAAAAAAGTCTGATCTTTAGCAGCATATTGCACCCAGGTAAAAGGCTGTTTCCCAGCCTTCTTTGAAGCTAGGTTTGGTTATCTCACCAAGTTCTTGCCATTGAGTTATTAGCAGAAGTGTTGTGTGGAACTTCTAAAAAGTCTATTCAATTGAGAAGGGTTGAAACACTTCTTTCTCCCTTCCTCTAGTCTTCTGCCAGGAACACAAATGTAATGGTTGGAGCTTCTGCTTCCATGTTGGACCATGAGGACAAAGGCCACCCTAGGATTGGTAGAGCAGAGAACTAGAGGAGGACAGGTCTTGAAGTCTTCCTGGGGCTGCCAAAGACAATCCTGGACTACACATCTCCAGGCTGCTTTTATGTGACAGAGAAATATAATTCTGTCCTATTTACACAGCTATTATTGGGGTTGTTCTATTATGTGCAGTGGAATCCAGTCCTAACTGATTGGAGCTTCAGCATATATCAACTTTATAGCAAACTGAAACTTATGTCTTCAGGTTGGAGACACTTTATTTATGTATTTATTTTTAAATATATCTTTACTGATTTCAGAGAGTGGGAGATAGAAGCATCAATGATGAGAGATCCATTGGTCAGCTGCCTCCTGCACACCCCCTGCTGAGGATGGAGCCCGCAGCCCGGGCATGTGCCCCGACGGGGAATTGAACCTCGATCTCCTGGGTCCTAGGTCAATGCTCAACCGCTGAGGCATGCCTGGCTGGGCTGTGATGACACTTTAAACAGAAGGTTTGCAAAATGGAATTAGAATAATTTAAGAGGCAAAGGAAAGCAACAATATCACAAAAGCGACCATTAGTTTAGCCCGATTCTTCTTCCTTGTTGTCCTTCGTCCATCATTTGTTTTCTTTCCAGCGTTTACAATGGTTCATATCCCTCTCTAAGCTGTTCATCCCTCATATCACTGTTCTAAGAGTTGGAACAGTGGTTATCTCGGTCTGGGAGGGTTGCTGGCTGAGAGGAGCACACAGGAGCCTTGGAGGGCATTGAAAATCATTTATATCTTGACCTACATGGTGGTTACACAGATACGTACATATGTTGAGTCATCAGCTGCACCCTTAAGATTAGTACTGTACATGTTATTGTGTGTATGTTACACTTTAATAAAAATAATTTATAAAACTTCTCTCTAAAATTCCACCATACGTATTTTCATCTTAGAAGTACTCTTCCTCCCCATATTTGCAATTGAAGAATTATATAATTTTGGTACCCTCCCCTGATTCCTCACCCAGTTTTGTCAGATTCGGAAAGTGCCCAGTAAATAATCATTTTCCCAGACACCTTTGCAACCAGGAGTTGTCATGCGATGTAGTGCTAGCCAATGAGAAATAAGCAGAAGGCCGCTGGGGCTTCTAGAAAAGCGATAGTTTTCTTGATTTAAAAGGGGTAGATTTTGGTGATGATGATGTGTCAGTGTAGGCTCATCAAGTGTAACAAATGTTCCACTCTGGCGGGCAGTGTTGATAGTGGGGAGTCTATGCATGTGTGGAATCTATGGGAAATCTCTGCCTTCTTCCCAGTTTTGCTGTGAACATAAAACTGCCCTACAAAATAAAGTCTATTGGGGAAAAAATGTTTAAGGATAGCTCTACTTTTTCATTTAAAAAAATATATGTTTTTACTGATTTCAGGGAGAGAGAGTCATTGACCAGCTGGCTGCCACTTGCACACCCCGTACTGGGGATCGAGCCTGCGGGCACGTGCCCTGACTGGGAATCAAACCGTGACCTCCAGGTTCATGGGTTGACACTCAACCACTGAGCCACACTGGCTGGGCTAAGGGTAGCTCTTCTTAATATCATGAAACAAAAAGCCAATTATAGGGGAAGCAGGAAAGCTAGAGGAGCCTGGGTTGTGGAGGACGGTTCCTGAGCCACCACACCAGCAGGAACTCCCTGTTTCCCTCTTATGACATGAGAAAAAGGGTGTGTTGAAGCCTCTGTGATCTGGGTTTCCAGGCCCAGTTGGCAACCCTCAGCTGAAAGATAAAGCTTTCAGCTTTTTACAGGCAAAGGCTTCTTGAGACACAAGGGGACTCTCAGGTTCTAATTCACTGCGGCTTCATGTGAGGGCATGGCAAAGGGTCCAAGGCAAAAAATGGGGAACCTTGAAGAAATCTCCCAAATGAAACCTCCAGCGGCATGCTCCTGTCCCCGCTCCTCTTGATAACATCTTCACACCATCTGTGGCAGCCCAATTCTTCTGGTGACAGAAAGAGCTAAGGGGAGGGTGATTCAACATGCAGGGAGGGCCTTGGTTCATAAACTTTTCGGAGAGCCCGTAGTAAAGCGTTACATCACTGCATCACAGTTTCTCAATCCCCACTTTTGATAAACACAAACTGTACTTCCCATAGTTTTTACAGTACTAAGAAAACCAGGGCTTTACCCTCTCGTGGAAAATTCCCAAGCATTTCAAGCTACGTGATTTACCATTTCCCCTCACCCAGAAGTTTCCGATCATCTCACCACACCTTTTGAGACTCAGTGGTCTAATGCGAGTTTCTTAAGACTCTGCAAACCGGACAGAAACCGTGGTAACCCCAGTGATGCCACCAGTAGTGGGGAAAGTCACATGTGACAGAAGCTGGGGAAGTGAGAAAAGCAGAGGGAAGGCTGGGCTGGGAAAGGGAACACAGAGCATAGAGCTTTGCCCCAGTTCGGCTCACCTTGCACCTGACTGCAGGCACATCGGTTTACTGAGGGGGCCTGTGCCGCCCCCACTTCCAGAGGCCCCCCTGCCTGCCCTTGTTCGCTCAAGGTCAACACTGAAAGGCAGTCTGAGGGTGGCCTGAGCCCACGAAAGCTACCCGGTGGTCTGGCCTGAAAGCAGTGTGTGTGGCCAAGGGGACGAGGGGTGGGATTTGTTCCCCCAGTGCCCCTCCTGGTCCGAAGGCCAGCTCTGCGTGGGCAGCAGATGGCGAAGGGGGTGGGGGGGGGGGGGGAGGAAAAGTTCAGACACCTCTTAAGGACTCCAGTAATAAAGGAAGCGTCTTCTCCCAAGTTCTTATTTCTGTTTCACAATCAAATCCAAATCTTATAAACATCCACGCTCACTTTTAAATGCTAAGTCACACTGTGACTCGAGTAGCGAGAAACAGTAAATGGTATCTTTCCTCTACTCTCTGTGTATCCAGACTGTTTGGAGACGGGGAGGGAGGGGCCGAGGAAAGATCACATCTGGAATCTGGGGTTGGAGCAGGAACTAGAACAGGTGAAAGGCTGAGAGTTTCCTGGGTCCTGGGAAGCTGGGGTTGAAGGTCATTCTCTCCTTCTTGGTTTCAGGTAAAGAGTAAAGGCCACTGTCAGGAAGCCTGGTGGCCACACGCACACTCCCTGTGGGAAGCAGATGACATCACATCCCGGCCTGTACCCTTGTATCCTCCTGTGTGGCATCTACCGGACTTCTGGGGCCTGTAAGGGACGTTGGGTCTACCCTGCACCCTCCCAGTGCAGTGGGGAGCCTAATGCAGTGGTGACCACCATGACCCCAGAGCCAGAAAGCCTGGGTCCCAAGGTCGGAATTCAGCTCTTCCATTTACCAGCTGTGTGACTTCCAGCAAATTACTTAACCTCCCCATACTTCAAATTTCTCATCGGTAAAGTGGGGATGAGTGTACCAACCTCACAGAATGTTTAAAGGATTAAATCAGTTTATTTTTGTAAAGCTCTATAGCATAGTGTCTGACACATAGTATCACAGAACGGGCAGTAAATGTCGGCTGTTGAACTGGTTTCCTATGTCTGCTACAACGAATCGCCACAAACTTGGTGGCTTAACACAACAGAAATTTATTTTCTCACAGTCCTGGGGGCCAGAAGTCCAAAATCATTCTCACTGGGCTAAAATCAAGGTGTGGGCAGGACCATGCTCTATGTGGAGGTTCCTTGCCTCTTCCGGCTCCTGATGGCTGTTGACATCCTTGGCTTGTGGCCACATCACTCCAGTCTCTGCATGTGTGATCACATTACCTTCTCCTGTCCTGTCTGAAATGTCTCTCTGCCTCCTTCTTATGAAAAACGTTTGTGATTACATTTAGGGCCCACCCAGATAATCTCCCCCTCGTAAACGTCTTAATCACATCTGCAAAGTCCTTTTTGCCAGATAGAGAAAGTAACATTCACAGGTTTCAGAGATTAGCACCTGGCTCTCTTCTGGGGGAACCATTACCCAGCCACCGTAGCTGGTATTAGATGCCAGGGTTGAAGCCTGATGAACAATAAACATGCGGACAGAGTGGGGAGGGAGAGGCCTCCGCACAGGAGCCTACAGTGCCTGCTGCAGAGGCCGGCAGAGGCGGGGCAGAGCTGCCCCGAGTTTCTCTTCTCTAGTGGTGCACAGCGCTGGGGATGGATATGCGAAGGCTGCAAAATTGGAGACACCACTGCTGCGGTGACAGAGGAAAGGCTGGACACGTGACAACTAAGAGGAGAAGCAAGCAGGAAAGGGCCTAAACTGTCACCTCACGCTTTCATAAGGCTGTTGCAAGGGCTCAAAAAGGGTAATGAAACAAATGGAAGTGGGGTGCGCTGTACAGGCGTAGGAGAGCAATGACACCTCAAAGCCTATTTGGAGGTGCCGGTGTAGAATCATCTGCCCTCTTACTCCCCAGGAGAATTCCCTTTCTCTCTGGCATCTTACAGTTCTTCATTTATTGTTATTTAAGGGTGTGCACCCCAAATCCCAGCTGATCCTCTTTGCCCCCATTGCCACGTTCCCCCCAGTCCATGCCCTCACCGGGCCTCCCCTGAAAGACTGTAATGCACTTTTAGTTGATCTCTCAGCTTCCAACTCACTCCCTCTGGAGACAGTGCTTCCCAAAGCAGCCTGCGTGATCTCGTCAAATCAAAAAGAAATCTCATTATGTCACTCTCCCCTTATGGCCTTAAGTGACTTCCTACTGCTTACAAATGGATTTCCAGCTCTTTACTGTAACCAGCATAAGGGCCCTGCCATAGTCTCGTCTCCTGCTGGAACTGTCCTGGTTCACCATGCTCTAGACACATGGGCCTTTCTGTCCCCCCAACACAAAGGCTCTTTCTGCCCTGCACTTACGTGCCAGTTCCTCTGCCCAGGCCATTCCTCTGCTGGACATTGGCACAGCCTCTTCTCAGAATTCAGCTCAACCTCTCAAGTGTCTGCTCAACAGTAACCTCAGAGATGGCTTCCCTGAACCCTCCAACTAAAGGAGCCCCTGCCACTCCCTGACCACTCTCCCTCTCAACACCCTGCCTCATTTCCTCCACAATGTCTCCGTAATTACTCCTGTATTCATGTTTATTCATTTTCGCCTATCTCCCTCCATTAGAATGCAGCCACCCTCTGAGGGCAAGACCAATAGCTACTTTTTTATCCTGATATCCCTGGTACTTGGTGCAGATCCCACCATATCCTAGGGAGTAGGTACATATTTGTTGAATGAATGAACGAATGAAACACCAGCTCTTTTCTTATTGTTAGTGCTGCTCCTGGTGAAATCCTGCATTTCCCTTCACTTTGGATATTTTATATCTATACCTCCCTCATATTTGCTAAGCAGTATCTACATAATAAGGGTATAGTAGCCTGAATTATTAATACTCATCCTGAGAAAAGATCCCTACAGCTTCCAGCAAAAGTACTGGGAGTGTCTTTCATCTACAAGAGAGCTCTCAAGTGATTACTGGCTTGGATGTCTCAGAATGGTCCCAGAAGAAGATAAAATGCGGCATCCAAGGACAGATATCTCTGAGCTTTTGAGGATTGACTTTTCTCCATTCCAATTCTTCCACTTACCCATCAACCAGGAAATCATTATTGAGTGTCTAATATATGCCAGGCTCTATGCCAGGCCCTGCGGATACAATGGTGAGAAAATAGCCATGTTCCCTCCCTCATGGATAGTCTTGTAAGGGAGATGGACATTAAGCACATCCTCACACAAATAACTGTATTATTATAAACTGAGTATGTGCTATGAAGAATAGTCGAAGCTGCTATGAGAGCAACGCAAAATGAGAAAACGAAATTTAAAGGAAACCACACAATTAAATCTGCAATAGCACCAAAAATACTTAGGAATCAATTTAAGAAAAGATGTGAAAACCTCTATGCTGGCCACTAGAAAGCACCGCCGAGAGAAATTAAACTCCTAAGTAAATAGAGAGAGATTTTATGTTCATAGGTTGGGCAGCTGGCTCAATATCATTCCAGTGACGATGGTCTCAAATTGATCTATAGATTCAACATAATCCCAATCAAAATTCCAGCAGGCATTTGTGTAGAAAATAATTTATATAAAAATGCAAATGACCTAGAAAAGCTAAAGCAATTTTTAAAAGGAAGAACAAAGTTGGAGAACTTATACTATCTGATTTCAAGATTTATTCTAAAATGACAGTAGTCAAGACTACTGTAAGTGTAGAAGTGGGGAAAGGAAAGACATGAAGATCACCAAAGCAGAGAAGAGACTCGAGGCATAGACCCGGTCAAAGCCAGTTCAGTTCCAGTAAAGGCGCCAAGGCAACTCAACCGGGAAGGTCATGTCTAGAAGTGGATAGGTAGGTAAAGGTTTCTTAGGACATAAAAGCACAAGCCTTATTAGACTTTATAAAATTCAAAACTTTTGTTCTTCAAGAGACAGTTAAGAAAATGAAAAGGCAGGTCATAGAACAGGAGAAAATATATATAATACATGCACCTAACAGGTGACTAGTACCCAGAACATACTAAAGAACAGGAAAACCTCGATATAACAGACTAATTCGGGCCAGGGGGCGTCTGTTAAAGCCAAAAGTCCGCTATGTAATAAAGCAGGTTTTCCGAATGCGTACGTTAAAAAATTGGCAAGTTAGTTTACCTGTTTTTACTTATGTAGACGTTTGTGTAATTAAAATTAAGTACGTATGAAAGGTTTAATTTCACAGAAAAGCTTTCTATATGTATTACTGTAATTTTAAATTTATACTGAATAGGTCTAGTAAATGAGTGCATTCATCAGTCACCGCAAGGAAACAAATACACACGGCAGGGGCGCGGCCCAGCTCACTAGGAACATCAACCAGCGCGCATGAAAACTGCTGCAGAAAGTCACCCCACAAGACAACAGGGCCAGTGACCACACTGGATGCAGGGTGATCACGTGCTCATCACTCACCCAACATTGTTTAGGAGTGGTGGCTCTTGGATTTAAATATGGAGACTGTAGTTGTAGATATGTAATATTTATGGGGGCGAAATTACTACAGCATTTTCTTAAACATATGGCCTATTTGCCAAAATTTGTTTAAAATAACAGTGAAGTCCTGGCCGGTGTGGCTCAGTGGTTAGAGTGTCATCCTGTGCAACCAACGCTTGCAGGTTTGATTCGCAGTCAGGGCACATACTTAGGTTGTGGGTTCGATCCCTGGTTGGGGAGAGTGTGTGAGACGATCATTCACTGTCTCTCTCTCCCCCTTCCTCTCTCTCTAGAATCACTGAGAGAGAGGAGCGTGACATCTCAGAATTCATGGAAAGAATTCGAGCTGGGCGTGGAAACTGTGCCGAATGCTAAGAAAATAATAAGAAAATACCCACGAGGAACAGACCCTATGGAAAAACAGGGATGTAACCCAGATTCCAGTAGACTGAAGGGTGACTAAGAAATTAGCAAGTGGAGAAAGTGATTAGTCGTTTAGATTGTGGCTTCCACCTCCTAGTGAAACAAGCTGGGCTCTAATGAGGATGAGAGAAAACTGAACCTGCAGAGGTTGTGAAAGATGCTGCTTTTGTGAAAGCTAGGCCCTTGCAGAATTCAGCCCGAGTGGTTGCTTTCCTTCTCCTGTGACATAGGTGCGCATCGTAAAATCATGAGTTCGAAAGTTTCCTTTACTCTGTTACCTTCATAACTACCATACGCATGAAGAGGGAGCTCGATGGCCTTCAACATACGTGGGGGACAGCAGGCAAGAAGGACAAAGCAGACCTACTCCCCAGCATCTGCTTTCCAGTACATTTTCCCTTTGCAATTAAATCCAGATCCTCATGAATATTGATAGAAAACCATAAAAGCAAAATGACCTAAATAAAATAAACGTAGTAGCGAGCAACAGAGCATGGTCTCCTCCCCAGCTCCCCTGTTGATCTGGGAAGTGCATGTCTGTGCTAAGGGTAGGAAAGAAATGAAAAGCTAGAACTCCTTGGTTCTTGAGGAGAGGAGAGCTAAAGAGAGAGAAAAGTTAAATATTAAGATACCCGGACCCTGGGGTTCTAGGCCACAAGAGGAAGGAAGGAAGGAAGGAAGGAAGGAAGGAAGGAAGGAAGGAAGGAAGGAAGGAAGGAAGGAAGGAAGGAAGGAAGGAAGGAAGGAATTAAGTATGTCCTTGAGAAAGAATGGAGATTCTGTGAGCAGGGATCAGGCCACAGATGGCAAAACAGGGACACATTCCTTAGGTCAAGAGGAAAACGTGTCCTGACTCTGTTTCCTCAGCTTCTAACCTGGAGCTGTCCGGGTGAAAATAGCGAGAAAAGAGCAGGGTAGCTCAGCGGCCGGGCCCCGTTCACAGGGAGAGAGAATATTTGGGAGGAAGGAAAGGAGCTTGAGCACCATTCCCCTAGAAAGGGCCATGCAGGCACGTTGGGCGCACCGAGTCCCTGACACTTTCCCAAGTCAGATGGCATGTCTGTGTCCTCAGTTTCTGGATATTTTACCAAACAGCTCACTCTCTCCAAAGCCGTCCAACAGGCTTCAAAGGAGAGGCCACTTCCACTTACGCACTGGCCCATCTGCTTTACCTAAGCTACCTCACTGACCCACCCCAGAACCCCTGGGACGTACGTATCCCCATCCTCACTTGACTGAAAAGGACACTAAGGTTCAGAAAAATCAATCTGTCCAAAGTCAGAATGGAGGGACTTGGATTGAGCTCACACGTGCATGACTCTGAATCCCACGCCACTTCTTCCAGAACAAGAGACGGGAGAGGAGAGACCAGGCGAGGAGGGACCAATCTGTTTCAACTGAGGGGGTAAAAGAAGCTTACTGGGGGCAGGGGGCAGGAGACCATATAGAGAGGTGGGGAAACAGAAGACTAAAAGGAGGCAGAAATCCTCTTTTCTGAGAATGAGCAGAATTACAGAAGAAATTGCCCAGCAAAGAGAATCTGACTTGGGACATGGGAAAAATGGCCAAGGTTGAAAAGGAATCCAGGGACTGGGTTTGGAAGTCAGGGTGAGGATCTCTAGGGTAAGAAGAAAGATGCTGGAGCCTTTTCCTTCAGGTTGGAGAGGAGACAGTGCTCAATTACTGACCTTCCTCTCTCTAGTCACATGACTTGTGCTGGTATAAAAGCTTTCTACCAGCCAGGTTCCTTACAATATTTTCCTGTGTGAAATGGGCGGTAGCAGTGGCTGAAGCTCTGTATCTCTTTCCCAGAAGCTTTCAGACTTTCTTTTCCAAGAAACCGTCTATCTGGAACGAAGACAAGGCAAGGCGGCTTGCTCGGTGCTTGCACCCTGGGAAGTGATGGCAGGCTCAGAAGTGGGAGGGGAAGGTGCTGGGGGGCTGCAGGAAGTCGGCCAGAAATGGAATGTAAGGACCTTACCTGGAGACGGGAGCCAGTGAGGGGGGCAAGGAAACGCGGCCTGGGACATCAAGCCCCGGAGGAGGTTGGAGGGGTCAGGCTGTGTGGGTGCTGAGGGTGAGAAACCAAGTGGGCGGTGTGGATGCTGAGGGTGAGAAACCAAGTGGAAATTGACTTACTCCGTTAAGAAGGGTTCTTCTATTTATAGTCAAAACACGGGGCTCAAGGGCCAGTGACTGCCTGTGGGCTTCCCCGAATATTCTCTAAAGCCTTTTGGGGGATAAGGCCCCCAAAATAGTGCTGGCTCACTGTTCCTCCTACGGTCCCCACCCCCACACTTAACCCGCTTCCCTTTTTTAATACAGTCCCAGAGACTGGTATTGGACAGGGGAGGGAAAGGTGGAGAATCTGTTCTGCAGAAGGAGTGGGAAGCGAGGTAGGGGATGGGTTGGGGGCTGGGCACCTGCTTCCCTGGCGGCTGGAGGGCCCTGTGGGAGCCGGCGCTGGGCGGGGGGCCTGGTCCTCATGGTGTTTTCCGTGAGGAAGCTTGCCTTTTCTCTCTCAAGATCTCTGACCGAGAAAGGGACTTAAGGAAAGTTGGAAAGCGGTATCAATAACTTCCTGCATCTGTGAGGGGAGCAGGAGAAAGGCTGGGGAAACCAGGCGGGGAATTCCCTTGGGAAGCCGAGGGTTGGTCTCTCCCAGAGACACACGATGGCCAATGCAATAACTCCTAGTTAATATCCCGCCCCAGGCAAAGTCAATAATTGCTCTGGGCAGTTCTGCAGGTGTTGCGAGCGAGCGCCGGTGGAGCAGAAAGCCTTGGCCTGGGAGGGGGCCAGTGCCAGGGAGGATGCCCTCCTGACCCCCAGCAGGCCTGCAGGCTGCGAGTGCCGAGTCCTGAGCCTGCCCCTCTTCGCCCCCTTCCAGGACAGTCATGCTGCAGCTGAAGAGCTCCCTGATTCTCGCGGCCTACGTCATCATCTTCGTCACCGGCCTGCCCGCAAACCTCCTGGCCCTGCGGGCCTTCCTGGGCCGGGTGCGGCAGCCCCACCCCGCACCTGTCCACATCCTCCTGCTGAGCCTCACGCTGGCCGACCTGCTGCTGCTGCTGCTGCTGCCCTTCAAGATCGCCGAGGCGGCATCTGACTTCTTCTGGTACCTGCCCAACCTCGTCTGCGCCCTCACGGGCTTCGGCTTCTACAGCAGCATCTACTGCAGCACGTGGCTCCTGGCGGGCATCAGCATCGAGCGCTACCTGGGAGTGGCCTTCCCCGTGCGCTACAAGCTGTCCCGCCGGCCCCTGTATGGGGTGATCGCTGCTCTCATCGCCTGGGTCATGTCCTTTGGTCACTGCACCATCGTGATCATCGCCCAGTACTGGAACTCAACCCAGAAGGCCACGAATTCCGTCGAACCCACCTGCTACGAGGACTTCTCCGAAGAACAGCTGAGGTTCGTGCTCCCCGTGCGCCTGGAGCTGTGCCTGGTCCTGTTTTTCATCCCCATGGCGGTCACCATCTTCTGCTACTGGCGCTTCGTGTGGATCATGCTCACCCAGCCCCACGTGGGGGCCCACAGGCGGCGCCGAGCTGTGGGGCTGGCTGTCGTGACCCTCCTGAATTTCCTGGTGTGTTTCGGGCCTTACAACGTATCCCACCTGGTGGGCTACTACATGAAGAAAAGCCCCAAGTGGCGAGCGGAGGCGGTGGTGCTGAGCTCCCTCAACGCCAGCCTGGACCCCCTGCTTTTCTATTTCTCGTCTTCGGATGTGCGCAGGGCCTTCGGAAAAGGCCTTCAGATACTGAGGCATCAGGGCTCCTCTCTGCTGGGACAAAGAGGCAGAGATGTAGCCGAGGTGACAAATGGGGACAGGGGTGTGAGTCAAGCAGAGGGAGTACCGAGTTCTGACTTCACCACAGACTAGGGGTGTCCCTGGATCTTCGGAGGCGCTGGAGGCTACTCATGGGCTGAGCAGGCTGGGAGACGGAGGGCAGGAGGGTTCCGAGCAGGAGCCCTCAGTCCACGACTGCGACTGGACAGGTCTCTCTCGGCAGCTGGCTATCCCTTCCCGACTGAATCTTTCTTCCCAAAGGAACTCAGCTCCCTGGCACAAGAAGCGATGGGTAGGGAGACAAGCACTGTCAGGCCGAGTTTTAGATGCAGTGTGGCTAATACGATTTCAGCCCTTGCGAGGTGGCTGGTAGCTGGGGGTGATCAGGGAGAATCCTGAAGCAATCTTGCCACAAGCTCTGAAACAACGTCTAGACGCTGGTCTAGCTGTTGAGGCTGGAAAGAAGCCAATGGGAAAGAGATGGAAGAGAAATACTAAATGAGGTCAAAGAAGACTCAGGAAAGTTCTGAGCCAAGGGAACTAGGAGGGGCTGGGGCCTTGGGTCTCTAATGCTCTAGATTTACAATGTATTGGTCAGACCTGCTGCTTTGTAACTATGCTCCAGGCGTCTTCACATGTGTATCTTGTCTCCCCCATTAAACTGGGAACTTCCTGAGGTCCGGGTCTTGTCTTCTTCCCCGTGGCACCCTGTGCAGATCAGGATACAGCTGGGCATCCATCAGTCAGAGCTCAAGACTGACTAGCCCAGGAATAGACACCCTGGTCTGGCAGATCGAAAATAAAGATGATAAAACTCTGAAGTGAGTGTCCCAAATTTTTGTAACATTTCTGCAGGCATGGGGAGGGCAAAAATGGGATGAAGAAGCAGACTGAGCAGCAGAGGGGGAAGGTGGTGCGTCTGAAACCACAGAAACATTAAGGTAAAGATGTAATGAGAGTGGATTAAGTGAGAGAACTGATGTAATCCTGTTTAGACTGAGGAACAGAGACTGGATTTAGAAAGAGAACCTGGGCCGAGTCCTGACTCAGTTATCAGGGTGGCACAGGGGGCTTAAAATATCCAACTCTCCTGCTTAGAAACCTGCTGGGTTTCTAACAAAACACATTCAATGCCATTCTTAGCATCAAAAGTTTTCCTCTCAGGAACTCGCATCACATCATTCCATTACCTGCCCTGTACCCTCTCTCCGGTCCCAATTCCATCTACCGAACTCATCTCTCCACAATAGAGACCCCTAGACCACTCTTTCTAGGTAGCTGACCCTCCAGGCCCCAGCCTAGTGTTTGCAACAGAGGCTATACATCAGAATTACATATAGAGATATAAAAATAATACAAATGTACTGACTCAGAATCTCGGGGGGGGGGGGAGGGTGGGGGGGGGTGTGGAAAGCAACAGGCGAGCTTTAAAAAGCTCCCCAGGTGATCATGATAAACAGCTCAGCCAGGAATCTCTAGTCTAGCTCAGGGTCCCAATGTGTCCAAGAAATTACTCTTCGGAGGGACCTTTCCTGCTTATAAGGCCCCCTTACCTCAACCCCATGCACCCCCATCTTCTGATTGCTTCTTATGAAACCCCACTCAATATTTACTTTCTACAGAAAGACTTCCCTTATTACTTCCATCCAACGGAGAGCTCATTTTCTCTGTTTTCCTTCCTCGAAACAACACTGGACTGGTGTCATAAGAGCCCTTGCTTCAGTGGTGGTTCTGCCTACCAGCTGGATGACCTTGAGCAGGTCACACCTCCAGCCTCCGTTTCCAGATCATAAGAATGAGGATAGTGTCTGCCTCCCGGGGTCACTGAGGATTTAAATGAGACCGCGTATATGAAATTGCTGAGAAGTTATTGAGTATTACCCAGCTCTAAGATAGCAACTGAAGCACAGGCAGAAATTTAAGCACAAGTAGAAATTTAAAATGACGAAAATAATATATTCGATAGCCAACTCTATAGGATAGTTTGATAGTAATGTGTGAGGGGGGGGGAATCTGGGATTTTCAGATTTCCAAGAGTTTGTATTCCCAAAAAAGCTCATTTGATTTTGGGTAGTATTAAAAGAAACCATGTCAAAACTAGTGGATCACCTCACTCCACTGAGGTCTATTCGGTAGCATGTCCAGAACTGAGCAACACATTTTATAAAGGACATTCACTCGAGGAATCAAAGGGTAATTACTTGGTTAATCAGAAAAATTAACCAAAATATCTTGGAAACTTAAAACCTAATAAAAATAAAATAACACATTCAATGCCAGGCACTGTTCTGGAGAAGGAGCCTCAGATGATGAAGGGAACTTGCCAAGGCCAATAGGCGAGAGGGAGCTTAAATCCAGGTTTTCCTGACCCCAAAGTGCCTGCCTTTCTCGCTGACGCCTGAGAAGCAACTAAGAGAAGGCCGCGTGCGTGGCTGGGACGAGGCAGGTTCCGCTGTATGGAAGATGCAGTCTCTGCAGCTCCGCAAGGAAGAACATGAATCACGGGCAAAGAGGCAGGGGGTTACATCTTAAAGGGTCAGGGCTGTTTAAAACGGAACCGACTGCCTCAGCAACTAATCACTTCCCAGTCTCCAGGAAAGGCAAACTAGAAGACAGAAAATGCCCATCTGAGGACACTGAGGAAGTCACACATCTGATAAGGGCTGCACCGGTAACGGCCAGACCCCTTCCAACCTGAGATGCCTGGGGTTTTAGGGACATGGCTCCTCCTGCTAATCAGAAAAGTGCAAGAAAATCTCTGGTCCTGGTCTGAGACTTTCAGGGTGAAACTGTAGCTATTCACTAACAAGTATTCCATCTTCATTAAGTCACTTGATATCTATCCCATTTCTTCACTGGGAAAATAGTATTTCAACTGCTCACCAAATATGGATTGATTACCTACGATAAGCCAGGATATATAAGGAGCTGGGGGTGCAGCTGGGGCTTCCATTCTAGTGGGGAAAAAGAGTTAATAACCAAGTAAACAAATAAACAACCAAGGTGATTTCAGAATGTGGCAAATGGTTTTTACAAACAGATATGGGGTTTAAGAGGAAGCCTAAGGAGGGATTTGAGAGGGGTTAGAAGAGTCTCTTGGGTCAGCGATGCTCAGCTGAGACCTGAATGAGAAGGAGTGGCCATACAAAGGCCCACTGGAAGGGCATTCTAGAAACAGGAACTGCTGATGCAAAGGCCCTGAGGAGCGGAAGAAACCTTAGCATGTCAAGCCAGTGCGGGGCTAGAGCAGTGGTTTGCAAATTTAAGCATGTATTAGAATCACATGGAGAGCTTTCTCAAGCCAGAATTGCTGTCTGCCCTCCCCACAGTTTCAGAATCAGTAGGTTTGGGATGGAACCCAAGAGTCTGTATTTCTAACAATCCCAGGTGATACTGGTGCTGATGGTTCACTTTGAGAACCACTGGGCCAGATTATCGTGAACTGTGGGGGGTGAGTGATGGAAGATGATGTTGAAGAGGTCAGAAGAAACCAGACCACGAAAAGTTTTTTAGGCCACAGATAGGAGTCTGAATTTATTCTAAGAGTTTTTGAAGCCATCAGAGGGCTTTAAGTGAGAGAGTGGAATGATCTGTTTCCGTTTTCAGGTGATCATTCTGGCGCTGTGCCTACCACTGAAGGCAGATGGGTGTTAGGTTAAGGAGATAAAGTGCACGGCAGAGTTAAGAAAGCATAAAGTACCGTGGCAAACATGCAGGGTTTCCATCAGGCTGGCACCTCGGTGAAAATGGAGCTGTTTCCTCTTTCATTCGAATACAAGTCATGCATCTACTTAATAAATAGATGTCCCCAGTGCTGTGCTAGGAAATGGTTCACAGCCAGCTCTAGGGATGGGAGGGGGTGTGGAGCAGGGGGGTTGGAGGTTAGGAAAGGCTCTGAGTTGCTGCACTTGCCAATTTCTGTGGCAGACACACTCCACCAGGACCAGTTTCTACCAACATGAAGACACTGAGCATGGGTTTGGCAAGAGATGCTAATAATCAGCTCTTGCAGGCCAACTCAAGCACATGCCTAGATACACTCCCAGCACATATGCTCACCTGGCAGACAGATCAGATCCTACTTGAGAAAACTTTCTCTCTGCCTGGCTACATTTAGGACAAGGCTCTGGCACAGGAAACACTAGCTCAGTGTGGCTGGCTGGGCCTGGTCCAAGAGAATCCGGGTGGCTGGTTAGATTGCAGGACTCCTCTGAATCCCCTGCAGATGGCAGATGGGTAAACAGAAATATTAGTGTCTGGTTAATGAATAACACAGGCAGCAGCCATAGAGCCACCACCAGGAACCGGGCTGGAGGGATCTGGCTCAGCCTGACCTAGGAAAGGGGAACCTGCATTGACTATCTCATTTCCTCTTTTGCCGCCCCCCTTCCTCAGAAATTCTCATCTGACCACACAGAGCTCATGTGTAGTGTGGTTTTGTGGTGATCAGTGCGGTCAGAGAAGGCAGAGGTGGGCCAGCCTGGAGAGGGTGGGAAGGAAACACGCAGCCAGGATTCCACGCCCGCTCCTTCCAACCTTCTGCCCCTCACTCCAGGCTTCAGTTAGTTCTCTCTCTCTCTCTCTCTCTCTCTCTCTCTCTCTCTCTTCAGCTTTCTCTACTTCCTGTGGTTAGATACTTTGGCCCATTTTTTTTCTTTTCTTTATTTTTCTCTAGTCACAGGAAATGAGGACATTTCTCATCTACAGATTGCACATTCAACCAGGAAATTGGGCCAAAGATCTCTAAGCCTTCCAAAGTATTAGTCCAGTAACCCACTTGGCAAAGTTTCAAATGTCTGGAAAGGTAGCAGATGAGAATTTAGCTTTCCCCAGTACATAAACACACGCCCCCTCCCACTCTGTATCTTCTTAATATACTTGCATTGTAATTGTGTTAGAACAATAGTCGACGTTTACATTATTGTGACTATGTAAATAGGGGAGTTCTATAGTAAACTGTGATTACCTTTTCTGCCTTGCACAATTTTCCCCCCACCCCCTGGAATTAAAATTGCTTTACGCCCAGCCGGTGTGGCTCAGTGGTTGAGCATCGACTCAGGATCCAGGAGATCAGGCTTCGGTTCTCGGTCAGGGCACATGCCCGGGTTGCGGGCTCGATCCCCACTGGAGGTGTGCAGCAGGCAGTCGATCAATGACTCTCTCATCATTGATGTTTCTCTCTCTCTCCCTCTCTCTTCCTCTCTCTGAAATCAGAAAAGATATATATATATTTAAATTGCTAGAAGAAGGAAGGAAATAATAAAGATCAGAGCAGAAATAAATGACATAGAGACTAAAAAAAATACAAAAGACCAATGAAACCAAGAGCTGGTTCTTTGGAAAGATAAACAAGATTGGTGAACCTTTAGCCAGACTCATCAAGAAACAAAGAGTGAGGACCCAAATAAACAAAATCAGAAATGAAAGAGGTGAAATAACAACTGACCCAACAGAAATACAAATGATTGTAAGAAAATACTATGAACAACTATATGCCACCAAGTTGGACAACCTGGGTGAAATGGACAAATTCCTAGACAAATACAATCTTCCAAAACTCAACCAGGAAGAGTCAGAAAACCTGAATAGATTGATAACTGCTGATGAAGTTGAAGCAGTAAGCAAAGGGCTCCCAGCACACAAAAGCCCTGGTCCGGACGGCTTCACATGCGAGTTTTACCAAACATTCAAAGAAGAACTAACACCTACCCTCCTCAAACTATTTCAAAAAATCCAAGAGGAAGGAACACTTCCAAACTCTTTTTAAGAGGCCAGAATTAGCCTACTTGAAAGACCAAAATCACATGATCATATCAATAGATGCAGAAAAAGCATTTGATAAAATCCAACATCCATTTTTATAAAAACTGTCAGCAAAGTGGGAATAGAGGGATTGTACCTCAACATAATAAAGGCCATGTATGACAAACCTACAGCTTCATACTCAATGGGCAAAAACTAAAACCATTTTCCCTATGAACAGGAACAAGACAGGGGTGTCCACTTTTACCACTCTTATTCAACATAGTACTGGAAGTCCCAGCCACAGCAATCAGACAAGAAGAAAACATAAAAGGCATCCAAATTGGAAAGAAGTAAAACTGTCCTTATTTGCAGATGACATGATATTGCACATAGAAAATCCTAAAGGCTCCACCAAAAAACTACTAGATTTAATAAATGAATTCAGCAAGATAGCAGGATACAAAATTAATACCCAGAAATCGATGGCATTTTTATACACCAATAACAAACTCTCAGAAAGAGAAACTAAAAAAACAACCCCACTTACCATTGCAGGTTAATATCCAAAATATATAAAGAACTCATATAACTTAACAAAAGGAAGACAAACAGTCCAACTCAAAAATGGGCAAAGGACCTAAATAGACACTTCTCCAAAGAGGACATACAGATGGCCAAGAGACATATGAAAATATGCTCAAAGTCACTAAGCATCAGAGAGATGGAAATTAAAACCACAATGAGGTATCACTTCCCACCTGTCAGAATGGCTGCCACCAATAAATCAACGACCGACAAGTGCTGGCGAGGGTGTGGAGAAAGGGGAGCCCTGGTGCACTGCTGGTAGGAACGCAGACTGGGGCAGCCACTATGGAAAACAGTGTGGAGTTTCCTCAAAAGATTAAAAATGGAGCTGCCATTTGACCCAGTGATCCCACTTCTAGGAATATATCCTAAGAAACCTGAAACACTAATCACAAGAACTTATGCACCCCTGTGTTCATAGCAGCACAATTTACAATAGCTAAGATCTGGAAACAGCCCAAGTGCCCATCAGTAGATGAGTGGATAAAAAAGCTGTGGGATATTTACACCATGGAATACGACGCAGCTGTAAAAAATGATCTTTTATCCTTTGGGACTGTATGGAGGGACCTGGAGAGGATTATCCTAAGTGAAATAAGCCACATCAGAGAAAGACAAGTACCACATGATTTCACTTATATGTGGAACATAATAAGCAAAATAAACTGATGAACAAAATAGATCCAGAGACATAGAAGCACGGAACAGACTGAGGGATCTCAGAGGGAAGGCGGGGGTGGGGGAGTGGGTGGGGAGAGATTAATCAAAGAACTTAAATGCATATATGCATAACCTATGGATACAGACATTGGTCTGGGGAAGGCCTGGGGATGGGGTGGATGCGGGGTGGAGGGGATCAATGGGGGTAAAAAAGGGGACATCTGTAATACTTTCAACAATAAAGATTTTTAAAAATTAGAAAAAGTAATAATAAAATAAAATTTGGATTTGGTTATTTACAAAAAAATTGCTTTATTTTTTATTTGCTTAGTTTTGTACATGCTTATCACTAATCCCCCCCCCCCCCCGGGCAAACTCTTTACAAATTGTCTTATTTCCTCTCAAGACCTTCAGAGGTATTGGTAGGATACAGATTTCATCTTCCTAAAGAAATCCCTCCCAGACCTTTCTGACTTGCTTCTGGCCTGGTGATAGTATCTGCCAGGTATATAGCTGGCCCTGGACACTCTTGGGAGGCCTTTTGCTTCTCTGTTCTTGTTTCTCTCCCTTGGTTTCTGCCCTCTACCAGCTCCTTTAGAAAGCATGTCGAGACTGTGCATGTCAGAAAACATCTTTATCCTGCTTTCGTGTTTAATTCATATCGGGGTATGAGTGGAATTCCAGATTGGAAATCATTTTCCTTCAGAATTTTCAAGGCATTGTCACATTGCTTTCTAGCTTCCAGTCTTGTTGAAAATTCCCAATATATTCTGATGTTTGATCCCCTGTGTGAGGCCTATATTTTCCTCACTGGAAGTTCGAAGGGTCCTTACCTTTCTAGCAAGTATTCCAAATTCATCCCTTGTGCTAGGTGCTCGATGGACTCTCAGTCTGCAAAATAATTAATAACCTTCAGTTTGGAAAAGTTCTCTTAAAATATTTTGTGATTAGTTCTTTCCGTCATTTTCTCTCTTCTCTCTTTCTAGAACTCCTATTATTTGGGGGATATTGAACCCCCTAGACTGGCCCACTAATTTTCCCTTCTCTCCCATTTCTATCTCTCAATCCTTTTGCTCTGCTCTCTGTGAGATTTCCTCAAGTGCATATTGCACCTCTTCTATTTAATTTTTCCTTTTGGCTATCACTTTCATTCCCAAGCACTTTCTTTTATTATCAATATTGTGTTATGGTTGTAATATCCATTTGGATCTCTTTGAAGAATGTTCACCGAGTTGCCTTTTTTTTTTTTAATTCTCACCCAAGGATATTTTTTCCATTGCTCTTCAGAGAGAGTGGAAGATGATAGATGATAGATAGATAGATAGATAGATAGATAGATAGATAGATAGATAGATGATAGATAGATAGATAGATAGATAGATAGATAGATAGATAGATAGATAGATAGATAGATAAACATCGATGTGAGAAAGACACATCAATTGGTTGCCTCCAGCAGGTACCCGGACCTGGGATCGAGCCTGCAACCAGGTGTGTGCCCGTGACCAGAATCGAACCCGAGACCCTTCAGTCTGCTGGCTGACCCTCTAACCACTGAGCCAAACCAGCTAAGGCCCAAGTAGCCTCTTTTGGTCTCCATCCTTTATGCTACAGGTGTCATCAGATATCTGGTAATCCTTGATATCTGCTCATTCTAAAGAGAAGGAAAGGAGACTAATCTCTTTTTAGATGTACAAAAGGTATATAAAGGCAACAGACATGATGCCCAGGGTTTGCTTTAACGGCAGAAAAGAAAAGGGAAAGGAGTGGAATGTGGAAAATCTCAATAACTGTTGAATTCGGGTAATGGGTAAATTAGATTCTACAGTACTATGCCCTCTACTTGTGATGTTGTTTGAAAATATTCACAATAAAAATGTGGTTGGTGGCAGAATTTAATTCCTTGAGGGCTGTTGAACTGAGGGCCTCAGCTTCTCACTGGCTGTGGGCCTGAGGCCTCCCTGGTTCCTACCATGTGCACCTCTCCCCGGGGCAGCTGGCTTCCACCAGGGCAAGAAAGCACGAAAACAAGAGACGACAAGATGAAGGCAGCCTTTTTATAAACCTAATCTTCAAAGTGATCTGTTGTTTTTGCTCAGCTCATTCTCAGAGGGAGAGTGGATTATACAAGAGTGGGAACGCAAGGAGGTGGGATTGCTGGTGCCATCTTGGAGGCTGCCCCCCACTGGTACTAAATAGTGAGTGAAAGCTGTGAGCACACGGACTAGGCTTCACTAAAGGGTGGCTCAGCTGGGTCATTCAGTTGGGGGAACCTCCGATGTCAATACTTAGGGGTTTTCTTGGCTGATCAAATTTCCCAGGAAAAATTCTTCTGTTCTCCGGAGAGTGAAAGAAATTTAGAAGCCAAATGGAAAATAGGTGTGTTGGGTTCAACATCCAACATTCCTTTAATCTCTTCTTTATATTACGTTGCTCCCTCGTCCAACCGTGCCTGGTATCTCACATTCCAAGGACCCTTTGTATTGTCCTCTCTAAAGAGTGAAACTGCAGTCTTGTCCTGGGTGAGGGGCAGCTGCCTTACATCAGGAACTTGGGGAAGAGATCTGGGGATTCTTTTCTTTTCTTTTATAGGAGTACACATTTATTTATTTATTTTTAAATATATCTTTATTGATTTTTTTTTTTTTAGAGAGAGGAAAGGAGAGGGAGAGAGAGAGATAGAGACATCAATGATGAGAGTCATTGATCGAGCCCACAACCCGGGCATGTGCCCTGACCGGAAATCGAACCCCGATCGCCTGGATCCTAGGTCACCGCTCAACCGCTGAGCCACGCCCGGCTGGGATTCTTTTCAAATAGACTTTCAACCGATCCTCCTTATGTTAGCTTGCCCTTCGCCCTCCTTTCCAGAGGTGTTTGTTGCCTCAAAAGCCTCATGTGGATCTTACAGTAAAACTTTGTTGATTCAGCTTTCACAGGTCTGCCAAGTCAGCTGCCCATTAGCACTCATCGGCTTTCCAACTGCCCGGATCTGGGTGTCATTGCATTTGCTTTTGTGCTTCTCCTGTCCCTATGGGTTTAGTGCTTTCTAGATGATCTTTACTGTCATTGTAGTAGGATTTCAGGAAGGAGCCAAAGGTGCTTTCAGTTCATTCGCCTCAAGTATTTCTTTTTTTATTATTATTTGTTTATGTGTTTATTGTCTGACTTCTCTTGAACATGGGTTCCAAGGTAACCTATCTATTTTGTTCACCTATACACCCCCAGCAGGCACAACAATTCAACAAGTGACTGAATCACTTTGCCAGCAAAGGAAACTTGCTACTCACCCTCAACAAGTTGGTAGCAGACTCAAGTCTTCTGAGTTTCCATCCAGTGCCCTTCCTTCCACAGCATGGGTGGGATGTGGGTGATTTTGCTAACTGCTGACACCTAACAAGTTATAAAGTGCTTTACATGTTACAGAGTGATTTTAGGATCTTATCTCATTTGATCCTGACAACAGCCCATGGGCCAGGTAGAAAAAGAATTATTATTGGCCCTAATATAGTTATGATCCTCTCCAAGAACTATCCTGTGCTAAAGAAATCACCAACCTTGTGCCTGACCTTTTATCCCAGGCCACTGCCATTTGTCTTGCCCTTCCCGTCACTTCCTCTGCAAAGATGGGAATTTTAAGGCTTGTCATTTCTCAAATAGGCCTCAAGAATCCAAGACCAGCTCTCTCATAAAGAGGAAAACAGGTACAGACATGGGTAAGTAATACAAGAGCCTTTGAGCAAAGAGAATGTCTGGGTTTTGCATGGTTGGAGAAGAAAAGTGGGATTGTCCAAATTAGTATAACATAGAGGAGAGGTTGGTACTGGGAGGGGGCTTAGATCCTGCAAGGAGAGGAAATAAGTCCCAGAACTGAAGAGCAGTCTGTGTATAGTGGGGAGAGAGGTGGGATGAAAATAACCATTTACATAATCAGTAGACTCTCGAAAGGAAAGGAAAGGAAAGGAAAGGGAAAGGAAAGGAGAGGAGAGGAGAGGAGAGGAGAGGAGAGGAGAGGAGAGGAGAGGAGAGGAGAGGAGAGGAGAGGAGAGGAGAGGAGAGGAGAGGAGAGGAGAGGAGAGGAGAGGAGAGGAGAGGAGAGGAGAGGAGAGGAGAGGAGAGGAGAGGAGAGGAGAGGAGAGGAGAGGAGAGGAAAGGAAAGGAAAAGAGAAAAGAAAAGAAAAGAAAAGAAAAGAAAAGAAAAGAAAAGAAAAGAAAAGAAAAGAAAAGAAAAGAAAAGAAAAGAAAAGAAAATCTATAATATAATCATAAAGCTAGTTACAAATACTCTAGACAGTAGATTGTATAAAACAATGACATCAAGATCTTAGGATCTAAGATGAGCTTGGTCTAAATTCTGCCTGAGACCTCACCAGTGAAAAGTGAACGCAGTGTATATGGTCCCCTTGAGGGAAACAAGATGTGACCTCAGAAATCACACCAAGTCCCAAGAGCACAGGTCGCAGAGATAAGAGGCTGTAATGCGGGGCACATTTTCCTAGGGCCACTTGCTCTCCTCTCTTGGAACCTGCCTGCCCCCTCGTGGGCAGATGAGGTTATTACTGCCTCCGACGCAGCGAGGCCCAGGCACCGCGGAGGCTGCGGCTGGTGGGCACCTGCAGCCAGGAAAGTCTCAGAAGCAGAAACCTAAGGCTGAGGAGTTGGCAAGGGGCCCACCTCCTTAACCTTGCAGCGAATAAAGACGAATCTTGGTGTGGAAAGGGGCTCAAGACATCTTACTAAGCTACAAAAACAGTCGCAGAAGAACATCAAGAAAACAGTATTGTCCCTAATGTTAAATTAACTGTATGTAATAATAATAGCAGCTAAGCGTCCTGAGATCTTGGACACGTGGACCCAGTGCTAATCCCTCTGCGCACCTTCTTCAGTGACTCTACCAAAGCACAGTATAGGGACTGTCATGACTTTTCTTTTTACAAAAAGGAAAATTGAAACTTAGAGTGACTGTTAAATAACTTGCTCAGTATCTCATAGCAAATAAGTGGCAGGGGTAGGACTAGAACCTGGGTCTGGATGACTCTGTAGTCTGAACTCTCGGTCATTATCTTACACTGCCTCCCTAAGAAAAGCGTAACGCGCACGTATGCAGGCATGTCGACAGTGGTGATTTAGGGAGTTAGGCAAGGGGAGGTAGGTCAGCTTTCATCTTCTGCTTCACATAATTCTGTACTGTTTATATTTTTCCATGAGCATGTGTTATTTCATAATAGAATACAAAGATTTATTTAAGTAATAATTCTGCTCTCCCAACACCACACAGAAGAAAACTCAGATTACTCTAGCATTTAGGCCCTGTTTACTGAGCAATTACTATGTACTTTGTTGAGTGCTAAGCACTTCACATTCAAGACTTCACTGAAGCCCCAGCTACTATTGCTCAGTGGTTAGAGCATCGGCCCTTGGACTGAGGGCTCTGTGTTTGATTCTGGCCAAGGGCATGTACCCCAGTTGCAGGCTCCATCACCAACTCCGGTCAGAGCTCATGCAGGAGGCAACCAATCAATGAGTCTCTCTCACATCAATGTTTCTCTCTCTCCCTCCCTCTCTCTTCTTCCCTTCCACTCTTTCTGAAAACCAGTGGAAAAAATATGCTTGGGTGAGGATTTTTTAAAAAAGAAAGACTTCACTGAATCCTCACAACCATGTCCTGAAGGAGGGTAGTCTCATTAACCCCCTTGACAGAGGGGGAACCTTAGCCTGAGATGTCAGTTGATCTCACCAAGGTCACATAACAATGCAGGGACTCAGCTCAGGTCTGACTGGTTTCCCTACCATGATTTTACCTACTTTAGTATCCTAGTCTTGCAGGAATGATCATGATGATAATAATAAAAGTTTAAGTGCTTACCATGCCCCAGGCCTGTGCTTTTCATGCATGATCTCATTAAATCTCCATGGCAATTCCCATATTACAGATGAGGAAACTGAGGCTCAGCAGTGAGGAAGCCACTTCTTTGCCCAGGGTCAGCCAGTAGAATTGGGACTAGAACTCATTCAAGTCGCCATACGTGGTACCGGCATCCACCCAGTTGCTCCCACCAAAAACTCAGTAGTTATACTTGGCTCCTTCTCTTTCCTTTTCCTCCTCATGTCTAATCCATTGGTTCCATTTGGTTCCAGCTTCCAAAATACATACTCATTTCTCACTATGCAGCCCCAATGGAAGCCACCACCATCTCTCATCTGGGCCACCGTGAAGGATCCCTCACATGTTTCCATTCCTGCCCCTCAGCCCCTATTCCATCCAGTCCCCACACTGCAGTCAACGTGATCTTTTTCAAATCTCTCACTAAATATCCTCTCATTCAGCCTTTCTCAGGGTCTTGGGAAAGAATTAAGCCCTGCAAAGGATGGTATGAGTGACTGTTTTCTCTCTTTCCCTAAGGATGACACTAGCTAATACGATTCTCTTTCTAACACAAGAGGAGATGAGCTAATTCACTACATGCAATGGATGCCTTAGAGTGTCAGGGCTTGATTCTCCCCCAAAACTGGGTGGGAATGGCTACGAAAGTTTCCTGTCACACTTCAGCTATTAATGCCAATAACCTACTAGGCCCTTGCGACCTGCCAGCCACCACCCCTCCACCTCTGCAGGCTCATTTCCTGCTAACCTTTTCTTCAACACAAGAGCTTTTTTCCTGCTCATTTAGAGAAGCCTCATTCCTGCCTCGGGACTTTTGCAAAGGCTGTTCCTTCTGCTTGGAACCCCTGTGCCCAGGCCTTGACCAGCTCCCTCTGTTAGTCATTCAGGTCTCAGCTCAAATGCTACCAGCTCAGAGAGGCCCTCCCAGACACATTAATTAAAGATACATTGCCAGTCCCTGCAGTTCTGCTGTCTGTTTTATTTCTGTTGCAGCACCTACTTATCATGATCTACAAGTGCCTTCCAGGGTGTGTCTTCCCACTCAGCTGAGTGACACTGGGCAGTTCTATTTTATTCAGAGCTGAAACCTCATTAACCAGCAAAAAGCTTTTCACAAGGAAGCAAGCTGTAAAAGTGCATTTGGAGAATTTATCAGACATTTAGTTTGTGCCAATCAGTGGGCTAAGAGCTTTGCAATGTATCCTTCTATCACCCCCAGCATTGTCCAACGGAAATAGAATATAAGCCTTTTTAAATTTTCTAATAGCCACATTAAAAGAATTAAAAAGAAGCAGATTAAATTCACATTAATAATATATTTTATTTACCCCCAACATGTTTCAAGTATTACCTTCTCATCAATTGATTTAAAAAGAGAAATTTTAATTTATTTTTTTATTGATTTATTTTAGAAAGAGAGAGAGGCACTGATTTGTTATTCCATTTATTTATGAATTCATTGGTTGCTTTTTAAAAAATATGTTTTCATTGCTTTTTAAAGAGGGAGGAAGGGAGAGGGAGAGAGAGAAAGATTCATGTGAGAAACATCAGTTGGCTGCCTCCCGCATGCACCCCAACCAGGGATCGAACCCACAACCCCGGCATGTGCCCTGATGGGGTTCAACCAGCGACCTTTTGGTGCACGGGAGGACACTCAACCAACTGAGCCACACCGGCCAGGGCCCTTGGTTGATTCTGGCATGTGCCCTGACGGGGGATGGAACCCGCAACCTTGGCATATGGGGACAACGCTCTAACCAACTAACCTACCCGACTCTTTTCTTTTTTTTTTGTACTCCTCTTCAGTCCCTCCTGTCTGCCTTCTGGGTCCTGAGGAGCTCCCCGCTGCCTCAGAGTTTGGGGTTCGCAGGCTTTCACTTCAGGCCCGAGCCCCCAGGGGCTGCAGGGCAGGAAAGCGGGAGGCGGTCCCCAGCGAGGCCCCTTAAAACCTGAGCCAAACTGCAGCGAGCTGGAGGGGCCTCAGCCAAAGTGGGTGGGGAACAGCCAAGCAGGGACCCCCAGCCAAGCCGGGGAGCATGCACAGGTTAGCGCTGAGCGGGCCTGCAGGGCACATGGTAAGTGACGTGCCAGCCGCTGGAGGCAGAGCTGACCCTCGTGGGAAGAAGCCGGTGGGCCCAGATCACCAAGCTCCACGCGGGGCCCTCGGCCCTGCCCTTGCCGAGGGCGCTAGAAGGGGAGCTGGGCCAGGTTGAAGCCAAGTTGGAACTTCTTCAACTGAGAATATGAAGAACTGTCAGTCTGGGCTTCTAGGGGCAGGGGGTTTATTCCCGGGCAGGGCCTTTGAGGGGAGCTGGACAGGGCTTCCTTGAGGTCAGGAGAGACCTCGGGAGGCTTCTCTGAGGTATATTGAGAAATGGTCAGTGCCAAAGTAAAATGTGTACAAAAATTGTGCCATGTTATAAAGGTTTACAGTGAATGAATTATACAAAAACATATCCAGGGCAATATGTGTGGTTTTTTTCCCCCTCCTTACCCAAGGATATTTTTTCCATTGCTTTTTCAGAGAGAGTGGAAGGGAGAGAGAGACACACACATCGATTGGTTGCCTCCCGCACTCGCCCGACTGGGGCCGGGGATCAAGCCTTCAACCGAGGTACTTGCCTTTGGCCAGAATCGAACCCAGGACCTTCAGTCTGCAGACCGGTGCTCTAACCACTGAACCAAACCAGTTAGGACACAATGAGGTTTTGCAGGCAATTTGATTTATAAGAAATAACGAGGTGGCCTGGTAACGCGACACAGTTTTCAAGTTGTACAGTGAATGAGACCTTGCTCTCTCAACCCAGTCAGCCTGCCTCTGTAACTCTCTGAAAAAGCCCAACTGGAGATAATCTAAGGAGTTAAAAGTTCATTTTCCTGGGTCCTGCTTCCATAGGGAGAGACCCCACGTGTTCTGTTGGGAATTAGTGAGGAGGGCTCTCCTGGGAACAAGCTGTAAGGGAACCTGGGATGAAAGGAGGTCTTGAGAGATCTTTCCTCGGGTCACCATGTTGGAGGGACATGGATCCCTGATGTGCCTTGTGGATGAGTGCAGAAGGGCGTTGTGTAAGGAGTGAGCTTTGTCATGGTGGGGGAGAGCTTTTGCTGAGACCGTCACAGTGACCCTGTGACCACACATCATATCAGGAATGCAGAACATCTGGTGAGGTTTTGAGGCAGAGTCCCTTGCCCGTCGGAGAAGAATATGAAAGGAGATTCACGCTCTGGGAAATGTTGGAGGTGTTACTATAGGGCCAAGATTGCGTGATATGTTGGATAGGGGGCTCTCTGCAGGGAAGTTACTGAGTAGTAATCTCTGATGGAGGCTCGACTGCATGCCCAGGCGTAGGCTTAGGCATGAACAAGGGGGCTGGTCCTTCATTCAGCTCACCAATGTTTACTGAGTGCCTGCTCTGTGTCAGTCACTGTGTACTAGGGATACAGCGGGAAACAAGAGTTCCCGTCTTCATAGGACTGACCATCTAGACGAGCTGTATCTAACAGAAATAGAACGGGAGCCCTATATATAACTTAAAATTTTCCAATAGCCAAGTTTTAAAAAAGAAAGAAGAAACAGGTGAAATTAATTTAAATTTTAATATTTTATTTAACCCAATATATCCAAAGTATTACTTCAACATGTAATGTAAAGATATTAGTGAGATGTTTATATGCTTTTTTGCATTTTTTTTGCAACGTCTTTAAAATGCAGTGTGCGTGCTTTACACTTGCCCCATATTTCTTTTAATGATTAGTCACATTTCTGATGCTCAGTAGCCACATGTGGCTCGTGGCTACTATAGTGGACAGTGCAGCTCTAGACACTATCAAGATAAATTAATAGAGATGTTTCCGGTAGTGATAGATGCCATAACTAAAAAAAAGCAGAGTTAGAAGATCAAAAGGGCAGGTAATGCTTTGGGCAAGGTGGTCAGACTGGGAAGGCCTCACTGAGGAGGTGTTATCTTAAGAGACCTGAAGGAAGTAGGGGAGCAAGGGAAGGAGAGAAGGAGTCATCCAGGCAGAGGGCAAGCTTGGCCTGTTTGAGGAGCCCCAAGGAGGCTGGGTGGCTGAACCAAAGTAACCGAGGTAATTGAGGGAGGTAGGAGATGAGACTTATGGTAAAGTCTATAGAGTTTTATTCTGGAAGTAATTGGAAATCCTTGAAGGGTCAAGAGTAGAAAGATGGCATGATCTGGTTTAACATAAAAAGGGGCTTTCAGGGCTCCTGGGAAGTGACCAGGTATCCATGGGTGACGGAAGTCCCACAGGAGGGTAGAGATGAAAGAGGTCAGCTGCAGTCGAGGGCACTGAAGGACATTACCTCCAGTCACCAGATGGTGGGGAGACCTCTGTTTCTGTGAGAAAGGAGGAACGTGAGGGGTCTGTCAGTGGGAGAGGACTGAGGGCTTTTTATTTGTTTGGGTTGCCATTGCTTTGGGGAGGAGCGCCCAGGAATGTTGTCGTAGGTTCAGCTGGTGGGCGTCAGGAAATGCTGGAGGAGGTTTCCATAGGAAGATAGTCATCAAGGGCAGCGTGCTGTGCCCCCAGGGGCACCTGAGGATGCTGCATCTGCCCAGGTTCTCGGGCTGCCTCCGCAGTGCCCTCGTTTGTAATGAGGTGAACCAGGCTCTCGTTTAGGAGGCAGGATGAGGAGGGCGTGCCCGCAACGCAGTGCCCTCGTGGCGAACGGCTGTGGGCAGGTGACAATTAAGGTGCCTTTATTATTGCTGCTTTAAAATATTTTATTATGAAATATCTCAAACATAATAAAAACATGAGAAGCCGTACTGACAAAGCCTAGTGTATACATCCCCCAACTTCATTCAACTCAACGCTTTGACCCATTCGTTTCAGACTTGTTTTAAAAACGAAAACATTACAGACAGAGCCCGAACCCTAGGTCCCTTTCTTGATCCAATGTTTTCCCTCTCCGGAGGTAACACAGTCCTCCAGTTAGTGAAGGACCTTTTTCTGCTGTATTTTTATACTTTTACTGCAAATGGATGTACCCACAGACATCTATATTGCTTTGCATGTTTTTAAGCTTTACATGAATGGTTTCACACTATAGGTATCATTTTGTGACTTGGTTTTTTCACTTAACATGCTTTTCAGCCTCCGTGTGGTTGAGAGATGTAACTCTATCTCACTTGCACTGCCGGATACCTACCACTCTACTGGATGGATGGATATACCATAATTGATTTTTCTGTTCTCTGATTGATGCACATTTAGGTGGTTTCCGTCTTTGAACCAATGCAAGCGTGGCTGCTGTGAAAACCATTATATCCACCTCTCTCTATATCTATGCAAGAGTTTCTAGTGTCTTCCTAGGACAGTAGCTGCTGGGGTGCGCACATCCACAACCTCGCACTTCTGTCCTGGCTTTATCATTCAGGCATCTGAGGAGAGGCTCATGTGATAGAAAGTCAAACCCAGCCGTGCTTTGTCCCTTCGAGATTTCTTTTCCTTTCCATAAAATGAGCATGATAATAGCACCTGCTGCAGACAGTTGTAAGGGTTAAATAAGAACATGAATGTAAAGTACTTAGCACAGGTGCTCGGCGCCAAGGGGCCTTTACCCCTTATGGTTAAAGGCTTGGGCTGCGGAGTCTAACAGGAGCTGGGCCGAAGCCCGGCTCTGCTGCTTCCTCTCTCGGGAAAGCCAGGTCACTTTTCTGAGCGACAGTCCCCTCGTCCGTTGGAAAAGGGCAAGCGAGCGCGATTGTGAATATCTGTTCTCTAAGGGGGACTCCGCCTGGGTCACGACCTGCCGGGTTGTGCAGGGTCATCAGGCAGCTCCCGTCTGAGTATTAGCCTAACGCGCATTGTAGCCTGATTCCTGTGAAATATCAGTATATTTCTCACTTTACAAATGAGGAACCTGAGGCCCTGACAGAGTGGCCACCCACACGTCGCATGGTTAATAAAATGGTAGGAACGGCATTTGAAACCAGGTCCGGCTGGTTTAAAGCCTGTGTTCTAACCACTGGGCTACACTGCCTTAAGTGACTTCAGCAGCTGCCCACCATTCCCGGCAATGGTTTCCAAGCATTTTTTAAGGAATGGAAGCCTTTTGTCCAGCAAAAGCTTGTATGGGAGCCCCGTTTATAAAGCAAATGAGTCAGAATCACTCCAGTTAAAGCGGGGTAGTGGCCTAGGTGCGCGCGGGTTTGAGCGGGGCTCCGCGGGTGCTGGCTGCGTGAGCCCAAACAAATCGCTTCATCTCTGAGGTTCAGCTTCCTCATTTGTGAGACGGAGATAATGATGCCAACCTAATAGCCTTGTTATGTGGACCAGCTGAGATAGTATATGGAAAGCACTTGGCATAAAACCTGGCTTGTGGTAAGAACCAAACAAGAGTGGCTGTTGCCAGGACTCTCTTCACTGACCGCAGGACCGAGTGGAAATTTCTCAACCTCATGTTCAAGGCCCTCCATCATCTGACCAAACCTGCATTTCTAGCCTTCGCCACCTACTCACAGCCAAGCTGAATTAGGTCCCCAATCCGGCATCCTGCACGACCAGTTCGGCATTTATGCTCTGCCCACTGGGGGGACCCCGTTGGTCCTCTCGCTTGCTCCCAAAGTATGAAAGTATGTTTTAGAAAAATATTATTTAAAGCTTTCATTATGGAAATTTGCAAAATATTCAAAAGTAAAAAACTAGTATAAAGAACCCTCATGTATCTACTAGCTGGCTTTAGTAACTAGCGACCTTATTTCCTATAGATACCCCAGCCTACTCAACCCACTAGATTATTTTGAAGCAAGTCCCAAACAGTTCATCATTTCATCTGTAAATTCATCATTTGTATCTCTAAGGTAGACACTCTTCCATAAACGCATAACTACAGTACCATTTTCACATCTTGCAAAATAAATAAATTTTAATGTGAATCTGTCAGCATCCAATTTTCTTCATCACCTCACAAATCTTTTTTTTAGCTCATTTGTTCAAATCAGGATACTGACAAAATCTATACATTGCATTTAAATGCTATGATCCTTAAATTTGTTCTTTTATATTTATATATATGTATATATATGTGTGTTTTTTTATTATTGATTTCAGAGAGAGGAAGGGAGAGAGAGAGATAGAAATATCAATGATGAGAGTCATTGATCGGCTGCCTCCTGCAGGCCCCCTGCTGGGGATCGAGCCCCCAACACAGGCATGTGCCCTGACCAGGAATTGAACCTGCGATCTCCTGGATCCTAGGTCGATGCTCAACCGCTGAGCCACACCAGCCGGGCCTTAAATTTGTTCTTATCTTTAAGTACCTATCTCCTTCTTTTTTTCTCCTACAATTTTGTTGTTGTTGTTGAAGAAACTGGGCCATTGGTCCTCTAGACTTTCCCATGAGAACTACCAAGGGAGTTTTGCTAATTTCTTCTGCCCGGACCTTTTACCAGGTTCCTCAGTACCTTCACCCCACCCCCCTGCAAACTGGTAATTAGATCTAGACTCTAGAGCTTTAATCAGATTCGGGCATGACTTTTGGCAAAGCTACTTCCTAGGTGGCGATCTGTGCCTTGTTTTGTATCAGCTCTGCCGAGGCAGATCTCCTTATGTCTTTCTTAGTGGTGGATGGATCCATGGTCCACAGACTGTCAGCTGGTTCGCCATTCTAAAGTCGTTGTCAGTGTTTTACCTGACAGTTTTAGTATTCATTCACTCTAGCCTCGATCCATTATTTTATTAAGTTGTGCAAAATGATAAGATTATAATTCTATAATTTCATCTGCATTTATTAGCTCTAAATCCTTGTATAAAGAAAAACTTTTTGTTTGCCCAGAGGTACAATTAATACAAGAGAGAGAATAAATGTTTGACCCCTTCCCTTTACTTATCAATTTTCAAAATAATGAATTGGTTCCCAGCAGCCTCTAAAGGTAACCAGTGAGTTTGTTGTTTTTTAGTACTATTGTGAATTCTTCGGTACCCAGCTGAAACACTACTTCTCCTAGTGTTCTTACCCCCACTCTAAAGGACTTTCTCCCTTCTGCTGAATTTAATTTAACCACATCGTTTCTAGTGGTGTCCAGCACTTTCTGCCTGTGCACAGTCTTTGTTTTCAGCTGGATCATTAGCTCCTTGAAGGCAGCCTGCACAGCACTACTGCTCCAGGCAGGGCTTCTCAAGCTTCATCGCGCCTAGGAATTCTGGTGAGGTGGGGGGGAGGTTGTCTAATTAAAATGCATATTCGGATTCATTGTCTCTAGGGTGGGCTGAGATTCTGCACTTCTCACAAGCCCGGGTGATGATGCTTCTGCTTCAAGGACCACACTTTAAATATGAGAAATCTATTTCATTCATTCATGACTCTGTGACCTTCCCTGAAGCAGATCACAAGACCTTCCTGTGAGAAGTGCCCTCTCTCCACCCTGAGGAAAGGATCATCTTTACCTCCAAGACTGAGGGACCCCCAAGAGGAATCTGAAAGAACAGGCCTTGCTAAGTTTCCCCCAGTTTACCACACTGAGCTCATGCCCCCCTGGTCCTATCACATTTTTCCATGCCGTCCCCTCTTCATTAAACTCAGCTCAAAAACATACAGGTTTAACCTCTGCCTTGTTAAGGCTCCTGTGTCCCATAAAACTTTTATTAAATAAGTTTGTATGCTTTTTTCTTCTTAATCTGTCTTGTGTTGCAGAGAGCCAGCCAAGAACCTAGAAGGTAGAAGGAAAAGATACTTTTCCCTCTCCTACGATATATTTAAGGAAAAAATAAAAACACATATAGTAGAAGCCTTCTGTCCCCCACTTTCTCCCCCATTTGCCCCAGCAGGGTCACTGCCATCCCGAGTGCTGCATCAGTCTTTCTCTGATTCCCTTTTCCCAGTGGTTCTGGGCTCTAATACATCAGAATCACCGAGAGGGCTCCTTAAAACGCAGGTGGCTGGGCCCTGCAGCTTCTGACTCAGGAGGTCCTGTAAGTTCCCACGTGATGGGCTGCTGATCCCAGGACTGCGCTTGGGGACCTGCTTTACCTCAGATAGTCTCGACTTCAGCGTGATGACTCCTGTCCTTCCCTGAAACCTGGCCACTTAAGAAACATGCCTTAAGGACCTCCGCTCGTTTTTCCCCTGCTCCATTTCAATCACCCAGTTTATGAGCATTCAATCTTTGTTCAATATTTTAATTGATTTTGGCATTTGACCAGTCTCCATTTTTTTTCTTTTCTGTTGATGATCCCACTTACAAGTTGCTTCTCGTGTGTGTGTGTGTGTGTGTGTGTGTGTGTGTGTGTGTATTATTGTTAGTTAACCAGAAGGGAGGGTAAAAGTAACACATGTCTTAGTCATGTAATCTGCTAAGCTCTTTGAAAGCAGGAACCAAGGAAGGGGTTCAGAATAGGCCACCCCAAAGTATGCCACTTTGGCACATGGATGATTTGGGGTAAAAGCAGCTCCTAACGTTTTCCTTGAGAAAAGTGCCCTCCCTGTACCAAGAAGAGAAGAGGGATATTTATCACCAGAGTTTGGGAGTCAACTCCAGTCCATATAAACAAACCTACCAAAATAACCCTGATCTTACAGTGCTTTCCCCCATGTGTTTCTCACTCACTGCCCCACAGTTTCTTGCCCCTAGTCCGTGTTGTCACATCCCCACAATCTGTTGTTCTTTGTATAAAAGGGTGTACAAGTTTTGGGGCCTATTGGCTTCTTAGAGTCATTATTTTCCTTCTGAAGACTCAAAGGTACATGTAAAAAAATATTAAATAAGTTTGTTTGCTTTTCTCCTGTTAATCTGTCTTATGTCAGTTTAATTGTTTTTTTTTAAATATATCTTTATTGATTTCAGAGAGAGGAAGGGAGAGGGAGAGAGAAACATCAGGGATGAGAGAGTCATTGATCGGCTGCCCCCTGCACGCCCCCGACTGGGGATCGAGCCCTCAACCCGGGCATGTGCCCTGACGGGGAATCGAACCCCAATCGCCTGGATCCTAGATTGACGCTCAACCGCTGAGCCACACCCTGCTGTGCTTATGTCAGTTTAATTCTTAGGCCAACCACAGGACTTAAGAAAGTAAGAGAAAGTTTTTCCTGCACAAATTGAATTTCCCTTTGTAGGCCACAGTCTGCAAACTCAATTGCTCATAGAGGCCAAAAGGCAATGTAAAGAAGTGAAACTCTCCAGGTGGAGCTTTACTTATCTGGAAACCATGTCCTATGTAAGGACGGCAGCTGTTACTTAGATTTAAGCCAATCACAGGTCCATTACTCTCTGATTTTCCCAGTTTTCAAGAGAAACCAAAAATAATCCCAACTAATTCAACATTTTAAGACACAGAGTAGGCACACAATGTACACAGAGATTCCATGCAAATACATCTACAGGAACCAAAACTGAACCCCTTTCATGTTTCAAGACCTTTGCGATGGATGGATGGATGGATGGATGGATGGATGGATGGATGGATGGATGATGGATGGATGATGGATGGATGGATGGATGGATGGATGGATGGATGGATGGATGGACGAGTGAGTAAATAATGAAACTGGGTCACTGTGGCAGCTCTTTGGCAGAGTGGAGGGAACAAGCTATTGTTGAGTACCTACTACATACCTGGCCTTGTGCACACCTTATCTCATTTGACCTTCATACCAATACCACAAGGTCATTATTATCATTCTTGCTTATCTCCACAGATGAAGAAATGGTTGCTTAGAGAGGCCCAGGGCCACACCACTAATTTTCTTAATGTATAACTTATGTAATTTTAAAAGAACAAAAGGATTCCAGAAGGACTCATATGATTTAAGCTGGGTCCTCAGCCTTGGATTCCAGATAGCTCCCGTTATACCAAATTGCCACCACCAAAGGACTCGGGTTCTCAAAAGGCAGGAGGGGGAGGGTGCCAGTAGTTTTGGAACAGGTTTGATTCCTTGGGCATCTTACCAAGCAACTCACAGCTTCGTGCCCCTCATGGGCTCTTTAGCCAGTACTAAGGAGCTAAGACACGAGGGGTCTCTTGCCATCTTGACGTGCCCCCCCACTTCCTCCTGCCTTACTACTTACTACCTTCTCAGAATTCGAGATTTTTGCCTACCAACCTTGGAGCCCACTCCATCTTAAGTCCTTTCTAGAGCCCAGTAAGATAAGGACAGAGATGCAGATACAGGAGCTATTTAGTTGGGAAACATTTTATTGGAGTTATTGAGCCAGGAGAGAGTGACTGTAGGGTGGTGATCAGATCCCACATGAGCCCCCTCTTCCAGTGGGCATCGGCAGTGCTGGGCCTTGACGGGAAGGGTCACTGGGCATCAGGAGTCGCACTCCTCAATCCTTTCAGCTAGAGGGAGAGAGGGGGTGGTCAGATTGGGGTGCAGGAAGCTAGAGTCCTCCATAAGGAAGCCCACGATAGGGTCGGGCACTGGTGGAAAGGAATTTCTGTCCCCGTCTAAGTCCCCATTCTCTAACTACTGTAGCTGAGGTTTCCCTTAGCTTTGGTGAGAAGAAGGCTTATCTTCCTTTCACTGTCCCCGCTCTCCCTCCCAGATCCTCTGCTTCCTCCCCTACCCCACCCTCCTCCTCCTAAAGCTCACAGCCTCTTACCTTAGGAAAGGCATCCCAGTTGAGGAAAGGAAGCTTCTTTTTGATCATCTGAAATAGAAGCAGAGAATGAGAGACGTGTCACAGGTCAGGTGAGCATGGGTCGGTAAGCGCCCACCGGCTGAGTCTCCATAGTGGCGATGGTGTTATTGCTTTATAATTAGCGAGAACTAATATTTTCTGTGCCCTCGTTCTGCGTCGGCCTTGTGCTGACTGCTCGACGGGCATGATTTCATCTGGTCTTCACAGCAGCCTTTGGAGGAGGTGCTGCCATCGTCCCATCACACGTGAGGAAACTGGGGTTCAGGGAGCTGAAGACTTTTGCATGAAGGCACATAGCAAGTGTGCCCAGGGTCGTGCAGTGCAAGCTCTAGTTCCAGCATTGTCACCCACTTTGCCTTCTAAGTTTGGTCAAGCCACCCAACTTAGGACCTTAGTTTCTTCATAGGGGGGAGATCCCATAAATCCTTGGCTGATCAAGTTCTTCCTTTTCTGGAATTGTCTTTGTGCCCCACTGCCATCTTAGGAAAATAAGGGACAGCCACGACAGCCTCCTGGGGAAACTCTCTTCTCTGTACAGCACCTGAGCAGGGCAGTTCCTTCTTCCTAGCTCAGTAAAGAAGCCGGGGGGCTGGGATGGGGGAGTTGCCACTACCCCGACAGACTGCAGCCACCAAGGAGAGCAGGAGGCACTTACCTCAAAGAGGGCATGCCAGTTCAGGAACTCCTCCGTCTTAAAAGCCTGTGGGGGGACAGAGACCAGCAGAGGGTAGGGTCGGTTCCAGGGGAGTACAGAGCTTAGCCCCCAGCCCTCCAGAAAAGCTAAAGGGACCCCGTCAGCTTTGCAAGCCCGCTACCAAGGTGTGGATCTCCTTTCTGATGTGGATATTTGTGGGGACGGCACCAGAGATTGTACTTACAGATCGCAACTTGTCGATGTTCACGAACTGAGTGTTAAAGGCCTAGGCAGAGAAGAGGGATGTCAGAAAAATTGCTAAGGAGCACGGAGGTGAAGAGATGGGGACAGACTCACGGCTGGAGTGTGGGGAAACGGGCCTTTACCTCGGGTCCTGCCGCGTAATTACCAACGGTGGTTTCTTCCTGGAAAGCGAAGGGGAGAAAGGAGCCCAATGACCACGTGGCAGCAAGTCCCTCTTCCCAAACCCTGTCAACTAGCTCTGCCCTCCCCCAGGGGCCAGCCCACGCGCGTATCAGCCGCTCCCCACCACGGGCCCCAGCTATCCCGGTCTGTCCCAGCGAGGCAGGTGGCAGGTGGCAGACAGAGGAAGGGAAGTGAAAACAAACCCAGGCCCTCATCAGGTGGGAAGGGTGGGGAAAGAGGGCTCCTCCCAAGAAAAACGAGCTAGTGTCGTTCTGCAGTTGACTTGGGGTGTTCCTGAGACACCCACACTTAGCCCAGAGAGCTGGGTGGGGAGACTAGCATGCCAGTGGAAGCCAAGCTGCTGAAGTGCCCTCCCTACCTTGAATTGATTGAGGTTGGTTTGCTTTGTGACATTACTGCCACCAAAGCCCCAGCCTCTGTTTTCATCTCCGTTTGGTAGCCGCCCCCCAGACCTCAGCTCGGCCCACCCTGCTGCTCTCCCAACCTGCCCGGCTCATGGTTTCTCACGCCCTTCCCACAGCAGAGGCCGCAGGCAAGCAGCCTGCAGGCCAGACCCCGATGTTTAGATCTCATAGGAGTTCGACTGGGTTTTATCCTATTTTAAATTAAACATTTTTAATTACAAAGAATTCATCAATCAGATTTCCAGTTTCAGATTTCCTGAAAATTTTAAAACTCTGACCACACTGGGTCCCTCTTCCCCCTTAGCAGCATTTAGGCGGAACACAGACTGTCCCCTTCCAGACTGGACAAGTTCACTCCACCTCCCCTGAGGCACCACCAGCCTTTGCTAGTCAGCATCAGTTGCTTGGATGCCAAGCAGTTGAGTTTGTGACCCCATCACAGGCTTTTAATCCAACATGTGCATTCTGCCCCCACCTTGGGGTGAGATGGGCATAGAGAAGCCTCAGGGCTCCTCCTGCCTAGGGGCTGGCTCATAAGGATTTTCGCCATGGCCTAGGCTCCAGAGAGAGTAGGGAGCTCCCAGTCACCTGGAAGCCATTCCCGGGACATGCGAGTGAAACCAAGGTGAAGCTGAACCCAGACGACCAGCCTCAGCCCCTGTCTCCTCCCAGGAGTCAGCCGTCCAGCCTCCACCCCATACTCCACCATCCCTTCCAAAAATATAAGCATCTCCATTCCTACAGGTCTTCTCAGGAATCCTTTGTTTCCTTCCTCCTTCCTTCCCTTCCTCAGAGCCCAAGCTTCTCATTTAGCCCCTGATAATAATCAAAAATAAGAACCACTGATCCAGGAATGGTTAGAAGGTAAAGAAATTGAAGAGCAGTGAGGTAGTAGGCACAAGAAAAAGAGAATCCAGGTGATGCGCTCACCTTGGAACTACCCAGGGCAGCCCCCCTCGCAGAGTGGAGCGCCAGGAGACAGAGGACCACCGCAGGAAGCACTGGGATCTTCATGGTGTCAGGTTTGGGGTGCTCTGAGGCGGGGCCTCCCCGCTCGCCCTTTATATTCCCAGCAAGGCAGATGTGAGCAGAAATGGGGACCCCACCCCACTGACTCACCCCCAGATCCTGTCACTTAGCCCTGGGGCTCTAGGAGGGGAGGTGTGGACTTCTCCCCACTTACCCTGCATTTCTCAATCCACACTCTGCCCTAGGCAGTAGGAAGGTGAGATGGCAATGAGGCGCCTCATGCAAATGGTGCCGGGATGGAGACAGGTCGGACCTGTCCTTCCAAGGGATTGGTCATGGCACCCAAGCACCTCTCCTTTTGTCTGTCTCTTTTCCTTACATCCTTCAGTCCTCTCTTATAATCCAGGCCTTTTCCACCTTACCCAGTTCTGCCTAAACCCCTTAGACTGGCGTTGAAGGCCTCCCATGCTCTGGCCTCACCCCGCCTTTCCAGCTTTTTCTCCTCCTGCGGCCTTTGCGCATCCCTTGCATTCTGGCCAAACTGGACTTCATAACAAATGAGCGCTTCTCTCCCCCTCCAAGCGTCTTCCCCTGCTGTTCCTTGTGGCTAAAATGCCCTTCTCTCATCTCCAGTTCTCAGAACCCCACAGCCACCTTAGGTGAAGCCTCCCTGATTTCTCCCATCGTCCCCTCTCCCCCCCCCCAGCCTGCCCTTCTTGGGACTGCCACTGTCAATTCATTTGTGTCTCTGACATTGCACCTACAGTAGCTTATGTTCTCTTATTTCCCTCTTTTTTTTTTTAAATCCTCACCCAAGGATATTTTTTCCATTGCTTTTCAGAGAGGGTGGAAGGGAGAGAGAGAGAGAGAGAGAGAGAGAGAGAGAGAGAGAGAGAGAGAGAAAGAGATCAGTTGACTCCCTCACGCACCCCAACCAGAGCCTAGGATGGAGCCTGCAACCGAGTACGTGCCCTTGGCCGGAATCAAACCTGAGACCCTTCAGTCCGCCGGCCACGTTCTAACCACTGAGCCAACCCAGCCAGGGCTCTTACTTCCCTCTTTTTTCTTTTTTTTTTTCTTTTTTTTAATATATCTTTATTGATTTCAGAGAGAGGAAAGGAGAGGGAGAGAGAGATAGAAACATCAATGATGAGAGAGTCATTGATCGAGCCCGCAACCCGGGCATGTGCCCTGACCGGGAATCGAACCCCGATCGCCTGGATCCTAGGTCGATGCTCAACCAATGAGCCACGCCCGGCAGGGCTCTTAGCTCCCTCTTAGAATATTAAGGGGTCGGGAACTACATCTTGGTCACCTTTGTATCCCCCGCACTGCGCCTTGCGCAGGGTACAGGGGGAGCCAGCATTTGTTAGGCTGGAGACGTTGGAACTCGAGCAGCCTCCCACCAAGCTGTACCCTTTCCTCCCCTGCTCGTCTTTTACTCTCAAGCCTTCAGAGGGGTGACTGTTTTGAGCTAAGACAAGGAACAGAGAAAAAAATGCAAAACATGTCTTAGAGCCAACCAGCTGGAGATGGTATCTAGTCCTGAACGTAGAGCGCCTACTCCAACTCGTTGACTTATCCCACCCCCTTCACTCCCCAAGCTCCGGAGCTGATCACCTCAAAGAACATAAACATCCTAATCAAGCACCCCTCCCCACAATGAGGTTCAGGTGGCCCGACCGGTTCCTGGCGTAACAGGGAGGTGCTGGGACGGGGACTGGCGCTGCCAGGACAAAGCAAGGCCTTATTTAAGAGCGGGCCTCTTTGTCCAACCTGATGCAATGCCCGCAGATGGCGGCCTAGAGTGGGAGGGCGACAGTCACCCATGAACAATCTTTCTGAACCCCAGAAGCACTTCAGCTCAGTTCTCACCCCGCTCCCTGACACCCTGTCCCTCTTTAGCCTTAGGAGGCCTCCTGTGTTTTTATAGAGCTGCCCGAGGAGACAGTGCTTAAGGGACACTCACTAAGCACAGATGACCTGTGACAGTGGATGTCATGTGCAGTTGGTGCTACTGGAGGGGACAAGCGAAAAAATGACTGCCGTGGGTGGAGCACCTCCCAAAAAGTTTTCTGGAGGACATAGTTTTTATGTGTAATGAATTCTTACTAATTAACAGTGATTGAAGGAGCTCGTTAACCACCATTCTGTCAGCATAAAGTCAACTCCAGGAGCAAAAGGAATGAAGAATTGACAAAAGAGACCTGCTACTATAAAATCATCCTCAATTACACATGCTAATGCAGGAACACTTCGGCATCTAAAGCAGCAGATGATCCAGACACCCCCAAACACCATCATCTGTTTGGCTCTAGAGTCTTTAGCAACAAACTGACTTTCCTGTTTTCCTCTCCACCTAATACCAACGCTGCTAATAATAATGTCAGCCGATTTATTGATGTCTTACTATGGGGCAGGCCTTGCACTAAGTGCTCTAAACGCATGATCTCACTGAAATGTCACAGTGATTCTGTGAGGTAGACACTATAATTATCCACATTCTTTAGGTATGGAAACCACAGCATAGAGAGGTTAAGTAATTTACCCAAGGTCGCACAGTATGGCAAGGCCAGCGTTCAAACCCCAGGATTCCAGAGCCTGCACCTGTATTGCCTCTTTGCTATCCTGTGGAGTAGTGTCCTACAAAGGGCCTCGGCCAGCCCAAGTGCCAGCTTGTGTGAATTAGATCCAAGCCCTGAGAGCTGGGGGGCAGGCTGCATTTAGTCCCCATTAGCCCCCTTGACCAGCTGTCCTTTGCGGTGTGCAGCCTGCACAGCCATAGGTGGCAGCTGTGAGTACTGTGTATTAATTTCAATGACTTAAACTGTACATTCTTGGCAAAATGAAAACAGAACTAAGGGGTTGGTGGCATCAATGAGCATATGCCCCAGAATGAACCTGCAATTGCCTCCGTTTCCAGATGCCTCATATAGTATGAGCATCTTGCCACACCAAGCATGTATTTAAAAATATTTCTAGCCTGACTGGGTGTGGCTCAGGGGTTGAGCATCGACCTAGGATACAGGAGATCGGGGTTCGATTCCCGGTCAGGGCACATGCCTGGGTTGCAGGCTAGGCAGCCTATCAATGACTCTCTCATCATTAATGTTTCTATCTCCCTCTCTCCCTCTCCTTTCCTCTCTCTGAAATCAATAAAGATATGTTTAAAAAATATATATATATTTCTAGTTCTAGTGTTTAAAGTTCTAGTGTTGAGAGATAGGTGCTTTTTAATAATGCCTCTAAACACAGGCCAGCTACTTCATGTGCACAACCAAAGAAATTCTGTTCTTGTACTGGAGAAAAAACTGGTTGTGCTAGACTTAGGTATTGTTTCAATTCGATGCCTTCCTGATGGAATTTTAAGGACAGTTTTGGCTTACATGACATATGCTGTAAGTACTGACTAGGGTGTTGGTATTTCCTGAATGTCCAGTGTCCAGTGGTCAGGCAGGTAGGGGGATTCTCACTGGGAGAGGATCCCAGTAATTCAGGTGATGGCTGGCAGAATGGTCCCAGGGTTCAGCTTTGCTTTGTATATATCGCATCGGGTTAATGGTCAGGCAGAGCCACAGAGCTGGCTCTGCACCCACCCATTTCCAAGTCTGGTTGATCTCCTAGTCCCCTCTCTGCGCGTACCAGTAAACCCCTGGTTTCCCACAGGCCTGCCCCCACCTTACCTCAGACTCTGCCAGAACTTGAGTGTGGGTAGGAGGTGAGGCCCAGCCCTGATTGCTACATTACGGACACACCTAGGAGCTGGGAGCTAGCCTCCTGGTTTCAGGAAATGAATGGGAGTTTGAAAGGATGAATGGGAGTTTGAAGGGATGGACACTGGGGCGTCAGGGCCCAGGTGACAAGCCTTGGAGAGAAAGGGGGCCGGGAAGTGGGGTCCTGGGGTACGTGGGGGTTGGCAGGCAGAGCTCAAGGCCTCCCTGTCCCGGCCTTTTCTCCCTGTGCCAGTGTATTTATCACACCCAAGAAAGCAGCCACATTGCCCAGCAGGTTTTTTCCTTTGCCACCCACCTTTTGTCCCTGTGTACCCTTTGCTTAAACTTCTCTCAGAAAGACTTCCTGGACTGATCCAACTTACTTCTGATCCCTCCTTTTTTATTCTCTAACTTGTGAATATTTATCGAGCAGCCACTTTGGCTCTTGGCGCTGGGAATTGAAGATGGACATGATACCTGTCCTGTGGAGCTTATGCCCTGGTGGAGGAAACCGATCACAATCTAACAAAAAAATTAGGACCCAAGATAATTTCAGAGAATGACAAAGCCTGTGAAGAAGTTAAAATAGGATGATCTGTTGGTGCTCATGTAGGTTTCCTTGGCTAAGCTGGCTTGGGGAGGGCATCTGAATTTAGACCTAAAGCTCCAAACTTCTGAAGATCCTGGGTTCCAGGGGCAGATAACAGCAGTGTCCCCAAGGGCCTTTCCCAGCAGGTCTGGGATGACACTGGAGAAGGGAGCCAGAGCCAGGTCACCCAGAGCCATGCCGAGGAGTTGGGGTTTTACTCTAGAGGTTCTGAGCAGGGGATCCTCCCTGGCTGTCATGAGAGAACGGATTCTAGGGGGAAAATGAACAGACATTGGAAAGCTGCTTCAGAGGCTGGCCCAGGCAGGAGAAAGGGGTGGCCCAGTCAATAAACTCCTTACACAAGGGCCTGCGCCTGCTTCAGGTGGTCCTTTAAACTGTAAAGGGGTGCTTTCAGCGCCAAGAGCCCAGAACCAGGTTGCCCACGTAGGCTTCCCCTCAGTCCTTCAGGGACCGGCTCCAGGAGACCGGAGTTCCAGCTATTTCTGAAATCTCGCCCACACTCCAGGAAGCTAGCTGTGGGCCTGCCAAGGTTGAGTGTTGGCCCTGGGGCAGCTGCGTTCTCCCCCGTGTGGCCGCAAGGAGGTACCGCAAGGCTGTCCCTGCACAGTTGAAACCCAAGACGAATACAAAGCAGTAGCCCCAACTCAGGGACATCAGTGAGAAGAGGGTGCAGAGCGAAGGAGCGAGTAGCCCTCCTCTTTCTCCCAGTCTGATGGATTTGATCAAGCCGGTTTCCCCAAGCCCACTCTGGGCATGGTTTCTTTCATTTTTTCATCAATACTTGAGGCCTGCCCTCCCCTGCAACCAGGTGTTGTGCTAAGCACTGGGGTAGGCGCAGGGAGCAAGGCAGGCAGGCCATGCCCTCAGAATACTTGCAGTCTCAGAGGGAGTCACCTGGGCTAGCAGGGTGTCTCATGCCCTCCTTCTACTTCCCGGGGTCCTGAAGGGATGTCAGGGATGGGCGATGGGGGCTCCTTAATTTGGACACACAGTGTGGCTTTGATGGAACTTTGGCTCAGAGACTAACTGGTGACTCTCCAGCCTTGTCCTCAGGGCTCCTGGGCTAATGGTGAGCCTGGCTGAGCCTGTGCCCTCTGCCTGCCTCATTGGTACATTACTGGGGTAGAGGTGTTCTCCTGCCCCCCTGCCCTCCTGGAGACACAGGGCCACCGCATGTGAGAAGATGCTGGATATGAGCTGCCCCCCATCTTCTTAAATGTGGCAACCCAACCGTCCCCTCATTCACCCTTCAGTGCATTTATGAGGCTGGGGCATATTCTGTACACACCCCTTGCTCTTGTTCATGCCCTCTCCCTGACCTCTGGGGCCTCTCTCTTTTCTTGATATGTCTTTATTGATTTCAGAGAGAGGAAGGGAGAGGGAGAGAGAGAGATAAAAACATCAGTGATGAGACTCATTGATTGGCTGCCTCTCTCGCGCCCCCTGCTGGGGATCAAGCCCAAAATCTGGGCATGTGCCCTGATCTGGAATCTCCTGGTTCAATCATTGAGCCACGCCCGCCGGTCTGGTCTCCTCTCTTTGAACAGGCTCTTTACTCCCACTTTCTGGCTTGAATAGCCCCCTCGTTGCTTGTTCAGGCTAGCAAAACCCCTATGGCTGCTTCAAGGGCAGTAAGCATGGTATTCCGATATAAGTTGGGCAAAGGTCATCTTTTACAGATGGGAAAACCGAGGCCCAGTGAGATCAGCTAGCTACTTCTTGTCAGGGCTGCCCAGGTCTTATCTCTCTCAGCCCACCACTGTGTATATCAGTGTCAGGAGGAAGGCAGGTTATCTGCCCCTAAATCGCTCTTCCATCCTCCCTGGTCCAGGCCATAAGTATAATGCTAAAGAATAAAATTTGCAAAAGTCTTAGAGAAGCAAGATTCATGTTTTATTTCCACAGAGAAACTCAAAAGTGGGAAGCTCCTCCTAAAAGACTGTCAGTGACTTCAGGTCATGAAGGGGGTAGGTAGAGGAAGTGGCTGGTTTATTTGATGAGGCTGGTGGTCAAGGAGACACCACACCGGGTGGGGAGAAACAAGGGACAGACAGACCAGGTCCCCAACCTAGAAAAAGCAGGTGTCAACACCCAGACTAGGCCTGGCATGGAGGGAGAGCTCGGGGAGGGGAGCAGTTGGGCTCCTTGATGACTGATGTTTTTCAGGTCCTCAGGCGTGGCTGGGAGCAATTTTCTAGAAGAAAAGAACAGAGCAAATGTAGCTGTGACTACTCCCCAATCTGTTGAAACCAGGCGTCCCTTCATCCAGCTCCTGCGATCCCCCAGTTCCTTTGTGTCTCACCTATTTCACCTGCCATCCCTAACTTCTGCTGTCCCCTAAAGCAGGTTGTGTGGTTCTGCCAAGTTAATCTATTACCTCTCCCCGAATAGGGACTCACTCCTGCCTCCTGTCTCCGACCCTTTACACCTGAAAGGCTCACCTCTCTACAGTTGCCTTGCACAGTTCCTGTCCCAGTCTCTCTCCTTAACCTAGTGTGCCACCTCCATGGTCCCACCTCCATCAGGCTTCACTCAGCAATCACGGGTGCTTTCTAAGTAGATCATATCTCATGAGTTTTTCGCCACACCCCCACACTGGGCTCACCTCCTCGATACCTTTAGAGTATCCATCCAGAGCAAAGCAAATGCCTGCCCCTGGGTGGTAGCGCCCCAGCTCTTGGATGCAGCCGAGCATGGCTCCCTAAACACTCACCTACCAGAACTTCACCCACTGCAGCAGGCCAGGCCGTGCCCGGGAAGCCTGCAGGACAGGGAGAATGTCTGAGTGGACATCGCACTATCCCCAGCACAGCCTCTGCCCTCACACCCTATCTCTCACAGGCCGGATTTTCTTTGCCCCAGAACTTACCGAGGAAGAAACTGTGACTCCCCCCTGCAAAGAGAAGACCAGAATAGGTGATATGGGGCTACAGTGACCTCTCTGGACTGTGCCATGTCCTTGGGCCTCAGGAAGGGCCCTGTGAAAGGAGCAGGCTTAGACCAGTTTATCTCAAAGGTCCTTCAGCCCATGGAATTGTTTTTCACAGCAGAATTTATTCTCTGAAGCACATTTCACCCAAGATGATGCTGAAAGTGGCCCCTTAGCACGCACTGCCCACAGGGAATGAATGAGACTAGGCAGGTCTCCCTCCGCCCGCGAGGTGGATGGAAATTGGCCACAAGTAACTGGCGAAGTGGACGCTGCAGGCAGTGTGAGCGGCCTCTCCTCCCATCAGCAGAGTTTCTGATCTGGTGGAGGCCTCTCCTTGAGCGCAGGGCCTTACTGTTCTGACCGGTGGGGGGAAATACCACCTGCTTTTGCCCCACCAGCCCAATTAGTATTTAGCACATTTACTTACTGAATTTGTAAGGTTGCTTTCTTTGCAACCAAATGCAACCAAATTCTCAAATGTCCTTCCTTTTACTTCCTTTGTGGAATGAAGCATCTATTTCCCACCAACCAAGAGTTCCCAGGCTGGCTTTGCCTGTGTGTCCATGTCCGCTCCCCCCCCCCCCCCCCAGCAGGCCAGCAGTTAAAGAGAGAGAGCGGATGCTGCAAAGGAAGGCTGCCTGTTCTACCACGTGTCATGTGACTTTCTGAGGAGCATATATTTCTCTTTGAGAGGATAGTGGTTCCCAGTTTTCTCCATGATGTCGCCACTGCTCCCTTGCAACCTTTTCTGAGCGTGAGTGTAAAGAGCCATGAACTGTCTTCCCTCCCCTTCCAAAATGCTCTTAGGGAGTAGAGGATACGAGGCATGGAGAGACATGACTTGCAGAGTGAGCAGGACTTGGCCTCAGCTAACCCACGGAGAGGACCCTGGCAGCGAAAGGCTCCCCCCACCTCATGCAGAGGCCCCAGTGGGAAACCGGGGCGGCTGCAAGGCTTACCTTAGCGGGCATCTTGGCTGGGTACTGCCCACCGGAGGCAGTAGGATACGCCTGCTGGTTGTAATTGTAGTTCTGCGGAAGAAAGGGGGCGGTGGGTAGTGGAGAGGGGCAGGGGCAGGGCAGGGGCAGGGCAGGGGCAGGGGCAGGGGCAGGGGCAGCACAGGAGGGATGAAGGCATTTTGCTCTGGAATAAACACCCCACCTCCCTGCCTGGCTGGACCTTTCTCAAAGCCCCTGCCTCCCCCCCCCCCCCCAAGCCTGGTGTCATGTGTTTTCCTTTCTAGAATCTCCTTCAGCCATCCACAGCCCACGGGCACACTCCTATGGCCCTAGCCCAAATGGCTCGGCCTCCTTCCCTCTTCCAACTCAAGCGTTACTGGGCGGTGAGGGGAGACCAAGGAAAGAAGTGAGGTCTAAGTCGGGTGGCCACGTGGCAGATTTCTTACCTTAGAAGTCACAGCTGCTGGCTCTGACCATTCTGCACCAGGCTGAGAAAATTACAGAACAGAGCGAAGGAGAAGTTAGATTGGCCAGAAGGAGGGAAAGGACTGAGAGGGACCCAGGGCCTCCAAGGTCAGCCTGAGGCAGAGCCTTACCTGGCCAGCACTGCCTGCCCTCTTCTGGAGTGATGATGATGGGTAGTCATCCTGTAAGAAAGAGGGAGCCGCAGTCAGAGCGTCTCGGTGGTCCTCGGGCCTTGCAGATTTGCAGGACTCCAGCATCCTGCCGCCTAGGAGCCCTCCCTTCAGAGCACCAGCATCCCACCTACCCCCCCACCCCTCTCAGTGGTCCAGAAGTGCTGCCTCCGGAGAGGGCAGTGAGCCTGGAGGCAGCTGATGGCCCAGATAGATACAGGCAGGTTTCCACACTCGGTGCTGGGGAGTGAGCGTAGAGAACTGGGTTTAGCAACACCATCCCCACCCAGGCACCTGGAACGCTGGCAGGCTGGCCTGAGGCTGACCTAGAATGACAAGTGTGTGGTGCCCACGCAGGCTCCCATGGGGGCAGACCCAGGGCCCTCCACCCCAGCCCACCTTTTGGTGACACCAAACCCTGCTCCCCTAATAGGCCCTTTATCCCTGTTCACAGATGCTGTTCCCAAAGTGGAGTGTGCAACATTAGCTCTGGGTCAAAGAGAAAGAAAGGAGGGAAATACAAGGAAGGAGGTGAAGCTCCTATGACAGGGGGCAGGCGCACCTGCCACCTGCCCTCCCCGCTTGAGACAAGGGGTCGTTTCTAAGCAGTGGGAGAGAAATTAGTTCCTTCCATCATCATTTCTCTCCTAGCAACACCACCACCCCCTCACACACACAGGGTTAGCATGTTCTTCTGAACTCTGGCTTAACTCTACCTTACCCTCCCCTGACTGACCTTCCACTCCACCATTAGCCCTAACACTGAGGTCGCAAACTGGTTGACCACAGGCTTCCGGACATTTTTTACTTGGTTTGCATCTTTTAAATTAATTTACTTGTGAGCAATTAAAAATCAGATTTCTAACTTTTCTTGAAGAACCAGGTGTCACACTGATGCTGCCTGGGAACATGACAATGCTCAGCTGGAAGGCCTTGGCCTCCTCCTTTGCATGGCCCCACCTGTCCAGCTTCAGGCGCCTGGCCCATGTGGACTAGTGAGTGGGCACCCTTGCCTCAGTGCCTAAGGGACCTGGTTCCTGAAGGCCACTGGTCATGCAGAATTGAGGTGTGGCTTTCTGGGAGACCCAGAGGCCCTGCCTATCCTTCCCGGAGCCCAGATAGTCAGACCCTGTGCACCTGCCTGCAGTTGACAATGACCTGACCCCCTCACCCTCATACCTACTCTTACCCTTTAACCTTCTTCCTTACTGCCCCCTTTCCAGTTGAGGCCCCTCCCTCTTCCCCGCCTCACGGTCCCCAGCACCTGCTCACCCTGCAGAGCCCACCCAGCTGTGGCTCCCCCGGAGCCAGGCCAGGCCCAGCAGGAGCAGCAGCGGAGCAGAGACAGAGGCCAGCTTCCTGTTCCTGGGCCTCTGAGGGCCCCAGCCCCCGGCCTGGGCTTTTATCCTAAGGAGGACTCGCCACTCTGCTCCTTTTTCAGTGACTTAGGAAAGTGGGAAAGGAGGGAGGCACCCTCCCTCAGCAGAGAGGATGAGGAACTGGGACAAAATCTGCCAGCCATTGCCAAGGACCCAGAACCCCGCATCCCCAGAGCCGAGCTTCCTGACCCCAAAGTATGTTTTGCAGCCCTTACCTCGATAATTGCTTTCCAGTTCAAGAAAGGGGTGTTGTGTTTGAAATCCTGGAAGGAGAGGGAGAGATGAGTGGGCCCCAGGGAGACACATTCAGAGGGTAGAGTGTGCAGCTCACTGGGAAAGTTTCCAGACCAGCACAAGAATGGGCTTTGGAGACTGGATGTGGTTGGGGTTAAATGAAGATAAGCTCAGTGAGGCTGTTAGAATTTCTGATGGTATTAGTGATGAGATTTGGGTGAGATTTCTCATCTCCAAAATAAACGGGGAACTCTGTGCCATGTGGGCTGGAGCTGCGGGTTGGCTGCCTTAAGGGAGGGGGAGAGAGGGATGACCAGGCATGACCAGGACCCCAGCTCTTCAAACAGTGAGAAGAGAATTGTCCTACCTCCCAGAGTCGACTGAAGTAGAGGAGGGCTCGGGTGCTGGGGGTCGGGACTTCACCCTGTGGATGAAAGGTGGGGAGCAGGTTAGCAGAGAGCCTGACCCTCTGGTCACCTAAGCCCCTACTCCAGCTCCCACCATTTCTCAGTCTTCAGAATTGCACTGTGACCAAAAGCTGGGTGTCTTTAAGGACCAGAAGACTGTTTCTGCGAGCAGAGGAAGAGAGAAGCTAGATCTCTGGAGCCATTAACCGTCCTCCTGGCCCCTAGCACACAGAGAGAACAGTTCTCTGCCCTGTTTCCCCTTCCTCTGGCTGAACACAACCGCAGCAAAACCTCAGGACCGAGACCTGCCGCATGGCTCCCTGACTCTTTCACCTGCCGTGCCACCTCCAGCCCATTTCCCAGAGCTGTGGGGCTCAAGTCATCCCTTCCAAGGCCCCCGGGATAACAGCTGAGACGGAAGAAAGGAGCAGAGACCAGGAGCGTGGGGTAGCTGAGGTTTATTTCAAGGGCAGGGGCTGAGATTAGTGGTAAGATAGTGCTGTTTTAAGAAGGGGTGGGGGGCTCCCATCCGTCTTCTTAAGCTCCTTGTCTGGAGGTCATGGGATGTGAAAGCTCCTCTCGTCCTGGGCAAAGAAATAGGTTCTAAGAGGGAGCTCAAGGAACAGGACTGCAGGGAGTGATGGACCAAGTCAAGGTTAGAGTGGACCTCTGCTCCAGAAGTCTGCAGGGGCCGTTTTGAACCACGGCTGTCGTCTAGTCAAACTCAGATATTTCAGCTTGGGCTATAACCTCACACCTCTCCAGGAATGTTATGTATAGCCCCCCATCTTCACTCCTCACAATGGAGGAAGTCCTCAGCCCCTCCCCACACTGTGAAGAAGCTGGGGCTCCCCATTCTCCTCTCTGCCCAACTCTGTCCTGCCCCTCTTCTGAGATCTGCTCCTCTGGGAAGTCACCCCAAATGAATGCTGCCTGACTGCAGGCACTCACTTCACTGCCCCCTAGAGGTGAGGAAGCACTCTGCTGTCCTGTCTGTCCTGGCCCTCTGGGAGGTGCCTGTCTGTGCCCTGGTTCCCCATCAGACCCCAAGGGCCCCATGCTCGGGGGCCTGGCCCCTGTGGTTCACAGTAAGGAGTCTTGTCCGCCAGAGACTATTCTCCTGAAACAGACACAGTCTCTTTGTTCATTTAGTTCGTGCAAAGCACACTGTGCTGCATCTGGGAACATCTGCATCTTCTATCTTCCACTCCTCCTTCCCCCCAAAGGGTGGCTTTGACTTTCCTGAGGTCTGGGCTGCCTCTTTGCTTCCCTCTCCCGCCACGCCCTCTCCCACCACCCTCTCTTCTGCACAAGGTTTGGGGGCCAGGATCCTGGTCTTCATTTTCTTGTTTTCTTTTTAATTCTCACCAGAGGACATTTTTCCCATTGCTTTTCAGAGAGTAGAAGGAAGTGAGAGAGGGAGAGAAGCACCGATGTGAGAGAGACACATCAATTGGCTGCTTCCCGCACGCGCCCAACCTGGGCCAGGGATGGAGCCTGTAACCGAGGTATGTGCTCTTGGCTAGAATCAAACCCAGGACCCTTCAGTCCTCAGGCCGATGCTCTAACCACTGAGCAAAACCGACCAGGGCTAATCTTCAGTCTTTTAAGTTAAGGATTAGAAACTCAACTGAACATAGACCAGTCAGGTGGCTAGAATGACTGATGGGCAGGGGAAGTCCGGCCACTGGAAAGCAAGTCCCCATGGCAAGAAGCAGCTGCCACTCAGCTTCAGTTTATTGTAGCCCCATGGAAAGGGGCTCCGTGTTGACAATTTTTTCAAGAGAAGTCAGGAATCCAAGTCATTTTGTGAAGTCTATCCATTTTTAAACTTTGGCAACTAATTTACATTGGTTGTTTTGCGTGTGTTTTTAAGTGTATCAAACAAAACACATAATTGGGCTGCCAGCTGCAGCTTCTGCCTGTGGTATTTGTTTGGGCCGTTTGTCTGCCCTCACCCTCTCCTTCCAGCCCACTCTCTCTACTATTCTGGTGTCGAGTCGGCCTGGCCAGGACTTTCCCTGAAAGAGGAAGGGGTGGGCAGGGAGGAAGAAGAAAGGGGTCCTGGGTTCCAAGCGTCCCCTAAGATTACGTATGTACAGGGCACCCACCAGGCCCTCAGCAGATGTGGCTTTCTCCTTCCCTTCTCTCTCCGTGTCAGGCCTCGTGTGGCCTTTTAGCTCCACAGGGCTATTCAGTCCACCTCCCCACCCCGGCCTCCCCTGCCCCTCTGGTTTCCTGAGGATTACATCTATGTACTCTCCCGTTAACCTCCAGGTCTCGAAGGGGAAAGTGAGGTTCAGACCTGTTGAGGTTGGCATTTTAAGGTATGAAAGAGGCCCATTCATTTCTCATCCCCAACTCCCAACTGTCTGCAAAGTCTCCCTCTCTTTTCAGATGTCTACTGTCCCTCCTCCTTGTTTTCGTTTTTTTTTGTTTGTTTTTTTGTTTGCTTTTAGCACTGGCCGAAATGCTCTTCATGGCCATCATCATCACGTCCCTGGCTCAGAGCTTTCACTTTCTTCCCTATCTCCCTCTCCCACAAAGATCAAATGGCATGGCTTTCCAGCCCTTACCTTGTTTATGGCATCCCAGTTAATGAAACCCAGCTTGGCTTTAAAGTTCTGCAGAGAGAAAGAGAGAAAGGAGACTGACCAAACTGGATCACAATAATGTAATTGGCTCAGGGCCTCAGGATGAGAGAGGTCAAGGGCCACCACTGACAGCTGTTATAGAAAGAGGACTTCATCCCGTGGGGTCAAGGGACAGGGTTTTTGTTTTCCAAAGAAGAATGAATGAGCAGAGCTGTCTTACTGAACTCACCTTCCAGAAAGTGTCGAAGTTGAAGGGCCCAGGAGATGTCTGAGAGTTCTAAGGAACCAATGAGAAATGGGGTGAGAGTAAGAACCCACTTTGTGAGCAAGAGGCATGGGTGTCTGGAGGATCCTAGCCCAAGGTGGGGTAATGCCTCCACTCACCAGGTTATTGATTCCACCGACAGCTTCACCTCCCCCACTGGACCCTTGCCCCTGGGTGGGGAAAGGGGGGCTCATGTTCAAGGCTTGTGCATCTTGTCATGGGTACCACCCATCAGCCTGCTCCTGGCCCCCTCATCTTTGCCTTTGCTCAACACCATGTACCCTCTGTAAAGTCACCTCTCTTCTTCTTTATGCAATACCTAAGAACCCCACCTCCAGGAAGCCTTCCTGGAATGACTCATTATTTGCTTCCTAGAATAACCCTACCCACTCCCTAATGTGTAGTCTCGCTGTGTGCCAGGCACTGTGCCTTATCCTGCCATGTTCCTTTGTGGAGACGTCTCCATTTGACAGATGAGGAAACACACTTAGAGCTGTCCAACAGCTTGCCTCAGATCTGTCTCCGTGTCAGACTTCAGTGTCTGCGCCCTGAGCCCCCTGGGTTGGGTTGTGATGCAGAAAACTTTGCAGTTACTGTGGGGGTGAGAAAGTTAGGCTTCACTGTCCCCGCCTTACCCAAGAGGAAGACCAGGCTCGTGGAGGTCAACTGACTTGCCTGAAGATTCACAGATGACAAATGACCCAGCTGGTGTTTGAACTCCCATTTCTAACTCAAAGTTCACTGCCTCCCTGCTTCTCAACACTTCCTCCTTCAGTATGATTTTTAAAATTTCCCCTTGGCCATTCTTCTGTTATTTTCATCTGCTTTTCCCTCACAGACATAATAGGACTGTGACTGCAGTTGGAGCAGGGAGAGAATGGATGGATCAAGGAGGATGCTGGGGACCCCGGGCCCCTGTCAGGTCCCCTGGTAGTCACCTGACACAGGTTCAGAACAGCTGGTAAGAAGAAACTGATATTTCGCTTTCTTTTCCCAGGCCCTTTGCATTCTGTCCCCACACTCTACCATCCCTTCTCCAAAAGCCATCCCTGCTCACCTGATAATTGCCTTGGGAGCCCCCAACGAAGTGGCCACCTTCCCTGTTTATTCCCTGAGGAGAGAAAATGGAGAAGAGTTGGTGGGATGTGAGGTGAGATGTAGGTGAAGGATTCCTGAATCAAGACTGAGGCAAGAGCATGACCGAGGACTTCCCAGGACCCTGAGACAGGCCCTTCTCTCTGGGCAGCTCTGTCTTCCCTGGTGAATCTTGTTTCACCTCCTTGTGGATCGGGCTGTTGCTCACTCATGATGCTCATGGGTACCATAACCATCTGTTTCTACTCCTGTCTGCAAGCTGTCCACAATTCACTAGGAAGGCCCTTTGCCACCAAGGAATTCTCCCCTGGGGTTGAAGCAGAAACCAGCCAGGCTGTTGAACTGAATTAATTCAAAATGCAGGACCCAGCGTGGGCTGAGGTTTTGCACTGGCCAGAAAGGTGATGCTAGCTGAGGATCGGCGGGAGCTGAGGTGGCACAGGAGTAGACTGCCTGCTCTCCTCCTAGGTACAGGTGAGTTCCTTTGAGTCCTGCTTCCACTCTTTGGCGTGGATCCCAGACCTACTGGCCCCTCTTCATTCCCAGAACTAAGCTCTAGACCAGGCCGGGAGGTGGGACTGTCTGCCCTGTTAGTATTGCTGCTGCAGAGCTGACCTCCAGCCCACTTCCTGCTGCCATAGTCCCTACTCTCAAGACCAGTCGTCTCCTTACCCTGATGTCACCAGAGCCACTGGGGCCTCTGAAGCCTTGAAGGACAAGACAGTGAAACCCAGGTCATTGTTTTAAATCCTAGGTCCATCCCTGAAAGTTTATGTATGATTTAATACGATCCCTCTTAAAATCCTAATGGAATTCTCTTTGGAACTTGTCAAAATCCTCTTGAAGTTCATTTGGAAGAACAAATGTCTAAGACTCAGCAAGAAAACACTGGAAAAGAGAAGCAGCAAGCGGGGACTCATACTGCAGATATGAATGTACTATAGAGCTACCATGAATAACACGGTATGGCTCCTGGCCCAGATCAGATGAATTGATTTAACAAAACAGAACTCCCAGAAGCTCTCCCCAGAGGTATTTATAAGTGATGCTTTAAATCAATGATGGAAATGATTCCATGCACAAGGCTGGGAATACCAGTTAAGGTTTTTGGGAAAAAGTTATCTATACCTGCCTGGCCGGCGTAGCTCAGCAGTTGAACATCCGAAACTATGATGCAGGAGATCTCGTTTCGACTCCCGGTCAGGGCACAGGCCCAGATTGCGGGCTTGACCCCCAACAGGGGGCGAGCAGGAGGCAACCAATCAATGACTCTCTCTCATCATTAATGTTTCTATCTCTCTCTTTACCTCTCCCTTCCTCTCTCTGAAATCAATAAAAATATATAGGTACTTTAAAGCTATCTGTCCCTCACCAGTTTCCTCCTCCTGTTTTTATCTGGCTGTCTCCTCCTAAGAGAGCACACAGATCTGATCCAAAGGGCAGGGTCTGCCTCGTTGGATCTAGGGGTGGACTAGACAGTACATAGTGAAATAACACCCAGATGGGTTAAAGAGTTAAATTTGACAATGAAATTACAGAAGTACTAGTAATGCTAGAAGAAAATAAAGACCATTATTTTCAAAAGCAGAAACCCTAGAAAAGGAGACTTTGGTGTGAAAAAACTAGAAATAAAGTTACAGGCTGGGAGAGGTTTTCTTGAAACCTGCCTACCCGTAAAGGGTTAGTATCCCCAATATTTTAGGAGCTCTTCAGAGAGCCTTGTCCATGTAGCACCACAGGGTCATGCCGCACTCACATGAGGACACAGAGCAGCAGTACCAGCCTCGCCCAGAGCTCGTTAGAAACCAGAATCTCGGCCGCACCTAGAGCTGCTGAACCAGACCCGCGTTCTCACCAGGCCCCAGGCGATCCGGGTGCACAGTGGTGTGACACTTCTTGTCAGCGTTACGGATACTTGACAGAGAACCCAAATTTCCAGAATGACTAGGAGGGGGACATATGCTTTCAAAACACCATTTCAAATTCTGCCAAAGGGGCCACCAAATTATGCTCACAGCCAGGTATTGAACTTTCAAAACAATTATGGCTCTAAAAGGACTGGCTCTCATACGATTTTTCACAGCCCCATCTGTGGGGTATGCCACCTAAGGATTCATTACTCCTTTGGAGATTGTTAGTAATTTTATGCTCTTGGTCTCTTCCCCTAAACTGTAAATTCCCCACAGACGGGGCTGGGGTGGAGATTAGCAGTAGGAGGGTGGCTGGACAGAGCTGAGTTAAAGGAACGAGGTCGAGGCACAGTGATGAAGTGTGGTCACAAGTTTGGCTCTCACCTGACCCCCAGGCCCTCCGGACACCCGGACTTCGTTTCCTGGGTTGTCACACTGTGGGAAAGAGAAAGCAGATTGCTCTCTGTCCCTCCCCAGACCCAGTTCCAGCCCTCAAGTTGCAGCTCTTTAACCCTGAAGCTAAGCCAGGCCAGCCCAGTTGTCACTCCCATCACCAACACCAGCAGCCCAGCTGGCTCCCTCCCGTCACCCGAGGGGCCTCCCCTTTTCCTTCCCGGGCTCAGGGCCACCGTGCAGGTGTGAACACCAGACACTCACCCCGGGTTTGCTCCCTCCACCGCCTCCTCCTCCTCCGCTGCTTCCCGAGGAAGAGCCAGCATTGTTTCCCTACAAGGGAAAGCAGGAGCCAGCGGGTGTCTTAAAAGGACCGAAGGGACCAAACAATTCCCAGCCACCTACCCCCGCCCCAACCTCCACACCTCCGGTCCTCAGCCAGTCAGTCGGTCACTGAGGGAAGCTACTCAGAGCACAGGGAAGGCCAGGCGTGGCCACGTGTGCTAGGGAAGGTGGGACAACTGGGGGATTCTGAGCTGCTGCTCCCCACTTCCCAGCACGTGCCGGGGGTGGCCAGGCCTCTGCAGCCTAACTGCACACAAGCCCCCTGACACCTGCCCTTGTCCCTCCTCTCCCCTCGCCCTCTCCTGGAACCTAGAAAAGGGAAAGGGTCACTGGAAGGGAGCCTGATCCAAATTTCTAGAATTGCCTAACGGTTGCCCTTAGCTGGAGTAAAAGCCGGTGGTACAAGGAGCAGTAAGTTAAAGCAGCTTATTGATCCGCTCGTTCTCGTCGCTTCCTTCCTCTTGCCTGACGCCTTTCCCTGACTCCCAAGGAGGCCAGCAGTGCTGTCTCTCTGCAGGTCCCCTCTCAGGCACCTCCCCCAATCCAGCTGCCAGGTTGCGGTCCCTTCCTGGCCCCTTCACCCATGGGGAGGGGACGCGTGTGCAGCATCTGTATCAGTTCATCTGCACCACAGCTGTCAAGGTCCCTCAGTCCCCACGTGCGCGCTTGTCCCAGACTCCCTGGAGCCTCCCTAAGCAGCGCTGTGCCTTTCCGCCCCCACCTCTCTTCCATTCGTCACCCCCAGCTGCTGTCAGATTTGCCAAGCGCCCCGACTGCAGGAACAGGGGTCAGATGGGACAGAAAATACCCCCCCACCGCGGAGGGGGCAGGGAGCAGGGAGCAGGGCTGGAGGGAGCAGGAATAGGGAGGGCACCCCTTCTGGAGTGTCGGGGCGCATACCTAAGGAACCCTGCTTGGGGGGGCTGGGGAGGTAGGGAACAGAAGCTGAAGGAGCCACAGGGTGCCACCTGCCAGTGATGCCACCTGCCAGTGATGCCACCTCCCCAGGGCTGGCAGCACTCAGGAAGACCCTGGAGTGCATCGCCTCGCCCGGGACCACCAGGGCCTCAGCCCCATCTCTGCCTTCAGCCGAGGAGCAGAACTCACCCAGCTGCCCCCAGAACTGCCGCCACTGCCGCCGCCACTGCCGCCACTGCCACCGCCATAGTGGTCACTGCCCCCACCGCTGCCCCCACCGCTGCCGCCGCCGCTGCTGCCACCGCCACTGCCTCCACTGCCGCCGCCACTGCCGCCACTGCCGCTGCTGCCACTGTTGCCGCTGCCACTGCCGCTGCTGCCACTGTTGCCGCTGCCACTGCCACCGCCACCGCCACCACTGCCGCTGTTTCCCTGAGGGACCAAAGCAGGACTAAAGAAGAGAACACGACGACTGCTTTGCCCTGTCCCCTTCCCCTCTCCAGGCGCGTCCCTGCCCAGCCCTGGGGGGCAGATCTGTCTGCTCCCTGTGCCGGGCGCCTCGGGTGGCCCATGGTCTTACCCAAGAGCTGCTGTAGCTTCCACCAGAGCCAGAGGGGGGCGGGTTGGTGCACTGCAGAGGAAAGGGGCCGGCGAGTGCTGAGAGGGCAGCTGGGCCATCGCCACGCGGGGCTCTCCTCAGGGCTTGGCTCTCTTTCCCAGGCCTCCCGCGTCCCCACGTCATTCACATCCTGCTCTCCCTTGCCTCCTCCCCCGCCCCTCTCTTCCTGGCCAAGCGTCCCCTTAAGCCCTGCCTCCCCATCTCGGTCCCTCTTTGTCTCTCCTACTTTCAGTCACATGCACCCTGCACCCCGACACCCTCTTCTTCCCCGGCTGTCCTCTTACCTCGACATTTGGGTTGCCATTGCCCCTCACTAAGCCATAACCGGGTTGGGCCACAGCTCCCTGCAGGGAGGGTGAGACTGAGTATGGGGCCGAAGGATAGGGGAGGCGTGGAGAGTGTGGCTGGAGGGGAGGGAGGTCGCAGGATCGGGGCTGGGCAGCTTCCTTTACCTGAGCATTGGTCCCCGGGTTGTATGGCCCTCCACTGCCTCCTTGGCCCCAGGAGCTCCCCTGAGAGTTGGTCCCAAAGCTGCCGCCTGGGCCTCCAGGGTATCCATGGTTCCAGGGAGTCCCTAGACCTTCAGGATTGCCCTGGATGTGGGCTCCATGGCCACCCTGAGAAACAAAGACGCCGTGGCCTCCAGATGGAGGCTGCCCATTGGTTCCCTGCAAAGACAACATGCGTGCACTTAGTGTGCGTGACCTTATCACCCTGTGATGAGGCAGGGTGGGCAGAGCAACTAAGACAGAGAGGAGCCAGAGCAGGGCATGGGGGAGGCAGGAGAGACCCCAAGGTGGCAGAGGAAGGGTGCAAAACATGGAAGGACACCGCCCCAGACAGCCACAAATAAGAGACTCCATCCCTTCAACTGATTCCCAAGATTCTCAGCCCAGCTGCCCGCAGTCTCCCATCCCCACTCCCAGCTTCCTTCCAGCCACTCACCCAAGCACCGTTGCTGCCAGGCATCCCCTGCCAGGAGCTGTGCGCACCATCTATTCCATGTCGAATAATATTCTCAGCCTGTCTGCCAGCCTCACTCCCAGGGTTTCCAAGAGCATGGGCTGCTTCCTCAGCCCCCCGGTGGATGGCCTCCCCAACCCTATGGTCGAAGGCATCACCCATCCCCGGGCCCATGGGCTCCCTGATTCCAGGGTTGCCCGCCTCTCTGGCCCCTTGGCTGATGGCCTTGTCGATTCCGTGACTAATGGCATCTCCCACCCCGCGTCCAATGGCTTCTCCGATATCTGCCGCAGCGCCTGCCCCTCCGTTTAGCAATGGGCCAGCCTCCCCACCGGCCAGGTACAGGGCCAGTAGGAGGCAGGCCAGGGCCCCCTGGAACTTCATCTCTGCCTGGCTCCTCCTCTCCCCTGAGTGTCTCCCCCCCCAAGCCTCCTCCTGGCCCTTTCTCTTCCTCTGAGGCTGTGCCCCCTCCGATCTCTTCTTCCTTCTGACTTCTCCTTTTCCCTCCTTCTAGGTCTGCAGCCTTCTCTCTCCTTTCCCAGACTCCCCTGCCTTCCCAGGGTTCTCCTCCCTGTCACTACTCCTTATACTGTAGCTTGGGAGAAGGTGACAGGGCTGGGCGGCCTGGAGTCCCTCCTCCCAGTGACTCAGGGCCAGCCAGCGATAGGGTAATGAGCTGTAATTGTGTCTGAGAGTCTGTGTTGAAACAGAGAGGGCCCATGCATCAGGGAGGGAGGCAGAAATGGAATGAGATGGCTGCAAAAGTGTCCCAGTTACCCAACCCCAGGAATTTGGGGCGCAGGGTGGGGATGGGGGCATCTGAGGAGATCGTCTATTGGTGTCTCCTAGAGGTGGTAGGTGGAGGGGAACCACCGGCCGGGCCCCACCAGTGGGGCAAGGTGGGGAACTCAGAGGAACAGGACCCAGCCTAGGTGTAAGCCAGCCAAGATAGGGGGCATCGGAATGGCAGTCAGGTGCCTGTCCTTGGCCCTTCGCTGAGTTTCATTTGGCCCTGGCAGCTCCCATCTCTCTGCTCTCCCATGCTGCCACCTAAAGGTGACTGCCCTCACCCCCCTCCACAGAGGGCCAGGGAGCTATGAGACTGGCCTCGGGTCTCAGTAGGGACCCCAGGCTTCCGGGAAGGAAGTGGCCACGACCCTGAGGGTGGTCATCAGGGTGTCTCAGTTAGCATCCTGGTGGCTCTTGGCTGAGAAAGCTGGGTGTGGAGCAGGGGAGCTGGGCGGGCCGGCCACCCCCAGGGAATGAGTGGGAGGGAAAGACCTTGGGAGGGAGCCGCTGACCCAGGCACCCATCCTGTTTACCTGTCATGGAAGGGACATGAGTGTGAGTTCATGGCCTCCTGGGAGAGCTAGGGCTGCACCAGCTCACCCCACCCGCCCCCTAACCTCCCCCAGGGGCCAGGATGGCATTAGCAAGGGAAAAGGGGTGAGCACAAGGGTAGGAGTCTTGGGTCAGCAGCATGACGCTCTCTGCTCTCCAGGGTCCCAGCTCAGGATGCAGGACTCGGGCATCCTCCCCAGGTCCCATCCCTGTTTAGCAAGCATGGCTGCCTCTGTACTCCCAGGAGCCCCAGCCCTCCCACTTGCCCCTGTCTCGTCTCGTATCATCAGGATTCATCGCCCAGCTAGGAGGGGCCAGTTTCCATGTGCCTTTCTCAACGCCTCACAGTCAGTCTCTCTCTCCACCCCAGCACCCACACCCCAACCTGTAACATTCAACACCTCTTACGGTGTAAAAACAATCCCTGTCTGTCCTCAGCAGCTCCTGCCTCCCTGTTATCCCATCTCTGGCTCTTTAATGATGATAATAAACGGTGGTGGTAATAACAATAGTGATGATGGCAGCTCCAGTCTGCCAGGGGCTTTCTATGTGTCCAGCCCTGGACTAAGCACCTTAAGGCTCAGACAACCCTGGAGGTCGGTCTTACTGTTACCCCATTTAGAGATGGAGAACTTGGGGTTCCGAGAGGACATGTGAATGTGTGGTAGGGCCAAAGCCCAAGCCCAGCCCACCCCAACCCCCAACGTTTTCTGTCACCTCTGTGTCTCAGGCCTCCTCCTGCTTTTCAAAGCCCCCCCGATCGACTTGGGTTGGGTTTTGCCCTGGCACCTTGTGGGGGGTGGGGAGCAGCAGTAAACTGAGGCTCCAGGCTTGGGGATGGAGACTGCTGCCTCCCACCTCCACAGGACAGCGCCCACTGACTCAGACTCCTGCCCACAGCTTCCTTGTGGGACGCCACCTTCACAACAGCACACACATGCCCTCTCCCTTCTCTATGACTCTGTTTTTCTTTAAGCTGGCTAACTTTCTTAACATATTTTAAGAGAATATTTTATATTGCTGCTGGAAGTGGAAAGCCAGAATCACTTGCCCACAGATAGAAAGTACCAGAAAAACATAGTGAGAAGCAAACAGTGGTATTCATTATAGATGGCTGCAGTTCCTCCATCCTCTTTGTGAGAAAGGGAGGTTGGCAAGTGTGAGCGAGCTGTTTAAGGCACACGGGCACAGAAATCGAGTCGTCCCCTTTATCATAATCAGAAAGCTTCAAAGACAATGGAGAAGTTTCTCACTGGTGGCTCAGAGTGATCACAGACCACCTACATTTCCCCTGCCACCCACAGGCTCATGTTCTACCTTCTGAGAAAAACTGCCCCCAGACATCTCTGGACTTGAGGGGTCACCTCAAAGCAGCCGTAAGGCATAGTTCTTCTACACCCACCTGATAGAAGCCAGGGTGTTTTTCCGTGCACGGTCTCATTTAGCCCTCACTGTAACCTCACGAGGGAGATATTATTCCCATTTTACAGTTGAGGTAACTGAGGCCTAGAGTGTAAACACATACACAGGATCACATGTGAAAAGATTATGGTAAAATGGAGTTGGCAGGATTTGACCAAAGGCTAGCTGACTCCAGCTTTTTCCCTATGTCACCATGCTTCCCTTGTTTTGTACCCACAAATGCACCCACAAATCCGACATGCCCACGTCATGTCTAAGACCCTCAGATTTCAGCTTTTCTCCCATTCACTACTTTATTCATTCAGCAAATATTTATTGAGTGCCTACCCTGTGCCACGCCTATTCCAGGCACAGGGGATACCACATGAAACAAGATCATCAAAATCTCCTTCCTTAGGGAGCTCACATTCACTGTGGGGACAGTTGGACAATAAACATGTCGGGCAGTGCTGAGCACTATAAAGAAAAACCCAGGCCCAGCCGGGCGTGGCTCAGCGGTTGAGCATCGACCCAGGATGCAGGCGATCGGGGTTCGATTCCCGGTCAGGGCACATGCCCAGGTTGCGGGCTGGATCCCCAATCGGGGGCATGCAGGAGGCAGCCGATCAATGACTCTCTCATCATTGATGTCTATCTCTCTATTCCTCTCTTTTCCTCTCTCTGAAATCAATAAAGATACATATTTTTAAAAACAATAAAATTTAAAAAAGAAAAACCCAGTAGAGTGAGGGAACAGAGAAGACAGAGTGGGTGTTTTAAATAGAGTAGTCAGGAAAGGGCTCTTTGACATGTGACCTATGAACTGAGACCCAAAGGAAGTGAGAGACTGAGCCCTGAGGCTATCTGGGGATAGCAAAGGCTCAGAGGCTGGAGCAGGGGGGAGATGGGAGGAGTTGAAAACAAAGAGGTGACCATTTTTTAAATTAAATTTATTGGGGTGACATTGGTTAATAGGGTCATATAGGTTTCAAGGGTACATTTCTATGATACATCATCTGTATATTGCATTGTGTGCCCAATACCCAAAGTCAAACCATCTTCTGTCACCATATATTTGACCCCCTTTAGCCTTTACCACTCCCCACCCTCTTCCCTCTGGTAACTACCATACTGGTGTCTGTGTCTATGAGTTTCAGTTTTATCTCCCACACATGAGTGAAATCATATGGTTCTTAGCTTTTTCTGACTGACTTATTTTGCTTAGCATGATATTCTCAAGGTCCATCCATGTTGTCACAAACGTTAGTATTTCATCTTTTGTATGGCTGAGTAGTATTCCACCGTGTACATGTCCCACATCTTCTTTACCCAGTCCTCTATCGAAGGACACTTTGGTGTTTCCATGTCTTGGCCACCGTGAATGATGCTGCAATGAACATAGGGGTGCATATATTTTGCAAATAAATGTTTTTGAGCTTTTTGGGTTGATACCCAGAGGAGGGATTACTGGGTCATATGGTAACTCTATTCTTAATTTTTTGAGGAACGGCCATACTGGTTTCCATAGTGGCTGTACCAGTCTCCATTCCCAGCAGCAGTGAATGAGGGCTCCTTTCTCCCACAGCCTCTCCAACACTTGTTATTACTTGTCTCATTGATAATAGCCACTCTAACAGGTGTGAGGTGGTATCTCATAGTAGTTTTGATTTGCATTTTCCTAATAGCTTGTGAAACTGAACATCTTTTCATATATCTGTTGGTCATTTGTACGTCTTCTTGGGAGAGGTGTCTGTTCAGGTCCTCTGCTCATTTTTTAATTGGATTGCTTGTTTGTTTGGTGTTGAGTTGTATGAGTTCTTCGTATATTTTGGAAAGAGGTAACCATTATGAAGACTTTGACTTTTACTCTGAATGAGGTGGAACCAGCCGAGGGCTTAGATCTGAGGAAGGCTGTGATCTGACTTGGTTCTTACCAGGGTTCCCCTGGGGAACAGGCTGTTGTGGGGAGAGGGGAGCACAGAGATCAGGGAGGAGGTTTGGTGGGGGGTGGGTATGGAAGTTAGACTCAAGTGTAGAGAGGAGATGGGGCCTTGGGTCTGGGCAGTGTCTCTGCTCCCTCCCAAGGGGTCCTGGGCCTCAAACTAGCATCTACTGGCTCAACCCTTCCACAGTGCCTGTCCTGGAGTCTAGGCTGAAATCCTAGCTCCACCACTAATTAGCCATGTACTAATCCATCTGTTCGGCAATTTCCTTATCTGTAAGAGGGGTGAATGTGAGGGTTAAATGAGGTAATAATGCAAAGTGCTTAGAGCAGTGCCTGGCGCACAGGAGCACTCGATGTGTGTTCTTGCTAGTGTTGGGCATGTTAATGCTGTTGGAATGCTTTCTCGGCAGTCGTTTCACTTTGAGGCATACACAGGCACCTCCTGAAAGGGCCAAATGTAGAAACGTATTTTTAAAGAGGACTTACTTTGAAGCAGCCCGCTCCCCACGGGTCCCAGGGAAGCATGTCACCTCACTAGCAGAGATCACCAGCAGGGAAGTGGTCTTGGATAGAGCCCGGCTGTCACCACTTACTACTAGCTGGGTGGCCTCAGGCAACTCGCTCCCTTCCCTGAACCTCAACTTTATCATCTGTAAGAGGGGTAATCAGGTACTTGCCTCATGGGGAGGTTGTGAGGATGGCGTGAATCATGTCTGTAAGTGCCCAATAAAGATGGCTGTGCGGTCCCGCCCAAATTCCTCTCCCAGCTCTTCCCCATCTGCAGAAACTGGGCCCTCCCGTCTTTGTTACTCCCTGGCCTGGCCCCGCCTCTGGTCTCAGGGCCCATTCTTGCCGACACTTACTCCACAGCCCTTGCCAAGGCGGCTCAAGCCTCCCTCTACCAGTTGCCAGCTGTTGGTACCTAGCCTTGACCTCTCCCTTTGGACCTCTTAGTCTAGGGGGAAACTGGACAGGAAACAAGTAAATATATAACTACAAATTGTCATAAGGGCTATGAAGAAAAAAATCAGTGCGCCACGGGGAAGAGTAACAAAGGTGGCCCTTTGTTCACTGGGTGGTCAAGGTAGCTGAGACCTGCAGGGCGAGGAGCCAACCTGGGGGACAAAAGGGACGTGGAGGTTTGTTCCTCTAATTCCCCTTCACCTTTTTCACCCTATGCTCCCACCCCACCCCCTCGCAACTATCAGTTTGTTCTTTGTATCTATGTGCGTTTGTTTGGCTCATTCATTTTGCTTTTTAGATTCCGTATGTAGTGAAATCATACGGTATTTGTTTTTCTCTGACTTATTTCGCTTAGCATAACACCGCGTAGGTCCACCCATGCTGTTGCAAACGGTCAACTATACTTTAGTAAACAAGGGGAGGTACAGAGAATATTTCTAGCAGAGGGAACAGCACACAGGGCCTCGAGGCAAGAACGTGCTGTGCCTCTTTTACTCTTCGAAACCGGCTAAGGTCCTTTCCAGAAGCCTCCCAGGGTTGACTCCCAGTATGTAACACAATGACTTATCCCATAGCTCTTGGGCAAACAAATCCAGCAGGAAAATGTGCATACATCCCCTTTTCAGAAGGGAGTCCTCCAGTCCATATGATACGACGTCCAGCAGAGTGGACTTGCAGTAACGTGTGCTATATGAATGAATGCTTCTTTATTAAAAATGCAGGAAAAAGTCTGGCCGGGTGTGGCTCAGCGGGTGAGCGTCAACCTAGGATCCAGGAGATCGAGGTTCAATTCCCGGTCAGGGCACAGGCCCGGGTTGCAGGCTCAATCCCCTGTCAGGGGCGTGCAGGAGGCAGCCGATCAATGACTCTCTCATCATTGATGTTTCCCTCTCTCTTTCCCTCTCCCTTCCTCTCTCTGAAATCAATAAAGATATATTTTTAAAAATGCAGAAAATAGATGTCTGAAATTTACTTTGAAATACATAATAATGTATTGATATATGGCTAGATGTAGAGATGTGTGATGGATGGATGTGTGATAAACCAAGCAGAATAAAATGTTAGTGGTAGACTCTAAATAGTGGATATGCAGGTATCCACTCTAAAGTTCATCTTTGTGCTAAGGTTGAAATCTTTTCAAAATAAAATATTGCATGGGGAGTGAAGGAACATAAGTGATAAAAACAATGATATTCTATAAGTAAGGGAAGATGCAATGAATATAAAGTGTCAGGAACATCACCTTTCTTGTGCACACCCTCCCTGGTGTGTCATTTAGTTCTTACTGATGCATTGCCTTGTATTTGCTTTCATGTTATGTGTATATGCCTTGTCTCCTCAGGAAGCCTGTAAATTCCCTGAGGGCAAGAACACTGTCTCTTTTTTGGCCCCACGATTGAGGGAATTTTGAAGCTGGAAGCCATGTTTATAGTCCTCCCCTGCCGACACGCATCCTGCTTTATATAGGAGGAAACTGTGGCCCCTAGAGGGGAAGTAAGCTGCCTACAGACACACGATCCTGATGGGAATGCAGGTCTCCCAGCAGGTTCTGGCAATAGAAAGTCCTGCTGCTTTCTCATGGGCCCCTCTGAGCCTCAGTTTCCTTATCCATACAATGGGGATCATAAGAGGACTTCTGCCTTTGGGTTGGGGGAGGTTTAAAAGGCTACAGAGCATGAACAGCTCTTCACAGAGGACCTGGAACCTTGCAAGAGCTCAGTGTACAGTAGTTGCTATGACAGTTCCACGGGCTTTGAGTCATCCACAGATCTGAAAGCTGGGCCTCCCGAGTCACCATTCCTGTCTTTGTGAAGCTCTCTCCTGTCATCGGTGTGCCTTTGGTCTTCCTCCCCGAGAGAGGGTCTCGAAGGTGCCTCTCTCCTCTCTTCTTATTCACCGATTCCCACAGCTACCGACGCCAACCAAGGAAAGACCTCTTTGTTTCCAGAACACCCCTTGCGGCTCTGAGGCTGTTTCTCCCTCCAAATACCAGCTATGTGACCTTGGTGATGTTTCTTAACCTGTGTGAGCTTCTACATGCTTCTCAATAAAATGGGGCAATCAGTCTTACCTAACTGCGTGGTTGGGAGGCTTCAGCGATGCCATGAGCGAAAAGCCCCCGTCAGCGAGCCTGCAGGCCCAAATTGCGGAACAAGTCCAAGTAGTTTATTGTTATTCCTATGGTGCAACGCCCCAAATGATGATGCTATGAGGCGGTTCCTGCCATCTCTCCCCTGGTGTTTTGCCCCCACCACTGGCCTGAAGTGGCTTTCCCTTCATGATGCTCCTCCCAGCGCTGACCACGACCCTTCACAGCAATGAAACTTGGTTTGTCCCTGTCACCACCTTTAGATCTGACCAGCCTGAAACCTCCAGCCCACCCTCCAGCAAAGACGCAAGAAAAGACAAGCCTCCCCGTCACGCCTCTCCTTAGGGAACATGCGGACCATGGTGAGAGTATGTTGTGTCACATTTATTCACAAATCTCAATACAGTTCCCTTAAAGGACTCCTGAAACCTACAACCCTCCCCCCTCCCGCCCCCCCATCCCCATGTCCTCCAAGTCATTTCAGCTGATATGACAACCAGAAAGCCAGTCTGCTCAGCAAGGCCAGTGCATCAGTTTAAGGAATGATGTTGGTGATGCTCTGGAAGAGAGGAGATGGGGAGTGAGTGCAGGGTGTGCAGTCAAGAGGGCACCGAGATCTTAGCCCTAACATCCCCCTCTTCCCCCCCCACACCTCCCCCCAGAGAAATGAGAGAGAGACTGGCTATATTGGTCTGGGAATTGCCTGTGTCCTGGAGAATATCTTAAGGAAGGTAGAAACTAGAGTGAGAAAGAACAAGGAGCCAGTACCCCCAGGCAGAGGTGGGGGGGGAGGAGCTCTGTAGGAACAGAGAAGCCTTGTCTGCTTTGCCTCAGAGAATCCCCTGCCACCCCCATAGCCCAGGGGTGGAATAAACAAGGTGTGCCTTTGGGTTCCAGGAGCAGTCTAAAGAGCTGTTACACCCCTTCCCCTTCTGCCCCAGCATCGGGCAGCTGAGGTACTCAGTCCAAAGAGTAGAGCTAGGGCTTTACTTTGGACCAGGACCCCACAGGAGCCTTTATACTACGAGGGGGGGGGGGTGCTCAGTCAGGAAGAGGACGGGGCTACAGGTTCCTGCCGCCCAGCATATTGCTGGGAGCCCACTGCAGGGGTGTTCACAGTGGGCTGAGGGCGAGAGGAAGTCACAGGGGAAATGAGGAGGGACAGTGGGCACATGGAGGGGGCGCTGCCGGCTTGTGTTTGCTTCAGTGGGAATGGAAAGCACCCAGAAGATGAAGGCAGGATGCGAAGGGCACGGAGCAGGTGAAGAGAGGGCCAAGCAGAGCTGGGAAATGGGCCGGCTGGTCGCCAAAAGGCTGAGAGTCTGTCCACAGGGAAGCTGACGGAAACTAAGCACCGGGGAGGGCGGTGCACGAGTATCTCCCAAGACTAGGGCAGGAATCTGAGACTGCGGGCACTCACCCTCCACAGAGCTGGAAAGCTGATGAAGGGCTTGTTGACCGAAGCCTGGAATTCAAGGACAAGACAGTCAGTGCCCAGCACCCACCCCACCACCGTCCTAGGAGGGCCTCCGCGCCCCCACCCGAGTCCACGCTTTGCTCCTGAGACTTACTCCAGATGTTAAGGTAGTGGTTGCGCCCCCTCCGTGATGGCCGGTGGATACGCCTGGGCGACCGCCCTGTGGACAAAGCCCAGACCATCATTACGACCCCTCAGACCTGAGGGTCTCCCAAGTTCTTTTTCCCTAGTTACCTGCGACCCCCTAGGGTGACTAACATCCTACCCCCTCACTGTCCAGAAGAAAACCCAAAGGTCATGTTGCTGTGGTAATTCTGTGGGAGGTGGGAAGAAAAGCCAGTAAGGATATCTGCTCCTACTGCCTGGTCTTCCCCTAATACCCTTTCATTCCAGTTAATGACATGCTCTCCGTCACTGAGAAGGGGCCTGACTAGAAAGGGAACCCAGGGGACCCATGCAAATACCGGCCCTGACCTCATGTCTACCCCTTTTACACACACTTGAGCCTGATCCCTAACTCGGGTTGATCCCTGACTTTAATCCTATCCCCAGACACTCAGCAGCGCCACCCTGCTGCTGCTGCCGGCCTGGAGTCTTATCACCAACCTCCCTCTCCTGGCCTCTACGTGGTGAGAGCTGCGGTCTATCCCAGAGCCCTTTCCCCTGCCCTGCACGCTTTCTACATAGTCCCCTCCTTCCCGCCCACCTGCCTGGCTCCCTGCGTGGCAGTCAGTGTGGCCATGGGCTTTGAGGCCTGGGCCAGTCCTCAAGATGCTGTCCCAAAGACTCCTGACAGATTGGAGAGTGGAGAATTGAGGCAGGCGGGAGCCAGCCTTCTATTGCCAAGTCCCCTCCTTGGTGCCTGTTCGGCTGTGTGTGGTGCCGCTTGCCTCTCCTGTCCTCCAGTCTCTGTTCCCTCTACATAAATGGGGATCAGAAATCCTCCTGGAGACCTGCTCTGATGGGGCAGCGTGGAGGAAGAGGAAGACCCCGGATCTGTGATATGCCGAAGATGTGTGCTAGCCACACGGCCCTAGCAAATCCCCTTAAAGCTCCCTGAGCTCGTTTCCTTATATGAAAATCAGAGTCAGGTCAGCCTCCTCGCCCTCACTACCTCAAAGGCTCATTATGAAAATTAAGTAGAAAAGAGCTTATCTCCAAAGCTATTGCTCATGCTCACACTCTGATGTTCTGCATGTTCTCTTTCTGCTCCCACTGTACTAGATCTTGGCTCAGTAATTGTTTCCTGTTCCCCAGGAGAGGCTTCATGTTCCTCCCTCCAGACCTCCTTAACTAGGAGGGCAGCTCCCTGACGGTGGGGCTGGGTCCTATTCATACTGTCTGGCATAAGGCTTTGCAGATAGGATGGCTTGGTCCAGCTGACCAGCTGACCAGCAGCTCCTTTGTAAAGGAGAGGAAGGAGGACACGGTCATATAGCTGCCTAAGCTTCTTTCACCACGTGAGGGCTACCTGGGCTCCCCAAATGTCTCAAGGGTTTACCCTCTCCCTCCCCCAGCCCCCTTCTCCCCACTTCCCCACCCCTGTTCACCTACATTCAGCAGCTGGTTGGCCTCCTTGCCGTCCTGGTTGACCCCATAATGAACATTCTGCTGCAACCTGTCCACCTCCTTCCCGGCCTGGCCAGCAGCATGGTGGACACCTTGGCCAAGTTTCTCCGCTTCCTTTCCAGCCTGGCCAGCAGCGTGGTTGACCCCTTGGCCAAATTTCTCTGCCTCCTTCCCGGCCTGGTTGACCCCATCGTGGATCCCTTGGACTACTTTGTCTGCCTCCTTTCCGGCCTGTTCAACGGCATGGTGAACTCCCTGGCCAAAATGTTCCACAGGCTTCCCAGCCTGGTTGACTCCATTGTGGACCCCTGGGATCACTCTGTCCCCCTCCTTCCCAGCCTGCCCTGCAGCATGGTGGACCCCCTGACCAAACTTCTCAGCCTCCTTCCAGGCCTCATCAATCCCATGGTGAACCCCCTGGCCAAACTTCTCTGCCTCATTCCCAGCCTGCCCAGCAGCATGGTGGACACCCTGACCAAACTTCTCTGCCTCCTTCCAGGCCTCATTAACCCCATGGTGGACCCCTTGGCCAAACTGCTCTGCCTCCTTCCCAGCCTGGTTGACCCCAGGATGGACACCTTGGACTATTTTGTCTCCCTCTTTTCCAGCCTGTCCTGAGGCATAATAAACATCCTGGCCAAGCCGCTCCACATCCTTCCCAGCCTGGTTAACTCCATGATGGACCCCTTGGACTATTTTTCCTCCATCTTTCCCAGCCTGCCCAGCAGCATGGTGGACCCCCTGACCAAACTTCTCAGCCTCCTTCCAGGCCTCATTAATCCCATGATGAACCCCGTGGCCAAACTTCTCTGCCTCGTTCCCAGCCTGCCCTGCAGCATGGTGGACCCCATGACCAAACTTCTCAGCCTCCTTCCAGGCCTCATTAATCCCATGATGAACCCCGTGGCCAAACTTCTCTGCCTCGTTCCCAGCCTGCCCTGCAGCATGGTGGATCCCCTGGCCAAACCTCCCTGCCTCACTCCCAGCCTGCCCGGCAGCATGGTGGATCCCCTGGCCAAACCTCCCTGCCTCGTTCCCAGCCTGCCCAGCAGCATGGTGGATCCCCTGGCCAAACCTCCCTGCCTCACTCCCAGCCTGCCCGGCAGCATGGTGGATCCCCTGGCCAAACCTCCCTGCCTCGTTCCCAGCCTGCCCAGCAGCATGGTGGATCCCCTGGCCAAACCTCCCTGCCTCGTTCCCAGCCTGCCCAGCAGCATGGTGGATCCCCTGGCCAAACCTCCCTGCCTCACTCCCAGCCTGCCCGGCAGCATGGTGGATCCCCTGGCCAAACCTCCCTGCCTCGTTCCCAGCCTGCCCAGCAGCATGGTGGATCCCCTGGCCAAACCTCCCTGCCTCACTCCCAGCCTGCCCGGCAGCATGGTGGATCCCCTGGCCAAACCTCCCTGCCTCACTCCCAGCCTGCCCGGCAGCATGGTGGATCCCCTGGCCAAACCTCCCTGCCTCACTTCCCGCCTGGTTGATCCCATGATGGGCCCCCTGAATCACTTTGTCTGCCTCCTTCCCAACCTGTCCAGCAGCGTTGTTGACCCCATGGATTAGCTTCTCTGCTTCCTTTCCTGCTTGTCCGGCGCCACTGTTGATCCCATGGGATACCTTGTCCAAGCCGTGGTTGAGCCCCTTGTCCAGCTCCTTGCCGGCCTGGTTCCCCATGCTGCTCAGTCCATTAAAAACTTTTTCCACTTCCCTTCCAGCTTGAGTGATTCCGTTATTGATGCCTTCCAGGGCCTTGCCCACCTCTCTCTCTGCATTGCTCAGCCCTCTGTTGATCCCTTCAATGACCTTCTCAAGGGGGTCATCGCTGGCCGCCCATCCAGGCAGGGCCCCCAACAGCAGTAGGAGGGAGCAGGAACTGACCACGCTGGCAAGATGCATACTGTTGGGAGGGTGGGGAGGATGCGGAGAGGAGCCAGTGAGCCAAGCTGCTATTTATCCTCTGCCTGCTCCCTCTTCTCCACCCCTCATGACTCAGCTACCCCCGAGAGGCACTGACTCGGTCTCCAGTCAAGGAGGTATTTCCCAGGAAGATTTGAGGTTGAGCAATGAAGAGGAGGAGGAAGAGAGGGTGAGTCATGAGTGGAGAACACTCACATGGCATCTTTGCTCCTTGCCCAGCTCTGGCCCTCCACCCCAGAGCCTAGGTGTCTGCCCTTCCACCTACCTCCTCGCTTCATTCCTCACCCACTGGCCATGCCTCCTCTCTCCCAACCCCACCTTCAATCACCCCCCACCCATGGTTCCTCAGCATCTTCACTCCTCTCAGGGGATCCAGGATCCAGCTTCCCGGCACTGAGATTCTAGAAAGATGGAAGGTGCAGTCAGGGGGAGGGGCACACTCTCAGGAAGTCGAGGGAATAATTCTTATTGTTCTTGTTGACCCCCCCACAACACACACACGCTATGTTCCAGCCACACAGGACTTCCCCTGGCCCTTAAACACACCAAGCTCATTCCTGCCTCGTGGCCTTTGCACATGCTGTTCTCTCTGGTACGCACAACTCAGATCTCCATATGGCAGGCTCCTCCTCATTCTGTTTTTGGCTCAGATTTCACCTTCTCAAAAAACCTTCCCTGGCCATCCTGCAGTTATACTCTGTAATATCATCCTTTGGGTTTTATAGCACTTACTATGATCCAAAATTTCCTTTTTTATTGTCTGTCTCACCTATCAGATTGTAAACGTCTAGAGGACAGGGCCTTTGTCTGTGTTGGTTACTGCCATATCCCCAACTTCTAGAACACTGCCTGGAGTTCAGTAAATATTTATAGATTGAACAAATGGATGGATTAGAAGAAGCCAAGGTAAGAAAGGCTGGGGCTGAGCCTGAGTCTCAGAGGGTGCTGGGGGAAGGGTGCCTAGGTCCCCAGAGCAGCCAAGGGTCCTTTGGGGCCGAGGAGGGGGGATGGTTGCAGATTTTGGAGCCAGGTCACATTCTCATCACAGAACCCTAGGCTCCTGCCTCCCAGCCCTTGGGCAAGGGCAGGGGGCTGATTGCCATGAGCTGGGACAGGACGCAGTGTCTCCTGAAAAGCCGGTTGAGGCAGCCACGGGGAGGGGCTGAAGACCCAGAGCAGCAGGAGACTGTCAGCCAGAACCTGGGCTGGGGGCCAGGAGCTCATTCTTCCTGATCTCCTCCCCCTGGAAACTCATAAGTTCTAACCTGAAGCCCAGGTGTTGACATGACAGCATGGGTTGAGGGGGAAACAGCTGAGAGCTTGCTTCATCGGGGGAAAGGCAGGTGATGGTTGTTAGATCTGTGGCAGAATTGTCTATCTGGAGCTAGTTTAGAGGGAGGCAGAGACCAGAAGGACCAGAGCCAGTGGGTGGGTACAGTTGGGTGCAGGGGTGAAAGATATTTGGGTTTTGGTGCCAAGGGGAGAGAATGAGAGAGGAGGTGGAGGTGGGATTGCTAGTGGGAAGGCCAGGCAGGAAGGAATGTGCAGGGTGTGAGCAAGTGGGGGTGAGAGAGTTATGTGTGTGGGTGCCCAGGTGTGGTGAGAATCTTCACATGTGTTCAGGCTTTGCTCAAACAAGGACAAGGCCCACTCCCCTGGGCAGATCCAGGGTTCCACCCCAGATCCTGGACACTTGGCTCTACACACTCCCCTGGGCAGACCCAGGGTTCCACCCCAGATCCTGGACACTTGGCTCTACTCAGAACCAGGCATCCCAGACCCACAGGCCCAGGAGCTTCTGCCTTCTCTGTGCTCTGCCTATCGAGGGTGACTAATTGTACTACCTCTCCATACTTGAGCTCATCAAATCTGTTTCCCAGTTTCACGCTCCAGGGACAAAGCCAAGTCCCTGGGCAACCTCAGGCGTGGCTTTTCTGCCCTGTCCAGTGCCTAAATGAGGGAGTTTCCCATGCGAGGAGATTAGTGGGTGGGGAGCTCCAGAATCCTAATCCTCCCTGAGATTGACAGGTGGGGTTTTTCCATTTCTCTTTCCACCCCTCTCTCTGCCCCACTCTACCATCTTCCGTCAGCCTCAGTCCCCCCTCCTCAGTGCCCCATTCCCATTGGTCACTATTTGGTTCTGGACTTTGGCATCTGTCTCTGTGAGATTGGCCTGCCATCCTCCACTGGTTTTGGTAACGTGGCTGTGCTGATTTCCTAGAGTGAGTGGAGTAGCTTTCAGTCACTCAGCCATCACAGCTCCCCCAAAGCACTCCCAAGAAGTTTGCCATGGAAGTACACACAGTGTGACCCAGGCGGTGTGGCTCACTCAGTGGTTGGGCATCTGACCTATGACCCAGGAGATCACGGTTTGATTCCCGGTCAGGGCACATGCCTGGGTTTCGGACTCGATCTCCAGCAGGGGGCATGCAGGAGGCAGCCGATCAATGATTCTCTCATCATTGATATTTCTCTCTCTCCCTTCCTCTCTCTGAAATCAATAAAAATATATTTTAAAAAAGAAAGTGCACATAGCGTGCCTGCCAATCCATGGGGCCCCTGAGCATCTGTCCTGCCCGGAGCCTCTCCAGCCCTGGTTAGGATCTGCAACACTTCCTTTGGACTGGCAAACATTTGTTCCTGATGCTCTGGCAGATCTTGCCATGAAATCAAAATCCGAAGCAGGCTTTGGGAGGATAGACCTTCACTCTGTCTCTTGCTATTGGCCTACTCGGATTTGCCATTTCTTTTCATATCAGTTTTGATCCTTTATGTCCTCTAAGAAATATTTTAATTTCATTGAGCTTTTCATATTTATTATTGTAAAGTTGGACAAAATCGGTCCCTTTTCTGTCCTGGTTTCGTTTATATGCTCTTTCCACCCCCCTTGATCATACATGTAAAGTTTGTCCCCCTTTGTTTAATTACTATCTTTTTTTGGTCTAGGTTGATTGAAATCTTCCTCTCTGTATGTACACCCAATTTAGTTTCAGTTCCACCTCTCCGGGGCCATCCAAGCAGGAAGGCCTCACCCTCACCCTGTCCCATGGCAGTTGCTTTAGCAAACTAAGTTCCTATGGAGGTTTGGGGAAGAGGTTATGTCAGTCACTGTGCCCCTTCTTGCTTCCACACCTTTCTCTGGGATGGTGACTCCTTCCTGGCCCAAACCCCTACACCCCTAAGTCTTGGTCATAGCTGAGTGTCAACTGGCCCTGCAGGTGAAGGTACCTGCCTGTGAGTCACAGGTGTACGAGCAAGCCCCCACCCTCGGTGCTTTAGAGGGAGCCACCTGTGCATTTGGTCTTTCCCAAATGTATATGGAAGCTTGCTGTGTGCCAGGCACAGTTCCAGGTGCTGGAAGACAGAGGGGACCCCATGCCTCGTGGGAGAGACACTGAGCAAGTAACTCATAACTAGACCATGGCAGGCTGCGTGGACGCCCCACGGAAAGGAGTTCTGAGAGAGGGCATGGCTGGGAGGAAGCTTTAAGATTGGGGGTCAGAAGAAACCTGAGGAGGGGACATTTATTCATTCATCCTGGTATTACTTATTGAGTGGGTACCTTTTAAGTGCCAAACATTCCTCTAGTCAATGAGGTATAAAACTGATGAGGTAGATGAGCACTCTGCTCTCCCAGAACTTGGTCTAGTGGGCAGACAATTGGTAAGACAACAAATGAACAAAATGATTTCTTAGAGACACATGCTGTGAGGGGAATAAAAATAATAGAGTGTAACCCTGGAGTAGTTTTGCACATTTGAACATCTAACGCAGGATGGGAAGTCAGACAGGCTTCCTGAAAGGTGAGTACATCGAGCGGGTGAGGCTGATGGCAGGTGGTGACTGAGAAAGGAGAGGACTTCAGATGGGGAATCAGGAGGATCTCTTTTAAAGGGTAACACCTGCCCTGGAACGGTGGGGCTCAGCTGGTTGAGCGTCAGCCGGTGCACTAAAAGGTCGCCAGTTCCATTCCACATCAGGGCACATGCCCAGGTAGTGGGCTTGGTCCCTGGCAGGGGGGGTGCGTGCAAGGCAACTGATCCATATTTTCTCTCTCCTTCCTTTCTCTCTAAAACCAATAAAAACATATTTTTTAAAAAATTTTTAAAAAGGGTAACACCTGAGGGAAACCATGAAGCAGCCAGCTGAGAGGAGGCCTCCAGGGCTCCCAGGCATAAAGGAACAGCTGGGGTAACTGGGGGGTGGGGGGGAGGTGTCAAGGCACAGCCCAGAGGCAGTGCGCTTAAGGAGAGAGGGAAGGGCGTTGAGGACCAGAGTAAAAAGTTGGATTCCACTCTAGTCGCCCGCGGAGGTCTTAGAATGCACAGCGCGGGGAGGGACGGCACACGCCGCCCCTGGGATGGGACGGGCTCTTGGAGCCACCGCCTCTGTGACCTCACGGTACTGTGACATCACGGCAGGAAGCTCGCGCGCCCCGCTGGCCCCCGCGCCCCGCGTCGCACTAACATCTCGGCCCCGCGTCGCAGTAACATCGCGGCCCCGCGTCGCAGTAACATCGCGGCTAGTCCCTGGGCTACTGGGCCATGAAACCTTAGGAGGCCATGTCGAAACGCGACGTCGTCCTCACCAATGTCACCGTTGTCCAGCTGCTGCGACAGCCGTGCCCCGGTGAGGGAGGCGGCGGAGGGGCCCGCGCAGGGGACGAGAGGGAGGCCGGGGAGCCGCGCTCGCAGGGTCGGAGCCCCCTCCTCCAGCGTCCGCCAGAGAGGGACCGCAGGCGCGGGCCGGCCGGCGGGGTCCTCACCCAGAGCCCCTTTCCCCCGCCCTCCGGCCGCCCCTCTCCCGTCGGCCACCGGAGTTTGCTGGCAAAGTGGTTTCTGTGGCCGTGGAGGAAGGGACGGGGGCCCCCAACCTGAGGGTGGGCTGTGCGCCTCCCGCGCGGCGGAAGGATAGGAGCAGGGGCCGCACCGAGGCTGGAGCGAGTTTACAGGGGGGCAGCTCTGATGACAGCCGCCGGGGTTAAGCAGCTCAGCGAACGGGGTTTCACATAAAACTGACGCTCCTGCCGACCAGGGCGGAACGGCCGCTAGAGAGTTGATGGGCTTTGTCCCTCCCTGTATTGCGCGAAGATAGGACATCTGCAACCTGCCAGGGCTGTGCCAAGCGCCTGACAAGCGTGCACTCGTTGAAGCCTCACAACCACCTGCTGAGGTCAATGTATTTACTGCCCCCTTTTCAAAGATCGCAAACCACGTCCCTTAGGTCTCTCACACTGGAATAGTGGAGTTGGGGCTCCGAGCCCCTGCTTGCAACCACTGGGCAGCCCTACCTCGCCCAGCCAGAGGTGCGCGCACACACCCCCAAGCGACGAACCCAGGTCTCCGGAGGAGGTGGGAGGGGCGCAGCAGGGAAGCTCCGCCCCACGGGGCTGGCCGTGGCCGAGTCTTAGGCTTGGCTCGAGCCGGGGAAAGCCTGCAAGATGCAGCAGCAGACAACGTAATGGCTGTGGGCCTTAACCCCCTCCCTGCTCGGCACCAGCTCTGTGACTCCGGGTCTCAGTTTTCCCTCTGTAAAGTGGATTTGTAGCGCATATCTCACAGGAATCTGTGAGCGGATGCACGTGGAGCTCAGCACAGCACCTAGTACTTAGTGGAACCCAGGTAATGGGAGTGTCATTGTAGTTGGGAGAGCCCGCTTGTGCGTGTTTCACCTACCAGGTGATGCTCCATGGATGAAGCTCCTCTGGGCTCCTCCTTCACAGTGCAGCAACTTTTCTACAGCCCATGTAACCCACCCCCTAGAGGAGAGGGGAGGGGAAGCCTGAGGGAAGTTGGGAGAGGAAGACTATCCAAGTTTTCCGGTGGTAGAGTGGACTCATCCCTACTCTTACCCCAGATGGACAAATCTCCTTTCCATTATAGCAGAAACAGAACCCCAAGGAATGCAAACATCCTTAAGGTCACCAACAATCACAGGGTCTCTGCCACCAATAAACACTATTACTTTTATGAACTTGTTCTGCTACTATAAACACCCACAGCCCAGCCTCAGGCCACGAGGTCTGTGGCAGCCCAGAGAGTTCAGGGAGACAATAGGCCAGCTGGCCCCTGGCATCTAGCCCCACCACCTCCCAGGCGCCTTCAATTCTAGTGCCAAACCCAACTCCCACCTTCATCCTCAGGCCTCTCTCTAAACCCTGCTCTCTCTCTTTCCTCATGAATACTTCGTATCGGACTTCCTCCCCTCTATTAAAATCAGCACCTACTGGGCCTTGAGATCTCAGTGAGTCCTCACAGAAGTCCCCAAGTGGAGGGTCAGATGTGATGACAGGAAACAAGCCAGAGAGGTTCATTAACTTGCCCAAGGTCACACACATGTCAGGTAGCTGAGCCAGGGCTAACCAGGCCTGATCCCCAGTATGAACCCTCTGCCAGGCAGGCCCCCGACTGCTATCTCCACATCTCCCCTCCTCTCAAGCCTTCACCTGCAACTCAGGTAGCACACCTCCAAGCACAGCATGGGAGTGGGAGTATGTGTTTAGAGAGGTGGAAGCTAATAAAGGTCTCCATCTGTTTCATGTTATAGTACCCGGTATTTTCTAAACTTCTCTGAGAATAAAAATCACCTGAAGTGCTTGTTAGAAACACTGGGGCGTCAGAACAGACCTATTCAGTCAGGTTTTCCTAGGAGAGGGTTCCTGGAGGATGTTTATCAGAACAGTTTGGGGATCACTGGGCTACATGAATTATCAGATCATTCAGGAAAAGATCTTTGAAATACTAATGTATGTGGAATGTTCCCAGACTCTTGTCATAAGCACTACATATATTACCTCATTTAATCTACACAGTGACCCTCTGAGAGAAGTACTACAGAGAGTGTCACCCCAAGCAACTGTTAAAAATATATAGTACCCACTAAATTAGAATCTCCAGGGAAGTGGCCCTGGCATTGACATTTTAAAGCAAGCCCATCCCCTGCTCATTCTGTGGATCAGGTAGGTTTAGGAAACACTGGGCTAGATGGTTGGCCACTAGGGGCCAGAAGCCAGCAACAGGTCCTGGGTGGCAACAGGTCCTGTGATGGTGCAGTTCATTGCTGCCCCTACTCCCTCCAACAGTGGCCAGACCACCACCCCCGCCACCACCTCCGCCACCACCCAAAGTTGAGTCCCCGCCGCCATCACCACCACCACAGCCTATCAAGGAGGAAGTCCCACCTCCTCCGCCTCCTCCACCTAAGAAGGTTCCTCCGAGTCCCGAACTGACTGTTGGCATCAATGGGTGAGTCAGCCCTGGCCCCTGAGCCTTCTGGAAGCCATAGGACCCAGACTTTCTGCTAGTTACTGGATGAGGCATCTCCACATTTCTCACCATCAATGCTTTCATTCTGTCCACCCTGGAGAAAGAGGGAAAAGGTACAGGGCATCACCTGGAACATTCGGTTGGGTGATGTGTATGAACAGCATGGAGTATAGTAAAACTGGAGAGGCCAGAATTAGCTGGGGTGTCAGGAAAGACCTCTGGGAGGTGACACTGGAGTGAAGCCTGAGTGGCAGCTGTGCAGCAAGCACTGGCTGTGGGGCAGAAGGGGCAGCTCAATGCGCTGGTGTGGAGCAAACAAGGCAGGAAAGGAAGGAGTGTGGTGGCATGCAGACGGGGGCCTGGTGGGCCCTGCTAAGGAGTTTGGATCTGGTTTTACTGATAGAGCTGTGGAGGTTTTCAGGCCAAGATAACAGGACCTGAAGTTCTACAGGATCTGTCCAGCTACACAGTTAGGAATGGGATAGAGGATGGATGGGTGAGAAAGCAGGTAAATCAGTTAAACTGGCGAGGTCATCTAAGCAAGATGACAGCGGCCAGCACAGTGTTGGCTGCCTTCTTCCCCCAGACTGAGGAGTCCCACCCAGTCCCCTTGAGGAGCCTCCTGTTACCCCTTCTCTCCCGTCCCCTCCTCTGCCTGCTGGCTGAGGATTCTGAAGACAACCCTACAACCCTTGTCCCTGGACAGATTTGGACGCATCGGTCGCCTGGTGCTGCGAGCCTGTGTGGAGAAAGGCGTTAAGGTGGTGGCAGTCAACGATCCATTCATTGACCCAGAATACATGGTGAGCAGCAGGTAGAGGGTGGGAGCGGGGTGGGAGGGCTCATGGGGGCGCTCTGGGAGGCTCCCAGCTGCAATGTGGAACCTTCCCCAAGGCAGGGATTCCTCAGGGATACCCGCTCTCCCAACCATGCCACCCCCAAGATAAGGAGCCATTCTGTCTCCCGCAGGCGTACATGTTTAAGTACGACTCCACCCACGGCCGATACAAGGGGACTGTGGAGCACAGGAGCGGACGGCTGGTTGTGAATAACCAGGAGATCAGTGTCTTCCAGTGGTAAGGGCAGCGGGCCGACACCCGCATGCAATGCATTAATGGAGGGTGCAAAGAGGGCAAGGACGGGGGTCCAGCCTCTTTCTCGAGGAAAGGGCCAGAGTCCCTGAGGTGCCAACTCTTTGCCCCATGACAACTTAACAATTGCTACAGAGGAGTTTGTTGAGTAGCCCTCTTCCCCAACTCAGAAGGCAGGAAATGGTGGGGGGGGGGGGCCTCAGAGAAGAGCTAGTTGAACCAGATGATAAAAAGTGTGACCCGACAGAGCAGATGACCAGGAAAAGAGTCATGTGGTGGCCCAGGGAGAGGATAGGAAGCGTCTCATTCATTCATTTATTCTGGCATGCGGCCAGTACAGATCCTAGGCCAGCCTGCCTGTGCTCCCAGCCAGCTCTGCCTCCTGCCTCCTACCCCTTCACCTCTGCCCTTGGCTTCTCTGGAGAATGCCAATGAGGCATCTAACCCTCCTCAGGTTTTGAGGGTTAAATGATTCAGTAAAGGTGAAGCACTTAGAACATGGGCACATGGCAGGTGTTCAGTAAACATGTGTGGGCTAGCTAATAAAAAATCAACCCACAAACACTGTCTGAACCCCTCTGGGGAGAGCAGACTCAATGACAAAGGAAAGAGACCAAGCCTTGTTGCCACAGAGTTGTCTAAAAGACGAGGCAGATGCTAAGAAAAAAATCACAAAAGCAAATACTGCAGTTGTGATAAGCCCTGTGAGGGAAAAGACTCCTATACAAGTAGAAAACAGCAATAATGTTTAATGTTTCCAATGCAAACGTTTGATAAACTAGCAAGTAAAAATAAAAATTTATAAAACATCAAACAGAAAAGGTCTTACCTTTCTAATGTAAACCACTAACCACTGCTGACCCCAGAGGGGCCTCAGGCTTTAGTCATATCCCTCTCCCCCATTGCTCCCAGGATGTAGTGCCTGTCTTCAGGGACTTGCCCAGCCTCTTGCAGTAGGCTCCCTGTTGTAGAAGCTGGGTGGTAAAGACAAGAGAGGCAAGGAGGGCCATGGTGAGGTTGCAAGGGCAGGGAACCAGAAGCAGTAAAGCAGGCCTCACTCTCTTGGGGTCTACATTCTGGGCAGTCTATGTAGAAAGGGCCTGACCTGGTTGGCAGTAGTCAGGGATGGGTCCCTGGGCACAGGGGGTGAATGAGGCCTGAGGAGGTAGCAGCTTGTATATACCTGGGCATAGCAGGGGTGGGGCAGGGCACAAAGCAGTTTTGGGGTGAGGGTCAAAGACCAGCAGGGTCAAATCTATCTGGGATAGCTAAGTATGTGTGGGTGGGGAGAACAGATGGCGGCAAGTCAGGTATGAAGGTGTCTGGTTAGCCTTTCAAACAGTAAAGGCCATGGACTATGAAGGCAAGACCATGCAAGGGAGACTGATGCACAGCCCTGCCACCCCTTCACAGCAAGCAGCCCAAAGATATACCCTGGAAGTCTGTCGGGAGCCCCTTTGTGGTAGAGTCCACAGGCATGTACCTGTCCTTGGAGGCATCTTACGTAAGTGGGGGAGAGGTGCCCAGGGCTGGCCAGGGGGTGTGACACTCGAATCTCATAAATTAATGACACCAGTGCTCCTTCCTCCTTCCCTAGAGCCACATCGAGGCAGGTGCCTCACGTGTGGTCATCTCCGCACCCTCACCAGATGCACCTATGTTTGTCATGGGGGTGAATGAAAAGGAATATAACCCTAGCTCCATGAAAATTGTCAGGTAACGGGCAGCAACATCCTGAAGTTGGTGAGGGGAAGGGATCAGACTCAGCCTCCCCACCCTCACTCCCACTGGTGCTTCTTTCACATCCATCTGCTTCTCCTTCCCAAAGTCTTAACAGCCACCATTTTAAAGTTCACCTAAAACTGTTAGAAATGCACAGCTTCTGAAGAACATGCTTGGGGAGCTTCCCCCAGCTATTCCTCTGGTGCCTCCTTCAGTCTGAAGGCATCGCCAGTGATCTTTCTCATCCCCATCCTGCCTCTTCACAAAACCACGCCTATAAGCATACCCCCCAAATGAAGTACGGGTGGTAGGGTGGTTCTGACACTCACCTCACAGTCCCCTTGCATACTGGGCTGTTTCAGCAATGCATCCTGCACCACCAACTGCCTCGCCCCCCTTGCCAAGGTCATTCATGAGCGATTTGGGATCGTGGAAGGACTGATGGTGAGTTCGGGAGAGGGCTGGGCAGGATGGATGGCAGGGAAACTATACCTCCTCCTGTCAGGACTTGCTTAGTGTGTGAAGTTAACAGGAAGAGACTGGTTTCAAGAGGAAAGGCCTGCCAGTGGTGAAGTCTTTTAAGACACTGTAACTCTCAGGCAAGGCTTGACCCTGGCTTGCAGGTGCCCCTCCTATGGTCTGTGGTGGTGGCCCCACCAACCTTCACACCTGGCTCATCACCCCAAGCTTGGAAAAAAGAGGCATGGGAGCTTAGGAGCAGGAAGGCCTCACCTCAGCCCCCTTCTTCCCAAGACCACAGTCCACTCCTACACGGCCACCCAGAAGACAGTGGACGGGCCATCAAAGAAGGCCTGGCGAGATGGACGAGGAGCCCACCAGAACATCATCCCAGCCTCTACAGGGGCTGCCAAGGCCGTGGGCAAAGTCATTCCAGACCTCAAAGGGTATGAGGGAAAGAAGCTGCAACCAGCATGGGGGACACACCCTGGGAAGAGCAGACTGGTCCCAATCCTTGAGGTTCTAATGAGAGGAAAGTGGAAGGTGAGGGGGATGGATGGAGAAGTCTCTGGTTCTGACTCCCACCTCGATGTGGTATTCTCCAGGAAGCTAACAGGAATGGCGTTCCGGGTGCCAACCCCAGACGTGTCTGTCGTGGACCTGACCTGCCGCCTGGCCCAGTCCACCCCCTACTCGGCCATCCAGGATGCCATAAAAGCAGCAGCCAAGGGACCCATGGCTGGCATCCTTGCCTACACCGAGGATGAGGTAGGGTCTGAAAAGAGACCCTGAGAGGAACCCTTTGGGGGGAGAGTGTGCCTTCCCACTTGCCAAGGAGCTGCTCGCAATGTATCAAGATAGGAACTGCAGGGCTGGGAAGATCAGGATCTCCCTGCCTCGGACACTCTGCACTTGCTGCTCCTTTGGTCTAGAAAGCTTTTCCCCCAGGTGGCCATGTATGTCCTCACCTCCAGTTCTTTACTTCAGCCTCCCTCCTCAGCAAGATTTCTTTTTGTGGCCCTTTACCTCAGCTGAAATTTCATTTCATAATCACTGTTGGTCCTGCTAGCACATATACTCCAAGAAGGCAAGGATTTAGGGACTATGTTTTCACTTCCATAGCTCCAGTCATCTTCCCAGGGCCTGGCACACAGCAGGTGCTCAATACATGCTTCATGAACAAGACAAAAGATACCATTTTTCAACATTTGCTCAGGGCAGGCCATGGGCAGGTGCCTTCCTGTGAGGAACAGATATCACTGTCCCTTTGCTCCCAGCAGTGCCCTCTCTGGTGCTGTCTCCCTGCTTTAGCTCCTGCAGGTCCACCCTTACACAGCCACCAGGACCTCTTGTTTTAACGAAATTGGATCACATCACCCCGCACTGCTGGGAACCTTCCTGTGACCTTCCACCACACCAGGGACAACCCCCTCAGAGCCTGTGCTGCAGGCTCCTTCTACCTCAGAGCCTGCTGAGGGCCTGAGTTGGCCAGACCCTCCTAGTCATCCAGACCCAGCCTGGCTGCCTCCACTTGGGGCCCTCTGTGCCAGCCCATTCCAAGTACCTGAATTATTCCCAGGAAATTATTTTTTTTTAATGTTTTTTATTGATTTTTCAGAGAAAGAGGAAGGGAAAGGGAGGAAAGAAATATTGATGAGAGAGAGAATCATCGATAGGCTGCCTCCTACTATGGATCCAGCTGAAACCTGGGCATGTGCCCTGATGGGAATTCAACCAGTGCCTTCTTGGTGCATGGGAGGATGCTCAGTCCACTGAGCCACACCAGCCAGGCAGGAAATGATATTTATTGGTACAGCATCAGGGTGTTTATGGTCTGTGTCCTTTGGCCAGTCCCCCACCAGCAGAGCCCCCATGTGCCCTCCTCATATCCCATCCCCACACAGTAGGATTCCATCCAATACTGTAAACCAATGCATGGCCAATACGCCTGAGGCAGAACCTGGACTCCTGGCCATCTTTCCTCTGCAACCCAAACTTACCTTCAAAATTCTGACACCCAGGTTGTCTCTACGGACTTTATCGGCGATACCCACTCGTCCATCTTTGATGCTAAAGCTGGCATCGCGCTCAACGACAATTTCGTGAAGCTCATTTCCTGGTAAGGGGGAAGGGGTCGGAAAACGTAGGGGAAGCCGGAGGTGATGGGGAGGGATCCCCTGACCCCTCGACTGCCCTCCTCAGGTACGACAACGAATACGCCTACAGCCACCGGGTGGTGGACCTCCTCCGCTACATGTTTAGCCGAGAGAAGTGAAGTGGGAGAGCCCCTCCTCTGCTTCCCTGAGCTCCCAGTCCAGAACCATTCCATCCCTCGGCTCCCCAGGGGAAGTAGGGCGCCCTGCGCGAGAGACTCGCGCCGCTGGGCCACCAGAAATAAAAACAGAGCGCTCACAGCTGCGCCCCGTGTTTCTGCGCGGTTCCCGGGGGCCGGGGAGGGGAGGGGAGGGGGTGGGGGCGGCGAGGGGGACAGTCCCTACGTCCTCCAGCAGCGAGCGCCCAAGGCCCGGCGCCTGGGCTCGGCGGCGACTCCGGGCGAGGGCGGGCCCGCGCAGGCGCTAACGGCCGCGCTCCGCACCGTGTCGGCGCTCATGACGTCAGCGCGCCGGCGCCGTGGCCTCCGCTCCCAGGAGGCCGCGCGGGCCTCGGCGGAGGCCCGGGCGCCAGATTCGGGCACGGGCGCCAGGCGGGCGAGGTAGAGTCCTGCGCTCCGGCGGGCCGGGGGCGGCGCCATGACCTTGTTTCACTTCGGGAACTGCTTCGCCCTGGCCTACTTCCCCTACTTCATCACCTACAAGTGCAGCGGCCTGTGAGTGCGGGGCGGCCGCGGGGCGGGGGGCGCGGGCCCGGACGAGCCCTCACCGCCCGCTCCTGCAGGTCGGAGTACAATGCCTTCTGGAAGTGCGTGCAAGCTGGGGTCACCTACCTCTTCGTGCAGCTGTGCAAGGTGAGGGCGCCCGGAGCCGCGCATGTGGCCCCGGGCTCGCCGGACCCAGACCTCCACCCTGTCCGGATCCCGCTGTGTGGGATGGTCCTCAACACTGCATATAGAAGACGGACTTTGGAAGGGGGGACCCGAAGGAGAGGCCTCCAAGCAGCTTTTGCATAGCTATTTTTGTAAAATGGAGAAGACTCTGTTATATAGTTCTGAGGGGTTTTGTGTGGTTGAAGACCACTAACCAGCAGATGGAGGTGCAGATGCTGCTGGTGGGTGCCAGCCTGGGCACCTCCAGGTCCGACCTTGATCCCCTGTGGTCACCATAGAAAAACTTCCAGGTCTCTACCTTCTATCTCCCTTGGTCCTGTAATCTTGGCGCCCCCTCCCCTCCCAATCTGGTGGTCCTTCTCCACATGGGAACCCTAGAACCATGTACACACTAACTTCCCACAAAACCCACACAGTTTATCCCCCTCACCTTGAGGTGACCTCTGTTTTGTGTTCTCAGATGTTGTTCCTGGCCACTTTCTTTCCCACCTGGGAAGGTGGCATCTATGACTTCATTGGGGTGAGTGGGGCAAGGGAGGGGGGAGGGAGTGCAGAAGTGAGGCCCCCTGGCCTCTGTGCTTACTCAAGCCTCAACCTGACCCACAGGAGTTCATGAAGGCCAGCGTGGATGTGGCAGACCTAGTAGGCCTAAACCTTGTCATGTCTCGGAATGCCGGCAAAGGGGAGTACAAGATCATGGTTGCTGCCCTGGGCTGGGCCACGGCGGAGCTCATTATGTCCCGGTGTGTGCAGCAGCCTGAAACCCAGATTCCTGAGAAAGGACACCTAGGTTTCAGGAAGGTTCTGGAGGGTGGGGGCTGATTCTGGGTGCTGAGGGTTTCTGGGTACTGGAGAATCATTCCCTTTGCCTTTTTCAGTTGCATCCCTCTCTGGGTTGGAGCCCGGGGCATTGAGTTTGACTGGAAATACATCCAGATGAGCATTGACTCCAACATCAGTCTGGTATGCAGTTCTACTCTCCCTTACACACCTTTTTGCTGGTGGCAGTACTCATCCCCAGGGCCTGGCCCTGACTTCCTGCCTCCCTTCAGGTCCATTACATCGTTGCATCTGCCCAGGTGTGGATGATAACACGCTACGACCTATACCACACTTTCCGGCCAGCTGTTCTCCTGCTGATGTTTCTCAGCGTCTATAAGGCCTTTGTCATGGAGTGAGTTGGGTAGGGTTCAAGGCCGGGACCAAATGGAGATGGGTTATCTGTTTTCCTTCTTTCATTGTAATGTTTCCCCATAGGACCTTCGTCCACCTTTGTTCCTTGGGCAGCTGGACAGCACTTCTGGCCCGAGCAGTAGTGACAGGACTGCTGGCCCTCAGCACCCTGGCCTTGTATGTCGCCGTTGTCAATGCGCATTCCTAGACTTGGTGTCCCAGGCATTCACATACTTTTCCTTGTCTACAGGTTTTAGTGAAGTAAACAGTATTTGGAAAGTTGTTTCCGCCTACATCTCTCTCTGGAACTGTACCAATACCACACTCACTTGCATCCCAGAGGCCCTTGTTCTGGCTTTGGAGCCAAGTAAACAGCCTGGCCCTGGTTTGTCCTGTGTTCCTGAAGCCATTTCTCAGCTCCTTATTTTCCCAGGGTAGACTGAGGGCTTGAAGTGTATATAATCTTTGAGCAGTGGCAAATCAGAGAACAGGTGATAGAAAGGAGCTAGAATCCAAGAGAGGGTCCTTGAGGACTTCTCACAGGCTTAACCTGCCCTTTCCCACACAGGTCCTTCCCTCGCTGTTCACCTCCTAGACACCTGTCCCTAATCTCCTTTGATCCACCCTTTCTATGGCATCCAAGGGGATCTATCTGAAACCCCAGTTTTACTAATTCACCCTCCTTACAGCTATCTAGAGCTCCCCATTGCACACTTCTGGGGCAGACTTCTGTGATTCTGAGCTCCTCAGTACTGTGGACCTCAGATCAAATCCTGGCCTGAGTCTTCTTAGGATGGAGTTCAGAGACAGCTGCAGCCAAATAGAGCTTTTGAGCCCCTCAATTTGGATGTTGTCCTGGATGCCACCCTCCCCATCCCCAGCCCTTCCTTGGTCCAGTGGGGTCAGCTTCTTGCCCCATTTCTTCCCCCTCCCTGAAAGGGATGTCAGAAACAGGGCTTTTAATCTCATGTTTAATCTCCACCTTGATGCAAATCCTGCTCACCCAGGAAAGTGCTCCCCAGCCCTGGTATTCCCAGTGGAATCCCCCAGGGTGTGGGATAGGGCAGTTGCCTGCCCCCTCACTCTACCAGACTGTGGAAGTCCTGCCATAATGTTATTTAACCCTGGGCCTAGGAAAGCACCATTCACAGCTGTGTTCAGCTCTGCTGTGGCAGCCTTGGTGTTTTCAGAGGAAACATACAACCATTATCTAGCCCCACCCCCTCCTTGCCCCTACTTAAGACAGGGTCCACAGGTGTCTTGGGTGAGGAGTGGGGAAGTAATTGATTGGTCACCCTGACTTTGACTTGGAAAGGGATTAATGCAGACACTCCCGCAGCCCAGGTAGGCAGATACGTAATGGAGTCACTTTCTCCCATACCTTTATCCAGTACACCATCTAGCTCTTTATACGTATTGGGACAGGTGAAGTTTGCAGAAAGTATTTGACAACTATTCGCTGAGCAGGGACTCTGATTCAGGCCCCCTTCTGGTGCCAACTGTGAACTAATCCCAGCTTTCATGGGATACAAACAAACCAGAGTGGTTGGGGTGGAGGTGAGGGGAGGTGGGAGAGGGGGGAACACAGGCCAGAGGGATCGGGGCTTTGATGGGTGAAGCCTGGTTGGAGTGGTAGGATTGATGAGCTAAACTACAGTGATTAGCGCTGTGATGGCCCAGAGGAGCCAGCTGATCCAGACGGGCGGGCTGGCTTCCCTGGAAGAGAGATGTATGGGCTGAGACCTGAAAGATGAATTAGTGGGGCAAAGAGGAGAAAAGCAGGTGTCAAGGACTGTGTAAAGGCCTTGAAGTCAGGGCCTTCCCTTTCCAGCAAAACATAACTGATTGGAATAAGTTCAAGGGGTATTGTGAGAAAGAAGTCAGCAGGGTCCAGATCCCAGAAGGCTCTGAGGGTTGGGCTGAGGAGTTGACTAGGGGCAGTGGGGAACCACAGAGAGTTCTAGGTAAGGGGAAGACAGGGTCAGATTTGGCTTTGGGAAAATCTCTGTGACCACTGTGGGTGGGGAGACAGGCCGGAAGACCAGGACTGGACCAGGACAGGGATGGCAGAAGTAGGAGAGTAGCTATAAGCAAAGTAGAGGTGGTGGTGACCAATAGGCTGGGGGGGGTTTCCCCCATGTAGTGGAGGTTTGGGGAGATGACAGGTGAGGAAGGAGTGAAGAGCCCTTCCCAAGGATTCATCACATTTTCCAAGGAGAAGGAGCCCACCGATGGAACAGTGGATGGGATCAGGTTTGGAGGATGATATAGAGACCTTGGACATGCCAGGGGAGGCTAGAGACAGATGTGGGTGTCACTGCAGAAACAGAACTGAGATGTGGGCAAGGGGGTACTGTGGTGAAGAGAAAAGCCAGAGCCCCAGCTAGAGAGTCATTAAAAAGGGAAAAGAGGTGAGAGGGTGTGGCCAGAGGGAGGTGGAGGGCACCTGGCGGGATTTTCTGGCAGTTGGAAGCTTGTCAGGTAAGAGTGTAAGGAGGAGCCTGCTTCGGCAAAGGAGTGAACAAGTGGAATCAGAGTGGAGACACCCGTGAAGGTTGGAAGGTGAGGGCTGCCTGAGGTGGAAAAGATTTTGACACTGTGTCAGGGAGCCCAGAGGCAGTATAATTAGAGGAATGGTTAACGAGTGCTCGAGGGTGCCTATAGTCACATTCATCTCACCTTTAGCTGTAACCCTAGACCAAGAAATGGGAATTCATTTCCCCAAGGAAGGGTTATTGAGTACCTACTGTGTGCCAGGCTGTGTTTTAGGAACTGAATAAATAGCCACTAAATTGTAGGATTGTGGAACCAAAGGGGCTCTTGAAAACTACAAGATGGTGCCACCAAATTAAAAAGCAGTCACTGTGAGCTGGTTTATTACTATTATACAGACAAGTGTGTTTTAAAGAATAATCCCCAGGCACCCCACCTCACAGGAGCCACTAGTTCCTACTCCCCATCAAACCGCCCCCCCTCAGATGGGGGCTTCTCCAGGCCAGCTCAGAGGACTGGGCCTAGGAACTTTCTCCAGAAAGTTGGGCCCCTTTTGGATGGAGGAGGGGAGTAGGAAGGGTCCCTCCAAGGTTGGGGTGCCGTGGGCTATAGGAACAGACACAGGTCAGGCTAGGCCTCTTGATTGCTGAGATGTTTTGGTGGCTGTCCAGACAGTCCTATGAGTCTTGCCCCCATCTGGCTGTGGTGGAGCAAGGATGACTTGAAGGCAAGGGTCCCTCTAATAATAGAGTTCCTGGTCCCACCAGCCTGGGAGAAAGAACAAAGACTGAGTGCTGGGGCAGGGGGGAAGCGGGGGGGGGGGGTTAGGAGATGGGGCCAAGGTCTCAGAGGTTATGGCAGTTTGACTTGGAGGTCAAGTGTTGAAGATCAAAGGTCAGGACAGCTGCTCTGAGAACATTTCAGCCCCCCATCCCCAGGCCCCCAGTCTCCACACTCACTCCCTGGGCAACAGCGAACTCCAAGTTTCCGAATCTCATCATAGACGAAGATGAGGAGGCCAAAGGGCATGGGGACCAGCCACCACTGGAACCTGAAGGCACAGGGGAGGTGACAAGGTGAAGGCTCTCTGCAGGTCTGCATCCTGATGCCCATCCTTCTATTCACACCTCATGACCCCCTCACCGAATGGGCATGAAGTTGAAGATATTGGGCATTCCGGGGCAGTAGCACAGGAAGCAGCCGATGCAGACCTGGAACACGATGGCAAGCACCAGGATCTTGTTCCTGCAGGTGGCACAGGGTAGAACAGGCTCAGACAGCCATCAGAATTGGGAGCCAGATAGAAATAAGGTACTGGGTCAGAGGAGGTCAGATGTCATTAGCAGCAGGGAGATGTTCTAAACATTTAACATGGGAGTGGCCTGCACCTCTGCAATGGGATGCTGGCCCTGCCAGCATCATCCCTTTACGTGATGAAACCTGGAGCGGCCAGTTGAAAGGCACATGGTGGGAGCTGCTGAACAGCTATCGATAAAGAATATTAGCACCTGGCACCGGCACATCTGCACATTCGGTGCTGGTGCTTGCTGGCTGCAGTAAGCCCTGGTTAGGACATGATGGAAGTTGGGACTAGGGCTTGAGGGCAGGGCTGGGGACACCTGAAGAAGCCCTGTTGGAAGGCAGAGAGGCGGCGTGTCTTTCGAATGAGAACGTCAGCGATCTGGCACATCTCGATGCTGATGAAGAACACGGTGTAGCAAGTGTACTGCTGGTACAGGCGCTGCCCAAATGTCTGTGGGACGAGGGAACAAAAAAGCAGCCTGAGCTGAGATGGAGAGCCTCTGCAGCCAGCCGGGCACTCAGGTCCTGGGACCAGGAACCCATATCTGCTCTTTCCCCTGCTTCAGAGCCTAAGGTGGGGGCAAAGGAGAGGTGCAGGGTCTGCCAGGTTTGCAGGACCCCATAGTGTGAGGCCCAGAAACAGTCTAGCAGAGCTTGGATGTCAGTGCGTGGGTAGGCAACAGGTCAGGCCAGGTGCTTTCATAATGAAAGAAGGGAGGGAGAATTTCCTGGGTGCCCGAAAGAAGGGACATAGGAAAAAGGAATTGGAATCCCAAGGCAGGATTTGCAAAGTTCAGTGATTCCAGGGCCCAGGCAGATGGCAAAAATAAGTGAGGTGGACCAGGTGGGCCTATGGGGAACAGGGCACTTAAAGGGGCAGTGAGTATTCAGTTCATTTCCTCAATATAACTATTTTTTTATACCAGCTAATTGTGTAGGAAACACTTCCTATGCTCCAGGTACCAAGTGTTTCACATGTTTTATCTCATTTAATCCAATATTGCCATGAGGTAGATTGGTGGTACCCAAACTTCAGTGTACCTCAGAACCCCAGAAGGGCTCATTAAAAGAATCCAGGCCCCACCCCCAGAGTTTCTGACCCCAGAGGTCTGGGGTGGGAGCTGATAATTTGCATTTCAAGTAAGTTCCCATGTGATGCTGATGCTGCTGGTCTAGGGGCTACACTGAACATCACTGAGGTAGACATCAGTGTTCTCTCCACTTTATAGGTGAGAAAACAGGCACAGTGAGGCCAGCAGCTCGCGTAGGGTTACACAGCAGTGAGGAACCATGACATACCATGAATCCAAGGCAGCCTGGCTCCAGGGTCTACATTCTTAACCTTGGAGTAAATGTTTAAGGGGAATATTCTGATCTGTAACTCTACAGGGCAAGCTAAACACACCTGCCAGTCAGGTCTGGCCTCTCTGTGCTCCAAACCTCCATTAAGGTCAGCCACAAATGCATGTACTCTGTGTGATGCAGGGAAAATAACAGAATGAGGGCCTGGTTTCACACCTGAGATGATGTTACTGTCAGGGCAGGGAGAGAACCCACCTGCAGCTGGGATCATCAGAAGCAAGAGTTTGGAGCTCAATACGGTAATAAAAAAGGCCCTTTGCCCCAGAACTGGCAGAGAGTCTGTGTGTCTGGGATGCTCTTGCTGAGCTCCGTTTGCATGTGTACCACAGTTTAGATAGGTAGCATTGGAAATGAGGGAGTCATGGGACTCACCCACTCCTGGCCATAGCTGTCCTGCAGATCTTGTAGGTGGTGGTTCTCCCATTGCGGCCGCAGCCCCACACACAGCAGTGGGAACCAGCCCTCCTGGGCCATGGCGGTGAAGTAGTCAGTGAAGCCAGCAAATGACTGGATGGCACCTGGGAGAGGCAGGGAGACATACATAGTCAGGGACACAGGAACAGTGACATGAGAACGGTAGGAACATAGGCAGTGACAGACACAGAGAGACAAGGGCCCCAAGAGAGATTGATAAGGACACTAAAGACAGGGTACAGAGTGACAGAAACACCCGGAGAAGTAAAAAATTCCAGAAGAAGGCAACAACCCAGATAGGGTCATGGAGAATAGGGCCAGAGACAGAGAAGGGACATGGGAACTAGAGACCATTATGTACAGATAAGAACTCAGAATGACAGACACCCAGGATCAAATGCAGATGCCAAGATCCAGAACAAGCCAGAACCCCAGTTAGAGACCCCAAGGCAGGTGAGCAGCCCCATGAGACTCACCGATCTGGAAGTAGGAGTAGGCAGCCAGGGGTTCGTTGACTAATCGGTCACGCTTCGGGTTCCGTGGACGCAGATGCATGATGTCACTCTCAGCCTTCTCATATGCCAGGGACACAGATGGGAACTGCCAGAAGCAGAAGGAGCCCGGGTTAAGGGTTTGCCTGGGCCCCTGTCCCCTACTCCCTGGAGCTCTCTCCCCCCGCCCCCGCCCCCCGGTGGGCAGGGATAGGACTGAGGTTAGGAAACAGGACCTGCAGTGACCACAACAGCCACACCTGCCTGGACAGCCTAGGCCCAGCCGCCCGTCAGGAGTGTTGGCACATCTCCACATCTGGGTCCACATATGTCCCGGTGTCCATCTCCATCAGAACACCTGCATTTATCTACATCTGCGTGCTCCTTCCCCGCCTGTGCCCTCCCTTGCTGCTGCCTCCTCCGCTTCCTCCTCCTTTCTCCGTCTCTGTGCTTTTTTCTCTGGGGTACTGTAGTCTTGGCCCCCCTCTTTCTCTCCTTGCTTTGTTTCTTTGTCCTGTCTCTGGTCTCTTTCTGTGTGACTGTGTCTCTGCTTTTGTGTCTCTGTATTCCTGTCTCTATGTCCATCATTATCTCTCTCTGTATCCTCCCCTGCCCCAGCCCATACATGTGTGACAGCAGAGTGACAGCAGAGTGTACTGATTGAGAGCACAGACTCTGGGGCAACTACCTGCCTGGCCTCCAATCCCAGCTGTGTCACTCGCTCATTAGCCGTTGTGACCTGGGGCAAGCTACTCAACCTACCTATGCCTCAATGAGCTCATCAGCAAAATGAGGGTGATGAAGCCCACGTCATAGAGTGGTTATGAGGGCAAAATTAAGTAAATTAATGTGTGCCTGGTCCAGACTAGGCACTATGTAAGTTGTTGAATAAACATGTCAACATGGCCAGGCTCTGGCTACATTTGTGGCTGTATCTGTGGCTCTTTCACATCTCTCTGCCTTGGGTCTATCCGATGGTATTCATTTGCCCATACCTATTGAGAGATGTCTGTCTGTGAGCCAAATTTAGCCAGACGTCTGTATCTATTAATATCTTTGTTCATCTGAGTGTCTGTATCTCAGTCCATGTGTGTCCATGGGTTTTGCCCGTGCCTACTTGACTGCCACCGGTTTGTCCATGTTCATAGTTCTGTCTGTGTCTACCTCCCTGCCTGCCTGTGTCTCCACATCTGGCTGTTGTTCACATGTCTTATCTGTGTTGATCTGTGTCTAAGAGTATCTGTGGTGGTCTTTGCCCACTGTGTCTGTCTATGGGCATACGTCTATGGCATACGTATGTGTAGGTGAGGGCATTGGGGCTGTAGACTCACAATGTCAGTGCAGAGTTCTATGAAGAGGATGGTGATGCACCCGAGGGGCAAGGGCACACTGACAGTGATATAAATGAGGTATGGCGTCAGTTCAGGGATATTCTTGGTCAATGTGTAGGCAATGGACTTCTTCAGGTTGTCAAAGATCAGTCGGCCTGTGGGAGTACAGCAGGCACCTCAGCCTCCTCACAGCCCACTTCCTTCTGTGCCCACACTGCCTGCCCTTATCTCTGACCCAGCCCTGACCCTGCTCCACTCCCGTCACAATGGAGGCGAAGTTGTCATCCAGCAAGATCATGTCAGCTGCATTTTTGGCAGCATCTGAGCCGGCAATGCCCATGGCCACACCAATGTCTGCCTTCTTCAGGGCTGGGGAGTCATTCACTCCATCCCCTGTCACAGCCACGATTGCACCCTGCAGGGAGTGGGTGGAGGTGGCAGGTGGTCAGTGAAAGGCCATCCGAGGGCCAGCCCAGCCCATCTGCCCACCTCCATCAGCAGGGCCGCACCAGTCGCTGGCAGCTCTCCACAATCACTAGCTTCTGCTGGGGACTAGTGCGAGCAAACACCATCTCAGGGTGGGTGCGCAGCACCTCGACCAGCTCGGATGGGTCCATGTCCTTCAGCTGCATACCATTGATCACACAAGCACGGGCATCCCTGGGGAGGAAGGTGGGAGGGCACCGCTGGGGGCTCAGTCTGTGTAGGGTGTGGGAAGAACCATGAGGAGGACTGAAGAGGGCTTACTTCCTATTAACCTGCTCCACAGGCACACGGAGGCGAGCAGCGATGTCCTCCACTGTCTCGCTGCCTTCCGAGATGATGCCCACGCTGGCCGCAATGGCCTTGGCCGTGATGGGGTGGTCACCTGTCACCATGATCACCTGTGGGAAGGACCAGCAGACCCTTGACTCCTTCAGATCAGCCCAATTGCACTGTCTTCCCTGGTGATATACTCATTCATTTATTCAATGAATTGTGACCACCTGCTATGTGCCTTGGAAGTAGCAGGAACAAAACAGACAAAAATCCCTGTCCTCACAGAGCTGACATTCTGGTGTGGGAGACAGAAAAATTTTTAAATTAGAAATAAATGACATAGCATGTTAGAAGGAGGGGGAAATTAAACTGGGTAAAGGGGATTGCAAGCATTGGGTAAAAAAGTGGTGGTTCAATTTTAAGTGTGTCCAGGGAAAGCCTCATCAAGAAGGTGACATTTGAGCAGACACCTGGAAGAGGTGAGAGTTGTCCACATGGAAATCTGGGGGAAGAATTTTCCTCGCAGAGGAAACAGCCAATGCAAAATGAGAGAGGTGAGAACATGCCTGAACTATTGGAGGAACAACAGGCAAGTCAACATAACTGGAAAGGAGTGAACAAGAGGTAGAGAGGGCTAAGGAATGAGCTTAGGAAAGTAACTGCCAGATCTTATAGGGTCTTACAGACCATGGGAATGACAAGGGTGATGCTTGCTCAGCATTAGCTCCCCCACCCTCAGTTTGTCTTTGGGAATCACCCCTCCCCTCAGCTTCAAGTTGAGGTCCCTGGCCAAGATTGGGCAAGTAAGCCCAGACCTGGTCATCCCCCAGCCACAGTGACTGGTTCAGGGATGAGCATGTGACCCAGTCTAGTGTAACTGCAGAAGAAGCACAGAAAGAGTGAGTGGCTAAACAGGTAAATTGGAGCTGCTGGGGGATGGTCACCTTTGTCTACCAAAAGGGGGGACTGCTTGAGAATAAAGCCAGCAGAGAGAAAGGCAGAGCTGACACATCACGGCAAATTCCTGCCACTAAACATGAATCCAGCTATATCTGAAGCTTCATTCCAGAACTTTGTAGTTTCATGAACCAATATATTCCCTTTTTGGTTCAAGCTATTAGATATTACAGGGTTCCTCATCCCCAAATACTGCCATCCTCTGTTCTTGCCCCTGCCTGGTCCTTTCCCAAATGGCATACCCGGATGCCTGCTGTGCGACACTTGAGCACAGCATCAGGGACAGTGGCACGGGGTGGGTCTATCATGGATACAAGTCCCGCAAAGCACAGGCCACTAGTTGGAAAGTTCATGGCCTCCACGTCGAAGGCATAGCCAGGCGGGTAGTCCTTCTCACTCAGGTAGAGCTGGCAGAAGCCTGATCAGAAAACAGGAAAGTCAGAGAAGAGCTCTGGGCGGACCCTTCGCTAGCAAGGTCAGGTGATAAAATAACCAGGCCCCTTGCACCAAGCCCTGGTGGATGTCTGACTCTCCTGAATCCTTCATTCACATTATCTGAATCCATCCTCACACCCACCCTATGAGCCTACTAATGTCCTCACCTTACGCATGAAAAAACTGAGGCTTAGGGGACAATTCTTGCCAGTAGTCATACAGCAAGTAAAATGAAAACTCCAGAATTGGACCACAGGTCTTTGCCTTCCAGGGTTGAGGCAGGGGTTAGGGAAGTTTAAGGAGTCAGGACAAAATTGGAGGAGGTGAGAGGTCAGGACCAGGATTGGGGAAAGAAGTCTTGAGTTCAGGCAGGGACTGGGGAAGGTCAAGGGTCAAGAGGACTCTGACAGGTGGAGGTGAAAGCAAAGGCAGATCATCAGTTGGGGCAAGAGCTGGGAAAAACAATGGGTCAAAGGTCAGGTCAGGACAAGGAAAGTCCAGGTGAGGACAGGTCTGGAGAGGCTGAGTCAAGGTAGGAATTGAGGATGGACAGGGGTCAGGATTGAGATAGAGAAAAACAAAGGTGAGCGTGGAGACTGGGGCAGGTCATCAGTCAGCCAGGGATGGGAAAGGGCAGGGCAGGGCAGGGCAGTCCCGGGAAGATTGGCCTTGGTCTCTGCTAGCTCCTCACACCCCGGTTTACCTCTCCCCGGCCCGCCCTGGGTCTCACCCAGCACGCGTTCGCCCAGGCCTCCCAGGCTGAGATACGCAGTCTGGAAGGCCTCGCGCCATTGCTCGTCCAGCGGCAGCTCCTGGCCCTTGATGAGGATGGAGCTACAGCGCTCCAGCACGCGCTCGGGGGCGCCCTTCATCACCAGCACGTGCCGCGGGTCCCGCGGGTCCTCCAGTGTGTGAATGGACAGCTGTGGGCGGGTCAGCGGACAGCGTAGTGGGCGCGGTCAGGGGGCGGGCGGGGCTGACGGCGCGGGGCGCTGCCGAAGAGCCTCGGGGGATAAGGTTGGGGCTGGGCAGGTCCTCGCCAGAGGCCGAGGTTTGGGGCGGGGCTGTCGTTCGGGGCCCGGGCGCGGGGAACGGACTGAATTAGCGCCGGCGTGGGCTCGCGGGATTTGGACTGCGAGCTGTGACCCACCGAGGGCCCGACGGAGGGAGCTAAGGGGCTGTGGGGCGTGGCCTGGTGCCGCCTGTGGGCGGGGCGGGAGCTGTGGGTGGGAGGAGACTGAGCGCGAAGCCCCGCCCCTAGGCCAGCCGGCGTGCGGGCGGGGCCCGCGGTGGGCGGGGCTTGTGTGGGCGGGGCCGGCCCCCGGGCTCGCACCTGGAACTTGTTGGTGGAGTTGAAGGGGATCTCGCAGACTTTGGGGAAGCGCTCGCGGTAGCCCATGGCGTTGCCCAGCGTCAGCTCCGAGAATTTCAGCAGCGCCGTCTCGGACGCGTCCCCGATCACGATGCGCTGGGAGCGGGGCCAGCGTCAGCTGCGAGCCAGGCTGTACCAGGTCCCCGTTATCCCCCGAGTCCCCCGCTCTCACCTTTGGCACGGGCACCGCGTCCTGGCCGGACTTGAAGGCAGCTCGGTTGCACAGGGTGAGCACGCGACACAGGGCCCGCCATGTCTCCGAGGACTGGTCAAACGTCTGCCCTGGAGGACAGACGTCCAGGCTGGGGCCGGGAGGCGACTACACCAGACTGCGCCAGAGCCAGAGCGGCTCTCCCACGCCACAGCCGAGCCCCGAGCCCTAGATTCAGGACAGGATCCCCCTCCCGGACTAGTGTGAGACCGAGCCCTTCCTTCACACCTGGGACGGAGCCTTCTGTCCAGACCCAGTATCGAGTCTCCTAGGAGAGTCCTGCGAGGCTCCATACCAAGCCCCTCCCGGACTCTGGACCCATCTGGACCCCTCTCCATTGATGCAAAGCCCTCCCCGGTCCCCTTCAGTCACTCAGAGCTCCCACCTCAGCCTCCACCACGTCCTGCCCCGGCGCGGGTCTCGTCCCGCGCCCAAACCTGACTGATCCTCCGTGGTGTCGGCGGAGTGGATGTGGTTGTCGAACCACAGGTGGGACACAGTCATGCGGTTCTGAGTGAGGGTCCCCGTCTTGTCAGAGCAGATCACTGACGTGGAGCCCAGGGTCTCCACCGCTTCCAGGTTCTTGACTACACAGTTCTTGCTGGCCAGCCTCTTGGCTGTCAGAGACAGGCAGACCTGCCGGGCGGGTGAGCAAAGCATGCGGGGGCCAGTCTTTGCTTCCAGCCCCAGTTCCCTCCTCTCAGCACTGGGGATCCTTTCCCACAGTACTGATTATGCAGCATTTCTCGGCAAAACCCAGGCTTTTCTTGCCTCCACCCTTTTGCCCAACCTGTGCTTCCTACGTGGGATGCCTCCCCAATTCCCCCAGATAAATGTAGCCAGGCCCCTCTGTAAGCTGTCCTAGCTAAGGTTCTGTGAGTTCACTATCAGCACAATTAAAATGAGAAAACATGCCCTGGCCGGCATGGCTCAGTGGTTAGAGAGCCGGCCTGCGCACTGGAGAGTCACAGGTTCGAGTCACGGTCAAGGGCACATACCTGGGCTGCAGGTTCAGTCCCTGGTGGTCCAGGCACATGTGGGAGGCAACCCATCGACACACCAATGTTTCTCTCTCCCGCCCTCCTTCACTCTCTCTAAATCAGTGGGGAAAAATATATCTTTAGGTGAGGATTAACAAATAAATGAGAAAACGAACATTCCCTCAGCCTCCTCTGAGCTGACAGTTGAAGGCTGTCCATACCCTGAAGCCTCAGCCTCCTCCAGTCAAGGACCCTGCCCCTGCGATTCATCTCTGAGTCCTCAGCTGTGGCACAGGACATGGCCCCAGCAGCCTCAGTGAGTGTCTGCTGAGTGGATGGATAGGTGGGGAGATGGGGGGTGGGAGGGAAAGATGGTGAGAGGGTGGGTGGGAGGTGAATGAATCGATGGACAGATAGGGAGGTGGGGACGTGGGGAGGGAAGCCTGGATGAATGGGCGGACGGACCCCTCTTCTGCTTCCCCAACTCACCGTGACAGTGGCCAGCAGCCCCTCAGGTACATAGGCTACCACAATGGCCATGAAGAAGACCATGGCCCGCAGGAAGGTGTAGCCGATGCACATGGCCACCACAAAAAACGTGGCACCAAAGAGGATGGCCAAGCCCGCGATGATGTCCACAAAATGTTCAATCTCGATAGCAATGGGCGTTTTCTCGTTTTCTACTCCAGATGCCAGTGACGCGATGCGCCCAATGATGGTGCGGTCGCCCGTGTTCACCACCAGACCCTGTGCCGTCCCTGCAGTGGGGCAAGAGGGTGACTCAGGGCTGGGCGGGCAGCAGCGGGCCGTGCACAGCAGTGTGGGCCGAAGGAGGCAGTGTGACCTCGGAAGAGGGCAGCATGGGAGCTGGAGGGGTAGGATGGCCTACAGAGGTGGCAGTCGTGAAATGGGAGGCAGTGTGTCTCGGAAGGTGGCAGAGCCAGCGGTAGGGAGGGCTGAGGCAGTGTGGTCAGCTGGGCGGGCAGGCAGGGGCCTCACACACCCTCAAGGCACATGGTGGAGAAGAAGGCGATGTTGCGGGTCTCCAGTGGGCTCTCGTGTGTACATTCGGGGGAGCGGGTCTGTGGCTCAGACTCTCCAGTCAGCGAGGAGTTGTCCACCTTGCAGCCCTGGGCCTGGAGGATGCGGATGTCGGCTGGCACTCGATCGCCACCTTTCATCTCCACCAGGTCGCCCACCACCAGCTGATCTGCATTGATCTGGAACTTGTCCCCATCTCGGATAACAGTTGCTTGCTGTGAGGCAGGGGGACCAGAGTTGTGATGAGCAAAGGGTGGGGTGGGAGTTGCTGAGTGCAATGGGGATGTGGGGAGAGGAACAAGGGGTGAGTTGAGGACCTGTGGGGAGAGATGGAGGCCAAAGGCAAAGGGCAGGCTGGGCCCGATGGGAGGGGCCACACAGATGCCGGGAGCCTGCCTGCGCTCATGTGGGCGCTGGAATCTGGAGTGGTGCAGGGCTGTGGGACCCACCTGGGGCACAAGGTTCTTGAAGCTGGCGATGATGTTGGTGCTCTTAAATTCCTGGTAGTAGCCGAAGCAGCCGGTGACCACGACCACAGCAATGAGGGCCAGTGCCAGGTACAGCTGGGGAGGAGGGGAGGGGGCCGCTTATGAGTAGGGGCTGGAAGCTCCCTGTACAGGGCCACCTGCCTGCTACGGGTCCCATGGCGTTCTCAGGGTCACTTCCGCCATGGTTTTCCCCACTCTACTAGGACCCTCGCACACTATTCCCTGTGGCCTTCGTCTCCTATCCTCATATCCCTCATATCCCACTGCCCTGTGTTCTCAGTGTCTTGTGTTCCTGTGTCCCTGTATCCCATATTCTCGAACCCCTGAATCCAAAGTCCCCATATCCTATGACTGTGCCCTATGTCACCAAGTACCTTGGTCCACATGTCCCCTGCCATTTGTCTCCTCATGCTCCCATGTCCTGTATTTCCTGTGCTCCAAGTTTCATGTTCTGTTTTCATAATCTGCCTGCCATCCTCTGTGTCCCCTATGGGCAATTGTTCCTGTGCCCCCGTGTCCCCGTTTCCATGGGTCTGTGTGCTGTCGATCCTGTTATGCTTCATGTTCATGTTCTGTGAACTCCACGATCAGTGTCTCAGGTTCCAAGTCCCAAGTCCCTATATCCCGTGTCTTCCATGTCTATATAGTTCTGAGTCCCCATCCTATGTCATACTCAATGTCACATGTCACATGTCCCTAAATCCCCATCTCTTGTTCTGGCCCCTGTCATATATCTAATGTCCTGTGTCTCTGTGCTTCCATGTCTGATGTCATGTCTCTCCATGGACTGTGTCCTGAGTCTTGTCCCTTATGTCCCTATGCCCTTGTGTCCTATGTCTGAGTCCCAATGTCCCCTGTGCCCTCTGTCCTTGATCTGTCCCATGTCCTCCATTTCCCAGGCCCCCTATCTTAAGTACCGCATTTCTTTGTCTTTGTGACTCCACCTATGTCCCCCATATCTGAGACGCATTCTCCTCTGTGTCTCCTGTGATCTTGGGTCTGTCCTTCATCCCCACCCCATGACCGTGCCTTGGAACTGCATTTCTGTGTCTCTGTATCCCCACCCTATATCCCTGGTGACCTGAGACCCATGCTTAATGTCCTCTGGCCTCCAGGTCCCTGTGTCCAGTGTCTGTCCCCCAGCACCCGACACTCACATTGTCGTCAGTGGTGAGGTCACCCTCGCTGGCCTGGATGCCGAAGGCAATGAGGCAGATGGCAGCAGCTACCCACATGAGGCACTGCAGACCGCCTGCCAGCTGCCGCGCGAACTTGACATACTCTGGGGTTCCCTTCGGTGGCCGCAGCGCATTGGGCCCGTCCCGCAGCAGCAGCTCCGCGGCCAAGCTGGCAGACAGGCCCTGGGGACAGGACAGGGTGGCAGTGGCGGCTAAGGGCTTTCCTCTCCCCATCCGCTCTTCAGGGAGGGGCTCTTCTGTCTCTCCTCCCGTTTCCCTCTCGCTCCCCCATCTGCCTCGTACCTCGTCATTTCTTTCCCCCCTTTCTCTCAATTCCTGTCCCTTTCCCCTTCCATCCTGAATGGCTCTGTTTCTCTCCTCTCTCACCTTTCTGTCCCTGTCTCCCTGTTGTCTCTGCCCATTTCTCTGCCTCTCTTTCTGTCTCTTTATCTGCTGCTCTCTCTCTAATGCATTTTCCCTTGTTTCTCCCCCTTCCCTCCCCCTTCTCTGCACCCACTCCTCCCTTGGCCCCCAACTCACCCTGGTCGCACTGGTCTGGTATTTCTGCTCCAGCTCGGCTACTGACAGCTGGTGGTCATTCTGGGGGTCGAGGCAGGACGGTGGGTGCCCAGCTCTTGCCGGCCCCTGCCGCCCCCAGCCCGCCCCCAGCCCGCCCCCGCCCCAGGCTCACGATCTCCATCTCCTTCTTCATGTTCTCCAGCTTCTCCTTCCTCCTGCCCCCTCCACCGCCTGCAGCCTTCTTGCTCAGCTTGGCTGCCATGTCCCCACCGGGGCCAGGACCCAGCTCTACTGAGTACAGCTCGTAACTCTCCTGGGGACAGGGAAGATGAGAGGCATCAGATCCCCCGGAAACCCCAGCCTCCAACCTCCAACGTGCCCCGCCGGGCCCAGGGCCCCACGCACCGCCTTCCCCATGGCTCCCAGCACAGCCTCCCTCCTTCACCTAGACAGAGCCTGGGCCTGGACCAGCCCTAATATACCCAGGGAGGGAGGAGGTGGGGCAGGGCTGGCCTGATTGCAGCTGATTAGGGGCTCCTGGGGGTGACCTCTAGGCTTGCGCAGCTCAGGCATTCTTTACTGGGCTGCCCAACCTGCCCAGACCCCATTGCAACCTGCCACTGAGATCAGGGAATCAGCGGGAACGTCCATAGTAACAAGAAAAACAGCAAACACTGTGCCGAGGACATGCATGTGTTAACCCCTCAACAACCCTTTGAATGATGACTATCTTTACCTGCCTTATAGATGGGGAAACTGAGGCACAAAGGGTGGGGTCACTTGCTCATGGTCCCCAAGATAGGGTGTGAAAGAGTCAGAGCCAGACAGGTTGGTCGCAGTGTCCATTTTTAGAACATATTGCTTGTGCCAGCCCTGGAGGGGAGGGGTGGCTATAATGGCTGTCCTTCAGGGAGCACTTACTGAGTGCGGTGCTTCCTCCAGGTGCTTTGTGCAAACATTTCATTGACTCCTCATAACAGCCCTATGAAGTTATGTTCCAGTGTACAAATGAGGAAACTGAGGCACAGAGAGGTTAGGAACTTTGCCTAAGGTTGTACCACTCATCAGGAAGAAGGTCCCAGCCCACGTTGGACCCTAGGGCCTGGTTCTCACAAGGGATCGCCAATGGAAAACCCAAAATTTCACAACCGCAGTGCCAAGTATGTCCCGGTACCACACACACAGAACCACATGGGTGCTTGCAACAAACCCCTGTGGAGGTGCCACTAGTGTTCCCATTGAGCAGAGGGGGAAACAGGTTCAGAGAGGCTCGCGGAGGATTCCTGGAGGAATCCACACATCCAGCTGTAGCCATCACAGCTTTCGGTCACTCCCGTCTGCACCCAACCTGCCCAGATACAAAGTGGGGAAAAAGTGTGTCCAAGGGTCCTGGCTTGATCTTGCACTTGGTGCTTAGTGCCAGGTTTGAGGTGTGGGGACCTCCTCCCAGTCCCCCGGGCAGGGACCTCTGTGGGCAGCAATGAGAGGCTGGACTGGTTGCATAGTGGGTCCTGATATCTCATGCTGGGGCCTCAGGGGTGGGCATGTCTCCAGGGCCAAGTGTAGGTCTGTCCGATAAGATAATTGCCATGGTGATGTCCTTCTCCTCCAGGGCAGGTCACCTGAGAAAGTCAAAGCTGTTGACCAGCTCCTCCCCACACCCATCCAGCTGGTGACCCCCAGCCTGCTACAGGAAACCCCAAAAGAGAGGGGTGGGGCCACAGTCACATTGACTCCCCTTTCAATGTGTCTCACTGGGATTTCATCTCTCTGGGCCCCACATGGAAAACAGCTTGTGTCACTCCCCTGCTAACAGCCCTCCAGCAGCTTCCCTTTTCTCTCAGAATAAACACCAGAATCATTCCTATGAGATCTGGCTCCAGCTCACATCTTCAGACTCAATGTCTACTATGGTTCCACTGGCACTGGCCTCGTTGCTATGCTTTTTAGAGACCATGGTCATTCCTGCCCCAGGGCCTTTGCACTTGCAGCTTTTTCTGCCTGGTTCTCTTCCTTAGATATCTGCATGGCTCTTTCTCACCTCCAGGCCTCAGCTCAAATGTTACCTTCAGAGAACCCTCATTTGTATATTGCACCCCCATGAGGCTCCATCCACTCACCCTGCTTAACTCATACCCCTTCTCCCAGTGTGATATTGTGTTTTATTTTCATTTATTTGATGACAATCAAATACAGGGTCGTGTCTGCACAGATTAGGGGGCCCCACGACCTACATCACAGATGTAGAGACTAAGGCACTGTCACCGGCAGCAGATGGCTGACCTGCATGCAATACTGTGCAAACCTTTGTCAAAACTCAGGGACAGTCCTTCTCTGGTCTCTGCCTCATTTATTTCATTTCTCATTTCTTTTATTATTTTATGTTAATTTCCAACTTTTTATTTTAAATATTTCAAACCTACAAGTTACAGGAATAATAAAATGACCACCTGCCTACCCTTCACCTAAATTTAATGATCTTACCACATTTGTACCAGATGATAAGAGATTTTTTAAAGTCTTGGTTGAATCCTCTGAGAGTAAGTGGAGACAGGATGCTTATCCATAAATGCTCGGGCATGTCTCTCCTGTGAATAAGACCACTCTCTTACATAACCGTAGCCCAAAGACTAAATTCAGAAATTAACATTGATAAGACATGATTAACTAACCTACTGAATCTACTTGAATTTCCCCAGTTTTCCCACTCAGGTCCTTTTCTCGGTCCAGGATCACACTTTGCATTTAGATTATCACATCTCCTGAGTCTCCTCAATCTGTGACATTTTCTCAGTCTCCCCTGTCTTTTATGACCTTGACATTTTGAAAGAGTATCTGTTATTACGTAGAATTCCCCTCAGTTGGGGTTTGCTGATTCCACGTGATGAGATTCAGGTTGTGCACTTTCGGCCAGAACATACCGTGATATGCGCCCTTCACGGAGCTTCTTGTTGGGACAAACCTCGTTTTGAGTCTGGAAGAGGGCGGACATTTGGGGATATCAAGAGATTTAGGGAATGACCATAGAGCTATTCTATGATCTCTTTATTTTCTATTGAAAACATTGTCACAGCCATTCTGGCGCTCAGCTGTACTGATGATTTAAGGTCATGAAAACAGCCACTGCCTGAGCCCCCAGACCTCCCACACCCGACCACCTCCAGGGGCTGCAGGCCCAGGCCGACCCTGTTCCAGCCCCCCGGCCTTGTCCACTCCGACTGGGCAATGCCCAGCCCTGTTGACGGTTAAATATTTTTACCAGCCCCTTTGATTGTACGGGCCTCTGAAGCTACTGAAGTTCCGTGTATTTGGGGGAGGGGGTGCTTGTGCAATCCTCAGCTGTCGGGGGTGGATACGGGCTGTTGCCACAGGCAGAATCTGGGTGAAGCGAGGGACGCGCCAACATCTTGGGCACCCTGAAGCGGACCCTGGGTGGACTGTGCCATGCCGTCTCAGGCTGATGGGCAACTCCTGACACGACCTGGGGTCCCAAGCTTCTCACAAGAATGTTGCAAGTGTGACACGATCCATTTAGCGCAGGTCTGCAAGATTTCTCCGAGCCTGGGCACATGCTTCATTGGAGATTTCTGAGAACAACGGACAGCCAGAATTTTAAAAACAATTTTTTTCCCCCTGAGAAAGACAGGGCAGAGGGCACACTATTGAATGGTGAAGACTGAGTGGGTTTCCAGGGGAATTCGATGAGTCTCCTGGAATCGTGATGAAACGCACTTTAGGGATTCAGCCCTACAAGGCCTGATGCCACGTCGCCCTTCAGTGCTTTAGGGCTCAGCGTGCACACTCCCCCCCCCCCCCCCCCCCGCCTTCTGCTTGTCAAGACCTTGGCACTCTCAGTTTCCTCTCCCTGCAACATTCACCGGGCATCCTCCCATGTTCAAATGCTCCTCCTCTTTCCTGTCCTAGTGCAGATGCTTCTTCCTCCAGGAAACCCCGGACCATCCACCAGGCTGGGCCAGGTACCTCTCCCTGGGCTGTCATGAACCCCATCCCAGCTCTGACCACGCTGATCCGTAATTTCCCCATCCCAGCTCTGACCGCTCTGGCTGTCGCTATTCAGTGACATTTCATCTGCCCCCTGGACTCATGAGGACAGGATCCAGGATGTCTCGGTCCCCACCGTGCCCTGCATTGCCCAGCCCAGGGCCGGCCCGGGCTGGCCTCAGGGAGTGTTTGCTGAGTGAAAGGACTCACTGTGACGTGACTTTTGGTACGTGTTTGGTCTCTCTGATAAGATAGTGGAGTTAGCGATGCCCTTCACTTCCCGGGCAGGTCACCCCCACCCCACCCACAGACACTGGGAAGGCTGAAGCTAGGCATTGGCCAGGCAGGGACCTCTCCCTCCTCTTTAAGCCAGCACAGGAGCAGGCGGAGGGTCAACAAGTGGGGGTCAAGGTCTCCTGTGCTCTGCTCCTCTCCCGCTTATGTCCAGATGTGAAAAGGTCAACCATCCTCAGAAAACTGCCAGACTGTGCTTATCTAGGATTTTAAATTATATCCAGAATGCAGCCATCTCTCCAGTTTCCTCTGTTCTCGCCCTGGCGCAGCCTCCAGCCTCACCCTCATGGATATCTCAGCTGCCTCCTGCCCCGGCTCCTGCCCTGGTCCCCACAGTCTGCTCCCCACATGCAGACAGAGGGAGCCTGTGAATCCAGGATCAGATCAGGGCACTCTGGGCTTAGAGCCTCCCCAGCTGCACCTCACTCCTGGTAAAAGCAAAGTCCCCACATTGTAGCCTAAACCCTTAGGGATCTACCCTGTGGCCTCCCTGACCTCACCTCCCAATCTCCACCTGACTTGCTCCATCCCAGCCACACTGGCTCCCTGCTTTGCCTCAGACACAGCAGCCTCCTGCCTCCTGGCCTCTGCATTTGCTTTTCCTCTCCTTGGAATGTCCTTCCCCCAGATATCTTCATGAAGAGATATCTTCTCTCCCTTCATCAAGTCTTTACACAAATGTTGCCTTCCCAGTGACACCTCCTTGACTAATTAAAATTGTAGGCTGCAGCCTGGCCGGCATAGCTCAGCGGTTGAGCATGGACCTAGGATCCAGGAGATCACTGTTCCATTCATGGTCAGGGCGCATGCCCGGATTGCGGGCTCGATCCCCAGTCGGGGGCAAGCAGGAGGCAGCTGATCAATAACTGTCTCATCATTGATGTTTCTCTCTCTTTCCCTCTTCCTTCCTCTCTCTGAAATCAATAAAAACATATTAAAAATAAAATAAAAATTGTAGGCGGCAGTCTCCCTCCAGCCCTCTCCATCTCCATTACCCTCTCTGCTTTCCCCCATAGCACATACCATCCTCTGACATACTATATATTTTTTCTTATTGGGTTGCTTGTGAATTTTCTGAACCCCCAATAGGATATGAACTTCATGAGGGCAGGGATTTTGTGTGATTTTATTTTATTTTTTTTGGAGGGTTTTGTTTTTTTGATTTGACATGTCCCTAGTGCCTAACACAGCAAATAGTAGGCACTTAAACTTTGGTCGACTGGATAAATCTCAGGGTCCTTGTGACACTCAACAGCATGCAGCAGCTGTCATGGCCACAAATATGAACATGGACACAGGGTCCTGCCTTGGAATGATGTTCTTTGTCCAACACGGCCCAAACATACACAGAGGGACAGGCACAATGACAGCAAGCTGATGACAACGTCTGACAGTCATTAGAACTCCCTGCGCTCAGCCCTGTCTCCCGTGCTTTATATGTATGAGTATGTTTCATCCTCACAATAACCTCACGAGAAAGGTTATTTTTATTCCTATTTCACTATGGAGAAACTGAGGTGCAGAGAGGTTAAATGACTTACCCAAGGTCACACAGCTAATAAGTGGCAGAGCCAGGATCAGAACCAAGGCAGCCTGTCTGGAGAGTCCTCACAGACCTTTGAAACACTGAATCCTACCAGACACCATTTGACAAACAGGCCTCTCATTACAACTCTTCTTCATTTAATTACTGAATATTTATTGAGCATCTATTACATGCCAAGCTTTTTGTTGAGCACTGGGGTTTGCAGTGAACAAAACAGCCATGAGTCCTATGCACAGTGCTTGCACACTAGGGGGAGAGGCAAGCATTACCACGTAATCAGAGAAATAAATATTTGATTGCAAATTGTGAGAAGGTGAAGGAAAGAAACAGGGTCCTTGAGGAGAGAGGCAGAGGGGAGGGTCCTGAATCAGACTGAGGTTTCATCAGAGAAGGGTGTCTGAGGAAGGAACATTGGAGCTGGGCTTAAAGATGAGACAGCAGGAATGATCTGGATGAAGGAACAGGCAGCCTTGAGTTGGGAACAGGGTGAGTTGTGTCACGATTGGCAAGGAGGGTGGTCGAAAGGCTGGAGCAAGGTTAACGACACAGCACTGGGAGTCATGCTATTAAAGGAGATGAAAGTACAGTCAGAAGTGTGAGGAGAGTCAGAAAAGGGGCGCTGGGGGTGGCTGGGAGGGCAAAGAAAAAGGGAGCCTCGTGAAGGGGGGCAGGTGCAGCAGTGTCCTGTCTTGAATGCCCCCAGTGCCCAGCACAGCCTGGCACACAGCACATGGTTCAGTATTTGCTGAATGAAGGCATAGATGGAGGAGTTGAAGGCAAAACTCACACAGATTTTTGATACAAACCGTGAGAAGTCAAGGGCTGCATTCTGCGCTTAGGGCAGGCCAACTCCCCGCTCCCCAACCCTGGCGGGAGGCTTGACAAAATCAGAGAGTTAGAAAAGGTAATCTGGCCTTGGCCGGTGTGGCCCAGCGCTTGAGCAGCGACCTAGGATCCAGGCGATCAGGGTTCGATTCCCGGTCAGGGCACAGGCCCGGGTTGCGGGCTCCATCCCCAGTCCAGGCCGTGCGGGAGGCAGCCGGTCAATGACTCTCTCATCATTGATGTTTCTCTCTCTCTCTCCCTCTCCCTTCCTCTCTCTGAAATCAATAAAGATATATTTTGTTTTAAAAAAGTGATGGGGCCGGACCAGCATTGGCCAGAGGGAACTGCTAGTTAGCCCCTTGGCTTTCCAGCCGATCAGGAGCAGAGCGGAGGAAGGGCTGTTTCCCAGGGTGCAGCCTGGACTTTGAAGCCAAGGAAGCTCCTAGCTGGCTGGGCGTGGAGGCCTGCGAGGGAGGGGACCCCACGTCTGGGTCGCGGCGCCCAGCCTCCTGCACAGACACCTGAGCCCCAAGACATCCGAATACGACTTTGGGGGGCTGGCAGCGCACCACCCCGCATCCTGGATCGCTTTGCGCGTGTTCCTCCCCTTAGGAAGGCAAGCACCGCGTCACTTTTTTCTTTTTTCAAAAAAAATAGTAAAATGTTTATATTAATTAACCGTTTGATACACCTATAGTATATGTATTTTCACTATACTTTTTGGCTGAAAACTCCTTAAACATTTTTTGAAAATATATCTTTATTGATCTCAGAGAGAGGAAGGGAGAGGGAGAGAGAGAGACAGAAACATCAATGATGAGAGCCATTGATCGGCTGCCTCCTGCATGCCCTGGACTGGGGATCCAGCCCGCCACCCAGGTTTGTGCTCTGACTGGGAATCGAACCTCAGTCTCCTGGATCCTAGGTCGATGCTCAACCGCGGAGCCACACTCGGCCGGGCTCCCTAATCATTTTTTTATAATACAACCAGCAGTGTTTTTCAAGGGGGCCTTATTTTTTTAATTTCTATTTAATTTATTTCAGTGACATTGGTTAATAAAATTATATCACCTCGCACCTGTCAGAATGTCTACCATCAATAAGTCAACAAACAAGTGCTGGCGAGGGTGTGGGGACAGGGGAGCCTCATGCACTGTGGGTGGGAGTGCAGGCTGGGAGCACCGTGGAAAGCAGAACGGGGTTTCCTCAAAAATTAAGAACGGAGCTGCCTTATGCCCCAGCGATTCCCCTTCTGAGAATCTATCTGAAGAAACCCAAAATACTAACTCAAAAGAACATATGCAGGCCTGTGTTCACTGCAGCGTTATTTACCGTAGCCAAGATCTGGGGGCGCCGCTCACTCTCCAGTTTCGAAAGTGCAAGGCCCCCAGCTGTCTGTCCCTCCTGTCCCTTAACCCCCACCCCTTCATCAGATAATGAGCTTGGGGAGGGGGCTTCCCTCAGCGGCTCCCTTCCTCCTAGACCCCCCACTTCTACCCTCTTACCCTCCCCTCACAAACCAGGGATGCCAAGGAAAATGACAACAGGGAATATTCTCAGCTAGCACTGGCTTTGATTGTTGCTGGCGTCACTATGAGCATAGCCACTGTCTATATTTTCTCACCATTTTGTGCTCTTAATGCCTGGTTTACCAGCCCAGGGCACAACAAAGGACTCTTTAGCCAAGGGGCATACCAGCCAAGGGATTTTCCAGCCAGGGCTCCCACAAACCTCGGGTCCCAGCTCAGGGGTTCAACACTCAAGAGACCCACCTGCTGAGGGACACCCCAGCCACCAGCCTGCCCTCTTTTGCCCAACTTTGTCCTGTGCAGTTCATCCGTGTTGTGTGCGGTAGCGGGTCATTTGTTCTGATTGCTGGGTAGTATACCATTTGTGGATATACTCCAGTTTATTTGGCTTTCTGCTATTGATGGGCATTTGAGTAGTTCTAGTTGGGGGCTATTATGAATAAAGTTGCTATGAACATTCCAGCCCATCTTTTGGTGAATATATATGTGAATTCCTATGGGAGTAAATCTATAGATGGAATTTATGGGTTACTGGAAGAAAACTTTTCAGATTCTGCCCTTGACTTTGCCATAGCTGCCTTGAGAAAATCATCTCCTGTCCCTTCACCAAAGAAATCAACAGCAAGAATCCAGGCTGCTGGCGTCCAAGACAGAGTCAGGGATTAAGCAGTGGCCTTTGGACATTCACTCACTCCACCTACTTCTGCCTTCAAACTTCCAAAATTGAGTAATTACAATTTAGAGAGACTACCACCTCTAGAGCTGCTTTTCCTGCTGTGTGGGAGGATAACAAATAGGGGTGAACAACTGGGGTGCTATGCTGCCCGAGACTCCCACTTGGGGCTCAGCCATCTCCGGTAACTCCTAAAATGCACCTGGATCATCATGGCTTCGATGCTTCGTTGATGTACAGCTAGAAAACTCAGCTCATGCTGCCAAAGTTTAGAACTTAACACCTATATCCTCTGAAGACAAATTATTGGAACAGGATGGACTAGGAATTTGAAACAATAATTAAGGGGATAAAAGAACATCTTACAACATGAATAAAAAAAAATCTTAGAAAGCCAAATGTTAATATACAGCTCTGAAAAACAGAATTGGAATCAAATACAAAATAGATGGGACAAAGCCAAGGATGGATACAGCTGAGTTGGAAAGTGAGACAGGGAACTCTTCCAGCAGATTAAAAGGGAAGGGTGGAAATTAAAAGGCAGTAAAACTCCCTAATAACCAAGTAATATGAAGGACAGACCTAAATTTGCTTTTATTTCAGGGGGATTTGGTAAGAACAGGGAAAGATTGTAAGTCTCTAATCTGCAACGTTGAACTAGAAGTCATTACTCCTTCCATCCTCAAGATGTGTTCCAAACCTTTGCCTGCTGCTAACAGCCACTCCAGGCTGGGGCCAGCCCTGAACAACTGCGACAGCTGCCCAACTGTCTCTTTGCTTCCACTCCACCCTCTGCCACTCCAATCTCAGCAGCTAGAGTGGAACTTCAAAATATAAAAACCACAGAATATCACTTCTTTAAGTCCCCTGGTGCCTTTCCTTCACACTTATAACCCCAGCACCCTCCTCTGACCTGCAAGATGTTATAACATCTGGCTAGCACACTCTCTCCAAACTCATCTCAACATCCTCTCATTGCTAAACTCCTCGGAACCTTTGCAGGTGCTGCACCATCTGCTGGGACTCCCTTCTCTAGGTCTCCAATGTGGAGGCTGCTTTTCGTCCTACGGATCTTAGCAGATCTCCATCTTAAGCAGCACACACTGATTACGGTCACATTACTCTATTTCCTTTGTAGTGCTTACTCCTGCCTGAAATTATCTTACTTATGTCTTGTTTATTTTCTTCTCATCTGTGAGATAATGTAAGTTCTACAGGCAGGACTCTGTTCGGTAATTCTGGGCTTAGAACAGCACCTGGCACACAGTATGTACTCAGTAGATGTCTATTCAGTGAATGAATGAACCCCGAGGGGACTCACACACAGAGAAACAGAAGGACCACCCAGAAGGCAGAAATCGCCTTATGTGATTTATTATCTTCCAAAGTGCTGGTGGAGGGGAGACTTTGTCCAGGGGACAGAGTCCGGGCATGGACATCTGATTCCAAAGAGTCTGCAAAGAGCAAGGCGAGCCGTCCATCCCTGACACACTGAGGAAGAGGGGACCAGGTCACCCTTGGAGTCCCCTGGAATGTGGAGGCATCTGTCACCAGGCGAAGTGGAAGAAGGAAGTGAAGGACCTGAGCTGCAGTCCCAGGCTCACACTCATGATGCCCATGGCTAAGGCCACATTGACATTCCTCTCTGCCCTGACTCTTGTCTCCATCGCTGTTGACATCCCAGGTATGTGGGGACAGGAGAGGCAGGTTGGTGAGAGTGTCTTCAAAAGAGGGGTGCAGAAGGAGTTGAGCCAGAGAAAAGAAAGGTCCTTGGTTGGGGTAGGGCTGAAGGGAAGCCAGAGGGGCTTCCCTGGGGAGAAACCAGGAGCCAGGGTAAGGATGAGGGCCGGGGCAGAACCCAAGAAGAAAGGGGGACAAGGGGGGGTATAAAAGACAAAGGACACAGGAAAATAAAAATGGGGTTCTGGGAAGCAGCAGAGTGGTGCATGTGAAAGGGGCAGGGGGAAGGAGAAGGGGAGAGACACAGGCAGGTGTCTCTCTGAGAGACTGAAAGAACAATGGGGGGTAGGCTGGAGAAAATGGGGAAGAGGGAAAGAAATGGGTTAGGGGATAAAGGGATTCCCCTGGGGTGGGGGACAAGGGGTTGTACCTCACACTGATAGAGAAAACAAGGGCTGCGATCCCAAAGGGGAAAGAGCAGAGGATGGATAAGATGGACAGAAGTAGGAAGCCTTCCAAGGGAAGGCCCAGAGGGGGCTCCACAGACATCACCACACAGCCTAATGAGGCCTACAGAGCCCAGGGAGCTGCAGCTACATACTTTAGGCTCACAGCAGGCAGACCAGCAGAGACAGGGTCTGCAGACAGCAAATGGAGAGAGGGGGCGGCTGAGGAATGGGGGTGGGGTGGGGGTTGAGCTGTAGCAGGATAGTAAGAAGCTAGGAAAATCCCTGGGCAAGTGGAATGGGGAAACTGAGGCAATCAAACAAGGCCAAACAGTTTGTGCAGCTTGCAGCAGGCTTATGAACTGCCAGACCTAATCTTCCTCAACCAAGGACACTCGAGAGCAAATGACTTATACCCTCCTCCCTAACCAGCTAATACACAGCTTAAATCCCCCTGGTCAGGGAGACAGAGGACAGAGACCCAGTTAATGCTATTTGTGCCAGCTAAACCCAAGGACAAATGAAATTGGGACAAATAACAAAAACTCCAGGAAAGCCAGACAGACCTAAGACAAAAGTAAAACAGTAATACAGACCAAAGAATTACTCAAAACTGCCCTCTACACTCATTTTGATGCCTCAGCATATTAAAAATGCACCTGGAAAGCTGATGAATATTCTACTGAAACCCTCCCCTAAGAGTCTGGCCCGCAGAGAAAAAGATGGAGAGAAAGCCCTCAGGACAAAGACTCAATGTGGGCTCGCTCTAGAGCACGCCCAGGCCCCTTCCTGGGCATGAACTCTTTATTTCTTCCTAATTTCTAAGGGTCCCCACGAGACTTGCAGCCAGGGGAGCAGTGGCCAGAGGGAGCTTATCCTGGGCTCACCCCCGATCCTGCCTCCAACACCCTTTTCTCTGACTTCCCAGCGAGCTAACGCAGCCCGCCCAGGCTCACTTCTGTCACTGTGACCTTCACTTCCCAGTGCGCTATGGCAGCCCCGCCTCGGCTCACTTCTTTCCTATACCGTTTCTAGGGAGCCAAAGCGGAGAACCGCCTGGGCTCTCCCCTGTTGTCTCTTCTGCCCTAAGTCCTTCCTTTGTTTCACTGTCCCCAGCGTTAATAAATGTGCTCTCAAACCCATCTGGACTTGTGTTGCTAAATCTTTCCTACATGAAGTCAAGGTCCCACACACTACAGACCAGCCTGGGCAGACCTGCTCTAGGCTGGACCCTAACCCCAGAAGTCAGGAGAGAGACCTGGGAGCTGACCCCCAGCAAAGGCCATACTGATCCCGGTGATGGTGCACCACTGTATTCATAAAACACTGTCCTATCACCTCCCTCCTGGACCATGAACTCTCTCCCTAATCATCTATAATGTTCCACTGCCCTCCGATAGGCCCAATTATCTGCCAATAATCTTTACTTTGTACTACATACCCCCTTCCATCTCCCATAATCCTCTCTGCACAGCCCCATAATCCCCACCTCAGGACCCTCAGACATTCCCTGAGCCCGTAGCAGCCTGTTCCCATAACTCCTCCCTTTCCTGGTAACTTCCTCCCCACCCCCATAATCCCATCCAGGTTACCCATCAGGCCCTCCACAGTCTCCCCACAACTGTCTCCTCCAGCCCAGTAACTCTCCCTGGTCCTATGAACCTTTCTTTATGCCCTTAACCTGCAAGTCTCAACCTATCCTTCTAGAATCCTCTTTTTCCCCCTTTAACATGCCCACAGTCTCTGGTCAGCCAATCAACTCACCGTCTGAACCCTACCCCTGCATTCCTTGCCAGGGGAGTGATGTCACAAAGGTATGGCCTCTCTCCATTCACTCCCCTTCTAATCCACTTCCCTTTCGTTGTGATTGTGACTGGCTTCTCTCAAAGAGGGGAGAGGAGTTTCGAAGTTTTTGTTCTAGTCTGGGCTTCTAATTGGCTCAATCAACACAAAGACTGTTTTCTTGGCCCTCCCCTCTCTTCTGACTGGCTTGATGAATAAAGGGTTAGGATTCAGATATTTGTTTTTTTCTTTCTCAAATTCAACTACAGATTGTTCCTTAAATATAAAATGGGTGGGCCTCAGTAACCGGCTGCTATTTTGCAGTCTGACCTACAGATGGGTTCCATGAGTACGAAAAATGGGATTTATGCATTCAGTTATAAGCAGTGATGTGTCATGTAAGTTTTGGTCAACAATGAACTGCATATACAACAGTGGTCCCATGAGATAATAATGAAGCTGAAAAATTCCTATGCCTAGTGACATTGTAGCATCATAATGTCATAGCACAACACATGTCATAGTACGCACGTGTTTGTGGTCAGGCTGGTGTAAACAAACCTATTGCGCTGCCAGTTGGATAAAAATAAGGCACGTATAATTATGTAGAGTATATAATACTTGGTAATGAAAATAAATATACTACTGGTTTATGTATTTACTATACTTTTTACTGTTATTTTAAAGTGTTCCCTTTCTACTTATTAAAAACAATGTTTGCTACTAGTAACATCAAAGGAATGGTGGCATGAAAGCTTCCCTGGGTCTCTCCCCTTGAAGTTACAATAATTTGAACAACTAATATTCAACAAAAGATTCCCTGTTCCACACACAAACATATCTGAGAGATCTGCGCATTTAAACATCCGAAAGTGGGCAAGTGGGAGCGACAGAGGAGGGAAGGGAAAAAACAGCAATGGGGTGGGGTCAGGGGAAGGGCGGCGTGAGAGATCCCCTTAGTCTCCCCGTTTGATGTTACAACCATCTGAACAGCCATATGTCAACAGAGTCCCTGACCAACACGCAGAGATGCCTGAGAGAGCCACACATTGAAATTCCTAAAGGCGGGCAAGTGGAGCAAAAGGGGGAGGCGAAAGGGGGTGGAGCTGATGTGAGCCAGGGACACAGCCTGGCAGGCAGCCGGGAGGTGGCGGCGGGGCTCAGCCTGGGGAGGGGTGGGGAGGGGCGGATCTGGCTGCTGCTCGCACCGTCTTCGATGGGAACCGCAGAGGCTCGGCGGGCACTCCTGCAGAGGCAGGCAGCTGGGCCCAAGGCCTAGGCAAGAACACAGCCCAGGAGGGCGGCCGCAGCTGTCCGATGGCTGGCAGCTCAGACAGTGAAACAAAACCACAAAGCCTGGCCGCCTCTCCTTAACCTCCCAGACGTCACCTTCTTTTGCCCTTGGTGTCAGGTTGTGGAGCACGTTAACTCCGTGCTACAGAATCACATTGCTCCCTGAGCAAAGGGTACACACTCTGTGACTGGGAGATGGGGTGACCTGGGGGAGAACCGAAGCTGACATGACTGGGAGGGGAAAGCATCAAAGAACATGAAGGGGACCCCCAGCCTACTCCCAACCCAATAGATGGCTGCACCAAGGCCACACTGACCTCAGAGGCTGGGAAAGACGACTGCACTGGGATCTAGAGAGCTAAAAAAAAAAAAGCTTGTGATTCAGCGCCACCTACTGGAAAAAATAAAAAGGCCTCTTCGTGTTAATCTGGTAGAGAAGAGCAGGGCACATTGATGCCCACAGAGAAGGAACCCATCAAATACCATAAAGAGCCAAGGTAGCAGGCAGCTCAGGAAGAAAATACATTCTTCCCCGGTCCACATGAAACATTCTCAAGGATAGGCCATCTGTTGGGCCACAAAACTAACCTCAACGAACTCAAAAAGATTGAAACAATACAAAACATATTCTCTGACCACAATGCCTTGAAATTAGAAATCAACTGCAAAGTAAAAAATCTCCAGCCCGGCTGGGCGTGGCTCAACGGTTAAGTGTCGACCTAGGATCCAGGCAATCAGGGTTCGATTCCCGGTCAGGGCACATGCCCGGGTTGCAGGCTGCAGCCAATCAATGACTCTCATCATTGATGTTTCTATCTCTCTCTCTCCCTCTCCTTTCCTCTCTCTGAAATCAATAAAGATATATTTTTTAAAATAAATAAATAAATAAAGTCAAGGTGTTGTCCAAAGTCATTTGGAGTTAGGATACTCTTCCAAACAATATGGTTATGGCAGGATTCGGATCTTTATTGTTGTAGAACTAACAATTGCCTTGCTGTCAGCTGGGAGCCACTCTCAGCTAGAGGCTGCCTGCATTCCTTGCCACATGGCACCATTCATCTTCAAGCCAGCAATGGAAAATCTCCCTTGCCTGCAATCCATCTCATGCTTTAAATCCTTTTTGCCAGTGAGACCCAGTCCCTTTTAAGAACTACCCTGATTAGATTAGGCCCACTCTGGATATTCTCCCATTCTTAAAGTTAACTGATTGAGAACCTTAACTATATCTGCAAAGTCCCTTCATAGCAACACATAGATTAGTACTTAAATGAGTAACTGGGAGAAGGTGCGTGTAGCAGGGAGCAGAAATCCTGGGACCACCTTAGAATCCTGCCTACACCGTGTAGCCCCCATTCCATCCACATTTATTAGGTGACATTCGGCTTTAAGAAAGACCTTCCCCCTTTTTTACCTGTCTCTGTTCTTTCTGGCAGCATAGACGAAAGAATTCTTTTTTAATTTAATATTTTATAATCTGACAAAATTCATTTCCCTTCCATAATCTACTGACAAAATTCGTTTTTTTACGGGGCCTGTCTACTTCCTCTCTCCTGCTGCTCTGGGAGCCTCCCGGTGACTGCCTTCCAGGCCTACCTGCAGGTAGGGGTAGGAGGGCGACGGAATAGAAGCCAGGGTCCAACCTGAAGGCTTCCAAGCAATCCCTGCCTGGGTGGGCGGAGCCAGTGTCCAGGGAAAGGGCGGAGCCTGGCTTCCTCCTCTGAGTCTGGGAGGAGCTGGGGACCCCGAGACCACGCCCCTTCCAGGGGCAACCAATCAGGTGCTGGCTTCTCCATTGTGAAGAATTGGGTTTTGAAGGTGTGGGTCTTGGGATTCTGGCTAGAACAAGGGGAAGCGTAGAAATCAGAGTTTGGCTCTCTGGTTTCAAGACACTCGGGGTCCGCCTTTGTCTGGGAGGAAACATCATGCCAGAAGCCCCGGGCGACGCACCTGCCCCAGGAGCCGCACCTGCCCCAGGAGCCGCACCTGCCCCAGGAGCCGCACCTGGGGAGGCGAAACCGCAAGGGCCAACCCAGACAGAAGAAGAATTAGCATTTTATGCGCCGAATTACTTTATTCTGACCTGCCTGGCCGTCGTTTGTTTCCCTCCTTTGGGAATAATAGCCCTAATCTACAGTCAAAAGGTAAAATAACGCCTAAGCCTCGACCCATCCTGTCCTTTACCTGGCCCTTGCGTGTGCTTCCATCCTGGGACCTGGGTAGGGGTTTTCCCTCAGTAACAGCATGCCTCCAGCCATTCCCCCATGGTGTCACTAAGCTGAATCCAGAAACCCACATCTAAAGCTCCCATCTCTACAGACTTTGCAGGCTAACAAGGAGAGCAATTGGGAAGAAGCTTACGCCCACTCAGACCGAACAGGTTGGCTGGATACATTCGCCATACTAATCGGGTTAGGCCTCCTCTATTACTTAACTCTATTTGCATGAAGGCCAGACCCAGTGGCCTTGGGTCCACCCCCAACAGGACCCACCACCAAGACACTAACAAGCCAAATCAGGCACCACGCAAGAAACCGACAGCCGAGACATTCCTAACCTGGAAAGCCACTAGCCAAGGAACTCAACATCCAGCAATCCACTAGCCCAGAAACACCATGCTACTTCACCCAACTGGCCTCCAGAGCCCTCATCCGCCTCGGGGGTCCTCAGTTTCCTTCCCTTAATGCTCTTAGCTACTTGATACTGGGCTGCTCTTTCAGGGGGGGAAAAAAAAAAAAACACAAAAAAAAAACACCCACACACATTTATTTAAGTCAATAAAATTGAAGGGAATGTTCCAGCTTTTCATGTGTATGCCTGTGTATGTTTCGGAGTCAGTGTCTGTGTTTCGCTGGGGCTACCTGTTTACCAGACCATGTGATAATCAGAATGTCCAAATAGTGAAGCTCAGGGACATGGAAATCAGACAGATTGTGGGTTTACATTTCACCTCTAACACTTAAAAACTGTATATCCTTGAACAAGATGAATTTCTGGAGCCTGGTTCCTTTGTCTGTAAAATGGGCATAATAATTGCCCATTGAATCACTGTTCTCTAGGTGTTTCCCTGATTTGACTTGAAATTTTACTGTCTGAGAGCAGAGGTAGGAAAACAAAAACCTCCAGCTTTTGAGATCCAAAAGCAAACTCCTAAGGGGAAAATGGAAAGGCCTCAAGGAATTGAGGAGTTAGAAGCTGCTAGACAGTTAGGGACAGGACCGAGGAGGAACGTAGGTAAGGAAGTGAAGCGAGGCTTGTGGTCCTGACTCGAGGCCAGTATGCATAGCACAGCGCAGGAACGAAGGACCCTGTGTGGGGGGGGGGGGGGCCTAGGAGGGGACCCTGAATTTTAAAATGAGTGGATGCTGCTAAGGCAGAGTTTTAGAAGTAACCAATAGAAAGTTACCTAGGCAAATATAAACCCCTGGACAAAGAAACTCAGGCAGAAACCTGTTTGGGACCCCTCCCTGTTGAGGGAAGTTTTTCTGTACTCAATAAACTTTGCTTTCCCTTACCTTCTTGTCCGTGAAACTCACGCTTCCGCTTCGCAAGACAATGAACCCGAACCCAACAAGAAATTCCAGTATCAAAAGGAACAGTAGAGTTAGCAAAAGAGCTGATGAAGACCTACCTCTCCCCCAATCCTGAAAGATCAATGGTCCCCTATTCATAGAAGTAGAGAGAGATTAGATACCAGTATATCCATAAGGAGGTCCCTGTAGCCTACATCTCAGGCAGGGGCAGGTGTCAAAGACCCCAGATACTACCTATATTCCCTCTTCACAGGTAAATTTTAGAGAGGCTCCAAAATCTCAAAGAAAATATGCTGCATGGTATGGGGGTCTAGGAGGAAATTACTTCAGACAGCCAAGCAGAATATCACATATGTCCCAGTTTGGTGAGGAGGTGGGGGCTATAAAAATGCTAAGTACCAGGGTGAGAGGAACTATAAGACAGGAACCAGGGGTAACACAGGAACCATCCAGGATAAATAAAAACAGATATCTAGGTTAATATCATGGACAACAGACACCCAAGGCTTCCTTCTGGTGCCCTTGTTTTACAGACAACCCCAAATTCAGACCCACAAACTCTAGAATTAGCAGAATTAAGATCCCACAACCTGCCTGGCCGGGTGTGGCTCAGCGGTTGAGCATCGACCTAGGATCCAGGCAATCGGGGTTCGATTCCCGGTCAGGGCACATGATCGGGTTGTGGGCTCGATCCCCAGTCGGGACCGTGCAGGAGGCAGCCGATCAATGATTCTCTTATTGATGTTTCTATCTCTTCTTCTCCTTTTTTCTCTCTGAAATCAATAAAGATATTTTTTTTTAAAAAAGAAAATAAAAAATCCCACAACCAAAGAGAATGTGGATTATCAGTAGAAATTGAGTAACTGTGGGAAAGACTGCTCTTTACCACAGGTCATCTCCCTTCTTCCTGTGAGCACTACACAGTTCCTAGGTCCCTCCATATGGCTTGTGGACAAAAAAGGGCCACATGCTAAACCCACAAGCTCAGGCAAGGCCTACACAGCAGCCTTCCAAACTCAGAGTCCTAAAATAACTACAAAGGATGGTCTGAAATTAAAACTTTTTAAACATAAGCAGTTTATGCTTGGTGGCCATGTCCTGAGGCAGTATTTTTCCTTCACAAAGGTGAAGTTTCACCTTAAATAAGCCTGTCTGTTGTCTTTTGCATCTGCGATAACATGCCTGATTAACACGAGCTCTGCAAAACAAAGTAATTTCCCCTTTTTCTGGGGCCCTCAGTGCACCAGGGCAGAGACCAGGAATCTTTTCATTGTTATTGATATCTTGTTAATTTTGACTGTTAACTATCCTGTACCCACCTATGTAAAAAAAGTGTGTGTCTATCATTTTACTTTTTAGCCAGTCCCAGAGGTTTCCCTGCTTTGCTTTCTCCTGCCTCCCTAACCTATCACCAATGGATTTCATGCAACCCACTTACGTCTCCCCCTTTTATAGTAATCTATAAAGCAAGGTGCAAAACTCCATTCTCCGGAGCACTCTCTCAGTCCGGTGAGGTTTTGGCTTCCTGGCAATTGCCGACAGTTTGGCTCAAATAAACTCACAAAAATTCTTCACAGGTTTGAGTGACTTCTTACATTAACAGGCTCTATGGAATGTGATCAGAAGTGATGTGTGCCATAAACAACCTTGGCATTTATTTATTTATTTATTTATTTATTTATTTATTTATTTAAGTTGTGGACCTGAAGTTTAATGAAGGAAAGCAATTAATAATGTAGACTTTACAAAGTTAAAAACTCCTCTGTAAAAGAACTTGTTCAGAAAATAAAAAGACAAGCCACAAACTGGAACAAAAATCTTTGCCAAACACAAATCTGATCAAAAGTTTCTGCTCAAAATACACAAAGGCCTCTAAAGCAAACAACCCCACTAAAAATGGGTAAATATCTAAACAGATGCCTGGCCAGGGGAGCATTTTAGATCTTGCTTTCCAGCATATGTCATCACTTTGGCTCAAATAAACATAGAAATTCTCTGCAAAACAATAAAAAAATTAAAAAACAGACACCTGGCCAAGGCAGATATGCAGTTTGTACAAAAAAGGGATTCTATGGAACGTAAGCATTTGGTGATCTGATCATAAATCCCTAATTGAGCATGGTAGGAATATAACTTCATTAATAAAAGGCTTATCTTTGCCTTAAGGAAGCTCTGTGCATTGTTTCTGTGCATCTATATTAACATACTTTTGAAATGCCCCCTGGCAGACTACTCCTTCTAAAGCAACAATTAGATGGCACTGCTTATCTATTAGATCTGCTAAATCCAAAACAAATGACAAGACCAAATTCTGGAGGGTGAGAAACTGCAGGAAGTCCTGTTCATTACTGATGGAATGTACAGCCACTTTGAAAGATAGCTGAGCAGTTTTTCCCAAAGCTAAACAGCTTGCCCCTTATAGTCCAACAATCTTGCCTTTAGTGTTTATGCAGCTGCTTTGAAAAACTATATCCAAATAAAAACTTGCATGCAATTATGCACAGCAGTTTTATTCATAATGGCTAAAAACTTAAATTAGGATGTCCTTCAGTAGATGAATGCATAAGCCCATTAGGATACATCCTGTGAAGGGGAGCAGAACATGTCACCCCAAAATATGCTTCTTTGGCATAAGAATTATTTTGATTGATTGATTGATTGATAATCCTCACCCAAGGATGAGGGGAAGAGAGAGAAAGACATGGATTGGTTGCCTCTTGAATGTGCTCCGACAGGGGTGAAGGATCAAACCTGAAACCCAGGTACATGCCCTTGACTGAGAATCGAACGGGCGACCCTTAAGTGCACAGGCCAACTCTCTAACCACTGAGTAAAACCAGCCAGGGCAAACTGATTTATTTTATTTTATTTTATTTTATTTTATTTTATTTTATTTTATTTTATTTTATTTTATTTTATTTTATTTTATTATTTTTTGACAGTATTACAGACGCCCCCAATCCCCCCACTTTACCCCTTCCTCCCAGCCCCTGCCCCACCCCAGGCCTTCACCACACAATTGTCTGTGTCCATTGGTTATACATATATGTAATGAGTTCTTCGGTCATTTATTTTGCTCTTTGGATTCCACGTATAAGTGAAATCGTATGATATTTGTCTTTCTCTGACTTATTTCATTTAGCATAATATCCTTTATGTTCACCTCTGCTGTCAGAGATGGTAAGATTTCATTCTTTTTTATGGCCAACCAATGTTCCATTGTATATATGTAGACATTATATAAATTTCACATGTACAACATTATACTATGACATCCGAATACTCTATTGTGAGCTCATCACTGAAGCCTAGTTTCCTGCCATTAACATATATTGATCCCCTTTACCTACTCCATCTTCCCCGACCCCCTTCCCCTCTGAAAGTCACCATTCTGCTGCCTGGATCTATGAGTTTGTTTACAACAAACCAATTTTTTAATGGGCAAAAGACTTAAACTAGCACTTCACCAAAGAGGATATACAGGTGGCAGATATGCACATGAAAAGATGTTAGTTCTCACAAATATCACCCTCCAATGCTAGAGAACCTGACTACAAGTTGTTAAGTGACCACTTTCAAGGTGTCTGAAACCACCCAAGACTCCTAAACCCATGTCACTTTTGACCAAGTGGTGCTCTCCAGCCCCCCAAACATTGCCAGAATTGATCAATTCTCTGAAAGAGTAGGAAGAGCCTGAACTCCTTCAGGCCAATCAGCACCCATGTGAGTATTGGTTTCCCCTTCCTATCATGCATAACCTCCAATCAGCTAATAAACAGAAAAATAAAATAGGAGGTAGAACCTGCACGATCTCCATGGTGATCCCTGCCAGGTTGAAGTGAGAGAGTGGCTCTATATAGCCTTGATGGTGCCAGATCCAGATGCCCTAATGTGAGTACTTAAAAAGAGTGGGGGTAGCTCCAGCCCGTTTGGCTCAGTGGTTAGAGTGTCAGCCCACGGACTGAAGGGTCCTGGGCTCGATTCCAGCCGAAGGGCAGGTACCTCGGTTGCTGGCTTGCTCCCCAGCCCTGATCAGGGCTCATGTAGGAGGCAACCAATCTATGTGTCTCTCTCACATCGATGTTTCTCTCTCCCTCTCTCCCCCCTTCCACTCCTTCTCTGAAAAGTAATGAAAAAAATATCCTCAGGTGAGGATTAAATATATATATATATGTGATCCAACGATTCCAGCTCTGGGTACATACCCAAAGGAAATAAAGTCACTGTCTAAAGGTTATAGCTGTGCACTCATGATCCTTGAAGCATTATTGACCATAGCTGAGATATGCAAACAATTTGGCCACCGTCTCTGGTGATTGTGGCCAATGCGGTTGGCTTTCTGGGGCACAAATCTCCATGCTTGACCACGACCCATCACTGGGCCCTACCCTCCTGCTGGAGCTACCGCCAGGCTCCAGTGCCCAAGGGTGGGCGGTCCTCACCCAGAGCGCTCCACTCCTGCGCGCTCCCGCCGACCCCACCCCACAGGCCCTGAGCCCCCATCGGGCGACCTCCTCCAGGGGTTGTTGGCTGTTCAGTCTGGGAAAAGGGATGTGAGGCTGATGCAGTCCCTCCATTTGTGTGTCGTCGGCGTCCTCTTGTCCCCTCGCGCCGCGCCCCTGCTCGCCAAGCTCGGGCCTGACTCGGTGGACGTTCGTGGGCGAACCGGGTGCTCTCCGTGCTCTGCCTGCGGGCTCTCGCCGCACCTCCCGGCCCGGGGTGGTGCGTGGGAGGCTGGGAGGCGGAGGTAGCCGGCCTCGGGGTCACTCACTCGACCCACAGCCTTGTACCCCCGAGGTGGTGAGCCACCCCACCACCCCCCGCCGGGTCCCTGATTCCCCAAGACTTCAGATCGCCCCTCGGCTGCCCGAGGCTAAGCGGGGGCGAAGTCTGAGGCTAAGTCGAGGAGCCGGGGCCCAGGCGTTGAGGGAGGCGCACAGCCCCTCGAGGGGACCGACGGCCGGCGCTCCGAGTGCCCTCTGCCGCCCGCGGGGGAGCGAGCGCGGCAGTTAAGCGAGCAACTGGGCGCCCGCATCTTTCGAAACTGTTGTTTTGTCAGCTAGTACGCGTGTCTCAACTTCGTTGGGTTTCTTTTAAAATGAAAACACTGATTAGGGGCAACACAAGGGTCCTCCGGACCTGAGGAGCCGCAAGCAGCGCGGACTCCCGCCCCCGTCCCCGCCCCGCGAGCCACTGCGCAGCGTCTGGAGGCCTCTGCGCCCCGTGGGCCAGCGCGTGGGGTACGCCCCAGGAGGGCCTCCGGCGATGCGGGGGGGGGCCTCGGGGCCCGCACCCCGGCCGCCTCTCCCCGCGGTTACCACCTGTGCGGCCCCCATCGCACGCGCACGGAAGCCGGTCCGCCGGGGGGTCCAGGCGGCCAGTCCAGCGGAGCCAGCCGTTTGCCTCCCGCCGCAGCGCGCGGACAAGGGACACGCACCCCCCCCCCCCCCACTCCCAGCCCAACCGCCAGTTCTCAGCGTGCGCAGCTTCTCTCCAGCCCGGTCCTGAGCCACAGGCGGCAGGCGAGGGATGCGCTCCCGCGATGTGACTGCAGCGTGAACGGTGAGCAGACCAGAGAGGCTCCGGGTGCCGAGGTCCCAGGCGTCCCGGGGCCGCCCTGCGTCGGTGCCGGTGGATTCCACGGCGTTCTCCCGGCGACCCGAGGCCTTTCTCGGAGCATTCCCCTCGGCATCGCCTATGTGCGCCCCTTCTGTCCCCGGCGACACTCCCCAGCCTGGACCGAAACCGTCCTCGCCTCGTGGGGGTGGGTCACCTCCGGCGGCCACGGCCCCTGATGGCCCAGGCAAAGTGTCCCGGGCCTGATGGAGCCCCACGTGGATGGCCAGCCGATCTGGATGTCGTCGGCGTGTGCTGGAGTCCCATCTGGGACGAGCCTTGTGAGATGAAAGGTCCCAGAAGCCAGTTGGCGTCCTGGTGTCGCGGGGTCACCTTGTGCTGAGGGCTCTATGCTGAGGCCTCTTGTGTCTGTTGACCGACTTGAGTACGTGGCTCCCGGGCTGCTGCGGGCAGCTCCACATCCACCCTGGGGCAGCGCCGCCTGTCCCCGCGGTGTCCCCGTGACGCGCCCGCCGAGGGCGAACCAGCGCCTGGCCAACCGCCCACCGTCCTCGGCAGACAGTGTCTCAGCCTCATGGGGCGGCGCGGGGCGCCAGGGGGTGGGGGCAGGCAGTCTGGATGTTTCCTTCGCTCTGTGTGCGGGATCGCCGCGTGAACACCTCACTGGGCAGGCCCGGGCCGCCAGGACACTGTCAGCCAGTGTGCTCTCCGGCCCTCCACACTCCTACCTGGCCCACCCTGCCAGCAACACCTGTTTGTCTCAAAGATGAAACCAGGTATGGGGGGGGGGGGCTGGAGCAGTGATACTGCAAATGGTGGAGGCACTCTCTAGAATTACCTTTGGTAGCTCAATGTTGGACTTAGATGGCTGGTAATTCCAGTGCTAATACATGCCAACGGTTGCTGACATTTTTCAGATCAACACCAACCCCTTCAGCCTCCCACACCCCCACCCACCCACAGGAGACTTTGGAGACTCTGGAGAACCTGGGCTCGTCATAGCCCCACCTGGCAGCAATGACCCACTGGAATGTCGGCTGTGTCCACTTTCAAGGGTAGTCACAGTACCAACCATGGTGACTATGGGAGGCAAGGAATTGTGGTTCAATTCCAGAGAAGGGAGCCTGAGAAATTGTTCCCACAGTATGGCAGTGGGCATGCAACTTACCTACTTTGGACCAGAGGAGTTATTGGCAAAAATAATGCCAGGCTTTTGTGGCCATGTCACTGGAATGAGTCCACTTTAAGTCCCTTAAGAAGGACCCACTGGAGGGCAAGTCTGTTTGCCAGCAAGTGGGAAATTCCAGCTCCATGTCATCCGCTAGGTGGAAACGAATCTTGAATTTTGGTGAACTGGTTCAATTTTCATCTAAGTTGTAAAATTTATATATGAAGAGTTGTTTGTAATGGTGCAGTATTATTTCTACTTTTTGGAAATGCCCTGTTTGTCATCTACAAAATACCTGTAAACTACTGGGAAGCAGTAACAGTTCCAACAACCCCTCTGTAACCCTTCTGCTCTAATGGACTTCTGTTGTCTAATATGTAATCCTGACATTAAAAATAAAGTCATTTTTCCCTGGCCAGTTTGACTCAGTGTGATATACAACAGAAAGAAACAACAAACAAACAGAACAAGCTCACAGACATAGATAACAGTAGGGTGGTTGCCAGAGGGAAAGGCAGGTGGGGAGGAATCAAGAGGGCAGAGGGGGCCACCTACATGGTGGTGGAAGGAGAGTGGACTTTTGGGTGGTGAGCACACAATGCAGTATACAGGTCATGTATTATAGAACTGTACACTTGAAACTCACCCAGTTATTAACCAATGTCACCCCAATACATTTAATTTGAAAAAGAAATGTCCCCAGTTAGCAACTTAAGAAACTAGAAAAGTGAAATAAGTCAGATGGAAAAGCTCCTAACTTTAGAAACCAGAAAAGAGCAAAATAAAGCCAAAGCAAAGAGAGGAAGTAAGAGCTAAGGTTGGAAAGCAGTAAAGTTGAAAGGGGAAAAACAAAATTAATGAAACCAAAAGTTGTTTTTTTGAAAAGACCAATAAAATTTATAAGCCTCTTGTAAGACTGGCAAAACAAGAGGGAAGACACATATGACCAATATGAAAAGTGAAGGAGAGATTATCACTACAGACCCCTGAAACATTAATGTAAAAACAAGGGACCATTACAAACAACTCTTCATATATAAATTTTACAACTTAGATGAAAATTGAACCAGTTTTCAAAAATAAAAATCCAAAAACTGATCAAGGATGAAGAGATTATCTGAGTGATTTTATACCTATTAAAGAAATTGATTCTGTAACTAAAAACTTTCTGGAAAAGAAATCTCCAGACCCAGATGATTTTTTTTGTAAATTATACCAAATAAATAACCATCACCTCCACAAAATCTCTTCCAGAAAATAGAAGAGGAGGGAATATTTCCCAACTCATCTCAAGCCATCATTATCTTAATACTAAAACCAGATACTCTGTACAGAACACTACAGACCAATATCTCTCATGAATATAGACAGAAAATTTCTTAATGAAATATTAGAAAATCAAAAACAGAAGTATATAAATAGAATACACTATCACCAACTGGGTTTTCTCCAAGGAAAAGGGTAGGGGTTCTCCCTAAAATGTGCAATAAGACAAAGATGTCTACTCTCATCATTCCAATTCCACATCAGAATGGAAGTCCTAAGCACAAGATGCCAGAAAAAGAAAGGGCATACAAATTATAAAGGAAGAAATGAAATTAACCTTACTTGCATATGACATGATTGTCTATGTAGAAAATCACAAGAAATCTATAAAACAAACAAACAAACCCTAGAATTAATAAAATGACTTTAGCAAAATCTCAGGTTGAAATATCATGCCTGGCCGGGTGTGGCTCAGTGGTTGAGCGTGGACCTAGGATCCAAGAGATCAAGGTTCGATTCCTGGTCAGGACATGTGCCTGGGCTGCGGGCTCCATCCCCAGCAGGGGGCGTGCAGGAGGCAGCCAATCAGTGACTCATCATTGATTTTTCTATCTCTTCCTCTCCCTCTCCCTTCCTCTCTCTAAAATCAATAAAAATATATTTCAAAAAAAAATTTTAAGAAATATCAACATACACACACAAAACAAAGAAAAACCCCCAAACTATTGTATTTTTATATACTAGCAATGAATGATCAGGAATCAAAAATTTTTTGAAATATCATTTCAATAGCTCCGAAAAACCAAGTAGGTGGGTATAAATCTAAAATGTCTTATGTATGAGTTATTATGTTTAAACTACAGCTGCTGATTATAGAAATAAAGAAACCCTAAAGAAGTGGAGAACCTTCCAACTGACATGAATTGGAAGACTCAACATCTCTCCCAAACTGACATATAATTCTAATGCAACTCCTATTAAAAGACCAACAAGATTTGTTGATCTAGACAGGTGCAGTCAAAACAATGTTGAAAAGAAAAATAAAGTTGGAGTATTCACACCACCCAATTTTAAGAATCACTGTAATGCTACATTACTAAGGCAGTTTGTTATTGTCAAACAGATATACACCTATACCAACAGAACATAAGAATAAGGACTGCAGAAAAAAATTCACATAAATATGGCCAATTTATTTTAAAAAGAAATCCAAAGACAATTTACTGGAGAAAGAATTGGTTTTTTCTGTAATGGTTTAAATTCAGTGAAAGGTCATATGAAAAAATTAATCTCCACTAAAACCTCACATCTTATACAAATATTAACTCAATGTGAGTCATAGGCCTAAATTTATAAAGTAAACTATCATCCAGCTGGCGTGGCTCAGCGGTTGAGCATCGACCTAGGATCCAGGAGATCACGGTTCCATTCCTGGTCAGGGCACATGCCTGGGTTGCAGACTCGATTCCCAGCAGGGGACGTGCAGGAGGCAGCCGATCAATGACTCATCACTGATGTTTCTCTCTCTCTCTCCCTCTCCCTTCCTCTCTCTGAAATCAATGAAGACATATTTAAAAACAAATAATAAGTGAGCTATCAAAATTTAGAAGAAAACATAGAAGGAAATCTTCCTGACCCTGGGTTAAGCAAAGAGTTCTAGACATGACACCAAAAGCACATCCCTAAAAGAAAAAATAATTTAGATTCCATAAATATCAAAAACTTTTGCTCTGCAAATAACACTTTTAGAAAATGAAAAGCTACAGACCAAGAAAAAATATTTGCAAATCACATATCTGACAAAAGACCTGTATCCAAAATATATAAATGACCCTCAAAACTAAGCTGTAATAAAAACTCCCTGGGGAGAACATATTCGCCAATGATACATCTGATAAGGGCTTAATTTCCAAAATTTATAAAGAACTTATAAAAACTCAACACCAAAAATAAATAAATAAATAAATAAATAAATAAATAAATAAATAAATAAATAAATAAATAAAACTCCCTGGATTGATCAATCACACAAGAAAGTAGGAAGGACCGGCACTCCATCCGCCCAATCAGCAGCCGGGCGAGTGCCAGCGGCTTCGCGGTGGGACGGCCAACCTCCAATCAGCCAATAGCAGGAGAAAGCCAGGGTGGGAGGCGGGGCCTGCGTGGTCTCCATGGCAATCCCCAGCGGGTTGGAGTGAGGGAGAGGCTGCTTGTGGCCAGAGCCAGATACCCAGATGGGGGTGTTTGAGGGGGGCAGGGAGGGAATGTATGGGGGCAGGTGGGAAGGAGTTAGAGAGGGAGTGAGGGGGCAAGGAGGGCTTCAGAAGCGGGCAAAGGGGCCGTTAAAAATAGATGACTATTTAGAGGGAGCACAGCTTTAGAACAGGGGGGCTGGAATGCGTGGACCAGAAGGAACTGTAGGGGCAGAAAGCTAGGCGGAGAGGCAGAGAGAAGGTCTCCGAGGTAGGAAGGGCAGCCCTTTATAAAGGGTCAGAGAAAAGGCTACGAGTGGCATGAGGAGGACTTGGAGTTCATAGGTGCTCAAAGGATGACTTAGAGAAGCCTAGTGAGACTTTATGGATCAAGCCGGACCAGACAGATTCACAGGGACAAAGTGTGGGATGTTATGAATGGGACAAGAGGAGAGCTATGGGTGGCATTAGAAGTTTTATAGGATGACAGTTTTTATAAGGAGCAACGAAGGTTTTACAGATAAAGTGAGGCTGTTACAGGGTTGAGTTGAGGGTCTTCTTAGTAGGGTGTTTTATAGAGGCAAAGACACAGTTGCTTGTGTGACAATGAGGCAATTATGGGGGGGGTGATAGAGGATTAGTGGAGGTTTCAGGGAGGATGAGTGAGAGTCATCAGAGTCAGAAAGGGATTGGGTGGATAGGATGGGGCCAAGAAAGACATGCTGTAGGGGACTGCAAGGCAGTTAGAGAAAACAGGAAGGAGGTTATAGGAGACATGGAAAGGGTTACAAGGAACAGTGAGGAATTAGGGCATGGGGGGGGCAGGGAGTTCTAGGGGACAGGGAGATATTAAAGGGGATAGGGAGCGTTAGAGGTGATAGGGTGGGAGTTAGATAGTCAGTGAGAGTTTTAAACAGAATTTATAGGAGCCAAGGAGAGATATTAGTGTGAAAAGGGATGTCATAGGGGATGGTAGAGTCCAGAAACCATACTAAGCCATAACCCACTCTCTGCCCCTCAGACATTTGAAGTTTCGTCTGTCAAGCCCCCCAAAGATTACATGTGCCTGTCGATTTGTGCCTTCCTCTTGTGTTTCCCCATAGGCATTATAGCTTTGATCTTCTCCATCCAGGTGGGAATCTGAGTCATGCCCTCCCCTCCTGAATGCTCGCCCTCCCCTCTGTCTTCCTCCGGGTCAGAACCCTGACTCAAATTCTTCCTTGTTTCTCTCCTGTGGGTTCATGTCCATACAGTTCCATAGTTTACTCTTATACAATAATCCTTTTAAGCCCACCTGTTCTACCTCTCCCCTCAAATCAGACAAGGCACAGCAACAAATGGAACGAACGAGCCTTAGCAGCTGAGACCTCCCACCAAGTCTTCTACATCGCAGTCTTGGGGATTCTTATGGGAAGTTCCATCATACTCATCATCTTGACTTTCTACATGATGGACTTATTTTCTCGGTAACATCATCTTCAGTTCATGAACAAACCAACAAATATATATACAACTGCGTTACTGACCTTGGCTATTAAGTATCGGTGGGCCAAATGAGACTTCTGCTCCTCCATGTCCAGAGAGCCCAATGTTGCCAGTCTGAGCCTGCAATGTGAGGTGGTTGATGGGAAAGCAATGGTAACTCGCACAGCCCAATGGACCAGAGCTCAAGGCCAACCCTGGGACCCTGCCAAGGGATGGGGGCCATGGGAGAAAGGTTAGAGTATTGTTTCCCAAGGGCAGCCTCCCCTCGTGCCACATTCATACATTCATGCCACAAATTTATTCATGTTAACAAAGGGTGTTACTGTGCCGCCTGACTCTGGGGACATAGCAGTCACCAGTTAAGTTCCAACTTCACCCCCACAGAACTTATAATCCAGGGTGGAAGACAGGCATATCACCAAAGAGTGACAATTCAGAGCAGTCTAATCTCTAATGGGGGAAGGGTGCGAGAGCAGGGTGGAGGGGCCGATGGGGGGAAAAGAGGGACTATCTGTAATACTTTCAACAATAAAGATTAAACCTATAATCTCTAATGGGGGAAACTAAGGAAGGTGGATTGTAAAGGCCCGACCTAATCTGGGGTGCAAACCAGCAAACAAGGAAGCCAAGCAGCTGTCAGTGAACTGGTTAGAATCTGGTTCATATTCTGATTGTAGAGAACTTCTGTGACAGGTCTGGGTTGCCTCTTCTCCCCCGCCTCACCCGCTCCCCCAGCCATCAAGTTCGTGATTTATTCATCATTGAACAAATACTTTCTGAACACCTAAGACATACCAGGCACTGCACTAGGGACTAGAAGCACAACAGAGAAAAAGAAATAAGACGCCTTTCTGAAGGAGCCTACATTCTAGTGGGGAAGAAAACCATAAACAAACAGACTTCTAAATAAGCAAGGTAATTACAGAGAATGGAAAACCCTATGGAGAAAAAGACCAGTGTCATAAGCTGAAGCAGTGCCAGTACTGGTCCACCGCTGTTGATGGTCTGCAACAAGGTAAGTGCAGAAATTGCCAATAAATGCTTTGAAACTTACAGCAATTTGACATTGCCATTACATCCAAGTATATGATCAAGAGACTTGTCCAACAGGCTATAGACCAAAAGGATCAGTCCATGACACATTGGAGATATCAAAAAATGAGTCCACAAAGAGTTTGAAATGCACTGGGGGGGAGCAATGAGATCTACAGGGTATATCATTTAGGGTCTTGCCAGCAGCTGTAACAAACTTCATATCAGTAGCTCACAAAATAGTTTACTTCTCACTCACAGAACCTACCAATGTGGGCATTTCTGGTGATCCACATATTAAGGCAGGGGTCCAGGCTCCGTCCACTTAGTGATTACGCCTAAGGGCTCAGAGTCTCTTCCAGGCAGAGGAAGAGAGAGTAGAAAATGCACACTTGCTTCTTAAAAGCCTGGCCCAAAAGTGAACCCTTGTGCACTGTAGTGGGACGTACAACCCCCATGGAAAACAGTATAGAGGTTCCTCACAAAATTAAAAATAGAAGTACCATATGATCCAGCAATCCCACTTCTGGGAATATACCCAAAGGAAATAAAGTCACTGTCTCACAGAGGTAGCTGGACTCCTGTGGTCATTGCAGCACTATGCACAACAGCCAAGATCTGGAAACAACCTCAGTGTCTGACAATGAATAAGTGGATAAAGAAATGTATATATACACAGAGGGCCGTTATTCAGCCATGAGAAATATGAAATCCTGCCATTTTGGCAATATATGTGGGCCTTAGGGTGTTATACTAAGTGCAGTAAGTCAGAGAAAGACAAATACTCTGCGATATCACACGTGGAATCCTAAAACCAACGTAGAATGATGGTTGCTCGGGGCTGGAGGGCAGGAGGAGTGGGAACAAGCTCGTAAAAAGGTCCCTTTCAGTTACGAGGGTCTAATGTACAACATGGTATCCATGATGAACGATACCGTATTGTATACTAAAATATGCTAAGAGAGTAGGTCTTAAGGGTTCTCACCAAAATAAAAAACAAAAAGTAACTATGTGAGGTGATGGCTGTGTTAATGAACTTGACTATGGTAATAATTTCACAACATATACATATATCAAATCACCAGGTTGTGCACTTTAAATATATTGCAATTTCATTGGGCAGTTATACCTCAGTAAAGGGGGCAGGGATTGTTACAATTAAACCTTGCCATGCACTTTTGCTCTCAGTTCATTGCCTCATGGTGTCAGGAGCTGGGAGGAGGGAGCTCCCTTCGTCTGATCTGGGGAAGGAAGTGAGACATATTAGGGTCATGCTATCTGCCCTCTATCCCTCACTCAGACCTGAAATACCCTGTTTCTAAAATCAAAGAGCAGCAAGTTTGGCATCTCCTTGCCTAGTTTCCATCCTCCTAGGATGAAAGTCTCATTTCATGAAGAAAATCAAGCGAGGCATTAGGGGGCTGTTCTGGGGTGACCCGCGACAGACGACCACCAGAGTTTGTGTTTGAATTTTGGAGCCTTTATTAGCTGGCCAGCGGCTACAGTTGCGGCGTCTCACCCACATAAGAGCCGAACTGCAGCACTAACCCTCAGTTCTTCTTTTACTTTATGCTCAGTAACCACAAAGGCACTGCAGTAAAGGGCTTTCCAATAATTTGTCAGGCTGTCAGCTTTTCCTACAGGAAACAAGGGGGGACCTTTAGCAACACAAAAGGAACAATTTAAACACAATGTCTTACAATGAGTGATGGGGTTATGCTTGGCCGGAGTCTGACTGGTTTGTTCTTTGTATGGGAACTCAGGGGGAGCGGCGATTATTGGGCTGGCTTGTCGGGCCTTGTCTTGTATAGTCGGGATCTTGCTCTACCTTTACTGTTAGTTCCTTAGGTATATTCTTCTGGCCACTGTGGCCAGAACAGGGGCTTTTGCCTTTTAGGGAACAGCTAGTAGTGAGAGGGAGGACACAGAAAGCGAGCGAGCCCCACCGTTTTTCCACACCCCTTCCATCTTCATTCAACGGGATCCATCCCCCAGGAGTGGGAGATCAGGGACCCGCAAAGCCCCGGGCAGGCCGCGCCCGGAAGCGGAGCAGGTCTCTGCCGGCGCGCTCGTGACGTCAGTGGTGGGCGCCGCCCTTCAAGCGGCGGCGGGAGCTCCGGCCGGGGCGGTGGCCGCGGAGGCGCTGCCATGGAGTTAGCGCAGGAGGCGCGGGAACTGGCTCGCTGGGCTGCCGAAGAGATGGAGGCGCCCGAGGCAGCCCGGGCCCCGGAGTCGACGCTGCGCAGGTGAGGGCCGCTCGGGAGTGAGGCCGCCGCCTCCTGGAGAGAGTGTCTCTCCCAGCGAGAACCCCATCTTTTCTACAGACGCGCCTTCCTCCTCCGCGCCTGTGTGAATACCCTCCAAGGGCCCGCCCCCCACCTCCCGAGTAGTACGTCCAGGCAGAGGACCCTGGGTCTGAGTGAGGACGCCTGGCGGTAACCCTCACACTCCACCCCCACCCCGTGAGGCTGCCAGTGGTCCTTGGCATCCGTGAGGATCCTCCAGAGTTAATGAAGCCCTTCTTCCCGTGTGTAAATAGGATCTGGGTAAAGAAGGCATCCCTGCAGCACCTCACCACCCACCACCCAGCCCAGCCAGTGAGGACTCGAGTCCACAAAGACCACCCCACTGGAGATTAAATCTATAGGAGTGGTAGCTCACATCCAGTCATGACAGAGCACTTCCTGGCAGTATATCCCCCACCCCCACCCCTGGAAGTGACTGGAAGTAACCCTCTCCCAAGAGAAGGGAAGCACCCCACCAGGGAGGGAATAAGACTACCCCCACACCCAGTGAGAAGCCCACCCTCTCAGTGACCCACCCAGGAAGGAATATCTTAGCGCCAAAAATAGGAATCCTCCCTCCCAGCAAGAAGTGAGAATTCCCTGGTAAAGATCTCCCCACCCCCCACCCCCACTGCCCTGGGAATGACAACCCTCCCAGGCGTACCCTTACATGCTGTCCCCACAGGCTGTGTCTGGGCCAGGGAGCTGACATCTGGGCCTATGTCTTACGGCATGTGCACAGCCAGAGGTGAGCCTGGCTGCATAAGGGAGGCTGTGGCAGGGGAGGGGACACAGGCAAGTCCCACAGTAACTCCTCTTCCTCCTACTTCTCCACTGTAGGAATGTCAAGAAGATCCGCGGAAACCTACTCTGGTAACTGGTCCTCAAAGCTATCCCTTCCTATCTTCCCCAGTCCCATCCATCCCTGTCCCCGCCCACAGCCTCACCTCCTGGAAGCCTCTGTCATCCCCTGACTCTGGCCTCATTTCCTCAGGTATGGCCACCAGTCCAGTCCAGAGGTGAGAACTATGTGCTACCAGATTTTCTTTCATCAAAAAAGAGGAATTGTAGATCTTCTGCTCTAGGCCCAGCCTTGTCCTGGGTGATAATGAGGACACTGGATCACAGAACAGCCCTGATCCATGCACTCAGGGTTTACAGTCCAGGGGAGACAGGCTTGAGCTAGGAGAAAGGGGAGGGCATAGATATGAGGCATCAAAGCCTGTGAAGGAAGGTGGGAGAATGGACTAATTTGGGAGAGATGCTGAGGCGAGTGTGGGACTCAGTATCGGTCCAGGTGACATCCAGGGGGATACTTCCAGGAGACCTTGGGACTCCTAAATGAGGGGCTCATGAGGAGATGAGGACTGGGACAGAGATACGATGTCATCAGTGCAGAGACAGGAAACAGGTTGGAGAGTGATATAATTCCAGGAGGAAGGAGAGGGTCCAGGATAGTACCCTAGTGTTCCTCTGGGCCTAGAGGTTCAGACACAGTAACTGCCTAGGAAAAACCCTCTGCCACCCCCCTGGGCAGGTGAAGAGACTGGTGCTCCGCAAAGGACAGTCAGGCCAGGCTGAGCTGTGGCCAGGCCATGTATCTGACCCTGTACCTGATCCCACCAGGCCTGTCGGAAGTTGGAGCTAGAAGCTGCTGTTGCCCACCTACGGGCAGAGATCCAGGAGTTAGACCAAAGCTTGGAGCTGATGGATCAAGAGACCGAGGCTCAGGGTGACTCATGGGGCTGGACAGATGGGCAGCAGAAAGGGTATTGGGGAGGTACTGATGACCACCCTGTTCCTCCCACAGATATGGCCATGGAGCAGGCGCTGCAGAGCATACAAGACACCCAGCGGCATGCTCTCCTCCTCCAGGCCCAAGCTGGGGCCATGCGAAGACAGCAACGTGGACTCCAACGTCCCATGCAGTGGCTACAGAATCAGCTGAGGCACCAGCAGGACATAGAGAGGTGGGCCTCAGGTGCTCACGAGGCTGGGTGGAGAGACATTTTCCTTAGAGACCCAGTACTCTGCCCTGACCCATTCTTGAGTTCCAGAATTCTGGGGTCTACTCTTTAGGATTTAAAGTCCATGAGGCCAGGAAGTTTTGTCATCTTAGCCACCTGTATTTGTGCCTAGAATGGTGCCACCTGTATATCTAGAACACCACTGCTGGGAAAGAACAGTAAACAAGGGACAACCCTGTCCTCATGGGACTTACTGATGCAGAGAAGAGGTGGTAAACTAGGAAGCAAACAAACTGTATAACTGCAGGTAGAGATGAGTGCTATGAAGAAAAGGTGATGTGATAGAAGGGGAGAAGGAGACGCTACTCTAGGTAGGATGGTCAGAGAAGGCCTCTCTGAGGAGGTAACATTTGAGTTGGGGAAGAAATTTCCATGAAGAAGGACAGCAGGAGCAGAAGCGCTGAACTTGACATGTGGGAAGAGCAGCCAGGAGGGCATGTTCAGCCTATTTCACAGGCCAGAGGGAGAGCTTGAGGAGGTGAGGTTGGGTAGGTGGGCACCGCACCGTGGAGGCACTGGAAGTCTCAGGCTGAGTTTATGCCCGGGCTTGGCGACTTACAGCTGTGTGACCTCAGGCAAAGTTTGTACCTCAGTTTCAAAGATCTATAGAATGGGGATAATATTACCTACTTTGCATGGTAGGTATAATAATTGAGTTAAATCGTGCAAAGTGCTTAGAAGAGTTTCTGTTACCCATTGTTATTATTCAGAGGGTGATGAGGACACATCACATTGTTTACAAGGGTTTTGAGCAGAACAATGGCATGATCTGTCAGGTTTTAACAAGATCATTTAACTGTTGGGTGGAGAATAGACTGCAGAGAGCTAAAGTAAGGAAGACCAGTGAGGAGGCTAATGGAGTCATCCAGCCAGGAGATGACAGTGGCCTAATTTTGGAGGTGGCCCCTGAGATTCAGGCTCATGGTTCCCTGTGACTAGCTTTGCTGGCAGCAGGAGGAGACACAGACATCTGTTCTCCCAGCTCCCTCCTTCCAGGGACTGAGCCCCAACTGCACTCCTCTTTCCAGGAAGGCTAAAGTGGATATAACCTTTGGACCCTTGACATCAGCAGCCCTGGGCCTGGAGCCTGTGGTCCTGGTAAGAGTCCTGGACCATGGGGGTGGGGGAGGAGAGTCAGGGGTCAGGTGGACCCTTGGGTCCCCTTTATTTCCTATCCTCTTGTTCCCAGAGTGATGTCCGAACAGCCTGCACCCTCCGAACCCAGTTCCTGCAGAGCCTCCTGATTCCTCAAACCAAAGGAGGCAGCATCCTGTGAGTGTCACCCAGCCCTCAAAAACCCTACAAAGAACCTGGGTGGGGAGTTACTTCTCTGTTAATTCCTCAGACACTGGGTCTCTGGGCTGTGTCAACCCCAGGGACTGCCCTCTCAGGGCTCCCAGGCTGGGAAGAGGTAGAGACAGACCCATCACAGACAGTGATAACCCAGGCAGTTTGGGCTAAGGCGGGGTGGGGAAGCCTGAGAGGTCGGTACCGAGAGGAGACACCCTACCCAGCTAAGGAAGCCCGGAGGACGCATCTCTGGCAAAGAGGCTTAGCAAAGGTAAAAGACTGAGGGGTGTTTCAAGCAAGCAGCACATGTGAAAGGGCCCATGGTTAGTGAGTTCGTATAAGAGGGGAAGTCAAGTCTAGCAAGCATAGATGGACTTGGTTTCCTCATCTGTAAACTGGGCACAGGGTGGTGGTCGTCATTAGAGGAAGGATTGATGTGTCTTATAACATTCTGTGTCCCCTCCCCCAACCCCACAGAACCCCTCAAGATGACCACTTTGGAACGTCCTACCAGAAGTGGCTTAGTTCAGTGGAGGTGAGGGGGGCTCTTGGAAAAAGCCATATCCACTGCCTATGATCAAACCTCAGGGTACCAGGACCTCATTGTTCATCCTTGTCCCTTCCCCATATGGTCCCAGCTCACAGCCCTGCCCCATCCTGCCCTGACTTCACCCCTCCCCCCACCAGACACTGCTGACAAACCACCCTCCCAGCCACCTCTTGGCTGCCTTGGAACACCTGGCTGCAGAACGGGAGGCAGAGATTCGGTCCCTGTGCAGTCCGGACAGGCTCCAAGATGCAGAGATGGCCGGGTGTGTAGTAGAGTGCTTCCATAGGCAGGTAGGGTGGGTGGCTGGGTGAGCTGGGACAGGGCCAGGACCAGGCACAGTGATCTGCTGATAGGGGTAGAACTGAAATCCAGGGACCAAACCCAGGTGGGTTGACATTGGCTACCTTCAAGAGTCGACGCAAGGGGATAGGGCTCCTTCTTCACCAATTTTGCCCCATCCCCAGGTCCCAGGTACCAGACCAGTCAGACTCCAGCAAGGCCCTGCCGTCTGTGATGCATCTCATCCAGGTGACCCCCAGGCACCCTTCTCAGACTATCCCCTTCCCATCCTGACCCACTCCATCCCCTCACCTCCAGGGACAATGCCCACCCTGACTTTGTCCCCCTTCCTCAGGAGGGCTGGCAAGCTGTGAGTGTGCTGGTCACCCAGCGGGGCCCCCTCCTGAAGGAGCATCACATCCTGACCCAGCGCCTCCAAAGCCTGATGGAGGAGGTGGAGAGAAGTACCCTGGGATCCAGCGAGAGGTGAGGAGGCTCCCTGGGCAGAGTTCCCTAGACCATCTCTCTGCTGGCGTCTCAAGATATTGGACTTTTTCTGCCCTTGTGGCTCTTGTCTCTGCCTCCCTGCTGTCCTTGAGTTTGTGGCTCCTTGTGCATCCTTGCAGATCTTATCTCCCCTCTCCACTGTGAGTCTTAGTCACCTTCCTCTCCATTGCTCTCTTCTGCTTGCTCTCCAGGCAGGCATTGGTGCTGGGGCTCCGGGGCTATGGCCTGTGGGCAGAGCTCAAGGCCCTGTGTGCCCAGAGCCAGGAGCTAGAGGAGGCGGCTGGACGGAGGCAGCTTCTGCTGCAAGAGCTACAGGCCAAACAGCAACGGATCCTGCACTGGCGCCAGCTGGTGGTGAGAAGCAGGATTCTGGGAGAAATGGCAGGGCCTGGTGGAGGGTGAGAGTGAAGCCGGGAGCCTTATGATCCAGAACTGGGCCTCCTGGTCAGGGGAGAGGTCCAGGGTGAGTCTCCCAAGAGGAAGCAGGACCTGTGGAAAGGGAGGGGCAGGGTGGGAGGCTGGGAGTTGGGAAGGAAAAGCAGCCCATCTTGGGGGCCTCCTGGTTGTTCAGGGGGAGACACAGGAACAGGTCCGCCTGCTCATCAAGAGCAACTCAGCCAGCAAGACGCGCCTGTGTCGGAGCCCTGGGGAGGTGAGTTGGGATTTGGAATGAGGTCTGGGTTGGGCCAGGTCTCCTAGGGATGGGGCTGGGTGACCTCAGGCTGCCTCTCCCATCCCTTCCCTTCCCTTCCCCATAGGTGCTGGCTCTGATTCAGCGAAAAGTGGTCCCCATGTCTGAGGCGGTGGCACCACAAAGCCAGGAGCTGCTTCGCTGTCTAGAGAAGGAGGCCCAGCATCTGCCCCACCTTTTGCTGGGCACCCTGCTGCGGCGCAGCCCTGGAGGGTAAAGCTAGGGTCATCCCCTATATCCCCTTCCTTGGTTGACTGTCTCACTCCAAAAAAATAATCCCAGACACCAGTGTTCCCAGGCTGCCAGAACTCACCCTCAAGTCCTCAGCCCCACTCTGGAATCCTAGTCTCCAGACCACTTCCAAGTTCCTGGACCTCCCAGGCCTACCCCTCAGCCCCCACAGCCTCTGCAACCCAAACCTTCCTCTCAGTGCCCCACCCAACCTGGACTTCCCCCCAGATTGCAGCCCCTGCCCACAGTCCTGCCATCCATCCACCAGCTGCATCCTGCGTCCTCAAGGGGCTCCAACCTCATAGTGCTTAGCCACATGCTGGGGCTGCCCACAGGGAAGGTGAGTGCCTGTTTCCTAGGACCTTTCTTTCCATGCCTACCCCTGCCCGAGGTGATTGTCCTTTCACCCTCCCTCTAGGCGCCAGAGCTTCTCCTTCCAAAGGCTGCCTCTCTTCGCCAGGACCTTCTGTTCTTCCAGGACCAGTGGAGTCTTCGGTGCTGGGATCTGCTCCACATGAAGACCAGCCTACCGCCAGGACCATCCACCCAGGGTAGGCCTGCCCTGCTTCTATATCTAGCAATCCTGCCCATTCCCAGGACCATCAGCCTCCAGAGCTAATCACAAACAACACCCACTGCTGATACAGAGCCTTCTGAGCTCGGAGTGCTTTAAGCATGTTCACTAGTTTCACCTGCACAGCAGCCCCACGGGTTAGTGCTGCCATTCTCCCTTTTACAGAGGAGGGACCTGGACACAGAGGCCTTGGTAGCTGCCCAGATGGCAGAGCTAGGATTTGACTCCAGCCAGTGTGACTTCTGATGGGTCTGTGCTAACCAATAGATACTGCCCATCTAATTGCCAAGTACTCATTTGTCACTGTCCAATAGTATACTTGAATAGTTAAAAGTTGGGCTGTAAGTTAAACTACCTGGATTCTCTTCTCAGCACTGCCTCTTGTGTGATCTCCCTGTGCCTCAGTTTCCTCCTCAGTGGAGTAAGCATAAGGATAGTACCTTACAGAATTGCTGGGAAGACACAGTCAGGTGACCCAAACAGGGCACTGAACAATGAGATTACAGTCATTTTGTCTGCTCATGCGCAGTCTCTTTCAGTGCTTACCATGAGGGATGGAAAGACTGTTAAGACTCAGTTTACAGATGAGGAAACTAAGAAAAGTTGTTCATTCCTGGATTCGCTCAGCAAGCACTTACTGGGTACCTACCAGGTGCTGGCCCCAAGAGCTCAATGGGGAGAGAGGTGATACAGCCCCAGGGGTATCCTTGTGGTAGAATCAAAGGGCAAAGAATCAAAGGATAAATAGATAGAAGAGTTGAATTGATGAGAAATAAATCAGGGTGCCATCAGCAAAGTAGGAAGAGATCATTTTCAGGCCTTTGAGTTTCAGGCTCTGTGCCTTCCCCTTCCATTAGGCAGGGAGTGGTGTGCAGGAGCCAGCACAAGCCACTTACGGGCATTATGGACTTGAACAAGCCTAAATGGGACTTAGTTCCCTCTACTCCAAAAGCAGTTTTGTTTTTCTTCTGCTTGGTCTCCTTTCCTCAGTAAATGATCCTACCCTCCTTATCCAGGTGCCTAAGCCAGAAACCCAGAAGTCTTCCTTAATTCCTCCTAGGCCCCTAACCCCACCCACCCACCTGCAACCTGTCAGTAAGCCCTGAGTCCCATCTCCAGAGTGCTCTAATCTGCCCCCACCCCACTAGCCTGTGGCTCAGATAATGACACCTGACCACAGAAGTGGCTGAAGAAAGGGCAAGTGTCATGCCCAATGTCACAAGGCAAGGATGGATTGGAGTGAGGATTCACGCCCAAGGGGTCTGATCACACTGCAGGTCTGATCTGGGCCTGTTTTGGGCCTGTGGAGAAGGACTAGACCTAGTCACAGTCCCCAGGGGAAAACACTGCTAGAGTGAATGGCCACAGCAGTCTGAGGAGGAAGCCTTGGGGTGAGGAATGCTGGGAAGGACTACCAGGAGGAAAAATGGTGTCTCAAGTGTCCCTGGGGGGTAGGTGAGGTTTTGCTCAGGAATAGTGAGCAGCAGCCATATGATGCAAGCCCTCAAGTACTATGTTAAGGAGCTTGGACTCTGTCTTGGAGGCACTGGGGAGCCTTGGAGGGTTCCAGGCAAGAGAGGGAAAGGATCAGGTTTAGGCTTCAGGAAGATCACTTTGGCTGCCATGTAGAGATGGAGCAGAATGAGAAGCTGAGACCTGGAGCCTAAGAGGGAGGCTGGGGTGGGGGATGAGTAGGGAAGGGAGAGGAAGCTGAGGGATAGGCCACGGACATTGGTGGTCTGTTAGGGGGAGGGAGGCATCCAGGATGAGGTGACAGAGGGGGAGACAGTGGGCTTGTCCCTGAGATGAGGATCTGGTAGGAAGGAGAGGTTTGGGAGAGCAGCTGAGGTCAAGATTAGGTGACTGGAGATTAACTTGGTGACACATTGACTGCAAGTAACCAGGGAACCAGAGGACTCAGTGCTACCTCCTGGGCTTCTAACTTGCAGAGTTGCTGCGGATCTGTGTATCCCAGGAAAAGGAGCAGAAGGAGAATGTGGGGCAGGCTCTGAAGCAGCTGGAGAACCTGCTGGAACAAGCCCTGGAACGAATCCCCGAGCTGCAGGGGGTTGTGGGGGACTGGTGAGAGGGGGTTGTGGGGGACTGGTGATGGGGGCAGGGCTGAGCTGGGTGGAACAGGCCAAACTCAGGGCCGGGGGGAAGGACTGGTCATGGGGGGGGGGTTGTGGAGGAGTCTGGTGATAAGCAGGCCATGTTGTGTGGAAGCCAGTGAGGGTCTGGAGACTCAGGCCTTCCCTCTGACACCATCCCCCTCCCCAGGTGGGATCAGCCAGGCCAAGCCGCCCTCTCAGGGGAGCTCTGCCAGGGCCTGTCCCTGCCCCAGTGGCGGTTGCGCTGGGTCCAGGCCCAAGGCACCCTGCAGCAGCTGTGCAGATGAAGAGGGGACTCAAACAAGAATCAAGAGCTTCACATTTGTTCACCCTGGAACCTTCCCTCCCTCAATATGGAAGAAAGCATCACCTGGGTGTGTCGCCCATTGTCTACACACACCTGCCCTCCTCCTCACAGGCTGTCCTGCTGTTCCTCTCAAGCGCCTTAGCCCTGTCCTTCCATCCCACCAAAGCCAAGAGAATGGGGTGCTCTGGACCACATCCCAGGTCCCCCTGAAACTCTCCTCATCACTTCCACCCTTGGCAAGGAGTAATTGAGCCCCTGCTCTAAACACTGAGAATCCAGCACTAAACAAAATGGACAAAATTCCCTACTTTCAGGGAGTTGTCGTTCTAGGACAAGGAAACAGACCACTGACAAGTAAGCAAAGTATCTAGTATGTTGGAAGATAACAGCTATAGAGAAAAAAATAAAGCAGGCTGTAGGAGGTGAGATTTTAAATAGAGGGCTACACAGCAAAGGTGACACTCGGTAAATGTGAGAGGCATGCAAAGGCCCTGAGTGCAAATGTGCTAGTGTGACAGCCAAGGAGTCAGTGCAGCTTGGGGTGGAATGGGGGAAGTTAAGAGATGAGATTGTCTTCTAGTTTTTATATAGTTTTTTTACATTTAAGTCTCAGCCATTTGGAATTTATGCAAATGGATCCATTTTTGTCTTATTTTACATATACCCCAATAGCACTTACTAAAATACTCAGGCCCTGGCTGGTGTGGCTCAATGGTTAGAGTGTTGGCCCATGTACCAAAGGGCTGTGGGTTTAATTACCGGTCAAAGTAATGTACCTACGTTGCAGGTTTGATCCCCAGGCCAGTCAGGGCGCGTGAAGGAGGCAACCAATCTTTCTCACATCGATGTTTCTCTCTGTCTCTCTCCCACACCCCTCCCTCCATCCCTTCCACTCTCTAAAAATCAATGGGAAAAATATCCTCGGTGAGGATTAACAAAACAACTCAGAGCAGTGGTTACCTCTGAAGGAGTTGTAGGTGGCAGGGATCAACAAAGGAAGAGCCAAGGAAACTTTCTAGAATTAGAAATGTATTACAGTTGATCCTTGAGCAATACTAGGGTTAGGGGTGCCAACCACCAGGTGGAATTGAAAACCCACATAGAACTTTTACTTTGGACTCCTCAAAAACTACTAATAGCCTGCTCTTGACTAAAAGCCTTACAGTTGATTAATACATATTTTGTATGTTTTATGTATTATACACTGTATTCTAACAATAAAGTAAGCTAGAAAAAAAATGTTAAGAAAATCATAAGGAAGAGAAAATACATTTACAGTACTGTAAGTATTCAAAAAAATCCACGTATAAGTGGACCCACACCACTCAAACCTGTATTGTACAGAGGTCAACTGTATATGATGAGAGTAGTAGAGTTACACAGGTGTATAGATTTGTCAGAACTCATCAAGCTGTACTTTTTTAGGTCTGCATTTCACTGTGTGAATTATTCAATTTATAAAGTAAAACTTTACCTATCTACACTTTATGAAGCAAAACTTTAGGTGATTAGAGATGCTACCTTTTCATACACTAAATTTTCATGAGTAATTGGGCTGTATCTGGGTTCTCTCCAAGCCCAGTGTCTGACTTGTGTGTGCCATCCCCATGGTGGTGTAATTATATAGGCTTTGTAATACCTTTTAGTATCTGAAATGGCTAGTTGCTATCTTGTTCTTATTTTTCAAGGTTTTCCAATCTCTTGCTAATGTTTTTGCCCAATGAAATGAACTTTATACCCAACTTGCTTAAGAAATAGAAACACAGATGGGAGGTTTATTGGGGTTGCAGTAAGTTTTTGAACCTGGCTCTCCCCTCCCTTCTCACAACTCCTCTCTTGGCCTCAGAGTATCCTCATGCTCTCAGTTCTGTCCCTGACAGTTGCTTTCCTGTGTGCCCCCCCCTTCTCTACCTTGGCTCACAAACCCCACCTCCCTACTGAACGTGGGGTCCTTCCCCCTCTCTGCTTAATTTTTCTCCATAGCACATCTTCTAACAATCTGTATTTTACTTTATCTTTCATTGGGCAAATTTTCTGAAATATGATTCAAAATCTAGATGCAATAAAGGGAAATACTGACAAAAACAAACTTTTTCATGGCAAAAAAAAAAAAGTAAAAAGAAATGACAAACTAGGAATAAATTTTGCAATTCACACCCTACAGGGGTGTGTGTGCGCAGGCACATGTGTGTGTAATATCAAAGGTGAGAAGAAAAATTCCAAGTCCATGGACAAACTGGCAAAATATATGAATGGACTATTTTCAGAAAATATACTCAAACTCAATCATAAGACAATAGCAAATTGAAACCACACTTGGATACATTTCCCATCTATCAGACTGGGAAAAAGAAAACCCAGAATTTTGGCAGCTCGCTTTGTTTGCAAGACTAAGAGAAAACAGCACTCTGATACTTCAGTGGACATAAAACATGACCTATGAGAAAATCTCCAGCAAAAATACATATGCATTTACCCTTTTGCCCAAACAGTCCCACTGTTAGGAATCTATCCTGGGTGAAATACAAGTTGTGGGACTTTGTACAAAACAACTAGACTATTCTTCAGAAGGTCAATGGAGATACGCTGAGGACTGGTTCAGATTGACAGCCAAATGCAGTGTGGGATCTTGATTGAATCATGGATTTTTTAATATTATATCTTCATTAAATTTCTTTGGTGGGCCCTGGCTGGGTGGCTCAGTTGGTTAGAGCATCAGTCCCATATGCCAAAAGGTTGTGGGTTTGTTTTCCCAGTCAGGGCACATAACCTAGATTGCAGGTTCAATCCCCAGTTGGGGCACATACGGGAGGCAACCCATTGATGTTTCTCACATCAGTGTTTCTCTAAAAATCAATGGGAATGTATCCTTGGGTGAGGATTTTTTTTTTTATTTCTTTGGTGGGATAATGATATTGTGGTTATAGGGGAGAATGTTCTTAGAGGATGTGTGTGAAAGTATTAAGGGTGATATCTGCAACTTCCAAATAATTCAGGCCAGGAGACAAGGTAGGAAGTAGAGGGATAGAAGCCAGACATCTCTAAATGTCCTGTTTCATACTTTTTTCTGTTGAATTTTTATGAGTTTATTTGAGCCCAAACTGATAATTGCCTGGAAGCAAGATCTCAAATGTTCCTGTTTCATACTTTTGACTGTGGAAACATGATGATTTTTAAAAGTGAGAAAAAGAGAAAAGAAAGAAATCCCTAAAAATTCAAAACAAACTGAAATAAATGATCCTAATTTTGTCTCAAATTGGTGGCACAATTGTTTCAGGTAAGAATTATTTCAGGTGATGTTAAAACAGTAGTTTTAGTTGATTGCCTCCAGTGGTAAATAGATCCTAACAGAAAAAGAACTGCAATGAAATTTGAAACTGAATTCAATAGCTTTTATTGTGTATTATAATACTGGAATTTTTACTTTGAAAAAACATATGGTTTAAAGTTTTGAGACCCTACATTATCTTATTTTGAAATTATATAGCCCTGACCGGGTAGCTCAGTTGGTTAGAGCATTGTCCTTATACGCCAAGGTTGCAGGTTCAGTCCCTGATCAGGGCACATACAAGAATCAACCAATGAATACATAAATAAGTGAAACAAATCGATGCCCCCCCCCCGAAATCAATGAAATTTTAAAATAAATACAAAATTATATATTAGACTAAAGCAGATAAGTAGCTTTGCTAATGTTCCTGGAGACCAAAATTTTTTATGTAAATAAAAAGAGATAAATACATAAAATCAAAGAAGTGAATACCCTGTAATCTTGCATTTGAATTGGAAATATCAGAATGAACATTCATGGGTCTTTTAAAAAATATATTTCCCTAGCTAAGTCCACAGAAAAGGTCTAGATATAATAACCCAGTAACAATGAGCAACCCTAGTGCCCAGATTGTGGTCTCTACTGTTTCTGACTAGAAGGAACCCGGAATCTATGGGGAAAAGGCTGATTCCAGGTTTGGAGCAGAAAATGTACAAAATGAGTATGGGGCATCCTGTTCCAGAAAGCAAGGAAGACCTCCAGCACTACTGGAATTGAGTCAAAAGAACTCAGGAGGCAATCCAAAGGGGCTGCCACTTGCCAAAGATACTGAGTAGCAATAAGAATGACTGCAATGGAATGACAGCACTAACAACGCATGGTCCTTGGCATTAAGAATCTTATAGATGCCCAGCTGGGCGTGGCTCAGCGGTTGAGCATCGACCTAGGATCCAAGAGATCAGTGTTCAGTTCCTGGTCAGGGCACATGCCCGGGTTGCGGGCTCGATCCCCAGTCAGGGGCGTGCAGGAGGCAGCCGATCAATGACTCTCATCATTGATGTTTCTCTTTCCCCCTCTCCCTTCCTCTCTCTGAAATCAATATATATATATGTATTTTAAAAAGTGACTGCAATGGTTTGAAGCACATCAAATATGTTTGAAAATGTAAGTTTATATTGGTACTTATAAACACATACCTCATTGGTCACCTTTGAAAGGTGCTAGGAACCAACTCATTTTCACTTTTTTTTGTCGTTCATAAAACAGGGAAAGAAGCATGTTCTCTGTCTTTCCTGTACGTGAACAAGTAACCAAATTCCTGATGAGTAGGGAATTATTTGAAAATGTATGAAAGAATCACTAATAATTGCAAAGAGAATGATAAAATTCAAAAACCACTATTTTCATTACATTAATGAAATAATAGATGTAATGATGGCTGCTAAAACAGTGGAAAGGTTGATTGGGCTTCATAAAACAGATACAACAGGATTACACTGCTGATCAATTTTGGCATCACCAAAAAAGGACAACCAGACAGGTGCTGACGGGATATATTACAACAGCATTGCCTATGAAGTATTCTTTCACCCAATTAAACCTAAATCAAATCAAGTTTCTAGCTGTTACTACAATATATAATAAAAGGGGTAAGGGATACTGAGGAACAAGTGAAACAATGTACTGTAATTAGTTAAATCCAAAAGGAAAACTGATCCAGTTTCCTCAACACATGGAAGACCAAAAAGTGGGGAGGGGAGAAAGAGAAGGAGGAAGGAAGAAAACGGCAAGGAAAAGGAAATGTATAGATTTAAAAAGACAAGATTTTAAAAGCTGGAACAATTTGAGCAACAAAATACATATTGAATTACAGCTCAAAGTATAACAGACCCATGAGTCCATATTGGTATGGTTTAAAAATAAAGGGCAGAGAATAGGCAAATCCCACGTGCAGAAGAATTCCAAATAATTTATGCAGATATTCCACTCTCCAGATGGAGCTTAACTCCCCTCCCCGTGTGAGGAGGGAACAAATAATGACTTCCTTTCAAAGAGCATGGAAAGGGAGTTGGGGTTTTGTTTTTATTTTAAGTAACTTTATAGTGGAGAAACCTGACAAATGCTACCTTAGCCAGGAGATCAAAGTTAACGTGCAGTGGTCAGTCATGTTGATAGTGTTTATCCTTGATGTAATATGGTGAGAATTGCACTTTATTTCTGTGGTCTTTTCACAAACCAAACATAAACCCAGTCTAATGATGATAAAAACATCAGCCAAATCCCAAATTAGGAAGATTCTACAAAAATACCTGACCAGTACTCAAAACTGCTAAAGTCATGAAAAACAAAGAAAGTGTGAGAAATTGTCAAGCAGAGAAGCTGAAGGAAACAACTAAATGTAATCATGCTCAAAAAGAAAAGAGAGACTAGGTAAACACTAAGGAAATCTGAATAAAATATGAACTCTAGTTAACGTTTTTAAAAGGCTTCCTATTCTTATATCTCTAGCACAGAAACAAACAAAAGCCAGTATTTTAACAAAGCATTCATTTGTGCTGACAGACTGAAACCTCAAGAAACCAAGGTAGACAATAAAATTGTTTTGGAAAAAAAAGACCAGCCAACCAAATGCAATGTGTGGTTCTTATTTGGATCCTGATTTTACAATACTATTGTTTAAAGACATTTTGAGGCAGAGAAAATCGATACTTAGAAATTAATTTTCTTGGGTTTGAAAACGTTTTTTTAAGAGTCCTTATCTGTTAGAGAAACATCATGAAGCGTGAATTGACAAATGGCTGGAATTTAATACACTTCAGCAAAAAACTAAACAAAAAATAAGAAATAGATGAAACGAGGGTAGAATGTTAGCAATTGTGGAGAGGTAGGGGAGGTTCGTTATGTTATTTTCTCTACTGCTGCATATTGTTTAAAATATCCATAATAAAGCATTTTGAGGACTACCAAAACAGGAGGGGTCAGCTGTGTCGCAAGAAAGGACACAGGCCAAACCTACACACGTGACCCGAGCTGACATTCTTAACTACCGCCTCGGCCTTTACGTGAACTATTCCTCCTACCCAGAACATCTCATCCAATTTTCACCTAGCAAAAGCCTTCAGCTGTCATATCCTCCAGGAAGCGCCTCGTCGGAGCTTCCATCTGTCCCTAGTCTTTCCGGGAGTCACTGGTACCTTGCCTGTCAACCCCAGACTGGGAGCCCACCGGCCCAGCTGCCTCCACCTAAGCGTTCAAAACTTCCGGAATGGGCCTGGTGGTGGCTCGGGAGGCTCACAGACTGAGGTTCTTCATTGGTTCGTTTTTCCAGCACTCTGATTGGTCTATATTCTTCCTTGGGTGGGCCCTCCGGGTGCGGGCAGATTCTCATTGGTCTCTTTCTAAAGACTGGCATATGATGTCATGCACCAGCGTCCGTCGCTTTCGCTTTAGGTCATCTGTGGGCGCCTACACCGACGAAGCCAGAGAGCAGACAGCGGAACCAGTGGAGGCCCGACGGCAGTAGCGGCGACAGCGAAGGCAGCAGCGATGGCTGGGGCGGGGCCGGCCCCGGGACTCCCGGGTGCAGGAGGACCTGTGGTTACGGGACCTGGCGCCGTCATTCCGGGCAAGAGTGGGGAAGAACGCCTGAAGGAGATGGAGGCGGAGATGGCCCTGTAAGGCCCGCGACAGGGCGGGATAAAAGTCGTCCCAGAGCCGGGGCCGCCGAACTCTGGAGCCTCCAGGCTGCAATAGGCCCGACATATGGCTCTATCTTGGGGAAATGGGACCTTCGGGATGTGGGGGCTGGAGTAAAGAGAGGTTGGTAGGGATGAAGGCACTGGTTCGATATAGCCAGCGTCCCAGAATTGGTGCAAGGTCCTGAACTTTGGTGCCCTGTTCCCCCAGGTTTGAGCAGGAAGTTCTGGGGGCTCCGGTAACTGGAATCCCAGCTGCCATGCCTGCAGTGCCTACAGTCCCCACGGTAGAAGCGATGCAGATCCCAACAGCTCCTGTGATCCGCCCAATTATCGCGACCAACACATACCAGCAGGTACGTCTGAACTCTGGCATCTAAGTCAGAGAGCACAATGCCTGGAACAGTGTTTGTATACAGAGACTTAATGACATGTAGGCTTGTTGATTAATTTGCATGACACATTTTATGTATCAGGCAATGACTAAGACAATATTTCTGCCCTTTGAGAGCTCTAGAGCATGTTGTTTAGAAGAACTTCATGCAATGATGGAAATGTCTATTTAAAATATATATTTGAGTTAGATAGTGCCCCAGTCTTATTAGTCATATTCAAGTGCTCAATAGCTAGCTATATATGACTAGTGAAGAGAGAGACTACTAAAAAGAAGACAGTTAAATGAAACTTGTTCATTCTGTCAACAAATAATTATTGGTTGCCTTCTATGCACCAGGCACTATTCTAGGAATTAGGCATATATAGCAGAGAACAACCTTTTTGGAGTTTACATTTTACTTGGAAGAGACAGATCAAAGTACAGTCAGAAGGACAGAGGATTATCAGCGCAGTCAGGGCAGGCCTTTTGGAGGAGGTGACATTTAAGCAAAGATATAAAGGACATAATGAAGGGAACCATGTAGATATCTGGGGGAAGAGCACTTCCAGTAGAGAAAACTGCTAGTGCAAGGGCCGTGAAGCAGGTGCATACCTGCATGTTCAAGGAACAGCAAGGAGAACAGTGTGGCAGGAGTGGAGTGAGCGATGGAGAATGGGAGGAGATGAGGACAGGAACACCAGATCTGGTAGGGCTTTGTAGGCCACCATAAGGACCTTGGTTTTCACTCTGAGATGGGAAACCACTGAGGGATTTAGAGCAGAGGGGTGATATGATCCAACTTAGATGTTACAGGGTCATTCTGGCTGTGTTTGGAGAACAGACTATAGGAGGGCAAGGGCAGAGTCAAGGAGTCTGAGGAAGAGGCTACTGTAATGATCAAGGCAAGAGACAATGGCGGCTTAGACCAGAGTGGTGGCATAGGAGATGGGGAGGACAGGCTGGACATAATTTCAGATAGTGCTAAGTGCTATGGGGCAGGTGAAGCAGCATGATAGTGAGAGAAGTTGCTGCTAAGGATGGGCTAAGGACAGTTTTAGCTGGTGTGATCCCAAAAGCCTCCCTGAAAAGTGCCATTTTAACTAAGCCCTAAAGCTTGACAGATAGCCAGCCAGGGCAGTTTGGGAGCACTGAGTCAGACTTACCCCAACCTCCTTCCCAACAGGTCCAACAGACTCTGGAGGCCCGGGCAGCCGCGGCAGCCACAGTGGTTTCTCCCATGGTGGGTGGCCCTCCTTTTGTGGGCCCAGGTAAGTAAGGAGTGGTGGGGTGAGGAAGCCAGGGTTTTAGGTAGAGTGGTAAAAAGGGATGCCCAGGACTCTCCTCCCACCATCCTTGTCTCTCCTCTCCCAACAGTTGGCTTTGGCCCTGGTGATCGGAGTCACCTGGACAGTCCAGAGGCTCGAGAAGCCATGTTTTTGCGACGAGCAGGTAGGTCTTGGGCCAGGAAACCCACATTTAAACAAGCACTCATATTTCAACTACTTCAGCCTCTTACCTGATTCATTGCTCCAACTCACCCTGTTCATTTCATCCCCAACCTGATGTTGTCACCTTCCTAAAGCACAAACCTGATTATGTATTTCAAATTATTTTGGCCTTAATAAGGCTTAACCTGATCATTGCAAACCAACGTCCTTCCATCACTCTTAATCCCTACCCTTTACTGTTTCTTTATAGCACTTAACACCTTATAACAAGCTGTACAATTTAGTTATTTATTATCTTTTGCTTCCTCTAAAATATAAGCTCCATGAGGGGCAGAAGTCTTCGTGTCCGCCACATAGTAAGCATTATATGCTTTCTGTTGTTGAGATGAACAAACCATCAAACAAGCACCAAGCTCTTCACCTGCCAGTCAAGACCCTACATCACCTGGTCCCTTGCAGAGAGAGATTCCTACCTCCTCCCCAGAAGCCTTAAACATTGTTGGGATGTGCCAGCAATGCTCATGTTCTCTCTTCTGCTTGCTGTTGTGTCACCCAACTATAACCTTTTAAAACCTATCAACTAAACCAAAATCAAACTAACTGAAGTCAGCTAAAATCTAACCTCTCCATAGGCCATTCTTACTTTATGTTGTTGAGGTGAACTTTATATACATAGTCAACTTTTGTGGTATTACTTCCTTATGTATGTGAAAGGATATGTGTTCTCTAAACTTCAGGTGCAATATCAGATCAAACATGTTACTTAAATTCTGTTGTACTTTTTAAAATCTGGTATCTGAGAAATTTTAACATCTCTTACTCTTTAGTATGGTTTTGATCAAAATACAAATCTGGCCTTGTCACCCTGCCCAGCTTCCAACCCTGCTGTGACTCCTTGGTGCCCTCAGGAGGACATTCATGGCTCAGCTAATAAGGCTATGCTTGGGTGCCTGCTGACCTCTCAACCATTCTTTTATGTTCTCTAACCACAGCTTCCTCTACTACAATTATACCAAACCAAAAAGGGGGAAAGGTTTTGTTTATAAGTGTTCTTCTTTGCCAGTACTTTTTCCACTCGTCTCTCGCCTGATTCTTCATTATCTTTTGGATTTCAGCTCCCAGGTCCCTTTCTTCAGGAAACCTTCTCTAGTTCCCCTGGATAGGTCAGAGGGTTCCTCTGGGCTCCCACTACTCTGTGGGCTTTCTTCCAGCCCCAGTCACTGTGCCTGGACTTTCTCCCATCCTGGACCTAATCACTCTGGGCTGACACTCTCTGGTAATGGGTTTATTCCCTCCTACTCTGGACCAGGAGCTCCTGAAGAGCCCTTGGTCTTTTGGTGTGTCCCTGGCATTGCCCAGGTGAGGAACAGGCACAGAGGAGATCCTCAATGGTAAATTTCTGCTGAATGCACAAATGAAAAGACCCCTGCCTCTTCCAGATGGCTCCCCACACCCTTCTCCAGGATTTTTTGGATGCTGAGAGTACCACACTCACACACACACACCTTGCCCCAAGTACCCTGGTCCCCCATGACACACACCCCCATCTCTCTCTCCCACAGCTGTGGCCCCCCAGAGGGCCCCTATCCTGCGTCCGGCCTTCGTCCCCCATGTGCTTCAGAGAGCAGGTGAGGGGCAAGGGTCATCATCCCTGCCACATAATCCCCCCTATGCCCTCTAACTCCCCCACTAACACCCTGACAGATTCTGCTCTTTCTTCTGCAGCAGGTGGTCCTCGCCCTATGGCCCTGCGGCCCCCTCACCAGGCCCTTGTGGGCCCCCCTCTGCCTGGGCCCCCTGGACCACCTATGATGCTACCACCGATGGCTCGGGCCCCGGGGCCTCCCCTGGGTTCCATGGCTGCTCTGAGGCCTCCCCTGGTAAGTATGGACAGGGAGCTGATGGTCAGGGGTGCAGTGGGTGGGGAGATCCTTGATCCTGGCCTGATGGACTGTGTCTAAGTCTGCCTTTTTGTGTCTCTGCCTTCTCACTCTCTATCTCCGTCTATCTTTCCTTGTATTTCTGTGGTCAAATCTTTGTTTTCTTTCTTTTTTTGAGAAAAGTGTAGAGAGAAATATATGCTATGGGTATATTTCTATCTCTGTATCTCCTTTTTCCCTTTGATTGTCCCTCTCTGTTTTTCTGTCTTGATGCCTCTCTTTGTCCTTGTGTCTGTATGTCTGTGTCCCTGTGTCTGCCTCTGACTAGAGACTCCTTTCTCTGTCTCAGTATCTCTTGCCTGTGCTCTGGCCCCCAGGCCCTTGCTTTGTTGTATAGGATTGGAATGGGAGTAAGGGCTGAGCCTCGAGCTGACCCCCTCATTCCCACCCCTTGCCCACAGGAAGAGCCAGCAACACCCCGAGAGCTGGGCCTAGGCTTGGGGTTGGGCCTGAAAGAGAAGGAGGAGGCAGTGGTGGCAGCAGCTGGACTGGAGGACGCTAGCGCAGCAGTAGCTGTGGGGGCAGGAGGCGCCCCAACCGGCCCTGCCGTCATTGGGCCCAGCCTACCACTGGCTCTGGCCATGCCTTTGCCTGAGCCTGAGCCCCTGCCCCTCCCTCTGGAAGTTGTTCGAGGCCTGCTGCCCCCACTACGCATTCCTGAGCTCCTGTCCTTGCGTCCACGACCCCGGCCCCCACGGCCTGAGCCACCCCCTGGCCTCATGGCTCTTGAGGTAAGCAAGGAACACAACAGTGGGGGGGATAGAAAGAACTGGGAGGGTAGACAGGAGCCTATGGGCTTCCACACACACAAACACAGTAGTCCTCTATCGATGGAGGGAGGAGGGGCCCGGGAAGTTGGAGGGGCTGGAAGGACATGGGGGATAGGGTGGCAGAAACATATACCCACACATGGGAGCACATCCAGTCCTTTAACTATGGAGGCAGGAGGGCAAGAGGCAAAGGAAGGTTGGGAGGGCAGCAGGTGGGTCCAAAAGACTCCCACACCAAACCTTCGCTCCTCTTTCTTCTGCAGGTCCCGGAGCCTCTGGGTGAGGACAAGAAGAAAGGAAAGCCAGAGAAATTGAAGCGCTGCATTCGCACAGCGGCTGGGAGCAGCTGGGAAGACCCCAGCCTGCTGGAGTGGGATGCAGGTAAGTGAGCCAGAGTCCGGGTCAGGCATTGCTCAGCCAGAGTCAGGCCAAGCTCTCTTCCTTGGGGCAGAAACAGGGAAGGTGAACCAGGTAACTCCCCAAATGCCTCCTCTCTGTAGGGCAGGCACGGTTGTTAGCACCTCATGGAGGACTAGGCTGTGGCTCTGAGGGGCAAGCCCTTACCCAGCCACTGAACAGAACTTGGTGGAGGTGATTGGCACCTAGGACTTCTGGCCTGTTTCATTCATGAGGGGCCTGGCTTGCCAAAGGTAAAAGAACATTCTTTTTTCTCCCAACTTATGAAAAATGTTAAACGCTGAACTGCACCGTGAACAGCCATATATACACCACCTAGATTCAGCAATTAATATTTTGCTATATTTATTTTATATCTCTGTGTGTTTATGTGTTTTTGGGTGGTTTGCTCAATCATTTGAAGCAAGCTATAAATTACCACTTTGGTCCTAAATACCTCAGTATTCGTCTCCTAAGAAAAATGACATTCTTTCATGTCATAATACCATAATTATCACAATAATTCTATGGGATCTCATGTTCCATTTATATTCAAATTTACTCAGCTTTCCCTCACACTATCTGTTATAGCCATTTTCCCCTAAATCAGGATACATGCAGTTTTATTATCTTTTAATGAGATTATCTTTTCATGAGAATGGTCTCCCTCCCACTGCCTTGTCTTGTGTATAATAGTTATATGAAGTGTTCAGACCAGTTGTCTAGTAGAAGGTCTCACCCTCTGAGTTTGTCAGATTATTTTCTCCTGGGTTGGCCTAACTTGTTCTCAGAGTGTCCTTAATTACCACAGAAACCATGGGGTAACCCCAGCTGTAGCCAAGGAAAGGTAGCTACCTCCCATCCCAGTCCTAGACTTCTGCCTCTTCTGCTGGGACAGTCTATCACCCCAGACAAGGGTCATGGCAGCCTGGGCCCAGATGTGGCCAGTACAGGATGTAGACCCTAGATTTGTGACATTGGGCAAGTCACTTAACCCTTCCAGTCATTTTCCTCATCAACAAGGGATAATATGAGCTTTGTGGGGAAAGGATTATTCTTTGGGGTAAGCATATTCGGTTGAGGCTCAGGCCCAGCGCAGAGGATATGTCTGGAGATGGCAACTGAGGTCAGCCTTGGAGAAAGATCGGGTGATGTCCAGGTTTCAGAGATTCAAGTGGGAATTAAGAGTGGGCTTTGCAGAGGAAGCAGAGTTGAGGAAAGATGAAGTCTGTGGTAATAGGGTGCCATTATGGGAGCCAGCGGTGTCAGGGACCCAGGGAATGTCCATGGGGAACTGTCCAGGAGTCCAAGGATGGCCAAGGGCTTAGAGAAGAGGCCAGGGCTGGGACAGGGAATGGGTAAGATGACCCTAGGGTGGGGAAAGGTAGTGCAATTAATTAAAAGTAAGAACTCTGGAGCCAGATGCCTGAGTTCTTGTCCCAGCTCTACCACTTCCTGGTTGAGTCACTTGAACTCTCAGTATAAAAGGGTCGTTGGGAGTAAGGGCTGTTGGGAGTGCCAAGTGTGTTAAAACCTCATGAGTGCTTAGTGCAGAGCTTAGTACAGGGTAAATACTATACAGGTGTTGGCTGTTATTACTAAGGGGGCCACTGCTGAGGATACAGAGGAAGGTTGGCTGGGGGGTGCCTCCAGAGAAGGTGGGGCTCTTTAAATAAAGCAAACCCTGGCCAGGCATCTGCGTCCTCTGACCTCTCTCTCCCAACCGCAGATGACTTCCGGATCTTCTGTGGGGATCTGGGCAATGAGGTGAATGATGACATCTTGGCACGCGCCTTCAGCCGCTTCCCATCCTTCCTTAAGGCTAAGGTGATCCGTGACAAGCGCACAGGCAAGACCAAGGGCTATGGCTTCGTTAGCTTTAAGGACCCCAGCGACTACGTGCGAGCCATGCGTGAAATGAATGGTGGGTGAGGCCTCCCCTAAGGACAGTGGGTGTGGTAGGCATCTGGCCTAAGTCAGACTCCAAACCTGACCTTGAACCCTCCATTCCCACAGGGAAGTACGTGGGCTCGCGCCCCATCAAGCTGCGCAAGAGCATGTGGAAAGACCGGAACCTGGATGTGGTGCGCAAAAAGCAGAAAGAGAAGAAGAAGTTGGGCCTAAGATAGGGTCTGTGGCTGGGCACCCGCTCCCACCTGGCCGGGCGCTGGCTCCTCCCCACAGTTCTCTTTGGAAAACCCCCCACTACCTATCTTCCCCAAAACCAGTGTCAATAAATTTTTGTTCATTTCCATCCCTGGCTGGGCTTGGGAGCACTCTGGGGTGCAAGGCTTAGCATCCCCTACCTGGGAATAATGGGGAGCCTTGAAAATTTACCCAGACAGAAATGCAGATGGGCCTGTAACATCTGGAAACCTCATAAGTGCACACTGAGTGCAGCCCATTTCACAGAAGAGGAAGCTGAGGCCCAGACCCATGCTCGTCTGACTGTAGCCTGTGTTCTCAGCACCAGCGTAGGGGGTCTTCTGCGCCCTGCCCTTCTAGGCTTTCAGCAAACTCACCTAGGGCCTACACAGTGTTGGAGACACATTGGTGACTGAAACAGACCCAGGCCCTGTTTCCTCAGAGCTCCTGGTCCAGTGGCAGAAGACAGGCCCACTGCCAGACTGACAGCTCAGAGTGGTCAGGGTTGGGATGGGGGAGCTCAGGGTGCAACCTGGGAGTCGAGGGGGCTTCCTGGAGGAACTGGTCACTTCTGAGACTGTCTTATTCTCCTGTCATTGTCTCTCCCAGTCTGCAGTTCTCACCCTCTGGATCTGAGTCTGTTTCCCAGTTTCTTCACTCTGTTGAACCCCAGGCGACTTCTCTTGCTCTGTGTCTCTTGAGTAAGAGGTCTCCTTGAGTGTTTCTCTGTCTCTGTTCCTCTGTGAGTTTCCCTCTGTTTGTCTCTTTCTGTTCTATGCATCTGTATCTCTGAATCAATTCTCTCTCTCTGTGGGTCTCTCCTCCCATCTCTTTTCCCAGCTCCAAGCTTATTTCTGCCTGTCTGAATTGTCCACTGCAGGGCCTTGAACACCAGGGTAAGCTTAGACTTTATCCAGAAGGCAGCAGCCAGCCCCAAGAAGCTGAGAGTTTAAGCAGGGAACTGGCATCACGCATCTGTACTTTTTGGTTTTTTGTTGATTTCAGAGAGGAAGGGAGAGGGAGAGAGATGGAAACATCAATGATGAGGGAGAGTCATTGATCAGCTGCCTCCTGCACGCCACCCACTGGGGCTGGAGCCCACAGTCTGGGCATGTGCCCTGACCAGAAATGGAACCATGACCTGGTTCATAGATCGACGCTCAACCCCTGAGCCACGCAAGCTGGGCAAATCTGCACTTTAGAAAGAGCCCAGAGACCTGTGGGCTGGAGGTCGGGAAAGAGGCTGGGGCAGAGATGAAGCAGAGGAGGGAGATTGCATGGTTCCAGCATGAGCAAGGGATGAGGGTCTCCCAGGGGTGTAGTGGTCAGAACCCTGGATTGGTAGGGGCAACGGGAGGTGGGAAACACTGCGAAGGCCTCAGTCACCCCGGAGAGGTGTCAAATTTCCTCTCTTCCTGTTTCCTTTACTGCCCCCTCTCTGATGTCACATTTTCCAGTCTGGTCAGAGGGTAAGGGCCTCCTACCCCAGCAGGAAGTGCCCTTCAGTCCCCTGCCACCTGGGCTGGACCACCCAGCCTGGGGACCCTCAAGCTCTGCCCCCACATCCCAGCCCTCCCTACTCCTGCCTCACTTCTACTCACTAACCATGGGGGCAAAGAAGGGGATGGGAAGGAGAATACTGCCAGAAAGTAGGGTTTTAGAGTGCATTTAAGTCTTCCTGAGGACAGGGAGAGAGATTGATTGTGGGTTGAGAGACAGATGGACAGAATGGAGGGGTGGGGTCGGAGGCAGGAGGATGAAGAGAGGTGAGAACTGTGAGGCCGTACAGTGGGGCTGGAGATGGGCAGGAGAGAGAGGCTCAAAAACACAAAGGGAGGGTTACTGAGCCATTTGAAGCAAGTTACAGGCAACACTTCACCCCTAAATATCTCAGTGTTCACTTCATGAAAGAGACATCTTTCATATCATGATGCCATTGACACATCTAAGAAAATTAATAATTCTATACATCATATTCAGTTTACACTCAAATTTCCTATTTGTCCCAAACTATTACACCAAGGAAGGGCATGGACTCGGGATGAAAGAAAGTGGAAGGAAGCCTGCCTCAATTTCCTTTCATAAAATGGAGATAAGCCCAGCCGGGCGTGGCTCAGCGGTTGAGCATCCACCTAGGATCCAGGAGATGGTGGTTTGATTCCCGGTCAGGGCACATGCCGGGGTTGCGGGCTCGGTCCCCAGTCGGGGGCGTGCAGGAGGCAGCCGATCAGTGACTCTCATCATTGATGTTTCTTTCTCTCCCTTCCTCTCTCTGAAATCAATAAAGATATATATATATTTTAAAAAGTTTCTAAAAAATAATAATGGAGATAAGACTAGTACCTACCTCGTAAGAAAATTAAACAAAGGCCCATGGTACTGTTGGTGGCATGCAATGAGCCCTCAATAAATGTTAGCTATCAATATTACTGTTATCATTTATTTTGTTGATGCTATTGTCATGATTGACACTCCTCCAGAGCAGCCCCAGAATGCCCTCAAAGCCCTGGTCAGGCCTCCCCCGCACACCCCCCCCCATCCCCCTCAGCCCCCCTGTGGATTGTGACGTAGGCAGACCAAGGGTCTGGCCGGAAATCCCCCTTCCTGTTGCAGATAAGCCCGGAGCAGCCCAGCTGTACCCAGACCCTCCTCCCCACCACTACCACCCATGTCTCAGGATCAAGTCCCCAAGATGAGAACCTGTCCACCAAGCCCCCTGCTCCACTACCATCACCCCATAAACACCCCTTGCACCCCATCACCCAGCCTGCTGTTCCCCAAGCTCCGGTCCATGTCCAAGCCACCCTTGCAGCAAGACAGCCCCAGCTACCAGGAAGCAGGCAGCCATCCCTGGGGTGGGGGGCAGGGGGAGTGTAGCTCAGCCCCGCCCAAGCCCCCTGCAACTCGACCCTCCCTTCAACCCCCAGCTCTGACGTCTTGGAAAATTCCCCCCTGCCCAGGCCCCCAAGGGAGGGGATGCATGGTATGAAATGGGGCTGAGACCCCTAGCTGGGGGCAGAGGATCCCGCCAGAGGTGAGCCATGAACTGGGGACTGGAGGTGTGGGGGCCTGGACACCTGGGTCTGAGGAAAAAGAGGGCTGAGGTCCCTCACTCCCAGTCTGAGAGAACAGGACACTGGGGGCCAAGATTCCAGGGTCCTGGGGAAGAAAGGAGCAGCGGCCTGGACTACTGGGTCTGAGGGAAGCAAGGGCTGGGGCCCAGACCGCAGGGTCCCTAAGTGTCACCAGCTCACCCTGTGCCTTCCCCCCCCCCCCAGAACATTCACAACCAGCATCCATGGACTTGTGGAACTGGGATGAGGCATCACTGCAGGAAGTGTCCCTGGGGAACAGGCTGTCAAGGCTGGGTAGGCTGCTGGGGCTGAAACAATGTGTGTGGGGGTCGGTGCCCAGGTGGGGGGCCTCCACTGACCCTGACCAGCCCTACCCTGACTGCCTGCAGAAGGAGCTGAGCTTGGCTTCTATTTCCCTGAAGTGGCGCTCCAAGGGGACATGCTGACGGAGGAGCCGTGCTGGAAAGGTGTTTGTGAGCTGGGACCCCTGGGTGCTGGGGAAGGTTAGGTCTGAGGGAGGGAGGGGGTGCCCGGACTCCTGGCATTTAGTGGGGAGAGGGCTGCGGGCCTGAACTCCTGAGGCTGAAAGAGGAGGGGGCTGGGGTCCCCAGTCCTAGGTCTGAGTGATTAGGGGCTGGGGTAATAATGACTCTCAGTCCCTGACAAATAAAGACTCCTGGGTGAGTGGTTGAGGGGGTTCTCCAGTCTTAGCTCACACCCTTCCCTGAACTCAGCTACGTCTTCACTCCTCGCAGGACCCCCGCAGTGGGACTGCAGCTCCGGGCCACCGCACCCAGAAACTCCATGGGCCGCAGGTGAGCGCGCAGAGAGGCAGCGGGGACTGGGGTCTCCCACCGCGGTTGAAGTTTAAGTTTCCTGATCTTTGAGGGAGAACAGAGATAGGACTGGGGGCGCTGTGTCCCTCCAGGTGGCCGGGCCCAGAGCCGGGAGCCAGGGCCTCCGGAGCCAGGGCCTCGAGCTTCCACTTCTAGAACTCCCGAGGGGCCCGGGAGCGGGGCACCTGGGCTCCGCTCACTTGGGGTCCGTTCCCCCGCACAGAGCACGGCTCGCAGGCTCCGCCGTGGTCGGGAGACTGGACGCAGCTGGGGAGCACCGGCTGGGACGCCTGCAGCCGAGTCTCTCCAGCCCCGGGCCCCGCCCCCTTCGCCGGGCCTCTGGGGGTCACCGGCCAGAACACCACCCCGTGCTCCGGCGGGACCAGCGCGTGGTCGTGCGCCCCCACCACAGCCAGCTCCACCAGCTGGGACTGTTCTACTGGCTCCGACGGCGCCAAATACTGGGGCGGGCCTGGGGGCTCGGACTGTCCCACCTCCTGGGACTTGGGGCTGCGCGGGGGTCTCACCACCTCTCCAAAGGAGCGCCCGAGTTCAGATCTCACCGCCCCCTCCGAACCGAAGCTGCCGTCGGACCGTGCAAATCTGGCTCGTTACCCCAAAACTAACCACCGAGGTGAGAGGCCCGCGGGACGTGGTCGGGAGGGAGCGAAGCCTAAGTCCAGTGAGGCGGGGCCGAGGCGCCCAAGGGGGCGCTTAGACACCTCGGCTCGGGAGAGGAGGCGGCGGTGGCCCTCAGTCCTGATCCTAAGGGGGGGCAGGATGAAGGCCCTGGCAGTCTTCCAGGGAGCAAGGAACAAGACCTAGGCTCCCGAATTAGGGGGGAGGGAAGACGTGAGGGCCTGGGTGCCGAGTCTCCGAGGTGGGGCAGCCAAACTCCTAAATCCCCGGGGTCTCCGAGGCCGACTCTTGGGTCCCTTGTATGGAGGGATTTGGACTCCCCGGTCCCCGAGGAGGAGGGGATCCGGACTCCTCGTTTCCGATTTGGGGAGACTTGAACCCTTGGACCTTCGAGGTGAGGGAGCGGGACTCCTGGGCCGTCGAAACGACTCGGGCCGGGGCCGGAACACCTGAGCGTTCACCCGCCTCCACCCCGCAGGTCCCATTCAGCTGTGGCAGTTCCTCCTGGAGCTGCTCCAAGACGGGGCGCGCAGCAGCTGCATCCGCTGGACGGGCAACAGCCTCGAGTTCCAGCTGTGCGACCCCAAAGAGGTGGGCGCTGCCCGACCCCCGAGGCCGGCCTCAGTCTCCCCTCGTTCCACTTAGCCCTGCGGTCCCCTCGCCTCGCCCTTGGTCCCGCCCTGGCCGCGCCCTCGCCTCAGCCCCGCTGGGCCCTACCCAACCCGCGTCGGGGCTGTGCCCGCACCCCGCACCCTCCACCCCGCACCCCGCCGTCTATTGCTAAGACCCCCCTGCTCCCACCTTCTAGGTGGCGCGACTGTGGGGCGAGCGCAAGAGGAAACCCGGCATGAATTACGAGAAGCTGAGCCGAGGCCTGCGTTACTACTACCGCCGCGACATAGTGCGCAAGAGCGGGGGGCGCAAGTACACCTACCGCTTCGGGGGCCGCGTGCCCGGCCTAGCGCCTCCCCTCCGCGCTGCGGCGCGGCCCGGAGCAGCAACCCAATAAAAACACCCGGTCAGACCTCCTCCGCGTGCTGTCTCCATCCTCAGCGATACTGACTAGACCCCCCAGACCCGCTGGGAGCCTGTGCGCACCCTCCCTGCCTCCCTGCCTCGCCCACCCAACCCCTCCCTGCCCGTGTGATCCTCAGACACACCGCGACCAAAATAGACCCAGACCCTTAGGGGACTTGCCGTGCACGGTGTGCCTGCCCTGTGCTGGAATTTGCAAAGGAATCAGGCCCATGCACTAACTTGTGCGTTCACCTACCCTGTCCCCCTTGAAAAGGGGACTGGGGCTCCAAAAAGGGTTACTTACTGTGCGCTGTCACAGTGCTAGGGACTATCAAGGAATTAGGCCGAGTGCTTACTAAGCCCCACCCCCACCCCCAAACCACCTACTCTGTTTCTCCACCCAAGCTGAGGACATGGAACTCAGACTAGACCCCAAGAAGAGCCTACCGCATTCTGGGAACCACTGAGCCCCCAAAGAGAGCCTGCTGAGTGGTCCTCCTGGGGACAATGCTGGGGATTCAGCGGCGACCAAGGCAACTCTGGACCCTGCCCTTAAGGGAGACAGACCCATCACCAGGCAGGGACAGCCCAGAGTGGTCAGGGCTGGGGTGGGGAAATTCCAGGGGATGGAGGGGACCCAAAAGGAGGAACCTTTCCTCCGCAGGGAAGAGAAGGTCAGGAAGGCTGCCTGGAGGGAAAACCAGCTGATTTTAGAAGCCAGGCGAAGAATGTTCCAGGCAGAAGCAGCGTGAGCAGAGGCTTGGAGGCAGAACTCACAGCGCGGTTCAATGAACTAAAATATCACTGTGGTTGGAGAGGGGGCCATGGGTCAGTTCACAAAGATCTGTGGGGCCATGCTGAGGAGCCTGGATTCTGTCCTGAGGTCACAGGGGAGCCACGGAAGGGTTAAGCAGGGAAAGGATTTGGGCTTTAGGGAGATCTCATTGAAGGGAGTGAATAAAGGCATATAAACAGGTAGTTCCACAAATAGTTCCAGTGTTGATGAACACAGAATGTGTAAGAAGGCCCTGACTCAATAAGGCCTGGGCACTGCACCCAGCACAGTATAAGGGAGGTTTTGGAGGCTAGAGGATGGAAGCAGTTCTCTGTCCAGTCCCCGTTAGGCACTTCATTCACACAAGAAATTCACTCCTTCAACAAATACTTATAGAGCGCCTCCTATGCGCCAGGGCTGTTTCAGGTGCCGGAGATACAATGGTAAGACAATAATTGCTCCTTTAGGATCTTCTATTACATTGAGGATGTAATAGAAGGTAAACACAATAAAAGGAAGGATATCATACCTGAGAAGATGAGTGCTTTGGAGAAATAAAGTAGGAGAGATAGAGGCTGACAGGTGGCAACTTCAAATATTTGGTCTGAGAAGGGGCTCACCAAGAAGGTGACATTTGAGCAAAAAACTGAAGGGGGTGAGGCAGGGAGCCAGCCGTGGGAGGAGTATTACAGGCCAAAAGGACAAGAAGTGCCAAGGCCCTTTGGAGGAAGCCAGTCTGCATGTTTAAGGACCTTTGAGGAGGCCAGCTCCCAGGCTGGAGCAGTGGGAGTGAGAAGAGGGTAGGAGATGCTGACTTAAACAAAGGGGTAAATGGAGGCGAGCTCAGAAAATGAGTTTATTCAGGAAGAGCAAAGGAATTCTAATTCAGGACAGGCAAAGGGAAGATCAGTGTTTATTAGGTTTTAGGAGGAAATTAGGGAGGGTTGTTTTGAACAAAATCCATTGGAGGAGGTGGTTTCTCATTGGCTGCAAGCGGTGGCTAGTGTATTGCTGGGGCAGGAACGGACCTCCCCCCCCCCTTCTTTTTAGCAGGAGATAAAATCCCTATGTGAGCCCAGTCTGCATGGCTCAGCGGTTGAGCATTGACCTAGGATCCAGGAAATCGTAGTTCGATTCCCCATCAGGGCATCTGCCCAGGTTGTAGGCTTGATTCCCAACTGGGGGTGTGCAGAAGGCAGCCGATCAATGACTCTCTCATTGATGTCTCTCTCTCTCTCCCTTCCTCTCTCTGAAATCAATAAAAATAAATAAATTCTCATGTGAAAAATGTCCTCCTTTGAACCAGATGAAAAGTAACGTTCTTATTATTACAGACAAGACGTTGAGAAACAGACCCTATTAAAATAATTCTTACCTTTCTTTTTCGTTATGCATGCTGCAATGGATGGTGCAGTGCATGAGAGCCCTCCCTTCAGGGCTTCCCAGCTCCACCTTGAATACGGTTTCCTTTATCAGTTTTTACAGAGATGAGGGTATAAAAAGGGCCCAACTATATAGGTCATTTGTAAGGAATTTCGTGTTAGACTAAAAGTCAGACCAACACCAAGGTAGGGTTCTGGGCTAAGGAAGGGAAATGATCTGACTGAGGCATTAGCAGGGTCCCTCTGGCTGAGTGGACTGACTGCGCGGAGGGCAGTAGGGAAGCCAGGAGGCCGGGGAGTGGGCTACTGCAACAGTCCAGGCTGGAGGTGCTGGTGGGTTAGATTCTGAGCATATTTTTAAGGGTAAAGCCAACGGGATTTGCTATGGGGTGAGAAAGACAGGATCCAAGGACAAGTCTCTCTGAGATGCACCACTTTCCGCCAGACTCTTCACATTCTTAACCCCTACTCTCTGTGATGCAGGACTGATTTCTGAGTCCTCAGTCACCCAAAACTTTCTGGGGTTTGGAGGTGGAGTATGGGCATTCCTCTTTTTATTTTTTCTTAACCCTCACCCAAGGATATTTTTTCCATTGATTTTTAGAGAGTAGAAGGGAAGGAGGAGGGCAAGGGAGGAGAGGGAGAGAGAAACACTGACGACGTGAGAGAGGCACAGCGCTCGGTTGCCTCCCGCACGCACCACGACGGGAGCGGGGGAATCCAACCAGCAAAGGAGGTACGTGCCCTTGACAGGGGATCGAACCCTCGACCCTTCCGTCCGCAGGCAGACGCTCTAACCACTTAACAAAACTCACCACGGCTGGACATTCCTCTTAACATAACAACTGACCCTGGGGGAAAGGCTGGTTCTTTTTCAATACCCCCTAATAATTGTCGTAATGAGGGTATGGATTGTAGTCTTTTGTTCAATGATATATCCCCAACCTTACAAAAGTACCTGGCATTCAATAAATAATACTTGCACGAATAGAGTCCTTCCGCTCGGGTGTTTCCCCAGGCCCACTCTCGGGCCAGCACCAGGACCCAGACAACTTCCCTCTCGAGGTAAAGCCAAGGGAGTAACGAGACCCTGTAACGAGTCGGCGTCCCAAACCCAGCTCTGAATCCCTCCAAATGCTACACAAGCTCATGATTGGGCCTGGAGTGATGATGAACAGCTATTTAGCCCAATAGAAGATTGGAGTTCTCATGGATGGGCGTAGCCTTACTGGCCTCAGGGGCCGCCTCCCAGAGGGCGCTCTAGCCGAGTGGAAGACTCACTTATACCCCGTCAGGCTTCCGGTCCTCCTTAATTCCGCTTCCGGGCAGACCGAGGCGTCTTTGCTGAGGGTCACATTGAGCTGCGAGCGGCTTCAGGGGCAGCTTTAGGTGAGTGTTGAGAGTTCGGGAGCCTGGCATCCTATCCTGGGGGACTGAGGGACGGACCCTAGCTTCCCCCAAGACGAGGTGAGGTTTCCGGCCGGTGGCTTCGGCCTCCTGAGGGGAGCCCTGGAGTCCTGTTGTGTTATTAGTGATAGCTAACGATTATTTAGTTCCTTAATGCCGGGCAACATTCCAAGTGACTTATATTAATTCATTTAGTCCTCCCCCAGCCTGTGATTGTCCCTTTTGACAGCGAGGCAACCGAGGCTCAGATGAAGCTGCTTAGCCAGCGACCAGGATTTGGACTCTAGTTTGAACTGCGGTGCCCTTAGTCTTCAGGGCGCAGGCGTGGCTGCCCGCAGCTCGCCTGGGCTGCAGCCTAGCTGCCTGGTGTCTGGACCCTCCTCTCCCCTTGGGCGTTGGAGGGTCCACGGTGTCATCCCGACCCACCCTCATTCCCAGATAGCGGGTCAAGATCTCGCCCCAAATTACGATTCCGACCGCGTCTGTTGTCCCAGCGGCTGGTGTTCTACAACCCCCCCGACCCCGTCGTCCCTCCTTCCCCAGGCTACTCCGGTGGCCCAGATCCCCACCACTACCGTGGATAGCTTCAATTTAACACTAGCTTGCCTACCTCAGTGTAAACCCAGGACTCCTCGAAATCTCTGGAATAGAGGCAGTTTCTCTCAGATTCTCTGGTAAAAACTGTGTGTCACCTCCTAAGAGACATTGTAGCAGAAGTCTTTAACCCTGGGTCCACAGGATCTGTAGAATTCAAGGGGTTCTAGTACTCGACTGGCAAATGGCAGGAAATTACATCTGTGTTTTTACTAACCTTAATTGAAATGTAGCATTTGCTTCATTTAGGCATGGAGGCAACAACCTCAGGAGTATTAGCAGCATTTAGTATTAGCAGCATTTGTGACTTTGTCAGCAATCAAAATCACAGATCATCTTATCTCACATTATGGTTGCAGATAGTACAAAATATTTTTACTCACCATTACTTCAAAACTGTGGTAGTTAATAAATCCTCAGCTACATATAACTGGTTATCTTTGCTAGCCTGTGCAATTTTTTAATGCATTTAAACATGTTCTGAGAAAGTAATCATTAGACCCCTCTGAAGAGTTCATGGCACCAAAGACTTTAAGAATCTCTGCATTGTGCCTCGTGTTAATGATTGAGTGCAGCTCCTCCACTCTTGTGCTGTATGACCTTGAGAAATCATTTAGACACTGGTTGTCCCTTGTCTGAGGAACAGTGATAGTAATAGTTCTTACCTTTTATTAGACTGGCTGAATGAATGAAGCTGTAAGAGTATAGGACAGCACCTGGCCTGTAGTAAGCACTCAGTGAGTGTTAGCAAGTGTTATTTTGTGACAGATAAGGCCTGATTTTACCAAGGAGTTGACCCTCCCTCCAAACTTTGCTGTGACTTACACACTTAGATGTATGGATTTGCCTCGTCCTTCACCTCTGTGTATGTTGAGAGGGAGGGGATGGTGGCTTATTGACACCCACCCCATCTGTATCTGGGACCCCTTTGGGCCTGGGTGGTTGACATGTCCAGGTTCAGGCCCCATAGAACCCCTGCTAACACCCATTCTCTTTGCCTCTAGGAGTCAGCAACATGGCAGAAGACATCAAGACCAAAATCAAGAACTACCGGACTGCTCCTTTTGACAGCCGCTTCCCCAACCAGAACCAGACCAGGAACTGTTGGCAGAACTACCTGGGTAAGCAGGAATGGTAGTGGGGGGAATGCAGATCTCCCCCTGTTCCCACACCTGAAGCTGTTCACCTCTTGCCTCTTTGGGGACCCACAAATCTCAGGCCTTTTTTACTTTTGGACATCCTACCTCACAGGGCCTAGGCTCCTTGTCATCAGCTATGTTCAAGATCTGGGCCAGTGCCACAAACTTTATTTCCTACAATGATTTCTTTTTTAAAAGGTTTATTTGAGCTCGGCCAGTGTGTCTCAATGGTTGAGTGTCGACCTATGAACCAGAGGTCACTGGTTTTATTCCCCGTCAGGGCACATGCCCCATTGTGGACTCAATCCCCAGTAGAGGGCATGCAGGAGGCAGCTGGTCAGTGATGTTTCTCTCTCATCGATGTTTCCCTCTATCCCTCTCCCTTCCTATCTCTAAAAATCAATAAAAAATAAAGCTCAGTTGGTTAGAGCATTGTTCTGATAGGCCAAGGTTGTGGGTTCAATCCCTGGTCAGGGCACATACAAGAAGCAACCAATAAATGCATAAACAAGTAGAACAACAAATTGATGTTTCTCTCTCTCTCTGTTTCTTTCTCAGTCTCTCTCTTTCTCTAAAATCAATTTAAAAAAAAGATTTATTTGTGTGTATGATGGAACATACATATGGGAAGTACAGAAAACATAACATACAGCTAAATGAATAATTCTAAAGTGAACCCCTGTGTAACTATAACCTGGATAAAAAAGTAGATATTGCCTGAACTCTGAACTCCCCTGCCTACTGCACACCCTGTATTAATCACAACACCCTCCTCTCCCCAGTAGAGATGTAACCCCACTGACTTAGGCAATCACATTTTTATTTTCTCACCACGTTTAGGTTTGCCTCTTTGCGAACTTTATAAATACTGTAGGTATTCTCTTGTGTTTAGATTTTTTAAATCAACAGTTTTGAAGATTCAGCTGTGCTGTGACATGTAGTTTGCTCATTTTTATAGCTGTAAAGTTTTCCACAGTTTATTCATGGACACTTGTGTTGTTTCCAGTTTGGAGCTCTTATGAATAATGCTGCTGTATACATTCTTATAGATGTAATTTGATGTCCATGTGAATGCTTTTCTCTAGGGAATGTGTCCAGAAGTGGAATACTGGGATCAAATTTTTAAAAATTAATTGCCTACTTTTATTTATTTATTCACTTATTTTTTATTTACTTGAGAGAGAGAAAATATCAATTCATTGTTCCACATATTTATGCATTCATTGGCTGATTCTTGTTCGTGCCCTGACTGGGATCGAACCTATAACCTTGGCATATCGGGATGATGTTCTAACCAACTGAGTTACCTGGCCAGGGCTAATTAATTGCTTACTTTTAAAAACCAGATTATCCCACTCTGTCTTCCTCTCTTGGACTCCAGCATCTTAGCATCAAGACTTTCTTCCCCTTCCCTTGCCCTGGTTTTGGATTTCCATAATCCTTACACATGCCCCTCATATTACCCCATCAGTCGTGATGCAGAGTTTTCAAGTTAAACAGCAGTTCTCTAGGAGTTACAAAGTTAATTTAGTATACTAGCCCTAACTAGATATGCCTATACTAGAGGTATATCTAGCCCTTTTTAGTACACTTGTAAGGGCATACATTCTTTATAAAATGTGTGTGTGTGTAAAACTGGTTGTGAGGTAAAAAGTATTTCTATGATTTTTGTTCAAAAATGTGCTCCAGCCCTTTGTCTGGGCTGACCCTGAACCCCCTTTTTCACAGACTTCCACCGCTGTGAGAAGGCAATGACTGCTAAAGGGGGTGATGTCTCCGTGTGCGAATGGTACCGGCGTGTGTACAAGTCCCTCTGCCCCATATCCTGGGTAAGTGACTCCTACTGGGGCCCTTGGGGTGCTGGGGTGGGGTCTTAGGAGAGGGGAGTTTGGTGACTTGGTGGGAGCTCAGCTGTAAGAGGCGGAGGGAAGACGGCATCACACTGTCTGTGGGACTTGGCCTTTCCTTCCTAGAAGTGCCTCCCTTTTCTTTCACTGATACTCGCAGTAAGTCAGAGCTCTCAGCCAAGGTGACCATGGCTGTCTTCTTGCTAAAGCCATCTCTCATGCACTCTACAGATACATACTCAGTGCTGGGTCCCTGTCCCTGTGGAGCTCACCATTTTGTGCAATCCTGTCCTTTTTAATTACGGACATTTTCAAATATACATAAAAGTAGAGGGAATGATTCAGTGGCCGCCAAATATACCCATTACCCAAACTGAATGATGTCAAGATTTTTCCACATTTCCTTCATCTATCCCTTTTTTTCCTTTCATTTGCTGCTGAAGTATTTTGAAGCGAATCCCAGATATGTCATTTCACCCCTCCTTACTCCAGTGTGTATCTCTAAAATGTATGGACACAATAAGGCAGTCTATTCTTTTAGCCCCAATCTGACCAGACCTTTTGTCACCATTTAATACTCTGCTATACCCTCTTTTTTATTTTATTTTTGAATTAATTATTTTTTAACTGAAATTCTTCATCTTAATTAATTAATTAGTTTATTTTAATATGTTTTTATTGAGAGAGGAAGTCAGAAATATCACTTGGCTGCCTCCTGCATGCCCCCTACTGGGGATCGAGCCTTCAACCCCCGCATGTGCCCTGACCAGAATCAAACCACTGACCTTTTGGTGCATGGGACTATGCTTAACCAACTGAGCCATGCCAGCCAAGCCCAATTTTATTGATTGATTTGGGGGGTGGGGAGACAGGGAGAGGGGGAGATTGATTTGTTCCACTTATTTTTGCATTCATTGGTTGCTTTTTGTATGTGCCCTGACTGGAGATTGAACCTGCAACCTTGGCATATAGGGGTGCTGCTCTAACCAACTGAGCTAACAAGGCCAGGGCTGCTATATCCTCTTTCTTTTGTAATCTATCTTTATTGATTTCAGAAAGAGGAAGGGAGAGAGAGAGAAACATCAATGATGAGAGGGTCATTGATCGGCTGCCTCCCGCACCACCCCCCCCACTGGGGATCAGGCCTGCAACCCTGGCATGTGCCCTGACCAGGAATTGAACCGCTGTCTTCTGGATCATAGGTCAATGCTCAACCGCTGAGCCATGCCAGCTGGGCCATATCCTCTTTTTTAATAAAAAATTTATGTTTAACATTATTCTATTTCATCAAGTCAAAGCCCCCATCAACTGCAAGAAACACTGAGAGATGTTCAAATCTTTATTTAAATGCTGGAAATGAATGTATCAAGCATACTACTTTTCAAATGGTTAAAATGAAATAACCATTTGTCTTAGAATCAAATATGATACTATTGCAAAAGTATTTAATAGTGCTCATTTTAAAAAACAACAGATGTGAGCAGAACAGTAAAATAAAAAGTAGAAGTCCTCTCGTGTTCCCCAGTCTCTGTTCTTTGTGGTAACTACTGTTAATTGATTCTCTTTTCTCCCTACATGAATTTATCATGCATAAGCCTGCGGCCTTTTCTATGTATGAACAGTTCATACTGCTCTGTTCTATGACTTGCATTGGGTTATCAATGTGTCTTGGAACCTTTTTTATGACAATGCATACATCTGCCTTATTAATTTTGATACCTTACAGATGCTTTTATTTAACTGGCCTCCTTTTGATGGAGATTATATGTGGGTTTTGTGTATGTGTGTTTTAATATATGTTTTTATTGATTTCAGAGAGAGGAAGGGAGAGGGAGAGATGGGAACATTCCATGAAAGAGAAACATTGATTGGCTGCCTCCTGCATGCCACCTACTGGGGATCGAGCCCCCAACCCCAGCATGTGCGCTGACAAGGAATCAAACTGGCTTCCTCCTGGTGCATGGGTCAATGCTCAACCAGCTGAGTCATACCTGGTGATGAAGATTATGTTTTTTTAATTTTTCAGTAATTTAAGCATCCTTTTGATTGATTTAAAGAGAGAGAGAGAAGCATTAATTTGTTTCATTTTCTAGTTTAAGAAAATCTTTAATTTCTCCATAAAAAAATAGCATTGGCTTTTTGTAGAATCTTCAAAATGATCCATTTATCTTGATCTACATGACAGAATACAGAAAGAGCTTTGAGGCTTGTGGGAAAAAGCAAGTTGCAGGACCATCTAGGATGGCCCAGTTTGTATATAAAGTACAGAGTATTTGTGATGCGTATGAGTATGTAAATAAAATAGGCACATGCAGGGCACTTACTGTATGGGCCAACTGTATTGTAAGCACTTTATATCATATAAGGGCAAACACGCTGAAAAACAGGATGCGGTAAGTGCTATTATCCGTATCCTCGTTTTACAGAGTTGGGAAGTGAGGCCCAAGGCCACACAGCGATGAAGTGATGGGGAGTGGGTGTTCAGATTCAGTCTCTCTGATCCGTGCTTTTCCCCACTGCCTCTATAGCATGTAAATGTGTTTTTGTGTATGTGTGTATATAAAAATGAATATGCTTTAACAGCCTGTAGGAGGGTCCACAAGGAGCAGAGTGTTACTTCTGGGGAGCATAACAGTATAATATCGGCCTTTCCATCATTTTTTTGTGTATGCATACAGTAGAACCTTGGTTCTCAAACTTAATTCATTCCAGAAGTCTGTTTGAGAAGCAATTTGTTCAAAAACCAAATCATTTTTCCCCATAAGAAATAGTGTAAATTGAATTAATTCATTCCAGACCCCAAATGATTCCCTGGTTTAATCTTTCTTATGTACAGCACATGTCTAATGTACTGTTTAATCTATAAACAAACACTTATGTTCTTAAATTTATTAAACCACCCCTACTAGCCTTAAAGGAATCACTTTCAGCACTCGTTCCAGGGGTGTCTTTAAGGAGGTCTGCGTGTGGCATCTTCACTTTTTCACATATCACTGCCTCAGAAATGCTGTCACCTGCTAAATGCTTTTCCTTTATCCAAGGAACAGTTTTTCCATCTATTCAATTGCCTGTGATTTGTGATCACTTTCAAGCCCTTAGCAACATTAGCACTCTTGATGGCCTCTTTATGTTTTAAAATTGTGCTAACAGTCCATTTTGCCAGCAACAAAAGCAAAAAACAAAAAAACCCCACAAAAGTATTCACAGTACAATTTCTTGAGATGTTAACAAGGAGGTTTATTGCTAAACTGACTGCATTCTCTCCTTTGTTTGTGGCCTAGAGATGCTTTTTGTCATGCTCATGTGTCAGCCTGAAAGGGTTGTCAGATTGAGAACTGAAGTTTTTGTTCCAAGTGCACAGCTTGGTTGTTGAGAACCGAATTGTTGGAGATGTTGAGGTTTGACTGTACATCTGTTATCAACACCAGTATCCCACTCTGTTCCATTTGGCATCTTTTTGCACTTGACTATATCCTGGAGATCCAGGCGTGCTGGAGCATAGATCAGCCTTCCTTTTTTCACAGCTGCCTAGTATTCTTTCCTCCATTCTGACGAACATCAGTGTTGACTCTAGGGTTCTTGAAGCAGGGCAGAACCACTCTTGAAGCTCTGTACCTCGCATATCTCCTTGGGCAGCCCTGCAGTGAGCCTGGGATTTTTCTGTGTGTCGCTTCTCCCCCCACCCCTTCAGTAGTTCAGCTTGCGCCAGCTCATTCAGGACAGTGATTCTTATCTGCCTGGGTCACTGCTGGCTCCCCAGCTCCTGGAACAGTGTAGGTACTGGGGTTACTTGTTGACTGAAGAAATGAACAGGTGGGCAAAGTGAGGAAGATTAAGAAGCCCCCCATCTGGCTTCCCCACAGAGGAGGAGAGTAACACTGGCTTCTGTCCACAGGTGTCGACCTGGGATGATCGCCGGGCAGAAGGCACGTTTCCTGGGAAGATCTGAACTGGCTGCACCCCACCTGTCCTCTGTCCTCCATCTTTCTCCCAGGGAGGTGAGGGGGGGTGACCTGAGTATATCCCACCCTAAGGTCCTGAATCATGGCTTAACTAATAATAAATACTTGTTGGAAAAGTGCAAGACTGTGTGTGAGTAAAAGAGCTGGATGATTGGGCAAGACACTGGGTTGGAATAGTACCTGGACCAGCAAGAGGGCCTTCAGAGTTGAGTACTTTTTCTTTCTTCTTTTTTTTTAATCCTCACCTGAGTGTATTTTCCATTGATTTCTAGAGAGAGTAGAAGGGAGGGAAGAGGAGGAAGAGAAAGAGAGAAAGAGAAACATTGACGTGAGAGAGACACATTGATTGGTTGTCTCCCACACTCGCTCCAACCACAGACGGGGAACCTGCAACCGATGTACGTGCCCTTGATCAGGAATCGAACCCATGACCCTTTGGTCTGCAGCCGACGCTCTGACCACTGAGCCAAATTGGCCAGGGCATGTTTTGTTTTGTTTTTAATTTTTATTTTATCAAAACTTGACCACCTCCTCTGCCAGACAATAGAGTGAGTGATTGTATGAAATAGCCTCAAGCCCCTGTATGTGCTAAAATTTATCTGTATGTTCCCTTAATTATCTGTATAATTTTTTAAAACTTTTCTTAGGTAATGGAACTAGTATAATAAAAACACATATGTACCTCACCTACCTTCAACAATTACCAACAAATGACCAGTTTCATCTTTAATTACTCGCCTCCTCCCTCTAGGTAATTTTAAAGTAAATCTTTGAGATCATAGTTTATCTAGAAATAAGTATACATATCTCTTAGAGATACATATTTTCTAAAGTAATCACACTTCTATTACACCTAAGGAATGAACAATACTTAATACCATCTGATAAGCAGTCTTCTGCACAATGTGTAAATTCTCTCTGTGCTCTGGGCCTCTTTCATGTTGCTTGTGGTGATGATTGGATGTCTTTTAATTAAGCTGAATTAAGAAATGTTCCTTTTCAATGCCCCCAAAAGAATTGCCGTACAAGACAGCCCAAAAGATCATCCACCAAACCTGTCAGCAGGGAACTCCTGAGAGTGTTAGCAGCTAGAGCACCGTGTTGAGGCCAAGTTGGTGTTCCTTCATGTGCAGAAAGATGATTCTTCTATTGAGGAAAATGGCCCTAGGGAGGGATCTCCAGCGGCTGCCTCTGAGGAGGAGGGGCTTTAAACAGGGCCCTCCTCTGTGCATAGGTTTGGAGAGGCTGTGAAGCTTATGTCTGCCTTGGAAAGAGCAAAGAACTTAAAAGGAACATGGTGAAAATTTCAAATGAAACATGACATGTAGTGAAAGGTCAGGATGTAGGACTTCCCTCACCCCAGTCACCTAATTCTCCCCAGAGGCTGCCGCCATTAGCAGTTTCCCATGTATTCTTCTAGAGGTAGCCCATACATCTAGAAGTGTTCATAAAGACATATGTTTTGTAGGTGTTGCTATTTATTAATTATTGTTGTTAACAAGGAACTTGTAGTCTACTAAGCATGCTGTAGAAGAGCAGCTTAGTTTAGGCCTGATCATATATACTTGGTGCTCAATAAATTTGAGAGAAAAAATAAAAAGATCTTTTGACTACTCCCACACTAGTGCTTTCCTCTTTGCTTCACCACTGCACACCATGTCCTCCCCTCCCCAGATCTCTCTTTCTCCCTCCCTTTTTTCCTCTCCTCATCTCAATGTCCCACCCGTACCTGTGAATTTCAGGCCCTCCTTTGCTCAGCTGACCCAAAGGAGCACCTGAGATTCCAGCCTTTACATATTACCTTAGTGCCCAAACTTGAGTTTTCAGTGTTGCTAAGTCTGCATGCCTCTGTGCTGCCATTGATGACATCTTTGCTCAAATGAATTTATTTGGAAAGGAAAATTTAACCTATGAAGTTTTGTTCTTGTTTTTTAATATGTCTTTATTGATTTCCGAGAGAGGAAGGGAGAGAGACAGATAGAAACATCAATGATGAGAGAGTCATTGATCAGCTGCCTCCTGCACGCCCCCTGCTGGGGATCAGGCCCGCAACCTGGGCATGTGCCCTGACTGGGAATCGAACCCTGATCTCCTGGATCCTAGGTCAATGCTCAACTGCTGAGCCACGCCCGCTGGGCATAACCTATGAAGTATTCTTGCAAAGAAAAGTGGATGAGCTAGAGCCACATATGCGATGAATAAACCTCAAAAGCATAATGTTGAAGAGAAAAAAGTCAATTGCATGAGGATATGTACAGATTATATGCATAAAGTTTACCAAAACATCTAAAACTATCCTATACATTGTTGATGAACATATGCATATATGTTAAAAACGAAAATGTGTATGGGAGTGAAAACTAAATGCTGACAAACATTTGAAAAGATGCTCGAAATCATCATTAATAAGTGAGAATTGAAATAATGGCAGGTATCACTTTACACTGAATTACTCTGTCAAAAGCTAGAATGCTGGATAATGCCAAGTGTGGGTGGTGATTGGAGGGTACAGGAGCCCCCATGAATTCTTGGTTGGAAGGTAGAAGGGGACAGCCATTGTGAAAAGCAGCCTGGCGCATGCATATCCATGACCCAGCAATTCTCCCTAAGAAAAAGATATACAGGTCTCTAAAGGGCCGTGCACAAGGTGCTCACTGCAGCATTATAGTGGGGGGGGAGTTGGAAGGAGTCTGGGTGTCCTGATTGGGGAGGAGACAGTAAACTGTGGACTATTGCACACCATCGGTGTCCTGAGCAGCCAAGAAGCCATGGGGTCAGTGTGCCCAGAGTAACATGGATAGATTTTGAAATCATAGTGCTGAGCAAGAAAAGTAAGAATAGCCCTGGCTGGTTTTGCTCAGTGGTTAGTGCATCTACCCATTTTTATGACCTGTGACATATTTATTCCCCGTTGATGACACCTTTTTGCCTTTACTAGACGTTTTATTTAACTTCTAACTACTAACACCAACTATTTGAAAATAAAAATATTTCATATTATTAGCCTGGCCTTATTATTTGGCAAGTTATTTTAGCTAAAAGTTATAAGATGTACTTGATGGATCATGCACATTACTTAAATTTTCTCATTAGTCCTTAATATAAATGTGAATCAACAGAGAAAAACTATTTTAAATGTAAAATGGGTTGACTAAAATCCTAATTATTTATATTAATGGAAAACATCTCATGTGTTTTACTACCAAGCCAGTGTCTTGACAATAGAATTTTAAGTTCTATTTGTTAGCCCCATTGCACATACGCCCCGGAGCTGCAGCTCAGAGAAAGAACACAGTAGATGTCCTGGCCCTCTGGGTTGAGAAGTTCAGGACAAGGACTGGGGTTCCTCCAGCCACCACTTTCACCTGCAGAACCAGCCTCTTGACACTAGGGGACGCCATCGCAGAGAACGTGGGCCTCGCAGGAGCGCTGCTGGTGACGCGGCAGCTTGCACACCAGGACTGAAAGATGGCCTTGGAATGCATCCCTGCACTCAGTTCCCACTGTTGCCCAGCGAAGTGGTCTGTTGATTGATACCCATTCCGCAGATGGGCAAATGCACTGCCAAGTCGCGCAGCACAGAGGAAACGGAACTGGGATTTGAACCTAAGTCTCTTTGATTCTGCAGCCTGAAGATGTTTCCATAACTTTGGCTCCATTCAGTGTGCCCCCTCCCTTTTTCTAGCACAATTCTCTTCCCCCTCCTTCTGCACTCATCTCAAACTGCCCCCACACACCCATCTCCTGCCACCCTCTCCCTCAGCCCACAGCCCATAATCAGCCTCTGAGCCCACCTGTCCCCTCACCTCCTCCCCACCCCTCTGCCTTGGTCTAGCCCTATCCTCACCTGCCAGGGCCCCTCCCTGGGCCTCGCCCTGGGATCCTAGCCTTGGAGAGGTGAAGCCGCCAGCAGAAGAGGCAGTTCTGGGGCCAGGCTTCACAATCAGGTCCGACTTGGATCTCTCTTCTGCTCCCAGGAAGGCCCATGTCTTGAGGGGCATCAGGTGGTGCACTCACTCCCAACCCCACCCCTCTCCACCACCACAGGGCCTTCCCAGGGGCACATCACCCTGCCCAGGTGGCCACATACAACACAATCTGGAATGGCAGGTCTATAAATCACTTGGGGGTGAGGCACATAAAGCTGTTCTCTCATGCTGGTCTGCCTGCCTGACCTCTGTCCCTTTCTCCAGACACCCTCCTCCCCTCCTGGGAGACTGGCCTAAGGAGGGGCCTGGGCATATATAGGGAGCCACTGCGGGAGGGGCTGGCCAGAGAAGCTTAAGGCAGAGAAGGTGAGGAGGGAACTCTGGAGATCTGGATGGGCAGAGGAACTAGGGTGGTTTGAGGCTGAAGGAGGGCCAGCGCTGAGCCCTGGCTGGTGACTTCCCTGCCTGGGCCTCACTATCCTTTCTGTAAAATGGCCCACCAACTGGGGCTGTGGGAAGCTGGGCACACTCAGTACCTGCCAGGGCCCAGCAGAGAGCAAGGAGCAGCGCTGGCAGCTGGGGTGTGGAGTGGGGGCAGTGGGTCGAGCTGGGCCATCCCTCCCCTCCTGGCCTTTGCCTGGCCTCATCCCTGCCCATGTGTCCCAGGCACAGCTATGGCTTCTGCAGCAGCAGAGGAGGAGAAGGGATCTCCGATTGTGGTGGGGCTGCTGGTCGTGGGCAACATCATTATTCTGGTGAGACATCCCCCAGTGCTGGGAGCCAAGTGGGCAGGTGGGGAGAAGGGGGCAGTCCTGAGCCTGGGGGTGGAGGCTGAGGGCCCAGGACTCCCCAGCAGGCCAGCGCTGCAGGCTCTCAGCAGCCTGGATTCCAACCTCAGCTCTGCCTCTCCCAACTGTGTGATCTTGAGCAAGTGATTTTAATTCTCTGCTCCTGTTTCCCCATCTATAGATTATGTCCTCATTGTGGGGATATTTGTGTAGCTCAATCCATGTATGACCCTCAGCTCAGAAAAAGTGAATAACAGATGCTAGCTACAACATTAACATGATTATGGACATAAAGTGCCTGCTTGGCACACAGGAGACCCATAATAATAAATAATAACAATGTATTTTCCTTAATATTCAATTCCCCCCCCCCCATTGTTTTTCAGAGAGAGTGGAAGGGAGAGAGAGAGAGAAAGAGAGAGAAACATCGATGTGAGAGAGACACATCGATTGGTTGCCTCCCGCACTTGCCTCAACCAGGCCTGGGGATCGAGCCTATAATCTAGGTACATGCCCTTGGCTGGAATTGAACCTAGGACTCTTCAGTCCAAGGGTCGATGCTCTAACCACTGAGCCAAACCAGCTAGGGCTTAATGTTTAGTTTTTCCAACATGCCACAAATGCAAGCAATAGGAGCATATGTAACTATTTTCTCTTCTTTCTTGCCCAAAACGTAGCCCATTCCATATCTTTTGTCATGCCTCCAATTTTCTCCCGCTCACATAGCCTGCAGGCCACTCCACAGGAGTCCTCAAGAGAGCCTTCCTCCCCTTTTTCACAACCGCATAGCACTCCACTGTGTGGCATCCTGGTTCCTCTCCCCACAGTGCTCCAGGGGATCACCTGGCGGGTGTGTGATTTTTCTGCATGGGCAGGGCTATGTGTAGGGTTGAGCTCTGCAAGTGGAATTGCTGAACCAAAGGGCTGATGTATTTGTAGTTCTGGTCATGGCCAGATTCCCCTCTGCAGGGAGTAACACTAGTAAGGGGGGACAGGTTGACCGAGCGTCTCCTGTGTGCTCGGTCATTCGCTCTAGGCTTTGCATGTGGCATCTCCTTTTGCCCTTGAAGCAACTGGCAGTGGGGGGAGTCCCGACTGCCCCCCCTTCTTCTTGGCCCCTGTCTAGCCTCATGCCTGCTCATGAAAGGTGATGTCCTTACTGAGCAGGCGGCGGAGCCTCCGAGTGCGGAAGGAGCTTGCTCAGGAGGCCCCCCAGCTGGGGCTGCTGTCCCTGCGCTGGTCTTTCTAATCCCTGCTCTGTCTAGCTGTCAGGCCTGGCCCTGTTTGCCGAGACAGTCTGGGTGACGGCTGACCAGTACCGCGTGTACCCGCTGATGGGCGTCTCAGGCAAGGATGACGTGTTCGCTGGCGCCTGGATCGCCATCTTCTGCGGCTTTTCTTTCTTCGTCGTGGCCAGCTTGGGTGTGGGCGCAGCGCTCTGCCGCCGGCGGTCCATGATCCTCACGGTGAGGCCCCAGCAGGAGGGGATGGGGACAGGTCGGCACAAAGAACATCCTCAGAGGGTCATGACAACCGCCAGTGCAGCCACTAGGCTGTGTGCAGCATGGCACCACACTCGGGCCTCGTGGCAGTCATTTTATTTCACCTTCCCATAACCCCAAAACCCAGGCTCGCTGTCGCCAACATTTCAAAAAGAAAACTGGGGCACAGGGGAGGAAGGGAACAAAGTTCCCTGCACAGGAGGACAGCTCTTGAGTAGTTGGTCTGTGCCCATGAGTGCTGTTGATAACGACAATAATAGTGGTACAGCCCCCATTCAATGAGTGCTCACTACTTTCTAGATGCTTTACATGGATTAGTTATTTATTCCTCACAACTCATTATGAGATACCATCATCATCATCATCATCATCTTGAGCCCACTTGACAGTTGAAATTGAGGCTCGGAGAAGTGAAGTCACTTATCCAGGGTCTCACAGCAAGTAAGGGACAGAGCCAGGATTTAAACCTGAGAAATTCAGCACCTGAGCCTGTGCTCTCAGTCTCTGCCAGCAACGGTAATTGCAACGACAACATCCACACTTCCCAAGGACCTCCCATGTGCCTGATGCTAGGCTAAGCAGTTTAGAAAATGAGCCCCCTCAATCCTCCCAGAAGCCCTCTGAAGTTACTGCTTCTCTACCCATTTACTAGATGAGGAAACTGAGGTTCAAAGAGGCCAAAGCGCAGGTGGCAGAGAGAGCAGGGATTCCAATCCTGGCCTCAATGACACAGGATCGGAATAGTTGAAGGCCCTTTAAATCCCCAGGAACACCTACTTATTCAATCAACAAATGCTAATCGAGCAAGAGCCATGTGCCAAACCCTATGCCAGGCACCAGGCCTATCTAGTGAGCAAAACATAAAGCCCTTGTCATAGGGGAGGATGCCTTGAGGGGAGAAGACAGTGACCAAGGAAGGGCGAGCTGGAACTGGGGAAGTGGGGGAGGCTTGCAGCCAGTGAAAGTAAAGGCCTGGGGGAGGTGAGGAGTGAGCCTGTGTGCGTATCTGCAGGAAGAACATTCCAGGCGGAGGGAACAGCAAGAGCAAAGGCTCTGAAGCCCAAGTTGGCCAGGAGGCCAGTGTGGCTGGAACCAAGTGGGGGTGAGGGTGAGAGAGGAGACGAGGGGAGGGCAGGTGGAGAGGGGGAGAGAACAGTAGGCAGTGGGCATGGGGGGTGAGGGAAGAAAGGGAAGACCGGCCTGTCAGGTGGGCTTCCGGGCCTTGGTAAATACTTGGGCTTCGCCCTAAGACGGAGCCATGGAAAGGTTCCTTTTCTTTCCTTTCCTGTTTTTCTTCTTTTTAAAAATTTCTTTCCTGCATTTAATTCTCTGGCATAACAATTTCACCAAAGCCCTAAAAGTTCATCCAACTAGTAAAAAAAAAGTTTGCATCTGTCTATTAGTTTGTCATTAGCTAAGACCTAGAAGGTTTTAAAACATTATTATGGGCAGTTTCAAACACAGCCAAGAGTGGAGAGAGGGGCCTGAAGAGCCCTGTGCGCCTGCCACCTGGTTCTCAGGCGATGAGCCGGGCTGGCCGCTGGGCCCCTCCGCCCGCCTTCTCCTGTCCCGGGGCATCCGGGGGCCGCCCAGGGCGCGGGCGCTGACCTGCAGGTGCCTGAGTGCGCCTTTCTCAGAGCGGCGAGGCCGCCGTTTAAAGCAGCGGGGTGTCACCACGTCTCCTCTCTCGGGTGGAGCTGGCAGACCCACGGCCCACAGCCCACAGCCCACGCCCCACACCCCACACCCCACAGCCTACAGCCCACAGCCCACGCCCCACAGCCCACAGCCCACAGCCTACAGCCCACAGCCCACAGCCCACAGCCCACGCCCCACACCCCACACCCCACAGCCTACAGCCCACAGCCCACGCCCCACAGCTCACAGCCCACAGCCTACAGCCCACAGCCCACAGCCCACAGCCCACAGCCCACGCCCCACGCCCCACAGCCCACAGCCCACAGCCCATGCCCCACGCCCCACAGCCCACAGCCCATAGCCCACAGCCCACAGCCCACACCCTGCTCCCTGGTGGTTGAAAGGGTGAGGGGAAGGGATGGAGACAGGAAAATACTTTTCATTAAGCACCAGTCAAATAATTTTTCTTTCTTTCCGCACAACCACGACGCTGCTGGCACCCCTGCAAAATTCGCCCTCATTCCTTCAAATCCGTCTTCCAATGCCAGCCTGTGTTCAAACGTCCCTGGTTGTCTCCAGAATGTCTTTTTTTTTTTTCCTTTCTAGAGCAGACATTTATTTTACTGCATCCAAGCGTATCCTTGACCTCAGAAAATACTTTACATATATTTTCATTTCATTTCCCCCTAACATTTTCTTATGGAAAATTTCAAACATACAGAGAAGACGAAAGACTTGAGCAGCGAGCACCTGTATGCCCATCACATGGGTGCTGCCATTCACCTTGCTCTAGATGTTTTTGTAAAGCTGTATTTCTACCCATCGAGCCACCCCTGAGGGGGTGATCTCACCGCGTTACCCTGGTGGCGCTGTCTGTCCGTCCCTCTGTCTCTCCGCAGTACCTGGTGCTCATGCTCGTGGTGTACATCTTCGAGTGCGCCTCCTGCATCACGTCCTACACCCACCGAGACTACGTGAGCCAGGGGGAGGCCGGGAGGGCGCGGCTTCCCCGGGGGGGGGGGGGGGGGGGGAGTGGGTGTGGTGAGGGTCTCGGACCCAGGGTGGAGGCCGATTTCCTCCCCACCGACCCCCCCGGACCCTATTCTCTCCGGCCCTCCACAGATGGTGTCCAACCCATCCCTGATCACCAAGCAGATGCTGACTTTCTACAGTGCGGACTCTGACCAGGGCCAAGAACTGACTCGCCTCTGGGACCGCATCATGATCGAGGTGAGCGGGGTGGGCAGGGGGGCCTGGAGGACCCGAGGCTCTGACTACAGGGGTACAGAGGGCTCCCACTGTGCCCACTGGTATAGCATTTCCACTCATTTCGTTCTTACGAGGGGGGCTCTGGTCATTGTCATTTTCCAGATGAGTAAACAGGGCCCCCCAAAAGTAGCCCAGAGTACCTGGCTGAGCTGGGATCCAAACCTGGCAGCCTGGATCCAGCATCCCTGTCTTTAATAGTGGAGTATATTGTATTAACAGCAAACATTTAATGAGCACTAACTTCTGTTTAGCACTGTCCAAAGCACTTCGAAAGTTTATTTAATCCTCACAACTGCTCCATAAGGGAGATCAGCTTTTTAGCAATGAGGAAACTGAGGCAAGGGGTTGAGGGGCTTGCACAAGGTCCCACAGCAGATAGGTCACAGAACCAGAAGGCTTCAAACCCAGGATGCCGGGTTCCAGAAAGTGCATTCTTAGCTAAGCCCAACTTGACTTGGCAGCACAGGAAAGAGCATTGAGGATTCAAGGGAAACTGAGGTCCCAATTCGGCTCGAGTCATACCGCTGGCCTGGATTGGAACCCATGTTTGAAAGGGCCTATGTTTTTCATCTTTCAGGGACCACAAAGGAAAGACCCACAGAGACTAGAAAAAAACAGAAATCTGCCTTTTGATGTCTTTTAGCTCACGTTTTGTTAACAGCTAATTCAAAAGAATTTAAAAATAAATCACGAGCGTGGGTTTGGTCAAACCTCCAACAGCCTCTTGGTCCTGGAACAAATATCTTCTGGTCCTTGCTCACACACACAGACACTGCCCCCGCTCTTTGAGGCCCAGGGCATGGGGAAGCTAGGCCCAGCAGTGGCATGGGACAAAGTTGCCCTTTCTCACAGTCTGACCTCAGGCAAGGTAGTCTGCTCTGACCTGGAGCCTGACCCCTGCCTTTCTCTCCAGCAAGGGTGCTGTGGCACATCTGGTCCCATGGACTGGGTGAACTACACATCAGCCTTCCGGGCGGCCACCCCGGAGGTGGTGTTTCCCTGGCCCCCACTGTGCTGTCGGCGGACGGGCAACTTCATTCCCCTCAATGAAGAAGGCTGTCGCCTGGGCCACCTGGACTACCTATTCACCAAGGTGTGTCCCCTCCCTCCTGCTGCACCCGTCTGTGGTCTCTCTGGCCCTGATTCTTCTGTCTCTTCCTCCCTCCCACTGCCTATTATTTTCTCCGCCCCTCTCTGGCTTTCTCTATCTCCCCCTTCTCTCAACTCTCCCTCCATCTCTCCCTCGCTCTGAAAGCCAGCGGGATGCGCACGGGGCCTGTCTGATTTAGACCTGGAGCCTGCGGTTTTCCTCAGGTTGTCGGGGAATATGAGCAATGATGATAACAGCGATAACACAGCACCAATAACAACCCACGTTTATTGAACTTATACTTTGTACCAGGCATCCTTCTAAGTGCTTTAAGTTTTTATCTTATTTCTCACCACAGCCTGATGAGGTAAAGACGATAATTATCCCATTTTACAGATGATGAAACTGAGAGTCACTCGCTAGTGAGGGATGGAGCTGGGGTTTGAGTTCAGGCAGTTAGGCCCCAACCAGATGCTTTAACTACTGCAAGGGGAGTGCAGAGGCAGAGAAGGAAACTTGAGGAGGTTAGATCGGGAGAACTGGTCCCGGTGGTCCTCTGGCTGCTCTTGCCTGGGGCCCTTGGGCAGCATGTCTTAGATTAGGTGTGGGAACCATCACCACTCTCACAATCGGACAGCCTTGTCTCCAGCCCTGACTCTGTGCAGAGTGCTGACCTGCATCCTCATGGAATCTTCCCAGCTGCTTTCAGGGGGCGGTGCTGTTAATAAGACCTCTTCGCAGATGGGAAAACCGAGGCTCAGAGGGTCAGAGTCATACAGGCCCCAGAGCGAACCAAGGGTAGAGCTAGCCCCCCACCCAGCCCTGCCTGACCCCAGGGCGCACACCCTGAACCTTTCTTCTTGGCTGCTTCCAAGCTGGGGCAGGGGTCTGCATGAAGGCGGGGGCCCTGGACCAGCTCAGCTTCATCGCTAAATGAGGTGCCAGAAGCGGACTGATCCGAAAGGCCTATTTCAAGCCCTTGGAACTTGGGGCAGCAAGGAAGGCGGGCTCTAAAAAAAATCCCCCTCAGGCTGTCAGAGTCAGCCTCGTGGCAGCACCTACTTATACAGGCCCCGATCCAAGGCCGCATCCCTGCTCCCTGAAACCACCCTGCCCGGGTCCCCACTGCGCAAGGGAAAGGCCGGGCTTGAGGAAGGAAGGCCTTTCCTGAGGGCATACAGAGACCCTTGCTTTCAGTGGCCAGGCTCCCTGGGAATTTTCTGAAACCCTCCATCTTTCCCTGCTCAGGGCTGCTTTGAACACATTGGCCATGCCATCGACAGCTACACGTGGGGCATCTCGTGGTTTGGGTTTGCCATCCTGATGTGGACGGTGAGAGGCCGGGAGCCTATGGGTTGGGTGGGATGTGGGTGCGGGGCTGGAGCACCCCTAACCTGACTGCCTCCTCCAGCTCCCCGTGATGCTGATAGCCATGTATTTCTACACCACACTGTGAGCAACGAGAAGGGATGGCCACTGCACACCTTGGCCTCCTCCTGACCCTCCTTCCTCCGGCTGGGCCTTGGCTGGCTGCCTCGCCTCTCCCCTTTCTAGCACCTTCACCCTTCCCTCCTTCTACTCCCAAGAACTTTTACCAGGTTTCTGAGCTCTACCAGGAATTGGGGGTGCCCTGAAACCCCCAGACATGCATGCATGGACCCTTAGCCCTTAGCCTCATTTCATTTGATTGACTCCTGGCCCATTTATCAGTGTCAATTTGAAGTCCTGTCCTTAGATCTCACCGCCCCGTTCACAGATGCCTCCTTCACAGTGGATGTTACTATTATTATTGAGTGGTTTGTGATTGTCTCTTGAAGCTCTGGTAGACTGGGATTGCTATGAGGGGAGGGACAAGTTCTGTCATGGTCATTTATTGTCCCCGGCATCACCCAGCACTGGGCTGAGCACAGATTTTCAATAAATACTGTTTGCATGAGTTAATTTGTTTTCTTTTGGGACAAAGGTGAATGGACAAGAACTCTTCCAGTGGGAATGGCAGAAACCCAACTGGCACTGACTGAAGTATAAAATGAAGTTCATTGGCTCATGTAACCAAGTCAATAGGGCTGGATCCAGGAGTTCAGCCTAGGTTTCCAGGAAACCTGTTTCATTCTAAGGCAGGATTTCTCTGTGACACCAGACTTACATCTTTATAGCTAAGCAGCACAGGGGTGAGAAAGGGCCTCTGTCCCAATAGCTTTAGCCAAGGTCAAGGATCACATTTTACTGTGCTGGCCGGCAGGTGTGGCTCAGCGGTTGAGCATCGACCTAGGATCCAGGCGATCGGGGTTCGGTTCCCTGTCGGGACACATGCCTGGGTTGTGGGCTCGATCAATGACTCTCTCATCATTGATGTTTCTATCTCTCTCTCTCCCTCTCCTTTCCTCTCTTTGAAATCAATAAAGATATATTTTTAAAAAATTTTACTGTGTTGGTTTTGGTTCTAGGCCCACCCTTTGGTTAGGATAGGGAGAACCCTGGACCAATGATCCTGCTAAGGATGCATCCAGGGGTGGTGTTGAGAAGGGGGTGGTTTATTAAAAGAAAATCAGAGGGCATGGCTGATGGACCAGTACAGGTGATAGACATCCTCCTATTAGGGACTAAAGCTTCCAGCAAGTTCTCTAAGGGGTGCATGACGGACAGCACACTTTAAGACTCTCATCACTGCTCTTTTGTCCTTTCTGAAGCAAGCTCATCCTCTGGCCATGTGACAGCAAGTAGACCCTACCAGGAAAGCCTGGCTTCCTGCCCTGTAAAATGAAGTTTCTCGGGATCCTTGTTTACTCCACTGGTCTGCCGATGGTCTGCGAATGCTAAATTCAGATATTAGTTTTTTTAAATCTGTAACGGTCAAAGAAGTCTATTGGAGTGAAAAAGTGGAAACAACCTAATATCCATCAGCAGGGGTTGGGTTTTACAACTCATGTTATATCCTTGGACTGAAATTCTCAGTGGCTGTTAAAAACAAGATAGATCTATGCCCAGCTGGTGTGGCTCAGTGGTTGTGTGTCAACCCATGAACCAAGAGGTCACTGGTTCAATTCCCAGTCAGGGCACATGCCCTGGTTTCGGGCTTGATCCCCAGTAGGGGGTGTGCAGGAGGCAGCGAATAGATGTTTCTCTCTCATTGGTGTTTCTATCTCTCTCCCTTCCTCTCTCTCTAAAATCAATTTTTAAAAAAACATTAAAAAAAGAAAATAGATTTATGTGAGCTGATATAAAAAGATGTCATAATGGTATAATCAGAAAGTATATATAAAGATGTTTATTCTAGTAACCTAAATGAACATCAGTAGGGAACCAATTAAATTAACTATGCTATATCTCTACTTTAGAACACCACAGAGTAGTAAAAAATAATGTTTTAACATGGAAAAACCTCCAAGAAATGTAAAATAGAAAAACTTGCTAACCGCATACAGTACTTTTGTTCCTGTAGATACATATGTAGGGTTGTTTTTTTAAATGGGTCAAGATATTTTTTAAAATGTTTAAAAGAATAAGGAAAATACTTTTTAAAAAGTAAAAATCGTTTGTAACCCTTTCACTTAAAAGTTTATAAAAATTTAGAAATAGAAGCATTACTGGACTGGGCCTCGGGCCCAGAGCAGGTCTGCCTCAGGCCAGCCTGCAGAGTGGATTCTTGACTTCATGTAGGAAAGATTTCACAATACAAGTTCAGGTAATTTTGAGAGCACATTTATTAACGCTGGGGACAGTGAAACAAAGGAAGGACTTGGGGCAGAAGAAACAACAGGGCAGAGCCCAGGCGGTTCTCCGCTTTGGCTCCCTAGAAACGGTATAGGAAAGAAGTGAGCCGAGGCGGGGCTGCCATAGCTCACTGGGAAGTGAAGGTCACAGTGACAGAAGTGAGCCTGGGCGGGCTGCGTTAGCTCGCTGGGAAGTCAGAGAAAAGGGTGTTGGAGGCAGGATCGGGGGTGAGCCCAGGATAAGCTCCCTCTGGCCACTGCTCCCCTGGCTGCAAGTCTCATGGGGACCCTTAGAAATTAGGAAGAAATAAAGAGTTCATGCCCAGGAAGGGGCCTGGCGTGCTCTGGAGCAGGGGTGGGGAAGTCTGGCCGGAGGGGCTGTATGCAGCCCGGGAAATCATTTGGTCTGGCCCTGCCAAGGCAACCGCAGGTGGGATTCAAAATTCAATACATTTAGGAGCTTTTCTCATAGCTAATTTTTAAGTTGATAATTTTGTATGGACCTAGAATGATGTTATAAATATCCAAATGGCCCCTGCTCTAGAGCGAGCTTGCACCAGGTCTTTGTCTTGAGGGTTTTTATCTGTCTTCGAGAATCTTAGGGGAGGGTTTCAGTAGGATATTTGTCAGCTTTCCAGGTGCATTTTATTTTATTTTTTAATTTTTTAAAATATATCTTTATTGATTTCAGAGAGAGGAAAGGAGAGGAAGAGAGAGATAGAAACATCAATGATGAGAGTCATTGACTGGCTGCCTCCTGCACTCCCCCGACTGGGGATCAAACCCACAACCTGGGCATGTGCCCTCACTGGGAATCGAACCCCAATTGCCTGGATCCTAGGTCGATGCTCAACAGCTGAGCCACGCCCGGCCAGGCTCCAGGTGCATTTTAAATGTGCTGATGCATTAAAATGAGTGTAGAGGGGAGTGTATTGGAATTATTCTTTGGTCTGCTTTACTGTTTTACTTTTATCTTGTGTTTGTCTGGCTCTAATCAGGTTTTCTGTTATTTGTTCTCTTGACTTCATCTGTCCTTGGGTTTAGCTGGCACAAATGGCACTAATTGGGTCCCTGCTACCTATCTCCCTGACCAGGGTGATCTAAACTATTCATTTTTTGGTTAGGGAGGAAGATATAAACCATTTGCTCTCAAGTGTCCTTGGTTAGGGAAGATAAGGTCTTGCGATTCACTGGCTGGCTGTTAGTCAAATTGTTTGGCCTTGTTTAATTATTTTGTCTCAGCTTCCCCTTTCCACTTGCCCAGAAATTTTCCTAGCTTCCCACCATCCTGCCTTAGAAGTTTCCCATGTTTTGCTCCATAGTAAATCCCCCCCATCCCAAATCTGGTCCAACACTCTACCTGGATAACTGCTATTAACACATAATAAAATTCCTTTTTGACTTTTCAAAAGTTTATATCAACAGATCTATATATACTTATATAAGCAAACACATATGTTTAATAGAACATGCTTTAAATATTGCTTTGCAACTTGCTTTCTGCACTTAACTATGTATATTATGGCCCTCTCTCCTTGGCAGTAGATATGAATTCATCTCTTTTTTATTTATTTTTTACTATTGTAATGTATTTCAGAGGATAGATGTATCCTAGATCATCATGATCTGTTGTTAAGTAAACAAGGCAAAAACAGTAGGCATAAGTGATTTCATTTTTATAAAAATTGTGTATGCATATTTCCCAGGAAGGAATCTTTTGAGAGGGAGAGTAGGGTGGAGAGCTGAAAAGAGGAAGAACGGTCACATCACATGTATCTTTATAGCGTTTGAAAATAGTTCCCTAAACATCATCTATTACTTTTCAAAAACAAAGACTAGTAAAGGGGTTTCTAAAATACTAAATAATATACAGCTTTACTTTTGAAGCCAGAATTTTAAAACACCACTTAGATGTGATATGCACTGTATTTTAACACACGAAAGCCCCTCCGGGTTAACTGGCCTAACTGGCTTTTCTGCAGGCCTTGGAATGAAACTTCTCCTCCATCCCTAGGCTGCCTCATAAACGTGTCGATTCCTAATCTACTTACTTTTAAATTTAGGTATGTCCTCATGAGCAAGTTCACAGTGACCTAGTCTGTGACGAGGATTCTCTGAGAGAGGCAAAGAGGCACCACTGGCTTCTCACCAGCCTCACCACATTCTGAGCCTCAATGTGCCCCTCTGTAAAATGGGGCTTCCAACCGACCCTACCTCATAGCATACAGCCCAAACATACTAAAAGCTCAGGAACTGGTAGGTCTTTTTATTATGAATCAGGAATTTTCTCAACCCTGTGTAATCAGAATCAAATGTAGAAATAAGCTGTCTGCTGCAGCTGCAACTGTCTCTGGTAAAACCCAATTTCAAATGTTAAGGGCTCTACTATCCTCATATAGAAGCTGATTCTCCGAAGTGACTCAGATATTTGCATTTAGTCATACTTGAAAATGACTGGTGCTTTCTCTGAGAGACGGGCTCAGCATATGTTAGAATTAATATGTTGGGGTTTTTGTTTTGGCTTGAGGGTGTTTCAAGAATGTTTGTGGAATTAATGAAAACTAATATGCATAAAATCAGTTTTGCCCTTAAAAATCGCACTGCAAAAGAATATTTAATGTCATGGGAAAATACTTGTAACATTGTGATGTAGGGAAAAAAGATTACAAAATAACATGCCAAGTACGGTTGTTTTTCTGATAAAAATATAAGTATGTGCACATTTGCATTAAAATTGTTAACAAAGCCCGGCCAGCATGGCTCAGTGGTAGAGCATAGACTTATGAACCTGCAGGTCATGGTTTGACTCCCAGTCAGGGCACGTGCCCAGGTTTTGGGCTCCATCCCAGTTGGGGGCGTGCAGGAGGCAGCCGATCAATGACTCTCATCATTGGTGTTTCTATCTCTCTCTCCCTCACTTCCTCTCTCTGAAATCAATTTAAAGTCTCCCAAAGGCTAACATTGGTCCTTAAGGGAGAGGAGACACTTGCAGGGGATTTTTACTTCTTTCCTTGGGCATTTTGGTGTTTTCCAAATATTCTATGATAATTATTGCTTTTGTTCTCCAACAAAAACCAGGAAATAAATATTTATAAAAATGTCGCTGTTGGATATGAGATATATATTGAGAAAAGAGTTACCCATTAAATCTTCTCAAACTTGCACTGAGCAGTCAAAACAGGCCAGGCCTTGGGGTCAAGCTGGCCTCTGGGAAAAAATTAGGCAGGCCTCTCTCTCCATCTGTGCCATGTGTGCCACTAACCTCTCTGGCTTCGTCTGGCCACATACCTGAGGAGCATGGCTCGGCCAGACTGGCAGCAGTGTAACCTGTCCAAGGCGGGCCTCAGCCGGTAGGACAGGTTAGTCTGCCCTGGTCCCTCCACTCAGAGGCCCACTCCTGTGGGTGAGAGGGGAGCAAAGACATGAGTGTCAAGACACCCAAGAGAGAGGCAGTCATTCAATTGTTGTTCCAAATGACTACATCTGTCCATGGCTCAATCCAGCCTCTAACCCTCCATGGCTCCCCAGTGCCCTCAGCACAAAGTCCAGCTCCTCAGTCAGTCCCTGAAGGGCCCTTATGGCCTGTCTCCTTGCCACCTCCCCAGGCTTATCTCTCTCTCCTGCCCCACTGAGCCAATCTTTCTTTCACCATCTGAGATCATAGAACGGAACAAATAAACTACAATGTTATATAGCAGTCAAGCAGGAACATACCTCTGACTACATCCACTGTACCTTCTATAAGGGCAAGTTGGCTTATCCACGAAAATGTGAAAGTTGCACCTCTTCGACTCAACTGATTCCACCCCTGGGAATCTATCCTGCATATAGCCTCACAAGTTTGTACAAAGACCTATGTACAGGAGTAACTGAAAAGCAATAACTGAGGAACATCCTAAATCATGTCAGAAGGGAACTAGTTATATAATTCATTTGTTCACACCATGGGCTACTACACAGCTAAGTTTAAAGGGTGCCACATTTATATTTGCTTATATGAAACCATCTCCAAGATAGATTGTTCACTGGGAAAAATGCAAAGCACAAAACTAAATGTATGCTAAATGCCATCCTAGACTGGAACCTGGAAGAGAGTAAAAAAGACATTAGTGGAAAAACTAGTACAATCTGAATAAAATCTGGAGTTTAATTAATGGTATTGTACCAATGTTAATTTCATGGTTTGGACAAATGTACCATGTCTGTGTAATATGCTAACGTTAGGGGAAACGGGGAGAAGGGTACACAAGAATGCTCTGTACTATCTTTGCATCTTTTTTATAAATCTAAAATTCTTCCAAGATAAAAAGTTCATTTGGGGAAAAACATGTGACTGTTTCTATATCTGTAGATCTCTACAGCGGAGGAAAAAAATTAATTTGTGTATGCACAAGATACATCCTTTCTTATAAATTGTCTTATGATGATTAATTTTTCTTAATTCAGGAATGGTTATCTAGTTTGATAATCGATGAATATTTGTAAAATGATTTACACCCACACTTGCATCATGATGTTTTCAGAGTACCCAATGTCATTATTTTTAATCTGAGATTTTTAATCTGATGGCATTATTTCCAATCCAAATGTCTTCATTTTGGATTGCAGTTAGAAATTGCACAGGGCTGAGGAATGGAGTGAAAGTATGGAAACAGGGCAATTTATGAGAAACCAACTCAAAAAATATATATTCATAGCACCAAATGGCTTACTTATTTATCAAAAATATTTTTAACAGTGTTAACAAAAATGGTTTAACAGACTGTAGGGAAATGGATTTTTTTTTTTTTTTTTACTTAGGTCCCCTCAGAACAACAGAGCTAAAAGTGTCCTGGGTCAGAGACAAAGCAGACAGCAGGGAACGGGCTTCTCAGAAGGGTGAGAACTGGGAGACAGCAACAGTCTTCAGGAAAGCTGGCCACTGACTTGGCTGGTTTCGCAGTGTGGCCTGTGATCCTGAGTTATGGGTGAGAACCCGGAGTCCAGGGTGGGTTAACCCGCCTTATACGGAAAAGCTTACATTGTTATGTAAGGTTTTGAGGGGATCCAAGGGCTGTAGGATTATAAGAGGCAACTTTCCAGATCCACTGAGAACCTGTCTTACACAGACAATGTCACCATACCCATGTCCCAGAGGGCCCAGGAAGCTTTGTTGAGACAGATTGCTTCTGCCCCCGCCGAGGTGGTAAAAGTATAAATATCTTTCCAGCACTCTTGGGAATACCGCCAACTCGTTCATGCTTTCTAATATTTACTGCTTGCCTCTCATGTGCAGTAGGCCTTGCTCTAGGCTCTGGGGATCCAGCAGGGAACAATTCAAGACCTTGCTCTCCCCCTTTATAAAGCTTACCTTCTGGAGGGGGAGACGGAGAAAACCAATAAGGGAAATAGACGTATTAGAGAACAGTAAGTGCTAAAGAGAGAAATAAAATGTAAAAATAATTAAAAAACTAGTGGGGAAGGGAGGCAGATATTTTCATCACCAACTGGGTGTGTGGGCTTCCCACAGTGGCATGTGGCCCCTCTGGATTGTTTCCCATTGTCTTAGTTGGATGCTGTGCTGTCCCATTGCTGGAGGGGGCTCTGACTGACTGACCACTCCTGGGACACATGCCTGCCTTGGGATGGAGTGAGTCTCATCCAATGATCGAGGGAAGAGACAAGGGGGAAAGCAACAATCTTTATTTTTAAAAAATTCACATTTATTAAAAACAGCCATTTCTAGCCAAATAATATAAAGCATTTTAAATCACTTGATAGTATTACACTCTCTATAAACACTGAAACCGTACAGATGTAAACAAATATTCATTTAGCAAACAAGTTTAATCACCATCGCCTACTCATCACTTGGTAAAGTGTTTGAGTGTTTCATAACTAAAATATTGAAAACACAAGAACAAGTTCTGTTAAGTATTTTTAACGTTGAGAACACACTCTGCTCTGTACAGCAAATTAAATCAGCTATAGTATTGTAGAGTTAAACAGACCCTGGAGGCAGAAAGGACCACTATCCTCCCTCTGCATCAACCTTCCTCCTGACCAGAAATAACACAGAAAGCACTGAGAATTTAATGTTGGCTATATCACTGCTGCCATTTTTATTAATAAAAGGGGGCCCCATCACTCATCTGTGCCAGTTATCAATTTATTGTCTCTTAATTCCAAAATTTATCAGCTGGCACGGGTTAGGCCTTGTCGGTAGGGGGCGCTGGAAGGACATTGCAGGAGTTAGGGGCTTCCCTGAGATTCCAGTGCTTTGGTCTCCTTCCTCCTTCGCTGTGACCAGGAGGTGGCTGTGATTCCCCTCCACACTGCAGTTCACCACCCCCAGCACCTGCTTGAGCTCAGCTAGGGACACATCACTTAACCCAAGTAAGAGATCTACTGAGAATCATGACTTCTCACTGAATTGATTGTCTTTTCAGATGTTCTGCAAATGGAAATAGAAAGATGCAAAACAGAGACAATGGTCTTTTTGAAGAACCATTTCCAGTCCTGCTGGGAAAATTATTATTATTTTTTTTTTTTAAAAAAAGGTCCCTGGCATTAAAGTTTATCTCATAAAAATTCATTAAGAAAATTAAGGAAACATGTCTGGAAACTGAAGGAATTTTTCAACTTTCAGGATCTATACCCAGAGTCAAGGCAAGTGATATTTGTTGCCTAGAAACTACTCTGGTCTGGGGTATCTTGGTTAGCTTTTGTTAGCCACTTCCAAAACACAGTGGTTTAAAATACTGATTTTTTTTTTTTTTAAATTTTATTTCAGAGAGAGGGAGAGCTACAAACATCAATGATGAGCCATTGATTGGCTGCCTCCTGCATGTCCCCTACTGGGGATCGAGCCAGAAACCCGGGCATGTGCCCTGACTGGGAATCGAACCATGATCTCCTGGTTCATTATCAATGCTCAACCACTGAGCCATACTGGCCGGGCTAAAATACTGATTTCTGAAAATATATTCTTGATTTTTAGAGAGGAAGGGAGAGGGAGAGAAACACTGATGTGAGAGCATAACATCGATAGGCTGCCTCTTGCACGCCCCCTACTGGGGATTGAGCCCACAACCTGGGCATGTGCCCTGACCCAGAATGAACCAGCAACCTTTTGGTGTACCAGACAGCACCCAACCAACCGAGCCACACAGGCCAGGGCATTAAAATACTGATTTTTTAGCTCCTGATTCTGTGGGATCATTTGAGCTGAGCTGAGCCGGGCAGTTCTTCTGTTAGTCTCACCTGGGCTCACTTATGCAGGTACAGTCAGCTAGTGGGGTGACTGGGAGCTGGTTGGTCTAGGGTGGCCCCCCTCACATTTATGGCTGGCTGACAATTGTATAGGTGGCTGGGATGATGGGTCTGAGTGGGTAATGTGTCTACAGCAGGCTGGCCCAAGCTTATTCACATGGTGGTGCTTGCAGGGTTCCCAAGACCCGCAAGAGATGACAAGTTCCAAAGTGAACAAAGATTTGTTAGTGTCTGCTTTTATCACATTTGCTATTGTCCAATTGGTCAAAACAAGTCAATGACTAGGGCCAGGATTAGTGTGTGAGGTGCGCAAAAGGGAAGAGAATTATGGAGGCCATTTTAACAGGCAATTGCCAAACATGGGATCCAGGATGATACAAAGATGCCAGCAGTCCCCAAGAGAAGTAATCAAATGCCTCTATTTGAGAGTGTTCTACAGTTGTGATCTCAAACAGCCTTTGTTCCCAGGCTGAAGCCAGATGGGAGATAGTTGATGCTAACAGCAGCCTAGACCTTGGGCCATTCCTCCAGTAACCAAAAAGCTGCCCTATGAATAAGTGCCTTTTCCCAAATTTCATATATCACAGAAGATTAAAGAGACAATGCTTTAACTAAGTTCATGTTTCAAAACCCAAGCAGGAGACATTAAAGATGTGAAGAATCCCTTAGATGCCTCTTAGATGCCTTCTTAGATGTCATGGGCACTGGAATAGAATGCAATAAAATAGAAAAGGTTAATGGTTAAGAAAATGGTATCTTTGGAGTTCTTTAGTACTATTGAACACATAATTAAAGTGTTCAAGTTCTTCTTGCTGTACAAAAGGAATATTAAGATCAAATTGCCAAGGATGTCCCATCTCACCACTCCTTTTCAACACCATACTGGAAGTCTTAGCTAATGCAATAAGAGAAGAAAAGGAAATAACAAATATACAGATAGAAAAGGAAGAAATAAAACTCTCTTTCCTCATAGGTGACATGATTGTCTATTTAGAAAATCCAAAAAAATCAATAAAAAGGAAAAACTCCTGGAACTAATAAGCAATTACAGCAAGGCTGGATACAACAGATCAAATTGCAAGTCCAAGTGTTGCCTAATAATGAAGTCAAGTATGTTTATTATGTTTCTCCTTCTCAAGAAATGTTTGTCCTAACAGCTTTCATTACTAGAATGTATTCAAGGAGAAAAACAATTTTTTTTCTAAAATTGAGGGAGTATTGATGAAATAGGAAAGGGAAAATGTTGGTAACTGTAGCACCTGGGTGATAGGTACATATGGGTTCATTAAACCATCCTCTGTATAAAAGAAACACCTCCTTCTGTGACTTTGCATGGATCCTAGGAGATGCAAGCAATCCTGAGCATGGCCTACTAGGCCACATCCTGCCAAACACTCCACCCTCACTCTCCCCTGCTTCCCCTTGCTTTGCTCTCTCTGCTCCGTCAACATTGAACTTCCAGGCCATGATTCCTCCTGCCCCACAGCTCTGGAACCTCCTTTTCTACTGCCTGGAAACTCTCCCTAATCCCTAGTCTGATTAGCAAGTATTCATCCTTCAGATCTCAGTGCAAGCATCATTTCCTCCAGGAAGTCATCCTTAAAAACCCTGGCAAGATCAGAATCTTGTTTTACTTTCTTAAAGTGTCTACCTTGTGTTTTTTCCACATAGCACTTAGTGTGGTTTTACTTGCAATTAATAAAGGCCAACACTTAATGAGCACTTACTTTGTGCTGGAGCTGTTCTAAGAACTTCATAGGGGTCTACTCATTTGATCCTTTCAAGGTACAGAAAGTGAAAGCTGCTCAAGGTTACACAGTTGGTAAGTGGTACAGGTCAGATCCAAACCCTGTCAGAGCTGACATCTTAATCATTCTGCTCTTTTCCTTCTGCTGAAGTGATAATTTGCATTCCCCCTACCAGACTGTGATCCCCTCAGTGGCAGATATTCAGTGTTATGGACTGAATTGTCCCCACCCCCCAATTCATATGTTGAAGTTCTAACCCTCAATGAGAATGCATTTGGAGATAGGGCCTTTAAGAAAGAAATCAAGGTTGAATGAAGTCATAAGGGTAGGGCCCTAATTCAATAGGAATGGTGTCCTTATATCTTAGTCCATTAGGGATGCTATAATAGAACACCACAGGCTGGGTACTTATAAAAAACAGAAATTTATTGCACACAGTTCTGGAGACTGAGAAGTCCAAGATCAAGGCTCTAGCAGGTCTGGTGAGGGCCTGCTTCCTGGTTCATAGATGGCTGTCTTCTCACTGTAACAGCACATGGTATAAGAGGCTTCTTTTATAAGGGCACTAATCCATTCATGAGGGCTCCACCCTTGTGACCTAATCACCTCCCAAAGGTCCCATTTCTCAATACCAGCATATTGGGAGTTAGGATTTTAACATATGGATATTTGTGGGGGCAAACATTCAGCCTATGGTACCTTATAAGAAGAGGAAGAGACGCCAGGGGTGTGCGTGCACAGAGGAAAGGCCATGTGAGGACAAAGTGAGAAGGCAGTCATCTGCAAGCCAAGGAGAGAGGCCTCAGGAGAAACCAACCTTGCCACCACCTTGATCTTGGACTTCCAGTCTCCAGAGCTGTGAGAAATTAACTTCTGTTGTTTAAACCACACAGTCTGTGATATTTTGTGTGTCAGTCATAGCAGACTAATATGTTCAGTCTCTTCTTGCTTGCCATTATATACTTTCTACTAAGCACCATGTCTAGCATATAGGAAGTACTCCAAAAATATATACTCAGGCATCACCACCCTTTCTGGAAAGTCTTCCCTCATCCTACTCTCTCTCCTTCCCCTGGCTTAAATGCCCCTTCTGGATTTCAGCTGCTATACTTTCCATTTGGTTCTGGAAGGATAATTCCTTTCTAAAAACTTAAATCTTTGTTCCTGGCTGGGTAGCTCAGTTGGTTAGAGCATTGTTCCCATATGCCAAGGTTGCAGGTTTGGTCCTCCATCAGAGCACATGTAGGAGTCAACCAATGAAAGTATAAATAAGTGGAACAACAAGTCAATGTGCTTTTCTCTCTCTCTCTCTCTCTCTCTCTCTCTCTCTCTCTCTCTCTCTCTCTCTCTCTCTCTCTCTCTCTCCCCTTTCCTCTCTCTCTAAAATCAATTAATAAAAAATTTTTAAGGTTAAATCTTTGAATTTAAATATTTCAAAGAGGCTAGTCTTCTCCAGGGCTCAACACAGGTAGCATATACTGAGAGTTTAATAAATAATTTGAGTGAAGGCAAGTCTGCTGACCCTTACAAATGAGCCCTGGATAGGGAGCAGGAAGACTGGAGTTCTAAGCTTTATGAGCCTCTAAAGTAATCATGACCCTGGGTTTATCCAGAGATCAAAGCTTGGGGAAGGCCCTACAGACCCTGTTCTGAAAAGTACAGGGTCATTTTTGTGTCTGTTATGAACATTTGTGCAGTTGAGCTGAACTCTTGAGCCTTAGTCAACTGCCTGGCTCATCTCACTTCTTGCTGTACCTCAGACATACTAAGTTCACTCTTGTCTCAGGGCCTTTGCACTTGCTACCTGTTCTGGGAGCACACTTCCCCAACTTTCCCATGGCAAATATATGGCCTTAATTTTCAGTGTCTACACCAGAGTGAAATCAAGTAATGGTGACTGTGAAGAAACAACTCAGTTTCAGGGTTTTGGGGAAGAGATGCTACTATTCTATTAGTTCATTTAATCCTCTCAACAGCCCTGGCAGGTATTCATTATCATTATCCCCATTTTATAGATGAGGAAATTGAGGCCAAGAGAGGTTAAATAAGTTGCCAACGGTCTCACAACTATCAGGTAGTAGGGCTAGGATATAAATCCAGGCAGTTTGGATCTAGTGTTCAGCTTCTTAACTATGAGGTTGTTTCTCAGTGTATACAGAGTGTCCCCAAAAATGTATACATGCTCTGAATAATTATAAAGGCAGTTTATTAAAATACATTTCATTTTCAAAATTGAGCTATCAGCTGTTAAAGTGTGTATACATTTTTGGGGGGACATCCTGTTGTAAAACTTATTTAACATAGGGTCTGGCACGGGATAGTTACTCAAAAATCTATAGTTATTTCTCCACTCTTCTCAGGCATTTGGTTCTCATCTTATAATCCGGCCCCCAGAATGAAGCCAACAACCCTTCCTACTCCACCTTGCCAGAGCCCAGGGTCCCTCACGTCATCTTCTCATGCTTGCACACACTGTGTAGCTGGATTTCAGGGCTCTAGAGTAAGGCTCCCTGGGTTCCCATCCACAGTTTCTACCATTCACTAGATCTGTAAACAAAGAAATGTTACATCCCTCCCTGGGTCTGTTTTCTCACCTGTAAAATGTGAACGCTTTCACCTTTCCTGGACCATAGGAAGTGTTTGATAAACGGTAGCAATTATGAGTAGGGCTTCTCAATGAGAAGCTCCCAATGGTCTGAGGCTGTAAAATACACTCCCAACCACCTTTAGGGCCAAAGTTGGGACCAGAATAACTCACTGTTTGCAGACAAGCCTGGCTGGATTAGAAGACCTCCCACCTGATCCAACCCAGGATCTACCAGACAAGTACTTCCTGGAGGCAGTGTGGTTCCGGGCATGATCTCTCGGGTCTGAAAGACCTAAGTCTGCCAGCTTTGATTTCTCCTGACAGCCTCATTTTCTTCATCTGTGAAGTGGGAAAGGAGCAGTGCGAGGAGTGATTAGGAATGCGGGTTTGAATTCAGAAGGTTACATATCATTCTACTCCTTGCTCTGCCAAGGGCGGGCTATGTAAGCTGAGTGTCGTCACCTCCTTGCACCTTGGTTGTCTGCTCCAGTGGGTTTTGTCATCATTCCTCTTCCTAGGGTGGTTGAGGACTGCCCAGGACCATGGGTGCCCACACTGTAGACCCTGTAGCTGTTAGGATGGGAGGCAGCGTATAACAATGGTTAGGAGCTTAGGCTCTGCAGTCAGATTGAAACAGGCTTTGTTCAAATTCCAGCTCTGGTGAGATCTTAGGGGAAATCAATTTCTTCTCCCAGCCTCAATTTGCTTATCTGTGAAGTGAGAAAAGTAACAGTAAGTATGACAGAGCTTGCTATGAGGATTCAATCAAACGATGCATGCAAAGCATTTAAAACTGGCCCGGCTCAGCGTTAAGTGATGACTAAGTGGCAGATACGATGAGGCTGACATTTTAAATACCCTTTTCTAGAATGCAAATGCATTTGTCCAACTGTCTGAGGAGTTGCAAAGATGTGCTGAGTGCTGGAGACTTCAGGATCAGATTCAAGTCCAAAACGAAAATAAAAAACCAACTCCCACCCTCATTTATAGATGAGGTAAACCAGAGCCCATGTGACCACATCAAACCCCACCCCACATCTACAAGATCAACTCTGCTTAATCGTAGTGTCCCTTGAATGCTGGACTCTCCCCAGAACAAGGGCGGAGGCTCAGCAACGCCCTTACTCACTGCTGGACAAGCAACTTTGCTTCTGACGGAGAGGTTAACCCAGCATAGCAATCGGCTCCCTAACGGGATTATTTAGGAGCCAATGAGATGACGCAGAAAGCGTGGTACCAGTTAAGGGCTCCGTAAGCGGAAGCTGGGGTCACCGCTGTCACAACGCCCGTCTTTGCCCTGCCTTGTCAGGGGCTTGCTTCCACGTTTCGTATAGTAGCGGACCCTCTCCTTAGGCGGTTCCCCGCCTGCTGTCCGGGCGCCTCCGCCCGCCCTCTCCAGGCTTCTCCTGCGCCAACACCCGCGCCACCCCCAGCCCCACAGCTAGTCGAGCGGAAGGAGCCTCCACAACACACTCCGCGGAGCCCCGGAGCTGAGCCGAAGCTCAGGGACAGACCCCTAAACGCCCGAAACAGCGGAGCTGGGCTCCCGCCTCCCGGCCCTCCAATCGATTAAAAGCGAAGAAGCCAGCCTCGGGACCAATCAGAAGTGACAGCGGTTGAGCAATGCCCGCCTCTTCCAAGCGCCCTTGCACCTCATTGGACGAGGCGCGAACCCCGCTTAGTGGGGCCAGCCAATCAGCGAAGCAACCGCTGAAGGGCCGGTGGGAGAAAGGAGGCAGTTGGCCCTTGCAGACCGCGGCCGTGCGAGCTTGCAGTCTGTCAGCTCCAAAACCCTGCCGAGGCACAAAGGCCGTTGGTCGGGCCCGAAGCCCGGGCCAGCTAATGGCCGGGCAGCGCTATGGGCCATTCTCTCTACAGTGTGGTGGGGGGACTGGCAAACGAAGTTCGCAGGTAATCCTGGCTCAGCTGACGGTTGAGGTGTCAATGAGCAGTTGAAGAGCGAGTATCTAGGCCTAGGCCATTCACACGCGGGTCAAGGCACTGCCCCCTCTTGTGTCTCCCCTGTCCCCGCATACTTCCTGATGAGGCAGGGTGCGTTCTGCAGCCAGTCAGTGGTGGCACAGGGGAGCTGCCCACGGGCACCTGAAGTCGGGCTGGCTCTCGAGTGCGTCCCAGTCAAACACACACACACCCCTCAACAGATTGTAAGGAGTTGAGAGAAAGGTGAAAGGCTTTGCAACAAGAGCTACTCAGCGTGGCCAGGCAGAAGCAAGAAAGCGGTGGTATCCCTGAACTCCTGGGATGGGAGAGTGCAGGGCTACTCAGGTGGAGGAAGTTCAGGTCCCAGTCACCTTGTAGAAACGGTGGGAGAGGGCACATTCCGCAGCCAATCAGCATTGGAGGCAGGCTTGAGGTTTCGATCTCAGCCAATCAGCGGCGGGCGAGAGGCGGGCTCGAGATCCTGGAAAGAGGATGCAGCCGGAGCTGCAACCAATCAGCATCCGCCTCGGGATCCAGGCGCGAAGAGCGCGCGCCGGGGCCTCCCGTTCCTGGCCTAGCGACAGTCCCCACTTTCTAACGGCCACTCTGGCTTGCGCCGCCCCGAGTGTATGTGAGGCCGAGTGGGGAGAGGAACAGGGTCTGAGCTGGTGAGTGCCATGGTTTTTCTTACTCTTCTTCGAGCTCGGGCCTGGCCCAGGCACAGCTGGGATATAGGGGACTGAGCGGTCGCCGTGAGGGTTAGGAAGTAAGGGCTGAGGGCTTTAGGCCCTCAGAACTCCCTCTGCCTTGGGGAGACTGGAAATGGGGCCTCCTGGGCAACTTTGAGACCTGGCTGTGCAGAGGCCAGGCCAGCAAGCCCTATGAATTGGTCCATGGTTCCTGATGCCAGCCTGATTTGGAAGTGTGTTGTGGGGCAGTTGGAGGCCCTTGGAGCCCTGTGTGGGGTCACTGGCCATGAAGTATGGCGTCTGAACTGTGAGAGGCTGTCTGGGGTCTCTGGACTGTGTCTGGATCTGGTGACTGGAGCGAGAAGCCTGTGACTCTCCATAGGTTATTGGGAGTCACTGGCCAAGAGATGAAACTAGTGTGCACTTGAGAGATTTCCTGGGTTGAAGAGTGAGTGTTGATGAGCTCAAAAGCCCAATGGGAAGTTGTCAAGGGTCACTGCATCCAGGCTGTGCTGGGAACATGTGTCTGCAGGCTTTTTGAGGTCTCTGGACTCCTGGGTTGAGGTGCTCTTGGCAGATTTTCCAGTATTTGAGTCCAGGTTGGACAATGTGGCTAGGAGGTTAGGCCCATGGCCTTCTGGAGGTTTTGAGGAAGGGGGGATGTCTCCAAACCCCAGCCAAGTTGTTTGCCCTGCATGAATATCATTGCCTGTGGTCGCTCTAGACAAAACCCAGATTGGGTCATATCCGGGGCATTTTAGTCCTGTCCCCACCTCTTCCCCAAATCCTTTCTGGTGACTCCCAGAAGACATCAGGCTGTAAGCATGGGGTAGGTGCATGGGAAAGATGGATGCTGTACCGGAGCACAGGAAGAGGTGTGTGAAATATCCTGCTCATTAGGAAATCACCCAGGTTGTCTTTGCTGAAGGCTTTTTATATTTATGAGGCAGGGTATTGATATCTATTTTCACTCAGCTTTTCCAGCATTACATGGTATTAAAGCTTTCAGAGTGTTTTCATGTACGCCCAGAGCTCTTAAACCAAGGATGGGGAATACAAGGGAGTGGTGGTCTATGAGTGGATTTCAAGAGTTTGTGAACTCTTGGAAATCACAAGAAAAACTGTATGCATGTTGGATTTGGATTTGGATTTGGATTTGGATTTGGATTTGGGGAGGAGTGGGGGACAAAAGCAGTCACAGGGATAAGTGAGGAGTATTTGGCCTGTCCAAGTTTGGGCTTCAGAACAGTCTGTGAATTCCTTATCATTCACATGCAAAATGGTATGAGAGTCTACAATTTTGTGATGTAGAGTTGATTCTATAGCTTACATTTTCAAAGGGATGATGACTCCCCTAAGAGTTTAAAGACTATTGGAATAAAGTAGGCTTCCATATTATTTATGGGGCCTTGGCATGACTAGAAATGAAAATTCCCCTTTTTCTTCCTACACCTGTTGTTGGCACACATTTCAAGGTATCTCACATATACTAGCCTGCATGTCCAAGCTTAGTGTACCTGCCTCTCACACACAGTCAGGGTCTAAAGTTACATCAGTCCCACAATCCACTCTCATGAATACAGATCTGGGGCTGAGGCCCATGTAGGCCCTGGAAGTGGGCCATTTGGGCTAGGATGTCCAAGGGTTCTGAGTTCCCAGAGCATGGTCTAGAATTGGGGGGTGGGCACAGGTTCCAGGTGGGTACTTCCTAGATGCTCTTGGACCCCTAAGGCCATGGGAAGGACACAGCCAGAAGATGTCAGAGTGGGGCTCTCTCCCTGGGTTTAAGGCAATACTGGTATTCAGTACTAGTCTTGAAAACAGTCCCTGTGAGGAAGTTGAGAGTCTTAGAAGAATTAGCCCCATGTTAGGGCTGAAGAAAAAGGCCCTTCACTGTGAGGATGCAGTGGAACCTAAGTTGTGTGTGTGTGTGTGTGTTTACTTCTAGTCTAGTTCTTTTTCCACGTAATCCTCAAAAGGTGTGCTATGATAGGTTCTCTGTGACCTAGATTTAGCTCACGTGGCTATGACTGTATCTGACTCTTGGGTATGTACAATATAGATTTAAGGGAAGAAAAAAATGAATTCACTTTGTGGTGTCTCTTCTCTGGTATGTTGGATGTATTTAACCAGAATGCTTGAACATTTAAAAGTTTATGTGAGAATTGGATAATTGGTCTTAATCTATAAAAAATGCAGTGTGTGTGGGGGGGTGTTAACCACCTTAAAAATGTGTGTGTGTGGGGGGGTGTTAACCACCATAATTTGGGTAGAGATGTGTTCCTGGGGAAAGTTGAAAGTTCATAGAATTTTTCTGAACAGAATCTTGTTAAAACTTAGCTTTGGAGTTACTCAATATTTAAAATAAGAGAGGTAAAGGGAGGATGTTTTCATAAAATAACCATCCCTCTATCTGGTCTATTCTGATTACTTTTGAATTATAATATAGGGTGTCCCAAAAAATGTATACACACTTTGAATAATTATTAATTCCAATGGGTTAAATCTGAAAAGAAAGAAACATCAACTGAGCTATCGGCTTTTAGTAGTGTATACATTTTGTCGAGACAGCCTATATTTATATCAAGCTGGGTTGTGCCTGAAAGGGCTCTTGGTCAAGCTCATCAGTGAGAATAAAAAATACCAGATTTCAAACTTTACTTAGTAATATGAGTATTATAAAGGACTGAGAGGCAAAAATCATACCTCCTTTCCCCACATACTTCTCTTCCAGTTATGTCCTACCTAATCTCTCCTACCTACTCCACCCTTTACCAGGGTCCAGGCTTGTGTCCCCATAACCTGTGGTCCTCAGGGAGAAAATTGCAGGTGATTCCTACTGAGTCAGCTTGGGAAGTGGAAGGTGAACAAGGTTTTTGAGACTGAGGAGGGGAGACCTTTCAAAAATTAAAAGGGCAGTGGCCCTGTCCTTCCAAGTCAAAGCATGAATTGCTTCTGTGGTCACTGCTTACTCCATGCAAGAAAGCCTGGGCTATGCAGTAAAAAATGTAAAGAGAGAGCCCTGGCTGGTGTTGCTCAGTTGGTTGGGTATCATGCTGTGCATTGAAAAGGTTGCTGGTGTGATTCGAGGTCAGGGCACATGCCCAGGTTGTGGGCTTGATCCCCAGCAGGGGGCATGCAGGAGGCAGCCAATCAATGTTTCGATATCACATCACTGTTTCTTTCTCCCTCTCCTTCTAAAAATATATAAGAAGTCATATATATATATATGAGAGAGAGAGAGAGGGAGAGAGAGAGAGAGGGAGAGAGAGAGAGAGGGAGAGAGATGGTCTAGAATGGTGTCACCAGCCTAAGGGCTGAGGTGTAGGCAGCCCTAGAGATACCTCTAAGGAGGGAGGAAGTCTCTAAAGGGATACTCTTAGATGGAGTAGACCCCAAGTGGGAGGCAAGATAAGGGTTTCCCATTCTTGGGAGCTTTTGTTCACTGAATGGGGAGTTCCTTTGCCTCTTCTGCTCCCTTTTAGACTTCTTAAACACCCACTGACACTCCTGTCACTACATTTGGCTTACAGAGGATGCTGCCTTTTAAGCTGTCTCCAACTCTCTTGATCATCAATGGGAAAACCACCCCAGTGGGGGCATTGAGTCACAGACACAAGATAGAGGGCTGAGAGGTGAGGAGGGGGCCATACTCCACTGGGTGGTGACAGACCTCTGTACCTCTCTTTATACACTTGGGGTTTCTCCCTCATGGCTCTCTGCACTTATTCTATATCTTCAGGGATCGAGGATTTCTGTGTATATGTAAATACCTGGCATTGGTGCTTTTATGTGTCCAGGCCAAGTGTCTTTTATATGGGTGTCTAGGGAGCTTCTGGGTGTGGTGGTGTGAGGAGTTCGAAAGCTCAGAAATGGAAAACATTTAACCTTCAGAGCAGCAAATGAATACAGCTTGCCCATTTGCATTTTCCCTTTCACTCTGACTCATTTTCCCCTCTCCCCACCCTATTATTGCCCCTCCACCAGCCCCACCCATTGGCACACCCTGCCTGATCTAGGAAGGGTTAACTTCTACCTGCACCCAAGCTAGAGTGAGAGGTAGAGAGAAAGCATGTTAGGTCTGGAGAGAGAAAGTGGAAGGCTGGTCTGAACATTTTGGGGTCCTGGAGCCAAAGGGAGAAACAGGAGTTTAGGGACATAATATTTGAGTCTAGGTGGGGACCAGGATCTAAGGGAGATGCCCGGGGGGGGGGGGATGACCAGACTATGTCTTGTTACCAGAGCAGCCTTCCAGTGCCTGACTTGTTTATCTTCCCGTATTTATTGGGCATATATGACACGCCAGGCACATATAAGTTATATCACTTGTCAAATGAATGAGAATTGGCCAAAGGATGAGGGATCATGAAATAAAGAAACAGAAAAAGAAATTTGAGTTTCTCAGGTCTCATCCTTTCCCTGGGTTAACAAGTGTTAAAGTGTGAAGAGGGGAAATCTCCGAGGACCTTGACCCTCTGGGCAGGAAGTAAAAGAAACCCCGGAGTCCTGATTTCAGAGAAATGTCATTTGTCATCAACCCAAGGAAAGGAGTTTTTCTCTTCGAAGACCACCACAGACCCTTTCTGGGGTTGCCCCCTTCAGAGATTGATGGGAGGACTTGAGTCACTCACACCCGTCCGCAACGGTGGCCCAGATGACAGGTCATTCCACAGAGCAGTCAAGGCTTCCGAGTACCAGGACAGGCATGCTGTCGGCCCTCCTTCCCCCTCCTTGGAATCAGGTACTTAGTCTGTTTTACTTGAGAGAGTGGCTTCCATCTGCCTGAGCTCTGCTGACACCTCTAAGAAACAAAATTAAGACTATGTGAATGGTGCAGGTTCTGACAAACCACTTTAACAGTCACCAATTCATCTTGACCCCCCTCCAAATGAGGTAAGCAGAGGTTTACCCTATTTCATGGACGAGGTAAGGGAGGCTCAGAGAGATGACTTGCCCAAGGTGACTCAACCAGTAAATGGCAGAGATGAGACTCAAAGGCAGGTCTGATCAGTCCAAGGTTTTTGTTGCTTCAGATACACTTCTTTGACTCTAGAAGTTCACAGATGAAATAAGAGGATAGGAGGTTAGGAGGCAGAATGCCAGGATTCTGGGATAGAAGGGTGGTCTTTCCTGGAGGGGTGAGTCAGAGCAGGGGTATAAGACCACACCCCGTGGGGGAACTGCGGCAGACTGATACTTGGGACACCCAATGGAAGACTGTGAGGTCAGGGGCGGGGTTACCGGGGTGGGGGGTGGGCAGGAGCCCAAACAGCAGTTCAGAACATGCGGTGTTCAGGAGGAAGCTACAACTGGTGAGTGGTTTCTTCTCCCCAGCTGAGACTTTCCTCCCATTATACTCCTCTTTCTGTCCGCTTCCTGCCAATCTGTAGCCCTCTCCCTGAGGTGCCCAAGTAATAATCCTTCCTCCCACAAGGGTCCTCACCACACCTAGGAATGTTTCCACTGGGCACTGAGACATTTGGGTCTATCTCTTTGTATCTGGGTTCCCAGTTCTCTTCTTAAAAGCCAATGCGGTGGTTTTGATGTGTGATAAATTTCTGTCCTGTTGGGTTCTGTCTTTTTTTATTCTTCACTTTTGGCTTATGAAAAACAAAATTAAACCATCTCCTTATCTTAACCTTGAAACAAAATAGTCTCTCTTCTACAGTTCTCATTTCCCTTCCTCTCACTTCCTCAGGGGTCAAAGTCTTCTCCAAAACCTCTCTCCATCCTTAGGTCAAGAGCCTGGTCTCCGGTGGCTTCTGTATTTGCTCTCTTAACTCACTAGACAGGCATCTTTGGTCTCTCCCAGTTCCTTCTGAGGATGTGTTCTAGATGCTTCAGCCTCAAGATGATCGATTGATGCCTTGGAGCCTGCCCTCCTGCAGCTATGATCCCCATATCGCTGACTTTTCTGCTCCTCAAGACCATTGGCTCCACACAATGGACTTGTGTGGGGACACACTAGCTCTTTAACTCTCCCATGAAGCAGTGTCTTGCTCCGTCCCTAATTGCCAGGACTGACTGGGTCTTGAGGTGATCTCTTTGTGTGGAATGAAGAGAGCCTGGCCTGCTCAGAAGTCTTTCCCTGCAGAGGGACTCAGAGAAGCAGAAGTGTCAGTGTCTGCTATCCTTTAAGTCAGAGATTGCTAACTGGCAAAATCCATCTATAGAGTCTTAAACCCACTGCTTGATACCGTTGTTAAGTACCTGGTCCTTGCTCTTTAAGTCCTCACTTTGGTCTAATTTCCATTTTCTTTCCACCCAACCCCATGCCCCTGGCCCCTGTTATGGTTCTGGATAAGCTCAAGCCCTCTCTTGGATTAGTTTATTTGCTCAAGATAGAGAGCTCTCATCCAGAACAAGCAACTCACTCTTTCTCCCCTCACCTCCACAGGCTTGGAAATATGCTGTTCCTCCCTCCCCTTTCCACTACGGACCTCACACTGTGGCCTCTGTCTCAGAACTTCTGAGATTGGTATCCAGGCAAGATAAAATGCCCCTGTCCCCAACAAGACTGCCTAGCCCCTACGGCTCTGATCGGCTGGTACGGCTAGCAGCCAGGCTCCGGCCAGCACTATGTGATACCATGATCACAGTGGGGAGCCAGGAGTTCCCTGCCCACAGCCTGGTGCTGGCAGGTGTGAGCCAGCAGCTGGGCCGCAGGGGCCACTGGACTCTGGTGAAAGGAATCAGCCCTTCCACTTTCGCACAACTTCTGTACTTTGTCTATGGAGAGAGTGTTGAGCTGCAACCTGGGGAACTGGGGCCCCTTGAGGAGGCGGCCAGGGCCTTGGGGGTGCAGTCCCTGGAAGAGGCATGCAGGAAGGCTCGAAGAGACAGAGCTGGAGTAGAGTTGAATCAAGAGCTGAAGGAACATCAGGAGAAGCCAGAGAGACCCACAAGGGATTCTGAGAGAGGAGGGGGGGACCTTGGAGAGCAGAGACCAGAGATGTTTATTAGAGCTGGTGGGAGAGAACAGGAGACAGTGCCCAAGCACAGGCCACCAAAAGAGAATCCTGAGATAGCAGAGGCAATGCAGGAGGGTCAGAGGGAGCAGATGAAATCAGAGGAGAAACTCAACCAATCCCTTCTTGACCACAGGGGAGTAGATGGGAAACAAGAAGTGATCATGTGGGTGAGGGAGAGTGCAGGGGGCTCTGAGGAAAGTCTAGGGGAGTTGCCTGGCCCCCCACCCCTACCAGGTTCCCTCCAAACCAGCATCACTTCTAGGCCCTGGTGGGCTGAGACCCCTTGGTTGAGGGAGGGCCAGCCTGCCCTGTGGAGCTTCCTGCTATTGCCACACAGATATGGCACTCCCTTCTCCCATAGTACGCCCATCACTGCAGCCTGGCAAGAGGTCTGGCCTCAGGACCAGAGGTGAGTGAAGGGTCTAATGGAAGCCTAGCTGGGAGGGGGAGTGGTTCAGGTGAGACAGTGGTGATGGGTGGAAGGGTACCACATCTTTTATCTCTATTGTACATTTCCTGAGCTGGAGATAGGACAAGAAGCTCCCAACACAGGGGAAGCCAAAGCCCAGCCCCTGAAAACTAATGACACCTTCCTCTTCAGGATGGGATCGGTCAGGATCCCTAGTTTTGCCAAGTCTGTTACTCTTCCCCATCCCACCCCCAGGATCCCACTGTCCCTTAACCTCCACAAAGGGTTCTGGAGCCAGAATCAGTTGGCCTTCTCTAGCCCTACATCAGGTAAGCCCCTCGCTAGCCTGCATGAACCCTGTAATAGGGTCTCCCTGCTGGGGCTGGGGCTGCAGAAGTTCAGCCTGAATAGGGCCCCTACTTCACTCTGCTCCCTCCAGGTTCCCTCCCCTGGGCGCCCACAAAGCTCAGCCCTGGGGAGATGGAAGAATCTGATCAGAGGCACACAGGTGAGTAGGGTGAGGATGCTTTTGCTCCAGTCTCAGTGTAGCCCCTGATGTCTTGCCTGAGTGTTCCAGTGATCTGCCCCTGGGATTCCCAGCTCTGCCCTCCTTTGCCTTCTTTGTCCCCACAGGTGCACTTGCAACCTGTGCAGGTTTTGTGGGCAAAGCAGGCCACCCATCTCGCCAACACCCTCCCCCGCCCCCTCCTGCTCGGTCGAGGCCCTATTCTTGTTCTGTCTGTGGAAAGAGGTTTGCCCTCAAGCACCAGATGGAGACACACTACCGAGTCCACACAGGTACAGGCACCTGGCCCAGTGTAAATTGTCTGCTTCTCTCTAAACACTGATCTGCCTGCCCTTAAGTCCCTCTCTGTGTGCCTGGCTCTAACGCAACTCCTTTGTCCAGTTGCCCTGGTCTACCCCTAGGCCAGCCTTCATCCCCTTATCTTCACCAGCCTTCCCCTCCACCCGCCCTAGGAGAGAAGCCCTTCTCCTGTGGCCTCTGTCCCCAACGTTCCCGGGACTTCTCAGCCATGACCAAGCACCTGCGGACACACGGGGCTGCACCCTACCGCTGCTCTCTGTGCGGGGCTGGCTGCCCCAGCCTGGCCTCCATGCAGGCACACATGCGGGGCCACTCGCCCAGCCAGCTCCCGCCGGGATGGACCATTCGCTCCACCTTCCTCTACTCCTCCTCCTCCTCCTCCTCCAGGACATCCCGGGCCTCACCCACCATGTAGGCCCCTTTCCTCCTCCACCTAACGGGGTGTCAGTAGCTTCTTTGGCTGAAACCAAAGAATAAAAGAATTAAAGATGGGCTGGTGGGCTGGCTATGCTTCTGAACCGGCACCCTGGCTTCGGTAGTCTAGCAAATTCGGCCCTAAGAAGCATCGCAAGAAGGGTGCCGAGAGCCCTCCCCCAGATGACTGCGGACTGCAGAAGCCTGGACCAGCGATCTCGTGTAGGGTGAGGGTAGTGAAGTTTGCGCAAGTGCATCTTAACTGTGCGGGGAGTGTTGACTTCCTCACCAAAATAAAGCGTTTTCTGTGCCTTCCTCTCAGGACGAGAAAGCAGAGTCCAGACTTTAGTCTGCGCCGGGGTGGGGGTGCGCGCAGCCTAGCCCCTAGTCCTGTAGCGGCCCCTAGTGGGGGTACATCCGCTGTTCCGCGCGGCGGCCACCTCCTCCATCTCCCTCCCCTCCCCAGGAGGCTGCGAGCCCGGAGGGCTAGGTGATCCCGCTGACTTAGCAGCAAGCCCTGCGGGGGCAGGCTGTAAGTACCCAAGTTACTGCTCCTTCCACAGCAAGCAAAGGCGCACGGAGTCTGAGTCTGGGGACCCCTGGCTAGGGACTCGAGGAGTATGCGTGCTCTGCTGTGCTTTCGACCACGCGCCTCCTCTCCTTGAGGACAGGTGCCGCGGCTTCTGTGGCATCTTTCCTCCACGCTGTGTGGAACGGCGGCCGGGTCGTACCTCAAACTGAGACTAACCCCTGGCCGCCGCCCCTTCTCCAGCCCAAGCCTCCAGCAGGCGTGAACTTCATTTCCCAGTGTCTTCGGGGTTCCCAGGGTAAGGAGCCCCGTGCACCCTGGGAGTCGTAGTTCGGCGGGCCGCTGGCCTTCACTGGAACGATGGGAGGAGTCGGGGGCGAAAACCACACCTCCCGGCGGCTCCCGAGCTAGCTTTCTGGGTCTGATAGGCACCCCACAGACCCAGCTCTCGCGGCCTTAGCTCCCGGCGGAAGAAGCGAGACGCCAGGACTACATTTCCCTGAGGCCCCTGCGCCGCACCCCTCTTCGGCCGCGACGCGGGGTCTATGCTCTTCAGGCGCGGTCTAAGGTGACGGCCGACGGGCCTCGGACTCCCGCTCCCGTGGTGCCCCGCGCGTGGCCGGCCCAGCCCCCGGCTCCCGCCAGACCCGCGGCGGCGCCGGTTGTTGTCGTGAGCCGCAGCCGCACCGCCCCTCCCCGCTCTCCCCTCCCCCCGGCCCTGCTCTCGGGCCGCCCCTCCCCCTGCCTCCCCGGCCCCTCTCACGGTGCCAAGATGGCGGCGGCGGCGGGCGGCGGCAGTTGCCCGGGGCCTGGCTCCGCGCGGGGCCGCTTCCCGGGCCGGCCGCGGGGCTCGGGCGGGGGAGGGGGCCGCGGCGGACGGGGCAACGGGGCCGAGAGAGTGCGGGTAGCTCTGCGGCGCGGCGGCGGCGCGGCGGGGCCGGGCGCAGCCGAGCCCGGGGAGGACACGGCCCTGCTCCGTTTGCTGGGGCTCCGCCGGGGCCTGCGCCGGCTCCGCCGCCTGTGGGCCGGCCCGCGCGTTCCGCGGGGCAGGGGCCGGGGCCGGGGCTGGGGCCTGAGCCGGGACTGCGCGCCGGAGGAGGAGAGCAGTGACGGGGAATCCGACGAGGAGGTGAGGCGGTCGGAGGCGTCCCCAGCGCCTGGCGGGGCGGAGGCCCGGGGCTTCCAGGGCTCTGGGTGGCCCCGAGGAGTGACGTGGGGAAGCGGGGTCCTCGGGGCCCCTGCGGAGAGAAAGGGCCCTGGAAATAGTCCGGGGAGGAGGTGGGCTGCATGGAGCTGTTGGTGAAAGGGGCTTTTATAAGTGAGTAGAGAAGCCCAAGCTACAGCTAGGCACTTCGGCCTGTGGCGGGTCATACTGAAGTGTCCTGGGCTGATCTTTCTTGGTAGTCGGCAAAGCTAGGGCACTAGAGGTTTGAGCAAGGGAGTTATGGGCACCGCATGCCCAACCAGTGGTGGTTGACAGCAGCAGCTTGACTTTAGTGGACCCAAGCTAGGGCTCTCTGGGCTCTTACCTGTGAGCTGCCCCGCCCAGCCTCATAACCTCTGGTTTCACCAGTGCCCCATTTCCTCTTCTGACCTAAAGTGGAGAGAGGGTAGAATGGTGGAGGGCTTCCTCTTAGGGGCCCAGGTTGAAGAGAAATGGAATGAAGACTGAGACTGAGCACTCCAGCAGGTCTTGAGTTCAGCTCATGATTTATAACCCCGCCTCTGGGAAAAGGGAGGAAGGTGTGGGGATCCGATAAACCATTTGATGTACACAGACACTACGCTTGGGTGGCCCTATTCCCATCTTCATTCTGGAAGAAACTACGGCCCAAGAGGGTGTAAACAGAGGTCCCACTTTTTTCTGAGTTGGAATGTAAGGGAATCTGAGGGTAGTGGCTAGTGCTTGGCCTGAGAATACCCTGTTCTGCGTCCTTCTGTGCTGGTGTGATTTGGCATAGGAAGTGGAGGTTCAAAATACCCTGTGTTTTCATCCCTAAGGAGAAACCCTGTTTTTCTATTCCCCTCCCCTTTTATTCTTTTTAGTTCTTCTATAAATAGGCAGGGGTCTGTTAAGGGGGAAGCTGGGGATATTCCTTGGTACCTGAGTCTCAGGTGGAATAAGGGTTTTGGCACTGACTGCTGTTTCTCCCCTCCACCTCTGGTCCCCTAAATCAGGAGTTTCAGGGTTTTCATTCAGATGAAGATGTGGCCCCCAGTTCCCTGCGCTCTGCGCTCCGGTCCCAGCGAGGTGAGTGACGGGGAAACTCTACCTCTGTAGCTTTACAGGAATGTTATTCTCACTTTTTGTGTCAGCTTTTCCCTGTTCAACTAGAGTCTCCATCAGTTACTGAGTGTGTTCTGTGTTCAGAGCCCAAGCTAGGCTGGGCTGTGGGGGAAACAGACAAGTAAGACTAGTCCTGGCCCTCCTGCAATGCCTTTCATAGTCCAAAGGGCTGGCTTGACCCATCTCTCCCCACACCTATTCTTTTAGGTCGAGCCCCTCGAGGTCGGGGCCGCAAGCATAAGACGATCCCCCTTCCGCCTCCTCGCCTAGCAGATGTGACTCCTACCCCCCCAAAGACTCCTGCCCGGAAACGGGGTGAGGAGGGTACAGAACGGATGGTGCAAGCACTGACTGAACTTCTTCGGCGGGCCCAGGCACCCCCAGCCCCCCGGAGCCGGGCATGTGAGCCCTCCACCCCCCGTCGGTCTCGGGGGCGGCCCCCAGGACGGCCAGCAGGCCCCTGCAGGAAGAAGCAACAAGCAGTAGTGGTGGCAGAAGCAGCTGTGACAATCCCCAAACCTGAGCCTCCACCTCCTGTGGTTCCAGTAAAACATCGAACTGGCAGCTGGAAGTGCAAGGAGGGGCCTGGCCCAGGACCTGGGACCCCCAAGTGTGGAGGACAGTCTGGGCGAGGAGGCCGTGGAGGCAGGGGCCGAGGCCGAGGCGGACTCCCCCTTGTGATCAAGTTTGTTTCAAAGGCCAAAAGACTGAAGATGGGACGATTGTCCTTGGGACTTGAATCAGGTCAGGGTCAAGATCAACATGAGGAAAGCTGGCAGGATGCCCCCCAAGGAAAAATTGAATCTGGACAGGGAGAGGGCCCTTGCTGGAGCAAGGAGCAGAAGTTAAAAGAGGAGGGAGAGACGGAGAAAGACAAGGAGGAAGGGGAAGGGAAGGAAGAGCGAGCTATAGCTGAGAAAGATACATTAGAGGAGGAAAAGGAACAGGCAAAGCCACCCTCACCACCCCTGACTCCTCCAGCCCCTCCCCCTCCCCCACCTCTTCCATCTCCCTCAACATCTCCTCCATCCCCACTTTGCCCTCCACCACCCTTAGTGACCCCACCATCCCCTCCACCACCTCCTGCCCCAGAGGAGCAGGAAGAATCCCCTCCTGTCGTCCTAGCTACATGCTCTAGGAAGAGAGGCCGGCCTCCCCTGACTCCCAGCCAACGGGCAGAGCGGGAAGCTGCTCGGGCAGGGCCAGAGGGCACCTCTCCTACCACTCCAACCCCCAGCACCACCACAGGAGGCCCTCTGGAAGACAGTCCCACTGTGGCTCCCAAAAGTACCACCTTCCTAAAGAATATCCGGCAGTTTATTATGCCTGTGGTGAGTGCCCGGTCCTCCCGTGTCATCAAGACACCCCGACGATTTATGGATGAAGACCCCCCCAAACCCCTAAAGGTGGAAGTCTCACCTACTCTGCGGCCTCCAGTTGCCATCTCACCACTCGCTCCCCAGGAACCAGCACCAGCCCCCTCTCCACCGTGTGCCCCAACTCCCCTATCTGTCCCAGTCCCACTTCCTGAAAAGAGACGGTCCATCTTAAGGGAACCCACATTTCGCTGGACCTCGCTAACCCGGGAACTGCCCCCTCCTCCCCCTGCTCCTCCACCAGCCCCACCCCCACCCCCACCCCCTGCTCCTTTCACTCCATCCCGGAGGCCCCTGCTCCTTCGGGCCCCTCAGTTTACCCCAAGTGAAGCCCACTTGAAGATCTATGAATCGGTGCTTACTACTCCTCCACTTGGGGCCCCTGAAGCCCCTGAGCCAGAGCCACCTCCCGCTGATGAATCTCCAGCTGAGCCTGAGCCACGGGCAGTGGGCCGCACCAACCATCTCAGCCTGCCTCGTTTTGCCCCTGTGGTCCCCACTCCTGTTAAGGCAGAGGTGCCCCCAGCTGCAGCTCTGAGCAATGGGCAGCAGCCTCAGGCTCAGCTACAGCAGCCCCTACAGGCCTTGCAAACCCAGCTGCTGCCCCAGGCACTACCACCACTGCAACCACAGTTACAGCCACAGCCGCCACCGCCACCACCACAGCAGCCACCACCACAGCAGCCACCACCACTGGAAAAGGCCCGGATTGCAGGCCTGGGTTCCTTACCACTGTCTGGTGTAGAGGAGAAAATGTTCAGCCTCCTCAAGAGAGCCAAGGTGCAGCTATTCAAGATCGACCAGCAACAGCAGCAGAAGGTGGCATCTTTGATGCCGGTAAGCATGGCGCTTTAATTGGGCCCCTGCACCCAGTCATACAGCCTCGATTCCTTTCAGTCTCTTAAACTCCTGCCTCCCTCCAGCATTGCAGGGAACACTCTCAACCAGTCCATTCCCTGTGCCCCAGCTTCATGTATTCCTTCTCTGGCCCTGTCTTTGCTCACTTTTCAGCCTTTAACCCTGCTTATTATTTCCCCACCAGCCAAACCCTGGAGGGCAGATGGAGGAGGTCATGGGGACTGTCAAGCAAATCTCAGATAGAGGTTCTGTCAGGTCTGAAGATGAATCGGTGGAAACTAAAAGAGAGAGACCATCGGTAGGGAGTGGATGGAGGGCCCTCAGAAGGAGGCTGGTTGCAATAGCACAAGTAGCAACTCCCTACATGTATTCCTGGTTTCTCCTTCCCCAGGGCCCCGAGTCCCCTGTGCAAGGCCCCCGCATCAAACATGTCTGCCGTCATGCTGCTGTGGCCCTGGGTCAGGCCCGGGCCATGGTGCCTGAAGACGTCCCCCGCCTCAGTGCTCTCCCTCTCCGGGATCGGCAGGACCTTGCCGCAGAGGGTAGGGGCAGGTGTCTTGTGGGGAAATTAGACAGCCATGTCAAGTCTGGGAGTGAGCGAATCCACCAAGAGCCTGGGAGAGTGGGAGCTGAGTTGGGTGCTTAAGGCTAGGTGGCAAAGAGGTTAGAGTACATGCTAGGTCTTAGACAAAATGGGTTTGGGGGCATGTGGAACCTGAGCACTGCAAAAGTAGTGGCCAGAGGGCCAATTGAATGAAGTCTAGGAGAGACCAGATGAAGTGGCTTTGTTGCTCCATCCCCTCCTCTTCACTGCATTAGATACGTCATCAGCATCTGAGACTGAGAGTGTCCCATCACGGTCACAGCAGGGAAAGGTGGATTCATCAGGGCCTGGGGGAGATTCAGAGCCTGCAGGGTCTGGAGGACCCCTAGTCCATACACCCCGGCGCTCACTGCCCTCCCATCATGGCAAGAAGATACGGATGGCACGGTGTGGACACTGTCGGGGCTGCCTGCGTGTGCAGGACTGTGGCTCCTGTGTCAACTGTCTGGACAAGCCCAAGTTTGGGGGCCCTAACACCAAGAAGCAGTGCTGTGTGTGAGTAGCTGAGATTCAGCCTCCATTCCCACCCATGGTTGTCTGTCACCAAGGCCCCCTGCCCCACCAGAGCAGTGGGATTGGCATCCTTGTGGAGAGCTTCCTCTCTTCCCCCCAGACCACCAGTCCCCTACCCTGGTGACGTGCTGCTCCCCTCCCCAGATACCGGAAGTGTGACAAGATAGAGGCTCGGAAGATGGAGCGGCTGGCTAAAAAAGGTAAGTTTTGAGGAGCATTTCTTTACACAACCTTATTTAGACTCCTGGTATGGAGGAAAACATGTTTTCTCGCTCTCCTCCCCTTATCTTTGCAGTCCACCACCTTTGTCTTTTTTCCATCGTGTGCTTCTGTATCTCTCCTTCCTGTTCTCTTCTGCCCCACTTTCTGGCTTTTCTCCATCCAAATGTCCCATGTCCCTGGCTGAGATCAGATTCTACTCAGTCCCCTGTTCCCACAGGCCGGACGATAGTGAAGACGCTGTTGCCCTGGGATTCCGATGAATCTCCTGAGGCCTCCCCTGGTCCTCCAGGCCCACGCCGGGGGGCGGGAGCTGGGGGGCCCCGGGAGGAGGTGGTGGCCCCACCAGGGCCCGAGGAGCAGGACTCCCTCCTACTGCAGCGCAAGTCAGCCAGGCGCTGCGTCAAACAGCGACCCTCCTATGATATCTTCGAGGACTCGGATGACTCAGAGCCTGGGGGTCCCCCTGCTCCCCGGCGTCGGACTCCCCGAGAGAATGGTACGAATTGCTTGTTGCTTTGCCTGTCGGTCAGTCAGCCTTGTGTCTTTTGTGTGGAAGTGATGGGGCTCTGACCCCAGGGTTCTGTGTGACAGAGAGTAGCAGTGTCCAGAGAAGGAGGTAGTGTCAGGTGGATGGGGAAACTGGTGTGTGAGGTATTTAGTAGCTTATTGAGCAAGGCCTAACTAAGGATCACCCTAGCAGACCTTGGTTGGTTGAAGAATGCCCTGGGGATCCAGGTAACATTTGGGAGTTGTAAAAGAGGGGCAGTGGGGCAGGCAAGAGGAGGGAACCTCACCGCTCATGTATCCTGCCTAGAGCTACCAGTGCCAGAACCTGAGGAGCAGAGCCGGCCCCGCAAACCCACCCTGCAGCCTGTGTTGCAGCTCAAGGCCCGAAGGCGCCTGGACAAGGTCAGCATGGCCCCACACCAAGAACCCTGAGCTCTGTGGAAGGCATGGCTCCTGCCCTCCAGGAGCTTCCTGGCAAGTCAGGGTAACGGGCTCACCTGAGTTCCGTGGTGTATCCACACTGGAAAACAGACCCTGATGGGTGAGACAGCCTATCCTCTGGAAAGCAGAGGATCTGGGCAAAACAGGGTCTGGCAAACTGGGGGAGAGGGCAGCAAGGAGAGAAGCCTGCAGAGATGGGGTGCGCCACCTTCTGACCATCACTGTCCCTCCCTAGGATACTTTGGCCCCTGGTCCCTTTGCTTCTTTTCCCAATGGCTGGACTGGAAAACAGAAGTCCCCTGATGGTGTGCACCGGGTCCGTGTGGATTTTAAGGTATGGCTTTGAGGGGGAGGATGGCAAGGACTGTGGTTGGAAGAAAGTTACTGATTGTGTCTGAGAAGCCAGGGCTTTAAGATGGATGGATCTGACTTAAGTCCCTGACTGCTCTCTAAACCCTTTGTTCTCTCTTGCCTCAGGAGGATTGTGACCTGGAGAATGTATGGCTGATGGGAGGCCTGAGTGTGCTCACCTCTGTGCCGGGGGGCCCACCTATGGTGTGCTTGCTATGTGCCAGCAAAGGCCTGCATGAGGTTGGATCCCCACCTTTTTTCACAACTCCTGAAGTCTCTATTAGCTCTTATTGATTTCTTGGGCCCTCTCAGCTGGGTCTCATGCCCTGGCCTCCTGGCTCACCCTGTGTTCATCCTTCACTCTCCCACCCCCAGCTGGTGTTCTGCCAAGTCTGCTGTGATCCTTTCCACCCATTCTGCCTGGAGGAAGCCGAGCGGCCCTTGCCCCAACATCATGACACCTGGTGCTGCCGCCGCTGCAAGTTCTGCCATGTCTGCGGGCGAAAAGGCCGGGGATCCAAGGTTTAGGCACTGGAGCCATGGGGTGGGTGGAGGAATGAAGGAGAGGGGTGTCCCTATGGCAGTAGGTCCTGCCATTGCTGTTTTTCTCCAATATCCAACAGCATCTCCTGGAGTGTGAGCGCTGCCGCCATGCTTACCACCCAGCCTGCCTGGGGCCCAGCTATCCAACCCGGGCCACACGCAAAAGGCGCCACTGGGTGAGAGATGAGGCCCAAACCCCTTGCTTTGGAGTTCCAATTAATGCTGCCCCCGCCCCAGCCTTGCTATAGGCCAGGGCTCTCATGAGGAGGGGAAGGTTGAAGGTTGAAGGTTCTTTTGAGAGTTTGATAAATATAACATTTTTTCTTCAGGAATTTCACATAGACAAGAAATTAGGTATAATGATTTAGAGGCTCATGGATTCCACAGTCCCAGGCTCATACCATCCCTTGCTCTAGCCTAACCTCTACTCCGCTCAGTTTCCCCATCACCAGTCTCTCCACCTCGTTCCTTTCCTGTTCTTCTCTTACCCTGCCTGCCTGCCTTCCTTACCTGTGTCCTGCCTACTGTTCACTCCTCTTTGCTCATCCTCCCCTTGCACTACTCTAGCCTGGTGTCTGGCTGTACCCCTAATCTTGCCCTGCCCCCCAGATCTGCTCAGCCTGTGTTCGCTGTAAAAGCTGTGGGGCGACTCCAGGCAAGAACTGGGACGTCGAGTGGTCTGGAGATTACAGCCTCTGCCCCAGGTGCACCCAGCTCTATGAGAAAGGTGGGGACTTGGCAGGGGCCCTGGGCCCTGGGTCCTGGGGGTCCACCGGGGAGTGGGCCAGTCTCCTGCAAGGGCAATTAGAACAGATGCTCTTTTCTAGTGGCTTTCCACCCTCTCTTTGCCGTGGACTCTTTCCTTCTGTTTAGGGTACTCTTCCACAGAGGCTTATCCGGTACACGAAGCAGGGACACAGCTTCTGAGGGCAATGGAAGTGGAGGGCTTGGGACCCCACCCTCATGTGTTCCCTGAGATGCTTCCTGGAACCTTGATCTCCACTGAGCACTTTGAAAACCTGGCCTTTTCTCATTTATTTAGTCATCGTGTTTAGCAAGACCCTATTCCTAGTGAAGCATTGGGACTGCAGGGTTAGAAAAGAGGCTTTTCTTCAGCCAGCTGTTTGGGAATGCTAGGGACCCAACTGGAGCATAACGGAGGCAGCCCATGTAGCAGTCAAGGGATGGCACTCCCACCCCCGCGACAGAAACTCTGACTTGCCCTCTTCTTTCCTCTTCCTTCAGGAAACTACTGCCCAATCTGTACGCGCTGCTATGAAGACAACGACTACGAGAGCAAGATGATGCAGTGTGCACAGTGTGATCACTGGGTGCATGCCAAGTGTGAGGGGCTCTCAGGTGAGTGGGTGGAGTACCAGGGTGTGACTTCAGCCCTTTGGGGATCCCTGTCCTGTCCCCCACCTCAAGCCCTCAGAGGACAGGTGGGCTAAATGTTCTTAGTGACCTAGGGGCTGCTGAGAGCCCCCAAACATTTTCTCGTTTCTCGCCCTGGCTGTTCTAGATGAAGACTATGAGATTCTTTCGGGGCTGCCAGACTCAGTGTTGTACACCTGTGGACCGTGTGCTGGGGCCACGCACCCCCGCTGGCGAGAGGCCTTGAGTGGGGCCTTGCAGGGTGGCTTGCGACAGGTGCTCCAGGGCCTATTGAGCTCCAAGGTGGCGGTCCCACTGCTGCTGTGCACCCAGGTCTGGAGGGCTCGGGGGTCAGGATGGGGTGGGGCCAGACTAGCACTAGCCTTGCTGACTTCCCTCTTTGCAGTGTGGCCAAGATGGAAAGCAGCTGCACCCAGGGCCCTGCAACCTGCAAGCTGTGAGTCAGCGCTTTGAGGAAGGCCACTACAAGTCTGTGGTGAGTGGGACACTGAGAGGAACAGGTGGATGCCAGGAGGCTGGGGTTGGGCAGGGGCTTGGGTCCTGACAAAACCCCTTACAGCACAGCTTCATGGAGGATGTGGTGAGCATCCTGATGAGGCACTCGGAAGAAGGAGAGACCTCAGAGCATCGTGTTGGAGGCCAAATGAAGGGGCTCCTACTAAAGGTGAGCTCTTTGGGGGTATTTATTATAGGGTGGCTTCAGTGGTAGTGGGGAGGAGAGAGTGGGTCCTTTAGACCCACTCCCTTCCATTTCTCCTGGGGAAGCCAGTTCTTCTCATCCTGTTACCCACTCCCCAGCTGCTAGAGTCTACGTTCGGCTGGTTCGACGCCCATGACCCCAAGTACTGGCGACGGAGTACCCGGCTGCCGAAGTGAGCAAGGCTGGGTAGCAGAAGGGGAACCAGGGAGTGAGGGCAAAGGCCAAGGGCACCTGAGGGGAATTCAGGGTCCAACTGGGCTGAGAATAGATGAGCAGAGTTAGGGTCTGGAGGGTGGTAGAACCAGGATGACAGTCCCTAGTGGTTGTAGACTAGCAAAGATTCAGACTGTGGAGTTAGCTCTTACTTTGTTTCTATTTCATGCAAGCCATTGTTGGGGACAGCAGTGAGCTGTGTTGGAGGGGTTGGGTAGGCACTGATGACCCAGACAGTCAGAGTGGCGATGAGGAAGCCCAAGGGATGAGATGTGAAGGAAGAGTATTCCAGACATGAGGAACAACAAGCATTTCATGTGCCAAAGGTGGGCCTGGTTATTTGGGAGACTGAGAGAAATGCCACATGGCAAGAGGACAAAGGGTGTCATGGAATATTTAAGCTGAGATTGTGGGTGGGGTCTAGTCCAGCCATCCTGCTAGATGTGTCAGATACTGACCCAGCCTATCCACAGCGGAGTCCTTCCCAATGCTGTGTTACCCCCATCCTTGGACCATGTCTACGCTCAGTGGAGGCAACAGGAACCAGAGACCCCAGAATCAGGGCAACCTCCAGGGGACCCCTCAGCAGGTACTGGGAAGTGGGAACTGGAAACTAGAGCCCCTGAGTCGGTGATCCCGTCCTAATTCTTAGACCTCCCTTCCCACACTCCCTCCAGCTTTCCAGGGCAAGGATCCAGTTGCTTTCTCGCACTTGGAGGACCCTCGTCAGTGTGCGCTCTGCCTCAAATATGGGGATGCAGATTCTAAGGTGAGGACTACTGCATGAAGCCCCAGGTTGTGGGGCCTAGTCCCTGAGGCCTCTCCTCACATCACTCCTCTGCACCTAGGAGGCAGGGCGGCTCCTGTACATCGGGCAGAATGAGTGGACACACGTTAACTGTGCCATTTGGTCAGCCGAAGTATTTGAGGAAAATGATGGTTCCCTCAAGAATGTGCACGCTGCTGTGGCTCGAGGGAGGCAGATGGTGAGGGCACGGGCCTGGAGAGGTGGGCAGCTTTCGGGGTCTCGGGGGCCCCTCCTTCAGTGGACACAGCTCTTGTTTCAGTGTCTTTTTTGGTACCTAGGACTCTGGTGCAGGAGACACCAGAGTCCCCTTTTTTTCCCCTTTTTTGAGCCCTCTGGCCTGGGAGACTAAAGGTTAAAAGACCTCCTTTTGATTGATCCTGTGCTGAGTGCTTTCCATACAACTTGGCACTTATCTTTTAATACATCCCTGTGAGGTGAGGTGTTGCCTGGGTTAGAATCAGCTCATTGTCAGGAAATGGAATGATAGAGGTACCTGCTGTGGGGGGCACATGTGAATATTAAGTGAAATGACACAGGTTCTATGTTAGACTCACGTGAGAAATATGGTAAATGCCACTCAGCAATATTAGCTGTTATTTTTTTCTACTGCAACATTCTGCTTCAGAAAATCTGAAATAGCTTTGATGTGAACTTGGCCCTCGATGCAGCTAGGTAAGAGATTATGTTCCATGAGTGCCCTTTGTGAAGTGCTGGGCTAGACGGGGCCAAGCAGAATCTAAAGGACAGTGATGCTGAGTGTCAGGCCCTGGCCCTGGTTGCTGGCTTCTCCCCTCAGCAACCCCTTCCACCCACAGCGCTGTGAACTCTGCCTAAAGCCTGGAGCCACGGTGGGCTGCTGCCTTTCCTCCTGCCTCAGCAACTTCCACTTCATGTGTGCCCGGGCCAGCTACTGCATCTTCCAGGATGACAAGAAAGTTTTCTGTCAGAAACATACAGATCTGCTGGATGGCAAGGTGGGCCATTACCGTGGGGGAGACACCTCCCCACTGCTCTCTTCCCCCTTCCACTTAGGGACCCCCACAGCCCCTCAGGCCCAGTCCCTGCCTGCCTCTCAGTGTCTCCTCGCTCTCCTTGAGCCCTTTAGTCAAGCCTCCTGCCTACAAGTCCCTGCCTACGGAGACGTCCCTTGCATCCCTCTCACACCCCTCCAGTCCAGCAACCCCACTTGCCACCCACTTCCCAGGAGATCGTGACTCCCGATGGTTTTGATGTTCTCCGCCGAGTCTATGTGGACTTTGAGGGCATCAACTTCAAGCGGAAGTTCTTGACAGGGCTCGAACCTGATGCCATCAATGTGCTCATTGGTAAGCTGCTTGCTCTCTACTGTGCTCTTCCTGACCTTGCCTGGCCCCACCCTCCTGATGTCTCCTCTGCCCATAGGCTCCATTCGAATTGACTCCTTGGGTACTCTCTCTGATCTCTCGGACTGCGAGGGACGGCTCTTCCCCGTTGGCTACCAGTGAGCAGCCCAGGGGGAAGTTGGTGGGGTTCGGGACTCCAGGACTAGATCTCATTTCCCAAGTTGTCCTGACCCTATGTCCTACATGCCCACCCAACAGGTGCTCCCGTCTGTACTGGAGCACGGTGGATGCTAGGCGGCGCTGCTGGTATCGGTGCCGAATTCTTGAGTATCGGCCATGGGGGCCAAGGGAAGAGCCAGTTCACCTGGAGGCAGCGGAGGAGAACCAGACCATTGTGCACAGCCCCACCCCTTCCACTGGTATGGCCTTAGAACTACATTTTCTTTCCTGAGTGCCACCCTCTCATTTTTATCCTCCTCTCTCCTAAAGAAATTCCAGATTGCTTGTTCTTTTCTCATTGTAATGGCAATAACATAACTTAATGGCTGCGCATTATATGCCAGGGGCTATGCTCAGCATTCACAGATTTCACAGGAATTGAGGGGAGAGTACCATGCTTCCTGCTTTGGGGTGGGGGGAGGTGGTGACAACTTCTGTCAAATGTAAGGAGCCTTTAGGGCCACCTGACTCGGGGCTCCATGCTTATATAATGCTCCCTACAGCTCTCTGAGGAAGGTACAAGCTCCGCTGTACTGCAGCTCAAAAGGGTAGTCGCTCTCCATAGTAACATAGTGGTGGAGCCAGGATTCTAACCTGATCTGCTCAATTCCCAATCTGGCACCTTCACAGCCACGTTGGCACTGAGGGATGTAGCTGAGGACTGGATGGCACAGAGCAAAGAATGGGCTTGGATATTGGTAAAGGGAGAGGCCATTGGGGGCTGAATGGGAGGAGGAAGAGATTGGGATTGTGTTTGCAGGTAAGGAGTTTGTTCCAGGTTAGAGTCTGACATGAAGTAGAGAGGGGAGGAGGGTACATCTGTCCTGGATGGAAACAAGGGAATGTTGGGAGGAGGCGGCAGAGATCAGCTTGCACAGGTTGGGTGGAGCCAAGTAATGGGGAGCCAAAAGTGCCAGGATGGGGCGGATGCGTTTGATGTGGCAGGGATGCACAGAGCAGGTAAGAAAGTGGTAGGACTGGCTGGGCTGGAGAGAGAGCAGTGCCACTCATGCATGTAGGGCCTGAATCAGAGCCATAGATAGCCATGTGGGGAGATGGCAAAGGATGGCTGAGGAAGGGTCACAAAGGGGCCCTGGTCCCGGTGCATGTGGAGGCTTTACAGAAGCTATGCAGAGGGTTGCAGTCTGACTGACGACTGGGGACCAGTGCCCATTGTGACTGGAGCAGGGGCAGGGATGGAGAAGATGCAGTTGGCCCAAAAGAAGGGAGGACATGTGAGGAAAGGCTTTAATAAAGAGCTCTCGCCACCCCTGATGCCATTTTCTTGCCTCTTTAGAGCCCCCAGATCATGTCAACCCCCCACCAGATACAGATGCCCTTATCCCTGGAGCTCCTGAGCACCACTCACCTATTCAGAACTTGGACCCCACTCTTCGGCCAGATCCAAGCAGCGCCCCTCCTCCGGCTCCCCGCTCCTTTTCGGGGGCTCGAATCAAAGTGCCCAACTACTCACCATCCCGGAGGCCCTTGGGGGGTGTCTCCTTTGGACCCCTGCCCTCCCCTGGTGAGTACTTGGGAGTATTCAGGGGAGGGATGGGGCAGGTGAGGCAGGAGCACCTGGCTGACAATGACTCTTCCTCCCACAGGAAGTCCATCTTCTCTGACCCACCACATTCCTACAGTGGGAGACCCGGACTTCCCAGCTCCCCCCAGACGCTCCCGTCGTCCCAGCCCCCTGACTCCCAGGCTGCCACCATCACGGCGGGCCTCCTCCCCTCTCAGAACCTCTCCTCAGCTCAGGGTGCCCCCTCCTACCTCATTCCTTAGAGCCCTTACACCTACCTCAGGGGAGCTGGCTCCCCCTGGCCCTGCCTCATCTCCACTACCCCCTGAAGACCTGGGCCCAGACTTTGAGGACATGGAAGTGGTGTCAGGACTGAGTGCTGCTGACCTGGACTTTGCGGCCAGCCTGCTGGGGACTGAGCCCTTTCAGGAAGAGATTGTGGCTGCAGGGACAGTGGGGAGCAGCCATGGGGGCCCAGGGGACAGCTCAGAGGAGGAGGCCAGCCCTATCCCCCACTATATCCACTTCCCTGTGACTGTGGTGTCTGGCCCTCCCTTGGCCCCTGGCACTCTCCCTGGAGCCCCTCGCATCGAACAGCTGGACGGAGTGGATGATGGCACAGACAGCGAGGCTGAGGCAGTCCAGCAGCCTCGGGGTCAGGAGACTCCTTCGGGGCCAGGGGCAGGCCGCGCTGGGGTCATCGGGGCTGCAGGGGACAGGGCCCGACCTCCTGAGGACTTGCCATCAGAAATTGTGGATTTTGTGTTGAAGAACTTAGGGGGGCCTGGGGACGGGGGTACTGGGCCCAGAGAGGAGCCACTCCCCCCAGCGCCGCCCCTGGCCAATGGCAGCCAACCCCCCCAGGGCTTGCCCCCTAGCCCTGCTGATCCCACTCGGACATTTGCCTGGCTCCCTGGGGCTCCAGGGGTTCGAGTATTGAGCCTGGGCCCTGCCCCTGAGCCCCCCAAACCTGCCACATCCAAAATCATCCTTGTCAACAAGCTGGGGCAAGTGTTTGTGAAGATGGCTGGGGAGGGTGAGCCTGTCTCCCCAGCAGTGAAGCAGCTGCCTCTTCCTCCTCCCATCCCCCCCACAGCCCCCACTTCCTGGACTCTGCCCTCAGGACCCCTGCTGGGTGTGTTGCCAGTGGTGGGGGTGGTCCGTCCTGCGCCGCCTCCACCCCCCCCTCCATTGACACTAGTGTTGAGCAGTGGGCCCTCCAGTCCGCCCCGCCAGGCCATCCGTGTCAAAAGGGTGTCCACCTTCTCTGGCCGTTCCCCACCAGTGCCTCCCCCGAGCAAGACACCCCGGCTGGAGGAAGATGGAGAGGCCTTGGAGGATCCCACCCAGGGTCCAGGGCTTAGTAGCAGCGGGTGAGTGAGTATGCTGAGGTTAGAGGTGGGCAAGAGAGTTGGGCAGGAGAAGGCAGCTCAGGCTTCTTGTGGTTTCCCTCACCCCCCGCCCCCTACCAGGTTTAGCCGAGTGAGGATGAAAACGCCTACAGTGCGTGGAGTTCTCAACATGGATGATTCTGGGGAGCCCACTGGGGAGGAAAGCCTGAGGTGAGTGGCCAGTCCCTTTTCCCTGGAAGCTCTGGGATCTTTGTCCCTTCCCTCTTCTGACAGGTCTCTCCTCACAGGCCCCTCCAGGACCAGTCCCCTCTGCTGCCACTTCCAGAAGGTGGTCCTCCCCAGGGTCTTGATGGTCCCCCTGACCTTCTGCTTGAATCCCAGTGGCACCACTACTCAGGTAGGGACCAGCCTTTTCTTCTCACCACGTTCTTTCCTGTGCTTGCTCAGCTGAATGACTGACAGGTACAGTGGAGAATTGGTACACTTCAAAAGACACCTACTGGGTGTTGCACATTGCACACCGATCTGGGAACAGGCCTAAGGCTCAGCATTAGAGTTATAGAGATGCCCGCAAGGAGTTTATGGCCTGTGACAGAAATAGAGATAAGAAGTTTTAGCTCGATGTGAGAGGGTCTCTAAAAGTGCCTTGCCCAGCATGCCAAGAGCCCCAGGGAGAGCTTCAGAGCCTAGTCTGCCAGGGTCAGAGGGTCAGGTACCTAGTAAAGCTGAAGATGAAGTTCAGGGGATTATCCAGAGAGGATGGATCCAGAGGAGGGTCAGGAACAGTAGGAAGGACATCAGAGGAGAGCGGTGTCCTAGAGGCCCAAGGAAGGGAGTAGTCAGTAGTCCCAACTGCCATGGAGGGCCCTAGGCATGCAGGGTCTAGGATTGGTGTGTACCATGTAGGCCAGTGGCACAGGTTGGGAGGATGCTGTGTCGGAGTCCAGAATCAAAGACGGTGGTTAGTGAGGAAGCCAGAACAGCACCTAGGCGCTTTGCCAAAAAGCTCAGCTAAGAGTCTGGGAGGAGGAGGTGGGCCAACAGCTTAGAGGGGTTTGGTGTGAGGGCTGAGACAGCAAAGCCAAGGGTGAAGGCAAAGGGGGTGAGAGGAGGCATGTGGTCAGGTTGAATAGGAGACCCCTGACATGGAGGAAAGGGGAGATTAGTTGTATCTGTAGACATCAGTATACAGGATGAGGGCACTTGGAATCGTTTGGCTGAAATCTCAGTGAAGCCAGAAGATAAGTACTCTGTAGTTCGGGGAGGGCAGAGAGGGGGCTGCAGCCAAGCAAGTTGGTAATTAGCAGCCTGAGGTTTGGAATTTTCAGTGGCCCCAGTCCTGTTCTGATATGTGGATTTTCTCATTGTGTAGAACGCAGCTGCTGAGCACGGAAGTGGAGTGAGGTAGAGTGAGACTGCTTAACTGAAAGACTGCTTATGGGGTCAGAGAGGGCATGAGAATATGGCAGTGACCATGACAGGCAGGTCCCTGACTGCCCTTAGGGAGCGTACCACACTTTGGTAGAGGAAACAAACATGTACATTACCTAGTGTGTTCAGAGAACAGAACGGAGGTGAGGATGGGAGGGCTAAGAAGAGGTGGGAGAAGTTATCAGAGGTGGACCCAGGGGCACTGAGGCCTAGAGGTGATGTGAGTCACACAGCAAGTCCAGTTTAGAATTGTTAGGACTGGGAGAACATGTGGGTAGGTTGGCCCAGAGAAGTGATGTGGGGAAATAGTGACCTTGTGAGTCCTGCCTCTCTTTAAAGTATGGTGCACTGAAACTTACGTTACCCCCACTCCACCAGATATAATGGTCAGTCCTCAGTCCATATCCTGCTTGAACCAGCAGCTTTCGGTGTGCTGATCCCTCCCCTCTTTGAAGCACTCTCTTTCCTGGCTTCCGGAAGCCCACCCTCTCCTGACCTCTCTAGTTGTGCCTCCTCAATGCCCCAACCTGTCAACTTTGGCATGTCCAGGGTGCTCTCATCTAATTTCATAGCCCTAAATCCCATTTCTAATTCTGATAGCCCCCAAGTTGCTAGCCACACTCCTTTATCCTGGTGCCTGCTCTCCATCTCCACCAGCAAGTTGCAGGGAAGTTTTCTAAGGGGAATCTCAGACTCAACAAGTTCCAAACTGAGCTTTCAACCTTTTCCCCAAACTGCTTTCTCCTGCACCCTCACTGTCACTATCCTTCCAATTATTCGGGCCCCAAACCTCAGAGTTTTCCTCGACCATCACCCCCACCTCCCTTTCTTACATCTATATCTCTTGCATCAGTAAGTCCTTTCTGCTGTATCTTTAAAATCTTTAGCCCATGAGAAATCTCTTAAATAGCTCGTAATGTACATGTGTTTGATTCTGTATGGTCCTATATATTAATAACATATTTGTAATACAGAAATATGCTGCATATAAAAATATTCACGTGCAAAATATAGTTCTTCAGTATTTTTAATTTTATATGAGACAAAAGAATGAGGGGTGGGTGTTTATGGTAGATTGGGTGTTTGGGTAAGCCATAGTGTGTCTTGTGGGGCCAAAACACTCCAAGCTTCCGTGGAACTGCTCATCTAGCCTTCACTGGGCATTTAGATCCAGAGTATGTGCTTGTGCCCAGGGAGGGAGGGCGGTCGGGAACCTGGAGGTTTTGACTCCAGGAGGGGTGATTCTTACCTACTCTGACCTGCTCCCTGGGACCAGGTGAGGCTTCAAGCTCTGAGGAAGAGCCTCCATCTCCAGAGGATAAAGAGAACCACGCTCCGAGACGGGCTGGCCCGCATCTGCGGTTTGAGATCAGCAGTGAGGATGGGTTCAGCGTGGAGGCAGAGAGCTTGGAGGGTGAGTTTGGAGTAGTGGTGGCAGGGAGGGAAGGTGTCTCATAAAATACCATCCTGACTCTGCTGTGGCTCCGCCCTCTCCTCAGGGGCATGGAGAACTCTGATTGAGAAGGTGCAAGAGGCCCGAGGGCATGCCCGGCTCAGACATCTCTCCTTTAGTGGTAAGTGGGGGATCCACAGGGGCCCAGGGGGCTGGGATCACTTCCTGAGGGCAAGGTGGGCCACTGACATGACCTTTGATTTTCTTCAGGAATGAGTGGGGCAAGGCTCCTGGGCATCCACCATGACGCTGTCATCTTCCTGGCAGAGCAGCTGCCTGGGGCCCAGCACTGCCAGCACTATAAGTTCCGCTACCACCAGCAGGGAGAAGGCCAGGAGGAGCCACCCCTGAATCCCCATGGGGCAGCCCGTGCCGAGGTCTATCTTCGGTGAGAGGTCTGGGGTATGACGCCTGGGTTGGGGGAACCCTATGGACAGTCTCAAGGGTAAAAATTAAGTCTGCACAGGTGGGAAACAGGCCGGGGAAGAGATACTAGGCCATTCCCGGAATTACTACAGTTCATCTCAGAATGAACCTTTTAGTGCCCTTTTGCTTTGTCTCCATTGCAGTGGTTTTCCTCCCACTCTGCCAGCAGCAGGCCCAGGCCAAGAATAGGGGGTAGCACCTCGAAGGAATGGCTCTGAACCTCCCTCCCTTCTCTTCCTCTGCAGGAAGTGCACCTTTGACATGTTCAACTTCCTGGCCTCCCAGCACAGGGTGCTCCCTGAGGGGGCCACCTGCGATGAGGAAGAGGATGAGGTGCAGCTCAGGTCAACCAGGTATGGGGGCCAGGCCAGGGCGCAGGGGTGGTCTGGAAGGCCCCTAAAGAGGCTGACCGGAGGCAGAAGAGATCATTTCTGGGTACCAGCCTGTGTAACACTGTTGCCCCCTATCAGACGTGCCACCAGCCTGGAGCTGCCCATGGCTATGCGCTTTCGCCACCTCAAGAAGACATCCAAAGAGGCTGTGGGTGTCTACAGGTTAGTGGGGTTGGGGGGAAGATGCCCCTTGGGTGGATGACAGGTGCCCTGGTGTGGGGCTGCCTTGGTTTCTGTCCCCCTGCCCCCTGAGCTCCCCTTGCCCGTCCTACCCTGCAGATCTGCCATCCATGGGCGGGGCCTGTTCTGTAAGCGCAACATCGATGCTGGCGAGATGGTCATTGAGTACTCTGGTATTGTCATTCGCTCTGTGCTGACTGACAAGCGGGAGAAGTTCTACGATGGGAAGGTGGGCTTTGCCAGGTCATGGGAATGAGGTGGGTGAAGCAGGGCCTACCCATGGGAACAGGGCACCTAACTGCCCCCACTTTGTCCCTGTAGGGTATTGGGTGCTACATGTTCCGCATGGATGACTTCGACGTGGTGGATGCCACAATGCATGGCAACGCTGCCCGCTTCATCAACCACTCGTGTGAGCCCAACTGCTTCTCTCGAGTCATTCACGTGGAGGGCCAGAAGCACATCGTCATCTTCGCCCTGCGCCGCATCCTGCGTGGTGAGGAGCTCACCTATGACTATAAGTTCCCCATCGAGGATGCCAGCAACAAGCTGCCCTGCAACTGTGGCGCCAAGCGCTGCCGTCGGTTCCTTAACTGAAGCTGTGGCTGCCCACGCCCCCCTGCTGCCATCTTGCCCCTGGTCTGGGGGCTCCCTTGTCCCTCCCAGAGCATCTCACCCCCACCCTCATGTTCAGGGTGGATGTGGGTGTGCAGGTGGCCAGGGCCCTGTCCCCACCCCTCCAGCCCACTCAGCAATTGCCCCCTTCTTGCCCTGGGGGCCCAGAATGTAGATATTGTACAAAGGTTTCTAAATCCCTTCTTTTCTATGCACTTTTTTATTTAAGAGGTGGGATCCCGGGTGGGAACCCCCCCACAATAAAGTCTGTCAATGTTTGGAGAGGTGGTCTTAGTTTGTATGGTACTGGGGGCATGTAGGAGCTCTTATTTCTCTGTGCCCCACACCCATTCTGAGCCAAGGAAGCCCATCAGCCCCAACAGGTGGGTGAGAGGCCATTATTTGAATCAGAAGTAAATTATGGGGTCTGTCGAGGCTTCAGAGCAACAGATGTTCTACATATTATAAATTAGAATCCAGCTGGGTGTCTGTGGATGAAGTCTCTTGGGTTGCCCAGAGGCACATGAAGCCAGCTCTCCCATACCTGGTCTTGTGTGGGACAGAATGGGCCCGTTTCGGGGGGTGGGGTCGAGGATGTCTGTTGAGTCTTGGCCCAATTAAGACTATTTCAAGAGGGCTCATAATGAGTCTAGGACACAGCAGGCACTTATTTCAAGGGAACCTTTACTGTAGAGTACTAGGCTGGGTGAGCCCCAGGTCAGGCAAGCTTGGACAGCACCTGCAGGGCATCTGCCCGTCCTAGCTGAGCCAGGTGTGCACCAAGCTGGCCCAGAGAAGCGGAGGGCTCCCTTGCCACCACCATCTCAATCAGGGCACGCAGAGGCGAGTGACTAGGTCGCAGTGAGTAGGCAAAGGTGGACCAGGCAGCAGGCAGTCCATATCTTGCAGCCAGGTGTCGAGTGGTACCACAGGACAGTGGCCCACCTGGTCCAGGCTCAGGGTCCAGCAGCACAATCAGTTCCTCCAGCACCTCCAGTTCATCCAGGAGACGGGACAGGGGCTGTGATGCCAGATTTGGCAGCTCTAGGAGACAGAGGAGTGAGGGGGAGAATTAGGGGCTTCCAGTCCTTCCCCTTGGCATGTCGGGGACTAACCCCCCCAGGAGTGGAAGCAGAGAAACCTTCCATGAGTCACCTGTCTTTGATGTCTCCAGAGGGCCTTGAGAGGTGTTGGAGTCACTGCAAAGCAAGCCAGGATAGGGGTGGTAGGGTCTGCGCCTCTGCAGGGCAAACAGAAGGATGGCTGCTGAGGTCATGAGCAGAACCAACACCAGAGGCAGGGTAAAGGTCAGCAGGGCCTGCCACTGCACGGTGTGCTCAGATGTCGGTGAGGGGATGGAAATTGCTGGTGAGCTGGGCTCCTGGGAGCTTAGGATGCTGGTTGTTTCAGGCTTCAGAAGGCAGGTCTCCTTAGCAGGGGCCGGCCTCTGGGAATAGGGGGTTGGAGTAAAGCAGGAGGCAAACCCTGCTCCTGCCCCCTCTGCCCAAATCTCCCATCCTTATAAGCCCTCCATAGAGCCACATCCCCACCTGATCCAGACCCCCATACTACTATAATCCTAGCTGTCACCCCCAGATACAATGCCCCCACCTCTATCCTCTTCAGTGGGGCTATACCACCACCTTTGACCCAGACTCTGCCCACCCAATCCCAAACCATGCCCTCCACACCCCACCCCACCTCTGGCAGGCTGAACCCTTGCCCAAGCAGCCCGACCCCGGACCAGCACCTCTCTGCAGCGCGGCTGGGTTCTCGCTGGAATGGGGGCCCTGGCTCCTCCGCCACAGAGGCTACATAGCTCTTCGTTGTGGGGGTTGCACTGCCCAGGAGGACACTTTTTGAAGGGGTGCGTTACGTGATCACCAAAGTCATTGAGCCCGCAATTTTCCGAAAACTCATAGTCTAGTTGGAGACAGGGTCTTATAAGTGGCTTCCAAGCCCCACCTCCTCTAAAAGGACCTTTCCCCTTTTGTCCTATCCCAGAACTTCTCATCCCACCCATCAGTGGGAAGTGCTCACCCCTCCATTCTCCCATCCCTACACTAGCCCTGCCAGTCTCTCTCAAAACCTCCTCTGCAGCACCACCGGGCATGGCTCAGCGATAGAGCATCGACCTAGGATCCAGGAGATCCAGGTTCGATTCCTGGTCAGGGCACATGCCCGGATCACGGGCTTGATCCCCAGTCGGGGGTGTGCAGGAGGCAGCTGATCAATGATTCATCACTGATGTTTCTCTCTCCCTTCCTCTCACTGAAATCAATAAAGATATATTAAAAAAAAAAACAAAAAACCCTCTCCATAGGCTCTGTACCCTTCACACCCCATCTGCTTCCACACTCTGCCCATGTTGGGATTGATCTGTATAGCTCACCCCTTCCTCACTGCCTGGATCCCACCTAACAGGCCACAACCCTTCGGTGGCCCTCATGTAACCCTTTTTCACAGGCTCAGCCTCCATACCTGCCTTATCATCACCCCAACTCCGAAGCAGGCCCCCCAAACCTTGCTCCTTCACCAGCTTCCTACCACCCCCTACTCCGCCCAAACATGGATATATACCCTGTCCCTTCTCACCTGGGCATGGGGGTGGCCCAAAGCGCTGCAGGCAGCTTCCACAGCACAGGTTGTCAGGGTTCCAGTACTCGAGCCGGCTGCAGTGCTGGGAGGCTTCCTGAGGCACCACCTGGGCCAGGAACAGCACAGCAGACAGGAGGCGTTGGGGCCCCATCCCAGCAGGCAGCCTGGGGGACCACGACCACAGGGTTTCCGGCCAAGCACCTTTGCCACTTTAACAGGAAACCAGGGAGAAGGAAACAGTGGATGTGGAGGCATAGGACCCCCAGGCTCCTGCAAAAGCCAGGAATCTACCCCAAGCTCCCAGTCCAGCTCCTGGACCATTATCAGAGGCCACAAGGCCTTAAGATTGCTGGAACAAGGGCTCTGAAGCCAGACTGCCTGGATTTCATATCCCATCTCTGCCATGTTCCATCCATATAGTAGGAGAATACCACCTGTCTCATAGGGTTATTGTGGAGAATTAAAACTCTTACTAGAGTCAACTGTAACTGAAAAGTAAAAAATGATTAAAAAAAAAATCCTTACTAGAAATGAAGCTCCTTAGGACAGGACCTGGCATATGGTAAGCTTAAGTATTAGGTATTACTGACTCCCATTTCAGGGAACTGGGGATGGAGGACCCAGCCCTCATCTACTGAAAATTCCCACTCAACTTCGAGCAACCTTACCTTAACTTCTAACCCCAATCTCTTCTGTACTGGGATTCCTCCAATCTGCCACAACCAGGCGTCTTCCCCTTGAAAAGCCTCAGATGGATGTACTGAAGTTTCCAGCACGAAGGCGCCCCCACCCCCAACAGTCCCACTTGGGGGTTTCTAGGGCGTTGGACTCTGAGTCTGATAAAATTTAAGTTCTTCGGCTGTAGTTGTGGCTAGAGCCCCACCTACTTCCCCTTTTCGTCAGATGTGGGGGTGGAAGGAAACTCCAACCCAAGCTACGCTCAAAGCTTAAAATCTGCAATACAGAACTTTATTCAGGGTGGGGTGGTAGACCCCAGAGGCTGTGGAAGATGGCCCTGTGGAGTTGAGGGAGCTTTGAGAAGAGGTCCTGGCCAGGAACACTTCTACCCATTAGGGGTGGAGGGCAAGAGGGCCAGGATCTCAGAATTGGCCATGCTGGTGGTCTAGGGGATGTCGTGGGTTTCTTCCTTGGGAATGGTGCCGGGTATGGGGATAGGAGTGGGGAGAGGTGGGTTAGAGGCATGGGGCAGAGCAGGTGATGAAGTAACTAGAGTTCCTGGGGGTGGTCTAGGATAGGTGCTCAGGGGCCGACCTCAAGATTAGAGATCCAAGCTGGTCTTGGGTTTGGGATTCAGGGTGGTTTGGGGGTTGGGACTTAGATGCTGGTCTTGGAACGGGGCTCAGTGTTAGTCTTAGGATACCAAAGGTTTGAGATACTGTTATTGAGGCAAAGGATCAGGTTCATCTCAGGATATAAGAGCCTTAGGGTATGAGAAGTCTTGGCAGGCTGGTCCTGAGATACCTGCACCTGGGTTCCCACCCACAGAGCGGCCACGGGAGGTTCCGGGAGATGGGTTGCAGGTGCATGAAGTTGCAGAAGCCACCGTGGGTACATTCTCTGGGCTGAGGATAGATGAATGGAGGGGGCCATTATCACTGACAGCCCACCAACACACACACACACAGGAGTCTGGGACTTCAGGTGCCTATCCCGCCCCTTTACTGCCATACCCCATTTCATACTGCAGATAGCATGACTCCTGGATGCCGGTGACAGGAGACAGCTCAGCATGCAGTCTGCCCATTGAACCAGCAGTTACTGAGTTCATCTACTGCCCGATCAGCATCCTCTTCACTCGGAAACTGAGGGGGAAGTCGGTAAGGGTCAGCATTCAGATTCAGAAACCTCAGGGGATTAGTTAGCAGCTCTGAGGCTACACTGGATTTAGTGATGGACCTCAAGCTATGAGGCTTCAGTGGTGACCTTTAGGTATTGAAATGCCTCTACCTCTGGGCTCTAATGGGAGGAAAGCAGGCACCTTGACATAGACATTGCCCACGGGGTGGTCCCCTAAGTTCATCTTTTCAATATCCCCATACTTCTGCAGTTCCATGAACACCTCCTGCGAAGACCAGGAGGTGTTCAGCTGAGTTCCTGGACGACAAAAAACTCAGCCCACCTCTGCCAACCCTCACCTCAAAGTTATCATAATGTTCTTGCACCTCCACGTCGCTCACATGACCTGAGGGGGTAGGGTGGAATCAGAGAGTGGCCTGATGAGGGCTGTCCGGCTTGCCTCCAACAAACGGTCCCTCACAGAGCAATCCCTTTGCAGTTTGGGCGGTGTTCCGAGGACTCCTATGCAGGTTGAGCAGCACTACGGTCTGAATAGAGTTAAGAGGGGCAGGGCCTGAGCAAAGAGGGCAGGGCTATGTACAAAGGAGTTGGGGAAGCCTCTGGAGTGCATCAGCCAGGCTTGTCCCTAAGGAAACCAAGAAGAGGGAAGACCGAGAAGTGAAAGACAACCCAGGGGTGTAGACCGGGGGAGGAACTTGCAAAGGTCCGACTAGGGAAAAGCCGGGCGGCAGGGTGGGGTGGGCCTAAGAAATCCGGAAAAGGCGGGACCTCGTGACGGTAGACAACAGAGGGGAACGGCAGGGAGGCGTTAACCCCTCAGGCGCCGTGCCAAGGCTCACCTGGCTGAAAGTTGGTTTGTTGTGCAGCCGGGAGCAGCGGTCCCCATGCCGGCAGGCCCTGATCTTAAAGTAAAAAGAGCAGTTAACCCTGGAAGAGGTGCAAAGACATAGGTGAACCGAGGGCGGGATACCCCAGAAACACCGTGCCACGCGGCCCAGCAACCCCGATGGGCCCGTTCTCACTTGTCTTTCTCAGTCTCGAATATCGAAGCTAAATATTCAGCCATTTTTGCCCGAATCCTCCAACTCGGTGGGCCCTAAGTCACTTCCGTTGCTTAAGAGCATTGGGAAGCGTAGTTCTTCGCTGCCTTCGGCACGCGCTCAGAAACCCCCCTAGTGCGCTTGCGCGCTGGAGGCCTGCGCCTTATCCGCAAAAATCACCGATCGAAATTCCCTGAAAGCGCATGCGTGCATCGCTGCCTATCAAAAAAGACTACAAACTCCAGAGATACTTGCGGCATCTCACGCAAACTTCCGTAGTTGAAAGCGGCAAAGGCATCCACCCCTCGGAAGTAAACTCCACTGGTGAGATGGGGGACGTTTCACGTACCCCTATAAACGTAAAGAGCGTCTCAACGCAATCAGCTTGCTGGTGTGGGCGGGGGTGCCTTACTTTCAGCAAACGCACCCTTCAATTTATCTCTGTTTTGTCGTAAAAGGGGCGTGTTTCGCGATCCTTGCATCTCACAGTGTGAAGACTTGGGTCTTGCCCCTCAGACCCTCGGGACGACCCGGCCCCAGCGCAACTATGAACTTGGAGCGGGTGTCCAACGAGGAGAAGTTGAACCTGTGCCGGAAGTACTACCTGGGTAAGGGCGTCTCCTAGAGTCCCAGGAGACGAGAGGGGACGGGAATAAGGTCTGGGGTGCTGGATTCTTGGATCTAAGGGATGAAGCGGCTGGGAGCGCTGGCTCTGAGGGAAGGGCCTGGGTCCTGAGGAAGGAGAAGGCTGGGCCTTAAGAGCTTCTTGGTCCCAAGAGAGGAGGGGGAGTTGGGGACTGGACTTCTGGATCCTGAGAAAGTTGGCTGAGGAATCAGATTCCTGGATCCCAGGGAGGAGCTTCAATACCTAAGTCCCTAATAGCAGAGATCTCAATTTGAACTTGGGTGTGGGAGAGGATCTTCCAAATAAGTCCTCTAGGTGGGCGTTGGGGAGAATACTCATTGCCTTATGTCCCAGTTTGGTTTTTTTCTCTTTAGGTGGGTTTGCTTTCCTCCCTTTTCTCTGGCTGGTCAACATCTTCTGGTTCTTCCGAGAGGCCTTCCTTGTCCCGGCATACACAGAGCAGAGCCAAATCAAAGGCTGTGAGTCCAGGGCACTGTTGAAAGGCGGCCACTGGGGAGGGGGGCGATGTGGAGCTTTGGTAGGATGGGATGATGGAAGTTCCAGAATTCCAGGGGTCTGTGGAAGAGAAGAGAAAACTGGTCCGGAGGTGACCAGAGAGCAGGTGGAAGCCAACTTTCCCCACTCCTGTTACCTCTTACAGATGTCTGGCGCTCAGCTGTGGGCTTCCTCTTCTGGGTGATTATACTCACCACCTGGATCACCATATTCCAGATCTACCGGCCCCGTTGGGGCGCTCTTGGGGACTACCTCTCCTTCACCATACCCCTGGGTACCCCATGACAACTTCTTCAGCACAGGCTTGGGACCTGATCAAATTCTCCCAGGATGGACTCCTCTACTCTGAGCCCAATCTCAAGCCCCTAATACTGTTCCTGTCTCCTATATACTGTTGACATCCCCCAATAAATGACCCTAATTCTCTATGTTGACTTCCTGGGATCTTTTGGACATTGAAACAGAAAATGATTATTAATAGTCAGAAACATTCATTGAATGCTTACTTTTTTCCAGGGTTAGTGCTTCACATGTTATGTGCATTTTTTCACTGACTGCTACTCAGAACCCCCTGAAATAGGAACTATTCTGCTTCGGAAACCTATTTTACAGATGGGAAATCTGTAAGAAAGGAATAATGTTTCTATTACTAGGGGCTGCTATCCTGTACTGGTAGTATGTGAGTTTGAAAACATTACTTTCCCATTTGGCCTAAGTATTCTCATCTGCATAGTGGACCACTGTGCTACTGCCTGGAGTTTATCTGGGTCAAGACATACGCGGTAAAATGAAGTTTCCCATTTTCTGAAGGAGATGTCTGCTTTATTAGAGAAAGCTTCCTTAAACCAAACTATTTAAAATTTCAGTGTTTTATTGTTTACCCCATCCTCAAAACGTAAACTCTATTAGGACAAATATTTTTGTTTATTTTGTACACTGCTGGTCCCCAATGCCTGTAAGAGTTACTCGCACACTAATATTTGCTAAGGGAATGAAGTTGTGCCTGAAGAGATTAATAGGTAGCTGGCACCTAGCGAGTGCTCAGTTAGAGGGAACGAAGCCTAACTCCAGACTTGTCTTCCAATTCGGAGCAAGAGGTACTTCCACAGTTAAATAAGTACCGTTAATACCTAAGTGGGTTTTATTCAGAGCTACAAGTTCCGTGAGTCCTCGCGATGCGCGGATCCTGTGTCTCCCACCGTGCCTCGCGCGGCGCAGGCGCTGTTACTCCGGCTGAGTCTCCTGAGAACTACACCTCCCAGAAAGCGTTCCGGGATGTCGTTGGTTTGTTTCCGGAAACGGGTCCTCAGCAAGGTGGGGCTTAGAGCTAAGAGCAGATGGCGGTAGCTGTCAATTGGTCAGGGTTTAAGATCGACGGTTGCACTGACTAATGGGGATAAGCGACTGCCGGTGGGGGCGGAGCACCAGAGGGGAACTAGAGGTGGTGGCTGCGGCGGCAGTCCCGGTCCGATGCTGCTCAGGGCGGAAAACCTCGGGCACACGAAGCTTGTCTTTAGACCAATCTCCGTCTGCCTCCGGCCTAGACTTGTGACCCTAGGCCCTTTTGGGCTCCTCTGACCCAGCTAGCCAGACCCCAGACCCGAACCATGTTCCCGGTGAAGGTGAAAGTGGAGAAATCAGGTGAGGACTCCGAGATCAGGGGCCCGTAGAGGAGCACGGGACTGATCAGGGTATGGGAGTCCCGATAGACAGGGTTGTTGCGACTCGACTTCTCCTTGCAGCGCTTCTGACTATCGCAGTGTCGGGCATCGAGCGATTTCTGCCACCTGCATACCTTTCCGGTCTTTGCTCAAGATAGCTTTGAGATTGAATGGTGGTGGCTTGGGCAGTGTGGTGCGGTAAGACATGGGATTCCAAGCCCAGTGACTCTGAGAAGGACTCTTTTCTTGGCTGTACCTCAGTTTTTACATTGCCAGCGGTGGTTATGAGTCAAGCATTGTACTCAGTGCCTGAAGTACAAGGAAGTTTTTACTCCTCGCAGTCACTGTATCCCAAGAATCCTAGAAATCGGAAATGTGGTAGATGGGGAAACAGAAGCTGAGAGAGAGGAAGTCATTTTGGTTTGGGGCTGAGCTCATGGGAACCCAGGACTGGCATGTTAGGGCGGTGGGAGAGGCACAGGATACAGGCAAAATATAATAAAATGGTGTAGGATGTTAGGTGGTATAAGTGGTAATAAAATGAAGCAGGAGAGAAAACGTGAGATCTGCAGTGAGGCAAGGTGAGGGAGAGAGCCATGAGAATATGTGAGTGAACAGCAAGTGAGACAAAGGAAATAGCTTTGAAAAAGCCCTGAGGTGGAAGCCTTGTCTGGCCTGTTCCAGGACCAGCCAGGAGGCCAGTGTGGCTGGAACAGAGTGAGTGAGGTAGAGAGTGTGAGGAGATAGAGGCAAAGAGGGGAGGGGAGAGGAACAGATCTTGTGGGCCCTGGTTAGAACTTTGGCTTTTGCTCTGAGGGAAATGGGAAGCCAAGGGAGGGTTTTGAACTGAGGCGTGAGTTAATAAAGATGCCTCTCAAATGGAAAAAAAAAAATTGTGGGTGGAAAAGTATAGGGGTCCTGACCACGATGATGGTGTGGGTAGGTCGGTCATGGAGGCTTGTGAACACTAGGCTGAAGAGCTCAGGCTCTGTCCTGGGGATGCTGTGGAGTCATGAAGGGTTCTAAGGGCAGGATCAGGATCAGGGTTGGTTTTAGGAAGATTTCACTGGCCACCTTGTGGAGGGTGGATCAGAAGGGGAGACTGAGGTTAGGAGCCCAGGGGAAGAAGGAAGGAAAAGGACCAGGGTGGGGAGGGGAGGGTTGGGATAGGTGGGAGAAAAACTCAGGAGGCTAGGTGGACAGGGGTTGATGGGTTGGAAAGGAGGAGGGAGGGGGTGTCCATGTTGAGTCCCAGGAAGGGACTGGGGGACAGTGGGGCTACCCTGAGATGGGGGCAGGAAAGAGGGTAAGTTTAGAGAAACACTGAGGCCAGTGTGGGACCCAGTAGGAGGAAGGAGCTTGTGCAGCATCCAGGAGGAGGTGTCCAGGAGTCCATGGGATCCCAAGGTCTGAGGTTCAGGAGAGAAGTGGAGGCTAGGGAAAGAGATGTGGGCATGATCCATACCTTGGCTCCTGAACAAGGCTTTTTGCTAGAATCCCAGCTGCTCCCACCCCCCTACCCTGTCTCTCCTCTGAGCGATGTCAGGAATCCCTGCATCTTCTGGTCTCCTCAGGAAGTCCCAGGGCTGGTCAAAGCATATCCCCAAGTGTCCTTCCAGGCTCTGAGCACTGAGCCAGAGCACCTACTAGTTGGAAGAGGAGAGCAAACACCTCCCAGGGTGAGAGGAGAATATTTATAACATCATTAACTCCTTAAGTTCTGTGATGATGGGAGGCAAATACATAGGCTGCAGGGCATGTGACAGTGGGCAGACTACTGAAGCAGTGAGCAAGAGCTCTGGGTTCCTGAGCTGTCCCACCTAAGACAAGTCACCTTACCTCATTGGTCAGGAAAGTGGGCCCAGATTTTATTTCCCGTGGGGGGGGGGAGCCAAAAATGGGTATTTGGGGTGAAGTCTCCCAATTAAATGTTGTGAGCTGATTCAGATTTAATTTGGATTTAAAGTAACACCACTGCCTTATCCAAACGAAGCATATCTGGGGCCTAGATTCTGCACCCAGTTGGAGTCCCTGCCTTTTAATTTCAGCTGTGGAGCCAGCTGGCCTGGGTGCAAGTCCTTAGCCCTGAAATTTCCTAGCTGTGTGACTTTGGGCAACTACCTAACATCTCTGTGCCTCAGTTTCATGATCTATAAAATGGCGATAAAAATCATATGTACCTACCAGTGTTATTGTGAGAATTCAGTGGGTTAATATGTGTGATATGCTCGGAACAATGCTTGGCACATAATAAGCACTGTGTGCATGTTACTTATTATTGCATTTTGCTAAGAGATTCACATACAACATAGGTTTATTTAAATATCAGAGCAGTCCTAGCAAATAGGTGTCATTTGGAGACCCATTTTTCAAGATGAGGAAACGGGCTCAGTGAGGTAAGGTGACTTGCGTTAGGTGGAACAGCCCAGGAACCCAGAGCTCTTGCTCATTGCTTCAGTAGTCTGCCCACTGCACTCTTAGCATGCCTGGGCCTGGCCATAGGATTGGCTGTGCATGCCGTTCCACAGCCCAGTTGGCTGCCCACCTGCTTGGGCCTGGGAACTGACTCCTGCTTGGTACCCTCTTCCCCAGAGTTGGAGATGGCCAAGGCCCGGAACCAACTGGATGCTGTTCTGCAGTGTTTACTGGAGAAGAGTCACATGGACAGGTTGGGACCTGGACCGGCATGGGGTCAGAGAGGGTTGGGGACCCTGGCAGGTTGGGCCCTCTGGTCCTGGGTAGATCTGGGTGGGACCCCAGAACCTTGCTTAGGGAGGAAGGAGCCCAATGGAGAGGCCACTCATTGCCTTCCCACTTTGGGCCCTTGGAACCCTAAGCCCACAGTTCTCTTCTGCTACCAGGGAGCGTCTGGATGAGGAAGCCAGGAAGACTCCCTCAGACACCCACAGCAAGTAAGTTTTGTTGGTGGAATCCGTATCTGAGGGCTTGTAGTGAATGGCTTCACTCACCCAAGCACTGACCGCTCTGCCCTGTACTTCCTCCACCACAGTTTTAACCACTCTATGTGTATGAAACCCTGGGGCAGCAGAAACTTAGGTCCCCTCATGGTTGGCAAATAGAGCCCCAGGGGTGTGGGTGGGACACAAAGCCTACAGGGTTAGTGGGGTCCATGTGAGCATTTCAGGCTTGATCTCAGTAGCCCTATGGTGTCCTTTGGGGAGTTTTGAGCAAGCACTTGTTCCAGGGTCAGCCTGCTGATACCCTGTCTCTCCCCACAGGGATTGCTCCATTGTGGCCACCGGCAAACGGTAAGGTGGCAGGGGTTTCAGCCAGGTGACGAGAGGTCCCCAGCTCTGGTCCTGATGTTCTCCCAACCCACACAGGCCATCAGCCCGCTTCCCACACCAGCGGAGGAAGAAGAGGAGGGAGATGGATGATGGGCTGGCTGAAGGAGGGCCACAGCGATCTAGTGAGTAGGTGGTAGCCCTAGAGGGCGGTCAGCGATAGGGGGCTATGTAAGCATGTTCACATACCTCCCGCTCCCACCACCCTAGACACGTATGTGATTAAGCTGTTTGACCGGAGTGTGGACTTGGCTCAGTTCAGTGAGAACACACCGCTGTACCCAATCTGCCGTGCCTGGATGCGCAACAGCCCCACAGTGCGTGAGCGCGAACGCTCACCCAGCTCACCGCTGCCCCCACTGCCTGAGGATGAGGAGGTGGGATGGGTGGTAGGCCCCTGCCCAACAACCAGGGAGGGAGTGGGTAGATGGTCACACGGTATTCTCCTTGTAGGATAGACAGGCACAGATTTGTGTGTCCCTTAAATGTCTCCTGGATCCAGTGAGGCACACAGATATGAACCCTTAGACTGAGAGTATAGATAGAGCTCACCAGAGCAGACAGACATGGTTAACTGTTCTGGGAGAAAAAGGGACAGAATTCACCTGGGCAGATATGTGTGACCTCTAAGATCGGGATCCCCAAGAGCTGGGGGGCTGGAGAGGGGTCTTTAGAGTAAACAGGTGTAGCCACCTGATCTAAGGGAGCAGATGGGGATGTCCTGGGCTATGCAAGCATAGATGGGAGTCTGTGGTGTGGCTGGGCAGGGGTGGATGGGGATCCCTGGGCTGGACATGAGAAGACAGGGATCCCTGGGGCAGACAAACCTGACCCCCAAGCTGGGTAAGGTCCCCATCCTTCAGACGTGACTCCTAAGTACAGGACCCTGGTGAGACCCTTATGTTTGTTGTCACTGGGACAGGCAGGAGGGATAAAATGCATACCCCTGGCCCTGGGCTCTGACTCTTTGGGGCCTGGTATGGGGCTCTTGTGTCCCCAGGGTTCAGAAGTCACCAACAGCAAGAGTCGTGACGTGTACAAGTTGCCTCCTCCCACAGCCCCTGGGTCACCAGGAGATGCCTGCAGATCCCGAATTCCATCCCCACTGCAGCCCGAGACACAGAGTACCCCTGATGATGAGGTGGGTCTGCAAGGCTTGCCTGGGGCTATGGGACATATGTTGTGGGGCTTGGGCATGGCCACCCAGCCTAATTTGTCTGTCCACACAGCCCTCTGAGCCTGAGCCCTCACCCTCCACACTCATCTACCGCAACATGCAGCGCTGGAAACGCATCCGCCAGAGGTGAGCATCCCCAGCCTGCTTGTTCCTCTGTGGCTTCTGCCCCAATTGCTGAGTCCTCCCTCTGGTTCCCCTCTCCCACTGCAGGTGGAAGGAGGCATCTCATCGGAACCAGCTTCGTTACTCAGAAAGCATGAAGATCCTACGGGAGATGTATGAGCGACAGTGATGTTCCCCTGACCCCACCCCAATAAACATTTCCCCTCTTCTCGCTGTCCTCTGATTGCTCCAGCCCATCCTTCCCAGCCCAGACATAAAGCAGTTGGCACAGCTCTAGCATATTTATTGGGGGAGTGAGTAGATGGGGCAGTAGGGAATTCGCAGAGAAAGAAAGATTGTGGGGAATCAAAGAAAGTGGCTGCTGGGCTGGGTGTTGGAAAAATAAGAGGAGGCGTGTGGAAGGTGGATTGCCTGTGTTTAGAGACTTAGGGGTCAAGACTGGGGTGTCTTTGGTAAAGTTAGAGATGGCGGTTAGGACATTGTAGAGTCTGGGGAGATGGGCAGGGTATCTACATTTTGAGGTTGAGGGTCCTGGTTGGCCTAGAATAGGTTTCCAAGGGTGAAGGTCAGAAAAGAGATTCAGGAGTCTGAAGGTGACTGGCTGAGGTTTCAAGTCAGAAGATGGGGGTGGGGGGCAAGGAATGGAGTGTCTGGTTGGAATGAGGGGAAGACCAGGCCTGGATGGTCTGGTGTTGGAAGTCTACAGTCTGGGACTTTGGGAGTGGGGGGACTGTGCTTGACTGGCCTAGGGTGGGGACAGGGCTGTCTATATCATAAAGTGGTGTCAGAGTGGAGATGTTTTCATAGACGAGTGAGAAGGAAACGGAGTTTTGAGTGGGTTTATATGCCATGAAAGGGGTTAGTGAGGATGGGAGACTAGGCTGAGGGGTTGTGCTTGTAGGGTCTGGAAGCTAGGAAGGTGGTGTTGGGGTTTGAAAACAAGGGGTTGTGAGAGGAGGTCAGTGGGAAGGCCTAGGTTACCAGGGCTGAGTCTAGCTTGGGTCTGCGCTGGATCCCAGATTGGGTGTGTGGGGGTAGTCTTGGCGAGCTCGGGATATCTGGTTGGGCGGAGTCAGGTCGGCTTTAAAAGAGGTGGCTTGAGGTGGATCCCAGGGTTCAGGCGTACCCAGACCCCTATTTGGCAGCAGCGGGTGTCTGCGGCAGTGGGGCCTGGGCCGGCACTGGTGCGGCCTGGATGGACAGAACGCCCTCAGGGGACAACGCTGACGTCACGGCAGCAGGGTCCACTCCAGGCGGCAAACGATAGCGGCGGTGGAACTCTCGAGCCACATATCCGTGCTCATCCTGGAAGCAGAGAGGCTTGAATGTCCAGCCCTTCCCTATTGCTACCCCCCTCCTTTAGGCCAGCAGGTCCTGTCCCGGGTTCTGGCTCTGCCCCGGCCAGTAGCAGCGGGCTCACCGGGCGCTCCTCATGGCGAGCGTGCACCTCCACGTGTTCACCAACCACCTTGACGGCGATTTCCTCCGGCGAGAAGTGCTTGACATCCAGCAGCACCGAGAAATGCCCGGGGTCGGTGGGCACCTGCGCACAGCCCCATTGTCATGGAGCGGGGCAGGGCTCCCAGGACCCAAGCAAGGCCTCTCCCCTGTAGGTTCTAGTGCAGCTTACCCTGGCCTCCGAAACTGGGGAGCCCCCTTTCCTACTCGTAGCTGTGGATGGCCTCATCCTGATCCCAAATAACTAGTCTCATCATCCTCTTACCCAGAGGAATGAGGCACCCTTTACCTGCCAGGTCAGGGACCTCCGCCCTCACAAAGTGAGTGCCACCCCCAGTGTCAAGGACACCATAGTCGTGGACACTGACTCAAGTCCTTTTATCTTAGAGCCCCTGAGGCCCTTACTGCCACACACGCTCCGCCCCCCCCTCCAGAAAATGACAAGATGCTTCTCCCAACGCCAGAGTCGTAACCTCCCACTCGAGTCACGGGACCACAGCAGTTACTAGTACTCCTCCCCCACTTCTCAGAGTGGCCAGCCGCCTCCCCCTTTCTCAAGTCATAAGACCCTCCCCTCTGCCTCTCCAGGATACATGGGGTCACCCCATACAGTCTCCAAACTCTCATCCCCAAGAACAAAACATTTCCTCCCCGCAGGAGTCACTGGGAGCCCCTACGCCCGCCCTTCAAAATGACTGGGCTCCCATTCCCGGCTCCCCCCCTCCAGATTCCCTGGGTTACTAGCCTCCTTCAAAGTCACCAAAACTCCCCCCTCAGAGTGACCACCTCACCCTATCAGTCCCTTTAGAACTGAGGCCCTCCTCAGACCGACGGGGACCTCCGACCCCTCTAATCTGGCCTCTAAGATTCCGTACTCGGGGAACTCCGGAAGCCCCTCTGAGTGGCCGGACTTTTCATCCCTCCTAAAGCCAAGGGCATTCCCTCACCGCCCTCCGGGTGACCACGACCCCAAGCCTTGGAAGTGGTCGGGTTAGAGCCCCTCCCCAGGCCTGGCACCTGGGCGGCAGGCAGCGCCACACTGGGGGCGCGCAGGTAGTAGGGCGCCAGCGCCGCGGGGCAGAGCGCAGCGAGCTCCGCCTCCAGCAGTCCCTCGCCGAAGCGCTGGTCGAAGAGGCGCCCGGGCGCCGAAAACCCGGGCAGCGGGGCCGAGGCGCGGCGCAGCCAAGACGGCTGCACGGGCACGGGGATCTCCATCCTACTCCTGCTCCGCTCTAGCTCTGCGGTGCTCCCGCGTGCGCCGCCGCTGCTTTATAGCATGCCGGGTGTCCGCCCCTCAGCGGGCCGCCCGGGGACACTCGGACCGCGGCCAGCCCAGCCACTAACAGAGCCTTATTTAGAAAGCCAACAATGACTTGGCCATTTATTAAGCTCCTGCTGGATGCCAGAGAGGTATCAAGATTCTCCTATTTCCCAAAGGGGAAACTAAGGCTGAGGAGGCGGAGCCTTGCCGGAATGGGGAGTACCGCGCGGCATTTGGGACCCAGGGCCGGAGAAACCCTCTGCAGAGCTCCCAGTCCCTTTACTCCACCCCCGCCCCGCAGGCAGCTCTGGAGATGACGCAGATGGCAGTCTTAAGAGCAGAATCCTGGGTACAGGGAATGCGGTGGACCAGCCAAACTGTCAGGAGGACAGAGGACAGACCCTATTTCCAGCCCCACCCCCGGCAAGCCGGGCCTAATTCTGTGCCTCTGACTCAGCCTCGGATGCGCGGGGTAGCGGGGTCTGCCAGGTGAGCAGCGGCCAGAGGACGTGGACAAGAAGAGTCCAGGCTGACCCCCCGGGGGCCGCGCGCCTGGCCCGAAATAGCTCGTTTTGATCCCGCCACCTGGCCAGGAGCCCAGACCTGGCACTTGGCGCAACCAGCTGCTCCTGCAGCAAGACGGAAGTAGTTAGGTGACCGGGCGGGACGGGCCTGCGGGTCCGACTGATGGAGGGACGTCCGTTAGAGGGGACAGAGAGTCTCCCCGATTCTCCCTGCAACGGGAAAAACGGCTGTTGGAATGGAGTCTGTACGAAATTCCCGCAGCAAGAGGGGGCGTGGCTGGAAGACCAGGCTGCCTGGAAGCAGTACTTTAGAAGCCCCGCCTAACCTCTAGCACAGTTTCTCATTCTTTCCATTGGTCCACAGGCTTGCCAATTACCGCTGCTCTGGATGGTTCTCCAATCAAACACGCTCTCTCAGTCAGGCTGGCGGTACAGCCAATTGTGAGACACCCTCCCTTTGGCCGCTTTCCGATTTTTATCATTGGTCGCTTTGGAGGCTGCGATCTTCCCGCGAGGGCACCGGCCGGGAGGGGCGGGGCTGGTAGAGCATTGCTAAGCGACGGAGAGGCTTTGCTAAGCGACCGAGAGCCGCACGCTGCCGGAGGGGAGCAGGCGGAAACGCTGAGGTAGCTGCGGGATGAACCGCAGGTGAGTCCGATCCCTCTTCCGGGGACCACAGCAGGCCTGGGTAAGACCAGGGTGAGAGCAACACAACCTCGGTCAGGTTTGCCGGGTCCGGAGTGGCGCCTCAATCGCGAGGAACTACAACTCCCAAGCTGTTCCGCAGCTTTGGCTGCTCCAGTCTTAGACTTCACCATCCCGGGGGTCCGATAGCGTCTTACTGTTCAGCCCTCTTAGTGGCCGCAAGGGTTTGTTTTTGTTTTTTTTCTTTTAAGAGTGTCCAGGGGTATCTTGGGAATTAAGTTTCTTAATTTTGAAGTTTCCCCCAGACTCTCATGGGTGTTGTTGTTTTACTTTCTTGCTTAAGCAGAGCCCAGTGGCTGATGGGGATTGTAGTCCATCTACCCTTTTTTTCTTTAGTGTCCCCAGGACTTATGGGAAATGTACGGTCCTTGGGTTTAGCTATGAAAAAGATACAGATGCCTAGCTCCTGCTTCCAGATAATTCTTATTCTTTTGGTCTGGGGTGAGGACCACGCATCTGTTTTTGTTTTGTTTTTTTAAAGACAACTAGGCTGGATCCGGTGTTGAGAACCACCGGTTAGCAGTTCCTGGGTTCTCTTGAGACTGCTCCGAGGGCTAGTGGGAATCCTGCCTCCAGTATCATTATCTTGAACGTGCAGCGGTGCTTCGTGGGAATTATAGTCCATCTCTTCCAGGAATCCATGGGAACTGTAGTCTGTTCTGCTCTTCTCTTCCTATCCTCCCACCCTGATGCACCCTCTGCACCCCGCACCTCCTACTCCTCCCCAGCTGATCTCACTCTCCCCTTGCAGCCTCCCAGTTTTCTCCACTCAAGACTGCCCCTTTGGGGATGCTCCCCTGGGTCAAAGCTAGACGTGGTACCCCAAGGTGAGGACACCCCACGGAGAGTCCTATGTGCCAGCCCAGTAGCAAGGGAGTGAAGACCTGTGATAAGAGATGCGGGTGAGAGATTAAGGGACACTCCCTCCTCCCCTCCCCGTGGCCCTCCCTTATCCAGTCCTCTACCACCATCACAGCCTCATTTACTCTGAGTTGTTACCATTGTGAGATGCATTTCCTCCCCTCTGGACTAAGACTTCATGTGTGTCTTTGTTCCCTACAGGGATGTCACCTTTTCTTCTCCCCACTTCTCCTATCTTAGATCCTGAGCCCATCCAGGTCCCAGAGATCCAGGATCCCAGAAACTTCCAAGGCTCTGGCCACGGATCCCAACTCCCCTGAGCTGTTTGAGAAGTCCTGGCCATCCAGCTCAGGGACCCCATCCCCACCCAGCACCACTGAGGAACAAATGGGTGCCTCCCCACCACCCACCCTGATTGACACTGGTGACTCTGTGGTGGCCAAGTAAGTACCATCAGCCCTGAGGGCAAGAAAGGTTGGAGGGTGGGGGGAGGCATCCTGTAATAATCACCACAGCCAATGCTATTTATATAGCATTTTCAGGACCATACTTCATGTGTGTTAAGAGCTCTGGAGCTAGGCTGCCTGGGTTCAAATCCCAGCTCTTTCATTCTCTGTGTGATCTTGGCTTGTTTTTTTGACTGTAAATTGGGGATATGAATAACATTTCCCCTAGGGCTGTTTAAGTTTTTGGTGAGTTACTTACTGTCTGTAAAGCTTCTATAACAATGCTTGTCACATAGTGAGCACTTGGATTTGTAGGACACAAGTTCAGCTGCCATAACAAAGGGTCCAAAATTAATTGTGGCTTAAACAAGATAGTATTTATTTCTCCCTCACCTAACAGGCAGAAGCAACCAGGGTTGATATGACAGCCCCTAGTTGAGGTGTCAGAGATGGTTTCCTTCTATCTTATTGCCCTCCAACCCCCAGGCTGTTGCCCTTTCCTTCATGGACCAAAATGGCTCCCAATATCCATTATTCAGAATCACATCTCTTTATACCCTATTAGTCAAGAACCCAGTTACATGGCCATAAAGCTACAAGGGTACCTGGTAAATGTATCTATGGAAGAGTGGCTATGTGTCCAGTACTAGTCTTACCTAATATTGTATTACTATATAAGAAAAGAGAATGGATATTGAGGGACAACTATCAGGTGCTGCCATGGTGTTCAGTAAGCATTGGCTATTGTGATTATTATTGTTATTATTATTTGACTCTCCTTACCCCACCTGCCTCCCATTCTCTGATGCCCACAGGTTCATAAACCGGTTCCGCCAGGCTCAGCCCACAAGCCGAGAGGAACGCCAGCCTGCAGGCCCAACCCCAGCTGACTTTTGGTGGCTGCGACCTGAATGTCCAGACCCTAGTAGCCAACTTGCAGCAGGTATTTGCTTCAGTCCCATCCACCTCCTGGCCTAAAACCTTCCTTGTTCAGCGCTCTCAGTAGCCACTCCTCCTGGTCCTCCTAAGTCAATTGGGGCTTCTCAGCAGGAGCCAGTAAGCCAGAAGGAAGACTCAACACAGCAGTCCCAACTTTTGCCAAGGTTTCCAGTGCATCACAGGCTAAGGCTATGGCCCCCCTTCAGGAAATAAAGCAGGTGACATCCCCATCTCCTCCTTCCCCTGTGTTACCTGAACTGACAGCACCAGCCCTGGGATAGAATTAGAGTCAATCCCCAATTCAAGGAAGCATAAACAAACAAAAAGCAACAACAACAAAAAAAGAGGATTTTTTTGCTAATGCAATTAAAAAGTCCAAAAGTAGGTGCTTTCAGGCATGGCTGGATCCAGGTGTTTGAACACTATTGGGAAGAACTCAGCTGTTTTGGCTTTCTGTTCTTTTTTGTTGGGCTCAGTCTCAGGCAGACTTTCCCCTCAAAGTAGCTAAGATGGCCCCAGTAGTTTTAGTCTTCTAACTTATTTTGTCCTTAGGAAAGAGGAGACTTTTCCATTAGCTCCATCCAAAGCCCTAGGGCTTACTCTCATTGGCTCACAGTCGCTGTAAAACAGAGGATAGAATGTTGTGATTAGCCATGCCTGATCAGGAAGGTAGGGTCAACCCTTCTCCTACGACAATAATTGCATTGGGGGAGGGAGGTGGATCCACAGAGGAAAACAGCGTCACCCTTCCCTGAGAAGGAAGAGCAGATTCTAAGCCAGCATGTGAGGGTACCAGGTGGAGTGCAGATGTGTGCTCCAGGCCCTCTGTCTGGAGCCCTTTTGTGAGCAGCCTTCGGATGGGGGCTGGCCTCTGACCCTCTCACCTCACAGAGCCTCAACACATGGAACTCATCCCTGCTGGACCTGGAGATGCTGAGCCTGCAAAGCAGAGCTGCCAGGCTGCTGAAACACAGGTGCTTTCCCTGCCCCCATCACCCTCCCACTCCTACAACTCCAGGCCCCACCCACTGCCTCTGAGACCCCTGTTGCCTCACTTCTGTCTTCTTCCTACAGCAAGGCCTCGGTCTCCTCCTCCTCCCACAGCCCCAGCAATTCCAGCAATTCCTTATTCCCTGACAGCTCTGATGGTCTTTCTCCCTCCTCTATGACCGTCACCCCTGACTCCAGCAAGGGCTCTGACTGCACGGCACATGGTGAGTTCTGGAGAGCAAGGATTGAAGGCAGTCGGTGTGAATCCCACTTCTGCCACTAACCAGCCATGTGACTTTGGGCCTCTCTGGGCCTTCCTTGTGTCCCCAACTTTAAAACAGGGATAATAATTGACTCTTCTGCTATGGGTGCTGTGAATTAGTTGGTGAATACAAGGAGTTCTTAGCACTACTCTGCTAATAGTAGCAATCATTAATATGACAGGTTCTCTCTATCCTCTCTGCCTCTCTGAACTCAAAGCTCCAAAATCAGAAGGCTTTTTGCAAATTTGGCACCACGCTTAATTTGACAGCAAAATCTGACCTCAACAATAAGAAGGATATTTATAATCTATCTATCTGTCTGTCTGTCTATCTATCTATTTATCTGTCTATCTATGTACCTACCTACCTATCTACCTATCATTTTGGGCAACTTCGTACTTTTTGCTATGGACATATTACATTGAACCATAGGAAATTTTGCCTTTGTAAGTAAAAAATGATTAAATATTGGCAATTGCATATTGTTCAACCAAATACCAATGTGTTTGAGTCAGGTGTACTGCATCAGACCCCTGCCTGCACTGTGCATACCATGCAATTTTGCTAAAACATGCAATCTGTTGAACTCACAAATATCTGCCCCCAAGATTTCCGAGATGAGATTAAGGACCTGGGTTACTATTACTGCCATCATTGTCACTTTTACTCTGTGCCCAGGTCCTGGGATGCAGTGGAGCACAGGACAGGTGCTCTGTGTGTCTCATAGGGCTCCCATGAGTGGGGATAGGCAAGCACAAGTAACCAGAGAGGTGTTCATGCATGTTGTGTGATCCTGCTCAAGCACTTGCCTGTCTGATTCTTCCTTGCATCTAAGCTTCACCTTTCCTTTCAGAGCCTCAGTTTTCTCTTCTGTAAAATGGGGATAAAACTAGCACCTGCTTCATGATGTTTTTTGCAGATCAAATTTATTCATTCATTCATGTATATGCGGCCTACTGTGTATGAGGCCCTGTGAGCAGGGTTAGATTCCACAGTGAACCAACCATTCATAGTCTTATCTTCAGGCTTCTCACAGCATAGTGAGTGTAGGGCAGAGAGAAGCTGCATAACCCCACAAACAAATGTGAAATGTAAGCAGGAGAGGATTGTGATGCTGGGAATTCAGAGAAGGCCTTCCCAAGAGAGATGCTATCTAAGTGGAGACCTGAATGATGAAGGTGGGGACAAGAGCCCTTTAGAATGAACACAGGACCTGAAGTGGGAGGAAGCGTGGTGCAGACAATGAACGAGAAAAGGCAAGAGCCAGAGGTGAGAGTAGTATGGGATGAGGGAAAGATTGGCAGGGGTCAGATTACATTGGGCCATGTAGGCCTGGGGAGGCATTTGGCCATTATTTTAGGACTGGGGAGCCACGAGAGCTTTCTGAGCAGGGACGGTACATGATCTTTCTTGAGTGTTAACAAACCCCCTGGCTGCTATCCATGCCAGTGAGAGATGCTGATAGTTTGGCTTGGGCCAGAGCCTGAGGAGCAGAGTAAAGGGAAGTGGGAAGTAGAATCACAGGATTCTCTTCACACATGTTTTTGGGGGATATAGAGGTGAGGTGAGGAGAGAGAGGTCCGAGATGATGCCCCCTTCTCTGTGCAGCACCAGATGGTCAGTCTTCTCTGAAAGACAGCGGTAGCCCTACTGATCATCGCTGTAGAAATAATGCTCTGGGTAATGGGAAAGATGTCCTTTTGCCCTCCTGGACTGAGGAAGCCAGTGGCCCTGTCCTGAGCCAGAACACTGCCTGGCTCAACAGTAAGAGTTCATAAGCATTTGTTGATGAAGGAAGAATTGAATGATGACAAGGTGGAAAGTCCATGAGTCCTCTCTCCTCTGACTCTACCCCTTCCCCACTTCCACTCCAGACAGGAGTTGGGACATTATCCGGAGAGCCTGTGTGAATACTGGCACAGTTGAAGGGTGTGTGCATAGGCTGTCACCTGGTTTCTCATCCCCCGGCTCCCGTCTTACCCATTCTTCCCTCTACTTACCCCACAGCAACTCCGGCACCAGCCCTCATTCCTGCTCCAGCCCTGGTCTCCTCCCAGGCACCCCTGCGGCCAGAGGATGACATTCTGTACCAGTGGCGGCAGCGGCGGAAGCTTGAACAGGCTCGAGGAGGTCAGGGTGACGGAACCTGGGTGCCGCCAGGGACCTCTGCCCTCACTACTCCGGTGAGCTGGGGGAGGGAGGCACCTGAGGGGCTGAGGGGGATCCTAAGGGAAGTTGGAGGAAGGGGGGCCTGAGTGGGACTGAGGACACTCTCTCTCCCCCTCAGGTCCCTGTCCCCATCTGTCAGCAGAACTCACCTGCCCCTGTGGAGACCCTTGGTTCCCTGGGAACACAGCCTAACTGCATCCCACTTTGGGGCAGTGTGGCCCGGCCTGGTCCCCAGGAAGCCATCTGTGCAGAGAGGCCGCCTATCCCCCCAGGGTTCTTTCCACACATCTTTCAGGGCCCCTACCCCCATGGGTTTTTCTGGGCCCCACAGACCGCACCCTGGGTACCTTTTGGGGGCATCCCCCCCGCGCCCTGGGTCTCTACTCCTGCTCCCCCTACCGCCCCCCAGGCCCTGCCTACCCCTGCGCCGTGCAGCCCCGCCCCGCTCAAGAAGCAGAGCCCCAAGCCTCGGAAGGGTAGAGCCCGGCGTCCAGAATCTTCTGGGCCAGTCAGGGTGGCTGACCAGGGGCCTGGCCCGCAGCTCCGAGGCCCTCTAGGTCAAGTAGTGACCGCTCGGCTCTTCCCCAACGGCCTGGAGGACACGCCCCCTCGCCTCAAGGACCTGCCTCCACCCCTGGCTGAATCTCCGAAAATCAAGACCGCACACCCTCAAACCAAGGTTATGCCCCCTTGCTCTGAAGTCGCCTCTGCTCCACCTGATTCACGGTTTCCTGAGGCGGAGACCCCACCCTGTGGGCCTGAGGCTGAGCCTCGGGGTGCCCAGGCCACGGCCCCCGCAGCGGGGCCGGCCCTTTGCCGGGAAGGCCGGCAGCCTCAGCGCAAGGCCCCGCCCCCTCCGGCTGAAGTTGCTTCCACACGGGTCGAGGCCCCGCCCCCTCTGCTCAAGGCGGGGTCTCCGGAGCCTGCGGTCACCTCCTCCCCGGCTGCTGGCCACGCCCCCCCGGAGGACCTGCTCCTGCAGGCCGCCCGGCTGCTGCAGGCTGCTGAAGGTGAGCGGAGGCGAGGCTGCTGGGGTCCCGACGGCTGCCCCTCACGCTGTGAGGCCAGCCCCCGGGAGCTCGCTCTTTTCCCCCCAGACTCCGACGGCAGCGAGTTCCAGGAGGACCCTGTACTGCAGGTGCTAAGGGTTCAGAGGGCGGAGCTGCGGCGGCAGAAAAGGTGACTATCTCCAGGACTTACGACACCAGGCCCTTGAATCTTCTGAGACTACAGTCGAGTGCCCACCTGTCTCTTTTAAAAAACAAATAGATATTGATTTCAGAAAGAGGAAGGGAGAGAGAGATAGAAACATCAATGACGGAGAAAGTCATTGATCGGCTGCTTCCTGCACGCCCCTGACTGGGGATCCAGCCCGCAACCTCAGCATGTGTCCAGACTGGGAATCAAACCTAAATCTCCTGGATCTTAGATCGATGCTCAACTGCTGAGCCACGCCGGGCTGGGCACCCACATCTCTTGAACCCCTTTCCCAGAACCGTCCACAGCCCCAGACCCCATTCCTGAGCACATACCTCAGCCTCTACTGCCTGGCTTCTTTTTTCCAGGAAAGTGGATGCGCAATTATCCCTCCTGCTGGGCTACACTGAAGACCCAGGGTCTTGGTCTCCTCCAGCTACATCACCCCCCAGGTCCCCAAGCATGCGGCTGAGGAGGGAAGGAGCCTCACTTGAGGCCAGAAGACTTTGAAGTGTACAAATTCTGTTTTTCTCAATGAAATGCTCTTTTCAGGTTACAGGTTGTCTCTGAGAAAAGAGTTCTGGAAAGGCCAAGAGTCATGCTAATTTAGGAAAATGACTCCTCCCTGCTCCTCCCCGGGTCCTGCCCTACCCCCACCATAGTCACTGATCTGTGACACAGAATCTCCTCTGATTTCACCCTCTTTGAGGGCAAGGCAGGGGAGAGGATCCAGGCAAGACTGGGACTCACCTTGACTCAAGAATGGATCCTCCTGTCTCAGATGAGACAGAAGGACTGTCCTCTTGGCATGAAGCTAATGGGGTTATCAGAGTGTTGGACAATGGTTGTCCTCAGTCCACATCCTGCTTGAACCAGCAGCAGCATTTGGTGCATGGATCCCTTCCCCCTTGAAGCATTTCTTTCCCTGCTTCTAGCATCAGCAACCTGTCACTTTGACGTGTCCTAGGGCTCAGGCCTTGACTTCTCCATCTACACTCATCCCCAGGTGCTGTTGTAGCTTCATGGCTCTAAACCCTATCTCTGTTCTGATAGTCCCTAAATTTCTATCTTTAGCCTAGTCCTGGCCACTAAATGTCAGGCCTCTATATCCTGCTACCTGTAGCTCACTGTCCTCACTCAAAGGTCTAAGGGATGTCTCAAACTGCACAGGTCTTAAACTGAGCTGCCAGTCTTCCCCTAAGCCTGCCCCTCCCACACTCTCCCCAGCTTCATTCTTCCTGCTCAGTCCAAAAGCCTCATGGTCATCCTCGACTCCTCCCTTTTCCTCGCACCCACAGTCAGTTGACCAGCAAGTCCCGTCAGGCCTGCCTTTAAAATCTATCCAGATTTTAACCCCTTCTGCCCTTTTCATGGCCTTCACCCTAGTCTAGGCTATCATTATCCATCTGGACTATTAAAAAACAATTGTTTTCTCTGTGAGTTCTTTGAAACATTTCCTATCAAAAGGTAGAATCTAGGTTTCTTCTCCTTGAAATTGGGTAGGACTTTGTGACTACCTCCATAAACAGAATGCAGAGGAAGTGATACTGCTTTAAATTTCTAAACTGGATTAGAAAAGATGATACAATTTCCACCTGTTTCTCTCCCTTTCTTTTTGGAGCCCTGGGCTGCCATATAAAAAGTCCCATGCGGGGTAGGGATTTGTGTTATACAGGTGTGTGCACATTGTCAAAATGCAGCGAAATTTTTGAATTTCATTGTATGTAAAGTTTACCTCAAGAAAAACAAATATTGAACTCTAGTTAAAGATATGCATACTGAAGTATTTAGGGGACAGTATACCAATGTCTGTATTTTATTTTGAAATACATTTAAAAATTAGATTAATGGATGAATAGAGTAATAGGTGGATGTGAGATAAAGCAAACAGTAAAATGTTAATGTAAGATCTAAGTGGTGGATATTTGAGTGTCCATTGTAAATTGTTCAACTGTGCTGTATGTTAGAAACTTTTCATAATAAAATGTTGAAGAATATATAATCAGGGTAATTGACATCTATTTTTAAAAGGGAGGGTGGAATAGATTTCTATAAAAAGTAGCTTCTGTACGTCAGAGACATGATAAATATTTGTTTTTAGCCTTTTTGAACAAACCACAAATTTAAATTAAACCCACAAGAAGAAAACAGAAGTTTAGATATAAGAATAAATAAAAGATGTTTATAGTAGAAGAACCTGATCTAGCTGCAGGGTGAGTAGGGCCTAAAAGGATTCCTGAAGAAGTTACATTTAAACTGAGACAGGTAGAAATTAACTAGTTGACAAAGTGCCATTTCAATTACTATTGCTGGGTTACAAACCACTCCCAAAGCTTAGTGACATAAAACAATCTGGCACCAGGTCTCAGATGATGAGCTGGAACTATGGGCTATAGTACCTACACATGATTTCCATGTGGCTTGGGCTTCCTCAAAACATGACTGCCTCAAAAAAAACCCCAAAACCAAACAAAAGAAGCCGCTTTTTGGCTCTTTCTCAAATCTCTGTCTGGTTTAGCCTCTTTGCCTCCACTCCAGCCTCCACCATATCCACAAGGGTGACCCAGAAGACCTAAAAGGTGTCCACCTTGGGCCCCTGGGCCTTCAGCAGCCACTTGTACCCAAGTGGCCCTGGCACCCAGCTCCTTGTCCTTTTTTCAGGTGGGCAGCAGCTACTGGGGTGGCCTGGGCACCAACAAGAGTCTGGCTGGGGGGTTCGGCAGGGTTGGGAGTAGGGAGCATCACAGCTCTCCAAGTGAACCAGAGCCTGCTGAGCCCCCTGAAGCTGGAGGTGGACCCTAACATCCAGGCCATGTGCAACCAAAAAGAGGAGACTATCAAGACCCACAGCAACAAATTTGCTTCCTTCATCGATAAGGTGCTGAGCCTGGAACAGCAAAATAAGGTTCTGGAGACCAAATGGAACCTCCTGCAGCAGCAGCAGGTGACTCAAAGTAACAGGGACAACATGCTCAAGAGCTATATCAACAATCTTTGGCGGCAGCTGGACACACTGGCCCAGGAGAAAGTGAGGCTGGGGGCAGAATTTGGCAACATGCAGGGAGTGGTGGAGGACTTGAAGAATCAGTACATGGATGAGATCAACAAGCATTCAGAGATGGAGAATGAATTTGCCACAAGGATGTGGCTGAAACTTACATGAACAAAGGTAGAGCTGGAGTCCCGCCTGGAAGGTTGACTGATGAGATTGATTCTACAGGCAGTATGAAGGGGAGATTTGTGAACTGCAGTCCCAGATCTCCAACACATCCGTGGTTCTGTCCACAGACAACAACCATTCCCTGGACCTGAATGGCATCATCACCGAGGTCAAGGCCCAATACAAGGAGATTGCCAACTGAAGCCAGGCTGACACTGAGACCATGTACCAGATGAAGTATTAGGAGCTACAGACGTTGGCTGGGAAGCATGGGGATGACCTACATCACATGAATACAGACTTCTGAGATGAACCAAAACCAGAACATCAGCTGAGATGAACCAAAACCGGAACATCAGGCTGAGATGGAGGGTTTAAAGGCCAGAGAGCTTTCCTGGAGGCCACCACTGCTGATGCTGAGCCCTGTGGGGAGCTGGCTATCAAGGATGCTCAGGCCAAGGTGGCTCAGCTAGAAGGTGCTCTGTAAAACGTCAGGCAGGACATGGCCTGGCAGCTGCGTCAGTACCAGGAACTCATGAACATCAAGCTGGTCCTGGACGTGGAGATCGCCACCTACGGAAAGCTGCTTGAGGGCGAGGAGAACTGGCTGGATTCTGGGATGTAGAACATGAGTATCCACACCAAGACCACCAGCAGCTACTCAGGTGTGCTGAGCCCATCTTATGGGCACCTCAGCTATGGTCTGGGCTTCCAGGCCAACTTGGGCTCTGGCAGGAGCTCTGGCTCCTTCAGCCGCATCAGCTCCTCCAAGATGGTGGTCATTAAGAAGATTGAGATCCTTGATGGATGCTGGTGTCTGAGTCATCTGATGTCTTGCCCAAGTGAATGACTACTGTGGTTCCCCCTGTCCTCCAAGCCTGTGGGAAAGGAGCTGTGGAGGGGAATGGCAGGCCCAGGAGACCTGCCTGAGGCTCAGCCCCAGTTCTTAGCTCACTCTTGGGGTGGGTGGGGGACCACCTCTTTCCCATACCCCCAACTAAAAGCCAAATCAAGTGAGTTTCCCCCCACCCCCAAAAATAAAGCCTCAGCTGGCTCTGCCAACACTAAAAACACACACACAGCAACAACAAACATAACTACCTCAGGATAATCACATTTCTCACATGCTCAACAAGCCTAGAGCTAGTCACTCCAGTAGACAAGGAGGCAGCTGCAATGCATCTTACAACCTAGCCTTGGAAGTCACATTCTCTATGAGTTGAAGTTGTCACAATTCTGCTCAGATTCAAAGTGGGGGGGGAGGGATGCACACTCTACCTTTTCATGAGAGAAATGTCAAAGAATTTGGAGCCACCAGAGGTTGAGTGGGGAGAGAGGACTACTCCAGGTAGTGGGAACATCACATGGGAGGTATCTGTGATGGGAGCGAGGTCTGCAAATTTAATAAATTGAAGTAACTGTAAGTTGGCCCCTCCCCCAGCGCTCCCTTTCCCCAATCCCTGCTTATCTTTTACCTGTAGAACTTACCACCTCCTAATATTCTGTATTTTTAAATATTTATTTTGTTCATGGTTTTCTCCCACTAGCTTTTGAGTTTCATGTGGGCAGGGTATATTTTCCAGTTTTGTTTACTGGTGTGTCCACAAATTAGATAAGTGATGGGAGTTTTTGAATGAATGAGTAGATGGGTCAAGGATGTACCTTCTTAGGTGAGAACCTTGTTGAGGGCACGAACAATGAGAGAGGTTTCTTGGAAAGAGCATTGTTAGTGTTTCCTGAACCCGGTACAGTGAGCAGCAGGAACGATTGGGATTGGCTTTACGGAAGGATGGCCATGTTCTGGCATTTTGGGCTAAACTTATTCCTAGGAAAAAGGATTCAAGGCTGGATGCCAGCCTGTAATAAGCAGTAGAGAAGGCAAGGGAAATATCCAGTGGGCAGGGCCAAGCTGCAGAGTGCCCAGGATTATGTCCCAGGCAGGGCATCTGGGCCAGCAGAAACTGTCCACGGCCCATGTCCTCAGTATTTTGTGAACACGGTTGGGTCTAGACTGACAAGGTGGGGCTTAGAGGACTGAACTTTGGAAAGCTGCTTGGGGATGGAGAAAAGCCCCGAGCCCGTGGGAGAGCCGCGCGAGCGGCGGCTGAGGGTGCGCTAAGAGCAGCGAAGCTGCCAGAACCCGGGGAGGGGCGTCTCCCGAGGGGAGTGACAGGCGGCGGGAGCAATCGCGGGCGTGGCGCTGTCAAACTTCTCGGGCGGGGCCGAAGAGCTCCAGCCGGGAATGGTACTCAAGCCGAAGCCAATGAGAGGCCGCCGGGTGGGTGGGGCGTCCTACCCACGGTCCCGCCCCCGTGGGGCAGAGCGCGAGCTCCTGGCAGCGGTTAGAGGCGGAGCCTGCAGCCGCCCGCGCGCGGCTCGCGCCCTCCCCTTTGTGTCGCCATGGCGGCGGCATCGGCGACGAAGACGACGACCGAGGGGTCTGGCGCCGCCAGCGCCTGAGGAGGCCACGCGACCATGGTGGTGAGGGGCCCACGCGGCCGTCAGTCCGCCCGCGCGGCAGTCTGTCCATGCACGGCCCCGCCCCGCGCGCCCCGCCCCCGGCCCCGCCCGAGCCCCAGGCCTGCGCATCCCCCCCCCCCCCCCCCCCCGTCTCGGGTCCTCTGGTCCCCGGGCCGGGTCTGGGTCCCCAGCCCCTAGCCCGGCCCCGCCCTCTCGCGCATCTCCTTCCACGCCCCGGGTGGGGTGACTGTGGCGGGAGGCTTCGACTCGGGGGGAGGAGGGGCTGGTCCAGGGGGGACCCGGCATCCCCGAGGTGGCCCCCGCAGGGGCCTGCTGGAGCTCCTGGGTCCTCGCCAGTCCCCGTTCCGCAGCCTCTCCGCGGACCCCATCGCAGCCTCCGCCCCTCGCAGGACTGGCCCGCGCCCTCTCCTACCACCAGCCCCTTTCTCGTTGCCGAGCCCCACCCCCACGCAGCTCCATCCGCCGCTAACCCTTTTCTTCTCTCTCGTGACGCTCGCCCCATCCCAGCCCCTCTCCGCCAACGCTCCTCTGCTCCCATCACCCGAACCTTTGCCTCGGCCTCTCCGGCTGCTCCCCTCCCCGTACTCCTGACCAGCCTCCGGCCGGGCGATCCTCGGGTCCTCTCCGTCCGGCCCCGTGCCCCTCCCACGGGCTGCCCCTGCCCCTGCGTCCACGCCCTCACTCGCTCGCTTGGCAGACATTCACTGAGCCCTCCCCGCGCCCATGCTCCAGGCAGTCAGACCCCATCCTGCCTGGGGAGTTTCATGGGTTGGAGAGGGACAGGTCCCAGGGTGAGACCCAAGGATGAACTAGAAGGAAGCTAGAGCCCAGCCTGAGGAGTACCCATCTGGCAGCTGGTTAATTTATTCTTCGGATTTTACCCGGTCCCTGCTGGCAGCTGGGCTGACACTGGGTATTGGGACCCGGTGAGGAATCAGGCACAACCTTGCCTGTGAGGTGAACCAATTCTGTGCCCACCTCTATGCTGGGCAACGCTGGGGAGCTGGGGTGCTTAGCCCCAGGCTCTGATCCTGGAAGGTCACTGGGGGAGATGGACTTGTCACCAGATAGTGACGTCTCAGAGCGCTCAGGGCTATGGTGGGGGAAGCCCAGGCAGAGTCATCAAGCCTAGGATGGGGGAACCCCAGGGGATGGAAGAGTCCAGAAGAGGTGACTGATACAGCCTGAACTTCCAAGAGGAGGAAACTTGGAGAGTTGAGACCTGAAGGGTGAGGAAGAGTGAGCCTAGTGAAATAATGAGAGTTCCATGCAGAGGGAACAGCCTTTGCAAAGGCCTAGAAGGAAATGAGAAGATGGTGCTTTTGTTGGACTCTTAGAAATTTGAGAGCTCTGAGAGTGGAGGCAATGGGAAGAGATAAGGGTGGAGAGGTAAACAGAAGCCAGAGAATTATCTTGAAGACAACAGGGAGCCATTGAAGATTCATGATCTATGGAGAGACAGAGGCAGATTTGTGTTGTGTGAAAATTATACTGGTGCTTGCTGTGAAACTGCTGGTAGAAGGGGAGAGGTTGGAAGCAGGGAGACTGACAAAATGGGAGCTGTAGTTGTCCAGACAGCAACGAGGTGTGCAGAGGCACAGTTGGAAGATGACTATCCTCTACAGGGGCTACAGGAAGAGTTTAAAGCCAGAGAGATGGTACCAGCATGCTCTCACTGCCTTGCCCTTGGCCCCTGCTCCTCCAGCCTCCCACCCCTGACCACACAGGAAGATGAAGGCCTACCCTGACCCGGCCTGCACCTCCCCCTGACCTACCCTGCTACTCACGCTCAGGGCAGTGTATGGAGTGATTCAGGCCTCTAGACTCACGTTGGCAGATAACAATGCTCCTGTTGTCTTCCTGCTCCCATCTCCGGGGACCTCTGATTCTTCTTTCTGCTCTACAGGCTCGCAGCACTGACAGCCTGGATGGCCCAGGGGACGGCTCAGTGCAGCCTCTTCCCCCGACTGGGGGGCCCAGTGTGAAGGGGAAGCCTGGGAAGAGGTGAGAGGTGAGGGAGAGGCTCAGCTTAGGAGAGGGCCAAGCACAGGAGCCACTAATAATGTGTCACTTGTCCCCCAGGCTCTCGGCTCCTCGAGGTCCCTTTCCCCGGCTGGCTGACTGTGCCCATTTCCACTATGAGAATGTTGACTTTGGCCACATTCAGGTATGAGGGTTTGCACTCAGGTGGAAAGATGAGAGCCCACCCAACCATGAAGCAATGTCAGCCACCCTACCCCTGAGACCTGTCTCTGGGACTGGCTGCTCCACCCATCCGAGCAGTCAGTGGCAGGAGTTGCGGGGGGGGGGGGGGGGGGGGGAGAGCTGTTCATCATTCATTCGTTCCTTTATTCCTTCGGCAACAACTTTTTAAAACATATCTTTATTGATTTCAGAGAGAGGAAGGGAGAGGGAGAGAGAGAGAGAAACATCAATGTTGAGAGAGTCATTGATCGGCTGCCCCCTGCAACCCCTCTACTGGGGATCGAGCCTGCAACCCAGGCATGTGCCCTGACCGGGAATCGAACCAAGATCTCCTGGATCCTAGGTCGATGATAAACCGCTGAGCCACAGCCACTGGGCAGCAACAACTTTTTGTTAGGTGTATGCTCTGTGCCAGGCCCCTATACTCTGATTGAAACATCACCAGGCCCTGCCCTTGGGAAACACAGCCCCATCCCTAGATAGTGCCAACCTGGAGAGGTTAAGGCTGGAACAAAAGTGATGCCTTCTCCTGGGCCTTTCTTTCCCTCTACAGCTCCTACTGTCTCCAGAGCGTGATGGCTCTAGCTACTCTGGGGAGAACGAGCTGGTGTTTGGGGTGCAGGTGACCTGTCAGGTAAGGCCACCCCTGCCTCTCATCTAGGCTGTCAGACTGGTTGCCATGGTCCTCAGCTCAATGAACTGGGACCACCGCGCCTTTTTGTCTCTCCTCTCCCACAGGGCCGTTCTTGGCCAGTTCTTCGCAGTTACGATGACTTCCGCTCCCTGGATGCCCACCTGCACCGGTGCATATTTGATCGGAGATTTTCCTGCCTCCCAGAGCTTCCCCCACCCCCAGAAGGTGACAGGGCTGCCCAGGTAAACTGCTATCCCGCCCCTGCCTCAGCCATGGTGGTCCTCATCATTGATGTGTGAAACCATCAAGGCAGGAGGGATTGATAAATATTTAAACATGGGCATGACCCGAGTCCCAACCAATCAGAATGGAGAGGCCCTAGGACAGTAGCAGGGTTCTGGAGGTTTAGTTTTAGCATCATGGGGAGTTCTAGGGGGTCCCATGGGAGGGTCAATGTGGCCAGACCAATGGAAGCACACAAGAGCTCGGTGTAGCCTGTTTACCAAACTAATACAACAATATTTTAGTACTTAACAGTGGAGTGGCACCCATGCATTGAGGCTGAACTTCTCTCCTGCTTAGAGGCAAGCTAAGGCAGTATAGTAGTCAATGGGCTCTCTCGGGGTCTCCTCACAAGAGCCCACCCTGACAACCTGACCACAGATGCTGGTGCCGCTGCTGCTGCAATACCTGGAGACCCTGTCAGGACTGGTGGACAGCAACCTCAACTGTGGGCCTGTGCTCACCTGGATGGAGGTGGGCCTGGGCAGCAGGGCTTAGAGTTGGGAGTGAGTGAGGGTGTCTGCGGAGTGAGAACCAGCCTGGCAGTGTGTGTGGGCACAGGAGGAGGCACTGGCGTTTCAGTGTCTGGGTGTATGTCTGTGAGAGAGAATGAGTGTATGTGTGTGTGTGTGTGTGTGTGTGTGTGATTTAGCAGGTGTTGGGCTGTGGGGACGTGAGAATTTCAAGGTATATCAGAAATAGTTTTCTGGCTGTAACTCACAGAACACCTGGCTAAGAGTCGCTTAAACCAGCAGCTTTTTATTTATTTATTTTTTAAAAGGTTGAGTGCTCAAATTTGCACTTTCAAAAATTTTTGGTTTGTTTTAAATGTGTTTTTTATTAATTTTTAGAGAGAGAGGAAGGGAGAGGGATAGAGAGATAGAAACTGCTGCCTCCTGCATGTCCCGTAGTGGGGATCAAGCCCATAACCCCGGCCATGTGCCCTGACCAGGAATCCAACTGGTGACCTCTTGGTTCACCGCCTGATGCTCAACCACTGAGCCACACCGGCTGGGCAATCAGCAGTTTTTTGGATAGCAGATGTTCAACCACTGAGCCACACTGGCTAGGCAACCAGTAGCTTTTTGGATAGCAGGTGCTCAAACACTGAGCCACACCGGCTGGGCAACCAGTAGCTTTTTGGATAGCAGGTGCTCAAACACTGAGCCATACCGGCTGGGCAACCAGTAGCTTTTTAGATAGCAGATGTGCAGTATCTGCTATGGAGGGTGAGGGCTCAGGGGTGTGTCAGGTGGGTTTCAGGGCAGAGGAGTCCTGGGACATGTGAGGGGAAGAAAGAGGCCTTGTTTTTGATGGGTCATGAATTTAGGTGTTTGACCAATAGCCCTGAGTGATTGGGGCTCTTAGATAGGGAGCAAGTGGTGGCCTCCACTGGACATGGAAGAGCCTTCTCTGCCTTAATTATTTATTACCTTCTGGCCTCTCTCTGCCACATCTAACCTCCACCTCAGCTGGACAACCATGGCAGACGACTGCTCCTCAGCGAGGAGGCCTCCCTCAATATCCCTGCGGTGGCTGCTGCCCACGTGGTGAAACGGTACACAGCCCAGGCACCAGACGAGCTGTCCTTCGAGGTGAGGCTTTGGGAGGGGGCAGACTCCAGTGAGACTCCCCACTTCCCGGCCACTTCTGACCCTCCCTCATCTCGTCTGCCCACTCTTAGGTGGGAGACATTGTCTCGGTGATCGACATGCCACCCACAGAGGATCGGAGCTGGTGGCGGGGCAAGCGAGGCTTCCAGGTGAGCCTGGGTTGGGGTAGACTGGTGGGGCTAGGGCACCGTGCTAGCTGGGGTGGCCCAGGCACTGACCCTGAACCCTGCTCAGGTCGGTTTCTTCCCGAGTGAGTGTGTGGAGCTATTCACAGAGCGGCCCTGTCCAGGACTCAAGGGGGGTAAGTTCCAGGGGCAAAGTGGGGAGTCCTTTCTGCAGCCTTTGCCTGCCATCCATCCTGTCCACCCATCATTTGCCCCACAGATGCCGATGGTCCCCTGTGTGGTGTTCCGGCTCCCCAGGGTGTCTCCTCTTTGACCTCAGGTAATGGAAGCAAGAGGCCAGGCCCCTGCCCCCCTCCCACCAGACTAGTAACTGCGCTGACCCCGTGTGGCTTCCCTTTGCCCTCACAGCTGTGCCCCGGCCACGTGGGAAGCTGGCTGGCCTCTTGCGCACCTTCATGCGCTCCCGCCCTTCTCGGCAGCGGCTGCGACAGCGGGGTATCCTACGGCAGAGAGTGTTTGGCTGCGACCTCGGAGAGCACCTCAGCAACTCAGGCCAGGATGGTGAGGTCCTGAGGCCCGGGCCCACCTGCCTCACCCACCCCTCCCACGCAGGATCTGAGCCGCCCAGCCCTGACCCCACTGCTTTCTCCCAGTGCCCCAGGTGCTTCGCTGCTGCTCTGAGTTTATCGAGGCCCATGGGGTGGTGGATGGAATCTACCGGCTCTCGGGTGTGTCATCCAATATCCAGAGGCTACGGTGAGGGCCCTCCACCGACCCCTTCCCTCCACTCCCCCCCCCCCCAACAAACATTTACTGAGCATTGTCTCTAGTCTAGGACCTATGCCATGTGCTGGGGACAGAATTCTCGGGAGTTGAGAGGGCATCTAATGGGTTGGATCAGGACTGGAGGCAGGGAGGGCTTCTTTGAGGAAGTGACGCCCCAGCTGAGGCCTGAAAGGTGAGAGTAGGATAAATACTGGAAGTAGAGAAATCACCTTCATTGAGTACTTGCTACATGCCAAGCACTAGGCATGGGGACACAGTGGTCCATGAGACAACCAGAGACTCCCACCCTCGTGGGCCTCACAGGCCAGAGGCAGAGAAAAACAAGGAAATGAGAGAGCTTACTAGTAGGTGACAAGTGCTATGGAAAACGAGATTGGGGCTAAGGGGGATCATCGTAATAAATCTGGGGAGGATAGCGCAGTTTTAAATAAGGTGGGCAGAGAAGACCTCCTGGGGGAGAGCTCCTTTTGGAGGATGGGAGAGAGTGAGCCAGCCCTGTGGATATCCCGGGAAAAGCATTCACGGTGGAGGGAACAGCCAGTCCAAAAGGGAAGGTAGCAGGAGATGATGTCTGAGAGGTAATTAGGGGCAGAGTGTGCAGGGCCTTTTGACAACTGTTTGGATTTTGGCTTTTACACTGGCGGGTTCTGAACTGAGGGGAGACAGCACGCAGACAGTCTAAGAGGTGGCAAGCAGTGAGGCACAGTGTAGACACTGACCCGAGGCCAGGAAGTGAGGGTATGGAGCCGGGGGTGTGAGAGACGCGGCACAAGTTCACGTGCATTGAGCTTTCAGCCTCGAGCAGTGGGACAGCACCAGACAGTTGTGAGCAGGGGCTACCAGGATTTCAGCCAATTTTCCAGTGACCTCTTGAAGCCAGGAGAAGGGCATAAGTTGGTCGTGCTCTGGAATCGGATAGTCTTGGGTAGCTACAGGCAGGGACACCTCCCACCTGAGCCCCAGTGTTGCCCTCTGTGAAACGGAGCACACAGGGGTATTGCAGACGAAGTAAGTCTGCCTTTGAAGAGCACAGTGCAGGAAGAGGGTTGCATCCATCTGTGGACAGTGCGGGGGTGCGGGGCGCACCGCCAGGTAGGCCAGCTCTGACAGAGTCTTTCTCCTCTTTGACCTGGTGGCCTCAGGCATGAGTTTGACAGTGAGAGGATCCCTGAGCTGTCTGGCCCCACCTTCCTACAGGACATCCACAGTGTGTCTTCTCTCTGCAAGCTCTACTTCCGAGAGCTGCCCAACCCCCTGCTCACATATCAGCTCTACGGGAAGTTCAGTGTGAGTAAAGGAGATGGTGAGGTTGGAGGGTGCTGATGTGCATCGGGCCCAGCCCCCATCATGCCTGTGCATAATCTCAGGAGGCCATGTCAGTGCCTGGGGAGGAGGAACGCCTGGTGCGTGTCCACGATGTGATCCAGCAGCTGCCCCCGCCACATTATAGGTAAACCAGGAAGGGTAGGGAGGGGCTTTGGTGGCTCACAAGGGAGTTGAGGCTCAGGTGTCCCCCTTCACTCCCATCCTCAGGACCCTGGAGTACCTGCTGAGGCACTTGGCCCGCATGGCAAGACACAGTGCCAACACCAGCATGCATGCCCGCAACCTGGCCATTGTCTGGGCGCCCAACCTGCTACGGTAAGCTGGCAGCTCACCAGCTTGTCACTCACAGCTCCTTCCCATGGGCTGAGCCCCAAGTCTCCCCTACCCAACTTTGGTTCTCTTGTTCGTTTCATTTAACATATATTTATTAAGTATCTTCAGTGTGCCAGCTCCTATTCTCAGCACTGGGGACAGAGTAGTGAGCAAGGCCCTGCGCTCCTGGGCTCACATTCTCTGGGGGAGATGGACAATGAACTGGCAAGAAGAAAATACAGAGCGTGGTCTGATGGTATGAGTGGCAAGGAGAAAGATGATGAAGCGAGGAAGGGCATGCACAGCCGTGGCATTTTGGAATGTGCAGTGTCAGGGAAGGCTTCAGTAAAAAGTCTTCTGTAGCCAGCAGCACAGTATGCCCCAGAGGACTTGATGGTGAATGAGATAGGCAAGCTCTCTGTCCTAAATAAAATAGGTGGTCCATCAGATGGTGAGTGTAAGAACTAGGGGGGGAAGAAACAAAGACAGACCCGGAATAGAGATGGTTTACAGTTTTTAACAAGGTGGATGAGGAAGGCTCCACTGCGAAGGTAACATATGAGTCAAGATCTGTAGGTGAGAGATGGAGCCATGTGGATTTCTGGGGAATAGCAAACTAGGCAACAGGAACAGTAAGTGCAAAGGTCCTGGGGCTAGGTCAGGAGGAACGGTAGGGAAGCCATTGTGGCTGGAGCTGAGTGAGTGAGTGACTAAGGGGTTGAGGGGGAGATGATGAGGTCAGCTAGGTGATGGGGAGACCAGAGAAAGAAGGAGTTACTTATGGGTTCTGTCACATGAGGACTTTGCTTTTCACCAGGAGTGAGGTGCAGCCAGGAGAGGACTCTGAGCCAGGAGGGCCCTGATATGACTCAGGTGCTCACAGCTCCCTCCAGCTGTGCATGAGAAGCAGACTGTGGGGGTGGGGATGGGAGCAGGAGACCAGGGAGGAGGTGGCTGTGATGTTCAGGAGGGAGAGGATGGGGGCTGGGCCAGGATGGGGCAGTGGAGGGGGAGAAGAGTTTAGATTCTGGACAGATTTTGTGGGTGGAGCAGATTGGATGTGGGTGTAAGGGAAAGAGAGAAGCCAAGGACAGTTCCAAGGTATCTTGCCTGAACCACTGAAGAACTGCGTTGATTGAGATGGGGAAGGTGATGAGGGAGCAGGTTTGGGGAAAGGTTGTGAATCCAATTCTAGATGTGATCAGTTTGATGAAGTCAGAGGTGTTGAATGATGGTCATTGCTTCCTTGGGCTTTCTACCTAAACACCCCCCACCCCCGCTGTGGCTCAGGGCACCTGACCTCCCTCTCCCTCTTCCCATTCAGGTCCATGGAGCTGGAGTCAGTGGGGCTGGGTGGGGCAGCAGCCTTCCGGGAGGTGCGGGTGCAGTCGGTGGTGGTGGAATTCCTGCTCACCCACGTGGATGTCCTGTTCAGTGACACCTTCACTTCTGCTGGCCTCGACCCTGCAGGTATGCTCGTCCCATCTCCTGATGTCCTGGCTACTGCCTTATTGTCAGGGCTGCAGTGGGAGGGTAGGTGGGCTCCCAGCCCTGTCCCTACCCACTGAAGCTGGACCTCCCTCCTGGCTCCTTGAGGACCCCGCCCCGGCCTCTCCCTCCCCTCCCCACCCTTCTCATTTCAGCTCCTACGCTCAGGATCCCCACTTCTTGGCCTGGACATCGTTCTTCCTTCACCCCCTGTAGCTCCTGGGGGTGCTAGGCGCCAGGGGTCCACCTGGGAGGAGGTGGGAGGTCCCCAGACTTGACCCTGCCCAGGCCCCACCCAGACTCCCCACCCTGCCCCGGACCCCAGCCCAATCAGGATTCAGCACATCGGAGGGCCCTCTGGCCCGAGGTAACTGAAGCCAGAGCCACTGCCTTCGCTGGCTGCTGGGAGCTGCCTCATCAGCTGGTTCTGCCTCATTTCTGCTCACCTGCCTGCTGCCCGCCCATTCCCGCCTGGTCCTCTCTAGTCCCCTGCCTTGCCAGCCCGGGGTTGGGGGGCACGCTTTGGGGTCGGGGCTTGGGCAGTAGCGCTTGGCTTTGCCTGTGGCCTTGAATGTCCCCTGGGCTGATAGCTGCCCACTTTCCCAACCCCCCAGGCCGCTGCCTCCTCCCCAGGCCCAAGTCCCTTGCGGGCAGTGGCCCCTCCACCCGCCTGCTGACGCTGGAGGAAGCCCAGGCTCGCACCCAAGGCCGACTGGGGACACCCACTGAATCCACAGCTCCCAAGGCCTCAGCTTCACCTGTGGAAAGGTGCGTGGGATGCCTGGGAGAGGAGGGGCTAGCCTCGAGGTCCCAGCTACTCAGACTGCCTCCTGTGTCTCACCTGAACCCCAGGAGGAAAGGGGAGAGAGGCGAGAAACAGCGGAAGCCAGGGGGTAGCAGCTGGAAGACTTTCTTTGCACTGGGCCGGGGCCCTAGCATCCCCCGAAAGAAGCCTCTTCCCTGGCTGGGGGGCACGCGCGCCCCACCGCAGCCTTCAGGTCAGAGGTCGGGCGGTCATCATGGTGGTGGGAGAGGCACTCTGGAGCGCCCCTGAGACCCTGCTACTCTCCTTGCAGGCAGCCGACCTGACACAGTCACACTGAGATCTGCCAAGAGCGAGGAGTCTCTGTCATCGCAGGCCAGCGGGGCTGGTGAGCTCAGGGTGGCCTGGCCTGTGCTGGGTGGAGCTGGGAGGAACTGAGGCCCCGAGTTGGCCTCCAAATGCTGTCCTTCAATTTGGGGGGTCTTGGGGTTTTTTAGTTTTAATTTGGACATTGCATATTATGAACTGGATAAAGCATCACTCTCGGTTCATGACACACTGTGATCATTGGTCCATACGGGGTCCTTTCAAACAGTCTGACTCATTCCTTTGGAAAAAAATGTAAACAATATGATGAACACCCATGTACCCACTGGCCAGAACTAAAAGAGCCCCCTGCCTTACCTGCAAGCTCCTCCCCTCTCCTGCCTGCTGCCTCCCCACCAGAGGCATCCTCTAGATTCCATGGTCACCAGCCTCATTTTTAAGGTTTTATCCTGTGCAGGTGCATACTCTAGGGTACACTCGTGTTCAACTGAACAAGAAAAGGCCCAGTTGTTTCCCAGCGTGGTCGCCCCAGCCTGTGCTCCCAGCAGCCTTGTTTAGGATCCTATTGGTCTCGTGCCCACAGCCCGTGGGGTTGTCAGACTTTATTCTGGCCTTTGGGTCTGGGATGGTTCCCCTCAGGGACTTGCCATTAATTTCCTTTGTCACGGTGAGTCTGAGCAGCTCTCCCCGGATTCACAGCCGTTGCGGCCCTGTCCAGGGGAGTGCCTCTGCCTGTTGCTTCCCCAGCTTCCTGGGCTGCCTGCCCTGTTCTCATTGATGTATGGGTGTGTAAAGTTTTGAGTCCTGACCCCTAACTGCCTCCCACCCCCCACCCTTCCAGGCCTCCAGAGGCTGAACAGGCTGCGGCGACCCCACTCCAGCAGCGACGCTTTCCCCGTGGGCCCAGCACCTGCTGGCTCCTGCGAGAGCCTGTCATCCTCCGAGTCTGCCTCCTCCTCTTCCTCCTCACCCTCCTCCTCCTCAGCAGCTGGGCTCAGGCCACTCTCCGGTTCCCCCTCTCACCGAACCTCTGCCTGGCTAGATGACGGTGATGATCTGGACTTCAGCCCACCCCACTGCCTGGAGGGGCTCCGAGGACTCGACTTTGATCCCCTTACCTTTCGCTGCAGCAGCCCTACCCCAGGGGACCCTGCACCTCCTGCCAGCCCGGCACCCCCAGCCCCTGCTTCTGCCTTCCCACCCAGGGCAACCCCTGAGGCCCTTTCGTCCCGTGGGCCCACCAGCCCTGCCTCATCCGCTGCCCTGGACATCTCAGAGCCCTTGGCTGTATCAGTGCCACCTGCTGTCCTGGAGCTGCTGGGGGCTGGGGGAAAACCTGCCTCGGTCACCCAAACAACAGCACTCAGCCCCAGCCCTGGCCTGGGCCCCCATCTCATCCCCCTGCTGCCACATGGAGCTGAGGCCCAGCTGAGTGACACCTGCCAACAGGAGGTCTGCAGCAACCTGACACCACCTGGTCCCCGGGAAGCCCAAGGGCAGCGTGGTGAGTCCTACTTAACCCATCCAACACCCAAACACACCCTGAGGCTGCACCAAGACCTGGCTGACACCCTTCCCATTCCTCTCTGTGTAGGGCCTGTCACGGATTCACCGCTGCTGCCCCCACCCCTGTCCCTCCTGCGCCCTGGGGGGGCCCCACCTCCACCCCCCAAGAACCCAGCACGCCTCATGGCCCTGGCCCTGGCTGAGCGGGCTCAGCAGGTGGCCCAGAGACAGAGCCAACAGGAACATGGGAGCACCCCGTCTGCTCCCCACTCCCCTTTCTACTGCTCACTGTCCCTGGAGGTGGGCAGTGAGCCCCTAGGGACCTCAGGGAGTGGGCCACGCCCCCCCTCCCTAGCCCACCCTGGTGTCTGGGCTCCAGGGCCCCCACCCTCCCTGCCAAGGCAACAAAGTGTTGGGAGCCTGGTGAGGAGCCAGCGGCCCATGGGGATCTCAAGGAGGGGACGCAGAGGCTCTGCCCAGGTCAGTGCCCAGCTCAGGATGGGTGGGGCCTTCAGGGATGTGCCAGGGACCCCCGCCCAGTTCCCATGTTCTGTCTCCTCACAGGTTCTTTCTTCTGTGAGAACGCCCAGCTGTTTCTCCTCGGCTCCCCAGGAGTGCGTGCCACCCTTTCTTGGGGTCCCCAAACCAGGCTTGTACCCACTGGCATCCTCATCTTTCCAGCCCAGCTCCCCAACCCCAGTCTGGAGGAGCCCCCTGGGTCCCCCTGCACCACTTGACAGGGGAGAGAACCTGTACTATGAGATTGAGCCTGGGGAGGGGGCCCCTTACTCTGGCCCCACCCAGTCCTGGAGCCCCTTTCACTCCATGCCCCCAGACAGGCTCCACGCCTCTTACGGCCTGCTCGGTCAGTCACCACCGCTCCACAGGTCTCCCAACTTCCTACTCAGCTACCCGCCCCCCTCCTGCTTTCCCCATAACCACCTGGGCTATTCAGCCCTTCGGCACCCTGCCCGGTGCCCCACTCGGCCCGAGCCCCTCTATGTCAACCTAGCCTTAGGTCCCAGGGGCCCCTCATCCACCTCTTCCAGCTCCTCTTCCCCTCCTGCCCATCCTCATAGCCGTTCAGATCCTGGCCCTGCAGCTCCCCGCCTCCCCCAGAAACAGAGGGCCTCCTGGGAACCCCACACCCCTCACAGGGTGCCTGGGCCCTGGGGCCCTCCTGAGCCTCTCCTGTTCTATAGGGCAGCCCCACCAGTCTATGGGCGGGGAGGTGAGCTCCACCGAGGGTCCTTGTATAGGAATGGGGGCCAAGGAAGGGAGGGGGCTGGTCCCCCACCCCCTTACCCCACTCCCAGCTGGTCGCTCCACTCTGAGGGCCAGACCCGGAGCTACTGCTGAGCCAGAGCTGAGACATTTCTCCCTTCCCTTCTGCCTCATTGATCTTGGCCCAACCTGATCCCTTGTTTTGTATTTTCTTGAGCTCCCGACCCCTATCCCAGGTTTCTAACTTTGTAACTTGCTTCTGATGTGGGTCCCTAACCTGTATGGTTTCCCTACCCCAGGCTGAAGAGCCCACCCATCCCCCCATCAACCTCCACCGGGGCTCTCACACAAACCTGAGGGCTAGGCTGACACTGTCCTCCCTCTCCTTCCAGGAGCCCCCAGCATGTCCTCACCTGTGCACAGGGGTGGGGGGACAGCTCCTGCCCATCTCCCACATGCCCCACTAAACCATCTGACAAAATTAATGAATAAAAATGGTGAAAATGTGGCTGCTCGTGCCATGCTGGGACTACGCTCCGTGAACAAAGAGGCAATGGGCTGTTTTATCATTTCACTTCTGCGGGCACTGAATGGAGAGTCCCTCCTGAGAGGCTCTTAGGGGCATTAACTGCAGAGGGGGCCATGGATGTCCTAAGAATCTGTCAGAAGTGGGGTTGAAGCTGGGCCTGTCTGAGTTTGGATGCCAACTTGAAGCTCTGCTATAATCTCCAGCAGATCCATCCTGTGGAGCAGTGGGGTAAGGATGGCCTGAGGGTTACCCAGGTATGAGGAAGGGGCCCTCCCACCAGGGCCCATTTCTCACTTCTGCAGGCTGGAGAAGGGACCTCCTCTCCACTCAGGGCTGGCCACCTGTAGGGAAAAAGACTGGAGCTGCCACCCAGTAGCCATGGAGCTCAGAGTAGGCCTGGGGGTGGGCGTCGGGTGAGGGAAGCAAGGCATGGTCGCAGGGTCTTCTGCTTCACCTGCCCTGGTGGCCTCTGCCAGCAGCCTCCAGGGTATGGGAAGCCTCCCTGTGGGTCAGCAGGCAGGGGGTGGGCTCCCAGGGCTGGGAGTCCAGCAGGGCAGTCCCGTGCTGCCAAAGCCCCTGCGGAACTGGGATTTTAGCCGAGAGCTTCCTCTCAAGCTGCACCACAGAGTCCTGGCTCCCCAAGCAGGAAGGCTGAGTCCTGAAGGCTGGAGAGCAGGGCAGAGCCCTGAGGGAAGCAAGGTTGGTCAGGGCTCACAGGTCAGTGAGGGGACAGTTGGGAGTCCCAGGAAGGGGTCCCTTTTCAAAGGAGAGGCAGCCAGGGAAACTGGGGTTGGTGACAACTGGGGGGAGGGGTCACAAGTTAGGGATTGAATGGTCACACAGGGCTTTGGGGATATCCACACTGTTGAGCCAGGTTCCAGGCAGTGGTGCAGGCTGACCCTGACTGTGGGGCTGTGGCCTGGTTGCTGCTTAGAGTCAAGCTCCTGCCTGCGTCCCAGGCTGAGCCCCTCTGGACTCTGCTGTGGCCTGTGACCTCAGGGGTCTCCAGGGCCTGCAGAGAGCGATGGCAGGGAGTTGGCATGGGTGGCCCCACAGCTCCCTTGATTTCCCACATCTCTGCCCTGGCTCCTACCCGGAATGGGGAGGGACCTTGGGACATCACAGGGGGCACAGGCCTGGGTGTAGTCTTGCCTCTGGGAGCCACCTCATAGTACAGTGTCACTAGGGGTACAAACCAGTTGGTTGGAATTGGGGCAGTACAGCTGAGCTGTGCCCAGCACCTGCTGCCACCCCTCCTTGCCTCTCACCTGGGGGGGAACCGTGGGGTGCAGGGCACAGTGTGGTCCAACCCACTGGAGAGCTAAAGAGCCAAGTCCTGTGGAAAGGAAGCTGCCTATGGAGACATGAGCCCTGCCTAAGGTTCCCTGGCTACTGCCCACCCCTGCCAACCTGCCCTTGTACTTGGGCCATGGCCTCCCACAGCAGGTGTCAGGTATTCTGCAGGCTGCCCAGCGGTCAGCAGGCTCTTGGCTCAGCCCAGCCCGAACCAAGGCCTTGCAGGGGGCTGGCATGGGGGGTTCTGAGGCCAGGTTCTCTTGCCTGCCTCCAGTTTAGCCTTTACCTCAGGCCCCTCTTTTCCAGCCCAGGGCAGCTCTCCTGTGAGGAAGCATGATTAGAGGAACCAGACAGGCAGGGTAACTCAATAGGGGAGGGTGCAGGGTCACTGACCAGTGAAGACCTCCTGGGTTAGGATGCAGAAGCTGTAGAGATCTGAGGTGGTGGCAGGCAATCACCGCCGATGAGCTCAAGTGGCAGCCATGGGTACAGTTTGGGAGGTGGGGGCAGCCTTGGGCCTAAGCTTCCCCAGGGGTAGTCCTGCTGAGACCTGCGGAGGCTGAAGGGCCTGCTAAGCTATTGGTCACTAGACAGAGACACTGGGCAGGCAGGTAGACAGGTACTCACCTGGGCTGCAGCCAGCACTGGTGCAGTGGGCACCCATGCTCCAGGCTGCCTGCTTGGGCCAGGCCTGGCCGCACCAGCTGCACAGCCTGCAAGCCGAGAGGCCATGACATGCCAAGGGGCCTGCAGAAGCAACAGGGCCTCCAGTCCCTGCAGCAGCAGGTGGGTGGGCAGCAGGCCTGGCACAGGGCAGGGCTGCCTCTCGGCGGTCTCTGGGGGTGCAGAACCACATGCAGGGAGCCCAGCCACATGGTATGGAAGAGAAGGTGCAGCCCCAACAGGTCTGCTGAGGGGCTTGGTGCCTCAGCAGCAGCAGGTCGAGGTGGCACAGGGTGCTCGGTGGGAGGAAAGCAAGCCACTCACAAAGGGGCCCCAATCTGCATGGGGTAGAGGCCGCCCCTGGGCACAGATCACCATGTGCCAGGGGCTGCTGATCTATACCAGCGACTGTCAGGAGAGAAGCAGCCTGGCTGCCAGAGAGCCAGCACCCAGTTTGCACCCTGTTCGTGGTACACCCACCTCCTCTCTGCAGCCTACGAGACACAACACACAGAACTGGGTGCTCACTATTCAGTGGTGGGGGTCACTTCAGTAAGAGGGCTCCATGCCAGGTGTTGATCCAAGGTGAAGACTGTAGCCATGGCCATTGCCACACTCCCTGGTCTTCTGTGTATAAATACTTGAGTTGGGGGCAGGCAGGAGACCAGGCTGGCCTGGGGAGAAGGGTGAGGTGGCATACCTGCAGTGCTGAGGATCAGGAGCCTTAGGCTGCCACAGGGTGACTGATGGCCCCTCCACAGGAGGCTGGAGGTGGGGAGGGGAGAGAGCCTACATCTGAGACAAAGGGGTTTTCCCAGCGAGGGGAGCAGAGATCTGGACTCTCCCAGAGCTCCCTGCTGGACAGCCAGGCAGGGGTGAGAGGGGCTGTCTCTCACTTGACCATAGTGTGTGAGAGCTGCTCTCGTGGGTACAGTAGGGCTCCCCTGATTTAGGCTGGCAGCAGCTCCTTGGGGTCCAGAGGGCTATGCCTGCTACCAGCCCCAGTGGCCTCAGGCTGCTCAGCTGGGGAAGGGAACAGAGCTATGAGGCATGAAGAGGACAGGGGTGCTTCCTGCTCCCCAACCTCTCCAGCTTACCTGGCTGAACCTGAAGGCTGGGATTTGGGGTGCTCCCTGATCTGCTCTGGCCTTACTACCTTGGGGTAGAGGACCAATCTGAGGGTAAGTCTGGGGTAGCTGGGAGCGGTGGGTGGGTGGGCTTCACAGTGTGGACAGTTACCTGTCTGCCTGCACCAGCTGTAGCAAGGACAGGGAGCCACATAGGCTATGTCCAGAGCAGGCCTGCAGTTGGCCCAGGGATGCAGTGAGTGCCAACTCCCAGCAGTGCCCTAGTGCTGATATGTGGGCACAGCATTGTTGGAACAGCTCCAGCACCTGGAGGAGGGGCATGTGGGGGGAGGTAGGGTGAAGGTGGCCGATGTTTACCTCTTGGCTCTGCTTGGCACCACCCTGCTCTGCCAGTCCCAAGGAGTGTGACGCTGCTGGTCATGCAGACACTGGTCACTCCCCACCTGCAGCAGGTGCAGCGCCACCAGGCTGCGGCCCGAGAAGGCATCTGCGAGTACAGCTGCGCCGCCATCAAGGCAGCAGCTGCAGCAGAACAAGGAGAGCGGGAACGGCTTAGGAAAGACGAGACAGAGGCAAGAGGTGGCAGGGTGGGAGCACTGCGCGGGAAAGGCGTCACTGGGAACGTGGGAGGTGGGTGTCGGGACAGGAGGGATAGCTGGGGACACAGTGGGGTCTTGGAGAGGATGGGAGGAGGATGTGAGCATGGGAGGACCAGGACAATGGGAATAGTCACGGAGGACAAGAGGGGGTTAAGTGAGAGGACAAGAGGGGTCACCGGGGGCAGGAGGGTCATCAGGGAATGGGAGGGGTCGTGAGGGAGAGAAGCCTCTGGGAAAGAAAGCCCTGGCTCTCTGGGGCTCAGGCTCAGGGCCCTGGGAGTGTGGGGCTTCACCACCTGTTCGCTCACCGGCTTGGGTCGCCCCAAAGGCCAGCAGAGCTGGGGCCCAGCAGCGCTGAGAGGAAGAGCCCCGTCTCCCCAGCAGGGTTCTCCCCATCTGCCTAGACAGCTGAGGGGCAGCGAGGACAGCAGGAGGGGTGAGGAGGAAAGGGGCGGCCTGAGGACAGGGTCAGCAGGCCAGGAGCAGGGGCTGGTGGAGAGCTGAGGACCCAGTAAGCTCTAAGAGGGTTCTGGGGCCCAGACCGGGGTCCAGCAGGCTTAGCACCTACCTTTGGGCTCCAACAGTGATCACCACGTGACTGCCACGCGACCTTGGAGCACCAGCTCTGGCGATTTGGGCAGGAGCCCTAGGCACAGTGGCTTCCTGCCACGTTTGCGCTTGTGCAGTAGGCTCTCTGCAGTGAGAGGCTTCCCTCCCCCTAGGGCTCTGAGGTGACCACAGAGAAGAGGCTGGTGTCTGCCCCAGAGCTGTCAGCTGCTCCCTACAGTTAGCCCTTCTTACCGCCTCAACCCAGGGCTTCAGGACTTGTTTGGGTGGCTGGCCTTCCTGGTCCCTGATTGTCTTCTTTGCATACTTCTCACCCACCCCCATGGGCTGTTTCCTCTCCTGCCCCTGCCTCAGCCTCTCCTCTTTGCCCCAAGGCTGGGGCCCCATGGTGTCCTAGACTCCTCCTCCTGGACAGCCCCTGGGCCTTCATACTCACCAGGTTACACGCTGGCCTCAGTATCTTCCCCAAACTGCATTTCCTCCTGGATCCCTATCTCAGGATTGACCCCACTGTTCCCTCTTCAAGCTGGAACCCTAGGCCTTGCCCTGAGCATCTCCTTCCCATCCAGCCTAGCAGTCCCATGTCCCTCCCTCTTTCCCCTGGCCCAGTCCTGGGGGGGATTCCCTATTCCAGGCTCCCCTGGACTCCCAGCCTATCTCCCCACTCTGGTCCACCCAGCACATGACAGCCAAGGGGATTTTTTTAAAGCCAAGCCTGACTGTCCCTCCCATTTGAAAAGCTTCTGACTCCCCAGTGCCCTTGGGGCCAGGTCCAAGCCCTGCAGCCTGGCGTCTAAAACTGCATCATCTGGCCCTGCCCACCCTCCGTCCGAGTCTCCACTGCCCCGTCTGTTTCACAGCTCCGTGTGCACACGCCCTTGCCTCTGAATGCTCTTCTCAATGTTCACCTGGCTATTCTTATGCGTACTCTGGGAAGCTCTCTTTATTACCACGTGTCTCTGCTGGCTTTTTACAGCCTCCAGCTTCCCTCAGCGTCACCCTGATGTCCTGCGTGGGCTTCCCCATCACAGCCTGACCACTCTGGGCTGTCGCCGTCTGAAGATGAGTCTGTCTACCCCTACTGGACTAAGAGCCCTGTGAGGCCAGGCCTGGGGTTGTCTTCGGTTCTGTTGTGTCCCCAGCGTTGTTCACCTCACAGTCTAGCTCAGAAGGCGCCTCAGAAAATGGCATCAAGTGAGAAAGTGGTTTGCCCCTTCCCCCTGTCTCTTCCTGCACTTGTGGCCTTAGCCCAGCCTCTTGACTTTAGTGCCCCAGTGTCTGCTCTTCATCCGGGCATCCACTGCAGTGAAGGAAGTTCCAGGCCCATCGCAGGATAGACTGCTCAGGGTAGGGGAAGTTTCTTTAGTCTCTGATCAATGCCCTTGCTCTGCTCCAGGATTACCCAAAGGTCTCCCAAGCTGCAGAGCACCCTAGCTGGGCTGGCTGAGGTTCAGATTAGCCCTTCTCCAAAGAGGCAGCTTCAGAGCAAGGCAGCGGCTTAGGCGGTAGCTCAGGACCTTTATTGACCACATAACCCCTGGGGATGCTAATAGGGTCCCCTCAGGCTCCGCCCCAGTAGCCTCCTCCGAAGTTCTTGACTGAGCAGCTCCCATTCCCTGCGGGAACCCCGCAGCACACTCCGGTTCTCCTGGGCCCTCCGGATCAGGTAGGGGATCACTTCCTCCAGGGAGCCGTAGGGGATTGACTTATACACGGCATAGCCGGCCTGCCCTGTAGGGAGAGTGTTGGCAGGATGTGGGCTCATGCGCGGAGAGAGGTTCCCCTAGGCCCCATCGGGAAAAGGGGTTTCCAGTTCTGAGAACATGGCAGACTAGAGGGTTAGACAAAATTTCCGGCTGGAAAACTGAAAATTCTGGAGTCTACATCTAAAAAATCTTCAAGTTATTAAAATACTGCCAAGAGAATAAGGAATTTACTAATCCAAGAATTAAGAGACAGTGAGAACTAGAGAGGGAGGGAAGCACAAGAGCCTCTGCCCTGAAGGCAAAATTGAGCTGCTAGTTGATGACTTCACAGAGCCCAGGGGCTACAGAAAATGAGGCCCACAGTCTGAGCGGGGTGGAGGTGTAAAGAAGAACTCCCCCACATTAAGTTGGAACACAAAAGTGTACACCCTCAGAGTAAGAGCCCCCCCACTCCCAGGGAGTGGCCTTGATCATAGCAGAGCAGGTAAATCATCAGAAAAATCCATCCCTGAGAGGCTGTGGCCGTGAGTAAGTCCCTTACATATTTGCAGTCTAAATTTGCATACCTGGGATGTCTCAAGAGACCTGAAGCTATGAATTTAGGGTACAATGGCAGAGGAAAACATAAACTTTCTGGACTCAGACCCTGGGGAGCAATGCGGGAAAGGTAACGAAGCACATAGGAAATAGGACAGCAAAACAGCAGACAGCAGGCGCAGAGACCAGGGCCTGCAAGGCCTTTAGACACTGGAGCAACAGGTCTCTCTAGAAGCGTCTGGAGACTGGGCCGCCTGCAGGCTCTAGACAGGAGCATGGCCAGGCATTGGTTGAAAATGTGAGAGGGGACCTGGCGGAGAAGGAAGGAGGCCCAGGGCTGGATGGGCATGGTGGTGGTGGCGGGGAATTGGGCCATACCCAATGCCAGGGAGACGTGGTCACACATTCCCAGAAGTTGTCCAAAACAGACAGGCCCGTCCGGAGGAATGCCCAGCTCCCACATGCTGCAGAAAAGGCCACATCACCAATCCAGACAATGGCGGGATCCAGGGCTGAAAGTCAGCCATTTAGGTACCCATTGGGTTATTCCAGTTATTTAAATATCGAAATACTTCTCAACTTAATGATAAATACCACAGCTCTGAGGTCTCTGAAAGCTCCCCAGTGAGTCCCAACTCCTTTCCTGACACCCTCAGACCTCCCCACGCCCCAACAAATAGGGAGTGATGCCTTGTTCAGCTGGGGCCTACAGACCTACACAAGTAGCAGGGGTTAAATGTTTTTAATATCCTCCCCAGAAGTCTTCTGAACCTCCTTTCTCCACACTGCTCCTCCCCTTGTTCCATGTCTACCACCCTCTACCCATCCTTGTCATGTGAGTGAGGGAGAGGAAGGGAGGTCCCCACCTCATACCGTTTGGTTGCCTGGTGAACAGATTCCTCATTGTGGGAAGCCACCATGAGGTGGCACATGGGGCCACGGTGGGACACATGGGTCAGCATCAGCTCCAGACAGCGTCTGTAACTGAAGACAGTTGATCCGTTCAGCTATGGTACCTGGTGAGCAAGGGTCAGGCCTCAGGAACTGGGCATTTCTGTCCTTGGGACGTGGGGTGCCTAAGGGCAAGGATTCTGGTCATAAAATACCCCACTTCCACCCAGACTCGCTGCAAGGAGCATCCCTTCTCTGAGCCTCTTTCCCGCCTTGTAACAATGCGAGTTCACCGAACAGTGACACTGAGAGGGTGAGTGAGATGAAGATGTACGGGGAGCCTTTGCACAGTGGCAGTCTCACGACAAAGGGCCACACCACGCGCAGATGACACTTTCTCAGGGTCATTCACTGCAGCATCGTCTACAGAACAACATTAGCCACAACCCACACGTCTGTAAGTAGGGGACTGGCTAGATGAACGACGGCACACAGAGGACAGTGGAGGGCCATGCAGCTGTAAAAAGAACACGGACGCTCTGGGTACAGACACAGAAAGGTAAAAGACTGGCAAACGTTTCCTCAGCTGCCATAGGCCAGGTGCCAGCCTACGGCCTTCACAGGCTATGTGGGTTATTTTCCATTGCCCTCCAGACCTGAGCTTTGCTTTTATGTCCTGTGGAGTCATGGGCAGGAGATCAGGAGGTGAGAGATCAGAAGGAAAGGTAGCTCAGGTGTTTTGTCCCTTAGTCCCCTCCCTGGTCCACTGACTGTCCTATGTGTGGCCACACCTCCTCCAGTGTGGCCCTCCCTCCTCACCTATAGCACAGGGGTCATAACAGCTTCCCACTTTTGTGGGTTCCTGGGAACCCACATCCCCTGTGGGTTCTTCGGACCTTGCCCGCACTCTAATCATTTAGTCCCTTCGCTAAGTCTCCTTTACCCCGCCTGACACGCATATTCACTCATCTCACTCTAGAGTCAACTTGTGAGGTGGACGTTCTGATCACCCCATTTTACAGAGGGAGAGATTGAAGCTGAAAGAGGTTAAGCCTCTTGACCCCAGGCCACACAGCTAGAAATGGCCTAGCTGGGATTTGAACCCCGGTTGTCTGATGCTCCAAGGCCTGGGCTCATTATTACCAGACTGTTTTACCTTTGAGATACGCAGTTGAGTGGAAAAGCAAGGAGCAGTATGTAGACACGATGCCTTTTGCAAATACAAAGCCTTTGTGTTGGCCTCTCTGTGCGTAAAGGAACTTAGGAAACACATGGAAGAAACTAACAAAAGGGGTTACCTGCGGGGCCAAGGAGACTCATGATTAGATGGAGATTTGGGTCAAAATGAGATATGTCAGTATATTCATTTTCATATCAGTGTAATCATTTTCATATCATTTTGATTTTTGAACCATGTGAGTTTATTAATTTTTCAAAATATATTAAAATATAAGCAGTACCATGCCAGAGAGGAGGTGCAGAAATTGGAACAGTGCTGGTAAGAATGAAAAATGGTGCAGGTCTCTGAAACACCATCTGGCAGGTCTTCAGAAGTTTAAACACGAAGTTACCAGGTGACCCTGCAATCCCACTCCCAGATAATTGAACTTTCAGGAGAATTGAAAATGTATTTTTACACAAAAATGTGTACATGGCCCGGCTGGTGTGGCTCAGCGGTTGAGCATCGACCTATGACCTAGGAGATTGCGGTTCGATTCCTGGTCAGGGCACATGCCCTTGTTGTGGGCTCGATCCCCAGTAGGGGGCGTGCAGGGGGCAGCCGATAAATGACTCTCTTCTCATTGATGTTTCTCTCTCTCCCTCTCTCTGAATCAATAAAGACATATTTAAAATTAAAAAAAAAAAAATCTACTGAGTTAATTGTACACTTTTAAATGGTGAATTTTATGGTATGTGAATTATATGGTACTTGCCTAGAAACACTCCATGGCCTTGGATGTAACCCTAGGTTCCAGCCACGGCTTGACCACTTGCCCTGATATCTTGGGTAAGTCATTGCAGCTGTACAAACCTCTCCTTGAACCACTGTGAAATGGAGTCAGACTTTGAAAGCTCCTTGAGGAAAGGACCTAGGGCCACCTTGGTTGCTACTGCAACCAGGGTCTAAAACCCAGCCTGATCTAAATCAGGTGGTTGGCAAGTATGTGTTGAAGAAACAAATTCCTTCCTCCCAGAGCCATGGATGGGGTGGGGCTCCAAGGAGCTCACTCACTTCTTGCCCCAGCACGGGGTGATTTGCGGTGGGTAAGAGTGCAGGTTCTACAGTGAGTCTGCCTGGGCTCAAATCTTGGCCCTCCCACTTACTAGGTATGTGACCTTGGATAAGTGATTCCACTTCTCAGTGCCTTAGTTTCACCCTCTGTGTAATGGGGATGATCCTCATTGTACCTACTGCTTGGAGCCGTTTGTTGATTCATTCAGCAGATCTGTACTGAGTGAGCACGGCCATGCAACAGGCACAATTTTAAGCGCTGAAGGTTCAGCACCGAACAAATCAGAAACCCCTGCCCTCCTGGGCCCACACACCAGTGGGGGAGACAGACAGTGAGCAACTTAATATGAAACTATACTCAACTACTGGTAAGTGCTAAAGAGAAAAAAATACCCAGGAAGAGGTGGGTGAGGAGGTGTTCTAGCTTTTGATTGGTAGGTCAGGGAAGGTCCCCTGAGAGGGTGCCGATACACAAAGACCGAAGGAGGTGAGGGACTGAGCCATGCAGCTGTCTGGAGGGAGAACATTCTAGGCAGTGGGACAGGGAGTGCAAAGGCTTGGGAGCATCAAGGAGTTCAGTGAGTGAGGGAAGAGTGGAAAGAAAAGTTAGAGAGGTGACAGTGACCAGGTCCTATGGGGCCTTGCGGGCTGCTGTAAGAATTTGGGGTTTTCTGAGGATGCAGTGGGCTCCATGGAAGGATTTTAAACTGAGAAGGGACATGATTTGACTTGGGTTCCCCACTGGCTGCTTGTGGGGAACTGACTGGGAAGAGGGGACAAAGGTGGGAAGTGGCGGTGTCCTAGGAAGAGGGAGTGATGTGTAGACACATACAGGATGCTCAGCATCATGGGCAGTGAGCGCTAACGGTTAGATGTTATTATTATTTGTCTCAGAGGCTGGCCTGGCCCATTCCTACCTCCGACTGGTAGCCTCATAGTCGGGCTGAGTGGGATCCTCAGTCCCTTGAAGCCGGGCCATCTCCCTCTCCTTGTCCAGATAGGCCCCTCGTACCAGCTTCACTCCGAAGGCCAGGCCGGCCCTATCCGCAGCCTCGGCATCCCGCCTCAGCCGCTCGTGGGTGTCCTGCCAGGGCACACGCGCAGCTTCAGGTCAGGGCGCTGGAACCCCAGCCGACTCCCCGGAACCCACCACACACCTTCAGATAGGCCTGGTAGGTGTTCCACACCCAGGGCCCGCCCTCCCTGGAGCTGTTCCAGAGCAAGGCCAGGGAAGCCACCAGCAGAGAGAGAGCAGGATTCAGCGAGGTGTACTCAGCATCCACCAGGAGCCTCACGCGTTGGGCCCGGGCATGCTGAGGGTGAGAGAGACTACGGTCAGAGCCCAGGGGTGCCCAGCAGGTGCAGCGCAGCCAGGCCACGGCGCAAGGCATTACCTGTACCACCCGCTGCAAGCGGCTCAGAGAGGCCTGGAGATGCTGGTTTTGCTCGGTGCTGAGGCCAGAGACCTGGAAGTCCTGGGGAAAGGCAGCAGGGAAGGCGAGAGCAGCTCAGGACATTCTTCCAGGGCCTGTCTCCTCTCCCCCACCACCAGGAAGGGAAACATGTTTAGAAATGTTTAGAAATCTGAAAAGTTGCTTTATCACATATATACAATTTACTGAAGTGTAATATAATGGTTAAGAGCCCAGAATCTGAGTCTGAATCCTGGTTTTACCACTTACTGTGTGGCCTTGAGCAAGTCATATAACCTCTCTGGGCCTCAATTTTCTCCTCTGTAAAATGGAGATGATAGTAGTAGCTTCCTCATGGAGTTATGTGGATAAAAATGGTTTATTAAGTGGGATGTGCCTGGACATAACAAGAGCAGGACAGTGCCAGCACATAACAAGCACCCAGTACAATGATCCTACTAGACAGGTGTTACTTCATTATGATCGTAGGTGACTGCACATGCTATCTTGTTCATTTACTTTCCACAATGATCCCAGTAGACAGGCGTTATTCCAAGCCCCATTTTCAGTGAGGAAACCGAAGCTCGGAGAGAGAAGTGACCTGGGATTCACCAAGCAGTGGAGAGCTCACAATAAACGTCACAGTGTTTCCTCCTATTAGTCTCTTAGGACCTCAATTTCCTCCCCAGATGCCAAGGCCTCACTGCAGCCCACTAGGCTCCTCTGGGCTGGCGCCTCCCACTCTCTGCCTTGCTCTCTGCCCTCCAAGCACACTGGCCTCCCTGCTGTCGAACATGCCAGGTACCTTCCCACCGCTGAGCCTTTGCTCTGGCTGTTCCTTCTGCCTGGAACACTTCCTGCAGAGGCCTGCTTACCTCTCCTCCAGATCTCTGTTCCAATATCCCCTTCTCAACGAGCTTTTCTCTGGTTTAAATTTGCAGCTCCCTCTCTGGGGCTTTCCTTTCCCCTTCCTCAGCCTTATTTCCCCCTTCAGTTGTTACATATTGGCATTGGTCTTCATTATTGTTTCTTACCCCTCCTTCCCCGCCCCCTAGCAAGTGAGTGCCTCGAGGGCAGGCAGTTTGTTTGTCTTGGTCACGGCTCCTCCACCCCTAGCACAGCACCTGGAAGCATTTAGGGAATTAATACAATTGTAACTTGGAAATTGTAACTGCCTCTAACTCAATCTTGTTATCCTGTTTCAAAAGGGAAACATCAACATGCCCCTTGTAGCACTGGTTAGGGTGGTAAAGACTTAGAGGCCACCAGGGTGTCCATCCCAGGAGAGATGAATCACACAGCTGGGGATCGAGCCTGAAACCCAGGCACGTGCCCTGAGTGGGAATCAAACCTCGATCTCCTGGATCATAGGTCGATGCTCAACTGCTGAACCACACCGGCCGGGCCAGGGACAGATGATTTAAAGCAGGTATAGTTCGATGTTAACAATGGCAGGTATATTGGTGTCCACTGTAAAATTATTTCAACTTTTCGATGTGTTTGAAAATTTTTATAATGAAATGTTGGGAAAATATGCCCCCAAACAGTACATACTTGGCAAAAAAATATCACAATAATAAAGATATACATTATACAGGATAGAATGGGTGCCAATGGTAAGCAAGGCAGAAATAGGATGTGAAAATAAAAAGGAATGAAGGAAGGAATGGATGGATGGATGGATGGATGGATGGACAGATGGACAGATGATTAAATCAAACCCCATTAGTCTAATCACAACTTCACACGCTAGCACACACTAGCATAACTGAATCGATTGATAAAATATTGATATACTTTCTTCTGGTTGATAGAAAGCTGTTGTCTCGATCACTCCTCAGAGCTCCGAGCCCCTAGACCCCTCTCCTAGGCCCCCAGGTGAGCCCTATTCCATCCATTCCAACCATGCCCCAGGGCTACAGCCACATTTATCGTAATTGTGCTGAACCTGGAAAGTAGTGGTAGTTAAATAGTTGGAACATCCCACTTGCAGGTGTCTGCTACCTCCAAGTCCAGGGGACTCTGCTCCTGACATTCCCCACCAGCATCCTGAGGTCCTTACCTTTCCAGAGTCCATGGCTTCTGCCAGCCTCTCAGGGCTCAGCTCCACGGAAGCCTCTGGCCTTCTGACCCATGAAGTTAGCTCCTTCTGGAATGGGATGTGGGTGGGGTGGTGAGGGGGACACGGTGGGCAGCCACGCCTTCCTCCCACATCCTGCCAGTCCCTTACACAGAGCCGAGTGCTGGTCAGCGCCGTCACCTTCAGCTGCATGAGGACATTCCCAGCTGGGCCAGTGGTCTCCAGGAGGCTCCGTGACAGGTCCACACACCGCAGCATAGCTCTGAGGTTCCCCTCATACCAGGCCTCGCTGCCCAATCAGCAGGCATCAGGTCCCGAAGCCTGCGGACCCCTTTCCACCATCCTCCCAGCCTCCCTGGGCCCTGGCCCCCTACTCAACCAGTCTTTTTTAAAATTTTATTTTTAATCTAACTCCCATGACAAGCCAGGGGCTAGGCACTTGTGGACTGTGATTGCCCATGAAGTGGCTGTGCTCACTCACCCAGTCTTGACAGCTGAGTCTGGCTCCTCCTCTGTGGGCACTGCCAGCAGGGGCCGGAGGCTTAGGGTCTGGAGTTGCTGGACACAGCCCCTCACCTCCTCTGCCGTCTCACCAGCCACAAACTGTCCATAGATGGATGCTCGGAGAAGTGCGCCTGAGAACCGGGAACCCAGGAGTCGCTGAGACCAGGCCTGGAGCTGGGGTGACAGGGAGCCAGGGCTCAAAGCCAGACCCTGGGGAGCCCTTAGGCCCGTGCCCAAGGTCACTGCTCACCGCCAGGCCATGGGTGACCAGAGGGGGCCAGGCACACAGCCGTAGCACCAGCAATGCCCGCGTCAGTTCCCCTGTGCCCTTGAGGTGGAAGGCCCCACCATCAAAGCTCAGGGGCTGCCAGCCCTGGGTTGGGGAGCCAGCCTGGGAGTAGAGGACTGGACAGGTCCGGAACATCATGAATCCCTCACCACTTCCAACCAGGTAAAGGGGCTTTGGAGGCAGCTGTGCTACCAGCTGGGGACAGTGACTGATTAACCAGACAGTAGGCAGGGAAAGGCAAATCTTCAGGATCACAGGCTCCTTGGGGGGCAGTTAATTATTAACTGATGGGGACAGAGTTCAAAATAACATGGACGGAAAAGGAAAACCTCGAATAGCAACCCTCAAACCCCTCAGCATAATAGCTCACAATTATTCGGTGTCTATATGCCAGTGGGTCCTGAGTGAGAGCTCGGCTCTGGGAGCAAAGATCTCTGGGCTCAAGGCAGTTTGGCTTTGAGATCTTGGGCAAGTTACTTGACATCTCTTGTTGCAATCGCTTCATCTTAAAATGAAAAAGAGTGCAGCGTTATTGAATAAATTTGAAAGAGCATACAACCTGTAACCCAGCTGTTTCAAGTTCCTAGAGAACTTGAACACGGGCATCAGGAAATACGCGCAGGAAGGAAAGTTCATAGCAGCACTGTGTGCAATAGCTCCGAATGGGAATCACCCAACTTCTATCAACTACAGAGTGGATCAATACATGGTGGTATATCCATACAACGGAATACTATACAGCAGTGAAAAGAACAGACTCGTGACACACACAGCCACATGTGTAAATCTCACACACGTATGTTAAGTGAAAGAAGCCAGACACCAAAGAGGACGTGCTTTGTTGTTCCGTTCGATAAACTTGAAAGCAGGGAAAATAAAATGAAGCAATGAAGTGTTAGGGACGCATACATGGGTGGTCCAGCTATAAAGAGAAGACAAAGCAAGAAAATGATTACCTTGGGTGGTGGGAGGAGCTGTCACTGGGTAGGGGTTTATGGGGGCTTCTATGTCCTTTATTTTTTTCATTGACTTCAGAGAGAGGAAGAGAGAGATAGAAACATCAATGATGAGAGTCATTGACCGGCTGCCTCCTGCACGCCCCCTGCTGGGGATCGAGCCCCAACCCAGCCTGACCGGGAATCGAACCCTGATCTCCTGGATCCTAGGTCAATGCTCAGCCCCTGAGCCCCGCATGCCGGGCTATGTTCTTTATTCTTAGGGTGATGATGATTCACGGTTGCTCGCGTAAGTATTCGTTAAAGCCATACATCTATATTTTATACTCCTGAGTGTAAAATACACTTCACAATAAAAAGTAAAAAATTAATCATGGGTGAGGGTAGGAATAAAAAAAGCACCTATTGGTCTCACGGAGTTGTCAGGAAGATTCGAGTTCATGGGCTCACGCAAACTGGCCCACAGTATGAGCTCAGTGAGGGCTGCCTGCGATCAGTGCATGCTGGGCACGCACAACCCCACTGGTTCCTGTGCCCCTGGGAGGGATATACCATTAATCATCCCTGTGTCTGGGGATCCAAAATCCACCTCAGGTTCAATGATTCACTAGAGGGACTCACAGAACTCAGAAAAGCTTTTTACTCACAGTTATGGTGAATTACACTGAACGGATACAGATTGAACGTATCAAAGGGAAGGAGGAGCATATGGTCCAGGGGACGCCAGGCACGAGAGTCTAGCTGTCCTTTCCCTGTAGAATCAAGTGACTAGTACCCGGTTCTCTCAGCGACAGTGACAACATACATAGAGCACTGCAGCCAGGGATGCTCACATGAGCCTCGGTGTCCAGGCATTTTACTGAAGTCAGTCACATAGGCTCGGCTGACCTCCCGCGTGACTGAACTTAGCCTCCAGCCCCTCCAGAGGACACGCTGATACTGCACAGAGCAAGGCCCCCAGGTCAACCAGGACACTCTCATGGAGCAGGGTATTCCAGGGGCTTAGAGGTTACCTCCCAGGAGCTGGGCAAAATTAATCCTTTACTGAGCAACCCCCCTCCCCCAATCACAGATGTTATAAGCAGAGGCTCAGAGAGGTAGAGATATCTGCCTGAAGTCACACAGCGAGCTGGTGGCCAAGTGTGGTTTGAATGACCTTGTCCCCTAGACCTCAGCCCTGAAGAGTTTAGCCACCTCTTTCTACAGTTTTTTCTTTAGTACCCAATTCACAAAACTGAGTGACGGGACTCAGATGATAAATCCAGCAAAACCTGAGCTAAAGTCTTTAAACTTTTAAAAAATTACATGCACAGCTCTTATTTTAAAAATAAAGGAACACAAAAGGAGGCAAAGTGACAAATGAGTCTTTCTCCCACTCCTGAATGTCAGTCTCTCAATTTCTTCCCTTTAAGGTAATGGGGTATTCTTACAAAGATAGTCTGTGCATAAAAATGAACCTATACATATCATTTATTTATTATATACATAAGAAAATATTACTTATAATTTTGCACATTAATTTTTTTTTACTTAACAATGCTTTTTGAAAGATAATTCCCATCTTAGAACTTATATGCCTCTTATTTCTGTCTCAAATTTGAAAGATTCTACAGTATTTAATCTTTGATAAAATTCACCAGTAAAGCCATTTGGACCTGCAGTTTTCTTTGTGGGGAGGTATTTAATCATGAATTCAATTTCTTTAATAAATATGGAGCTCCTTATATTTTCTATTTCATTTTGTATCAGCTTTCATACTTTTTTTGTTTCCCAAAGACTTGTCATTTAATCATATTGTCAAATCTGTTGGCACAATTCATGATATTCTTTTTATGTCCTTTTAATGACTATAGCATTTATAATGATAACTTCTTTTTTATTCTTTATATTGGTGATTTCTTTTTTTAAAAAATAGTTTATTGATTGTGAGAGAGAGAGGGAGAGGGAAAGAGAGAAAAACATTGATCAGCTGCCTCCTGCACACCCCGTACTGGGGATCGAGCCCGCAACCCGGGCATGTGCCCTGACCGGGAATCGAACCCCAATCACCTGGATCCTAGGTCGACGCTCAACCGCTGAGCCACGCCCGGCCGGGCTTTCACTGTCTTTTAATATCAGTGTTTCCCCCAAACATTTGAAAGTAAGTTAAGGGCCTTATGACAGACATATAAGCACACATGCCTTAACAACATTTCCCTCCACACCACCATTCTCACATGTAAGAAAGTGTCAATAATATCTTAGTATCTGATATTTCATTCATGTTCAAATTTCCCCAATTGTCTCTGAAATGGCTTTTATAGTTGTTTTTTTAAAAAAAACAGAGTCAATCCAGGTTCAAGCTTAGCATTTGGTTTTTATATCTCTTGAGCATTTGGGGGATGAAGGGCTGATTTTACTTTGAGTGTACTGGAGAGCCATGGAAGATTTTGGGTAGGGAAGAGAGACTCTCAGATTTAAGCTTTCCGAAGATCCCCTGGCTGCTGAGTGGAGAGGAGATCAGAGAAGGAGACTGAGGCTAGAAGCCAAAGAGGAGGCTGAGGCTGAGGCTGAGGCAGGGACAAGGGTGCAAGGATGAAGTTGAACCTGAGTGGGGCTGAGAGAGGGGAAAGATACGCAGGAGGCCATGGGGATCGGTGATGGTAACCCTAAGTCCCAAGGGTGACAGACATGGAGACTTTGATCAGATGCAGCATCTGAGGGACACTGTCCCCTCACCCTTACCCCCCAAAACTTTCCCGTGAGAACCCCAAGTTCAGGGAATCAAGTACAGAGATTATGGTCAAGTGTGGGGCTCAGAGTCATCTGCTTCTGAGCCCATCCAAGGTTTCCCCTTGCAACCTCTGAACTACCCCTTCCCCATCCCCTGCAGGTTTGGTTTCCTAATAGGCCGCAGTCCCCAGGGACAAGCAGCACATATTAGGTGTTATAACTATTTGCTGAATGAATGTATGAAACAGACTAAGAGTGATGTCTCACCCCTCTGACACCTCCAGACGAGTGAGCATTTGACTCCCTGGACCAATCTCAATGTATGAATCCTCCTGCATGGTTCCCATCTCAAGGACACCTCACCTTTGCCCCCATTTTTCTGAGAAAAAAGAAAGAACTTTAAATGGTTTACAAGTCCCATCAATGTCTCAACGTTGGATGCACATTGAGATCACCTAGGGAGATTTTAATTTTATTATTAAAATTATTATACAATAAAAATATTTTTTATAACTTTAACATGTATAGATTTTATGTACACACACACACACCACTGCAATCAAGATAAGAACTCCTGCCCTGGCTGGTGTTGCTCAGTGTTTAGAGCATGGGCCCTCTCACTGAACGGTCACCGGTTCCATTCCCGGTCAAGGGCGCGTACCTGGGTTGCAGGTTCAATCCCTGGTCCTGGTGCAGGAAGCTACCAAGCAGAGGCAACCAATCGACGTGTATCTCTCACACTGATGTTTCTCCCCCACCCTCCTTCCCTTCCACTCTCTCTCTCTCAAAAACAAAAATAAAATAAAATTTAAAAGGCTATTGTTCCAGTTATTTACTGTTGCAAAATAAACTATCCATAATCTTGGTGGCTTAAAACAACTGCAATATTTTATTTTGCTTACAAATTGGCAATTTGTGCAGGACTCAGTCTAGCTAGCTTATTTCTGCTCCATGTACTATGAGCAGGAGCAGCTCAACTTGAGGCCGGAGGGTGCACTTTCAAGTTGCTATATGCACGTCTGACAACCTGATGCTGGCTAGTTGGCTGGAATCTCAGTCAAGGCTGCAGGCTGGGGGCCTCAGTTCCTCTCTATAAGATACTTGGGCTTCTTTACAACCTGGTGGTTGAGTTCTTAGACTGAGCATCCTAAGGGAAATATGAAGTTGTGTTGCCTTTTATGACCTAGCCTTGGAAGTCACACAGCGTCATTTCTGCCACAGTCAAAAACCTGCTCAGATCAAAGTAGGAACATAGTTCCTATTTTATCTTTCAGTGGATAGCGTCAAGTCACATTGTAAGAGGAGCAATCTTGTTGTGGTCATTTTTGAAAAATACAATCTGTCACAATAAATTAAGACCTGAAAGAGTATCAGATATTGGAATTCTCAAAATCAGACTATAAACTAGCCTTTTGTAAAATGTTTAAAAAAATAAAATACACAATCACAAATATAAGCAAACAACAAGAGTGTCAGGAATAAAAAAAGTTTATTTGAAAAAAATAAAACAAAAGATGAAACTTCTGGAGATGAAAACTCTAATAATTATAACTCTTAAAATTAAAATGAAAAACTCAGTGCATTTAGACATAGCTGAAGACAGAATTATTGAGATACATCAGAAGAAATTACACAGCACAGAGAGCCAAGTAGATGAATGTGTGAGAGGTTAAGATACATTGAATATCAAACAAAAGTCTTCCAAACAGAAATTAGAGGGAATGCAGGAAAGGCAATCTTTGAAAAAATAATGACTGAAAATTTTCTCAAACTGATGAAAAACATAAATCCATAGTCCCAAGAAACAAGCATATCCTAAACTAGAGAAATAAAAGAAATTCATGACTAAACACATCAAAATGAAATTGTATAACATTGACTGTAACTGGAGCTATTCTCTATCTCTGCATCATCTGGAGTACAGTATTGAAATAAATTTCTAGGCCCAAGAAGGAGCTGCTCTGCCTGGGGTGCCATCTCAGCAAAACAAAACTTAGTTAACTTGCATGTCCCTGTAAACGCTGTGACCAGGAGCGCAGTGTATTCAGTCGCCAGCCCCCCAACGCCAAGCAAGCCAACTTTAGGCCGCCTCGTTCCAAACAAAGTTGACTGTGTGGCCCAGTCAATCAGGTATTTTCTATGTCTCTTCCTTTTCCTTTATTGATTTTTTAAAAAATCCTCACCCAAAGATATTTTTCCATTGCTTCTCAGAGAGAGTGGAAGGGAGGGGGAGAGGGAGAGAAGGAAAGAGGGAGAGAGGGAGAGAAGGAGAGAGAGAGAGAGGGAGAGAGGGAGAGAGGGAGGGGGGGAGCATCGTTGCGAGAGAGACACACAGATTGGTTGCCTCCCGCACGAGCCTGGGCTGGGCAGGCCAGGGATTGAGCCTGCAGCCGAAGTACATGCCCTTGACCGAAATTGAACCCAGGACCCTTCAGTCCACAGGCCCTCTATGCCCAAACGGGCTAGGGCTTCTTTACTCATTTTTAAACAATAGCATGGACTAGACTCCCCACAAATTCTTAATGAAAAGAATGGTTGAGCATCACAGACAAAGTAAAGGCAAGGAGGTAGAAATAACTATGGCTCATAGAGAAGAAAAGCATTTATTCTAACCTCCCAGAAGCACAAAACTAGAACTGGGGGGAAGCGAAGCTGAAGAAGACAGTGTGGGAAGGGGACGGCCTAGGTGGGGAGTGTTGAGTGCCCGGCGGAATAGGCAGAACACAGTGGGCTGCTCAGCAGCAGCCATGGAAGTTTCTTTCTTTCTATTTTATTTTATTATTATTTTTTAACCCTCACTAGGGGATATTTTTTCCATTGCTTTTCAGAGAGAGTGGAAGGCGGGGAGAGAGAGAGACATCGATGTGAGGAAGGCACATCGATTGGTTGCCTCCCTCAGGAACCCCAACTGGGGCCGGGAATCGAACCTGCAACCGAGGTATGTGCCCTTGGCCAGAATTGAACCCCGGACCTTTCAGTCTCAGGCCAAGGCTCTAACCACGGAGCCAAACTAGCTATGGCCATGGAAGCTTCTTGACAAATGTTCCCAGGTGGTCCCTCTGTGGGTCGTCACACATTTTGTGGCGAGAGGCACAGTTGTAAGTGGAAGAACAGCTGTGGGGTCAGAGTCCTCTCATTGGTCTGAGTGGGTCACCTGATGACCATGAGTCAATCCCTGGGGCTGGAGAAGAAGATACTCCGGCCAGGTCCGGGTGATGCCCCTTTCATGGAGCCCCAAGAAGAGCGGGCAACTTAGAACACAGAAAGCCGGGCTGAGGTGGGGGCTAAGCAGGGCCTCCTGCGAGAGTCACCATGGAAAGCGGTGAATGGACACTGGGTGGCAGAACCACAGGGCTAGTGAGCGATTCTGATGGTTCCAGGAGAGAAAACAGAAAAAGAACTTAGGCCTGGCTGGGGTGGCTCAGTGGTTGAGCACCGTCCCACGCACCAGAAGGTCCCGGATTGATTCCCTGTCAGGGCACGTGCCCGGTTGCTGGCTCTGTCCCCAGTCGGGGACGCGCAGGAGGCAGCCAATCGATGGTCCTCTCTCATGGACCTTTCCATATCTCTACCCCTCTCCTTTCCTCTCTCTCTCAAATCAATAAAAAACACTTAAGGGGAAGAACCTAGAATAGGGACTGGCATGTGGAAACAGCTCACAAATGCTGTCTGCCGGTTGTTAAGTATTCAGCGGCCTGCTATCAGCCATAGCTAAGGAGAAATGCCCTAAGGTGACCTCCGTGATTTATTGTTGCCCATATCACTGGCCTCCATTCCTGCCTTGACCCTTATTTCCCAGCGACGATTTGGGGCGATCCCTCTGCACTTTGCGCCCCTCCAGCCCTCTATGCCCCCATATCCCCCACAGCTGCCTGGCCTTTACTGTTGGGGCTTGGTGACCACTTAACGGGCAGAGGACACTTCCACCACCACCAAGTTGTTGTTTTTTATTTATTTTTTATTTTTTATTTTTTAAATATATCTTTATTGATTTCAGAGAGAGGAAAGGAGGGTGAGAGAGAGAGAGAAACATCACTGATGAGAGAGTCATTGATCGGCTGCCTAGCCCGCAACCCGGGCATGTGCCCTGACCGGGAATCGAACCCTGATCGCCTGGATCCCAGGTCGATGCTCAGCCGCTGAGCCACGCCCGGCCGGGCAGTGTTGTTGTTTTTTAAATATGTTTTTAAAAAATTAATTTTAGAGCGAGGCAGGGAGGGAGATAGAGAGATAGAAACATGGATGATGAGAGAGAAACATCATCGATCGGCTGCCTCCTGCACGCCCCCCACTGGAGATGGAGCTGGAAACCCGGGCACGTGCCCTGACCGGGAATCGAACAGGGGCCTCCTGGTTCATGGGTGGGCGCTCCCACTGAGCCTGCTGGCCGGGCTCCACCGACAACTTATCTGCAGCACGGCCCTTCCTCAGAACTCCAGGCTCCAATACACAGCAGCTTATTTAGAGTCTCAGGCTAGACGGGCTCTTCTCAAACGGGGCGGTCCCGTCCCCTGGTGGGAGTTGGGCAGTTTGCACAAATGTCGGCTGCCACACTGATAGGCGGGCGCTACAGACTTTTAGAGGTCGGGGACCAGAAATGTTGGACACTGTGTCCGCAACCTGGACAACGGGAAAGTGTTCCTGAAGGCACTCATGTGGGTAAACATTGTTTTATAATGATCTGAAATGAATAATATAACATATATATGCATGAAAATTTTTGGTATGGTTGAAAATATGCTGACTTTTTCTTAAATGAAACTGATATAAGTAGAATAAAAGTTGTTTGTATCAATTAACTAAAAACCCCATTCAAACTGGCAGAAGGAAGAGGGTAATTTATGATTGCAACTAACTGAAGACTTCATTCAGGTTGACTTCAGGGGGATGGGAATTTATAGCCCAAGAGTAGCTCTGAGTTCAGGTTCAGCTGGATCCAGGGGCTTGCTGTAACCAGGAACTTGTCTCATTCAACAATATCTATATAAATTAAGAGGGACTAGATTCTGGGCAGACAGAGCAATAGATATTTGCTACACTGATTCAGAAAATGGCAAAGAAGAAGTAGGAAGTACATCAAGAGATCCAGTCGCAGTGTGAGGTTCCTTGGGAGAACCTTGCCCGAACGGTGTATGTGGTGTGGAGCAACCCAGGACCTGGGTTATCAGCATGTTTTGTTCTCTGGCTACAATGATTGGTTCAGAGATGGGCATAAGACCCAAGCCAGGCTGATGAAAGACAGCCCCGGGATTTCCAAAACTATTGGCAAAAGAGGCACTGTGGCTACTGAGCTTGCGGGATGCCAGCCTAGAACTGGAAATGGTCACCTTCGTCTTCCAAATGAAGTCTACCTGAGAATGAAATCAACACAGAGGAAAACAGAGCCAAGAGACAGAGAGATTGACTCTCGTGGCTTTGCTTCAATACTGGACCCAGTAGCGTTTGAAGCTAACACTCCCCTAAGAATGTCAGCTAGAAAAGCCAATAAATACACCGTTCCTGCTTAGCTATTGCGGAAACAAATGTTGTAGCTTTCTTCTTAGAAAAATGCGTGATTGGAAAAACTCTACTCTTAGGAATGGAATCATTTTTTAATGAAAGGGAAATCGCTTGAACTTTACTGTATTTCTGTATTCAAGTGCTGTGATCAAAAACTTATTTTAGGTCTGTAGTGATAAAAATAATATATGGACAAGCATTTGAACAGAACAGTTTTGATAATATTATCAATAACATAGGAGTGGAGACCTAAAGGAAGATTATACCTAACTATACTCTGTTCTCATGGAAATTGATTTCTGTTATCTTTTCCTGCTATTCCATATAAAGAATAAGAATTATCTTGCTGTGCTGCTATATTATGGAGCCTGTTTTTAAAGTCACCTTTATTGAGGCGTAATTTATGTACCACAAAATGCACTCATCTTAACTGTACAGTTCAATGCTCTTTGACAAATCTACACATCCATGTAACCACCATTACAATCATGAGGGGGAACATTTCCATCACACACGTCCCCCCCCCCATTCCCCCATGCCCTTTACAGCCAATTCCCTTTTCATAGCCCAAGACAGCCACTGATCTTCTCACTGTAGGTTAACTTGGCCTAATTTTACAATTTCTGTAAGTGAAATCACACAGTATGTATTCATTTATATCTAGGTTGTTTTGACAGTCTATTTTATTTTCTATAGTCTACTTATGTTTGCATGTATGTATTGTTTATACATCAAGTTTTCGATAACTGTGAAAATAATAAAACAATTAGGACACAACAGTAGTTCATAAATTCCACTTATTATTACCTATTTCAGGTGCAGTTAAACTCGAAGTGAGCTGAGTTTTTAATATGTCTTTTTCCACTTCTGAAAAAGCATAAAAACCCTCAGAATAACTTTTCATTATTGTGATGTCCTTTACAATTCACTCTGTCCCTTTGGGGAGGTTTAGTTTCTAAAATTAACCCCAGGAGGAGCTTTGTTTATACTTTGACACCAGCTTGGATCCTTTTTTGTCACTGACACACCCCTCCATGTCCTCTCCTGAAAAAGTCCAGTCCCTTTGTGTCTTATGGAGCTCACTTAACAAGTTCAGCCCAGGCTGGAATGAAAAGTACCCCTGAAATGTTATGTCCTGCAGGTGTAGGAAAAGGGTGTTGAGAAACCTGTCACACCAGATGTCCCCTCAGCTCAAAGGGTAGAGAATCAGGTTCCATAGAGTCCAAGTCTCCTGCCACTTGATCATAGATTCCTCTTGAATCCTCATATTTGTCCTCAGACCAGCTGAGGTCAGAGGGGCCCTGACAAATGAAGGTGGAGTTAGAACCATAGAGAGAAGCCCTGTGGATCATCATTGCAGCTCTGGAGGGTACACACTCATACTCAACTTCCCAGAGAAAAAAATGTTTCTCCTTCTAATTATGCAGGGGAGGGGGATTCCAACATATAAAAAGAAGAGAGTGATTATAATGAACTCCTGTCATGATCCCATGCAACCATTACCTAGCTTCGATAATATCAACACATGGTCAATCTTGATTTATCTATATTTCTATATTCTCATCTTCTACTTCCACTAACTGTATTATTTTTAAGCAAGTCCAAGATATCTCATGATTTCCATTCAAAAAAAGAATCTAAGTGTCAGATATCTGAAACTTAAAAGCCCATGATATCGACTATGGGAATTGTGGACTGTGAGTCATGATTCTGTTAGTGCTATGAACTGCCAACACATTTCCCCATCAAAATAGAAAAGAAGCCCTAGCTGGTTTTTCTCAGTGGTTAGAGCATCAGCCTGCAGACTGGAGGGTCCCAGGTTCGATTCCAGACAAAGGTACATACCTTGGTTGCAGGCTCCACCCCTGGCCCTGGTTGGGGTACGTGCAAGAGGCAACCAACCAATGTGTCCTTCTCTCATCAACGTTTTTCTCTCTCTCTTCCTCCCACTCTCTCTGAAAATCGGTGGAAATAGAAAAGAAACAAGACCACGTAGGGCGGTCCTTACTGGGGATGTGCTTTGCCCTAAGATTGGGAGAAAATGGTTGCTTCAGCTCAGCAAACTTTACAGCACATTTTCCATGGGCCAAAATATTGCCTTCTACCTGCTTTTATACTGTTCAAAAGCTAAGAACAGTTTTACATTTTTTGATGGCTGGGAAAGTATCAAAAGAAGAATAATATTTGTGACATACAAAATTCAAATTCAGTGTCTCCCCAAAAAAAGTTTTATTGGAACTTAGCCACCCTCACTCATCTATGTATTATCTATGGCCACTTTTACACTACAATGGAAGAGTTTAGTAGTTTTGGGGACAGTAGGTCCTGCAAAGTGAAAATATCTACTATCTGGTCCTTTACAGAAAAAGTGGTTCAGCACCATGGACAGCATTTTATACTAGTTTTGTCCACCCTGGTAGGGAGAACAGTGCCCCATCTGGGACAACGTTACAGAGGGAAGTCACTGGCCCAGAGGTGCCGGCATTAGCCCAGGCCACACCAAAAGTCAGGTGTTGCCCCACCCCCCTGACTGAGACAGTTGGTTGGGGTTAGTTGAGGGTCAAATGTCTGTTGTTTTTGCCTGTCCTGCCACCATGTTCACTTCTCTCTGTGCTCTCTGTCCCTCTCCCACTCAATCCAGTCGACTGAGGGGGGCTGGCTCCTGCTCCCTCATGCCATGAGTGGGCACTGATCCTGGCCTGTCTAATTAGCATATTTCATCCCCTGCCTCAGTGGTTCAGTGATAATTACGTGACCCAAGCTAGACCAAGAAGTGTCAACTTCGGGGCTTTGGAGTTATTGGGAAAGAGGCACTCTTTCTCTTTGAAGGTTTCCAATCTCATAAGATTCAAACCTGGATTTTTTGGGGACATCACTAAGGAGGAAGTTCTTGGTCCAGCTGTATGGGTCTGAAGACAATTCTGTGCCTTGACTTTGCAATTGAATGAGTTAAAAAATTTTTCTCTTATCCCTCTGATTAACCAACGTAGTGGAGATGGCTAACTATCCAAGAAAATGCATGCCTCTTCCTTCCACTGGAATATAGATGCCATAAGGCATATAACTGCCCAGCTAGACTACATTTCTCAGCCTCTTTTGCAGTTAGATGTGGCCATGCGACCGTGTTCTCACCAGGAGGTTGAGTAGAGCATGTAACTTCTGGGCCTGACCATAAGGCAGAGTTGTACCTCCATCACACTCTCTTTTTCCTTCTTCCACCGGTTGAAACCCCCCATGAATTGGCTCACCCATGCAAACTCAGATGATGTGCCAAGGGATGGCAGGGGACCATAATGGAAAGAACTTGGATTCTGTAATAACCACGTGCAGCAGGGCCACTCATCCCTGACTATTGTGTGAGAAAAAAATAGACTGTCTTCTTTAGGCCACTGGGTTATAGCCAGGCCCGCTTGTTATAGCACAGCTAGCTTACCCTAATTAATATAAGTAGTAAGATGTGGATTTCTGACACTAGCCAAGAAAGACTTCTGCAGATACAAATCTCCTCACCATTGGTACTTCATCATAGAGGGGTCCCCAGGCCCCAGATGGGGCATATAGTCTTTCTACCTCATCATATAGGTGCTCAGGAAAGGCCATATTCTCCTCTCCAAAACCTGTGAAACCTGGAGTTGGAGTGAAAAGAAAGAATGATCAGGGCACCCAGTCCAGATGTCAGAGTATGTATGAGGCCGGGAGTTCTCATGTGGTCATAACTCACCTCTGGGATAAGATACCTCCTCCAGTGTTGGTGGCAGCTGGGTGCTGAAATCCTTCATGGAGTGATAATATGGCTCTACATCTGTTGTGGTAACCTGTCAACACCCCCCAAACAAGATAAAGTCTTTTCATCGTCTGACTCCCTGGATAGGTCAATAATTAACCTGAAGCTAATGGAATTTTAGTCTCTGCCAGTTCCTTGTCAGTGGGGCTGTCAGGAGTGCCCCCACTCACCGTGGAGCTTTGATTGTTCAGGTCTCCAGTCTGCTGACTCTCTTCATATTCATTCCCGATTGGGCCCTCCTCCGACCTTCCAGGATGGAGGTATGGAGGGCAAGTGGGTGTTGGCCCTCGGACACCCATCACCCCCAAACCTCCTCCCTCAGAGCCTTTTTACAGAAAAGTATCCCCACTTACTCTGCCTCTATCTTCTCTGAGATGCCTGAGGGATGTAGGAAAAAAGGGGTCAGAGACATCCCCCAAGCCCACCTGGTCCTGGAAGACCTTCAATGTAGCCCCAGGGCTCCCCATCACCCTTGGGCCTCAACCCCAGCAGGGCAAGGGTCTCCTCACCTTCAGAAAGATGCCTCAGTCTCCTCTGCCAGAGGAACCCCCCAACACAAGAGGCATTAGAAAGCAGCAGAAGACCCCCAACAGCGAACAGCACAGGCATCAGGGGCAGCTCTAAGGAGTCTGAGGGCAGAAGGTACCCCCCTCAGTGAACTCGAAACAACTGGCTGTAGCTCCAGAGCAGAGTTCTCTGAGAAAGGTCATCCCTGACCAGGCAAAGCCTCTCTTCATAGGTCAGGGAAGCAGGTGGACAGGGGTTTCCATGTCCAGTCCTTGCCACCCCAGGGCAGGTGGCTCCTTTCTCAAGTCAAGCCACTAGCAGGGGGTCCTACTTTTGGCTGAGCCCCATGTAGGAACTCAGACAGGAGCTTCAGTTCCTTAGCTGGGTATTCAAGACTTGCTGTGATCTGGCCTCTTACAACACCTCCAGCCTTGCCCACCAAACATAGACCCTGGTATTAGATCCTCCAGCGACACAAACAATGCTCTTCGCAGAATCACTGAGGCAAACCTACACCCCTAAGCTTTGGAACAGTCAAGTGTCTGCCCTTAAATGTCCTTTCTTCTCAACTTCCATTCACCCTTCCAACTCCATCCTAAATGATTTCCTCTTTGCACAATTTTATATCCCAGGCAATATCAGACTCCTCTGCTATATCTCTGAGGACAAGACTAAGTCCCTCTAAGTAGACATCTGTTCAGGATTCATTCCCCATCCTCTGCTAACAGCTCTCATTTTCCTTTCAGGAAACAGCCACTCCCCTGCTCTCAATCTGTATGGCTCTGCGGGACTCATGGAAGGACACATGGCCCTCTTTTTATAGTGATTGGTTCAGAGACCAGCATTTGACCCAAGGCAGATTTTTGCTAGAACATTTTCTAGCAAAAGTGTTCTCCTCTGCAGACTGCTAAGAAGTGGAATGAACAATGGAAGTGTGTGTAGGACTCCTTTGTACCCTTGATGAAAGAACCTGAGAAGGAAAAAGCCATCAGAGATGAAGGCAAAGTTGAGAGAGGGTGAAAATCCACCCAGACTTGGAATTTTTAATTTCCTGAGCCAAGCAATTCCTTTTATTGCCAAGAACAGCCAAACTTCTGTCTTTTGCAACCTTTTCCTCAGGCTCTGAAGGGGATTGTTCACAAAATGGTCACAATTTTCTCCCTGTATGCATGCTCCTGAGTAGTCCCCTTCCATAATGACTTGGAGTTAAGCTAGGTCACTTGCCTTGGCCACTGAGACAATAGCAAACGGGACAGAATCAGAAACTTGAAAGGTGCTTGTAAATCAGAGCTTGCCCTCTCTTGCTGCTCTTGGGACTCCTGGGACCACCATGTGAACAAGCCAAGGAGAGCTATGTGGCCCAGTTATCTCCACTGTCCCAACCAAGAGCCATATCGTCAGGCATATGAAGGGGAGTCCAGCCTGGACTGAGCAGTCCCAGCTGAGCTGCCAGCTGCCTGTAGCCCAGAGCAGAACTGTTCAGCCGCTCATAGAATCATGAGAAATAATGTTTGTTGCTATAAGTGCCCATGTTTAGGGTGGTTTGTTATGCAGCAAAAGCCAACTGATACAGGGGCTACCTGGGGTATAAAATCAGCTAATTCTTTCAGGGAAAAGTAAGAACTAAGGAAATGGGTTAGGGCCTACAGGAACAGAACTAAGGGACTGTGTCCCTTATGGACTCTGTCCGTGAGGCAGAGGAGACAGGGTTAGAGGCCAGAAAGTTCTATTCTCAGGGGAGAGAGGGATTTGCAGGGGATTGAAGGCTCACCTGCAGGTTGCTCTGTGGGCAGTTGGTAGTCAGGTTCTCCAGAAGGCTGGTCTAGACCTGGGGGGTGGATAAAGAGATTGTGAATTAACACCAAAAATCTGGGATAAGCCTTAAATATTTCTCAGTCTCCTACTAAGCTTTTCATCCCATTCTGAGACTCGTGGGAACTGGTTTATGGCTTCTTAGGAATATTTCAGGAAGAGCTGGAAATTGCTGATAAGAATGATAATACTCTCAATAACCATGCCAATGCCTATAATAATAGTAATTGTTGATGAGTGTTTTATGGTGTGCAAGGTTCTTTTAACCTGAATTGTCAATTTTTCAGGTTAACTAAAAAAGATGCTTGCTCTCAGGATCCCTTAATAGAGGTATAAATTCTAGAGCAAGGGAGGTGAGTGTTGTACTTTATGCTTTAGTTCTTTTTTTAATATATCTTTATTGATTTCAGAGAGAAGAAAGGAGAGGGAGAGAGAGAAACATCAATGATGAGAGTCATCAATTGGCTGCCTCCCACACACCCCCTGCTGGGGATCGGGCCCGCAACCCAGGCTTGTGTCCTGACCAGGAATCGAACCCAGATCTCCTGGGTCATAGGTCGATGCTCAACTACAGAGCCACACCCGGCTGGCTTATGCTTTAGTTCTTAAAGGGAAGACTGGAATGGGTGGAAAAAGAGAGAAGGGGATATTTTAGAGATGGGGAAGTGTCCTTCCACCCACGAGTAAAAGGCTGCTCTGTGGGAAAAGGGAAGGCAGAAAGAGGGTGCTGTAGTGGGGCAAAGTCAAAGAAGGTGAGAGGGGGAATTTCTTAAAAATCAGCATTTACACAGCACTTACTTTGTACAGGGCCCTGTTTTAAACACTTTAGATATATTAATTCACTTAATCCTCACAACCGTCTGAGATAAACCTTACTCTCAGAAACTAAGGCATACCTTATTTTTAGAAACTGAGGTTTAACTGAGGCTCAAAGAGGTCAAGTAACTCACCTAAGGTCTCACAACCAGGACTCGGCAGAGCTGGAACTTGAGCCCAGGCTTGTCTGAATAAGACTCTGTGATTAACCGCGACACTACTTATCGGCTGGTCAGGGGCAAAATGTTCTCATTTGTCGTATCGAAAGAACTTGTCCATTTCATCAAAGTTGCTGAATTTTTTGGCCTAAACTTGTTCGTAATACTTCCTTGTTATCTCCTTAATGTAATGTCCCCTCTTTCATTCCTGATATTGCTTAACGTGTGTCTTCTCTCTTTTGCCTTGATTAGCTTTATAAATGTTACTGATCTTTTCAAAGAAGCAGCTTTTGGTTTCATTGATTTTCTTTATTGTTTTCTGGTTTTGAGTTCACAAATTTCTGTTCTTACATTTACTATTTCCTTCCTTCTGTTTACTTTGTGTTTAATATGCTCTTCTTTCTCTAGTTTCTTAAGGTGGGAACTTGCAATGTCAACTTGAGGCCACTTTTTTTCAGTCTAATATGAGCACTTAATGCTATACGTTTCCTGCTAAGCACTGCTTTAGCTGCACCCCACCATTTCCATATGTTTTCATTTTTATTCAATTCAAACTCTTTTCCAGTTTCCCTGTGTCATTAATCGCATTCAGGCAGTCTAATTCAGTGACTAAAATCTAGTCTCTGGAGATCATCTGCCTGAGTTTCAATCTCATCTCTACCTCCTCTCAGCTGTGCGACCTTCGATAACATGATTCATCTCCCTGGGCCTCAGTTTCTTCATCTGCAAAAGGGGAGCAATAGTACTGACTTCATTATACCACCCTTTAAGTCCTCTGAGGAACTCTGCGAAATGCCCAAGACTGTCCCTTCTGACCTGGGGTGGTGACAGAGATGTGGGATCCTTTGTCAGCTAGTCCGCTGTCCCCCAGGGCATTGCTGGCCAGCAGCCAGACCCTGTATCGAGTAGAAGGCTGCAGCCCAGTCAGTGTGAAGGTGGTGGCCTGGGGTGGTAGGACATCCATGTAGAGGAACCCTGGGGTCTCCAGAGCCTCATATCTGCATGAGAGGGAGGTCAGTCACTCAAGGGGGTGCCCCAGCCCTGTTGGCTCCCACCCTTCCTGCCTTAATAACCGGGACCCACCTGATTTGGAACCTCTGTGGCAAGCCCCCATCGAAGCCAGGCTTCCACTCCAGTCCCACTGAGTGTGGGGACATGCTCACAACCTTTAACCCAGATGGAGGATCAGGGCGGCCTTTAAGGAAACGGATGGGGAAAGTAGTCAGAGGATACAAGAGGATTCTGGAAGATTCCTTCCAGAATCTTCCTAAGAATGATTTCAAATATATAGTCCATTCTCATTATTTGTGGTGGTTATGTTCTATAAAGTTACTGTGAACGCTGAATTAGCAAATACCAAACCATTGTTTCTAGGAGAAATGCAAGGTTAGGTTCCTACAAGACTCTAGTCACACTAGAGTGTTTTAATTAAACAGCCACTACATGATCTTGTTTAATGTGTTTTTTCTGTTGAGAGGTTCCACCTTATTTAATATATTTTTGTTGATTCATTAGCATTGAATTCATAGCCAACAGCTCTAACCCAGGCCTGAAAGAAGTTTTTACAGCAGAAGCATTTTCTCATATGGCCCATCACAGCCTTCTTGCACTTAGGACAGCAGATGGCACCTCAGCACTATGCTTGGAGGCCATTGTAAATAGCAAACCACTAACAAAGAGCACAAAGTACGTGGCACCTAATAGACCTCGAAAAGGACACTTATTGACATACGAGGGCTGAAACAAGAGGGAGACTGTGGCTTTGTTCTACCTGGCTGAGCGTGTGCTCACTGGGGGACTCACACTTCTCACCCAGTCTGTACAGCGCCCTGGATGACTGGACCAACTGTATATGTTTCTTGTAGTGAATTTTTTGTGCGCTTATCTCATATCCATTCCCCTTATTTCTTCTGGTTACAGGACCCTGAGTATCCTTTGGAGGAACATTTGCCCACATTCTCAGGCCACATGCTTCTGATAGAAGTGACTCCACTCCTTATAGGATGCACATGTGACAGGGCTTGGACAACCAGAGTGTCACTTTCCCCTGACCACATGATTAATTCAGGGCTGGGAGCCAAGTAGAGCCAATAAATCTAATTCTAGTACTTTCATACCACTGTTAGGATGATATTTTCTGTTTCCCCTGGGAAGTCTAACAGCCCACTATGAGAAGCCTTCGACTAAAGCCAACCAGAGAAAAGCAGGCCTGATAGGCAAAGAGCTCCTGGTGACAGATGAACCTAGATCCAGTGACTCCTGAATAGCTACTTTTAAGTTACTTGGGCCAATAAATCCCCTCCTCCTTTTATTTTTTGTATTTTTTGTGGGTTCCCCTGCAGACCCAGTCTCTATTAGAATTTTCAGGTCAGGCAAAAACTCCATTCTTACTCAAACACTTCTCAGGTTTCAGAAACACTGCCAGTATGCGGCCAACTAGACTTGGGGCTTGACCCAGAAAGCACCCTCCCGACACCCTCCCAGCCCTCTCCCACCATACTGATGCTGACGAGTTGAATGTTGGTGTGGTCTGAGCCGAGGGGGTTGCTGGCTGTGCATGTGAAGAGAGCATAATCCTGGGCTGCAGAAACGTTGGCAATCGTCAGGAGGCTGCTATGGACGACACCCTGGTGGTATGTGTGCTCTGTGTACCTGGAGAGGAGGTATGGCAGGGACTCAGGGAGGGTGACTGGGGCTGGGGGAGCAGAGTTGGGGCTGGAGTGCTATCTGGCTGGGCATGGGCTCACCTGGGATCCTGGAGATCCAGAGGGACTCCATTTTTAGTCCAAGTGAAGACAATGTTGGGGACACCTCGGGCACGACAGTGGAGGGTGGCAGAACTGGTGCTGTCTCCAGCTGCAGCCACCTTAGTTAGGGGAGTGGGGTGTTCTACCTGGGGGGCAACTAGGAGGGGTTGGAGGTCAGCATGAGGTATTTGGAAGGACATGAGAGCTGTAGTTTTAGCAGCAGGCCTTGAAGTCAGGGGTATGGGTGTTACTCACATCTGACGACAAGACGGACCAGCCCTCGGGCTGGAGGTGCCACCCCATTGTCCACGATGCACTGGTAAGCACCCGCTTGAGCCAGCTGGGCGTGGTGAATATGAAGACGCCCAGTGGATCCCTTTGATATCTCCTCCATGTCATCCAGGCTCTGGTCCTCTTCATCTTCTCCCTGGATGCCCAAGACTCAGGGAGATGGCCCCCAGTTTTTCCCCAGCTCCATTATCCCCCAAACTGGTCCCTTCTGTAGCCTCATTCTCTTAGCCACAATCACCCTTCACAGAGCTAGCAAAGAAAAAAATATCCCTTGTCATCCATCCATCCACCCATCCATCCATCCATTTATCCAACCATTCATTCATGGAGACATTTGCCCACCTATCCATCTACTTAATCATGCACCCATTCACCCACTTATCTACCCACCCATCTACCTTTCCTTCCATCCATCCATCCATTTACCCATTCACTCATCCAACCATTTGTCTTCCTTATATCCTTCCATCTACTCACCCTTTCCTGTCTCCACCCATCTGTCCTATCTATTCACTCATACATGTACACACTCATAAGTACATGCATCTGTCCACCAATTCATCCATCTTTCCATCTCTCCATCCACTGATCCATCATCCTTCCATAGACATCTTTACACTGATGGAGTATCTGTCCATCCATCTACTTTCTAATCTAACCCATTTGTCTACCATTTCTCTAGCCATCCATTTATCCTTTTATCCATTCATTCACGTGTCCATTTGTTTATCTATTATTCCATCTACTTATTCATCCATCCACCTGGCCATTGACCCATTTACCTATCAATCTACGTATCTATCCACCTGCCCACCCACTCACCTGGTTATCTATCCACTCATCCATCCATTCATCTGCCATTCAACAGTTAGTTCTTGGAGAATGCCCTGCATGTGTACAGTTATACATGGCACATAGATGCGACCCTTCTTCCCAAGGAGCTGACAGTTAAGAAACCACACTGCCCAGCCCTACCTCCATTTACAAAGGTTGGATCCTCACCAGTCTCTCCCAGCTGAACATCCCCGGAAGGATGGGATTGGCATCAACGGTGCAGACTATGTCTGTAGAACCCCCAATATCCACCTCAGTGGGGTCCTGGAGAGTCCGGATGGTGGGAGAATCTGGAGAAGGAGGCAGGAGCTTGGGGAGGCACTTGGACCCAGACAGGCCATGGTGAGAGAGGGTCCCAGGTGGAAGAGGTATCGTAGAGGTGTCCAGGGAAGTTATGGGTATGACACAATCTGCCCTCTATGTGGAGCACTTGGAGTAATTCCTAGGGTTAGCGGGGTTGTCCCACTCTGTACTGTGCCTCTGTGGTGACAAGAGTAGGTTGGGTGGGCTTCCAGACGTGCATGGAGGTGGGGCTTCCACAGTGGGCTTGATGTGAGTAACTCCCATGTAAGTGGATCCCCAGTCTGGGCAGATTCCTTGTAGGATCTCTCTAGTGGGCAGTGTAGCCAAACTGGGCATGGTTCCATTACGGTTGGGGCTGTCAGAGTGAGAGGTTTCCAGGATGGGTGAATATGCCTGGGTGGGCAGCGCTTCCACAATAAGGAGACTCCACAGTGGGCAAGGTTCCCGGGCGGGTGGGGTTTCCATGATGGGCGGGGCTCCCAGAGCTGCCTAGTTCCCTCGGGCGATGAAGGGGGCTCACAGTGCACATCCAGCCGCACTAGAGCTTCAGCAGTGCCTTCTGAGTTCTGGCAGTGCAGCTGGTAGAGGCCGTCGTCAGCGCGGGTCACATTCCACAGCTGCAGAGCTCCGCCAGACAGGATGCGATGCCGGGGCCCGCCAGCTGGGGGAGTCGAGAGAGGGGTTTGCGGGCGCTCCTTTCCGAAGGCCTGCGCCCCTCTCCGAGCGCATTCCCGCACCTGGGCTGAGGCGGTAACCGCGGAAGGTCCAGTTGAAGGCCTCCGGGGCCGGGTTGGCAGACACCAACACCGGCAGCAGCGCTTCGCCCCGCTCCACTGCAGTCACCACAAGCACCTGCTCCCCCAGGAACTCTGGAGGGTCTGCGGAGGGGGCGCCATGGGGAGTCAGGATTGTGGTTAAGGTTGGGGACCAGGACCATTTGCGATCAGGTACAGGTATGCAGGCTTAAAGTCGGGGTTGAACTAGATTCAAGGTGTGGACCAGGTAACAGTTAAGTACAGAATTGAGCTTGGGGGTTAGGTTCAGGATAGTGGTTAGGATCCAATTTAGGAGAGGGGTAGAGGCCAGGGCCAGGTTTGAGGATGGAGGGAGTGTTCAGGATGGGGGTCATGGTCAGGAGTTAGGACAGAGGACAAAGGCAAGATGGGGTTTGGGCAGGATAGGAGTTGGTGCAAGGCTGGGGTCAGGATAAAGGCCAGGAAAGTTTAAGGTTTAGGATGGAGGTCAAGGACAGTGCCAAAGTGAACCCCGAGTGATAGAAGGTCAGGAGGGAATCCAGGGGTTCCAGGCCAGCGCACATACACAGCACGTTGAGTCGGTAGAAGGCGCTCACGGTCTCCCGTAGCTCGGGGCTGTGGGCGCGGCAGGTCACACGGTGGCCGTGGTCACCAGATGACATTCTCAGAAGGATGCTCCTGACGGCGGCAGAGCCTTTGAATGGGGCGCTCCGGGGCCATGAGGTTACGCCTTCCAGCCTGCGGACAGGGCAGGGGTGGCGGGGTCCTGTCCGGCTGGCGCGGGGGTGGGAGCGCAGCCAGAGATGGGGTGGGTACTGGGCGGGACTGCAGGCGGGGCCCCGAAGGGAAGGGGGCGGGGCAAGACCACGGGAGGGCGGGGCCTCTCGCACTCTCACTTCTCGCCTTCCTTGTCCCAGGACAGGTTGACCGGAGGGTTGCTGCTAACGCTGACGCACGTCAGGTTCAAGGCATCCCCGGGGCGCAGCGTTGACGCGTTGGCCAGGATCGTCACGTTAGTTGGAGGAACTTCGAGAACGGGTCAGAGGAGTGAGGCTCAGGGGTGAAGAGGCGGCCGGGGCCTTGACCTCAGGCCCGGCCCAGCCCCCGCGTCCCTTGGCAGGCCCTGCGCCAGTCCTGGTCCTGCGACATCCACTGTGGCCCCACCGGCTCTGGCTCCGTGACCCCGCCGCGGCCAAGCCCTCCCGCCCAGCCCGGCCGTCGGGGCCCTCACACTGCACCACGAGCTGCGTGGACGCGCTGAGCTGGCCCGCCTTGCACGTGAACTTGGCCTGGTTGTCCGACGGGCCGGTGACCAGCGCCAGCTCTCGGGAGAAAGTGTTCCCCGACTTCTCCACATTTCCCAGCTGCACCCTCCGCGGTTCCTGGGGCTGCCGCTGCTCCTGGGACTGCCGCGGCTCGGTCACGGTGCGGGAGTCCTGCGGGCGAGACTGACTAGGGCGCGGCGGTCGCCCTGCCTTCCCCCCCCCCCCCCCGAGACGCCCCCGCTGGGTTGGCAGCCACTAGCCCCGATAAGGCCTTTGTGGGATGAGGGAAAGGCGCCCCCTTCCGCCGGCACCTTGCTGGGGCGGAGGAGGAGACTGGAATCGACCGCCCTCGGGCCCGGCGCCGCGTCCCGCGGCCCTGCCGTCGGATCCCTCCGCCGGCTCCCGGCCCACCCACGCCCGCCGGCTCTGCTTCCCGCGGCCGGCGAACCTTGGTGTCTCCCACCCACCCTCAGGCCCGCTACCAAACTCCCAACTCCAGGAAACTCCCTTGGAATTTCCAAGCCTTTCCCAGAATTCCTTTTCTTTTCTTTTTTTTCCTTGTACGTAGTTCTTTTTCTTAAAATTTTCACTTTCTTCAAAAATTTCCTTTGATCATCCCCTTAATTCAATTGTCTTTCCACCGATTTCTGAATCCTTCCCCGATATTCTTATATGATCCCGTCATTTACTAGAATCCTCTGTGTGGCCCAAAGTCTTGGCATTTCCCCAGAATACCACCCGATTAAATGAGGTTCCATTTCATCCCTATAATTCCTAGTCTTTCCCCTAGAATTTCCACTGGCTCCCTACCTTTCCAAGATCTTCCCAGAATTCGGTTAGAACTTCTTTTCATTTACCAGGATTTCATTCACTTACCCCCCACATCCTAAGAATTCAATTTAATGTTAATTAATGGATTTTCAATGCTCTGTGGAATTACTAGTCTTTCCCCAAATGTCTAGCCTCCGCCCATCACTGTCTTTGTTCCTGGAATTCTTAGTCTTTCCCTACGACCTCTGCCATTTCGCCTCCCCTGAATGCTGAGATTTCACCAGAGCTTCCTTTCATAATTGCCTTTTCTCTAGAATACCCAATCCTGACCCAGAACTCCATTTAAGCTACGATTCTCACTGATTTCCCAGAATTCCCAGGCTGTTCCTGGAGTTCCATTTAATTCTTATGGCATTTGAATCTCTTCCAATTCCCTGCCAAAACTCAAAATCTACAGTATTTTTCAAGAAGCTCAGCTTTTTCCAAGATTTCCCAAGACTCTGGAAGAGAGACAGGGCTTCGTCCCTTCCCCACATTCCTGGCCACCCCACTTGCTTGGCACTGACCTTGTACCAGGTGAGGGAGGGGTCTGGGTTGCCTCCAATGGCCAAACACACCAACTTCACCCGGGTTCCAGCCCGCAGGAACTGCCCCTCGGGGGGCCCTTCGATCCACAGCTTCTGGGCAGGATCTGAGACAGGAAGAGTGCTTTTCTCTCTGGGCTAGGCCTTAGGGTAGGGTCTCTAAGTCAGGGGGGCACTGCCACCCCCCTGGGGTGAGGATGGGAGCTCACATTTCACATTCAGAGTGAGTGACTTCTTGAAGGTCTCCTTGGTGAAGGCCTCACTAAAGGCCTCACAGGTGAGGGTCAGACCATTGTCCTCCCGTCGTGCCAGGAATGTCAGGTTGGACATGGAGATGTGGCCACCATGAAGGCCCTGGCAGGGAAGAGCTTCAGAACTGGGGACTAGAGACCCTCATCCACGGACTAGAGGCCTGAGTCTACACTATACCCAGCAGGGACCCAGGAGGCCCAGGCCCCAGTTCATGTGCCCCAAGGACCAAGGCGTTCTCTCCCAGCTCCCTCCTCCCCCAGACCCAGGAGCCTGGCCCCTGCCTCACATCCATGACGGTTTCCTCTGTGGGCAGCAGTTGCCGCCAGCCCAGCCACCACCGCAGCAGGACCTTTGGGCGACTGGACTTGGTGATGCAGGAGAGCGTCATGTTCTTGTTCTCAGACTGGGATGCAGATCCCAGGATAGTAATGGCACTGGGGGGAACTGCAGGGGAACGATAGGCAGAGGAGTTACACTAAACTGGGCTGGATGCCTCACACACTGGCCCAGAGAGACAGGGAACTGGGGATAGATGATGTCTTTAGCATTAGACAGGCATGACTTGGGAACACACGCAGATTGTTTGCTGGTGAACGAACTGACAGATGGGCAGCTAGCACCAGGACTCACAGGTAACCTGCAGCGTGACCCCGTGTTCCTGGATCCCTTTGGATACGCTGTTGTGGGCCTCACAGCTGAGCCTCGCCCCATGGTCTTCTGGCTGGACGACCATTGCTAGTATGCTTCGGGCCACTGCCTGAGTGTGCTCCGTGCCCCATGCTGTGGACAGGGGCTGGCCATTCTGGAGACAGAAACAGGCCTGGACCAGTTCAGGGCCAGTTCCTGGTCCCCGCCCTGCTGCCCACCTTCCTGCCCGCCTCTGCCCTTACCTTCATCCACTGCAGTGTGGCTGGCGGGTTCCCTCCTCGGGCCATGCACAGCAGCTCCAAGCTCTGCCCTGCCCGCACGTGCCCCTCATCCAGACCTGGCCACTCAATCACAGGGGGTCCTGGGGGGACTGGAGAGCAGTTGTCACTCGATGGGCCTGGGGAGCCCATCCACTCTTTCCAGGCTCCACAATCTGCCTCTGAACTCTCATGTTTCCCTTTGAAAGCCAGAGCCATTCATAATCCCTGTGTTCTCCCAGGACCTCCAATTCTTGCGCCCTATCCCCAGTGCCCATAATCACTCAGCTCCCCACTTACACAGAACATTCATGGTGACTGAGGCCTTGATAGGGGTCTCCAAAGCTGGGCTGGACCCCTCACAGACCAGTAACTGCCCATTATCCGAGCTCTGGGGTGTCACCCTGGGGGAGGGGAGTTGGAGTTCTAAACTCAGAGTCATCTGAAATTTGGGGATTTAGGATGAAGAGGTCCCCACACCTGGTCTAAGTCTCCATGCTGATTTCCTCTGGGATCTGGAGTCCCATGGAAGAGATTTTATTTGGGGGATCAGTAATGAGAATTGGGGTCCCAGAGGCCCACACTTGGCCAATTTCTTCATACTTGATATTCTGGAACTGCGGTTCCCATGAAGAAGTTGTGGAGTGTCAGGGTGAAGAACTGGGTCCCAGATATTCATACCTGACCCAAGTGTCCAGGCTTGAATCCCTGGGACATGGGTTTTCATGGAGAAATTTGGGTGTTAGGCTAAGGGTAGGGCCTGGTTGTGGCCTGACTGTGGCCTCCCATACCTGGCTGTGGCCTCTGTGGTGAAGAGTTTCTCCTGGGATCCCTCATTCACATTAGCAGTGACGTCGGAAACTATTTGTCCACCTTGGGGTAACAAGAGGGCAGAAAGGGTGCCAAGTTCTCCCCAAAGTGGATCCTGGGGATCACAGCTGGGAGCCCTCAGGGTGCACATACTGTCCTCTCTCCTGGTTCTGGAGGAAAAACACTAGCTCCATTCCCCCCCACACTCAGGACTTCCTAAATCCCAGAATCCTCAGGGCTGGACCCTCCCCTCCCCTCCCCTCCCCTCCCCTCCCCTCCCCTCCCCTCCCCTCCCCTCCCCTCCCCTCCCCTCCCCTCCCCTCCCCTCCCCTCCCCTCCCCTCCCCTCCCCTCCCATCCTCATTGGGTGTGTCACCCACACCTATCACTTAGTATCTCTATCTGGAGCCTCAGCCTCTTCCCTGAGTCCCAGACCAGCAGCCCTGGGATCTCCTTGGTGCCTTCCCTGGATGCCTCCTCCCATCCACCAGATTCCATGCTGGCCTCAGCATCTCCCCAAACCTGTGTCCCCATCTCAGGAATGTAATATTTTCTGGGACCCCTAAGAGGGCACTGGACAGGGACACGATCTTCAACTCCAGGGGCCTCACACTGCCCCCAGCAGGTTACCCACACTCACTCTGAAGGAAGGTGATGTCAGGTGCTGGCTTTGCATCCCCAGACACACAGATGACCTCATACTCTTGCCCAGCTACCCACGTGACTGTGCTCCCCGCCTCAGGGGTCAGCTGAAGCATCTTGGGGGGCACTGGTGAGAAAAGATCTGGGGTAAGCGGCCACCACCATGGAAGATATGAAGACTTGGGCTTTGAGCCTCAATGCTCATGAAATGAGTTCTGCACCCTGGATCTGAGGTAGGAGAGGGCTAGAAGTCCAGGCTCATGGTTCCTGGAGTGGGGGGGTCTCTCACCCATACCTAGAACGGAGAGGATCACTCTGGGAGACACGAGCTCAGGCTCTGTCTCTGAGCGGCCGACCTGGCACTCATACTCTGCATCGTCACTGAGGTCACATGCTTCAATATGCAGGTGGAATTCACCTGCAGGTAAGACTCCAGGTCAGGGCCACTGTCAGCTTCTGCTGGTGGCTCAGGGTCTCAGGCTCTGCTCCCTTACCTCTAGTAGGGTCGCCTGCCAGGTGGTACCGTGGGAAGCTGGGGATCCTAGGGTCAGGGCCTAGAAGTAGTCCATCTTTGGCCCATTGCACTGCACTGCCAGGGGCAGTGACCCCACACTGCAGCTCAGCAGCAGTCCCCTCCACCACCGTCGTGTTTTCAGGCAGAGCCCAGAAGCCTCTGGAGGCTGAGGCAGGGATCTGCAACTGAGCCAGGCCTGAGGACACAAAACAGTCAGCAGGAGAGGGCAGAGCGTCTGTCTGGAGACTGTGAGAGGGAAATGAGGGCTTCTTAACACTGGGTCACAAGGCCAGGATCCCACTCACCTGTGGTCAGCAGCCCCATGAGGAGCAGGGAAGCCCGGATGGGGATCCTCGGGGCCGATCCACGTCCTCTGCCTTTGGCTCCTGCAGCGCCCATGGTCTGCCTCTTGCATCTGCCACTGGCTTTCTCTGGGTCCCTCTCCCTACGTCTCTGTCTCTTGCTTTTCTCTTTGTCTCTTTTTTGCCATCTGTTTCCTTCCCTTCCTCTCTTTTTCTTTCTTCCCATGAGCCTGTCTCTCCCCCACTCTCTCTCCCTCTTTCCCCCGTCAGCCTTTCTGTCTCTTTCCCTGTCCCTCAGTCCCTTCCACTCTACCTCCTCCTGTCTCTCCCTCTCTCTGTCTCTCTCCCTCAGGTGCACCCTTGTTCTCGCCGAGTCTCTCTCCCCCTCCCCATAAGTCTCTATTTGTCTTTCTTCTCTCCTGCCACCCCAACTCCTGCTTTCCTCTCACCACTCACAGCCCCTCAAGGAAGACCCGAGGCCGGCAGACCCCACCATCCAAGGAGAGCAATGAGGCCGATATGTTCAGTGGCAGAGTCGAGCCTCATTCTGGGACCCAGCCTGGCCTTGTCCTTGCACTGCTACCTCCCTGAGGCACCTTCTGAAGTCTCTTGCTCCAGACTTCTGCCCAGCAGGCTCCTCCCAGCCCAGCTGGAGCATGAAATCCCCTGTCAGCACATGCCAGGCATATTCCTCGGTGCCTCCCCAGCCCCCATGACCCCAAGGGCCTGGCTTGGGCCAGGCATGAGGGGATACAGGTTGGACCGAGGCAATCCCAGCTCAGCATGGAGAGCAGAGGGCTGGGCCTGGCATGGGGTTAGGACTGACTCCTCAGCTCTTCCTTGCTCTGGTACATGACCTTGGCAAGTCTCTTCCTTCCCTGAGTCTGCTGGGGAGTGTGTATGAGAGACTGGGAGAGTGCAGATATCTGTGTGCATGTGTGTGTGAAGTGCATGTGAGTGAGCATTTGTATGAGTGTGGGGAGGTGAGAGTGAATTGTGATCTGTGAAAGCATTTGCAGGATGTGTGAGTGTATATGAGTGTCTAAGGTGTATGTGTGCAGGGGGCAAGGCAGTCAGAGTGGGTGGGAGTGAAAGGTAGTGTCTAAGACCCCCAGGACTAAGTGTGGGTGTAGCATTGCACCCAGCTAGGAACCCTTCAGCAAGGGCCTTGTGAGTTCTGAGTAGTTCACATAGCTTCCTTGTTTCTCCCTGTCTCTTCTGTGTCTGTCTCTCTCCCTCCACCCAGCCATCTCAATTTATCTTTTTTCATTGATTTTTTTTTTTTTTTTTTTTTTTAGAGAGAGAGAAAGGGAGAGGAAGAGAGAAACATTGATGTGAGAGTGAAACATCGGATAGGCTGCCTCCTGCAAGCCCCCTGCCGGGAATCGAGCCCATAACCTGGGCATGTGCCCTGACCTGGAACTGAACCTGCCACTTTTTGGTGCACAGGACAATGTACAACCAGCTGAGCCACACTGGCCAGGGCTCGATTTATCTTTCCTCCTCCATCTCTGAGTTTCTCCTGCCTCCATGTCTTTTTCTCCTCTTATCTCCCTCCATTAGGTGGCTACATGCATCTCAGTCAACCTTTGACTATGCCATTGTCTCCCTCTCTATGCATCTACGTGTCTCTGCTTTTCTGTTTCTCTGTCTCTGTTCTCACCTCCCTCTCCCCCTGCCCCCAACCCCATACTCTCTCACAAACACAAGGAGCTCCATAAATATTTGTTTTCAGTCGTCCCTTAACTATACCTCTTTCTTTTACTTGTTTCTCCTGATTGCCGCCACATCTTTGGGTTTTATAAGCATATGCTGGTTGGCCTGCCCTCCCCGGCCCGTGTGCTCATACACGCTCACCCAGGGTAAGCTTCTTCCGCCTGCTTATCTCCGGCAGGAATTGGAACTGCTTGCCCCACCCCCAACCCCCTACACAGATACCGTGACTCCCCTATCTGGTCCTTCTCCAGGAACAAAATGAGGCATCTGGCCTGAACCCCCACAGCTCCATTCTTGATGCTGCCTCTAGTCTTTCTTTCTCCCATATTGACTCCTTGCACTCCTCCCACATTTTCTCTCCCAACTGCCCTCCACACCTCCTGGGGAATGGGCTCGATGCAGAGCAGGAGGTTCTGTCATAGGGGCCCTCACCAGATGGTGTCCATCAACACCAGGGTATATAGCTGTCAGTTGCTGGGGCCTTTAATTAGCACAAATCTTCCACCTTCCACTTTGGCTGTTTTCCTTCTCTGGATTCTCCTGGGACCTCAGACTCTCCATCTTTGGCCCCAGAGAGCCAGGAAAGGGAAGTGATATCGGGTGTCTAGAAAAACAGCCTTACTGCCTGACTTCCTCCCCAGGCTTCAGGAAAGCTGGCCTCAAGCTCATATTATTTCAAAATCCAGGTGCTGGATCCCCAAAACAGAAGCCAGGAGTTCAGGCCCCCAGACCCAGAAGTCTGGGCTACCAAGACCCACAAGTCTGGGCCCCAAGGATCCACCCCTCTCAGACTCAGTATAGGGCTGCAGCCCCTTCTCCCAAATTCCCAAGAGATCAGCGCCCCCACCACCACCACCACCAACACACACTCCCACCCTCCACCCCCGAACTTGGGCATATGTTCACTGTCTGTTGATTTTCAAATCCTCCTGGGCATGTGTAGGGAGTGGGAGAGAGACTGGTGCTTAAATCCACTGACTCTAAGACCTAAGATCAGATTTTCTGACCCCATGTCATCCTCTCCCAACTGCATCTGCTGCAGGCAGAAGACCTAGTTGAGTCCCCAGCTCCTCGGGGAAACTCGGAGCTTCTCAGTCAACAGAGGTCTGCTCGCCTTCTGGAAGTCCAAGTCCCTGCCACTTAGGGAGGGACTCGAGAATCTGAGCTCAGGAACAATGGACAACTTGAGTGTGGACCCTCAGTCCCAACAAGCTCAGGAATGTCAGAAGCAGGGTCGCGAGCCCACGGTCGCCCCTCAGCATGCTGGGGGTCCCGCCCACCTGCCCCAGCAGCTGCGCAGCGCACCCGCCCGCTTGCAGCGTGGGAACGCCCCAGCTGGGACGCATGCAGCCGTCAGGACAAGCTGCGAGGTTCCCAGCCTCCCTGCCAGCCCCAGCCCGGGCACCGCCGCCTCCCAGCTGTCGCCCGGCAACCACAGCCGAGTGGGGGCGAGGGGCTGAGCCCGGACGGCGGGGTCTTGGGAAAGGAGGGGCCGGGGGCCTGGGTTCCTGGATCTTAGGACGTGCTACGGTTTGCGAGGCTAACTAGACAGGCAGGGGGATATTTTGAGGAGGGGTTTTGAGGCGGGGAGAGCAGAACCATCCTCTTCTCGGGGGTGCTAGCTGCCCCCAGCCACCCCGGAGCCCTCTTCCTGACCCGCAGGCTCAGAGCCGCCCAGGGCCCCGCCTCCCCAGGGCGCGGAAACTAGCGAGGCCCCAGGGGTTCCCATTTATAGCTCGGTTTCCACTCAGCGCGGTCCCTCCAGGACCTGGGCTGAGCAAGTTTCTTCCACTCCCTCCCCTCCTTCCCCCTCACCCCCGTGCCCCCGCAACCCCGGCAGGGTGCAGGTGTCCAACCCAGCCGAGACCCCCTCCTTCGATCCAGGTGTTCGGGCTCCCAGATCCCAGTTGGGCTGGGGCGCCGGCCGGAGAGGAGAGCCCCGCCCGCTTGCCCCCATTCACTGGCGCTGCGGCCGCGGGAGTTTCTCAATGGAAAGCGGGCGGGTCCCCCAGGGGGCGGGGCGCGGGCGAATGCGACCCGACCCTGCGGGGACCTCTCGGAGACGCAGCGCGCGGAATTCGCCGGCGGTTCAGAGCGTCGGAGCCAGCGGCTGAGCAGACTTGGGAAACTCCAGGCAGCGACAGGGGCTCCCCTATTCTGGGGTGAAGAGTTGGGCGCAAAGAGGGCTCCAGGCCAGCGTGGTGGGAGGTGTGCTGTCGAGGAAGCAGTTGGCAGGGAAGCCAGAGCGACCGCAGTCTGCTGGCTCTTGGGGCACACACCCCCAGGATGCTGGCCCCTGCTCTCCTCCTCTTACTGTGCCTCGGAGGGCGCGCAGGTACCGCGAAGGGCGAGGGAGGCGGTAACTATGGGGGAGGGTGGTTTGCCAGCTCCCGGTTTTCTGGGCTGATCGGGGCTGAGGGCTCGCACTCCTGGCTCTGAGGGAGCAGGAGTCTGGGAGCCTGGGCTTCTGGGTCTGAGGGAAGAGGGGCTTGGGGACTGAACTCCTGGGTCCTGAGCGAGGGCGCTCTTGAATGCGCTAAGCTCAGCTCTGCTCTCCCTCCATTCTCCTAGGCCCATCACCCCACTTCCTGCAACAGCCGAAGGACCTGGTGGTACTGCTAGGGCATGAGGCCCGGCTGCCCTGTGCCCTGGGCACGTACTCGGGGCTGGTTCAGTGGACTAAGGATGGGCTGGCTCTGGGGGTTGAAAGGGACCTGCCAGGTGAGGCTGTTCTCAGTACTCAGGGAGGGGCTGGCCTCAGCTCCTGGGTGGTGGGCTTCGGCTGTAACTGAAGCATCTATTTTGACGTTTGCGAGTCTGGGAAATAAATGGGCTCAGGTAAACAGGTGGGGGTCCTAAAAGGTTGGTGCTGTTAAACATCTTCCATTGATTTTTAGAGAGAGTGGGAGGGATGGAGGGGGGAGAAAGAGAGAGAGAGAGATCGATGTGAAAGAGACACAGCATTGGTTGCCTCCCGCGCCAGCCCCTACCTGAGCAGTGGGTCAAACCTGCAACCCAGGTGCGCTTGCCCTTGACCTTGGACCTTTCAGCACGCAGCCGGATACTCTAACCACTGAGCCACGCTGGCCAGGGCTATCCTGAATTTTTAGTTTATGCTTTGGGGGTGACCCACAAGTTTTGAGGTTTTAATTTTTATTGTAAAATATGACATAAATGCAGAAAACCGCATGAAACATAAATGGGAGATTTGACAAATATCTGTAAAGTAGACACCCACGAAACCACTACTGGGGTCCAGAAGCCTTTCTTATTGCTTTCCCCTCTCATAGCTCCCTCCCTCTTTACCCCAGAGGTAGCATCTAGTCTCACCTTTATGGCAATTGCTTTCTGGCTCTTTTTTTTTTCTTTCTGAATTTGTCACCACCAAGTTTGAAGTGACTCTGGATCAGGAGAGCGTTAGTGTCTTCCTGGCCCATCACCCACTTTTGGGATGGGGCCAGGAACTCATAACTCTGGTGTGACTGCCTCTTTCTTGATTTCAGGGTGGCCCAGGTACTGGCTGTCAGGGAATGCAGCCAGTGGCCAGCACGACCTCCACATTAGACCTGTGGAACTAGAAGATCAAGCATCTTATGAGTGTCAGGCTACACAGGCAGGCCTCCGCTCTCGACCAGCCCAGTTGCACGTGCTGGGTGAGTGTCCAGCCCGCTCATCTTCCCAGGGGTGCCCAGAGGGACAGCCAGTCCTAGCTGGGAGTATCAGAGTCCAGGGAGCACAGAGGGGTGGTCATTTAGAGCTGGGAAGATCAGGGTCTCTGGGCCCAGGATCCAGCTCTGACCCCAGATCCACCCACAGTGCCCCCAGAAGCCCCTCAGGTGCTTGGCGGCCCCTCTGTGTCTCTGGTTGCTGGGGTTCCTGCAAATCTGACCTGTCGGAGCCGTGGGGATGCCCGCCCCACCCCTGAGCTGCTGTGGTTTCGAGATGGGGTCCAGCTGGATGGGGCCGCCTTCTACCAGGTCAGATGCAAGCCCCTTTGCCAGCCCTTGCTCATTCAGGGAAATGTGGGGATTCACTCAGACCACAGGCTCATCCAGAGAAGATAAGGACATGGGAGGGCAGGGACTCAAGGGTTGGGACCTTTGGGGTGTAATTAAGGGTGAGGACTCTAGGTCCATACTACCTGGCTCAGTCACTCGTTAGCTGACTGATCTTGAGTAAAGAACTTAGCCTCTTCGGTCCCTCGGTTTTCTTCTCTGTACAAGGGTAATAGCAGCGTGCCCCTCATACGGTAATGGTGAGGATTAAATACAGCAATACTTCAGTGCCTGGAAGAGAGCCTGACACACAGAGCATATAGTAGGGGGAGATGAATCATTATTATTATTCATAACCCCCAGACCCTGCTGAAGAAAGGGGCCACTGAGTCAGTGGAGAGCATCTTATCCTTGACCCCTTCCAGCCATGATGATGGAGCCACTTTAGTCTGCCGGGCCCGGAGCCAGGCCCTGCCTGCAGGAAAGGACACAGCTGTCACACTGAGCCTGCAGTGTAAGTGCAGTTGGACAGGGGCCTGGGACCTGGACTCCAGGGTGTGAGGGAGGAGGGGGCTGTGGACCTGTGGCTCCTGAGGGATTACAAAGCTGGAGGCCTGCCTGAGTCCTAGCTCACAGGGAAGAGGGAACTGGAGATCCACAGTCCTGGGGTGGAGGGGCTGTGAATCAGCCTCCTAGGTCATCAATGGAGGCACTCCAGGTCCCCCAGACCACCGCTGATTATTGGCCCACCTTCACAGACTCCCCAGTGGTGACTCTGTCTGCAGAACCACAGACTGTGCAGGAGGGAGAGAAGGTCACTTTCCTATGCCAGGCCAGGGCCCAGCCTCCTGTCACGGGCTACCGGTGAGGACCACGATCACCTCTCCCAAGCTCGAAGCACAGAAGCGCTGGCTTGGGAAGGGCTGGGGCTGGGACATAAGTAGGTGTGCCTGGGGAGCTGAGGCGACACTTACAGCCCCACCACCTCCGCAGGTGGGCAAAGGGGGGCTCCCCAGTGCTGGGGGCCCGAGGGCCAATGTTGGAGGTGGTGGCTGACGCCTCTTTCCTAACTGCGCCAGTGTCCTGCGAAGTCAGCAACGCCGTGGGTAGCGCCAACCGCAGCACCGCGTTGGATGTACAGTGTGAGCCGGGGCGGCGGTGGGTGTGGGCAGTGGGACCTGCTGGCAAGGGCGGCCGCGCGGGGATTGAGTGGGGCGCGGCCACGACGGGCTGTGGGAGGAGGGGGGCCGGGCATAGGATGTAGGCGGAGTTTGGCTGTGCTGGGTCGACGCCAAAGTGGAGCAGGGGCGGGGCGAGGGCGGGGCCAGGGGGGGTGAGCATAGTTGCGGACTCGGGGGTACCTGGGCCCTTGAGGGCGCCTTTTCTGGGTCAGAATTTTACAGCTCTCCCCGGTCATTGGACCCTGCCCTTCCTCTAGTCGGGCCGATTCTGCAGGCAAAGCCGGAGCCCATGTCTGTAGATCTGGGGGAAGACGCTTCCTTCAGCTGTGCCTGGCGCGGGAACCCGCTCCCACGGGTAACCTGGACGCGCCGCGGAGGCGCGCAGGTAAGGCTGCGTCTGGGGCTCGCGCCGGTGGCGGGCAGTGGACGGAGCTTCCTGCCCAGGTTCTGCCCCTGACGCCCCTTCCTGCCCCAGGTGCTAGGCTACGGGCCCACGCTGCGCCTTCCGTCGGTGGCTCCCGAGGATGCGGGCGACTACGTGTGCAGGGCCGAGCCGGGGCTCCCCGGCCGAGGGGGCGGCGCCGCAGAGGCCAGGTTGACTGTGAACGGTGAGAAACCGGCGCTTCCTAGACGGCGGCTCAGGTCCTGGGGCAGGGATGCGCGGGGGGGGGGGGGGGGGGGCGACGTCCGAGGGAGTGGGCGTGGCCTTGAGAGTGGAAGCTTCGTGGAGGCGGGGCCGGGGGACGCTAGCGGGACCTAGTGAAGGCGAGCCCCGAGCCTCCGGGGGTTCCAGTTTTTGAGGGGCGTGGCCTAGTTGGTTGGGGTTAGTGAGGAGCGCCTGGCCCGGCCTCATTGATAACGGGCTTTGGTTGGGAGAGCGGGGCCTCTCCTCTCATTGAACCGCAATCTCCAAACCAGCTCCCCCCGTAGTGACCGCCCTGCACTCCGCGCCCGCCTTCCTGAGGGGCCCCGCCCGCCTCCAGTGTCTAGTCTTCGCCTCCCCGGCCCCAGAAACCGTGGTAAGGAAAGGTCCCTGCTCCCGTGACCCATCCAGCCGTGATCCCGGACTTCCCAGCCGGACTCCCCAAACTGCGTGACTACCTCTGACTTGCCCGACAGCTTGCCCGCCTCCTCCCTCCCTCCCCAGTCTCCTCCGACCTCCTTCTTTTGTGCCCCAAGATCTGGTCCTGGGATGAAGGCTTCCTGGAGAAGGGGTCGCGGGGTCGGTTCCTGGTGGAGACGTTCCCAGCCCCGGAGGGCCGAGATGGACAGGGTCCAGGCCTGATCTCTGTGCTACACATTTCGGGAACCCAGGAGTCTGACTTTAGCCAGGGCTTCAACTGCAGTGCCCGTAACCGGTTGGGTGAGGGAGGTACCTGGGTCAGCCTGGGCCGTAGAGGTGAGACCTGGAGCCTGCAGATCCCCAAATCTGAGGCCCCCAACCCCCAAAAGGCCACAACCCACAAACTGAGGACCTCCAAATGCAGAGACCCCTAAACCTTGGGAGCCTCAAAACTATAAGTACCTTGAATCTTGAGACCCCCCAAAAATAAATTCCCTCAAATACAGAACCCTAAACTGAGACACCCCTCACATTCAGATGCCCCAAAGATGGGAATCTTCAAAGTAAAATTTCCTCAAGTTCTAAGACTCCCTAAAGCCAGGGAGTTTACCCGTGGAACCCCAATTTCATGAGCCCTTAAGCCTAGGGTACTACATACCTTGGGTATCCCCAAACCTGGTGACTTTTTGAACCCAGAGATCCCAACCCAAGCCCCAAGCCCCCCATTCCCCAGTTCCTCCTCAGCTGTCCACTCAGCTTCCTCAGACCATCCTCTCTTGTCCCTGCAGACTTGCTGCCTACTGTGCGGATTGTGGCTGGAGTGGCCTCCTCGGCCATGACTCTCCTCATGATCATCACTGGGGTGGCCCTCTGCTGCTGGTGCCAAGGCAAGGGTCAGTACTGGGGCCCTACCCCAATGCTCCCCCCTACCCCCCCCCCCCACAAGCACACACTCGCCCTGCTCACTGACAGGCCCAGCCTCGGGACCTAGCCCCAGTGCTGCCTCTCCAGGCCCTGGTGGGACTTGGCTCACCTTAGGCCCTGGTTCCTCCCTGAAGCCCTAACTCCACTTCCTCAAGGTCACACTCCTTGCACTCCCAAACCAGGGCTCTCATTGGTTCCTAGCCTCCTAACCACACACACACACACACACACACACACACCATCCTCTCTCTCCCTGCTCAGTGGTGTTCACAAACTGTGACCCTGCTACATCACTTACCTCTGCATCCTTCCCCCCACCCCCACCCACTGCCCTTGGCCTCAGCCTCTTTCTCCAAGCAAAAGAACCTGGTGCGAATTCCAGGCAGCAATGGTTCCAGTTTGCGGGGTCCCGAGGAAGAGGAGACAGGCAGCAGTGAGGACCAGGTAGGAAGCCAGGGTCCCCAGACCTAATAGTACCTCTAGACCCAAATAGTAGCCTAGTCCCAACAGGGCCCCTAAACTCGAATTGGGCCCTAGTCCCAACATTGACCCCAGACCCAAATGTCCCCCAAATCCAAATATGCCCTGAGCAAATTATTCCCTAGATCCAATATGTCCCCAGGGCCCTTTGTTTTCCTGCGTCTTGACCCCAGCTCCCTTCTGCCTGGCCTCCACTGTTCAGTTGAGGGCACTTGGGGTCAAGCACTGGGGCAGAAGGATCCTCTGACCACCCCCTCTCACTAATCACCCTACTCCAGGGCCCCATCATGCACAGTGACCTGGTTCTGGATGAGGAGGGGGCTCTGGAGACCAAGGTGAGTGTTGGAAGGGGAAGGGCTGCCTTCTCTGTGTCTCCGACTCTTTCCCTGCTTCTGTCCCCTCCTTTTTTACTCTGTTGCTCGAAGAGCAGGGACCCAGCCCCCTTTCCTCTTTGTCCTGCCACCTGGGCTGTCTCACCCATCCTTACACCCTCAGTTTGCATATCTGCTGACTCTGCCCACATGTATGTCCTATCCTTGGACTCCATGTTGAGCCCCAGATCAGGGTTCAGTCTGCCTGTGCTTTCCCCAGCACACTCATGTTTCAGGCCTCCTGGATACTGCACCCTGCTTGCCTCCCCTAGACCTCTCTCACTTAGCAGGTTCCACACCGGCCTTACATCTCCCCAGACTAGCCCCACCTTTAGGGTCTTTTCTCTCTCTCCTCTGTACCTAGGACGTGCTATTCTGCTCTTCTCTTGGCCTAAAACACTCCTGCCTTCCTTCCCATACCTACCTAATGCTCTCCTTCAATTCCTCTAGTCTCAGCTCAAACACTTCTTGTTCTAGAAAGCCCATGCTTCCCAGCTCACAGCTCTCATCATTCTGTCCATGTTTCGCCTGTCACAGCCAGGACCACTCTGAGCTGGGCTTCTCCATCAGAGCCTGATCACTGTGCTGAAGGCCTCCCCATCACAGCCCCGGTTGTCTTGCCTGTGCTTCCCCATAAAGCCCCATCATCACAATCCCAGCCACTCTGCCTGTACTTCCTCCACTACAGTGCTGGCCCCTCTGGGCTCTGTTTGGTGATCTGTCATTCCCCTTTGGCCTGGAATTGAAGGAGAGCATTAGGTAGGTATGGGAAGGAAGGCAGGAGTGTTTTAGGCCAAGAGAAGAGCAGAATAGCATGTCCTAGGTACAGAGGAGAGAGAGAAAAGACCCTAAAGGTGGGGCTAGTCTGGGGAGGACAGGTGAGGTCTATGCAGCAGCAGCACAAGGCATGACACAAAATCAAAGCCATGGGGCTGTTGGGCAGATGTATGAATAAATATCTTGGCCTCAATCTCTCTCTCTTTCTCCCTCTGCACCTCCTTCCACACCACCACCCCTCAGCAGGCCTATATCCTTCTGTCTCTTTTTCTGCCCATCTCCTTCTGTTCCTTTGTCTTTTGTCACTGTTGTGTTCTGTTTTTTCTTACTTTGTCATCCTTCCAGTCTATATGTCTATCTCTCTGTCTCTGCCTGCTCCTGTTCTGTCTTTTGTCTCTCACTAGGTCTGGCTTGATCTCCATCTGTGGTCCTCCCCTCCCCCCCACACACACCTTACATACTCACAAATCCCATTTGTCTCCTCAGGACCCAACCAACGGTTACTACAAGGTCCGAGGAGTCAGTGTGAGCCTGAGCCTTGGCAATACCCCCGGAGAAAGCCTCTTCCTACCACCCCCCTCCCCCCTTGGACCTCTGGGAACCTCTCCTTTCTATGACTTCAACTCACACCTGGGCATGCCTCCCCCCTGCAAACTGTATAGAGCCCAGGCAGGTTATCTCACCACACCCCATTCTCGAGCTTTTACCAGCTACATCAAGCCCACATCCTTTGGGCCCCCAGATCTGGCCCCCAGGGACCCCCCTTTCCCTTATGCTGCCTTCCCCACACCCAGCCACTCTCGTCTCCAAACTCATGTGTAGCATCTGTCCAACTGAAAAGTGCTGGGATCTTCAACTTGTCATAATGGATTGATTGTCCTGATTTCTAAAGAACTAGAACAAGTTAGCGAGCTTACTCCTCCAAAACTAAACATTGAGGGGACAGACAGAGCATTACTATTGCCTGGGTTATTGATGAACAGTTTGCTCAGCCAAAAGAGATGCCCCAAGTGGGAGCAAAATGGCCACTATGTCCACCTATTCCCCTGTATAAAAGAGACTCAAGATGCCAAATGGTCCCTTTACAGAGGAATAGAGACAGGGGGTGACGGGAGTTAGAGGCAGATATAGAAGTTGTTTCCAGACACTGAAGGAAGATATTTCAAGATGACCACTTGCATTGAGAAGAAAGGTAACATAGGGCAGATAAAGATGGAGGCCAGGCCAGGCCCTGTCCGGCTCTCCCTGAGGCGCCCTTTGCTTGGCCAACGGAAGTGAAGCCGAGATGGCAGTTCACTCCTTGGGAACCCAAGAGAGCCACCATCTTCATTACTTCCACCTTCCTTAAAGGTCCTGGTAGAATTGGGTCCAAGGAGTGGGGACAGGGTGAGATCTGTCACTGGAGAGGGTGGGTGTGGACTCTGGGGGTGAGAAGATATATGTTTAATTTTAAAAATTAAAATTGTCTTCAGGATTCTCTTGGCATTATTACCCTCCATCAATGAAGGTATCCATCCAGGCTGCCCCAAGGCCCTTCCTCTATCTACCCTAGGCTATGAAGTGACTGTAGGAGCAAAACCAAGCCCCTTGCTACCTGTTTGGTGCTCCAGGCTCTTTTAATATACATCTACACAAACATACATGCTCACACATGACAGGGCTCCTCCACTGGGCTTGGGGAAGACAGGATTCTACACTGTTTTTGGAGGAGACAAAACAGTAAGCCCTGGAGGGGAGGCTGGGAGGGAGAGGCTAGAGGTGAGGAAATAAAAATTCCCTGGTCCTTAGAGCAAAGACGAGGATCCAGACCCTTGTCCTGAAGGGCTGGGTACCTGAATTGGGCCATTTTGTAAAGGGAGCCTGAGCCCTGGCCAGTGTGGCGCAGTGGTTAGAGCGTCAGCCCACAGACTGAAGAGTCCCAGATTCGATCCTAGCCAAGGGCACATACCTCAGTGCAGGCTCGATCCTGGAGGCCCAGTCGGGGCATGTGTGGGAGGCAACCAATCAGTGCGTCTCTCTCACATCGATGTTTCTCCCCCCTCCCCTTCCACTCTACGAAAAGCAATGGAGAAAATTTGTCCCCGGGTAAGGGTTAAAGGGGGGGGGGCTGGGAACTTCCTGTCATGGATCTTCGAGCTAGGAATTAAAGTTCCAGACACCTGAGACCCTTGAGAAGCAGAGCAGAAGGCTGGGACTCGTGGGCCTTATGGGGGAAAGGCTGGGGGCTTGGCCTCTGGTCCTCCTAGGAAAGGGGCCTGGGTCCCAGACTCCTGGATCGGAGGGAGAACTGGGTCGCAACTGCTGTGCTCTTGATTGGGCACATTTAAGAGGCCTGTGTACCCTGGCAACTCAAGAGAAGAAATGCTGTTGGGGGTAGGGGGCGGGGCGGGTGTTGTCTCCAATGCTGACAATCCCTGGCAGAGGAGGGAGCCGACCTGTGAGTGTCTGAGTCCGAGGAAGGACACGAAATCCCAACCCCGGGCCCGTGACCCAGACCCCGGCTAGGCCCGAGCAGGGTGGGCACCTGGCGCCTTAGGGGGCGGGGGCTTGACGCAGGCCCCGCGCGGCGTTCGGGAGGCGCTGGGCGCGCGGAGCGGGCCCGCTATTGTCCTGCCGCGAAGGCGGGGCCGGCGTGGGGCGGGGCTGGCGGCGCCGGCGCAGCCGGGGGGCGGCGGGAGGAGGAGGCAGAGGCTGTGGCGCCGGGAGCTCCTGTCACCGCTGGGGCCGGGTCGGGCTGGGCGGGAGCACAGGGGACGTGAGGGCGCGGGAGCCCAGACATGGGGCACATCAGCCCCGCCGCTCGCGGTCTGGGCCGCCGCCGGGCCCCGCCGCCGCTGCCGCTGTCGCTGCCACTATTGCTGCTGCTTCTGCGCGCGCAGCTCGCCGTCGGGAGCCTGGCCGGTGGGAGCCCCGGCGCGGCCGAGGTGAGGCCCGGCCGGGTCCTGGGGGATGGGGGAAGGGGCGGGACCCGGCCTCTGGACCCCGGCGCGGAACGTGCGGCCTTTCCAGCCAGGTGGCCGGCCCCCAGGCGCCCCTAACGGCACTAGGCATTCACAGACCCAGGAGTCCAGGCCCCAGCTCCCCATCATGTGTCGTCCCAGCCACCTCCCGCCCCCAGCATAGGAACTGGCTTTTCCAGAGCTTCTGGTCCCAGAAATCCAGCCCCCTCAGACCCTCTCGACCTAAGTGACTCAGTCCCAGCCCCTCCCCACCTGGACCTAGGACCCAGTAAGACACTTAGCTCCAGGAATCTGGGTCCCTTTCCATCCTCTGGACCCATATGAGGGCCCCGCAGCCTCCCAGCACCCAGGAGTTTAGGCCTCCAGCCACCGCCCCCCGACCCAGGAGGCAGCTCTCCGGCCCTCAAAGGCTTGGCGTGCAGGCCTGCAGGGCCTGAAGCAGGCCTCGTCTGTCATCTTTGCACCCAAGAATGGGAGCCCGAGCTAGGGATGGAGGGAGGAGGGGCCAGAGCGCCTGGGTTCCGACCTCCTCCCCCGCGATTCGGGTTTAACCCCTTCCACGCTGGCGCGGCTGCGCTGGGGTGGGCGTGGAGCTCGTCCTGCCCACAACAAGGCCTGGAGAATCCTGGGGGACCCGAGTCGCCATAGCAACAGGAGAGCTAGGGCCCCCCGCCCAGTAGGAGCTGTATCCGGGGAAACCGTACCTCTCCCCAGGCGGGTGCTCGGTACTTGGTGGAGGGGGCTGGTTCTGGGGCCTCCCGGGCCCTCACTGACCCCTTCGCCCACACCCCCAGGCCCGGGGGTCGGCTCAGGTGGCTGGACTATGCGGGCTTCTAACCCTTCATCGGGACCTGCGCACGGGCCGCTGGGAACCAGACGCTCAGCGCTCGCAGCGCTGCCTCCGGGACCCGCAGCGCGTGCTGGAGTACTGCAGACAGGTGGGCGTGCCCCGCGCGGCGCCCAGGCCCGGCCGCACCGGCCGCGGCGCGGGGAAGCCGGGTGCTCGGCAGGCGGGGAGACCCGGGACCTAGGAAGGCTGGGACGCCAGGGGCGTGGCCAGAGGCGAAGCTAGGACAGGGCGGGCGGGACCTGTTTCTGACAAAAGGTCACAAAACAAAACAAAAAAGAACCAAAAAAAAGAGAGAGAAAAGAAAGAGAGAAACTAGGTCAGGAAAGAGCTGTGCAAAGAGCGGCTAAGGAAGGTATCCGCGCCTTCAAGTGGTAGCTCCCCAAAAAGTAGGCGTGTAGGGGGCGTGGTCAAAGGAGCGGGCAGCCAATGACAAAAAGACGGTAGGAAACGGTAGGGAAAGGGGCGGAGCCCAGTGCGCGAGTGGAGGGCTAGGAGGCGTGGCTGTGGAAAGGAGCTCTAATACTGAGAGGGGCGACACTTACTGGCCAAACGGGGAAAGAGGCGGGACTTCAAGGTTGGTAAGACCTACAGAGAGATGAACCTGATTGGAGAAGGGGGCAAGGTGACCAGAAGAGAAGTGGGCTTAGAAGAATTGAGAGTATGGGTTTATGGAAAGGCCCCAGGAGGGGCCTAAGGATAGTGGGCGGAGGTGGGGGTGGAGGCGGGGGTGGGGGCGTGGTAAGGGAGAGTTACTAGGAGTCGTGGCCGATGGGCCTATGGGACTTAGAGATCTAAGACCGGTTCTATGGAGAAGCAGGGCCTAAGGAGGAGAGTGCCTTATGAACACTGGAGCCTTGAAAAGGGACATGGCCAGAAGAGAAGCCCGGCTGGTAGGGGCGGAACAGTGGATTGATCGCCCCACCTGCCCCCCAGATGTACCCCGAGCTGCAGATTGCACGTGTGGAACAGGCGACTCAGGCCATCCCCATGGAGCGCTGGTGCGAGGGTGCCCAGGGTGGCCGCTGTGCCCACCCTCACCACCAAGTTGTGCCTTTCCGATGCCTGCGTGAGTCACAGGCTGGGGGAGGGAAATGGAGGTGGGGGTCTCTGGGGGTGAGATTCTGGGCCCTGGTTTCGAGGCTCACATTAGGGAAGCTCGATGCATGGGTCCTGAGTGGAACAGAGAAGCCTCTGAGGATAAAAGACCTGGATTCTGAAGAGGGTGAGACTAGTGGCTATGGGATGGTCTCACTCTGGTGCCCCCATTCCCAGCGGGTGAATTCGTGAGTGAGGCCCTGCTGGTGCCGGAAGGCTGCCGGTTCTTGCACCAGGAGCGCATGGACCAGTGTGAGAGTTCAACTCGGAGGCATCAGGAAGCACAGGAGGTCAGAATCCTGGCCCATCTATCCTCACCCCCAGAACCCAGGACTCTAGTCCCCAAACACCCCCCTCCTGCAGAACCCAAGAGTCTGGGCCTCAGCCCCCTCTTCCCACCTGGACAGATCCAGGAATCCAGGCTCCCAGCCTCCTAGACTCAGGCATCCAGGCCCCTCCCCTTTACCTTCTCCTATCCCACAGTCCTGGCATCTGGACCCACTCTTCCTACAGGCCTGCAGCTCCCAGGGCCTCATCCTGCATGGCTCGGGCATGCTTTTGCCCTGTGGCATGGATCGGTTCCGAGGTGTCGAGTATGTGTGCTGCCCCCCTCCAGTGACCCCCGACCCATCTGGGACAGAAATTGGGTGAGTGGGAGGGGATCTTCCATGCCCATCCCAAGGCTTCTGAGGAAGTGGAAGCCTGGGGGCCTGGACCTGGGTTTTTATTGCTTTGTGTCTTCTGCTCCCTCAGTGACCCCTCCACCCGGTCCTGGCCCCTGGGGGGCAGAGTAGAGGGAGATGAGGAAGAGAAAGAGGAGGAGTTCTTCCTCCAGCCAGTAGATGATTACTTTGTGGAGCCCATGAAGGCCGAAGAGGAAGAAGAGGCAGGAGTCCCACCTTCAAGCCCCCACCCCCCTGCAGGGGCCAGCAAAGGTGAGATCATTTCTGAATCCCTAGTCTCCTCCACCCTGGAGGGAGGATGATTTGTGGAGTCTTGGTGGAGGAACGTCTTTGGGAGGGAGACCTATGGGGGAGAGGTCTGATTGGAGGGAGCGGAAGAAATGAGAGCAGTTTGGGATAAAATACAGATGGAAGGCCTGGCCTATGAAGAGTGAAAAGGGTGGTTGGGGGTACCTGGAAGTGGAGGAGCCATTTGGTAGGTCCTAAGGATTATTTTGGGTTTCAGGGGTGGGGACCCTTTTTTCTGCAAGGGCCATTTGGATATTTATAACATCATTTGTGGGCCATACAAAATTATCAACTTAAAAATTAGCTATGAAACAAGCTCCTATTTAATGAATTTCAAGTCCCGCCTGCAGTTGCCTCATCTGGGCTGGACCAAATGATTTCACAGGCTGGACATTCCCCACCCCTGGGTTAGAGGATGGTATAATAGATTCCTAAGCTTTGCAAGAACAGGCCTAGTCCAGAACTATATTTTCCATGATGCTAGGCAGCAGCGATGGCTAAAGTGGACACATGGTGGTTTCCAGTGCACTCTAGGAAATGTAGTTCTCCAGGTAGGAAAGGTTTCCTGGAGATGGGCTTCAGGCTGACCCCCTGATTCCTGGCGTTGCAGTGACTCCCACTCCAAGGCCCACAGATGGTGTGGATGTGTACTTTGGCATGCCTGGAGAAATCAGTGAGCACGAGGGTTTCCTGCGGGCCAAGATGGACCTGGAGGAGCGAAGGATGCGCCAGATTAACGAGGTGATGATAGTAGGGGTCCCAGGATCACCCACAATGTAGAGCTCCCTAAATATAAGAAAACTCCTCAGGGACAAGTTGGGACTACCTCCAAAAGCTCTCCAAATCCCCTATCAATCTCTAGCCCTCAGCGCCACCCCTAAAATGACCAGGGATCCCTAACCCATAGACTCGAATTGAAATACCACCAGATTCTAAGGAAACTCAGGTGCATGGTTCTCTTCCACCTTAAATTTCTTCTGAGTCTTCTCTCTTGGGAACCCAAGAACCAGTGGGACTTAAGGGATCTATCTGGAGCCTCCAAAGTCTTGAAGAAGGATTGGGGAACTCACTGGGCGGAGCAGGGTGGATTTTAGAATCCTGAAGTTCCCTTGCCCCCAGGTGATGCGTGAATGGGCCATGGCGGACAACCAGTCCAAGAATCTGCCTAAAGCTGACAGACAGGCCCTGAACGAGGTAGGACAACCTCCAGCAGATCTACTCACTCATGCCTGTCCACTACCTGGGGCACATCCAGCCTCAGCCTGGCTCAGGCCTCATCCCAGCCTCCAGTTCCACCCCTTCCTACTTATATCAGCCTCCCTTAGCCCCACCCCTCTATTTAGCTCCACCCCTCCTGGCCTAAATCAGACCTGACCTTGCTCTCCTCAGATTGGCCATGTTTTGCCCTGTCTTAACTTCATTCTTACCCCAGGACTGGCTCTGGGGTCCTCTCCCAAGCCGGGCCTCCTGCAGATACAGCCAGGTCCTTCCCAGCCTCTTTGATGCATTCCTGTCCCTGTTAGGTCACGCCCCTGACTTTCGTCCTGCCCCCTCTAATCTCACTTTTACTCAATCCCTCCTCAGTAGGCCCAGCCTCATGTTTCTCCATCCCACGTCTTCACATCTTTCAGCTTCACCTTGGTACAGCCCTACCCCCTGTAGTCCCCACTCAGGTTAGCCCCATTCCCTGACTTTTGCTCCCCCCACCCCCATCCCCGCCCCCGCCTTAGTCTCATTTAGGCACAATCTGTCTCCAGTTTACCCTGCCCAGACCTAGAGCTCTCTCTTTATTACAATACTTGCTCCCTTTTACCTTAACACAGGCCAACTCTGTTCCTAGATTGTCCCTACCCAGTACAGCTTGGCTCCCAGTAGGCCTAGTCCTACCCTGTATCCCCACTCCTTCCAGTAAAGTATCCTGCAATGTAGTCCCACCCCCAGGTTGACTCTGCCCAGACCTAGATCTACTGCACCCACCCTGCTTGGCCCTATAGCCCTGCCTTTCCAGAAGACCACTGACCTAGGCTTTCACCCATCTTCACCTCTCCTGATCTTGTGCCCACTCCTTGATAGCACTTCCAGTCCATTCTGCAGACCCTGGAGGAACAGGTGTCTGGCGAGCGACAGCGCCTGGTGGAGACCCATGCCACCCGAGTCATCGCCCTTATCAACGACCAGCGCCGGGCTGCCTTGGAAGGTTTCCTGGCAGCACTGCAGGGAGATCCACCTCAGGTATGGGGGCCGTGGGGGCAGAGGGCAGAGGGCAGAGGATGAGATGGGCTGGGGCGGGCCTAGGCAGCCTCCATCCCTTCCACAGCCAGAGCGTGTCCTGCTGGCCCTGAGGCGCTACCTGCGTGCAGAGCAGAAGGAGCAAAGGCACACACTGCGACACTACCAGCACGTGGCTGCCATGGAGCCCGAGAAGGCCCAGCAGATGAGCTTCCAGGTGCTCAGACTCTTCCAGCTCTCAAATACCCTGCTACCCCTCAGACCCCATACCTCAGACACTTTTCTTCTCCCTCAGGCCCTCTTTCTGTCTCTTGGACAGCCTTCCTCTCTCCGAAATCCCTCTTTTGTGCCTTGGGACCCTTTCCAGTCCCTTGGGTCCCGAATTCCTAACCCTGGAACACTGCCCTTCCTTCTGTCCCTTGAGTTTCTTCTTCCTTTCCCAGAACCCCCCTCCTGTGCCTTGGACCCTGTTCCTGTCCTCGATTCCTCTTTCTCCCTGACCCTACTTGTTTGCCCTGGAACCCCTGTTCTGTGCCTTCAGATCCTAATTCCTCTTTTCTTGGATGTTCTCTTCCTGCTCTTGAGCTCCAAGTCTTGCCCTTGAACCTCATCATTTCTGTATGATACTCCAATCCTGCTTCCTTTTCTGGAACCCCCTCAAACCTCACTTTCTATTCCTCAGATCCTGCTTTCTGCCCCTCCAACCCACTTGCCTCCATTTCCTATCCCCTGTACCATGCTCCTGGCACCCTGTACGTACCATGTGTCTATGCGACTACTCCTCTCCCTTCTGCCTTACTTCCTTTCCCAAGCCCCTCACTTCCTGCCTTCTGTACCTTTCCCTTTTCTTTGTATTCTGCTTTTCCTCCTTCGATTTCCTTCCTCCTGTGGCCCAGTTCCTGGCCGTTGTACCCTGCTTCCTGTCCACTGAATGTGCTGCTTTTTCCTTGAACCCCGCTGCCCTTCCCATACCCTCCTTCCCCCGACCTCAGTTTCCCCATCTCTAGCCTACATTGCCCAGCTCATCCTTCATAATCACTCCCCCACAGGTGCAGACGCACCTGCAAGTAATCGAGGAAAGAATGAACCAGAGCCTGGCGCTGCTCGACCAGAACCCGCGCCTGGCTCAGGAGCTGCGGCCCCAGATCCGTGAGTATATGTGACCCTTGCTTCCTAATCCAGATCTCGAAGGGCAGATCCTGACCCCGTCTTTGACATCCCCCCCAAACACACTTTAGTTATCTATTCGTCTGTCACAAACAGCAGAACTTAAATCAGCCATCTTCTTTGCTCATAATTCTGCCATCTAGTCTGGGTTCTGCTGGGTGCTTCTTCTGCTGGTCTTTTCAGTAGTCAAGCTACATGCCATCCATTCATCATGTAGCTACATTCAGCTAGCAGATCTGCTAGGGGCTGGGACTTTGGGGCCTCTCAACCTCTCCATGTAGGCTCAAGGCCTCTCTTCTCCAGAAAGACCCTTCATATCTTCTCTCCACAGGGTGCCTAGACTTCCTACATGGTGGTCCAGGCTTCCCAAACATGAAAGTGGAAGCTTCCCAGTCTTCTTAAGACAGGGGCCCACATTCTATTGGTTAAAGCAAGTCACAATCCCAGTCCAGATCCAAGGGGAGGAGCCTATACAGTGGCATGAATACCGGAAAGTGTGACTTGTCACAGCCCCCAGATCTCTTGTGACTTCCTGTGCATGTCCCACACCTAACCCCCATTCTCCTGCTCTTTAAGGCCATTGCAACTTCAGCCTCTATCTTCCCTGCCAGGGTTGCCTCCAGTCAGCTCCCCTCTTTCCCAGATCACACGGCAACCCCCAATCACTTCACTGCTAAGGTGCCATCCATTCATACAGTGTTTTTGGGGGGAGTTTTTGTGGAGTCCCTATGCTCACAGCCTCAACCACCTTTCTGCATGTTCCCCTCAGAGGAACTCCTTCGCTCTGAACACCTGAGTCCCAATGACTTGGAAGTCCCTGTCCCTGGGAGCAGCAGCGAGGACAAGGGTGGGCTGCAGCCTCTGGATTCCAAGGATGGTGAGATAACCCAAATATAACCTCAGACTTTGGGAGACAAGCCCTCAACCTAATTTATAATCTCCCAAAGTCTGGGGGTGCCTCAGCTACCACAGTGAGTGGGAGAGATTGGAGAGCAATGTCTAAGGTTGTGGAGGCCTCTGTAGGATCCTTGACCCTCCTGCTTTGGACCCTGGGAGGGTGTTTCTCCACCCTTTCTCCAATGAAGCCCTCCTCTCCTCACTGTTCCCCTTCCTCTGGCTGCCAGCAGATACCCCCATGGCCCCTCCAAAAGCTATCTCACAGAGTAGACCCCAGCCACCAAATCCTACTGAGTCTCCAAGCTCAAAATGGAAAAGGGTCCATATATTGGGAACCCCAAACCTCCTGGGGTGGAGTCTGGTGCCCCTCTGACCCCGTCCCCAGGCAGGGGCAGTACCACTCTGGACTCTCAGGAATGAGCTAGGACTTGGGGGGTAGGGTCCACAGAACAAGATGCTGTACCCCCTGGGAAAGAGAAGCTGTCCCTCCTGGAACAGTATGAGCGGAAGGTAAGTTAGTCAGCCCTGTGGGCTCCTGAGGGAGGCCTGGGGATGGGGCCTGGACTCAGAGGTCTGAAGGAGGAGGGCGCCAGGGGTTTGGATTCCTTGACTAAGGGAAGAGGTAACTGAGGACATGGTCCTCAGGATTCTAGGGAAGTAGAGGGCTAGGAGATGCCCTCTCTGGCACAAGGGGAGGAGAGGGGGACCCACATGCCTGGGTCCCTGACACTTCTGCTTCCCCAGGTGAATGTGTCTGTTCCAAGGGGTTTTCCTTCCCACTCATCGGAGATTCAGAGAGATGAGCTGGTAAGAGGAGAAATATTTTGGGTATCTAGGGGGAAAGGTCAGAGGTCAGTGGCTAAGCTGTGACTTCCAAAGCCACACTGGGTCCTGGTGAGCCTGGAGATGACCCCTGGCCCATCTCCTCTCCCCACAGGCACCAGCTGGGACAGGAGTGTCGCGAGAGGCTGTGTCCGGTTTGCTGATTATAGCAGGTGGGGGCTCCCTGATCGTCCTCTCCATGCTGCTCTTGCGCAGGAAGAAGCCCTATGGGGCTATCAGCCACGGCGTGGTGGAGGTGAGACACAAAGACGTGGTTCGGGGACGAGTTCCAGAGCTTGGGCATGGAGGGGCTATAAGATCTGTGGTCAGGTCGCTACACCCCACTCTCCCTCCCTTGCCCTGTTGCAGGTGGACCCCATGCTGACCCTGGAGGAGCAGCAGCTGCGTGAGCTGCAGCGTCATGGCTATGAGAACCCCACTTACCGCTTCCTGGAGGAACGACCCTGACCTCTCCTCCTTCACCCCTTTGATTGAACCCAGACCCTTCCTCTTCCTGGAACCCCAGAACCCCAACTCCCAGACTGGATAAAGGGTCTCAAAAAGGTTAATTTCATACCCTCATGAGGGGGCTGGAAATTCTCATTTCCAATTCTCTTTCCAATTCCAAATACTATCCCTAAGAAATCCCAGGTATTCCCAGCTGCCTCCTTGCTTTGGGACCACCTCACCTTAATTTATTTTGTAAGTTAATTTATTGTTCTTTAAGTGACCACCAGCTTGGTCCCTGGAATTCACCTTCCCACGTGTTGCCCACTAACATCCCAATAAAGTTCTCTTCCCCATCAGGCCATCCTGCATCTCTGTGGGGGAACCAATGAGTAATCACAGCTCTGAACGCTGTTGTGAATCCCTACTCAGGGATCTTTAAATCTGGGAAAGGCGGGGGGTGGGGGGTGGGAGAGGATGGAGGGGGGGAGGACCCAGAGTCCTAGGATAGGACTTTGTGCTCACCCGAGAGCTTTCCTTGGCGCTGAGTGGGCCAGTACTTCTAGACCTCTCTGCTGGGTCCCAGGTGAACTCAGGAGGCTGGGTTCTGGCAAGTTTTCCTGCCTCCTACCCTCTCTCATACACAATCACTCACACCGCCTCCACCTGCACCCCACAAGCCTGATGAGAGCCTGAGAATCTTGAACCACTCTTTCCATTTCCAAGTCTTCATGTCTTCTTGGGGAGATGATAGGAATTCTCCTGGGCTGTGGGAATTTCAGTCATGTCCCAGAGAGGGTTATGTGGTGTCTGCAAGTGCCTACTTTGCGAAATGTTATAGTCATCCCTCTACATATGTTCTTACCTGTCGCAAGAGGGTTGCTATGAGGATTAAAAGGGTTAATTGTGGAGACATTAGAACTGTGCCTGCCACTTGCAAGTATTTGTTGAATAAATTTTAAAACGGTATGGCAACAAACACTCATATGGCACTCACCCTGTGCCAGGCATTGCTCTAAGGACTTTATATGCATTGGCACGCTTCATAATTACCTATACCCATGAAGCAGGTACTATGACAATCCTCATCTATAGAGAAGGAAATAGAGGCAAGAAGTTACGTCACTTTTCTAAGGTCACCATCTAAGAAAGGTTGGAGCTAGGAATCCAATCCCATCAACCTGGCTTTAGCACCCATACTCTTGGCCATTTTGCTACCCCACTGGGTTCGGTATGGTATTCAGGTGGTGCGCTGTAAAATTCCACTTGATACCACTCACCTCCTAGACGGTGTAGATTTGCATTTTACCACAACTTACCAGCAGGTGGCAGTAATGTGCCATGTTCTAATGTCAGCATCACGCTTTTCTGACGGATGGCTTAGGGAAGGAACACCTATTTCTAATTATCCCAAAGGACCTATGAGCTCATAATATACACATATAAATACCAGTCCTGTATATTAAATATAAACCTGGTGGGTATTGGAAGGAAGACGCCTACACGATGCAAGTTGGATACAGTTCCACAGCTTCATTAGAGAACCAGTTTGCAGTATTGTTCTGATGCTGGTTATTCCTTCAGTTATACTTCGACAACTCTAGCAGAAGCCTGTGACTAGCACCACAAGCAGCGGGAAAAGCTGCCTTTGTGGTTGGACAGCAAGGATGAGCAATGGGCAAACAGCAGGTAAGGAGCTCTAATTAGGTGGGATAGGAAATGAAAGGCCATTTTGCTCAATATGCTCAGTGCCCGATTCCTTAGTTGTGTTTACATTTTAATAGCAATTCTTAGAATAATTAATTTTAAAATATTTTATTGTAATTCCATCAGGAAAAATAATTTTGCTATTGCTCATTTGATGTTCTTGTTCCTCTAAGCCACTCGTATTTTCCCATTGAAATAATTTGATAAATTCTGTTTTTAATAACACAAAATTTCTTAGACATTTTATCATGTTAGTGGTGTGTGTGTTCATACATGTTGGGATATGCATCTTATATGTCAACAGAATCTAAGGTGCCATCAGCGATAGGAAATACCATTATTTTATGTACCACAAAGGGAAAAATGTAAAATTTAAACTATGCCACATGACTGATTGTAAGATGAATTCCAATTAAGTTCTTAGAATCAATGAAATACAACATATTCTTAGGAATTCATGGGTCAGCTGCCACTATATGAGTACTCAGAAGAGCACTTGTATGCTGGTGCAGGGCAGCTGATGTAGGAAACTTACGCTGGCAGCCCCTGATCCCACCTCCTAGTATCCATGCCCTTGTGTAGTGCCTCTGTCCCCATTAATTCTGGGCTTGGCCATGTGACACGTTGACCAATTGGATGTCAGCATGCTTGATGCAAGCAAGGGCTTGTTCTCTCGGAACACTCCCTTTTGGGACTGTTCCAAGCCACATGAGTGACCAAAGCAAGATAATGGGACTGCCCAGGTGAGCTCAGCCCAGATTGCAGAATCATGCATGATAAGTGGTGGTTATTTTAAGCATCAAGTTTGGGGTGGAGACACTGGTACATGTGGGCTGGGTTTGTTGTCCATGAGAGGCTCTAAGCAGTGGGAGGCTACGGTGGGTCAAAAGGCTTTCTGGGGAGTGACATTAGCAGCCTGGTGGTGTGAGGGGGTCTCTAAGTCTCTCCCCTTGAAGTTACAAGTTGGACAACTATAATTCTATAAAGAATCCCCTGCCGAACACACAAACATGCCTGAGGGATTCATGCATTGAGACACCTGAAGGGAGGCACATGGGAGTGAACAGGAGAGACAGGACGAAGGAAGGACAGAGGCAGGAGCTGCAGACACAGTCTGGCACTGGCTGCAGCCAGCAGATGTGATAGCAGTGAAGGCTTGGGGCACAACCCTCACTGAGAAAACTGAAGGGGCAGAGAGCAATCAGGCCTGGGTGGTTGGCACACATTGAGGCTGGGCCCAAGGTCAGGGGCAGAGAAGTGGTGCAAAGGGTGGCAGGGTTCCACAACCTGCCATCACTGGACAAAGGAAGCTGCAGATGTGGGAAGCCACCCATCCTCCTATGGGTTTGTCGCAGTAAAATTCTCACTCAGCAGATTGTGAAAAGACAAAGAAAACTTTCCACAGTAAGTGGTCTGTACTATTGTGGCAAAACCCACTGAAAAAATCAGAGCTGCAGACACTTGAACCGCTTCCCCCGCCTACCCCTCCCCTACTCATCGCAAGGAGCCTGGTGGAAACAGCTGGGTCCTTCAGACAGAGTAGCTCTGCCAGAGGCTTCTGACTACAGGGAGGCTGGGAGATCCATAGAGGACCACATCCCGCCACAGGGTGGTGCCCTGAGACCTAGGTGATGGGGTTGTGAAGGAGATGCTCACCTCCTTGGAAAATATGAACGTTTTCCATGGCAGAGGTGACACCACCCCACAGATATCTCAGAAGCCCCACTGGTGCAGGTAAGAGCAAATAAAAACTTGTGCTTCAGCACCACCTACTGGAAAACAAAAGAAACTTCTTATTAACCTCCCAAATAGTTGAGTGAAATACTTAAATAAAATAAATTTCTTTTTTTGATGGTTATTTTCTTACATAAAAGAAATCTGGAAGTCGGCAGGCCAGAGCTCCTATGGTATCTCAAGCTCCTTTTTTAAAACTTTTTTTTTCAATTACAGTTGACATACAATATTATATTAGTTTCAGGTGTACACCCCAGTGGTTAGACACTATATAACTTACTAAGTGATCATCCTGATAGATCTCGTACCCATCTGACACCACACATAGTCATTACAATATGATTGACTATATTCCCTATGCTGTACTTTACATCCCCGTGACTATTCTGTAACTACCAATTTGTACTTTCTCTCTTGTTTTTTAATCCTCACCCAAGGATGTTTTCCACTGACTTCTAGAAAGAGTAGAAGGGAAGGAGGAGGGGGAAAGAGAGAGAGAGAGAGAAACATCGATGTGAGAGAGACACATCGATTGGCTGCCTCCCGCACGCCCCCCCCCCCCCACACACACACCTGGACGGGGAACTTGCAACCAAGGTATGTGCCCTCGACTGGGAATCAAAGCCGCGACCCTTCGGTGCACAGGGCGACGCTCTAATGCCTGAGCCAAACCGGCCAGGACCAATTTGTACTTCTTAATCACTTCACCTTTTTTACCGATTTCCCCAACCCCCTCCCACCTGGCAACCATCAAAACGTTCTCTGTATCCTTGAGTCTGTTTCTGTCCTGCTTGTTCATTTATTTTGTTTTTTAGATTCAATTGTTGATAGATATGTTTTTATTGCCATTTTGTTGTTCATATATATATTTTTTAATCCTCACCTGAGTATATGTTTTTATTGAGCTTACAGAGAGAGGAAGGGAGAGAGAGAGAGAAACATCAGTGTGAGAGAGAAACATTGATCGGTTGCCTCCCATACGCATCCCAACTGGGAATCGAACCTGCAGCCTACGTATGTGCCTAGCTGTACGGGACAACACTCCAACCAACTGAGCCACCTGGCCAGGACTATTGTTCATATTTCTTATCTTTTTTTTCTTCTTCTTAAAGGAGACCCTTTAACATTTTATGTAACACTGGTTTGGTGGTGATGAACTCCACTAGCTTTTTCTTGTCTGGGAATCTTTTTATATGTCCTTCAATTCTAAATGAGAGCTTTGCTAGGTCGAGTAATCTTGGTTGTTGGTCCTTGCTTCTCATCATTTTGAATATATTGTGCCAAACCCTTCTGGCATGAAATGTTACTCTTTAGAAATCAGCTGACAGTCTTATGGGAACTCCCTTGTTGGTAACTGTCTTTCTCTTGCTGCTTTTAAGATTCTCTCTTTGTCTTTAACCTTTGCCATTTTACTTATGGTGTGTCTTGCTGTGGGCGTCTTTGGGTTCATCTTGATTGGGACTCTGTGCTTCCTGGACTTGTAGTTTCTTCACCAGGTTAGGGAAGTTTTCCATCATTATTATTTTACATAGGTTTTCAATCCTTTGTTCTTTCTCTTCTTCTTCTGAAATGGTGTGAATGTTGGTATGCTTGAAGTTGTCCCAGAGGCTCCTTACATTACCCTCATTTTTTGGATTTTTTTTTTTTCTGTTCTGATTGGGTATAAAAGGGAATAATTTGTGACAACAAAAACATAAAAGGAGGGAGACTAAACTTTGCACGGGTAAATGGAAATAAGATGCAATCGGAATAAAAAGGACTACTGTACATAAACCTAAAATCTAGAACTGAGACACATAACATAAAAAAAGAGGAAACAGAGGGGGGAAAAGTCATAGAATACCACCAAACTAAAATTATAGAAATACAAGGGAAAAGAAACAATGGAGACACAGAGCTACCAGAAAATAAAAGACCAAATGGCTATAGGAAATCCTCATACATCAATAACCACCCTAAATTTAAATGGGCTGAACTCACCATTAAAAGGCACAGAGTAGCAGATTGGATTTTTTAAAAAAACAACCCAACTATATGCTGCCTTCAGGAGACCCATCTCAGCTGCAAAGACAAATGTAGACTCAACATGAAGGTTTGAAAATGATTCTTCAAGCAAATGGCATCCAGAGAAAAGCAGATGTAGCCACACTTATATCAGAAAATATAGATTTCAAGATAAAGAAGGTAACAAGAGACAAGGATGGGCATTTTTTAATGATAAAGGGGAACAATACATCAAGACGACATAACACTTATTAATATATATGCACTCAACCTGAGAGCACCAAAATACATAAAGCAATTATTAACAGAATTAAAGGAAGAAACTGACAAAAATACAATTATAGTAGGGAAGCTAAATACCTCATTGACAGCAACAAGTACATCATCCAAACAGAAAATCAATAAAGAAATATCAGCCTCCAATGACATATTAGACCAAGTGGACATAATCGATATTTACAGAGCTTTTCATCCCTAAACACCAGAATATACATTTTTCTCTAGTGCACACGACATATTCTCAAGGAGAGACCATATTTTGGAGCACAAAGCTAGTCTCAACAAATTCAAAAAGATTGAAAGCATAGTCTCTGACCACAGGGTTTTGAAACTGAAAGTCAACTGCAAAAAGCAAGCTGGAAAAAATGCAAATATGTGGAGATTAAACAACATGCTACTGAAACACTACTGGGTCAATGAGAATGACATTATGACATATCAAAGTCTTTGGAATGCAGCAAAAGCAATAATAAGAGGAAAGTTTACAGGTCTGCCTCAATAAACAACAACAACAAAATCTTTTAAAAATAACCTAACATTTCACCTTAGGAAAATAAGAATGAACAAAGCCCAAAGTCCGTAGAAGAAAGAAAACCATGAAAATCAAAGCAGAATTAATATAGAGAACAAAGAAACGATAGAAAAATTAAAGCAAGAAAGAATTGGTTCTTGAAAAGATTAATAAAATTGACATTTGTTTGGCTAGACTAAGGCAAAGAGAGAAAGGACCCAAACAAAAGCAGAAATGAAAGTTACAAAGAAAAACAGAAATACAAAGGACTACGTAAGAGTACTCTAAAAGGCTATGTGCCGCCAAATTAGATCACGTGGAAGAGATGGACAAGCGCTTAGAAAACATATAACCTCCCTAGACTCATTCACGAAGAACTGAAAAATCTAAGTAGACTGAGCTGCAGAAAGGAAACAGTCATTAAAAACCTCCCCAAAAGTAAACATCCAGGACCAGATGGCTTCACAAATGAATCTACCAAACATTCAAAGAAGACAATACCTGACCTCAAACTCTTTCCAAAAATGGAAGAAGAGGCAATACTTCCTAACTCACTTTATTAGGCCAATAGCACCCTGTTACCAAAACTTGGCAAGGACCACACACACACACACACACACACACACACACACAGTAAAGACCTAAAGACCAATAGTATCTCTGCTGCATACGGATGCAAATCCGAAACATAAGACTAGCAAATCGAATACGTGTAAAAGATGATGCTTTGTGGTCACAGGGGGTTCATTCCAGGGGTTCGAGAATGGTTTAATATTTGCAGGTCAACATGACACGTCACATCAACAAAATAAAAGACAAAGTCATATGATCATATCAATAGATGCAGAAAAAGCATTTGACAAGGTACACCTATTGATGCTGAAAACAGTCAACAGAATGGGTATAGGAGGAAAGTGCCTCAACATAATGAAGGCCATATATGGACAAACCCTCAGCTAATATCACACTCAAGGGTGGGAAACTGAAAGCTTTTCCTCTAAGATTAGGAACAAAACAAGGATGCCCGCTCTCGCCACTGACTGTCAGAGCAATCAGGCAAGAGAAAGAGATAAAAGGCATCCACATTGGGATTGACAAAGTAAAATCGTCCTATGGCACACGACATGATTCTATATACAGAAAACCCTAAAGACTTCACCAAAGATCTATTAGAAACAATAAACAAATACAGTAAAAGTTGCAGGATAAAAATTCAATGGACAGCCCTGGCTGGTTTGGCTCAGTGGTTAGAACGTCAGCCTACGGACTGAAGGATCCCGGGTTTGATTTCAGCCAAGGGCACGTGCCTCAGTAGCAGGTTTCATCCCTGGCCCCGGTAGGGGTGAGTGCGGGAGGCAACTAATAGATGAGTCTCACATCAATGTTTCTCTCTCTCTCTCTCTTCCTTCTACTCTCTGAAAAGCAATGGAAAAAATATCCTCTGGTGAGGATTAAAGAAAAAAGAAAAAAAATGTTCAATGTCACTAATCATCAGAGAGATGCAAATTAAAACTACAATGAGGTATCGCCTCAAGTCTGCCAGAATGGCTACATCAATAAATCAACAAACAACAAGTACTGGCGGGGATGTGGAGAAAAGGGAACCCTAGTGCATTGTTGGGTGGGAATGCAAACTGGTGCAGCCACTATGGAAAACAGTGTGGAGTTTCCTCAAAAAATTAAAAATGGAACTGCCTGTTGGCCCATCAACCCCACTTCTGGGTATATACCCTAAGAAACACTAATCAGAAAAAATATATGCACCTGTATGTTACAGCAGCGCAATTTACAATAGCTAAGACCAGGAAACAGTCCAAGCACCCATCAGTAGATGAGTGGATAAAAAAACCTGTGGGGCATTTACACCATGGAATACTATGCAGCTGTGAAGAAGAAGGATCTCTTACCCTTTGGGATGGCATGGTGGGGTCTGGAGATTATTATGCTAAGCGAAATAAGCCAGGCAGAGAAAGACATATATCATGTGATCTCACTTATGTGTGGAATCTAATGAACAAAATAAACACAAAATAGGACCAGAAGCATGGATACATGGAATAGACTGACAGGGGTCAGAGGAGAGGGGGATGGTGAGGATGGGAAGAGATCAACTCAAGTATATATAAACATATATGCATAGCCCATGGACATGGACAATAATGTGGTGAAGGCCTAGAAAGAGCAGAGGCTGGGTGGAGGGAGGCAAAGAAGGGGGGGGAATGGGGGACATCTGTAACAGAGTCAACAATAAATAAAATGGGCAGAGGATCTAAACACTTTTCCCAAGAAGACAAATGGCCAACAGATATATGAAAACATGCTCAACTTCACTAGCTATAAGGGAAATGCAAATCAAAACCACAATGAGATACCACCTCACACCCATTAGAATGGCTATTATCAACAAGACAGGTAATAACAAGTGCTGGGGAGGTTGTGGGGAAAAGGAACCCTCATTCACTGCTGTTGGGAATGTAAACTGGTACAGCCACTGTGGAAACCAGTATGGAGGTTCCTCAAAAAATTAATTACAGTTAACATATGACCCAGCAATTGCTCTTCTGGATATCTACCAAAAAAATTGAAAGCATTTTTTTCATAAAGATATATGTACCCCTATGTTCACTGCAGCATTATTTATAGTGGCCGAGACATGGAGACAACCTAAGAAGTGTCCTTTGATGAACAACTGGGCAAAGCTGTGGTACACATATACAAAACACTACTCCACCGTAAGAAAAGATGAAATACTGACGTTTGTGACAACATGGATGGATCTTGAATATCGCGCAAAGTGAAATAAGTCCGATGGACAGATGGAAACAAGAACCACAGGATTTCCTCATGGGGGATATAAATCAGAAAGCAAGAGACGAACAAATAAAACAATCAAACTCATAGACACAGATGGCAATATGAAAGTCACCAGAGGGGAAGGGGTTTAGGGGCAGGATGAAGAGGGTAAGAGGTCCAAATACACAGGGTGGGGCAAAAGTAGGCTGATAGTTGTGAGTACGCAAAATGATTTATTCTTGTAGGATGATTTATTAATGACTATTATTTTCTATGTGAACAATTGTAAACCTACTTTTGCCCCACCCTATATGGTGACGGAGGGAGACTAGACTTTGGGTGGTGAGCACACAATGTAATTTACAGATGATTATAGAATTGTACACTTGAGACTTACATACTGCTATTAATCAATGTCACCTCAATAAATTTAATTTTAAAAAAGGCTATCTGGGGTGGGTGCTCTTTGGTGATGAAATTGGGATGGAGGCCAGAGCAGAGGCTGTGAGACAGGCATAAGAGGACATTGTGGATCTATTCTTTTATTTAAATATATATATATGTCTTTATTGATTTCAGAGACAGGAAGGGAGAGGGAGGGATAGAAACATCAATGATGAGTCATTGATCGGCTGCCTCCTGCACATCCCCTGCTGGGGATCAAGTCCACAACCCGGGCATGTGCCCTGACCAGGAATCGAACCGTGATCTCCTGGATCATAGGTAGATGTTCAACCGCTGAGCCACACCAGCCAGGCTGTAGAGCTCTTCTTAGTGTGGGTTTCTCCAGAAGCAGAGGCCGAGGCAAGGATTTGAGATTATTTGGAAAAGGCGTACATTGGTAGGGGAGGCGGAAGTAACACAGAAAAAGGAAAGCAACCAAGAAAGGGTGTTATTTTCTTAGTTATTATTTTCATTGCTTTTCAGAGTGGGAGAGAAATATCGATGTGAGAGAGACACATCTATTGATTGCCTCCCGCATGTGCCCCAACCTGGGCTGGGGATTGAGCCTGCAACCGAGGTACGTGCCCTTGGCCAGAATCAAATCCGGGACCCTTCAGTCCACAGGCCGATGCTCTAACCACTCAGCCAACCAGCTAGAGCAAGAACGGGTGTTAAGCCAGTACCTCTGTGGGGAACTGGAACTTATTTTTCTGTTGGGGAACTTCGAGAGCCATGTACAACACGCTCCCGAGTTATGCCAATAGAGAGGGGAGGGACCTGGAGTATTTATTTCCCATCTTCTCCCAGCCGGTGGTTGAGGGCTGCTTGAGTGGGAAGTTGCATGAACTCCCTGGCATTGAAGGCTTGCCATGCTCACATCTAAGGCACAGCAAAGCTTCACGTGCTGGCACTGGCAGTCAAGCCACCATGTGTTATAGGGGGAGGGTGACGACATAAGGACTTCGCACCCACAGTATCTGCTCCATGCCCCCACCCAGGAACATTCATCCAAACACTTCTCAGCCAGGCACCACAGCCACTCCCCAACACCAATGTCTCCAGAGATTAGACGACAGAAGTTCTAGGCAAACTGAGTTTAATAGGGAGTTTCAGGGAGGGATTCAGTGGAAATGCAGAGGACTGGGACAGGGGCCCAGCTGAGTTCTAAATTAGAAAGCAGTAGGACCTAGGGGACTCTAATCTAGCAGAGTCCTTATATCTCAGGGTTAAGGACCTGGAGAGGTTGGGGGTTCATCTTAAGAACTCTACTGGGATGATACTGGGAGCTGTTTGGGATGCCCCACGTACCACATAGGGGAGTTATAGCTCAGGTTCCAGGTGTGAAGAGCTAAGTGGGGGAAGGGTTGGGGGTGCAGGGTGTTTCACAGAAACAATCAAGGGGCCTCAATTTCACAGAAATCATCAAGGGGGCTCCTTGTGAGTGAGGGAAGGATAGCACACCACCCCAAATATTGGGGGCTGTTTACCTCCACCCCAGCAGCCACTTTGAGGTTTTAATGTAAGACCCCAATGGCAGGACATTCCACATACATTATCATGGATTTGCAACATTAGCATACGCTGACTGTCCCACAGGACGGTGGGGACTGGAAAATCAGTCCAGGTTCTGGGTTTGAGTCCTAAGAGGACAGGCCTGGGGGTGCCACGCGGCTCCTCTTCAATAGCTGCCGGAGCTGTGAAGACAAGGCAGAGGGAGATGTTTTGGAGGTTGCAAAGAGAGGCAGGGGAAGCACAGCTGGTGAGGTTGGAAGTTAAAGAAAAGTTGAGTGGGGTCGGATGAGTTGGAAGATCAGGTCAGAGTCATGATTTGGAGTTGGGGGTGAAGGTCTAGGTTCACACATTGAGAAAAGACTCAGGAGGTGAAGGGAAAACTTGCTGGTTGGGAGCTCCCGCCTTTGGGTTCACATTGAGGATGGGAGTTGAAGGGTAGAGACATGCGGTCAGAAGTCCCATTTGGGGGTCAGGAGTCCCACTTTGAGGTCAGGACTCGGGGTTAGGGGAAAGGGATTGGAGGTCACACTTGAGAACCAAAGGTCATACCCTGAGGTCAGGATTCAGGCTTGGAAGCAGAGGTGCCAGTCTGAGGTCAGGATTGAAGTAGAGGTCAGGAGGAGTTACCATTTCAAGGTAAGGGATCAAATACTGAGGTAAGAGGTCACGTTTTGGACTCAGGGTTGGATAGGGGTCAAGGTGACCTTCTGAGATTATAAGGAACCCCCTGAGGTTAGGAATGAGTAGGGTCGGGGGTTGCCCAGTTAGGTCAGAGGTCACTCTGTAGTCAGGGCGGGCTCAGTGCTCACCCCCTCAGGGCCCGGCCCAGGACGCAGCAGGTGGACAGGCTGTTCGTTCTCCAGGTTTCGCAGTGTTGGATCCGCCCCGGCTGCCAGCAGGCGCCGCACTATGGCCTCCTGGGGTGGCCCAGGGGGCAGGGCAGCTGCCATGTGGAGGGCCGTGTTCCCATGGGCCTGGGGACAGTGAGGGGAAGACAGAGAAGGATTCAGACTCAGCTGGCCTGAGCCCTCAGCACCACACTTCATAGTCTGTAGCATCCACCGGCATATTTCTCCCTTCACATCCAGATCCCACACACCCCGCCCACATCCCAGAGCCCCCTCCACAACCACATTCCACACACCTCAATCTACATCTACATCCTGTACAGCCTCCATCTAGGTCCCATACAATGTCCCCTCCAGTCACAGCCCATAGAACCCCCACTATCCCACTGCCCTCTCTGCCACATCTCTCATGGTCTCCACATTCTGGCCTAGGGCCCCACCTTCATGTTGACAAAGGCCCGCAGGTCTCCCTGTGGCAGCTCCAGCAGCAGCTGAACTAGGGTGGGGTTGGCGGCCTGCACAGCCAAATGCAGAACAGTCTTGTTGCTCTTGATCTCCTGTGGGGAGGTGAACGGCAGAGGTAAGGCCAGTCCTCACGCCCAGGCCCCCCGCCATGGAGCCCAAGAGCCTGTGGGGACCCTGCCTCTCCTTTGTAAGCACCCAGGGGTGCCTTATACAGTTGTATGGATTGTGCACTATACAAAAATACCACATTTAAGGGGTTGCCATTCACACCATACAAATCACCAAGCTTTACATTTATTAAGAGAATTTTCCAGCCCAAGCGTCTGGGGAAAAGGCTCCCTTCCTAATCCTCCAAGGTGTTCTCTGGGTTAGCAGCTGCTCTGGCCACCCCACATTCTATCAAGCACAGTAAAACGTACCCACATCCCACAGGGACTGTACTTTATCTATTACAAGGATGAGAGCTGAGCAACATTAATCAGTGGATTAAACTAAGCCTGTGTCCATTTCCATATTAAGCTGTTCTCTTCATATTTTGGAGCAAATGAAGCCATTTTCCACAATGAAACTTTAGTATGTGCCTTTAAAGAGTTTGTAATGATATTAAAAATGTTAGGTATTCATACAGGGCAAAACAACCTAATTGGCTCACTAAATAAATTATGAAGAGAAAACAGAGATGGAGGGGGAGGCTCTAAGTTAAGAGTGACTTAAAAGGACATATCATTGCACCCTGGCTGGTGTGGCTCAGTCGGTTGAGTGTCATCCTGTGCACCAAAAAGTCGCCGGTTTGATTTCTGGTCAGGGCACATGCCTAGGTTGCAATTCGGTTACCAGTGGGGTACGTGCAGGAGGCAACTGATTGATGTTTCTCTCTCTAAAATCAATTTTTAAAAAACTTAAAAACAAACAAATCACTACAATATGTGGGCTTTATTTGGATCCTCAGGGGTTTTTTAATGAAAAAAATAAATGTATGACACTTTAGAGCCAAACGAAAGTTGAATACAGCCAGGATATTTGACGTTATGAAATTGTTAATTATTTCTAAGGTGGAATAATGGTATTGTGGCTAAGAGTTCTTTTATTTATTTATTTTTATTATTATTTTTTAAATATATCTTTATTGATTTCAGAGAGAGGAAAGGAGAAGGAGAGAGAGACAGAAACATCACTGATGAGAGAGTCATTGATCAGCTGTCTAGCCCGGAAACCGGGCATGTGCCCTGACTAGGAATCGAACCCTGATCGCCTGGATCCTAGGTCGACGCTCAACCGCTGAGCCACGCCCGGCTGGGCAAGAGTTCTTTTAAAGACACACAAATATTTATGGATAAACTTATATGCTTGGATTTCCTTAACATAGCTAAGTGGAGGCATAGATGGTGCAGGACTGGCTATGAGTTGCTTATTATTGATGTTTGTTTGGTACATGGAGTTCGTTATACTATTTTCTGTACTTTATCAGTGCTAAAATTCTTTAAAAAAAGAAGCCAAAGTGATATGTGGATGTTTCATTCTCTCAGCTAGCTCGTAAAGGAAGGAGGGTAATATAAAATAACTGTTGAGAGCTCAGTTCTAAAATCAGACTACCTGGGTTCTAATCTCCTCTCCGACACTCACAAGCTGTAAGACTTTTGACACCTTGTACCTTAGTCTCCTTATCAGCAAAAGAGAGAAATAATAGCACACACATCAAAAGGTGTTTGTGAGAATTCAATATTCTATGAAACTCAGTGCTTGATAAATATAGGCTAAGATCAGTAATATTATTTCCAGCTGACAATTGGGACACAGAGAAGTGAAGCAATGTGCTCCAGGACACAGGCTGGGAAAAGGCAAAGTCAGTGTTTGTTTGGAGCCCTGGACACCCAGGTGCCCCGATCCCATAAGCCCTCCTCAGGGCTGGCTGCCCATAGCCCAGCTCACCTGGCTGGTGTGATCGGCACCCATGTGCAGCAACATCTGGACGCAAGACAGCCTGTCTCGGGCCTGAGTACTCAGCACCCGGGGACAGAGGTCAGGTGGGAACATAGCAACATTGAGGGCCAGGATGGCTGTGTGGAGAGGGGTGAGGCCTGCGGAATGGAGACAGTGAGGGCTCTGCATCTGGAGCACCCAACCTGCCCAGCCCCACCTGCCACACCAGCCCTGCACACCACCCAACTTACCCTCGAAGTCTCTGGCTTCTAAGTCAACCCGAACCCCTGAGTTAATCACAGCCTGGGAGGAAGAGAAGGCAGAGTGCTGGATTAGGGTCTCCCCGTGCCTCTCATTCCCGAAAGCCAGGATCTGGGCAATCAGTGCACCCCACCTGCCACAGCCATACCGAGAGGACTCCTGGGAGCCCATAGGTAGCAGCCACATGCAAGACAGACCGTCCCTGATGGTCAGTAGCATTGGGCTCCGCTCCCAGGTTCAGTAGATCCTCCACAATCAGGGGCTGATTGGCGGCAGCAGCCACCAGGAGAGGAGTCTGCAGGTGAAAGGAAAAGTCAGTCCCCCTCCCCTCTGAAAACCAGGAAGCCAGGCCCCAAGACCCTCTGCCCTCAGATTCAGTAATCCAAGCCCCTGGCCCTCACCTTGCCCTTATGCTCACGAATGTCCAGATGTCTGTACACTTGGAGCACCTCCGCTGCAGCATATGCTGCCCAACGCAGACCCCGGGCTGCCAACAGGTGCAGGAGCCTGAGAACAGGTGGGGGCAGCAGTGAGTACAGCCCCCCCACCCGGGCCAGGAGCCCACAGCCTCCAGTCCCCTATACTCACGTGTCTCCCTCCTCATCCTGGGCCAGCAGCCGCTGTGGCCCCAAGGCCAGCATATGGGCACGGGCTGCATCCAGGGATGGTCCGGTGACAACAGGGGGCAACTGTGGGGGTCCTGAGGGGAGTCCAGAACCTTTCCAGGATCCCACCTGTGGCAGGGAAGGTTCTGCATAGGGCCGGGTATCCAGGGGATCCTGAAGGGTACGGGTGGTGAGGAGAGCCAGTCAGCTGAGGATTCCCTCTTCCCAACCCAACCCACCACACACACACATATAGAGCCCCAGGTAGAGAGGCTGCGTGTCCCACCTGTGCGAAGTGAACTTAGACCTTTGGGCCTTAATTTTGCCCATCTGAGGAATGGGATCTTAACCCAGCCCCAAATAACTCAGAACGCTGCATGAAGGCACCTGGGGATTTTGGGGGCCCTTCAGCATTCTGTTTCCACTCTGTATCTCACCTCCATCCCCAGGGGAAATGGATATGGTTGTCCTGGGTCCAAGAGTGGGCAGAAGTCAGAAGTCAGGAAACCTTCAGCAGCAGATGTAGGATAAGAGTAGGGGCTGTCTGTGTAGGCAGCATGCGTGTTGGGGCTCCAGTCTGGAAAGCCTGTGGTGGGGGCCAGGCTGCCAAGTCCAGAACCCACAGTCTCCTGGTGGGCTGGGAAGTGAGTATGGCCTGCATGTGAGAAGAGGAACAGGGGCAGGCCAGGTTACCAAAGTTAGGGAAGTCACAGCCAAGGCTGGAGGACCCGTGTGAGGGCCTGGAGTCTCCCAAGGTACTGAAAGCTAGTACTTCCAGGACCTAGAATCCTGGGACTCCAAGGGGTTGGAAGGTTGGACTTCTGGGACCTGGACTCCCAGGATGCTGAGGGGTTGAGGGCATAGACTCCCAGAGCACCAAAAGGCTGGGAGCCCGGGGCCCTGGGACACCAAAGGGCTGTGTGCGCAGACTACTGGGCTGCAGAGAACTTCCACTGGGTCCCGGCAAGAATCAGGGCCTGACTCCTGCTTCCCAAAGTTCTAAGAGTTGGGATAGAAGTCCCTGAGGGAAGCCGGGGCTGGGAGCTGAAGGAACCAAGTGAGGTTTCAGACTTACCAACCTCACCCTCGGTCAGGGATGGTGTCAGGGGCTGGGCCAGGGGAGGTGGGAACTGTCCCTGTAGAGACATAAGGAAAAAGGAACACAGTTGAATTTATCTGGAGATTCTTCAGCATCCATTCCCCAGCTGTAGGGCGTCTAAATCAGGACTACATCTCTCATCACCCCTGAACACCCAGCAAGCCAGCAGGTCCCTGCCCCACGGGACATGGCCTCCTGAGAGCCGCAGTGGACAGGGCTTCATGGGCCTCACCGGTGCCCCACCAGCGTCAGGCTGTTGCTGGCGGCGCCTCTGTTCTTCCAGGAGCTTTTTCACCGTCTGTGATGGGCAGTGGTTGCGCTCACTCCGGCTCACTGCGGGGTAAAGAGGGAAGAGAAATAATCAGCACCCGAGTTGGGGGCAGGGGCGGGGGTGCGGGGGACTGGGCGCCCTCCTCGCCCTCCCGCGCGGAAAAATTGGCACACAGATGCCGCCTGAGAACTCCAAAGCCAATCTAAGGTTTCGGGTGCTGCGCCCGCCTCCGCCGTTTCCTTCCTTTTGCTCCGCACTTTCCCCTCTGAGCCAACTTTCCACCAGCGTCGTGGAAACTGAGGACGGGGGAGGAGGATGCCCCTCTGCGCACCCCCCCCCCCGCCCCACGACTTCCGTGAAAAATCCCACCGTCCCGATCTCCCAGTCCTGAGGCCTCGGGGGTTGTCTGGCATCACATCCTGGACCCGCACATCCAGGTTCCAACATCTCTCTTCCCAAGAAGCTGCCCCGACACCCTTTCCTGGGGAAACCAGGCCCTCTCCCGGGGTAACCAGGACTCAAGAGCCCCTAGCTCCGCAGAGATCCAGACCCCACCCCCACCTTCCAGGCCCCATCCCGCCGGAGACCAGGAGCCCAGCAGCTGCTTCCCCAGGACCCGAGAGTCCGGACCTTCAGCCTCCTGCTCCCTCGGCCCTGGGAGTCCCAGCTCCCGGGCCCCTCGTAGGCACGACCCAGCAGGTCGGCGCCCCCCACGCGCGGCCTCCCGCGTCCGGCGGAGGAAGGGTTAAGGGAGGAGGCGGGCTCGGGCCGCCCGCCGGCGCGCTGACGCGGGGCGCACGCAAGGGAATCTTCCGCACCCCTCCTCCCCGCCGCGCGCCCAGGTGTCCCGCCGGGAGGCGGGGCGCGCGGCCGAGCTCGGCGCCCGCGGAATCCCCGCACGCGGGGAATTTCTGCTCAGCCCCGGAACCCGGGACGCGTGGCGACTCGGGAAGTCCCGGGGCGGGGGCAGAGTCGCCGCCGGCGCGGACCCTGCCGGGCCCTCCCCGCTGAGCCCCGCGGCTGGTTTTGAACAACCACGCCCCCGAGGACTCCGCGCGGCCCCGCTTGCCCCCGGGGAAGGGATCTGGGCCGCCAGCCCCGGCCTCCCGCAGGCCCCAGATTCCTGATCCCAGTCCCCTTGCCCCCAGGACCCAGGAGTCCAGAATCGCAGCCGCTCCTCCATCCTGACCGCGGAATCCGAGCGCTGTCTCCCCTCCAAACACCGGGCACCCTCGGTCTCAGGACCCAGGGCCTCACTCTGCCGGGGCCGAGCGGGCCTCACCCCCCGCCCCCCATTACCTCGGGGGTTCCGTGGCGTGGACTGCGGGCCCCCTGGGCCCCGGCCTCGGCGCTGCGCCAGCCTCGCTGTTACCCCGCGGAGCCGCCGGGTCCCCGATCTTGGGCTGGGTCAGCCTTGAGTTTTTAAACGGGTCTGGCACCGCCCGCCGCGGGTAGGGCCCCGCCCACAGCGCGGGAGTCCCCCAGTCGCGCTCCAGCAAACCCAGGCTCTGAATGGGCTGGGCTGACTGAGCGCGCGACTGCACAGGGTAGAGAGGGCTGGGGGCTCCCCACCTTCCGTCTGAGAAAAAGGGGCCTGGGATATTGGGCTCCTGAAGGAGGGGGGCACTGGGGCCTGGATTTCTCGGCCTCTGTCGAAGGGGGACTGGAAACGACTCCAGGGCCCCGGGCTGGGGCTGGGGCTGGGGGCAATATTACTGGTCCTGGGGGAGGAGAGGCCTGGGGGCCCAGACCTCCTGGTCTCCTGGGAGGAAAGGCCTTCCTCCCTTTTCCTCACATCACCTCCTTTTTCAGAGGTCAGTTCGCATGTATTCATTCATCATTTAACATAATGTGTGACTGCAGGGGAAGCACTTCGCTGGCTGCTGTGTTACAGCGTGACCTAAGCAGGCAGGAATTCCCACCCTCATTGGCTGACATTCCAGGGAGAGGCTGTTCTCAGTTCCCGCCTTGGGGACTGCCCATAGGGCTCACATTAATCTCATTTCTCCCTTGCTTTCAAGAATCCACGGCCTCCTGAGGGTTCACCTGCTGCTCCTTCTCAGTTTCCCTGGCTCTTTCCCCCTCTTCACCCATTCTTAGAGGGGAAGAGTTGTCGTCCATCTGTACTCACTTCCTTGGCAATCTCATCCTGTCTGGTGACTTTAAATGCCATCCATAAGCCATCAACCCCCAAATTTACACCTTCAGATGAGACTTAACCCCTGAACTCAAAGGCAGCTGTGGTCATTCTCCACAGGAAGATCTAGCGGGCATTTCCAGCTCAGTGTGCCCAAACCTCCTGCACTTCCCTCCCCCTGCCCCCAAACCGGCTTCTCCTCCATCCTGTCAAAGGATGCTCCATCTTCTCAGTTGCTTAGGCCATAAGCTTTGGTCCTCCTAGATCCCTCTCTCTCATACACACGCTTATCTACTCCATCAACAAGTTTTGTTGGCGTTCCCTCCAAAATCTTTCCAGAATCTCCCCAGTGCCCACACCCTGGTCCACCTGTTACCTCCCACCTGGACAATCATAACAACTTCCCTAGTCTCTGACCCTTCCCTCAGTTTGTCCCCAAAGACAGTCACAGGGACCCACCACCTCTCCTCTCTCCCCACCCCCACACACAGGAAGCCGCTAGACCTGCTACCAGCAGGGTGACATCCGCTTTTGCTGCCTCTCTGCTCCCCCACTCTTCCTCAGAACCTCTCTGGACCAAAGCCCTTTGGGAGACCCCTTCCAACCCACAGCCCACCATGATCCCTTCAGGCAACATCCTGCTTCTACTTTTGCTGCCAGGTGAAGCCAGCAGTTATGGGGGGGGGGGGGGGCGGCAGGCAGAGGATTTGTGAAAGGGATGGCTTGGGTGAAGACACGGATGCCAAGGGCGGGTCCTTCTCCCAGTGACCCTTCCCTTCCCTTCCAGGAGACCCATTTGGCTTTGGGGCCTGGTTCTAGGGGAGGGAAGCCAGGTTCTGGAGTGCCTGCCTGTTAGCCTCGCCTTCTCACTGCTGGGTCTCTGCTGCTTCCGATTTCCTGCCTCTTCCTGCTTCTCTGGGAGCTCCCCTCCCATTTGGCCCCTCCTACTCATCTGATCTTTGGAAGTGGAGCCTACTTCTCAGGACATTACCTTTCCCTGCGCTCTATTCCGGGAACCACCTCCCCTGGCTGATTACCTCCCATCTCTCTCCACAGTGGCGGCAGCTCAGGTAACCCCAGGTGAGAAAGCAACACTCCTTCCCCACTGCCATGCTACTTCAGGTCGTCTCCATCCCTAAAGTATAGCTTGAGGATCCTATCCTGGAATACCCCCCGCAGCTCTCCAGGTTACCATCTCACTTCGCATTCCAAATCGAGCCCCAGAGGATCTTCAGCCCTTCCCAGGTCCCTTTCTCACTGCCCTTTTCACCAAACTGCAGCCCCAGGGACTTGGCCCCAGGAGGACCCACTATGCCCAAAGCACAGCAGGTCTCAGGATGCTGGGATACCCCAGACTCTGGATCCCCATCTCCTTTTTTATCCCCCAAGTGCAACCCCAGGGAACCTGGGTCACCCCTCAGGGACTTCCTCTGCCCATATGCTCAAAGCACAGCCCTGAAAGCCTGGAACCCCCTCAAGCTGCCTTCTTGTTTTGGCCCCCACCCTCCAGGTTCCTGTTCCGGGTGTGGGCCCCTCCCCCTACCACTCCTGGGGGGGCTTGTGGCTGCGGATGCTGTGGTATCTCTGCTCATCGTGGTGGCAGTGTTTTTGTGTGCCGGCCTACGCCACAGGCCCACCCAAGGTGAGGGCAGGGCCTGGAGTGGGGGCGGTGTCCCTCGGGAAGAGGTTCCCATGGAGGGGGCCCCCGGGGAAGCCCTGGAGGTACTGCTGGGGAAACCCTGGGGGTACTGCTGGGGGAACTCCTGAGGAAACCCCTGAGACAGGGGGTCCCCAGGGAGGTGAAGATGTGGGTGGGTGGTGGGTGGTCAAGCCTCATGCTTTCTCTTCCCCACCCTCAGAAGATGGCAAGGTCTACATCAACATGCCTGGCAGGGGCTGACCCCCTGGAACTGGGACCTTTGACTTCTGACCCTCTCATCCTGGATTGTGTGTGGTGGCACAGGAAACCCACTCCCCCGTTTGGATTGGAATAAAGCAACTGAAATACCTCTACTTGTAATTATTTCTCAAAGAACCCAGCAAACCCAGCGTCTCCAAAGCCTCCCTCCCATTTACCTGTTTCTGGGTCCATGACCCATCCTCCCAGAACCCCACAGATCCCCATCTTCTCAGCCCAAAGATCTGGAATAGCTCAGCAGTGTTTCGTGCTCCGTGTTTATTTGGGGGCAGGGGTGGGGGAAGGTCTGACATCTCAGAAAGGGCACTCCGTGGGTCTGTATCTTGGTGGGAGTAGGAGCAAGGTGCTGGGTAGGCGTCAGGAATGACTGGATCCAAGCATCAGGCTGTTGACTGCCATGGTTTAGGCTCACTTGTAATATTGCCTCTGTGTGTTGAGGTCACTGTAGACATCTGACCTCTGACCTTGGAGCTCCTAAAGGGATGGACAGTGTGGGAACCATCCATGGAAGGGGTCCACCAAATAAACTTAAAACCAAATCTGGTCTTCTCCCAGTGGCCTGCAAGTCCCCTGGTAGCTTCTTCAACCTCGCAGCCTTGTTAGACATCTCGATTTTATTCAGGTGCCTTGCAAGGTCCCCTTTCTCCTCTGTTCATCATTAGGCCCCAGCCTCAGAGTCTTTGCACATCCTGTCCTCTCTGCTTGGAACACTTGTCCCCTAAATATTTCCATGGATGGTTCCACTCCCCCTTCAAATCTTAGCCTGTCACTTCCTCAGTAAGGTGTTTCTTGATTTCCCTCATCTGTAGCTCCTTCACCCCACCCCACCCCGCACCTTTACCTCAGCCTGCTTTATCCCTTCATGATGACTTCCAAAATAACCTTATTTGTTAATTTGTTTCAAGTCTGTTTCCCCAGCTGGGACATAGGCTCTGCTGCCGTGTCCTCGGTATCCAGTACATGTAGGTGCTCAACAAATGAAGCAGAGCAGTGCTTTGCCCTGATATTTCACTGCCCCCAGGAACTGGAAAGCTCCTTCAGTCTTCTGGACCTCACAGGGCTACACTCAGATTCTCTCAGTTGACAAAGAGACTTTTTATCACAAGTAAGGCAAAGCAAAGCTGGTTGTGGACAAGTAAAGCAGGTTTCCCAGAGCAGGGCTCACAGTTGCAGAGGGGGGTCTCTGGCCCCAAAAGGCAGGCATCACACAGAACCCCTGAAATCATCTATGCATATGGCCTGTCTGGGTGAGCATCCTTCTAGAGAGGGGCCTGTTTGGCTTCCATTGGATTCACAGAGGAGCTCATGACCCCCTAAAGAGTTAAGAACTATGGTGACAGAGAGGCAGGAGGTGGAAAGATGCCCCTATCTGCATCATGGTCCTTAAGAAGGGTTTCAAGGATATTTGCACCACTCCTCAATTATATGCACAATTTTGTATTTTTTGCGTGGCTTTTTCTGAAGAGTCTCTAGCTTTCATTCGTTTTTCAGAGGGATGTAGGATCCCACCCCCCACCCCCAAATTTTAGAACTCTCTTTAGAGTTACCAGACTAGAACTGGGTTATATTCTCTGTTCTGATGAGAGCCTCTCCCTTACTGCAGTCTGTCCTGGGCTGGGCTCTTCAAGAACAGTGTGGAGACTGCCTTCTGGCTAAGGCCTGCATTTGCCTTTGCAAAGGTAAACCATCCCTACATTTTCCTCTCCACACATTTTAAACTGAGCATAAAGTCATGATTATTCATTGGATTAGTTTTGGACAGACGCCCCATTAGTCTTCAAGGGTTTGTGAAGCTACTGAGAAAGTGGCTTCAGGGTCTAAAGGTAGGGGCTTGGGGTAGGGGCTTGTTTAGGGCAGACACCCCCAGGGCAGGAGTGAGACAAAAGAGAAGCTGTTTTCCTCACCTGATAAGGCGACTCTGTCTCAGTGATGCGCTGTTTCCGGGTCACTGCTGGGGGTGGGGAGGGACACAGGGTGCAGAGGCAGGCAGGTGGTGAATTGGGACTATTTGATGTGGAATCAAGCCCTCCTTCACCATCCCCTTGTCTTGGGAGCTTACCTCTCCCCTCTAGACAAATCCTCAGAGTGTCCCATTCCCATCCAGCCCCACTCACCCTCCACAGCCCCTTTCCCCCAGGGACCAGCCAGCTCAGAGTGTCCCATTCCCATCCAGCCCCACTCACCCTCCACAGCCCCTTTCCCCCGAGGGACCAGCCGGCCCAGAGAGTACACAACCAGGGCAATGAGGACGGTAAGCACCAGGTCCCCCAGCACGATCCCAGCCAGCACACCAGGGCTCACCACGGAGCAGTTGCAGTCTGGGAATGTATATGGCACAGGAGTCAGGGGAGGCCAGTGGGAGGTGGGACTTGGGAGGAGGTGTCAGAGGGGGAGGTTTGGAGAGATTTGGGAAGAGATGGGGAGGTCCTTCAGAAGTAGGGAGGGGTATTTCAGGGTCTAGGCCTACCGCTCTGGGACTGGACAGGGCTGAGACCTGAAGAAAGAAAAAGAACGTTAACTGAGATGTGGAGCTATGACTGGAGGGTGGGCAGAGAAGCTGGAGAGGGTGGGCTCTGACAGCGGGGCGCAAGGGTGGGGAGCATCCTCTGGTCGGACCTGTGGCCGACACAAAGGCCACAGGACTGTGTTACTTCTACACCGACTTGTCCTGTTATAATACCCTTAGAGTCCCCTCCCTCTGCTTCTACCGGAGGCCAGCTCTTGAGGTTTCAGGTTCTGGGAGAGACCCATAGGGTTTGGGGAGCTGGGGACCTGCTCCTGTCCCAACCTTCCCCTTTAGTTCTCTCTTTCCACCCTGCTCCCTGCCTTGCCCCAAGGTGAGCTCAGGGACTCAGGAGGTAGCTGCAGAAGCCCCCAACTCACCACCCACAGTCAGAAGGAGAGGCAGGAGCAGAAGCCTGTTGGAGGGTCCAAGGCCCCCCATGGTGCAGGCGACACTGCTGGATACTACAGTCCAAGGGCCAGTGGGATGTGGCCAACCAAGTGAAGGAGGAAGTCTGAGGTGGGCGGTGGCAGTGGGGGAGGGGACAATAGGGGAAGAGGGACAGAGATAGATAGCACCAGAAAGAATCAGGCCCAGACATCCCAGGGGCAATGCTATAGCCCCCCTTGGGGGGCATGAAGGGCAAAGGGTACATATATCAACTCAGCCTCCATCCCCAATCAGGGGCCAGGCATTGTAACAGGAAGATAAAGCGAACTCTGCCTCTTCCTGGCTGGGCAACCTTGAGCAAGTCACTCAGTCTCTCTGGGCCTCAGTTTCCTCATCTGTAAAATGGGGGGTAAAATAATACCTACTTCATAGGGAGTTGTGGGGTCAAATGAATTAATGTTTCTAGAACAGGGACTGACACTTGTCAGCTTTTTATAAGAGCCAGCTATAATCATTACACAATCAGAACCTTGTGATGTTTGTAGCATAGTAAAAGAGAGCCACCAGGCCCGGCCGGGTGTGGCTCAGCGGTTGAGCATCCACCTAGGATCTAGGAGATCACGGTTCGATTCCTGGTCAGGGCACATGCCCAGGTTGCAGGCTCGATCCCCAGTGGGGGCATGCAGGAGGCAGCCGATCAATGATGACTCTCTCATCACTGATGTTTCTGTGTCTCTGTCCCTCTCCCTTCCTCTCTCTGAAATCAATAAAGATTTTTTTTTTTTTTTTTAAAGAGAGAGCCACTAGGATTTGGGCATTAACGTGCAGGTGCTCGGTCCCAGGTGTTAATTCACTTGACCCCCACAACACCCTTCTGACCTAGATGCTCTTATTCCCCATCTTACAGAAAAGTAAAGACACTTCCCAAGGTCACACAGCAAGTAAAGGCGGAAACGGAACCCAGAAACCAAAGACAGATATTTGATCCTTAGGGAGAAAGCAAAAGGAGCCAAGATAAAAGATAGCGAAAGAGAAAATGATGGTAAGACAGAGAAAGAGGGAGACGAGCAGACAATAACACAGATGCACACATCACAGACACAAGATTAGGGGTTGGGATGAGGCAGGCTGGGGACAATGTGACTAGACTGGGAGGGGCTGCCCCACCAAACGGGGAAGTGGCTGGAAGCGAGGACTGAGGGAGGCCACCCAGGAGAAGACAGGGACTTCTAGCCCTCAGCAGATGGCTGGGGTTGGCACTGGGGAAGGAGGAACCTGAGGTTAGGGCACTGGGGGATGGGCCAGCGGCCGGAAGCCCCCCTCCCCCATCCACACGTCAGCCCCACAGCTCCCTGGGCCTGGGCTAAGGAGAGAAAAGGGGAAACTGGATGCTGGTCATGGGACAGACTCTGAGTGTCCTGTTGCTGGGGGTGCGGGTGGGAGGTGAGGGGGGAAGTGGGACTGATTCCCAGTCTGGAGGAGTCAGAGCCCAGCCGGAGGCAGACGTGGCCGCTGACTAGGAGAAAATTCTGAGACATCCTAAATGAAATTATAGTAGGCCTATGGGTGGAAGGAAGAGACAAGAGAGGTTAATCAGTTAACAGCTGACGGGCCGAGGCATTCCTGGATGTATGTTGAATTAACTTCCAGCAGGCTTGGCTTCTTGTTTACACGTGAACTTTTCATACTATTGTCCAGCACCAATCCAAAGCAGCAAATCTTTCTGCCTCCCGGACAATGCACCTGGTCCCGAACTAGCCCTGCCTCACCTTCTGCCACCTCTTTATCTGTAACCAGTGGAAATTCTCTAAAACAACTGCCATTTTCTTCTCCAGACTCATTGTATAAAAGCCCCATCAGTCCCGGGATGGCCGACGTGTCTTCTCTTCCTAGTCCTGCTGCTGGTGGTTTAGACCGCATGCCCTGGGACCTGGTCCTCTTCTGGCCAGCATTTGGCTCAGTAAAACCTTTCTTTCAGAAAAGATTTCGGCCATGAAAGTTTTGTTTAACACTGCTAATGGCTGCCATTGCCCAGGCCTGGCCGAGTCCTGTTGCTAAAGAACCAACACCCCACCTCCATCACCACCACCAGGTTTGGAGTGGGCGTAGCGAGAACAGGCTCTGCAGGCCCTACTGGCACCTCAGGCCTCTCAAGGTGGCTGGAGCAGTCAGCCAGGGATGTTCAGAGACCAGAGGAGGCTCTGAGCCAGGAGGACCCTGATCTGACTCCAGTGTTTGTTGGCTCCCTCTGGCTTGGCATGGGGAACAGACTTTGGGGTGCAGGAAGGGCAAGAGGAGGCCAGGCTGTTGCAATGGTGTGGTTTATTGAGAGAATCTGTGAGGTTTTGAAACTGGACAACAATGGGTCAGGGCTGCCAATTAATCAGAGACAGGGTTGAATCATATATGAGCGTTTATTCCAATATCTCCAGCAAATTGGGAGAACAGTAATGGTCATCCATGAAAATCTGCTCTGCCACCCCCCCTAATAAGCCAGCTGTTTATATTGGGTAGAAGGACAAATTACATGGGAAAGTAGGAATTACAGGCATGGGGAAGTAGGCCAGTTGGGCTGGGGGTTGCAAAGGGGAGGTGCCTCCGGGACTCCATAGTTTCAGGAACAAGGCTGTTAATCTTTCCATGATGATAGGCGATTCTCAGAAAAGGAGAATGGACCACATCCCAAGGGTGACTCCCATGTCCTGGGGCGTACAACTCCCAGCTAGGTTAGAAAGTGCCTTTTCTGATTGAAACAGAACCACAGTTAACAGAACATGATTAATATTTCTTATAACAACAGCTAACAATCAGGGTCAACAGAGCATGATCAACATCTCTGACCCTAACAGTTTATCAGAATAATGCCTGCCTGGCCTACTCTGTGTGCTCAATGAATGTTAATTATTATCATTATTGTTATAGTACTTCAAGTATCTAGTTCTGGACTCACCTTGGTCAAAATCCTTCCTCAATCCCTCAGCCTCAGCCTCAGTCTCAGCCTCCTGATCTGATCCTCCCAGCTCCAGCCAGGACTGGCTATCCCCAGAACTCAGTCTGGTAGCCAGGACACCCAGGCACCATCCAATTAGAACAGGTGTGGCTATAGGCCTGGGTCAGAGTCCTGAACCCCCCTTTAATTGCTGAGATGTGGGGAAATCCAAGGTGTCCCAGGGGAATGGACTGAAGAGATGACAGATATCTGTGGGAGGTAGGGTAGAGGCTTTTTACTAACCAAAAGAGAAGTATCTCTACAGATTAGCAACCAGCTGAACTGTTCTGGTGCAGACCACAGAACGTCAGCCTGGGCTGGTCTCTGCTTCATGGCCTCCACTCCAATGGGTAAAGGAAGAGGCTGAGATGGGGGTGTACTCAGCAGACTGGGGGCAGCCCCCTCCCCAGTACCAGACTCAAGGAAGCAGGGCTGTACCCCCTCCTCCCCAGGAGACCTGGCAACTGTCTCAATCTCTCCTGGCAGCAGCCCATGAGTTGGAGGAAGCCAAAGCTGACTTTCCCAGAAAGCAGGCAGGGTGTTGAGCCTGTGACAAGCTTGCCCCCATGGAGGCGACAGCCCTCCTCACTCTCCCTGCTTTCACTTCTGCCTCCTACAGCCCACCCTGCCCACAGTAACAAGAGGAAGCTTTGTGAAAAACCAGAGAAAGAACCCAATTTTTAAAATGACCGAAAGATTTAGCACATATCGCAAAAGAAGAGATACAAACGGCCAATAAGCATGTGAAAAAGCACTCGCCATCATTAGTCATTAGGGAAATACAAACGAAAACCACAGTGGCTCTCTTCCTCTTCCCAAGAGCAGCCAGAGGTGACCTCTGAAAATGGCTCACTGTTCACTTGGCCCAGAAACCCCCACAAAATCATGCAAATCAAGAGGTTCAAATCTTCGTGTTCACTTTAAGAACACTCGTGAAACTGCCCAGGCCATCAAGGGTATGCATATCCAAAAAGCCACCAAGTATCTGAAGGATGTCACTTTACAGAGGCAATGTGTGCCATTCCGTCATTACAGTGACAGGGTGGGTAGGTGGCCCAGGTGAAACAATGGGGCTGGACACAGGGTCGGTGGCCCAAAAAGACTGCTGAATTCTTGCTGCACACGCTTAAAAATGCACAGAGCAGTGCTGAACCTAAGGGTTTAGATGTCGATCCTCTGGTCATGGAGCGCATCCAGGTGACAAAGCTCCCAAGATGTGCGTGGAGCTTACAGAGCTCATGGGCAGGATAACCCACGGGAGCTCCCCCTGCCACCCAGAGGGTCGCTCCTGAAAAGGAGCAGATGGCTCCTGAACCAGAAGAGATGCTGCACAGAAGGAAAAGATGTCCCAGAGGAAACTGGAGAAACAAAACCTTGTGGCCTGGGAGTAAATTCAACATAAAATAAATACTAATAAAAGTAAAAGCAGGAAAAACACACACCAAGCAATGAAATACCACTACACGCCCACTAGAATGACTGAAATTAAAGACTGACCCTATCCCCTGAGATGTGGAGCAACTGGAAATCTCATACACTGTTGGTGGAAATGTAAACTAGAACCACCACTTTGGAAAGGAGTTTGGTAGTTTCTTATAAAGCTAAATATTCAACTACACAGAGATTCAGCAATTCCACAAAAGCAGGTATTTACCCAAGAGAAATAAAAACATGTTCACATAAAGATCAGCCCATCTCTATACCCCCCCCCCCCCAACCTCTCTTCCCCTCCCCTCCCTTCCTCCCACCACACTGGCCTCCTTGCTGTTTCTTGAGTAAGTCAAGCTCACTTTCACCTCAGGGCCTTTGTACCTGCTGTTCCTTCTGCCTATGATGCTTTTCCCAAAGCCTTTGTATAACCAGCCCCTCCTCACCCTCCAGGTTTCAGCTCAAATGTCACACCCTCTCAGAGGTGTCCCCTGATCACCGCTGTTCAAGTCACCTTCAACCACCAATTTCATTTTCTTCCTGTATTTGTCATACCTGAAATTCTCTGATCTATGTGGTCCCATTTCTGTTGTCTGCCACTTCCTCTAGAATGCAAAATCCATGAGAACAGGGACCTTTCCATCTTGTTCATTGTTGTGACCCCAGCACACATAATAAGATGCTCAATAAATATTCTTTGGCTATAGGACTGAATGCCCACAGTAATAACAGGGGAGAGTAAACAGGGCTCTTCATCTCTGCAGATGGCGGACATGTCCACAATTGTTCTAGAATTAATCACTCAGCAGATAAAGATGCTAGTGTACCCTAAAATCCTCCTGCTCCTTCCATGGAATTTTTAGCAGAGCATATGGCCACTAGACTAAAGGCTGCATTTCCTTCAGACTCATAGATACAGAGAATGTATTGACATGTGACAGAGGAAGGGAGTTGGAGGGTTGGGTGAAAGAGTTGAAGGGATTAAGAAGAACAAATTAGGAGTTTTGGAATAGTTATAGAGATGCAAATTACAGCCTAAGAAATTTAGTCAATAATAACATAGTAACTATGTACAGTGTCAGATGGGTACTGGAAATATTGAGGGGACCACTCTGTGATATACATGATTTTCTAACCACTATGCTGTATATCTGAAACTAATACAGAATAATATTGAATGCAAACTGTAATTGGGGGGGAAAGACTACATTTCCTGGATCCTTTGCTTTTAGAGTAGCCATCTGACTCTCTTCTGGCTGTTGGGAAGCATGGGCAGTGAATGAACAATTTATAGGTCGTAGCCTTTGTAAAGGGTACATTCTACTCCTTTTCTTTGATCTTCTCATTTGCTGGACTTTGAACGTGGGAGGGATCATCTTGGAACAAGGGAATGAAGGCAACATCATAAGGACAGAAGAGCCACAAGGTAGAAGGAGCCTCAGTGCCCATCATCTTGGAGGAGCCACACCAGCCCTGGACTGTTATATGAGAGAGAAACTTCTGCTTTGTTTAAGCTACTCATGGTAGGTAGTCTCCGAAGATGGTCACCAAGAATTCCTTCCTCCAATGTGCACATGCTGTCCTCTCATCAAGAAGCAGATAGTCGAGCCAGGTGGTGTGGCTCTGTTGGCTGAGTGTCGTCCCCGTGTACCAGGAGGTCACCAATTCGATTCTGGGTCAGGGCACATGCCAGGGTTATGGGCTCGATTCCTAATGGGGTGCGTGCAGGAGGCAGCCAATTGATATTTCTCTCTCATTGATGTTTCTATCTCTCTCCCTAACCCAGGATCCTTCAGTCCACAGGCCGACACTCTACCCACTGAGTCGAGCCAGGGAAGGCATAAATCCTTGTTTTAAGCCACTACATTTTGGGGTGGTCTGTTACACAGCAATAGACAATGCAAACAGCATTATTATTGGGGGTACTTCTTTACTGTAGCCAAATCTATATTCTCTCTGTCGTAGTTTCAAATGCCCGGCCTGCACTAGCTGAGCTCGGAGGGTGAAGTTTGTGCGGATTCGCAGGTTAACCCGCACAGGCTCTAAGGGAACCCTGAGCACTCAAACATCAGAGGAAGGGGGGTGATGGCACTTCAGACGGATCTGGACTGGCCCCAGGACTCTCTCTCCATAGCTTGCCTCTGCCTCTGCACCAGCTTTGTTCAGCCCTCTCTGTTCCCTACGGAAGCACAGTTTCTGCCATTAACAGCTCACTCGGGCTGGTCCCATGATTAAAAAAAAATAATAATAATCCTGGGAAAGGGTTAAGATTAGCTCAGCATGGATTACTTGTCTATCCCCAAATCAATCTTACCTGTGGCAGGGGTAGGGAAGGAAGTCTGTAAAAAAAAAAAAAAAAAAGACAGGACCCTTGAGAACACTGAGACAGCAGGAGGGACAGTCCCTAGAAGCAGGGTGTAGGGGATGCTGTTGGTGCCGCACCCATATTCCTTGAGCATTTACCATTTGCAAGCACACTGCCAGCTCCCAAATGCCAGCTGGCACTGTGACTGTCTCCTCGAGGGCCCTTTCTCACTGCTGGGACCTGCTCTGCCCAGGCTGGAAAGGGCCGGGGAGTTAATGCCCCTGGGAGCAGCCCTCCCCCAGTAAGTGATGGGACCGATCAGTAGACGCCCCAGCCCCCTCGCCTTTTGGATGGAACACTCCAGGCTTCTACATTGCCTGCGGTAACTCCCAGCAAGATTCAGAGCCAATCGGCCTGGCTAACACACCCTTGGTTAACTAACTCTTCTCTGTCCCCCTTCCCCGCCCCCACCGGGGCTCTCTGAACCTTCTAAGTAAATAACTTGCACTTGAATCCTCTCAGGGTCTTGTTCTGGGGGAACCCGCACTAACACAAAAAGAGTATAATTGCCAGGAGGAAAGAGGGGCCCTGGGCCATCAGCACAATAGATACGCGTGACATTTCCCGTTCTGCCCCTCTCTCAAAGAACCTGCCGCTTCACAATTTGAAAGTAGGAACTACCTGTGCCCACCCCCTGGCTCTGGTCATCATGCTGTTTTTTCTGGGGTTTTTTGTTTTTGTTTTTTTTACTCTGGTCATTAAAGCAAGGCTACACTTGACCCAAATGCAGCAAGCAGTCAGGATTCTTTGTTGCATACAGTAGAAGCCACTGTAAATAGTTTAAACAGAAAAGGGAATGTGTTTGAGGGAGAGCACTGAATCCCCAGGAGGGCCAGAGGATCAGTCCGGGGGCTACATAAATCCTGATGTCACCCATATTTCCTGCTAAGACTTCTGTTGTTCGCATCAGAATCCATTTTATATGTTGTTGCCGTCTTTCCCTCACTCTCTTCAAAATCAAATTCTGGTGTGAGTACCAAGATAAAATATGATGTCTGGGATTTGTTACCTAACAAGACAGGAGAGGGGAATTAGTGGGAAAGGATAGGCCATTGTTGGATGGTTCCTGGGGGAAATAGATTATTGAGAATTCTTCATACTCTTCTGTCTTCTTTTCTGTCTTTTCAAAATTTTCCAAACTAAAAAAAAATTTAAAGGTGGGTGCATTTGATTGGCAGAATGTAAGACACATGCCTGAACCACAGCTGCAAGGAAGTGGCACTGGCACTTTGGTTGACTTTTTACTTGTAAAATGAAAGCTTTTAAAATATACTTGGAGCAATGCTTCATAGATTTATCAATTGTGGTTCAATCATGTTACAAATGCAGTAATTACAAGTGAATTAGAACTCTACAAGCTGATTTGAAGGGATCTCACCTGAGAAAAGCCAGATGCAGAGGAGTGAATAGTATGATACCAAACAATGACCAAAGAGAATCCCTTATACATATGTGTATATACGTCTGCATTTTTGAGAAATAGTGGAGAAAGTAATTGAAAGGATACACCTCAGGCTGCTAACATTGGTAATACTGATGACCTGGGTCAGGACAGGAGATGGGGAGGGTACGAGCAAATAAGATTTAAAGTAAAGGAAATATATGAAAACAAAATTGTGTATAACATGATGTCATTTATATAAAGTTATATATGTAAAATTACATATATCTGCGTAGAGAAAAGTGTGAATGTCCAGTCAAGACAATGTCAACAATGGTTATCTCTGGGTGGTGGGATTTAGATGACATATTTTTTTAATGTGGGTTTTTTGTTGTTGTTGTTGTTGTTGTGTATTTGGGGTTTTTTTGGGTCATATTTTTGATATTTTAAAATTTGATTTTTTTTTTACAGGCAGTATTTTTAACCTATATAATAAGGAAAAAAATTAAGGTATTTTAATTTCAGAAAACACATCAAATAAAGGCAACTTTGTGGGACAAAAAATACAGGACTTCTGCTGCCTGTAACAGTGTTCTAAGAAATTAGAAACCAGCCTCCACTGGAGAGCAAACAAAACTGCAGGGTGAAATATGTGGGGAAAACTATTAAAAACAGCAAAGCACTAGTAAGAGGGTAAAAAAATACTGTCCAAAATCCAGAGGAAAACAAGAGTGGAACCCAAACATAAATGCCCTCACTTTGTTTTGAGGGCATTTTCCAATCCAGAAGAGAGTTTGGGACATGGGGGCAAAAGTAAGGCCTAGGCCCACCCAGACTGGGGGTTCTGAACATCAGCTCTTCACTTGAAGCTGGGGTCTGAAGGCCATCACACTCAAAGTAAGAGTAAGCCAGAAGTCACCTAGCCCTCACAAAAATTTACAGCTCACCCCTGTACCCCCTGAGTGAGTCAGGTGTACCCAGATGACTGACAGAAGCAAGCAAATATCCCCTCTGGAGTGATATACCAATGTATTAAGTCTTGATATCTTCCTACAAATCTAAGACACCGTGAAAGAGAACCAGCAGAAACAACATATATAAAAACATATATGCAAACACTTCAGATACTAGAATTATCAGCTACAGACTGTAATATGCTAACATGTACTTTCAAGAACGCAAAACACATGTCTGAAAATTTTATCAGGGAACTGAAAACCATAAAAAGTGAGAAAGCGTATTAGAATACAAAACGGAGCAATTCCAGAACTGAAACATACAATCGTTGAAATTAAAAACTCAATTAGCAGGTTTAACAGAGATTAGACATAGCTGGTAAAAGAAGATTGGTCAAAAGAAACTATCTAGAATTCAGTAGAGAGAGGGGGAAAAAAAAAGAAATACAAAAGCTAAGATAAAAAGAAAGTCTATCTCATTTTGTCGTAGTCCCAGAAAAATGAGGTAGAAGCAATATTTGAAATAGATTATGACCAAGCTAGAGTTATAGCAAAAATGCAAGGTGGACTGAATACTAGAAAATCAATTAATATAAACCAACATATTAACTAGTTAAGGGAGGGAAACACATGATTACCTCAATAGATGCCAAAAAGGTGTGTGATGAAATTCAACATCAGTTCATGATTCAAATTCTCAGCAAAATAGGAATATAAATGAAGTTTTAAATTTGATGAATAACCTTACCAGTGCCTATAGCTAACATCATATACAGTTAAGTATTAAAACACTTAGTGGTTAAATATTAAAAGCTTTCCTTCTAAGATTTGGAATAAGAAAAAGATGCCTGTGGTCTCCACTTCTGTTCAATTTTTTTCTGGAGACCTCAACTCCACAGTAGAGCAGTGGGGGGGCAAAGTTAGCATCGTTTCTGATCAATTATAAGACTCTGATTAAAGAAAATTAAGAAGATCTTATAGACGAATTTTTATTGGAATTTATAACAGAATTTGGCTAAGTTGCTGGATATAGGATCAGCAGAGATGGTTTGTCTGTGTTCCACATGACATCAGCTAAGACTAGAACATCCAAGAAAGCTTCCTCACTTATACGTCTGGCGCTTCAGGACAGCCGCCATGGCTGAGGGACACTGTTATCTGGCTTTCTCTGTTCCCCATGTGGCTTCTCCACACGATCCCTCTGTGTAGCCTCTCCATGTGGCCTTTCCATGGGGTCTCCCAAACAGTATATAAAATCAAAAGCTGTTTGGCCTAAGGCTTAGGCCAGAACTGGCCAGGAGTGACTTCAGTCACATTACTGGTTAAAGCAAGACACTTTATGTCCAAGGCAGATTCAAGGGGACAGGACTATATAAGAAAGAGTATGAATAGGGAAGTATAGTTCTTTGGGAATCTCGGTATGACCGACTCCACAATCCATTAAATTGCTCCTATTGACCATTCACAAGGGCCATGCAGGACGCACATGCAATGGCAGGCCTCGCAGGCAGTGTCCTGAAATGCAGTGAACATATGGACCCAGGTCATTCCTGGGCCCTGAGAGACTAAGTGCTTGGAAAGGTTTTCATGGAGGAGGGGACCCCAGAGCACAGTCAGTCAAATGGAAGAGTAGGTACAAGGTACATAGGTGAGAAATCACTTAGAGACTCAGTCTTGGTGAATCCCAAAGTCCAAGTCAGAGAGATGAGGCCAGCACCAAATCAAGGTCTATATAATGGGGATAACGGAGGCCCTGAATGCCACAGTAAGAAAGTCGGCATTCACCCTGAAAAATAGTGATTCCCCTTTATACACCAATAATAAACTATCAGAAAGAGAAACTAAGAAAACAATCCCATTTACTATTGCAACAACAACAACAAAAGATACCTAGGGATAAATTTAACCAAAGAGGTAAAAGACCTGTACTCAGAAAACTATAGGACATTGAAGAAAGAAATAGAGGAAGATACAAATAAGTGGAAACATATACCATGTTCATGGTTTGGAAGAATTAACATTATTGAAACGTCCATACTAAAGAAAGCAATCTATAAATTTAATGCAATTCCCATTAAAATACCAGTGGCATATTTCACAGATCTAGAACAAATACTCCAAAAATTCATATGGAACCAAAATTAAAAAATAGAATAGCCTCAGCAATTTTGAGAAAGAAGAACAAAGTTGGAGGGATCACAATACCAGATATCAAACTATACTACAAAGTCACTGTCATCAAAACAGCCTGGTATTGGCACAACAACAGCCATATAGGTCATTGGAACAGAACCAAGAGCCTAGAAATCAACCCACTCCTTTATGGTCAATATTTGACAAAGAAGGCAAAAGCATACAATGGAATAAAAACAGTCTCTTCAATAAATGGTGGTGGGAAAATTGGACAGGTACATGCAAAAAAAAAAAAAAGTAGACCACCAACATACACCATACACAAGAATAAACTCAAAATGGATGAAAGGCTTAAATGTAAGTTGCAAAACCATAAAAATCCTAGAAGAAAACATAGGTGCCTTGGCCAGTGTTGCTCAGTGGTGAGAGTGTCAGCCCACGAACCGAAGGGCCTCGGTTTCAATTCCCAGTCAGGAGCATGTACCTGGGTTGCAGGTTTGATCCCAGGCCCCAGTTGAGGTGCATGGAGGAGACAACCAATCAATGTTTCTCTCTCTCTCTCTCTCCCCCACCCCTCCCAATCACTCTAAAAATCAATAGAAAAATTATCCTCAGGTGAGGATTAACAGCAACAAAAAAAGAAAGCATAGGCATCTTGTGTAGCAAGTTTTTTACCATATATTTCCTAGGGCAAGGGAAACAAAAGGAAACATAAACAAATGAGACTACATCAAACTAAAAACTTCTTCACAGTAAAAGAAACCATCAACAAAATGAAAAGGGAACCCACTGTGTAGGAGAACATATTTACCAATGATATATCTGGTAAGGGGTAATTTCCAAAATATATAAAGAACTCATACATCCCAACACCGGGAAGACAAACAATCCAATTAAAAAATGGACAAAGGCCCGGCCGGGCGTGGCTCAGCGGCTGAGCGTCAACCTAGGATCCAGGAGATCGGGGTTCAATTCCCGCTCAGGGCACAGGCCCGGGTTGCGGGCTGCAGCCGATCAATGACTCTCTCATCATTGATGTTACTATCTCTCTCTTTCCCTCTCTCTGAAATCAATAAAGATATATTTAAAAAACAAAAACAAACACTTTTAAAAAATGAGCAAAGGACCTGAATAGACGCTTCTCCAAAGAGAACATACAGATGGTCGACAGACATATGAAAAACTGCTCGACTGCACTAATCATCAGAGATGCAAATTAAAACCACAATGAAGGATCACCTCACACCTGTCAGAACGGCTCCCCTCAGTAAATCAACAAACAATAAGTGCTGGCGAGGGTGTGGGGAAAAGGGAGCCCTAGTGCACTGCTGGTGGGAATGCAAAATGGTGCGGCCACTATGGGAAATAGAAATGTGTGGAGTTTCCTCAAAAAATTAAAAATGGAACTGCCTTTTGACCCAGCAATCCCATTTCTGGGCATATATCATAAGAATCCCAAAACACCACTCAGAAAGAATATATGCGCCCCTATGTTCATAGCACTGTTATTTACAATAGCTAAGATCTGGAAACAGCCCAAGTGCCCATCAGCAGATGAGTGGGGAAGGGAAAAAGCTGGGGGACATTCACACCATGGAATACTACGCAGCTGTAAAGAAGAAAGAACTCCTATGCTTTGCAACAGCATGGATGGACCTAGAGATTACTACGCTGAGCAAAATAAGCCAGTCAGAGAAAGACAAATACCCTATGATCTCACTTATATGTGGAATCTAATGAACAAAAGAAACTGACAAACAAAATAGAACCAGAGGCATGGAAGCATGAGACAGACTGACAGAGGGCAGAGGGGAGGGGAGTTAGAAGGACTGGATAAAAGAAGATGAAGAGAGTAGCCACAGAGCATATACACATAGCCCACGGACACAGACAACAGAGTGGTGAAGGCCAGGGGAGGGGTGGAGGGGGGCAAAGGTGGGGAAAATGGGAGACATCTGTAATAGTGTCAACAACAAAAACAACAAAAAGAATAGTGTTTCCCAACCTGTAACTGGGTATCAGAATTACTTGAGTCCAGATATTTTGAGGTGTCTAAGCAATCTGGGGGGGCATCTAGTTGGTAGTTGTTCTGTATATCACGAAAGGGGCCCTGGCCGGGTTGGCTCAGTGGTTAGCGTGTCTACCCCCTGACTTAAGGGGGGTCTGACCATGAATCAAACTGGCTTCCTCATGATGCATGGGTCAATGCTCAACCACTGAGCATCACTGGCCTGGCAGTAAAAATATGTTTTTTTAAAAAGGGTCTGGGCTGCAAATATGTCTGGGAATTGTAGCTGTGTAGATGGTCATCAAAGCCACCAGACTTTAATGGCGAGATTCATTTAAGGGCAATGTCCACAGTCTGCCTCAAAGAACATTCTTTGTAGCAAGATGTGGCCACCAATTCCTCACATCAAGGGGTGGGATCCATATAGTCCCATCTTGAATCTGGGTGGGCTAGTGACTGCTTTAACTGACAGAAGGCAGCAGAAGTGATGCTGTGTGACTTCTGAGGCCAAGTCAGAAAAGGCCATGCAATTTTTGCCTGGATCTTTGGGACACATACTCTGGGAGAAGCCAGCCATCACATAAAATCACTGGAGTGACCACGTATAGCTGCTCTGATGAACAGCTGACAGCCAGCAACATTGCCAGCCATGTGTGTGAGCCACCCTGGGCACAAATCCAGTAGAGTTTTCAAATGACTCCAGTCCCAGTCAACATCTGACTTCAACCACATGACAAACACCAAGCAAAAATAGCCCCACCAGGCGCTTCTTGAATTTCTTTATTTTTAAAAATAAACAGCTATGGCCCCAGCCGATTTGGCTTAGTGGTTAGAGCATTGGCCCGTGGACTGAAGGGTCCAGGGTTCGATTCCAACCAAGGGCATGTACCTTGGTTGCAGGCTTGATCCCCAGCCCTGGTCCCAGCATGTGCAGGAGGCAACCAATCAATGTGTCTCTCTCACATCAATGCTTCTCTCTCTCTCCCTTCCACTCTCTCTGAAAAGCAATGGAAAATATCCTCTGGTAAGGATTAAAAAACACAACATGTATGAGTCAATTACTCAGCATTAGGATACTATTTATTTATTTATTATTTGTTGAGTTTTGAGAGAGAGAGAGAAACATCGATTTTTTTTGTTCAACTTGTTCATGTATTCATTGGCTGATTCTCGTATGTTCCCTGACCAGGGATCGAACCTGCAGCTTTGGCGTATCAGGACGACGCTCTAACCAACTGAGCTACCCAATCAGGACCTCTTCTTGAATTTCTGATCCACAAAGTTGGAAGAAAAAGAAAACGGTTGTTTTAAGCTGCTTAATTTTGGAATAATCTGCTATGCAGCCATGGATAACTGAAACACCAGGGTTGCGAACTCAAGCTGCGCTCTAACCTAAAGCAGCCAGACGTGTCATGTGGATCAGCGAGTGGGGCCTGGTGCGGGACGGCAGGGCGAGGCGGGAACCCGCGTGGTGCTGCTCTGGGCTGTCTTCGCCCCCAACCTGTCCCACCCCACCCCACCCCCTTTCCTCCTGCATCTCAGGCCAGTTCCCAGTCTCTCCCTTCATCTGGATTTACCTGGGGCTCCCCTGGGAAGCGGTGGCAGGATCCTGGAGACCGGGAGGAAGAGGCCAGAGTAATTCTCCCCTCTAGCCCTGTGGCCGGGCCTCCTCCACAGCTTTAGCCTGCTAGACAATCCCACTGAGATTCCAGCTTCTAATAGGTGACTTTACCTCTAGGCTCTGGTGACACCACCTCCTTCCTTTGTTCCTCCGGCCTGGGGTTGCATCGGCTTCCCACTTCTGCTAATTTCCTATTGCTTCATGGCTCCCATTTGGCCCCTCAGCTCCTCCATCTGCTGTGTAATCACTTCCATGTGTTAAGGTCCCTCTGTCCTAATATGGGAGTGGTTTCTGTATCCTTGTCGGGCCCTCACAAGTATAGCAGCTCCAGCCTATTGTCCCCAAGTAAGAAAGTGGGCACCGTGTTGTCAGATTTCCCAGTGTAGCAAAAATCAGGATTGTCATGAGGAATATTCTGATATTTCAAACCTTGTAGACGCCACGGTCCTCTGACTTCCAAGTAGGTGGAGACAGCAAGAGAGACTGAGGGGGTGGAGCTGCAGCAGTTCACTCACTGGGTCAGTGAAAAGATCTTTATTGAGCACCTACTGTGTGCATGCTGTGTGAGGCACCAAGGACAAAGTGCTGAGCAAGAGAGGAGTCCCTGCCCCGGTATGCTTGTGTTGCAGTGGGAGAAACAGACAGACAAAGAAGAGGGATGATGGCGGGTGGCCCCCAACATGCAGAGAATGAGAGATGGGTAATGTTGTGTGAACATGGGTATGGAGGAGCTGGGCTTTAGTTGGCGTGGCACAATGGCAATATTGAGATGGGGGCACCTGAGCTGAGACCTGAAGGAAAAGAGAGTCAACCCTGCAAAGATCTGGGAGGACCATGTTCTCAGAAGAGGAAATGGCCATCACAAAGTCCCCGAGGCAGGAAAGGGCTGTGAGTGTGTGAGAAGCAGTGAGAAGGGTGGCCTGGCTGGGCAGAAAGAGTGACTGAGGAGTCAGGGCATGATGTGAGGATGGGGAGGCCACAGGGGCCTCGGGAAGGAGTTTGGATTTTACTCTAAGTGCAACGAGAAACCATTGGAAGGTTTTAAGCAGGGAAATAACGTGATGTGGTTTATGGTTTTGAGAAATCACAACCCCCCCCCAACTTGTGATGTGAGGACTACAAGTAGGGCTCAGGATTAGAGGCAGGGAAAGCAGTTTGTAAGTAACTGTGATGGTCCAGGTAGGGCCAAAGGGTGCCTGGACCAGGGTGTTAACAGTAAGGGATGAGAAGTGGTTGGGTTCAGGGGAGTCTTGTGTCACAGAAAACTGTAAGGGGAGTTTTCAGACAAGAATAGTCTGGGGGACTCATTAAAATGCAGACTATTGGGTCCTGTCCCCAGAGATTCTGGTTCAGTAGGTCTAGGGCAACAGAGACTTTCCATTTCTAATGTTGACCTAAAAAAATTAAAGTCACAGTTATTTTACCAGCAAAAATGGGTTTATTAGGGAACAGCAAAGAATTGCAATTTGGGATGCGTGAGCTATGGCAAAACCATAGGCAAATCTGGAGAACAATGGAGAGGGACTGTTCTTTTATAGAGGAAAGGGAGGAGTTGAGAGGAGCTGTTACAGCAAGTGCATTGGAGGAAATTGGGAGTTCAAAGTGTAGTGGCTTTTCATTGGCTGAGTAGTGAGAGTCTCTCATTGGCTGAGTTGTTGGTCAGCAAGGAGAAAAATCTTTCTTCCTCCTGCTAAGGTAATAAAGTAGAAAACATCTTCCTATTGGAGATGCAAGGTATGTCTCTTCCTATTTGGGGCTATTTATGATGAGGGTGTGAGAGCTCGCCCTACAGGCCATGCTTACTCCAACTGTAGTTGAGGTTCCCTTTCAGTTTCACACTAGCAAGTCATGTGATGCTGATGCCACTGGTCCAGATCACACTTTGAAAACCAGTGATCTAGAACAACAATTTTGAATAGAAGTATAATGTGGACCACAAATGTGATTTTAAAATTTCTAGTAGCCACATTTAAAAAGTAAATAGGTGAAAATAATTTTAATAAAATATTTCACTTATATATGTTATTGTTAATATATTCCAAATACTATCACTTCAATATGTTATCAATATTTTTTTCAATTCCTGAGATATTTTAGATTCTTTTTTTTTTTCTCCTAAGTCTTTGGAATCCCAGTGTGTATTTTGCATTTTCAGCACACCTCAATTATCACTAGTTAAGCCCTCAATAGCCACTTGTGTAGCTAGTGGCTGTCGAATTGGACAGCACAGCACAGACTTGTTATTGCAGAACCAGTCAGTTGAGGATGGAGAATTGCCTTTTGAGGTGAGCAACATGGAAGGGCTTTAGCAATACACAGGATGGTTTTTGTAGGATAGAGGGAGAGAGATGGAAGAGAGAGCATGTAGACACTTCCTTAAGTTTGGCTGTGATTTTATAATAGATGGATCAGGCTGACAACACTTATAAACAACACTGGATACTAACATCAGAAAAAAAGAAACATCCAGACATTACCATGTGCCTCCTCGTAGAAGAACTCGACATCACCCATGAAGTGTACTTACCCCAAATTGAACCTCAATCTGACCCAGCCTCTAGATCTACCAGTTTGCAAGACATACAGGGGACAGGAGAACATATTAAAAGACACCAAGTAACGGCAACCAGCCAACTCAGGCTGTGAGGACAGCGAATGGGAAACTGCCATAGAATAAGACTGAAAGAGGCATCAACAAAATGCCATGAATGTATCCTACTTGGATTCTGGCTTGAACAAGCCGACAGTTAAAACACACTTTAAGGACAATCAGGGACTTTGGAGAGGGGCTGGAGATAGATAATGTTAAGGAATTGTTCATTTAGCTGTGATAAAAGTATTTTTTTAAAGACCCTTATATTTTAGAGATACATATAGAAGTATTTATGGATGAAATTATATGATGCCTGGGATTTGCTTCAAACTAATTCTGTGGGGGTCGGGGGGCAAGGCAGAAAAAATAAAACAAGATTGGCCATATGTGGATAATTGTTGAAAAATAGTACCTGGAGAATCATTATACTATTCTATTTTGGGGCACGATTTAACATTACCATGATAAGGTTTTTTAAAAGAGGTGTGTGTGCAAGAGGGGGGGGGGGCAGGCAGAGATGGAGAGAGACAGAAGAGAAAAGATAGGAAAGGGATTTACTTATTTATTATTATTTTTAATATATCTTTATTGATTTCAGAGAGAGGAAGGGAGAGGGAGAGAGAGAGATAGAAACATCAATGATTAGAGTCATTGATGGAGCCCACAACCCGGGCATGTGCCCTGACCGGGAATCGAACCCCCATCGCCTGGATCCTAGGTCCACGCTCAACCGCTGAGCCACCCCGGCGGGGCTATTTTGTATTTTCTTTAAGACGGGGACTCCATGACCAGGCTGGAGCGCTGCCCACGGACGGCGGAGAAGCAGCGGGGCCGGCAGGCGGCTGGCCTGGCTCCGGGGGTACACAGCGGTCGCCGTCTGGCTCTTCCCGGAGCGAAGGACTGCGAGACCCCTACCGCCGCCCTAACTTCAGCTCCGGCGGCTGAGTCTCCCGGAGCAGAACGTCTGTCCCCACCCACCAGCTAGGGTTCAACGCGCGCGACAAACCGCCCACGCGGGCGCGGCACCGCCCTCCCGCCGCCGCGGGGGTCAGCCCCCTCACCCCATAACCCCCCGCGCCGCGGCGGAGGCGCGCTTCAGAGGGCGAGGCCTCTGCCTCCGAACTTGAGCAAGGTGAGGCAGAGGGTGTCGCCTGGCCTTCTGGGAAATGCAGTTCGTGTGCCGGGCAGGAACTACTGCTGAACCCGTCCGGGAGACTACGCGCCCCACAATGCATGGCGCGTGCAGGGCCTGAGCGGTGTGTTGCTGCCCCCACGTGGCCGCTGGGCGGTTATGCTCCGGCGTGGGAATGGTGCTGAGAGGGGCGGGGGCGGGACTGGGCACCACGAGGGTCACCCTGGGAACCTCCAGGATGTCTTTCCAAGAGTGAGTCGGCGGACCCGCGCCAAGGAAAGGTGGGAGTGGTGAGGAAATTAGAGGTAGGACCCGCTATGAGGATTAACGGAAATCAGGACAGTAACTGTTGGCTGCACAGTATCCTTACCATTAGTACAGCCACTGCTTAATAAACTAAGTACTCATGTGCCAGGTACTGTTCCCAGCGCTTTCCATGTATTGTCCCATTTAATCCTCCCAACAGCCATTTGAAGTACTAGTAGCCCCCACCCACCCACCCTTTTAGAGGAATGACGGTGAGGCCCAGAGAAAGGATAATTTGTCCAAAGTCACTCAGCTGCTCAGTGACAGAGCTGGGATTTGAACTCAGGCTCTCAGGCTTCAGAGTCTGTGCTCCTCCTAACTATGAATACAACACCCTTTTGTTAGGGGCAGAAGTATTAATCATGCTCTGTTAACCATGATTGTTCTGTTCTAATTAGGGAAAGCACATTCTAACCTAGCTGAGAGTTTTATGCCCCGGGACATGGGACTTAACCTTGGAATGTGGTCCATTCTCCTGTTCTGAGAACTGCCTATCATCTCAGAAAGATTAACAACCTTGATTCAGAAACAATGGAGTCCCCAGCGGCCCAGCCCAAATCCCCCCCAACCTGGGAGATGCCCCACCCTTTGCAACCCCCCGCAACCCCCATTTCCTATAACTGTAACTATTATACCCATTCTTATTCCTTATACCCACTTCCCCAGGTAATCTATGTACTTCTACCCGAATAAGCAGCTGACTTATGGGGTGGGGGGAGCAGGTTTTATGTGAATGACCATGCTGCTCTCCCACACTGCTGGCATTATTGCAATAAACACTCATATATGATTCAACCCTATCTCCACTTAATTGGCTCAAGTAGTGAGAGGCAGCCTGGACCCATTTGTTGTCCAGTATCACTTTGATCACTCTATTAACTTATCCCAAGGTTGTTATTTAGCACATGAACCAACTCAAGATGGGGTAATTAACATGTGGACTCTGAGTTGGTGATTATTGCTCTCACTCCTGCCCAAATTTGTAATTTAGCCCAACTCCAGGATGGAGTTGACAATGGCGTAAATTTATAATTAGCACTTGAATCAGCAGTGGTTTGTGTTAGGAGCTGGAATCATTAGGTTTCTAATTAGTACCTGGGTTTGCACACAGCCATTATGTTCATTCCTAGAAAGCCCTATCCCCTTTTGGTTCAGGTGACCTCCTGCTCAAATGCTGCCCCATCCCTTCCATGAACCCCACCCCACTGTCACCTGGCTGGTAGATTTGGTGGCTTCCGTGCCCCTCTCCTATCTTCCATCTTGTTCATAATGGAGCATCACCCTCAGGTTCAGAAATTATCTGTTCTCTTTCTGCCTTATGAGGAGACCCAGTTCCAAAGCCTGGACTGTATCTGATTCACAGACATGTTCCCAGCATCATGCCTGCAAACAGCGAGAGCTCAATAAATGCTTAGAGAAAAACACTGGACACTCACTACCATCCTTTTGTGCTCACCTAAGGATTTATCAAATTGAGCCAGATTCACTCTGCCCTCAAAGGGGCCAAATTTGTGGTCGCCCACCCCAAGGTTGGGGACCAGGTTAGGTGTGCAGGTGGTTGGGGTGGGGCTAGGAACTTCTCCCTGGAGAGGATTTGATGTAGTAGATGAAACAAGGTCCCACAGCCTCTTTTTGCTGCCTCCCCTGAGGTTGTAGATCTGGTGGTGATTGATGTTGAGTCCCTTGTAATCCACGCTCTCTTTCAGTAGCTGTGACTGGGAGGGAGCTGCCCAGCCTGAGAATCTGTTCTCAGCCGCCCCCCCCCCCCCCAAAATCAGGGCAGCCATGTGACTAGTTCTCTCCAATAAAATACGGGCAGGAAGGAACTTTGTAGGTCACTTCTGGGCCAAGTTTTTAAAGAAGTTGATGAATCTTCCGCACCCCATCACCTTCCATTTGCCAGGTGGAAGCAGATAATTCTGAGCCCCACAAAATTCACAAGTCTTGGATATGAATCACCAAATGGAAAACAGCTGCCAACCAAGCAGGACACCTGCGGTGAGAAATAAACTATCATATGAAGCCACTAAAATCCAGGGGGTTATTTGCTACAGCAGCTGGAATTACACTCGCTAATACACTAACCTTTCCTCTCTGGGCCCCTGAAATCAGTAAAACTTGAGCACTAGTCATTCTGTAAAATGAGCCTCTAACCTCCCATTGTGGTGGTCAGGCTTTTTACCTGTCAGGTCTACACAGTGGCCCAAAGTCTCTGTGTTTGCGCCTTAAAGTTGTCGTTATATTTACCTCCACTCTTTGCACAAATGTAAACTTTTCCCCATATTCTTATTCCCTGTTGATAGCTGGAAGTTCTTAAAGCAGACTCTGAACGTGGTGGTAGATCTTTCACTGTAATTAAGCAGAACCTCATGCACAGGGCCTTGGGGTTGTCCTGAAGATGTTGGTGTTTGCCTGGGATCCATCAGTCTGGTTAGTGTATGTGTACAGGGAGGGGGTGGAGAGGGGGAGGGTATCCTAATCTTTCTGCTCCTCTCTTTTGAACCTGCATATGGGGGTGCACCTTTGGGCCTGATCTTTTCTATTGATTTGAGAGAGAGAGAAACATTAATATGTTGTTCTACTTGTTTATGCATCATTGGTTGATTCTTGTATGTGCCCTGACTGGGGATTGAACTCGAAACCTTGGCGTATCAGGCCAATGTTCTAACCAACTGAGCTACCCTGCCAGGGCTGCGCCTGATCTTTAAAGTGAGTCCCTAGTGCTCAGTACTGATTCATGTGTTAATTACAAAGCTGAGCTAATTCCAGTGAACCCCACTGGTTTGACTGGAGTTGGTAGGTGCTGGTTGAGGATAAAGGGACACCACCTCCATCTTTTCTTGCTCTGATACCCCTCCCCTGACTTGGAAGGTGCCTAAGTTGGCTTATTTATAGTGACCTTTTTTAGGCAAACAGACTGACTTCATTAATTTGGGTGTACTTGCGCACACATGTACATGTGTGTATGAGTGTACCCATCCCTTGCAATTGTTTGTGACTCTCTAAATACAGAGTTGGACAGAAGTAGGTTTACAGTTGTTCGTATGGAAAATAATCCAATAATTAATAAATAATAATACAAGAATAAGCTGTGTTTCACATACTCACAACTATAAACCTATATTTGCCCCACCCTGTGTGTTTCTTGTATGTATATGTGGATGTGTGACTCACACATGTGTGTAAGAAAGGATCTGTGTGCAGAGTGTTTCTGCACATGTACCCTGTCACATGTCTGTGAGTCTGTGTGTGTGTTTCTGAGGTGTGTGTTTCTAAGTGTACCCTTGTGCGTGTCTCCTGAATTTGAACAGGAGCTCAGATGTATGTTTGTTCCATGTGCCTGCCATGTCCATGTGTGTTCTGGTGAGCCTCTGAGTGCTTGATGTGCATGTGTGAGTATGGGGTGTCCCCGGTGTGTATCTGTGTGTATTTGAGCAGACTCTGTGTACAGATACCAGCCGTCCTCCTCCCCCCAGGTCCCCTCAGCTCTCAGGCAGTTTAACTGCATTCTTCCTGCTGTGGCTGTTTCCATTGCTTCTGTCCCCCTCTCCAGATGTTGAAATTAAGTAAATGCAGCAATTAAGTGGAGTTCCAAGACAACCATCCTACCAGGATCTCCTTCCAGGAGCTAAATGAGCACATGCACACCCACGCACAGTACTATCCAGGCACCCCAGGACCCCCAGGCTGCATATATGCTATGGCATTAAGGCACTGTTGACCTGTACACAAATGGCACAGGGGGGTTCTTTGTCCACCTGCTTCAGTTATACTCATCCTTCAGGCCTCAGCATAAAGGTCCCCTCCTCCAGGAAGCCTCCTTAACTCCCTAGGGGCCAAAGGGGTTAGACTTTGCTTCTGGGGTCCCACACCCCTCTGATTTAGGGTGGCTTCCCCCATCAGAGGCCTGACTGCTCTGAGTTGTCTGGAGAGGTGTCTTTCCCCCTTTCGGAATGTGAGCTCAGGGAAGGCAGGACCTAGTGCTGTCTCACTCACTACTTTTGCTGCAGTGTCATCTACCACACAAATCTACAGTAAATACAGAACTAGCAGCTTTGCCTCTGCCTGTCCCTGTTTCCAAACCCCTCTTTATATTTATAGAGAATATAGATATAAAGACTTCGGCCTCTTGGGCACACACTTGGAGTGCTATATCTCCTCAATCCACCAGGTTTCAGCATAGCTGTGGTGGACAGTTCCATGCACATTGCAGATGTCCCAGGTTTAGCCCAGTGGTTCTCAAAGTGTGGGCCCTAGACCAGCAGCATGAGCATCACTTGGGAGCTTGTTAGAAATGCAAATATTTGGGCCCCACCTCAGACCTACTGAATCAGAAACTCTAGGGTTGGCTCCTGGAGGTCTATGGTTAACAAGTCCTCCAAGTGATCCTAAGGCAGCTGATGTGTGAGGGTCACTGGTGTAGCTCACACAAGATATACCTCCTGCTTTTCCGCCTCAGATCACAGATGGCTCTCAGTACCACCCTCTCCCCACAAAGGGACAATCATCACCCAAGGGGGTAAAATGGGTAAATGCCCCACCCTCTCTGAACTTAGTGGAGGAAGAAGGAAAATGACAATTCTGATATGTTCCACATGGTTCCTTAATGTTCCCCAGAAGAACTGAGCCCTAGTTGCCCAGAGAGATAACCTGCTTTTCATCTCCACCTTCTATTCACTTTCTTCCTTCTCTGTTTCACTCTGCCCCCTCCCTTGCCCACTTCCTGGAACCACCCCTGCAAATAAACCAGTTCCACTGAATTGTAATCCCAGTCTGCTCATGGCATTATCTTGAGGTGTTTCCCTCTGTCTCCCCCCACCTCCACCAGTTCTGTAGCATCCCTGGAACTTCTGGGTCCTGTTCCTTAGTGTCTGCATAACCAGTATTCACTGTCCTGGGCCAGGAGCACTGATGAATTTTCTAATGATCTGGAAAGACGGGCCCTAGAGATGAGTTAATTTTAGCTGCAATTTTTCAATACTCATAAGTGGAAGGAGCCAAAAGTCTTGTTTTGAAACCTTTAGCAAAGCTATGTATGCCAAAGTGGATGCCCCTGCTCCCAACAAGGTTGCTTTGCTCTTCCACTCAGATGAGGGTTCAGGGGTGGTTTATGACCATCCAGCTTCCCCCAGGCTAGGGCCATGGCCATAGGCCAAGATTGTGTTCCCTTTGGACTAGAGCTCTCAAAAGATCAGGTTCGACATATTACTCTAACCAAGTTCCCAGGCCAGGCTTGTAGACCACTGCCCACACTCCTCTTCCTGCAACACCATCACTGTGAGACGTGTGGGACACCCATTTCCCCTCCCCTATCCTCTCACAAGCATCAGGATAGACAGACACCACTCCTGGTGAGTCATGTGTTGGTACAATTCCAGTAGCATCCTCTGTGGGGTAGTGGATGTGAGTGTGGGAGAGGGGAACTCAATGGATACACTTCTCTGGGCCAACCTGGCAAGCTCCTGCCTCTGTCCCATTTCCTATCTCCTTCTTCCATGGGATATCTGGTCACTGTGTCTTGATGTCTAGCTCCAAGTCCAGAGGGCACGGGATCTTGAAGCCACATTTTCCCTTTGCAGCCAGGGCAGGGAGCCTTGGGAAGGAGTAGAGTCTCCCCTCTGGCCTGAAAGGAAGAAGCTCCTCTTGTGGAAAGGACATCAGGGAGGTGGTGCTGAGACAGAGGGGCAGAAGGAGACAGGCTTGGGGGCCCGAGTACTCTGGGATGGAGTGACACATTCAGGGCTCTGACTGAGAACTGGACACACACACATACATGTACATACACATGCACATGCACATGCACATACCCATCCTCACAGCTGAGCTGCCCCAGTTCAGTAGCCTCCCTCTCTCTCCTCCACCCACTATGTCTCTTTGCCTTTCTCTGTGTCTTTGTCTTTCTCTGTCTCTGATTTGTCCTTGTCTCCTGTCTCTGTTTCTCTCTGGGTCCCTCGCTGTCTGTCTTTCCATTGCTCCTTGAATATGTCTATGTCTCTCTATCTCTCTGTCTCTGTCTCTCTCATTCTACTCCTGTCTGTCCACCCATCGAAGTCAGCCCATCTTTTTTGTCTCTGTCCTTATCGCTGTATCTCTGTCTGTATCCAAGAATTCTCGCTCCCAAGCAACGCTAGGGCGACTCCATAGGAGGCGGGGCCGGGGACGCGCCTCTGAAGGCGGGAGGGCAGCCTACACCTTTAAGCGCGGGCGCGCGCGGAGCCTGCGCCTTTAAGCGCGGGCGCGCGCGCGGCCCTGGGTTCCCGGCGTGGAGGCCGCGGGTGCACCTGGACCCGGCCCGCCGGCCCAGCCCCCGCCCCGGCCCCCGCCCCGGCCCCCGCCCCGGCCCCGGCGGGGGAGGGGTCTCTGAGGACGACCCCTCCCCCCTGCGCCCCCTCCCGCGCTGCGGTGCCCTCACCCGGAGTGTCCCTGCTGCCGGTGTGTTCGCGCCCAGGCCTCGCCCCACCCCGGCCCCCGGGGCTTCCTGGCCGTCCCCTCCCCCACCGCAGCCCACCCCTTCCCTCCTGGCCACCCTCCGCTACAGCCCAAGAAGCAAGCCGGTAGCCGCCACCACAGACCCAGAGCCTGCACCCCGACATCGGGGGCCTGCACCCCGAGATTGGACCCAGAGATCTGGACACCCTTGGGCTGAGACCCCAAGACCTGGAGTCTGAACACCAATATCTGGGGCTGGAATCTCAATATCAGTCGCTGGCACCCCAGTATCTGGAACCTGAGCTCCAAGATTTGGATATGGACCCCAACATTTGGAGCCTGAACCTCAAGATTTGGCATCTAAAACCCCCAGTCTGGAGCTGAACTCTGAATTCTGTGCCTGGGACCTTGAAATCTGGGATGGCATTCCTGTGTCTATACCCCAGAGTCCACTATATGGGACCTGAACCCTGAGATCTAGGCCTCAAATTCCAAGATCTGAACCCTGGCATTCCAAGGGGCCTAAACCTGAGTTCCAACCTGGAGTCTTTGCTGCAAACCTGAATGCTGAAATTTGGGACTAGCGACATCCAAGACTTGATTTAGCAGTCCAGTAACTGAACGCAGCACCCCAGTGCCAGATCCCAGGACTGGGCTTAGGACTTAGACCCTAAACTCTCCATTTGGCTGTTTTGCATCCCAAGACTGAAGCTGGGTGACCCTGACTCTGAACAACCTAAAGGGGTGCCTGGGTCTCTAAAATTGGACCCTACAGGCCCAATATTTGGGGATCTGGGACTCCAAGTATCAAGGTCTAGAGACTCCATGACCACACATAGTAACCTGAGAAACGACAGACAGTCCCTCTACAGAGTCCTTGAGGACAGGGAAGGCATGACCGAGTACTCCCTCCAGAGTCCTGACCTTTGACCCCCTTGGAGCCTGAGGATTCTGCTCCCTGGGACACTTACAGCTCAGGTAAGGCTACCTGGAGTCTCCCGGTGACTCCCATCGTGGGGAGGGACTGGAGAGGAACTTTGTGGCTGGGGGTGGAGGTAGGTAAGGACCAAGTATCCCTGGGAATCCTCAGGGTTTCTCCTGGAAATAGATACCCCCACCTGTGGGTCTGCCTCCATTTCCTCTGCCTCAGACACACTCTGGACATTTGGCCAGCCCTGCCCCTCTCTCATCTCCTCTTCCCCAGTTGATGGCATTTCCAGGTCTGTGACCCACTCCCAGTCGATCTTCTACCTTCCCACCATCTATCTAGTCTGACCATCTCCAGCTACCTCTCCTGCTCACCTCTGCTGTCCGCCACTCCTCTCTCCTGTCTCCTTTCTCCACCTCTCTCTGACCATCTTTGACACTTCTGTCCACTGCTCCTCTCTCTGGCCACCTCTGGCCACCGTTCATCTTAGTGATCATCTCTTTTCACCTCTTCTGTCTTGGATCGTCTTTAACAGCCCTGTCCACAGCTCCTCTCTCTGGCCACCTCTGTCTCAGTGACCACCTTTGATGTCTCTGTCTGCTGTGCTGCTCTGTATTCATCTTTCATGGGCTCTCTTGCCCTTGTTCAGCCCTGACGCTCAGCTGTGGCCTGTGACTGTCTCTGACCATCTTTGACATCTCTGTCTCCGACTCCTCTCCAGCCACTAATGTCCATCTTTATTCCCCAGCTTACCCTGTCCACATTTCCTCTCTCTGACCATTTTCACTGTCTCTCTTGCCCTCTTCACACCCCTGACCCTAACTGCCAGTTGACAACCATCTGACCATCTCTGGCCTTTACCGACCACCTCTCTTCTCTGTTTCTGTGATCATTTCTAACATCCCTGGCTGCCTTTCCTCTGTCTGATGACCGCTCCTCATACCCATCACCCAGCTGTCCCCTCCTCCTGACCACCTCTCTGGCTTCTGACCATTTCTGACCATCTTTTACCATCTCTCCTGGATCTGACCACCCCTGACAACTTCCTCTCTCTTTGTCCACCTCTTACCATCTCTCTTCTCTGGTCATATCCAACTACTACTAATCACGCCCACCCTGACCACTGCTTCTCTCTGGCCCTCCTTGGCCATCTCTCTGTGACCATGTCTAAAGCCCTCTTGCATATCTTCTACCCACCCTGACCAACCCTCCCATTCTCTGACTGCCTCTGACCATTTCTACTCACCTCCCTTCCCTCTGACCATCTTTGTTCATTTCTGCTCCCTCTGCCCTTCCATGATATGTCTCTCTCAGTCTTTGACTATCTCCTCCAGCTTTTGATATGTCTGACCATTCCTCTGACCATCTTTAACCAACTCTACTGCTCTTAGCCCATTGTGACCTTCTCTCCTGGTCTTGGACCACCCCAGCCCCCTCTGACACCCCTCTTCTGGCCTCAGCCTGCCCTAATGCCTCCCTTCTTCCCTGCAGGCCACCCCTGCCCGAGATGGCCGTCCTCCCGCTGCTCCTTTGCCTGCTACCGCTGGCCCCTGCCTCATCTCCACCCCAGCTAGCCACACCCAGCCCGTGTCCCCGCCGTTGCCGCTGCCAGACACAGTCACTGCCCCTAAGTGTGCTGTGCCCAGGGGCAGGTCTTCTGTTTGTGCCACCCTCTCTGGACCGCCGGGCAGCCGAGTTGCGCCTAGCAGACAACTTCATTGCAGCTGTGCGGCGCCGTGACCTGGCCAACATGACGGGCCTACTGCATCTGAGCTTGTCACGTAATACCATCCGCCATGTGGCAGCTGGTGCCTTTGCTGATCTTCGCGCCCTGCGTGCCCTGCACCTAGATGGTAACCGGCTGACCTCACTGGGAGAGGGTCAGCTGCGCGGCCTGGTTAATTTGCGCCATCTCATCCTGAGCAACAACCAGCTGGCAGCCCTGGCGGCTGGTGCCCTGGACGACTGTGCTGAGACACTCGAGGACCTCGACCTCTCCTACAACAACCTGGAACAGCTGCCTTGGGAGGCTTTGGGCCGCCTGGGCAACGTCAATACATTGGGCCTCGACCACAACCTGCTGGCTTCTGTGCCCGCCGGCGCCTTTTCCCGCCTGCATAAGCTGGCGCGGCTGGACATGACCTCCAACCGCCTGACCACCATCCCACCCGACCCACTCTTCTCCCGCCTACCACTGCTCGCCAGGCCCCGTGGCTCACCTGCCTCTGCCCTGGTGCTGGCCTTCGGTGGGAACCCTCTGCACTGCAACTGCGAGCTGGTGTGGCTGCGGCGGCTGGCGAGGGAGGATGACCTCGAAGCCTGCGCCTCCCCGCCTGCCCTGGGTGGCCGCTACTTCTGGGCTGTGGGTGAGGAGGAGTTTGTGTGCGAGCCGCCTGTGGTAACTCACCGCTCACCGCCCCTGGCAGTGCCTGCTGGTCGGCCAGCTGCCCTGCGCTGTCGGGCTGTGGGGGACCCCGAGCCCCATGTGCGTTGGGTGTCACCCCAGGGCCGGCTGCTGGGCAACTCGAGCCGTGCTCGCGCCTTCCCTAATGGGACGCTGGAGCTGCTGGTCACAGAGCCGGGTGATGGCGGCACCTTCACCTGCATCGCTGCCAATGCAGCCGGTGAGGCCACGGCTGCTGTTGAGCTAACCGTGGGCCCCCCACCTCCCCAGCTAGCCAACAGCACCAGCTGTGACCCCCCGCGGGACGGGGATCCTGATGTCCTCACCCCACCTTCTGCTGCCTCCGCCTCCGCCTCCGCCAAGGCAGCAGACACTGGGCCCCCTACTGACCGTGGTGTCCAGGTGACTGAGCATGGGGCCACAGCTGCTCTCGTCCAGTGGCCGGATCAGCGGCCTATCCCAGGCATTCGCATGTACCAGATCCAGTACAACAGCTCAGCCGATGACATCCTGGTCTACAGGTGCAGTGCCCAGGCAGTGGGCAGCGTGGGTCGGAGCGAGGTGGAGGGAGGGTTAGAGAGATGCCTGTTGATACCCAGACAGCTGAGAAATGAGGCTGCAGGGTTACAAAGGAAATCAGACAGCAAAGGTCAAAGAAATCAGGCAGAGAGGGTTGAATAGGAATCTGGCAACAGTGGTAAAAAGAAATAAGGCAGCAAAAGTAAATAGTAACAACCGTTTAAAGGAAATCAGGCAGCAAGGGTAAAAAGTAACCAGGCCCGAAGAATAAAGAGTCGATGGAGGAAGGCAAGTTTGGGGTGATACAAACAAATTTTAGTAGTAAAGGTATAGAGAAGCCAGGTATTTCCAGGTGACAGGGCTAGATACAAGACAGGCTGCTGGAAGAAAAAGAGATCGAGCAAGAAGGTTCAGTGATTATGAGGAAGATGAAATGAGAGCCCTGCTGCAAAGGAACCCAGACCAGAGGTTAAAGGAAAATGGGAAGGAGTTAAGTAGAGACTCAGTTTGGGGTTTGTGCAGTGCAAACTGCTCCATGTGTTTGGAGTTCTTACACGGCAACGTCTCAATTTTTTTATTTTCTAAATCAAATTAAACCTAGTTAAAGTTCCATCTGCTAGGTGAGCAGGAATGTTGAGTTTGCCACTGTTGGGGATACCCTTCTCTTTTCTGTTGTTGCAAACACAAAACCTGGAGCTTAAACACTCCAAGGGGTGGGTCAGTACAATTTCTGCCCCTGAGCTGGAGGGTACTTGGAACATCTGCTGTGGCCACATGTGGTTCATAGTGGTGGCTCTGAACTGGGTGCTGCTGACACCTCTCACCCAGTCCAGCCTTGCATGGAAAGCTGTGGATGGCTCCCTATTCTCACTGCCAGTCTCAGCCAAGGGTGTAGCCCCCAAGGCTTGACTGCAGAGGACTGGGCCTCCTAAGACCTCGGGTCTGCATCTTGTAAACTCAGCATCTGGGTCCTGTTTCCCTCCCCAGGGACCCCAAGAGATCATCACTTGATCTCCTTTTCAGACCTGGGAACCTGATAAGCTCATGCCACTCCCTTTCATAGGTGGTACTTGGTATATTCCATGAAGGGTCCACACTTGAAAATCACACAAATCCTTTCCACTGTGCCTGGCAGAGGATGAGATGAATGCTCTCCTAGATAGTCACCCTCCCAGAGACAATCACAGAGTTTCTTGCACCTCCCTTATTAAAGCAGTTTAAGAATAAAGCCGATTATAAAACAAGTTTAATCTCCAAGCACTCTGCTACAAAAGGAATATAGTGGAATTGGGTGGTAGAGAAACTAGCAACAGAGATCAAAGGAATCAGTGGGCAGAGCGGGAAAGAAATAAGGCAACGGAGAAAAATCAGCAGTGGTGACTGAGTCACATCATTTTAATGAAAATGGTATCAGATGACAGGACTCACTGGAAAGCAGGCTATACATATAATATGGCAGCAGGGCTGGGAAGATGTTCATGGGTAGGTTAGAAGGAAATCAGGCTCAGTGATATGGAGGAATCAAGCGGTTAGATTAGAAAGAATCTCGCTGGACACTAGAGGCAAAGAGACATCGGGCACAGGCTGGAGGGAAGCCAGACAGGAGCAAAGAGTCTAGAGGGAGACAGAGAGGTAGAATTAGAGGGAAATTGGATAGGGGGTTTGAAGGAAATAGGAATTGGGTTAGAGGGAGGTCAGACGGTGAGGACACAATTGGGCGGGGAGCTGGAGAGATTTCTGGCAGCAGGGCTCGAAGGAGCTCGGGTGGTGTGGCTGGTGGGAAATCAGGTGAAGGACTAAGGGAGCTCAGGCAGTGAGCTAGGGAAGAAAGGCTGGGGGGCAGTGAAATCAGGTGGCGGAGTGGAGCAAAGTTGGGCAGCAAAGCTAGAGGGAACTTCAGTTGCAGGCTGGGGAGAAGGTGGGTTGGCAGTGCAGGGTGGAAGTCGGGCAGCGGGGTATAAAATGAAACAGGACTGGAGAGCTCGAGCAGCGGGGCTAGAGTGAAACTAGGCAGCAGAGCGGAGGTGAAGGCAGTGGCGCTGGAGGGAATGTGAGCGCGGGGACAAAGGGAGCTCAGACGAGGGGACTTCAGAGGACTGTGACAGCCAAGTTAGCCGGTGGGCTGAGGGAAAATTGGCTAACAGGCTGGAGGGATAGCAGTCCGGCTGCTGGCTGGGTGTCACACTAAAGGGAACTCCAGCGGCGGTTGGAGTGAACTGAGGCAGCTGGGCGGGGGGGGGTGGGGGGGGTGGGGGGGGGATCCTCTAGGCGGGAGGGTGGGGGCGGAGTGCAGGGCGGAGGCCGGGTAGCTGGAGACCTGACCCCTATGTGCCTGTGCCCCCAGGATGATCTCAGCTGACAGCCGCTCCTTCCTGTTGACGGACCTGGCGTCAGGCCGCACCTATGACCTGTGCGTGCTGGCGGTGTACGAGGACAGCACCACTGGGCTGACGGCCACGCGGCCCGTGGGCTGCGCTCGCTTCTCCACCGAGCCCGCGCTGCGGCCCTGCGGGGCCCCACAGGCACCCTTCCTGGGCGGCACCATGATCATCGCGCTGGGTGGTGTCATCGTGGCCTCAGTACTGGTCTTCATCTTCGTCCTGCTCATGCGCTACAAGGTGCACGGCGGCCAGCCCCCCGGCAAGGCCAAGGCAGCCGCTCCCGTCAGCAGCGTTTGCTCCCAGACCAACGGTGCCACACCGGCCCTGTCCGCTCCTGAGCCCTCCGCACCCAGGGCCCACACCGTGGTCCAGCTGGACTGTGAGCCCTGGGGGCCCAGTCACGAACCCACGGGACCCTAGCCTCGTGCCCACCTCTGTGGCTCTTCTGGCCCAAGGGACCCCCTGTGGGACCCGGCCTCAGACTCACCAAATTGTTCACGGTTTTTAAAACTCTGACGGGGAGGGTGTCAGGGGCACTGGGGGGCACAACAAGAAAGTCCTATTTTTCTAAGCTTGGGCCTGGGCCCTTGCCCTTGTCTCTGTCTGTGGGAGTTGGGGGGATCATGCAGGGGTCTGGAGCTGGGGATGCCTCCTCTGGGGAGAGACCCACCCAGTTCTGCCCAAGGTCCCCGGATGTGGCTGAGAATGGTCATCCATTTAATCAGCGTGTCGTCTCTGAGCATGCCCTGTGGTGGGTGATGCTGTAGTGACTCCGGCAGCCCCAAGCTCCGCCCTCAGACAGTGATAACTCAGTGATCAGAGATGTGGTGATGTTAAAGTCTGGGAGATTGTGGGAGCCCAGAAAAGGTGCCTGACCCGCCTAGGGAAGGCTTCCTGGAGGAGACGTGACCTGAAAATAACATCTGAAGGAGATAATTGGCCAAGAGCAGAGGGAAAAGTGTTCCAGGCAGAGGGCACGGTACAACCAAGGACTTAGTAAGTGCCGGACATTGGGGTTACTGTGGTAAAGGTGAGGCTGGAGGGGTGAGCAGGGTCCAGGCTTTCTAGGCTGAGGAGCTCAGGCTCTAGCCTGATAATATTGGGAAGCCATGGAAGATTCTGTGCAGGGGATGACAGGGTTAGGTTTGGGCTTTAGGAAGATCCTTCTAGCTACCACGAGGAAGGTGGACCAGAGGGGAAAACAAGCAGGGAGCCCGGGTGGAAGCCAGGGTGGGGACAGCAGCCCAGGTGGGTAAGGACAAGACTGGACCAGGGCAGAGCTGGGGAAAGTAGTTAGGGTTGGGTGAGAGACATTCAGGAAGCTGAGCAGATGAGTTAGAGAGCTGAAGTACCATGGGGGAGGGAAGTGTCCAGGATGACACCCAGGTCTATGGCCAAGGAGAGGACAGTGGAGCTGCTATGATGCAGGACCAGAGAGAAGAGGCAGATTTAGGGAAGATGCCAAAGCCAGTGTGGGACTTGGTGGATGTGTAGCACTCAGAGGACATCTAAAGGGTGATAGCCAGGGGGCCTCAGGAATGCCGGTCTTGGGCAGGAGCTGGGGACAGAAATGACAGCTCTGTCAGTAGTGATGGGGAACTGAGGCCACCAGGGTGGTGAGACAGCCTCTGGGATTTTCCATTTCTAAGGGATAGACAAAGAAAAACTTAGACTTAAAAAGACTAAACAGGAGCAGCAGGTGGAGGGACAGAGTGAAGCAAACAGGACAAGTCAGATCCAAGTGACTATTGTGTTTAATGACATCAAGGCTGCAATGAGAGCAATGTTAGGGGTCCAGTTGGACTGGTGCCAGACCCCGCTGATTCGAGAATGGGAGTTAAGAGTGTAGGTAGGGAGTGTAGACCTGTGATTCGGGGGCCTGGAGTCTGGTTCAGGTTGACCTGGACCTTTCTGCCCCACTTTCTCCAGGGATGGACTTCACTCTGTCTTGGACTGCCCTAGGCCCCCCTCAGACACCAAACCCTGGGCCTTGGAAATGTCCGGACTCCTTGGAGATTGGGGAATGGGATTAGCAGCAAGAGGAACAGTGCTCCTTGACCTCAGGCTTACCTCTAGTGGTGGGTCAGAGGCAGAGATGTGGAGGGAACTGGGGTCCTGTCGGCCTTCTCTGGAGTGATGCTGATGTGAGGAGCAGGGTGAAGAGGGCCAAAGACTGGCCTTGCCGTCCTCATGATGCGGGGCGCCCTAGCTTTGTTGGTGGGCGTAGCCTTTGGAAATGATGTTCTATTGGCCGTGGGAACAGCCTGAGTCCCGGGGATCTGGCCTGACTCCCAAGTCCTCCAGCAGCATCGTTGTTAACCTCAGATGTCTGAGATCAGAAGCAGCCATCAGGGACTTTAAGGTGTCTTGGGAAAAAAGCCTAGGGAGATTTGGATACCTAGAGCCAGTTTCTGCCATGAGGGGGAGCCAGAGTGCACTGTTCTTCAACTCTGTTTTTAAAATATTAAGTTATTGCGTGCCTACTTGTGCTACCTGCTGGGGATTCAATAATGAACAAACACAGGCCTGTCCTGCCCTCACACACCTCACCATTTGGTGGGGAAACAAATGTTAAATAATCACAAAACCAAGTGTAAGCCTCTGTGGTGACAAGTGGGGGCCATGCAGGAGAGACACATGGAACTGTGAGACCCTGTAACCAGGGGACCTGACCCAGGAAGAAAGGTTGAGGGAGGCTTCCTGGAGGAAGTGATGCCCCAGCTGAGACCTGAAGGATGATCAGGCTGGAGTTAACTACACGGGTAGAAAGGGCACTCCATGCCAATGGAACAGCATGTACAGAAGTCCAGGGGCTGAGGGATGCATGGTGAGTAAAGGGACTGAAAGAGGCCATGTGGCTGAAGTGGGGTGGGGAAAAGGAAGTGATGCATGTCGAGACTGGAGAGGGAGAAGGGGACAGGTGATGCAGGCCACTGTAGGCCACTAAGAGGAGTCTGGATTTTATTCCAAGTGCCATGAGAAGTCATTGGAGGGTTTTCAGCAGTGAGGAGAGTTGTCCTCCCTGATCCTAAAGAAGCTCCAGTAGCAGGTCTGTTTGCATGTGGGGACAAAAGTGAAGCAGGGAGACCAGGGAGGAGGCTACTGCAATGGTCCAGGCAGAAGGCTGACCCAGCCCAGGCTGGGGCCTGAGTGGGTGATTGGAGAGAGATTTGAAACTACCTCACCAGAAGCCTCCATCCCCTATGCAGATGAGGGCAGTGAGGGTCACTGTCCATCTACCTGGTTTTCAGGCAAGATTGCAGAGAGACTGGGTAAGAAGAGTTGTGTGGCCCTGGTATCTGATATCCAAGGATCCATTCCTTGGATGGGGGAGGTGACTTCTCTGTAGCATAGGAATTAATGACCTTTTCCAGGTTCAAGTACCAGGCAATCAGTGGACCCAGGCTCTGCAAGGCAGAGGTTGTGGCTGATGGGGTGGGGGTGGGGGAATGTAGACACAGGAAATGCAGAGCCAAAAGGGGGATACACCTCGTGGTAGCTTATTACATGTTTGGAAGTAGGGAGGGTAGAAGGAGGTATATGGGGGCAGACTGGTCGCTCTAGCATGCCCCCCTGTATCCCCCACAGAATGCCTGAACCATCCCCCACCCCCATGCAGAAACAATACAAGTGTACAAATGGTCACGTGTATCTAGAATTTAAAGTTTAAATGTAGCTTGTCCAACACTGCCTAGCTAATTTCCTGAGCTCAGGGAGTGCTACTCCATCCACTGCCCATCGCCATCAGGCTTTGAAAATGCCCTGCACATTTTTGAGACCACCATCCTGGTGCCAAATGCCAGGTTACTGGAACATTTTCAAGTCACTAGTCCTGATACCAGGACTCTCATGCTGCCTAATCCAACCCGCCTGTTTGGGTGTGGCTAATCTGGGCATCCTTGTGATCCCTTGCAAGGCCTCAGCTCATTGCAAGCTTTTGCAGCTCTTCACATGGGCTCACAAAAGCAATGATCGGTATCAATGCTCGGTGTTGCCCTGACCTGTGTAGAGTAGTGCTGAGAACGACATAGTGGTGACCAACATAGCCTCAGACCCTGCCCTCAGAGTTCTAGTCCAGTGGAGGAAATAGATACGAAACAATGACAGCCCAGGGTGGCCAGGGCTGGGATGGGGGAAGCCCAGGTGAGAATGGTTAGGGCCTGTTTAAGCCCAAGGAACTGTGGGAGTCCAGAAGGGGCTCCTAAGAGCCTGGGCTGGGAGCTGGGAAGAGTGCAAGATTTCCCGAAGACAGGGTCAGCTTCTTGGCAGCATGACCCTTGGCAGTCACACAAAGCCCCACTTTTAGAAGGACCCTCTGCTTGGTTGAATGCCCCTGCTGTCACCATTGTGAAATTCTTAGTGATTTTTGAATAAGGGCCTCTACATTTTCGTTTTGCACTGGGTCTTGCACACTTGCAGGCTATACAAAGAGCCAAAAGAATGAAGGGCCTTCCAAGGAGAGAGGACACTGTGCAAAAAACAAGAAAAGAGGACAGGGTTGTGCACTTGAAGAGTTGGCCAAAGTTCTGTGACAGCCAAGCTCGCAAGTGGGCAGTTGCCAGCTGCCAGGCTAAGGAGCTGTGACTCTGCTAAAGGCACTGGGGAGCTATGGGGAGGGACAGGGTCAGGCTCAGACTTAGAAAGATCCATCTGGCTACAGTGCAGAGGGGGGCCAAGGGCAAAGAACAAGTTTGGGGGGGGCTCAGTTACCTGCGGAGGGAGCTGGGAGTGTCTGGCTCCTGTGGACAGCATTATGAAGGAAGAGCCTTGAATGCTTGGGTGACAAATATCCCAGTGCATGAGGACACTGGCTGGGGACACCCCAAAACCACAGGATGAACCCACAGCTTTTTTTTCACTTGAAGATTTTCACCGTTGAAAATGGGAGGGGGTGCACATTGGTAGTTAAATGGTGTCACTGGTAGGTACTTTAAAATCTTTTTATATGAGAACTCATATAGAATAATGGAGGTGAATGCAAAATTGACAAGAATTTAGAGTATAAATGTGAGACTTCAAAGAACTTTAGTCTGGGTATATTCTGGCTTCAACTCTTTGGAACCCCCAGGTGCACTTCCCTGTCCCCAGTCCTCTGGATAAAATGTCAATTCTCTGGGAACCTTCTCCCCCATAGCCCTAAATGCTGTGGCCCCAGGGCTGGGAACTGACACCCTTCCTGCCCCTCCACTCACCCTTCTGTGGCATCACCCCTCTCCCCACATGCCCCACCACCTTGACTTTCCTTCTCTGCTGTTGACCTCTACCACCTCTGTCCCCAGAGCTGGCCCCTCTCCTAACCCCTTAGGCATCTCACACCCACTGGGTCCTACTGGCCTTAGCTTCTTCCCAAACCTGAAGAGCCTGGGAAGGATCTTAAGCAGGTGAGAAGTGAAGCTATTGTAGGAAAGTCAGTTCCCTCTTGAATTCTCTGCTACTCCCCCTACCAAAGGCAAGGGTTCTGGGGGAAAAGGCGCTAGAGGCGTAGGCTCCTAGGACCTAGGGGAGGAGAGGCTGGAAACTATAAGTCCCTTGCCACTCCCTGTCTGGAACCGGCCTTGTCCTTCCTCCATGGGTCCTCGGTGAAGCTGCACTGTTCTCCAGCTCAGATCATTCTTGGAGGATGGGAGTGACGTGGAAGCCATTGTCTTCCCTTGGGGAGCTCCGCCCCAGATCCCCCAGACCTCTCCGTCTGGCAGATGGTGTCTTCTCCTGCCTCTGTCTCCAGTCACTCCCATGACCTAGGAGTTCAGGTCCCTAGACCTCTATTCCCTCAGACACAAGTCAGTCTCCATTCCCCCCCCATTTCTCAGAATCCAGGAGTCCTGGCTCCTTGCCCCACCTCCCCAGGACCCCAAAAGTTCAAGCCTGACGTTTCTCCCTGTTCAACAGGCTCAGGAGTCTGCCTCTCTTTTCTTAGGAACCATAATATTCTTGCCTTTCCTCTTTTGATATCCTAATTCATTATTTTCAGTCTCAAACTTGGACCCCTCTCCCCTCCAAACACAACCATGTCCTCCACATTCAAAGGCCCTTTTTTGAAGAAATCTCTTCTTTGTCTCTCTCGGTCTTTATATCTCTCCTCCACTCTGTCTTTTTCTCTCTGTTCCTTACCCTGTCTGTCCCTGTCCCCACACCCATCTCTCCATCTGGCTGTAATTTTCTTGTATTTTTCCTCTCCTTCTTTTAGTGTCTCTGCTCATCTCTGTCTCTCCCCTCCCCATAACTCTCTCCCCTCTTCTCTCTCTGCCCCCCTCCTTTTTCTCTCTCTCTCTGCCCCTTCTCCCTGCCCTGCCCACATAATTATGCTTCATTATGATCCATGTCACCAGGTTAGGCTGAAGTCGGTGCTCGTGGGGACATCGTGTGCAGACCCAGGCATCTGAGACTACCTGGGCCCCCACAATGTGCCTGGCCTCAGCCCGGCCCTGGGCAGGTGAGACTCGCAGCCTTGCCTTTGCCCTTGGACTGTGAGGTGGAGCCCTTCTCTGGGGTCCCCTTGGCGCTCCCTTCAGGTCTGCGGGGGGCGGGCTGGAGAGGCTGCACTGCTGAGCCGGTGTCCGTGCGCCCCCTCCCGGCCGCGGCTGTCCTCACACCTGCCTGCTGTGCGCTCAGTTTCCTGTGCGGTGAGTGACGCGCGGGAGACGCGGGAGGCTGGTGAGCTGGTCGGATCTACACGGGTCGTGCCGTCTGCGGCTGGGCGGCTGCCTGACTTGGGTCTGTAGCAGGGAATTGGCCACAGCGGAGCTTCTCGTGATAGGGCTCTGGCCAGCGGTGACGAGGGACTATTTCGGCAGATTCTGGGACAGGGGATTGACCAGACTGGTGGTGGGCAGACCAGGCAGGCCTTTCTGGGACTAAAGGTCCAAGGGAAGTGACTATTTTAAGCTAATGTGTATATATATAGTAGACATTGTTTCGGGCCCTTTACATCCATCACCTGATCTTCCCATAGTTCTGTGAAGGTGGCTAACACCCGCTTCTACAGATGAGACAAGGCGGCCCCAAGAAGTGAGGCACTTTGCCCACGTTCGCGTGGCTAGAGTCAGGATCAGAACCTGATGCGTCTGGCTCCAAAATCCACCTGATTGTGCTGACTCCCTTCTCTGCTCTCCCGCTTCCCTCAGGCCCGACAGCCGGTTTATGAGTTTGCAAGGCTGTCGCCTCCTCACGGCTTCCTTGGAGAACGCGGGGGGGGGGGGGGGGGGGAGCAGCTCAGCCTCCAGTGGCACCTGTGGCCGCCCCTGCGGTGCTGGTGACGGCGCAGCGGGAGGGGGCGCCGCCCTGACCGCGCCTGAGCCCGCGCGGGGGCCACTCGGTGCTGCGCTGCCTGGCCGCCGGGCGAGCCCCGCGGTGTCCCGCGCCGAGAACGCGCGTGGGCGAGCCTCCGCGGCGCTAGCGCTTCCGCGCCGCCCGATGCTGGCGCCGCGACTGGCACGGGGTTTGCCGCGGGGCGCGCGCTCGGCCCACACGCCTGCGCCTTGCGCCTCCCTGCCAGTCCTGCGGGACCGCGTGGAGCACGCTGCCCGCCAGCCGCTTCTCGTGCGTCCTGAGCCCTCCCAGGCGCTGCGGGGGCAGAGCGCAGATCTGCGGGACACCGCGTCGGGCCACTCATCCCGTGGTGCTGATGGCTCGCCACAGTTGTCTGCAAGCCGGAGACAAGGCCTGTAGCCACGTGTCCGTACCATTGCTGCCACGGGGTTGCTGGGGCTACGCCTGCGCGGTGCCCCTTTCGTGCCGAGCCAGGGACCTTGTGTGTAGGAAGGCCGGCAGGCGGGCAGCCTGCGTTCTGGGGAGGAGGGGCAGCGCCGAAGGGGCTCGGGCTCTGAGCTTCGGTGCGGTGCTGCGCCTAGACGCAGACCAGCTGGTGCTGCGGCCCCCGCCACGTGCAAGTGCTTTTCCTAGCTACCGCCGGAGCCCTGGAGGCGTCACCTCCCATCCCTTCTTTGCTCTCAAGTTCAGCAGCAGCGTCTGGCTCCGAGTGCAGCCGGCTTTTCCAACGCGGAGGTGCTGGGGACGCGCAAGCCCACCCTGGTGCTCCGGACCGGGGGTCGCTGTCCGACCTGCCCTGCTGTCTCATTCCCGCTCGCTCCCAGCCGCGGTCCCCGGCAGCATTCTGACCAAAGCCAAGCCCTAGCTCAGGGCTTCTCCAGGGCGCCGTGGCCAATAGGCAGAGCGCCATGCACCGCCTGGCCTGGCGGGGCTTGGGGCAGCTGATGACAGGTGAGCAGCCCGGGAGTGTCTGAGATGGACAGGTGATGAGATTCCTGGGGATCAGGGTAGGGGAACATAAAACTTTACATTCAATTGCTCACAGAGCAGCCCGAAAGACAGTATTTAAATGCAAATCTTGTCCCTCCTCCACTCAAAATCTTCCCATGCAGCCCTGGCCGGGTGGCTCAGTGGATAGAGGGTTGACCAGGACGCCTGGGTTACAGGTTCCATCCCAGTGTGGTCGGGGCACGTGTGAAATGCAACCAATCCATGTGTCTCTCTCACATCGATGTTTCTCTCTCACACCCCCCCCCCCATGCTCTCTAAAAGTCAATGGGAAATAAAATACCCTCAGGTGAGAATTAACAAAAAACAAAACATTTAAAAAATCTTCCCATGCAATCATCCCACCTCACTCCCAGCAATAGCAAAGTCCTTTCATTGTTTTCTGAGGTCCCATATGATCTGCTCTCATTACCTCTCCGAGCTCATCTCTCACTCTTGCCCTTCCCGCATTCTGTTCCAACCACACCGGCCACCTTACTTTCTTCTACCTGCTCTAGGCCCTTTGCACTGGCCGTCCCCACGATGTCCTTATGGAGCTCTCCCTTGACTCCTTCAAGTCTTCGCTCAAATGTCACCTTCTTACTGAGGCCCCCTGACCACCCAATTTAAAATCGCTATCTCCCAATGCCTACAATCTCTAGCCCTCTCCTGCTGCTTTCGCAGGACATATCACTTTCTATATACCTACTTAGTCTCTTTCTCTGCTACACAGTAGTTCCTTGAGGACCATATTTTAAAATTTTTAAGCAAGTTTTAAGATACACAATTGCACAACTTTTAAGTATCCAGCCTGATGAATTTTCACATGTATACACACCCTTGTAACCATTGCCTAGATCAAACTATAGAACATTTCTATCACCCCGAATAGCTCCATGAAGTCAGGTTTTTTTTAAAAATCCTCATCTGAGGATATTTTTTCCATTGCTTTTCAGAGAGAGTAGAAGGGAGAGAGAGAGAAACATTGATGTGAGAGAAACAGATCAATTGTCTGCCTCCCACATGCACCCTGACAGGGCTGGGGATCAAGCCTGCAACTGAGGTACATGCCCATGGCAGGAATCGATCCCGGGACCCATCAGTCCTTAGGCCGATGCTCCAACCACTGAGCCAAACTGGCTAGGGCCATGAAGTCAGATTTTTACAAAAATGTTTTGTTCACTGTTGAATCACCAGCACCTATGAGAGTGGCCAGCACTCAGTAAATATTTGTAGAATTAATAATAGTAATAACAATAACATAATAGTTACAGTTTGTTAAATGGGTGACACATTATATGCGAGATGCTGGGCTAAGAGAGGTTGTTATTGCAGAAGGTCACATGCTCTTTTTGTTTTAATCCCTGCCCAAGGATGTGTCATTTTTTAAAATTGATTTGAGAGAGAGAGAGAGAGATTGACTGAGGTTTGAAATTGGCAACCTAGGTATGTGCCTGGACCAGGAATTGAACCTGCAACCTTTGCGATGCATGGACGATGCTCCAACCAACTGAGCCACCCGGTCAGGGCCACATGCTCTTCTCTTTATTACAGTGTAAAATGTGAACAATATGGTGGGGGAGAGAGATAAAATAATAATAGCTAATATTGAATGCTTAACTTTTCTGCTAGTCTTTGAGGTAGTTTCTACAATAAATTGTAATAATTCCTTTTTCCTGGAGAGGGTATGGGGGAAGGGCCGGAGCTCAACTCTCTTGCCAAGTTTGTTCAGCTAGAAAGTGGCAGAGCCAGGATTTGAACCCAGGCCCACTTGCTTCCAGAGCACAAGTTTTTAACCACTTTTTGTTTTGTTCTGTTTATTTGTACTGCTGCACAAAGACTTATAAATAGTCCAGACTTATGAACTGAGTGGTAAGTGCTTTTATATGTAATGTATGTATATTATATAATGTATTCCTAACAGCCAAGACCTGGACGCAGGTCTTTTTATCAGCCCCATTTTATAGAAGAAGTAGTTGAAATCACTGCTCCGCGGAAGAAATCACTGAGCAGGTGGCCGCTCTGTGCAGCAGGACTCTGTGCAGTTGGACGCTGACCGTGGTCCTGAATATATTACACTACGGCTCAGGATTTCCCCATAACCCTGGAGTTAGGAGGTCCTCACCCAATCTTTTCAGTCCTGAAAAACAGCGGGAGGTGAGAGAAAAGTTAGGGGATACTCAGAGGGAAGCTAGGGTTTCTTAGAAATGAAGACATGGACTTCAATTAATTTATTCATGAAAGCTCAAGCTCGACTCTGGAGCCAAGAGGCATGAACCAAAATCCTACCACAAGTGTGATCTTGGGCAAATCATGTCACCTCTCTGATGCTCTATTTTATCCTCTGTAAAATGTGGATAACAATGCCAACAACATCATGAATTAATAGAACAGTTCCTGGCATGCAGTAAATATTTGATTTTTTAAATTTTTTTTTTAGTAATCTATTTTAATAATTACCTCAGACCAAGCCTGTGCCCACTGCTTCCTGTTCTAAGGCCACACTTTCTAGCCAGACAAGGGTACTCAGCACAGCCACTGCCTAGCCCTTGGGGCCTTGGTGAGCAAATTACCCCAGTGCTGCCCTGACAAGTGCCGTGGTTGCTGCCAGGCCTCCAAAGGTGACTGGCACCAATGCCTGTTAGCCCAGTCCCCAGTAAGCCCCACTGCCCTTGAGAGGCCACTGGTCTGCACTGTCACTGAGACATCCACTTACCTGCATTTGGGGGAGCCCTCTATGGATTCTCTGGCCCCTGTCTACTGCCTGGCAGATCTCTGTGACACAGCCCATGCCAACCTTGAGCCTTTTAGTCTGGATTTGACCCCACTTCTGTGGCCAAATCGCTGTACCGCCTCCCAGATCCTCTTAGCTTGTGGTCTGAGGCTGGACATGAGTCCAAAAGATCTCAACAGGCCCCATCCACCATCCCTCATTGTCCTTAGTACCCTCAGGTTACCCATAGTGACCCCTCTTTTCCTGCTGATGCCCCCCTTTGACTGTCCCACTGGTCCTCAAAGATGTCCATTCCAAGATTCCTAGTGGCCCTATTCCTCCCCTACCAATGGCTACTCATCCCCTCCTCACTGACCTGCTTGACTCCTCACTGACTCTCCACTTGTCATTAGTCACCACCCCTGAGACCCCTATTACCCTCCATTAACTATCCAGGGTCCTCAATTAACTCCCTAATTGATTCCCCTTTAACCCACAGGCTCATACCTGACTTTCCCACTGACCCTCCCTTTCACCCCCATTGAGCATCCCATTAACCCACTGCCCCGCCCCAATGGACCCTACTGCTGTTAAATTGACTTGCCCATTAACCCCACTTACTATCCTGTTGACCCCACCCCACGCCCCTACCCCACTGATCTGCACTGAGCTGTCCCTTGACCTTCCCAGGGACCCAGGGACTGGCCCATTAGTGCCCACATTTACACCCCCGTGGAGCTTCCCATTGAGCGAGTTCCCACACCACCCGACTCTCCCATTAAGCTTCCTGCTGTCACTGACTCCTCCCTTGGATTCTCGGGCCTTTAATTATCCCAACTGAGCCCCTCTTTGACTAATTTTCTCACTCACTGAGGCTTCCAGAGTGTCCCATTAATTCATTGACTCACCCTCTGACCTCACCCCCATTTACCCTCCAACTGAGCCTCCCCATTGCCACCCAAAGCCACCTCCTAAGCCTTCTCTTGGTCCTCAGTGACTTAGGGATTTGTCCACCCACTTTCTCCACTTGCCCTCTTCTTGATCTTCCCATTAATCCCCATGTGATCCGCTGATGCCCTAATTATTCTTTTCACCCCTCATTGAGCTCCCCGACCCCTTTTTAACTCTGACCATCCAATCACTCTATTATTGATCCCCCGTTAAATCTTTTACTGACCCTCCACTTAGCCTCCAACTGACCTCCTAGTGAACTCTCTTGTGATCCCTAATGACTACCCTCATTAACCAGTCATTAACATTTCCCTTGACCCGTCTCTGATCCTCCACTGACATTTCCAAGAATGTCTGCTGACCACTTCCACCCCCCCCTTTCCCCGCTGTTCTCCCCACCCATATGCCCCCCCTGTAGGTGGGTGGAATTCTGGAATCACTCCCTTTCTTTCAGGGTCACTGCCTCCACATTTACTACCAGGGCCTCCAACTCTACCTAGACACAGACTTCGGTTTCTCACAGACCTAAAACTGGGACAGCCTGGCACATGTGCTGCTGTGAAGGCCCTACCTGTGTGGACTCTGTGGCCCAGGGGACCCAAGCGGTCCCCCTGAGAACTTGCCCAACACCTGGAAGGTGGCAGACATTTACTGCCAGGCTGTGGCCCAGTCAGGAGGCCCCTCTGCCCCAGCCCATGCCGTGGCAGCACACTCTCTCAATTTGCAGGGGACATTTACTGCAAGCTGCTGGAGGTGGCCAAGGCTCCCCTGGGGCCCTGCTATGCAGCCCTGAACCCACTCCCATTCCTAAATGACTGCCTGGATGATGTGTGCTGCCACCGTGGCACCCGTCACTCGGCCTGCCCAGCCCTGACTACCTACACTGTCAGGCTCTGGGCACGTGCCTGCAGCGCTGGAGGACGCCTGACTTCTGTGAGTGTGCGAGGATTGGCAGAGATAGGTGAAGCTCGGGAGAGCTCCAATTTGGGCCACCAGGGGACGGACAGGAGAGGAGCAATGGAGAAGTTCAGTTCTGGGTGGACGGGGCCAAGCAAAGAAAGATGGGACCCGCAGAGGAGTTAGGACTAGGGTTGTAAAGCGGCCAGGCCTGGAGGGAAGCTGACGTTTCATTTTCAGCATCCTTCTGCCTTTTGTGCCTTTTATTTATTTTGAGAGTAAACTGATTAAAGCTGGGGACAGTGAAAAAGGAGGGGCCCTTATAAAGGTTTCCCCAGAGTCCTGTTCCCACCAATAGGACTGAGGGCTTACCCATCCAATCCAACCGGAGCTGCAGCTCCAATCTGTCAGAGTGGCTCTATTCTGACCAATCAGGACAGTGCCTTTGGACCAATCAAACTGAGGATTTGGTGTTCTTATTTGCATGACGATGACCAGTTAGCTGTGCAGACCAATCCAGGGACCAGGGGCGGGACATCTGTCTATATAAGCCACCCCCTGGGCTTGGAGAGCCATCTTCCACTCAGACCTTGTTTCCCCGCTGGAGTGGAGCCGCCTAAGAGGGCTCTCCAGGGATAGTCGCAGCTCCGGGCAGCCATTCCACAGCAGTGGGGTTTCACAGCAGTCCTGTGTTATGGTTGAGCTGTTTGCATTGAGTAAAGTTTCCTTCTTCACCGCACCCCAAACTGGAGATTCCTGTTGGCGTTTAAATGGTGCCAATGACCTTCAGTTGACAATTAGAAAGGGAAATGTAAGTCCTAAGCACTTGCCTTTGCCATCCGCCTGCTGCCTGACTTGTCCACCCTGAAGCCACTACGGACCTGTGCACAGACCTGTGATGGGAACTGTGTCCTGCCTGCCAGCCCTGCTCACTGTTCCACCAGTTGCTGAGGGCTCTGAGTGTGACTCTGGCCTCATCGTTGATGGCACAGACTGTGTGTCCCAGGACCACTAGGGCTGCTTCTACAAATAGACACTACATCCCTGTATGGGAGGTCCCAGGCCTGAGTGGGTGGGCACAGTCTCCCAAACCCCGTTATAAGATGTTCCCTGTACCTCACTATATCAGCCAGCATTTTCAGTTGCAACTGACAGAAAACGATGCCAACTACCTTAAATACAGCACGAAATAATATTACTTTTATTTGTGTAAAGTTGAGGCATGCAGGCGAGGCTGGATTCAAAGACTCAAATGATGTCACTAGGACTTGAGTTTCTTTCATTCCTGCCTTTTCTCTGTGTTGGCTTTTATATTAAGCGGGCTCTAGGTCCAACAGAGGCTCAGGATTACAGTGGTTTAAACTTGACACAGCTTATTTTCCTCCAATGAGTAGCCCAGGTGTAACCAGCTTGGTTCCTCCAAGTCAGGGACACGGGCTTCTCTCATGTGGCTCTGCCTCCGCTGTGGTATTGCCCTCATCTGCCCCCCCCCACATTGAAGCAAGTTGGAAAGGAAAAAAGAGGGGACAAGGTTGGCCCTCCTCCCTTTCAGGGCACAACCCAGAAGTGGCGCCTATCACTTCTGTGCAATTCCTATTGGCCAGAACTTCATGGAAGGGTTCCACTTGGCTGCAAAGGAGATGAAAGATGTATCTCTAGCTGGGTGGCCATGTGCAGCTAAACATTCTAATTCTAGGGAAGACATGGAGGGTGGATATTTGAAGACAACCACAGCATTATTCTCAAGCCACTTTTAGGCTTGTGGGGCAGTGGTGGTTTACTTCTCCAGGTTTATGACATCCAGTTTAGCAATCTCAGCGGGAAGACAGCACTTCTCCCTCAACAGTTCCAGCAGGAGTCCGAGCACTGGCTCTTATTGTCCCAGTGTCATTCATCCACCCATTCCTAAACTGTTCACAGAGGCCGAGGCATGTGGTACTCCGATTTGTATCTAACTGGCCAGACCTGGGGCATGTACCCAGAACTTGAGCCAGAGGGTAGGTATATCACCCAGGAAACCCCATAGACTGGAAGTGGGGCTAGTTCTCCAAAGAAATTGGGAGGCTGTTACCAGAAAACCATGGATGGACCCTGGGAAGCAAAGTGTTCCCTTCAAGGTTCTGAAGCTCCTTGAGTCCATTGGAAAGTAAACAAAGACACCGCCCCCCCCCCGGATGCTTTAGTTGTCTTGAAGATTCAAGGCCATTGGATGGGAGGGGGGGGGAATGATGTTTAAACCCTAGGACAACCTGGGAATGAAGAGATGCCCACAATGGGAGGAACAAGGCGTAAGAGCAGATACATCCGCAATTGCATATCCACTCCACGCCACAAAAATCAAATGCAGTGCACAAAGCTTGACTGCACCCTGGTACGAAAAGAACACTTATAGATATTTGAGAGACAATTGGAGAAACTTATCAATTTTATTATTCAATCTCATAGGGAAAAATATCTCAATGGATTTTTAGTTTGTATTTGTCTTATTAGAAGGTTAAGCACCTTTTCAAATGCCTACGGAACATTTGTATTTCCTTTCCTATTAACTTTCTGAATAACCTTTGCCCATTTTTTATATTGGGTCACTGGCCTTTTTCTTTTCAATTTCTAGGAATTATTTATGTATTAGGGAAATTAGTCCTTCGTGATGTGTTACACATATGCTTCACTGTTTATCTGTTATGTTCATAATGGTTTTTTGGATCTGATTTTGAGTCTGTCTGCTCTGCAAGTTGGGGAGGCACTGGTCCTGCCTGGCTGCCAGGAATGCTGTACTTGTTTGAGTGGCCAAGACCTCTAGTGCTGGTCCTTTTCCTGCCCACAGGGCACAGGCTGAATCCTGGATGGGGGTGTGCAGTACTGTGAGGCTGAGGAGGGTGCCATGTGTCGCCCAGTGCCTGTGGGCCTCTTCAACACCTTTCTTTTTTTTAATCCTCACCTGAGGATATTTTTTTTTTCCATTGCTTTTCAGAGAGAGTGGAAGGGAGAGAGAGGGAGGGGGAGGGGGAGGGGGAGGGGGAGGGGGAGGGGGAGGGGGAGGGAGAGGGAGAGGGAGAGGGAGAGGGAGAGGGAGAGGGAGAGGGAGAGGGAGAGGGAGAGGGAGAGGGAGAGGGAGAGGGAGGGAGAGGGAGGGAGAGGGAGGACTATCGATGTGAGAGAGACACATCGATTGGTTGCCTCCCGCATGGAGCCTACAACGGAGGTATGTGTGCTTGGCTGGAATCGAACTTGGGACCCTTCAGTCCTCCGAGCCAACGCTCTAACCATAGAGCAAAACCTGCCAGGGCCTCTTGACCACTTTTAATGGCTTTGGTGGGCTTGCATCCATGCCTGTTATGCCCTAGGCCTTTAAGCTAGCTACATAGGTGGGTTCAAGTCCCCAAGATCTTGACTGGTTCCATGTCATTGCTGATTTCCCACCCTGTCCTTGCTGTGCTTCCCCCCAACCATGGGTAATCCTTGGCTTTAGGGATGGCTGTGCACCTGTGGGAGCCAATCAGGAAATATGGGTAAGGGACTTCACTTCCAGCCAAAACCTTGTGCAGCCTGACACTCATTCCTGGGGCCTAGTGACCCCTCACTGACCTCCCATGGCCTTTTGACATAGAACTGTTCTCCTATGACCCTCTGATCTCACCTTGATCTCCATTGGCTCAAAGTCCTTTCCCTGATCTCCCATGACCCTCTAGACCCCACATAAACTTCACCCTGGACTTCTCAGGACCCTCTGGCCTTACCTTTCCCCAAGACCTGCTGAACTCCTAGGAACTACTGAGTTATAGAAGCTGTAATAAGGAAAGCACAGGCCACAGTGATCACGGCTGAGATGGGGGAAGCACAGGCAAACTGTTGGATCCCAGAGGAGGTGCCCCTAGTTTAGGGCATCAGTGAAGGCTTTCTGAAGGAGCTGACAAATGAGCCGAGGTCTCAAGTGAGGCTGGGGAAGAAAGCAGGTAGGAGCACTGCAGAACAAGGCCAGGAAAAGGGAGGGACTTTATTTTGGGACTGTGGTGAAAATCAACTAATGAGTATAAAATAGCACACTAAATGTCCATGAACTTAGGGTCAAGAAGGCTGTTGATGACTTAATAAATCACTAGGTCATGCAAGAAAACTGGGAAAATCACACATCTTTTACCATCCATCTTTGGTGTACATTGACTAATAAAATGAGTTCTGAGGAATGGGGGGCGGTGTTACCAGATCCAGGGAGCAGGGGAGCAGCACCTGGACTGCAAGGCTGAGGAATGAGATTTAAGTGGAGACAGCAGGCATAGACACTGCCACCGACAAGTCGCCCATGCTCAGCCGGGAAGAGGGAGGACATCTTAGAACTGATTTATTATAATGATAATTTTGAGATGTGAGAAACTCAGAGGTGTTTAAGTGCTGATGGGAAGAAACCAGAAAAGGAGAGGTTGGAAATACAGCAGAGAGATGCCAGGGTGGAGGATACCTGTTTTCCAAGGAACATGGAAGCCAGAGAGCAGCAGAAGAATTGGAATCTGGGCAAAGTGGGTAGTATTTACAAGAGAAAAACAAACCTGAAATCCCATGCAGAGAAATAGAATCTAGCTGTGAGTCAGAGACTAATTATAGGAGTAGGAGGATGGGCCAGCGAGAGACCAGCTAGGGTATCTGCTAGGGTATCTGGCAGGCAAGCTAAGCTAGAGCCTTTGGTTAAAGGGTCGAGACCCCTGACTGTGCCTTTTAAATGTCTACTGTAACCTTGCTCAAGTGACTCAACCTCTCTCTGGGCCTCAGTTTGCTTATCCACAAAAAATAGTAATAATAGTACCCACCACATAGGATAGCTGTGAGGATACATGCTGGGCATATAATAAGTGCCCAGTAAGTCTAAGCTCTTGTTGCCACTTTTATATTATTATTATTGGAGAGGCAGTATATATAGCAGAGTGGTTAAGAACACAGGTCATGAGATCAGAACCCCTGGGGTCAAAGCCTGACTCTGCCACTTAGCCAGATAAAGCTGGGCAAGCTATGTTATTTCTCTGGGCCTCAGTTTATCAGTAAGAGGTAAGAGGCATATAGTATAGCATATAGTACTGCAGATCTATCTTGTCAGTATTGGTGAGGATTTAATATCATTTAGCAAAAATGCTTAAACTATTTTAAATATTCACTATTTTTAGAGAAATGTATTATATAAAATAACAAATTAGGTGACAATATATTAAAATATCAATTGCATCGTGTTATATTGCATATTATATTAATATGTGTCATACATTACCCAGAGGGGTTTTTTTTCCTTTAAAGCTCCCTTTTAGGAAAGTGTTTACTATGGAAATTTTCAAGCATCACAAAGGAGAATAGTGTTATGAAACCCTGTTACAATCAAAAATATTTTGCCATTCTTGCTTTCATTGTTTCCTCTCACTCTTTTTGTTTTAGTCGTGCTGGAAGATTTTAAAGCAAATTCCAGACTATATTCCTCTAACAAAGACTTGGCTATATATTTCTGATAAAGACACCCGCAGGATTCACAGAGGTTTCAGAGCACCCCTAGGCTCCCGAACGCCGGCCCGCGTCCCCGCCCCTAACGCGCCTCCCCTCTCCGCAGGTGAACGGCCCAGGGGTGTGGGGTTGTGGTGCACGCCGGCAGAGGCCTCCTGGGTCACCACGCTGGGGCCCCCACGCTCCGGGTGGCGTTCGAACCCGAGGGGGCCGTGGCCTTGCGGGCCTCCCCGCGCTACTTGGACGCCTCCTGGCAGCCTGCGAGGGCTACAACGGAACAGCAGCCGACGACCCGTTACTCCCGGGAGGACTTCGGGGTGACAGCTCCAGGCACGCGGGCTTCAACCGCTGGCTAGGACCCTCGGTCTCCCGCCCCGCGCCCCGCCCGGCCCCGCCCCGCGCCGCCCCGCCCGGTAGGGGGCCTGGCCACCCGACGCCGTGCGCCACGGGCTGCCGATGGGGGCTCGGCGCGCCCACTCTCTCTGCTAGTCTTCCCCTTGCACGGAGAACCTGGCCCTGCCCGCCGTGACCAATACTTAACCGCACGTCCCCAGGGCTGGGACTCCTGACACACCGAGCTTCCCGAGATTGTTTTAATAACGATGACCAAAAAATGCTAGTGCCTGTCCACTCTCCCAATGTCCCCCCCGCCTAGAAGAGGGGACGGGCACGTGTCCTAACTAACCTCCGGCTCCCGCCTCTCCCGGGACGCAGGGGTTAAGGTCAGAATCTCCAGCGGCCTCTCCCCTTCCTCTCTGGAATCCCAGAACTGCGGTCGCCTCAAGGACACACGTTCCCTGTGGGGCGTGCCGGATAACCAGGAGCTCCGCCCCTTACTGACGACGCTATGACGCAACCGCAGCGACAGCCAATGGGGCGCGACGGTCGGGATGACCGGAGGCGGGAGTTCTGGAGAGCGGAGCGGAAGTACTTAGATCCTGGCGCCCTCTTTTCTCCCAACGGTGCTGCTGCTTCGCGATTCCCGGCCGTTTCCTGCGTGCGCCCGCGGCCCAGCTGGACCATGAGCCGGCCCAGCCGGCTGCAGAGGCAAGTTCTCAGCCTGTACCGCGAGCTGCTGCGCGCCGCGCGCGGGAAGCCGGGAGCCGAGGCGCGGGTGCGAGCCGAGTTTCGGCAGCACGCCTGCCTGCCACGCACCGACGTCCTACGCATCGAATACCTGTACCGCCGCGGGAGGCGCCAGCTCCAGTTGCTGCGCTCCGGCCACGCCACGTCCATGGGCGCCTTCGTGCGCCTGCGGGGCGCGAGCGAGGAGCCCCGCGACGCCTGAGGAGGGTGAGGATTCGAGGAGCCCGCTCGACGGCGTGTGGTCACCGAAGACCCCGCGGGATGGACGGTGACAGGCTGAAGAGCTCACCGGATGGCGCAGGGGGACGGGGGGGGCGGGGGGCGCCTGTCTGCGTGGGTGGTGGGACCGGGGAACCCACCTGGTGGGAGGTGAGAAGTGTTGAGAGACTAGCTCTGTGGATTGAGGTAATCGGAAAGCCCTCCTGGCGACGCAGGGTCCAAAGACCACTATGATGGATGACGAGAGATGCTTGACCTCGTACGATTCGTGGTAACTTGTCGGACTCCCTCAGGAGAGCTCGGGGCGGCCTGGGTCGCCGGCTGGCTGGACTGTGTCAAGCTGAGAGCTACTTAACTCTAAGGCATGGGGAGCCAGGACGCCCCCCACTGGACCAAAAGAGACTGAAACACCCTCTCTTGACCCCTGGCTCCTGAACTCCTCTCTCTGTATTTAACTCTGATAACAGCGGACTTTTTTTGCTGAGGAATTTGAGAAGATGCCCTGATGGACGGTGAGAAGCCCCAAATCTCTTTGGAAAACTTTCACCCCATTAATTGCAACAGCTAGGACTGGTGAGGAAAGGGGTAGGGCTGCTATCCCGGCTGATCATTTAAAGAACCCTCAAGACCTCTACACCTACTGGTTCTGAGGGGAAGCCCTGACTCCTGCGCCCTTCCACCCTCAGGACTGCCGAACAAAGGGAATAAAGTTGGGGATGTCCTTATTTCCCTGTTGGTGATCTTAAAGATTTTATGTGTTTGAGGATTTTTAAAGAAACCCACACATGCCAAGAAGTGAATGTCTGGGAGGGATGGGTGATGGGAGCTGTCTTCCCCTCTGGAGCCCCTAGATTGGCAGGCTGGTTGAAGCAGCATAGATCTCTCCCCTGGGCAGATTCATGGGGCCCACACTGGTTTGACCCCAAAGAAACACCAGTTGACTCCTTAATGGGGAGTAGTGAGGCAGGAGAGGAGATGGTGGAGCTGAGACCTGGCTGGTAACTTCTGAGGCAGTGGGGGTCTCAGACCTGGTTGAGGAGTCCACCCTCAGCAGCAAGCTGGGCTTTTTGTCAGCAAGGCCCAGACGTGGGGGAGGAGAGATGGACCTATAGGCCACAGGCAGGCCCCCTCCCATGTCCCAGTATGGACTTGTTCTGGACATTCTTTGGGGTACTGCATTTGCAATCCTGAGCTGTATTTGCACCCGGGTCGGTTAAATAAGTGGGAAACAGATGAATTCTTAGCAGATGAAGTTGATAGGAGGAGGAGGACCTTAGGAAAGGAGCCCAGACCTTAAACCAAAGGGAGGATGGCAGAAGAGAAACAGTCTCTGTCCTAATCCCAGTGGGGGTGGCAGGTACCCAATAGTTATAAAGTGGGGTTGAAATTTGAAGAATTATAAGGACTTTGCCAGAAGGTAGGGATAGGCTTCTAAGCAGGAGGTCCAGTGTGGGCAAAGGCCTGGAGGCTGTAAGGGGGAGAAATGCAGGGTCCCGAGTGGGACCTGGCATGCCCCAGGGTACAGGCTGTTTGGCTTCTAGTTCTGCTTTGTTTCTGGTTAGTACTCACCTTACCTCTCAGGACCTTTGTCACTTTGTTCATCTCTTAGCCTCAGTGTTTTTCATCAGGGTAATCCTGTTAACCCTGCCCTGGCTCTATCTCAGAGTAAAAGCTAAAGTCAAAAGTGGCTAATAGGGTCCTACCCATCCAGCCCCCATTATGTCTCTTCTGCATCTCCCACCTCTCCCTCTCGCTCACTCCGGACTCCATATCTTGCGCCCTAACAAGCTTCAGGACTGGAGAACTGTGAGAAATAAATTTCTATTATTTATAAGCCATGCAGTCTGTTATTTTGTTACAGCAGCCCAAACAACTAAGACACATCCTTTGACAAGTGACCATTTATTACATATGTCTGGCTGTGTACTCAGATTGGGGGGGGACCATTGACATAGTTGAGCACCAAGTAAGGTGTCCTGCCTAGTCGGGCAGGAGAACAGCAGGGGCCCCCCGACTGGGGCAGGAGCAATGTGGAACCCACCAGAAGAAGAAAGAAGAGGAGGAAGAGGAGGAAGGAGGTCAAGGGCCGCCCGGATGCAGGAGTGGGGGCTCTGTGAAGGGAAACACAGTGTTAAACACACAGTGGACTGCCATCACGAGCCCTGTCCCCTCCACCCCCAGACCCGTCTCCCAGGCACCTCACCCAGAATCTACCTCCAGCATCACATCCCGGAGATTGGAAGATGCTTGATTCTCCTTGTCCTAAGGGTAGATAGCAGCCAGCAGCAGAATAGATGGAAGGGACACTTAGTGTGGACTTTCCCTTACTACCACGGACCTACAGGGCTCTGCTCCAAGTACCCTCTTCATCCCCAGGGCCCCTCATGGGCTTGGAATATCTCTAAGTGTAGTGGATGTCTATCTGTGCTTGTCCTCCAACCAGTTCCCTTTTCCTGGTAACGGGCTCAGTTTGGGGGGAAGGATGTCACGCTTCCCCACTCTCCTAACCTCCACTTCCATGATTGTGCATGTGACCCAGATGTGACCATCAGAGCCTTCCACCAGCTTGGCCACTGTGATTAGTTCATGATCCATGCTGGGGAGTGGAATCAGCCCTGGGACTTAGGTACTAGTAGGTCAGTGGCATTCTCCTTCTCCTGGGGTGGGTAAACCAGGAGAAAGTGTGTAGCTACTAGGGCAGCCATTTTGCTGAGAAGGAATCCACCTTGGGGAAGTAGTCAAGAGAGGGAGGGACTGAATTCAACAGCACCTGGACTTGTCAATTAAAAATAGCATCCCCTCTTTTGTGTAATTCAATTTGGGTCACTTGCCATCAAGATTCCCAAGTGATATACCTGGCTGAGGACCAGCTCACCTGAGACTTCTGGAGCAAGGAGCGTCTTTGGTGACCTGCTAAGTGTTTCCGATGGCTGAGACCCAACATGAGTATGTCCTGTGGAGAGAGAGAGTTGTGGGGTCCTGGGAGAACCAGTGACAGAGACACAGGTTGGGGAAGGGCCAAGATGGGGGGTGTCATAGAGATGTGATGCTGGGGGAAGAGAAGGATCTTGGGAAGAGACAAAGAGAGGAGCAGAGCCAAAGAACCCGAGAGGAGGAACATTATTCATTCATTCATTCAACTAATATTTAATGAGTGTCTATTACAGGCCAGGCAGTGTTCCAGGAGCTGGGGACACAGTGGCAATGGAAACAGGCAAAGTCCTGGTGTCCATGGGACCTTTATTCTAGCAGGAGAGAGAGACCATAAATTAATACATGTATAATGTCAAGATGTGGTAAGTGCTGTTAGGAAATGGAGAAGATAAGGGAAATGTTTGGATGCCAGAGCAGGCCTCTCTGAAGAGGTGACATTTGTGGAGAGTGGGATGCAGTGAGGAGGCGAGCTGGGCGTGCACCTTGCGACTGTGACACAGGAGTGCATTTGGAATGTTAAAGAAGAGCCAAACGGCAAGTGGCTGGAGCGGAATAGCAGGTGGAGCAAGGGGGAGAATGAAAGGAAACAGACAGTGGAGGAAGAAAACCAGATAGAGGGAGAGAGAGGAAGATACAGAAACCAAAAGGGATGGGGGGGGCAAGAAAAACACTGAGACACCAAGAGAAAGAGACACTGAGAGAGGCAGAGGGAGAGACAGAGCCACCAAGACCTCCTTGAGAGGGACAGACCCTGCAAGGAGGTACACAGAGGTGTCCTGTGGGTGCCTGGGTGGGGATGTCCCCCACCTGCTCTCACCTCAAGGCCTTGTCCCCTGCTCTGGGGGCCCCTGTGGCCACATAGCTCACAGGGAGCCCCTGGTGTCCAGGCTGTCTTTCGCCCCAAGGGCCCGAAGCCCCCAACGTCCCCTGCTGGGTCCCACTCTAACTCTGCGGGAGTGGGGAGGCTACTGGGTGTCCAGGGTCCCCAGACCCCACCAGGGCCTGGCCAGTCCGAGTCCGCCTCAATCTCCAAATCCTGGTCCAGTGTGTTGGCCTCCTCAAATACCTGGTCAGAGGACAGAGATCATGGGGGTTATGAAATTGACACCAAGGCCGAGGATCACCGGGGTGGGCCATACCAGGCTGTAGCTGACCAGCTGGGCCTGCAGCCGCCACAGCCTCCAGAAGATGCTGTCTCGATGGGCTCCAAGGGTCCTCAGGACCTGCTGCAGGGGTGCCCGGGCCTGAGGCTCACTCCGCTGCGCCAGCCCTTCATTGAATGCCAGCAGTGCATCTACACACTCAGCTGCCCCACGCAGGTCTGCCTGTAGGGTCTGAGAACATACGATTGGACACCAAGAGCTCCCCCCCTCACACACACACCAGGGGAACCAGAGACCTGGGACCTGGAATTACATGCCCCCCTTTCCTACCCAGATATGTAGAATATGGAATAAACCCATTTCCCACCCCAGGGAACTGGCACCCACTCCTGAGGCCCTGCCCACCTTCCCACACCTTGGCCTCCCATTGCCCACCTGCAGCTGGACCATCCCGCTCTGGGCTGATGTCCAGGGCCCCAGGCCTCGCTCTAGGTCCTGCAGCCAGAGGCCCAGGCCCAATAGGCAAAGGTGCAGGCTGTCCTGCTCAGCCTCCAATACCTCCCAGCCAGAGATGGGGCTCTGGGAAACACAAAGGGCTGAGTCAGTGTCGGTGGGCCAACCAAGACCTTGCCGCCCCTCTTATGCAGACTCCTGCCTTCTGGGTGCTTCTCTGCAGCAGAGTCCATCTCTGGGTCTGCACCAGGGCTGCTCCCACCTGGAGTCCTTCCCAGGGGAGCAAGGCCTGAGGACATCTAGTTCAAAGTCTCAAGGTTTTCAAGGTTCTTAGAAATGTGGACATGCAGGGCCTGGGGATCTGGACAGGGAGGAGGTGATGGAACTGGATACCCCAACAAGGAATGAGGTTGCGCTAGGGCCAATCATGAAATAGTTCTGTTTGAAATACTTCTATAATGATTGAATCATTATGTAGAGTGTCCCTGCCTCCACAGGTGCCAAACACTTTTCCAAAATCATCATTCATCTCCAATGTAGAGGCCAGATTCTAGGGGAAAGAGAGGAGGTGGGGGCACACGGGGCCTGGGTCACTTCAGCTCACCTCACGGTGTTTGCCCCCAGTGGGGTCCTCATGGGAAGAAGGCGATGGCAATCTGGGGTGACCAGATGTAGGCTCAGAGTCCCACAGCCCACCCCATAAGTGCTCGGGAGGGTCCAAAGAGTCCAGTTTCTGGGCTTGCTCTGGCCTGAAAGGCACGGGGCCAGGTGAGGCTAGGTGCCCATTATCCACTCCAGCCTACCTGTCCCCGGCTCCCTCTCCCACATCCCCAGGTGATCAGAGCCACAGTACCTCTTACCCTCAAAGTGCCCCTGCTACTGCCATCACCCCTTTAGAACCCAAGTTTCAAAAGCCCCAGCCCCTACCTGATTCTTTCCTTTTCAGAAACAGAGCAGATGGTGCATTCAGCGATGTCCAGTTCCCTAGGGGCTCCAGGAGGATGGTTGAGGGCCTCTGAGTGAGGCCCACCGTCCACAGATGGGGGCAGGGCCATAGCTGGAGGCCTGGGGACAGACAGCCAGTGAGGATCCCCAGTAAGAGCCCTTTCCCTAGCCAGTGGTGTCCCCTCAGACATCCACAGTAGGACTCACCCAGGTCTGAGGCAGATGGAGGCTCAGGAGCAGGCTCAGCTTTACCTCAAGTGAAACCTGGACCCAGGTAATTTGATGCCCGCTCAGGTGACAGTGGCACCACTTAACTCCCTAGCAGACCAGTAGCTGAACTTCCCAAGCTCACCCCAACCCACCCAATGGGGTTCCAGATATAATCCCGCCCTCTATAAAGAATTCTGTATTCTGCCCAGCTCATCTGAGCCACTCTTCTGGCCCCTAGGGCCCACACCATCTAGGGTCCCAGACCCCACACCCCTCAAGAACACAAGCATCTGTCCCCCAACCCCAATCCAAAACCAAAGGAAGATTTTTGTTTGTTTATTTGAAATGAGGTCTTTTTCTGTGGTTCCCACAAAGTTACTGGGGAAATAACGCAGGGGAACCGCCTCTGCCCCAGTTTCAAGGTTGCAGAGTCACAGCTCGCTGGAGTGGATAGCCTGGGAAGCCCAGCGGGTCCCGGGCCGGGCATCACTTGCTGAGGAGGAGGCCGGTGCGCAGCACTCGGGGCACCCGGCGGATGGTCAAGGAGACGCGGGTGCCGCGGACCAGGTGGGCTCCGGGCCGTGCGGACGGGCAGGCGGCCGCGTTGAGCGGCAGGGAGGCGGCGTCGAGCGGGTCTACGCTGGCGGCCGCGATGCCGTGCAGGAGGCGCGTGTAGGCGCTGCCTCGGAGCACCAGCAGGCTGCGGGGCTCCAGCAACAGCGAGGTGGCCGGCCGGGGCGGGGGCCGGGGCTGCGGGGTGTATTGACAGTCAGTGGGTCCCCAGAAGTAGGAGAGTGGGCGAAGTTAGCAGACTTTGGGAGTCAGGGAGCGAGAGTCAGCGTGTCCCCACAAAGGCTGAGGGGCAACCGTGCTCCTCACTTTGGAGTGAAAATCAGCGGTCCCAGAGCCAGGGCTGGGGGGGGGGGGGGGACACGGTGTGTGTGGGGGGGTCAGCAGTCCCTCCAGAGAGGGAGGAACTAGGCTACAGCTGGGATCTCCAAGGGGCTGGGGCCGGGACCTAGGGATCAGTGGTGACAGGGAATGGGGTGGAACCGGGTTGAAGGCGACAGAAGCCAAGAGGTGGGGGTGGGGGGTGGGGCGGCAGAGTGAGGTAGAGATGATCCGGTGTAGTCTGGGTATATCTGCAGACATCAGGGGTTTTGAGGAAACCAGCACAGTAGGCGGGTATCGGGGGTATCCCGGAGCATGCAGCACTAAAAAGGGGTCTAAGGAGCAGCTGGGGTCAGGGTGTCCAGGGGATTTTCTGTGAACGCTGGGGTGTCAGAAATGCATGACTCAGAGAAAGAGGTCAGGGAAGCTGCTGTCATGAGCAGCCCTGAGAGGACAGTCAGGCTCTCTAGGGGGTCCTTGAGCAGCAAGTCAGGGGTTGAGGTGCCAAGGGGAATCTGGATGTGCCCTATGGCAGATCACATATTGTAGTGGCAGGGAGGGGGCAATGTTGGGGTGCTCTGTGCACTGGGCAGAGAGAGTCGGGATATCTGGGAGGATGTCAGGGACACCCAGGAGTGAATGGTGTTGAGTATCGGAGGACATCCGTGTCTGCTGGAGTACTGGCGAACCCTGCACGGGGTATGTGGACCTTGGAGCACTCTGAACGTGTGGGGCCAAGGGATCTCTAGGGTGTCAGGACATTCCAATGAGCAGGTGTGGGTATTGGAGTGCTTGTGGATATCAAGGTTTCTAGGGCACCCTGCAAGCAGATAGGTTAGGTGTCTGGGAAGATATGGTTGCATATGAAGAGACAGGGGAGGGTATCTGGGAGATTATCAAGGGTATCTTGCACGCAGGTAGGACTGGGGCCTCTTGGAGAATGTGGGATTTCAGTGCCCACGAGTGGCTGGGGCAGTGTCCCAGGGCCCACCTGCTCTGTAGGGTCATCATCGTTCGGCCGCCGCGGCTCGTAGAGGTCCAGCACGGTGTGGGAGCCCAGGCTGATGGTGCTGACGCTTGGGTAGTACAGTGGCCCGTCCTCGTGGGGCTGGGAAGTGGGCACCAGGGCTGGACAGGGCAGGAGTCTGTACCCCCCCCACCCTCTGGGATTCAAGGGGGCCTCCCCAGCTGGGGACAGGGAGATGAATGCCTGCTTGGGTATGTGGCTGCTTAATGAGAGTAGAGGTGGGTCAACAAGATGCCCTGCCCCATGATGGATCAGAGGTCTGGGGTTTGCGGAGAGGGTATGTGTTTACCATGATGCCCTCCCCAGGCAGATACTGGTTCACAAGGACGTGGTTGGCTGGGAGACCCCCAAAAAGACTGAGGTCAGATACTTTGTCCACATAGCGCTGAAGCCACAGAGGAAGCCGCTCAGGAACCATCCCCCGGGGATGGGGGAGCCCACCTGGAGGAGGGCAAGGGGGTCCTGAGAACACCTAACCAAGGAGCCCTGGCACCTCAAGCCCTCATTAATGATATCACAGGGTTTGGTAGCATGCTGACCTCCTCAGGGATGCCTGACTCTTTAGAGATCACCACCCACCCTTCAAAGGTTTCCTGATGCCTCTAAACCCCTGGAACCTTTGAGACCCCCTACTTACAAGGAAATCCCTAATCCCATAGAACCTCTACTGACCTCTCTGAATCCTCCTGGCCCTTGGGACTCCCTAAACCCTCAAGGGCCCTCCAATATCTTAAGGCTAACCAACCTGAACCACCCGCCCCAGCCCACATCCTCCAATCACCCATGCCCTCAGGCAGGAACACTTACCCCAGTTCTGTAACTTCCTTCCAGAGAGCTGAGTCCACTTTGGTTTTGGGGCATTGAAGACCTGGGAGGTGGGGAGGGGGTGACTCATTTTTCAGGACCACCCTCTCTAATTCTCCCACCCAGACCAACATAAAGGTCTTTACCTGGGGTGGAAATGGGTCATCTCAGTGTCTGTGGGATCATTCTCTGGGATAGAGCATTCCCCAGATTTTGCTGTTTGACCATTCCCTGGTGGAGGCTGCTGGCCCCAAAGCTCACCTATGTCTACTGGGATCGAGGAAAGGAACCGGGGCTACACAATTGTGGTCTGAATCTACTCAGAACTCTGGACTGCATTGGGCTTTCTTTTATCCCAGTAAATAGTCTGTATCCTGTAATTTCCTGGGTTATCTCAGAACAGTCTGACTTCCTTGTTCCTTTCACCTGGGGGAGGGAATGTGCTACACTGGGCTATCTCAGCATAGCAAAGAGAACACTGAAAATTCTCCACTGCCAAGATCCCAAAGGTCTAGAATGGTCAATATTCAAGAAATCCAACAAGTCTATACTGTACTCAATAATCTCCTTGTTTCCTCTATGGTTATGGGGCTAGAATGGGCTATATCAGCACAAAAGTCTGTGTTCTATGGCTAACTTATTCCTGGGACTCAAACTAGGCAGGACTAGTTAGAATAGCATAGGGAAGATCTGTGCTCTATAATTAAGGTTCTGAGGTTGCAAAGGGTTATCCCAGAGCAAGGACTGAGCTTTGTAAATTCTTCTTTCCCCAAACCTTAAAAATAGAGTACAGACTGCGTTCTCTCAGCACAGGTAGTCTGTGCTTAGAAACTTTGTTCCCAAGACTCTGGGTCTATGCTGAGCTATTTCAGCAGAGGAAAGAGTATACTCTGTAACATTCTGAGGCCTGGGCTATCTGGCATAAAAATCTGAACACTACAAATTCTCCCTTCACCAAACATCAAAGGCCTGAACTGGGCTATCTCAGCCGATATTTATAACTCCTTTTCTCTAAGATAGCAGGATTGGGCTATCTCAGCACAGAGAGTATGGGCTCTGTAACTTCCTTGTTTCTGAGGCTCTGGGCTTGTACCAGGCTATTCCAGCACAAGGTATCTGATCTAAATAATATCTGTTTTGGAAGCTGGACTGGCTTATCTCAGCACAGGGAATCTGAGCTCCTTAATAATCACTTCCTAAGAATCAGTTTGGTCTGCTGTGTGGCACTCTTCTTCCTGCCAGAATATTCACTATAGCCTCAGGGGCTCTCACACAGGAACTAGGGTTTGGGGAACGATCTGGAAAGAGGGGGAAAACAGACCAGAAGGGCATTTAGGTCACCTGTCGAAGCAAATACTCCTCCTCTTCCTTGGAGATGAAGTCAGGGACATAGTAGATTACAGGTGGTGCCTAGGATAGAGAGATCCCCCTGAAAGTGGTGCCCTTTGACCTACAGCTGAGCCCTAGCAGAGATGAGAAGCCCCTTCCCTCTGTAGTGAGGCTCAGGATGTCCCCAGGTAGACCAGGGCCTGAAGTCATGGGGCCAATGCCCATTTTGGAGGTAGGAAGTGGGAGTGCGGTAAGGGGAAAAATGAACTTGGAGGAGGCAGTTCCAGCTCACAAACCCAGGAGTCAGCCTGCCTATCCCACTCTATCTCCCACCCTCTAGTCCCCACCTTCACCCTCTGCACCCCCAGTCCTGACAACCTGCTCCACCCTGAATGGTTCCAGGGCCGGGACCCTGGAGTCCTGATCCTCCATTGACACCAACTCCTTGCACCCAGTCCTGTGAGAAGGGGAGAACATGCTAAAGTCATCAAGCCTCCTACGTGCAGGCTACCATCCTGCTTTCTGCTCTCTTATGGGTCAGGGCCTCACCTCAGCCCTCTAACCAAACTCACTTGATTTCTAAAACCTGAGTTCTCAGCCACTCAAAAGCCACCCAGTGAGCCCCCCGACTCTCTGTCTGGACACAGTCTGTGCTCAGAATACCCAAACTGCATCCACCAAGGGCCTATCAAACTGCATATATTTGCTCTCTCAGCAGAGAACATCCTTTCAGAGAACATCCTCTGAGCCCACTGGGAGCCTTTCTCAAGAGCTCCACAGCCTCCAGGGCTGCACCCCAGAACCCCTTTAAACACCTTAACTTGACACCCCTTCCTAACAACTTCAGATTTGCAACCATGAGCCTCCCTCTAACAACATTCAGGGTCCCCATGGACCCTCCTCCCGCCTCAAGCCCTTTCAGATGCCCCATTCTGAATACCCCGTACCCCCAATCTGAGTCTCCTCTGACGCGTCCACTGTCTCCTTGGGTCCCCCCACTCTGGACTCCTTCGGATTTCCCTCCCCGCGCGCCCCTTCACTGCAGCACCCTTGGACCTAAAGCCCTGAGCCGGACTCCTCTCAAACCTTTCTTCTCTGAACCCCTGAGCCCCCACATGCTGAGTCTCCCGGGACTCCACACTCTGTGCTTCCTCGGACCCCCATGTGACCTTTCCTGAATCCCCACCCGCAGCTCCCTCGGACCCCTATTTCCGCCCTCCGCCACCCACAAGACTGACCGTCCACCAATGTCCCCCTCCAACATCCAAATTCAACACCCCTATTCCTTCCCCAGCCACTTCCGCTCCCACATTTCTGACGCAGGAATCCTCAGACCAATGGGAACTCTCACAGGCCTTAAGGGTCCGCCTTCCACCCAACCAGCGCTCTCACCCAATATTGCCCCGCCCCTTCACCCTCGTTCAGTGATAGGCTGCGCCTCCCGGCCTCTGAGCCACTGGGGACCCTTCGGATGCCCGTCTTCGTCTGCCGCCAACCAATCAGAGCTCCAGAACCGAACCTGTCCACGCCCAGATGGGAGGGGCAGCGTGGGCGACCGCAGGAAGAAGACAAGACTGTTAGGACTTCGCTCGGGCTGGATCTCCCTTGCCCAGGGTGCGGGGAGGCGAGCTTGAAGAAAGGACTTCTCCCTTCCGCCCCAGCAGCGGTCCAGTGGCAGGGCTGTAACCCCCCAAACACAGGCTCGACGCAGAGAAGCCATAGAAACGTCTTTATTGAAGGGGGCAGGAGGCATGCTGAGTTCGGGGACATGCAGTGAAGGGGCAGTCGTGAGCTGTCCTTGGTAGTGAGGTCCCCAGGTCCGCCCTGGACTCCTGGGCCTTCAGGGTCTCCCTCAGGCTGTTGGTCTGGCCTGAGTGCTGTGAGGTCCTTTGGGGCCAGTGACTCAGATTTGGTGTTTTGGACCTTTGACCGGAACGTGGATTGAAATGGGGGCTCCAGGATTTGGGATCCCCCTCAAGGCCTTGGGGTCCTTCGTGTATGAGATATGGAGGCTTTAGGATTTGGGGTTCCTTTGGGGCTGGGACTCTTGAAATTTGAGTGTCTTGAGATCCATGACTCAGGGCATTGAGGTCCTCCAGTGTTCAGGGGTGAGCATTCCTGTTTGGGGTCTCCTGGTGCCTATGAATAGGGCTTAAGGTGCCATGGTAGCCTGGGATGCATGTCCTGACTGCAGTCTCCTCCATTCCAGGCACAAGGACCTCCATGATTGGGGTTTCCTGGGAGCTTGGGATTGGACTTTCAAATTTAGGATTCCCTGGGGGGTTGGGGATTCCATGGTTTGGGAGTCCTGGGAATTAGGGCTTTGGGGTCTTCCGGGGGCTGTAGGACTTAAGGGCACAGGGGAGTTTGGGATCCCCAGTCTCAGAATGGGGGCTCCAAATTTTGGGGTTCCCCAAAGGGGAAAGTCATTATTTTAAAAATAGAGAATTTTCTGGGAACCTGGCCAGCACAGAGGCTTGTGGCCATGTTGGGTGGGCTTCATAAAAGGCACTGGGGGTTTCTTGAGAGTGCAGAGGGTAGGAATACCTGGGGGTCCTGTAATTAGTACTTCCAGGACTATTTTGGTGTCTGTAAATTGGGGGTGACAGTGGCCTGGTTAATGTGTGTCTTCTTCAGGGGTTAGAGCAGGGGTCTTTGTTAATGGAGGGGGGTCTCCGATTGCAGTATAAGGATTTTGGGGTAACTATGAGGAATCACATCTTGAGGGGATTGATGTTAAATGTGGCATAGTGACATAAAGGTCTGTAACTGTAGCTCTGGAGGTGTTTATTTCAAGGGAACTTGATGGGAAGGGGTCTTTTTTAATGGGAAAGGGTTCTGGGATGAGTGACTCAGGAATGTTCTGCTGTGGAGCATTATGTGGAGGTCACCATTTGGGGTGATGTGGAAATCTGTTATTGGGGGCTCTGCTCTGAGGGGTTGAGGATAGGGACTAGCCTGAAGGAGCTACACTCAGGGAATCTCTTTCTGGGTAACATGGGGTCTGTATTTGGGCATTTATCATGGGGGGATCTGTTAATAATAGGGCCTCAGTGATTAACAAGGGCTGGCTAATGGGGGTCTCTATTCTGGATGTGTTACTGGGAATATCTATCTCAGGGTGACTTGGGGGCTCCTTGTGTCAGGAGATGCTAGAGGGGGCTGTCTCTGTCAGGTGTCCAGGGCCTCTAAGACTGCATCTCTGCCCTCAGCATCCAGGGAAACCAGCAGCAGAAGAGCAATCTGGAAAGGAGAACCATGTCACCCCCTGATGCAGGAGTGGGGACATCTGGATCTATCTCCCTCACCTCTTCCCCAAGTATTTGGAATTTGGCCTTGCTGGATTCTGCCTCTACCACTTCGGCTGTGCCTTCTCAGGCTCCTGTGGAGGGTATTCTGCCTCCCCTGCCTGCTCCTTAAAAGTTGAAGTCTCCAGAATTCAGTGCAAGGCCTCACTTCCTAAGACTTTTTCTTGGTAAGCTGACTAGTCACAAGTTTTTCTAACTTCTATTTTTAGCCCCAACCAGAGCCCCAGACCCCAGTGTCCAATGGCCTGGCTACGCACCTGGAGATTGAGTTCTCTGATGCGATGTCCTTTGGAGTCCGGACTGTCGTGAAGGTGCGTTTGGGCTGCGTCACTGAAGGGGAGGCCAAGGTCTCAGGTGAGGGGTTGATAGACCCACCTGTGCCCTCAATACCCACCCAGACTCTACCCACGCAGACTCCGGGACCTCACATTCCCAGCACCCAGCTGAACCTTTTTTGTCAATAATATTCTGTGTCTTCCAATGCCTACCCATGTCCCCAGTGCCTGCCCAGAGCTGCTTGTTAGCTAACATCCCCACATCCCATAGCACCTATCCTCTCGGAGACATGTGTTCCCAGTGGACTACTGGAGATTCTGTCATTAGCATGACCATTCCTCCTATCCCCAAACCCTCCTCCCCACACGCCAGTCGCCAACTCACTTGTCACTTGATGTACTTTTTTGGCTCCAACATTGTCCCCAGAGGGGTCAGTGGATCCACCAATCCTGGGGAGACATGAGAAGTGGGAGGAGTCAGAGCCTCAGAAGCCAGGGTCTGACCTGGAGATGGGGGCCAAGCACCCATGCAGAAAGAGCTCAGGTGTGGGGGTGGGTATCCACACTGTCCTGCTAATCCAAGAGGAGGAGACATCTGAAGGGGAAGTCAGGGTTCTGGGTGGTGCCTTGGGCTCACCTCTGAATTCGGGATGCTGGTGCAAAGACTCCATGCTTTGGGGCGCAGGTGAAGTACCGGACACCAAAGACAGAGCCATCGTGCTTGCCCGTGGGCTGGTCTAACTCAATGCCATACCAGTAACCTAAAGCAGAAGAGTGTCAGGATATCTTGCAGTCTTGCCTGCCCTGCAGCCCAGATCCCCATCCTCACCTGGGGCAAAGTCTGTCTTCCCATAGAAGCGCACAACCCCTTGCTTTTGGCCTGCTACAAGGACTTGGTCTCCGACCTCAGCCTTGGCTCCCTCTCGCTGCTGCAGGCTGCCCAGAGATGGGGATGATGGGGGCTTCTTCTTGCCTGGGAGTGGAAGGTACAGGGTTAGGGGTGAGGTGGGGCTCCCAGGCACCAGTCCTGGGGACCCCATGCCACCAGAAAGCCCCAAGGCAGAAATTCTGTTGTGGCTCCAATCAGAGGAACCCCAGAGCCTCCCCTAGAACTGCAGGGTTTTGGGCGTGGAGGAAAACAATCCCAGCTGAGTCAAGAACTGGGAGAACCCCAGATCCTTTCTCAAAGCTGAGGATATTTGGGCCAAAGGGGAAAAAAAAGTCACAGAAGTCAGGAACCCAGAAGTTGTCCTTTTAAAATACTGGAGAGCTAGGTCTGAGGATACTCAAGTCACTAAAGCCAGGAACGCCATAGATTCTTCCCTAAAACTGGAGGAAACTTTCGGGCCTAAAGGGAAACTAAGTAATAGAAGGCAGGGAACCCACAGGTCCTTCCAAGAACTGGGTGGGGCCAGTACTAAGTCAAAGGAGGAACTGAGTTACAAAAGTCAGGAACTAAAGGTCATCCTCTAAAATTAGAGAGTTTGGGCCTGAGGAGAAACTGAGTCACAAAAGCTGGGCTACGCATTATCCCCAAGACTGGCTCTCCTCACCCTTAGGGTTCCCCCTCTGACCTTTGTGTTCCCTGCGGCCTTTGCCAGTGACACGGGAGAAGTCCATCCGGGGAGTGCGAGGTGTGGAGGTGACAGATGAAGGCGGTGCGTCTACTGCCTTGGAGATCTTGGACACAGAGGCAAAGAGACCTGGAGGGATAGAGTCTGGGCTGGGAGTTGTCCAAGTCTCTGCCCTATCCCTCTGCCCACCATCATCCCCCACGCCCCATTACCCAGTCGGCAACATCAGAACTACTGAGTGGACCCCACCCACCACCCCTTTTGGGCCCCCGGTGGGACTGACCCTGCTTGGGAGGGCAGATGAAGTACCGGACACCACCAACGCTGCCATCATTCTTGCCCTCAGGTTCGTCCAGCTCCACGCCCACCCACTGGCCACTGGCGAACTCCGTGGTCCCGCAGAACCGCAGTGTGCCCGTCTGGGGAAACAAGGGAGGGTATGGCTTGGGGAGGCCTTGGGAGGCCCTGATAGATCCCTGGCACACAGGCAGCATGGTGGGGTAGATGGGGGAGCCCCAGGCTCAAATCTCAGCTCAGACATCACCATTTACTGGCTGTATGGCTTAACCTCACTGTCCCTCAAGGTCCTCATCTGCAAAATAGGAACAGAAATCGCTCCCACCTTATAGGATTGTTATAGAGCTGCCCTGCACAGTGCAATAAGTAGCCACTAGCCAAAATGTGACAATTAAACTAAAATTAAATTAAAATTTCAACATTTCCCTAATTATACCAGCCACATTTCAAGTGCTCAATAGCCACATGAGGCTTGTGGCTACGTCACTGGACAGCATAGACTGCAACATTTTCATCAACAGGGAAAGGTCAATTGGACAGGGCTGTCACAGAAAAATGAAAGCCTTGGAATAGGGCAGGGTGCCGAGTTAAGGGATTGGTGAGTGTTGACTGTTATCCTGTAGCGTTGGTCCTGGGACCTCCTGGGCTAGTTTCATGTGGAAAATTGGGATAACAATCCACCTCCTAGGCTGATTGTCTGGTCGAGACATTTTTAATATATGTAAAGTTGCTTAGCTGCTGTGAGTGTGGTTATTACCATTGTGTGAGGCTCCTTCATCTCTCTAAGCCTCAGCTGCCTGTCTACAAGATGGGCTAATAAAAAGTGCCACTTTGGAGGGTTAGTGTGGGGATCTAGCAGTGCCTGGCACACAGAGCACTTGGGAAGCACCGAGCCCTGTTCTAAGGGATTTACACATTTTAACTAATTTAAACTCATACCACCCCCTGAAGTGACTACTCTTATTAGCTCTGCTGTACAGATGGAGCAGCTGATGCCCAGAGAGGCAGAATCACTGGCCCCAGGCCCTGGAATTGGTTAAGATTTGCCCAAGCAAATCCCTGAGCCTGAGCTCAAAACCTCTGTACTATGCTGATTTTCTAAGGGGCAGGGATGGTTACTGCATGTCCTCAAAAGGTTAAACCTCTCTGAGCCTCTTACAGTCTTCTGGGCTGTAAAATAGGGAGAGTGAACTCATCCTGCTTTCAGAATTGTCACATGAATTTGATTAGAGCACACAGAAAGCTTTCCAGATGGGGCTGATGCATACAAAAAGATAGGGAACAAAATGTAACTTTTATGGTTTCTCACTGTACAAAAAAAAAATCAGATTTCTTCCAGTGGCATGCAGGTCTGGTGTGATCAGCCCCCGCTGACCTCTCCACCTCACCTTCCCTCCTGTACAGCAGGATCTCTGTACCTGTTGTTCCGTCTTCATATTTTTGTGGGGTGAGTTCTTTCACATCTCAGCTCAGATATCACCTCCTTAGAGAAGTCCTCGTGGAACACCCAGATAAAACCACCTCTACCCTCAGCCAGGGACAATTTACTAAACCCAAGCATTGGTTTCCAAAGCCCTTGTTGCTACCAGAAATTATCATAACTATGGCTTTACTTTATTGACTGTCTCTACTTCATTAGAAATGAAGCTCCATTAGAGCCGGGCTGGAGCTGACACAGCCCTTTATGCCCGAGGCTTGGTCCAGCATGGAGCCTGAGGGACATCGGTAAATGAATCAAAGTTGGAAAGCCTGGATGAATGAAGATTCTCTCCGCTTTCTAGACCTTTTTACCTGTTTCCCCTACCTTAGACCCTCTTCTCCAGGCTCACTCCTCCTCATCTTCAAGTAGGTACATCTCCTATCACACCCCTGACTGTTCTGATCTGTACTTTTTCCCCAAAGTACTGACTACTCTGGAAGCAGAGGTGGGCCCCAATTGGGGACTACAAAGCCCAGGGGAAGCAGATGGAGCAGAAATGCACTGACCATTCTGACTGTGCTTCCCCATGACAGCCACAACTGCTCTGGACTGTAAGTCAGTTGATTGATCTGTTTCCCCCTAGACTGAGACCTCAACTGTTAGGTGAAATAAATACTGTGTGAATCACTGGGAGGGTGGGCAGGCAAAGGGGAAAGTCTGCACGCTGTCCAAGGACCCAATTCTGAGGGATGAGGGCTGAGTCCTGCCCCCCCTCCCCTACCCTGTTCGGTCCCTGACCTTCTGGCCATCCAGCAGCACACGGTCTCCCAGGCGCAGGCCCAACGTGCTGAGCATGAGATTGCCTGGAACGTTGTCATAGTTGGGTAGCGTGACCTTGGGGAGGGCGCAGGAGAGTGGCACAGCCTCCTCCAGCAGTGTTCGTAGCTCCTTGGCCACCAGCGCTGCCTCTGCCTTGTCCAGGGACATGTCCATGGGGTCTGGTACCACCTCCGCTGGCACCTGTCCCTTTCGGTTCTGAGGGCCAATGGGAAGACAGGGGCAAGGACTCAGTGACACAGGCTGCACCCTCACTAAACCCATGCCCTGAGACCCCGGGTGTAAGTGAAGAAGAGGTGGGACTAGGTCACACTCTGGGCCAAAATGGGACTAAGAAGGGGTGGGGTATTAAGGTACAGACCAAGCGCCAGGGAAATCTACCCTGAGATCTCAGGCTGGGGATGTTAAATTGGGGGTGGGACTGGGAATGGAGCCGATAGAGAATGAAGTGTTGTAGGTCATGCCTTCAGGGAGGCCATGCCCCCAGGGACTCCAGGCCAGGAATGGGGCCATGTGAGAGGGGAACATTGAAAATGGGCTCCTGTAATACTGAGCCAGTGGTCCAACGGAGGAGATGAGGAAGGAGGTGAGGCAAGTGTCACCCCAAGATATCTGTGCCTGGGATGCTGCAGAATAACTGGTGATCAAGATAGGACCTAGAAATGGGTGGGCTGGGATCAAAGATCACATTGAGGGCTTATGCTGGGCCCGACTCTCTCATTCACCAAGAGCCTCATTCAACTTTTTTCATGAGCTCTAAATGCTGTCTACACAAGGCCACAGCATCAGCCAGGCCTGAAAAGAGATATTCCTTGCTGAGTGACCCTGAACAAATCATTCACGCTCTCTGCCTCAGTTTCCCCATTGTAACACAGTGTTCATAATACAGTTCACCTGATATATCATGAACACTAAGTAAATGTCAGCTATTATGTCATTTGTTGAATGTACAGATGACCTTTGTAATGTTTTGAGAGCTCCCAGAGATGCAGGTGGTCAGGGCCCCCCTCATCTTCTGCAGAGGCCTGCTGGCCTGGAAGGGACAGAGGAGAAAGGGAAGGAAGATAACAGTGCTGGGCCAGGGTGGCAGTACCCGCAGCGCCGGGTTGGCACCGTGCTCCAGCAAGCATTTGGCTGCACCCAGGCACAGGTTGGAAGCGGCGATGTGCAAGGCTGAGCCGTGGTTGAAGTCACTGCACGTGGAGTTCACCACTGGGAGGTGGGCGAGAGGAGAGATCTCGGTGAGTGCCCCGGACACTCTAGGCATCCCCCTACCTTTCAGCCTCCATCTCTAAACTGTCTCTTAACCCACAGGCCCCAGTGCCTCCCACAGAACCTGGCCCCTCCCTACGAGGTCCAGCTCTGCCCTGGGGTAGTGAACCACTGAGCCCCACACCAATGCCTCCAGTCTCCAGCCCCCCACTATTTCCTCAGTTTGGTACCTCTCCCTGCCCAGCCAGGGCTCAGTTTGGCCCTATCACTTGGCATCCCTCCTTCTTCGCTCCACATCCCCACCCTAAAACCCTGGACACCCTCCCTCTGCTTCTAGGCCTCCCTCAGTGGGTCCTGGCCTCCCACCGCAGCCCAGACTTCCCCCTCACCTCGGGGCCGGGCGCCCTTCAGCAGCACACGCACGAGGTCGGGCACGTCGAAATAGGCTGCGTAGTGCAGCGCGTTCATGTTCGTCCAGCGGCTGCGCAGGGTCACGTCTGCGCCCAGCGCCAGCAGCTGCTGTGAGAGGCGCACTGCTGCAGCGGGGTCCCCTGCATGACAGCCTGGGTCAGTTTCTGTGACCTCCTCCAGAGCATGGGCCAGGGCGTGGGGAAGGCCCTGGGCCTCAGGGATGGCATTTTGGGAGCTTAGGCTTGGGGTTCAAGATGGGGATCTGCAGACCAGAGTTCTGGGTGGTCCTGAAGGTGTTGGGTCTGGGGGCCTAGGTTTGGGGGTGCATGGTTTGGGAGTCTGGGCCCTCACCGACTCCATGGGCCCCAGCCTTGCAGGCATAATGGAGCAGTGTCATATCGGTCAGCCCATCTCGATCATTTACATGGCAGCCTCGGCGTAGAATCTGGGAGGACCAGAGGAACAGGGAAGGTTACCCAAACATGTGAGGGACCCCATCTTCTCCCTCCTTGGCTTCCGCAGTGTTCTTTCTTACCTCATTGCCAATGACATCGATCTTGTGCTGTACTTGGGGCACCCACTGGCGCACAATGGCGAACAGCTCAGGGATGGTGGTCTGTGGGTCAGTCAGAATCTCCTGGCATGCCGGGTCATTGGGGTCGAAGAAGGTGAAAGCTGAGGTGGGGAGAGGGCTAAGGTCACCCCAGGCAAGCTGACCTCCTCCTTCCAGGGAGCTTTAGTGTTCTGCCTTTAAGACCCTCTTTAAGGTAAGGTCTCAAAGTAGTGGTGCATAGGCCACAGGCATATTCTATGTGGCCAGCATGAGGTTTCAAAGTCAGGAGGTTTCACATAAAAATCTGGATGCCCAGTATGTCTTTAAAAACTGGAACATCAGCCTGGCCGATGTGGCTCAGCGGATGAGCATCAACCTATGATCCGGAGATTGAGGTTTGATTCCGGGTAAAAAAACAAACTGGAAGATCAGGCAATTCCCATAGAATAGCAAACATCACCCCTTGAAACAAGAGTGTGGTAAGGAGTGTAGCACCCTCAACTCTGGGTGCCCAAGGAGGCTGCTAGTGCACTGTTGCCCTCACAGAGTATGGGAACAGTTTGGACAAATCTCCAGAATAAAAAATTAAAAAAAATTAGAAACAGAAAGCCAGGTTATTGAGAAAAATCTCCCCAATTTTTCAAATGCTGTGCAGTCCACATAAAATGTATGCATGGTTAGGATCCAACCTGTGGCCAGCCAGGGTGGTGCCCAGAGGGACTTCCCTCTCCCCCCATTAGACTCTGCTGAGTATTACTCTCTGTGGTAATATCAGCACCCTGCTTAGGACCTGGCACATGCAGGAACTCAGTACATGTTGAGTGAATGAGGAAATGAACAACCAGGTGATATAGAGCCCAGAGACGTGCAGCATAGGTTTCTCCAGGAATCAGCCTGTGTGCTTCTTTTAAAACCCCAGTCATGCCTGGCCAGCGTGGCTCAGCAGTTGAGCATTGACCTATGATTCAGGAGATTGCGGTGTGATTCCCAGTCAGGGCACATGCCCGGGTTGTGGGCTCGATCCCAAGCCGGGGGCGTGCAGGAGGCAGCCAATCAATGACTCGCTCTCATCATTGATGTTTCTATCTCTCTCTCCCTCTCCCTTCCTCTCTCTGAAATCAATGAAGATATATTTAAAAACAAAACCCAGTCATAAAACAGCACTACTTGGCTCAGAAGCCTGCCCTGACTCCCCTCACATTCAGAACATAGACCAGTCTTTCCCACTGCCTACAGGTTCTGCACAAACTGGCCTGTCTGTTCTCTACCCTCAACTCCTCACTATTGCCCTGCATCCACACTGGCCTCTTTCTGTCCTTCCAACACAACAGGCAAATTCCTGTCTTAGGGGCTTTGCACTCGCTGTTTTTCCTGCCTGGGACAGTCTTCCCTCAGATCTTCTCAAGGCTTCGCAGGTCTTTGCTCAAATGTCACCTCTTCAGAGAGGCCTCCCTGACCACCCTGTTGAATGAAATCAGCACTTCTGCCCTTCTCCATCTCCTACCCATTTTTCTTTCTTTAATCACAGCACATATCACTACTTAATATAATTGTTTACACCTCCCTCCCTCTTTTCCTCTCTTCTTCCCTTTTTTCTTCTTTCTTACTTTCTCACTAGTCTTCTACATTAGGATATAAGTGCTATGTTCCCATTCTGCATTGGTTCCCTCCCCACCTTATCCCCAAGGCCCAGCACAAAACCCGGCTCGGAGTAGGTGTTCAGTGACTCTCTGCTGAATGAATGTACAAATTTAATAAACAAATACATGAGTTCCTCTTGGAGTCCACCTTAGCCTCCTTCTCTGTCCTAGACCACACTTCCAGATTCCTTCACCTTCTGTGACCAATCCTGCTTGTTTTACAAGCAGTATTCCTGGGGTGGGGTGGGAGGCAGCCCAGACCCTCTCATTTCCCACTAGGCCAAAGGCCCTCATCATATCTAGCCACATTTCCAAAGAAGATTTTCCAGTTTCCCGGGTGGACCCCCTGCCCCAGACACCCAGATAACTTTCTCAATTTTCTATCAGACTGAGGTTAATTTGGTGCCTCTCTGGTCCACCTCTAGTGGGTGACATGTCCCACTAGTTTCTGACCCTCAGAGCCAATGTCTTCTAAAAGCCCCTTCTTATATCCAACTCCAGCTGAGCCCCACCCTCTCTACCTTGTAGCCAGAGGGAGCTTTTAAACATACAAATAAGACCCACCACTCCTCTCCTTTCATTTTTTTTTTTAAATATATCTTTATTGATTTCAGAGAGAGGAAAGGAGAGTGAGAGAGAGATAGAAACATCAATGATGAGAAAGTCATTGATCAAGCCCGCAACCGGGCATGTGCCCTGACCGGGAATCGAACCCCGATCGCCTGGATCCCAGGTCAATGCTCAACCACTAAGCCACGCCCCGGCCGGGCCACTCCTCTCCTTTTAAACAATCCCTCCAATGCTCTCCCCCAATCACACTTAGAATATAACCAGTCTTCACTGTGGCCTTAAAGCCCCTTCCAGATCAAGCCATTGCCAACCTTTCACCTCAACTCTGATTACTCCTAACTGTAGCTCCATGAGCTTCTTTCTACTCCTTTTTAAAAAATCCTCATCTGAGGATATATTTTCCATTGCTTTTCAGAGAGAATGGAAGGGAGGGAAGAGAGAGAGAAACATTGATGTGAGAGACACATCGACTGGTTGCCTCCCCCACACGCACTGACTGGGTCGGGGATCGAGCCAGCAACTGAGGAACATGCCCTTGACCAGAATCAAACCCGGGACCCTTCAGTCATTGCGCCAATGCTCTAACCACTGAGCAAAACCAGCTAGGGCTTCATGGCTTCTTTCTGCTCCAAGCTCAGTCCTGTTCCAAACCCAGGGCTCAGCACTTGCCGCTCTCTGCCTGGAGCTCTCTTCACTGATTCCTTCTCACGCTCTGGGTCTCAGCTTAAATGCTACCTCATCAGTAAGACCCACCGTGACCTCTCTGTCTCAAGTTGCTTCCCTCCAGCCATTCTCTGTTTTATTTCTTTTATTTCTTTCACAGCATTACTCCAATCTGAACTTTCTTGACTTATTGGCCTGTTCAATATTCAGCCTTTCCCTCTCTCCTGAGAGCAGGGATCACGCCTGGATTGCTCACCCTTAAATCTCTATCACCCAACATAAGGTTCGTCACAGAACAGTAGCAACAGATAAATATGCTTGATGATTAGACACTTTCAGTTTCTCCCTCTCAGCCACCCTGTCAGCTCCACACCCGCCTTCCTCGGAGCCTTGACTCCTGCAGTTTCTCCTGTGGTTACCTCTCCTGGGAAACCCCTTCCCCCGACCCTTCCCTGATTAACCCCCAACTCATCCTTAGGTCTCCCTCAAATGTTACTTCCTCAGAGAAACCATGTCTTAACAAACTTGCAGTTTTCCATTCTTGGCAAGCACAATTTCTCATCATGTCTTGTAATTATATATTTATATTATATCATTATACTTATTTGTGTGGTCATTATAGAGGCCTGTGGGTTCTCTCCAGGCAAAGACTGGGTCTGTCTTGCTCCATGCTGTGCCACCAGCTCCTGGCACAGAGTCAGGTCCACAGCAGGCTTTCAACAAATGTTTGTTGAATGACTGAATGATGTATCATGAGCCAAAGATTAGGATTATTCCAATTCCATTCTCCATTGAGTGAATGAATGAATGAATGAATGAATGAATGAAGGGGGGCAGCTGGAATCCATGGACTGAGCAGCTAAGACTCCTTCCCCAGCCATCTAAGGCTCCAGGCCAGATTCCAGGGTGAGAGGGTGGTTACCGTAGTCCTTGGGGAGAGGGGCAGGTGCCGAGGGGTGCACCACAGGCTTCTGCCGGCGCTCCTGGGTGGGGCTGGGGGCCTCGGGGACTGGCTCTTCCTCCTCCTCCTCTTCTTCCTCCTTGTCCAGGAGCGGAGGGGCCATCGGGGTTGGGTCTGTCTTAGTCATGGCCCTCAGTGGCCCTCGGGGACAGCCTTCAGGCAAATCCTGGAGGCAGAGGTGAGTTAGAGAGGCCACCCCACAGGCTCCGATATCCCAGCCCACAGAAGCTCCCAGGGCCTCCCGTCCCCAGCTCTGGATTTGGGGCAGTCATAAGGATACCGTTACCCGTCAGAGGACCGAGAATGTGGGCCCAGCGTCTAGCGCTGCCCCCAGGCCCAGCCCCCATTCTTCGCTCGCATCAGGGCCCTCGGTCCAGGCCGCCCCCTCCCCAGGTTTGTTTATCTCTGGATGCTGGGCGCTTGCCCCTCCCCTTCTCCGAGGCCTCCCCTCTGCACACCTTACCTCGGGCAGGCCGGCTGGAGACCAAAGCCGAGACTCGGGGGACGGGAGTAACGGGGTGTTAGTTTCGGGGGAGCGACGGGTGAGGAGGAGACAGAGGGAAGGGGACGAGGCACAGAGCCGATGGTGGGTGGGGGGAGGGAGGGGCGCTGAAGGCGCATGCGCGGGGAGAGATCCTGGGAGGCTCCTCGGCTGAAAAGGCTGGAGGCGGCGACGCGAAGGGGACGGACCCCGAGGACCCGGAGGAAGGAGAGGGGAAAACGAAGGATGCGAGACACAGGGACCGGGAGAGATGAGGCAGAGACCAGGGTAAAAAGCCAGGGATGGGAAAGCGGGCGCAGTGCTTTTTGACCCCCACCCTCATGATGGAGCCTTCCTGTAAGCGTGCAAACCAGGCCAGCTAGGGAGGGGGGGGGTCTCAGTATTGGTGGTGATGGGTGTTTTCTCTGCGAGATCTCAGATCTGGTCCCCTCTCCATACTCTCCCGATATATAACGGGTGTCTCAGAGATACGATTTCTATCACCATCGTCATCGTCATTCTCATCACAGTGCTCACACAGCACTTACCAGGCCCAGAGAGGTTAAGCCGCTTGCCCAAGGCACACAGCAAGCAGGTGGTGGAGTGAAGACTTGAAACCAGGCAGCCTGGGCTTTTAATTACCATGCTACATGGCTGTAGCAGTATCTAAAGGACCCCTCCAACCCTCTCAGAACTTGTATCTTTGCCAGGAAGGCCTCCTGGAGCCAGCTCAGGGCCCAGGCTCCATTATCCGGGATTCATTATCCTGACTTGGCTGTCATACCTGCCTGGCTGTGGCCTGCACTGCCCACAATAATCCCAGCCTGAATAGGGCTTGGTGCTTTGTCTTTTACCCCTCACCCTTCTAATGGACAGGGCCAGTAGATCCATCCCCAAAATATTCCCAGAATTGTATCACTCACCCCCTTCCCCAAGCCCTCATCTGGGTCCATCTTTCATCTTCTCTCACCTGGACTATGGCAGCAGCCTTTCCCTGTTCTCCCAGCTCCTCCTTTCCCCCCACAGCTTGCACCCTATATGCAACCAGACGCACCTAGCTAGTATCACATCAGGGCCTTCCCATACCCTGAGGCATCCGCTCGCTGACCTCCCTCCAGGTACAAGCCAGTGTTCTCAACCACAGCCCACAGGCCCTATGTGGTTTCCGGTTGTATCTCCCATCTCATCTCCCCTCGCTCCCCCTCATTCCCTCCACTCAGGCCACGCTCTCTTTGCTCCTCCACACCTCGGGGCTTTTGCACTGGCTGGAATGCTGTCTTCTGCCTGGAATGCTCTTCCCTCTTTCCAGTGAAATTAAGATTATAGTTATTGGTGCCTTTTTTTTCCCCATCCTTACCAAGGACATTTTTCTATTGATATTTTAGAGAGAGTGGAAGGGAGGGAGGGAGGTGGAGAGAAAGAGAGAGAAAGAGAGACATCAATGTGAGAGGCACATGGATTGGTTGCCTCCCAGACACGCCCCTACCAGGGCCAGGGATTGAACCTGCAACCCAGGTACATGTCTTTGACCGGGAATTGAACCCGCAACCCTTCAGTATGTGGGCTGACGCTCTAACCACTGAGAACACCAGCCAGGGCTATCCGTATCTTTTTAATGAGGTATTCTCTGCAATGTAATTTCACACACAGCCTTAGCTGGTTTGGCTCAGTGGTTAAAGTGCTGGCCCACGGACTGAAGGGTCCCAGGTTCGATTCTGGCCAGGAGCATATACATTGGTTGCACGCTCAATCCCCAGCCCTCATCAGAGCTCGTGCGGAAGGCAACTAATCAATGTGTCTCTCACATCAATGTTTCTCTCTCTCTCTCTCTCCCTTCCACTCTCTCTGAAAAGCAATGGAAAAAATATCCCCATGTGAGGATTGAAAAAAAAAAATTGCACACACACCTCACCACACCACACCACACCACACACTCACCTCCCACCTTCTTGCTTTAGTTTTCACCACAGCCACACTGTCCTCCTTCAGCTGATGCCTTAGATGTTGGACATTTGCAGGGACTGTTCTCCCTGGAACATCCTGCCCACACACCTTCCAGGAGGGCTCTTTACCACCCAGATCTCTATTCAAACGTTGTCTCCTTAGAGATTCCTTTTCAGTGCCCCCCCATTCCACTACATATTCATTCAGTCTTTATAGCACTTATCAGAATCTAAAATTATCTAATTTATTAGGTTACTAGTTCATCTTCTACTCAAGCAGAATGTGAGCACCATGAAGGCAGGGTTTTGTCTGCTGGGTTCCCAGCTCAGTGCCAGTTTTGGCAAGGGACATAAGAGAGACTCCAGAAGCAAGCACAACTGTCCCCAGACAAAACCACCCTTGTTCTGATTTGAGACCACTTTATTGACTGAAAAGATTTGAGTTGAGGGTGGCAGGCCCCTGGTACCAAGGGGAATCAGGGCTGATGTGGATCTTGGGCTCAGCTTGGCCCTAGGGTTCAAGGCATCCCTAAGTGGGAGCCAGGCCCTTGAGGGAGGCACTGCTATACCCCAGGATGGGTGGTGGGGCTGGAACAGCTCTTATGTGATCAGTCTCTTCCTCTGTCTTCTATCATCTGTCCAGTAACATTATCTGTCCTGGTCCTTATGCACTGGGGGGTCTGAGTGTCCAGGAGCTCAGGCATGGCATCCAGTGTGGGAAGTGCAGGACCTGGGGCAAAGACCACAGCTATGTCAGGCTCTACAGATGATGGTGAAAGGCTTGGGGTTCCTTACGTCCAGAGAAAAGAACTGGTAAAGATGAAGACCACCAGGGAGTAGGGGATGGAAGGGAGAAGGGGGTGGGGGAGGGAGAAATGATGAGGAACAGGGAGGCTGAGGTGGGAGAGGAGTGTCAGGAAAAAGATGTAGGCAGAGAGAGACATATGGGGAAACAGGAAAGCAGATGTGAGAGCCAGAGAGACATTCATGGGGAATAAAGACGTATGGGGCCCTGGCTGGTGGGGCTCAGTGGTTAGAGCATCAGCCCACACACCAAAGGGTCACAGGTTTGATTCCTGGTCAAGGGCACGTACCGGGGTTGCAGGTTCCATCCCTGGCCCGATTGGGGCATGTGCATGTTTCTCTCTCCTGTCTGTCTCCCCTTCCCTCCCTCCCTTCCACTCTCTCTGAAAAGCAATGGAAAAAATATCCTACAGTGAGGATTAACCAAAAAAAAGAGGCATGTGGAAACAGGGGAAAAGATGTCGGCGGACGGATGTTACCGGACTGGGGACCTGGCCCTGAGCAGGTCTGCCTAGGGCCAGTCAGTTGTGTGGGTTCATGACTTTGTGTAGGAAAAACTTTATGAGTCCAGGTGACTATGAGGGTACATTTATTAAAGCTGGGGACGTAAAACAAGGAAGGCTTAGCATTAGAAGAAGCACCAGGTGAATCCAGGCTGGGCTGCCTTAGCTCTCTGGGAAGTGAGAGAAAAGGGGGCCTTGGAGACAGGTTCAGAGGTTAGCCTGGGATGAGCTGCCACTGTCCATTGTTCCCCTGGTTACAAGTCTTGTGGGGTCCATTAGAGTTTAGGAGATGCATGCCTGTGGGGGAAGAAGTGGGGAGAGAAAAAGGGGAAGGGAATGGTGGGGGCGTGTTCCCCAGAGGGAGAGCAGGGGCTGGGTCCTTGGTATTGAGACATTTATCTCTCTCTTGTAGACGGGCAATTTTACGGGAGGGTTTCAGCAGAACATTTATTAGTTTTCCAGGTGTGCTCTTTCAGGGTTGTGGTCTCCACTGATTGGTCAGTGCCGGGGCAGGGGGGTCATCAGTCACTATAGCTGGTCGTGGTGTCACCTTACTGATTTTGGTGCTTTTCTGGGCCTGGAGCTGAAACACAACTGAGGCCTAGATGTTATCTATAGGGAAGTGACCTACATCTGCCTGTAAATTTCCTAGCTTCTACTATCCTGTAACATTTACAAATACTTTCTTTTTTAAAAAAAAAAAGAATGTTTTTAGCCTGGCTGGGCGTGGCTCAGCAGTTGAGCATCAACCTAGGATCCTGGTTTGATTCCTGGTCAGGGCACATGCCCAGGTTGTGGGCTCGATCGCCAGTCAAGGACATGCAGGAGGCAGCCAATCAATGACTTTCATCATTGATGCTACTATCTCTCTCTCCCTCCCCTTTCCTCTCTCTGAAATCAATAAAGACATATTAAAATATATATATATTTACTGATTTCAGAGAAGGGAGAGGGAGAGAGAGATAGAAACATCAATGATGAGAATCATTGATCGGCTGCTTCCTGCACAACCCCCACTGGGGATCAAGCCGGCAACATGGGCATGTGCCCTGACCAGGAATCAAACCCAGGTTCATGGGTCAACGCGCAATCACTGAGCCACACCCACTGGGCTACAAATATTTTCAATAGAAACAATTTTGCTGTTGATGGCGGTGAGAACGGCACCAGTGGGGTCAGACTGGCCTTTGGTTCAAAACCTCAGTACTTGAGTTCTGGCTTGGAAAGAATTCAGAGACAAGACTCACACTATAAAGAGAAATTTTATTTAGAAAATCAGAGGTAGAAGTGAGTGTGGAAGAAATGGGCTCAGGAAACAAGTTACAGAGGCAAAAGGAGGGTCTTTGGAACTTAGGAGAGAGGAAGGTAAAGGTAAAGTGCCTGGGGGGTGGAGGAGAAAGGGGAGAAGGGGAAAGGCACAGTGTGCTCCCAGGAGGGAGAGAATGCTGGGTCCTTGGTCCTAAGGGCTTTTAAGGGTGGAGATTTTAGGGGAGGATTTCAATAGAATATTCATCAGCTTTCCCGATGTGTCCTTTCAGGGTCATGGTCTCCACTGATTGGTCGGTGCCAGGGCAGGGGGTCATTAGTCAATGCAGCTGGTCCTGAGGTAACCATGGTGTCATTTGTCTGCTTTTGCTGTTTTTCTGGACCTGGAACTGAAACACAACTGAGGCCTAGATGTTATCTCTAGTGAGCAAAGGTCAGGGGGGTCTCAACCACATGACCAGCAATATGCTAAGGGAGGAAAGGTTACCCTGGGGGCAAGGTCCTTTCTACTCCAGTTTTGTCCATTGCTAGGCACAGAGGACTTTCCACCCTGGTGACCTTCTGTACCTGGCCTATCATCCCTGCTCTGCTCATGTCTGTCTAACTGCCTACCACAGTATAATAAAAAAAATAAAAACAGATCTCACTCATATGTGGAATCTAATGAACAAAATAAACTGATGAACAAAATTGATCCAGAGACACAGAAGCATGGAGGGGGTGGGTGGTTAACCAAAGAACTTATATGCATATATGCATAACCCATGGACACAGACAATAAGTAGTGTGGTGAAGGCCTGGGGTGGGGGATGGAAGGTGTCAATGGGGGAAAAAAGGGGACATCTGTAATACTTTCAACAATAAAGATGAATTTTAAAAATTAAAAAATAAATTAAAAAATAACATTTAAGAAATATTACCCAAATGCAGGATCTGGACCTCGTTCTGCAACAGATCACCCTGTAAAAAGACATTTTAACATAATTGGGGAAAACTGCACATGTATTGGATATTAGAAATTGAAAGATATTTTTCTGTGATAATTATATTGATTTATGTTTTTAAAATAGTCATCTGTTAAATATTTTATGAATAAAAGACCTAATGTCTGGAATTTACTTTAAAATACTGCATTAAAGGTGTCTATGGGAGGAGTGTGGATGAAAAAGATTGGCAAAATGTTGACAACTGGTGTAACAGTGATGGATACATGAGGATTCATTTATACAACTCTATTTTTTGTGTATGCTTGAAAACACCTGTTAAACACTTTTTAAACAACAACAAAAAATAACCAGATTAAAAAATGGGCAAAGAACTTGAATAGACACTTCTCCAAAGAAGATATACAAAAGGCCAACTAGCATATAAAAAGATGCTCAGCCTCACTAGTTATTAGGAAAATGCCAATCAAAACCACAAGCTATCATTTTATAACCATTAGAATGGCTGCTATTTAAAAAAAAAAAAAAAAAGACAACAAAGAAAATAAGTGTTTGCAAGGATGTGCAGAAAGTGGAACCCTATGTACTATCTGTTGATAGGAATGTAAAATGTAGCAAAAAACGTTAGAGTGGGGAATACCATCTATAGCAGACTGGGTAAGTAAGCTCAGCCACATGTACACAAAAGAGTACTATGCAGCTCTAAAACATACTGTGAAGGACTCTAGGAACTGACATGCTATTGTCAGGCATGTATTATGTGAATCGAGCAAGGTTCCAAATAGAGTGTGTCAGCTTTGTTATTGTGGTAGGCTGAATAATGGTCTCCAAAAGATATCTATGTCCCTGGAATCTGTGACTGTTACATTTTATGATAAAAGATGTGATGAAGTTAAGGATCTTGAGATGGGGAAATTATCCTAGATCATCTAGGTTGGCCTTAAATGCAACATCACAGACAAAAGAGGAGAAGGTGATGCGAACATGGAGGCAGAGACTGGAGTGATGTGGACACAAGCCAAGGAATGCCTGTGGACACCAGAAACTGGAAGAAGGTAGAGATTCTTCCCTAGAGCTTGCCAGGGAATGCAGCACTGACAACACTTTGATTTTGGCTCAGTAAACCCGGTATGGACTGTGCAGAATAATTCTTATTGTCTTAAGCCACAAAATTTGTTACAGCAGCCCCAGGAAACTAGTACAGTAATAAGGGAGGAAATATGAACATATATTCAGATTTGCTTGTATTTGCATAAAGAAACACTGGGAAGGACACATAAAAAACTAAAGAGGACACCAGTGGGGAGGAGGTGGATGAGACAGACAGAAGTGGAGACGGAAGCAAGACTTCTCAGGCAAAAGGGAGACAGAAAGGGAAAGTGGGGGGTGGCAGCTGTGAAAGAGGACAGGACTGATGCAGAGAAAAGCTGTGGCACCAGAACCCCGGGGGCCCATAGCCAGGAACTCTGGCTGCTGCAGTCCCTTTAGCCACGGTCTAGGATCCAGATGCTCTCACCAACCCCATTCTGCCTGGACACTCATAGGAAATCCAGTATAGCAGCACTTCCCAATGCCTCCTCTGGGGCTGAGGCTACTCCGTTATTGACTCTCTTCCTCCTTACTAACAAAACTCCAACTTTATTTGAGGCCATAGTATGCCATGCTGAAAAACTCTCCCCCACATTCCTTTGCAGTTAGGTGAGACCACATAACTAAGTTCTGGCCAATGAACACTTTTGTGTTGCATGAGATATCACGGATGGTACCTTAAATGTGAAGGGGTTCTCAAATGGAATCAGAGCCAGAGCAGCTCAAGGGGCAAAAGAGGATAGTGAATATCATAAACAAACAAAACACACTTCTTAATTTGGTCTTGTTCGCATTCTCTTTTGTTCCTCTGGATGGCAACATTTATGATGGACAATAGCCTTCTCTAAAATTCCACCTTAGGTAAACAGCCAGTGTCCCCCTTTTTTATAGAATATTTTGGTCTTGTTCGTCATCTTATCGAGAGCATGGAGTTGCATACACTGCTAGAAGCTCTTCTTTTCTTCCTTACTAACTCAAAATTTCTTCAGGGCTGTTAAATGCCCAACTAAAAGACATTTCCCAGCCCCCCTTTGCAGTTGGGGGCAACCAATGATAAAGAACACATTTGGTTAGGTTTCTGGGGAGACTATTGTAAAGGGGGCTGACTCAGTTTAGAGTTGAGTCCTTTTTGCTCCTGCTCCCCTCCCTTTTCTTCCTGCTAGGAATGGCAGCGTGATGGCTGGCGCACTGGCAGCCATCTTGGAGGAAGCTACAGGCTAAGGACGACAGAGCAGAAAGATAGGCCCCTCATCCCTGATGATTGTGGCAGCCTCCGCACCAGTGCTGGTATGCCAACCTCTGTACTTGTTTTGTATAAGACAAAAATAAACCCTAAGACAGATTGTATTATTGTTCAAAATATTCACTGCCCTTCCCTACATGAAAATTATATATCTCCACTCCATTCACCCAAGGCTTGCCATAGACTTGTTTTGAGTAAAGGAGTGAAGTGACAGGGGCCACTTCTTAATATACAATTTAGCAGGAGCCACTGCGTGGTTCTCTCCACTTTCTCCCCCCCCCCCCCCCCCCGCACACACAAGACCAGCAATATTCCACGTAGGGGTGGTTCCTTTGATACTGCTGTAATTAGCTAGTTATTAATAATAGAAAAGCAGCAAAGGGAAGGCCAAACATAGGCATGTCATATAGGCATCCTGGTGAAGCTGCAGCTTTGCACTCCCCAGGGAACCACCAGCCTACTCCCTGCAAAATACTGGGGGAAGGGGACTGGACAAAGGAAAGACAGACGCATACCCAGTCAAGTTGGGGTGACATAGGGAAGGTACCTGCCTATCAATCACACCTAACAGATCATTGGCCAACATGGGTGTGGCCACTGCAAGCACAAAAACTTGGGAATACATAATCTCCTAAACAAAGGCGTTCTCTCTCTTGGATCCTGGTTCCTCTTGGCTTGTGGGGCTCACTATGTTTCCTTTGGCTGCTGGGCATGCTTTTAAGTTATTCCCTGGCAGCCACTTCCCTGGATATGTTTCAACTTGCTCCTACCTAGCACCCATGCCCTCTCCTGAATCTCTTTTAGAAAATGCTCCTCACCCAACTCTTAGCTAAGTGGCTTCTGCAAGACTGACTCAGGGGAGGGCCTTGAGGTGGAAATGGATTAGCCTGGTAAAGAAAAGGCCTGACGGCCATTGGTGGAACTTAAACAACACAGACATAAACTGATATTTATAAAGTTACCTGGCTACTAGGTACAGTTGCCATGTTCTCATTATTATATATGGAACACTTAGAACAGTGCCCGGCATACAGTGCGTGCTAAGTGTCATTATTATTGTTGCTGTAAGGGAGGCAAGAGTGGAAGCAGGGAGACCAGCAAGCAGCTACCACAGTATCTCGTTAAGAGATGATGGCAGCCTGGATTAAGCTGTGACAGAAGTGGTCAGACTGAGAACGTGACTTTTTTTTGTTTTTCTTATCTCCTACTATTTTATTTATTTATATATTTTTATTATTTAATTAGTTTTATTGATTTCAGAGAGAGAAACATCATTGTGAGTCATTGGTCAGCTGCCTCCAGCACGCTCCCTATTGGGGATTGAGCCCACAACCCAGGCATGTGCCCTGACCTGGAACCCAACTGTGACTTCTGGTTCATAGGTCAATGCTCAACCACTGAGTGATGCTGGCTGGGCCCTACTACTTTAGTTAGGATTTCTCCATGTGCATTTACAACAAAATTGTCAACATGTTAGTGGTTTTGTTGTGATTGTTACAGAACTGGAATGTGTTTGGGGGGTAAAGTCAAAGAATGGATTAGTGGATTCCATTGGAGGCAATGGCACTTAAGAAAAGAAAGGATTATGGATGATGCCCAGGTTGTATATTTAGTTCTTTAATTTTGACCCCTTGCCTGTCCATGAGCTCTGTCAGGACAGCAACAAGATCTGTCAGGATGCTTTGTGTCCAGCAGGGGCTTGCTTACTTTAGGAGACACTCAGAATTGCTGAATTAACAAATGGTGTCAGAGTGATATATTTTAAAAAGGAAGTCTGGACACACTGATTTAGGTTTAAAGACTCCTCTGCACTCCTCCTACCTTGCATCAGGGTCCCTCAAGGGACCTGGACTGCTGTGTTTCCTGGGGAGCCCATCTGAAAGACATTCATCAAATTTATCAAACAAATATTTACTGAGCATCCACTATGTGCCACATACCATTCTAGGTACAGAGGATACAACAGAGAATAAGACAGGTTAAAATCCCTTTAGTATCGTGGAGCTGACATTCTAGTGAGGGAGACAATAAATGTATATACCAAATATGTGGTATGCCAAATACCGATGCATTAAAGGGAGAAATAAAGCAGAAGGCAGATAGAGAGAATATGTATGTATCTGGGAGAGGGTTATCATTTTACATAGAGTGGTGATCATAAAGGGAAGGACTTTCCGGAGGGAACAACACAGGCAAAGGCCCTGGGGCAACAATGTGCCTGGCATGCTAGAGGAGTATCAAGCAGGCCAATTAACACTAGAGCAGAGTGAGTTAGGGGGGAAATGAGGTCATACAGGGATCCAGCTCCTTTAGGGCTTTAAAGGCCTGCTTTCTACCTGTTCCAACCTCACCTTGTCTTTTATATAGTGAAGAGCCAGGAAAGGGATGTGAGCAGAGGAGGGCCCTGATCTGATTCAGGTTTTCACAGGTTCCCTCTGACTGCATGAGGGGAACAGACTGTGCAAGTAGGTTGACCAATGAAGCTACTAAAATAGTCAGTTGGGAGGTGACAATGGCTAGGACCATGGTGGGGCAGAGATGGGGTGAGAAGTGGTCAATTTCAGATAGATTTGAAAGGGAGAGCCAACAGCATTTGCCAATGGAATGGACAAGGAAAGTGTCCTGGCTCAGTTAGACTGACAAACCTGTAGTCAGGTTTATTTCCTACAGCAATGAGGGAAACTGCACACCAGAGAGGGGAGTCTCACCAAAGAAAAAGATAGTTATTATTGGGATTGGAGGAAGGGTGAAATTTAGGTGAGATGTAAATGAAAGTGGATAGGCTCAAAGCAAAGCCCAACTGTGTGTAAAGGGATCAATATCAAGTCTGGATTGTGAAACGGGCCCAGGGTCCTGTCCTCTCAGAAACAATAAAGTTTAGGTAGATGTGGAACACGGTGTCCAGAAACGCCTTGCCTGAAGCTCTGCACCTGGATTGTAAATCGAGGCTGCTTCTGTGTCTGCGTGACTTACTCCTCCAGGTTTTAGAACTGAGATGTTTCCTTCTGACATAACTTGAAACAACAAAGTCTGTGATAGTCTATGATTTTAGCAAACAAAGTTTCCTAGTAAGAAAGGAGTACTCACTCAAATAAAGGGAGTTGCGTCCCTGTCTGGGGGCAGCATGCCCCTGAGAAAAATACAGAAATAGTTTCCTTTTAACTCTTCATCTTTTTCCCCCATGTGTTTACTCCAGCCAAATAAATGGCAAGGCAGACTTTTTTACAGTTCAAGCTAATTTTTCCTTTCTCAAGTATGAGGAAAAGAAAAGGTAAGGATGACTCTAAGGTTTCTGCCTTAAGAACAGGAAGGATGGAGTAAGCTATTAACTAAGATAGAAAGGTTGTGGAAGGCTTTGGGCAGACGAGATCAGGAGCTCGGTTTCGGATGTTTTGAGTTGGAGGTGTCTGAAATCCGTGGATTTGGTGCGTGGGCAGTTGTCGGCCCTTACAGAGCCGGGAACCACCTCACTTCTCTCTGCAGAGCCCCCCTTCTCCCTCACCCCCGCTCTCTACCTGTAGTGAATCGTCTACACACATCTACAACCTTCGTAAGTGCAGCGCCTGCTGGTGAAGGGCTGCGAACACCGTTTCTTCCCGCCGCTAACCTACTTCAGGACTGCGAGCAGGACCGGGGGCGGACCGAGGCATTCACGTTCGGGCCCCGCCCCTGCGCTCACTTGAAGAACCTTACAGGGCAGTTGTCTGGAGCATTTCGGAGCCAGCAGGACTTGGGCATGGCTGTCCAGCCCGAAGTTTCTCCTGGTCGGCAGCCGCCCTTGGGCGGTGGCTCGGAGCCGCCGAATCCCGTCCCGCCCGCGCGCTCTCTGACCCCACGTGAGGATGCCGAGGTGCCTCCTCACGTGCCTCGGGAGGGACGAGTGCGCCTGCGTACTACCCGCCCATCCGGGTCACCACAGTTACACCCCGGGGTCACGTAGTGAATGGGAGAAAGCGAGTGCGTCTGGTCCCAGTCACCCGGATTTATTCACAAGCTCGGGTAGAGGTGGAGTCTCAGCGTTTCTGAGCCTGCGCCCACTCGTCAGTCTGTTTGGGCTCCACCCTAGCTTACATCCGAGAGACTGCCACTGCGTGGTTAGTGGCCCTGGGGCGGCAGCAAAAAGCGAGATGAGGCGGCTTTGGTATTGGCCACGTAGAAGTTAAAAACCAGTGTGTTTCAGCGAATGATGAAAACGCAGACTACATAAAATGCGTCACCAAGATTGATCCTAGCGTTGGCTCCACCCCGCCACCACTCCACCCCGCCTCTTAGCCCTCATTGGTCAAGAGCTCCCCCCGGCAACCCTGAGATTGGCCAGACCAGCGGGGACCGCATCCAATGGGGGGCGGCGCCGGCTTTCCCGCGGCGGTTCGTTATTCGAGAGGGCCGTGGCGGCTGCGGCAGTTGAGTGTAACGGCTCCGGTGCGACCATGGCGGCCTTGGGGCCCGGAGGCTACGGGCGGAACGATGCGCGGAGGAGCCAGTCCTCCCCGCCCCCCGCTCCAGCGCTCTGTCTCCGCCGGCGGACGCGACTCCCGGCGGCCCCCGAGGACACAGTGCAGAACCGGGTGAGGAGCTGCCGGCCTTGTTCTCCCCAGGTCCTTCCCTTAGACCTTTGGCCGCGCCTGTCAGCTCCCGGCTTTTGGCTCCCTGGCCCCGTCGGGTCTCCAAGCCCCGCCCCTTTAGTCAAGGCTCCTCCCACTTTACATCTCCTCTTCTCTGGGGTACTGCCCGTAGTTCCTAGCCCACCTCTGAAAACCCGGCCCCACCCTCAGCCCTTGGAGCATTCCTGGGTTCCTCCAGGTCCCCGCCTTCCTCCCTGCGTGTTCCTTCCGTCTTTAGACGTCTCTCTGGACCCTTCCACTTGTGTTGACCTCGCCCGGGCTGAGTTTTTAGGGTCTCTAGTCCTCCCTGCCCCAACTCTCCCTCAGCTCTACCCCGCCTTCTCTTTCCTTCTCTCTTACCAAGGTGGGGTTCTTGGGCCATATCGCCACCCAGAGTGATGGAGAGCATGTGAGTCATTGTAAAATCTCAGCAGCGCTGCTTGCGGGGAGGCTTACAGAAGTCCCGAGACACAGAAACAAAGATGATTTTATAGTATGTAGAGGGAATTCCATTAGCACAGCAGCAATTTTCAAAATTGTTCTCCCAACTTTCTGAGCCACAAAGTAATGTTTTTATAAAACGGAGATAACAATAACCGTACCATGGAGTGGCAGGGAGATGAAATAAAATTGGGAATATGACCTGCTTGGCACAGAGTCCAGGTAAAGGATGGATACAGGGTAGCTTCTTGTGGATTCCTGCTGCACTCTGATTGTATCACCGACTCCTGGCTGCAAGGCCCCAGGCCCCTATCCACCTCTCTGCTGGTGCCCCCTCATCCTCACTCTTAAAAAGATTCAGTCTCACTGCCCTGCTGTCTGTTTTCCTGAGGCACCAAGCTTTTCCCCGCTTCCTAGCCTTTGTTTGGTGAGTCCTCTGTCTGGGCTGTTTGCCACAATCTACTTGGCTGGCTCCTTATCCCTCAAGTCTCTGCAGGAATATTCCTATCCTAGAGGCCTTCTTGAACCCCAGCCTAAAGCCAGTACCCACCTTCATCTCTCACCTAGCTCCCTATACTTTATAGCCTTTATCTTGTAGGTTTCTGAAAGTGTCTTGCCCGCTCTGAACTTTCTATAATGTAGAAGAATAACTGGCAATTTCAGAGAGGCGGTGTAGCCAGGTGGGTAAGAGCACAGCTTCTTGGACCCAGACTGCCTGGGCGTAAACCTTAAAATCTTCTTCCTGTTATGAACTCTTGTGTGCCTCAATTTCCCCCTCTGTAAAATGAGGATAATAGTATAAATATTCGCTTATAGGGTATTTGTGAGGATTAAGTGAGCTCACATATCTTAAGCACTTAGAACAACACCTGGCACATTGCAATTACTTTGTTATTGTGAGCTGCTGTTGTTATGATTATGTATTTTGGGTAACTTGATGTCATTTATTTTTCTTGTTTGGTGATGCAGAGTCCACCTGGCTTGCAAAAGACCTAGTCTGAGATGATTAGTTATACTAATGCCCAGTACTGCTGATTGATAGATTTTAAAAAAACACACATGAGTGCCACTGCCTGGTTGCCTGGGCTAAAGTCCTGGCACTGCTCCTTTTTGGATGCGCAACCCCTCTGGGTCTCTGTTTCCTCATCTGTAAGATGGAGATGATGTGGAGTGACCAAAGCACAGGGTTATTAAGAACATTAAATGTGAATACAGTCATAGATATTCAAACACTGCCTGGCTCCAGGTAAATGCTCAGTAAATGTTAGCTATTATTGTTTTATATTTGCCTTTCATTTCTAAGACCAGGGACTTGCTCGAGAATGTTTTACTTTATAATAGTTAGAAACTACTCTATTCAAAATATGAAAATACCACAGTTTTATGAATCTGTACTCTAAGTAGTTCGATCAACCATGATGGGGACTGGTCCATTTTTCTTTATTACTCTTATCATCATCTGATATCTATTTTGCATATTTTTCCTGTTCATTTTCTTGGAATATCCTCCATTCCATCATCACCAGAATGTGAGCTCTGGAAGGGCAGGGATTTTTGTGTGTTTTCCTCACCATGCTATGCCTTTCACCTGGCCCTGTGTATTTGTCAAAGGAGTGTTGAGGAAAACAAGTGTTAGCTGCTGGTAGGTGACTATAGAAGCTCAGTGAGTGTGTTGATTATAATAGGAACAGAATGGGTAGCTGAGGTGACTATGCCACATGGGACCTGCTGGGGCAGGTGCTTTTGACTTGGGTCTTTTCCCTGCAGGTGTCACTGGAGAAGGTGCTTGGCATCACAGCCCAGAACAGCAGTGGCCTCACCTGTGACCCCAGCACAGGCCATGTGGCCTACTTAGCAGGGTGAGTGAGTGGATGGGCCTCGGTTTTCCGTCTGTACAATGCAGATAATGCTGCCTACCTCTGAGGGCTGTGGAGAGGATACCATGGGCCCATCTGTATCTAGAACAGTACCTGGCATGTAGTGAGAACTATGAAAGCCTTACTGTGACTGCAGGTGGGAGGTGGCAGCGATTATGGGAAAGACAGGTCATTAAACCCCAACCATTAGACAATCTGGACTTGTGTCCCAGCTCCACCATGTGCCCCTCTCTGAGCCTCTGCTTCTATGATTATAAAACAGAAATAGTGATACCCTCCTCTTGGATAGTTGAGACCTGAAGGACATTCTTCAACTGTTTATTCCACAAATACTGATCTAGCCTGACACTGTTCTAGGCACCAAAGGGAACCTCCCTTCCCCCCCTCGCAGGACAGGACACGCAGACCCATGATCATTCCTGATGAACAGTATCTGTTATCAAGTCTTAGGGGAGTAAGCAGTCCAGGACAGAGAACAAGGGCGGGCTCTTGAATCTGACAGGTACAGATTCACTTCCCCACTGTGTCCCAGATCTACTGGGTAGCCCTGGGCAAAGGACTTCACCTCTCTGGGCTTCAATTTCCTCCTCTATAAAATGGCACTAAGATTCCTGACCTTACCTGGCCCTTGTAAGGATTTAAAGAGATGGTAAACACAAGTCTTTATTAGCCCAGGGCTTGGCAGGATAGTAATCATAGAGGAAGTGTTGGTTTCTATTTAAGAATGTATTAATATAATGTGAAGAGCCCTAGAATTCTCAGCATAGACATCTGGAGGAGGAGGTGAACAGCGAGAGAATCTTTATGTGTGGGCTCTCTTCTGTTGTGAACAGAATATCCCTGAATTCCAATACTCCCCTCAGTTTGAACACATTTTCTTTTTTCTTCCCAGCTGTGTGGTGGTGATTTTGGACCCCAAGGAGAACAAACAGCAGCACATTCTTAACACCGCCAGGTAGGCTAAGGCCAGGCATGGGTAGGGGTGGAACGGTAGAAATGCTTATGGTTAGGTGACTCACGCATTCATTCACCTATAAGTTCAGTAATATTCACGAAGTGTCTGCTCTGTGTTAGGTACTGTCCCAGGTGCTAGGAACACAATAGTGAACAAAAGAGACGAGAATCTCTGCTCTCTGTAGAGCTGACAGCTACAGACTAAAGCCAATTGGCTAGCAAGCCCACTGTGACCATTGCTATGGGGTAATGATGAGGGATGTGTTAGGACAGGTTTATAGGCAGAGAGTAGGGGAAAAGCTATATTAGAGACCTCTGGAAAGGCCTCCCTGAGGCCAAGACCTGAGGGAGTGAGGGGGTGACCCATGTGATGGTGAGGGGAGAGCATTTCAGGGAGAGGGAACAGCAAGGGCAAAGGCCTGGCAGTGGCTAAGAATCTTGGGTTCTTTGAGGAGCAGCCAAGGATCCATGTGCCTGGAATAGAGGAGTGAGTGTGGGGGAGATGAGGCTGAAACAGGCAAAAGCCACATCACATGGACCTTAGGGAAGGGGTTGGACACTGATTGCAAAGAGAAGCCACTGGGGCCTTTATAGGCTAGGGATATGCTTTCCACACCCTGACCTTCCAGCACCCTCTACATCCCTTCTCTGTTTTACTTTTCTCCACAAAATGTACTCCTTTCTCATATGCTATCAAATTTTCTCATTGATGATATTCACTGTCTCCCTTCCATGGTGTGAGCTCTCTGAGGGCAGAGACTTTCTCGTAGTGAATTTCTATGTTGCTTTCACCTAGAGCAGTATCTAGCACATTGATGACACTTATTATTTCATGAATGAATGGATGTGATTTAGAAAGATCCTCCAGCTTCCAGTTTATTGGGGAAGGCCCTTGGCCCTGAGTTGGCCCAAGTGGGTGTTCAGGGGCTCCCTGGGGTTGATTGATCACTGCGTCATCCAGCAGATGGTATGGAAAGGGTCCACTCTCAACCACTGATGCGTCTGTCTTAGGAGGTGGTGTGGCCAGTGTCGAGGTTTTCACTCTGGATGTATTTCAGAGTCACCTGACCCCTGGGCCTCACTCCCAGAGGACTAATCATTGGTCTTGAGTGAGGCCTGGGTATTGGCAACTTTAAAATACTTTATATGAAAATTATTTTATTATTATTTTTTGTTGTTGTTAATCCTCATCCGAGGATATTTTTTCCATTGATTTTTAGAAAGAGGGGGGAAGAAACATCAATGTGAGAGAGACACATCAATTGGTTTCCTCCTACACACACCCCAACTGGAGTCAGGGATCAAACCTGCAACCTAGGTACATGCCCTTGACCGGAAATCAAACCCCTGACCCTCCTGAGTGATGCTCTAACCACTTAGCACACCAGCCAGGGCTAAAATAATTTTAGACATATTAAGAATAGTACAAAGAGTGTGTGTATACCTTTTACCTCTATTCCCCAAATGTTAACATTTTACCACATTTGCTTTATCATTCTCTCTCTATGTACATATTAATTTTTTTCTGAATCATTTGAGAGTAAGTTGCAAACATGATGCCCCTGTATCTAAATACTTAGGCTTGTATTTCTTGGGGGGACAAAGAAATAACATGGTCCTTCAAAACCGCAATACATTCAACAATATCGGGAAATTAAAATTGGTACATCGCTACCATCTACTCATTCAAGTTTCACCATTTATCCTAAGAACGTTGTTTATAGCAAAAGGATTGTCCAGAATCATGCATTGCATATCATTATCTCTTCAATCTTAACTTTTGTGACCTTAACACTTTTGAGGCCAGGTACTTTGTGGAATGTGCCAACCTTTGGGTTTATTTGACATTTCCTCATACACAGATTCACGTCTGCACCTTTGGCAGGAACACCTCAGAAGGAATGCTGTGTGCTTCTCAGTGCATTCTGTTAGGAAGTTCATGATGTTGATCTCTCTCGTGGCTGATGGTGTTCACTTTGAGCCCTTGGTTAAGGTGGTGTCTGCCAGGCTTCTCCACTATGAAGCCTCTCTTTTTCCCTTTGTGATTAGTGAGTACCTTAGGGAGAGCTTCTCTGAACCTTTGCACATATTACCCTGTTTCTCACCAAGCTTTTACTCACTAGTCTTAGCGTGGCTTTGACATTTTTAAAAGGCTCCCCAGGGAATTCTGAGATGCAGCCAAGACTGAGAACCTTTGGCCTAGAGTCCAGAGCTCTGCCCTGTCTGGTTAGGTAACCTTGGGCAGGGGACTTCCCTGTGATGAAGTCTCCTCATCTCAAAACTGGCTAATGAGAGTCCTGATTTCATGGAATGTATATGAGGAATCAGTGTACTGATGCCCGTATAGCATTGGATAGAGGACTGGGCACAAGGTCAGGGCACATGACAGTCAGGAGTACCTACAAGCAATAGAAACCCCACAACAAGCATGGTTTAAACACAAGGCATGTTCTTCTTGCACATAAGTCTAGAGGTGGCCACCCAGTGGGCTGGTGGCTCTGAGCACTAAGGACTCCACTTCTGCTTTTCTGTTCCACCATGCTTATTGTGAGGCTTCCATTCTTGAAGTCACCACTTGACCCAAGATAGAGTTCTGGCTGTCATGTCCTTTTTTCAGAAGGGGAGCAAGTGGGGAGCAGGACAGAATTCCCTTTGAGAAGCTTTTCTGGAAATTACACAGAGCATGTCTCATTGGCCAGATTGTCATATAGCTGTACCTGTGTAGCTACAAGAGAGGTGAAGAAATGTACTCTAACTGGAGACATTGCCATTACAATTAAAACTGGTATTCTGTGAGTGAGGAGGGAGTGGTGAGGGGCTGTTAGGTAGGAAGTTCACCTTGCTTGCTGTAGGAGCAATGGGAACCATCAGAGGGTTGGGTTGATGATGAATTTTCTATAAAATTATCAAAGACTTACTCAGAGGCATTTACTTAGTTATTTGCATACTAGTTTACTCATGTGAAGGAGACAGTTACTAGACTGTTAAGGAACAGATGTAAAAACAGAATTAAAAAAAGAGGAGAGAGCCCTAGCTGGTTTTCTCAGTGGTTAGAGGATTGGCCTGCAGACTGAAGGGTCTTGGGTTCTATTCCTGGTCAAGGGCATGTACCTCAGTTGCAGGCTGGGGAATCTCTGGTCCCATGGGAGGCAACCAATCGATGTGTTTCTCTCTCTCTCCCCTCCCTTCCACTCTCTAAAAAAATCAATGGAAAAAATATACTGGGGTGAGGGTTAACAAAAAAATTAAAATAAATTTTAAAAAAATAAAGAGGAGAGAGAAAAAACAATACAGTCTTGGAACAGTGAAACTTGCTACCAAAAATGTGCAAACAAGTCTGGTCATTCAGTCTTTCTGCAGGCTATCTGGGAGTATCAGAGAGAACCATGTTTGTTGGTAAAAGGTTTTCCAGAACACCTTGAGTGATTAGCAGTGGAGCATATGCTGCGATGTCTCAGTGTGATTGTCTGCCAGAGTCCTCCCTGCAGCACCACCTCCATAGTTAGGCCAGATCTGTAGCATTTCCTACATCTGAATTTCTCAGGATTATAGGGCTGGTGGGGTCTTAGGAAACTCACTGTTGTAGAGGGAGAGAAGGAAGTTCCCCATTCACTGTCCACTCCATCTGGGTTTGGAGTTTTAGGAAGGAAGGGACCTTTGCTTTTACAGAACCCCATTTCCCTATGCTGCTGCCCCCTCCTAGCAGCAGGGGATGCAGGAATGCACTGTATGCTGTGCTGGGCACTCAGGCAGCACTGGCTCTGAGGGAGCTGCAGGTGCTCATGTCTCCTGGCCCCTTCCAGGTTTGGGATGAGGAGTGGGCAGTGTGCTGTGAGCACAGCCAGGCTGAGGTTCGGCTGCCCACCCTTAGTGGAACCAGTGATCAACCCCTTTCCTTGCCCTCAGGAAGTCTCTGAGCTCTCTGGCCTTCTCCCCTGATGGGAAGTACATAGTGACGGGGGAGGTGAGTTGTAATCATGATTGAGTAGGTGGGAGGTGTCTTGGGGCCATTCCTTTTGTCCCCACCAGGCCTGGGGAGTCGCTGGAATAGCTCCTTCCTGGGCCAGAAGAGCCTCATGGCAGATGGGGGAGGTGGCTTTGGGGCACACCCTGGGGCAATGCCATCTTCAGCCCTGCCAGCCCCTCTAGCCCTGCCTGGTATAGAACCCAGCAGTAGTAACAGCCCCATCTTCCATAGAACGGGCACAGGCCTACTGTGCGAATCTGGGATGTGGATGAGAAGAGTCAGGTGGCAGAGATGTTGGGCCACAAGTACGGCGTGGCCTGTGTGGCCTTCTCCCCAAATATGAAGCACATTGTGTCCATGGGCTACCAGCACGATATGGTACTCAACGTGTGGGACTGGAAGGTGAGCCAGCTGGTGGGTGTGCGGGCAGGCAGCCAGCCGCCGGAGCATCCGAGTCTCAGGCTTTGGAAGAACTAAATGAGATAACTTGGTAAAGTGCTCTTTCATTCAGCAAATATTTATTGAGCACCTGATCCCAGTTTTAGGCACTTATTGAAGGGCATATGAGAAGTTCTCAGCTAGTGGAATATATAATTATTTTTATATTAGCCAGCTGTAACCTTGACCAAGTGACTTACCGTCTCTGTGGGTCTGTTTCCTTATCTGTGAAATGGATATTATAGTACACACCTGGTTGAATTGTGAGAATTCATTGAGTTGATAAGGAGCACTGGACTGTGGAATAGCTGAGGGAGGACTGGAGTTGGCAAAAGTGGGTACCAAGTCCTGGTTCTGTTCATAACCTGCTCTGTGACCCTGAACACAGATATCCCCCTCTGCGCATGGCAGAGTGGGAGGAGAAGCACCTCCCTTAGAGCTATGGAGGGGATTCGTGACTTATCCTGTGAGTGCTCAGCAGGGCGCAGAGCGAGAGCCCTATCGATGGCAGCCCTGGTTGGTATCCTTTCCTCGCAGCTTGGCTGTCCTCAGCACCTTGTGCGGGCTGTAGAGCTTGGACTCTCAGGGAGAGCTCTGGAACTTATGCTCACGTGGGAACCTTTCCAAGCCTCAGCAGCCTCTGTGGTGGGAATGAGTGCCAAGCAGGTTCTCCCATAAAGTAGCTTCCTGGGGGTCCAAGGAAAAGAGACTCGGAGCAGGGGATAGTGAGGAGATGCGGGGCTGAGGGCAAAGGCTGAGGGCAGTACAGTGGGGTGGGTGCTGGCATGAACTTTTCTGTACCGATTCTTCCAGAAAGATGTGGTGGTGGCCTCCAACAAGGTATCATGCAGGGTCATCGCCCTCTCTTTCTCCGAGGACAGCAGCTATTTTGTTACTGTTGGTAACCGGCATGTTAGGTTCTGGTTCTTGGAAGTGTCCACTGAGGCAAAGGTGAGTTTTTGTCCCTGCAACCTCAGCCAGGCCCAGGGAGTGACTTTCAGGGACAGAATGGACTCGTTTCTACCTGAGATATGGGGGCAGTGGTCTCAGAGGCTGTCTAGCCTCTCAGGGGTCTGGCTTCTGCTTCTGGCCTGCTCTCCGGGTGCTGTCTGGCAGGCTCTGCTAGGAAATCTCCCTACCAAATTTGCTTCTTCCCCTGACTCTGGGGCCAGACCTTGTTCCTGAACTGCTGCCTTCCAACCACTCTGCCTGGAAGTGTGTTCTGGTTTTTCTTCCCTTCTCCACTTGAAGGAGTTTCTTAGGGTCCTCCTGTTTGTGTTGTTCCCCTGGTCATGAGAGAGCCATCATGACATTGTTGGGGGTCTAGGCTATGTGGACACTATCTCATTGTACCTTGTTATGCCTCCAGGTGACGGGGACAGTGCCCCTCATAGGGCGCTCAGGCATCTTGGGTGAGCTGCACAACAATGTCTTCTGTGGTGTGGCTTGTGGCCGGGGCCAGATGGCAGGCAATACCTTCTGTGTCTCCTACTCGGGCCTCCTCTGCCAGTTCAATGAGAAGAGGGTGCTGGAGAAGTGGATCAATCTGAAGGTACCCCACCTCTCTGCTGTCAATGGGGGAAACATTTCCCATGGCATGATCTCCTGGGACGCTCAGCAGTGTTTCTGCCTGGTGATTGATCACACCCGCTCTGGGTTTGACTTCAAGTTCTGCTTGTGTGACTCTGGTAGATGACTTTCCCTACCTGAGCCTCAGTTTCCTCATCTGTAAAAATGGCAATACTGCTGCCTCCCTCACAGAGTTGATAAGGAGTCACATGAGATAATATAGGTAAGGCATTCAGCACTGTGCCCGGTCCCCTGTAATTCGGTCAAGTTACAATTGCTTTCCTCACTGTTTGATTCAGAAGCTTTTGACAGAGAGATGTGTAGCCCCTGTGCAGTTGCAGTTGTCATAAATGACTCATCAATTAAGTCTCTGTGGATTTGTAAAAACTCCTCTAGTCTGTGCCCAGAGCTCTGGCATTTCCTGCCCCTCTGCCTACATCTGGCGGGCTAGACAGTCCTTCCTGTATACAGTAACTTTTTCCTATGCTGCTTTGTAGTCTAATCTCTATGAAGTTGTTTTTAAACAATAGGAAATAAACCGTAAGCCTAAAATTCAACTTTGTTACTGCAAGTGACCTCTCTGGAGTCATGGTCTGCTGAACAGATATTTCCCACCCACAGCTGAGTTCCTCTGTAGGTAGCAGTGACAACTCTGTCCCAGTCTGTACCTTTATCTACCTGCTGGCACATTTCCTTCAATAGTGCCCTTACACTACATCCTGATTTCAGAAAACCTTAACATTTACTAAGATGGGCTTCTTAGACCCAAGAAACTATAAGGCTTCTCTGGAGGCCCAAGTCTGTCCCATCAGTGCCCATGTCCCTGAACCGGGCCACACAAAGCACAAAGTCTACTTGAGTCCCCTTTGCCCCCACAGGTCTCTCTGTCTTCCTGCCTCTGTGTCAGCGAGGAACTCATCTTCTGCGGTTGCACAGATGGGATAGTTCGCATCTTCCAGGCCCACAACCTACACTACCTTGCCAACCTGCCCAAGCCGCACTACCTTGGGGTGGATGTGGCCCAGGGCCTGGAGCCCAGGTACTACCCAGCAGGGGGAGGGAGAGGGGCCCACCCAGAGTCTGTTGGTATGCATCCATGCTTCCAGATCCATCTACATGTGGGCCAGCCCTAGGTGGGAAGCAGGATACAGCTATAATGAGGCAGCAAAACTTCTGCCACTGTGAAGTCTTCAGTCTCGTGAGGGAGCTTGATGAGAAACAAGTACACAAATAAGATCATTTTAGATAGTCATTCATAAATGCTTTGGTGAAATAAAACAGGGACTCGGGAAAGAGACTGCCTGGGGGTTGGGGCTATATTTGAGTGGCCAGGGGAAGCTTCTCTAGTGAGAAAGAGCCAGCTGTGTGGAGAACTGGGTCCTGACAGCAGGTGGAAAGGCCTTAAGGGGACAGCACACTGGGCTTAGTATATTGCAGGAACACCTAGGGGCTGTGTGGCTGGAGCCTAGTGTGCCTGGCGGAGGAGAATGGTAGGAGACAGGTCTGAGTATTGATGAAAGCTGGGAGGAGGAGCTTATAGTCTATTCTGAGATCCTTGGGCAGCCACTGGGGATTTCAGGCATTGGCATTATGTGGTTAGGCCTTGAGCATTAGATCTCTCTGGCTGTCATGTCAAGAGTAGGTGGAAGGGCTGAGCTGTGACATATTTTCCTTTTGTTGTTATTTTGGGGGGGCAGGGAGCTACCTAACCAGGGATGCTGGGTACCTGGGGTGGCCTCTTTGTAGATATCTGGATACTACCTCCTGAGTGCCTTTTCTAATCGCCTGGAGGGGGCTTTTGGGTGTTTCAAAGTACAGAGAGGGTGGATCAGCAACCCACACACAGTGGTATGTTGTAACCAGGCCGCCCAGCTCTGCTAGCTTTTGCTTTGTGCTGTGTGGCCTCAGGCAGGTCACTGTATCAACCTGTGCTTCTGCAGTTTGTCTATAAAATATAGTACCTACCTATCGCAGAGGTTGTGGGGATTTGGTGTAGCTAAAGCTCTTGGCTCAGCACACAGTAGGTGCTCAGTAAACTGTAGCCTTTGTAGGGATGCCCCAGGCCAGGGGACGACAACTCTGCTCCCTTGTACAGAGATTTTTGGTCATGTGTTGATGGAGTCCATGAGAGAGAGGGCCTGAGGTATGTGCCCATTATCCTTCCATGAGAGAGGACAGAGCTTGGGTTGGGTGAAATGAGGGGAGAAAATTGTTAACAGTTGAAAATTCAAATATTCTCAGGGGCCAAGGGGAAGCGTTCACATTACAGCCTCTGTATTAGAAACAAAGCAAAGGAAGAGAGAGGAGGGAGAAGTAGAGTTGGAGTGGGAGAGATGGGCCACAGTGGCATTGACATGAGATAGCTCAAGTGTCACCACAGGCAGCTGTCACTACCCACAGTGACACTGAAGGTGATTGATGATCCGTGTTGCCTTGTTAGCTTCCTCTTCTGCAGGAAGACAGAAGCTGTCTATCCGGATACGGTGGCGCTGACCTTTGACCCCATCCACCAGTGGCTGTCCTGTGTGTATAAGGACCACAGTATCTATATCTGGGATGTCAAAGATATCAACAAAGTAGGCAAGATGTGGTCGGAGCTCTTCCACAGCTCCTACGTCTGGAATGTGGAGGTGAGCCCCTTTCTCCCTCCCCTGCCTTTGCTCAGCCCCCATTTGAAGAAAGCTGCAGAGTTTGGAGAGCCCATTCAGACATTCCTTCCAAAGATACTCTGTTCCTTCAAATGGACTTCAGCTGTGTGCCAGGTGCTGTTCTAGGTGCTGAGGACACAACTAGGAAGGAAACTGACAAAAGTCCTGCCCTCATGGAGCTCACATTTGGGTGGGAAAGTAAGCCCATAAGCATGAATATAAAACATGCCAAGTAGCACCTCTCAGAAGAAAAATGAGGCCGAGCAGGTGAAAGGGGATGAAGGGTGCTGGCTGTTCTAGAGAGGAGAGGTCAGGAACGGCATCAGCATTGCTGAGGATGTGGCTTTCAAGCAGAGACTGCCGGAAGTGAGGGGGTGAGAGGCACCTGACCACTGGGTTGTAGCAGGAGCCTGTGTGCCACAGAGAGCCTTCTGGAAGCCGTTTGTGTTTAGTGCTTTTTTAAGTGTTGAACTTTTTATTTTCTAAGAATGAATCTGGGGGATTTTTTCATTCTCTAAAGCTGTCCTAAGTACTCCTTGCAGATTAGACACCTGGTGGAGAAAAAATTGTATTCTACTTTTTTTCCCCCTGAAAATTTCTGACTACTAGGGATATCTGTCCTAGAGAACTTGTGTTTTCAGTGGCCTAATTCAGAATTGGGGAACATAACTTAATCCTTCTGGATAAGTGTTATTTAGCCTTTTGACTGCTTGAATTCATCTGCCTTCTTGGATCTGACGCTTCTGTTAGTAGCACTTTTCTCACTTTACAAGAATGCTTTTAAGTAACTTTAAAATTTTATATATAAATATATTCTCTTTGAAAAAAAGGTAAAGTATTACAGATAAAGCTAAAGTCTCTTGGATCACCTCCCTATCACCAGTCCTGCTCTCTCTTATCCTCACCCTTGTTACCAGTTTTTTATGTGGTTTTTTTGTTAATTTTGTTGCATCTCCCTGTTATTTATTTATACTTATATATAAATATAATTTTTATTTTATTTATTGGTTGACTACATAATTCTATATATAATTATGTTATATAATATACACCTTATTTTTCTATATTATGTGTGTGTGTGTGTGTGTGTGTGTGTATCTCCTGAACAAAAATATCTGTGGATAGATTTTTTTAGGCTCTTTTTATCAATTCTAGAAAATTCTCAGCCAGTACAGATTTAAGAATTGCCTCTACTCCATTCTCTCTTCTTCTTCTGTAACTTTTATGTCCTATTTCTCTCCGTCCTTTATTTTTATTTTTTAAAATTTTATTATTTTTATACTCATTACCTTTTTATTTTATTTTTTATAATTAAGGACTTCTTTTTTAAAAAATATATCTTTATTGATTTCAGAGAGAGGAAGGGAGAGGGAGAGAGGTAGAAACATCAGTGATGAGCCAGTTATTGATCGGCTGCCTCCTGCACACTCTCTGCTGAGGATCAAGCCCCCAACCCGGGCATGTGTCCTCACCAGGAATGAAACCTCGATGTCCTGGATCCTAGGTCAATGCTCAACCGTTGAGCCACGCCCGACTGGGCTACCTTTTTATTTATTTATTTATTTTATTTATTTATTTTATTTTACATTTTTTAATGCTCACCCAAGAATATTTTTCCCATTGCTTTTCAGACAGAGTGAAAGAGGGGGAGAGAGAGAGAGAGAAACATCAACGTGGGAGAGACACATGGACTGGTTGCCTCCAGCACTTGCCCCGACCAGGGCCAGGAATGGAGCCTGCAACCAAGGTACATGCCCTTGGCTGGAATCAAACCTGGGACCCTTCAGTCCATGGGCCAATGCTCTGACCACTGAGTCAAAGTGGCCATGACTGTACTCATTACCTTTTTAAAGAATTTTTAAAAATGTATTGATTTTAGAGAGAGAAGGGGAGAGAGAGAGAGACATCGATTTGTTGTTCCACTTACTTATGCATTCATTGCTTGATTCTTGTATGTGCCCTGACTGGTGATCGAACCCACAACCTTGAGGTATTGGAACAATTTTCTAACCAACTGAGCCCCTGGCCCGGGCTAGATAATTTTTTTAATGTCTTTTAGCTTTTTTGAAATAGTTATAATTTTGATCTGTTTTATGGAAATGTGTTTCTGGTGTGCTCTTTTTTATCTTATTTTAAAGAGTAACTTTGTTAGTGACTTTGTTTTGGTCCTTGTTCTGTTGTTCACTTTCATATGATAATAGGTTTTCTGAATTTTTTGAAATTGGTGTGGTTTAGGACAGGTTTTCTAACTTCCCAAAAAAGAACTTTATCTTCTGATTTTTATTTTTATTTTTTTATTTTAGAAAGAGAAAGAGGGAGAGAGAGAAAGAAAGATCTGTTTGTTGTTCCACTTATTTATGCATTATTTGATTGATTCTTGTATGTGCCCACAACCTTGATGTATCAGGACAATGCTCTAAACAACCAAACTACCCAGCCAGCGCTAACCTTTGGTTAAAAATATGTTCTATTTTTTCACTTCTTTTTATTTATTTATTTATTGTCTATTTTATTTGTTAGTTTATTTTGTTTATTAGATTCCACATATAAGTGAGATCATATGGTAGTTGTTTTTCTCTGACCGGCTCATTTCACTTAGCATAATACTCTCCCTGTCTGTTCCTGCTGTCGCAAAAGGTAAGATTTCCTTCTTTTTTTTTTTTTATCCTCACCTGAAGATATGTTTACTGATTCCAGAGAGAGAGGAAGGGAGAGAGAAAGATAAACATCGATGTGAGAGAGAAACATCGATCAGTTGCCTCCCATAAGCACCCCAACCAGGGATCAAACCTGCAACCTAAGTATGTACCCTGATGGGGAATCAAACCTGCAGCCTTTCGGTGTACGGGACAACATTCCAACCAACGGAGCCACGTGGCCAGGGCAAGATTTTATTATTTTTTATGGCTAAGTAGTATTCCATGGTATAAATGTCCCATGGCTTTTTTATGCACTCATCTACTGATGGACACTTGGGCTGCTTCCATATCTTGGCTATTGTAAATAATGTTGCAGTGAACATAGGGCTGCATGTATTCTTCTGAATCAGTGTTTCAAGTTTCTCTAGATATATTCCCAGAAGTAGAATCACTGGGTCATAAAGCAGTTCCATTTTTAATTTAAAAAAAAAACATATCATTATCCATTTTTAATTTTTTTAGTAACTCCATATTGGTTTCCACAGTGGCTACACCAATGTGCATTCCCATGAACAGTGCACGAGGGTTCCCTTTTTTCCACGTCCTCGCCAACACTTGTTGTTTATTAATTTACTGATGGTAGCCATTCTGACAAGTATAAGCTGATTTCTCATTGTGGTTTTAATTTTTATTTCTCAGCTGATTAGTGACATTGAGCATCTTTTCATATGCCTCTTGGCCATCTGTATGTCTTTGGAAAAGTGTCTATTCAGGTCTTTTGCCCATTTTTAATTGGATTATTTGTTTGTTCTGGTGTTGAGTAGTATGAGTTCTTTATAAATTTTGGATTTTAACCCCTTATCAGGTGTATCATTGGCAAATATGCCCTCCCATTCAGTGGGTTGTCTTTTCATTTTGTTGATGATTTTCTTCACTGTGCAAAACTTTTCAGTTTGTTGTAGTTCCGTTTGTTTATTTTTTCTTTTGTTTCCCTTGCCTTTTTTCCACTTCTATAACCAGTTCTATTTTGTTCTTTTCCAGCCCTGCTTGGTTATTCTTTATACCAAGCTACTCATACTTTTAATCTTGTCAGTGTTCTTCTATTTCTTTAAACATATTAAGCATAGTTATTTTTTATTCTCTGATAATTCCAGTATTTGAAGCTAGACTCTGTTGTTTCTGCTGCTGCTTGCTCGTGGTACCTTGTTTCCTTTTTGTTTAGTGAGCTACCCATTTTCCTTGGAAATTTATTCATGGGGATGTTTTACGGCCTGGGCTGAAGATGGGGCCACGGATGATAAATGGTAGCATGTTATGTGTCTTTAAGCATTAAACTATGCTTGTTTATTTTCAGCTTACTTTTTTCCCACCAACAAGCAACAGTATATCAGTGCTGTCATTGAAATGGTTGTGATGAATTGCCCTTTGCCTCGTTCTCTGGGAACTGTAGGTGTATCCTGAGTGTGAAGATCAGAGAGCTTGTCTGCCGACAGGATCTTTTCTGACTTGTTCCTCAGACAACACCATTCGCTTCTGGAACATAAATAGCAGCCCTGACTCTCCCTGGCAGAAAAACATCTTCAGTAATGTGAGTGACTTCATTGTCATTGTCAGCCATCTTTTAGGAAGAACAAAGACCTACTTTAAGCTAGGACACTGAGGCAGGAGGAAAGCTCACAGAATCTTGCTGTTAGGCTGCACTACGGGCAGGAACCAGGAGCCAAGGCAGGTCACTCTGTTTTTCCCTCTCTCTTGTTTCTCCCTCCCTCCCTCTCTTTCTTTCTGAGTAGCATAGTTCTGCCTGTCAGCAGCTGCTGTCCAGGTGTGTCTATACAGCCACTCCAGGCAACCTGACATACTCAACAGAAGAGAAATTGCTCCCTGAATCTTTAGTTGGAGCTCGTTAGGAGGGTTCTTTGATCCATCAACCAAATCAGGCAGGAGCTTCCCCTGTCAACTAGCCACCATGCAGTAAGGCCATGGGTAGGGGTGCTGGCAGGATCCCAGAGAGAGTCATGATGTGAGGTCGGGGAGAAAACACTTTGCTGGAGAAATGGTTGGTATTGCTAGGTCAGTAAGGGAGCTTCTCTGAGGAGCTGAGACCTGAATCATGCATTCATTTATTCTACAGATACTTTTTAAGGTCTGTGCTATGCTACATGCTGGAACATCAGTGACTAAGACAGACCCTTCTCCTGTACTCATGGCACCCACAGTCTAGTGAGGGGAGGCAGAGAGTGAACTAATAACTGCACAAATTATGATATAATCACAAGCATGGTAAGCACCATGAAAGAAAATTGCATAGTGCTAGTAGGATATATAACAGAGTCATCTGATATTATTTGTGGCACCAGGGGCACCTGGAGGAAGAAACAACTAAGCTGAGATATGGAGTACTGGGAGGAGTGAAGAGGGGAAGGGAAAGTGTCCCATGCCAAAGGAACAGCTTGTACAAAGGCCCTGTGGTGGGAAAGAGCTTGATGAGTTGGAAAACCTGAGAAGTTAGTGGGGCTGGAACAAAAAGGGCCCTTCTTGCAGGGAGGGTATAATAGGTATTTCTTTACTACCATCTTCTCTTCTGCACCTGTGGCTGTATACGATAGAAAACCCCGAAACAAGAGGTAAAATTTTGGTTTCCTCATTCATGAAAATAGTCTAGAGGTAACCAGTTCAAACTGCAATGGCAGCTGCGGGAAACCCTCCGAGGCCCCAGAACCTTCCATCTCTCCCCTCTGCTGTTTTGAAGAAGGGGCTACCGTCATCATCCAAAACAGCTGCTGGCTTTCCAGGTGTTACTTTAGTGAGCTTCAGGCAGCAAGAAGGAAGCAGAAGGGCTCTCACTTGCTTTACATCTCATTGACCAGAATTTATTCACAGAGCCCCATCTAGCTGCAAGGGAGGCTGGGAAACAGTTATTACTCTGAGTAGTGAACCTCCCAGGTCAAAATTGGAGTTCAGTTACTAATAAAGAATAGGAAACTCACTCTTGGGTCACAAAATTTTAGGGGTGTTTCAGACCTGCTCATTGGACTGACTTCAACCCTCTCCTTCCTGCAGACCCTACTGAAGGTAGTATATGTAGAGAATGACATCCAGCACCTGCAGGATATGTCACACTTCCCAGACCGGGGGAGTGAGAATGGCATGCCTATGGATGTGAAAGCCGGGGTACGAGTGATGCAGGTCAGTCCTGACGGCCAGCACTTGGCTTCAGGCGACCGAAGTGGAAATCTGAGGCAAGTGGGCCCTGGTGGGTGTCCAGTGTACACCTCCCAGCTTGGGCTCGGGTACTCAGGGTGGTGGGGAGGAAGCCTGGCCTTTGTACCTCCAGCTACTCTTTGGGAATGAGGGGCTGTGAGAAGTAGTCCTGTTACCAGCCACCCCGAGGAACTTAAGCAAAGAAGTGTCTTCCAAAAGGGCTGAGATGAAGGTAGCTACTGGGAACTTAGCAGCTGGGGCGTGCAAACTTTTCCTACAGAGTGGACAAGTAAATTTGTATGACTCTAGAACAGGGTAACACTTTTAACAGCTGTGTGGTACCGCTGCTGAGCCATTAGAGAAGATGCCAGCTGGAGCTTGCGGGGTCCTGGTAGCCCAGGTGGAGGGGCCAGGAGGATGGGACATATGAGGGCTCAGTTCACACTGCAGAGGTTTTTCAAAATGGTACTGGTGCAATCGGTGCTGACAGCATATGAGCCCTGTCATAGGGACCGGGTTTAAGTTGATGAGTGACAGCTGTGACCACATGGGTACTAGGGCTGTTGAGGGATGGAAGGGACCCTGCAAACTGAAGCCAGGTCCTCCAAGCTGGTATGTGTTCTCATTGTCCAAGAAGAACAGAATGCAGGATTTTTTTTCTGCGAAAAGCCTATGATTTTTTAAAATACTGGCAACTTTTTTTTTTAAATATGTTTTTATTGATTTCAGAGAGAGGAAGGGAGAGGGAGAGAGAGACAGAAACATCAGTGATGAGATAGAGTCATCAATCAGCTGTCTCCTGCATGCCCCCTGACCAGGAATTGAACGACCTCCTGGGTCAGTGCTCAACCACTGAGCCATGCCAGCCTGGCTGCTGGCAACTGTTTTGATATCAATCACTGCAGAAGGCAAATCGAATGTATCAGTGGGCTGCTCACATTGACAGCACTCTGCTGTAAATGGCAAAAATGGTAACAAGAGCTAGATGGGCATACCACTCTTCCCCTGGCTGGCCACTGGCTTGATACTGTGTGTATCAACCGATTTAGTATTCTCACCGACCCTCAATGTAAGTGCTGTTATCAGCTCCATTTTCACATGGGTTGACTGAGTTAAGAGAGGCCAAGTGGCTAGGCTAGGATTACACAGTTAGAGAGTAGAGAAACTGGGATGATTGTCTCTTATTTCAACCCTGGATGACCTCTTGATTGTTTGATTTCATTTGGAGAGAATAAGTCTAGATTTGAGGCTCTTTAAAAATGACAGGTTGAAATCAAATGTTCCCACCCATAGGTCCTATCCTTGAATGTGACTTTTGACCCTTGCCCCCTACCCCACCCCCCCAGGGATCACTCTGGTACAGCTCTGCTCTAACCCTTGTTTTCCCCAGAGGACTGTGCTAGATCTGGCCCATGGAACCACAAGGGCTGGGTGCTCACTGTGGTACTCCGAGGTTTGGCACTGCTTCCTTTAAGATGGCAGGTTTCTAGATGATAACAGTGGTTGGGTATCTCTACACTAGTTCCCCATGTCACCTGCCTGGCAGTGGCAGAGTGCCTGGGGTGGGAGCAGTGGTGGGAGGGCCCTCCGAGAAGTGTTCAGCAGGCAGTGTATGTCTCCCAGGATCCATGAGCTGCACTTCATGGATGAGCTGGTCAAGATGGAGGCCCATGATGCTGAGGTGCTATGCCTGGAGTACTCCAAGCCTGAGACTGGTGAGCCCATGGCAGGGTGGCAGGGGGAAGGCAGGGGAGTGGCCCCCCTGGCAGAGCCACAGAGAGTAGTAGTTGGTATCTGATAGGGCTGTGAATGACAGCTGGGAGTCCTGTGTTTAGTAAGGGCCCCTGTCCCTGCGCCCTGGGACCAACGTGACTCGGACTCCAGAAAGCAAGACGCTGGCAGGCAGGACTGGACTGGACTTGCTTACTGTGGTGCCCAGCACCCTGAACAGTACTCAGGCTAAAGAGGTGAATGTCGAATGAGTGAATGTATGAATGAGATCATCCTCTGCTAATGAAGATAGATTGACAGTTAAACGTGTTATTTTGAAAAAGCTTAATGCCTACAGAAAAATTACAAGACTATTACAATGAATACCCATGTGCTGTTTACGTGGATTCCCCAAGTTTCTTCTTTTAAAGTGTGACCCTGTGACTGTATAATGACTTTGTCTGTTTCCCCTTTTTCCATTTCTCCCTCTGTGTTTGTAAATACACACATATAACAAAATAATAGCATATACATTCTTGTTTTTCTTTTTGCTAAACTATTTGAGAGTAAATTGCAGGCATGATGCCCATTCACCCTTAAATGCTTCTGTGAGCATTTCCTAGGAATGAGGACATCCTTTACCACAGGGCTCATCAAATGTGGGAATTTCACTTTGATGTTATATTGTCATCTGTCTTATGGCCCTCGCTCACATTTTGCCAAGTGTCCCAATATTGTCCTCTCAGCGTCTTTGTTTTTCCAATCCAGGTTCACACTTTAGTTGTCGTGGCTCTTTTGTCACTTTTTTTCTGGAACATTTCTACAAACTTAATTTGTCTTTCTGACTTTGGCTTTCTGCAGAGTGTAGACCAGTCATTTTATAGAGTTTCCTTCAATTTGGGTTTGTCTTCCTCATAATTTGATTCCAACTATACATTTCTTGGTAGGAACGTAACATAGGCGGAGTATGTCCTCACATGTTAATGATCTTTCCCATGCTCTTCTTTCCTTCTTCCTTCTTCTGTACCCTCTGTCCTATTCAACTTTCTTTAAATCTCTCTTTATTCAGTTTCCTGAGCTCCCTTCCACCTCAGGTCGTACGTTAAGCCTCATACAGACCAGGTGACCGGCGTAGGCACTGTCTGAGGGGCCAGCAGGGAAGGCCTAGTGGTGGAAGGAAGTGTGGCAGTGGGCAGGTGATCATTAGGCCTGGACAAGGCCCATGTATTCAGAGCTCAGAGTGAAGGGGCTGTGTTCTTGGGAGCTGAGAAGTTGGTAGGGCTTCACATGGCACACCAAGGAGCTAGACTTGGTAGGAAGGAGTGCTGGGCTCTACTAGAATGTCTGCTGTGGGCACAAGTGAAGGAGTGCCCAAGTGTCCCTGAAGATGAACCCTCCCTGAGCTGGTGTTACGGCATGAGAAATGCCAGGGTTTGGGGGCGCTGGAGAAAGACTGCAAGAGCTGAGGGAGTTTCCCCTTCGGGGTTTGGAGCAAGTTAGCAGCACTTATGGGACTGAAGACCCCTTCTTCAAGGCCTGCAAAGCTCGGCCCTGCTGCTCTCTAGGAGGCCAAGGCATCAAGTAGCCTCCCAGGAACCCAGGGCCACCCTCTCCACTTGCAGGGCTGACCCTGCTTGCCTCGGCCAGTCGGGACCGACTGATACATGTGCTGAACGTAGAGAAGAACTACAACCTGGAGCAGACCCTGGATGACCACTCCTCTGCCATCACGGCCGTCAAGTTCGCAGGTGAGCCCCTTCCTTCCCACTTAGAGCACCTCGTTAGGTGGGTTCCTTCAGCCACGAGTATCACCAAAAACTCACTTCAGCTTAAACAAAGAAAGGAGAAGTAAGCTCTGGATTCAGGCACAGTTGGATCCAAAAGTTGAATTTTTGAAACTAAATTATTAGGACTCTCTCCTTCTGTTAGTTGTGCATTTCTATGGAGGGCAGGATCTTGGTTGTCACTGGGCCACTGGAAAGAGATTTCCCCTCTTCCTATCCATTTTGGCAGAAATTAGGAGCTGGCTTTCCTTTTGCTGGTTTGAGGCACCTGTTCTTTCCTGAACAGTTATTTGTGCCAGGGCTTTGGGGGTTCTCTTCAGCTATGTTGGACTCATATACCCAGCCGCCACCTACCTCCACTCCTGATCCCAGAGGACTGGCATTAGATGAGTGCAGATCCCCAAAAAGAAATCAGGGTGCTAATCCTGTTAGGGCAGGATGGGCACTGGTAACATGACAGAAAAATAGGTAAAGTGACAATTACTGGAGGCTAATTCTTTGCTGGGGATCATCCTTGTGCCATCCCAGCAGTATCCCCTTCCTTACAGCCAGTCACACAGCTAGTAGGTGCAGACCTAGGATCTTGCCTAAGGCGTCCTCCATGACTGAAAGGATTCAGTATGGAAATCCCTGACCCTAAAGGGTTCCAAGGGGAGGGGAGGTAGGCCCTGTGGGGAGTAACTGATCAGAACCAAGAACATGTTCAAAGCTATATTTAAGAAGTATATATTCATGTAGTCTAAGTTCTTGGCTATGAAGTATTTTTTACACATAATTTTGTGACTGAGAATGTATTAATGTCCCTTCCTTGGCCCTCTCCACTTCTGGCCCTGGCCCTCTCTAGCTAAGATGATAGGGAGCTGGGCAAAAACAAGTTAACAATGTTTGATGTGTCTTGATGAAGACCTTACAAAAGTTGATCAGCTAAAACTTCTCAGACATCCTTAAAAACCTGTTCTTTCCACTGGCTAGAGGTAGTTAGAATAAGCCCTGGCTGGTGTGGCTCAGTTGGTTGGGCGTCAGCCTGTGCACCAAAAGGTTGTGGTTCCATTCCCCGTCAGGGTACATAATCAGGTTTCAGGCTCCATCCCCAGTAAGGGGCATGCAGGAGGCAGCCAGTCGATGTTCTGCTATCACATCAATGTTTTTCTCTCTCTCCCTCTCTCCCTCTCTCTAAAAATCAATGAAAAGCCCTGGTTGGTTTGGCTCCGTGGTTAGGGCATCAGGCCCTCGGACTGAAGGGTCTCTGTTCGATCCTGTCAAGGGCGTGTACCTCGGTTGCAGGCTCCATCCCCGGCCCTGGTTGGGGGGCCTGTGGGAGGCAACCAATCAATGTGTCTCTCTCACACATCGATTGGTTACCTCCCGATTGTGTTTCTCCCTCCTTCCCTCCCTCCCTCCCTGAAAAGCAATTGAAAAAATATTTTTAGGTGAGGATTAAAAAAATAATAATAAATAAATAAAATAAAAATCTTAAAATATTTAGAATAAATTGGCAAACCTAGCAGTTTGGCCCCAGTGACCTCATCTCTCTCTCTTTTTTTTTAATTGATTTGAGAAAGAGAAAGAACCATTGCTCTTGAATGAATGCACTTATTTGTGCATTCATTGGTTGATTCTTGTATGTGCCCTGACCAGTGGTTGAACCGGCAACCTTGGCGTATTGGGATGACTCTCTAACCAGCTGAGCCACCCTGCCCGGGCACTGACCTCACCTTTAGTGAATGGTCTAGATCCAAGAGAGGTGATGACTGGCCTGGGGGGCCCAGGAGTTGGTCCTTTGGGCCACCTTCTGAAAGGTGCCGGCCTTCTGTAGAGCCCCAGCCAGTCTGAGAGGATGCAGCTCCTAAACCCCGCTCCCGAGTGCCCTGCTCTGCAGGGCTGGCTCACTTGGTTATGCTCAGAACATTGATAGTCAGTATAAACTGGCCACCAGTCACTCTGAACCTGTCTGAAGCTACCCTGCTGGGGAAGGACTCAGTCTTCTCTTTTCTGTGAAGTATGTCCAAACAAGTGAGGACAGTACATATGGTTTACTGGATACAGTCATGCGCTACATGGTGACAGTCCAGTCAATGACAGGCCTCCTATATGAAGGTGGTCCCACAACATTATAGTGGAGCTAAAAAATTCCTATCGCCTAGTGACATCGCAGCCATCATAATGTCACAGTATAACACAGGTCATAGCACTCATTACGTGGTTATGCTGATGTAAACAAATCTGAGCTGCCAGTCATATAAAAGTATAGCATATACGATCATGTACAGTACGTAATACTCTATAATGATAACAAACACCTGTTACTGGTTTATGTATTTAATTTACTTTTTATTTTAGCATGTGCTCTTTCTACTTATAAAACAAAGTTTGCTATAAAACAGTGTGCTGTGTTCCATAGGCAGCAGCCTCCAACATCTCGTGTTTGTGTCCCTTGACTGCATCATTTTCTCTTGTTCTTGATTTAATCTCATGTTGTTTTGTGCAGTAACAAGCTGCACAGGCTTGTAGTCTAGGAGCAATGGGCTATCTCATACAGCCTAGGTGTGTAGTAGGCTATCCCATCTTGGGGTGGTAAGTGTACCCTGTGATGTTATCACAATGGCAAAATCACCTGACAACACATTTCTCAAAATATGTCCCTATCGTTAAGTGGTGCATGACTAATACAATGAACATCCACATGGAGGTTCATAGTCGGTGGGTATGAACTAGAACACACCCCCATTGTTCATAGCCAGAGACTGTTCTGATCGTTTGCGGTCCTAACATTGGTAGGTGCTTGGATCTACCACCCCAGGTTAAGAAGCAGAACATTACCTGTAACTTGCAGGCCTCTCTGGGCCCCTCCATGTCACACTCCCTCCCCCATACAGGGCTCACTCCCTTCTGTGAGACAATGACTCCTGCTTGAGTAGCATCTTAACTTGTATGTCAGTCCTGGGCTCTCTCAAATGTCTCATCACAAAGGACCAGCATCTGTTGAACCAAGCCTCTAAGTATGTTGTCTTTTCATTCTCACCACAACTCAGGGAGGCGTTTGTGCTAAATTATTATTTTTCTATAAAGAAGGAATAATAAGGAAAGAGCTTGCCAGGTGGTAGCCACTGTTCCAAGGGTTTCACACAGTTTCTTGGGGCAGGGACTATTACAAGCCCATTATACAGGTAGGAAGCTAAGGTTCAGAGAGGAAGCAGGGTTCAGAGCAGTGTTCAACCAGAGAATGCCTGGCTTCAGTCCTGGCCCTGTCCTGACTCTCTGTACACCCTGGGACAGGGACTGTGTGACTCAGTACCTGGCTCACATTTGTGCAATGAGGGGCTAGTGAGCAGTCAGGAAGAAGGAAGCACAGGTGGCACAGGGTCTGGCCTGGGGTATGTAGGGGTGTTCTGATTGTTCTTAATGGCATGAGCCTCCCAGTGGCCTACCTGTCTTAGATGTGCCCCTCCTGTGTTCTTGGCCTTTGTTTTCCTGTCTGCCCTTGCAACTTGCTCCATGTACCCCCTCACTCACCCAACTCACATCTTACAGACTCCTACCTGCACCCAGCATCCGCCTCACCTCTGAGAAGCCCTCCCTGATCCCAGCAGAATTCCCTTGCAGTGGAGTTCCCTAGCAGGGACCCTGGCCCCAGCCAGGCCCAGCGGTGACCCAGCCCTGCCTAATACACCGCCTCCTCCTCTTCCAGGCAACAGAGACATCCAGATGATCAGCTGTGGGGCTGACAAGAGCATCTACTTCCGAAGTGCCCAGCAGGTAGAGTGGGGTGGCCTCCTTGGGGGCTGGGGTGTGGGGGCTTGTCAGAGTTGTCCTTTGAAGGCCATTCCTGTCCTGCCAGGGCTCGGATGGGCTCCACTTTGTCCGTACCCACCATGTGGCAGAGAAGACTACCTTGTATGACATGGATATTGACATCACCCAGAAGTACGTGGCTGTGGCCTGCCAGGACCGCAATGTGAGGTAAGGAGCTGCCCTGGGCCCTTAGTCAGCGTGGCCTGGGCTGCGTTATGAGTGGGGCCTGTATGGGACCTAGTTGAGTCTGTTTTCTCCTGAGCTAGTTGCTCTCCTTCCTCTGCTCATTTAGTCCCTGAGAAGCTGAGTGGATGGAGGGACCCAGCAGATGTTTCTTAGGAGCTGGGTTCACCTGGGCATAGTTTCCAGGTCACAGAGGGTTCCTTCGGGCTCTTCAGAAGCCTGTGTGGGGTGACTACGAGGTGCCCATGTTGCTCATAAACTTATTTCACCTACATTCCCTGAACACCTGCCTGGGATGGACAGTGCAGGAGTAGCAGCAGTGAGCAGGGCAGCCCCAGGCCCTATCTTCACAGAGCTCACAGTCCAGTAAAGGAGAGACGTACCCTTCACCAGCCTGGAGTGGTCAGGGCTGGGATGGGGGAAGCCAGAGGGTTGGGTCCTGGGGAGATACCTGACCCCACCTGGGAATCAAGCAGGGCTTGATGGAAGGAATGTCTGAGCTGGGGCTGCAGGACACAGGACTGAGCCAGGGGAGGGGAGAGGGCATGTGCAGAGGGCACAGCATGTACAAAGTGGTTCACCTCCTCCATCTGCTCATTCAAATTGGGTGCCAGGCACTCAGCTTGCTCTATAGCAGGGGAGACAGGCATTAACTCAACAGACACCCTAATAAATAATTTCCATGACCTCAGCCCGAGATGTCATTCTCTGAGGTGGGGTTTCAGTCCAGGCATCAAATGAGGCATAAGAGGTGACAGTGGTCTTCCAGTGGGGAGGAGGGGGCGGGTGGGCAGGTCTATGTTTGCCATGTTCTGCAACCACCTCCACAGAGTCTACAACACCATGAATGGAAAGCAGAAGAAATGCTACAAGGGCTCCCAGGGTGATGAAGGGTCCCTGCTGAAGGTGAGGAGCCAGGGCCCCTGGGGTGAAAACTATACACAGTCTTCACAAACAAGGCTCCCTTTTGTGTCTGCTGTCCTGTGTCCTCCTTGGCACCTGATCAAAGGATCACATGCTGGCCAGCCACCCTTTCTGGCCTGGCTGCCCGAGGATGCTTGGCACCAGGGGTGGCCCAGACTGCTTCCCCTTTATGTACTGTGTCCTTCCCCAAGTGGAGCCATTTTAAGTGGTTTCTGATTTGAGTGGCAACATAGTGTGGTGGGAAGAATCAGAGAGGCCTGGGCTCCCTTGCCACACTTATCCCCTGCCTGTGAGGGACTAGGTAAGAGTTCAGGCTGACTGTGACCTTGGGCAAGTGTTCTCTCTAGTCTATCTCATCAGCTGTAAAGTCCAGATACAAAGAGCTTCTGTCATAGGGCTGTTCTGTGAAAGAAATAAGTTAAACAGGCACATTGCTTAGCACAGGGCCTGGCTGCCATCAGTACCATTGTTGTGGTTAATGTTTCTACCTATGAAATGGGAGCAGGAATTCCTATTGTAGCAGGGTGTGTGTGGTGAGGGCTATCTGGGACAAGTGCATGTACCAAGTGTCCAGCACGAGGGTGGTCCTCAATCAGTGGGGGCGGTGGGGGAGGAAGCAGGTAGCACAAAGCATCACTTGCATCTTCTCGGCAGGTCCACGTGGACCCCTCAGGCACCTTCCTGGCCACAAGCTGCTCTGACAAAAGCATCTCAGTGATTGACTTTTACTCAGGCGAGTGCATTGCCAAGATGTTTGGCCATTCAGGTAGGTGTGCCCCCTGCTTGAGATGTCTCCCCACCCACCTCCACATTGCCTTCTGACTCAGAAGGTCACACAGCTTCTCTGCCCTGCTTCTAGAAATTGTCACTGGCATGAAGTTCACTTATGACTGTCGTCACTTGATCACAGTATCCGGAGACAGGTGGGAAAGGCCTAGAGGCTGTCCCTGGCTTGCCTCCCGTTGGAACTGGGTGGGACCTACGCTGTGGGGAGAGCAGGGGCTCAGAGACGGGAACCCCAGGCTCACAACCTGCCTGTGCAGAGTTCCTCTAAGTGTTCCAGCTTTCTCTCTCTTTGGACAGCATGCACGTTGGTGTCACACCCAGTCCTGAGTTCAAATTCCAAATCTGCCCCTTGTATACTTGTGACCTTGAGCAGGTCATTTTCCCTCTCTGACCCTCAGTTTGCTCCTTTGTAAGAGTTGATGCCATCTACCTTGAAAATTGTGTTGTGAGAATCAAATGAGATGTATGTCATTCTGATTTTCCTTATATAAATTATATAGATTAATTTATAATCAACATAATAAAATAAATTTTTTAGCACATGGTTGGTACCCAAGGAAGTCCCTTTGGTCATTCCCTTCAATTTACTTCCTCACAGCCCTCTTCCTTGGTCCGGAGGCCTTCAGAACAGGCCCTGGTTAGGTGGGTGTCCTAGAGCCCACCCAGGGTGTGGACCTGACACGGTCTGGAGCCCCTGCAGTAGACTAATGGGCTGTGTTTTCTGGGAGGTACCAAGAATGCGGTCTTGGCTGTGATGACTCAGGTGACTTCAGAGTCAGATGACTTCCACAGTCACTGTTGCTCCTCCTTCCACATCTCTGGTCTCTACAGCTGTGTGTTCATCTGGCACCTGGGCCCAGAGATCACCAACTGCATGAAGCAGCACTTGCTGGAAATTGACCGTGGGGAGCAGCAGCAGCAGCAGCAGCAGCAGAACACAAAGGACGGGAAGTGGAGCAGCCACCCCAGGTCCTAGCAGCCACCTGTACATCCCCCATCTGTCCTCCCCCGGAGGAATATGTTCCTGCCCTACGCCCCAGGACGTGTGATGCTGGGAACGTACCCATAGCCAAGACAGCCCTGGGCCCTGCCTTTTGTGCACTTGCAGCCTAGGGTGGGAGATGGACTTTGAATACAAAGTTATGTTAACACATACAAGAAGGGTTTTGGACTGGAAAAGCAAAGTACTTGGAGAGCCTGTGAGCACTGTAATGCGGGAACACCCAGGAGGCTCTGGGAGTAGGGAGGGAGGTGATAGGAGAAGAGTCCCATGACATTGAGATGTCTTCTTACACTTTAAAGTTTTTATGCTGTAAGACCACTTTTATTTGGAGTGGATTCATGCTCTAGTTTTTTATTAGGGATTTTGGTTTGGAGATCTCAGTTTTATTGGGAGATTATAGGATTTTTTTTCTCTCTCTCCTGCCCCTGGAGCTGTCCCCTTCTCTCTGTCTTGGGGCTTTGTCATTGCCTCCCTGTGGGACCAGGCCTTGACATGCACTGCCTGTCCTGCAATGGTTTTGGAGTATTGTAGATATAGGCACCAAGGGAGAGAGCAGCTACCCTTGGCTCCTGGTTTTGAGTCTCTCACCCTACCCTGGGGCTGGAGCAGGGTCCTGGCTCCAGTGCCCACCTTATGTCAAGCATGTTTTAGTCTCCTGTTTCCAAAGGAGCTAAAATCTCATAGCTACCCCCTGCTTCCCAAAACAGAACCCAGCAGCTCAATACTCAAACCCCACTATCTGCTTTGCTTTTCAAAGGTCCCATTGCTGTGGCCCTTGGAGAGTTCGCTTATTTTTTAAACCTAGACTTTCTATGTCTCATTTATTATGGTGCTTTACATTTCTAGCAGAGTGGGTGTGGCAAGTGAGACCTCCCAGCACCATCTTGACCAGAAGTCAGTAATATGTCCATGTGGAACCCAGCATAGGGCCTGGCCCTAGGCAGGCCCCTCTAGCACCCCATTTACCTATTCCTCTCCTTGACTTCCTTATTCCTGGTTTCAGGCAGGAGACATATGCATCCATGCCCAGCGAGACTTGCTCCCTAAGCCCTGGAGAGCAGACAGAGGATGAGCTGGAGGAAGAGTGTGAACCTGAAGAATTGCTGAAGACACCATCCAGAGAGAGCTTGGATCCAGGTTGGGAAAGGGGCCCATCCAAAGGAGCCCTTTTTTGACCTTTGTCAGTATAGGGGTCATTGCTGGGTTTCACCCACTACTTTGTTTTCATGCCTGCCACATATTGAAGCTCAATAATCATATTTTGGTCAGGACTCTCTAAGTATAATAACAACCAGAGTCATTGGCTTAAGCTGGAAAGAGAATTTATTGGCTCATGTACCTGACAATTTGAGAGGATTGACTTCAGGCATAGCTGGATCCAGACAGCCAGGTGATGTTAAAGGAATGTATTTTTCTCTCTCTTGGATCTGCTTTTCCCCATATTGGCTTTGCTGTGAGGCAGACTTTTCTTTTCCTTGAGGGGTGTAAAGATGTCCCAGAAAAAAACAGAGCATGCTAACCAGAAGACAGAACAAATTTTGTAATTCAGGCAAAAGGGAGAGTAGTAGCTTAATGACTTTATAAACAGCCAGGCCCTCTGTTAATTTCTGGCCTCTGCATATCTCCTTGGCATAGGCCCTCATGGTTGCAAGGTGAATTCCATGTATCAGAAGCATGGTTGAATAGGACATTTCCTCCTAGAATCTTCTTCAGAGAGGAACCTTTTCCCAGAATGCCCTGATGGACTTCTCTCAGGTCCCACTGGCCATGATTGCTCTGTCTATGAGAGAGGCTGGGAATAGTGATTAGCACTAGGTGCTTTTAGTGTGGGTGGTGGGCTCCAGCAGCAAGGGGCCAACAGGCACAGGCCAACTGGATGGCTATTTGGTGGCAACAGCAATATAGGAATTCAGCCATGGGCCCGGCCAGTGTTGCTCAGTGGTTAAGCATCGACCCATGATCCTGGAGGCACATGCCCGGGTTGCGGCCTTGATCCAAGAGGCAGCCGATACTAATTCTCTCTCATCATTGATGTTTCTATCTCTCCCTCTCCCTCCCCCTCTCTCCCTCTCCCTCTCCCTCTCCCTCCCCCTCTCTCCCTCCCCCTCCCCCTCCCCCCTCCCCCTCCCCCTCCCCCTCCCCTCCCCCTCCCCCTCCCCCCCTCCCCCTCCCCCTCCCCCTCCCCCTCCCCCTCCCCCTCCCCCTCCCCCTCCCCCTCCCCCTCCCCCTCCCCCTCCCCCTCCCCCTCCCCCTCTCCCTCTCCCTCTCCCTCTCCCTCTCCCTCTCCCTCTCCCTCTCCCTCTCCCTCTCCCTCTCCCTCTCCCTCTCCCTCTCCCTCTCCCTCTCCCTTCCTACTGAAATCAATTTTTAAAAATTATTTTTTTAAAAAATTCAGCTATGAAAAAAAATCAAGATAAGTTAATTTTCTTTGTCACCACCCTCACTCCCCATCCAATGTCCTCTCCAGGTGTGACTCCTTATAGACCTTTTCATGAACATTAATATGCATATGTACATATCCATAGGAAATATATGTATGGCCATAAGTTGTATTATACTACAGATACCGTTCTGTATCTTTTTCCTCTCAAAAGAATCTTACCCACCTGTATGTTGGTGGATATAAAGCAGAGCCCCCCCTCTTTTAACCAGCAGCATAGTAGGGTACCTTACTTTACCCTCTGGGTGGGCATTTAGGTTTTCTCTAACTTTATGCTGTTGTGGAGGAGGCTGTGCTGACTGCTCCAGGCCTCCTCCTTGTGCGTGTGTGACTATTTCTCCAGGACAGAAGCCGAGGACTGGCACTGCTGGGCCCTGGGGTTAGCACACTCTTTCTTTTCAAAGAGAACCCCAAGGGCCCTCCAAATCCAGCTACTGCCTCACCCAGCAGTCAGTGTTAAGCCCTCCTTCCCCATGCTTCTGCCAGCATCTGATAGTGTGAAGCATTTTAATTTTGGTCAAATCTTATGGGTAGAAGGTATCCCACTGTGTAAATATGCATTTCTCCGACTGTTAGCGAGGCTGGGCGTTTTGGGCATGTGTGCCTCCTGCACGGTGCTGTAGAAGTGCCCGTTTGCGTGTGCCACCCAGTCCTCTGTTGGGTTGTTTATTCTCTTCTCATGGATTCTTCGTGTCTCTTCAGATCCTCAGTGCCTGCTGACCAATGGCAAGCTGCCGCTCTGGGCAAAGCGGCTGGTGAGTCTGCCTGGAGACTGTGATGCCTGGGGGCTGGCAGAGTAGGGGCACCCTCCTTCATGCCCTGGTTTCTTCTAGGAGCCCCTTTCCCTCTCCATGTCTCTCTTTTCCCTGGAGAACCCCATCACCCTTCTAGTTTCAGCTTAGATAGCCCTTCATTCATGCAACATGTATTTACTGAACACCTACCCTCTGCCAGGCCTTGTTCTGGCCATTAGACACAACAGTGAACAAGGCAGACAAAATCTCTGCCTTCACAAGCTCCTTTTATTGTGTAAGAGAGGGACAGTATCCACTGTAAACTATTTGGGGAGCTGGTAAGTGCTATGGAGGAAAAAAATTGAGAAGGAAAATATTAAAATTGAACGAATGATTGTTATCTTGGAGGAGGGGCAGACTAGGAGCTGATGGGTTAGAAGCTGGTAGCAGATTCCTAAACACTAGGTTGGAGGGTTTATTTTAGGAACAAGTCAGACCTCAGATCAAAGCCTGCAGGGAAATACCTTCTGCCATTCCTGTCCCTGCAGACCAGGTCAGGGCATCTGGCCACGCTCTTTCAGGCCCCCAAGCTTCCCCTTATTGTATATTACAATTGAAATTACATTCAACAAATAACCACTGTACACTTGCTTTGTGTAGGCTTTGTTCTAAGTCTTTTACATGTATTATCTTATTTAATTCTCATTGGGGTAGGAGCTTTTCATATCACCATTTCATAGATAGGGAAACTGAGGCCCAGAGAGGTTAAGTAACTTGCCCAAGGTCACACAGCTAGGACTTAGAGGACATGGGATGGACCCTTGGCAGGCTGGCTCCAGAGCCTGAGTTCTCAAACACCCACCCTCCACTGTCTCTCAAGCAACAGTCTTGGCAGTAGGCAGTGGTGGGGTGGGCCAGGGTGGGCTAGGATGTGGCTGTATCTTGGATGTGTCTGAATGGCAATAGTGACAGATTTTGCTGAAGAAATACAGTGTGGAGTATGAGGGACAGAATAAGAGAGGAATGAAGGGTGACCTCAAGGTTTGGGGCCTGAGCAGCTGGAAAGAACAGCTAGGATAGGGAAGGCTTTAGGAAAAGCAGGTTTAGGGGAAAGATCAGTTTTCAACATGTTTACTTTGAAATATCCACTAAACATCCATGTGGAGCTGTAGAGCTGTCGCATGTACACCTCTGAAATTTAAGAGCAAGGTGCAGGCTGGAGATAGGTTTCTGGAAGTTCTTTCTGAGCAGTGTTTAAAGCCAAGGGACTGGATGAGGCCCGTGCAGTGGCCCTGGCCCTTGTTGGAGTGGGTGATTGCGTGGCTGGCTGCCTGACCATCTCGTCGCCCTCAGCTAGGAGATGACGACGTGGTGGACGGCTCAGCCTTCCGCACCAAGCACAGCTACCAGCCACACGGCCGCTGGGCAGAGCGGGCTGACCAGGAGCCGCTCAAGACCATCCTGGATGTCGGTGACCTGGATTGCTACTTCACCCCCTTGAAGTCCGACAGCCTGGAGGACTCCGTTCTGGATCCAGTGGAGCCACAGAGCCTAGCAGGCCTGCTGAGTGAGGTAAGGACTTCCTGCTCCAGCCTGGCCTGGAGCCCCTGCACCATGACTGTCTGCTCAGGACTTGGAGCCTCAGGGCTCTCATTTTGAAAATAGGGTTGACTGCCCCACTCCAGGGGTAGGAGAGGATTACCTGAGATGGTAGAGGGCAGGAGGGTGAGCCCCAGGCCTGGTGCACAGTGAGACTTCCTCGGGCAGACCAGGAATCTAGGAGGTGGGTCACTTTGGGGCTTAAGAGCTTAGGCCCAAGAGCAGGCCTGTGCCTGAGTTGGTGGGCATTTGAACAAGTGGAGCCTGGCCCTACCTCTTCCCAGCTGTGTGAATTAGAACAAGGGCTGCCTCTCTGGGCTTCAGTTTTCAAAAATATAGACCTTTTTTTTAAAAGGTGACCAAAAAGATTTCTTAAAATGGTCATTAAAAAATAGCCCTCAGCGCCCGGCGGAGTGGCTCGGTTGCTTGGGCATCGTCCTGTGCACAAAGGTCGCCGGTTCGATTCCTAGTCAGGGCACATACCTGGGTTGTGGGTTTGACCCCCAATCGGAGGGCGTCCGGAAGGCAGCTGATTGATGTTACTCTCTCACATCAGGGTTTTCTCTCTGTTTCTCTCTTTCTTTTCCTCTCCCTTCTCTCTAAGCTTGTTCTCAGGTAAGGATTAAAAAAAAAAAAAAAGTTCTCAGAGAACTTTTACAGGAATCCGGTGCTAAGAACAGGGCCTGGGTCCCCTTGGAGGTGCTGGAGCAATTTTAGCTCTCATTTGATTATTTTCCAAATAAAGTCCTTCTTTATCCTATTATATGTTTTCTTTTTTATTGTGGCATAATATACATGCAGTTATGTGCTCAAATCTTACATATATAGCTTAATGAATTGTTACCTGTATATATAACTATGTATATGCACCAAGGTCAAAATTTAGAGCATTTTCTACCTCCAGGGAGACCCCTGTGCCCCTCCCGGTCAGTACTTCCACCCAGGGTAACCAGCATTCTGACCTCTCACTGTGGACTGGTTTGCCTGTTTTTGACCTTCATATGAATAGGTGCTTAGAGAGTTGGAGCCATACCTATTCCTTATTTGTAAAGGGGCTGATGATAGTGCAGATGGGCATGGAGTGAGCTCATGGTGAACAAAAGCTTGGCCCACGCCCTGGTGTACAGTGAGCATCCGACAGTGGGGCTGCCGTTACCCCCAACTTCTTTACTGTAATGCTTAGAAGCTTGCAAGGGCCCTGGTTGCCACAGCTGCCTCTGATGGCTCTGCCCCTTCACCCCACAGTCAGAGAGTCCCCAGGAAGATGGCTGTAGGAATCCCTCCTTCCTGCCCTTACAGAAGGAGTCCTCTGAAGCCAGAGAGGTCATCAGCTCCCTGGAGGCAGAGGTGACACTTCCAGGGACAGACAGGTGGGTGTCCTTTGCACCAAAGGGAGCCTTAGTTGAAGAGGAAGCCTCTGCTGATGGGCACACTCTGGAAGAACTGCTCTCTCAGTGGGCCTGTGGGATTGGGGAGGAAGGAATATCGCCCAGATGGAGCAGGAGCCCAGCCCTGCAGCCTGTTTCCACAGTTCTAGGTGGAGGTGCAGGGGACTTCTGGGGGAAGGGAGCCTTTGCAGGAGGTAGGGGAGGCAAGATAGTGTGCCCAAGAGGAGCAGGGTACCAATGCCTCAGGGTTCTGGGTAGGGACCAGCTGTCTACTAACTAGCATGTTATCATTCCCTCACTTATTGGCACTGCAGCAAGTATGGCTCCGAAGAGGTGGAGGGGGAGTCTGGAGACCAGCCGGGTGACTCCTATCTCAGGGTCTCCTCCATGGGCTCAAAGGATCAGAGCCAACTTGCGGGTGAGTGAGGACCAGGCAAGGACCCTGCCGTAGTCTATTTGTCCTGCTAGGCCTCATTTTGTGCACTGATGATGACCTTGACCCAGTCTTCCTAAAACTTAAGAGTCTGTTGCAAAAGACAGACATGGTCCTTGATGTTACCAAAGGATTCTGGAGCCCATCTGCCTGTTGACAGCCCAGCTCTGCCACTTCCTCTAAGTATAACCTTGTTGGTCCATAAAAATAGGGGCCGGGTATTATCATCCTCATTCTACAGATGGGGAAACTGAAGCCCAAAGAAACTGAGCCACTTACCTGACTCACCCAAAAAGGGCCTGACTTTGGGCGTCTGACCCCCTACTTTCCCCTCCCTGCTCCTTTAGATTCAGAGAATTCAGAGGCCTACTTGGAGTGCACCTTCGCCACCATCCATTCCTCCCCTCCACAGCTGGACTCAGATCCTCGGTTTGACATGACAATGACCCCCATACCAGGTAAACAGACCAGACGCGAGGAAGGGCTGTACATGGGCCTGGCTTAGGGGATGGTCATGATACATACACACTGGACCCACATCAGCCCTACACTTGGTGCCCACAGAGCCTCACCTGGGAGACAGAGCCATTAGGCTTTCCTCCTCAGCCTGCTGGCAACAGTGTACCCTGGGCTCGCCCAGCTTTCTCCATTGTTAACTGCTTGATGTCTTTGTCAGGATGTCTTCCATAACCAGTAGTGTTGAAGGTTCTCTTCTGCCTGCCCGCTTTGCCTCCACAGAATGCCCAGGAACTGCAGAGGAGTTGTCTCGGCCTGAGGTGGCAGGCATATCCAATGGCTCCCTGCCCCAGACCCCTGAGCAAGAGAAGTTTCTCCGCCACCACTTTGAGACGCTTACTGACGCCCACCCTGAGGGTAGGGCCCTGCGCCTGTCAGCCCTACCTGGGCCTGGGTGGGCCATCCAGTGCTCGGCTCAGCATGGGCACCTCTGGGTTAGCCTTTCCCTAGCAGGGCTGCTGAGGGTGGTGGGAGGGCGTATGCTTTATCTTAAGGACTGAGCTGCAGTTTCCTCCTCCTGCTCCAGTTGCTCTGTGTTGTCTGTTGGGGAGGGTTTCTAAGGATCTGCCTGCTGCTCTGTGGGTCTGCTGGACCTAGGGCTGGCTGGCCGCAGGGACTGAGGTCTCCCTTGGCATCTTCCCTTAGAGCTCTTTCACAGATCGCTGAGAGAGGTGACGGCCTCTGCAGATGAGGACTTTTTTAACCCCAGGCTGAGTATCTCAGCCCAGTTCCTCTCCCGTCTCCAGAAGACATCCAGGTAGGAACTGGTGAACCAGGGAACCTTCCAGCTTCCTGTATTCCCCCAGGGTGGGGCTGTGTCCTCTCAGGCACCCACAGGGCAGACATAGCTGCCTGGTTTCCTCCCCACAGGCCCAACCACACCTTCCTTTCCCGGCCCCTGCACCTTATGAAGCCCCCGGAGGTCAAACTCATAGGCCTAGGGGGGAACCAGCCCAGAGCAGAGCCCCTGAGAGCAGGTACTGGCTACGCCTTCCCAGGCAGGACCAATGTGAGTACTTGGGCCATGTTCTCAGGACGTAGGGCTGGGAGCTGGGAGGCCTTGTCCTCACCTCATGGCTATGCTTGCAGGTCCTCTCTGGGGGAAAAGCCAAGGAGTCCCTTGACACCCTGGAGGCCTGGTGCCCACTAAGTGAGTGTCACCATCCCTGGTAAATAGCCCTGGGCTTCTCAGCAAATGACCCTGGGTGCCCAGCTGAACCATGGGTGGGGATGGGCAGGGTCCACTCAGACCCTGCAGCCATCCTGGGGTGGGCCCTGTCTATCAGTTCTGCCACTTGGTTGTGAGAGTGAACCAGCTGCTTTCTTTACGGCCCCCTGCCTCACAGGCCTAGCTTTCCTTGTCACCTCCTCCTCAGTGCTGCCCACAGACAGGAAGCCTCTGACACCCATAGCCCTGCCCACTCCAGACCTCCATACTCCCTCTCCCTGCTCCTACATAGAGGCCACTGCCAGCCCGCGTGCCAAGATGTCACGCAGCAGCTCCCTTGAGGAAAGTGAGGATTCTGTCCTGGCTGAGTTGACCAGACCCCTCTGCAGGCCCTCATCCATGGGGAAGCTGGCCTCCCTGGACCAGGAGCTTCAGGCCATCACTACCTCCGCAGCGCCCAGTTTTGACAGCGAGGGCCAAGAGCCTGCCCTGCCCTCCCGGGGCAACCATGAAGCCCGGGCCAGCCTCAAACAGACCCTGTCAAGTGTCTGTGACAGGCTCTTACTGTCCCCACCCCCACTGGAGCCACCCACTACTTGTGTCTGGTCCCAGGAACCTGTGGCCACCCGGCCCGATGTCACGGTCACAACAGCTAGCTTCCTGGCTCCCAGCCCCGTAGATGTGAGCTCCCTGAGGCTCCACAACTCTACCTTTCTCCTGGCCCCTGAGCCCCTCAAAACCCCTGCCCATCCCAGCAGCCCCCCACTTCCAGAGGCCATACCTGGCAGCATCACCTCCTTCCTGGAGCTCACACCTGGTGAGTATCACCCTTGGGATAAGGGGTTGTCTCCTAAGCTCATCCCATGTAACAGCTCCAAAGGTAGGCACTTGACCTGGCCACAGGGGCTGTGCCATTCATTTGTTCTTTACTGAACTATTTAGTGAGCACTTTGTTTGTGTTGGGCTTTTTGTTCTATCCCCTGAGGACATGGTTGGGATGTGGTGGTAAACAACAGACAGAATTGACACCTTAATTGGGGAAGACTCCCAAACTAAATTCTGAGGAAAGTGTTAAGTGTATCAGGAGGTGATATGTGCTAAGGAGAGAAATAAAAGAAAAGGTCTAGGGAATGAGAAGTGGGGGCAGTTGTTACAGTTCTAAACAGGATGGTGAGAAAAGGCTACGGAGAGAAGGTGGTATTTGAGCTGAGACCTGCAGGAGGGGAGGGAAGGGAGCCTGGGGAGCTGAGGGAAGTATTCCAGGCAGAGGGACAACGGTTGGGATCAGCCCAGCCACCCTGACCTCTCTTAGACCAGCTATAAAGTAGAGGTATCTTTCTTATTCCCTCCCCTTTACCCCTAGATGTGCTCAGTGTGGTCCGGGACAGCCCTGGACACTGGGGAGAGCCTGGGGTGCCAGCCAGAGTCCTGTCCCCAGCTCCCCTTGACCTGAGCAGTGTGGGGACCATCGTGCACAAACTTCAGACTGCCTTCCAAGAAGCCCTGGACCTTTACCACCTGGTGAGCCAAGCCCTAAGGTCAGGGGAGGGCTGAGGGGGTGCCTTGGGACTTTCTGGTGGGGTGCCTTGGGACTTTCTGGTCTGGGTGGTTCGTAACAAGGTTGGCACCCCTTGCAGATGGTCTCCAGTGGCCAGTTGAGTACCACACAGCGGCAGGCACGGACTGAGCTGGCCTCGACCTTCCTTTGGATCCACAGCCAGTTAAAGGCCAATGACTGGCTGGTTGGGAGTGATGTGGCCCCTACCCAGGCCCTGCCCAGCTCAGGTCCCGCCTCCCCACCTACCTTGTGCCCCCTGGCCAGCCCAGATTTACGTGCCCTGCTGGAACACTACTCGGAGCTGCTGGTGCAGGCCGTGCGGAGGAAGGCACAGGGGGACTGAGGGCCAGCAGCCCTGCTATTTTCTGATGAAATAGGTATTTTAAGGAAATAAACTGACAACTTGGAGGAATGGTTCCTGGTGCCTATCCTGGCACATCCACAAAGCCCCCTTCAGGTGGATGCAGGGAGGGAGGGTGGAAGGGGGTGCTCTGGTGGACCAGCCCAGAGAACTCTCATGAGCCCCAATGGTAGGCCCAGTTCTCAGAATCTGTCAATGGCAACATGAGACCAACATTCCCAAGAAGTTTTAGAACTGCAGCGATAATGATCCCTGTACCAGGTTCCTTTGTTGCTTATTATCCCCGGCCCACTGAGCTGCTAAGGAATCACATGTGGTCCTTGCCCAGTGGGTCCCAGCTGTACCCCAGAGAGGGACCGGCCGGTCCTTCTGTCCTACCCCATACTGATGCCCAAGAACCCACTGGAGCTGCTGCAACCACCATGTGCCTGACCCTGAATATCAGTGCATGTACTACCACACCACTGGCCCCTGGGCCAGGCTTCTGTCCCCATCTGCAGCAGGGGAAGTTGAGGAGAGACAAACAGGCTTATCTACTGGACAATCTGGCAGCGTGCCCAGGCCACCTAGCAGCTGGGACAGTAATTCCCCAGCAGGAGGACTGTGTCCAGCTTCGACATACCATGAGCTCCCCACACTGATACCAGCTTTCCCAGGCAACAGGCATCTAGCCACGTGCATGTCTGCTGAGAGGGCCACTCTTGTGACCACAAAAGCCCCCACTGTCCCAAGTGTGTAAAAAGAAAGCCAGCAGGGGTAAGCCCTCTCCTAAAGCACAGTCCTACCATGTGTGCTGTTGTGGCCTGAACCCCCACTTGCTTGAGTTCCTCCCTGCTCTGTTTGATGGTCATGGCCCACCAGAAACAGGCTCAGAGAGATCCAGTGTCTTGCCCAGGGTCCCGTAGAGCTGAGACTCTAACTTAGGCTTGCCTGGCGGCAGAGCCGGATCCTTCAACGTGAGGACATGGCCCACTGCTGCCTCCATAAACATTGACACACATCAGAACCAGTCATGCAGTTTTAAAAAAAAAAAGTCCTGCTGGCGCCCAGGTGCCTGTCACTGTTCTATATGTCAGGGGTAGAGTGAAGAACAGAACAAACAAAGCATCTGCCCCTGCGGCATTCACCTTCTAGAGAGCAAAACTCACAAGAATTAAAATAACTAGAGTCACTGAGGGAATTCACTGTGCTGGTTGAAGTGTCAGGAAAGGCCTTTCTGAGGTGACATTTGAGCTGAGGCTTGATAGAGGGCACAGGCCATGTGGACACCTCAGGAAAGTATCCAGGCATACCAAACAACCGGTGCAAAGGCCCCACGGCAGGGTCAAAGGTACACTTCAGGATTAGTAACAGAGCCAGGGCAGCTGGAATAGAGTGAGCGAGGGGAGAGAGGCAGTGGGATAGTGCCAGGCAGGGCCTTGTTGCTTCATGACGTTTAAATCCAAGAAACATTCACAACACAATCCGCCCCCCCCCCCCCCAATAAAGTCCCCAATATTGGTGTTTGGGGACATGCCCAGTCTTATGTTTTCAAAGCTCCCTCTTCCTGCCTTAATGAGCCCAGGTGGTCCAGAGCTTGTAGTTGAACTGCACCTCTGCCAGGCCCACAGGCCACCCCAGGAAGACAGGAGGACCCATTCTTGCTCCTGCCTAGCTTGGCCGCAGTCACCTAAGATCCCTGAGGCAAGGTTTGGCATCCAGCTCCTGGACACCCAGAAGACCAACTTGAGGCTGCGTCCCTCGTGAGAATTATCCCTTCTCCCACCCTGTATTATAGTTAAGCCTTCAACTCCCAATTAGCAAACACCAGACTTAGAGGGGCACATGTGTAGGGACATTTGTTGCTCTTGATTATGTTTCCGCTCTGTCACTCTCTGTGAACCTGAGTTTCACCCTCTAGCTTAGGCCCTCACAATTGCAACGTGTCTACCATGCACTCAGCAGCACACCCCTACCCAGCCAGTAGCAAAGGCACAAAGCAGGGCAGCCACCAGGGTAGTGGGGGGAAATTGCAAAGCCTTCCTAGACTCCTCCTTCAGAGCAGCCACAGGCAATGGGAATGGTGGTTGATTTGATTTGCGTGGACCAACCATCTCTTCTATGCTGGGCATGCTGCTTAAAATTGGGTTCTCAGCGCAAAAGGAGGTGGGCTGGTAGTTCAAAAGAATCCAGACGTCTGCAACCCTCTACTTTCTAATGCCAAGCTCTTCAGCCCTAGAAGGACCAAACTTTCTATTGGACAACAGAGCTGGTTAAGAAACCACTGCCGATGAATGTGTGTGCAGGCAGTTTATGGAACAACAGGATCTCAGCGGGAAGAGGGCGGCATGTTCACATGGGATATTTCAGTGTCATGAAGGAATCATTTGCAAAGGAGTGGGCAGGGAAGACTGAAACCACAGCACCTCAGACCTGCTACCAGAGGAGAGCTGTCACACCCCCACCCTAGACCACAAGGCACAAGGGAGCAAAGTGAAACCCAAGAGAGCAAATCCTGGAGAGAGGGCTGTCCTGAGGGGACCTGTGTCCCTGGCAACCTCACAGGGAGGGAATTGGAATCCCCGCATCTACAGGGCTCCCCATTGTTCAAACCCTACTGGAAGCCAGAGGGCACAGGAGCCCAGATGATGCTGACCACACAGGGCAGGCAGCAGAAAGGGAGTCTGGGGGCAAATAAGGACACCCAACCCCAGATTTCTCCCCTGATTGTTTTCAGCAACAACACAGGAATCAATTTGGAGAACTGGGCACCGAGGCAGAAAAAGAACAGCTCCCGTTCACCAGCCCATTCTTCAGGGCAGCCTGGCCCCTGCACTCCACACCGTGCAGCCTAGACACTGGGCTGCCCTGCGCATGAAACCCGACAACTGTGAGACGGCGACACTTAGAACCCCCGGTGGGATACTATACAGCTGTGAAACAGGAGGAACTCCTGGCCTTTGTGACAGTAGGGATGGACCTAGAGATTATTATCCTAAGCGAACTAAGCCAGAGGAAAACAAATACCATGTGATCTCACTTATATGTGGAATCTAATGAACAAAATGAAGAACAAAGTAGAACCAGAGGCACGGATACATAGAACAGACTGACAGATCTCAGGGCGGGGGAGAGGGGCACCAAATAAAAAGAGGTGACAAGATTAGCCAAATAACATGTATGCATGGCCCATGGACACCAGCAACAGTGTAGTGATGGTGTGTGTGTGTGTGTGTGTGTGCAGGGGCTGGGTGGAGGTGGAAATAGGGGGCATCTGTAATAGTGTCAATGAAAAAAACCCATTTTACAGATTGGTCAATTGAAACTCAGATGCTTGCCTAGCCACCCACCCCTCAAGACTTCCTGCTTCCTCTGTTTATATGTCAGCCCATGCCAGATCCCATGCTCAGCATTCTCCCCACATCTGCTTGGCTCTTCAGCACAATCCAGAGATAGGGAGACTCATTAGGCCCAGATCCTGCAGAGATACAGTGGCAAAGGTCTGGGCTAGCAGACTCTCAGCGCTGCCTCCCTTGCTCCCCCAAATGAATCAGCAGGACTCACTCTAGGGAGTGTGAAGAAATGAATAAATATTGCTTCTTTCACCACCAAGCCTTTGTATGGACTGCTCCCTCTGCTGGGAACACTCTCCTTTCACCCTAACCCTCTTCTTCCTTCAGGGCTTATGCCCAGGAAGTCATCCCTCAACCCTCAGGCTGGACCAGGAGCTCACCTTCTCCGCCTCCGGATTCTCCCCATCAGTTTGGATCACTCTGCCTGTGCCTCCCCCATCATGCCTTGGTCATTCTGGGCAGTCATTGGTGTGTCTCCCCCAAGAACTAAGCTATGTGTTTGTTTTCAGTGCTGAGTTAGACCTGGTCTATAATTGGAGTTCAGAGAATTATTGGGTGAATAAATGAGAGAAAGTAACTGCATGAGGAATGTTCAAAATCCTCAACCCCTGGTTAAGAGGCCAATGACCAGTCTAGAACACAGCCTGGCCAGAGTGCTGAGGTAAGGTCCTCGGAGCCCCTGGCTGTTTCTGGAATGTGGGAGAGTGGGAGAGGTGTTCCAGGCAGTCACTAGGAGCTGAACTATTAACAAACCAGTGTTTTAATGCCTGCTACACCTGAACAGTGTGCTTCCGGCTGAACATCACTCTGGGCATCTAAAGATCAGAGAGGTGGAGCTCCTGCTTGAAGATGCACAGCCTGGATCCTCACTGTCCTTACTTATTAGAACCTGCTGTCCCTCCATCCTCTGGAATAGGCAATCACAGTCACCCCCTCCCCTGAGTCCTCAGACAGTTGCTGTGATTTGAATAACCAAGCAGGCTGTTGGAACACCCGGTAGTGACTGATTTGCCTGGCAAACACACCCTTAGGTCCTTGGCCCTGTTGGTAATATGGGAAGACACCCCAAATCTCTGGGGTCTGTTTCCTCTCCCCACCCCAAGAGCTGCCTAGGCCGCAGTCTTGCCCTTGCTTGACCTCCTTGTGGGTCCTAGAGCTTGTCTGCCTCTGGAGGCTGGAGACTGCTCTCAGGAATCTGTCATGGAAGGGGGAGGAATGGCGGGCCCCAAGGCAGAGGTAACTGGAGCCAGCTAAGTCTGCTCCCTGGGCCCGTCATGAAATTTGCATTGAGAGAATGGAGGCTCCTTCATGGCTGCCCCCTCCCTTTCCACCTGGGATGGTCATCCTCAACTGAAGTCTGACAGCAGGCGGAGGCAGCCCCATTGTGTGTGTGTGTGTGTGTGTAACCATCTTACCATTCCCAGAGGTGATGCCCCGTGCCTTCCTGGTCAGGAGTAGGCGTCTGCAACCACCCAATTGGGGCCACCTGCCGGACCAGCTACGGGGAGATGCCTATGTCCCAGGTGGGCCCCTCACTAGGCCTGGAGTTGAGGGGCAGTGAAGACACAAAGCATCACCGTCTGGCTTCTCTTCTCAGATTGCAGTAGCCTGGAGGGGCCACCGGCACACCAATCTTCTGGCCTTGGGGACTCTTGGGCAGCGGTGAGTCTGTAGATGGCCCCCAAGACCCTGCTCAGTTTCACCCCTGCCCACTCTCAGCCTCAAAAGAACCTAACTGCCCCTTACTCCCCAAGCCCACTGCCCATGTCCCTCCAGCCTCAGGACCTTCCCACCCATTGTTCTCTCTGCTGGGAAAGCCTTTCCTTTCTTAGTAGCGAGCTGTTAGCCTTCATCCCAGCACAATTTCCCCAGGTGGGCAGCCACAGCTCCTACCCTTAGGGATCTCTGTCCCATGGGGCAGAACAGAATTCAAGCCACCAGTCGATGGTGATTTGCTTTGTGTTAGAGGACCAAAGTGACAGGAGCAGGATGGGGATGGGGATGAGATTGGGGCCTTTCAGAAGGGATATTCTGTGTATGCACTGGAAGGACAGCACTGGCCAAATGTAACTGTGCTCAAGGTTATTTCAGTATTTATTGAAAACCAGGAACCGTTCTAAGCAACAGGTATTTAGCAGGAGTGACAAAAATTCCATCCTTCCTGGAATTTATGATCTGGTGGCAGCTGTAGGTAGGCAATAAAATTAGAAAAAATATATATGTTGGAAGATAGTATGTACTTTGAAGAAACAAAGGGCAGTGGGGTTTGATCAGGGAGGACCTTGGAGAAAGCATGGCATTTACACACACAGTCTCTTGTCTTCCCAGACCTCCTGGTTCCAAGTTCTAGGCATTCCATTTGCTTCCACGCGCGTGTGTGTGTGTGTGTGTGTGTGTATGTAACTCCCATGTCCCTCCCACAGCCCAGGCAGGGGACTTTGGTCACCACTCCCAGGGACCCTGGGATGCTTGGCTGCCCGTTCTGCCCCAAGGCCTTCCCGTTGCAGCGCATGCTGACAAGGCACCTCAAGTGCCACAGCCCTGCACGCCGCCACGTGTGCCACTGCTGTGGCAAGGGCTTCCACGACGCCTTTGACCTCAAGCGCCATATGAGGACTCACACTGGTGAGCAGCAGCAGGGACATGGAGGGGTGCTAGGTCCTGGGTGGGGATGGAACAAAATGGAGGGAGGTCCCCTGGGTGTAGAATTTTAATTTTTTGTGTTTGTGGAGCTGAGACTCAGCTTGGAGCACTACATACTTAAGCAGGTGGGTGTAAGGTGGTGCTGGGGTAGGGGCCTGCTGAGGGGTATAGAGTAAAGACAGGTACTGGTTACAGGATTCAGGTCCCAGATTGAAGGGTGCAAGGGAAAGCCTCCCTCCACACTCCTGGCTCCAGGGGAAGGAACATCCTGGACACAGGTGTCTGGCCCATGTTTGCACTGAGGCTGCAGATGGTGGGATGTAGGTGGAGTCTGCAGAACTTGGAGTAGGAATGGGGGAATGCTCAGAAGGCAAGGTGGGTTGGCTTTGGTCTGGAGGTCATTGCCCTGTCTGTCCTCTCCCCCTCAACCTCTCTGCCCAGGGATCCGCCCATTCCACTGCAGAGCTTGCGGGAAAGCATTTACACAGCGCTGCTCGCTTGAAACGCATCTTGCCAAGGTGCACGGGCAGCCGGCCAGCTATGCTTACCGTGAGCGCCGTGAGAAGTTGCATGTGTGCGAGGACTGTGGCTTCACCAGCTCGAGGCCCGACGCTTACGCACAGCATTGTGCCCTGCACCGCGCTGCTTGAGACGCTGAATCCCGCCTCCAACCCATGAGAGGCAAATAAACACAGGACATGCACACACAGAACAGAGCATTTATTACACGTGGAGAGGGGGGGTTCACTCGGTCCAGCGGTGGCCGCAGTGAGGGGCCGTACACACGTAGTACAAGCGCATGGCGTCCTGGCAGAAAGGATACGCGGTTAGGAAGGGTCTGGACCCCGGGGAGGGCACAAGGAACCTCCATCCAGCAAAGCCTCACTCCCAAAAACATGGGGCCTTCCCCATTGGTCAGGGCCCAGCTCAGGACACCGGGAAGGGCAGGCTCCCCTCAATATTGGTATCCCAGCTCCCAGGAAGGACCAAACACAGGCTATCCAGAAAGCCTTCTTCAGGCCACTCACCTCGGCTCGGGCGCTGTGCGACTGGAAAAACACCGCCTCCTTGTGGCCACACCTGAGGGGACAGTCAGCCACTCAGAGCCTACCTTACCCTTCCCTCCAGCCGCCTCCCCTCTCCACCCGGGGGGACGAGCCCCTCTCCCTCCCTAATACAGCCGCGGGCTCACTTTTGGCACGGGTGGTCCTCGGTCCGCGGCAGCGTGGGGTCCTGGGACACGTCAGCGATGATCTGGGTCAGTTCGCTGAGTGAGGGGAGGAGGAATAATTATGCTCTGACAGGGGCCCCAACAACCCCGTCCCTAAACTCCAGTCCTGCACTCACTCCACTTCGTGCGTGATTTTGTTGACGTAGATGCAGCTGTTGTCGGCTTCCTGCTGGTAATCACAATTCCGGCACTGCGGGAGGACGTGGGGCAGGAAGGGGGTCAGGGAGAGATCCCCGACAGGACTGGGCGGGCAGGGTCTTTCCCCGAGAGGATGGTTAGGGGATGGGGTCTCGAGGTACGGGGGTGTATCGAGAATCACTTCGGGGTTGGGAAAGACGGGGAAGCCGGGTTCATTTCGAGAGGGAAGAGACCAGAACCAGCCGGGGCCGAACAGGGAGGAGGGGTCACGATGGGAACGGGCTGACCCGTGGGGAACACCGGGGCACCCGCGGGCTCGCGCTCACCGCGTAGAGCAGAATGCGGTTCTCCTTGTCCTCCTTGGGATAAAGCATGTTGTTACTGTGGGCAGGGGAGGTCAGAGCTCAGTCCTGGGGCCATTACTGGCTTCCCTTCCACACCTGTTGCCCCGGCCTCACCATTCCTGGCAGAATCGAATACCCACGAAGCCCGGCTCGTAGGTCCCGTCTGGTTCCATAGCGCAGCACTGCCCGCCAAGCCTTCCGCGCGTGCCCCGCCCCACGACGGGTCGCGGGAAGGGTCAGGCCTCGCTGCTTCGCCTAAAGAGGGGCGGAGCTGCACACAAGTAGTGGCTGCTAGCGGCTTTGTGCTCGGTTCTCTGAGCTGAGATTTGATTGATTACTTGCTTCAACCTTTTGATATCCTAAAGTAATTGCTTCGACCTGTGGGCCTCGTTTCCCCAGTTTACAGAATCGGACGGTACGCGAGCCGGGAATAGGACGCGTCACTACCTGGGAAAGCACTGAGCGTAACTGAAGAAGCCATGCCCTCAGCAGGGGCCGAAGGCCAGTGCACATGCGCGAGCTTACCTTCATGGCGGGGCTAACTCCTGCCAGGCCCTTCTCTGGGCTTCAGCCCTCGCCCGTCCGGCCCATTTCCCGGGCTGCTATTGGAAGAACTGCCCCAAGTTAGGCCTCTCAGGATTGGCTGGGCCTAACTAAGAATAGGGGAGCGCTTCCGGGGCTGAGGGGACGGCGGTGATTGGTGGACCTTCCCTGCAGGAGAGCGCGGATTGGCCAGGTTGGGAGCAGGGGGCGGGGCTGATATCCCAGAGGCGGTGGCGGCGGCAGCTGCGGAGCCGGTGTGAGGCGGCTGACTGGGCTGCACACCGGCTCGGTGCGCGGCAAGATGGAGGTGACGGGGTTATCCGCGCCCACAGTGACCGTTTTCATCAGCAGTTCTCTCAACAGCTTTCGCTCCGAGAAGCGGTACAGTCGTAGCCTCACGATAGCTGAATTCAAGGTGTGGCCGTGGGGCGGGGTCGGGAGGGGTGGGGCAAAGGAGAAATAGAGGGGCTACCGATCGCAAGGAGGGGCTAGAAATAAGCAGAGGTTGCAGAGATTGGGGACCGGGCCTCAGCAGGGCGGGGCCACAGGGAACTGGAGGTTCCAGAGAAGGGGGCAGGGCCTGGGGAAATCAGGGTTTCACAGGGCGGGGGCAAGAGCAGAGGGGGCATGGCCAGGGATAACCAGTTGGGTCCAAAAATGATGGGTTTCTTGGAGGAGCAAGGATGGGGTGATGGTTATTGATGCAAGGGGCGGAGAGTCAGGGCAGAGGGTGGGGGCACTGACGGCCTTCCTCTCCACCTCTCCCCATCCTCTACTCTTCGCAGTGTAAACTAGAGCTGGTGGTGGGCAGCCCTGCGTCTTGCATGGAACTTGAGCTGTATGGAGCCGACGAGCAGCTCTACGGCAAGATGGATCAGGAGGATGCGCTACTGGGCTCATACCCCGTAGATGACGGCTGCCGCATCCATGTGAGACCTCCCTACCTCCCTACTCTCCCTTCACTTATTTAACAGATGCTTCCCATACTTTGCCCTGTGTGATAACCAAGATAGGCCCACATGGAGCCTCTATTCCAGTATGAGAAAGACTGACCCATCACTAGACAGTGACAGCCAGAGTGGTTTGAGCTGGGGCAAGCCCAGGGGACTGCTACACCCTGAAGAAGTGCCTGACTCCACCTGGGATTATCGGAAGGGGCTCTCTAAAGCCTAAGCTGAGGCCTAAAGGGTGACTTAGGAGAACAGGGGGGAAGGGCATGCCAGCTGGAGGAAGCAGAGTGTACAGAGGCCTAGAGTTTGAGGTGGATCAGGGTGAAAGATGAGATGTGTTGGGAGAAGCTGGAACACAAAGTACCCCCTGGAATGCATCAGCTCACATCATGTTCTCGGTCCTCACTACCCCTCCTCCCCCCTGCCATATTCCTCAGATATCTCAGCATCCCAGGTGAGGTTACCTCGGGGCCTTTGCGTGTGCTACATCCTATGCCTGAACGGTTCTTTTTCTGTGCTCACATGGCTCAGTCATTCTGTCCAGTCATTACTTAAATGTCAACTTTTTTTTTTTTTTTTAAATATATCTTTATTGATTTTAGAGAGAAGAAAGGAGAGGGAGGGAGAGATAGAAACATCAATGATGAGAGAGTCATTTATCGAGCCCACAACCCAGGCATGTTCCCTAACCGGGAATCGAGCCCCGATCGCCTGGATCCTAGGTCGACGCTCAACCGCTGAGCCACGCCCAGACGGGTTAAATGTCAGCTTTTGAGTGTGAAGCCCTCATTGGCTTCAGTGTAAAACTTAAACCTCCTCCTTTTTCGATTTATTTGATTTTTGTCCTTAGCTCTTACCGTCCGGTGACATACTGTGCATTTTCCCTTAGCACCTGGAACAATGCCTGACACAGAAAGGATGCTCAGTGAATCATTGGATGATGAGTTGAGTCTATAAAATAAGACTTGGGCCCTAGCCACTTTGTCCCAGTGGTTAGAGTGTTGGCCCGTGGACTGAAGGGTCCCAGGTTCGATTCTGGCCAAGGGTGTATACCTCGGTTGCAGGCTCCATTGGGGTGTGTGTGGGAGGCAACCAATCAGTGTGTGCCTCTTGCATCAATGTTTTTTTCTCTCTCTCCCTTCCACTCTCTCTGAAGAGCAATGAAAAAAAAATCCTTGGGTAAGGATTGGAAAAAAAAAATTTGCAAGATAGTGTAATTAACCCTATTTTGCACAAGAGAAAATGTAGCTTTAAGATGGAATTTAAGGATGAAGTATAGCTAGAATTGTAACCTCAGTCTGCATGACTCCTGATCAGTGTGCCTAGAGAACCAGTTCTTTTTTTAATCTTATTTATTTAGTAACGGTTCATTGAGCATCTGTGTTACACCAGGGGTATAGCTGTGAACCAAATCTGAGGTCTCTGTTTAGCTCTGTCCAGTGTGAGATAGATGTCAACGAAATATTCACAGGAACAAATGTGAAGGGTCAGTAAGGTGAAGACCATGTAGGAAGAGATCGAGGAGCTGGAGATCCTATACTGATGGAGGTGACCCATCATTGAGGGCTTCCTAGAGGGGGTGCTGCCTTAGCAGAGACCTGAATAGGAAGAGTTAACTGGAGAAGGGAAAAGAGTGCTGCAGAAGGGTACAGCATGTGCAAACACTCTGAGATGGGCTCAGGCGGTGTGGCTCAGCGGTGAGCGTTAACCTGCGATCCAGGAGATCTCGGTTTGATTCCTGGTCAGGGCACATGCCCTGGGTTTTGGGTTCTATCCCCAGCAGGGGGCGTGCAGGAGGCAGCCGGTCAATGACTGTCTTATCATTGATGTTTCTATCTCTCCTTCTTTTCCCTTCCTCTCTGAAATCAATAAAAAAAAATATTTTTTAAAAAAACACTGGATTGGGAGGGAGCATTGTGGGTACAAGGAACTAAAGAGCAGCTACTCCTATGGCAGAGGGAAGTGGGAGCCAAGGGAGGACTCTGAGTCAGAAGAGCCCCTGTCTGACTGAAGTATTCCCAGACCCTTTCTGATTATGTGTGGGGAACAGTCTGGAGGGTAGAAAGAGTAGGGAGATGAGGGAGGAGGCTACTTCCATAGTCCAGATGATGTGGTAGGGTGAGAGTGGGTCAGGACTGTAGGTGAGCGTTATATGGATAGACCACAGCACTGAGACCGGGCTGCCCTGGGCAGCCTCAGCCTAGGGATGCTGGTGGGCCAGGCATGGGTGGTGGTATCCTCAAACAGGTTTTCAAACATGGATTCAGGTATAGATAGACCTCTGACTTCTGAGGCCATTCAAGGAAGGTTTCCCAGAGGTGGAGTCTCTGGGAAATTTTTAGTTTTTCTAAACCTTTTTCTGTTTATAAATATTACCTGTATATGTTGCTTAAAATAACAGCAACCTCAAACTTACAAAATCCCTAATATAGAAAGTAGAAATTCTTACTGATCCTTGACCAGAGGTAAAAGCCATTTCTCTTTTGGTTTGTTAGCCCAGTGGTTCAGGCCAACAGGTCAAACACCTCAGAGTGTTTCCTGACCCCTCTGTTTCTCTCATACCCACATCCAGTCTGTCTGCAAACCCTTGTAGGCTCCACCTACAAAACCTGTCCAGAATCTAAACTCTTCGCCCCCTCCACTGCCCACCCTGGCCCAGCCTCTATCCGCTCCCTCCTGGACATCACAGAGCCTCTTCTCTTCTCCTGCCCCCATTCGCACCCCCACAGTCTATTCTTCACATACAGCCGGAGGGAGCCTATGAACCAGAGCCATGTCAGAGTGCTCCTGGCTCAGAGCCTCCCTGGCTGCACCTTATTCTAGGTAAAAGCAAAGTCTACAGTGATTCGTAGTGTCTTCCACTGTCCCTGGCTTATTCCACACCAGCCATGCTCACCTCCCTGATGTTCCTCAAAAGGGCTAAAGATAATCTATACCCAGGACTTTGTGCCTGTTCCTTCTTATCCTTCAGGCCTTGAGTCAGACATCCCCTCCTTTTGGAAGCCTTCCCTGACTACCTTCCCAGGCTCCTTAAGCCTCTTTGTTTATGGTCATTCTCCGAGCAGGCATTTATCTATTTTTGTACTGTGTCCCTAGCACCCAGCACAGGGCCCAACTGGGCACCTTGGAAGAACTCAGCAAGCAATGAATTAATGAACACTGAGGGTGGTACAGGAAGAGATGTTCCAGGGTTTAGAAGTTGAGGCCAGCTTAGGAGGATCTCAGAGGCCCACAGAGGACAGATGTGTTGCCTCGAGGGTTCATGAGCAAGACTCGAGCTCCATCCTTTGGTTCTTATGACTTGAGAGCCATCAGTGATGTTGATGCCAGCGTGTGGGGCAGATCCAGCTTTCAGGGTTTGGATAGGGGTGAGAAAAGGGAGATGACTAGTGTAGATACCTGCTCTCATCCTTTCTGCTGGGCTCAGGAGATGAGAGAAGGCTGGGATAGAGTGAGGGTAGAATATAGTTTTTCCTATATGGGAGAGTCTTAAGTCTATGGAATGCTCCCATGTGCAACAGAACCCCCCCCCCCATACCCCAAGCCTCCCTGACCACACCCTGATCACCTCTGACCCCTCCTGTCACTACAGGTCATTGACCACAGTGGTGCCTGCCTTGGGGAGTATGAGGATGTGTCCAAGGTGGAGAAATACAGCATCTCACAAGAAGCCTATGACCAGAGGCAAGGTATGGGGCACATAGGGATAAATGGGGGCAGGTGGGGGCCAAAAGGAGTGTGTGCAGGTGGGTGGTAGTGTTGGGGGGCAGACAGCAGACAGGGACATTGGGGGGAAATTGGTGCTGTGGGCAGTGGGTGTAGATAGGCAGGGAGAGTGGAGGGGTGGGGTGAGGTTGGTGTGGGGACAGATGAGGGCATGGGAGAGCAGTGGGGTGGAAAGGGCATAGGGTATGAATGAGGGCTGGGAGGTGTGAGGGATTGTGGACAGGCAGACAGCTGCATGAGAAAGCGGAAGGGGCATTAGAGGGAGGTCGGGTGGGATCAGGCGTGGGGAGAGTGGTCAGAGTTACATGGGGCAGCATGGTAGAATATGGGGAGTGGATAGGGCAGTGTGGTGATCCGTACAGTCATGGGGAAGATGAGGAAGGATTCAGGGGACGGATGGAAGCGAATGTGACACTGAAGGGATGTGGGAAGATGGGGTGAAAAGCTGGACACAGGAATCTTCCCTTTAGTTTCTGGATTCTGGGGAGGGTCCAAGGAGCCTGGGGAGAGGCCAGGGCTATGGTGGGAAACTTGTGGGGCTTGGATGACAGCCCTTTGACACCCAGAACAGAAGAGTTTCTCTGTGAATGTTAGCCCTGTGTGAGCGGAAGTTTATCCCATTAGGCCAGAGGCTCTACCAGGGAGACCGTGTCTGACCCCCACCCTCCACCCCACCCACAGACTCAGTCCGCTCCTTCCTGAAGCGCAGCAAGCTAGGCCGATACAATGAAGAGGAGCGGGCACAGCAAGAGGCCGAGACCAGCCAGCGCCTAGCAGAGGAGAAGGCCCAGGCCAGTGCCATCCCTGTGGGCAGCCGCTGTGAGGTGCGGGCACCTGGGCAGCCCCCTCGCCGGGGCACCATCATGTATGTAGGTACGTGGCCCACTGAGGCCTTATGCCGTGCCCTGCCTGATGTGGGCAATGATGGGGACCCATCCCTCAAGGAAATCCCAATTTAACAGAAGAGACGCAGCAGCTGACAGTGACAACTCAGAGTGTTCATGGCAGGGAATTGGGAAGCAGAGCTGGAATGATGTGGGTTGTGATAGAGGAAGTGGAGGCCAGAGTGGTTAGTTCTGAGGCAAAAGTGGTCAGAGCTAAGATGGGGAAACACAGGCAGAATTTTTAGGGCTGTGATGGGGAAAGCACAGGCTGAAGTGATCAGGGCAGGGATGAGGGAAGCATAGGAAGCTGAGTGAGTGGAGAGGAAGTCCCAGACCTCTCCTTGAGAGGAATCCAGAGTGCTTCCTGGGGGAAGGGCTATCTGAAAGAAGGAGAGTGATCCAGGTGAAAAGGGGGGATGAGTTTTCCAGCCAGAGGGAGTAGTGAGTGCAAGGGCTGTGGCAGAAACAAACTTGACCTGTTTGAGGCAGAGAAAGGAAGTCAGCATGGCTAGTGGGGAGTGAGGGAGGGGCAGGTAAGTGAGGTCAGGAGCATGAGCAGGGCTTTACCATACATGGCTTTGGAGACAGTAGAGGAGTGTGGGTTTTATTTTTTTATAACAACTTGATTGAGATATAATTCATATATCATAAAACTTACCCATTTAAAGCGTACAGTATTCATTCATTGGTTTTTAGTATGTCCACAGAATTGTGCTACCAACACCGCAATCAATTTTAGAACATTTTCATCACCAAAAGAAACCCCATAACCACTAGCTGCCACGCCCCATTGTTTTCTTTTCTTTCCTTTCCTTTTCTTTTTTAAAGAGAGAGAGAAATATAAATGAAAGAAACATTGATCGGCTGCCTCCTGCATGCTCCTCAACGGGATCGAATCTGCAACCTGGGCACATACTCTGACCGGGAAGGGAACTGAACACATGACCTTTTGGTACATGAGATGATGCTCAACCAGTTGAGCCACAGTGGCCAGGGCATTATGTACATTCTTGTATAAGTTTTTGTGTGGATATATATTTTCTTTTTTTAATCCTCACACAAGGTTATTTTTTCCATGCTTTTCAGAGAGTGGAAGGGTCGGGGAGAGAGAAAAAAAATCAGTTGGTTGCCTCCTACACTCACCCCAACTAGGCTGGGGATTGAGCCTGCAACCGAAGTACATGCCCTTGGCTAGAATTGAATCTGGGATTCTGCAGTCCACAGGCCAGTGCTCTAACCACTGAGCAAAACCAGCTAGGGCATCTGTATTTTCTTCTAAGAGTTGTGGGTTTTTAAAATATATATATGTATCTTTATTGATTTCAGAGAGAGGAAGGGAGAGGGAGAGAGATAGAAACATTAATTTTGAGAGAGTCATCATTGATTGGCTGCCTCCTGCACGCCCCTGACTGGGGATTGAGCCCACAACCTGGGCATGTGCCCTGACTAGGAATCGAACCATGATCTCCTGGATCCTAGATCAGTGCTCAACTGCTGAGCCATGCCTGGCCAGGCAAGAGTTTTTATATATATATATATACATACATATATATGTATGTGTGTGTATATATATATGTATGTATATATACACACACACACACACACATATATACATATATATACACACACTTTTTTTTTTTTTCCAAATCTCAGCTGATTTTTTTTCTTTATTTTATTTTCCATCACCATTTATCCCCCCATACCCTCTTCCACCTCCCTCCCCTCTTTCTAAGAGTTTTGTAGTGTTACATCTTACATTTAGGTCTTTGATTACCTCATTGTGTGTTGATTTTGTGTATAGTGTGAGGTAGGAGTCCAACTTCATTCTCTTACATGTGGATATCTAGTTTCCCAGTATTATTTGTTGAAAAGTCTATTATTTTCTCATTGAATTGTCTTGGTACCCTTGTCAGAAATCATTTGACCATAAGCAGTGTGGATTTTATGCTGAGTGGGATGGGCAGCCTTGAGCTGTTTTGGTTAAGGCAGTGGTGCTATTTCCCTTTGATTTTTACAAAGACCCCTTTGGCTAGGAGTGTCAAATGGATAGGGGGTAAAGGGTAGGAGCAGGAAGACCAGTGAAGGGGGCTACCATATTTGGGCAGGAGATCGCAGTGTTCCTAGTAAGGAGTGATTTTCACCAAGACTGGCTTTAGAATCAGGGGGCAGGCACAAATCTGGGATGAGCTGTGTGTGGAGATTTCATTGGCATTTCTCCCCTTGGTAGGACTCACAGATTTCAAGCCTGGCTACTGGATTGGCGTTCGCTTCGATGAGCCACTAGGGAAAAATGATGGCAGGTAATAAGTATTCAGGCGTCTGTGTGTCTGCCTGTGTCTGTCCTTGCATGTGTGTAAGTGCATGCATGTACTACTGGGTGAGCCTATCCATCCCAGCATCTGGGGGGAACAGTGTTGGGAGCTCTGACCACTGACTATTCCATCATGCCCTGCAGTGTGAATGGGAAACGCTACTTTGAATGCCAGGCCAAGTACGGTGCCTTCTTCAAGCCATCAGTTGTGACCGTGGGGGATTTCCCTGAGGAGGACTACGGGTTGGATGAGATGTGATGCCCAAGGAAGGGCATCCTCCTGCTCCAGCTAATTTGCCCACTTATCACCCCTCCCTTTGTGTGCCCACGGCTCTCTTCCCCGTCCCCGTTTTTATTTTATTCACTTTGTTCTTGCCATTGACTTTTGAAACGTGTATTAAATTTGCCCGACCTAGCCCTCGGACCGAGTAGCTCAGTTGGTTAGAGTGTCATTCCCATATGCCAAGGTTGTGGGTTTGATCCCCCATCAGGGCACATATAGGGGTCAACCAATGAATGCATAAATAAGTGGAACAGAAAATCAATGTTTCTCTCTTTCTCTCCCTTTCCCTCTCCCTCTCTCTCTTAAATTAATAAATAAAAATTTTTAAAAAGTTTTTTAAATTGCCAGACTGGGAAGCCTTTGGAGGACTCAGTGATTATATGAAGGGCTGGGGGCAGCTGGGTAGGTGAGGGTGAAATAGGGGGCTGAGCAAAGTAGAGTTGGGCAGGGTGAGGCTTTATCTCCTAGCTGGTAGCTGGAGGCCCATGAAACTCTTCTCTGCCCTTTATTGGTTAATACAATATACAATATTCTGCTGCTATGACAAATAGGCCCAAAGTAATAGTAGCCTTTTGCAAGATTGAAGTTTTTCTGTCCATGTAAAGACTTATGTAATCATAAGAGCTAATGTGGTGACCTTTCCATGTCAGAGGCCAGTCTTCTTCTCCATATATCTTATTGCTCTCCCATCTCCTCATGATTTCCACCTCATCTGCTCCAGGCACCAGGATCAGGGAGGAGAGAATACCCCTTGTCTTTAGGAATATATATGTACAACTCAAAATGTGTTCCTATTTCACTGGCTAGAATTTTGTCTCATGGCCACTTGTAACTGCAAAGGAGGCTGGGAAATGTTTTTACTCTGGGCAGCCATGTTCCTAGCTAAATATCAGAAGTTCCTATACTATAGAAACTGGGGAGAAGGGATATTGGGGGTCAACAAGTAGTTCTACCATAGTCCCTGTGGGTGGGGGACCCTTGAACAACATGGGTTTGTCTTGACTTATACACAGATCTTTTTCAATAAATACTGTAAATGTATTTTCTCTTATTTTCTTAACATTTTCCTTTCTCTAGCTTACTTTAGTTAATGTAAGAATCGTTCAACCCCGCTGGGCGTGGCTCAGTGGTTAAGCGTCGACCTAGGATCCAGGCGATCAGGGTTCGATCCCCGGTCAGGGCACATGCCCGGGTTGCGGGCTCGGTCAATGACTCTCTCATCATTGATTTTTCCATCTCTCTCTCTCCTTTCCTCTCTGAAATCAATAAAGATATATTTAAAAAAGAAACGTTCAAACCTATAGAGGATTTTTGTGAGTTTATTTGAGCCAAACTGTGGACAATTCCCAGGAAGCAAAATCTCACCAGATTGAGATAATGCTCCAGAGAATGGCAGTTTTGCACCTTATTTTATACATTACAATCAAGAGGAGACATGTGTGGGTTACATGAAATACATTGGTGATAGATTAGGGAGGTGGGAGAAAGCAAAGCAAGGAAACCTCTGGGATTGGGTGAAAAGTAAAATGATAGACATATTTTATATAGGTGGGTGCAGGATAGTTGATAGTCAATAATTAACTCAGTAACAATGAGGGAATTTGTGGTCTCTGCAGAGTAGTGCCTGTGCTTTGAGGGTCTGGAAAAAGGAAAATTACTTTGATATTCCAAAGATGCTATTGTAGATGCAAAAAGACAATGGACAGGCTCAGTTAAGGTAAAGATTGACCTTTGTCAGGGAAGATGCAGGCCTAGGACATGACTACCCACCATAAACTGCTCTTGGGTTAAAAAGTTTTTAAACTTCAGACCATCCTTTGTGGCTACTTTAGGTCTCAGTTTGCAAGGCCGCCATGCAGGCCTTCCCTGAGCTTGTCAGGTTAGCATGTGGCCCCTTTAGTCTACACTTACTGTAAGGATACAGTATGTAATATAGCATAAAATGTGTTGCCCGGCTGGAGTAGCTCAGTTGGTTGCGTGTTATCATATGCACTGAAAGGTTGCTGGTTAGATTCCTGGTCAGGGCAATGTAAGAAACATTTGAACCTGTAGAGAATTTTTTATGAGTTTATTTGAGCCAAACTGACGACAAAGCAAAAATCCAACAGATTTGAGAAAATGCTCCGGAAAATGGCAGTTTTGCACCTTGCTTTATTCATTACAATTAAGAGAGGAGGCCTGGCCTGGCCGGCATGGCTCAGCAGTTGAGCATCTACCTCTGATCCAGGAGCTCGAGATTCAGTTCCCGGTTGGGCACATGCCCGGGTTGCAGGCTCGATCCCCAGTTCGGGGTGTGCAGGAAGCAGCAGATCAATGACTCATCATTGATGTTTCTCTCTCTCTCTCTCTCATTCTCCCTTCCTCTCTCTGAAATCAATAAAGATATATTTTTTTAAAAAAAAGCATTAGTGGGTTACATGAAATCCACTGGTGATAGATTAGGGAGACGGGAGAAAGCAAAGGGTGGGGGGAACCTCTGGGATTGGATAAAAAGTAAAAATGATAGACACACACTTCTTTTACACAGGTGGGTACAGGATAGTTAACAGTCAACAATTAACCTGATAACAATAACATTTTATTTGTGGTCTCCACCTTGTGCCTGAGGGTTCCAGAAAAAGGGAAGTTATCTTGACATTCTAAAGGTATGTTGGCATACATGCAAAACAGACTATAGACAAGCTCAGTTAAGGTAAAGACTGACTTTTCTCAGAGAAGATTCTACCCACCATAAACTGCTCTTAGTTAAAAAATTTTAATTTCAGACTATCCTATGTGGTTACTTTAGGTCTCTGAGTTTGTAAGGCTGCCATGAAGGCCTCTGAGCTTGTCAGGTTTGGTATATAGCCCCTTTTCATCTACAGAAACCTATACCTGCTGTGTGAACATTGACCACAGTTAGGGATTATAGAGACTCACTTTATAGAATGACTTGGTGCTTAAGCTTTAATGATGTCGGGGCGCAGAAAGGAAGGGGACAGTGGTCAGTGTGTTATGATAACACCAGCTGCTATAACAAATGCCCCTCCCCCCACAGTCTGATGCAGGGGTTCTGGATGAATGGCAGCAACCTCCAAGTGGTGATTCATACACCCAGATTCCATCCTGTGGCTCCATCACCTCCATATGCTCAGAATTATCCAGCTAGCAAATAGGGGAGAACAGTGTGGAGAAAATTCTTTAATAACATGTTGTGCAGCCAAGTTGGGTGAGGCTCAGCGGTTGAGCATCAACCTATGATCCAGGAGATCGCTGTTTGAGTCCTGGTCAGGGCACTGATCTCCAGTCGGGGGCGTGCGGAAGGCAGCTGATCAATGACTCTCATCATTGATGTTTCCATCTCTCCCTCTCCCTTCCTTTCTCTCAAGTCAATAAAGATATACTTAAATAAATAACCTGTTGTACATATTTCACTTCTGCTCATATTGTGGGGCCCTTCTAGATGCAAGGGGGGTTTTGGAACACACTCCTGTGCTGAGCAGCTCCCTCCCAGCCACTATCATTGTTGCCAGAGGAATTAATGGGCCAGGTTTCCCAGACATGAGTGGGGATGGGGCTCTTGGGGTACCACTGAAATGAGCACTTTCAGAAGCCCCCACAGGAGAATGAGATGGGGTAAAAGGCTTTATTTGCGTGGAGTTACATTCCTCGAGCTGCAAAGTCCCCTGCCCCTTAAACCAGTCCTAAAAGAGGTGCAACGGGGCTTCCAGTAGAGCCAAAAGCAGGGGCAGTGTCCAGAGCTTCTGTTCCATGTTGCACCCGGTCCAGTTCAGCATGCAAGCAATTTAAGTCCGTCAGTCCACTGTGTGGAGTGCCACAGGGCTGAGCCTCGTGGGAGCAGGCCTGAGGCTGGGGACACACTCTTGAATTGGACAGTCCTTGCTTGGGAGTTGAAGGCAAACAAACATAATTACCAAACTTTGCCTTTTTATTTAATTACTTATTTACTTTCGGCTGTGACATTTCACTGTAAGATGGCCCACAGTGGGGGAGGGAGAACAAAGCCACTAAACCTGCTGGATGGGGCTGGTGCTCAGGAAGCGGTAAATGTGGGAGACATTTGAATGGGCGTCTCAGGAACAAAAGGGCTTTGTAGGTCTGAAGTAATCCCTCCAGAGATTCCGGCTGATCAGAAACTTGATCCCTGCACTAAACACAAACTTAGGCTGAATGCCATCTTTGCCCTGGAGCCGGGCTAAAGCAGCAACTCAAACAAGCTAATGGCCACGACTTAAGTTGGTTCCAGTACCAATTTCCACACTTGGGATAATTCCGTAGGCTAAGCGGTGATGCAACCTTAGTAAAAAAGAGCCCAGACTCGGAAACCGACAGCCTGCTTAGGCCAAACCCCAGCTCCCTCACTCACCAGCTGCCCACGCACAAGTAAGGATTCCTTCTCTTTGGGTTTCAGTTTCAATCCTATAAATTGGGGCAATAATAGTACCTACCCCAAATGATTGTTGTGAGCATCAAATGAGCTAATAAATGTACAGCAGTTTAAATTCCGAGCCAGGCACATAGGTAAACGCTTCCTTAGTATTAGCTGTAGGTATTAAAACGACTCTGTTACAGTCAACAGTTACTAGCAGGCCTTCCTTAATCCTCACAGCGGGCCCCGCACCCCATTTCTTCACCGTTTCCCCTCCCATCCCGCCTTTCCTGGCCCAGGCTGGGCTCACCCTCTCGGAAAGGGACCCCCTTACATTCCACGGAGGGCCGCGGCCCCCCGAGTCCCTGAGCTGAGCGTTGCTCCCCCGCAGTCTGGGCCGCCACGCGGGGGCAGCAGCACTCCACGCCGCGCTGGCCCGCGCTGGGCACAGCCTCCGGCTTGGCACGCGAACTGCGTTTTCTAGAAAACGAAGCGACGCCCTCAGCCTCACCCGGCTCGGGCGGAGAAGCGGAGGTCTCGCTTCCCTGCGTGAAGCGCTGGGAAGTGGAGGAAGGGATGTGGCTCCCTCGCGCCCGGAGGCGGTGCGGGGCGAAGCTGCGCCGGTGCCGTGGGTCAGCGACTTACCCGAGTGGGACCCGGAGGCGTCGCTGCGGCGCCCGAGCGGCCTTTTCGCGCTGCAGGCGAAGCTGGCCCGCCTCCTGCTTTCCCGCATCTCCGCCGGTCACTCTGCGGCGCTCCTGGTCAGCTCTCAGGCAGGGTGGAGGTGCTCCCCCCTTTTTTCCATTGATTGTAGAAAGAGAGAAAAGACGCACACACACCATCAGATTCCACATAGTTAGGCACCCACTGGTCGATTCGTTTATGGCCCTGACTGGGGATCCACCCACAACCTTGGCACATTGTAACAATGCTCCAACCAATAGAGCTACCCAGCCAGGGTGGCTTTTACTTTTTAAAAATATACATATATCTTTATTGATTTCAGAGAGAGGAAGGGAAAGGGGGAGAGAGAGAGAGAAACATCAATGATGAGAGTCATTGATCGCTGCCTCCTGCACGCCCCCTGCCGAGGATCGAGCCTCACTCCAGGCATGTGCCCTGACGGGGAATGGAACCGCCATCTCCTGGATCCTAGGTCGATGCTCAACTGCTGAGCCACACTGGCTGGGCAGCTCCCCTGGTTCTTGGGCCTTCAGACTTGGACCAGGATTTAAACCATTGGCTTTCCTGGACTTCCAGCTTGTAGACGGCGGATTGTGTGACTTCTCAGCCAACATAATCATGTGAGCCAATTCATTATGTTACAGGACAGTAAGAAGCTAGGAAAATCCCAGGACAAGAGGAATAGGGAAACAGGCAGGGAAATTAAACAAAGCCAAAGAGCTTTGCGGGCCGCTTGTAACTGGGTCTTATCTTGAGAATAAAGGGTTAAAACCTCTTCACAAAAGAATGCCAAAGGGGGAGGGGGTGTCTAATTCAACTTCCTAGTCAGAGACTGCTTCGTGCAAATCATCCTGAAGCTGTTAAAACAGCAGGGAGGCGGGGAAAGGAGAGCGCAGCCTATCTCACCCCACTGTTTAAACAGAAAGCCAGCAGGCTTGGTTTTGTCAAGATGAAGTTGCCAGGTGCTTCTCATAAATTGTGGGAAAGCCGTAATAAAGAAAAGGGGAGAGCTTCAGAGTTCATCTGTACCCAGGATACCTAGCAAAGGAATTTTTTAAAAACTTATAGACAGGAGGGTATATAAGGCAGAGCCCCCCACCCCCCTCACTCTTCAGATTAGCTGAGGGCCCATCTGCGCTTCGTAAGTCAGATGTATAGATTTGCTTGCTTTGCTTTTTTAATAAATATGCATGCTTTACAGTTTCTTAATAATTTCACTTGCTTTCGTTTTTAATGAATTGGCTTTATCACAACGTAATCATCTGAAGTCTCATTTAAATTCATTTATATGAGAAGACAAGAATTGAGGTTGGGGACAGCCCTCTCCCTCTGACTCTGGGGGCTGTCCAATAACACCTCTCTGGTGTCTGTCACAATTATAATAAATCTCTTTCCATCTCTCACTAGCCTGTCATTCTTTCTCTGGAGAACCCTGAGTAATACACATCGAAGGGAGGGCGGTGGAGGGACAGTAATCCGGATTAGTCATCATATAACTATTTGGCATCAAACACGCTTGGAATTAGACCTGCCTCTGCCATGTCCTCAGGCAATTGACTCCACCTCTCTGAACCTCCACTTCCTCTCACCTTAGTTCATTTCTCAGAGGGTGTGAGAGGACTTGTGAGACACACCTACCTATAAAGCAGTTACCCAGCCTGGTTCCCGTCAAGCCCTCGGGAAGTGTTAGCAAGGGTTTATTAATTGGTAGCAATGCAAAATTAACATCACTGAGGCAGCAAATTATGAGGATGAAAAGCATGAGCTACAATGCCAGCCTTTCCGGATCTGAATCTTGACTATGGCACTTAGTAGCTGTGTGATCTTGGACAGGTAATTCCATCTCTCTGGTTGCCTTCCTGATGGGCATCATAACAACTTCTACCTGCATCACTCAGAACAGACTAGGTTACACTGTGGTAACAAATGAATCCTAGATCTTAGTGGACTAATACCTCAAAATTTATTTCTTCCTCATAAAACAGGCACATGTCCTGTTTTAGGAACTGGGTACACAGCAATGAACAAGACATACAGAAATCCCTGCCCTTGAGGAGCTCACATTCTAGTAAGAGAGACAAGAAACTAGAGTGGTGTGGGAGTGGGTTGAGGAATGTGGGGGTTAAATCAGAGATCTGATTGGACCTTCCTGAGATCACTATATGTATAGACTTGAGGCACTGAGCTGGGGCTAGACAGGGCCTTGGTAATGGAATAGCAGCCTTCAATTGTGCCAGGAAAGGGGCTGCTTAGATATTGCTGTGCTTGCAGAGACCCCTAACTCTTGTCCGTGTTCCGCTGGAAATACCTGGGTCAAGCTGCCAGTAGGGCTTCTCACTTTCTTAAGACAGAGGAAATGAAAGCAGAGAGATGACTGGACAGATCGCTAGGGACTTGATGCGGGTGGTGAGAACTTTGACTCTTATCTGGAGTGAGGTGGAACCACAGGTGGGCCCTGATCGAAGGGCCCTGACCACAGGCTCCCTCTTGCTGCAAGTGGGAAGCAGACTGTGGGGGAAGGGATGGGAGGAGTGATGGGGAGGAGGTTCCTGTGAGGTCCAGGAGGGGGGAGGGAGGCTGGGCCAGGGTGGGGCAGTGGAGGGGGAGAAGAGTTTAGATTCTGTAGGTAGAGTCAAAGAGGTCTGCTGACAGGTTGGAGTGGACAACCCTGGGGTGTTTGGTCTCTGTCACTGGAAGGACAGAGGTGCCATTAACCTAGATGGGGAAGGTGGAGAGGAAGCAGGTTTGGGAGGAAGGTTAGTTTATAATGTGTGAAGCTTGAGACACCTCTAAGACCCCTATGGAGGAAGAGCCTGGAGATGTCTGGGCTGAAGGTAGAAATTTGGGTATTGAGAGCCTAGAGATGGAATTTAGGCCATGCATGTGAAGGAGATCTCAGGGTTGAGGTCAGGCAGACAGACCTGGATGACAGTATGACTGTAATTGGCAGTGAGTGCTACGAGAAAGAACAAGTTACAAGCATGTCCACTGGAAGCTGCACCTTGTCTCAGATAGGGGTGGAGACAGGGAGGGCTTCCCAGCAGAGGTGACTCCTGATACCCAAAGCCTGAGTAGCTACAAAGCCAGGCAAAAAAAAGTGAGATGGAGTGTTCTAGGCAGAGGGCACAGGCAGGAAGTGAGCCCTGGAGAGGGCAAAAACAAGCCGCTCACTCTGGCAGGGAGAGGTGTGTTGACAAGGGAATCTGAATTAGTCATCACCAAAAGTTTTGGCATAGCCAAGCCCAGGTTCAGACCTGGTGCTGACACCCTCTGTGACCTCAGGCAAGTGACCCTGCCTTCGGAGCCTCCATTTTCTCTCCTGTTAGTTCCTGCTCTATGGACAAGGCTTGGGTAGCAGTTCCTGGCCGTGGCCCCAGCAAGCCCTCAGGCGGTATTAGCCTTGATTATGGGTTTTATCTGTTTTGATTTTGTTATCTGAGCTATTATCATATTAATTGGTACATGAGGTTAGTGGCTAAGAGTACAAGCTAGGGAGTTTAACTTCAGAGCCAGATTGCTTATTTTTAAATGGAGATAATATATAGACCCTTATGAAGACATATGAGCTGATATATGTAGTGTTTAGGAGAGTTATTTTTATCAGTATTATCTAAGAGTGGGCAAGTCAGCCAGCCACCTGAGGAATCCAGGTGGGCTCCAGGAGGAGGGAACAGCATGGGTACAGACAATGGATGCGGGCGCTTGTCCCCGGATCGTGAGCCAAATAAAATTCGGGGCCTCCAGATGCTGTGGCAACAAGGCCAGGCCAGGGGCCAGGGGCCGGGAGCCAAGAGTCGCGTTTCGAGCGGGCCGAAAACCGCATCCGTAGCCGGGTGGAGAGCGGCTTCAGGGACAAAATTCACACAACCTACGGGGTCACCTTGGAGTTCTGGTTCCGGACGTCTTCACCCGCGCTGGAGAGGTGTTGGGGGGGGCCTCAGACCAATGAAATCAGCGCGGGCTGCAGCCTGCGGCTCCAGCAGCGCGACGCGCGAAGCCGGGGCCGCTACCGCCGGTTGGCGCGGCCGAGCGCTCGCGCGCAGGCGCAGCTCCGCAGGCGGCGGTAGGACCGCGCGGAAGCCGGCGGCGCGCCCGCGGCGGCCGGTTCGGAAGGAGCCGCCTGAGTCACCCGCCCCGCCCTACGCAGCCGGACTCTGCCGGAGGCCGGGAGCAGCGGAGGCCGGGGAACGGCGGACCTGTGAAAGGCGGTGAGCGCCCGGGCCACACTACCCTTGTGCTTCCTAACCCGCCTTTACGGCCCCAGACCCGACGAGATCCTAAAGTCCCGGCTTCAGGGGTCCCCAGACTTACGATCTGAGATTCGAACCTCCAGACCCGTCCTGCCCCTCTTATGCCGCCCCAGACACTCTTCCACCCTACGTCTCCTTAAAATACGAGACCATGGATTTGAGAGGTACCCCGTAAATTATTATGCCCTGGGGTGGCTTCCAGAACCACGATCCTAGATCCGTGTTCCCAATTCCAACGGGGAACCCGTTATTCCAGGCCCGGGTCTGACACCCACGATCTCAGACCCGAGCCCACAGACCCGGCAGTGACACTGTAATCCCGCTGCCGGGAGTATCTAAATTTTCAGGCCCACATTCTGAATTTCCAAAACCCTCCAGGCCGCGCTCCTGACTCGCCCAAGACCCATCGTGCAGTTTTGGGGCTCTGATTCGAGTTCCCAGGCACATCGAGGATGCCTTACTTGGAGCCTCCGAGAACCCCACCAGAACTGGGCCCCTACCCTTAACGAAGCCTATGTGTCCGTTGAGTCCAGGGTCACTCAAGCCTGATGGGGAGGGACCCTTTGAATCCGGAGGGGTTTCAAACCTACCCTCAGTCCCTATCGCGCCACCCAGAACTGCCCTCCCCGGCTCGTCCAGCCCCAGCCGGAGGATGGGCCCCCTCCCGGAGGCCTCATTCCCCACGTCCGGCTGCCTGAATTTCTTATTTTTACGGGGAGGGGGTGGGCTCGGGGCCAGGCGGCCACCTAACCCCTTTTTTCTCCTTAGGAATCCTTAGGAGTCGCAGCCATGTTCCTGGTTAACTCGTTCTTGAAGGGAGGCGGAGGCGGCGGCGGGGGAGGCGGAGGCCTGGGCGGGGGCCTGGGGAATGTGCTCGGAGGCCTGATCAGCGGAGGCGGCGGCGGCGGCGGAGGAGGCGGCGGCGGCGGCGGCGGCGGCGGCGGAACTGCCATGCGCATTCTGGGCGGGGTCATTAGCGCCATCAGGTGGGCGGGGCCTGGGCGGGCCTGGGCGGGGCCTGACGTTGGAGGCGGCCCGGCAGGATTAGAATGGGGTAACCCGGAGACTGACCTGGAGCCTTGATTAGCCTGGATTAGGGCTAGGGAGCGGGCCCTGAGGGGGCGGGCCCTAGGGAGGCGGACGGCGGTTCATGGGGGCGGGGCTTCCATGGGGGGGGGCACCATCTGTTGGATCTGTTGGATCTGTTGGATCTGTTGAGGGTCCCGGCGGGGCTTTGGGGAGCGGAGCTTCCTGGGGCTGGACCCAGCCGGCTTTTGCTGACCTGGAGACGGACGTTGAGGGGGCGGAGTCAGTGAGGCTGGGTGTCACCTCATGGGGGCGAGGCTGGTTCTATGGGCGCGGGGCCACCGCCGTCGTAGGTGGGTCGCTGAGAAGAGGAGGCCGAGGCCTACTGGGATGAGATAAATGGACTTGAAGGGGCTCAGCCCCGCTGGGAACTGGCTGGATTAAAATAGAAAAATGTCCTCGCGGAGGTAGGGCAGGTGGTGGACTTGTCCTAATTAGGGGCTTAATTAGCCGTGGCCACTGAGCAGTGATCCCTCCAAGGGTCGGGAACTGATGGAGCGGGGGTGAGGTGCTGGGAAGACACAGGCGTTCAGGAAGCCCTAGCGATGAAGTGGGTTCCTAGACAGGCGGGATCTGGGGAGTTTGGGCGCGCCCCCCCCCCCCCCCCCCCCCGAGAAGCTGGGGCAGAACTTTTACGAAGTGAGCCCTCGGACGGGCTGAGCCTACTGAGGCGGCTGCACGGGGCAGGTGTGCTCTGGTGGGCGGAGCCTAGCTTGAGGTGGGCCTCAGTTCCCTCGCGGGTGCAACCAGGGCAGCAAGGATAGGGACAGGTGAGCAGGTGAGGACGAGGAGAGAGAAGGCAGGCAGAGGGAGCAGTCAGGGAGGGGGCAGCCTGGGGTTTGGAGGGGTTGGCTGTGGGGGCTACTGCTGCCCGTTGGAGGCCCGGCTCCCTGACGCTAATTCCCGTTTCCCTCCAGCGAGGCGGCTGCGCAGTATAACCCAGAGCCCCCGGTAAGCGGCCCCCCACAACCTGAAGCCTTTCTTCCCACTCTGAGGCCGTTTCCAGCACCCCTCCCTGTCCCTTTGGAGAAGCCCCACCCCTTCTCCGTCTTATGAGACCCCTCTCATTAAGTCTTTCCCCTTGTCATGTCCACAGACTTAGCTATTACCCACCCCTGTTCACTGACCACCTCTCATTCCTTCGATCACTCAGCTACCCAGTCCACTGTTACTTTACCACCTCGGGCTGTACTGGCCAGGGCACCCCTCCCCACCCCTCCCCCTACCTGCTCTGAGATCTCCTCCCTCTGCAGCCCCCACGCACTCATTACTCCAACATCGAGGCCAACGAGAGTGAGGAGGTCCGGCAGTTCCGGAGGCTCTTTGCCCAGCTGGCTGGAGAAGTAAGTAACCCAGGGTCCTTAGACCTGTCCTAACTCTTCCATACTTTCCCTTGGGTGGCCCTTGCACACACACACTCAACCATGGCAATCCCAAAGTTCCTATCCTCCTTCATGACACCCCCAGGCCCCTTTTAGTCACCCCCGGTCCACCCCAAACTTCCCTGCAGGACATGGAAGTCAGTGCAACAGAACTCATGAACATTCTCAACAAGGTCGTGACCCGACGTGAGTGACGGGGGTCAACACATTGGGCAGGTTTAGAGGTATGGCAGCTGGGGTAGCTGTGACCTCTAGCCTCTGACTTTCAACCTGTCCCCCACAGACCCTGATCTGAAGACTGACGGTTTTGGCATTGACACATGTCGCAGCATGGTGGCCGTGATGGATGTATCCTTGAGGGCAGTCTAGGAGAGGCTTTGAGTGCAGAAGGAATTTTCTGAGAGCAAGAGTGGGAACCAGGTTATAGCTTTCATACCCACAGATGTAGACAGAAATACATTAGAGCACACACCCACCTATGGACATGTGACAATAAAAACATCAGCTGTCATAGCTGGCACTTACATGCACTTCACAGCCATCCTGTTAGACATATACAATTATTACATTCCATTCTGTAGGTAAAGAAACTGAGTCTCAGAGAGAGAGAGGCAGTCATTTGTCTGAAGTTACAAATACTGTAAAGAGTAAGTGGCAGGATAGGAATTTGGACTCCAGGTCTTTTGGGCTTGAGAACTCAAGCTTCTGTCATAGGTATGCCCAAGTGCACATATACATGCTAACTGAGCCTCTCTGTGCCTCAGTTTGCCTATCTGTAAAATGACAATGGTGATACCCAACTAAGAGTTACATGCAAAAGGTTTAGCACAGTGCGTAGTACATAGTAAGCAGTCTGTGCGTGTTAGGTGTTACTATGATCTTATGCAGGTAGATTTTTCAGCTCTGAATCTGTCTCTCTCTGTGACTGGGAATATTACTGAGGATTTAGTGATAAAAATTGTGTTCTGAGAAGCTTACAGCTGTCTGGTGTGTACTAGGTAATCTGGTAAGTCTTGGCTATTGTTGATATTCACCTCATTTTCTTAGAGCTCTAAGGTGCCCCTGTTTTTTACATGTTCTAACATTTAGGAAATCAAATTACTATCAAGGATTTTATAAATAAGGAATTAGCAACTATTTTCAGGTGAGAAATTTGTAGTTTGGAAAAGTTCATTATAATTCCACATGGTTATGCTTAAAGAGAGTCCTAACCATTTAGAAACATAAAGTGGCCCTAGCCAGGTAGCTCAGTTGGTTAGAGCATCATCCTGATAGGCCAGGGTTGTGGGTTCGATCACCAGTTAGGTCATATACAAGAAACAACCAAGGAATGTATAAATAAGTGGAACAACAAAATTGATGTTTCTCTTTCTCTCCCCCTCTCCCTATCCCCCTTCCTCCCTCCTTTCCTCTCTCATTAAAATCAATAAGTACAATTTTTAAAAAAAAAAACATAAAATATGTATGGATAAAACAAGAAATAGCACCACACCCAAGGCAACATGACTAGGGTGAGACAGGAGCTGGGGTTGTAGCCCATGTTTCCCTGCTTGGCAGTTATCATCATGATGTACACATGGTGTACAATGCACACATTTGGTACAGCTATTCTTAACACCTTCCTGCCAGAGTGACACAACAGGCAAGCTGGGTTTCGAGGAGTTCAAGTATTTGTGGAACAACATCAAAAAGTGGCAGGTGTGTGGTGACCTCAGAAACTCCTAGCATGAAGACTTCTAAGCCATGGAGATGCTGTGCTCCATGGTGCTTATATGATCCCTGATCTTCCTGTCCCCACAGGCCATATACAAAAAGTTTGATGTTGACCGTTCAGGGACCATTGGCAGCAGTGAACTTCCCGGGGCCTTTGAGGCAGCAGGTATGGCTGGTGGGGACATGGTGGCGCTGGGGGTGGTATTGGTGAGGCAGCCTCCACTGAGTTGGTCTGAGCCTGAATTCTGGGGCTGGGAGTGAGTTGGGCTGCGTGGCCCGCACACCTGAGAGACTAAACCATCGTCAGGGTTCCATCTAAATGAGCATCTCTACAACATGATCATCCGACGCTACTCAGATGAGGGAGGGAACATGGATTTTGACAACTTCATCAGCTGCCTGGTCAGGCTGGATGCCATGTTCCGTGAGTAACACCCCAACTCTCTTCCCTGGTGGGGATTTTATTTGTTCAACCTCCATTGGCCAAGGTCTTTGAGCCTAACACTGAGGCTGGCAATGCAGTGACCAGAACAGCCGCAGATCCTGCCCTCACATCACTCACCGTCCAGTGGAAAGGCAAAGCTCAGAATGGTTGCTGCTGGGATAGGGGAAGCTCAGGGCAGAGTGGGTTTACATGTGTGACTGGGAAAGCTCTGAGGGCTTCAAACTTAAGAGGCAGCCTGAGGGGTCAAGGAGGGCTTCCTGGAGGAAGACACATGTGAGCTGAGACCTTAGGGGTGGGGTGAGGAGGAGTGACCCCGTGAGAGGAGAGGATGAGTGTTGCAGTGGGAACAGCCTGTGCGAAGGTCTAGAAAGGAAAGAGAAGATGGTACTTTTGGTGTTTTTGTTGAACTCAGTTCAGCATGCTGAAGAGAGGGGGCAGGATGGTGAGACATAAGACTGTGAGGAGGGGACAGCAGGGACTGGATCATGAAGGCTCTTTTGAACATTAATGCACTGAATCTTTAAGGCCACTCTGAGAAGTGGGAATTATTGTCCCCATTTTACGGAGGAGGAGCCTAGGGTTGAAGGAGGCAAAATTGCTTGCTCACAGCCACTCAGCGAGGAAGTTGTAAAGCCAGAATTTGAACTTTGACCTGTTCAAGAGAGTTGAATGAAAGGAAGCAAGAGCAATGGGCACGTAGGGCTGTAAATGCTAATTTTTAGGGGTGCTCAGACACCCCTAATTTTTAGTGGGAGAAACAGAGAGCTACAGCAGGTTCTAGGCAGGGGGGTGGACAAGGTCAGGTTTGGCTCTGGTTCCCCTACCTCCCAAGAGACCAGGAAGGACCGTACATTAAGAGCATGGGTAAAGGAAAAGGGACAGGTATGTCAGGAATGTGAAGGGAAGGCAGGAATGGACAATAGGACAGATGATGCCAAAAGTCACATATGAGAAGGCCCAAGACATGTCCATTGGATTTACCAGCAAGATCAATAGTAACTGCAGTGAGTGCGGCGAGCAGGACACCAGGTATGTGGACATCTGAGGGTGGTAACAGTGCAGAATGAAAGAGAGGAAGCAAAGGCAGTGTGGGCACCTGTTTACCCAGGTTTGGCTGTGGGTGGGGAACATGGAGTGGAGTTTCAGGGCAGGAGCGGGAACCACGCCCGACTGTAAGGCAGGAACTGGATCCTGCAGAGTCTCTTTCCAATAGTCTGTTTAGGCTGGAACTGGAGGGTTTAGTGGTTGGTGGGAGGCTGGGACTTGGGCAGAGGGTGATGGGGTATATGGAGGCCATTATTGAGGTGGTAACAGCCTGGGTTTCAATCCCTATTTCCTCACTTTCTCATTGTGTGACCAGGAGCACATCACTTCTTTGTGTCAAATTTTATTTTTTATTTTATTTTAAAAAATATATCTTTATTGATTTCAGAGAGAGGAAAGGAGAGGGAGAGAGAGAGATAGAAACATCAATGATGAGAGAGTCATTGATCTGCTGCCTCCTACACGCCCCCGACTGGGGATGGAGCTGGCAGCCTCAGCATGTGCCCTGACCGGGAATCGAACCCCGATTGTCTGGATCCTAGGTCGACGCTCAACCGCTGAGCCACACCCGGCCAGGCTCAAATTTTAAAATGACACATCTCACAGAATTGTATTAAATGAATGGATACATGAAAAGTGCTTTTTATAGTGCTTGGCACACAATACTCAATAAAAAAAAGCTAATCTCCTCCCAAACCTTCCCTTCTCCTCTAGGTGCTTTCAAATCTCTTGATAAAGATGGCACCGGACAAATTCAAGTGAACATCCAAGAGGTAAGAAACTCCCATCCTGGGATGTGGGTTCCCAGCAGGGGACACCTTCCCTCAGCTCTAAACTGGGCTCCCTCCCTCCTATTTTCCCAGAAACCTCTGGGGAGGGCAGAGAAGGGCTCCTGGTATTCCCATTTCCCTTCCTCCTCACTCTCTGTGCCCTTCTCTCCCCAGTGGCTGCAGCTGACTATGTATTCCTGAATGGGAACCCCAGACTTCTCCTCTCATCACCTCGCTATAGGTGTCACCTTGGACTTTTTGGTCTCTCCCAGGGCTGATCCTGTCTGCAGTCATGTCTTTGTAGGTCCTGCCAACCCACCGGCTTTTCCATTCTCCCAGCTGTTGGCAACTAGCTTCTCAGACAACAGCTAGGACTCAACATGTCCCAACATGCCATGCCCCAAGTTACCTCTGACTCTAAGACACTCTAACACACCAGGCCCCATGGGTCACTTACCCTCAGCACATCCATTTCACACCCACTCCATAACCCTTCTCATGCATCTGTGCCAAGTTGTGTTGCTTCCACACCCCAAGGGCCCTTCTCTAAGTTCTGGGAGGATCACCCCAGTCCCTATGCAGCCTGGTACCTGTTCACAGTTAACCACCCAGGCAGCTGAACTCCAGGCCATAACAGGCCTACATGCCCCAGTGCCTTTGTATTCTGCTCCCAGCCTGCTAGGCCCTGGAGGAAATAAATGCACCCAGTTGCTGCTCTGAGATCTGCCTCCTGTTCTAAGAGTTGAGGGGTGGCTCAGGCTCTGTCTGGGGCAGAGGGAGTCTGGGTCCTGGTGGTGGGTGGGGGTGGTTTTGTGGGTCTCTGTGACTCTCCCCAAGGCTGGATCTGCATGTCTTTCTGACACTGGATCCCAGTTGAGCCGTAGCCTCACTCTTGCTAAGATGCTTTAGAGATTCTGTGGAAGCTGAGACTGGGACCCAGAGGCCTGGGCACTCTCTGCTCCTGCTGCAAGAGTAGGGGTGGTGGGAAGTGTCAGTGTCCCCCCTGGTTCTGTCTCCCAAGGTCATGTTTGTTGCGCTGTCATCTGTGCATGAGTGAGTTTGTTCCTTACGTGCCCCTGTCTGTTTTGCTTCTTCCTTCCACCCCCGAGCCTCTGAGGCACTGCTATCCCATGATATATATCCCTGTCCCACTTGAGGATACCGCCCTAGTTCATCAAGCCTGAGGGGCATCCCAGGGATGCTCTTTGGTGTCCCCAACCCCTCTTGGAGGGCTGAGAAGCAGTGACATCCTAGAAATAGTCCAGGTCTAGAATGAGGGACTCAAGGCTGGGGCAATGGGCTGTCCATAGGACAGAGATTGCTTGCTAATCGGAGGACGGGCTGAGGGGCACACACACAAGCCAGAGCTGGGCTGGGTTCCCCCAAGAAGCCAGCATATTTATTTAAGCTGTTCAAGTTCTTCACGTTCTGTAGACTTCTTGGTCTCACTTCTTGTGCGGGAAGGAAGCCCAGCCAAGGCAATATAGGCTGTAGACGGTGCCTAGGGAGAGTGTGGGGGATACAGCATGAGATCCTAATCGCTTCCCTGAACCCCATCTTGGGCTTTTAAGCCCCACTGCAGACTCCTCAGTCACCAGTATGGATCCCAGCCCCAGGTCATGGTTCAAACTCCCTCCTCAACCTCAGGCAGGGAATCCATGGTCCTTGGTCCAGACCAGGCCCTGAGCTTTCTACCCACCTCCTGCCAGGGCCCCAGATCCCCTCCTGGGACAGAAGCCCAAGTCCTAGGGAGCTCCCTCCCTATTTGCTAGCGTGGACTCCAGTACCGTCCCCAATCCCCTCCCTAAATCCCAGCTGGGAACCAGCAGGAGCGCGCCTCCTGAAGCTCGCGCGGAGCGGCCCGCACTCACCTCCCACGCACAGCGCCATGGTCAGTCGGTACAGAATGCTGTCGGTTGCCCCGCCCTTCAAGTGCACCGGGAGGTCATTGTCCGCCTGATGTTGGGGGCGTCCAATAAGAAAGGGGTGCTCACTGTGGTGAAGACGGCATCCCTCGCCTCCCTCTGGATCCAGCTAGCAGACCGCCGCCTCGCCCCGCCCCCGCCTCCTCTAGCCCCGCCCAGCCCCTCTAGCCCCGCCCCCCACCTGGAAGAGTTTCTGTTTCTCCGCCACTCGGTTCTCCAAGTGGGTGCGGGCGGTTGAGCTGAAGGCGCGAACCAACGCCTGGGAAACCTGGAGGAAGGCGGGGGACAGGTGTTAGAGGCACCCGGAGAGTCTCAAAGTGGGTCCAGCGGGGGGTCGGGGACGGACGCAGGCCTTAGGAGCTTCCCAAAGGCAAGATGACAATTGCCAGCACGAGTGGGGGCGGGTGTCCTGTCAAGAAAGACCCAAAGGGGGCCTCGCGCCTAGAGGGTCTGGCTTGGAGGTCACCAGGCTGTCTAGACGGCCCTGGAAGAGGGGCGGACCCCAAAGGTAGGCTCAGTTCCCCGAAATGTCGGGACTGGATCCGGGGTACCCAATGGGGTTTCCCTAAGTCCGGGGAAGGGGACGGGGTGTTAAATTCCCAGTGCCCGGGTCCTAGGTGTTAGGGAGCCCTGGACGGAGATAAGTTCAAACCCGGGGCTTCGGGCCGTGTTAGTGGTCCCCGGCTCTCTGAGAAGCCCTTGGATTAGGAGGTGAGGGGTGGGGGCCTCAGGCTGCTCAGTGGGGCGACTCGAGCCCTAAAGGGGCTCACGTTCCAAGGTCCCCGATCCTGGGACATTTAGGGAGTCCCGTATTGGGGTGAAGGCTTCCCGGTTGGGGGCCCCGGCCTGCCTCACCCGCAGGGCCCTCATGCTGCGTCCTCTTCGGCCGGAGTCACCTCCCCTCTCCGACAAGGACACACGGGGGCCTCCCCTCCCTGGGAATCCCAGGCCACACCCCCGGCGCAGCACCGCCTCCGTCCCGGCCGAGCGGGGTGGGCGGAGCCGGGGAGAGCCCGCGGCCAGGTTCGGATTCGCCGCGGGGGCCCCAACCCCGCCCCGGCGCCGGCCCCGCGCGGGCTGGAGGATGCGCCAGCAGCTCCGCACCTCGGAGTTTCCGCGGGTCCCAGTGCAGAGGGAAGCGGGACCAGGGGACCTGTTCTTTGGTTTGTTCCTGCGGAGATACCGCCTGGGCCAGGCGCGTTTCCCTCCCCGCGCCTGCCGCATCGCCTCCCGCCCCGTCGCAGCTGCAGAGCGAGCGCGGGCGCGGATAAACTGGGGGTCGAGCTGCTTTTCTCTCCCCGGACCGAGCGATTGCACCTCTGAGCCTTAGTTCTCAGATGTTGAACGTGGGACTAAGTCAGAATCTTAAAGGCTTGTTGAGAGCATTAAATAGCTTATATTAGAGCATAACTAAACCAGCAGTTACACCGGAGCTAGTAACTATTGCAGAGAGACAGGTAAGAGCTGTTATTTTTTACTCTTTTCTAGCTGCAACGTTCATATATACAATGTTTGTATTTAGTTAATTCAAGTTTTATCATGGAAATTTTCGAACAGAAAGCAAAGAGATAGGTATAATAAACCTCCGTCTTGGACCCATCACCTGCTTCAACAGTTATCACCATTATGGTGATTTTCATGTATCTCCCCACTCAGCTCTTTTTGTATTGGTGTATTTAAAGCAAGCCCCAACATCATATTTTATATTTACATATATATCTCTAATAGATAGAGACTTATAAAGGAAAACCCTAACCACTCACAATTTATGAATTTTATCAGGGATTAGAAAAATAATTAAAAACTTTTTTCTATTGATTAGTGGGACAATGGATGGATTTTTTTTTTTTTGAGAGAGAGAAAGAGAGGAAGGGAGAGGGAGGGGGAGGGGGGAGAGAGAGAGAAACATCAATGTGAAAGCGAGACATTGATCGGCTGCCTCCTGGATGCCCCAGCCAGGGCATCGAGCTCGAAACCGTGGCATGTGCCCTGACCAGGAATCAAACCATCAACCTTTTGGTGCAGGGGACGATGCCCAACCAAATGAGCCACACCACCCAGGGCTGGGTGAAACTTAAATAAGCTTTGTGGATTAGACAGTAACATCTGTAATAATTTCCTGATTTTGATTATTGTATAACAGTTATGTAACAATGTTTTAGGAACTACATGCTGAAGTACTGGGGAGTAAAAGGGTATAATATTTGTAGCTTAATGTAAAATGGTTAAGAAACAAGTTATCTATATTCAAGAAACAAGAATATCTATATTCTGTTAGATTCTAATTCTGATTCTGATGTGCAGCCAGCGTTAGGCAGTTTTAGCAACCAGTGAAGATCTTCCCCTAGCCTAAAAGATTTTGACAATCTCTTTTAAAGAGAGCTTTTATAACAATTAAATTCCCTTAACACTTTCAGCCCTGGCTGGGTAGCTCAGTTTAGAGTGTTGTCCCGTTACACCAAAGTTGTGGGTTCCATTGCTGATTGGGGCACATACAAGAATCAACCAATAAATGCTGCAGGGAGGCTCAGAGATGCAATATGTCTCCAGCAGTAAAGGCAGCTGGGAAGTGTTGGACTCTGTGACCGTTTAACTCTCTGTAGCCTCAGGTTTGGCTGAGCACCCGGAAAGCTGGGCTACCGCCCAAAGATAAACAACACACCCAGGAAGGAGGTTAATGAATGCATAGAGTGTGACAGCTGTCAGACGTTACCTGCTAATAGAAATGCATTGTCCTTTCTGGTGGCCTATGTGACTACCCATCACATGGTTTTACCATTAACCCCCTATAAAAAAAAAGGCCTTGTCCTGGGAGGGGCTGGATTTATTCCCAGCTGGCCACTGCTGGAAGCAAGCAGCTGCTTTGCCGTTTATGTAAGTTTTTCCTATTAAGCTCTTATGAATTTGAATAAGCTTATGTGTCAGTTCTTTGGAATCGATCCTGAATTTAGACTTTTTGGGCTTCCCCTCAACAAATGCATAAGGAAACGAAACAATTCAGTGTTTCTCTCCTTTCCTTTCTCCCTAAAATCAATCAGCCCAGCCCCTGTGGCTCAGCTGTTGAGCCTATACCTATGAACCAGGAGGTCACAGTTCAATTCCAGGTCAGGGCACATGCCCGGTTTCGGACTCCACCCCCAGTAGGGGGCGTGCATGAGGCAGCTGATTGATGATTCTCCCTCATCGATGTTTCTGTCTCTCCCTTCCTCTCTCTGAAATCAATAAAAACATATTTTAAAAAATAAATAAAATCAATCAATCAATAAAAATGAAAGAAAAATAAATTCCCTTAACACTTTCAAACTATGCTTACAAATAGAACATGTTAGATTTTTTCCATTTATAAACTATGGTAGGCTTAGTTACCAGAAGAATCTTTCCTTGGTACTTAAAATTAAGTTTTATGAAGCTAAAATGATAAACTTATGTGGCAAATCTTATATTCCATTATTTGTTCCAATAGTGTACATAAATAGTAAGATTTCAACTCAGAGTAAGTCTTAGTCACTAACTGGATTCCATATTTTTTTTTTATTATTGATTTTAGAGAGAGAGGAAGGGAGGGGGGAGAGAGAGAGAAACATTAATTGCCTGCCTCCCCTATGCACCCCGAATGGGGGTCAAACCCACAACCTGGGTATGTGCCCTGACCAGTCGAACTGGTGACCTATTGGTGCGTGGGATGCTGCTCAACCAACTGAGCCACACCGGCCAGGGCTGGATTCCACATTTTAAATTGGAATTATAAGACTGTTATTTGAATAGGCCCATGTATCTTATATCTTACAAATACTTAAAATACTAAATATTCAGATTTCCTAACACATAAAGTTAACACCATGGTTTTGACTTAAATATTTCCTTATCTAATTTTTATTAATTCAAAACTTTCCGCAGGTTAGATGATGGTTGCCCTCAATGTAAGATGCTCAGCGTGGCACCATCAATTACCAGGGAAATGAAAATTTAAACCACAATCAGATACCACAATATGACTAATGACTAAAATGGCCAGAATTAAAAAGATTGACCATATGAAATGCTGGTGAGGATGTGGAGCGATTGTAACTCCCATACATTGCTGGTGAAAATGCAAAATGGTGCACCCTGTGTACTGATCTGGGTCCAATCAAGAGAGAGAAACTACCTACTAGGTTAAACAGGGAAGTTTAATATAAAGAATTATTAACTGTGATAAAATAGTAACTATAAGATATAAGGAAACCCTAGATGGCACCCTAGGGTTGAGGGAAGGCACCAGAGGAATGAGGACTTGGGAAGGGGTTTAAACCTTGTTGGAGACGTGGTTTTGATACCGTTGTAATTAACTAGTTAATAATAATAGGAAAGGGGCAACGGGAAGGCCAGGTATTATAGGCATGTCATTTAGGCAGACCCCCCACGGGACTCCCGGGCCGCAGCCAGCCTGATACCGAGCTGGACCCGCCTCCAGCGTGGGCAGCAAACTCCGGACGCCGGCTTTGCTTCTGGCTCTGCTGCAACCCCAGCTACACTTCAGTGACTGGACTAAGGGAAATGGGGCTTGAGAAACACAGGAATTTAATCCCACACAAATAAGAATCACTCACACTCCTCTGAGAGTCTCAGAAAATTCTTTTTCTTGGGACATCATAAGGACTCCACCCCAGCAGCGCCCAGTGGGGAAGAGGACCCCAATTTTCTCTGATAATAGTTTGGTCACCAGATAGTAGAGATGAGACGTTTGCTACTTTAGCCAGGCTGGGGCTGGGCTGGAGTTGCTGCAAGTGTGCAGAGTGCAAGCAGGGGAGCCGGCAGGCAGCCACGGGTGGAGTGGGCATGCAGTGGGAGTCCCGATCCGGCAGGGAGAGGCTCTCAGGGCCTGTGGGCCACGGGGGCTGGGAGGAGCAGCCTGCTTGCTGTATGCGCATCTGGACCACACGGGGCTTGCCGAGGGAACCCAGCAGGTGACCTCGTGCAGGTTGAGGGGGAGCTCCTGAGGGAGTTGAGAGGTGGCTGTGCGCGGGTTGAGTGGGGCTTGTCAAGGGAGTCTGGGTGTGTGGCTGTGGAAAGATTATTGCCAGGCTGAGGTTGGGGCAGATTCTGTGGGAGGTCCTCACACCCACGCCACTGACACCTCACTCCTGCTTGCAATGGAAATTTCGGGAAGCTACTTCCTCCTGCAATGTCACTCCAGTGCCCTCTGCTGAGAAAGATGAATCATGTGTTGTCTTTAAAGGACAAATGCTTAAGGGAATTGCATTGTTTTATCACAGAGCATATATTGAACAGTGCATTTGGAGCTGAGAGGCAACAGATAACTGACACATCTAACTCAGCTCCTATATGGACAAACATTTGAAATGCCTACAATAACGAAACAATTCTATATTTTACCTATCCTTACAAGGAAAGTTTTACTTTTCCCCAGAATGAGAAGACCCACAGTTCCAAAAGTTTGTATCCATCACAGGCTAAATTAATTACTCCTCAGATTCAGTCACAGTCTCACTGAATATTCTATTACCTAAAGACTAAATTGTAAACTTACCCTCCAATAATAACTCATGTATAAAAGTAAAAAAAAAAGGGGAAGGGAAGGAAATGAGGAGAACGGTTAGTATACATAAACAAACACCTTCCTGTAGCAGCTGTAGAGGAAATGTGGAAAATCTCCCTTTCTGTAACTGGGGTGGGGCCCTGAGCCGGTCTGCCTCGGGCTGGCCGGTAATGTGTGGGTCCTTGACTCAGTGCAGGAAAGAGGTCACATCATGAATCCAGGTGATTTTAAGAGTGTATTTGTTGCCCTGGCTGGGTGGCTCAGTTTGTTGGGAGCGTCATCCCGTGCACCATAAAGGTTGCGGGTTCAATTCCTGGTCAGGGCACATACCAGGTTGCGGGTTTGATCCCCAGCTGGGGTGAGTACGGGAGGCAACCAATCGATGTTTCTCTCTCACATCGATGTTTTCCTCTCTCTCTCAAAAAAAAAAAAAAATCATTTTAAAAAAGTGCATTTATTAAAGCTAGGGACAGTGAGAGTTTAGCAGAAAGAAAATAAATGGTTCACTCCTGGGATAAGGCTTGAGCACACTACGTGCTACAGAGAGAGCCCTGTGCTGGCATTTTTTGTCTTTAGGGCTTTTTTTAAAAAATTTTTTTTTTTTTTTAAATTGATTTGAGAGAGAGAGGGAGAGAGAAGCGTCAATGATGAGAGTCATTGATCGGCCGCCTCCTGTATGCCCCCTACTGGGGATCGAGCCCGCAAACCTGGCATGTGCCCTGACCGGGAATCAGACCTCAATCTCCTGGATCATAGGTCAATGCTCAACCGCTGAGCCACACTGGCTGGGCGTCTTGAGAGCTCTTCTCGCTCTTTTTCCAGCAGGAATCTTAGAGGAGGTCTCAGGGGAGAGTTTCAGCGAATATTCATCAGTTTTCCAGGTGTGTTCTCTAATACGTTGATAATCCAAAATGAGTGCACAGAGAGACCAGGGTCATTTTCTGGTCAGCTTTGCCTCTATCTTGGATTTCTTTGAGCCTAATTGGGTTTTTGTTATCCATCCCCCTGACTTCATCCGTCCTTGGGTTTGGCTGGCACTAGGGGCACTGACTGGGTCTCTGCTATCTGTCTCCCTGACTGGGATATTTCAGCTACTTGCTCTCTGGTTAGGGAGGAGAGGCGTAAACTATTTGCTCTCAAGTGTCTCTGGTTAGGGAAGAGAAGATCTTGTGATTTACTAGCTGACTGTAAATTGCTTGATTGGTTTGGCCCTATTTGTCTGACCATTTGCCTCAGTTTCCCTTTTTCCACTTGTCAAAAACTTTCCTAACATCTAACTATCCTGCCTCAAGGTGGTCAGCACTGATGTCCCTGGCTTCCTTCTTTAATTTTCTTTTCAGTTGCTCTTGGTTGAATTGTGGCAGAGGCCACCCAGTCTTTCATTCCCAAAGGGTTCCAGTCCTCAGCATCCCAAGTACCAGAGTCTGTTGATGTGTTCAAGCAAAGATATTACATCTGGGACAGCAACTTCAACTGAAATAAACATCTCACTAAGTTTATGATAACCCACAGCCATTCTCCAAGACATACTTTTTAAAAATATATCTTGCCCGGCCAGGTGTGGCTCAGTGGTTGAGCATGGACCTAGAATCCAGGTGATTGGGGTTCGATTCCCGGTCAGGGCACATGCCCAGGTTGCGGGCTCCATCCCCAATGACTCTCATCATTGGTGTTTCTCTCTCTCCCTCTGCTGCCCTCTCTCTGAAATCAATAAAGATATATATAAAAAAAAATTGTTTTTAATAAAATAAAAATGTATCTTTATTGACTTCAGAGAGAGAGAGAAACATCAATGATGAGTCATTGATCGGCTGCCTCCTGCCCGCCCCCTGCTGGGGATCGAGCCCAAAACCCGGGCATGTGCCCTGCCCAGGAATCAAACTGCGATCTCCTGGGTCCTAGGTCAATGCTCAACCGCTGAGCCACACCGGCCGGGCTCCAAGACATTTTTTGTACATTTTAAAGTAAATGGCAGATACCAGTATACTTCTGCCCCATGCTTTATTAACTAGACTATATCATTAACTTGATTTCCTGGGTATTTGAAGTTATCCAGTGCCTCACCTGGGTCATCTTGTAGCAGAGTGCCTCAGGTGAGACACTTCCCCTTGAACAGTTTTTCTTGGCAAGCTACAGGTAGATTTCCAAAGGGCAAGCTTTTAAAGGGCAGGTTTCCAGAAAGATCCACTAGCACAGCACCACAGCAACTTCTCTGCCGTTCAGTTAGCCATGGCCGTGCCCTCTCCAGCAGGGTCTGGATCTCAGCCCTGGGAGGGCGTTTTCCTTGAGTGCTCTCTCTCATCACTAGAGGAGCTGTGCAACTTGGCACCACAGAGTTGCCCAAATTGGGACAATGGGACTGGAATCCCAGCATCAAACAGTCATTGAATGAATATAAGCTGTCCCTGGAAAGGGAATATTACATTGAAATCTTTTTTTTTTTTAATCCTCACCTGAGGATATTTTTTTCCATTGCTTTCTAGAGAGAGTGCAAGGGAGAGAGAGAGAGAAACGTCGATGTGAGAGAGACACATCAACTGGTTGCCTTCCACACAGGACCCCGACCGGGGCTGGGATCGAGCCAGCAACCGGGGTACGTGCCTTTGGCTGGAGTCGAACCTGGGACCCTTCAGTCCTAAGGCTGATGCTCTAACCACTGAGCCATACTGGCTAAGGCCAAAGTACCTTTCTTACGGTACTCAGGAAAGGGGTATGTGTTTCAGAAATATCCTCGTGGGTAGAAGCAAACTGGATTTTAAAATGGTCAGGAATAGGGAGGCCATGGATAGTCCCCGGTGTTTGGCTTGGGGAACGGGGTGAGCAACGGGGCTGTTTGTTAAGAGAGCACAGAGAGGAGCTTATCAATGGGACTAGGCTCAGCTGAAGTGTGCCTGCGGTTACTGAAGTAACTTTGAATCGCCATGTAAGAGCCAACTTTTTCCTTGCTGACTTTAGGCTGACTGTGGGGTGCGGTCTCTGCAAGGTGCTTCACATTTGTTTCCAAAACTCCACGAGGTACTATTATGAGCCCCAAACTAAAACCTAGGAGCCTAGGTTATCATCACCTACCTAGTGATAAGTCCAGATCTGATCTAAAGCTAATATATATGTATATTTTTAAATGTCTTTATTGATTTCAGAGAGAGGAAGGGAGATGGAAAGAGAAACATCAATGATGAGAGTCATGAACGGCTGCCTCCTGCACACCCCCGACTGGGGACTGAGCCCAAACCCGGCACGTGCTCTGATCCGGAATCGAATCGCGATCTCCTGGATCACAAGTTGATGCTCAACCGCTGAGCCACACCGACTGGGCTAAAGCTAGTATTTTAAAGTGGAAGGTTAAGTACCAGAAGTCTTAGCTGACAGCTGTTTCTGGCTTGGGAGACAAGGCGGCCTGTGACATCATTAATCAAGATGTATTAGAACGATGAAAGAAAAAGATGGCTTTGGAGCTATAAGGTAGGTAGAGTGGAATTTAAAATCTGGTTTTAGATATTACACTTGAGATGCCTAAGGGATATCTAGGTGCAGTACAGCAAGCTGTTGCATCATTAATGTTGCTTATGAATCCAACAAAGATGCAGTATCAAACCTTATTTCCAAAATTAAAATATGTAAATTCTTTGGAATGACTTGTGAAATTCTCCTTCCGCTAGAATTTAAGGCATGGTGACTTCTAAGTGTGGCATTTCCTATCTCTCTTTTTTTTTTTTTTTTAAATAAAGGGAAGGTTCCCCACCTACATCTTCTCGCCACAAAAATATTCTATCATTTGCCTAATTTTAACTCAGTCACTCAGTCATTCAACAAATATCTGACTGCCTTCTAGGAGCAAAGAAACAGATATAGTTCTCAATACATCAAAGATTTAGAATTATGATAAGAGTTTTACCAATTCAGTCAATTTTTTGTTTAATACAAACAACAAAAAAAAACCCTTCACATTTCACAGTTGCACCTGAAAAAATATTTTTTTGGAGAGGCCTTTGGGAAAAAAATGTTCCTAGGAAAACCTTTTCCTAACATCCTAATTCTCCTAATACATATGAAACAACTTTCTCTGCAATCACAATGAGAATCATAGTATCAAAACCAGATTTTGGTAGAAAATGTTATTGTCCTTCCTTCCTACTAAAGTAAAGGCTCAGAATTGTAAATTCATCCTGATTTTTTTTAAAAGCGTCTTTTAGAGATAGTTACTGAAATATTTACAGATGTCATCATGTGACATCTGAACTCTGCTTTTGAAAGAACCCGGTGGAAGGGGGCGTGGGCATGAGCACAGACACGGGTGGTGGCTTTCACAGCAGCGCGAGGAGCATGTGAGGGCTGACCGCAGTACACTTTCTGCTGTTGTGTGCTTCAAGTTTTCCATAATAAAGTAGGAATTTTTAAAACTGAAGAAGCTGGAAAGAAATATGCAAGGACGATAACACTTATGGTTAACTGAGGTATTGTGCTAGGAACTTTATACACATTTATTCCTCTGAACAATAGTTCTTTTAGTAAGAAAAACATGACTACCCCCAATATTAAACGAACAAAGGCTAACTGAAGGAACTAAAAATGCTTTTCCTTAAATTTTCTATGTTCTCTGTATTCTTTCATTTGAGCATTTTTATTTTTCATAAGGTCAAGACAAAAAAATTTTTAAAAAAAGATACTTAGGTTCTTTCGTATCTTTGTTCCTAGCATTGCAGCTTTCCGTGTGAGGACTATATACTGACTGCGTTTTATAGATTATCTGAAAAAACACTGATTTTTCCTTTTCACAGTCACACATTCTGAAAGCTGTGTACAAAAACCCTACCCTCTGTTGCCCTTGTCCTTGCAATTAGGATTCTCCATGTAAGGGGCCTTGGACAAGCTACTTAATCTCTTTGACTCTAAATTTCTTGATCTCTTAAAGTAGAAAGAAGAGACATAAATGACAATGCATGCAAGTACCCAGCAGGGAGCTAATACTTGGTGAGTTTCAGGCATTGTGCTAGGAACTTTATACACATTTATTCCTCTGAACAATTTATTCCTCTTTTAGTAAGAAAAATATGACTACCCCCAATATCAAACAAACAAAGGCTATGAACATACAATTTATTCAATTGACAAATATTTATTGAGCACCTATTGTTTTAGACACATGCTAAAAGCAATACCATTGGCCGAACAAGTATGTAAATAAATGGTCACCTCTATATTAATCATAATCAAAGAAATGCAAGTGAAAACAAAAATGACTTTTCCATTTTCATTTATCAATGGTCTTTGTTCAAAATAAATGTTTTCTCCAGGGTTAGAAGAATGTGATTCTTTGGGATCTCTTCTACTGCAGGTAGAAGCATAGATGCATAATTTTCCTAAAGGCACTTGAGCAATGTATATAAAACAGCTTAAAACGTACACATTTATTTTTTTAAAAATGCCTTTATTGATTTCAGAGAGAGGAAGGGAGAGGGAGAGAGAGATAGAAACATCAGTGATTACAGTCATTGATCGACTGCCTCTTGCATGTCCCCTGCCCGCAACCGGGCATGTGCCCTGACTGGGAATTAAACTGTGATCTCTTGGTTTCTGGGTCAATGCTCAACCACTGAACATAACCAGCCAGGCTGTAAATTTTTTAAATAAAGAGTATGTTATGTATAACCTTATATAAATATAAAAATCAGGATGTATATATAAGACACTGATACCAGTAATTGCTAAGTATAGTTAATGGAGTGAAGAGGGGGCAGAGATAGTGTGGAGACTTATATTTGTATACCAAATTGCATAACTTTAAAATTTTTATTTTGTGCATGTGTATTAACTATTCAAAGTAACAATCTTTAATGTCATAGCTTTGAGCTCCTCCAACTGTACATCCTAATTAAACCACTTAAAGAAAAATGACATACAGAACACTGCTTTCTAATCCTTTGTAGGCGGTGGCACATGCAGAAAATGCAGGTGCTTTTATGGAACACTCAGGATGTCTGAGAAGATAGATGACATTTGGGGTGCAACAGGCCCCTCTGCCCCAGACACTGCCTGGCTACCCCAAGGGCTGAGAGAATCTATTTCTTGAGATTTCTCAGATTCACAAGCCTTGATCCAAATATCATTGGGGCTGGATCAAGGCTGTTTTCCCATCACTGTCATCTCCTGGAGTTATAATACCAAAATTCTAAAAGCATAACTAATCCAGAACAGGTGAAGTCCCAAACATTCCCTTTCAAATTAGCTTCTTAATTTTAATAGGTTGGACTAAATTTTACTTATATTTATTTTCACAAATGATAACCATCCACAATTTGTCTTTTGGGAGCTATCCTTGTTGTTTTTTTTTAATCAGAATTTTATTTAGCCTTGAAAATGAACTGGCAGATAATCCCTTCTCTCAGGGGTTAATGGTTCCTTGAAGTTGTTGTAAGTAAAACTAATTTCTCTGAAGGGACAAGAGCTTTGATGACTTTTTACATCTTTTTGACAATCACTGACTTATTCAGGTATTCTACATCTTCTTGAACCAATTTTGATATTTTTAAAATCTGTTCTCTCTAGATTTCAAATATATTAGAATAAAGTCATGCATAGAAGCTACTTTAAAAGAAATCCACCCCTTCCTCATTCATAGTGGTAAATGTGTTTTTTTTCTAGATCAGACTTGTTAATCACCTTATTATATATCTTGTTAAATAAACAACGTCCAGCCTGGCTGGCATGACTCAGAGGTTGAGTATCGACCTAGAATGGAGGAGACTGCAGTTTGATTCCTGGTCAGGGCACATGCCTGGGTTGCGGGCTCGATCCCCAGTTGGGGGCGTGCAGGAGGCAACTGATCGATGACTCTCTCATCATTGATGTTTCTCTCTCTCCCTTCCTCTCTCTGAAATCAATAAAAACATTAAAATAATATTTTAAATAAACAACATCCAGATTAAGTCTACTGTTGTTTTCTACTTTTTCTTTTCTTTTTAATATTCATTTTTACTGTTGACTTGGGTTTATGTGGTAATTTTCTCCTAGTTTTTAGAGTTGACCATTCATTCACTGTGCCTGGTATGTGACTTGCAATGACTAGTTGTTGAAGATAAACATTTAGAGAACAAAACCCCTACCTTCAATTCTTGCTTCTGCTTTGGCTACAATGAACTGACTTTGATACGTAGAATTCACTGTCATTCATTTTTAGTTTGTAATTTTAGTTTTGATTTTTCTTGAAATAAAGATATAGTTGGTGGTTTTAGATTTCTAAATGGCAGATTTCTTTTGGCTACTTTTCTTTTAACTTCTCATCTTCTGATTTTTTGTTCTGTTTTCAGTTAAAAGATGGGAGACAATGTTTTACTGACTTTGCTCCTATGAAAGGGTAGCTATAGGCACCCAGGAGTAATCTGAATTTCCAGCCTTTTGAATGAAGTACTTCTCGTGATAATGACACTTTACTACTGTTTTTCAGAGTGAATTACTGTAACAAGAGGTTCATAAGGGCATTTTAATATTTGGTACATTCACAAGGTCTTCCTCTCATATGAATCCCTTAATAGTAATACCATTAATGAAAATAACTAATACTTACTCAGCATAGTCTTTATATCAAATACCTGACAGTCCTCACAAAAACACTGTTAGGTAGGCATAATTATCACTGCTTAAAAATAAGTAAACTGAGGAACAGGTAGATTGCATAATTCGCCCACTGCTATACCATCAATAACTGGTAGAAATGAGATAACATTAAGTAAGGTATATGCCACGGCAGAAGGCACATTCACAAAATATTTTAATAGGGTTATTTTCTACTAGAATTTCTCAGTTTAATACATTTTGAGTGGTAAGAGAAGACTTTACATTCATATTAATATTCTTTCACCATAAGTTCTCTGATACATAGTAAACAGTGTGCAGCAAAAATAACAACATTTATTAAATTTTCTTCCAGTATAAGTTGTCTGATGTTCCACAATGGAAGTGACAAATGAAGGTTTTCCGAGATTACAATACATTAGGCATTACCTAATATTAAGTCAGGTGTGACCACCATATAAAGGCTTTCCTACATCCCCAATATTCAAAGCTTCCTAACCAGTATGGATTCTGTAGTGTTCAATGAGCTGTGCACCAAGAACAAAGGCCTGCCCACATTCTCTGCACTCATAAGGTTTGATACCAGGGTGAATTCTCTGATGTTCAGTAAGTTGTGAACTACGAATAAAGGCCATTCCACATTCCCTACACTGATAGGGTTTATCACAAGTATGGATTCGCTGATGATGAGTCAGTTGTGAAACACGAATAAAGGCTTTCCCACATTCCTTACATTCGTAGGGTTTGTCACCAGTATGAATTCTTTGATGTTGAGTAAGGTATGAACTACGACTAAAGGCCTTCCCACAGTCCTTACATTCATAGGGTCTGTCACCGGTGTGAACTCTCTGGTGCCGAGTAAGCTGCGCATGCTGTCTAAAGGCCTTTCCACATTCCTTACACTCATAAGGTTTCTCCCCAGAATGAATCCTTTGATGCCGAGTAACTTCTGAGCTGTGAATAAAGCCCTTTCCGCATTCCTTACACTCATAGGGTTTCTCGCCAGTATGAATTCTCTGGTGTACAGTAAGTTGTGAGTGCTGCCTAAAGGCCTTCCCACATTCTTTACACTGATAGGGTCTAGCACCTGTATGAATTCTCCGATGAACAGTAAGTTGTGAGCCACGAATAAAAGCCTTCCCACAATCTTTACATACGTAAGGTTTCTCACCGGTGTGAGTTCTTTGATGCAAAATAAGTTGTGAATGCTGTCTAAAGGTCTTTCCACACTGGTTACATTCATAGGGTTTCACACCAGTATGCAGTCTCTGATGCAGAGTAAGTTCTGAAGTACGACCAAAGGCCTTTCCACATTCCTTACAGTCGTAAGGTTTCTCACCTGTGTGAATTCTCTGATGCTGAACAAGGTGTGAGGCCCGACTGAAGGCCTTCCCACAGTCCTTACATTCAAAGGGCTTTTCACCAGTGTGAGTTTTCTGATGTTGAATGAGGTGTGAGCCACGGCTAAATGCTTTCCCGCATTCATCACATTCAATCAGTTTCTTACCGGACTCGTTGCTTTGACGTAGAGTGAGCGATGTATGATGCTCAAAAGTGGGTATGTTTTCATACGTGATCTTCACTTGCTTGAAACAGCATTCCTGATTTAGTTGTCTTTGAAACTGGCGTTTGTATTCCCAGTCATCTCTAAAACTAGAGCTCTCAAAACCACAGCATTTAAGGCTTTCCATTAGCTCCCAATTGAATGTCTCTACTTCAAAAATATCTTTCTGTGGTAATTTCTCACACTTAGACTCCAAGTCTGAAAAAAATATATATATAAAAAATAAATACAAGCTGTTCTCTTCTAAAAGAAATAAGAATATTCTACAGTAGATTAGAGAAATAAAATGAAAACAATAAGCATAAAAGATGAATGGCTTATATTGAGGCAGGATAGAAGGAAGTTAGGGAAAACTCCCGAAATGGAATGAGGAAGTAGGAGCGGACATCACAGGCCCATAAGCACTAGGTCCTCTCACCAGAGCCCCAGCCTCACGCATGGTCAAAGGGAAACGGCTTACGGCCGGAAACTCCTGCGGTGGTCGCAGAGTCAACAGCAGCAAGGACTGGCTAAAATCAGATCGGAAAAACTGACCAGAAAAAGACGCCATAGCTCATTCTACCATCATTAAAATGAAAACTGACATCATTATAATGAGAAAGACTCCAAAGCTCGTTATTATCATCATTGTAAGAAAAACAAGTAGAAGGGGGGCTGAGGGGGGCACACGCCCTGACGCTTCCTGAACGGACCACATTAGGGACAAGGGCCTCCCACCCAGAAAGCAGAGTCGGAATCTGGCACCACGCACTTCAGAAGCCACCTACCCTTGGAAACACATAAAACCCCAAGGACTGGCTGGCCCAGCGCACAGCTCGCGAGCGTGCCCGAGTCTACTCGGACGCAGGGCCCTGGGAGACCTGCAACCGGGAGCAGCAGGTGGCTCAGCCCCTGGTCCTGTCTCCAGGAATCCACACCCTAGCCTCTGTCTCTCTCCCTGAATAAAACTTGCTTTTGCTCTCACCTGGATTCTCATTCGAAATCATTTTTGTTGTTGTTAATCCTCACCTGAGGATATTTTCTCCACTGAGTTTTTATTTTTATTTATTGATTTATTTTTAATACTCTCACTGGAGAATATTTTTTCCATTGCTTTTCAGAGAGAGTGGAAGGGGGGAGAGAGAGAGAGAAACACTGATGTAATAGAGACACATGCCCCGAATGGGCTGGGGAGCGAGCCTGCAACCGAGGGATGTGCCTTTGGCTGGAATGGAACCCGGGACACTTCAGTCTGTGGGCCAGCGCTCTAACCACTGAGCAAACCCAGCTAGGGCCTCCACTGATTTTTTTAGAGAGTGTGGAAGGGAGAAAGGGAGGGAGGGGGAAAAGGGGAGGACGGGGGGAGAGAGAGAGAGGGAGAGAGAGAAACATCGATGTGAGAGAGACACATCGATGGTTGCCCCCTGCTTGCACCCTGACCAGGCCAGGGATCAAACTTGCAACTCAGGTACATGCCCTTGACCCGGAATCTAATCCGATACCCTTTGGTGTGTGGGCCAATGCTCTAACCACTGAGCAACACTGGCCAGGGCTGAACTCATTCTTGAATTCTTTCCTGTGCGAGTCAAGAGCCTGGAGGTCCCAGACTGTGTTGGGGCAGGACCAATCCTGGCATGGAACCTGTACGGTGATAATGCCTCAGATATCACTGTGCAAGTTCTAAAAAGCACATGAAAGCACAAATATGAGAGCTTATACAGTGCCAGAAAGAAACAAAAACACATTAAACCAGGGGTTCTCAATTTCAATAGGGATCGGAATCATCCAGGAGGCCTGTTAATAACATTTACTAACATTTATATAGTGGCCACAATTGCCTGGCATTGTTCTGGGAATTTTCACATTATTATTAATGCATACAAAAGCCACAACAACTACATGAGACACTATTTTTCTCCCATTTGCAGAGGAGAAAACTGAAGCACAGAGAATGTAAATAGTTTACCTAAACTCACAAATCTAGTAAGTGGAGAGGCAGGATTTGAACTCAGGCAGTCTGACTCCAGAGTCTGTCCTCAGCAAACTACATATCCTTACCTCTCAGAAGTTAATAGGTGAATTGCTAAATGAGGTAAAGTGAGAAGCTGTCTTAAGAAAATAAGTGTTTTTTAAGGGATGAAGAGATTTGCAGAAAAAAGGATCCAAAGTACAGGAAAAAAGGCTGCCACTGGGAAAATGGGGGTCAGCCCATTTTGAAGTGGGATGAAAATATAAGAAAGAACAGAGAGGAATTAATGGGGGTCAGGGCAAGGTTCCCTTGGGAGCTGATGCTGACAAGGTCTTTGTTCTTCACGTCTCAGGCTTCTATTTTCCTCAGTTTTTGGCAAGGCTTTGAGAGGAGTTTCCTGACAAGAACTCAAGCTACTGTTTGACAGCTCTTCCACTGGGCTATTATTCCTAATGGCCTCCTCCGCCCGGTCACCCTTGCTCACCTGGGCACCTTGGTGCTGTCATATCATTTGCAATCATCCAGGGCTCTTTCCCTTGCTCCAATAAGGAGATGACATCAGGCTTAGAAATGGAAAGTCCTGTTTATAGGAAGAGAAATGGGGACTGATCATGCTGTTCCAAAATTCAAACCTAATCTCTTGTCACCGAGAGAGGCAATTACGTAAAGGAAGGTGTGAAGGTTGTTAACTATGGTGCTATTCTCTATTTGCCCTCTTTCCCCCCTAATCCATTCCTTGCTGTTCCTGACCCTTCTCTGTGCCCCGGACACTTACCTGTAAAGGACTGTATTATGCTGGCCCTATAATTTTTTCATTGGATTTGGCAGAGGGAAAGCATCAGCGGGAGGTCAGCAGGCAGGAGGAAAGGGTTCAGAGTATTTCTTATCCCTCCCCCTTGCTCCTTTGACCCAAGAGTTCTGGAAATAGCTTTAGCTGCTGCTAACCAGGCCCTTCTCCATGACTTAGCTCCTTCACTCTTCCAGTGGCAGTGTTTCCTCCCTTTACCCCTTCTGGCCAAAGATGGTAACAGCCTCCCACTTGTAGTCCCTGGGAGCTTGTTTCCGTCTGGCCTTGTATTATACAATCTCCTTACCTAGTGAGACCAAGTTACCAAAGTTCTCCAAAGTCACATCCCTGTACAAGTCCCTCTGGGCAGGTTCCAGATACTTCCACTCTTCCTGAGAGAACTCTATGGCCACATCCCTGAATGTCACCAATCCCTGAAACAATAAACCCATGCATTACTAGTAAACGAAACAATTTTCTCATTTATTACAAACATTTTTAAAATACACAGAAGTATACAAAATAGTGTACTGACCCCATAAATCCATCACCCTGCTTCTACAATTAACAAGAGTTTGCGAATCTTGTTTCCTCTCTTCCCTTTCACTTTCTTCCCCTGGTGTATTTTGAGGCAAATCCCACATACCAAACATCTTAGCATTTCACCCACAAATACTTTAGTATCTAACAGATTAGATTTTTTTAAAAAGCATAACCAGAATAACATTATCATATTTAGTAACATTAACAATAATTTCCTAATAACCAGATCAAGTTTCAAATTGCCCCATTTTCTCAAAAGTGATTTTTTACTGTTGATTTGTTCAAGTCAGGATTCAAACAAGATCCACACATTGTGTTTAGTTGATAGGTTTCCTAAAGTCTCTCAAATCTCTAACAGGCTCCAAAGGCCCTTTAAAATTTTTATTGCTATTTATTAAAGAAACCTTTGAATAAGAATTTCCCACATTTTGGATTTAGCCAACTGCATCTTCATGCTATAGTTTAATATGTTCTGTTTCCATATTTTCTGTGAAAGGCTGTTGGATCTGGAGGCCTGATTGATTGTTTTTTGAGAGAGCATGAATATGCTAAAGGTGGTACTGTTTACTTCCTGTAGTGTCCCAATAGGAGGCATATAATTACTAGCTGTCCCAATTAGAATAAAGTTAAAATTGATGAGTAGGTTCAGGTTTTAACAACCTGATCCATCCAGGAAAATGTTTTTAAGATAAAAAGAGAAGGGTGCTGTCGGAAGGAGGTGATCAAGCAGGCAAGCTAGGCTGAATGCCTAAGCCACAAAGGAACTGCAAGCAGCACATTTATATGACAAAGGCCTACATGCTTTGCATATTCCTGTGGCTACAGATAAGAACTGCCTCCTTCATACAGCCAGAATCTCTTCTACTGTCCACAAGGTCTATGACTGAGAAAAGGCTAGCTAAATGGGGTCTTATAAATAAACAAAATAACACATACAAAACACACAGCAAACACAGGCCTAGCAAATAATCAAGTCTTTACAAATGCATCCCTTTTTACCAATTTTCTCCCTTGAGATAAAAAAGAAAGAATCCAAAATGTCTTATAAATCTCTATCTTAAATATAGGATTCAAACAAGATCCACACATTGTGTTTAGTTGATACGTTTCCTAAAGCCTTTCAAATATTCTTTATGGAAGTTTTAAATCTATCCTGAAGACTCAGGGTCATAAGTAGCCTGTGGATCTCAACCTAGATTATACCTTCCTCTTTAGGATGCACTTGGGACCATGCAGAGGGTGGTCTAGTTGTTACAATGTTGGAGACGTTGGTCTGGGGGTGCAGGGGTGGGCAGTGTGCTACAGACATTAATGCTGGCTGGCATCAGGAATGTTAAATGTCCTGAATGTTAAGTCTCTGGGCTACGTACCCAGGACAGTCCCCTATAACAAAGAATTATATGACTGAATATGACGACAGTGTTCCCACTGCTTCTGTTAGACTTCATGAACAATTCTTGGTTATGGCAAATTTTATAATAAACACAGGGATTTTTATTTGCTACATAATATTGCACTTTACATCTTATAAGATATAATCATTCCATTATTTCAAGGGCAATTAGCTTAAATAAGATTTGTAAAATCTTCACAGTTTATTATATACTGTGAATATTTATCACCCTTTACTGTCTACTTTTCTTTGTTCCTGAAAAAAAGAAAAATGAAGGAGGTGGACCTCAGTCACATAAACGTGGCCCACAACCAACATATATTGTTCAACCTCAAAATGGACCATTTTACAGTTACTCATCTCATAAATTCCCTTGCAAGACAGGAGAACTTTTGATAGTGTGAAGTATTTTATGATTTTTAAAGAGGGGGCGATATTTAAAAACAGAAGAACAGGAAACTACCCAGGTTAATGAAAACGATCAAAATTCTTATCTTTGTCCCCTTTCATCCATAGTGCTAATAAGGGAGGCTCTCGAGAGAATCTGTCTCTGCTGCATTGGCGCTCTGATCACAGCACTGTGCACACACGTGAACACTGCTGGAGAGGGCCAGCGTCACTAAGGGAAGTGGGGCACCATCACTCACTCTCTGGAATGGAAGAACTGGAAACAGGTTACTGAACGGGGCTCAGCTGAGACAGGGAAGTTTCAGGATAAAGAACACAAATGTTCATATGATCTGGAAGAAAGGTTACTTCAAGGATAGAGGGAACTTCAACTTACCTGGGCCATGGCCTTTAGAACTACCCAACCTGCTCAGATTTCTCTAGGTTCTTCTCTTGGACAAGCACGGAGTCCTGAAAAAGCAGAGTAGGGAAGGAGCAAATCTCTCATAAATTGGGCTTGCCTCAGCAATCCTAAGTAGATGAGCTGAAAAACAACTGAACTTCTAGTGTCCTGCTCTGCTTCCCCTGCCCTCCCCTGGTCTTGCCACACACCACTAATGCTAAGAACTACAGCTTTAACAAAACCCAGCCCCTCCTTAAACCTTAGGGAAACCAAAAGATGGATTCAAGGCACATGTGCTCCAGCGCTGACACAGAATCCGTGCAGCTCAGCAGGAGGGGTTCTGGCCCAAACAGGCCCTCATCTTGTTTCCGCTAGTCTATGCCCAAATGGGCCTAGATAGCTCCCACCTGTTCCAAGCAGATCTTCCTGTGCACCCGTAGCAAGGAGGATCATAACCTTACTCGCCCACTTTACCCCCTCAGGGTGAGGAAGTGCGCGCACAGCATACTGTACAGGCCACACCCTGTGAAAAAGCCACTCTTAGACAAAGTCTTCCAGCTTCTGTGGGCTCGACAGGCAAAGCCTCTCGGGTGCCTCCTTGGCTTCACTTTCTCTTCCTAAGTCCAAAAGGGGGCGATGCCACCCATGCCAGAGGCTTCGTCAAAGCCACCAGCCCCAGCTGGATTCACAGGATAGGAGCAAGAAAACCACAGTAATCCAGGCATCTTACAAGCATACCTGCACATCCAGAATATGGACCTGAGTGGGAACTCAATTTATAGCAGCCTCCTGGCCCGGCACCTATTTTCCATTTAAACCCTCCCTATTGCTTTCCTGCAGAACATCACTTCATCACTGGCTGGCAGTTACTGAGGCTGCACTTCTGTGGAGAATGGCCTGTACCTCCAGGTAATGAGATTTCAGGGGTTTTAAGGAGAGCAGCAAGGTTGGTTTTAATTAGAGGGGCAAGAAGCTTCCCATGGTGGGTGTGTCAGAAGGAAGATTAATGTAACCAATGGGGGTGGTGGCGAGGAAAACTTCCCGTAAGTTATAGAACATGATCTGGGACCTAAAAATCAGAGAATTTTAATATACAGAATAGGGATAGAGGAGCATTCTGAGCAGAGTGAAGAGCAGTGCAAAACAGTGGGCCAGTATATGGTGTATTTGAGGAGCAGAGAACAATCTGGAGTGACATGAATAGTTTGGGAAAGGTCTAGACCAGTGTGCTGTCCAACAAACTTTCTGTGACGGAAATCTATACTGTCAGTCATGTAGCCATTAGCCCCATATGGCTAGTATGACTGAAGAATTAAATTTTTTACTTAATTTTAGTTAATACAAATTTAAATTTAATTAGTTCTAGAACCTAGGGGAAAGTAATGCTGGAGATAACATTAGGGGTTGGAAAATGAAGGTGTATGAATGAAATAAAATAACTATAAGAGCAAGGACCAGGTCTCACTATCACTGTGACTGGCACTTGCCATGGTGACCAGTGAATAATGACTGAATATATAAAAGTTTGGTTTTCATTCATTAATAAATGGAAGGTAACTGAAGAATTTAAGGAAGGAAGTGATAAGGCCAATATGACCAGATTATTTTATTGGAGAGGAGTAAAAGTGAAGTCAGGAATAGCAACTGAAGGGTTCTTGTACTCTCTCAAGCAAACCAAGGATCTGACCCCAGGATAGTTAGTGACAGAGGAAATGAGAAGGAAGGAGATGAAGTCAGGTATAGAGAAGTAAAATCAGCCCTGGCCGGTGTGGCTCAGTTGGTTGAGAATGGTCTGTGCATCAGAGGTGGCCGGTTCGTTTCTGGTCAGGGCCCATGCCCGGGTTGGGTTCAGAGCCCAGTCAGGGTGCTTATGGGAGGCAACCGATCGATGTTTCTCTCTTGCTCCCTTCCTTTCTTTCTCTTGAAAATCAATAAAAACATATTTTAAAAAAGGAAAAGAAAAGAAGTAAAATCAACAGGCTCTGGCATCTAATGGAATATGGCAGCAGAGAGAGAGAAAAGTCAGGAATTCTCTCATATTTCTCTCTCATGTTTACTGAGTTCCTACCTCAACTGGCATTTTCCTGTCTGTGAGGAAGATGATAAATCCAGCCCCTGTCCCAGAAAAGCTCACACTCTAATGGAAAGAGGCAGTAGCAAATACACCGACATTCCTCTCTACATGCCAGCTGGCCAGAGTTCTACGGGGAAAAATAAAGAGTAAGAGGATAGGGACTTTGGGGGGAATGGAGGGTAGCCTAAGGTTCTTCACTGAGCAGGTGACATACAAGAATGGAATGAGTGAGCAATGAAGACATCTAGGGGAGGTACGCTCCTAGCAAAGGGAACAGCAATCGCAAAGGCCTCAAGGCAGGAGCAGGCTTTCTTCGGTCAACAGAGGAAGGAGCTAGAGTGGCTGGAATGAAGTATATGAGAGAAAGCGGGTCAGAGGCTCATCTGGGTCAGCTGCATCACGTGAGGCTTGTAAGAATTTAGGTTTTTACTCTTGAGTAAAGCAGGAAGCTACTGAAACGTTTCGAGCCAAGGAATGGTCCTTCTGATTTACATGTAGAAGGACCAGTTGTGGAAAATGGGCTAAAGGGGACAAAGGGGTGGGGAGCAGGGAGACCAGCGAGGCTGCTGCAGTAATCCAGGCAAGGGGCGAGTGCGGTCTGCATTGGGGGCGGAGGTGATGGGAACCGATCAGGTTCCAGAGTCTCTGAAGGGAGAGCTGGCAGGATTTGCTAATTTTAGGTACATAAGAAAATAAAGCCAAGATGACACTAAGGTTTTTGGCTCGAGCAACTCGAAGTGTGAAGTTGCTATTTGTTAACACAAAGGACTATGAAAGGAGCAGGTTTGGAGGGACCACTAGGAGTTCTATTTTAGACCTTAATATTTGAGATGATTATTACATACCCAAGTGCAAATGTCAAGTGTCCATTAGACATTTGGTTCTGGAGTTCAGGATAAAGTCCAAATATAGAAATATAAAATTGGAAATTACTGACGTACAGATGGCATGTAAAGCCCTGAGACTAGATAAGTTCACCTACAGAGTGAGTGAAATTAAGGAAAATGTCTGTGAAATTAAGGAAAAGGTCTGTAAAAAATAATATAAATAGAGCCACTTTATTACTTTTTTATCCTCACTCCCCCCAAATATATATCTATTTCCATTGCTTTGGATAGAGTGGCTATCTGTCTAGGTAGGTAGATAGGGGCAGAGAGAGAAAGAGACACATCGATGTGAGAGAGACACATCCATTGGTTGCCTCCTGCATGTGCCCTGACTGGGGAATGAACCTGCAACCCAGGTGCGTGCCCTTCACTGGGAATTGAACCCAGGACTCTTTGGTGTGTGGGCCAACGCTCTAATCACTGAGCCAAACAGAGTCACTTTAAAATGGAGTCAGAGCTGCCATCCCAGAGGAACTGCCTTGTAGTCTTACTCCTCAAACCTTTGGAATGTTAAAACTGGATAAAATAACCTTTGGACTGGGCTTAAGGCAACACTGTATCCCAAACAACTATTTGCAAAGACAGAAGGAAAGCAGATATTATGATTATTGGACTGAAAATTAAAAACATTCTTTAGGCCCGGTCGGTATGTTTGAGCATCAACCCATGAACCTGGAGGTCACAGTTCGATTCCCAGTCAGGGCACATGCCCGGGTTGTGGCTTGATCCCTAGTAGGGAGCGTGCAGGAGGCAGCTGATCAATAACTCTTTCATCATTGATGTTTCTATCTCTCTCCCTCTCTCTGAAATAAAAAATATATATATGTATTTTTAAAAAGAACAAAATAGGAATAGTCTTAACCAAGAAAGCAAGACTACATTGTAAACTATAAACCATCGCTGAAAGAAACAAAAGAACAAAAGAACATAGGTAAATGGAAAGATATTCTGTGTTCAAGGATTGAAAAACTTAAGATGCTGCTATGGACTGAATTGTGTGTCTCTCCCCCATGCCCATTCATATGTTGCAACCGTAACCCTTAATGTCATTGTATTTGGAGATAGTGCCATTGTAAAAGTAATTAAAATTAAATGAGGTCATAAGGGTGAGGTCCTGATGTGACAGTATTAGTGTCACATAAGAAGAGACATCAGAGAGGACTCTCGCTCTCTCTCTGCCACCATGTGAGGACTCATCAGCAAGAAGGTGGCCACTTGTAAGCCAGGAAGAGAAGCCTCACTAGAATCCAACTATGCTGGCACCCTGATCTCAGACTTCCAGCCTCCATAACTATGAGAAAATAAATTTCTGTTGTTTAAGCCACCCAGTCTATGGTATTTTGTTATGGCAGCCTGAGCTGACCAAGATAGATGTTAATATTACCAAGATAGATGTTAATACTACCTAATATGTTAATACACATATTTGATGCAATTCTTATCAAAACTCCATTGATATTTTTTGAAGAAATATAAAAATACATTCTAAAACTCACAGTCTCAATGAACCTTGAATAGGCTAAACACTATATAACCTTGAAAAAGAACAAAGTTGGAGTTCTCACACTTCCTGATTTCAAAATTTACTAGAAAGCTACAATAATCAAAATAATGTGGTACGGACAAAAGGACAGCTATCTAGACCAATATAATATAATAGAAACCCTCATATATATGGTCAAATTATTTTCAACACGAGAACCAAGACCATTTCATGGGGAAAAGGACAGTCTTTTCCTTTGGTATTGGGAAACTGGATATCCATATGCAAAAGAATGAAGTTGGACCCTTACCTAATACCACATAAAAAATTTAACTAAAAATGGATCCATGATCTAATCATAAGAACTAATACTATGAAACTCTTAGAAGAAAAGAGAGAAATATCTTCATAACATTGTATTTAGCAATGATTTCTTGGATATAACAATAAAAGCACAGGCAAAAGAAAAACAGATATGTTGTGGACTTCATCAAAACTAAAAGCTTTTGCCCTGGCTGGTGTGGCTCAGTTGGTTGGGTGTTGTCCTATGCACCAAAGGTTGCTGATTTGATTCCAGGTTAGGGCACATGCTCGATCCCCGGTATGGGTGTGCAGGAGGCAGTGGATGAATGTTTTGCTCTCATATCGATGTTTTTCTCTCACATTGATGTTTCTCCCTCTCCCTCTCCCTTCCATTCTCTCTAAAAAAATCAATAACAACATATTTACAAAAAGGGTTAGGTGAAAGTAGTATGAGAAATAGGATATTTATATAGATTAAAGCATTTCTCCATAAGACACTTGGGTAATTATAATGGGAAAAATAGTGGAGAAACCACTGTAATCAAGTGATTAAAGTTAATACTACTACAACTAAAACAAATTGACTTCATGGGTCTCCTGATATGATACACTGAGACCATATCACTTTTGGGGTATTCTTGCCTCAAATGCATAATCTAAATTTAATCATGAGGAAGCAGCAAGCCTCAATTTGAGGAACATTCTACACTACATAATTTATATAATGGCCAGTTCTCTTCAAGTGTCAAAGTCATGAAGGACAAAGAAAGATTGAGGAACTGTGCTAGATCAAGAAGGCTAAGGAGACTTACCAACTAACTTCAACACATGATTGTGGATTGGCTCCTAGTCCAGAAAAAGGACACTAAGAGACATTGGGTTTGTAGATTAGTTATTAATAGTGTATCATTGTTAATCTCCTGGTTTTAATCATGTACTGTGATTATGTAAGATGTTACCATATGGAGAAGCTGGGTTAAGAGTATATGGAAATTCTGTTTTTGCAAGAGTTTTAAACCTAAAACTAATTTAAAATGAAAAGTTAAAAAATTTTTTAAAATGAATACTAGGTGTGTAGAGAGCAGTGATGCCTTTCAGTTCATCTCCAGGGCACCCAGTAATTTACTCCAATGGCACATACTGGAGATCAGGGCATGTTGGCAGGGGGAGGGATGGTGGTGGTCTCTGTTAGTCAAGGAGTTTCAGAAGAAGGAAAGAAAAGCATGTCTTGGAAAATAGGAAGGGTTTCAGGGAAAGAAGAAAACCCGATGCACCATGAACTTGGCTTTTGGACGTTCAAAAGTAATTCTCTCCTTCTCCTCTAAATATTTCCCTTGAAGGAGTCAAGAAAGGAATCATGAGCGACCAAGACATTTTTGAAGAATCATTTTCCTACCCTCCCACACAAGGGAGACTTGCCATCCTGTCCAATCCCAGGGTTACAGTTTAAGGCTGAGGTTCTCACTGTCCAGGGCCACAATCTGCCCTAATTACACAGGCTCTGCCGTGATCAGAGCACTGCAGTCACAGACACCTCACACCCACACACCTGGGGCTGCACAAATGGTATCTCACAACCACAACCACACACCCACTCTTGAGACACACAGTACACAACCACACAATCACAGACACCTCCACACCCTTGAACACCAGTCATAATCTCACACCTACTAAGAAGACACAAAGTCACACAATCTGACCACCATCACACACAGCCACTCTCACACAGTCACAGGCTTCCTAAACCAACACCCACAAATTCCTGGCACAGCCACAATTACATACCCACTTAGAGGATACACACAATTACTGGCACTCCCGCCAACTCAATGTTAACCAGTCACAATTCAACATTCACTCTGGAGACACACAGTCACACTTACACAGGAAAAGATAAACCACACCCCAAGGGACACGCTTGGAATATACAGGCAGTGTCACCACCCAGTCACAGACACACGACAACTGCACATGGTAACACACACGGTCACAGTATCACGCAACCTTGGACACACTGCGATCGTAACCCAGATACCCGCACCCATCACACATTTACAACTACACCCACATCTCCAAGAACAAGGCGTGCGGTCATACGTCCACAACGGGGACACAGTCACAAGGACCAAACCACACTCCAACACAGTATCACACATGGTTACAAAGACAACCAGACACACTTCCTGAAGACAGGCGAACACAATCGCACACTCACAGGCACCCAACCACAGCCACAAAGCACTCATTCATAATCCGCCATGCTCAGGGCGCGACCGCCGGCGCGCAAAGACCTAAAGCTCTGGACACGCCCCATCCCCGCCCCGGATTCCCAGACCCCTCACCTTCTGCCTCCCCTTGGTAGCGTCCGGGTCCCCGCGGAGTAACGATATCGCCACCACGTTGCGACGTAACGTCCGGCCGCTGTGGACTCTGGGAAACGCAGTCCAGATCCAGGCCAGCCAGACAAGATGCCGGCCTCGTACTTCGGAATCTGAGCGTGGCTCGTTTGACACGGAGCACGGGAGACTTCAAAGAGGGAGTCCCCGTTCAAAACCTCCCACCAGGCTTGAGCTGATCTTCCAAGGCAGGACCACTCACCCCGAGAGCGCCACAGTCACAGAAAGAGGCAGCCAAGTTCGCGTTGGAGAGACAGAGGCAGAGTGCCGACCAGCAAAGCCTTAAGGGAAATGTAGTCCAAGGCCGGAAAAGCAGCGTTGCTGTTCATAGAAGGTAACCAGATACCACCGTGGGCCTGGACTTGGTGACGGTGCGAACTGCGTCGCGGAGACTTGTGGGAGTGCTCAGTAGCCTTCCCAATGCGCAGGCGCGGGGCACCGAGTGGACATTTTGGTCTTTGTCCGCTGGTCAGTCGGCCTCTGGGTCCACGTGGCGTGAAAATAGGAGGTGGGATCTGGGCATCTTGGGCCGGTCGGGTTCGGGAGGTTGAAGGGAAGGATTCTGGATCTATTGGGGCGCGACGTGGGGGTGGGGGAGTGGGCTTAAGAGCTTCTGGCCTACCTGTGGGGTGGGGTTGGAGGCCTGTGAGGAGGGTTCGAACGTGCGCGACCCTCCGTTCGACCGGATGTTTGAGGTTACTGAGTGAGCAACTGGCTGCAGGATTGTGTGTGGATGCGTTAGAGAGGGAGCTGTGGGCGACCACAATTGAGGTAATAACGTTTGAGCAGCGCTTCCCTTGTCGAAAGTGCTGATAATAACGGTCCCATCTTCCTGGAGCATCAATTTTACTCGACGTTTTGAAGAGGGCAGGAGCTAAGTGGTAAATAATTGAAAAATGGATTTTTATATAAAAACGCATTTCTTAACTGGGGTAGAATGCAAATCATTATGATTCCTTTTTTTTTTTTTTTTTAAGCAACCGAGAATGTTTCAAAGGAACTTTTTGTTTGAGAGCGTCTGTTTCGGACGACCTCAGATTCCTCTGACTTTTGGGGTATTTAAATAGGGTTGCGCCCTGGCCAGTTTGGCTCAGTGGTTAGAAAATCGGCCGGCGGACTCTTCGAAGGGTCCCGGATTCCATTCCGGCTAAGGGCACGTACCTCGGTTGCAGGCTCAATCTCCGGACCCAGTGGGGACACGTGCGGGAGGCAACAATGGATATGTCTCTCACACATGGGTGTTTCTGTCTCTCTCCCTTCCACTCTCTCTGAAAAGCAATGGAAAAAATGTCCTCGAGTGAAGATTAGGAAAAATAAAATAAGAATAGGGCTGCTATTAAGTCCTACATAAAATATCAGCCTTGCACTTTGAGAAGCAGTGGCGTGCAGCGCAGAAAGCCCAGGATTTAGGGAGTCGGGTTTGGAGTCCTAGGTTAGACAGTTACTTCCTTCTTTGAAGGAAACTTAGTTGTTGGAATCTTTATCCGTGAGTCTGGACTAGATTCTAGGTGTCCTAACTCCTAAATGAATCGAGGTGTTCTCAGGTTGTATAAATTTTGTGAAGTAATGAAAATTATTTCTGTTTTCAAAGATGCTTTTTGCAAGGAATCCACCGGCAGTTTCCTTAACATAATTTTTAATAAGAGAGTTAAAGTTACTGGGTACCAAATTAAAATAGACAAACAACAGCACTTAGAAGATATAATAGAAGAAAACCACTATTTACTAGAGTAATAAAGTATTGCTGAATAAACTTGAGAAATAGGCAGAACTGTTAGAAAAGAATTTAAAAATACTAAGGGGTATAGCATAAAATGTGAACAGGTAGACCATGCTTCTCAATAGGAAGATGTAAAAAAACTTAAGTAAATTAAAGTATCTATAGTTGTTGCCCCTCCCAACTAGATAAGCTGATTCTGCACTTCATCTGGAAAAATGGACAATCTAAAATAGCCAGTAAAACTGAGAAAGAAAAGCAATTGTGTGGGGACCTGGAAGCCCACTGGTAACATTTGAAAATACAAATCTTTGGAAGTTAAATAGTATTAGCATGAAGCTGGCCTAGGAAGGACAATTCAGCAATATCTATAATAATTGCAAATGTATTTTTTTTGAGCCAGCGACTTCATATCTGGAAATTAATCCTACAAATGTATCTGCGTTTGCATTAAATAATACAGGTACGAGGTTGTTCTTTGCATTAATGTTTGGCATAGGAAAAAATTAGAAACAATTCTTGCTTATGTGGAGACTGGTTGGATAAAATAATGGTACATCTATACAACAGAATAATATGCAGCTGTAGAAAAGAATGAACAGGAAGCTTTTCTGTATGCTGACATTTGAAATAACTCCAAAAATAAAGTGAAGAAAGCAAGATGCAGAATGTATGGTATGCTTCATTTAGAGTAAGAAACGGGAGAAATAAATATATATTCAAAAGTTAGTTTTTGTTTTTTTAAAGAGGAAGTAGGCCATGGAGCCATGCTGCCTCAGTTAACTCCTTCTTCTGCCACTTTGTACCTAGGTGACCTCAGGTACTTAAACCTTGTGCCTCAGTTTCTCATCTAGTAATATAGAGAAAATAATAATAGTGCAGTGGTACCTCAGTTTTCAAATGTAATCTGTTCCGGAAGACCATTTGAGTTCTGAAACATTTGAAAACTAGGGGATCAACAGCCGACAGCTAGGCCTCAGGATCTTGCCCTCAGTGGAAGCCATGTGGCATGTTTGATCTCTGAGGCGTGTTTAAAATCCCACAGCCTTTTGATGTATGGGACAATACTCCAACCAACTGAGCCACCCAGCCTGGGCAGTGTGTATATTCTCTGTAAGTATAGTCACAGTAACATTCCATCTGTGTCTTTAGCAGCAATGATATTCTGACACCTGACAAATTCCCATTTTGATTCTAGACCTATTCTGAGCTCCTCATCTACATATACAATTGCCTAATGGATATATCTGCTTGTATGTTACCCAGAAACCTGACACTCTGAATTTCCAAACTTGATCTCCTTCCTCTTGAAGGTTGTCTTCAGCCAACTCTGTGTACATTACTGTTTAAGGTTCTAAGCCGTCCATCTCTGTCACACCCCAGTACAAATTGGTGACTAAGCTTTTTCAACAAACATATTGTAGATAGTATGTATGTAAATAGTAAGTTAAGTTTTTTCAGAATTTTGCTTTTTAAGTATTATTTCAACATTATAGAAAAGTTAGAATAGTACAGAGAAGTCCCATATACCCTTTATCCTAATTCACCATTTACATGTTTTTCCCCTTTATTTTTCCTTTTATCTCTCAGTATGTATTTGTGTATTTTTTTTTCTCCTCTGAAGCATTTAAGACTAAGTTGCATACATGCTCCCTTTATCTCTAAATACTTCAGCATGAATTTTTTTGAGAACAAGGATTCTTTTTATAACCATAGTACAGTAGTCAAACTCAGAAAATTTAACATTGATACATTACTATCATTTAATCCAGTTCATATTCAGGTTTTTGTCAGTTGCTCTTATAATGACCTTAAAAGTGTTTTTTGAATTAATGGATGTACATATTTACAGGACATTTGGAATATATAGTTGCACTCAGAATATCATGTAAACAAAGTAAATATTAGGATTCCAGGAAAACTTACTGGGAGTTTTTTTTATTCCTAAATATTTTCAGAACAACTTCCTATGCATTGTATCTGTGTGGCTTTGTTCTGTTAGGCATATGTTGTTACAGTCATAGATAGGATTGAATTCATCCAGGAATAAGGGCCTCAGTTAAAACCCTCTCAAGAACCTATGAAGGAGAGTGGTGCTAGAGAACAGTTAAAACTAGTCAGGTAAGGTGTGAACATCTTTCCTGTGTAAGTAGAATTTTAAAAGTAAGTTTTCTTCTTTGCCCATTTCAGTATGTGTGGAGGCTTAAGTGGTTTAATGAGTATGGCTTTGAAATTCAGGATTCAAATAGTCTTAGTCCCTTTGCTCATATAATTGTACTTTAATCTTTAAGGCAAAAAGGTTATTACTTTGTTTTTTTCCACAGGTACCCTTTCTTGTGCATCCCTGGAAATTGCACCCTCCTCCTCCTTCAGAAGGCCCTGAAGCCTCAGCCTGAGTTCGAGGATGGTATTTTGGCCCCAGCATTAACATTCTAGTGGTGTGTCATTTCCCCAGTAGCAGGTTTTAAGTTAACCAAGCTGTACGTGATTCTCTGTTGGAGCAAAAAGACAGATTGGATGGTGGAGAAAAGTGGAAAGGAAATTTGTCCAGGTGAGTGAATGACAGCCAGACAGGTTACAGTTGTTCAGTAAGCACTGACACCTGAAATGCAATTAAGGATGTTTTCTTATAGGCCCTAGTCTTCATACCATCACTTGGTATGAATTTTTTAGATACTTGAATGACATTTCCAGTTACCATTTTTTCTGTTTCACTACTCTCCTCCTTTAGATTCTAGAGGACCATGTTCCCCTGTTATCTTTAATCTGAATGTCCACACTTGCACTTCATTTATACTGCCTCTGTAATTGCTCTCTCATTGCTCCCTCAGTCTCGTATCCCCTGATGTGTGCAGAATCCTTTCCTCATGCATGGTCTTTTTTATAGGTTTTGAGTCTTTGCATATTGTCTGACACTTAGGTTTTTTATTACTGACCACTTTCTCTTATTCTTTCAGTGGTTAAGTGCTTCAGAATTTTATTTTACAACAGTAATCATACTTCATGTTGTCTTTTTCACCTCCCCATTATACATCAATAAACTGCCTCCCTCCTTTTTGCCCTCATGTACCTCTTTCAGAAGTTGTTGCCTTAGAAATCAGTTCTGACTTTCTGCTGTGTGTGTGTGTGTGTGTATGAATGTATGGGTCTGTATTTAATTTAATACATGAGTTAGTAACAAAATTTTGAACATTAAGGTAAAAAATGAAGAAGTCTCCTCTAACCTCTGAGCTTCGGTCCTATCCTTTTTCAAAGATGCAGTCACTTTTACTTTTTATCTTTATTTTTTTAAAACATTTTAAAAATTGATTTTAGAGAGAGGAAGGGGGGGAGAGAGAGAGAGAGAAGGAGAGAGAGGGAGGGAGGGAGGGAGGGAGGGAGGGAGGGAGGGAGGGAGGGAGGGAGGGGGAGGGAGAGGGAGAGAGATTGGTTGCCTCCTGCACCAGCCCCAGCTAGAGATTGAACCTGCAACCTGAGTATGTACCCTAACTGGGAATCGAACCCTTTGGTGTACAGGATGACGCTCCAGCTGAGCCACACTGGCAGGGCAAAGTTGCAGTCACTTTTAAGAGTTTTACATATGTCCTTCATGAGGTAGTCTATGAATAAGCTAGCATATATTATGTATCCATGCTGTAAATATGAGTATATAAGAGCCCTTAGTTTTTCTTTTTATTTAAATGGTAGTATATATTGTGTATATAATTTTGTTTTTTGGGGGGGGGGGTAGATTCTCTATCAACAACACATCTCCTATTAATGGCTATTTAGATTGTTTCCATGCTTATGCTATTGAAGACACAAGTGCATATACTTGTTTATATTGCTTTGCAAAGGTATGCAGATACAACTACATAGTAATTTACTATAAGTGGAAATGCTGGGCCAAAGTTATATTTATAGATTTAATAGAAATAGGCACATTGTTCTCAAAAGAAGCAAACCAATTTACATTTCTACCAATGTGGTATATTTATATTTTCAACAGGACATTTTTAAAAAGATCTAAAGAGTGTGAAAGTGGGACATGCAGTATTTGGTGGAAGAGCATTCAGCCAGAAGGTACAAAAAGTAATGTTAAAAGCCCTGAGGCTGCGCTCAGTGTTGAATAGTGATCAGGGCAGTGTGCTGGAGCAGAGTGAACACAAAAGATTAAGATTTGGTTAGGTAACAGGCGAAATCAGACTTTGGCCTTTGTTCTGAGTGATTTGGGAGACGGCAAAGGGTTTTGAGCAGAAGAGTAATAAGGTCAGAATTACATTTCAGCTGTTGTATGGAAAATAAGGTGTGTGTGGGGGGCAAGGCTAGGAGAGTAATTGGAGGCTGTTGCAGTAATCTAGGTAAGAAGGTCGTAGTTGAGCTGGCGACAGGTAATTAGATTCTTTTTTTTAAAAAAATATATCTTTATGGGTTTCAGAGAGAGGGACAGAGAGAGATAGAAACATCAATGATGAGAGAGTCATCATTGATCAGCTGCCTCCTGCACGCCTCCGACTGGGGATGGAGCCCACAACTCGGGCATGTGCCCTGACTGGAAATCGAACCTCCGTCTCCTGGATCCTAGGTCGATGCTCAACTGATGAGCCATCCCCAGCTGGGCAGATTCTTAAAGGAATGGCTGACAGGATTGACTGACAACTCCAAGGTTTTAACTAAAAGAGGAGTTATCATTTACTGAAATAGGAAGACTTCAGTAATTTTGGAGATCAAGAGTTTTCTTTTGGACTTGTGAATTGTTATATATCTGCTGATCATATAAGTTCATATTCAGGTAGGCAGTTGGATAAACAAGTCAGGAATTTAGGGAGATAGAAAGTTGTGACCTTTTCTGTTATGCCATACTTACAAGCTGCTTTATAAAGTGATGGTGTCTTTGCATTTCTCTGCTTAGTCCTACTTTTCCCACTACTCAGGGATGCAGTGGGCCCACCATCTCTCCAGCCAACATTCCTGAACTCTGTTACAGTTATGAACAAGGAGGTTTATATGGCCCTTGAGGCTGTGCCTTATGTTTTTGGAGAGCATTGTGCATGAGAGCTCTTCCTAAAAATAGGAATGGCAGCTGCCCACTCACAACCTTTCTCAGAAAACATCAGGATTATAACTAATTCCTACTCTTACAAACAGTGCAGTTTTTCTTTTTCTTTTTTTTTCTGTTTCTCTTTTTCCTTCACAGTCATGAAAAGTGGTCAGAGATGTCTTTATTTTACCATTATATAAGAAAGTATTTATGTGATGTTTGAGCCACTCCTCTAGGAATTCTCTCCTACTTCTGCTTGATTGGTGCTTTGATGACCTTAGATGTTGCTTTATCTTTCTGTTGTTCCATCTTTTTCTTCTCTCTCTCCTCTTGCTGGAGTTGGCTCCTAGAATACTGCATTCTGTCTTTCCTTCTTCCCTGTATAAATTAATTCCCAGAAAGGACTCATCCATTCTGAAGTTAGAAGTAATTCTTTTTATAATACCAATTTTTATTTTGGCACCTCCAACTTTTTTGTCTTGCCTGTCATAATATTACCTGTTTATAGGATAAACAGCTGTCTAACTGACTTCATTCTTATTGTGTCAGACAGTGAAATCGTTAATATCCTACTCAAAACAGAGATTTCAGCTCATTATTTTCAGGTCCAGAGATCACTTCAAACCAGTTTCTTATGTCTGGGTTATTTCTTTTCCTCATGGTCCTGTGATATGATTGGTCAAGCCTTTAAAAAGATAAACTAGTCTAATCAAGAAGTGATGTATTAACCATATGAATATATTTGAATCTTGGCCTTTGTGAAATGCTGTACTCCTATATCATTTAAGCCTTTTACTTCCTCTTTTATTAATGTCTCTTCTGATCGTCCATGCTACTTAGCAATTTCCACAGAAATTTAGATGTTCTTAGTAAATACTATCATATTTTTATAATTTGATGTCTGGAATTATAAACCAATTGAAAGGAAGGCCCACATTTTATTCTTACTGTCCTCAGTTTTGATTACATATAAGGTACTTGTTAAATAATCTTCCTCAATTTTTTAAAACTGTAGAAGTTTTTTTTTTTTATGATTTATTGATTTGAGAGAGAGAGAAGGGAGAGGGAGGAAGAGAGAGAAACATTGGTAGGTTGCCTCTCCTACATGCCCCAACCAGAGATTGCACCCGCAACCTGTTATGTGCCCTCACTGGGAATCAAACTAGCGACCTTTTGAGTGTATGGGATGACACTCCCAACCAACTGAGCCACACTGGCCAGAGCCTCAGTTTTTTTGTCTTAGGAATTTTCAGACATTGAAAGAATAGTTGCCCGGCTGGGCGTGGCTCAGCGGTTGAGCGTCGACCTAGGATCCAGGCGATCGGGGTTCGATTCCCGGTCAGGGCACATGCCCGGGTTGTGGGCTCGATCAATGACTCTCTCATCATTGATGTTTCTGTCTCTCTCTCTCTCGCTCTCCTTTCTTCTCTCTGAAATCAATAAAGATATATCTTTTTAAAAAAAGGCATTTCTCTTAGAAAAAAAAAGAATAGTGATCTTTTACATGCTCACCACATAGATTCAGTAATTAATATTTTAGCACATTTGTTTTATGTGTCAGATCCTTGTGCATGTGTATTGTGTGCTGAAATGTGACACTTCACTCCTAAAAAATTAAGTATGCATTTTATAAAAATAGTAGCATTCTCTTATATAACCAAAATATCATTATCACATCTTAAACAATTAACCATAATACCCTAACATTACGTAATATTCATTTTACATTTTTCAAGCTATATCCCAAATACCTTCTATAGCACTTTTTAAAGTGCCAGAATCCAGTCAAGGTTTAAACTTTGAATTTGGTTGTCTTTTTCATCTTTAATGTCTGAACTGTTGTCCCCTCCTTTTGTCCCTGCTTAATATTGCTCCTGATACTTAAAAAATACTTACTGTCAGCCATTCAAAGAAAAGAGAACCATTAATGCAATCCAGTATCTCAGACTTAATTAGATAGAAATTGGGGTATAAAAATATTTTATATGAAATATTTTAGGAAAAGTGAATCTGATTATGATTAAAAGTTCAGGGAGCCCTGGCTGGTGTGGCTCAGTGGTTAATGTCTGCCCATGCACCAAAGGGTCACTGGTTTGATTCCTGGTCAAGGGCATGTACCTGTGTTGCAGGTTCAATCCCTGGCCCTGGTCAGGGTGCATGCAGGAGGCAACCAATTGATGTCTGTCTCTCTGTCTCTCTTTTTCTCCCGCCTTCTCTCATCCTCCCTCCCACTCTCTCTTAAAAAAAAAAAGGGGGCAGTGAAAAAAATATCCTTGGGTGAGGATTAAAGTTCAGAGAATATGCATAAATGCATAACCCATGGACACAGACAATAGTGTGATGAAGGCCTGGGAGGGTGGAGAGGGTCAATGGGGGTGGGAGAGGGGGACATCCGTACTACTTTCAACAATAAAGATAAATGAAAAGTAAAAGTTCAGGGAAAGATGTTTATAAGTAACAGATAAGAGTGAAGTCTTTTTAGGAGCTGCTTCCTTATAGATTGAAAGAATAGGAGAGGTCAGAAGCACATCAGGAACATGGTGTGCATGAATGTTACTCTTTTATTACATACTTAATATGCTTGGCAGGCTCTTCCTCAGGGTCTGTGAACTTGTTTAATTTCTGCTTAGAATGTTCTTAGCATAAGAATCCTTATCTTCCTTCATGTTTTGAATCTTGCCTTCTAGGCTACTTTATCTAAAATTGAAACTCTACTCCTTCCCTATTTGTTTCTCATAGTTATTTATTTATAAACAAATCATTTATTTGTTTATTATTTATCCACTAGAATGTAAACTTAATGAGGGCAGAGAATTTTGTCAGTTTTGTTCAATTCTGTTTATCCCTAGAGCTTAGAACTGTGCCAGGCACATATTAAGGAGAGAAAAAAGTATTTATTGAATGAATAATGAGAACTGTTTTGAGCAGTTGTTCTCAAACTTTTTGGTCTCTTTACATTTTTAAAAAAATAACAAGCTTTATTGAGATATAATTCACATCACATAGTCTATCCTTTTAGGATGTACAATTCAGTGGTTTGTAGTATATTCAATTCACAAAGTTGTGTAGCCATCACCATCATCAAATTTCAGAACATTTTTATTACCACTAAAGGAAACCCAGTACCCATTAGCAGTAATCTTTACATTCTTTTTTTTTCTTTTTTTTTAATCTTCATGCGAGGATATGTTCTTATTGATCTTTTTAGAAAGGGAGGGAGGGAGAAACATCAATGTGAGAGAAACATCGATTGGTTGCCTCCTGTATGCTCCAGGACCAGGGATTGAACCGCAACCTAGGTATGTACCCTGACTGGGAATTGAACCCACAACCTTTTGGTGCACGGGACAACAGTCCCACTAACAGCCACCTAGCCAGCCATAGCTAATCTTTATATTCTTAAAACTTGAGGACCCCAAAGACCTCTGGTTTATATGGACTTCAGTGATAATTTACCTTATTTAAAAGTAAAATCAAGAATCTTAAAAACATTTATTAACTTATTTAAAAATAACACAAATAATCCATTACATGCAAACTTGTATTATATTTCTTATTTTTAAATTTTGTTTATTAGTTGATTTTAGAGAGAGAGAAACATTGATTTATTGTTTCACTAATTTATGCATTCATTGGTTGATTCTTTTTTTAAAAAAATATATCTTTATTGACTTCAGAGAGAAGAAAGGAGAGGGAGAGAGAGAGATAGAAACATCAATGATGAGAGAGTCATTGATCAAGCCCCCAACCGGGGCATGTGCCCTGACCAGGAATCGAACCCCGATCACCTGGATCCCAGGTCGACGCTCAACTGCTGAGCGACTCCCGGCCGGGCCATTGGTTGTTTCTTGTATGTACCCTGACTAGTGATCAAACCCGTAACCTTGGCATATCGGCACAACGCTTTAATCAACTGAGCTACCAGGCCAGCGCCTATTAACATTTCTTAATAAAATTAACAAGTTTTCCAAAATCAAAAAAGGTAGTGAGAAGAGTGACAAATTGTTTTGCACATTTGTAAATATCTGACTGACTGACTTAATAGAAGACAGCTGGAATCTTATTTTTGCTGTTGTAACCTGTTGTTGCGGTTAAAGTATTTAAAAAAATTGTGGCTTCATACAGATGTAGTTAGAAAAAGGAGAAGTATTTTAAAATAACCTTTTTGTGTAATTGTGGATATTTTTTGGTATTCCTCCAACACAAGTAGCCTTTTTTTTTTTTCAAGATTAGCCTCAATGTGGAATTTGAAATTATAACAAATTTTTTCATTCTTTTACAGGAAATCCATATCTTAAACTTTTGGTCTGTCTTAAACTTTGAATGGATTTCTCACCCACGCATGATTTTGTAACATCATGCAGTGGTCAGTTGAGTTATGCAGATCTTTTAAATATTGACATACCTTATATAACATCAAAACATGTTTTGTTAACATCACCACCAATATCATTAGGAAAGTCTTTTAAGAATTTGGAAGCTATCAATCTTGTGAAGGATACCAATTTTCAAAAATTCTAATTTTTTTTGAAAACTCAAGTTTTATTATTGACAACATATACCGTCAGTTTTTTCCTTTAAAGGATTGTCTTACTTTGTTCTTTCTGAAGATAGTCCCTAACAATCTATACCCAGATCTGAATAATCAGTCTTTAAGGCAGTCATTAATTTATTTAAAGCAAGTTAATGGTGCCCGTGAAAAAGTGGCTAGTTTAGCTTACAACTTAAAAGATTTGCCTAGGTATACAACACATATGTATATATGTGTATGTGTATACAGTTATTTATACATGTTATGTGTATATATATCATGTGTATATATTATATATGTACATATTTATATAATTTGCTTTTCATGGAATTTATTAGTTAATCCTCAGCAGAGGATATTTTTTCCATTGGCTTTTCTTTGTCTTTATTGTTGAGAATATTACAGATGTCTCCTCTTTATCCCAACTGATCCCCTCCACCCCACATCCACCCCACCCCACCCCCATCCACTGATTTTTAAAAAGAGTGGAGGGAGGAATGGGGTGGAGAGAGAGAGAAACATGAATGCGAGAGAGACACATTCATCGGCTGCTTCCCATACATGCCCTTTTTGGGGCTGAGGATCAAACCTGCAACCCAGATATGTGCCCTTAACCAGCAATCGAACCTGCGACTCTTTGGTGTGCAGACCGATGCTCTAACCTCTGAGCCACACCAGCCAGGACCATGGAATTTATTTTTGCCTCACTTTTTGTTTGCTTGGTTTTCTATATTTAGCACAGACTCTCTTGAACTTCAGAATAGTTAAAAATCCTCTCAGTACTAGTTTCTTCATTGTCAAATGCATTGGGAAATCTCCCCATTTTTTCCCCTTCAAGATACTACTACTAGAATTTTTGTCCTACTTCAGTCTGGGCTAGCTATATTCTTTTGTCTTTTATTTAATGTGAGGGTTTTGTTTTTGTTTTTTAAATTTATTGATTTGAGAGAGACATCAATCTGTTCCACCTGTGCACTCATTGGTTGATTCCTATATGTGCCCCGACTGAGGATCGAACCTGCAACCATGGCCCATCGGTACAATGCTCCAACCAACTAAGCTACTGGGCCAGGGCTGGGTTGGCTGTATTCTGACCTGATAGCTCTTATCTTAATAGTTTTTCATCATCATCATAGAAATTTACTCAGCTGTTCTATGTATTACCTTGGTTTATCCTCTGAATTTGTCTTCTTAAAGCTTCTACCAAGTAATGATCTTGTGCTTGAATTTCATTGGCCAAACAAGGTACCTCGCCATACCTGAGTGCCCTAGGTGAGAAACAGTGTAATCCTTCTGCATTAAGGAGACCCTGTTATTAATGAATAGTAATACATCCTACCTCACCTTCCCCCTCTCCCTCCAGTCTAATTTCTAAGGGGACTTTTTCTCTCTGTTTGTCACTTAAAAAATTCTGTTTGTTTCACTGATGAAATATAGTCATAACTGTGATTGGTTTTAGGGTTCTGTTGTTTCCTTTGCCTTTTATTTCCTTAGAGTTTTCTTTTTCTCTTGATGTTGATCTTTCATGTTTGTGGGGTTCCTCAAATGTATGTGGAATATTGGCTACACAGTCGTATTTAAAAATTATTCACTAACAGGTAAGCTCTTTTGTGCCTGGGTGCTTCTAATCCTCTGGTAGGCTTCAATGGATGAAAAGAAAAATGCCTTGACCCAGGGTCTCCTCCTTACAGAAGGATTATAGTGTTTTTATTCTCAAGAACTTAGATGTAGCCAGATCCTTTGTTATGGCAAAATAAATGAATACAAGCAACAAGTATTATCTTGGAGGGGCATTGTACTAAGGTTTTTTTATGAGCCTTTCAGTTTGTCCAGAGAAAGATCCTTTCATATTCTGCCCTTAGGAGTATATATACCTGGTTGCCAACATTTTTTTGTTTATTTTTCATCAGCTGCAGAATGGTGCTGAAGGTCTCACCATATTATATACAGATTTAGTCATTGGTTTCAGTATAGCACCTCTTCCATGACATTTCATTTGCTGGGTGTCCCCTGAATCTGGAGCTTCTCTGATTAAATATCTGCAAAGTATAATTTCCATTTCATATAAAGGAGTGGTCCTTTGTCCTCCTCACTGGGAGAGTAGAGGTCCAGCTGCACCGTATACAATATATTTTTTCATCCACCATCCTTTATTCCTTGTTCTGAGGTACTTGATTTCCCTCCATTTTCTGAGTGTTTTTTCTGATTTGTGGCACAGATTGGCTTGCTTGAACTTGGCATCCTCGTCTGCAGTACCTTTATGTTATCTGAACTTCTCAGCTTTTTGTGTTGAAAATCTTCCATTTGCTTTATGTTATAAAAAATTTTGTTAATATCTGTGTATGTTGATGTCTTCTATCGTAATATATCCCATTTTCTTGTGAGTTTAGGCTATTTTCCCTTTTGTCATTTAATGGAGTTTAGGGAGGAAGCAATTGTTGGTTATTCCTTTCCCTTTCTTAGGTATCACAGGTAGACTTTCTCAACTTTATGTGGTCATCTTTTTATCCTATTTATTGACGCCTCATTGTTTACATTCATTGCTGAATTATGAAATGAGAAAGGTTATTTTTCAAGAGTAATCTAAGTTTTGTATACTGATATATGTTAATTTTCTACCCAGATATTCTTTCCAAGGGTTTCTTCTCAAAATTTAGTTGGAGACATTGGTTATTAGGCTATTTTAACATTGTGAAATGGGCTAACAGAGTTAATCCTGAAAAGCACAATCTAAAGTTTTATTGCTAGTAATGGTAAAGTCATAAATAATGACAATAACATGATGCTAACATTTATTGAGTGCTTACCATGTGCCAGCCACAGTTTTAAGCCCTTTATACATTAATTCCTTTAAATGATGATTCTTTGTACTTCATTTTAGAAGAAGCCTAAGAAGGTGATGAGCAGATAGAGAGGCAACAAGACTTGGGAGGCAAGTTGCATCCATCTGCAGTACAGACTGAAGAAAAAAGCAGTGAATATAAGAAAATTGGAAAAATACTTCCTCTGATTTCAGAACTTTTATCTTTTAAGGCAACATTCTTTTTAACTTAACCTAGAAAGAATTTGAAACACAATTTAGACTTAATCATGGGGGCCATTGTGTAGGAATGAATCATCAATTTTATTGATTTGGAAATCCTGCCACAGCTTGCTTTTTCTGGTAATAACCCTCTTTAAGTGTAAATCAGTGTGGAAATACCTTCAGTTAAAAAAGTTTGAACCCCATCAGATACCACAACATTCATATTGGATTCATACCCTATGAAGTTACTGAATGTGGGAAAACTTCCACTCACTCATGTGCCATACCTTATGAAATACAGAAGTCAGGTTGGAGAGAAACCCTGTGATTCTAAGAAATATTGAAAAGCCTTTAGCTAGGTGACATTGAACAGAAAAAAATTTATACTGAAGAGAAACCAATGAATGTAACAAAAGTTCACTGAGTATACTTGGAGAGAAAGCTTTGATCGCAATATGGTAAAGTTTTCTCTCAAACATCCCTTACTTTACATTTGAAAGGTCATACACAGAGAAGCCCTACCAATGTAAGAAATGCGGAAATACCTTCAGCCAAAAGTAAGTCCTCATTCATCAAGAAATTCATACTGGAAAGAAAACTTGTGAATGTGGGAAAGCTTCCATTCAGATGTCACACCTCAGTCAGCAGAAAATTTGCAGTGGGGAAAACCCCTTTGCTTGTAAGGTATGTGGGAAAGTCTTCAGCCACAAGTCAAATCTCACTGAGCATGAGCATTTTCATAATAGAGAGAAACCTTTTGAATGTAATGAATGTGGAAAAGCCTTCAGCCAAAAGCAGTATGTCATTAAACATCAGAACACCCATACTGGAGAGAAGCTTTTTGAATGTAACGAATGTGGGAAATCCTTCAGCCAGAAGGAAAACCTTCTTACCCATCAGAAAATCCACACTGGAGAGAAACCTTTTGAGTGTAAGGATTGTGGGAAAGCTTTCATTCAGAAGTCAAACCTCATCAGACACCAGAGAACTCACACAGGAGAGAAACCCTTTGTATGTAAGGAGTGTGGAAAAACCTTCAGTGGCAAATCTAACCTTACTGAACATGAGAAAATTCACATTGGAGAGAAACCTTTTAAATGCAGTGAATGTGGAACAGCTTTTGGTCAGAAGAAGTATCTCATAAAACATCAAAACATTCACACTGGAGAGAAACCTTATGAATGTAATGAATGTGGAAAAGCCTTCTCTCAACGAACATCACTTATTGTACATGTGAGAATTCATTCAGGTGATAAGCCTTATGAATGCAATGTATGTGGAAAAGCCTTCTCTCAAAGTTCGTCTCTTACTGTGCATGCGAGAAGCCATACAGGTGAGAAGCCCTATGGATGTAATGAGTGTGGGAAAGCTTTCTCTCAATTCTCAACCCTTGCTCTGCATTTGAGAATTCATACAGGTAAGAAGCCTTATCAATGTAGTGAATGTGGGAAAGCTTTCAGCCAGAAGTCACACCACATTAGACACCAGAAAATTCATACTCATTAAAAATGCTGTAAATACCTTGAAAATGGAAAAGCATTCATCAGGGATTTACACCTCATAGCAAGCACATCAGAAGTAATCATTCTGAAGGAAACTGTCACAAATGAAGGAAACAAAAGCTAAAAACTTATGGGACACCAGAGAATTCATACTGAAAAGAAAAACAAAAATCCTGTGCCCATCAAAAAAACCTACAGCAAAAGTAATGCTGAAACTTTAGATGCGTTTCCACTAAAATTGGGAATGGGAAACATGCTTGTTTTCATTACTGTCTGCCTAGATCTAGAAATCTTCACCAGTGTAGTAGTAAAAATAAGTTGTAAATATTGGAAAGGAAAATACTTTCATGCTATTGTTTTAGCAGAACAGAAGAGATTCTGGAATACCTATGCATTTATTAGAATTTAGAATAGGATAGACATGGCATCAGGAGGTGAGAAGATAATGGGACTGTTTAAAAAGTGATTTGGAGATAATTTTTTCTCCAAGGAAGGAAATAAAGACCATGAACTATGCACAAAGGTAAGATCCATGGGGATTAAAAACAGGAATATGAAAAAGCTGTATACTAAAATGGTTATGACCTTGGGAGTAGGGAAACATTCCTTATAATAAATGAAAAATACCTAACTTTTCTACTCTGAGTTTGTATGCTCAGGAAATTTGTACCAGGCTATTTGCTGTGGCATGATTTGTAGTAGCTATAAATTGGAAACAGTTTAAATGCCCATCAGGAATAAAGTAGAAAGTACTTGTGATGGGATACTATGTACCTGTAAAATGTAACAAATGAGATCTACATGTATTACAGAGAAAGGTATCAAAAATGTTGAGGGCAAAAATGAAGTTACAGAATGATACATCTAATACCATGACATTTTTGTAAATTTGAATAGAAACTTCCCTCACAGAATTCAGTACTATATATTGGTAACAGATACATATATGTATGTACGTATGTATGTTTTTAATATGTTTTTGAAGTGGATTTGAAGGATACAGACCAAACTCTTGATAGTGGTTGCCTGAGAAGAGTTGAAAGGGGAAGGGGATGAGTGTGGGAGGGGTGGAGGGTTGGTTAAAGGGGACTTCATTATTTTATATATAAACATCAATTTCTCTTAAAAACAAAAGAGACTGCAAGTAAATATATATATCAAAATACTGGATAGTTCTGGACTGTGGTATATGGATATCTTGTCTTATTTTTTTGTATTTTTCTGTATTTTTAAATTTTCTCAAAATTAATAAGGATGGGGTGAGGATGGGAACACTGTACCTATAGAAATCATGTTTCAATGGATTTATTCCCAATCAAATGCTAAACTTTTTATAGAAAATATTTCTAAAATTTTATCAATGATGAGTGGATGGACTTGTTCTCTATGTAGTATGAAATTATCTATTTTATTAAAATTAAAAATGATAGCATAATCCAAATCAGTTTCATTTATTTATACATGTTAGTGTATACTGTATGGTTGGTCTACATGTTTCTAACATTTTGCAACATATCATTTAAGCTTAGAAAATTATGGGAACTTTTAGTTAAATAAGGATGCATGCACAAACAATATAATTTGTTTTATTATTTTTAATAAAAAATATGTTTTTATTGATTTCAGAGAGGAAGGGAGAAAGAGAGAGACACCAATGATAAAAAGTCACTCACTGATCAGCTGCCTTCCGCACGCCCCCTACTGGGGATTGAGCCTGCAACCTGGACATGTTCCCTAACCAGGAATTGAACTGTGATCCCCTGGTTCATGGGTCGATGCTCAATCACTGAGCCATGCCAGGCCTGGCTAACTTGTCTATTTAGATAAACTTTTTGGAATGTCAAGTTTACTGACCTGCAGATTTCTGTGGGAACAGTGTATATCCATTAAAAATAAGTTTTTGATCATTTTATTTTTAAAAAGAAAACCATTTAACTGCCCACAACTTCCACAGTTTGAGTTAACTGCTAACACCTGGATCTTAATTATTACCTGCAGACTTGCATTCCTCCCAGTACTTTGACAAACACCCTCTTTTGGTTTCCTCCCCAACTTTATTGAGATGTAACTGACAAAATTGCAAAATAATTTAAAGTGTACTACATGTGTGCCGATTTGATACACATATGCATTGTGAAGGGAATTCCCCCCATCAAGTAAGTTACTGTTTGTTTCTTTTACAAAGGTGTAGAGGATGGGATGGATATGAAAAAAGCGGTCCAGACCCTGAGCAGAATTCTATTGTGTAAACCAATCCTTCCTTAAGGTGGTTTCTCTTTGGTCTATATTTAAGTGTAAATAATGTTATTAAAGGTTTTCTTAACGGTAAACAGCAATACAGCCTTTGAGGCTGATTTCAAAAACTGCTTTAAAAAAGACTGTTAAACTTGTTAAATGCCACAGCACTTGTATTTTTTGTTGTTAGCCTTTATGGAGGAATGACCATGAATTATATACTTAGTTATCTAAATGAAACTTAGTCCTTTGTAATGTGGAGTCCCCCACCCCCTTTTAAAAAGATATTATAAAATAACCTACTAAGAAATTGCACCAGATATTTGTACCCCATTTAAAAATTAGCTGCATTTATCACCCACAGGAAAAACAATAGATTTTAGTCAAAAGATGCATTTTCCTAAACTACCGTCTCCTTAATCTCTTATGCTTTACTTAGCTCTGAACTCTGCTCTTTGTGCAGCTTTGAAGTCAACAGAATACATCGTGTCACTGAAGACAAAACCAGGGAATACCTTAATATGTATTTATGGGCAATGACCTAGGGCCCCCTTCCCCTGCTCAGCAAAACTGGTTGTGTTGGCTTATAGAGGAAAGTTGAATCTGAAATTCAGAATTATTTTACTCAGCATTCCAGGAGGCAGATGATCTGAACCCTTTAAGTACATCTACCGTACTCCATTCTAACTGATAGAATGTAGATATTAGTGACTTGAATGTTGGACACCTAAATTGTCAGTCAAGGTTTATAAGATAAAGATAGTTGGAGGAGTGAACTTTATAGGGCATGTCTGCATTAGCTGGGTTAATATTAGTGTATGGAGCCAGGGAATTCCTGGCAATGCTATATCCGGAATCTTTGTTGTTAATCCTCACCTGAGGGTATTTTTTCCCTTGGATTTTTTTGGAGTGGAAGGGAAGGGGAGAGACAGATAGAAGCATCTTTGTGAGAGAGAGACATCGATTGGTTGCTTCCGGCACGTGCCCCAACCAGGCTGGGGATGGAGCCTGCAACTGAGGTACATGCCCTTGACTGGAATCGAACCCGTGACCATTCCGAGGGCCAATGCTCTGACCACTAAGCCAAAATGACTAGGGTTATACCAGGAATCTTGTAGAAAATAGGTTGACATGTAAAACAGGAAAAAATGTGAGCAGACTAAAATATACCAAGGGTTAAATATGCAAAATAACTTTTCATATAAATGTTTTGATTAGAGGGATAATATCTATAAAACAGTGATGTCTATTTTGTGGAGTTAAAAGAGCTAAAGTTTTGAGAAACTTGGGAGTTACTGGGTTAAAGCAGCAATTTTCAACCTGTCTTCCGCAAGGGGCACACTTGGTGTGCCACAAGAATTTTTAAAACATGCAATATCTAGTCAGGGACACCACTTTTCCCTTAGATTTTCAATAAAAAAATGACAACAGCCAACAGTAGCTGTCTGGTATGAGTGAATCAAAATTATGCCTATTTTTTAAAATACTGATTTCAGAGAGAGGAAGGGAGAGAGAGAAACCAATGGAGTCATTGATCGGCTGCCTCCACACCCTCTGCTGGGGATCGAGCCCATGACCCAGGCATGTGCCCTGAATGGGAATTGAACCTTGATCTGGATCATAGGTCGGTGCTCAACCGATGAGTCACACCAGCAGGCGATTATGCCTTTTTTTTTCTTTTTTTCAGATCAGAAAAAATTTATTTTGGTGTGCTGCAGAATTTTAGTAATTATGTGTTCCATGAAATGGAAAAGGTTGAAAAATCGCTGGATTAAAGCATGCTAAGGTCCTTTTATTTCAGGCAATTGACAGATAAAATTGACTTAAGTGTACAATGCATGTTAAAATAACCAGGGCAGCCACTAAGAGAGGAAGGGAGGGACGGATGGCAGGTAGAAGAAAATGGGAGTGAGAAAAAAAACAAGGAAAGGCCGGAAATAAAACAAAAAACGTAAGTAGAAACAACATAATAGAAATAAGTCTAAGTACATCATTAATCCCAATAAATGGAAATGGACTCAACTATTCAGTTAAAAGATTGTGAAATGGGAGTTTTATTTTTAAAGTACCTGTAGGCTATTTACAAGGGATACATCTTAAAAGATAAGGTCTCACATGAAAAAATACTGAAGATATACTAGGCAAATTGTACCCAAGAGAAAGCTGTTGTGTTTAAGTACCAGACAAAATAGTCTTTAAGGCAAATGCACTGCTAGAGTTAAAGTCACTAGCGAATAGTAAAAATTTCAATTCACTGGGAAGATGTAATGACTCTGATCTATATGTTTCTAAATAATACAGCCTGAGAATATTCACAAAGCAAAAATTAAAAATAAATTGACAAATTTACCAGATATTTTAAAACTGCGGCCAAGCCAATTCAGGGTGAATTCATCATTTCTATCAGTTTTAAATTTCTTATACTTGGGTACCTAAAAAGTGGGAGATGGAGTTCTTTGGAAAAGATGAGAACTGAGTCCCAAATTGTGTCATGGCCTTGACCTAGCTCTTTCTTCAGGACTCTCGCCAATTATGGATAACCATTCGGGCTGGCCTCAGGGCTGTGTGTAAGTTGAGAACCCTTTCACCTGAAATGCCTTAAAGGAGAAATCTCTTGTTCTCTGTGTCTCAACTCGGGAGTGCCAAGAGGCATGAATAATGGGGTGGGAAGGTTACAGGGGGGACACATTTTACCCTCAAGTCACTTTTTCCACTGCCCTTACATGTTTTTACAGTGCAATAAATGAGTGTCCTAGGATATGATAGGAACTTCTGAATAGGTAGGATTATGAATTTTTTTCTATGTTTTTCTTTTAAAAATGTAGATATATTGTGAAATAAAAGTGAACAAAATTCTATATTGCATTTCTTGTAGAATTTCTGTTTGACCAACTTGAGATCTCTGGAATAATCTGATATATTTAAGCTTTCAAATCTGATTACATAAATGAAAGAGATATATACTTTCCCTTTAAACTTAAGTTTATAATACACGATACGTTTTTATTCATTACTGTTCTCTACCACTGTGAAAAAATATATATGAGAAGAGGAGAACCAGCCAATTGGTTAAGTTTTCTATGCAGATAATGATAAAGGAAGTAGAAAATTAAAAAACTAGTGTTGAAATTCTCAGTTTCCTGGGGCTGCCATGGTAAAATACCACAAAACTTAAGTATTTTGTTAAGCCACCAAGCTGGGTATTTTTCTTTTCTCTCACAGTTCTGGAGGCTAGAAGTCCAAAACCCACAGGTGTGATCAGGGCCATGATCACTCCCAAGGCTCTAGGGAAGAATCTTTCCTTGCCTCATACAATTTTTGTGGCCCATTTCTTGGCTTTTAGTTGCATCACCACCCCATGGCCCTCTACCCTTTGTCTCCTCTATGTATGTGTCTCCAAACCTCCCTCTCTGTAAGGATGCAAGCTATTGGGTTTAGGGCCTACCCCAGTTCAATGTGATCTCATTTCAACTTCATTACATCTGCCAAGACCCTGTTTCCAATAAAGTCTCATTCACAGGTACCAGGGTTAGGACTTAAACCTATCTTTTTGGAGAAATAATCCAACCCACAACCTGGAAATCAGTAAACTTAGCTGAAACAGCACATTCTGTGAAAATAAGCTTAGATACACAAGTCCTTAAAATTACCAGCATAAGTTTGAGCAAATCTACCTGAAATGCAAACTTCTTTTTAAAAAGCACATACACACAAAATAGATGGACGAATTTTCTCAAAACTTTATTCTGGAATGAGTTTTCAGCAAGTTACAGGATAGCAAGATAAGCAAGTTAAGCAAGTTAAAGTGTAGGAAGGAGTATAAGCATAGGCATAGCTGTCACTGAAGGACTTTTATGTGAGGAGGGGGTATAGAAATGTGTAGGCAACAAGAAACATCCAACCTTTTTCTGGGATCCATGGGAAATGAGCAACATCAACTCTAGAGTATAGGGGAATAGAAATCCTTAGAAAAAGCATGGCTAAGTTAAGGCTGAAAGTGGAGGCAGAACCTTTAGTGTTGAGGTTTAGCACATTAGCAGTGTTTGTGCTATGACGGCCATTCCCAATGGCACAGACAGGAGTAGAGGGGAAGTGTGGGTTAAGATGGTTGCCTGCAGCCTGGCTGGTGTGGCTCAGCAGTTGAGCATCAACCTATGATCCAGGAGATCAAGGTTTGATTCCCAGTCAGGGCACATGCCTGGGTTGGGGGCTCCATCCCCAGTGAGGGGCATGACTCTCTTCATTGATGTTTCTATCTCTCCCTCTCTCTTCCTCTTTTTGAAATCAATATATTAAAAAAAAAAAAAAAAAAAAGATGGTTGATTGCAGTGGCTGTGCCCACAGGACTAACAAGTAGGGGCTGAAGAGTTCTTATAGTTCTGTTTGGTTTTCTGGTGTAAGGTCTCTGGATTATTTCAGTCACATTTATCTTTTTTACCTATGAATAGAACCAGTTTTTATTTTTCTAACTTCATTTAGTTGAAATGGTTGAATGTCTCATTGCCTGGGTTGCTGAGATAATTAAAGGATAACAGGCCAAAACATAATCCAGGAAGGAAATGACAAGGAGAAGCAAATTTTTTGAGATAATAGAGTCATACAGAATGTGGTCATTGGATAAATATGCAATCTTCATATATGTTCCAGAAAAATAAAAAAGGTAATATTGGTTACCTAGCCGGGCGTGGCTTAGCACTTGAGCATTGACCTAGGATCCAGGAGATTGCAGCTTGGTTCCTGGTCGGGGCGCATGCCCGGGTTGTGGGCTTGATCCCCAGTCAGGGGTGTGCAGGAGGCAGCCGATCAATGACTATTCTCTCATCATTGATGTTTCTATCTCTCCCTCTCCCTTCCTCTCTCTGAAATCAATAAAGATATATTTAAAAAAAAAAGTTAATTTTGGTTTTCTCATTGTCATACTAAGAATAAATGTCTATCATTTCTCAGTTCCTATAGAGAACAATCTAAGCTCCTTATCTCAATATGCAGGGTCCTTCATATTTTGTTCACTTTTTAAAATTTTATGTACTTTAGCCCAACTGGCATGGCTCAGCGGTTGAGCATCGACCTATGATCCAGGAGATAGCGGTTCGATTCCCGATCAGGGCACATGCCCGAGTTGTGGGCTCTGGTGTACAGGAGGCAGCCGATCAATGACTCTCATCATTGATGTTTCTCTCTCTCTCCCTCTCCCTCTCTCTGAAGTCAATGAAGATATATATACTTAAAAAAAACTTTATGATGGTCCCAGACCTTGATTTGCATTTTTACCCATTAGCAACTTTTTTTCCTAGAATGAATATATTTTATTATTATTATTTTAAATTTATCTTTATTGTTGAGAGTATTACAGGTGTCTAGACCATTGTCCCCCCCAATTGACCCCCTCCACTTTGCTCCCACCCCCTCCTCAGGCCTTCACCCAGTTATTAACTGTGTCCATGGGTTATGCATATATTCATATAACTTCTTTGGTTAATCTCTTCCCACCCTCCACCCCCTTCCCTCTTTCCTCTGAAATATGACCGTCTGTTGCATGCGTCAATGTCTCTGGATCTATTTAGTTCATCAGATTCTTTTGTTCATTAGCTTCTTCTTAAAGAAGACCCTTCAACTTTTCCTGTAGTGCTGGTCTGGTGGTGATGAACTCCTTTAGCTTTTTCTTATCTGTGAAGCTCTTCATTTGACCTTCAATTCTAAATGTTAGCTTTGCTGGGTAGAGCAATCTTGGTTGTAGTTCCATGTTTTTCATCACTTTGAATATTTCTTGCCACTCCCTTCTGGCCTGCAAAGTTTCTGTTGAGAAATCAGCTGACAGTCGTATGGGTGCTCCCTTGTAGGTAAGTAACTGCTTTTCTCTTGCTGCTTTTAAGATCCTCTCTTTGTCTTTAACCTTTGGCGTTTTAATTATGATGTGTCTTGCTGTGGGCCTCTTTGGGTTCCTCTTGTTTGGGACCCTCAGTGCTTCCTGGACTTGTAAGTCTATTTCTTTCCCCAGGTAGGGGAAGTTTTCTGTAATTATTTTTTCAAATAGGTTTTCTATTTCTTGCTCTATTTTTGCCCCTCTGGCACCCCAATAATACGAATGTTGGGCCTCTTGAAGTTGTCCCAGAGGCTCCTTATTATTTTCATATTTCTGGGTTCTTTTTTCATTTTGCTCTTCTGGTTGGGTGTTTTTTGTTTCCTCATGTTCCAAATTGCTGATTTGATTCTCAGCGTCCTCTACTCTGCTGTTGATTCCATGTAAATGATTCTTCATTTCAGTTCGTGTAGCCTTCATTTCAAATTGGTACTTTATTATGTTATTGATTTTCTCAGTTATTTCCCTAATAGTCTGCTTAAACATCCTTATAAACAAAATTCTGAACTCTGTATCTGTTAGCTTGCTTGGACCTATTTCATTTAGTTCCTCTTCTAGAGATTTCTTCTATTCTTTCCTTTGTGACACGTTTCTTTGCCTCCACATTTTGGCTGCTTCCAGGTGTTTGTTTCTATGTATTAGGTAGAGCTGCTATGTCTCCTGGAATTTGTAGTGGCTTTTTGTAGTAGGTGTCCTGTAGGATCCAGTGGCTCAGCCTCCCCAGTCACCTGAGCTGGGCTTTCTAGGTGTTCCCATGTGGGCTGTGTGCACTGTCCTGTTGTAGTTGAGCCCTGGTTGCTGTTGGCATCACTGGGAGGAATTGACCCCCAGGCCAATGAGCTGTGAGAACCAGCTGCAACTACAGCCAAAGAGCTGCTGTGCTGGAGACACCCCTGTGTGTCAGGATTTACTTCAGTGGAGCTTTGGTGTTCACCAAGTGTGCCCCTTGAGTGTGTCACTCGTGGATGTGGTAGGGTTGTAATCCAGTGTGGTCGAGTCTGACCACCAGGTGCACTGTCTCTGGGGCCTCTGGGAAGGTGCAAAGTCAGCCTGTGCCAGGTCCACCCAGCATGAGCTACACAGTAAACCGTATTTGGCTGCTCCTTGTGCTGGGCTTGGCGTTGTCCAGGAGAGGCCAAGCTATGAGCCAATTCAGGCTGCTACTAGTGCCAGGCCTGGGGCCTCTTATCAAGCTGTATGGGGCCCTCTGCTGCTTGTTTGGGAGATTTTAGGAAAATCCTAAGCATGAGGCTTGAGAGGCCACTTGCACAGAAAAGCCCCTGGAAATGGCCTGGATGAGCTGCAGGTGGGGAGGGGCGGGGCCTCCGGGAATCACGGGGCGGGGCCAAAGGTGTGAGTCAAGTGTTGGCGACTCAAATATGGTGCCTGCCTGCTGGCTGTGTGCGGGGAGGACTCGCCAAAGGAGCAATGGTCTCTGCCAGCCCTTCTGCCTGGGAGGAAGCCGCCCTCCAGCTCTCGCCCGACTTCAGGCAGGTTAGTTCCTCCCCGAGTGTCCCGGGTCCTTTCAGGCTGCTGCCCGGCGCTGGGCTCAGAGGGAGCGTCCGAGTGAGTCCGTGCGCGGCCCTTTGAGAGGAGCTGCTGGGGCTCCCGCAGCCTCCTCGACCCTCAGGACAGTCCCCACTGGTTTCCTGCCCGGAGTTGTGGGGACGTCTCCTCCAGGCCCTGGAGCCCTGGGCTGGGGGCCTGCTGTGGGGCTGGGACCCCCTCGCTCCTCTGGGAAACCTCCGCCGCCAAGATTCCCTCCCGGGTTTCAACCTCCGCACCGGGTGTGGGCCCGGTGGCCGCCTCTCCGATTCAGCCCTGACCCGCCCGCATCTGCGCCCCTCCTACTGTCTCGGTGCTTCTTCAGCTCCCTGGTTGTAGGGCTTCTGTGCAGCCAGGTTCAGTAGGTTCTGAGGGATGGTTGTTCTGTATTTTAGTTGTAATTTTGATGTGGTTGCGGGAGGCGGCGGGTGCAGCTATTACCTACCCGCCATCTTGTTTCTCTCGCAACTTTTCTTATGTGTTTTTTTCTACTTGGCATATCTATCTACTATAATTATCAGTTATCAGCTATCAAAATGTATTCAGCATCAAATGCAGAGATCAGTTGTTATTTTTCCATTGAGCCTTTCCTATACTTTATATATCTACCTTTGTCCACTCAAGAATCATAGTTTTCTAAATAGTAACTACCAATAATTGAGTCTTTGATATTTACCTCACTGTTCTAAAAACTTTATCTTGTGCCATGTTCACATCAAGTCTATGAAGTGTAATCACTTATTTCCATTTTACAGATGAGGAAATAGAATTTACATAGCTAGTAATTATTAGTTCTCAAACCATTATTGTAAGACTGCATCTTTAGAGGTAAGTTGGGAAGCTAAAGACTATTTCTTTTTTCCCCTTTTATTTATTTTTTACTTTATAAGTGAACAAACCAAGACCAGTAAAATGAAGCAGTAGGATTCAGGAAGTATAAAGAGCAGACTGGATATGGCAGACTACCAAATCAGTCAGTCTTAATAGCTTGATAAGTTACCACTGGACTGAGAAAATGAAATTAAAATTATGAGAGAAAAAGAAAAATATATAAATAGATCTGTGGTAGGCAGACAGACATGAGCAGAAGTCACCAGAAAACCCCAGGTGCTTAGCAATGGAAAAAACTGGGAAAACAAGGACCTCACCTCCAGGGTAACCTTTTCTCCCCTAGCATTACACTGGTCATGTGGTTTGGATCCCCTGATCTTTCATATCACTGGTCATGTGATTTAGAGAGAACATCTCGGCCTCAGTTGTATTTCAGCTCCAGGCCTAGAAAAGCAGCAAAACCAGACAAGGGATGCCAGGGCTGACCTCAGGACCAGTTGCTTTGACTGATGACTCCCTGCCCTGGTACTGACTAATCAGTGGAGACTGTGACCCTGAAAGGACCAACATAGAAAGCTGATGAATATTTTATTGAGATCCTCCCCTGGGACCTCCCCTAAGGTCTCCACCCTTAGAAGCTTTTAGGACTGAGGGCCCAATGTGCTCTCCCAGGAGCATGCCCAGACCTTTCTCCTCTCCTTACCCCTCCTCTCTTCCCTCAGGTGCATTACCTCCTGAGTCCATTTCTTTTACCACTCACTTCTACCTCTGTGGCTTTCTTTTCTTTTCTTTTTTTAAAAAATATATCTTTATTGATTTCAGAGAGAGGAAAGGAGAGGGAGAGAGTGAGATAGAAACATCAATGATGAGAGAGTCATTGATCGGCCACCTCCTGCACACCCCCAACTGGAGAGCGAGCCTGCATGTGCCCTGACTGGGAATCGAACCCCGATCGCCTGGATCCTAGGTCGATGCTCAACCGCTGAGCCACTCCCAGCCGGGCTACCTCTGTGGCTTTCTAAATAAACTCTCTCTTATAGTTTGAGTCTTGGCTCTGAATTCTTTCCTAGCCAGAACTCAAGTACCGAGGTTGCTAAGCCAAGGACCAGTCTGACCCTACTGCTCTAACACCTGGTGCCATTCTCTCTGCCACCAACAGATCTAGAATATCCTCTATCTGTACAATAGACATTTAAAGGGGCAAGAAATGAACAGATTACAAGGCATAAGTAATAATTTTTAAATAATAGTGTTATTGGCACCAGAAAAGATGTTATTGGACAGCTCTCTAAGTTGAAGGAAGAGGGCTCTCCCCTCCTTGTTTTTTTTTCAGTCTCATAAAAAAAGACTTCAGAGGAGTGACAGAGTGACAGACAACAGTGTTGTAGGAAAGCAAGCAGATTTATTAAGGAAGCAAAGCAAGCAAGTTTATTAAAAATACACTTGGCATATAGCACAAGTGGGCCGTACAGCTAATCTGAGTGTGCTGCTCAGCGGGGGTTCAGGGGCTTTATACTTTTCTGTCTTCAGGTTTCGAAGTTCCTCTGCCGTAGATCTTGGGCAAAAGACAACTTTTTAAGGTCCCCCTTTTACTTTGTTGTGGCTTTTCTGAGAATATCTGGTGATTTTATCTTGGCAAGTCCCAAGACTGCTGACTTCTTTGTTCGGTGGGTAAGATAAAACTCCTCCTTTCCCCCTCCCCTTGCCCCCTCCTTTTCTGTATTCTCTCATTAGGGAGGAGAGGTATTCACCATTTGCTCTCAAGTGTCCTGAATTGGGGAAGATAAGGTCTTGCTGCAAGCTGCCCAAACTGTCTGGCCTTGTTTAATTTTCCTGTCTTGGTTTCCCCATTCCACTTGCCCTGGCTTACTGGCCTGTCTCAGAAGAGAGACTTCTGCCTCAGGAAAGCTTGAGTAGATGTATTTTGTTCTTGCTCCTGCTAAGTACAAATAAAAGCTCTGGATGTTTATAGAAAACAAACATGAGACTTTTAAAGTGGAAAAAAGGCAGACAGAGTTGGGACGATGGGGCCTAAGGAATAACATGGTTCTGAGTTCTCTGTTTTTTGTTTTGTTTTGCCTCATGTATCCCAGACTTGGAGGTGAAAAAGCTGGCAACCCTGAAGTGCCAATTGGTGCAGACAGAGAAAAAGAAAGAACAGCCCCAAATAAAGCCTGCTCTCTAGCCAAAGAACTAAGGAAGGGACAGAAAATGTTCACTTCTCTACTCTAGCCAAACACCACAGCAAGAACTGGCCCTACCTATACCAACAAAGGTCCTGTGGGGACCTGGATTTTCACTCTTGCCAGACCGTAAAGCCGTGCTCCAAATCCACCTCCCCTTTACAGGAGTGGTGCCAGGAAAGGATAAATAGGGAGATGGGACTATCATCCCCACTGGGTGTTTATGAAATAGCACCCCCTCCATGGAGTCAGCGTAGACCATTGGGGGAACTGAAACTTCTACCCTAATCCAGCAGTAATGAGGCACCTGCACTCCTCAACCTCATTACTGGGTGGTGTCAGGGAGGCTTACTGGAGAGTTAGGATTTTCACCACTGCCCAGTGTTAAAAAACCACACACACCACCATAGTGTCAGTGGAGACCACCTGGAAAACAGTAATAATACACAGTCTTATCTGTCCCAGCAGAAGGTGGTGTCTCTGCTCTCTTAGCCATGACAGTGTCAGAGGAAGCCAGCTAAAAAAGGTTTAAATAAGATCTAGTCTCATAACATAATGCTCAAAATGTCCATCTTTTGATAGAAAATCACAATACCAGATCAGAAAAATCTGAACTTGAATAAAAATCAATAGACATTTTGCTGCAAACCTAAAACAGCTTAAAAAAAAAAGTCTATTAAAAATGTCAATAGATGTCAACAGAGACAACAGAGATGTCAGAATTATGTAACAAAGGTTTAAAGCAGCCATCATAAATATGCCTTAATGAGCAATTGTAAACACATTTGAAACAAATAAAAAATAGAAAGTGTTAGCAAGAAACAGAGGCATAAAGTAGAACCAAATGGAAATTTTAGAATTGAAAAATACAATAACTGAAAAATTAAAAAAAAAACTAAATGGATGAGCTCAACAGCAGTATGGAAGGTACAGAGGAACAACTCAGTGAATTTTAAGACATCCAACAAATAACTTAGTCTTACAGCAGAGATAAAATAGACTGAAACAAAAACAGTGCTTCAGGGAGGCCAGCGTGGCTCAGCGGTTGAAGGTCAACCCATGAACCGGGAGATTGCTGGTTCGATTCCCAGTCAGGGCACATGCCCGGGTTGAGGACTTGATCCCCAGTAGGGGGCATGCAAGAGGCAGCCGATCAACGACTCTCTCATCACTGATGTTTCTATCTCTCTCTCCCTCTCCCTTCCTCTCTCTGAAATCAATAAAGATATATTTTTAAAAAAAGGCAGATTTTCAATAATAGGGGAAAATTATTCTGAATCAGTAGAGCTGGGCTTCTTTACTTGTCTTGTATCACACCACTGAAGAAGTGCCTCTGAACAGGACTCAGCCTTTTGTCTTCCAGCTGGCAGATGATGATCGCATCTCTGAGTATTTCCTTCCTCTGAAGTGACAAAAAGTGTCTTCTCCAGAGGCCTGTGCTTCCATATTGCCCCAGTGGGAGTGGCAATGGGGAAGCAGCAAAAAGAGGGGAGATAAGGCAATCGCAGCGTTGTAGGTGGACAGCATGTTCACAGGCAGTATTTGACATTCCAAACTTCACGCGGAAGGTAGTTAGGCTACGAAAATCTTTAGTTTGGAGTACTAGCTAGACTTAATTTATCATTGGGATCAAGAGAGCAGTTCCATAGAGTGGACAGAAAGCTGATAAGCCTGTGCCCAGGTGACTGAAGGGAACTCAAAAGTTGGAAGCCGTGCATGGACAAGTTCAGCTGGTCCATTCTAGGCCACAGGCACCTCTCATTTGATCTGATGCAATAGCCTACTAGCTGGTCTCCCTAATTCCTTCATTGCCTGTCTAAAAGTCCTTTTTAACAGAGCAGCCAGGGCGATTTTTTCCCAAAAGGTAAGTCAGAGAATGTTACGCCTTGACTTAAAACTTTCTGTGGCTTTCTACCTTACCCAGAATCAAAACCAGGGTTTCCGTAATGATTTAACATAGCCATATGGGATCTGGCTCTGTTATCCCTCTGACTTTTATCTTCTCAAAATTTTTTTTCTTGGTAACTTAATTCGGTGCCCTGTGCATTTGAGCTTGCTGATTGCCGTGCCTGGAATTTTCTTACCCCTGACACCTGCATCACGTTTTTTTTACCTCTTCGAGGCTTTCCTCATGTCTCCAGATTGGAGACACCTTCCTTGACCACCCTAAATAAAGTAGCATCTCAACCAAAACTTTTTATTGCCCTTATCTTTTATTTTTCTCTATAGCTCTTATTATTTTTACTGAGATATAATTGACATACAACATATTAGTTTCAGGTGTATAACATAGTATTTGTTTATATTGTGAAATTATCACCTCAATAAGTCTAGTTAACGCCTATCACCACAGATGGTTACAATTTTTTTTCACGTGATGAGAACTTTTAAGATCTATTCTCTTAGCAACTTTCAAATATACGATATGATTAACTGTAGTCACCAGGCTGTGTGTTACATCCCCAGGACTTATTTATGTTATAACTGGAAGTTAGTACCTTTTGACCACCTTTACCCATTTTCTCCACTCTCCACCCCCTTCATCTTTGGCAATCACCAGTCTATTCTCTGTATCTATGAGTTCATTTTGTTGTTTTGTTTTTTTCACATTCCACATTCCACATGTAAGTGAGATCATGCAGTATTTGTCTTTCTCTGTGTGACTTATTTCACTTAGCATAATGCCTTCAAGGTCCATTTGTGTTATTGCAAATGGCAGAATTTCCTTCTTTTTATGGCTGAGTAATATTTTGTTACATCTATCTATCATCTATCTATCTATCTATCATCTATCTATCTATCTATCTATCTATCTATCTATCTATCTATCTATCTATCATCTATCTATATCTATCTATCATCTATCTATATCTATCATCTATCTATCATCTGTCATCTATCTATGTATCTATCTATCATCTATCTATCTGTCTATCATCTATCTATCTATCTATCTATCTATCTATCTATCTATCTATCATCTATCTATCATCTATCTATCATCTATCATCTATCTATCTATATCTATCTATCATCTATCTATCTATCTATCTATCTATCTATCTATCTATCTATCTATCTATCTATCTATCATCTATCTATCTAATCTATCTATCATCTTTCTATCTATCTACCTATATCATCTATCAATCACATCTTCTATATTCATTTGATGGACACTTAGGTTGCTTCCATGTCTTGGCTATTGGAAATAATGCAGCAGTGAACATGGGGTGCAGATATCTTTTCAAATTAGTATTTTTGTTTTCTTCAGATAATTACCGAGAAGTGGAATTGCTGGATCTCATGGTAGTTCTATTTTTAATTTTTTGAGGAACTTTGATACTGTTTTCCATAGTGGCTGTACCAATTTACATTCCCATCAGTAGTGCACAAGGATTCCCTTTTTCCACATCCTTGCCAACACTTGTTATTTTTGATAATAATATGAGGTGATATCTCATTGTGGTTTTGATTTGCATAACATATATATATTTGCGTCCCCCATCTATAACAAAGTCTAAAGTATATCTCTGTGGTTTACCAAGGATGGTGAGGGGGTTGACAGGGAATTTAGTATTATTAAGGTAGCAGTAGTAGCATAGGCTAGGCCATGCTGTGTTAATAACACCCAAATACCAATATTTAACATGGAAAGTTTATTTCTCATTCAGACTACATATCCATCATGGGCTATATATAAGAGTATATCTATACGCTTCTAACTTCCTATCTGGTTCATGGGGCCAGTTTTCAAGGCCTTGTTGTCTCTGGCATGGGTTTGGCAGCCCCTTCTTAGATTTGGTGGTTCATAATTTAGCCAGTGAGAAGCCAAGAGATTTTGTATCTTGAGGCTGGTGTATACTAGAAGCCTCTGAAAGTCTTTGTTTAGGTATGGAGCATGTGCAAGCATATTGGGTTTCTAGCTTGAGGACTCTATCTTTGACTTAGGCTGTAACTTGGGTAACTCAGCTTGAGGAAAATTGGCTGTACCTGTAAAGGGGGAACTGTATGGAGCCATGTTATTGTTGTACCCATCTGAGGTCTAGATCAATGTCTTTAGATTAGTGTAATGATCTGCCTGAATTTCTCCTGCAGAGGTGCCTGGGTCCCTCTCAGTGCTGGAGCATGTCTACCTTGAATCCATCCTGATGTTCTTGGATATCATGAACCTATGGAAGTGCTGGGATTTTTATATACCCCTTTAAATCCCCATCAGAGAGAGAGAGAGAGAGAGAGAGTCTGGGGTGTGTAGGGGTAGGCAGTACAGTAAGGGAATCGGAAGAAGAGTGTGGAGTTATTCTGAGCCTATATGGGAGTCATTTTTTTCTCCACAGCTGCTTTCCTGGGATGCTGTGCTTTTCCAAAACAAGAATCTAGAAATATACAACTCAGGTTTATAATTTTAAAATACATGCTCCAAGTTAGTTATTTCTTTTTCCTTGAAAAATAGTCACGGGGGTGTATAGCATAGGGAATATAGTCAACAATATTGTAATAATTGTGTAGGGTCCAGGTGGGTACTGGAAATATTGGGGGAACACTTTGTAAAGTATAGGATTGTCTAACAACTATGCTTTACACCTGAAACTAATACAAAATAATGTTGAACGTAAACTGTAATTTAAAAATGCCACCGAGCCACACTGGCCGGGCATAATTTCTTTTCTTTTACAGTTGCCCAGGAAAAGTCAAGCTTGTGCTGGGCTTGGAGCCACTTAGCAAGAGTATGGGGCATGCCAAGGCCAGATGCTGCTTGTTTGAGACATTTTAGGAAAGTCTGCAGCATGAGCCAAGATAAGCCCTTTGTATAGAAATAACAATGGAAACAGCTTGGGTGGGTGCACAAATGGGCGGGGCAGTCTCAGGCATTCACCAAGGTGAGGCTAACAGTGTTAGCCAGGGTGATGGAGACTCAGATATGGTGCCCACCTGCCAGCTTTGTTCAGAGAGGGCTCAGAAAAGGAACAATGGTCTCTGCCAGCACATCTGTCTGGGAGAAAGCTGCCCCTCCAGCTCTCACCCTGATGCCAGACAATAGGATTCCTCCCCATATGTCCCTTGTGCCTTCCAACTGCTGCTGCAGCACTGGAGCTCAAAGCAACTGAGGCCGAGTAAGTCTGTGTGTGCAGGCCCTTTAAGAGGAATGCCTGGGACTCCAGCAGCTCTCCATCTCACTGAGACAAAATCTCTGCTGGAGATTATTATGCTAAGTGAAATAAGCCAGTCAGAGAAAGACCAATACCGCATGATCTCACTTATATGTGGAATCTAATGAACAAAATAAACGGGCGAACAAAATAGAACCAGAGACATGGATACATGGAACAGACTGACAGAGGTCAGAGGGGAGGGCGTTGGAGGGGACTGGAAGAGATTAACCAAACAATGTATATACATATATGCATAGCCCGTGGATACAGACAGTAGTGTGGTGAAGGCCTGGGGCGGGGAGGGGCTGGGTGGAGGGGGGAAAACAGGGGAATGGGGGACATCTGTAATATTGTCAACAATTGAAAAAACATATATATAAAGAAGATGAAGAGAGTAGCCAAAGAACATATATACATAGCCCATGGGGAGGGGGCTGAGGCTGGTGGAAGTGTGCGAGGAGGGGGGAAATGGGGGACATCTGTAATGGTGTCCACATTAAAAAATGTATTTGACAATTAGAATTTTAGGTTGATAAGTAGAGGTCTTTCTTTTGCTTTCCAGTAGGTGGCGATGTAGCACAAGCTTTTATTTTCTCTTTCCTGCAGTGCTGGGGCTTTCGGGTTGGATCTCTGTGGGGTCTTTCCCCTTGCTGGGGACTATACCCGGTATTTTCTGAGGAGTGGGGCGTCTCCTTTATGTTCCGGTCATCTCAGTCTTGGGGCACCACTCCTTTGGATTGGAAGTGGCAAAGTATGAATCTTTTTGTTTTGTTTTGTTCTTGGCATGGCCTTTCTGTTTCCAGAAGCCACTGGAAGAACTAGCTGCTCTGTCTGAGTTGACTCAGCTGCCTCTGCCAGGGTGAACCACTGTGGGTGGTGGAGGGGTGGGCGGAGGGGGGAAGTGAGGTTTCTCTTCCACTGCTCTGTTCTCTCTGGTGGGTGTAGCTGCAATTTGTGCAGAACACTTGGTCTACAAAGTTTTTTCAGCCCTTTCACGATCTGAGGACTTTGCTGCCAAGATACATGAAAAAAAGTAAAGAGCCTCCCTTCTACTCTCCGTGCTCTCTGTGCTACTCATCTGTCATAATTCCCTCCCATTTTAAAGCCCTTTTTCTTGAGGAGACCTCCTATTCCATATAACTTGGATAACTTTTATTTTATTATGTATTTTTTAAAATTAATTTTTGATTTTTAATTAGTTGACACACAATATTATATTAGTTTCAGGTGTACAACATAGTAGTTAGACATTTATATAATTTATGAAGTGACAAGCCCAGCACCCACCTGACATCATACATAGTTATTACAATATTATTGACTATATTCCTTATGACATACTTGACATCCCTGTGACTGTTTTTATAACTGGCAATTTGCACATCTTAATTTCTTGCCCCTTTCCACTCATTCCCCCAACCCCCTTCCATCTGGAAATCATCAAAATATTCTCTTTATCTATGAGTTTGTTTCTATTTTGTTTATTTTGTATTTATATTCCACCCAGAAGTGAAATCATGGCATTTGTTTTTCTCAGACTTATTTTACTTAGTCTAATACCCACTAGGCCTGTCTATATTGTTCAGATGGCAAGATTCCACCCTTTTTTATGTGTTAGTAATATCATTGTATACAGGTACCACCTCTTCTCTTTTTAAACTATGTCTTGATTGATTTCAGAGAGTGCACCACCTCTTTTTTATCCATTTGTCTATCGATGGACACGGAGGTTGCTTCCATATCTTGACTATTGTAAATAATGCTGCAGTGAACATAGGGATGCATATGTCATTTTGATTTAGTGTTTTGGATTTCTTTGGATAAATACCCAGAAGTGAAATTGCTGGGTCCTTTTTTGTCTCTTGTTACAGGCTTTGTTTTAAAGCCTATTTTGTCTGATATAAGTATTGATTCCCCTGCTTATTTTTCATTTACATTTTCATGAAATATGGTTTCCATCACTTTACTTTCAGTATACGTGTGTCTTTTGATTTGTAGTAAGTATCTTATAGGCAGCACATGTATGGTTCTTATTCTCTTTTTTAAAAAAATTTTTTTAAAAAAATTGATTTTTAGAAAGAGAGGAAGAGGGAGAGAAACATTGATGTGAGAGCAACATATCAATCAGCCGCCTCCTGCACACCCCCTATTGGGGATCAAACCCACAACCCCGGCATGTGCTCTGACTGGGAATCGAACCAGCAACGTTTGGGTGCATGGGATGACACTTCAACTGACTGAGCCATCAGCCAGGGCCACCCTATGTCTTTTTGTTGTTGTTAATCCTTACCTGAAGCTATTTTTTTTCATTGATTTTTTTGTAAAGAATTAAAGGGAGGGAGAGAAGGAAGGAGAGAGGGAGAAAGAGAGAGAAAGCGAGCGTGAGAGAGAGAAACATCGATGTGAGAGAGACACATTGGTTGGTTGCCTCCCACACATGCCCTGACCAGGGCCCGGGGATTGAACCTGTAACCCAGGTATGGGAATCCAACCTGTGGCCCCTCAGTGCACCACAGACCTCCAACCACTAAGCCAAACTAGCCAGGGACCACCCTATGTCTTTTGATTGGAGCATCTAATCCATTTACATTTAAAGTAATTATTGATATGTTTGTAGTTACTGCCATTTTATTATTCATATTTTTTATCCCCCCCCCCCCTTAAACAAGTCCCTTTAACATTTTTTGTAATACTGGTTTGATGGTGATGAACTTCTTTAGCTTATTTTTATCTGGGAAGCTCTTTATCTGTCCTTTGATTCTAAATTATAGCCATGCAGGTTAGAGTAATCTTTGTTGTAGCTCCTTATTTTTTATCACTTTGAATATTTCATGTCCATCCCTTCTAACCTGCAAAGTTTCTGTTGAGAAATCAGCTGACAGTCTTATAGCAGTTCCTTAGTAGATAACTGCTTTTCTCTAGCTACTTTTAAAATTCTCTCTGTGCCTTTAAACTTTGGTATTTTAATTATGATGTGTCTTGGTGTGGGCCTCTTTGGGTTCATTTTGTTTCAGACTCTTTGTGCTTCCTGGGCTTGTATGTCTATTTTCTCCACCAGGTTATGGAAGTTTCTTGTAATTATTTCTTCAAATAGGCTTTTGCTGGGTGTGTTCACCTGTCCCAGAGCCACACCTCTGAGTCTGCTGGGAATATTCCCCTGACCTGGGAGGGCGGAGCCCCTTGTATGCAGTCTGGTTGGGTCTGCTGGAAGTTGTGAGGGGGAAGCACCAGTCTGGTTCCCGGGAAAGTGGGTGGAATGGTCCCACCCCAAAGCCAGTCACAGATGCCCCTAAGACTGCCCAGATCTGTAGGCTTGACCTCTGTTGCTGTCTCCTCAGCAGGGGTTGAGATGCAGGGTGGGGCAAGCAGGATTCCTGAGGGTGGGGTGAGCTGTATCCCCAATGGTGGGATAATTTCCTTTCCCCAGGCTGCTGCTGCTGGGAGAGGCTTGCTTGTCTCAGGAAAAATGGCTGCTGCCGTATGGGTTGGGGATGATGAATATTTTCTTCCATTCTGTGGGTAGTCTTTCACTCAGTTGGTGTGTTTTAGTCCATCTGAGCTGCTATAACAAAATACCATAGGCTGGTAGCTTATAAACATTTACTTCTCATCCCAATATCACCCCCAAGAGCTCTAGGTTCTTCTGTGACAAACTGTACAGAGCATCTAACCTTCTTGCCCAAACCCAGGTCTCTAAGGTGTAGGATTCACTGCCCCATTCCCTAAGTTGAGTCAATGACAACCTCCCTAGCCTCACAGGGATATAGCAGGCCACTGGGACTCCAGTCACCACCTACAGACAATTGACCCTATACAACCATGGTGGTCCATTGGTCACCACACAATGTTTAATGTTTTATGGCCTTTATTGATACCAGTTCCCAAATCAATGTCCTGTTTGGGGCCCACTGCAGACCGCATGGGCTCTAAAGGACTGAGCTTTAATATGAAACAGAAACTCTGGACACTAGATTTTGTTTTGGCCTTGATGAAGACAAAATTGTACTTTTTCATGGCAGGATGGATGGAGATGGGGCATTGGAAACGCAGGGGCAGCCTTCTATTTCCACCCAAAGAAATCTTACCACGCCACAGTCTCCCATATGTGGGTCTGAGGAATGCTTTCCTCACAATCCCATGAAAGAACACAATTTCCACTGGCAGCAATATGGCCCTAAATAAATTGAAACAAGGCCTTTACTGATTAAGATCCATTATACAATATCTATTAAGAGAAGAGGTAATTATTCCCACTCTTTCTCCATTTTACAGCCCAATTTGGCCTGTTTTAAACTTAGAAAGAATGAATGGTACCTTATGGCAGATTACCACAACTTAATGCCATGGTCTCACCCATTAAAATAAGACTGAGCATAGGTCAAATGACCAAAGGGTACAAGTTTTCCGTTATGAGTAAATACGCAGGATCTAATGTATAGCATGATGACTATAGTTAATAATAGTATATTCTATACTTGAAATTTTTCTAAGAGAGTGTTCTTATAATACATACACACAAAAAGGTAATTGTGAGGTGATGGATATATTAATTAACTGATGGTGAGAATCATTTCACAGTATACACATGCACACATGTAAAATTACATTGTATATTTTAAATATATACAATTTTATTTGTCAATTATATCTTAATAAAGCTGGGGTAGGGGGAGAAGTGACCAACACCATTCCATCTGCCATGGCCAAATACCTTGCTATTATAGATTTGGCTAGTGTATTCTGTTCAGCTCCTATTTCAACAACCTTTCAGTTCACATTCAGCTTTGAAGGAATGCAATACATTTTTACTTGGTTGCCCATAGGGTATCTAAGTAGACTGGCTATTGCACACAAGCTCTGTTGACAAGATCTCAATCAGATCCAGGTGTCCCTAATGTTCCCAGGGTATGGTACTACATTGATGACATTCGCAGATTAAGGTACTTACTAGACACTGACACAGGGCATACAAACACTTACCACTGCTCTTACTGAGAGGGTATTGGCTATTACCCCACACGAGATTCAGGGGCCTGTCACCTCAGTCAAATTCTTAGGCCTTACCTGGTCTGCTGAGGGCAGCTCCATTCCAAATGTCGTTAAAAGGCAACTTCTAACTTTATCAGCCCCAACCACTCTCAACCAAGCCCAGCACCTATTAGGTTTCTTTGGCTTCTGGAGGCAATATATTCCTGTTTACAAATATTGCTAAAGCTTATTTATGCTTTCGCCTTTAAACCACTGTGAATGGGGGCCCTTTTAGACAAAAAGCCCTAGAGTCAGTCCAGGTGACCAGATAACATTGCTTCCTTTACTGCCTCCTAAAGATTCCTTCATGGTGGAAGCTCTGGTAACATGTTATGCTTCTTAAAGTCTAGACCACCCACAATGGCTATAAATTGCCCATGAGTTTCTGGTGCAAAAAGCTGCATACTTCAGCTTTTCATGATACATGCCATTAGAGCTACTGCTGATGGCAGCATACTGGGGCTCCTGGAAATGGAGGCTGTCACAGGATCTGACCCTGTGACTCTTAATACCCAATTACCTATTATGCTCTGGGTCATGGAAACAGTACCTTGCAAGGTTGGCATGGCCACTAAGAACTTGCTGAAATTGAAGGGGCATTTATGGGATAGCATCAAACCTAGGTTCTCTCATATATTCTTCCTATAGGAGAAAGTAACCTCTGTCCTCAATTACTTGCCAGATTCCACCATACTAGAAGAGGTCATCCCTCTCCCAGACCCCTTGGTTACCTGAGGAGCCCCTTGGGATCAACTGAGTGAACAGCAATGGAGTTCATCTATATTTTATGGATGACAGCGCCATCATTTCACATGATGGAGCTTGCTGGAGGGCTGTGGATTTTATGCCTTAACCAAAACATTTCTGATAAAGGATGGGACCTAAGGGTCAGCACTATTGGCTGTACTCTTGGCATTGGAGGATGTCCTGGTCAACAATCTTGGACCAATAGTCTAGCCATTTAATCCAGCCAAGAGCAATGACAGTTTTTCGTTCAAGGCCTACCCCTTTGGTGTAATAAAAAAACTTTGGGTAAATCCTTGCCTTTTAGATATCATCAAATATACAAATTAGGGTTACATGTGTATCTGCTCATGCCAAGGCTCAAGTTGCTTAGGTCCAATTTAATGCTCAAGTTGATAAGCACAAATTTTAGTGACTCAGGCCAAAACTTCCTCACATGACATTCCAGATACCACTTCGCTGGTTCAGTGGGCCTGTGGAATATCAGAGCATAGAGGAGCATCTGCCCTTAATGCTTGGGATAAATGCATAGGTTTTTCCTATGTTCTGTCATGACCAATGTGGTGACAAGTCAATGCACTCTGTGGAAAGACCTGTTACTGGCAATATAATTGCTGGGGTGCCATCCCATAGCTCTTGTAGTCAGTGGCAAATATATTTTATCAAACCACTGCCCTTCTTATGCTTTGACCATGATGCACACCTACACTGACTCTTACATGACCATTCCACTTAGACATTCAAGTGCATAACTCCTGTATGTGGACTAAAACACTTCATTCCCTTTGGAGTTCCAGACATTATCCACCAAGGTACTCAAATACACAGCCTTGGCCTCTTGAACAAGGCATTCAATGTAACTTGCATCTTTCCTCAGCCCAAAGCTGCCAATCTTTTAAAACACCACACTGGCTTACTAAAAAACCCTTAACTGAAATTACAAAGTCATTGGCCTTCTAAATGAGTCTCCCTCCTGCCAGTGGCCCTCATTAAATTAAATTCCTGGCCCCTGAAACTTTCTGTATCAAAATGCACTGATAACACCTCAGTTGCCTTTTCTTGCCTTCTGTGGTGACACTCACAAATCCAGGTTTATGAAGATCACATTAAACTAGCAATGTCTCCCTTCCCTCTTCTATCACTTAAAAAAAACAAAAAACAAAAAACAAAAAAACATATCTTGATTTCAGGGAGAGGGAGATAGAAAAATCAGTGATGAGAGTCATTGATTGTCTGCCTCCTGCATGCTCCTGACGGGATCGAGCCTGCAACCCGGGCATGTGCCCTGACTGGGAATAGAACCTTGATCTCCTGGATCCTAGGTCGATGCTCAACCACTGAGCCACATCTGGCTGGGCTCTTCTATCACTTTTGAGTCTTGCCTCATCCCAGTTTTGATGGAAATCAGACCTAGGACAAATTTTTAATTATAATTCATTTACTATTACTAGCAATCCACTAGAGCTATTCAGGTACCCTGATAATGGTGATTTACCTAAGCCATGAGCTTTGCGAAAATTTTCAACCTAGGAAGAATACTTAACTGATAATGTCAATGATGAGTTCAGGTAGAAGAGAGCATTGTCTCAGGACCCCCACCCACAATGGTGTGGAGAGCAGAAAGGCCAAAGATTAAAATTGCTCTGTATTAATCATATTTTCTAGTGTTTTTGTTTGTTTGTTTATTTTTTAAATCTGATGATTTGAGGTCTGGGACCTTGCTGACTAAAGAGGGACTGCCCCTCCCAGAGTTAGATTCCTAAAGTTAGCAAATGACTCTCCTGAAAGTGCACCTTTCATATGTAATCTAATCAATCCAGAGTCCTTATCTCTCAACTGCCACCTTTTATCAGGCGCTTATACTTTGGCAATTATTCCCCTGCCCTAATTACCCAAGGGGCAGGTATCAGACAAATAGGTATAGCACCTACACCTGGAGCCCACTGAAATTATTCAAAGTAGCCAGTCCTAAAACCTTGCTTAGCATGCCTTGCTCATTCCTTCCTGTATAAGCCACAGTAAAGGCTTTCCTCTCTCCCCCTATGACTGAACTTAGTGTTCTTTCACGTGTCCTTGTGTTATATGGCGTGTGCCCCTTCACTTGGGAACTATGAATAATAAACTGTTAATGTAAGAAGCATCCAAACCTTGATTGGATAGGCTCATTTCTAGTGTTTCTACTTAAATGGTTGACTTGATCTGAGTCACACACCTAATACTTCAGGTATGTGCCCTGACTGGGAATTGAACCTGCAGGCTTTTCCGTGTACACAATGATGCTCCAGCCAACTGAGTTACCCAACGGGGCAGAACCAGGTCTATGCTGCATTAATTTTTTGTGTAGTCTTTTTGCTATTTCATTCAAGCTAAATATCACTAAACTTCTATATCTGATTTTCCTCATCATCCATTGTTCTTTTATGCTCTGAAATTATCTGCAATACTAGGACTGACAAGCATGTTTCCATTTATTATCCGCTGGTAATTGCTAACCCTTTCTAAGGGTCAGAGGGCTTGTTAAACATTTTTTGCCAGATACTTAAGCTTCCAACCACTTTCCTGCTTACTTAGATTTGGTTTACAGTTCCATTCATTTGGGGGGGAAAACCCTCCTGATTATTTTAATCTACAAAATTTTATTACACACAATAACTGTATGTAGAGTAAATATGGGTTAAAATTAACCTCCTCAGGAAGGGCATTTAGTAACATTATGCCAATTGCTGCCAAGCTTACTATTTTCACAAAAAAGATGCACAGATGCTGTTGTCTTAGCAGATTTCTAATTCTCTAACATCAATACCTCTTCAGTGAGTTTTCATTTGGAATTTCCAGAGACTCACATGTTCTGTAAGATAAATCAAGCTATAAAAGGCTTATTTTATATATTGCATATTATATATATAGACTAACTTATATATATTTCTCATGTGTGTCTACTGTGACAACTATACTTCCAAATTTTACTCACCTATCTTTATCTCCCTGTCTTTACTATGAACTCCTTGATGTTGGATAAGGTGTAAACTATGCCTAAAATTACCCCTATAATTATGACAACTATACGATTCCTTCTAATAGTATTGTGTAAGGTTCTTTCTACATTAATGACATTCATATATTCATGACTAACAACATTCTCACAATCATAACATAAGGATTTGTTTCAGTAGGAATTCTCCAGTTGAATGATTGTGAAAGAACTTTCTCCACACTGATTACAATGAGAGCTATTACTCCTCAAAGTGAATCATTTCATGTTGAGAAATGTCTGAGAGATGTACCTTTCTCCACTCTGATTACAATGAGAGCTATTACTCCTCAAAGTAAATCACTTCATGTTGAGAAATGTCTGAGAGATGTTTGGTAGTATCTACCATAAGCTGAAAAAGCTTACATACATCCTTGGGTGGAGTAATTCCAGTTTTAGTATAAAATCAACAGAAATACATACACACACACACAAAGGAATATACCAGAATATTTGTGGCAGTATTTTTATTACAACACAAAATTATAAAAAATACAAATAACCATCAAGAGGATAAACAGTGGTATATTCTTAAAGTGGAATACTATACAAAATGAATATGAAAACACTACTGCTACATACAATAATGTGCAACTCTTCAGAATGTTGAGTGAAAAGGGACACAAAAGAATTCATGATGTATGATAAAAATATGTAAAGACATGCAAAAACTACTTCATGATGTTATACGCCAGGGAAGTGATAATCTTTGGGGAAGTAACAACTACTTTTTATTCACTGAATGCAATGAGGAATATAGTTCATATTTCATTTCTCTTATGGAGACTAATGCTTATAGTCATTTTAAAACCTTGCCTCTCCATGTATAAGTTTTTAGAAAGTAAACTGAGTCATAACTTGAAAACAAAAATTTAGATTCATTGCTGACAGAGTTCAGTAACAATGATGACACTCATATTTATGCTAGTAAGCAGTAAAACAGTTATGCTGTATGGTACTTTAAATTAATAATCATTATTACATTTGTGATTAAAATTACATTAGCATGCTTTAAAAAAAGCTAAAGTTTTACAATAACTTGGGAAGGAAGGCTTACCAAAGAAATCACATCTTATTGCATTTTCATTTTTTCTCCTTTGTGAGTTCTCTCATGGACAATGAGGTTTCTCTTATAACTGAAGGACTTACTACACTCATTACAAATATAGGGTTTCTCCCCCGTGTGAGTTCTCTGATGTACAATGAGATTTGTTTTCTGGCGGAAGCACTTCCCACATTCATTACATTTGTATGGTTTTTCTCCTGTATGAGTTCTTTGATGATGAATGAGATATGACTTCCTGCTAAAGGCTTTCCCACACTGAGAACATTCATAGGATTTCTGACCTGTATGTATTTTCTGATGTACAGTGAGGGTTGCTTTCTGGCGAAAGGATTTTCCACATTCATTACAAATATAGGGTTTTTCCCCTGTATGAATTCTCTGATGTAGATTAAGATTTGTCTTCTGACTGAACGATTTTCCACATTCATTACATTCATATGGTTTCTCTCCTGTGTGAGTTCTGTGATGATCAATGAGGTATGACTTCATTCTAAAGGCCTTCCCACAGTGAGGGCATTCATAAGATTTTTCACCAGTATGTGTTCTCTGATGTGCTACAAGGGTTGTCTTCTGGCGGAAGGACTTTCCACATTCATTACAAATATAGGGTTTCTCCTTATTATGAGTTTTCTCATGAAGAGCAAGGGTTGTTTTCTGGGAGAAGGATTTCCCACATTCATTACAAATATAAGGCTTTTCCCCTGTATGAGTTCTCTGATGTACAGTAAGGTTTGCCTTCTGGTGAAAGGACTTCCCACATTCTATACAAATATAGGGCTTCTCTCCTGTATGAATTCTCTGATGTAGAGAGAGAGTTGTCTTTTGGCGGAAAGACTTCCCACAGTCATTACACTCATATGGTTTCTCTCCTGTATGAGTTCTCTGATGACGAATGAGGTGTGACTTCAATCTGAAGGCATTCCTACACTGTGGACACTCATATGATTTCTCCCCTGTATGTGTTCTCTGATGATCAGTGAGGGCTGTCTTTAAACGGAAGGACTTACCACATTCATTACAAACAAAGGGTTTCTCTCCTGTGTGAGTTCTCTGATGATCAGTGAGATATGATTTCCTTCTAAATGAATTTCCACATTGATGACATTGATAGGGTTTTTCCTCTGTGTGAATTCCCTGATGCAGAATCAGTACTGACTTCCTGCAGAAGGACTTCCCACATTCAGGGCAAATATGTTTTTTTTCAATATTGGTTGCTCTTCTCCTTTTATTATATTCAGATGGGTTTTCATTTACGTATGCTCTATGATATGTAAATAAGCCTCCTTTTTTAAGCAATAATTTCTCACAGTCATTATACCCAAATGACTGTGCTGGAGTTTCCATCTTATGATACTGCATAAGCACTTCATTATGACTGATAGCCCTACCATTTTGATTATGGGGTTTGACTCCATGGTGAGCTGTCTCTGGTTTAGCATTGAAGAGTGATTTCTCATATCCATTATACTCACTATGCCTCTTTCTTGCAGAACTTAGATTACTAATGATTAATTCTGACACATTTTTAAAAATCTTTCCATCATGGTCATATTCAGGAATTATATTTTTTGAATTTATAGGGGTTTTGCTTAAAGTAAATGTCTTGTCATACACATTATTGTTCTCCTTAATCAGTTTTTTGTGACTGATGAATACAACTGATCTAGAATACTTATCTTGGCATTCCTTGAATTTCACTAAAAAGTCTTCGGCTTTCCAATTTTTTTCTAGAAAAGAATATAATTAATAACAACTTGTGAATATTCACACATTTGCTATGAAAAGGAACTGAACCAGCATCTATTAAATGAGGCAAAAGAAGACCTCAGACAAATTACTCCTTGCATGGGGCACAAACGTGAAATAAAATATCTGCTTCAGTGTGGAAAAGAATAAAAAAATAAGCAATGAATACTAATAACTTTTCCACTTTGCAACAGAGCTTAAAACATAAAGTTGACCAAACGAGAAGCAGTGAAGAGAAGACAAAAATGGCAGAAGAGGGATTGATGTTTTGATAGGTAGATTCAGAGGCAATAAAGTGAAACTATCAAGGGCATTAAGCTTTAAGTAGGATGGACAGGATTAGTAGAAAAGCTTATTCAGGGAAAATATTAGAGAAAGGATTACTTCTGGAGGACATAGATGAGAGCTAGATTGCAAGGTAAAACACTTCCAGTTGTTCCACCACCCCCATCCTCATAGCCGTCAATGGTTAAGTAATAATTCCAGCATCAATTAATTTCTTAGTGTTTAGAAAAACTACTCTATTAGTCTAGGTCTAATCCTCCATATAGCTGGGAATCATTTTCTCTTCTGACAAAACACTAGGAAAACACAAAAAGAAATTTAAAACAGACTAGAGGTATATTCACTGGTGTATTCAGATTGCTGTTACTATCAATTCTTTCAGAATTGTTCAATAAAAAAACCTTTCATGACCATCAGTTATAACTATTCCTCTTTTCAATTGCTGACTTATTTTTTCAGGTTTAAAGAAAGGCTTTTCAGGTCTCTCCTAATACAGTAACATTCCCCAACTCCAGATGAGACTGTTCATTCTGGTTCTAGATCATTCTTTAACTTTAACCTTCATTTCTCTTAAAAGTTTAGAGCTATATTTGACTTCTGTTATTTTGTAATCATCCAAATCTAGTGGAACAATGCTAAATCTAGGCTCAAAAATATTTTTCTGCCTTGAGTCCATTACCACCAATACTAACATACAAGGAATTTATCCTGTAAACAAAACTTTACATCCCCCTAGAATCACTGTTTACATTCAAACATGTTTTAAGGGTTGTCCCCATATATGACAAATCTCAGCCATAAAAAGTTTACATTAATACTATGTATATAAGTAGTGTTTGGTAGAAACCAAACATTTCAATCAGAATGTATATAGCCATGGCCTAAGTAGGTATATCTGAAAGGAACTTATAAGTACATGCTTTCTGAACGAGGGAAACAAGGTATCTCTCCTGTATAGCTCCACAAACAATTCATGAAGCAACTACTAAATACCTAACAAGTACATACTACAGCAAAGACTAAAACAGGGGATCTTATCTTTGAGGGAAAGAATTCTTAAGCATAAACCATGTACAATCAGATATTACATTATATGATCACATCCAAGTACTGTGTATGTTATAATTTGTAAATAGCAAGGGAATTAACAGAAAACAAAACAAAACAGTGGATATGATGAGGAAGGAGTAGTCAAACAATAGTTCATGGAGAAGAAATCTCAAGACTTAACCATAAGATATACAGTTTATGGAAGGGAAAACACAACACAATGAAAAATAAAGATATGACAAATCCTACATTTTTGGAGAAAAGTTAAAAGACTGGATCAAGTGGAAATTAGCAAGAGTTTCCCACAAGAGAGAGAAATAAATTTGAAAAGACCAGATTAAAATTTACTATGTTAGTCCTTGAATAATTTCAATTTCACATAAAAAATAAATAACAGGTAACAATTAATAGATATATCTTGTCAGAATAGTAACAATATAAATTTTAAAAACTGGGAAAAAATTATAGCAAAACTAAGCTGCAATTACAATAATCAAGACAAAAAATAAGATAGTTGTTATTTTATATAATGTCAGTGAGAAATGTCAATATGGGAGGAAGTAAATATATTTCACAGGCTGATAAACATAACACAAGTTGTGAAGAGAACCATAAGAAATGATGACAGAGAAAAATTAAGCTGGTATCAGGCAGGAAAAAAAACAAGTTAGAAACAGATAAAAGAATTTAAGAGCTAGGAAAGTTAGTCATTTTCACATCCAACATATTGTCACAAAATAGATTGCAGAACTCCTGAAAGACTAGAGTGAAGGTGAGAGAAGTACGCTGAGTACATCCACTTAAAGGCATTGACAAAAAATAAAGAGTTTAAGTCCTGAGAATGGATGAGTTTATTATAATTCAAAAGCTTATCCCTGGAGGACAAATCAGACAAATAAGACTGAGAGTCCAGTGAAACAATATATGTTAAAAGAAAAAAAAATCTGTGTGACTACTACATGCCAGGCACTGTTTCAGGCAATCTGGCCACAATGGTGAAGAAAATAGACCAAGTTGGAAATAATCACTTAGAAAATCATGGTTAAGAATGAATTAGTAAAAAAAAAAAAAAAGAATGAATTAGTGTTTTATCCAAACCAAGGGTTGACTTAAAGAATGATGATCAGCCATATGAAATGAAATGAAGCACAACATTTAATGGAGAAAAATGCTAACTGTGAAATATTCAGTCTAGACCAAGCCATGGGAGTTTTAAAATTAATAGATACATTTATGGTGAGAATGGGAACTTAGACTTGGCACGCAAAAAAAGTCTGAGGTAACAAAAGGAAAATGGAAAGCAACTGAGAAGAGAAGCATTGACCAAGAATTTTCTCTTTTTTAAAGATAGATTTAAGAATTCCTAAAAGAAATCTATACAATGGCAATGAGAGGATTGAGAATGCTAGAAAATGACAAAAAACGAGAAAAGAAATCTAAAAGAAGGAAGTCTTATAGTACATTTTGATTAAGTCAGAAGTGGCAACTATCTTTGATAACATCAAACAAACTAGGAAAGAATATTATATAGAGAGTGATATTAGAAAGTTTGCTTTAAGTTTACAGGCACAATGGTCATTTCAAAGGTTAAGAGCCTTTAAAAAGAAAGTGCCAAAATATTTTCAAGTTGTCACCAACCCCATAACCACTTAAAAATTTATTTTCTACTAGTTTCATCTGCCTGAGAGTCTGAAACTCACCTAAGCAGGTGTGACCTGTCAATGATGTCCATGGCTCTTCTCCTCGTTCCAACTTCAGGATCACATCAGGCTTGGTCATGTGACACCCTGATAAGGAAAGATTTGGATTAAATTGCTTAGGGCATAGTATACTTGAAAAAACTAGTAAGGTGCATTTTCAGTACTGCATATTAAAATACACCTTTGCAGAACAGTAAACTTAGCACCTTGTACTGGGCAAGTGAAAGATACAATCATTCTTTCTGCTAACCCAAAAGGATTAATCACCTGTTATCCCTGAAATTCAAGATCACATATACTTTAGGCATTTTGAAAGAAAATACATGCTACTGGAAAAGTTTCAGAGGTTTTCTTACCCACAGAAATGAGGTGGCAATAGTTTTCCAACATTACATCCATGTATAGAGTCTTCTGAGCAGGATCCAGGTGCTGCCATTCCTCCTGTGTGAAGTCCACAGTCACATCATTGAATGACACTAACCCCTGCAATGGATAGGAACTGTGATCACAACAAGTTGACTAGATATTAGGGACTAGTTTTGATGCTGTTTCTTTGTGGCATTCATAAGAAAACTTGTAAAGAAAGCCTATAATTTTTTTTTGTTTTGTGATTTACATTGTGAGGAAAACAAAATCAAAGTACAAGTACCTACCACCAAATTTATTCAATAACTCATTCTAAAACTATTTACTGTGAAGTCACTGTGTATCCCAAAACTGCATTTGTTCGCTGGGATGCCAGGACATACAAAACTCTGACCCTGCTTCTAAGAAGTTACAGCCTCAAAACCTGTAACACGTACCTTCAAGAAAGTATGTAAACACAAACCTGCAAGATATCACAGGTAAGTACAACAGAAGTATGTACAAGATGCAGTATGTCATAACAGCAGAACAATTTTCTCAGCTTTCACTGAGGAGGTCAATTTTTTTCCCTTCAAGATTACTTGATGTGCAAGAAGAATATGGTTTTAAAACACAATGGAGTGACTTTTGGCAGGAAGTGATCACAAAGTGAACTGTCCAGGAAAACAATCTCCCAGTTAATCATTATAAAATCTGAATACAATACATATTAACCAACTAATAGATGGCACTGAAAAGCAACCAAAACAAGCAGAAATATCCTTAAAAAAGACAGCAAGTGCAATGGGTAAGACTGTTGTTTGTGGCTTTTTAAAAAATATATATATCTTTATTGATTTCAGAGAGAGGAAGAGAGAGGGGGAGAGAGAGAGATAGAAACATCAATGATGAGAGAGTCACTGATTGGCTGCCTCCTGCAGGCCCCTGACTGGGGGTCAAGCCCGTAACCTGGGCATGTGCCCTGACCGGGAACTGAACCGTGATCTCCTGGATCCTAGGTCGATGCTCAACCACTGAGCGATGCCCAGCTGGGCGTTTGTGGCTTTTTTGCATGAAGTACTGTACCCTAAACCCCATAGCTCTTCAAATAGAAAACCACAGAGAACTTCCTCAAAGGTGGTATAGGACAGAATTGGATGGCAGAGGAGCTGGATATTAAGGGATAAATTCTGAAAGAGAACTGTAGAATAGATGAGACCTAAAATCTGAGTGTAAACTATGCCAGAACTCCAGACTGAGAGTTAAATTACGCAATTGTTGGAGAAATCATAGAGGGCTTAGGAAAAAGCAGACAGACAGATACCAGAAAAGTTTTAAAAAATAAAAGTGCTCCTAATGAGATTGAGATTTCTGCAGTTTTGATTACCAGCATTCCACAAACTGCTGCTAGCTCAAGCAGAAGAAAACTGAAGCCTTACACACTCAGGTGTCAGAAATTGGGGCTGACAAAATAGCAGGATATTATAAAGGGTAAAACCCTGGGAAAAAGTGAACGGTAGAGAGTAAGCCCCCAAATCTATGTATAAGCACTCAACAATTCCTTGCCTGAGAGCTAAAGACCATGAGTAAGCTACCTGCCCTCAGGGGCCAGGGTAAAAAGCAGTAGCTGGAGGTTAAAGAACTAAGTGATGTATCAGCTGTTTCATACTTGAAGGGGAAATGGCGGGGGGGGGGGGGCAATAGGGCAGACCATGAAGCTTGAATCCAACTAAGTGAACTGCCTACTAGAAAAAAGACCAATAATCATTAGAACAATAAACATAACAGATTTTGAATTACTATAACTAATTATTCATGAAGTCCAAGTTTCTAGCAAAAATTACTAGACATGCAAAGAAAACAAAAAAAAAAAAACAAAAAAAGGAGGGGGAATATGATCCATATTCAGAAAAAGAGAGTCAGAGTAACTAAGTAATTAGTGCCCCAAAAGGCTTCAAAGCATCTGTTCTAAATGCTTCAAAGAAGTAATGGAAAACTTGGCATGGAGTACCAGAATGTCAGCTATAAAAAAGTACCAAATGAAAATTCTAGAGCTAAAAGTACAATAACTGATATGAAAATTCACTACACAGACTCACTAGCAGACCAGAAATAGAAAAAAGAACCAGCAACCTTGTAAACAGATCAATAGAAACTGAGCAATCTGAATAGAAAGAATAAATAAGGAAAAAAGAAGAGAATTACAGAGATCTGTGGGCCAATTTCAAAATAACCCAGCACAGACATAAGCTGTGTGCCAGAAACAGAAAAAATAAGTTTGAAAAAAAAATTTAGGGTAATAATGGCCTAACACATTCAGAGTTAGAAAAAACTTTAACTTATATACCAAAAATGTATGACTCTCAAAAGGATAAAAACCAAAGAAAACCACACCCTGGAAAACCCTAATCAAACTGTTAAAAGTCAAAGATAACGTTAACCAAGAATATTTTCAGCAAAATTACCTATTAAAAATAAAGACAACATAAAGCTATTTTCAGATAAAATCAAAGAATTCATCACTAGCAATACTGAATCACCAAAAACAGTAAAGGAAGTTCTTCAGGTTGAAGGTAAAAATGCCACCCAATGATAACTAAAATCTTTAGGAAGGAATGAAGAGGCTGAGTAAATTTATATATAAAAGACTATAAATATTAATTTCCTTCCTTCTTTAAAAGGCATGACTATGTCAAGCAGGTGCTGGTGAAAATTTTCTGCTGTTTTAGCATGAAAGCAACCATAACAGTACGTAAAATGAATGAGCAAAGTTGTGTTTCAACAAAATCTCATGTATGGACACTGAAATCTGAACTTCACAAAACTTTCATAGATCAGAAATATTTTACTTTTGCATTCTTCAAACATTTAAACTATAAAAACCATTCATAACTCACAGTTTGTACAAAAGCCGACATCAGTTTGGATTTGGTCTCTGGGTTGTAGGCCACTGATTTAAAGTAAATGTTCCAAAATCAATTACTTACAAACATAAATATCCCATACAGGGCAAAACCAAAACCAAAACAGACCCCAAAAACAAATGATGGGGAGGTCAGGAAACAGATCTATAATATTTTAAGATTGATGTCTATTCCTTAAGTAATTCAATATTATCTCTAAGTAAATCATAAGAAGTTAAAAGATGCATGTTGTAATCCCTAATGCAATAAAATAATGATACAAATAGAGATAACTAAAATGTCAATAGATGAATGAAAAGATATTATTAAAATGTATTTGATTGACACAAAATAAAACAGGATTAGGAAGAGATGAACAAAAACAGGTTAGAAGGCTCCTTAATGAATATTATGAAGTGTATGACACCAATCAAAGGCTAGATACTTTTATGATTCCAACTATACAACATTCTGGAAAAGGCAAACTTATGGAGACAATAAAAAGATCAGAGGATGCCAGAGATTAGGGGACAGGAAGGAATGAATAGGGAGAGCACAGAAGATTTTTAGGGCAGTAAAACTATTCTGTATAATAGTGTAATGATGGATATATGTCATCATACATTTCTCAAAATCCACAGAACACCCAACACCAAGAATGAACACTAATGTAAACTATGAACTTTGGGGGAGAATGACGTGTCAATGTAGGTTCTTTGACTATAACGAAGGTACTACTCTGGCACAAGATGTTGATATTGGGGGAGGTTATGTATGTGTGGGGTTATGTGTATGTGAGACTCTCTATTTTCTACTCATTTGTCCTGTGAACCTAAAACTATCCTATAATATAAAGTCTAGTTAAATGGATTAAAAAAGAACAATTAGGAAAACAGAAAAAAAAAAACCCACCCAAAATGGCAGCCCTAAATCCTCTATAACTTCAATTGTATTAAATGTAAATGTACTAAACACTCCAATAAAAAGGCCAAAATTATTAGAATGTATAAAAAGCAACATTCAAATATGTTCAGTCTACAAGAGACATACTTTAAATAACACAGACACAAATATAGTGAAAGAAAAAGGATGGAATATAAACACTAACCATGGAAAAGCTGATTTGGCTACAGTAAAAGCAAAAAACACATGTCAAATGGAAGAGTATTACTACTACGAAGAGGAACATTTTATAATGATAAAAGAGTAGATACACCAGTAAAATATAACAATTACAAATGTATATGTACATGAACAGTTTCAAAATACATAAAACAAGATTTGACTTTGGGTGGTGGACACACAGTGCAATATACTGATCTTATAACATGGAAACCCACACCTGAAACCTATATGATCATATTAACCAATGTCACCTCAATAAATTAAAAAACAACAACAAAAAACCAAAATACATGAAGCAAAAGTTGGCAAAAGTAAAATGAGACTTTAAAAAGTCCTAAATGAGATTCCAAGATGGCTGCAGAGTAGCTAGAAACAGCGTCCACTTATTCTCAGGCCCATACTGAATTTATAGCCAAATTACAGAGCAATTAACTTGAAAAACCAAGTGAAGTATAGCTGATCTGAAATATTATATATAACCAAGGAGTATGGAAAAAGCCCCAGAGACTGTTAAAATGGGCAGAGATGTGGAGGGGGAGAGTGCCCTCAAGCAGGTGTGGGGGTGGCTGAGAAGCTGGAGGGATATGGCTACAAAGCTTCCTCTCCCTAAAAGAGTGGGGTCTCAGCCCTTCTCAGGGATCCCCAACCCAGAGCAACAGACTTAAAGAGGAGCCCGCATAGCATTGGTGGTGAAAAATCAGTGGGGATTCTGTCTGCCTGGGAGTCTGGGAAAAAACCCTGCCTCGGGGGGCAGCCCACGTCTCATACATGGTGATAGAGGTTTACCCTTATATTCACCCAGCCTGAAGGGTTAACTCCACCCACAAAAGGGTCAGCAGCAATCAAGCCTCAACTACAACAGGGGGTACATACACATAACCCACAAGAGAAACTGCTGGAGCATGGAGCTCAGGTGATATGGAAGATGATGCCACTGAGTCCAATAAGACATCTCAGCAGCTTGCACACATGGTGGAGGTTGAGTTTCACAGTCAACCAGATGACTATTGATCCCACCCTTGAATGGGCCAATAGCAGTAAAGACACAATTATACCAGGAGAGCCCAAATAACCCACACAAGGGCCATTCCTAGAGTACCCAGCTAAGGAGATCAAGGAGACCACTCTACTGGGTCCCAAGGGGCACCTATTACATACTGCCGCCTGAAGAAGTCTGGGAAACAGAGCAGTTCTATCTAATACATAGAAACAAACACAAAGAGACAGTCAAAATAGAAAGACAAAGAAACAGGCCCTAAATGAAAGAACAGGAGGAATCTCCAGAAAAATAGGTAAATGAAAGGGAGGTAAACAATATGTCAGAAATAGAGTTCAAAGTATTGTTTATAATGATACTGAAAGAACTTAGTGAGAACTACAACAGCATGAAAAGAGACAAAGAAACCATAAAAAATAACCAGTCGGAAATGAAGAATAACATATCTGACATAAAAAATACACTGGAAGCCCCACCTGGTGTGGCTCAGTGGTTGAGCATCGACCTATGATCCAGGAGAATGAGGTTCAATTCCCACTCAGGGCATATGCCCGGGTTTTGGGCTCGATACCCAGTCGGGGGCGTGCAGGAGGCAGCTGATCAACGATGACTTTCTAATCATTGATGTTTCTATCTTTCTCTCTCCCTCTCCCTTCCTCTCTCTGAAATCAATAGATATATATAAAAAAATAAATAAAAATAATAAAAAAATAAAATGTATAAAAAAACAACCAAAAAAAACCAAAAAACCCCAAAAGGGAACCCATTGTATGGGAGAACATGTTGACCAATGATTCATCTGATAAGGGGTTAATCTCCAACTTTTATAACTTAAAGAAGTTATAAAAATGAAAACCAGAAAGACAAACATTCCAATTAATGGGCGAAGGACCTGAACAGACACTTCTCCAAAGAGGACATAAAGATAGCCAATAGACATAAAAAAAATGCTCAAGGTCACTAATCATCAGGGAGATGCAAATCAAAACTAAAATGAGCTATCACTTCACACCTGTCAGAATGGCTACTATCATAAATCAACAAACAAGTGTTGGCAAGGATGTGGAGAAAAGGGAACCCTAGTGCAGTGTTGGTGGGAATGCAGACAGAAGCAGCTACTTTGGAAAACAATGTGGAGTTTCCTCGAAACATTAAAAAAGGAATTGCCTTTTGACCCAGCAATCCTACTTCTGGCTACATAGTCTAAGAATCCCAAATCAACAATCAGAAATACTATATGCACCCCTATGTTCACAGCAGCGTTATTTACAATAGTAAAGATCTGAAAAGAGCCCAAGTGCCCATCAGTACATGAATGGATAAAAACACTGGTACAGGCGGCCCAAGATGACTGCAGGGTAAGAGAAATCTTCTATCACTTGCTCCCAACACCAGACAGATATGAGGCTGAACTACTGGTCAACAGGTGTGAAAAACGATTTGAGGTGAAGCTGATATGAAATATTGTAAACAGGGAATGCAGAGAAAAGACAGAGGAGATGCGAAGAGGATGAGCCAACTCACACACGTGCGCGTGTAGGAAGCTGAAGAGATATTGTGACAGACTCTTGGGAGTGCTGGGTTTTAGCCCCACACAGGGATCCCCAATTCAGCAATATCTTAATTCCCAAACAAGACAAAAACACTACTCAAAAAGAAAGTTATAGGCCAATATCCCTGATGAACACAGATGCTAAAATCCTCAACAAAATATTAGCAAATCACATCCAACAATATATTCAAAAGATCATACACCATGATGAAGTGGCATTTATTCTGAAAATGCTAGGTTGGTACAATATTCACAATACAATAAACGTGATACATCACATAAACAAAATGAAAGGTAAAAAATCACATGATCACCTCGATACATGCAAAAAAACCCCCGCACCCATATATGACAAAAACTCTCAGCAAAGTGGAAACAGAGAGACTATACTTCAACATAATAAAAGCCATACATGAAAAACCTACAGCCAACATCATACTCAATGGGCAAAAACTAAAAATGTTTTCCTTAAAATCATGAACAATACAGGGGTTTCTGCTTCCACTACTCTTGTTGAACATACTACTAGAAGTCCTAGCCACAGCAATCAGACAAGAAGAAATAAAAGGCATCCAAATTGAAAAGGAGGAAGTGAAACGGTCATTATTCGCAGATGACATGATATTCCTAAAGACCCCACCAAAAAATATACTAGATCTAATAAATAAATTCGGCAAAGTAGCAAGATACAAAATTAATATTCAGAAATTGGTGGCATTTTTATCTACCAATAATGAACTATCAGAAAGAGAAACTAAGAAAACAATCCTATTTACTATTGCAACAAGAAAAATAACGTACCTAGAATAAATTTAACCAAGTGAATAACCTGTACTCGGAAAACTATAGGACAGTGAAGAAAGAAACTGAGGTGGATACAAACAAGTGGAAGAATATACTGTGCTCATGGATTCGATGAATTAACACCATTAAAATGTCCATATTACACAAAGTAATCTATAGATTCAAAGCAATTCCTATTAAAATACCAATGGCATGTTTAACAGATCTAGGACAAATATTCCATAAATTTGTGTGAAACAATAACAACAACAAAAACCTAAATAGCCTCAGCAAACTTGAAAATGAAGCACAAAGTTGGTGGGCTCACAATACCGGATATCAAATGATACCACAGGCCTTTGTAATAAAACAGGCTGGTACTGGAATAAGAATGGGTAGTTAGATCAATGGCACCAAACAGAGACCCCAGAAATCAACACATGGTTTTATGGTCAATTAATATTTGACAAAGGTGGCAAGAACATACAATGGAGTAAAGGCAGTCTCTTCAATAAATGGTACTGGAAAATTGGACAGAAGGCTGTAAAGAGAAGAGAACCAGCCTGGCCAGCATGGCTCAGTGGTTAAACATCAACCCATGAACCAGGAGGTCACTGTTCCATTTCGGGTAAGGGCACATGCCCAGGTTGTGGGCTCAATCCCCAGTAGGGGGTGTGCAGGAGGCAGCCAGTCAATGACTCTCTCATCATTGATGTTTCCATCTCTCTCTCTCCCTCACCCTTCCTCTCTCTGAAACTAATAAAAACAAATTTAAAGAGAGAGAGAAGAGAATCAGGATAACACCACTATTTATGAGGTCCACATATAAAGATGAATGTTCTGAAAGAAAACACCAAGACAATTATCTTTGAAACCAAGAGCAGAATATTTCAAGAGTTATGATCCCAGTTCAGTAGGTGACCTAAGCATATACAATTACTTCTCCTGCATCTGCATATAAAATTAGAAGAAATTTGTCCTGGCCTGTTTGGTTCAGTGGTTACAGTGTCGGCCCAAAGACTGAAGGATCTGGGTTCGATTCTGGCCAAGGGTATGTGCCTTGGTTGCAGGCTTGATCCCTGCATGCAGGAGGCAACCGACTGATATGTCTTTCTCATATTGATGTCTCTCTTTCTCTCTCTCTCCCTTCCACTCTAAAAAGCAATGGGAAAAATATCCTTGGGTGAGGAGGGGGAAAAAAATACAAAGGTTCAAATATCCTTTAAAGAAAAAAAAGACTATTTGAGAAAGGAGAAACCATCACCTCACCTGAGCCATGGTTTTGAGGCTTGCAAGAGATGACCAGTCCTCCTTTGGGATCCTCTTTGGAAAAGGGGTGGTTCCTAAAAAGGCAAAACCAAGATGAAAAGATGCCAGCCCTGTAACGCCACACACATGCCTTACAGCTCTCTTATGACTCAAATTAAAATTGCTTCCATTTCCCTTGTTTTGGCCCTTGTCAACTCAGAACATCCCACATCAATAATATAGGGGGGAGACTAGCTAGACAAATCTTATTTTATCCCCAAAATCAGAGATACAGGTTCTTGGGGCAACAGGTTAAATTTTGGGAAAGTTCCCTTCCCCTCTAGCACCATCTTTTCTTGCCTAAGCAGCCTACTGATATTAACTACTTCCAAGCTGCTGTCCATTAAAGCTTTACCATTTATACTGTAACCAGCAATATATGAGGATAGCTGTCACCCCTGATGAATATTACTGATATGAACTTCTTAATGCTTGCCTAATAGGTATAAATTGTGCTTCTAGTTTTTATTTTTCTTATTATGAGAGAAGATAAGATTCTTTTCGTAAGTTTAAAAACCATCTTTGGTTTTTTATCTTACAATTCTTTCACTTTTCTATTAGGTTATTTTTATTTTCTAGATTGATATTAGATCCTTTTTAAAGGAAGAAAATTAATCCTGTATTTACTTAAAGTAATTTTTTATACTTTCTCACTTGACTTCGTTTTCCCATGCAAAAATAACTTAAACAAAAAAAAAGACTGCGCCACCTGGTTATACAATAACCTGTATTTCCTCCACTCATCAAAACTGCCATCTTTTTTATTGCCTTTATGTATTTGACTAGATCTGGACTTTATATTTAGTTCCACTCATGTGTTCGTTATTGCCAAGATCACTCTGCAGTTATTACAGTTTTAAAACACATTTTAGTGCCACGTAGGGCTACTTCGCCCTTCATTACTTTTCTCTTTCAGAATTTCTGGCTTGTTCATTTTCTCTTAAGCACTTTAGAAAGTTCAAAAGTTCTACTGAAATTTTAATTGAACTGCATGAAATGTTTGGGAGTTTGGACATTTTATCATGTTGTGTCTTCCTGTCATTTTATCCATCTTATTTTTGAGTCCCTAAGGAATATTTTTTTAAAAATTGAACACCTCATGCAATCCTCTGTATCTCATATTTTTGATGGCCACTGGTTACTTTCATGTTTTCTGATATATATTTCTATATAGATACCTGTATCCATATATCTATATCTATGCAGATATATATACACATCCGTGCCTTGCTAATGTTCCCCCCCCCCCCAGCAAACCTCTGAGTTTTCTAACTGTTGTAATTGTTCATTTTTAACACGATGGTAACTTAGAAATCTTTCTCCCTCAATCTCAGCAGATGTTCCAAAGATGATGAGTGAAACAAGCTTCTAAGTATCCCTCATTCTAAAATACAGTCTTATAAAGCAGCTGACTGTAAAGTTTTTCTACCATTAATTTAACTCCAACTTCAAGAGGCTGGAGAGGCTAAGAGAAGGGAGTGTCTCTTTAAGGGAGTAAATTATTTTTAGAACATAGTTTTCCAGGGGGAAGAAAAGTGGGTCCTTCTCCCTTCCTCATAACATACAAGGGGCCCCTCACACTCTGTCACTGGAAACCAAAGTGATGAAAACTTGTGGGAGAATTATAAATGTTTCCAGGATTTAGGAGGGTAAAGTGACTAAAGGGGCTAATTCTCACCTGAGCTCTAGATAAGGAACGCTTGCATGAAGCCTGCCTGGGTTGGCTTGGATCCTCCTGTCCAAGAGAACTGACTGAAGAGACAGTAAGACCCACCAGACCACATGGGCCACTGTATATCCAGAGAAAGTACTGGGGAGGCAGCTGAGAAAGTGGCTGTGCCCATGAAAGGAAAAGTGTATTTGGAAGTTCCCAGCAGCGGGTTCTCTTAGAAGGTAAGAGATGACTTACACTAAATTATAATGGTACCAGTCATGTTAGCCTCTTCCTGTCCCTGACTTCTCTTCCCTTTCCCAGCTCCCAATCCATTCTAGCTGGAGATCATCCACCTAGAGGGAGTAAAGAGGAGACAAAATAGAGGTTGAGGAAATAGAGAAGAAATTGCAGGCTTCCAGCAGGAGGGAGAGTTTTCTGCTTTTAAAACAAGTTTGAAGTATTGATTTCTGCAACGAATATTTTATTTAGCAAAATGACTATTATAAGATGGGACTAATCATGTTTAAATGTCCAACAGATTTTTTATTGTCTTCACAATGACTGAAGGAATTATTAAATCTGCCCAGGAATTCATCTAGCTGCAGCAGTAGCAGGACAAAAAAAAAAAAAGTCAAAAAAAAAAAAAATCACCCAAACAGAAATTTGAGAGTGTCAGTTTTGGGTTCTACTCATTTCAACATATTGGACATTAGTCGATATGGGGTTTCCCAATATGCTATCCTGCTATCTGAAAATTATTTTAACTTTACTTCATCCTCTCATTTTAAAAATCTTTATTTTTTACTTGTCTAATTGCCACAGAATCAAATTCTGCAGGCATACAAAATAACCAATACTGGGATAATCTAAACAATACATATTTAAACTAATCATGCATCCAGTTCTCAGAAGCTCCACCTCAGTTACACAACCAGCCACATTCACAGTCGCTGAGACCTGTGCATACAAAATACTTCAAAAATTACATGTACAGTTTGAGCACCCACTACACAATCCCAATCCCACAGACACGTGCCATGCATAATCTCACGGAGCTCATCACAATACTTCACAATGTAGCAAAATCTCATTCACAAACCCCTTACTGTCGCCTCTCCAAAGTCGCATATAGTCTCAAACACAAATCGACTCGCGTCTATTTTAAAAATTAGACACACACAGAGCCCCTGTCACTTTCACAACCAATCGGTGTCACAACGTCACACGGAGTAACACGTGCCCAAACACCCACAAGGGCAGGCAAAAAAAACTGCACAAAAAACTACACAAACGGAACGCCCGAGTGTGCCAGGCCGCGCTCGGAGAGGGTAGCGGGTGGGAAGAAACAACATTCCTGCCCTGGCCGAGCTCAGAGCCGCCCGGGCTTCCAGTGCCCTCTCCGGCCCTCTCCAGCCCGGGCCGCCGCCAGCCTCGGCTCCTGGTTCCTTCCTCCGCCTAGGTTCTCGCTCCCACTCTCGCTGTCTCCAAGGCCGGGTCTCGCGCTTTCCTCCCCGGCCTTCTCAGCCTGGGTTCCCTCTTCCTGCCCCGCTTTCCCCGGCCCAGGTTCCCGCCCCCTGCTCAGCATTACCCCAGGTGACACAACCATCACCCGCCTCCTCCGAGCCGCAGGACGCGCCGTGGGCCGTCGGACCACTAGCCAGCCGTCCGCGCCTGCGTACTCCGCGCCGGCTACCCGCCCAGGAGTCTGCGCGGCCTCCGCACGCCACCTGCACGTCGGCCCGTTCAGGCTTCGAACTACATTTCCCACCGGCCCCGCGATGCTTGGGAAAAGAACTTTGATCTCGGTTCGTTTCTGACTCCCCCCCAGAAGCCCTCCAATTCCTCGCGCTCCTAGTAGTAACTCGGAGTCTGGGCCGGGCCTGCGCTCCGGGTGAGGAAGCCCGCAGACCCCCTGGCGCAGTCAGGGCTGCGGACCCCGCAGCTCAGGCTTGTGAGCTGGGTGTAAGTGAGTGTAAGCATTTGTGTGTGCGCGCGGTGATGAGGCCGGGAAGGGCGCGTGATTGTTTTGTGTGTCTCTGTCCCCGAAGCTGGATTTTTTGAATGATGGTTGGCCGTCAGGAGTTTGAGAGCGGCTCTTGTAAGACAGTGCTGTCCTAACCTAGTGCCCTGCTTTTTAGGAATTTTGGTTGTGTCGCGAGGTGGAGCTTCATTTCTGCAGGTCTGGGTTTAACAGTTGGGACTGAGAGGTTCTGCTGCAGACCTCCCTGAGAGTATATCTGCCCCAGAAAATGAGGTGCCTGTGTCTTTTTTTAAACAATGTCCATGGTTTTGAGAGCACTCTTTTTTTTTTTTTAAATATATCTTTATTGATTTCAGAGAGAGGAAAGGAGAGGGAGAGAGAGAGATAGAAACATCAATGATGAGAGAGTCATTGATCGAGCCCACAACCCGGGCATGTGCCCTGACCAGGAATCGAACCCCGATCGCCTGGATCCTAGGCCGACACTCAACCACTGAGCCACGTCCGGCCGGGCGAGGTGCCTGTGTTAACCAGAGTTGCCCTGCACTGAAGCCTGGCCTGAGCTGCCTTCCTCGTAGCACCCCCACCTCCAGTGCCCAGCTTCCTGGTTAATGCGGAGGGGGGAGGGGGGCGTGTCAGTGGAATGTCCCCCGCCCAGGGGCCAATTTTAAGTTCCCTCCTTTGTTAGGATCTGTATTCCTGGGTTTCCTGTTGCTTCCTTTTCTCCCACTTCTCCCAGAGTAATAAGGCAATTAATGTTTTTCGTTTTAAGCCGCAAACTTTTACTAACGGAAATAGGTGTTGAATTCTCTAGTGTTTTTTCTATCACCTTGTATTGATATATCGGTCAACCTGTTTTGTGAAGTGATTTTTGTGCTGATATTGTATCTTAAAAATCTTCCATATCCTTCATTATTTTCTACAACTTTGCATTTGTCTTAGCATTCTATTACAAGGATAATTTGTAATTTATTTTTACCAGTAACTTTCCTGGGTAACACTTTCAACTCCAATGTTTTCACCAGACTTTACATTCCCTTCCAGAACCTTATGGGGGACATGGGTTCCTGTCATTTCCCGGGTCTGTAGACTCCAGAGTGTGGCACTGACTTCAGCTGAGTGGAGTATAAGTGACTCACACCACTCAGAGGAATTTGTTCAAGGGTGTGTAATAGAGGAGCTATACACATTTATTTAATCAATTGGGTCTCCCTGATCACAATAATTCTCTTCCCTTTTCCAATTCAAAATCTGCATTCTGAAGCCATCTTACTTTTTTCACTGTGACTCATTGGGGAATGAGCTTCTTTAAGGGTGCTCTTTAACTTCCAAATGTTTGAGGACTTTTTCAGATCTTTCTGAGGATTCATTTTTAATTTAATTATTTTGTGGTCAGAGAACATACTCTATAATTTCAATCCTTCTAGATTTGTTGAGACTTGTTTTATGGCCCCAAATGTGAACTGTCTTGATGAATGCTCCCTGTGCACTTGAGAAATTAAAATGGGGTATTATACTGTTTTGGGTTAGGGTGTTTATCAGATCAACTTGTTTGTAGTGCTGATCAACTCTTACCTATCTTTACTGATTTATTTATTTTTTTGTCACGGCCTATCAAGTATTGAGAACTGCTGAAACCTCCAAATATAATTGTGGATTCATCTATTACAGTTGTGTCAGTTTTTGCTTTATGAATTTTGCAGCTGTGCTATTAGGTGCATAGTTATTTAGGATTGCTATATCTTCTTGATTAATAGACCCCTTTATCATGAAATGTTCCTTTTGGCAATATTCTTTTTCTTGGATTCTATTCTCTTTATTAATATAACTGCTTCTGCTTTCTTTTACTGTTGTTTCATGGCGTATCTTTTTCCCATCCTTTTATTCTAAGCAATTTTAATGGTGTCTCATATAGTTTAGTGCCTTTTTTTTTTTTTAAATCCAGTCAGACAATCTCTGCCTTCCAGTCTCTAGACCAAGGGTTGGCAAACTATGGCATGCTGGCCAAATCCACCTCACAGCCTGTTTTTGTATGGCCCTTAAGCTAAGAATGGTTTTCCATTTCTGAAGGTTTATAAACAAGCAAGAAGAATATGTAATAAGGACTGTATGTGACCCACAGAGCCTAATATTGTTATAGTCTTTAATCCATTTTGAAATTGTGTGTGTGTGTGTGTGTGTGTGTGGCGTGAGATAGTGGTCCAGTTTTATTCTTTTGCACGTGGCTGTCCAGTTTTTTCAGCACCGTTTATTGTAGAGACTGTCCTTTATCCATCATATTTTCTTGGGTCCTCTGTCATAAATTATTTGACTATATGTGTGTGGGTTTATTTCTTGGCACTCTATTCTGTTACACTGATCTTTGAGTCTGTTTTTATGCCAATACCATACTGTTCTGATTACTATAATTTTGTAATATAGTTTGAAATGAGGACTATGATTCCTCCAACTTTGTTATTCTTTTTCAAGATTCCTTTGGCTATTCAGGGTCTTTTGTGGTTCCATACATATTTTAGGATTGTGTGTTCTATTTCTGTGAAAAAGGCCATTGGAATTTTGATAAGGATACACTGAATCTGTAAATCTTTTGGGGTAGTGTTGGTACTTTAACAGTATTCTTGCAATCCACAAACACGAACTGTATTTCCATTTCTTTGTGTTGTCTTCAGTATCTTTCATCAATGTCATATGTTTTCAGTGTATAGGTCTTTCACCTCCTTGGTTAAATAAAGATGGACTCTTGATGGGCTCTGGTAGCCATCTTGGAAAAACATAAAAGCCTGATCTATATCTCATCTACCATACAGGATAAACTTCAAATAAGTTGAGTCATTTAATTATTAATAATGCAACCATAGCATTTACTGGACTAAAACATGGGATAACTACTTCCTATCTTTGATGTGAGGAAGGCCTCTGTAACTAGGACTCAGAATCCAGAAAATGAAGAGAAAAGATTAACAAATTTGTCTAGATAAAAATAAAAAACTTTTGTGTGGCAAGAAACTTTGGTAAGCAAAGACAGAGAGAGATGACAAATGGGGGAAAGTATTTAAAACGCATATACAGGCAAGGAATTTAATATTTCTCTAATTTATAAGGAATTCTTAAAAGTTAAAAAAATAAAGACCAACAGCCCAGTAGGAAAAGGGTCAAAGGAAATGAATGAAAGTTCACAGAAAAAGAAATAGAAAAGGCCCTTATAAAAAGAAAAATACTCAACAATAACTCAAGAAATTCCAATTAAAAGTCATGCAATTTCTCCCTTATTAAATTGGTAAAAATAAGTTTTGACAAAATGCTTTGCTGGTTTGGCTATAAGCAAACAGATACTCTCATATATTGCTGGTGTCTAGTAAATGGGCCACCTGCTGTGGAAGACAATTTGATAAGCATCTACCAAAATTACAAATGCATTTTTCATCTTGACCCAGCAATCTGACTTCTGAGAATTCTGAGACAACATACCTATATCTATATGAAATGATGTATTCTCAGGAATATTCACTGCATCATTGTTTGCTATAGCAAAAGATTGGAATCAACCATGTGTCCGTCTATACAGGTCTGCCTAAATAAACTATGATAAATAAATAAGTAAATAAATAAATAGAGGATGATATGCAACTATAGAAAAATAGGAAAGCCACTAGCCTTAGAATTTAATTTAAAAAGTAAGTACAGGATGGTGTAAATATTATATATGGTATGTTACCATTTGTGTAAAAATGTGGAAAATTATATATAGGCATGTACTTGTATTTGCTTTAAAACACTGGAAAGACATACAAGAAACATAAAATTGCTCATCTGTAGAGGTTAAGAGATGGGACAAAAAAATGGACAGGAAGGGGTGGGAATAAGACATCTGAATGTATATCTTTTTAGGCCTGAATAGCTAAGATCTGGAAACAGCCCAAGTGCCCATCAGTAGATGAGTGGATAAAAAGGCTGTGGTACATTTATACCATGGAATACTATGCAGCTGTAAAAAAGAAGGATCTCTTACTCTTTGAGACAGCATGGAGGGAACTGGAGAGTATTATGCTAAGTGAAATAAGGCAGTCAGAGAAAGACAAGTATCACATGACCTCACTCACATGTGGAATCTAATGAACAAAATAAACTGATGAACGAAATAGATCCAGAGACATAGAAGCATGGAACAGACTGACGAATCTCAGAGGGAAGGTGGGGTTGCGTGAGTGGGTGGGAAGAGATTAATCAAAGAACTTATATGCATATATGCGTAACCCATGGACACAGACAATAGTATGGAGAAGGCCTGGTGGGGGGGAGCAGGGGCAGATGCCAGGTGGAGGGGATCAATGGGGGGGGGGAAGGGGACATCTGTAATACTTTCAACAATAAATATAATTTTTTTTAGAAAAGGAAAAGAAATTATAAAAATATAAACCTGTCATTAAGGTTGGTGATTTTCACTAGTCATGTTCAGCCACAAAGATTTGGTGACAGAGTAGGAAGAGAATTGGATGTACCTTGGATTCAGGCTTTGCTAAGCAAGTATGAAATGAGAGGGTAAAGGGAGTTCACATTGGTAGTGATTCTGAAATTGGTGATTAGTTGAACATAGAATTTAAGTTGGTAAGAAGGGGAGAAGAGGTATGAGTTTGGTGACAATATAAAGATGACCAGAGAGGATACTTGATGTTTTGGAGATGTTGCAGTTACTGGTAATGACAAGGTCTAGGGTAGTGACTTAAGAGTGGAAGACCAGATCAGTGAAGCAGAGAGCAGGTCATGGAATTGGGAGCCCAGGATAATACTAGGAATAGGAATATGGATATTTGAAATCACTGAGAATTAAGAAGAGTATTGGATATAGTGACACTGATCCAGGAGCTAAAATTCCTGAGGGTCAGAAATATGAATATCAACCAATCACTAAAACAGGGAGAGAGATTGTATGGTATAGTGTGATGAAATGATGACATTATATTTCATAGAAGGAACAGTCGTCTGACAACAGCAATAAGGAGCAGGGAGAACAGTGGTATGAAGATTGTAGGAGAAAACACAAGCTACCCACCTGAGATGCCCCCACAGGAAATGGTGTCCTCAGGGGAAAATGGGTAATCAGATCACACTTGGGAAATAGTTGAACTTCTCCATCATTTTGAGATTTCCAATTAGACATCATGTGTAGGTTGATCACTGGGTGGAGAGACATTTGGCCTTGTGAGGCATCAGGAGTTGGTGGAGATATGATTGGCGCTTGCATACAGAAAGATCAAAAGGTCTTGCCAGGAAATAGATGAGCACCAGATTCAAAATAAAATTTTAGATTGAACTGGATATGCTAGACTTAGGTCACATCTATGTGAGTCTGAATTATTCTACATCAGTTTTCTTTACTGAAGAACATGAAAAGTGTACAAGGAGGAGTGCTGGATAGTAATAGGTAAGATCTTCCAGATGTGATTACAAAAAAAAGGGGGAATGATACGTGCATAGAAAAGACCTCAGAGATTTTGTCCACTCTAGAAGTCCAAGTTTGTAAGAGTGATTAAAGCTTTTATTTATAAGATTAGATGTCATGCCACCAATTAAGAAAAGAGATTAAGTTACTATTGCTCCATAACAAAGCACCCCAAAACTTAGTAGATTAAAACAACAACAATCATGGTTTTACTCTCAAATCTGCAATCTGAACAGGAGTCAGTATCACTTCTGTTCTATATCAGTTGTGATGGCTTGACTGGGAGCTGGATGATCCACTTTCAAGCTGGCTCTCTCACATGGCTTGCAAGTTGTTGCTGGAGCTCAGCCAGGGCAGTGGCTTGGGGGTACATGCCCTGATTGCAGGCTCGATTCCCAATAGTGGGCATGCAGAAGGCAGCCAATCGATGTTTCTCTCTCATCGATGTTTCTTTCTCTCCCATTCCCTTCCTCTCTCTAAAATAAATAAAAACATATTTCACACACACACACACACCCCAAATGAAAGAATAGGAGGAAATTCCAGAAAAAGAGCTAAATGAAATGGAGACAAGCAATTTATGAGATAGAGAGTTCAAAGTAATGGTTATAAGGATGCTCAAGGAACTTGGGGAGAACAAGAACAGCATGAAGAAGGATACAGAAACCATGAAAAATAACCAGGTGGAAATGAAGAATGCCATATGTGAAATACAAAATTCACTGGAAGGAGTAGTCAGTAGGCCGGATGAGGCAGAGGATCAAATTAGTGAATCAGAAGACAAAATAGGAAAACTCAATCAGAACAGAAAAAAGGCAAAATAATTTAAAAGCAGGATAGTTTAAGGGAACTTTGGTACAGCATGAAACATAACAATATCTGCATCACAGAGGTACCAAAAGGAGAAGAAAGACAGCGAGGGGTAGAGAATCTGTTTGAAGAAATAATGACAGAAAGTTTCCCTAGCCTGGTGAAGGAAAAGGTCACACAAGTTCAGGAAGCACAGAGTCACAAACAAGAAAAACACAAAGAGATCCACACCAAGACACATCATAATTAAAATGGCCAAGATTAAACACAAAGAGAGACTCTTAAAGGCAGCAAGAGAGAAACAGTCAATTACCTACAAGGGAGTTCCCAAAAGGCTGTCAGCTGATTTCTCAACAGAAACACTTCAGGCCAGAAGGGAGTGGCATGAAGTACTCAAAGTACTGAAAAGCAAGGACCTTTAACCAAGACTGCTCCATCCAGCAGGCTATCATTTAAAATAGAAGGTGAAATAAAGAGCTGCCCAGACAAAAGAAGACTAAAGGAGTTCATTACCACCAAACCAGCATTGCAAGAAATGCTAAAGGGATTACTTTAAGAAGAAGAAATAGAGAGGAACATAGGCATAAAAAAATGGCAGTAAATAAGTACCTATCAATAATAACCTTAAATGCAAATGGGTTAAATCTTCCACTCAAAAGACACAGGGTAGCGGAGTGGATAAGAAATCACAACCCACATATATGCTATCTACAACAGACCCACCTCAGAACAAAATATATGCAGAAGCTGAAAGTAAAGGGATTGAAAAAAATATTCCATGCAAATGGAAATGAAAAAGAAAAGCTGGGGTAGCAATACTTATATCTGACAAAATAGACTTTAAAACAAAGGCCATAAAAGAGACAAAGAAGGTCACTAAATAATAATAAAGGGATCAATCCAACAAGAGGCTATAACCCTTATAAATGTATTTACACCCAATATAGGAGCAGTAAATATATATAAAAAAAACTTCTGGTAGACTTTAAGGGGGAGATCAACAGCAGTACAGTCATAGTAGGGGATTTTAACACTCCACTGTCATCAATGGATAGATCTTCCACACCCCCCCACAAAAAAAAATCAACATGGGAACAGTGACCTTAAACACACCAAGATGGAAGTATGAGAAACACTGGATCCTTCTCTGTGTCATAAAGAAAAGTCAGGTGCACTGAAGCTTAGGACTGGAATGTTTCCATGCTCTCCAGTTTCTGGTCAACAGAGCTATTAAAATGCAATGGATCTGCAACATGTAGCTTGCTCCCACAAAACTTTGAAGAGGAACCTTAAGGGGAAGGAATCCTGCTCTTGGTGCCTCACTATCATGTTTTCGCTGCCTTGGGGAGAATTCCAGCTTTAAAATTGCCATAATAAACACAGGGCTGTGCTTTTTTAGTTGGAACTGTCATTCTAGGTCTCACATTCAACTTCCCTTTGACAGCCATTTTCGTGCAGCTAGCATTTCTGTGCAGTGTGGCTATAGAGTGAAATAACAGAGGCAGTGAAAAGAAACCCAGGGCAACAAATTCCAAGAAACCACGGAACTTACAATTGACTCCAGAATAGGCTACACTTAGTGTACTGCATGCCTACTGTGTATTAACAGTGCTCGGCTGGACAGTGGATACAGGGTGCACTGAGGAAGGTAACAGAGGCCATTCTTTAGAACAGGGGCCTCTGTGGTCAACAAGGGCCTTGGAGTCTCCGACAGGCACAGACCGAGGCACATGGGGATCTTGTTCAGCCTCAGAACTGCAAAAATGAAGCTCTACCCTCTTAAAAGTAATACAAGCTAGGCTAGGAGAATTTTGATCAGTCTCCAGTCAGTCACAACAGCGCTTTCACGGGATCACTGGGTCATAGGAAACGCACCTCACAGTCACAGCCGACCATGGTCATAAAAGAGGCTCCACCCCCACGCACAGTCCCACGAGCCTACTCAGGGCCAATAGAGGCCTCCCTACCAGGCGCACGCACACATACACACACACACAGTCTGTCTCTGACATCCACAGACATCCACTCTGCCCATCCCATGCTGACGCAGCCACACAGTCATGCGCACCCCCCCACAATCACCTTCCTCAGCAGGTGATTCACGCAGGACTTAGGCTCCGGCCTCCACCCGCACCTGGAAAACTCCGGGTCTCCTGCGTCCTTCCGCAGCCCGGACTCTGCGTCACCTCGACTCACATAATAATGACCACAGATCATGGCGACCGCCAGGCTAGCGTAAAAGGAACCAGAGGCCGAAGTTCATTAGCTCCCCCGGAGGCCTGAGGGACACAGTGCCAGCCGACCGAGCCGCCGCAGCCAGGGCTCGCCGCCGCTCCTCAACCGCCGCCCCGCGGACTCCTGGGAGCGCCGGCCCACGCGGGAGCGCGCAGGCGCAGACGGCTGCCGGTCGGCCGGGCGGAGGCGGCGCGTCTCAGGGGCTGTGGAGGAGGAGGGGACTGCAGGCGGGGCCCGGAGGTCAGGCTGGGGAGGCGGGGCCCAGCGGGGAGGCCCAGGAGGAAGCCGGGAGTCAAAGGCGGTCCTGGTTATTCTGAGAAGGGAACCGGAACCGGGCCCGTGGTAACCAGGCACCCGGATCTGTGAGTGGGGCCTCGGGCGTGGTCCGTGGGCGTGCCCGTGAGGGTGACAGTCGAGTGTGACCTGGAACCAGCTCCGCGAGGGGGGGATTTTGACTGTTGTGACTCTGAGGCGGCGGCGTCGCTGCGAACGGAGCCTCACCCGGGGCGCTGTGTGTGTGTGTGTGTGTGTGTGTGTGTGTACCGCGTGTACCGCGTGAGGCCGCCTCCTGTCCCCATAGCTGCGTTTTGGGTGCGCGCTACCCTGCGAGAGGCGAGGGAGCGTTGTGTGTGGGAAGTGGGCTGCGCAGTGTTGCTGCCTGGAGTTTCCTCTGCCTTTGTCTATTTTTAGAGTAGGTGTGAGTCCTGTTGGAGACTGATGATGGGGGAGCGAAAGTGATTTGGAATGTGATTTTGTGACTTTGCCTGGAATTATGCAATTAAGGTGCTGTCTGAGGTTGTGAGTGATATGTGGGGATGCTGGTTTTCTGAAGCAAGTTTGACTGGATGTAAATTGTGCATGTGCTTGTAACCTACTGTTATGTTTTGTGATGGAGAAACTCTGCATGACCACTGTCTAGTTGGGTACGTAAGGTTTGGTTATCTAAATAGCGTCCATTAAGTCCGCCTCCAAAATTGTAACTCAATAGCAATTTAGCAAATAAAATACAGGTATAAATATTGGAAAGGAAGAGGTAACAGTTTTATAATTCTTGGGTGGTAAGTTCATTGCAGGGAAACACCACATGAACTAAAACTAATGTTAAAATGAATAGTGTTCCATAATTAGTGCTGTCAACACTGATGTATGTGAGGTTTCCTGCTTCTGGGTGAAATGGATGCCAAGTTTAATAGCTTCTTCAGGCATTCTGAGGCAATAAAGAGTATTTGGTACACTTTTAGTCGCAAAGCCAGTCTTGTTTTAGTAATTAAAATAGTTATTTCACGAACTAAAATATTCACTGAATCAGTCAATACTTCACACTTTACTTAGTAAAATATTACCCTTTCTGCCTAGAAGCCTACAGAGTAGAAAGATCAATTTATTTTCTATTTCCATACCTATATTACTAAAAAGTATTGCTTACTAGTTAATATTTAAATTAGCTATCAGGAAATTAATAATGAATAGTTAATTTTTAATAATTAACTGTGCTTATTAAAGTAGTGTGAAACAGATGAATCAATAAAGAGATGAAGTAGAGAAATAGAAAGTCCAGATATTCTCAAGCAGATGGGGATATGTAATATAGATAGCATTTCACATCAATTGAGAAAATATGGATTATATGTTATGTAGTATTGCTGAACAACAAAACACTGGGAAAAATCTTCACAAAGCAAAAACACTTTAATAGCCGTATGAACAACTAAGAAAAATTATTTGCAACTTTAAGTAGGTAAAGGGTTAACTTACTGAATTGAAAAAAGTTAATAACCAATTAGGAAGTAAAAACCCATAAAAAAAAAAGAATAGTATAAGAAGAAGATGCCATCACATAAAAGAAATAAAAACTGATTTAAACGTATTTTTAAAAATTTTTATTGATTTTAGAGAGAAAGAAAGGGGTGGGAGGAAGAGAGAGAGAAAAAAATATTGGTTTGTTGTTCCACTTATTTATGCATGCATTGGTTGATTCCTTTTTAAAAAATATGTTTTTATTGATTTTTTTAAAATTTTTTAAATTTTTTTAGAGAGGAAGGGAGAGGTAGAGAGAGAGAAAGATCTATGTGAGAAACATCTATTGGCTGCCTCCTACACGCCCCCTACTGGAGATCCAGCCCTAAACGCAGGCATGTGCCCTGACTGGGAATCAAACCAGTGAACTCTTGGTTCATGGGCTGACGCTCAACCACTGAGCAACACTGGCCGGGCCACTGGTTGATTCTTTTATGTGCCCTGACCAGGGATCAAGCCCTTAACCTTGGTGTATTGGGTGGCACTCTAACCAGCTGAGCTACCTGGCCGGGGCCTTCTTTAAACTTATTAAGAGGAGCTTATTTTCACTCATAATAAGGAATGTGTAAATTAGAATTATAGTATTGATAACAGAGATTGAAAAATTATTGTCAGCTAGCTGCATTCATCAAGGTGTGGGGAGGTGTTCTTATGCACTGCTGGTGACTGTAAATTGGTAGAAAGTCCATGAAGAATAATTTGGAAATATATAATAAACCCATCCTCTATGGGAGATGAAGGTAGATCTGCAGAGGGAAAAGCAGTGTTGCCTCTCTCCAAGCCACAACAGATTCCCCAGAATTTATTCTACCTCACCAAGAGATTAGGTTTCTGGTGTTGGTGAGGGAGCAGGATTTGTCCAGTTAATCCATGTCCTGGATTTGTGTGGGATACACAGAGTAGGCAAGTGCTGAAACAGTGAAAAATGATGTAGATTTAACTGAATTATTCTAGGAAATTAAGTCAAATATGGTTTTACATGGTTCCTTGTATCTTTCCATCTCTGCCTTCTCAGGACTCTTCCCTTTCCAAAAGAGGAGCTCAAAAGAGAAGGTTCATCTCTTACAAATCTCACAGCTATGCCTCAGGTGAGATGATGTTTCCTCTCTCTCTGAAATAACTTGTTTTCAGGTTATATGAACATTTATTTCCCTATTTTTAAATTTCCTGGATATGGGGATTTGCTTCTGTGAAACTAGTCTCCAGTAAGGCCCAGATTGGGTGAGGCTAGCAAGTGGCCTAGGTACAAAATTTAAGTACTCTCAGAGCTGTGCATCCTTAAATTTTGCACCATAGGTTCCTTGGCTGCCTCATCCTAGTTGCAGCCCTGTTCCCAGTTTCTCTTATTCCAACCAGATAAACTTAAGCCTTCCCCAAGTGTACCTTCTAGTTGAAGCCAATGTCCACATATAGATTGGGTATATCATCATCATTTCCTTTCTGTCTTCTCACAAAACTACTGCTGGAACAAAAATGTATTATCTTGATTTAAGTGGGGATATCTTTCTTGAATGAATCTAATCTAGACACTGATTTTAGATCTAAGTTGGGAGGAGTAAAAGTACAGACCTGGAAAAACCTTGATCATCCTCTACTGACCTAGGTTTTGCTGTTATGGATCACAGTATTAGTTTGTGGTAAGATGTCCTGTTTAAAGATAGGAGGTTTTCAGGATAGAGATTTACTACAAGTTTGTCAGAAAACTGAGATTTTGCATTTCTCCTCTTTGATCCTATTTTTTACATGTCTACCAGCAGTTTCTATTAACTATGGCCTGCCAGTGAAAACCTTTCCAGTATTCCAATGCTGTTATAAACTTATTATATTTTTAGTTTCTTCTAGTTTTTTATATGTGAGTGCAAGAGAAGGAAATACATGTGCTAGCCCACTCTTGAAATTTTCTGCTCTTGAATCAAAGGTGGTATGGTGTCCTGTTTTCACATTTTTCTTTCAAAAAAAATTATCTTCATCAACCAATCTTTAAAGTATTGGTTTTCCAAAGATGCAAATTGGTTCTCTTCTCTTCACTGTCTCTTTTTCTCTATTCATAATCAAATTCACCCTAAAGGTTATACTGACCTGATTCTAGTGATTCTCAAATACTTCTCTCTAGCCTAGACCTCTATCCAGAGTGTCAGAACCATATATCCAACCTCCAACAGCTATCACCACCTACATGTTCCATGATCACTTCAAGTACATTTTCAAGGCTGACCTCATTACTTTCTTTGGTCCAGCTTCTACTTTGTTCTGTTTGCCATTTCCATTTTCTAGTCCCAGCACCTACCCAGTTGCTTATGCAGATATCTGAAGAACTATGTCTCTCTTTTTCCACTCTACAACCAACTTATGACCAATTCTGTTGCAACTCATCATAGCAACCAGTAGTCCCCTGTCTAGACCACTAATAACACCTTAATCTAGGAGATATCTCTACAATGGTCACTTAATTTTTTCACCTAACGTATCTCAAGCCTTCTCTAGTCTTCAAGAGTATTGCCTCTAAAGTACAAAACTTGCTACATAACATGTGTTGACTTAATGTTTCTTCATTTTCTTTATACTCCATCAATCAGTAGACCCAAAGTGGAGTTTGTATTACAGTGGAATGTATAAGATAGCATATTGAAAGGGAGGAAAATACTGCAGTTTACATTCAAAAGCAGTAGTCATTAACAATGGATTGCCATTAATGAGTACTGGTGATTTATAAATAAATACTTAAAAAGACCATTGCTCTATAGGAAAAAAATCCAGTATTATTCCATAAATATACTCATTGCCTACCTTTTCCTTCTTAGAGCTCAAAGACTCTTTCTTAACAAACTGTGTCTTTTGCTTCCTAAATTTACGGTTTTTTCTCTACCCATGAATTTTAAAAGCCAATGCCCTGTATTCCCACAAAACAAATTCATTGTGAATTTAAAGTTTTTATGTCCTTAATGAAGCCTTGGAATATAAAATGAATTTTGCTTCACGTTGTAGCACTTTCCCTTGTTCACATTTCTTTCGTTGCATATGTAATATCTATTGAGTATATGTATTTACATGCAATGCCTCTCTCTTAGCCTGCAACTTCTCATTATTGTGGTCAGAGTTTTACTCATTTTGGTCCATCAGGCAACCAGTCACATTTAAGGCAAATAGTATGTTCTTATATATTTTTAGCATGAGATAATAAGTAGTACAGATGCATGTATTTTCAGAGAGAATGTTCTGCAATATAAAGCAAAAGAAGGAAAGTAGTCTGACCACTGAACAGGGTCAAAACTAGGTCTCCAATATCTAGTTTTCACTAGTTGCAATCACTTTAGGATGAACTAGAGTATGCCCTTACAGGGATCGGTGTCATTCAAGGATGTGACTGTGGACTTCACCCAGGAGGAGTGGCAGCACCTGGACACTGATCAGAAGGCCCTCTACAGGGATGTCATGTTGGAAAACTATTGCCATCTCATCTCTGTGGGTAAGGAGAACTCCTTGATCTTTCAGTGTTATGCATCTCCTTTCAAGAGTTTCTGAAACTTAATGGAACTTAGAATTTCAGGGAACATAGGTGATAAATCCCTCCCCCCCATTTTTTTTTTTAATCCTCACCTGAGGATATTTTTTCAGATAGAGTGGAAGGGGGGGTAGAGAGAGAGAGAAACATCGATGTGAGAGAGACACATCAATTGGTTGCCTCCTACATGCACCCTGACCAGGGTTGGGGATCAAGCCTGCAATGGAGGTACATGCCCTTGGCTGGAATTGGACCTGCGACCCTTCAGTCCATGGACCGACTCTCTAACCACTGAGCCAAATTGACTAGGTCGATGATGAATCCCTTTTTGTTAGAGAAAGTATGGTTAGGTTCTCACTTGCCTAGTACAAGGTGTTAACTTTGGTAAGATGTTAATGTATACCTTGTCTGCTGCCTTGAAGCTATATATTTCTCTTCCTTCAATAGTTTTGAAGCCCAAGGAGATTAGATTAAGTCTCATTTAAAAAAAAAAAATTGAGGGGTGATATTGGTTAATAAAATTATATAGGTTTCAGGTATACAATTCTATAACACATCATCTGTATATTGTATTGTGTGTTCACCACACCTAATTAAGTCTCCTTCTGTCACCATTTAATCTCCCCTTTACCTTCTTCTACCTGCCTCCACCCCACTTTCCCTCTTGTAATCACCATACTGTTGTCTGTGTCTATGAGTTTTCTCTTTGCTTAATCCCTTCACCTTTTCACCCAGCCCAACCCCCTTCCCCTCTGACAGCTGTCAGCCTGTTTTCTGTATCTATGCATCTGGTTCTATTTTGTTAGTTTATTTTGTTCATTAGATTCCACATATAAGTGAAATCATATGGTATTTGTCTTTCTCTGACTGGCTTATTTCACTTAGTGTAATACTCTCCAGGTCCATCCATGCTGTTGCAAAAGGTAAGATTTCCTTCTTTTTTACCGCTGAGTAGTCCACTGTGTAAATGTACGACAGCTTTTTTATCCACTCATCTACTGATGAGCACTTGGGCTCGTCCATATCTTGCCTATTGTAGATAATGCTGCTATGAACATAGTGGCATATATATTCTTTCAAATTAGTGTTTTGCGTTTCTTTGGATATATTCCCAAAAGTGGAATTGCTAGATCATAAGGCAGGAATCATGCTACCTGATATCAAACTATACTACAAGGACATAGTAATCAAAACAGCATGTACTAGCATAAAAACAGACATATACACTAATGGAACAGAATAAAGAGCCTGGAAATAAGTCTCATTTTTTATTATCAGGGTTTCACATGACTAAGCCTGATATGATCCGAAAGTTGGAAGAAGGAGAAGAACTTTGGACAACAGAGAGAATTTTTTCAAGTCAGAGCTACTTAGGTGAGTCTGTGCAGATAAAGACCAGTGGACTCAGGTAGTCGGCACCTTTGAATATTTTTAGGGATATATTTTTTAATTGTGGTATAATACATATAACATAAAATTTACCATCTTAACCATTTTTAAGCACATAGTTCAGTGGCATTAAGTACATTCATATTGTTGTGCAATTATTACCACTATCCATCTCCAGAACTCTTTCATCTTGCAGAACTGAAACTCTATACTCATTAAACTATAACTCCCATTTCCCCCTCCCCTTTGCCATGGCAACTACCATTCTACTTTCTGTCTCTGTGGAGCTGACTACTTCTAGGCACCTCATGTAAGTGGAATCATATGGTATTTGTCCTTTTTTGGGTGACTGACTTATTTAACTTAACATAATGTCCTCAAGGTTCACCCATGTTGTAGTATGTATTTCCTTCCTTTTTAAGGCTGAAAAATATTCCATTGTATGTATATACCACATTTTGTATATCCATTCATCTGCCAGTGCACATTTGGGTGGCTTCCACCTTTTAGCTTCTGTGAATAATGCTGCTATGAACATGAGTGTAGAAATATCTGATTGAGTCATTGCTTTCAGTTCTTTTGGGTATATAACCAGAAGTAGAATTGCTGGATTATACAGTAATTCTAGTTAATTTTTTGAGGAACTCCTATACTGTTTTCCACAGTGGCTGCACAATTCAACATTCCCACCAGCAATGTATAAGGGTTCCAGTTTCTCCACATCCTCACCAACACCCATTATTTTCTGGTGTTTTTTTTATAGCAGCCATCTTATTAAAGGCCTGAGCTCTTTGAAGAGCCTTCCTTGCCTCTAAAGTCTAAATTTAGTTTGAATATCATTCCCCATGTAAGTCCTTTCTTTGTTGCCTTATGTTTATAGGGATATTAGTTGTTATTACCTTACCAAGACTTCACTCCATGTTTTGTAGGTATAATGTACATAGAGATCTTAAGTGTAAAGTTCTTTGAGTTCTGACAAAAATGATAAAGCCATGTATCTTATGCTCCAGTCAAAATAAAGGACACTTCCATTATCCCATTAAGTTCCATCAAGCTTCTTCCAAGTCAGTGCCTCCCGCTAGGACAATCACAAATGTGGTTTCTACCAGCATAGATTAGTTTTGTCTACTCTAGACCTTTTTCATGCCTACTTTCTTTCACTCAGCTTAATGTCTGAGAGGTTTACACATTTTGCATATATAAGTAGTTTATTTTAATAGCAGAATAGTATTCAATGATATGAATATGCCAGTTCATTTATGCCTCTCCTGTTGGTAGACATCTGAAATGTTCCAGTTTGGGGCTATTGCGAATAAAGCTACTGTGGACAAATTCTAATGTCTTTTTATGGGCATGTTTTTAAAACGTTCTACTCAGTAGAAACCTAGCAGTTGATAATTGTTCATTCAAAAGGCAGCATAGAGTTCACTTTTTTAGAAACAGCTAGTGTTTAAAAGTTACTATCCAATTTTAAACTTTTACCAGCATGTATGAGAATTTTGATTGTTACCAACATTTTCATTTTGGTCATTCTGAAAGGTATGGAAGTATATTTTTGTAGTTTTAGTTTATATTTCTCTTAGAAGTAATGATCTTGAAAACCTTTTCAAGTGCTTTTTATATCTTCTTCAGAGGTGCCTGTTTAAGTGTTTTACCCATTTCTTATTGGGCGATATATATTTTTTCCTTGAGTAATAGGAATTTTATATATTCTGGAAAGAAGTCTTTTATTTGTTATAGGTATTGCAAATATTCCTCTAGTCTGAGGCTTGCCTATTCATTTTAATGGTGTCTTTCAATGAGCACAGTTTTTTAACCTTGATGAAGTCCAGTTTATCATTATTTCATTTATAATTATTTCTTTGACCTCTCAAATATTCGCCTTCTCCGGGGTTGTGAAGATAGTTCCCTATATTTTCTTCTAAAAATGTTAGTTCTGTGACCCATCTCATGTTAACAGTTGTTTATAATGTAAAGTAAGGGTAGCGGGTCTGTTTTCTTCCATATGGATATCTATCCATCTCATCACTTGTTGAATGAAATTGCTCTGTTGATCTTATCATAAATTGTTTGATATTGTTTGTGTCGGTCTATTTTTGGACTATTCTTTCCTTTGATATGTTTTAAATCCTATTACCAATACCACCTAGTTTTTGATTAGCTTTATAATAAGTCTTGAAGTCAGAGTAAGTACTCTAATTTTTTTCTTTCTAAAAACTGTTTTGGCTATTCTAGGTCATTTTCTTTTTTAAATACATTTTAGAATCAACTTCCAGATTTTCTTTAAATAAATGTGCTGAGATTTTTATTGGTGAGAACTAACACCATAGCTATATTGTCTTCCAGTCCATGACTATACCTTTCCATTTGAATTAGCTTCTCTAAATCTTGTAAGCAATGTTTTATTATTTTTAGTATATTGGTCTTTTTCATCTTTAAGTTTATCTCAAAGCTTTTAATATTTTTAAAATTTCTTTTTCTTGTTTTCTTTTTCAATTACAGTTGACATACAATATTATATTAGTTTCAGGTGTACAAGATTAGACATTTATGTAACTTACAAAGGTATTGCTCTGCTAAGTCTAGTATCCATTTGACATAATATATAGTTATTACAATATTATTTATTTTTAAAACAAAAAATGCTATTTATTTTTATTACTTATTTTTTTTAATTTTTAAATTACAGCTGACATTCAATATTATATTAATTTCAGGTGTACGACATAGTGATTAGACATTTATATAACTTACAAAGTGATCTCCCCAATAAATCTAGTACCCATCTGACACCATATATAGTTATTACAGTATTACTGACTATATTCCCTATGCTGTGCTGTATATCCCCATGAGTGTTTTGTAACTACCAATTTGTACTTTTTTTGTTGTTAATCCTCACCTAAGGATATTATTTTCCATTGCTTTTCAGAGAGAGTGGAAGTGAGGGAGAGAGAGAAACATCAGTGTGAGAGAGACACATTGACTGGTTGCCTCCTGCTTGCACCCCAAGCAGGGGCAGGGAACGAACCCACAACCCAGGTATGTGCCCTAGACAGGGAATTGGACCAACGACCCTTTGGTGTGTGGGCCCACGCTCTAACCACTGAGCAACACCGGCCAGGGCCAATTTGTACTTTTTAAAAAAATATATTTTTTAATTTATTATTTTAGAGGGAGAGGAAGGGAGAAGGATAGAGAGATAGAAACATCACTGGGAAAGAAACATTGATTGGCTGCCTCCTGCATGCTCCCTACCCTTTTAGGTAACTAACTGCTTTTCTCTTGCTGCTTTTAAGATTCTCTCTTTGCCTTTAACCTTTGGCATTTTAATTATGATGTGCCTTAGTGTTGGTCTCTTTGGACTCGTCTTGTTTGGGACTCTCTTTGCTTCTTGGGTTTGTATGTCTATTTCCTTCAGTAGGTTATGGAAGTTTCCCATAATTATTTCTTCAAATAATTTTTCATCCCTCGCTCTCTCTTCTCCTTTTGGTACCCCTATGATGTGAATGTTTTTTGCTTTATGCTGTCCCAGAAGCCCTTTAAACTATCCTTTTTGCTTAATTTTCTTTTCTTTTTGTTGTTCTGATTGGATGTTTTCTGCTTCCTCATCTTTTAAATTGCTGATTTGATCCTCTGCTTCATCTAATCTGTTGACTTTCTGTAATATAGTATTCATTTCAGTTATTGTATTCTTCATGTCTGACTGGTTCTTTTTCTATCTCTATTTTTATGTTTCCTGTCTCTTTGTTGAAGTTCTCACTGAGATTCATTGAGCATCACATAACCAGTGTTTTGCACTCTGCATCTGGTAGATTGCTTGTCTCCCATTTTGTTTAGTTCTTTTTCTGGGGTTTTGTTCTGTTCTTTCATTTGGGACATGTTTCTTTGTCTCCTCATTTTGATCCCTCCCCATGTTTATTTCTGTGTAGTAGGTACAGCTGCTATATCTCTCAGTCTTGGTAGAGTGGCTTTATGTAGTAGGTGTCCTGTTGGGCCTAGTGTTGTAGTCTCTCCTGTCACCTGAGCCGGGTGTTCCAGGTATGTCCCTTTTGTGGGTTGTGTGTGCCCTCCTGTTGTAGTTGCGCCTTGATTTCTGTTGGCATGTCAGTGGGAGTGATTGATCAGGCTGAGTGGTTGTGAGGACTGGCCATGACTACAGTGGAGGAGAAGTTGTGTAGGGGCTGACCCTGCAGAGCAGGATTTACTTTAGTGGGGGCTCTGATGCCACCGAGTTCTCCTTTGGGTGTGTCATTTTTGGATTTGGCTGGGTGATGCTGTGGTGTGGTCTGAAGCTAGCTATAGGTATGTTGGTTCTGGGGCCTCTGGGAGGGGCTGTGGTGTAGGACAAGGTTAGCCTCTTCCTGTGCCCTGCCCTGGGCCACTTGGTATGAGCTACCAAGTGGTCTGCAGATGGTTGCTACTTGTGCTGGGCTTGGAGGTGCCTGGGAGAGGTTAAGCTGTGAACTGAGGCTGGCTACTGCTAGTGCTGGGCTTGGGGCTGCTTATTAAGAGGTGTGGGGCATGCTGAGGGCAAATGCTGCTTGTTTGGGGTTTGTAAACCTTACAGAGATTTTTATGAAAGTCCACAGCATGAGCCAAGACAGGCTATTTCAATGGAAAAGCCACTGGAAGTGGCTTGGGTAGGCCCACAAGTTTGGTGGGGTGGGATCTCAGAGAGTAACTAGGGCAGGGCCAATGGTATTAGCTGGGTTGATGGAGACTCAGATATGGTGCCCACCTGGGTGTGCAACTGGGTGGGGGAAGGATTCAATAAAGGTATAATGGCTTCTGCCAGTCCTTTTCTCTAGGAGAAAGTTGCCCCTCCAGCCCTCGTCCAAAAGCCAGACAATTCAGTTCCTTCCTGTATGTCTTTGTTACCTTTTGAGCTGGTACCCCAGCACTGAAGCTCAGAGTAAGTGACTCTGTCTACAGGTATGTCCATTCACAGGCACTATAAAAGGAACACCTGGGACTCTAGCAGCCCTCTGTCTCACTGAGCCACAATCTCCTTTGGTTTTCACAGATAGAAGTTATGGGAATTTCTCTTCCTGGTACTGGAATCCTGGTGTGGGCTGGGACATCTCACTCCTCATGGGGTACCTCTGCAGCTGAGATAGCCCTCCCAAATTTTAACCATCAGATGTGGGTGAGGCACCAACCCATTATGCATCTCTGTACCTCCTGCCAGTCTCGACATGGCTTCTTCTTTATATTCCTGGTTATAGAACTTATGTTCAGCTAGATTTCAGGTGGTTCCCAATGATGGTTATTATATAATTTAGTTATAATTTTGATGTGGTCATGGGAGGAGGCGGGCACAGCATTGTCCTACTCCACCATCTTGACCAGAATCTCATTACAATATTATTGACTATATTCCCTAAACTGTACTTTACATCCCTGTAACTATTTTAATAACTACCATTTGTACTTAATCTCTTTTACTTCATCTTTTCACCCACCCCCAACCCACCTGCCATCTGGAGGCCATCAGTTTGTTCTATGAGTTTGTTTCTTTTTTGTTTGTTTATTTTGCTTTTTTAGATTCCACATATAAATGAAATCATATGGTATTTCTCTTTCTCTGTCTGAGTTATTTCACTTAGCATAATGCCCTCTAGGTCCATTCATGTTTTTGCAAATGGCAAGATTTCATTCTTTTTATGGCTGTATGTAGTTACTACATCTTTATCCATTCATCGATGGACACTTAGGTTGCTTTTATATCTTGGCTTTTGTAAATAGTGCTGCAGTGAACATAGAGGTGTATAGAGAAAATGTGTGAAGCCAATCAGGAAAAGCAGAAAGAAGACACAAATCACCAATATCAAAAATTAAAGTGGCTACATCACTACGGATCCTACAGACATTAAAAGAATGATTAGGGAATATACACACAGTTTTATGCCAACAGAGTAGGAGTGGACACTTCCCAGCTTATTTTATTTTTCATTGTTGACACTATTATAGATGACCCCCATTTTCCCTCTCTGACCACCTCTGCCCAGTCATCCCCGCCCCCTGGCCTTCACCACACTGTTGTCTGTGTCCATGGGCTATGCATATATGTTCTTTGGCTAATCTCTTCATCTTCTTTCTCATCCAGTCTCCCCCAGGCCCCCTCCCCTCTAACATCTGTCAGTCTGTTCCATGCCTCTATGCCTCTGGTTCTATTTGTTCGTCAGTTTATTTTATCCATTAGATTCTGCATATAAGTGAGATCATATGGTATTTTTCTTTCTCTGACTGGCTTATTTCACTTAGCATAATAATCTTGAGGTCCATTCAGGTTGTTGCAAAAGGTATGAGTTCCTTCTATGTTATAGCCAACTCATTTTAAAAGGCCAGCATTATTAACAACCAGAGGCACTCGAAGAATAGAAAACTATACACCAACATCTCTCATGAAACTAGATATAAAATCCTTAACAAAATATTTTAAAACTGAATCTAGCAATATTTAAAAAGGATAATACCTCATGACCAAAAAGTGTTTATCTCAGGAAAACAATTTGATTTGATATTCAAAAAGCAATCTATGTAATTCACTATATAAAGGTGTAAAAGGATCTAAAATCAAGGATCTAAGCTGCCATTTAAAGTAACTAGAGAAAAACAAAGGAGAAAAACCATGTCAGTACATGCAGGAAAATAATTAAGTTCAATTCCTATTATAAAACCTTAGAGCTGATTAGCAACCTCAGCTTCATAAAGGGTATCTTTGAAAAACATAGCTACCATCACACTCAATGGTGAAAGCCTGAATGCGTTTCCTCTTTGATCAAAAACAAAGGATGCCCACTATCACCACTGTACTGGACACAAGTCACTGCAATGAGGCAAGAAAAAGAAGTTAAAAGGCAACAGATTAGAAAATGAACTATCTTCATTTGTAGACGACATGATTGTGTATATAGTAAATCTCAAGGAATCTAAAAGAAAATTGTTAAAACTAATATGTCAATTTAATGAATTCACAGGGTTCTTGTTTTAAATCAAATTTGGTTACTTATTTTTTTAATCCTTACTCAGGGATATGTTTTTCAATTTTAGAGAGAGAGGAAGGGAGGGAGAGAGGGAGGAACATCGATCTATCAGTTGCCTCCTGTACGTTGTAAGTGCCCTGACTAGGAATAGAACCTGCAACCTTTTTGGTGCACAGGATGATGCCCCAACCCACTGAGCCACCCAGCCGGGGCTAATCTTTTAATTTGGGTAATTCCTGTTAACCAGATTTCCAGTTTTCTAATTCTCTTGCATTCATTTACTGTTAAATGCATCTAGTGAATTTTATACTTCGGATATTGTTTTTTTCAGTTAGCATTTCTTATCTCTTCTGAATAATCCATCTCTTCACCAATAGTTCTATTTTTCTTGTAGATGTGTAAACATATTTATCATAGTTACTTTAAATTCCTTTATTTCTAATTTCAGTTTTTTTTCTGTTGACTTTTTAATCTTTTCTGTTGGTTACATTTTCCTGTTTCTTCTCAGAAGAACCTTGTAGATAATATGTTGTGAAGATGCTGGATCCTTTTTCTTCCTCTGAAGATTGCTGAGTTTTAATCTGGTAGGTGGTTAAGTTACTGGAAGCTCATGTTGATTCCTTTGTCAATTGCTTTTAAGTTTTTCATATGATTTCTATTTCAGTTTTAGTTTTTCCTTTAGTTTTATGATGTTCTCTCTGAGTCCTGGGATGCAGCCTTTACTCCTAATACATGGCTATTCTGGGGTTTTAATAGAAAGGTCAAAGTTTTAACCAGGTTTCTCTAACTTGGCACAAGACTGGAATTAAATACTCTGTTTTTCCAGAGCTAAGTAATTGCTGAAATTTTTGCTTAATTCTTTCAGAGCCCCAGCTTTCTTTTCCCTTTTATGCTGCTCCTTGAAGTCTTACCCTGCAGAAAAGCGGTTAACCAAGGTTTTGAGGAGGGGGTATGTTAACTTTTGGGCTTTCTTTCTATGACTTCTCCATTCTCAGATTTTTGTCCTCAATTTACAGCCACTCTCATAGCCCAGAACTATAATCTCTGATTTTTCTGCACATGTGACTCCTGCTTTCTCCTTGAGATCTATTCTCTTTGTGCTGCATGAACTACCAGGGCACACAGTGGAAAACCTGGATAAATGTAGATCTTATGCAATGTGTTTTTTTTCTTTAAAGGTTGCGTCCACTCCAGTTTATGCCTGCTTTTGATCACTCTTTATCAAACGAGTTGTTTTTTTTCCAATTTGCCCAGAGTTTATAACTTTATCAACTGGAAGGTTGTTCTGATACAAACTTCTGTTACAATACCAGAATCTGGATGTCTGGATCAACTTTCAGTCTGGGAACTTGCTTATACTCTTAAAATTATTAAGGATTAAAAGAACTGTCAGTGTGTGTGCGCATGCATATGCAAGTGTGTATACCCTATTAGAAATTAAAACAAAAAATTTAAATATTTACTTACTGACTCATTTAAAAACAATATAAGGATAATAAACTCATTACATGTTGACATAAAAGTCATATTTTTACAAAAACATAACTGTTGCCTCAAAGGGGAAAAATGGTGAGGAAAAATGCCATTTTTGCATAATTGAAATTTATACAGTGTCTTCCTTAATAGAAGACAGCTGATTTTCACATAGGATTCTGCATTCAATCTGTTTCAGTTGTCTTAATTGAAATATATGAAGAAAAAAATCTTCCTTCATGCCTATGTGAAGTTTGAAAGAGAAGTATTTTAAAAGCCTTTCAGATTGCTGTGGATGTTTTTCAGTGATACTACACTCAAGCTTAATTTGTAGTTCCTACCCAATTAGTTGCAATATAAAATTTGAAACCATAACACTGAACTTTTGTATACTGTTACATAAAATCCAATGGTCCACTTAAATAGATTTTTTTACCCATGCATTTTTTGGTAATATTATGCATTGGTCATCTAATGTGTACAGATCTTCCAAATTTTGCCACATTTCCACATACAATATATTTTTTTAAAAACCCAAACCCACATTTGTTAATATCATCAGTAACCTCATCAGAAAAATCTTTTAAATATTAGGAAGCTGACGAGCAAATACAAGCTTTCCAACATAATGACCTTTAGTTGAAAGCTGGAATTTTTATCATTGGTAACAAATGCTGGCAGATGTTTGAATTGACAAGCTCACATTGTTCAAGAAAATGTCTTCCAGATACCCATGTCTGAATAGTCCATTGTACTTTCAAGTAAAAATGCTGTTCTGCAAAAAGTTGTTCCTCAGTTGTCCACTCAATAATTACACCAGCACTTTTTCTCACAAAATACATTATACTCTGTTATGCAACAGAAGTGCTCGATGCATACTTCTTTAATCATCACACAGAATATTGAAAATATGTGTACTCAAGGGGGAGATATAATAAAATTAATAGTGTCTTTCTGCTCTTATCAAGAACAATTTTAAATGAAACATTTTCCCCTGTATGTGCCAGTTAGAAATGCAGTGATTACTATTATAATTTGGTGCCAGTGCTTTGATTTATGCTAATGTGTCAGGATTTTACCCACTGTATTAATCATATTTTTAAAATTTTCTATACTTTATGATGTTTTGATATCTTTTGCTGGTTGGGGAGAAACTGCCCCTCCCAGAGCTAACTAATTCCTAGAGACAGTAAACAACTTATTGGTGAGCCCACCTTTCATATACAAACCAACCAATCCCAAGTCCACACCCTCAACCACCTCCGTTAGCTAACTCTCACACACTAAGCCAATATATGCCATGCTCTGAATCACCCAGGATCAGGTACTAGTCAACTAGAGACCAACCCTGTGACCCATAGCCTGCCAACAATATTCAGACTAGCCCATCTTAAGTTATTTCTCCCGACCTGCCTTGCCTTTTTTGTAGAAGCAAGCCCCAATAATGACTCTGGCCTAGACTTTCCCCTCACTCCTTTCTGTCTCCTGAGCACATGTGGCCCTGAATGACATGGCATGCCTCCTCCTCTCAGGAAATGAAGATAATAATCTTTTAATGGCATTAGCCTCTCTTTGTTATCCTTCAGTCCCTCCATAAGTGAAAATTTCATAAGTACAAATAAGACACTCATTGTTGCTTTAGTTTCATTAGTGTAAATATGAACACAGTTAAAAAGACAATTGAAGTGTTGTTATTATTAGCAAAAATAGTTTTGACTTTGTGGACCTCCCATAAGGGTCTCAGGTAGTACAAAGTTCATGATTTTGTACTACCTGAGACCTGGTGATTTAGGTGTTTATCATCAGTTTCTTTAACATTTCAGTCTTATTTCTTCTTTTTTCCTACTCTCCTGTTTCTAGGCATTCTTAAATATATCCAAAAGATAAAGAAATCATTGTCTAATATATATCTTCCTCTGAGTTTTCCTTTTTCCCCTTCCTTCCCCTGTGCAATACCTTATTCTTGCTTCCTGCACTCAGTCCCACATCTCATTCTCACTGTGAGACCTGCCATCAGATTTCAAAATCCATAGGCCTTGGACCAAAGTAATAATATCAGTACCATTCTTTTTCCATGTGTCATATCATAATGCTCAGATTCCTAATGTCCACCCACCTTGATTTGGATGAAAAAGGCTAACTCATTCTCATTCTGTTTCCGAGTGCCCATTCATATCTTGGTTGCTTTTCTTCCCCTTATTTGCATTGCCTGGGAAAATAAGTATTTGTTGAATACATGGATTTTATTTCCATGGGCTCTCATTGGTGTAAAGTATCTTTCTTCATCCTCAGTTCTTGTCACTATAAAGGTTGTATAAGCTGTAATAATGTTATCCATCCTCAAGTTGTGATTCCCTTGTTCTATGTGAATGGCTTTCATATAGACATTTTGTAGCCTATTTCTCCCACCTGAACTCTAGTGGTATATTTTAATCTGCCTACAACAATACAACAATCGTTTGTCTAACCCTTTTGGTTACTGATACATCAGAAGTAATAGTCATTATCTTTACCTTACCCTCATTTGTTTCTATATCCTTTTGTTCCCATTATAAGCCCCTGCAGCAGCAGGCTGATTCCATCATCTCTGTTATATTTTCTAAATGATTTCTCCACAATTTGTGTTATGTTATTTTACTCTGTGAAATATCTTTATAGATTCATATTCTCATTTGCCACTGACATCTTCCAAAATGAAAGCTATATTATTCCAGGTATGGACTCCTGTAATTAGTATTTGCCATGATTTTTCCCCTGTTCTTTCAGTTTATAATAGTCAGTATGCTAAAACAATATCACATAAAAAATATAAATCTCTTTTTTTTCAAGGGCTGATAGAATAATATCCCATCTGGTTGTTCCAAATATATTTCTTTCTGTGACTGAGAACTTTTGCTAATCTCTATTTATTCTAGTCTCCCAAATGTACTCCATGCAGTTGATTTTATTCTTTACAACTGGGTCTTTCATTATGTGACAGCTTTTCTGTGCCCATATAGATACTTGCAAAATTAGCTAACTACAGAATTAGAGGGTACTGCAGTACACATAGGACCACCTTCATTTCTGACAGAAATTGTCAGGAGTCCCCAGGACTACTGTTAGTATCAGTAATTTGCTAGAAGGACTCACAGAACTTGCTGAAAGTTCTAACACTCAGTTACAGTTTATTACAGAGGAAGAATACATATTAAAATCAAGCCAAGCGCATAGGGCAGCATCCAGGAAAGTACCACACACGGACCTTCTAGTAGTCCTCTCTCTGTGGAGTTATAGACAGCATTACAGAGTATTGCCAACCAGGGAGGCTTCACCCAAGCCTAGTATCCAGAGTTGATAATGGGGCTCCATCACACAGGCTTGATTGACTGTCTATATGGCTGATCTTGGTTTCCAGCCCCTTGAGAGGTCAAGCTGATACTGTGTTACCCAAAGCCCCCCATATTAAATCACATTGTTGGTGTGGCCCAAAGACCTCCCCCTAAATCACACTGTTACTTTCTGGCTGGTCACAGGCTCAAAAGCAAACAAATACACTCCTGGCAGGCATGACATTCCATAGACTTAGAGATTAACTTCCAGAAGCCAAAGGCAAATGTCAGACCTCTCATTGGGCAAGGTTATATTGTTTACCACATGATGCTACATATCCTTTAGTTAAAAGACCAGGTTCCACTTCCTGCATGAAATGTTCCTTGACTATTCCAAACTATGCCAGTACCTTTTGTTCTGCACTCGAATCCTACTAATTCTGTGTAACATGCAAACAGACACATCCTCTGATATGATCTAATAATTTGATTATTTGATTCATTATCCAACATTGTTTTATCTGAGGCTTCTTTCCACCTATGATTAACAGTTCCTGCAAAATAAGGCCCTCTCTTTTACTTACCTCACTGTAGCTTGTGACAGAAGCTAGATAGTCAGTAGTTACCTGATTTATTGTTTATGGTACCATACAAGGAAAACATCTTTCTCATCCATTCAGAAACCATTTAATGGTAAGTTGTTTTTAGACATTCATGTCAAGATCACATTTCTTTACCTCATATCACAGTGTGTTAGTGTATATTCATAAGGCTTCAAAGAAGATAATAAAACACTGACTCTCAAGAGCATAAATTAGAGTTGGGAAAGCAATATTTTCAAATTTCGCATTTTACATAGACTCTTCATGTTAAAATAGCAGGTTGTTGAAAGATTTCTTGAAATGGGTAGTCTAGACTAAAATTATATTCTAATTTCAGACAAATTAGACACTGAAGGATAGAAAGAATATGTGAGGGCTTGGATAAATTGGGTAGTAGCATGTTCCTGAAGGTGATTGAGGTTCTCGGGAAGGCAATGTAACTCCAATGACCAATACAGGTTAGTTTTGCATGTTCTAGGACTACACATAAATGGAATTGTGCAGTATTTGCTCTTTTGCATAAAGCTTTCACTCTGAAAAATGTTTTAGCTTCATCCCTTTTTCATCAGTAGGTTCCCTGCCCTTTTTATTGCTGAGTAGTATTACATTGCGTAAATACATGATACAATATTGCCCATTTATCTTTTCATAGATAATTGGGCTGTTTCAGTTCAGGGCTATTGTAAATAAGATGCAGGCATGGGTAAGATGAACTCATCTTTAAAATTGTTCCATCAGATGTGGGTCTTAGTAAGGGATCAGTAGTAAGATATAGCAAAGACTTTATAAGAAAAATAATAGGTAAGGTCAGTCAGTGCTATACACATACACTTAAAGATCCAGCCCTTCTCAGTCCCAATAGGGAATAGCAGAGTTTAAGGTATGTTGCTGCATTGGGAGGAAGACTTGAACCCATCCTTCTCTAACACTGAAAAAGTAATTCAGCGAATTGAAAGGAGGAAAAATTAGAATTGATGATCAGGAGATTTTGGTTACTGACCACCCGTCTGGAAGAATAAATTGATGTAGCAGTAATCAGTGATTATATTCATGTTGCAAGTGTGCTTTGTCCTGTGGTTTATTTCATGGTTCCTAATTAAAATGTTTTCCTAATTCTTCCCTTTCCAGAGAAAATAAATCAGTTATATGGAGAGCTGGGGCTAGACTATAGACCAGTGTTTCTTTCAAAACTAGGAAATGAGTGCTTGATAAAGTTCATGTGCTGTAGATGCACTAAATGAAAGAGAAGAAACAAATGGAAGTATTTGATAACACTTGCTTAGGCATGAAGAAGTAAATAGGCTTTCGTCTCCACCGGAACAGTTCTCCTTGCTTACTGTTTAACCCTCTTGATAGGCTCACTCTATTATCTCTAAACCTGCCCATTCCGAGAATAATGCTACTTTCACTGCCCTTTGCTTACTTGTCCTTGTGCTTATTAGACCTGCTCAATGCAGCTTATATTTACAATATGCCAAAGATATGAGTGTTCTTTGCTTATGCCAATTTTTCCTCATTTTAACAGTATGGCAGGATTTGTGTTTATGTTCTATGCACTTTCCCTACCAAGAGGTAATTCATTTTGGCCTTTTTGAAGATCACCGTAGTGAGACAGACAGTCCCACAATGGGTTGTTTGTATATACGTCTAATTCATAACATTTATGTGAAGATTTACAGTGTTGTTTATTGCGTTCTTTTCTAGAAGAAGACGGGAAAGCTGAAGATGTTTTAATGAAGTTTAAAGAATACCAAGACAGGCATTTTAGATCAGTTGTGTTCATCAACCACAAAAGACTAATTAAGGAAAGGAGTAATATTTTGGGGAAAACACTTACTGTAGGCAAGAACTATATTATTTCAAAAACAACACTACATGAATATAAACCTGATGGAAAGGTTTTGAAAAATATTTCAGAATTAGTCATTAGAAATATAAGCCCTGTAAGAGAGAAGTTTGGTGAGAGTAATGGATGGGAGAAATCACTACTCAATGCAAAGCATGAAAAAATTCATACAGCAGCAAATCTCTATAAACAAACAGAAAGGAGTCTGAGTGATAAACAAGAGCTTATTAAACATCAGAAGGTTCAAACTCCAGAGCAATCATTTGAACATAATGAATGTGAAAATTCCTTTCTTATGAAAGGAATGTTATTTACACATACTGGAACTCAGAGAGAACGACTCTTTGAATACAATAAAGATGGAATGCCTTTCATCGAAAAGTCAAACCGCAGCGTCCATCCACAAAATCTTACGGAGAAGCAGCCCCATGCATATAGCAAATATGGGAAATTCCTCTGCAGGAAGTCCATTTTTATTTTACATCAGCAATCTCAAACAGAAGAGAAACCTTTTCACTGTTCTTACTGTGGGAATAGCTTTAGAAGGAAGTCGTATCTCATTGAACATCAGCGAATTCACACAGGTGAGAAACCTTATGTTTGCAGTCAATGTGGAAAAGCCTTCCGTCAAAAGACAGCCCTCACTCTTCATGAGAAAACACATATAGAGGGGAAACCCTACATTTGTATGGATTGTGGGAAGTCCTTCCGCCAGAAGGCAACCCTCACAAGACATCACAAAATACATACAGGGGAGAAAGCATATGATTGTACTCAATGTGGAAGTGCTTTTAGAAAGAAGTCATACCTCATTGATCATCAGAGAACTCACACAGGAGAGAAACCATATCAGTGTAATGAATGTGGGAAGGCATTTATCCAGAAAACAACCCTCACTGTACACCAAAGAACTCACACAGGAGAGAAACCCTATATTTGTAATGAATGTGGAAAGTCTTTCTGCCAAAAGACAACCCTCACTCTCCATCAAAGAATTCATACAGGAGAGAAGCCCTATATTTGTAATGAATGTGGGAAGTCCTTTCGTCAGAAGGCAATCCTCACTGTTCATCAGAGGATACATACAGGAGAGAAGTCCAATGGATGTCCTCAGTGTGGGAAAGCCTTTAGCAGGAAATCAAACCTCATTCGCCACCAGAAAACGCACACAGGAGAGAAACCATATGAATGTAAAGAATGTGGTAAGTTCTTCAGTTGTAAGTCAAACCTCATTGTCCATCAGAAAACTCACAAAGGAGAAGCCATGGGAATCTAGTAAAGGATGTGACTTTTTTTTGTAAAAAACTTTTAAAGTCATAGTAAACCCTGTTCATGATGTTGCTTGCAAGTGTAATAATAATCAACAGTTTAAGGTACTGTACCACATATTTGCTAGCCTACAAAATACAAAAAAGAATTACTAGACAAATTAAATTACAAAAGTAATTGAAAATACAAGCCCCAATTTTTTTAATTAGATTTATCAGACATAAACTTTCTCTGTCAAGTTGCTACACACATTTAAAATTGCTTATTTTCAATTTCAGTACCTACCTTGTTGTGAACCAGTAATATACAGTTGGTGTATGAATCACACTGTGAGCAGAGGACTTTCAAAAAGGAAGGAGGTGTGAACTGTATTTCTCATCGCAAATATGGAATAAAAATTAAGTTTTCTTTCTCTAGAGTTAACCACAGTTCTAACTTCTAACATTATAGTTTTTGCTTATTATAAACTTTTATATAAATTGGATTATATATGTGTATTTTTTCATATTTGGCTTGTTTCATTCATCATTATGTCTCAAACTTATCATTAGTGCATGTGGCAGAAATTCATGTATTTTTTATTTTTTTAAATATATCTTTATTGATTTCAGAGAGAGGAAAGGAGAGGGAGAGAGATGGATAGAAACATCAATGATGAGTCATTGATTGGCTGCCCCCTGCACACTCCCGATTGGGGATCAAGCCCGCAACCCGGGCATGTGCCCTGACCGGGAATCAAACCCTGATTGCTTGGATCCTAGGTCGACGCTCAACCGCTGAGCCATGCCTGGCCAGGCTGTATTTTTTATTCTGTATAGAATTTCATTATATGAGTATATCACAATTTATTAAATCTATTGTTGGTGGACTTTTTGTTTACAGCTTAGGGTCATAATAAATAATCCCTCGTGAATATACTTAGGAGTGGAATTTCTGGGTCCTGAGGCATATGTTTGGTTGGCTTTGGTAGATATACCAAATAACTCAGGATTTTCACAGTATGAGATAATTTATTCTGAAGAGAAACAACTGAATATTACCAGTATGGTGATGGTTCAATCCAGAGAATTCATGGTAGAGGGAAACTCTATGAATGTTGTGAAAACTGGGAATCTGAATATAATGCATGTACAAAGACTTTAGCCACAGCCAAAATCTTAATATAACACCAGACAAATGTAATAAATGTGAGATTACCTTTAGCCACAATAATGCCTTATATGAAATCAGAAAATTATACTAGAGAAAGGGAGGCACCTAGCATCTCCCTTGCTCAACATTAGAGAATTCTAACTGGAGGAAAACCCTATGAATAAAATGAAGGGTGTAGGGGATAACTGTTACCTAGGGCCTATTTCTTATTGGTCATATAAAAATGTGAATATGGAAAGTTTAGCCATAGCTTAAATCTTACACACCAGGAAATGCACATTGGATGGGAACTTTTCAAATGAAATTATTGTAAGAATGACTTTAGCCATATCTCACTCCTTATACAACACCAAACAATTCATACTAAAGAAAGGAAAATTAAAAGGTGAACAGATGAGGCTTTTAACTCTAACTCTGGGGTATGCTATTTCCATAAAAAAAGTCCATACTGAGAGCATAATCTAGAGCTTAGGTGTAGTCATCCTGGCCATTAACCCCAGCTAAGCTCCCAGTGATCACCCAACTCTTCAGATGACTGGAGCCCACTGGCATCCAACTGGAACCACATGACAGACCCAAAGCAGTAACTGCTCAGCTGAGGCCTCAAATTCCCAACCCACAAAATAGTTAATTTTTTTAAAAAAATGTATCTTTATTGATTTCAGAGAGAGGAAAGGAGAGGGAGAGAGGGAGATAGAAACGATGAGAGTCATTGATTAGCTGCCTCCTGCATGCCCCCAACTGGGGATCGAGCCCGCAACCCAGGCATGTGCCCTGACCGGGAATCGAACCCCGATCGCCTGGATCCTAGGTCGATGCTCAACTGCTGAGCCACGCCTGGCCGGGCTGGTTACATCGTTTGAATTAAATTTGATAGATTAAAAGAACAGGAAAATCTCGTATCTATTTATGTTATAAAAATAAATGTAGTTTATTTTTATAAAGGTGTGGCTCAGTGGTCAGAGCTTCAGCGCAGGCACCAAAGGGTCTTGGGTTCAATTCCCAGCCATGGGTGCATGCCTGGGTTGCAGGTGTGGGAGGCAACCAGTTGATGTGGAAAAGTAACCACTTTCTCTGAAAAAGCAGTGGAAAGGCAACCACTCTCTCTGAAAAAGCAATGGGGAAAAAAATTAAAGGTATGAACATTTGGATTCTAGAGTCAATGAGCAAAATTGTGGTGAGTACTAGGTGATTTTGGCATGAACAAAAACTGGCCCTAAAATTCTATGGAAGATTTGGCTCTAATTTTGGTTTACAATCACATACCTAAATAACAGCTCAGTGAAGTGTCCATATTTATTCTTTCTCATTTTCTGGAAGTAAATTAGACTTATCAACTTGGTTAGCTTACCTGTGCAAATGCATAGTTCCCAGTTTTTCAAAAAATGAGAATATCCCCAAACTTGGTGGCTCATATAGCAACACAGAAGGAGCTTAATTTTTAGGTTACAATTCTAGATATAACAACCAAAGAGGGGGGAAAAAGCTTTTAAATGCAAGTAGAACATGGAGTAACAAATGGAATGAAGTCTTCTTATTTGTTCAGACATTTTATACCAAAATTTCTTTAGAGTATTTATCTGGAAGTTTCTAGTCAAAACAGTCAGACTTTGAGTTCCACAAAATCCTCTTGAGGTTCTTCCAGTGAGGACTGAGTATCACTGTGAAACACCTTCCCCAAAGCTACCATAGGCAAGTTTTAAGAACAAGGTCAAGAAAACAACAATAGTTCTGTTTTTTTCACTCTTTTCTTGAAATAACATTAATGAATTTGGTCCTCCAATGACTGACCAAGAAAATTAGACATTTTTAGCATGAGTCTGTGGCTGGATTTTGGCAAGTTTTGCTTAAAGTATTGGATAATGAGCAGTGATGCTGGTGTTTGCCACTGACATTTTAGGGTCAATGTATTTAAACTTTAATGTGTTAAATTCTGCTGAAAGTTTTAATTTTTGAAATTTTAAATTACAGATTTTTTGTTAGTGTTCCAAAATCAGTTGTTCTGTCCATAAATTCAGCTGAATACAGTTCTTTGATAATCAAGGAACCTTAGTATGTAACACTCTGAATGACATTCAAATCTTCAAAAACGAAGGCAAACAGGTATCAAATGTACCATTTTTCACAACGGTTATGCTGACGGAAGACTGAAGTTTTCCAGTATATTATGGGCACATCAGTGGAAGTGGATGCTTGTTAGTAACTGCTGAAGTACATCTTGAATGCCAGTTTTTTCAATTGTTGCCAAAAACCCAGATCTCAAACATACCATTGCTGTGGCATCATCAGAGTGTGCTCCTGTAATTCTTCCCAACTCAGTTCATTTGCTGCTACTTCAGAACTATTGTTGTTAGTGTCAAGTAATAGGCTTGTGAAAATGGCATATCTACAGTTTTTATTTTATCTTGGAGAAGGTGGGGCAGGAGGGAGGCAAAGGAGGGAGGAAATGGGGACATATGTAATAATGTCAACAATAAAAATTTAAAAATCTAGTCTCTAAAGCCTAATTGTGATAATAAGCAAAGCACAATTTTCTTCGTCAGTACATGAGCTGATGTTTTGTGTTTTAAAATTTTTTTTTGGATTAAATTTACTAGGGTGATATTGGTTAATAAGATTATATAGGTTTCAAGTGTACATTTCTATGATGCATGATCTGTGTATTGCATTGTGTGCCAAAGTCAAATCATCTATCACCATATATTTGACCCCTTTAGCCTTTATTACCCCACCCCCTTCCTCTGGTGACCACCATACTGTTGTATCTATGAGTTTTTGTTTTTCTTGGTTCATTTGTTGCTTTCAGTTTTATATCCCACATATGAGTGAGATCATGTGGTTCTTAACTTTTCCTGTCTGACTGACTTATTTCGCTTAGCATGATATTCTCAAGATCCATCCATGTTGTTACAAATGGCAGTATTTCATCTTTTCTTATGGCTGAGTAGTATTCCATTGTATATATGTTCCACATTATCTTTATCTGGTCACCTACCTGAGGACACTTTGGTTGTTTCTATGTTCTGACCACTGTGAATAATGCTGCAGTGAACATAGGTGTGCATAAATGTTTGCAAATAAAAGTTTTTAAAATTTTCAGGTAGATACCCAGAAGAGGGGTTGGTGGATCATATGGTAACTCTATTCCTTATATTTTGAGGAGGCTCCAACTGTTTTCCATAGTGGCTGTACCAGTTGATATCTCCACTGATACTGTTATAATAAACCTGGTTATTAAATAACAGGAAAGGAATAAAAGGGAGGCTGCAAAATATAGGCACGCCATTGACACAGCTTTGCCTGGAAACTGCAGTTAACATTCTCCAAGTCTATTCCGCACAGATCTAGGAGGGAAGGGACTGGACAATAGAGGCATGCTCAGTATGGTCTGGGTGATGTGGAAGATGCTTACCTGTCAGTCACACCTGGGAACAAGTTAGTGTCCAGAATAGGCATGGCCACTGCCAGTGTGGAAGATTTGATATTTAAGCTCCTGAACAAAGGAACGTCTCCCCTCCTCCCTCCCTCTCTCTCGCTGCTCAAGCCTGGCTTGCGAGGGCTCCCACTCTCTGTGAGCCACATGGGACCCACACAACCGACCAATGGACTAAATCTAGCCTAATGCTACATTGGACTCAACTCCACTATGGAATGGAAACTCTGGACACTGGCCCTACTTTTGGCTCTGCTGGACTCCTAGCTGCATCTTCTCCAGGACTGGTTTAAGGAAAATGGGACTTTGCAACCAGAGAAAGATAATTCCACGCCAATAAAACAATTCACTCTCCTGTGCAAGTCTTAGAAAAGTCATTTTTCTCAATATATCACGAGAGCCACCCCACTCCGACTAATGTCTGGGAAATTGGACCCACTGATTTCTCTGGCAACACCACTAGCAATGAATAAGGATTCCTTTTTCTCCACAACCTCTCCAACACTTGCTAATTGTCTTATTGATAATAGCCATTTTAACACATGTGAGATGGTTTCTCTTTTTTCTGTTAGTAAAACTAAAGTTTAATTTTGAAGGCAGTTTTATTGTTTATCAAATCATTCAATTTAACAAAGCACTTTACAACATGATAAAATCACATTAATATGATGCTTGGATAGAGTTGAGATCATAAATTTTATGTTTTATCAAACTATAATGTCTTTTTTTAAATGCCTTTTTTTAAATTGTAGTTTTGATTTGTATTTCCCTAATAGCTAGTGAAGTTGAGCATCTTTTCATATATCTGTTTGCCATTTTTAAGTTTCTTGGGGGAAGTGTCTGTTCATATCCTCTGCCCATTTTTAAATTGGATTGTTAGTTTGGTGTTGAGTTGTATGAGTTCTTTTTTATTTTTTATTTTGGATACTAACCCCTTGTCAGAACTGTTCTTTGCAAATGTGTTCTCCCATTCAGTTGGTTGTCTTTTTGTTTTGTTGGCAGAAGCTTTTTAGTTTGATATAATCCCATACATTCATTTTTGCTTTTACTTCTCTTGCCTTTCAGGTCAGATTCATAAAATCCTCTCTAAGCCCAAGGTCCGTAAGTTTAGTACCTATGTTTTCTTCTTTGTAATTTATTGTTTCAGGTGTCTTATATTTAGGTATTTTATCCATTTTGAGTTAATTTTTGTATATGGGGACAAACTGTAGTCTAGTTTCATTCTTTTGCATGTGGCTTTCCAAGTTTCCCAGCACTATTTATTGAAGAGGCTTTCATTTCTCCATTGTATGTTCTTGGCTCCTTTTTCAAAAATTATTTCCCATATATATGTGGGTTTATTTCTGGGCTGTAAGTTCTGTTTCATTGATCTGTGTGTCTGTTTTTCTGCCAAAACTATGCCGTTTTGATTATTTTCACTTTGTAGTATAATTTGAAGGGAGTGTGCTACTTCTGCCTTTGTACTTTTTTCTCAGGATTGCTTTGGCTATTTGGGGTTCCATACAAATCTGATTCCCTGCCAAAGGCACAACATGGCTGAGTGATCTGCACATTAAAACATCTGAAGGTGGGAAAGTAGGAGCAAACTGGGGAGGTGGGAAAGCAGAAGAGCTGAGATGTGCAGAATGGAGCTCACAGCCTGGAGCTCCCTGCGGGGCTCAACCCAAAGAGACGATTTATCAGGATGTTGACGGCGCTCTCTTCAGCCTGAAGGAGCAAAGAGACACACTGAGCATTCCTGCAGAAGTGGGTCGTTCAAGCTGTGGCTGAGCCCAATGACCTGGGCAGGGTCAAAGCACAGAAGTGCGACCACAGTTACCTGGCAATTGACATTCCAGACAGAGAAACAAAGCCATGGAGTCTGGCTTCATCCCCTCACCCTCCCAGAGAAGTAGCAGGTCCCAGAAGAAGCTGTAGCAGTGAGTATTGGTTTTCAGAGCAGAGTATTTGTAGAACTGGTAATACAGAAACATTTTTCCTTGAGTAACAGGCGCACTCTGCAACTAAACCCAGGGTCAGGTGGAAACTGCAGAGGTCTGCCAATCACCATTACTGGGAGCAAAGAAACAAAGCGACCAACTTTCACCAGCTAACCCCCCCCCCCCCCCCCCCAGATTGCAGCTGCACTGCTGGCAGCATCTGGCTTCAGGGGATAACACTGGAATTTCAGATTTGGAACTCCATTTCCCACCAATCACATCCACCACAGGGACACAATCCCAGGTAACCCACACCCGCACACAGTGTTCCACACTGTGGGGACGTTAACAGTCATACTGTGGGGACTCACAGCCACACCAAAGCTCGGCACACACAGTATCGCACAGTCCAAATCACAAACCCTCCACTGGGACACACAGTCACAATGATAATTTCACAATGAACCCTTCTCAGCACGCTCTGCCCGAACAAACTTAATAGTCAGTCCTCTTCCCCGCCTCTGTACTTTTCCCCCGAATAGCGTCAGCGACCCGGCCAAACCGCTCGGGGACCAGTACCCGGGGCCAGTACCGCGCAGATCAATCGCGCCACCTCCCGGTAGTAGGAGCGACAGGCGGTGCGCCCTCTGGGAAATGTAGTTCAGCGAAGCCCTCGCGATAAACCAGGTGGCGCCCGGCTCGAGCTTCGCCAACAAGAGCGCAGACCCGCGCCCCGGGCGTCTCCCGGCGCTCCTGGCGGAGCTGCGCGCTGCGGCTCCTACCTGCCGCCCGGCGTGCTCGCGCTGAGCTTATACAAGCCGAGGCACACCACTGCCCTCCCAGAGCCAGTTAACGCAGAGCGCTGACCGAGGTCTGAGACTCGAGCCACTGAGACTTCTGGGGAATGTAGTCCACGGTCAGGAAAAGCGGCAGACCCGCCTGCTTCGACTGAATCCAGCCGGTACTGAGCCCCGGCTCGGCGGAGCCCAGGAGGCCTCTGGGATTGCTAGCCCTCCCCGGAAGGCGCAGGCGCAGGCGCAGACTTTCTGGCTCGCCATCGTCGTCTTTGTTCGCTGGTGAGTTTGCCGCTGGTTCCGCCAAGTGCGAACCTGGCTGCGGGACCTGCGTTTCTGGGCTCAGTGTCGGGCTGGGAGGCTGTAGGGGAGCGTCGGCGGTGTCTGCGACCGGGCTGGGGAGGCTGGGGAATTGCCCACTGTGGTGTGTAGTGTTTGGAGCTTATCTGGAGGGGCAAGGGCACCAGAGGAAACGGGCGGGCTGGCGGTGGGGGACCAGGTGTAAGGGCGGGGGGAGGGTTGTAGACTTACTACCTGTGTGAGACGGAGCGTGGTCCCAGGTTTGTGAGGATGAATGGCATGTGAGTTTTGTGGGGTAATAACCTGTAAACCTCACTTTTCACATTTCTAAAATAATGATTGTAAGAATGCATCTTTTTGGAGCACCGGTTTTTCTGAAAGAATAGAAAAAGGCTAAGCAATTGAGCGATGAATAATTTTTAAAGCGATTTTACATCAAAGCAGGCGTGTTGTGGTGTAGTTACGAAATCAGCGTTAATTTTTTTAAGAGGAAAGACTCCCGAAGAACTTTTTATTGGGTGTCTGGATCCCCCCCCCCCCCCCCAATAGGTATTGACTTTTATTAATTCTTTGCCGGAACTTTGGTGAGGCAGCTTTGAGAAGCACTGGACTAAGGAATAGCTTTAAGAGGTAATTTCCACTTGTGCAGACAGCTCAGAATTAGGAAGCAAGCTGTCCTGTCTTCCGTGCAGATTAGAGTCTGTCTAGTTTGTAAATGAACATGGCAATCTGACTCCTAATTTGGCTAGTTTTCCCCAAACAAAATGGCTTTCGTAATGTAGTGAAGCAGTTTTCTTCCATTTACAAAGACACTTTCTTCCAGTATTTTATCACACAACAGTTTTCAATAAAATGAAAAAATAAAGTTCCACAGTAGAAAAATTCATATACAAGAATAATAGCTTTGATATATACAAAAAAATGGTCAGTTATAGAAAGGATAGCACTTTATTTACAAAAGCAACAAATTAAATAAAACACCTAGGGATAAATAAGAAATGTTTAAAGCCTATATTAAAATTGTTTTTAAATGTTAATGAAGGGCCCAAAAGAAGACTTGAGCAAATGGAAATATATATCATATTTTAGATAGATTTAAAAAGTCTGCAAGGTATTCTGTTATGTGAAGAAAGCAAGGTATACAGTGTTTGGTGTAATATATTTTTTGAGTAAATGGAGATAAGAATGTATATTTGTAGTTGCATGATGAAACTTTGGAGGTTTACACAGAAAATAAAAATGGTTGTTGGGGAGGGAAATGCAGCATCCAGGGCAGGGGTAAGAATCACATTTTTTGCTTGCCTGTTTTGTGTATTTCCATTTTTACCTGGGGTGGGGAAATTAGATTTCTATGTTTGCTCCATTGCTTTTTAGATGTTTATCATTGCCTCATTCTTGAATGTTTTCTTGATTCCCATGATCGTACTTTCATTTTTATAATTCCAGTCAAAACCAAGGAGCACCCCCTCCCCCCCAACTCCGTGAGTGACTTGTGTTTCTGTCTGTCCTTTAGCTATTAGTATTACTGAGTTTCAGACTTTGATCATCTTTTTTTGCCTAGAAGAACTCTCTGTACAGTAGATTCCATTTGGGCTTCAGCTGACAAATAACAAGTATCCATTCCTATTTGAGGTTTGTCCTAAGCTCCTCATTCAGACATGCAGCTGCCCGACGGACAGTTCACATGGAGGTTGCACGGGAACTTCACTCTTTAAGCCCAAAATGTCGTACTGATACTTCTTTCCTCCTGCAGTTTGCCTCCATCCGTTACCTCTTCTGTATTACCTGTTCATCAATTCATAGCACTGTCCAGCCAGATGCTAAGCCTCTTACATCTGAGTAATGGAAGGGCTTCTGAGTAAGTTTGACCCTTTTATCTCATACCCCATTAAAAATTGGTCTATATATCACATTTAATAAATGATAAATATATGTTTGCTAAATCCATAAATGACCATATAATTATAGGACACTTATATTTAATTTCTCCTAGAGTTGCATAACCTAGGTAAAATATTAGGCTTCTAAATAGTTTAAGAACTCTGAGCCATGAATAATACCAGAATAATTTCCCTTATATTTTATTCGTATCACTCAAGTTTCGTGACTTCACACTTACGAGAAAAGGGAGAAAATTATTGGAGAAAATTATATTCAAAACTGTGACTGTTCAATCAAGAGCAAGGCCACAAGTGACACCTACTTAAAAATACCTGTGTGGGTTGTGATTCTAGAGGACTCTGGCAACTCAGTCTCATAGTTTCTCTGTATAACCTAAATTACGGAAATGTTACTTTCTGTGTTCCATTTCTGAAAAGTGTGCATCCTTTAAGCTGTATGATGGGTTTGGCCTGAGATGCAAAGTACAAATATTTTTTTCCATGTGCTCGTGTGTGTGTGTGCTCTAGCTTCTAAGCTAAAGGGTCATCATTACTCTGTTCTTTTTCATAGGCCAGCTTCCTTGTGCATCCCCAGGAGCTGCACTTCCCTTATCCTTTAAAACCTCTTGAGAGTCCTAAAGGCTCGGCCTGAAATCTGAGATGCTGCGTTGATCCTCAACAATAACTTCCAATTCCTGTCCTGGTCATATAACAGTTATGTGGTGAGTAGTCAGTTGTGTGGTAGCTTTGGTCTTTGTGGTTCTTTAAGGATCCACATTTCTTGCAAGTTGTCTCTTTATTATTTAGTTGTGGTTGGAGCTGGAGCAACAGTACATCCTAGTTCCAATCAGGTAGAGGAGGAAGGAATCACTACGCTAGGGCAGCGGTCAGTAACCTTTCTGTAAAAAGCCAGATAATAAATATTTTAGACTTTGTAGGATCTCTGTTGCAACTACTCAACTCAGGGATTATAGCACAAAAGTAGTTTGCCTGACGTTAGAGCATTTTGATTTATATTTTGAAAATATTTTTTAAATCACAAGATCAATTCTGTTGTAAGGACCTTTTTGCCTGCTATTCAGATGATGTTGTCTAGTTCAGTTCAAGACTGTCATTTTAGAGTATGAAAAATTCAGTTCTGGTAAGTATGTGTGAAGAATGTTGATGTAAATCCTGTAAAAATATGAGGGGTTATAATTACAAAGGAAATGTAATTTTTGTGTTTCCTTTTGGGTTATTAGGAATTTAGTAGCTTAAGTCCCAATCTGTTGTATATCATGCTTTTGCAAATTTAATGACTTAAACAATCAGTTGGAAATTTTAAAATATAGTATTACTGTAATTTGTTCAAAGTTTAGTAAAATCCACATGCTAAGCCATTTGTGCTGTGGGCTTTGGGGTGATGAAGCATCTTAACAGTTGTCTTTATTTTTTTCCTATGTTTATTTTTCTGTTTAGGTTTTGTCTTCTCTGGTTACAGTTTTCATAGGTTGTATTTGCTAGGTTTTCAGATTTACTTGCATAGGGTTGAGCAAAATAATCTCTACCTTATTTTTTTATTATTAACGAAGAAAATCCTTATTTTCTATCTATGACTATTTCCAAATAGTCATTTTTTTTGAAATATTTAGAATAGGGAAATCTTTATTGTTGAAAGTATTACATATGTCCCCCTTTCCCCCATTGATCCCCTCCATCCTGCACCCCTCCCCCCAGGCTTTCACTACACTATTGTCTGTGTCCATGGGTTATGCATATGTACATATAAATTCTTTTTTTAAAAAAATATATCTTTATTGGTTTGAGAGAGAGGAGAGGGAGAGAGAGAGATAGAAACATCAATGATGAGAGAGTCACTGATCGAGCCTACAACCCAGGCATGTGCCCTGACCGGGAATCGAACCCCAATCGCCTGGATCCTAGGTCGACGCTCAACCGCTGAGCCACGCCCGGCTGGGCTATACATATAAATTCTTTTGTTAATCTCTACCCATCCACCCCTGCCTTCCCTCTGAGATTCCTCAGTCTGTCCCATGCTTCTTTATCTCTGTATCTATTTTGTTCATCGGTTTATTTTATTAGATTCCACATATGAGTAAGGTCATGTGATACTTGCTTTCTCTGACTGGCTTATTTCGCTTAGCATAGTACTCTCTAGTTCCCTCCATGCTGTCTCAAAGGGTAAGAGACCCTTTATTTTTATAGCTGCATAGTATTCCATGGTGTAAATGTCCGAGAAGATGCTTGATATGATTTCAGTCTTCTTGAACCTATAGAGACTTGTTTTGTGTCCTAACATGTGGCCTATTTTTGAGAATGTTCCATGTATACTTGAGGAGAATACCTATCCTGCAGCTTTGGGTTGAAATGTTCTGTAAATGTCAGTTAAATCCATCTGATCTAGTGGGTCATTTAGAGTCACTGTTTCCTTGTTGATTTTTGTCTGGAAGATCTGTTCAGTGAAGTTAGTGGGGTGTTAAAGTCTCCTACTGTGACTGTATTGCTGTCCATCCCTCCTTTAAAGTACTCTGGAAGTTTTTTTTCAGCCTGTGTGAGTCTTTTGTTCTGAGGTGGGTCTCTTGTAGACAGCATATATTTGTGTTTTGTTTTCTTACCCACTCAGCTACCCTATGTCCTTTGATTGGAATGTTTAATCCATTTATATTTAAGATTATTATTGATAGGTACTTATCTATTGCCATTTCATTTCTTTATGCCTATGTTTCTTGTTTTATTTCAACCTCTTATTGCAGCAGTCCCTTTAACATTTCTTGCCATACTGGTTTGGTGTTGATAAACTCCTTTAGCCTTTTTTGTCTGGGAAGCTTTTTATTTCACCATCTATTTGGAATGATAGCGTTTCTGGATAGAGCAGTCTTGCTTTGCATTACGTTGAATACTTCATGTCACTCCCTTCTGACCTGTAGAGTTTCTGTTGAGAAATCAGCTGACAGCCTTATGGAAGCTCCATTGTAGGTAACAGATTGCTTTTCTCTTACTGCCTTTAATATTTTTTTTGTCTTGAATTTTTGGCATTTTAATTATGATGTGTCTGGGCCTGAGCCTGTTTGGGTTCTTCTTGCTTGGGACTCTGTGTCTCCTGAACTTGTGTGACTTTTTCCTTCACCAGGTTAGAGAAGTTTTCTGCCATTATTACTTCAAATAGGTTCTCTAACCCTTGCTTACTTTCGTCTTATGAAATTTGTTTTATGCAACTATTGTTACATTTTATGTTGTCCCATAGCTCCCTTAAACTGTCTTTCTGTTTTTTGTCTTTTCTTTTTGGTTCTCTCATTAAATTATTTTTTCTACCCTGTCTTCTAATTCACTGATCTGATCCTCAGCTTCCCCTAATCTGCTGTTTATTCCTTCCATTGTTTTTTTAAATTTCTACTATGTCATTCTTCATAGTTTCCATATCTTTTCTTGTGCTGTTGAGCATCCTTGTATCAGTATTCTGAACTCTATATCTGATAGATTGCTTATTTCCATTTCATTTAGCTCTTCTGGAGAATTCTTTTGTTCTTTCATTTGGGACTTGTTTTTTGTTTTCCCATTTTGGCTGCCTGTTTGGATTTCTATGTATTAGGTAGATCTGCTAGGACTTCCAGTCTTTTGGATGGTCTCTGGTGCAGGCCAGTGTTAGATGCTGTTTGTGACTGGCCTTGAGTACCCTGTTTGAAGTTTTCTGCACCCCATAGCTTGTGGTTCCCTCTGCTGGGGCTGAGTGTGTTTGAACAGGACCAAGATGTGCACCAAGGTCTGCTTTTCCAAGTCCTGGTCCAAAAGCAAATCAGGCCTCCAAATAGTCGTTTTTTATTTTTTAAATTTTGGTTTTATTCCCTTTTAGTTTTTTCCTAAGAATCAGCTCACAAACTTCTTATTTCTATTTTTTGTTTGTAATATATTATTTTCTTTACAAATGTTTGTTTTTATTATATCTACTTTTCTTTTTTGTAAATCCTTAACTTGAATGCTTACTTTATCATTTCATTTCTTTTAAAAATAAGGTAAACACTTAATGCTAAAACTTCTACAAGCATTTTTTCAAATGTGTTCTGTGGGTTCTGATATACATTGTTTTCTGTCTAATATTTATGACTATTCTGCAGTTTAATTTTTTCTTTGACCAAAAAGTTTGTTCAAGGCAGTAAAATTTGAAATTTACAACTGATTTTTTATTTCCTTCTTTAGGGTTGTTGGGGTTTTTTTGTCATAGTATTTTGTCTATCCCTTTTCTAGTTTGGAGAATATTTGAGGGTTTATATGACTGTTATATAGGCTAATTTTGAGAATTGTTCCTTAAGCATTTAAAAAAAGATTGTTTACTATTTTGAAGATGCAGAATAAACTGATTAGCTATATATTATAAATTAGTATGAATTTTTATTTTCCTATTTTTTAATATAGTCACATATTTAATGGATTTGATCATAGGTTGAGAGAGGTAGTCTTCTCAGTTATTGTGTTTTTGTATCTTGGATTTCTATAGTTTACATATTCATGATTCTCTTTCTAATTTTATTTTCTTTATTTTCAGAATTTCTGATACATACTATTTTAGATGCATGCATATATATGTATATATATGGGGTGTACCAAAGAAATGTATTTTTTTCCTGAATCTATTGAATTTTTAAGGTCAACAGCATATAATTTCCAAAAGTACTTCTTTATAGAACTCTGTTCATATTTCATTGCTGTAAAATCTCTTAGTTTCTGTGATACTAAGTATAGTCTTGTATCATTTGTATGTGTGTGTTCTTCTGTTTCTTGCCTGTTTTTTTCCTTTTTGTTTTGATCTACCTTTCATGTAGGGCTTTCAGCAAATTCTTGTGATCTTCAGATCTACATTAAGATGAACATTAGGACCTGAAAGATGATTTTTTTAAATTTTTAAAATTTTTGTTTAAAATATTACAGATGTCCCTTTTTTTCCCCACTGACCCATTCCACCCCGTCCCTTCCCCCTCCCCAGTCCCTCTCCCCACCATTGTCCCTGTCCTTGGGTTGTGCATATATGCATATAAGTTCTTTGGTTACTCTCTCCCCCTCCGCCCACCCGCCCTCCTCCATCCCTCTGACATTCGTCAGTCTCATCTATGCTTCCATGTCATTGAATCTACTCTGTTCGTTTATTAAGCTCTTTAAATTCCATGTATAAGCGAGATCATGTGATATTTGTCTTTCTCTGCCTGGCTTATTTCACTTAGCATAATATTCTCCAGAGGACCTAAAAGATTATTGTAATCTCTGTGTGCATGGGTGGGGCTTGTGAAATGGTGGGCTTCACTGTACAGCATTAAGTCAGATATCTGGGTGTTTCCTTTATGTGACTCCAAGTGTCAGTATCTATAGGTGTTCTCAAGGTCTCATTCTTTTCAGAAAAGAAACTTTCTGTCATACGACACCTGGCAACCATCAGCGCTTCATCTACAGTTTGGTAGTAGAAAGGGATAGGGACCCTCTTCTGTATATAAACTTTTACTCATTCCCTCCTTTTCTGTATGGTACGCTTAGCTACTTAGCCTGTCATTACTAAATTTGGAGACTCTCCATTATACTTTGTCTGGATAATAAATTCCTATTTCCTTCCAGCTAGGAGAGTTGGGCGCATCAACTGCTCTTTTTATAATCATTTTATTACGCTTCACCTTTCACTCTTACCCATAGAGCCTTTCTGTTGATGGCTGAATTACAAATTACCTTGCTTTTAGGTATCATCCTCATCTGCTGGCTTTTTATTTAGCCACTGAGTTCTGCAGTTAATTTACAGTCCTTTATTTTTTTTTCCTTTCAAAATTTCCTAAAACTTTTCGTCACCTGATGTCTTCTCAGCCTTTTAGTTTTTATGAGTATGCACTCCCTTTCACCCCCTTATCATCATTTTAATGGAGTAGAAGGGAGATACAGAAATAAATGCAGCCATGCAGCACCTAATGATGGAGATACACTCTGAGAAATGCTTCAGGCAATTTCATCACTGTGCAAACGTCATAGAGTGTACTTACACAAACCTAGATGGTATAGCCTATTACATACCTAGGTTATATATATATAACCTATGGGACCACTGTCATATATGTGGTCCATCATTGACCAAAATGTTATCATGCAGCATATAGCTGTATCTTATTTAACCACACATCTTCTTTAATAATACTTGTTTATTTCATTTTTTTTTTTTTATCCCTTCATCCTAGGCTCTCCCAATTTTATGTTTGTCCTTTCATCCTATCACCTACCACATAAGGATGTTTTCTCTTATTTTACTAATTTATGAAGTGTGCAAGGTTACATGTAAAAGCAATTTAAGCTATATGTATCCATGAATGTCATTTACATTTGAGCTTTCTTTTATATGTAGGCTAGGTTTGAAATAAAGAGTTTGTTTATAATAGCATATTTAAAATTTTTTATTAATTGTGGAGAAATTCACAAGTGTTATTTATGTTGACCATAGCTGCTTTATTGGATTTTTACTACATGCCAGGCACTAAATATTTTATAGTTATTAACTCTTCAATGATGATTTTTTATACTTTCAGAAGAGTCCTGAGGAATTATAAAGACACATCATGAGAGACCTGTGAGTTAAATCTCATCCTTCTCCATGAAAATACAGCTCAGGAAAAACTCAGAAAACCTAGGAAACAGAAAAGTATTTCCTCTGATCACAGACATTGTTTCTTAAGACTACATCTGTATGTATGGTACTCAATTTAAAAGAGTTTGGAACATAATTTATGCTTCATTCAATATGAGAGAAGCTAAGAAAAGACCACTAAGAATATAATGAGAATGCTGTATTTCATTCTGTTTCGCCGAATCTCAGGATAATCAGTGTGAAGAGATTTCCATCATAAATTCAACTTCATTAGATAATTGAGAATTGATATTATTGATATTGGGGAGAAACCAGGTGAATTTCCTGAATGTGGAAAAGCTTTCGTCTATGTGACACGTCAAGAGATACAAAAGAAGTCTTGGAACAAATATCTGCATGATAACAATGTTGAAGGGCTTTCAGACTGAATCAGATCTCCTTCAGTATGATCAAATTCATACTAGAGAGAAACCTTGTGAGTATAATGAATGTGGGAAAACCTTTAGTCTGAAGCAAAACCTCATAGAGCATAAGAAAATGCACACAGGAGAGAAGTCAAATGAATGTCATCAGTGTGGTCAAGTATTCTCTCAAGTCTCATCCCTTACTCTACATTTGAGAAGCCATAAAGGAAAGAAACCATATAAATGCAGTAAATGTGAAAACGCCTTTAGCCAGAAGGGAAACTTCCTTTCTCATCAGAAACATCATACTGAAGAGAAACCTTATGAATGTGGGAGAGCATCTGTTCAGATGCCAGGTCTTATTAAGCACCAGAGAAATCATACTGGAAACAAATCATATGTATGTAAGGAGTGTGGGAAAGCCTTCAATGGCAAATCCTGTCTCACTGAACATGAGAAGATTCATACGGGGGAGAAACCATTTGAATGTAATCAATGTGGAAGAGCCTTCAGCCAGAAACAATACCTCATTAAACATCAGAATATTCATAGTGGAAAGAAACCCTTTAAATGTAATGAATGTGGAAAAGCCTTTAGCCAGAAGGAAAACCTCATCATCCATCAAAGAATACATACTGGAGAGAAACCTTATGAATGTAAAGGGTGTGGGAAAGCTTTCATCCAGAAATCAAGCCTCATTAGACACCAGAGAAGTCATACAGGAGAGAAACCCTATGTCTGTAAGGAATGTGGGAAAGCCTTCAGTGGCAAATCAAATCTCACTGAGCATGAGAAAATTCATATTGGAGAAAAGCCCTATAAATGTAATGAATGTGGAACAATCTTTAGGCAGAAGCAATATCTCATTAAACATCACAATATTCATACAGGAGAGAAACCCTATGAATGTAATAAATGTGGAAAAGCCTTCTCTCGAATTACATCACTTATTGTACATGTGAGAATCCATACAGGGGATAAACCTTATGAATGTAAAATATGTGGGAAAGCCTTCTGTCAAAGCTCATCTCTTACTGTGCATATGAGAAGCCATACAGGTGAGAAGCCCTATGGTTGTAATGAATGTGGAAAAGCCTTCTCTCAGTTCTCAACTCTTGCTCTACATATGAGAATCCATACTGGAGAAAAGCCTTACCGGTGTAGTGAATGTGGGAAAGCTTTTAGCCAGAAGTCACATCACATTAGACACCAGAGAATTCATACTCATTAAAGTTCTATGAATGCCTTGAATTTAGGAAAACCTTCAACAGAATTCACTTTTTTTAGTATATCAGAAAATCCATCTTTCAAAAAAGTGACAGGAATGTGGAAAACCCTTCAGCACTCAAAACTTAAAATACTGAGATTTTAAATAAAAAGTATAGCGTTATGAAAACTTATACCTCCAGAGCCCACACAACAAACATTATTAATGCTGTACTTCTTAGGAACATTCTCACTGAAGTAAAGATCTACTCATGAACACCAACCACCATGGTTCTGGAAGGCCTACCTGAGGCATTAAGACAAAAATAAGAGAGGTATAAAGATTTATAATTAAGAGAGAAAATTGTCATTTGTGTTACATGTTTTGCTATATGGTAATCATCAGTTATTTGCTCTTGATCCAGTCGTTAAAAAACAGATTGTCTCAGAATATTGTATCCTGAAACAGATGCATGCCTTTTTGAGAAACTGGTAATTGACAGATGTGGTATCACAACTTGGTAGGGAAATCATGCATGAGTCAAAAAATGGTCTCAGGGTAACTGACTTTTCATATGGAAAAACATTAGATATTTGCTGTCATCATACATTAAAATATTTACTTATGAAATCTAATAATATTGAAGACTAGAATGCAAAATGTGAAACAATAAGAATTTTATAGAATGTTTTTAAAACCTTGAAGTAGGAAATAATTTCTAAAACTGATTCCAGAATACTCACCCTTGAGTATATATACATATACCCAACAAACATGTACCCAAGGAATCATGTACCTCTGTGTTCACTGGAGCGTGAATTATATTAGCAAAATATTGGAAACAAATGTCTGTCTCTTGTGAAATGGTTGAATAAAATATGATAGTCACACAGTAGAATATTCTCTAGTTAAGTACAAGTTAAACATGTCTATTAACAAGGGAAAACCTGAAAAAATGATGTAGAATGAAGAAAAATGAAAGTGATGAATATATTATAAATACAGTTGTGTGAATCTGAATTAAATCACCACTAACCAACACCAGTATTAAGCATTGGTTATAGATGAACATTTTGATGTAAAACTATGAAGAATGGATTGCAAGGATATACACTTAGTTCCCAAAAGTGGTTGCCTCCAGAAAGAAAGGTAGTGGAAGGGAAATGGGATCAAGCATGGTAGTTAAAGGATACTTTAGTTTTGTATCTAAATATCTCTCATTAAAAAGAAAAAAATTCCAGATAACCATAACAAAATGTTAGTTAATTCTGGGTTGTGGCAGTATGTATTTATTTTTTGTGCTATTTCTTTTAAACTTCTGAAAATTAAAATAGAGATGGGAGTAGGGAAGCTGTACATGAAGTACATGTTAAAATGGACTTACATCCCAAACAGATGCTAAATTTTTATTAAAATTTCTAAAAGTATATCTTTAAAATATAAAAAAAGTTTTAATTGTGATGGCAGCTTAACAGATTGAATTGCCATTTAAGGATTGTATTTAATAATACATGCACAGACCTGATAGAAATAACTTGCTTTCACTGAAACATTTATCAGAAATTTTAATACCTTATATAACCAGTATTGGCAATGGAAATCAGACCATTTTAAAATGAGGAAACCGTGCTGTTCTTAAGTTTTTTAATATGCCAGTGAGTAAAACATCCACTCTTGCATGTTGGCCTCAATTTTAACCTCAGACTAATTTTTTCTCTGTTCTGCCGGACATAATCGATCAGTTCCCCACTCTGCATTTGTTTGTTTTCTTGGGGAAAAGTGCTGAAAAGAGAGACCTAAACAGTATTTGCAGAAAATCTTTTTTTTTAAGATTTTTGAAAGTGATACTTGATCCCTTTTCACAACAGCTTGACAAACAGAAAGCTTTTAATGCTCTTTGTTAATAGAAAAATGAGTATGCAACTTTTAGACATTAGGCTAATTCATATATTTCAATTTCTTTTAAACTCAAAATAATAAAATGCTAATGTAACTATAGCACTGCACTGCTTGTTGTTAGCATTTTTGAAGGTTAGTCTTGAGATAAGGGTATAAATACCAGTGGTTGATTTTCTGAGGTAATGTACCTAAACTACATACATGTATATCTACATGAATCTAAGTTCTCTATTTCAGTCTTCATTAAACATTTTCTCATATGTCTTAAGTGGTCTGCCCTTGTGCAGAAGTCACCAGAAGAACTAGGAACTCAAGTCAGGCCAAACTAGGGAGACTACCTTTTGCTGCCTATAAGTGGCCAGTACCAAGACCCAGCAACAAGAATAATTATAATGGTCAGATACAGTAAGATGAGTAATTGCTGCATAGTATCTATGATATTGTGTACTGTAAATTTATTCAGCCATCTCCCTATTGATTCATCACTAGAGTAAACAACACTAGAGTAAACACCCTTGTAATTGGCCCTTGCATTTAGGCATTTTTATTGCTGCAGAGTAGATTATAGGCAAGAGGTTGCTAGACATATCAAAGGATATATGCTATTTTTAAATTTTAATAGATATTGTCAGTCAACTTAAAAAAAGACAAGAAAACATGCACATATATGCAATGGAATATCACTCAGCCATAAGAAAAGATGAAATACTGCGATTTGTGATAATTTGAGAATATCTGCTAAGCTAAAGGCAGACAGAAAAAGTCAAGAATCATATGATTTCACTCATACAGGACATAAAACTAAAAGGAACAAACAAGACAGTAGTATGGTGGTTACCAGAGGAAAGGGGGATGGGTAATAGTAAAGGGGGGTCAAATATATGGTGACTGAAGATATGACTTAGGGTGGTGGGCACATAATGCGATATACAGATCATGTATCAAAGAATTGTACACTTGAAACATAATTTTATTAACTAATGTCACTCCAATAAATTTTAAAAATAAAGACATCTAGCCCTTCAATAGAGGGTATGAAACTACTCAAATTTATGCTTATCTGATGAGTATCTCACCTGCTCCTAGATTTGCTTCTTTGTACATTTTGATACTATTAACCCATTTTCCTAAAGGATTATGTATATTTTCAATTTTGAAGACCTCTTCATATATTAGATACTAGGAATTTGTCTAATTTTTGTTATAAAAAGTTACTTTTTCCATTAAAGTATTTTTAAATTTCTATGTAACTAAATATGTATTAATTTTTTCTAACCTTATGAATTAGGAAGATAGTTTGGGGGAGGGGTAGAGGTGGAAGAGAGCACAGAGGGAATAGTGATAAATAAAATTAAACTTTTAAAAATATATCTCTAGATTGTATATATTATTTCTTAGGTTGCCTTGCAAGTTGGTTTTCTTGATATGTAAATATTTAATCCATGTAGAATTTAATGTCATGTAGTGAGGTAAGATTCATTGTTATTTTCTTCTGGATGGCTTTCTGTTGTACAAGCACAATTTATTAAAATAGTTTAATGTGTCCAACAGCCAGTCTCACAGCTCTGACACCATCAGCAATCACAGATTCAAACTGTCAATCAAATAAACAGAATAGGCTTTAACCCTGAATTAGTTTTATTGGCATCTTTATGCCGATAAGAAAACACCTTCACAATATGTTTATTAGGCAGTCCTGCAACTGCCCAAGCAAGCACAACTTCCAGGACCTCAGCACTGGGGAACAGTAACATTCTCATTAGGAGAGTGTAATCCTAACTTCATTAAACTTTGTAGTTTGGGGGAATTTACACAACTTCCCTAAGCCTCAATTTCTTCATTTTAAAATAAGAATCCTTGAAACAGGAAACGTGACAAATATAATTCCTGGAGTGACATCACCAAAATGTTGAACTAAAAAGTTCCAGTTTATTGCTTCCCCACAAACAATAGAACAGCAGCTTTCTGAGCTAACTCTGTAGTACCCCTGGAAAATAGTCAAAAGATTACAGGAACAAGCAATGCCCAATAAAGAAAAAGCCATCTTCAAATGTTAGTAGTTTTATGGCATTTTCACTCTTGCCTCACTACTCCCCAGCATGGCAGTGATCTTGGTCTTGAGCAGGCAGCAACCCAGTTCCCCCTCAAACGAGGGAGCAAAGCAGATCATGCTTACAAATTGTGTACATCTTTTCTAACCTTTCTTGATACATGAAGGAATGATACAAGGCACTCATCAGAATGCAGTTGGGAAAATGAGCAGGCACTGCTCACAAAAGCTGCAAGGTGGATTACAAACCCATAGAAAACTGGCTCAAGAGGTTATTGGTGGAGACACAATAGATAATCTACGGCCTGGAGGAGAACCTGGGGTAATTTTAGTTTGTAACTCCACTTCTTATTTTCTATGGAATTGATCAGACATTCATAAAAATAATTATAAACCTTTGTTAATTGGACACACTGAATAAAGACACATTTTGACATTAGAGAACAGAGTTATAGAATTTTTTTATGTGATAGTAGGTAAGTTGGTATTTAGATTGTTAAAACATTAGGCTGTTATATGTAATCCCCATGGTAACTAACTAAGATCTATCCACAGGACAAAAGAAAATTGGAAGAGAATCAAAATATGTCACAAATTTAAAAATGAATGAAGGCAGTAATGGAGAAAATGAGAGGGGAATGCTGTAAAGACATACAGGAAACAGCAAAATAGCAATTCTTTTCAGTAATTAATTAAATGTATATTTATTCAATTCAGTCAAAATGCAGAGGTTGCCAGAATGGATTAAAAAAAAAATGATCCAGGAAGGTGGGGGGAGGGGCTGGAAGAGATTAACCAATGAATTTATATGCATATATGCATAGCCCCCGGACAGACAGTGTGGGAAAGGCCTGGGGAGGGGGAGGGGGGAAAGGTGTAAGGGGAGGGGGGCAGGGATATCTGTAATATTTCCAACAATAAACTTTTAAAACATGATCCAACTATGCTGTATACAAGATACTTTAGATCTAAAAACACAAATGAGTTGAAGGTAAAAGGATGGAGAAAGATAGTCCATGCAAGTAGTAATCAAAAGGGAGGAGGTAACTATAATAGTATCAGAGAAAGGTGACATTGAGTAAACTGTTGTAAGAGAAAAGGGTGTGTCAACTAAGAAATATAGGAATTATAAACATTTGTGCCAGACATCAGAGCCCCAAGATATATGAAGCAATCTGATAGGACTGAAGGGAAAAATACTTATTCAGTAATAGTTGGATATTTCAATACAGTCATAATCCACGTAATGATTTGGTCAGCAATGGGCCATATATATGACATTATAATCCATAAGATTATAATGAAGCTGAGAAATTCCTACTGCCCAGTGACACTGTAGTCGTAACGCCAGAGTGGAGTGCATAGCGGAAGAGGCGAGAGAAAATAAAACTACAGGAGGAAAGCCTGAAGGAAATTCATAGTAGAGGGTTCAGTGGGTCTGCAGACCTCAACCAGCTTCTTAAAATGTTTGAAAACATGGACCCCAACATCGAAAGGTTTTCTTTAATAGAAAGGAATGTTCATGGTGCATTATCTACTTACAAGTAAATCTATGATGGAAAAAAACCAAACTACTATGGACATGTTTTTGAAAAGAGTGACACTTAAAAGAGCCTCAGGCAGGTACTTCATGAGGTATCTCAGAAGAAGCATTATCATCATAGGAAATAACAACCATGCAAGTAACTGCCCCTGAAGACCTTTCAGTGGGACAAGATGTAGACAGAGGTGGAAGACAGTGATATTGATGATCCTGACCTTGTGTAGGCCTAGGCTACTTGTGTGTATTTATGTCTTTTTAACAAAAAAGTTAAAAAAGTTAAACATTTTAATTAAAAAAAAGTTTATACAATAAGGATATACAGAAAAAAATATTTTGTATAGCTGTACAATGTTTAAGTATTACAAAAGAATAAAAAAGTTAAAACTTTAAAAAAAATATATCTTTACTGATTTCAGAGAGAGAGGGAGGGAGAGGGAGAGAGAGATAGAAACATCAATGATGAGAGAGTCATTGATCAGCTGCAGCCCGCAACCCGAGCATGTGCCCTGACCGAGAATTGAACCCTGATCGCCTGGATCCTAGGTCGATGCTCAATTGCTGAGCCACGCCCGGCTGGGCAAAAAAGTTAAAACTTTTAAAGTTTATAAAGTTAAAAAGTTACAGTAAGCCAATGTTAATTTATGATTGAAAAAATGTAAATAAATTTAGTGTAGCCTAAGTATGCACTGTTTATAAAGTCAGTCTACAGTAGTGTATGATAATGCCCTAGGCTTCACATTAAATCAGCACTAATTCAACTCACCCAGAGCAACTCCCAGACCTATAATCTCCATTATTGGTAAGTGCTCTATTCAGGTATACCATTTTTTATCTTTTATGCTATGTTTCTTTTAAATATTTTAAATTGATTTTAAAGAGGAAGGGGAAGGCAGAGGGGGTAGAGAGAGAAACCCCAATGTGAGAGAGAAATATTAATCGGTTGCCTCCAGTATGCACCCGGACTGGGGACTAATCCTGCAACCTGGGCTTGTGCCCTGACCGGGAATCAAACGAGCAACCTTTCGGTGTTCGGAATGATGTTCAACCAACTGAGCCAAACCAGCCAGGGCTATGCTATAGGTTTTTACTGCACCTTTTTATGTTTAGACACACAAATACCACTGGGTTACAACTGCCTACAGTATGCTGTACAGGTTTGTAACCTAGGAGCAATAGGGTATATTACACAGCCTAGGTGTATAGTAAGCTTTATCATCTAGGTTTGTGTAAGTACAGGCATATCTCAGAGATACTGTGGGTTCAATTCCAGATCACCACAATAGAGCAAATATCACAATAAAGTGAGTCACATGAATTTTTTTGTTTCCTAGTGCACTATAGTCTATTAAGTGTGCAAAAGTATTATGTCTAAAAATGTATACACTGTAATTTTAAAATACTTTATTGCTAAAAATGCTAATCATCATCTGACCCTATTAAAAAAATGACACCAATAGAGTTGTTCAACACAGGGTGGCTACAAACCTTCAATCTGTAAAGAACATGGTGTCTATAAACTGCAATAAAATGAAGTGCAATAAAATGAGGTATGCCTGTATACTTTATGAAGTTCACGTAATGAAAAAATTACCTAACTGCACTCTACTTTCAATAATGGCTAGAACAACAGGAAAATCAATAAGGACATAAAAGACTTAACGAACTATTTAAACCTAACAGAAAACACTGTACCTAGCAACAGCAGAATAAAATTTTTTCTCAAGTTCGTATAGAATTTTTTGCACAATAGACAATGTCAGGTCACAAAACAAGTCTTGATAAATTTTAAAAGGTTGAGTAATACAAAATATAATTTCCGATTATATGTAATTGAATGAAACTTGACCTCAATAACAGCAGAAAAAGTGGAAAATTCCAAATACACAGAAATTAAATATCACACTCTTAAACAAAGAATCAAAGAAGAAATCAAAAGGTACATTTAAAAAACATTTTGAAAGAAATGAAAATGAAAACTGAACATATCAAAACGTATGTGATGCAGCAAAAGCAGTGCTAAGGAGAAAATTTAAAGTTGTAAACACACAGAGCTTGAATCAACAACTAAATTTAGGAAACTAGGAAAACAGGAGCAAGCTAAACCCTTAACTAGCAAAGGGAAGAAAATAAATATTGGGGCAGAGATAAATAATAGAAAAACAATTTAATTACTGAAACCAAAAGTTATATTTAAAAAAATGGTAACATTGAATAAGAAAAACAGACTCAAATTACTAAAACTGAAAAAGTAATTTTGCGGAATAAAACAGATTGAGAATACTATGAATATCCACCAACAAATGGATAACCTATATGAAATAAATTCCTAGTAACAACTTACCAAAACTGAATCGTGACTAGAAAATCTCAGCAGACCTGTAACTAGCAAGAAAGTTGAGGTAGTGATCAAATCTTCCAACAAAGAAATGCCTGGACCAGATGGCTTCACTGCTCAATTCTATTAAACATTTCAAAAAGGATAAACATCCACTCCTCTCACATTCTTCCAAACGTTAAAGAGGAGTAAACATGCTCTAACTTATATTACAAGATCAGCATTACTCTTACACCAAACTGAGAGAAATACACTATTCCATTCTTTTTTTCCCCCCCCAGAAAGGCTACTAAATTGTCCCTTATTACCAAACTGATGTGAAATGCATTTACCATACACTAAAATCCTTTACTTGGTTCTTTTTTGGAATTCTCTCTACTGTTCCACTGGTCTGTCAAGTCAGATGACAGTCCCACATTTCAATTTTTGAAGTTTGTTATCTGGTAAGACTAGCTCCAGCTGCCCCATACTGCATCCCTCCCCAGCAATATACTGTCTATTCTTTCTTTTTTTCCGTTTGAATTTTAGAAAAATCCTACTTAGAAAAGGATATTATTTTAAGTAGGATCATGTTAAATTCATAAATTAATTTAAAATGATGTTTATGTTAAGGACTTTTATTGAAGAATATAGTATAATTTATTTCATTCGCTAAGTTTTTTTGTGTACCTTTCAGTAGTGTCTCAAGCGTATTTTACTTTATTGCTAAAATTATGAAGCATTTAATCCTATTGCAGGGTTTTATTTGTATATATGAAGTTTATTTACACAAATTTATACCCACTACTTTACTTTCTCCCTTTATTTAAAATTACATTAGCCCTGGCCAGGTAGCTCAATTGCGGATAGGCCAAGGTTCATCCCCGGTCAGGACACATTAATCAACCAGTGAATACCTAAACAGGTGGAACAACAAATCCATGTTTCTCTAAAATAGAATTTTAAATTATGTTGTAAGTGCAATAAAATATTTGGAGAAAGCATCTTTGCGGTTAGAAAAAAATTATTTTTATATGCCTAACAAAATCCATCTGGCCTGGAGGTAGCCGGAGGGAACTGGTAAATCAGTTGATCTGTCGAGTTTCCTTGAGGAACTTCAAACTTACATTCCCTGGTCTCTGTAAGCCATGTGTGTTTTTTCTTCAAAAAGTGGGAACAGCACTGCCTAATTCACTTCTTTCCTATTTGCAATGGTCGACACTACCCTTCAAACTTTAAAGTTGTTTCTTAGTCCAGGACTTCACAAATCTGCTCCCTAAGACCTTAGACTTAATCCCTTAGACTTACACCCTTCACTCAGGACTCGAAAAGGACCCATAAGTTTGTCCAGGGTCTGAACAAGAGCAAGCACCCCATTTTAAAAAAGTTCCTTTGAAATTGGCTCTCTCTTAATTTTTTGAATATTTTCTTTTTATTTTTATTGTTGACACTATTAAAGATGTCCCCATTTTCTTTCCTCTCCTTTGCTCCTCCCCGCCAAGCCCCTGGCTTTCTTTTTTTATTTCCATTCTATAACAGGTACTTCTGGCTTTACATAAAAGTCAAGCTTTAAATCATTTATTAGCTCAATTGTGTAACCTTTCTCCCATTAAATAAAAAAAAAAAATCTCCGATATATATACAGTGATACTCACCTAAACCTTCAATTACACGCGCACCACTCCCCGAATCCAGTTTCTCCCTCTCTCTACGACCCCCAACACCCTGTCACTCACACCCAGACGCTCAATGACTTTTTTCCTGCAAAGCCTGCCTCGCCACCCCTCATTGTCCTCAGGCCTGGACATTCAAACAAAATACCAGCCCCTTTCGCAATTTCGGAAACCCCTCCCCCTTGGCCTCCAGGACCCGGTTTCACGCCTAGCGATTCCTCCCCACCAGCCCCCCCATCCCTTTGCAGGCCTTAAGCCCCTCCCTTCGGCCTCCCGGACCGGCTCTGGGGCTCAGGAGCTTAGGTCCCACGGCTCCTCAGCCCTGAAGGAACCCACGCCAAAGTCACGACGGAACAAGGGCCAAAACGGCGACTCCGGACACCTGGGCACTCCTTGGGCGCAGTGACACCCCTCCCCCCCGAAGTTCCCAGGGTGTAGCTGGGCGCAGGCTGTGAGGAATCGAGACGAATTTCAAACGGTGCACCCACCGCGTTCCCTGCCCCGGACTCCATTTCCCGGAAAGGTCGGCTGTGCGTTATCCTCCCGCGCAGGCCGGCCCTGCTCCTCCAGAGCCTGTCCCACAGCCGGCGACGGTACGGCGGACGAGGGAACGCAGCCCGTTCAGCGCGGCGGCGTGGCCTCTCTGAGGAGCCACGGCCCGACGCCCAGCCGGCTCCGCGAGGCGTGCGGCGCGCCGTTGGACGCGGGGGCGCCAGCGTAGCCGCGGCGCCGCAGTTGAGCCCCGGCGGGAGTCCGACGTTAGGGAGCCCTGCCGCCCGCCGCACGTACGTCTCCGACTACATTTCCCAGAGCGCTCCTCGGCAGAACGTGATCTCGCGTCATTTCAGCCTCAAAGTCACGCGCTGGGGGGACCCGTGGGTCTACACCAGCAACTGTTGAACTGCCGTGGAGGCGGGTTCTGTCGCTTTGCAAGCTCCAGAGGCCTGAGGTGAGGAGCCCGAGGAGGGGCGGGGCCCGAGCCTGAGCCTCGGCTTTGTGCCGCGGAGATCAGATTCAAATTGTGTGGTTTTCGTCTACATGGTGGTACGTGGTGACTGACCGTGTGGGTGTGACTTGCCGTTCCAGTGATTACCGTGTGCGGCACAGTCTGGGAGCCTGTGACTGCTGGTGTGACGGGACGGTACCCGGGGTGTGTGTGTGTGTGTGGCTGGGGCCACGTGCGGCTTTGTATGTGCGGGTGTGGAGAGCTTTGGGCTCGGTGGATGTGATAGCGTTTGCCCCCGTAGGGGCGAGTGGTTGTGCGACCGTGCGCTGTAGGTGCATGTGGGGGTGCCTGTGAATGCTGCGAGGGTTTGTCTGTGGTCAGTGTGATTGGGACGGTGCGACCACGTACGGTACGTGATCCTTGTGACCGTGCGGGGCCCCGGGTGCTGGGTTACCTGTAGCTTTAAGTTCCCGTAGTGTTTATGTGATTTGCGTGACTGGATAAATGTATGAGGCTTTTTTCACTTGTGTATACCTCTCTAAGCATTATACTGTAGTTTTCCCAGGTTTTTAAACTTTATATGAATGCTGCCCTTTATCTTTTATTTTTGCTTATTTGTACAGCTATGTTTTAGAGAATTTTTCATGTTAGATATAATAGTGGCTCCTTGCTCTTTGCTATATTGTATCCATCCCTCCTTTGATCCACAGCTTCTCATCCCTTCTAGTACTGATGGACATATGAGTTATTTCTAGTTTGTTTGTTTTACTTTGTAAACAGCATTCTTTTACATAAGGTACACGTGCCTGAGTTTATCTGCCAATGGAATTGCTAGGTTGCCTGATATCTTCCACTTTACTAAATAATGCCAAAATATTTACCCAAGTGGGTGCACCAGTTTATATTTGCACAGCAGTGTTTGAAGCATTTCATTTTATATCTCTACCAAAATATGGTTCTGATAGTTTTGAAAACATTTTTATGAGATATAATATATATGGTACAGTGCACAAAAGTATACCACTGTACAACAATTTCCTAGATCAATATAAAGAACTTTGCCAGCATGCCCAGAAGTTCCCCTCATACCCCTTCCCGGTTACTTTTCTCTCACAATCACTAATCAGAAACCTGTCTGAACCATTAGTTAGTTTTACCCATTCTTGAACTTAATATATAAATAGAATTATGTAGCATATACTTTTTTATGTGTGCCTTCTTTTGTTCCATATTATGTCTGAGATTCATCTATGTTGTTGAGTGTAATTGTACTTAGTGCTCATTACATTTGGGGATATATTACAATTTAGTAATTGATTACATTGTTGATGGACATTTGATAGTTTCCAGTTTTGGGCTATTACAAATTAATTGGTAGTGGGTACCAGGTTTCTCCTATGTAAAATTACAATTTTTCTCTTTTTAATTAGTATCTTGTGCCTAGATGCTTTGAGACTATGCAAAAATAATATTTCTCATCATACTTTCACCCATTAAATTTAACATTCATTGGTAATTCTTGTCTGTAATAATTATTACTGTGATGTTTGCCTAGTGGTGATCTTCTCTTTCCATCATTCCTTCTACATTTATTAATTTAAATTCTACTGTAAGGAAGAACTGTCCTTATTCGTCATGTGTTTATTTGATTATTTACTTATGAACTCATGGACATTTATTTTATCCTATAAGTGTTAATTCATTATTATTATTATATATTTTATTGCTAAATTGTCCCAGATTTGGCCATTAGGAACTCCTTCAAGTTGCCTCCTGTGTCCTTTCAACATGCCATCATTTTTTGAGCACTTCCTTACTTTCTGGCTTCGAGATGTTACAGGCTTATCTTGTATTTTTCCCTTCTCCAGTCCTGGAATCAGCAATTTTCCAAGGAGACCTTGTTTCTTTTATTGCAGAATGGATTTATAAACCAAGCTCTGGGCACTAGGTATACTCAATGCTATCTGGATATAATTGCTCTAGTTTTTGTCAGTGGACAGAGCTAGAAATATACAAATGTGTATATACACAATCTATAGCTATTTATCTATCTACCTATTTATTTGTATACATTAAAAAGCCACTAGTTTAGCCTGGAAGGTGTGGCTCAGTGGTTGAGCATCAACTAGGAGGTCACAGTTCAGTTCCCAGTCAGGGCACATGCCTGAGTTTTGGGCTGGATACCAGTAGGGGACGTGCAGGAGGCATTGGATCAATGACACTCTCATCATTGATGTTTTTCTCTCTCTCTCTCCCTTCCTCTCTCTGAAATCAATAAAGATACAAAAAAATCCCTTCCTCTCTCTGAAATCAATAAAGATACAAAAAAATATATATAGGGAGAGGGACAGAAACATCAATGATGAGAGAGTCCTTGATCGAGCCCACAACCCAGGCATGTGCCCTGACCGGGAATCGAACCCCGATCGCCTGGATCCTAGGTCGACGCTCAACCTCTGAGCCATGCCTGGCCAGGCAAAAAAAAAACACATATATTTTTTAAAAAGCCACTAGTTTATACTTTCAATTTCAACCCAATACCACAGGATTCTGTTAAGAACTGTGAAGTGTCTGAGATTTAACCTACTTGTTAACAAGTTAGCTTGCCACAGTTTCACAGATGCTGGCAGAAGACATGAGACTTCTGGGTCAGAAATGAAAGACAGTTTATTGCTCATAGCAATAGCCAAAGTGTCAACATTTTCTTGTACTGGCTCACTTACACCCATAGGGTGTTGCAAATGCACAGGTATTTGTGTCTCCCATGAATTTAGGGAACCTAAATCTTATGTAATGGGCAACAAGCATGCCTGCCCTTTGCTCTGAAGAGAGAATATCTCTGTCTTTAAGGCTGCTCACTACATAAACATCTTGGAGAAATAGTACAAAATAATAGCACTTAGTGCTTCCAATGGCAAGATGTACAGATACATGTAAGACTCAAGGAGAATTGTTTCCCATCAAGTTTGGCCATTTCTTATTTGTAACTCCTTTCTCCAACAATGAGAAACCTGTTTCTAGTGTTTCAGTATTTTTTTACTCATATTCTAGAATACATGTAAAGTAGTTTCAGACTTGCTAGCTCATACTTATATAAAACACAAATTTACTAACTACAGTAAAGTATTTGTGTGCAACTTTTCTTCTTTAGCTTTACAGTATAGAGTCAAAAATGGTTTCCAATTTTGCTCTTTTCTTTGCCACCTCTTCAATGTAGTTTTGTTACTCATTTTTATGTGTTTAGCTTTGTGTGTTACACTTTGGGTTCCCCAACATCTTGGTTGATTGTTGCATGCCACAGTATTTTGAGTATGAAAACATTAATGTGGTTCCTGCCTACTCCCTGTACATAATCAGCCTCATTAGTTTCTGCTTTAGCCTTCTGCTGCTGCTTTTGCACAAATGAGCAGGGACATGTATTCTTTCGAATGATTTCCTTTTGCGATGGACCTAGAGATTATGATGATAAGTGAAATAAGCCAGTAAGAGAAAGACAAATACCATATGATCTCATTTATATGTGGAATCTAATGAACAAAATAAACTGACAAACAAAATAGAAACAGAGGCATGGATACATGGAACAGACTGACAGCTGTCAGAGGGGAGGGGAGGCAGGGACTAGATGAAAGAAGGTGAAGGGATTAGCCAAAGAACATCCAGTATATGCATAGCCCATAGATACAGAAAACAGTGTGGTGATGGCCAGAGGGAAGGAGGGGCGGGGCTGGGTGGAGGGGGGCCCAGGGGAGGAAAATGGAGACATCTGTAATAATGTCAACAATTAAAATAAAGAAAAAATTTAAAAAATATATAAAAAAAGATAGCATACTCTTTTGAACATTGCTGCTTTCACTTAATGATATATCCTGGACATTACTCCATCACAATTCAGAGACACTCATAGCTATTGTTTATATAGTTACATAAATATTCCAGTATATGGATTTATGATAGTTTATTCAAACCACTCTTCTATTATGGACATTTCTTGAAACAAAAAATATGGCTTAGAGATCAAGGAATGTATGTTTGAAGTTCCTCAAAGAGACTCTTTAGATCAACTGATTTATTGTTTCTCCCTCTCTCTCTTTCTCTTTTTCTCTCTCTCCCCCTCCCTACCTCCCTTCCACTCTTTCTAAATGGAAAAAATATCCTCAGGTAAGGGTTAACAAACAAACAAACAGTACTATATAGTCTTGGCCACGGAGATGTTTGGCTTTAAAAAGGAGGAGCAGGTCCCCCAGATGCAAGAATTCAGCTTGTGAGGATACCCCACAGGAGCAAAGATGAAGAGGTTTGGGAATGGGACAAAGGCAGAAGGAGGTACTGAAGTAAGAGTGTTTCCCGCTCATTCCACTTGGAAGGTGCAGCATTCAGGGATGCGCATTTAACCAGGGAAAGGTCAGGAGGAGAGACCAGAAAGGGAGACCTAAAGTGAGGAGTGTCGGAGAAGGAATTTTGTTTCCAAGTCTTTCTGGATTACTGTTGATTCTTTAGTATTTCGTACAGTGCCTGGTATTTAGGCTATATGGTTGGTAAAAGAATATTAGGGGCTTCATAAATAGTAATAATATTAAAAGGAGAGCTTTCAGATTTTAAGGAAGAGACGTGTAGATTATTTTGGTTTTAATTTCCTGGAATATATATATACACCTGGGGGAATACCGTGAGTAGCCAATAAATAATTGATAACATGGTGCTACTTCCTGGGTGTTTAGTTTTACATGAAATTATCGATAAATTGTTTAATGATCAAGGAGCTTTGTGCATAGAGAGGAATGCTCACTGCCCTTTATACTTTTATAATGCTCAGTTTGTTATATTCTTATATCTAATAAGCAAAAAAAATTTTTTTCTTAAAAGTTGAAACATAGATCACAAATCAGTTACTTGTCTTAAACAATTTAGACTTCTATTAGTATTTTAGTATATTCTTTTGGACATTTTAAACATCTTAAGAAGCACATAGCATGTACATGACTGTTAAAATTATTACTTCATTATGTAAAGTCAGAAGCTATTCTAAAGCATCAGTGATGTGGGTGTAGTCAATTTCTACATAATTTCTATACTCAAGTCTTTCCTATTGTTATGCTAATTTTAATAGCTTGCTAAAGTTTCCACTTTTCTGGATTTCAGTTATCTTAAGGTAAGACTCTTAAGGCAGGATTAGAGGATCTGGTTTATCAATCAGTTGTTTCTTGCTCAGGACTTGGGACCTGATTGTACAATCCAAGATCATTGAAACCTGGTTTGACCAATGCATATCCAAATCAAAATGGTTACAATCAACTTTCAGGAATTAATCATTCAAAATTCATATGTTGGTAAAATGATATGTACAAAGATCTTTAGTACAATATTGTTATAGTGAAAGACTGGAAACAATCCTAATGATCATCATCAGCAGATTGGTAAAATAAAGTATACCCATTTAATGATGTATAGTTTAGCTAAGGGAATTATGTAACTCTGTATATACTAGTTGGGATCCAGTCCAAGATATATTAAGTTAAAATAGCAAATGTGTATAAACAGTATGTATAATATGCTACAATTTATGTAAAAAAGTTATCTTTGGGTGTATGTATACATATATTCTCCAAGCCATATTAAGTTCAAATCTGTCCTGCTCTTGTCAAAGCCTGAGGTTTCTGGAGTTGGGGATAATGAAATATTTGCCCATTCCTCTCCTAATAACCCCTCAAGTGTTTGTGTGGAGTGAACAGAGGGGAAATGATCGTTGTAAGAGCTATAAGGCAAGTGAGATCTTATGTAGCTTCTTTTGCCCCTCCCAGCTCTGTCTTTTTCCAAAAGAGGAGTCCAGAGGACGACTGGTCCTTTTCTGCAAATATCAAAGCCATGGCTCAGGTGAGATGCTGTATTTTTGTTTGTTTTGTTTTGCTTTTTGCTCAAATGGAGTCATTTTTATCCCTAGTATATATAAATATTTGCTCTCCTAGTCATGATGCTTTTTGGCGTTAAAAAACAAAAAACTTTCAGACAGTTTAGTTATAAGCGATACCTAAGTTCTCTTACCTTTGCTTTGAAGAAAAAGGTCTCTAATAAGCCAGTTCACATATTTCTCTGTTTGTGGAGATAGTTATAGAAAAAAGAAGTGGTTCAATAATCATTGTAAAAGAAAAGAATGTCTGGTTAAAGATCTTTCTTTACACTCTTAACGTGCAGATAACTGTTAGAGGGTCAAGTGGCTCTGAGGCGGTGTCAATCAGATTAAAATTTATCAGAAAGTTCCTTATGAATTTCATCAAGAAGCCTTATTTGTTTCCACGAAGAGATTGTGAATTACATAATGTAAAATCTGTCTGACTAAGACCAAGTTTGGGGAAAAAAATGTTTTACACTGCTTCACATGGTCCCCTTTCAGAAAACTGACCCCAATTTTCTCCTAAACCACCCAGTGCCCGCCCCTCAGTTCTCCCTTCTTCTTTTATTTTTATTTTTATTTTTTTTTAATATGTCTTTATTGATTTCAGAGAGAGGAAGGGAGAGGGAGAGAGAGAGATAGAAACATCAATGATGACAGCCATTGATCGGCTGCCTCCTGCATGCCCCCTGCTGGGGATCGAGCCCACAACCCTGGCACATGCCCTGACTGGGAATCGAACCTCAATCTCCTGGATCCTAGGTCGATGCTCAACCGCTGAGCCACGCCTGGCCAGGCATCTCCCTTCTTTTTTTAAACAGTGTTTACAAACTCATTTTGTAAGTACTTCAGCATCTTCTATCTTAGACTTCTCCCAGAAATCTCGATTCATTTGTTAATGAATCTAATCTGCTTGGACAATGATTTGATAGGATGAAAATAAGTAAAAAGCCCTGATCATCTCCACAGACCTAGGTTTTCAATTAGAAAACACGTGGAATAAGGTTTTGTTTGATTTCAGTCTTAATAATGGAATGATCTGCCTCAGTTTCCAGTAGCTCAGGAACAAAGGGAATTTATAGTTGAACAGTGGGTGGGGTTGTAGGCGACATTGGGCTAATGTTGGGGAGATCTTCAAAGATCACCTGTAGCCTCAATGCCTGAAGGCAAAAGAAAAGTTACCATTTATATCCATATAATGGAATATTATTCAGTGAAAAACATGCTTATGAAAAGAATATGCTGTTAACAAGGAATAGTTCTTATTATATAATAGTGTGACATTATAATGGTGCAGTCTTGAATTATATGCAAATTTAATTTTCTAAGATAAAATGTTTTTAAAAGTCATTGTACACATGAGTACAAGTGAAGTAGTACTAATCCAGTATTATCTAATCACCAGCCCCACTCCTAAAAGGTGACTGCCCTCAACTCTTTTGTTAATTTTTTAATTACAGTTGATTTTCAATATTAGTTTATATTAGTTTTAGGTGTACAGTATAGTGGTTAGATAATCATACAATTTACAAATCGATAACCCAAGATACTTCAAGTACACGTGGCGCTGTAGTTATTATATTGTTGACGATGTTGCCTATACTGTATTTTACATCCCAGTGACTTTTGTAATTGACAGTTTGTTCTTCTTAATCAGTCCTTTCATCTTTTTCACCCAGCCCCCAACTTCCTTTCTCCCTCAAATCCTGAATATGGTTTAATTGCTATTTTTTGATGAATCAATTTTACTCCTTACCTCTTGACTTACTGCAGAGTGGAAGAGACATTGTACTCCCGTATTGTACCCTTCATTTCCTCTGATTCTGTTATTAATTATATCACAATTTTTGGTGAAATCAACAGTATATGGAATATTAGTACTGTAAGTATCACTCACTGCTGAGCTCTCTTGGCTTTATTCTGTTATGACTTTTCATTTTTCCTGAGGTTAACTCCCCCCCCCCCCATTTGCTTAGTTATCCATGTATTTTTATCCAAAACCTCCAGAATCACTGTCACATGCCAGTTAATATGTTTGCCATCTGACCAAGCACATCATTCCTTTTGAACATGGAGACTTTCACCTTCGTTCCCTTTTTAGTCCTGCCCTCTCTAGGCCTGCTGCAGTTTTCCCAAGACTTCCCTTTTTCTGCTTCCTGGGGTTTCCTTCACTGTTTTCCTGTGTTAATTTACCTATTTCTTGACTCTCATGTCGTCGTCTTTTCTGGTTTACTCCCCCATTCTGGTGGAGCACATCATCTGGTAGTTTCCTAAGACATTGTGCTTGTGTCCTTTTATGTCTAGGAATGTCTTTTTTCAATCCTTACAACAGAATGATAGTTCATTTATAGAATTCTTGGTCAGAATTTCTTTTTTACATAAGAATATTGAAGACTTGTTCTTATTTCTTATTTTTAATAATGTTGTAAAAAATCCCATTGCCTCTCTTTTATATGATATACTCTTCTCTGGATGCTTTTAATGTCTTCTGTTTATCCCTTGTTCTGAAATTTTACTTTCAGTATTTAGAAAAAGAGGAGAGAGAAAGAAGCACATTCGTATTGTATGACAAGTATTGTGTTAGGCATTTGTATATACAATTCCTCTTAGACTCTGTACCCTCCCGGACTTATGTAGGTAGTGGCAGTGTCCCCGTATAAACAGGTAGTTTTGTCTGAGGAAACAGCGACAGGAAGCCCATTGCTTCAGTCATGCTTGTTTACGGTCCTCTACTTGCACCCCAGACATGCAGCCCCTCTCTATAGGCTTGCTGTTGTTCACTTCTTCTCCCCTTATTTATTTCCTTCTCCCTTTCCTTCCCAAAAACACTGTTTAAAAAATTAATCAAGTCCTATACGTGATTGTTGTTCCAGGAGTCAGTGGTGTTCAGTGATGTGTGCATAGACTTCTCTCGGGAGGAGTGGGAATACCTGAATGATGATCAGAGAGATTTGTACAGAGATGTGATGTTGGAGAATTACAGCCACCTGGTCTCAATGGGTAAGGACGTCTGTCCGTATTAATTCAGATTCTGTCCTCAGAAGGTCTGCTTCCTCCAGGCTGAAATACCTTTCAAGTAACCAGTTAGATTTCTAATCCAGTTCCCAGAGGAATGTTTTTTAATATTATGAGGGAGAAAGAAGAAGCTGTGTTGAGTTATGGGGAAAGTTTCAGATCCTCATTATGTTTCATAAATCTGTTATACCTTTCTTTGACTCTTTCTTAATGAAGGAACTGGATTTGAATTCTGGGACATTCTTATCATAAACATGTCTCATTACTTCTTTTATAAGCAGGACATTCTATTTCTAAACCAGATGTGATCTCCTTCTTGGAGCAGGGGAAGGAGCCCTGGTTGGTTGACAGAGAAGTGACAGGAGGCCAGTGTCCAGGTAAGTGAGGCATGGCAGTAATGACCCAGTTGTTCAGTGGAGAGGCTATACCTTTGAGATGCTCTCTGGGAAGCTCTCCCAAAAAGCTTAAGGCCTGTTGTGCAAAAGAACCTTTTCAGCATGAGCTTTCAAGTGACCTCACCTTTCCCCTTACTGAACACATTGCCTGTTCTTTCCCTCTTCCACTTCTCTCGTAATTTTAGCCAGCTGGTGAATATCTAATGATATTCCTTTCTATCCATATTTTGGATCTAGTTTCTTTTCAGCTTCTCATCCTCTTTTATATTAGCCTTTATAAAAGCATCACTGTCTCCTGAAATATATTCTTTTCTACATTGCCAAAGACTTATTTTCTTTAGAGTTTTTTAGATACAGTAGTTCATACACTCATTGATTCAGTTACACTTTTAACAAGCTTTTACCGATTTTCTAATTTACTTTTCTAGGTGCTGGAGATAATTAAAAAAAGGGAGTAGGCAGTTATAGAATTTATAGCTTAGTAAAGGTACTAGAACATGTCTATATATAGCTTGTACAAAGTGGAACCACCATGAGAGAGGTGAAAACAGGGAGCTCAGCAGAAAGTGAGGGCTAAAGATGTAGAAGAGTTGATCCATGTAGAAGTCATGGAAGGAGATTTAAGCATCCATGTCATTGACTTCAGATAGACTACTGGAAATAAAGGGTCTGTGCCTCCACTGAGAACTTAGAGCTGGCAAAGATAGAGAGACTTGGTACGAAGGAGGAAAACAGGACAGCACATCACTCAGTATATGTTTATTGAGTACCCGCTGCACACCCAGCACTACTCTTAACACTGAGCGTACAGTAGTGAATAGAACAGGAAAAAACTTTATTCTCAGAGCTTACCCTCCAGCGCAGGGATAGATACACAAATAAGTGAATACATAATATATCAGGTAATAGTAAGTGCTGAAAGGAAAGCAAAGTAGAGAGAGGGGGTAGAGGGTGCTATTTTATGTGACATGGTAAAAGCAGCTTTTTCCATTAAGGTGACATTGTGCAGAGACCTGAGGAAGTACAGCGGTACTTCTGGTGTAGTTTTCAATCTGAGGACTCATCTCTTTTTTGGTAATAGGAAGTCCTTGGCAGTCACCTCTTCAAATATTACCTCGTTACTATTTCCTCTTTTCTCTCTTAAGCTCTTGTTAAGAAACATTAGAACATCTGGGTCATCTCCAGTACCTTTTACTCCTCACCTGTTTTTCCATTTATGCTGCTTCTACATAGAATTTTGTGGCTTAATTTGTGTTGATCCACTAATATAATCTTTAGCTCTGAGCTTTTGGTTCTTTAACCTATCCATTAAGTTTTTTATTTAAAAAATAGTATAGTTATTTATTAAATGTAGTTATATACACAATAGGGTATATATAATATATAATTAACATAAAATTATAAGATAACATCTCTAGATTTGCATGTATAAGAGATTTGCTAGGAAATACACCTAGGAATACAATTGCTGGGTCTTGGCATACATTCAGCTTTACTAGGTAATGCCAAACTATTTTTCAAGTATTTGTATCACCTTCTCTCCCTGTAATTGATATTCTAAGATTTTTTTCATTTTCTTAACAATCTGGTGAATAGAAAGTCTTATTTCATTGTTTTAAATGATTTGTAGGAATTTCTTATATATTTTCTAGATACTAATTTTTAGCCAGTAACATGTTTTATAGACATCTGTTCTAGTTGTAGCTTCTTTATTTACTTTCTTTATGATATCTTTTGATGAACTGTAATTCTCTGTGTTAGTATGGTTAAATTATATAGTTAGTAGATAAATTATGTATAGTTTATTAAAAATTATACTTTTTTCCTGTATGCTTCACACCTTTGGGGGTTTTAAGAAACCTTTCCCTAGCCCAATTTTCTCTGTTTTGTATGCTTTTACTTTCTTATCAAAGTCCTATTAATGTAACTGGAATTGATTTTTATGAAAGGTGTGAAATAGAGACCAGTTGTAATTGTTTCCCATATAGAAAACAACTTACCTATGTCCTACTGAATGAAAAGCCTATTTGTTTTCCACTGATCCACAATGTTTCTTTTGTCATATATTAAAATTCTATGTATACATAGTTCTCTCTTGTCCTATTGGCTTTTTTATCTATACCTGTCCTAATTACTCTTGCTTTTATAAAACATTCTTATCTCTGGTAGGACAGATCCCTCCACCTTTCTCTTCAGAAGTGTGCAGTTATACTTCTCTTTTTTGGTCTTCCATATGAACTTTAAAAGTACATTAAGTAAAGTTTCATTAAAAATGTTGAATTTTTAAAATACCCATTTGTGATAAAAATCTCTCAACAAAGTGGGGGTAGAGGGAACATACCTCAACATAATAAAGGCCATATATGGCAAGCCCACAGCTAACATTATACTCAGTGGCAAAAGCTGAAAGCTTTTTCTCTAAGATCAGGAACAACACAAGGATTCTTGCCAATTTTATTTAACATAGTACTGAAAGTCTTAGCCAGAGCCCTTAGGCAAGAAAAAGAAAGGAAAGGCATCCAAATTGAAAAGGAAGAAGTAAAACTGTTTCTATTGGCTGATGGCATGATATTGTATATAGAAAACCCTAAAGATCCCTACCAAAAACCACCAAACTGTTAGAAGTAGTAAATGAGTTCAGTAAAATTGCACAATCAATATTCAAAAATCAGTTGTGTTTCTATACACTCACAACGAATGCTCAGAAAGAGAAATTTCAAAACAATTTCATTTACAATTGTATCAAAGAGAATGAAATACCTAGGAATAAATATAATCACTGAAAATTCTAGGACACTGATGAAAGAAATTGAAGAAGATACAAAGAAATGGAAAGATATTCCATGCTCATGGATGGGAAGAATTAGTATTGTTAAAGTGTCCCTATGACCCAAAGCGATCTACAGATTCAGTGCCATCCTTATCAAAATTCCAGTGGCAACTTTGAGAGAAACAGAAACAATCCTAAAATTAGTATGGAACCACAAAAGACCCTGAATAGCCAAAGCAGTTTTGAGAAAGGAGGAGGAGGCACCTGGAGGCATCACACCTTCTAATTTCAAGCTATAGTGGACTTTTGAGCAATGGTTTGAACTTTTTTGTCCACTTAAATGTTTAAACCTGCGTTGTTCATGGGTCAACTGTATTCCTGAACCATGGTCGGGAATTCACGTGGGTGGAGGGCTTACTTAAATTATATGCATATTTAAAAAAAAAAATCTTTATTGATTTCAGAGAGAGGAAGAGAGGGAGAGAGAGAAACATCAGTGATGAGAGAGTCATTGATTGGTTGCCCCCTGCATGTCCCCTGCTGGAGATCGAGCCGGAAACCTGGGCATGTGCCCTGACTGGGAATTGAACCTTGATCTCCTGGATCATAGGTCGATGCTTAACTGCTGAGCCACACCAGCTGGGCTATATGCAGATTTCTAACTTTTTGGGTGATCACTCCTAACCCCTGTGTTGTTCAGGGTCACCTGTATATTACAAAACTATAGTAATCAAAACAGTATGGTAATGGCATAAAAACACACATAGATGGTCAATAAATTTATTTAAAAAGGAGCCAAGAATATACAATGGGGAAAGGACAGTTTCCTTAATAAATGATATTGGGGAAACTTAACTAACATGCAAAAGAATGAAACTGGACCACTATCTTACATCATTCACAGGAAATTGACTCAAAATGAATTAAATACTTGAACAAAAGACCTGAAACCATAAAACTCCTAGAAGAAAACATAGGCGTAAGTTCCTTGACAGCCTTGGATTTTTTGGATTGACACCAAAAGCAAAGGCAACAAAAGCAAAAATAGACAAGTGGGACTAAAAAGCAAACTAAAAAGCTGCCCAGCAAAGAAAACCATCAAGAAAATGAAAAGGCAACCTATTAGAATGGGAGAAAATATTTGCAAATTATATGTTAAGGGTTTAGTATCTAAAAAATATATACAAAACCCATATAACTCATTAGCAGAAAACCAAACAATACAATTAAAAGATAGAAGACAAAAAAACAAATGGAAATTTCAGAACTGAAAAATACAATGGCCAAAATTTTTAAAAACAACACTCACTGGATAGACTAAATAGGAGAATGGAGGGGAAACTAGTGAACTTGAAGGTAGATCTGAATTAATTAGCCAGTGTGAATAACAGGGAAAAAAAGACTGAAAACTTAAAAAGAATACAACTTCAGGGATATGTGGAACAATAACAAAGGTTAACAATTTTGTTATTAAATTCTCAGAAGGAGAGAAGAAAGTTCAGGACTGAAAAAACTATCTGAAGAAATAATGGCTTACCAAAATTGGTGAAAGATACACCAATTGGAGAAGCTGAGCTGCCCCAACAGGGTAAACCCAAAGGAATCCATGCTCAGACATACCATAATCAAGTTACTGAACATGTATGACAAAAAGTATTGAAAAAACATAGAAAATAATGCATTACTTGTAGGGAAACTGATTTGAATGAATGGGTTTTGCTTCATAAACCGGGTAGGAAGTTGAACAGTATTTTATTATACAGAAGAACTGTCAACCCAGAATTCTATATCCAGCAAAAACTCCTCAGGAATGAAGGTGAAAACAATATTACAGATGTACATGGCAACTGACTCCAGCCTGAGGATTCATGTGGGACTAAGCAGTAGTAGGGACAGTGACTAATGAGAGAGAGGCTATACCCTGTCTCAAAGGGGTAAGCACTTGTTAAGGCCAGGAGACAGCTGTCATGTGAGAATGCAGGCCCAGTGATGCCAGATAATCCAATCTTTCAAGGAAAGCCAGAAATCCAGATTTCTCTATTAAATCTGATATCTCAAGGCTGACCACTATTCATACCTTTAGAGAATTGTTGGGGCAACACCAAACACAAACATGTGAGTAGGATACAACCTGATTCATCTAGGTTTTAAGTTCTATAGAGTTTTCTTTTCTTCCTTGAAGCACAGAAGTTTTACCTAGATATACCTAGTTAAAATCTTTCTTCATAAATTCTGTTCAGCACAGAAGGGAACCATCTGATTACTAAAAGTTTTTTTCAGCTCTGGAAATCCGTTTTACTTTTGGTTTTGTATCATCGCCATATTATCCTTCTGGGACTCATATTTCACATTTATTTTCTATCATTTTCCTTCCCTATGACTCTGTCACCAATTTTTTTCAGTCACCATTTCTATCCTTTCTCCTCTGAGAATTTTTCAAAAATTCTAGTTTTAGTTATGATTGACTTTTTACTGTAGAATTTGAAGATAACTTACTTACTCTACACCTTCTTTCCTCACCTTCCAAATATATCACAGCTTTTAAATTAAGTTATTATTCAGTTCACTTAATGACTAGGTAAATGGTTTTCATTGCTGAGCTCTGTTAATTTCCATGCTGTTAGTCCTGGTCTTCATTGAGAGGTCCTTAGTTTTCTCTTTATCTGTTATTAATCTAACTCTTCAGACACATCACATAAGTGGTATATTTTTAAAAATATATCTTTATTGATTTCTGAGAGAGGAAGCCCCCCCCCCCCACTGGGGATCGAGCCCGCAATCCAGGCATGTGCCCTGACCGGGAATCGAACCTCGACCTCCTGGATCATAGGTCGATCCTCAACTGCTGAACCACACCGGCCAGGCATAACTGGTGTATTTTTTAAATTTTATTTTTGTTTAAAATATTACAGATGTCCCTTTTTCTCCCCAATGACCCGTTCCACCCCATCCCACTCCCCTCCCCAACCCCTCTCCCCACCATTGTCCGTGTCCCTGGGTTGTGTATATATGCATATAAATTCTTTGGTTACTCTCTCCCCCTCCACTCACCCGCCCTCCTCCATTCCTCTGACATTCGTCAGTCTGATCCATGCTTCCATGTCATTGAATCTATTCTGTTTATCAGTTTATTAAGTTCTTTAGATTCCACGTATAAGCGAGATCATGTGATGTTTGTCTTTCTCTGCCTGGCTTATTTCACTTAGCATAATACTCTCCAGGTCCATCCATACTGTCCCAAAGGGTACGAGATTCTTCTTTACAGCTGCGTAGTATTCCATGATGTAAATGTCCCACAACTTTTTTATCCACTCATCTGCTGATGGGCACTTGGGCTGTTTCCAGATCTTAGTTATTGTAAACTACACTGCTATGAACATAGGGGTGCATATTTTCTTTCTGATTAGTGTTTCAGGCTTCTTAGGATATATTTCCAGAAGTGGGATCACTGGGTCAAAAGGCAGCTCCATTTTTAATTTTTTGAGGAACCTCCATACTGTTTTCCATAGTGGCTGCACCAGTCTGCATTCCCACCAGCAGTGTACCAGGGTTCCCCTACTGGTGTATTTTTAAACTGAGACATCCTTCTAATCCTTTGTTCTTGTGCCCCAGTCGAGACTGTTACATAGCTGTCATTTTAGAATTTCCCTTCATGATCATTGCATGGAATCCCTTAGCATCGTCCCATCTATTCCCTTTACCTCTCCCCTTTTGACCCTCTTCTGTTTTTGGCATCTCATGCGTCCTCCTTTCTTGGTTTATTCCCTCATACTGAGGCACATCTTCCAAAAGCACCAAGGAAAGTATGCAAGAGAAGTAAATAGTATGTTTTGTGGATCCTTGCATGTCTGAAAATGTTTTCATTTCACTCTCATGTTTGATAATTTGACTGGAGATGTAATTTTAGGTTAAAAAACTTGCCTTCAAAATTTTGATGACATTGCGCCATGGATTTCTGAAATCTTCTAGCATTTAGTGTTTTTGAGAGGTCCAAAACCCATTAGGTTTTTAGTTCTTTTATGCGACTTGTTTAATGTCTTTGAGTGGAAGCTTTTATAATTTATTCTTTATTTATGATGTTCTGATATTTCATGTTTAGTTATCATGATGTTGATTTTATTCTTCCATTTGGCTGGGCACACACTGAGACATTTTATTCTAGAAACTTTAAATAATTGAAAATTTCTTGATCATTTGTTCCCCATCGTTTTCTCTGTTCTCTATGTCTCAAGCTTTGTTTACTTTTTCTATCCAGTGACTGGTACCATGTCTGATACATAGGAAGGGCTCATTAAATTTTTAAATGATTGAACACTGATAATTCAAATCTTAAATTTCTTGCCCTAGCCCTAGAATTCTTTTTTTTCATCTCTCTTTTTATGTAGTGCTTTCTGTGGGATTTTATTACATTCTAATCCTTGAATTAATTTTTATACAAAACATTTTTCTTCTTTGAATATTTCTTTTTCTGACATCATTTTCTTGTGGGATTGTTATATGTTGTTTTTAGAAGCATTCTTCTTATGAATTAAAAAAAAAATTTGCTATTGACTCTCTTTCCTGAGTTCTTTTTTTCTTTTTGTTTATTTTAATCCCTCATGTTTAAGATTTTCCTGAAATAGCTAGTAACTCAAGGCTATCTGCATATAAAGCACCATGGCATTAAAAAGCTGATTAGAGCTTGTTGGTCTGTAAGGATGTGTAGATTTATTGGAAATGATCTTCCTAGAAGAGTTTACCTTATACACCCTACTTTTTAAAGGTACCTAATGATTGCAGTTCTTGAAAATGTCTGGGATTCTACAGTAGGACCAATCAACAATGTCTATTTCAATTTTTTTATGGTTGTTACATCATTTATTCCTATTCCATCTACTCTCTAGCTTCCAAAATCTTTTTGCTGCTCCTTCCTCTCCCATTCTCTTTGTCTTAATGGAGTTTCTTCTTTCATTTAATCTAATTACTCTCACTTAGTGGACTTCATGGAAGAGTAGTAACGAATGCATATATTCAGTGTGCCATGTTTGAAAAGAATATGTCCTTTTTTTCTAGAGGAATTTTTTTAGACTTTATTATTAAGGAGTATATGTGCTAATTGAGTCAGTCAATAAATATTTGTTGATCTTCCAATATGTGCAAGATACTGTGCTCAGCATTGAATACACATTGATAAAGACATTAGACACTTTTCTTGCCTTCACAAAACTTAAGACCTTTAGAGGGAAAAAGATATTAAATGAACCTAAATTACAAATGTAATTACAAATTGTGAAAATCCTATTAAGGAAGAGAACAGACGGTAATTACAAGGAGGGTATAATTTTGTGCTGGGATCAGGGAAGACGTAAAAAACGTATGACCTTTAAAAGTAGAGCTCTGGAAAATGAGCAATAGTGATCAAGGCCAGTAGTGAAAGAAGACACCTTCTAGACACAAGGAACAGTAGTACCTGGAAAGGCCTTAAGAGGGACTAAGAGCTGGGGAGTGTTTGAAGAACTGCAAAATACTGAAAGTTTAGATGGAGCTTAGAAACGAAAAGGGAGCATGCTGTGAGATTTGGTTGAAGAGGCAGGCAGGAATCACATGGCTCAGAGCTTTGTAGACCATGCTCAGGGGCTAGTTTTTACTGTAAAAGCAGTATCACGGGAATCCACTGAAGAACTGCAAGCAGAGCAGTGGCAGGCAATGCCACTGCAGGAACGTGGGTTGGAGATTGTAAACCTCAAGTGGGAAAACTAGGTGAAGCCTATCCCAGTAGTCCCAGGGAGAGAGATTTCACATTAGGCAGTAAAGACACAGGGAAGAGCTTCTTGCTGTATTAGGAGCAAGATTAAACAGTATTTGCTGAGTCATATGTGAGAGGAAGAGAAAGATGATGGCACTAGAATGAGTTTCACTTCTTTGACTTGAGGTTTCCCTCTGGGTCCATAGTATGCTCTTCCAAAAATACTACACTTCCCTAACATTCCCATGTTTGTATAGAAATTCTTTCATAATAGTATTTCTCAAATACAAAACGGTTATTTTATACTAAATACTTTTCATATGTTATTCCCAATCCTCACAATGATCGTGTTAGTTATCATTCCCATGTTAAAGATAGAATTGGGGGCTCAGAAAGATGAACTAATTTGTCCAGAAAACAATGCTTGTAATTAATTGGGTTTTAGTTCAAAACTCATATAACTGACTCTTGTGCCTCTCATCTTTCAATAGCAATACACTGCCTTCCATTATATTGTCTTTTCTTCCTTTTGAACATGCAAATGCCCTTCCTGTCAGTTGGTCAGCACCACTATAGTGCTTGTGCATGTGTTAAGTCCTTTCCTTCTAATATCAGCATCACAGAATCCCAAGGCACATAGTGTGTTCATCAAACCCCAAATATATTATCTAGCCACAAAAGACTCCTTCCTATATACCACTCATGCGAGATTCATTCAACATTTGACTTTTCTTAAGCTATTTTCCCATGTGAATTGCTACCCTCTATCATTTGTTAAAGAGACCCTGGGCCTCTACGTACTGCATCTAGAAAGGTGCTATCAAATAGAACTTTCATCGAGGGAAATGTTCTATATTTGTGATTTCCAGCATGGTAGCCACTAGCTACATTTGGCTATTGAACACCAGAAATGTGCATAGGGCTGATTTTGAATTTTTATTTAATTTTAATTATGTTCAATTTAAATAGATAATATGCTAGTGGGTACTGTAATGGACAGTACACATCTAACCAGGGGCTAGCAAACTTTTTCTTAAAGGGTCAGATTGTAAATACTTTAATATGTGATTTTTTAAATACATTTTTATTGATTTCAGGGAGAGGAAGGGAGAGGAAGAGAAAGGAACATCAATGAGAATCATCAATTGTCTGCCTCCTGCACACCCCCGTACTGGAGATGGAGGCAGCAACCTGGGCATGTGCTCTGGCTGGGAATAAAAACGTGACCTCCTGGTTCATGGGTTGATGCTCAAGCATGGAGCCACACTGGCAGGGCAGATTGTAAATATTTTAGGCTTGCAGTCAGTGTGGTCTCTGTTGCAACTACTCACTTCTGCCACTGTAGCTCAAAAGTAGCCATGGTACGGCCCAGCTGGGCGTGGCTCAGCAGCTGAGCATCGACCTAGGATTCAGGCGATCGGGGTTCAATTCCCGGTCGGGGCACATGCTCGGGTTGTGGGACCGATCCCCAGTCGAGGGTGTGCAGGAGGCAGCCAATCAATGACTCTCTCATCGTTGATGTTTCTATCTCTCTCACTCTCCTTTCCTCTCTGAAATCAATAAAGATATATTAAAAAAAAAAAAGCCATGGTACATAAATAAATTAGTGTGGCTGTGTTCCAATAAAACTTTACTTACAAAAATTTTTGCAGTGCTGCAGGCATAGTTTGCCAACCCCTTAGAAATTTTCTTTTGACATATTAATTTAATCCTGTCAACTCTAAGTAGGTATGACCATTTCCCTTACTTTATGCTGTAGCTTGCTCTTGTATGTATATATGTGAGTGTGTGTATATGTGTGTGTATGATTAGAGTCATCCTATAACAAAGGAAATAAGACTGTGTATTTAAGAAGCTCCCCTATGTAATTCTAACCTGTAGCAATGTTTGGAAACCAGTGGCTTACTTTCTGCCCTCATCTTACTATGTGATCTCTCTCACTCTTCTAGTCCATTTTTTAAAAAAATATGGTTTAATTCTTCCATTTTAATTGAAGTTTTATTTCTCCCAAACAAGAAAAATGTGAGTGATTACTTTCATATTTTCTTTCAGTCCTGGGATCAAGATATGAAACCAAGAAATTATTTCTGAAGAAGGAAATTAATGAAATAGAGTCAGCCCAGTGGGAGATAATGGGAAGACTTACAAGACATGACCTTCAGTGCTCTAATTTCAGAGATGATTGGGAATGTAATGACCAGTTTGAGAAACAACATGGCTCTCAGGAGGGACATTTCAATCAACCAATATACACCCATGAAGGCATGCCCACTTTTAATCAGGATCTATCCTTACAGCAAATAATTCATAATAAAGAGAAATACTGTGCAACTAAGGAGTGTAGACATGACTCACAGCTTACTACACATCAGATAATTCATACCATTGACAAACCCTATGAATGTAAAGAATGTGGAAAGACCTTTAGACATCCCTCAAGACTCCGTCACCATCAGAAAATTTATACTGGCAAGAAACCCTTTGAATGTAAGGAATGTGGAAAAACCTTTATTTATGGCTCAGACCTTACTCGACATCGGAGAATTCACACTGGTGAGAAGCCCTATGAATGTAAGGAATGTGGGAAAGCCTTTAGTAGTGGCTCAAACTTCACTAGACATCAGAGAATTCACACTGGTGAGAAGCCCTATGAATGTAAAGAATGCGGGAAGGCCTTTAGTAGTGGCTCAAACTTTACTCAACATCAGAGAATTCATACGGGGGAGAAACCCTATGAATGTAAAGAATGTGGCAATGCCTTTAGTCAGAGCTCACAACTTATTAAACATCAGAGAATCCATACAGGTGAGAAACCCTATGAATGTAAGGAATGTGAAAAGGCTTTTCGTTCTGGTTCAGACCTTACTCGACACCAGAGAATTCATACTGGTGAGAAACCCTACGAATGTAAGATATGTGGGAAAGCCTATTCTCAGAGTTCACAACTTATTAGTCATCATAGAATTCATACTGGTGAAAAACCGTATGAATATAGGGAATGTGGGAAGACCTTTAATTATGCCTCACAACTTATTCAGCATCAAAATTTGTACTGGTGATAAACCACAGAATATATGAAATGTGTGGGAAGGCTTTTAATTACAGCTCAAAACTATTCAACATCAGAGAATTATCTTGATAATCATCCTTCTAAATAGGATAATGTATAAGCATGTTATTTGTTGACTACAGCTTATTTAGCCCAAGATAAATGTAGGAAAATCAACACCCCATAAATAAAATACATTTTGGAAGTTCTTTAATAAAATTTGTTTTTCTCTTGACATCAGATAATTCAACCTAGCAAAAATTAAAAATGACAGAACTTTTGACACCTTTATAACCTTAAACATCAGAGAATTCATGCTGAAATGTAATCCTGTGATTTTCATTTTCTTTCCCCTCCTGATTTGTCTGTAGTTATTATATTCTTAATCTTAGTTCATCTTAAATTTATATGACTGTAAAGTCCATCTGTTTACATCATGGTTTGTAAAATACCTATATTTTTAAAGTACCTTTAATAACAGAGAAGTGACCTCTTTATTTCTGAAGATGACTTACATTTTGCTCTTTACAAAATTTAGGCTTTCTTATTGTAAAAACATTCATGAACAACTTTGCACTCAGTAAATGGATATCCTTTTAATGGCTTCATGGTGTTTCATTATGTTTCTATAATAGCATTTTATTAAATCCATAGTGATAGACATTATTGTTTCTTCCAGAGTTTTTGCCATCATACACAATGCCCTGATGGACATTATCCCTTGGTATATCTTTTTATCATGTCTTTTATTTTAATTGCAGAAATAATGTATGAATATATTTTCCTTATAAAGATTGAAACATTACAAATAAGACAAACATACCCTTTGACCACTATCCTTGTACCCATTTTCCTTCCCAAAGGATGTTATCTGTTTAGTATTTATCCCTCCTGAGATTTTTGTTTGTTTGTTTTTATACATGTATGTCTCAGTAGAAATTATAAAATGGGGATAATCATAATACCTACCTCATAATTTTGTGTAAGGGTCAAATAAGATAAAATGTTTAGAATTATGCATGTCATAATAAATAGATACTCACTGAATGTTAGTCATTGTTACATTCATTGTTGTCATTAGTATTATTTGTTGAAAGACAACTGTTTCTGGAGACCTTACTCAACATCAGGCAAGATATGGAATTGAAGAATGACCTATTGAGGGTAATGAATTAAGAAGTTTTTCTATCATTTATTTCTTATGGAACATGAAATCTTGGGATTTGGTGGGGAAAGTAATGTGTGTAATACGTGGGAAGAACATTATTCAGACTAGCATCCTTTTAACTACTTATAATACCTAATATTAAAACAAATAAGAATATAGACAAAACATTGGTGACACTTCTGAAGAAAAAGTGTGAAAGACAAACAGCAATTAGGTTTGAAAAATGGATAAATAGATATGGAAATAGAGAAGCCTTAGAAGTCCTGACTGAAAATGCTGTTCTGAACACTCTGCTGCTCTCTGATACACTTGGAAACGTAGACAAAATTATTTTTAGGAGGATTAAAGCAGCCAGTGTTGACTCAAAGAAAATCATCTCTTGGGAGACTCTTACACACATAGGAAAAGGGGAGTTTATGTGATTACAGAAGCTATTAATTGACAAAGCACCAAACCTAATTTTTTTCAGGCAAAACATTACCAAGTGTTCAAGGAATTTTGATATATTAGTAGACATGACATACAAACTTTAATAATCTTGCTGTTAGATGTGCATTAGGAGGACACAAAAAAGGAAACTCTTTTTCAGTATCATCCATGAAGTTGTTGCAAGCATACTAAAGAAATTAGCAAACTGGATGTATCAAAAGAATAATGAACCTGGTTGGGACATAGTTAAGAAGGATGCCCAGTGGCCAGTTCCAGCTAATTGATGCTGTGAGGAAAATCAGGCCCTGTTTGCCAGCTCTTCTGACTTCCAGAGAACCCAGAAATCTACATTTTTTTAAGTGTGTGATGGCTCTTGATTTTTAAATGGCAGCTCAGATTTAAAACAAAATAAACCATGAGGACAGACAAAGATATGTCAACTCCGCAGGTAGCAAGTGGGTTACTTGCTACTTGGGTTACCTTTCTGGACACTAGAGCAGTGAGTGTGCTAAAGGCTTGCAGGAGGAGATTTTAATTGTGCAAATGCCTTGGTAACAAGGAAATTTAAGAAGGGAGCATAACACAAGGTAATTTACCCAGAATATCTTGGATGTGAACAGTTTTAGATTAAAAATACAGAGATAAAGTAGCTAACCTCCAAGTATAAATTTTTAAAAAATGGACTTGATTCAGCCTCAATATTGTCTACATGTTTTTTTATTATTTATTCTAAGCATTATGTCAGTTAAATAGGATGTACAGTCATGTGCCACTTAATGACAGGGATGTGTTCTGAGAAATGTGTCGCTAGACAATTTTATTGTGTGAACATCATAAAGTCTTACACAAACCTGAATGGTGTTTCCTACCACACATTTAGGCTATATGGCATACCACTGTTGTACATGCAGTCAGTTGTTCACTGACACATCATTATGAGGAACATGACAGAATTTGAGGATTTTTGCATCTCTGTTTGTAACAATAAATAGGTTTGTAGGATTCATTCCTTGTGATGTCTTTCTTCTGGTTTGATATTAAGTTAATATTTGACTCAAAGCAAAGTGGGTATTCTCTTCTGTTTCTTTTTGAAGAGTTTCTGAGGAATTGGTATTAGTTCTCTAAAAGTGTGATAGAATTCACCAGTGACGGCATTTTGGCCCAATCTTTCTCTTTAATGTGGGTGGTATTTGCATGATATATCTTTTTAAATAACTTAAAACATTTTTGTATCTTTGAATCAAAAGTATGTCTCATGTAGACAATATATAGTTGGATCTTTTAAAAAAATACAGTCTGCCTGGCCAGTGTAGCTTAGTGGTTGAGTGTTGACACATGCATCATCCATTGGATTCCTGGTCAGGGCACATGGCTGGGTTGCAGTCTCAATCCTGAGCAGCGAGTGTGCAGGAGGCAGCTGATCACTGCTGATGTTTCTCTCTCATCAATGTTTCTATCGCTCCCTCTCCCCGTCTCTCTCAAAAATCAATTAAAAAAACATTTTGAAAAACTACAATCTGACAATCTTTGTCTTTTGATTGTATTATTTAGCCTACATTTGCATCTAGTATTTTTGACATTGTTGAATTTATTGCTGACATTTTACTTTTTGTTTTCTATATGTCTTATTTCCTTTTTGTTCCTCTTCTTTCTTTTGCATTAAATGAATATTTTCTAACATAACATTTAAATTCTTTTAGTGATTTTTTTACCATACTTTAAAATTATTTTCTTAGTGGTTGTTCTGAGGCTTACCATATATATCTTACATTATCAGAATCTACTTCATATTTAATCCAATGCGAGATAATCACTGTACTCCTATGCAGCTCTATTTCTTCTTCCTCCTTTTTGCTATATTGCTATACATATTATACCCATATATGCTACAAGTCCAACAATATATTATTTTAACTATTGCTTTATATAATGCTATATTTATTTGGGAAACTGAGATAAGAAAGGAGAACAAGTATATAAAGGATATACAGTCATGTGCCACTTAATTACAGGGATGTGTTTAACACTTTTATTGACTGTTTATGTTTCAATTTTATTCCTGTGGATGTGAGTTATCACCATGTGTCTTGTGTCATTTCCTTAGCCCAATACAGCTTTGTTTCCATTCACCTTCTTTGTGGTACTACTGGCAAACATTTTTATATGTTATAGGCCTCCAAATATGATTATATACATATTATTTTATTCAACAATTGCTTTTTAAATCAGCAAAGAAGGTACTGGGAAAGAAATATGCATTTATATACTTTTATAATTATTATTTTTACTGGTGCTCTTTGATTTTTTCCATGTGGATTTGAATTACTGTATGGGATCACACCTGAAAAACTTCCAGTAGTATACTTGTAAGGTTTATCTGCTAACAAATCTATCACTTTTATCTGGACATATTTTTATTTCATTTTTATATTTGAAAAATTGTTTGGGGGATATAGGATCCTTTCTTGACTTTTTTTCTTTCAGCACTTTGCATATGTAATCTCACTGCCTTCTGGCCTCCATTTTTTATTTTATTTTTCCTATTTAAAAGTAAGCTATCGAGATTTAAGATGACGGTGGACTGAGTGGATGCTACACTGACACTCTCCCAGGACCAAACTGGAATTACAACTAAAATACAGAAAAACCACCCTGAATAATCAACTGTAACAAAAGATGAGCTGGAGAGCACCCTCAAAACCAAGGAGGAAAAGTGGAGACTGCACAGAGACTGGTAGGAAGTGCTGAAATGCAGGAGGGCTGGCTGGGCTTCCACAGGCAGCAACTGAAGGTCCAGAGGGATATTTCAGCTGTTGGGGGTTTCCACTGAGAACTCTGGGGTCTAAACCCCAAGCTGAGCTCCCCAGCCCAGAGTACCAGAACTGAGAAAGGTGTCCACATAACATCTGGCTGTGGAAAGCAGCAGGGTTTCTGTCTGCCAGGGAGAGAGAGCTGGAAATGCAGGCACCCTCTTAAAGGGCCAACATGCAAAGTTTCGTGTGTAGCCACTTACCTTGGGCTCTGGCAGAGGGAAGGTAGAGTGAACTAGAGCAGTGTGAGGAGAATGCACCGGGGCTGGCTTGGGGAATAGATCTCAGAGGACACCCATCTGGACCCGGTGCTGAGTCATTCCCCCATATGGCAGAGGATAGCTTTCTCAGGCAGACATTTACCATCCAGGTAGTTTTTGCCTGGGCGGAGCGCAGGGGGAAGCAATTGCCCCACCCTGCTGGAAAACCTCTGACCCCACCCTGTGGAGTTTCTACAGTATGAGGCTCCTTAAGAGACTGACAACAATCAGGCCCTCCACCCTGTGGAGTCCCTACAACATGAGGCTCATTAAGAGATTGAATAACAGCCTCTGGGTGCTTTGAGTCTTTGCCTGATTTGCTTCTGGACCCAGGGCTTGGAAAAGCAGACCTTGGTGCACGTCTTGGTCCTGTTCAAACACACCCAGCCCCAGCAGAGGAAACCAGAAGCTGTGGACTGTGGAAAACTTCAAACAGGGTACTCAAGGCCAGTCACAAACAGCATCTGACATTGGCCTGCACCAGAGACCATCCAAAAGACTGGGATTCCTAGCAGATCTATTTAATACATAGAAACAGATCCAAACAGGCAGCCCAAATGAGGAGACAAAAAAACAAGCCCCAAATGAGAAAACAAAAGAATTCTCCAGAAGAAGAGCTAAGTGAAATGGAGATAAGCAACCTATCAGATACAGAGTTCAGAATACTGATCATAAGGATGCTCAAAAGCATGAAAAAAGATATAGAAACTATGAAGGAAATTAAGAATGACATAGTAGAAATAAAAAATACATTGGAAGGAATGAACAGCAGATTAGGGGAAGCTGAGGATCAGATCAGCAAATTAGAAGGCAGGGCAGAAAAAAAATCAGAGAACCAAAAAAAAAAAAAAAGACAGGAAGACAGTTTAAGGGAGCTGTGGGATAACATGAAATGTAATAATATTCACATCATAGGAGTGCCAGAAGATGTTGAAATTAAGCAAGGGACAGAGAACCTGTTTGAAGAAATAATGGCAGAAAACTTCCCTAACCTGCTCAAGGAAAAAGTCACACAATTTCAGGAGGCACAGAGAGTCCCAGGCAAGAACCCAAAAAGGCCTGCAACAAGACACATAATTAAAATGCCAAAAATTCAAGACAAAGAGAGAATCTTAAAGGCAGCAACAGAAAAGCAATCTGTTACCTACAAAGGAGCTCCCATAAGGCTGTCAGTTGATTTCTTATCAGAAACTCTACAAGCCAGAAGGGAATGGCATGAAGTATTCAAGGTAATGAAAAGCAAGAATCTGAAACCAAGACTATCCAGAAAGGCTATCATTCAAAATAGACGGTGAAATAAAGAGCTTTCCAGACAAGAAAAAAGGCTACAGGAGTTTATTACCACCAAACCAGCATTGCAAGAAATGTTAAAGAGACTGCTGCAATAAGAAGTTGAAATAGAATGAGAAACATAGGCATAAAGAAATGAAATGGCAATATATAAGTACCCATCAATAATAACCTTTAATATAAATGGATTAAATGGTCCAATCAAAGGGCATAGGGTAGCTGAATGGATAAGAAAACAAGTCCCAAATATATGCTGTCTACAAGAGACCCACCTCAGAACAAAAGACTCACACAGGCTGGAAAAGAAAAACCAAAAAACTTCTTGAGGATTTTAAAGGATAGATCAACAGCAATACAGTCATATTAGGGGACTTTAACACCCCACTGACTTTACTGGATAGGTCTTCCAGATAAAAAAAAACACGGAAACAGTGACTCTAAATAACACACTAGATCAGATGGATTTAATTGACATTTACAGAACATTCCACTCCAAAGCTGCAGAATAGGCATTCTCCTCAATTGCACATGGGACATTCTCAAAGACAGACCACATGTTAGGACACAAAACAAGTCTCTACAAAGTTCAAGAAGACTGAAATCATATCAAGCATCATCTTGGACATTTACACCATGGACTATTATGCAGCTATATAAAAGAAGGATCCCTATCCTTTGAGACAGCATGGTGGGACCTAGAGAGTATTATGCTAAGCTAAACTAAGCCAGTCAGAGAAACACAAGTCTCACCTGATCTTCTTACTCATATGTGGAATTTAATGAACAAAATAAACTGATGAACAAAATAGATCCAGAGACATAGAAGCATGGAACAGACTGGCAAGTGTCAGAGGGAAGGCGGGGGTGGGTGGGAAGAAATTAACCTAAGAACTTATATGCATATCTGCATAACCCACGGACACATACAATAGTGGGGTGAAGGCCTGGGGGGAGGAATACAGGGTGGAGGGGATTAATGGGCAAAAAATGACATTTGTAATATTTTCAACAATAAAGATAAAATAAAAGTAAGCTGTCGATCTTATTGATGTTCTCTTATACTTTACAGGTTGTTTCCTGGTGCATGCAATGATACACAACCAACTGAGCCACACTGGCGAGGCTGAAAGTCTTTTTAAAAGAAAGGGTTATTAGGCTATTGCTAGCAAAAAAAAATATTGGTTTAGGACATGGAGTGTAAACCACAGCAGCATGGGTAGGTAGAAAAGACAAATATGTGCATTGTCCCAGAGTTTTGCAAGTGTTTTTGTACATCAAATAGGGGGGAGAAATATGTAAGCCATTCTGAAAATTTTACATTAGCTATAGACAGAGAGGATGGGAGAAGGCTAAGAAGGGCTAGTTCTAGGTTAGGTCCAGCATAGTCCACAAAATTCATGGGTAAAGAAGAAGTGGGGTTCTGGGGTTCCAAAGAACATGGCTATTCTCTCTTTTTAGATAATCAGAAATACCCACCTGGAAGTTAATTTTAAAATTCCAACATACGCCCGGCCAGATGTGGCCCAGCGGTTGAGCATCGACCTGGGATCCAGGAGATCGGGGTTCGATTCCCGGTCAGGGCACATGCCCTGGTTGCGGGCTTGATCAATGACTCTCTCATCACTGATGTTTCTGTCTCTCTCTCTCCCTCTCCTTTCCTCTCTCTGAAATCAATAAAGATATATTTTTTTAAAAAAAATTCCAACATACACTAAGGAGTGTGAGCAATCTTTTGTCAGAGCTGGCCCACAGCTATTGACAGGCTAACTGTTCTCTTTCACTCTCCAGCCACTGTAATTTTAATTTAGAACATCTCAGAATATTTTTCTTGCCACTGCAATTAGGTTAAGTATTAAACCTTGATTTGGTGGTGTGGGTTTAGCACAAGTGACTTCACTGGAGGTCTATTGTTTCTTTTTTGAAAATGTTTTTATTGACTTTAGAGAGAGGAAGGGAGAGGGAGAGAGAAACATCGATCGGCTGCCTCCTGCATGCCGCCTACTGGGGCTCTATCCCCAAACCAGGCATGTGCCCTGACAAGGAATCAAAACCATAGACTTTTGATGCATGAGACGATGCTCAACCAACTGAGGTACATTGGCCAAGGCCCTGTTGTTTCTTTTTGTTAATCCTCACCCTAGGCTCCATTTTACCAACCCTGGTTTAGAAGAACTACAATCTAAATTGTTATTTACTAGCATTATTGTTAGTAATAATATTGGCATTGCAATTTTAAACTAATTTATGGCGACTCTAGGCTAAAGCAAATAAATGTTAATATTACTAAGAACCAGGATTTCTAAAGAAAAAATTCTTAAAGAGGCAGAAATATAAAAGAAAAGGTAAGAATAAAACCCAGTAATGTTAGCATGAACTCATGCTTTTAGTCTTAAACAAGTTTCTTGCCCTCCTTTAACAAAGGAAAAAGAGTGCTTGATCTAGGACCCAAGATATTTGATTCCCTTAATCCTGCGATGTCTGCTCTAGCCATACTGCTAGTACTTATTTATAGATTTTTTCCCTCTCTCTTAGACTACCAGAGAGTCTAAATCTTCCCAACAAAATCCCCTTAATACTAAGAGCAAAAGCCCACTCATGGGAATCTGGGGCAGAAGAAAATCAACTATCCACAGCAGGCATTCCCTTTGAAAACATTATTAAAGTTATGCTTATTCACATTCTTCTCCACGATAAACCTGTGATTAGATGTAAAATCAGTTTTTTCACCAAATCCTTCGGTCAAGTTTATGCGTCTAGATGCAACATTCTTTTCTCTTTGTGCAGAGGGAGGCTCTGGGTCACACCAATCATCCAGAGAGCCGCCCCGTTACAGTCCCGCGAGAACCCACCAGGAGCGCGCGCACTGCGCTCGCCGCACAATCAGGTGGGCTGTTTCTCACACACACTAAGGGGTTCACATCCATGGTCTGCAGAGGAAAACAATCTATCAAAACCGCCCATCAGAGTTCAGCGTCAATTACACGTTCACAGAAACACAATCTCACTCCGTCAATCCCATTATCTCAGAGCCTTCCCCGCCAACATTCTGTTCTACATAGCCGGACACACAATTTCAGTCATAAAATCTCCTTCACAACTACATTCCGGTCCCCGCAGTCGCAGCCTCTCAAACACAAACCAGCTACATTTGTGAAAAAAATCGCACCCAGCACTGCCGCAAAGACAGACACACAGCGCCCTCCCTGGTCATTTACAGAACTCCCCAGCTGGTCCCACGGAGAGTCAGTCTCTGCTCGAACCCCTTAGGAGACCAGGCCGGGAACCGTCCTGGCTGCGGCGCGACAGGATCTCTGGCTCACTTAACCAGCGGGCGGGACTGATGCCCCACCCCTGAGGCTGGCCACGCCTGCGCACTTCGTGCGTGCACTCGAAGCTCCCAGCAGCCCCTGCGTGCGGCCCGTTAGGTCCCGGGAGCTGTCGCGCTCGCGCTCCTACCGGGCATCACTGTGAAACCGGTTCGGAGTCCCAGGTGAGCAGTGCGGCCCCGGAGCGTTAGTTCCGGCCCGAGGATTGGGAAAGGGAAGGCGCTGCGTCACCGCGGAGCGTGGGGAACTCCGCGCGTCAGGCCAGACTGTGCGTGAGAACCGCGGTGGTGTAACCCTGCGGAGGCGAGGGGGCGGGGCCAGGTGTGGCACCTGGACTGCGTGCGGTTGTGAGGCTGTGACTGGTGGGTGCCGGCGTGTGTGTGACAGAATTGGGTGAAGCTTTTTGTGTGGCGGAAGGTGGTCGTGGCCTCTATGACTGCGACCCTCAACAGAGCTGAGCCTCTGCCCTCTAGCCGCACGGTCCCAGCCGCAGAGAACTTGCCCCCCAGTCAGATACCTGAGCGCCGGTAAAGAGATTTCCAGCAAAAAGACCCGGATCTTGGGATAAGGCTGACCCTGGGCGTCGTCCCACCTCACTTCGGCCCCAGCGCGCGCGTGCGCGCGGACACACACGTGCTCACACACTTAGAGCTCTGAGGGGTCCAACTGCAGGTTTCAGAACCACGGAGTTCCCTCCGGGAAACTGCTGTGAAGTTCCCAGTCCCGCGCGTCCGCCAACTGCCTTTCTCCAAGGGTCGACGGCACCAGCCTCTCTTCCTCAACTCTGAATTTGTGTGGATGGCGGTTGGTGCGGACAGGTGTGGTTGTGATGTGCCCTGATTTAGCCAGACTGGACTGGGCTCCAAGAAAAGGCTGTTTTAAGATTACCTACTTCCCCGGCCCTATCAAATTCTAAGCAAAGGGCTCCGAGGAGGAGGAATGAATTTCTGTTGCTCATGTAAAAGTCAAGGTCAAAGCTAGAGGGTATTTCCTTGTGTTCCGTGAAATGTAATTTTATTCTTTAGGACGTGGCAATATTTGCTTCTCCTAAAATAACCTGTCCATTGAATTGATACCTAAGCCCCCTCCCTAGTGCCTATATGCACATGGTCATTTGGCAAATAATTCCCATTACTTTCTTCTTATAACTCTTTGTGAAGCTCTTAGAACAGTGCCTGATACTTCATAAGTACTTAGCAAACATTAGCTATTTGTCGTTATGTGATGATTTTGGGCAGTTCCCCATCCACTCCAATAGATCAGGAAAAAAATATCAAGCTAGTTGTATTGGGTATTTCCTAGTGTAAAAAAATGAGATGCTCAAATGGTCTAGAACAGGAATTCTTTTCTTTTTTTAAATATATCTATTGATTTAAGAGAGAGACAGGAACATCAATGAGGAGAGAGTCATTGATCGTCTGCCTCCTGCACACCCCGCTACTGGGGATCAAGCCTGCAACCCGGTACGTATCCTGACCGGGAATCAAGCCATGACCTCCTGGTTCATAGCTCTATGCTTAACCACTGAGAACTACTTTTTACTGTCATGCATGCTCATATTTCTCCCATTGGAACTAGAGATTCTGGGTTTCTGAGGCAAGAGCTATGGTTGAATGAGAGCTGACTTTGTGTTTAGAAAAATAAGGGTTCCAAATGAAGCTTTGCTACTTACTAACTGAATTTCTGCAAGTGATTTTACTTCTTTTAGTGTGAATGTTCTGATCTGCCGCATAGATAGGATAATTATATTGCATAGTAATCATGAAGATAGCTAATGTATATAGAAAACTAATCACATGAAAGTTCTTGATAAATAGATCTGCTATTATCTACCTGTGGGAGTATGAATCCATAACTCCTTTACCTACATTTGTAAGAAAGAGAATGGCAAATGAAGTCATGCAGGAAAGTAATGTGGATGATTCTGATTGAAAATAGTGAGGAATCCAGAAGATCCTGGAAGTTAGTGTTCAGCAGCTTGATAGTGGTAATGGCTGCCAGGGTTGGTCCTTATGAATTTCTCTTTGTATCTAATGAATCCAAGCAGGCCTGCAAGGCTTTGAAAGAGATTCTCCTTTGGAGGCTGTGGCCCTTTATCAGCCGTGGAATTTACGACTAGGGATTAGATTTGTCTGTGTGTGTGTGGTGGTGGTGGTGGTGGTGGGTGGGGAGGGGAAAGGACACAGTAATTTGAGTAATTTAGGGGGTTCTGAGGCTCATCTGATCTCATGGCTTCCTTTTCCTCTTCCTAGCTCTGGCTTCTGTGAACTCTGCCTCTCCAGGCAAGTTAACCCCAAGGAGTACTGACCAGTTCTTGAATTTCTAAACTATGGCCCATGTAAGTTACTTTTTCTTTCTCTTTCTGGAAATACTATCATATTAAGGTCCTATGAACATTTATTTATCCAGAAACTTCCTACCTATCTAAGAACCTTCTCCCAGTTCTCTAGATCCAGTGAGGGATGAGGCTAGATGGTACAATGCCTATCCTATGAGTCCTCTTTTTTCCAGTTATTGTTCATGTATGCGTTGAACAAGTCATTCAGTATCACCTATATGTGCTCAGTCTCCCGCTAAGAGATGCAGTAGAGCAGAAATGAAATCCCTTGAGGGAGATGTTTGACCATCTCTAGTGAGCTGATGAGGGATAGGCACATTTGACTACTCTTGGGAAAACTGAACTTTTCCATACTTGACTTTCCAAGTACATAAGATTTGCTGTTGGTTGCCCTTAGCCTCAGTATATCATGAGATCTTGTATTTTGTGAGGCTTTTAGGACTGGGTAGGAATGTGGTTGGGTCTTGTATCCAGAGATCATGAACCTTCTTTGGGAATCCCTAAGAGTTGTACACCAGGAACAGGATTCCATTTGTAGGCGAACAGGATGTGCTTGTCTAGAACGATATCTTTGGGATTCTGCATCACCAGTATCCAGAATCTACATCAGAATCCTCTAACTCAGGAACAAAGAATGCATACAGTGAGGGATGGAAAGTGATAGCAGGTAGGAAGATCATGTAAATATATAAGTAGTTGTAGACTCTCCGAATTGAGGAGGACTTTGGCTGTTTTGTGTAGACAAAAAATATGTAAGTAGGAAAGAATGATTATCTCATGTCCATCGCATAGACTATTACACAGCCAATTTTATTTTAAGTTTATTAAAGAACCTATCAATAGCAAAGTGCTTATGATATGATCGGATTCAACAATGAACTGGGAAGGAATTCTTTAATTGTGTTTAGATCCTTTTCTAACAGATAATGTAGAGAAACTTTTTTTTTTTAAGTCTTAAGGAGAAAAGGTAGGAGGACTCACATTTTTTTTGAGAATTCATTAATGGGACATATAGCAGGCAGAAGGCTTATATACATTTAATTGGGAAACTGTTTTGCTTTCTTTCCCAGACATGTTTGAATAATTAAGGTATTCCAGAGTATATAAGAAGTTCTATCTGTAGCCACAGGATCCTTCAAGAACACAGGCATGCTACTTCAGGCACAATCATTTTCTAACTCATTATGTTACAGGCTTCCAGCTCAAGCCTATTTGCTTGCTTGGTCCATTTCGTGCAATATCTCTTCCATCTTAAAACAAATTTTCTTTAATTTTAATTGTATTCTATGGTTTGCCATTTGTATTATATGGTTTGTCATTTCAGGGATCGGTGATATTCAGTGATGTGTCCATAGACTTCTCTCAGGAGGAGTGGGAATACCTGGACGTGCAGCAGAGGGACTTGTACAGAGATGTGATGTTGGAAAACTACAGCAACTTAGTCTCACTGGGTAAGTTCATCTGCCTCTAGTAATACAGGCACTGTTCTCTGTAATGGCAGCTTTCTATTTTGGAAATGTTAGCAATATCTTTCAAGAAATTTTCTCAATTTCTGCCCCCTGTTCTCAAGTGGAATGGTTTGACCTTTTACTTGTTTGGAAGTGAGCACCTTCATTAAGTAGATTCATCTTTCCCATCCTTGGGTCTTGTACCTTGAATGTCCCTGCTCTGAGCTGCTCTCCCTTCCCCCACAGAACTGCACTCTGTGAGGTTATCCAGGACCTGTCTCGGTCGATTTAAACAGGCTTTGAGACTTTGAGGGTTGTGCCCGTACCTTGTAGGAGGGTGTTGGGGGGCTCTTCTTCTCCTTTCCAGGGCTGCTCTGGCTGAACTCAGTGGGGGGTTCAGTTCTGGTTGCCCCTAATACAGCCAAAGGCCCAGCACATGCCTGCCTCTCTCCTGGACAGAAGCCCACCCCAGAGGCCCAGTCTCAATGCCTCAGCTCTGCCTGACTCCCTGGCTCCACCTTGCCACCCCACCAAGTAGGAGGGAATAAAATAGAAATTTAAAAAAGCAGCCTTTCTTGGCATTCCAGTCTTCACTGCTGGCCCCCACTGGGTTGGGTCTCCTCCCAGACTCCAACCAGATCAAATGTTCGAGTCCTCCACATGGTTACACTGAGCATTACAGGTTGCAGACTTCCAGCCCAGTGTTGCTCCCCCTTGTTGGGTCACAGCAGGATGGGGCAGACCAAGCAGTTCTGTAGGTGGGGGGAGGGGCATGCCTATGGGCTCAAGCTGGGCAACACAGATCCTCTTTCCCAAACCATACTGTTCAGCCTCCATCTGGCTCTCTGTCCAAGTTCTCCCAGTTAATAGAGGGCCCCTCATAGTCACTGCTGGGTGTACTAATCGGACCCCTTCGCCAGCCTTGGGCTTTGCTGCGTGGCCCCTCCGCAGATACAGATCAGAGCAAACTTCCCAGGCCGGTGGTGTAATAAATCGCTCTTTCCCTGGAATAATGTGGGCTGAGTCTCCCAGTTGGACTGAGTCCCAACTGATTTCCACCTCCTGATGCTACTTGGGCTCCCCTTCCCTTCTTTGTTGCTCTGGATTTGGGATCCCTGGGTGAGGCTGAGACCCCAGGCTCCCAGGGAGAGGGGGCTCTGCTATCACAAAATCCCTCCAGCTTTCCAGCCATGCAAGTTGGCTTACCCTCTCTGTGTCTCCTCCTGTCCTTCCTCTGCACTCCCTGCTCTCAGTATTTCAGATCAGCTACACCAACTGGTTTATCAAGCCAATTGCTCTGCAATTTAGCTGCAAGTCCAGTCCGGTGTTGCAGGTGAGCAAACGGAGCCTCTGGCTACTCTGCAGCCATCTTGGAATCCCCCCAATATGAGTGTTTTTAAACCATCTTGTCCCTCTTTGTTCTAAAACCTTTATCAATTGCCATTTGACTTGTAGTCAAATTTAACCAAGGCTAAATCAAAGTAATTTTGAATTTATTTTTTGTTTTAGTATCACTTTACACATTTTTTTTTTTTCTAATCAGGATGCTTCATTTCTAAGCCAGATGTGATTTCCTTATTGGAGCAAGGAAAAGAGCCCTGGAAAGTTTTCAGGAAAGAAAGAACACTATATCCAGGTAAGTAAGAACCAATTGGGCAGGAGAAGCCATCACTAGAAGAAACAGCTCAACCACTTAGGGAAGAGGCCCACCCTTCTGATGTAAAGGTCCATGGCCTGAAGAGAGAAGGTCTGAGACCTGAGGAGCAAATTAAGGTCTTAGCTGGGGATACTAGTAGAAACACTTCTTTATCTCATTTACTACTCTTCTTTTTCTTTCTTTTTTTTGGTTGTCTCCAATTTTTCTCCCCTTTGGAAAGAGGGTGAGGGATAGAGAGGTGCTCCCTTTGTTTTCTGTTGACAACCATTCTATCTATATTTTGATTCAGTTGCTTTCTTCTTTTGCATTTATAGATAGATAGTTAAGTGATAGATAACCTCTGTGCTGGGCATCCTGCTAGACACTGTTGATATAGTGGTAAACAAAACCAGTAGAGTCCCTGTCACCTTGGAATTTACCTTGTAATAAGAGAAACATAGTAACTGTCAAGAAATAGAAAATATGCCAGGTAATAAGAGAGTGCTGTGAAGATAAGTAAGCAGAGTAAGGGGAAAGAGAATGGTTTGGAATGGGAAGGCCATTTTAGTTATGGTGGGAGAAATCTTTTTTTTTCTTAACTTTTCTCATAAATTTTTAAATAGAAGATAAAAGACTACACAGAAGCATATGCTTTGCATTGCATTACTATATGTTTATCAGCAACTAAAGTTTCAAATTTACTCTCATATAAAATAATATAAACGGAGCCACTTCAAAATGGTGTCAGAGCTGCCAGCCCAGAGGAACTGCCTTGGAAGTCTTACTCCGCAAACCTTTGATGTTAAAGCTGGGCACGATAACCTTTGGATTGTGCCTAAAGCAGCATTATATTCCAGACAACTATTTGTAAAGCTAATAAAGAAGCAGACATTATGACTGCTGAAAATAAGGACACTCTTTATATTTAGCATCACTATATTAGTTTATCTGCACCTATAGAAATTCCTTCCTTCTATTGATGTATTGTTCCCTTCCCTTTCTCATAAATATTGCAATAATTAATTACCAGAATTGACACAGAGACATGAACAAATGCATTTGGAAAAATGGCACTGATAGACTTTCTTAATGCAGGGTTGCCACAAAGTGATGCACAATAAAATGAGGCATGCCTGTACTTAATAACCAATCTTACATGAACTCTCATTTTTTTCTGGTGTTCCCTTAAGCCTTTTTTCCCCCCTCAAATTTTGTAATAGTTTTAGAATTTCACTGGGCATTACTTTGGTTATCTTTTATTTTTACTGTAGAAACTTTACTACTTTTAGAAAAAGGAACTACATGTTCTCTTATTTTCTTTCAGATTTGGAGACCAGGTATGAGACTAAGAGGTTATCTTCAGAAAATGACATTAATGAAATAAACTTATTACAGCAGAAGATAATGGAAAGAATTAACACCCATGGCCTTAAGAACCTAATTTTAAAAAGTAATTGGAAATCCAAAAAAAAATTTGAAGGACAAGAGGGATATATTGGTCAAGTGAAAATTACATCTCAAAAAGTATCCTCTTATCAGAAACACATATCTCTTACTCCACATCAGAGAATTCATTTTGTTGAGAAACCCTATGAATGTAAAGAATGTGGAAAGGCCTTTAGAGTACGCCAACAACTTACTTTTCATCACAGAATTCATACTGGTGAAAAACCCTATGAATGTAAGGAATGTGGGATGGCTTTTAGACAGACTGCCCACCTTACTCGACATCAGAGACTTCATTCTGTTGAAAAACTTTATGAATGTAAGGAATGTGGAGAATCTTTCATATGTGGCCCAGACCTTAGAGTACACCAGAAAATTCATACTGGTGAGAAGCCCTATGAGTGTAAGGAATGTGGGAAGGCCTTCAGAGTGCGTGGACAACTTACCCTCCATCAGAGGATTCATACTGGTGAGAAACCCTATGTATGTACAGAATGTGGAAAGGCCTTTAGACAGTATGCACACCTTACTCGACACCAGAAGCTTAATATTGCTGACAAACTCTATGAATGTAAAGAATGTGGGAAGGCCTTTTTGTGTGGCTCTGGCCTTAGAGTACATCATAAACTTCATACTGGTGAGAAACCTTATGAATGTAAGGAATGTGGGAAGGCCTTTAGAGTACGACAGCAGCTAACACTCCACCAGAGAATTCATACTGGTGAGAAACCCTATGAATGTAAAGAATGTGGAAAAACCTTTAGTCGTGGTTATCATCTTATCCTTCATCACAGAATTCATACTGGTGAGAAACCTTATGAATGTAAAGAATGTTGGAAGGCTTTTAGTCGCTACTCACAACTTATTTCACATCAGAGCATTCATATTGGTGTTAAACCCTATGACTGTAAGGAATGCGGGAAGGCCTTTAGACTACTCTCGCAACTTACACAACATCAGAGTATTCATATTGGTGAGAAACCCTATAAGTGTAAGGAATGCGGGAAATCCTTTAGGTTGCGCCAAAAACTTACTTTACATCAGAGCATTCATACTGGTGAAAAACCCTTTGAATGTAAGGAATGTAGGAAGGCCTTTAGACTTAATTCGTCCCTTATTCAACATCTGAGAATTCATTCTGGTGAGAAACCCTATGAGTGCAAGGAATGTAAAAAGGCCTTTAGACAACATTCACACCTTACCCATCATCTGAAAATTCATAATGTAAAACTATAAGAAAGTCTTTTCAGTCCTGTGTTGTATAACACTCTATGAATCTAGTAATTCCTTTTGCTTCATACATGCAACTGACTTGGCATAAGAGGTTATAATTTAATGTATTCTACCATCACTCAAACCTGACAAATTTCACATTCATTCTACAAACTAATATTAGTATAACAAATGTGGAAAAGATACTTATCTCTATCCCATCACTTTCCTGCATGTGTTATATTGAACTAGATGCTTAACTGCTCTGTTACAATTTATTCATTTGTAAAATGGTAATATAATACTGTGGCAGAGTAATATTACTGCAGATTCATTGATATTCCTCCCATCAAGAGGTGGAATGCACATCCTTTACTCTTGAATCTGGACAGACTTTGACCAGTAGAATATAGTAGAATTACTGCTGTGCCGGTTTCTGGACCCAGACTTGATTGGTACATCTTATTTCACCTCTTGGCATATGCTTAAGTTCAGACCCTAAACTGTTAGGTTAAAAAGTCTGGCTACTCTGTTGAAGGGACCACATGGAGAGCTCCTGAGAATACACAGAGAGGGAAAAGTACCCAGTCTTCCAGACATGCCCACTAAGACACCAGACAGTTGAGTGGAATAGTTTTGGATCCTTCAGATCAACCATCAGCAGAATACCATTGAGTGACCTCAGTTATTGCTATATAGAACAGAAGAATTGACCAACTGAGCCCCTGCCCAAATTCCTGACCCTCAAAATCATGAGATTCAATAAAATGGTTTTTGGTTTAAGCATAAATAATCAAAATTGACTTAGATACTATAAAAAAACCCTGAACAGATCAATAAACAAAGGAAAAGAAATTTAAATGTAGTTGTAGTTATGATCTTGTGTTTTTTTTTTGAAAACTAGAATCAATAGTTTTGTAGGCAATGTTTTAAAAAATAGATAACCTCTAATAAAATTTTGCCAGATCATTCTGTAATGCACTATCTTAATAGATGAGGATAGCCCCTAAAAAGTAAAATCTGGACCAGTATCAAGATATATGTAAACATTTCAAATAGAGTTTAGTAAGTTGAACTCAGTAGTCTATTAGAATGATTATAAAACATAAAATGATCTGCCAGGAATATCCAGGGTCCTGATCTGTTGTGATTTAGTTAGGTATCCAGATTTTAGGTTTTCTAACTTGAGCAATGTAACAATGTTGGAAAAAGTGGCATAATTCAGCTCCAATATATGTATATTGTTTCTCTTATTCTTGTCTTATCTTCATCAGCTTTTTAAAAAGGATGAACAATAGATCTAAAAAGGCGTTCAGTCCTGGCCGGTTTGTCTTAGTGGTGAGAGCGTTGGCCCCTGGACTGAAGGGTTCCAGGGTTCGATTCTGGCCAAGCGCACGTACCTGGATTGCAGGCTTGATCCCTGGCCTCAGTCAGGGTGCGTGCGGGAGGCAACCAATTGATGTGTCTCTCTCACATTGATGTTTTTCTCTCTCTCCCCCTTCCACTCTCTCTGAAAAGCAATGGAGAAAATACCCTTAGGTGAGAATTAAAAAAAAAAAAAAAGAGTATTGCCACACACTTCATTTTGAACCAAAATTCTATAATGTTCCTATAGTCAAACAGTACATTAGTCAGAATAGGCAGATTGGACAGGTGCCAGTGAATAATCATTCACCATCTATTATAATACATATTTCCCAGTCATGATTTCAAAAAAATTTAAATTTGTAAACATTACAAAGTTTACACAAAAATGTAATGCTGAAAAGAGTATAAATGCTATAATAAAATTAATTTTTGCTAATAGGTCTTTCTCCTTCAGTTTACATTTTTATGTTAGAGGTCTTGAAAGACAGTACATTAACTCAAAATTTCTGAAAGTGTGTTCCATAAAATAAGTATTTAATGGTACTGGAAAATGATTTTGTGGTCAAACAAGCATGGAAGTTCTGTATACTATATATATATATATATTTTTAACATATCTTTATTGATTTCAGAGAGAGGAAAAGAGAGAGAAAAACATCAATGATGAGAGAGTCATTGATTGGCTGCCTCCTGCACGCCCCACAATGGGGATCGAGCCCGCAACCCGGGCATGTGCCCTGACCAGGAATCGAACCCCAATCGCCTGGATCCTAGGTCGACGCTCAACCGCTGAGCCACGCCTGGCTGGGCTGTATACGATATTTCTTAAGGGAAAAAAATCACATTGTCTATCAAAAGGCTATGAAAAATGTTTAATTTTATCTAAGCCTGTGTATCAGACTTCACTATAGAACTCCCATTCCCAATACCTATTACAGATGAGATTCCACTTTGGTAGATGTTATTGTAACCAAAAAGGGTGGCGTCAAGGATGGAAATGTCAGCATTATGGCAGGTGTATGGTTAACTATATAGTGAGGAAAGCAACTTACCATGCTATTCAACTAGCTAATTCTTTACAATTTTTTTAAATGGTGCTTTTCAATAGAATAAAAAACCCATAGCCCTATTATTTAGATAAATATACTATACGTACTTAGCCCTTTATTAGTAATTTTTAGGTTATATACAACTTCTCACTGAATATCTTACTGAATATTTGTGTGTGTTTTGCTATACATAAGCAAGAGTTTCTGTGAGATATTTATCAAAAGTTTCTGTGTGGGGTTGCCCGATCACAGGTTATATTTACTTCCAACCTCACTAGATATTCCTGGAGAAGTGGAGAACATCATTGTGGTGCTAATTTACAACCCCTTCATCATAAGTTATTATTTCCCCATTTATATCCCTGCTTCTGGCATGTGCTTTGATATGTCCCTGGTTAATAGTGAGTTAATAGTGAGCATCTTTTCACATCTGCTTATTGGTAAACACTGTAATTTGCTAATTCATGCTTTTTGTCTATATTTCATTTTTAGAGAACATTTATGTAAGAATTGTGGGATTCTTAAAAATAACATTCTAGATAGAAATCCTTTACCTTGTGTTATAAATGACAAACTTACCTTATCCAAGATCTGGCTTATATCTGTATTTATGGTGATATTGTCATTAAAATTTTAAATATGGATACAGTCATAGCTTTCATTATTACCCAATAATCTTTTAAGTTTATTTTTACTAGACTGTTGGTTTTCTAGGCAGTTATGTCAACTGCAAAGAGATATAATTTTATTCTTTACTGAATATTTAGTTATTATTAATTAATCTTATTGTAACAGAAATAATTTCCAGTACAAGATTTAGGATTAGTGGTGATAGCAGGCATCTAATTGTTTTCCCCAATTTAATGGGAATCACTAAGTGTAATGTTTGCTCTAGATTTGCGGTAAACAGGCTTTGTGTGCTCAGTTCTTTCCTTCAGTCCCTAATTAACTTTATTAGAAATGCCTGCTCAATATTGTCAGATACCATTTTGACACATTGATATATAATGTTTTTCTTAAATTTTTAAAAATGTTTTTATTGATTTGAGAGAGAGGAAGGGAGAGAGATTGAAACAGAAATGAGAAACATTGATGAGAGACCTCACATTGATCAGCTGCCTCCTGCATGCCCCCAACTGGGGATTAAGCCTGAAACCCGGGTATGTGCCCTGACGAGGAATCTAATCGTTAACCTCCAGGTTCATGGGTCGATGATCGACCACTGAGCCACACCAGGCAGGACCATTGTATGTTCTTGCCAACTTTGTTAAATGTTAACTGATCATGTAGGTGTGGGTTGATTTCTGGGCTATTTTGTTCCATTGATCTATTTGCCTGTTCTTATGCCAGTACCAGACTGTTTCGATTGCAGTGGCCTTGTAGTAAAGTTTGATATCTGGTACTGTGGTACCTCCAACGTTTTTCTTCTTTCTCAAGATAGCTGAGCCTATTTAGGGTCTATTTTGGTTCCACATAAATTTTTAAAATGTTTACTCTTGATCTGTGAGATATGCCATTTCTATTGTACTGGAAATTAAGTTGAATCTATAGGTTTCTTTGGATAGTATGGACATTTTAATGATGTTCATTCTTCCAGTCCATGACCACAATGTATATTTCCACTTATTTGTATCTTCCTCAGTTTCTTTCTTCAATGTCCCATAGTTTTTCGAGTATAGGTCTTTTACCATTTTGGTTAAATGTATTCCTAGGTACCTTATTTTTGTTGAAGTAGTAAATGGGATTTTTTTCTTAGTTTCTATGTCTGATCATTATTACTGTATAAAAATGCCATCGATTTCTGGGTGTTAATTTTGTATCTTGCTACATTGCCAAATTCATTTATTAAATCTAGTAGTTTTTTTGTGGAGTCATTAGAGTTTTCTATGTACAATGTGTCATCTGGGAATAATGATAGTTTACTTCCTTCTTTCCAATTTGGATGCCTTTTATTTCTTCTTGTCTGATTGCTCTGGCTCATTCTTCCAGTATTACATTGAATATGAGTGGTAAAAGCAGATATTCGGGTCTTCTTCCTGATTGTAAGGGAAACACTTTTAGTTTTTGCCCATTGAGTATGATGTTGGCTGTGGGTTTATCATATATGGCCTTCATTACGATGAAGTATGTTCCCTCTGTTTTCACATTACTGAGAATTTTTATCATAAATGGGTGCTGGATTATATCAAATACTTTTTCTGAATCTATTGATATGATCATGTGGTTTTTATACTTCATTTTGTTTATGTGACATACCACGTTTGTTGATTTGTGGATGTTGTACCAACCTTGCATTCCCAGAATAAATCCCACTTGATCATGGTGTATCATCTTTTTAATGTTTTGCTATATCAGATTTATTAATGTTCTGTTGAGGATTTTAGCATCTGTGTTCATCAGGGATATTGGCCTATAATTTTTTTTCTTTGTAGTGCCTTTATCTGGATTTGGAATTGGGATAATGCTAGCTTGGGAGTTTTTCCTCCTCTTGAAATTTTGGAATAGTTTGAGAAGGACAGGTCTTAGTTCTTTTTTGAATATTTGATAAAATTTGCCCATGTAGCTGTCCAGTACAGTACTTTTATTTGTTGGGAGTTTTTTGATTATTGCTTTAATTCTACTAGTTGTATTTGTCTGTTCAGATTTTCTGATTATTCCTGATTCAATTTTGGAAGGTGCCTTTGTCTCCTAAAGTGTGCACACATGAAATTTGTGCAGATTATATCTCCTTGGCAGATAGTAACCCCTCTACTTTTTGCAGCTGGATGTTATATGGGCACCTCTTCCTGGCTCTGGTGTTCTGGGCTGTGGAGCCTGGCATGGGGTTTAGGCTCCACATTTCTTAGGGTAAACCTCCCACAGTTGAGATATCCCTCTGGAACCTTAACCACCACCTATGGGAGCAGGGCCAGCCCTTTTCATGTCTCTGCCCTTCTTACCAGTCTTGATGTGGATGCTGTAAATACTTGGTTATAAGGCTCCTCTTTAGCTAGTCTTTACTTGGTTATTCAGGGTGATTGTTCTTTTAGTTGTACTTCCAGTTTGGTTCTGGGAGAAGGTGAGTGTAGGATCCACCTACTCTGCCACCATTTTGAATGTTCGCAAATTACCACTTTGAAAAAAAAGATACTCAAATGGTCAATAAAGATGTCAAAAGGTACACAGGTTCATTAATTATCAAGAAAATAGAAAAATTAAAACCATGATGTAATACGACTAAACACCTATCAGAATAGCTAATGAAAAAAATGTGTACAAAGGGTTTGTGCATAATGCATACCTACAGTGTACCACAGAGTGCTCTAGCCTTCAAAAATATGCTACTGAATATTAAAGAGCCCCAATATCCAGGAACATCTGTATAGCAGACAACCAATGAGTACCTCACTAAGAAACCTTCAGATACTGACAAGGGCCATAAGGAGAAAAGATGTTAGGAAGGAGAATTACTGGAGGAAAACAATTTAGTCATTTCTTCCAAAGTAGTAACAGTATAGGCTTTACACAAGAATAGCTAGGCTAACACTGAAAAAGAAAAGGCACATAGGGATACTAGACCTACCAGATATTTAAAAATACTAAGAGATCCCTATAATCAAAATGATGTGGCACTCATGCATGAAGAGACCAGGGGAAGAGAACAGAAAACCCCACTATACAGGAAATTTTAGTACTAGGAATAGGGGAAGTGACACTTTTCTGAGTATGCTTTTTTGTTTACTTTTTACTTTTGGGATCATGTTAATGTAATACATATTTTTTAAATCAACAAAGGGAGAGACCTTAGACTAGAGTATAAGCAAAAACAAATATTTTCCCCACAATAAAGGAGAAAAAAAAGTGAACCCAGGTAACTTTTTAAAATATATCTTTATTGACCTCAGAGAGAGGAAGGGAGAGGGAGAGAGAGAAAGAGAGACAGAAACATCAATGATGAGAGAGTCGTCATTGATTGACTGCTTCCTGCACACCCCTCACTGGGGATTGAGCCTACAACCCAGGCATGTGCCTTGACCGGAATCAAACTACGATCTCCTGGATCCTAGGTTGATTCTTTTTTTTTTTTTTAAACATATCTTTATTGACTTCAGAGAGAGGAAAGGAGAGGGAGAGAGATAGATAGAAACATCAATGATGAGAGAGTCATTGATCGGCTGCAGCCCACAACCCGGGGCATGAGCCCTGACCCGGGAATCGAACCCTGATCGCTTGGATCCTAGTTTGACGCTCAACCACTGAGCCATGCCTGGCCAGGCCAGGTAACTTTTGAAGACAATGTGACCATATTCCCTCAGGCTAGGACAGAAAAACCCCCAGAAAGTAAATAATTAACTTCAATGGGTAGGATTGATTTACACAATGATAATAGATTAGCAATTCTGAAACTACTTTACTCTAGAATCAAAGAAGTAAATATCTGTGAGAGTAAGTAAATCTGCTGGTAGCCAAGTTTAACATTGCTGGAAAAGAAAGTTGCAATATGGAAAGTAGGAGGCTAGAATTAACCCAGTGGTGTTAGACTGCATAGTCATGGTATTTAAAGATATATAGATTATTATGGAAATACATAGAATTGTGCTACATATATAATCTCCTAGTGCGGAGGACATAGAAGCAATGACATCCCAGTAGCAATGAGATTATCCAGCACTCATATCCAAAGAAGCAGTGCTCTATATATTAGTGTTGAACAGAGAAAACACTAATGGGGTTGGAACATTTTGTGGGGGCAAAAAGTAGGGAAGTGCTCAAAAAATTATTGAAATATGACATAAGGTCACACTGTCCAAATATGGAACAATCTTAGCATCAAAATATGTCATAAGCCCTGACTGGTGTGGCTCGGTTGGTTGGGTGTCATACAGTGCACCAAAAGATTGCTGGTTCGATTCCTGGGCAGAGCACATGCCCATGTTTCAGGCTCAATCCCCACTAGAGGGCATGCAGAGGTAGCTGATGTTTCACTGTCACATCAATGTTTCTCTTTCTCTTCCTTCCTCTCTAAAATCAATTTAAAACTTTTTTTAAAAATGTCATGAGTATAACAGATTTTGTAAAACCACTGATAACCCAGTGGCAAAAATAAAAATCCATCATCCATGCTGTATAAAATTTTATAGATAGATCATCCAAATGGAAAATCAGTAAAGAATTACTGGCCTTAAATGACACATTAGATCATATGGACATAATAGACATTTTCAGAGCTTTTCATTCCAGAACATCAGATTTTACATTCTTCTACAGTGCACATGGAAAACATTCTCAAGGATAAACCATGTGTTTAGTCACAAAACTAGCAGCAACAAATTTAAGAAGATCGAAATCATACCAAGTATATTCTCTCGCCTCAATACTTTGAAATTAGAAATCAACAGCAAAAGAGAAGTAAAAAATAAAACCCACAAATATGTGGAGGTTAAACAACATACTACTAAAAAATGGGCCAAGAAAGAAAGAAAAGGTGAGATCAAAAGATATATAGACAAATAAAAGTGACAATATGACATAGCAAAACTTTTGGGATGCAGTGAAAACAGTAATAGGAGGGAAGTTTATATCATTACAGACCTATCTCAAGAAACAAGAAAAATCTCAACCTAACATCACATCTTCAAGAACTAGAAAAAGAAGACCAAAAGCAGCCCATAGTCATCAGGGGAAAGGAAATAAGGGCAGGGCAGAAAGGAATAAAATAGAAAAAAAAGGCTATACAAAAAATTAATACAACAAAGGACTGGTTCTTTTCAAAGAGTAATAATTTTGACAGACCTCACTTTTGACAAAGACTAAGGAAAAAAACCTCAAAATCAAAAATGAAAGAGAAGCTACCATAGACATCACAGAAATACAAAGGGTAAGACTAGAATACTATGAAAGACTATATGCGACCAAATGCAACAACCTAAAAGAAATGAATGAACTCCTAAAAATATATAAATAAACTTCCTAGACTAAATCATGAGAATTGGAAAACCTAAATAGACTGGTCAACAGTGAGGAAATTGAAACAATGATCAAAACCTCTCAAAAAAATAAAAATCTAACACTGGATTACTTAATTTGTGAATTCTACCAAACATTCAAATATTTGATACCTATCCTTCTCAAACTCTTCCAAAAAATTGCAGAGGAAATACTTCCTAACACATTTTATGGGGCCAACATAACCCTGATACCAAAACCTGGCAAGAATAACATGCAAAAAAGGAAACTGCAGACCAGTATCTCTGATGAATACAAATGCAATAATCCTAAACACAATACTAGCAAATCAAATAGAACACATTAAAAAATAATATGTGACAAGCAAGTGGGGTTAATTCCAGGGGCACAAGGATGGATCAAACATTAGCAAATAGATCAATGTAATACATGATATTAACAAAGGATAAAAATAATATCTTATAAATAGATGCAGATAAAGTACTTGATAAGATACGGCATGATTAAAATGCTCAATAAAATGGGTATAGAATGAAAGTACCTAAATATAATCAAGGCCATATATGACAAACCTCAGCTAATATCATACATACTGGTCAAAAACTGCAAGTTTTCCTCTAAAATCAGAAACAAAACAAGGATGTCCACTCTCACCAATCTTATTAAACATAGGACTGGAAGTCCTAGCTAAACCAATCAGGCAAGAGAAAGTAACAAAAGGCATCCAAATTGGGAATGAAGAATTAAAAGTATTACCTTTTGAAGATAACATGATTCTTTATATAAAGAATCCTAAAAACTCCACCAAAACTATTAGAAACAATAAACAAATACAGCAAAGTTGCAAGATACAAAATTAATGTACAAAAATCCATTGCATTCCTATTTACTAACAAATTTCAGAAAAAGAAATGGAAAATAAACAATTTCTTTTGCAATTGTAACAAAAAGAATAAAATACCTAGGAATAAAGTTAACAAAAGATGTGAAAGATTTATATACTAAAAACTACACAGCATTATTTAAAAAGACTGAAAAAGACACAATTGAGGCAGGATAGTAAGAAGCTAGGAAAATTCTTGGACAAATGGAATGGGAAAATTGAGACAAGATACTTAAACAAGGCCAAATTATTTGAACAACTTACAACTACCTAGTGAATTCCAAGACTTTATCTTCCTTAATCATGTCAAGCTGATAACTCTTTGGGGATTCCAGCCCATCTCTACTTTAGGAGAATCAGCCAACTGCCTCTCTGTTCCAGCCTCATCCCATTCCCTTGTCTCCTTTAGATCAGGCAAGGAGAGACCTCCATACCCTACACAGGCAAGGACTACGGCCGTTGTCAGCAGGAATCAGTTACTGAAGACAAACCTCCCTTATTATCCCTTAAAGATTTCAAGGATACAAGTCTCTAAGGGAGGACAGTAAAAAGCTAGGAATTTTCCTGGGCAAGTTGAATGGGAAAACAGAGACAAGATCATTAAACAAGACCTAAAAATTAGAACAACTTATTGCCAGCTAGTGAATTGCAAGACCTATCTTCCCTAACCAAGGACACTTTAGAGCAAATGGTTTGCAACTTACCTCCCTAATCAGAGAATACATAGCTTAAATCACTGTGGTCAGGGAAATACAGAACAATTAATGCATTCTGTGCCAGCTAAACCCAAGAATGGATGAAGTCAGGGGAACAAATAACAAAAACCCAATTGGCGTCAAACACAGGATAAAAGTAAAACAGTAAAGCAGATGAAAGAATAATCCCAGACTCTCCTATACACTCATTTTGATGCATCAGCATATTAAAAATGCACCTGGAAAGCTGATGAATATCTCCTAAAAATCTCTAAGATTCTCACCTGCAGAAGAGAGATAAACCCTCAAGACAAAGGATACCAGTGTGAGCATGCTCTAGAGCATGCTCATGCTCCTCAGGAATGAACTTCTTTACTTCCTCCTAAACCGTAAGGGTCCCCATTAGACTTGCTCCAAGGCCCTCTTTTTCTCTGACTTTCCAGTGAGCTAAAAGCAGCCTTGCCTGGGCTCACTTCTGTCACTGTGATCTTTATTTCCCAATGAGCATACAGCTTTCCTATAACGTTTCTAGGGAGCCAAAGCAGAGCCCTGCCTAGGCTCTTTTCTGTTGCTTCTTCTACCCTAAGTCCTTCCCTTTTTTCATACTCCCCAACATAGTTAAAATGTCTATATTACTCAAAGCAATATACAGATTTACTGAAATCCCCATCAAAACCTCAATGGCATTTTTCAAAAAAAATTGAACAAAAACCCATCATTTAAAACAAAACAAAACAAAACACCCCATCAGATTTGTATGGAACCACAAAAGACCCTGAAGAGCTAAAACAATCCTGAGAAAAAAGAGCAAGGCCTGAGGTATCACACTCACTGACTTCAAATTATACTACAAAATGACAATAATCAAAACAGCATGGTTTTTGGCAGAAAAATAGACACACAGACAAATGAAACAGAGATGAGAGGCCAGAAATAAATCCACATGTAGTATGGGCAATAATTATTGACAAAGTTGCCAAAAATATACAATGGAGGAAAGAAAAACCTGTTCAATAAATGGTGCTGGAAAAATTGGAAAGCCACTGCAAAAGAATGAAACTAGATTGCTGTTAGTCCCCATATACAAAAATTAATTCAAAATGGATCAAAGAGCCCTGGCCAGTTTTCTCAGTGGTTAGAGCTCTGGCCCACAGACAAGGCTTCTGGGTTTGATTCAGGGCAAGGGCACATACCTCAGTTGCAGGCTTGATCCCTAGCCCTGGGCAGGGTGTGTTTGGGAGGCAACCAATTAATGTGTTTCTCTCACATGATGTCTGTCTCCCCCCCCCCCCCCCACACACACACACTCTGAAAAGCAATGAGAAAAAAATCCTCAGGTCAGGATTTTTTTAAAAAGTTCAAAGACCTAAATATAAGACCTGAAACGAGAAAATAAAGGTACTAAACTTATGGACCTTGGTTTTAGAGAAGATTGTATTAATTTGACCCCAAAGTCAAGGAAAGTAAAGGCAAAAATAATTGTATGGAACTATATCAAACTAAAAAGCTTCTGTACAACAAAAGAAACCACAAGCAAAACAAAAAGGCAACCAATTGAATGGGAGAACATATTTGCAAACAACAGTCTAACAAGGAGTTAATATCCAAAATACATAAAAAACTCATACAACTCAATACCAACAAACAAAACAACCCTAATAAAAAGTAAGCGGAGGACCTGAACAGACACCTGACATATGAATGGTCAACCGATAGATGAAAAGATACTTAACTTCACTAGCTATTAAAGAAATGCAAATCAAAACCACAATAAGATACCACCTCACACCTGTTAGAATGGTTATTATCAACAAGACAAGGAATAACTAGTGCTGTAGAGGTTGTAGAGAAAAAGGAACCCTCATTCACTGCTGTTGGGAATATAAACTGATACACCCTCTATGGAAAACAGTATGGAGGTTCCTCAAAAAATTAAGAATAGACTTACCATATGACCCAGTAATTTCTTATCTGGGTATTTACTCCAAATTTTGAAAACACTTATTCACAAAGACATGTGCACCACTATGTTCATTGCAGCATTATTCACATTGGCCAAGACAAGGAAACAACCAAAGGGTCCTTCAATAGATGATTAAATAAAGAAGATGTGCTACAGGAAGTTTTTAAGATAGCAGTGGAGTAGGTGGATCTTTCTTGCATCTCCTCCCAGACCCAAACTGGAAATAAAACTAAATAAAACTAACATTCACCCTGAATTACCAACTGAAGACTAGCTGAAGAGGAGACCTTTGATTATTGATTTATTTATTTGATTTTATCTTTATTATTGGAAGTATTACAGATGTACCCTTTTTCTCCATTGACTCCTTCTATCTTGCACCCGCCCCCTCCCCCTGGCCTTCTATTGTCTGTGTCCGTGGGTTATGCATATATGCATGTAAGTTCTTTGGTTAATCTCTTCCCACCCACCCTTGGCTTCCCTCTGAGATTCATCAGTCTGTTGCATGATTCTATGTCTCTGGATCTATTTTGTTCATCAGTTTAATTTGTTCTTTAGATTCCACATATGAGTGAGATCATATGATACTTGTCTTTGTCTGACTGGCTTATTTTGCTTAGCATAATACTCTCCATGTCCCTCCATGCTGCTTCAAAGGGTAAGATATCTTTTTTTATAGCTGATAGTAGTCCATGATGTAAATGTACCGTGGCTTTTTAAACCACTCATCTACTGTTGGGCACCTGGGCTGTTTCCAGATCTTAGCTATTGTAAATTGTGCTGCTATGAACATAGGGGCACATATATTCTTTCTGCTTGGTGTTTCAGGTTTCTTAGGATATATTTCTAGAAGTGGGATCACTGGGTCAAATGGCAGTTCAGTTTTTAATCTTTTGAGGAAACTCCATACTGTTTTCCACAGTGGTTACACCAGTCTGCATTCCCACCAGCAGTGTACTAGGGTTCCCTTTTCTCCACATAACTTGTAGAGACTTATTTTGTGTCCTAATATGTGGTCTATCTTTGAGAATGACCAATGTGTGCTTAAGAAGAATGTACAGTTTGCAGCTTTAGGGAGAAATGTTCTTTAAATGTCAATTGAATCCATCTTATCTAGTGTGTCATTTAGAGTCACTGTTTCATTGTTGATTTTTTTGTGTGGAAGACCTATCCAGTGAAGTTAGTGGGGTGTTAAAGTCCCCTACTATGACTGTGTTGCTGTTGATCTCTTCCTTAAAGTCCTACACAAGTTTTTAAAATATATTTAGGTGCTCCTATATTGAGTGCATATATGTTTAGCAGGGTTATATCCTCTTGTTGGATTAACCCCTTTAGTATTATGTAGTGACCTTTCTTGTCTCTTGTTATGGCCTTCACTTTGAAGCCTATTTTGTCAGGTAGGAGTATTGCTACCCCAGCTTTTTTTCATTTCCATTTGCATGAGGGTAGATCCTAACCATGAAAGAGCCATCAGCAATCAAGACCCAATTATAAGAGGAAGGCCAAACAACCCACACAAGAGACATTCCTAGAGCATCCAGCTCAGATCAAGAAGACTGCACCACTGGGAGCCACAGGACACTTAAAACAGAAGATCATCCCAACAAGACTGGGAATCATAGCAATCCTTTCTAAAACATAGAAATAAACACAAATATACAGCAAAAATGGTGAGACAAAGAAATAGGTCCCAAATGAAAGAACAGGAGGAAACTCCAGAAAAAGAGCTAAATGAAATGGAAGCAAGCAATTTATCAGATGTAGAATTCAAAGTAATGGTTATAAGGATGCTCAAGAAAATTACTGAGAGTAATAACACCATGAAGAAGGATATAGAAACCATGAAAAATAATCTGGCAGGAATGAAGAATGCCATATCTGAAATACAGAATACACTGGAAGGAATTGGTGGTTAAATAGATTAGACAGAGGATCAAATCAGTGAATTAGAAGACAAAATAGAAAAAAATCACTCCATCAGAACAGAGAAAAAGACAAAATTATTAAAAAGCAGGAGGCTTGTTTAAGGGAAGTTTGGGACAACATGAAACATAACAACATCTGCATCACAGGGGTACCAGAAAGAGAAGAAAGAGAGCTAGGGACAGAGAACCTGTTGGCAGAAATAATGACAGAAAACTTTCCTAGCCTGGTAAAGGAAAATGTCACACAAGTTCAGGAAGCATAGAGGGTCTTAAATAAAATAAACACAAAGAGACCCACACCAAGACACATCATAATTAAAATGGCCAAGGTCAAACTCAGAGAGAATCTTAAAGGCAGCAAGAAAGAAACAGTTACCGACAAGGAAGTTCCCATAAGGCTGTCAGCTGAAATGTCAACAGAAAACACTTCAGGCCAGAAGGGAGTGGCCAACAAAACTGCTCTGTCTAGCAAAGCTATCATTTAAAATTGGAAGTGAATTAGTCTTCCTTCCAGACAAAAGGAAGACTAAAAGCATTCATTATCACCAAACCAGCATTTCAAGAAATGCTAAAGGGACTGTTTTAAGAAGGAGAGAGGGAGAGAGAGAGATGAGAGAGAAACATAGAATTTAAAAATGGCAATAAATAAGTACCTATCAATAATAACCTTAAATGCAAATGGATTAAGTGCTCCAGTCAAAAGACATAGAATAGCTGAATAGATAAGAAAACATGATGTATATATATGCTGTCTACAACAGACCCACCTCAGAACCAAAAATACACTGAGGCTGAAAGTAAAAGGATGAAAAAAAATATTCCATGCAAATGGAAACAAAAAATTCAAAGCCTGGGTCGCAATACTTATATCTGGCAAAATAGACTTCAAAACAAAGGCCATAACAGGGACAAAGAAGGGCACCACATAATAATAAATGGATTGATTCAACATGAGGATATAACCCTTATAAACATATATGCACCCAATATAGGAGCACCTAAATATATGAAAAAATTTTTTGGTAGACTTTGAGAGATGGACAGCAATACAAGTATAGTAAGGGAGTTTAACACCCCACTGTCACATCAGGCCAGAAGGGAGTGATCTTCTAGACAAAATAACAACAAGGACGCAATGACCTTAAACAACACACTAGATTAGGTCGATTTAACTGATATCTATAGAACAATTTATCCCAAAGCAGCAGAACTACATTCTTCCAAGTGTACATGGGACATTCTCAAAGATAGACTTCATGTAAGGACACAAAAGAAATCTAAATAACTTTAAGATTGAAATCATATCAAGCGCCTTCTCCAACCACAATAGCATGAAACTAAAAATCAACCACAGTGAAAAAACTCAAAAATATTCCAACACATGGAGTCTAAATAGCATGTTATGAAACAATAGATGGATTATCAATGAGATCAAGGAAGAAATTAAAAAATTACCTTGAAACAAACAAAAATGAACACACAACTACCCACAATCTATGGGACACAGCAAAAGCAGTCCTGAGAGGAAAGTGCATAGCTTTACAGGCCCACCTCAAGAAGCAAGAAAAATCCCTAGTAAACAATCTAACCCTACACCTAAATAAATTGGATAAAGAACAGCAGGAAAAGCCCAGAGTAAGTAGAAGGAGGAGAATAATAAAGATCAGAGCAGAAATACACGACATGGAAACTAAAATTAATTAATTAATTAATTTAAAAAATACAAAAGATCAATGAAACCAAAAGCTAGTTCTTTATAAGTATAACCAAGGTTGATGAACCTTTAACCAGACTCATCAAGAAACAAAGAGAGCTGACCCAAATAAATATAATCACAAATGAAAGAGGATATGTAACAACAGACATCACAGAAATGCAAATGATTGTAGGAAAATATTATGAACAACTATATGCCAACAAAATAGACAACCTGGGCAAAATGGACAAATTCCTAAAAACATAGTCTTCCAAAACTAAATCAGGACGAAGCAGAACGCCTGAATAGACCAATAACAACTAATGATACTGAAGCAGTAATCAAAAAACTTCCAGCATACAAGGCTCCTGGACAGGTGAATTTTACCAAACTTTCAGAGAAGAATTAACACCTACCATCTCCAAACTATTCAAAAAAATTCAGGATGAGGGAAAACTTCCAAGCTCTTTTTGAGAGGTGAACATTATCTTAATACCAAAACCAGATAAAGACAATAAAGAAAGAAAATGATAGGTCAATAACCCTGAGGAACAGAGATGCTGAAATCCTATATAAAATATTAGCAAGTCAGGTCCATCAATACATTAAAAAATATATACATCATGATCAAGTGGACTTTATTCCAGGGATACAAGGTTGGTACAATATTTTTAAATTAATAAATGTGATATATCCCATAAACAAAATGAAGGGAAAAAAATCACATGACCATATCAATAGATGCAGAAAAAGTATTTGATAAAATCCAACACCCATTTATGGTTAAAAACTCCATCAAAGTGGGAACACAGGGATCATACCTCAACATAATAAAGATCATATAAGAAAAACCTACAGCCAACATCACAGTCAATTGGCAAAAATAAAAAGCGTTTCCCTTAAGATCAGGAACATGACAGGGATGCCCACTTTCACCACTGTTATTCAACATAGTACTTGAAGTTATAGCCATAGAAATCAGACAAGAAGAAGTAATCAAATCATCCAATTTGGAAAGAAGGAAGTAAAACTGTCAGTATTTGCAGATGACATGACATTGTATTTAGAAAACCCTAAAGACTCCACCAATATACTACTAGATCTAATAAATGAATTCAGCAAAGTGGCAGGATATAAAATCAACATCCAGAAACCAATGGCATTTGTTATACACTAATAATGAACTATCAGAAAGAGAAAGTAAGAAAAAAAATCCCATTTACTATTACAACAACAAAAATAAGGAACCTAGGAATAAACATAACCAAGGAGAGAAAAGACCTGTACTCAGAGAACTACATGACATTGAAGAAAAAAACTAAGGAAGATACAAATTATGGAAGAATATACCATGTTCGTGGATTGGAAGAATTAACATCATTAAAATTAGGTAGTATGGACTACTACCTAAAGCAATCTATAGATTCAACACAATTTCTATTAAAATATCAATGGCATATTTCACAGACATAGGAAAAACATTCCAAAAACTTATATGCAACCAAACAAGACCCCAAATAGCTGCAGCAATCTTGAGAAAGAAGAGCAAAGTTGGCGGTATCACAATGCCAGATATCAACCTATACTACAAGGCCACTGTAATCAAAAGAGCCTGATATTGGCATAAGAACAGGCATATAGACCAATGAAACACAGCAAAGAGCCCAGAAATCAACCCACTCCTCTATAGTCAATTAATATTTGACAAAGAGGATACCATGGAATAAAGACAGTCTCTTCAACAAATGGTGGTTGGAAAATTGGACGGGCAGATGCAAGAAAATGAAACTAGACCACCAACTTATGCCATACACAGGAATGAACTCAAAATGGATAAAAGACTTAAATGTAAGTCACAACCATAAAAATGCTAGAAGAAAACATATGCAGTAAAATCTCAGACATCTTTTGCAGCAATATCTTTGCCCATATGTCTCTGAGGGCAAAGGAAACTCAGGAAAAGATAAACAAATGGGACGATATCAAGCTAAAACACTTCTGTACAGCAAAAGAAACCATCAACAAAATGAAAAGAGAACCCACTGTATGGGAGAATATATTTGCCAATAATACAACCGATAAGGGGTTGTCAAATATATAAAGAACTTACATAACTCAACACAAGGAAGACAAAAAATCCAATTTAAAACTGGGCAATGGACCTGAAGAGACACTTTTCCAAAGAGGACATACAGATTGCTAATAGACATAAGAAAAAATGCTCAAGGTCAATAATCACAAGAAATAAAAACCACAATGAGGTCTCATCTCACACATGTCAGAATGGCTACTATCAATAAATCAACAAACAACAAGTATTGCAAGGATGTGGAGAAAAGGGAACCCTACTGCATTGTTGGTGGGAATGCAGACTGGTGCAGCCACTATGGAAAACAGTGTGAAGCTTCCTCAAAAAATTAAAAATGGAACTGCCTTTTGACCCAGTGATCCCATTTCTGGGTATATATCCTAACAATCCTGAAACACTAAACAGAAAGAATATATGCATCCCATTGTTTATAGTGGCATTATTTATAATAGCCAACATCTGGAAATAGCCCAAGTGCCCATCAGTAGGTGAGCGGATAAAAAAGCTGTGGGACATTTACACCATGGAATACTATGAGGCTGAGAAAAAGAAGGAACTCTTGCCCTTTGGGACAGCGTGGATGGACCTGGGGGTTATTATGCTAAGTGAAATAAGCCAGTCAGAGAAAGACAAATACCATACGATCTCACTAATATGTGGAATCTCAAGAGCAAAGTAAACTGATGAACAAAATAGAATCAGAGGCTCGGATACAGGGAACAGACTGACAAATGACAGAGGGGAGGGGTTTAGATAAAGCAAGGTGAAGGGATTAGCTAAAGAACATATATCCTTAGCCCGTGGGCACAGACAATAGTGTGGTAAAGGCCAAAGGAGAGGTGTCGGGCTGGGAGGAGGTGGGCAAAGGAGGGAGAAGGGGGACATTTGTAATAGTGTCAATGATAAAAAAATTAAGAAAAAAGAAATGTGCTACACATAGATGATGGAATACTACTCAGCCACAAGAAAAGAGGAAATACTACCATTTGGAACAACATGAATTGACATGAAATAAACCCATCAGAAAAAGCTAAGTAAGAACCATATGATCTCACTCATATGTGGAAGATAAAACTGAAATTTATAGACCCAGACAACAATATGGTGGCTACCACAGGGAAGGGGGTGGGGGTGTAGTAAAGGGTAAATGGGGCCAAATGTATGGTGACGGAATGTGATTTGACTTTGGGTGGTGGGCACACAAAGCAATATACGGATTCATGTGGCATAGAAAGGTACACTTGAAACCTATATAATCTTATCAACCAATGTCACCCCAATAAATTTAATTTAAAAAATAAATAAAAGACAACATCCCCATCAATAACCATCACAAGTAATAATTGATTCTGGTAAGAATCATCAATGGATGCTAAAACTAGTGGGTAAAAGTTTGATGAGAAAAAGATGTTGATATTATCTTAAAAGTGTCTCTCCACAAAGGAAAAAATAGTAACATTACAGTGAACAAATCTGGCAGACACCACCTTAATCAAATTTAACATAACCATTATGGGTCAAAATGACAGTCTGTACCTCCTGACAGAGCAACTCCTATGATATTTTATTCTTGCCAAAGGGCATAGCCAGAATCTAATCATAAGGGAATCACAGAAAAATGCAAATTGAGCAATGTTCTACAAAATAATTGGCCTTCCAATATATCAATGTCAAAAAAAGACAAAGCTTGAGGAATTACTTCAGATTAAAGGATTTTAAAGAGACATTACAATGTAATGTAATACATGATCCTAAACCAGAAAGATTTTTTTTCCTCTAAAGGGTTTATTGGAACTATTGTGAAATTTGAATAAGTTTTGTAGATCAAATAAAAGTATCAGTGTCAATTTCCTGACTTTGATTATGGTACCGTGATTATGGGAGAGAATGTTTTTGCTTTTAGTAAAGGAGCCTTATATGTGCAACTGACTTTTCTGAATGAAATTCCAACTGTTTAGAAAAAAATAGACTCATAAAGCAAATGGAGTAAATGTTATCAATTGCAGAATCTATATGAAGGGATTACAGAACTTCTTTGTTTAGTTCTTGCAACTTTTCTGTAAGTTTGACATTATTTCAAAATAAAAAGCTGTATTAACAAAGAGCAGATTTTCATTCTGCTTCCTCCATTAAATGCTCTGTGATGTTGGACAAGTTACTTCACCTCTCTGTGCCTCTGTGTCTGTTACATGAGAAGCAGAACAACACCCATGTTATGAGGAATAATTAATACATATAACATCTTTAAACTATAGTAAACAGTCTAGTTTCACTGCTCTAAAATATTCCCCTGTGCGTCACCATATTCAACTCTCCAAAATCTGTTTTATTTCTCTATAGTTTGCCTTTTTCAGAATTTTACATAAATGGAATCACACAGTCTTTCCAGACTACCTTCTTTCACTTAGCAATATGCATTCATGCATATTACTTCTTTAAGACGTCTTTAAGACTTGCTATTTGACTCCTGGATCATATGGTAAGACTATGTTTAGCTCTGTAAGAAATTACTAAACTATCTTTCAAAGTAGCTGTACTATTTGACATTCCTTTCAGAAATAAATGAGATTCATTCCTGATGCTCTGTATCCTTACCAGCAATATTTATTTATTTATTTATTTATTTATTTATTTATTTATTTATTTATTTATTTTAGTCATGCTAATAGGTGGGTTGTTATGGTCTGAATGTTTATTTTCCCACAGAATTCATGTTGAAAGGCAATGTAATGCTATTTGGAGGTAGGGCCTTTGGGAAGTAATTAGGTCCCAAGTGTTGGTTCAGTGTTTTAGACTGATGACTGGGGCATCACCAGTCTTTTAGATCTCCCAATTCAGTCACTATAAAAAAATTTTTTTTGCTTGCTTTAACACATACCATCTTAATTAGTAGCTGCCATGAATGGAATTAGTGCCCTTAGAAGAAGAAACGGGAGAGTGTGCTTCCGCTCCCTCTGCCCTTACCAGTGAAGAAGGAGACGACCACCTGAAAACCAGGAAGCAAGCTCTTCACCAAATCTGCCCATGTCTTGATCTTGATCTGTTGACCAGCCTCCAGAACTGTGAGAAACAAATCCTGTTTACACTAAATAGTTTATGATACTTTGTTACATAGCAGCCCAAACTAAGACAGCTGGTGATATCTCATTGTCATTTTAGTTTGCAATTCTAATGACAAATGATGTTGAGCATATTTTCATATGCTTATTTGCCACCTGTATATCTTCTTTGGTGAGGCGTGTGCTCAAAGCTTTAGCCCATTTTTCAAATGGTTCGTTTATTTTCTTGTTGAGTTTTAAGAGTTCTTTACATATTCTGGATATATATCATTATACAGATATGTACTTGCAAATATTTTCTTCTGGTCTAAGGCTTGTTTTTTCATTCATCTATCAGTGTCTTTTACTCCGCAAAAGTTTTAATAAAGTTTAACTTTTTTTCCTCTCTTACAGATCATACTTTTGGTGGTGTATCTAAAAACTCATTCACAGCCCTGGCCTGGCGGCTCAGGTGGTGGGAGCGGACAAGGTCCACCAAAGGCTGCGGTTCACTTCTGGCCAGGGCACGCCCCTCAGGCTGCGTGCTTCAGCCTCTTTCGGGGTGCGCTGGGGAGACACATAATGTCGCTCTCTCTCAAATCGATAGAAACAGTCTCAGGTGAGGATTAAAAATAATAACAATAATAATAATAAAAACTGATTCACAAACCCAAGGTCTCACAGGTTTTCTGTAGCAGTTTCGTAGGTTTGTGTTATGTATTGAGGGCTGAGGTCCGCGTTGCGTTAATTCTGGTTTCGGGTGTAAGGTCTATGCGCCGAGCACAGATCATATTAGCTGCCTGCTGAGGCCAAGATTTCTTTCTAAACCCCGGTAGGGCTGCCTCGGCGACAAACACCGTCCGGAGCCCGCCGAGGGGCACCCTGCGGCTCCGGCCCACCCTCCCGCCTGGCGCTAGGCCCCGCCTCTGCGGCTCCCGGCAGCCCTTTGGGGCGGACGCCGGGTCCCCCCGCCGCAGACTACATTTCCCACAGGCCCCTGCACGGAGCTTTCCTGGGGCTTCCTCGCTGGTGTCGCCCGGAGAGGTGAGTCGGCTGCAGACGTTGAGGAAACGGGCGCGGGGGTGGCGCGGGGGTGGCGCGGGCCTGTGTGGACCCGGTTGCGGTGACTGTGGAGCCTGTGGCGGTGGCCGGGCTCTGGGAGCCCTGATGCGCCCTCTGCACTTCCGCTCGGGCCGCGGCCCAGAATGGCTCCGAGTTAAATGTATGAACCGGAGCGAAGGCCGTCCGCTGAAAGGTGCAGCCCCGAGAGCTGCAGCTCACAGAACCACGGCTTAACCAGCGCGCCCTCCGGAGGAAAGCGCCGTGAACTCGGGACCTTGCAGCCCCGGCCTGCGTGCTCGGGCCCTTCTCTGGGATCCTGGGAGGGCTCCGCGGGTACCCCAGGCTCTCAGATTTCCCCCGGGGTATGTGAGGTGTGTGGGCGTGAGGCTGTGACCTCAGTCAGCCAGCCCCTGCCGAGCTCCAAGAAAGGCTCAGGGTCCCGAGACTCCCCACTCCTTCCCCAAACCTGAAGGCAAGGAGAGAGAAAGGAGGGTATATATCTATTACACATATAATTTACATATACCGTCTATATGCAGGGTGTCCGGGAAAAAAAAGTATGCACACTGTCACAGCTGATAGCTAGCTCAATTTTGAGAATGAAATGTATTTAAATAAACACTGCCTTTATAATTATTAAAAGTGTGTGTATACTTTTTTTTGGGACACCCTCTATGTTGCTAGATACATACCTATCTCAAGATGAGTTTGTTTCCCCTTTGTTCCACGAAATGTAATTTTTATTTTTCCAGATACGGGAATATTTGCTTATGTGAAAAAAGGAAAATCAGGTCGAACTCAAAAGAGAAAAAGCAGCCCTGTCATTAATCAGGCTGGGAGAGAAGAGAAAGATGAAGCCAGCTGCAAAATTAGAAAACATTTCTCCTTGTTTCCTTGTTGGAGGCAGAAAAGCACCAGGTGTTAGCTGGGGGAGTCAGACCTGATCCTGAGTTCTGGGTAAGAAAGAACTCAGAGAGAAGACTCAAACTATAAGAGAAAGTTTATGTTTAGACAGTCACAGAGGTAGAATTGAACTGTAGAAGAAATGGGCTCAAGAAACAAGTTACAAAGGCAAAAGACAGGCCCTTGGAGCTTAAGAGAAAGAGAGAGGCCAGGAAAACGCAGCTGAGGGCAGGAGGTGGGGAAAGGCATGGTATGCTCCACTGAGAGCGCCCCACCTGGTCCTCCCTCTTCAAGGTATTTATTTGCAGGTCTCAGGGGAGGGTCCCAATAGAATATTCATCAGTTTTCCAGATGTGTCCTTTCAGGGTCATGGTCTCTACTGATTGATTGGTGCCAGGGCAGGTGGTCATTAGTCAGTGAAGCTGGTTGTCATGTCATTTATCTGGTTTTGCTGCTGTTTTGGGCCTGGAGCTGAAATAGGACTGAGGCCTAGATGTATTCGATGTGGGTCAGAGTGTCATTGCCCTGGGGACTTAATGCTTAAGGGCTGTTCTCCTGCCCCCTTGTTCATTCCTCTTCTAAGGGGGTCTAACCTGCATGACTAGCAACATGCCAGGGAAGGAAAGGTCAGGAGAGGGTCTAAACCGCATAACCAGCCCTAGCTGGTTTGGCTCAGTGGTTAGAGCGCTGCTTGCAGACTGAAGGGTCCCTGGTTTCATTCCAACCAAGGGCATGTACCTTGGTTGCAGGCTCGATCCCCGGTTGTGGAGCACATGGGAAGCAACCAGTCGATGTGTCTCTCACACTGATGTTTCTCTCTCTCCTTCCACTCTCTGTAAAGCAATGGGGAAAAAATCCTCGGGTGAGGAAAAAAATAAATAAAATAAAATAAACCTCATGACCAGGGATATGCTCGGGGAGAAAAGGTTACCCTGTGGCGAGGTCCCTGTTTTCCCCCTTGCTAGGCATCCTGGGCTTTCTGCCCTGGGGACTTCCTGTACCTGGCCCATCATCCTTGCTCTGCTCATGTTTGTCTCACTGCTTACCACATCCTCAGGTCATGCAGCAACTATAAAATGCCTTAACTACTTTCTCTCTGAGAGAGTACAGCTTTCTTACCAAGAAAGTGCTCCAGACCCACAGCTATTTTTATTTTATTACTGGGGATTCCCAATTGCTAAACTACTCTTGTTTATAGTAGTGTTCAACCTCTAATTAATCCCTGCTTCCTAACTCTCTCCTCAGAAACTGCAAACTTTCCAGAATTGTTTCCTTCTTCCTAGAAACCCTTCAGTTGGTACTCAACCCATTTCAAAAGAGCTTCTCTCTCTCTCTCCTCCATTACATTCCAACCGTTCCTGTGGAATTTCCTCCCTGTCTTGAGTAAATAAATCTGACTATACTTTAGCTGGTAAGTCTTTAATACCTGAACTGTCTATGACTTGGATCTTTGCCCTTCCTTCTCAGCGAGTGATGGAGATGATGTGGGTAGGCATCCCGCCCCTCCCAAGTGGGTATTACATGAACATTTGGCAGTCATTTCATTCCTCCTGTGAGCTGCCTCTTTCTAAACCCTTGAATGGTCTGCAAGGAAGGCTAACGGCAGAGTTTTATTTTGCTGAGATTAGTTTAGTTGGACTCATACTAGGTGGCTTTGATCTTCTCCACTGCCCTGAGGTGAAAGCAGGGAAAGATAGGAGATGGTTTGATCCCTGAAAGTATCTTCTGCTTTTGAGGCTATTAAGGAGTGGTAATTTGGTAGGGATTTTTTTTTTTTTAAACAAAGGAATTATTAGTAGAAGAGAAGCAAAGACATTAGTAGAAATTTGAGAAGAGGTTTGAAGTTTTTGACTGAGTTTGTTTCAGGCAAAATATTTATGTGGTTTTAAGAGAGGCAGTTTGTGTAGTGGCAACAGTATGGCTATGGAACTAAATTACCAGGGATCTAACCCTACACCTGTCACTTAGAACTGGGTGAACTTGGGGCAGTTTATTTCGTCTCTCTGTACCACAGTGTCTTCAACTGTAGAAGGAGGATTATGATAGAACCTGCTATGTAGGATTGCTGTCAGTAGAGGAAGTAGCCTGGCCCCCATGGCTCAGCGGTTGAGTGTTGGCCTAGGATCCAGGAGATTGCCGTTCCACTCCCGGTCAGGGCACACGCCCAGATTGTGGGCTCGGTCTCTAGTGGGAGGCGTGCAGGAGGCAACTGATCAGTGACTCTCTCATCGTGGATAATTCTGTCTCTCTTTCTCCCTCTCCCTTCCTCTCTCTGAAATCAATAAAGACATATTTTAAAAAAATAGATGAAGTAATATATGTAAAGTTCTCAGATAATACGTGAGACACGAAAGTGCTCAGTAGATTTAGTTATTATTATGTTGTAAGTCCATGATTTTTTCTTACCACCCAAATCCAAAAATTGTGAGGATTTTGCCACATTTACTTCATTCACTCACATAGCCCCCGTTTTGTAAATTGTTACTCAGGAGGAATTGCCGGTCAACACAAAGCTTTGAAAATAGATGGTATTATAAGAAAGCAAGGCTGACAAGCTGTTTTTGTTGTTTGTTAATCCTCACCTGAGGATATTTTCTTTCCATTGCTTTTCAGAGAGAGTGGGGCCTGGGGGTGGGGGGTGGGTGTGGGGGGAGAACATCTGTGGGAGAGAGACCCATGGATTGGCTGCTTCCTACACATGCCCTGACTGGAGGCCCGCAGCGAACCTCAAACCGAGGTATGTGCCCTTGACCTGTAATCGAACCTGTGACCCTTCAGTACACAGGCTGATGCCTATCCACTGAGCCACACTGACCAGGGCGAAAAGCTCATTTTTTATGGAAAACAAATGAATTTTCTTTAATAATTAAGGAAAGAAGGGTATATAGGGTTCTTATCTATAGCTGCTTTTCATTAAATTTCTATTTGCTACTTTAAGTGCTTTATATGTAGTATCTTTAATCCTCATAACAACCCTTTGATATAGAACTATAATTATCACCATTTTACATAGGAAGAAACTAGGGAAGCAAAATTAAGTAACATGTCCAAGATCACACAGTTAATAACAATCAGAGCTGAGATTTATGACCTGGGAATCTGACAGCAAAGCCTCTATTAGTAATTACAAAAGTATACCAAGACTCATCATTGTACTTAAAAATTCTTCCTACCTTAGTAATACGTCATAGTGGAGGGAGGAGATGTTAATCTGATGTCAGCAAGCACTGTCCAGTTATGTCCAGGTTTTCCTGAGGCTATGGAGTCTGTGGAGGGAAATGCATTTCATACAGTAAGATTTATGCCTTACAGTTTTCACTTTAGTGATGTTCTATGCAAAATGAGACTAGTAGGACAGGAAGATCCAGCATCTGTTGTAGTGCTTCAAAGGCATCTTAGCCTGAAAGATTGGTTCAGAAGCAAAATAAACTCATTTGTCAGGAAGATGTGAAAGGAGGCAGCCATGAGACTTCAGTCAGTGCTTGAAAGACATCAGTCAGGGACTTTCTGCCATTCTTTTGTAGATAGTACTCCAATGTACATGAGCAAATTAAATCATAGAGTTGGCTCATGAATTAGAAGCTGAAATTAAAAAGTCACTCAGGAAAAATAGCAGCTGTTTTTAGAGTATTCTAAGCTCTTTTCTTAGTTTAACAGAAGATGTGAAGAAAACCTTGAACTTCTTTGGAGTGTTTGTATACTTTAGTTCACACTATAATGTGGCGGTGAGTATCACTGGCCGTCACTGTAAACATTTTCACTGTTCCTTCTAGGCATACATGTGATTTTTTTTTTTTTTTTGGTCAAAACAGTGTACATGTTTTTGTTTGCTTGCTTGTTTGTTTTTTAACGCAGCAGCTTCACCCATTTCATCAAAACTGTGGCAACATCAGCACTTTTTAATATTTGCATGGTTTTCAATTGTTCAACCATTTCTCCAATTAGATTCTTTTCAGCTTTTATTCATTATAAACCATATCTGTCAGCATACCTCTGCAGATATCTTTATGTACTGTGCAAGTCGTTCCTTTAGTCCCAGCAGTGGAGTTTCTGGTTCACACAGTGTTCGGGGTTACAGTGTTTAAATGATGTTTCATGTAATTCTAAATTTGGACCAACCTAGTGTCCATTTTCCATGACCTTGCTGTTATGGGCATCATCAGTCTTTTAGATCTCCCAATTCGGTTATTGTAAGAAGGTTTTTGTTTTTTTGTTTTTGGTTGCTTTTATACACATCACCATAATTAGTAGTGAAATTTAGTATCTTTTGAAAGGTTATTTCTATTTTATAGTTAATTGCTCTTGCTTAGGTTTCTCTCAGTGAAGTGGAAATCTTAGCTTTTAGAGGCAAAAATCAAAGTTGAAAGATGCCTTTTTAGTTAGAGAAATGAGTATTCAAAACAAAACAAAGCTCTGGCGTCTAATAACTGAAACTGGGCAAATGATTTGACCCCTGAGCATCAGTTTCCTATTGAAAGGAGAGAAGAATCACATTGCAGAGCAGTGCTGAGGCCCAGCGAGGGGTGTGTATAAAGCATCCATCACATCAGAGCTCTCAGTGTCTGTTTCTGACTAACTGCAGCTGTCATGAATCCCCTCCTTCCCAGTTTAGATACTGAAAGAGAGGGAGTGACAAAGGATGTCGTGGTATGAGAGCTCCTGACTGGGAAACAGAATACTGAGTTGCCCTGGCTGGGGAAAGGCCAGGGCAGCGTTACATCGGCAGGACCTGCCAGGCTCAATCTGTGCAGTTTTTAGTCTTTGTGTTTAGGAAGTTCAGGCAGAATCCCAGGGTCTTAAAGGAGGTACTATTTGGTTGATGTGGCCCTTTCTTGGCCCTGAAGAGTTGTCCTAGAGGGAAGAGGAACTGCTCAGCACATGTTTGAATAATCTAATGTCAGGACCACACTGCCTGATGGGGAACTAGTCAGAATTCCTGCAGAAATATCTGGTCTTCTACGCCAATCCAGCATTGTTCCTTGGGTTTCTTCGGGTCTTGGATTTCTTCAGACTCCTTCAACTCTCCTCCAGTCTGTGTGGGTGTGGGATCAGTGTGTGTGTGTGGGGGGTGTAGTGGCGCAGAAGAGGTTGGAAGGAGGAGTGGAACAAAAAAGAGCTCATATTAACACAGCAATTTGGGGAGCTCTGAGGCACATCTGGTTTCAGGGCTTCTTTTTCCTTCTTCCAGATCTGGTTCATCTGGACTTTGCAGATGTCCAGCAGAAACCTCAAGAGGACTGACCAGTTTGAAACCATGGCCCATGTAAGTTGATCTTTCTTTCTTTTTTTTTAGATATTGTCAATTTCTAGGTCATGAGTACATACTTATTTCTTATCCTGAAATTTCCTGTTTAACAGAACCCCCTCCAAGAACCTGCTGTAGTTTCCCCCATCAGGGTTGGGGACAAATAGCCCAGCATCCTCTTCGTGTATCCCCCCTCCCCTGCTAATATGGACCTTCTATCTACATAATCTGTCAAGAGCTATGAGGGAACAAAAGCCTGATAAAATGCAGGCATTCTCTGCAGAATATTCCCCCATTAACATTTTCCAACAGAACAAGCTTTCGATTTTAATACTTAAACTTCAGAGAAACTATATTTCTGAGTACAATGATTTTTAGTCTAGTTTTATGAAGGAAAAATTTATATCCCCAATACACAATTTGACATTTTAAAAAAGCGTTTTGAGCTTTTTTTATTGACATATAATATACATAGAGAAAAGTGGACAAGTCGTAAGTGTACAGCTAAATGAATTTGTATAAATCGAATACATGTTTGCCACCAGCCCTCAGGTCAAAAAAGAGAATATTACTAGCACTTCAAGTGTCCCCCTTTTAGCTACTCCCTACCCAGCCAGTCCAAATGTAACCTCTATCCTGATATCGAATACCATAAATTATTTTGCCTATTTTTAGAACTTTATATAAATGAAACTGTATAGTTCAATGCAACATTTTTAAACAAAAAACAATGTGCAACAAGAGTCTTGTTTTATTCCAAATGCAACTGATTGACCGTCAGAACCATCTGCAGATGTTTTGAAATGCACGCAAGTATTATTAAAGGGGACGTGCATATATGGCGCTGCTGGTTAATGCAGGAGGCATCAGAGCATCATACTGAATGTGAGCCATTCCTGCCATTATGTTCTTGTTGGAAAAGCATTTTCACAGTGTACTTCTTGTGTAGCTCTTGTTTTTGCCTAGTATAAAGTGGGTTCCTAAAAAAGTTGGAAAAGTTTTGAAGAAAACTGTGGAGAAAGAAACAAATCAAGTGATAAAAATGAGTTCAGTATAAAAAGACAAAATACTAAAGCCAAAGTACATGTGCACTAACCCCTATGTACTATAATTCTGTCCTGGGGGGAAATATGAAGCTAACTGGGGGGTTGAAATTGATGTATAATGCAATATAATTCTTTGACTTAAAATGATGGGAAAATCAGTACCTAGTCAAAATTAGTGTTACAATGTCTGATTTGGGGGAATGGATTATTGATAATAAGTGGGAGATCCCAGTTTTGACCTTCCCTTGAAGATCTATGTTTGATAAAAGAGAAAATTTGATCCTATATGACTGCTATAGGGAAAACTCCAAACTTCTCCACATGAGATTATTTTTGGCTGGTCTTGGTCTCTGTGTTGAGATCGTATGGTATGTAAAACTTTTACAATTGGGTGGATTAGGTAGGGATATGTTTGGGGCCTTATGTTAAAAAGCCTAAAATTTTATGTACTGCCTTGATATCTTTATCAAGGCTCCAAAGGCCTAACCATGAGTTCTCCTGCTCTCTCCAGATATGCTTGCCATCCAGCAGAAAAGACTCCCTACCTGGTTAGTTCCCCAATCAGCCAGACCAGCACCCCTCCTGATCCTTAAAATATGGGTTTTACTCCCCTGCCAGCCTGCAGAATATTCAAACAAGCCCATCACACCCTCCCGTGGGAACCAGGGAACACCTTACCCTCTTTTTACTACAAAGCCTGCCTCCTACAGACCCTGCTTATTCACTCTATTCCTGAGTGCGACCCCTGTGTGGCCCCGCATGACGTTTGGTGTCCTCCTCCGCTGGGCTGTGAGTATACATGACTAATAAACTCCTGGCAATCTCATCTGTCTGGTGTCAGGTGTTCAGCCATCTCGCACTATTTAGGGCAAGGATTCCCCCCTCTCACGAATGGGCAGGAGGTGATCAGAACAGGCCTGCAGATGGAAAGATTAAGAATCATCTTTGGGAAATCCTGAGAAGACCAGGAACAAGTCCATTGTGTAGTTTATGGGATGTGCTGGTCTAGAGCAGGGTTTCTCAATCTTGGAACTATTCGTATTTTGAGCCAGAAAATCTTTTACTATGGGGGATTGTCCTCTCCATTGTAGGATGTCTAAAGGTATCCCTGGCTTTTACCAGTTAGGTGCCTGTAACACTCACGCCTCCTTCCCCCACTTGTGATAGTCAAAATGTCTCTGGATGTGGTCAACTGTCTTCTTGAGGAGTAAAGTCACTTCTCATTGAAAACCACTGGTCCAGAATGATGTCTTCACCATTCAGCACCCTCTAAGTCAGGGAAGAAGAAAGGTGGTCCGTGGTGGGTAACTCGTGATAAAGAGTAACCGAGATGCATGAATGAGCAGTAAAATATAAAGACTGAGGTTTGCGGAAGACTTTTGATATTGTGTTGAATTAAAACATCTAAATAGAGAAAAAAGATTGAATCTCATATATTTAAAATGTGGACTACCATGTGGCCAATTTTTGAAAATTTACTAAAAAATTGTTAATAACAGGGAAAATGTTTATAATAAAATCTGACTTTATGATGAACTTGAGTGTTTTCTTAGAGATTTTATAGTATATTCAGGATAAATTGTTATCAGTATTTTTTATGATCTTTCAAAGAAAAAGAAGGTGGTAAAAGACCTCATATTTCTTAAAACTTTGTGGTGGAGATACAGCTTACAGAGGTTGTGTGCACTGTTTCATTTTATTGGGACCCTTTGGAGTTATTTTATTCATTTCCAGATATGAGTGGGTAAAATGTAATCTTATCTGCAGCCACAGGATTATTCAAGAGCTTGTAGCGCTCTGCTTCCGGGATATTAATTCTCTTACTATCCCCTATGTATGTTGGAACTTAGTTTCCAACTAACTATCCCCTGCAGTGCAATCCTTGATCTCCTATCTTTCCACTGTAAAAATATTTCATTTATTTTCACAAGTGATACATGAGTTTGTTTGTTTTTCAGGGTTCAGTGACATTCAGGGACGTGGCCATAGACTTCTCACCGGAAGAATGGGAATTCCTGGACTCAACTCAGAGGGACTTATATAGGGATGTGATGTGGGAGAATTATACCAACTTCATTTCACTGGGTAAAACTATTCATTCCAAATTATGTTGGCTTTCTCTACTGTCAATTTGAGAAACTAGATAAATTTTGTCCCTCTGTTCCAGAGGAATGGTTCTAGCTTTGTTAGGTTGGAAATAGGCCTCTCCATTCCATACTTCAACACTCCCGTCCTGCCGGGTCCTTCAGACTTTCTTCAGACTCCGTACTTTCCTTGTTTCCTTAATATCCAAGGGGCTGTATTTGAATTCTGGGTTGCTTACAACAGAAGCATCGTTCAAGAAACCAGATTTCACATTGCATTTGAGCTTGGAATTAATGTAGATGCCTAACATTTGTTTCTAATCCACCTACAAAAATACCTAGACACAGGGGTTCTGAGTCTCTCTAAAAATCGGAGCCTATAGAACTTATATAAAAAGGGATAGATCCACAGAGTTCATTAAAACTCAGTTAAATGTTTAAATGCATTCTGTTTCCTAGATCAGACATTTAAATCTACCTACTTTGTAATGGAAATTTAAAAATCTAAGGACTTTTCCTTGTAACATTGAGTGAATATTCTAGAAAGGATATGAGGATGTTATAGGAAGCCTCTTATTCGCCTCTCGGCAAAATTATAATAATAAAAGCTAATACTAGTATACACATATTATGTGTATATGTACACATATAGCTCTTCTAAATGTTGTACATTATTAATTAATCCTCACAACAAGTGTATGAGAAACACACCATTTTTGTCCTCATTTCAGATGAGAAAACTTAGGCACAAGAGGTAACACAGCAACAAAGGCAGTATTTGAACCCAGGCAGTCTGGATCCAGATATTGTTTTCTCAACCACTACACAAGACTGCCTCTCAACAGAGCTTGTGTGTGTTTAAATTATGCTGAGGCCTGCTCTTAGCTATCTGGTGTCTGTTCCTTGTGGTCCTGAGGTTACCATAATGTGAGTGTTCTACTCCTTGCATTTCTTTGCTCTTAGGTTTTATAAAGTAACATTTTGATCTAGAGTTCATTATAAATTTTACCAAATCTGAATCTAAGGACTTTGGGGCTTATTATTTCATGTCACATTTTTCTATTAAGCAGGACCTTCCATTTCTAAACCAGATGTGATCACATTGTTGGATGAAGGGAAGGAGTCCTGGATGGTTGTGAGGGAAAGGACAAGACAACACTACCCTGGTGAGTGAGGCTTAGCAACATGGGGAAGTCATTACTGCAGGTAATAGCCCAGCTGGTTAGGGTAAAGGCACAACCTTTAGATGTTGTTGAGGATCTCTTTTCAAAAGCCCATGGCCTGTGGAGCAGAGGCCTGAGACCTGGGAAGCAAATTAAAATCTTTTAAGCCCAGACTAACAAAGGAACTTCCTATTGACCTTGTTACACTTCTCTGTTTCTTATATCCCATATTTCTCTACCATTTCAAAGAGAGGAGTTGTTCTCAGTAGAAGACAATAAAAAGATAAATATAAAAGCTGAAATCAACAAAATAGAAAAAGCCTAGAGAAATTAATAGAGCCTAAAGTTAATTTCTGGGAAAGATCAACAAAATTGGTAAACTGAGTTTGACTAATCAAGAGGAGAAGACAACATATATTACTGACAGGAATGGAAGAGGTTTTCAGTTCACATCCATAGCCATTAAAAGAATAATAAGAGAATACCATGCATAACTTTATGCTAGAAAATTTGACAATGTAAATGTATTTGAAAAATTTCTTGAAAAATATAACTTTACCAGAACTGACAAAAGAGAAAAAGAAAATATGAATAACCTTATATCTATTAAAGTAATTGAATTAATTATCAGAAATATTTCCACAAAGAAAATGCCAGGCCCAGTTGGTTTCACTGGCGAATCCTATTAAATATGTAAGAAATTAAAGCAGTCTTACACACATCTCTGTAGAAAAGGAAAGAACAACTTCCAACTCATTTGATGAGGCCACATAACTCTTATACTATGACCTGACAAAGCTATTACAAAACATAAAAATAAAATCATAGACCCATATCCTTTATGAACACAGATATAAAAACTTTAAAATATTAGCAAATCAAATTCAGCAGATATAAAAATGATGATCCCAGGAACACAAGCTTGGTTTAACATTAAAAAATTAATTTCATGAGTGTAATTCTTTCTTTCTAAGGCCACCAATTCCATCTGATTAGGACTTTATTATTATGACTTTAATTACATTGTAAAAGCACTATCTCCAACAACAGTCGCTTTTGGGGTTAGGGTTTCAATGTATGAATTTTGGGGGACGACACAATTCAGTCCTTAGCAATATCTATCTATATAAGATCCAATTTCTTTCCAGCTTCTATTTTGATTATTTGATTTATGTCTTTCATTACCTAAAAAGATAGTCATTAATTTATTCAGCAAATACTTGAGTGCCCAGTCTGAACCAGGCATTGTGCCATAGACCCCAGGGGAACAATTGTGAACAAGAGTGATAGGTCCCAGGAGCCATGCTGCTTACATTTTCTTTTCTTTTTTTTATATCTTTATTGATTTTAGGGAGAGGAAGGGAGAGGGAGAGAGAGATAGAAACATCAATGATGAGAGTCATTGATCGGCTGCCTCCTGCATGCCCCCTACTGGGGATAGAGCCTGCAACCTGGGCATGTACCCTGACTGGGAATTGAACCGTGACCTCCTAGTTCATAGGCTGATGCTCAACCACTGAGCCACGCCATCCAGGCTAACCTTTTCTATTTTAATTATGATGTGTCTTGGTGTGGGTCTCTTTGGGTTCATTTTGTTTGGGATTCTCTGTGCTTCCTGTACTTGTCTTTTTTTTTTCTTCACGAAGTTAGGGAAGTTTTTAGTCATTCTTTCTTCAAATATATTCCTGATCCCTTGCCCTCTCTTTTCTCCCTCTGGTACCTCTATGATGCAGATGTTGTTACGCTTCATGGTATCCTGAAGGTCCCTTAAACGATTCTCATTTTTAAAAAATTCTTTTTGTTTTTTGTTGCTTTGGTTGGGTTTTTTGCTACTTTGCCTTACAAATTGCTGATTCCATTCTCTGCTTCATCCAACCTACTGTTTATTCCTTCTAGTTAGTCTTCATTTCAGATATTATATTCTTAATTTCTGACTGGTTCTTTTTTATGGTTTCTATGTCATTTTTCACTCTGTCACTGAGTTCCTTGAGCATCCTTATAATCATTTTTTTGAATTCTCTATCTGATAAATTGCTTGCCTCCATTTCATTTAGCTCTTTTTCTGGAGATATCTCAATTTCTTTCGTTTGGGGCATGTTTCTTGTCTTCTTATTTTGGCTGCCTCTTTGTGTTTGTTTCTGTGTATTAAATAGATCTGCTATATCTTCCAGTCTTGGTAGGGTGGCCTTATGTGGTAGGTGTCCTGTGGAAGTCAGTTTGTTGGAGCGTCGTCCTGTACATGGAAAGGTAGCGAGTTCGATTCCCATTTAGGGCACATACCGAAGTTGCAGGTTCTATTCCTGGTCAGGGAGTGTATGGGAGGCAACTGATCAATGTCTCTCTCTCTTTCCCTCTCCTTCCCTCCCCCTTTCCCTCTCTAAAAATCAATGGAAAACGTATTCATTGTAGTTGAATTCTGGACATTCCATTTGAAAAATTTTAAGAGGCTCTAAATCTGGAGTGGAGAACCTTTTTTTCCTGTCAAGGGCCATTTGGATATTTATAACATCATTCACAGGCCATACAAAATTATCAACTTAAAAATTAGCTATGAAAAAAGCTCCTAGATTTATTGAATTTCGAGTCCTGCCTGGCAGTAGCCCCTTGCCTTGGCAGGGCCAGACCAAATGACATACAGCCCATGGGCCAGACATTCCCTACCCCTACTCTAAATGATACTGTTTCTGAATAATGTATTATCTTTAGAGATTATTTAATTTGCTTCTGGCAGGCCTGTAGAGTAACCTTCATCTATTCCAGAACAATCTGTTTACTGTTTGTTCGTAGTCTTGGGGATAGCCATTCTGGGTTCCCAGCTGAAAATCTGGGGTGATTATCAAGAGTCTTCCTCTGTAAGGACATCTGAACCCTAATTTCTGTTTCTGCAGCACTTTGAGACTTGCAGAATCTGTACTTGGATCCTTAGCCTTTTAGAAATTACTTTGTGCTTAATTTCTCGATCGTGGTAGATATTCAGCTTTAGTGAGTAAATGCCTCAGGGGAAATTCCATGTAGAATGTTGGCTTAACTCAACATAATGCTTTCAGTCTAGGACGTTGGCTCTCTAGCTTTGGTGGTTCATTAGTATCATCAAACAGTTTTTATTTTCATTAACCTTTTTCGTTGTTTTCAGTGGGTCAGTTGTGATACCAGCTTCTCCATCACAGCCAGAAACTGAAGTCTCCTTTCCCATCTTTTGTTATAGTATTTCTATATTTTAGAGCAAATAATATGTAAATTATGTTTTGTAACCCAGATTCTCACATTAACAACACAGTGTGTTAACATTAGTCATGTAGTTAGAGTCCATGCTCATTCCAATCCTTATGGCTCAGTTTTCTTTTTCTCCCTCTCCACATCTCTCTTGCTTTTCTTTATTTTTATTGCATTCCTCAAGACAGGCTCATAGGTCCTAGTAAAACGTACATACAAGTTTACTTTATTCAAATACACATGCACACACATTTTTAAATTTCAGAATAACAATTCCAATATATTTATCAACAGTATGTTTACTGAAAATTTTAAATACTTTTTTTTAACATTAATATCATACTATTTTACTAATGAAGTTATTATTCTTGGTTGTTTATTTTTCCATATGGGTTTTTCAATTAACATGTCTAATTCTAGGGAAAATAAATCCATTGGTATTTTTTATTTGGATTGCATTATTTTTGTTCCACCTCTCTTTTTGTATATTGTGCCTCTGTTAGACCTTACATCAAGATAGGATTTCTGAGGGACATTAAAGAAACCAATCATTAGACTGGCATATTATTCTAATAAAAGACTAATTAATGTTCTAATTCTAGAGGAAAATAAGTGACGTTCTTCCTCTTTTTGAGTAGAATTTTCCACTGAGATACAGAATCATAGAGTATTGATTAAAAAAACATAAGCCAGCTTGTTATGGCCACCCCCCTTATGCATTTGGGATCTCTCAGGGAGGAACCACTTGGTGTTTCCTGTGAAAGTTGCTTAATCCAAAGCATGGGCAGCACTTCCTGAAGGGGGCTGGGGGAGGTGTCCCAAAATGTTGCAGCATAGGTAGAGTTGTATCTTAATCTCTTTGGCTGTCCTGCTGAGATATCCTCCAGACCTGTATTATGGAGTCAACTGGTGTTACCCTCATGAATAGGAGTTGGCAGTCTCATGAAAGCTGACCTGGATTTAGGGTATCAGCTACTCAAGCTTATCAGTGGTAGCTGTATATATTTGTGACTAGAAAATCCCAAAGAAGAATATCTCCCTAATCTTTTAAAACACATCCTTAAAAAGCCAATTATACAAATGTCCTTAAAATATAGTGTTTATGTTTAAATCAGTCACTGTAGTATTATTACATTGCATCAGGTCACTTATATCACTGACCTACAGGCTTTTTCTATACTAGGTGTTAATCTAGTCACTAAAGAAAGTCATTACAAATTAATATTTGGATGAGGGTATGGGCAAAAAGAAAAACTGCTTTGAGTTTACAATTAAATATTTCGGAACAATAAAAAAATAGAATATGGGTGACTCATGGGAAAAGAGTACTTCTTTTTGGTAATACACTTAATTTTTAGAGCAGTTTTAGGTTATAGCAAAATTGAGTGGAAGGTACAGAGAATTTTCACATACTCCCTGAGGATTGAATTATTTTTATTAATTAGTGGGAGCCTACATCTTTTTGTTATGTTTACTTATTTTTTATCAAGTCTAGTTTATTGATGAATATATAATTAACATACATCAAAATTCACTCTTTTTAGTATCCAGTTTTAGGAATTTGAACAAATGTGTACAGCTATGTAAATTCCACCACAATCAAGTTTTAGAACAGTTCTGAAATCTCTTCATGTGCCTGATGTTTCCTCATTTAAGATAAATCTAGCTTTTGGGCTAAGAAATATTTTTTTGTTAACCTCACTGGAGGATATTTTTTCCATTGACTTTTTAGAGAGAGTGAAGGAGGGAGGGAAGGAGGGGGGAGAGAGAGAGAGAAAGAGGATGAGAGAAACATTGATGTGAGAGAAATATCAACTGGTTGCCTCCCGTAAACATCCTGATTGGGCTGGGGGATCGAACCTGCAACCCAGGCACATACCCTTAACAAGGAATCTAATCTGTGACCCTTTGGTTTGCAGACAGATGCTCTAACCACTGAGCAACACCGGCCAGGGCTAAGAAAAATATATTTTATCATGTTGAGGAAGTAACGATACATTCCTATTATTTTGAATGCTTTTTAAAAATAGGAGTGATTGTTGAATTGTATCAGATGCCTTTCCAGGGTCTATGGATATAATTGTAGGATTTTTATCCTGAGAATAATGAACATGATGAATTGTTTTGGTCAATTTTAAAATATTGAAGTGCCTTTGCTTCTTTAGAACAAGCCACACTTAGTTATGATATATTGTCTTTCAGTTGTTATAGGCGTTTTTGCAGGAATTTTCATAAGTGATAGAGACATAATTTTCTTTACGTTGTTGTTTTCTTAATTGAGGTATAAATGTTCCTTTACTAGGATTTTATCCCATTTTTAAACTCACTTAAAAATAACTTGGAATTTTTTTTCAATGTTTTGGGCTACTTTAAATATAATTGGACTATGTGCTTTCTAAAGTTTTGATAATCTTCAAAATAATTTTTGGAGTAGGTCCTTGACTACTTTGTTTTCTTGGAAAACTGCCCTTTATTGGCATAGTAGTTTCTTATGATTTTAAAAATATTCTGTTTTATTATTTGCTAGTGTCAAGAACTGTGAAGGATCTGCGATTTTACCCTACTTGCAAGCTAACAAATTAGCCTGCGACAGTGTCATGGGTGCTGGCAGAAGACACAAGACTCCTAAGCCAGAGACAAAGGATTTTATTGCTCACAGCACAGCAAGCGTATTTGCATCATTTCCCTTTGCACACAAGTCCCATGGGGGTGATGTGGATGGGTTTAGGTAGATACCTGAATGAGCAGTGAGCTGTGTTGTAGGAGAGGAACCCTGAGCCCATTTAGAGAACCCTAATCTTATATATTGGGCAATAAGCATGCAGGATTTTTGTGCTGGAGATATTACCTTTAGTACACTGAACAGTTAACAAACCTGACTGCTGATCCAGAGAGAGATACTATCTCTTCCACCTAAGGCTGTTTGTTATACAAACATTCTTGAAAAGATAGCCCAGGACAAAGGTAGGTAGTGCTTCTGCTTGCAAGATATGCAAAAATATGAGGGACCCCTGGTTAGTTGTCTCTGAATACCTAGTTGCTATTTAAAAATTTTGTTTGAATGTTTTTTTTTTTCTTTCCTTGTTATCTTAGGTAATTGTTAATATATTGGGGTGACATTGGTTAATGAAATGATATAGGTTTCAGGTATACAAGTCTATAATACATCATCTATATTTTCACTGATTTTTTTTAAAACAACTTTCTGTGTATTAATTTTATTTTTCTATTATCTAATTAATTAAATTCTGCTTTTATTTTAATTTGTTCCCTCTTTCTAGGTTCCTCAGTACATTCTGTTGTTCTTTTTCTAACTTTTGTGTGGGATACTCATATACTTTTATTTCTATTGCTCTAAGAATTTAAATGTAGTAATGAATTTTCTAAGATTTGTAGCTATAGTTTGTAGATTCTTGATAATGTGGTATTTTCAATAGTATTTTCTAGAAACTCTACAACTTGAGTAGAGTGTTTTTATTTTTAATTATTTTTTAATTTTTTATGGATTTTTATTTTTCATTGCAATACTGGATATATATATATATTTTAAATATGGTTTTATTGATTTCAGAGAGAGGAAGGGAAAGGGAGAGAAACATCAATGATGAGACAGAATCAATGATTGACTGCCTTCCTGCACCCCCCCTAATGGGGATGGAGCCTGCAACCCAGGCATGTGCCTTGACCTGGAATCAAACCATGACCTCCAGGTTCATGGGTCAACTCGCAACCACTGAGCCATGCTTGCTGGACAAGTAGTAGAGCATTTTTAAAATTAGAAATGAAGATATTTCTTGGTTTTATGATTTTATTATTTCTCATTTTGTTTCATAGTAACTAGTCATTTGACACTTTTATACATTTATACTGAAGCTACAGAAAAAAACTTGGCTCTCCCTCCAACCCCATCTCCCCCATCTCTTTGCTTACTTCATTCTACATTTTGATTTTCTTCATATAAGTCCCTAACATGAGCTACTATATCTGAGCCCATATCCAGCGTAAACTTTATTCTCTTGCATTCAGATGATACCAAGCTCCATTCCATATTTGGCAATTACTCTGAGGTACTCAATATTTACCCAGACCTTTTTGCTCAGGATTTTATAGGCCTGTCCATGTAGCGTGATTGAAAATATTTGAGACCATTTTCTGGGCAGTACAAAAGTTGCTTTGTATATGTAGAATGGAAAGGGCATGAAGGAACAAAGTTTGAGTAGATATAGCATTGATAAGTAAAAGTACAAACTCTACTGGAGATACCATTGTAGTACAGTATAAAAGATTACAAACAGGTGTACATAATTGTTAGTGACTGCGAATTGTGTATTTGGGGTTTGTTATTTAATGGTAAGTGAGTTTAGATATTATTTCTGCCACAAACTTAGGGGTAAGAAACTAACAGAATAACAAATGAGAAAATTGATAAGTACACTATTCCGAAATTGGGAAAAGTGGTATTAAAAGGAACAAATGGTTGCTGGGATAGAGCATAAAATGCATAGACTTAAATAGAGTCAGCAGGAATAGTCTTTCTGAAGACATGATTTTTTATTTGAGACCTGAGGATGAAAAGAAGCCAACCATGCCAAACAAAGTCAGTTTCGCAGAGGAGTAACCTGTGAATGGTCCTGTTGAATGAGCATAGCTGTAGTTCATTTAGTGCTCGTAGTGCTGAAAAGAGGCCTTTATGTCATGAACAGAGAAAGTAAGTGGGAGAGTTGATGCAGAAGCCTTATTATCCCTGCTCAGTTATTTATATTTCATTATCATTGTAAAGAGAAATCATCGAAAACATTTAAGTAGAGATTCAAACATTGGTCAGCATCAGAATCATTTGCTGGAGAATATAAGTAAGGACAAAGTAAAAGCATACCCAGGACATAGTTCTGTGACTTTGTTTCAGTCAGTTAAAAGAAAGCTCTGTTAGGTTTTAATTTTTATGTACAATTATGATAACTAGTACATTGTAAGAATACAAATCTTTGCTTTTTAAAGTTTATTTTTACTATTTATCATATCACCATTGGTTTCATAATGTAAATACTATATATTGAACAAGTTAAATGTCAAAAATTTTATTACCATAGTTCTTGTTAATAGTGGGGCTTTCAGGTGTCTAGAGTTTTAGTTAACATTTAATGCAAAAGTAGTTGATGGTTGAATTTTAAGGGATTTCCCAATATGTGTACTACCTTTTTATCTGAAGTAATAAGTAAACTATGGTTTTGAAAGTGCCTGACTCAGTAAGTAAGTAAATAAATAAATAAACAAACAAACAAAAAAACCCTCTATAGTTTAACAAATCACGTGATTCTTATCCACACTTAAATCAGGCCTTCATTGATTTAACTTGTTTCCCCAATCATTAGGTTTATCTCCTTTCCAGGACTTTTGTTATTGTTTCCTTTGCCCCCCCCCTTTTTTTTTTAATGTTTAAGAATACAGTCTGTTTCATAATATAATTATTAATCCATAATCTAAATTAGCTTAATAGTGGTACGAAATAGGGAATGATATCAGTATAATGTGGAAGTGAGTTGGTTCACAAGCAATTTTCTTAGTTGAATGGAGCCAGAATAGTAGGAGATTTATAACACCCAGAAGGAAAGGCAAAAGCCTTCAATTTGATGCTTTGTTAGGAGTCCTTCCACCTCTGTATTAAGAAAATTAATAATAAATGTTTGCATCCAGGGCTCCCTCCTCAGAGACGTATACAATCAATCTTGCATAGCTTCTAGCTAGACACATTGCACTTCACCCAGCTCCCACCTTAATGATAGCTTCACTGGCTCAGGGCTTTATTTCATGTGCAATGTCTCAGCACCTAAAATTCAGCATTTCCACTTAATTTTTGTGCATTTTAATACTCATGAAATGGCCTCCCGCCACACTGAACGGCCTTTTGGGTTCCCTTGAGATCCCTATTATATTAGTTAGTGCTCTGCTAATACAGTTGCATGGATTTGAATGGTCTTCAACCCTTTCTTCATAAACCCTAATTTTTGATGTGTAATTTTGCAGAAGATAGAGGTTTCTTTAGGTACACATGTGGTATTGTAGCACAAATGCCTATGTTCTAGAGATGTCTGATTCATTCACTTGTAATAGGCATTATTTTAGGTGTCTTTTATTTCTTTGTAGAAGTTTTTTTCCTGCTGGAACAGAAAAACAAAATGTGTTTGCTTTCTTGTTTTCTTTCAGATATGGAGTCCAGATACATGACTAATACTTTATCTCCAGAAAAGGATATTTATGAAATATATTCATTCCAGTGGGAGGTAATGGAAAGAATTAAAAGCTATTGCCTGCAGGACTCCATTTTTAGAAATGATTGGGACTGCAAAAGTAAGATTGAAGGGCAAACAGAACCACAAGAAGAATATTTGGGGCAAGTGAAAATTACTTCTGAAAAAATGACCACTTACAAAAAGCATAATTTTCTTGAATATCAGAGAGTTCATAATGGAGAAAAGTTATATGAATGTAAGGAATGTAGGAAGACCTTTATTCGTCGTTCAACACTTAGTCAACACCTGAGAATTCATACTGGTGAGAAACCTTATAAATGTAAGGAATGTGGGCAGGCTTTTAGACAGCGTGCCCACCTTATTCGACATCACAAACTTCATACTGGTGAGAAACCCTATCAATGTAAGGAATGTGGGAAGGCCTTTACAGTGCTCCAAGAACTGACTCAACATCAGAGACTTCATACTGGTGAAAAGCCCTATGAATGTAAGGAATGTGGAAAGGCCTTTAGAGTACATCAGCAACTTGCTCGACATCAGAGAATTCACACTGGTGAGAAACCCTATGAATGTAAGGCATGTGGGAAGACGTTTAGGCAGTGTACACATCTTACTCGACATCAGAGACTTCATACTGCTGAGAAGCTCTATGAATGTAAGGAATGTGGGAAAGCCTTTGTATGTAGTCCAGACCTTAGAGTACATCAGAAAATTCACTTTGGTGAGAAGCCCTATGAATGTAAGGAATGTGGAAAGGCTTTTAGAATCTGCCAACAACTTACTGTCCATCAAAGTATTCATACTGGTGAGAAGCCCTATGAATGTAAGGAATGTGGGAAGGCTTTTCGATTAAGACAACAACTTGTTCGCCACCAGAGAATTCATACTCGTGAGAAACCCTATGAATGTATGGAATGTTGGAAGACCTTCAGTAGTTACTCACAACTTATTTCACATCAGAGCATTCATATTGGTGAGAGACCTTATGACTGTGAAGAATGTGGGAAGGCCTTTAGACTGCTCTCACAACTTACTCAACATCAGAGTGTTCATACTGGTGAGAAACCCTATGAATGTAAGGAATGTAGGAAACCCTTTAGACTGCTCTCACAACTGACTCAACATCAGAGTATTCATACTGGTGAAAAACCTTATGAATGTAAGGACTGTGGTAAGGCTTTTAGACTTTATTCATTTCTTACTCAACACCAGAGAATTCATACAGGTGAGAAACCCTACAAATGTAAGGAATGTAAGAAGGCCTTTAGACAGCATTCACACCTTACTCAACATCAGAAAATTCATAATGGAATTTAGCACAAAAAAAGCCTTGAAATGTACATTATGTTACAGAATATCAGAAAATTCATTTTTGAGAATTTTTTTCATGCTCACATCTAAGCATAAGAAATTTTATATTACAGAAAAAATTGTTGCTTTAAAAGCCTTCCTTCACCAAACATTGTCTTTATCAAATGTATGTCAGAGAATAATACAATTAATGTAAGAAAATCTTTAGCTTTATCATTATCTCCATTTCACCACTTTATTACGATTGTGTTATTGGACAAGGTACTTAAACTTCTGTGCCTCATTTTGTTCACTTGTAAAATGGTGATAATATGTACATTATTTATTGCTGTGTAATAAATTACCACAACTTAATTAGCAGCTTAAAATAATACATATATATTATTTCACAATTTCTATGGGTCAGGAATCTGGGTATAACTTAGTTGGGTCTTCTGCTTCAGGGTCTCTCACAAGACTAAAATCAAGATTTTATCTGGGGTTGGGTTTCATTTGAAGGCTCAGCTGGGGAAGGGATCCACTTCCAACCTCATATGGTTGTTGGCTGAATTTATTTTCTTGAGGGCTGTTGCACTGAGGTCCTTAGTTTCTGACTGTTGGCTAAAGGCTGGCCTCAGTTCTTTGCCACATCGGCCTCTTCAATATGGCTATTTATTTCATCAACATGTGCAAGCCAAGAAGGCCGTCTTCTGCTAGAATCATAAAATTTATAATCTTGTGAAGTCTAATCACTGAAGTAATACTTCATCACTTTTGCTGTCTTCTACTGGCTAGAAGCAGATTTCTAGGTTGCCTACATTCAAGGGAAGAGAATTACACAAGAGTGTGAATACTAGGAGGTAGGGGCCACTGGGGCCAGTTCAGAGTCAGCCTGCGCACACTGTGTAATAGAATTGTAAGGATTAAGTAGTTAATGCTTAGAAAAATAGCAGCCACATTGCATGCTTTCTGTAAATATTATCTAATTGTTATCATCATTAGTATCAGTGAATTCATATGAAAGGAATATCCTATAGAAGTAAAAAATGGAGAAATGCCTCCTGTCACTGCTCGGCATGTATTTGATTAATTCTGGGTAAAATCTAGGAAGTTGAATGTGAGAAGTTCTTCATCACTTAAGCTGCATCAGAAATTTCATGCTGAAATGAAGCTTTAAGAATTTCATGAACACGAGGTTGTTAAGAGTGCAACTATTGAAAAATCAAAGAGTAACATGAAATTATTTCCCCATAATAAATTCCCCAAAATAAGTGTTTTATAATCTCTATTGTCTGAGCACCATTCAAAATTAATTTAAAACTATCAAAAAGATGGTAAAAAGGAAACTAACCACTTGTATATGCATACTTGTGTGTGTGCTTGTGTGTATAAATCACTTGTAAAAAAGAAAGAAAACATTATTTCATTACAGTCAGTACAACTTTTGGTGCTCAAATTGTTCCCATCTTCAGCCAGTGGAAGCTGGATCTTTTGAAATAACCCCACTAGTAGTTTACTTGGTTATGGCTGTACAATTTGGTCAGCTATGGATGATGCTTGGGTACCAACTCATCATTCTGAAAATTGATAAATAAGGGGGGAAATAATTTATTTTGCTTTTTCCATGTGAACTAAGTTTCATAGCCATCCAAAGCTCATGAAATTAAAGTGTATGTTTTTTTAATCTAGTAAATACAGAGAGATTCATAGGATTAGGAAAAATCACTTTCTAGTTTTCTAGTGGAATAATGGGTCCAGGAAATGATCAGTGGATATTACAACTATTCAGTGAAAGATTTTATAGTGAGAACATGAGAATGGATTTATCAAGCTGACTACCTCTGAATCTTTTCATCAATTTTAGCCCCTATAAAAGTGGGACCATCAGATATTCACCTCCTGAAGACTGCAATAGGAAGTACACACCACTGCTCATGAAGCCTTATTGCCACAGTCATGAGCTGAAGGAATTAAACCTTTAAGTCAAGTTATTTTAAACCAAGAGTTTGAGGGATACATGAACAAAGTAAATGGCAACATGAAGCTGCCAAACAGATCCAGAATATGTAAAATTCTACAAAGTCACGTAGTTTCTTCAACTAATAAGTAGCATGAAAAAGATAGAAAGGGCAACTGTTAACAGGTTAAAAGAGACATATCAACTAAATTTAGTATGTGGGCATTACTTAGACCTACTCTGAATAAAATGTAGAAAAATTTTGGAGACAGTGGGAGAAATGTGGACATGCACTGAGTATATTTAGAAATAATTTTGTTAGGGATGATCATGTCAATGTGGTTATTAAGGAATAAATGCTTCTGTGTGTGAGAGATACCTGCTTACATGTTTATGAAATATGATATCCAGATTTACATTAAAAATACTGCAACAATAGGAAAAAGAATGAAGGAGAACTGGAAAGTAGATTGACAAAATGTTAATAATTACTGAAGTGGAGTGGTTTGTGTATGGGGGTTCATAATAATATTTCTGTTTGTGTTTTTAAGTTTCAATAAAAATTTAATATCAAAACTGAAATTATATACTATTTAGAAACTATTGTTAATGAGATGCCTGCATATCTAAACTTATCAGCTATCACCAAAATTCTATTCAGGAAGAAATGAATATCCTTTAAAAAGTTAAGGAAACTGTTGGTACAGTCTTGATCTTCTTCACTTATCCACAGCAGTCAAGTCTGGGCATTTCACATACATAAACGTGTTTAAGGAATGAATAAACATTTATGTCAAGACATCAGGAACAGAACAAAATAAAACTAACACAAAAGAAGTAAAGTACAGTTAAAAATAGAAATTAAGATACTAGACAATATTAGACTTAATTGAATGTTTTTAAAAGTTTTCTCAATTACAGTTTACATTCAGTATTATATTAGTTTCAGGTGTACAGCGTAGTGGTTAGACATTTATATTAACTTTAGAAGTGATCCCTTGGTAAGTCTTAGCACTCACCTGACACCATACATAAGTATTACAATATTACTTACTATACTCCCTATGCTGTACTTTAGAGCCCTGTGACTTTTTTTAAAAAAAATTTGTCTTTATCGATTTCAGAGAGAGGAATGGAGAGAGAGAGAGAAACATCAGTGATGAGACAGTCATTGATCAGCTGCCTCCTGCACATGCTCTACAGGGCATTGAACCTGAAACCCAGGCATGTGCTCTGATTGGGAATTGAACCATGATCTCCTGGATCATAGGTCGATGCTCAACTGCTGAGCCACACTGGCTAGGCACATTGGACTTTTCAGCAGAAAATCTACAAGCCAGAAGACAGTGGAACCATATGTTCAAATTACTGAAAAAGAGAAATTACCAGCCAAGAATAATATGTCCAGCAAAGTTATTCCATAGATATGGAGGAGAAATGATGACTTTTCCAGAGATACAGAAGGTGATCACCAGAAGACCTCCATCGTAGGAAAAATTCAAGGGGGTTATTCTACCTTTACAAAGAACAAAAGGTCACAACACTATGAGTAAGAGCACCAACAAACTTACAGGATAATTTCTAACAACAAAAACATAAAAGGGCAGAGGGTACATGTCTGAATTTGAAAAGGAGGATGAAGATCAGTTGCATTTAAAAGAAAAAACTACTATATATATTAAACTTTCTTTTTCATAGACCTAATGGCAACCACACACAAAATCCCCCAAACTGAGACGTAAGTTTTAAAAAAGAGAAAACAGAAGAAATATAGAATACCACCAAACAAAAACACAAAAAAGTGCACACATGCGTGCGTGCACACACACAATCAATGGAAGTACAGAGCTACCAGAAAACAAAAGGTAAAATGGCTATAGGAAATCCTCATACATCAATAATTACCCTAAATGTAAATGGACTGAAATCACCAATAAAGAGGCACAGAGTAGCAGATTGGATCAAAAAACCAACCCAACCATACCCTGCCTTCAGAAGATACATCTAAGCCCGGCCGGGCGTGGCTCAGCGGTTGAGCTTTGACCCTAGGATCCAGGCGATCGGGGTTCGATTCCTGGTCAGGGCACATGCCCGGGTTGCCGGCTAGGCAGCCAATCAATGACTCTCTCATCATTGATGTTTCTATCTCTCTCTCTCCCCCTCCTTTCCCCTCTCAAATCAATAAAGATATGTTTAAAAACACACACACACACAAAAAAAACCCATCTAAGCTGCAAAGACAAAGGTAGATTCAAAGTGAAGGGTGAAAATGATTCTCCAAGCAAATAACATCAACAGAAAAGCAGATGTAGCCATATTTATTTCTGACAAAATAGATTTCAAGATAACAAAGGTGACAAGAAACAAAGATGGACATTTTATAATGATAAAGGGGACACTACATCAAGAAGACATAACACTTTCTAATATATATGCAACCAATCAGAGCACCAAAATATGTAAAGAACTCACAGAACTAAAGGGAGGAACAGACCAAAGCATAATCATACTTGGGAACTTAATACTCCACTGAGGCCCAAGATAGTGGCAAATTAGGTGGAAGCTACACTTACTTTTCTCCCAGCACCAAACTGGAATTACAACTAAAATATAGAAAAGTCATCCTGAATAACCAACTGAAGACTAACCAAGGACTTAAAGAGGAGGCTACATTGAGACTGATAGGAAGTGTGGAGGCACAAGAAGGCTGGTAGGGCTCCCACAGGCAGTGAAGTCCCAAAGCTGAAGTTCTGGAGGGATAGTTTAGCTGTGAGGGAGTTCCCCTGAGAAGTCTTGGTTCTAAACCCCAAACCTGGCTGCCCAGCCTGGTGCGCCAGAACTGGAAAAGTTGTCCACATAACATCTGGCTGTGAAAAGAAGTGGGGCATCTGTATGTCTGGGACAATGCACAAAATTTCATTAGCAGCCACTCACCTTGGGCTCGAGCAGAGGAAGGGCAGAGTGGACTAGAGCTGTGGGAGGTGAGTCCGGGGTTAGTGGCCCAGGGGAGAGAGCTGAGAGGACAGCAGCCTAGATCCCTGTGCTGAATCATTCCCCCATACTGCAGAAGCCATCTTTCTCAGGCAGACCTTCCCCATCCATGCAGCATTAGCCTGGGGGGAAGTAATAGCACCACTCTTTGGATTACCTTTTGCCCCACCCTGTGGAGTTTATGCCCTGACTACAGCCGGAGGCTCATTAAGTGACTGACAGAGCCTGCAGGCAGGGGCAGATCTCTGGGTTCTTTGAGTCTTTGCCAGACCTGTTCCTGGGCCCTGGGCCAGGGAAAGCAGATCTTGGTGTGCTGCTTGGACGTTTCCACACACAGCCTGGCCCAGCAGAGGGAGCAACAAGCCGTGGATTGCTGATAGCTACATACAGGTTGCTCAGGGCCAAACACAGTGCCTCACATTGGCCTGCAACAGAGTCCCTCTGAAGAGGCCCAGACCCAGTGGGGAGCTTCAGACAACAACAGAGCAGGATCCAATAAGCTTCACAAGCAGCATATCCACAGGGAGATACTGGTAGGCACAAAACCCTACTGAGGCAAATTACAATTCATGTGATCAGCACATGCACAGCAGCCTACACACTGTGTTGGGGGTTGAGCCTTACAGTCAGCCAGATTGAGGGTCAAGCCCGCGCATGAATGGGCCAATAGCAATCAAGACTCAATTACAGCCGGGCTGGGCTTGGCTCAGCGGTTGAGCATCGACCTAGGATCCAGGAGATTGAGGTTCGATTCCCAGTCAGGGCACATGCCTGGGTTGCGGGCTCAATCCCCAGTCAGGGGCGTGCAGGAGGCAGCTGATCAATGACTCTCTCATCACTAATATTTCTCTCTCTCTCTCTCTCCTTTCCTTTCTCTGAAATCAATAAAGATTTTTAAAAAAAAGTACATCACGATCAAGTGGGGTTCATTCCAGTGGCACAAACATGGCCCAGCATACCCAGATAGATCAGTGTAATACACCACATTAACAAAACAAAAAATAAAAATCATATGAACTTTTCAGTAGATGCAGAAAAAACATTTGATAAGATACAACATCAATTTATGATTAAAACTCTCAATAAAATAGGTATATAAGAAAAGTATCTCAACATAATAAAGGCCATATTGACAAACCCACAGCAAATACTATACTTAATGGTGAAAAATTAAAATATTATTCTCATGCTCGCTTTGGCAGCACATATACTAAAATTGGAATGATACAGAGATTAGTACAGCCCCTGCACATGGATGACACGCAAATTCATAAAGTGTTCCATATTTTTTTACCTCACACCTGCCAAAATGGCTACTATCAACAAATCAGCAAATAACAAATGCTGGCAAGGGTGTGGGGAAAGGGGAACCCTAGTACACTGTTGGTGGGAATGCAAACTGGTGCAGCCACTATGGAAAACAGTATGGAGTTTCCTCAAAAAATTAAAAATGAAACTGCCATTTGACCCAGTGATCCCACTTCTATGAATATATTCTAAGAACTCTGAAACACCAATCACAAAGAATATATGCACCCCTATGTTCATAGCAGTGCTATTTACAATAGCTAAGATCTGGAAACAGCCCAAGTGCCCATCAGTAGATGAGTGGATTAAAAAAATGTGGTACATTTATACCATGGAATACTATGCAGCTATAAATAAGAAGGATCTCTTACCCTTTGAGACAGCATGGAGGGACCTGGAGATTATTATGCTAAGTGAATTAAGCCAGTCAAAAAAAGACAAGTGTCGCATGATCTCACTTATATGTGGTATATAATGAACAAAATAGACTGATGAACAATATAGATCCAGAGACATGGAAGCATGCAACAGACTGATGAATCTCAGAAGTGGTCAGGTGGGAAGAGATTAACCAAAGAACTTACATGCATATATGTATAACCCATGGACACAGACAATAGTGTGGTGAAGGCCTGGGGAGGGGACAGGAGCTGGGTGGAGGGGGTCAATGGGAGAAATAAGGGGGACATCTGTAATATTTTCAATAATAAAGATACATTTAAAAAATCTTGTTCTCTAGAATCAGGAACAACACAAGGATGCCCATTCACACCACATTTATTCAACATATTTCTGGAAGTCCTAGCCAGAGCAATCAGACAAGAGAAAAAATTAAAAGGCATGTAAATTTGGAAGGAAGAAGTAAATGTCACATTTTGCAGATGGCATAATTCTGTATATAGAAAACCCTAAAGACTCCACCAAAAAGCTATCAGAAACAATAAACAAATATAGTAAAGCTGCAGGATACAAAATCAATGTAAAAAATCCACTGCTTTCTTATATACTAACAATGAAACTTCAGAAAAAGAAATGGGGAAAAAAAATTCCTTTTGCATTTGCAACAAAATAATAAAATGCCTAGGAATAAACTTAACAAAGAATGTAAAGGGCCTGTATTCTGAAAACTACAAAATATTAAAAGAGATTGAAAATGACAAAACAAAATGGTAAGATATTCCGTGGATTGAAGGAATGAACATAGTTTAAATGGCCATGTTACCCAATGCAACATACAGATTTAATGCAATCCCCATTGAAATCCCAATGTCATTTTTTTAAAGAAACAAAACAAAAAATCAGATTTGTATGGAACCACAAAAGACCTCAAATAGCCAAAGCAACCCTGAGAAAAAAGAATGAAGCTGGAGGTATCACACTACTTGACTTCAAATTGTACTACAGAGCTGCGATAAAACAGCACGGTATTGGCAGAAAAACAGACACACAGATCAATGGAACAGTATTGAGAGCCCAGAAATAAAACCACATGTGTATGGACAGATAGTTTAAACAAAGGAGCCAAAAACACACCATGGAGAATAGAAATCCTCTTCAATAAATGGTGCTGGGGAAATTGAAAAGCCACATGCTGAAAATTGAAAGTCAATTGATTACATTTGTCCCCATGTACAGAAATTAATTCAAAATGAATCAAGGAACTAAATGTAAGATCTGAAACAATAAATTGCATAGAAGAAAACATAGATACCTAAACTTACGGACTTGAGTTGTAGAGAACATTTTATGAATTTGACCCCAAAGGCTAGGCAAGTAAAGGCAGAAATAAATGAATGGGACTATCAAACCAAAGAGCTTCTGCACAGCAAAAGAAACCAACATTAAAACAAAATGGCAACCTACTGAATGTGAGATATTTGCAAACAGCCCTGACAAAGGGTTAATATCCAAAATATATAAATAACTCATAAAACTCAACACCAAGCAAACAAACAAATTAAAAAATGGGCAGAGGACCTGAACAGACACCTCTCCAAAGAAGACATACAAATGGCCAACAGATATGTGAAAATATGTTCAATTTCATTGGCTATTAGGGACATGCAAATCAAAACTTCAATGAGATACCACCTCACACCTGTTAGATTATTATCAACAAGATAAGTAATAGCAAGTGTTGGGGAGGTTGTGGAGAAAAGAGAACCTTCATTCACTGCTGGTGGGAACGTAAACTGCTACAGCCACTGTGGGAAACAGTCTGGCTCTTCTTCAAATAATTAAGAATAGAGTTGCCATATGACTGAGCAATTTCTCTCCTAGGTATCTACCTGGAAAACTCAAAAGCATTGTATTTGAACAGATACATGCATCCCTGTGCAGCATTTTTCATGGTGGCCAAGACATGGAGACAACCAAAGTGTTTTTTGACAGAGGACTGGATAAAGAAGATATGGTACATATATACAATGGAATAGTACTCAACCATAAGAAAAAATGAAATACTACCATTTAAGACAACATGTATGGACCTTGAGAATATTATGCTAAGTGAAATAAGGCAGAAAAGGCTAAAAAGCGTTTGATTTCACTATTATGTGGGATAAAAAACTGAAACTCATGAACACAGACAACAGTGTGGTGGTTACCAGAGGGAAGGGGTTGGCAGAGGTGGAAGGGGCCTAATATATGGTGACCGGAGATGGTTTGAATTTGAGTGATATTGAAATGTATCCTTGAAATTTATGTGATTCTATTAACCAATGTCACCCCAATACATTTAATTAAAAAATGGGTAGAGGACCTGAATTGACACTTCTCCAAAGAAGACATACAGGTGGCCAATAGACATATGAAAATTCTCAATTAGAAATGCCAATTAAACTACAATGAGATATTACCTTACACTCGTCGATATGGTCATTATTCTTAAGTCAGCAAACACATTTCGGTGAGGAAAGAAAAGAAATCCTCAGTGCACTGTTGTTGTGAATGATGATTGGTGCAGCCACTATGGAAAACAGTATGAATGTTTCTCAAAATATTAAAAAAGGAACTGCCTTATTACCTAGCACTGTCACTTCTGGGTGTATATCCAAAGAAACGCAAAACACTAATTCTAAAGATATATGCACCCCTATGTTCATTACAGTGTTATTTACGATAGCAAAGATCTGGAAGCGACTGAAGCTTTCCTTAAATGATGAGTAGTTAAAAAAGAAGTGGTACATTAATACAATGGAATATCACTCAGCCATAAAAAAGAATAAAACCTAGGGCGAGACAAGATGGCGGTGTAGGGACCAGGTCCTGCTGCCTCCCGCAACCACATCAAAATTACAACTAAAATCCAGAACCACCCTCACTCAGAACCTCCTGAAATCCGGCTGAACAGAAGCCCCACAACCAGGGAGCTGAAGAAGCACCGAGAAGGTAGGAGGGGCGGAGACGTGGGCGGGTCAGGGCTGAATTGGGGAGATGGGCTGCGGGCCCACACCCGGTGCATCGACCCGGGAGGGACATCTCCGCAGTGGAGGTTTCCCGGAGGAGGGAGGAGTCCCAGCCCCACAGCAGGCCCCCAGCCCAGGCCTCCAGGGCCAGGAAGACATGTCCCCACAACCTCCGGTGGTGAAACCAGTGGGGACTGTCCCTGAGGATCGCGGAGGCTGCGGGAGCCCCAGCAGCTCCTCTAAAGGGCCAGGCACGGACTCACTCGGACGCTCCCTCTGAGCCCAGCGCCGGGCAGCAGCCTGAAAGGACCCGGGACACTCGGGGAGGAACTGACCTGCCTGGAATCTGGGCGAGAGGCGGAGGGCGGCTTCCTCCCAGGCAGAAGAGCTGGCGGAGGCCATTGTTCCTTTGGCGAGTCCTCCCCGCACAGCCCGCAGGCAGGCGCCATGTTTGAATCGCCAGCACCTGACTCACGCCTCTGGCCCCGCCCCGTGATTTCCGGAGGCCCCGCCCCTCCCCACCTGCAGCTCATCCAGGCCATTTCCAGGGGCTTCTCTGTGCAAGTGGCCTCTGGAGCCTCATACTTAGGACTTTTCTAAAATCTCTCAAACAAGCAGCAGCGGCCCCATACAGCTTGATAAGCGGCCCCAGGCCTGGCACTAGTGGCAGCTGCATTGGCTCATAGCTTGGCCTCTCCTGGGCACCTCTAAGCCCAGCACAAGTAGCAGCCAACTACAGTTTGCTGTGTAGCTCATGCTGGGTGGCCCTGGGCAAGGCACTGGCACAGGCTGACTTTGCACCTCCAGGGGGCCCCCAGGGAGAGCACACCTGGTGGCAAACTTTGACCACTCTGGATTACAACCCTTCCACATCCACGAGTGACACTCAAGAGGTGCGATTGGTGAACACAAAGCTCCACTGAAGTAAATCCAGCTCCATAGGGGTGTCTCCAGCACAGCAGCTCTTTGGCTGTAGCTACACCTGGTCTCACAGCCAATTGGCTGGGGGGTTAAGTCCTCCCAGGGATGCCAACAGCAACCAAGGCTCAACTACAACAGGACAGTGCACACAGCCCACACAGGGGAGCACCTAGAAGGCCCAGCTCAGGTGACTGGGGAGGCTGAGCCACTGGACCCTACAGGACACCTACTACAAATTCCAGGAGATATAGCAGCTCCACCTAATACATAGAAACAAACACCTAGAAGCAGCCAAAATGTGGAGGCAAAGAAACATATCACAAAGGAAAGAATAGAAGAAATCTCTAGAAGAGGAACTAAATGAAATAGATCCAAGCAAGCTAACAGATACAGAGTCCAGAATTATGGTTATATGGATGCTCAAGGATATTAGTAAGACTATTAAGGAAACTAGTGAGATCATCAATGACATAATAAAGAACCAATCAGAAATGAAGGCTACAGGAACTAAAATGAAGAATAATTTACATGGAATCAACAGTAGAGTAGAAGATGCTGAGAATCAAATCAGCAATTTGGAACATGAGGAAACAAAAAACACCCAACCAGAAGAGCAAAAAGAAAAAAGAATTCAGAAATATAAATATAGTGTAAGGAGCCTCTGGGACAACTTCAGGTGGCCCAACATTTGCATTATGGGTGTAACCAGAAGGACAAGAAAGAGACCAAGAAATTGAAAACCTATTTGAAAAAATAATGACAGAAAACTTCCCCTACCTGGGGAAAGAAATAGACTTACAAGTCCAGGAAGCACAGAGGGTCCCAAACAAGAGGAACCCAAAGAGGCCCACAGCAAGACACATCATAATTAAAATGCCAAAGGTTAAAGACAAAGAGAGAATCTTAAAAGCAGCAAGAGAAAAGCAGTTAGTTACCTACAAGGGAGCACCCATACGACTGTCAGCTGATTTCTCAACAGAAACCTTGCAGGCCAGAGTGGCAAGAAATATTCAAAGTGATGAAAAACATGGAACTACAACCAAGATTGCTCTACCCAGCAAAGCTATCATTTAGAATTGAAGGTCAGATAAAGGGCTTCACAGATAAGAAAAAGCTAAAGGAGTTCATCACCACCAGACCAGCACTACAGGAAATTTTGAAGGGTCTTCTTTAAGAAGAAGCTAATGAACAAAAGAATCTGACAAAAAAATAGACCCAGAGACATTGAAGCTTGCAACAGATGGTCACATCTCAGAGGGAAGAGGGAAGGGGGGGATAGGGAGTGGGAAGAGATTAACCAAAGAAGTTATATGCATGTATGCATAACCCATGGACACAGACAATAATGGGGTGAAGGTCTGGGGGGTGGGGTGGAAGGGAGGTGGAGGGGGTCAATGGGGGGAAAAATGGGACACTTGTAATACTTTCAACAATAAAGATTTAAAAAATAAAATAAAATTTTACCATTTGTGACAGCATACGTGGACCTAGAGAGTATTATGCTAAGTGAAATAAGTCAGTCAGAAAATGACAAATACCATATGATTAACTTATGTGTTGAATCTAAAGAACAAAATAAACAAACAATAAAGCTTAAAACAGATCATAGATACAGAGAACAGACTGATGGTTGCCAGAGGGGATAGAGACTGGGGAACTCAGTAAAAAAGCTGAAGGAATTAAGAATTACAGATTGGTAGTTATAAAATAATCATGCAGATATAAAGTACTGCATAGGGAATATAGCCAATAATGTTGTAATAATTATGTATGGTGGCAGGTGGGTACTGGAAATATTGGGGTGAATACTTTGTAAGTCTATTGTCTAACCACTATGCTGTACACCTGAAATTAATATAACATTGAATGTAAACTGTAATTAAAAATAACAATTGTGGAACTTTGGGACAAAATATATATGTATATATCGTAAAATACTATTCATGAATTTAACAGATCTTGCTAAAGAATACTGTCATGGAGAAAATGTTTGCAATATACTTTCAGGTGAAAAATTATTAAAAACATACAATATCTTTATTCATATGTATATAAAAATGATAGAGAAATACTACACTCTGAAGATAGGTTTCTCAGGTTTGCTATTATTAGAAAAATTTATTTTGGAGCAAGGATTTTTTTATATAAGGTGTCCCCATAAAATGTATACACCCACTTTGAATAATTATAAAGGCAGTGTTTATTAAAATACATTTCATTTTCAAAATTGAGCTATGGCCCGGCCGGGCGTGGCTCAGCGGTTGAGCGTCAACCTAGGATCCAGGCAATTGGGGTTCGGTTCCCGGTCAGGGCACATGCCCAAGTTGTGGGGTCGATCAATGGCTCTCTCATCATTGATGTTTCTCTCTCTCTCTCTCTCCCTCTCCTTTCCTCTCTCTGAAATCAATAAAGATATATTTAAAAAAAAAAAAAATTGAGCTATCAGCTGTTAAAGTGTGTATACATTTTTGGGGGACACCTTGTATTTTCCAAAAATATATTGACAGTTATAAAATATATGAAACAATTTGATAAAATAAAAATGTAAATTATTAGAAATAGAAATGGTTATTAAACTTTACATTAGGAAAGACATTTACCCTAATTTTAAAGGCAAGAGATTTTTTGTGTGTAAATGTTAAAAATTACTTTTATAAAGAAGGAAAATCTAAGGACATTATTAAGAAAAAAACCTTGCCCTCAGATAAACTGTTATGCTGTTCTGAATTCATTTAAAACAGTGATAGAAGATTCCAAAATGTTGCTTCATACAAAAACTACTATACAAAATATAGATAAAAACATTAAGGCAACTGAAGAATTACACTTTGGGAATGACAAAAGTTTAAACAAACATTCAAAATTACAGATGTTATAATTTGGACATTTAGACAGAACCAACTGTCAATATTCTAGGTCATTCTGACACAAGCTTCCCAGAATCAGTTTATAAAGATAGTCTGTCCTATTTTTCCATCTATACGTGAGCTGAATATCAAATCACATGAAAAATTCTGTGACAACATCCAGAAGACCTTACTTAGTAAATGAAATCAATGTCACCTCTTTGGAGGAAAAGACTCAATACTGTAAAGATGCCACTTCTTTCCAAATTAATACATAAATTTAATGAAAACCTGTACAACACCTCTGTTTTGTTTTTTTGTAGTTGTTTTATAGCTTGACATACTGGCTCTGAATTTCATCTCAGAAATTAACTCTGTGAAGTACACAATGATGAGGAAAAAAGAATGGAAAGTATCCTGCACCGTGAGCCTTTAGTAATGAAAGTGTAGCCGCGCTGGAGGAATAGCAATGGCAAGTGTATCAGTGAAAGCGTATGAACTTGTGGATATGAGAATTTACTGTGTAACAAATGGGACACTTAAAATCAGTGAGGAAAGGTTTGATTACTTACGAAATGACTACCGGTTTGGAAACAAAGAGAAATCGTGTCTCCTGTATTACTTGACACAAACAATAATTTTCAGTAACATTATATATGGAAAGAAGCTACAAAATACTAAAAGAGTAAAATGGTGAGAGAGATGAAATAATCAAGTTTTCTATTAAGTTATCATAGAACTACCATTTTCTCCCTTACTCCCAACAACCAGGAGGATAATCATAATTTTACCTCTCAGTTCAGTGGAATAATCGGCGTGCCTCCTGGTGAAAGCAGACCCCTAAGTAAGGTTACAGGGACAGAAAACAAAACATTGCTAGTGGGCCAATGAGGGAAACAGTAAGTGGGGCCACTGCGATTTTCACTCCACTGCGGCTGGGAATTGGCCTGCAGTCTCGGTGAGAGAAGCGATTGTAAGCGGGCGGTGGCTGCCTATGGAGGAATAGGATCTACAGTGTTCGGAGTGATTCTTTTGAGGCAGCTATTGAAGTTTCTAGCATCCAGTCCCCAGGACGCTAAGTGGTAGTAACAGGTTTCCTTAAACGGTACTGTGTTCAAGTCCTGTTCAGGAACAGTTTGTCTGAGCCTTTATCAGCATCCCTGTGGCATATCTGGGCCTTTGTTCTTCCTACTTTCTTCTGGGTTATGCAGCCTGTAAGCCTGATTCTCTTGAAAATTCTTCAAATTACAAAATATCTTTTCTTAAACCCCTTGCTGCTATAATATATAGAATGGATTTTATCTACTTTTTTTTTCCTATTTTCCCAAAAAAGAGACATAAAAAATAAATTGTATAAAAATACAATGCAGTGGAAGAATGGGCTTCACATATTGTGCGGAAGCACAGTCCCATGTAAACTACCCCACACAAATACATGTATCACCAAAACCCTAACAAGCCTCCTAGTCATGGATATGCTCCTTTAGTATTAAGAAAAGCCTGGAAGGCTTTTGATACTGGCACTTCAGATGAGTGTGGACTTTTCCTTTTCTTTTAAAACCTTTACAGTATACTCCTGGTTTTTGGTAAAATACATTATATAAATTTGGAAGAAAGCTTTCAAGACTTGCAAAGAGGAATATGAATACATGGGCAAAAAATGAAAAAGAATCATGTCTTAACATTTATTATAACTCAAAAAATATTATAAGTTGCAATGAAACCAGTACTGTGATCATAACTGGTTTTTTAAATTTTATTTTTCAATTACAGTTTACATTCAATATTATTTTGTATTGGTTTCAGGTGTATAACATAGTGGTTAGACAATCATATACTTTACAAAGTGTTCCCCCCGATATTTCCAGTACCCACCTGGCATCATACAGTTATTACACTATTATTGACTATATTTCTTGTGATGTACTTCACATTTCCATGACTGTTTTGTAACTACCAATTGTACTTCTTAATCCCTTCACCTTTTTCAGCCATTCTCCAAACCCCCTCCCCTCTGGCAACCATCAATCTGTTCTGTGTCCGAGGTTGTTTCAATTTTGTTTATGTTTATTTTGTTCTTTAGATTCCACATGTAAGTGAAATCATATTCTCTGACTGACTTACTTTACTTAGCATAATACCTGCTAGGTCCATCCATGCTGTCACAAATGGTAAGATTTTTCATGGCCCAGTAATATTCCATTGTATGTATATGTTACAGCTTTTTTAATCCACTCATTTATTGATGGCACTTGGGTTCTTCTGTATCTTAGCTATTGTAAATAATATGACAGAATTTAGTAATCATTTCTCCCTTTTAAAAAAAGATTGAGCCCAGCTAGGCGTGGCTCAGCAGTTGAGCATCCACCTAGGATCCAGGAGATCGCAGTTTGATTCCTGGTCAGGGCACATGCCCGGGTGGCGGGCTCCATCCCCAGTGTGGGGTGTCAGGAGGCAGCGGGTCAATGACTCTCATCATTGATGTTTCTCCCTCTCTCCCTCTCCCTTCCTCTCTCTGAAATCAATAAAGACATATTTTTTAAAAAGATTGAAATTTTGTTATAAATTGTTCACTAATGAGCCTGATATTTAACTATGACTCACTTAATACATGTTTACATTAAACTTAATTAAAATACGTATTATTTTCTGAGGTGCAGTGCAAAAGTGGAATCTGCTAGATGTTTATTCCATATGTTGAGGATGTCTAATGATCATGGGGTATAAGTGGGCAACTGCAGTGATTTCACAGTAGTTGAGTATGTATATGCTGTAAGTTTCTTGTTTACTACTTTTAGTGGTAAGTTATTTTAGTGTCAAGTTTTCAGTGTGTAAACACCATATTCACATATTACATTTTCAAATAATCGGAAAAGTCAAGTCACTTTATTCTGGATTTTAAAAATCCTATAATTTTTCTAAGAGGCTGCTAGATTTGCTTGGTATTTTAATTGGACTGGTCATATACCAGGAGTACAACAGGTTATTTTTTATAGCTGATTTGGATGCTGTCCATATCCACATTTGGTCACAGGGTTATGCTAGCCTCATAACTGTGACTCTTTATATATTGAAGACTTAGAAGATTTTGTCTGTAAGATACTCTGGTACGAGAGGAATAAAATAGCAATGGTGTAGTTCTTTAATCGGTTTTTTCTTGGTTCTTTATTCAGGAAAATAATACTTTTCTAGGATTTCACACAACTGTAAAAAGCTGAATATAACCAACACACTGCAAAAAACTGAAATAAAATATACTCTATAAACACACATTTCCTACATCTTAACAAATCACAGTTGAATATGTATATATAGAGAGAGGCATATTGTGGTTTGCTTTATTGCACGTCACAGATGTTGCGTTTTTTACAAATTGAAGGCAAGACTCTCCAAAAGCAAAAAGATTATGACTCACTTTAATGCCATTCTCACTATATTGTGGTGGTCTGAAACCAAACCTGTAATGTGTCTGAGGTATGCATTTATATGTTTAAAAAATATTTAAGAAAATAGTGCTTTTCCACAATTTGTTATACTATAAAAAGATGAATATAAACAGTTTCATCTTACTAAATGAAGTTGAATAAATACATGTGTGTATATATTTATAAAAATATTTTTCCCAGGACTCAGGTATATTATAAAAAGTTGAGGATAAACTTATAACAGATAAGCACAGTGTTTCTTATTTCACACAAGTCCAGGAACAAGGCAGTTCTGAATTGTTTCAAGGACACAGGTAATTCCGATGTATCCCCTGTGCCAGTCTCAGTCTTTCGCCCCTCTGGTTGCAAAATGGCCACCATTCCAGGTAACACAGAGACATATAGACATGCATCCTATATACAAGGCGACCATTTCCTCCTCTTTTGTTAGGAAAGAAAATTTAACTGAAACTCACTCACAGACTTTTGCTCAGCTCTTCTATGGCCAGGGCTGTTCCATACATGCCTAGATGCAAAGCAAGTTGGTGAGCAAGCGTCTGGCACCTAGACCTAAGTGGTGGCAGGTAATCTTGGCAAAGGGAGTAGTTAATGCCAATGAGCAGGCAACCAACAACGTCAGCCACAGTAATACTGCCTTATTTCTTTCAATCTCTACTTTTGTAGTTACATATCCTCTCTCATTCATGAGTTTTTTTCTTTTTAGGGTACAATGTTTTTCATTTCAAAAAATGTTTTCAAGGATTTTTCTTTTTTTAGGCTCTACATTTATTTTGTTAGGACTTTTCAACATACTAGTGTCAAATGCTTATTCATTCTCTCTCGCATTCCTTTGGCCAACAATGGTTACTGGGAACCTCCTAGGAACAGGGAGTTCACCAAAGTACAGTTAAGTGAGAATGAATCCTGGCCTTAATTTCCCGTTTTCTACACATATTGAAAGTTAATTTTCCTCAAATATAGCTTTGGTATATCCTACAAATTTCAGCATGTAATCTTCTCTTTGTCATTCAATACTAATGATAATTTGCCTTGATTTTCTTCTTAATATAAACATTTATACGGGTATCTTTTCAATTTCCTTATAGAAAAAATGGATTTTGACTAAGGCTTTGTTATTTTCTAATTCACGAGAACAGAAGTCAGAGGGTATACCCTATGTCATTTTTTTTGAAAGGTTTTAATACATCATCCAGGTCTTCACCCTGACCTCGCAGCTACCCACCTTTATTCTATTAAGGCTCTTTACATTAGGAATCCCCTGATAGGACAAAAAGGCAGGCTATGATAAAAGTTTCCATTTTAAATTTTCCCACAGAAGGAATTATCTAACATTCAATAAAGACATGATGTGCCCGGACAGCAAGGCTCAGTGGTTGAGCATCAACCTTTGATCCAGGAGATCGAGGTTCGATTCCCAGTCAGGGCACATGCCTGGGTTGCGGGCTCGATCCCCAGCAGGAGGTGTACAGGAGGCAGCCGATCAATGACTTATCATTGATGTTTCTCTCTCTCTCTCTCCCTCTCCCTTCCTTTCTGAAATCAATAAAAATATATATTCTTTTAAAAAAGACAGACATGACATAAGATGTTCATATAGTCACTGAACCCAAGAGTTCCTCTAGTATAATCTCTAATAATACATAATTATGAAAATTTTAAAAATTAATAATAAAGGCAGCTCTTATCTAACAGACTTTCAAAACAATCCAGACACTATTCTATAGGATATAACATTTAATCTTCACAATGCTAAGAACTGCTGTGCTAATATTACTAATTTATAAATGAGAAAATTTAGACAAAATAACTTGCCCTATAGGAAACGAGTTATGGTGGTGAAGGCAAATAAAGGCTAAATATTGGCTAACTCTTCCATTCCTGTTCAGTTCAAGTTACCTTTGGAGAATGACTTTGCATATATGAACAAGATTCGGGCAGGATAAACTAATTTGCTATAATTTTAATATTAATATAGCCTTCCTTAAGTATGACTTATCAGATGAATAACTTGTTAGCCAAAGCAAATTGGTGTCCCATATAGATGCCATTTCCCCTAAGGGCTAATGAAGCCGATGTTGAGAAAGGTCTGAATGACTAATAATGTCTCTAACACACTTGCCGCCATTCTAAGCCTTCCCACTTTCCTTACATTCATGGAGTTTTTCACTTTTTCACCAACTGAACTCTGATATCAAATGAATTTTGAAACACAAATAAACCCTCCCAATTCCTAACATTAATAAGGTCTCTCATCAGTAACAAATGCTCAATAAATTCCGGCCTTTAAATAAAGACTTTACATCCACAGTATAAACTCTGATATCAAGTTATTATCCTCAAATGCTTTCCCACATTCCTTATAACCACAGGGGTTTTGTTTGTTTCTGTTACTAGTATGAACTGCAGATGTCAATTAAATTCTGAACCTTCCCATGTGTCTTCATTCATTCCTCTGTCGTGTATGAATTTTTTGATGTTTACTAAGGTGTGAGCCACGAATAAAGGCCTTCCCACATTGCTTACATTCATAAGGTTTCTCACCAGTGTGAATTTTCTGGTGTCGACTGAGTTCTGAGCCACGACCAAAGGCCTTCCCACACTCCTTACACTCATAGGGCTTTTCACCATTATGACTTCTCTCGTGGTAAGTTAGTTCTGACCTTCGAATAAAAGCCTTCCCACATTCCTTACATTTATGGGGTCTCTCACCAGTGTGAATTTTTTGATGTCGAATAAGTTCTGTGCTACAAGTAAAGGCCATTCCACAGTCCCTACATTTATAGGGCTTCTCACCAGCGTGAGCTCTCTGGTGTCGAGTAAGCTCTGCGCCACGCCGAAAGGCCTTCCCACATTCCTTACATTTATAGGGCTTCTCACCAGTGTGAACACTCTGATGTCGAATAAGATGTGAGTCAGAGATAAAACCTTTCCCACACTCCTTACACTTATGAGGTTTCTCACCAGTATGAATCCTCTGATGGAGACTCAGTTGTGAGGCACAACTATATGCCTTTCCACATTCCTTACACTCATAGCGCCTTTCACCAGTATGAATTAATTGATGAAGACTAAGTTGTGTGTCATAACGAAAAGCTTTCCCACATTCCTTACATTTATGGGGTTTCTCACCAGTATGGATTCTCTGATGTCGTAAAAGGTGTGAGGGACGGGTGAAGGCTTTTCCACATTCCTTACATTCATAGTATTTCTCATCTGTATGAATTCTCTGATGTAAATTAAGTTGTGCGGTAGATGGAAAGGCCTTCTCACATTCCTTACATTTATAGGGTTTCTCACCAATATGAATCCTTTGATGTTTCATAAGCTGTGAGCTAGAATGAAAGGCTTTCCCACATTCCTTACATTTATGAGCTTTCTCACCAGCATTAGTGCTCTGAGGTTTAGTACTTTCAGAGCCACGAGTGAAGGCACATTTCTCATTTTCATTACTTTTCTTTCTTTCATGAATTCTCTGATGCTTAATCAAGTCTGATTTACTATTACAGGCTTTCCCACATTCTCCACATGTAGAGCTTTTTTCCTTATTATGGCTACTTTCATGTTGAAGGTGGTATGATTGGTACCTGTAAGGTTCCTTACATTCCTTGTACTCACATGATTTCACTCCACTATGAATATTCTGAGGTACTCTGTTAACTGTGCACTGAATAGAAGCAGATGTTTCTTCAGAGGTTATTATCACTGGTCTGAAATGTCCATCCTGTTGTTTCTCCAAGTAGCATTTGATTTCACTATTATCTCCAACCCTAGTGCACTCAAGGTTAGAGTTCATAAGTCTTTTTGTTATCTCTGGTTGCAATGATTTAATTTCATAACTGCTTTCCTTTGGAGATAAATTCCTGGTTTCTCTTCTGGACTCCCAATCTGTAAGATTACAAGAAAGAAAACAGAGATGTTTTATTTCATGTTGCAGGAAAAAGGAAAGTTCTAAGGTAGAAATGACAAATTAAAAATAGCAAATAAATAGCTATTAACATTGCATTGCAATTTTAAAAAAACAGGGTGGGGGAAAGAAGTTATTCTTTGGAGAAGTATCAATTTAGGTCCTTTGCCCATTTTTTAAATGGGTTGTCTTTCGTTACGTTGTATGAGTTCTTTATATATTTTAGAAATTAACCCCTTATCAGATGTATCATTGGCAAATATGTTCTCCCACAAAGTGAGATCCCTTTTCATTTTATTGATGGTTTTTTGCTATCCAGAAGCTTTTTATTTTGATGTAGTCCCATTTAACTTTTCCTTTGTTTCTCTTGCCTTAGGAGATGTATCAGCAAACATATTGCTACAAGAGATGTCTGAGATTTTGCTGCCTATGGTTTCTTCTAGGATTTTTATGGTTTCATGACTCACATTTAAGTCTTTTTTGATGTTGAGTTTATTCTTTTGTATGGTGTAAGCTTGTGATCTAGTTTCATTTTTTTTGCATGTCCAATTATCCCAATACCATTTACCGAAGAGACTATCTTTACTCCATTGTACGCTTGTGCCTCCTTTGTCAAAAATGAAGATAGGCAAATAGAGAGACTATCTAGTCAGTGGTACAGAAAGGAACATAAAACAAAAACAGAGCCTCTGAGACCTGAGGAATATTGTCAAGTGTAGAAATATATGCACAAAGAGAGTACTTGAATGAGAACAGGAAAGGGGTAAAAATACATTTGAAGAAATAATTTCCAACAATTTCCCAAATCTTGATTAAAAAGCATTAATATACATATCTAAGAGGTTGAACAAACTCCAAGTTGAATAAACTTTGCTGTAAACTTGGAATAAACTTGATTAAGACCTACACACATCATAGTCAACTGATGAAAGTCAAAGACAAAATCTTGAAAGCATCAAGAGAGAAGTAACTTATCCTACATACAGGACCCTCAGTAAGACTGGCAGCTGCTTTATCAACAGAAACCATGAGAACATAAAGCAGTTAAGTGACATGTTTGGTATTAGGAAAAAGGGCTGTCAGTCAAGAATTTTATATCCAGCAAACTATCCTTTATAAATAAAAGAGAAATTAAGATATTCTCAGAATATTTTTAAAACAAAGCAATTTTATCACTAGCAGATCTGCCCTACAAGAAATACTAAAGGGAGTTGTTTAGACTGAAATAAAAAGACAAAAGAAAATTTGAATCCACAGAGAAATAAAGAGCACTATTACAAGTAACTATGTAGGAAAATATAAGACTATATAAAAGTATTTTTTGTTTGTAACTCTGCTTCTTCTATTTGATTTAAGAGATAACTACATAAAACAATAATTATAAAAATGTGTTGATGGTATACTAGTTTCCTATTTCTGATATAACATATTACCATAAACATAGTGGCTTAAAATAACCCAAATTTATTATCTTACAGCTCTGAAGGTCAGAAGTCTGAAGGTTTGATAGGTTAAAATAAATGTGTTTGCAGCAAGACTGTGTTCCTTCTGTAGGCTCTAAGGAAGAATCTATTTTCTTGCCTTTTCCAACTCCTAAACACTGCTCATTCCTTAGCATATCATGGCCCTGCCTTCCACCAACTTCAAAGTCAGCATATTGCATCTCTCTATGCATTTCTTACCATACCTCTGATTCTTTCAAGGACTCTTGTGATTGCATTGAGCCCACATGAATAATCTAAGATAATCTCCCTAATTTAAGGCCAGCTGATTCACAATCTTAATTTCTCTTTGCCTTATAAGGGCAACATATTCACAGGTTCCAGGGATTAGGATGTGGGTATCTTTAGGGGAGTCATTATTCTGCTTACCAATATTTACTTATAATGTATTAAAGTGTAATTTGTATGATGACAATAGTACAAAGAAGAAAAGGAGGGAACAGGAGTATATTAGAACATAATTTTTTAAATAAGATTAAAGTTAAATTAGTATTAATCCAAACTAAATTGTTTTAAGATAAGATATAATTGAAATTTTCAGGGCAACTACTAAGAAAATAACTCTAAAAACAGTAGTAAAAGAAACAATCTTAAAACTAAAATGGGACTCTAGAAAATGTCTATTTGACATAAGTTATAGTAATGGAAGAATAAAGTGTAAAACAAAAATAACATATGTAGAAAACAAATACCATGTCAGACACAAATCCCACTCTATCAATAATTACATTAGCCTGGCCGGGCGTGGCTCAGCAGTTGAGCGTCGACCTAGGATCCAGGCGATCGGGGTTTGATTCCCGGTCAGGGCACATGCCCGGGTTGTGGGCTCGATCAATGATTCTCATCATTGATGTTTCTCTCTCTCTCTCTCCCACTCCTTTCCTCTCTCTGTAATCAATAAAGATATATTAAAAAAAATAAATAAATAAAATAATTACATTAAATGTAAAAATATTAAATATTCAAACAGATGGCAGATATAGACAGGATGTATTAAAAAGCATGATCCAAGTACATGCTATCTACAAGAGACATACTAAATTCAGGATACAAAAAGATTAAAAGAAAAGAATGGAAAAAGATATACCATGCAAAGACTAACCAAAAGTGAGCTTCAATAGCTATACTATTATCAGACAAAAATTGTAATAGAGACAAAAAAGGACATTTTATAATAAGAGGGGCAATCTCAGGAAATTATAAGTCACAAGCATACATGCACCTAATTACAGAGCCCCAAAATCCATGAAGCAAACACTAACAGAAATGAAGAGAAAAACAGGCAATTCGACAATTCAATGCTCTACTTTCAATGACGTATAGATCAACTAGCCAGAAGATCAACAAGGAAAGAGAAAACAGCATACTCTTAAATAACTAAAGGGTCAAAGGAGAAATCACAAAAGAAATTGGAAAATACTTTTGAGTTGGACGAAAGGAAAACTCAACATACCAAAACATGGAATACAGTTAAAGCAGGTCTTAAAGGGAAATTAACAGCTTAAAATGTCTATATTTAAAAACGAAACAAAACAAGAAAGATCTCAAATCAATAAACTAATTTCACCCTTTAAGGAACTAGATAAAAGAGAGAAAACTAAAACCAAAGATACCAGAAGGAAATAATAAAGAATAGAGGAGAAATGATCAAAATAGATAAAGAAAAACAGAAAAAATCAATGTAACTGTAAGTTGATTCTTTGAAAAAATCAACAAAACCAACAAACCTTTAGCTAGCTTGACCAAGAAAAAAAGAGAGAAGACCCATACTAAAACCAGGAAAGAAAGGGGAGATATCACTACCAACCTTACTGAAATAAAGAGGATTATAAGTAGATTGGTGGTTACCTAGGTCTGGGTGTGGGGAGTGACTACTAACAGGTATGAGGTTTCATTTGGGTGACAGAAATGTTCTACAGTTATATTGTGCCAGTTTCAGAACTCTGTGAATAAACTAAAAATCAATGAACTGTACTTTAAATAAATGAATTTTACAGTAAGTGAATTATATCTCAATAGAGCTGCTTTAAAATGTCAGGTTAGCCTTGGCCAGTGTGGCTTAGTGGATTGCCGTGTGGTGCACGGCACTGGAGGGTCGAGGGTTTGATTCCCGGTCAGGGCGCATACCCAGGTTGCAGGTTCGATCCCCAGTCTGGGTGCGTAGGGGAGGCAACCAATCAATGTTGCTCTCTCACATTGATGTTTCTGTCTCTCTCCCTTTCCCTTTCTCTCTCTCTCAAATCAACAATAAAAAGAATCCTTGGGTGGGGATTAAAAAAATAATAAAATAAAATTTAATAAGTAAAGACAAAACTGGTCCCAAAGCATAGGGAAAATGATTGTCTCCTGGGAAGGAGGAAGGCACCTCCCTCTTGAAATCAGAGGGAAATATGAGGAAAGACAGCAAGAGAGTATGAAGTGAAGTAAAACCCTGAGGCCTCATGCTGAAACATCCTTACTTTCTTTTCCAGACCTCAGACCTTTCATGGAGCTTTCCTCCCAACATCTCAGAATGCTGCCTTCTCATAGCCCAGCTGGATGTCCCAGCTGCCATGGCCTTCACCACACGAGTCACCATCACTCACCTGGGCACCACTCTTTTGTCTCCTCACTTTCAACAATCCAGGGCTCCTTCCCCTGCTCCAATAAGGAGATCACATCTGGCTTAGAATCAGAAAGTCCTGCGCGGGTTAAAAAAAAAAAGGGCCGAAGTTATGTTGTGGGTGTCCCAGAATTAAAGTCAATTCATGACTATCGAGAAAGAGTAAGTCGTTTAAGGGTGAAGATCAGAGGAATGAAAAAGATAAAATTGCAAAAAGGGGTGGCCAATTTTTAACTTCACAAGAAACAACTGTTCTTTGGTAGACAAGAATCATTAATTCAGCCAGGCACTTGAAAAAGCATTCACAAGAAATTGATAACAAAGAACATACAAATTCCAGAAGGCCTCTTCTGGATTTTGAGGGGCAGGTAAACTCACCCAGTGAGATCAGGTTGTTATAATTCTCCAACATTGTATCTCGGTACAAATCCTTCTGAGCAGGGTGCAAGCATTCCCACTCGTTTTGACAGAAGAAAATGGCCACATCTTTGAACGTCAAGTCCTGAAACCGCAAGTAAATATAATATTTGTGAAATTAATGGACAAAATCTTTATAGCAGAATAAAAGAAAATGCAGAAAGCAGTTCAGAAAGGGAAGACTGTTGGGAAAACGGGCTATGCTGGACCCTTCAACATGGATGGGTTGGTGTGGGAGCAAAAGTGACCAGAGCACATATAACTCTCGGTACAAACATCATTATTGAACATGCCTGCATGTTTAGTATGTCTTGGCATGATCCTCTCTCATTATCCACGCAGGTCTGGGGATGAACAAAGGCCATATAATTGGTGTTGCCCAATTTTAAAAAAACTCTACACTGAAGTACACAGCACGCTCTATGTTCAGCACATAACACTTGTGATCATCTCTTTCCCTTTCTCCCAACGAAGTTTTTAAAGTCTGAATCATTCAAAAATATCTTATGAAATTTCTACTTCTGAAAATAGAATTTAAATATAACTTAGTGACTTAATAATATCTTAAACACTTGGGCTCATAAATATCCCAGAATATTAAATCCTAATCATTTTTCCACGTCACCAAAAATTCTAAAACAGACATCAGTTTTACCGGCGGTATGCCACCCCATCTTGTGTATTCCGTGTTATTACTTCGGGGAACTAGGCTGGACAAGTTCTCTAAGGTTCTTCTGCAGTTATGAGAGTCATTACTCCTCAACAATTTACATATCTGGCTATATTGTTCCTATTACCATAAATGATCCCTAACTATACTCCCCTTGTTTCTGAGCTACCAGAACTGATGAAGGGAGATCCAGACTCACATTGATGTGACCCAAGAAGAACAGACACTACATAAGTTCAAAATGGACTCACTTATTGGTGTCTCCGGGCATCAATTCCTTGGAATATAACTCCATACACTCAATCTGACATATGTCCCCGAGTCCTAAAAAGCTCGGAGAGCTTGAGATATGGACAAATACCGAGACTGCAACAAATCAACATCAATTACCTTCTTGTCTAATTGGAAAACTCAAGTCTGCAACATGGGACCCCACTTAACCGCTCACCTCCACTTCAGTAAATCAGAGCTCTAACAAATGAGGTACATAGTCTCCAGCAGGGGTTGGTTTTCCCACTCCATCAGTACTCCTGGTGGAAGGATATGCACTTAGGGAATGCTAAGTAGTTTGCAAAATGAATATCTTAACACTTGTCAAAGAACAGAGGGATGCTATAAGACAGCGGCCTTTGGTAGCATCATTCACTGGAATGGGAAGAACTGGGGAGCAAGTTCCTTGTGGGGCTCAGGGAAGCAGGAGTTTTCAGGAAAAAGAAACCCACTGTCCAAATCTTCCAAAACAAAGCATGCGTTCAATGAAGGGCAGAAGAGATATTAATTCACATACATAATGGCTTGTAGGGTTGAAAAGCAGATCACTTATGTCCTGGGTTCATCCGAGAGATGCAGAACTTGAGAAGACAAAGGAGAGAGAAGCGAAAGCAGCCCTGAGTCACCAGACTGACCTCAGAGTCCCCAGAGGACTGAGAATGATTTTTCCCTCCCCATTCCAACCTTTTTCTCTCTTTCTACCCCCCCTCTCTCTCACACTCACAAACAGACACAGACACACACATATACAGAGTCTCTTTCTTTCCCAATTCAAGGGAGAATAACAAACCTTTGCCTTCCCCGCACTCCAGGGAGTACATAATGTATTTAGAAGGAGCAACTTCCTCGCCACCAGGAGCTCACCCGAGCCCAGAGGGCCTGTGCCAACCTGCCCTGGGCAGACCCTGGTTCTCCGATCCCTTAGATGCTGCCCTCCTCAGCCATCAGAGGCTCCCCAAAGACATGGTGCATGTACAGCAACATAACTGACAAAGGATGACAAGCCCCAATATTTAAGAAGTGCCTTGAAAGCATTAAAGGGAATGAAAAACTGGAAATATAAAACTCAACAAAAGAATTAGAAAATGACATGAAATAATATTTCAGAGAAGAGAAAGTGAGACAGGCTGAGCCTCTCTTAAATGGATGGGAATACTCTACATCTTAATTTTAATCCTCTCCTAAGTAAGTTTAAAGTTTCTCTTCAGGCACTGCCCCGAAAGCTCCGCTCTATGCCTGTGGATGCCAGCCCATGGCAGGAGCCCGGAAAGCAAAGAGCCCCGTCTGGGCCTTCGCGTGAAAGAGGGCTCGACCTCATTTAGTACTGAAATATGCAAGTTTAAAACCAGAATAATGTATCAATTCATACCCACCAAATGGGTGAAAATGTAAAAGCCTGACAACACCAAGTGTTGACAAGGAGACGAAGTAACAGGATTTCTAAATGGGTATAAACACTGCAGAACAACTGGGCAGGACCAGAAAGACTGACGATGCATATGGCCTATGACCCAACAACTCTATTTCTAGTTATAGACTTAGAGGAATCCTTGAAGATGATACCAAGAAACCAGTTCAAGAACATCCACATGAATATATAAGAAAAAAGATATATTTACACCATAAATGGCTATACAGTAGGATAAATTCACGATGTGAATGAATCTCAATATACATTGAGAGACAAGTAATAAAGTAGCAGAGGATTTCAAACAGTATGATTTTATTCACATCGAATTTTAAAATAAAAATAAATGCATATAGTTAAGAACTGTAAACAAAAGCAAGGGAATGAAAACATGAAACTCAGAACAGTTACCTCTGAGGGATGAAGAAGGGGATTGTTTGGACAGGGAGAACTCCTGGTACATGTTTTAGTTTGTTTATTTGTTTTTTAACAATAATTAACGTTCTACCTCTTAAATATGAGTGCTCCGTCATTCATCAGACCTTACACATTTTCTAACAGTCAATATTTAATAAAAGTAGTTTTAAAAACACAGTTACAATACAGTGTGTAAGAACTGTGACAGATGCAGAACACAGGAATGTAGTTGGAGTCACTGAGGATAATTAGGAGACTGATGCAGGCTTCATAGAACCCAGAGCAAACGGTGCTGTGGCATAAGTACCCCTCTTGTATTTCTTGTGCAACAAAGGCAAGAGAGAGCACTGTGTATTCTAGAAACTACCAGCGAATGAGAGAGAGCATAGAGAGATGAGGCTGAAAAGAAGGCTCAGATCCCGAGATGTTTAGACTTGTTTTCACAAGGGAAGGGTTTTAAGCAGGATAAATTAGTTCCTATTACAAATAGAAGAATCTTGCTATGGGAACTGAGTGACTTACTTGGGTTAAGGGGCATGTAAAAGCTTCATGTCACATGCAGAAGATTAGCTGGGGTCCAGAAAAGGATTCCCATAAACAAAAACAATCTCAACAGCATTCCCAAGTCCAGTGAACAGAGTAAGCTGGAGGCAGAGACTGACTGCATCCTGCATGTCTGAGAAGCAGGCAGTTAACTGGGGTAACTGGTGAGGGGTTCTGGGAGAGGAATCTGTCTAGAAGTGATGCTAGAGAAGCCCAAAGGGGCCAGACAGGCGGGTCTTAAATGACAGGTCATCCTGGCAGGAATAAAAATATTCTCACTCACCGCTTTACTCCAATACTAACTAGGATCGGTGCTTTAGTAAATACACTGTGCTTTTTAGTATATATACGCGATGGATACAAATACATATGCAGAGAAATATATAATGAATGGGAAACAGCACGTTACCCTGAAAGTCACGGGTTCACTGAGTAAAAGAAGTCACACGACTAGACTATTTTATTGGTGAGAAGTAAAAGCAGAGCCAGTACAAGGTCAATGCGTTATCTACTCCCATTATCTACTCCCAGGAAGGTCTGATCTGGCACACAGACAACGAGGGAGGCCGTAGGGCGCAAAGGAGGCAGAAACAATGACATCTGGCACCTCACTGACTGCTGGGAAGATCGGGAGGTAGGAGTTGGGGGACCCCCAGGTTGCCAATTGAAAGTTCACACTGAGGTGAGTTTCCATTTCCATCCTAGTCCACAAACTTTGTAGGACACATTATGCAGAGGATGTTACAAGGAAGCCCATGGTCACAGAACTAATAAGCTGTAAAAATGGGGTAAGACTCTACCCTTTCCTAACAGTATATAGCCTCACATTTATACAGAGAAAGAACATAACCATCTGAGGGGAGGAGGAGGGGGGCGGAATGGACAGTCAAGGAATGGGAAGAGGAATTCAACAAGTTCTCACGGAATTCAGAAGACAAGTCAAGAAGAAAGGAAGAAACAGACAAATCCAGAATACAAAGACTATTGCTTAGTCTTTAGAGAGAGTGGAATTCTTGAAAACTGACTGGCCAGCATTAATGAAGAGCCACACTCAGAAACGTCTAAGAAAAAAAAAACCCGAGAACACTATGAATAGTATGTCATTCTTTAAAATAGTTTATGCGAAAGTCACAGGAAAAAGCCTAAATAAACACCCCAAGTTAGGAATTTGACAGCGCTCATTCTTTGATCATATCTCACACCAGATACCTTAAAGATTAAATTGTATGGACAAAAGAAAACAGTACTTTAGGAAAATATGGATGACTTTCCTATTGTTATAGTAGGGAAGACCTTTTGCAACGGCATAAAGGGAAGAGAACATTTTTTGAAAACTCTGAATCTAAAAACACGCACAAAATAGATTGTGAAAAAATATTCCTAAAACAACTTATAAATGACAAAGAGGAAAATATGCTTGACGTGTAAACTTGTTCAAAATAAACCAAGAAAGATAGTGCTCTTTGACAACTGGGGAAAGGAAATCAGTAAGCAATTCAGAAATCCCAGTTGTATCATTAATTTATAATTTTGGGACAAGTGACTTAACAGAATCTATTTCCTCATCTGTCAACTTCAAATATTAGCAAATTTCATCAACTCTGAGATGCCATTGATTGTAAAGCCACCATTACTTTATAAACCAGGAAAGAAAGAAAAAATGCCATCAATGAAAGTGTAACTGCCAGACCTTGTAAAACCTATCATGATGTCAAAAAGTACATCATAGAATTAATGAAATATAGTCAGACCTGTCTCATGGTTATTATATGGATTCAATAAGATAACACATATAAAGAATGTCAATCTACAAGTGGCTTAAAGCAAACGCAAAAGTTAGTTGCTTCTATGAGTAATCCCATTCTGAAAACAAAATGACATACTTAAACATATGCACAGACAAAACAATTTGAAAATATCCCTGGCCAGTGTGGCTCAGTGGTTAGAGTATTGGCCTGTGCACTGAAGGGTTGCAAGTTCAATTCCCAATTAGAGTGCCCTGGGGGAGTCAACCAGGATCTATCTATCTATCTATCTATCATCTATCTATCTATCATCTATCTATCTATCTATCTATCTATCATCTATCTATCTATCTATCTATCTATATATATATATATCATCTATCTATATATCATCTATCTATCTATCTATCTATCTATCTATCTATCTATCTATCTATCTATCTATCTATCATCTATCAATCATCTATCTATCATCATCTCCCTCCCTCCCACTCTAAAAAAAAAAAAAAAAAATCAATGGAAAAAATACCCCCTGCCTGGCCTCCTATGATCCAGTAGATCTCGGTTCAATTCCCGGTCAGGGCACATGCCTGGGCTGCGGGCTCAATCCCCGGTGGCAGCGTGCGGGAGGCAGCCAGCCAATTGATGGCTCTCTCATCATTGATGTTTCCATCTCTCTCTCTCTCCCTTCCTCTCTCTGAAATCAACAGAAAAGTATATATATATATTTTAAAAATATATATCCTCTGGTGAGGATTAAAATAATAATAATTTGAAAATATTAATAGTGGCTATCTGTAGATGACTGGACCATGAATGACAAACTTTCTTAATAAGCTTCTCAAGTTTTGAAATGTTTCCGAGAATCCTATATTACCATAATCATTAGTTAGAGAACAATTAGGTTATTTCTATCTTGCAGAACAAAATATCTAGAATTGAAGAGGGCAGGCAGGCATCCCAGGCTATTAAAAATTTGGAAGAAGATAGGTTATTGCATGTGACCCTGGAGGGGACAACAAAGAGTGAGATGGAAGTAAGTAACGTTATCCTGCTGGTCAGCTTCCCTGCCCAATCCCCGCGGCACATTCTGTCAAGGCCGTTTATGGGAATGAACAAAATCCAGGGAAGTGAAAAGTCTAGATCAGAGTCCTGGTTTAGGCTCCTGCCTGGTTTAGGAAAACTCTCCATAAATGTGGTTTCCTCCTCTCTTCTCTTTTTTCCAAATCACTACAGTAAATCTTTTCGATAGACTCCTGAAACAGGATAGTGTTCTGAAAACCAAGAAGCCCTTTCCAAGAAGAAAAGTGCCACATACAACTTACCTCCGCCATGACTTCTGACGCACAGCTGCTCTTCGGTCCTGGATTCTTAAGAGCAGAAAAAAATGTGGAAAGAGATTAAGAAACTAGGAGACGACAGTGCCTCCTGGTTCCCGTCAGAACAAATCCTGCCCCTCCCCAGGCACTAAGAGGGAGCCCAAACCAAGGGAGCCCGCAGCTCCACCATCCCCTCCCATCGCCACAAGGCAGCAGCTGGCCGGGGGTCCAGGCGGGGTCCTGGGGGGTCCTGGGGGGCAGTCCCCGCCGGCGGCTGCCCCCCCCCCCCGAGCAGCCTGACTCGGGGTTCTTCCGAGCCAGATCCGGGGCTCCAAGGCAGCCTAAGTGGGTCCGTCTGCCGGGGCGCCCACCGCACCCTGTCTTCCAGGCTGGGGGCACCTCTGTGGGACTGGATCCCCCGCGACCAGGGGAAGGAACAAGAAGCCTAAGTAGGAGGAGCCCCGAGGCCCACGCTCTACGAACCCTCAGAGCGGCGGACAGCCCGCCCGCGGCGCCGCAGAGCGAATGGCGGCGGCTCGGCAGTCTCCGCGGCGCTCCCCCCGAGTGTAACCGGAGCCGCCGCCGAAAGGCAGCGGGGTCGCAGGGCGGCGCCCAGACCCCACCCACCGCCCGCGCTCCGGGCGCCTCCCGGCTCGGCCCGAAGGCGGGGACGGCGCCGCGCCGCCGCGGGGGTCCTCACGCCCCGGCCGCAGGGTCCCGCCCCGGCCGCAGGGTCCCGCGGGGAGAGCGCGCCCACCGCCTTCCCGCGGGCCCGGGGCTCACGGTCCACGTGGGGGGGGCGGGGGGGAGTGTCGCTCGGGCTTTCCGCCCAGCGGGGCACCGGACGGCCGCGACAGCCCTGACCCCACGCCCCCCTCCGGGTTCCTTGCACTCCCGTCTGATCGAACCCGCCCCAACCCTGCGACCCTCGGCGCCCCGAGCCACCCACTCGGGCTGTGAACGGCACCGCCGCGGAGCCGTCGGGGAAATGTAGTCCAGGCAAGCAGACACCCAGCCCGCGGGCTTCTCCTCCAGTCGCCTCCCCGCCTTCAGGGAAGCTCAGTGCGGGGGACCCAGTGCCCGGGCATCCTGCGGGGACCTGGGGGAGCCGACGGGGCCGGGTAGCAATGGGTGGCTGCTGCGGACTAAGAACGGGCTGTGGGCCGTGGAGGCTCCTGAGGTCTGTAGCCCACAGCTTGGGAAAGCGCGGGGCGGTCCTCCCCCGGATGTCCCGAGACCCCGAAGCTGACCCGTGGGCAACAGTGCTCGCCCCAAACTGGGAGATGCCCAGAGCCCGCTAAGCACCGCAGTTCAAAGCCGGGGAGCCGCGCTCCGAGCGCGGGACCAGCAGAGGGCCGCCCCCCCCCCAGCCAAGCAGGGCTCCTCCGGGACCCCGGCGGTTCCGCCCTCGCGACCACAATCCTGGCGGTTCTCAAATTTCAGCCGAGCGTTCAGCCCCGGTCCCGGGCCGCCGGGAAGTGTAGTCCCGGGCGGGAGGGTCCTGCGCCGCAGCCTGGGCGTGCAGCAGGGTTGGGGCCGCGGGGCCGCGGGGCCGCGGGGCCGCCGCGGGGGGGGGGCCACCCTGGGGGCGTCCGGGAAGGAGCCCGGGCCTCGCGAGTCGGGACGTGCGGGGCACTGAAGGCGGGCAGCCTCGAGCTCCGGGCGCTGAACTCCGAGCAGGGACTGGGGGGGAGCACGGCCCCGGGTTCCTACCGGGGATCGCGGAGTTGCAGTCCGAGTCTGCGTATCCCACGGAATACCATTTGCAAACGTGTTATCAATGCGTGAATTCAGATAGAAGGGCCCTTGATAAGCTCTCTGGAGAGCTACGCTAACGTTTCCTTAACAGTTAATTTCTAGGACGTGTCACTGTGATATTTATTCTTTTTACTTTTAGAGTATCCTCTTATATTTTGGCCATTATCATGCCCTTCTTATGAAACATTATTTATTGAATTTAGTTAAATATAAAAGGAGTAAGTAGAGACCCTGCGACTGATGAACTAGAAGACAAAAAAGTGGACCAGCCGGGCCGGCAGGGCTCAGCGGTTGAGCGTCGACCTAGGATCCAGGAGATCGGGGTTCGGTTCCCGGTCGGGGCACATGCCCGGGTTGCGGGCTCGATGGGTGACTCTCTCATCATTGATGTTTCTATCTCTCTCTCTCCCTCTCCTTTCCTCTCTCTGAAATCAATGAGGATATATTAAAAAAAAAAAAAAAAGTGGACCAGGTTTTAAAAATTCACAATTTGGTTCCAAGATATCAATTAAACACAATACTGATAAACAATAGCAAAACAAAAAAGTTAAATCAAAACAGAAACATTAGAAATAAGAATGGTTAAACCACATAGAATTTAAAAGAATTGTGAGGCTGTTAGCTGTTATGTGAAACTCTTTAACCACAGTAGAGGGAATTGTAGGTTTTCTAGTAAATTTTCAATTATTAATTCTGGGAAGAAGTAGAAAACCTAAACAGAACAATAGCCATAATAAAATTTAAATGTCTTAAAATATGTACTATTGAAAAGGTTCCAGATGATTATAGCTGAGTTTTAGCTAATTTTTGAACTCAATGACTATGCAATTTATTCAGATTCTAGGAAAAGGTGGAATGCTCTCTAATTAATTTTGTCTAACTAATATAAAACCTTATAAGGACAGGCCAAAAGAGAAGTATTATCCATTTTGTATTAAAAGATAAACTGAGGCATGTTACAATTTTCAAGAGTTTATCTGAGCATACATAGATTTGAATCAAGCAGAGTCAAACCAAAGTGGTTAGGAGTGCTCCTCCAGGGGCTAGTGGACAGGTTGTTATAGAGAAGAGCTGGAAGCAAAGCGAGGAAATTATTTGGTTGGTATACCTTTAAGCACTCGCCTTATTGGGGAAAGCTAAATTGGATGTTTGTGATTGGTTGTTTTTAAATTTTATTTTCTCCAAATTGAGTCATTGATTCTGGATTAGTTTTTGGTTTGCTTATGTAGGGAACAAAGGCATTATAGCCACCTCAACCTAATGGCTTCCTTTCTAATACCTTTAATATTTATGATTGATTATTGATGCAAAAATTCCAAATAAGCGCTGATTTCAACAATGTATAAAATTCGTACAGGGAATTTCGTCAAAATATTTCCTAACGTTGGAAGAACATTAAGAAATCCAGTGGCAAAATGCATTGTATGAACAAATTAAAGGGGAAAAAAAGAAACACATATATTAAGTGATGCCAATAAGATAATGTGGCAGATAGAACAATCTACCCCACTTCAAGATATCCAAGTCCTAGCCCCCAGAGCCTGTGAATGACTATGTTATTTTATGTGGCAGAAAGAGATTTTGCAGATGTACTTAATTAAATGAAGGAGCTTTAGAGATGAGAAGATTACCCTGGACTATCTGAATGGCCCAATGTAATCACAAAGGTCATTATAAGAGGAAGGCAGGAGCATCAGAGTCAGAGAGGAGATGTGAAGACCCGAGAGGTCGGAATGATGGGCTCTGAAGATGGTGTAAGATGCCATGAGCCAAGGAATACAGGTAGCTTCTAGAAGCTGGAAAAGGCAGGGAAACCGATTCTACCCTAGAACCCACAGAAGGAACGCAGCTCTGCCAACGCCTGATTTTTGGCCGTAAGAACCATTTCAGACTTCTGGCCCCAGTCTCTGGAGGAGGAAATCTTCCCTCAGAGCAGGAATAGAATGGAATGACCTGTCATTCAGCAGAATGCCCTGTTCCTAATAAGTTAGTTTTTCTGCCTTATTTCCTGAGATAGTTTTCCCCCGCCCCAACCAGGATATTCTGCATTCCTTCTGAAATTTTTTTCTCTTACAGAAATGAATTGAGGAGCTATTTCTAGTTTCTAGTTCCCTAGTTCTTCTGTTCCAGTGGGGTCTTTCGGTACATCCTCAAGCAGCCCGGTGCCCTCACATACGTATTTCTTCCATATGATTGAGTTCCTAATAGGCAAATGTTCTTCAATCATTTATTCGAAATTTTTTAAATCTTCAGAGGCATTAAAAGAATCGAAGAAAGAACTTTTCTACATTCCCACCGACTATTCTGCTGCCTAAAGAACAAATTGTAAAGTGAACCTCCAACAACTTGCATATGAAGTAAAAATGAGGAGAGAGAAGGGAAAGGTGGTTTATATATACAGATAAACACATATAACAATCAAGGAGAAAATATGCAAAGCTATTCGGGGCCTCGTGTCTATAAGAGGATGTGAGGCCATAGTTTCCCCTTCAATGACCCATTCCATTTATTTCCATTGCCCGCAGTGACAGCCTCATATGCCCTAGGTTCTTTACCTGATAGAAGGACCTAAAACCCTCATTCCTGAAGATTCTAAGTCCTTCATCATTTTGCACTTTTTTTCCCTTTTTTTGCTGTCATTTTCCCATTAACCTTTACTACTGAACATAGACGTAGTAAAAGAAACGCCAGAGACTTCCCTGGGTTTCAGATCTAGCCCTCCTTACCGCCATCGTTTAGCAGTAACCCGATTCCTCCTTGGTAATTGGGATCAGTCATTCCAGCCAGTAGATTAACTTTTTTTCTGCTCAGTGGTGTAGGGAGCACAATGCGTTCAAGAGATAAGTCTCATCTTTCAGTTCAATAGAACCATTGACATCGGTGTGTCCCCAGGTGGAAGCATCGCCTAGTTGGGGACTAATATATCCACATCAGCAAAGCTCAAATTCTGTGAGCAGCTGTTAGGTGTTACGGTGAAAGAAGCCACTCTCACTTTACTCCTTCATTCCTGGAGCATGCATTTTGGGCATGGGAGAGACCATAACAGTCTCTGATTCCAAAAACATTCAGCATCCTGTAAAAGAGGACACCAGCCTTTCGGGGTGAGGCCTCCAATTGGCACTGAAACTGAATCTTCAGTAACCAATTCTGCCTTTCAGCTGGGCCAGCTGATTCCAGGCGATGGGATATGCGGTAAGACCGGCTAATCCCATGGGCAGGAATGCACTGCTGCGCTCCCTCTGCTGTGAAATCAGTTTCTGGTTCAGACAAAATTCTGTGTGGGATGCCATGATGGTGGATAAAGCATTCTGGGAATCTCTTGTTGGTGATGCTGGCAGAAACATCATAGGCAGGGAAAGAAAACCTCATATAATGTGTGCTACGCTTGTGAGGATGAATCTCTGTCCCAATCACGATGGGAGAGGTCCAGTGTAATTGACCGTCTACCACGTGGCTAAATGGTACTCACAGGGGATATGCCGTATCAGGGACTCCAGGTTGGTCTCTGCTATTAGCAAAAATTAAAAAAAGAACTGTGCTGGCTGATTGTGTCCCTTCTATTAAGAAAGTATATGCTTGCAAACACCCCTCATCCCTAAATATTTCGGTATATATCTGATGGCCAGATTCATGACACATTGTCGCCCTTAGGCACAAGGTAGGCTGGGAAATAAAATACTGAATTCTTCCAACATCTATAATGGAAATTCAGCTAAGAAAAGGTGGACTGAGGCTGTCTGTTGTGTCTGTCAAACATCAGTGTCTACCACAAGCACATACCAACTGGAAAGTGGTGTCTTGAAAGAAGGGTATAAACTTGGGCCCCAGAGGGAAGAGTCCAGGGAAAGAGACAATGTTTTTGCGCTTAAGACCTGAGCAAAAATTCCAGTTAGAACTAAAAACTTCTGCAAATCAGATTCTTTGGAGGGAAATAAGAGGACAAGACCTCAGAATAGGAATCACTGTTGGGAGGAACCACTGGCAAAACCTGTGCGGAAGGGCCAAGGCGAGATTCTCCAGGAAGTGGCAGAAACCAGCGATGCTTTAAACGGTGCAGTTACGACGACCAGGGTAGAAGAGAGAGCATAGGCTCTGGTAGGTGGGGGCCGGGTAGCACAGGAGAGAGAAGTTCCTACTCCACAACTTCAATAGCTCATTTGTCAGAGAAAATATGAAAAAAATATATACATGGTGTTAACTCAAAGTGTTAACATAGTATGGAGAGTTGCTATTTCCTTAATATTTTGTGTGGTTGTGATAATGGAACTACAAAAAGTTATGAATGTAATCACTCACCCCATGCACATGTTAATGAACAATGTGAACAAATTTTATATTATTTTTCTCTTTATGTTTGTTCAGGTTATATTTATGAAAATCTAATTTTATGTTTGTTAAAGCTAAAAACTAAAACAATTGGGGCTGGAGTTTTGTATGTCTTTTATTTTTCAAGCAATTTGTTATATTTTTCAAAAATGTTAGTTCACAACACATTGAAATTTTTAAATAGCAAAAATAATAACCTTGTCTCTCACCACAGATAATTTGAGAAGCACTACTTTAAAAAACAAATTATGGGATGGGATATTTAAGGACTTCCAGTCAAGATGGCAGAGTAGGCAGACCCTGTGCTTGCCTCCTCCCATAGCCACAGCAAAGCTACAGCTAAGTTATAGAACAACCATCATTGAGAAACACCTGAAAACTAGCTGAACAGAATTCCTATAACCAAAGTCATAAAGAAGAAGCCACTATTAGACTGGTAGGAGAGGCAGACATGCAGAAAGAACAGGTCCTACACCATGGTGTTGAGGCAGGATAGTAAGAAGCTAGGAAAATTCCTTGGTGAGTGAAAAGGGGGAGCTGAGAAAAGATAATTAAACACGGCCAAACAATTGGATCAATTTATAGCCAGCTAGTAAACTGCAAGACTTTATCTTCCCTAACCAAAACCACTTGAGAGCAAACAGTTTATATCTCTCCTCCCTAATCAGAGAACACACAGCTTAAATCACCCTGGTCAGGAAGCTGGGAAACAGAGACCCAGTCAGTGCCACTTGTGCCAGTCAAACCCAAGGACTTATCAGGGGGATCACTTCATAAGTTATGTAAGTGTCTAATCTTTATGTTGTACATCTGAAACTAATATAGTATTGTATGTCAGCTGTATTTGAAAAAAAAGTAAAGAATAAATAAAATTTTAAGGGCTCCTCTAATCTCCCTCCTATAGTACTTTTATGTTTCCAAATGGCTAACAACCAAACCAGTGTCTCAATTAAGAGGGTGTAAAAGATAAATTCTTTTACTCAGAGGTGCCTCTTTTTCATCTCTAACATTGGGGGCATGCGTCATCCCACGGGTCATGTCTTATTGCCTTCTGTTGCAAACTGAACCAACTTTTTGTGTCTACTTTTACTTATCATTTTGATTCAAAGATTAGAACAGATCAGGTGTCTCATGTTTTAGATAATACTTATGACTTATTCTCTATTTACAGTATTTGTCCTTTTAAGCAACTCCCAAACATAGCAGAAGCCACACTTACATGTTAGACACTAGAAAATCAGAGAGTTGTTGTGTAACACACAATAAGAAAGTAAAATTTCACAAAGGTTGAATTAACATAACAAATTCACATGTGACCTAGGGCCTCTCTAATAAATGCACATATATCATCAAGGGTAAGAAACAACTTAGGGATGGTGCACACTCAAAGTACAACCCTCTGCCAACAGTATTTAACAGAGACTATATTGGGAACATTACATTAAATGGCTGCTCTGCTGTCAGTTGTTAAATTTAGTTGGAGGAGAAATGGCAACTGGTTATGTGGGAACACTAAAATAGTCATTAATTACGCCCCAGAAATAGCTGCTGTAGCTTTGCCTTGGCTTTTACACTGGAGCTCTGCATAAAGCCTGGTGCAGCTGGTGTCCAACTATATTTGTTGGCATGCAAAGTTAGTATAAGTTGTTACTGTGGCTAATATTCCACGGTTTACCAAGCTAAGAAAAATGATACTTACTGAGACTAATTAACAGCATCAAAAATTAAGAACTTTTGTAAGCATATACCTTCTATAGGACCCAGCCAGTCCACTCCTAGGTATTTATCCTAGAAAAATAAAACCACGGATCTATAAAAAGAGTTGTATTCAACTGTTCACGGTAGGTTTATTTGTAAGGGTTTCAAGCTGAAAACATTCCAACTATACATCAACAGGTGGTCGGATAAACAAATTGTGGTATACTTACTCAGTAGTAAAAAGAAACAAACTACTGCTGCACATAACAACATGGATGAATCTCTCAATATCTGAGCAAATAAAGCCAGATACGAAAGACATTGTATGATTCCACTTACATAAATTTCTAAAACAAGCAAAACAAACCTATGGAGATTAAAGTCAGAAAAGTGATTACCTCAGAAGAGGATGGTAGTCCAACCTGTTTATTTATTCTTTGGTTTCCCTTGCCCAAGGAGACAAATAAAAGAATATCACTAAGAGTAATGTCAAAGAGTATACTGTTTATATTTTGTTCTAGAAATTTTATGGTTTTGAATCCTACATTTAAGTCTTTAATCCATATTGAGTTTATTTTTCTGTATGGTGTAAAAAAGTGGTCCAGTCTCTCAACACCATTTACTGAATAGTCTGTCTTTAACACATTGTATATTCTTGTAATCTTTGTCATAGATTAATTGAACATGTAGGCGAGGGTTGATTTCAAAGCTCTCTATTCTGTTCCACTGATCTTTGTGTCTGTTTTATGCTAGTACCATGCTGTTTTGATTACTATGGCCTTGGAGTATAGTTTGATATCAGGCAGCATGATATTTCTGTGTGTTTTTTCCCCCCCCTCAAGATTTCTTTGAGTATTTGGGGTCTTTTCTGGCTGCATATAAAATTTAAAATTATTTGTTCTAGTTCTGTGAATAATACCTTTGGTGTTTTGATCGGGATTGCCCTGAATCTATGGATTGCTTTGGGTAGTATGGCCATTTTAACAATGTTAGTTTTTGCTATCCATGAGTTTGGTATATGCTTCCATTTATTGGATCTTCTTCAATTACTCCCTTCAATGCTTTATAGTTTTCCCACTACAGATATTTTACCATCTTGATTAAATTTATTTCTAGGTATTTTATACGTTCTGATGCAATTACAAATGGGACTGTTTTCTTAATTTCTCTTTCTAAAAGTTTGTTATTGGTGTGTAAGAATGCAACTGATTTCTGAATATTAATTTTGTATTCTACTGAATTCATTTATTACTTCTAATATTTTTTGTTGGGATATTTAGGGTTCTCTTTGTATAGTATCATGTTCCCTGCACATAGAGAGACTTTAATTCCTCCTTTTCGACTTGGATACCTTTTCTTTCTTTTACTTGTCTGATTGCTCTGGCTAGAACTTACAGTTCTTTGTTAAGTAAAAGTGGTCATTCTCGTCTATCAGTATAATGTTAGCTGTGAGTTTGTCATATATGGCCTTTATTATGTTGTGGTACGTTCACTCTATCCATTTATAGGAGTGTTTATCATAAATGGATGTTAGATTTTGTCAATTGCTTTTTCTGCATCTATTGACATAATCATACAATTTCATCCTTCATTTTACTGATGTATTGTGTTAATTGATTTGTGAATATTGCACCAACCTTACACCCCCCAAATAAGTCCCACCTGATCATGGTATATGATCTTTCTGATGTACCTCTGAATTTGGTTTTCTAATATTTTGTTGGAGATTTCTGCATCTGTGTTTATCAGGGATATTGGCCTATAATTTTCTTTTTTTGTAATGTCTTTGTCTTGTTGTGGTATCAGGATAATGTTGATTTTATAAAATGGGTTTGAGAGTCTTGTCACCATTTCAGGTTTTTTGGAATATTTTGAGGATAGGTAGAAATTGTTCTTTGAATGCTTGGTAAAATTCACCTGGGAAGCCACTGGTCCAGGACTTTTGTTTGTTGAGAGATTTTTTTTAAAAGTCACTGATTCAATTTTCTAAGTGATATTGCTCTACTCAGTATTTCTGTTTCTTCTTTATTTAGTCTTGAAAGATTGTATGTTTCTAGGAATTTACTCATTTCTTCCAGTTTGTCCAATTTTTTTTTTTTTTTGTATATAATTGTTTATAGTATATTCTCATAAAAATCCTTTGTATTTTTGTGATGTCATTTGTCACTTCTTTTATTTCCCATTTTATTTATTGGATTCCTCTCTCTCTTTTTTGGATTAGTCTGACTAAATGTTATCAATTTTGTTTATCTTTTCAAAGAACCAGCTCTTGGTTTCATTTATCTTTTCTGTTTTTAAAATTCTATTTCATTACTTTTTCACTCTGATCTTGTACTTCACAACTTTAGTTTGAGATTTAGTTTTGTGCAATCAGCTTCAAACAAATACAGTTGATATTCAAGCATTCAACGTTAAAGTTCCCCTTTGATCAATATCCTCGATCCTAATCTCACTTTTAAAATGGCACTAATAATTTTGTGTGTGTCAAGTAATATTATAGAGATGGCATAATAAAAAATTACCTTAAGTAAGGGCTGGTTCATGTAGTGTTACAGAGAATGAGGTCCTTTTAGAGGAACTCTGTTACTACTGCTCAGGGTTTGAGATCACCACTGCTTCCAACCAAGTCAAGGGTTGTGGAAGGAATACAACGATCTATATGTTAAGAGTGGAGCAATTTAAGCCAGTGAGAGAAAGACAAATACCCTATCATCACATTTATATGTGTAATCTAATAAAAAATAAACGGATGAATAAAATAGAAACAGAGGCGTGGATACATGGAACAGACTGACAGCTGTCAGAGGGGAGGGGGGAGCAGGGGGCTAAATGAAAGAAGGTGAAGGGATTAGCCAAAGAACATATATAACCTATAGACACAGACAACAGAGGGAAGGGAGGCGCAGCCAGGTGGAGGTGGGCACGGGAGGAAATGGGGACATCTGTAAGAGTGTCCACAATAAAAATAACATTAAAATAAGAATGAAGCCATTTTACACGATTGCATATGGCTACCTCAAGAAAATAAAAGGCTTTCTCATTTCAAAATATTGTAATAATTAATAATTATATTAATGCCTATGTTGCTTGTATAGAAACTTGTAGGGCAAGAAAAGTATTATTGCCAAGTCAATTTCTCAGGTAAACCTTACTCTCTCCACAATGACTCAAATTGTATTACTAATTACTACGAATCCCACAAATTTGTTGTGAAATAATGCAAGATACAATGAGAGAGTAGAAATCATTAGTTGACCAGAATGCTGTAAAATAGTACAAAAAAATCACATTTGATATCAAATTTTTAATAAATAATTACATATTTATTTGCACCTAGGATACAACTGATTGAAAGATGAGTCCCAACTTCAGAAATGTTGTAATGTAAAAAAGCATCATAAAATTGATACAAATAGTAATTTCATATTATACAGTAAATAGAACTATCACTTTTCTGTTTAAAATTTTATTTTTATTTACATTCAATATTATTTTTTGTTGGTTTCAGTTGTATAGCATAGTGGTTAGACAATCATATACTTTACCAAGTGGTCCCTCCAACTATCACTTCTAATTACTAGTTTTCTGGAACATTTTTTATATAAAATAGTTCAGCATCTAATAAGGGCATATGAATCCATTATGCTATTTTTTCCCCTATGGGTGTAGGCTTCCCCTTGTCCATAAACTGAGAAATAACTACAAAAACACTATTAAGACAATATATTTGTATTACCATTGAGAATCATTAACTTTTAAGAATTATTTTATATGCTATCAATCTTTTTTTAAGACATAAAGATTACAGGTAAAGCTAAAAGCTCCCTTTAATCAATACCCTTAATCCTAACCTCCTGCCAGAGACAGCAGTAACAATTCGGTAGGCATCCTTCTAGTTCATTTTAAATAGTTGAACATAACATTTTAATAAAAGCATAATTCTGTTCTTTATGAATTATTTCATTCCAATTTACATGAATGTCATTATATAATATGGATCTTACTTTTTTTCAATCAACACTGTTTTAGATAACTACCCATGTTACAAAATACAGACATAGTCCATTGCTTTTAACTGCTGTTTACTATTCCACTATTTGAATATGCCACATTTTACTCATCTGTTACCCCACCAATATTTAGGTTGTTTTCAATTCAGATATCTATATCTATATAGTCGTATATTCCTTATACATATTTGTGAGTTTCTTTAGAATGTGTATCCAGAAGTAGAACTGCAGGGTCCTTTTGTCTTTTAAAAAACACTTTCCCTGCCTCAAAGTAATAGACAATATCCTGTATTTACTTCCAAGAATTTCAGAATTTGGCTTTTCTCATTCCAGTGTTCAAATTCTTTGGAATTCTGTTTCTTTATATGTTGTAGGGTTGTATGTAATTTTATTTCCCTCAATATAGAGTCAAACACTCCAATAATTTCTACTAAGGAGGCCATCATTTCCCAATTGACTCATGATGTCATATCTAATATATACTAATTTCATATATATTCGTTGGTTTATTCCTAGGTGCTCTATTCTGTAAAATCTGTTTACTTACCTACTCATGCATTAATACCACACACTACTTAATGACGATAACTTTATAATATGTGTAGTATATGGTAGGAGGTATGTTCTCTGTTCTTTTTCAAAATTGTATCAGCAATCCATAGACTTCTATTTCACATGAATTTTAGAATAATTTTGTAAAGATCCTAGAAAATTCTTGTTAGATACTTGGAACTATATTAAGTCTATACATTAATTTTAGGAGAACTGATATTTTTATGATATTGGGTTTTGTAGATACATGGTATTTCTATTTTATTCAAGCCTTATGTCCCTCAGTAAAGCTTTTTACAGTTCTTCCATAGAGATCTTAATGATTTTTTGTTTATGCCAAGATATTTTAAATGTTAAGTATAGGTTGAATTTAAGAAAAGGCCTTCTCTCATTTAGTAAACTCAGAACTTCTCACCTATATATGACCTCTCTTATGTATAGAAAGGGATGCTCTTTGAGAGAAAGCTTTCCCACATTCATTACATTCAAAGGGCTTCTCACCAGTATGACTTCTCATATGTATAATAAGTAATGAGCACTGAGAGAAAGCTTTTCCACATTTATTACATTCATAGGGTTTCTCCCCTGTATGATTTCTCACATGAAGAGTAAGCGATGAAATTCGAGAGAAGGCTTTATCACACTCATTACATTTAAATGGTTTTTCTCCGGTATGAATCTTTTCATGCTCAAGGAGATTTTGTCTCTGACTGAAAGCTTTTCCACACTGATTACAATGATAGGGCTTCTCTCCAGTATGAATTTTCTCATGTTCAGTGAGATTTGACTTCTGGCTAAAGGCCTTCCCACACACAGTACACGCATAGGGTTTCTCACCGGTGTGAATTCTCTGGTGTCGAATGAGGTTTGACATCTGAATAAAAGCTTTCCCACATTCATTACATTCATATGGTTTCTCTCCAGTATGAATTTTCTGATGTGTAATGAGATTTTCTTTCCGGCTGAAGGCTTTTCCACATTCATTACATTCATACGGTTTCTCAGCTGTATGATTTCTCCTATGTACAGTAAGGGAAGAACTTTGAGAGAATTCTTTCCCACATTCACTACATACATAGGGTTTCTCACCTGTATGACTTCTCATATGTATAATAAATACTGAGCATTGAGAGAAAGCTTTCCCACATTTATTACATTTATAGGGCTTCTCCCCTGTGTGACTTCTCATGTGTAAAGTAAGGGATGACATTCGAGAAAAAGCTCTGCCACATTCATTACATGCATAAGGTTTCTCCCCAGTATGAATTTTCTCATGCTCAATAAGATTTTGTTTCTGGCTGAAGGATTTTCCACATTCCTTACATTCATAGGGTTTTTCTCCAGTATGAATTCTCCCATGTTCAATGAGGTTTGACTTCTGACTGAAGGCTTTCCAACAATCCTTACATGCATACGGTTTCTCCCCAGTATGAATTCTCTGGTGTCTAATGAGGTTTGACATCTGAATAAAAGCTTTTCCACATTCATTACACTTATATGGTTTTTCTCCAGTATGAATTTTTTGATGTGTAATAAGATTTTCCTTCCTGCTGAAGGCTTTTCCACATTCCCCGCATCCATATGGTTTCTCTCCAGCATGTATTCTCTCATGTCTGAGGAGATCAAATTTATGACTGAAGTGTTGTCCACATTGATTACATTTAAAGGAGGTTACAACATTGGATGAGCAATGAGTAAGTTTCCCATACTTATTACATTCATATTTTTTTTCTCTTATACAGCCTTTCTCATAACTAAGTAAGTCTAAATTATGTTCCAAACCCTTACCAAGTGAGTCACATTCACAGAAGCTTTGTTGTGAAGTAACAATGTCTGAACTCAGAGGAAATAGTTTTGTAACTTTTTTACATTCAATGGCATTTTCCATAATCAGAGTTTTCTTGGAGATGAATGTGACTTTCCTCAAAAGTGTTTCCTGTTGCTTCTTGATATGTTCATCAACTCCTGAAACTTCTACAATGGAGGACCAAAGATTACTACTTTTGAATTTTTCTACTACTGCACTAATAACATTTCAGAAATCTGCATGTGGGGTTATCTTCATTTTAGCTTTAGTCCCCCAATATGAAAGAAACACAAAGTGCTAATGTCCCTAGTTCATTAGGTTTGAGAAGTTAACTCCTATGGAAAATATTATGGAAGGAAAACTAACATTTATAAACACAAGTAGCTTTGATTAATTTCAAAAGTATACTTAAACAATGCAGAAATCAGTAAAATGAATATAAGAGTTAAGATAAAAGGGTAAAGACATAAATGATGGACAGGAATACAAAAAACTAGGGGATAAAATAAACAATTGTGGATCATCAAAGTGGACTGAATGTATGTTTATTTTCTCCTACTTCCTAAAATACCATTAAAACAAAACTAAAAGAACAGAGGATCAGGTAGAGGATCCAAGATGGTGGCAGATTAGGTGGAAGGTACACTCACCTCCTCCCAGGACCAAACTGATATTACAACTAAAATATAGAAAAATCGACCTAAATAACTAACTGAACACTAGCTGAACAGAAGTCTTATAACCAAGGATTTACAGAAGAAGCCACATCAAGATTAGTAGAAAGGGCAGGGATGAGAAAAGAGCTAGCCCCACTCCCATGGTTGGCAGCTAAAATTCTGAAGGGATACCTTAGCAGAAAAGGTTCCCTCTGAGCCCAGCCCACATGGCTCAGTGGTTGAGTATCGACCCATAAACCAGAAGGTCACAGTTCGATTCCCAGTCAGAGCACATGTCTGGGTTGCAAGTTTGATGCCCAGTAAGGGGCATGTAGGAAGCAGTCAATCAATGACTCTCTCATCATTGGTGTTTCTCTCTCTCCCTCTTCCTTCCTATCTCTGAAATCAATAAAAACATTTTTTTTTGTTTTTTTTTAAAAAAAGGTTCCCCCTGAGGAACATGGAGTCTCAACATCAAGCCAGGCTGCCTAGTGTAGAACACTGGAGCCAAGAAGAGGTGCCTACATACCATCTGGCTGTCAAAATTAGCAGGGATTCTGTCCACCAGGGAAAGACAGTAGAATGCTAGAGACACAGGCACCCTCTTAAAGGGCCAATGCACAAATTCTCATTTGCAGCCACTCACCCTGGGCTCTGTGGAGAGAGGGCAGAGAAGACTAGAGTCATGTGAGAAGAGACTAGGGTTTGTGACTCTGGGGAAAGAGCTGAAGAGACAGCTGCCAGGATTCCTGAGCTGAGTTCTTCTACCACACTGCAGATGCCATCTTTCTTGGGTGAAGTACTCCTATCCTTACAGAATCATCCTGGGGTAATTAGCCCCACTCTCTGGACTCCCTGTTGCCCCACCCTATAGAGCTCATGACCTGCTGAGGAGTAAGCTACCTGGGCCATGGTGTAGAGGTCTGGGCAAACTCAAGAGGTGTCAGTGACTGAGTTGTGTGGCTCTGAGCAGGGGACACTCCCCCCACTTTCCCCACACCTGGCCAGCACCTCACCCTCACAGTAAATCCGCTAGCCCCATTCCCGTGTCCCAGCACACCACTCTGCTGAGATTGGGCCCTGGGGAGGATCTGGGATAGACTTGAGTTGTGTGGCTCTAAAATGTAGGATATTTTTTCCCTCGCATGCCTGACTGGTGGAAAGCCCTCACTTTACAAGGCCAAATCCTGATCTGTTTGGGCCTGATAAACTCCACTGTCCTTACCCTCACAACTATACGTCAACAAAATGAACAACTTGGCAAAATAGACAAATTCCTAGAAACATACAGTCTTCTAAAACTGAATCAGGAAAAATCAGAAAACCTGAATAAGCCAATAACAACTGATGAAATTGAAGCAGTAATAATAATAATAAAAAAACTCCAAGCAAACGAAAGCCCTGGTCCAGACAGCTTCACAGGGGAGTTTTACCAAACATTCAAGGAAGAACTAACACCTATTCTCCTCAAACTATTCCAAAAAATCCCAGAGGAAGGAACACTTCCAAACTCTTTTTATGAGGCCAGCATTATCCTAATTCCAAAACCAGATAAAGACACTACAAAGAAAGAGAATTATAGGTCAATATCCCTGATGAACATAGATGCTAACTTCCTCAACAAAATATTAGCAAATTGGATCTAGCAATATATTAAAAAGATCATACACCATGACAAAGTGGGATTTATTCCAAGGATACAAGGCTGGTACAATATTTGCAAATCAATAAATGTGATACATCACATAAACAAATTGAAAGACAAAAATCACATGATCATATCAACAGACACAGAAAAAACATTCAACAAAATCCAACACCCATTTTTGATAAAAACTCTCAGGAAAGTGGGAATAGAGGGATCATACCTCAACATAATAAAGAGCATATATGACAAACCTACAGCCAACATCATACTCAATGGGCAAAAACTAAAACCATTTTCTCTAAGAACAGGAACAAGACAGGGATGTCTACTTTCACCACTCTTATTCAACATAGTATTGGAAGTCCTAGCCACAGTGATGAGACAAGAAGAAATGAAAGGCATCCTGTTTGGAAAGGAGGAAGTAAAATTATCATTATTTGCAGATGACATGATATTGTACATAGAAAACCCTAAAGACTCCACCAAAAAACTACTAGATTCAATAAATGAATTTTGCTATAGTAGCAGGATACAAAATTAATATCCAGAAATCAGTGGCAATTTTATACACTGATAACAAATTCTCAGACATAGAAACTAAGAAAACAATCCCATCTAATATTGCAACAAAAAAATAAGAAATCTAGGGATAAACTTAACTTAAGAGGTAAAAGTCTTGTACTCAGAAAATTATATGACACTGGAGAAAGAAAGAGAGAAAGATGCAAACAAGAGGAAGCATATACATGTCCATAGACTGGAAGAATTAACATCATTAAAATGTCCATACTACCCAAAGCAATATATAGATTCAAAAAATACCTATTAAAACACCAATGGTATATTTCACAGATCTAAAACAAATATTCCAAAAGTGTATATGGAGGCAAAAAAGAACCCAAATAGTCTTAGCAATCTTGAGAAAGAAGAACAAAGATGGAGGGGTCACAATACCAGATATCAAACCATACTACAAAGCCACTGTAATCAAAATAGCCTGGTACTCCCATAAGAATGGGCATATAGATCAATGAAACAGAACAGAAAACCCAGAAATAAACCCATGCCTTTATGGTCAATTAATATTTGACAAAGGAGGCAAGAGCATCCAATGGAGTAAAGACAGTCTCTTCACTAAAGAGTGTTGGGAAAATTGGACAGGTACATGCAAAAAAATGCAACTGGACCACCAACTTACACCACACAGAAGAATAAACTCAAAATGGATAAAAGACTTAAATGTAAGTCACAAAGTCATAAAATTTCTAGAAGACATAGGCACTAAAATTTCAGATATCTCTTGGAGCAATACTTTTGCCAATATGTCTCTGAGGGCAAGGAAAATACAGAAAAAATAAAATGGGACTACATCAAACTAAACAGCTTCTGCACAGCAAAAGAAACAATCAACAAAATGAAAAGTGAACCCACTGAATGGGAGAGCATATTTGCCAATGATTCATCTGATAAAGGGTTAATCTTCAAAATATATAAAGAACTTACACAACTCAACACCAGGAAGACAAAGACTCCAATTAAGAAATGGGCAAAGGACCTAAATAGACACTTCTCCAAGAGGTCATATAGATGGCCAATAAACATATGAAAAAGTCCTCAAGGTCACTAATAATCAGGGAGATACAAGTCAAAACTACAATGAGGTATCACCTCACACCTGTTAGAATGGCTACTATCAATTAAACAACAAACAACAAGTGCTGGCGAGGGTGTGGAGAAAAGGGAACCTTAGTGCATTGTTGGTGGGAATGCAGACTGGTGCAGCCACTATGGAAAACAGTATAGAATTTCCTCAAAAAATTAAAAATGAAACTGCCTTTTGACCTAGCAATCCCATTTCTTGGTATATATCCTAAGAATCCAGATACACTGATCAGAAAGAATATATAAGGATTGTAGGGAGTGGCATCAGAGCAATCACAGAGTGATAGATACCCTTGGCCTCTTCCCCTGAAATTTCAACATATTAACCAACTATAATTCAAAAATGAATTCCCTACTCAATATAGAGGCACACCTGAGAGATCCGCATACTGAAACATCTAAAGGTGGGCAACTGGGAATAAGTGGGGAGATGAGAAGGGAAGAAAGCCCAGATGGTCCACAGACACAGCCCTGCAGCAGGAAGCTCAGGGTGCAGTCGGGAGAGGGGAGGAAGCTGGCCATAGCAGGCGCTTCCTTCAGCTGGCCAGGAGGAACAGAGAGCTGGGGGGGCCAGCCCAGCCAGGAGAGCAGAGTGAACAGTGACTGAACCAGCAGATGCCTGACAGAGCATGGGGTTGTGCTGCGTGGCTACCTACTGTAGCACCGGGGTGTTTCTGAAAAAGAAATGGAAACGCAGAGCCATGCTGCTCCTTGGACTCCCAAAACTTGCCTCTTGTTGCTCTCAGTGTTGGGTCGGGGAACAGTTTATCTGTAAACCAAGAGCTATTGCACTGGAACAGCTGTTTCCCTCTGTGATGGATCCCCAGGTTTGGTGGTTGAAGTGGGATGCCACAGAGGGAGGTCGGGGTTACCATTACCAGGAGGGCAAAACAAACCCCACCACCAAACAGTGCAGCTGTACTGTCTCACAGAATCCCATAGAGGTCAAGTCTGGGAGATCACAGAGGTTAAAAAAAAAAATCTTGCAATTCAGCGCATCTACCAGAAAATAGTGGAAGTAGAAAGACCTCTTTGGAGAACACTGCTGAAGGGACATTTATGCCTAGATAAAGGAGAGAAGCAAATACCATGAACAACCATGCTAACAAGGATGATCAGAAATAAAATAAAAAATCCCCAGAAAGCAAGCTGGAACGCATGGAAATATGTGATATAAATGACAGAGATTTCAAGATTCCAGTTCTGAAAATACTCAACGAGATGTGAGAAAATATAGACAGGCAATTCAGTGCACTCAGAAAACAAATCAATGAACTGACTGCCTAAGAAAATGAAGACAAAAGAAGGAGAGAATTTAAGGGTCATGAGGCAAGACAATATCCTAAAAGTAAGGCTGTAAGTAAATTAGGGAAGGTTGGCATCCTAAAATCAGATGGGGCTACAGACCCTCTAAATTTAAAAAAGGCAGATGGCTGCAATATAGGAAGAAAATAGTATCTGGAAATGTCACAGGTATCCAATCCACTCATACCATTTGTCACGCTAGAAGACTATAGCCTTTAAGAAAAGCTTGGAAAATGTGAAATACCAGCTCCCTGAACAACTGTCACGTGGCTTTCTCATTTAGAGCTGCCTTTTCACTTATTCACCTGGACAGCGCCTCCCACACATTTCTTTCTCCATCACCCATGGCTCCTCTTCCTGTTCCAACTTGAAGATCACATCTGGTTTGGTGACTTGATAGCCTATTATGGGAAACAGCAAAGGATTTGGATGCCAATCTGGAGACGGCCATGCAGATCTTGGGCTAAAGCCTGTGGGCTTGAGGGCATGTGAAGGATGAAGACCCAGGAACTTCCACAATGAGACAAGGTAACTAGCCTTTCCCGTCAAGACCAGTATGTACAGTATGTGAAGAAAGGGAAGGCTACGTTCATCCTCCAAGTTAAAATCATCACGCATTTTAAAAATGGGAAGGAATTCCATGTGAAATTGCAAAGCTACCCTTACCCACTGTGATTAGGTTGCTATAGTTTTCCAGCATCACATCCCGGTACAAGTTCCTCTGGGCAGGTTTCATTTGCTGCCATTCCTCCTGGGTGAGGTCCACAGCCACATCCTTAAACGTCACTGTTTCCTGTAAAAGCACACCCCTAATTAATATGAAGTCATCAAAATTAAACACAATGGTCAAAACATGTAAGAAATCATTTAGTTAATATTCAAGAGAGTTCATTAAAAAGTGTGTATTAGCCCAGCCAGGCGTGGCTCAGCCGTTGAGTGTCGACCTAGGATCCAGGTGATCGGGGTTCGATTCCCGGTCAGGGCACATGCCTGGGTTGCGGGCTCAACCAATGCCTCTCTCATCATTGATGTTTCTATCTCTCTCTCTCCCCCTCTCCTTTCCTCTCTCTGACATCAATAAAGATATATTAAAAAAAAAAAAAAAAAGTGTATATTAAAGTCTTCACACTTACCTAATCTGTATTAAACTCTGGGAGAAAACAAACCATGGTAGAAATATACAATAAGATTATGTTAATTATTGAGTTAGTAAATTTATGAATTCATCAGTTATTATGCAGGAAACTGGAGGTAGTAGTCACTAATTTGTAGTGGTCTGTGACTGAGATGGAAGAATTAGACATGATTCTCATGTAAGTGGCTCAGAGTCTGTCCAAGTGATCATGTGATCTAGTGAAAAAGGGAACATGAAAAGTGTGGGAGAAAAAAGAAATAAGGCAGAAGGAAAGAGGAGAGGTGTGGAAATTTGAATGTGTAAATTTGACATTTCTATAGGACTTCGAGACGGAAATGGCCACTATGCAATTAGAGATATGAAGAAAGAAGATGAGAATTTGTTGGCCATCATCCTAAAATGGGGAGCTGAATCCATGGCTGTGTGGTTGTAGAGAACATACATCGTGGGTAAAGGGCCAAGGACAGAGTCAACAGCTAAGCATCAAAGAAAGGGACTCGGGTTTTTGTTTCTTGTTTGTTTTATTTACAATTATAGCATTAGAATTAAAATCATGAAGGTGGTGTAACAGAAGCCAAGAAACAAATGACAGATTTTTATAAAAGAATGTTACTTGATCATATACTCTTCCTCCCGACTTAAAAACGTCAATATCCACATAAGGAAAAAGCTCTATGTGCAAAGGCTCTAAGAAAGAAAAGCACCCATATACCCCACATCTGAGAGAATTAGTACAAGAAAGAGTACAAAAAACATTGGCAACATGGGAAATAAAAATGAAAGTCACTGAAGGCTGAGTCACAGTGTTTCTGAGACTCTCTCTCTGGCCTGTGATCATTACTACCATCTATATTATCATCAATGTCATCTACTGAGTACTTATACGTATCAGGCACTGTTGTAATTTCTTCACCTATAATAACTTTTTAAATGAAAGGTAATTTCTTCAGTTATGATGACTATTTATTTATTTATTTGTTTATTTATTCTGTTAATCCTCACCTGAGGATACTTTTTCCATTGAGTTTTAGAGTGAGTGGAAGGGAGGGAGGAGAGAGAAAGAGACATTTAAAAAACTGGCCTTGAAATTATAAGAATTATGGAATTATTTTGGAATATCTTTTTTACTTAGGTGGCAATGAGAAGCTTTTTCTTTCCTTACCTCATACACAGTGCAAACTATAAAATGGACTTTGTGTTCCCTGTTTGCTTTTGTTTCTCCAGATCATACTCAAATCTGAGCTCGACTTTGATAATTGTATAAACCTGTTTCTGATATCTATCTGTATTTTCCTTACTTCGATTTTCACCAATTTAGTTCTTCCCAAGTTACTGGTAGGTTTAGGTACTGCACTGCAAAATAGTTCAGGAAATAAATAAATACTTAAAACATACAAGAGACTTGGTCATATCTTCTTCCTCAGAAAGGACTGAGTCCTGAGAACGCCAAGCTGAGGGAAGAGAAATAAAACAGATTTAGTTCAGACTCCAGAAGGAGGAGTACAGAAATCCTCAGCACCAGGGGGCTCTGGGGCCAGAGCACAGAGAAACGTTAATCACCAGCAGACTATAAAGACACTGAAATGTACATTTAACTAAAAATGACTAATTTAATCATGTAGGGTCTGATGGGAATTTCAGGAGGGCTAAGTTTACGGTGCCCAATGAATCCATTGCCAATATAGTATTTCCCTAGAATCCTGCTATTTTATTCCTAATGGGAAATTTATCCTACATATATAATAATGAAGATTTAAGGATTAAATCATTATGCAGCACTGTAAAGAATTTGGAAAAAAACCTTTGATTAGAGACAAGTTATAGGCATTATGGAACATTCAAATGATGAAATGAAATTCAGTCATGATTCTAATGACATTTTAAAGTAACTTAACTGATTTGTTACCCTAAAAAATTCAGGGCCTTTAGGTTAAAAATGTAAGACTGAATGCTTGCTTTTGTTTCTGCTGTGTCCCAAATCCAACCAAAATGAAAATAAAGGAACAAAGGAAGCCAAATTGTATAAGGACTTAAGCAGATAAGAGATGTCAATAAAATTTTGGAAGCTGGAGAGCAGATGACTGGTATCTAACTTAACTTGGGAAAACCATGGCGGAACCCTTACAAGGCTTAGAAATGGAGGCACCAGGTATTTCTGCAGGCAAATATTTGGGGTGGGGCTGAAATAGGCAACTGCATGTAAAGTGGGATTGAAATATAAAGAAAATAAAGGAATTAAGTAAAAATTGTCATATTGAAAGATGAGGTACTCCCCTCAACTTTATTCCTTTATTTGCCTCCCTAAAGCAGAAATTCTGGCTTAAATGCCTCAAGAAAATCTAGGCCTTCTTGCTGGATAAACTGACTAGCCCAAAAGAAACTGCATACAGATGCTGATATTTAGTCAACCTTCAATCTCCAATAAAATACCATATTAGAAAGATGGGCAAGTGATAGAAGACGATTTGATTGTGGGTGGTAGACACACAATACAATATACAGATCATGTATCATAGGAATGTACACTTAAAAAACCTACAAGTGTTTGAGAAAAATAGAAATTGCATTTAAAATAATTAAGAACTCGCTCAGCCAGTGTGGCTCAGCAGTTGAGCATCAATTTATAATCCAGGAGATCTCAGTTCAATTCCTGGTCAAGGCACATGCCCGGGTTTTGGGCAATCTAACTTTACACTTAAAGAATTTGAAAAAGGACACAAATGAAGCCCAAAGTGAGAAGGAAAGAAATGATAAAGGTCAGAGCAGAAATAAACAAAATAGAATCTAAAGAAAATACAAATGATCAATGAAACCAAGATCTAGTTATTTGAAAAGTTAAACAAAGTTGACAAATCTTTAACCAGACTCATCAAGAAAAAAGACAGAGGACCCAAATAAATAAAATCAGAAATGAAAGACAAGTAAAAACTGACACAAAAGAAATACAAAGAATTGTAAGAAAATAATACAACTAATGCCAAAAAATTAGACAATCTGAAAGAAATGTATAAATTCCTGGACACATACAGTTTTCCCCAACTGAATCAAGATGAAACAGAAATCTGAACAGGATGATTACAACTAATGAAATCTAAGCAGTAATAAAAAAAACCTTCCAACAAACAAAAGTCCTGGACCAAATGGCTTCACAGGGGAATTTTACCAAACAATCAAAGAAAAACTAACACCGATCCTTCTCAAACTATTCCAAAAAATTTAAGAGGAGAAAAGACTCCCAAACTCATTTTACAAGGGCAGCATTATTCTAATTCAAAAACCAGATAAATACCCTACAAAGAAAGAAAATTATAGGCAGTTGTCCCTGAAAAACATAGATGCAAAAATCCTCAACAAAATATTAGCAAATCTAACTCAGCAATACATTAAAAAGATTATACACCCTGATCAAGTGGGATTTATTCCTGGGATGCAAGTTTGGTACAACATCTGCTAATCAATTAACATGATAGACCACATAAACAAAATAAATAAAATCATATTATCTTACCAATAGATGCAGAAAAAGCATTGGACAAAATCCAGTACCCATTTATGATTTTAAAAAACACACCTCTCAGTAAAGTGGGACTAGAGGGAACAGATCTCAATATAATAAAGACCATATATGACAAACTGACAGCAAACATCATAATCAATGGGTAAACCAAAAGTGTTTCCCTTAAGATCAGGAACAAGACAGGGAGGTCTGCTTTCACCACTCTTATGCATCATATACTAGAAGTCCCAGCCACACCAATCACACAAGAAGAAATAAAAGGCATCCAAATTGGAAAGGAACAAGTAAAACTGTCATTTGCAGGTGACATAATACTGTATATAGAGAACCCTAAAGATTCCACCAAAATACTAGAACTGATAAATAAATTCAGAAAAGTAGCAGGATACGAAATAACTATCCAGAAATCAGTTGCATTTTTATACACTAATAATGAGCTATCAGAAAGGGAAACTAAGAAAACAATCCGATTATAGTTGCATAGAAAAATACCTAGGAATAAACTGAATTAAGGAGGTAAATGACCCATACTAATAAAATTATAAGACACTGAAGAGAGCCATAGCCGGTTTGGTTCAGTGGTTAGAGTGTCAGCCCTCGGACTGAGGGGTTGGATTCCAGCCAAGGGCGCATACTTCAGTTGCAGGCTCTATCCCCTGCCCCAGTTGGGGTGCATGCAGGAGGCAACCAATTGATGTGTCTCTCTCACATCGATGTTTCTCTCCTACTCTCTGAAAAGCAATGAAAATAATAACTAAAAAAATAACACCCTTTCCTATCTATCTTGGCAATTGAGGTAAAACAGAGCTACAATTTAGAATTGCCGTACCTTTCATCTGAAATGGGAATTATACTCCTGTCACAATGACACTGGATGAATAAGTAACATGGCTATTAAGAAATTTTAATTTATCATCTGCTATGAGCCTTTGCTACATAAAGGGTAAAAAAATGATACACAATTAAGTAGACTAATCCTTGCCCTGAACAACATAACAGAAATAATAAAACAAAAAACATCGAATTATAATAAATTTTGAGAAGTGCCATGTTTGGAATATATTCCCAATATTCTTTACATGGTTTCTATTTTTCCTCTATGGCAATTATCACTAACAAACTATTTATCACACATATTGTATGTCCATCCCCTCATATAAACTCTGTCATAACAGGGAATTATTTTTGTCTGTTTTGCCATTGATAGTAGGTGCTCAAAAAATATGTTGATAAATAGGTATAGCTACTATGCAAAACAGTATGGTGGTCAAAAATGAAAAATAGAATTACCATATGATTCAGAAATTCCACTTCTGGTTATAGAACCCAAAGAACTGAAAACAAGGACTTGAACAGATATTGAACACCCATTTTTATAGTAGCATTAATAAGTCAAAAGGTAGAAGAATTTAAGTGTCCACTGTCTGATGAATGGATAACCAAAATGTGGCATATACATACAATGAAATATTATTGAGACTTAAACAGGAAGGAAATTTCACACATGCTTTAACATGGATGAAACTTGAGGACATTATGCTAAGTTAAACAAACCAGTCACAAAAGAACAAATATTGTCTAATCTGGTTTATATGAGGTAAGAGAGTAGTCAAATTCATAGAGACAGAAAGTAGAATGGTAGTTGCCTGGGACTTGGAGATCAAAGGAATGGAGAGTTATTATTCAATGGGTACAGAGTTTCTGTTTCGCAAGATGAAAAGAGTTCCATGGATAGATGGTAGTGACGTAGGCATAGCAATGTAAATGTAATACCACTGAACTGTAGACTTAAAAATGGTTAAGGTAGTAAAATGTCTTGTGTGTGTTTTTAGCTTTATTGAAGTATAATTGATGTTTTAAGAAACTGCATGTATTTAATGTCTATATCTTGATGAATTTGGACATATGCATACCTCTGTGATACTACAACCAAGGTACTAAACGTATCTACCACCTCCCAATATTTTCTTGTGTTCTTTTGTATTTTGTGGACTTTTTCTTTTTTTTTGGTAAGAACACTTAACATGAGATCTGTTCTCTTAACATGTATTAGAGTGCATAACATTGTCCTGTTAATATAGGTACTATGTTGTACAGATCTCTAGAACTTATTCATCTTGCATAACGGAAACTTTGTAACCACTGAAAAACAATTCCCCATATTCCTCTTCCCCTAACCTGTGGAAACCACCATTCTATTCTCTGCTTCTGTTTTACAAACCTCATATAAATGGAATCATGTGGTATTGTCCCATGACTGGCTTATTTCACTCAGCATACTGTCCTCAAGGTCCATCCATGTAGTCACAAAAGGCAGGATTTCCTTCTTTCTTCAGGCTGAATAATAATCCATTTTATGTACATAACACATTTTCTTTACCCATTTATCTGTTGATGGATATGTTTCCATATGTTGGCTATTATGAATAAAGCTGCAATGAACAGATATTAAAATGGTAAATCTTATGTGTTTTATATATATATGTATGTGTGACACACACACACTATTACTACTAATTTTGAGTATTTAAAATTAGAAGAAAGTAATATATCAGACAAGAATAACATAGAAATGGGTGAGTCATTTGGAGTGAAAGGGTTCTAAAATCTGACTTAAGTTTGGCGTTTTTAAAGCATGCATGTAAAAAAATCAAGGATAAGAAAAGAAACTAAAGCAATGGGAAGGGAAAAGGAGATAAGGTTAACCTGCACACAAAAAAAGGCATAGTAAATAGAAAATAAAACAAATTTATATTGGCAATTGCAATAAATGTAAATGAATTAAACTCACCTATTAAAATAACAGTCAAACAGGGTAAAAGGGAAAAGTCCAGCAATATACTCTTTATAGGAAACAGACCTGAAGCATAAAGACATAAAGGAAAGGAGTTGGAAATGAAATTCCTAAAAAACACTCACGATAACAGAACCTGAAAAGTAGTATTATAAGACAAAAAAGAACTTGGACTACAGGGCATTCACCAGGATAAAGAGGCCCCTTCCTTCCTTCCTTCCTTCCTTCCTTCCTTCCTTCCTTCCTTCCTTCCTTCCTTCCTTCCTTCCTTCCTTCCTTCCTTCCTTCCTCCCTCCCTCCCTCCCTCCCTCCCTCCTTCCTTCCTTCCCTTTCCCTTTCTTTTTCCCTTTCCCTTTCTTTTTCCCTTTCCCTTCGCCCCCCCTCTCTTTCTTTCCTTTCTCTCCCTCTCTCTCTCTCTCTCTTTATTGATTTCAGAGAGAGGAAGGGAGAGAGATAGAAACATCAATGATGAGAGAGAATCATTGCTCGGCTGGCTCCTGAGGCTCCTCCCCTACTGGGGATGGGTTGAAACCCAGGCACTTGCCCTGACAGAATCCAATCTTGATCTCCTGGTTCATGGGTCCACGTGGGCTCAACCACTGAGCCACCCCAGCAGGCCAAAAGGCTTGTTTCTTAATGTGGAATCTTGGCACCAATTCTTTACCCCCTCCCCCCATAGGATTATACATTCACACCCTTTGCCATGTAATTTTGTCTTGCCTTCTGACTGTGGTTGGCCACGGAGGTTTTAAGGGTGTTTTGTATACTCCATCTTGTGCTCTAGTGATCCACGATGAGAAAAACATGTCCTAGTAACCACTATCCTTTTAGCTTGAGCTGCAGAAAGAACACACGTGGGGCAGATCAGAATTCCTCCCGCAGTCCAGCCATTCAGCCAAGCCCAAGCCAGATAAGCTGAATACAGAGGACCTGCAAACCAGTTAACATGAGAATGAATGTTTGCTGTTGTACGCCACTGACTTTAGGAGTGGCTTGTCAGGCAGCGTTATTATCACGGTAATAACTAACGAACACATCTAATAGAAGCCATAAGATGATGAGATAGTCAATCTGGAAAAGCTCACCTAGGAAAACTGGAGAGAACAGGGCCAAAAACTTCGGGGGGGGGGGGCAGCAAAGTAGACTAAGGAGTGGCCAGTGGGGAGGGGACCCCTTGAAACCAAATACAATAGAAAATCGTTTTCAAGAGTTATCAACTATGACAAACCCTAACAGAAGTCAACACAAATTGAGATAAGACCCACCACATACCACAAACACCTCACTACAGGCCTTTCATGACAACCACACAGACAACACCACACACGTCATCATAATCACACACAGCTACAAACGTCACCGTGACGCTCACCCCCGTCCCAGTTACTGTCACACTCACACACACCATCACTCTCACGCACAGCACCCTAGTCACACACACACTAATTCCTGCCGGCCTCCTGTTCCAACAAGCACAACCACTCTCCAGGAGCGTAGTCCCGCCGCGAGCCCCCCGCACGGCCCTCACTCTGGACACGCCGGGCTTCCTTAGAGGCTCCGTCGGTCGGCAGCGCGCGAGGTGCGGCCCGGCCCCCTCCCCGCCCTCCTGCGGGGCCGCGGCGGCGTCACCCCGGGAAACGCCCGAACGCACACCCGGCGCGCAGCTCCCAGGAGGCCGGGCGAGGCGCCTGGAAGGCGGGCGCCGGCCGGAACGGAGCACCGGCCCTCCGCCCCTGCTTCCCCACGGAGGCGCCGCGGCACAATGCCTCCCAGAAGGCCTCGCGGCGCCGCTCAGTTCCGGCCCGCCGGCGTCCGGCGTTTCCTGGGAGAGGGAGACTGAGCCGGGGCGGCTCCCGGGGCTCGGCCCGCGGCGCCCAGCTGCTGCGAGTCGCGACTCCTACGACGCGGCCAGCCGCAGAGAGTTGCGGGAGCAGGTCTTTCGGGGGGGCGGAGGCGGGGCGCTGAGAGAAACCGGCCGCGGGTCTCGCTCGGGACCACATTTCCCAGAGGGCCCGGCGCCCTTTCCGAGGGAACCCGAACGTCGCGTCCGGCCTGGCGGGACCGTTGAAACTGTGAGGTGGGGAGACCGTGGGCCCCGGGGAACCGGCTCGGCTGTCAGGTCGCAACTCCGGCTAGATCCCCGGCCCTGGTCGGGGTGTGTGTGGGAAGCGACCAATTGATGTGTCTCTTTCACATCAGTCTTTCTCTTCCTTCTACTCTCTCTAAAAAGCAATGGAAAAAATATCCTTGGGTGAGGATTTAAAAAAAAATAAATTATCCAACTAGAGTTTTGATTGGATTACTTTGAATACATAGACTAAGTTGGAGAAAATTGACAACTTTATAATATTAAATTGTCTCTTCCAGAAGCATGGAATGTTTCTTGATTTATTCATTATTTTAATATTTTTATTATTAAAGATTATTCTCCATAGCACATATTTTTATTATTTATTGAGTTACTTTCTAGATTTTTAAATAGATTTTGTTGCTTTTGTGAGCATCCGTAATTGTCTAGCAGAGAAATACTGGTGCAGAGAAATACTACTAACTTCTTTTTAATATGTGAAAAGGAGTTTAATCTTATTAGTTATTGGGGAAATGCAAATTAAAACTGCAATGGGATAGGTTTTTGGTGGAGTCTTTAGGGTTTTCTATATGAAGAATCGTGTCATCTGCAAAAAACATGACAGTTTTACTCATTCTTTTCCAATAGGGATATCTTTATTTCTTTCTCTTGCCTGATCACTCTGGCTAAGCCTTCCAGTACTTTGCTAAACAACAGTGTCCAGATTGGGCATCCTTGTCTTGTTCCTGACCTCAGAGGAAAAGCTTCCAGTTTTTCACCATTGAGTATGATACTACCTGAGAATTTGTTATATATGGCCTTGATTATGCTTAGGTACTTTCCTTTTATACCTATTTTATTGAGTGTTTTAATCATAACTGGATGTTGTATCTTGTCAAATGCTTTTTCTGCATCTATTTTCATATGATTTTTATCCTTTAACTGGTTAATGTGGTGTGTCACATTGGTCAATTTGCATATGTTGAACCATCCTTGAGCCCCTGGAGTGAGCCCCACTTGATTGTGATGTATTATCTTTAATGTATTGTTGTATTCAGTTTGCTAGTATTTTGTTTAGGATTCTTGCATCTGAATTCATCAGAGATATTGGTCTATAATTTGTGTGCATGTGCATGTGTGTGCATTATCCTTGCCAGGTTTTGGTGTAAGGGTAATGTTGACCTCATAAAATGAATTAGGAAGTATTGCCTCTTCAGTTTTTTGAAAGATTTTGAGAAGATACATATTAAATCTTTGAACGGTTAGGAGAATTCACTAGTAAAGCCATGTTATCCTGGACTTTTACTTTTTTGAGAGGTTTTTGCTGATTGTTTCAGTTTCCTTACTGTTGATCAGTCTGTTTAGATTTTCCAGTTCTTCGTGACTCAGTCTAGGAAAGTTTATACATTTCTAAGAACTTGTCCACTCTAGCTAGTTTATTGAATTTGGTGGTGTATAGTTTTTCATAGTATTCTTATATAGTCCTTTGTATATATGTGGTGTCCTTTGTAACTTCTCTTTTATTTGATTTGTTTGAGTCTTTCCTCTTTTTTTCTTAGTGACTCCAGCCAGAGGTTTGTCAATTTAATTAATCTTTTCAAAGAACCAGCTCTTTGTTGCATTAATTTTTTTCTATTGTCTTTTTGTTTTCTATTTTAATTCTGTTCTAATTTTTATTATTTCCTTCCATCTGTTGACTTTGGTTTCATTTATTCTTCTTTTTTAGTTATTTAAGGTGAATTTTTTGGGTTTTTAAACTCTATTTTTATTGTTGACACTATTACAGATGTCACCATTCCTCCCCCCCCCTTTGCTCATCTCCACCCCCCTTCCCTCTGGCCATCACCACACTATTGTCTCTGTCTATGGGTTAGGTATATGTGTTCTTTGGCTAATCTCTTCACCTTTCATCCAGTCCCCCCAACCCCCTCTCCTCTGACAGCTGTTAGTTTGTCAGTCTGTCAGTGTTTCATATATCCATGCTTCTGGTTCTATTTTGTTTGTCATTTTATTTTTTTCATTAGATTCCACATATAAGTGAGATCATATGGTATCTGACTGGCTTATTTCACTTAACATAATAATCTCCAGGTCCATCCATGTGGTCACAAAAGGTAAGAGTTCCTTCTTTTTATGGCTGTATAGTATTTCATTGTTTAAATGTATCACAGCTTTTTTATCCACTCATCTACCAAGAAATGTTAAGTTTTTCACTTGAGATTTTTCCTGTTTCTTGAGATAGGTCTGTAATGATGTAAGCTTTTATTACTACTTTTGTTGTATCCCCCAAATTTTATGTTGTATTGTCATTCTTATTTTTTCTAGTTACCTCTTGATCTCTTTGTTTCTTCTTTAACTCAGTTACTGTTTAGTAGCATACTCTTTTTTAAAAAAAAATATTATTTTATTGGTTTCAGAGAGAGAAAGGGAGAGATAGAAACATCAATGATGAGAGAGAGTCATTGGTTGGTTGCCTCCTGCACGCCCCCCACTGGGGATCCAGCCTGAAACCTGGCATGTGCCCTGACCAGGAATCAGACTGTGACCTCCTGGTTCATGGGTTGATGCTCAACCACTGAGCAACATTAGCCAGGCAAGGACCAGTTTTTCACATGGCGCTTCAGAGAGAAGAGAAGGAGAGGCAAGAGTCTTATGGGGTCCCTGCTGCTCCATATCATTTCTAGCCTGACCTGGAGGTACCTCTAAGGTACCACCCCCCAGCCTCTAGTTACAGCCACTTCCTCTGACCCTCCCCTGACTTCCTCTGAGCTTCCAGGGGCCTGAAGTCTTTCTTTCACAGATTTCACAAACTTATCAGCTCTCGTTTCCTGGCTAGTCTTTAAAAGAAAACTTCAGCCCTGGCCAGTGTGGCTTAGTTGGTTGAGTGTTGTCCCGTGCACCTAAAGGTTGCTGGTTCGATTCCCAGTCAGGGCACATACCTAGATTGCAGGTTTGATCCCCACTTGGGGTGCATATGGGAGGCAACCAATTGATGTTTTTTTCCTCCTCTCTCTCCCCCTCTAAAAGTCAATTAAAAGTGACTTTATTTAAAAAAAAAAAAAAAAAGCCTGGCCAGTGTGGCTCAGTGGTGGAACATCAGCCTATGATCAAGGAGATCATGGTTCGATTCTTGGTCAGGGCACATGCCTAGGTTTCAGGCACTATCCCCAGTATGGGGCATACAGGAGGCAACCAATCAATGACTCTCATCATTGATGTTTCTATCTCTCCTTCTCCCTTCCTCTCTCTGAAATGAATAAAAATATATTTAAAAAAATAAAAAGACGGAAAACTTCAGTTCTGTTATCTTTCTGGTTTGGGCCTCAGGCTGAAACCCTCCCTCTGCCCACTGGTGGCATCCCTAACCTCACCTTGCAAACCAATTGTTGTGTATATATTTTTCTGATTACAAAAGTCATACTTCACCCCTGTGGAGAACTTAGAAAATATAGTAAAAAGAAAATGAAGAAAAAAATCACCCAGCATCTCTTCCACATATCAATGACCACTGATAACATTTTGGAGAGGGTCCTTCAAGTCTTTTGTTTTTAATGCAGTAAATGTTCTTTCTTTTTTTCTTAAAAAATGGGACTAAAATGACAAATTCTCTTCTAAAAAATAGGTTTTCAAGGGACAGGTGCAGCAAGAGCAATAAAATGTTGATAATTATTGGTGGGAGCTGGGTGTTTGTTGTACCATTCTCCCTACCTTTGAGTATGCTTGAAAAGCTTTATTAAAAAAATGATGAATTAAAATGTTTATGTTTACTTTATATACCACTCCATACGAAAGCTGCAGCCATATCAGAACTTTATTAAGTTCTGCTCTCTGGAGGCAACCAGGACTGAAATGATGGGAGAACCCAGGAGCTCTGAGCTGGAGGAGGGAGTGGATGACAGGTGTCCACTGTAAGCTCTCACCTGATATGCAGGTCTGCCAGGTTGCGGCACATGCTCACTGCCCTCAGCATGCAGTGCACCCCTTCCACCGAGAGCCTGTTGTCACTGAGGCTATGGAGAGGAAGAGGAAGGCAGCCATCAGCAGGGGCTGAAGTCCCCAGCTCCAGACAGCTCCAGGCCCCTCCTCCTGGCTCAGCAGCTGGCTGGCTATCACTCCTGGGATGTCCTGGATCCTTAACCAGAGGGATTCCTGCTCATCTCCTGCTCATGTGGATGAGCCAAGAGACACAAGACCCTGCCCCACTCAGAGAATAAAGTTCTCCAGCTGGAGCCATCAGAACCAACTCACTGCTTTCACCTCTCTGAGCCTCAGTTTCCTGGCATGTAAAATGACCATCATTCTAAGCACATTTAACAAATGGGGAAACAGCCTCAGAGGTGTTGAATTACTATCCCAGGGTCACAAAGCTCTACAAGCTACTAAATGACAGAGCCAGGATTTCAATACAAACCAAGGCTCCAGATCAGTTCCCCAACCTCAGCACTTCCCACCCCAGCCCACACTTGATGCTGAGACCCCAGTGCACCCACCCAAACAGCACCCCCACCTCACCATGCAACACTGAGCAAACCCAACAGCTCAATACCCGTCTTTCCGTCCCACCACCCAACAACCTGCCCCTTTACCCAACGCTCTACCCTCACCTTAACACACCACATACCACCCCAACAACCCAACTCAACACCCCAGTGCCCACCCATCCAATACACCAGGCTGGCTCCATGCAATACTCCACCTCACCGCATCCTGCTCCACCCCAGGGCTGTTGTAAGGACAAACTGGAACACAAGCCACTGAGGTAGAAGGGACACATTCTACAAGGGGTTTTAATAGTTGGAATTAAGTGGCTCATGTCAGAGGCAAAAGCAAGGCAGGCATGGTTGAGCCACTTTGACTTCACTGGAGTTGGGAGAAGGGGGTGGGGAGCAGCTCCCTAAGTGACTATGGACATGGGGGTCGGGGTGGTCGGGACCAGCTGGGACTCTCCAGGGCCCCCCCCTGTTACCCAGCAGCGGGGTGGGTAACTCCAGTTTCCCAGTGATGTGCAGCTGGGGGCAGCCTCTGCCATCAGTCGACAGCCTTCGTTCTCCAGCTGGTTCCCTGAGAGGCTGAGACAGAGGGGCCTGATGCCCTGGGCTGCTAGGGTGGGGTCCCCCCTCAACACACACGCAGACCCTCATTGACTATCCCAACATCCTCCTTTCCTTCTTGCTCCAGGGCTGGAATCTGAGCTCCACTAAATACTGGCTGTGTGACCTTGGGCAACTCTTGTTGCTCTGTGGGCCTTTATTGTCTCATTTGTGAATGGTGAAGGTTGTTGCTGAGGTTGTGACTGTGGGTCTAGAGGGAATCACAGGTGGAGAAGCCCTCCAGAACGACAACCAGGAAAGGCAGGCAACAGGATTCAGAGCCCTCCCTGAGGGAGTAACAGAGATGAACTAGAAAGTCATCTTTGAACTGGAGAAAGTAGGCCCTTGTGCCTTGTTTTATTTTGCTCATCCCCTCACTGTACAGATGAGGAAACTGGGGCCGCACCGGTGGGTTTAAGAGCTTCAAAATTTGAAAGTTAAGAGAATAGATCCTAAGATTTTTCATCTCCAGGAAAAAACCATCTTTTCCTTTTTGTGTGTGTCTGTATGAGATGATGGATGTTAACTTATTGTGATAATCACTTCATGATACATGTACATCAGATCATGCTGTACACTTTAAATTTGTACTTTGTGTATGTCAGTTATTTCTCAGTAAAACAGGAGTGGGGAGAAAAAAGTCACAAAGACCCAGATTTGATTCCTGGCCTACCACTTACTAGCTGTGTGGCTCTGGGAAAGTTAGGAACAATCTCTGGGTTGATGTACTCATCTGGGAAGGGAGGGTCACCAGGAACCTCAGGACAAAATAAGGGATTTGGGTGTAAAGGCTGCCTTGCCTCTTCGAGGAGCAGCACACCCCCTGGAGGTGGTGGGTCTCCATCCATGGCTGCACTTAGCATTGCCCAGAGTGCCTTCTAAATACTATTTAAAAAAAGTCCCCATGTGATTCTAATGTGCAGTTAGGGTTGAGATCCACTCAATGGTCTACAGTTTCACTAAATTAAGTATAGTCTAGCAGCATAGACATCACTTGGGAGCTTCTTAGAAATGCTGAATCCCAGGCTCTGCCCCAGCCCTGCTGAGCCCAAATCTGTATGGTAACAAGATCCCCAGATGATTGAATGCACATTGCAGTTTCTGTAAGTGCAATTTGATAGTTTGAGAAGTGCAGCTGGACAGTGATTTCAGATGTGTGTGTTTGAGGGAGCAATGAGAGCGCAGTTGGGGAGGACTAGGAGCCTGTGTGGATAGGAAGGGAGATTCTGTGACTCCCATCAGAAAAGTAGTCATTCAGTCTGTAAAACCATAGGACGGAGGCCAAGTGACAAAATAGCAAAGTGAGCTTATCCCAGCCTTTCATATAGACCTGGCGACTTACCAGCGAGATCCCATTCTTGGTGAGAAGACTCAAGCTGAAACCTGGAGCACTGTTTTGATTACACTGCTTACTGGCCCATAGTCTTACTTTTCTTTAAATTTTGTTTTCATGTATGTATTTAAACAACCTACTTTTGGGAGGAAGGGAGCAGGGAGAGTGGACCCCATCGGCGTTGGATAGAAAAATAGTCCAGGCATCCAAGCAGGCAGGTGGCAGGAGAGGCAGGCTCTTAATAAAATGAACAAGGGGATTGCACACCAACCGGAGGCAGCACAGCCAGCTCTGCAGTGCTGACGATATTGTGGATTTTTGTGCTGCAAGTTTCTTGGAGCTTAGAACTTGGGCAGAGATGAACGGGAAAGAAGGAGAAGGGGAAAGAAAGTAAAACAAGCAGCAAATGAAAAGAATGTCCCTGAGCTCTGGCTGCTGCTGGCTGTGTATTTCATCTGGCTTGGAGCTTCTGGTTGGCGCTGTTCCTTCCTCAGTCGGGACCTCCCTGGTCAAGGCCTCATCAGGCTTTGAGGGACTCCTAATCCAGTCTTGGGTAAGGGGAGGGGGCAGCACAACCCCCTTGGCATAAAGGTGCACACTGAGGGCTCAAGGTCACCTTGGCATCATTTCCCAGGAAGGGGAGACATAATTTGGGGCTCAAGGTTTCCAAGTAAACTTTTTGGATCTTCTATCTGCCCATCCCTTTTCCCATGACTAGGCTGATGGCTTCACTTGGTGCCAGGTGTGCCCTGGCCCTATAAGGGCACTCACTGTACAGGGCTCGGTGTATTTGGCACTTGGCCAGAGGACTTTATCCTTATGCTTGGCAGGGGATTGAGGAAAATGTGGAGTTTGCAAAGGTCAGGGCTGAGCCTTCCAGGTGAGCCACTAGCAGGCTGAGACATCCCAGGCTCCTAGGCCAGGTAGGAACAACCCCTAACTTCCTTCTGGGTCCAATGGCGAAAGAGGTTTTCTCAGAAATCTGGGCCAGCCTGCCCTCCAGTGGTGCTCGGCTGTAACTGCACTTTCCCTGCCTGCTTTTCACAGTGCACTTGAAGCTTTTGAGGAAGGCTCTTCTGAGATCCACAGGCAGGTGACCAGGAGGTGTTCTCCTGTCATTTCAAGCATCTCGCCCTCTCACATGATATTGAACCCTAAAAGGGGGAAGGAACTAGCATGTAAGCTACCTCTTCATACTACGGACTTTGCATACCTTGTTTCCCTGACCCCTTCATAAGTCCTGGGGACCAGGGACTATTACTAACTTATGTAAAGGATAGCCCCTGGCTTCCGGGTCACGTTATTGTCCACTCTATGCCCATCTGACTTTCAAAGCCATGTTTCTAATGTGCCACCTGCCCATGGAGACCCTCTAAGCCAGAAGTTTCCAGGCTCTCACAAGAACCAGGCAAGCAGCAAATGGGAGGGGGACATTGGGGAGTGGGACATTGGACATTGCGGAAGACAGGGATATGTGCCACATCTAAAGGACACAGTAATATGGTTCCAGCACATTACTCTTTTTGTTGTTAATCCTCACCTGAGGATGTTTTTACCATTGATTGTTAGAGAGAGTGGAAGGGAGGGAGGGGAAGAGAGAAAGAGAAAGAGAGAGAGAGTGAGAAACATCGGTTGCCTCCTGGACCTGCCCTGACCTGGGCAGGGGTCGAGTTTGCAACCCAGGTACGTGCCCTTGACCAGGAATTGAACCTGCGACCCATCGGTACATAGGCCAGTGCTCTAACCACTGGGAAATACCTGCCAGGGCTCCAGCAGGTTACTCTTGAGAATGCTGTCTAGCCCCTAAGAGAAGTTGAAAATATGGAGTTTTATATAAAAGTTCCTGATTTTAAATGTTGACAATTCAGAAAAGAGTTTAAATTTAATGCAGGTCAAACACAGAAGGTCTCTAACATGTTGAGCTTCTATAACACCCTCATGGGGCAGGTGAGGTCTGGTGAGAAGAGGTGGCTTGCCTGTGATCATATGACCATATAGAGGCAGAGCACAGACCTTACCTCATGTCTCCTGATTCCCAGGCTAGTGCTGCTCTCAGCACACCTCTCTGTGGTCTGCTCTGCTCTCCAGGCCCCAGGGCAGGGGGTGAACCACTTCTGACTTCAGTGAGGTAGTGGGACATGTCAGACTCAGACTAGAGGCTGGGAAGCTATCCACATTTATTGGCCACACTTAGCTTAGAGTATAACAGGGCCATCCTTGCACCCTCTTGGTAGCATGTAGCCCCTGGGAGCTCACCTGGATCCCGCTGAGGTAGTGGCTGGGCTCCATGGCCTTGCCTGGTTATCTTGGAAGTGCCCACTCCTTGCACCCTTAGACCTGGCTTTGTCCCTTACACAGGACAGGCTGGGCCCCTTCCATTTCACAGGTCAAGCTGGCTCACCCTAGACCTGGGCCCTAGTCCTCGTAGGTCAGCATTTAAATGGAGGAGTCACTAGTTTACTAATGGGCAAACCAAGGCTTGAGGCTGGATGAGGGGACTCATCCAGAAGACTCATGGCTGAGTCCCTGGCTTGGTCCAGGGCCCTGGCCCTCGGGCCACTGGGTGGGTCATTGTTGAGACACTCCCCATCCCAGTTCTGAGCAGAAGACATTTTCTGGCTTAGTTGCTCTAGAAATGCAGTTTATAAATACATACTTGTTTTTTTTAAAGAAGTAATAAATTAGATCTTGGACCAGCCTGAGGACATTTGGCAGCCATGTATCATGTAACATGGACATTTGTCATGTGTCTTACATGAACCACCAATCATATGTTCTTCTATGCATGGTGCTAGGACCCTTGACACTGACCTGCAGGCAACACTGCAAGTTCCATGTAATGTCACATGGAACTCTGTCACATGTGACCCGTGTCATGCATCACATCATGACACCCTCGTTGTGCTACATGCTCCTACTGGTCACGCATATCACATGTGATACAGGGTAGTCTACTGGCCACACCAGGCTCCTGGTTCCCAAAAAAGCCCTCTCCAAAGACTGTAACAGGACAAACATGTCCCTCCCTCCTGGGGCAGGTGCAGGGGCACCCTGCTGCGGCTCTTCCTGAGCCCTCCATCCTGGCGAGTGGAAGTTGGCTTCACTTGGCTGGATTCAAAGGGTCTTGAGCTGGCCATCAAGTACCCCAAGAGGCCTGTGGCTCGTTGGGGAAGAAAGCAAAGTCCAGCCGGGGCTCCTGGCTCTGTAGACGCTGGGCCAGGTCGGGAGGGATGTGGTTTTTCCAGAGGCTGTGGGACACAGAGACAGACACTCAGCATCCATCCCCTTGTCTCTGCCCTCCATCCTATCTACAGATGGGGAGACTGAGGCCCCAAGGAGAAGAGTTGTGCCCAGAGTTACCTGGCAGAGGCAGGTGTTAGACCAGCACGGCTACCCTAGTCATGGTGTTCCCCACCCCGACTCCCACTCAGTCTTCCTCCATGAGAGCTAGTGATCCCAGCCACGTCCCCATTCATATGACGCACTGTCAAATAAGAACAAGCTCCCCTTCTTCAAGACACTTTACTGCCATTGTCTGAAATTGTCATATTGATTTTTATAGAACAAAACACTTCAATTATCCATGAGAAGTCTTAACATGCTACAATGTGAATGGTGTCCCATAGATGCAATGCCGTTGCGCAGTGCACAGCCTATACAACTGTATGTGGTGCCTCTGATTAAAGCTACCAGAGTAAGTGCTTACTGTGTGCCAGGAATTGTGCTCTGTGCTTCATACAATCATTTAGTCCTCACAGCAACTCTCTGAGGTGAATACTATCATCCCCATTGTATAGATGAGGAAGCTGAGGTTCAGAGAGGTTGAATTACTGATGCAAAGTTACACAATCGGTGGTGGCAGATCTGGGATGTGACCCAGGTCTGCTTGCTGCCAAATTCTTGGTCAAGTGGTCCAAGTCTTGATAATCCCCAGCCTGGGTCCTGCCTCCTTCTACAGGGCATCCCCTTACACTGTAGGGGTTGGTGAGGTCTCCCACCCACCATCCCCGCCCTTGCAAGCCCCTGTTACCGGATGACTTGGATGCCAGACCCCTGTGCCAGTCCTTCAGCCAGGAGCCAGGCTCCATAAGCTGTGATCCGATTCTTCTCCAGGCTTCCCAATGCACAGCAGAGGAAGGGGAAAGACAGAGACTGCCATGAGATGGGGCAGGCTTCCCTATGTCCCTTCCCCAGGGGACACGGGCTCCCCACACATCTGCTCAGAGAATCCAAGAGACACAGTGCAACAGGAGGACTGCGGGCTGGGGCCCAGGGAGAGCTAAGCTTGGCAGCAGCTTGGAGAAAACAGCAGTGCGCAGGTCAAGGAGAGCTCCCTGGGAGGCAGGGGCCTGATCCAGTGCCCTCTTGGCTTTCCCCTGGACGTAGGTTCCCCTTTGGCCCTCCCCGCCCCCTTCTGGCTTCCCAGGATAGGCCCCTCATACTCCACTCTCTTCAGCCGGTACATCCGTGGCAGAACCCTGGCCAGTTCAGCAGCAGCCTCGTCCCCAAGCAGGTTCCAGGACAACCTGAAGGGCAGGGGCCCAAGGTCAGCATCAGGACAGCAGGGAGGTGGAGAGGTGAAGACAAGGTGGCAGGTGGCAGGTGGGGAGGGCTGGGGCCAACAGGGGTGTGTATGTGCCATGCAGGTACAGAATTACCTGATGGGGTGCTTGTGCGCCCTCCCCTGAAAACTTTTCAGGGCACAGGTGGCTCCTCCCCGCCAAAACCCATTCCCAAGCTGGTCATCCCTTAGAACCCAGATAGCTTAGGATCTAGCTGTCCCGAGAGTTTAGAAGACTGTTTGCAGAAACAGTGTCATGATCCAAACTTCCACCATGCATGTGCCTCCATGATGACTTTTGTCACATCCATGCACCTCTTATGTTATTTGTTTCATATTTTTCCTTAAATAGGTTCTACCTCCTTTTTTTTAACTTTAAGAAATTAATCTTAGGAAGCATTTATAATTACTATCAATGGAAAACATATGTTGAGGACTTTAAATAGAAGGTAGTTACAAGGATACACACAGGGCAAACGACAGTATTGCTAAGCCAGAACCTATGTCCTTCCTAAGGTGCTGAGCCTGTGGCCTGCCCCCTGCTGGCTAAAAAGGGAGACTCACCAGCATTGGGTGTAAAAGTGAGTGAGCACTGACCTGAGATTTCCAATTTGGTGTCAAGTAATGAGAAGCATTAAAATCTTTAGGATGCAAACCTGAAATTTTATAATCATGTGCCCTGTACTTTAGGAAACAGCATTTTCTTCTATACTGTAGTCAGGGCCCCAGGCTAGTCCTGGAAGCCCAGTTCCTGGCAGTGAGGCAAGGCCCCAGGGTTAGGTTTGAGTGCCTCTGATTGCCCCGGGGGGGGGGGGGGGGCCCACAAGGCCAGTGGGCGGGTCCGGGCCTGCTGGCTTCAACTACTCTTTGCTACCCACAGATGGTTCGGAAATCAGGGTTCCATAAACCAGGTGAGGTGGTCTATCCAGCCACCCCCCAAAGGGAAGGTCACAGCAAAGAGCCTTTAGGGACCATGTGGTCCACTTCCCTCCTACCACTCCACAGGTGGGGAAGGGCAGGAGAGGCTGAATGACCTGGCCCAACCTCCCTTGCAGCTCATGTGTTAAAGCTTCCTTGAGAGGGGATCTGAGCAAGAATGACCTTCCCCATTAGAAATGGGAGGAAAGAACCAGTTCCAGGCCCTACAGCGGGTCAAGGCCACACCCCAGATGCCTGCTTTTCCCACTCACAGGATTTCTTCCAGGGCTGGGCAGAGCACGAAGCTGGCAGCGAGGGGCTTGGCAGCCTGGTTGTCAATCTCACAGGAAACCAGGCTAGGGCAGGAAAAGGGATTGGGTGGAGGTGTCTGAGTCAGGGGCACCTCCCCAGACCCCCTCTCCCCATGCTGTAATCTGAGCTGGAGGGAGTGGAGTGACCAGGGTCCGGGGCATGTGGGAGTCTTAGAAAAGTGCCCCATTTGGCGCCAGGCTCTCCCTGGACCTGAGTCACTTCCAAGGCCTTCCAGGCTTCAGAGAGGGCTACCTTCCCCACTCTCCCACCCCAGTTCCCCAGGTAGTCAGGGGAGGCTACTTACTCAATCTGCCTAAGTAGTGGGAGCCCCTGACAGAAATGTGGGACCTGTCTGGCCAGGTTGTTCTCTGCCAAGCTGCAGGGCAGAGAGACATCTGTAAGAGGAACTCCAGAACCTCCCTGGCCTGTCCCCCTGCCCAGGCTCCATGGCTTCTACTCACCTGATCTCTTCCAAATGTGGGCATCCATCCAGGGCCTGGCTGAGGCTCAGCACTCCCTCTGGGCCCAGACGGCTGGACTGCAGGCTGGGGAAAGGGGAGGGAGTGAGGGGAGTCTTAGGGAAGCAGATGTGGGGGCTGGGGGGTCAGGACACCCCACTCACACACAACCTTGTCTCAGGTTATACCGCTAGATCTTGGATGGTCTCTGGGTAACAGCCACCCAAGCCTCCACCCCACCCACATAGGACCTCGGTGGGTATCAGGGCCCTGGCTTGGAGTCTGAGATCCCAAGTTCAAGGCCTGGCTCCTTCATTATTAGTAAGGTAAGCTCTCCACACCTCTCCTGCCTTTAGTTCTGTTGCCTGGAAATGTAGCCAATAGAAATCCCGGCCCCGCAGGTCTGCTGTGAGGTTCCAACAAGATCATGGACATAAACTGTAGAGTGCTGGGGCCATGCTGCTTGGCGCTTTTCTCCTGCATAGCCCATTGCTGACACTTCCTTACTCACCCTGAGATGGGCTCAGGTTCATGCTGAGCTGGGATCCTTGTAAGTCTTTTGCAGATGAGGAAACAGACTCAGAGGGGCAGGGCCTTGGCTATGGGCACACAGGCTGGTGGCGGAGCCAGGACAAGGCTATGGCTCCTGATCTTCCTGCCCCAGACTCCAGAGGCAGGGGAGGAACAGGGAGAGAGGGCAGCCAGCCACAGTACATGCCAGTTTGCCTGAAGGCAGGGCAGCTCAACCCATGGGGACCTTGATCCCTGAGCTCTCCTAGAGGAACCCTGCCCACCAGCCCTGCACACACCACAGATGGAGACACTCACTGCAGGACTCTCAGGTGCGGGGGCAGCCCCTGGGCCAGCCCCAGGGCTGTGGGGTCCCCCAGGGCATTGCAGCCAAGCCTGGAGGAAGACAAGGGATGAAGTTGAGCACCGGGGTAGCCTGCTCGGGACCCTTGCCCTGTGCCTACTGGTGGAGATAAGGGCCAGGTGGGTTGTGGGGACACAAAAAGCAGAGGGCAGTCCACCTGGGCGCACACTCACATCAGCTCCTCCAGGTGCTTGCAAAGGGCGAGGGACTCTGCCAACTGCACTCCTCCAGCTGGACTGATGCCATTTGCTGAGAGGCTGGGGGGGGGGGAAGATATCAGAGATATCAGGCCCCTAGGCCCCCCAACTTCCACCTGCCCACATCTGCTGCGGCCCTAAAAGACAGCAACCCCACCACACACCCTCCCAGCCTGATGGGGCAGAAAGGCCCAGAGAGGGGCAGGGGCTGGGCTGGTTCATGGTCCCAAAGTGAGCGAGGCCAGGAGATAATCCAGCCCCACTGGCTGGGCACTGGAGTTGAGGGAGGAATGCCGGCCTGAGGCAGAAGCCAGACCCTGGGGTGGCCACTGAGGGACTGTCAGGAGGGCTGGCCACTCACTCTATCTTCCGGAGCTCAGGCAGCTGGGGCAGGACAGCAGCTAAGTGCTGGGCACCCGTGTCTCCGATCTGGTTGTGGCTCAAGCTTGGAGAGAGAACAGTACAACTGGAAGCATCAGCCTGCCACCCAGCTCCTCTGGTCGACGTCACCATCCCAGACCAGGAGGAGGCTGCAGTCTAGAGAAAGGCCTCGGCTCACATTGATAAAGTCCTTCACACTATGTTGGGTGTTGGCTCCAAACTGTTATCTTGTGTTTATGCTGTTCTGCCTGATGTCTGCCCTAAATCCCTCTTGCTGCAACAACACTCTTATATCCTATCTTTGGGCCTCCCAAGGTTCTACATCTGGGGTTACACTGTGTAGGAGGGAGTCGGTTAAGGGTGTGATGAGTGTCCTCAAGGAGCCCCTTGCTTTTGTTATCTTCCCCTGCCAAAGTTCTCTTGGGTCTGGGAGAGGGAAAGGCAACTCACCCCAGCTCCTTCAAGCTGGTGGCAGTTTTGAGAGCCTTGGAAAGGTGGTAGCAGCCAGTGTCACCAATGTCATTCCTACTCAGGCTGGAGAAGCAGGGAACAGGCCAAGAGGCCTTTGTCAGGAGTAAAGCCCTTTGCAGGTGCTGTGCCAAGAACTCTATAGTTTGCAAAGCCTTTACACATCTAGGAACTCATAAACCAGTCATAAAACTTCGGGAGGAAGGACGGGAAAGGTGGGCATGGCTGTACCCAGTGTCCAGGTGAGAAAACAGAGGCCCAGGGAGGAGCCGTGACTGGCTTAAAGACTCCCAGTGACTTCCAGACAAGGTGGAAATGCAAGTCCAGGGCTGCTGGCCTGGGAGCAGAGCCACATGTCCTGGTCTGGCCAGGCGTGGCCTCAGCCGCCACGTCAGGGATCTCCAGCCAGCCCGGCTGAGTGCCAGCTTCATGTGGGTTCCGCAGCTCAGGCCAACAGTTTCTCCAGGCATCTTTTGCTAACCTGTGCAAATGTTTGGCTTTTCCTTAAACCCAGTCTATGTCTTTTCTGAACCCTGACTGAGCCCTGCTTCTGTGAGTGGGGGGAAAAGAAAAAACAGCTGATGCAAACTTAGCCCCCCATTAAATATTTGTCTGAGGGTTCTTTTCATTGTTTTGCAAAGAAAATTTTAACCAACCGCCTTTGTTAAATTAAATTATGGGTGAAATGACCTGCTCCCACATCATATGCTTTCCAAACTCTCCGATCTCATTTCCCACGCACCCTACACTGCTGCAGGGGAGGGGTGGGGCCTGGATAAAAACAAAGCAATGCTTTGTGTCATGCTTGGGTTTGTTTTTAGTAATCTTGTTTTGTATTTCTGAAAAATTATGTAAAAAGAATGCATGATATTTGTTTCTCAAAGCGGCCAGGGACACAGGGGAGACTATCAAGGTCACCAGATCTGTTTCTAGACCAGTGATTTTCAACCAGTGTGTGCAGCAAGAATTCTTAAAATGTGCAACGCCTGCCCTGGCCGGGTAGCTCAGTTGGTTAGAGCATGGTCCCCATATGCAAAGGTTGTGGGTTCAATCCCCAGTCAGGGCACATACAAGAATCAACCCATGAATGAATGCATAAATGAGTGGAACAGCAAGTCGATGTTTCTCTCTCTCAAATCAATAAACAAGCATTAAAAAAAAAAACAAACATGCAATACCTAACTATTTAGTCAGGGTCACTCTTTTCCCTTACATTGTCAAATAAATTTTAAAAAAGACAACAGCTGCCCGGCCGGGCATGGCTCAGCGGTTGAGGGTCGACCTAGGATCCAGGCGATCAGGGTTCGATTCCCGGTCAGGGCACATGCCCGGGTTTCGGGCTCGATCAATGACTCTCTCATCATTGATGTTTCTGTCTCTCTCTCCCCCTCTCCTTTCCTCTCTCTGAAATCAATAAAGATATATTTAAAAAAAAAAGTTAAAAAAAAAAAAAAAGACAACAGCCAACACAATAGTCATCTGGTAAGAATGAATCAAAATTACACCTTTTTTTTGGTCAGATTGGCAAAAAATAGAATATATGTTTTGGTGTGTGTGCCACAGAATTTTAGTAGTTTATGTGTGCCATGAGATGAGAACGGTTGAAAATCACTGGTCTAGACTTCACTAGTCAAAGTGTGGTCTGCAGCCCCAGCATAGGGAGCTGGTCAGAAATGCAGAACCTAGCAACCCAGACCCAGGGAATCAGAAATGTGAACCAGAGCACAGGGTGAATTTGTGCACACGAAGGGTCATTCTAGAACTTGGCCCCAACCCCGCAGGTCACTGTTGTAGCCAAGAGGAAGCTGGTGGCATTGAAAGGCAAGAGCTGGGGTACCCCCCTGGCAGGATACAGGAACATCCCAAGGACAGGAGCATGGAGGGTCCTCAGGTTGGGGCCCCCAGTAATTCCTCCGGTGGGTGGTCCCAATAGCGCTAGGGATCCAGTCCTCCCTCTCACTCCCATGGGGTCACTCGGTCACTCACCAGAGGCTCTGCAGGAGGGTCATGTGGCTCAGTCCTTGAGTGAGCACAGACAGGGTGGAGTTGCCCAGGGGGATGTGGCTGAGGCTGGAGGAGAGAAAGTCAGAAGAGGACTTGGCATTGCTGGGGTTGGGTCCCAGGCACAGACTAAGGCCCATCCAGTACAGTTGCTTAAAGCCTCAGTGCTTGGCAATGCCCAGGGACTGCTGAGACAGCCACTTATATCCACACAGTGTAAAAAAACCATACAAAACAAAACTACCTTGGGAAATCCAAACACTGTTTCTCTGCACGAATTATTAAGGACACCCAAGCAGCAGCTCTGTTTCTGAATCGCACTGGACCCAGACTACTGATCAGTAGCCAGAGCGATCACATATTCAGGCTCAGGGCCATCCTGAGAGGTGGCTCTGATATCATCTGGTATCATTTTCCAGGTGAGGAACACTGAGGCCCAAAGAGTTACAAAATTTGTTCAACGTCACACACAAAGAGTGGCAGCATCAGGGACAGAGCCCATGGCTGCTGGAGGACTCCCATTCCTAGGCCCCAACCACGTGTTACTCACTGGGTCGTCGTCCCCTCCCCCCCCCCCCCCCCCCACGCCAGACTGGGCAGGAGGGAGGAGTCATAACAGTAATAGCCAATGCTTGTTGAGTGTGAACTCGGTGCCAGGCTCTGTTTTATGGACTTAACATGTATTTATCTTATTGAATCCTCACAACCACCCTAGGAGGCAGGTACCACTATTATCGCCAAAGTTAAAATAAGAAAAAAAGCAGAGTGGTTAAGGAACTTGCCTAAGCTCACACATTGAGAAGTGGAACTGAGAGGCAACTGCTGTCCTGGTTTGCCTAGAATTGAAGGGCTTTCTAGAATGTGGGATTTCAGCCCCGGGCAAACTGGGACAGTTGGTCACCCTACCAAGTACTGAATCCAGGTGGTGTGGCCCCTAACCATTTCGCTACAGAGGGACAGTTGGAAGACATTGGCTGGATTGGAGGGGAGCTGCTTGTGAGGGAGGAGACACTCAGAAATGACAGGTCTGAACTGGAAGAGGCCCCTGGGCAGTGAGGAGTCATGCCCTCCTCGAGACGGGGAAGGTATCACGATGCCCACGTTAGAGACGGGTGACTGAGGCGGTGAGAGGGGAGGAGCAGCACCAGGTGCCCGGGAGTCACAGAGAGGGCAGCAGGCCTGCCCTGTTCTCCACAGCACCTCTAGCTCCAGGCCCTGGCCCAGGTGAATACGTATTTGCCAAACACATGAATGAGCCAGTGAATGACCATTGGGCTCATTGGTCATTGGGCCTGAAGAAGTCCATTGGGCCTCCAACCCTCCAAATAAAAGCTGCTCAGAAGGCAGGGACGCTGAGCAGAGGGGCAGGCACATAGGGAGAAGCCAAAGGGATAGTTCATTGGGAAGAGGGGTGAACCTGGGACAAAGGTCTCCCTAATACCACCCCCATCCCTGGGACAAAGAAGGCCAAAGTGGGAGAGTTTCATTGTTAAGAGGCAACAAATGAAAAGGCTACTTTTAAACTGTATTCAAAACACATGTCCAAAAAAATCTGGAGGAAAGTTCACCAACAGCTCTTTCACGGCCATTTTCCCAGGGGTGTTGCCCTCAGGGGATTTCATGTCCTTTGTTACATATTTCTACCCTGATGGAACTTTTTATAACTTGTGTGTATTTTTGGTCATCGGAAAAACTGAGAGATTAAGAGCAGAAGATGCCCTGTTAAATGTTCCATCTGGATGCTGTCAGGTCTGTGCATGATGGGACCTGTCCTTTAGACTGAGGCTGTTTCTGGTATTTCTAAGAATTAAGTTACTCCAAATTATAAAAGTTGCCAGTATCTAAAAAAAGACAGTAGGCAAATGTCAGCAGACATCTGTGGACTTTTTTTCCTGCCCAGATTTTGCTTCCATTTGTTCTGCCAATAGCGCCCTGAAATACCACTCCCTAAGAAGTCCAGATAATTGTGTGGGCACATGACCCAGATCTGGCCAATCAGAATACTGTGTGTTGAGCGCCAGGGTGATTGGTTTAGGAATGGGCATGTGGCCCCAGGGCCTTTGTTGGCCTTTGTTGTAGGTACTGGGAAAAAGGTGCAGCCTCTCCTCTAAGCCTGTAGCAGCAGGACAGCCTGTAGCTGCAGGACAGCCTGCCAGAGAATGAAGTCAGAATGGAGGCAGGAGTGGGGTGGGGGGATCAAATATAGAACCTGGATCCAGCCAAGCCTGAAGTCAGCTGCCGTGTAATTTTCTGTGACATGAACCAATACGTTTCTGGCTTGGGTGGGTTGGAGTGACTTTCCTGTGATCAAGCATTTTGATAGCACTCAGCCAGGTAAGGAAGTACAAAGGAGGGCTTTCAGCTCACTGGGGGCATTCAGGGATTGGACAGTTTGTGTTCACAGAAGATGCAAAGGTTCCAGGCATGCTCCCAGCAGCCTTCCCCCGGCATTAATCACACCACTTACTCGAGCCTCTTCAGCCAGCTCTTGCCTTCAAGGGCCCCCATCAGCACCTTGGAGCCCTCCTCGCCAAGTTGATTGTTAGACAACCTGTTGGGGACCAGGCATGAAGTGAGGGTTAGACAAGACTGCCCAGCCCTAGAGCCCCCCTTACTCCCTCAGTCCCCCTAGGAGCTGATCCTAGACCACCCCTCCTGTCCAAGCTCCATGGGGGCATTCCTGGATCCAACAGTCAGGCTCTGGGGTCCTTGAGGAGGGGCGCATGGCAGTAACAACTGACCTGGCTAAGAAATGATGCCCTGAGTGAGGGCTGCAAAAGAGGCGGCCAGGGACAAGGGGCATGCATGCGTGCACGCACACACACACACACACACACATGCACAATGATCTTTTCTGTTCTTTAGTTCTATCTGCACCCCGACACCCATAGCCACTCTGGACAGAGAAAGATTATGATCATGTTACAGATGAGGCAGTCCAAGTCTAGAGAGGCAGTTTCTTGCTCAGGGTCACTCTGAGTGAGTAGTAAAGTTGGGACCAAGAACACAGAGCTCAGCCTTCCCCAGGCCACACCCAGAGTTGCTGGGTTTCATCAGGGAGATAAGTGATTGGTTGAAGTCTACTACCCACCTTCCCAAAGCCCCCTCCCCAAGTCCTCTCCACCCCTGGCCCTCAGCTGGCCCATCTCTTCCCAGACCCCTCCACCCTAAGACTCACTCCAGCTCCTCCAGGTTGTGACAGTGGCTCAGGCCAGATGCCAGGTGGGCCAGGCTCTCAGAGTTCACACAGCTGGAGACCAGCCTGGTGGGGGTCAAAGGGCAGCAGGTCAGGCAGGAGCTCTGGGCCTTGGGAGCTCTGAATGCTGATGGCAGAGGGCAAGGAAGTGGGGGGGGGAGCAGTTCCTGGGGGATCAAGGGGAGGGGGCCCTCCTTTCCTTCATAAATCTGTCCCACTGTGGAATCAGTAAGTCAAGATATAGCTTGGAGACATTAGCATGGACTAGCTGAGTATTTGCCCAAACTATGATCATCCAGATGACAACTTCACAATTTATGCCATAATTGGGCATCACTGTAAAATCTAGCTAGTGACTGCCATTTTCCATGAGCTCTACACCTTTATTTAAACAACAACAACAAAAGTAGCAAGTATTGGCGAGGTGTTAAAGACATATTGGCAGCCCTGGCCGGTGTGGCTCGGGTTAGAGCATTGGCCCGCACACCCAAGGGTCTCGGGTTCTATTCCCCATCAAGGGCATGTACCTGGTTTGCAGGTTAGATCCCCAGCCCTGGTTGGGGCACATGTGGGAGGCAACCAGTGGATGTGTCTCTCTCACATCCATGTTTCTCTCTCTCTTCCCCTCCCTCCCTCCCTTCCACTCTCTCTAAAAATCAACAGAAAAAATATCCTCGGGTGAGGGTTAACAAGATATATTGGCAAAAGGAGACCTTCTCCTTGATGCAATCGGTTGGATTAACACAGAACTGCAAGTTAGAAATGCTCCATCTTGCAACCATCATACTAGTATTTGATCGGGCAAGAATTACCAAAGAATGCCAAAATTCCGTGGGTGAAAGTTTGGGGCAGAACAGGATATTTACATAGTCTTAAAGTGGCTCTGTAAGAAATTACTTGTTAATTAGAAAGGGAAAAAAATAATAGCTTTGCAAGTGACGAAACCTGGCAGATGCCACCTTAATCAGGTGCTCAGAGTTAACATCACCAGCAAAGGGACAAATAGACATCATGTACCTCCAGATGCAACGAGCCGAGAACACAACAGAACCTCTGTGATATTCCTGCCCAACGTGCAGAGCCTAAATCTAAGCATGAGGAAGCATCGGACACACCCAAGCTGAAGGACAGTCTACAAGTTACCTGGCATGTAAAGGTCATGACAATATCATGAGAGACAAAGAAGGGCTGGGGACCTGTTCCAAACTGGAGAGAGATGAACGCTAAAGGCAGTGGGTGGTCCTGGATAGCATCCAGGAATGGGGGAAAACTGTAATAACATTATTGGAACAATGGGCAAAGCTGGAATATAAACTGCACTTTAGATAATAGAAGTGTTTCAGTGTTAAATTTCCTTAAATTTCATGTTTTTACTGGATTATGGGAGAGAATGTCCTTGGTCTTAAGAAATTCACTGAAATACTGGATAAAAGGGCATAAATATGCAACATGCTCTCAAATGGTTGGAAGGAAGAGAGGGGAAGAGGGGGGGTGAGGGGGGTGAGGGTGGAGGGAGGGAGGGAAGGAAAGAGCAATTGTGGGAAAAGGAGAATTTGCAAAAATGGGATATGGAAGTTCTCAGTCTTCTTGCAACTTCCCTATTAGGTTGCAGTTACTTCCAAATAATAGAGAAAAAGAATAAGGTGTATGGAAAAGGGAATCCCTTCCTTGCCTTGTGGCCATGTCTATGACCATACACCCTGATGTCATCTTCGGGGCCGAGCTGTGGTCCCAGCCCCCAGGATATGGACACGGAGCTCCTCTGAGCTCAGGGAAGTGTTGGGACAAGGCAGGGCTGCAGAGGGGCCCGAGTGACAGTCTTGTCTCCCTACCGGAATTTCTTCAGCTCCGAGAGGGACGGCAGGAAGCTTTGCAGCAGCAGGGAGCTGGCGTGGCAGAGGTTCACCTGGGACAAGCTGAAAAGGGCCAAGCATATTCTAGAGAATTTCAGGCTGGACAACCTCAGAGATCATCAAGCACATGGAGATGGGGAGGCCAAGAAAGGGGAAAGGACCATCCAAGAGCTCCCAGCGAGGCAGGGCCCCCCTAGGCCACCCAGGGGCCGTCCCCCACTGGCCAAGTGTGATTCTCTCCTGCACAAGGAAGCAGGAATGCCAGGGTCTCGCACTGCCCCAGGCTCTGCTCATCCCCATTCTGGCCTGGCTAGTCTTCACATGTGGCCTGGAGTGGGCACCGGCGTGGACCGGAGAACTCAGGGCACAGTCAGTTTTGGGGTGCTGACCTGAGGTGCTGCAGCCAGGCACATGTCTCCATCAGCTGCCTGACAAGAAGGCTGTGGTGGGTCTCAAGGTCACAGTGAACCAACCTGGAGGTAGACAGGCAGCAGTTTCTGTACACCTGGATCAGTATTAGGGACTCAGCCCCTACCTGCAAGGACCTTAACTTGAGGGGTGTATGAATGCTAATCAAATAAAATTACAATATACTATTCAATTATGGGAAGTACTAGGAAGGAGAGGTCCGGATGGGGAGCTAGTACGACTGTGCACGTTGTTCACTGCACAAGGGGACCCAGCCTAGGAGGCGAGTCAGGGTTGAGGTCCAGCTGTGGTCTGTTTCCCAGAATGTATACACTAGGGCTGCATTCATCCATAAGGGTGGCACCTAATTTCCAAAGGAAAGGAAAATGGGAGGACTTGACCATGTCTGGGGGCTCAGAGGAGCCTTCCTGAGGTAGTGGCATTTAACCTAAGACCTGAGGGATGAGAGGGAGTTAGCCAAGTAAGGAAAGAGCAAGAGGGGAAGAGAGGAGAAAACATTCTAAGCAGGGAACCTCCTGTGCAAAGGCCCTGAGGTCAAAGGGAGCGAGGTGGTCTTCAAGGACCTGAAAGCTGGTAGGGAGAACTGGAGCTCAGTCTGGGGTATGCGGTGGGGATGGACACCATGGGCCACATAGAGACTTTGGACATCAAAGAACTCTGAGCAGGGGCATGAGAATATTGGTCAGAAGCAGCAGTCCCCAGCCCATCACCAGCCACTCCCTGGGGGCCCCAGGTACTAGGTCCCACCTGAGGGCCATCGCCTCTGGGTTCTCCTGACGGGGAAATTTCAGCTGGATACAGAGCTGCTGCTGGGTCTCGGAGATGCTGAGAAGGGAAGAGGTACCAGTGTGAGACCCAATGGTCATGAGACGATGAAGAATTCAGAGGGGGCCTCCTCCCTGGACTCACCTTATCTCGGTGATGTTGCCTGAGGCCCGGGTGCAGACTTGTAGCAGGTCGAACACCCCAGCTCTGCCCACCCATGGCTCCTCCACCCTGTCACAGAAGTGAACACAAACAAAGGTGGCCTGGGTGAGGTGGGGAACAGAGGAGTGCGCCGAGGGAGTCCTAGAGGCTTTTTGGGATTTTGCTTATTTTAAAACTATAAAATTATACCGCTAGGCAGAAGCATAACACAGGAAATTAACAATCTCATTCCAACAGTTATTGCAACAATGCAAACAGAAAATGTTAACTTTTAAATAACATTTTTAGATTAAACAAAAGGTCCACGTATTGTTACATCACAAAGAGGAAATAAAACTGTGTATAAAACACGATTCAAAGTTTCTATTTGAAAAAAGGAAAAATATATATGGAGAGAAAGAGAGGGAGAGAGAGAGATGAGGAAGATATATTAAATGTTAATGGTAGTTGTTTAGATGGTGGGATTCCCATGATGGTTTTTATTTTATTCCTTCTTTAGTTTTCAGTATTTCATGCATTAACTTAGATGCAGGAAAAAGAGAGTTGTTTAAAATATTTCTCCTTTTAAAGTTATATTGTGGTTTTTTTTTTCAATCCTTGCCCGAGGATATGTTTTTATTGATATTAGACAGGAACGGAGATCCAGAGAGAGAGAGCAACACTGATCGGCAGCTTCCCGAATGCCCTGACTGGGGATCGAACCCGAAACCATTCGTTGTACGGGATGGTGCGCCAGCCAGCCGAGCCACCGGCCAGGGCTATATTGTATTTTGTTTCAAAGTACTAGCTTCTTCATATGCTTATGGACTTTTCCACAAATTTCTACAATTAATATATATTATTTTTAGAGTAAGAAAAGTATTATTTTAAAATGTTATTTTGGATGATCCAGCAATTCTGGGTACATACCCAAAAGAATTGAAAGAAGAGATACAAAGAGATATTTGTACATCAATGTCCGTAGCAGCACTACTCACAGCAAGCAAAAAGTGGAAGCCACCCCAGTGTCCATCAATGGGTGATGGGTAAGCAAAATGTGGCCTGTCCCTACAGTGAAATAGCCTCAAACAGAAAGAAAACCCTGACACGCTGCGACATGAATGAACCTCTACGACACTACGGTAAGTGAAATAAATAAGCCAGTCACAAAGAGACAGATACTGTACGATCGCACTTTTGTGAGTTCCCAGGCTCATCAGATCCATGGAGACAGAAAGTAGAGCGGTGGTTGCCAGGGCTGGGGGAGGGGAGTGGGGAGTTAGTGTTTCATGGGAACAGAGTTTCAGTTTTGCAAGAACAAAAGAAGTATGGAGATGGATGGTGCTGAGAGTTGCACAGCAATGTGAGTGCACGTAACAAGAAGGTCAATTTTATGTTATGTGTATTTTACCACAATTTTAAAAATGTTATTTGGGGGAACAAGCAGACTTTGTGCGCCTCATCTCATCACAGGCAGCGATGAGAAGTGACCAGCCCTGGACATGAAGTAGGTGTTTTTGATACAAATATGTAAGTGAAACACAGCCAGCCTTTGATCTAGCTTCCAGTTCCAGGAAAGTCAGGGGTTAGCAGAACAAACTCAGTGATGTGATGCGGAAGCAGCGAGACAGGGCTGGAAAGTGGGCTGGACCACAGCACGGCAGGCCAGTTTTGTCAACAGGCTCTGTCGTGAAAGAAGACAGTGGGGGGATGACAGGGATTAGGAGACCTAAGAGTCATCGCCACCCCCCCACCCCTCATGCAAATGTGGACCTTGACTGCATCCTGGATCCAACAGGCCAGCAGTCCCATGTAGGGACAGTGGGACGTGCTAGGTGGGACTGGGTAATGCGCGACCCTGAGGGATTGCTACTGAGTTGCGTAGGTGTCCTAGTTCAACTGTGATTATGTAGAAAATGTCCTTATTTTTTAAAGATTCATGGTGAAATAGTTGAGTGATATTTTATGAGCTCTATAACTTTAAAAGATTTTGGCCAAAATAAAAAAGGAAAGCAAATTTGGAAAAACAGGAACCATCGTCAAACCTAGGTGATGGGAACATGAGTTTTCAAAGTGATTCTACTTTTTGGTATCTTCTGCCTTTTTCAGAAGGTTTTCAAATGACCCTAGTGAACATATAAACATGCTACTTGCTGTATGTTATTTTTGACCTTAGCTGGGTGTCCTCTGGAGGTTTTTTCCCCTTAAGTCCCCAAGCATAGGCCCCGCCCTGGAGAAGGTGGCTTCTCTGTGTGCCTGAGGGGTTCTCTGGGACAAATGCGCAGGTCAGCTCTGTGTCCAGGTGGCAGGGTTCTGGGTGCAGGAAATGGTCAGAGCCATGATCCTGGGGGGACCCATACTCCAATGCCCGCCCCTGCCCTTCATTCACACCATCGCCCCCACCCCCAGGAGCACAGTGGAAGACACTACCTGAGCCTGAGCAGTCCCACTGGCCACCTCACCAGACTCAGGAGAACGGTCAGGTCGTCCAGGCCCAAGCAGCACTGGCTCAGCCTGGGACAGAGGTAGGTTACAACAGAGGCTCTAGTAGGGAGCCCCAGCCCCTCAGCTGCCCCCGTGGGCTGGGTCCAACTCACGTGAGCTCTGTCAGTTGCCAGGCCTGGCTCAGGCCAGCGGCCAGTCTGGTCATGTGCTCTGGTCTGAAGCCGCACTCTCTCAGCCTGAGGGCAGAGGCCAGAAGGCAGAGCCTGGGTGAGGCCTGTCCACACTGCTGTCCTGCTTCCTCCCAGACCCTCTCCCACCAGGGCCTGGGGGGACCCCTACTGAGTGCAGAGGCCTGGACCAGGGCCTGAGAAGAGGCCAAAGGTGCAGCTCCTGCCCTGGGAGCTTCCAGCCCCTTTGGAGAGACCACCCCCCAAGAAAGTGGTAGAAGTGAGTCACTTATTGAGCCCTGAGTACAGGTCAGGCCCTGTGCCAGCCTCTGGGTGAGCCAGCAGGAGTGCCTGGCTTACATGCAGTATCTCATTGAATCCCAGCAGTGCCGTTTACAGGCGGAGAAACTGACTAACCCAAGGACACAGAGCAGGTCAGAAGTAAGGGCAGAGTTGGGTTTCAGTCCTGCTCAGCCTGACTCCAGACCCCAAACCAATACCCTCCCCTGCTCTCACTTTATTCCAGGCTCCCTGGGAGGGAGGAGGGCCTGGGATTCTCTCTAGGGCCCTGCCCTCCAGGTGGGCCCAGCACAACACCATGGGCAGTTCATTCGGACAGAGAGGGGCCACTGCATTTCTCCAGGAGGGGCTGACATTTGAGCTGGGTCTTAAAGGATTGGGAGCATTTCATCTCAGAAAAGGCAGGAGAGAGCATGTCAGGCTGAGTGCCCAGGGTGGGGAAGCTTTACCAGGAGTGAGTGTCCAGTGTACAAGGAGCCATGGTCCCTTGTAGATGAATATGTGCTGTGTGCGTGTGTGTGTGTGTGTGTGTGTGGTGGTGGTGGGGTATGTGAGTATGTGTGTGTTGTGTGTATAGTTTGTGTGTTTGGTGTGTGTATGTGTGTGGTGTGTGAATATGTATGGTGTGGAGGGTGAGAAAGAACATGGCAAGAGTGGACTGTCAAATCAGACTGTGAGGGAAAAGACCAGGCTAAGGAATTTGAACTAGATTTGGGGGCAATGGGGAGCCACTGAAGGGCTTAGAGCAGTGGAGTGGCACAGTCAGATATGTGTGTTGGGAAGATCCCTCCAGGTACTGTGGGGGTGAATGGATTGGAGGAGGCCTGGCCAGGGCCAGTGGATCGGTTTGGAGGCCATGATCACAGCTGAAGTAAGACATGTAGAGGAACTGACCCAAGGCAGTGGTGGAGCGAGACAGAGCCCAAGGCTCCTGAGGGGTAATAATAACAATAACAGTAATAGCAATAGCTGATAGAGCACTCAAATGAGTCAGGCCCTTTCCAAGAACTTTATTAACTCATTTAATCCTCACAATAACCCTAAGGGGGATGGTCCAACTATTATCCCCATTTTACAGATGAGGAACTGAGACACAGAGAGGTTAAGTCACTTGTCCAAAGTCACGCAGCTGGTAAGTGGCAGAGGTAGGATTTACCACTGGGCCTACCTGGAGGGCAGGGCCCTAGAGAGAATCCCAGGCCCTCCTCCCTCCAAGGGAGCTTGGAATAAAGTGAGAGTAGGGGAGGGTGGCTCCAGAGTCCAAGCTCTTAACCATGCTACTCAGAAGCCTCCAGGCCTATAGTTAGGACATGGCTAAGAAGCATAAATACAACGTGAAGGCCTGGTCCAGGGGCTGGAAGTATGGGGGTACCGGGGGCAGACGAGGGGCAGTGAGCAGGAAGCAGGGTTCATGAGGAGGAGAGGAGCCGGCAAAGAAGGAGGCATGGAGCCTCCACAGGGTCAACCTTTCCCCCTCCCCCACTCCCTCCACTTTCCCTCTCACCCCAAGCCAGCAGTTACCTCAGTGTCTTCCCAGTCTCCTCCTGTTGGGAGAAGTGAATCCAGAAGCTCTGCTCAGAGCCCAGGCTGCAGAGAGAGGGGTATGAGGGAGCCAGAGGCTTGCCAGCATCCTCAGAATCCAGGCACCAGGGGGCAGTGCAGAGAAAGGGGCTGGGGCCAAGGGGCAAGGGAGAGGGGAAGCCATGGAAGGAGAGGCCCTTCCCAACCAGAGGAGACCCCAACCCATCCTGTGAGGCCACTAAAACCCAGTCTTTCCCACCCGTGACCTCCCTGGTCCCCACGGCAAGCGGGGCTCAGAGTATGGAAACTGTGACCCCACGTTCAGTGAACTGTGAGGCTCTGAGGTTGTTCCCAGTCGCATAGACAAAAGCCTCTCAGTGTGGGGGTCTTGCTTCCCCCACCATCAGCAAGTGGCACCGCATCTCCTTACTTCACAGAGGCTTCCCGGACACGTGGGCAGGAAGGGAGAGTCTCCATCAGGCACAGGACACTTTCTTGAGAGATGCTGTTGTTACTCAGACTGGAAGAGAAGGAAGGTTCGGGATGGGGGGTGGGGGCAACCCCTCAATGGAGCCCTTCCCAGCCCCCTTGCCTCCCCTCCAGCTGTCGTCTTCAGGAGGAGATGTCATCTCAACGTCCAAGTGTCCATTCTCAGGGTGGAGACGCTAAGGTCCAGAGAGAGGCCAGAGGGGCCCTGTCTCCATATGGGCAGGATAGGCACCTGAGTCCTCGAGAGCTGCACCCTCTGTGCCTACTGTCCTTTCGATCTGGGGCAGGGCAGTGATGAGACCAGGACGGCAGCTCCAGACCCACCTAGAGCACAAAGCTCAGCTGCCCTGCAGTGGGTTGTATCATGGCTCTGGCTGCCTGTCTCCCAGGTCACTGGGGAGATCAGGTGAGAGTGTGAGTGACTCCCTGGGGACTCTCCCTGTTGTGAGGACATCTCCAAATCCGTGTCCCGTGGATTTGGTCAGAGGAGCTTCAGGGACCAGAAGCCGGAACAGCTAAGATCCTGCATCAACTAAGGATGAATTGCCGTTCCCTGTCCGGAGTCAGCTGGAGTCACCAAGCTTTAGTCACAGCCTCTCCTGGTTGTCTAGTGGGGGCTCTTCCCATGGTGGGGAACGAGAGAAGGTGGAAAAGACCCAAGGTGGGGGTGTCAAGGTAAAAATCACCCCTTTCCTCTCCTCGGTCCTTGTCTTCTGGAGTTCTCTAGGGGTCCCTCAAAAGATACCTCAAAAGCCATGCTCTTGGCCCAGGGGAGCCTTCCACCTTGCTGTCCCTGAGACTGCTCACCACTTACTCAAGAGAACCCGAGATGGGCAACTGAGGCAGATACTTCAGGAGGCACCCGAGTCCATCATCCCCCAGCTGGTTGCCCGAGAGGCTGTAGGAGGTGAGAGGAGGTGGTTGAGGGTCAGACATGCCTCCTCCACAGGCGCCTTCTCTTCAGCGTCGTCACTGCCACCCCACCCGCACAGCACTCTCTGCTGTTACCCACCAGGCAACCTGCTCCCGTCCCACCGTCAGCATCATCACCATCATCAGCACCAGCCTCATCCCATTGCTGCTACTTGAATCACCATGTGCCCCACCCACTCCACCATCATCTCCATCACCACTAGAATCATCACCAACTATCGGTACCACCATCACCATCACACGAGCTCCTGTGTACCCACCACCATCCCCCTCACCAGCACGGCAGTTAACCGGTCCCCATCTTCCCTTCCATATCTGCCGACCACCCCCAGGATGCCGGCGGGCTCTCAGGAGTTAGAGAAAAACCAATTATCTCTTCCTACGCCCTTGGCCCGCATCAGTCGGGAGCTGCCATTTTGGAACAAGAGCAAATTCAGGAGAAAGATATTTGGGGGATGTGTTTACCCAACAGAGTTCCTCTTTTAATTTGGCAAGGCAATATCGGACATTGCGTCTGAATACTTTCTTACTTCCCTTCATGGCAGTGTGCTGTGGCTTTCGCTACAGTGCAGACATAGTATAACCAGCGTGCCCTGGAATATCTGATTCTGTCCTGCGTCTTGAAACTCATTTTGTCCCTGATTTTGACACTTCTGAGGCTTGTCTATTTCATCTTTTCCTAAGAAACCATAAAAATTAGTTTGTCTCATGAAGCCCCCTGATAATCTTTAAAATAAGAAAACGTGCCCTCTACAATGAAAAAAACAAGACACACACACAAGAAAAAAACCACAACAGAAAAACTCGAAGACCTATTGCTTATTCCTTTCTTAAAATACATGATTTTCATCGGTCACATTTTTTTCTTCTTGGCCACACCATGACAGGAATTTAATTTAATTTTTTTATCTGGCTCTCTCTAACTCCTACAGGTCCCAGGCTGAGCTCCCTAACAGCTGTGAAAAGACTCTGCACTGTACTAGCTGTGTGACCTTGGACAAGTCCTTGAGCTCCCTGAGCCTCAGCTCTCCCATGTACGAAATGAGGATAACAGTACCTGGGTTTGTTGGAAGGATGAGATGACTACCTAAAGCACGCAGATCCGTGGAGAAGTGCTCAAGAGGTGTTAGCTACCCACACGGGGACTGCACTATTTGGGCACCCAAGACAGGTCACACGGATACCACTTCTCAACAGTACGAGAGCTCATGAGCCCCCACCCAACTGGCTCCGGAACCCTCCTCAGACTGAGGCGTTCGGCACTTTTAACCCCCTACCAGGCAAACCAATGGATCCTTCAGGCTAGTGCCCACCAGCCAGCAGAGCTCCGGTGCCTTGATCCACAAGAGGCCAAAGGGCTCCTGTGGCCCTTTTTGAAGGACTCCCCAAATTAGATGAAGGGCACATTTTGAACTAGCTCCACCGTGGCAGGAGTGGGGTGGGAGGGATAAAATGGATACAGGGACACCTTAAAGGTGTCACCCAGAGTCCTGGGCATCCCAATAGCTGGTCCTGAGAGGTGTTGAGTGTACAACACACACACCCCCAGTGCGGCCCAGGTGCGTGCTCCCAGACCTCCCCTTGTTCCTCTTCCCCCCACTTACTCCAGCTGACCAAGGCCTTCACACTTCTTCAGCAACTCACACAGTGGCTCCACGTGCTTCGGCCTGAGGCTGCAGTCTGTGAACCTGCTGGCGGAGGGGGTATGAGCCAGGGTTGGGGCGTCCAGCCGCTCAGACCCACTCCACCCTGGCATGTCCCAGGTGTGGCCTCACCCGAGCTTGGACTCTCTGGAACTATCTAGCATCCACCACTTCCACCTCCCCACAGCAGATCCCACCTGGTACCCCCCCGTGCTCCCTCTTGGGGAGGTGGTTCTCAAAGGGGAACTTGCTGAGATGCAAAGTCTGGGAACTCAGCCCAGACCCAGTGAATCAGCAACTCTAGGGCCAAAGCTCTCCAGGGGTCTCTGACTCAAGCTCCAGTTGGAGAACCACAGCTCTTCGGGTTATTTAAAAAATAATAATAAAAAGATCTTAGAGGGAAGGGAGAGAGGGAGAGAGAGAGAGAGAGAGAGAGAGAGAGAGAGAGAGAGAGAAACATAGATATGAGAGGGAAACATTGATCTGCTGCCTCCTGCACGTCCCCTACCAGAGATCGAGCCACAACTCAGGCATGTGCCCTGACCGGGAATCAAACTGTGACCTCCTGGATCATTGTGGATGCTCAACCGCTGGACAGATGGCTCTCTTGTACTTAAAAGGGGAGCTTAGGGTTGGAGAGGCGTTAAAGACCCGCTAACACCCAGCTGAGACTTCCTCCTGGTCTTAGACAGAGGGAGTAATGACCTCAGGAAGGATTTAACTATCTATCTCCCCAACATCCTAAAAATCACCCCACCCTGGACTCTGTCCTACATTTTGGAAACTTCTGACCTAGAAACCATAAAGGTCTTCTAGAGGTCTGGGTAGCATCGGGCTAGGGCAGGAGTAAAAAAAATAACTATAGCTAAGGCCACCTGGTTTTGTATGGCTTGCAAGCTAGGGGCAATGTTTCAAACGACTAAGAAAAAAAAATCAAAAGAACAGTAGTTCATGACACAAACACAGTTTGGCACACAGCCACACCCGTTGTTTACGACTTGTCAGTGCTGCTTTTAAGCTACAACAGTAGCTGCGATAGAGACCATATGGCCTGCAAACCGCCAAATATTTATCATCTAACCCTTCACAGAGAAAGCCTGTCTGCCCCTGGGCTAGGAGCACTGCAGGACGCCTGGGTTCAAGTCCCAGCTGCACTCCTTACCACGTGTGCGATGCACAGGGACCACAGCTGTGAGGCTTATACAAGGTGACGTGTATAAGGCTCTCAGGATGGTGCCTTGCAGCCCTGGCCAGGTAGCTCAGTTGGTTAGAGTGTCATCTGATACACACCAAGGCTGTGGGTTTGATCCCCGGTCAGGCAAAATATAAGAATCAACCAATTTGTGCATAAATAAATAAGTGGAACAGCAAAGCAATGTTTCTCTCTCTCTTTCCCTTCTCTAAAATCAACTTTAAAAAAAAAGAATGATGCCTTGAGGGGCTGAACAAATTTTTGCTCTTCTGTTTATTATTTCACAGCTGAGACTGTGAAGGAGCAGCCAGACGGTCTGCTCCAAGGCCTCTCGGGGAGCAAGTGGTAGAAATATTATCTCTGTATCCAGAGGTGACTCTTCTGCTCCATTATTCTACCTCCTGCCTCCCGTGCAACACTCGCCCCCCTCTCAGCTGGGCAACTGCAGAGCACTGGTCTAGGAGTCAGCAGGGGATGGACACTCATGCCTTACAGGTTGTCTCATTTAATCCTTGCAAACGCCCTGCAGCATGGGGTCCCCCTTCTCCAGCTGCACAAGCTGAGGACCAGAGAGGTTAAGGAACTTGCCCAAAGCTCCAGGGCCTCGTGGAGCTGGGATTAAAGCCTGGGGGCAGGTTGTGAAGTCCTTTTTCTCGAGTTCTCAGTTCTGGGCCAGTCTGATGTGCACTCCTTTGCCCTTGACAAAGCCGAGCGCTCCTGGGAGCCCTGCTTCTTCATGTTGGAGGAAACAAGTCCCCTTGCAGGTCCTTCTGTGGGAGCGCTCTGCACATCCTCTGCTGTCTATCCTCTGGCCATCACGAGGCAGGTCTGCTGGTCCCCAATACCCACTGGCTGCCAGGGCTTGGCCCAGGGGACTTACCCACAGCATCTGCCTTTCTGCTCCTCGCTAGACCTGAAGTGCAGGGTTGCATCATCCAAGGACCTGGAGCACACAGTAGCTCAGTGAGCCACCCTTGACCGCAGCCTCAGGATGCCCCAGGAGGCACCCCTCCTCCAGGAGCTGAGCCTCTGACCTGGGTCCTACTGCCTCCATCCTACCCCTCACGCCCACCAGACTTCAACCACAACCCTCCTAGACTGGCTCCAGCAGTCCCCGGGCAATGCCCACCTGAGATCCACCTTCTGAACTCGTGGGCACAGGCTGAAGAGGTGAGCCAGCAGGAAGGGGCTCCCCGGGTACAGTGGTGTCTGGCTCAGCCTGAGAAGGAAAGGGGCAGGACCCCAAGTGAGCAAGTTAGAGCCAAGCAAGATCAGTGGGCAAGGAGCAGAGATAGGCTAGAGGGGAAGGAAGGGGGTGGGGAGGGCTGGCAGGTCCGCTCAACAACAGGAAGAAGGCAGGGGGACTCAAGAGGGACAAATAGGGGCTTAGGGTCAAGCAGACTTGGGTGTGAGCCCCAGTTCTGCTTACTGGATGTGTGTCCTTGCATGAGTCATTCAAGCTCTCCGAGCCTCAGTTTCCCCACCTGGACAACAGGACTCTACTCATGGTATACCTTCCTCTGCAGGTGTCGTGAGGATTTGATCACATCAAGTGCGCACACTGCCTCGCCAGCTCCCATGCTTGTTATTAGTATATTGTTTCTCCCTCAAGCACAGACTTAGCAGGAGAATCTTGTTGACAGGGAGTAAGATGCTGTGTCTCCAGCACCCCAAACAGTGCCCCCCACTGTCTCCAGCACCCCAAACAGTGCCTAGCACACAAGCACTACAGACTGAGCAATACAAAGCGTAAGTCCCGGTGACAGACTGGCCACCTTGTTCCAAAGACAGATGCTGTGCGACTTGGGCATAGAGAAGGCCCTCTCTGGTCTGAGGATTTGCACCTGTTCATTTTAACCCACCATCTTGTGTGTCCAAAGGAGCCCTGCCTGACAGGGTAGACCAGAGTGGGTACCGTGGGGGCTGAAGAGAGCTCTGTCACATTTGCCCACCTCTGGAAAGCCATTGTGCTTCCCTCCCTCCCACCCTCCCTTCCCACAGGATCAGGCTGATGGAGATCCTGGATGTGACATGAGCAGTCTCAGGTGTCTCAGAGATCCTTAGCATCAGAATTTACGTTGCTGCTATTAATGATATGATTTAATTTCCTGTTGTATTTTTCCATCTCAGCTGCAGCCTTTCCCCCTGCTAGAAAAAGGTTTAAAGTAAACCATTTTTAAATTCTAACCAGTCTGAGCTGAAATTAGAAAACAGAATTTTAAATACTTTGAGAGATGCTGTTAAATTTCCTTTTTAGGAACTTGCACAGTGACCTTTAAGAAATGGTGTGTGGCTTATGCATGACCTACATCTGGAGAGTCCCTTTCCAGAAGCTGGTGGCTTTTCCATGGGTGGGGAGAAGTCTCATAGCCCACCTGTCACAGGCCTTTTAAGCTTCAAGGTGCTTTTAAAGCAACTGTCCCTGGGGGAGGGGGTGGGGAGTATTAATCCCATTTATCAGATAAGAAAACGGAGACCAGAGGGGTCAAATAACTCCCCCGAAGGCTCATAAAGTGTAAGGAAAGAGCTGGAAGCAGACTCGAGCTCCCAGTTGTGACAGATAAAATGATAACATTGCTGAAGAGGAGGAGGGGGGAGGGGATGGCTTCATAATGCAAGAGCCTCGGGCTGCACAGAAAAATGAGGAAACAGTCTTACTGCAGGCGGCTCAGCTGGGGGAGCCGGGGTAGGTGTCTCAGCAGGGTGTCCAGGCTCTGGTCGCTCAGCACCACGCAGGACAATCTGTGAAACAACATCTGAATGAAGTGGGGAAGCCTTGGGGACAGCTACGAGCGTGGCCGCGCAGCCAGAGCCCTCTGGGGATGGGTCCTAGGCCAGGGCTGTGCCCTAAACATTCCCTCTGAACACAGGTCCCTCACTTATCACCGAGGCTGGAGGAAGAGGAAGGTCATATACATTTGGGAAATGCTAGGTTTTCTTTGACTTCTCAGAGGAGTGTTTTTTGCAACTATGGCTGCAGTGCTAAAAAACAAAAAACCTGAACCAAAACCAAAACCAAAACTACTGGAAGCACCTGGATGTCTATCTAGACTCTAGGGGGTAGGGAGTGGGGGTGGCTGAATAATTTGTGGTACATGCAAACTGTGAAGGGTTAGTATTAAAAGGCACAAATATAAAACATGGTGTAAAAACATGTAAACGGACAACTAAACATTGTTGGGATATTTGATGATTTTAATATGTCATAAAATAATTATATTATTTTATATTAAATACTTTGACTAAATTTAGTTTTAAATCCTAGCTCTGGAAACCATTTTCTCTCTCTCCCTCTCCTCTAAGAGACCTAACCTTTCCCTCAGATAATCAGCAACCTCCGGGGCAGCAGAAGACAGTTGCCCAGACCTTTGTCAGGCTACATTTCACCTCCTGGGCCCTAAGGTGGAATGAATCCTCTGGCTATTTTCCCATGAGATTGGACAGAAGGACACTGGAAAAGACCTCAGAGCTGTCCTCAAGGCCCAAAGAAATGATTCATTACCCTTACCTCATCTCTGCCAACCAATCAGCTCCCAGCACAACTGAAACCCCTAACCCTCCGCATCTTGTGACTTTGTCCCATAGAATCTGTAACCTACGTGCCATGGGGAGTTCTGCTTTTGAGCTTTAGCTTTGCGTTCTCCTGGGTAACGCCATTCACACCAAAATAGCTAATTGTTCCCCCCTGCAATTCTCCGTGTCTAGTATTTGATTCTACTAGCACCGGATGGACGAGCTCTATCTGTGCTGTAACAATATTGATTTTGTTAAAAAAAATATAGAGTACTTATCTTTTAGCTATGCATACTGAAATATCTACGGATGAAATGATCAGGTGCTTGGGAACTGCTTGACGTGTGTGTGAGTGCATGTGTGTGTGCACATGTGTGTGTGAATATGGGTGTGTGCGTGCACACACATGCATTTGTGTGTGTTGAGGCCATGGAGTGATAAAGTATTGAGGTAGGTGGAGGGGGAACTAAAGCTCCATTACACTGTTCTCTCTGATTTTATATATGCTTGATAATCTCCATAATAAAAGTGTTTTCATTACTAAGGCTTCTATCTATCAATGGGTCAGGGAACTCCCATGGGGTTGGGCTGTGGGGTCTGGTGGGAAGGAACCAAGAAGGAGTCACCTGGGCTCTAATGAGGACACCCTGCACCCCCCACCCCCACCCCCACCCCCACCCCCACCCCCACCCCTGCACACCCCAGGTCACTTCATAGATTCCCGAATTGTGCCCTCTGGGACTGTGGCCTCCTTTCTTACTTGATTTCCAGGGGCCCTGGACACTTCTCCAGGGTCTCACAGAGGTGGGTGAGGCTCAGGGGCTCCAGCTGACACTCCCTGAGGCTGAAAAGGGGCAGTGGGCAGGGCAGGGGGTCAGAGAGGGCTCAGGGCCCCTGTCCAGCCCCAGGGGCTCTCCCCTTCTCCCAAGAGCCCTCCTCCCCAGGCTGCAGGCTGCAGGCTGCAGACTCCTCTCTCACAGGGCATACTCTCCACCCCCAAGTCCCCCAGAGCCCCCATTCCCACCACTCTGACCCTGTGAGTGCCCAGCTGCCCTCCTCCAGCCCCCACGTGCTCCCCACTGAGTTCTGCCTGAGTCTGAGCCACCACCACTCACCTGGGCAACTTTAACATCCTCCCGCCTTCCCCACCAGTCTCCCTCCAGTCCTTTTACACCCTGCCAGTGTCTTATCTTTTAACAGGGCAAGTCTGACCAAGCCTCTCCTGTGCTGGAAACCCCTTAGGCTTAAAAGCAAAAGCCTTTTCCATGGCCTCACTCGCCTCCACACTCCCTGTATATGCTACAGTGACGTTGAAATGCTGCCCAAGAGCCCAGCTTCCACTCCTCCGGGCCTCTGTATAGCCGACCTGCCTGGACACCCTCCCTCTCTTCACAACAACCCTGTTCGGCCCCAGCTTGGGCATCTCTCTTATGTGAAGAAATCAAGGCCTGAAGAGGGGAGGGGCCCAGCCAGGGTCTTGAAGCCCCCCCCCCCCCGCCCCCGTAGAGCTGGAAGCCTTCAGAGAAATCAACGTGGAGTTGGAATGAGGGGCCCACAGCCCTGTCACCAGTCCCCATACTCACTCTCTCTCTTTCCCCTTCTCTCAAATGCTCTTTCTCCTCTCTCCCAGTCCCCAGCCCCCCCAGGTGCTCCTCACTCCCTGAGCCCTTACCCCATTGTGGTTACCCCCAAATAAGAAGTGGGTAAAATGGTACCAGAAGCTCCTGGGGACGCAGCGCTGACCGAACCCCGAGAACTGGGCTCCAGCGGGGACCCCTGGCAGAGAGCCACCTGCTGACAGATGCCTTGGGGTGGGGAAACATTTTGCGAGGAAAGTTTAAATCATCCACATTGGAAGACGAGATTCATCAGTCAGGGCTGGGAGGGGCCCTCAGGACAATCAAAACCCCTCACTGTACAGACGGGGAAACTGAGGCAGGGAAGGGAAGCCACAGTGAGAAAGACAGCAGCTTACACCTGTCCGGGGGGGCGGCACCTGACCAGGTTAGGGGGGCAGGACAGAGCCCCTCCTCGCTCTGATCACTGATGTGGCCCTCACATGACTTCTGTCTCCCTGTGCCTCCATTCTTTTGGCCTCAAAACCCCAGAGGGTCCACAGAAATAGAGACCCTAGACCAGGAAGCAAGATCACCCCAGCCTTGAGCCAGCCCTGGTTCAGACAGCCACCTGGCATGGTGACGCTGTTGCCTGCCACGTCAGCCCGGATGCCCCACATTAGATGGCTCTTGTGCTTGCCAACCTCCCCGGTGAGGCCGAGGTGCCCCACCAGGGGGCAGCAGGAAATACTCGCGGAGAACTAGCAAAGATATGGAAACTTTTTCAGAGCACCAACGGTTCTTGGCTTCTCACATGTGATCCTCAGAGTGTGAAAGAGCAGTGACTCATATGATTCTGAGTGTGCAAAGGTCTGAAAAAGTCCCCAAGACAGAGATACAGTTTCCCTCTCTCTTCCCCCACAGCAGCAACGTGCTAGCACCTGCTCTGCTGTGGTATCACCCTTCCTTCCCGCCCTCCTTCTGCACCAGCTTCTTCCAAGAGAGATTTAAGGCAGCTGATTATGGCACATGTATATGGAGGGGGGTTTACTCTAGAGCTGACAGTGGTCAGCATGGGTCTGGGGTGGGGGCTCCTCCAGGAAATGGGGACCAGCGGGAGAGGGGAGCCCACCTCACTCTCGGAGCTCTCTGTCCTCACCTGGCTCTCCTGTCACCTCTCAGGATGATATGCTGGCTCTTGAAGCTGCAGGTAGACAGGAGGCAGCAATCAGAGAACAGGTGAAGGGCCTACAGCCCAGGCAGGGGCAAGAGAGCGGACTGACCAGGTCATGCGGGGCCTGGAGGCAGCCCGTGTTCTCAGCAAATACTGCAATAACTATACCGACAACCGCTGGATGTATTAAGGCACATACAAGGCACACCAGCAACATGATCTCCTTTGATTCTCACGCTACAACTGTGTGGGAAAGAAGTGTTCTTACCCTGCTTTACAGGTGAGGAAACAGGTTGGAGAGGCTCAGTGACCTGCTCAAAGCTGCACAGCAGGTAAGTGGTGAGCCTGGATATGAACTTGGTCTGTCTGCTCTCACACCACCCACTCTTGGGAGGGGCAGAGGAGGAACGGGAAGGCTTCTTCTGAAAGTGTGGCTGATCTACACTGCATGCCAGAGCTGCGTGCCTGGGTGCCCTTTCCCTTCTACAGTCTCATCAACTCGAGACCCCACAATTAAAGTGAGTCCCTAAGCATTCACTGGTCACAAGAAAGCTCCCAGTTTTCTTAAAAGTCTCCCAGAACAATCCAGAGAGTGAGGGAGAGAGTCATGGATTGTGCCCCACAGAGAAATCTGAGTGTCCCTGGGGCTATATTCATTTGTTCGTTCATTCATTCATTCATTCATTCATTCATTCATTCATTCATTCATTCAGCAGACACCCATCACACACACACTGACCCGGTATCCTGAAGGCCCTGAGGATGCTACGTGATGAATGTGGCAATTGAGGGGGCAGGGCGGGGGGCCAGAGGCTCACTCACTTGATGTCCAGGTGGAGGATCCACTGCACAGTAGAGAAATACTGGGCCAAACCAAACACAGCGTCCAGGGACAAGCCATTCTCACTGAGGCTGGAGAATCACAGGAATGGTGTTGACAGGTCTCAAGTCTTGTTTTAAGTTACAGGACTTAAAAACACCCTCTTTGTGGTCAGAGCACAGGGCAGGGAAGGGCTGTCCCCAAGTCTGGACAATGAAACTCACTGAACTCTGAATGGTCAGAGCGCCTCCTTTAACTCCCCACTGTACAGATGGAGAAACTGAGGCCCATAAAGCAGCAAGGTCTTGCCCAAAGTTGTAAGACATATTGGTGACAGGGCCAAGATTAGAACCCCGTGGTTCCCTCTGTTAGTGATGAATGTGGGGAGTGACAAATGAATGTGACAAATGAAAATGGAGGGCCTCTTGCTCAAAGAGCAGGACAAAGGTTCTCCTTCCCTTCGTAGTCTGTTAACCTGTCATAGTGGTTTTTATTTGCCATTTAATGACACCCTCCTAGGGACAGGATCCTGGTAGGTGACTGCAAATTCTTGCAGGCCCTGGGTCAAATTAGACACCCACAGTCTCTAGAAGGTCACATGGGCTTTGCCCAGAAAGCTCCAATCAGCATATAATTTGCATGCAGTGGTGAGGCCTTCCTCCTACCCAGGTGCAGCCCCGAACAGCAACTGAGGTGACCTCCTCTCCTTCCCAGTATGCCAGTGAGACTGTCTGAGCAGGAAGGGCCCTCCAGCCACAGCGTTCATTCTAAGGTTGTAGGCAAAATGCATCCCTCTATAGTTTATGTGTTAACTAACTGGGAACCAGGGGCTCAGAGAGGTGATGTAACTTGCTCAAAGTCACACCGGTTACCTGGGACCTGGGACCTCTCTCCAGGTCTCCTCTTACTTTGTCCCAGAAGAGTTGGGGGGGGGAGGGGCAGAACCTAGAACACAGGAGCCTTTTAGGGCCTGGGAAGCTTGGTCTGCTGCAGGCAAAGTCTGGGGGTTCCTAGCCTCCTACCAGAGCCTCCCTCTCACACTGAAAAATCTCCCCCTTCTCTGCCAGGTGCTCAGGGCCCTCCAGATGCCCTGAGCACCCTGCTGGGTGTCCTGTGGGGGTAAAAACCCTTCCTGCCTACCAGCTTGCACCCCATCAAACAGCCCCTCTCTGCACCCCAGGGCCAGAATGGCTGCCAGTCATTTCATTATCAGGTATGACTGCCCACCATGCCTGCCTTGCCCCAGGTGACCTGGACTCCCAGAGACAGGTTGGAGAAGTGAAACCTTAAATCAGAAACTGGATACCTTGAGTCACAGAGGCCAGACTCTATTTTAATGAGAATCATAGCCTATACTGAGCACTTACCACATGTCAGGGACTGCGCCAGACCACTGAGGTGCATTTTCCCATTTAATCTTTCTGATAACCCCAGGAGGGAGTGAGATGGGACATAAGAAGAACCTCCACCCCCACTCCTCCCCTCTCCCACATCCCCTCATTCGGATGAGAACAAGCCTCAGAGGCTTCCCCCAGCCAGCTACTCACTTCAAGGACTGCAGAGTGCCCAGCTCTGGGAGCCACTGAGCCAGCTGGGCCACACCTTTGTCCCCCAAAGCATTGCCTGATAAGCTGGGAGAGGCACAGGCGGGGGAAACAGGTTAGTGGAGGGAAGGGGTGGGGATGGGCAGGAGCTTTGTCTCTCCATCCCACTGGCTCAATCATTCAGCTTCTCCTGAACCTGAACAGGGCCCTGGGCTGTCAGGCCAGATCATAGTGGTGGCACTGGGTCAGCTGGGGTCTCCCCCAGGTTCTTATCCTGAGGTTAGTGACCCTGAGGGGGTCAGGGATGGAGGCACTGTATTCTAGGGGAAAGAGGCACAACTTTCACCAGATTCTCTAAGGGGTTCTGGATTCAGCAGGAAAAGAACTGCTGATCTAAAAAGCAAAACAAAACCCAACACTCACTAACTGATCAGCCCCACCCATCCGCCTTCTAGTAGTGCCACTCACTCAAGGCAGCCCAGGCGGCAGCTTCCTCCCAGCGCTGTGCAGAGCTGCTCTAGGTGCTCAGCTCGCAAACCACAGTGTGTCAGCCTGCGGAGGTAAAACCACAGCCCTGCAGCCCTGCCCTGCCCAACAGAGGCCAGAGCAGCCACCCACCCCACACAAGCAGAGAACAGGGCTTGCAGGGGAGGGACTGGGGCACAACTGGCACTCAGACAGACAGACAAAGGGGGACCAGCACACAACACACAGATGGTCACCCACAGGCAGGGAAGGATGAGAATCAGAACCACACAGAGAGAGGGGCACCAAGATGGACAGACACAGGGTGGGAGGCGGAGAGAGGGTGGGGAGAGACGCACACTCGTGGGCACACACATGCACATACACCTGCTGTCCAGGTGGAGAACCCACTGCACACACGTGCATGGACAGCTCCAGAGGGGGACAAACAGACAATGAGAAAAGGGCCACAGAAAATAATACAGACATGAACTGAGAGGCAGACACAGAGGGAGGGAGAGTCAGATGGACAGAGAAGAAGAGAGGGCTGGAGGAGTATGGATGGGCGCCCTGAGGGGCTGAGCTGAGTCCCCAGGCCCAGGCCCCAGGATATGAAAAGAAGGGGCTGCAAGCTCCCCATCCTCTCTGTCCAGAGTTCCCACAACCCTCAGCCAATGGAAGTTGGGGGCACTAAGGGGAGGGGGCTTGTGGGCGGGAAGGTGACTGAGGGGCTGCCTTGTGAGCTCCACCTGCAGTGGACTGGGCAGGAGAGGTGGGAGGCAGGGAAGCCAGGCCTCAGCTCCTGGACAGAGCAGGTCTAGTCATCCAGGGAGCACCTGGGGTGGGGGACAGGGGACAGGCTTTGCGCAGAGGAAGGGTGGAGGCTGGAACCATACCCAGCACCTGCAGGTCATCACTGTACCTGATCCTCAGGGAGCACCAGGATGGCTCAGAGGACATCTGGAACATAAGGCTGTCAAGAGATGCAGCCCTGGAGAGACATATACCAAAGCCAAGCTGAGCAAATGCCTCATCCACTGTCTCCAAAGTCCATCTTCAGCCTCACTTCCCACCATCCAATCTCTATACAGGCCTGTACACAGTCAGACCTTGGTTCCAATAGGGCTTCTCTGTGTCCTGGCTGTGTAACCTGGGACAATTCACTTAGCCTCTTACTAGGAGAATGTATGTGAATTGCCTTAGTTTGGTGCTTGGTGCTCAATTAACCTTGGCTGTTAGTATCATTAATATCATCATCATCATCAGTGACTTCAGAGATGCCAGCCTCAGCTTCAAGCAAGGCTTCAAAAGTTCAGACCCTACAGGAGACATTGTAGGTGGACACTGAGGAGCACAGAGCTGAGTCTCTGCTCATGTGCTGGGCTGGGGCAATCCAGGAAGGCATGTTGGAGGGGGCAAACACTCTCTAAAAGGTCATTGTGCCAAAGGGAGCCAGAAAGTTCTGACCAAAATCAGGGCTATAGGCCAGGCAATCCTCTGGGTTTAGGCTGAAGGGCCTCGGTCTTGCTGGCTATCCCACCCCTGCCTGGCATGGTGCCATCTCCATCCTGAATCCCAGGGCTCTCTTTAGGCACCGCTAGGAAAATGGGACAGCAGTCTCTCCTTTGACCCTCCCTTTTAGGTCTGCACCCCCCTCTAAGCCAGCTGGCTTGCTGAGGCTTCCTGAATTTGTCAAGTTCCCCTGGCAGTTGAGTGGCACTGACCAGCTGTGGGAGTCAGGGAACGGGTGGCCCTGGCCCAGGGTGGGGCTGGGATGGTGTTGGGACCCTACCTCTCCTGGGTCCCCTCCTGCTCCTTCAGCTCCGGGGCAAACGTGAGGACCACAGTTTTGTGCATGAGGCTACGGACAGAAGAGAGGTAGAGGCAAGAGGCTGATGGGGTCCCTGCTGCTCCAGATCATTTTTAGCCTGACCTCAAGGGACCTCTAAGATGCCATCCCCCAGCCTCTAGCTGCAGCCACTTCCTCTGCCTTCCCCTGACTTCCTCCGAGCTTCCAAGGCCTGAAATCTTTCTCTACAGATTTCACAAACTTTTCAGCCCTCCCTCGTTTCCTGGCGAGTCCTTGAAAGAAAACTTCAGTTCTGTGGTCTCTCTGGTTTGGGGCTTAGGCTGAAATCCTCCCTCTGCCCACCAGTGGCACCTTGGCTAGCTGAGGGTGCTCACCCTGCAGGGTGAGGACACTGCCAGATCCAGGACAGACAATGAGAATGCACAAGAGGCTGAAACTTACAGCCTGGCATCCCTAAACTCGCCTTGAAGCCAATTGTTATGCATATATTTCTCTCATTACAAAAGTCATACTTCACCCTTGTGGGGAACTTAGAAAATATAGTAAAAAGAAAATGAAGAAAAAATCACCCAGCATCTTTTCCACATATCAATGACCACTGATAACATTTGGGGAGGATCTTTTGAGTCTTGTTTTTTAATGCAGTGAATGTTCTTTCTTTTTTTTTCCCCCTTAAAAATGGGATTAAGCCCTAGTCAGTGTGGCTTAGTGGTTAGAGCCTCAGCCTGGGAACTAAAGGGTCCTGGGTTAGATTCCAGCCAAGGGGAAGTACCTCGGTTGCAGGCTTGATCCCTGGCCCATTCAGGGTGTGTGTGGGAGGCAACCAATCAATGTGTCTCTCTCACATTGATGTTTCTCTCTCCCTCTTCCCCCTTCCACTCTCTGAAAAGCAATGGGAAAAAAATATCCTTGCTTGAGGATTTTTTAGAAATGGGATTAAAATGACAAATTCTCTTCTAAAAAATAGGTTTTCAAGGGACAGGTACAGCAAGAGCAGTAAAATGTTGATAATTATTGGTGGGAGCTGGGTGTTTGTTGTACCATTCTCCCTACCTTTGAGTATGCTTGAAAAGCTTTATTAAAAAAATGATGAATTAAAATGTTTATGTTTACTTTATATACCACTCCATATGAAAGCTGCAGCCATATCAGGGTTTTATTAAGTTCTGCTCTCTGGAGGCAACCAGGACTGAAATGATGGGAGAACCCGGGAGCTCTGGGCTGGAGGAGGGAGTGAGTGACAGGTGTCCACTGTAAGCTCTCACCTGATATGCAGGTCTGCCAGGTTGCGGCACATGCTCACTGCCCTCAGCATGCAGTGCACCCCTTCCACCGAGAGCCTGTTGTCACTGAGGCTATGGAGAGGAAGAGGAAGGCAGCCATCAGCAGGGGCTGAAGTCCCCAGCTCCAGACAGCTCCAGGCCCCTCCTCCTGGCTCAGCAGCTGGCTGGCTATCACTCCTGGGATGTCCTGGATCCTTAACCAGAGGGATTCCTGCTCATGTGGATGAGCCAAGAGACACAAGACCCTGCCCCACTCAGAGAATAAAGTTCTCCAGCTGGAGCCATCAGAACCAACTCACTGCTTTCACCTCTCTGAGCCTCAGTTTCCTGGCATGTAAAATGACCATCATTCTAAGCACACTTAACAAATGGGGAAACAGCCTCAGAGGCGTTGAATTACTTTCCCAGGGTCACAAAGCTCTAAAAGCTACTAAATGACAGAGCCAGGATTTCAATACAAACCAAGGCTCCAGATCAGTTCCCCAACCTCAGCACTTCCCACCCCAGCCCACACTTGATGCTGAGACCCCAGTGCACCCACCCAAACAGCACCCCCACCTCACCATGCAACACTGAGCAAACCCAACAGCTCAATACCCGTCTTTCCGTCCCACCACCCAACAACCTGCCCCTTCACCCAACGCTCTACCCTCACCTTAACACACCACATACCACCCCAACAACCCAACTCAACACCCCAGTGCCCACCCATCCAATACCCCAGGTTGGCTCCATGCAATACTCAACCTCACCTCATCCCACTCCACCCCAGGACTGTTGTAAGGACAAACTGGAACACAAGCCACTGAGGTAGAAGGGACACATTCTACAAGGGGTTTTAATAGTTGGAATTAAGTGGCTCATGTCAGAGGCAAAAGCAAGGCAGGCATGGTTGAGCCACTCTGACTTCACTGGAGTTGGGAGAAGGGGGTGGGGAGCAGCTCCCTAAGTGACTATGGACATGGGGGTCAGGGGTAGTTGGGACCAGCTGGGACTCTCCAGGGCCCCCCCTGTTACCCAGCAGCAGGGTGGACAACTCACTCCAGTTTCCTAGTGATGTGCAGCTGGGAGGCAGCCTCTGCCATCAGTCGACAGCCTTCGTTCTCCAGCTGGTTCCCTGAGAGGCTGAGACAGAGGGGCCTGATGCCCTGGGCTGCTAGGGTGGGGTCCCCCCTCAACACGCACGCTGACCCTCATGGACTTTAGTCAAAGCATCATTCCAATAAGTGAACCTTCATAATAATGAATGTTGAAAGGCTGCCTACTACTTGCTGTCTACTATTTGCCCGGAACTGTCCTAGGTGCTTTTACAATGATTGAATTTACTCCTCAGAACAACCCTATGAATTAGGCACTATTATTATGCTCATCTTACTGATGAGTAAACTGAGGTAGAGACTGGTTGGGGCACTTATTCAAAGGTGGACCTGGGATTTGAACCCAGTCATTTGACTTCAAGTCTCCCTGTGAAGTCCCCCATTTATTTATGCTGCAACTGACATCATTATTTCTTGTGATCAACTCCATGACGATAGGGGTATATGACCTAGTCTGGGGTCAAGGAAGGCTTCCCTGATGTTTGAGCTGCTTGCTAGTGAAACTAGGAGTTCAATAGGTAAGGGGTGGGAGAGAGACAGGGCTGTCGGAGCAGCACATTCAAAGGCACATTTGAGGACCAGAAAGGGAGCCAGTACTCTGGGTGGAAGACTGAGGGGAGGGCAGGGTCAGAGGGGGTTTGGGGTTGGGAGCAGGGTTCTGGATCACATGGGACTTTAGGATTTGGGCTTTATCCTGAGTGGTGGGAAGGAGTGAAAGGGACAGGCAGGAGTGAAATGAAATGCAGTTCACACTGTGCCAGGTGGAGGTGGCCAGGGTGGAAGCAGGGAACCCAGTGAGGAGGCTGATGGAGCCACCCAGATGACAGATAAGAGTGGTCTGGGCTAGGGAGAGTGGATGAAAAGATGGTTTGGAGAGCTATGTAGGGCGTAGGTTTACTCCGGATGGCCTAGCTATGGGAGGAGGGCAAGGAGCTGAGAGGTGTCTGGTCTGTGTAACCAGGTGGGTGGTGGGGCCCTTACTATAGGTGACAGAACAGGGGGATGGGCAGACTGGTGCTGGCAAGATTGGTGGAAGTATGTCAGTTTGGAAAAACCCACCTTTTCTAATCATGTCTTATTTCTCCCAAAGGGAGAGGTCAAGGCTTAATTAAGTTTTAGTCACCAAAGCAGCCTTCACCCCATCCACCTCACCTTGGAATGACATTCTGGCATTCTATCACTCTACCTTCCCACCCAGTTGATTTCCTGGGATGGTCCCATGACAGGACCTCCACCAACCCCAAGCCCTACTCTCAAAGGCTCCACCCAAGAGCTGAACATCATGGGAATTTCTCCCACGAGAAAAAAGGTCATCTCACTCTAGTCTGGGAGGAAGACAAGGTGAGGGGACCCTGAGGGCTATGGTTTGAAAGACAGACCTAGGTGTGGCAAGGTTTCTGCTTTGCAGATCTCAATGACGGTGGCTACTAGGGCGAGGCCTGGAGTAAGACAGTCTGAACTTGAACCCTGGCCTGGACTCTTCTTTGCTGTGAGACCTTGAGCACACTGAACTTCCTGCAACTTCATTTCCTCCTCTGTAAAATGTGCACCATAACAGTACTTACGCCATAGGGGTGTGAGGAGTAAATGAGAGGAAGTATATAAATGCACCTGGCACAAGGCAAGTGCTAAATTGTGGTAGCTGTTCCGATAATCTGACTCCCCCAGATTCTCAATGAGGCATCTTCCTCATACTATCATCCACCCAAAAGTGAGGCCCTTCCTGCACCGCCCTGCCCTGCCCTCCTGTCTCCTGCCCCAGAGTGTCCCATGATACTCACTCTATTTCGTCCAGGTGGGGGCCTTCCCGGAGCTGGCCTATGAGCCTCTCCACATCACTGATGGTTAGCCGACACTCCTGCAGCCTGGGGTGGGGTAGGGAGCAGAGGGGCTCAGGGCACGATGCCTCCTCTAGCTCCTGGCCCCACTGAGAGGCATGGGAGCTGGGGGAGCCAGGGGGCTGCGGACCTGGCGTTGAATCCTGGTCCTGCTTCTCAGTAACTGGGCAATCTTAGACAAGGCACCTAACCTACCTGAGACTCAATTTCCCCCTCTATCAAGTGGGAACAATAATGTGGACTTTGCAGGATTTTCAAAAGAATCACAATGAGGTAATGGATATAAAATACCACCGTGCCCAGCACACAACAAGGGCCCATTAAATTACAGTTGTTGTTGTTGTGCCAGGTGCCCCTTGTTCAGGCCAAGATGGGTTATTCATGGCCTTTCCCTGCCCCATGGTGCTTTTCCCTTTACCCTCCCTGCCCCTGCTATGCCTCCCCTGGGAAGGAACTCTCCACCCATATCCTATCCCTCCCCTTAAGGCAATGGATCCCACTGAGGTACCTGAGTGTCAGGCTTCTGCTCTGAGCCTCTTTCCGCTGGCTGGCATTTCCCTGTAGGTCTGGGGCTCTGGCAAGAACAAATACAACATTGGCCTGGGCCCGGGACTCCAGGCTCTGCTCTTGGCCTCTAGAAACTGAAGGCTCTTTAGCATGACCCACAGTGTGTGAGTAACAAAGACGGCTGCTTGAAGGTGCTGAAGGCTCTATTCAGCAAAGCACCAGGGGCAAATGCTTTGAGGTCAAATGGAACCTTTATTCAAACTCTGACTGTGTGGCCTTGGGCAGGTCACTTCACCCCTCTGAGCCTCCATTCCTCTTTTCTAAAGTGAAATGATAATATCTAACATCTAGAGTGACTGAAGGATTGACTGAGGTGATGTGTGATCAAGTGCCCACCATAGGCACAAAACTGAAGCTTAGTCAAAAGCAGCTGCTGTGGTTTAAGATGCAATGGTCTCCATTTGTAGATGCACCATCTGTGGTTCAGGCCAGGAGCATGACCTGTATGTGAGTCAGGCTGTGAAAAGCCACAGCACCTCCAGGATCTCTTCCACTGGGCCAGTGGGGGGCTGGGGACTGTAGAGAAGCTGGGACAGTGTGAGCCAGTTTTGCACAGACTTCGAGATTAGTGCCACCCAACAGAACTTTCTGTGACAATAAAAAGGTTTTGTATCTGTGCCACCCATTATGGGAGCCACTAGCCTTCGATGGCCACTGAGCACCCGAAATCTGGCTGATGTGACTGATGAAACTATATGTCCATTTGACTTAACTTTAATTAATATATATTTAAATAGCCACATGTGGCTAATGGCTACTGTATTGGGTACCACATGTCTGGAAAGTCAGAGGGGGGAAAGACAGTGCTTCTACTGAATCACTGCATGGATGAGAAAAGTGAGGCTCAGAGTAGGGAAAGGACTTCCTTGAGGATATACATCTTTGTCTGTCTCTGAGTCTCAGCTGGGGGTGGTGTGGGGAAGCACAGTTGGGATGTTCTCTCACGGAAAGGCAGATTCCTATTCTTTGCCCATCCAGGACTGGCTGAGCTGGGATCCATGCACAGCTGGAATACCAGCATTTGAGTGCCAACTGGATGCCAGCAGTGTTCTAAGCACTTTAAATATATTAATTCATTTAATTCTCAGAACAACTGCAAGATGTAGGTACCATAACTGCCTTCTTTTTCCAGTTAGAAGACATTTCCCCATATAGCAATGCCAATCTAACAGTACCTTCATGCTTCCTGCCATCCCTCCCCAAGGGTCTGGCTCACTCTGAGACTTCTGGGGATGCTCCCTCACCACAGGAGCCAGATGTGGTCCAGAGAGGCTAGAGGAAGCTAAAGCCCTTTGCCAACTCTGAGAAGTCACTTCTCAGGGTAGCAGTAGCAAGAAGACTCCCCACACCCCCGCTCTTCCTAAGATCCTTTGGCCACCTTTCCCCACAACTGCATCTCAGGATGAATCCAGACCCACCCCCTCCCTAACTTCTTACCCAGGTAGCTCTGCAGCAGTCTCCGCAGGCGGGGAGAGAAGGAAGATGACATCCGCCTTCCTGCATGGTCAGACACCGAGCCATGAAACCCACGGACTGGAAACCGGCACTTCACCCCCTACCTGCGCACCCCTTACTGTCCCAAACAGCCAGAGAAAGCTGACTTTGTGATCGACAGAGGAACACCAGAACTTGCAGGAGTGCTCCAAGTCAGACATGTAAAATTGTGGCTATGTCAATGCTGATGAATCCTGAGTGTTTCAAAAAGTCAGGAAAACAACTTTTACAAGATAATAAAATTAAGAACTCTGAAAAGTTTTATAGGAGTTACTGTGTTTTAGGATTAAAAGGCATAGCTCTTAACCCACCCCGTGATCAAAACAGGCAAAGCCAGTTCAGCACCACGGAGAGCGACACGTGGCTAATTATTCCACCTTAAGCCTATGCTTCCTGGACTTGTTGATTCATTACTTAATCCATCCGTCTGTCGGTCAGTCCATCCATCTTCCCATTCATTCACTACTTATATAGAGTACCAGGTGCCAGGCCTGACTCAGGTGCTAGGTGCTAGGCTCAGGATACGCTGATGTGAGTAAAACAGGCTCAAGCATGTACATTTTGCAGACTAGGGGCTTCCTCTTTTTCCTAGCCCCTCCTATTTTCTCAAGACCCTGAAGGCCAGGCTCCCACTCCTGCTCACCTGACTTGCAGCATCCTGATAGTCGGACACGTGACTGCCACCTTGGTAAAGCAGAGGAGGGTCGACATGGAGAAATTGTTGTGGCTCAGGCTGCAAGATTGTGGCAAAGGTGTCAGGTGTGAATCCCCTATCCCATGGGCCCCAGATCTTTGCTCTCTAAGGTTGGAGGGTGACTCAGGCAGGGGCTCAGGTGGAAAGTCTGCTTACTCAAGCTTCTGGAGCCGTGGCAGGCAAGGGAGGACCTCCATGATGTTCAGCATCTCCTGGTCCTTGAGCTGGTTGTCCTGAAAGCTGAAGGGAGACCAAGTCCCTCAGTCCTGGGGTAGGGGAACTTAGGAGCTCCAGTTGGTGGGTGACAGGCATGGTCACTCTCATGGGGGAGATACAGGACAGGGGTCCAAAATGAGTTGGTGACCTGCTCCATGGTATCCAACAGGTCCAGCTAGGAGGAAAAGCCCTCTGCTGGCCTCATTTCTGTCCTTATTAAGTCCCTCTGGGGGAGTTCCTGCCTGGTGGCCCAAAGGATCCAGATGGTGGACTATGAAGGCCTCATGGGGTGGGATGAGAAGACCCAGCACCTTGTTCTCAGGGATGTGCCTGAAGCCCAAGTTCATCAGGGCCTCTTGGCTCTCAGGTGATGAGCAGCCTATACTGGGATGCAGGAGATACCACTTCCAGCCCAGCTCTGGTCCTGACTCACCCAGAGCCCTAGGCCAAGTGCCTTCCTTTGTGACCTCATATTCATCACCTGTCAAATGGGGTGCACAGCCCATCCCTGCATGGGTCCCTAGCTGGAGGGACAGAAGAACTGAAGGGTTCAAGGGGGCCTTTGTGCGTGACCACTCTGGTCAGGAAACGTTTGGAAATACCGAACTTGTTGATATTTACTTCTCTAGAGAATTATTGATCCTGACCTTAATCTTTTCTTCCATCACACAGGGTAATCATGCACAAAGACACCCAGCAGAGGGGACAGAGCAGAGCTGTGGTCCAGTTGATGCTCCACTAAGCACGAGGTGCACCCTAGTGTTGGGCTGCACCTGCCAGGATGAAGGGGTGCTTTTTCTAAATCTCACAAAGGTGACAGCTAGCAATGGTTCTGCCAGTGAGCTGCTGAGGAGGCCATCATCACAGACACAAGCAGGAGTATATTTGAGCATATGCACTTAGATGTGTATGTGGATCTAAGTCTGCATGCATGTGTGTGCATGCGTGTGCTGCACACCAATGACAGTGCATGCATGTGGGGCACATACGTAAGTGAGCCAGACAAGTGCAAGTGTGTGAATGTGCATAGATGTGAAGGTATGTGTATGTTTCATGCATTTATGTGTACTCACAGTGCCCAACACCAGCCTATACACTGCCATCCGTCCTCTCAGGATCACAGAAAGAGGGAAGGGGCCTCAAAGCTCAAGCTCCTTCAAAATAGCCCAAAATACTGGACAAGAGAAGCCCTTTTCTGGGGTCTTTGGGAGCCTTGTGTTTGGATCCAGCCCCACCCAGCTGCACTGAAAAACTATTGGCCAGACACCATGGAATATGCAAGACCTGGGTAGTGACCTCTTCTCTCAGCCAGTGAGCCCTCCTGGAGATTACTCACCTGATCTCTTCCAGGTGTGGACAGAGGGGCAAAGCCTGCACCAGGTGGTGGATGCCTCGGGCAGTGATCTTGCTTCCTGCTAACCTACAGGGTAAGCAAAGGCAGAGGGGAGAAGTAGGGATGGAAAAGGGGGTAGGCCCAGAATCTGCCCTGTGTAGGGTTGAGGGAAGAAAAGAGAGTTTCAGCATCCCCAGCTGAAGATCCCTCTCGGTTCCAAGTTCTGGCTCACCCCAGCTTCTTCAGGCTCCCCATTGTCGGCAAGCTCCTGGAGAGGGCTTCTGCAAAGGCGTCCCCACACTTCCTGCTCTTAAAGCTGCCACAGGAAGAGGCAAGGTGGCAGAGGATCAATGCTGGGCAGGGCTAGAGGTCATGAGCCACCCCTCCTCCAACAGATAGAACTGAATGAATACAGTTATGTTAATAGTAGTAATTGCTGTTGCTGTTGTAATGGTTGTAGTAGTAACAAATACATATTAAGGCAGAGACTGCTAATTGTCCACCAAAACTCATTCTCCACGCAGGGAGCTGTAACTGGGAACATGGTTTCCCAGACAGAGATGGCATTTCCCAGCCTGCCTTGCAGCTCAGTGTGGCCATATGACTATGTTCTCACCACTGGAATATAAGCGGAGAGATGTGCCTTATTTCTAGGACTGAGCTTTAACACATTGGGTATGTCTAATCCATGCTCTCTCTTTTCCTTCCCCCAAGTCAGAGCACAGATATGCCCATGACTCAGCTTTGGCCATGCAGATCAGCATGCCCAAGGCGATGATGGGGCAACAATGGAAGGAACCAGGTTCCTGTGTGACCACTTGGAGCTGAGCTATCCCACTGACCTGGACTCTGAGTCTTCCATGGGAGTGAAAGAAAATGCTACATTATTTAATCTGCTGTATTTTGGGAAGGGGATGGGGTTCTTCGTTGCTGCAGCTTAGCCTTTTCTCTAGCTATGACACACATTGAGTCTTTACTGTGTGCCAGGAGCTTGGCTTAGAAGTGTTTTTCATGCATTATCTCATCTCACAACAACCCTATGAGGTAGGTATTATTACTGATTCATTTGAGGGATGAAGAAACTCAGGCTGAGAGATTAAATAGCCGGCTCCAAGTCAAAGAGTTTCTAGCAGCACAGCCTGGATCACAGCCTCCAGCTCATGACTGAGACAGGGAGACTGACAGTCCAGACACCGCAACAAGAAGAGATCCAACTGGACCCCAGAGGTACTGGTAAGGCCCGGTGCTTCCTCACTGTGTCACAGGCTAAGAGACGGGAAGGGCCTCTCTGTTCTGATACTAGGATTCTTACCCAGTCTCAATTGGCAGGGGCCTCCACTCACCTCAAAGTCCAGTTCCCTCCCCAGGTCCTGCCCTGCCCTTCCTCTCACCTGAGATTCTCCACCTGCCCACAGCCTGCCAGGGCCTCAGGGCAGCAGGGCTCCAGGGGGCAGCCCTCAAAATCCAGGTAGATGGGGGCATCCCTGTGCCCCAGGACATTGGTGAGGGCAGCCAGGTCTATGTAGGTCAGCGGGAAATTGTGGAAGGGCAGTTGACAGGGGAGGCTTTGGGCCATGAAGCTGGCCAGCTCAGGCTCCTGGGTCTCACCCACACAGTGACACAACTCAACAACCTTTGGCCCGGTGAGCCTACGGGTAGCCAACTTCTTCAATGCCTGTATGACTTCGGCCTGCTTGGCACCCACCCATGCCTCACCCTGCTGTGTCAGGTGGCTGAGGAAGGGACGGCAGGCACTGGATGCCAGACCTGCCAGGAATGTGGGGAGGTAGTCCAATAGACCTAGTCTAGCTTTGGTCCTCAGCACCCAGCGAGAATTGAGGGTGACATGGCGGGACAGTGCATCTTTGTCCACGTTGGGGCTGGCCATCAGATGCAGGGCAGCCAAAAACTCCTGCAGGCTGAGGTGGGTGAAGGCATAGCCTGTCTCCTGCTGTCCACGGCCTGTGCAGACGCAGAAGGAATTCAGCAGGCCGAGGGCAGCCCCAAAGGCCATCACAGGGGGAGGAATGTCTCCTGCAGAGAAGATCACCTTCCCAGTCTCCAGGCCCCTCAGGGCCACCTCACCGAGGCCCCTCAGGGACTCAGCAGCCAAGTGCCCCTGGGGACTGAGAGCGAGCACCATCTGCACGTAGTTCTGAGTCACGGTAGGTAGGAGGGCTGCAGACTGGCCTGGAGAGATGCCTGGAAGCAGATGCTGGAGGCAGAGGCAGGCGACTCGGCACAGGGCGGGCACTGCACACATGCTCCGGAGATGTCTGTTTGCCCGCAGCTCTGCTAGGGCTGCCTCCTGAGATGGGTGGTTGCAGAAGAAGCGGCCCACGTAATCCTCCACCCGTGGCCCATCAAAGCCCCACATGTGGATCATGGCTGCCTCTGTGGGCAGGCAGTCTGGTAGCTTCCCTGGACGGGAGGTGGCCATGACCCTGCAGCCCGGCAGGAGGGTCCCACAGCACAGGTCAGAGAAGAGGGCGAGGGCTGGACCTGGTGCCTCAGAACCCGCAGCCTCCTTGCCAGGACAGGGATGGAGGGCCTCCTCCAGCCCATCAAAAATGAGCAGGACCCTGTTAGCATTCTCCTCCAGGTACTGGAAAACGGCCTCGGGGGCTGCCTCGGGGCTCAAGTACAGATCAAAAAGGAGCTGGGGTAGTGTCAGGACACCTGTAATCAGGTTGAGCTGGCGGAATTCAAAAAGGAACAGGGCCTGAAAGCGGTCTAGCTGGCCATCTGCCCACTTCTGGCAGAGCCAGCGGGTCAGTGTGGTCTTGCCCATGCCGGCCTTCCCCAGGACCAACGTTATCCTCGGGCCCTTGTCAGCTTTGGAGTTGAAGAGGTCCTGGATGCTCACGTCCGTGCCATCGTCTGCTCTGGGGCTCCCCATAACGGCCCCCTCCTGAATGTTGAAGGGTGCTGTGGCCCGGCTCCACTGCAGAATTGTGGGGACGTAGGCCTGGTGGAAGGTGAGGGGCTGCCCTGGCCCCGGGAGCTTGCCGCCATAGCGTTGCTGGGCAGAAGTCTTCAGCAGCTGTAGGTACCTCTTGGCTAACTCTGCTGGGGACAGGGAGATGACATGAAGGCAGAAGGCTTCCCTACCCACCCCCAACCTCCGCATCCCAGTATTGGCTGTGTATATATGGCGGAGACTCTGGCGGCCGTTTAAACAGGGATGTCTACTGGGGAGGTGGGAATCGTGGCTCTCTGTTTTGTATCAACATAAGTGGTGTAAAGTTTTCAATAAGATGGGGAAAGGGGAAAGGGACACTTCCTTTGCAACATCTTATCAGAACAACTTCTTCCTGTGATATCTGAGTAATCTGTGCCCCTCCTCAGTATTTTAGTTCTGCAGTGCCCAGGGGGGGAGCGCTAATGACCTGTAGGTCCAGACACTGACCAATCAGAAAGAACTGCGGGAACTGGGCCCCTGCTGTGCCAGGTACTGATTTTTGAATTGCTGAGTCATTGGGAGATCTTGGGTGGCCCAGGGAAAGGACTGGAGCCACTGTTGGGGGCCACTGGGAGCCCCTGCTGGGGGACCTGAGGTAGTAGTCTATTTTAAATCAATGTGGCCCAGCCGGGCGTGGCTCAGCGGTTGAGCATCAACCTAGGATCGAGGCGATCAGCGTTCAATTCGCGATCGGGGTTCAATTCCCCGTCAGGGCACATGCCCGGGTTGCGGGCTCAATCCCCAGTCGGGGGCATGCAGGAGGCAGCCGATCAATGACTCTCTCATCATTGATGTTTCTATCTCTCCCTCTCCTTTCCTCTCTCTGAAATCAATAAAGATATATTTTAAAAATAAATAAAATAAAATAATAAAATAATAAAATAAAATCAGTGTGAATCCTCTGGCTATTTCCATGGGGGTTGGGTTTCCCAGCTGGTGGGACAGCTGGTCTGGAACAAGGATTCTTCTGGACAAATGGTGGAAAATGAGAGAAGTTCTGGAAGTTCTGTCTCTTCTATTCCCCCTTGACAGCCCCCATGTCTCCCCCATGAACCCTTAAAGGCTTCTGCTTTGGGGAGTTCTCCCTGGTATTCTGTTCACCCCTAAACTGGCCAATAAGGGCCCAGGAGTGAGGTTATGATGGCCACTTCCCTGGGGCTCCCTCAACCCTGAGGACATGGGGTGTCCCTGGAGGAGGCTAAAGGATATTGCTGAGACCTACAGGGATGCTTCCAGCTCCTTCAGCTGAGCCTCTCTGGAGAAGCTCCGTGTGGCCTGTTGGGGATGGCCCTCCTTTCCAGACTCTGCCCTCTCCTCTGCCCACCCAGGACCTTCAATACTTCTTTCATAGAAGCTTGGAAAACAGGAATCACTAGGCCCAAAAAGGCTTGTTAACAGAACACAGAGTTCAGAACCTGTGTCTTGGCCCCAATGCAATCCAATCCCTATGTTCAGGTCCCTCCCCACCTTGGTACCCACCTAGCTGCTGCTTCCTGAACTGCTTTGGGCGGGGTGAGGACCCACAGCTCTGATGAGGTCGCTTGAGGTCTGGAAAAAATTAAGGAAAAAGTAAGGGGTGAGGTTTGGGGGGGTGAGAAGGTACTCAGTACTTTGGGGAGCTCTGTTCCACAAACAGGCAGCAGGCAGACAAGTGTATCCACACTCAGGGACTGAGTGAAGGCAGCTCAGTCATAAGGGCCAGGAGGGACCAGGGACCAGGACAAACAGTTTTGATTTTTTGGGGAGCTGGTATTATGGGGTGAATGTTTTCTATTAAAGCCTGATGTTACTGCCATGCACACCTATAGGTGAAAGGTCCATTCATCTATAGAAATAAAGGTTCTGAACCCACTGTGAACATCATACTCAAAGGTGAAAGACAAAGTTTTTCCTCTAAGATCAGGAACAAGACAAGGATGCCCGCTTTCACCACTTCTATTCAACATAGTACTGGAAGTTCTAGCTAGAGCAAGTAGGCAAGAAAAAGAAAGAAAAGGCATCCAAATTGGAGAGGGAGAAGTAAAGTCTGTTTGCAGATGATAGGATCTTACATGTAGAAAACTCTAGAGACTCCACAAAAAAGTTTTTTAGAATAAATGAATTCAGCAAAAAAGCAGAATATAACATGCAAAAAACAGTTGCACTTCTATACACAAACAATGAATAATCTAAAAAAGAAATTACAAAAATAATTCCATTTACAATAGCATAAAAAACAATAAAATACCTAGGAATTAAACAAAAAGGTGAGAGATTTGAATAATAAAAACTACAAAACATTACTTAAAATAAATGTAAACCCATCCATGTAAAATATCAATACCACCCAAAGTGATCTACAGATTCCCTGCAGGTACAATCCTTATCACAATTCCAGTGTCTTTTTCAAAAGTATGTTTTTATTGATTTCAGAGAGAGAAAGGGAAATGGAGAGAGAGAGAGACAGAAACATCGATGAGAGAGAAACATTGATTGGCTGCCTCCTGCATGCCCCCCTACTGGAGATGAGCCCACAAACCAAGCATGGACCCTGACCGAGAATCGAACCAGCGACCTTCTGGTACATGAGACAACTCTCAACCAACTGAGCCACACTGGCGGGTCTAATGACTTTTTTTCTTTTGTAGAAAAACCCATCCTAAAATTCATATGGAATCTCAGGGGACCCCAAATAGCCAAAAATGCTCTTGAAAAAGAAGAACAAGTCTGGAGGACTCATACTTCCTGATCTGAAAATACAAAGCTACAGTAATCAAAACAGTGTGTACTGGCATAAAGACAGTCATATAGACCAATGGAAGAGAGAGTCCAGAAACTAACCCTTGCATGTAAATGTTTTTTTGACAAGGGTGCCAAAACTATTCAATGGGAAAAGAACAGTCTTTTCAATAAGTGGTGCTGGGAAAACTGGATATCCACATACAAAAGAGTAAAATTGAACCCAAAATGAACCAATGACCTAAATGTAAGACCTAAAACAATAAAACTCTTAGAAGCAAACATAGGACAAAAACCTCACTATGTTGGATTTAGCAATAATTTCTTGGGTAGGACACTAAAGGCACAGGTAAGTAAAAAAAAAGAAGCAAATTGGATTTCATGAAAATTTAAGAGTTTCAATTTTAAAAATTTTAAATTAAAAAATTTTAAATTTGAAAAAGTTAAAAATCAAATGACACTATCAACAGAGCAAAAAGGCAACACAAAGAATGGGAGAAAATATTTGCGAAACATCTATCTGATGAGGAATTGATTAATATCCAGAATATATAGAGAACTCAACAACAACAACAAAAACAAAACAAAACAAAATCACAGCAAACAAGCTGATTAAAAAATGGGCAAAGGATTTGAACAGATGTTTCTCCTAAGAAGATATCCAAATGGTCCATAAGCAGATGAGAAGACACTCAACATCCCCAATGATTAAGGAAATGTAAATCCGAACTACAATGGGATGCCACCTCACACCCATTAGGATCTTTCCTATAAAACAACAACAGGGGAGGCTGGGTGGAGGGGGCAAAGGGGAGGGGAATGGGGCACACCTATAATACTGTCAACAATAAATTTAAAAAAAAACAAAATAAAAAGTGCTGGCAAGAAGGTGGAGAAATTGAAGCCTTTTGTGCACTGTTGTAGGAATGTAAAATAGTGCAGCAACGGATAGCAGTATGGAGGTGTTTCAGAAAATGAAAATGGAACTACCATAAGACCCTGGAATTCATATATATATACATATACATATATATATACACACACACACACACACACCAAATAATTGAAAGCAGGGTCTTGAAGAAATATTTGTTCACCTATATTTATAGTTAAAACATGGAAGCAAACCAAGTGTCCATCGATGGATAAATAAGTGAGTAAAATGTAGTATAGCCATACAATGGAATATCAGCTTTTAAAAGAAAATTCTGACATACATCGCCACATGGATAAACCTCAAGTACATTAGGTTGAGTGAAATAAGCCAGTCACAAAATGATTTCACTTATATGAGGTACTGAGTAGTCAAAATAAAAAAGACAGAAAGAAAGTGGTGGTTACCAGGGGCCAGGGGAGGGAGAAATGGTGGGAGCTCTTGTTGAATGAGCAGAGAGTTTTGGTTTTACAAGATGAAAAGAGTTCTGGAGATGGATGGCGGTGATGGTTGCAGAACAGTGTGAGTGTATTTAATACTACTGAACAGTACACTTAAAAGTGGTTAAGATGGCCCAGCCGGGCGTGGCTCAGCGGTTGAGCGTTGACCTAGGATCCAGGTGATCGGGGTTCGATTCCCGGTCAGGGCACATGCCCGGTTGCGAGCTCAGCCAATGACTCTCATCATTGATGTTTCTATCTCTCTCTCTCCCATTCCTTTCCTCTCTCTGTAATCAATAAAGATACATTTTTAAAAATTTTAGAAATAATAAAAAATAAAAGTGGTTAAGATGGAAATTTACTACATCAAAAAGAATGAAAATTTCTGAGAATGAGGTGTGGCCCACGAATCGGAGAGGTGGCCACCCTTTGATCGTTGACTCCTCTGTGCTCCAGCAGAAAATCAGTCAGAGGTTCCCTGGGTGTGGACAACAGTCCGTGGGTCTGTCAAGCCCGAGGTGTTGAATGGTGAGGGGCCTTAGCCGGTGGGGCTGGAGCATGATGCCTTGAGGCTTGGGGACAAGGGAGTGAGAACAGGCTTCCCCAAGTGAAACCAGACAGAGGATTCTGGCAGAGCCAAGGGCTGACAGTTCAGACTCTCCCAGGAGGCTCCCAAAGTCTTGAGGGGCACAGAGGGGGAGGAGGTGGGGCTGGGAGCCATAGCAAGGGGCAGGGACATGTGCAGATGGGTCGGGGATGTGGGGGATGGTTTATGGGAAATGGCTGTGAACAGCCACCGTCAGCCTCCTCTGGGTTTGATGTGGGAACTGAGCATGCTCACCACCCCCTCCTGCTCCCCAACCCCAGGCCTCACCATGGTGGAGCTCAGGTTCAGGTTGGCTTCCTTCACGAGTTTCCAAAGGACTGGGAAATCCTGACAGAGAGAGAGGAGAATATAATACACCAAGGGGATGTGCTGAAACCACCTCTGATCTCTGATGTCTAGCTCAGGGCTCATCCCAAAGGGTGGGTCCTCAGCGAGAGAGACATAAAGGTGACACTCAGTGATCTGTGGAGGGCACAACTGGTGGTGATCCGTGAAGGCAGCAAGGGGCAGAAATGTGTGTATACATGTAGGTTTCTGCATGAACAGGTATGTGTGTGTATGTGTTTGTGCACATGGGTGCCCATGTATATACACATGTGTGCACATGGTGAACACCCTACACGCTGCCTGGTGGTAGAGTTGTGGAGCGAGTTCTCACTGTTTCCCCACAGTGCTGTGAAAACAGAAGGTGCCCAAGAAATGCCCACTGACCTGAACAGATTTGATCTGCCTGCCCATCACTACAGGTCAGAGGGCTCCCCCTGTGACTGCTTCTGACCACGTTGCAAGAAGAAACCTCTTGGGCATTATGGGCTATTTGGAATTTTCTGGCTGGAAGGCGTCACCCTATTCTTTCTCTCCTTGCATCCTGCCTCCCTGGGCCACTGGAGTTGCAGAAGGTGGGAGGTCCCCAGCTGATGTGGTAGCATTAGGGAATTTGCTCTGGGAAGTGTCCAGAAACATGGAATTTGTTCCTGGCTTGGGCATGTCATCTCTGTGTGAATCAAGTGGGTCCCCACCTTCCCGGGCCTCTCTGCACCTCTCACACACATCCTTACCGTCTCCGTGTCCCCAAGTGCTCAGCAGTGGCACCTCCAGCTCCAGGGGCACCTCCAGCTCCATGCACACACAGTGGATGAATGCCTGCCAGGTGGCAAGACCCTGGTTGTGCAGCGCCCTGAGTTGTAGGAGGACCCTCTTTGTGGGGTCTGGGGCCTCAATCCCGGAGCCCAGGTCCATGTTGGGGAGGAAGAACTTCACCTTGGCACTCAGCCATTCTGGGTGATTGCTGAGCAGCCTCACGAGCCAACCCCACTGGTTCTTGGTGCCCAGCTGGAAGCTAATGGGGTCCATGAAGAGCCAGCCCTGCAGGGACAGGGTAGGCAGGTGAACTGGGGGACAGATGAGCTTGGGGAACAGGTAAACTGAGAGAGACAGGTGAGCTGGGAGCAGGTGAGCTGTGGGGCAGGTGAGCTGGGGAACAGGTGAGCTGGGGGATAAGTAAGCAGGGGGATAACTCAGATGGGGGTAAGCCAAAGGGGGCAGTCAAGAACTCCCCACACACATCTGAAGGGCAGAGAATAGGCCGAAAAGTGGCCTCTCCGTGAGTCTCAATGCCTTTGCAGGGATCAGTCCCAGAGAGTAGCTTCCTTCTGCACATGCCTCCTCCCCCTGTGTCTGTGTACTGGTGTGAAATGGCCTAGTTCATTCTCTGCAGATGATGTCCTGAGAATGCTTTATTCAGTATGTTTCCATGGACCCTTCTGTGATGCTCTCTAAGCTACTTGTCTCCCAAAATTTGTTCTCACCATCTTCCTTAGAGATAGAACCCCTGAATATTCCTTGATCATCTGGAATAGGAAGTGTTGTGCATCCTACATTGCTTCTCCCTGTTGGCTGGGATGTCGATGTGATGACCGAACCTTGCGCAGCCGTGTTGGATCATTAGGTGGAAGCCAGTGTTTAGGAAGGTGGAGGGGAAGCTTTCCCACTGCCCTAGGCTCTCTTCCTCGACCACAGGGGCCAGCAGCACTCCAGGTCGTAGCTGCTGTTTCAGACTGGGTCAGGAATGAGGACAACGTGGAGCAGAGGTCCCAGCTGACTCACAATAGACAAGAAGTAGGAGCAGGAAATAAACTTTGTTCCCATAAAATACTTGGACTTTGGAGGTCGTTTGTTATGCAGCATAAACAAGCCTATCCTGGCCGACACACTCACACTACAACCTTCAGCAAGTCTCTTCCCTATCTGGGCCTCAATCACATCATCTATGAAATGGGTAGATTAGATGCTGCCTCAGGCCCTTGCTGATTTTGTGTCTATTGATGTTAACTCTCATGCGGAATGGTGGCTAAGGGTAGGTTTGGTGTGTTGGGGACAGGCCAGTGGGGTCAGTCTGGGTAGGGAACAGTCTTGGCGGTGGGCAGCGGAGTGAAGGAGTGAATGGGAGGCACAGAGAGGAGGCAGAAGAAAGATCACCTACTTGGCTTCCTGGTTCATCATAGATGTTCTGGGGTATCTGTGGAGAGGATCTCATGGGTGCCCGGGCCAAGTCCTGTGCCTTGAGCTGGATTTGCAGGTTGTTCCCATAGGGCAGGCCCCTAAGGAGAGAGGAGACAGGGTGCTGTCCCCAATATTCCAAAATCCAAGAGGAATGCTCTAAAGGCAGTGGCCCTTACCCCTGCCTCTGAGACGCCTCTGAGGGATCCAACCCAGAAATAGTTGCCTTGCCTCCATGCACAGATCCTGTTCTTGTCCCTGGACTGTGGGCTGCTCACCCTGCCTGGGGTCACCTCCTGCCACACCTGGCCCAGAGGAGGTCCCTCTTCTTCATCCAACTCAGGCACTCACCTATAGTGACTTGCGGCGCCACAGTGAACCGTTCAAATACAGCCGACTTATTACAGCTCATTTACTGGGAGGAAAATGGCATAATCCTCACCGCAGACGGTAAGTGCCTTTCCCAACAAAAAGATTAGGATTTGCCATCTCTTTATTACATCAGGAAGCAGTTTTAAAGAATTGAGAGTAAACTTTTTTTTTTTAATGTTTCTATTGATTTCAAAGAGAGGAAGGGAGAGCGAGAAACATCAATGATAATAGTCATTGATTGGCTCCCCAGGCATGTGCCCTGACTGGGAATTGAACCGTGACCTCCTGGTTCATAGGTCGACACTCAACAGCTGAGCCGCACCCACCAGGCACTAAAGGTTCTTTTTTGTGAGAAAGCCCAGAGGCATTGGTCACTCTCACCCAGAGCACAGTAAATCGAGGCCCTGGCACAAATCGCACTGAACACACCTTTAGGGATTTTGCCTGACAATTCGGAACGGACAAGAGAAAAGAAGACTAAACAGTACATGGAAGAAAAAGAAAGGCGAACCTGCAGTCTGTGCCCTGATCGTGTGTCTATGACGTATGAGGAGAGGGTAACTACAAAGTTCCAGAGCTTATATAAACCAGTATAAACAGGGCACATTTTAATGTAACAGAGATCAGCACTACAGTTACAAAGAAGAAGAAAATGGGTTCTGTTGAAGAGGTACTGGAGGTACTAATGGCATTTCTTCAAACAAAACTGTCAAATTCTAATAGAAGAAATGGAGAGAGGCAGGAGCTAATCGAGATAGAGCCTTGCTTACATGTCCCTCTCGGGAGACCTGCTAGCCCCACAGTCCGGCTCCCTGCGGCCCCACCCTCTGGATTCTTGGAGGCTCTGCCCTGCTGAGGTTTGACCAGCGCCTCCCCCTCTCCTGACTCCCAGCGGCCCTACCCTGCTGGGATGGGGCTCCCGGCAGACTTTGGGACAGACTGAGTTGTGTGGCTCTAGGGCGAGGCCGTTTTCCCTCACATTCCCGACTAGTGCAGAGCCTTCTATTAGGGCCTGATAAATTCTGCTGGCCTCACCCTGAGACCCCGCACCACCACAAAGGTGTGCTAGCACCCAGTAGGTGGCAGCTAGATCTGGGACACCCAGGGACATTTGCTGAGTGTCTTAGACCCAGCACTGGCACCAAATTTGAACCTGTATCAGTCTGGTGAACACCACTCGTCCCAACCTGGTGTCCCACTGAGAACCTGCCTCATGACACTTAAGTACAGCCAGGGGCTCTTTCAGTGACTGAGCCTAACAGGCAGCTGGCAGGTGGAGGCAGATCTCAGGGTTCCCTGGGACTTTTGTTGAGTTGCCCCAGGACAGGTGCTGGTAAAAGCCAGCCTTGGTGCATAGCTTGGTCCTTCCCACGAACACCCAGGAGCAGCAGAGGCTGCCACAAACTGGGGATCACTTTGTAGCTCCAAACAGGTTGTCCAGGGCCAGTCACAAGCAGTGTCACACATTGGCTGGCACCAGAGTCCCTCCCAAAAGGCATCAGAACCAACATACCCAGTGGCCAGCTTCAGACAACATCAGAGTAGCATCCAATTAGCTTTGCAAGTGGCACATCCAACGGGAGGCATGGCACCCTGCTGAGGTCTTTTCCAGCGTCCTTCGGGGGTCATTCCACCTTAGGGCTCAGAGGCTGAAACATAACTTAGGTCAGGATGTGGTATTTAGCCTGACCATTACTCAGGTCTGGGTAACTGTCTTCTGCTGCCTTGGAGGTTCCAATTATCTGGGGGGAAGGCTAGGCCTGTGAAGAGATAGAGAGAGAATGCTATTTCTACAGGTAGGATTTAAAACTAAATTTAATCACTGCCCTACCTGGTTTTGCTCAGTGGTTAGAGCATCAGCCCTTGGACCGAAGGGTCCTGGATTTGATTTTGGCCAAGGGCACGTACCTCGGTGGCAGGCCTAATCCCCAGCCATGGGCGGGGCTTGTGCGGGAGGCAACCAATATCTCTCTCACATCGATGTCTCTCTCTCCCCCCCGACACTGAAAAGCAATGGGAAAAAATATCCTCAGGTGAGGAGTAAAAAATAAAATAATACTAAATTTAATCAAAGTCATAAGGACACTCAGTTTCAGTAGATCTATGCAATGGAATATTATTCAGCAAAAGGGGTGAACCACAAAAAACATTACGCACAGTGGAAAAAGCTCCAACGTATACTAGTAAGTAAACTGAAATTTTAAAAGCTGCGCACATGTATGTTTAAGTGTGTGTGTGTGTGTGTGTGTGTGTGTGTGTGTGTGCGCGTGCGCGCCCTTGCATACATAAAGACCAGCTCTTGGGCTACATGAGAAACTGGTGACAGGATAGTCTGGGCTGGGGACCTGTGGGACACAGGCGAAGAAGAGCCCTTTCCACCGTACTCTTGGACCACTTTGTACCATTCAAGCTTTCTAAAAGGCATGTTTTGATTTAAAATATATATATAAGAATGTTTACACTAAAAACTAGAGCAGACATTTCCCTAGTATGTGAGGAAGAGAAACACACCGATGAGTAAGCACAAGAAATTACCAGTGACACCTCACTGAAAGGGAAGTTCCCTGTATAACTTGCGTATTCAAACTAAGACAGACGTGGGAAGGCAACTAACGAGCATGTGTATCTGCATCCAGTGTGACAGGAAGAGGCCGAATGTGCCCGTGAAAAAGTAATTCATTCATCTTGAGGATATATTTTATTCTACTTTTTAGTTTAGCTTTTCTATGTGCGTCATAAAGGCAAAACAACATGTTTGCTGGAACTGAGGTTTAAAACGTTGAACAGGCCCCGCTGGGCGTGGCTCAGTGGTTAAGCGTCGACCTAGGATCCAGGCGATCAGGGTTCGATTCCCGGTCAGGGCACATGCCCGGGTTGCGGACTCAATCAATGACTCTCTCATCATTGATGTTTCTATCTCTCTCTCTCCCTCTCCTTTCCTCTCTGAAATCAATAAAGATATATTTAAAAAATAAAAAAATAAATTGTTAAAAAAAACAACAACATTGAACAGATAATGAAGTGAATATTTGCTAAATGCCAGGCACGTGCTTTTAGGCCTTATCTATTTTAATTCTCACAACTACCCCTCTTGGATGCCTTGGATGTGTTTTCTGAGTCCCACACTGAGTGCCTGGTCTCCCCTCCCAAACTGCCAGCTCTGCCACCACCTTCCCCGTTCCTGTGAAGGGTGACTTCATGCTTCCTCAAGCTCAGGCCCCCTAGACCTGGCGGCATCGTTTTTCACCTAGATTCCTGCACCCAGAGACCTGGTCTCCCTTCTGCCCACACCCGACATCCTCCACGGAGGGTCCGGTCATCAAGTTAAAACGTGGCCCACGTGACACACCTTTGCAGCTCAGAGCCTTCTCATCTCACCTTGTGTGAGAGCCAAAGTTTTTCTCAACCCTAGTAAGTTGTTTGAACAGTTTTTTTTTAAAATCAAGCTTGATAAGTTTCAAATTTCTCTCGTTGTGGTTTTCCACTTATTTTTAAGTTAACTTTTGGCAATTGATGTTTTTCTGAGCAAGCTGTTCATTTTGTCAGGAATGTTCTGACTTAGCACAGCACACTACTTGTATATAGTATCTTCTTGTACTTCGAAGTCTCCTCAGGCCTTTACACTTAATTTAGTTTATTTTGCCCGGCCGGGCGTGGCTCAGCGGTTGAGTGTCGACCTGGGATCCAGGCGATCAGGGTTCGATTCCCGGTCAGGGCACATGCCCGGGTTGCGGGCTCAATCAATGACTCTCTCATCATTGATGTTTCTATCTCTCTCTCTCCCTCTCCTTTCCTCTCTCTGAAATCAATAAAGACATATTTAAAAAAAAAAAAATTTAGTTTATTTTACTTCCTTTCCTTCCTAGACTTGCGAGCGGTTGGTATCTCCTATGTTTAAAAGCAGACTTTTGTTTTTATTGCTCAATGCTGTAGAATTCTCCCTTTTCTAGTTTTGTAACTTTTTTTACCGTTATTTCTTTCCCCTGGTTTACTGAGACTTTGTTACTCTCTAAATTTGTGAACTTTATTGCTTAGGTTATGTCTAGTCTTTAAAAAATAATAACAATAATACAAGAAAACACTTTTGGCTAATTTCCACAAATGTATATCAAGTTTATATCAAATTTACATTAGATTACCAGTAGGTTATAATTATAGTTGAACCGAGTCATTGAATAGAGGGGTAAGTTAATTGTTAAACCTTTGTCATTATTTTTTTGTTTTACTGTACTGTACAAAGAATAAATTCTATATAATTTCTGCTTTGGGGAATATGTTGAGATTTTCCTTTGTTTGTTTGGTATGTAATAAATTTTAAAATACTCCATGACGGAGAAAAACAAGATGGTGGCGTAGGTAGCAGCTGCACCCGTCGCCTCCGCAACCACATCAAAAATCACAACGAAAATCCGGAACCACCCTCACTCAGAACCTCCCGAAATCTGGCTGAACAGAAGCCCCACAACCAGGGACCTGAAGAAGCACCGAGAAGGTAGGAGGGGCGGAGACGCGGGCGGGTCGGGGCTGAATCTCGGAGATGTGGCTGCGGGCCCACACCCGGTGCCGCGGGGTAAACCTGGGAGGGAATCTCGGGGCGGAGGTTTCCCCGGAGGAGGGAGGGGTCCCAGCCCCACAGCAGGCCCCCAGCCCAGGGCTCCAGGGTGGGGAAGAGGCATCCCCACAACTTCTGGCTGTGAAACCAGCGGGACTGTCGCTGAGGGTCGAAGAGGCTCTGGGAGGCCCAGCAGCTCCTCTCAAAGGGCCCGGCACGGACTCACTCAGACGCTCCCTCTGAGCCCAGCACCGGGCAGCAGCCTGAAAGGACCTGGGACACTCGGGGAGGGACTAACCTGCCTGAATTTGGGGCGAGAGGTGGAGGGCGGCTTCCTCCCAGGCAGAGGAGCTGGCACAGACCATTGCTCCTTTGGCGAGTCCTCCCCGCACAGCCGCAGGCAGGCGCCATGTTTGAATCGCCAGCACCTGACTCACGCCTCTGGCCCCGCCCCGTGATTCCCGGAGGCCCTGCCCCTCGCCCACCTGCAGGCTCATCCAGGCCATTTCCAGGGGCTTCTCTGTGCAAGTGGCCTCTGGATCCTTATGCTTAGGACTTTCCTAAAATCTCTCAAACAAGCAGCAGCTGCCCCAAACAGCTTGATAAGCGGCCCCAGGCCTCGTACTAGTGGCAGCCTGCACTGGCTCATAGCTTGGCCTCTGCTGGACACTTCCAAGCCCAGCACAAGTAGCAGCCAACTACGGTTTGCTGAGTAGCTCATGCTGGGTGGCCCTGGGCAAGGCACTGGCAGAGGCTGACTTTGCACCTCCCCAGAGGCCCCAGAGACAGTGCACCTGGTGGTCAGACCCGACCACTCTGGAGTACAACCCTTCCACATCCACGAGTGACACTCAAGGGGCGCACTTGGTGAACACCAAAGCTCCACTGAAGTAAATCCTGACCCATGGGGCATCTCCAGCACAGCAGCTCTTTGGCTGTAGTTGCAGCTGGTCCTCACTGCTGATCGGCCTGGGGGTCAATTCCTCCCAGGGACGCCAACAGCAACCAAGGCTCAACTACAACAGGACAGTGCACACAGCCCACACAGGGGAGCACCTAGAAGGCCCAGCTCAGGTGACTGGGGAGACTGAGCCACTGAATCCTAGAGGACACCTACTACACAAAGCCACTCTACAAATTCCAGGAGATATAGCAGCTCTACCTAATACATAGAAACAAACACCTGGAAGCAGCCAAAATGTGGAGGCAAAGAAACATGTCACAAAGGAAAGAACAGAAGAAATCTCTAGAAGAGGAACTAAATGAAATAGATCCAAGCAAGTGAATAGATACAGAGTTCAGAATTTTGTTTATAAGGATGCTTAAGTAGACTATTACAAAAATAACTGAGAAAATCGATAACATAATCAAGTACCAATTTGAAATGAAGGCTATAGGAATTGAAATGAAGAATAATTTACATAGAATCAACAGTAGAGTAGAGGACACTGAGAATCAAATCAGCAATTTGGAACATGAGGAAACAAAAAACACCCAACCAGAAGAGCAAAATGAAAAAAGAATCCAGAAATATGAAAATAGTATAAGGAGCCTTTGGGACAACTTCAAGAGGCCCAACATTCATATTATTGGGGTGCCAGAAGGGGAAGAAAGAGACCAAGAAATTGAAAACCTATTGGAAAAAATAATTACAGAAAACTTCCCCTACCTGGGGAAAGAAATAGACTTACAAGTCCAGGAAGCACAGAGGGTCCCAAACAAGAGGAACCCAAAGAGGCCCACACCAAGACATATCATAATTAAAATGCCAAAGAGAAAAGCAAGAGAAAAGCAATTAGTTACCTACAAGAGCACACCCATACGACTGTCAGTTGATTTCTCAACAGAAACCTTGCAGGCCAGAAGGGAGTGGCAAGAAATATTCAAAGTGATGAGAAACATGGAATTAAAACCAAGATTGCTCTACCCAGCAAAGCTATCATTTAGAATTGAAGGTCAGATAAAGAGCTTCACAGATAAGAAAAAGCTAAAGGAGTTCATCACCACCAGACCAGCACTACAGGAAAAGTTGAAGAGTCTTCTTTAAGAAGAAGCTAATGAACAAAAGAATCTGACGAACTAAATAGATCCAGAGATACTGACACAAGCAACAGATGACCTTATTTCAGAGGAAAGAGGGAAGGGGGGTGGAGAGCGGGAAGAGATTAACCAAAGAAGTTATAGGCATATATGCATAACCCATAGACACAGTCAATAACGGGGTGAAGGCCTGGGGAGGGGGTGGGAGCGAAGTGAAGGGGGTCAATTAGGAGGGAGAAATGGGACACCTGTAATACTCTCAACAATAAAGATAAATTTAATAAAATAAAATAAAATAAAATAAAATATTCCATGAACATTTAAAAACATTCTTTTTCAATAAAGAGGGATTTCTGTCTCACAAATTATACCAAAATAAAGTCTAGATGAGGCCAAATTTAAATGTAAAAAGTTAAACCATGAAAGTATTACAAGAGTATAGGTAATCACTTTACAACAATTCATAAAGCTGTAGCTTTATTTTTTTTCATGATCTCTGAGTTCTCATGTTCTCTCACATATGCTCAGGTATATTTAATGTGGCCTTAGTTATCATAGAAAAAGATTGGGGGGGAAACTAAACCGCCATTAAAGACAAACTAGTTCAATTATGGCACATAATGAAATCCTACGTAGCCACTGAAAAGCAAATGGCAGAACTAAGTGGAATGATGGGAAACAGTGTCCAATATATATTAGGTTTTAAAAAAAGAACAAGGGTAGAACAGGGCATAGAGTAAGCTGCATTTGTGTAAGAAAAAAAAAAAGTATGTTTCTGAATACATGACTATTTCTGAAACTCACAAAAGTAATTATCCCCAGGGAGGGGAAGCTTTAGAATTTTATATTGTATGCACGTATTATCTGATCAAAATTCATTTTTAAAAATTGCATATACCTATTACCTTGACTTTACTGGTTGTCATTCACATCTCCTGTGTTCATATTTATTGGACTTGGGGTATCCACCAAAGAATGAAAGAGACATTTTCAGTGACTGCACTTCTATCACTGTCTCTACCCGTAGCTAGCAGTTTTTTTATTTACACATGAATTTAGAGGCTAGTGTTACTCAAATGCATAAATTTTTATAGAAAACAAGAATGCACCCTAGCCAGTTTGGCTCAGTGGTTAGAGTGTTGGGCCTTGGACTGAAGGGTCCTGGGTTTGATTCGGGCCAAGGGCATGTACCTGGGTTGCAGGCTTGATCACCGGCCCAGGTGTGTTCGGGAGGCAACCAATCAGTGTGTCTCTCTCACATCGATGTTTCTCTCTCTCTCCTTCCACTCTCCCTGAAAAACAATGGAAAAAGTATCCTGGCTAGGACTGCAAGTGTCCAGGTAGTGGCCTTGTTTCTTTTGCCCAAGAGTTCGTCCTGCCAAGCAGCAAGAGGCCTGGGCCGTTCACCCCATATCTGCCAATCTGCCAATCTGCCAGTCACTGGCTATGGGCGTTGCCTGGCGGGTGGGAGAGGGAGGGATTAACAGCCCGGGCATCTCTGTCAGAGGCGATTACTGTCAGCTAAGGACAATCTTTCCGGGAAGGGTGCAGCCATTATGGTCCACACCCACAGTGGATGGGGGACAGGGGCACTGCCAATTACCAGGGAGCCAGCAGAGGCAAGAGGGAGCACCCACACTATATTGTCTGCTGTGTAGATAATCATCTCTGGCTGGCAAAGTTGTTGGGAGATGAGGAGGCACTGGTGGCACTGGTGGGACTGGGATGTGAGAAAAGCTCAATACCTGTTAGCTATTATTGCCAGCGGTGTTATTGTTCCTAAAATAGCCCCAGCCCCTAGCACAGGATACAAGGAAGAAAGGGAGGGAGGAGAGGATATGACTTAGGTCACAGACTTCTGGCTACTGTTCCTTTGGCTCTTCCCTCTTCCTGTCTCTCGGGTTTGGATTAAGCTGTGCGGTGAGGAGAGAGAAGTGCTAACAGGTCTCCAGGCTTACTGGGACCTGTTTCCTCATGTCTACATTCCTCGCCACCTGCCTTACCTGCTCTGGGTAAGAGTCTGGAAGGGTGAGGCTGAGGATAAGGGCTGTGGGAGACAGGAAGCTCTGTCCCCATGGCAGACCCTGAATTCCACCCCTGGCTCCTGGGCCAGGGTGACAGAAGGGAGGCCAGAAGAGGGAGACTGAGGGCAGGCATTGGGAAGAGACAGAGTAAGGAGGCTCTGAGCGCTAAGCTCAGGGTCGGAAGGATGTGGTTGGTTGGTGGGATGGCAAAAAGTTACCTCAGGCCATGACAACCACAGCAGACATCTGGACAGAAATATCTCAGAAGAGAGAGGAAAGTGCCGCTGAAGTTGGCTTCTCGGGGCCAATAAACAGATCAGGCCTGGGGACCTGGAGTGGGCCAGCGCCTACACAGGCCCTCCAGTCTGCTCAGTATCCTCTGTGCTGAGCCCTGCTGGACCCACAACAGAGAAGCCAGGGCCTCTGCCATCCCCAGGGCTCGCTAATTACAGCCTGAGGCTGTGCAGGGGGCCCCTGAGTCTAGATGCAAAGGGGGGTGGAGCTGGAAGAATTCTGACTGTGAGGTCCATGCCATGTCCATTTCATAGATGGGGAAACTGAGGCCCTGCGAGGGAAGGCCTTTCTGGCATTCTCAGCAAATAAGAAGCAATGGCAGATCCAGGCTGACCCAGCGGGCTCTTCCTAGGCCAATGCAACCCCACCCCAGAAATCACCCTCCTTTTGTGGGCCCATGGGGTGCACCTTCTGGGAGATGTTAGCAACCATCTCTCCCTCACTCACCAAAGCTGACAGAGTAGGCAAGCGGGGCCCCTGACACACACATTTGCATGGGGGTGATGAACCGAGGGGCTACTGTTCCTTTGAATATCGTCACCTTTACTATCCCTCGAAATGAGAGGGTTCCACAGGACTGGAAGTGCATGGTCACAGTGCTTTAGCAATGCAGAAACCGAGGTTCCCAGCAGTAAGGGGACCTGCCCAAGTCACCAGCTGGAGAGTAGCAGAGCTGGGAGTTGAACAACCATCTCCTCACCTCAAAGCTATCTTGGGGTGGAAGGGGCTCTGGAGAGAGCCCTCTGGGTTTCAGGCCTGGGCCTGGGTGGTTCCTATTCCAAATCCAACAAGGCATCTCTCTCTTGTCACTGGGAACTGGGAATCCGGGTCCCAGCCCTCATCACCAGACTCTAAATCTCCTCCTTTACTGCTGCATAGGCTTGGACTTCCTACCAAAAGACCCTCTAGGGTTTCCAGATACACCCCCCTCTGGGTCCAGGGTGCCCTGGAGCCAGCCCTGGCCTGGGTGGGACAGCAGGTGGCCAGATAGTGGCCTTGCTTCTCTCACTCAGCCCTGGCAGTTTGGGCCCAGCACCCACAGGAAATGACTGGTGAGGCCTTCACGATAAGGCTCCCGCCCCACATGGTCCTGGGCCGCCAGGGGCCTCTCCCTGGACCTACCAGGGCTGTGGTTGCTAAATTCATCTGCACATTAGAATCATTTGGGGGGGGGGGATCTTTAAAAAAGTCCAGTGGGCCACACCCTGGACCAATCACAGCACAGCCTGAGTGTGGAACACAGGTGTCCGTACTTTTGGAAGCTCCCCACGTGATCAAGAGGCCCTGACACCCACCTCTCCACTCCCAGTGGGGAGAGACTGGCTCAGTGCTCCCTTGCACCAGGAACCCTGCCTCTCCCGCAAACCAGAGCCAAGTGATCTTGCCCTCTGAGAGGCTGGGGGCTGGAAGGCCACCAAAGTGGCCATATTTAGATGAGACCCTGAGGATGTCTTTCGATGAATAGCACTCACCCTGCCCCCTAGCTGAGTTTGAAGTCCACCTCTGCCTCTGATTCCTTGGCACCCTATGCTCCATCTCGGCTGCTCTGCCAACTCCTTGAACAAAGGTCCAGACTCAGCACACCCACCAAACCGAAAATGAAGCTAAGGGTTGGAAATCCCCTCTTTATTTCCAACACAGTTGCCTAGTTGATGAGGATCCCGGAGGATTCTTGGTCTGGTTTTGAAGTTCAGGGGGACAGAAATGGGGGGGGGGAGCGGATGGATAAAGGCTCGAGATGTAAAGGAGAGAAGTTGGATTCTGAAGTTCAGATTCACAGCCTGGAAGCTGGTCCACCTACCATGAAGGGCCAATTAGCAGTGACTTCTAAAACTTAAAGTGCATCCACTCTTTGACTCTACAAACAAACTGCTCAACACAAAGCCCCTGGAGAGCCACATGGGCACTGGACAGGGCAATCCTGTTGCAGTGTTTGAACAATCCATACGCCAATGAAGTTTGGTGTATCCACACCACTGGGCTATGGGTGTGAAGGCCACTGATTGTGTTGACACAGCTGGTCCTCAAGGTATGTTAAAACAAGACACGTTGTATAATGCTATGCATGATATGATATCATTTGTCTTAAAAATATACATAAATTAAAACCCAACACCACACTCTTCTCACAGGTCTATAATAACATGTTTTCATAGCTTAGAGGTTAAGAGTATGAATTTTGGAGCTAAGCTATCTAGGTTTGGGACTAACCTTTCCACCATTTACAGGCTGTGTGGCTTCAGGCAAGTTGTGTAGCCTCTCTGGGTCTCAATATTCTCATCTGCAAAATGAGGATAATAGCAGTACCTACCTCACACAGTTGCTGCGGGGGCTTAAATGAGTTACTACATATAAAGTGCCCAAAACAGGGCCTGGAAGTTAGTAAGTTCAATGTAAATATTATTTTTATTTTGTGAAGGCTTAAAGTTCTGGAAGGCAACACACGGAACTGGTTACCTCAAACTGGGAAAGGAAAGACCTGGGGTGGGAGCAGTGAGTAACGGAGATTTTAACCTTATGTTAAAGGTGCTTAGCTTTTTGCAAAGGAGATTTAGTAGCGTATTACTTGTGTGGTTTAAAATGAATACAGCCCGGCTGGGCGTGGCTCAGTGGTTGAGCATCAACCTAGAATCCAGGAGATAGTGGTTCAGTTCCCGGTCAGGGCACATGCCTGGGTTGCGGCGTCAATTCCCAGTAGGAAGTGTGCAAGAGGCAGCTGATCAATGACTCTCATCATTGATGTTTCTATCTCTCTCTCTCCCTCTTCCTTCCTCTCTCTGAAATCAATAGACATATATATTTTTTAATGGTTAGGATGGTAAATTTTATGTTATGTGTATTTTACAACAATAAAAATAACGTCCATCTATCCCTTTAGAAGTCCACTTTGAGAACCTAGCCAAAGGAAACAATCCAGAATGTAAGCAAAGCTCTAGCTAGTAGCACATTGTTTGAGGGTAGTTTTTATCCCGCGCTCTACTACCAGTCAACGTAAAACGTATAAATACATTTCCCCCGCATACAATGTGTTAAGGTGTAACCTTTCCTGATATAGATAAACTGACTCAGATGCCAAGCCATCTGAATACCATGGCCTGGGGACAGATCTCCCCACAGGGGAGGGGGTGAGGTCGAAACGGTGCATTCTCATCTGACAGGTCCAGCCCTCCCTTAAATTACAGGCAAAAAATTCCCTCATAGGAAGCACTGTAGCCCCAGCTGACTTTAAGCAAGCCATCCTCACTTTCCTCCCCTCCCTTCCCCACTCCTTTTCTTCTCCCCTCTCTCCTCTCCTCCTTGTTGCCCCATTGCCTCTGCCTGGTTCCCTCTTCCTCCAAACATCATCATGGCTCGGGGCTCCCTGCCTCACACCCCTCCATCGGCTATGCCTGACCTCTCCATTCCAAACACAGCCTCCCTCCCCTCTGCCCTCGCCTGCTTTGCGTTTCTCCACTGCAGTCACCACCACCTAATGTTTACCACACATCTCTGTGTACTTGCTTATTTCCTGTTCCTATTGGCACATCAGCTCCATGGGGCAGGGGCTTTGTTGTGTTCCCAGCTACAGCCAGTGCCTACCACAGGGCCTGGCATGTTGTAGAAACTGAGCAGATGTGTGCTGAGCAGCTTAATGATTGCAGGGCAGAGCCTAAGCCAGAGTCTTTGTTGTCAGTGCCCACTTCGTATGGAGCAGGGGGCATCACTGGAGGGAAAATGCCCTTTGGTCATGCTACTTCCAAGAAGTTTCTGGGGGGTCTTCTCCCTGTGTGGCCTAGCCTCTCTCCACTTCTCCCCCTCCTCCCTTCCTTTTAGGAGCAAATATAGCACCCCCACCCCACACACGTGCTCAATGCAGAGTCTGCCACCCCCACCCCCACCACCATGTCCTTGTCCCTGTCGACTACTTAGCTCATCCACCCAATCCTATCAAGGTATTTTATCAAAAATACTTCCTTCCTTGAGAGGAACTCCCATGAGAGAGAAATATAATGGCATATCTTGTTGTTGTTTTTTAATATATAAAACAGGAAACAGGCCAAGCTTAATAAGAAAAACAAGACCAGATCTAAATGTTCAACAAAGACGGATGTGGTTCAACCATTCTGCAGACGACAATGCAGTCACTTACAATGACAATATATTTGCATTACAGGCAAAGAGCTAATTTCTTTAATATGTAAAGTGCTTTTACAGCTCAATAGAAGACCAACAAACCAATGGAAAAGTGGGCAGAAAATATGAACAGTTTATGAAAAAAGAACTGAGTGACCCTTAAATATTTTAAAAGATGCTCAACATCATTCATGATAAGAGAAATGGGGGGGGGGGGGAGATACCATTATTCATCTCCCAGTCTGCAAATACGGAAAACTTTGATTAAGCAAAACGTCTATTGGGAAGGGTGTGGGAGTAAAAATTAGTACAACGCTTGAGGAGGCTAATTTGCTGTATTTATCAAAGTTCAAACTGCATATTCCCCTTGACTACTCCTGTATGTTTTCCTATTTTTTCTTGGTTAATCCTCACTCGAAGATATTTTTTTCCATTGATTTTTTTTAGAGAGAGTGGAAGGGAGGGAGGGAGGGGGAGAGACAGGGAGAGAAACACTGATGTGAGAGAGACACATTGATTTGTTGCCTCCTGCATGCACCCTGACCGGAGCCAGGGATCAAGCCTGCAACCGAGGTACATGCCCTTGACCAGAATCGAACCTGTGACCCTTCAGTCTGAGGACTGACACTCTAACCATGTGTTTTCCTTAAAGACTTATTCTCACATACGTAAAAATGATGCTTGGCCCGGCCAGGTGTGGCTCAGCGGTTGAGTGTCGACCTGGGATCCAGGCGATTGGGGTTCGATTCCCGGTCAGGGCACATGCCCGGGTTTCTGACTTGATCCCCAGTAGGGAACGTGCAGGAGGCAGCCGATCAATCACTCTCTCATCATTGATGTTTCTCTCTCTCTCTTCCTCTCCTTTCCTCTCTCTGAAATCAATAAAGATATATTTTTTAAAAAAAATGATGCTTGAACAAGGATATTCTTTACAGCACTGTTTAGAATAGCGAGAGGTGGGAAACAACTTAAATATACAACGATAATTAAATCAGTTACGGACCAATCATATGGTGAAATACTACGTAGCTATTAAAAAGAAAAAGAGCCCTGGCTGGGTGGCTCAGCTGGTTGAAGTGTCATCCCATATGTTGAAAGGTTGGGGGTTCGATCCCTGCTCTGGGTGCGTACGGGAGGCAACCGATGGATGTTTCTCTCTCACATTGATGTTTCTCTCTCTCTTTCCCCCTTCCTCTCCCTCTAAAAAAACCAAAAACATATCCTCGGGTGAGGGTTAAAAAGAAAAGAAAGAGACTTTATTTTGTTTTGATGTGGAGAAATTTCCAAATTACATTATATATTTTAAAAAAAACAAGACTAAAAAAACCACCTGTATATACAGTGTACTACCGTTTGTGAGAACAGGGGTTCGTGCCAGCTCTACTCAGTTCTCAAGGACCCAGACAGCATGTGGGTTACACAATCATGCTTATTTTAAGTGCTTGCCTGCCTCACTGCATGTTCTCCAAGGTGGCCTGAAGGGCCCAAGAGGCACCCACCGATAGATTTTTCAGTGGTTTTTTTCCTTCTCATGTCATCTGGGTATTTTCCTTTGTGGATGGAAAAAAGGCCACATACTAAGCCCGACAAGCTCAGGGGAGGCCTGCATGGTGGGCCTTACAAACTCAGACACCAAAAGTACCACATAGGATGGTCTGAACATAAAAATTCCCAACTAAAAGTGGGTCATGGTGGGTAGTCACATCCTAGGCCTGAATCTTCATTGATAAAGGCCAATCTTTACCTTAAGTCTGTTGTCTTTTTTCTATTGTCCGTTTGCCTCAAAGACAATATACCTTAGAAATGTCAGAGTGATCGCCTTTCCCAGACCCCTCAGGGCACATCTACCGGCGCAGACCACAGAAGCCTCGTTGTTACCTTGCTTCCCAAATACCATCTCTATGCAGCTGTAAGTGTTCATTAACTGTCCGGTACCCACCAATGTAAAAGAGGTGTGTGTCTGTTTTACTTTTTATCTAATCCCAGAAACTTCCCCTTGGCTTTCTTCCACCTCCTTAATCTACCCCCAGTGGATTTCATGTAACCCTCCTTATGTCTCCTCCTTTGATTCTAGTGAATAAAATAAGCTGTGCCCTAGCTGGTTTGGCCCAGTGGTTAGAGCATCGGCCCTCAGACTGAAGGGTCCCGGGTTCGATTTTGGCCAAGGGCAGGTACCTCGGTTGCAGGCTTGGTCCCTGGCCCTGGCTGGGCTGCATGTGGGAGGCAACCAATCGACGTGTCTCTCTCACATCGATGTTTCTCTCTCTCTCTCTCTCTCTCTCTCTCTCCCCCTTCCACTCTCTCTGAAAAGCAATGGAAAAAGTATCCTCAAGTGAGGATTAAAAATAATAATATAATAAAATAGGCTGCAAAATTGCCATTCTCTGGACCATTTTCTTAATTCGTTGAGAGTTTGCTTCTGGCAATTGTTTTCAGTTTGGTTCAAATAAACTCATAAAAATTCTCTACAGGTCTGGATGTTTCTTACATCTACATCTTACAGACTGAGTTTCAGCCAAGATAAACTTCGGGCTATCAGCTAAAGCTCAAAAAATAGCCCGGCTGGGCGTGGCTCAGTGGTTAAGCATCGACCTAGGATCCAGGCGATCAGGGTTCGATTCCTGGTCAGGGCACATGCCCGGGTTGCGGGCTGCAGCCGATCAATGACTCTCTCATCATTGATGTTTCTGTCTCTCTCTCTGAAATCAATAAAGATATTAAAAAAAAAAAAGCTCAAAAAATAAATTCGGTAAAGAAAACCAGCAGTTCACACCCTCAGGACACCTACAGAAAGTTTTTACCAAGTATTTGCACTTGCATTAATTTACATAGTTGTTAGGACAGCTCTGTGGGGAAGGCAGAGGAGAGATTCTGGGATAGTGAATTAGTGTCCTCACTTCCTTACAGCTGTAACAAAGGACTGTAAACTGGATGGATTAAAATGACAGAAATTGGCTGTGGGGAAGAGGGAGGGGTTTGTGCCCCACCCCACCCCACCCCTGCCTCCCGTGAGGTTCTGCCTACCCCGAGGCTGCTGCTGTGCAGAGACCCCGGGTGAAGCCACCATCCCCTAGTCTGACCAGGAGGCAAAACCTTCCACTGAGGACTTGGGGGATAAGAGGGAAGGAGACTACATTCAACTCAAAGTCACTGGACAGGACAGCAGCGAGATCCACTTCAAAGAGAAAATGACGACACATCTCAAGAAACTCAAAGAATCATACTGTCAAAGACAAGGAGTTCCAGTGAATTCACTCAGGTTTCTCCTTGAAGGCCAGAGAATTGCTGATAATCACACTCCAAACGAACTGGGGATGGAGGAAGAATTGGTCGGAGTTTATCAGGAACAAACAGGGTCATTCAACCGGTTATTCTTTTACTTTTCTTTTCCCTCAGTCCTTTTTTATTTTTAAAAATAGTTCTTTTGGCCCAGCCGGGCATGGCTCAGTGGTTGAGCATCGGCCTAGGATCCAGGAGATCAGGGTTCGATTCCCAGTCAGGGCACATGCCCGGGCTGCAGACTTGATCCCCGGAGGGGGGCATGCAGGAGGCAGCTGATCAATGACTCTCTCATCATTGATGTTTCTATCTCTCTCTCCCTCTCCCTTCCTCTCTTTGAAATCAATAAAGATATATATTAAAAAAAATTTTTTTTAAGAGAAAACCATTTTAAAAAAAAATTCTTTTGTAATGCGGTGTTCAAAGTGGAACTGAAAACTGTCCTCCATCTCTTTAAAACACCTAGTAATCTGAATTCTAGTGCCCATTATTCATTATTGCTTGTCTTCATCGTGCCGATTTTTGGTGATCAAACCTCAGCCCCCTCCACATTGCCCTCTCCTTTTGAAATATGTGTGTGCACACGGAGGCCACCTTTTTCAGGACTGTGCATTTTCAGGCTGGTGATAAATAAGGCCAACCAATGCAAGTGTTCATAATGACTTCTAATTGGCCCCGAAGTTCTAGCAAGTGATTGCCTCACTCCTGGACTATGACTCTCAGTAGTAGGTGGGAGTTTTTCAGAGAATTGAACTGCGGAAAAATGATCTTTCCTCAACTTGAAACTACTTTTAAAATCTGAAGGTCTGGACTAAAGAGAAGTGGAATATCAGGTCGGAGTCAAGATGACAGATGAGGCGAGACTAAAGACTAACTCCAGAGATGGCTTCATGAAGAGAAAGCATTTGAAGAGTAAAGAAAAATCTTGTCAGAAGATCCCAGAAAGGTTCTAATTTTCATTAGCACTTAATAAAGTTATTCATGCAGAAGTGTGTAAAAAAAAAAAAAAAGACAGAAATTTATTTCCTCACAGTTCTGGAGGCCAGAAGTCTGAAATCAAGGTGTCAGCAGGACCCTGGTCCCCCTGAAGGCTGTGGGGAAGAGCCCTTCCCTTGCCTTTTCTGGCTGCTGGTGGTTGCCAACAATTCTTGGAATTCCTTGACTTGTACCCACATTAGTCCTCTCTTGTCTCTGATGTCACATGCCATACTTCTTATGTGTCTCTATCTTTATAGCCATCTCTTCTTTTAAAGGACACCAGCCATACCAAATTAAAGACTCACCTATGAGATCCAGTCTGATCTCATCTTAACTAATTACATCTGTTCCCAACCCTATTTCCAAATAAAGTCACATTCTGAGGTTCTGGGGGTTAGGACTTCAACATACCTTTTCTAGGGACACAAGTTTAATCCACAACAGATGGGAAAAGACATACTAAGAAGTTTTGTGAATTTTCCTCCGAGAGAAGGATGTGTGTTGGGGTGTGAGGAGAGTGACCTGGCCCTGCACACATCCAGTCATCTCTGTATCTGGCGGAGGAACAGGCTCAGCACGTTGTGAAACTTACCAAGAACTTTCCCTACTACTTGTTTGCCTTCATCAAGGGCACATGGTGCTCACGGGGTGCTTAAGGCTCACCGTGCACTGGGCATACCTCGTACTAATCCAACCCATGAAACATGCTCTCAAGGACATATTATCAACCCCATTTTACAGATGAGAAAGTGAGTTTCTGAGAGATGAAATACAGGCATACCTCATCCTATTGAGGTTAATTTTTTTAAAATTGAGCTTCACAGATATTGTGGTGTTGTCATCAACAGTGAGGCAAGACCCTCTACCAACAAAAAGATTATGACTGGCTGAGGGCTCAGACGATAGTTAGCATTTACAGCAATCAAGTATTTTTTAATTAAGGCATGTACATTGTTTTTAAATACTTAACACTATCATACGTTTAATAGACTACAGTATAGTGTAAATATAACTTTTATATGCACTGGGAAACCAAAAAATGTGTGTGACTCGCTTTATTGAGACATTTGCTTTATTGCGTGGTGCGGAACCAGACTCAATATCTCAGAGGTATGCCTGTAGTTAGTCACAGTCACCAGCAAATACAAGAGGCCGAGAGCCCCGGTGTGTCTGCCTACCGTGCCAGGTGCCAGTCAGGATGGTGCCGTGTTTGGAGATGAGGCAGGTGGTCATGACCACTGGCCATGAGGCGCTGTAGTTTGGTAAAGTTTGGGGAAGGCACGCTGGATGGGGAACCTGGATGCACCTTGACATCAACAGCTTTACCTCCCCCTCTGTTCTCCAGCGGGAGACCGAGTCTAAAGCTTTTCTGGGCGTATTGCTTCTTAGAGGGAAGGAAAAGTAATCTAGAGGGGTGAGGCTCTAGGCACTGGTATGAGGTGCACCCCACCTCCTGCCACACCCAGGTTTGCAAGACTGGGAAACCCCGGTTTTCAAACAGCTTTTTAAGACTGCAGAACCCCCAAACCACTCAAAGAGGAAAGATAAGAACCCCAACTTATAAAATAAAATGCAAATGGCGCTGAAGGTGGGGGACCTCTCCCACACCTCCCCAAATGGCCACCCCAACAAATTCTCTCCCAGGAGAGAAAGGTGGCTGAAAGCGACATGGAAATGCAAAAAGCAAGTAACAAAACGACGCCCACATATTTGCCTATTACTTATAAGGTTCAAACGTTCATTAGAAATAGCCTGGAAAGTTTGACACTAGGAATTATTGTTAAAATGTTTAAAGTATGCCGATGGTATTGTCATTTTAAAAAGCCTCCTTATGTAGCGCATTGTGAAATATTTCGGCTGAGACGCCGCGACGTCTGTCTAACGCTTGTTGGAGGATGCGGGGCGGTGGAGCCTCGGGGCGCCCTGCTCAGTGCGGGCGGTTGCGGCTTCCTCCCGCCACACCCAGCGAGTCCGCACGGCTCCGCTGACCTCCACTCCGTCTGTACCTTCGGAGTTGTCCATAACTGAGCTTTTTACGCTAAAAAGTCGGCCCTGTGCAGAATGAGCAGGGTGACTTCTGTAATTCTTTAAAAAGCAATGAAAAGTTGAAGCTCCAGAAGGTGACAGGAGCTTCCCGGGGCAGGGGAAATGGAAAGGAGGGGAGCGCAGCCCGCAGCCCGGCGGCCGCGGCTGTGTTCCTCGGCGCGCACAGCTCAGCGCCAGCCCCCGCAGGGTGGCAGGCTGTGCCCAGGGCGCCCCCCTGCCCGCTCGGCCGTCAGCCCACCCGTCCCGTCCACCCGGCCGTATGCCCAATGGACAGCGGGACCTCGCGCCCCGGAGCTCCCCACTGCGCTTGGCATCTGCGCCCCTAATCTTCTCGAGCAGCGCGTCCCGTCCAGCCCCGCAGCCCGCAGCCCGCAGCCCCGCAGCCCGCAGCCCCGCAGCCGCAGCCCCGCGGCGCAGCGGACACTCACCGCGCTCTCCCCGCGCCGCCGCGGTCTGTGCGAAAGTGAAAGTGGGCGCGCAGAGCTGCGGGCCGGCTGCCGCTCCGGGAAATCACGTGGATTCGCGGTGCCAGCCGGGGTGGGTGGGGATTCGGGTGCGTGCCCGCCGCGCCTCGGAGCGCCCTGCGGGACCCAGAGACAGCCCCCCGGGCACGCGCGAGGCGCAGGGCCCCCTAGCGGAGGCGCATCTGAGGCACAGGGCGAGTGGGGGAGGGGGTCGGGCGCTGCCGGAGCCCCCCGGCGGAGTTCAACCCTCCCTGCGCCCTTGGAGACTGAGGGGGGACGGACAGGACCGGGAGACCCGGAACCCGGGGGTCGTGTGTCCTGACCTGCGGTGCTCTCCACAAAGAAAGAAGGGGACAATATGGGCCTCAGTAACCCGGCTCTTGGCCCACAGACTATCTATCTAGGAACACTATCTAGGAACTCATCTCCTCTAATCCTCAAAATAACCCCCAAAATGCTGGTGCAAATATTACCCCATTTTGCAGATGAGCAAACTGAGGCCCAGAGAGGAGAAAGGTCTTGAAGGAACTGGCCCAAGTCACACGGGGCACACAGGCAGAGATGGGAAAGAGCTGGAAGGAGGGGGACTGGAGGGGAAAGAAGGTGGGGTGGCTCCCCCGGGAGGGGGTCAGTGGCAGTCCTGAATGGCCACGAGTGCAACTACCCTTTCAAAGCTTCACTCCAACCTCCCTGGCTTTTTGCACCTGTCCTAGGACAGGGGGCTCCCCTCCTGCAGGGGACATAGCCATCCTGTGGACAAGCCTGCCTGCTAGGGAGGGCTTCTACACACCTCCCTGTGACATCCCGGGAGTGAAGTAGCTTTCACGCCAATCACTGCTGTCAGTGGCCCCTCCCAGGCCAGGTGTGCGTGTGTGTGTGTGTGCGCGTGTGTGCAAGGTAGCACTCATGAGCACAGCCATCAGCGTCAAGACACCCTGGCTTCAAGTCCTGCTCCCCAACATGCTACTGGCCAAATGCCTTTCCTTCTCTGAGCTCTGTTTTGCCACCTGTAAGAGAATAATTCCTACCTGTAGAGAGGTGGCGAGAATTTGATGGCCTGATGCAGCCTGTGCCTGAAGCCCATGAGCAGACCTTCTATTTTTGTCTCCTGAAGGGCATCTCACCATAAGATGCAAACTGCCTCCTTTCTAGGACCAACCCAGCTTTCTCCTGGGAACAGGTTTTCCCAGGATCTGGGTGGTGGGGCCTGGACCCCGTCCAGGCTGGGAGGATTTCCTCATCTTTTGAGGTGGGCACAGGCCAGAATTTCTGGGCATGGCGGGAGGTGCCAGGATGTGGAAGAGGACTTCAGCAGGTGGGTCCTGCTCTGGGGCGCGCTGGGACTCCACAGCGCCCTCTGCTGGGCGCAGTGCTGTGTAAGCGTCTCTCCGGACGGACCTGGCTGAGTCGCTCTCCAGGACTGTGTAGAAGCTAAGGTGCTGCACCTCTCTGGAGCAGAAAGGAGACTTGGAGCCTGCTGGGGTCCCCCCTGGGCTGGGGTCCACAAGGGGCAAGACTTGGAGTGACCTCTCTGTCTGCACCTTGTGATGGTGAAAGTTTCTGTTTGGGGAAGGAGCTGCTTGGAGCTGCCAGTTTATCTTCATATTGCCTTGTGGCATCAAGGGGTGAGAGATGCTCTCTGCTGACCAGAGTGGAGGCTAAGAGACCCAGCCAGAGAAATTCCAGCTCCCACCTCTTTCTTTTCCAAAACCTCACGGACAAGCAGATATTAAAAAAAAAAAAAAAAGGCAGGAGTGCTCAATGTATCCTGTGGAGAAGGGAGCAGGAAGCTCTCGACAGGGCCTTCTCCAAAGTATCCTCTGCACACCCCACTAATGGGGTCTCAGAGTCCACTGTTAGAGTCACCTATATGGACAAATATCCTACAATGTCAGGGTCAAAGGGAATTTGGATATCATCAAGTCTAACACCCTCATTTTATAGGAAGGGAAACCGAGGCTCAGGGTTGGGCATGAACTAGGCCGCAGCCTCCCAGCCCAAAGCTCTCTTTGCCACATTAGGCTGCCTTTAGGAGTCCTGCACCCTTAAAGTGGGTGAGCCATCCTGTGGGTGCCAGAAATAATATCTCCAGGCAAACCAGGTACCTGATCTGTGTTCTGGCAGGGTCACTGGCTTGCTCTGCCACCAGCAGGAAGAGATACCTTGAGGACAGGGGACCTAGGACCTCTAAGTTTCAATGACTGGAAAGTCGGGGGCACTTGTACCCCTGCCTGAGAAGGGCCTGGAAGAAAGACAAGAGCTTCCCCATCTGGCTCCTGTCCCCTGACCCTCCTCCAGCCTACATCTACGAGACATGACCTCAGGGCTGCCTCCATGGTGATCATGACCCGCAGCAAGTTCTTTTTTTTTTTAATATATCTTTATTGATTTCAGAGAGAGGAAAGGAGAGGGAGAGAGAGAGCTAGAAACATCAATGATGAGAGAGTCATTGATCGGCTGCAGCCCGCAACCCGGGCTGTGCCCTGACCGGGAATCGAACCCTGATTGCCAGGATCCTAGGTCGACGCTTAACCACTGAGCCACACCCGGCCGGACCCGCAGCAAGTTCTTGCTGGCCTCAGAGCTTCTCTGCAGATCACAGGCCCATTGTGAGTGCTCCCTGGGTACACAGAAGTCACCCACAGGGCAGATGGCCCCACAGTCTGGGAGGACATTCATCTATATGCCCATAAAAAGTACTTCCCAACCCACCCATCTCCTCCTCCCTCATCCCCCAGTGGTTTCTCCTAGGCCCTGGGAGGGCTATGACTGTCACCCACTCCACAGAAGGGAAACCAAGGCCCAGGGAATGGCTAGTTGGCAGGTATTCTCCTGCCTCCCCTGCCTCCACTTAACCTATACCACCAGGATCCCGTTTCTGCAACCTAAGCGCCCTCCCAGCAGACACACAGGCAGAAGGGCCTCAGAGTGAAGGGAGGGATCATCTGGTCTAATTTCCTTGGGTCCTATTGTCTGCTTTCCTTTAGGGCCTTCTGTCCACTTTCTTTAAGACATGAGGCACTACACCTCTCTACCCAAGACCACCACCTTCAGTCTAGCTGGAATTAGTTTAAACCGGAAATAAGAAAGAGGTGGGATGTGACAAGAGGTTAATATCCAAACTTTATAAAGAACTCATACAACTCAACACCAAAAAAAAACAAACACATGCAAATAGCCCAATTGAAAAATGGGCAGAGGACCTGAATAGACACAGTTTCAAAGACAGCATACAGCCCTAGCTGGTCTGGCTCAGTGGCTAGAGCATCGGCCTGTGGACTGAAGGGTCCCAGGTTCAGTTCCAGCCACGGGCACATACCTTGGTTGCAGGCTCGATCCTGACCCTGGTCGGGGCTCGTGCAGGAGGCAACCAATCGATGTGTCTCTCTCACATCGTTTCTTTCTCTGAAAAACAACGGAAAAAATATCCTCAGATAAGGACTGGAAAAAACAAAACAAAACAAAATATGCAGACGGCCAATAGACATATGAAAAGATGCCCAATGCCACTGATCATCAGAAAATGCAAATTAAAACCACAATGAGGTATCACCGCACACCTGCCAGAATGGCTACATCAAAAAATCAACAAACAACAAGTGTTGGCGAGGGTGTGGGGAAAAGGGAAGGTTCATGCACTGTTGGAAATGCAGATTGGTGCAGCCACAATGGAAACCAGAATGGACGTTCCTCAAAAAATGAAAAATGGAACTGCCTTATGACCCAGCAACCCCACTTCTGGGTATATATCCAAAGAATCCCAAAACACTAATTTGAAAAGATATATGCACCCCTATGTTCATTACAGCGTTTTTTACTATAGCCTAGATCTGGAAGCAGCCCAAGTGCCTATCAATAGATGAGTGGATAAAAAAGCCGTGGTGGAGGAACAACAAGATGGCGGCGAAGGTAACAGCTGCACCTGCCGCCTCCCGCAACCACATCAAAATTACAACTAAAATACAGAACCACCATCACTCTGAGCCTTCTGACACCTGGCTGAACAGAAGCCCCACAACCAGGGACCTGAAGAAGCACCGAGACCAGTAGGAGGGGCGCAGACGCGGGTGGGGCGGGGCTGAATCACAAAGACGTGCTGCGGGCCCACACCCGGTGCCGCGGTTGAAACCCAGAAGGGAATCTCTGCGGCGGCGGTTTCCTGGAGGAGGGAGGGGTCCCAGCCCCACAGCAGGCCCCCAGGCCAGGGCTCCAGGCGGGGAAGAGACGTCCCCACAACTCTGGGCTGTGAAACCAGTGGGAATGTGGCTGAGGGTCGCGGAGGCTGCGGGAGCCCCAGCAGCTCCTCTAAAGGGCCCGGCACGGACTCACTCGGACGCTCCCTCTGAGCCCAGCGCTGGGGAGTGGCCTGAAAGGACCTGGGACACTCGGGGAGGGACTAACCTGCCTGAAGTCGGGCGAGAGCTGGAGGGCAGCTTCCTCCCAGGCAGAAGAGCTGGCAGAGACCATTGCTCCTGTGGCGAGTCCTCCCGCACACAGCCCGCAGGCAGGCGCCATGTTTGAATCGCCAGCACCTGACTCACGCCTCTGGCCCCGCCCCGTGATTCCTGGAGGCCCCGCCCCTCCCCACCTGCAGCTCATCCGGGCCATTTCCAGGGGCTTTTCTGTGCAAGTGGCCTCTCGAGCCTCATGCTTAGGACTTTCCTAAAATCTCTCAAACAAGCAGCAGTGGGCCCCATATGGCTTGATAAGTGGCCCCAGGCCTGGCACTAGCGGCAGCCTGCATTGGCTCATAGCTTGGCCTCTCCTGGACACCTCCAAGCCCAGCACAAGTAGCAGCCAGCTACAGTTTGCTGTGTAGCTCATGCTGGGTGGCCCTGGGCAAGGCACTGGCAGAGGCTGACTTTGCACCTGGTGCTCAGACTCTACCACACTGGATTACAACCCTGCCACATCCACGAGTGACACTCAAGGGGCGCACTTGGTGAATACCAAAGCTCCACTGAAGTAAATCCTGATCCATAAGGGTCTCTCCAGCACAGCCGCTCTCTGGCTATAGTTGCAGCTGGTCCTCACAGCTGATTGGCCTGGGGGTGAATTCCTCCCAGGGACACCAACAGCAACCAAGGCTCAACTACAACAGGTGAGTGCACACAGCCCACACAGGGGAGCACCTAGAAGGCCCAGCTCAGGTGACTGGGGAAGCTGAGCCACTGGACCCTACAGGACACCTACTACACAAAGCCACTCTGCCAATTCCAGGAGACATAGCAGCTCTACCTAATACATAGAAACAAACACCTAGAAGCAGCCAAAATGCAGAGGCAAAGAAAGATGTCGCAAAGGAAAGAACAGAAGAAATCTCTAGAAGAGGAACTAAATGAAATAGATCTAAGCAAGCTAACAGATAGAGAGTTCAAAATTTTGGTTATAAGGATGTGTAAGCAGACTATTAGGGAAATAACTGAGAAAATCGATAACATAATAAAGTACCAATTTGAAATGAAGGCTACAGGAACTGAAATGAAGAATCATTTACATGGAATCAACAGCAGAGTAGAGGACACTGAGAATCAAATCAGCAATTTGGAACATGAGGAAACAAAAAACACCCAACCAGAAGAGCAAAAAGAAAAAAGAATCCAGAAATATGAAAATAGTATAAGGAGCCTCTGGGACAACTTCAAGAGGCCCAACATTTGTATTATTGGGGTGCCAGAAGGGGAAGAGAGAGACCAAGGAATTGAAAACCTTTTTGAAAAAATAATTACAGAAAACTTCCCCTACCTGAGGAAAGAAATAGACTTGCACGTCCAGGAAGCACAGAGGGTCCCAAACAAGAGGAACCCAAAGAGGCCCACAGCAAGACACATCATAATTAAAATGCCAAAGGTTAAAGACAAAGAGAGAATCTTAAAAGCAGCAAGAGAAAAACAATTAGTTACCTACAAGGGAGCACCCATATGACTGTCAGCTGATTTCTCAACAGAAACTTTGCAGGCCAGAGGGGAGTGGCAAGAAATATTCAAAGTGATGAAAAACATGGATCTACAACCAAGATTGCTCTACCCAGCAAAGCTATCATTTAGAATTGAAGGTCAAATAAAGAGCTTCTCGGACAAGGAAAAGCTAAAGGAGTTCATCACCACCAGACCAGCACTACAGGAAAAGTTGAAGGGTCTTCTTTAAGAAGAAGCTAATGAACAAAAGAATCTGAGGAACTAAATAGATCCAGAGACATTGACACATGTAACAGACGATCATATTTCAGGGGAAAGAGGGAAGGGGGGTGGAGGGTGGGAGGAGATTAACCAAGGAAGTCATATGTATAACCCATGGACACAGTCAATAACGGGGTGAAGGCCTGGGCAGGGGGCGGGAGGGAAGTGGAGGGGATCAATTGGGGGGAAATGGTATACCTGTAATACTCAACAATAAAGATAAATTTAAAAAAAAAAAAGCTGTGGTACATAAATACAATGGGATATTACTTGGTCATGAAAAAGGAATGAACTCTTACCATTTGTGACAGGATGGATGGACCCAGAGGGTATTTATTATGCTAAGTGAAATAAGTCAGACAGAGAAAGACAAATACCATATGATTTCACTTATATGTGGAATCTAAAGAGCAAAACAAGCAAACAAAACAGAATAGATTCATGGATGCAGAGAACCACATTATTATGGTTGTCAGAGGGGACGAAGGTTGGGGGGCTGTGTGAAAAAGGTGAAGGGCTTAAGAAGTACACACTGGTAGTTACAAAATAGTCAGGAGGCTGCAGAGCACAGCACAGGAAATATAGTCAATAATATTGTACTACTATGTATGACGCCAGGTGGGTAGTTGAAATATCAGGGGAGAGGGTCACTTTGTAAATTATGTAATTGTCTAACCACTATGCTGTACACCTAAAACTAATATAAAATAATATTGAATGTTCCCAGCAGCATTATTTATGATAGCTAAGATCTGGAAACAGCCCAAGTGCCCATCAGTAGACATATAGATAAAAAAAGCTGTGGGACATTTACACCATGGAATACTACGCAGCTGTAACGAAGAAGGATCTCGTAGCCTTTGGGACAGCATGGAGGGACCTGGAGAGGATTATGCTAAGCGAAATACGCCAGGCAGAGGAAGACAAATCACATGATTTCACTCATATGTGGAATCTAATGAACACAATAAACTGATGGATAAAATAGAACCAGAGGCGTGGAAACATGGAACAGACTGAGGGATCTCAGAGGGAAGGGGGGAGGGAAGAAATTAACCAAAGAACTTATATGCATATAGGTATTGCCCGTGGACCCGGACAATAGGGCGGGGAAGGCCTGGGGCGGGGACAGGAACCAGGTGGTAGGGGGCAAGGGGGAAAGGGGGGGGGAGTGCAATGTAATACTCTCAACAATGAAGATAAAAAAAGAAAAGAAATAGAAAAAAATAATATTGAATGTCAATTGTAATTGAAAAATAAAATTTTAAAAAAGAGAGTAAGATAAGAACTTGGCCCACTATTGTTCCCTCATCCCCAAGAAAAGAAATTCTGGGAACCATTCTCTCTGACATTTAAGGATCTCCAAAAAGAGCTCCTTTGAGCATCCCTTGAGATCTGGCATTCCAGCTGCCAGGCCTTGGCTCAGGCAGTCCCTTCCTCCTGCTACACACTCCCTCCATTCTTCACGGTGTGTCTTCCTCTTAATTAAGACTCTAGGTAGGATCTTAAGTCCCCAGGCAGTCAGGTCATAAGTCCTGGAGGGAAGGAGCCACATTTTCCTGCCAACAGCCTGTACCTGACACCAGAGGGACCAGGGAGAGATCTGCTGAGTCAACCGCCTGCTCCTATCTCTGCAGCTCATCCTGGGAATCCAAGAGGCTTAAGAAGAGCCTCTTCTTGGAATAGGAGGCCTGGATGGTGGTGGTGATGATATTCTGGGAAGAGAAACCAGATTCACTGGGAGCCTGGGTGCTCCTTGAAGCAGAGACCAACCCTTGATTCTCCTCTCGTGCTGAGTGATGGGAGAAGTGTGGGGAGCAATGGGTCCCGGGGGATTCTGCAGTCAGGCCTAGATATCGATCCTCTGAAAACCAGGGAAGTTCCCCAGCACCCATGGCTTTGAGGTCACGGGGCACTTTCTCTTCTGGATTCTTATTTACCCAAAACCCCAACAACTTCTTCCTGGTTGGTGAGAAAGCAGTGTCCCCCGGGACTTTCCCCGCACAGCTCACTCACTTCCTCTGCCTCCAAAATGAAATCAAAGACAGTCCTTCATCTGGGGCAGTTGGCTTCATTTGCATTTTTACATTCAGGAGATCAAACACACTCGATTGGCACTACCCAAGTGTGGGCCCGCAACCAGCAGCATCGGCCCCCTGGAAAGTAACTTGTTAGATGTGCACACCCCAACCAGGGATCGAGCCTGCAACCGGGGCATGTGCCCTGACGGGAATGGAACTTGTGACCCTTTGGTTCGTGGGATGTCATTCAACCAAATGAGTCACACTGGCCAGGGCTGGATGGTAGTTTATTAATAAGATTTATCTCACTTTGTGTGAATCTTCATATGCAGAGAAATATCCATGTGCTTGATGGCGGGATGCCACCCCAGGTCCCATCCAGGGTCCTGCAATATACCCAGTGTGCACACACACTGTCCTCTTCTAAAACCCACCAGATTCTGGATTTGGGAAGTCACGTGGCCCTAGGGGGTCTGGACAAGGGATTGTGGAACCTGGGTAACAAACACCAGGTCCCACCACCCTGCTTAAGAAATAAAATATCACTAAAACCGTCAAAAGCCCCTGTGCGCCCCATGGGGTATCGTATGATTTGGATTATCAGGGCAGTGATGTTTAGAAACAACCAATCATAGCAGAGGTGGTGAGAGAATTTGGAGGTTTCAGAGGTCCATCTGTGGGCAGGTCCCCCACTGCCTCCCTCCTTCCACACCCACCTCACCTCTTCTAAAGTGTGAACCACGGAAAAGTTGCCTGGCTGGGGGTGGGGAGAGAAATGACATCATCACAGAAAAGCAGGCCACGACAGCCTTGTCTGACAGGAGACCTGAGGCATCTTGAGGCTGTGGATGGGTACTTGGGCCTGGCTGGTGGGGCAGCCATGGGAAAGCTGTGAGAGACGTGCAGGGGGCATGTCCCATGGCCAGGACGGGACCCATCATTAGAACTGTTACCACTGTCCTTAGAGATTGGAGAAATGAAGGGTTCCTAGGGCTGGGAAAGAGGAAGCAGCCTGGGGCAGTCTGGGGCCCAGGCTGGGCTCTGAGGCTTGAGCCCTAGGCCCTGCCCTACCACTAATTTCCCTGTGACTGGGCATGCCTCTTGCCCTCTCTGGCCCTTGGTTTTCTCATCAGTGTGACTGAAGCAATCCCTTACCCTGCCCACCCCAGGGTATGGTGAGACTGCCTCTACTGAGCCTTCTGTGCCTCGCTTCTTCATCTGCACAATGGGGACAATAGTGGTACTTGCCTCGTAACATTGGTGTGAAGATTGAATAAGATAAAGAGCTTAGGTCAGGACCTGCTGCATGGCAAACTTCCAAAGGATGCTGCTGTTGCCCAGCGTGGCTCAGTTGGTGGCTCAGTCCAGTGCATCGAAAGGTTGCTGGTTTGATTCCTGGTCAGGGCACATGCCCGGGTCACAGGCTCGATCCCCAATAGGGGGCGTGCAGGAGGCCCCCGACTGATGTTTCCCTCTTACATCTATGTTTTTCTCTCCCTCTCCCTTCTTCTCTCTAAAAATTAATTTTAAAATATTTAAAATAAATAAATAAAACAAAAAATTTTTTAAAAGATGCTGCTGTTGCTTTTATGTAATGATATTCATGGGATACTAACTAGCTTCAGCCTTGGGCCAGGAGGGAGGGTGCAGCAGAGAGCCAAATAGACGCGGTCTCTACCTTTAGGAAGCTCGGTGTTTATCAGATAATCCCAGAACTAGATGCAAAACGGCCCCTGAGGAGTACTTTAAAGGAGAGATGCACCCGGTTGTGGTTTGAGAGCCCTCGAGAGGGGATCTGACCTAGTTGGGGGTAGGGGAGGGAGGCTTGCCTTGAGGATGAAGAGGAATCAGGTGGGGAAAGGGAGACAGAAAGCATTCTGGGCATGTGCAAAGGCCCTGTGGAGGGAGCATGACCAGTACAGGAAATGGGCAGGCAGCCAGGGAGTGGGATTGTGAGCCGAGGTGGCCTGGGCTGGTCAGTAGAACTGCCAATTTGCAGACTGTTGGGATGGGCTCAAGGAGACCTCTTCCCATCAAACCACTGAACCAACAGCTGCTTTACAACACCAGGCTTTATTTACTACACAGCTGAGCTCAAAGAAAAGGACCGCCCCAGATACTGGAGACGAAGAGGGAACTAAGAGCCCAAACTGTGAGTCCGGTAGTCTAGAGAGACAGGAGCAGGATGTGGGTTCAGACCACACTGGCCTGGGGTTATAACACACTCAGAAGAAAAGAAGTGAGCGGAGGAACTGGGATTAAAATATCTCGCCTCAGTTAAAAGGAGATTAAGCTTTACCCACACAAGGAGTGTTGCATCGGGGCTGGGAGGTATAAATGGAAAACCGAGCTCATGCACATGCAGCTCTGAGATATGTGCTCACACTGTCAGCGTGGTGCAGGACTTCCTGAGCTGAGGAACTAACCCAAACCCCATCCCGACTAGCGCGTGATGTAAGAGGGGCTCCTGGCGTAAGCGCACAACCATTCTCTAAGCAAAGGGAGGGAGTCCAGAAAGCAGAGTATGTCCACAGAAAAACCAGACTCCACTAAAGACGAGCTTCCAAGTAACCAAAAGATCACAGACCGTGCGAGGAAACCATCCACCATGTCAGAGATCTAGCAAACAACTATTAAGAGGACAAGCACCTCAAAGATCCAACATGATAGAACAACCTAGAAGAAACAACAAATGGGCATGGAGCACAATCTTTGGGGGCATCATGGCTGGGCTTAAACCCAGCTCTGCCACTCACTAACAGTTTTTCTGTGTGTAAATAAAAGTGCTTGGCTCACGGTCAGGGACGTGGGTTTACACGCTGTGTGAGTCACAGGCTGCAGAGTCCCCCAACACCACAAGAGGGCAGGCAGTGCCCATGTGTTGCCCAGGCCAGCCAGGAGCTTGGCCAGCTCTGGGCTCCTTCACCCCGCAAACATCCCAGGTTGAGCCTCCTTTGGTGGCCTCAGAACCCTCTGTCTGCACCACCTTCCCTCTCTGCTGAGACCAATGCCTGCCTGCCTGCCTCCCCAGAAGGAGCAGGACACGGGTTCAGCTGTGTGTTGATCTGGAGGTCAATGGAGGAGTTGACCTCAAAGTTAACAGACTGATGATCATGTTCAACCTGCAAAGAGCCAAGGATTCAGGACCTTCATTGTACTCCCAGCGCAGAGAGGACCAGGGAGAGGCCTGTCAGCCAAGTGGGAACTCTTACTCGCAGTAGCCCCAGGGCCCCTGAAGATCACGGATGTGTTCTTGGATGAACACATCGATGGACTTGTCTTCCCCTAGCTCCTCCTGGCTGCTGGTGATGGACAGGTGGCTGCTCTGGATGCTGGGAGAGCCCATGGAAGTAAGGAAGGGCATCGTGGGGCCTTTCCCCGGGACGGGATGCCAAGTCCTGGGTGGTGGTGACTGTCCTCCTGTGATGTAAAGTAAACCATCCTTAGGTTAAATGATAAGGAGAGGAGAGGGGAAAGGAAAGAAAGTATTTGCTCTAGGGATCGATTGAGCCTGCAACCAAGGTACATGCCCTTGGCTGGGATTGAACCGGGGACCCTTCAGTCCAAGGGCCGACTCTCTAACCACTGAGCCCAACCAGCTAGGGCTGCTCTAAATATTTGTACATATAACATACAGGTTTGTGTATGACTATGCAAACACGCATAACCAACAAGGAAGAAACATTCACGACAGCCACAGCTTCATTTCTGCAGCTGGTCATATGGTTGTTGTGGGGTTTTATAGCTGTCACCTTCCACCACCCAGTCCATGCCCTCAGCAGACATCGCAGCTGGCTGTGGTTCTCCACCCGGGGATGACCCCAGCGTTCATTCCTGAGAAGTCTGGGCCGAGTCATCCTGCCTTAATTGACTTGTAGTTTTCCACTGTCTTTAATCACAGGATAAGTGACATCCTGAGGGATCTCCTGTACTTCACACAGCCTCTTCCTGATCTTCACTGAATAGTATCAGCCCAATTCCCTCCTGATACTTACCCCGGCCAATAGAGTGATGCCCTTCTTTGACTGTGGAGAAGTTCAAAGTAGCCAGGTGGCAGTCTTGGCTTCTGGGTCAATGGAATCATTGCTGTGTCTCCAGTGGAATCATTTCTCCTTGTTGTGGAGTGAATTGTGCTCCCCCAGATCCACGTCCATCCAGAACCTCGGAATGTGACCTTATTTGGAAATGAAATCTTTGCAGATATAAATCAAATGACTGGTGTCCTTATAAGAAGGTCATGTGAAAACACAGAGGGAAGAAGGCCAGTGAAGGCAGAGGCAGACGCTGGAGTGATGCTGCTACAAGCCGAGGAAGGTCCAGGGTTGCTGGCAAACAGCGGCACCTGGTTACGTTTATGACGATCCACTGTCATTCTCTGAGATCCACCTGTCTCCTGCACAGGCCAAATAGGGGAGTTGAATGGAGAGATGTAGGAATCACCACCCTGCATCTTTCAGGTTCTTGTTGGTGGCACTAGTCTCGGCAATCCCTCCGGGGATGTGGTGTTGCTTTCGATGGGCTATTTTCCCACGTAGAGGCAGTTCTAGTGGCTTCCACTTGGCCTTTTACACCTTACTACCCCTCTCTCCACAGGTCAGGGAGCTGATGTGGGGATTCTGCCAGTTGCTGAGTATGGATTCTGGAACTGGGGACATACCTACCTTTAGGATGTGTTTGGAGACCCACTGGATTCACTGTGAGCTCAACCTGAGCTAAAATGCCATTGATCACCTGACCTCCGTAAGTTTCTACTCTGACTGGTGGACCACAGTGATGTTTTGATGACAACCTAGAATTAATGTCAATCTAGAGCCAGTGTTGAACAATCCCTGAAAAGTCTGATTATTTCCTTTCCACCGGTGCACAGTCACCTGGGGAAGGCTGGGAGATACATTACCGTGTAAATTTGTCTTTAGTGTTGCAAGGTCCTTCCTCAAGGGGACCCAGCCCTCTTCCTTCAAGGGGCACTCAGTCTGTAACGGGCATAAGTCTGAGAGTTGATTGGGGGCCTTAATTCTCTGTTTTGGTGATCCAAGTGAGACTTCCATCCACTCAACCTAGGACTCCTCTACTTATCCAGATCAAATAAGAATTTAGTAGACTGTCCGTTTCTTTCTTTCCAAGGCAATGCCATGATTAGTCAAAGCCACAGGCGTCTGCAAGTCTAACCATCCTGGTTTCTGTTTTGGCTTTGCTGTCCATTATGGTAACCACAGCCAGCTTGTCTGATGGTGACGTGCCACCACTTGGTCCCTGCCACTCTGGGACCCAGTCATCCCCATTGTATTTAGAGATACCAGTCAAGCGGCACTACTTTCCACTGTAATTTCTGACCTACAGAGATGAGGGGCCCAGAGTTCTTCAATGATGCTGGGATCCCCTCACTGACCTATTTCTCCCAATCATGATGAAAGCTGTGTCCTCTGAACCCTCCCGGGCGGGTGAGCAGATCTTACATGATACATCCACTCTAACATTCCAGTCTCCCTAAGCCTTTGCATGTCTTCTTCCACAGCATCCCAAGGCAGTTCCAGCACATCCGCTTCATTCAGTGTATATACACCACCTGTTAGTCTATGTCTCAGCCACCAACCGAGCAAACTGTTCCAGCCTTTCTAACTCCTCGTGTGAAATCAGCCATCCCAGAAGCTCTGTTCACTGTCCCCTATCAACACATTCAGCCTGATCCAACTTTATGTTCCTTTCACTGTGGTCCCACCCCCTTCCCACCTATTCCCACACATATGCCCCCACTTTAGTCTGTATAAACTGGAAAAACCGTGCCATTCTTCCCGTGTAAAGGACACCCCTTTGTACCTCACCCTTTGAGGCCTGCTGGGACTTGAGTTGGGTTATAGACTAGAAACAGAGGGTGGGGTGGGAGTAGGTCCTTAGAAGAATCAGTGTCTTTCAGGGTAAGGACCTCAGGGGAGCCCGTTACAGTTCTTCACGCGAAGGGCTAACTTCCTTAGAAACAGGTGTATTGTTGGACTGTAGACAGGTGTGGCTTCTCATCTCCCTTTGGCTACGTAAAGAATGTTTAACTCCATTGTTATTAAGTAAAATGTCACTTCTAACCTAGTATCTGTTTGCTACTTAGAAAGCCAAACAAGGTATTAATAGTAAGGTAATTGCATTTTCTCGACCCCTTCCCTGGAAGGAGAGGCTGAAGAGCAGACCACACGCCCCCTTTAGGCACATTGACATATTACAGGCCCCGGAGTCCTACAGTGAAGAAACCTATGACCTTGGCTGAACTTAAGGTTTCCAAATTTATATGATCACGAGCTCATTTTGGGGAGTATTTCGTCTGTAGAACTAAGATTAAAAATAAACAAAACGCCTTGGAAAATGCAAACTTAATAAGCTGCTATGGCCTGAGCTGAAATTTGGGAGTAATTTGTTCATCCTTAGCTATTTAATTGCTGCTTAATAACAAAAATCCAGCCCTGGCTGGTGTGCCTCAGTTGGTTGAGCATCGTCCTGTACACTGAAAGGTCGCTGGTTCAGTTCCTGGTCAGGGCACATGCCTGGGTTGCAGGCTCGATCCCTGCTCAGGGTGTGTTTGTTTCTCTCCCTTTCCCCTCCCTAAAAAATCAATTAAAATATTTTTTTAAAGTATCTTTATCTATAAAATAATGAAGACCCAAATCAATAATTTTCTAAGTAATAATAGCAGAATGTAGTACATTATTGTACTACATTTAGTAACTGTTGTGGAAACATTAACATTTCTGCCACATTCCCCACCCGTCAGCTGTCTTAAGCCTTATGTTTGTTGTCTGAAGGCTTCCCCCTCTGTCTTAGTGGGGCTTGGGCCAATCTGAAAACTTGTCAGCTGTCCTCAGGAGCACTTCCCTGGAACTACTTTGGGCCCATGGAATCTGGAATTTAATCCCCACAACCTGACATCACAGGGAAGAGGCCCCACTTCAAAAAGAAGAGATGGGTGCCACCAGTTGCCTGGGGTTCCAGGCCCCTCACCAAATGGTGATGACTCCTCCTCTGGAATGAATTACTTTTCCATCCAAGACTTAAAAGGGCCTTGGCATGGTATGAGATACGGAGATGTGTTTCATTAAGGGAAGAGAAGTAGTTTTGTCCTGATCATTTCTGAATGGCTGAGAGACCAAGAGTGTGTACTAAACGGGACATTGAAAGTTGTAGGAAGTTGATGAAAAAGGAATCTGGAGAAGGGACGTTTTATGTGAGGTCAAGCCAAGCTTGAAATAAATTTTATCTAGCAAGTGAATTTGAATATCAAAAGTAAGCAGATGCACCCTAGCCGGTTGGCTTCGTGGTTAGAGCATCGATTTTTTTTCTCTCTCCCTTACACTCTCTCTGAAAAGCAATGGAAAAAATATCCTCAGGTGAGGATTGAAAAAACAATTTGTAAGACAATGCAAAAGCTTGGTGTTTTCTCTCTCCTAAAAAGGACTATTGGTATGAAAAGGTTTTACTGTCCAGAAAGCAAAGAATCTGTGTTTTATCAAAATAATTGCTTTGTCTTAATCAGATCCTTGATTACTTACGAAAACTGAATCTCCTCAATAGTCAAATAAATTTTGCTAACAGTTATGTAAACTTCTGTATTTGTGTTTAAAGTCCTCTATTTTCACTTTGGTTAAATGGATGATTAAGTATTGCTTCATAATGTCTTATGATCCCATTTAGTTAAATGTCCAAACCTTTTTTCTTTTTTTTAAAAAAATCCAAATCTTTTGATATATTTTGACAAACTTCCCCAAATTTAAATTATAGAGTCTTGACCTGGAAATAACCTTGAGGTATTTCAGAAGGGCCCCTGAAACATCTCAAAAGATTTGTTTTTCTCTCCTTACAAGAGAGAGATACTAAACTAATTGGGCCTACTTGATATTCTAAAATTACATGGGAAGCTTTATAAATAAGGACAAAATTATGTTGTGCTTATATATGTTCTAAATGTTCTAGAAATCTGTGAAATGCGTGAAAACCCCAGATGTCCTGGAACAAGATGTCTGTCATCAATATTGTGACACATTGTTTTTGCAAAAATGGCCCCTCATTGTCAGACTTTTGCCATCCTGATGCTCTTATAACGTGGCAAGTGTGTTCCTAAATGGAGAAATTAAGATGGGTAAACAATGACTGTATATCAAGCAAATAGTTGGGGCTGTGGAAAACCCAGGACAGCCACGGGGTTCTTCCGGGCTCCCCGGAATTTTGGGGGGGTTACATGCCTTCACCCAACGCAGTACATTTGGGCTGGACTTCATTCAGCTGCCACTTAGTTTGGGGTATGAACATGTTCTTGTTGTTTTCTGGATGAGCTGGAGCTCTCCCTACACAAAGTTAATGCCCTTAAAATGGCAAAGAAACTGCTAGGAAATGTTTCCCACTTGGGGCCTGCCTCCCCAAATCCCTGGTGACTGGTGCACTCATGTCGCTGAGTAAATCATACAAACCTTGACGAACAAGCTTGCAAACTTCTTGGAATTATCACTGACCCTGTTGCCCTCAGTTATCAGGCAAGGTCAAGAGACTAGAAAAACTGGATAAATGCAGAACAAGTTTAATTACGAATGATGAGAAGAGTTACAATATTAGGACTTTAAAAAAAAAATGTTTTTATTGATTTCAGAGAGAGGAATGGAGAGGAAGAGAAACATCAATGACGAAAATCATTGATCAGGTGTCTCCTGCACACCCCCTGCTGGGGATCAAGCTTGCCCCGCAGAGCCCTGACTGGGAACAGATGCTCAACCACTGAGCCACACCTGCCGGGCATATTAGGACTTTTTATTGAAATATTGCTGATGTTTGAAATCTTTTGTTTTCCAGGTAAAAGAAAACTTGTTTCTTTTAAACTACCTGTGACTTAGCAATTTGGTAAATTATACCTTTGTGAGCAGTGTCAAAACATTTATATTTTTCTCCTTACCTGATCCCTCCAGAATTTGAAAACTCTTAAAAAGTATCTTTATTTTTATGGCAATGTGGTCATTTGCATAAGTTCTATAGGAGTCTGTTCTCCTATAACAGGACACAATTAAAAACTAGCTATATTACTAAGACTGACTGGAGTGTCATATTTGAGAGAGACGTGCATAGACTGATGCGACCAGAAAGCTTTAGGGAATTAAGATTGACTTTGGAAGCCAATTAAAGTCCCTTGGGAAAACAGCCTGGCACCTTGCTTACATAGTCCACAGCAGTCTTTCCAGGTAGGAAATAAAGGTTGCTTCCCGGAAGATGCAGAGAAAGAAGCTCAAGATGTTTTGGGGACCTCAAGACGAGAGGTGCTCACTTGGCACTGCAGGCAACATCTGATGGCAAGTATTTGCCTTGGCTTTTCTGGCCCTGAGAGGCCTTTTAAAGTTTAATCTGAAGATTCCTTATGAAAAATTCTTGTTGCGCTTCTACAAATAATCGGACCAAGTTTATTAAAACTAGACTTATTTTGCAAACCAGTTAGTTTTAATTTGACTATCTTTGGTAATAAAAATGGGGGTGATTTTAGAGAGAAAATTATTTCAATAGGAACTATAAGTACCTTTGTAGATATTAGATTCTAATACTGTTCACTGTTTTTTGAGTTTGTGTGTGTTTTTTTTAAATTTTCTACCTACAAACTAGACTGGATCCTGAATTTTTCATTTTCTTTACTATTTGGCTAAATTTTCATTTCCCCATCCTTTGACTTGGAATCACTGAGAACTTAAAACTGCCCTTTCCCAAGGCCATGAAAGCTAAAGTGGAACGGCTTGATACAGGCTTCGGAGAAATCACCACAGCAGCTCATCTGTGGACAGTCTTCGTGCCTGTTGCAGAAAGATCACGACATTCAAGCTGCAGCCCAGGGGAATCTATTAGACCCTCACTGCCTGCCTTCACTCCACCTGAAGGTGATTTGAGACACACCTAGAAATTTCCTTGACTGCCTGCCTTCAGAAGCCAAGATTATAGTCTTCTCCAATGATAACCTTTGTTTTTCTTGTTTCCATAGAGATGCCTCCTATTAAATGCCTGATTGCTTGCACCACAGGCTTAAACGGGAGCCCACCAGCATCACTACCTCCTAAAATGAGACACAACTTGAGCTAGACTTTGCACAAGCCTGAGACTGGTTTAAAAAATCTACCAACCCAACTTCTGGAATGTGCAACTTCCAGGGAAGCTTCAGGAGGGAACTATGAGGGTTCAGTGCTAGTCGCCCCAAGGCTTGCCTCTGTGGTATGCAGATTGTTGTGAGCTAAAGGCAATTTTAGGCGTGGGATCAAGAGAAACTTTTACCCCTCCTTTACCTAGAACTTGAATTAGGGCCCTTGCCCACCAGACATGATCAGAGGTCACTTCTTTTACCTTTCTATAGGGTCAAGCTTCTATTTACTAAACATCTGATCTTATCACCCTGCAATGAGCCTTTGAAGCCCCAAGGCACCTCGCCCACTCTAGCTCACGACCCATCCCTCAACCCCTTTCTATCTCTGAAGCTCTCCTGCATGTGGGGTCTCTGACTCGCTCATGCAAGCAGGGCTCCATACATATGTATGAATTAAATGTGGTTATTTTCTCTGACTTTAAAAAAAAAAAAAAAGCCTTAGTATGAACTCTTAATGGTCACTTTTGTAAATAACCAAGCACGTCAGGAATCCTGCTTTTTGGCAGGAAGAGCAAGTCTCATCTCAGGTTTGCTTTTGCTCTGACCCTTCTCTCCAGCTCCTCCATCATTTCCGACACCAAGTCATTTCTAAGTGACCTCACTTCTAAAAGTCTAAAACCTACAACTCCAAGTCATTTCTCCCTTCAACCAAATATTGCCTTCACAGCTTATCAATAATTGCTGCCTTCTGACAGCTCCTCGGTTCTGGAGGTAGTAGTATCTGAAACTTTTTACCATTTAACTCCTTACATAATGATCTTAGTTGGCTTTTTAAAACATAACCATACATCAAATACCTTTGCATCCACGTGGCACCTTGTTATGAATTGTTCAATGAATCTTTATTCACTGTTATAACGTTTCCAGTGATGATTAATTTAAACGATCATAACCGTGGTATAAGCTGATTTACTTTGCCAAATATAACACTGCCCAGGCCTTTAGCACTCCACCTAGAACATTATTCATGTGAAAAGTATACAGAACTTTGCTTTTAAGATTAGTCTCAAAACTAATAATTAAAGAAAGGACTAATATTGCAAAAGCTCAGCTCAGCTCAGCTTACAAAAGCATGACATTTGAGCAAGTAAAACTACTACAGAATTGCCAAGATGGAAGACACTTAATGCCACCAACTTTAAATGTGGGGAACTGAACTGCTATATAAGCCAGTGCTATTTAAATAGGGAATGGGGGCAAACACAAGCATATTCTTAGTACGTTAAAACTTTCATGGCCTCACCTTACCATTCTTTGTTAGTACCAATGGTCCTTTTAAAAAAAGAAGTAAACATTCAGGTTATGTAAAAATCAGCAACTCAGCTGTTGAGCAGCCAGTGGACACAGACACGGAGAAAACTGCTTGGAGTCTCTGCCAGGATCATTCATAGCAAAACTTTATTGAACAGAAAACCCAGCAAAGGTTTTACCTCTGCACAGTTGCCCTTGGTTTAAAGTAAAGCAATGCATTTTAAAAAGCAATTATACAGAAGTCTTTCCTAGAAAAGTCCTGCTAAAACATGTCTAGCAATTTCATTGATTATATAAAGTAGTACACTTAGTGTAATTTAAACATTCCAACAGGAATCAAATCGTACCAGCAGAACCATTTCTGCCTCTAGACACCTATGTACAAACACACATGCAGACACACACATCTGGAAAAGGTCCTCAGGCATAAACATGCGACACTAACAATAGGCCTTCTATTTACAATGCCTATTAAACTACATACAGTAAATATTAAAGCTTTTCAGAATAAAGACATGAGAAGCCCTGGGCATTTTTTGTTCATTAATTTGTATCACGGCTTCACGTCTTACTTTCTGCTTTTGCTTCATCACAAAAGCATCTCCTCCTCCTTGGTGGTTTTTTACGAATTCTGTGCCATCGCCATGTCCAGGTGAGGAATCTAGTTGGAGTCAAATGATCCAGTCCATGCCTGTCAGATCCACCAGCAGCCAGAGAGCAAACAGCATCAGTTTGCTATGGCTGGGGGGCCTTCTGGAAGGAGAGAGGCAAAGAAAGTCTTGAAGACGAGCCACGCTGTGCTCATAAAGGAAGGGCTGGTCTGCTCACCGTCCAGTACGTTTCTGTCTGGAGGGAGGTGGTTGGGGTCTTCGATTTCAGGATCAGGGCCTTCCTACAGGTAATGAACACAGTGAGAAAACAGTTAGGACCGTGATAAACACCAGATAATATTGGGCAATGGCAGAGGTCATCCCTGGCCCCTGCGCCATATTTGAAGCAGCTAGGCAGGCGGGACCCCAGGGAAGGGTGTTCTGGCTGGAGTTTTCTCAGGTCTCCACTGCACAACCATGCTGGTGACATTCTCTTCATTTTGAATATTCTCAGCAGGGAGTATTGAAACAAATGTAGTAACTAGATCTTCAACTATTATTGAACAAGTAATTAAGTTAACCTTTGTTGTGAGTTAAAACATTAAAATGGAAACGCAGAGTTCTGAAAACAAATACTAGAATGCCAATTTATATTATAAAAAAATATCCTCTAGGATTATGCATTAAGCTACCTTATAAAAATTCTATTTGTGTGTTATTTTTCAGGAAATCTATTCCAAGAGACATGCTCATGCTCTTAATCCTTAATTAGAATAACTATCCATTAGCAGTTTCCATGGCATAACTCAAGGTTACAGACCACTGAACACTCAAAATAGTGAGCTTTAAAAAATTATTTAAATATGCCAAAGTGCAAATTGCTATGACAAAAACACCTGACAGATGCTATGACACATTTAATGTTTTAAAAATAGCTACTGTTCTAAGACTAAACAGGAGAAAAAACTTGAAACGTTGAGCCTAATAAAATGGTAAACCAAGATACTGGATGTTTAAAGGTTAAGTGTCTGAGAGCCGGGCATCTCACACCTAGCTCGCTGCCCCCCGGAAGCTCCATACCTGTAAGTTATTGTTGGGGTCCTGGTTCACAGCTTCCTGCAGAGGACCATTATTCGGGAAGTTCTGAACTGGCCTCTGTCTAAACGGAAACCACCCAACGTGATGCCTTCAAAGGAAGCACATAAAGTCCATCTTAGCCAACATCACAGTGAGATTCACTCAAGAGTTTAAGGGTCTTCTCATCAGATAAGGTCCCCCTCACTCCCCTCCTCTCATCAGAGCAGCATCCAATTAGAGGCTCACATCGAAGCCCATCTGCAGAGACATCCTATCACACCATCTCCCAGACTCTCTCACTGGCCTGTCAGGTTCTTAAACGCAGGGCCATGTTTAATCACCATTGTACACCCAGCAACCTAAACAGCACTTCGCACACAGTACATGCTTAATACGTGTTGGGGTCACCATAACGTGTGATTTGTAGGAAGGGAAAGAAAAGGAAAGGGAATCATCCACTTACAGGTACATAACCACGGTGGCCCCCATGACCATGAGGAATCTGCTCAGGGAGGAGTAGAAGTAGAGGATACTGAGAAACACGGAAAACGTAGCTGCTGAATAGGTCCAGTCCAACCAGTCGCGGTTTATCTCATCATCTTCTTCCACGATAGGGCCGCCTTGCGCATTCATCCGTAAGTTTTGATTGGCCCCGGGGTTAACCACCACTTGAGGAGCAGCATTCTGATTGGCTGGCTGGTTCTCAGCTGGAAACTGGTTGTGAATAGGGGCTGGAGCAGGTGCGGAGACCACAGGTATCTCTTGGGCACTTGGTGAGGGAACAAAAGTCCCCGATGCTGCTGTGGCCGCTAAACTAAAATAGAAATGACAGAGGCAGATACTGTTGAGAGCACGGCACCGTGAAGACTGTGGTTCTCCTCACCTTATTTACGCAGGGGTCTTCTACTGTGAGCATTTATAAGTAGGTACATACAAACTTAATTGTTTCTTTAACTACTGAAGAACTTCTTTACTGACAGTCGTACCTATACATGCCTTTCCTCTCCCAGGAGCAGCAACATGATAAATTTTGTATGGAATGAAACATCCAGCCACTGTAAGAGTCTGGTGCTTAAAATTTCCCCAAAACTTTAAAGATACATATTGAAAAGGAAGTAACATTCTCAGTGAAGTCATGAAACCATGTATCAGACATCAGTACACAAATTAGCTACTAGTTATCATTTACACCTTCCTCTACCCACAGGACCAGAGCAGGGCTCTGCAGACACGGGGCAACATCCCTAACTGGATAGGTAACATGGCTGGGACCGCTCTCTGTTCCCGGGGCCCCGGCCACCCCACACATCAGGGAAGGACTCACTACTGCATGTAGTACTGCCGCGCATAGATCTGCTGGAACCAGGAGAGCTGCAGCCACCCATAGGTCGTGTAGCCCGAGAAACCAGGCCCCAGGCCTTGGAATGCTGGCTGGGCAGCTTCAGGCCTAGGAAAGATGGTTTTAAATGAACATTTTGAGTTGGTTTAGTACAAATAAGTGAAAACCGAGTTTAAATGACAAATCAGGAATTCAAATCAAAGAGACTAAAGAATGGGCGTTCTGACAGTTACACACAGATGACCGTTTAAGGTGAGCACAGGAAGTGCTAGTTGATGAAGTGCTCCTACCATGGTCCAGATCCCCTGGGAACACAAGAGCCCATGCCCAGCACGGGGTTCTCACCGTGCCATCACTATGGTGTACCAACAAGCTGAACCTTCTCAGGCTAAGTGGATCCCATCCCCATTTATGACTTGCCGAGGCTCACTGCAGGTCCAAACCCACTGTTCACCCTTTAGGAAGCAGCTCTAAATAGCCACATTCCTCCAAAGCCTTTCCTGAAAGAAACTGCCCTCCTCCCAATACCCACTTCTCCCTCGCCTCTAGATCTCAATCTGTATATGGGGTAGTGATGTGTGTGTGTGTGGCATTACCAGTGCATGCTCACTGACACCTTGTGCCCTGGACAGGCTGTTGGGCTGTTACCTTACTCAATCCCCAACAACCTTGTGAAGAGGGAGCTCTCTTCCATTTTATAGGGGGAGACTTGAGTGCAGCTCAGGGAAGACAAGAGATGTATTTGCACAGGGTCACTGGGCTAGTAGATAGCAGGGCTAGATTTGAGAGCTCTTCGTTTGGCACCAAACTCCTTTTTCTACCATGCAACAGCCTTAAACCACCAAGGACAGGATGTGGGGGTCATCAGTGGCTTTGTGAGCCGCACACAGTGAACCCCACTTCACAAAATGGAAACTAATGGAAGTGCGGGAAGATCAGGAGTTGTTACATGGTCATCTCCACTGGTCAATTCATTTCCTTAAACAAAGTTATATGCACTGGCTGCTCAACAAATAGTTATTGAATGAAATCATCAAGTTTTATTACAGTGAAATTCACAAGTCAGACAGGGGCCTCAATTCTCAAGTTACGTAGCCAGAAAAAGGGAAGCAGTTCTAAGTGTTTCTATCCAATAAGGAAGCCAATTTATATGCTGACAGTCTTTTTTAACCAAATTCCATACCCAGAGTATTTCTAAAACAGTGTTCCAATACAAGCAGGACTTGGTGTGATACTGTTTTGGATCAGTTAAAAAAATTACAGCGCATGAAAATGAGAGGATAGTGAAGTGCTGCTGTTAGCTCTGATGATGGCACCACAGATACACAAGACAACTAAAAGGGGTGAAATGACAGATGTTTAGGAACCACTTTTAAATCTTCAGGGGAAAAAGGGAATGGGGAATAGATAAAACGAGTATGGCAACACTCTGATTATTATTGGGCCTGGGTGATGGTTATGGGGGATTCATTATACAGCTCCCTCCATTTCTGTGTATACTTGAAATTGCAATTAATTAAAAAAACACTGAAAAACTCCTCAATCCTTAAACACCTGGCGTTATCAATAATCACGTATTAAATAATCATGTATTAAAAGATCATAGGTCACTTCTAGCTTTTGCTCTAAAGGAAAAGGCTCTGATCGCTCTACAGAAAATGGCCCTTTTTCCTGGCACCACCAACACAGTCCTTGGCAGAGCATTTCTTAAAACGGTCTCTTCACCTTTTGTCACCCAATGCAATGGGCAAGCCGCTCAGCGAAGCAGCTGCATCCCACTTACAACAGCTGTTTTTTCTGCAGCAGCACTAATCTCCCACCACAAGATCGGCACATGCAAAGCACAGCCATGCAGGAGGGGAAATGCCTTTTAATACATGTGTCTCCACATTTTACATGTTCCTAAAAGGCCGTGTAGTGAGAAAAGTTAAATACATAAAAGATCTTTCAAGTGAAACCCCTATAAAGCAACACTTTGTACATTTTAAAGTTCTGTGCCGAGACAGTGTAAACACACCTTATTCTTAAATTGATGCAAATGGGCACATTCACGTTGCAAAAACCTGGTTCTTTATTGTAACACTCACCTTGAGATGTTCTCCCATCCAGAGGGAGAAAGATTCCGAAGAGCCTCCCGTGGCCTTAAACCATCACTTGAGGAATCCCCAGGATACTGTCCCTGATTGGAACCAGTGGACTGCTCTGTGGATTCAGCAACCTAAGTGCAATATGAACATGAGAACAAAGGGCCTGATGCAACCAGCTGAAATCAAGCTAAAAGAATGATTTTGCTGGGAATGGCTTATGTCCCCCACCCTGACCTCTGACTGTAACAAAATTAAATATATACAATGTTATATAAAAAATATTCTGAAATTTGTTTAACATAATCTCAATATATATATCTCATTCATATTTTATTTATTTCTACAGTAACTATGTTATAGTTTCATTAAAATCTTCCAATGAAGCTGTCACTGGTGAAAAAGCTTCCTGATAATGCTCTATCTCTCTTATGGCTACATTTACTAAATCAAGAAAGTAAATTTGACCAACAGGATTTATAAAAACAGCCCAGCCAGCAACCTAAAAGGAGGGAATTTCCTAAGCTATGTTCAGCTGTTTCGGGAACTACAGATGTAATGCCAATTTGGAGTGTGTCACCACATTTATTAATACCATATATTTCAATCAACACTGTGAAATGAAAAATAAATGATTTTGACTATCAAATATGTCTTTATTGATCACTTGCTAGAGACTGGCCTTTTCCTATCTAACTAACTAACTAAATAATCACAATGAAAATTTCCAAAGAAAATATATTCACTTTTTTACTCTTTATAAAAATTAGCATCTGTAATATATTAAACAAAAATAAAATTTAAAAAAAAGAAAAGAAAAAAAAAAATTTAAAAGTTCCTTAGAAGAAACTTATGTGTCCAAGTCAATGAAAACCCATTTTATAGTGCCTTGTTAGCTCCAGTGATCTGGACACACAGCCCTGCAGGTCAAGTCATATCCCAGAAGGCAGAGTGATTGGAACTCTACTTTTCCACTACAACAATAATGGAACTGTCTGCCACTGTCAACTCTCATTGTATTGATGACAGTTTCTAATTCCTAATTCTCGCTGGGGAAGAAACAAAACATGACGACAAAAAGGCCATAAGCAGTCCCTCAAGAGTTTTATCCAACTTCCTTTCTTCCCTCCCTTCAGAGTCTGAAGGACACAGGGCATGACAATCAGACCTACCTTTGCGCTGGTTTCGGGCATTTTGGAAGGACCCTTCACACTGCACACCAGATGCAGAACATGCCGGGTTTCCTGCTGGAGGAATAGGAAGCACTTTAGCACCTGGCCTCAACCTGGCAAAAACTTCCAAACATTCCAAAGTTAATATGTAAATGATGTACCTTTGGAAGCAAGTCCCTGAGACACTGGTTATCCAACAACAGCTTCCCAGAATAAATTAACCTCTGGTCCTCTGGACGCTTATCATGGAAAGAGAGAGTAACAGAGTCAGCGTTTAACCCCACAAGCTCCCAACCACAGAAGACACTGTTTTGTACAAATCACTTAAATATATGTTTTTCCCCAGAATTACAGGAAAACATTTCTTCAAAGGCCCCATATACAAAACTTTTATATTTAGAAAGTGCTTTTAAGTTTAAACTGGTCTCTAACATATAAATAAATTTAGGATGGCAAATGATATCCAGTCCACAAAACCTACAGCAACCTACTTAACTCTTAGGGAAACTGCTTTCTGCCACTAAAACACACATTTGATTTGGGGCTTCTATAACAACTAACTTCGAAACTTGTGTTTAGTTTCCGAGAAAACTCAAAGTACTCTCCAAGTCAGCCTCCACCAAAACCACCTAGCAGTGTCCCAAAATAACATGAAGCAATTCTAAACTTAAGCCCTCGAAGAGACATTTCCCAACATACAAATGCAGTCATGGATGAGATGCAGTGTGGGTAACATTTCCACAACAACCCTGTGAGATTAGCATCCCCGTTTTAAGGGAGAAAGTCTGAAATTGATTTGTCCAAGGTCACACTACCTGCTAGAGTCCAGATTCCAACCCTTCTAATGCATTCCAGTGATTTTAAAACCAGAGGGACTCCACACACTTTTATACAAATCTCACTTTTAAAATCTGTTTTTAATTCCTTTAAAAATTGTACTTAAAAATAATGGACTCAAATGCTAAGGTCAGTACACTGGAGATCACCACCAACTTGTCAACATACTCTTGCCAGAATAACCAATTACACAAAACTTGGAATAAAGCTGTTCCTTCCTGCCAAGTAGCCCAAGGTGATAAAGCAAGCAGTTTAAACTAAACAATAACCGCATCACTCTGGATTTTTACAACTATGCACAAAAACAAACTACAGAACTACTGTATTGGATGTTGTGTTCACCACCATTCTCACTGATTGACTTTATCAGTAAATGCCATGCACATGATTTTGTAAAATGCTATTGCAGAGGCGGGTCCTGCATTATATGAAAAAGTTCCACATTGCAAAAGGTTTGCAAACCACAGCTGCCTGTCATTTAAATTGTTTTCCCTGTTAAAGGCCTAAATTGCTGCTGTGTTTTTACCCAGAGGCTGATTAGATAAACAATTAAATACGTTAAGCCAACAACTATTATAAAGTAAGGCTACACATTAAAAAACAAATCAGTACTCTCCTGCCATAACTTTTTAACCCCCAATTTACATTCTGGGAGGCCTTTTATTTATAACTTTTGGGTCTTCAGGCTTCGTTCTCACCCAAGGAAGCCCTTAGGGAAGCTCACCTCCAAAACACTGCTTTGGACCAAATGATGCAACTAGAGACTACCCTGCTTGGCCACTTTGTGCACCTAACAGCCACTCTCACAGCAACACAACCACCTCCTTTCTTGAAGCAGCTATGGTGAAACTGCAGAGCCCCAAAGTGAATGCAAATAAATAAATAAATAAATAAGCAAATTTCAAAAGAACAACTCAGAAGGAAAACGCACTTCTACATTATACGGGGCAAATACGGGGCAAACACCACCTCACGCATGAACTACCACCACGCACTGCAACTCCTGAGATCAGAGGGAACAACCTCACCGTCTTTTCCCGCCCTCATGCCCTCTCGTGTCTGAGGGAGAATTACACTTGTGGGCAGTAAGGAACACTGCTGGCGCTTACGTAATATTAGGGTGGAAAGTAAATATTATGTCCGGCTCACAGCCTCCATCACGTGGGAGGGAGGGAGGGAGGGAGGCAGGGCGGTGGTAAGGCTGATATTGACAGATGTGTCACCCAAAACAAAGCAAGGCAGTCTCTGTAATTGAGGAACCAAAGTCCTAACACCCAGACTCCGGGAGCCTCCTTCCGCCGGTGTCCCCTCTTAACCGCTCCTCCCGGCCGCGCGGAGGCTGGCGGAGTCGAGCGTGGCAGGGCGGGGCCGCGGGGGGCGGCGGGCGGCCGCGTCCGGGTCCTGGGTGTGGGGCCTTCGGTACACACCGCCCGGGCGGGCGAGCACCTGCCAGTCTCTCCAGCCAGCGGCCTGGGCCGGCGCCTGCCCTCCCCTCTCCGCGATGACAGGCTGGCTACATTCGGAAAACTCATTTTGCAGCATTTACGCGTCCTTATGTGTAGCCATTGGACGCGGTCTTGATGGGGGACACGTAGTCATCCTCGCGTTTGGGGGGAACCTGAGGCTTGAAGGGTGAACTGACTCAACCAAGGTCAAAGTGCTGTTTCAGCGGCTGGGCTCAAGCTAGAAGCGAGAAGTACGGGGCGGGGGACGCGGGAGCAGAGGGGCCGGAGAGGAGAGCGCCCGCAGGGAGGCGGGGCGATGGCGGCCGAGGACCAGGAAGTGGCCGTCACAGGGCCGGGAGACGGGGCGCCTTCCGAGGTAGGGCAGGGACGGGGAGACCACAGCCCCGGAGGAGGTGACCTGGTGAGCGCTCAAGTTCGGGGGAAGGCCGGCGAAGGGAGAAGCTTTAGGGACGTGGCATTCCCAGGGGGACGCACCGAGGGCTGGGGGGATGCCCGCCGGGGCCCGGGGAGCGCTAGCGGCGGGACTCGGGGGCCCCTCTCACCGGGCGCTCGGGGTAGACGAGGCTCAGGTGGGCCTTGAGGCGGCCCACGCTCCAGCTGCGGTCGCCGCTCAGCTCCAAGTCGCGGTGGCGCTGGTTGGGGCTCTTCACCAGCAGCGTGACGGGCTCGGGCTCGGGCTCGGGCTCGGCCTCCATGTCGGCTGCGCTGTGGGCTCGGCTGCGCTCCCGGGGGCCAGGCTGGCGGCGTCGCAGCCGCCCGCAAACTCCGCGACGACGGTTCGCGTCTTCGGGGCGCGCGCCCCCGCCTCGGGTTCCTTTTATAGGCTCTCCGCGCGGCGGCTCTGCGGCCCGAACCCCGTGTGGCCGCCACCCGTTGGCTGAGGCAGAGGCCACTGCCCCGACGTGGCCCAATCGCAGGCCGTGCCCGTGGGCGGAGGGGCGGGCCGAGCTCGTGGGCGCGGCTGATGCAACTCGCCGCGGGCGCGTCACCCAGCGTCTGGGCTGCGGCCCCGGAGCCCGGGTTCGGTGGCCATGGCTGGGTGCGCCGCGCCCCGCTGGGCGCTCTGTCCCGAGGAACCTGGATTGCGCCCTGACTCCGGGGGCTCTAGGCGCCGTGGGGAGGGCAGTCCCCGCGCGCTGCCGGCTTGGCAGCCTCCACAGATTGTTTCCTCACAAAGCCGCACCCCGCCCTTTTTGACCCGGGGCGTCAAGGCCCACTTAGCCTTTCTCCCCCCCTCCCCCCAGGGACGTCAGGCCCTACAGCCTGACCCTACGGCGGGGGGCGGGGGAGGGGAACCCGCCCAGAAGGGCGCCCCCAAGCTCATTAGAAGGGAAAGGAAGGAGCAGCGCCATTCTTGCAGGAACCGAGGAGGGCGACCTCTGACCCTCTGACCCAGCGTCGCCAGTTCCTCTGTGGCCTCGGCCTTGAACGTTACACCCTCAAGTGTGGGACGGACATCACCCCATGGACGGCAAGCAGGCCACCGGCCGGCTGGGACGTCACCCCATGGACGGCAAGCAGGCCACCGGCCGCCTGCACCTGGAGACACCGGGAAAGGGGCCCACGTGACGAGCTGCTCGCAGGCGCCTCCTTTAAATGGGGGCTGAGACAAGGAGGGCGAGGTGCTCAGGTTTTCCAAAATGCGACCACAAAGGCCGCTCTGAAGTTCACCCTCCCTGCCTCCCTTGTGTAGGTAAAAAGGTGCCGAAAACCAAAACTGATCTTGTGCCGGCCGGTCCTGGCCCCAGGGCTGCTGGCACATCTGTTTTTCCAGGTGTGTCATGTGACCAGGAGGGGCCGCAAACAAGGGGGGGCGCCTGCCTGGCGGCCTCGCAGACTCAGGGGCCGAAAGGAACCTCACCGGACGGTGTGGAATGAAAACTTTCTAACCAGAAGCAGTTCGTGGTGGGAATCGCGTCCTAGGGCAGTATGTTTTCCCCATCAAAGGTCGCTTCTCACCTAAACGGAGCCTGTCGTCTTTCTCCACCTAGGATAACGTGCCTGATAAACAAGCCTTTGGAATAAAGTAATTTCATTTTTTTCCAGGCCCCTCAAAGCACAACCACCTCAGCGGAGCAGGAGACCACAACCCCCTTGTTACTATTGTTATCATGTTAATAGTGACGGTTAACTATTTAAAAGAAGTACAGTGTGTGTCATTTTTTTATCCAGTCCCCCTTTGCTTCCTAATCTATCCCCAGTGGATTTCATGTTACCTGCTTAACCTCCTCTTTTGATTGTAATGTATAAAATAAAGTACAACACTGCCATCTTCCAGAGCATTTTCTCAGCCTGTTGAGGTTTTGCTTCCTGGAATTGTCAGTTTGGCTCAAATAAACTCATAAAAATTATCTACGGATTTAAACATTTCTTACATTGACAGAAGCCTGACAAAGGCAGGAGGGTAACAGAAGGAGCCCGGTCTGGTTGGTGGGTACAGGACCACAAACAGGGTGGTTCGAAGGACTGGGGTTTTTTGTTTCATTGTACCAGAGGCTTGAAGTCTTGAGATCAAGGTCTTGGGCAAGGTTGGTTCCCTCTGAGGGCTATGAGGGAGAATCTGTTCCATGCCTTTTTTCCTGGCTTCTGGTGGTTTGCTGGCCGTCTTTGAGTTCCATGCATGGTGTGTTGCAGCGTCCCCCCTTCTCTGCCGTCAGGGTAACAGAGCTTTCTCCCTGTGTGTGTCTCTATGCGTATCTGTGTCCCAATTTCCTCTTTTAAACATGTTTTTAAAATATATATATTTATTTATTTATTTTGAGAGCGAGAGGAAGAGTGATCGAGCCCGAAACCCGGGCATGTGCCCTGACCAAGAATTGAACCGTGGCCTCCTGGTTCATGGGTCGACCAACGCTCAACCACTGAAGCCACACCGACCGGCCCAAATTTCCTCCCTTCTTATTAGGACACGGGTCATCTTAACTTGATCATCTGCAAAGACACCATTTCCAAATATGGTCACATTCATAGGTACTGGGGTTAGAACTTCGGCATCTTTTTGGAGGACATGATTTAAACCATAACAGTTGGCCTTAATATAACACAGACCATGGGGTGGTTTCTTTTCAGCTGTCTTTTTTTTTTTTTTTTTTAAGTCTTTATTGATTTCAGAGAGAGGAAAGGAGAGGGAGAGAGAGAGATAGAAACGTCAACGATAAGAGAGTCATTGATCGGCTGCCTCCTGCACTCCCCTGACTAGGGATTGAACCCACAACCCGGGCATGTGCCCTGACCAGGAATCAAACCCCGATTGCCTGGATCCTAGGTGGACGCTCAACTGCTGAGCCATGCCTGGCCGGGTTCAGCTGTCTTTAAGAAGGGAGGTGGAGGCCTTTGGAGATCATTTGTCCCCATGCTCAGCTTTCCGGGATTGTTTTTGTCTGCTGAGGAAAGCTTGTTTCTTTTCAGCAGGGCTGACTTCATGGCATAGTCCCCGCCCTTGATTTAATGCTCTGCTGTCAACATCTGAAAATTCAGAATAGATTTTGAACAAGAAGCCCTGTGTTTTCACTTTTCACTGGGTTTCACAAATTATGTAGCTTCTCATACATCAGGATGGAAGAAAATGACTGGTTATGATCTGGTAGTCTTGCAACTAGCTAAACACTGACCAGTGGGGCCAGGTCAGAAAAACAAGCAGAGGGGGCAGTCAGGCAGGAGATGACGGCTTCACTGGGAAACAAAGTATGCCACGTAGCAGGGTGTCCTCTAGCCTGCAGTGGCAAGCATCAGGGCCCCTTGGGTGGGCACCATTTCCACTTGGTAGTAAGAGCGTAATGGGGTGCCCCCCCCCCCAGGGAAAACACAATCCAATGTCTGTGATTCCCTCAAAGCTCTTTGGTGATTTTGCCTGTAGCACCTTTAGAAAAACATTCAAGTCAACAAATGTGCCAGAAGTAGAAGGATAAACACAAGTGACCCTGGGCTCGGTGACCTTACAAAAACAATGGGGGTGATAAGACTGTACGAAAATGCAAAAAGAGACAACCCAAAAGTTCTCCTACATGTCTGAAGGACTTATGATTGCATCGAGGGATTACACAGAGGTGGAGAAGAAGAGGGGGGATTGAGAAAACTTGATGGAAGAGGTAAAATTGAAGTTGACTCTGGAAGGGTGAAATCTGAATAAAAATAATAAGGGTAGCAACTATCATTAAGCCCCATAGGGTACCAGTATACAGAACGTGGGTGGGCGAGTATAGCTCAGGGTTAAACTCCTGGACCCAGAGCCAGACTGCCTGTTTTCAAACCCAGCGTTAGCCGCTTATGTGCTATGTGACCTTAAGCGAGTTAGTTAACGTCTCTGACCTAATTTCCTCATTTTTAAAATAGGAAGAAGAAGATTATCAATTTCGTGGGGTTGTTGTGGGGCTTAAATGATATAATGCTGTTAAAGGTCCTGGGACAGATCCAGACAAATAGAAAGTGCTCAAGAAATGTTAACCATTAATGTTTAGGGAACTGTGAGTCCAGTCCAGTGGTTCCTGAACCTGGCTGTGAAACAGAATCGCTAAGGAACTCTTTTTTTTAAAAAATATGTCTTTATTGATTTCAGAGAGAGGAAGGGAGAGGGAGAGAGAGAGATAGAAACATCAATGATGAGAGAGTCATTGATCAGCCGCAGCCCTCAACCCAGGCATGTGCCCTGACCGGGAATTGAACCCCGATCTCCTGGATCCTAGGTTGATGCTCAACCGCTAAGCCACGCCCAGCTGGGCAGGAACTCTTTTAAAGGGAATTCCTGTGACACCAAGAACTGGTGAAGATACGGAGCCATCGGAACTCTCCTACCCTGTGGAAATCATCTGGAAGTTTCTCACAGAGTTAAACACACACAACCTACAACAGCTATTCTTACATTTATAGGGATTTACCCAAAAGAAATTAAAGGCTTGCATGAGAATGCTCATGGCAGCTTTATTTAACATAGCACCACGTGCCAGGAACAGTCCAGGTGTCAATCGCCAGGAGGCTGGATAAGAAACTATGGTGTATCCACACAGTGGCTGAACCCAGGCCCCAGGAACCTCAGAAGCCCACATTTCCCATCATATCTACCTGTCTAATTGCAGCCTAGCATTTTACTTTAAATAGAAAAGAAAAAAATAGTTCCTTTTTAAGTTTCATGGAGCCTTTCCTGTACTGTAAGGGGAATTTGGACTGCGTGTTAGTTTCTTTTCTGGTATCCAGCTTCCCCAAACTGGTTAGAGACATGACCTAGCACTTAGGCAAAGATGCGGAAAACTACAGAAATTGTTTACAGGGACATCGTTCTTCAAGTGGTGGGGCTTTTTCAACTCTTCTAGAAACTTAGTTCTGCTTGCTCAGCCCTCCTGTTCAACTCTGGGTCAACCTTCCTCTTTACCAGGCCACTCCACTCACCCGTCCAACCCTCTTATCTCCGGTCAGCCGTGCCCCACACCAGGCTGCATCAGTCAGATCCGCAGGGCTTCACTCCAGGTCTTTGTGGGTGGGCTCTTTGTCCTGTTTCCCAAAACCTCCTCTCATTCTCCAGCCCCACCTTCCTCTAAGACAGGACTCTTGAACATCTCCTGTTTCATTTTGGAACTCTCTGGCATGAAAAATGCTTGTTCTTTTTAGCCGCTGTCTTCCATCCATGTGACTTTCTGCGGTCTGGCTTCCCCTCCAGGTGGTTCTTCACAAGGCTCTACCTCCACGGTATTTTTAGAAACCGAATTTGTTGTGGCTCCCTTTCAGGAAATACGCTCATGTCACGCGTAAGCTTTTGGTCGTAGAATTAACCCTCACTTTGAATGGGAAATTAATTACCAGTGAAGCCTCTGGCTGGGCTTCCCTGGGGCCTGTTTCAGTGAACACTTTTAAAGTTGGCAGCATTTTTTTTTTTTTTACATCCTGAGTTATATATGACTACAAGCGAAACTTGGCTGTTTTGCATATGCTTGGGGGTCACCCAGCCAGGTGGTTCTTCTGGAACATTCCAGCTGATCTGTGAAATCCACCTCTCCCTTGCCATACAAGAGAGGCCAGGCAGGGGTGTCAAAGGGAATCCAGTCTAATTGGGGTTCTCCATGTGCTAATGAGGCCACAACTTTCTGCCTGGGAGGTGGAGCTCAGAGTATTGGATGAAAAATGGACTGTACTATACTTACCTTAAAGCCCTGACAGGTCTGGGCAGGAACTAAAGGAGGGTAGGAAATCTGGAGGGGAAATTGAGGACTAACTGGGCAGTGAATCCCGGGGTGGTGGGGTTGGGGGAGGTAGGTGAGGAGTCCCTGCTCTGGTGGCTGGCCTGGTTGCAGGCTGGGGCAGCACCCTGATGACCCAGCTCTCTGAGGGCCAGGTTTTCCATGCACAGTACAATGGGAGGACCACAGGGAAAATAGCTCCCACCACTGAAACTCATTAACATGGAACATTTTATCATCCAAAGGCACAGAGACACGCACTTTGGCCTGAAATCTCTCACCTTTGCAGTGCCCAATGGGCCCAACAATGACTTGGAGAGCCTTCTAGATCTCCTGATCACTCAGCAGGTCAGAAGGAAGTGGTGGGCCATGGGGTGGGGGACTGAAGAATGTGTTCTCTACCCCACTCCCACCCCCAGCAGCCACCACACTGATCAACCATGTGTGGGCCAAACCACAGTCATCAGCAGGCCAGCTGGCTAGTGACAGCTGTTCTGGTCCAGTTCTTTAATTTCACAGACTGAGGCCCAGAGAGATTAAGAGGTGTATCGAGGTCACACAGCCAGTTTTGAGGGGCAATGGAAACTCAAATCCACTTCTCCTGGTGCCCACCCTCTGACTCTTCCGACTCAACCTCTCCACTTCTTGGTTTGAGGCAAGATTACAAATACTGGGGGACTTTTATAAAATTAAAGAGAACAGCTTCCCCATGAGTCTGCAAACATATAAGAGAAGCAAAGGGAAAGTCAGTGTCTCCAGAAAATATTCATGTAGCAATCTGGCCACATGACCTATGGAAGCAGTGGAAGCTCAGACAAAGTTCAATCCAGGGTTGAAAAAATAATAGTTTTTTCAAAACACTCAGCAGAGTTGAAAAACAGTGTGTTCCCAAACAAGTAAGATCTATTGCCTGAGTGAATATATTTTCATTCATTTCATTGTTTTGACCTCACTGTTAACTCAAGGCTTCCCCCACCCCAAAGCTATTATCATTGTTAAAAATTCAGTTTCTAACATAGTGAAGTTTTGTTTTCTTAAATACCCAAAGCCAAAGAATTTTCTGTTCTTGGATCAGGGTTTCCCTGAGGTCTGGAGAGGGAGCACCCATTTGCCAAGAAATGATTTTCCATGTGGCTCTAGAAAGTATTCCTTGATCGAGGCTTCACATTATCTGGAGTTGGGGGAGGGGGTTGGTCCCAGGTCCACTGATTGGCTCAGAGGCAGGCACCCTTTTGAGGTCCCCAGAGGAGCTGTCCCCAGTCAACTCAGCCAGGCCCTGGGTCACTCTCAGGAGACCTGATGAGCAAGAGCAGTGGGACTTATAACAGCTCGGGAGACCAAAGCCTTTGTTCTCTGCAGTGGAAGGACCTAAGAAATGCTAATGTCCTTTGGGTCCTAACCCTAAGAAAGAGATTTTTGCCTTCATAACTAAGTGGGTGCTTCGGTGGGCTTGGAGCAGGCTGAGCAGATCCAAAGATGCCTCATTCCTTCAGTTACCCTTGTGCTACTGGAAAATGCCCAACAAGCCCCGTCCACTAACAACTCACTTTATTCTACCTGCCTACATCTAGAGCCGAAATGACCTTTCGGGGAGCCTCACCCACAGGCACTGGACATCTCTTAACATTCATTCTGCTCTTGCATTGAGCTTGGTTGGTGCAAACATTCTGGGGGCGTTCAATCCACAGGAACCCAAACACCTTTGCATGAATGAGGTTCATCTTGCCCAGGTTCTCTCTCAACTCTGACCCCCATCCTATGACCACCCACACCGCCACTTGCTGTCTCTCTCTTACCCGTGGCTCATCCTTTCGTCCTTTCACTAGGCCTTGGGTTGACTCTGCACCTTTCTGATCCTTTGCCCAGTCTTGCTGCCTTTATACACTTGCTGACTCTGCTTCTCCATTCCTGACCCCCCTATACCTGCATTCTTAACCAAACCTGAAATTGAACACCCTTGCACAAGACTCCCTAAATCTTGCCCCTCCTTTGAAGCTCTTTCTTGATACACCACTGTCAATAACCCTCGAGTGTTATTTTGTTAGCTCTCTTTCCCCTGTGGGATGAAGAGGGAAATGGCAGTGAGGCCATCATGACCTTTCTCATATCAGTTTTTGTCAAAAAAACTCAGGGCACAAGGGACAGTCTAAGCTGTGTTTTTCAAACTGTGGGTCACCACCCATTAGAAGGTCTCAAACTCATTTAGTGGATTGCAACCAACATTCCAAGGAAAAGAAGAATGAGAACAGCAAATATTGGCGTGCGTCACCCACAGGAAGGGTAAGTATTGGTTTGTGACACATTAGTTTCAGTGTGTGTTCCAAGTCTCAATGTAAAGTATTTCTTACTGTGGGTTGTAGCCCCCAACAGTTTGAAAGTCTCTGATCTCTCAGAGAAGCAGCCAAAACATTGAAGACATATTATTATTGAAGGGAGTGAGAGGTAGTTAAAGAAATTTGCATTATGGAGGTTCCAAGAACCCAGCACCTCTCCTGTAAGGGCTACAGGTGTGTGTATGTGGGGTGCCCCTTCTCCTGACCTTGGAGGAGGCAGGCATGGAAACGTCTATAGAAATGGTCAAGATGCACACCCAGCACTCCAACTCAAACTTGTCCATAAATCAAAGACTGAAATCTTAATTTGTTATAATCAAAATCAAAAGAATTTAAAAGGACTATGGATCCACCAGAGAATTTTCCACCCAACTTCAAATGCTATTTCTCCAGCCCATAAAACAAAGCCCAGAGGACTTGTCCAATGGGAGTGAGGTCCAACCAAAGTTTGGAAATCTGCCAGCCTCTTCAGTTGGACCATCGATGGTACCGCTTGAAGTGTGACAGAGCGTGGGTCTCGTCCTGGTGGAGAGGCGGATGTCCCAAGCACCCTCAGCTTCGGGCAGGTATGGCCAAGCTTGGAGTTACTGGCAGTAAAAGGTGAGCACATTTTCCTGGTTTCCTCGGATCAGGATGACAGGAGGTCTGAGGTCCTGGGACAGAGTCTCCAGCCAGGCCATGTACAGCGAGCTTGGGCACTTCCCCTTCCTCCCTATGGGCAACGTGCTGCAAGATAGGAAGAAAGGCAGCCAAGAAGTTACCCAGGGGCCTTCTGCAAGCCCAGCTCGTGGTTGGCTTTCTGAACAGCAACTGTTTAGTGACCCCTTAAGAGCCCTTCCTCCTAGCCCCCCAAGGTTGACCTCTCACTTTCCCTAGAAGCAAGACTCCAAATGTACCTTCAGCTATGAAGCATTTTTGAACAAAGCCATGGCCTGCAAGGCCCCCATGATCTGGCCCCCACCAGCCTCCCCTATCTTACCTCCTACCACCCTCAGCCTTGCTCACACTCCTACAGCCACAGTGGCTTTCTTACTATCCCTGAAAAAAATAGCAAGCTTACTCCTGCCCCAGGGCCTTTGCACCTGGTGCTCTCTCCATCCAGAAGGCAATGCCCCCAGCTCTTTAGCTCGTTTGCTCCTTTGAATCTCTCAGATCTCAGCTTAAGTGCGCCTCTCCTCTGGTCAGCCCCTCCAGAGCAGGCCTCCCATCTCTAAATCACCTGTTTCATTGTCTTCTCACTCTCAAAATCCTGTCCTCATTCGTTTGTTGTCTGTCTCACCCCACTAGGATGCATGTTTGCTCATGAGCAGGCCGGCTCTGTCTTACTCACTGCTCTTTCCCCAGTGCCTAGAACATGGTCTGATACAGTTGGGATGTTAAGCGGGTGATCCCACCCTTCAGGCCACTCCTTGCCTCTCCAGCCACACACCTGCCTGTGGCCACAGGGTGACCTGTTCACAAGGTTCAGCTGAGAGTCCTTGTCCTTCCTCCTGCCCTGTAGGTAAGGCCCTGGGAGCAAGTCCCCGCCCTCGCCCTGGGAGGGCCCCTTGTTCGAACTGCAATGCTCTGCAAATAACAGCTGCCCTGGGGAGGCTGTGCAGCCGTATTTTCATAGCTATTTCAGGCAGTGACTTATTTACCGTCTTGAGATTCCAAAAAATGCATTGTGATGACCACAGCTGCCCTGCTCTAGGCTCTGGGAGAAGCCAGCTGGGGTTACAGGAAGTTGGGGCCCCAGCACCGTGCATGACACTGTACTAGTTTTCCCAATGTCTATCCGCAGGTATTTCATCTGAAGCTCAAAACAACCCTGAGGAGAGGGCAGGGCCCGCAGCACCACCCCCTCCCCCAGTGGGGAAACAGGCAGAAAGGAGTGATGCTGAGTGATGCTGGGCTTCAGAGCACAGCTTTGGCGTCGGAGAAGCCATCTGAGTCGTGGCTTTGCTGCTTCCTAAGCCATGTGGCTTTAACAGATGGCTCACTGCCCCTGAGGACACACATAGCTCCCTCCTGGGGTGTTTGTGAGCTCCGAAGACAAGCACATGCCAGCGGTTCGTCACATCAGCAGCTGTTCTCATCACTTGTCATTACTGACCAAACTGGTGAGCTGCAGAGCTGGGACTTCACCCAAGGTCCTGGAACCACCCATCCCAGCTGCCTCTGCTCACTGCAACCCCCACTTCCGCTGAGAAGGAGAACTGAGGTCCCTAAACAGCTGTCCCCTATTTAAAATTCCACCCTCAAAGCTTCGCTTGGGATATCACTACCCTTTTTAAAAAAGCAAGTTCCCCAGGATTGGGGAAGGCAGGCGGGAACAAGAACATTTCATTAACCAAGTGTCACTTTAGTTAGAATGAATTTGTGGCCGGTGACTTTCTGGGGAAAGGGAAGTGGGCATATTGAAACCAAACTTCCTGATTTAACAGTTAAGCCAAAGGCTGAAAATGCCCTCTGGGAACTTTCCCCATTTTCAGGTACCGAATTCAGAAACTTCCAAGGCCATGAGGGGACCGGTGGCTGCATTATCTGGGCGGAGGACACCCAACACTCCTGCATGGACTTTCAAGCAGAGCCTGTCCATCCCGGGGAGGAACAGGCAGGCTCCCTCCCTGCTCACCCAGCGCCAGTCACTAACACTCCACTCCAGCCCACAGGGTGTGTGTGCTTTAAGATCCTAATCTTTAGGAAAAAAAGCCACTCAGGCACTAGGGACTTTTTGTTCAGAATTGCATCTCTCAGCCACAGAGAAAGGCAGCCTTAGACCTAACCTAGATGCGAAACGGTGACCCTGCGTCACAGCTGCAAAACCCAATCCCTGCCCTGCAGCTGTGAAGTCTCCGGCAAGTTGCTTCTCCTCTGAGGCTCAATTCCCTCACCTCCAAAGTGTGTGTGTGTGTGTGTGTGTGGCAGGGCGTTAAAACAGAACCACTTCAGAGATTTTTGAAAATTAAGAAGGCCCAATACCTTGAGTGCCAGACAGGCTCAATCTATAAAATGCAATGTTGATTATTACAATGTGGCTTTGAGGAGGACATCTTTATAGAAAAAAGAGGGGTCTAGACCCCAAAGTTAGACCAGAAATGAGGTTGTTGATCTGGGCAAAGCTGGTTGGGCTGGTTACACACTGGTTTACCAGCTGCGCAGATTAAACTGAACTGAAACACAGCCTTAATCAGATAAACTGCTGATTTGTGGGAGGCAAACAACCAAATTCTGCCTCCAACCTGCTCTAGAGAATGGTCCCGTGCACTCCAAAATGCTGGAAAATGTGATTTTGTCATTTTACTGAGGCTTGGGGGATTTTTGTTTCCTTGGAATTTCTGGGCAATATGGGTTTCTGGACTCCGCCCCAGACCCTGATCTGGAAGGAATGGAGGAATTTGTCATTTTCCACAGTCCCCTGAATGTGACACCTAGAGCAAACTTCTGAAAGCACAGGGCAGGCAGTCATGTTTGGACATTAGTGATGCAAAAATACAGCTCCATGCCCTCCCAGGGGGGTTGGCTCGACAGCTAACAGCCCGCCCCTTTGGGCAACAGCTGACGCTGCCACCATGGGACCGGGATGCCGTGTGCAGGCGGCTCCTCTAAGGTGACTGGGCTGTGTTGTTTGTATCGGCTAATCCCACAAAGCCTGGTGGGCAGGGGATTGGCTTTCCCTATGAGGCCTGGGGGTTGAGGGAGAAACTAGGAGGGGGAGAGGAGCCAGCAGGTGGTCACCTCCCACCTGCTGAAAGCCTGACTCATTTTAGTGGCAAATCAACTTAGAACCATAACGTGTTAGAGTGAAAGAGAATCTAGGAAATTGGTTAGTTTAACTCTTTTCTATAATCAGGGAAACTGAGGCTCAGAGATGGAGAGTTGCGTGCCCAAGGCCACACAGTGGGCTAACTGCAGAGACTAAGTGCAAGCCTGCTTCTCTGAACAGAGGTGGCACGCATGAGGGGTGGTATGGCATGCCCATGCACCCCAGGCGGCACACACAGGCACCGCCCCGAGGAGAGGCTGGGGAGCCATCCCAGGATGAAGCCGGTCCCACCACCTCACACTAGTTTCAGGGTAGGAAAAAACAGGCTCCGTAGGCTGTCCTGTGGAATTCCCAGGTAGTTAGCCCCCAGGAGATGCAAGAAAGGCCAGCATTTGCCTTGGCAAATGCCCTCCTTCCCTCTGAGCTGGGCCTCTCTGGGAAGGGGACTCCGGTGGCATCATTGACCATGTTTCCTCCTGGCCTCCAAGAGAGTAGAGCCACCATGAGACCCTCTCTGTGCCACTGTCACCTTCCACTTACTCAGCCTTAGCCAGTACCCACCGGAGGTGGCACATCACTGGAAGCCTGAGAGTCTGGCCTGCATGGAGCTTGAACAGTGGGCTGGGGTGGCCTCTGTTTCTGCTGCCCGGACTTGGCACTGACATTAATTGGGGGTGGCTGGTGGCCAAAGAGGGCTGAGTGATTCCCAAACAAGCAGGAATCTATTTTCTTCTGGAATGACCTGGGTCCCCTTTGCCAAGCCGAGTTTGGCAGGAAAAGGCACAGCTAAGGGAAAAGCAGTGGTGAGGGGCATCAGCAAGGCCTGGGATCTGTGAGGCTCTAAAGCTCGGCCAGCTGGCACTGACAAGGAGACAATTCTGAGCTGTCCTAAATTAAATTACAGCAGGCCAGAGGGTGGAGGGAAGAGACCAGAAGGGGTTAATCAGTTAGCAACTGCAGAGCAAAACCAACAAAAGGCTGCTCACACCCTGAGTGTGTATTGGCCTAACTGCCAGGTGGCTATTTCCACAATTATCTAAAAGGAGCTGCCAGGCGATTATCTAAAAGAGGGAGCCGCCAGGCGCCACTGAAGCCCAGGGGCCTCCGCTTACTTACACGTGAACTTTCCCATCTGCTGCACACGTTCAACCAGCGTCTTCCTAAGGACTCAGCCCCACTTCAGAATTCTTTCAAAACAACTTAGATCTCTCTGTCCCCTCTACTTGACGTGTAGAACGCCCAACAACGCCAGGACCCAGACATGGTGGCTTTTACGCCAGGCACAGCCCTGGGGGTTTAAGACTCCCTGCTCCAGGACCTGGTCTGTCTCCCTCCCTCCCTCCCTCCCTCCCTCCCTCCCTCCCTCCCTCCCTCCCTCCCTCCCTCCCTCCCTCCCTTCCTTCCCTCTTTCCCTCTTTCCTTTTTTGTTTTGCTAGCAATGGCCCAATATACCCTTTCTTTTAAAAAGATTTTCAGCCCTGGAAGTTAGGACTTTTGTTTAAGGGTGAGACCATAGGACAGACATGGGCCCTCAGAAGGCTCAGGTCCCCAGCAGTGGCCACCCTTCCAAAGCTGACACCCGTCGCCTCTGCACCAGGCTCCTCCTCCTACTTACATGACCACGAGAGCAGCGTCTCGGGAGTAATCCAGCAGGATTTCATTCAGCCTCACCTGCCGTAGGGACTGGGGCGAGAAAAAGCCATGCGGTCACTTCCCACATCCTAAGGAGCGGTCCCCACCATGCCCAGGGGCCTCTTTTAACATTCTGGACAGGATGCATGCCTTGTTCCCCTAAATTAGTATTGATCCTCCTGCCTCTGAGGAAGTGGACCCTCATAGTAGCTGAGTCTCTGAGAAGCCCTCGGGAGTTTTTCCTGCCTGATCTTATTACCACGACCAGCAAGGGGGGCAGGGGGCACCTTACATGGCGTTGGGAGAGCTGATACTTCAGAATAGAGAACTGAGCAAGGCCTGCTGGCTCCCTGAGCTCCACTGTCTTCATCTGGGAAATGGGTATAATACCCACCCCAGGGGAGTTGGGGGAAGGCGCAGTGACATAGCCCATGAGCAGCAGGCCTTGAATGCGGAAGGCACTTGCTAAGGTGGACTGGAGCAGGGATGGGACCATGCTCCATACAGGATCAGCAAGAGCCCAGTTTGGACACTCTGCTTTATTCAGCTTTACCCAAGGAGCTGGGAGCTGTGTGCCCTCTGGGCCAGGGCCTCCAGGCTGATGGGCCAGGGAACCCCCATAGTTTGTATGGGGCTGGGTTGTGGGGGATACTCCCTCCTACCCCAATGCCTATCTCCAAACTATTCACAAATGATTGGCACTTGGGATCTGGTAGCGGATGGACACCCGTCTGGGAGAATGGAAAGCCGGGGGAAGTGAATTAACCTAGATGAGGGCTTCCAGACCTCACACTGCTGACATTTGGGAGGGAGAATTCTTCGTTGTGGGAACTGTCCTGTGGGCTGTAGCATGTTCAGCAGCATCCCAGCCCTCTACTCACCAAGTGGCAGTAACCATCCCACCCCCAGTGGTGACAAACTGTGATCCCCTGACCCCCTAACCTCAAAATTGCCCCAATCAGCCACCACGCTCCTTCAGCCCTTATTAAAGTCCTCAAGGTGCTGTCTGGGGAGGGGGTGGCCACGGCTTTGGCTGCATCTGGGAAGGGATCTACAGGCTAAGGGGAGAAGGTCAGGCAGCTCTGTGGGCCCACAGGACAAATTTCCCCTTGGCCTTCCCCACTTGTCTCATGAGTCCCCCAGGCAAGAGGAAAGGGGAAGAGAGGGAGACGGGCTGTGGGCAGGCCATTGCCATGGCCAGGGTGACTCAAAGTGGGCAGGAGGACCAGGCTCTCATGCCAAGGAGTGTTTGTGGCTTGAGGATACCTCAGAGGCTGGGTGTAAAGGGGAGGGGAGCAGGGCTGGAGCCAAAGGGAAGGGCATTAAGGAAGCCCAGGACAGATGGGCACAGGGTCCTGACCCAGGGGAGCGCTGTCCCCCACTCCACCAGCAAGGCCCTTCTGCCTCCTGCACCTTGACTCTGTTCTTGTTAATCTCCTCATCTGAGATCTTCCAGGGGCAGTCTCGCCTCATCTCGGTGACGGTGGCCTCGTCCTTGAAGCCATCATTCAGACGGAAGGGTGCAATCATGTCCTCGAACCGCTTGGTGCTGGGGACAGAGAGAGCAGGGGAGACCAGGTGAGATGGCCCAGTTTCCAGGAAAACCAGGCCCTTGGGGGCTGCCACAGGACACACTTTTTAGGCTGAACCCTGTTCCGACACCGCCGTTGACATAAAAGCAGCTTCCATGTTGAACTCCACACCAATTGTACTTCCATGATTTGTCCGTGACAACTGACCCGGGACCTCCCCCCTCCCCCCCGACCATTCCCAGGTATTTACTGAGCAGTATTCTGTGCCAGGCTTGGTGCCACACAACAGCGAACAAACTCGATGTCCCTTGTGCTCACAGATCTCATGCCCTACCAGGCGGTAAATAAGACCAACAGTTTTGTGAAGGCACAAACCGTGTACCGGGCTGGGGCTCACAGAGGCGGGGGACGCCTCTGGACCGCAAGGATGCCTGTCCTTCCGAAGCCAGCCCTGCTCAGGGCAGGGACGCTGCAGCAAACAAGGGAAGGTGCAAAGGCCCTGCGCAGAAGTGAGCCTGGTCTGCTTGAAGAGCAGCAGAGGAGCTGCAAGGGCGCAGGGCGAGTGCAAGGGAGAGTGGGGCAGGGCGAGACAGACAGGTCGGCAGGCCTTTGTTAGCTGCCCGGAGTGAGACAGGAAGCTGTTGGAGGGTGTTCTGTGTGATCTGACTTCTGTCATTAAAGATAGAAACTCAGACTGGTCGGCATTCAGACGAAGCCACGTGCAACCATGTGGATGGATGCATTCACCTGGCGAGAGAGAGAAGAGAAGAAGGCCCAGGGCCTAACCCCAAGGATGCCAACAAGTGTCACTCAGGTAAAGAAGAAGCAGCAGAGGAAGCTGAAAGACCACAAAGTAGGAGGGAGCCAGTAGAGGGTGGTGTCTTGGGAGCCACAAGAACTGTTTCAAGAAGGATCACTGTCAAATGCAGCTGAGAGACAGAGAAAGATGAGCTCAGAGGGGTTCTGTGGACCTGGCAATGCGAGGCCACCAATGACGCTGTGAGAGTGAGCTCAGTGGATCAGTGGGGAGGAAGGGGTGTGTGTGCCATCTCTTTGGAGAAGTTGGGCAATGCAAGGAAGGGGAGAAACAGTCCAGGAGGTGGAGGCAGACCCAGGGGCAGAGGGATTTTAAAGAGCAGGGATGTTGGATGGGGTCTGCATGTTTGCTCTCTCTGCCCTCCCCTCTGGGAAGGTCTCCCCCCTCTCTCTCTGTTCATAACCTTCATCAAAGCTTTGCCCCCCCACAGGGGTGACCCTGTGCTCTTCTGCATCCTGGTCTGCCTCTGCAGCATTCTGATACCTCTTGTATCAACCTGCACTGAGCTGGGCTAACCCCTGGAGGGCAGGGCTGCAAATTCCTCAGCTCCAAGCACAGCCCTGTGCTCCAAGCACAGGCCAAATGGTAGGAGTCAATATATCCATCACCATTAAATAGTTTCTTTCTTCCCAACTGATTTCCTCCCCTCTCCGAGGGTAACGGGAGAGAGAAGGGAGAAGTAAAGACTAAAATATCAGGATGGACCTTATTTCACTGGGGAAATAAAGCCTTGCAAAACCTCAAGTACATTGATTTACATGAAGCAAATCCTATCGTAAATGTCTTAGTTTAAGAATATGAAATTGAGTTTAAGAATATGAAATTGAGAATATGAAAGGACACGATCCCTTCTGACTCCACAATTGAGCCTCGCTGCGTACAATTCACACCAGGGTTTGCTCAAAGTCTGAGCACTTGCTATTGCATGGGGGGGAGGGGGATTTTTGCCCAGATTATTCAACATTTCCCCACTGGCTGCCTCGGGGCCTTCGCAAGTTCCTTTCTCTCCAGTGGGACAGGGACGTGCCTCTGCAGCAGTCCCTGCAGAAGGGGCTGCCCTCCAGCCATGTTTTGAAGCACTTGACCCTGCCACGTCCGGCCAAGGCCAATTAGACCAAAGGTAGCCAGAAAATGGCGTTTCCAGTAACGTCTACCTCGGCCTGGCAGGAAGGGATAAGCCGGGCCAGTCACATTCCATTTTTAGGAACTTAAAAGTTAGGCAACACCTGGAGAAGGGGGCAGTTTGAGTGCACAGAAAGGTCAACATGCAGGGCTCAGAAGTCCCAAGAGTAGGCGAGAGCCACAAATCCAGCATTTACTGAACACTGACTCTAGGCTGGGCACTGTGTGAAGTACTTTACGTGGATTGTTGATAAGAGAGTGATTCTCAAAGTGGGGTGCCTGGACCAGCACCAAGAATGTGCTAGAAATGCAGGTTCTCGGCCCTACCCCAGACCTACTGACTCAGGATCTTGGGGGTGGGAGTTGGAGAAAATTTTAAAAACTAGTCACCTGTGAAGGTAAAATCAGCCTTTTACGAATAGCCCAGACCCCTGGGCTCGTGAAGTATGTAGCCAGAGACACCCTCAGTCCCCGAGTCTGTGGGTGGGGGTCCTTTGTGTTTGAAACTCTGGCTTCTGCTCAAGTGGCAGAACAGCCGTGATCTGCACCAGTAGGAGCTTAAAAAACACTTGCTCTAAGAAAAGCATCAATGTCAACTTCTGTCAAAGAGCAGAGCTCTGATATGCCAAGGAAGGAGCACAAACCCGAAGACAGAAGATAAACAGCTGCGAACTCCATCCTTCCTCTTTCTTTCCAGGAGCCCAGTCTAGGTGGGGCAGAAGGACAGTGCCCCTGCCCTTGGCTCACCAGAGAGAAAGGGGCGATGGGCAGAGGGGTGTGCAGAGCACAAGCTGGCCCTCCTGCCTGGGACCCCACTACAGAGAACTCACTGCTCGGCCCGTGGCTTCTGGTTGATGTCGGGAAGGATGTGAACTTCATGGAATCCCAGTCGGAATTTGCTCAGCAGAGAAATGATCCTGGAAGATGGAGAGATTTTTAAATGCGTCTACTCATTCCATGAATTTTTATTGTTTGTCCGCTGAGGATATAGCAGTGAATGAGCAAAAGAAATCCTGCTCTCATGGAGTTTGCATTCTAACCTGGGAGGGGGCAGATGGTAAATGAATTCTGATAGGACAGGTCAGCTGATGACAGCTGACATGGAAAAGTAATTGACCAGTTCCTGGTGACCAGCTCCGGGCTGGTACACCTCACTTTTTTTTCCTTTAAATATATCTTTATTGATTTCAGAGAGAGGAAAGAAGAAGGGGAGAGAGAGAGAAACATCAATGATGAGAGTCATTGATCGGCTGCTTCCTGCATGCCCCCGACTGGGGATCGAGACTGCAACCCGGGCATGTGCCCTGACCAGGAATCGAACCTCGATCTCCTGGATCCTAGGTCGCTGCTCAACCGCTGAGCCACGCCCACCAGGCATATACCTCACATTTTAATGTCTACACATCTGGTCTTGTTATAGTACAGATTCTGAGTGAGCTGCTCGGGGGGGGGGGGGGGAGCCTGGGATTCTGCATTTCTGACAAGCTCCCAGGTGATGCGATGCTTCTGGTCCACGGATCACAGTTTGAGAAACAAGGGTCTAAGGAGTGGGAAAGTGAACTACAGGACATTACAGGGTGGCTGGGGAAACAAAGATAACACACATGAACTAAGTACTGAACCAAGAGTAGCAAGCCAGATGGAGCTGACTTTGCGTCCAATAGGGGAGGAGATGCCAACTGTGGTTTGAAGCAACCAGGGAAGGCTTCACAGGGGTGACAATCTGGCTGGATAGTGCATGGTAGGTGAGGCTATTACATGCCAAAGGGTATGGGAGAGGGGTGTTCGCACTGGAATCACCCAAGGTGCCTGTAAACAATACACCTGCCTTGGCCCTAGCCCCGTTGTGTCAGAGTCCCTGGGTAATGGCTTTGGAGATACCCCAGTTCTAGATGAAGGGAAGGAAGCACCCCAGGACGGGAGTCCAAACGAGCGAAGGTATGGGGTACAGGGGGCTGACCTGGAGCAGTGGAGGGCTATGGGAAGGAAAGGTCCAGGCTGGGGCCCGGCAGTCAAGCCATTGCTGATCCCTGAACTTGGGAATGAAATTAGGAAAGCAGGGCTGTGGGAAGATGGCAGGGGTTGGCAGGGCCTGGCAGGAGGCATGGCTCTGGCCTTGGGGTCACGGGGAGGGCAGAGGACGTGGTGAGTGGAGACAGTTAAGAAGTGGAGGAGCTTTCACACCATCATGTGAAGAACAACCTGTGGCCCCATGTGCCATGGCCTTGAGCCAAACTAAACCCGCTGGAGCAGGAGGCTGACGCTGATTGGCCGTGTGCAGGTCACGGAGAAGGCAGCTGCCGCTTTTCCCAAGTGTCCCTTCCTGGGCACTGCCAAGAAGGGGCTCTGGCGGGGAAGCTCTCATGGAGACAAGGACGGCCAGATGGGACTGCTGGGCCGTCCCTAACTCAGGCAGACTGGGACATGGGGGCGTGGGGATATGGTCCTGCCATAGGCCTAGAGTGGCACAGGCCAAGGGGTCCTCCATCCTACCACTTTCAACCTCACTGGACCTTGCTCCAAAGCAACAATTGCCCAATTATAGGCACACATGTGCCACCTGCCCGACCCCTGCCACCTCTCTTCCTCTCCTCTCCCTCTCTCTCTCCCTCTCTCTCTCTCCCCCTTCCTGTCTCTGAAATCAATAAAAATATATTAAAAATAATAATAATAATAAATAATAAAATGTAACACCCTCCCTGTCATGGCTGGGCCTGGGGCGTCTGCATCTTACCAAAGGGGGACATGGCCCGCTCCCCACTTACGCCTTCCTCTCCTGGTCCATCCTGTTGATCTGGCCGCCCACGAACACTCGGATCTTGCATTTGCTCCATCTCTTCTTGCGGCCAAGGAGGTAGGGGAGTAGGAGGGTGAGGCCTGGCAAGGAGGGGCCCCAGGAATCAAGAGGAAAATCCTCTCAGGGTGGAGCACTCTCTGGGTTCTCACCCCTTTCTCTCTCTGGACCTCAGTTTACCCATCTGTGTAATGGATATGCCAGACTAACCCAGTGTGGCAGACAGGGCTCTGTGGGCTCAGGTTTATTTGGCCTGCATCATGGTTTTAAATAAGTGAGCTGGCATTTAATAACTGGGGGATTTCACATGAAAATCAGGATCTCTGGCATTTCTTGAAGATTGAAAATTTGACCAGTGGGTGGGAGCCTTCATCTCTCCCTGTCATCTCCCCACACAAGGCAAGGACCAGCTGTCACTTATGCCTATGTAACCTTGGACAAATTATTTCACCACTCTGTGCATCAGTTTCCTTATTTGCAAAGGGAGTTAATAATAGTTCCTCCCTGGGAGTTGCATTAGGTGAACCCACATAAAACAGAGTGTGAAGCACTATGACACAGTAGCTATAGCTCACAGATATACTCTGCTGGGGCAGAACCATTTCTCTATCTAGACTCTATCAGAGATTGGAACAAGAAAGCTGAGCCATGCTTTTTAAGAAAAATGAGAAAGAGTATATTTCACTGGGAAGTAAAGAGTATTCTTAAGCTTTCCTGGGCACCAGCCCATCTTCCCCATTTATGTCATGTGCTGCGACCCCTGAGGCCCATCGAGGCTGAAGGTGCCATCTCATGTTGACATCAGCTCCTCCCCATAAGTTCCCATTTGACAGCTGAAAAACTGGAGGCCAAGAGAGGGGCCCAACTAGGCTCCCCCAAGCCCAGTGGGGGATCCAGGGGCCCCGTCCCCCTCTGCAGGGCTCTGAGGTGCCACCAGAGACCTTGTCAAGAGCAGCCAGGAAGGGCATGCCAAGAGACAGAGGGTCATGGAGGGAAGGGCCAAGGGGAAAGCAAGTGCTCAAGGAGCACTGACCTCCATCGTCGAATAGCCAGTAGATGTCAATGGTCTTCTTGCCCTGCTCAGACTGGAAGATGGTGCTGGCCTGCTCCTCCCGCACCAGGGCCTCAGGATCCACTGCAGGGCCAGAGGGGCAGGTCACCAAGGAGCAGTGCACATTCAAATGCCCTGGTCTGTCTGCAAACAGCTAGCTGTTGAGGGCATGCCTGGGGAGTGGGGGAGTGGCCCAGAGCGCCACCAATGGCCCCTCTGACTCTAAGATTCGGGTTTGCCCCTCACAAATGCCCACAGGATGCCCCAGCTCCTGCACTGTGGGTTCCCCTGCCTCCCAGAGCAGGGGGAAAAAGACTGAAGGAAGCCCTGCCCCTCCCCGAACATTTGAGCATGGCCAGAGAGCCTTGGAGGGGGTGGGACATGGGCCCAGAGCCCGCTGGGTGGGTTCCCACAATGCCCAGACCCCAAATTCCCCCCACAGGTCTGTGGTCTTTAATACTGCCCAAGCCACCCCCCCACCCCCACCGTTAACCGACCCCAGAGGTCTCAGGTCCCTCCTGCCCTTGACCAAGCTCCCATGTGGCCCCCACTAGTTGCCACACAGGGTGAGAGTGTCCCGAACCCTGAGTGGGGTGGGGACTGACGTGTGCCAGAGACAGATGGCCTGGCCCTGCTGGCGCTGGCTTCTTTGCCATCCTCCGCTGGATCAAACACAGGGTTAACTGCAAGAGAAGGACAACAGCTGTGTCCCCAGCCTGTCCTCACCTGGGCACTTCCAGTTCCTCCTCTTCTGGGCTCCCCCTTACGGAGGAAGAAAGTCCCAACACCTCACCTTCCACTGATCTGGCCCCGCCTCCCTCGGACCTGCTCTTCCAGCTCCAGCCCCGCCCACTTCCTTCTGTCTCTCAAACAGGCCACCCTCATTCACCACGCTCCTTGTGGCTGGTGTCCCAGAACCAGGAGCGACTTTCCCCAGTGCCCCCTTCTCAGCACAAGGCCTCCTGCTCAGAGGGGCTTTTTGACCTGGGCCCTGCGTTGGTGATACTGTCTGAAGCGACTCATGGTCCACTGCGTTTCCCACCAGAACGTCAGCTCCCCAAGGGCAGACTTAGTTTTGCTCCCTCTGCGCCCGAGCTGCCCTGCGCCGGGCACGCCTCGGCCTCAGCGACAAGACCCAGGCCCTGCCTGCGGGAATCAGCGTCCACGCCTTTCGGGTCCCCTAGCACCTCCCCTCCTTGTCTTCATAAACGTCATTTATTGCACATTAATTCAGAGTCTGCGTATTCATACGTGACTTTAAATGCTAAACACATCCATCCCTACCCGGTGCCCCGGTGACGGTCTTGGAGACCAAAACGTCCCGTTTTCATGGCCCTCCCGTGTGCTTTCCTAGTCCAGTGTTTTTATGCGGGCATTCCTCTCCCCTCTTTCCCTTTTGCCCCTCTATGAGGTCCTCGTTAGTGCATCTGGGTACAAAAGTGCTGACTGTGACTCTGGGAGCTCTGAGTTCTGATCTGTCCCTACCTGGAAGCGTGACCTTGAACTGATCACTTCCCCTTTCTGGGCCTCAGTTTCTCCATTTGGAAACCTGGTGGGCTCTAAGGGACCATCAAAAGCTGACTTTCTAGGAGTCCGTGACCTTTATTCCTTACTCATTTCCTCCTCTTCCCTCTATCACTTAAAAAAAAATTGGTGTCTAGAACTTTCTGGGATCCTATCCCGGTTTTTGACAGGGGTGCCGAGCAGGTGGGGCGTGCACTCACTGTGTGCTTGCATCACCTCCGAGATGTTGAGCCCCTCACGCATCCTCATGACACATACTCCGTAGTTAAAATCAAAGGCATCACTGGAAAGAGAGGAGGTGGGGTCAGGCTCTTCTCAGCCCCAGCCCCTGGCCCCCAGGAGACCAGATGTCTAAAGCTGGCCCTGCCTCTCACCATCCCCTTTCTCTGGGCCTCAGTCTCCCCATCTGTGAAGTGTGCAGGCAGAACAGGACCCTCTAGCTCTGCAATTGATGCACTGTGGATTCTGTGGACCCCACACTCAGGGGGAAACTGAGTCAGACCAGTCTTCAAGCCAGGCCCTGTCCTCCTGGTACATTTGAATAATGCCAACAGGTGGGGATGGGAATTATTACCCCATTTTACAGACATGAAAGTCAAGTTCTGGGGGGTAACTTGCCCATGGTCACACACTAAAGAAGTGGCCACTGGGGTTAGAGTTCAATAGCTGAGGCTGTAAATCCTATCCAAGGGCAGGTGTGTGCACAAGACCAGCTTCGTTGGTGAAGGGAGCAGTAGGTTGTCTATATGGAAGGTATATCAGAGTATATTTACTGGCCTGAGAGTCCACCATTAGCGCTGATATAACAGGCTAAGTGTCACCCTCTCTGGACTCCCTCGATTTAATATCTCTGGGACAGGGACATTTCAGGTGTTGGAGTCCTGGAATGCTGGAGCTGGGGGAGCAGAGAGCAGGTGTCCCACCACCTCTTGCTATAACTCTGATAGAGGCAGCTGAGAGGCACCACTCAGAGCCATACAGCTGGTTCTCAGCAGACCTGGAAGCAGGCCCCAGGTCCCCAACACTCAGCCTGCCCAGTACTGCACACTGCTTCTCGGTACCACATCAATGCAGAAAAGCAACTTAGATGTGCATTTTCCAGACTTTGCACAGCTAGAGCTAAATGAGAAAGGGTTTGGAGTTAACCCCAGGGAGTTTACCCCAGTCCCATTCCCCATGCTTGTCACCTCTGCAGAGGCCTGGTTTCACTTCTTGCTCAGAGGGACGATTTCATGCTCCTTGGGCTGGCTATCTGCAGCTACTCTGCAGCCCACAGGAGGGCACAAGATTTTCACCTAAACACCCATAGTTTCAACTTCTCTGTAAAACTAGATCTGGCAACACTGGCCCACATTTCCTCCTGGACACAATTGGCTGGAGCCAGGTAGCTATCTCTAGTTTGCCACAGTCCCCACTGCTCCCTGTAGTCCCACACCTGGGCAGCTTTGCTCTTTGTGTTACCTGCTTGATCCCTTTCTCAGCTCTGATCCAGCGACTCCGAGCCCTCCGTCACCACTGCTTCCCCTCCACTTCCCAAGGCCCAGAAACCCTAGAGGCCCAAATCAGCAGACCCCACGCCTGCCTCCCTCGTGCCCTCACTCACTGCAGGATGCCGATGTAGTCCTCCACCGTGGCCGGGTGAGCCGACTGCCAGTTCTTCTTGAACCCGATCACCAGGATGTTGGGCTTCATTCGCCCGAGACCTGCGGCCTATGGGGAGTGGAATGAGGTGAGGAATCAGGCTCACAGGCCTGGGGCCTGTTCTGTGACTAGGGCGGGGCTCTCCATCATGTGGAGAGGACCCAGGAAATACACCCCCCGTCCAGGGTCCCGTCTGCCTGGACACACCTGTGAGAAAGGCAAAGCTACAGCCAAAGCCATCCCCTGTGGCCTGTCCCTTTTGTTCTGGATTATCCCAGCTCCTATTTCTCTCTCGAATTATTTCTCATAACGAGGGACTTGAACTTGGATGTCAAGTTGGAGTATTCCTGGGTCATCCAATCCATACATCTTTGATAGTTCTCTCTTCTTATTTCAGTGTTTAAAATATTATTTAATACTTTGAGGTGAAATTCACCGTTTTAAAGTGTATAATTCGGTGGCATTCGGTACAATCACAGTGTTGTGCAACCATCACCTCTCTCTACCCCCCAAATATTTTTATAACCCCAAAAGGACACCCTGCATGCTCTTTTTTTAATTTTGAGGAATATTTAAACATTTATCAAAATATATACGTAACATTTTTTTCACTTTGCTATTGGTAAATTATATCTTTAAAAAAACAACAAAAACAAGATGAGCCCACGGTCCCACCACCTGCACAAGCTTCCAAGTGTCCTGTGTGCTCGGAGAAGGGCCCCGAAGCAGCATATCTAGGGAGGCAAGGAAGGTGGGGCTCCTGTTGCAGCAAAAGGGACTTCAACCAGCCCTGAGGATGTCCTGCCTTCCAGGTTGTCACGCCAAGTAATAAAACCAGCTGGGGAGCCCCAGACCCGCACACCTGCATGAGAACCTGGACCCCGCTGCGGAGGTCCTCGGCAATGACATCTGAGTAGAAGGCCTTGATCTTCCTCTTGTTCAGCCACTTGGTGTGCCCGTTGGCGATGGCCCGGAGCTCAGGCATCCTCTGCTTGCGGGGTCCCTGGGAGGCACAGGTGACATTAGGAGCTGCCTTTGCCCTCTGGCCTGAAACTCAGCCCCTCTCCTGCCCTGGAAGCTGCCCCCCCCCCGGACGCTGCAGCACCCAGTTTCCAGACATAGGGGAGGGAAAGAGGGGGGTGGGTGATGTCCCTGTGGGTGGACATCTGGCCCCAGGCCCCCGAGGGAGTGCGGCCCCACCTCACCTCCAGGGGGCACTCACTATGAGCACGTGGCCGCAGATCATCAGGCTGAGGTTCCGGGTGAAGGTGCCCACAAAGTCCACCAGGGCCGGACGGAAGTTGGGGGGCCCTGTGAGCACCAGGCACTGGGGACTGAGGAGGGGAAGGGAAAAGGGCATGAGCCATCGGGACAAAGCCCACAGGGGGTCTGGATGCCAAAGCAGACACCCAGGATTTCCACCACCTCCTGGTCTCCCTTCTTAGAACCACCGTGTGGCCTCCAGCAGGTTCCTACACACTTTGGACCTCATCTTCCTGTCTATGACTCAAGGGTGACTTTCGGGGCCCTTCCAGATCTTGTGGTGGCCACCACACTGTGTCTCCTTTGTCCTTCCTCCTGAGGCCACCAAATGCTCCACTTGGGCAAATCACCCTTTTTACTACTCCACCTGGTGCTCCTGCCTAGTCCTGCATGGTGATGGGAAGAATAAAGACTGAGGAGGGAGGCCCATCACTTACGAGATCACTGTGTCATCTGGGTGGGTGACAACCTCTGAGTCAAGAGGCAGCCAAGGATCGTGGTCAAGGGCCACTACCAGACTCAGTAAGAGCCAGCCAAAATTGGCCACTCAGCTGTGTGACCTGGGGCCAGTTACTTAACCATTCCACCTGCTTGGTCCTCTTGGTTGGAAATGTCAACCGGGGTCCCCCGACAGACAGGTGGTGCTCCTCTACCTCTGCTCCCTGTCTGGCAGGGGCTGCCCACATCAAGTGGCAGGTCTTGGAGCCTCCCGGAGCAGGGCATGGTGGCCCTGGGTCCCAGGAGGCCAGAGGCCATGCTCACCGGTAGTTTTTGATGTGTTCCTCCACCTCGTTGAGGCCCACTGAGTAGCTCAGGGCTAGGTTGTAGGAGCCGGCCTGGACCGAGGAGCCCCAGTTCACCTCTGGGGAGCGGGGAGCACAAGATTAGAGACCACGGGGAGAAAGCAGGCATGCAGAGGGAGGGAGTGGTGGCATTCCTTACACACGGAGCACCCACTGGAGCAGGGCCGCCTGGTGGGGGCACAGCCTCCACGTCTGTTCTTAACGTTTGCACATACCATATGGCTACATCTTTAAAAGCTACACATCGAGGTATTCAACTCTACAGAATATTCCCCTCCCTTGACAAACAGACCTTTGCCATGACCTGGAAGGCCAAGTTCAAATGTAGAATTCTAGGTTTCCCTGGAGTTCTGAAACCCCCCCAGATCGCATCACCCCAGCATCCTTGCCTGCATGCATGTAGACACCCCTGTGTATGTGTCATGCTTTGTCCCTGCCTTACAATCAGCCAGCCCTTGGTTGCCCCTCAGCCTAGGTGTGTACACCAGGGGGCTGGCCACTCTCAGGAGGGCGGATCTGGGCGCCCGGGGGAGGGTCTAGAAGTGGAGGTGTTGGCTCTGAGTGAGAACATTCCCATAGCCCCTCCCACCATGGGGAGCCCAGGGCCGGATGCAGGCCCTTTAGCTGGGCTCGAGAGCAGGACAGCCTGCTTGGCAGCCTCGGGGGAAGGAGGGGACACCTAGGCCCTCAGCAGCTGATTGCCTTCACCTGGCTTCTTGTAGATCACGTAGAGCAGGAGGAAGAGGACCACCCCGATGGCGATGAGGGCCGCCCACCAGGTGAGAAGGAACATGATGACCACAGAGATGACCGCCCCAAACAGCGCCGCCCACTTGCTGTAGTATCGGAATGAGGGTCTCCAGCCTGGATTGGGACAGGGGTCAGTGGGCGCGCTCAGCCCTCTGGCCAGGGCCTGGGTGGCAATGCCAACAGTGCCCAGAGCCGGGGTCCCAGCCTGTGCCCGCCCACCCACCCTGCCTCCTGGGGCTGGGCCTGCAGGCTCCAGGAGGCCCACACGCCTGTCTTGCCAGAATTCTGCCATGGCGACAGGCTACACTGAGGAGGAGGCGCCCAGATCCAGCCAAATTCGGCTCCGAGGCGTCCAGCGGCAGCATTAGCCCAGCTCCCGCGGCTGGTGCAGAGCCACACGGCAGGCGGCACCAGGGCCTGTGGCCAGCCCCCCAGCAATTTGGGGCTAATTAGAGAGTCTTCCTCAAGACTCTTTACTGCCATCCATCAGTAAATTTTCATAATAAACATACAAATCTATGATGTCTGAGTGGTGCCCCCTAGAGTTGTGCAGTGTTCAGCCTGCTGGCACCCTGCCTGTGACTTTGGGCAATTCTCTTCCTCTTCTGGGGCATCAGACGTTGGCTGAGGAAGGTACCAGGAAAACCTCTGTACACTGTAAGCACTACAGGAATCCATGTACGGTGTACATTGTAAGTGCTTGATAAAGGATAGCTACTATTATTATTTACGTGGTGCCTTTCATTGGTTTCGATTTGAGAGGTGACCTTGGTCTGCCCACTTGCGTCCGTGCCTCCCGCTCCCCCCTTCGTTCCCCAGCCGCCTCCCATGGAGGGGTGAGGGGCTGCCTACCGGGTGAGTTGGTGATGGAGGCGTGGAAGCAGCTGAAGTTGATGAGGGCGTAGGAGCACAGGAAGAAGTTGGAAATGATGGGAGCGATGGTGTTAAGCTCGGCTTCAGGGACCCAGGGAGAGAGAGAACAGTCTGTTGGGCAACTTTGCCAAGGAACCACCTGGCACCACTGTCAAAGGGTGGGAGGCCCCAGACAGGCCTCTGAGGCTCAGTGAGTCTCAACCTTCTCATCTGTGAAATGGGTCCATCATTTTGTGATGCTCAAAGGGCCAATGTTTTGTAAACTGTAAACTGCCAGTTTTTAAGGAGATAGAGGGCATTGTGAGAGTAGACCCCACCTGGTGATGGGGTGACCAAGGACAAGGGCTGTCAGTTTTTGTGTGATCACAAATTATAGTAAGAGCCAAGATACATGTTATCTTTGATCTGAAGCCCTGAGACCATATCACAGTGGCCCTCACAATGGACCCACTCAAGAAGTGGCTCCTTCCCCTCCCTCTCTGCCCCCTGCATCCCCGGACAAACTTCCATATAAAATTCGGGGCCTGCTTGTGGGGCTCCCAAAACAAGACAAGCACCTCCTGACATATATGATTCCATTGAATGGCCACAGGAGCCCTGCCCCAGACCTTCTGAGGCCATGTCCTCAGTCTGAGGTCTGGTCATACCCTCAGATAAAAAGACACCAAATCCAAGTCGGGGTGGACTGCAGGGTGAGCAGGAAACCGAGATGGGTCAGGATCACCAGCCTAACTAGACGTTTCCATCCCATGGGTGTGGTCCTGCTGCCTCCCACCTGGTTCAGGACCCAGGAGTGTCCAGTGCCTGGAGAGATCCCCTGAGTGGAAATGACTGGACCATTAGAGTGAGTCTCACGGATTGGTGATGCTGGCCTGAGAAGCAAGGATTCAGTTGTGGCAAGATCACAGGACCACCAACAGCCGACCCTGTCCCATTCCTGTCCACAGGGAGTGGGACCAAGGAGTCATCATGCCAAGACATGGCCACTGCCCTTGCTCTCAGTGGCCACCTCTCTCCTAGCAAGTTCTGACTTGTTGGCTAAGTAATCAGGAAGTACTGGGGAGCATGCACACGTGAGAGCATACGTATATGAATGAATGTATGTATGCACATTTGTGTACATGTATACTATGGACACTTCCTGCCATCTGGGGCACACCTGCTATGCACTATTGTTCCCATTTTGCACACGAGGAAACTAAGGCTTAAGGAGGTGAAGTGATTTGTCCAAGGTCACATGGTAAAGCCAGGATAGAAAGTCAATCCAACTCACTGATGAACTGGGATCTTTCTCCTAGGGCATCCCCTACCTTGAAGCCCAAGGGATCTAGCAGCTCCCAGTGGGCAAAACAAGGTTTGTCTAGTTAGTACACCTACAGAGATATTGGTCCCACTGTTTGCATCAGCTCTAAGGAGGGGACCAGTCAGCTTGTCCTATGCTCAAAAGGTGTCCTGGGGCTAATTTTGACCTGAGGTGGGATGGGTGGGGTCCCAGCTGCCAGGGCCCAGGAATGCAGAACCAAGGAAAGCAGAGAGGGTTCCCCCTAACAAAATAGGAGGGTTCACCTGCCTGGCATGGTGTGGGAGCCACCAAGCCTGGGTATAGGGGAAGGGGGAGGGGCCACATGACCTCCCCAAGTTCTCCTTCCAGCTAAGGCCTCACTCGACTGAGATATTCACCAATTGCCCGTTACCTATGTGGCCAAAAGGGGCCACACACTACACCTGACAAGCTCAGGGGAGGCCTGTGTGGCGGCCTTACAGACTCAAAGTAACCACATTGGATGGTCTGAAATGAAAACTTTTTAACTAAAAGCAGTTTGTGGTGGGTTGTGATGTCCTAGGTTAGAACCTTCCCTGACAAAGCTCAGCTTTCACCTTAACTGAGCCTGTCTATTGTCTTTTGCATCTACAATCACATACCTTTGGAATGTCAGGATAACCCCCTTTTTATGGACCCCTCAGGGCACAACCAATGCACCAGGGTGGAGACCACAAATCCTCTCATCGTTACTGTTATTGAGTTAATGGTTGACTGTTAACTATCCTGCGCCCACCTATATAAAAGATCTATGTGTCTATCTTTTTACTTTTCACCCAATCCCAGGCGTTTCGCCGCTTTGCTTTCTCCCATCTCCCTAATTTATCACCAATGGATTTCACGTAACCCACTTACGTCTTCTCTTTTGATTTTAGTATATAAAATAAGGTGCAAAAATGCCATTTTCTGGAGCATTATCTTGATCCGTTGAGATTTTGCTTCTCAGCAATTGACAGTTTGGCTCAAATAAACTAAGAAAAATTCTCTACAGGTTTGAATGTTTCTTACGTTGACACCTGCCAGGCCTGGCTGGGCTCTGGGCACCCGGGTGAGCAGAAGGGAAAGAAGCCCCGAGCCGTGGCCCTCAGCCGCCAGGAGAGGCCAGGCCCCTGTGCAGCCTCCAGCCTCTCACCGATGATGATGAAGGCCACCGCGATGGCGTAGGCCAGCAGGTAGCCACGCACCGGCTCCTTGTTCTTGCCATAGCCCTTGCCGAAGAAGCCGATCAGGGGGTACAGCTGGTCCTCGCACAGGCACTGTGGGCACAGGACACAGCGCTCAGCCTGTGGCCGGGCCCCCCCTCCCCTGCAGCCACCTGGACCCCAGGTCCTGCTAGCTCCCTCCTGACCTGGCTTTTGTGTTACCTGGGAGTGATCTCCCCCCCTCCCACCTCACCACAAAGACAGCCAAAGGGGAAAACGAGAGAAGTGGGTGGCATCAGGTGAAACCCGACGGTGGGGTGGCAGACAGGGTATCGGGCTGTGCACGGGAGAGTCTGGGTGGGAGATGCAGGTGCTCTTCAAACACCCCAGAGGAAGGCGGCTGCTTTCTGCGAGTCGGCTCACTAGCCCCCTTTCCTCCAGTCTAGACACCCCCATCACATGACACCTGCTGGCACCTGGGGACTCTTGCACCTGGGCCTCCTAGACACTAACCAGTCCCCACTTCTGTAGACTCACCTGGAAGACTTTGGCAGCAGAGACGAGGCAGGCCAAGGCAGAGGAGAGGGTGGCCCCGAAGATGCCGGCCGTGATCAGGGGTGCAAAGCCTGACACCATGCTCATGGTCTGCAGCGACATGGGGTTCAGGGTCAGCATGGTGGGGGATGGGCCTGAGCCCCTACCTTGGGCACCCCAGTCCCCTCTGTCAGCAAGGGTTGGGTCCTGATGCCTCCATCTGAGTCTGCAACCATCACCCTGGGATCCAGTGCCTATTGAGACAGGGACTGGGCCCAGTGACCCCCACCTGAGCCCAAACCTCTTTCCTCCAAGCCTGGGACCCAGCTATCCCCAGCCCGCCCCCCCCTGTGCCTGGCAGGGCTGATTTCCCGGCCCAGGTCTCACGTACCTGGTAGTAGTTGATGAGGCCATAGTGGCAGCTGTGCTGCTGGGAGCACTCTGTGAAGTTCCAGCCATAGCCACAGGCCAGCCCCTCGCAGGCGCCCAAGCCGGGCGTCACTGTGTCGTTCACACTCCCAGAGGCATCACGAACCACACAGGAGCCTGACGAGAAGGGAGGGCGTGGGGAGGTCTGTCTCCCTCCCCTCCCCTCTCCTCCCATCCCATCCCATCCCCCAAATGCTGACACTTCTGCAGAGGGGGAGAGGCTGCTGACATAATATGATGGTAATAATAATGATAATTATTATATGACAATGTAATAATAATGACAATGATATTATCTAACACACAGGAAGCTCTTATGATGTGACAGGCACAATACCTGGGAAGCAGGTATTACTATTACTTTGTTGTCTTTCTGCAGAGGCACAGCAAGCTCAGGTGACCTCTTTAAGGTCACAATGTCCTCCTTAAAGTGGAGACCTGGGTGTCAGGCCATGACTGGCTGTCACCTGGGCCATGTCCCTTAGCCACCTGTGAATAGCTTACCTCACAAGGAGCAAGAACACCTGTGAGGATCTCAGTGAGAGGCAATTGTCAGCAGCTCAGGCCTGGGTTCAGAGCCCGGCTCCACCACTCAGTGGCTGTGTGACCTTGGGCAGGTCATTGAACCTCTCTGAGCCCTGTTTTCTCCTCTGTAAAATGGTGGAAGTGACAGCGCCCTAATTAAATGTGATAAGGCAAGTAAGGGGCTGGGCAGGCCTGGCTGGTGTGGCTCAGCAGTTGAGCGTCAACCTTTGCACCATGAGGTCCAGGTTCGATTCCTGGTCAGGGCACTTGACCAGGTTTCAGGCTTGATCCCCAGCAGGGGAGGTGCAGGAGGCAGCAGATTGATGTTGATGTGAATGTTTCTATCTCTCTCTCCCTTTCCTTCCTCTCTAAAAAAAAATCAATAAAAGCGTTTTTTTAAAAAGAGAATAAATCTCATTTGGTACATCAGCATAAAGCTGATGAATATTCTATTCTATTGATCCTTCCCTAAGACCTCCTCTAAATGCCCAGCCTTTAAAATCCCTGAAAACGAAGAAGGCCCTGGGGCTCTCTCCCTCCAGGGAGCATGCCCTTGCCATTCCCTCCCCACTCTCCTTCCCCCGCAGGCACGCATCTCCTAAACTCCAAGGGACCCCACAAGACTCGCAACCAGGGGAGCAATGGGCATCGGCAGCTCACCCCAGGCTAACCCCTGAACCTGTCTCCAGGGCCCCCTTCTCTCTGACTTCCCAGTGAGCCAAAGCCGCCCGGCCTGGGCTCTCCTGGGGCTTCTTCTAGGCCCTTCCTTGTTTCACTGTCCTAAGTGTTTTTGCTGCAGCCAATACATTTTTCCTTGCTTTTCTACACTTTGCCTCTCGATTGAAATCTTTCCTTCAAGAGGACAAGAACCAAGGTCTCATCTCGCTGGTAACACTACTATTATTCCTATAGTCAGAACATAATTTGTTCTGTAGGATTTTCACACCCTTGAATCTGTGACCTCAGATTTGAAGGGACTAAAGAGCCTGGTCCCCCACCACCCCATGAAGATGTTCTGGTCACCACCAAGGTGCCCTCAAAATAAGGTCCAAGGCTCTGCCTTCTGGGATTGCAAAGCCCTCCCAGCCCAGTTCTCCCTGTTAGCTGAACCCCACTCTGTGACCCCCTCCAGTGGTCTGGGCCGGCTACTTACCGATGGTGGCCGAGATGGCCAGGTAGGAGATGGTGGTCCAGAAAATGGCCATGAGTGTTCCCTTGGGGATGGCTATAGCAGGATCCTGGGGAGGGGGGCAGAGACGGCATCAGCGCTTCCAGGCCCTGCCCTTGTCCGAGGCTCAGGCTCGGGATGGGGCACAAAGAAAAAGGAACTTCGCCATTGAGGACTTACAGAGGACAGACACAACCAAGGTCACAGGGCTAGACCACATCCAGGGCCTGGGAGCCCAAAGCTGAGAGAGGAATTCCAACCAGCTCCATGCCTGTTTTAGGTATTGCTGTAGCCAAGACACCGGCATAAAGCAGGTGCTCAAGAAATGTCTGTTGAGTGACATTATTGTGATAAAGTTGAGGTTTCTTTCTTCTAGAAACTCACATCCTCAGCCCCCTGTGTGTGTGGCCCTGGGCCAGCCCCTGACCCTCTCTGAGCTCGGCTGGCTCCTCTGTAACATGAGCGTGATGGTGGCAGGAGCCCTTGCGGCTGCCAGGAGGATAATGTTTAAGAAGGAGGCGCCATGCCCTGGCCAGTGTTGCTCAGTGGTTAGAGTGTCAGCTCTCGGACGGAAGGGTCCTGAGTTCGATTCCAGCCAAGGGCATGTACCCCGGTTGCAGGCTCAATCCCTGGTCCTGGTAGGGAGGCAACTGATTGATGTGTGTCTCTCACATCAAGTTTTTTCTCTCTCTCCCCCTTCCACTCTCTCTGAAAAGCAATGGAAAAAACATCCTCCAGCGAACATTTTAAAAAAAAAAGGCGCCATGCAAGCCCAGTGGTAACAATGACCATGACCTTGGCAGCTAGTCTTTAGCACCTCCTCTATTCTAAGTACTTTACCCAAATTAGCGCATTGAATTCTCACTCCCTGCCCTGAGAAGTGGGGGCTGTGTCAGCCCCGTGTTACAGGTGGAGAAGCTGAGGCCCAGAGAGGTTTTAAGAAATTTGCATAAAGTCTCCATGAAAGGGATGAGCTGCTCTTCTGCCAAGGACACGCTGTCCCTTGGGATGGACAGAGGGCAGGATCCAGGAGGGAAGGCCCCTTTAGGGCTTGAGGGCATTTAGGACAGAGGGAAGGTGCCCCCACCACCCAGCTCTGAGACAGCTGCCGGCCCCGAAGCCAGCACACTGGGCCAGTTGTAACCTAAGAAGCTTGATGAAGCATCTAGATAAATCCCCAGGCTACGAGGATCTTTAACAGGGCTGGGAGGGGAGCCCAGCTGTCTGAGCACAGCCAGACCTGGCAGGGACCTCAAGGTAGGTGGGCCAGGCCTCTGCCGGCTGCCTCCTGGAGACAGGAGAGGAGCCGGACAAAGGCGGCCGCTCTCTGATTTCCAGGCCTCGCTGTGCACCTCTAGGGCGAAGGTTCGAGATTGTTGCCAATGCATGATTAGTAATTCATTTAAGGAAATGCACCAAGGAGCACCTCTGGAGGGGGACTGGAGACTGAAGGGCTTCCAGCGCTGAGCCAGGAGCCTCACCATCCACCCTCTCCTTCGATCCGCCTGCCAGAGACTCCACCGGCTTTCTCCTCTCCCGGAGCCCAGCTCCAGCCCCACCCCCACCCCCACCCCTACCCACAGGTTCTGCTGGAGCCCCTGCCCACAGGTCTTTCCTTGTCCCCCAAGTCACAGCACTCTGTATCTCTGCTCTCACACCTCTCATTTGCTACGTTTCACCACTACTCACTCAACAAACATGTCCTGAGCACCTTGCATATGTCCGACCCTTAGCTGGATATAGAGACACAGAGGTAGGCCTCAGCTCTCCAGATGCAGGGGGACAGACATGAAAGTCCTGACATCATTATACTGGGGACCATGACGCTGACGGAAGCACTGGGAGAGATGTAAGGATGGAAGTGTTATTTGAAAGAGGAACAGACGTTACGAGGTAAAGAAACAGGGGTAAGGAGTCCTGGAGAGCAGAGGCAAAGGCTAGGGGAGAACAAGGCAGAGCAGTAGATCCTGGGGCTGCGGCAGGGGTCATGGTTGTGGCAACAGTGGTTGGGGCCTTGAACACCGAGCTGAGGAGCCTGCCTGCATCAAGAGAGCCGAGGGCACTGGGAGGATGTTGGCCCAGCAAGATGTGCGGGATCCAGTCCGAATTTCAAAAGGTCAAGCTGGGTCAGTCTTCCCCTTAGGCTGAGACTCCCACGAACTAGGGAGAAAACTAGCTCCTTTCGGGGGTGGCTCTCAAGGCCTAGAGAGCTGCTGGTGTCAACCAACAAGCTGAGAACTGAACCGAGTGAGTGGCATTGACTTGGATTGAGTTGAGTTGGACTGGACTGGATTTCAGAAACTCTGGCCCCGTGGTGCCAGGCTCAGTGCCCAGTGGGAGACCCTGGTAGGTGGGCCAGAAAGAGGGAGGGATGGGCGTGCTGCTCACCTTGAGGTCCCCAGAGATGTTGGCTCCTGCCAGGATGCCTGTGGCCGAGGGGAAGAAGATGGAGAACATCCCGAAAAAGCTGCCATCTGGGCCCCGCCAGTCGGGCACCAAGTTCTGGACAAAAATGTCCCCTGGAAAACCAAGGCCTGAGTCAGGCCACCTGGAGGGCTTTGCCTCCTCAGTGAGCCCAGCTGGGCAGGAAGGGGGCTTCGATGGCAGCTCCTGGCCTTGGAGTCGGGGGTCCCATCCTTCCAGTGCCCACAGAATGGGCCAGATTGGTGGGCAGACTGTCCTTGTCCCCATGGGCAGGGGCCCCAACCTGCACATACCCCGGTAGCTGAAGAAGCCTCGGGAGGCCTTTTCCTCGGACGGGGGGATCAGTGTTCCCACCAAGTAGTTGGCAAAAGAGACCATGATGACCAGGAAGAAGAGCACCTGGGCCTGGAAACAAAGGACCTAGAGGTCAGAGGGCCTGACCCCATCTCTTCAGGGCACCCGAGCACCTGCCCAAGGTCCCTCCCTCTCTCATTCACTCAGTCACTCATTTGCCACCATCATGCTGCAGGCTCTCTTCTAGGAGTTGACGCTATCACAGGGCTCCTGTCTGGCTGACAGGTGGGGAACATGAATATAGAGTGAGAACAGGGCTGTGATGGGGGCTGGGTTGGGGGCTACTTTAGCAGGGTGGCCTGGAAAGGTGTCTTTGAGGGTCCTACAGGAGGAGTGAGCATCAGAATGATGGAGCCAGAAGCTTGGTGCACTCAAGGGGCGGGGGGGGGGGAGGCCAGTGTAGCTGGAAGTCAGAGTGAGCGGAGGGGAGATGGTGGGGGCCAGATCTAGCCAGGTCTGCCAGCTATAGCCCAACATCTGTCCTTCCCCATTTCATGGTGCCAACCCTCTGATTGTTGGCTGGACATGGGTTCAAATGACGACCACGGTCCCCCAGCACCCCTGCTGCTAGGTGTGGCCATGAGACCAAGTTCTGGCCCTGGGATGAGCAAAGAGGTAATTTCCCTTCCTGCTGACTGGACTGCGGACGTGATGGTGGCCATCACCGACCAGGTGGATGAGAGTCATACCCAGGGTTGGAGAGGACACAGGATGGAGGAGTCTGGGTACCTAAGCCCCAGGAACCGGGGACGCCTGGACTGTTACAGGAGAGAGAAATGAATGACTCTTGTTTAAGGCCCTTTCCTTAGGGTCTCTGTCCAGGCAGCAGATCTTAAAGCCTTGCGAATACAGGTAAGAAGAGGCAGAGCCAGGAGCAGGACTCGGTCTCACAACTCCCACTTCTCCACTTGACACTCCCATGTCCCCTCTCCAACACCCTGTCCTCACCTTGGACTCCCACTCCATGCCAGCCAGGGAGATGGCCAGCAGCACGGTGACAGTGACCACGCCGATGATTCGGATGTCGTTGACGGGGTCCACGATGGGAGAGCCGTACTCCTGGGGGGAGGGAACAGTCAGGCTGCCCGCTGCCCTCTGAACCCTGCCCCCCAGACTCCTCCACCTGAGTCAGCTCATTTCTGGGTGCCCTCTCACAGGAAAACAGACCCAAACACCTTCCCTGCTAATAGATCCTCCGGAGTACTTGCTGCAGGGCCTGGGCAATTTGGCCCTAAAGGCAACACGCACCCCTGAAGGAAACTTCTGGTAATGGTCTTTCTTTGATGAGATTGTCAAGATGACCCACAGCGATCAGACCGTGGCCTTGGTCCCTGATGGCAAAATGGGCCAAGGAAGGCCCAGCTCGGATTGGGTGAAGGAGACTGAGATAGGCTGTGGGCTCCCTCTGCCCCGGGCAGCCCCGGCCTCACCTGGATCAGGCCTCACCTGAATCAGGTCCCGCACCGTCTCTGCGAAGCCCACTGTGTGCATGGCCACACCCACAGCGTTGGCGAAAGCAAAAATGAGGCCGATGGAGCCCCCTAGCTCCGGACCAAGACTCCGGGAGATGAGGAAGTAGGTGCCACCTGTTGGGGACAGAGCCAGGAGCCATGAAACCAGAGGAGTCAGCTGGCTGGGGTGGACTAGGGCAGGCAGAAGCCGAGGCTGGGAGAGGGTGACCATGGACTCCAGGGGGCCCACGGCGCAGGAAACAACCCAGGCCATGCATGTGTGTGTGTGTGTGTGTGTGTGTGTGTGTGTGTGTGTGTGTGTGTGTGTGTGTACGTGAGTGCGGAGCCTGCCCAAAGTCCTCACCTGGAACCAGAAGGAGCAGCTTGGGGTGTCCCAGTTTTGGTGGGGATGGGGAGCCATTCAGACACCCATTCTTGGGGTGAAGCCTGGGGGACCTATAAGAGGAGGTGGGGTGGGAAAAGGCAGTAGTGGGGTAGGGTGGGGCCCACCTGACTTGACCTTGCCGTTGGTGGAGATGGCCGAGATGGAGAGGCCAGTGATGGAGGTGACCGTGACAGAGAGCAGGATGATGATCCAGGTCAGCACTGTGGGGATAGGTGGGGATGTGATCACCCCAAAACTCAGTCAGGGCATTTCCCAGGTAAGGAGCCATGTGAAAAACATGAGTCAGTCAACTGATTCGCCACGTAATTTAATCATTTCCCTTCTCTCAGCCTCTGTTTACTCATCTGGAAAATGGGTCTCTGTCTACCTCCTGGACTACCCTGAATAGTCAGGGAGCTATTGAGCAATACGCAAAGGACCATTAGGTATGGAAGGGAAGGTGCCCTCCTTTAATATTAAAAAATAAGGTAATAGTTACCACTTGGTGAGCACCTCTGGGTGCCAAGTCCTGTGCTGTTTACGCGCATCATAGAAACCCCACAATAAATCTGTGAGGTAGAGACAATTATCACCCCCCTTTTATTGATGAGGAAACCAAGGCTCAGAGAGGTTAAAAAACTTGTCCAAGGTCACACAGTATGGCATAGAGCTAGCATCTGGACACAGTTCTGTCCAGAGTGGGAATTTCTAACCTGGATGCTCCATAGTAGAAATTGGCTCCAAGAGGTTAAGTGACTTGCTGAGGGCAAACAGAGCCAAGGAGAGCCCTCAGGCCTGCTGACCTCATGCCCCATGCTCCTCTCCACACCACCCTGACCTCTGTCACTACAGGGGCCCAGGGTCTTTGGAGTCCAAGTTCAAGCACACCTTCCCCTCCTCCCCAAGGACAGCACTCACCAATGCCCGCCTGGGCCGTAATCCACGGGAGTCGCAGGTAGAGAATCACGCCCCAGATATTGAGCATGCAACGGATCTGGGAGGAGAGGGGGTTCAGAGGCCACCTGAGGGGGCCAGATACCCCAAGGCCAAATACACAAGTCCCTGTCCCGTCACAGCATGGCATCGGGCACCTAGGCCTAGCAGTCACCTGGGTTCTTTCTTTGCTTTACCCACTCTGATGCCCCTCTTGTGCTATGGGGCAGGGAGGGAAGGGAGCCCAGAGACCCACCTGCCCTCTCCCCACTTTCCTGCCCTCTCATTGAGGCCTGAGGATGGGCTGCAAGCATCGTCACCCCTCCCTTACTCCAAGCCCAGGATCCTGTGTTTGGCAGCCCCAGCCATGGCCCCAGTAGCCAGCTGTTGGCCCAGGGCCTAGCATTTAGGGGGAGTTCAGTGAATGCTGAGCCAATGCCCCACATACAGGGAGTAATCAGGCCTCGGGTTGCTGTGACTTCAGCTTCCAAATTTAAAGCAGAGCCAGAGGCCTCAGCTGAGGCTCAAATTCCCAGTGGGAAGGTATTGCCCCAGTCAGGTCTTGGGCTGGGAAAAGGGCCTGTGGAAGATTTCTAAGGCCCTCCATCTGCTCTGAGATGCTGAACAGGCCATGCTGGGCTCAGATCAGGAGGGAGATCCAGAATCTGGATATGAACCTCTGGGAGTGGAGTGGGGCTCATGGGTCTGTGGACGAAAAGGGGCCACATACTAAACCTGACACGGTCAGGGGAGGCAAGACCTAAAGTAACCACAAAGGATGGTCTGAAATTAAAACTCTTTAAAACTAAAAGCAGCTTCTGGTGGGTAGTCAGGTCCTAAGGCAGTATTTCTCCCTAACAAAGGTTAATTTTCATCTTAACTGCCCGTAGGCTGTCTTTTCCATCTGAGATAACATACCTGATTAACATACCTTTGCAAAACAAAGTAATTTTCCCTTTTTCGGGGCCCTCAATGCACCAAGGTGGAGACCAAAAACCCTCTCATTGTTATTGATATCTTGTTAATTTGGATTGTTAACTATCCTGTAATGGCCTATGTATAAAAGAAGTGTGTGTCTATCATTTTACTTTTTAGCCAGTCCCAGAGGTTTCCCCGCTTTGCTTTCTCCCGCCTCCCTAACCGATCACCAGTGGATTTCATGTAACCCACTTACGTCTCCCCCCTTTGACTGTGATCTATAAAGCAAGGTGCAAAACTGCCATTCTCGGGAGCACTCTCTAAATCCATTGAGGTTTTGGCTTCCCGGCATTTGTCCACAATTTGGCTCAAATAAACTCACAAAAATTCTTCACAGGTTTGAATTTTTCTTATGTTATCATTACAGATGGAGAACAGCCAGCAGGCAGTTTGCAGGGAAGGTCAGAACCCAGGCCCACTGCCTCCCAGAGAGACTAAAGCTTTCTCTTAAATCTCATGCAACCCCCTCTATAAAGTCCCATAACGTCTTCCGAAGCCAAGTTCACCTGATTCTTTGCTGTCTGTAGACTTCCTGGCGCTCTACACTACAGCGAACTTTCCCTCTTCCCATCTCGGGCAATGAGAAAAGCACATTTGTGGATTTATGTGTTTAGTGCTGCCTCCTGGTGGTCCTTAGGGGGAAACGCAGTTTCTTCTAATTCCAAGGCAGGCGTTGCTCCGAGCACTTTACCTTCATTGACTGGTTTAATGCTCATCATTTCACAGATAAGAAAACTGAGGCACAGGCTAAGTAACTTGTCCAAGGTCACAGGACATGTGAGTAACCAAAAAGAGATCTGCCCCAGGGCCAGGTCTCAGTATGGGAGTCGTAAAAGGAGGTCAGGAAGTACAACATCAGAAAAAATTTGAGGTCACTATGCAGATGGGGAAACTGAAGCCCGGGATGGCCTTTGGCCCGGCCACTAGGGCCTGAGGGTCAGAGCTGAGGCTGGCCCAAGCTTTATTTCCCCACACTCATTCCCAAGCACCCTATTTACACCCAACTCACCATCACCCCCTTGACCCAGCCGAAGCGCACGGGCTCCCCAGGGCTCTTCTGGCTGTTGGCGCCTCCCTCTTCCTCCACCAGCCCATCCGTCATCTCGTGGCTGGGCCGGCTGTCAAAGGTCAGGGCGTGCAGGTGGCTGCCTTCCTGCCGGGAGCCCCGAGACCACAGGTGAGGCAGGCAGGGGTCTCAAGGCAGCTCCCAGGCGTCCACCCTCCACAGCCCAGCCTCCCAGGCAGCAAACCCAGCAAGCCTCTTCACTAGTGCAGCCCCTCCTTCCTTTCCTCTCTCCATCTCTTTTAGGTGTGTGTAACCTCTGTTTGCATGCTTCCACCGACTGGGAGCTCACTCCCTCTCTAGGCAACCTTCATTTGCTTGATTGGGTTGCCAGTGACCGGACAACATGTGCCCAGAGCTTCACAGCTCCCATGTCCACATTTCATTTGGGCCTCTCCACCCATCAGGAAGGCATTTATCCTCATGGCATAGATGACAGAGCCGAGGCTCAGAGAGGCTAGGTAACTGGGCCAAGGCCACACAGTAGGGAAGGGGCCAGTCTTCTGAGACGATGCTTACCTTAAGGAAGGAGTGCAGGTCAGCCAGGGTGGGCCGGACCTTTCGGGGCTCACCGGGCAGGGCGCTGTTGGCATAGTGCTCGTAGGCTGGTACCACGTCAATAGTGTTGTAGCCAAAGGTTCGCATGTATAAGGTGCTGCCATGGGTCAGGTGGCTAGCGTGGCTGCTGTCATAGGCAGCCGGTGGTGGGGGCTCATCACCCCCTAGCAGGGTGCTAATGGTAAAGCGCCCACTGCACAGAGTCGGGTCCCCGGGCGTCTCAGACGCCGGCAGCTCTGCCATTGTGGCTCTGAGTGTCAGGGGAGGGGGCCAGGGTCGGCGGGGACGCGCAGGGTGGCTTTATAGGCTGGGCCAGCAGCAGAGAGGAGGCAGGGAGGTTGGCCCAAACCGCCCACAGCTGGTGAGCAGGGTCCCTGGACTGGGTGGGGGGCAGAGCACGTGCCTATTGCTGTCCTGCCCACCCTGTGATCATGTGACCGCTGAGATGGCGGCCTGTGACCCTGCCTGTGACCCCGCCTGTGATGGAGGGCAGGGTGTAAAGGCCTGGTGCCCCGCCCCAGCTGTGAAGGGCCACCCAGCTCCAGAGCTCCCCTGGCGATGAGGCTTTGTATCTACACAGCAGCCCACCCCCCCGCCCCTGCTTCCTTCCCTGCCCCCCAGAGGTCCCAACCCGAGTGCCCTCCCTGCTGACCGGCCTGCATGCTCACCTGTCTCTGTCCCACTCCTGGGTGTGGGTGGACTATCGGCTCACAAGAAAACCACTGATGTCCTCCTCACCCCCGCTGGGTTTTGCGTCTTTCAGCCATTCACCCATCAAACCTTTAATGCCCACCCCCCATGCCATGGGTGGTGACAGCAGCCGGAACATCGCCGGGCACTGCGCCTGTGCCCACAGTGCTGCTGAGTTAGGGGGAGATGGACATGGGAACAGACCAGGTGAGCGGTGGGGAGGGAACGGGAGAGAGCGCTCTGGAAGAGCGTCAGGGCGGGGACAGCCAGGGACGGGCCAGGACAGCCCTGACCAGAGTCTTGGAGGATGAGGCAGGGGATGAAAGGAGGCCTCAAGGCCACCATCAGCTCCAGGCACCTGAGCTGGGCTTATGCTCAGGCTCTCGCCATCCTTGGGAGGGACACAGAGGACACATTTTCTCTACCTTCCTACTTTTCTCTCAGACCTGGGTTCTTGAAGCTCACATGGGTCCCCAGAAGAGCAGCTCTGAGATGCTCAGAGCCCAGTGAGCCAGCACTGTGGACTGAGACCTTGCAGAGGGGCTTGGCTGGCTCCTGCTGTCCCCCTCTCTCCCGGTCCAGAGGGCCCAGGACAGGTGTGCCCAGCTGCAGGGCCAGGGGACGATGCTCAGACTATTAGAGCAGCAGCGGTGTTAGGGAGCCACCCTCCAAGATGAGATGTTTAAACTGGAGCCCAGGAGCCCCACAGAACTGTGCACAAATTTTTATACCTAAGTGCATTTTTCTGGGAAGGGGGACATACAATTTTATCCAAATTTCTGGAAGGCTGGCCCACAGGGGCACAGATCTGGGCCTATCAAGTTCACTAATGATTCCAAGCAACTAAAGAGCACAGAGTAGGTACTCAATAAAAGCTTGTTGAGTGAATAACAAAGGGCACCAGACCAAAGAGGGCAGAGAGCAGCCGCCAAAGGAACACTTGGTGGACAGAATTACCCCAAAGGGAGGGCTTGGTGCAAGGGGCAGCTGCTCGGGGTGCTCCCAGTTCAGCTGGGGGTGGAGATGAGCTCAGGATGACAGGACTAACCCAAAAGGTTTTGATCACTATGAAACTTCTTGCAAAGTTTATATCTTTACCTTATGTGTTAATTTTATAGAAAGACTTCTCAGGGGTTCCTCTTCATGACCCCCAGCTGGCCTACCCCCTTCCCAGGAGTCCCAGCCCCTCCTCAGAGATGCTTCAGCGGGACTGGGTCCCCAACCTTCATGACAGCTGCCAGTGGGGGGAGGGCTCGGAGGTGAGGACTCCAGGGCAAGGACCCCAATCGTGGTCAATGTTCTACCTTCGGGCCCCACCCCGCCTGGTGGGAGAGAGACGTGTGAGTTAGCTTGAGTTACCCATTCCTTCCCTCCAGGCAGATCTTATCACCCTCTGGATCTTAAACTGCCACCTGACTGGCGAAAATCACAGCTGCCCAGCAGGCCCTCGCACCATTCCTCCACACCCTGTCCAGGGAGAAGCTGGGGAAAATTCCTGATTAAGATCTCAGGACCCGAGGGCGGGAACGACCAGGGCTTGTTTCCAGCAGTACTGGGGCCATGGGCTGAGTAAGGGACTGGTTTGCTGGGTGACCCTGGTGACCTCTTCTTCCTGCCTCCGTGATGCCCAGGCCGGGTCATCTCCAAGGTCCCTTCCAGCCCTGGAGGGGAGCAACTGCTGCTTCAAGGAGCCTTTCTGGCCCCTCCACATCTCTCTGGGGCAGGAAAGGCTATAAGCAGGACCCCTCCAAGGGCTTATCAATGGAACAGGCTGAAGGGACTGTGCCAAAGCACAGACCACACGTGGAGGGATCCCATTCATTGGAGACCTGCTCACAGAGACCCTCCTCTTGGTGGGGACACAGTGCTGGGTCAGACGCAAGTCCTGCTTCCCAGGACTTCAGCTTCCAGGTGGCGCCCACAGCCCTTCAGGTCTGAGACCTGGGACTCAGAGTCGGAGGTACCTGGCTGAGGAAAGCCCTGTGTTGGGGCCACAGGGGGTCTCAGGCTCTATCTCAGTTCTCAGCTTCTGTGGGACTTTGAGCAAGTCACCTGACCCCAGTGGGCCTTGGCTTCCTCAGCAGCAAAATGGGAAAGCCACCCACTCCTGTGTTAGTTAGGGCTCACCTGTCCAGCGTCGGCCCTGGCTGAGCGGCTGAGGGTCCCTTCACCATCTCCTGATTCTCGGGACAGGGAACAGGGGCAGCAAAGGAACAGAAAAGACTCAGCAGTCGGGAAACTACCTAGAAGCGACAACCCTAGACCCAGGGCACCGAAATGTTGAGGACAGGGGCCCTGCTGCAACCTCTGGATCTCAGGGCCACAGAGGCACCTAAGCAATGATTGTGCCCCTCCTGTATACCAGGCACTGGAACTCACAACGTAGCCTATCAGACAAACCAGCAGAGGAGGGAGGCCGCCCGGAGAGAGAGGGGAGCTGGGAGCGGGGAGAAGGGATGGGTGGAGGGGATTCTGGGGCATGGGGTTTGGGAAAGGAATGGTCAGTGCAAGGGAAGAGGTGGGTGGGGTGGGGGGTGGGGGGAAGAAATGGTGGGACATGAGGCTGAACGGGGTTCAACTGTTTCTTCATTGACACACATTTATTGAGTGCCTACTGCATACCATGCTTACCCTGTGCTAGGCAACAGAGGCACCACGGGGAAAAAAGACAAAGGCCCTGCCCTCCTGGAGCTCACATTCTAGTGGGGGAGACAGACAGTAGATAGACGAGCAATCATTATAGTACATTTAGTGATAAGTGGTATGCGGAAAACAAAGCCTTTTTCTTTTCTTTTTTTTCTTTTTGAGGAGGGGCATTTGCCCTCTGGGAATGGGAAATTTGAGCTGAGCTCCGACAAGGAGAAGAAGCCACTCATATGCAAGCAGGTCTGAGCACAGGGATTCCAGAGGTGAGGGCAGGTGCAAAGGCCCTGGGATAGGAGTATGGTGTGGGTGGGGCTTCAGGACAGCAAGGAGGCAGGTATGGCTGGAGCAGAGGGGCCGAGGAGGTGGGGTCTGAGACAGGCAAGGGGGCCAGGGTTAGAAGTTCCATGTTCTAGTATGTGAAGGTCAGATTTATATTTTTCAAAGATCCCTTTGGCCATTGTGTGGGAATGGACTGTGGGAGGCCAAGATCAAGGCAAGGCTGGTCAGGGGCCAGTGCAGGGGCGCGATGGTGCTGTCAGGCCAGGGGAGCAGGGTGGGAGATGAGACACCTTCTGAAGGCAGAGCCCACAGAACCAGCCCATGAATTCGTGCAGGGCAGCGGCTCCAGAGAGGAAGGGAACAGGGAGGAAGGACACTATGGGGGAACGATGGTCTCATTTCTGAGTAGGGAATCTGGAGAGAAGGACAGTGAATGCCAGAGCTAGGAGCTGGCCCTGGTTCTGGGCGTCGGCTCCCTTCTGTTTCTGGAAAGCTGCTGGGGTTGGCTGCGTGTGGTGAGCGGGGCAAGGCAGCAAGAATGGGGCCAGGAAGCGTTGGAAGGGGCTATGGCAACAATCAGCAAGGACAGCAGCCTGGGCTAGGAGCCCTGGGGCTCAGCCCTGACTGCGCAGGGACTTGAGCATCACAGGGCAACCCCTAATAATGCTGACTCCCCGGCCCCAGCGGGAGCTTCTATGGGCCTGGGGTGGAGGAGGGCCGGGGGCCAGCATCCGCATTTTTGGAAAGCTCCCCAGCTGACCCTGAGGGGCAGTCCGACTGAGGCCCTGCTGGCTAAAAAGCACACTCTTCACACAGACGCCCCACCCCACGCCGTCCCCCGTCCGCGCACCCTGGTCCCACGAGGCTCCCTGGAGAGGATGGGTATGATGCAACCCTGGTGTCGTGAAATAGCCGGGTAAGAGGATGCGCTGCTCGTCGGCCTGATTCACAACACCAGCTGCAGCAACCATACCAGAACTGCCGGCTTCCTCCTCTGGATGTGGCTTCGTGGCTTTGAGACAGTGACCGGCCTGTGCAAACACCCACCCCACGGACGGCTGCCCTGGACCAGCACATCAGGGCATAGGGCTGTGAACGAGGAAGGCTGGGTTCCTGCCCACGGGGGCTCACAGACTTGCTGGTTCTGGGAAGAGGGGAGCAGACACGAAACCCTGTGCAGGGCAGCGGGACAGGGCGACAACGGAGGGACCAGGCACTGGGAAGGCCCGGGAGCCAGAGGCTGGATTGCAACCTCCCCAGCAACCAGGACCAAGAAACTGGGATTTCTCCTGAGCCTTGCCGACCACATAAGTGTGTCTATTGCATTCCTGGTCCTTCTACCTGGACAATGTTACAGCAATTGGACACTGAAGGACCTTGAAGCTACTGTCTGCTAATGCAAAAAGGAAATGTGTTTGATGAGTTAACATATTTTCATTGTTAAAGGAAGGACTCCTGTTTTTTTCCTTCATGGTCAGACTTGCTTTTTAAAAAAATCTATTTAGCCAACATTCATTCCACAAGTAAATATAGATACTTAATATTGTACTGGGCACAGTCTGGCTGTTCTGAAGGATACACAGAAGGACAAGGCATGATCACTCTCCTCAAGGACCATACAGTTCATCAGAGGTGGTTGAGCCAACAATAGCCACAACCCAAGGCACCAAGGCACAGACCCCTGGATGAAATGCTACGTAGGCTCAGAGAAGGGATGACTTCCTCCAACTGGGGCAATGGGGGAGTGGGGTGCATGAGACCGCACAGGTAGAATAGAGGCAAAAAGAAATAAGCAATCACTTAATGTTAGCTTGGAGCTAACACTGGCCAAATGTTAGCTTGGAACTTCCTAGCAGCCAAGGCAAAAAATAAAATCATGGTCATGAGTCACTATCTGATAAAAGAGTGAGATTTCATCCCCCCCCCCTTACTCTTCTGATAAAGAAATCTCCACCAACCCTTTATCCCTCCATCCAGGCTTAGCTGAGATTTCTAATACAGAAGTGGCCTGAGTTCAGTCCTGCCCCATCAATACAAGCTGAAGCAGTAATGCTAATAAAAGTTCAGTCCTGTAGTAACAGATATAAGCACGTGTTCTTCCACTCTGACGGCTCTGCCCCTATGCTCTCCAAGAGATCAAGGAGCCAAACCCATTCTCTCCTACCCCCAGCCTTTCATTTTTACAAGATTAGTGCTCTATCCCCAGAGCTATGGAGCCTAGCCTTTTTCAAAATACACCTTTAGTTTTTCTAACTTTCCTGCAGACCTTTTTTTGTCTTTAATGGAATAGGGAAACGTGGTCATTCTGCTTGATTTTGAATCCCATGGGTGCACTGCTCATCAGAATACACTTTAATGGGCTCTTTTACAGCCCAGGAGCCTCTGACTGCTCCTGCAGCAGGGGCCAGGAAGCTTAGAGTCACAGCGCTCCTTCTAAAGGCTCAGCTCCCTCCCCCTCCCCCCACCAGGCCCAGCCCTAGGCACAGGGAGGGAGTCGGGAGCACGTAGGACAAAGGAGGCCTGGACCCCGCTTTGTACCACCTACCCCAGGCTTGTCCCTTGTGCCTTAGTTTCATCTGTCGAATGGATAACTCCTCCCAGTCAATGGGATTTTTGATGATCAAGAGCAGAGACTTGTGAAACAAGTGTTTCAGAGGACAAATATAAGCAAACACATGTAAATATATTTGTGTGTGTGCAGATATATGCAAATATATAAATGTATATGTAAATGTATATAGTTTTGGTCCCAGCTCTTCAGCTACCAGAAAAGGTGGGAGGAAGCCAACCCATCCTGACCGTTTAAGGCAATGCTTTCTGTTATGGGCAGTTGCTAACATTTATTAAAAACAAACAAGAGTTGGGCTGTGATGAAGAGCAGGGGGAGAGTTTGCTCAGCAGCAGGGAGCAGAAGCCCAGAGAGAGCTGGCCTGGCCATTTGCAATCGGAGCTCAGGCTTTTACAGAAACAAACTTTCAGAGGATCCTAGAAGCTCAGAGGGGCTTTCCCATGTCATCTGGTTGCCCTTTTCCCCGATACTTGGAATATGCTGCTGACCACCTTAATATCCCAACACACTCCCAGAGGATCTGCTGGTGGCCACCCAGCACCCCAGGATTCAGATGCAAGATGACACTTGCCATTCAGGCTGCATTTGTGCTAAAGCAGGGGAGGGGGGTGGATCCAAGGGGAGTCTCCTCTCCAGACTGTGTGGCTCTGGCTGGGGGTGCAGGTCCCACAGGGCACAGAGCCCCACAGCAGGAAGTTTGAGGAGTGGAAGTCAGGTCCTTACCCCCGGGGAGCTCCATCGGCAGCAGCACTGAGCACATGCACTGCAGAGGCTCGGGACAAGCCGGTCGAGGCATGTGCCTGCTAGTGGTGGACACAGGAAGGCTGGGGCACTTGCACGCGAGGAAAGAACAGCCTAGATGAGAGGCCAAGTATTGACCAGGGTTGTCAGAGATCATTCACTTGTGACTTCCTGGGAAATGCGACACTCTCCCCCCAATACACACAATGATGCTCTTCAGCTGATGCCATTTTTACCAGTTAACCACCAACATCAAAGACCGTGCTGGCCAACTGGCTTTGACTTTGGTGGGTACTCAGTGGGCAAGCTGCTGCTGTGGGCCTGGGTATGTGCCTATTTCCTAACCAGCTAGTTTCCATCTTCCCATTCAGTGTGTCTCACACACTATGATTTGTTGAAAATTTGTGTTGAGGAGTGGAAAGGGGGTTCCACATTGACAGAGGCCCAAGGCCTACCTCACTCCCTGCTTCCAATCAGAACAAAGGGTCTTGACCCTGTCCTTGACCCAGCGCAGGAGAGGTCACCTGGGGGAGCTTTAAAAAACAATTAGTACCTGGGCCCCTCCCCAGGCCAGTTAGGTCAGAAGTTCAGGGGAGCAGGGGCTTGGAAACTGGTATTTTTTCAGAGCTCCCAGATGATTCTAACGTAGCCACAGCAGAGACCGGGAGCTGGCACTGTAAGCAGGAGGAAAGATGTGTTGACTGAGCCTGAGCACAACACAAAATCTGCCTCTTCTTCAAAAAGGTAATGCTGTTTAGGGTTTCTTAAACATTATCTTCCATGCCATAAAAGGTTTGTAGCCCGGCTGGGCGTGGCTCAGTGGTTGAGCGTCGACCTAGGATCCAGGCGATCGGGGTTCGATTCCCAGTCAGGGCACATGCCCGGGTTGTAGGCTCGACCCCCAGTCAGGGGCATGCAGGAGGCAGCCGATCAATGACTCTCTCATAATTGATGTTTATTTCTCTCTCTCTCTCCCTCTCCTTTCCTTTCTCTGAAATTAAAAAATATATATATTTAAAAAAATAAAATAAAAAGGTTTGTAAAGAGCTTCTTTTCCTTGGGTAGACACATGAATTCATAAGTGGCCACCAGCCCTTTGTGCTGGATTCTTTGCTCAAAGACAACAGGCAGCCTTTAATTGTTAATTTGTACAGACCAGGGTGCCCCCCCCCCTCAATCGGACCACCCCTCCCCTCTCTGCCTATGGACCTCCCCTCCCCAGGCCCCCCCCCCCCTCCCACTTACCTCTTGAGCAGGGTGGATACCCTGTTACAGTCAGGCTTCTGCATGGCCAGGAAGGGCTGCACATGAGGCCTTTGACCTCTGGTAGGTCTCCACCTGGCTCCAGGGCCCCTCAACTCACCTGAGTCCTGCTGTCTCTCCTGCTTCAAGGTCGTAGGAGTGATTAACAGCTGCTTGACCCCGCTGGGGCCAGGTCAAGAGCAGAGCTGGGCTCACTGTATCTGGGCTATCTACCGGGATGGCCACACCCACACCATGCCCCCCCCCCCAACGTCTGAACGTCTGAATCCTGGTCACTTGCTCATGGCTCCCGCATACACCCACACAGGAAATCCTGCCTTTGATCTGATCTGGCCCTTGCTCTCATTTCTTAAGGCTTCCCATTTGATTACGGTCTGTGTGTACACACACCTGCTTACCTCTCTTCCCCAACCACACTTGAGCTTAAGAAAGCAGGGACTGTGCCTCAGTTTCAAAATCACTCCACAGCTCTTAGCCCCACGGCCTCTGGTGGGTGCGGAACAGTGAGGCTCTCGTGTCAGCCTGTGGAGAAACCCACTTTTATAGGCAGAGGCCCTCGGCTGTCTGGTCTCACAGTAAAATGTAAGCTCCTTGAGGGCAGGGGTCTCAATTCATGTCTCCGCTGTTTCTCAGTGCCTGGAAGTGCCCGGCACAGGGCAGATGCTTGAACGTGTGTTGAATTGCATTCTCCATCTAGCAGGCACTGAATCAACAGGAATCACAGGCTGAATTTGACATGTCAATGTCTGTCCCCCAATAGCAAATTTTTAGCCTAATGACTTTGAACCTAATTTTGTCTCGAGAGAAAAAAAGCCATCCCTGGGTAGGGGTCATTGATTCCACCCTGCACCCTTGGGAAAGACCTACTGTGAACGACAGAAGCCCAATGGTAGAGGGGACACCTATAGCTCTGGGGACCTGTCTAAACGAGGCTAGGAGCAGAGTGGCCCAAACTAACCTTTACTGAGGGCTCACGGCGTGACAGGTAATAGGAGGTGATTTCTAGAAATTAACTTAATCTTCCCAATAGCTGATGGGATAGGAACTGGCACCCTGCTTTATACCCTGAGCAAACTGGCTCAGAGAGATCAAATAACTGGCCCTCAGTCACATGATTACCGGATGGTGAAGAGGGGATTTTAACCCAACTTCCAGGCCAGCTCCAGCGTTTGGGGCTGACTCTTGAAAATGATGGGCGCTGAAGCCTGGTGGGGCTGCTGGCTGCTTATCCCACTCAGGGCTCTGTGCTCTGAGAGCCTCAGGGCTCGGGCTGGTCCCCACTCTTCCTCACCCAACCCCACTGATCTTTCCTTTCAGAACTTAGTTTTCAAAGAAGTCTCAAAATCCTTCTTGGCCCTGTGAGCTTTCTAATGCTAATGATCACTGCTGTCTGCCACCAGAGGGCCACGTCTCAGACATCCAGGCATCAGAGTGCCCTTTTGGGTTTGGTTTAATTTTCCTAAAAATACAAGCCAGCTGATCTGTCAGGCTGACCAGCACCAAAGCTCAGCCCAGGGACCCACCCTGAGTGCGGGAGGGCCAGCTGAGTGGCGAGGATGATTGACGCCTCCGGGCTGAGGCACTGGGGTCGGAGGCGTCTGCAGCAACCAAAGGAAAGAATTTCCAGCCTACCTCCCGGAGGAAGATGTCTTTCCCCAGCAACCGCCAGCATGATGCTTCCCCAGGCTCCAGGGCCTCACTGCCCCCTCATTCGTCCTCACGCTTTTCTGTGGCTGTTTGCTTCCTGGGGCTTCTATGGAAACCTGCCCTTTCATAGGGAATAGCTAGGTACCCCTTGGGTTGAGGTGACCAGCTAGTTGGCATCTAAAAGGTTTTAGCTGAGGACCCACTAAAAGGCCTCCAGCTCGGAGACCTGGGTAAACTGGCCACACTTTACCACAGTGGCCAGTCGCCACCTGCCCCTGCTCCTCAGTGGTTTTCCCTCACCAGCCACAGGCTCACCAGTCCCTGCCCCCAAAGGTGCTGCAGTCCCAGAAGAGACCATTAGACCCTGTAACAGGGTGTGGGGCACTCATATGAGGCCCAGATTCTTAGCTGATTCACCAGGAAATTCCCTCCGCTGGACCAAAACCAGCTGAGGACTCCCATGCAAAGGGAATGGGCTGAAACACTTCCATGTCGCCCACTCAGGACACCAGGCAGCTGTAGCCAAGTCACTTCAGAGCTGCTCATTAGGGTCAGGCCCCTAGGTGGAGAGAAATGACCGCCTTCCTCCTCAGCCATTTGCCTATCCCCAAGTAGAATCCCATGCCCAGACCCCAAGAATGCCCCTCCTGGTCAGAAACACAGAAGATATTGTCCAAGAGAGCAGGAGGCAGCTGTCCTGTGATTGGTCCAAGTCTCTCCCATCATCTGACCAAAACACAGTGCTCCAATCCTGCCTCCCCTTCCCCAAGGCCAGTAACTGGCTCTCAACCCCATTTAAGATGCTTTCCAATAAGTGTCCAAAATAAATGCTCACAGACTGTTCACAGCTCCCAGCCCCAGGATGTGTGCCACATGCTGGGTTTATCACCAAAATGCTCTTGATCACACCTCCAGCCAGACTCGACTCTCCTCAGACCCCTGGTTAGGGGACTGAATTCTGAGGCTGGTTAGGAGGACAGCAAGACTTGGGAGCTGGGATGCGTGTCCTGTACTTACAGAGACCTGTGGGGACTTCGCAGACCCAGGACCGGGCAGGCCTTAGCCTTCCTTGCAAGGAGTGGAGAAGGGGCCTGGCTCCGTCACCCAGAGGCTGGCAAGAGGCACTTCTGCTGCCTTCGGAGAAGCCCCAGGCCGTGCTAAGGACATTCCCAGGAAAGGAGGACCGAGAGAGAGGTTTCTGCTCCACTGAAGGACTGAACAAAGGGGCACATGGCACTTGGGACAACATTCCAGAAATTTACTGGCTACAGACAGGGGTGGTGGTGAAGGAACATCCTAAACAGAGTAAATGCAGAAGTTACTGTACAGAAAGGAACAGGCAGAGCACATACACTGACTCTCTCCCACCCTGTCCCTGCTCCCCACAAACCCACACAGAGTGACAATGTCAGAAAAGCAAAGACGGAAAGAAAATAATCAGTCAACTAAATAAAGCAAAGAATTCTCCCCAGTGTGTTTCTAATAAAAGTTACTGATCGATGAGAAAAGGCTTTACTTGGTCTCCTTCCTTTTTTAAAAAAAGGCACATCTGAAATTCCTGATGGAAAAATACCCAGATGATAGTAGCTGAGGTTAGCTGGGGCTACCTGGCTCTTCAAAACTGAGTTCTAGTTACTGCCCTCTCTTAACTGACGTCCTATCTTGCTGTCATTTCAGGGCCTGCAGAAGCACAAGCAGTGCAACAAACCAGGGTAATCCAATTTAGCCAGAGAGGTCCTAGCAGCCAATGCCAGCGGAGGCCAGTCTGCAAAGGGTAGCCAGATAAAACTGACAGGCGCTCTCCCTTCGGGGAGCACACCTGTGCCATTCCCTCCCCCCTCTCCTTCCCCCATAGGCATATGTCCCCTAACCTCTAAGGCTCCCCATGAGACTTGCAACCAGGGGAGCAATGGGCAGCGACAGCTTGTCTCAGGCTAACCCCCTGAACCCTGTCTCCAAGGCTCCCTTCCCCCCCCCCCCCCCCCCGACTTCCCAGTGAGCACGGGAGCGCAGCCCAGGCTCTTCTGTTGGTTCTTCTATGCCCTTCCTTGTCTCATTGTCCTAAGTATATTTTTGCTACACTCAATAAACTGCTTTTAAAAAAAAAAACCACACACACACACAAAACAAAAAAACCTGAGACATACTCATTCTAAGAACTTACTCATGGTTTATCTGAAATTCCCATTTAACTTGTGTCCCTTATTTTTAATTGCTAAACCTGGCCCAAGTGAAAGAGCCTTAGCTTCAGGCCCTGCAGCCCTGATGTCATCTGAGCGCCTGTCTAGGCCAGCTCTGCTGGCGCCACCAAAGGGGTTCAGTATATCTGTTTGTCAGCCACAGGCCTCCTCTGGGATCACTGGCTCCCTCACATCCTTCTCTGAGGCAAACTTTTTCCCTCCCCATCCCCAAAACAGATTCTCAAGGACCCCAAGGGCAAAGGCAGCAGGGAGAACAGAGGATGCCCATGCAATGCTAGCCTTCTGCCAGCCCTCCCTGCCCTTTTTTTTAAGATCTGGCTTTTATTACTGTTTACAGTAAATCACATTTCTGCCCCCTTCCTCTCAACGTTTCCCTTCGGACAGTGCAGCTCTGTAAATCTCCTTCTTTGAAGGACCAGCCCTGTTTTATCTGACCCCAGGAGCCACTCCTCTCCACCTCCCTTCACACTGAATGCCTCTAGGAACCCCATGCCGGACAGACTCTGAAACCAGGCACAGGGAGCTGGAACAGAGGGTGTGGGGCGGCGGCTGGCACAGGAAGCTGAAGCGAAGAATCTGCTCATTCAATCATTTGCTGAGTGTCATTGTGAGCTAGACGCCTAGGACAGAGCACATAAAAGCTATTTCAAAAATCAAAGTTAGGGCAGAAAATTCTCCTTTTCTGGGTTAGCAACTTAGCACCACCAGTATTTCCACGTAGACGGTCCCTGGCAAAAAGAGGACTAGCATCAGGAGCCTACTTTCTGGGCGTGTGAACAGTTCTGGGACAGGGACCTGATAACCTGGCTGACTCCAGCTACTTCCGTGCAGGGCTGTGTGACAGCTGAACTGAACTTGGGCTGGCACACTACACACTGGGCTTGGACAGCCAGGCCCGGGCGACCACCAGCCACAACAGATGCATAACAAGGCAAGAAGAGCAGATCATCTGAAATTTCTTTTCAAAGTGTTTTAGTTGGTGGTTTTCAGCTTTTTGCCACCAACCTCTGCAATAAGAAACAAGTGGCAAGATGACAGGCTTCCTTCTGGCCCCTCCCCACTTGTGAGGCACTATGAAACCGTCAGAAGATGGGCTGGAGGCCCAGGCCTTTGAAGTCAGCCTAGAAGAATAAAGAACAGGGGATATTCAGGACCCTGAAAACAGCCTCATTTTGCTGACTTTTTCCTGATATTCCTGAAATGCAGGAGTAAAGGCCATATTTTACTAACGTAAAATGAGCACCTTGAATAATACCATAAATTGCACATGTCCCTTAGAAATTTTATAGGGAACATCTCCCAGTTTGCTGGACACAGGACTAGACCAACCTCCATGGCTGACGGAGGCCGAGTCCAGTCAGTGGGGGGCCTGCCAGCACCAGCATGGGGTTCAGTCAGCATTTAGCATGTTCGAGTCACTTCCTGAGTGGCATGATGGAGATTTGGCAGTGATATGAACTACCTAATAAGCCAGACAAAGGCCTAATGGAGGAACAAGAATTGTGGGATTCAGTCTAAAGCAGGACACTGGCACATCTTCACCTAATTGCTAAATTTAGAATTACTGGTTTGATCAGGAGTTTACTCAAATAGAGCCGGCAGGGTGAGAATGCAGAGCAAACAGTCCTCTATTTAAAAAAATCGGCAAATGCTGGGTACTGTGGGATAATGAAGGAGTCTGAAGTACTGTGCTTAAGCACCCTGAGCCCTGGAATTTAAATGATGCATCAAAGGAATGGCAACGTGGCTGCCGCACTGCTGCAGAAGCCTAATCAGACTGTACATTCTTGGGGGGGGGGGCAGGGGCAGAGCCCACATCCCGGCGTGAACGCACTTCCTGCTCTTTGAATGAAAAAAAACCAAAGGATTGGCTCTGAAAGTGCTTACTCCAGTTTTCCCTTTGAAGTCAGGCAGCAAGAGTTGTTTTATTAAAAAATAAAATAAAGAACAGACGCCTGAAATGAAGTACCTCTCTCGGTGTCTTGGTGAGTTTAGGATGAGCCGCCCTGAGGCTGGCACGAACCCTGTGTTTCCAAGTGCCCGACTCCATTGGACAGATTGGACTCATCCCTGGGAGATCAATGACTTTCAGCGCCACTGTCTCAGTTTCTCTGGGTAAAAGGTACAATCATGGACCAATGTTGAGACATAAGGTTTAGTTCCCTAAGGAAGTGAGCTGAGGATGACTTTGAAGCTAATAACCTGTCACAGGATTGTGATTCTGGGCACATGTTGTCACCATGGGGACCCAGGAGCCTTGCACACTCAGTCTGTCTCTCCTGCATCTCCAGACCCGGCAGGCTGTTATGTTACCACGGAACCAGCCCATAGGTCCATAGGCCCACTGGGACTCGCTCGGTGAACCTGACCCTTCTGGCATAAAGCGTTATCTTATTTCTCCTACGATTGTCCCTCTCTGGGGAGGTCCTCAAATGCTAAACAGGGATGGTTTTCCCCTCAACTCCACAGCTCCCCCATGAGGGCAGCTCAAGGTGTGGTTGTGGTGGCTTTTCTCTCACCTACAGATCAAAGGGCGGAGGACCTCACCCCATGAAGAACTCCGTGCAGCTCTGTTTGGAGCTGGCTGAACTGCATGATGCAGGAAGGCAAACGCGCAACGGATCCTCCTGGTCAGAATGAGCAAGAGGTGAGCCAGGGAGCAAACGCCTATTTAAACAACACGAGCCATCTCTCATTTATGGCACTGTTACACTTCTATCTACAAGACCTAATATTAAAAAAAAACACTGTCACATTTTATGCAAAGTCCACGGAGTACTGGTGTTTTTGTTTTTTTTAAGAGCACTGCTAAAGTAAGTCATGTGACCTGCTTAAAATATAAATCAGTACATACAAACAGGGCATGATTGGGCCAATCAAGTCCCCTGCCAGACTAATCTTCTGAGGCTTTCTTAGCAAAGCTCAGTTGCAGGTGAGCGCTTCAGGGAGATGGGACTGGAGGAAGGCAGAAGCAGCCCCCACAGCCGAGGCTCACCCTCGATGGACAGATGGAACCAACAGACAAATAATAGACGGTCCCATTATCTATACCTTAGCTCTTTATCAAAAGGAAAGATGACAATTCTTTTAACCACCAGAGGACGGCAAGGGTCACCATGCCCTGTGACAAGACAGAGATTTCTCCGTAGAAGCAAAGAGCAGCTCTGGAGACTGGGGATCTTAACATTCTCCTGGGAGAGTCCGCCTCAGGCACTGGCCACAAAACCAGCAGAGCTGATCACTGCCTAATCTCTTGGCCCCATCCAGCCGTTCAGGAACAAGCACTTGTCCTCGTTTCCTCTCCAGTTCAGCCTAGGCCATTGGGACTGGTGGCAGGAGAATGAAGGACAGCCTCTGCTCAAGGACCAAATACCCACAGTGCCGATGCCCAACTGTGTCAGTGACTCAGCATGTGACTCATAAACTTGCCCCGCCAACCAGCTTCATTGTCCAAGCAGAGGCACTGACCGCCAGAGAAGGGAATGAGGGGCTCAAAGGCCTCTTTAGAGGGGAGAGCACAAGGCCAAGAGGTTACCTTTCACCGGGCAGCTGCAGGAGAAGTGGGGGAGGGCTGCCTTCCTCCATTTCAGCTGGGCACCTACACATTCGTTTGTAAGGCTACCTTTTTCTAAGCCTATGCTTTCACCTCCAGTGGGACTGCAAGAGAACAGCAAACTAATCCTGGGATCAGACCAAACGATGTGGTGGGTGGTCTTGAACTATCTGGGCTGCAATGCACACTTGAGAGAGGAGAGGCGACAGGGAGTGCCTGATATTCACACACTGATCTCAACTCACCCAAGGCTGAGGCTGGCTTTTACATTCAAATAAAAATGTAAAAAACAAACTGTGACCCTGCTATATGAAATATCGTACCTAAATAAAAGTAACTCCAAAGCCTTCATTTCCTTGCTCGTGTTGGGTGAATTTTTAATCATTTAAGGTCAACTTTAACCAAATGACAAATGCCTCTCTGGCCCAAGCACTACTGAAGACATTTCCTCCCACATAAATAAAAATTTAAACAAAATTTCAAGGAAAAAAATAAAAGTAAAAGAATGTGAAAATAAATACAAATCAAAGAAATTTATTGGTGTTGACAAAAAATACATAATACAAAAAACAAAACAAAACAAAACACAACAGAAACAAAACCAGAAACACCACCCCGGTGGCCCACGCGCGAGGTACTGACAGAGTGCAGTCCCGGAGCCCCCCAGAGCATCGCACTTAATTCATGAGGACCTCCATCTGCACCAGCCTCGCATTGGTGTCCCCGGACGTCCGGTAGGGTATCATCCCAGCAAAGGTAATCAGGGCTCGGGCTTGACTTCGGAGTTGCTGAGAGAAAGGGGAAGAGAAGAGCCAGTTAACTTTCAAGCTGGGGGCACTGTGCAGGAACCGCCACCAGGGTCTTCTATTTTCTACCCCTCGGTGCCAGGGGCAGATTCCTGGGGGGCGGACAATAGCCACGTTCCTCCAGCATGGTGCAGGGTTAGCACAGCTCGTCCACGGGGGTCCCAGCTCTAAGCCCTCCTACTAAGCAGAAGATAGATGGGTCTCCAGGCAAGCTGCCTTGCCTGACACGTGACCAGCTCTGACACAGCCGTGTGGTAGACTGCCTGCTCCCCTGGCTGGTCTGTCCACCTGCTTCCCTGGGGACCTGCAATGCCAGAGACAGTGGCTGTACTGAGTGCAGCCCAGGCCAGCTCTCTCCTCTCCCACCTCTTCCCTTTTCCCTCCTTCCACTTCTTCCTTCCTAAACATAAGTGCTTGGCCCTTGTTTCCTAGGCAACAATGCCATGAGATTCTTGGATTATTCCAGGAGGGAAAAGATTTTTACCCAGGTATTTCTGAAAACAATAAAAAGACAACCTTCACTCTGATATATAAGGAATGCAGAAACTTTGGAGAACAGCTTTATGTGGCTCCAAATTGAGACATGTGGGATGCTTGTACCAGCGAGAAAGGAAACCATAGCAGAAAGAGGAAGGGAGAGTCTACAAACGTCTTTTTGACCAGTAATTAGGCTTTTAAGAAAATCTCAAGGGTCATTTACTAGGCTTCTCAAGGACCATTCAAGAAGAAAACTGAAAGGCATGTGCTTTTTACCTGATCTGTAAAGTAAATTGGCAAGTGTATGTCCTAACAAATGTCCAAATCAAAAGAAAATTTTACTTTTGATGAGAGCACCCATTAAATTTTCTTTCAAAGTGCATAAAAGTGCCTGGGCTCTCTGGGCTGACCTGAAGCTACTTTACATGAGCCCTAGGGGTGTTCCAGCAAAGGGCCCCATCCCTGGCTAAGGGGCACAGCAGATGAACCATGAAGCCACTCTTTGGGCAGGCAGCTTGTACAAATAAGTCTCTCCTCGGCCCTACCCATCTCTACTTCTCATAAAAAGACAAGAGCGATGGGCAAGAGGAAGACAGGAGAATGGCTTTACTCCTATTATGCAAACACTAAGTACCTAAAAAAGAGAGATTAAAACACACAGAATGTGAGTTCCGTCTGCCAGGCCAGCAACTCCACTCTGTTGGCAAGGCCTCTGCTGAACCGTAAGCAGCACCCAGTGCGCCCACCTCTTTGCTCCTGTACTCACAGCAGCCCTGTGCAGGGTTCTTTTGTCACAAACAGTGACTGCTGCTCAGGACCCAGCACAGTGAACCCACCACTGACACACCTCTGGACATAAGCTCTGATGCTATGCAGGCTCTGGCTGTCTGAGCACATGGCAGGCCAGCAGCTGCCGCTGATGCACACATGGACGGCTACCACGTCAGCATATCACTTCCAAGCACTGCTGCCTGTGTGGCTAACGGTGAAAATTCCACCGTTGCTCACTGGGAAGAAGGTCTGCCAATGACAGTGCCTGTGGGGGTCACAGCAGAGACTACAGACATCCTTGCAGGTAGAAGATAGGATTTTTAAAGCTCTAGTTTCTTGACTGCCAAAATCAGGTATGACTGTTATACGCCATACTGAGTCTCATCAAACATTAAGTAGAGAACTTAAGGGAAAGGTAATTTTAAAACGCTTAACAGTTTTAATGGTTTAATTGGGTCAAATGCCTCTGCCCTTTTGTCAAGTCAACTGGACAGCAGATGCTGTGTCAGTCCCAGGATCCCATCGGCCTGGACTCTGCCTGACCTGCATAAGGCTGAGGCCCCACAGTAACGGAAAGGGCACCGGCCCGGGTGTCAGACCCATGTGGCTTCTAGACATGGCTCCTTCCCTACCTGAGGGGCCCACAAAAGCAAGCTGCTTCCTGATTTGGATCAAGTTAATGTGCTGACCAAAAGTAAGTACGCTTTTTATGAAAGTGCTGAGCTGAAACTCACAAAATAACCTTATACTTCAAAATGAGCAGGAAATTCTTATGGAATCACTACCAATTAGCATTCTGCTTTGGATTTTTTAAAAGGTGATATCTGCAGATTTGGCACATCTTTTTTTGTTTGTATTTTTTAGTTTGAGAACAGCAATCGCACTGATGTGTGATTTCTTCCAGGAGCCTCCTGACTCCCAGCTGCCAGACAGTATAGGAAAGAGCAGTTTGGGGGTCATGAGCACGGTCTCATGAGGTGCAGTGGACAGCAAACCAGAAAGGTGGTTCTCCGCGATGGCTCTGCCCAATGCTGGGATCTTACAGAGTCGCGGTCCTCGATGACTCGCTGGGGCCTGGATGCCGAGGAGGGACTTGTCCCCTTCAGCCTCTTAAACTGTGTGAACAAGATGTTCATGGTGGCGAGAAGCACTTCTGAGAGGTTGTGCCTGATCTGCACAGAAAGAAACACACGAAGTCAGGAAAGAGGGCCAAGCCTGGGGCCAACAACAGGAGCAGGGGCCTCCAGGGAGACCTGGTCACACCACATGCCCACAGCTGCCAGGTAGAGAGCTACAGTCACCCAAAAGTAGCCGGTGGCACTGAAACGTCAAGAGTGAGGGCAAAGCCCAGGCAGCGTTGCTCACTCTGCTGCCTCCTTTATGCCACTGTTCCCAGGCAGGGCAGTGAGCCAAGAGCAGGCTGGCCACGCCTGACCAGCGTGTAGGCTTAGACTGGAAGGCAGAGTGATTACCAAGGAAGGAGTGGATTTGAATGTTATGAGGTGGGGATACGCCTCTGTCTCAGACCCATCAGATTGTCTCCCTGGACCCTCACAGCCCTAGCAGAGCCCCAGGAGCACCTACAGGGCCAGGCTAGAGCACCACTTGATCCATGACGCAATGAAAGGGAAGGCACGAAACAGCAAAGACCAAGTGGCTGGGGCCGGATGAAGCGGGCATGAAGGGAAGGCTGGTGAGCCGTAAGACCTGAGCTGTGTGGACCACAGCAGGCAACCGCCCACCACATGTGCAGAAGCCGCCTTCCTCTTCCTTTAGAACACAAGCCTGTTTTCATAAGTGGCATGTGACTGAATAACAGTGTTTGTTTGATCCGCATCCGAGGACTTTTTCCACTGCTCTCAGATAAAGCAGAAGGGAGAGTGAGGGGGGAGAGGGAAACACCGATGTGAGAGACACATCGACTGGCTGCCTCCCACATGGGCCCCGATCGGGTCGGAGATCGAGCCTGCAACTGAGGCGTGTGCCCTTCACCAGGAATGGAACCCACAGCCCTTTAATCCATAGGCCAATGCTCTAACCACTGAGCCAAAATGGCCAGGGCCTAAGTAACAGTTTTAAACTGAATCACTATTAGTGACACCCCAGGACGGGCAGCTGGCCCTGAGTGTCTGTGGTTCTGGAGAAGACTCCTACCACAGTGACCAGGAGAGTTCCAGGCTGCAACCCAGACCATGGAAACCGAAGTTTCTGGGTGCAGGGCCTGGGCATGATTTTTTCTTAAAGTTCTCCTAGCAATTCCAGTGTGCAGGTGAGCTGAACACCCTTGGGCTAGACTGTGGCGACATACTAGAAACGCTGCAGAGAGACAGTGGCTCTGGGGCTCCAAGGCTGGTAATTGGTCCATGCCACTGCAGTTGGATCTCAAGACAAAACAGTTCAGAGAGGGGAAGGGAGGAAGTGGATTGTGATGCATGTTTTATGTACCTGATGAAACTACTTAGAGAAGATCAGTTAACTACTGAAATACCTCTAGAACAAGTGGATAATATAGAATTCACCAGACCTCACAGGATCAACCAGAGATCTGTTTCTCCCAAGAACATGTCTGATCATTAGTTACTGAGTTGGAAATCCAGACAGTAATCTGATGGGGACACGTGTACTCACAGAAAAACCAGCCCAGGATATGGGGAATTGAATTCGTCTCAGAAAACTCAGTCTGGGTGGTTACTGTACTAAGACCCAACGTTAAAAGCTGTGTTAAAAAAGCTTTCTGAGGGAGTAGAAAAAAGACGCCCACAGCTCAGGAAGGAAAGGACTCACTTCATCACTGAAGTTTCTGAAGGCGGCCACTCTTTCTTCCACACTTTCCTGATTCAAGGGCACCAGCTTCAAGCGATCAATTATCTGTTTAAAAGAGAAACTCATCAGCCCATATGAAACAACCACCACAGTCTTCATCTCCTTAAACACAGAGTCAGCATCTAGCACATTCACAATGGGCTTCTTAACAGAAAGGCTTTGGGTCCAACTTGCTGATTAACTTAATTCCTATCCTCATTTTCTGAGGTCATTTTAAAACTCAGAGATTCAAATTACTTTGAGAAACCTCTGTTTTCAGACTAAAGAGGAAAGGAATAGAAAACAGAAAAAGAGAGAGCAACACAGAAATCCCCTTAAACTCCTGGTTTCACACTTGTCCTTCTTCTTGGAACAGGCACACTGGTGACATTTCCTGTTTTCAATGACTCTCAGGAAGTGCTCTGAATTTTTCAAGCACATACATTAACCTGCACTTCAAACACCCCTCCTGACACTCACGTCAAAGGCTCTGTCAACATGACCACTGTGATATTCATCAAAAAAGGTAATCAAGTCGAGCAGGAGATAGAATGTGGAGTCCACAAATTTATTTGCACTGACTCCCTGAGACCTGTACCTGAAAGACAAAAGAGGGGAGGGGGTCAGGGGTCTATTAGGAATTTCTGTGCAGTCTGAACTTGAGGATAGCATTTGAGAAATGTCAAAACCTCTTGAACTGTCTACATGAGGTGAATTAAGGAATGGAAAATGGTGTTTCTTTTTGAAATGGCTGAGCTTTTGATGGCAGATTTGATATGAATCATCCGACAATATTTTGCACGAAGCAATGTTCTCTAGCCTCAGCCACCATCTCAGCTTCCAAATATCCCAGAAGGATGGGAGGTCCCAATGGGCCAACTGTTTGCTAAGTGGAAATATCTCATTTGCCAAAGAATGTCCTTCTGCGCTGCCCCAGGACAGCACTTCCAGCTCAGTTTTTCCTGGGGCACTTTATCAGGAGCATCTGCAGAGGGCACAAAAAAGTAATGACTGCTACCTCAACCTGGGAGATACACGGATTAGTCTGATAACCTCCGTTAACTCACAGGGAAGAAGGTGGATTCTGAAACACTGGCCACTATCACTCCAAGAATTGCCCCATCCGGCCATCACTAGCTTTGTTTACAAATGCCTTTGAGATGGCTGATAAGAGTAGAGAGTCAAAGCAATGCCTAGAATTAAACCTACTGTGCAGGATTAAAATGCTGATACTTTCATACCCTTCTTTTTGGGAAAAAATGTTAAGTCTGCTGGGACCAAGTGCTGGTGATGGCTCGGGGAAACAGGAGCCTGAGGTGCTGGTGGGATGGTGAGTCAGCAGGGCTGCTCTGGGAAACTACTGTTACTAGTGAAGCTGGGATGCAGCTGGTGGGCCCTGGTGTCCTGGCCCTGGCGCCCGCAACCGGCCTTACCGTTCCGCGATGGAGAGGGCCATGTTCTTCAGCCGCTCCTTGTTGGACTGTGGGGCGCTGATCTGGGGGACAACGGGGCTAAGCAGTTTGTTCATCAGCTCTAGCACCTTGTCAGCATTCTGTTCGATATTTTAAATTAGGGAAGGAACCAAATAATAAAAGAAGAAACTAAGTAACCAAAAAAAAGGAACTTTCTGGGGTAGTGAGTGGAAATGTTCTGTATCTTGATCTGGGGGTGGTTACACCTACGGAACACTCTCCAAGCTGTACACTTAATATCTGTATATGTTCTACATCTTAATTAGACCTCAATGAAAACATTTTAAAAAAATTAACCCTCTTTTTGTCCACTCTTCTCAGCTGATAAAAGGACAGAATGTAATCTTTCTTAGGCTACATAATCATCAGCAGTCATTGCATGGTCTCTTGCAGAAACACTTATTCCAGCTCTCCCGGAACGCCTAGGCTATCACCCTATTCCCTGCCAGGCTCTGATCACCAGCATATCTGTGGCTGCCCGGAGGGTAGGCACCAGGGCATTTTCACCAGCAGCTTTGCCATCAATATGTGACAGACGCTTATTCTACTGCCAAGTGAAACTACAGCTCAATGCCTGCAGGATATCTGTCCAATATGCCACACTTGCTTGGCCAGAAATACGCCATGGGCAGAAATAATTCTGTAGAGTGGGAATTTCACCCTGACTGGACCACTGACTGCCTAAGCACCGGGGAAAGTGCCTCAGCAGAGGGAGTGTACGACCACAGGAAAGGTCTGCGCATTTAATGCCAAAAGGCAACAGATCTATTGCGTGCAGGAGGAGAAAGGGCACACTTTACCTTGGCGAGGTCATAAAGCTTTGCTGCTTCCTCAAACAGTCCTTTATTTTCGGCCACGGAAGCAACTTTGTTGATAATAGGCTTTGTGTCACTAGTAAACTTATCTATGACTCCAGGCTGATAAGACAAATTATAGAAGGGGAGGGAAAGAAAGACAGGTGCACAAAGCTGTTATTTTAAAGGCAGAGAAGCAACTGGGATCTGAAAACTACCTTGACTGAAAATGCTTGCCCCGGGCAATGCATATAGTTCATGGCTAGGTTCTGGCTTTCTTGAAAATGTACAGGCCTGTTAAACATTAAGAAAGGGACCAAGGGAACTGTGCATGAAAAGGGAGCTGTAACAACGCAGAGTCGGCCGTAAGACTGTGCTTTCTAATCTTCCAAAATGACCCAGAGTGTGGGTGAAGCCACCAACGATTTTAACTTTGCTGATGAGCAGGCACCAGGGGGGGAATCAGGAAACTTAGAAAAAATATTGGAGAGTTTTAGATTTGTTTTCTAAGACAGATGGCAAAAGCAACTCAGGGCTCAAAATGTACACAGCAAGTGGTGTCAGAATCTTTAAAAAACTCACCATCATCACTCAATGGCAATCAAATGGTCAGGAGAGTATGAGAGAGGCCTTAGGAACCACGGATGAGCTAGGGTAGATTGTGGGACATCTGACTGGCCGTTCTGATTCTCCCTCAGCACTGGACCAAGTCAGAGGACCTGCACGTGCCACTCTAGAGGCAGCACAGAGCAGTGAAGAGTACGAGGTCTGAGGTCAAGAAGGACTGGGTTCAAATTCCAGCTCTCATTCTTACAAGCTGTATGATCTTGAGGAAAATAATTAACCTCTCTCTCCACTTCCTCAAGTGGAAAACATAGATAATAATAACTCCAATCTTGCTGAGTTATTGTGGCAATTAGATAAAAAACAATCCCTGTAATGCACTCAGCACAGCGCCCGGCAATTGTGATTGCACATGAAGCACGGCCATCGTCACCAGCACTGCCACTGGCCTCACTTCTAAACTGGATGGTATGAACAGTGTGAGTTCGTCTGGAGATCACAGGGTCGAAGCCAGCGTTTTTACAAGTGAGAAAAATAAGTCCCTGAGAGAGGCAAGTGACTTTCCTAAGGCGACAGGGAGTGTGCTTGGGTGGGGTCAGGACTGGTCTTCAATGCCAGGGCCTCTGTCCCTTCTCCTAAGCTGCCCAATGGGCATGGTGGGTCTCAGGGAATCACTAAGGCTCACACAAGCAGCTGCATTGCATTGCCAGGGTCAGTGTGAAGTTCTGAGAGAGGTCGGCATATTTCTAGCTTTTCCATCTAGGGAGAGCAGGTGCAGAAATCCATTTCTTTTCTTGCATATTTTCTGAGCCAAGAATGACAGAAATGTAGCCTTCTCAGCTCCAAAATCAGCAAAAAACTACCTAGTCACCCATTTACATATTTTCAGGAGAAACAAAAATGTGTGTAAAACCAAGGTCATCATTTGGGGCCTGTAATATTCATTCTTTGTGTTTTAAACTAGGCAACTTCATTCATGTTTGCATCTTTAACACCTTGAATCCTAAAATCTAATCTTTGGACAATTATGTCTCCAACAGCAAACTAAGACATCTCTAGGGATACGTTTAACCCACCTTTCTACTTCCATCATTCTCTAGTTTCCCAAGAATCATGTCGAACTGCAGAGACAAAATAAGTTTACTCAATTTACTGAACAAGATATACCCATAATCCATAATTCTTTGGGGACAAAAGAGGGGGGAAAAACAGGAGGGGTGGGAGAAGTCTTACATTAACTAAGAAACACTGAGACTGAATCAACACTTTCATTGTCAGAAACCAAAGAAAACTCTAAAAATCCCCTAGGTCACTGACTCGGTACGGTGAACACACAATACAGTGTAGAGATGATGTGTTGTGGAATTGAGCACCTGAAACCTATATAATTTTGTTAACTAGTAAAAACCCCAATAAGTTTGATAAAATATATTAAAGCTCAATAAATAAATAAATCAAAGCCCCTAGGTCATATCCACCACAGCCATGCTGAGGGGACCACACGGCACCATCAGCACGAGGAAACGTACACGGACAATCACGGGTGGGGGAGAAGGAACCGGCGTACCTCTCGGCTTTCTATCACGAGCTCGCTCACGCAGCGTAAAAACATGTTTTCTCCTTGGCTGTCTTTCTCGTCCCTGTAAGGGGACAAATGCAGTGTGGTTTCTGGTGTGGACTCGAGGTCAAAACCAGCTGAAGTTAAGGGTCCAAAGCAAGTTTTACCTGAGGAAGTAAAAGTACTGGAGGGCCTCCCTGGGGTCCGTGGACTCAAACTTCCGGGTGTAGAGCATGAGGAGCCGCACGAAGTTCAGCCGCCGCATGCAGGGGGGGTCTCCAGGCTCGTGGCTGACTGCACCATGGGGGACAGAGCTGGTCTCAGCCGCACTGCCCCTCAGACCCAAGCAACTACCAACAGTGGGGGCTGAGTCCAAAGGCCCAGCAGCACCTAGTCGTGCAGCCCAGCCAATGTCGCTGGCTGTGGCCAAGCCCTTCAGCACCCTGTCCTCAATTTCTTTCCAAGCACAGAGTGGAGATGACGCATTCTGTAGTAAGTGACAGTACACTGGTCTCTGAATGAAAAGATGGAAACAACTGGCCATTGTGGGATGTGCTCTGGGTGACTGTGCTGCACTACCTAAGGAAAGCTGCAGTCACTCACCTGCATTCATCTTCTCTCCCTCTGACTCTCCCACCCCACACAGGTTTGCACATAAGATGACTGGATGGGGTTTCCAATTAGAACCTGAATGGGATCCACACTCATGACTAGGGACTGCTTCTCCTGCACCACTCTCCAGGCATCCTGACTGACCAACCACAAAGAGTGCTGTGCATGGCACTGTCGTCATGATCGGTACCATCTGCCCAAACGCTCACTGGTTGGTTGCAGGGATGTGCCCACGGCTGTCCAATGGGGGATGGGTCATGGTTATGCTACTGCCAACAAATACTCACGAAGCTGAGCACTCTGTCCCGAGGACTTTAAAAGCAGCTTCAGCTCAAAGAGCACCAGGGCCACGTGGACGGCATGGCAGCGCAGCCGCTCCATGCGGAAGAGAAAGGCGATAGCTGCCTCGAACTGCGCTGTCAGGAACAGCACTTGGAAGTAGAGGAAGGGCTGCTGGTTCACTGTGAAGTGGGACTCGCCTGGGGGAAGGAGACAGCCCACTCAGAGGGAATCAGCCTTCCAGCAGCCTGATCCCGGGCAGAAGCTCTGTGTGCTTACAGGACCCACCGGTGGGATGAATGGGCCCTGGACACAGAGAAATGCCATGTGAACCTGGCCTGGTTCCACGACCTTCTTTAGACCTTACAATACAACTGGCAAGTAGAGGCCATGTTGTAAAACCCAAACTGCTTGCATTAGGTGGGAGAGAAACAGAATTCAGAATACAGAAGGGGCTACTGATCTCCTTATCCTGCTCAGGTCACTCAGTAAGAATGAAGATTTCAAAGGTGCTTCAGTTCACTCAGCTTCACAGATCCCTGAATTCAACAACTGCTGACCACCTGCTGGAATCTTTTCTTCCCCGAATTCTTAAACAATGTGTGTGTGTGGGGGCTATTTCTCCCTCGTTTGTGTTCAGATACACGCATTGCAAGATCTCGGAGGAAACAACAGGCAATTCTTCTTTACGTCTCTCCCTGAGCAAATGTCGATCAGAGCAGTTCAAAGATAACAGCTTACTGTGTATGACTATAAGTCACAACACTGCTTAAGGCCACATTGCCTCTACTCGAATTTGAAATCGCTGTTGTGCTGTGCTGTGTTTTGAAGATCCAGAGTTGTGAAGGAGACACTGAGTTCAGAGGTGAAGATTTTCCCAGAGGAAAGGTAAGTAGTGACCTTAGGTGAAGGAGAGGGAAGGTGGTTATGTTCAGGTTAACTTACCATAGTCTTCTAACAGCTGTTTCTGGAACTGTGAGAGAGTGAGCCTGTCCTGTGGGGAGCTGGTGCTGTCGTCATCGAAACACACTTGGTTCAACTAAACCCCCAAGAGAAACACGTGCATTGGTACAAAGTGTATCCTGAGCCAGGTGTGCAGCTATAGCTGCCCAGCAGCCATGTTAATGTCTGTGGCTACTGGTTAGGAATTACACAATAAAAAATGGAGCCAGGAGACAGGAAATCCCTAGCCCAATTGCCTTATTGACATCATACATTAAGCAGGTAAAATCTGTGGGCAGAACATAAGCAGAGGGAAGGGGCAAGAAAAGCAGCGCCTGCCTTTAGCCACAGGTAGTCCTCAGTTTTGTCAGCCACTTCGCTCTGGTTGTCGGTGACATCGCATCGGCCAATGATACAGTACACGGCCCGCTTGTAGGGATCTGTGTTGTTCCTGAGGGCCCTGCGGTAATGCAGTCGGAGCTTGTTCTCTGTAGCTGGGGACAATCTAAAGACACAAGGGAACAGACAGAAACTAGACTCACTGAAGATCCACAAGGGCATCTCAAAGCACCCAGTCCCAGTGACACAGCAGAGTCAGGAAGTGTTCCTTCACCGAGGGTAACAGACACTGTCCAGCCCACACCCCAGAGGTACCATCACTTTAACCTGATGGTGATCACCAGTACCTGCGCCTGCCTGCCAGCTTTCTTGAGTCCAGGCCTTCAGGGCAGGTCTGAACCGGTGGGGAGTTAATGCTCCTCCCCTCTCCAGTGGCCCTCAAGCACTGATGAACAAGAGGGCCTTAACTGCCTGGCCTCCCTCTGGGGTCCCCCTCCCTGATCCAAGTGGGATCACTTCCCAGATAAACAAGTGCATGCAAATCCTTGCCTCAGGGTCTCCCTCTGTGGGAAACTCAAGGACATTAACTCTACTTTACTCTGATACAAACAAGACAGGAGTTTATGGATTAAGACAATCTCTGGACATGGCATTATTAACATTGCCAAACAAATTATCGCTACTTTTCACAGATATGACTGGGTGCCCACTATCATTTCTTCTACACAGTGTACGTACATTTAGACTAACTTCTAATTCTAGCCCTTGAGCTATGGAGTGCATGACAACATATTGGGCTGACCAGAAAAGCACTAAGTGTTAATCAGTAACGTGTAATGCAACAGTTTCATTTTACAAGCACCCTGCCGTGCCTGGGATTTACAGAGTAAGTCGAATCCTGCTCCCACCACAGCCTCTCCCACACTGGAGCAGAAAATTCCCCAAACGCAGACGTGTTTAAGTCTAGACATGAGTGTCAGAACAGGTTCTTCTAAGGTTTTCAACTGTTATTCTCAAGAGACTTCTACTCCCTCTCTAAACATCATTGTTCCCAAGTAGAAATGTAGTTTGAGCCACGTACAGGGGAAAGAGCGTGATCTCCGGGACGCGCCATCTCGTTCACGTACCTCCTGTCCTTGCTGTTCAGGTATTCCTGGAACCAGGTTTTAAACTCTCCTAGCTGGTGCTGGGCTAGGTTAACCACCTGCGAGGCGGCCAGCAGGTCCCCACAGCGCATGCAGTAATAAATCAGTGCCCACACAGGATGGCCTTCCACCTCTCCATCCTAAAAGAGGAAAGATGCTCAAACAAACACACCAACAAAAGCCCACCAATGGCTTTCTGATATGCTCACCCTCAGCTAAGTCCTCTCCTGTATAATGTTGCTTAATATTCACCACAACCCTATGAGGCAGGGACCATTCACGGCCTCCTCCCCGTTTTACAAACGAAGAAACTGAGGCATAAGAACATTAAGTATTCGTTCAAGGTAAGTTGGCAAGTGGCAGTGGGGCTCTGAAGCTTTTCCTCCAAATCACTGTGTGCCCCACCCAGTTCAGAGCCAGCCAATGGTTTCACCCCGGACCCCCAGTAGGCTGCAGAAATCACAGAATATGTTCGGTGACAACTTAGACGTGCCCTCCTGCAAACCTCACAGAGTGAGGGCTGAAGACGTTCACTGACCAATAAGAGAGCATCATTATCATTCTTGAGTTTATAAAATGCTAAGCACCAATTATTAACCAAACGGATACTGGCATTTTCATTCATTCTTTTGTTGTTCATTCAACACTGAGTATCTTTGTTTCAGACACTGTGCTAGGTGCTAGGGATCTGAGAAGGCAGCTGTTTCCTTTCCTGGGACTAGAGCTTATTTATCCTGATTCTGGCTTTGTCATCCATCTGCGTAGCAGGACTGTGGTTACTCTTCTCTCTGCTTTTGCACAACTCCAGAGAAGTAGACTGCAGACCTCCTTTCTGGCTCCTCCACCTATGCCTGTAGGACTCTTTCTAAAACCCAGATGTGATCATGTCACCTCCCCACTTAAACCTCTTCGAGCTGTTTACAGCCAAGGTGCTTAGCCTGGAACTCAAGGCGTTCACCAGCTTGCTGCAAGCTTGCCAAGTCCTACCACACAGCCAGTACTCCAAATACCCTTTCCTGCCTCCATGCATTTACTCTTGCTGCTCCCTCCTTGTGGAATTCTCTTTTCCAAGCCCTCAGGCTAGTCAGTGCTGGTTTTCAAGCACAAGTGTGGCCCTCACCTCCTTTATAACGCCAGCCTCCTATGTATCCCACCACTCTTGGCAGCACCTTGTACAAGGAATGATAAATGACTGTAAGGTAATTCCCTCAACTGGATTGTGAGCTGAGGAGAGAGGCCACATCCTAAGACCCATATCCAACTCCATTCTTCTAGCTGTCAGAGCCAAATATCTCAGAAGTCGTCCCTGACTCTGCCTCTCACACCCACCTCCAAATTCTTCAACAAGTCCTATTGGCTCTACTTTGAAAAATGACTGGGACCCAAGGATATCCTACCCCTCCACATACTGATCTGAGCAAGTGCCATCACCAGATGGACTCCTGCGCTACTAGTCTCCCAAGGTCTCCCAACTTCTCTCCTCTCCCTCTCTGGTCTCTTTTCTACACAGTAGTTTCTACACATAACCTCACCTTAACGGAAAACTCTGGAGATATAAATATCACACAGAGAAAACTGCCAATACCTGAAGTCCAGGCAAGGGAGCTGGAAGTTTAATATTCAGGAAACTTCGAACCAACTGGTAAGTCCCAGGCACACCACCCAGCTGGGCCTGATGCAAATTTCCAAAGACAGTCACAAGAGTGTAATTCTTATAACTGTAAAAATTTAGAAGAAAAAAACGAAGGAGGTTGAATACACACATTACACATATCTGTGTCCATATCAATGGCATTAAATAGACTGTGAACTCTGCAGGGCAGGGCCTGGACTTCAGATCTGACACAGAAGATGAAACGGTGCATATTTAATGAAGCAAACCGCATTACTTATTCAGTGGGCAGTGGATTGTTGCAACGATTTCTCATCACTGCAGATACTCAAAAGAATCCCTGGAGGAATTTAACTGTGGACTTCAAATGCATTAGGGTTAATGTGCAGAATAATAATTGCTGCACTCACAGTCTAATGTTCTAGTGAGTTCTTTTTAAACTTTTTCTCTGAAAAATTTCAACCTACAAAAAAAATAAAAAAATAGTCCAATGAATGCTCATATACCCTTTACCTAGGTTCACATATTGTTAAATCTGTGTGCATGTTTTCTCTCATTCAGTATATATAGATATATATACGCATATACATACATCCATACACACACACACACTTCTTTTCTGAACTATTTTTAAATGTTATTAGAAATATAGAGAGCAAAAGCTACTTCATCTGTAAATACTTCACCATGTATTCCTAAGAACTAAGACATTCTCCTACCTAACCTCAATACCATTATGACACCAATAAATTCAACACTAATAACTGTTAGTATTGAAAATATAAGCCATATTCAAATTCTTTTAAATTGAGGTATAATTGACATACACCATGATACTACTTTCAGATATACAACATAATGATTCGATATTTATATATATTGTGAAACGATCACATTAAGTCTAGTTAACATCCACTACCATACATACACAGTTACAGAATTCTTTTTCTTGTGATGAGACCTTTTAAGATCTATTAGCAACTATTAGATCTCAGCAATTATGTTTCTCTTAGCAACTTTCAAATATGCAGACAGTATCATTAACTGCAGTCACTGTGCTGTGCACTACATCCCAGGACTTACTGACTTTATAAATGGGAGTTTGTATCTTTCGACCCCCTTCACCCATTTTATCCATATACCCACCCCTGCTGCCAGTGGATTAGCATGAGCAAAAATAAAAGTGTAATTAGCCCAGCCGATGTGGCTCAGTGGTTGAGCATCGACCTAGGAACCAAGAGGTCATGGTTCAATTCCCAGTCAGGGCTCATGTCCTGGTTTGTCGGCTCGTTCCCCAGTGGGGGCTGTGCAGGAGGCAGCTGATCAATTATGTTTCTCTCTCATCAATGTTTCTCTCTCTATCCCTCTCCCTACCTATTTCTCTAAAAATCAATAAAAACATATTTAAAAAAAAATTAAAGTGAGTATAATTATTCTTGCCTGGCTAGTGTGGCTTAGTGGTTGAGCATCAACCCATGCCCCAGGAGGTTGCCAGCTTGATTCCTGATCAGGGCACATGCCCAGGTTGCCAGCTTGATCGTGCAGGGGGCAGCCAATCAATGTTGATATTTCTCTCTCATCTATGTTTCTATCTCTCTCTCCCTCTCCTTCCCTCTCTCTAAAATCAATAAAAACATTTTTTTTAAAGTGAGTATAATTATTCTAGAATATTCCTTTTATCAAAAGGTGACAGTGAATCCTTAAAAAGAATGCCATCAGAGAGCAATGCCACTGGAGTGAAAAAGAATATAAGGTTATAATAACTGTGGACAGGAAACTCCCAAACAGCTCCAAGTGCTGCTAAAGGAATTAATGGGACAAGATAATTCTAAAAAAATAAATGAAGAAAAAAAAAATTGGGATGGTTTACCAGATATAAAACCAAGGAATGCAGCTTGGTACCACTGGTGAAGTCAAGCACCAATGCCAAGAATTAGGTTTAAGAAAGAAGCAGTCATGAGCAGTCATATTCATATACCCATTTTACAAAGTTCTATTTAGTACGAAATTCTGACTAGTATTTTGATGACTTGTAGGAAATAAATAATTAAAGCTCTTTATGGCTAAAGATCAATACACTCAAAACTTATGTTCACAAAAATTTAGCCAAAGCCTGATGGAATATTTCATAAACTCTTTTGTGCCCATGCCATAATAAATAACCAGTAGGAGTTCCAGATTTTACTGAACTAGAGAATGGAGGCTAGTGATTTTAATATGTCTGATGGTGTTCATCTAGTGTAGCTATTGTATAATTAATACAGTGTTTTATACCTGTACTTAATACTGTATACTTAATACAGTATTTTACAGTTTTTATACCTCTTCTCCGCTGTACCAAGTCTGAATTACCTGTTACACACAAGAAGTCTTGTGAGTTCCTAATGAAGTATTATTTTGTTGATTAAGGGCAACCACACTGCAAAGCCACTGGCAGCTGCACAGGCCCAGTGGCAAAGAGCTGAGCTGAGCAAGTGTATTCAAGCGTGGCTTTTCTTCTAGAGCCAGCAGAGAGGCCCCAGCACCCTGTCTCTGAAATAAAGAGGGTCTGTTGCACACTCATGACAACCCCTGCTGGCCAATTCAGAGCTGGGAGGAATGTCCACAGGGAGTGATGAATGGCACCCGCCCTACCATTGAAGGGGACAATAGTTAGGGCACAAGGGCAGCACCACAACCCCCTCAGTGACCGAGTCTAATTAGTGAGGGGGTGGCAAAGAAACCCTGGCACAAATCACAGGCCTTAGCAGTTGGGAAGGACTGGACTCACAGGATTAACTGATTAGAGCCAGAAGGAAATGAAAAGATCAAGGGGCCTTGCTAAGGTTTAAAGGTGGCAGGATTGCCAGGTGTGAAAATTAAAATGCTGAGCCCGGCCGGGCGTGGCTCATCGGTTGAGCGTCGACCTAGGATCCAGGCGATCACGGTTCGATTCCTGGTCAGGGCACATGCCCGGGTTGTGGGCTCGATCAATGACTCTCTCATCATTGATGTTTTTATCTCTCTCTCTCTCCCTCTCCTTTCCTGTCTCTGAAATCAATAAAGATATTAAAAAAAAAAAATGCTGAGAGAAAAGAGCCTAAGGAGTAATGTCTAAACCACACTGGGGAACAGGATCCTGACCTAAGGCATTATGATCTAATAATCATGTTGTCTCTGTACGGAGGGACAGAGAGCAGAGAAAGAGAAAAAGAGAAGGCTGACAGTGCCCTCACTTAGCAGGATTTTACTTCGTTGCAGAACTAGTCCTGGTCGAGGAGTGCTTCTGAAAACAGGGTTACACCTCTCGGACTGGCTCAACCTTGTTTAAATTGTACTAGCTACAGAGCACTTGACACTTGAGAAATGGGCGCCTTCGGGGCACTTTAAAACCAGCCTCACTGCGCTGCTGCTGCCGCCTTACCTCTGCTCCAGGTACCCCAGGGCCTGCCTGACCAGCTCCATACGCACTTCCACGCTGCTGCGGCTCTTCAGGGCATCCGTTGCCGGTGCCAACAGCACGTCTGTCATTTGTTTTACCATGGTCCACATGTCAGAGATGTTCTGCACATAAATGAGATGGCACATGACAATGCTGCGGGGCTTGAGAAACTGCCTGGCTCTCTGACCTTGCAGGCAGGCAGGATGTGGAGGGAGAGGTTAATGCCTCCTGTCTGAGGCCCCCAGGCTACACCCAGCACAGAAGATGCACCTCTGCCCTGCCACCTGCCAGGCTTCCACCTTCCAATAAGCACCCTGTTTTCAGATCAATGACTATTCCAGGCTGACTAACCACCTGCATAATTAAGACCACGTAGAAGTAACAAGAACACTGAATCTCAGTGGGTCTTCCCTTAAGGGAGAGTGAATACATTTATAATCATTCAGCACGCTAGGAGTTTGAACTCAAGTAGCTGCATTTCAGTCCTTACAAGGTCATTTCAGTTTTTTAAGGCTTAAAATAAGAGTTTAACCTAAATAATATGTTTTGTCCCCCCAGGGGCCACTGCTCTTACCCCATTTTGGGAGTGTCACAGCCCCCCATTTTCCTTCCCACTCAGTCCCTTGAAAAGACTCCTTCCAGGACAGAAGCGGGGGTTCTCTCCTTTGTTACCACCACACAGCTGGGACTCTCTCTCTCCAGAATCTTCCTGGCTGTAAATACCTCCTTAAAAACGCGTTCCTGCCCTGGTGGGTGTGCTCCGTGGTTAGAGCATCAGCCCTTGCACCGAAGGGTCGCAGGTTCAATTCCCAGTCAAGGGCATGGACTTTGGTTGCAGGCTGGATCCCCAGCCACCGTCAGGGCACATGTGGGAGGCAACCAGTCAATGTCTCTCTCTCTCTCTCTCTCTCCTTCCCCCTCCAACCCTCTCCTCCACTCTAAGAAGCAATGGAAAAAAAATATCCTTGCACGAGGATTTAAAAGAAAAAAATATGTTCCCTGAATCTCTGCACTATTCTAAAGTTAAGAATCCTGGGACAACAGCACCCACTGGAGAAAAGCAGGTTTACATTTTTCCAAAGGAAAAGAGAAAATCCTGTTTTCATGTCCCCTCAAAAATTAAAACTATAGAAAATCCACCCAAATGTGACCCTTTCTAGCTGGTGAGATGGTGGTTGAATTCTTATGTTCTTCTTTAGATCTGTTTGTAGTGCCTTACATTTTACTACTTAAAAAATAAAGTTGGATACATTTTTAAAGACAAAAACCTGTGTATGAGTACTGGCTTCCATTATATCCTTCCCTCCTTTCCCCTTCCTCTGGGCCACCTACCCATCGATCCACTCACTTCTTAATTTATTTTTCCCCCAGGGAGAAAACTGGCCGTGGATAAGAACTGAGGGATGGGAATACAGACGGGGAGTCAGAGAGGAATGGAACCAACAGCATATGAAGAATGCTCTCAGACCCCCACGAGAATCGAGTTCAAGGGGCTCACAGGTGTGAAAACCACACCACCTTTACAACTCCTGTGAAAGAACTCCTCAGCCTGTCTAAGGAGGGAAACCAGTGAGGGAGGAGCTGGAGTCTGACAGGACTTTAAAACAAATACAGCTCAAGAACTCTCCTGGCCAATAATTGATCCTGGCTGAGCCTTCTGAAGATACACTAAAAATACACACATAGCCTCATCAATAAAAAACCACCCCCAAATTATTTACAATAAAACTCTGAGGAAGAGTTAACATTTTGCCCCACAGAACAGAGCGTCCTTCCAACCCACTTCTGCCCAGTCAGCAAGCTGCTACTCCAGCCTGCTCCGGACCCCAGGCTCCTCCCTGGGTCAGCTCAGCCCTACCTTATCGTCCAGCTCTGCGACAGACGCACAGAGGTCCACGAGGTTAGGCTGCAGGTGCCCGTTTACGATCTTCTCGTTATAGATATAAATCTGAAATAACGAAAAGCAAAGGCAATGGCACACTTCTATTTTCCTCTCTCCTTTTTAAAAGCTCTTGAAGCAGTGCTGAAGCCAGCTCCTGCCCATGGTCAGCAAAGCTTCAGTCAACCTGTCCTTCCAGTCTGTTCTGCCTGGCGGGCAAGGCTCTGGCCTGCTTTCCAGTCCTGTGGTTGAGCTCTGTGTAGCAGCATCCACACACCAGAGCTAACTGCTGCCCCAGCCTTCCTGATACCTGAGGAAGGGGAGCAGGGTGGTCCTGGGGGGAGTACCACAGGCCATTCTGTGCCTCTCTGCCCAGCAGACCCTCAGTCCCAGTGAGCAAGGACCAAAGGGGGAGATGGACAATGGATGGACTCCTGTGACTGCTTCCTAAGAACCCGAGGCAAAGTTTGGTAATCTTTGAGCAAAAGGGTGGAATGGGCCAGGCCCAGGGCTTGTGGACTGAGTGAGGAGGGGTAGTCGCAGCCCTCCGCGGGTTAGAACAGCAGCTGCTGCACTTTGGAGCATCCATTTCTCCTTAGTGAATGTTGTTAAGGAAAAGGCACTATGTGATGCTTAAGGTATGGAAAAACCACTATTACTTTGAACTGTACTTCAAAAGAACTAAAATAATGATGATAAAAACTAGTAAGTTCTAGTCTTTTTACATCTGAAGTTCTTGCTCTACCAGGGACTGAACAAGGTAGTGATGTTAGACAAATCAGGAGACCACCAAACCTACTTCCCTCTACTGTAAATGGGGGGTGCTACCAGGAAGCCTCCAAGGCCGCTGTAAAGACTAAATAAAAATGGGTTTGACCAGCCGGCGTGGCTCGGCGGTTGAGCAGCATTCTATGATCCAGGAGATCGCAGTTCGATTCCTGGTCGGGGCACATGTCTGGGATGTGGGCTCGATCCCCAGCGTGGTTGGGGTGTGCAGGAGGCAGCCAATCAATGACTCTCATCATTGATGTTTCTCTCTCTCTCTTTCCCTCTCTCTGAAATCAATAAAGTTATATATTTAAAAAAAGATTTTTAAACTAAAAGGCGGTGTTTACTTACTCAATGAGCATTTAGGGGCTTTCCCTCTGCAAGGTACTGTGTTCAACTTGGGATATAAAGACTAACTCTCCATGGAGGGGACAGACGTATAAACAGCTACACGACATTGTGGTATCCTTAGTGCTAGAAAATGTTAAGTTTTATGAAGCCTTAGTGTTCATAGATACAGAAGATACAGAGTTTCTTTCCTCAGAAGCATATTTATTAGGCTTGAACTCATGGTGGCCATGGCAATGGAAGGAGTCAGCCATACAATGAAGGTGAACTTTAAAGTATGTAAATGCAGCAGGGGAGAGATCTCAAAACTAGAGCAGAAGGAAAGAAATGAGGGTCCAGTAGTAAAACCGGAGGGATTTAGAAGGAGGGGGACTCGTGTGTGGTAAGCTGCTGCTGCTGGCTTCGGCTTCCTGGTTAGAAGTGGCCACGATATGCTGAGTTCTTCTCAACAAGGGGTATAAGAGGCATGGAAGCCTGCCACCCTCAATTCAAGAAACAAGATAATTGTCTCCCCTTGATACTTTGTGCAGGGAAGCGGCGAATCAGAATAGAACACAGGTGGCCAGCACTGCTTTATTCAGAAAGTCAGTTCCAGGGACATACTGTCCTCAGGGCCTTTTCAGTCCAACGAGTCCCTGTGCTCATGGCAAAGCACCTCAATCCATACCCACACGACTGCATGGTCATGATACACAACCAGGACCAGGGTCCCACCACAGCCTGAGCTTATCCAGGACAACATTAGGTAGTGGTGAGTACATTACGCTTACCAAGCAGAAAAGCATTTAGAAAATTTCTCAACAAGGGGTGAAGAAGGATTTCTGATAATACCATCAGCCTACCAGGTAATTCAGTTAATATAGAACTCCATTTGCTAAGCAGTGCAGTTACTCAAGGCTTTACTGTACATGGGCTACTGCCAAGTGCAAAATGAGATGCCTGGCCCATGCAGAGGCAGAGTTCAATTTCCCTACATCAAATCGGAGCCAGTCTGGTAGCCAATTTTATGGAATTCTCCAGTGATCTAGATGGTAAAATATTAACCAGTCCTCTGAATGAAAACCCAACTTGCTTTCAGGGTTTGACTTTCACATGGAGTCTTTGTTCTCTTTTACTCCCCAGGAGGCCCACACAGGATTTTCCTTGGTTCGATCTTCCTTGAGAGTGTGCTCACCTGCCGGGCATAGGCCATCTCGATGCTATCCAGAGAGCTTCGACCAGGGGGTCCCGTATCACTGATGTAACTTGGCTGTAGATAAATACACATTTACCAGAATTGGTTAAGAACAGCATTCAGTAATATAAACAAACAAAAAATCATATATACACACACTTGTCTTTACAAAGCCATGAGTCTGTTTCCTAGCCAGACTTCCTCCAAATAATGATTTTAGGGGTTTCATTAGAAAGCAACTTTTTTTACCATGAACATGAGAAGGAGGCAGGCATAGGACAACTCAACTCAAAAATAACAGGAAGTGGGATAAGTTGCAAGGCTATTTCAATGACTGGTTCCGGAAATGCACATATTCCCAACATTCAGTTCAATCCCAAGCCCCCTCTCCACCTCGACATCCCTCACCATGGCTTCACAGCAGTGAGGCCATCATTATTATGTGTGGACCTCCTGTTTCCATCAGTCATATCACACAGCTGAGGGAATGGGGTTTACAGAGAGGGTCACAGGACTGGGATGCAACATTTCCAGTCTAGAGTCCACACTAAGACAGTAGTAGCTGCTGATTAGTTTTTGGCATCTGAAGATCTGAAGCCAGTCTAGGTTCGGCAAGTCATTCAGTCATTCCGTAAACATCTGCTAAGTGCCTGCCTGCCAAGTGCATAAGCTGTGTGCACATCGATCCCCACAGGAATGGCAACGAGCTAGGCCGCAGGGACTGTCCTCAAAGACCTTACTGTCTTTGGACATAAAAGTTTATATGGAAAAGTTTAGTAGTCTTTTTTTTTTTTAAAGAAAGACAAAAGTTAATGTTTAGTTAAGTTTATTCCCTACTGCAAACAAACATGGATCAAAATGAGGTGTACCCTATAGATATGTCCTTAAATTTCTAATACATTACTTCGTACTGTACTGTAGCAGAATCCAAAGTTTTTATGCTTCTCTCATTAAAAAAAAAAAAAAAAATCAATGCTCTACTCTCTAAAATCTAAAACAAAGCAGTTTAAAGTAGGCCTCCTAGGAAACCGGTGGGAGACAGCAGCAAAACTTCCTAGCACTAGCAAAGCTGGTTAGAGGAGGTGAGCGTGAGCTTGCCCTGGGAGGAGGGTAGAGAGGAGAGAGGGCTGGAGGCAGAAAGGTGGGCTGTACATGCTCAGGTTCTGGAGAATGAACTGGACTGTCAGGACACCTGGGTTCTAGGAGGGCCACTTTCTCCCTGGCTTTGGGGTCTGGCACTTTTTCTTGGAGTCTCTGGTTCCCATCAACTAAATGAAGGGGCTGTCCCAGTCAATCTCAAGAGGTCCTCCTCAGCCCTCACTTTCTGCAGTCACTGGTATTAAAAGAGCTTTAAACACTTTACTGATCTTGGTAGATGCTGCTGGCTGGCTGATCCAATAACTATTCTAAACTCCTACCTCTCATCTCTACCCCCTGCTACCTTTCAGTCTGGCATATAGAGTTAAATATATACCCAGTGGTCATTCCTGTCTGAGACACAAAATTATTTAAAACCACCAGGCTATGATAACATAACTACACTCATTGAGCACCTACTACATGCCAAGCACTAATGTCCATGTATTAAATCCACAACCCTATGAGACATGTACTTTCGCTATATCAATTTTCCAGATGAAGACACCAAAGCACATGGAAAGCAACTTGCCCAAGGTAACTCCAATAGGAAGTAGTGGAGCCATGGTCTGAATTCAAAGTGGCACCACACTGCCTGACAGAGCAGCTTGGGACAACTTTCCAAGGACAGCTATCAAACAAGAGAGAGTAGTGGTCAGAAATCCTGGCTCCAGCACTCATAGCTGTGTGACCTTGACTGAGTATATTGCTTTTTTTGAGCGTCAGTTTCTTTAGCTGTAAAACGGGGCAGTGATGAGCTGCTTGGCATAGGTCTGTGATGAAGATTAAAAATGGAAGAAAAATATGCCCTTACAACACCGTTGTGAGGAGTAAGTAGAAAGAGCTCAGCATAGTGCCCAAGACTTGGCCAATAAATGCCAGCTAGCTGTTATCACTTTTTAAACAAAATATAAACAACGGTAATGAACATAGAAATAAATCCTACACTGAACAACAACAATAGATAGATATGAACACTACAGAAACATAATCTGAAATGTTTTACATTGTGCTTTCTGGAAATTCTCATCTCACTTTTCTACAATAAACACATTCCGGTATGAACAGAAGCCCCGCCAGTTCATTTTCGATGAGCTGGACTAACTCTGGGTGTTCCCAGTAACACTGAGTTGAGGAGGGACGGTTCTCTAAGACAGCCACCTTTCTGGAACAGAACTAACCACCGAAAGCTGATGGTCCCAAAGTCTTTTTAAAGAACAGAGCACTAAGCCTGTTAATTCCAGTACCTAACTAGGGGGAATGAATAGGGAGATGAAAGGGAAACAGCACTAAAACATTTCTGCAAGGACACAGTTGTTACAGCTAAATATACATAAATAGCCTTGAGAAATATTTTCCAGTACTAAAAACCCAATTCTTAAAGTTATCCATTTAGAAAGTAGTTGGTTTTCAGGCTTCAGATTTCCATTTAAATTAATTTTGCTTAATGCTCTTGTTTTCAAAAGCACCTTTCCTTCATTTGCCCTTGGCTAAGCCTCCGTGTCACCACACATAAAGTCAATTATCCGTCAACAGGATGTGTACGTGCACATTCCTAAGCAGAGGAACCAGCAAATGTTTGCTGGAATTTCAAAGCCAGGGGCTGCTTGAGGGCTGGGAAACCAGCATACTGTGTGGAAGTAACATTCCAAACTCCTCAGACCTCTGCGTTTCTCTGCACAGGGCCCAGACTGAAGCACAGTGGGGGTGAGAGGAATAAGGAACCAGAGACCAGAAAGGCAGGGAGGGAAGATGGAAGGTGGGGCCAGAGAAGACAAGGGGCTCACCCAGGAGTTTAGAGATATGTGCAGAAACAGCCACCTCTGGGAGCACAGCCACGAGAAGGGTCCTCTTAGAGCAAATGGTGTTCCCAAAACAGTCATTCTAAGAGAGCATTCCAGAACAGCAGGTAGGACGTGAAGAGTGGCAGGAGGGAACTGCAAACTTTTACTAAGCAACTACTTTTGTACAAAGAGTACCCAAGGATAAATCAAACATTCTAGGTTAGGGAAAAAGTATGGGAACTAGCACTCCTAGCAAAACAAGTACAGAATGAAAAGGAAATATGATGATACTACAGAAGAAAGGGAGGTGGCTTTCTGTGAGCACAATGGACGCAAAGTGATTCATTTTCAATGCTGGGTATAACATCTGTACACAGAAACCAGTACTACTAGGAAATAAACAGCAACTGGGAACCAGAAGACCCAGGTTCCAAGTGCAACCCAACTGTGTGACCTTGGGTAATGATGACATCTACCTTCTCTGTAGCCTTGTTCTTCATGGATGAAATGAGAAGGAAATGGGGGCCATTTATATGATGAAACCTATTACAGTCACACAAAAATGATGGACACCTCCATGTACTAACCTAAAAAAAGTTCCAACATACGTTTTTTAAAAATCAAAACATAATGCTAAACTATAGAATCTAATACATAAAATGGTGCCGTTTCTGGAATCAACTGATAATAAATTGATTAGATGGCCAGATGCCTACAAATGTGCGCACGTGTGCCTGAGAGGGAGCTGTAAGTATAGGATGTGCTCCATTGTCAGAGGTTATGTTTGGGTCGGGGTGGGAGAGAGTGGCAGAGTTTTCATAAGTGGGTCTGTACCCCTCTACCATCAGAATACTGTGCCAGAAGGAGGTGTCCATGTATGACACATCATGGAGTTACAATGAAGGGCTTGTGAGTTTTTTAAATTCCTTTTTCAAAGAGCAGCAGATCGCGCTATCTCTAAATGGAAATTCTACTCAAACTTCAATACCTGAAACAAATCCACTCCCTAGGAAACTACCAGGGAGCTATAAAATACAGTTTGGAATCATCCAGTCTGGGGCTTTCAGATTCAAACTCTGTCTATATTTTACTGTATTCCATCTACTGCAAGACAAAATGTTATTTATGTAGGAAGAAAAATGTCAAATTGAGGTGGTGAACACGCAGTACAATATATAGATGATGTATTATAGAACTGTACAATTAAAACCTATATGATTTTATTAACCAATGCCACCCCAATAAATTCAAGAAAGGAAAAAAAAGTCAATTAAACTGCAACACACCATTGATTTTAAGACATATCCTGGTTTCAGAAATGTTAAAATGTGAGAAGGATATGTGACTGGGAATTAATGAAATATGGTATTAAGAGACTACGTCCATAGGCGCTGTTCACACATCAGTGTGGATGGAATGTGACAATTATTATCTATAACTTTTAAGCTACAACTTAGCTTCTCTACTGAGCCTGTTACTTGCTAGGCTATCATTTTCCATTCAATACATTAAAGGGCGATCCACTGACTACGTCTAATACCAACAAAGCCTCTAGGCCCCTCTATGGTTAAATTTACCTTTAAGTGCTGTTTTTAAAGTTGGCCAAGATATATCGACTCCCAACACTACTCAGACCCCATGTACTGCCACACCAGCAAAGCCACACCTACTAGAGCCAGGACTAGGTCGGGCACAAGGGTTCTTTGCCAGGAGTCTCTTTCTTGCTTCAAAGCATATCCTTCTTATTCAGCCCACACCTGAAAAGCTATTAACCACCTTCCAATCCCCACCTTCCTTTAAAAAGTACACCTCTTTCTTCAGTGGTACCCTAAGGAGATTCATGTCCCAAACTGAATTTACGTCACTGAGCCATCCTCTCCCTCACTGAAACTCACCAGGAATAGACATGAGCAACGCCACTGCTCTTCTGTTCTCAGGCTTGGGGGAAATGTCTCGAGAACCACCATATCCTAGTTCATTTCTGCTTTCAAAAAAATAGCCTCGAGCCTCTCTTTAAATTATCCAAATCTGGATATTTTCCTTCAAATGTAAGGTCAGCTCCAAACGACTGGAAGCCTCCTTTCTAACTAATGACTCTCTGGATTCCAACAGCCTTATTCCTAAAAATAAACACTTAAAAAGGGACAGATCCTACTAAAATGAACTTAATAGTGTGGAGCTCACCAAATAGTGGCAGCTACCATAAATGCCGCTGGATGTGCTGTGTGTGCTCAGCACTGGGCTAGGTACTTTGCACACAACCTGTCAGTTGTTCAAGAGAGGCCTGTACAGTGCGGAAACCGGCTCAGGGAACCTCGCTCGGCCTGCCGAATTTCAAAGCCTGGTTCTGGCCTTTACCTTATGTGGTTTCCTATAAAGAGGGTAGAGAAAGTGCCTGCCCAAGTGTGGATACTATCACCTTGAAGAAAATTATATGAAAAAAGCCTATAAAAACACATGATTCCACACATCCACCAGAATGGTTAAATTAAAAACGACAAAAAATACCAACTGTGGCAATGACTTGAATAAATGGAATTCTCATGCCCTGCCGGGGAGAGGGTACATCATTAGAACCACTTTGGAAAAGTACTTGGCAGTAGCTACCAAGGCTGAACATATGCATGCCCTGTGACCCAGCAATTCCCCTCAGGTGTTCCCGACAGAGACACAAACATACATTCATCAAAAGAAACGTAGAAGAATGTTCACAACAGTGCTATTTATAAGAGCCCAAACTGGGAACTATCCAAATGTCCGTCAACACCAGAGTGGATACACAGATTGCAGTTACACTGTTCAGCCATGAGAACGAATGGCCTTCAACTACATGCAATGATATACAGAATGTTAAGCAGAAACAAGAGTACATATTGTATGACTCCATTTACATAAAGTCCAAAAACAGGCAAAATTAATCTATGATGTGGGAAGTCACAATGATGGTTCCCTTGTTGGAGGTGGTGAGGGGTAGGGACTGGAAAGGCATACAAGGAGGACTGCTTGGGTACTGGTAATGTTGTTTCTCCATCTGGGTGTGTTCCATTTGTGATCATTCACTGAGCTGTACACTTATGATGTGGGCTTTTCTGTACACGTTGTACTTCAGGAAAAGAGTTCAAGAACAACAGCAACAAACAACAAAACCCACAGGGGTCGATAAAGTGGCAATTCACTGGATAACCTAGAGAGAAAACCACTGCATCACACACTGGCTTTTACAGCCAACCTATCCAGTCTGCTAGGTGTCACACAGAGAACAGTAAGTGTTTCTAACTCCCTTCTGAGGGGACTTGAGGTCAAGGAAGAAGTCTGCTAAATAGACTAGTTTATTTTTAAGGGAACTATCAAGAAAGAACATCTCATTAGCAGCTTATAATTACTTCCGAATCCCAATACAGACTACAACCTATTAACACCATTTTAAAAAATGAAGTTTATAAAATCATGAGCTATTCTATTTATCTGCTCAGACTCACAAGAAATTGAGAAAGAAACATTAGGCTGACCAAGGGTTTAATATATTCTTCTTTCCCAAAGACTCTGATCTGAGTCTTTCAAGTCTTTGAGTCTAAGAAATGTGGAACAGGAGCCTTAAGGAGTAATTTCCTAAGACAAATGACTTTAGTACCTATTTATTTGGGGGTAAACTTAATAGAAAAACTGGTTTTTAAATTGGGAGTAAATCTGTAGATATGGGATATGTAACGTTACCCTGCAGACATGACAAACTGCCAAGCTATCCACCCTTGACCCACACTTCAACAGAACAATGGTCTAGAAGCCAACAGTCCTGGGTCTCACCAGCATATTACATGTCTCTCTGAGCCTCAGCTGTCCTACCTCTTGAGGGAAAAGAATGCTAGCTAACCATAAAACTACTTATCAGGAAGCATTGGTGAAAGTATTTGAAATGTCTAACACTACAATTTTTACATTATAATTTTAAATATACACCTCTAAATTATCTGAAACTGCTTTTAAAAAATAATAGTACAGGATGGCCATTATGGGTCAGGTGCTTTACATTATCACTAATCTTCCCAATAATCACATTTCACCAGTGAAGACAATGAAGGTCTGCAGGGTTTAATAACTTGGACAAGGTCCCAACTAGTCAGTGGGGAAGCTAGAATTTGAACCCAGGGCTGTGCTCTCCACAACACCAGAGCAGCAAATGTGTGACAAGCCACAGCTCCCTGGCACAGGGCAGACATCACTAATCAAGCCACAGCTTCCCAGCACAGGGCAGACATTCACTAATCAAGCAAGACACTCATCCTGCTGATCCCAAGGTGCAGCCTCAACATTCCTCTCAGGAAGGGTCTCCAGAATATATTAAGTGAAAAATGCAAGAAACAGAACAGAACATACAGTAAGCTAACTTTTGTTAAGAAGGAGGGAGGGATAAGAATTATAGTCTCATATACTTGTATTTGTATAAAGAAACACTGAAAATATGCACAAGAAACTAACTGCTTCTGGGAGAGGCAAAAAGGGGAATGAACAAGCTTTTGGGGACAGGGTACTTCAATTCTTGAATCATATAAATACATCGCCATTTTTAAAGAAAACCCTTGACCTAGTACTACCATCAATCAATACATTCTAATGAGAGAAACAGACCATAAGCAATATAAAGACATAAAACATATACAGTAGTATATGGGAGGAAGTGCTGCATGGGGAGCGGTTGGCTTGGATTTCCAACAGCAAGACCTTGGAGGGCTTCACTGAGATGGTGCTGGGTAAATATGTGAAGGAATAACCATCTGAGGGAGACAGCCATGCAGCTATCTCGGGGAAGAGCATTCTAGGCAGAAGTAACAGGAAGCACAGAGGACCCGAGGCAGGAGCAAGACTGCCAGGTTTGTTCAGGGACCTGTAAGGAGCTCACAGGGCTGAAGAAGTGAGAGCAATGGGGAGTAGTAGATGGGGAAGTTGGAGAGGCAACAAGATCCGGTCAGGCAGGGACTTCCAGGCCACGGTGCAGACTCTGGCTTCCACTCCAAGTGAGATGGGAGGGTCCCAAGCAGAGGAGTGACTCAATCTAACCTGTGTTTTAATAGCGTTACTCGTTACTATGGCTGCTATGTTAAGAGATTGTACAAGGGGTACAAGGGCAAAAGCGGGGAGACCAGCATGGTCCACAACCTCTAAGATGGTCCCCAATAATCCCCATCTCCTGGGAGTTAAGCCCTTGTATAATCCTCTCCCCCTGGGTGTAGGCTGGATTTAGTACTTACTTTGAACAGAGGGGATAGATAGGATATTACTTTTAAGATTAAGTTATATCAAGACTGTGGTTTTTGTGTTGGGGGTGCTTTAGCTCTCTCCCTTGGATCCCTCACTCTTGCTCTAGCAGAAGTGGGTTATGTTATGAGTAGTACAGTTGAGAGACCCATATGATGGGAAACTGATGTCCCTAAGCCAAGAGCCAGAGAGGACCTGAGGCTTGCCAAGAACCACATGAATGAGCTTGGGAGTGGATCTGTCCTGAATTGAACCTTGAGATGAGTGTAGCCTCAGCCAACACCTTGATGGCAGCCTCAAGAGACCCTGAGCCAGAAATACTCAGCTAAGCTAAATGTCTGTTTTCAGCCATTACGGTTTGGAGTGATCTCCTACATGGCAATAGGTAATTGAAACAACCAGTTAGGCAAGTTCAATAATTTGAGCAAGAGCTTACAGTAGTTTGGACCAGAGTGCTAACAGTGGAGGTGGTAAGAAGTGGTTGAATTCTGGGTATATTTTGAAAGTAGGTTTACCAACATGTGCAAGACGAGGTGGAAAGAGAGAACAAAAATGAATCTGTGGCTTTTGATCTGAGCAAGTGAAAAACTGGAATTGCCATTTATAAAGATGATTAACTTTGTGAAGAGAAAGTTGGCACCAGGAGGGACATGGGGGGCAGTTGCGATCTTGACTCAGTTCTGTACATGTGTAGCTTGAGATGGCTCTGCGACATCCAAGTATAGCCAAGAAGCCACTAGATAAATGAGTCTAGGGCTTGGGGCTTCGATGTATATTTGAGTCTTCAGCAGACAGATGATATTTAAAGCCACAGGCTCAGACAAGATCAACAGGGCAGTGATTGAGGAAGAAACAAGAACAGGTCAAGGACTGAGCCCTGGGACACTCAAACATCTAGAGGCCAAGGAGTATGAGGAAAATTCAGCAAAGGAGGCTGAGCAGAAGCAGCCAGACATGTTGGAGGAAATCCAGGCAATCTAGGCAGCCTAGAAGCCAAGGGAGAGAGAGTTATCAACTGCGCCAAGATGGCCAGCGGTCAAGTAGATAAGCATTCTTTGACCTCACATTTTTATTAATAGTGGTTTATCTCTTGGACTCAACCTACCTCACTTTCTTGAGTAAAGTCAAGGGCATCTTCTCCTGAGGCCAGCAGTGTGTGGAGAATTCTCTGTTTCACTTGCTCCCACTCGACCAGCATTGACTCTCGATGATACTCCTCAGCCATGCCAAAGGTCTGTCAGAGTCAAGGAGAGAGATGGCTCAAATGAAAAACAGAACATGGTTTCTTTAAGCCCCTCAGATCTACCATCTTTCCATAAGTAGAGAAAACGCAATTAACTTTACAAATTATCCTTAAAGAGTTCACTGACAACTGTTCGCAACACACCCTAGTTCATCAAATCTAACACATTAAAATTTTTTTTAAATTGTGGTAAAATACACATAACAAAATTTACCACCTTAACCATTTTTAAGTGTACAGTCAGCGATATTAAGTACATTCACGGTGTTGTGCAACCATCACCACCATCCATCTCCATAACTCTTTTCATCTTACAAAACTGAAATTCTGTACCCACTAAAGCATAACTTTCCATTCCTTCCTCTTCCTAGAGCCTGGCAACCACATTCTATTTTCTGTCTATGTCTCCGACTACTCTAGCTACTTCACAGAAGTGGAATCATACAATATTTGTCTTTTTGTGACTAGCTTATTTCACTTAGTATAATGTCTTCAAGGTTCACCCATGTTGCAGCATATGCAGAATTTCCTTCCTTTTCCCCACTGTATGTATGTACCATATTGTGTTTATCCACTTATCTATCCACAGGCACTTGAGTTGCTTCTACCTTTTGGTTATTCTGAATAATGAATGCTGCTATGAACATGGGTGTACAACTATCTCAAGTTCCTGCTTTCATTTCTTTGGGGTATATACCCAGAGTGGAACTGCTGGATCACATGGCAATTCTGTTTAATTTTTTGAGGGATTGTTTCCACCAACACTATACCATTTTACAATCCCATCAACAGTGCACAAAGATTCCACTCTCTCTGCATCCTCACCAATACTTACTATTTTGTTGTTTTGGGGCTTTTTTATAGTAGCCGTCCTAAATGGGTATTCTCATGGTTTTAATTTGCATTTCCCTAATGATGAAAAGATGTTGAACATCTTTTCTTGTGCTTATTAAGACAAATACAGGGTGGAAAATAATACAATAAATAATAATACAAGAATAAACCCTGTTTCACATATTCACAATCGCAAACCTACTTTTGCCTCACCCTGTATATTTTTATAACCTCTGAAATTAGGTTACACATTACAACTGACAGCATATCAGTTTATTTTCTTTGTAGTACATATGATAACAATGGCTTATAAAAGCAATGCTATCTTAAGATTTAATAAGCACCTGCAATAAGAAAACATAAAAACAAAAGATTCTCCCAGTATCTTCCTTTTTTTTTTTTTTTTTTTTTTTAAGAAATTGATATTTTCATAGGAGGAAGCAAACCAGTGAAAGAAAAACAGAGCCTTCTATGGTTGGGTTTTCTACCGTCTACTTAAAGTCACTACTGAAATGTCTGGCAAACCTTGCTCCTGTCTACTGCAGTTGTTACCAAAACAAAGGCACTGAGAAGGAAAAGAAAAGAGAAAAAGAAGAGAGATAGAAGAAAGGGAAGAAGGGAGAGAGAAAGGGCAAAATAAAGCCCGGGAGGAAGCTGAAGCAACCTGCAGGGAAATCCCAAACCATCACCTCTCGGCCTGTTACTCTTTAATTGGCAGGCCAGGCTTCCATAAGCTTGGTCCCAGTTTCAACAGCCATCTCATTTACAACCTGATTACAGTCAGATTGGTCTCTAATTAGGCACACCAAGGGGATGAGCACTAGTAATGCCTGCTTTATTTTTGGCAATGCAGATAATTTATACTGATGATAACCATACATGTGAGCTTTGAAAAACTGTTAGAGAAATCACATATAGTCTTCCTACAAATGGGATGTTTGACTATGGACCAATACTTATTAAAATGTGAAAAAGAGAGACACCAGACATACATAAAACTGATTAGGAAAAAGGCTGGCAGGTCTTGCAACTTTGATTTTGGTTCACCTATCAATGGATCTCTTTTCTAATATGCATTCTGAAGACACAAGGAAAATGATGATCACAAGCTTTGAAAACAGTGTTCCATCCAGTTTTCTTCTGAGAGTCAGGCAGAATGGACCACTCCAATCAGTTAGCCTGGACTGAAAAAGTACCTAGAGAAAAATCATTTTCTCTTGATACATTAGCAAACTTATACGCGAAAGCTACACATTTTGAAAAGAGAGAAGTATGTTAGAATGGAAAGGTGGGGGTGGGGGGAGTCTCCCTAGAAGGTATCCAGAAATAGTGTACAAGTGAACCTCAATTTTTCTAAAACTCTTCCTATTAGTGGTCAGACCAACCACCTCCTCAGCCTTGAACTTCTCCCAGCAAGGGACAACAGAGGGCCACATGGCATGAGGACCAGGGTGTGTAGAAACAAGGTGGGGCAAGGCTTTCCAAGCATGTAGCAGCAAGTGAGGCGCTAAGCTGTGGCACTGACCCAGGATACTACAGGGTCACAAGAGTTTTTCTTAAGGACAAGAATGGCAGAAAAGAAAACAGACAATATACCATCCAGAGATACTGCTGACAAGGATGGTGGGGTTACCTGCAGCATCATGCAGAGGCAGAGGGACAGTAAGTGGGGATTAACCATCCTGTTAATCACGCTGCCCACCTATATGCCAAGAACTCCTGCTTCTTGAATATAGGAAGTACTCTGAAAACTGGCAGCTTTCTGGGCCCAAACCCTCAGATAGATCTGCGAAGTATGCCAGTTACTCATTTAGAAACAACCCCACAACCTGAATAAACAGCACTGTGGTTCCATTCATCATTAGTGTGATAAGGAGCCTTAAATAAAAATGAATGGCCCAAAATTAAAATTCTCTTCCCTTGGCCACAACACTCCCAGCTTATCTTAATTACATTAGAGATAATGGAACATCCAATTTGTGGGCTAATCAGGAATGATCAGCCACCCATCTGCCCTATTCTAGCCCTTTAGACTCACATGATGGGTTAGGTGCAAAGGAGAATGTCAACTAGAAGAGCTCATGTCAATGAGCTCAATGTCAACAGAGCTACTCAACTAAAAACTATGAGTAGCCCAGCCGGGCATGGCTCAGCGGTTGAGCGTCGACCTAGGATCCAAGCGATCAGGGTTCGATTCCCGGTCAGGGCACATGCCCCGGTTGTGGGCTCGATCAATGATCTCTCATTATTGATGTTTCTATCTCTCTCTCCCTCTCCTTTCCTCTCTCTGAAATCAATAAAGATATATTTTAAAAAAACACACAAAAACACAACCAAACAAAAAAAACCAAACTATGAGTAGAGGACAGTGGGGGTCAGAAGCAAGGTGGGAAGTAGGGAATAATAGGAACAAGAAGGAAAGAAACTCAAAGGAAGGGGAAGGGATGACCTGGAAGGGCTTGCAGAGGTCTAAAATTAAGACAGGACAAACCACAGAAAATGACAAAGTAGTGGAGAAACTATGACAAATTTAATCAGGATCTTTCAAGTTATGTGTGGAAATAGAGCTCTTTGGTATGGCCCATGTGGTTCAGCGGTTGAGCATCGTCCTAGGATCCAGATCTTGGTTTGATTCCCGGTCAGGGCACATGCCCGGGCTGCAGGCTCAATCTCCAGTGTGGGGCGTGCAGGAGGCAGCCGATCAATGACTTTCATCATTGATGTTTCTTTCTCTCTATCTCTTCCCTTTCCCTTCCTCTCTCTGAAATCAATAGATATATTAAAAAAGAAAGAAAGAAATAGAGCTCTTTGAACACAGTTAAGAAAGAAAGGCAGGAAGAGAACTGGGCAACTGAATTGAGAACAGTGGAGAGCACTCAAATCCTTTTTCATAAAGGGAAGAGGGCAATATGCCTTGACTTCACACCTGCTTATTACTGAGCTGTTGCTGGCTTTTAGAAGCTCTACATATGTTCTGATAATGTTGTTATGTTTGTGCTGGGATGCACCAAATGGGAAAAGATAGGACACATTTGTAGTTTTGTATCTTGCTTTCTTGGCACTTCAGCAGGATATTGGCAAGTTATTCAAACATGAAATTACCACCAAAATGCCAGGAAGCTGCTCAGCCTTTCTTTGAAAATGACTCCCGTTCAGTGGCAATCTCCGGGGGTCCACTCAGGGGAAAGGTCTCCCTCAGGCTGGCTCCCAACACTGGAAAATCTTCCTCACAAACACATATGCACACATCTTGCACTGTGGTATGTCACTTAAATGTTTTGGCTGGCTGCACATTTAGTCTCAGTATGGCACAATGTTCAGAGACTGCCAATTCTAGAAACACATTCCACAGAGTAAGTGGATTGATTAATAAGGCTCGGTGGCATTCGACAGTCCTAATTTAATTGCATCGGTCCTTTGCAGCAGGAGAATCAAAGTTGGTAGCTCACTCAAAGTGTGAACAACAAAAAAAATTTTTTTAAATATTTTCAAATCTGAACCAAGTGAATTCCTCTATTTCTACAAGTAAGTACTGTTGCCAAAAATATAATAAAATTTTAGGGCATTTTACTCTGATAATTAAACATGTCAGTCCTTTGGAACATTTTCTTGTAAATTAGAGCTGGCAAGTCCCTCTGCTGCCCTATCTCACGTCAACCCTACTGGGACCCTTCTATCTGCATGGAACATTTTAATAAAGTACACTAAGAAGCAGTAGTTTTTTCACTTTATTATTTATTACATAAATAATACAGAAATATATTTCACTTGATATATAAAGATTATGTAAGTGAACAGCAAAACAGAGGTTTCACTTCACCCCTATCCACCTGCCTTCTAAAAGACTAGCTGCCTTTTTAGAATCAATTCCACATGATCTTCCCCCCGCCAAAGACTCAGTTCCACCTTCCTCCTCCCTCCCCAAAAGACTCTGGTGACCTGAAAAATCTCTTACTCCATAATGGGAAGTTGTGGAAAGGTTTTGATTTTTTAATCCTTGTCAGAAACAAAGAGAGATAACTCACATGTTAGTAAAATAAGTGATCTCTGAGTATCTTGAGGGAATGCTTGTTGCAAAATACTGCTACACATTTAACGGCTGTTCTGGCTGACTTTTTTACCATGCTTTCAAGGGTCAAGCTAGTTTGTTTTTGTTTTTTCAAGAGCTTGAAGGCAGCATGAAGAATGAGATCTTGCCCTGTCCGGTGTGGCTCAGTTAGTTGGAGCACTGTCCTGAACGCTGGAAGGTCACGGGTTCAATTCCCAGTCAGAGCACACGCCTAGGTTTAGGGTTCGATTCCTGGTCGGGGAATGTACCAGAGGCAACCTATGGATGTTTCTTTCTCACATCGATCTTTCTCTCTCTCCCTCCCTCCTCTCTCTCTAAAAATCAATAAAAACATATCCTCGGGTGAGGATAAAAAGAATGAGATCTTGCCATTTGCAACAACATGGACGGACCCAGAGGGTGTTACACTAAGTGAAATAAGTCAGACAGAGAAACAGAAACACCATATGACTTCACTTGTATGTGGAATCTAAGAAAACAAAACAAATGAACAAATAAAACAAAACAGAAACAGACTCACAGATACAGAGAACAGGGCGCAAACCTCCAGTTATTAAAAAAAGTCACAGCGATGTAATGTACAGCATAGGAAAACAGCCAATATTACCGTAATAACTTTGTATGGTGACAGAAGGTTACTAGACTTATTATAGTGATCACATTATAAGGAATATAAAAGTTGAGTCACTATGTTGTACACCTGAAACTAAATATTATATATCAACTATACTTTAATAAAAATAATAAATATAAAAGGTAGCATAGAAAGCCAATTTGGGTGATAAAAGAGAAAGAAATTGAGGAAAATAATGATCATAATTGCCTCTCTGAACTGCTGATTTAGTTGAAAATACCACTTTTTCCTATAACAATGAAATGAAAGAATTGTCTGGCCATTCCATTTTAAGATTAATTTCATAATTGACCAGCCCAGTATTTCAGATGCATTTTGGTCACTAAATACGAATGGAGTTCCAAGCATGATGGTTTCCTCAAAAACAGTTCCTGCAACTCCCTCTAGTGAACTCACTGCTAGGCAGGAGAGCTGGCCTTGGGCACAGCCTCCAGCTTCCAGAACCTGCGCTCCCAGTACACAAGGCTGCCCTCACCATGGTTGTACATCTACACAGAGGCTCGTTTCTTACCCTCTTCCGGGACTCTTCAATGGCAGACAGCAGGGCATTGTCTTTCTCATTCTTTAGAAAGCCCTATGAAAGGGGGAGAAATGACAGAGTTAGGTTCAAATTAACCTTCCAAAAATAAAAAATACACTGTAGGGGGGAAAAATAACCATAAGGATATCTTCTACCCTGCCCACCTTCACCCTCATAAAAACCTTTCAACTGGAAAATATCAGAATAGATGGTTTCTATAGCTGTTTCCTAGTTTCTTTCATTCTGGGAGCACATGATGATTATCAGGAGATAAAGTCCCCATAAAGCAGTAGTGTAAAGTCTCATGTCCTATAAACATAAAATGTGAACAGTCAGGAGTGCCCTTCAATTCCTAAAAGGCTCAAATTATAGTATAGATATAGCTTTGGCCACATGGCCAGTCACAGTGCCTCTAATGTTCCTTAGTCTATATTTCTCTGTTGCTTTCTTTCTTTCCCTTTTTTTTTTAAATGAATAGGCCATTTGTTTAATGGCTGGAACTTTTTAATTTATTTATTTTTCTCTGTTGCTTTCAATGAATTCTTCAATTTCTTCCTAAAACTGAGGAAGCCACTGACATCTACTTGTATGGATATTTTTCACCTGTTTTTCAATGGCTGGGATACCCGAAAACTCATTTCTTTACACATTGCTTCTGGGGTTTTGCAACATGTCCTCCCTATTTCAGGCCTGATGCCATCTGCTACTTGATTAATACAGGTGAGGTGAGAAGGAGACAGTCCACAGTCTGGTTTAATATGCACATGGATTAAATACCTGTAAAATGCAAATATACAATAACACAGTGACAGACATAATTTCAAATTGCAGTGCTTCCACTTACTAATGGCATTTTAGCCAAGACACCCAAACTCTCTAAACCTTAGCTTATTTATATACAAAATGAATATTAAGTGAGATAATGCAATGAAGTGCTTGGCCTAAAGTACAATACATGTAGCTCTATTATTAGAATAAACTGGATTAAGATCTGTTTGTGACATTTAAGAAAGAGACGCCCAGGGTAATCTCCTTGTTGCCATTCATTGTCCTCACTGCTCAAGCTGAGGTCTTGGAGAAGAGGGAGAGGGTCACTGACAGTTGGCCACAGCTGCAGACAGAGTGGGCTGTAGGGTCTGCCTCCATGCCAACTCCTTGCCCTTCATACATGGGTAAAGCTTCTTTTCCACAGCTGGGGCATGGGGGCCAAGTAGGAACAAGGAAGATGACCTGCCAACTGATAGGTAAAGATAAAAGTCTTAGTCATAATATGAAAGAATTCAAGTCACCCTACATTAGATCTGTAGTCTGTAATGCGAGGAGGTAAGCACGTCAAGCACACTACTGTTGCATCTGTCCAAAATGACTTTTCCCCCCCAGAATGGTGTTTTTGCTCTTTTTTAGGAACTCTTTGGAGGAAGATAATCCAAAACAGAATTAGGCTAAAGCTTTTAAAATGACAAGCTGAACTCAAAAACATTATTTGACAGTTTTCTTGAAAGCTTACTGTCATGGTTAAGTAATTTTTTATCACTTAATATATTTTAACAACTGGAAATTTTAGTATATTTTGTTCAAACAGTCCCAGATACGAGGCTGCTGTTTCTTAAGAAATAATAGGTGGTCAGTTGGATAAGACTGGGGATATAAATTTAAATAAAATATTACTAATCTTCATAGATTCCCAGACTCTTATATATTGGCCCACAATTTTCCCATACCTGCTGTCACACCCCAACCTGGGTGGTGAACTGGGATGGATAGGGAAAGTGGCAGCAGCCCAGAAAACAGGCTCCTCTAGGCAGTCCTTGAGGCAGCTCCCAAGGCAGCTCTGAGGACACAACATGAAGACTGCTCCAATACCTATAACTTGTGTTGGGGTGTCATGGGGAGAGACACTGGTCACTTGCCTACTATTGCAATGGCCTCAATAAACCAGAGCACAGTCCGATCGGGTGTGGCTCAGTGGTTGAGCATCGACCTAGGATCCAGGCGATCGGGGTTCAATTCGCGATCAGGGTTCGATTCCCTGTCAGGGCATATGCCTGGGTTGCGGGCTTGATCCCCAGTTGGGGGCGTGCAGGAGGCAACTGATCAATGACTCTCTCATCATTGATGTTTCTATCTCTCTCTCCCTCTCCCTTCCTCTCTCTGAAATCAATAAAGATATATCTATAAAAAAATAAACAATAAACCAGAGCACGTAAAGTTAGGACCTCATGTGTCCGTGCAGAGGTGGCAGCTTGTTAACACACGCCTGCTTGGGCAGGGGGGCCAGATACATGGGAAGGATTTTAACAACCTTTGATTATACCCTTTACACATGACTACATCAAGTGAACAAACCTTAATTATGAATTTCCTTTCTTGAGCGGTCTTCAATGGCTAAAGCTAAAGGCTTATAAACAAAGCTATGGAACTATTATCATTGAATGCTGGTCCCTAACAAACTGTAGGCACAGATTGTGCTTTGTAGAGGGTGATAACCACTACTTGAAAAGGCCTGGTCTTATTTTTTTCTTTTTGGTTGGGGTGGGAGGGGCTGTGCCAAGTGGCCCACCCCCTCACTGGGCTTCCTCTGCTCTTCCCAATCGATGACCAGCCTGTCTCATTCTTTGGACTGCACTCGTGTCTACATATAACTCACACACACACACAATTAAAACACAAATGCAAAGCAATAATCAGGCATGTTTGTTTAAAAGCAACATATTACTCTGAAGAAATATGATTCTAAAAATGTTTTAAGAAATGAAATTTCGCCCGGCTGGGCGTGGCTCAGCGGTTGAGTGTCGACCATGCGATTGGGGTTCTATTCCTGGTCGGGGCACATGCCCAGTTGTGGGCTTGATCAAAGACTCTCTCATCATTGATGTTTCTGTCTCTCTCTCTCTCCCTCTCCTTTCCTCTCTCTGTAATCAATAAAGATATATTAAAAAAAAGAAAGAAAAAGAAATGAAATTTCAAGTAGTAGTTAAGAAAGAAGAAAAAAGATATTGCTTTGGGCAAGTTATTTTCTTCTTTAAAATATTCATTGCCATTATGTACCTCAACAATTGTGCTTTCTCTATAGTACAAACTGAGCCCACAAAATATATAGATTTTGAATTTGAATTTTTCATCACTTATTCCCTTCTAAAATGAAACACTAAAACTGGCTATAAGTCACATTTTATTTTTAAAACAACGTATTATTGGTGACCTATCTTTTGAAAAAAATCCTAAAAATAATAATTTATACAGCCAGAATAGTGCTGAAGCTGAGTGCCATCTAGTGGCAGTTTCTTTTCAAGGACACACAAGAAAAAGTAACAAAGAATTAAAAAGTTGGGCAGAAAAATACCTGCTTCAGCCCAAGTTTCCCACAGATTTCTTCCTTGACTTCCCTTTTCCACGTGCGTTTCCTTTCCTTCCAACTGTCCTGGGAGACACCTCTCATCCCAGAGAGATACCTTTAGAGCTTCTCAGAAAATGGGTTTTCTGGAGAGGTGAACTAGGCAGGAAGCTTCTCTCACTGGGTGGGGCTCCCTGCCACACTGAAGACCCCTGGTCATAGAGAAGGCCCTACAGCTCACCTTCCATTCAGAGATGTCAGTGGTCTGTGACCCTCAGAGCGCCTCATCACTAATATACCCTCTTCTTTCTACAAGCACTTTTTAATTGCTCTTAGGCTCCCACCCTGCCCTTCTGCTGTTGACCTACTCAATAAGGAACATTCCATAAACTTCTGCAGGCCTGCTAGGTGAGGTAACTCCTCCAGATGTCCCCATCTGTATACTGCTTCTCACTGCCAGAGTCCTGGAAACAGACCCTCTTCTAACTGGCTCCCTGAATGGATTTTGGTTTCAAGCTTTCTCTAACATATAATAGCTCCCATTCAGGAAGCAATTAAGGGCCAGACACTGCTCTAAGCAATTCAAAGACACTGCTGCTGATCTCCTGACAATGTGAAAGAGGAGACATGATCATCCCCACACTCCCCCATCCACTTCCACCCCATTTTACAGGTAAGAAAGAGATTTCAGTATTCAAGTGACAACACCAAGGGTTCCCCACCAGGAAGAGGCAAAGGCAGAATTCACACACAGTTCTAACTCTCAAGAGACCAACTGTTTCTGAGATACTTAGGGAACAGTAAACTTCTATATCAAGAAAATAAAGAAAAACTTTTTATCTCTAAAAGGAGAGTCTAGAAGAGGAGCAAAATATCCTTAAATTTGTTTTCTTCATCAGTTATTAGTTTCCCTTTACAGATGTTGAAATTGAAAGCTCAGAGAATACCAATCCTTAAACCAGTACTAATAAGAGCTAATATACATGGATATGGTGATTACTGAGTTTTACATCTTTTGTTACACACATCTGCTTCTATTCCTCACTTTTAACCCAGTTCTAGACTGTCTCTCAATACTACTTAACTGGACCATACTTCAAAGTGTGTTGTTTTTAAAATCCTCACCTGAGGACATTTTTCCCCCCACTGCTTTTTTTTTGGGGGGGGGAGGCGGGGGGGGGGGAGAGAGAGAGAGAGAGAGAGAGAGAGGGAAACACCATCACTGATAGGTTGCCTCCTGCGCTCACCCTGGCACTGCCCTGAAGAGGGCCGATGACGGCCAGGGATCAAGCCTGCAACCGAGGTACATGCCCTTGGCTAGAATCAAGCCCAGGACCCTTCAGTCCACGGGCTGACACTGTAAACACTGAGCCAAACCGGCTAGGGCCAAAGTGTGTTCTTAATATAGGTTCATACTAGACATATCGGGGTGATCACTTTGTAAGTTATATAAATGTCTAATCACTACACTGTACACCTGAAACTAATATAATATTGTAGGACAGCTATAATTGAAAAATTTTTAAAAATATAGGTTAAACATATAAAAAGCTGTACAAGATGCTTGGTCCAACTCGCAAATGTTGAAGTTGCATATCACGATCACTTGGTTTGTAAGTAGCAAAGTTCAGACTTAACATCCAAATTTTCTAACTCCTTTTCAAAGTGGGATAAACAGATATGTTATGCTTGCATATTTATTCCTTTCTTCCCCCTACTTTACATAGTGGGGGGAAAAATAAGACAATAAATGTCAATTTTGGCATTCCTTTAGAACGATATTTTTCAAAATGTGTGTCAGAAGCCATAATTGGGTCATAAAATCAACCAGCAATTTTTTAAATGAAATAAAGTACAACAGAGATATCTGGTATGGGTAAATATTGTGTTGTGGAACTTTCTTTCAATTATATATACTTATTTGTATGTATGAAGTGGGTCACGGTGTAAAATGTATTTCTTACTACAGGTCATAGGCAAAAAAGCCTGAACTACTGCTCTAAATGTCAACTTTATAGCATTCCAATATGTTTATTAGTACTTATTGCTGTGGAACAATAAACACTGCACATTAGTCCAAGCAATAGCTCAGTCATGTGTTCCATCTTTAACAGAGAAAGTGGGCTGCCTTGCAATGTATACTGGCTGAGAACAACTCAGAATGTAACCAAAAGGTAAGCCGATTCTCCTACCACATCTCAGGGACCTGGCAGCCAAACTGGCTTTTAAATGGCTCAGGATGAGAAAGATGGGCATGAAACTGCCCATTTTTAATCACCTTGCAAACTCTGGGTTCCCGAGTACAAGTGGCAACTAATGAAAACCTGTTGTAGAAAAAGAGAATGAGCGAAAGGATGTTTGTTTTTGTCAAAGGGCCAAATTCTCTTAGCTTATTTGCTTTCCAAAAGTGAAAACTGTAAGAAATAAGGGTTTTTCAGTGATCCCACTTCTAGGAATATATCCTAAGAATCCTGAAAAACTAATCAGAAAGAATATATGCACCCATATGTTCATAGCAGCACAGTTTACAATAGCTAAGATCTGGAAACAGCCCAAGTGCCCATCAGCAGATGAGTGGATAAAAAAGCTGTGGGACATTCACACCATGGAATACTACGCAGTTGTAAAGAAGGAGGATCTCGTACCCTTTGGGACAGTATGGATGGACCTGGAGAAAATTATGCTAAGTGAAATAAGCCAGGCAGAGAAAGACAAACATCACATGATCTGGCTTATATTTGGAATCTAAAGAACTTAACAAACTGATGAACAGAATAGATTCAATGACATGGAAGCATAGACAAGACTGACGAATGTCAGAGGGATGGAGGAGGGCGAGTGGGTGGAGGGGAGAGAGTAACCAAAGAATTTATACGCATATATGCACAACCCAAGGACAGGGACAATGGTGGGAAGAGGGACTGGGGAGGGGGATGGGATGGGGTGGAATGGGTCACTGGAGAGAAAAAGGGACATCTGTAATATTTTAAACAAAAATAAAATTTAAAAAGAAATAAGGGTCTTTGTGAGAAAATTTTCAGTATACACTTCAGCGAGGAAAGTAACAGCAAAAAAAAGAGCTGACACTGATTCTTTCATAGGACTCTGCTTCCCACCTACTACAAATAAGTGATTTGTTAGTTACATAAATGGTTTGAATCGAAGAATACAAGTTTCCTGATCATTAAACATAAAATAAAGATAAAAAAAATTAAGGTGGCCCCAGAAAGTTAAAGCCACAGTTTACATGGCCCTCAAAAAACAAAAGGCCATTCTATGCCTCTTCATCTTCAAAGACCAAATGACCATCCACCCTGTCAAAACTGAAAGCGAGGCGCCCACAGCAGGCCAGCCTTTGTACCAGAAGGAACCTGGCACAAGACAAAAACACATGGTGGGTGCAATGAAAGCCTTATATCCCCTCTCATTTAATACATTCACTATATACAAAACAGGAAACCTGTAACCAGCATTCCAAATCAAATAATATTAACAAACGAAAACAGTAACAGTAGAAAATGGTCACTGGGGTCTAAAATAACCTTGGTGAGATAAAGCAATAGCTAGGAAGGCAATGAAGGTGAAGCAAAAAATCAGATAAAAAATAAAGTTAAAAAACAGAATTACAAAGAGGATCTCCTCCAAGATGCAACAAGAATTCCAATAAGCACTGCAAGTATTTGTTAGAACTTTATTTTTTATTTTTATTAAAAAAATTTTTTTTAAATCCTCACCTGAGGATATTTTCCCACTGCTTTTCAGAGTAAGGGGAAGAGACAGGGAGGGAGGGAGGGAGGGAGGAACATCAATGTGAGAGAGAAACATCGATGTGAGAGAGACACATCGATTAGTTGCCTCCCGCACATGCCCCCACCGGGGCCAGGGATCAAGCCTGCAACCAAGGTATGTGTCCTTGGCCAGAATTGAACCCGGGACCCTTCAGTCTGCAGCCGATGCTCTAACCACTGAGTCAAACCAGCTAGGGCATTTGTGAGAACTTTAGATGGTAAGTGGAGAAGTGTCCGATTTCCATAAAGACAGAGTATGAGTTATACCCATTTGCTTCAGTTCCTTCTGAGGAACTACCTGTTCTCATAACCTCTCCCAAACCTTCCCAATTTCTGAATGGATGACCTCTTCTGCAACCTTCTTTCCCTGAATTTTTTACAAAGGTAAAACTGCTACTTAAGAAGAAAGTGAGGAAGGACAAAGCAAGATACTGTTTTCAGATGAGCACACAGAAATCCTGCCAGTGCTTGGAGCCTTGGGCTTATCAGATGGTGTGGACACGCTTTTCACTAGCTCCCTTCATGGTGCCTACAGAGAGCACCTCAAGGAATTTCTCAAGGAAAAGAGATGTTCAGTATTGATAAAACCCAAAAGATGAAGACAGAAATTTAAAAACTGGGCATTTTCAGGATTTGGGAAACTTTCATATTGTTTATAGCATGTTTCGTTATTTTCTTAGACCAATATTTAATGTAATAAGAATATATGTCAGCTTAAAAGGCCCACAAGAGACTGAATCTCCTTTTGCAGGAACAGAGACTGAACAGCAAATCGAGGCTTTCTTCTCCCACTTAGATATTTAGAGTAAGTCCCACTTGCTTGTTTTCTGCAAAAATTTTAATATTTTAAGTTATTTGTTCATAGAATAATCTTTCTCTCTCTCTATATATACATATCTTCAAAAGCTACTCCTGAAGAAAGCAATGCTAAGCTGGCAGAGCTGACATCACCAATTGTAATCCATTTTTAATGCTGTTATATGATTTCTCACTGGGCATTTATGCAAAAAGCCTAGCTGCTCTCATGCAGCAGGTGGCAGCAGACCCTGCAAGAGTGGCTGTGGAGTCCCACCATTTGCCAGCTCTGCACATCCATCGGCTGCAGGCAGCTCTACAGCCACAGGTGGAAGACCTTGGCTCTATAACATGGCACTGCCTGGGCACCAGGCCATCTGTTACTGCCAGGTTGCAGGGTCCCATTTTGTACATGGTTTCTGCTACTCAGCTAAACAAAGGGTCACCCAATTATGTGATGGATCTGGGTCCATTAAGGCAAAACAAATCACTTGCTCCCATAACTCAAACTGGTTTACAGGATAGTCTACAAATTCCCACAGATTGAAGAGAACTCAAAAGTATGCAAGAAGATTCTGCACCCAGGAATACACAGCTCCGAGCAATGCCTCCTCCAGGATCTGCCTACAGCCTTATGGGCAGCATTCTGACTTAAGCATACTGGCACATCCTATCTCTTCAAGAGTATGCCAATATAGCCATGATACAATTCCATCTTGCCTGTGCCTTCTGGAAAAGCCACTGGCCTTTGAGACAGCCATTTGTATAAGTCCATCTAACTGCCTTTTGTGAACCCCTCCCTATTATCCTCCCCATCCCACCAAAAATAAGGGAGGGAACTACCACATAACAAAAAAACCCCAATTTCCAAGATTTTCAACACTGGGTAAAGAAAGAATATAAGAGGCAGAACCCACCATGACCCAGAAGGGAAAGTCATCTTTGAGAATGGGGACATGCCATTCCTGTGGTACCAAAGGAAGGGGTGTAGGGGTAGGTGGCACACCTCCTTTGTCAACACAATGTGGGCATATAACTCTTCTTATTTCTACACCAAGGCATCAGGCTACGGCTGCTTAGCACACCAGGCTGCTCCACTTGGAAAGCAAGGCCAAGGGCTGCATCCCTGGGAGGGTCATTTACTTCTGTCCCTCTTAGGGAGCCCAGGGCATTCCTGTTATCTGCTACCTATCTCTGGCCATGTAGGAAAGAAAAGCAATCTGTCCAGTCCAGTGTCACTGGGTGGGAGCCTCCATGTAGAGGGGAAACAAGCAGTAAGGGCATAATATAAATGAGCATAATATAAATGGTCAGAGCACATGCCTGAGTTGCAGGCCTAGTTCCCAGTATGGGGGCTTGCAGGAGGCAGCCGATGGATGTTTCTCTCTCTCTTTAAAATCAGTAAAAAAAAGAAAAAATTCTTAAAAAAGAAATAAATGATGGCCATTCAGGCACTAGTAGGAAAAACTGCTTTTCAGCACAACTCCCGGTCCTCCCAAATCCAAGAATCCCTGAAATAATCTTCCAGGGTTGTGTAACAGCTCTCCCCTGCTGGTCACCAGGTTTGGGGAGAGGATGTGACTTGCTCAGTGCTGATACCCCACCACTTCCAGGAGAAATTAACCAGAGCCTACACCCTAGTGAGAGGGGCCCTGATGCAGCAGACGTGGCAGGCTGCAGTGGTTGGGCCTGTGCCGGCCATCCTCTCTCTACTCCTGGAACTTGGGATGGGGAGGACGTGGCGGGCTGGAACACTAGAAGACAAGAAAGGGAGAGGGAGGGCAGCCAGTCAACTGCTCGCAGACTGCTGAGGTGGCCCCATGGGAGAAAGCAAGGACAGCAACTCCAAGCACTTTATCTCCTCCCCACTACCCTCCACCCCAATCCCAAACATGTGCTAGGGCTAACCTTTGGGGACACAAGAATAGGGAAGACTCTGAAGAGAAAACTTTCCAAACTACCTTTGTAAATAGAATAAGCAGTGTGCCAAAGTATTGCTTGGCTTCAAAGAGCAGCAGCAGAATCCTCTCTTCACCCAAGGCATGAACAGATCTAAAAACCATTAATGCCATAGTCAGTCTAAGGTGATGGAAAGACAGGATGAGGAGGATACATTAAGGGACAATAAGAAAATGCTTTAGTACTGGCTGGCGTGGCTCAGTGGCTAAGAACATCGGCCTGCACACCGGAGGGTCTGGGTTTGATCCCCGCCCCAGTCTGCGCGGGTAGGGGAGGCAACCAGTCCATGTCTCTGTCTCTGTCTCTGTCTCTCTTTCTTTCTCCCCTCCTCCCTTCCACTCTCTCTAAAAATCAATGGGGAAAAATATCCTCACTCCTTGGGTGAGGATTAAAACAAACAAAACAAATGCTTTCATATATCTTGGGGGAACTGATTTCCATCTTGGAGATGGATCAGTCCACATTCAAAGAACTTTGGGTACTAAAACCCCGCTGCAGTATTTAAAAAATGCATTCATCAATAATGGCCTTTTTCATGGCCAACACCCCCTCCCACTGCCCTCCAAATCCACTCTATAGCAACTCATTAAAACAACCCTGTATTATTTTTAAAAAACAAACAAACCTATAGATGCCCTGCTATGTGAGATCTAGTGTCTTTCTCCTTTGGAAACGAAACGAAAGCAAGATTTGGGGGCTGTAAAAAGGATAGCAGAGGGTGTGTCTCCGAGTCCCTTAGGTGGGAGCTGAGCAGTTTTTGCCAGGCTGACTTCTACAGAGCTCAGGATTAAGCCTCGAGTTCTCTTTAGCAAGCACAAGGAGCGCTATTAGGCAAGACAACGTTTGGGCACCACGTGCCATATTAATCCCCTGCTGGTCCACGGTGTCAGTCATGTACACTGCAGTCGAAAATCACAGCTCCTCCCGCTATGCAGCACAGCTTATGCTGATGGGATTGGAGCACTGATCATCATGGCTGTCACAGAAAAGGGCATTTTGGTTTTCCTACAGTTTCTTCTAGCTCAGAAATTCTTTTTAAAAAAATGTATGTCTGGAGATCAGTAAATGAAACAAGAAAAACAAACAAGAAACCTTCTCTTTTATAACTTCCCATTTCTTAAATGGAATTTGTCACAATACTCCTCTGCTAACAGTACTTGGGATTTCACACTCTCTCTAAAACCTTAATTAAGTTTGAAAACGTTCTGACTTCACCCTGCCAGAGCTGACTTTACCCTGTCATACTGCAGGATGCACCACTCACCATTGTCACCATGGGTACATAAAACACAAAACACTGCTTAGCTGGAGTGACAAATACAAGCAACAGGAGGAGAGAGAGCAAGACCATTTTTCAAATACAAATTGCCTGAAACTGACAAGGGAGCTAAAGAGCTTTTGCCCAGCCCATCCATACCAGGAGAAGAGGAAACCCCGCACTGTGGGACCCCTCACACCACCCCTGATCAGAACAGAAGAATGTGTCGCCTCCACCCATCCCAGGAGACTTAACCTGCTGAGCCAACACATGGACTAAAAGCTTAACCTGAAGGATGTATCTTATTTTTAAATGTTTGTTTATAGGTGATAAATTTATAAATGCATATCATCTACTACAACACAGGCCCAGGAAAACTCCATGCACAGCTCAATAAGTCATTTTTGGCAAGCTCAACCCATAGATCCATCAGTCATCAGTAAGCCCACAAAGATAAAGAGCTGGAGTCAAATGCAGACAGAGGCACAGCACAGATCACAAGTCAGGTAGCCTGGATTTAGGGCACAATTGACTGCTTTCCAGATATGTGACCTTGAGAAGATTTGTTTAACTACATAAACCTTGCTTTACCTAACTGTAAGATGAGCTGATTGTACTACATATAAACTCTAAGGCCAGCTCCAGAAATTCCAACTCCATGACAGGTGGAAACGGGTAAGAAATAAGCATTGTCATGACCACTATAACTACAGTTCACTTCCAAAACAATCCATATCTTCAACCACAAAAGAAACATAATAGACTGTTTTTGAAGGCAGCTGACATATATTTTATATATAAAATAACCAAAGCCCACAAAGAACGAGAATAAAAATCAGAATTGAGCAAGAATAACATATTTTTATAGCAATGCTAGTTTCATCTTGCATAAAGGAGAACCATACTGTCCTCTGTTGTCTGAATATCCATCTTATACTGGAAGGAGTTTCTACATTTTAAAAAAAGAATAAGGAAGCACAAAGCAAGGAATTGCAGAAGTGGCGATAATAAATATCTATTAAAAATTTTACTTTATTTCTATTTAGCAACAATTTCTTAGAAGCATCGACTGGAAGCTATCTAGATATAAATGCTAACTAAGTCTTCACTTCAGGAACGGCTCAAAATCCTCTCTTCTAACAGAATAAAAAGTAACTGGAAATTGGCAAGACATGTTACTAGGGTGACTTCAAACCTCACTGAAGGAAAATAACTCCCGCGTGGCCACCTCTTGTCACAGAGTTCCTGGTGCCATTTCCCTTCTTCCTCACTGCCATCTCAGTGCCATCTCAGTGCCATCACCGATGGGTCCCAGCGGGCCAGCCGATGTGCTTGCTTATTTACATTATCACTCTCACTGCCAGAGCATTCAAAGGTTTGATATAAATACATTTTTTTTGTAGCAAGAACCAGCCCGACTCTTTATTACCAGCCAGGATAAAATTTCATGAGAAAACTGAAGGGTTTCCAGAGTGAAGAGATTTGGGAGTCTCCTACAAGTACCAGAAAAGAAAGCCTCTTTCCAGTAGCCCAACTTGAGTAGGCCATGGTGGGGGCAAAAAATGAGAAGCAACTGGGCCTCTGCTGTCTCCCCGAGTACCTACTACACAGCTTCCAAAGCCAGAGAAAGAAAATCAGACCAGAATCTTCAACCAATTTTTACTGTAAAAATTTCAAAGGAAGGCTGACAACCTTCATGCCACCCAACCAAACATTTTATGCACGCAAAGCTGCAAGTAAAACGGAGTTCTAATTTGCTGCCCTAACACTTTTATTTCCAAGTGCAAGCAAGTCTTATAAAATTGAAGGGAAAAGACTCCCTTTGCATTCTATGTATCTATATACCATACGTCTGAACAATTAATATATTAAATGTCCCTCTCAGGATTAAAAAAATTATACAGAGATCTAGGCTTTTACGCTGCAAGCATAAATAAGATTTCTGCAAGTTTTATGGAATCTTTGCAGGATTCTAAACAGGACAACTGAGCCTTCCTATTTCTGTGAAAAGTCTAATGTGAAAATCCTCCTCTCCTCTAGTTTCAAAAACATCTATTAATTAGAAAATAGCACTCAGTGAATAGGAAGAACAGCAGCCACTGCAACCAGACCTGGAAGAACAGCTGGCTTTATAAATTTGATATCAAGTTAAAAGGATTCTCCAATACCCAGTTCTGTGAAGATTCAACTCCTAGAATGGCTACTAAAACATTTTGAGAAAATTTTTCATGGTACAGTTTACAGTAAAATACACTTACTATAAATTCTTCAGGGTTAAGTGCCTTCAAAAAGATAAACACACAAATCAAAGTTAAAATCCACTTGTTTCCTCTAAGTAACAGCATAAAGGAACAAAGGAATTAGCCCAGTCAAATCCAGTTAATTTTAAGAATCAAAATTTATAAGCTTACCATCACAAATGAGAGTTTTCCACAAGTAGCTTTGAAGTCACAACTATTAATTAAACAGAAGGCACTAAAAATTATCCTCATTAATGAGTGAAAGCTCCAATCTATTGATCTTTTAGGGCAAAATCTTGTTTTGTTAAAAAACATTTTTTGTTATATATTTTAATCAGCTATTACAGATCATGAAAGTGTTTTCTTAAAAACAAAAACAAAACAACAACCTAAAATCCAGTAATTTTCTTTAGGAATGGAAAATAAACTGACTGTAAAAGGCAGTGAAAAGAAGCCTGAGCTCTTTTAAATATACTGTATTTTCATTTTTCTCTCAAGTGTCATTTTCATCTTTGACTAGTGATAAATTCATACCTCTCATTACCTTAAATTAACAATGCATAATTAATTAAAAGCATGTGTTAAAACCATTAATAAAAGCTGTATTTCGAGTATGTATATTACACTTGGTTTCTAACACATTCATTAAAAAAATATATCCAAGAACCTTTACCTTTAACATTTGCAGCATTCATTTTAAAGTCTTTTTTATCCATTCAACCAAATACAAATTTTCAACCTCTTACCGCTATATGAATATGAGAAATACTTACTGTAGACAAAAGGATTCCATTTTCTTTCAGGAAATGTTCTCCACCCTCCTAGAGAACTCTTGTATGCAGTGTGCAAATTCATTTCTGAGTTTTACAGTAACAAAGCTCTCGTGGCACAGAACCTAATGTAAATGAAATGGCCCTGCAGCTGCCTTCAGAACCCAGCTCACCTCAACCGTGATACAGCTAATTGTTAAAAATGGTGGCTGAGACATTTTCCATACATTAAATTAAGGGGCTTTGATGAAGGCGCTGGCATCCACCCACTTCAGACAAAGGAAAATAATTTGCAACTGTACCAGGCACTGATAATTGAGTCATCTCCCATACAGGGTCAGTGTTAGAGGTTTCCTCCATCTTTACAAATGCAAACCACAGCTCATTGTCTCATCTCAGAAATCAATTCTTTGCAATGCTACACTGGGTCAGAGTTTTAAAGGAATCCTGGTCTTGGGTAAATCCAGACCCCCAATGCCCAGATGAGCTAAATTCTCACACTTCCTCTCCCTTCACTGAGCAGCCCTCCTCCATTCCCCACTTGACAGCTCCTCAAGTCTTCCTATTGTTAAGAGTACAGAAAGTCTCACATCTCTGAAGGGAGCTAAATCTCTCAACTAGGTGAACAATTTCCAAGTCCATGCTAAGGAAAGAAGTCCAGACCCTACAGGTCCCATGATATAAATATATTCCTTGGGATAAAAAGCTATATATCACTGTAAGCTGCATATACAAGTAAGCTGCTTTTTAACGCTGAATTAAAAGCATTTTATCTCTGATATTACTCAAGGTATTCAAAGTATTACAGGCAACATTTACAATTTTATTACCCTCCAGATAATGCATGCATGACTTAGGAAGTTTTCATTTCACTTACACAAATCACATTTTCTACACCAAAAATTTGAAATACACTTAAAGGACTCATAGCATACTCTTTTGAGGATGAATTTTAAAAAGTAACTTTAAGAATCCTCATCTTTGGTGTTACTATTTAGTTCTTTTTCATGTAAAACCTTATGCTAAAGCATTTCCTGGGAGATAATTCCAAATGTTTCTAATAGTACTTTTTCCCTGTAACAAAATATAAATGACTGAATTCTTTGGTAAGGTAGCCTACACACACACACACACACACACACACACACACACACACGTCATCTACAATCCCAAAGAAGAATCTGGTTTTAGCAAAGAAAATAAATTCTACTTTAATATTTTACCTCAAATAAGAATTACACTTCACATGCATCTTTTTAAAAGAATCCTAAAGAAAGTCCATACTATGTACTAAAGATGAAGTCTGCAAAAATCCTAAATAACCATTAAAATCTTTAAGCAAATACCCCTCTGCCCCACCCCACAGATTTTTTTTAGAGGAAAATATTAGAATGACAAGGCATAAATCTGAACAATTCTCAGGAAAATCAAGTACTTTTTCTATCAAACGAGTTAAATGCCTCTGAATTTATCTCAACATTTTAAACAAACCAAGGCCCTGTCTTTCAGAGGTACTGCAACAACATGCTGTCACTCTATTTACTAGGTGGCATTTATCTTAATTTCTTTACAAAACACAGGCAAAGGCAATCCTACCTGCAGCTCTCAAATTTAAGGAGTTCCAGATCGGTGGCTGCTGTTGGTCACTGCAGCTCTTCCATACCTTCTATGTGGGATGAGCTCTGTTAGAACCAGTGCTCAAGTTTTTCCCACTCCGAACAGCCAGAAGTGGAGGGGGGAAAGGGGTAGGAAGAGAGGAGAGAGGAGGGAGAGAAGGAAGAAAAAGGAAAGGAGAACACCCTGCAAATGTTGACATGACTGAAGCACTAAAGAGTCCAATTAGACAATGAGATTGCAGGGTCCCTGAAAAAGGGTGCCTCGCAGACCCCATGCACAGCATCATCACTCCTGCTGCTCTACACAAATTCAGAGAAGTCAGCCATCAGTTTGAAGGCGCAAACTGATGGGAGTAACAGTTTATAGGTTACAGAAGGGTATTTTATTGTTAACGGACTGTACCAAGTTAAGATTTAAGAGGGGGTGAGACAACATGTAGGCAAGGAATGCTATGATACTTTTTTTCCCCTCGACCCAAGCCACTGCAATTACTCTGATGTGAATTTTTGATGACTTCCGACATCTTGCATAGTTAGAAATCGCTTCAGCTGTCATGTTTGGTTAATGTGGAAAATGCATTTGCTGCATTGTGATGCAGTGCTGTAGCCACAGACTGTAACCCCAGTTGTGAAGCTGGTCCCTTAAGTGAGCAGCAGGAATTTGCACATGCCATGATGCTAAAATAAATGATAGTTAAGATTTTATACAGCAGCAGACAGATTCTGCCATTGCAGCCTACAGAATGTGTAACTCCAACACACACAAGCATCTCAGATGACTGTGCCCTCATCAACTGCACCGTCCTCCACACAGAACAGTAAATTCACCACCTTAAATGTTTGGCCTTGCAGTAGTTAAAAGATTTTGATACTGTTTAAATAACTATTCAGATTAATTATAGCTTTGAACAGAACCGAGGTTATTTGCATCTCAGGAATATAGAGCCAATGAAACTGTCAGTGACACAGGAAAATGCAGACCTTTTACTAACATATGCTCAGCTCAACTGTCACTTCTTTGTACAACATTTAGGAGGAAAATATATGATATGTAAGCAATGAATATTCCCATTCTACCATAATAGTTTTTAAAAGTGTTCCTCAGAAAGGTTTTTTCCTCCATATTTTAATGTATAACCTGAAAATTAAAGACCACATTAAAATACTAACATGTGTTTTTCATTGTCACTAAAAGAAATTCAATGCAGCAAACAACTCTGCAATTACAGGGAAGCTTGTGAAGGAACAAAGATGAAACTGCACTGAGAAACAGGCACCAGATGATTAAAGCTGGGCCAGGCAGGTAGTGGGCTGTCATTATGGTGCAGATTGCAAGAGAAAAGTCAAGAGAAAAGACTCTTTCATCCTCAAAAACAAAATCCACAAACCCTACCACTGCAATCTGCTGGCTACAAAACCAGTACCTCTACGGCAGAACCCAAAGGACACGTGGTGCTTGCCAATTTCATAAAATATTTTATACAAATATTAACTTGGCTACTTAGCATCTAGAATTTGGCTACTTAAGGTTCTTATTTATCTATAATCATCGACTTGATATTTAAAGCAGAATCAAGTTACAGATTGTGTTGCTTTAAAAGAAAAACTAATATAATTAATCTACATATCTTACAACAGAACTTTTGCCAATTAAGTGCTCAGAGTTGAGATGTTTTAGACATTTCTGATTTATATATAAAAAAAGAGAAAACTATATGAAAAAGAATGAACATAGAACACATTGGTGTCTGAACAGTGAGTAACAATGAAAGAACTTATGTTACTAACGTAAAAATCAACTCATGATTTCCTGTTTTATTCACTGTGATGGCACCAAATGCATAATTTGGAGGTGCATGTGTTAACAAATGCTGTAAAGCTTAACAAACACTGTAGAGCTCAAGAGCTTTCCAGTTTTGTTTTTTCCCCTAACTTAAAATTAACAGAACCAACAGTGCTATTTGATGCCATAGCAGATGTCACAGTACTTGTAGCGAATATTCAACAATTCAAGCTTTTTTTGTTCCAGACCAATACAAGGTACCACTGGCATCTCAGAAACTGCACAGGGAGGGAGGGAGAAACCGTGTGTTGGGGATAGCTTTGAAATGAACCAGGCTCGGCTTATGCTTCAATTACCGAACAAAAGACAATCCTGGGGGACCTCTCTCTGAACCAGTCCAAGAAGCAAACTCTTTTGTTTGGGATCAGATAAATACTGTATTGGAGCATAGTGGGTGTGCAGCAGTAAGGGTCTGCCTGGGGATGGAAGGGGAAGAAAAAAAGAACCCAAAGACCCCAGCATGGTTCCAGTCAAACCACTTCACCAATGGTTAAAACCTATTCTAAGGGAGCCTTGTGAAGTTCACTATAGGTGAATGAGAAACCCCCTTTAATTATTAAGAAACAAAACAAAACAAAGAACACCTCAGAGTCACTCACCGTTAAGATATTTTTCTTCATTGGTACAGCCAACAAATACATTGAAAGGATATTTATGCTAAATTGTAAATCAGCTCAGACTCCCACCTTCCCCCAATCTATGAGTATCCCAAGGGAACCAGATTCTGGCTGCAAAGGACCTCAGAGCAGAGGGTACCGAGGAGTGTTAACTAACCTGTCTCAGTCAGATCCCAGATGCCTGAATATGTATGTGAAGGTCGTAAACATGCTGGAAAGAAGCTACCTTACAAAGGAGGTCGTTTTATCCCTAGCTGAACATAAAGTGGTCCTTTCCTAAATGCCTATTTGGTAGTCCCTTGTTTAATTTTGTGTTTTGGCTTTATACAGCCCTAAGCACCAAAAGCTAAAAGAAAAAAGGGAGACAATTAGTGGGCCCAGCATTTATTAATACAAGGAATAAAAGTGGGCTTGCTATACAAACGCAGAGATGACGTCTAATCCTTTCTACCAAAGGGATCAACACCAACTTTTCGAAATCCTCTGTGTACTTCATCATTCTAAACTATAACAGCAGCTAACCCAAACATCACATACACACTCTATATAAAAAATCTAGACACCCACAGGTATAAAGACAGATGGATCTTACATTTTGGCCACAATGACCAAACTGTATTAGGGTCTCTGTATGTTTGAAAGATCTCCAAATTTCAGGTGAAGGTTTGAATTTTCAAATAGTATTCCATATAAAATTCCAACAAAGCATGCCTTTAGATAGTTTCCTGGAATTCACTGTAATCTTTCACAGAAAAGTTTCAAGTTTGTTATTTCTATTTTCATCTCTCTAAAGATTCTCCCAATGAGTCCATTAAAGAACTTCCCAGCAAAGTACAGGTATAGGACCAAAAGAAAAAGTTTTCCTAAGAAAGTAGGAACACTTCCTCCAACTTAAGATACTCAAATTGCAAAGACTTTCTGACCTTCTCCCTCATGTAGTTAACTGGTTTGAAAATTTCTGAGTAAGAAGGAAGAAACGAGGAGGAAGGAAAATAGCTCCAATCCCCTTAGGTCAACACTTGAAACAACAAGGATGAGGAGACATATTTGAAGGTGTGGCATTAGTATCCCCACCCCCCCTACCTTTACCATTAATAAACAAGATTACAGAACAGAAAAAGGAAGCCACTGAAATTCTGTGGTTCAAATAGAATTGTAACAATCACCAGTGAAATTCTGTTCAAGTGAACAACTGTAAATTTCTAAAGCACACTGACAATACGCAGGGCGTCACCCAGAAGTCAAACTTTTACAGATCCCTGGTGAGCTCTGTTCTGCCTTCTGCCAGGTTCACTGGGCTGCTGAGAAGACCACGTAATATCACTGGTGGGAAAGTGCTTTTAAGAGTTAAGAATGAGAGGCTATGTGATACTGGGCAATTACCGTCCCCTAGTCTCTATCCTTCTGAGGCAGAGCTGGATCCTGGCTGCCTTCCCAGCCCACCATCACCATCCTCCTGGCTCCTCTCTCCTCACTGAGATCCACTTCCCTTGCCCCATGCTGTAAGACTTCTCCCATATATTCATTTTTACGGCCACAGCTCTCACCTCTAGACCAGTCACTCTGGAAATTTCTGTCCGAACCTATTCTCTGAGCAGTGTTTCTTATCCTATCCCTTAATGTTTCAGGGGCATTTCCACCGTGATGTCTTGCCAGAACATCAAAAACTAATAAGAACTCTCAACCCTCAGTCTAGTTAATCTTCCTAATTTCTTGGCCTTGACCAATAGTACCAATCCTTCTCCTTGAGTTATTTCTGAACATCTTTCTTAAGCCCACCAAGGGTGCCAGATGTTTTAATCCAAATGTCTCTCATACATCATTGCTTCCTCTGTTTTCTTGGCCACCAACCTGGTCCTGGCCGTCATCACTGTGGATGGATTACAACTGCCTCTGAATACTTCAGCAGGTATCTTTCCACTGGCCAAGTCATCACTTCCATAAGTGTTTCCACACCCTCCCTCCTTCCTTTTGACATTTACCTGCTCAAAAAAGTTCAACAGCAAGCACTACCTATACGCCACTGCTTGGCAGTCACTCCTTCCACATCTGATGCCCCCTCCTTGACAGATTTTATTTCTTAGCATATAACCTGCCTTTGGTCAGGTTATTACTCTCATATCCTCATTTACTTTCTGTGAGCTAAACCCACTTAACCTTTCAAGGCCTATTCAGATCCTGTCTACTCCAGGGGGTCTTCCTCAACTACCCCCAAAATTCACTCATCATCACCCCCTCCCTCTCCTCTGAACTCCCATGGCATTTAGGATCCCATGCCATCCCCATTCAACTTTGCCTGTCACTTCACACTGCTTTGGACAGTTTAATCCTATCATAGGAATGGTAGGCTTGGCTCTCCAGGTAGAGGACAATGAGCTTTCAGAGGGCAGCACCTGCAATTTATCAGTGCCTACCACACTGCTGTCCTTATGAGCACTCAACAAAACCACTTCGCTGATTTTTATTACTGTTCACTATGCCCCACCCAAAGTAGATGCAAGCAACTACTTAAAGGGGCACTAAATATAAATATTACTTTTGCTTGTTGTTTGTTCTTGCAAATCTTTTCAGCTCCCAGAGATAAGTGCAGCCTTAGGTAGTAAGACAAATGCTGATGTGGTTTTTGGCCAATGTGAAGAAGCACCAAACTCTTCTTTGTGACTAAGAATCATTACCAACAGTATTCAATTCTCAAAGTCAGCTTCCTTCTCAGTTGCATCTAGAGCCAAGGAGTTTCAGGGAAAATGAGATGGTCCTGGCTCAAAGTCAGGGGTGTGGTAGTCACAGCTGATATGTCCTGAAAAACCAGCTGAGAATGAATAGGCAATTTGCTAATTTTATCAGTGGCATTTCACCTTGAGGACTGTTTTAAGTGAGGACCACTGCTCCATGTATGCCCACAAACCAGAGTGGGAGCAGGGTTTAGAGACACAGCATCTATCAAGACTTAGTATTTACAGAGGCGGAACAAATGATTTTGGCAAGAACATGTAGATTACATGAAGAAGTTCTACCTTAATAAAAAAATAAATAAAATAATAAAGTATATGAAGACTTATCAGAGTCACAGCCATAAAATTTCAGGGGCAATTCATTTCCTTGTGGCACAGATTAAGAAAATAAGGCACAGAGAAACTCAGATTCTGGCCAAGGTCACTCAGGATCTGGGTTGCTTGCTTATAGGGCTCTTTGCACAGCACTATGAAACACTGTACCAAGAAAAACTGCTTGGTGTGCACCTGAGCCCAGATTTCATGGACTCTTAAGTTATTACATGGGTGAGGGAGGGTGGTAGACACAAAAGAACGGCTTCTAGCTTGCTAATTCTTGGTACCAACATACTTTACACAACAGAGGTATTTATTACCAGGTTGACTGTAAATAAAATTCTTTTAAACAAATTCTATTTTAAACTAAGCAAGGAAGCTGTTACTTGAAAAAGTCCTAAAGCTCGACATCACTCCAAGATTTCTTTTATAAGTGCAGATATTGAGAGTTTGGATTTGCTTACTAAAGTGGGCTCCATCATATTATTACTATTATTTTAGATTAAAAACACTAAAACCTTAATTTTCATATAATTTTTTTGCTGCACGTATTTATTATTTCTGCTATTGGCTGGAAAACACTGATGAGGCCAAAAAAATTTAAAAATTTTAAAAAAAAGGACTCAATAGAAAGAAAAAAAATACTAAAATTATCTGACCCTCAATGATTTAAACAAGGGGAAAACTGTATTCTGTTATCTGGTCAGAATTTCAAATTCACTGACATACAAAACACACATTCCTGAAATTTTTCTATGAAGAAAAATTGTAGGCAGCATTCTATTTTCTCATTAATCCCTATTATAAAGTTGAATATGGCATTACTCAAAGCAATACATAAAATCTGAAATCAAGATATAATAAAATGATATTCAAGGATATAGCCTTTAAAAAAAGAGCCAGAGCACAAATTACATAAGAAATAATAACAAAGTGAATTTGGAACAGAAAACATGGTGATGCCCAGTATGGTGCTGGTCCTACGTGAAGCGGGAGAGAGGAGAGAAGAGGCAGTGCCTTGCATCAGCCACTACTCAGGTCAGGACCGACAGCCAAGGCAAGTGAGGTGAGGGGCCTTGTCTCAGCCCAGGAGCTTATGCTGCCCTGTAACAAAACACCAGGTCAGGTCTTCATCTCTGCACTGCACCCTTCTCATCTCTAGAATAGAAACACAAGAATCTGTAATTCTAAAGTAGTGTTTTGAAAATTAGGCTGATTTGTAAATCTGCTTTTCCCATATCATTCTTCTCTCTGCTGGCCTTCCAACAGTGACGTGGGTAGAAATCATTTTTAAACCAATGGTTAAGTTTGATTAACATGCTTCTTACCACTAAGTTCCCCAGCACACTATTGAGGTGACTAACGTTGATTAAAACAAACATTCCCACTTCTGCTACTTTGCCATCTCAGATCCTGGGCATGTCAAATAGCCGAACCCTCTCAGGTAAATCTAAAACACTGAAAATCTAATGAAGGTAGGACTACATTATATCCATTAGGGTGCTGAATAAAGCATCATGCTCAGGGTTAAGTGCTGAACATTTCCTGATTAACCTAAAAGTTGCTGAGGGTCGTTACTCAGAAGCTCTAAAATGTCTGCACAGATTGTTCTCCAACTTGGGTGCTTCTTGGCAAATTTACATTTAGAATTTAATCCGAGTGTTCCTGTATAGCTACCTACATATTATTTGAGCCTAATCTAATTAAATTCTATTTAATGTCCCATAAGGCTACCTACAAATGATTTCTAAAAGCAAGAGAGGTAATCAAGTTTAGTGGAAAGTATACTGAAGTTGGAGTCAAAAGAACTGAGTTCTAGGTAACTCTACACAAGTCAGGTACCTTGTGCCTCAGTTTTCTTATTTGTAAAATGGGAAAATGTCACCACACCTATATGAAGTAAGAACACTAAATTTTCAACTGTCTATACAATAGGATTACTCTTCAAAGCAAAGAGAAGTCATTTCAAATGATTTCTAAAACACAGGCTGCACATTTTAATACATTTTTCAAATATGCAGAATGATTTAGACATTTCCAAGGAAATACTTTTTCTGCCTTTCTGCTTTCTCCCATGGCATCTGTTGTTACTAGCAGCTAAGGAAAATTAAAATCTAATGTCATTAACAGTAGACCCCAGATCCCCAGCACTCACTTAATGAGGGAGGTGGGGGTACAGAGAGAAGCAAATGAAAAGGTAAACAAAATGAGGATGAGCAGAGCTGAGGAGAAAGGCAGAGAAAATCGGGTTAGTGAAGAAAAACAACAAGTCCATCTTTCATCTCTCCTGGCTCCTACTGATGGCAGACGGTGTATTTAATCTGCTGAGAGACCAGATTTAAGGCCTCCCTTTGGCATAGTCCGTCCATGAATTATTAACATTTGCAGACGCGGTAGCACATCCGCTCAGAGCGATCAGAGGATAATGCCGATTACCAAGGTGGGATTATTAATCCCTCCACTTCCCTTTCCTGTCTCCCCCTCTTCATTCCCTCTGGGCTTTGACTGCTTTTAAGGCAGTGTATTTTGAGCTACATCCTCGGTATCACAGTCAATTCCTCCATGGTGAAAAACTAATCAATGACCAATTATAAGTCATAAGTTTTTAATATATGTAAGTTTAAACATACATTTTATTGTCTGCTGTGTCCCTGATGAAGCAAAGATAAAAACAAGGACGGTAACAAATTCTTTATGGACTCAAATAAATAATAAATATACTGCTTTGCAGGTTGAAAGTTCAGCATTGACACACAGGTGGATTAAGTTTAAAAGTGGGCACATGGCTGGAAAAGCAGGGTTTACCGACACTAGACTTCTGTAATCACTTAACCTGGTGGATCTCAAACTGGAGGGCTTGTTTAAACACAAACTCTGGGACCCCCATCTCCAGATACTTGGGTCCTGTAGGTCTGGGGTGGAGCCTAGAATTTGTATTTCTAACAAGTTCCGTGGTGATGCTGAAGCTAGTCTGGACCCCACACTTTGGAATCACTAAGAAAAAACCTCTTTCCGGTTGCCAAAGGTATTCAGGGCATGAGGAGAATGGAGAAGGAAATTAAAACCAACCAGAGGTAGAAAGCTAATACAAAGACAGATGAGATTTACAGCTCCTTTCCCTAGAAAAACTGAGATGCCTGAAGGGCTCTGCAATATGTCTGCTGCTCCAAAATAAACCCCAGTCCATCACACTCCCCCTCCCCTCAAAAATGAGCTAGTAGGATGAATAGGTAACAAATGGTGAAGAACACATATAAAGCTGGGGGCTAGATCACTTTATAAATTCATTCCTAAAACATGAGAAACAAAATTAAATATCCCTTGGTCATTTTCTTCCCCATCGTCTTCTCTACTTAGGATTTGGCTTTAATGTATAATCAATCCTTTCGCTATGTACTATAACAGAAAACTTTTACACACTCTCGATATCAAGCTGAGTCAGGCACCAAAAACACAAAAGTAGAATACAAGTAGAAGCTTTGGGCAAGGGCCAAAAATAAGGAAATGCAACTTCAGAGTAACCATTAAAAGAGCCAAATATGAGCAGGTTAGCTAGATGGAGAAACTAAATTCCACTTCTTTGGGGTTTGCAAATGCAGAAAACGTGTGAGGAAGAGGCCCACATCTGGCAGAAAGCAAGGCCAGGCTCCCACAGCCAGTCTCTCCAACCCGCCCAGTACCACCTCACATTTGGATGGTGCTCACTTTACAGCAAAGGCAGCTTCGGTGGGTCCAGGCTGCCAGGCTGCAGGAATCAACCCAACAGCCATGATTTCACAGCTAACACCTGATCGGAAAAAAGGAGGTATGCTCCATTAGAAATGGCTGCTCTGGGTGACAGCCAGTCCAAAAGGCTGGGGAGAGAGGGGCAGAGAAAGAGGGATGCAAAAAAAAACAAAAACAGAGAAAAGCAAGAATGAAAGGAAGGAGAAAAGACCAAAAGAAAAAGGAAGAAGGGAGGATGGTCAGAAGAAGGGAAGAAAATAGGGAGGGTGAGACAGCAAAACACTGGCAAAACAAAAACAAACAAAAGACCTCTCCCCCAATCTGCTCTAGACCCTGACAGTCCAGTTCCCCTAGTTTCAAATATGACATTTGTTCCAGTCTGCCACTTTGCATTTGCTTGGCACCAATGACCTACCCAGACAACATAAACCAGGTTCAAAGGCGCTACAGTAAAAATCTCAGGGAACCCTGAGCCCCTTCACCTAAAGGACATCTGTAAACTATGTCAGCAGCAGTAACAAATATCAGCACCACTTTTTGTTCCAAAATGTAGCTGAGATGGAAAAAATGAGGTCTGTCACCCCTCAGTTTACAGTAATACTCTTCTAAGTAGCATTTTCATCCCTACAATTGATTTCATTAACCAGCAAGCCTTTCACATGGAAAGGAATAAATGGAAATGTCACTTCAAAGAAAACAGGTAAGAAAAGGTCCGAGAGGAAAAGACCAAAACATCAAGAAACTTGACCAGTGGCCAAAGAACTACCTTAGTGTCTTTGCAGTCCACCCCTTGATGCCTTCTGCAGCAAGGCATGATGACAGTAAGAATACAGGGCAAGTTACTTTACGTATCTGGGTTCAAGTTCCACCTTAGATTGCAACCAATCTCTCTATCTTGGTCTCAACCTCTTCCCTCCTAATAAAGATAACACCCATTCAACCCACCTCAAACACTGCAGTGAAGAACCAGGTGTTGATGAACAAATGGAAGGATTCCAACAGTGTGCCCCTCACATTCACATAAAATTCCTGGCTTGTTACTTCCTTCTTCTAAATCTTCCAAATTAGGACAAAGTCACAGAACTTTCTCAATAACCATTCTTCCAAATGGTTTGAGGGGGACAGTGAAATGATGTAATGAAATCTACATGTCTCAGGTCGCTTTTAGCACATTAGGAAGCTTCTCCATTACAGAATAAAGGAAGAGTTGGTTCATTTATAGAAACTGAGTAATTCTGAACAATACCAGGCACTTAAAAAATGTATCTTCATTGCCCTGGCTGGTTTGGCTCAGTGGTTAGAGTGAAGGGTCCCGGGTTCAATTTCACCAAGGGCATGAACCTCGGTTGCAGACTTGATCCCTGGTTGGGGAACATACGGGAGGCAACCAATAGATGTCTCTCTCATACATCGATGTTTGTTTCTCCCCCTCCCCCTCTGAAAAGCAATGGAAAAAATATCCTCTGATGAGGATAAAAAAAATTTTTTTTAGATATATTTTTATTGATTTCAGAGAGGAAGGGAGAAGGAGAGAAAGAGAGAGAAACAGCAGTGATGAGAAAGTCATTGATCAGCTGCCTCCTGCAGCCCCCTCTCCCACCAGGGATCAAGCCCACAATCCAGGCATGTGCCCTGACCGGGAATCAAACTGCAATCTCCTGGATCACTGGTCAATGCTCAACCGTTGAGCCACACCGGCGGGGCAATAGTAGCCACTTTTTAAATTTATTTTATTTTTGTTTCAAATATTACAGGTGTCCCTTTTTCTCCCCAATGACCCGTTCCACGCCGTTCCACCCCGTCCCATCCCCCTCCCCAGTCCCTCTCCCCACCACTGTCCATGTCCTCGGGTTGTACATATATGCATATAAATTCTTTGGTTACTCTCTCCCCCTCCACCCACCCGCCCTCCTCCATCCTTCTGACATTCGTCAGTCTCATCTATGCTTTCCATGTCATTGAATCTATTCTGTTCATCAGTTTATTAAGTTCTTTAGATTAATAATAGTCACTTTTATAGTCTATTTCTAACAAATGCTTCATGGACTAATTCCTCACTTCTCTGTTAAAATAAATCTATTTTCTTTGTCATTTCAAACAGATATTCTACAGTCTCAAGTACCTGGTCCATACAATTTAACACTCCCAAAATGGTGCCTGCCCAGCAACTTTGAGAGGCAATATAGCCGTCAAGAAGATGCTATGGAGCCATTTTTCAAGTTCTCTAAATTAAGCATGTCTTAGTTTTGTAATTAGGGAGAAAAGTGAATTTTCCTCTTAAAGCCATTCAGTTCTCATTCACATTCTCAAAATCCCAAGTGTAATGTTTCCTTGTCATCTAACTCCTTCAGCCCTCACTCAAGAAGGGAGGCTCACCCTCTATTCCAGTCAAGAGGTGTCTGGGTTGTGGATGAAGAGGGCGAAAGTCTGTTATAGACAATGACTACATCTCCCCCAACCACTCTGAGCCCAGCTCCCTCCGAAAGCAGGACATTGTACCAGCCCTCAGCTAGATTCTACTTTCAACATCATGCTAGGAGAATGCCATCAGATACACGCTAAGGGCCACTTATGCGGAGTGCTTAACTGGGACCTACTTTGCAACACCACCATGACTTTTTGGTTCCCTGCTTGGTCTTCTCTTTGAAATTTGTTATGTTCGTCTGCATTTATTTAAAAGAGCCAGTTAATCCAAAGGGTACAAATCTGTATGACTTCAGGTATTAGCATTCTGTTGAATGTCAACCCCTCACTCCTATGCTGTCTCCAAACAAATAGTTTTGTTGTATAGAGAAATTCTTTCCTATATTCTGGAGCAAAGACAAAGTTAAGGGCTTTGTCTGTATCTTTAAAAACCAAACGCACATAATACCCTTAGACAGCCAAATCATATTATAAGATGCAAGATTTCAGCATTCCGGCACACTGCCAGAGCTTAATGGCCAGTCAGACGCTAAGTAAGGAAATGGGTCTGCATTAAACCTACAAATAAGTCAACAATCAATAGTTCAGGATTACAGTAAAAATTTGATGTGCCCTTTAAATTGCTTCTAGCAACATCCTTCTAACTCAAACTCAGCTTCAGAAGCAAAACAAAACAAAGATGATCAAGCAGAAGCTGAACACAACCAATTTTCAAAGCACAAAGCCTTGGCATTTCAAAACTAAAAGCTGCTCCAGGATTTCACAGAAATCCTTTACTGTGTACCTGTAGGGCAGCAAACCTGAGACATAACAGGCTGAGCTTTAGACAGTAAATTAAACTGACAGCTCAGAAAGCAGAAAAGTATGGCAAAAAGCAAGCACCTGGAGAAGATAAACAGATGAAAGGTTTGGCCTTCCTATAAAGCTCATCTCCCCCCCAAAGCCAGCAGGGGTTTGTACCAAGATCTGGAAAGCACATTCCAGCTTCTCCCCTAATCAACGCTGTTTTATTACTAAGCTTATGCAAATAAGAGCAATGCCCACCACACCCAGAAAGAGCTTTCTTTTCTTTATTTTGCTCTAAATGAACACTCAATTATACTTCTATCTCATACTTCCACTACCTCTCTTCTTCAAATATATCCTGAAAATTCACTCCTTTACTAAAATGCTTAGTCTGCAAGTGAAATTTAAAACCTAGGGGGCTGAACTCAAACCAACAGAAGGGAGTTCAAATCTGATCCACCTTGCCTCTGAGGCCTTAGGTTCCTTATCAGTGAAATGCGGAGAACAGCATCCGCCTCAGATGGTTAATGAAAGCATTAAATGAAGAAACCCAGAAAGTGTTTGGTACAGTGTCTGAACATAATAAACGTTCAGTAAATCTTAGCTTTGCCCATTTGATTTTTAGCTGGCAGAAAAGAGAAGACAGGAATTCAAACTAGTCTTTGGTGCTATGTTTCACTGTAGCATCAGGGAACACTTCAAACAAAAGAAGGGAAGGGGAAGGGAGGGAGGAAACACAGCTACTTAAACTAGCTACTCCAGGTTTGAATGAAGGAGTGCCAGTCCGCAAACACTCTGTTCCCTGTCTGAAAGATAAGGACAACAACTGAGAATAAGCATTCGGAAATTTACAGCAATCTGACAGCGTAACTTTAAATCTACTGAACTTAATCTTAAAAACCAGGGCTTGTAGTCTACATGTCTTCTATTTCATTTTTTCTTGGTTAATTTATTTTTATTATATTTTATGAAAGTATCTCAGTTTGACATAATATTGGGGGGGAGGGGGTAGAAGCTTGTTGAGAAGCACTGATTCAGTAGAGCACCTTTTGAATGAACACCACCCAGCACCATACTCCTTCATGAAGACATCTGGGCAGTCTGGGATCTCATCACACAACCAAGTGCTACTGTGAATGCCCCTAAGCCTTCAAGGATCCGCCAGGCCCTGCTATTTGAGACGGGTCCTGCGGAGACAGACTGATACATACTGTGGATAAGAGAGACCTAATAAGAGATGAGAAATTACTCCCAGATAATATCACACCAGTGTGTTTTGGTAACTGGAGCAAATCAAGTATATTATAACCAACCTTCCATGGCAGTTTCTACCTGTCCCTTAGATAGTGACAGCATTTTAAAATAGACCAAAAAACCCAACCACCCCCTTTTTTTTTAAAGAAAAGGGAGGAGTGGAGGATACTGTCCCCCCATAGCCTTTAGCTCATGCCATTCAAAGAAATAAAACAAATTGTGTAGTAATAATAATATCAGCCAGTCAACCCACAGTGCCTATGTATGTTCTGCTGACCTAATCTTCCCCCGTTTTATAAATGAAATAGCCCCGTCCTAGTTGTGAAGACGCTTTCTAAGTCAAGGGTTCTTTCTGTACAATTTCTTGAGAGCTGTGTCACGCCCAGCTTTGGTCAGCAGATCCGGCTACAGTGCTTCAAGTGCTGCAGTTTTCTGGAAAGCACAGGCAGGGTTTTGCTGAAGTCATCTCAGCCTCACAGCCGCTCCACTGTAAAAAGTGAGGACTCGCCCTTCCTTCCTCCAGGATAATTAAGGTGGGATGTGCATGGCTAAGGATCACTGCCGATTGATCGTTAGTGCTGCAGACCAGGGGCTGCCAGCAACCTGAACTTGGGGGACTTGCTCAACCTCTCCATGTCTAGAGTGCAAGATGGAAGCAAGTATTTGTGAAACAGGAAAACACTTAAAAAGAAAGCAACACACACCAGGTCTGACAGCTCTGCAGCAAGAGAAATTCCAAGCACTGGTCTTGTCAGTAGAGGATGCTGCCCATCCTACCTCCCAGCTGCTTTTCCTGGTCCCCATCACACAAACCAACAAAAAAGCAAAACCAAGAGTCTGCCCTGTTGGAGCCCTTCTCTCAGTTCCTTCACAGATTGTAGAGACAGTGGGAACCCGGGTCCCAAAGTTTTGTGACTCAGGAACCACACTTTGCAACCACCACCCACGGACAGAGCCAAATCAAGCTGCAGGCTTGGATGGAGCATTTCAAAATGGAAATAGATTACCGGGCACGGTGGCAAGCAGATCAAAGTGGCACACAGTATCAAGGGCTGCCGTTTCGGAATGAGAGACTGGTCTACAGTAATGTACTCAAGGGATGTTTTACCCCTCACTTAAATCACACCTACTCCAGTAACAAACAGTTCGCAGATGAAAAGACCCACCCATTCCTGGTTCCTGAAACCAAGCAATTTAAAGATGATGACGTATGTTCCCCATCTCCTGAGTGCTGGGGCATCAATAGATATTGGCAGGTAAAGAGACACCTCGTGAAGGAGGAAGGATGACTCAGCTCCAGTTCAACAGCATCAGGGCCTGGCCAATATTTGAAGTGCTCTATTAAATTGTTAGATAAATACTTTAGCCCTGGGCTTCTCCCAAAAAACTCTTACAGGACCATTCCAAGTTCTTCAAGTAATTGATGCTCCCTTGCTCAATGCAGGATATTAGAAACCTCTGAGAAGACAAAACAGCCTGTCATTTCCTACTTGCTCCAAATGCATTCAGCATCCATTTCTTTGCTTTGTGAGAGCCCTGCATTCATAAGGGTAAATGGACAAGTCAAACCTGAAATCTTATATCCTTGGCTCATTTAAAAGCAGTTTTTCACATTTTCCACAGACAATGCCTTTAACACCCATTTTATTTCCAGAGTTACCATTTTTAATTCCATTCAAAGGAGACTTTAATGTAATCACATACTTTGCCACCAGACACAGAGCCTACCTTTTTCCTTATCACAGACAGGCAGAACAATTCAGTCATTTCAGCACTGACCACAGCCGTCAGCATCAGACTACCTCATTACAAAGGCAGAACAGGACGGCACATTAACCTGCTTCTGTGAAGACAATTATTTTTTTCTTTTTTACATGTTTACTGGCTTTTACCAGCTCTGAGATTTACACTGGGTCAGGATTTAATGAAAAGGAACAGCAAATATGTTTATCGAGTGGAGGTAATGTGGACACTGCAGTGTTCATCCGAGAGATCAAGCCTGGCCCGACTCCTGCCCTGAACAAGAACATGGTCACAGCAAGATGTGCCTTTCCCACATATGCACTTCAGCTGCTACAACTGAATCCTGGCTTAAAATATACCTGGTGTTTGTTCCAGGAAAGGGTTTCTTTCTAACAGAATTTGGATACAGTGAAAATGGATTCATTTGCTAGTGAACCTTAGAGCATTAACTATGGGTTAAGTCCAGAATAGGCAGCTGTTACAAGCTGGGAAAGTGCAAGATTCAAATATCCATTGAAGTCCTTTAAAACCTCAAGAAAGGTTACCATGAAGTTCCCTTAGGGGCAAGAGGACTATAACAAAGGAGGTCAATAAACACACCTGCTTAAATAAAAACCTTCACACTATTACATTCCATGCAACAGTCTCTTATCTTTTCATATGTGAAAGCATTTAAAGAGCAGTCTCATTCCTTTGGAGTTCATCAATTCAGAATTTCTAATCCCCCATTTGGCCTTGGTCACCATTACGTGCAGAAAAGCCTGCTTAAGCATATTCACAGCAGAAACAATATGGAAGTCAGGTGTTTTTCCTACGTCGACCATTTCTCAGAATTGTTATACAAGTTATCAGTATGCAAGTAGATGCAACTCTTAGGCATGAACCTCATCTCTTCCTTAAATTTACTAGAGCAGCTCTGGTAAGACTTCTTCTTGGTACACATGCCTAGCAGTTTCAATTTCCAGAAACAGATGAAAATGACAACTACATTTCTTTAAAAATAATCCCGGAATTAAGCTACGGTTTGCTCATGCAGAATGCACTTTCCCTCAACTGATTCAAGCAAGGAAAAGCTTACTGTGCTTTTTCCTTGATATTAATATTTTGCTAGTAAGCTTCCCAAAGAGCTGCTATTAGCACACTAATCATCCTAGGCAAGTCTAACTCTCTGACAAACTGCCACAGGATTTCTGAAACCAATTCCCACCAAGAACTTGCCAGTGCCACAAACACACAATCAGCAAGCAACACAACCACTCTTTCTCTTAGCTACTATATACAGTTGCATTTAAGCTGCAGTATCTTAATTCCAAATATATAAAGTCAAAAGATAAACCATGAAAATAACAATTTAGGTTATATAACAATAAGAGGTTATGCCACCAGTGTGATTCATTTTTATACTTACCAAAGCTATTTAGTTTCTTCTGATTACTTAAAAGATAAGGTAAGAGTGGTTTGGACATACTACATTTCCAAGGCCAAGAACAGAAAAAGGAAGGAAATAATGAATATTTTATTACAGACACAGTGTGGTAAGCAAAACAAGGTTTTATCCAGTCAATTATTACTGCACCATTAGTCTTATACATGACAGATCAGTTTCCCTGACTTTAATTTTCTTATAGTTATTTTATTCTCTGTTTAAGACTTTGTTTTCTCTTTATCCACACAGGACAGATTTTTCCATCTGGGAATTTAGACAGATTATGAAGAACTTCAGTATAGGATCTTTTTCTGGGTTTTTTTCAGAATGTGCTAAATTTTTACTTATCTAAGATTTGAATTGGCTGCTAAATCAATTCCAACAACATATTCTAATTTCTGTTTACTTTGTGAGGAAACATTCAGAAAGTTTTGTTTTTTCGTAAGTAGTAAAGCCAACATACTAAATTTGGAGGTCATGGGGAGGAAAGATCTGAGAAGACAATTAAAGGTGTGGCATCTAAGAGAAGCCTCATAGTGTTAGGCTGAAATTAGGGCTTGGACATTTCAGAGGTGCTACTCCATGCTAAAGGGAGGTGGTAAGCAAAGGTCTAACATATAAAAGAAAAAAGAAAAGGTTAGGCCATCTGGTTGGCTGAAGCAGAAACGCAGAAACACACACACACACACACACACACACACACCACACAAGTTAGCTCTTCCTACCTTAGAAAAGTACAATTTGATCCTACTTATACTTACACTAAAAACTAGGTATTTAATACTTTACAAAGCAGACTGTTTCTAGCGGAAAAATGTCTCTACAGAAATCTCTCAAACACACTGCTGTCCTGGATTTAGGGTAGGCCCTAAACCAGTGACTAGTAGAGCCCTTACAAAAGGAAGAAGAGGTAGATTTGACTGACACAAGGAAAAACCTGGGGAGGAAGAGGCAGAGACTGGACTTATGTGGCCACAAACCAAGGAATGCCAGGAGCCACCAGTGGCAGGAAGAGGATTCTCCCCAAGAGCCTTCGGAGAGAGTACGGTGCTGTCAACACCTTAATTTCAAACTCTGGCCTCCAGAACTGTGAGAGATAAATTTCTAATGTTTAGGCCATTGAGTTTGTGGTAATTTGTTGTGGCAGCCCTAGGAATCTAATGCAATAAGTTTAGCAATAATATTATTATATTTTGATCTAATGTCATTAGGAAATATGATGGCCTAGTGCTGAGAAACTGCAGCTCCCATTTTTATGATCAACTCAGGCTACTTCTGCACAGCCTTCTTGAAATCTACAAGTATCTAGTGAAAAAGCTCAGAATATAACTGAACTGTGTAAATCTGCACTTTATTACTATATAGGACACGTCAGCCATGGTGCATTAGATCTGTTCAGATCATAATAAAGATGTGCAATCTGTCCTCAATATTTTTTCCAAAGAGAGAAGTGAGCAAGCGGGTCTCTGTGAGAGGACTTGTGCTCACAAGCACCTTGAAGTCACTTATAATACAGCAGGACAGTCGTTTTGGTAACATATCCTATTAGTAGTTCTTGTTCTTCATCTCTACTATACAAATGTGTAGGCCTTCTTTATGACCATTTCCAAATAATAAAATCAATAAACATTTAAAAAAATTATACTAGCATCAGCCATACATATATTTAAATGTCTTTTTCTTCTTTTAATATGTTACCTTTGCTGGCCGCAGCAATCTTCTTCCCCCCCCCACCTAAGGGTATGTGTATATATATATATATATATATATATATATATATATATATATATATACACACACACACACACATATATATTTTAATCCTCACCAGAGGATACTTTTTTCCATTGCTTTTTCAGAGAGAGTAAAAGGGGAAGGGGGTGGGGGTGGGGAGAGAGAGAAACATCGATGTGGAAGAGACATATCAGTTGGTTGCCTCCCGAATGTGCCCTGACCAGGGCTGGGGATTGAGCCTGCAACCAAGGTACGTGCCCTTCGCTGGAATCAAACCCGGGACCCTTCAGTCTAGAGGCTCTAACCACTGAACCAAACTAGCTAGGGCCACAGCAATCTTTTAAAAATGTATTCTCAGTGTATGCCAACCAACATCACTGACTATGACAAACAAAAAAGTAACAAGCCCAGCCGGTGTGGCTCAGCAGTTGAGCATCGATCTAGGATCCAGGAAATGGCAGTTCGATTCCCGGTCTGGGCACATGCCTATGTTTCAGGCTCCATCCCAGTAGGGAGCATGCAGGAGGCAGCCGATCAGTGACTCACTCTCATCATTGATGTTTCTATCTCTCTCTCCCTTCTCCCTTCCTCTCTCTGAAATCAATAAAGACATATTAAAAAAAAAAAGTAACAACAAAAAAACCGTAGTAATTTCAAACTCCATTAGAAACAGAAGAAAATATGACCAGCGTTTACCAAACAGAAAAGGACTATCCTTGTATCTGTAGATGCAAATTTATAAGTAATGCAAACAATGCAGGCTTGTAAGTAATACAAAAAAGGAATGGTACAAAGTCTTGGAGCCCGGCCAGGTGTGGCTCAGTGGTTGAGTGTCGACCTAGGATCCAGGCGATTGGGGTTCGATTCCTAGTCAGGGCACATGCCCGGGTTGTGGGCTCGATCAATAACTCTCTCATCATTGATGTTTCTATCTCTCTCTCTCCCTCTCCTTTCCTCTCTCTGAAATCAATAAACATATATTTTAAAAAACAACAACAAAAAAAACAAAGTCTTGGAAAGCATCTGTCAAGGATCCTCCAGCATTTCCTTTTGTGAATTTATAACCTGACATAAATTCACTCTAGTGGTACTCAGCTCATAGGATTAAGGTACACTCTCATCTCAAAAACCACACTGGTTGGAAAACAAAAGCTCAAACACAAAAGTCCATCGGATTTATGGTATGTGAATTATATCTCAATAAAGCTGTTAAAATAAATGAGAAAAAATATGTCCATCAAAAAGTATACTTGGATTTTCTGAAAACAAAAAACTGAAAATTTCCAAGTTAACTCTTCTTGGATAATGAACACACTATGAGAAGAATAAAAGACCACTCCATACTAAGGGTAAAAGCTGGTTTGGTTCTTCTTACGTTTGACTACCAAATAAGAAGTCAGACAAGGACATGACACCACTGTGCGTACAGGAAGTTTGCACATAGGTCAGCTAAGCCACACAATACAACTTAAAGTTTCTAATCCCTACTAACAGAGCCATCTCAGATCAAGCCAAAGTCTCAGCCCTTTAAAAGTTAACTTTTCTCCTTTAAAGCCTTTGCTGGCAAGAAGATGAAGTCAATAGAGGAGTTATTTGGAAACTGGTAAGTCTTTACTTCAGGTCTAGATGCTCAATTCCCAATTAATCCAGTTATCTTGGATTGACATTTTGCATTTCTGAAGCTATTCCAAAAAAGCCCAACTGAGAGGTAAAATTGTGAAATGGAAGCAAACTTCCTCTCAAAATTCAAAGATTTCTCAGTGGCCAGGACCAAAACTCTTAGCCATGCTCATTCCCAATCAAAAAACACTAATGTGACCAAGTGTGCACTGCTAGGAAACCATCTGATGGGGGGGAGGGGGTTGAAGGGGAGTGTTCATAGGTCAGAATAAATGATGGTTATGAACTCAATGCATTCAGGACTCTGTCATTTACATCTCAAAGCAAACAAACGGAGTAGTACCTCAGAGGGAACTCATGAAGTACATCAGTAAATGTGGTTGAGTATTCCAAATATAGATTATAAATATGTCAAAATTTAAAAAGCAGTTAGTTTTTAAAAAAAAACAACTTCTGCCCAGACGGGCGTGGCTCAGCGGTTGAGCATCGACCTAGGATCCAGGCAATCAGGGTTCGATTCCTGGTCAGGGCACATGTCCGGGGTTGTGGGCTCGATCAATGACTCTCATCATTGATGTTTCTGTCTCTCTCTCTCCCTCTCCTTTCCTCTCTCTGAAATCAGTAAAGATATATTTAAAAAAAATAAATAAAAAACAAAACAAAAAACACACAACTTCTTTGGTATTTTAAACATCAAAAACAACAAACAACAACCCCTCAGCAAGTGCCGTGTCTTTCTGTACTATTGGGATACTCCCCACAATAAATGGTGATTATCCAAATTATTTGAGTTCTATCCCATTCACCCACTTCACTCCTGTTGTAAGTATTTGTTTATAGAGTGCCAAGCAGTTGAAATAGAAAGAGAGGAGGGGAAGAGCTAAAACCAAAAGAAAAAAAAAAAGATTAAGTGTCAAGTTAAGTATGTATAAATGGCATTGTAAGATGGCATGGAAATAAGAAGGTATCTATAAGGTGACAGGTAAATGTGATTTAGTACATAAAACTAGAAAAAAAAACTGGATTTCCATACTCTGGGAATATATCAGTAACAGGAAAAAAAAGAAAAAGAATTGTCTACATTATTCAACTCCTTACTCAAAGTACAGGGTTTTAGGTTTCTGAATTAGAATAAAGAGAATTGTGGCCATTAGATGGATTAAAACAGCTCTTGGAAAGGGTAGTGGGGTAGAAAGTATTAATTCAAATAGAACCCAAACAGTAACACAATTAGTACCCATTTGTACTAGGATTTGCCTTTGTAGGATCTGGGTCCTTTCGATTCAAAGGTAAATCAATAATAAAAATGGTACTTCGCTGTCCCTTTACTCTAACACAAATGCAGTGCTCACACACTCACCAGTTTCTGATTAGGTTAAAATAGCAATCAACTGTGCCAGTGGCATATTAGGTTAAATGAGACTGGAGTGCTCTATTAGACAATTTCCTGGTGCCACTAATGTAGCCAAATACTTCCTAGAAATCGATGAGTAGGTTTTAGTAAACAGTACTCTAAGTTTCCCCAGCTCTTTGCCCACAAATGTAAGTGAGATGTAGAAAAGGAATGTGGAATACAAATAGTAAAATTATTTGAAACTAGCAAAGAAAGCAAGAAACATACAACTAATGTCTCTGTGTCTTGGATTAGGCCCAAGGAAGGAAGGAAAACCTGTTCTCACAATAACAACAATCTAAGAGTGCAGGTCGGAACTGCTTCCTTAAATTCAGCCTCTCAGAGCACTCTGAAAATAACCCAATATTCCCCACTAAGCCTCCCAAGCTGAGTCTCCCATTCTCTGGACATCTGAGAAAGAAGAGAATTGACAAAGAAATCTGGAATTCCCAAAATCAGGTGGTCAACAAAGGGCCAGGGCCTTCAGTCTGGGTTGCATGCTCAGGGTTCCACCTGCAACAACAGTCCAGGCACCTGGCAGCCCTTACCTGAATGTCTGTGTCCTTCACAGGCTCAAGAGGTTCAAAGGTGGTGGCCGCACTCAGGCTCTCCAAGCGCTGGGAAATGTGAGATATGTCAAGTCCCCGAGACCCAAGGAGAACTGACCTATATGAGGATACAGGGCAGGGAGGAAAAAGTAGGATTAAGACACCTAGTAAGTTTCATAAAACACTAGAGAGTATTTTTTATCCAGAACTTTATGCTGCCTAGACATTTTTACATAGTTGTTTTATACCTTTCCATAAAGATCTATCCCCTGAAACAACAGACACAACACTGCATTTGGTAGCAAGAGAGAAAGTTCTGATTGTGCCTGAATTAGAGTAAGGGACTTGTCAATAACATGAGGCCCGGCCAGGCGTGGCTCAGTGGTTGAGCATCGACCTATGATTCAGGAAACCGAGGTTCAATTCCTGGTCAGGGTACATGCCCGGGTTGCGGGCCTAATCCCCAGTGGGGGGTGTGCAGGAGACAGCTGATTAACAACTCTCTTATCATTGATGTTTCTATCTCTCTTTTTCTCTCTCTCGCTCCCTTCCTCTCTGAAATCAATAAAGATATATTTTAAAAAAAAAGAATAACATGAGTATATCAGTAAAATAATAAGCCAGACTGCTCCAAATGTTTTCCAGCGAAGATCATGAGACAGATGATATTCTCAATCCCCATTTTAGAGATGGGGAAATTACAGTGCAAAGAGGTTATTAACCAACTAATCCAGTCACACCGCCAGCAAAAAGCAGCCACTCAAGCTCCAGAGCACAAATTTTTTTTTTTTAAAAAAATATTACAGATGTCCCTTTTTCTCCCCAATGACCCGTTCCACCCCGTCCCATCGCCCTCCCCAGTCCTTCTCCCCACCACTGTCCCTGTCCTTGGGTTGTGCATATATGCATATAAATTCTCTGGTTACTCTCTCTCCCTCCATCCACCCACCCTCCTCCATTCCTCTGACATTCATCAGTCCGATCTATGCTTCCATGTCACTGAATCTATTCTGTTCATCAGTTTATTAAGTTCTTTAGATTCCATGTATAAGCGAGATCATGCAGAGCACAAATTCTTAACCACCATCCTACATTTACAGCTTCTATAAAGACAGATAACAGTGAAACACAAAATTTTAGAAGATTCAGGTGTAACCTAGCCCTAACTTTGTTTATTAGTTGAGGAAACTAAAAGTCCAGGGTAATCAATGGTTGACAAAGGGCAGTCAAACCAGAATCCAAGGCCAGCTCTCCAAGGTTTCTCTTCAAAAACCAATCACGTGCCATACATTTTCAAGTTCCCTCTCTGCTGCCCAGTCCAATAATACAGGAGGCTGTCACCTGACTAATAAATGTTTTTGAAGAGAGATGGGAATAATACAGTTAGCTTTAGTTTTACTTACTGGGGCAATGTAACAATGGAAGAGTAAAAAAACAAAATCACAGAACCTCACTGATATCTAGAGCACTCTCTGGAAGAAAGAAACTAGAGGAATTAGATTGTTTAGATTTTTGCTTTTAGATTATGATTTAGTACCCCAAAGTTCCACTGACAAAATCTGTGTGCCTTCTGAGTAACTCAGAAGAAGCTAGACCGCTTGGCAGCATAAGTAACCCTAACACCTATGAGTGTGACACCTAAAACTTCCAATCCTGAACAGACTTACTGGAGAAGAGAAAGGGCTTCTCATGTTTATTTCTATCCTACCAAGTACTACAGAAATAGATGATGTACACCCAGAGGGCTCCCCACTGTAGATTTTTGTCTCCTCCATGTAGACAGGTCAGCTGTAATGCCACCCTTGGGGCTTCCCCTCCAGGTTACCCTGTCAGGTAGATAATCTTGCCTCTCCTAACAATCCTTAACAGCTAACTTTCTAATACAGCGGCTCCCTGCCCCGGTTGCTCCTTAGAATCTCCTAGGCAACTTTTCTCCCAAGGATATAACACCCTCCTCCTTCCTTTTTTATAACAGTTTTACTGAGATATAATTCATACACCATACAATTAGTCCATTTAAAGTGTAGAATTCAGTGGGTTTTAGTATATTCACAGAGTTGTACAACCATCACCACAATCAATTTTAGAACACCTATGACAATCCTTTGAATACTGAAAAGTGCCCCTAGACTGTGAGGGAGTCTTACTGACCAAGCTGGATTTGAATTATGGCTTGGCCACTTGCTATCTTACGTTCCTCAATTATAAAAGGGAGATAATAACACTTATTTCACAGGGTTATTTTAAGAAGAAATTATATAAGGCATGTAATGTGCTTGGCACAGTGCCTCACAAGTAGTAAGTTCTTAAAAAGGTGGCTTAGTAGTATTATCAGAAGCAGCTATATTTGCTGTGTAACTCTGGGAAAATAAATGTTTGTATATGCCTGCACAAACACGGAGAAAAGTGTGAAGGAATAGGCAAATTAATACCACTGGTTATCTCTGGAGTATAAAATAGGGGAGAAAGAGTGATTGTTGGCTTTCTCTCTGTACACTTCCAGGTTGTTTGGCATTTGAATGGAAAAACCCAATGAGGCATCTCAGGTGGGAGAAGAGGCAGGGATACAATTGACGACAGGTACCCATGGAAGGTGCCACAGCTACTGATGATATTCTATGTCTCAACTGTGAGATGCGAACATGGGTATTCACCCATTTTATTATTTGCACCAGGAGTCAGCAAACTTATTCTGAATAGGCTGACAGTAAATATTTCAGGCTCTGTAGGCCATACAGTTTCTGTCATAACTACTCAGCTCAGCAACTGCAGCACAAAAGCAGCATAGACAATACATAAACAAGCATGGCTGTGTTCTGGCTTTGGCTCGTGGGTCATAGCCTGCCCACCCCGATGAACAACTTTACTTATGTTATGCATTTTCTTCTTCATTTGTGAAGAAATTTAACAATTTAAAAATATTAAACACACAGAAGCAAAAAGTTATCAAATCTGTTCCCTAAAATGAAAAATCCAACAGTGTATTTAAACAAATTAATTCAGCACCAAACAATTTAATCTTAAAGCTATAATCTAATTTTAACTAAAATCTTTAAGACAGAATTTTCTTTCAAAATTTATTTCATGTAAGAAAAAATTCCTACTCTGTTCTCTCTACTACCTGCATCCTGTACTAAAATATTCACAGTGCATTTTATGTCTCTGTCAAGATGATGGAAAAATACAGTCATCAGCCCTTTGGTTTCTTTTTAAGTACCTGTCCCCCGCCCTATACCCATTCTTTCAATATTCTAACTTCCTCCTCCCTAAAATAATGAATTTTAGGTAGAAAAAGATGAGGAAGAATGGAAATTTACAAGAGAACATGAGTGACAATTGTTACCAAGAAAACATTTTCCCTTTCTGCTCCTAATAGGCTATAAAGCTGAAGCAATTAAATTATAACTATAGCAACTCAGCTGGCATCATGGTACTTTGGCTGCAGCAGCATCCTTGCACACCAGCACAGAGCCTGCACACTCAAGACTGGGGAACTGCAGGCCAGGGAGAGCAGCAATAAGGAGCCAACAGGGAGGGCGAGTTAGCAGAAATGTCTAATGGCTGGCTGGGGTGTTGGGAAACAGAGTAGGGGAGCAGTTGGCTGCACGTAGCTACAAGGCTGGATAGGTCAAAATCCTGCCAGGGTTCCGCTGACTTGCCTTTACCAACAGAACCAAAACTGACTAGTACTATTTTTAAAAATAAACTTCCGGGGAGGCCTACAGAAGAATTTCTACAACATACTGACTTGGAAGAGCAGCCAAAACATTCAGCTTTCAAGATTATTTGGAGAAAGAATGTAGCCCTTATACTAGCTCCTGGGACATTTATTACATATCCAAGACAATGTACCCATGTTAACATCAGCACTTAGGTCTTTCTCAAGTTCAGTTCAGAAACTGACAATTTCCCACATCTCCACACAGAATCTCTGACTTTCCAGACCCACAGAGATCACAAATAACAGCACCCCTCCACCTTCACATGTGCTCTGGAGTCAGCCTGTCTGGGTTTGAATCCTTGCTCACCACTCACCAGTTGTGTGATCTGAGAATTACGTGCCCTCTCTGAGCCTCAGCTGCTCAACTGTAATAAGGGGACAACAGTCCTAGTATTCGTTGTGAGGATTAAGCAAAATCTTAAGTCTAGCCAAGTAGTCAGTAAATCATACCTCTTATAAAAAGCAGCAAGATTTTTTCTGCCTCCCAAAATTTTGGCTCCTTGAGGGCAAGGACCATGTCTAATTAATGGTCAGAGCCCAGAGAAGGCCCAGGCCTGGCACAGTAGGGACCCCAAACACGTGTCTGTGGAATCAACAGCCCAGCCTACGTTGTGCGATAGCAGCAGCCACTGGCCGGCAACAGTCAGCACTTTTCTGCAGCTGCACTCTCTGGTGCTCACCCACTTTCCTGTTCTACAATCCACTGGCAGGCACTGCACTGCCAAGGTCTCTAGGAGGCAGCCTATAGGGTCACTGACAATAAGCAGACAGAATCACTCATTTGAATGGCTTCTCGCCACTCACTGCACATCAGTTTCTTACAAGTGCTCTTAAAAACACTGCTCATCGCTGAGTGTTCTCTGGTGCAGAAAGTAACACTGAACTGTGTGGACTAATATACTTACAGAAGCCATTATGACCCAATAGTCAGTGAGCCCAAGCAGGAACTTCTGTGACTGGTCTCTGCATGACAAAACTCTTTGCCCCTTCCCATCTTGATTGTCTTTGCTTGTGATGCGGGCTCACAGATTGGTCAGAAAGAAAGGCTAGAAAACCCGGGCAGGGAGACAAAGCAAGGAGGCTGATCTGTTTACAAAACCTCTCCAAGTTCCCAAGAATCTGGCTTGAAAGTATCATTTATAAACTGCATCCAAATTCAAGACAGGAAAGAAGAAATGGATTCTGCTCCCAACCACCCAGCACCAATGCTGCTTCCCCACTAGTACTCACGCCTTGACATCTGCTGTCTCCTGGGATGTGCGTGTGAGGGTACGGGAACGAAGGCGCTCGCCTGCCTGCTGGATCTCCTGCAGGTTCCGTTCCACATGGGGAAGCTCTGAGATGCCCTCAGTCTCAGCAGCAAGCTGTTCAGCTTGCTGAAGGAGCTCATCAAACCCATCAGTATCCATTGGCAGTGCAAATCCTAGAGGGGGGAGAAAAAAGGAGACCTCAACCAAGAGAAAGATAGGCTTCAAACACTACCTGAATCTGTTACAAGCTTAATGAAACACAAGGACTTTTTGTAAATAGACAAGGAGACAGCTCATCAAGAGGATTTGTTCCTGAACATACACCAAGAACAGGCCTGAGAGAGAAAATGAGTCAGACTGTGAATAGATCATTTCTGTGCATAGTGACAGTCCCAAGATTGACTTTTGCCACCAGAACAAATGTAAAGATACTAAGTCACAGAGCAGAATTCCTGCCTCCTTCCACAGACTCAAAGCTGACAATGAAATGGAAGCCATGGTGGCAATCTCTGGAAGACTCACCTGATTTTTTAAAAAATTTATCTTTATTGCTGAAAGTATTACAGATGTCCCCCTTTTCCCTTCCCCCCACATCTGCTCCCCCCCCCCAGGCTTTTACCACACTACTGTCTGTGTCCATGGGTTATGCATATATGCATATAAGTTCTTTGATTAATCTCTCCCCACCTGCTCCCCCACCTCCGCCTTCCCTCTGAGATTCATCAGTCTGTTCCACGCTTCTATGTCTCTGGATCTATTTTGCTCATCAGTTTATTTTGTTCATTAGATTCTACATATGTGAGATCATGTAAAACTGAATCAGGAAGAATCAGAAAACCTGAATAGGCCAAAAACAACTGATGAAATCGAAGCAGTAATCAAAAAAATTCCAGCAAACAAAACCCCTGGTCTGGACAGCTTCACAGGGGAGCTTTACCACGCATTCTACTTATTACAGTAGTCCCTTTAACATTTCTTGCCATGCTGGTTTGGTGATGATAAACTCCTTTAGCCTTTTTTGTCTGGGAAGCTCTTTATTTCACCATCTATTTTAAATGATAGCTTTGCTGGATAGAGCAGTCTTGGTTTCAGATCCTTGCTTTTCATTTCCTTGAATACTTCATGCCATTCCCTTCTGGCCTGTAGAGTTTCTGATGAGAAGTCAGTTGACAGCCTTATGGTAGCTCCTTTGTAGGTAACAAGTTGCTTTTCTCTTGCTGCCTTTAAGATTCTGTCTCTGCCCAGTTGGGCATGGCTCAGTGGCTGAGTGTCGACCTGGGATCCAGGCGATCAGGGTTCGATTCCCGGTCAGGGCACATGCCCAGGTTGCGGGCTCGATCAATGACTCTCTCATCATTGATGTTTCTACCTCTCTCCCTCTCCTTTCCTCTCTCTGAAATAAAAAAAGATATATTTAAAAAAAAAAAAAAAAGATTCTGTCTCTGTCTTTAATTTTTGGCGTTTTAATTATGTTTCTGGGTGTGGGCTTCTTTGGGTTCTTCTTGCTTGGGACTCTGTGCCTCCTAAACTTGTGTGACTTTTTCCTTCACTAGGTTAGGGAAGTTTTCTGCCATTATTTCTTCTTCTTTTTTTTAAGATTTAGGTTTTTGTTTTTTGTTTTTTGAATATATCTTTATTAATTTCAGAGAGGGGAAAGGAGAGGGAGAGAGAGAAACATCAATGATGAGAGAGTCACTGATCGAGCCCGCAACCCGGGCATGTGCCCCGACCGGGAATCAAACTCCGATCACCTGGATCCCAGGTCGATGCTCAACCGCTGAGCCACGCCCGGCCGGGCTCTGCCATTATTTCTTCAAACAGGTTCTCTATCCCTTGCTCGCCTTCTTCACATTCTCGTACACCTATGATGCAAATATTGTTGTGTTTCCTATTGTCTCATAGCTCCCTTAAACTGTCCTCCTGTTTTCTTCTTCGTTTTGGATCTCTGATTGCTTTTTTCTACCTTGTCTCCTAATTCACTTATCCGATCCTCAGCTTCCACTAATCTGTTTATCCCTTCAATGTATTCTTTATTTCTGCTAGGTTATTCTTAATTTCCTTCATAATTTCCCTATCTTTTCTCATGCTGTTGAGCATCCTTACAATCATTATTCTGAACTCTATATCTGACAGATTGCCTATCTCCATTTCATTTAGCTCTTCTCCTGAAGAATTCTCTTAGTTTCACTTGGGCCTTGTTTTTTTGTCTCCCCATTTTGGTTACCTGTTTGGGTTTGTTTCTATGTATTAGGTAGATGTGCTAGGACTCCCAGTCTTTTTGGAGGGTCTCTGGAGCAGGCCAATGTCAGGTGCTGTTTGTGACTGGCCTTGGGTATCCTGTTTGGAGTTGTCAGCGATCCACAGCTTGTGGCTCCCTCTGCTGGGGCTGGGTGTGTTTGGAAAAGACCAAGATCCGCACCAAGGTCTACTTTTCCGAGCCCTGAGTGCAGAAGCAGATCAGGCAAAGACTCAAAGAGGTCAGGCTCTGCCTGCAGGCTGACTATTAGTCTCTTAATGAGCCTCAGGCTGTAGACCACAGCAAGGAGTAAACTCCACGGGGTGGAGCGAGCGGTTTTTGAACAGGGTGAGGCAATTGCTTCCCCACCAGGCAAAAACTGCCTGGATGGTAAAGGTCTGCCTCAGAAATATGTCCTCTGCAGAATGGGGGAATGACCTGGCATAGGAATCCAGATGGATGCCCTCTGAGCTCTATCCCCAGAGTCAGCAGCCCTGGCTTTTCCTCACACAGTTCTAGTCCACTCTGCCCTCCCTCTGCCGGAGCCCAAGGTGAGTGGCTGCACACAAAATTTTGTGCACTGGCCCTTTAAGAGGGTGCCTGCATTTCCAGCCATGTCTCCCTGGCAGACAGAACCCCTGCTGCTTTTCACAGGCAGATGTTATGTGGGTACCTTCCTCAGTTCTAGGCTGAGGAGCCCAGCTTGGGGTTTAGACCCTAGAGTTTTCAGTGGGAACCCCCACAGCTGAGATATCCCTCCAGAACTTCAGCTGCTGCCTGTGGGAGCCCAGCCAGCCCTCTCACACCTCCGTACTTCCTACCAGTCTCTATGCAGTCTCCACTTTACATCTTTGCTTATAAGTGTTCTCTCCAGCTCGTCTTCAGTTGATTATTCAGGATGTTTTTTCTATATTTTAGTTGTAATTCCAGTTTGGTCCTGGAAGAGTGTCAGTGTTGCTTCTACTTAATCCACCGCCATCCTGGAATCTCTCATATGTCTCTCCACCTGTCTTAGTAAAACACCACTGCTCTCAGAGTGCTGGGCAACCTATAAGGCCCTTATTTCATGATTCTCAGCAACTCAGTGAGACTCCTGAAGAGACAGGAGAAGCACCTCCAGTCCACAGAGCTCAGGTCCATGCCCAGAATACCCTCTGCTACAAAGAGGCTGAACCAAAACCAGAAGACAGGTCTTCTGAATAATCTTGTGTTATTTTCACACACATGCTCTTCCACTAACATAACAGATAGTCTCTTCAAATTCATATCCAAGGCCCGGTTGGGCATGGCTCAGTGGTTGAGCATTGACCTAGGATCCAGGAGATCGTGGTTCAATTTCCGGTCACGGCACATGCCCGGGTTGCAGGCTCGATCCCCAGGTCGGGGGTGTGTAGGAGGCGGCCGATCAATGACTCTCTCATCATTGATGTTTTTATCTCTCTCTCCCTCTCCCTTCCTCTCTCTGAAATCAATAACGATATATTTTTTTTAAAAAAACTCATATCCAAGTCTCCACTCATACGTTCTTTAGCTTACAAGGTTACTAAGAACAGAGATCCCATGTCTGTCTGTTATGACATTCAGATACTAGACTTAATTGTTAATATACCTACTACTTTTAGAAATACGGTTGCTAATAATTAAATAATAGCTGGCTTGTAAACCATGAACATTAACAAGACCACCTGTTTCTCCACCAGTTGACCAAGAAAAGCCCTATGAACAATATTGATACTTAATGGATATTATATATTTATGAATTATATATATATATATATATATATATATATCACTATCCTTGTATAAGGTTCTTGATCAAGACAATGTTAAGTCCTACCACTATTTAAATCAAGAGAAAATAAACAGTATCATCATCATTGGGGGGGGGAATTTACATTGCTAAAAGGTTAATAAAATTACTTATTTAAAAAATAACAAAATTCCTTAAATAGTAGCTCTTGATGATTTTTACTTTTCTACTTTGTTTTAAACTCAGGGTTTCTACTGCACTTTGGAAATCCCACTGGTCTAGAACTATAGTTACAATATTAATGTAATATATATCTCAGGTATGAAGCACTGGTTAATGTTAAAAGGGCATGGTTACCACCATAAATCTACAGCAAGAGAACAAGAACTTTTTAAATTGAAAAGTAAAGAACATTAACTTTAAAGGTAAGGGCACAAGGTTAAAACAAAAATAGCTCAGCTGGAGTAATCATGAAAACACTTTGGTATTGTTTACGAAGTGCTAAAGTGAGTTGAATCTTTAGACAAAAAGGTATATACACAATAACTCTTTACCTAAAGTTTCTAGATAATCACTTTTCTTTTTTTCTTGACCCAAGAGAATCAGGCTCTAACTGGTGATCTCTACCTGTGGGAAAATGAGGATGGCAGCAAGAGGAAGGTATTCTCAGGGACAGAAAAAGAGTATTTTTAAACAACAGCTCCTGCCTGATGGAAAAATGATTTTCCTCAGAAACCTACAAGGTCAATGTCATTCTACTAACAGAAACAAGGTCGCTCACCAGAAAGAGGAAAGAAAAGTAATATGCTTCCTCTTCCCACATTTTAAAAATTATTATTATTTTAATCTTTACCCAAGGATATTTTTTCCATTGCTTCTCAGAGAGAGTGGAAGGGAGGGAGGGAGGAAAGGGGGGGGAGAGAGAGCGATGTGAGAGACACATCGATTGCTTGCCTCCCGCACGCCCCCCAACTGGGGCCAGGAATTACTCCTACAACTGAGGTACATGCCCTTGGCCGGAATCAAACCCAGGACATTCAGTCCAGAGGCTGATGCTCTAACCACTGAGCCAAACCGGCTAGCCCCCCCCCCCCGCCTTTTTCCCCACTGTAAGTTAAAAATAATTTGTCTAACAGAGCCAAGGCAAAGGAAATAGTTTTTCTTTCATAAGGAAAATTTGGGAACTCCCTAAATAAAGAACTTGTTGAAATAAACTTTTTCTATGTTTAAAAAAAGAAGAAAAATGGAAAAAGAATAACATTTGATACATTTTATGTAAGACAAATTCGGACAAAAGAAATGCTCAACTTCTCAAATGACCTACCCATACAAAGATTCAGATTGATGGATTTGAGTATAAATAATATAGGCATATAAAACTCGTGATTTACTTTACTAGGGTCCAATAAATAAGAATTTTTAAAGTTATTTAAAGAATTCTTTTGGCAAGGGTAAAAACAAAGCCCAAATCTCTAAAAGACATCCTAAATTTAATATGCCCCAAACTAAGCTCTAACCTTTGTCTACAAAACTTGCTCTTTGGCCTTCTCAGTGTGGTGATACCATTACTTAGTTGCTTCAGCCAAAATCTTTGAAGGCCAGCATGACTCACATCCCACATCCAATAGACGAATGAAGCCTTTCAAGTCTACATTCAAAATGCATCCAGAATCCACCTCTTCCCACCACTTTCACCTATCTGAGTCACTATCACCTCTTCCCTGACCTCCCTGCTTCAGCCCTTGCCACCTACAGTCTATTCACAAGCCAGCAACCAGGAATCCTTTTAAAGTCAGATCACATCCCTCCTCTGCTTAAATCTCTTGTAGAGAGTGAAGCCCTGTAGAAGCACCCCACCTTCCCTTACCTCTCAGATTCACTCCAGCCCTGTCCCCCTTCCTTACCTGGGGTCCAGCCACTCTGGGGCCTCCTTGCTGGCCCTCCAATGGTCAGGCACATTCCCACCCTAGTGTCTTTGTACTCAGTTTCCTCTACTTGAATGACTCCTCTCCCAGATATACTCAAGATGATTCCATCGCCCGGCCGGGCGTGGCTCAGCAGTTGAGCGTCCACCTAGGATCCAGGCAATCGGGGTTTGATTCCCGGTCAGGGCACATGCCTGGGTTGCGGGTTCGATCCCCAGTCGGGGGGCGTGCAGAAGGAAGCCGATCAATGACTCTCTCATCATTGATGTTTCTCTCTCTCTCCCTCTCCTTTCTTCTCTGAAATCAATAAAGATATATTAAAAAAAAAAAAAGATTTCCTCTTTGTTTCAGTTAAACTGTCACCTTGCCTTTGATGACAACATAGAACAAAATATTTAAGAGTGCAACCTACAACCTTCCCAACACTCCCCATCTCTCTTACTCTCTGTCACCCCTGCTAAATGCAAGCTGCACAAGGACAGGGACTTGTCTGCTTTGCTCACTGATGTCCACAGGCTCCTAGAATAGTGCCTGGCACACAGTAGGTAATCATTCACTGAATGAACAGGAATTTTATTCTTCTGTGCGGTCTGTTCTTCTTCTCAAAGGCTTTCTGCACTCCCCTGCCAAACTGGCACCCACTGGCAAGCAAAGACCAGAGCAGAAACATTCCCTTCCGACTACCAACTGATACTTAACATTTCTGAGGCTGCAGAGCATAAGGCAGTGACAGTATAAATGGCATGATTTCAGATCACACTTGGTCCAGACGAATGCTTTCCCTCTATATATCCAGACAAAAACCAGTGGCATTTTAGAAGAAATAGCCCAGTTTTCAGGTGAACAGAATTCAAAACCAAAAGAATAAATATACATATAGAAAGAAATTTGCGATATAACTTTATAGGAGAAAATAAACTTATTCCATGTCTCTGAGAAGAGATATGTATATAATGTCATTTGAGAAATACTGGACCTATCCTACATTATATATAAATCAACCAGTGGAAATTAACTTATAAAACAGTTGTTAAAGTTTCCAAATCTATACTTTGATGCAGTCATCATCCCATTTCATTAAAATGTTTTAACTTGTGGTTAACTTCATCAATTTGAGGACAATTTTTATCCCCTCTGCAAAATACACAATAGAATTAGCCATAAAATACAGGGGTTAAGCCAACCAAATATCAATTCTGATCCAAGATACTGCAAACTAATCATGAAATTAACTTCACTAGCTTTGTCCAACAGAAAGAAGTAAAATGATGGGGGTGGGAGAGGGACAAAGTCCAAGCTTTGTGTTGTGAAAATCTGGCCAGGACACATGCGGAGTTTGGACACCAGCTGCACCCTTGGGGAGCTATGGAGGAGGGAGCAAGGAAGAAGCCTGAGAACTTGCGGAAGTGGGATGTAGAACAGTCAATGCAGCAAAATCAGGGCTGGATGGGAAAAGGCCAGCAAGGAAGGACTAATAGCACTAGGAGTCCTCTCGATCAGCAGTGACAGCCTGATTGTGAGAGGCCTTTGGAAACACTGACAGGTGCTTCAGAGCATCACATGGTACCAGGGCCCTGAGCAACAAACTGCTCTCTGGAGCCACTTGGAAAAGTCCTACTGAGCCTCCACAGACCTCCTCAACCCACTGGGGTAACTGAAAGCCTTTAAATGAAGGGCAAATTTACCACTGCTGTCAGAAGGCAGAGCTGGTTACTTGTGCAGGGGGATGACAGGAGGAAGGCTTGGGGGGGGGGGGGTAGTAATTTCCTGTTTTTTTAATCTGGGTGCTGCTTAAGAGTGTGTTGGTTCAATCTGAGAAAATCTGTTGAGCTAGACTCAAAGAGAAGGGTGATCAGAATGGGGCTGGTCACCAGAAAGACCAAGTGATTGGAGGGCTGGAACTTTCAGCCCCACCCACCAACCTCTGGGAAGGGGAAGAGGAGCTGCATATTGAGCTCTATAAAAACTCCTAAACAATGAGATTTGATGAGCTTCTGGGTGGTGAATGCTTCCACAAGCTGGAAGGGTGGTGCAGGCCAGTTCCATGGGACAGAAGCTCCAGTGCTCAGGACCATTCCAGACCCCACATTATGTGCCTCTTTTTCTGGCTGTCATCTATATCCTTTATAATAAACTGGCAAATGTAAGTAAATGTTCTGTATCCTGCTCTAGCAAATTAATTGAACCTCTGATCTACAGTCAGTCGGTGAGAAGCACAGGCAACAATGTGAATCTGAGATTAGCTTCTGAAGGAGGGGGGCACAGTCTTGTGCACTGCACCCTTAACCCTTGGGATCTGATGCTATCTCCAGTTTGATAGTGTCAGAATTGAGTTAAATTGTAGAATATCCAGTTGATGTCCAGAGAATCTGAGCATGGCTTGATGTGTGGCAAACCCACACACCTGGTGTCAGAAGTGAAGCAGTGTGATAGCAGAGCGGTATGAGAATGTAGGAGGGTATTTTCCCTTAGAAGTAGGCACTTAAATATTCAAAATGCTGAGCACTTGTAGACCATTTTAAATCAGTATTCTCAAAGAATGGCCCCTCCAGGATTTTGCAGGTGATCTGATTCTTCCTCAGAGTATTCATGCTTATTGTATTAAAATGACTACAAATCTGTTTTCTGGCATTAATTATTAGCTCATTTGTTTTTTTTTTCTTTTAAAGCATCAGCCACAAGTAGACCATTTTCATTTGCCCCAAGCTTTGTAGATTCTCAAGCCAGGCAACTACTGAGTTCTTTGAAGACTGTTGGGTCATCCCAGAAATGGCTATGACTCACTTATTCTCCTGACTTATGCCTATACTTCAGGGATATATTCCCCAGAACTAGCACCTTAGGGCCTCAGAGCTAGTAGAAAACAAATGAAAGTACAAAAGAGCCTCAGAGACACTCATCCTAGACTGTCTACCAAACTCTCTTTCCTAGTTTCTAGTCTTTGAGACCAGTATCCTAGGGCAAGGGCCAGCAAACTTTCTCTGGAAACGGCCAACAGTGAATATGTTAGGCTTTGGGGGCCAGTCTCTTGCTACTACTCAACTCTGCCTGAAAGTGGATGATATGTAAACAAAGGAGGGTGGCTTCGCTCTAGTAAAACTTTAATCATGGCCCCTCAAATTTGAATTTCATATAATATTCACGTGTGACGAAATAGTCTCCTTTGAATTTTTTTCAATGATTTTTAAAGATGTAAAAACTCTCCTTAGCCTATTTGGCCCCCAGGTTGCAGTTTGCCAACCCCTAGTTTACCGAGGGTATCTAAGCTAGACCTGGTAAGTAAATCCTGGTTCAGTGCTTACTAACTATGTGTCCTGGCAAACTACATTCACTAGGCCTCTGCTGTGAAAACACAGAAAGATTAAATGAGGGACACAATAGACCTGTTGTCATTCCCCTTCTCTCTTGAAGCTGTTTATTTGAAAAGTATATTTGGGAGAAGAAATCTGTTTTATAAATGATGAAATCTGTCCAGTATATGTTCTTTGGACGCTATAATGCTAGAGGGAACTCACTGCCCTTTCAAGTACAATGCAACATATTAAACCATGTGAATTTTCCTTTTCCTTATCACCCACCATCCAACTACCCAGTTACCCAAGAAATACAAAGGACTGAGAGATAAAAGGATCAAGGCAAGGCCATCTGTCTCTCCTTCAATGTTAAAGGAATGTCTTTTGATTCACTCATTTGCATGAAAAGATGACACCGACTACTTTCCCTGCAGAATTTCAATATATTCAAACAATACTTGTTACCACTCACTGTGGAACTCTAATTTGACCACATAGCCAAATATTATCTTTCAACTACAAATATTCTGCAATCTAACAAATGCACAGTTAGCACTACTGTAATTTCTTGGATGCTGTCTGAGGGGGGAATTTTATATACATCAGTGGAAATAACTCATGCTGTTATTTATGCCCTTTTTCTTCAAAATGTACACTAACAATGTTTTTCCCCTTTTCAATTATTTTTAAAACTTTTAATGTGACAACAAAATAAATTTTTAAAAAGTATTTTAAACAGAATGGGTAAATAGGAGAAGATTGAATTTTGAACCCACAAACCTGGTTCGAATTTAGTGTTCACTTACTAGCTAAACACCTCTCATCTATAAAAAGGAGAGGTCACGTCCCCCTCCCCCCAGCACCCAGGGGAGTACGCCAGCACCATTTCCTTCTCCCCAACAAGAGGACCCTACGAGACTTGCAACCAGGGGAGCAATGGGCAGTGGCAACTCGTCTTGGGCTTACCCCCTGAACCTGTCTCTGAGGTCCCTGAACCTGCCCCTTCTCTCTCTCTGACTTCTCAATGAGCCAAAGCAGCCCAGCCTAGGCTCTTGTGTTATTTTTATGTTTCACTGTCCTAAGTATATTTTTGCTGCAGCCAATAAATTCTTGCTTTCTTTTCTTAAAAAAAAAAAAGGAGCGGATGGCTAGGAGATATAGTTTTTAAAAGGCTCAGTGGTTAGAGTGTTGGCCCCTAGGCTGAAGGGTCTCCGGTTCAATTCCGATCAAGGGCATGTACCTCGGATGCAGGCTTGATCCCCAGCCCCAGTTGGGGCACTTGCGGGAAGCAACCAATAGATGTGTCTGTCACATCAATGTTTCTCCCTCTCTCTCTCTGAAAAGCAATGTAAAAAATATCCTCGGGTAGGATTAAAAAAAAAAGGTGATAATCCGTACCTACTTCAAGAGGTTGATGATACAAAGAAAGTATTTTATAAACTCTACTGATTTAGATCATTGTAAAAATGCTACTTTAGCTTTAATTATAAACATCTGTTTCAAAAAATGTTCTAGTAAATATGTGATACTAAATTATAACTTATTTAATCACAACTCATATCATTCAGTAAGAACTTCTGAAGGCAGTTAAAAATTTTAAATGTATGTTATGCTCCCTGCTAAAAAATACGGTTATTATTATAAATCCAAATTTCTACAATGAAGGTGTAATTGAAAAGAAATTTAGCATTTAGGCCAGCCAGGCATGGCTCAGTAGTTGAGCATCAACCTAGGATACAGGAGATGGCAGTCAGGGCACATGCCCGGGTTGTGGGCTTGATCCCCAGGAGAGGGCATGCAGGAGGCAGCCAATCAATGGCTCTGTAATCACTTATGTTTCTCTCTCTCTCTCTCCCTTCCTCTCTCTGAAATCAATAAAGACATATTTTAAAAAATAAGTAAAGCCTCACTTGAGATATCAAAGACTGATTCTGCTCTCCTCTCTTCTTTTGAATATATAAACTATGATTAGGTGACAATATCATTCCCCTCTTTACTGTATCTGTCAGTTGTCAATTACAGCAACAACCAAAAAGAAAATTACATCTTAACAGACACTATTGTTTCAGAGGCTTCTAGGGGAAGAATAATGATTTACTTTAAAATTGTTGGATAATTCTTCACAATCATGTAAGACTAAAAGAAAGTTAGACCTAATCATTATTCAGAAAGCAGACTTCTGAAGAAAACAAAGAACTGAAATAAATTACCCTAGACAGAAGAGAAATAAAAGACTGGGTGATTCAGTGCTAGTACTGGCCTGGATGACTCCGTGTTTGCAGGAAGGAATGTGTAGTATCAGCCTCCTAATACGTAAAATACCACTTGTATTATTTCATCTGCAGTGAGCAAAGAGAAGCAACCTGCCATCACACAGAAACATAAAGTACCCACACAGGTTACTTTCTGATAAACTCTTATCTGTCCAGTCCACTAGAAGCCAGACTTGGAATGGAAGAACAATGGACTCCGGCCTGGCTTTGCTCCACATCAGCCCCCTAACTTTGGGACTGGCCCTTCCCCCTCTGGAACCCAGTTTCACCACCAGTGAAGATGTGGAGGTTGGCTCAGAGGATTTCTAAGGGCCTGACCACCATGAAGAATTCACAAATGTGGGACATTTTAATTCAGTTTTTATACTGAATATGTCCTCAGAAGGAGCAGCTCCATTTTAATGCGGATGAAAACTATCTGTATACAGAACCTTAGGACTGAGACCCACCCCATCTTATAACCGGCCTACAACAGATCACCAAGTCTGCCTCCAAAAGGCCTTTGGCTTTGATTTTATCTCTAAACCAATGAGTCTCCGTTGGAGGCAAGTCTGCCCCCAGGGATCACTGGCAATATCTAGAGACAGTTTTGGTTGTCACAACTGAGGGAGAAGTGCCTTGTGCTCCTGACATCTAGAGAGTAGAGGTCAGAAGTGTTGCTAAACATCCTACAATGCACAACACAGAATTATCCAGCCCAAAACAACAGTAGTGCAGAGTTTGAGAAATTCTGCTGTAAACCAAGGAAGGCTTCTTGTCCTGAGGGCCATGACACCAACATCAAAGACACCAAGAACCCCTGCAAATACATCCAATTTTTTTTAATATAAGAAAAGCACTACAGCTTTTGTTCGTTAATCCTTACCAGAGGGTATTTTCCCCACTGATTTTTTTTAGAGAGAGTGGAAGGGAGGCAGGGGGTGAGAGAGAGAGGGAGAGAGAGAGAAACATAGATGTGAGAGAGACACACTGATTGGTTGCCTTCCACACATGCCCTGACCAGGGCCAAAGATCAAACCTGCAATCCAGGTATGTGCCCTTGACCAGGAATCAAACCCGAGACTCTTCAAAGTGCCAACGCTCTAATCACTGAGCCACACTGGCCAGGGTGAAAAGCACTATAGCTTTTATCAAAGTCTAAGTCTGAGTACACGCCCACGAAAAAAATTTTAAAATCACTGTATATACAGTACTATCCCATCTGAGATTTTTATGGTCATATTCATACCCGGGCATACCATACAGCAATAAAAAAGATCAAACTACAGCCCGGCCGGAGTAGCTCAGTGGTTGAGCATCAACCTATGATTCAGGAGATGGAGGTTGGATTCCGGGTCAGGGCACATGCCTGGGTTGCGGGCTCAATCCCCAGTAGGGGGAGGACAGGAGGCAGCCGATCAATGAATCTCTCATCACTGATGTTTCTACCCGTCTCTCTCCCTCTCCCTTCCTCTCTCTGAAATCAATAAAGACATATTTTTAAAAAGAAACAGGAAAGATCAAATTACAGCTACATGGAAGAACAGGAACAAATTTCATAGACATAACGGTGAGCTAAAGCAGACAGATACAAAAAAAGGACATACTACATGATTCCACTTCTATGGATTTTAGGAACAGAAAAATACTAACCTGTGCTGCTAGAAATCAGAACACTGGTTATTCTGGGAGAGGAGAAGATTCATTGGGAGAGAGTACAACAGAATTTTCTGGATGCTATGGATTGAAATGCGTCCCTCAAAAATTCATGTGTTGAAGCCCTAACCCCCAAGGTGATGGTATTTGGATTGGAGAAGGGGCCTTTGGGAGGTAATTAGGTTTAGATGAGGTCATGAAGATGGGGCCCTCATGATTGGATTAGTGACCTAGTAAGAAGAAACACCAGAGAGCTTGCTTCCTCTCCCCTCCATGCCCACCCCACAGAGCTTTCCCCAGGAAAGAGATATGAGCACAGTGAGATGTTGGCCTTCTACAAGCCAGGAAGAAGGCCCCAACCATGCTGACACCCTGATCTCGGACTTCCAGCCTCCAGAACTGTGAGAATCCAAACTTCCATTGTTTAAGCCAAACTTCAGTTGTTTAATAAACAAACTTCTGTTGTTTATTTTGTTATGACAGCCCAAGCCAACACACTGGGGTATTGGAAATGTTCTACATCCCAGTATGGGCGGTGGTCACATGAGTGAGTAAATATTTAAAAATTCACTGGCCCGGCCCAGCGTGGCTCAGCAGTTGAGCATCGACCTAGAATCCAGGCGATCGGGGTTCGATTCCTGGTCAGGGCACATGCCCGGGTTATGGGCTCGATCCCCAGTCGGGGGTGTGCAGGAGGCAGCCGATCAATGACTCTCTCATCATTGATGTTTGTATCTCTTTCCCTCTCCCTTGCTCTCACTGAAAGCAATAAAGATATATTAAAAATAAAATAAAATAAAAATTCACTGAACTATACACTTACTATCTGTTTGAAGATAGTTTTTAGAAGAAATATCAAGAGATGTAACATTAGTATAGCAAGAAACTTAACTTAGCATTACATCAGGAGAGTAAAGCTAAGAGTTGGGAGATTTCTACTTCTCATTTTATATCCTGCCAGTCTGATTTCTTTTCTCTAAGTATATGTGATCTTTTCTAATTCTTAATAACTTGTTAATTTTTAAATCACTCTAAACTCCCTGCTCCCTAGTGTTTCACCCCTGCCCCTGAATCCTCCAAGACAATGACTGTCAAATCCATACCCTTAGCCTGTTCCATGCACTCATAGTGCAACCTGGAGTTTGCTACTCTCCCCAACCCCTCCACCTCTGTCCCCCAGCTTCTCCCTCTCTGGTCCTAACTCATCCATCTCCTTGGCACCTGTGCATGACCTGGGGTTGTTTATTTACAGGTATTCTCCACTCCTCAGCCTCAGATACAAAACAGATGCAGATACACTTTTGCTTTCCAAACTACTGCTACTCTCTTAACAAAAACTCAAAAAACCAAATACTATACAGAAAACATGGCACCCCTCACTCTCCAAATCTGCTATCCAAACTCTCATTACCTAAACAGATTTAGATAGCAAATAATAGTTGTACTTTTGCAGTGTCTTCTGTTACTTTTTTCCTGGCTTTATTGCGATACAATCGATAAACACGTGTTCAGTCTGAGTTCCCTATCAACCATCTCAGTGGAGATATTAAGTAGGCAGCTGGATATAGGCTGAAAGGCCCAGGCTGGAGACATAAACATGAGATGTTAGCCTAATATGTAGGTTATTTAAAACTGAGCCTCGATGAGATCACCATGAATGAAAATGTCCCAAACACAAATGCACAAAGAATATAGGTGAAAGAAAAGTGTGACGCCCAAGGACACCCTCTCACGCTTTCCAGATGGAATACAAAAGGTGATCCTTGCATGCGGAAAGCCATTTCGGTTAAACGCACACCTCCTCATCACACCTGACAGAGGAGAAAACCAGCGAATGTCCAAACTTTGAGCAAGGAACCCTGTGGTCGGCCCTGTAATTCTGAAAGAGACCCCATCAACTTAGGTACTGCCTTGAAGAGGATGGGGAGCTGTGAGCCCAGAGAAGGTTCGAGCCACCTCCAGGTTCTAATCAGTAGCATCTCCCGGGATGGGGAGAAGCATTCCCCTGGATACGGTAGAGGAGACAGGCCAAGGGCCCGGAGAGGCTCGCAGGGTCGTCACCCTCGCCCCAAAGACCCCTCCCCTCCGAGGGCCACACCTCCAGAGCCGGTGCACTCCCGAGGGGCGAGCGAGCTGCGGCGGGGAGGCGGCGCGGACCCGGCAGGTGGGCTCGCGGGGCCGGGGCGGGGGCGTGGCGCGCCGGGCGGACCCTACGGGGGGGAAGCGGGGAGGCCGAGAGGCTGGAGGGCACCGCTCGGTATTCGGAAAGACGGCAGACAGAAGGCACGGCGCTCCCGGGGACTCAGCCCGGCGCTCGGATGGAGGCGGTTCGCCTGGGCGCTGTGCCGCCGGCGTCAGTCAGACAAGCGCGACTGCCACGAGGCGAACGGGAAGTGTGAGCAGCATGACTCCGAGCGTGGGGACCCAGCTGCGCCCAGCCTCGGGGCCCCAGGCTCAAGGCCAAAACCCAGGGTCCGCAGGACGCGGCCCGAGACGGCCTTACCTGGCACGGGAGCCGTCTCCGCCGCTCAGGTTCCGGCTACAGAACGCGGCCGCCGCTTCTCGCGCCGCTCGCCCGCGCTTCCTGATTGGCCCAGGCCGGAGCTCCCAGAAGCCCCCGCGCGGCGCGCCGCGAATTGAACTTTATGGAGACCCTCGCAGGAGGACACGGACAGGGCGGGGCCGGGGCCGGGGGCGGGGCCGGCTGGGGCCGGGGCGGGGCCTTTGGCTGCGCCGTCAATCCCTGCAGGCCTGCGGCCACCGCCCTCGTCCCTCCCACGTGGTTGGAGGCGGCTCTGCTCCGAGAAAGCGGTTCCACAGCCGCCTAAGCGGATTTCTTACCCTTGATTGAGCGCCATCCTAAGGGCAGGCGCTCAGCGGGGCGCTGAGAGCACAGAGGTCACTACGGCAGAAAAGATCCCTGTCCTAGAGTTCGCAGCCAGGTGAGGGAAAGAAAACATGCACAACAGCCTCTAGTTTGTGAGGAGGGCTGTGCGGGCAAAAGCAGGGTGATGGGAGAGAGGCCTTCGTGGCCAGGGCAGGCCTCGGAGGAGGTGCCGTCTGAGCTGAGGCATGAGTAGTAAGAAAGGGTCGGCCTTGCAAAATCTTGGCTGCAGAACATTCCGAGCAGAGGGAACAGGAGTGCAGGCTCCACGGGGAAACGAGTTTAGTGTCTGAGGAACAGAAAGAAGAGGCGTAGGGCCGGCAGAGGATTAGCAAGGACAGGTGGGGTGAGACTCGCACCCGGCCGGGGCCAGCCTTTTCAGGTCCTTCAGGCCACGGTAAGAAAGTTGAAGTTATTCTTCATGCAAGTGGAAGCCACTGGAGGGCTTGAAGCAGAGGTGTGACATGAGCTGGCTTACCTCTAAAAGACCCCTCCAGCCCCCTGGATGGAGAATGGACCGAGAGAAGCTCGGAGACTACTTACTGCCTTGTCCGGCACATAAGGCTAGTGGGACCAGGACTGCCGTGGTGTCCATTCATACAACGTACATCAGTGCCCAGTCCTTATGATCGGTGAGGAAGCAAGCACATGAACAGATTTTCAATTTAAGTGCATGACAGAGGTTGCTAAGGGAGTTGAACCCAGTCGTGGGTTGGAAGTCGGGGAGGCCCTCCCAGGGGAAGTGACACCTTAACTGAGCCATAAGGACAGGTAGGCAGAGAGAGATGGGAGGATTTTCCTGGTCTAGGAAATGGAGTAAGCAGAGGTGGAGAGGAGAGAAAATACTCTCCTCACCCTCAGCACACCTTTCCTCCCCTCTGACGAACTCTACCCAGGTTCTCCTGAGCCCTCTTCTCTTCTAAGCCTCAACCTTGGCCTATATATACTTGAAAAAAACACTAACGGCTCAGGTGATCCAATCCCCTCTTAAAGTGCTGGCCGGAGGAAGCTCAAGGCTGCCCAAAGAATTTACTGTTTGTTCTAGCCAACACCTCCTTCTCACTTTCTTGTGATTTTTCACTTCCCTGACTCTACTGAACTCACTGCCAGTGTTCACCCCCCCCCCACTCTCTCATTCTCTTTTTGAAATGTCCAGTCACCTCTGTACAAATCAAAGTTGAATTTAGTTCATACTGGGCTTTTCTCCCTATTGCAATAGTATATTGATTAAAATAAGCCCTTACTACTTTAACTAGTATCTGGTTTTGTTTATATTAACACTTCATACAAGCCTATTGTGATTTCTCTATAAATGATTGGTGGTGACTGACAATATGCATGAGCATGGCCTTCGTCCTAAAACTAATAAATATTTATTTAGATCCTGCTGTGGTCAGACAATATCCACAAATATAATAGCATCTTACATCTGAATAGTGTTTTATGCTTTTATGTTTTTCCTTTACGTAAAGAATTTTAGTGGCAAATATTCATAAAACGTTGCCAAATGAAAAACCAGGGCATTTACCTTTTAAAGCAGAACACTTCCATATTGTAAAAACCAGCGATTCCACTCCTAGATACTTGCCCCAAAGAAACTCTTACACATGTACACCAGGAGATATGACCAAGAATCTTCAGAGCAGCGCAGTTCATAACAGCAAAACAAAACAAAACAAAACAATAAATAAGTCAAATGTCCATTAACAAAAAAAAGATAAATAAATTGTGGGAATTATCACAATAAAATATTACACAGAATTGAAAAGTAAATGAACTAATAGCCATAAAAACAACATGGATGAATCTTGGAAACAATGTTAAATGGAAAAAGCAAGTACCAGAAGACTTACTTTCTAGTATAGTATGAACTCAAAATTTCTAATTAACTTAAAAAGCAAGTAAAACCAAACAATCTATGGTTTAGGCATGGAATGATGAGTAGAGAATTTAAGATTGTAATTATCTCTAGGGATAGGAAGGGATAGGAGGCCCACCTGGGAAGATGTAAAGCATTAATATGTTCTAGTTCTTGGGTTGGGTTGTTGGTTCATAGGTGTTGATTATATTATTATTCATTATTATATATTACATATAAATTATTTTATATGTGTAAAATAATAGTTTTATTTATTGATTTGAGAGAGAGAGAGGAAGAGAGAGATTTGTTGTTTCAATTATTTATGCATCATTGATTGACTCTTGTATGTGCCCTGACCAGGGATGGAACCTGCAACCTTGGTGTATCTGGAGCATGTTCTCACCAACTGAACTACCTGGCCAGGGCCATAAAATAATATTTTTAGATAATAAAAATTGCCCAAGAAGAGGAAAAAGCAGAACAATATAACTATAATTTCATCTGTGTTAAAAATACACATTAGAACCCTGGCTGGTGTGGCTCAGTTGATTGGGCATCGGCCCACACACCGAAGAGTCTTGGGTTTGATTCCTGGTCCAGGGCATGTACCTGGGTCGATCCTTGGCCCTGGTGGGGGCACCTGCGAGAGGTAACTAATCCATGTGTCTTTCTCACATCCAAGTTTCTCTCTCTTTCTCCCTCCCTCCCTTCCACTCTCTCTAAAAACCAATGGAAAAAAATATATCCTCGGGTGAGAATTAACAAAAAAATAAAAAAATAGAAAATAAAGATAGTCTCTCCAACTGGGATCTATGAAAGAGTAGACTAAATAAGTAACGAAATGCACAAAGACCACAGCCATCATGAACCTAGCACTCTCCCTGTGCAATACCCCATTCTAAAGTCTACAAGATTTTTCTCATTGAACCCTCGTAATGACCCTTTGAAAGAGGTGCTATTGACAGTCCCATTTTACAGATGCAGAAAATGAGGCTTGAGTGGTTACGTGCCTTACTCAAAACTGCACGGTGAGCCTAGCTTAGAACACGGATTCAGACCTGACTCCAGACCCCAGACTCTATATTAATTCCTTACACTGTCTCTTCTGTAGCAGTAATAAAAATAATGCCCCCCACACACTGCAGAGGGCGCTAAATGTAAAGGTGACAAGCGTGATGAAGACGTAGAGGCGGTGGAGTTCTCATACATTACTAGAGAGGACATGAATTTATACAACCACTCTGGAAAACTAGCAATTTCTAAAAAAAGTTAAACACACTTACCCTATGACCCAGCCTTCTACTCCTATGTGTTTACCCAAGAGAAATGGAAACATTTACACAAAAACCCTTGTACAAAAATGCTCATGGTGGCTGGATTCAGAATAACCCGAAACTGTTAAAAGCTCGGGTGTCTGTCAACAGGAGAATGAATAAACTGTGGTCTTTCTGTACGATGGGCTTCCACTGAGCAATGAAAGGGAACAAACTATGGATTCCTGTATCAGTACGAATGGATCTTGAAAGTCACTGTCAACAGAAAGACATAAAAGCATACATACTATGTGATTCTATTTATATCAAGTTCAAGAACAAGCAAAGCTAATCTATGGTGATAGAGGTGAGAAAAATTGTTCCTTGGAAGTATTGACTGGGAAGAGGCACTGGGAACTTGTCCGGGCTCCAGAAATACCTTACATCTTGACCCGAGTGGCAAAGCATATGTAAAAATCTACTGAGATGTACACTTAAGATCTGTGCACTTTACCAGATGAAATTATCCCTCAAAACAAAACCAAAACACCAATAAACTTTAAATTTTAAAAAAGTGATTCACATCTAGTGTTACACTTGAACCTCAAGATAACCAGGGATAAGCACATATCATCACATATCATCACATATCCTGTGGGGAAACTGTACTTAGGGAGGTTTAAATGACTTACCCAGGGTGACACAGGAAAGTGGTGGCAGACCAGGGCCTGCGTGAGAGTTTTCTGATATTGAGACCAGTGTTCTCTAGCCCAAGAAAGCCCCAGAGATGAACTTAGAAGCCTTCGTGAACCATAATAAGAACTATTCAGTGAAATGGACTTGACCACCAACTTTCGGAATTGGGCCTGGGATGAATCGCATGTTCTCATTAATCAGTAGCAGTTAACTATCAGATGACATTGTGAAGATGGTAGGATTTTTTTAAACATCTGGTTGTTTAATTTGTTATTAAACATACTGACTATTGAGTGGGGGAAAAAACATCCTACACATCTCTCCATTGCTGCTGTTTAAAAACAGCTTTGCCAACATCTATCAACTTTGTTTATGTCAAATTGTGCAATTTGTCAGTGATGCTGAATCTGCCAAAAGAAAAGTGAACTTGATTGACAAGTCCCCAGGGTTTCCTCTCTCTTCCTTTTCAATGTTCCAGATGTTTTAAAAAAATTTTTTTAAGTTGGAAGGCTCATCTGCTAGTGAAAAGTGTATCAAAGGAGCTTGGGGGGCAGGGGAGGAATATGGCTTCAGTTTCTGTAGAAATGTTGCCTTCAAGAGACCCCATTTCTTGATTGGTTCAAATCACCCTCCGTTTTCAATTGCAGCCTTTCAATGGAGCCATCTGTTTCGAGGCCCATCTGTCAGGGGCTCTGTTGTGGTTGATTATTAAATGTATTTGCAGCTGGAGATTCAAGAGGGGGGAAAAATGAAAACCCAAACTTAAATGACAAAAGAAAAGTGTCCCCAAGAGTGAAAACAGAAACAGGCTTTTAGTTATTCCCACTCTTAGAAATCAGAGGACTTAACCCTTCTCTGAAAACCCAGGAGAAGATTATCAGCAAACAAGTATAGCAACGAATGGTGGACGTGGGTGGCTTTGGGGCTTTCCACCATTCATTCTCCCTTTTTTGGTGACTGCCCAAGAACACCCCAGTTTACACTGGGGGGATTACCTCTTTCACATTGTGGATACTCTTGTAGGGATAATAATAATCTACCACGAAGTGTTGTTCTAAGGATTAAATTAGTTAATACATGTTAACTGCTTTAGAGCAGTCTTACATACAGTAGGCACTCAGTAAGTGTTAACTGTTTTTATTTGTGGCGAGGCCGGTTGCCACAATACTCTAGAATTGAGTAGAGGCGTCTCTGACCCACCAGAACAAAGCTGCCAGCTGCTCCCCACCCCACCCCCGGGCACCCCAGGACATTGCAATTGTCCTTTCACCAGATGGAAGGCCTGAGGGTAGAGGCCTGGAGTGTTCCGCTTTAGGTCCACCAGGGGGCGCTCAGTCAGTGTTAGTTGAAAAAAATCCAGCATGACCCACTCGACAGGGGGTTTGCCCCCAAATTATCAACTGTGCTGGAAGGCAGAGCCTGAATTTTTCAAATAAAACTGGCACCCCCAGCACTGAGTCCAAATTGGGTTAACAGTGGCATGGCATAGCAGGGCAGTGCCAGCTCCTCCATGTGGCCCTGTCTTGGTGGTGAGTGGTTCTGTAACATTGCTGGACACTGGAAGCATCTCCTGAAACTGTCGTATGGCCAAACCTTATCTTGCCTTGGTTTATTTCACCAGCCAGCAACATTTAAGGAGGACCCATTGCAATCTATTTTGGCAAAGAGGGGTCTTTGCTCCCTGCCTTCCAAGGGTGCAGTGCCAACTCTGGCTTCTTTACTGAACATCTACTATGTGCCGGGCACTATCCTGGGCACCGGGACTGGCCCACAGTGACATGCTCAGTAAGCAGCAGAGACAGGGCTTGTTCCCAGGCTTTCGGATGCCACATCTGATACTTATCCCAGAACCAGCAACGATTAAATCTTGTTTTTATTAAAGCCGTCGTAGTAATCATGGTTCATTTATCGGCACTGATTCTCCCATGTGGTTTGTTCTGAAATCCAGGGCAATTACTCTACAACTGCCCTTCACTGTTCTCATTTCTTCCTTGACTGAATGCACCCTTAAGGTAACAAGCAGAGGAAATGAAGAAGTATAAGTCAGATCTCACCTGAGCCTATAAAACCAAGATGTGAGATTATTATATTGCTTCCTGGGCTAAGTAAAAATGATTGAACACTTTTTACCATAACTATAAAACATCTTTTATAGTAACTACATAATGGCTTATAAGTAGTCTCCTTCAAATAATGTCCCTATTTCCAAAGAGAAAGACCTTTAATTTGCAAGTTTGCCTTGTCTGGCTCATTTCTTATGTATACACCTTACCATTTAATGTCTGCAGTAAGCAAGACTTTTTTCCATTAAAAAGTCCCTGCCCTCCTGGAATGTACATTCTGTTAGGGGAGACATACAAAGTGTCAAATACAAATGTCGGGGGTTAGGTAATGACAGGTGGTCAGGAAGAAAATAAAGCTGGGAAGGGGGTTGGGGTGAGTTTCCAAAGACTTGAAGGAGATGAGGAAGGGAGCCACTGACAGCATCCAAGGCACAGGGAATGGAAGCTGCAAAGGCCCTGAGGCAGAACATTCTTGATGGTCCTGAGGAACAGGACTAGACAAATGTAGCTGGTGGGAGCAAGTGATATAGGGCCTCATGAGCCAATGTAAGGAATTTGCCTTTTACTCCAAGAGAAATGATAAGCCTTTGGAGGATTTGAATCACATGTTCTACCAGGATGCGTCTGGGTACTGTGTAGAGAACAGACCAAAGTTCTGGCTGCACTCACTTGAATTATCTCAAAGCTCCTGGAAACATCCTCATTATTGCTATTAAATATTATACACATTGCCTGGCTGGGTGTGGCTCAGCGGTTGAGCATCGACCTAGGATCCAGGCGATCTGGGTTCGACTCCCAGTCAGGGCACATGCCCATGTTGCGGGCTCCATTCCCAGTCGGGGGCGTGTAGGAGGCAGCCAATCAATGACTCTCTCATCGCTGATATTTCTATCTCTCTCTCCCCCTCTCCTTTCTTCTCTCTGAAATCAATAAAGATATATTAAATATTATACACATTATTAACAGTTGCAGGGCTTGGTTTCTGCCCAAAATTGAGCTCTGAATAACTATTATACCTGGGCCCAGATGGACAGGAGGTAGCACAAGCCTGGAAACTGAATCTCGGGGATATTCACCATCCTCAAGGTCAGCCAGAACACTGAGTCACCATAGCAACAGCTCTGACACCCCATGACACTGAGGTTCCCAGACCTCCTTGGTGTGAACAGTCTCTGGGGGTGGGGTGGGGGGGTCCAACCTTAGGTCTATGGCATCACTTTGTCTATTTCTAATGTCAGATAAATTTGTAAAACACTGTTTTAATACAAGACACCCTCATTTTATGGCACCCTAAATATGTGTAATTATCCCCAAGTCTACTGCAAAATTCTCAAAAATATGTTCACAAAATGAACTCAAATGTATGTGATCAGAAATTATAAATACAGCCTAAATAGGACCTTTAGCCGTAGAAAAGGTAGGAAAGGGGGGGCAAAGTTGGTTGCCTTAAAAATTCAAACTAAGGCCCTCAGAAAACTGGCAGAACATCGTGCATACCAGCTCATGCAAACTCCAAACGACTTTCCCGAAGGCCTCTCTGTATACATCTCACGCTGTTGTAGCTGTGAGCTTAGAATTGCTTTCTAGCGTCTGAGAAAAGCAAGTCTGTTTGTCTTAACTTTTTGATGTGCAGTCTGGATGACAAGTGAAACTGAATGGTGTTGGGGGGAGGACGGTCCCTTAGCTTGTAATAAATGAAATGGCCACCAGGTGGCAGAAAACATTCAGTAAGGGAAGTCCATGCTTTTAAGGTTCCATACAATCTTTTTTTTAAAAAAACTGGGTATTTTACATAAAAATCTGGACTTCCGGTTCGTCCTAAAAAATTGCCACATTGAATCCCCATTCCCACAGGACAACAACGGCTGGTGCTGAGATGTGACTGGCTGGTGCTGATGCTGTGAAGACGACATCAGGTGTCAAGGGGGGAGCCTCTTGAGCATTTATCCACCTTGTGACCTTGTGTATGTCCCAGTTGTATTTAACAAATAATTGTGGGGGTTTTTTTTGTTGTTGTTCTTTTTGTTAATTCTCACCCAAGGATATTTTTTCCTTTTTTTAGAGAGTGGAAGGGAGGGGGAGAGAGAGAGAATAAAACATTGATGTGAGAGAGACACGTCCATTGGTTCCCTCCTGCACGCGCCCATGACTGCGGGGATCCGGCCTGCAACCGAAGTACATGCCCTTGGCCAGAATCGAACCCAAGACACTTCAGTCTGCGGGCCAACACTCTAATAGCTGAGCCAAACCGGCTAGGACACAAGTAATTGTTTTTAATTCCAAAAGAAATACATGAACCCCTTCATCTGTCCAAAAAAAAAAATCAAGACACTGTAAGTAAAGCTGAAGTCCCTTTGGTCTTTTACAGTAGTGGGTGAGCATCACCATTTGATATGCTCAAACTTTAAAATGAGTGTTAATCTGGTGTAAAGTCATGCAGCTTTGTTTTAATAATATCTACCACTTATTGAGCATCTGTTGTATACTACACATGGTGTTATTTAATCTTCATAATCCCATTAGATGGATGAGTAAACTGAGGTGCAGAGAAGCTAAATACCTTGCCCAACATCACACGGGCGGTAAGCGGCATAACCAGAAATAAAACCCAAGGCTGGTGTACTCCGTGCCCCGCGCTCTTTCCCCTTCGCCTTCCTGCTGCATGTAAGTGGTCACAATAAGCTTCCTTTGGTGGCACACTGGGAAGCTGTGGAGGAGAAAGCCATTGCAGGTGGAAGCAGTCCATGGCCCACCACTTGGAGTGCTCCCTGTTGAAGGCAGGTGCCCCTGACAAAATGCTGTCAGCAACTAGCAAGGAGGCTCGTCTCTCACTCTGCCTGTCTCTGCACTCCTTTGAGAAGAGATGGCAAGGGGGGAAACTGAGGCTCCAAGAGCAGAACCAACTGGCCTGAGACCAGGCCCTCAAGAGGGGGTAAATCAAGATTAGGATGCTGACCTCTTGATGCCTGATCTCCTATGCATTCCTCTTGGTCTAGGGTGGCCAGAGACTGGAGCTCAAGATCTGGGATGGACATTAAAAAAATCTGCCTGTCAGCACTCTTGGCTTGTCAAGAGTCAAAAACCCTACGGTAAACTGGCTTGAGTGAAAGAATGTAATCATTTAACTGAAATCACTTAACTGAAAATCGAGGTGACTCCTTCTCAGGCCCATTGGATGTGGGTGCTCCAATGATGACACCCTTACTCTCTCTCTCCAGGTCTTGGCCCCGCTGTCCTCAGTCGAGGTCACACTCAGGAGTTTTCTCCATGTGGTGGCTCCAGAAGTTTAGCAACCCCAGGAGAAATAGAGCATCCATTTGCCCCAGAGTTCTAGCAAATGCCTTAGAATTCACTCTGACTGGCCTGAATTGGGTCATGTGACTCTCCCTGACCCTGTGACTCTGATTGGCCAGGACTGGGTCATGGACCTGTCTTTGGGGTGAGGGACAGAGTCAGCCCCACAGATCCGAACAGAGTGAGTGGTTGGGGGACATTCTGCCCACGAGATGAGGGTGCCGCTACCAGAAGACGTATTTGCAACATTACTTGTTCAGTAAAATGACATGAGTGATTTTTTTGCAGTTTTCAAATATTAGAAGAGTATTTCCTCAAATTTTTGTGCTATTTATAATGTACTGGTCACACATTTCAGGTTTAATCTGCACTATCAACATTTACTACCTCGCTTTCTTAAGTCTAGACAATCAACAAACAAGAAGTCAAGCCCTGCTCCTCAGGGTTTGCCCAGTTAGAGAGTGTAAATACTGTCCGATCTCAAGCTGCCAGTGTGATGTCACTGAACGCAGAGCTGGGAAGAGATGAGCAGTGATATATTATTATATCTCATTTTCATCAGTCAGATACAGGAGACGTGAACAATCTCAAGAACATAGATCAAGGGTCAGTAAATAATAGCCGGTGAGCTAAATTGGGCTCAAGGCCTGTCTTTGAATGGCCTGAGTGAGTCTACATTTTTCAAGGGCTGTATAAATAAATAAATAGCCATGGTGGATGTGACTCAGTTGGTTGGGCATCACCCCATGCACCGGGAGGTCACCCATTGGATTCCTGGTCAGGGCACATGCCTGAGTTTCCCGCTTGATCCCCAGGAGAGGGTGTGCAGGAGGCAGCCAATCGATGTTTCTCTCTCATGGATGTTTCTCTCTCTCCCTGTCTCTTCCTCCCTCTCTCTAAAAATCAATAAAAACATTTTTTTAAAAAGTAAGTAAATAAACAACTATGCAACAGAGACCATATGTGGCTTTTGTCTTACTAATAAAAACAAAAACATTAACCTGCATTCATCATATTGGAATTTCACTTATTTGTCAATTGCAAACCATAGATTGGCTACAGATACAACAGGTTAGCAAAAATCAATGCAATCATTCTGTGAAAACCAACAGACTATAGGGACAGTATTAAGTGCAATAAAGAGTATTGTATATTCTGTTGTTTTTCTAAGTTATTTTTTTCCTAAATGCCCTCTATATTATAATGTATAGTAAGTTTATGTACTCATGTGTATAAATGTATAAATGTACAATTTATTTTTGCTAATCAGTGTTTGTCGCAGGCCCAGCACAGTGGAGGTGCCCAGGAATGAATAGATGAACAGCCCCGGTCGTACTGTTTCCTTTCCCTGTAACCCTCTGTGGCTCCACATTGTCTGAGAAATGGTCAAACAAGTTCTTTCCCGCCTCCAAGCCTTTTATCATACTCTTCCCCCCTTCAGGATTGGGGGTGTGTGCTGTAAGGAGAGTCAAGGGAACCAAAGGCCTTGTGCACATGTGCTCTTTAGACAGTTTCCCTCTAGGGGAGTTGCCTTTGGGGATGTTGCCTTGACTTTTTATCTGTACTAGGCCCCCAGATCCTGTGACCCACAGGTCTATGAGGGACCTCATCTTACTGGAGCAAGCTTGAAATCCCTGCCAAGAAAGTGAGTTTCCCAGGCCTGAGAGTGGCAAGCCCCAGGGGCAAGCAGGAAACACCTAGTTACCTAAAGAATACCTCACTCAGGGACGTGTCTCACAGGCCCAGGCAAGAAGGACTGTGACCCATGATGGGAGGTGAAATCCAGGCTCTATCCATTCTGTCCTTAGAATCTCAAGCCCTCGGGGTGGTCCTGTGATGCCACGAGGAAGCCCCTTGCCCCACTGACATCTTCTCCAGACTCCTTGGTTACAAGCAGTGGAATTAAGCTGAGGGTCATTTTTTGGAAGAGTAAAGGTGTGAGACTGCGGGACCAGGCACAGAAAGGGGGCAGGAGCGAGGAAATGCCATAGGGTTGAGATGCAGGATCCACAGGCCTGACTCAGGGCCCAGAGAATCTCGTCCAGGCATGTGCTGTGATGAATGTCCTTGGAACTCATTCTAGCCCACACTTGAGGGAAACATCTGATTGGCTGAGGCTCCCTTTTCCAGCCCACTCACCACCAATGCTCTAATCATCTCCAGCCAAGAAGTGACCCTGTGAATGAATGAATGAATGAATGAATGAATGAATGAATGAATAGGGTTTTCTGGCCTTCTCCGCAGACTTTCTTACCCCCCCTTCCCTCGGGTTCCACACCTCTGTCTTAGTTTGTCTTACACTCGGCCTATCCCAGAGTCAGTGTGAAATGGAGCTGTTCTCTGGAAGGCAGAACTGTTCACACTCTGTGCCACTCTCTGTCCCAGTTCAGTAGCCGCATCTGGATGTGATAAATAAATGCTCCCTGAATTCAACAGCGACTTGAAATAAGGCCTCCTCCAGCAAAGAGACTGAATCTTATTTATATGTTATCTTTCCTCTTTGGGCCCAGCACAGTGATTTACATACAGCAGGGGTCCAATAATGCTCCTTGAATCAAATGCAGAGCAGGTAGGAATCGTCTACTGATTGTCAGGCACCGTGCCTGGCCCAGAGGGAAGTAGCACTTACTAAGCACCTATCATGTGCCAGAGACTGTGCTAGACACATTTAACCTCACAACAACCCTATGGAGTAGGCACTGTTGTTTCACCCACTTTCCAGATGAGAAATACGAGGCACAGACAGGCCACAGACAGAACTTGCCTAAGCAGTGGAGCGATGGTTCCAGCCAGGCAGTCTGGCTCCAGAGATGACACGTTTAACTACTTTCCCCATTAAACAAGGTATTAACTTCTGGAATTAAACAAGATATTCTGATGCACCCATATGAAATTAAAAAACTACTATGATAAATTAGTCTCTCCAACAGACATCCATAACGGTCAAGCCCCACCCACCCCTTGGGGGAACTGGGCTCAGGACAGAGTGAAGATGACACTTTACCCACAGCTTGAAAAACAAAAAGCTGCACGTCAGGTAACTTTGTCAGGGCATTGAGAACATTATGTCCCCTTCTCTGGAGAGGTTTGGCAGCTGTTATTCCCAAGGGCAGAGCTGTGAAAGAGTAAAAACTGGGCACATTTGTGACCTTGACACCAGGACTTCCAGACCAAACAGGGCAGTGCCATGTCACACTCCTGCTCAAGCCCCACGAGGTCCGTGCCAGGCTTTCTCGCCAGGAGAAGGCAGCTGGGACACCAGCCTGGCAACAACAGTGTGGCTTTTACGGTACAACCTCGAAGGAGGCTCCGGCTCCCCTCTCAGCTGGTTTGCTCTCTGCAAAGCCCCCAGTCACATCCTGCGTGGCAAGCCTGCCTGCCACAGACAGGAACCAGGTCTCCAAGTTCCCTCAGCCACATGTTAGGGGTGTTGACTTCAAATACCAGCTGGGATAGAAGCACTTCCTCGCAGAAGCTCCTTTTATTTCACTAAATGATTCCGTGTGACCGTTTCAGTGGGTTGCAACCTTAGGTACTTATGAAAAATACAGGCCCCCCTGGCCCATCTTAGACCTCAGAAATCAGACTGGGGGCTGGGAGGGGGAGTGGGGCGGTGGCTTGGTGCCCTTTCCACCTCACCAAGTGATTCAGCTGCAGAACTAGGTTGGGAGTCATTCAGATGCTTGATGAGTCATGTGGTCTCTGCTCCCCTCTCCAAAGAGTACTTGAACTACACCCCTCACACACTGGCCCGGACATGCTGGCCTATTTCCCCGAACACATCTAGCCCCTTCCCTCTTCGGGGCGACGCTCGAGCTGTCCTGCCAAGAATGCAGCTCTCAGGTCTGGTGCCAAGGTCTCTGCTCAGGCTCACCCCAATGCGTTGTCTTAGCCCTTTGTTTCTCCTGTGTGGTAATTGCCTCTCCCCAGCAGTCCGTAAGCTCCGTGTCACCTCACCACTGAGAGCCCATTGCTGGGTATATGATAGGCAGCATAGGTGCCTACTGAATCAATACACGCAGTGGCACAGGCACACAAAGAGCAGGGACCAGTTAATTCTAGAAGGTGGTAAAGGAAACACTCACAAGGGAGAGCCTAGGGCAGGCCAGACAGCAGGAAACGTTTCACCCGCCCCCCACTTCCCGTGCCAACTCCCCCACCTCCCTCCAGCACACGTTCCCCTATAGCCCAAGAAGAACCAGGTCCCGTATTCCCAGAACACCATCAGGACTGTGGAGCCAGAAGAGTCTAGATAAGTTTATTGTCATTCAAATATTTCATACAAAAAGGAGCATAGTAATGGGGTTAGGGTTTATGAAAAAATATTTTTAAATGCAGGTTTGTAGACATTGCTCTATTTACAACGGAGAGCAAGCTCTCCCCAACATCACGCACAGCAGCTGCACTTGTCCAACGCTCCTTTGCAGATGCAGCCCTGGGCACACTTGGCACAGCCCACGGGGCAGCAGGTGCAGCAGCCTGGGGAGACAAGGCAGAGAAAGAAGTCAGAGCAGACATTACAGGCACCTCCCTGCCCAACAGCAGGCCTGGCACCAGCTTCCCCACCAGTCCCAGCCAACCCTAAGTTTGAGGTGGCACGTGCTGTCCTGCAACAACTCGTAGGACCTTTGGTAAAGGTCCCACCCACTAGGTAAAGACTGCCCTGACATTCTGAGTCCAGACAGGGCAGAAAGCCTAAAGAGGCAGTGCCAGGACCTCCGGGGGCAATGGAAGTCAGCCCCCAGCCTCCCAGAATCACACAATGAAGTGAGGAAAGTCTTCAAGATCAGAGAAGGGGCACCCCCCTGCCATAGCAGTGCCCAAGAGGGTCCAGAAAACTTTGGGCTGACGCTACAGGAAAGGGCTGCACCAGCAGGTTGGAGAAATGAAGTTCACTTGCATGAAGTGCTCAGAACACTAGAGGGGTCAGAAGCCTGCATCAGGAGACACGTTCTAGTTCTGGCTCCATCCCTGACACTCTTTGGTGACTTCTCTGGACCTTAGTGTCCCATTCTAGAATGGGAGATTAGACTCAACCACCTCTATGGCTCTTTCAGCTCTGATTCTGATTCAGTTACTGAGGGATGTGGGGTAGAGATGCTTGGTCTCTGGGCTGAGGGCTCCCTCCTCTGACTCAGCCCAGCCACAAATTCCCAGAAAAGGGCCCTCACTCACTCTTCTTGCAGGAGGTGCATTTGCAGTCTTTGCATTTGCAGGCGCCAGCACAGGTGCAGGAGCCACCTACAAGGAGGAGAAAGACAGGCAGTGAGATGTGTGACTCAGGAGAGACGGCAATCAATCAACAATCCCTCCCCGCACCTCTGTCGGGACCCAGCGCTGGAAACTCCTTTCCCACCCAGAGCAGGTAAAGACAAGCCTCACTTTCTCTCTTTTAGTACCAGGGAGGTAGGTCCTCTCCTGATTTTACCCCAGAGGGAGGTCCCAGGCTCCAGACACAGCTCAGGCAGACCCGGGCCGGGGTCCTATGTCCTGAACTGCAAACAGGCTATGTCCCGACCTCCCATCAAATCCTGGCAGCGCCGAGGCCTGGACAGAACACTGTGTCCCAGTCCAGCAGCCCCCTGACCCACTGGATGACCTGGAGAACGGCAGCCTTGAGCCTCAGTACCCTCAATTCTAAAACAGAGGCAAAGAGAGACTGAAAAGGCTCTCAGCAGCTTGGCTAGGAGGGACGCACTGACCAACGACAGGCTTCCTCTACCCATCATCCAAACTCTCCCTGCTCCACCCCAAGGTCACTCTGTCCTGTGCTGGGGAAGGGGCACCCTAAAGCCTAGGCTCCGGGGTCCTCACCAGTGGAGCAGGAGCAGTTGGGGTCCATGTCGGTCAGAGGTGAGGCTTCAGGTACAGAGCAAGAGAAGGATCACTCGTGCTTGTCCGACGCGTGGTGGCGCCGAGGGGCCCGAGCGCTCCCTTTATAGGCAGAGCCTGCGGCCCGGGCGCAGAGGCCCCGCCCGCCTTGCACCCGGCGGGGCGGATCCGCGCCGCCCGCAGCGCCCTTGGCGGGCTGCGCGCACCTGCCGGGGCCGGGTGCACGGTCTCCCCGGGCGCTTGGCCTCCGTGTGCACCGCGCCGGCTGCACATTTGGCGCCTGATCACGTGCAGGAGCTTTCGGCACACGGTGTCCCAGCTCCCGGCCCTTCCCAGTTCTCCCCAGGGGCCGACACCCCAGTTCTGGGAACTCAGCCCCCTCGCCCCCGCAGTCTTACCCACCCCTGGCCCCCTTTCCTGGAGCCCGTGTGCAAGCCCGGCCTTGTGCTCACATCCCTGACTTGGCCGGAGGCCCGGAGTTGGGTGCAGAAACGTGGCCGACGCGACCTTTACCCCTTCACTCTCCCCCCTCCTCCATTGCTGTCCATCCCTGCACGTCTCCTGTTTACAGCAACACGGGCGAATAGAGGCCCCTCCTCCCTTCCTTCCACTCTCCACGGCTGAGCTCAGGGATGAATGGGCACATTGTCCTGGGTCTCCTTTGCCTAAACTTTCCAGGGCTTTCCTCGCCTACCGTCCCCGCCCCCCCCTCCAGGATGGAGGTTCCCAAAGCAGGGGATGCACACCCCCCCCCACACACACACCCCCCTCAAGGAAAGGATCATTTTAGGCACTAGGTTGACCTGGCATAAATGACAAGCAAGAAAAGTGAATTCCCTTTCCATGCTCCTGACAATTACGTAACATTTAGCCTGTGCCAGCCTTGCTCAATCACTTTCACTCCTTAAACCCTAACAACTCTGATGGGAAATCCCAGAATTACACACAGCACAAGGAGTTTATAAACAACCCATGGTCAGGTGCTGGGAAGCAGTGCCCTGGATCTGACTCCAGTCACTTCCTGAAGGAAAGCGAAAGAACATCCCCTTTGGCCCAGGGGTTTGTCTGCACCACCTCTATTTTGTCTGTCCAGCTGAATTCTGAGTGTGACAAAGTGATAAATGAAAGGAATATATATATGTGTGTGTGATTTTGTGGCTACCTTCTATGTCTGGAAGTAAACTGTTTCTCATTTTCAGTAGTGGTAAGGAGTTTGCTCTTCATATAAATATAGTTAAGGAAATATGAATGGTTTAAAAATTGTTATGTAAACCACTGGTTCTGGTGATAGCAGAAATGGGGACTCCTGTATCTGCTCAAGCTTTACATCCCTAGTGCGGATCCCTCTTGGTGGGAAGAGAGACTAACCTCCTCTGGGCCACTGGTCTCGTGGTCACATGGTTGATGAGAACAGCACAGGACACAGAGCGAGGCATACCAGGCCCGGTGTATTTTTCTGCAAGTAGAAAAATGTCTCCTATGCTAGGAACAATAAGTATAAATGAATAGCTAATATCATAGGTTACTCACAGTGTGCCCGGCATCGTTCTAAGTTCTTTGCATGCATTAGATCAATCCTAAGAGCCAGACACTATTAATTTCCCTTTTCATAGTGGAGGAGACTGAGCCACAGACAGGTAATGACACCCAGCTGTCAGTGATACAGGTGGGATTGGCACTCGTGCTGGCTGCCGCAGCATCATGCCCTCACCTGCCACCGGGCACCATGACATGACATGAAAGAGGAGGACACCAAACACCTGGCCCAGAGGCAGTGGGAAGAGCAGAGTGGCAGTGAGATCCCTGCGCATAGCCCTGTGACCTCTTGGGCTCCAGTTTACTGTCTCGCAAGCCAGGAGCACAACAGGACTAGCTGAAAGGACCCTTCTGGCTCTCAATAAGGAGCGGCAGGATTGAACACCCAGAGACATCACGTCCCAGGGGGCTCACTGCAGGTCACCCACACTCCCCACAGCACTGCTCCGCAAGGTTCTGTTGCCACCTCCAGCCTCCGACCCTGGGCAGTGCTTCAAATGAGCCTTTCTCCGGAGCACGTTGGGAGTTAAAGGATTCTCTCTACACAAATGTCAATGTGGACATAGTGATCCTAACAGCCACTGTGTAGTATGCCCTAGCCTGGAGCCAGGACACTGTCATTTCTTCCTCACATACAGCTCCTTGCTGTAAATGGGGCAAAGGACTTCCCCTGGTCACACGGCCAGGAAGTGGCACAGTGGCTTGTGGACCAGGACGCCTGACTCCAGAACCCACGTCCTCAGGGAAGGCTGGCTGCTGAGGACCCTCTTCACACAGGGCACCTGCGGGCAAGCATGGTCCTGACTCCGGTCCACGTGACTTGTCTTTCTCTTTGATTTTACATCAAATAGCAACTAACTCCACAAACAGCCAGGGGGGACTAACCGATTAATTAATTACAAGTCACTCACGGGCTAACTCCTGTCTAATAAACACCAGCACGCCCTCCAAACGGTCAAACCCACCATCACACTTGCCCAGGGTTTTGACAGGACACCTGCCACGCCCCTTGGCTACTTGAAACCAGCAAAGTCCTTCATCTGGACATTCTCAGGCACCACCACCCCCAACTGAGAAAAGCTGGGGCAATTCCCTCCATCCCTATGCACTTTGCTGGTTTCAAGTAGCCAAGGGCTGGATCTTGGAGGGGCAAATATCTGCCTGACACAGGAGAGACTTCCTGAGATTCAAAGCCAAGCCACAACCAGGAACTCTCAGTGGCATGGCAGGTGTCCTGTCAGAACACTGGGCAAGAGTGATGGTTCCCAGCGGGGATATTGGGTGGGGGTATTGCATTGCTCTAAGTCTGTGTACTCCACATATTGGGGCGTTTGCAATTTGTTTCAAGTGCTCAGTGCACACTTTTGATGGAAATGCGTACATCGTTTGTAAATATCTAATTTTCTTATTGATTCTTCATATATTTATTGCAGTTATGTGTGTTGAATCTCAAATGGATTTTGTATACTGTCATTTCAAAATTTCTTAGTAATTTATTTTATTTTACCAAAGTTGATATCCATGAATGTTAGAAACTAAAAAATGGTCCTCAACACCTGTGTTTTAGAAGCCAGCCCTCACAGCACGGGCCCTAAGGCTCTTGCAATTGACAGTAGATCACCTGCTTGCCTTAAGGCACTCAGTTTTTTGGGGCCTAACATTTCCATGCAGAAAGCAACTCTCTGACTTCTAGCCCAATTTCCAACCAAGCCCCGGCGCACAAAATTCCTTATTCCTGTTGCACAGATAAGAAACCAGAATCAGAGTAAAGGCAACAACTTTTATTATCCTTCACATATTTCATAGACAAGGGAATGGGACACACAGGTCAGTGTGGAATGAAAAAAAATGCAGGTTTGAATGCGTTGCTCTGTTTACTTCTGGGAGTAGGCTCTCCCCCGACATCACGCACAGCAGCTGCACTTGTCCGATGCTCCCTTACAGATGCAGCCCTGGGCGCAGTGGGCACAGCCCACCGGGCAGCATGAGCAGCAGCCTGGGGACAGCAGGGAAAATGAGAGGTCAGAGCTGAGTTTACCAGGCACCTCCCTGCCCGACAGCAGGCCTGGCACAGTTCCAACGGACCATTAGTACAAAAAGCATGTTCTGTCCTGAAACAATTAGTAAGACCTTCAGGGTTTGGGTTTCACCAGGAGAAGGCTGTCCTGCCCCATCTGAGCCCAGGACAGGGCAGAGAGCCTGCAGAAGCAGTGAGTTTCCCAGGCGCCAAGGAAACTAGTCCCCCAGAGCCACCCACTCACAGCCACAACTGGGCTCCCTCCTCTGAGTCAGCCCAGCCCCAGATTCCCAGAGAAGGGCCCTCACTCACTCTTCTTGCAGGAGGTGCATTTGCAGTCTTTGCATTTGCAGGAGCCAGCACAGGTGCAGGAGCCACCTGCAAGGAGGAGAAAGACAGACAGTGAGATGTGTGATGCAGGAGCGAGAGCAGTCCTCAACTATGCTCCCCACACCTCCTCCTCTGGGCAGGGTCCAGCCCTGGGAACCCCTGTCCCACATAGAGCAGATGCAAGCCTACCCCACCTTCTCTGCCCTTCTGCTGGAGAGGGCGGTGCACTCCCTTGTATTTACCCCCCAAGGATAGCCCCAGGCTCCAGGCCCAGTTCAGTTAGGCTGAGTCTGGGGGCCAGGACCTTACATCCTCAGTTCCTGCCTCTAACCAGCACAGACAACTTAAGAGTCCCGGGCACGCAGCCCCCCCCGGCCACAGATGATGTGGAGCAGGACAGCCTTGAGCCCCAGGCCTCTCCAACAGGAGCGACTGGGAGGCTGGAAATGCTCTAACCAGGGAGGAGGGTCCTTGCCCAGGGAGAAAGCACAGAACCTGCTCTCTGTCTAAGGAGTCCACTTCCACTCAAGCTCAAAATACTCCCTCTTCTCACCCCAGGGACACTGTCATGGGGCTGGGGAACGGGCCTCCTAAGATCCAGAGCAGGGGGTCCTTACCTGTTGGGCAGGAGCAGTTGGGGTCCATTTCCAGCAGAGACGAGGGCAGAGGTCCAAAGAGGAGAAGAGGCTCTTGTGCTGGTGCACCGCGCGGTGGCGCCCAGGACCCCCTGTGCTCACTTTATAGCCCAAGGAGGCGGCCCGGGCGCAGAGGCCCCGCCCCGCCCTTGCACCCCGGCCGGTGCACCGCGCCCGGCGGAGTCCGTGCGGCTCGCCGCGTCCCTGGCTGGGCTGAGCGCACCTGGCCGGGCGGGGTGCACCGCTTCACTAGGGCCGCTGAGCTGTGTGCGCGCCGCGCGGGCCGCACCTTCGGCGCCCGATCACGCGGAGGGGCCTGGGTGCCGTGTGGCACAGGGTACCCAGCCTCCAGGCCTGACCCTTTTCAGTTTTCCACAGGGGGCTGCCCCCTCTGACCTTTACACCCTTGTTACCGGAACCCAGCCCCTGCGACCTCACCATCTTCTCCACCCCGGGACCCCTTGCCACTGATCCCAGACTCCCCCCTTCCAGAATCCCGTGCGCAGTATCCCCTCCCACTCATGTCCTTGACTTGGCAGAAACGGGAGAAACAAAAGGGAGTTGTGTGCAGAGGACCGAGTGCAATGGGACCTTGGCCTCCCACCCACATATCTTTCCCTGTCCCCCCACATGGGCCTTCAGTCTCCTTTCTGCTGTACATAGCACCTCGGCCAGCACAGGCCTCTGCCTCCTTCCACCTTCCAATCTCCACCTGGGGGGATCCATGGGCACATTCGTCAGGGTCCTTTGCAGAAAACGCTAGTGCTCCCCACAGCCTGCTGGTACACCCCACTCCTGGAGTGGGCAAGTAACTTAAACTCCTTGTGTTGAAGTGGTCCCATTAGCATAGAGTGCCCCAAAGGAAGCATCATTTTAGGTGATGGGAAGACTTGGCTTGGAACACTGTTGTAGGCAGCGGGAAGGGCACCAGGTGTGAGGCTGGTGGGGTCCCACAGGACCTGGGTTCAGCAACATGGATACTTGAGATCTGGCTAAGAAAAGATCCAGAGCCAAGACCCAAACTATAAGAGAACATTTATTTGGAAAATCACAGAGGTAGAAGAAATAACTTGTAGAAGAAATCAGCTTAGGAAACAAGTTACAGAGGCAAAGGAAGGGCCCTTGGGGTTTGTCAGTGAGGGAGCTAATGGTAACCCGCCTGGGGTGGGGAGGGAAAGGCAGGCATTGTGGGGGAACAGGGAGAGTTCGCTGGGTCCTCTTCCTAAGGGTTTTAAGAGTGGAGATTTTAGGGGAGGTCCCAGCCAGTGGAAGATCCCCATAGACTATTCAGCAGCTTTCCAGGTGTGTCCTTTCAGGGTCAGGTCTCCACTGATTGACTGGAGCACCAGGGCAGGGGGTCATTATTCAATGTACCTGGTCCTGAGGTCAGCCATGGGGTCGCTGGTCTGGTTTTGCTGCTTTTCTGGGCCTGGAGCTGAAATACAACTGAGGCCTAGATGTAATCTCTAGGGACGAAAGGTCAGGGGGTCCAAACCATAAGACCAGCCAGGGGAGGAAAAAGTCACCCTGGGGGCGAGGTCCCACCCTACAATTGTCCCTTGTTAGACACCCAGGGCTTTCTGCCCCGGTGACCTTCTGTACCTGGCCCATGGTCCTTGCTCTGCTCATGCCTAACTGCCTGCCACAATATCACTGCCTCCTAGTGATGACACAGCATTTAGTGTTAGGCCATGTTTTAATAACTCTGGATCTTTGGACCCTCACAATAACCTTACAAGGCGAATACTTTTATGTATGAACCCTTTTCTCTAATAGGACCACTTCAACACAAGGAGTTTAAATTACTTGCCCAGGTTGACATAGCTGGGAATTTGTATACTCGGTGGAATCCAGTAAAGCTTCCAAGGGAAGGAGAAGGTCCCTGAGTCATCAGCCTCTGGCCGAGGTCTGTTGACAACACTTCTCTACTGCTTGAAGCCATTTAAACAAGAGAAAGCTCAACTGTGGCAGCAACACAAGTGAACCATAGTGAAATATATAGATATTTATAATAATTATATATAATAATTGATAACAATATAAATATTTATAATAAAAATAGTGATATAATTATGCTATTATTAGTATAACAATAAAATTGTCTGGCTCTCTCCACTGTCTCGCATCATACAGTTTCTTGCTATCAGTGGTAAAATAGTTTGCTTTCTATATAAATATATTTAAGAGAACATGAATCATTTCAAAGTACAATGTGAAGGTGGTAGAAAAAGTAGCAGGTTTCTTTGGGTGTCTGAGAAGACACAGGGCATCTTCCTCATGACTGGACATTTTTTGTGTCGATCACAATTTGGTGGAAGAGTGAAGGACTCTGGTCTTCAGGTCACATCCTCATGGGGTTGATGAGGACAACACAGGACACACCAGTCCTGGTTTTGTCTAGAGGTCAATATTTTTCCCCTTGGCTATGTAGAATAGTCATAAAACAAGAAGCTAGTATTGTAGACCACTCACCACATGCCAGGGCTCGTGTAGGTTCTGTACATGTTCATTCCCTCCTCTGACCCATACGGTTTATTTTGCCCCTTTACAGCGAAGGAGACTTAGCCACATAGAGTGTATGTCACGCGGTTCTCCGTGACACAGGTGGGACCTGCACTGCAGGCTAACTGCAGCATCATGTCTCACCCACCACTCTACCCCCAGATTTCCCACAGAAGACAAAGATACTGAAACCTGGCTTAGAGGCCTTAGTGGCAAGAACACACAGCTGGAGCCTGCATAGTGCTGCAAGCTCTCTGGGCTTCAGTTTCTCATCTCTCAAGCCAGGGGTACAAACGGTCCTTCTCGGAAGTCCCTTCTAATTGTCATTGTGAGAGGCAGGGTTTAGCATCCGGTGACATCATGATCAGCTAGCAGTGGCCAGGGAGTGAAGCCACCTGCAGCATAGGTTCACACCTGTGACTTCTTGGGCAGGTCGCTTAACTGCTCTGGAAAATGACACAATCACTTTGGCCCTTGCATTTTCACTCTCCCTGGCTCCTGTGTGGATGAAATGGCATAAAGGGTGGGAAAGGCTTTTGTGTCTACCCAAATGCTGTGGCAGTGTCTTGTCCCAGGCTGCTTATTACAGGAGGTCACCTATATCTTCCTGGCACCAGGTCAGCAAATTTTTAATCCCACCCTTACCGTCCAATCCAGAGTAATGCTTCTAAACCAACGAGCCTTTCTCCAAGAACTTTTTGGGAGCTAGAAGAGATTCTCTTCCCACGAATGTCATTGCGATCATAGCAGCCACTGTTTATTATGCCCTAGCCTGGGGCCAGGACACTATCACTTCTTTCTCACTTAGAGATATAATCTCCTTTCTACAAATGGGAAAATGGAGGCTCAGAGAGTTTCAGCAACTTGCACAGGACATACCACTTGTGCAAAGTAGGCTGTGAACCAGGATGCATGACACTAAAACCCGTGCACTTGGCACAGACTGGCTTTTGTGATTCCTTCCTCACACAGAGCCTTGCAGGCAAGCACAATCCTGACTTCTGGTCCACATGACTTGTCTTTCTCTTTGATTTTACATCAAATAGCAACTCCCTCCACAAATAGCCAGGGGGGACTAACCGTTGTCATTAATTACACATTACTGTCTCCAAACTGCAGAACCAGACATCACTCTGCACAGGCTGACAGGAAGTCCTTCATCTGGAAATTCTCAGGCACCCTCCCTTTTGCTAAGAAAAGCCCAGGCAATTCCTTCCAAATCCCTAGACACTTTGCTGGTTCCAAACAGCCAAGAGCTGGATTTTGGAGGAGGGCCAGATTTCAGTCTGCCGTAGGAGGAACTTGCAAAGATTCAGAGCCAAGTTCAACCTGGGAGCTCTCAGGGGAGCAGGTGTCACGGGGCGAGCCAAGAGTGACCCTTCCCTGTGGGGGCATTGGGAGCAGTGGTACTCCAGGTGTTTGTGGTCCACACATTGGGGCGTTTATGAATTGTTTCCAGTGCTCATTGCACACTTCTGATGAGCCATGTGCAGCTTTTTAAAATGGAAAAATGTGGGTTTGTATTGCTCTTTTATGTCATTTCATGGTAATTATTTACCAATTAGGTCTGGGATAGATAGGAGGAAAAATAACTCATTCAGTACAAGGGTTTTAAAGCCAGCATCAAGCAAGTGGGGAGTTGTTTTCCACCCTATTTACGTTCAAGCCTTAAATCCAGTGAGGTACTGAAGTGGGACAGGGAAATCAGAGAATGAGAATTCTGGACTAAGAGGCTTCTGTACCATCAATGTTGGCATGACAGCAGAGGGGATCCTGTATCCACCCAAGGCCCTTACAGCCTCTCAGTGAGGCCACCTGGCTTGCCTTAAGGCTATTAGGGATTAACACCTCAATCCGGACTCCAGGTCTCTTCATTTCCCACCCAATGCCCCAGCCCGGGTGGGTACACCAAGGAAAACAGAGTCAGAATAAAGTAAAAAACTTTTATTATCATTCATGTGCTTTACAGAAAAAAGAGGGAATGTAGCAAACGGATCAGGGTTTTACAAAAAAATGCAGGTTCATACACATGGCTCTATTTACACGGGGCAGCAGGCTCTCCCCCACATCAGGCACAGCAGCTGCACTTGTCCGATGCTCCTTTGCAGATGCAGCCCTGGGCGCACTTGGCACAGCCCACGGGGCAACAGGAACAGCAACCTGGAGAAAGGGAGGTGGCGGCAGAAATGAGCGCTTGGGATACAAAGATTAATAAGGAATCCCGTCCTTCCAGATGAGGGGGCTATTGTGGAGGTACCACCTTCCCTAAGGGGTGCCAACTGCCCTGTTTAAATTCCCCTCTGGGTGGAATAGAGGGTGGGCGCGGGAGGGGCATTAGGGAGTAGAAGGGAGGATTCCACTCACTCTTCTTGCAGGAGGTGCATTTGCAGTCTTTGCATTTGCAGGAGCCGGCGCAGGTGCAGGAGCCACCTGCAAGAAGAAAGACAGGTGAAAATGGTCGCTGGAGACCTGAAGACTGAAGGGGTGCTAGGAGCCTGGGTTCCAGTCCCAGATGCCCAAGGAACCCAGCTCCACAACCATTCAGTAACCAAACGCTTTAAGAAAAAGGCCATTAGTAAGGACTCTGAAACCCGGTGATTAAGGAGAGCAGGAGGGGTCCGAAATTGCTTCTCTAGCTCTACAACCCACACTGGGCATCCCCAGCTCCAGACCAGGTCCACTTACCGGTGGCGCAGGAGCAGTTGGGGTCCATGGCGAGCTAAAGTGGTGGCTGGAGTCCTGGGACAGATGCAAGAACGGATCGCTGGGACTCGGAGGAGGCGCGGTGGAGGGAGCGCGCGGAGGGCTTCCTTTATAGCCGGATGCAGCTGGGTCGAGTGCAAAAGCCCGCTGGTGCCGGGCGCCGGCTGCACACGCCCCTCGATGAGTCAGGGGCGGCGGCCGGGCGCACGGGGCCGAGCGCACCGGGCCGGGCGCACGCTGCCGTGCACACGGCGTGCGGGCGACAGTTCCCAGAAGCAGCCCTGTGGCGCCCCGGGCGACCTCGGCGCGGGTGGGGCCGGCTGCAGAGCTCTAACCACGCGCCCGCGGCAGTGGGGCCGTGCGCCGAGCGCCCCGCCTCCGGCCCCCCGCGGTGACCTTGGGCACAGCACCCTTCCACCTCTGCGCGCCCGGCGCTTGAACCCCAGTGGTTAGAGAGCCTGAACCCCAGTGGTTAGAGAGCCAGAGAAAGCCTGCCCTGGGAATCCTGCTGGGACAAAGAATCCATTGGAAATGAGAAGAGATTACCAAAAAAACCTCTTTGTACCTGTAAAGGCTTAATAATTGTGTAGCATCATGTTAAACCCGTGGGACGGTTATTGACATAACCACTGTACATGCAGTGTTTTGATACGCAGTAGAAAGGGTAGAAATCGAGTTATGTGTGAGCTCTCATTTCATCCTGTATCAACACTGTGAGGTAAGGTCTATGTGCTGTTCCCGTTCTAAAGAGGAGGGATCAGAGGTTAAGTAACTTGCCCAAGGTCACAGAGCTAGAGAGGGCAGCACCCAGCGATTCAAATGAGAGGGTCCAGAAGATGCTGAAGGCCTTCTAAGGATAGACATCAGCCACCCACAGGGGAGATAAATATCACGAAGCCGCAAGCGTTGTGCTCCAGAAACTCCTGGTCATGGGGGCAGTGTCACAGGGGCCCAGGAAAAGGTGATACCAGGGCCATGGCTAGGATGGGAGGCACCCCCTGGGGCAGGGGGAGCAGAGAGGAGACCCAGCCCAGCCTGGGAGGAAGCGGACCAGCGAGGCCAGGAGGGTGAGAGGGTCTTGCCAGGCAGGGGAGGGAAAGGGGAGGAGGGAACCATTGGCTGGAATGTTGGCATTTTCTGGAACACGAGGAAAGGAAAAACCCAACAGCTTTCTTCCTCAGTGGATGCTGAGAGGAAAAGAGGTCGGGTGGTCTGGATTCTTCTCTGGATCATCAACCTTGGAATGCCCAGAGTGTGTCGTCAGAGCCAGGAAATGGGTTGCTGGAGGGCCCTGGCATGTTTTGGGGAGTGTAGGGAGGAGGCGGCGGAGAACAGGCTGTCCTGGCAGCATTTACTGTAAGGTCCTGTGGAAATGCCTTCACAGCTCAGCTCAGATGTCACTTCCTCTGGGGAGCCCATTCTGACCCCCATGCTCCATCTGGGTGCCCGTAGAAGGTGCTAGAAAACATCCTGTCCTTTCCTTTCTGGGATTTTCCATAGCCGTACTATGTAGGAACTTGGATGATTCTCAGGTTGATAACTGGATCCTTCCCCAACCCAGACTGCCGCTGAGAACTCAGAGCAGCCATTGCCCCCCCTGAAACGTGTTTCCAGCCCCGCCCGGGCACAGGGCAGTTTTGCTGTAGGCACTTGGTAAATATTTGTCGAGTAAATTATTGGGGGTAATCCCCTCCATGGCTCCTCCATTCCCAGCTTCCACCTTGTGTTAGGGCCGATTGCAAAATGAAAGTAAAAACTTTTTCCCGCTCCTCTGGGACCTGTGTGCTAACTCAAATAAAAACACCAAGCAGGGAGGGAGAATTGACCTGTTAGAGGGACTAAATTCTAATGGTCACCCTGCTGAAGTGTGGCTCGGTGGCAGTCTCAGGACCAGATAAATTGACTAATGACCCCTGCCCTGGAGACCATGACCCTGAAAGAGCACCGCTAGAAAGCTGATGAATGTTCTATTGAGGCCCTCCCCTGAGACCTCCCTTAAGATTTCTGCCTTCAAGAGAGAACTGAAAGTCTCAAGACAAAGAACTTGCTGTGCTCTTCCTTTGGGGAGCACCCCCCACCCTGCCACCGCCATTCCCTTTCCCCTCTTCTTCCTGCACAGGCACACAGCTCTTAAACTCTAAGGGACCCCACAAGACTTGCAACCAGGACAGCAAGAGGCACCTCTTTGCAGGCTAGTCCCCTGAACCTGATCCCAAGGCCTCTTTTTCTCTGACTTCCAGGAGAGCCCGGGCAGCCCAGCCTGGGCCCTCCTGTTGCTTCTTTTATGCTAAGCCCTTTCTTGTTTTACTGTCCTCAACTTTAATAAATGTTCCCGCTGAGTCATCTAGACTCATGTTGTGAAGTGTTTCCTGCATGAAGTCAAGGACCCATACACTACCAGCTGGCCCTAGGAAGACCCGCCAAGGGCCAGGTCCCCTTTCCAGTAACATCTCCCTTGAATCATTTTGACTCTGCAAGGCAAGGATGACCAATCAGCAAAGGTGAAGGGAGGCCTGGGCCTCGTTTTGCTCATCTCCACGCCCCTGAAAGCCTCACTGTGTTTGGGACAGATGTGGAGAGAGAAGACTGCCGGAAGCCATGCCATCCTTGCTGCCTGACACAGTCCTTCAGGGAGGAGACATCTGCACAGCAAGTGCTCCATGGGACTTGGTGAATATGGCACATCCCTCTTTCTATGCTTGTTCCCCTTCCTGACGCTCTGTGTCCTTACCCGAGTCACTGCACTAGAAAAGGGCATTGCCCTAGCTAGACACTTTTCCCTAGTAGGGGAATCGGATAGAACTGGAAAAGACAATGATTCAGTAAAAGCCCCAAGTATTACAAAGATGCCATGTGGCGCTTATGAGGAACTCAGACTGTCAGCAGAAAGTTTAGGACTTGTTAGGCCCCCTACCACAGGAAGTTCCCCACCGGGGGAAAGGCCTGGGTCCGGGCCCCTGCTGACTCGGTGGCGCAGGGCCATCCACAGAGTCCACCAGTGAGTTCCCACTAAGGAATGTATTACTGGGGGATGTTTATATTCATGGAAAACTCTGGGAATCCCCGAAGGAAAGAGCAGTCTAGGAAAGAGATTATTTCAATCTACACCTGAACGCTTATCATATACAGGATATTACAGTGAGGATGGACAGCTTCAGGGAATGTCAGCGGGGAGACTGAGGCAGGTGCCAGACAGGCGGTCAGTCACCACAGCTAAAGACAATCACGCGCAAGCTACATAACCCTTACTTAGGACTTGCATAACCTTCACATAAGAAAAGCTGGCTTAGTTATTCCCCTTTTAGCTATATGGTAGAGCAATAAAATAGTAACTTCAGAATATAAATAACAAACTAGAGATTAACCTGTAGAATAGCCTATAGAAATATAAATGATAAATAAGACTAAAATTAACATACCTAAACAGATGTAAATTCTTTAGCAAAGGTCAGATAAAAAGGTATATTCATTAACTGTGAAAGGCCAAAACAGAAACTGGAGCAAAGCATGATATCATGTTGTTTAACCAGCAATAAAATCAAATAGTATAAATACAGTTGTAACAAGGCAATAAAAAAAAAGAAGCCGATTGTCCTGATGCTCTGAACGCTGTCTCCGTGTCCTTCCTTCATTTTTTGCCAAGGCCTTCCACACCTTTGGGGACCCCTGGACCGCTGGGGCTGGACCCTGACAGAAGACTTTCTAATGTCTGCTTCCCTGACATGCTAGGGGGTGAGGGAGATGAAGCCAAGCAGCATTAGATGGGGAAAAACACCCCCCTGCAAATCTGATGTGATTCTTCAGTGTGAAGCAGTGATGTAATCTGGCCTGCATTAATAGAAGTATGCCATCTAGAATCAAGGAGGTGATTTTTTACTTTCCTTTTACTGCTGAGGTAGATAATAGTTCTGCTGCCCAGCCATTCATTCATCCTTCCCCGGTGACAGTACCCTTAGCTTTCTTTTGGAGACTCACTCCTCCCCATTCTTAGTCCATATGGTTAGATGGAGTAGGCCCCATCTGTGCACTCCCAAGCCATTCTACCTCCTTGGCCACAGTGATTAGCTCTGATTGGGTCACCTAGCCACAAACCAAGGAGACTCAGTGAAACGTTTGCTGGGAATACTGGGAAAATGGCAGTTACTCTTTCCATTTAGAATCTAGATGAGCCTGAGAGGATGTGAAGCTGAGTTTCTAAAGCCTTTTGTTTCCATGAGAAAATAAAGAAACCACAAAGGAAATGGAGCCTGACAACACCACTGGAACACCTGGATCCAGCCATGCCCGAAGGCATTGTGAGTCAAGCATTTCAATCTCTTTTGTTAAATCATTCTGGACAGAGTCCTAGCTGCCACAGTTGGGCAGACCACCCTGAGGGCTGTGTCCACTGTCCAGAAGACTGTTGATCACAATAGTCCTAAGACTCAAAAGCCCATCATGTGAGCAACAGCCAAGAGGGGTGGGCAGGTTCAATCTGGAAGAAAACAGTTACCTTCAAATATCTGAACTGTGGTTGCTCCTATTATCTGTAGCTATGCAACAAATTACCCAAAATTTAGCAGCTTAAAGCAACAACCATTTTATTGTCTCTCCTGGTTTTGTGGGTCAGGAATTCTAACAGGGTCATTCTTTTGTTTCATGTGTCATTGACTGAGGTCACTTGGTGGCATTCAGTTGGTGGATGGGCTGGGCTGGAGGATCTAAGACAGCTTCACTCCACACCTGGCCGGGATGGCTGGAGAGCTGAACTCAGCTGGAACTATTGACCAGAACTCCCACATATGGCCTCTTCAGCATGGTGACCTCAGGGCAATTAGGCTCCTTACATTCAGCCCAGGGCCCCAAAGGTGAGAGTCCCAAGAGATAGTAGTGGTAGCTACTCTCTTGAGTCCTGGGCCCCAATACTAGCACAGGTCACTTTCAAAACATTCTATTGGTCAAGAAGTCACAGAGCCTGCCCAGACTCAAGGGGAAAGAATGAAGGCACCATGTCTTGATTGATAGAGTCGACAAATTGGTAGCCATCTATAAGCTGCAACAGTAGTCAAGGGGGATCATATTGAGCCTCTACTATGCACCAGGCCTTGTGCTAAGGACATTCTGAGTTTATCTCACTAAGATCTCAGCACAGCCCTCCAGCAGATGCTGTTATTATCTCCATTTTACAGATGAGGCGTTGAAGAGTGACATGGCCTGCTCAGGGTCACACAGCTATAAGTGGCAGCTCTGGGATTGGAACCCAGGACTTCCTGATTCCACACCTACTTTTCATGCCATGCTGAAAAGAGAAAATTAGGTTTTTACTCTGTGGTCCTGAGGGCAGAACCAGGCCAGTGGGTGGGGGCTGCAGGGATAAAGATTTTGCTCGGGATTGGAAAGACCTTTCTTGCAATTAGAGCTGGTCACAACTAGAAGAGACCACCTTGAGAGGTAATCCCCTGTCACCATAGCAATAGAAACAGAGGTGGTGGATTCCAGTATTAGTAAAGAGGTTAGGTCCTTGTACCACGTGTCTGGTCTTAGTTCTTCCTCCTCTTACTGACCTTCATTGAGAGGGTGTATTAATTATGGATTGCTACAGAACAAATTACTCCAAAACTGAGCAGCTTAAGGCAATACTCATGTATTATCTCCTAGTTTCTGTGGATCAGGAATCCAGATAAGGTTTAGCTGGGCCCTCGGGCCCTCAGACTGCAAGCCAGGTGTCAGTCAGGGCTGCAATCATCTCAAGAGTGACCTGGGGCAAAGACCTCTGGGGGGGGGGGGGAAGGGGAGGGGGTAACAAAAAAGAAAAAAAGAGGGAACTCATGGACATGGACAACAGTGTGGTGACTGCAAGGGGAAAGGGGGTAGGCGGAGGTGGACCAGGGCATAGAGGGATAAATTGTGATGGAAAAATATAAAAAAACAAAACAAAGTAACCTGGGACAGAATCTGCTTCCAAGAGCCCTCGTGTGGCTGTTGGCATGATTTGGGCCCTGGTGGGCGATTGTACTGGGGCCTGGGTTCCTCACAGGCTGTTGGCCAGAGGCCTCCCTTGGCTCCTTGCCACACAGGCCTCTGCACAGAGCATCTCACACCACAGGGGTGAGCAGGCAAGAGGGGAAGAGAGAGTGCCAACAACTGAGCGTGGGCAAGGCTGAAGACGTGGTCGTTTGTAACCTGATCACAGAAGTGACATCCCATCCTTTGGCAGAGCTCTGTTCCTTAGAAGTCACTAGGCCCAGGCCACACTCCAGGGGAAGGGATTACACAGGGCATGGAGAGCGGAGGCTGGGGTCACTAAGGGCCACCTTCAGAGTCTGGTTACATGGGCGAAAGCAGTCGTATGTCGTCTGACTTCAGGCTCTTTGCCTAGAATACTCACTCCAGCCTTCTTTCTCCTTCATCTGGTGGGTCTCAGTTTGAAGGCCATTTCCTTAGAAAAGCCTTCCTGGACCTCCAAATAGGCTGAATCCTTCTACTACCAGCAAATGCACCCCTTCTCTGTAGCCCTATGACAATGACAGTTACTAGGAATTAAACAGCTCAATTTACAAAGCCCATGTCCTGATCCAGGGTCTCAGTGCTTTCCTTACATGTGTGAATTCGCTTAATCCTTCGACAGCCCTATAAGATAGGGACTGTTATGACCCACATTTTACAGAGGGGAAACTGAGGCTCAGAGAAGTTAAGTTACATTGCTCAAAGCCACTTGCCAGTAAAGGGCCAAATCAAGGGGTCTAGCTCCAGGGCTGGCGCACTTAGCCACTCTGCTCCACAGTGTCCCGGGGCAGCCAGTGTTGTGGATGGCTTTCTGTTTAATCTTTTACTCTTCCCCCTGGCTGTGGGCTGCGTCTGTTGTGTTCACTGTCCTAGCTCTGCTGCCTGGCACAGTACCCAGCTCATGGTGGCTGCTTAATAATGCAGAGGGATGCAGAAAACTGAATCCTGCCAGCAGCGGTAAGGAGGCTCCTTGAAGGGCGAGGCTTACCTTGTGGAGAACCAGCTTTGAACACCTGCATTCGGGGAGAAGCTAAACTCTCTCTGGCATCACCCCTCCTTACCAATCTGATCTCAACTTCCCCTTTCTGTCCCCAAGCACTTCTGCCCTTGGATCAGAGCACCCCACACCCTCCTCCCAATACATCTGATACTGCACACGCCAGGTCTTTGCTCCCTCCTACCATCCCCTAAAGCCCTTCTTAATGCCTGCTCCTGATTCCCCAACCTGGTAGGATCTCTTCCTTCTTAAAGCCACCCCCTCCCTTCCTGGGCCTCAGTTTCCCCATTTCTGAAACAAGGAGAGCCTGTGTGCCATGGTCTATAAGTCTCTTCCAGCACTAAAGCATCTAGAATTTCACTCTGGATGTTCTTGCAATGGTTTCACCCTCCCCACAAGTCCATGAGCTCCATGAAAGACAGAGGCTATTTCTTTTCATCTATCCTCGGTGTCCGGCACCCATAAATATTCTTGCAGTGCAGTAGTTTGGAGGGCCAGGTTGAGATGGCAGACTCAGAAGAGATGTCTGTCTCCTGTGCCTGCTCAGAATCCCATGGAAAGACGGGAAAGATCATTCATTCAAAGGCTGAATGATCTTAAACCAGTTAATCAGAAATCACCTGATTCCCACTGGGTAGGTGATCTGCTTGATTGACCCCTGTCATCCCCTAAGGGAAAATAACTTGGCAATAATCAACCTGTTTTGTTTAGTTTTTGCTTATTATGACTTCCTCTTTTCTGCTCCCTTCAGCCTATAAAAGTCTTTATTTTGTGAAGCTCCTTGGAGCTCCTTTCTATCTGCTGCCCAATTCAAATAGACTTTTGCTTAAATAACCTTAACATTTTTATTATGCCCGTTTATTTTTTTAACAGACCTCATGCAAATTACCCTAGGCCCTGTTGCCCCATTTATAAAACAGCTACGGTAGTCATACCATTCTTCTAGAGTTTAAGGGTCAAGTAAGGTAATGCATTTAAGGGGAACGAGCACAAGGTAATCTCAGATTCATCAATCTCTTCTTTTATGTGTCTTTTTTAAAAGAAAAGACACATCACCCCAAAGTAGTAAGCATCTTCCTATTTCCCTCTTCCAAATTCTTTTATAGCTTTCATTCTTGCTTTTCTTCATGTGACATGCAAAAGGGTAGAAAATGTTTCAACACTTTTAACTGGCTAGTGAATACTTTGCCACTGACTTGATCACCTACTTCTTCCAGCTACACAGGCGTCTGTTTTGGGCTCCCTCTGTCCCATTGAGCCAATATCACTTCCCAGAGCTTCAGGAAATCAGTGCTAGCAAGCTAGAGCAAGCCTTTTTTTGTTGTTTCTTTACAATTGCACTCTGTTTTTCTAAACTCAGTCTATTAGGTTAAAAAACAAATCCTGGCGGGCTTTTGAATGGACCATTCTGAAAAACTAACTTGGAGGAAAACTGACGTGTTTACAGCACTGTGTCTTCTTACTGGGAAACCTTTCTCTCCCGATTCTATTTCTCCCTTCTCAGCAACCCAGGTGGAGCTGGGCGCTCTCTCTCACCAGGGACTGGACCACAACCCCTGTGGATAAAAGCTCTTATTGCCCTACTTCCCCATGAAGAAAGAAGGAGCCGGGACAAAGTGCCAAAAGTGAGATGAACACTCTGCTTTGGGGAGACCGCCTATTCAGGGCTGTGACCTTGGAAACACAGCTGAGTTTGCCAGGACAGGCCCTGGGACCTCCTGGATGCTCCTTAATGACTCTGAGAACAGGCAGCTTTGTAGGAGCAACTAGGAAATTCCAGAAACAAGCCTTTGGAGCTGGGGGCTGGTTTTAACTTCCCCCAACCCCACTGTACAGATGAAGTGAGGTTGAGAGAGGGGGAAAAGAGACAAACCTATACGGGCCTGCTCTCCCCTCTTTGCCCAGAGTTGATCTTGACTTAGCAGGAGCATCAAGGGCCATCTGAGGGTGGGGACGATGCACCCCGAATTCCATCTCAGCCCCAGAGAACAGCAGCCAAGTCTCAGGGTTTCACTTTTCAACTGGGCACCTCAGATTAGGCACCCCCCCCCATCATTCCCCTTTAAGAAGAGACCAGTCCTTATGCCATTCATAGGATTTATTGTCACTTGGCAGCAGCTATTGGCGTGGGGGACACACAGCCCAGCCTCCCCACCCCGAGAGGCTCTGGGCCACCAGCACTATTTACATGTGTTTCATGGAGGGGCAGGTCCTCATCTCATTGGCAGCAGTTGCACTTCTGAGCCTCTGCCTCCGCCCCCGCCCCCTCTCCACCTTTGCACACACAATCCTTGGCGCATTTCTCGCATTCGGCAGGGCAGCAGGAGCAGCAGCCTGCAGATAAAACAAGGGGAGGGGGGAGAGGAGGGGTGCCAGGAAGCTGGTTGTTGTCCCCTCCTAGTCTCACACCTGGTTTGACTCAGCATCTATGGTGTGCCAGCTGCGTCTGGCAGCCCGCAGGAGAGTGGTACCCAGTAACTAGCCCCCAGCCCCTTAGGTAAGTGCAGGTGAGGCAGGATGGTAGGAAGCTAGGAAAATTCTTTGGCAAGTGGAATGGGGAAACTGAGACAGAGAGCTGAACAAACTGGCAGAGCAACTTATAGCCAGATACAGAAGGTGACCAGAGTGGAAAGCCCTGGGTGCCTAGCAATGGGCAAAACTGGTGCCAGACCTCCCCTCCCCTCCCCCCAAGGTGGCCTTTCCTCTCCTAGCATATCACTGGCCATGCGGTTTGGATCCTCCCCTGACCTTAATCTAGGCCTCAGCTGTATTTCAGCTTCAGGCCCAGAAAAGCAGCAAAACCAGGTGGCAATGACTAATGACCCCCTGCCCTGGCGCTGACCAATCAGTGGAGACCAGGACCTTGAAAGGGCACAACAGAAAAGCTGATGAATATTCTATTGAGAGCTCCCCTGAGACTTCTCCTAAAATCCCCAAATTTGGAGAGCAGATAAAATTTCTCAAGGCAAGGAAGCCAGAGTGCCCCTCCTTGGGGCAGGCCCACTAGAATCTCCTTTTTGAGTGAATTTTCTTTCCTCTAAACTCTAAGGGTCCCCATGGACCTGCAACCAGGGGAGCAATGGGCAGCAGCAGCTTGTCCAGGGCTAACCCCCTGAACTGTCCTCAAGGCCCCTTTCCTCTGACTCTCCAGTGAGCTGACAGCAGCCCCACTGTGGCTCACTTCTTTCCCAGAACGTTTCTTGGGAGCCAAAGCAGCCCCACCTAGGCTCTCTCCTGCTGCTTTTTCTATCCTAGGCCCTTCTTTGTTTCACTGTCCCCAGCTTTCATAAACATACTCTCAAAATCACCTAGACTTGGGCTGTGAAATCTTTCCTGCACTAAGTCAAGAACCCACACACTACCAGCTGGCCCTCGGCAGAACCTCTCTGGGCCAGTCCCCTTTCTGATAACACAGGGGAGTCCAGGATGGTAGGGTCAGGCCCAGGCTGGGCCTTAAGGAAAAAGTATCACAGGGGAAATGGTCTTGAAAAGAGGCTTGAAGGATAAGCTTGGAGAGCAGAGGTGGCACAGGCACTGAGGTCCAGGAGACCATGGGGTCATCCATGCAGAAAGGGAGCCTTTCTCCCACCTCCTACACCCCATGCACATTATACTGCTTCTGGGGAGACCTGGGGGAGGTCAGATTGAGGCAGGAACCCACAAAGGCCTGAGAGGGACCAAGGAACTGGAACTCCAGAGCCAAACCCCAGTCTCACTAATGGCTTCCCCAGGCACTGGAGGTTTTAAGGAGAGAGGCTGGACCAGGGTAACAGTTCTCAGTTCCAGCTGCCCTTTAGAATCTTCTGGTAATTTCCCAAACATCTCTCTGCAGGCCTACTGGATCAATCACTGGGGCTGGGGCCAGGGTGATTGTATCTTAAGGCCTCCCCCGGTGCTTCTGTCCCAGAAAGAGTCAGAAGCAATGCAATAGGGGGCCTCAGGGCCTCTCCATATTGCATGGACAGACTGGGGGGGGGGGCAGGGGCAGAGAGGATCCCCACACTCACTTTTCTTGCTGGAGGTGCATTTGCATCCCTCGCACTTGCAGGAGCCAGCACAGGTGCAGGACCCACCTAGGGAGGGAGAAGCCACAGGAAAGGTTCAGGTGGTAAAACTCGGGTGGGGCCAGGCCTAAAGGCAGGAGGTGGGTGCCAAATCTCAGTGCCCTCTGTGATATAGCCATGCCTACCCTTCACGAGGTTCAAATGGGAAGTAAGGGTCCCTTCCTCCAAATGTCCTTGACGCGGAGGCCGTAGGGCAGGGGATTCTTTGCAAGTGAGGGGCGCGCTGTGCTGCAGCAGGGGGCGGGGAGGGGGGCTCACCAGTAGGACAGGGGCAGGTCTCAGGTTCCATGTCGAGCAGAAATGCCGCCAGAGACGGTGAATTGGCTTCTCCCGGCAACTGGACGCTTTCTCGGCTGCAGGTGATGAGGCTTTTATAGCCCCAGGCGGGCGCGCACGCACAGCCCTCTGCGTGCTCCGCGCCCCCTCTCCATCTGGGCTCGCAGGGGAGCGCGCATTGCGGCAACGGCCCCCTCCCCCGCCGTGCTCCCCAGCTCCCGCCCTGTGTGCACAAGGAGGACACTCCCCACCCGGGGACAGGCCTCCGTGTGTACGGCCGGCCGGGGACTCGTCCTTGAGATTGAGGCTTCAGAACTGGGAGAGCAATCCGCACCCCCCCGCGCCCAGGCCCCACCGTGATGGGTAATTTTATGCCCCAACTTGAGTGGGCTAAGGGATCCCCGGATTGCTGGTAAAACATTATTTCTGAGTGTGTCTGTGAGGATGTTCCCAGAAGAGATTAGCATTTGAATTGTTGGTCTGAGTAAAGATGACTCTCGCCAATGTGGGTGGGCGTCAGCCAATCTCCTGAGGGCCTGGAGAGTAAGGCAGAGGGAGGGCGAATTGACTCCCTGCCCCAGCTGAGACTGCCCCTCCTGCCCCGAGACATTGGCGAGATCCTGGATCTCAGGTTCCCAACTGGGACTGAATTACACCACCTGCTGTGTGGGTTCCCCAGCCTGCAGATGGAAGACTGGGGGACAGCCTCCACAATCATGTGAGCCAAGTCCTATAATAAATATATAATATATGCTAATATACATACACGGAGGGGCAAAAGTAGCTTTATGGTTGGGAGTATGCAAAACAGTTTATTTTTGTATTATTATTTATTAATTATTGTATTATTTTCCAAGTGAACAACTGTAAACCCACTTTTGCCCCACCTAGTATATATAATATGTCTCATATCAAGATCCATATATATACTGGTTCTGTTTCCCTGGAGAACCCTAATACATCCCCACACACCGTAGGGTAGCCGGGGTTTTGACGGGTCTGCAGACACCCTTCTGAAATACTCTTCCTCCATTCTAATCATGGCTGGGCCCCTCGTCCTTGGGTCTCAGCTTCTGTGACCTCTGAGAGCATTTCATATAGGTGCATTGCTCCAGAGGGTCTCCCTCACCCCCACCTTTATTCCCCTCTGACCACTTGTTACTTCTCACAACCTAAAATTATTTTATGTTCCCTCTGCCTGTGATTCTCTTCCCTACTTTCTTTGCTTCTAAGTCTTTGCTCAAATCTTACTGTCTCCCTGAAGCCCACCATGATCACCCTATTTAAAATTGCACCACACACCTCAAACCCTCAGGACCCCTGATTCCCATACCTTGCTCCATCTTTTCTTTTTTCATAGCATAAAACACCTTCTGATAAACTAGACACTTTATTTGTGAAGCTTATGTGCTGCTGTCTGTCTTTTCTGCTAGAATTTAAGCACCAGATATTATAAGGAATCATTGCTTTTGTTCATTGACACATCTGAAGCACCTGGAATGGTGTCCTGCACATGGGAGACATTCGGGACACATTTATTGAATGAATGAATCAATGAATGACTCTCAAGACAAGCTGGCTGGGTTCACAGTCTGACTCTGCCACTTACTAGTAATGTGATAAGTTACTAGCAAGTGCTTCACATTTCTGTGCCCTGGGTTGCTCAAGGGTTCCCATTTATTATTCCTAAATGGAAATAATAATAGTTCCTACCTTATAGATTTGCCAGGGGCTTAAATGGCATGGCACTTGGAAAGCTGTCAGAGCAGGGCCCTTACCATGTTGCCTCTTAACCATTTTCAAGTGAGTCTGAGACTGGGGAGGTCAAATGTGGACTCTGCAGGGAGCCTGGGACCCCTATAGCTTCTACTTGACACTCAGCTCTATTGTGGGCCTCAGCTCTGTGCCCCGTGAATTGCAGTTGCCCCCGACTGACACAGGACTGCAGGTGTCAGCTTGGACCAGCTGAGTCACAGTCATCAGTCCTCACCCTAGACCCTACACCCTATCCCAGTGCTTTCTGAGAGAAGGGAGTACATGGACACTTTTTTTCTTTTTGATTAGATTGGGACCACGTAGGCAGAGATGACTCAGTCACACCAACGAATCGACGGAAAATCCCCAAATAATCTCAGATAAAAGCAAAGAGTCCAACCAGTCCCACCCTGGTTGAAATTGGTCTTGTGCAGGATTAAGACTGCTGCATTGCCCTCAAAGAGTTTCCCAGTTACTATCTGGGGACTGAACAATTGGCCAGGAGTTTAAAAGCTTGGGTAAACAGTAGTGGACCCAAAGAGTTTGTGAATATGCTTACCTGCAAATAAAGTAATTTCTTGGAGAGATCTGGATTTATTTGCAGAATGAACGTTGAATGAGCAATTCTAGTCACAAGGGCAGCTGAAGCAGGACAAGGGGCACTGACCTAGGAGCCCTATGATTTCTAGTTCCAGCTCTTCCAATTATTAGCTTTGTGAACTCAAGGAAGTTTCTCCTAAGTTTAAGCCCCACCTTTTTTTTTTTTTTTTTTTTAATATATCTTTATTGATTTCAGAGAGAGAGATAAAAACATCAATGATGAGAGAGTCATCACTGATCGGCTGCCTCCTGCACGCCCCACACTGGGGATCAAGCCCGAAAGCCAGGCATGTGCCCTGACCGGGAATCGAACTGCAACCTCCTGGATCCTAGGTCGATGCTCAACCTCTGAGCCACGCCCGGCCGGGCTAAGCCCCACTTTTCACATGGGTCAACCAGATGACTGCTAGAGGCTAATATGGGTCATGCCTACCACTTGCTGGGTGCTTACTGTGTACTAGCCACCATATTGAGCACCATCTGGAGCTAAACACTTCACATGTTATCAACTCCTTCCAATAACCTTCCAATGGACAGTGTTAACCCATTTTGTAGGTGAGGAAACTGAGGTTCAGAGAGAGTGAGTGATTTGCCCAGGAGGCAGAGCCATTTAATAAAAAAATCTAAACATAGTAAGATAAGTAGGAGAGTGCATAGAGTGGTAGCACCCATACTACATAAACCAGTCTCCCTGAGCTCCCTTCCTTATTAGCCCCATCCCCCTCAGGTCTGGGGACAGGCATCATCTCCTTCCCCTAGGAATGACCCTGGGGCAGCTTCACCCAGCATCAAAGTCCTCTCTCACGCCTCCCCTTACTTCAGGGATTCTCAGCTATGGGCAATTTTACCTACTAGGGGACATTTGGCAATGTCTGGAAATATTTTTGGGCGGATATAGTGATCCTACTAGCACCTAATGGAGGCCAAGAAGGTTATTAAACATCCTGCAGTGCACAGGATAACTTCTCAAAACAAAGGATTATCTGCCCCAAATGTCAAAAGTGCTATCAACGTAAGAAATGTCCAGACCTGTAGAGAATTTTTACAACAATTTCTTTGAGCCAAATAGAGGATATGCCTGGAAGCAAGACCTCAACAAACTGGGATAAATGCTGCAGAGGACAACAGTTTGCGGTTTCTTTCAATGTTTTTATTGAATTTTTGAGAGAGAGAAAGAGAGAAGGAAAGAGAGAGAAACATCGATGTGAGAGCATAACATCAATCGGCTGCCTCCTGCACAACCCCCACTGGGATCAAGCCCACAACCTGGGTATGTGCCCCAACCAGGAATCGAACTGGCAACCTTTTGGTGCATGGGAGGACCCCCAACCAACTGAGCCACAGTGGCCAGGGCTGCAGTTTCTTTCATTAAGGAGGAAATGTAAGGAAGATTACAAGAAGGTAGGAGAAAGCAAGGCAGGCATCAGATTATAAAATAGTTAAGATTATATGCTCTCTTGAGGGTGGTTTCTCTTCAGAAAGAGAGGTCTGAAAGGGGGCATTTCAAAGGTGTGTGTCACCTGGCCTCTGTGGCACAGTGGTTGAGCGTGGACCCTTGAACCCGGAGGTCATGGTTGAATTCTTGTTTAGGGCACATGCCTGGGTTGCAGGCTTGATCCCTGGTGGGGGTCCTGCGGGAGGAGGCCGATCAATGATATTCTCTCACCATTGATGTTTCTGTCTCTCTCTCGCTCCCTCTCCCTTCCTCTCTCTGAAATCAATTTTCTTAAAAAAGTGTATTAACCTAGATGTATAGAAACAATGGACAGGGCTTGCTTAAGGCAAAGATAAGCCTTTTATTAAAGAAGTTATATGCCTGGGGTGAGACTACTCATCAGACCTGCCCAGTTAGGAATTTATAATCAGATCATCCTGTGAGGTTACTCTCCATAGAACTCCTTCTTTGTCCACAGTGCTGAGGTTGAGAAACCCTGCTTTACTTTATTCTAGATCAACCCCAAGATGATTTTTAGCAACCCATACATGTAGGAAAGAGCCGGGAGAATCAGAAAGCCTGTTTCCCAACCCCTGCCTTATCACCAATGTGCATCTTTGGATCTCTGGTTCATCCTTTGTCAAATGTGGGTAGTTAGGGCTGGCCGTGCCTCCTTGACAAAGGTGTTCTGGGCCTGAAATATGAGAAAGCAAGTGAGAGCACCTGCCTGGGGAGGTGGGTGGGGAGGCTGGGTCCCTGGAGGGGAGGAAAGCCACCATCTAGCCTATTGTGGTTACCTGGCCAAAATTTTCCAAGATGGATTCAATTTCAAGTATTCTGTCCTTTCCTTGTCTTCAAAAATAAATTGGACAATTCACATGTGCCTCAGATACAAAAACACTTGGCTCTAGCTCCCTTCCCACTCTTCTTTTCATTTTATTTTTTGTTTGTTAATACTCACCTAAGGGTATTTTTTCCATTGATTTTTTAAGAGAGAATGGAAGGAAAGAAGGGAGGGGGAGAGTGAGAGAAAGAGAGAGAGAAACATGGATGTGAGAGAAACACATCAATTGGTTGCCTCCTGCATGTGGCCCGACCTGGGCCAGGGATGGAATCTACAACCCAGGTATGTGCTCTTGAGCAGGAGTTGAACCTGTGACCCTTTGGTACAGAGCCCGATGCTCTAACCACTGAACCACACTGGCCAGGTTCCTCCCTGTCTTCTTTATTCTTTCTTTATTGTATAAATTTTTGGAAAATTAAAAATATGTGTCTATAATGCTTTCAAATATAAAAATAGAAGCCTACAGTACACACTGATTTATAAATGACTTTTTCTCATATTTATCAGTAGATTATAAATATCTGTCCCTGAAATTAGTTTCACTTCTACAATTTTGTTTTAGTAGATTTGTGGTAGGCTGTTAGACAGACATGAGCAGAGCAAGGATGATGGGCCAAGTACAGAAGGTCATCAGGGCAGAAAGCCCTGGGTGCCTAGCAAAGGACAATTGTAGGGTAGGACCTTGCCCCCAGGGTGACTTTTGCTCCCCTAGCATATTGCTGGTCATGCCGGTTTGGACCCCCTGACCTTTTGTCCCTAGAGATAACATCTAGGCCTCAGTTGTATTTCAGTTGCAGGCCCAGAAAAGCAGCAAAACCAGACCATCGACCCCATGGCTGACCTCAGGACCAGATGCATTGGATAATGACCCCCTGCCCTGATGCCCCAGTCAATTAGTGGAGACCTAGACCCTGAAGGGACATACCTGGAAAGCTGCTGAATAGTCTATGGGGATCTTCCACTGGCTGGGACCTCCCCTAAAATCTCCACCCTTAAAACCCTTAGGATAAGAACCCAGGACTCCTTTTCCTCCTCTCACCCCCAGGGTCACCTTGACCTTCCTTACTTCTAAGCTCCAAGGGTCCTTCCTTTGCCTTTATGTTTCCTAAGCCCATTTCTTCTACCTCTGTGAATTTCCAAATAAGTGTTCTCTTATAGTGTGAGTCTTGGTTCTGAATTCTTTCCAGCCAGAACTCAAGTACCAAGGTTGCTGTACCCAGGTCTGATCTGACCCCACAGGTCTAACACCTGGAGCTGTTCCCACCGCCTACAACAGATTTATTTCACAATCTATTTAACCAATCCCTTACTATGAAACTTTTTTGTTGTTTCCAAATTTCCACTATTATAATCCAGGCTGTGATAAGCATATTGGTGGGTTTTGTGTGTGTACATCCATATTTTTTTCCTTAGGAGACAAGGAAAGTAGAATTCTTTAAATTCATTCTTTAAAGTAGAATTTCTGGCTTGAAGTATACATATTTTTTTTCTTTTCAAACAGTATTTATTTTAATACAGGCTGTATCAGTAAATTTGGGAAAATTTCAAAAAATAGAAAAAAAATCTATGATTTGAATACAACCACTGTTAACATTTTAGTATATTTCATTTTCACATTTTGTATTCTATGTGGCTTTTCTTTTGGAAAAAAAATTACTGTATAACTAATTTGTAGCCTATAATTTAAGATTTTGTAATAATCATTTTCTGTGCATTTTTAGTGGCTGTGTCATATCCTATCATGTGCTTGGGCCACAGCTTACTTGAACAATTTCAAAGACTTAGACTTGAGGTTGTTTCCAGTTTTTCACAATCGTACTGAAGTCAACCTTTTTGTGAGTGAGGAAGACTTTCCTCCCACTGAACTTGTGGTGAATTCCTTAAAATAGATTTCCAGAAGTGAAACTATTGGGTCAAATAGGAAAAAACATTTTATGGTTCATTGATGTACATTGACAAGTTATTTTAAAAGCCTTATGCCCTGTGAACCTGGGTGATTTACTCAGTTAAGGACTTTTTTTACACCTATGGCTTAATCGGCTCTTGGAGAGCTTGTCCTGACTTAACCTCCCAGCATTTGTGTCTGAGTGGTCTAGGCCCTTTCTGGATGTCTGGGCCCCAAATCCAGTCAGACTGAGGCAGGAACAGCCCCCTCAAATCCTTGTAAAATTCCCAAGGGCCCAGAATACTCAGCTGCCTCTGGGCCTGGAGCACCCCCTGCAGTCCACATGAGGAACTTCCTTTCTGTCCTGTGACCTGGGCTCCATTCCTTTCCCACTAGGCCCTCCTCTGGTCTCCATCCAAGTTGGAATATGTCCTGAGCAGGTGCAGAGTCTGTCCCAGCCTGTCTGAGGTCTCCATTGTCTTCCTTAGGCAACACAGGAACACAATCCCTGATGTGTCAACCTTCTGACACAGCACTTTCCTGATCCAGGGAGTTCTGCTGTGAGAAACCTCTTCTTTTTCTTGACCTAAAATCTGCTTCCTTGGTGTTTCCTCTGCTTGAATTTTACCCTTTCAAGGACACTTGTAACCAGTCTGCTTACTTTTCACTGTAAACCCTCCCCACACCCCCAATCTTCCCACATGGTCTTCAAGCTTCTCTCTCAGCTAGTCCTGCCTGAGTCTCAGTTTCCTTACCTGTAGAATGGAGACAGTAATCCCCATCCTGCAGGGTTGTTACAAAGATTAGCAATTACATCAGTAAAAAGCCTAGCCCAGACTTTGGCTCAAGATGGTAGACTGAAAACATGCATTTACCTCTCCTTCTTCCTGAAAATTTATCAAAAGAAGCTAAAAAAAGACAAGGAGGGAAAAAAAGAAAACTAATAAAAGAGCCAAGGATTGGAGTTTGTGGAGGAGAGATTGCCGGACTCTTATGATAGATCCAGTTAGATCTCAGCAGAACGAAGACTGTTCCCGGTAAACCCCACCCGCCCCTCCCCTGGGCCCCAGGCCTGCTGGTTCCTGGAACAGGCTGTTGCCCTCCCTCAGGCAACCCTGTAAGTCTTTTCCCATTATCTGGGGGGGTCACACCCCAGTACCCCTATTCATGCTGCCCTGTCCTATAGAGTCCCTTAGCGTCTGCCTCATGGTGCAGAGGACACCCATGTTGTCCTGCTGTCCCCCAGATAAGCCTCGTGTGTGTATATAAGTTCTCTTAATAAACTCTTCATGTAATGATGGCATTGTTAATCTCTTTCTTTGGTCTCTCTGCTCGAGAATTTTTTTTTTTTTAATATATCTTTATTGATTTTAGAGAGAGGAAAGGAGAGGAAGAGAGAGAGATAGAAACATCAATGATGAGAGAGTCACTGATAGGGCCCACAACCCGGGCATGTGCCTTGACCGGGAATCGAATCCCGATCTCCTGGATCCTAGGTCGACGCTCAACCACTGATCCACTCCTGGCCGGGCATCGAGAAATTTTATAACAGTGTGAGAGAGGATGACTTGGACAAGTGTATCAATGAACCAGAGTTTAATTCCAGAGTTTTCTGGAATATCAGATTGAGTCAAATCACATTTATGGGAAAATAGGAGCAGAGAAAGCCACAGCTCAGGTCAAGAACTAGAGAGAAGTCAATGGGGGGTTGTGTTTTGTGTGATTGGGGGAGTCAGGCTGGGAGCGCAGAAGATGAAGGAGCTGCAGAAACCAGGACCTCTGGGGGATGGTGAGGACCAGGTCTCAGATCTGTCCCACTGTAAGGGTAAAGACACCGGGCTATCTATTTTATCTACTAACTCCTATTTGTCATCAGTTAAGGACTTTCCCAGTGGCCTTGACTCCCCGGTTCTCCCAGCCTACCCTGTACTTGGGTCATTTGAAAAAAAAAAGAAAGTAACAAAAAGAAAGCTCTGGCAGCAGGAGAAAGCCCAGAGGCAGCCACGTGCAGCAGGGATGCAGGCTGGCAAGGGTATCTGCAATGGAGCAGCCCTTCTGGGTCCTTCTGGGTTAGGCTCAAACAGTGCTCTGACCACCAGACAACCATGAGTGAAAACTTTATTGCTCCAAAGCATGAATGTCACCAACACCTCATTGGGGCAAATATATAAAAAGCACAATCATCTCAACTTCTCAGCTAACACACTGTACAGACGCTTCCCAGGCCTCACCCTCAGCACCACGGATGCATTTCAGTGGCAGCAGCTGCACTTGCTTAAGCCTCCTTTGCAGATGCAGCCCTGGGCACACTTGGCGCAGCCCGGGGGGCAGCAGGAGCAGCAGCCTGGAAGGGTCAGAAGATGGACAGATCAGGGTCCACACTGCTCTCTTACCACTTCCCCTCCCGCCACTCAGAGGAAGCAGGAAACCAAGAGCCCGCCACACGCTTCAATCCACAGCCGCAAGAACCCGGGGACCAGAAGTTGTGGGATGTCGGAGCTGGAAGTGATCTCAGAGGCCTTGCGGAGTCCATCAGAGGCCCAGAGAGGGGAAGGGCCTTGCCCAAGGTTATGGGAAAGTAGCTGATCTGAGACCAAAACCCAGAGCTCATGACCCCAGGCCAGTGCGCTCTGCCCTTCACTGCTGGGCAGGCTGGACCCTCCCCTCGGTCCTCTTCGTACTCCAAGCACCTGGAACACTGTGGATGCCCTCAAACCCCCCCCCCCCCCCCCCGTGGGCCGCAGCCCTGGGAGCCCAGCTTTCATTCCAGATCGCCTCCAAATGCGTAAAAGGCATCCAGATCCCCCTCCCTCCCACCATGGCTGGCAGAGTAAGGATGGAGGGAACTGACTTTCCTAGCTCCTGGCCCGCAATGCCCCGTCACCATACTCACTTTTTCGACATGTTTTGCAGTTGCAAGTCGTGCATTTGCAGTTGTCTCCACAGATGCAGATTCCTCCTAGAAGAGAGGACAGAGCCACAAACGTGAGGACAGAGGCGAGCAGGGACAGAGGGTGTGCTGCAGACCACCGCAGTGGCGGGGTTTCTGGGCCGTCCCTAGGCCGTGCTGGGAAAGAGGGGGAAGACGCTGCTGAGCATCACCCCAAGTGGCGAGGATCATCCAGTGGTTTCCAGTCACAGCCCATGCACTGAAACCGGGGTGGCTGCCTCAGCACCCCCATGCCCCCCAGGATCCTCGTTAACATGTAGATTCCTGGGACCAACTTTGAGATGCTCTGATTCAAAGGTCTGGGCAGGGAAAGGGAGTCAGTATTTTTAAAAAGTGACACAGATGATTCTGCTGTAGAATCAGTTTGAGAACCACTGGGTTAGGCCAATCTACCAAGCCCAAGGTCCCCCAGGGACTGTTGAAGTCTTTGTAGCCTCCTCACCTTTTTCAAGGTACCAGGCAAGGCGGAAACCCTGAATAGTTAGGAAGGATAGCAAAGAACATAAAAAGCCCAAAGCGAGAGCCACAGGCACTGTCGTTTCCATATCATAAATGCCATCTACACTTAAAAGTAAACATCCCACTCATTGTTTTGAATTTCAAGATGCTGGAAGCTCCTGTCTCTTTGGCAAGTTTTTGGTGCAGACACATCCTGTTAAGGACCATGGTGGCTTGTGACGCTCCTTCATACCATGTCCCAAGACCATAAAACTCAGGATGGCTTGGAACCCTGGTCCCTCTCCTCCCGGCCAACACGCTTCAGTGGAATTAAGTGGTTTCAGAGGCTCGGGAGTCCACATACACTTCTAAAGTTATATTTAGTTGTTAATTTTAGAGAGCGAGGGGAAGAGAGAGAAACATCAGTTTGTTGTTCCTCTTATTGATGCATTGGTTGGTTGATTCTTGTATGCGCCCTGGCCAGGGATCGAACTTGCAACCGTTGGCATATCAGGATGATCTCTACCCAACCCAGCTACCTGGCCAGGGCGCGCAAACACTTCTACTGACTCCCCTGACACCTGCAAGTGCTTTATGGTTCTAGCACTGCCACAGCCTCCCTGGGAGGTGGGCAGCAGGGGATGAGTAACCGAGTTTTCAGGTGGGAAACTGAAGTCTGGAAATGCTAAGTGTCAGAAGCGATGGCAGCAACGGACCAAAACCAGGTTTTCAGGATCTGGGCTGGAGCTCTTCCCCTGTCCTGGTGGCTGCCCTTAGTGGCCTGCTGCTAGGTTCCCCCACAGTCATTCCAGAGCCAGGCTACCAATTCTAGCAAATCAGGCTGATATCCAACAGAGAGTGGGAGCTGCCCCAGAGGTCCCCAGTCTGAAATAAACACCATGGGTGGCTCCTCACTGCAGGAAGAGAAGCATTAATCATACACCTGCAGGCTCCCTAGAGGAGGCTGGGGCACAGCCCAAAGCGCAAGGGTGGGCATCCTTACTCACCAGACATGCAGGTGCATTCCCCGGGGTCCATGATGCAGGTGTCTGAGAGGCTCCGGTCCTGTCTGTGCTGGAGAAGGGAGGCTGGGTGAGCAGCCGCTGAGGCTGCCTATTTATAGCCGTGTAGCTGTAGGTGGAGGTTCACCCCACCTCTCCCTGGGGCCAGACGCCTTGCACATGGCCTGGCCAGACACCACAGGCTAGGGGTTGGGGAGAGCGGTACAGTCATTCAAGTGGCTTTTCATCACAAGGGATGCAGGTGACTGCCCCCACCCACCTGCCCACCTCCCAAGGTGTCAGGGATCCAGGCTCAGGCTCAGTGGTAGTTGTAGGGCTCAGATTGGCAGCTACATCCACCCAGCCTCTCGTCCTATGCATTCTGTTATCTGCCATTTCTGTTCCCTTCTTTACAGGGGCTGCTCCCGCCCTGGCTCAGGCTCTCATTCTGTCTCTCCTCGTTGGGCTGGAGGGGGTCTGATCCTAGGCTCTGGGCTTTAGAAGGCCCCACTAGACTTGATCACAGTTCCCACGGGTGAGAAAGCCAAAAGTCAGGGCATGTGCCCACCTAGAGCCTGCAGCCTCTCCTTCTAGACCACACATGGAGGACCCAGTGTTCACCCCAAGCCTACTTGCTCCTGAGGGTTTGCTTAACCTTCCTCCCCAGGCTCCCAAGGGCAGGTGTACAGCCAATGCGTGTCCCTCTAAGCCTGAGGGGTGATTGGGGGTGGCTGTTGACTGGGGTGCCAACAGTTAGGATGTGTGGGCGGTGGGCCTCGGGTTGGGGGTTGGGGACACTGGGCAGATCTGGCACCTCCGTGGTCCAGTGTGGGCATCTGAGAATCATACATTTCAACCTGGCCATCCAGGCTGCCATGAAGGTCTCTCTCTGTCAATTTAGGAGAATAGAACATATTTTATCTGTTTATTTGATTTATAACTTTTAAATCCTTTAGTCAGGTGGTATGTGGGCCCCATTTGTATTCTTGGTCTGCCTCCCGAAACATTAGGTGGGGCCTGGAAGAGCCTCCAGTGGTCTCGCCCTGACCTCTGCATTCTCTGCACTGGCCCAGAGAATGTCACTATAAACAGCATCAGCCGCGTTACTCTCTTGTTCAAAACCTTCAGTGGCTTCCCACATCTGCTGAATGAAGCCCAAACATCTTAAACTTGCATTTCAAGCTCAACTTACCTTTCCAAGCTCATTGCCCACTACTTCCTTCTACCTGTTCCACCAAAACCTAAGCCCTTCTGGATCCCTGTAACTGCCTTGAACTTTCCCAGGCCTTTGCTCCTGTCACGTGTTCATGTTCTCCCTGTCTCCTTGAGTTCAAATAATCCTCCTCATTGACCGAGGCATGTGCTTTAATGCTGTTTCTTGAGTGGTGGAAGCAAGAGGGAACTTGGGGGAGATTTAACCACCCCCCAATCTCCACCATAACCCCATTCTTTGATATAGCCACTGACTACTTTTCAGTCTCATGCAAAGTGCCCTCCAGATGATACAGCTTCAAGCCTCCCTCACCAGATGCCATCCTCACCCTCTCTCCATGTAGAAATTCTAGACCTGGTTCTGATTATGCCTCCTCCAGGAAGCTGCCTCTGATTTTTCCCTCTCTTGGCTGGAAGAAATCTCTCCGTTTGTGGCCCCTCAGTGATATGTGTGTACATTTCTCATGACATTTACTACTTTCTATTCTTCTCTGTGTGATTATTTGTGGTAATGGCTCTTGTGCGCTTCAGCCCAATCTTGGAGCTTTTAGGAGCAAGACCTGTGTCTGAAGCATCTCTATATCTGCACAATGTTCTGCGCAACACTTAGTGGTTGTTGAATGAATGAATGAATGAATGAATGAATGAGCAAATGACTCAATCAACCAATGAGTCAATCAGATGAACAGCTGAGGGACTGAAGGCATGAATGAGAGAATGAGTGAGCACATAAGTGAACAAGTGAATGAGTGAATGAATGATGAGTGGACAAATGCATAAATCTCTTGTATGTGGATACTGAAGACCTCTGCTAAAAAATGCTGTCCTATTCAAAAAGGCAAAAAAGAAGAGAGTGGGGGTCTAGCCATGACCAGTGGAGATAGTCTCTCCCAGCTTGTAGGTTAGTGGGGTCTTCATCACTCATCCATAAGGACCACCAGGGCCTCAGGCTGACCCATGGAACCATGGGTTTGAGCTGAGAACTTCTAGGGCTTCAGCCTCATGGTGATCTGCAGAGCACCAGGAAGGGCTAGGTAGGGGCAATATTGTAGTGATCCCAAAATGGTTGCTGCCAGAAAGGAGTTTACAGCCTAGTAGGGGACCCAGGCACATTCATTCATTCAACATCTTCCACATCTAGTGCTGTGCTGGGCACTGGGGAGCCAAGGATGAATAAAGATAGAACTTATATATAGTTCAGAAGGTCAGGAGGACATCTCAAGCCAAGAAAAACACGACTGGGCAGGGTTGCTCTCAGAGTCCAGAGGCTGGAACCATCTTCCCGGGCCTGCATTCCCAGCCCAGTCCCAGCCTGTCTCTTGGCAGGGTCGGCTTCCCCTACAGCTTGGGTGTGCCGTCTCATCAATACTAATGCCTTAGAAGGTCTGGCCCAACTGAACGAGCCTAGAGAGAGAGAGAGAGAGAGATTCTCCTTTACCCTTGTCTAAGCCACCTCTCCTCCCTACCTATGAATTACTTACCTGTGAATTCACTACCTCTGAGCTACCTTCCTCAATATCTGTCCAGGAATTGTTTCTTCCTTGGGTGACCGATGCTGTGATGTTGCTTAACACCCCAGCTGAATAATAGCAAAATCCAATTCCCTAGCATGAAGCTATTTCCCCATTTTGGGCTGCGTGTGTTGAAATGACGGTGCATCGGGCACCGAGTCCATGCTGAACTGTGCCCAGTTCCTCCTGCACAGTCCTTCCCCTTATCCTCAGGCCCCTGTTGTAGTTGGCCTGTCTTCTAGGTCCCCGCTCCTGATCTTTGCACGGCAGAAGGAAAACAAGAAGACACACGCCACACCAAGAACTTGCAATGGCTGGTGGGCAAGGTTACATTCACACTCAGAAAATAACCGTTTCTTCAGAGACATGATCCTTAGCCTTCTCAGGGCATTCAAGGAGCCCTTTAAAATCTGATGAAAACTCTGAACCCTCTACCCAGAAAAAAACCCCACAAATACATGGGGTTTCCCCCAAGAAGTTCCCACAAAGAACTTTCCCACAAGTTCACAGATTTTGTGAATCTCGTAAATCCCATTAGTGGCCCCCATCCCCAGGGTCCTGAGTTAAGAATTCCTCTGCAGAGAATCTGTCTACCTGTGACACCTCTTCTGTTATTACACAGCAGTTGTAGCTTCTTTGAGCCACTGAGCCCTAAATAGCTCCTTCTCCAGCCATGGCTTCTACTTTAGGCATAAGTTACATCAACTGGTTTTCTCAGGACAATGAAACAGGTTGTTCCAAAGAAGCAGCAAATGCTCCACCACTTACAAAACACAAAATGACAGGGTTTCATCTTCTCTCCTTCCCATAAAAGCTAACCCATGCTGCTCTGCGCCAGGCAGTCTCTGCCAGAAGGAAGTTTCTGGGACCCATGGCCTAGGCATGGAGGTTCAGCCACAAGACGATGTCAGACACAGGTCCCCTGACATGACTCCATACCCTGGTCCATGCTTTGTTCTTGGGATCGCCATCCTTTCCCTTGGAACTTTCTGGACATATGTGGCTCCCCAGGAGCAGCCTGGAGCCTAGGTTTTATTCTGCTGGTTTATAAACTGACCTCTCTCTTTAAACCACAAGGTTCTCAAGAACAGAGGCTGTGCTCATTAATCTCAGCATCCCCATGGCCAGGCACACTGGGTGCTGCCACGTAGTGGGTGCTCATGAAACAGTTATAGGCTGATGATGAATAACTGGCTCAGTTAACAGAATTACGTCCAGGCTGTTTTCTGTGACTCTTGGAGAGATTTAGAGGGCCTTGTTGCTCACCAAGAGCTTTCAAGAGCTTGAGATCTGGAGTTCAAATCCAGGCTCTGCTCCTTCTTTGCTGCATGATTTGGGACAAGTTGTTTGACCTCTCAGAGCCTCAGTTTACTCATCTGCAAAGTCAGACTAATGAAAATGATAACCCTACAGCACTGTCATTGTGTGGGTTAAATGAGAGAATGCCTATTAAGTACTTAGTTCAGAATCTGACACATAAATATTATTATTACTATTACTATTATCATTACCTGTGCCTATGACAACTTGGCAGATTGGTTCAGCCACCTACCCATTTGCATGTTTCAGGCTCACAGACCATCCTGGGGTCCTGAGCAGGATGCATTCATCAGAAGTAAATATTAGGAAGTGTTTTCATCTCTGGGGTCCCTGCTTTTAAGCTCAACTGAATTCTTTTTGGTTCTGGGTTCTGGGGAGCCATGGGGCCCTGTCCTTTCCTTTTTTTTTTTTTTTTTAAATATATCTTTATTGATTTCAGAGAGAGGAAAGGAGAGGGATAGAGAGATCGAAACATCAATGATGAGAGAGTCATTGATCAAGCCCGCAACAGGGCATGTGCCCTGACCGGGAATCGAACCCTGATCTCCTGCATCCTAGGTTGATGCTCAACCCCTGAGCCACACCCAGCTGGGTAGGCCCTGTCCTTTTTGACTCCCCTTGCTACAGATTCCATATGTTTGGAGGCAAAGTTGACCTTCTACGTACAAAGCCCTCTAATGGGATATCTTTGGCTTCATCCCTGGGACTAGGTGTGAGACATAGGTGGACAAAATCAGAGCAGGCAGGGACCCTTGGGGGCACCAGCTTGAATCCTGCATGGTCAGCGTTGGAAGAACCCTGAGAAATCATGGGCCAGTTCCTTGTTGTTCAAATAGGGAAACAGAGACCCAGGGAGACACAGTCAATCCCCTGTCACTGAGCATAGTGGTCGTGGGGGGATTTGAACTTGGCTCCTAAGCTCATTGCCAGCACCCACACTTTAGGGCTAAGGCACTCATGACTAAACTGTTCAGCAGTTTGGAGCCTTGTGGCCTTATAGACTGTTTATCAATTTACTTCATTATTGAAAAGTTCAAACATACTAAAAAGTACAAAGAATGGTGTTATAAACATCACTGTATCTACTGCCCAGAATTACTAGATGTCAACATCGTCATGTTTGCTTCAATCCTTTTATTTATAAGAAATAAAAAATTAACAGGCTCATGGCTTTAAATTCTGTCTGTGCATTGGGACTTCCAATTTACATCTCCGGGCCTGGCCTCTCTTTTGAACTCCAGGTCCATATTTCTGGCTCTACTACTCCACATTCCACATGGATGTCAAACAGTATCTCAAACTTGACATATCCCCAACCGAGCTCCTGCTCCCAGCCTCACCTCCAACCAGACCTTCCCACTGTCTTGTCTGCCTCTGTCACCCACCTGATTTGAGCCAGGACCATCTCCCACGAAGATTCAGCACCCATTTCCTAAGTGGCCTCCTGTGTCTGCCCTGGACCCTCCTACCACATTGTCTTTATCATAAAGATGCTGCAAGGAACATCCCGTTCATGTCATGTACATAGTGTACAAGGCTCACTCATCCTTAGAAGGACAGCTAGGTTGTAGTGGGAAAATTGCTCTCCAAAGACCCTATGCTAATTTACATTCCCTCTAGCAATTTCTGAGAGTCCCCATTTCCCTACCTCCCCCTCCAGTACTTCCAATACTCAGACTTTGAAATGTTTGCCCATCTGGTAATTGTGAAGTGTAATGGTGTCTCAATGAGGTATAATTTGCATGTCCTGCCTCCCACCAGCTATTAACATCTAGAGCGTGAGCCACCGTCTAGTCGTCCTCACACTGACTGTGGGTGTCTCATTAGCCTTTCACACTCTAGCAAGAGAGGGTGCAGTGAAGATCATGGGCTGTGGTCCTTCGCACAGGGCTCTAATTCTGGCTCCTCTATCTGCTTGCTGTACAACCTCAGATAAGTTTCCTAAGCTCTGTGAACCTCAACCATGAAATGGAGATAACTGGGTCCACTCAGGGAGTTGTGGTGAGGATTGAGAGAAAATGAAAAAGATCAGGCATTTAACACAGTTGCTCAAGGAATAGTCGATTTTATTAAGAGCTCATGTTTATAGTGGAGTGATATGTTTATAGGCAGCTTGATATGGAGTCAGATATGCCTGGAGCTCATCTCCAACGCTTTGGCAAGGCATGCCACGTCTCCAAACATCAGTTTGTCATCTTTAGAAGGGAGATGATCATGAGCAGGACAGGAGATGCTAGGGCAGAAAGCTCAAGGGAGAAGTAAAGAACACAAAAGACAAAAACCTTCTCTCCTCAGCCTGGCGTGGCTCAGCGGTTGAGTGTCGACCTAGGAATCAGGAGATCGGGGTTCAATCCCCAGTCAGGGCACATGCCCGGGTTGCGGGCTCAATCCCCAGTGTGGGGTGTGCAGGAGGCAGTCGATCAGTGACGACTCTCTCGTCATTGATGTTTCTCTCTCTCTCTCTCCCTCTCCTTTCCTCTCTCTGAAATCAATAAAGATATATTTAAAAAACAACAACAACACACAAAAAAACCTTCTCTGTCACAACTCTGTCCATGGCCCGGCCTGGAAAAGCACGGTGCAGAGGGGTGAACAGGACACAGACCCCCAAACCCTGGAGGGTTGGGCTTTGGGGTGAGAGGCTGGGTGGGAAGAGCAGGGGCAGGCCCCCTTTCCCCATGCACCCGTTACTCCTCCTATGCTGGGCTAACTGAGAGTTACCCTCTTCGTGACCCAAGTTCTGACAGCTGTGCTGAGGGGGTTTTAAAGATCTTATCATCAAGAAGAGGTTCTGTGGGTTTTGATAAGCTGTAGATGTTTTCACATTTTCTTTAAATATATTTTTCTAGAGATTTGTTCCATCAGCTAAGGTAACTGTATCTGAGAGAGAGAGTTCTAAGAAAGGCTTATCCCCAACCAAGATACACACACACACTTCTGCTTTTCTGACCCCCAATTCCGTTCGGGGAGCCCTGGTAAAGAACCCTCAGCCTCCCAGGAGGTGGGTCCCAGCAATGTAGACTGTGAAAACCAGGCCAAGGCTAATTAGGAGCCACAGCTTAGCCGTCACCTGGCGGTCGGCAGGCCTCACAGACTCTCCAGGGCTTGCGGCTGCTGTTAATTACAGGGGACTCAGCTCCACGGCTGTAATTCAGGGCCCACTGGGCGAGGGAAACCCTCCGCTCTGCACACGGCCCGGAAGACGACCGAGTAAGGCCGAGGCCCACGATTACCCAGGCTTGCTGCCCCCAGCAGCAAAGTGGCTGGTCCAGGTTGGCTGGCAGCCCAGGTTAGGCCTTTGGAGAGGGGGAAGGAGGTTCAGGTTCATCTTTTTTCCTTCCTTCCTCTCCCCTGCTCCTTTGATCAGCCGTTCAGCAAACATATTCAGGCTGCCTGTGGGCTAGGTCAGGTTAGCCCTCTGAGTGGGGTAAGTGACCCAGACTCGGGGCCTGGTCCTCAGGAGCTGGATTCCCAGTCGAGGCAATGAGCGTGTCCAGAGCTATCAGAACAGGGGAAAGCAGGCAGGTGTGGGTGAGGGCCCACAGGCGCAGGGCGGCACCTCAGTGACCCTGGGAGCGAGTACCTGTCTAGATTTTGGGCCCTGCATGCCTCGCTTGCCTCCCCCGAGTGTGGGCCCCCCGTTGCTTTCAGTCTAGGGAACTCCGGCTTCCTCGGGGAACGTGGGCTGGACTGGGGCTTTCACACCGCGTGCTCAGAGCCCCTGAGGGTGGGATGCTGGGTCCCACCCTTACCCCGGTGGGAGGCAGTGGAGGGGCAACTCCAGCTGCACCCTCAGCCTTTATATTCGCCACAAGCCAGCACGGAGCCCACGGGGGAATGGTCAAGTCGCAAAGTTCGTCCTAGGTTCCTGCACTTTGGCCCCTTTATTAGAAACCCTTCCTTCTGACTAATGGGCTCACAGCCAGGAGCTCTGGCTTTGCTCCTCAATGCCTCGGGGAAGACTTGAAGGAGGCAAGCCCACTCCCGGGATTAACCTGATTCTAGAACGCCGGAGCTCTGCGGGCAGTAATGCGGCCCAAACCCTGCTCAATCCCAACCCCAACCCCAACGCCAACCCCAACGCCAACCCCAACCCCAACTACAGATTGGAAGCCTGAGGCCGGAGAGGGGAGGTGTGGGTCAGCTGGGTGAGGTGAGGAATCGGGGAGGAGCACCTCCCAGGGCCTTTGCAGCCTCCTAGGGGACTGCAGAGGGTGCCCACGCGCAGAGCCAGCTGCTCGGATTAAGCAACTGCTGAGGGCCCCACACAATGCGACATGCATCACCCAGGGGTACGGAGGAGAAGGTTCAGGTTTTATGGTGTAATTGGGACGCTGAGGCCTGAGGAGAAGAAACCGCAGGCGAGCATCGCAGAGCCCTGTGCTCCATGAGCTAGACCAGGGGCCTCGCGTACAGGTCTCGGTCTCTTCTGTCACCCTCTGTCCCTCCTGCTTTCTCCCTCTCCCTCTTCCCTCCTCCTCTCTCATCCCCCTTTATCTTCTTGTACCTCATTCTTTCTCGTGCCTTCTTTTCTCTCTCTCAGCACAAGGCGCCCAGGCTGGGACTCGGGGCGGCTGGGTCCTCCAAATTCCCTCGTGGCATCGCTCACTCGGGAGCCCACTCCCTGCCCTGGGACTCAGTCTCCCCGAAGCAACAAGGAGGGGCCCGTGTCTAGATGACCACTCGGGCCTCTCCCAGTTCTGTTCCAGGTGCTGGGAAAGACATTGGTATTTATTTATTAAATCCTCGCCCAGGATATTTTATCCATTGATTTTTTTAGAGAGAGTGGAGGGGAGAGAGAAGAGGGGGGGAGAGAGAAACATTGGTGGGACAGAGACACATCAACTGGTTGCCTCCCGCCCACAGGGCCGGGGATCGAGCCTGCAACCGAGATACGTGCCCTTGACTAGGAATTGAACCTACAGGCCAGCGCTCTAACCACTGAGCAAAACTGGCCAGGGTAAGACAGTGTTTTTTGTGGGTTTTTTTTTTTAAAGAAATGAGCATTTATTTTTATTATTTTTTAATTCTCACTCAAGGATATTTTTTCCATTGCTTTTCAGAGAAAGTGGGAGAGAGAGAGAGAGGGAGAGAAACATCAATGTGAGAGTGACACATCGATTCGTTGCCTCCCACACGAGCCCCAACCAGGGCCGCGGATCGAGCCTGCAACCGAGGTACATGCCCTGGGCTAGAATCAAACCGAGGACCCTTCGGTCTGCGTGCCAACTCTAACCACTGAGCCAAACCAGCCAGGGCAAGACAGTGGTTTTTAGACTGGTTAGGAAGTTCCTATCTCTAAGATTTTTAGAGGGGCTATTCCCTAAGCCACTGTCCCCCAAAAGCAATTTGTATTTAAAGCATTGAAATCAGCCCAACTGGTGTGGCTCAGTGATTGAGCATCAACCTATAATCCAGGAAATCGCATTTTGATTCCTGGTCGGGGCACATGCCCGGGTTGTGGGCTCCATCCCTAGCAGGAGGTGTGCAAGAGGCAGCAGATCAATGACTCTCATCATTGATGTTTCTATTCCTCTCTCCCTTTCTCTCTCTGAAATCAATGAAGAGATATTTAAAAATAAAAATAAAAATAAAGCATTGGGATCAAAGCCACATTTTCGAGAAACTTCACTAATTGTTAATCATCTGCAGGCACTTTTTGGTCTTGCCTTTCCCCCTAAGATGTGAGAGTGAATTCAGCAGCCCAGGCCCTGCAGCCCTGGCACATGCTCCCCCAACAGTGGGCATGTCAGGTCAATAACGTTTCCTTCAGGTCCGAAATCCTGGGGGGTCTGAGGACTTCTGTTTAAACAGGTCCCTCAGGTAGAGGGACCAAGAGCCCCTCCCCACATGTCAGGGATTTCACTCATAACTCCTATCCATAATGCATGAGTATTTTAATTTGTTGATTTCTCCAGTATAAACACATAGTCCTCTGCAAATGATCGGATCACCCTCAATCCATGTTAGGGGGAGAAAGACAACAATGTGAGGGTTTTATAGAAGGGGAATACTTATCCGCAGCGGTTATTTCCTGCGTTGTGAAAGGGTGGATGACAGAGCTTATTGCCCCCCTCAGCGCCTGTGGGGTTATTGGCCTAATGTCTTTGCGAAGCTCGGGTCTGGGAGGCCCAGTGTGAGAACCAGGAGAGGCGGCCACAACCCAACTGGGCATGAAAGCCGGAGTGCACTAGAATTCCTGAGCCAGCTCAGGTCTGCGTGAGCCCCACACGGACACAGATCTATTCTGCCACTGCTTTGATTTTGTCTCTCTCTCTCTCTCTCTTTGGCCTTGAGCAAGCCATTTGACCTCGGTTTCCCCGCCAATAAAATGAAGTTAGTAACATGCCCTTCTAAGGGTGCCTCTTAAGAATAATTGGCCAGTTCTTGCTGGACGCTTTGAAGAAAATTGCTGTGAAGATGTTCTGCTGGCTCTGGAATTTTCCTTGGTGCAAATATCAAACAGACGAGAATGGCCAAAGTTCTGATTCTGGCCCTCCCAGCTGAACCATTTCCCCCAGCTCAGTTGGAAGAGAGGAAGACAGGGGAGGGGCTGTGATCACAGCCTGGGCCTGTCTGGAATATTAAAGGCACAACCCTGCCTTTGATGCCTGCCTGCAACGCTTGTTAATTTTAATAGGAAGCCAGCAGAGGCAGGAAGGTTCTGCCTGGCAGAAGAAAACAGGCCGAGGCCAAGGAGGATTGGTGCCAACTCAATTTGGAGCTTGTTTGGCTTTGAAGTTCTTGGCCCCAGAGCTGGAGTCACAAGACAACTCCTAGATGTCAGTAGGGTAAGTGTGGACAGACATCTGGGGAAAGTATGGACCTCAGGCTCCTCAGTTCCCAGCTCAATTCCCTGTCCCAATTTGGGAATCACCTTAGAGTCAATAATCCCCCAAGTTGGTGAATTTCCAGGAAAACGTCAAATAAGGATTTCAAATGTAAGTCACCTAAGGGGCTAGGTAGTTAGTGCATAAGAGTGAATTAAGCTGATTGTAGGCAATAGGGAGTGGTGGGGATTGTGGCAAAGTGACTAAGCTCCAATTCAATAGTGAGATTTGGTAATGAGGGTCAAATTTTGTCAGCTCTTCTGATTTTCTGATAAATTTAAAGCATGAATTGTGTGTGCGTGTGTGTGAAATACTACAATTTTGAACATGGATGAGAGTTATTTATCATTTTAAAATACTCTCGCCCGGCCAGGCGTGGCTCAGTGGTTGAGCATCGACCTAGGATCTAGGAGATCACCCTTCGATTCCCAGTCAGGGCACATGCCCGGGTTGAGGGTTCGATCCCCAGTTGGGGGTGTGCAGGAGGCAGCTGATCAATGACTCTCTCTCATCATTGATGTTTCTATCTCTCCCTCTCCCTTCCTCTCCCTGAAATCAATAAAGATATATTTAAAATAAACAAACAAACAAACAAATAAATAAATAAGCAAAATACTCTCCCCATGAACAACTAACACATCCATATGCCAGAGAGGCCCACAGGGTCCTGTTTTGTGACCTCTGTTTTAGAATCCTAAAGCTTCAGGAGTGCAGAGTCTCTTAAAATTCACTGAGGCCTTTGGTTACTATTTTCTAGAGACTTCAGACTGTTCCCTGGTTGAAGGCATCAGAATCACCTAGTGAGAGCTTTTCAAAAACACAGCTTTGCAGAGATTCTGATTCAGTGGGCTTGGAGTGGGATCTGGGAAGGGTTCCCATATTTTTTTTGATCCTGAGATGGTTTTGATGTACAGCCAGGTTTGGGAAACAGTGACCTCATCAGTTCCGCTCAGTGATTTTCAATCTTTTTGAGTCATAAACCTTTTTGAGAAGCTGAAGAAAGTTATCAACACTTTCCCTAGGGAAGAAAAGATGCTCATCCAGAAAACATTTTGCAAACAATGTCAGGGGGCCTGAGTACCCTCCCTCTGAAGGTCATCCAAGGCCACCAAGGGAAGAAACCTGGAGGTACTTGATGCTGGAATCCCATCTCCAGGAGCCATGAAAATGCCTCCAGGGTCTCACTTGTACTCCTGCAGTGACAGGGAGCTCATTATCTTTGGAGATAGCCTGTCTCTTTTGAGGGAACATTTATCTCAGTAAAGTTTTTGTGTGTGATGAGCTGCCTCTTTTCATTAATGGCCTTCTCTACTTCCTCTAGCTTCAGCCGTAACTCCCACAATTGTCCTCTAGCTATTCTCTCTCGTTTTGCTGGGTGGAGAGGGGGGAGTTGCTGTAGGGAGCCAGGAGAAGCTGGGGGGTGACCAATGATGAGAAGCTAGTCCTCCTGGGATTTGAGACTTTGGGAGCAGATTCTTGGCCAGATCCTGGTGATTCTTGTTCATGCCACCTTATGGCTTTGCCCCTTTAGAGGTCCCCTCCATTCATCCAGGACAAAATGCCAAGCCTGAATGTTTACTTTGCTTCATCATTACCATCTTCTCCCTGAACCTTTCTCTGTGGCTGACCCTCTTTGAGTGCCTGACCCCAAGCCTGGAAGATGAACCTTTCCAACATGAGTCAGGTACAGCTTGCAGATGCCAGAAGCATCAAGAAAGCCATACGGCCCGGCCGGCATGGCTCAGCAGTTGAGTATCGACCTAGGATCCAGGAGATCGCAGTTCTATTCTGTCAGGGTACAAGCCTGGGGTGCAGGCTTGATTCCCAGTGAGGGGCGTGCAGGAGGCAGCTGATCAATGACTCTCATCATTGATGTTTCTGTCTCTCTCTCTCCCTCTCCCTTGCTCTCTCTGAAATCAATAAAGATATATTAAAAAAAAAAAAGTCATATGAAGTCGCAGCCCAGCGCTCTAGCTTTGACCAGGATCTGGTGGGCACTTGGGGGACAGAATGCCATTCTCTGTGAAATTCATGCCATCACTCTCCATTCGACATCGGCCAAACACTGACCTCACGGCTGTAAATGTGACAGCCACAGATCTGTCACCTAGCAACCTGAAGCCTTCCTAGCCCTGTTTTTATTCTTGGTGCACCTGCTCCCTCGGGGTAGAAAACATGGAAAGGTCTTTCTGAGAAAAGTAGGTTGGGGGGAGGGCGTGTGGCTTTTCTTTGCCTTAAACTCTTTTAAATTTCAAGGGAAACTTCTTCTAATGGTTGAGATGGGTGTCCATCATCCCTCCCTCTGCATCCACTTTGGGACTTTATAGATTTAATTTAAGCCAAGCCTCCTTGTCTCCATCTAGAAGAAGCCTCGTTTTGTACTCTGTCATCTCACCGTCCCTTTGATCACTTTAGTCATCAGATTTGCCTGACAAATGTACCCAGGTTTGAATGCAAATGCCCCTAAGTGTTTCCACTTACCTTTTATCCCAGGGATTCTGGAAAAAGGGGACACCTGGGCCTTGCTCTCCTACAGGGAGGCTGGGAAAATGGCATCCTCTTACCAATGCCACAGCAAGACAGGAATGACTGGCCACTTGTTGAACGGACACCCATGGGTCTGGCAGAGTCCCACTCATGTATCCATTCCTGCGTTTATGCCACAAATATTTACTGAGTTCCTACGACGTGTCAGGTTCCAGGCTCCATGCTGCAGATGCAACAATCAACAACACCAAGCAAAACCTTGCCTTCCTGGAGTTTGTATTTTAGTAGGGAAGACAGAAGACAAATAAGCACACCTACAAATAATTACAAGTTGTGAAATGTGACATGAGAGATAACTACAGATATGTTAAGGGGAACTCAATTTAGACAGAAAAGGTGCCCTTCAGCTGAGACTTGTGGAGGGAAGGGTGTTCCAGGCAGAGAGAACAGCATATGCAAGGGCCCTGTGGCAGGGGAAAAAAATTGTTCCTAATTCAACATTTGCACTGAGCTGGGTCGGGGAGCTCTGAGGAGGAGGAGTGGCTGGGCTCTGCATGTGTTTGCATACTAATGAAGCAAGGCTGCCAGGGGCTAATTAACAAGGGCCTGACCTCCAGGGTTCTTAGGCTGCCAGCTTTTGTCCAAGTCTTTCTCTTTCAGAGAAACTTGAGCTGGTGCCGGAACGGATGCACACAATAGGGCCTTTCAGGGCCTCCTTTGAATGAAGTGTTCTGTTCCCACCACAGTTTTTTTAAGATGTGGAGAGAAAACAGAAACTCGGAAGGACTAAGTTCTGTTCCTTGGGGGTGGCCAGGCCAGTGCGCTGCAAAGTCCCAGGACAGGCCTGTTGTAGTTGGAGAGCCAACAGATGCCCTGGGTCTGGGCTGAGTCACAGTCCCAGCACCCGTGGGAAATTATCACCCTTGGTTTACAGCTAGAAATCCTAAAAGGAGACTCAGGTCATTGGGCATGGCTATGGTCCAGTATACCAGGACATACATATCCCCTTCTGTCAACCCCTACAGGGGGCCAAAGAGGGCTCAGCTTGGGATTAAAGGTGTGGATTTCCCGGGAGGGCTGGGCCTATAGGAGAAAATTTAGATCATTCATATATAAGTACAGGGAAGGATGACAGAGAAAAAAATACAAATCGCTTTTAGAACAAGTGATAAGATACTCATCTACACTTATAATCATAGAAATGCAAATTAAAACTACAAGCAGGTATCATTTCTTAAACATCTATCTGATTGGCAGAGGCCTGGGAATGTGCAGGGCCGTTCCGGGAGGTTGCTGGGAAAGAGGCATGCTCAGACAGGGATAGTGACAGCCGACTGCAGGACACCCACAGTAGCCTCCAGAACGTAAAAGGCATGTGCTTTCACGAAACAACTCTGCTGCTGGGAAATGATCCTATCTGTGCCTTTATTTACACCTAATGCACAAAGACGTGGGTGTAATTCGTTGCAATCTTGCTTGTAAAGGATTGGAAAGAGACCGAATGCTCATGTCCAGGAATCATGACACATCAATACAGTGGAATTCCAGGCAGCCCTTAAAGCCAGGAGGAGCTCTGCCTGTCCCGATAGGGAAGGATCCAGAAGATACAGTGTTGACTGAGGGAAAGCGAAGTGCAGGACGGGGTGTTCAGGAAGGTACAGGCGGCCACCACCAGCGGGGGGAGAGTGAGGGGGCTGCCTGGTCACACATGTTTGTATATGAACAGAATCCGCCTGCAAGGAGACCAAGAAACATGTAGCAGCGGGTACCTGTGAGAGGGGAGCGGGGAGCTAGGCTCAGCAGGCTGGGAGGCAGACTTACGCTGCACATATTTTTTTTTAAGCATTTGAATTATTTTTGCCATATGCTCATATTTCTTTTTCAAAGGAAAATGAAGAAGGGAGGAAGGAAGGAAGGGAATGGAAAATTAAATATAGATAGAAAAAACTTCCGAACAACCCTACTACCCAGAAATAAGCACAAATGACTTGGGGCTCATATCTTCCTATCACTTTGGAATTGATTTCAAACTTAAGAGTTGCAAGAATAGTGCAGAGAACTCTTGGTGTGAGTTTGCCTCCTTGGCCTTGCCATTCTCTCACCTCTCCTCACCCTCCTTCTACACGTAGGTAGATGTATGTGTGTGTGCTGCATACACTTGCATAGGTTTATATTTATATATTTTTCTCTCTGGACCACTTGAGAGTAAGTTGCCCTTCACTAAATACTTCACAAACAAGGATGCCAATTGACACACCATAATGCAATCAACAAAATCAGGAAATTGAAGGTTGGTACAATACCATTTTCGTCTACAAACCTTATTTATTTTTCTTTTTAAAAATATGTCTTTATTGATTTCAGAGAGGGGAAGGGAGAGGGAGAGAGAGAGATAGAAACATCAGTGATGAGAGAGTCATTGATCGGCTGCCTCCTACACTCCCCCGACTGGGGATGGAGACTGCAACCCGGGCATGTGCCCTGACCGGGGATCGAACCCCGATCTCCTGGATCCTAGGGCGACACTCAACCATTGAGCCACACTAGCTGGGCTACAGACCTTATTTAAATTTCACCTGTTGTCTCACTAATGCCCTTTATAGAATTTTTTTTCTGCTCCAGGATCTGATCCAGGACCACACAATTACATTTAGTAGTCATGTTTTTAATTCTTTAATCTATCACAGTTCCTTGCCAGTCGTTTGAGAAGGGCCCTCAACATTTGCCTGATGTTTCCTCTGAGTAGGTTCTGCAGTCTCGACAGCACCACCTTGGAAGCAACCCTGGGTCCTCCGTGCATCCTGCCACGAGATCCAGGAGGTCCGTTTGTCCCATTATTGGTGACAGACATACCTACAATTTAGATTACTAAAACATAAAACTTAGATTATATTAAACAGGCTACTGTGCGACTTTTCCCCCTCCCCAACTATAGTCTGTAATCATCTTTACGAAAAAGTTTTAGTTTTATTTATGGATTTTTGCAGAGATACTAGAGTCATATATGGTTCCCAATCCAAAGGGAGTGGAAGGGAAGCACTGCAAAGCCTCTCCCCCCGGGGCCAGCCATGCGATGCCCCTCCCTGCAGCGACAACCGCTCCATTTTCTGTGTCTCCTTCCACTGGTATTTGATGTGAGCATCTGGTGAGGGGCCAGAGTGAGGTGACTATCTAATGAGCAGCATGCAGGACGCCCCAATCCATAGCATTGTTTTAGGAGGGTGGCCTCGGACCTACCTGCTGCTTCCCAGGGTCTCTTAGGAGGCTCCTTTGATCCTTCTAGAAACAACCAGGATCTCCTGGAGCCCAGCCTGGTCGATGAGGTGTGCCAGCCCTTTGGGGTCAGAAAACAAACTCTGGCTTTGGAGGCATGCCACGAGCATCTCTGTGGAAAATAAACATACACCCATATTGTGGTCATCTGAGGAGGCCTATTTGAGCCCTGTTTCAGGGAGGCCTGAGCTGCAGGGCTCAGAGTAAGGTGTGGGAGTGAGGGAGGGTCTGGAGGGCCAGGGCCAGCCCAGACTCTGCTACTTACCGATCGGCTGGGGGTGACCTTTGGCAAGTCCCCTTCTCTTTCCCTGCTTATTTTCTACCTGAAAAAGAGGCATATTTCCACCCACCACTCGTGGTTCTCCTGAGGAATAAATGAGCTACTCTAACAGGAAGCTCCTGCACTTAGCAAGTGCTCAATAAAGTAGCTTCCCACCCAGCAGGGAAGGTGAAACCATAGCCAGCAGGGGACCTTTGGGACCCTCCCTGGACCTAAAACACACCACTTTCAAAGTCTCACTGGGCAGAAGCCCCACCCCATCGACTTGCTGAAAGGCACGGTTTTTATGGTAATTTCATTTTCTTTGATATACCATCGGTACTTCTAAAAAGCAGAAGACTGGCTTACCTTGGATTCAGAGAATATTCCCTAATGTCCCCATTCCTTTAACATATTAAACTGAAGGCAATGATTTCTTGGGTCAGGGGTTTTATTGGCTTTTCCTGGGCTGTGAGATTCTAATGTCCTGTGAGAGGCTATGAGACTCAGGATTCATTCATTCATTCATTCATTCATTCATTCATTCATTCCATTCTTTCAAGAAATATTTACTGCCCTGGCGGATTTGGCTTAGTGGTTAGAGTGCCAGCCCTCAGAAAGAAGGGTCGTGGGTTCGATTCCAGGTCAAGGGCACGTATCTTGATTGTAGGCCCAATCCCCGATTCCCTGCCCTGCTCCGGGCTTGTTCGGGAGGCAACCAATCAATGATTCTCTCTCTCCCCCGTCCCTCCTCCACTCTGGAAAGCAATGGAAAAAATATCCTCTGGTGAGGATTTAAAAGCAGAAGAAAAAATTTATTGAGCATCAGAGAGGTGCTTGGAATACATCAGTAAAGTGGAATTTACACTCTCGTGGAGGAGCAAGAGGAAAAAAGAGTAAACATAATCAATCCATTGATCATGCAGTTTGTTAGGAGGTAATAAATGCTATGGAAAAAGGACAGGTAGAGTAAGAGGGACCAGAAGTTACCGAGGGTTGGGGACACGTGGTGTAAACAACAGGGTGGTCAGAGTAGGCTCCTTGGAGAGGTGCAAATTCCCTCAAGAGCTCTTCGAAGTAGTCCCCCATTTCACAGATGGTGCAACTGAGGCAGAGATGAGCTAAGTGACTTGCTTGCCAAAAAAGGGCAGGGCCTGGCCTGGATTCCAACCCAGACCGACTGGCTTGGTCTGTGCTCTTTACCACCTTGTTGTGTAAGAGCTGCAAGGAACCTGGGGGTGAGGAAACTGAGGCCCAGAGAAAGAAAAGGGAGTTGCCTAAGGTCATGGAAAAGAGGGAACGTGGGATTCGTGAGTCCTGGGATTAGCAGGACAGAAATGCTCTAGCCTGGGGTCCCAAAAGGGAGAGGCTTTTCGATAACGTGCAGAAAAACTTGGTTTTTGTTGTTAGTAGTTTTAATGGACTTTAATGTATATGAGAAAGAAATGCAACTAGTACATGGAGCTTATAGCTTCACAAAGGTTCGTGCTTGGGATGAATAAGTTTGAAGTGTGTGGAATCTCAGCCGCCTTGCTCAAGGCCCCTCTGCCCAGGAATTCCTGCCCTGCTCTTACACCGTCATCCCACAGTCCTCTCTGCCTCACCGCTGCGACCGTGGGAAGCAGCCCTTTCATGGGCAGTGTCATCTTCAAAGCGTTTTGGTTTATTAATTGGCTGCCTTTCACTCCCAGCTGACTAGAGATCCCAGACATTCCGAGGGAGGAGGGCTGCTGGGGTCAGCACTGGGGACACCTTGGCAGGCTCTGAGTTCTGGACCAGCCTGGGAGGCGACCCTGCTTTCAGGACTGAAGCGCATCTCCGGGAGCCTCGATTGTTTTCATCTATGGAACGGCCGTGAGAATAGGGTTGTTGGGAAGACTCATCCTATGAAGGGCTGGTGTGGGACAGCTACTCCATGAATGTTGGTCCCTTCACACTCAGATGTCACCTCCTCCACGCTGCTCCATTCCTTACCATCCCTCCTCTGCCCTCCAGAACATTCAGTATGTTTTTCTCTTTTAACACTGATCAGTTCTCTGCCTTGCACTAGGGTGAACCGTGTACCTGTTGTAGTAATTAACTCCTTGAAGTCGAGGCTTATGTCTAAGGCATCAGCACATCTCTCTCGCTGGGAAGCCAGGGGCTGGCATGAAATTCAGTAAATGTTTGTATGCCCCAGAGGCAGCACTGTGGCATAGTCAACAAGAGCAAGGGCCCGGAGCCCCGCTCTGTGGCTGAAGTCCCAGCCTGTCATTCATTAGCTCTGTGATCTTAGGCACGTTACTTACCTGGCCTCGAAGTCCCGACCTATAAAATGGGAATAATTAATAATATACCTACATCACAAGGTTGGTGTGAGAATTAAATAAGTTTATGTGCTTAGAACAGTAGCTGCCACAAGGCAAGAGCTTTATAGCTGTTGGCTATTATTCTACCAGCTTCTAGCAAAGGCCTTTTTCCTGGTGTGGCCTCCATACATGTGCGATAAGCTGAGGTGAAAAGACTGTTTCCCCGCCCTCCCCTCATGCATACACACACCTGGCAGCTGTCTGAAATGCCACCATTCTTTTTTAAAAAATTTTCTTAATTTTTATTTTTTTATTGATTTTAGGGAGAGAGGAAGGGGGAGAGAGAGAGAGAGAGAGGGAGAGAGAGAGAGAAACATCGATTAGTTGTTCCACTTATTGATGCAGTCATCGGTAGCTTCTTGTATGTGCCCTGACCGGGGATCGAACCTGCAACCTGGCGTATCAGGACTTTGCTCTAAGCAACTGAACCACTGGCCAGGGACCCACCATTGTTGATTCATCAGCTGTAAGTCTGGTTGAATACTCTTCTGGTCAAAGGCTTTGTGTGGGAACACCACTCCGTGGCCTTAAAAGAAAAAATGAGCACGCTCTCCAAAGCATACTGTTAAGTGCAAAAAGCAAAATATAAAAAACTATGGGTCTAGCATGCTACCACTTATGGAGTAAACAAAAGCTCGGGAGAAGGGTATATACAGGGAGAGGAGACAACCTGGGTAAACACAGACCATCTTCAGAAGGAGACCAGGAAACTGGTCTCAGGGGCTTCTTGGTGACAAGTTTATAGTCACCTGTTGATGGACACTTGGGCTGTCACTTTTTAGCTATTGTGAATAATTCTGCTATGACTATTGGTGTACAAGCATCTGTAATGAACATGAGGGTGCAGATATCCCTTCAAGACAGTGATTTTATTTCCTTTGGATACATACCCAGAAGTGGAATTGCTCCACCCTAGGGTAGTTCTATGTTTCATTTCTGAAGAACCATCACCCTGTTTTCCATAGTGGCTGGATCATTTTACATTCCCACCAACAGTGTGTACGGTTCCAGCGTCTCCACATCTTTGTGCGTACGCTTTCATACCTTGCAATTTGGTTGATATCAACGTATTACTTGTTCAAATAATACGTTAAATATTTAAAAAGATATACTGTGTTAAAGAGGTTAGGCTGGGTGAGTGGGGGGCAGAACAACACGGATAAAACAAAAAGCAGCCCAGGGTGGCGATCTCTCTGGCCCCTTCCTACTTGGAAATGCCCTGGCTGTAGGAACGGAACTTGGAGTCTCCTTGAGCCTGCTCTGCCCCTTGAAGACGTGGTGCTCAGACCCACCAGGCCGCACACTGCTTTCAGCTACAGGAGTTCGTGCAAAGGTGGGAAAACTCAGGCCTTCCAGAGCAGGTGCACCAGAGGTCGGCTTCCCGCCCAAATAGGTCGTTAGCAAAGCTGAGTCAAGCCTCAGCCAGCGTCTGATGCTGCTCACGCCCAGGTATGGCTCCAGGGGACTGTAAAGAGCACACTCCTTGGAAACTGGAACACACTCCGGCCATCAGCTTTGATCTGCACCCTGGGAGCACGCTAGGCCGGGAGCCGGTTCCTCTGCTCCAAGGATGCTGGGCCGACCGCATCCCACTGTGGCCTCCTCTAATTTCAAAACCACTCGAAGACTCTTGGGCCTTCCTTGCCTTGGCAGAGCCAACTTGTCATTGTCAGCACACCTCTGGTCACACCTTCCCATTAATGCCACTGGGGGTTTGGCAGGTGGAGATCAAAGCAGGAGGAGTTTTTCATTAATCAGAACAGAAAGATTAAGGAGAGTATATTTGCAGATTTAAAAAAATCACAACCTATGTAAGTTATATAGGTATTTCAAAATCAGCAGCTTATGCCTAAAGCCAGAGAAGGTTAGAAAGAACTACATCAACAAAAATGAATCAAAGTGTGTTTCTCTGAGTGAATTGTTTGGCAAGGCTATTGTGATATTTGTATCCTGCTAGATCAAATATTTTATTTTCCTAAAGAATATTTAAATGTAACCTTAGGAGTCTCTGGCTCACCCAGAATCATGAGTCACGCTTAGAATCCTGCCCAGAATTTCAAACACGGTCTTGTGGGTGTCACAATGCAAGACAAGAAAAAGAGAGAGGTGCCACTCTCCAGTGCCTACCTGTGTAAAACCATCCAATCAGTTCTGACTTTTCAGCGGGGAGAAGTTATGCAGGCCAGTTCTACAGGGTGACATTGAAAAGCAGGGTAATGAGAGGACGGGGGCTCAGGACAGGCCTCTGTGAAGAGGGCAGAGTTGAGCCGAGATCTGAATGACACATTGACATGTGGGAGTCAGACTTAAAAAGACCTGGGGACTGACTGTTTCAGGTGGAGAAAACTATAAAGTGGCATAGTAGGTACTGCCAAATGAGTTATTCGAGATGTGAATATTGATTTATTTGAATAGACCATCATTCGTTGAACAAATTTTTAAAGCACACTCGCTATGTGCCAATAACCGTTGAGGGTGCTGGGACGATGTCAGGCTGGGGGAGAGAGCAAGGATATTGTGCAACAGTCCTGGTGTCTTGTGCCCTGCTGCTCTGTGACCCCTGGGGTGCACAGCTCCTCTTCCTCAGGGGTGCTGGCCTGTCTTCTCCCTGACGAGTGATGAAAGAGGCCTGCCCCAGGATGTGGCCTGTGGTTCTCCAGTGACAGACACATCCCCCTGATTCTGGCATTCAGAATTTGGAAGTTCATTTGACAGCAAACAGAAGTCATATTCCCCATGATCAGTTCTTACCAGGGATACAGTAACACTAGAGCTTCCATCTCTCTCTCTCTTTCTCTTGGGGTGGGGGTGGTGCTAGTTACTGGGCTCCCACAGCAGAAGTGGGCAAGACACTTGCATTCTAGTGTGGAGGGACAGGCAGAAAAACAAGTAAAGAAATAAACAAAATTATCTCAGAAAGAGACAAATGCTATGAAGAAAATAAAGTGGCATGATGGGCGAGAGAGCTGGGGCACAGGGCAGGCCTCTCTGAGGAGGGGGATACGGAGCTGAGACCTGATTGACCCCGCAGGGCTCCATTGGACAAGCTCTGGGGGCAGAGCACTCCAGGTGGAGGGAACTGTAAGTGCAAAGGTCCTGAGATGAGACCCTGCTTTGGGTGACTCACAGACACCAGAGCTCTGAAGGCCAAGTTAGGAGTTTGGCTTTCATTCAGTGTGTCATGGGAAGTCACTGGAGGATTTTAGGCATGAGAGCGACATAATCATCTATCTTGATTAAAAAAAGTGTTTTAAATCTACTTCTCAGGGGCATAATTTACATACAATAAAATTACTTATTTTAAATGTACTGTTTGATGAGTTTTGACAGACGTACACGTCTATGTAAACACTACCTCAAACAAAATATGTGATATTCCTTCACCCCCAAAAGTTCCCTCATGCCCCTTTAGAGTCATTCCTCCCTCCCATGGCCACCCCAAGCCAGTCCTAGGCGAGAGTTCCTGTAGACCCTTCATCCATCTTCTGCTAATGTTACCGTCTTATATGACCACAGTATAAAGATTAACATTGGGGCAGCGTTGCTAACCAAACTATGAACTCCAATCACATTGCACCAGTTCTCACGAAGGTCCTATTTCTGTTCCGAGATCCCATCCAGGATTGCATTTACTAATCATGTCCCCTTAATCTCTTCTACCCTGTGCCTGTTTCTCAGGTTTTCCTTGTTTTTCATGATCTTGGCAGTTTTGAGAAATACCCGTCAGGTATTTTGCAAAATATCCCTCATTTTGGGTTTATCCGATGTTTTCTCATGATGAGACAGGGTTTTATGGGCTTTGGGTGAAGTGCTCTGCATGATCACATGACTTCCCACTGGTGACGTCAGTCTTAATCCCATGGTTAAATGTGTGTGCCTGGTTTCTGCCCTATAGCGTTACTATTTTTTCCTGCATTTATAGGAATCATATTGTATTATATATTGCTATACTGTAATTAGATTACATGTAATCTGATTACATAATAGTATTACTTTATATTATATAAAAATTACTATCTTTCATACTGTACTCTTTAGAAGCAAGTCACAAGCTGCAGCCCACCCTCAAAAGGGGCCGGCAGTTGAGCCCTACTTCCTGGAGGGGATTATTTACATGCGTTATTTGGAATTCTGTAGGGAAAATTTGTCCCTTGTGTCTCATTTATTTATCTACTCAATCATTTATTCATAGAGAAAAATTTTTTCAAGATGGCAGAAATGACAGCATATTTGTATGTTGATGGAAATGATCCAATAGAGGGTGAAACACTATGTAAGTGTCCTTGGTTTCTTCAGTCAGAACCAAAAATTTTTTTCACTTTTAGAATTTCCACCAGGAGTTTTATTATGTTTTCTTGTTAATCTTCATAGTATATTTTATTTAACTCAACATATCAAAATATTATAATTTATCATTTTAAAAATATAAGCAATATAAAATATCAACCAGATGGTTACAATTATTTTCATATAAATTCTTCAAAATCCAGTGTATATTTTGCACTTACAACTTACCTCCTTTGGAACTAGCCACATTTCAGGTTCTCAGTTGCCACAGGTGACACATCGTTACCACCCAGGAGGCCACAGCTCTAGACTTTTCTGAGACCAACACAAGGCAGAGTGCCACCCTGGTGAGCATGCCCTTCATTTTTGGTCTCTAATCGGATCATCTTCATTGTGATTCTATGGCTATGATTCCTGAGAGCTCCTGTTCAGGAAGCACCTTGATATCTAACTTTCGAGGTGCCAGTTTTAGATACTGATAAAACTATAGTGGTGCCCTGGCTGGTTTGGCTCAGTGGTTAGAGTGTCAGCCCTCAAACCAAAGGGTTGTGGGTTCAATTCCCACTCAAGGGCACATACCTGGGTTGCAGGTTCGATCCCCAGCCCCAGTTGGGGCATGTGCGGGAGGCAACCAATCGATGTATCTCTTTCATACCCATGTATCTCTCTCTCTCTCTCCTTCTCACCCCTCCCTCCCTTCCACTCTCTCTAAAAAAATCAATGGAAAAAATATCCTCAGGTAAGGATTAACAAAACAAACAAAAAACCTGCAGTGGTCACAGCAATTCTCCTTTCCCCAGCATGGCAATTTCATAGTCATGTGCTCATTTTATTGTCTCTTCATGGTGCCTTTCATGCGGATCCTTCTCTGTGCTTTCCTTTTACTTTTTAAAAAAATTCAGCTTATTCTGAGATATTATAGATGTACATAGTTATAAGAAATAATGCAGAGATATCTCATGTACCTTTACTCAGTTTCTCATAATGGTAACATCTTGTAAAAGACCTGCTCCAGCTGGCTGCCCAGCCCACCCCTCAGAGGTCAACCCTGTGACTGTTGGAGGCCTTCTGTCCTGGGGGTTCCTCTCACCCACCTTCCCTCCAAGCCTTTAGTCCAGCGTCCTAAGGTGCTTAACCTCCATTCTTTATACCTGCACTCCCTCTAGTGGGGGTGCTTTGCCTCTGCAAAGCGAAGGCAAGGAACCAGAGGGGCAGGCAGCAGGTATGGAGTAAGTCAGCATCTAAATTCTTGGTCTCACCTGGCTCCCACCAGACCTTGACTAGCTAGGTTGGTTTTTCCCACCCCAGGGCTGAGAGGAAACCTGGAACAATGCTAACAAAAAAAGAAAGGAAAGACACCAGGTTTATTACAATAGCAACCCCAACAAGTCAAAGGCAGCCTTTTCACCTAGAGGTAATAATGATAATAAATTAGTAATACTAACCATTTATGGGAGCTCTTATTAAGTGCCAGGCATAGCTTTAAGTGCTTTATTTATACTAGCTTGTATAATTCTCACAACAACACTCCCCAGAAGTTCATTGCAGGACACAGTAGTGCTGTGGTTAGTAGCTCAGGCGACCACCTGGGTTTGCCATCCTGGTCCTGCCGCTTACCAGCTGTGTGGCCTTGTGCTTATGTTATATAACCTCTCAGTCTTCTCTCTTGTAGAATGGGTGTGATGACAGGATCTCCCCCAAAGGGTGGCTGTGAGGATAGACTGAGTTAGTGTGTGTGTCAAGAACGCACAGAGAAGGCGCCCAGTAAATGTGTTAGGATTAAATGATGGGCCCAAGACTCAGTGAGTGACTGACTGGGGAGGAATTTGAATCCAGATCTATGTGCTGTTGAGGCCTGCGTGCTTACCCACTATGCAAGGTTGAAGGGCAGAAGCACAGATCCAGGGCAATTTCCATTGCAGGACTGGTCAGGGAACTGCTACAGGACTGTGGGTCTAGACAGGGGACAGAAGAGGAAATGAGGCAGAAAGGGGCTGGGAGAACTCAGACACAAGGCCTATCCGGCCATTGGTTCAGGTCTTACCTTCCACTAACGCCCTCAAATTTAGTCTTTATACATTATCCCCAAAGAGGTTACAACTAGTCACAGACATTGCTCGTCTGTACAGCTGTATTTACAAAATGTAATTATCAACAATATTCTAGAAGTCATCTTTTAAGACCTATCTACAGCAGCTGACATAGTCATGTTCCTCCTGACAACCCTCTCTTCACTTGGCTTCAGGACACTGTACTCTCCTGGTCCTACTTCCTCAATGGCTGCTGCTTCTGTCTCCTCTGTTGGTTCTGTGAATGAAAAAGGGGCTACCTAGGAGCCCTGACAAACTCAGGCAGCCACATGGCAGGCCTGACAAGCTCAGTGATGGAACATAACCTCACAGGATGGTCTGATAATAAATTCCTAACTGGGCAGGCCACGGTGGGTAGCTACATCCCAGGCCCATAGCTTCTTGAGCAAAGGTCAGTCTTAACCTTGAGCGAGCCCTGTCCATTGCTCTTATGTGTCTAGGATAAAGGACCTTTAAAATGTTAGAGTAATTTCCCCCCCAGACCCTTCAGAATCACAACTGCAGGCACCAGAGCACAGAGACCAGGAAACTCCTCCCTGTTATCTTGTGGCCCACATGCCATCTCTGCAGTGCTATAAATGCTCAGTGTTAGTGATCCTGCACCCACCTATGAAAAAGAAGTGTTTCTCCGTTTGGCTTTTTATACAGTCCTGGAGATGTCCTCGCTTTGCTTTCTCCTGCCTCTTTAATCGACCAACGATGGAGTTCAGGTAACCTTCCTTATGTTTTTCTCCTTTGATTCCAAATGTATAAAATGAACTGCAAACAAATAAAACAAAAAAATAAAATGAGCTGCGTAACAGCCATTCTCCAGAGCATTTTTTCAATCTGTTGAGATGTTGCTTCTGGTCATGTCCTCAAAACATTGGCGTAAATGAATTCCTACACAATCTCCTGTTGGTTTGGATGCTCTTACCTTGCCAGTTCCTACTCACGCCATCCCTTGCTCCTAAGTGTCTGTTTCTGGAAACCCCTGAATCCCTCGGCTGCAACACCCTGCCTCAAGGCTGGCTCCCTCACTTCCTTGGAGACCTCACTTTCTCAGAGAGGTCTCTTCCCTACCATCTACTTAGAACCGCACATCCTTTAACCCTCTCTCCTTCTTCCCTCCTTTATCTCTGAAGAAGTTCAATGAAGTAAATTTGAAGATCTAATTGGCTTTATTGAGCTATTCGTGAATCCGGCAGCATCCCACAGAATAAACAGAAGTTGTACAAAACGGAAAGTTTAGTGCTAGAAGGAGAAGCCCCGGGGGTGCGCTGGTTCGGGCACGGCCCCCGCAGACTCGTTAGTAGCGAAATTAAGGAGCATAAGTTGCAGCAGCAAAACTCGTGCCTCGGTCGCATAGAACCAATTTCAGGTTCTGCCCGGCGAGAGGCTCGACTGCGCAGCCGCAGGAACTGGGCGGAGCCTGCGCAGCCGCACAAGAAGCTGGGCGGGTCTGCGCAACCGTAGAAGCAGCTGGCGGCCGGGACGTGGGGGCTGCACGGAGCCCCGCTGTTTCGCGCCCGGCCTGAGGCAGCCGGAGCCGAGTGGGTTTGACCCCTGCGCCCCTCACAGCAGCGGGTGAGACCGGCTCCGCCGCCGCGGCCTCGGGCCACCAGCCGCCCTCCCCACAGCCGCCGCCATCATGCTGCTGCCCGTGTTCACCCTGAAACTGCGCCACAAAATCATCCCCCGCATGGTGGCCGTGGGGCGCTACGACGGGACGCACCCGTGCCTGGCGGCCGCCACCCAAGCGGGCAAGGTAACCGTTCCCGCCTGCCCTGGGCCCGGGCTCCTGGAGTCCGGGGCTCTCCGGGGGCCGCGCCCCTCGGCCCCGCCCCTCGTTCCTCGGCCCCGCCCCCAGCCGGGGTTGCCCGGCAACCGGTCGTAGCCATCCTGTAGTTCTAAATCCCGCGCAGAATAATGAACAATGGGGTTTCGCACGAGTGGCTTTTCGGAGCAGTTAACTTTGCCTTCAAGCACTTAGACTCGGACAGAGTTGAAGTCCCTGTGCACTGAGGGAGCTTAGGAAAGAGCAGCCCGCAGGAGGGGCCAGGGGCTGGCCAGGGTTAGCGGCGGTAGCAGACCTCAGATTCGGGCCCAGGAGTCACTCTGAACGCCTCACACTATCTCAGACTGCCTCGAGCCAAACAACTTGATGAAAAAGAAAGAATACAAACGAAATGATTCAGATTGCACTTGTGATCTGTATCCATGTACATTCACCTCTTTTCCTCTAACTTATTCACGAAGTACCTACTACGTGTTTACTGTGTGCCAGGTGCTGTGCAAGGTGTGGGAGTCACAGGGATGAAAAAGACGTGATCATTCAACAGTCACCAGACTTTTACTGAACACCTCCTCTGTGTTAGATGTTGAGGATTTAAAGATGAAGCTGGAGTCCCTACTTTCTGAAAGCTTATTGTCCAGAAGGACAACAGACAAGGCAAATCAAGGCACTGTGTATTGATGGAGGCTTGCCTCAGATACATGGAATACAGTGACACCAAGGGCAATAGCTTCTGACAGTTACAAAAGCTTATTATTACATCACCTATCTCGGCATTCTTGCAACAATGCCAAGGGCAGCGGCATAGCGCAGGTGTATTGGATCCTGGCCCTGGTACCTACTAATTTCATGACCTTGGGCCAAGTACTTAATAATAGTATCTACCACATAGGGTTGTTATGAAGACTAAATAAGTTAATATGAATCAGTTGGCATATAAGAAATGTTCAGTAATTGTTAGCTGTTATTTTTTACTACTCCCACTTGACTGACTAAGCGGTTTTGAGAGGCTCAAAGTAATACCTGAGGTCACTCAACCAGAAAGTCATGGAAATGAGATTAGAGTCCCATGTTCTCTGACACAGTGCAGATTTAATAATGATTAAAACATTTATATAATGATTTATAGTTTTCAAAACACTTCCACCTATGTTGTATGTTATTTCATGCCTTGAGATACACGATTAAAAAATAATCATTTTCATTAAGTGGTTTAATGGAGAAAAGCGCTTAGCACAGGCTCTGGCACATAATGATGTTAGTTGTTATTGTTAAGAAGCGCTGACAAATGCCAGAAGTTCATATTGGTTCTGTTGTAGGTGCATAGCAGTTAAATAAATGGGCTGGAAAGGGCCCATTGATAGTAGCTCAGCCGCTAATTTATTGAGGTCTTACTATGTGCTAGGCACTCTTCTTAGCTCTGCAGGTGCAAGGGTGACTGTGACAGTCAAGTCTCATCCCCTTAGAGCTTACATTTGAGAGCGGGAGCCAGACAATTAAAGGGCAAATGTATTTTTATATCTAAGATCTCCCCCATCCCAACCCCAGTCACCCCTCTTGGGAGTGATATCACCCCCTTGAGAATGCACATTCTAGTCCAAACCTTTTTACAGATGAAGCCCAAGGCAACTGAATGATTTGTGCAGACACTCTGACAGTTATATTTATGATCGTTGAAACTGCTAAATAAATAAACTTTGGGCTGATTATTTAATTCTATCTTACTAGTATAGAATGAAAGCTTTCAAGAAGCTTGATTTTTATGACTCAATTTAAGTTTGTAAAACAGATTTGCTAACTACCAGACTGTTTTTTTTTGTTTTTGTTTTTAACATATCTTTATTGATTTCAGAGAGAGGAAAGGAGAGGGAGAGAGAGAGATAGAAACATCAATGATGAGAGAGTCATTGATCAGCTGCAGCCCGCAACCCGGGCATGTGCCCTGACCAGGAATCGAACCCCAATCTCCTGGATCCTAGGTCGATGCTCAACCGCTGAGCCATGCCAGGCCAGGCTACCAGACTGTTTTAAGGGTTAGGAAGTGAACTCATTAGGTGTTTGGATGAAAGGTACTAAAGGAAGTGTTTATTATTCTGTTTGCTGGGATGGTTTTGGTGTGTAGCAATCATTATGGCTAGTAGCAGCTTCCTATTATAGGCTGATCTGAAAAAGGCTGGCTTGCCAGAGTGCTTTGACAGCCTGCTGGTGGGTAGCATGTAAGCTGCCCTGATAAGCAGCAACTAGACCTTGTCCATTACCCTGTTCTTTGCAAGGCCAAGAACCACGGATTCCCACAATTCACAGTCATTGAAAGCCAGCCATGCACAGAACTGTGTTACGGGTGTTTTAAGTAAGTTTCATAGGTAATTAAAGTGACTTCTTGTTAATGTTGATATCTGTTTATAACCTCAGTCTTTAAAAATGTATTTTAATTTTACATTTTTGGTATTTTAAGGGAATGTAATTAACTGGTTTTGTTTTAGGTTTTTATTCACAATCCTCATACACGGAGCCAGCATTTCAGTGTGCCCAGGGTCTTCCAGAGCCCCCTGGAGTCTGATGTTTCTCTTCTCAACATTAACCAAGCTGTCAGCTGCCTGACTGCAGGAGTACTGAACCCTGAACTTAGCTATGATGCTCTTTTAGTGGGGACACAGACTAATCTTTTGGCTTATGATGTCTACAATAATTCAGATTTTTTCTACAGAGAGGCAAGTATATCTTTATAACAGTAAAATTCCCATTACCCATTAATGTTCATTTTTGTTATGCTTGAATGAGATCAGACATTTATTTTGGCTGTATTATGTGGTTGTTGTACTGTAGTTAAACAACATGATGATTTTTCCATTTGCATCTGCTTTATCCACTTCACATTTAATTGGTCATGGTTACTAACCGCTTTCATTTTGCATTTCCCTTGTGAACAGGGATGTAGAATACCTTTTCCTGTGCTTATTGCCTGTTTATATGTCTTTTGTGAAGTGTTATAGTCTTTTACCTATTTATATGTTGGTAGTTTGTGTGTATTTTTGATTTGTAGATGTTCTTTGGATACAGTGGATACAAGTTCTCTGTCAGATTTATATGCAATGAATATTTTCTCCTAGTATGTGGCTTATTCCAACAGGTAGGTGCCTTTTAATGAGTAAAAGTTTTCAGTTTTGATGAACCCCAGCTGATCAGTTTTTTTCTTGAATGGTTAGTGCTTTTCCTGCCCTTCTAAGAAATCTTTGGTCACATAGATACGCTTCCTATATTATTGTACAATATTGGAATTGAGTTTAGGACTGTATTAGTCAGGGTTCTCCAGATAAACAAAATTACTAAGGATGTATATATTTAGAGAGAGGGGTGGGGAGGGATATATTTTAAAGAATTGGTTCACACGGTTGTGGAGACTGGCAAGTCCAAGATTTGCAGGGTCGGCTAGCAGGCTGGAGGCCCAGGGGAGTTGATGTTGAAACTCAAGACTGAAGGCAGTCTGGTGGCAGAATTCTTCCTTCCTCAGGGGCCAGTCTTTTTTCTATTAAGGTCTTCAGCTGACTGGATGAGACCCACCCACATTATAGAGAGTAATCTGCATTTCTCAAAGGCTACGGATTTAAATGTTAATCTCATCTAAAAAATATCTTCACAGAAGCATCTAGAATAATATTTGGCTGAATACCCTAGAGAGCCTTGGACTTTGTAGCAGTTTATTGTAGCAGATTAGTGTGTGATGCCTAAGGCCTGAGTGTACCCTGGATCTTCGCTCATCCTTGCATCAGCACATGTTCGCCACAGGGACTGTCCTCAGGGGACCTGCTTCTCAAGAGACCATGTGGCTTCTCACAATTGATGACGGAGGAATTTGAGTATCCAAATAAAGAGAAGGATGCGTGTTAAGTCCAGTGTGCCTATGCATCCTTATCTGAGATTTTATATCTTTTTTCTTCTTAGGTGGCAGATGGGGCCAATGCAGTTGTGTTGGGGACATTGGGAGACATTTCCTCTCCTCTTGCAATTATTGGTGGAAATTGTGCTCTGCAGGGCTTTGATCATGAAGGAAATGATCTCTTTTGGACGGTATGAAGATGAAAACACTCTTTAGTACTCTTAAACATTTTCACTTTTAATGTTCTTTATTTACGTTTTGTTCTTTTCCATTGACTGTAATGAATAGAGAAAACAAAATGAAACCATGTTTATAATTCTGAACATTAAAAAAAGTTATGCAAAGTTTGAGTAACACCTGTTAGTGGTTTGTATAATCTTCCCTTTCATGTAGCTATTATAGTCAGATTGAATGAAAAAAGAGGGCATGTTTATGATACTGGGTTCTATTTTCAGGTTACTGGAGATAATGTTCATTCCTTGGCCTTATGTGACTTTGACAGTGATGGGAAAAAAGAGGTATGTGGGGGAATAGATACTTCTCTTTGTGTTCAGCTGAATAAATCTTCCCATGACAGTGACCTTGGTGTTGAGAGAAGTGTTAGCTTCTCATGGTTGCCGTTGGTGCTCTGTTGCCTAAATAATGAGCTAACTGGCCCCATTTGTCTTTCTCCTCTTTTTTGAACAATAAATCACTTTGTTTGTCTAACACAAAGATCAAGGCCAATGTGTTTCAAAGACACAGGGCGGGGAGGGAGGGTGGAACAGTTGATGTGACCACAGTCATATCCAAATCTTATAACTTGCTTCTGATACTTTCGAACCATATCAGTAAATAGTTTATGATTTTGGCCAACTTTTTCAGGGACTTAGAAGTTTTGGAGATGGGCTCTTAGCCTTTGAAATGATTCTCGTGGTTACTCGAGAAATTAGCTTCTTGAGCAGCCAGCAAAATGCTGTGTTGGGCAGTGACTTGCCCCTCTCTTGTCCATGGATACTGGCCTTTGGCATTTGAAACAGGGCTTCTATCTGCAGGCAGACAGGTGCTGAACCAGGGAGCACTTTCAGGTGTGTGCTGGAAAAACGCGCCCTGATGGGATATGCAGCCCACATGGCAGGATGTGCAGCCCACATCGCAGGAGAGAATCTCTAGAGCCGCTGTTTCTTCACTCACTTAATTTGTTGACCTTCATTAGAGGGAACCTTCCTGAGCATTGGCTTGCTGGGAGATTGGAAGTCTTGGGTAGCAGTAAAAACATATATTATGGAATTCTTTTGTTTCATTTATGAAAATTTTTCTGTATTCACTTGCTGAACTCAATATGCATGATTTTTTTTTAAGCTTCTTGTTGGATCTGAGGATTTTGATATCCGAGTTTTTAAAGAAGATGAGATTGTGGCAGAAATGACAGAAACAGAGGTAAGAAGTGGTAACCTTGGGCAATATAGATCAGCACATCAAATATAACATCAAATGAGAGTGCTGGGACACTTGCCCACAATCCATACAGTAGTAGGGTAAAAACTGGAGGGATTAAACAGCTGTACAATACAGAGAAAGAAGCTTTTTAAAATCTTATATAAGATATATTTGGAAAAGACTGATTAAATAGAGGAGAATTATTGAGCAGAAAGGCATTTCTTTTATTGAGTTACTACATCATCATCATCATCATCATCATCATCATCACTTTTTATTGTGCACCTAATATGTGCCAGGCACTGTTCTAAGCGCTTTACATGAACTAACTCATTTAATCCTACAGCAACCTTATTAGGAAGGAAACACTATTATTCCCATTTTACAGATGAAACGGATATTAAGTTTCCTTGTTAAATTACACACACAAGGTCATGGCTATTAAGTGGCTTGGTCAGGATTTGAACCTTTGTGCCTTGTCTTCCTCCTCCTTGTGTCTATTAAATGGGATTGAGTGACGTGCATACATGATATTTTTATACTTTTTCTCTTCATTCAAATTAAGTACTTCTTAGGCACATTTCTGTAGGTAAACTTAAAAATTAGATGTTAGAGAACTTGGCTAGTCTATTCGTGATTAGAATTACTTCATGTAATTGAACCGGATATGTTTCTTAAAGAGTTTAAACTTCATTTTTTAAAGCAGTGCCTAAGACTGCCTTTGTCCTTTGGAGTTTTCACATTCTTAGGATATATGCTGCTGGTTTTCCAGCACTGAGCAAGATGGAAACAGAAGAATTAGGATATTCTGAATTAGGGAAAGAGAATAGGCTAAAGGAGCAATGGCTTGTGAACATTGTAAATGGACAGAAAAACAACAGAAGGGAGTCTGAGAAGTCAGAATGGCAGGATTCTGCAAAATGTAGTCAGGTGGTGTTTGGGAGTCTGGCCTCTAAACCGCATTTGACCACTTGTCCTTGGCTTCGCGCCACTTACGAAAGCAATCTAGGCCCTGGCCAGTGTGGCTCGGTTGGGCATCGTCCTGTGCACTGAAAGGTTGCTGGTTCGATTCCTGGTAAGGGCACATGCTTGGGTTGCAGGCTGGAGGCCCAGTAGGGGGTGTGCAGGAGGCAGTGGATCACTGTTTCTCACATTGATGTCTCTCTCTCTCCCTCTCCCTTCCTCTCTCTCTAACAATCAATAAAAAAATCTTTAAACCAAGCAACCAAAAACCATCTAGAAAGTCAGGCTTCTAATCCCCTAACTGCAGAGGGGGCCAAAAAGCAAAACTTGCATATTGATATACAAAGTGTTATCAATGATTTTAACTAATTGACTGTTATCCTATAGTGAGAGCCATGGATCTTTACTTAGTCCTACTATGCTTTTTATATACTTGAAGTTACTGTGATTGTAAAGTGAAAGTTATGGACTGAGAAGAAACGAAGGAGAGAGATAAGTGCCAAAAGCAGCAGTCCGAAGGCTGTGTCTGTATAGGGGGTTCTGTTTTATGTGTATGTGCTTAACATGTTTTTCTGGAGAGAAGGTCCTTAGCTTTCATTAGGTTCTTAAAGGGGTTTGCCACCTCCCCACCTGACTACCCCCCCCCCCCAAAAAAAAGAGCTTGAGAATCACTGGCCTATAGGTGCTGTGCCTGCATTGCCATGTCCCTTTCATGCAAATTTATAGTAAACCTTTTCCCATTTGGTGGGAATCATCCAGGTTTTGTTGAATTTCTGTTTATCATCAATATTAGATGTGAGGAGGGTGCATTCTTTCGAACACCTTTTTCCTAAATCCTAGAAGAGGCCAGGAGAACATGAACTAGAGGTGACTGTTGATCCTCTAGTACACAAAAGAAACTTGTGAACTGAGGAGGGGCTAAGGGACCTAGGGAATCTGGGGCTTACATTTATGAAAATGTAGACTTTATAAAATTATTCATTTCAGGGCCATTTTCCTGTCCTTTCAGTTTGATTTTGCCCCTAGCTCAAATGTCTTTTCCCAGATCAGCAAAATCGTAATTCATTTGGCAGTTCAACAGTACCAAGTACTGCTGGAGGAATGCCTTAAGCTAAATAATTCTGAAATCCTAACAGTTCTTTGTATTCAGAGTTAAGTGATGTGGGTGGTTTTGTAGAAAAGCTGTAGGCATAGAGGAAATTACATAACTATTCTTTGCTTTACAATTGATTTAATATCTTTTTTATTAGGGTCAGAATGAGAAAGTAGGTCTGCAGGATCATAGAGGTTATTAAGCTTTGGTTTTAACTTTAAAAGGTAATTTTGTTTAGTATCTAAAAATTTATCCTTTTGAGATGTTAAATCCCAAAACAGTCCTGTAAATATTTCTCTGTAACATATATGCCTTCTGTATGTTGTCACATACATACACAGAGGCATGTGCTTGGGTTGCCACTTTTTGAATGATTATGTTTTTTCCTAAAAAATGTCTTTTATCTCTAGTACACAAATAATGTCACAGAAAGAAAAGTATACACATAAAAGATATTCAGTTGTGGATTTTGTAAGTCTTTTAAAAATTTAGACCGTGGGATAGTATAAGTTAAGGCAATTGGAATAATCATTAAAGCAGTTTCGAGCTATTGTGTATTATACCTATTGTACATACTCTAGATCTTGTGTATGTAGCTTATTTCCTCCTTTTTCCCTCAATTTTATTGTATTTCTTTTTGCAGTTTGCTGAAACTTGCCACATAAGCTTAATCTAAAACAGCAAACGTTGTGAGTTTATTTAGTTGTGATTATCCAGCTTGTGCAATAGATGAGATGGGTCTTATGGACTAGAAGTGCATTTAAGTCTAATTTTAACACACTTGTAGCAAGGCATGCAGTTTTATAAAGTCATGCTTTGCCTTAAATTGAGCCTTCATGAAATGTAGTAGTGTTTTCCTGTGTTATTTTTTTGCAGATAATCACCTCTCTTTGCCCCATGTATGGCAGTCGATTTGGTTATGCCCTTTCCAACGGCACAGTTGGAGTTTATGACAAAACAGCCCGATACTGGAGAATTAAAGTTAGTATGATTCAGCCTCTGATATGCAGGAATTTTATACATACTGAGAGACTTCTGTACTAATTATTGAAATTCCTTTTCAGTCCAAAAATCATGCCATGAGCATTCATGCTTTTGACCTTAATTCTGATGGAGTGTGTGAACTGATAACTGGCTGGTCCAATGGGAAGGTAAGTTAAATAGCAGAGTTCAGATATAAATCAAAGTAATAATTGTCTGAGACATATTGGCTGTATGATCCAGAGAAATAACTTGAGGGTACAAACTCACACTCCTTGGCTGTACTTTCAAATTTAACTTCATAATCTTTCTGCACTTTTTCTTCCCGCTATAGTTGTCAGCACTACAGAGTAACTAAATGTCCTTTTGGACTTATGGGCCTATTTGGGTGATAACCTCCAGCAGATTCTTTCTAAATCTCTCCTAGAAGGAATGGGAATCCATGCAGTCAGGTTGACTCTAGGCATAGGCCAGTGAAACAAGGAATTTTAATAAGCTAATAAAGAATTGTGTATAGCTCTTCTCTAATAAATCTTAAAATTGACTGAAAACCTAGAATTAATGGGAATAATGTTTCCCCAGGTGTAACATCAAAATAAAATCTTTTTGCTTTCTTTCCTTTTTTCACTTTAAATCATTCTTTTCTACATTTGGCAAGTCAGGATTGTTTGTGCGAAGCTGCCGTGTGCTGCCAGGTCTCCGTGGGCACCGTTGGCCCCGACTCTCTCGTCTGTCAGCGGCCCATTGCCTGGGGACCAGCTCATTCCTGGCTTTTCTTCTTTGGTTTTTCTTTCCTTCCGGCCAGGACCTTATAAACCTTCCTTTGCTGTTATGTTGGTTCATGCTTTTCCTCTTGGTTTTGTCTTTGGTATGGGTGTTAAAAATTATAAGGGAAGACTGTGTAGTTTCATATTAAGAAATTTGAAAATCCAAAGGTGAAGGGATGAAGCAAGAAAACCTCAAAACTCTTAGACACAGACAGCAGTATGGTGACCACCAGAGGGGAAGAGGGTGGGGGAGGCAGGAGAGGGGGAGCGGGGAGAGACGGGACCGGAGGAGCCCTGGCTGGGGTGGTGAGCACACGGTACAACATACAGATGATGTGCTAGAGAGGTATACACCTGGAACCTATATCATTTTATTGGCCAGTGTCACCCCAATAAACTCAATTAAAAATAAAGAAAGAAATAAACTTGAAAATCCATAAAATGGACCATATTCTGGGAGAATATAAGTTACAATTGATTAAAAAATTAGGAATTACTAGACTTGAGAAGTTATCAAAAGTTTCCTCCAAATAGGACTCTGGGCCTAGGTATTCTTATAGTTAAACACTTTAAACATTTTAAGAATTTCTATTATATCATCTGTTTCAGCGCATTAAAAAAATAAGAAAATTGCAGTTCATTATATAAGTAGAAAAACTGATATCTACACTTACCAGAAATAGCACAGAAAAGGGAAATATACAGATAGAACATGTGAATATAGATGCAAAAAGACTAAATAAATGTATCTGGCCAGTTAACTTTGTCAGTAGGTCATTTGTTGAGTTAGAGGGCTGTCCTCTCCTCCAGGGCAAAACCTTCATGCCAAATTAAGCAAACGAGCAGAAGACCCACAGAAATATTAATTTGTAGTCCAAATTAATGACCCTTGTTTGCTAAATATTGTGGAAGTGCAGTGCTGAAGGCTTTTCAGAGGTTGGAAAGAAGCAAGTTCAGTTCAGTCTGAGTTAATGGGTTATGTTGGTGTGTTAAGAGCTTTGCTAAAATACAGGCCATTCATTACCTCACAGGCTTCAGCATCCATAATTTTCAGGCTTACATGATGCTGTTACTAATAGTGTGGATATGTGAGTGCGGTATTCTCCGGACAAGGGGTAGGAGCTAGTAGTAGGCCATGATCTAAATTACTTTATTTTCTCATTGCAAAGTTCTGACCACAGGATGTTTCTGAAAAGACAAAAGCATTGCGTAGCATCGGTCATTGAGATGATTGCTCTACCAGATTTTCTATACTAGCCTTTTGCTGATAATACATGTGTTCTTGCTGAGAACACAATCATTTTAAGTGATCATTCTTCATTGTTTTTGAGATGCATCTGTTTCTGAAGAGTCACATATGTACTTGCCTCTCTTAGGAAGAGGCGGCTAGGACGACTCTAGGTATCTCAGTAGTTATTATGGGGCAGAAGGACTCCTAAACAGGGTATTATAAAAGCTTCTATCTATGGGGGAAGGTTGGCTAGTTTGGCATTTTCAAACTCTAGACATAACTATATTTTATACATTTATATATATTAAAGATAAGTTTTTTTATATAGAGCTAACATTTCTTGTATACCTCTATGTGCCAGGCTCTGTTCTAGGTGCTTTACACGTGTTTAGTCCTTTAGGCCTCATTCCAACCCTGTGAAGTGTAGATGCAGTTACTGTCCTCATGTTCTTGTCATCAATTCTAGATGAGGAGACCAAGCCCAGGATGGTTAAGAAACTTGCCCAAGTTCCCAGAGATAGTAAGGGCAAAGCTGGAACCAGAACCTGGGCAGTTTGGACTTTTTCACTATGTACTATATGTACTGCCTCTCAGCTAACTCATTTATCCAAAAGCAATATTATGTAAAAGCCAGTATGTAAAATAATTTATTTATAAAGAAGAAAATGCAGATGGTTAAGGCCTCTTATGGTCCCCTCGGGCTGTAGAGGTCACAGGTGCCTCCTCAGAAGCTACAGGGCTCCATGGAGTACTCTTGGAAACTGCTAAACTCAATGACCTTTAAATTTTGGGGTTTTTAAAAAATAGTAACATAAGTGCTTTTTCAATGTCTTATTTTATTTTTAGGTAGATGCTCGAAGTGACCGAACTGGAGAGGTCATCTTTAAAGACAATTTTTCTTCTGCAATCGCTGGTGTGGTAGAGGGAGATTATCGGATGGATGGCCACGTACAGTTAATCTGCTGCTCAGTGGACGGGGAAAGTAAATTGGGATGGGAAACCCCTTGAGGAGTCAGATTTTCAGTTTTATTGGGTCAGAATACCAGGAAATTCCACTGTAAAGTGTTTGTGTTGCTATCCTCTGGTCCTAGTAAGTTCACCTAAGTTGGGGAAATGTGAACTTCGATTTTTGGTCTATAAGACCAGGTAATTGATGACTTACAAGTAGATCTGGCTACACTTGGGATATTCCTTAATGTGGTGAGCGTCTGTTCCTTCTTTTCAGTCCGGGGCTACCTGCCAGGCTCGGCTGAGATGAGAGGGAACCTTATGGACACCAGTGTAGAGCAGGACCTGATCCGAGAACTGAGTCAGAAAAAACAGAATCTGTTGCTGGAACTGCGTAACTATGAGGAAAATGCCAAGGTGGGGCCTAATGTGGAGGGGAAACAGAATCTGAAAAGTTGAGGGTGGCACGTGCAAAAGCAAAATGAGAATGTCTGTCTGTCTGCCACAGTGCAGGCTCCCTCCCACCCACTGGCAGAAGCGCAGGTGGCTTCAGCCTTTTTGGCCTGGGTCAGAATGGATAGGATATGTATCCTTTTATCTAGAAATGCCACTTCTAGGCAGCTGAGCTATAGAGATCTTTGCACAAGTGGTCCCAGACGTTTACTGCAGCACCACTTGTAGCAGTGAACCCTTGGAAGCGGCATAGATGTTGGCCAGGAGTAGGAAATACGTGCTGGCGACTGTGAAGCCACTCAGAAGAATGAAGTGTAGGTACCTGGGCTGGTGCGGAAGGATGTGTGTGGTAGTAAGCGAAAAAAAGGAGGAACAATATGTATGGAGTATCTTGTATCTTTTCAAAAACAAATTAACAGCCCTAGCTGGTTTGGTTCAGTGGGTAGAGCATCATCCTGCAGACTGAAGGGTCCCAGGTTTGATTCCAGCCAAGGGCATGTACCTCGGTTGCAGGCTCGTCCCCAGGTCCAGGTTGGGGCATGTGCAGGAAGCAACCAATCGATGTGTCTCTCTCACATCGCTGTTTCTCTCTCTCTACCCCCCTTCCACTCTCTGAAAAGCAGTGTGTGTGTGTGTGTGTATGTGTGTACACACCAAACTGGTTGGAGGATGAGCTGGGGAGAATTTTAATTTGTCCTGTTATGCATGACTGTATTTGAATTTGCTGTGCTAAATGAATTTTATTTTGTTTTTATTTATTTATTTATTTTTGATATTTTGTCTTCATTCTTTATTGATTTTAGAGAGATGAAAGAGAGAAACATTGATTTGTTGTTGTTAATCCTCATCTTAGGATATTTTTTTCATTGCTTTTCAGAGAGAGTAGGAGGGAGGGAGGGAGGGGGAGAGAGAGAGAGAGAGGGAGACATCGATGTGAGACACATCGACTGGTTGCCATCCCCAGGCGCCCCAACTGGGGGCAGGGAGCAAACCCGAAACCGAGGTACATGCCCTTGACCGGGAATGGTGCGCAGGCCGACATTCTAACCACTAAGCCACACCGGCCAGGGCTCCACTTATTTATGCATTCATTGGTTGTTCCTTATATGTGCCCTGACCAGGCATTGAACCCACAACCTTGGCATATCGGGACATGCTCTAACCAACTGGGCTATTTTGTTATTTTAAAAGAACAATATAAAAAATTTGAAAGGCATGATGGGGTACAGTGGACTTTAAACACAGAAAGGGAAAAGGTCAGATGTAGTGCAAGGGGCGCTAATGAGAGTCCCCTGAATTCTAAAAAATCAGATTAATATAGTAAGACAAAGAGTGTGTCTGTTGAAGCAGAATAACCATAGTATTTAGAAGTGACATGAATTCACTGTTTGGTGACTGAGTTGGAAGCAGGTGAGATGTTTTGCAGGTGGAGTTGAGCAGTCTACTGAACGAGGCCGATGGGCAGCGAGGCATAATCCCAGCCAACACCAAGCTCCACACCGCCCTCTCAGTCAACCTGGGGAACGAGACCCAGGCTGCTCATGCAGAATTGTGCATTTCCACTTCAAATGGTGAGAAACTAGTTATAGCTGGTGTTCGTAGGCACCTGTGCTAGCCTGAGTGGTTCTTGAACTGCCTGCCATTTTCTCTCTTCCCTGCAGACACCATCATCAGAGCCGTATTGATTTTCGCAGAGGGCATTTTTCTAGGTGAAAGCCACGTGGTACACCCCAGCATTCACAGCCTTTCCAGCTCCATCCGCATCCCAATTACACCTCCCAAGGATGTCCCTGTGGATTTGCATTTGAAAACCTTCGTGGGTTACAGAAGCAGGTGACCCTCTGCAAGTCAGTTTATTTGTAGACAGCACTGAAAGGAGGGCGAGATGTGCAGATTTTTCCAATATGCCAGGGATTGTGGGGCCACAAAAGCCTTTAGTGGTTCTGTCCACCCAAAGGTTTCCCAGGACCTTATTTCCCTAATCTTTAAAAAGGGGGGGAGGTATTTAAATTTAAGATGGTTATTTTCTGATTTAGTCTGATGATTTTTTACACAAAAGTGTAAAAAGTATGTTTAATTGATGATTTGTCAACTTCTAGTTTTGACCACTAAGACTAAGGGGTTGGGATGCATCTTTATAGTAGAGTTACATATAATGTCAGCTGGTGGAGAAAATCCACCAAATTTGTGGAAGACAAAACCCTTATCACACTTTTTTTAGGGTGTTTTAAACCTTTGGTGTATGTATGCATGTATGTAGACTCATGATATCTCCAAACATCAAACCCCATTAATGTAGTAATTTAACCCTCAAGTTTTGGGGTTTTTTTCTGTGAAACTCTTAAATATCAACTTGATGACTCAGTTGTGACTTTCTTTTCTGGGCCCTGTGCTTTGAAATGCATTATATACGAAACAGTTCTCTTTTGTCCCATTGGTCGGCCATAGCACCCAGTTTCACGTGTTTGAACTGACGAGACAGCTCCCGCGATTCTCCATGTATGCGCTGACCAGCCCGGACCCTGCCGGCCAGCCGCTCAGTTACGTCAATTTCACCATCGCTGAACGGGCCCAGAGAGTGAGCATCTGGCTTTTTTCTTTCAATACTTTTGCATTTTACAATCCTTTAGATATTATTTCTTAGAAGGGAGGAATCACATGAATGAGTTATTTGGTAGCAATAAATATGACATGAATGATGTGGCTTGGAGTTGGTTTGTAACCTGTAACAAAAATATTGCTAAAATACCCCCTCACTTTGAAAAACTGCACACCTTATTTACCTGAGCAATCCTTAGTTACAGGTGGATTCTTACCAGTTGTTTTCTTTCTTAATATGTCTTTATTGATTTCAGAGAGAGGAAGGGAGAGGGAGAAAGATAGAAACATCAATGATGAGAGTTATTGATCGGCTGTCTCCTGCACACCCCCGATGGGGATAGAGCCCGAAACCCCAGCATGTGCCCTGACCTGGAATCAAATTGCAATCTCCTGGATCATAGGTCAATGCTCAACCCCTGAGCCACCAGTTTTTAGTTCCCTTTTCTATGGTTATGGTCTCAGTATGGTTGTCCTGACCTAGTGTTTCAAGAGGAACCTGCATCAAAATGGAAGGACAGTGGGACTTGGAGCTGGGAACATTTTTGGGTTCAAATGCTACCTTAACTAATGAAATTCTTAGTGATTTTGGGGAATTGCCTGGCACCAGTCTGAGCCTCAGTTTGCTTATCTGTAAGTGAGGATATCTTCCCTCACAGGACCCCTGAAGATTACAATAATTGGTGTGACAGCACCTTGTAAACCTGAAAGATCTGATACTAATGTACTTTAACTGTAGCTGGACCTCAGGATTCTTAGTGAGGCTTTTCAATGGTGTAGGTTCTCAGGCCCCTGTCGGGCCTGTGGAACTAGAAACACTATAGGCGGGCCCTTCCAAAACCCCTCATGGTGGTTCTTACGTGGAACCTGTTACAAACCACTGTAGAGTACTGTTACTACTAATATTAAAATTCATTTTTGTGTGGATGTGTCGCTGTGTCTGTGCTGTGTGCATGCATATTTCACTTAAAAAATTGTAAAGAATGGGCTGGAATAATACTAAGCAGACTACACTGTCCAGGACATAGCCACAGAAGTGCTGTTACGTGAACAGAACTAGCATCATACCTGAATTGTTTCTGCATTGCATGTAAGATTATGTCTCAGTTGAAGATGCTATTAAATTATGCATTATGTCTGTGGAGCCAAACATAATGATGTTACCTAAGAACATGCAGGAGGTGGGGAAAAGGAGTGTGATTAGGTGGTGGTGGTGGTGGTGGTGGGTGAAGTATATATAATTCTTTGTTTACCAAGCAATGAAACGAGAAAGAAGGATAACTCTTAACGATGACTGAAAAATGGAAATTCATTTCATCCTATTAATTTTTAAGGTGGTTGTATGGCTCAACCAGAACTTTCTGCTCCCAGAAGACACTAACATTCAGAATGCTCCTTTTCAAGTGTGTTTCACATCCTTACGGAACGGTAGCCAGATGTATATAAAAATAAAGCTCAGTGGAGAGGTAATGTTTAATGTCTTGGACATAGATTTCTCATGTAGTGTTAACCATTCAGTGCCAAGTGAGGGGGGTGACATCAATCTCAAGGTCATAAAACCACATGTTTCAACTCAGTCTGTTAGTGTTAATCATCTTAGACACTGGGTATAACCTAGAACAGGGGTTTTCTGTCCCCCTCCCCTACCCCCCTCCCTCCCTCCCTCCCTTCCTCATCTTAATTTGGGGAGGGTTAGGAATAGAGGTAAACAGAAACATTTTCACTGTTTGAATGACTTTGTTGTTTACCTTATAAGACTAAGAGTGATCTTTTAGCCTGCTGCTAGAAATAATGAATGTGGTTTGTAATTTCCTTGAGGGCTAACCTTAGTCATCACCACATATAAATTTGTGCTCAATAAGTGTGCTGAATATGGAGAAATTCAGGTACTGTTTCAGCTTAGTCTGTCTTCAATATCTGAGGATGCTGAACTTGTCTCTTTTCCTCTGGACAGATCACTCTGAATACTGACGACATTGACTTGGCTGGTGACATTATCCAGTCAATGGCATCATTTTTTTCTATTGAAGACCTTCAGGTGGAAGCGGATTTCCCTGTCTACTTTGAGGAGTTACGAAAGGTGTTAGTTAAGGTGAGGGCACCCAGTGCATGCACTTATGAGAACATGGTGGTTTAATTCTGTCTGAAAGGATCTCTTAGGAGAGTAATGGTACTATGACTGTATGCATGTTTTATGATGGTCATGTTTTGAAGACTTTTGCAAATTCTTAAAATCAAAATTGAACTAGTATTGGAGAGTTCACTAATTAAAGGATTTCCATTGTAAGTGTGAGTGGCTAGTTCTTGACCCCTGCTTTGTTTAATTTAGAAGAATACTTTTAAAAATACATATCAGCAGTTTCCTTTTGCTGACCCTTCGTCTTATCTGCTGTATCTGCTTTGCTCTTTGGTTAGTCCTTTCCAACAACACAGGTTCTAAAGAAAAAGGAAAAATAATAACTTTGTTGGCCCTAAATTATAACAAAGTTTCCACCCCAAATCTCTAAAAACGTGTGTGTTGCTGGGCCTCCCATGCTAAGACATGGAGAGGATCCAGATGGAATGCCACTGAACTGCTGGAGGCAGCAGACTGATCCCTTCACCGCGGAGGAGCTGACACAGTGGCGGTTAAGATGGGCCGAGTGAAGTGGGGAAGGAGGGGGCCGTGGTACATGGTAGACGGTCTTTGCAGTCTGTCTGGTTTTCAGGAAGTTTGGGAGCTCTCTCATTCCCGAGTGTTCATGGTCTCCAGGTGGATGAGTACCACTCAGTGCATCAGAAGCTCAGCGCTGACATGGCTGACAATTCTAACCTGATCCGCAGTCTGCTGGTCCGAGCTGAGGATGCCCGTCTCATGCGGGACATGTGAGTATTTGCCGTGGCTCGGCAGGTGCAAGGTGAAACACGTCAGCAATATGGAATAGAGCTCTCAGGTGCTACTAGGAGGAGTGTGGTTGGCACAAGGGCTTTGGAAGGTAACTTGGCATTATCAGTAGAGCTGACAATGTGCTTACCCTATGACCCAGCAACTCTCCTGCCTTATAACCTGGAAAAACGTATATAAACCAGGGTATTTGTACAAGGATGTTCATAACGGCATTGTTCATAAGAACCCCAAAGTGGAAACAATCCAAGCTAGCATCTACAGCATAACAGATAAATTATGATATGTCCATACAGTGGACACTTCTCGCAGTGAGAATGCATGTATCTCAGTGACATGTACCAACATGGACAGATCGTATGAGCATAATGGAGATTGGAAGAAGACTCAAAGAGTATGTACAAAATGCTCCCATTTATATGTAGTTCAGAAGCAGACAAAACTAAACTCTCACCTGGGACACATACCTAGATGATAAAAAGAGAAAGAAATGCAGGGGAGAGATGATCGTGTAAGACAGCATTTTCTCCTGGGGAAGGAGGGACTGTTCAGAAAGAACACACTGGAAAGCTTCTGGGTTGCTGGCAATGTCCTTTTTCTTGACCTGGCTAAAAAACATTTGTTCTATGAATTTTTTCAAATGTGATTACATTTTATAATGAAAAGTGAAAACGAATGTGGGCAGGTCTAGCACATTTTGTGTAATGAATGTTAATCTGGAACCTGGGTGATAAGCTGCCGTCTTGCTCCCTTTTCCTAGCAGTGGGCCCTTGATCGAATTCAAATAGACCATGCACCAGTGACAGAGGACGATTACTGGTCTCAATTGATTTGGAAGGAATAGATTATTTGATAGAAACTTCTCAATGTTTTCAAAGTGAACTTTAGTAGTTACCCTGTTTTAATGACAGTACGGATAAGAATGTATCTTCTTTTACGTGTCTAAGAAGTCAGCAAGTTTTTTCATTTAACCTTCTGTATTGAGGACAATGATGTTCAGTTTCTACTGATGTACACAGGAAAACAATGAAGAATCGCTATATGGAGCTCTATGATCTAAATAAAGATTTGCTAAATGGATATAAAATTCGCTGTAACAATCACACAGAGCTATTGGGAAACCTCAAAGCAGTAAACCAAGCAATTCAAAGAGCAGGTCGTCTGCGTGGTAAGTCTTTTTGTAGTGCTGGGAAGTAGCTTCTAGAATTCATATGGGGCCTATATCTATAAAGATACTTTAATACTTAAGTCGGCACCAGTTGCTTGAGTTTGTCAGCCTGTTGTCTGGCTTCAGTTAGTGTCCAGATTTCAAAGGGAAAGAAAGCTTGTAGCTCCTTTTCTTAGACTTTGTTGCATTCTCTAAAGAAAAACCTAGCAACATATACCAAGAGGAAAGCCTTAAGTATACCTATTAAAAAAACAAGGGAGACTGAAAATTAGTGAGGTAAGTGTCCAATTTAAAATTTAGAAAAAATAATAAAACAAAGGAAGCAGAAATATATACCAGCCAGATTTATACCTAAAATATGCTGTTTTGGGTCAGTGCTTTTTACCTCCTTTTAAAAATAATCTTTGGTAGGTGGATCTGAACGTTGACCTTTTAAAACTGACTTGATTTCTAGGCTTGAAATGGTCTTTAGGTTTGTGATAAATTTCCTCACAGGTATCTTTTTTAGGGAGTGCTAACATAAATTAGTTGAATTTGTACTACCTGTAACTCTCTTCTACCCTATTTTTATGCTGTTTTAAAGCTGGCCTCTGACTTATAATTTCACTTTTAATAATCCTTCAGATTGTACTAATTTGATGTTTCTTTTCAAATAGTTGGAAAACCAAAGAACCAGGTGATCACTGCCTGTCGGGATGCGATTCGAAGCAACAACATCAACACGCTGTTCAGAATCATGCGGGTGGGGACAGCTTCTTCATAGGAGAGGGAATAGATAATGAAGTTCCTAGCGTGTTTCTCCCTAAAATCTAGGCTGGTTTGCCTAGGGTGAACCCAGGGTGCTGAGAATGAAAATGGCCTTGGTGATCGTACAAATGGGAGACACAGCACTGCATCCAAAAAATGTATTCCCTTTCTGTTTTTAAGATCAATAGGGGCTGTTGCCGAAGAATACCAGGTTTGCATGGAGGAAGGTGAATGCTTCTGAACCACTGGGGCTTTGAAGTCCAGTACTTCTGTTTATATGTAAAGTTGGTGTATATACATGTCTTTTCCCTTGTAACTGAATTTATAATTTTAAAAGATTATCTACTTTTACATTAAAATTTAAAAGCATTGCACTTTGTGTTGACTGATTTTAAAAATCACTGCGTCAGAACTGCCAATTGTATTAACCATAATAGACCATTTGTATCATGTAGAGGAAAAAATGTGGATGTTAAATTTGTGTGCCTTCTCTTTAATCACTGAAAGGTTGGGTGTAAACAAATTTGTATTAAAAGTTCAGGGTGATCTGCTGGTTGGAGTAATGTTAACTGCTAACAGACCTCAGAATCCCCAAGGGCCCATTTATTTCTCTTTGTCATATTTCTCTAGCTATTCAGGGACCCAGGTTCCTGTAGTCATGAAGCTATGTTACCCTCTAGGGCAGCCTTTCTCAGCCTGAGTTCTCTAGAGAAACCAGCCTTGGGAAAATGACTGGGGCGACCATTTCACATCCATTGCATTCAGTGAAGACCTATGGCCTTGGGCTTCCCTCTCACTTGGAACCCTACTGCCGAAGGGCTTTCTTAAGTAAGGCCCTGCAGTTACTTCTGTCCAGGCCAGCGAAGAGCAGCTTTCCAAGGCTGTGGTCTGGAAACGGTCCTCTCATTTCCACTCTCGCGCCCTTAGCCCGATGGCCACACCTGGCTGCCAGGCCGGGCGATGCTACCTAGCTGTGCCCACCAGGAAGACAAAGCTGAGGCGGTGCCAGTAGCTAGCAACTCCTTTTCTAAGTGTTAGTTTTGCCTTAAGGTAGATTTCAGGACTGGTTTAGTCAGTTTTCACATCTTAATAGCATTCATAAGTAGCTGAGGGAGAGGGGCCTTTCCTTGATGGTAAATGAACTTTACTAGTTTCCTCCAGTTGGCCATTTTGGATTACCTCTTCTGTATCTGAAAGGCTAGCCTGATGGAGTCCTAATTTTAATGAGGTTATGGCTTGTAATACCTTTGTTTTGCATTTTCAACCTGTAAACTCAAAAGATAGCCACATAAACTGTGTTACTTTTGGTAATCCTTGACGTAGTAAAGAATCTTCTATCTGCTTCAAAGATGAGGAAATGGATGTGCAGGGATTAATTACCTGCCAGAGTCACAGAGCTGCTGGTAAAACTCGAGTCCCACTGTTGAGTCCTTTTCCGTTTCAACCAGTCTAACTAACCTATACCTACTGAGATTAAAATCTCTAGTCAGTGGTGGTTTTCAATTGTATGGCACTTCATTTGTAGGGACCCTAACGGAATAATCTCACCAAGGGTCATTCTGTTGTTCTTCAGCCAAAATTCATTCTTCTTAGACCTAAAAATATTCATGGGCAAAGCTTGATGGGGTCACCCTGCAGCAAGATATTTTTAAATATTCTTGATTATGAGTTTATTTTCACATAACTTTGACCCTCTTGATACTAGTATCTCTGAGCTCAGAAAGGCAGAATACTTCTACAGGGTCCCATAGCTTGGCTTTGTAAGTCATGTGTTGGTTGGAAACCAAGTAGTCATGGTCCTTTTTGCTATTCTGAACTGTTCCCAGGTAGGTGAGACTGGAAGAGATGAAAATGTTCATAGAACATTCAGTTACCTTCTTTTCTTAGAAGTTACCATGTTCAACTTAGGGATGAAAAAAAATGGTTATCAGTTACTTCTCTAGTTTTCTACCATGACAGAATATGGTACCTTCTAGAAGCTATACTTTAAGCTCTATTTTGTTGCAGCTTTAAGCGAACACTTGGCCTTCATGTAAAAGCTAATCTTGAGGATTCTGCTATCTGGGAGAAAGCTTTTCAGTTATTTTTTAGCATGCCCTTAAAAAAGTCACCACCACAAGGTACTCAAAATTTTTACAGAGAGAATGGTTTTTATTACCTCCCACCATGTCTCCTTCTCCACACATATCAAGGCTCAGCTGAAATGCTCTCATCTCAGGAGACAGTTCTCCCATGTCTATTCTTTAACCCTCATTACATCCTATGTTGATACAAATCCTAAGCCCCCAGTAAGTGACAGCAGGGGCTGCATCTTAATCAGCTTTGTCTCCCCACGGTGCCGAGTGAATGTCTTCAGCACAGACAGCATCTGCTGCTCTCCACGGGACTGTCTGTCCTCAGTTGGCCTGTCAGTAGCTTAGAAATCAAAGAACTAGGAACTTTACAATTATTATATAAGCCTAGAAATGCTTTATAAGAATGATTTTCAACATTATTAAAGTTTCAGATTTTATAATTAGCAGTTAAAAATCTGCCAAAGCAGAGCCCTGTGATCACTCTGAAACTAAAGTACAAGGAGACACCCATGCAGCCTGGTGTTCTGCACTTTGCCTCGTTCCCACCTGGCCCCTGCCCACACTGTGCTCTAGTTCTTCAGTTATCTTTATTTGTATGGTACAGAAATCTGTTCCTAAAATGATACCACATGGATAGTTCCCAAGTAGTTTTCAAAACTGTGTATGTGGACTGTGTCAATCAGAGAAGGAATCAGTTTTTGTAGGAATGTCCAGTTCACAAGGGCTGGTGTGGCGTCACTCTGTCAAGGACCCTTCTAACAGGACTTGCATTTGCTCACTCAGTTTTAGTAGTGGTACGTATATAATGGTATTGAAGAGATACTGCAGCCAAAACTTCTTGTTGAAAAATTACCACTCTGGGAAAGAGAGCCCAAGCATTGACAATTTTTGGTATTCTGCAGGGAAGAAACCACCACATGCAGTGGAACTTGGGAGGCAATCAGTGAGCGGTAGGAAAGCCAGGTTCAAAACCCAAGAGCCAATCTCTTCTAGGCTTCATTTCCACATCTTTAAACTGAGGGACTGAAATTATATTATTCATAGGGTTCTTCCTTAAATGTTTTTTTTCCTTCTCTTAACAGAAATGCTAATATGCTTTTGAAATAACTTAATGAAAACGTTTTTCATTCCCATCATGGGTGACATATTAGGAGGACTTGGTATGGGGATCTGACCTTGCACGATCCATAGGAAGTGCCAATGTAGTCTCTCTAAGGCTGCACTGCCTGATGCTGGAACTTGAAGTCCACAGGACAGGCAGCCAGAAAGGATGTAAAATCAGGGGGAACAAGTAGGAACCCACAGGCATGAGCTGGAGGCCCAGGAGGACACATTATCTGTGTTAATTCTGACCTGGATGGTGTGGACGTCCTGCAGAAACTGAGACCCTTCCCTCATCAGGAAGCTGAAGGATGATCCACAAGTAAAGTGGAATAGTTGCAGGCCCAGGTGCTGACACCAGTGAGGTGAGCCAGTAGATAAGTGAAAACGTGAGCTACAAAGTGGCTGCTGCTTCATTCTGGCCCTCCAAATCTTGCCTAAGAATTTGTGGCTCACTCTAATGACCATAGAGAAGGGAATCCTGGGAAACGTAGTAAGGTCTAGCCAAGCTGATACATTACAGTGGTTGTTAGAGAATGGTGGGATTTCAGGTGACCACTACTTCGTATTTTTACATGTTTAATTCTTCACAACGAACATGTATTATTTATATAACCTGAAAAATGTATAAAGCTATTCTCTTTGAGGAATAACATTTTCCTTTACTAAAAGGAATTATTAAGAATTGGAGGTTCACTATTAAGTTATATATTATAGAGCGGAACACCATAGCTTTCATCTGAAAGTATAAAAAGGATGCCCATGTTTAATTCTTCTTTTGCCACTTAGTTGTCAACTTTGGCTCCAAGCTCTAAAAATCAAGATGAATGAAGCACTAAGGAAAAGCAGTTTCTCAATCACTGGGTCCCTTGCATGCAGGAGTGCCCTTTAAGTTACAGTACCCTGCCCAGTCTAAGTGGTGCTGCTGTGGATGATGTAACTCACTGCAACAGCAGAGTCTGGCTCACCGGGAGTCACTCCCCTTGGACAATGAATCCTTTTTTGGAGTGTGTAGAATTCTGCTGTGTTGACAGGCCACAAACACATTGAGATTAAAGAAAAACTAATATGCACACTTTAACACCTGTGTAATGTGCTAAGATTTAGACTCAGCATTCCCAAATTGGAAAAGTTGGGTGGCCTCTTAGATGTTACCTAGAGGATGAGCCTCAAACCATTTCCCAAGCTTGGCACACGTGATGGTTTCACCTGCCCAGCATGCTTCCTTGGGCCTTTCTGGGGGTATGCCACTGACAAGGTGTTAACTAGAACCCTAACCCCTCTCTCTCCTACTCAGGAAAACACATCAGAAAGTGAATGAAAGCAATGTACGGATGACTTTCAGTCTGCAGGAACTTAAAAGACAAGCTTTGAAATGTAAACCATTAGAGTAGTTGTAATCCCCCCGAGTGTCACTATACTATGGTTAAAACAGTGTGGCTGCCAAAATTATATGCATGTGAAATCACCCATTACTGTATGGGTGTGAGAAGATAATAGAACGAGTATTTATCTCATCCTTTAAAAATTAGTATTTGCTTTATAACAATACTGAATAGTAGTCCATGTGTATAATTTATAAATAACTACCCATATAATGGGCACACATGCTAAAACATTTTCTGACTGGGGTGCAAAACCAAAAAATTTATGAAACCATCAACCTAAAAGAAAGGGAAACTCAATCCCTTTATTAAAATGCAAACTATAGAAAAGAATTAGTGTATGTCCTGGGAGAGTTACAGTGCAGCAAAGCCGCAGGCAATGGGAGGAAGACGTGTAATGAGCCCAGCACGCACAGGATGTAAGCTCTGTAATTTTCTAAACCTGTGTCACTAGGAAGAGCAGAATCTGCAATCATTCACTGGAAACATGGATGATCTTGAGGACTTTATGCTAAGTGAAATAAGCCAGTCACAAAAGGACAAATACCGTATTATTCCACTGACATGAGGAGTACGAGTAGGTAGATTCAGAGACAGAAAGCAGAATGGTGGTTGCTGGGGGTTAGGGAAGTAGAAATGGGGAGTCAGTGTTTAATGGGGGCAGAGTCTCACTTTGGGGGGATGAAAACGTTCTGGAGATGGATGGTGGTGGTGGCTGCACAACAACGTGAATGTGCTTAATGCCATTGGATTGTACACTCAAAATGGTCGAAATGGTAAATTTTATGTCAGATATATTTTACCACAAAAACCTCCACATTTTAAAATCACTGAAGAAGTCAATATGGGAAACAAAGTACTGAATGCTAAAGATTTTTTTCAGCTAAGAGATAAGTACATATCTCTCTAAGCTCAAGGTCTAGATTGAGCACAATCGCTGTGAGTCTTACTAAAGGACAACCACGGTTTTAAGAACAGTGTCAGAGAGGTTACCTTGTGGCCCTCCTTTGCTCGTTGCCTAGCTCTTCCACTTTCTGGTACTGATGAAGGGTCTCTTTTTCTCAGCTGAGCCCAGCCCCGTCATTCATAATAGACGAACGAGAAGTCCCAGAAACCTGTTCTGTTTGGGAAGGTTTTCTTTTGTTCTAGGCTTCGGTGGTTAATATGCTTGACAAATTTCAGAGTCTCTCTATCTCTGTAGATCAATGCCAAAGAATTGTTCTCTGGATTCACTGTTAGCAGCTGAAACAGGCAAATATAATGACACATCAGAACACAGAGCTTATTCTCAACTCTTTTCTTCAATGACTCATCACTGAACAGATGGTTTCCGTAGCAAGTATTTAAGTCTGGGGTAGGGGGACAGTAAAGAGTCTTTACTAGGAAGAGCTATTGCTCCAGCTGTCAAGACATTTTCCAACAAACCCTGATCCAATACATACCCAGGAAGATTTTACCTAATGCACTTATTTCCTATTATGTTGAAAAATTAATGGGAATGTACCATGGCTCTTAATTTATTTGGAATTTCTCAGGGTAGAAGAAATAAATGCTTGTTGATTACCCTTTAGCATCTTTATTCCATGCCAAGTGCTTTCTACTAGAAATCAGACCACTGCCAGGCAGAACAACATGGATTTACCAGAGTTAAAGACACTGGAAGAAGGTAATAAAAGTGGTTTTTGGAGAAGGAAAGTGTCCGCAAGACTAAAAAGACAGTTTGCTATGAGAAGCAACTTACCTCTTCATCTTCCCCTTTGGCAATGTAGGAAGTAAAGCCACCATACTCTGGCTCCCAGCCTTAGAGGGGAAAACAAATAGCATTCAGAAAGCTCTCACTGTGTGTTACGCCTCCTGCTGAAACCACGGATCCCATGCTCCGTGAACAGGGCAACTGGGAGTTCAGCAGTAACCAACTCTATGACTTATGAGCCTGATTTTACCATTCAATCAACATTAAATAACTGAAAACTAAGAATTAAATGTAAAATTTAAGGACAATTACATAAAAGCTGTAGAGTGGGGAGGGGGGCATTTTTGGAGGGAAATTATGGTTTGCTCCATCTCCCATACCCTGGTCAGACATAAATCCTACTTTGTGTTGGGACCAAAATTCACAACCCCTAAGATCCCTTCCAATTCTGAACTCCTGTGATCTGAGATCCTGGACAAGGTAAATACTCCAAACTGGTTCAGTTGGAGCGGTGCACCAGGAGAGACTGCCCCCTTAAGGAAACAATTCACTGCTTCCCAGCCTCCCTCTTACCTTCACAGCCACAGTAAAGAAGTAAGTCCAGGGCAAATTCAGTCTTGCTGTTGTCATGGATTAAAGTGTAGTGACCGGTCTTCCAACACCTCAGTTCCCCCTGACATGTGGGAACACTTGATTCTAAGAAAAAACAGAAGGCCAGAAAAATACTAAAATAATCTTAATACTAAAATAACCTTATAAAGAAAAGCTTTATAGCTCTTCTTTAGATGGTAAACTTGTGAACAGTGACCTTTCTCATTTACCTCTGTGCTCTCCCCTGGCTCTGGCCAGGGCCTTGCATAAAGCAAATGCTCAATAAAAGAATAAAGCACCTTTTGGTTGCTTGTATCAAATTTTCTTCCAAGTTGCACGTTCCCATAAAAATGAAACCAAAAAGGAAAAGAAGTGGAGAAATACTCTTATTTCTAGATATCTGTGATGCCAAAGTGGCAGTTCAGTCAGTATGGGAGACTACAGAATACGAGTTATGTTGTTTGTAAGGTTAGCACCTAACACTGCTGGTGGTCTCATTTCCATGGTATCCACCCCCCTTTTCTTTGTTCTTCTGACTGCACAGGGTTCTTCTCAAGAAATCAGATTGGAGGCCTGGCCAGCATGGCTAAGTGGTTGAGCATCGACCGATGAACAAGGTCACCCTACGATTCCTAGTCAGGGCACATGCCCGGGTTGCAGGCTCTATCCTCAGTAGGGGGCATGCGGAAGGCATCTGATCAATGAATGACTCATTGACATTTCAATCTCTCCCTTCCTCATTCTGAAATCAATAAAAAAAGAAAGAAATCAGAGTGGAAGCAGGACAGGAAAACTGACCAGAGGAACTGGGGAACAGACTTTCTAATTTGATTTCATAAGGGCTGTAATATTTAGTTGAATTTGTAGCTGCTCAGTTAATGGAGCCAAAATTCCCACAGAAACATTACCTCTTAAATTTCTTATATTTTTCTTTCCTCTACTTTTAATAATTCCCTCTCCCTCTTTGTCCAAATTCCAGTAAGTTTTTCTTAGTCTGTTATTGGTCCTTAGCAGAAATAAGCTGCTCACCTCGTCTACTTTATGTTCTTGTATTTGGGAGTAATTTTAGGCAAAGCCAGTCATTTCTCTCCACCACCATGTGTACTGATAAAATGTACAAGCTGTTCCTCCTATTTGGAATACTCTTCCTGCAAATCCTTCCAGTCATTCAGATCTGAGCCTAGCTGACAGCTTCTCAAACAGGCTTTTCCAGATTGCCTATTCACCTAAGAGGCCATTCTGCCAATCCTTAGCACATAACCCTATTGAAATGATCTGCATAGCATGTATAATTATTTGACGTTTTCTAGTTGTTGGTGCACACATTTAATCTCTGTCCTCTCCTTTGAGGATGTAAACTCAAGAACAGCAGGGACCTTGTCTGTTTTGTTCTCCAGCTCCTGAAATAGGACCTAGCAAACAGCAGATGCTCAAGAAATACTTGTTGAATAAATGATTGAATGGCGAATGCTTAATGGAAACCCAGGACACGTCGTAAAAGCAGCTTACTTTCCTTGGCTTCATCTTCCTCTGGCTCTGGGTCTGTCTGTTCATTGCTCTGCTGGCCATTGCTGCTGACAGCCACCGGATTATTCTCTGGCTCAGAGGAGCTATAGCTTGTCCCTTCTTCAGTGCTATCCGGAGCAGAGGCTGCTTCTCCCTCTTTTGTGTCCTCCATCTCATCTTCTTCTGAAGGGGCCAAGAAGTGAAGTTTCAGGCCTGTGAAGTTGGACAGCAGCAAGAACAGTGCCTCGGAGCGAAATAATGTCATGCAGTCCTTGAGTATGTCAGGAAGTGTGCTCTCCTCAGCTTTCTCATAAAACCTGGAAAGCAGCAATGGCAATTTCATCAAAGCCACAGATGTAAAATTACTCATGGAATAAAAGCTGATTCTTAGCTTTGTACCTCTCTCCCTAATTCTTGGCATAGCTTATTAAAGCATGTGTTGTTACAACAGTGAGATTTTATTCGGACCTGCTACTGGATGTCCCTGGGAACCAGACATCATTAGGGAAAATGTCCTATTATTGGAGGTGAGCCTTGCAGACAGACAGGCAGGTGCCAAATGCAGAAGCAAATGTCTTGGATGATGGGTTCTACCTTTTGTTAGGGGGCCCTCGGCTGCTCCATTTCACACCTCCTTTCTCCAAAGCCTCAAAGACTGCCGCAAATTTCTCAGGCTGGAAAAGGAGCAAAGAAGAAGCAGTCAACAACTCTCCCCATGACCCCACACTGGTCTTGCAGGCGTCACGGCTCTGCAGAATCATCTGGCTGATTCTTAAAGGGGTCAGTTGACTCTCATCCCTTTCACACAACAGTCCCCAGTCCTGTTATGGTGAAACCAGAGCAAAGATGGAATAAATCATCAGAAAACTTTAGATAAGAGACCCAAGTGTCTATTTGGGCCATTTCCTTAAATAGTTGTTTATCTTATGTCAAATTGCTCAACCTCTCAAACTCCTTCCTTCAGAAGATGAGGATTATAATACAGACTTTTTAATTCATAAGATGTAAGGGGGAAAAAATTAAACTGCAGAAGAGTCAATGTCATTACAATGAAAAACTGTATAACAACATGGATTCTCTAGGCCTCAGCTCAGTTCCATCATTTAATCAACATTCTAAACTTAAAATGTCAAGTTCAGTACAAGAAGCTGATTAACCTACTGACATTCTCCCCAGGAGCTTTCTATGTACTTGCTTAATGCAATTTCCCATGGAGGATTCTGAAACAGAAGGCCTAGCAGCCAAGTAGGAAAAGGATCCCAAAGCACGTTTAGAGAAGCTGAATCACACAGGGTTAAACAAGCTTATTTCCTATAAAATTTCTTAAATTCCTTAATGTGTTATTTTCAGCTATAAAATTCTGAGACACAGTATGTGTTGTCTCAACCTTTTTTTCATGGAGGAACTGCTCTTGGGAGTGTGATGCCATGGGACTCAGGGTCAACTGTGAAGCACCACACCCCAGCGTATGAGATCTCGTCTGGCACTCACAACTCTTCAAGACGGACAAGGCAGGTTTAAGGCTCAAGGATTGAGTGATTTGGTCAGGCTAGTAAGTAAGAGCCAGGACATGAATATAAGGTATCTGACTTCTGCTTTAGCACTCTCCCCACTACAAAGTGCTGCCTCATCACTGTCAAACATTCATCAATAGGTGCTGATCAACTAGCAATCTGTCTATCACTAAAAGTAATAGTATGCACCAGAGTCTTCAAATAAATAGGAAGGGAATTCACACAACTCTCAGTGTAGAAGCTTCTCCCTCTCTGTGTGTACCATTAAGATTCTAGAGAATGGGAATACCTAAGGGACTCTTAACACACTTAGCATACAGCCAATACCAATGTTAGCTGTTAACATCATTTCTGTATTACTTTATTTGGAGGAAATAACATAATAAACATTCTAACCAGGAACAAAACAAGAAACAAAAACTCTCCTGATGATGCCTATTCACCCACCCAAGGAGCAAGACTGCATGCCATACCAGATACACTGGGCAGGATGTGCACACCTACCTTAAGGAACTCCTTTAGGAGAATTTCAGACTGTTGTTCAAACTCTTCTTGAATTTGAATTTGGTAATCCATGTCCAGATAAGTAGGGTTGATCCACTCATATAAAATTTCATGCTTAAAAAGAAGCAACAGATGCAAAAGGTGAGTTAATAACTCCTATTGCTTTTTTTTTTTTTAAATATATCTTTATTGATTTCAGAGAGAGGAAGGGAGAGGGAGAGAGAGAGGTAGAAACATCAATGATGAGAAAGTCATTGATCGGCTGTAGCCCACAACCCAGGAATGTGCCCTGACCGGAAATCGAACCCTGATCTCCTGGATCCTAGGTTGATGCTCTGCTACTGAGCCACACCCGGCTGGGCCCTATTGCTTTTGTTTTCACATCATTTCACAGTAGTAAAATAGCATATGCAAATCCTCAACTTATAATTGTCTCCTTGTTAAACATAAAGTGCTGGGAAACTGCCTGAGAAGGACACTAGCCACAGTTTATCTAAGAAAAGGGGAAGGGCAAGCTCAAAATCTAGTTTCATTATCAGGAATGGCCACTTTCAAAACCACAAAAACAAATGATATGCTATAGCTGCCAAGATAAGAATCTGCAACAGGCATTTATCCTTACATCTTGCGGGATATGAGGACTCCGAGGTATGGGAGGTTCAAAGTAGTTGGGAGGCCTGGTCAGTGAAGGACCATGAAACCAGCCGCTTATAGACAGACGTGACTTTTCTTCAGACAGGACTTCAGACACCTGAAAGGACAAGACCAGCGGTACATCAACCCAAAGATTGAGGAAGATAACCAGGAAAGGCCCACTAACTTTGGGATCCTTCCCGTTAGGTGTGAAAACAGTCTGGCCAGGCAAGTCCAACAGAAGGCTGTCACATTTAGATAATGGGTGACTAAAACGCATGATCCTTAGTGCTCTATGTATTTGTGGCTTACAATCTTTACCTGGTGAAAGGACACTGGAGACACTTCAAAGAAAACCAGTGTGTTCCACGAAGGGATAAGAGACTTGACAATCTGCTTCGGCTGAAAATGTTCTGCACCAGGAGAGAACATGTCCGTAAATATGATTTCATTATCATTTACCACTTCCAGGCTACCCCGTTTCACCTTGACAATCCTCAGATTTCTAAGTGTAACTATTTGTACCCTTCTAGTCCCCAAATGCCAGCTCTTCCAGCTGTTTCACTCATACTTGCTAGTTCTGCCAGGTGACACCTATTCTTCCTTACACTTTCCCTCTGCCGTTGGAGAAGGGCTGAAAGTTTCCTGGAGTCAGTCATTGCAATAAAAAGCCATGACTTCCTGTCAAATGGACTGCTCCTGGCAGATTCACAGCCATGGGCAGCTGTACATGCGCTCTGCTACCCTTCCATGGTCTGTGTTCAGAAGTCAGGTCTGACTACTCCTCTTCTAAATCAACTCTAACTTATTTCCGGAGTAATGATTATCTCAGGTACAACTTAGGGAGGTGGTTTTCAGGGCTGGCATTAATTCCTCCTGCAGTAGTCACTGTAACCGATGGCTTCCATCTCCTTGGAGAAGTACAGACATTGTACATGAGGATTGGGAAGTGGCTATGGGTGTTGATGAGCATGTGTGTGTCTTACCGTCAACGTTGTACAGGTCCAGGGTGCCCCCCAAGCTCCTGTCCCAGGGAGGAACCAGGTAAAGAATGAAGGCGATCCGGCGCCCCTCCAGCTCATCATCGTGGCAGAGCAGGGCATCTGCAAGTTGAATGCACAGCTGCATGTCCCTGTGCAGACAAGGAGCAGCTGGGACCTGAGCTTGCATTTATGTCAGTCTACCTGACATTCATCTGTAATGTCAGCTTCTCCAGCCTTAAAATGACACTTATTTCTCCTTTATAATTATAGAAATAAAACTGTCAACTCTAAAAACACAGAACAGCGCATATGTGGTTAGACCCAGAGAGAATCGCTAACAATATTTTTTATTTTTTAATCCTCACCCACGGATATTTTTTCCATTGCTTCTCAGAGAGAGTGGAAGGGGGAGGGAGAGAGAGAGAAACATCAATGTGAGAGGGACACATTGGTTGCCTCCTGCACGTGCCCTGATCAGGACTGGGAACTGAGCCTGCAACCGAGGTATGTGCCCTTGGCCAGAATTGAACCAGGGACCCTCAGTCCTCTGGCTGACGCTCTAACCACTGAGTCAACTAACAATATTTGGCCAACAATATTTTTACATATTTCTTAATACTCTTTCTACATACATGTGTTTCCTTTTGAAAAAAATGGTATCCTCCAGTGGTGGTTCTGTGGCCTGCTTTTTTTTTTTTTTTAAATATATCTTTATTGATTTCAGAGAGAGAAAAGGAGAGGGAGAGAGAGAGATAGAAACATCAACGACAAGAGAGTCATTGATTGGCTGCAGCCCGCAACCCAGGCATGTGCCCTGACTGGGAATTGAACCCTGATCGCCTGGATCCTAGGTCAACGCTCAACCGCTGAGCCACGCCCGGCCGGGCTGTGGCCTGCTTTTTAAATTTATTACTACACGGGAAGTGTCTTTCCATATCAATATATATACCTGCCATCTTTTAATGGCTGCGTATTCATTCTACTCTATGGATTATGAATTACCTCCCTCCTTCTTTAATCAATCTTCTGTGTTGTTTCCATTTCTTGTCTATTAAGAAAGAATGTTTCAGTGGACATTACTGCACAAAGATCTTTTTGTACCCATTCCCATTAATTTCTTGAGTTGAACTTCTAAAATGCATGAGGTGGGCCTGAGCAAGGTAAGAGACGCGCAGAATGGGAGAGGAAGGGATGCTACGGCGAACTGAGATCATTCACAAATGAAGGGACTGTTTTGATAAATAAATACATTAAAGATAATGGAATCCAGGTTTCTCACTGTCAAAGAAGGGAATTACAAATATGGAAAAGGAGAACTCTAGAATGAACCTGGTGCTGTTGAATTAGGCCTGGAGGAATCAATGTGAATTCAGTTTCCTTTATCTATATATACCTATACAGATATTCATATAGATACCTAGATATAAACACAGATATAGAGAAACACACAAATGTAAACACATGCACATGCATATATATATTTGCTACCTCCTTCCACTGAAAGGATCTTGGAGCAGTGATACCCTAATAGCAAAAACACCTTGAATCCAGATCTTCACTAAAAGGAACCAGGACTCTTTGGAAGAATGGCTAACTCCAAGTCTGGAGTTTAGGAAATGTAAGATAAACCTGGAAAATCTTGTTTTGCCAGAAAGTAAGATATAAATGAATTATAGGGATATCTAAAGGACACAGAAGTCAGTTGAAAGGGCTTCCCTTGATCTAATCAGGGACAACATGAACATCAATATAATGATTAGTAGTAACTGATAAATAGCCATTACATAAATAGTAATTCATAAATCCACACTGACATAAATAAATGAAAAAAAAAATAAAATAAATGGAGAGAGGAAAAGGTTGTCTTGTAGTAGAATGACAACTAATAAATGTAGAAGGAATGATTTTATTGCAGAAATCACCATTTGGCAACCTGCATAGTAATAATTTAGCAAGAAATATCAGTGGATGCTAAAACAAGTGAATGAAAGTTTGATGAAAAATTTACATACTTTTAAAGTATCCCCACAAAACAGTTAACTTACACACAGAAAAAGGACAAGTTTACAAGAGAAAAACTTGATGTCGGCCACCACCTTAATTAAGTGATCAAAGTTATCAATACACACAAACTGTGTACCACTTGATAGGATGGAGAAAAAGAGCACATAATTCTGGCCCTAGCCAGTTTTGCCCAGTGGTTAGAGCATCAGCCCACAAACTGAAGGGTCCAGGGTTTGATTGAGGCCAAGGGCATGTACCTTGGTTGCAGGCTTGATCCCCAGCCCTGGTTGGGGCACGTGTGGGAGGCAACCAATCAATGTATTTCTCTCACACTGATCTCTCTCCCCCCCTTCCACTCTCTCTGACAAAGCAATGGAAAAAATATCCTCAGGTGAGGATTTTAAAAAAAAGCAGCACATAATTCTGTAATATTCCTGCCAAAAATGCATAGCTTGAATCTAATCATGAGGAAGCACCGACAAACCAAAATTGAGGGAAGTTCTACAAAATAACTCCTCTGTAAATCTGCAGCAGCATCAATATCATCAAAATTAAGGAGAGATGAAGGAACTGTTCTAGATTAAGGGAGACTAAAAGAGACATGACAAGTAAATGTGATGTGCCATCCTGGACTGGATCCTTTTGCTGTGAAGGACCAAATGATGGAACTAAATGGAGCCTGTGGATTATATGGGAGTAATGTATCAATCTTTAATTTTCTGATTTTGATGGTTTATCACTATCATGTAGGAGAATGCCCTTGTTGTAGGAATTACTGAAGTTATTGATGGTAGTTTACCACAAACGTAACCTACTTTCAAGTAAAATAGGAAAAAAATGATCTGTACTATTTGTGCCGCTTTTCTGTAAGTATGAAATTATTTCAAATTAAAAAGAAAAAATAAAGTTACAAAAGGCCATTGACATGACTCTTCATGTGTATCACTAAGTTATCCTCAAAAAGTTGCTATCGAGTTCAACGTCCAGGACAGGAGTTAAACCCAAATCAAAACCAAACCAAACAAACCCAACCCTTTTCCTCCCAGGTAAAATACCAAACATGTTTTAAAAAAGACTTGTATATGCTCAGAAAGGGAACTTGGAAAATGCACCCCAAACTGGTGACAATGGATACCTCTGAAGAGAAGGGGGGCCAAGGAGCAGTGAAGGGGACAATCAAGGTTTACACTGTATTCTTCTATATTGTTTGCATTTTTTTCCTTAAGAGTGTATTCACTTATTACCTTCAAAATTAAAAAAAGAAAAAATGACACTGAAGGAGACATTTGTTCCCTAAGAAATCTAAGAGGAGAGTTTATAATATCACCTCTGAATTTCCCACTATTGTATGGAAAGTTGGCATGTATATGTGTTATCAGCATTTTTCTGAAAATATGGTCAATAGCTTTCACCATGTTCCCAAAGTGAACCACTGCCTTACACCTTCCAACATGATGGGCATTTCTGCATATGAGCTGGGTCAGATCTTTCTTATTAAGATCCTAATGTTACACAGGGACCCAGTCTAGGATTTTGATACACTGACACTGTTTCAACAGTTTCGTTAACGCCTTTAAATCTTACAGACCTCAGGGTTTTACCAGGCTTACCTGAGAATTCATATTTAGCACAGGACATATCAATGGTTGATTCCAGGTCAATCTTGGAGATGTCAGAAAGCCAAGCCCGGAAATCTTCAAAGAGAATTTTCCTAGAAATGTAAACAAGAAAGCTTGTGACGCCACAGTGTGGGCACATTTGGATGTATGCCGCAACTGCTGTTTCCTGGAGGTTGTTTATTCAGGAGGTCCATTTCCAAGGGTCTTCCCCACTTTAAACTTGCGTAGTTTAGGACTAATAATCCCAGAGCACATCCTTAATTATTTTCTCAAGATAAATTCTTATAAGTGCAATTACACTACAAAAAGTTAAGCCTAATTTTAAGGGTTTTGATACAACTTTCAGAACCACTTCTAAGAAAGATTGCAGCAGTGTATAAAGGTATCTATACTTCTGTCAACACTGGAGGTTTTGTTTTTCATATTTTCCAGCCTAATATGTGAAGAATGGTGTTGATATGGTGTTAATTTGTTTTCTTGATTACTAACAAACTTGAACATTTTATCATTGAGAATTTGGACTCTGGAGTCAGACAGACTCGGGTTTGTATCTTAGCTCCCTCCATTTTTACCTAGGTGGCCTTGAAGAAGTTACTTAATTTCTCAGAGGCTGTTTCCTCCTCTACAAAATGGGATAAAAATGTCAACAGAGATTGTATGACATAACATTTAAAGTATTTATTAGTCAGCATGGCACATATTAGGCACCCAACAAATATGATTACTTGTTTACCTTAAAGCACAGATGTGAGGCTCTCTTCTCTTCTTCAAATCATCAGACTTGATCATGAAAAGAGAACAAAAGGATTTCCTTCATACATGAGACACACGGAGGAGAGAAGTTTAGTAAGTATTCTGGCAGTCTAGCATTGTGGTTAAGAGCCTGGACTTTGAAGATATAATTCATGAGATAAAACTGATGTAACAAAATGATCATTTTAATTATTTGAAAGTGGCAATGCAGGACATACTGCAATGGAGAGCGTGCTGCAATATATTAAACCACCTAAACAAAGACATGAACTCAAATGGTTATTATCTTCCAATGTACAATTCTCTTAAGTATACCACTCCCTAAAATGCACTTAATGTACTTATTTACTGTTTACAATGTAATTATTTATTGGCTTACCATATTTCTTGACTGTCACCATCACTATCACCTCTATTACAGTATTTTAGGTTTTAAAGTCTTACAAGGCAGGAACTGGCAGACTGCATATAATAATTATAGCACCGAACACATAGTTAACACTCAGTAAGCTTATATTAAATGAATGAATGCTTTTAACAACATCAAGGCAAGGACCCTCCACGGCAAATCCAATCTAAAACCTCAAGCCTAAAGATACTGAATGATTTTTGCAAATAATAAATTTCTGAGTAGAAGAACTAATGGTAAAGGGTATAAATACCTGCTGGAACTTATATAAATCATTATACTTTTCATGGAAGTCCAAGTTCAAAAGTTCCTTCTGTAGCCCTTCCAAGAAGTTTTGGCTTGGGATGAAGTTTGGGATCACACAGTGAAGAAAGGGGTCCATGTCCATGACAATGGCTTCTGTTGGGAAGAAAACATTATGGCTTATTTTTCTTTTGTATTTTTGACCACTGAGTATCATAGTATAGAGAATACTATGGTAATGAATTTTCAGAAACCTAGTACCTAAAGTCTACGATTCAGAGGAAGAATGATAAGCTCTTCCTTTTTTTCTTTACCCACTCAACACTACTTTTTAATGATACTGTGCTTAAAATATTAGGCCTTAAAATGAGTACAGGTGATATAGCTAAGGTAAGGTTCCTGCTCTTCAGGGTGGGAGTGGTTTAGTTTAATGTTTACTTGTTGAATTGAATGTATTTTACAGTCTTAATTTATTTTCCCCAAAATTTAAAATGAGAGTAGCAAATTAAAAATGAGAATAGCAACACTGGCTGGCAATTTTCCTTCAACCCTCTTTCCTTTCCTAAGTTACTCTCTAAGGCAGTTACAACATACATATTCTTTTTGTTATTGTTTTTTTTTTTAAAAAAAAATCAGTTCAGGCATAACCCCTTCTAATTCCTTGATTTCTATTTCAACATTTTACCCACTGCCTCTAGTGGGTTAGATTATGTACCCCTCTAATAATCACCACCACCTACCAAGTGCCAAGCACAGGGGTGCTTTGCATGCATTATCTCATTTAATCTTTTCCACAACTCTAAGCGAGACATGATCACTATCTCCATCCCACAGATGAGGAAACTGAGAAGTCCTCGAGTGTATAGAGCTTTCACTTTAAACAATGAGCTATCACTTTCTTTTTTTTCAACTATGCTGGCATCTGGTATAGTAAACAACAGAGTTGGTATGAACCAGGCCTAGAATGCCAACCAGCTACCGGCTGCCGTTCTCCCAGTAGTGTAACACTGGCCTAGGTACAAGGCAACAGCCTACAGCTGGGAGCTATCACTTTCTCATCTGAGCCCCCAGGACTCACCTCTTCAAAGCACTTCACTGAAACAAAAATCACAGCAAACTTTAGAAGGGAAAGTATGATGGACAAATTAAGCAGAGTTTTTATCTTATAAGGTGATATGTGAAGCTGAGGTTGGAATAGTTCATTGTAGGTTCCTTACTTGGGCAACACACCTTTACTTCCATATTTCATAGGTCACGTGGTTGAACTATATTGGCGTAAAAAGCCGACTATGTTCAGGTGCCGGCTACTAGCAGCTCAAATGCTCTGATCACACCATCATGGGACAACGGAGCATTATCTTTAGAGGAATCTATCACTTAAGCCACCCATATATGTGTCTAAATGTTTACTGGTCCTTACTCAGGAAAACAATTATAGTTGCACACATGCATTAGCTTATTAATCTCATCCAACATCTTTTCGAGGTAAGTACTATTAGTTATCTCATTTTACAGAGGAAGGAACTGAAGTTTTAAAAAGTTAAACCCACTGACGAGGATGCACAACTAGCAGAGAGGATTCGAACTCAGAAATCCTTGATTCCAGAATTCAACTATGAACTTTCACGCCCTCTACTTCTCCAAACTCTCCGGCCTACATTTCTCTTCTTGGGTTTCTAAATCCAAACTGAACTTGGAATGAAAGCAGGGCAGCAGGACAGGCAGGAGGGTCAGAGGTGGCCAAAGCCACGCTGTCTCCAAGAGCCTCTATCCTCGTGGGTCCGCTGCCCCGGGCTCGGCTCGAGTGCCAGGACTTTCAGAGGCCCCCAGACGCCGCGCGGTGGCTCCCCCTTCACCCGGTTACCGTGACTGAACGGTGTCCTGTGGCTCCAGGCCTCGGCCACCTGCTTTTTCAAGCTTTCTTCCGTGACAGCGTCCGAAAACTCCACCATCACCTCCTTCTTTCTCTTTTTCCCGGCCCGGCCCGGGTTGGGCTCAGCGGGCCGTTTCCCATTCATCTCCTCATAAGCTATAGAGCCACACGACATAAATCAAGCAGCTACTTCCCTACTGAGACTATAATTCCCAGAATGCGCTCTTTCCCAGCACCATCCAATAGGAAGCATCAAAGTAAGAGAAGGCGGAACCCATGCCTGACTTACCAATGGGAGCTCCAGATATTGCGACCACCCACCATCCAGCAGCCCAATGGTGCTCGGCCTGGCTGGCCACCGCCTCTCTACTTCCTGCCGCCCGAGGCTCTGGATGCACTTCCGGCGTGCGTAGGCCTCCCCTTGCGTTCTCACGTTAATGGCGGGCGGCGGCTGCTAAGTGGGACGCAGAGAACCGCTGCCCGCACGGGGAAAGTCTCCCTGTCTCTCCCTCTTTCCGCTCGCCGCCAGTACTCGCCAGTATGTCCGTGGTGCCGCCCAATCGCTCACAGACCGGCTGGCCCCGGGGGGTCAACCAGTTCGGCAACAAGTATATCCAGCAGACCAAGCCCCTCACCTTGGAGCGCACCATCAACCTGTAAGTGCGGCCTGGCCTGCCCGCGCTGCTTTCCCGGGTTTAGCGGTCTAGCGAGCGCTGCTGGAGGCTCCGGTCTTCTCCTTCCTGCGCGCCCCCGGCCCTCGCAGGCTCTACACCGCCCCACCAGCCCCACTCCCGCTCGCGAGTGAGCCTTTCTACCTCCTGCAGCCCCCTTCCGTGTTCTCCAGTGCCAAGGTGTTAAGAGTCTTACCTGAGGGGGTTTTCCTTTCAGGGAAGGGGGCTTGTTCCCACGCCCCTTCATAGGAAGAACCCTAGTTCGCTTTGTACTCATTCTTTCCTCCACCTCCCCAGAGGCAACCGCAAAACGCGTTTATCTTTCTGACAGTAAGCTTTCGAGACCTGGCTACAACGCGTAGCCTTAGTTTCCCCCTAACTGCTGTATTGCATTTCAGCTCATGAACACACACTTGACTCGTGTGCTTAGGGCTACCTGGCCTGCCCTGTGCGTTCACATGTCTTCTCTGCCGCAGTGAGAGCATCCAGGCACCCAGTAGGCCCCCTCTTGGGAGGGTGGATGCTGTTACGGTTGTGCTCAGTCCTTGGAGGAGACTAGAACGAAACTCCAGGGAACCCATTGTGGTGCGTTTTGTTACCCACACCTTTCTGTTTAAGCACTTAAAGCCATTGCATTCCGAGGTCACTCTCACAAGTAATCTCTCTGCGGCTGGTAATTGACACTTGAGCTGTGTCTTGCTCAAGAAATGGTCCTGAGAGCTTGTGAGGCACTGTGATGCTGGCCCTAATGGAGGAAGGGGGCCGCTTAATTCTGGTCACTGTTTAAAAGATGCAAAGGTTTACTGATACTGGTGTTTTGGTAGGACACTTCAGGTGTTTTCTCTGTTTCATATTCAAATAAATGCATTTCCCCCCCTCAAAAGCGATTTGAGCCCTGGCCTAGTTGCTCAGTTGGTTGGAGGGTTGTTTAGATACACCAAGGTTGCCCGTTCAATCCCTGGTCAGGGCACACACAAGAATCAACCAATGAATGCATAAATAAGTGGGACAACGCTTATTTCACATTTTTTAAAAAGGGGAATATTTGCCTTTTGTTTTTTCTCTCTCCCTCTTTCTCACTCTCTCTAAAAATCAATAAATAAAAATTTTAAAAAGTGATTTGAAATAGAAAATATGGTTATTGTTTTATTTGGCAAAACAGATGGTGGCTTGGAAATTTAGATAAAAATGTTGGGTTTGTGAAATCTGGAATTAGTTGCGTATATACAAATGAATAGCTATTACATTAACATAACATTTTAATTTTATATCACTTCTTTTAAAAATCCTCATAAGATTCCCATGAAGTGGAAAAGGCAAATGTTCCCCTTTTAAAAAAATGTGAAAGCACAGCTTCTGGATTACTTTTAGTGGTGATTAGAACTAGGACTCACAGTTTTCCCTTGATTTGCCTTGATTATTGGATCAGTTTTTACTAAGCCATTATGTAGAACTGTTGAAAATGTTTTAATCTTTGCTCCATTAAATATGGGTTGATGGGTTTACAGTACTTTTCCTCTTCTATATAAATCCAGTATTAGAAATAATCATGGTGTTGTAAACTCAATTCACATGTGTGAGTAATGATGTAAATTGAAAATAAGTCCTCCCCCCCATATATTTTCTTCTGGAAATACTGCATAAGTGCCTACTTTGTACCAGGCATTGGGCACAATGTTAGGTATACAGTGGTGAGGAAGTAAGATGTAGTCTCTGCTTTATAAAGCTCACAGAGTGATAGAAATAATATGTATGTGTCTGGGCTGGCACTCATTTCATAGCTGAAAAGTATGTTTCCTCTTTATTGCATCTCCTTATTGATGTGAGAGCTGCTCTTGTAGTAGAGATGTGTTATAGCTCTCCTTAATTCTTTGTAACTTAGTTTGTGGGAACTAAATGTTTATATATGTAAAGCATGTTTAAAAATTGCCTAGCCCAGCCGGGTGTGGCTCTGCGGTTGAGCATCGACCTAGGATCCAGGTGATCTGGGTTCGATTCCTGGTCAGGGCACATGCCCGGGTTGTTGGCTCGATCAGTGACTCTCTCATCATTGATGTTTCTATCTCTCTCCCTCTCTCTCCTTTCTTCTCTCTGAAATCAATAAAGATATATTTAAAAAAATAAAAATAAAAATTGCCTGGCACATAGCGCTGGGTGAGATTGCTGCTGCTAACAATGATGATCTTAGTTAGATTCAGCATTGGGACTACTGGGAAATTTCTTTCTAAAAATCTTTGAAGCACCTGGAAGTGGTATATTTTAGAGTTGCTTCATTTATGCTTAGTATTTGACTTCTGGAATGAACCTTTTTTAAAAAAAAAATCTTCACCTGAGGAGTGAGGATTTTTTCCATTGATTTTAGGGAATGGAAGAGGAGGGAGGTGAGGGGGAGGAGAAAGAGAGAAACATTCATGTGAGAGAGACACATTGATTGGTTGCCTCCCACATATGCCCTGACCAGGGGCTGGGATGGGACCTGCAACCCACGCACTCGCCCTTGACCGGGAATCGAACCCGAGACCCTCCTTTGGGCAGGCTGGCACTCTAACCACTGAGCCACACCAATTAGGGCAGGAATGAACTTTAAGTTTTAGCACCTTGATTTGTTCCCTTTCAAGAATAGCTGAGTGGATTAGTTATGTAGTTACTGACTTAATGTCAAGGCATTTTTATAGAATAGACCGACACCTTGGGGCTAGGCAATGTGGTCAAAGCGTTCTTACTCAAAGGCTTATAATCAAAGGCTTCTTACTGTAAGTCTCATGATTGAGGGGTTACAAGGTGATATGAATGTAAATATGGTATTTTAAACTATTTTTAAGGAAAACATTGATCTTTACTAGGCAAGATGAAAAGTGTCTCAACAATATGAGCCATATTTTGAATTCTTGATGGAGGAGAGAATATTCAGATTAGGTTTGGTGGGCAGAAGATTTGAATGAGGAGAAGGGAAGAATAAGGATAATGAATGAAATAAATAAAGAAGGCTAAAAAGGTTTTAGAGGGGAAAGAAAAGTTCACCTGCAGAGGACAGGGTTGTGGTACCAAAAAAGTCTGAGGATAGTTGACTGGGAGAAATACAAAAAACAGGAGAGGTGCCTCAACTTGTAGAAAAAGAGATTAGCCATTATTGCCTGTAATTAATAGAATTTCTGATTAGCAGCCAGAGGAGCCCAAAGGGACCTTAGCCAGCTTGGTAACGTTATACTAGCCATGATCTAAAACCAGAGGATTACCAGATATCCAGATAACTACTTTTCCAAGCATTTAAGGCCCTTAAGGATAGTGATTTATACACTTGATGTAATAGAAGCTCTAGCTTTAGGGTCCCAAGACCTGGATTCTAGTCTCTGCTGTCCCATTAACTAGTTGTGTAACTTTGGACAAATCTTACACCTCTGACTATAGTATATACACTATCTGCTTTTTTAAATGTATATATGTGGTTGGTATCTATGATGATAAATTATGGTCTCTAGTTCTTATGTATAATGTCTGTCTTTGGATCACAGGTACCCTCTTACCAATTATACTTTTGGTACAAAAGAGCCCCTCTATGAAAAGGACAGCTCTGTTGCGGCCAGATTTCAACGCATGAGGGAGGAATTTGATAAAATTGGAATGAGGAGGACTGTAGAAGGGGTTCTGATTGTACATGAACACCGGCTACCCCATGTGCTACTTCTACAGCTGGGAACAACTTTCTTCAAACTGTAAGTGTCATCGGAAATTAACAGCAAGACAGCTTTTAATAGGATTTCTGTTTTATGTAGCTTTGGAATATAGTTTTAGCCCTTAGATATTTATCTCAACAAACACGGCTGTTCATGGATCTTTTGAAAGAGAAAATCACAAGTAATTTTTCTATAAGGCAGTGCTCATTTATTGCCTAACTAGAGATCTACCTGTTTCTGTATATTTTTGATGTTGATGACTGAGCTTGATAGAAGCCCTGTTAAACAAATTGGTCCAAGTTCAATGACTAGATTCACTGTAGCATTACTAAGAACAGTTGATACTATTTCTTAGGATGAATAGTATTTCCTATTCTTAAAATGGCTTAACATTTTTATAGGTACATTTTTAGTTTTACCATTTAAGCTCATAAATTTCTTGATATACATTTAGTTCACAACTATCTGACCAGATTGTACCAAAAGAGAGGTCTCAAATATTTAGGTTGGAGTTCTGGAAAAATGCCCCATTTTTCAGACTTAAAGAATGTTGTTCATTGCTCTCTGGATGTTTCTAGACTTCACTTGTTAGATAGCTTCCAGAGAAAAGAGATTAGGGTGGACTGGTGGTAAGCAATTATGTAATGTTTATATTATGGTTCATGTTTTGTTTGTTTAAAATTAGTGTTTGTGTACTGTTAGTCTAGTGACTTAACATGAATTCAGCTTTCTATTTCTAGCACATTCTTCCCCCTCCCTTTGATTGCCTCATCATGTGACACTAAAATATGTGTTATTCAGTTACTTGATAGAAATAACTATTGTCTTCTACCTGTTATCCCAAAATTGTATTGAGTTGAAAGCTGAAATTCTTAACCTTTATGCAGACCTGGTGGTGAACTTAACCCAGGAGAAGATGAAGTTGAAGGACTAAAACGCTTAATGACAGAGGTATTTTTCTATTTAACCACTTTGACAGTTTTATTTTGGCCCTTGTTAATACCATCCACTTACTGGATAATTAGGATTTTTATGTCTTGTGAAAAGGATAAGTATATTTTGACTATTTACTTTTCAATAAATAAAACTTAAGTCCCATAGTGTTAGTGTGTACAATGTTTATTTTCTGCAAATGAACTCATACTTACTTTATCTTATTTTTTACTTGAAATGTTTGTGTAATGATAATAGTTGATAAAAGCCAACATTTATTGAGCATTTAGTGTGCCACGCACTAAGTATTTTATATGCACTAACTCCTTTAGTTATCACAACTGCCCTAGGAAGTAGGTATTATTATTAATTCCATTTTACTGATAAGAAAACGGGGGCACAGAGAGTTCAAGTAACTTGCTTGATGTTATACAGTTAGTATGTCGTGAAGCTGGAGCTCTGAATGCAGGTAGTTTTGTTCCATAGTGGGCCTCTGTAGAATTTTGAATGCTTCTAAACATAGATTTTAAATATTGGGGTAAAAACAGCTAAGAGTTATAGCCAGTGGTAATGAGTGAAGTGGAATAGGGAACTGCTCTTTGTCATGAACCTCGTAGAAACATTTCTGACTAATTTTGACTAAAATGCAGAGTACAGCTTTGATTAAAACAATATAAGTTTAATGTTATACAGAATCATAAAAAGGAAAATTGTGATTTTTGCACACTTCTATAACTTTATCAGGTAGGTGACTCACAGAATCTATAGTTGATTCTATAAAAACTATTGTATACCATTGGCTGATATAGGTAATCTTTGTTTTTTTTATATATAGTTAGGGTATAACAACATATTGGTCCTCTCTGGTTATGTTGATGCTGGATTGCCAGTTTTGAACTAATAGTGTATGTCTTGGGCAGAGTAACACACATAATAATAAACAAGAAATTATAGAAAGGAATTCCATGTGGAAAGCATGTCTCTATTAGGAGTGCTGCCAAAAAAATTCCTTCATTGAAGAAGGGTGTTATGGGTATGTATATTTTGTTGTTTACTGGCTATATAATTTCTTTTTGACAGATACTAGGTCGTCAAGATGGAGTCCTGCAAGACTGGGTCATTGATGACTGCATTGGTAACTGGTGGAGACCAAATTTTGAACCTCCTCAGGTCAGTGTTCAGTTATGTTTGCTGGGCATTTGGGGAAGTAGTAAACTGATTTAATTCCAGCCATTTAAAAAGATCATAATAGAATTTGACTTGAAATTTCCTTTTACCCTTCTTAATTTAGATGAAAAGTTTAAAATCCACCTTTTTTTTTTTTCTTTTAAAGGAAAATTTCAAATATATACAAAAGTAGAGAAAATATAGGAGTAAATATATTCTGTTACCTGTTATCCACCTTCAACAGTTAGCAACTCCTGGTCAAACTTCGTCAGCCCCCTGCCCCCGCTGCGCCATTCCCCCTACACTTGCCTGAGATTGTTTTGAAGCAAATCCTTGATATAATTTCAATAGTTAATATTCCAGTGTGCATCTCTAAAAGATAAGGATCTTTAAAAAAAAGCCACAGTACTACCATTATCATCATAATAATTTCATAATGTCATTAAACATATAGTCACTGTTCACATGTTCTTTATAGTTTTAAGTTTTATTGTTATTTTGTTTTTGTATTTTATGTGAATTAGGATAGTCTCTTAAGTCTTTTTTACATCTATAGGTTGGTTCCCCATCTTTCCTTCTTTTTTTTTTTTAATTGATTTTTTTTTTTTTTTTTTTTTTTTAGAGAGAGAGGAAGGGGGAGAGAGAGAGACAGCGATTTGTTGTTGCACTCATTTATGCATTCGTTGGTTAATTTTTATATGTGCCCTGACTGGAATTGAACCCGCAACCTTGGCAAATCAGGACAACACACTAACCAACTGAACTACACAACCAGGACCCCTGTCTTTCTTTTATTTTTCCTTGTAATTTATTTGTTAATGAAAACAGGCTATTTAGCCCAGCTGGACGTGGCTCAGTGGTTGAGCACCAACCTAGGATCCAGGTGATTGGGGTTTGATTCCCAGTCAGGGCACATGCCTGGGTTGTGGGCTCCATCCCCTGTCTGGGGTGTGCAGGAGGCAGCTGATCAATGACTCTCATCATTGATGTTTCTATCTCTCTCTCTCCCTCTCCTTTCCACTCTCTGAAGTCAATAAAGATATATTAAAAAATAAAATCAATAAAAACATATTTATATATTTAAAAAAAAGAAAGAAAACAGGCTATTTAAAGTCCTTTGTTTTTCCATTGCTGATTGCATTCCCTGTTGTCTTTGAACGTGTAGTTCTTTACCCTCTCCTGAACATTGATAGTTAGATTAATAGATTAAATTTAGGCTCAAATTTTTGGGAGGGGAGTATAAGCCTTGTCAGAAGTGGTATATTGTTTTTTATTGTTGCCTAACATATTACCCCAAAACTTAGCAGCCTAAAACAGCAAACATTTATTATCTTAGTTTTTCAGGGTCAGGCATCTGGGAGTTGCTTAGCTTGGTGCTTCTGGCTCATGGTCTCTTGTGAAGTTTTAGTCAAGGTGTCAGCTGGGATTGCATCATCTCAAGGCTGGACTGAGGCTTAAAGATCTGATCCCAAGCTCACATGTGTATTTCTTAGCAGATCTCTCAGTTCCTTATGGTCTCTTGTACTGAAGGCCTCAGCTCCTTTTTGGCTGTTGACTTAAGGCCTTCCTCAGTTGCCATGAGAGCATCTCCATAGGGCAACTCCCATTAAGACATCTGGCTTCCCCCATAGTGTGTGATCTAAGAGATAGAGACATTGTCAGAAAGAGTGCCCAAGTAGGAAGCTACATCTGTCATAACCTAATATTGGTGGCAACGTACTATCAGTTTTACTGTATGCTGTCAGTCACAGAAACCCACAAAGTACATTGTGGGAGGCAACTACACAGAGGTGTGAATACCAGCAGAGAGGGACCATTGGGGGTCATTTTGGAGACTGCCTACCATGGGTGGTATTGTGTGCTTTCGTCAGGAATTTTATAATGTCTGATTGTCCCCTTTGTGATTTAGTAGTTCATTGATGATAATTTCCTGGATCTTTTAATTCATTAGGATTGTGATCCTTAAATAAAGAGAAACTTCTCTCAACTACTTGGCTACCCACACCTAAAGTATAGTTTGTGTAGGAAGGAATAGTTACTCAAAGTTGGATCCTGAATTCTTTTGACAAGGCTCTATGACTTGGATAGCTTCTTTGCATGACAAGACGTCCCAGGTCAAGAATTGCGTAAAATGTTGGCCAATTCTAAAGATTCTTCTGTCTGTCCTTCTGACTGCCCAGTAGAGCTGAGGGATAGGAAGATAAAGTGTGATGGAAGCTGATGCTAGTGCTCACTACCTGAGAACTGAAGTTCTCCAGGCTGCTTTCTGAATACTCTCATTCATGTCCCCCTACCAAGGTTCTAGGACAATTCCCTTAATTCACTAAACCCTAGTGTTGGCTCTGCTAATGTAAAATGTAACATATGTGTTGTGTACTTGTAAATTTGGAATATTGGCTAGGAGTCAGTGGGAAAAGAGCACACACCATCTTTGTATCTGTCTTTTTGATAAAGCACAATTGACTTAAAATAAATGCCAAGACGAGGACTGGAGAAAAAGGCTTAAAAGAAAAGGATTAGAGCACATCAGGATTCTAGAAAATTTAACTTAGTAACGATATTTTTAGGAAAAACAAACAACTTTTTGAAAGAGAATTATCAGACTTCATTCTGTTGTAAATTTCTTAAGCTGTAAATCTTGTGTCTACCTATTTGTCTTGAGCGATTGAATAGTTAATTATTTGTTGTTTTATATTTATTAAAGCATTTCTTTATTAGTACATGTTAGGTACTAGATCCTGGTAAAGAGCAGACTAGAAGGATTCTACTTCTCTCAGCAGTTTGCACAGTATTGGGAAATAAACATGTAAAGAAATAAATGAAGCCACAGGATATATGTTAAAATAATGTTGGGGTTATGAGGAATTTGATCTCAGAGGGTTGATATTTGGGCTTCATGTCTGAAATGGGAGAAGCTGATAAATAGAGGCATGGAGGTATAAGGGATGTCTTGGCAACAGCAAAGTATTCTCTTTTGTTATTTTAGTATCCATATATTCCTGCACATATTACAAAACCCAAGGAACATAAGAAGTTGTTTTTAGTTCAGCTTCAAGAGAAAGGTAAGTTACTTTGTTTTTGAGTTCAGCCATCTGAAATTTTTTGTAGATTACTTCTGTTTTCAAGAATACTTCTGTTTGCATTTTCTTCAAGTTCATTGAGTTTTTGGTTTACTATAAAATTAAAAACATAGCGTGTTTATACAGAATTACCTAGTTTTTCTCATAGATGTGCCAGTCATATACTGTTGGAGGGGAAGTGAGTTTAACTAGAGCCTGAAGTACCAGATGAAATTTTTTTTTTAAAATAGCATATCTTTAGGCTTGTTGTTCATTTTAAGAAGTAATTATCCTATTTCTTAGAATACTCTTAAAGTAGAACCCAAAATAAATTACAAATTTTTTCTCCTCTTCCTCCCAGGGCCAGAACTTATATAAGGTGCTCTTGGTTGTTAATAGCATGAATCTCTTTAGGGAGTCAGTTTCATAGCTCTCACTATGAACTTTGCTTAAAAGACAGAACCAAAATGTATTAATGAGAATTATCTTTTTCCACAAACGTTTCTCAAATATAAAATTGGTGATTCCTTTGCAAATGAAGTAGAAGCTGTGATTATATAAGTAATTAGAGAAAATGAGTACTGCTTTGTTTTATTTTAGCCTTGTTTGCAGTCCCTAAAAATTACAAGCTTGTAGCCGCACCACTGTTTGAGTTGTATGACAATGCACCAGGATACGGACCCATCATTTCTAGCCTCCCTCAACTTTTGAGCAGGTATGGAATGTTGAACGTTTGTGGTTGATTCGTCTAAGCTGCCAGATTTAAAATACTCTGAGCCACTTGAGAAGGGATAATTCATGAATTTTGGTCTCTAAGGAAGTTAAGACAGTAGATGGACCCTTACATCCTGTGCAAGGCATAGATTAAACATCACTGACTAAAAGTGGCCGTAATTTCCAGCATGACATTGTGGTATTTGGGTAACTGCTCTTCCCCAAATTTGATACTCTTTACAATTAAGTTTGAAGTCTTCGTTCAAAGAAGAGATGGAAAAATAGTAGTCAAAAATGTATAACAAATATGAAGGGAGTTACCTACATGGAAATGTGGAGATTGAATCTCCTGGTGTAATCTTTCTCCTTTCTGGAACCTACTGTATTCAGGCCCATATTGGAACATATGGGATTATGTCCTAAAATTCTACATGGAGTTTGATATATGAGGTGTCCCCAAAAAAATGTAAACACATTTTAACAACTGATAGCTCAATTGATATTTCTTCCTTTCAGATTTAACCCACTGGAATTAGTAATTATTCAAAGTGTGTATACATTTTTGGGGGACATTGTATTTTTTTAAGGCAGAGTGATGAGAAATGCTTTTTTTTAAAGTTGACTCATACTGGCTGAGCTCCTTAGAGCCAGCCATAGCTAGGAATCACAGAATAGCGTGGTGGTTAAGAATACAGATTCTGTGGTCAGTGTTTGGATTTGATTTCCACCTTCAATACCCCTGACGGTGTGACCATAGACAAATGGTTATACATATGTATTTGCCTTTTTCTTCATCTGTAAATGGGAATGGTAGTCCCCACTTCATAGAATTGTGAGAAACAAGTGAAATAACACACATAGAGTGCTTATAATAGTGCCAGGCACCTGGTAAGTGCATAACAAAGGTTAGTTTAAAAACAATTGCAGTAGTCATTTTGCCTTCTATGAAAGCTTGTTGAGTAAAATTGGCCTGTTTTGTTACACTAATTAAACTTCATTTTTTACTCTGCTTTGGTCTGCTGCTGGGTTACAAGTTAAAGAATGGGATATGAAAAAAGTCATATTATTTATTTAAACACCACCTATCAGGTTGGGAACTGTGCTGAGTGGTCAGAATACAATGAAGTTTAAAACCTTTTTCTTCCCTCCAGGAACTTATTAGTTGATAATTAATCAAATTTATACTCTTTTAAAAAATTATTATTGTAAGTGTTTAACAGCATTGTTTTTTAATGTGTAAGATGTGACAGGTAAGAGAGAAGTGTGTCTTGGTGTAGAAAATGCCAAAAATGTCAAGAGAGGGTAGAAATGTCCAAATAAATTTCTTTATTACCTAAGGCAGCGATTGTCAATTGGTGTGCCACAAGAATTTTAAAAACATGCAATATCTGACCATTTAGTCAGGGGCACTGACCTCTTTTTCCATACATTGTCAAATAAAAAAATGACAGCAGCGAACACAACATTAGCCATCTGGTGAATGAATCAAAATTGTACCTGTGGTGTTTTTTTTGGTCAAATTGGCAAAAAATATATTTTTTTTGGTGTGCTGCAGAATTTTAGTTTATGTGTGCCATGAGATTAAAAAGGTTGAAAATCTCTAATCTAAGGTAGAAACTGTGTAAATAATACTGTTTTTAATAAAGCTGTTGTTCTTTTTAAAATTCAGGTTCAATTTTATATACAACTGAATTCCTGCACAGTGGAGAAGTAAAAGAAGCCGTCTCTGTGAGCACAGCTCTACACAGTGTAGAATAAACGTGGTAGAAAAGTTTTTTTGTTTTATCTCTTTCCCTGCCCCTAAATTGTCACCTGCTTTCTATTGTTTGAATAGTAAAGTTGATATGAAGAGCTAGATAGTGATGTAAACATATGTGATAATGTTTAATTTGCTTTTGTTTCTACTCATACGTTTTTGTACATTAAAGAAAGTGGACTTCTTTCTATTTGTATTTTTTTTTAATTTCACATTAAACTTGTAAAATTCTTACAGGTGAGGATCATTTTTTCCCCCCTCTAGGCTGGTGAATGTTTAGAGACGATGGCAGATTTAGGTCAGTCAAGTTTATGGGACCCTTGCTTGGGTACCATTCTTGGGGGTACACTCCAAGACCATGTTAGAGATCTTTGTGATGAGGATCTTGTTACTTTTGGGAACTAGATTGGCTTGAATGAGTCCAAGGTGCAACTCCTGTACTAAATTTTACCCTCTGATGAGTTGTATTACAGCAGAATTCCCAGTATGTTACTGGCTGGCACAGTCTGTATTGGTTTAGCCAGACCTTAGTTTATCAGCAGTGTACCTTAAACATGGGAAACCAGTAAAATGGGCTGGGGCTGGGAAAGTCCAAAGGAATGGTATAAAGAGAGATGGATCTAGATCGATTTTTCCTTCACATAATCAGGGGGTTAATTATTTGCGCTGCTCTGAATATTGTGTCTTGGTTATTAGGGCCATAGTAAAATGGAGATCGGTGAAGGGTTTTCTAAAAGTGGGCAAGTTAGGTTTCAACACTTGGATTGCAAAGTTAATTATTCCCATTAACATGAAGTTGTATCCATAGAGGTGAAAATTTGATGTTAGCAAGTGACACAAAACCTTTGCAAAAATATGTTGGAATAACCTGAAATCTAAGGACAGGAGAGGGGATAGATTTTTGTCAGCCTAAGAGAAAAACAACAAATTTAAAAACTTAAAAAAATACTGCTAAAATAGAGTCAAATTTAAAGGAATAAAAAACGAATCTTGGGGCAGAGGAGTTTGCTGGCTGTGCCAGTGTTTAATGGTCAAAATATATTGTGTATGCTTTATTACAAACTTGTTGACAGTAGGCTCAAGGTAAAGGAAACCTTGTAAGGTACAGCTACTTGAAGAAAAGAGATTGGCATAGTTAAGTTTTTAATAGAAATGAACTTTTGATTAGTTCATACAACTTGATGGTACTGACCATAGGGCTATTCTGAGTATGGGGTGATACGAAAGGTGTGTTATGTTTTTCCCTATTTAGACTTGAGAAAGTCAGACCAGGAGTGCCTGAGCAATTTTATTTATAAACTTTCAAATTTATGCAGTTGAGGTCCTGTCAAACCTTCATGTGGCTGCATATCAAGTAGTGACTGTAACTGTGCCTGTGCTCAAGTAGTAGGTGAGCACCACACTCCAGGACCAAAAATGACCAGTTTCCTTTGAAAAAGTCACTAGTTCTGAGGATAGACTTCTTCCCTGAAGGGCTTCCCTGGTATACATTAGCATATTTCTAATTTATTATGATTTTATTGGTGAGCTCACTGATCAGCTGAGTCCTAAAACATTGGGGAAGGCAGAGATGGAGACAGCTTGATCCTGCCCACTTTCCATGATTGCTCCTGGAATCCACATGAAAAGCTACAGTGACCACATTCCAGACAGATCACATTAGCTCTTGCCATTTGGGGTGGGTGGAAAGAGGCAGACTTTTTTTTTCGTGTGATTTATAAAGTGCTGTCAGTAAAGGAGTGAGTTGAAGAGTCATCTGGATTGAGGCCACTCACGTCCTTTGTAACTTAAGCTTTGACCTAGAAATTCTTTTTTGATCACTGCTTTCCAGATAAGTGCTTGAGTCAGTTACTATCCATATGCTAGAACCTAAGTGAGAAAAACCTTTGATTTAAGCTGGCTGGGTTATTAACCTTAGAGTTAAGATATCTGGTTTTGAATGTAAAATTCATAACACACAAATTTTGAAAACTGCCTTTGAACTCGTCAGTTGTAGTTGTACCCCAACATTATTATTCTGGTTTCTGGAATGAAATAGGGAGGTTTAAATCTGATGTGTTCCTACACATTAGAAGAGGGTTCAAGGGCACAGTTTAACGCTAAGTAATCTCTTATCACACTTCTTCAAGAACAGTGTTAAACTGTGCATTCCAATTCTCTACATGCTAAATACTGAAGAGGGTTTTGGGTTTTTTTTATATGTCTATTGATTTCAGAGAGAGGAAAGGAGAGGGGGAGAGAGAAACATCAGTGATGAGAGAGTCATTGATCGGCTGCCTCCTGCATGTCCCCTGCTGGGGATTGAGCCCGCAACCCAGGCATGTGCCCTGACTGGGAATCAAACCTCGATCTCCTGGATCATAGTTAGATGCTCAACCTCTGAGCCACGCTGGCCGGGCAATACTGAATAGTTTTTCATTTAAATGAACTCTTGACTGACATATTTTTGACATATTTTGTTCTAGGTTTGTTTATAAATAAGAGTGCTCTTTTGTATTGTATAACTACAGTATTTGCCATGTTATTTTCACTGAGTAATCCAAGTAGTGTATATTTTATATAAAACTACTAAAGTACTGGGAAATATTCAGTAGGTTGAGGAAAAAAAACAAAAAATTTTACTCAAATGTTTTAAATCATATTTAGTTAGCTTTGACATCCCTTTGAAGAAAAATGAAATTTGTGTGTTTTTTCCTAAGTGATGAAGACTTGTGAATTTTTAAAAAAAAATACTTAAAATGGCATATGATAATTCTATGAATTTGTACTTTTAACAGCAGGTCTGGGTTTTTATCATTGTCTTATCTTGTAACTTGTATTGTGTGGTTCAGTTATTACTTAGGATATTTAACAGTTCCATTAAGGGAGCATTTTGTTTAGATAAACAAGTTAGTCTATTTTTTTCCTACCATGATTAGTTAGAAGTGAGAGGTAGAGGCCCTCTAGATTCAGCAGGCCCCCAAGCAGTTTAAAATTCCCTTAAATGATATGACTCATGCTCTCAGATTTTTAATGACTTTTTAAAAAACATATATCTTTATTGATTTCACAGAGAGGAAAAGAGAGGGATAGAGAGATAGAAAAATCAATGATGAGAGAGTCATTGATCGGCTGCCTCCTGCACACCCCCAACTGGGGACCCAGCCCGCAACCCGGGCATGTGCCCTGACTGGGAATTGAACCCCAATCGCCTGGATCCTGGGTCAACGCTCAACAGCTGAGCCATGCCTTTTTTTAAGTACCTGCTCAGTCACTTGAGATGATGATAGAGTAGGTTTTCCACATTAGCGTTCCTCAAATTTAACATTTTTACTGGATTATAGTGTTGGGGACAGTATGTGCCCATCAGTAAGACTGTTTCAGAGAGTGTGCAATTTTGTACCTCTCATGGCCAGAGAAGGCTTAGTGGTTTTTGACTGTAATGCAAGTCAGCTTCTGCAGCATAAGGTTTCATTTCCCATAACGATTCTACTTGTTTTCTATCACTTATTTGGGTTAAACTGGACTCACTTCAGTTTCCTTTTGTTGTTCAAATACATGATGAGAAACATAATACTGTAATTTTCACTTGAGCCATAAAAGACATTTTAGTATTAGCTTATATTTATTAGTCTTGTTTTGGTGAAAAAACAGACTAAAGCCTAAGTAAGTCTAGATTAAGCCAGTTTAGGTGTAGTTTGTATTTTAGTAATGGCTTGTATTGTGAGACTAGAGATAAATGGGGAAATGTTGAGGGAAAGATCACTACATTTATAAACTTTTGGTTACTGTGTTCACATCCTAGAGTACAAGCATCATTTATAGTTGGACTCAATTTTTCTCATATTAACTTTTCACATATAAGTTTATAGAAAATGTATAAAAAGAAACTGAAGTTTTGGTTACATTTTTATATTTGTAAAGTAAAAGTTTGATTGAAATGGTCACTGTTTAAGTTTTATTGTCATTTCAATTAAAACAACTTAAAACAATGACTCTGTGATTACTCGTGTGACATTATAAATCCTGCAGGCTTCTTTTTCAGTGTCAATTGCCAGGGGCCATTTGGAAGAGGCAGCTCCGCCTAACAGCAGGGGCCTGAAGACCTGGCACACCAATGTTGCGCTCCCCTCAGTCCTCCATTGTGTGTTAGAAGTGCTCTTAGGCAGACTCAGTATCCTGCAGTGTGAAGGGGTCACACTGCATATGGAACCTGAAGAGGCATTTAGAAGTTGTCACACAATAGTGTTAACTGTCATACCACTGGCGACTCAGTTTCTTCATCCATAAAGAGAGTGTGGACTCATAGTTTTCCCCCCCACAAACTTGCCTGGAAGTCATGATGTTCTATGACACCATGCTTGCTGCCTATGTTATACTGTGTACATTAATTTCAGCATCTTAAATAGAAACAATTCTCAAAATATGAGAATATATTTGTGATAAAACCATAGTCTTGAGGCTTTCTATCTGAACAAAAGTTGAACAAAACCCGATAAAATTACTACAAAGTTCTGAAAATTATACTACCTATGTATTTTATAGCAGACACCAAAGAGCTATGAAAAATTATGAAAGAAAAGCTAAAAACTGAAACGTACCCATTAACTTGGTTTTTTCCATTCAAACGTTGAGAAGTTGGTTATTTTCCCTCATCTGCTGGATATTGTAGTGGAACACATTGATCCCACTAGGGAAACACCAGAATTCCATGGGAGTACACTTACAGCTACTGGATTGGACAACTAAATTCACCTCATAGGATGCTGAGAATCAACAAAACTACTCAGCCTTTCTCACAGGATGGTGAAAATCAAATGAGATCATGAATATGAAAGGTTTCAAGTATTTTAAAACATGAAAATAGCAATAATGTATCTAGTTGTGAATCTTACTCCACATAAACTCTGGTTTGTTTGAAATGACACATTTTTTTAAGTTGAATTGGGATGACTGATGAACAAAACTATATAGGTTTCAGGTATACAATTCTGAAATACATCATCTGTGTATAGTATGCTCACCACCCCAAGCCAAGTCTCCTTCCGTCACCATTTATCCCCACTCAACCCTCTTCTACCTCCCCTCACCCCCCTTTCCCTCTGGTAGTCACCATACTGTTGTCTATATGACACATTTCTTTTAAATCAAACCAAAGCAGCCACCATCTCACAAATGTGGCAGGAAATTCAGTCTCTCAGTCATTGGGAGTGGGGGGCCTACCCAAGTTTCATAAGAACCGATCCAGAAGGCATAAATGGTACTCTGAAATGAAGGTGGAGGTGGGGAGAGCTCTAGCTGTGGTGGACTCCACAGGTACTCCTTGTCCAAGCTCACCAGCCCTTTAAAGTCTGGCACCTTGCCTTCCTGCCACACTTGGGCCTTGGGACTTAATTGACACAGGTAGTCCCAAGCCTATGGTCCAACCTTCCTGGGCACACTGTTCATCCCTTCTGTGTCTTGCCCCCGCCCCCCCCCCCCACTCTCATGGAGTAGGACCCAGTACAGAGAAGCAGAAGTATTGAAGTATTAGTTGACTTTAGAAGGGCAGGTCTAATAACAGCAGTTCCTCATTGACAGGACAAGTTTGGTGTATTTTTGTAACTATTGTGACTTGGGTTGAATATAGATCATCTCAAAGTATGGTTTAGAAGTTATGGGGACTCAGAGAATGTAGAACACGTACTTCCCTGGACAGTTACCATCATTTTTTCAAAATAAAGCCTTATTTTACCAATAAAGTTAAGAGTTTAGCATTATAATCAAATGGCTGTGGGGAGAGGACCAAAGAGAATTGGAGTCTAATATTCATATAGGCCTCATATAAAAAATGTGTGTGTGTGTGTGTGTGGTAACCACTCTCCCCCCTTCCAGCCAAGAGCTGAATTGTGTTCCATCAAAGGCCCTTTAACAGGATGTTTCTAAAAATTCTAAAGTGGACGGCAACAACCTTGAGAGAGTTTTTTTGTTTTTGTTTTCTAATTAATAGATTTTTAGGATTAGAATATGAGGCATAAAAGACCTTGAAGATAATATAGTCCTTTTGAAAGTTTGTAAGATTCAATAAATCTTTACTGAGCACCCACTCTGGGCGAGGCGCTGTTCCAGGCCTTGGGGACAGTGAGGAATAAAACCCCCAAGTGACACTTTTGCTTGGTAGCCCTTTTGTGTGTGTGTAGTGGCCTTACTGAGCTGTAACTCATACCTTGAGATATACCTCACCGTTTAAACTGTGCAATTACATGATTTAGGGTATATTCAGAGTTGTGTAACCATCGCCACAATCTTAGAACATTTTCATTACTTCATAAAGAAATCTTAGCTTCCCCCATCCCCCCAGTTCCATGGAGCCCCATCCCTAACCATTCAATGTACTTTCTGCATCTGTAAACGTATTTGCCTATTCTGGAAATTTCACATAACGGACTCACAACTTGTGGCCTTTCGGTCTGGGCTGCTTTCACTTAACGTATTTTCACGGTTTCCCGGGGTGTGGCACGTGTCAGTACTTCACTGGTTTTTACGGCGAGTGAAATGCCACTGGATCCCTTAGTTGTGGACTCATCCCTTGATGGACACGGGGGTCGTTTCCGCCCTTTGGCTGTTACAGTAATGCTGCCGTCAACACCTGTGTCCGAGTTTCACGCGGAGGTGGTTTCCTTTCTTCGGGTGGAGCCCCAGCCGTGGAATTGCTATGGTGCGATGGCCACTCTCACGTTGAACTTCAGGAGCTGAGACTGTTTCCCGAAGTAGCTGATCCATTTTACATTCCTACCTGGTGAATGAGGGGAAACATTTTTATTTCCTGCTAAATCATGTTCGTTTCAGGCTCTGCTCGAGGCTACTAGTAAACAGAAACTTGACAATCTTTTATTGGTGACAGATTTGACTCGATAATAGCCTTTGTTTCGGGGTCAGGTCTCTACTATTCTCTGTTATTTCCCCCTCTTTGGGCCACCGGGGAAGCTGCTGGGCCCCCAGGGGCTCAGGGTCACCTGCTTGGGGGGGGGGGTGTTGTTAAAGGAACTGAAGCGGCCGCACGCCTGGGGGCCCAGGTCCCCGCGTCACCCGCGGAGGGGCCACGCGGCCTGGGCTCGACCCCCGTCAGCGCCGTCGGGGCTGAGTGACGCGCGACGGCTCGGCCCCGGGCGGGTGTCCGTTGGGTCGGCGGCCCGGCGGAGCCGGCGGTCGGCGGAGGATAATGCTGGGCGCTGGGACCCAGGGCCTGCGGCCGCGGCCCTACCCGGCCAGGCGGCGCCGCGACCGCTGGGGGCGGGGGACCGAGGCCGCGCCCCCGCGCCCGTCCCGCCCGCACCCTGCTGGAGGCGGCGACCCGCTCCGAGCCCGCCGAGGCTCTTCCGCGCCGGCAGGGGCAGCAGCGGGAGCGGCGCGAGCGGCCAGGAGCGGCCCGGCCCGGCCCGGCGCGGCGGCGGCAGCGGCAGTAGCGACGCCAGAGCCCGTGGGCGCCGTTCGCGAGGCCGCCGCGGGGGCCCGGCCGCAGCGCGGGGAGGCCTGGGGGCTGGAGGCCGCCTCGCCCGCCATGCCGCTGCTCTTCCTCGAGCGCTTCCCCTGGCCCAGCCTCCGCACCTACACGGGCCTCAGCGGCCTGGCTCTGCTCGGCACCATCTTCAGCGCCTACCGCGCCCTCAGCCAGCCCGAGGCCGAGGCCGGGCGCGCGCCGGGCGAGCCGGAGCCCATAACGGCCCCGGTGCAGCCGGACGCGGCCGCGGTCGCCGCGCCGAGCGCCGGGGGGCCCGGGGTCCGCGACGTGGCCCAGTACCTGCTCTCGGACAGCCTGTTCGTGTGGGTGAGCGAGGCTGCCCGGGCCGCGGCGGGGCGGGCGGGGGGCGGGGGCCGCCATGTCACCCATTATCCGTGGGGGGCGTGGCTGGGGCGAGGGTCCCCTCCCCCCGACCCCGCAGTGCGGGGGGGGGCGCGTCCGGGAGCGCGCAGCTGGGGGAGCGGGTGAGGTGTTGGGGTGGCGGGCGGGCGGGTGGGGAGGAGATCGGGGAGGTCTTGAGGAGATTGGGGGGTCGTGAGGAGGGGAGGGCCGGAGGAAGGGGTCGGGGCGCGGGGGACGCGCGGGGACCCGGGGACGCGCGCCGTTGGGGGAGTTAGGCGGGTGGTGGGGGGGATTAATGGTGGGGGTGTCTGAGGCACCTCGCCGGAGGAAACCGGAAGGCCCCAAAGAGCAGGGGACCCCACCGAGGAGTGGGCTCGGCCGTCAGGTGCCGGCTTTTTGATTAAACCGCGGGGGCCTAATGAAAGTCGGGGGGCTTCTCTGAGTCGTCAGCCCGGGACTGCGACCAGCGGGGCTCAGCGAAGCGGAGAGGGCCAGGCCGGGTTCGGGTGTGGGGTGGGGAGAACCGGGGACATTAGGGTGTGCTTGGACATTGCTGTTCGGAGAGAGGCCGTCTCCCACAAGTTTTGGGTGGTGTTTGTCTTTTGCCACTTAGTCTTTGATTGCCCTCTTTGGGTCAAACAAACCTACACACCGTGCTTCCTTTCCTGTTGCTCTTACGTGATGGTTCACGACGGTTTCCTTTGATGTCTGAAGACGACAAAACATTGCGAGTCATTTCAGCTCAGGATTTCTCATGTTAGCGATGCGCTTTCCAGCAGGTTTCCAGTGCGTCTGCCGGTGCACGATACGCACCACGTACGAGGCATAATAAATGCTGGTTTCGCTTATTAAAACACAGAACATCATTTCAGCCTGGACAGATCAACAGTTACTCTGGCTAAAACCGCCTTGGCCTTGAATGCCTCTTATATAAATCCCACAGTGGTCAGAAAACTTGCTCCAGGATTTAAGCCTATGCCACTTGGGTTTACTGTGGCGTCTTGGGTCTTGCCTCGGTTTGCAAGCTCCCATTTGGGGTTGAGAGTAGGCTGTAAATGACTGAGATTAATATTCCAAGTATATAGATGATATGCAACTCATTTGTTATAATTAATCCCGCTGTGCTTCATCAGGAAGCAGTGGGATTTGTGAACCCTGTGGGCTGTGGATTAAGTCTTCTGGTCCTTCTGAGATTAGCAGAAGGTAGTGGGGGGTGAAGTTCCCTTCTTCCACTTCTGTGTTAAGCTGCAGGGTACTGTACCAAATCAAGAAAGAACTCCATCCACTTCTCTTAATTTCAGATCTGTTTTTGCATTTGAGTTAGCAGGTAAACAATTTGAAGTGATGTGAAGGGTGCTTTTGCCAAATGTTCAGATTATAGTTTTTGAGATATTTTTTAAGTATAGGTTATAGATAAGCCTTTGAGAAGGAACCACTACGGTATTTATATAACTATGAGTAATGTTTAATGATTTTTTTCTCCTAGCAGGGTTTTTGTTGTTGTTGTTGTTAACAAAACCCATGTTCAAATTTCAAGGATAGCACAACTTTTCATAAAACAAAGCCTGTTGATTTTTTTCTGTGAAGATTATTAATTTTAAGAAAAGTTTTTTTCCCTTCCTAGCATTTTCAGTAGCAGTCATGCAAGTTTATCATTTCTTCCTATCTGTTTATACACTTTTCCTTTCTCAATTGATCTTACTGTTTTTCTTCCACCGTTTCTCTGTGGTTTTCATACTTTCATCTTGGCCTGCCCTGGTTTCTCAGACCCTCCATGTGTGCACTGTAAATTTTCCTTGTCGCCCATTACATAGTTTTTGCTTTCATAGCTGAGTAGGAGTCACAATCTCAAAGACCTCCTCAGTGGAGGGACAGACAGCATTATTGGGTAAATAGACAGTGGGGCCTTTGTGAAATGGATCCTTTTTGTGCCCTGCCCAAAGACATTCAGATTCCATTTTTAAAAACCAAGCAAGACAAAGCAAAAACTGATCTTTCTGCCAGTTTGCAAATCCTGCTAGCTATTGTTTGGCAATTGGAATCTCTAATACATACCTTTGTAGAGCACAATGTAGATTCATATAGGTCTAATGGCATCTCAGGAGGTTTTTGATTAATAAACTCAATTTAAACCTTTCAAAGGTACTATTTGGGGCACTCCGGAGGGCACAGCTGTGAACATTTCCCCCCTATTCTCAAAAGCAACCCATATACAGATAAGGCAGAATTTGATAAGAGATAATAGACATATAAAGAAAATATGGTAGAGTTTGGAGGAAAGAGAAACTGGTGCCTAGGGAAGAAGGATGCCTGGAAGGTGGTACTTGAACCCCGCATTGGAAGATGGGTGGGATCTCAGCAAGCAGCATAGGGCATTCCAGGTAGAGAAAAGAGCCTCAGAGTGGCGTATGAACAGTGTATATATAGACAGGTCCATAACTGGACTGTTAAATTAAATCTCTGGTGGCTCCTCTGATTTCAGAGTGAGCTTGGTTGGGAAGGTGAAGGAGAGACTCAGGAGGTGGGAAGAGCGACCCTGCTGTGAGAGAAAGGGAGAGGCAGCAACCCCTCTGAAGGTATATTTCTCAAAGTGTGGGCCTCTGGCAGCTTGGCTCGTTTTCACCTGGGGTATCCCCTGGGGTACTTGTAAAATGTAGTTTCTCAGACTCTACCTGGGGATCAATTCGAGGGAGAGGGCTGGAGCTTCGGAACCTTCATTTTGATTAAGTCCAAAGCCATTTTAGGCGCATAAGGGGAGACTGATGAGGGAGAGGGTGGGGCGCGGGCTCATGTCATTATGTAAACCTAGCCTGCTGCACTAAGGGGTGTGGACATTATTTTGTGGGCCATAGGTTTCAGTGGAGGGGGGGGCTGTCATGAGGAGGTGATTTTCTCGGGGTTGTCTGAGGCAGCAATTGGGGAAGACGGATTTATGTTGAATGGGAAGAGGTCAGGAGACGTAGTGACCTAAGACCTCCTCCCTCCGAGGAAGTCACTCCAGGTGGCCCTCTGGCATGGACATTGAGAATAGGTTGGAGAGGAGGCGCCACGGTTCTCATACTGACAAATACTCAGGTTTGACATGGTAACTTGTTTCCTCGTGTCTTTTTAGAACTTTCACTTGAAAGCTTCATTCCAGATAGCTTTTATTTGTTGCTCATTTCTAGACTTGCTTTTTCTTTTTAGATGTCCCTTCCATTACATTACCTCTGGATTCACTCCATCATTGCTGTGAATTGTTTATGTGTTTTGGCCTTTCCACCTCATCTTTCTTACTCATGATCTCCTGTCGTGTCATGCGTCCCCTGTCCCCACCCCTCACTTTGTATGAACTTGCTTCTTAAATTGCCAGAGGACATGGTAAAATGGTGAAATAGAAATATGAAACAATGACTTAATAGTATGCAAATCTGACTTAATTACATGCAAATGAAATAATTTAAATAGAAGTTTCAAGGGGGGAAAAAAATCACTGGAAACAAAAATGGATAAAAGTAAACTGACCATTTAGAGCAGAGATTGGCAAACTGTGGTGGCCTGTTAGGCCCAGCCTGTTCTTTTACAGTCTGTCAGCTAATAATGAGTTTTACATTTTTGAAGGAAGAATATGTGGCAGAGAGAGTGTCGCCCTAGATATTTACTAATTGATAGCCCATTAGAGGAAAAGTTGCTGACTCCTGCTTTGAAGAGCCCATGTTCATCTAATCACATAGTTTCTGAACTGAAAGTAATGTACTAGGTTTGAATCTTTATGAGTTGCATATTCCAAAGAAAATTGAGAAAAATGTTAGCTCCATAAATATTGCAGCAGCTGAAGAAAACGACTGACTCATAAATAATAGGATATAAGCCTCAACAAACAATTTAAAAAAATAGGGAAAAATCTTCCGGGTCAGGAGGAAGGAGACTGCTATTTGTGTACTCAGTGCTTTGTGTAATCTCATTTATTTCCCTCGTATGCTTCTTTGTATTTTATTGGCATTTTATACTTGTCACTGGGAGCCTTCAGAGAAGTAATACTTTCCAGTTGTCCTTAAAGGGAGGAGACAGACGAATGGTGCGTTGGGGGTGTGGTAGTTAATGCTGGTGTTAAATAGACTAAGAAATACCCATTTTCATCATGTCCTTGAAGCAGTTCCTGGTAGTTTAACCACATTTCATCACAAGCTCATAAACAATGCCCCTTGGTGGCCAGCATTTTACCAGATCAAAAATACCTCCAAGGTATTTTTGGCTAATCCATTTGTTATCACCCTTCTTTTTCTCGCAGGTCAAACTACCTTGTAATTTTGTTTCTGTTTTCTTAGGTAGGACTATTTTGGGCAGGAAATTTTCTCAAGAGGCCTTAGAGTAAAGGCCTGTATGCCTAAGTGGGGGTTCCTTGGGTCAGTATGATCTACCCTGTTTTGTTACAGGCTGCTCAGGGCCATGTTTTTACTTTGTGTAGACTAATAAAAGGCATTTGGTGAGGCTTTAAAAAAATATATGGGTGATTGGATTATGAGGGCTTTCTGTTTGGGGCTTTTTAAAATCAAAGGTACAAAATTTTTTATACCTTTCTTTGAATTTAGAAAAACTTCTTTTAAAAAGTTTAACTGAGAAATAGGAAATAATACTTTATTTTTTGTTTTGTAGCTGAAGATGTTTGAGAATGCTGTTTTGGGTAGAGAAACTATTAAGCAACCCTAAATTTGATTTATTTCCTTTGCTCAGACAGCTGCCTGCCTGCTCTATTAGATGTTTTCCAAGTTCTGTGTCTTGTAGATTCTAAAAGCTCTTTGAGTGTAGATGCTAAATGTGTTGAATTTATTTCTTTATTTCATGTGCCTATGTGCAAAACCAGGAAGAATTCTTTTTTAAAAGTATGCTGTAGTTAGGTTAGGGTACTTTTGGCTGATTTTAAGAATCCTGTTCAGCTGGGTAATGTGGCCTGAGGAGTTGTAGTTGTGGTTTTGTCTTTGGATGATTTTCTTAATTAACATGAGTGAGATTCCCATTGACTGGTTTAGAAGCACAATGGAGATGAGCCTTTTTAACACATTTCATCGCCTTGAAAATTAGGATCTAAGCTGTTTGTTGGAATGTTTTGAATGGGGCTGTTCCACAGGGAGTCCTAAGTTAGGGGTATAGGATGTTTTGGATAACTAATTTGGGATTTTTTTCCTGGTTATTTGAAGGATTTAATTACCAGAAGAGTTTCTATTTTCAGCAGAACTATTTTTGTTTCAGTTCTTTAAAAATATGTCACACACTTCCTTGCCCCATTAAGCAGGCAGAATAGAACTAAACATAATTTAATATTTTTCTAATGAATCAGGGCTGTTCTACTGAAGGGTGGATGGTGTGAGATACTAAGGGGAACCTGAAAAGATCTTAGGGAGCTTGCTTCCTTATATTGCTCTCTTCTTGCCCCTCTTTCTCCTCCTCTTCCTCCTTCCTTCTTCCCCTCCCTCCCCTCCCTTTTTGTAACAAAACCCACAAAAATTATTTACTTCTTTTAAAAGTAGAGGGGAAAATGATCTGGAAAGAGGAATATGGCCACCTTCATGTAAACTTAGTGAATCAAAGATTGAAGCAACCTTTTACATTGACTTGGCGTTCATTTTCATTTGCTCTAATAAAAGTCATCTTTACTATCTTTATCAAGGTTCTTTTGGCTTTTTTGGATCATGCAGTGTTTTAAAAAATCATTTGAGCATCAGTAATGTGTTGTGCCACACTAGCCTTGTGGTTAGGGATAGCCCACTCTTTCCTTTTGTAATGCCCCACCTCCTGTTGAAGAAGGCCTTGGTTTTCCTTTGGTGTCTCACGGCTGCCTTTCGTTTCTCAGCCCCTCCTGTCAACTTGCTTCTTTCTCCTTCCTGATTTCTCAGTTCCAGTCCCCTCTAATGTCCCAGAACCTTGACTTTAAGGCTAACACCAAGCAGAGTACCTTTTAGTTGGCAGATTATCTCATTACAATGCATTTTAAAATATGCATATGTATTTTGGTTCTCAATTCTTCATGTTCTTGTGACTTTTTTTTTTTTTAAACACGGGGAGTCTTTTATTTTTTAATTTTTATTTATTTTTGAATATATCTTTATTGATTTCAGAGAGAGGAAAGGAGATGGAGAGAGATATTGAAACATCAGTGATGAGAGTCATTGATTGGCTGCAGCCCGCAACCCGGGCATGTGCCCTGACTGGGGATCGAATCCCGATCGCCTGGATCCTAGGTCGACACTCAACCGCTGAGCCACTCCCGGCTGTGCTCTTGTGACTCTTGTGACCATCCACCCTTCTCTTCCCACCTCCTATTTGTTGGGCAGGGTATTTGGGTGCTGGGTTTTACTGTTGATAATGACTTCATTTTCTAGAAAACTTCATTAAGACTGTCAAAATTTTAATGCAGGAAATGATGTACATAGGAGATTTCCACAGTTGATAAGGTACATATGGATTTACACATACAGCACAAAGTTTGCACACAGTTTGGTTCAGATTAAAGGGGAACGCAGCCTGCTGGAAGGTATATGTTAGGACAGGCCTCTGAATTTACTGGCGCCTCTCCTCCTCCTTAGCCCTACCCATACCACCTTATAAAAGTGCCCCTTTAGATATTACTTATCTTGTCCTGGGATAGGACTAGAAAGGTTCAGTCATTAGGAATGATGGCTGAATTCCTAATGCAAAGTTTTAGAGCTGCTTTCCTTTTCAACAGGAGGAAACAATCTTTCTTTCTTTGGTTTGTATACAGGTTCTAGTCAATACTGCTTGCTGTGTTTTGATGTTGATGGCTAAGCTGATCCAATGTATTGTGTTCGGCCCTCTTCGAGTGAGCGAGAGACAGGTAAGTCCAGACAGCAAGGATAGATTCTTGTGACCAGAGTTTTTTTTTGCAGTGATATAATTTCAGATTTCCAGGAAAGTTGCATTGATATTACGAAGAACCTGATTCATAGTTAACATTTTGTCTCATTTGCTTTAACTTTTGCCTGTTGTTTCTATACTTATTTTTTCTGATCTGTTTTTAAAGTTGTGTACATCATAGCCCTTTACCTCCAAATACTTCAGTATATATTTCCTAAGAGCAAGAACATTTTTTTGCATAACTGTAGCATAATGGTCAAAATCAGGAAGTTTAGTGTTGATAAAATATTTTGTGTAATCTCCAGTCCATATTCAATGTAGCCAGCTTGTTCCAATATTGCTCTTTAGAGCTGTTTTCCCCATGACTTTTATGAATGTAGTTTTAAAAGAAGCATAGATTTTAGTTTGAATAATCATAAATATCTTTAGAATGAATATGGATTCTTTTCCAAAGGAATTTACTGAGAGATTTTAATTTTTCCCTTTGGAAAAGTAATTTAGGATTGTTCTACAAGCAGAAAATTAGATGCTTTCTTTTTTTTTCAGGTGAGACTGATTGAACATGATTCTCAGAATGCGTATGTGAGCAGGGCAAATAATAAAGAATTATGCCACAGGATACTGCATAGATCAGCAGTTCCCCAAAGATTTTAGTGGATAGAGTATAGAATGGTGTGTTTTAAAATAAGAATTTAGATCTGACTTTTAAAATAACAACATACAAATAAAACTATATTTTACTTTATCTCATCTCAGTGCTAAGACACAGGAACCTACTCCATTAAAAGTACAACAATGGCTTCACTCCTTACTTACGCTTTTCAACCCAGATCTCCTGTTATCAGATCATCCGAGGTCCTAGTTTAGAGCTGAAATGCAGTTACTGTGGGGGTTGAGCTTCTTGGATGCTGTTATGAGCAGGACTGTTTGTTTCCCCAGAGACTTTTCATTAATATCATCACTTTCTCCAAAATATCAACTCCAGAAGTCTCCCAGATTCCCGTCTGTGGAATGTAGACTTTTTTGGGTAGAATACAAAAGCTGCTTTTAATGCTTCTTTCTTCTTCAAGAAAAACTTTTGACTTGTGGGCCAGAAGTTGATCAGGCAGGTAAGCCATCTAATTGCTGATGGATTGAGCTGGCACCAGTGGGCCTTAGATACACTACTGCTTTCTTTTTCTAAAACGTTAAGTATCAGTTTGAAACTTAACAAAAAACAACCTAGGAGTATTCCAGAGATTTTTTACAAGACCTAGAGTTAATCATAATGGGCACATTTATTACTCAGCTCTGTGTTTAAGCTTTTCAGTGCAGAGAACATTTTCATGCTGTTCTGTGATGACTTTTTGACTGCTGTCATTCAGTAGCACTTATTAAGCACCATTCTGAGTTAGGACTAAATAGAACTGACATGGGTTTGCTCTGTGAGTGCTTAAAAGATCGAGACTGGAGGAATGCTAGAGGCAAAGACATTAACTACCTAAAATGGGATAAATATTAAACTAAAGTGGTGGTTTAGAACAAGGAAGTTTTTTAAGCACTTAATGCCTATTAGGCACTTGTCTAAGCACTGTACATATATTAACTTATTTAGTTCCCTCAACAATTTTATGAGTATGAGATATAAGCCGTTAAAAGGCCCCATTTTATAGGTGGGGACACCAAAGCACGGGGATGTTAAGTGACTTGCCCAAAGTCACACAGCAAATAGATGATGGAGTAAAGACTCAAAACCAGGGAACACAATGTCCTTGGTTAGCCTTGTGCTTTACCTGCCCCAGATCTGGAAACAGACATCCACCAAGGACTGCTGGTTTGTTTCTTCTTTGTACAAAAGGTGTACAGTCAGTGTACTGTGTGTAAAGTTCTCAGAAGAATTCTTTACATAGTCATGTGTCAATCTGTTACATGGTTAGGTTCAAGTTCAGTTTCATTCAATTTTGCTTTTTTTCTGTTTTCATTTTTTTGACTTTGTGAAATATTTACATGGTTCCAAACTCTATATAAAAGTAGACTTAGAAGTCACGTTTTTATCCCACCATCCCCATAGTTGGCTTGATAGTGTATTTTAATATCTGGTGGCTCTTTTTTCAATAGAATAAAGATTTTTAAAACTGGAAGTCCTGAGTGTAGGGAGAGTACAGTGAAGCAGATATGCATTGGTCATGGGACGTACACTTACACAGCTTCTTTGGAAGTCAGGTAGATGGCTGGATAATGCTGAAGAAATAGAAACTTATGCAGAGATATTCATCACAACATTTTCTGAATGGTGAAACAATGAAAAACAGTTTCAGCGTCCATCTGTAACCACTAAAATGATATACTCAGAGAATATTCACTGACATTGATAAGAGTCTTGCAGTATGATAGTGAAGTAAAGCAGTGTACAGAAAATGTTTTGCACACAGGAAGAAGCTAAGAAAAACGCATGAAAATGTTAAGACATCATTTTTGTTGTATTTTTTTTTTTTTACTTTTATTGATTATGGGCTGCCAAATGAGCATGTTATTTTTGAATCTGAAAGATGTTAAAAAAAAAAGTCTAATCTTTTCTATTGCTTGTTTTAAGAATCCAGAGAACAGACATAGTATAAATATTTGTAGCCCTTACCATTCTTTTCTATTTTGTATTGGAAGTATAAATATATGTATTATTTAATTCATGAGGAATTAGACTAATATCACTCCCCCCCCTTTTTTAAAAAAATATATCTTTATTGATTTCAGAGAGAGTAAAGGAGAGGGAGAGAGAGATAGAAACATCAATGATGAGAGAGTCATTGATCGAGCCCGTAACCCGGGCATGTGTCCTGACCGGGAATTGAACCCCCATCGCCTGGATCCTAGGTCAACGCTCAACCTCTGAGCCATGCCCGGCCGGGCATCACTCCCTTTTGATGACTGAAATTCCCTAAGTGATTTAAGATTATAATCCAAAGTCTGCAAATTACTTTCCAGGAGTCTTACCTCTATTCTTCAGAGGGCTTATTTTTTCCTTTGCCTTTTATGTTCTTGTGGACACGTGTTAGAGCTGAGATAGAATGTTTTCTCCACAGAAGTCAGCTTTTGTTATGTTAACTTCTCTTAAATGGGTTAGATGTGATGGTACTAACCTTTGCAAACATTTTTCTTTTTAGCACCTCAAAGACAAGTTTTGGAATTTTATTTTCTACAAGTTCATTTTCATTTTCGGTGTGCTGAATGTCCAGACAGTAGGAGAGGTGGTCATGTGGTGCCTCTGGTTTGCTGGACTTGTATTTCTGCATCTGATGGTTCAGCTCTGCAAGGACCGATTTGAATATGTGAGTTTTTAGCCAAGCTCTTTGCTTGCTGTGCCACACATTTGCCAGGTTTATATCCTATAATGTGAGGGAGCCATAATAGGCGTGTCGGGGTAGGTCTGTAGAGGAAGACTTCTGGATCAGGTACCCACTGCCTGTTTCTTGAGGGACTTTTTGCAGCAGCCAAGGAATGCGGGATCAGTGTCTCCTAGGGAGGCTTCCTCCCCTACACAATGGTGTATTACATTACAGTCCACGTGGGGTCAGTTCGCCTACACAAGTGTTTCTGTCACAGCACAAGAAACCTTAATATATAAACTGGATAAAAGCTGGTCTCTTCCAGATATTTTCTCCTCTAGTTTGCTTCCATTTCCCTCCCTCTTACTCTGGCTCTTGGAGCTCTTATTTCTGATTAATTTACATTATTTCCACCCCTGGGCAAGGACTGAATTAGCTCTCTGGTTTCCTTGGTCCCAGGAGAAGTGAATCCTTTTCCAGCTGGGCACAAGATCTGCCTCTTGGCTTCAGATCAGAGCTCTGCAGGTGAACCCTCACTCTTGAGTGCTCCGAACTAATTTCATAGGACCCAGATAAACCCACAGTTCTGCTCTTCCATTAAACCCATTCCAGGGCCTTGTCTGCCCCTTCTTTACCCATTCATCATGGACCAGTGGCTTTTGCACCTCTGTGTGAGTTAATTCAGTCCCTAAAACTATAGCTCTTTCACAATTCAAGGCCAGGAACAGGAGCTTCTAACCTCCCTAACTGGTTTGCTGTCTACACCTTCCTGCTCAGGAGCTACAGCTCCAGGCCGCCTTTTCCAAGCTGTTGCCTCTCCTTGCATGCTATTAACATAACATTATAATACTGTAGTAGTAAATCCGCACCGGGGTTACATTTCAGTTGTCCTAGCCCTAACGGACTCCCAATGTCCTCCAAGTGGGTTCTGGGGAGGGGGTTAGAGCAAGAGCAAGAAAGAAACACAGTGTGGTGCTGTCCTGAGTCCTGTTGAATATTAGAAGAGAGAATTACATACCTCTGGAAAATTGCTTCTAGAGATTTATAATCCCACTGGTAGCATCCTTGAGAATTTGAGGTGACAATATAATGTGTATTGTTATATTCAGTAGTTTAAATGATAAAAATCTCTATATATTGTCTCATACTCATGTTTTGGTTGGTTGGAGGATTTTGGCCATCTGGTAATGGGATGCTTTTTTGTGCTTCCCATTTGGACATGAAGCTAAGCACAGATCCCCAAGCAAAGCAACCAAGATTAACCTTGAGTTTCTCATTGAAGTTTCACACTGCCACGAAGAAGAATGAGCTTTCTTCTTCTGTTTTGTATGTTTCAGCTCTCTTTTTCTCCCACCACTCCGATGAGCAGCCATGGCCGAGTTCTGTCTCTGTTGATGGCTATGCTGCTTTCCTGCTGTGGATTAGCGGTTATCTGCTGTGTCACAGGCTACATCCATGGGATGCACACATTGGCTTTCATGGCTGTGGAGGTAAGATGTAAGATGCAGACAGCTTTTTGCTCTGATCACATTTCTGAATATTTTCAAGGAAGCTAGAGGAGTATTGACAGGTTATTTCCACCCATGAAGTGACTGATGGATATTTGGTCTTTCACTGTAAGAAGTGTTTTTGAGTTCTGTCCTGTGTTGGGTACTGGTACTAAATGCTTTTATGTGTGTGATTTTGTGTAATCCTTGCTTCAACCTAATTAAAAGTGATTATTTTTGCCATCATTTAAACAGTACTTACTGTATACTAAGAATTGTTCTAAATACCTTACCTGTATTGACTCATTTTATTATTCCTGTTCATGCATTGGAAACAGGCAGAGAGGATGAAGTGAATTGCTTAAGGTTCCGGAGTGGCAAGTGGCACAATCAAAGACCAGTGACTCCAAAGTAGGAAGGATATTTCCCTTAAGATACCATAAGCAGTGATTGGTGGTGATTAAAAAGGGGTACTCTGTAATTGTGTTTTTTCAGATAGGGCATGAATTAAGATTTTATAGAATAATATAATATATAAACTATATTTATTATTTTGAAAGAATAATTTGATATTCATATATATTTTAAAGTTTGCCTCTTAAACCTTTCTGAAAATACCAGTTTCTATTCATTAGAAGTCAAAATTTTCTGAACTTATATTTAGTGACTTTGCTTTTTCCTCAGGCCAAAGGCAAAATACTTTTATCTTATCCATAATAGCAATTAATGAAAAATATGAAATGATAGATATATTAAAGCTGATTAGCTAATATCAAAAACACAAACTTTAAACTACTAATTGGGAATTTGTTGGAATAGGGTTAAAGTTTATTTTGCTTAATAGCTGTCATTTCTGAGTATAATATAGTAGGTTACTTAAAATTAGAAAAGGAACATTTAAGTGCTTAAAAAAAGCATTTGTAATCCTGGTTGAATACTTTCTGTGTGTGAAAAGTATACAACTATATTTTCTCTTAAAAAACATCTGTCTAAAACTTTATTTACACTGACCAGTGTTAATTCGTTTATTTTATTTTATTTTATTTTATTTATTTTTAAAACATATCTTTATTGATTTCAGAAAGAGGAAAGAGGAAGGGGAGAGAGAGAGATAGAAACATCAATGATGAGAGAGTCATTGATCGGCTGCCTAACCCGCAATCCAGGCATGTGTCCTGACCGGGAATTGAACCCCGATCTCCTGGATCCTAGGTCGATGCTCAACTGCTGAACCACGCTCAGCTGGGCAATTTGTTTATTTTAGATATACTTTATTATAAACCATCATTTGAATAATACTGTTTTCTTTTTTGGTTTTCTCTAACTTTTAATTAATATTAGGCCAGACTTTGAACAAGGTATACCTAAAAATAAAGACATTTAAATTAGGCCTGTTGGGTCATACTATAGTGCCTATTTTTATTTTAGTTCATTACTGTTTATTCTTTTAAGATAATTTATCATGGTATAGATTTGCTATTTTAAGCTAATATAGTTTTATTTTTACAGTGTTTCTCTTCTATGTATGGTAAAATATTTTCCATTTATAACTGGGAGTGCCCTAATCTCAAACATAAATGATTTAACAGTTCTATTCTGGTAGATTAAGAGGAAAATGGTCTTTTCTTTTTTTTAAAAAATATATCTCTGTTGATTTCAGAGAGAGGGAGGGAGAGGTTGAAACATCAGTGATGAGAGAGTCGTCATTGGTCGGCTGCCTCCTGCATGCCCCTGACTGGGGATCGAGCCTGCAACCCGGGCATGTGCCCTGACTGGGAATCGAACCGTGATCTCCTGGTTCCTAGGTCAATGCTCAGCTGCTGAGCCACGCCTGGCTGGACAGGGAAAATGTTCTTAATATCAATTTCTATAATACACAATACCACCAGGGGCTTATTTTGTTTCTGATTTCCTTCATTCTCTTTTCTTCCGTGTGGGCAGAGGGAGTGCACACAACGTTATGTAGAGAGCAGGTGCTCATATCTAGGGTAGTGCTACCTAAATTATACTTGGGGTATAGGCTCACCAAATATTAAAAAAATCCTTCTTAGGTAATCAGTGTGTAACTTAATGCTGTATAAAATAGAAGTGGGCATCCAATCACTAGGATGACTCCAGATTGTAGAAGGTATCCTCAGGAGATGGACAGGTGTAATTGATTGTCACCTATCAATAGAAAAGAGCTCAATAAAAGTTGAGTTGCATGAAAATATTCCATGGAAGTTTGAAGCAGATGAAATAAAATGGTTGGTAAACTTGAACAACCACTGTTTTTTCCTTTTCATTTTATTGAGGTGTCGCTGACATATGGCAGGCACTATAAGTTTAGTTGTACAGCATCCAGACTTGACTTACACATACTGTGAAATGGTTACCATAATAAGTTTCCTTAGCATTCCTCGTATCGCACAGTATCGCACAGTATCCCACACAGCACTGTCAACCGTAGTCATCATGTTGTCCATTACACCCCCAGGACTTATGTATCTTATAACTGAAAATTTGTACCTTTCGACCCCCTTCACCCACTTCTCCCATCCCCACACTCCTTGGACAACCTTTGAAATTGAACTGAGAAATGTTTGACTTTTATCATTTTGTAAAAGTAAGTTTGGCCTGAGGAATCCTAACTTTGACTAAAAAGAAAAATGTATCTGTTTTTTTTATAGTCTCTTCTTGTCACAGTGAGGACTGCTCATGTGATTTTACGGTGAGTAGAAATTTGGGAGGGAGGTGATTAGATCTATTCATACAGTTTATTTTAAGATATAATGTGTATAAAATATATAAAAATGTGACTATCCTATGTCATGTTTAAACCAAGTTCAATTGTAACAGAAAATATTAAGACGATTTTTCTGTTTTCATTGCAGATATGTAATCCACCTTTGGGACCTCAATCATGAAGGGACGTGGGAAGGGAAGGGAACGTACGTCTATTACACAGATTTTGTCATGGAGCTCACTCTCTTGTCCCTGGACCTCATGCATCATATTCACATGTTGGTAAGTTTCCTCAGAAGGAGCTAAGGTTTTCAGACTCAGGAACCCTGGTTAGTACATTAACAAATAAAACATTGGTGCATGAGCCATTTAAGACCATAAAAGAACGCAGCTGTGCCTTTCCTCTTTTTGCCACTGGGTATAAAGCAGTGTCCTGGAACCACTTTGGCTGGCGCCCAGCTCAGGAGGAGTTTGCTGACTCTCCTAGGAGATTGTGAACTCTGCTGACCAAGTCAATAGATAATTCTTTTAGCATAAAGTTAAGGGGTTTCCTCTGCCCATAGTTTCTGTGGGTTGTAATATTTTGCAGTTACTTTGTAAGTGGTAATGGGAATTCTTGCAGAGTTAGCTACTTCATGGATTCATAAATTTTCCATCTTTGTAGTTAAAAACATCTTTATATTTAAATCCTCCCACGTCATTGGCGTGCAAGAAATGACAACGTTGAGCACCTCATTCATTGGTTAGTACGTCAGTGATCTCATAATGGTGAGAGTCAACATATTTGGTGGATAATTTATTTAAATTATAAGCCTATCAAAGTAGTATTTAAAAACTGTTAGGTTAGATACAACACATTTCTAAATAACTTTGAAAATAACTTTGAAAACGTACTTTAAAAAAACCATCTATAGCTTTTGTTAAGGGAAAAAAAAAAGATCTCCCTCTGCCAACCCCCCAACAAGTGCTCAGAGATCACTGTTAACATTTTGTTGTATTTACTGCTGCTTTCTATGTTCAAATACGTAACAATTAAGAGCTTCTGTTGCACACCTCACCTTCATCACTAGCAGGCTCACATTCATTTTTATTTTATTCTCTCCCCCTCTTGTGAAGTTATTTGGCAACATCTGGTTATCCATGGCCAGCTTGGTCATCTTCATGCAGCTGCGTTACCTGTTTCATGAGGTCCAGCGTCGAATCCGCCGGCACAAGAACTATTTGCATGTCGTTGGCAACATGGAAGCCAGGTGAGTAAGCACAAGGTGCCATTGCCCAAGTTGACTCATTTTAGATCTTTAAAAATAGCATCCCAGGAGAACTTGCTTTTGTAAACTGGTAACAGAATGGTGAAGAGTACAGGCTCTGGAGTCAGACTGCCTGGGTGGGAGGTCCCACTTACCTGTGATTGTGGGCAGTTTACTTAACTCTCTGTGCCTCAGTTGCCTCATCTCTAGGGGTAATAGCAGAACCTTCTTCCTGGAACTGTTGGGATGATTCAGTGGGATAATATGTGTAATAAAGTTGGAATATTCTAGTATTGGATATGTAGTATGTGCTCAGTAAATATTAGGTTCTTATTATTTTGTCATTTTTATCATTATTATTATATGGAAGCTTCCTTGGGTATCAGCCCTCTTTATTTTAAGAAGAGGGGTCTCACTTATTCTTTACTCATGCATGTTTACACACACACACACACACACACTCTCTCTCTCTCTCTCTCTCTCTCTCTCATACACTCACACATTCTTAACCTCATTGAAGGAGGCACTCACTTGCCAACCTGAAGGTAAAACAAGCCTAAAAGTGTGAAATTAATGGATATCCTTTTTGTGTCCAAGGGGACTGTTTGGCTCTCTGGGGGTCTTACCTCCTCTGATTTGCCCAGAAATGTTCCCTCAAGTTGTCACTAACAGGAGCCATTGTTAAGACAAAGTTAGTTTCTGTCTATAAATTTCTTACTTGCTTTATGATAGGCCATGAAGAGAAAACAGGTGTAATATTTTTGATGGTTGGCAGTTTTTTACTGAATTCCTTTTTACTGCATTCCTCTATAACTGTGCTGTTGGAAAGGTGCCGTCTGTCCAGTGGTGCTCGGAATACGTTTGTGGAACTGATCCCTGCTTGGTGTGCTCTGTTTACAGGTTTGCAGTTGCAACTCCAGAGGAGCTGGCTGTCAATAATGATGACTGTGCCATTTGCTGGGACTCCATGCAGGCTGCAAGGAAGCTGCCATGTGGCCATCTCTTCCACAAGTAGGAGCTTCGGGAAGGGCCTGGTGTTCTGTCTAGGGCATGCGGGTGGTTTTTGTGCTGAGCTCAAGAGGAATCCTAGCAGAGGGGTGGGGACATTACCTCAGATTGGCTGTGGTGCTCTTCAGGGTTTTGAAGAGAACGCCAAGGTTATGGCAGTGTTAGTGGGCAGCTAACGTAGCGGGAGAGAACAGGTCATTGGCATGGAGGATAATTCAGCCACCTGGGTTTTTAGGTGGTCTGACAGAGTTGGGAAGGAAGACGGTGAGCCATGTGATGAAGTGTTGAAGAAGGGTCATGACCAGGAGCTTGGTAGATGACCGTGTGCATTAAGGAATTAATGTTCACAGCTGAACATTCTAGCAGTAAGAGTGAAGTAGGGCAAAGGTGATGCTGACAGATGTTTCTCAACATTTAAATCTCACCTAGTGTTAAATAGAAAGTAAAATTGCAGCACATTTGATACATTCAGAGTACTTCTGGTGAATTCTCACAGAATATGCTAAGGATATCTTATTTGCACTTTTTGGTAGCTCCTGTCTTCGTTCCTGGCTAGAACAAGACACCTCCTGCCCAACATGCAGAATGTCTCTGAACATCACTGACAATAATCGTGTCAGGGAGGATCATCAAGGAGAGAACTTGGATGAGAATTTAGTTCCTGTCGCAGCCGCTGAAGGCAGACCTCGCTTAAACCAACACAACCACTTCTTCCACTTCGATGGTTAGTTGGTTTCAGCCTCTAAAACCGTATCCAAAGGGTGATGCTGTTTTAGTTGTAAATTGTCCTGTATAGGCCAGTTTAATGTAATATTTCAGTTTTAATTGAAACTGCTCAGAAGGTATTGATAGCACTGAGGGGCTGGTTGTTGTGTACCAGGCACTCTGCTAGATTCTGTGTGAGCACGGGGTGGGCTGGGGCAGGGAGGAGGAGGCAGCAAAAGCCTCAGCCATGCCTGCAGGGAGCACACTTGATCAGTTTAATAGTTAACTGTTGCTCCTAATTTATTGCATTGGTGTAGTACTTAAGCATAGAATATAGGGTCATTGAGTAGCCTTTCTAGTGAGTGTCAGAAGCAGAATCAGAGCTGGAACCCTGTTTCTTTACCCATAAAATGTGAACAAACTCTACCTCCTAGCAGTGAAAGGAGTTGAAATAAAAACCACACTTAAAATTCGAAGGCCTGGGGTACCATATCAGGGGCTGTGGATCATCCTTCCATAATTCATACCATTGAGCTGTTCAGTTTCATCAATTCCAATACCACTAAATTGGATGAGTTCACATTTCTTACTGTAAAACGTCTCTGTGGCTTTCTTTTAGGAGGAGGGCTATTCAGATCTCTGATTTGAGTTTACAAGGGTGGAGCATGGTGGGAGTGGGGTATATTGGTGAAATCCTGATAGGAAGGACTGAGGGAAGTAGAGTCAAGTCTCAGGAAGAGATGACGAGGGCTGCTTGACTAGCCGGGTTGGGGGTGCTGGAGGGGTTTAGAGGGGCCTGCTTTGGTGGTTATTAATTAAGGCCTCTACCAGGTAAAACTTCTGAAATATACTAGCTGATTTGGACATGGGTCCTGGCTATATAATCTATTATTTTATGAATTATTACTAAAAACTTGGTCAAAATAGAAAAGTCAACATTATTTCCCCTTAGTAAGTACATGAGGTAAGTTTCAGTTTTTCAATGGGCACATTTTGTTGGGCAAGACCTTTGAGATGGCCATTGAACTTGTTTTTATATCCCATGCCTCTGCTGCGCTTCTTGTGAAGGAAAGAAAAATTACCCTTCAGTGTGTGGCTTGATATTGAATTGTTTCACAGCCAATACTTGCTGTCATTATATTTTAGGGTCCCTTTTTCTTGGAGAAACAGCAGAAGCAGCCAACTTCTTGATGCCATTAGCCCACAAGCCTGTGTCATAAAACTCTTTGAAATGAATTTTGAATCAATCAGGACTTTAAATCAGATTATTAAGGAGAAAAGACTTATGAAACAAATTGTGAAAATGCTAAGTGAGTAGTATTTGTGTATAGTGTGAAAGAGAGGAGCAAAAACTCATCTACTGTCGCAGCTTAAGAGCCATGAAAACCTCCTTATATTTTAGGCCACTGGATTCAGGGCCATTGAAGTGTTCTGAAACCTCACTGTCTGGCTTCATATCCTAGCCACCTTAATTAGTTTGATCTTGGGCAAGTTACCTAACTTCTGCGTGACTTGGGGACCAAAAACCAAGGGAACTAGAGTCAAATCTTTAAGAACAGTAAAATGGGGATAATCCTAGATTGCGCCATGTGGGGTTTCAGTGAGGATTAAATGAGCTACTGCATGTGAAACACTCAGTACAAAAGGCCTGGCATACAGTGAGCCCTCAGTGAATACCAGTTGGTGTCGTGGAGTGGCCAGCTCCAAGGTTGATGGCAACAGGGAGAGAGGTCTTTAAACCTGTTCTCTCTTCCTTGTTTCAGGGTCCCGGATTGCAAGTTGGCTGCCGAGTTTTTCAGTTGAAGTGATGCACACCACCAACATTCTAGGCATCACGCAGGCAAGCAACTCCCAGCTTAATGCAATGGTAAGGACCGCCAGCTGCTTTGAGAAGAGTGGGGGAAGGAAAGCTGGAACATGTGTGCGGTGGGAACGACTTTGTTGGTCTTAACTTGGCTCTGCCAGGATTTTTAGGGGCATTTTACTTATTCATTGAGATCACTCAGATTCCCGTGTTTTAAATTTTAAAACTGGTTTGGAAACCAGCTTTTATTTTACTTTGTGGCAGATAATCTGACCTTTTCTGGGCACTGCTAGGTTCACTGTGTTGTGATGTAGGCCAGTCTTGGACTATCCTGATTTTAGCCAGAATTAGTGGGGGAATTACTGACTGAAGTGAGTGATGTGCCGTGTATTAAAGGTTGTACTAGGTCTACCAGATGTGTTTTTTTGACCCTCGTCCTCTCCTTCCCCAAAATAAATAAATCCATGCACACACACACACACATACACCTGTGTGTGTATGTGAATATATATCTTGAGATATTGAGGCATGCTATTGGCTTAAGGATATTGTTCAAATACTTCAAGATTCTTTGTATTTTTCTAAACTTTGTCACTTGGTGAATTATTTTATAGTGTTGGAGACACTTGTTTGACTACTGTTGAAGTTCAGTGTTCGTTGCGATAATAAATGTATGAGTATTAACATGCCAACTTCCTTAGTCTAGCAAGGGCCTCTGGCTGATGTGGGTAAGCCTGGCCAGTACTTCAGAAGGTCACTGGTCATTTGCTCATTTATTCATTAACTTTAATATATTTATTCAACAAATTCATACTGAAAGCCTGCTCCTGTGACAGGTGCTACGTGATGTAAACAGAGTGCACAGCACCTGCCATGTAAGCAAGGTGGGTGTGAGCCCTGCTCTCAAGATGTGTTCTTCTGGCTGGGGAGACTGACTGTCAACAAACAGGATCATTGCTGATGTGCTGAGTGCTTTGAAGGCAGTGAGGCAGTGATGTATAGGGGGTAAAGGCTATTAGAGGAGGCATTCCGGGAGGTTCTCTCTGAGGAGGTGATATTTAAAAAACTGAGATGTGCAGGATGAGGAGGCAGATCAGGGGTGGAAGCAATGGAAGCAGATACAGAGGCCATGAGGTGAGAAAGTTCTGGAAACAGAGGCCATTGTGGTTGGAGCCCACAAGTCGGGAACCAAGATTGTGACATAAATTGAGATTGCAGGGACTTGCAGGCTACAATCCAGTTTAAAATTTATAATTTATAATGAAAGTATTAGAAAGCCATTCAAGGCTTTCTCTCTCACCCAGGGGACTGACGGAATGATTTTGCTTCTGAGAGAAGGAATGATAGAGGGGCAAAAATGGAAGAAGCGAGACCAGGTGGGAGGCTGTTGCAGTAGTTTAGGCAAAAGAAGATGGTGGCTTGGACAGGATGTATGCAGTAAAGATGAAAGAAAGACGCAGGTTGAGGGAAGTGGGGAAATGAAAGCATCTAAGCAAATGGCAGTACCATGTCTTTTTTTTTTTTTAAAATATATCTTTATTGATTTCAGAGAGAGGAAAGGAGAGGGAGAGAGAGATATAGAAACATCAATGATGAGAAAGTCACTGATCGAGCCCGCAACCCGGGCATGTGCCCTGACTGGGAATCGAACCCTGATCGCCTGGATCCCAGGTCGACACTCAACTGCTGAGCCACGCCCGGCCGGGCAGTACCATGTCTTGAGATGGGCAAGACGAAGGGATAAACAGGATTGGGGACAGGGAGTTGCTGTCATGTCAGGCTGGGGAAGTTGGGATAGCTGTGAGACATCCGTAGAGATGTCACGTAAGCAGTTCTGGACCTCAGTAAAGAGACCAAGCTGGAGATACACATTTGGGAGTTTTAATCTATAGCTGATATTCAAAGCAGGGGACCGGATGGCTTCTCAAAGAGAAAAGGGCTCAGGGCTGAGGTCTGGCAGGGAGGGAGGAGCCATGACCATGGGTGGAGGAGGGGAAGGAAGGAAACCAGAACGTGGTGAGCCAAGCCTGTGGGAATTCTCAGAAGACGAGGTCTGAGAAGTGCATGTGGATATGGCCGTGGAGGTGGTCAGCTAGCTGGAGAAGAACAAGCATTTTCCGTGGCCTGAGGAATTGAATACAAGATTGTGGTGGATTGAAAAATGTGTGGGAGCTGAAGAAATAGGCAGTGCCTGACAGTATGTTATAAAAGGGAGCAGAGATGTGGTGCTTGCTGGGGACATGGCATCAGGGGAGCTTGTTTTGTGTGTGTGTATGTGTGTGTATTTTCAGACATTTTGAACAGGTCATTTATTCACAAGTTTCAAAACCTACAGAGGAGTATCAGGTGAAGTCACTTTTGCACTCAGCCAGGTTGTCGGCAGTGAGGGTGGCGTCGTGGTGGTCAGAGGTAGTGTGCAGCCAAATGCAGCCTCTGATGCTTCTCTCAGGCTCTGTGTGGAGACGGGTCAGGCAGTTGTGGAAGCTTGGCAGGTGGATCACATCACCTGTCTCCTTAAAAAATCAGAATTATGTTCCTGGAGTTGGTGTGTTTAGAATTCTCAGGCAGGCCCTGGTGTTCTTCCTCCAGTTCCCTGATGGATTGGAACAGCCTATTTTTAGCACAAGTAATTTACTAGAATCATGCATTTTTTATAAAGGTTCAATATTCAACTTACTGGATTTTCTGGAAGGAAAGTTTTGGTCTCATAAATGAATCTTGGATATTTTAAATTTGGGAAATGAGGGGAAGCTGTTGAGGAAGAGATGGATGTTACCTGGTTCCGGTTTTTATGGACTCTTGTTAGCTTTGCTTGGACCTAGGCAGAAGTGACCCACTCACATTCATATACACAATGAGGGGATCCCAGTACCCAGGGGATCCCAGTCCTCTGCTGTGCACCTGCCTTCCCCCACCCCAGTGACTTTAAGCAGAGCTTTGTGCAGGATTCACCCTGGTCATTTCTCTCAAGGCCTGACCCTGAGGCTCATTTCCCCTCTTTGTACTAACGGCATTTCCTTAGGAGCCACTGTCCTGATAGTAGACTTTATTGTACCCCTAAAGCAATTAGAGTTATCCTTTTCTTATTTTTTTCTTTTGATCATTGGGACTTTTCCACAAATAAAAGCTTGACCATAGCACTGTAAAATGAATATGCATAAATGGAAAACAAGACCTGGAGCCTCTTTGATGAAAGTATGGATAGTGCTGTGCCAAGACTCGTGCCTGCTCCCCCACACGCTCACACTCACCCCGGAGCCCTAAGTGGACTGAGCATTTCTAGAGTACAGTTTGAAAACTATGGCTCCAGAGCAATATTAGCAATTCACACTCTCTAATCTTTATATTCAAATTGAGTTATCATTTACATATAGTAAATTCACCCTTGTAGTATCCAGGTCTGTGAGTTCTGTCAGACTTGTGCAGTTATTAAGATAGAGAACCACCTCCGCTATCATGATAGAGAGCCGTGCAGTCCCCCTCCCCAGGTCCCACGGCGTCCCTTGTAATCGCTTTCTTTTCCCGCCCCTACCCTCTGGCAACCACTATAATTTTGCCTATTCTGAAGTGTCATGTAAGTGGAATTTTTTCAGGCTTCTTTCATGTAACTCATTTGAATTTCACCCATGTGGTATGTAGCAGCAGTTCCTTTTCAAAACTATCTTTAAGGAGAACGCATTTTTATAGCCCACTTTGAATGTGCGCTTTTTAAAACTAGCACATTGTTGTTAAGCCTCTTTCAGGGCCCAGCTGAATTTCTGTATACTTTTTATTTTGAAATTGATGTCTCAAGTTATCTGTTGGGCATCCTGGAGAAATATAAAAGAGGGAGTGTAGTTGGACAGTGAGCTGTAGAATAGAAGTGGCCCCTTACCTTTGTTTTCAATGCAGATGCCAAGTTCAGTGGCCAGAGCCTGCCATACAGCATGCCATCATTGAGTAACTGTTGAGAGTGAACATTCTGTGATCTTTATGTTTGTGTTCCTATAGGCTCATCAGATTCAGGAGATGTTTCCCCAGGTCCCATACCCGCTCGTGCTGCAGGACCTCCAGCTGACACGCTCAGTTGAAATAACCACAGACAACATTTTAGAAGGACGGATTCAAGTACCTTTTCCCACACAGGTAAACTGGGGATTTGAGCATGATAAATGGATTCTGTCTTCACAAACATTTAATCCTCTAAAGTAACTTTTTTAGTTACTTTAACAGCTAAATATTATTTATGACTTGATGAAGAGTTTCTGTAATTTCCCCAACTTTCCAAATTATGACTGAGAACAGACCCACCAAAGAGGCTTGGGTTAAGACAAGAACAAATGTACTTGGGTCATTTATTTTTATTTTTATAGATGTACACCCAAACCAGCCTACCCTTGCCAGTCCAGGAGGTCATAACATTGGAACAAGGATTGGCAACCTTTTTCTGTAAAGGGCAGATAGAACTTATTTTAGTCTTTGTGGGCCATACAGCCTCTTTGTAACATCTCACCTCTGCCCTCGTAGCACAGAAGCGGCTGTGGAGAACATGGGCATGAACACAGCTGTGTTCCAGTAAAACATGAGTTATAAAAGTAGGTGGAGGGTGAATGTGGACCGTGGACAGGAGTTTGCCGACCTGTCTCTAGGAGATAATGCCATCGGCCCCTGGTTGGCTTTGCACGTTGGCATGGTTTTCTCCTTGATATTATAGCTATGTGAGGCTTGTACTCTTGACTTTTTAAAAAACGTCAGGTTTCCTAGCCCATCATATATAACCACTTTGATGGGTACAAGAAGTATTAACATTTTAAAAGCAAGCTCTCTGGCAGGACCAGAGAAACATTTACCAAGAAATTATTCAACTTCGGTATATAAAAACATGGAAATCTATTAATGAAATCCTAAAACTTGAGAATCTTTGAAGAGGGAATGAGCTTGGATTTTGGCGTCAAGTGGGCTGGGATATTCATTGAGGCTCGAGAGTCCTTACCTATTTGAGCTTGCTGTTGGCTTTGTATTTCCCAGCAGCAGACCCTGAAATAAGGATTCACAGTCCAGTAGTTAATTTGGGAAATGTTCTAGGAAACAGAGGCCGCTGATGGGACTGCGAGATGGAGAAGAGAAGGTGGCCAGCAAAGGGTTTGCTATCGAGCAGGTTCCTGTCGAGGGTGACTAGAGCTGATCCCACTGGGGGCTTCTGGGTCCAGTTTTGAACTCATGTCTCTCTTGAGAGCTGAGGAGCTGGTGCTTATGCACCAGTTCCCATACATTGTTGGTTGAGGGCTGAAAATGAGAAGAACAGCAGCTCCTATTTCATAGACGCTAAGAAGATGAATGAAATGATCAGGTCAGGGGTTTCCCACAAAGTGTGCAGTCGATGTGACCTGCTGTTGGCACTTTGTTATTGTGTAGTTACTGTTACTGGAAGGGAAATGGAATGTGGAGCAGATGGATAACTCAAGCTTGTGCCTCAGGCTCCTGTGTCCAGTCTGTAATCTTAGTAGCATTAAAAAAAAAAAAAAAATGTTTTTATTGATTTCAGAGAGAGGAAGGGAGAGAGGGAGAGAGAGAGATAGAAACATCAATGATGAGAGAGTCACTGATTGGCTGCCCACTGGGGATTAAGCCCACAACCCCAGGCATGTGCCCTGACCAGGAATTGAACCACAATCTCCTGGTTCATAGGTTGATGCTCAACCACTGAGCCACGCTGTCTGGGCCTTAGCAGCATTTTCATTTTTTGGTGCTGGGACTCACTGGTGGGACTAGCTCCTCTGCACTCCACGTTTTTCCTGTACCTGTTTAAGTTTGGAACGGCTCTGTACTGACTGTGGTGCTGTCTCTTTCAGCGGTCAGATGGCATTAGACCTGCATTGAACAATCCCATGGAAAGGCCAAACAGTGACCTGGAGGAGGGAGAAACTTCTGCCCAGGTAAGGTCTGCATACCAGAGTGAGTGTACAGGGTTGGGGAGAGACATGTGCCTGGCAGTGATCTTCAGTCCTGCCTTTTACATTCATGAGGCACGGGGCAAGGGTGTGGAAGAGGTCCATACATCATATATGTCTCAGTATTTAAGGTTAACACACCATGCTGTGCCCAGGGTGTGGCCTGCTTTCCCCCCAGAGCCTGCAGCCCACTCCCTGGGGATTGATTGTCTCAGGACCTGGAGGGGAAAGGATTATGTTCCCCTGGGCCAGCCCTGTCACCTTGATTGAGCTTGAGTGGTAGCACCAGGAAGGCAGAGTGAAGCTCGTCCTAGGACTCAGGGTGACTGGACTCACCCAAACCCAGATGGGGGCTAACTGGGGTTCAGCCTTCTAGAGCTGAAGCCATCAAATTATTCTCCCAACACTTCACCTGTTCCACTCAGCATTTCCAGGTCCTTCCATGCATTTCACAGAAACAAAACACCCTGAGTGGGGATGGGGTTGGAGGAGTGGGGTTGTCTTGCATCTCCAGTGTTTTGGATACCTGGCTTAGCTTAGATTTGAATGCTAGGCTGGTGTAGGGCATCTGTGGGTATAGCACGAGCACGCTTGAGTCCTGCCTTGGTTTCCTAATGCTATTTTTAGAGTTTTACATGAAGACTCCTAAATTAAAAAAAAAAATTTCTAACGTAGTGATGGGAAAGTATGTATTTGACAAGGAAGCTTGCTATATAACAGTTTTGGTCATTCTTAGGAGGTAAAAAGTCCTTGGGTAAAGCAGAAACTTTAATTTAGCCCAGTCATCGCATCAGTTATGCTCATCACTTAATTCAGTCTCTCTGGCTCAACTCAGGCCTGCATTAGGCAGGCTTGGAAGCCAGCAGGAGCTTAGGGTGGGCTTCCATATCCTTCCTGCATCCCCTCCTCCACTTACCACTGTTCTTTCTAACCTCCGGTAGGCTCAGGCTCAGGAAGAGAGGGTTAAGGTGGGCCATGTGACCCCACAGTGTGTGTGTATATGTGTGTCTTGTTATCTCTGAGATCTCCCTGCCCCATCTAGCACCAGAAACCTAAACTACACTTCTTTGAACTTGAGATGGCTATTTAAGACCACCCCTACCTTCATGGGAGCCACATCCCCCTCCAAGTGGTCCTCTTGGGTAGGACCCACTCCTGCTCCCAGTCCACAGAGCAAGGCCGCAGTCAGTGGAAGTTGAACTTGCTCTCATCACAGCCTTCTTGTTAATCTGCTACAAGCTAGTTTCTCTTAGATCTCTCAGGTGTGTGTGAGTCACCATCAGTCCCTGTGTCCCCCCAACTCTAGGGAGTATGAGTCAGGTGACATTGTTCTCTGGAAGTCCCCTTACTTGCTTTGCTGAAGGCAGGGGAGGAGGTAGTGGGGGCGGATGATGGAAAAGCTCCGCACACCGGCCTGTCCTTAGCCTTTTCCACCTCAGCTCTGTCGCTGCCTGGAGGTGGCAGCCTGGGTCTGTATCTGACAGCACCAGTGTAGATGGATGGCACCTGCCTGAGCATGTAGGGGCACCTGGACCTTGTCCTGGCCTTTGAGCTTCAGCCGAAACCAAGAGAATCCCATTTTAAATCCTGTTCCACAAGGAACCACATGATCTTAAATCTGTTTATAAAGATACTTAGAATTTACCCTTTTTATCTGCTTGACTGTCTTTAGAGTCAGGTGAGGGTATAAAATTTGTGCGGTGAGCATGATAAGAACTAAATTTTAGAGCAGTTATTAGAATTGAACAGAAAATTCCCAGAATGCAAACTAGCAATTAATGATTTTACCTTTCAAGAGTGCAGTCTCGAGGTGCATGTGTGATCATTCACCTGTTCCTCTGACATCGACCGTCCATGTGAGTCAGGTTCTGTTCTCACTGGTGCACAAGTCCGATTTGCGCCTACCCTCAGGGAGCCCACCTATGCCTTCATCACGTGCACCTGGTCCCTCCCTTTGGGCCCAGGAGAATGCTCCTTTGGGACACTCTGGACAGGTGGGGCACCTGCCTGGGAGGGTGGCCTGAGCTTACAGGGCCCCTTGCTTCCTCTGTGTGCAGGCGGAGCGTGTGCCACTGGCTCTCAGCCCTCGGCTGGAGGAGGCACTGGACTTCAGTGAGGTGGAGGCGGAGCCCAGTGAGGGGGAAGACTTTGAGGCCCGGGGGAGCCGCTTCTCCAAGTCTGCCGATGAGAGACAGCGCATGTTAGTCCAGCGGAAGGACGACCTCCTGCAGCAGGCGCGGAAGTGAGTTGGTTCCTCAGCCCTTGCTGGTCTAAGTCCCAGGTCTGAGCCAGTGCCCAAAGGCCATTGTCATGTCAGGCCCACAATCAGGTCCTCTTAAACAGATGTCAACATAGAAAACCATTCTATGTCACCTAAAAATTCAGATTTCAAACCTCTCTTGAGAAACCAGAGGATCTGGTAACATTGGGCTCCACTGGTGACTTCGGGCAGCTGCTGCTGTCGCCAGTCTTCTGTGGACATCTTCAGCCACACATACATGGACAGCACTTGTGCCAGCGTGTTCTACGCTCTTTATATTAATTATTCTGATTCTCTTGACAACTCTGAGGAGCACTGTAATTATACCCATTTGACAGGCTTAAAGCTAAAGAAACTGAGGCTTAGAGAGGTTAATACTGACCGTGGGCCCAGCCTCGGAGCAGAATGCACATCTGAGCCGCCTTCCCCGTGTCGGTGCAGCTGGAGCCTGGACTGTCCCTGTGGCTGTGCCAGGCTTTTTACTGACACTCTTGGGGACAAGGCCAGCAGTGTGTTCAAGGGGGCAGGTGTGGTGCCCAACATGCACCTTCTGAGCGTGGGGACTTCGTGCTGTGTGTGTATGTGGGAAAGGGACAGCCAGAGGACAGGGAGAGCTGAACTTGACGAGCCTCCTTCCTGGTGCAGAGAACACTTGTTCCTCTGCTCAGGGCCAGGGTGTCTTTCTCATGGGGTAGTGCCGAGTGACAGCTCCATGCAGGCACCTGGAAAACGAGGGGTATGTTTCTGTATGTCTGTACAGAGCTTCCCTCATGTCTCATGCAAATCCTTTGTTTTCTGTTCAAGGCGTTTCCTGAACCGAAGTTCTGAAGATGACTCGGCCTCAGAGAGCTGCCTGGCCTCAGAGAGCTGCCTGGCCTCAGAAGGCACAACCTCCGACCCTGTGACCCGACGTCTAAGGATGCGGACGGCGGGGGCCTCAGAAGGCACAACCTCCGACCCCGTGACCCTACGTCGAAGGATGCTGGCGGCTGCCGCAGAACGGAGACTTCAGAAGCAGCAGACCTCCTAGCGCTCCCGGCCTTCCTCAGCCACCTCTGCCCGAGCAGTGCGCCCCCTGGAGAGGCCTGTTCTCATCCCGCCTGCTGTCTGAAGTGGGCTTGACTGCATTGCCGCTGTATAAAGCATGTGGTCTTACTAGTGTTTGGACAGCTGACAAATGTAATCCTTTTTTGTAATCCTTTCTATGTGACATTTCTTCTCCCCTTAGAAACACTGCACATTTTAACTCTGGGCATGATCTCTTCTGGCATCGACTGGACTTCTTGGGGATGGGGAAGATCAGGAGGGCGTGGGCAGCCAGAGTCTCTCAGGCCGGCAGCTGATTACTGCTTTATGCATAAGTCACAATGAATGCTGGTGTCTCAGCTCCAAATCTGGCAGGAAGTGTGGGGGTTGGGGGGTAGGACTCATGAAGAGCTGACATGTACAGTGGGAGCTGACTCCACACCACAGGAGAGTCTCTGCCAAATGCTGTTCTTGTCAGGAAGTGTTCAGAATGTTGCAGGGGCCGGACCCCTGGGCTCCTGGACCCCTGGGCCCGCAGGGCATCTTGGAAAAAGCGACTCTTGGTTTGATATCTGGAGTAGCCCAGGGCTAGAATGTGAGCACGTGACCCATGTGCCCCAGAACATCCAGGACTTCCTTTCTGAGTCCCAGTCAAAGCTGGTTTTATTTCCGTTTTCGCTGGTGCTCCTGCGTCTCACGAGTTTACCCTGTGTGTGTGTCCTCTCCTCTCTGCATGTCACTGCCCCCAGATGTGGGGGGTGTGTGTGGGCAGCACTGAAGGGGTTGAGCAGCAGCTTTAGCTTATGGTTTGAATTCCTTGGCCGAGTCAATACCGAAGGCTGTGGATTTGGTCCTTGGAGAAAATGGTCCTTGGAGAAAATGTGGGCTTTACAAGATGGAGAGGACTCTCTGGAGGGCTTTGCTGGAGAAATAAAAGATACCTTTTCTATCTTCTCTGGAGCCCTCATTTTCATAACTGTGTTCCTGTTGGTGTAATTAGACATGGGAAGGCAAGATGCTGCATCCACCTGCTTGGAGCAGACCCAGGTCCTGACCCTTTTCAGATTCTTCACACATTTAACTTTAAGGATTTGAAACATGCAGTGATAGGTTACATAGTTCAGTTTTATGTCCTTTCGGATTAAGTTTTTTTAAATGTTTGAAAACAGTTTTACAGTAGTCCTTTGGGGGAGAATCCAGTATTACCTAAAATTATTGGCAAAGTTAAATGTATTTTAAATGGAAAGTTTTTAGAATGTTGAAAAGTAATTGAAAAAAGTGATGAGTGAATGTTTAGGCCAAGATAATTTATTTCAGTAAATTTTTCAAAAGCCTTACCTTTGAAATGCTGTTAGTAAATTTCTGTGATTTTTTAAAAAGAAAATGTGTTTTGTTTTGCTGAGAGCATAGTTATTTGTTTTTATTGTAAAACAATAATAATAATAAAAAGCAAACCCTATTCTTAGTGTGCTGTGTGTGGCTGGAAGCTAAGGCTGGTTTTTTCAGAGGTGCCACTGTTGGATCCTTTTTTGATTTTGTGTGTACCATTTTGGCTGGAGGGTTTTTTCCATCCTTATACTCTGCAGGCTGTGCTCATTAAAAATGGCATTAAATGTTTCAGATGTGTGAAAAGAGAAAATTGTTTGAAGTCAGTTTTAGAAGGTCTTGAAACATGGAATCTAGCAATATGACAGCGGTCAGAGTGGAAACATGCCTTACATAGCTTCGATGACCAAGAAGAGAAGCCTTAAATTCACTGTTAGATTTTGCACCTGGGTGGTTAAGGGTTCTGGGCACTACCTGGCATAGATACTAAGGGCAGTGGCAGGAGGCTAGACCAGTGTCCCATTGGGCCCCTGTCTTTCCGTCTCACTGTCCTGGCGTTCTCCAGGGTCGGGGAGCCTGTTCTTGTGCTCAGCCCCGTAGGCCAGCGCAGAACAAGGAGTGGCTTGATGCTCTGGTGCACAGGGGCCACGTTGTCCTTGCCCTCTCAGCTTTCGGAAGTAGTCTGCATTACTCCCATTTTCTCATGGGCCCTGTTTCGTTGAGATCTTGGGTTTGTGCCCCCCCCACACACCAAATTTTGAGGCTTTTATGTGGAAGTTTTGTGTTGCTACAAATCCTAGGTGCCCAGGTGGCCTCTTGGACCTGATTTCCTACTTAAGTTGTGTAGAAAACATGCTGTTTTATCTTCGGCCAGCAGACATGGCCCTCTCGGTGTGACTCTCCCCTTTATGGGAGGGAAGCTGAGAACCCTGCTGAAACAGGGCCCAGCAGGCAAGAGGAGCCACAGCCTTGTGATGAATAACCTGCCTGCTCGCCCAGGAGGAGGGCCCTCCGTCTGGAAGCCTCATCTCATCTCATCACCCAGAAATGGTTCCAAACCTGAGTGCACATTAGGCTCAGCCCCCAGGCTCCTCGTTCTAATCACATTGGTCCCCCTGCATCCTTCCCCAAAACAACGCTCCCTGTCATTTTAAGGAGAATGAGGCAAAGAAAGTTCTGTTGGTCTACAAGACTCACTTGAAAGTTGGGGGAGAACCCTGCTAGAATATGGCTCATTTTTAGCGCACTTCAGCTGTGCCGTATGCCGACAGTCATGGTATCCTTCAGCCTGGTTTGCCTTCCAGACCTGTCTTGTGAAGTCCAAGTGTGACCGGGGGTGCAACCTTCCCATCAGCAGGTGGTGGTGGGCCTCCCTGGGCAGGTGGGTGGGGTGAGGGGGCTGGTGGGAAAAGCACTGGTGTGGCCTGGCTGACCAGCAGGCTCGTCCTGGCTGAAGAGGCCAAGGGGGCGCCCTGGGCAGTTGGTTCTTTATAACAGGAGAGAACTAGCTTGTTACTTCACAGTCTCTGCAGCAGTATCAACCCCTACCCCCACCTCCGCTAGGTTAAAAGACGAATTGTCAAGGGCTGTATTTCCCATTTGTTGGGGTGTGGAGAGGGTGCCGATGAACTGACCTCCAAGGCCCTCCCATCTCCCGGACCGGACAATGCAGCACTTGCCTGCTTGGCTAATAAGTGATTCATGGACATGACACAAGGACTGGTGGCCTGTGTTCCCTCCAGGCCCCAGTCTCAACTCATTTGAAGTTATTATAGCAAAAACCTGGCGACCTAGGAGAGAGGCAGTGAGACCAGCAGCCTGGAGGAGACAAGAATTGGGCTCCACATGCCAGGCTGTGCTGATCTCAATTGCCCCTGTGTGCTCAGCCTGCAGGGGGCTTCTGGGCATCCAGGTGCAGCAGTGGGGGCTTTTAAAGATGTCCAAGTGAATGGATGTGACCCCCTGGGGGCAGAGGGCCAGGCAATTTGGCCTCATTCTTGGGGCCACCCATTCTCCCACTGCGATGGAACCACTGGAAACAGGAGAAACAGGAGCCTGTATTAGCAGATTTGGGATTACCCACCCTCGCCCCTCTCCCCTTTCCAGTCCTCAATTCCACTTTTCTCTCATAAACAAACAAACCAGCAGAGGGCGAGGAACTGGGAGCCTGGAGGAAGCAGACATCGGCGGACGGAACGGCCCATTCCTGCCCTCCTTGCGCCCAGCGGGCTCCCCTTGGCGGCACCGAGGAGGGCCATGGAAGGCCCTGGGGGATTCTCTGTCCGCCCCACCCCCAGCCTCGCCCGCCAGCCTCCCAGTGTCTGCGGCCCAGTCAAGTCCCTCCTTCCCTCTCCCGTCAGAACAAAGCCCGAGGGCGGGAGACTCGGGTACAGACAAACATTCTCTTTATTGAGCTACACATGAATTTTCCATTAGAGAAGGAGACTGGCAGTGTGTAAGATATCACAGAAACCTCACCGATTGGGAATAGAAAGGCTTAGAAAGACCGTGGGCTTTTTTTTTTTTCATTTTTCCTTTTTTTTTTCCAAGTTTTTTTTTTTTCTGTATTTTTAATTTTTTGTGTTTTGTCGTTTTGCCTCTGTATCTGAAATGGCTGCGACTGGTCTTCAGCAGATGTCTTAAAAGTGAAACAGTGAAAAGGTTTGGGTTTGGATACGAGTCAAAGTAGAAATGACGCAGGACTGATCATGAAAACCGGCTCTCATGTAAACACGACATCCCCCTTTTTTTAAAATTTTTGTGTGTTTTTTTTCTTTTCCATCCTGTGATAGTTTAAAAAATGTTTTTGTTTTTTTCTTTTTATCAGCAGCACAAACATCCCCACGTGAGAAAGAACGGACACAGGTCACTGAAACAGAGGAGAGGCGGGGGGCGCACACGGGAGCATCCATCCGAGAGACCGAGAGGCGCAAAGGCCAGAGGAGCAGACCGCAGCCCCGACCCCCAAAGACTAGGAAAGCTGGTCTGTACGTGGCACACAGGGCTCGTCAGGACAGAAAGAAAAACTGAACAGTGAAAAAAGTTATCGAGGGCATATATGGGAAGGGCTTGGTGGGAAAACTGTTTTCTATGGGGCTCTTTATACATATGATCCGGATTCTTTTTGGCAGCTACGGGCCAGTGAGAGCTGTGCTTTTTCTATACAAACCTGGAGTGAGCATGTAGCTGGAGTGGTGGGGGATGTGTTGGGGGGGTGTGGGTGGCGTGGGGTGTAAAGCACAGCCCGGTCTGAGCACACTCTGGAAACCGGGTATGGACAGACTGACCTGGCACCTCCACAGGGGTGCTGTCCCCCCACCCCACCTGCCACCAGGTGAGATGGGGAGAGTGAGGGGGCAGATGTGTTTCTTTATTCAAAAAAAAAAAAAGAGAGAAAGAAATATGGATGTAATGGTGAGTTTTCCATTTCCTTTTAAGCTACAAAGCACATGAGAAATGTTCTCTTTTTTTCCTTTCAAATTCTAAATGTAGAGACTCAACTAAAACCGGATTCTACAGCATTCTACAGAAATACACAGCCATCAGTCACTCTGGGGTCGTAGGTTAGACAGGGGCTTGATACAGAAAGGCTGTGTCTTACAAAGGCCAAAAGGTCATGCTACCAGGAGATCAAGGTCAACAGCAGAGAGTCCGTGAAGCAGTCTGTAGAGAGAGAGATAAGGGGGTCCAGTCTGACCAGTTTCTTTGATTTTAAAAGCCAACCAACCAACCAACAAACCCTGGCATATTTTTCATTATGTTGGGGGAGGGAAAGAAGGGGCAGCATTGCAGGAAGATGAGAAACCCAAGGGGGGCCCAGCCCAGGCCCCTGAGGCCGCCTCCGAGGGTCAGGTCTGCAATCCAGCCCCCACCTTGGCCCCTCCTGTCCCCTTGTCCCCATCTCTCCCTTTCTCCCTATGTGCCCTGCATGGCCCCTCCCATCGCTGCTTTGACAAAGCAAACCACGTCTCCCTTTTCTGACTCTTGCCTTTTAGCATGAAGAAAGAAAGCCAGGAGACAGTGGGTTGGTCGAAGCAGTGATTCTTCTAAGTTCTTGAAATGAACAAGCACCACCCCCCCAAAGAGAAGCGTCCTCACTTTTTCCATCACTGGGGGTGAAGGGCAGGGAGATGTTTAGAGCATGGGCCATTTTGTAAAGGGTTTTGAAAGTCGAACAAGAGTGGGGTAGAACTGAGGGCCCACAGCCCCAGCGGCGGAGGCAGAGACGAGCTGGACGATGCCAGGCCTCTCTGCCTCCCCGGCCCTCAGAAATGGGTCCCAGAGAGTGAAACCACAGGGCTGGTCTCCCAGGTCAGGACTCCCATCACGGCGTGTGCGCGTGCGCGCATGAACATGCTCATGGGCTGCCCGGGAAAACCTTGATCTATGGATGGTGGTGGTCAGTTCTGTCCAAAGCTCTTTCTAGTACAAACTAAAAAGAATTTTTTAATATATATTTGTATATATATAAGGTTCTGTTATGCCTTTTTAAAGTTTATTTACCAACTTGCATTTGTCAGTGGCGTGTGTGTGTGTGTGTGTGTGTGTGTGCAAGCTTTTCTGTGAGTGCTGGAATCATTACCAAATAGGTTGCTATACAGGACAAGAGGTCAGTACAAGCCGCAGCCCCGGAGGTTGTTGGCAATGATGATGTCAGTGACGGCGTCGAATACCACCTGGATATTATTTGTGTCTGTGGCACAAGTCATGTGACAATAAATTTCTTTGTTGGGCGAGCGGTTTTTGCTTTCAAATTGTGCTTGGATGTAGGCGGCTGCATCTTCGTAGGTATTGGGGCCTGTAACAAGACAGAAGAACAGGGAGAGACCCTGGTGAGAGCTGGGGGGTAGGGAGTGAGAACCCCAAGGCGAGAGGTGGGCTGTGGCATTTTCCAGGAAGCTGGTGAGACAGGCGGGAACACATGAGGCTACAGACAGTCACTCCTCCAGAGGTGTCGTTGAATTTTACATCAAAAACCACATGCAGCTCAGCATTCTCCTGGATTCTGACTTCTCAGGGTTTCTTACTGTTTTCACACTGGATGGGCCCAGGAGCTGTGGGACAATGGCCTCAGAAGGTCCCTTTTGCTTTCTGGGTGAGCACAGCGAGGCCCTGTCTGGGCCTGCCATTCATAACACTCACCCCTGGTCTAAACCTGTCCTGCTGCTTTAATAAACCAAGGCATTGACCTCTGAGGAAGAGCCCCCGGCAGGGTGGGGACCCAGTAGTCCTGCTGTCGCAGGGCATGTTGGGTGCCCAGCTGGACATGCACTTCTTTCTGGGTGGCTTCCTCCAATGAGAAGCCACTTGGCTGGGCTAGGAGCACCCCTACATAGTCCTTGGGTGAACTGCCAGGACGTGGGGACACCGGTATCCCCTGGGTGGGAAGTTTAAGGTGCTAGCAGCGTGTGCAATACCAACTGGGCCCCACTGTTCCTTGCTGTCCCCTTGATCCTGTTGGGGCCTGGAGGGAATGTCTGTGGATGATTCAAAGACAGTTTTTTAATCAGCTGCACCCCCAAACCCACGAAGCTCTGCCCTGTGGACAACTTTCAATCACCATAAAATATAGACCAACATAGAATTGCCGAAAAGGCCATCAAAGGAAGATTCCTGATTCTCCTCAGTGCCTAGGATCTGGGAACTTGGAAACAATACAATCTGGTGCTGAGGGTTTGGGACAATTCCCTCCCCCTGTCCCACCTGCCAGGCCCCACCCTCCAGCTATGGGTGTGAGCCACACCGGGAGGCTGGGCTTGGCCCCCTGGAAGGCTTCTGCAGCCAGATAAACAAATGTAAGGGGTCTGGGGAATGGGTGAGGACATCCCTGCGATGGGGATCAGGATGAAGACCAGCTCTGCACAGCCCACAGGGCAGAACCTCCCTCTCAACCCCACTGTTGGCCAGGGGGTGGGGTGGGGCACCAGAGCAGAAGTGCACTGAGCGGTGAGTCTGTAGTGAAGCCATCAAGTTAGCGGCAGCTTGCAGAAGAGACAGGCTGCCAGAGTGGACCCCATCAAGGAGCTTCCTGTCCAGAGAGTGCCAAGACAGGGCACTGATCGAGGTGAAGGTGCCTGGGAGTGACTCTCGGGATGCCGGCTGGTGCCTTCTCAGCATCTGCAGAGTCTGCGCCCTAACAGCTGGCGCAGAGCTCACCTTGGACATCCAGCTACCAACTTCCCCCCCGCCTGTCCCCGTCAGCCTGTTTTGTGTCCCTGTAAGCCTTGGCACCCCACGGGGCTACTTCATTGGTGACCATTTGTCATCCATCGTGATGTTGTTTGAACTCAACAGTGACGTGGGGCTGGACCCCTCTGGGTGCTCTGGAGAACTCAAATATTTCCCAAATTCAGACCGACTTCCTCTGGGGCAGCCAGTGCCTCATACTGCACAGCAGTGAGACTGGCCACGTGGGCCACGTCCCAAGTCGGGCTCCAGTGGGGCTGGTTGATGGGGACAGGAAGAGCCTTAGGGTGGTGCCTGCCTGAGAGGGCCTTCTGGGCCTTCAGGCTGCTAAGACCTACCCGGTTGCCACAACTTCCTAAAGACCTGAGCTGGTCCTGCAGGGCCTTAGCTCTGCTGGGAGACATGTCAGCAGTGGCCACCTGCAAGCAGGGCCCTCCACTGCCCAGGACCTCAGGGCCTGTTCCTTGCCACCCCGCAGAGGGCACCTCGATGGGCCAGTTCCCCATCCTTGGTTCCTATCCTCTGAGTAGCACTAACAGTGATGGCCAGTGGCATGCAGACCTGGCACCGGCTCAGTTCTCTCCATTTTCCCCTGCGGCCACCCCATTCTGTAGGCACTAATGTATCTACTATGGTGCCCAGATGAGAAATGAGATCCAGGGGATTAGCTTGTCCCCTGGCTCCAGAGGCTGCTTTGGTGCCCCTGCCTGCAGCAGACTACGCTCCTGAGCGCTGTCAGACCCCAGCCTGCCACCACCCTGGCTCTGTGCATCCTGGGGTGGGCGGGAGCCTTGCTGGTTGACAAGCAGCTGAACACTACTGAGGAGAAGGGCTGTGCTCCGAACAAGCCCAAGCACCCTGCTTGACACCAAGGGTGAGCGTCTAAGCTTCCCAGTGGTGCAGAAAGGTGGAGGGGCCGGCAACCATCTCTTCTGGAATCTGGCTGGGTTTCGGGACCCGGGTAGCCCTGGGAGCCGAGCCCATGCCCTCCTCTCTCTCAGGGCCACCCAGGAGTGTGTTCCTGGCTGAGCCAACTTGAGACATATCTTCCTCTATTGCAGAGGGTCCCTAGAATCTTCCCAGTCCCCAGAGGGACAAAGGCTGGGCCCTGGCATCCCAGCAGCACCACGCTAGCCACTAGCTGCAGCCCAGGGCCTGCCAGCCTGCAGCAGCCGCTTCCTGCAGCCAGCAGCCCGATGCCTCATCCACCTTTGGGAAAGAGTTTTGGGGGGAGTCTGTGATGCATCCCCCTGGGAGCCAGATGGGAGGGAAAAGCCCCAGGGAGGGTGGAAGAGAGGCAGGCAGGGATGACGAAGCTTTCGGGGTTGGAGAGGTTTGGAGGAAAGATGGGCAGTGGAAGAAGAGGGGAAAGCAGGCACGAAGGTGGAGCAGGTGGAAGGATCTGGTGGGGCACAGGCAGGGCTCTGCTGGTAGAGGGAACAGGTGGGGGCCACTCACAGCCCACGCGCCCACCCACCCTTTCTAATTCAGGCCACGGCGCTGTGAGGCCATCGGCTGCCCAGGGCAGGTCAATGGGAGGCCACTGATGAGCCTGGGAGAGGCAAGAGACGTCTTCCAGAAGTGATCAGGGTGAAAGGGGAAGCCTGTGTCCTGTTCTGCTTCCTGATCCCTGCCATTGTCACCCGAGTCACCTCGTCACAAAACCTATGGATCAGAAGGTCCACACCTGCTCACGCCCTGGTGCTTTCCTCTGCACTCCGCCAAACTCCTGCCGTGATGCCCCGCGCACCAGCCAGTACCGGCCTGGCAGCCTGCTCCCCGGGCCACAGGCAGTGGCTCTGGTTCCTGCCCTGCAGGTGACGCAGGTTGTGGGCAGAGCGGGGCTTCCTCCCGCACAGGGCTGCTGAGACACCCACCTGTGTACTCAGGAAAGCAGATGGTCAAAGGTGACTTCTTGATCTTCTCACCGAAGAGATCTTTCTTGTTGAGGAAGAGAATGATGGAGGTATCTATGAAGAACTTGTTGTTACAGATGGAGTCGAAGAGCATGAGAGACTCGTGCATGCGGTTCTGCGGCCGCAGGCGGGAGGGAGAGAGTGGGACAGACAGAGAGGGAGACACGGAGACAGGGAGAGAGAAGAGAGAGTTAGGTTTGAGAGAGAGAAGCTGGGCTACTCAGCAGCTCAGGAGGGGCTCCAGGGCCCCTGTGGCTCCTTGGAAGGCCGACAGGACTGTAATTGGTAACATAGCACAGAGCTGCCGATTTCCAGTGTTCAGGCCAATCTATGCCCCTCGTCCCAGGGCCAGTGGCAGACACTGACCTGACCACTGCTCCCTGGGTGAGGCCGAGGACAGGTGATCTGGGTTCTCCCCCTGCGAAGTCCTGGCCACAGGAGGGTCTCCCTGAACGTGTGTGTGTGTGTGTGTGTGTGTGTATGTTGGGGGGTATTGCTGGGTGGGAGCCTGAGAGTTGGGTTTTGGCCCTTCCTGTCCAGACTTTTCCTCTTTAGCCCAATCTGTGGGTGGGTGATGTCGTTTGGGAGGGCTGAGGGACTCTAGGTCCCTCCTGTGACCTCAGGGAAGTCACACCTTGGGGGCTGCTACGTGGCAGGGATGCCTCTACCCAGGCTGCCTGCAGGAGTGCCTGGGGAAAGGGCCACACCTCCTTGTACACAGAAGTCTGTTTAGCAAATGAATGCACACGTTGGGCCCTCCAAATAAAGCAGAATCCAATGGGGACCTTTCCCCCAAGCAAGGCCTGACTTATTCTGCTGTAGGATGCCCAGCACACACTTGGGTAGTGTTTCTTGGCAGGGCAGGGGAGCGTGTCACTCTGTGAAGGAACCCCTTTCTGCAGGGGAAGGTGACTTCATGAGATGGACCTCCCTGGGGGAAGGGGCAGCTGCTCGTTTTCTCCAAGAACCCTGCCCTGACCCTGGGAACTTGTCCACCCCGCACCCAGCGCCCTGGCTAGCCTCAACCGGGCACTTTCATCCTCAGCTCCCCCACAATCCCATTCAGGGAAGAGCGTGACTCATTTGCCCTGTGCCATCTTGGTGCCTGTTTGTAAAGGAGCGGGTGGAGGTCTCCCTGAAGGCCAAGTGCAGGGCCTGGGGCTGTGAACACTCAGGCTCACCAGGCCACCTAGGAGGGCGGAGTAGAGACGCTCGGAGACCCAAGTACTCAACAGGAAAAGGCCTCCCACCACACGGAGCCACCTGTCCCACAGCTACTGAACCAAGAGCTGGAAACCTGCAGCGCAAGGCCAGCTCCCAGCTGCTGTACAACCATCCCAAGCATTGCATTGGTCTACAGACACTGGGGGGCATGGCGGGGACATATGCCTGGGGCACTTGCAGGACCAGAAGAGAATACCAGGATGACCCGAGCTGAGAGTGGGGACTGTGTCCCTTTGGCTGGACTGAGGGTCTCTTCCTCAAGAGGCCACTGAGCTTAGGTCTGGAGGAAAAACCCAGGCCAGCTGCCTGGGCTCCACAGTTCTCCTCTGCTCCTGCTCAGCCCCTGCGCAGCCCCACCAATACCCACTGGATGTGCCCAAGGCCCCTGCCGGCGGCTCCGGGGCTGTGGGAAAGGCCGGCACAGGCTCCTGCCCTCCGAGAGCTCACAGTGAGCACACCCCAAAGCCCTGCCGTCCCCGCAGTGCACAGAGCTGGGGAGGAGACGGCGGCAGAGCGCACATTGCACAATCAGACCGGAATTCGCGGGAAGGGCCTTGGAGGAAGTCAGTCTGGAAAGAAGGGCAGATCCCAGAGATGCGGGGGGGGGGGGGGGACAGCGGGGACGGGTGCTGCTGCAGGAACGGGGGCGCCGGCACTGAGACCCCTCCATACCCCGCAAGCCTGACAGCCACCCCTCCACACACAGACTGGAGCCCATCACCAAGGAGCCAAGAGCACAACTTGTCCTTACAAGCTTCCTGGAGGAAACGGATGCCGGAACACAGTCAAAATAGAAGACGGAACCATTTGAGCAAAGAGAAGGAAACCAGGGGTCACAACCTTCCTGTCTCCCCCCAGTCCTCCACCTGCCCCAGACTTCAGCGGAGCTGAGAGCAGTAGGAGCTGTGCCACCACCACCCAGAGCGGTGGCCTGGCCGGCACCTTGAACACTAGGACAGGAAGCTGGGCTCCGCATGGGAAAGACCAGCCTCAGCCCTCATGACAATCCCAAGTCCTGGGCATCGTGGCCAGTGACCCAGAACGCTTTGGTCCCAGCAGGACCAACCTAAGGCGGGGCACGGGGACAGGTGTGGTATGGGTGCGCCTGGTGGAGGCTTGGGCACTGACACAACACACCACACTCACGCTAGAAAAGCTGGCACTTTTATTAACGGTAGGTGACTAATAAATACATTACGGCAGCCAATAAATTATTACAATAACTAGAGATTTATTAAACCCACAAGTCACTCTACTTACAAAATTACAGTTAATATGGGGTGGGTGGAGGTGGTGGGGTTGGGAGGTGGGATTACTGAACCTAAGATAGGAAGTTTGCTAAAGAGGGAGGGGGTGCCCAAGCTCACCCCTGCCTGGGGCAGGGGCAGAGAGGCCACAGCAGAGGGGAGGAGGCCTGGGGGGCAGAGGAAACGTGCAGCGGGGGCTGGGGCAGAACCAATAGGGATGGAGAGATCAGGAGGGAAGGGCCTGGCTGCCCAGGGAGGCAGCAGGAATTGGAGGGGGGCAGGGAGAAGGGGCTACAGGAGCAGAGGTGTGTGGAGCTGCTGGCTGCTGAGAAAGGGGTGTCCTCATGCTGGTGGTTTCAGTGCATTGGGCCTGGGGATAAAACCATTCCTTCCAGAGGGAGCCCTCTGACCAAAAGGGCCAGGGACTTAGGACTGGGGGGTCTTCTTTCTGCTTTGCCTGGACCCACCTCTCCCTTGAAAGGGGCCTTCATCCTGCTGGGGTGGGACCTGTCTGGAGCCCAGGACCCCCCAGAGGAATGGCCCCCCCAGAGGGAAGACACCACTCCGCCTCCTGGGAGGATGGGGAGCCTGACCACCATCACACAGCAGCAGCCCAGGGCTGTGCTCTCTGCTCAGGGTAGGGGCAGAGCCCACCCGCCTTCAGACCAGAGTCCACAGGCTCAACAGAGCCTGGCCTTGGGGACCTCTCTTGGTTCTCTGCACGAAGGCCGAGGCCTGGCTCTGTGGGGGTTTTGGGGGCAGAGCACAGAACTCGCCCACAGGCACCTGGTGGCAGGCACAATTTTCATGGGTTTGGCAAAGGCGACCCTCCTAGAAATCAGTTTCTCCTTGGCCTAAATTAGGGCCAGTCAGAGGATTTAAGCATGGCCCCCAAACACAGGGCCACTCACATCAGGTCATTCACAACATCTCCCCCTACACCCACGACGGAGCCAAAACTCATCTGTCATCTTCAGTTGTTACGCCCCATGGTGGAGCCCTCAGTGATGACGGTGATGATCTGGATGGGAGACGCAGTAAACAGCGAGGGAATTTCACCCCAGATACCCTCTCCTCTCTCAAGGGCTTGCACTGGTCAGGCCCGGAGGGCGAGAGCTCACCAGAAATGGAGCAGCACATCTGGGAGGGAAAAGGAAGTCCCAAGGACAAAGGGCAGGAAGGCCCCAGGCAACCTGCTCGGCCAGCTTCCTTCCTGATGCTGCCATGGGTGAGGGTGGGGTCCTGGGGGCCTAGTCCTGCCAGGGCTCTGGCTGCTGTGGTGTGAGGGAGGCAGTGGGCAATGGAGAGCCCTGGGCCTGGAGAGCCAGTGACTTCTACCTCTAGGGCAATAGCTTTAGAGGTGGAGTCTGGCCAACACCCCCCTTCTTGTCGGCTGCTTTTGAGCCTGGGCAGAGGTAGGGGCACAGCTGGCCACATCCAAGGTGATGATGCCCAGAAATAACTGCTGTGTCTTTAATGTTGGGCCAAATGGCTTAACTGGCCCTGGCTGCCTATGATGAGACATTGAGACTGTTCTCTCCAGGGGCCTGTCCTCTGCCACGACCCAGCAACTAGTAGAGGTGCAGCACACGAGGGGAATGAAACCAAGTGGACTCGGGTGGGCAGGGTGGCTCCTGCAGGTTGGCTGCCTTGTGATTTCTCGTAAGGCCAGGGCAACAGCAAGAGAGACAGAGCAGAGATGGGCTAAACCAGTGACACCTGTCCCTGCGGGCATTTGGCACTAGGGACAGTGCTATAGGTCTCACTGAGGGCCTGCTGGAAGCAGGGAGCCCAGAGCTGCTGGCATGGGTTCTTCCTGGCTCCGGGGCAGCCAGGGGGTGACACTGGGAGCCCAGGGGTCCTGCCTGGTCCTGGGACTGAGCAGAGCCCAGGTGGAGGCCGAAAGAGCAGAGGGCTTGAGCAGGGAACCAGAGACCTCTCAAGGGGCAGACCCCTCTCTTACCATGGGCACATCTGGCTCCCGAGGCAGAGCCTGCCACACAGCACACAGGTCTGCCTGGGCTGTTGGCTGTTGGCATCAGCCAATGGGAGTGCCGACTGCCTGAGGCCAGCTGGGGCCTGGGTCACCAGAAGTTGCCCCACCCATTTCTGCTCAGGAATCTCTGCCAAAGCCCCTGCAAAGGGTCCTAGGACTCTCTTTACAGAGGGAGGGGGTGGATATATGTTAGAGCTGGCCCAGGTCCTTGGCAATGCACACTTTAGGGTGTTGGTCCTGACATCTGCCCTCCTCTGCCCCGGGGGTTGGCAGGACACCAAGAACGAAGGAAGCTGGGTATTGGCCTCAGGGGCTGCGTCCACACCCCCTCTTGTCTCCCCAACTACAGAACCTCCACCTAGTCCCTGCTGATTCGAGTTGAACTCACTGTAAATTCGAGAAGGAAAAGTAGGGCTACTAACACCTGGAGCAGCTGCCTGAGACCGCTTGATGGGGGAAGGAGGATGGGTCATCCGGGGCCTGTGAGGACAGGGCGTGAGGTCCCATTGCATGAACACTGGCACTACTTCCCCTTGGCACTGCCCACCGCCCACCTCTTCCTTGGCCTCTGTCCAGGCACCACGGGACTCCAGCCCTCCCACCACTGACCACATGTCTTTGCAATAAGTTAGTCTTAGAACCATTTCCAGACTATGAGGAGTCCCAGATGAGGGTTCCCCAAGGGTGTGCAAGGAGGGGCAGCCCAGAGAGGGAAGGGGTTGCACCAGGGGGCTGAGATCCACAGGGAGGAAGGGAGGAGGCACTCGCCTGGGACCCACTCGCAGTTGGCCCAATCCTGCCGTGGCTTTTGGTGACGGAGCTGCCCCGACCAGAGAGATCCCAGGAAAAGCTGAGCAGTGGTTCCCACTCTCCCCTCTCCTTCCAGCACCCTGCCCCAAGGCGCCCCCTACCACCTGCACAACCCCAGGAAACAGGAGGAGACCCTGGGACTTTGAGTCTGAGTCACCAAGTGTAGGGAGTGCCCATTCTGGGCCAAATGGTGGCTTTGGCTCTACAGCCCTGTCCTGAGGATAAAACACTCAGAAACAGAGCAGAGGCCCAGGAGCTGCAGGCAGGCAGGGAGTGGCCTGTCCCAGGCGAGGTGCAGGACTCAGCACCCTGCCCAGCCCGTGTTACCACAGCTCAGGTGTCTGGGGGTGGGGCCTCCGTGGAGGGTGTTCCCTCCCCCTCGGTGCCAGAGGCTGTGCTTTCTAGTCAGGTGCAGAGAGAGGTCTGAGAGGCTCTGAGCTCTGGTTCCAGGGGGTGGGGGGCAGCAGGCCGGGTGGGGCGGCGGGTGGCTGGGAGGCCAGGCCTGGGCTCAGTAGAGGCCACAACCCCGCAGGTTTTTGGCGATGATGACGTCCGTCACAGCGTCAAAGACAAACTGGATGTTGTTGGTGTCAGTGGCGCAGGTGATGTGGGTATAGATCTCCTTGTGGGCCGACTTGTTCTTGCTTTCGTACTGGGCTTGGATGTAGGCCACGGCTTCCGTGAAGGCGCTGGGGCCTGCGGGAGAGACCGGGAGGGGAACAGGTGAGGCCAGGCCACGGCCAAGGGCCTTTGGGTGACGACCTGAAGGAGAATCCCGACAGGTGGGGGAAATGGAACAGCTCAGCTAAGTCACAGGGGGCTGTGAAATCCAGTCAGTGGAGCACCTCATTCAAAAATCATGAAAGAAAATATCAAACCTCAGTGCAGGTGAAGGGCAAGCAGTGTTTCATAAAACTCCGGTTTTCCTTTTGCATATGCACCTGACTCCTGCTGCAGATACTTTCTCCCCGTGGGCCCAGCTAAGCTAGTCTGAAGCAGCCCTGCCTGAGGTACACCCTGCAGCTAGGTCCTCTCCTGCCTGGAACCCGGATCAGGCCCTGGTGGGTAGTAACTGTGGCACCTGTGAGCCACCTTGGCCCCCTTCTCACCCCTCCCTTTTCTCAGGCTCACCATCCGAGGACTAAGGTTGTTTGGCTCCTGACTTGCTGCCTCCCTTGGGGTATGCATATCGCCCTGCTCCTGGGTGAGCCCAGGCAGAGGGGTTCCAGGAGAGCAGCTGCAGTTTGGGAAGGAGCAAAACAGGAAGCTTTGCATGGAAGCCCCCACAGACTCCAGGAACTGGGGCCCAGGTCCAGGCAGGGCTGCCTCAACCCTCGGAGGTGGGGCAGGAAGCAGGGCTGGGTTTTGGAGCCACAGCACTAAGCCGGGGTGGCTGCTATGCAGACTGAGAGTGGCATTCCTGGAGGAGGGTTCTAGCCCCTCAATCACATAACCACAGGCCACCAAGCCTGGCCTTGAGGGTTTGCCAGACCACAGGAGGCGAGGGATGGGGCCTACAGGTAATCACTCAGGCCTTGTCAGTCCCAAGCCAGCCTCGGTGTCCGATCTACCCAGCCTCCTCCTGCTGCCTCATGGCCCATAGCAGAGGTCAGCTAGGGCGGGATCCATGAAGGCCCAACTTAGAGCTAAGAGGAGGCTGACTGGTGGTTGTGGGGGCTGCTGAGCCCCATATACTTCTGGCTGCATGATGCTGGGGGCCTGGCCTATGGGGCAGTTGGCCTGATCTTGAGGAAGGGGAAGATAGGACGAGGGGCTTGTCAGGTTGGGGATGCCCACTCACCTCTCTGACCAGGCCCTGCCATCCGAAAGAGCTGATGGGCACTTGGGCTGATCTGCCACCCCACAGTTAGGTAAACCATGGTAATATCAACAGAGGTGCCCAGGTCATCCACAGCACCCTCCCCAGGGAGGCCAGGTCTTGGCTGCCTGCACAGCTCTCACCCCCAATAGGCCATGAAATCTTATAACTACCACTAGGAGGTGTTATGATATTGGTTAGTTACAGTCACAATTTTAACAGTAATAGTAAATGTTCAGTGAGCATACTCTGTGCCAGCTGCCAGGCTAACCGCTCCATGTTCACTAGCTCCCATGGTCCTCCCAGCCACTCTGTGAGAGGGTTGGGCAATCATGATTATTCCCATCTCACAGATGTGAACACTGAGGCACTGAGAGGTTTTACAACCTGCTGTGAGTGGCAGAGCCAGGGGCATGAGGCTTGGGCTGCTGGACTCAGCCACTGGTGGTAAACCTTCATCTTCTTGGTGTTGTCACCTCACTGATAACCTCTATTTACAAATGACCAAGCTGAGGCTCCAAGAGGCTGCTGTGACCACACAGCCAAGATTCCGGCCCTGCTCCCCCTGAGGAGGACGCCCCACTGGCTGCCTGGCTGGCCCCCCTCACCACAGCACCCTGGGGGTGATGCAGGAGGCTGCCTTTGGTTTCGTGTTAGATTCTCTGTGGTCGAGTCTGGAGTATCCTCAGGGCACAGTACGTGGGACTAAATGTCAGATGGGGGGGCCAGGCCCCTGCGCCCCTACCTGTGTACTCGGGGAAGCAGATGGTCAGCGGGGACTTCCTGATCTTCTCCTCGAACAGGTCCTTCTTGTTGAGGAACAGGATGATGGATGTGTCCGTGAACCACTTGTTGTTGCAGATGCTGTCGAACAGCTTCAGGGACTCGTGCATGCGGTTCTGCAACAGAGCGGAGAGGCAGGTGAGAGCTGGTGTGCGGGGCCTGACCCACCGCGGCCACCACACAGCGGGACAAGCCAAGGAAAGGTCCACCAACGGGCCAGACGCACCACTGAGGGACGGAGGTGGGAGGGCCCACAGGACAAACGGGACGTGGTCCCCGCTTCATTCCACACGCAGGCAGGGCGGGGTGGAGCAGGGCGGGAGGTGGGGAATGCTGCCCCAAGCCCCCTCCCCGGAGAGGGCTGGCCCGGGGTGGGGCAGCGAGGTCACTGAGGGGCTCCAGCTCATGGAGAGGACATGCACCATGCACTCGGGGCAGGGGCCACACCACCATCCAACATGTCTACACGGAACCGAGGGCCATGCAGATTTCTCTACTGGGGTCTCATTCAGATTCGCCAGCGGGGGTGGGGGTGCACGCATTCAGTTGGGGAACATTAACCGAGGATGAAGAGATCCTCGAATTAATCCAGAGTTGGAAGCAGACACAAGGGGGACAGCGTCTGGGGGTGATCTTGCTGTGGCCTTGGTGTGGTTGGGGATTGGGTTAGTTGGCTGGGCTGTGGCTGGGGGGTGGGGAGAGGGGGTAGGCTCTGGGTGAGCTGCTCATTGGGGCTGGTTTCTCAGTAGAGGGGCCAGAAGAACCCCAAGATGAAACCCAGCAAAACAGGTTAAAACAGAGGAAGATAAAAACCCAGCAGGAAACATGAGAGAAAGAGAGAGGAAAAAACCTGAAAAATTGGTTCAACCAGTCTCGGGGCTGGGAAGTCAACGCAGGTCCATTCCGGGGCCCCTGTGCAGGCTCACAGAGGCCACAGCCACCCAGGGACTGCGGACTGTGTGGCTGGAGGTGGACTTGAGGGTGGAAAGGAGCAGCCTAAGCTGCATCTGATGAGGAGGGTGAGAGGCAAGTGGGCGGGGCAGGCATCACAGCAAAGTCACCCGGTGCCCCGAGGACCTGCTGCTTTCAACTCTTAGCTGATGGTCTCAACTGGAGGGAGGTGCTTCATACCTGCCCGGCTTGGAGGTTCTCTCAGATCTGCTCATGGTTTGGGCCTTGCTTTGGCCAGTTAAGGCCCTGTAGGCGGTGGTGACGGTGGTGGCGGTGAAGTTGTGGCAGGCTGAGGCCCAGTGCTGCCAAGGTCACTGGCCTGGGCTCCTGGGGTGCGGTGGACAGGGTGGCTGGCCGGTGAGTGGGCAGCCACCAGCCCCAGGGCTCCTGGCCGAGCTCCAGGAACCACCTCCAGACCCCTGTCTTGGGCAGCCTGACTCTCTCCCCAGGCCGGGGAGGGACACACAGGGCTGACCAGAGAGGAAGGCCAGGGACCTAGGGCTGGTCAGTGGGGCCTAGTCTTGCTTTCAGGGCAGAGCGTCCGTAGCCAACAACTTGTCCTTCAGCCATGTGCCTGGACAGGGGAGCCCGACCACTGCCATTTACTGAGTGGAGTCCCGAGGGTAGGCCCTCGAACAGCTCCGAGCCTGTGCTCTTCACAGCTGCTCAAGAGGCTGAGCTCCCACCATCACCATTTTAAGGAGCAGGAAGTGGAAAGGCTGCCACGTGACAGTGGCAAAGCCAGCGCTGGACCCTGGGCCACATCTGTCCTGCTCCCAGATGCCCAGTGCTGCCTTGTGTCCTGGACACACAGTTGTTGGCTTGGTTCTATAGCAACGGTGTTGCTCTTGCTGCCATGGGCAATGGGCCGCCTTTGTAGGCTGTTGTCGAGGTGTGAAGCCCATTCCTGTCCCCTGGAAGGGAGACTGCTCTTTCCTGGGCTTTTTAGCTGGTCCTCTTTGGGGAGGAAAGGCCTCAGGAGGAGCCTGTTCCTGACCTGGGCCCACGTGCCTTGGCTTCCCCAAGGCCCCCTGCTCCAGCCCCGGTGAAGAGGGGCAGGGCACCCCAGGGGAAGGAGGGAGGTGAGGAAAAGAGCAGGACAGGAACAGGAAGGCAAGGAGGTGAAGGAACATGTGCCCTGGTCGGCAGCAAGGGCTGGTGAGGAGTTTGCAGAGGGCTGACTGGGCCAGACAGGGCAGGCAGACTGGAAAGGCTGCCTGAGCTCGGGGCCTGGCATCTGCCCAGCCCCATGTTTAATGGAGACCTGAGGGCCATAGAGCTTTGGCCCCGTGGCTGCCAGATCCACCCAGACACCCCTCTGCTGCTACCCTGTGCTGCAGAGGTGAGGGAGAGCCCCTGTTCCATGACCGACAGGCCTGGGACTTGGGTTTGAGCTGCAGGCCTTGCAAGGTCCCAGGGCAGAGGCCTGTTCAGGGAGAAGGGCCTCCCCTCTCCAGAGTCCTTCACTTTCTTTGAAACCCATGACCCTGCTTCCCACTCCCAGGCACTGCAGGGAGAGATGAGCCAAGTAGATGGAGCTCAGACCACAGGGGTGGCCAATCAGATCATGAATGGTGGCTTGGAAAGCATGGTGACCAGCGGTACAGTGCCAGGTGCCAGGGCAGCCCCTGTGCGCAGAGGCATCGTGGGGGCAGCCAGGAGCTGCCCTGGGCTTTGGTGTGGTCAGTGAGTCGGGTCCAAGCACAGCCCAGGGGTGCGGGTCTATCCCCTGCCCACCCTCCAAGCCGGTGCTCTCAGATGCCACAACCTACCAAGGTCACCCAGAATGGTGACGGCATTACCAGAAAGAGCTGCATGGCTGAGTTCCCAGAAGTCTCCCCCAGGACAAGGCAGGTCTTGGGGGACTTTGCTGAACCCCAACTCAGGGGTACAGCTGGGCCTGAAGGAGGAAGGGCAAGGTAGATAAGCCAGCATGTGGCTCTAGTCCAGATCACCCACTCAGGCAGTGGCTTCAGCCCCCACCTGCCAAAAGCCCCATTGTGCGTTGGCCCCTCAGGACGGCGGCTCCTTCCCCCCATAACACTGCACCCCTCAACCCACCAATTTTCACAGCAGCCCATGGGATCAGCAGGCAGGACTGATGAAGAAATAGGCAGAAAGAGGACAGGCCTTGCTCAAGGTCCACCATGATGGAGGCCCTCCCGGCATCTCAGTGCTGACCCAGAGGCTCAGGCCAAGGGCCTGTGCGTGCCGCAGAAAGAGGAGCTGACCAGTGCCAAGGGTGTAGCCCCAATGCCAGGGCGTGAACCCACAGCCCAGGAACTCTACTCCCAGGAGGTGCCGTGGGCTTGTCTCCGGCGACCTCGGGGGTGCACCACACCAACCCCCGGCTTCCTTGGCAAGCTGTGCGAACAGGCCCACTGCCTTGTGGGCCGTAGACCAGGCTGGGACTCCCAGTGGACCCCAGGTCAGGACAATCACCAGTCACAGTACAACCACCATCTCGGCGCCGCTTTGCCAGAAACAGCTCCCAGTACTTCACGCCGGTGCTCTCGTCCCTCGCCAGTGACCCCCCGGTAGGTACTAGTCACCCCCATTCCACAGACAGCAGTAACAGAGCAGGAGAGGTGCCGCCTGAATTCGGCAGCAAACCAGGACTAGGACCAGAGAGACGGAGCAGCCTCACCAGGTGAGTGCCCCTTGCTGAGGCCAAGCTGACTGTTCTCCGAGGTCCCAGACTGCATTCGACGCATGTCACACTCAGGAACCTGGGCCGGCCTCCTCCAGATGTGCCGCAGCTGCCTCCCTGCCCTCCACTCTGCCCACTGCCCGCCCAAACGCCTCTCCTGGCAGCAGCCCAGCCAGACTCAGGGATGGCTGTCAGGGCTGAGAACTGATCTTTCTGTCTTGTGCACATTCTTGCTGGACACACCCTGATTCTTTTAAGATCGGCTTGATTCGGTCCTGGCCTCATGGCCTCTGTGACTGTCCTGTTTACCAAAGAGAAACTCACTGCCCGAGACCCAAAGTCTGTAGAGGTATCTGAGCAGACTGCCCTCGGCCCCGAGCCGCCAGCCAGCCTGTGGCTGTCTTTTCTGTACCAGCATCACCAGACGTTTGCCCGATGACGGAACCCCCAGCCCCCGCTGAGCCACGTGGACTGTCACCGTGGTCTGGTCTCAGTGCCCTCACAGGTCGGGCAGGTGCAGGCCACTCACCGTGGTCTCGTCTTCATGGAGCACCTGGTCATAGCCGCTGAGCGCGACACAGAAGATGATGGCCGTGACGTCCTCGAAGCAGTGGATCCACTTCTTGCGTTCAGATCGTTGTCCCCCGACATCGAACAGCCTGCCAGGGAGATAGGGAAGCTGGGGTGGTGGGCAGTGGGGCCCAGGCAGGTGGGGGGTGCCTGGTCAAGCTCTGGGCAGGAGGAGGAGGGGCTGGGCGCCTGCCCAAGCTGCCCCAGGAGCCCCGCTCCAGGTGCTGAAAGACTGCCACTGCCATTCTTGGGGTGGGGCGGCCATCACTCTGTCCCACAGCTGGGCTGTGCTTACATGTAGTGAGTCGAATACCTGCCCTCGCACCTCAGATCTTTACTAGGGGTGCACCTCATCTGGCCCCTAAGAAATGCCTCTGTGAGGTCCTCCTGCCAGGATCACATGCACTCTGCCCCTGGCTTTCTGAACGTGTCTGTTCATGTCTGTGCTCTGGGCAATGTCCCAACCAGCCAGGGAAGGAGACAGGCAGGGACTGTCACCTGTTACATGGAGGAAAAATGAGGCACCTAGAGGTTAAGTGCCCAGGGTGCTAGTGAGGGCTGGTGTGTAGAGCTGGGGTCTGGGTCAGATCTGTCCGAAGACAAAGCCTCTGCCCTCTGCCCTGTGCCACCTGTCCTCAGCCCATAGGTGCCTCCCTCTGTTCCTCTCAGACACCATCCTCCAGAGGGCATGAGGGCTGTGGGAAGAGACTGTGGACAGGTGGGGCCAATCCCTGGAAGTAAGAGCTCAATCTTGCCTGGCCAGCATGGCCTAGTGGTTGAGCATCAACCTATGAACGAGGATTCATAGGTTCGATTCCTGGTCAGGGCACATGCCCAGGTTGCAGGCTCGATCCCCAGCAGGGGGTGTGCAGGAGGCAGCTGATCAATGACTCTCATCATTGGTGTTTCTATCTCTCTCTCCCTCTCCTTTCCTCTCTCTGAAATCAATAAAAACATACATCAAAGGGCTCAATCTCATACCCTGCATGCCCCGGGAAAAGAGCTCTGCAGCCTCCCAGGCCTGGGGAGCCCATGGGCACACAGCTGAGAAGGGCTAGGCCCTACCCACACAAGGACGCTGGGCCCTCCAGACAGAGGACCACAACCAGAGACCAGAGTGGACTCGGGGCAAGGACCCAGGTCTGGTTCTCCCCTTTCACTGCCTCCCCAGGATCTTGCCCCACCATCTGAAATATAGGGCACTAGCTGATGGCCTCTGCCTGCTGGGCAGCATTGAGCCCAGGTTCACACCCGGTGCTTCCGAGAGGAGAGAGGGAGAGACTGAGGTGACTGGGAGGCAAGAGGCACCTCGTGGGGCCTCTCAGCCCCTTGCTGTGCTCCCCAGGTTCTGGGGAGGCCTAGATACACCTGTGCCCAAGGCAGTGCCCATGGCCTTGCGGAGAGACTGCCTGGCAGGCTCAGGGGCCAGGAGACAGAGCCCCAGCCCCTTGGTCTGGATGAGAACATGCAGGGACTGGGGATGTGGGTGGCAAGAGCTCTGGGATTCAGCCCTCCTAGGCAGGCTGGGGTCCAGGACCCAGGGCTCATACCTGTCTACTCTTCCTGGCCTCTCTTCCTGCTCCACCCTACACCCAGAAATCATACCTAGAAGGCAGGTGGGGGTAGGACAGGGGCTCCCAGGCCTCAGCCCTTGGAGGTGACCCCAGGTGGCGACACAGCCCTCCAGCAGTGTCTGGGAAGTCCAGTCTCACACCTGAGGCTCCTGTTCTGAGAAGTTCAGAGCCCATGGGCTCGAGCTGTGTTCTGTTCTTGGGGACAGTCTTGCTCTTCCCAGGCCTCAATTTCCCCTTATGTGCTGGGAGAAGGTGGGTCAGCTGATCCCTAAGCTCCTTCCAGCTCTGAGATTATGTGGGTCCTTGGGGGTCTCCCGGATATTGTTTGGGTGAACCTATTCTCATTCCCACCCCTCTCCACAAGGTGGCCTTGGAGGTGATCCACCTCCTTCGCCTCAGAGGTCACCCATGGACAGGCTCCCCTCCTTTGTTGGTTTAACCTTCTCATTCCTCAGAGACCTACTCCAGGACCCCTCTTCCAGGAAGCCTCCCTGTGACTCCAGCCCTGAACTTGGTGCAAAACAGATAGGCCCTTTCTCAGAGCTAACTGCCTGTCCCAGCATGAGAGCTCCTGCGGTAGGTCGCTATCTGGGGCCAAGGCTGAGAGTATGGCATCTGCCTTTTTCAGCGCCCCGGCTGGGGCTCAGAAGTCCCTGGGCCTTACCTGAAGTGAAGGTTCTTGAATGTGAAGTGGGTTTCTACGATGCCGGTGGTTTTGACCCTGGTTCGAAGGATGTCCTGCTCAGTGGGCTGGTAGTCGGTGGCCCCGATCCGATCCAGGCTGTCCAGGTAGCTGGGAATGGCAACACACGGGGGGCTGTGGAGCAAGCTCTGGGCACTACTCCGGCTTGCTGGGCCACACCCTTTCATGGCCAGGGCCCCTTGCAGGCCACTGTAGGAATGATGGCACCCCCTTGTCCAGGGCCAGCTGTGGAAGGTGGGGGGTGGCCACACATCCTCAAAGAGCCTCTAATTTGGACCACAAGGACCTCTGCACGCAGTTCCAGGTGCACTCAGACGAGATCCGACTTTTCAATGAGACTAATGTGTTTATGATGCTGCTTTGTCACTTCACGACAAAATAATAATAGCCAACAGCTGGGCTCTATTCTTCACATGCGTGATCGTGTTTCATCTCTAATTTCCAAGTTGAATGTACTATTCGGGAGGTTAGAGAACTGAGAGTCAATGAAGATCAGTACCTTGCCCTTGAACCCAGACAACTGGCTCGAGTCCACGCTCCAACCAGTCTCTATAGCACTTCCAAGAGGCCCCGAGCATCTGCCCCGCCCGCACAGGCCAAGCACCTGGAAGGACTTTGGGGTCTGTATGGGTTAGACTTGAAGCCAAAGCCAGGGCGAGATCTGGGAAACGAGGAAGGAGGGAGCTGGGTTGGCACCCCAAGGGCTGCCCAGGCCTCCACTCCTCATGCCTGGGGGCAGGAAGCCACACTCAGCCCACACGGGAGAACCCCCGGGTGTCTGAGGCACAGGACGACCTGAGTTCCTGGCTGCACGTGGAGGGGTTGTGCTTCATCAGCACCTGCCCTGGGACCAGCTAGGGGCCGGCTCCCTGGCTTGTGGACGTCCATGGGGTTGGGCAGGGCAGAGCTGTAACTGACTCCAGAGCCCCTGCTCTTAGACGGGCCTCCAGCCTCCTCTCCTGTGTGGACGGAGGGGGCTGAGGCTGCAGCACTGATCTGGAGGCTCTGGCCGCCCCGAGCCTCCTCGTCAGGCCTGTGGGTGTGGGCTCGGGTCTCTGCCTGCAGTAGCCCCTTCCAGCCCCTCCCAATTCTCCTAACCTCTCTCTGCGTGCCCCTCCCTTGCTGTCATTGCCTCCGCTTAGAACCTGGGCTGGTTTCAAAATGACCCTGTCCCGTCATCTCCAGTTGGGACACCAGGGCTGAGGAGCCTCTGGTCTTGGTCTGACATCCAAGCTGGGAAACCTCCTTTGTTTAGACAGACAACCAGGCTGGCTGAGCCTCTGTCTTGGCGCTAGCTGAGCCTCCCACAGGCCACAGCGGGCTGTGCACCTACTGTACGTACTACCTGCCAACTGCCCGGGTGCTGGGGATGGGGCAGTAAACAGGCCAACAGTGTGTGTGCGTGAGATCATTAACAGATAGGTCAGATCTATAGCCTGTTAGGAGGTGGTATCAGAAGGAATCAGGCAGATGATAGGGGAGGATTCCTGGGGGGCTGCTCTTTGACATAGGATGGTGGGGAACATCTCTCAAGCAGGTTGACGTTCGAGTGGAGGCTGAAGGGAGTAAGGGGTGAGCCTCCTGTGGTCCAGCAGAGGGCCCACGGGTGCAGAGGCCTGGACAGGAGGAGGAGCCGGGATACAGGCTGGGAGTGCTGGGAGAACTCAGGTGGCACCGTGTAAGCTATTTTCTGCCCATATGGCTCTCGATTTTGTGCCCCCACCGTCCTGTTCTTCCCTGTCACCTGTCTTAGCAGCTCTGACCTCAGCCTCACTCATCCTCAACTCCCATGCCAGTCCCTGCTCGGCCGGCGGCCACCCTCCCGCCCAGGACACTCACTATTTGGCCGAGTCGTTGAGCTGATACTCCCGAGACCGGTTGAAGCACTCCTGGATCCCCGAGTCGCCCCAGAGCCGCATCATGGCCGATAGCAGTTCTGGAGAGAAGGGCTCGGTGTCTTCCATCCGACTCACCACGTCACACACCATCTTGGCGTCAGCCTGTGAGGAGACATGGGTGGTGGCTTTGAGGCTTGGTGGGGACAGAAAGCCTGGCCGGGCACCTGCCAGGGAACCAGAATAATGCTCAGTTCTCGGCCTGGTCAGAAGAAGTGGCCACTATCTGAACACCCCTATGCCCCTGGATATGGGCACGGTCTGCTTTCCTAGGCCCTGGGGGACCAGTGTCTCTGTGCCAGCCTTCAGGGACTTCTAAAGCAGTGGTTTCCAGCCATGCTCGCAGGAGGGCAGTGGGCAGGGCTCTGTTCACCTCCCAATGCCCCCCGAGCAGCCCTGCTTTCATTCATGTTGACAACTGGGGTTTGGCATAGTTTTGGGGGGAAAATGTCAATGTTCTTGGCTGACATAGTTTTCTATACTTCCTCCGGTAGAGCCAAGTCCCTGGACCTGGGCATTCCGGTTCTTCGAGAACTCAGGTGGCAGAGGGACGGGGCCAGGTGGCTGTCCCCTGGGCCTGGGGAGCGAGGAGTCTGCAGTCCGTGCGTGTGGGGAAAATGCCTCACAGCAATACTAAGTCTCTAGAGCGTGGGCCCTTGGATGACCCGAGGCGAAAACTTAATTTTATTGATTTTAGTTACTTATTTGCCTTTGACCTGTGCCTGCTTTTCCCTGGGGCGGCGGTGGGGAGGCTGGTTAAACAAGAGAAGGGTAAAGGGGTGAATCAGGAGATGGGGAGCCCGCCCTTTCTCTGCCTCCTGCCCCGTCCTCTGCTGTGAGGGTGGGGGGGCGCCATGTGCTTGGGGCACTCGTGCGGAGGCCACGAGACTGCTGCAATTGCCTCGAAAGGACTCCACAACCAACAGCCACCTCCTGCCTTCCCTCCCCTGGGAAACCAAACAGGGCCACCCATCCTGAAAGACGACAGGTGCCAGGGTGCAACACCAGACCCAGGTGGGGCCCCTGCAGACTCAGAAGGCTCTTGAAGCCACAGGACTAGCCCCGAGCACTTGACAGTGTACAAGGGATGCTCCTGGGCACACACTCTGCTTGCTGAGAATGTCACAGCCACCTCCTGAGGGGCTGCGGAGCCTGCACCCCGGGCCCGGGTCTTCGTGGGGTGCATGTCCTTGCTCTTTGCCCAGGACCTTTGCAGCTCCCCCGCCTCTGGGAGGAGCACACCGCCTCTCTCCTGGACAGTGGGGCTCGCTCCAGTCCGTGCAAAGATGTGGCATGTTTGGGCCACGACTGTCACCATGAACAGGCCCAGGCTCCCCATTCACCCCAGGATAAGGTTGAGGGGTGAGCACGGCAGAGCTGAGCCCACCCGGCTCTCGGGTCCGCAGCTGAACCCCCTCCCGCCCCCATGAGAAGAAATGACCGCTGTTGTAGGTGACTGAGTCAGGCAGGTGTGTGAGGCAGCACTGTTGTGACGATAGCTGACTAGTAAGGGGGTCACTGTACGTGTCACTATCCTCTTACATCTGACAGGTTGGGAAACTGAGGGCTAGAGAGAGGAGGACACCCACCTGTGTCACAGGTGGGACCCCAAGGCCGGCCTGTGGGGTCAGGCCCACAGGCACTGGGAGCAGTCATCTACTATAGCACCTCGCACAGCCAACGGTGCCCGGCAGAGGGGGCTACCCCCGGGGGGACCCGCATCGCCAGAAAGATCCATGCTCCCCAGTGCTTCCTGAAATGACTTTTAAAATAAACTCCTTGTCTCGGGGTCGGCTTCTGGAGGAACCCGCCAGGACAACCAGGCGGTGGCCTGAGCCCAGGCCCAGGCAAACCCTGTCCACTGAGTCTGCACACGTTTCTCCAGGTGACAGGGCCTTGCTCAGAACAACTCTCCCAACCCTAAAGCAAGGAGCCTGCTGCCTCTGCCTCATGGCTGGAATGAACAGAGAGACGAGCCCCTGAGGGTGGGGTGCGCCAGGCCCACCATCTCCTTACCCTCCTGGGCCTCCCCGAATTGGGGTCTTTAATTCATGGGCACAACAGCTACTACTAGGTGCTTACTCTACTCTCAAGTCCTTTCAAGCCTCTGCCTTTTGACTAAGCCAGAGGAGAGCCAGACTCTCGGAGTGTAGCCCGTGGCTCAGGAAGTGAGCAGGAGGGGCTGACAATTGGCAGGTGTCCACTGGGGTGGGAGAGACACAGGAGAAATGAGGTCAGCACCTGGGAGATGTGTGACCAACAAAAGATTCTGTACAAAGGCCTGTGGGACCAAAGTCTTCTGGGGAGACTTTTCCAGAATTGAGCTGCCCAGGTAAGGAGCTATTTCCGTGACAAGGCCTGTCTGCTGCAGAAGGTCAGTGGGAAAGTTTGGGCAGCTGTGTCCCCTCCATACACTTGCCCTGGGAAGGCAGCTACCAGCCAAGCCCACAATGCTAGTCCAGAGCCCAGATCCAGGTCCCCAGACCCCAGCCCTCAGATTCCTGAGCCACCTTCAGCTTTCCATCCAAAGGGCTTGGCCTCCCAGGCTCCCAGGTTGGAAGTGAGTTTCTTCAGCATCTGGGGCATCCCCTGGGGCATCAACCTGGGCCTGGGGCTTTGGGTTCCCTAGGCAGGCAGTGACTCAGGGAGGCTGGGGTGGGTGAGCGGGGTGGTGCCTCCACCTGGGGCTAAAACCAGAGCGGAGGCCTATGAGTCAGGGGCCCACCTGCTGATGCTGCTCCAGGTGGCTGGGTGACCTGGGGACGTCCCTGTCCTTTCCCGGCTCTCACTGGGCCTGCCTATCTATGGAATGCAGCCAGGACCTGAACAGGCCTTATCACACTTCCTACTTTGGGCTTTCCACCAAGGTTTCTGCCAGGTCTGTGGGAAGGGAGTCAGGGCCTGAGGGGTGGGGCAGGGCAGCTGACTTGCTTCTGGGTGAGACACACTCCAATCTGAGTGCCCAGAACATCATGTAACCTCACAGGGAGGCTACAGAGCGTGTGTGCTTTGTAATAGCCTCTGCAAAGCCTCCTTGTACCCCTGTTTGTCCCTCTGTGTGTGACCTGCCCACCCTTCCCAGAGATGCAGCTGGTGCTGTGCCACACCCAGAGGAGGGTGGGGGTAAGTAGTGACCAAGGGATGCTGGCATCAGCCCAGCTGGGCCACTAGCCATGATGGCCACATGTTTGCCACTCACTGCTGGGGACCTGGAGGTGCCCAGATGAACTCATCATCTAAACTGGGGTGCCGAACGTCACCTGTGACACTCAGGTCTTCAAAGCGCTTCCCTTCTCTCCAGGTCAACATGGACTTTTCAATAAACATCAGCGGCAAAGAGCGAAAGTGTAATAAAGAGCCTTTGCTCTCCCAAGAGACGAGATGTAAAAAATGTGGGGAAGTGAATAGGAATTTTCAGTCAGGTGACCGGGTTCAAATCATGACTCCGCAGTTTTTTAGCTGTGTGACCTTGGACAGACCACTTAACCTCTCTGAGCCTCTGCTCTCATTACTTCCCACCTCCCGGGGTTGTTTGTGCGGTTGAAACAGGCGAAGGATGAGACACAGCTTTGCAACATCAAGAGCCCTGCAAATGTTAGTTATTATAAGCAAAGATGAAGTCCCTCAGACACAAACAACAAGCTGACGTAAAATAGGCCTGCTTTGTACAAGACTTCAGGCAAGCATGATAATCTTGATAACAGTAATCACAGTAATTACAATAATAACCCCTTCCATTTGAGGAGCTGCTTTGGACCTTTCAGAGTTTTCCTCCATCTCTAATGTTTTAGGCCAAGTGAAGTGTGAGCGCATGAGCATGTGCGCGCACACACTCACACCCAAACATTGCACACACGCAGTCCTCTGGCTGCGGGGAAAAGCCTCCATCCACCCCAACCTGGCCTGTGCACTGTAAGTTGTCCAAGCTCCCACCAGGGGGCAGGAGTGCACAGGCCAAGGGGAGAGGGAGCTGGCCAAGTGGCGCCCAGGAGACCAGGCAGGGCAGGGCCAGCCCAGAGGGCATAGCTCCCTTTCTTGGCTATACACTGTTCCTCAGTGGGAAGGGGCAGAAAGACCCCAGCTGCTAGAGACCCGGCCAGGTACTGCAATTGCAGCAGGAGAAGAGCAGTGTGGGGAGTAGGGAGCATTTTGGGCACTTAGTAACTGCCAGACCTATGCCATCCAGAGAATGCAGCAGAAAGAGGGGCCCACTACACACACCCCTACTTTCTTGGCCCTGGGCTGTCCATATGCTCCCTAATTGTGACTCTCAGTGGAAGTGATGCCACCCCAGGAGCATTTTAGGCATTTGTGAGGTGTCTTTGTTAGTGGCAATAACTGGGGCATTACAGGCATTTAGTGGTTGGGGACCAGGCATGCTTGGGCCTCTTTCTTTGCTTGGGCTTAGGGGTCTTAGCAAGGCCTGTGCTGCAGCAGCGTGCTGTCAGTTCACAGGGTCTGTGGGGGGAGCTGGGGACCTCCTAGGTCTACCACCCGCCTTAGGGAAGGGAGCCTTCCTGGTTCCCCGGAAAGATCCTGCAGCAGAACCAAGGACTTGGTGCTGTTTCCAATCTTGCCTCCTTTCAGATCTGCCCATCCTTTCTCCATCCCTCCATCCCTCCATCCCTCCATCCCTCCATCCACCAACCCACCCACCCACCCACACGTCCCCGGAACACCTAGCTGGGACGCACACCTTTTGAATATCACGCATCCGCCCATGTAGCCATCCACCCATCCATTATGTCATCTACCCATCAGCTACCCTTGTTCATCCATCCACTCACTTCCACACCCACCCACTCCTTTACCTCCCTTCTGTCCTTCCACAGCATCTGTCTATCCTTTAATTATTCATTTGTGCACCCAGTCCTTTCATTCCGCCTGATCTATCTAGCCACCCACCTTTCCATCCACCCATTCACTCATTTATCCATTGCACACCCATTGAGTGGGGTCTTGACCTAAAGAACTTTCATATTTGGCATAAAGAAAACATACTGCCTGCATTTCCCCAGCCTGTGAGTTGATGCCCTGGACACATCAGGGAACTATGGCCCCTTGACTTTCCTTCCCTCTGTCCCGTGACCTATCTTTGTCAGGGGCCCATGGCCTTGTTAAGGAGGGCTCGCCTAAGATCTCCAGCTGGGCTCGGAGGTGGCCCAGACTTCTTGGGTTCTTTAGGGATTTGTCCTGAGCCTTTGGAGGACCTTCTCGGGCAGTCTGGGGCCCAGGCTGCCTCCCATGGAGGTGGAGAGGGCTTGGGCTTTCTGAAGGACCTCGCAAGCTGAAGGATCACACCCCTTTCAGCCTCAAACCCTCAGATCTTCCAGAAGCAGCAGCTTCTGCTGGATTTTAAAGAACTGGGTACTGGGGGGGAGGTGAGTGTGGCCTGAGTCCTCCGGGACCCTGTCACTGGTTCTAGCATTTGACATCTAAAAGCTCCCACTTGGAAACCACCTGTCAGCCCCTGACATTAACACAGTTTCCCACCCCAGTCCCCAGCCTGAGTTAGGTGGAAGGAGCCAGGGCTAGAACAGTGGGTGTCCCTTCACATGTCCCTTCACCACTGGCTGGCTGAGCCCAGGATTGGGTGCTGGGCACAGAGGAGCAGCAGGATCTGGACCCTACCTGCCCAAGCCTGCAGTTCTATGGGGCCCTCAGGCACGTCAACCACAAACTGCGGAGACAGTTTGGAGGCACCTCCATGTAGGTGCCACCGAGTAAGGTCTGGGTCTCAAGGAGAAATAGTGTGGGGTGGAGGCTGTCAGAGGGGTATGCCTGGTAGACAGGCACCCAGAAGGTAGGGCACAGTGCAGACACTGGCCTTCCCTGAGGAGGGAGTTAAGGGGGGAAGGGCAGAGAGCCTAAGCAAAGCCGAGGGCCTTGTCAGGAAGCAGCGGGTCCTGGGTGTCAGATGCCCCTCCAGCCATCCACAGGGCCTGAGGATAATGGTGGGGCTTGGAGATCCGTGCAGCCCTTAGACATTAAACTAAGAACAGCCGACTGCCTGCAGGGATGGTCCATGTTTGTGAACTCGTGTGCCACCGGGGGGAGAGGGCTCAGAGACAGTCTGGGGTCCCACTGTCTGGGGTGTGAAACTCTCCCCATAGGCCTCCAGAGCAAATGCTAAAATGCCAGCACTCGGCTGCCTCTGGTGCACTGGGCTTTTAGCCCCTCCCCAGCTCTGCCCTCCTCAGTTGAAGATGCTTCACTTCATGCGTCTCCTAAAACCACCCCCGCAGAGTGTCCCATGCCAGGGCCAGGTAGGAAGATGGGCAGGGTGAAGGGCCACAGCAGGCCACAGCTTTGGTGCAGGGACATGCTGAGGTCAGAGTAGAGTGGGGCCAGGGCCCAGAGAGGAGGCCGGCCTGCCCGAGCGCGGAGGGGTGTTCTATGTGGGTGACCAGCAGAGATGGGGGTGCAGGATGGAGGCTGTCCTGGGCCCTCAGGGGCAGTGGTAAGTTTGTTACCAAGGTTTCTGCTCACCTCGGACCCCTGAGAATGGAGCAAGGATGCCCATTTGTCCAGAGTTCCAATCATCGCCCACTTTGGGGCAGCCTTAGGTGGTGCCCCTTTCTCTCGGTCCTGTTTTCCCCTTGATGGGTCCAGACCCGCCAGTCTATATCTCCTGGGGGCTCTCAGGCAGGACCGCAGTGGACAGCCGAGCCACCAAGCAGCACTCTTCAGTCAAAAGTGAACTTGAAGGTGAACGGGACAGAAATTTCCAAATCTGCGATGGCCTCACCCTCTGCCCCCTTTCCTGACCTCAACGTTCTAAGACAGGAGAAAATAACTAAAACTGGAGACTAAATTTCTAAGAAACGAACAGGGGCAGAATGAAATCACCCACACAGAGCTCAGTCAAGGGAAAGCAAAGAGATGAGGGCCAAGCTCATCCCTTCAGAACACAGAGTGACAGTGGCGAACAGTTTAATTAGAGCCGCCTCTGCTGGGATGTCAGCAACACAATGACAGAGGAGAAAATGTGGAGGCTGGGACGCTACACGCAGGGCAGCGGTCAGGGGACACAGGCGAGTCCTAAGCACCACAGGTCCGGCTGATGGGCGCCTCTCCTCAGGCTTATTCATGGGCGCCCCTTCCTGTCTCCTGGTCCCCTCACTGAAGACACTGGGTCCCACACCATCCATTAGAGTGACCAGATACTGTTTTTTTCTTTTATTATTGTTGTTGTTAATCCTTACCCGAGGATATTTTCTCTACTGATTTTTAATTTTTTTTAGAGAGAGGGGAAAGGAGAGGGAGAGACACAGAGAGCGAAACATTGATGTGAGAGAGACACATCGATGGGTTGCCTCTCACACGCGCCCCAGCTGGGGCCAGGGATTGAGCCTGCAACTGAGGTATGTGCCCTTGACTGGAATCCAACCCATGACCCCTCAGTCTGCAGGTCGATGCTCTAACCACTGAGTCAAACTGGCTAGGGCCAGATACTGTTTTTTTCTTGAAAAGGAACAAGCATGTCCCCCTGCTTCTAGGACCTCAGGTCCTGAGCAGTGCACTGGTGTCAGAAGTGGGATTCAGCCTTCACTTTGCCTCCGACTGGCTCTGGGACCCTGGGAAAGTCTCCTCTCCTCTCAGGGTCTTGTTGTTCTCAAATGCACAAGGAAGGGGTTGACTAGGTTAGTGGTTTTCAAAGGGTGCTCTGTGGACTCCTGGGGGGGGGGGGGGAGGTGTCTCTGAGGCCCTTTCAGGAGTTCACAAGATCAAAACTGTTTTTTATGGTTTTAAAAAAAAATATGTTATTGACTTACAGAGTGAGAGAGGAAGGGAGAGGGAGATAGAAACATCAATGAGAGAGAAACATTGATTGGCTGCCTTCTGCACGGTCCCCACCTGGGATCGAGCCCAAAACCTGGGCATGTGCCCTGACTGGGAATCGAACCCGCAACTTCCTGGTGTATGGGTCAACACTCAACCACTGAGACACACTGGCTGGACAAAACTGTTTTCTTAAGAGTACTAATACGTTATTTGTCTTTCTAACAGTGTTAATGTTAGCACTGATGGTGCAAAAGTAATAGCAGATAAAACTGCTAGCCCTTTAGTGGGAAGCAGTGGCCCCAAACTGTCCTAGTTGCCATGGTGTTCTTTGCCACCATGCATTCACAGTGTTAGCACATTGACGCTGGCAATATTTATATGCTGGCAGGTGGGTCGGCGACAGGTGTAAAAAACAAGGGTGACAAGTACTCCCATCAACTAAAACAGGGGTGAGGCCGAGTGGTGCCTGTGGCTGTGCACCAGCTGGGCCAGGCAGAGAGGTCCCGGCAGGCGCCCTGGGCAGGGCGGGAGGTAGAAGGTGCAGTGGGGCCAGGCTGGATGCCAGCTACCTTGACTCCCAGCACCTGGCCACGAGAGAGGAACCAGCAGTAGTGGAGGGTCAGGCTGAGCAAAGGGTCAGGCTGGGGGCCTGTCTCTCCTGTTATGTTGGCAGGGAGGGAGGGAGGAGGGAGCTGTACCTCATGTGGTCTGCATCCAACTGAGGGCCAGGTAGGCAGGAGCTGCTCCAGTCTGGATGCTACCACCTTAGCAGCTCTCTCTGAGACCTAGGATCAGGGTGCATGGCTCCCCCCACACCCCTGACTTAGCCCCTGCCAATCTCATCTCCCTGACATTGACAAGGGTGAGCATGAGCATGGGGCCAGACAAGGTCCCAGCAGCAGACCTGGGCATGGGAAGGTGATCAGATGTCCCAATGGGCAGCATCTGAGGCCTCCACTCTGCCCTGAGCTGGGGAAGAGCTGCATGGGGCTCACAGAGTTAGAAAGTCAACAATGAAGCCCCTACCCAGTTGGGGAGGGGTGGTACACTGGCACAGGCCGACCATCAATCTCCAAAACTGCAGGGCCACTAAAGAGGCCACTTGGTGCCACCTGGATTTCAGCTCTCTGGTGGCCCCTGGGTTAGAGATTGTCCTGCAGGATACAGCCTGCCATGAAACTGAGCTGGAGTCGATGGAGCTTGAGTGTGAAGTGCACCAATTCTGGACCAAGCCTCTTAAGACATGAATATGTCCCCTGGATGCAGATGATGACAAAGTCCTGGGGGAATGGGTGGTGCCAGAAGATGGAAAGGAGCTGGTCCATGAGTCACTGTGTGGAGGAGAGCTGTCCACCCACCCACAGTACCTGCCCGAGGCTGTCAGATGAGCAAGAAACAACCTTCTATTATATTTGAACCATGAAACGTTGGGGGGGGGGGGGCTGTGTGTGTTTGTTGTAGCAACTAGTGGTACCCTTATTGACACATCCTGTTTGTGTTCCCCCTTTTCTGACTTTTGTTCCCTATGCGACATCTGGCCTCTCTTTAGCCCTAGATTTTGGACTATCTGGTCCTATCCCTCTTCCACTGCTTCAATAAGCACTAGCTTGTCCTCTTAACCAGACTGCAGCTGGTGAAGAGTAGAGGTCAGTTTTTGGAGCATCAAAGAATCTGTGCTTCCTCCTCCCCTCCCCTCAAAAGGAGAAAGTCGTGCCCCCCACCCTTGGGCGTTGCCCAAGCCTCACTCCCTCACAGAACACTGCGTGGCACATAGTAGGCACTCAATAAATGATAGTAAATTTTTGCTGTTTTTATATATCACCTGTACTATAATTTACTTAATATTTTCCTTTAGACTTTTATCTACTTAAACTTATTTTAAGAGAAAGGAAATTTCGTATCACTAACAATAATATCTGCAAAAGGAGGTTGGGTATGCCAGTTTTTATCTTTTCCTAATATTCATGAAAAGAAGTTAATACTTAATGTGATCAAAGTCAACATGTTCATCCTTCACGATAGCTCAGGTCTGCCCACCTCGCCCATGTGGGAAGCGCTGCCCACGTGGGAAGCCTGCAGCATAAGGCAGGCACAGCTGGTGCAGCCGCAGGACTTGGAGCTGAAGCAGCATGTCCACGAGCAAGGAGTTTGCTGGGTCCCTCGGCAGTGGAGCTGGGATCAACTACTTCACATCCCGGTTCTGCATGGCTCTCACCCACCTCCCCCCAGCAGGGCCTCTACTCTGAGTTCTGTGAAGCCTGAAGAACCGCCCTGATTTACCGGAGCGCACAAAGCCTGTTGGTGGGCACACAGGTACGGGGGCACACCATGGGCTCTAGGCTTTCACCACCGCAGACCTCTTGTCTCCTTCTCTGTCCTTGCCTCCCTCCTGGGTTCTCTGGGTTTGGTGTCAAGAGGGAATAAGCTCATTGGTGGTTTCAGCTCCTGAGGAGCCTGGCACATTCTCATGGGAAGGAAGAAGGGGCATCTATGCCTTGGGTGTGGGGTATGGCAACGGTGAGTCTGCCCCCCATCTCCCCACCCACAGCAGTCAACTTGAGGCCTCACTTTTGTTGAGAAATGATGGCCCCCAATTGCCTGGACACAGATGCAGGGGAACCAGGGACTCTGGCCTGCTAAGGAGCTTGGTTGTCATGGTGACTCCTGGTCTCCTAGCTGCCAACCTCCTCTTAGAAGGTGACTGCTCAGCCTCAAGGCCAACAAGGAGGAGGGAAGGAAGGAGAGAGGGAGGGACCCCCCACCTGTCCACCTGTCTCAGCAGCACAGTGGCTGGGCGGACACCTGCCCTCCAGAGAGGCAGGCTGCCCCCTCTGCAGGGCCTGTATGGCCCCAGGACAACCTGTTCCGAGGAGCCACCAAAAACTAATCCAGGGCAGCCTCTCCCAAGCCTCTGTGGTCCCACCCAGGCACCAAATGAACTTGAGCAAAACCCCCAAAAAGAAAATCACATTGCCCCACATCCCACACTAGACTTGACTAGCTAAAAAGGCGGGTGTGGGTCCGGTCCTGACTCTTCATCTGCACCCCACCTCCTCCATCCCATCCCTTCTCTGGGGCCTCCTCTCACCACTGCTCTACATTCATGCTCTGGGCACCCCGTCCTAAACCTTTCCTCTGACCCTGCTTCCCCTCAAGCCACTGTCCTCCCGCTTCCTCCTTTGGTCCTGTCACCTCCCCTCCATCTCCCTCCAAGGCTCTCGGTGCCCGCCGCATTGCCAGATGACCCCTCTCGTTTTCTCTCTGGGTGCTGTGGACTCTGCTTCCAGGTCACCTCAGTGCACGTGAGCCTGCCTGTCTCCCCTGGGGCCCCTGTGCCTCCGTCCAACCAACACTGAAGTCCCCAGGGGCTCAGTCCTCAAACCTTCTTGCTTTCTCAAGCCACCTCCTCCTCGGGCTCGACTCCACCCGAGATCCCCCTCCATGGAGGGCGCTGCTGCGTGACCCCACCTGGCCTCTGCTTCACCGGCTCCGTGGCCGGGTGCCTGCCTCTCCCCGCTCCTGGTTTCCTGTCCCGTGGTCTCTAGCACCACATTCCTTCCCGTCTCCTTCTCCTTCGAGAGAGGAGAGAGTTCTGCTGGACCAGCGCACCCCTGATGCTATTTACTTAATTTTTAAAAAATGACATTAAATTGACTCATTTCTAAAATTCAGCTTATTCTAGACCACCACACCCATGACATCAGAGGGGACACAGCCTCTTTCCAATGGCAGTTCTGTGCTTCCTGTCCGGCACACCAGCTGGAGACCCCACGGTCAGCTCCTCTGATTCCCCAAAACGGGAGCACTAATCACGCAGAAAGGTCTGAACTCTGATCCTTCCCCTCCAGAGCCACCCCTGCCTGTCCTGCATGGATGACAGCAGCAGTCCAGACCAGTCTCCTGGCCTCTCCCCTTTTTATCTGCTGTCACTGTGATGGAACCAAGGCCACCTCTCCTGCCACCTGGAGTTCATGCCACCTGTTTCCCATGCTTATCGGCCACCTCACCACTGGTGTCCCCTCCAAGGAAGAACTGGGTAAGACCTCTTCTGAGAGACACTGAGATGGCAACCAGAGGGAAGGAATGGGACAGAGACCTCGGTGGTTGCTAAGGAGCAGGGTGACATGAGGCTACCTGAAATTTATGGATAACGCAGGATTTGGCCTCCAAAGATGTGGGCCAGTCATTTCAACTCCTTGTGACTTAGTTTCTTCAGCTGTACATGGCGATGTTCTCCGTGCCATGTGAGAGCCCAGGGTCTGGGCGAATGTGCTCTCCGAGCTGCGAAACGCTTCATCATGGTGCGTGCCACATGTGCCTGCGTGATTAGTCAGTAGCAGGAGTAATAACAGTAACAGCGATAACTTGGGGTGGACAAGGGATGTGCAGGAGCCCCCGAGGGTAGCTGGTTCCTCACACACCTGGGCTGCTTTCCTTGGTTTATCCAGAGAGCAGGAGAACAGTACCTGCGCCTCAGGGTCTCCCTGAGCCAGCCGGAGGCCCATCCACTTGCCTTCTAAGCTGAAAGGGACTGGGGCTGCCTCTTCCTCGATTCTGGGAGGGAGGGAGAAGGTCTTCTCCACCTGGTGGATCTTATAGGCTCCTGAGAGGTCCTGGTTCTATAGCACTGGAGGAGACTGGGATGGGAGGATGCCTGCGACCAGCCCAGGCCAGAGCTCTGCCCTGTGAGTGCCCCAAGATGGCCCAGGCTGGACAAAAGCTCACTCTCCAAGGATAAGCCACTGCCTCAATTAGCTGTCCTCCAGGGAGCAGCTCCACTGATCCCCTAAAAGGCACAGCAGGTTCCCGAGGGCTGCGGCCCCCTGCGGTCCCCAGGCCTTTGCTCCAGGCCCGACCACATTGTGCGATGGGCCCCACGCTGCTCCTTTCACTCCCTCTGCCTGGCCGGCAGTAGGCAGTGCCTTTGAAGTCTGGTCTTCTGTTCCAACGGGAAACGTTGCTCAGAACCAAAATTAGAGAGGCTGCGCAATCAGCTTGCCAGTTAAAATGCCACCCAGGTCCCCCCTCCCCCTTTAAAATGTCATCTTAATTAGATGGAGCCTGGTTTCATGTTTTCTGAATTTCAAGGTAATTTCTCTAGGACATTTCCCTCCTTGTGGTTATTTTATTTTTATCCTCGGCATAGGGTGGAGGGAATGACCCGAGGCTGATCTGCAGGTCTGCAGGCAGCTCAGCCCTCCAGCAATTTGGGGCTGGCTGCCCCTGGCTCTGGAGGTGTGAGGGGACTGGGGAAGGCAGGTGGTGAGGTCTGCCGGGGCTTCAATCCTCCATTTCATTCAACACAACACTTTCTGGGCCTCTCTCCCCTTGGGGAGCCTGGATGTGCCTCCCCAGCCCGCTCGCCAGGCAGCCCGGACCCCTTCCCCACTCAGCCTGCCATTCTTGTCCCCACCTAGAGCTGGCTGCCCTCCCCTGAGGGCTGAGGGCCACTGGCGACCCCGCACTAACACAGACCACTGAACCACACCAGGAAGGGCTCTAATTCTCTCTCAAGGATTCTGACTGATGGTGGATAAAAAGCCTGTTTGGTACCACTGGGTCCCTGACACCCTGAATGCTTGCGAAACATCCTTTTCAACAGAGGGAGAAGGCTGCTTGGGATGGTCTCCTCTGGTCCCCCACAACCCCAACCCTGTCCTCAACGAGGAGGTCAGGGAAGATCCCTGTCATGAGCTGCATCGTGTCCCCCAAATTCATATGCTGAAGCCCTAATCACCAGGACCTCAGAATGTGACCGTATTTGGAGATAGGGCCTTTAAAGAGGAAATTAAGTTAAAATGAGGTCATTGGGGTGGGTCCTGATCCATTAAGACTTGTGTTTTTATAAGAGGAGATTAGGACCCAGGCAGAGGGAAGAGCATGTGAGGACACAGGGAAGACAGTCCTCTACAAGGCAAGGAGGGAGGCCTCAGGAGAAACCAACCCTACTGACACCTCGATCTCAGACTCTGGCCTCCAGAACTGTGAGAAAATGTCTGTTGTTCAAGGTCCCCACTCTGTGGTCCTTTGTTATGGCGGCCCTGCGAACTAATACAGCCCCCCAGATGGGACAATCTTTGGGGCTGGGAGTGGGGGTTCTCTCTCCATCATTCCAAACTCTATCTATAAGTCTGTTAGGGTCTCGATCCTACCCCCAACCTCCCCTTGAAGTTCATCCCAAGGCACCTTGCCCTCACCCTGCTCCCTTTCTAGGCTTTGCACATACTCAACAAGCTCACTTCCACCTCAGGGCCTTTGCACTGGCTCTCTTGCCACCAAAAACGTTTGTGAGGTTGGCTCCTTATTTTCCAGTCTCTGCTTAAGTATAACCCCTGAGAAAACGTTTTCCCTGACAGCACCCCTCCCCTCCCCTAAAGCAGGTGCCTTCTGTTGTTCCCAGGCCAGCTTTCTTTTCTTTAATAGCACTTATCACGCTGTGTAATTAGATCTGTTTGTTTCTTCATTGACTATTTCTCTTCCTAGGGAGACTGTGAGCTCCAGAAGGGCAGGGCCTGCGTCCGCTTTGTTGACTAGAATAATTCATTGACAAGGTGCTGCCAGTGGAATGAATGAAGCGACGAATGAATTCTAGGCCATACGTTGAGCTAAGCACCACGAGCCATCTCCTTGTCGCGGGAAGGCCCAGCAACACCAGGGTGAGCCATCAGGAAGCAGACAAGAGACTGCCCAGAGCTTGTTCTCAAGGCGTCCGCTCGGCTCAGCAGGAAACCCAGGAGTGCTGGGTTACAGGGCAGATCAGTCACGAGAGGAGCTGAGACGCCACAGGTGAGAACAGAAATAGGATGCCGTCCTGGATGCCACGGAGCGACGGGAGGAGAGGGTGCTGGCGCTGCTCCAGCAGAGGTGAACGTGTCCTCCCTGGTGCCTACCCATGCCCGCTGGACACTGACAACCACGCGTGGGGACTGCACGTGCAGGGACCGGCCTGCTGGGCGGTCAGTGAGGAGGGCTGTTTGCAGGGGAGGGGGATTTGTTTCATTACCTAATTTCAAAGCCTCTAATATTCCTTTCGAGAATCTGTCTGGTTTGGAGTGTCATAAATAAAAATGGAAGAAAGGGCAAGTACTATAGAAAAGTGGAGAATGTTTGCCTTCATTACACATGAAAAGGAACTTGGAAACTCCCTTTCGAGTTTAACTCTGTAATTATGTCCACATGGGCTCCTCCTCCCCTCAGGGGGTGGGAGGAACTGGTCTTCTTCTCTGGTTACAAATGATGGACATGAAAGCTAGCCCCCCAAAAGTTGATCTGTGATGTTAAGTTCAGTGCATCCAATATAGCCCTTATTTTGAGCAATAAAGAAAAATATTTCATTAATAGGAGGTCAGTGTCTCCCTGGCCCATTGAACAAATGATGAACACCTCAAGTGTGCAGGCCTGAAGAGGAACCAGTGATCCGCCTGCCTCGGATGGCCACAGCCCTGGGGACAAGGTTGGAACTTGGGGCAAGGAGTGAAGAGAACCCAGGTGTCCAGATCCTGAGAATCAGTGAGGGGGAGACAAGGGGCTTGTTGAGGTCCAGGTTGCAGGACCTCTGCTCCCCTGATGAGGGAGGCACCGAGTGTGGCCCTCACCACCTCCTAGGGTGCCATTTCCAGGTCTCTCCCCTGGACCCTGAGCTCCCATGTAAGGCTTCTTCTCCCTCCGGATCCACCACCAGGCTGGGCACACAGCAGGCACTCAGTCAGCATTTGCTGAATGAATGAACTTAGAAGGGAAAGAGCCAAAAGGCACTGCACCGGGGGCTTAGAAGACTTGGGTGCAGTTCTCTCCTCTGTGGCCTTCCAGGGCACCTCCCTGCCGGGCTCTGTGACATGAGGGAGCTGCACTGGTTAGACCAGAGAGGCAAGCTGGCTTCAACCTGCGGGCCGCTCTGATCAACTGCGCCGGCTGCCTGGGCTGCACGGAGGGGTCTCCAGGGCCAGGCGCAGTGCTGTGACTCAGCAACAGTGAAGGGCTGGTGGTGGCTGGTGGTCAGTAGTGGCACACAAGTCACCACTGTGCCACTCTTTGGATGTGATCATCTCTGAGGTTGCTGTCAACCATCACACTTGGTGACATTGCAGCTAGCATGCAAATACTCCAACGTCCGACAGTCATGAGGGCTCTCCTGCCCCAGTAGGTGAGACCTCTACCCAAGGCCTCACCACCTAAGATGCCAACCTAGGCTCTGCCTTTCTGGATGGTCTTGCCCACTTTTCCCGTGTCAGGTCTATGCAGAAAATGACGGCACCTGTACAGCACCTTCCATAAACACAGAAGGGGCTTCCTGGGGTGTACCGGTCACCCGAGTGCCTCTGCTTTGGGAAGGTGCTGCACCTGTTCCACACCTGGCTCTCCTCTGAGGTCCCACACTGGGCTCTGAATCATACCAGTTAGTTGCTGAATGGGCTCCTGTGTGTCAGTCTTGAAAACAAGCCTGTGATTGCTCTGCGTGGGGCAGGAGCTGTGCCTTCCCCAGTGCATCCCCCCTGCGCCCCCAGCCATGGGATAGGCACAGAGCTGGGCACACCAAAGGTGGGGGTGACATCACTTGAAACTGTCTGGAAGTGGCAGAATAAGTGACTGAAGGCCGCTTACAACTCCTGGGGCCCTTCTGCACTGACCCTATATTGACTGACTGGGGAGGTCCTGTTTCAGGCCAGGGGGTTCCAGAGATGGTGTCTGGATGGTACATGAGCCGTGGCTGGGAGCAGGACACCGTGCATTGGGTGTGTGCTGGGAGCTCATCATGGAATTGCAAACTCCCAGAAAAATTTTAGGTGGAATTATTTACAGATAGAAAAAAAATGTTTTCCCATGATTCATTCAATTACTTATAAAGCAGCTGTTTTTAATAATTTGGGACATGTAAGAAAAGAGAAATGTCAGGGCAAGCCATAAACATAAAGCTGAGGACACAGGTTGGGTGAAGACTCAACACGCAATGATGATGTCAGCGACATGAACTACGGCCCGACGGCAGGGAGGCTGGCGGGCTGGCTGTGCTCCAGGCGCCTCAGCGCAGCAGCCAGCACGGGACCCCCGCCCCCGCAGGGCCAGGCTGCCCACCGGCAGAAGTCCGGCTTATTCTGAGTGTGGCGGGAAGCCATGGGAGGCTTAAGGGAGAGACGAGAAGTACTGCTGCTTTTGAGGCTCGCTGCGGCTGCTTCGCGCAGCCAGGCTGGGTGCGGGAGAGCTGGAAGAGGGAGGGCTGCAGAGAACACCCAGGAGGCTGGTGCAGGCGACAGATGAGAGGCGACGGAGGTTTGGAACGGAGCTGGAAGGGCCCTTAGAAACAATGCCACCTATGCTCTCTCATCATGCGAGTTAGGTCAGCTCAAGGTTACAGGGCCACTGGTGGCTCAGCTGCTGGCTCTCAGCAAGGATGTGGGAGCAAGCTCAGGTTAGCCAGCAAGTGAGGCTCGTGGGAGGGAGGGAGGGAGGGAGGGAGGGAGGGAGGGAGGGAGGGAGCAGGTGGTCGTGGAAATCCTTGAAGGAGAGGCCATGGTTTGAACTGCCAAGTAGCAGGGGCCCAGGGGCCTGCAGTCTGCCTGGGCTGGTCCTGGGGCTCTAAGAACTGAACATCGCAGGTGGGAGTGTGTGTCAAGCTTAGAGGGAGCAGATCCTGAGCTGCAGATAGAAACGACTGCTCACATCAGTGTGAGACAGGACACAAGTGCCACTGTCCGGATGAGGCTGGCAGGGTCCTAGGATAGAGCCCTCAGGGCCCCAGGAGGGCGTGGCCACCCGCACTCCCAGACAGCGACACTCCCTGAGTCTCAGCACAGACCTACTTCGTTTTATTGCACTTCACAGATATTGCTTTTTACAAACCGAAGGCAAGACCCTCCGCCAGCAAAAAGATTACGACGCGCTTTATTGCAGCACTCACTTGCAATGATCTGAAACCCAGCTTGTGACACCTCTGAGGGATGCCCGTGTGTGCGTCTGTAAAATGGGGATTACAGCTGCATGTACCTCAGAGGATGCTGTGAGTGTTACGTGAGTTAGCGCAGTCAAGTGCTCAGCGTGACACCTGGTAAGAATTCAACACGACGGCTGCTGAGGCTTATTAATCACGTGTCTCTAGAGCTGCTCTGACCCACCCTCCATCAAGTAGAATGCTCCACTTGGGAGAAATGCACAGCAAAGCAAGTACAAGTCAGGAGTTTGGCTAAAGTAACTCACCAAAACAAAACAAAAAATTGCAACCAAGTAAATAAATAAAAAAATCTGTCACACGGGAGCACACATAATAATAACAAATAAAATTATCTGCTTCTGTGATCAGTGCTTAGAGGGTCAACAGAAAAACAGCCCCTCCCTGCTCAAGCCTCTTCATCCCCCAGATAAATAACTGGGAGGGAGGCAGATGGAAACGAGCAATGGTCCCAGGTCCCAGAGGGGCACGCTAGAGCCTGCGTGTGTCTAGATCTTCCTGACCCCCAAAGCCTGTGTTTTCGCCTCTACTGCACCCCTAAGAGCCTCGATCCTCAAAAGCACATCTGAGACTTAGTGAAGTGTTACACAGCCCATTAATATTCTAGGGGGGTCGAAATCAGAGCCCCTTAATCAACTGTATTGCTATAGTGGACCTAAGCTCTGTGTTCTAGGCCTTGTAGCTGTAGGACACTGTTAACCAGAGGGCAAGCGTCAACCGCCGTCAGCATCAGCTGCTGCGTGCACACCGGCCACAGGCTACCACCAGAGCCCTCAGGCGTCCGAGGGAATGTGGCCTTGCCCTGGGCTGAGACTGATGAGCCTGTGGCCACTTGGCAGTGGATGGGTTGGTGAGAACACAACCTCAGGGGACCGGTAGTGGCGAGTGCTGGGCTTTTAAAGCTAAAACTGTCGTTCGCTGGAACTTTGACAAGGTAGTGGGAGACAAATCAAGCTCTCTAATTTGTAAAGTGAGGTTTAAGTAAAAGTCATCACATTGGTAGTTCAACTGGTAGCCCTGAAGGAGTCCAAGAAAATGCAGGGACCTCTGTGGTCCTGCCACTGACATGCCAACAACTCCATCAGGGGCTCCTGAGCCAAACACAAGGGTCACACAGGGGTGCGATTTTCAGAACTTTTTGCATAATAGCTTATATATATTTTTTCTTTTTCTTTTTATTAAATTTATTGGGGTGACAATGGTTAACATGATCATATAGGTTTCAGGTGTGGGTTTCTATGTTATAAGGTCTGTGTATTGCTCTGTATGCCCACCACTCAAAGTTATATCTTCTCCCATCACTATATATTAGGAGAAAGCTTATATTTTTAGAAATACTCTTTCGCTTTTCAGGGGTAAGCCAAATCTGGAACCGTCCCATTTTACAGATGAGAACAATGAAGACTTGGAGGAAAGTATTTTACCTAGTGAGGCATTTGGAGGTGAGCAATCCTAGATTTTGGTCCTGGCTCTGCTACCTGTCTAAGCTTTAGCATTCAAATCTGATAAATAGTCCCAACTTCTCTGGGTACTGTGCTGTGAGGTTTGTTAAAAGGAGTAAGATACACATAATATAAGCATGTGGCGAGCAGTCAGTAGGTGTCAGCTGTTACTGTGTCACATGGTTGGCCAAGGGTGAGCTGACTTCAGGGGGCCACCTGTTTCCGGCACCCATTTAAATCATCTGTCTTGCATGATCACTATCTGGCTCTTGCAGTTTGTTAGTTTGCTTTTCTTCTCTAAACTGTAAATTCTGTGAGAATTACTCTTCTCAGGGGCTTCAGCTAGCAGCTTTCATGTCTGACGCACAGTAGGTCTTCAGTGTAACCTTAGGGTTGAAGGAAGCCCCTTTAAAATGGGAAGAGAGCTAGAGACTCTTTCCTTAGGGAAGGCACATAGTCAACCCCCCCCCCCCAAACCCACATACAGAACTGCAGAGCCAAATACACATGTGCACGCACACAAAACACACCCACACCCACACGCTGATCTGCCTTTTATTTCTGCGCTTGCAGCCCCAGAATCCCCAATAGGAAGCTGGCCAACTATAAAGCACAGGGACCCGAATGGTTTCTAAGCCACAAGATTTGCTCTGATTGGGGCGATGCCCGCCCCCATGCCTGGGTCAGCTCGGCTGATCTCCCCCAGTGGAGTACTAGGCCTGGCCAAGTGCTTGGGTGACTACTGCCTTCCTGCTGAAGGTGCTATTCCCTTGCCGTTCACACTGTGCGGAAGAGGCCACGCCGCTCACTGCCCATGCAAACGTAATCATATTCTGAAACCTCGGGCCCACATAAATAAAAATGTGTTTCCAACTCCGAAGCTTCAGTTATCGGAGGAAGGCTTTCCAAAATCATTCAGGGAGTTATCTGACATACTGAGTCGACAGCTTATTGGAAAAAGTGATTCAGAGACAAGAAAGAAAGGAAAAAAGGAAGGGCTTGGAGAGACCAGGGAGGAAAGGAGAGCGAGGAGGGCCCTTAGGTGGTGGGTGGAGCTGGCGGGGGAGGGCGCGGTGAACCCCCAAATGGCAGCTCCTCAGTCACACGGACATCACGCCAGGCTCTTTCTAAAAAGGCTTCTATTCGAGAGAATTCCAAGCGGCAGATTGGAGAAAGTGGGCCCAGGCCCTCACCTCCCCAGCGAGGATTTGCCTCCATTAACCCTTTGGGAAGGAGCGAGGAAAGCCCTCCTTCTCCAGTGGAGAGTCCCAGGAAGGCGGGCGGAGCCCACGCCAGCACTGGGGCTTCACCTGGAGCGCAAAGGTGAGAATGCTCACCTGCACTTTGGGCTCTGGGCCTTGCTGGGGCTGCTGACCTGCCTTCAGGGTCAGGCAGGCCTGGGTCTGGGGCCTGGCTTTGCCATCTGTCAGCTGTGTGACCCTGGGCAAGTCACTCAACCTTTCGAAGCCTCAGTTTCCTTATCTGTAAAATGAGCATAATTATATCACTTGCCTAGCTCATATGGAGAAGGCAAGCTTTTCCGAACCTCAGTCTTTCTGTCCTGCTTTTGTCATTTCTGCCCAATCTGTGTAAGACCCTGGCCTTATGTGCGTAATATGTTTTTTTACTTGACTCACTTAAAAAAAAAATCAAACTCCGACACTTTGGGCTTGTTTTAATATCTGGGCAGTCATGAGCTAGATGGGCTGCATTCTTATTTTCTGGATTTGTATTGAAATAAGTATCGTCCTATTAAAACGAGGAGTGTCACCGAGGGTAACAGCAGAAACAACGGTGTCTGGCACAGAGCCTGCCTGCGTGTGCTCCATACGTGGGGACTTGTTACTACCCTGCTGTCATCACCATCACTCAGATGTGCAGGGGAGGGGGTGACAGTGGAGTCTCTCCAGGCACCTGCTTCAGGAACCCTCTCCCCATCTGGGGTGACAGTCCCCTTCCTGGGGACCCCAGCCTGGGCTCCTTCTTCCCCTGTTCCCTTTCTCTTCCCATACTATCTCATGTCTGTGCATATTAAAAAATCACCCTGCACAAAGATAACTTATTTTTTTAAATGTCTAGTTCTACATAAAGGAGGGAATCCGCCCTCCAGGCTCAGCCCAGCTGTACACATTTTCCCCAACTTCACAACTCCCTCTTCCCCAAGTTAGCAAAACCTGAAATTCTAAGGGGAGGGGAAGTACTCCACCCAGCATTGCCTGGTTATTTGTCAATTCTGCCTAGATGACTAACCCAGAATTTCCTAATTTCCACCAGGGAGTTGTAACAGTTTTATTTTTTTTTTTAAAAGGGAAAAACCACCCAAATTCAAACCTCAGAAAAAACGCTCACCTTATAAAAACAAACACAAGCAAACAAGCCAACCAAATAAAGCTCAGCGCCGTGGCCTCTGTGTGCAGAGGAAACAGGCTTGGGTTGGCCTCAGAAGCCCCAGGTCCCCAAGTCCAGAGTCGGCACTCTCCAGCAGTGTGAGCCTGCCTCATCTGCAAGTGGGGGTCAAGCGGGGCCCGCTGGTGAGGCCGCTGTGTGGTGAGGGGCAGGTGTGAGTGGGTGTGGAGCACCAGGTGGATATCACAGGCGTGAGTGTTTCCTGGTGTGAGGGGTCACTTTGGGGGCCTTGACTGAGCTGGGAGGCACGTGGAGTTTATCTGACCCTGCCCTGGACACAGGGATCCCATGTGCTCCCCCAAAGGGCTGTTTCCTCAGTTAGACGATGGCTTATTCCACTGGGAGATGCTTCTCCCTCCAGGGGCACCAGCACGTCAACAAGGATTTCTAGAGACCAAAAAGCCTTTAAAACCCAAAGGGCTCCATCTCCAGCTGGGGCATTTTAGGCATGGGGAGACACTGTGAGTGGGGCCCAGCATCACCCTTGGGTAATATTCCCCTTGTAAAAAGCGTTCTGGGGGTGGCAACAGCTTCCAAAGAACCGGGGCTTATTTATCTTCTTGTTTGTTCCACAGGAAGAAACACAGGTCCCAGAACCAAATCAGACTCTGACCTGGAGCCCGGGTCAGATCCCATCACAGGCTCTGCTTGGTTTCTCAGAAATATCTGAAAAAGCAAGGCATGCTGGCTGCAGACAAATGTTGCTTTCCAGCCCCTCCTGCCCTGGGCCCTTGCTGCTGAGGTCCAGCAGGTTCTGGGGAGAGGTGACTACCTGGGCAGAGGCACTCAAGGGGCTCTAGTCATTTGGCCCCTTGATCCTTGGCCTCAGCAGCTGTTTGTCTGTTCCCTGGGCAGGGGCTGGAAGCCGTCGGAGCCCAGCCCACTGCTGCAGCCGCTCCCGAGTGACCAGCAAGCCACTCCTGCGCCCCGGTCCGTGCAGTGCCCTTGAACGCAGCCTCGGCCTCGTCGGGGCTGCTCCAGCTCTGCTCCGCATGGGAAACGGACGCTCTGCCTTCAAAGCTGAAGGACTCCGTTTAGCTGAGCTCAATTCCCCAGGCCCTCACCCCGGCAACGGATCTTTGGGGGGTTTACATCTCATGCATCACAACAGGGGAACAGCCATTCAGCAAGTTGGGGGGAACCCCGCAACACAAAAATCAATGTGCCCCCCACCCCGCAAGAGCGCAGCCACAAAACAAAACAGGATCAACAACAAAAATTTCCCACAAGCCCATTTGGCCTTGGCTGGCCGTCAACCAAATGAATTCAAACTTAATCAAACTTTCATGTCTTCCTTGTAAAGCTCAGGAAATCAGTAATTGGTTTTATAATTGAATTTTCTGATCACGTATCAAAGGACTGGGTCCTGCCAAAGGCCAAGGAATGGCCTGTCTCCAGCAAGGACGGCCAAGGCGCTCTGGAAGGTAGGGGCGGGCGCTAACTGCTGGTGGGCTAAGAATAGAGCCTGTTATTTATAACCAGAGAAGCCAGTGACAGCAGAGCCTGCCCTCACCAAGTGGTCTCCCCAGACGCTCCCCCAGGAGCCCCGCGTTTCTGATTTCTTTAGCAATGGTGGCCTTGGCCTAAAGGGTGGACGGTGAGGAGACGGAAGGCAGGGAGAGGGTGTTGGTAGCCCTGGGGAAGCAGGAGGCCTCCAGGGGCAGGGGCCTGGGCAGAGACTGGACGGGGTCAAGGCCAGAGCCATTCTGGGACAGGTAGTGGGGCACAGGAGGGGCAGGAGGAGCCCAAGGTTTTCCACCTGGGGAAGGAGGTGTTTTCAACATAGAGAAAGAGGAGAGAAGAGCCAGCTCTGGGCCTGGTTTCGCAGGGGTTAGGGGGGTGCTGGGGTGCTGATGGGCCTTAGCCACCAGAGTGCTGACAGGTACAGCTCAGCTTTTGCAAGTCCTCTCTCTGTGCTTCACGGTCTTCATCTCATTTAATCTTCACAGAAGCCCAAGGAGATGATCATTTTCGCCCCCATTTTACAAACCAGAGAAGCGAGATTCAGGGGGCAGAGGTGAAGGGGCTGCCCACTCGTGGGCCATGGAGCTGGGACTTGGACCCAGGACTGTTTGATCCCAGAGTCCACAAGCTCAACCCCTAATGCAACACAACCTCTTTCTCTGCAGATAAAGACATCACAGCCACACAGAAATAACGAGAAAGGGTTCCCGGCACTCAGAGATGGAAGCCTGAGAGTGAACAAGTCAACATTCATTAGTTCATTCCCTTAAAAATGTTCCTGCGAAAGGCAAGCCACAGGCTGGAGGATATTCGCGATACATATATCTGACAAAGAACTTGTATCTGGGAAGTGACTTTAAAAACCCCTCAAAACTCACGAATAATAGGACAAACAACCCACTAAAAGGAATAGCCCTGGCCAGTGTTGTACAGTGGTTAGAGCGCCGGCCTGCGCGCCGGAGGGTCTCGGGTTTGATTCCCTGTCAAGGGCACGTACTTGGGTTGCAGGTTTGATCCCTGGACCCAGTCGAGGTGCATTCCGGTAGCAACCAATTGATGTGTCTCTCTCACATTGATGCTTCCCCCTCTCTCTTCTCTCTCTCTCTCTCCCCGCTCCCTTCTACCCTCTCTATCAATGCAAAAAATATCCCCCATAAGGATTAACAAAAAAAAAGAAAAAAAAAGGAAAGAATAAAAGATGTGACCAGATACTTTACAAAAGAAGATATACAAATGGCCAAAAAGCACAGCCAACGTTGCTAAATATCATTAGTCATCAGGGGAATGCAAATTAAAAGCACGATGGGGCCTCAGTCCATGCTAACGGGAATAGCTAGCGGGGAGGGAACAATTCCCGGTGCTGGCGACAGCGTGGGCCAGCAGGAATGCTCATACATTCGAAATAGTCCCACCACTTTGGAAAGCAGTTTGAGAGTTTCTCACAAAGTTAACACACCCTCCATAGGGCCTAGCAGTTCCACTCCTGGGTATCCACCAAGAGCGGTAAAAGCGCGTGTCCACAAAAAAACCTGCACACCAGCGCTCTGGCGGCGTTAGTCACATTGCCCCTGGAATGGAAGGAACCCGAATGCCCATCAACAGGTGAGCAGATGGACAAAGGGCCCCCCTTGGGTACGTCTGAAGCTTGGTCACAGTGAAGCACCTAGGTGTTACGGAGAGAGCCAGCGGCAGGAATCTACAGCCAGGCGGAGGCTCCGGGAGGGGCCAGGCTTGCAGGCGTCCAGAGCACTCGGGTCTGGGTTTTGGAAGGAGGGATAGCAGCCCAAGTTCTGCAAACCCCTCCTGCAGCTGTCTGGGGGCTTGACCAGGGGGAAAGCACTAAATGGGTCTGCTGGGTATCCGCATATTCCATAGCAGCATCTCCCACTGCTCCGAGCTCCAGGTGTCCTGGTGGTGCCACGGGACATCTGCCTTCGTGCTCTGGGTGTGGGGCATGGATCGATGAAATGTGTGCATGATGTTTGTGACAGCGCCCAAAGGTGTCCCTGGCGTCACACCCCCACCCTCAGCCTGCTCCGCATGCTCTGCCATCGAATTCTCTCGTCAAGCAAACAGTTTCCCTCCCCGCACTACCCAGGGAGCCTTTCGGATTGATTAGACAGAAAAAAACTGACAGCTTCACATGGCGGGACATCTCCCCCTGCCGCCCCGAGACGTGGTCGCCCTTGACACACACTGATGCAGCCATGGGAGCACTTGACAGTTTTTCTGCCTGATTTAGTGGCTTCCCCGTGGCTCAGTGGTCTCTGGGTGCCAGTCTCCACAGGCGCTCCCATCGTGCTGGGAGGGTGCCCATACCTGCATGGGGGCGGAGGGCTCCCTCCAGTGTGGGGCTAGAATTCAGTCTTCAATTGACACACAGGTCCTGCCTTTGAGATTCAGGTTTTCTTTTCTTTTGGATACAAGGGAAGAGCCTTGTGCTTGGCAATCACATAAACTTAGCCATTAAGTTCTGCCAGAAGAATTGATAGAACCTTTTGGAATTTATGGAACTGAGATGACAGGGGTGGGTGAAGGGGAGATGGGAGATCTTAGAAGCCACCTCTGAGGACTCTGTGGGACAAGGGACTTGCCTGAGGTTGCACAGACACAGGGAGCTGGGCTGGGCCTGAATGGACCCCAGCTTCTCTGTGAAGGGCCAGTGTTCCTCTGCCACGGAGCCTTGCACTCCTCTGGTTCAGGACAGACCCTCACCTGACAAAGTCCCCTGCCCCTCGATGCTGAGTTCCTGGGGGCCCCAGGAAGAATGGCTCCTGTCCCTCCAATGCCAGAGTCCCAGCGAGGGAAGACTGGCCCCCATACTGGCCTTTCTCCCCATCGGCTGTGGCTGGTGAGGTCAGGACTGGAGGGCTGCTTTTCCCACCTCCCTCACTTTCCCCAAGAGGAAGCAGCCTCCTTCCAGAAGGCAGGCCCGAGGCTCCTCTTCCACCCAGTTTGGAAACTGCAAGGACTTGGGGCCCAGCATGTGCCCCTGTGTTGCTTCCTGGCCGCTTCCTGATGGTGACAGTGGAGCACTCTCTCCACCCACTCACCCTGTGGCTGGAAAGCCCCCAAGAGCCAGGGAAGGGGGCCGAATAAGTCTCAACCAGGAAAGATGAGGCCTTCATTGCTCTGTTAGCACCTTGACCTCATCTGCCAGCAGGCCGGTGACCGTGCAGGGGCATCAAGTCCATGGCTGCTTCCCTGTACTCATTGACTCCAGAGCCTGTGCCCTCCACCCCACCACACGGACAGCTTCATTCTGGGGACACGCACTGTGTTTGTGTTCTCCGAGAGACAAGAGTCCGAGACCACGTCACCAGGCTTCTGGCCACACAGCTGAACTCTTGGACTTGGGCCAGGGGTGAGCAGTCTCTGGGGGTCAGGTACTTCATCATTCAGGTGCACAGTCCCGGACCCTGAAGACAGTGATGGAGCCCCAGCCAGGCCCAGGCCCCCAGCAGCCACCCTGGGCCGGGAGAGCTGCTTTCCTCTCCTTGGCCAGTGGTGATCAGGGGAACCAGCTGGCGTCCGCACCAGGGAAGTGCGACAGGAAGGAGAAAGGAAGGAAGACAGAGGGCTGGGAAAGAAGGGGGGGGGGTGCCCACAGAGCTGGAAAAGCTGGACCTAATTCAGCAGGCAGCTATTTCAGGACTGTGCCCTGGGGACTTCATACCAGGGATACTGGGGGAGGAGAGTCTGGTAGTGCAAATGCTCCTGAGCTGACAAGGGAGAGGAGGGGCTCTGGGTGACGTGAGCTTGCTGTAGGGGCCAGAAATGGTCTGTGCAGGTCAGTGGTAGTAACATGTTCCTGTCGTATTTGGAGGGGCACGTTGCATGGCAGGCACTCCCTCTCCATGGTATTTGGTTGTCACAAATGTAGAAACATCCATATTTTACAGATGAGGGAACTGAGGCCAGGGCTCAGGGTTGAGGGAGTAGGGGTCAGAAGACCCAGAAAGGGCTGCAGTCAGGAGCTGGGGCCAAGGGGTAAGCAGCAGCTCTCTAGATACACAAAGCCTGGAACCAGAACCAAAACCTACAGGCAATTTCCTCTGGGGAACTCACTCTCATCCCAGGGGCCCCACAGGCAATTGGAGCACTGCATTCCCTTGGTCACAGGGACTAGCTTAGGGATGAGCATGTGATCCAACTGGGGCCAAGGAGAGAGAGGGACTCTCCCAGGACCGGGGTGGCTGCTCAGGAAAGAGACCACACAGGCACACCTGTGTCTCAGGATGCTCACAGGTCAGGTGTAGTGGGAGGATGCCAAAAATTAACTGCTGTAACCACTGTCTTGCAAGGTGAGGGAGAGATTTTGTGGGGTCTAAGGTGAAGACCACACAGTGGGACAGAGTGGAGAGATGAAGAGAAGCCAGGACGTCATCCTAGCTGCTGAATCAAGCCTCGCCTGCAGCTGTACCTCTAGACTTCTTCATCGATGGGCCAGTTGATCTTTTTTTCATAAGCCACTCTATTACTTGTGACCCAAAGTACCCCAACTAACCGACATAAAGGGGTCTTTGGCAGTGATCCAGACCGCCGTATGCTGGCTTGCAGATACGGAAGGGGGAGGAAGCTGAGTAAAGCAGCAGATGAATGTGTGTGTGGCTGTGGGAGGGGTAGACAGGTTCTGGTTTTCCTAGGGAGGCCACCCCCCACCCAAAAGAGCAGGGTCTCTGAGCTGGGTAGGGACCCAGATGGCACCTTAGCCATCACCCACACCCAGCCTGCGACAGACACACAGGCTCTCGCACAGAGCTGTAAGAGGCCTGGGAAATCAAGGAGGCCACCTTCTCAAACCAGGGATGTGATCTCTGCCCGAGCTCGAGAGCCCCGCATCTTTTCATCTGTGTATCCAACCTTGCCTCTCTGCAGTCTGCCCGGGAGTGAGTGCTCCCTAAGTGTTTGTGGAATGACTAACTGACCAACTGAATAAGAGAAAGTGAGGCCCCATGTGGACTGGGTGACTTGAGGCAGCCTGGTGAGATGCAGAGAGCTGAGCCCTGATTCAGAAAACCCACAGTGCCAGTCCTGAGCCTGCCACGCCATCCCCAAGGAAGTCCCTTTCCTATTTGGCCAGATGGGGCTTATTTTGCCCCATCTGCAAAACAGAGCAGCAGAACTGGATCCTCTTCAATGGAGGAGTTCCAAACTCTATTAATCTGGGCAGGCAGAGGGACAAGGCAGGGCTGCACCTGGCTGGATAGCTGGAGAGCCCTGGTGCCCAGCACGGGGCAGGTACACGCACTGCTGCCTGGCAGGAGCCTCCTCCTGGCCTCAGGTTTGGGATGGGCGCGTGAGGCCTTCGTCAGTCACCTCCCCTAGCCCCTCGTCAGACCTGACACCACCACTGAGGTTCTCCAGGCCCCAGGGAACTCAGGCGGACGCAGGCCAGAGAGCATCCTTGTTTTCGTCTGTTTCAGAATTAGTGCAAGCCGCAGGGTGAACAGCACTGCGCCACGGAGATGGCACCACAATATTTTCAAGATCCAGAAAAAGATAGTGTTCTGAGCTCCAATGTGTGACTTAAATGTCAAGATTTCTTTTACCAGAGGAGATCCAATGACATTCTGGAAGCTAACTGTGAAATATGATTCAGCCTCCCCAAAGGGCTGCTACTGTCTTGGGGGGGACAATTCTAACCAAGCCCCTTGGAGGAACAGAAGAGCACTGGGCAGTGATTCCACCCCTGTGGCTCTTTAGTCCTGGGCAGGTGAGTGACCCTGGGCAGCCAGTTAAGCGCCTTGCGCCTCCATCTCTAACCTGAAAAATGCACAGAAAACCTTACCCCTGCCTCACTAGATTGCTGTGAGGATAATTCACCAATTTTTATTAGTAGTAATAATTTTAAACAAATAAGTGAAAGAACCAGAGCTAACATGCTGAGAACTTCCTATGTGTCGGGCACTACCCTAAGCACTTCATTTACATTTACATTGTCTCATTTAATTTCACAGCCCATGAATGAGGAGAGTGTTAGGATTATGCCCATTTTACAGACAAAAACACTGAGGGTTGAGGAAGGTAAATAATTTACCCAGGGCCGAAGAGCTCAGGGTAGATGTGGGAACTCAGTGCAGTCCCCTACTTCTTGTGTCAGGCTTTGTACTAGATGAACAAGCTCTATGGTTTCTCCTTCCAGGGCTTTATAATTTAGTGAGAGAAATAGGCATATGCACAAAAGTTGAACAAAAGGAAAACACGAGGATTTTCAACTGAATAAAACCTCACACAAGTTCAAGGCATTCGTTCTTCGCTCGTCTCGTTAGCTTACAATATATTTTATATATACACCCGTGGGTGTGTAAACCTGCTGAGGCGGGGTGGGGCTGCTCCCAGACTTGCTAAGGGGCCCCTCTAACCCAGTAATTGTCCAGTCTCCCCCATCCGGCTCCCAGGGTCGAGTTTAGGGCGCCGCAGCCAGGCGAGTTTCTCTACTTTTGTGATGCAGATGGAGCCCGGGCTGGGGGAGAAGGGGGGGGAAGACTCCACTTTAAAAGATTAAGACAATTTACATAATAATGAGCTGGACGGGGAGGGAGCGGGAGGGAGGCTCGGGGTTTGAGAAGGAGAGAGGCAGCGAGGAAGAAAGGGAGGGAGGAAGGCGAGGGGAACCCGGGAGACGGAGGGAAGGAGGGCAGAGGAGGAGGGAGGGCAGAGGAGGAGGGCGGGCGTGCAAGGAGGAGGGAGGGAAAGGGTGGGAGAGGGAGGGGGAGGGTCGGGGAGGGGGGGGGGAGCCCTGGGGGCTGGGGGTAGAGGGAGGGTCTCCGGGGAACTTGGGGAGATGAGCAGCTCAAGAGAGTGGGGTGGGACAGACCAGAGGCAGACAGAAAGGCTATAGGAGAGAAGCAGTGGCAGTTGTCCTTTGGGTCCTTTTTCATATTTTAGAGAGACGTAGGAAAAAACATGGGATTCTTTTAATGATTTAACGTTTTGCCTGATTGTACGGCGCCTATTTAAATGGGACTCTGCTCCGAGCCTTGAGCCACACGGATTGTAGTTTCACTAGGCTTAGGTCTCTATGTCTCTATGCTACATACGTAGATATTTTGTACTGTATGACCTTGGGCAAGTCACTTAGGGTCACTGCACCTCACTTTTCACTTGTAAAATGGGGTCAACGACAGCACCCGCCGCACAGGGAGCTGTTCGTGTTAATAATTTCATTCACGTACGTTGTTTAAAACAGGCCTGGAGCACGGAAACGGAACGCTTCAGTTCCGAGTCCATCCGCATGGGGATCACCCCCACCTGGAAACCCCCCAGGCGGAAACCTGAGTCCCGTACGTGGCCCCATCTCCTGACTTTCTGCCCACGGGTTCGCCTTGTCCCCGGTCGCCCGGACTGGTCACACTGGAGTTTCAGTTTCCTGATTCTTATCCTTTTGCCCCAGTAGCCAGTCACCAGTCCCCTTTCTTTGTCACCACACCACGTGGCTGCTCTCGTTTCCATCGAGACCCTGATGTGGGGTCAGTCACCATCACTGCCCCGCCGCCTGCCCGCCTTCAGTCTCTCCCCCACTGGCCCACCCTGCAGGTGCCTTCATGACAGTTCCCTAAAGTCTACTCTTATCCATCCCTCCCAGCTCAAAAACTGTCAAAGGCCGCCTACTGCCAACAGGGTAAAACCCAGACCCCTTGGCATTCTTTCCAAGGCCCCGGAATCTGGACCTAACTGTATCCTCCAACTTTCCCACACCTGGCCCATCTCCTAAGCCTCTGCTCTTGCCACTGGCCTGTGTCAATCAAATCTCCTTCGGTCATTGCCAACCCACTGCTTTTACTCACGTTCCTCCCCTCTCCAAGTCCCTTTCCTCTCCCACACTTGGACCTGCCACGCCACACCTGTTTCGAGGACAGTTCCAGCCTCACTTCCTCCAAGAAGCTTTCCCTGGCCATCCTGTGGAGTGACCCGAGCTCATTCAGCCAGTGAGCCCTATCTTCCCCAGAAGATGCCCAGCTCCTTAAAGGCCCATCTCACATACCTTTGAATCTTTACAAGGGCTGAGCACAAAGCCTACACATAGTGGGTACTCAACCAACATCTATTCCTTTAGTGATGAAATTATAGGTACTTTTCCTTGGGAATTGGAAAAAATTAGAGATGCCATTCCACTGTGTCTGCCAGCTGGTTAACTGAGAGGCAGGCACCACGTTCTCGCTTTGTCTAAAAGGTGGACAGACAGCAAAGGCCTGCACCCTGTCCTGTGTCTGAAGAACAGACCAGGCATTTCATGCCCTGGGCTTTAATGCTAGAGTTAGTTAAAATGAGTTAATACATGGAAAGCGCTTAGCACAATGCCTGGCAGCTAGTAGATGCTCAGTAAACAATGGCTGTTTGTCAGAGGGGAGGAGGGTTGCAGGTCTAGGGGGAAAAGGTGAAGGGATTAAGAAGAAAAAAAGTGCCCAAAAACCCCTCTTAGACACCTCTGGTGTGGTGACTACCAGAGGAGAAGAGGGATGGGGGGAGGTAGGAGAGAGTAAAGCAGGGATAGATGGTGATGGAAGGAGACTGGACTTGGGGTGGTGAACAAACAGTACAATATACAGATGATGTGTCATAGACTCGGACACCTGAGACCTATATATACTTTTATTAACCAATGTCATCCCAATAAATTCAATATAAAATGATAGCTGTTTGTTACCACTGTGGCTATTATTGCTAAAATGAATGAAGCCCTAGAACCACCTCGGCTACTCGGATGATAGGAGTAGGTATTTGCTGACTGCTTCCTCCGGGCACCACTCCCACTGTGCCCATTCCCGTGTTCCAGCAGCCAGCACCGTGCCTGAGTCACTGAGCTCGCAGGGAATGCTTATAGGAAACAAGGCTGGAGAACTAGCAGTGCCCTCTTTCCATGGGCCCTGGCTCTCTGACCCAAACCAAAGCCTGTCCCCTGGGGAGAAGTGCTTGTCTGCAGAACCAGCAGGGACAGGCCCTTCTGCCAGGGCCCAGCTTCCCCGCCCCGGCTGGCCTTGGAAACACTCTGTCACCCAATTCCCCTGAGAAGCCAAGGCCTGAGCTGGGACGACTTTGTACAGTGGAATTAGAATTCTGTGCATCAGTATTGAATTTTTACATTTGAAGCTGTCTGTCACAGGTGCGTTCTCTGTCCCAGAGGTGAGAATAGTTTTCCTCTGAGATGGAGGTGATTTTTAGCAAAGACAGGATGTGATTTTAGCAAAATCAGGCCGATCACCCAAAGATAAAGGCTCTCCATCCAGAGGCTCCACTCGGGGCCCAAGTGCTTGGAGGCCTCCACTTGCCCCCCTTCCATGCTCTAGGTCACAGGGAGAGGAATGCTGGGACTCAGAATTCCCCCAGGGACCAAGAGCTGCTTCTGGATAGAATTCCCTGAGGATGTTTCCCTCCCTCCCTCCCTCTAATTTTGCTTTGCCAGTGTGACTGTATAAAGTCCACTCTTACAGTTAATGCAGATGTTTGCAAGTAAGGGGCTTTTATATACTTATTCCATTCACCACTTATCAGATGCCTGAAAATCAGGTGAAAAACAGTCCCTGTTCTAGGACAAGCACTTCCTACAGGAACGGGAGCCCCTCAGGCCCTCACTCCCCAGAGGCAGAAAACACATCCCGTGGTGAGAGGGAAGCAGGAGTCAATTCACGTGGCTGCCCCGTCCCCCCAAACAAGGCACAGAGAACTCTCCTAAGGAGGGGATGGTGGCCAGGTAAGACTGTTAAATTTTAGAAATATTTTCTCTATGCAAGTGAACTGTTCAAGGGCAGGTACTGAACAACGCGTGGGAATCCCAATTTAGAACAGCCACCAGCCCTTTCTTATCTGCAAACTGAGCCCTGGAACTCTGGCTGTTGTCCTTGTTGCGCTTTGCTGGGAAGCTTGCCCCCCAGAGAAGCCCCTGTTAGCGCTGGCCAGGTCTGAACTGGTGTCCTGGCTCAGGTGGGTGACAGGCCTCCTCTCGAGTATGTAGCAGGTCTCTTCTTGTTACCGCAAGGCAGCCCGGCGTGACCCACAGGGGACCAAGACAGTGTCTCTCCTCGCTGTGCCCCTGGGCTCAGCGGCCTACCTTTCTCTCCTTGTCACCGTACTCGATGCCCAAAGTGTCCATGGCCCGGACAATGGCTGCCAGCGACTGGATGGTGTTGCTGTAGACGACAGGCTTGTACTGCTTCACGTCTTCTCCGGAGAAGCCGTCTTCATGGATGATCCTGGGGAGAAACCAACAGGCCACTGAGTGCACAGTCCTCGCGGGGCTGAGAGCACCGGCTGTGAAGCCCCCGGGCCCCCTCCTGGCTCAGCTGGCTGCGGCCGGGTCCCATCCGGGCGCTGAATTACTGACCTGCTGCGTTAGTGCCATTGGGTCTGAAGGAAAATCTACCCGAATTACTGAAAATAAATCTGAAAAACAGAGTAGTGGAGAAAAGAAAGGCAGTCTTTTCAAATTCCCCGCACACGTGAAAGCCACGCCACTCAACAAGGTGTTGATAATACTTGAAAGCACTTAGAGAGGGGGGACGCACATTAAGCACCCAATAAATGTTAGCTGTTAGTATCTTTAAGCAAAGCTCAGAGTCTTAACTTAAAGACCCACTCAGGAGTGTACAGCTGAAGAGCCCTGCAAGAAGCCAGAGGGGATTAAGACACGGGAGGTCAGAGGGTCCACTCAAAACCAACCATCTGCATCTTTGACAACAGAAAAGTCAACGGAAGGATTCTGCCCACTCTTCATCCCGGGCTGAGACTTGAGCATCATGTCACCCTATTCTGGGTGCTCTGCAGAGTGACACAAAGGCCACGGAGGTGGCATCACAGTTCTCAGAGGCCACATGCTCCCTGCCCTCCTGTTTTCGGGTTCCTCTGAGGCCAGGGTTAAGACTGCACGTGCCCGAATGTTCCTTCTCCCTGCAGATGGGCCACTCAGTAAATGCTCACTGCTGACAAGGTGCCGGATAGGGGAGGAAGCTAGAAAGAGCATAAAACCAAAACTGCTAGAATCCTCTTACAGTTGAAGGAATTAAGAAAGAGCAAATGGATTTTAAGAGTAGCATCCAACATTAGTCACCCCCTGATAAACTGTGCAAACCCCTCTGTGGTCACATTTTTCAGTCCGAGACTGAACACCATGTGAAACATGCACCAATTCCAATTCCAAAGCAGCTGAGGCTGCTCTTCCACCTCACCACGGCCCCTTTCCATTCCTGCACTAGCAGGAGGAAATTGCTAACAATTCTTTATTAAAAAATAGCTTTATTGAGACATAAGTCACATCCAATCCACCCATTTAAAGTGTGTAATTCAATATTTTTTTTAGTGCATCCCAAAGGTTGGGCAATGATCACCACAATCTAATCTAATATCTTTGTACCCCCCCCCCAAAAACCACATACCTGTTAGCAGTCACTCCCCATCCCCCACCCCAGCAGTAAGCAACTGCTAATCTGCGTTTTGTTTTTATAAATTTACCTTTCTGGACATTTCATATAAATAGGACCATATATAAGATGTGGTCTTTTGTGACTAGTTTCTTTCATTCAGTAAAATGTTTTCAAGATTCATCCATGTTATATCATGTATCAGCACTTCATTTATTTTTATTGCATATACCACATTTTAGTTACCCATGTACCAGGTGATGAATAATAATGATTCCTGTTGCAAAATTCAACTTGGTGCTGGGTTGTGGGTCCTATTCTGAGTTTCTCTAAGAAACAGATCGGAATGACCCTCTTGACATTTCATTGACCTTTGTTGGCCACAAACCCATTTCTGTACAAATCTCTGGAGGGAGTACACACCCAGTCTGGATCATGGAGCACTACTCCAGAGGGATCTCAAGCAGACTTGTTAGCTCCCACTGTAAACAACTAGAAAACTGGACAAAATATATGAAACAAGTGTTTTCAGGCATTGGGGAGTGGATGGCGCAGGACTGCGATCCCAGAGAGAAGGGAACTGAGCCTGGTGAGTCCTATGAGTGCCTTGGCTGCCTGCCTGGAGGCATTTACGAGACCACGGTGCAGACAGGGAGGGCCCAGGCAGAGCACAGGGGTCTCACTGAGCTGGTGAGATAAAGATCGGAATTCAGGACAGCTGAGCGGCTGGGATCTGAGGGGCAGAGTACCAGAGAGGGATCGCTGCAGACAGAGGGGGTCTGCGTAGGGATCCCGTTGAGTCTTTGGCTGACTAGGGTGAGACCTCACAAGCTTGGTAAGGAACAAGAATCAGGAGCTTATAAGTCATAACTCCCCAAAGCTCCTCAAGGCTGGGAGATGTTCAGGTTCTGACCATCTAGGCCGGGTTTACTCTGCGCTAAGTGCTTTACATGCAGCATCTCATTTACTACTTGAAACAATTCTAGGAGACAAAAATCATTATTTCCCTTTTACAGATGAGGAAACTGAGGCTCAGAGAGGTTAAGCCACCTACCTGAGGTCACACAGTTGGCCGAGTGTCACAGTGGCATTAGAGGCCCTACTTGTGACCATCAGGCAAATGCTGAGAGGCAGGGCTGCTTCTTCTGCCCTGGGTCTTATATCTATATTGAGGTTCCCGAAGAGTCCAGGGACTTCACACACAAATTGGGCATCGGCACACTTCCTACAATGCCAGCCCAAGGAGTGTGAGGTAAGGAAAGGAGGTGTCTGGTTTGAGTTGGAGGAACAGCCCAGGGCAATCTGGTCTCTTGTGATAGCCCAGGTCTGAGTCCTGAAGGAGGCAGGACCAGGACTGGGAGAGCAGGAGGGAGGCTGCATGGGCTACCTTAGCTGCAGTCAATGGCATCTCCCAGATAAACTAATCTTCACCTACATAGTTGAGTGACAGAGTGTAAAATGAAGTCCCGGAGATATCCTTTGAGCCAATGGATCCAGCCACGTCTGAAGCTAACTCTGTTCCTACACTTTTGAGTGATGTGAGCCAAATGATTCCTTCTTATTTTTGTATAAGCTAATTTGACTTGAGTTTCTGTCACTTACAACCAATAGAGTCATAACTGAAGCGTGTTTTGTACCTTGATGACAATTGTCAGGGATCATCTCCAAGTAGACTTGTTTATAAATTTTCTGTCTTTACCACCAGCTTGTCAGCCCTTGGAAGACAGATGATCACACCTCAGTTTTCCTCTCTCCATATCACCTGGCACAGGACTGGCTCTGGAGAGTACCCAGTGAAAGTGAGACATAACCACATGAGCCAAGAGTACATAGATGCCCAAGACCAGTCCTCTCCAAGGAGCTCACAATGGAGGCAGGTATATGTGTGTGCGTGTGTGTGTGGGCGTACGTGCCAAGGTGGGAGCCCACCAGATTTTTATGCCTGTAGAACAAGGGTAGCAAAGGGAGGCCAAGCTTGATGCCCACTCAAAACTCAGGGGCTCTGAGAGGTATTCCCAGCCACCAAAGCAGAAGAAATATGGGGAGCAAGCACAGGCTGACTCTGCAGGCCTGAGTGTCGGGCTTTGGACAGGAGCCACCGGCTGGACTCTGGAATCCTGGCAATGCAATGAGGGAGATCTCAAGTGGAGATGGGGAGAGAGAGGGACAGTGGCACCAAGCCCACTTGAGAAGGTTGGAGCTTTTTGGGAAGAGGCAACCAAGGAGGGACCCCTGGCCTCCTTCAACTCGACACCTCTTTGCTGCCTAGGGGACCCTGCAGGAGGTCCGGGCTTGGGCTCCCTTTGCTCTCTGCTTCCCCCTCTCAGTGCAAGACTGCACTCAGCTGCAGTGAGACTTCCCAGGCACAGTGGCCTTATATGGTCACAGAACCACAGGCTTGGGAGCTGCAAGGGACCTTGGAGGATCATCTGCCCCAGCAGCCATTTTCTGAATCACAGATGCCTCTGAGATTGTGACAAGTGCACCCTCACACAGTTTTGCCCAGAATTTCCGAAGGTTCACAAACTCACAGACCCTCAGCTGCGGGAACACATGATTTTCCACTCCATCTCCCGGCTGGTTAAACGCCCCTCTTCTGCTTTCTGTTATCAGCACCCTTTTCCCTGCACAGAGCCTCTCTCATCAATCACCATCCTGTGAAGGATCCAGGTAAAGGGGGAGCTTCTGGAACCAGACTCGAGCTGTGTGACCAGGCCTAAATGAATGGGGTGCTGGGGAGGTGGCGGGGGCAGAGGGTGTCCATGCTTTAAATGACTGGCTCAGAGACCACTGGCTGGGCAGATGTAAGATGTGTGCGTTTTGCAAAGTAATCATGCTGGGACCTCGATTTCTGATTTCTCAGAGTCTCACGAGAACAGAGGCACTGAGACCTGGAGGCCCCTGATGGGAGGTAAGAAGCTCTGCCCTTCTCTAGGCATAAAGGCTGTCTCCCTGGCTGGTAGAGCTGAGCTACCCTTCAGATTACTGCCACCTTCACTCTCCCACCGATGGCTTCCTCCTCTGGTCCATACTGACTGCTACGTGCCAGGTGTATCTCATACAGCACCCAGGAGACAGTGGTGAACAGGACAGACATAGCCCCTGCCTTCAAAGGACTCACAGGCTAGTAGGGGAAGGTAGAAAAAAGACATAAACAAACAAACAAACAAATAATGACAGAGTAATAACCACATAAAGGGCAGTGATGGAGTGAGGGGCAGAGTTAGGAGCCAGGAAAGGAGGTGACATGTAAAGCTGAGGCCTCAGCGATGAGAAGGAGTGGGCTTTGCGTTTATGTGAGGAAGAGCATTGCAGGCAGCGAGGACAGCAAGTGCAAAGGTCCTGGGGCGCCTTGTGTGTTAGAGGAATGATGAGGAGCCGGTGGGGTTGGAATGAAGTAGATAACAGGGAGAGTGGGGGACAAGGTCAGCGAGGGCAGCAGAGACCCAATCACATAGGGCCATGTACTATTTACATTTTTCTTAATACACATTAAAACAATCACCTATTAAAATAAAAAAAGTTCATCTGTGCATCTTTCCAAACCATCTTGATTTCCACCACTGGCTGCTTGGTGTCCCATCATCAGAATGGGCCCTGAGTCATTCAACCAAACCCCTATCAGTGGAAATTAGGGTTACTTGTGGATGGGGGAGCTCTTCCCAGCTTTAAATTCAGCTGCTGAGGAAGCTGCCTGACATTGAGCCTATTTCTCCTAATGGAGACAGAAAGCTCTGAAACCAGGACAGAACAATCCAGAGGTGGGGTGACCATGGCCTTACAGGCTGGGCTTGAGTGAAGCATGTGAGCTCAGATGGGATTGCTTGGCTACTTGCAAAGAAGAGAGGAAAGAGCCAATGTAAAACCCAGCTCCTTAACTGTGGGTGAAGCTGTATGACAGGAGAAAAGTTATCTAAAAATTAAATAAGAGCCCTTAGTAATTCATGCTATATTTAAAATGTGATATTCTAATATTAGAATCATATAGAAAACAAGGGTATTTTAAATTAATAGTGTCAGGCGAGTCACTCCCCAGGGAAATGATTGGTACAAAACAAGAGATGTGTCCTGTTGACAGTGACTTGCAGAAATCTGTTGTAAAGATGCCGTCTTTAATAAGGGGTAACTCGGTCCAGAAGCAAAGATGTCAGCTGCCAATTGTCACCAGACGGAGTCAGGGGCAAGGCCAGGACTTGTGATTCCAGGACAGAGCCTCTGCTGCTGTTATCTGGAGAACAGCGTGGCCCCTGCCCTTTCCCAAGACTCTCGGCACTGGTGATGTGTGTGGGGGGGTACATGCCAGCTCCCATTCCGTGTGTGTGTGTGTGTGTGTGTGTTGCTCTGTGCCTTTCCCCCTTTGTGGTGGTGAGGCTGGTCTGAATCCTGGGACTCCGGCTTTGGGTGAGAGACACTGTGCCTTGGACTTGGAGGCAGAAGACCCAGGTTCTTATGCAATTTGGCCTCTAACAAGCATCACAACCCCAGGTGAAGTGGCAGAAGGAGGCCCCAGGAGCTGGGCCTCTGGCCAGACCTCGTTAGGTCAACATCACTTGTCTCAGCCTGGGCTCCACCTTGGTGCTATCCTTTGAGGCAGCCCTGCCAGCCCCCTAAGAGGGGACCCTTGGTCTCCTAATCCACCCTCAGAGTCTAGGCATGGCCCTTCTCATGCCGGTGTTTTCAGGAAACCTCTCCACTAATTGTGGCTGCTTATGTCCCCATTTTGTCACTCCAGAGACCTGGGGTCTGGTCTGGGCTCTTCCACCGACCAGCTGGTGTGAACTTGGACATCACTGGGACTCTGCAGCAGTTTGCCTCAGCCTCAGGACAGGTCACGGGTCGGCTTTGGGCTGTCATCTCCCTGTGGTCACCCTGCTTCAGGTTAACCACGCTCCAGGGTCATATCTATGTCTCTGCCAAAAGTAGTCTTTTTGGGATATAGCAGCTCACAAAACATGGGACAAATAAAAGGGCTCTTGGTGGACAAAAGGTTGAGAGGCTCTGAAATAAAGACCCACATAGCTTATGAACCCAAGCTCTGCTCGTGTCACCTCCTGGACCACTGCGGCTGAAAGAGGTCGCTTGCCTCCATCATCCAGCCTTTATCCGTGAAGGCAGGCAGCCTTTAAACTGTGGGCCAGGAGGAACCCGCAACTCTCCACGACCCCCGCCGGCCCCTCTCACCCCGGCTGCCAGTCCTGTCTCCACCCCGGGTGCCCAGTAGTCGCCCCTAAGCGCCCAGCCCGCGGCCCCTTCCCCGGGATACTAACTGGGCCCACGCCCTCGCTCCCCGCACGGCGATCTCGGGTCAGGACACGCAGCCACCGCATGCTGCCCATTCCGCGCTCACGTCTGGGAAAACCCAAAAGCCGTTGTTTGAAATCCAGCTGTTACATTCATTGTGATGTCGCAAAGACGTGACAGAGAGCGCTATGGCCTCCGAGCCCTTGTTACAAAGCCTGTGCAAAGACGCGCTTTCATTCAACAGTAAGAGCCCGCGAGTGAGGCAAACTGGTTCAATGTTGACTTTACCGCCTAAGCTAAGTAGCATCCCTGCCTTCCCCCCTGCCTGGCGGGACAGCTGCTGGACTGCCCTTTCTTCTGCAGACATGACGAAGTGAAGCCTTCCCATTAGGGCCTATTCGGACATTGTGTTTAATATATGCACAGTATCACACATTGGGGGCTGTCTGCACAGCTTTTATTCTGTTTTGTGGAACACACACCAGCAAGGCTGCAGAGTTTGCAGGGCTCGTTCCATCCCTGGGAAAGAAACCCTTCCTGTCTGCCTGCCCACAGTGTCTGTCCATTATTTATGTCCCCTGCTCATGAGGCCCTGCATGCGTTCTCATGAGCACAGGAAAGGGAGAAAAAAACCACGGGAGCCTGCCATCTCGGGCAGGCAGCTCACAGGCAAGACAGTCACGAACCCGAGCCACCTAAAACATCTCCCTCTGCATCAGGTGGACAAGTGTAAAGGCTCTGCCACCCAAGCAGACCAGGTGGGGACTCTGCCAGTCTGTCGGAGGGCTCCTGTCTGGGCTCCTCCCAGCTCTCTCACCACTCACTGTGGGGTGCGGTGGTGACTCACTGCACAAAACGCCTAGGAGTGGGGATGAGCTTCGTAAACGGCAAATGAGAGCTGGAGTGGACATCTGCTGTTTTCACTTGCCCAGCTTCTCTTCTGCCTTCCTTTGGAGAACCATCCTTCCTCCCACTTTGGGGATTCTTCCTATTTATAGCCTAAGTTCCCTGACCCATGTCTGGCCAGTCAGTTTAGCACACACCTGGATCCAGCTATGCCTGAAGCTGCTATATTTCTAGGCTACTCAGTTACATAAGCCAACATGTTTCCTTCTGTGCTTCAGTCACTCTGAGGCAGGTTTCTGTTCTTAGCAACCAAGAATTCTGATGGCTGCGGAGGCACTGCACAGCCCTCGAGAGTTTGTTTAGAAGATGGTGGCAGGGCACTGGACTAGCCATGTGGCCCTGCTGACCTGAAAGGGGGGTATCTGGTTTCTGCATAACTTCTGTGGGCCCTGAGGGCTACAACCCTGCAGGAAAGCATCGGTTCCAACCCCACTTTACAGTGGCCAAATCAGGCTGGGGGGCATTTTCTCTTACAGGCATTTCAGGGACCAGCAGCTCCCAAAGCATTGTCCGCTGCCCCCCAATCCTCAACAAACCTCAGGAAAGTTACTGCCCTTGCTTCTCTTGTAGCTACAGACACAGGCATCCTGGAAAAGGCTTGCCACAGGCTCTCGGTTTTCCCTTTCCTGTTCTTTTAAAACAAGGAATTGGTTTTTTTCTTCTTCCCACGTGATTGGGCAGGGAAGGACACCAAAACACCACCACCGACCCCAGAGACAAAGGGGCATAAAAAGAACCCTGGGTTCTCCGGGTCAGACCACTTGGCACACACGCAGGCACGCAGGGGCCAGCTGAGAGACCTGCCCGATGGGGGGCCCTTCTAGGCGAGTGTTAGTTCTGAAACAAAGGGGCAGACAGAAAGCACCCTTCTGAGCTCCCTGCTGAGGAGAGTTCAAGGCCAAAGGTACAGATCACCGACACTGGGCTCCTGGGGGAAATCACATTTCTCACACCCTCTCGGGGGAATGCTGTGGAAAAGTCTGCCAGAAGCAAGTCTGAATCCACATTCCTCTCCAGGGTAACTCATGTCTCCCCCGAAACAAACAGCAGTGGTCAGTTGCCCCATCAACTTTCACCAGCAAAAGCGGGCCATGCGCGCACCCAGGCAGGGCCCTGAACCACTCGGACTGCGCCCCACAAGCCACGCTCTTCTGCTCCCCTCTGCGTCACCCCTCTGCTAGGCCTTTGAAAGACAGTGCGGGAGAATTCCAGGAGAGGGTGTGTCTTGCCAGACCAAGAGAAATACGGTCACAGAGACACAGCAAAGCCCAGCCCAGCCAGCCTTCCTTCCCCGATGTGGCCCAGGGAGGATGCCAGTCTCCTTGTGGTGGATTTAAATAGCCCCACGGTGGCCTCCGGGGTTTCCCACCCCAGCCTTTCTCCAGCAGATGGAAGCTCCTCATTAATAACCACTATGCTATGGTCATGGCCCAAAAAAAGGGAGTCCATAAAAATCACTTTGTGGGCTTCCACATCGATTGCCCTTTCTAGGGATGTTGAAGTGGGCAGTGTTCTGCTGGAGGCCAAAGGCATCCATTCCGGCTGCAGGGCGAGCAGATCCAGCTATGCCCTCTCAGCCGATTTTTGCCATCACTGGGGTCGGTATGCAGGGATTGGGGCTTAGCTGATGGCCCTACTGCTCATCTGTGAGACCAACGGGAGCATAAGTAGTGCCCGAGCCCTCACTGTGGCCTCACTGAGCCTCTGCGGAAGGGGAGACCTGCTCTGGTCCAGCGGCTGGCGGCTGAGGGATTCTGAGTGAGCCAAGCCTGAAACTGGCTCGCACTGGAGACAAGTGGTCCAAGGAGGACAGGCCTCTCAGCCTGCCATCCTGAGAACCTGCCACTTGCTCAGGCCCTCATTAGGGTTTCAGGGTAAAGACCAAATGAAAATGCCCACTGCTTACTGTCCAAACCCTCTCTGATCCACGCCCTCAGCCACCCTGTAGTGAGGTTGGGGTTGGGGAAGAATACTGATGGCCAGCAACTGTTGAGCTCCACAGGGGCCAGCTCTGAGCTAAGACCTCCATGGACACTCACATATTGAATCCTCCCGATGACCTTTGACTCACCTCCCAGCATCCAGCCTTGGAAAAAGCTATGTAGGTGTGCATGCTAACTTCATGTTAAAGACGAGGAAACTGGCTAAGAGGAGTTACTTAGCTTTCCCAAGGTCAAGTAGCAAGAAAACACAAGTATTCCCAAGAGCCCAAGCTCTTCTCCTGAGCACTCTACGGCCAGCCCTCAGACCACAATTTCCAAGGAATACAGGTGGCCTCAAGCATGTTCAGAGGAAGGAGACCAGGCTGGTGAGGGACCCAACCCCTGACCATGGACAGGAGGAGAGAGACATAAGAAGAGGTCCCAGTTTCTATTGCTACACTGGGCTCTTAAATGGAGACTCTTATGCCTCTTTAAACACCTTTGCAGCATCATAGCTTAATCGTCACCCAATGAACTTGCTGCCCTGCCCTTCTGCTGACCATTCTCAGCGCTGCGTCGGCTCCACTCCCCCTCTAGGTGCACCTCAGCTCTCTCACTGGGCTGAAGACCCCTTGAAGGCAGAATCCAGCTCAGACTCCTGCGGTTGCTGAAGGAGTGAACAATGAATGAAAGGGTGGAGTCTGTCCTGGGAGATCCTGACACTGCCATTTGTCCCCACCACTGACTATTTCTGCTCACCATCACCATAGCCAACTGCTGGAAAACTGTCCTAACTACATCCACTGTGCTTTACGCTCCAACATGCCTGCTGATCAGGATGGCCTAGTGTGGGCAGTTAGGGGACCAGGAAAGACGGTGGGAGGGGTAGAGAATACACACAACTTTTCAGCATCCAAGTTGGACACAAATTGGGCTCCCAAGAATGACGTTCAGCCCAATAACACTCCCCAACCCCTACTAAGTGCAAGGCACATGGCCTTTGCTTCCTTGGTGTGGATCCTGCTCCCCAACAAGGAGGCATCCCAGCTGATGGGCCCTCCCGGAGGTGGTGCCCATGCCCTCGGAAGCCAGCAGCCCTCCTGCACCAGCTCCAGCGGGGACTTGCTGACTCATGCTGATCACAGAACACCCTGGGGCTCTTCAGCTGGCCTGCAGGAATGCGTAAGCAAACACTGTGCCTGTGCTGTTCCCGGCCTATTACCATACACCGAGGCTCAGATAATGGACCCTCTGAAGCCAGGCATGTGCCTGGCCGAGCTCTCGACAAACAACAAAGCTGTGTACCGGCGTGACCTTGACTGTGATGCCCATGTCAACATGAGACGCACCAACAGGGCTCTGGAGGCCAGAGGTGCCAGGGGCAACCCTGTCAAACTTCAGACTAAAACCTCTCCACAGCAGGCCCCAACCCCTTATTTCTCTTGAAAGCAGATGCCAGAACTCTCCCTTCCTCCCCTGTGTCCTTAGCACCCCTCAATCCTGTGATGGGGAGGGGCTGGCCAGAGGCGGTGAGTACGACAGGGCCAATGTGTGGGTCTCTCATACCAGCCCACAGGGAAGCTGCAGGGACACGGCGCTGGGTCTCCCTGGACTTCAAGAATATCAACACTGCCACCATGTTCACGACCAAAATAAAGGTGAGTGAGGCCATTCGCAGTCCGGTCCTGCTGTCCCCTCTGCTGTAGAGACGCAGGGAGGCCCTTTCTCATCTGGCTGGTGTGCCCCTGCTCAGAAGGGTGCCAAATACCCAACACTCCCTTTAGTTTTTCCAAGCATTTCCACAGATGATATTTGAACAATAATAACAGCTCCCAGTGATCAAACATTAACTTTGTGCTAGGCATTTATGTATGCTTTCCCATTTACTCCTCGCAACAAATCTCAGGGACAAGTAACACAGCTATCCCCATTTTACAGACAGGGGCACTAAGGCTTAGGGAGGTCAACCAACTGCTTGGACAATTTCTCAGAGCTGGCTGGGAAGCAGCAGAACTGGGGACTGAAGCAGGGCTCCCTCCATAACCTCCATCCCAATAGCCCTGGGAGTGGCCCCATTTTATAGGCTGGCCCACTGTTCCAGAGCAGAGGCCGCAAACCTGCCATCTGCAGCCTGGACTTGGGCCAGAGAAAGCTGTGTTTTGTTTGGCCCATAGTGGTCTTGAGGTTTTGGTTTAGTTTTCGTTGTTGTTGTTTGTTTTTATGGGAACAAATGTTTATAGACCAGGAGAATTCTCACAAAAAGATACTGATCTCTTGAAAATTTAGATATGCTGATCTGCTTTCTTGGTGGAACCTGAGTTTGGCAGCCTGTTGTGGACAGGGTCAGTGCTCTCCAGTGACCCACAGGCCCCTCCAGTGTACAGCCCTGGGTCTACTGCCCGCTGGCTCTGGCAGCATTGTGACCCATTAAGAGAGCTGGTTAGTGGCATGGCCATGTGTTCCTGGTAGAATAAGCATTTCCAGCACACTGGTAAGAAAGAAGAGTGCTGAATTAATGGCAGATTTTGCTGTTTTCTAATAGATATAGGCAATAGCCAGGAACCTGACAAGTGCAATGAATCTGGAACATTCAGTGTGAGCCAGGTTCAAACTGTGTAACAGGTCCAGCTTGCTTCCGGCCTTTTTGCAGCCTCAGGGGAGGATACCCCTTGCCCCCAAGGATCCGACAGGTTGCACCGCAAACCAGAAGGCTCTGCACAGCTGGGAGCTTGGCCACAGTCCATGTTTGCACTTAAGTGCTGCTTGGTCAGACACATGGAACACTAATGACAATCACGTGGCTTCGGCTGCCAAGAAGTGGCCCAGAAGTGATGGGAAGCAAACCTCTTGAGCGAGCCAATTCAAAGGCACTTAGCCAACAAGCGGGAAAGGGTCCTGTGCACTGGTTGGCACTGAGGAAGAAATCCAATCTCTAAACAATGGAGAGGCCCTGGGCTCAGACCTTGGCCCGCCTACTCAGCATCTTAGATGCGCTCCGCACTGCACACTAACCGGGCCCCTCACTGAACTGCCGGCTTTCCCTCCAACCCTCCTCCCATCAGCTTCCCCGCCCTGGAAAGGCAAACACTGTTGCCTACCAAAGACTCAGAGCATCACACCTGCTCTCTTTTTTTTGTTAAAAGGGAGATTAATAAGTGTTAAAGAGGTGTGAGAGACATAGTAACACCAAACTCAAGACTTTCTATTTGTCATAATCAGAAGAACTGAAAACAAAACAAAAACCTTTCCACTGTGGGATTCAATGTTATTGAATACTGTATCCTTGTTGTTATTGGAAATCATTTTGGGGGACATCGCCAGTGACCAGCCTACACTGAGAGGGACCTTGGAGCATATGATTCTGGAATTGAATCCAGTGTTTAATCTGATTTAAACAAACAAAAGAGTGAAGGAGGCTTTGGGAGGGTGAGGGGTGTTAGGGTCTCTGGGTGCCAGTCATAGCAACAGCCTGCCCAGAGGAAGGGAAGGGTGGGGGGTTACCAGTCACAGCTGACCCACTGAGAATGGCATACAATAGAAACCCGAAAGAGATGATCTCTAACCTATCTGCCCATCCTGAATCAGAATTGCAGAGGCCTTTGGGCAGATGGGGGTACATGTGGGAGATTCGACTAAAAAAACTGGTGTGGGGATCTTTTCCCTTTGACTTGGAGACCAGCTACAGAGAGCTTTGGGGCAAGAATCTTGGGCAGAGCCTGGTGAAGAGAAACCCGTGGACCCCAGAGGGAAGAAGAGTTTGAAACTTGCTTTGCTGGACTAGCCCAGGTCTTCCTGGACCCCAGGGGGTCAAAAAGCAGCTGAACAAGTGGGCTGCATTCCCCCTGCCCCTGCAGCTGAAGGAGAACAGAGAGGCCAGGGAGAAACGAGTCCAGGAGCAGGCTGGTGGCCCACCGAGCTCAACACCCCTGGCCCAGGGGGAGAAGGCAGGCCCCTCCTACCCGCTCCCCTCCATGGAAGGCTGCTGCTCCGGATTCCACGCCAGAAGAGCAACAAAGAACAGAGATCGCTCACAATATGCTTCAGAACATGCACCCGGTAGAAGATCAGTCAGAACAAACCGTGCACATGCCTGGTGAAGCAGAGCTGCTCCAGGAGACAGACGACAAGTCAACCAGAAAATCGCACGTGCCCTAAAGCAATTCAGGACAGATAGGAAAGACTGTCTCCATGTTAAGACCAGGTCCTCCCAAGCACAGTATGTGAATGTTGACATGAGAATTAGCGGCCTGGAAGACAAGGTGAAAAGACTATCTCCAAGTATAGGCCAAAAATGTAAAGAGAAACAATTCATGAGGGGAAAGGAAAAAGATGGGGAGGGCAGATCCAGGGAGAGCTAGCTTGAGAATATTGGGTGTTTTAGAAGAAAAAGGAACTGATGGGGGAGAGCCAGCAATTACATAACAAATAGAAGACCTGAGCGTACAGATTGAAAGGGCTCTCAAGGCTCCAGGAAGGATGACAAAGAGCGACATACATATTGGTTACCCTGGTAAAATTCCTCAACTTTGAGGACGAACACAAAACTTTAAAACTTCCAGACATAAAGAACATCTTACCTATAAGAAAAAAAAAATCAGACATCGAACTTTTCATCTGAAGCACCACGAGCTAAAACGGAGTGGAACAGCCATCTACAGACTACTCATCAAAGAGAACCAAGGTCCCCCAAATACTCTGCCCATCATTTTTGGGGGGCAAAAGATATCTGCAGATATGCAAGAATTCAGAGTTCATCACCCACACATCTCATCTATGGAAGATACTCAGGGCAACAAACAGCAAATGCTCCCGAACAGAGACCTTAGCCCAGGGGACAGTGCACCGGTCAGGAGACTGAAGAATGGGGGCTTGCTTGCACACCTGCCCCCTCCCCTTTCTCCTAAACCTAAAGGGAGAAAGGTGGACTCTCTGGGAATGGAGCTGCTCAGTAAGGACTCTGAAAGTAGAAGGGACATATTACAAGAAAAATTCCAACCACACCCCAAAGCTAGAAATACTAAATCATCCTAACAAAATCAAGGAGTAAAGAGGAGGCGAGCAAATGTGTTCCAAGGTCTTATCTTAAGTAGGGGACAGAGGAATAATTCTAACGGTCTCATCCCACCGAAGTAGGGGGAAGCAGGGAGGAAATGGAGCAGATTGGAGGAAGAAATAATTATTTCGTGTTATCTTGTTTTCAAGTAATAGTAGAGCAATATGTACTTGATTATGAATAAAGGGAGAAAGAATGTAACCTTTAATAAGATGGAAAAGTAGAGGACTTCCAAATTGGCATGGGAAAAAAACAAAATGCAAAGCAACTACATCAAACCAGCACAAACAAGAGGAAAGAAAAATACGAAAATAGCACTGGGAGGAAATTAAAAACATACCATCAGATGGAAGAAATAAAATCAAGTACATCAGTTAATAGACTAAGTTTCTCACTAAAACCCAGCCAGATTAGGTTTAAAAAATTAAAACAAAAACCCAAACCCAGGTACATGCTGTTTATAAGAAAACTAATTAAAATAAAGGTATGTAGAAATGTTGGAAATAAATGCGTAGGCAAATAGATACCAGGCAAATGTGAACAGAAGGAAACCAGGAATGTCAAAATTAATTAGATAAGGGGAAGTTTTACTTGAAAAATAGTGCAGAGGATAAGTAAAGATGTTTGTAATGATAAAAGGAACACTTTACGAAGAAGCTGCAACCATCAGAAACCTGTATGCACTGAACAACAGGGAAGCTAAACACATAAAGCATGCACAGAAAAGATAGCATTATAGTGTGGCATTTCAAAGATGTCTATTTCAGAAATGGATGACAAATGTAAGCAAAAAATTAATTAAGATAACAGAAAATAAGATAATTTGAATTATGAGAAATATGCAGGACTTATATTCTTTGAATACAGACGGGACTATTTTAGGAACCTGGATCCTTTACAAAAATTGATCATATATTGAGTTACAAGAGATAAAACCTTAGAAAATTTTACAAAGGAAAGCTTTTATAGACTGCAATCTTTGATTGCAATTAATAAAATTAGAAACTTAAAATGATGAGAAGAAAAATGCTGACTTAGAAATTAAGAAACACACGCTAGATAAATCCAGGTTAAAGAGGAAATTAAAGGGAAATGACATACTACCTAGAAGCAGTTAAAGAGAGCATGCCATACCTATTCCCAAGGGACAGAGCAGAAGTCATGCTCAGAGGACATTCAAAGCCTCTACAGCTAAAGAAGAAATACAAAAAAATAAAGGAACTTAGCCTTCTTCTTAAGAAACTACAAAAAGGATGAACCCAAGCAAAAAAACTACAACTGTAAACTAATAAAGTCAAAAGCTGGAATTCATAAGATTAAAAGCAGTATCGGAGAGTATAAATGCAAACACTGAAAACAAGTAAAATAAAACCTTGAAAAGATGAAGAGGAAAAGCAAATGTACAAAGATCAGAAACGAGAAAGGAGCCCCAACCACAGATTCAGGAAAGAAAAATAAAATCAAGATCACCACATGCCTCCCTATGACCACAAGCCTAAAAGTCTGATGATCACATAGCCAAATAGAAATTACTAAAACTGAGCCAAGAAGAAGAATGAATAGACAAATTACCGTAGAAAAAAATTGGAAAGGTGATCAAAGATCTGCTGAAAATGGCACTGGGTGTTTAGTGCCAGACAGATTCGGTGAATTTTATCTGACCTTTAAATGACAGATAATTGCAACATTATTTCAGAGATTCTAGGTCATTCGAAAAGATGGAGAGTGCCCTAGTCAATGCTTTGAAGCCACCATAACTCTAGTTACTAAAACACAAAGAAGAAAGCACAAGAACACTACCAACTATTCTCATTTATTAAAATTCATGCAAACTTATTTAAAAAAATTATCAAATTGCATCTAGCCAAGTATCAAAAGAGAAACAAGTTACAACTGAATCTGTTCATACTAGGAAAATAAACTTAGTTCAACAGCACTATCCGTGACAACCACGAAGGGCTGTCACGGATAGTGCCATATGGTCACGCCAATAGAGCTGAAAAGGTACTTGGTAAAATTTAGATCATTCCCAACTAAGAAACAGGAATAGAAGCTAATTATACATACAAAATAAAAAGTATTTACCAGCACCCAACAGTAAATATGATTATAAATAGTGATATTCTAAAGTCATTTCAATTAAAATCGAGAACTAGATAAATATGACAGTGATATCATTCTTATTTATCATGATCTACTACTATCTAATGCAGTAAAGCAAAAAACGGTATCAATGTTGTAAAACAGGAACTACAATGACCTTTTTGATGATATTGGGGTATCCAGAAAACCCAAGAGACTATTATAAAAAAAAAAGTCTACTATAATTAATAAGAGAATTGGTAAGGTGGCTGGATCCAAGATAAATATTAAAAAATTAAGGTTTTTTTGGTAGCAATCATTACCTAAAAAGGGAAATAAAGAAAATAGCCCACTCACAATAGTGAGAAAATTATAAATATCTAAGAATAAATTCTATAAGAAACTTATAGAACCTACACAAAGAAAACTACAAAAATCTTACTGCACATCAGCTCCATTCTTAGGTATACATCTGAGAGAAATGTGTACATGTGTTGCCCAAAGGCATATTCAAGCATGTTTCTAGCAGTGCTATTGGTAATAGCTCAAGACTGGAAATCATCCCCTTCACTTGGAAAAGAGAGAGAGCTGTGGTCAGTCACACAATGAAATAATGCACAGAAATGGGAAGAAACAACTACAACCATATGCAACAATATGGATAAACCTAAACTTTAAGTGAAAGAGAAAAACAAAAGAGTATGACTCCATTTATGTAAAACATAAAAATAGGCCAAATCGATGTATGCTGTTGGAAGGCAGGAGAGTGGTTTCCCAGCGGGGGAATGACAGAGAGGCACGCGGGCCAGCCTGTGTCTTGTATTGGGTGGTAAGTACCTAGGTATGTTCGCTCTGTGAAAATTCTTCAGGCTTTACATTAGAATATATGTATTTTTAATAGGTATGTTTTATTTAAAAGACATTTTACTGAAGGCTATAAAAGCAGATTTGAAGAAAGGGACATATGTTCTTGAATGAGAGCACTGACCATTATAAAATATCCCCTCATGTATATTGGAATTTGATACATATTAATTAGAATTTCAACAAGGTTTGGGGTTTGTTTTTTTTTTTTTGGTTTGTTTTATTTTTTTAATTGGAAACTCAATCCCAGGAAGACTTGACATCTCCCTCCCACTCCGAGCCTGGGAAGGAGGCAGAGTCCCAACGCTGGCTCCTCTATCCCACTCTGCCACCCACAGCCTGGAGCTCTGCTTCCAAACATGCGGGGAGCATGCAGCCCATTAGGTCAGAGCCCGGCCTCAGAGACTGTCCATGTCAGGGCACCCCTCCCAGTGGGGTGCCACAGGGCTCAGCCTGAAGCTGGCAGGTGGTCCTGTGAGAGTGCCTGCGGGCTCTCACCAGCCGACACCAGATGTCTGAAAAGAGTGGTCAACATCTGCCTCGCTGGACTGTGCAGAATATTTTCATTTCTCACACTCACCTCTGGCTTTCTGTCAAAGCTTCTCAAACAGCTAAGCATTGCACTATGGTTGTCTTATTGGACGTCACACATACCCCATTAGGGAGAAAGGCTGGCTACCCTCTTCTCCCCATCTTCAGGGGACAAACAGAAGTCTGGAAAGGTAACATGACTCGCTCAAGGTCAGAAGCTGGCAAGGAGCGGTGCTGGGGCTCCAACAGCAGTCTCCTGACTCCCCACCCCAGCCTTCGTCCTGCTAATCTCCGTGATAAGACGAGTCACACGCTGCTGTGGGTGAGATGAGGAATGGTGGGGGTGATGGGTCCTGGCACCAGACCCAGGGTCCTCGAGGGGGCCTTTCTGGGAGAGCTGGCCAGACCCCGCACCAGGCTAGGGGGGCCTAGAGGGGGGTGACACTGTTCCCTGCTCAAACACTTGGCTCCAGCGATGGCTGTTGCTGGTGCTATCTAGTTGGACACTCAGAGGTCAGGCGAGAGCAACTCCCCAGCTGAACTCCTGGCAGGAGGTAAGAATGTCGGCCCGTCACCCCTAATCTCAGTGCAGCCTGAGAATCCAGCTCCAGCATGGCACCTCCACAGGGCTCCACCTGTGAGCTGTGTGTGGGAGGGCAGGCCAGTGCACCCCAAGGCAGCAGGGTGGGTCTCCTATGAACACAGGGCCCACCCAATGCCCAGGAGAAGGCACGGTGGGACTGGGCTGGGCCAGGAGGAAAGGCGTGGGGGCGTCTGGAATCCACTCGCGTGTTCCTGGTGAGGGGATGTGGATGAGCTGCTCCCTGTCAGAGCTCGGCGAGGACGTGGATCCTCGGGGCCGCGGCAGGGAAGGGCGACGGCCTCACAGCGTGAACACACCGAGGAACTACCCTGTGCTGACACCAAGCTCGGGGGTTTACATGCACCCTCGCCTTTCATCCTCACAGCTCTAGGGAGGTGCTATTATTGTCCCCACCTCATCTAAGAGAGATGTGCTCACCTGCTCAAGGTCACAGGGAGTAGGTGGCAGAGCAGGCCTGCTAGGCTCGAAGCCTGCGCTCTCACCAAGGTGCTGGAGCACCCCATCATGCCGACTCCCTTGGGGTGGCCCTGCTCCCCTGCAGCCGAGCGCCCTGCCAAGTCGGCCAGGACAGAGCAGGACTCTGCTCCCCCAGCCCTCATCTCAGAGGGTCCTGCCGGCAGCCTGGCATCGGGGGCGCCAGCCGGGGGACTTGGAGTCAGAGGACCTGGGTTCACAGCAGCTGTCCCACCCAGTCCTGCTAATGCTCTGCCATCCAGAAACTAGTAACCATTAGGGACAGAATATAGCACCTATTATTGACCTTGGACCTTCATGTATGTTCTCAGTAAACCATAAACCCACATTCCTGAACCGATCAGCTCACTGGACATGCAATTCCTTCTATCCTTCTCTGAGTGCCCTACTTTGAGGGTGGAGTACGATTTCTATTCTCCTTATAATTTCTGCCCATTGCTCCTTCTGCAGGAAACAAGTCTAACTTATTGCCCCCACGACGGAGCCTCAGAGAATAGGAGACAGTAGCCAGTACCTTCTGGCTTAAAACCCTCTGGTTCTGTCTGGACCCCAGAAAAAGTACTTATAAACACCCAGAGGTCTAACGAGCTTCTTTAGAATCAGAGACAATGGCAGCCTGGCTGATGGCTGAGTTCAGGACGAGATCCTGTTAGGTACTGAAATGACCCCTGCAGGAAAAGCTCAGTACCAACCTTGGGAGCAGCCTGAATTCTGCCCCAGGATCTGCAGGACCGTCAGCTGACGCTGGCTTGTGTGCTGGCCAGGGGACAGCGGGGTGGGGTCCGCGAGGAGACTCATCCACAGGCAAGCTCTTCCCCATAAAGGAGGCTGTTAGGAAAATCCAGCTCTTATTGACCACCTGGGGTTCCCCATTACCATCCCTCTTCCTAGGACCCATCTCAGCAGAAGCGGAAAATGTTTGCTGATTATTTTGCGAAAGTTAATTAACTGTTATTAAAACATGCCCTTGAGCTTAATGATGTTCTTTATTTTACCATTTACATATCATAAGCCTTCAAGTGATGGTAGCTCCTTGAGCTGACTCTTCAACTTGATTTCATTTGTGCGGTTTTAGGAACTTATCTCTGCAAATATGCACGCAGATTCCCAGCCAGTCCTAACTGTAAAGAGCAATTTTACCCACAGAGTAGGCTACAACACCAGGCTTGGGGTCAGAAGACCTGGTCCAACAGCAAGACCAGGCCTTGTATTCCCTACCTGGATGGCACTGAATAAATAATTTGATGTCTCTGACCCTCATCTGTAAAATGGGGTAATTCCCACCCAGCCACCTTTATAGAGAAATTCTGAGGATCGAGGGAGCAGTCTGTGACATTCTGTAAAACACATCAGCGGATGTGAAACAAAACATGTTAGCTTTTTCTTGGACTTGGAGGCAGAATCTTGGATTGGATATTTGTGGTTTGGGATTACCTCGTATTCTCTTACCTTTCTGCCAGCTTCAGAAGTTTGGGGTGCCACCCCACCCAGACATTTGGTGAATGTCAACATCAGGCGGGTCTGAGCACAAGGCATTCCCCAAAGCCACATGGTTGGTTCAGGGATGGGAACGCAGGCCAGTCAGAATCAGCGAGAAGCAGTAAGCCTTTTCCTGGGACACCCAGAAGCAAACTCCCACTTTCCATGGGGTTTGACCCTGAGGCTGTGGATGGCCTGAGGCCGAGGCAGCCTCCTGTGGCCCTGAGGGATGAGCCCATCTGAGAGTGAAGTTAACACGGGAAAGCAGAGAGGAGACACACCAAGTGCTGATATCTTTTAGGCCCTTGGGTCCAGCCTTCCAGTGACAAGTGTTGCTAAGTTTCTGTTTTATTTATGCCAAAGTGGGCAGAATGTCTATGATTGGCAACCAAAGGGTCTGATACACAATCTGAAGGAAAGCAGGGATGACCAAGAACCAGTAGCAGTTTCTGGCTATGTTTCCAAAGGAAAACACTCCATCCTGCGTGCTCTGCCCTCTACCCAAGAGACATCACCTACACCTGGCATCAGCACCTAGGACACCTGCCCTGCCTGCTTCTCAGAACCGATTCCTCCCGACAGTTCAGGGCTGGGGCAGACACTGTTGGTGGCCAAGCCATCTACCATGTTCCCTCTCTCTCCTGCTGGCCAGGTACCAGCTGTGTCCTGGTGTCCATAACTCTTCCCGATCAGTCTAAGCTCCTCATGTAACTCCATCCCTCTATTCAGTGACTGGCTTAAGAAGACATATGTGACCCAAATCTATCCGGCAAGACATAAAGGCTTCTGGACCAAGGAAGGGCTAGGCCTTTTGATGCCCCTGGATTTGGGTGTCTGAAGTCATGATGTGCAGAGCTGCTGCAGTGAGGAGCCAGCTAATATGCTGAGACTGGCAGAAAGAAAAGACAGAAAGCCTTGGGTCCCTGATGGCTTCCTTGGGCAATCTTGGCACTGCCTAATTTCCAGACTTCTTGATATGTGAGCTAATAATTTCCTATATAGTTTAGGCCATTTGGAGTTGGTTTTTCTGTTACTTGCAGCAAATAGCCCCCTAACAGACATGAAAGCTCAGTTCAAGCTCCTCTCCTCCTAGGAACTTCTGCGGATAGTGCTGGCCATAGGGATGCCTCCTCCCCAGCGCTGCCCCCCAGTGCACTCACTGCAGTCTCTGTGAACACTGCAGGAGTGCCAGTCTTCATTCTGGGGGAGGGTTTCTGAAGCACAGTGCTGAGGTGTTGAGGCCGCATTTGAGTTGAGCAGGGAGGAGTATTGTGGCAGCGAAGGCCAGGAACTTAGGAGAAGGCAGATGTAGCTTCATGTGTCCAAACAAGACTCCTGAGTTGGCTGCCCAAGACTTTTTCCTCTGTGTTCTTCTGTCTCAGTGAGCAGTAGCTCCATTTATTAGTTACTCAGGCCAAACCCCCTGGACTCACCCTCGACTCCTCTTTCTCTCATACTCCCTTTCAATATGAAAGGAAATTGTGTTGACTTTCCTTCAAGACATAGCCAGAGCCTAACCACTCTGCCACCTCCCTACACCACTATTGCCCTGGTCCAGGCCACAATAATCTCTGTCTTGAGTAACTTCAACAGTCTCCTAACCATCTCCCTGCCTCTCTCTGGGCTGCTGTCCACAGAGAGACCAATACTTTCCAAGGGCTCCCATTGTACGCAGAATGAAAGCCCAGGTCCTAACCACAGCCTCAAACATGGCCCAACCCTAGCCTCCCGCGCCCTCTTCTCACCTCACTCCCCTGCCCTCCACTGCACTCCAGCTACACAAGCCTGTCTGGTCCTTAAACACATCAAAAATGCTTCCACCTCAGGGCCTCTGGACTTTGCATTTGCTGTTCCCTCTGCCGGTAACACTCTTCCCTCACTTCCATATCTTTCGAATCTCTGCTTAAATTAATCTTGGAGGGGATGTCTCTGACAACTATAATAAAACAGCAGCTCCCTCTATCCCTCTTGCTCGGCTTTATTTTTCTGCATAGCCTACTTGCCCCTGATATTTTCCTATACAGGTGGGGCAAAAGTAGGTTTACAGTTGTGAGTACACGAAGCAGAGTTTATTCGTGTATCACTTATTAATTATTGTATTATTTTCCATACAAACAACTGTATGTTTGATGTCTGCTTCCCGCCCAGGAGAGAGCTGGGGCTCTGCCACCGTTGGCCCTCGCGGCTCCGGGCACAGAGCAGCACTTAGGAAATGCTCGTTCAGGGGGCAAACGCTTTTTGTACCTCCCGCCACTGTCCACACAGGGCCCTGCACATTGTGGGTGCTCAAAGAACTTGCCTATTAGATTTCATGTTTGTGATAGGATCCCACCAGCACTTTGATTTCATTTCTGGCAGAAATGAGTTTCTTTGCTACGTATAAACAAGAACAGGAGGGTAGCACAGAAAGAGAAATACCAGTTAAAGGTGGCGGCAGTTTTTGTAGTTCATTTCACTAACCTTTGTTATGACAGTTAGTACAATTAAAAGGCATAAATATGTTCTACTATTCAAAACTGTTTCAAAGACTTGTTCGTTTTTCTAAGCCTGATCGTTGAAAGCCAAGCAGTTTGTATTTTGGTAAAGGTATCGACAAGTGAGGCCGTACAGAAAAAATCTCCCTCAGCATCCCTAGTCCCCAAAGGCACTTACCGAGACCTCAAGCCCTCCTGAAAGACTTTCTGAGAGCTGTGATCCTCAACTGGTTTGTGAGAAAATGGACATTCGATAGCATAACTGCCTTGTCTTTACATATTTAATTTGCAACTCCAAATAGCATTACATGAGGACTATTTATCAAGAAGTAAGACAAATTAAACAATTTTTTTTTGCCTTAGGAAGCATTCAGGCCAGTCCTCTAGCTTGGGTAAAGTTCTTGTACATATTCATTCATCCAGCTAGCATTTATCAAGATTCAATCACATTCCTGCCCCAGAAGTCCCTATCTCCAAATGGGTGCTTATTTTTTACAGGATTTCAGGGAAGAAGATGTGATTTGGGTTTTGGAGGACTGTTCGAGTCATTCTAATTCAGTTATTTATTGAGCATCTGTTATGTGCACGGTGTTCCGCTGGGCCCTGCGAATTCAAAGACATGGGGCTGTCCATGAAAAGCTTATAATCCAGTATGTGAGAGAAGATCTGGAAAAAACTCACCTTAATTGAAAGCAAAAAATGCCAGAATACACTGCAGGAGAAAAGCACAAGTACCCGGCTTCTAAAGGGGCTCAGAGGAGGAGGAAGCTGACTGGAGAAGCAGGTGCAGCTCCGGGAAAACCATGACACTCTGCGGCCTGGGAGAGGTGGCAGTGACAGGCAGAGGGGGACGTGTGGGAGGGGTTATTCCAGGTAAAGGAAGCTGTGCACCCCCAGGCCGGGAGACGGCAGAGCACCGGCCGCAGGCGGTTCTGTTCTGCTCGGATGGCCAGCCCCAGCCATGTGCTTTGGCAGAGGCGTGTGTGTGTGTGTGTGTGTGTGTGTGTGGCCGTGACTGAGGGGGGCTGAGCTGGGCGAGGATGGCTCCAGCAGCATGTGGAGAATGGATTAGACAGGGGACAGAAGAGGGAAAATGGCCAGTTAAAGAGTCTGTTACTCTAGGGGCAGGCCAGAAAGGAAATTTAACTTGTCAAAGCGGGCATTTTATTATTAGTGCCTTATACTGATGTCACATAGTCTTTTATAGGTACAAAATATTACACAATAAAAAGGCCTATTTGATTAATTGATTTAGTTAACAAACATAAATGAAACTTTTGCTCCTTGAAGTTTTTTTGAAGAGGCTGATGTCCAGGGAAGAGAGATGACAGGGCTGCACCCGGGCAAAGGGCTGTAGGAAAGGAAAGGAGGGAGGGCGAGCAGGGAGCAAGGACAGCAGCAGACTGGCCAGGGGACAGCTGGGGTGGGGAGGGGCATGCGGGAGAACCCAGAAGCACCGAGAACAAGGTGCAGAGCAGGGCGCTGGAGGGACGAGGTGCTGCGAGCCTTCCGAAGGAAGATCCTGGGCAGAGGAAAAGGGCTTTGGTTCATGAACACACTGGCTCCTGTCTTTCTTTTGGTCCTAGCCGGGAAGTTTCTTAAAGCTGCATTTAGCCAGCAGACACTGAACTTGGTCATCCAGCATCCACAGGCACCTTCTGGTCACGGGCAGTGGCAGGACACAGCGACGCCTGCAACAGGATCCCTGCTTCTGCGCGCTCAGGCTGTGACCTGGCGTGTTACCATGAGCACAGACGCCCTACAGGAGAGCGTTCTCACCGCTGCCCTTGTGATTGCGGCCGGCAGATTTCAGCAGGGGTTTTCCGTAACCTGACCTTTCGAAGAAAGCTTAACAAGTGTATCAGGCGGGCCTGAGACCTGCAAGGCCTGAGAAGGTGTGTGGAGAGGAGAGTTTGGGCGTTAGGGCCACACGTGGTGTCAGCCATGTGCCCCCTTCAGTCACACAGGGGGAGATGTGCCCCAAGGAAGCAGCCCGAGGGGTGGGTAGGCTGTGAGGGAAAAGGCTGACTCTGTCCCCGACTCACCCAGGGACCCTGCAGAGCTCTCAGCCGGCAGGAAGCAGGGTAAAGTCACTCAGGAATGCGCTCTGGACTGGGTGAGACCTGGGTTTGAATCCTGCCGCCTCTTACCCCCAACAGGCGCAATCGAAATTACACACCTCTCATTAGTCTCTCTCCTAAAATGCCTGCATTGCTCTCAGTTTATAAAAAGGTTCATCTGTGTGTGTGTTTATTGTCCCTCTGCTCCATACAACTTTTAAGCTCTGTGAGGGCACAGGCCATGTTTGCATGCCCAGGGCAGGACCCGGCACACAAGTATCCACTATTTGCTAAGTGAATGGATGGGCCTGTGGAGCACGTGACTTCGCCTCCAAGCCTCACTGGGTGTTTCCGGTGCACGGAATGCCCATTGTAGCATCAGATGGTAGCTATACATTAGTGCTCCTAAGAAACAGGGAGCTTGGACCGGCTCTTCAGATGTCAGAGCAGAAAGCAGCTGACCATCTGTCTTGCCAGCCCCACCATTTTGAAGACAGGAACCCCAGTACAGAGAGGGGGGTGATTTACCCTGGTGATCTTCAAAGAACGACTTTCACTCTGTCCGAGCTCCAGCCTCCAAACTTGGTATTGTTGGTATCTCAACTGTAATGTTTTTGTCCTCAGGGGGCCATGTTTTGACAGCGAAAGTACACCGTATCAGTTCCCAAATCTTACTGACTCCTTAGGGGCCAGCTCAAATGCTATCTTCTCCCAACACTTCCCTTGGGCCTCCAGCACTCAGTAACTGCTCCTTCTATTCAAGTCCCCAGCCCTCCATGCGGCCCAAGTATTTTCTGCCTTTGCATCAGGGTGATTAGTGCACCCATCTACAAAACATTTACCTTCTTGGGTGCACCTATCAGCTCCTCTGGGTCAGGAGTGCACCCATATCAACTTCTTTCATACCTCCCAAGTCCCTCGGGCAATGCCTGCCATGTTCAGGAGTTAACGAATGCGTGAGTGAGCCGGATTCTCTGGAAGCCCCAGGGCATGCTGCTCTTTAACTAGCCAGGGCCATGAACTCTTCTACGATAGACCCGAGCATCACCCCAGCCAAGCTGAATCAAGGGACCATCAAGGCTGTGATTCCAAGACAAATCCATACAAACTGAATTTAGCAGTTGCACAGAGAAGGGGCACTCACCAGTTTCTACAAATGGATGAATGGTCCTGATCATCACATCAGCGGCGAGAGCCTACCGAAGGCCACATCTCCCTGGACTAACAGTGGACTAACAGAGGCATCTTTTAAAAGGCTCTCATCTATAAAATAAATAAATGTTGTTTGAGGGCCTTCTTCCTGGCTCAGCTGTTCTAAGACTCTAGTTCAGGCTGATCCTAAAGGAACTATTCTGCTCAATGGAGAATGTTTTAGTAAAACATGTTTTGAAAATTAGTGCCCAAGAACACCAGTGCTAGAGTAGACCTGGGGCGACATCAACGCAGCCTCTACCTGGCTTATTTTCAGAGCTCTCCAGGCATAACTGGGGATGGTGCCAGTGAGTGGGAAGAAGTGGTGGAGGCTCAGAGCACTGAGGACCCTGCCCATCTTCCTGACAGCATGCTGCTTGCCCAGCCTGGCTGTGGTGCTCACTTCCTACCCAGTGCCCTCCTTGGCTCCAGCCTTCCACAGGGAACTCCTGGGTGGTGACAAAAAGCCTCCTTAGCTAGAATCTGAGTGACTAGACAAAGCTGGGAGTCCAGGGAAGGGTAAATCTCATGGGGGTCAAATGACCTTGGAGAATCACAGTCTGACAAAGCGGTGGAAGCTGTCCTTGCCCGCCAAGCAGCCACAGAGCATAGGCGATGAAGGCTTGCTCCACTACGCAGCACTTCTCAAGCAATGACGGGTCCAGTTTCTTGTTCTTGCTAAGCAGAGTCAGATATGTAACTGCTAACCAGAGCTTCTCATCAGCCCGAGGTAACCAGGGTTACCGCCTGGTCGGATGTAATTCCAGCCAACAGCCAAGACGCTCTGCAGTCTCGTTAGCCTGCGGGGCCTGATCACAGATAGAATCCCTACCAGCATTGTGTGTTTTTTTAAAGAAATGCTGAAGGTTGTCCACTGATCTGCACTACTACCTTTAAGAGCCCCAGGAGGGGGCCCCTTGCATCGAGCCTACGACACACTTTAAGAGATGAGGAAACGGGCCTAGTTGCTGTGCCTTAACTAAATCTCAGAGTTGAGTCATGGAGAGGGTCATCCAGGCAGTGTTTCTTGGGCTTCTTTCTACGTACTTGTGTTCAAGGAGCTGGTAAGTCCCCAAGGACAGGGACTCTTTCTTTCACTGTTCGTACAGCAAGTGAGTGGCCACGAGTGAGGTCTGCTTGCTACTGGACTTCAATCCTGCCTCATCCTGTGCTCCGTGCGTGACCACAGACACAGCCCTGAAACTGTGCCTCAGTTTCCTTATGTGATACTAAGTTATAAGAATAGTACCTTGAGCAACTCTGCCTCAGTTTTCTTAGCTTCAAAACAGATAATATTCACATAATAGGGCCTACCTTCTCGGGTGATTATGAAGATAAAATGTTAATATGGGTAACATGCTTAGAATGTTAATATGGGTAACATGCTTAACTGGCTCCCAGTAAGTAGTCAATAAAAATTTTAATAGCTTTATTGAAATGTAATTCACAAACCATATAATTCACCTATTTAAAGTGGACAATTCAAATATTGTAAAACTATGTATGGTGCCAGGTGAATACTAGACTTATAGGGGGATTATCTTGTAAGTTATATAAATGTCTAACTACTGTGCTGTGCACCTGGGGCTAATATAAAATAATATTGACTGTCAATTGTATTGAAATAAAGTGTACAAGTCAATGATTTTTTTTGGTATAGTCATAATATTTGCGACCATCACTACAGTCAATTTTGGAACATTTTTATTACCTTAAAAAGAAACCCTGAAGCCCGGCAGGGCATGGCTCAGTGGTTGAGCATTGACCTAGGATCCAGGAGATCACGGTTTGATTCCCAGTCAGGGCACATGCCTGGGTTGTGGGCTCAATCCCTAGTCAGGGGTGTGCAGGAGGCAGCCGATCAATGACTCTCTCTCATCATTGATGTATCTCTCTCTCTCTCTCTCTCTTCCCCCTTCCTCTCTCTGAAATCAGTAAAGATATTTTAAAAAAAGATATATTTTTTTAAAAAAGAAAAGAAACCCAGTAACCTTCAGCTATTGCCCCCTTCCCCCATCCCCAAGCCCCTTCCCATACCCTAAGCAACCAGTAATGTACTTTCTGTCTCCAAAGATTTCCCCTGTCTGGAATTTCATATGAATGGAATCCTATAGTATGTGGTATTTTCTGTTCTGTTTTTTTTTTTTTCCACTTAGCATAATGTTTCCAAGGTTCATCCATGTTGTAGCATGGACCAATACTTTATTCTTTCCTATGGCTGAATTATATTCCAGTGCATGGAAATACCACATTTTGTTGACCTGTTTGTCTATTTGGGTTGTTTCCAACCATGAAGTCATAAAGTCAGACCACAGAGTCCTAAGGTAACTCTATGTTTAATTGTTTGAGAAACTGCTGGATTGTTTTGCTGTACATTTTATATCCCCACCAGCGCGTGAGGGCTCAGATTTCTCCACAGCCTTGACTTTCTGATTTTAGCCATCCAAGCAACTTTTAAGCCATATATCGTGGTTCTGACTTGCACTTCCCTGATGGCGAATGATATTGAGCACCTTTCCATGTGCTTATTGGCCATTTGTATATCATCTTTGGAGGTATCTATTCAGATTCTTTACCCTTTTTTAAAAATTGGGATATTTGTCTTTTTATTATTGAGTTATAAAAGTTCTTTTTATATTCCAGATACAAATCCTTTATTGGATAGAGGAGCTGCAAATATGTTCTCCTATTCTTTGGGTTATCTTTGCACTTTCACGATGATGTCCTTTGAAGCACAAACGTTTTTAATATTTACGAAGTCCAATTTATCCATTTTTCTTTTGTTTCTTGTGCTTTTGGTGTCATATCTAAGAATCCTTCACCAGACCCATCAAGATTTATCCCTGTTTTATGGGATTTGCTCTTATATTTAGGTCTTTGATCCATTTTGGGATAATTTTCATATATGGTGTAAGGTGGCTATCCAGCTGTGCCAGTGCCATTTGTTGAAAAGACTTTTCTTTCCTCATTGAATGCTTTTAGCACCCTTGCAAAAAATCAGTTTACCATATACATATGAGTTAATTTCTGGACTTCCAATTTTATTCCATTGATCTATATGCCTACCAAGACCACAGTCTTGATAACTGTTGATTTGTGTTAAGTTCTGAAATTGGGAGGTGTAAGGCCTACTTCATTTTTCTTTTTTCAGGATTGCTTTGGCTATTCTGGGTCCCCTGAAATTCTGTATGGATGTTAGAATCAGCATTTCTATGTCTACAAAGAAGGCATCTGGGATTCTGATAGGCATTACATTGACTCTGTAGGTCATTTTGAAGAGAGTACTCAATAATTATTAACTTTTCCACATTTTTCTTCTTTTTTTCTTATTACGCCCACCACTACTATTACCTTTTAGCATTGTGAGAAGATAACCCATGTGAAGTGCCAGCATGCAGTAAGAGTTCAATACACGTTTGCTATTAGTGTTTTTGTTATTATTGCTGAGCCCCAGAGGCTATCAGGAGTGTGGCGAAGTGACCTCCATAGCACTCCCTAACTCTGGCAGTGACTACCCAGGAGTGCAGGCTGCTTTCAGGTATGGTACTAGTAACTCCCGAGTCCAGGGCTTTTATTTTCCTTAGTGTGGCTTTCCACTGAGGCTCAGGTCGGGGTTTCTGCCAGCGGACGGTATGACCTCTGGTCATATTCAGCAACCACAGGCCTGTAATCAGGAGCTGCTGTGAGTGATATAATCCATACACTCAATCAAAATGCCTTCTCAGCGGCCCTGGCAAGAAGAGACACTGGGCTGCATGGTAAGGAAAGCAGCAGCTCTGACTGAGCATTTCTCAAACTTTAGTCGCTCAAGGCCCACCTTCATGATTTTTGGTCATAGCCACATCCTACCATAGTTGATTCTTTGAGTAGTTTAATGATACGTGCAAGAAACAAACATTATCTTATTACTTAAAAAAGAAATTTTACATCCCTGCCTTAAATGGAAAACCAGTATCACATGCTTTAAATAGCAGATGAGCGTGAAAGCAAATATAGTAGGAACAAAACCATATAATAAAACCATACAATAATAATAATAATAATAATAATAATAATAATAATAAAATGCTCTTTGTTGAAAAGGAAGATTAGCAGGCCTTAGAAGGATGTTAAAGGCTTCCTAATGCCTAAGCGAAACTCTCCCCTTGACTTGATCAGAAGTACTGGAGAAGAAAAGGGGCTCAGTTGCCCCACTTAGTGATTGGGTGCTGTGCTACGTACAGTCACCCTGGCACCAACAATGCTGCACATTAGGCCGGGGAAGGGGCCTGCCCAGTGATGCTTCGCCTCCCAGCTTTGCTGTTCAATCATATTGGCCTCACCAGCACCGGCTCCAGGCATTGTCACAACTCAAGGTGCACTGAATTCGTCAGGAAAGTGCCATAGGAGCAGCGTCAGAGCACTGCAGGGTCTGTAGAAGGGTCCTGCATGGCCCACCTTGGGGTGCAGCCGCAGGACAGCTTGGTTCCCCAGGCATGCCCTTCCTCCATGAAGCAGTGAGCAGAGCCTGGGCCACCACGCACCAGATTATGAAGAATACAAAGTCTTAGGGAGAGCTGGATGGAGCCAATGCCACCTTCTGGAAGGAGAAGTTTCCCATGGAGGTACCTGGCCTTGGCTGTCCTCACTCCAGGAGGACACCTTTGTCTGCCTCACTGCTCACTACCTCATCACCTTCAACACCTGGCCACGAGTAGGCCTGAGCCTGGAGAGGGAGGGGAATTCCAATCTAAGACCAGCCAATAGCCCAAGATCAAGTCACAGAGCCCCACTTAGGATCCTGAGCAGGCACTCCACGGAGGAATTGGCCAGGGTCTACAGAAGTGGAAAAGTTAGATTCTGATATGTTCAGATAAAAGTTCAAGACAACAGAAGAACCGCCATCAAACTGACATGCTCAAACATATGCAAATATGAGACCCACCACCCAATAAACCATTAAACAGGGCCATGACGGATTGATGGAACAAAGCCAAGACATTTTAGGGAAGTGGTTTAAAATTAATGCCACTCTGGGGAGTGAAGTTACCGGTGTTCACATCTGCCTCCTCACAGACACCTGGAGGTGAAGCAACAGAGGGGGTACCCAATGACAGTTGGCTAAACTGATGGATACAGGGACAGAGAAACGCCTTCCATAACCAGACAGACAAGCAGAATCTGGGGAATGGTGTCCACAAGAGAAAGCATCTCTGAGCCTGACTCTTAAACTCCTGAGCCCTGCACAGACTGAGCTGAAAACAACGAGGGGACATTTCCCTGGAGGCTGCTGAGGTGGCTTTCGGATGCACTTGAGGAAGAGTCCCCATCTCCATTGTAAAATTACATCAAGGGCTGGCTGTGCCCCTGCCCTGAATCCAGGGCATGTTAGGTGAAGCCTTCTGCTTTCCTGCTCTCCAGGTGCTGAGACCCCCAACCCCCAAAGCACTGCCACTTCTGCTGGGTCACTTATGCTGTACGCTATCTGTTGCTGTCTTTTTATGAATAAATGACCATCTTATTTACCTACTTGGGAAAATGATCCATGGCTGAAGGCTCTGGTGATAATTAACGATGACTTCTGCAAGAATACAGACCCTGAATCATATGTAGTAGTTCCCACGTTAGCCAATCTGCTCTAAATATGGAAATTCTTTTTTTTTTTAAATATATCTTTATTGATTTCAGAGAGAGGAAGGGAGAAGGGGACAGAGAGAGAGAAACATCAGTGATGAGTCATTGATCGGCTGCCTCCTGCACGCCCCCCACTGGGGATCGAGCCCGAAACAAGGGCATGTGCCCTGACCGGGAGTCGAACCCTGACCTCCTGGATCTTAGGTCGATGCGAAACCACTGAGCCACACCTGGCCAGGCAGGAAATTCTTAACTTTTCCCCCAGAAAAACAAACATTCAGCAATTATCTCTAGGACTCATCACTGAAGCGATTTTTCACTATAACCTGGAGAATGTGATACCTCAGCATCTTTGGATGTAGATCCCTAAGGAAACAGATCTTATCTGGTGGTGCGGTCTGTAGGCTCAGCACCTGGGGACAGCCCTGTCCAGTATGTGCCTAGAACTCCTCTGTCCCTGGAGGGGTTTTCCCAGCTGCAGGAAGCCTAGGCTGGGAGAGGAATGCTGATAGGTCTGCTTTTATTAAACCATCTGATTACCAAAGGGAGTTATATTAAAACATTGCCCCCTTTTCTTTGTTGAGACAATCTACTCAGTGCTTCTGAGTGGCACCAAGACAATTTTCCATGGTTTCCATGGTGCCAAAGCTGGTATTCACCTTGGCAATGGCCGATGAACTGAGCATACTCATAATCACAACTCAATGTGGGAAGGGTCGCGGTAGAGTGTTTGTAATGGGCCCGCACACAACTTTCAAGGTGCCTAAGATGTGAGCCTGTGATGCAATGGTAAAGTGTATTTTCTATTGTCTTCATCTCTGATGGCACGGAGAGAGAAATAAAAGGAAGGATCTTCCAAGAAATCCACAGGGCACACAAAATGATATGTAATTATATTTGTTGATATAGGAAAATGTTCACAGTGCATACTAAATGTAAGGAAGGGTAACAGAATGATGTGTTCATTTTGATTCTTATTTGTTTAAAAACATGTTCACATGTATTGAAAGAAGTCTGGAGATATATATACTATAGTTTCCTGAGTACTGGGAATATAGGTCTTATTTATTTTCTTCCATTTTGAAGTCTGTATATTCTAATTTATCTATAATAAACAGGTATTGTGTAACAGAAATGCTATTAAGAATAAATGTGTGTGTCAAAGGACATGCTACGTCAATGGGTCTGAGTCTACTGCTGACTGTCTTGTACTTCCAGGGTGGAAACAGACCAGGAGCAGAGTTGGGGGGGACAATGGCTCCCCTGAGCCTGTTTTCCAAATGAAGTACCTTTCCAACAAATTCTTATAGCTACGTTGACATGATTAACCTTAACAAAGAAGGTCAATAGGATGGGAAAGCAAGACTGTAGGCTGTGCGGTGGTTCTCATGGGTCTGCCCCCACTCCCAAGTCTGGTCTCAGCTCTGAGACGTTAGAACCCCGCTGCGCCACTGAATGCATCTGGGTGTCTATGAGCAAGATGCACCTTTTAAAGGAAGGATGCACCTTTCTAGATTAAGAGGAAAGAGAAGGAGCTGCCAACCTGTATCTCAGCTTTGCTCAAATCCCAGGCCCAGGTGATACGTCACAGGCTGTCATAGATCAGGGAAACCTGATCCTCTTGGGTACCAACTTTTGAAAATCTCATTTTGTGGCAAGAATTAGGAGGATCCAACAGGTCTGCTAAAAAAAAAGTGGACCCACCAAAGGATGTATGTGTATCCGTGATGGGGATCCATAACGGATATCTAGATCCATGGGTATCTGTGATGGGGATCCATGACGGATACGAGACCCTGTGTCACATGCATCTCCTCTCACCCTCACTTCCTGAAAACATGCTAAAGTGTATGAAATAATGCTTCTGGCACAAAGCTTTGAGAAAGATGGAGAAAGGCAGTTATCTCAAGGCTAGTTATGAATTACACAGATAAAACTGTACAAGTGGTATCCCAGGTACCTAGATGCTGAACTTGGCTCTCTTATCCATTGCCAGCTGGCCTCGCAATGTGCAGCTGCTAAATAAACAAACAAAAAAGGATTCACATTTTAATTTAGACAACTTGGTGCTCTATAACATGTCCATTTTCCCCCCTGGAGCCAGAGAATTTGTTATTTCTTTGCAATTTCAGAAGTTATGAAATGATTCATGGTTTTGTTGGAGCTGAAGTCAACCAAAACCATTCATAATTGTGAACAATCTCTGTTATTGTTAGAGGGAAAGCGCCAAGGCATCTGTGCTTCCCAAAAACACATGGGGGGAGAATTCCAGTTTGGAAATGGAACGGCTGTGTTTTCCCCCCTAGAGTTAAATTTACACAGACTGATTTCTAGGGAGATCATTGTGTTCTTCTGGTAGGAACAGTGGGGTGGCCACCGGAATGCATGATTTCTCCTCTCTCCAGCACATGGCACCCATGTGGTAACACCCTGCATACCCGTTAAATGCCTGTCTCCCCTGCACAAGGGTAGGATTCTTGAAGATAGGACCATATCTATCTTATTGACCCCAATATGCAGCTCTATGTGTGGCACATAGTAAGTGCTTAATAAACATATGTTGAATGACTGCATTAGAATAAATATCTATTGAATGACTCCATCTACTGGGCTAATCTTTGATTCTTTGCACCATATTTATTTGTGGGGGTTGAGCACATCTACAACTAGAGGAGAGACCAACCTAAAAACAAAAGAGAGAAGAGGATCACGATATTAGCAAATGTTCTTTGCGTGCTTACTATGTGCAGGGCGCCGTGCTGAGCACATTCCACTTAATCCTCACAACGGCTTTATGAAATCGGTTCTATTATCACTCCTATCTTAGAGATGGGGTAACCGAGGCACAGATAAATAGTTATCCAAGATCACCCAGCAGTAAGTGGTGGAACTAGATGCAGACGTCCAAATGCACAGACCCACACACTCCAGCGGCACTGCCATCGGTTAAAGCCTTCTGACTGCCTTCTTCAGAATGTAGTTAGAATCCAAAAATACTGAATAATGGTAAAAGTTCATTCTCTGTTGGTGAGTCTGACTTTGAGAAGCAAACAAAAAGTCATTCAAAGCCATAAGGTACGTGATGATTACAGAGGATCACTGAGTTTGGGAACAAAGCTGCTGGTGTGACGATCGTGCCATGTGACCAGTTTGCTCTGGTGAGTCATAGGCCACGTGGAGAGGTCACTCGGGAGAGAAGTAACATGGAATAGTGAAGCCGAGCACTGGCGGGGCATCGGGAGGTTTGTTTACAGGGTGGCCAAAGGCTGGTACTTCATCTCTCTGACCTTGACCAATGAACTGCTGGGCTGGCCTGCACCACTGCAGTTCAGACCTATTTGGAAGTCATATTTGGGGATTTCTAAGGTCCTTAAGAAGGGCACCAGCACTTCCCTTTCCTCTCTTCCAATCTACCCATGACACTTAATTTCATGGATTAAAACAGCAAGATTTCTCTCTCTCTATCTGTGTGTCTGTGTGTGTGTGTGCATGCGCGTGCTGGGGGGGGGGGGTGTTAGAAAATATATAATTTAACACCAGCTCTCTATTCCCTAACACGTTATACTTTGCAAGTCGTGCCTAAGGTTTTATTCTTCAATTTAAACCACAGCCAGAATTGCCCATACGACTCATTTCTTCTCCCTCAAAGGAGATCAGTGTGGATTTGCTAGCAAAGGTCGACCAGTTCAGCAGCTTCGGGAAAGATCTGGGAAGCAATGATGGGAGAGCACTGTTTCCCCTTTCCCTGAGAAGTGGGATCAAGAACGAATGCCTGAACTCAAGGGGAGACCTGGGCTGACAAAGGCTTTATCTTCAGACTGATGCATCGCTTCCCCATGTCACCATGGGCTACGACTCGAACAGTTGTGATCTCAGGTGAAACCAGGGTATTCTTGTGATAATTTCAAAGGACAGGCTCACCTGAGTCATGTACATAAAGTGCCACTCCATTTCCCTTCCTGTTTTACACACGGCCACGAGATCTCCACGGGTCAAATGATGAAGGTAGATCTCTTAGCTCCTGGCAGAATCACCACACATTCACCTTACTCCATTCAGGCAAGTGGCTAGTTACCCCAGGACAACTGGGGTAACTAGCCACTTTGTTAGCCCCAGGATAGAGCTGGGCACTGAGGGCAGAAGGTGGACGCAGAGGCGGCAGCCCCCACAGCAGGGCAGCCAGGGAGGCCTGAGGAGGGCAGGGCATACTCCATGTCTCCATCAAAGACCCAGGGAGAAGGAAGGCTCTCTCTTGGCAAGCATTTCTCCATGAGCACTGCCTTTAAGGACAAGTTTTAGATTGATGTGAGCTCTACGGGGATGCCCCAGGAGCCAAGGGGAAATGGCGGATGGGCAGAGGCTGTAACAGTGGTGGCTCCCCACCTGCGCTGCCCTCCAGATCTCTAGCCTCCCTATGCCCTTGTGGTCTCTGTGGGCACCAGCCTCTTCACCTATGAGCAGGTTGGGCTACATGCTCTCTATGAGGTTCTAAATCTAGATCAAGTTTCTGGATGATCGACATAGACTGAGACTCTTATTAATATCCTGAAGCCACCTGCAAGCAAATGGAAGTCCTGGAGTTTCTCTGAAGGAGCCAAATGCTCAAAGAAATACCTTGTCTCCAACATCAGCCCTCAAGAGGGCATGAAGACTTGATACCCCTTCCTCTCCGTCTCCTCCAGCTGCACCCTGAGAGTTGGGAGTTAGGGCTAAGCCTCTCTGCCAGGGCATAGACTGGGTGCACTTGTGGCACGTAAGCACCAGGCACCATATTTAAACTCCCCGGGGAGCTGGGGGAGAGACAAGGATAACGTTTCCAGGGAAGCTGGCGCTGAACCTCAGCCAGCCAGGTGCAGTGCAGCTGCAGACGGCCCTGTTTCCAAGCGAGCAGGGCCTCTGAACCAGACAGGTGACCGGGGCAGAGAGGCAGGCGCTTTCTTCAACTCTTAGGGCCCGAATGTGTTCTCTCGGAGAATCTTTTAGTTGGAAAGGGCCCCCTACACACCCACTGTGGTCACTGGAACAGGAGTGTTGGGGACTGGAGGGGAGGGCTGGTCCAATTCTAAACTATCCATCCTCAAGAACTCCTATGCCTCAAAGAAGACTCTGGAAAGAAGAAGCAAATGACCCAGGGACTGGGGAACATGGAAGCTGCAGATAGTGAGTCAGCTTTGGAATAGTTCATTCCAGGCTTTTGCCTTTGGTGAGAACTCCCCAAACTGGCTATCAGAGCCTGTGGGAGAGCCTGGGGGCCTGCAGGCCTGGCTGAATCACAGCTGACCCCGCCTTTCAGCCGCATTTCCTGGAAGATGGCATTCAGCTGCAGGCCTGGAGAATCTGTGTCCATCCCCTCTCCAGACATCAGTTGGATAAGTACATCCCTCCCCAACCATAAGTATCCTCAGCCTAACGACATTCTGAGCCAGGGGGCCAAGGCCATGAGCCTGGCTGGTCACACAAGCTCTGCTCAGGCCAGTGCCACTCTCTACACTGGCTGCTACTGGGTTCTTCAGCCACAGAGAGTGAGACAGGTGGATTCTCCTTGGGTGTCACCTTTGACCTCCAGCCAGAGGCTGGGAGGGCGGGCCACTCACAGTCCTTAGCAATACCTAACTCCGGGTAACCCTGGCTGCTTTGGGAATAAAACAGTGCGGGCATGGCTATCTGGAGGAACACACTGCCATGGAATGGAGTGGAATCAACACCCCAGCTCAGGTGCCCAGGCAGGACTGAGGTTACTGAAGGCAGAGAGGCCGGGGCAAATCAACATCACGCTTCCCCACAGAGCTGGGTCAGCACAGAGCTGCTTATTTTGGGGCAGTGCCTCGGCTATGTTTCCTCAAGTGGGGGTAAAATCAACATCAGCAGGCCATGGGTTAGCTTGCCGTTTGTGGTGCCAACCCACAGAAGCAGGAATGCGAGCCTTTGAGGGAGCAAGAGTTCAAGATGGCCAAGGGGCTCTTGGTCCCTCTTTGATGGCCAAGGGCATTTCCCCTTCCAGAAGCAGCTCCGCAGGCAGCATCTTCCCTGGGAAACTCCAAAGATAAACGGTTCTCATGCTGGCAGCTCTCCGGCTGGGGCCAATGCGCACCTGTGTGTAGTAACCAGGAATAGAAGTCCACAAGGTTTGGAGCCTCAAGGCCCAAAATGCTCAGATGACACTGTCACCTTCCAGGAAATCACCTCACGCTCTGCTCTGAGTGCCATCCTGTGACCTGCATCCTCTGGGGTGCTGGCTCTTCATTCATACACAGAGAGGATCGGGCAGAGGAAGAAAAAGCCTTGCCCCGCAGAAAGCAGCTTACTTGTAACCCGGTGCCTACTCTGCCTGAAACTGACTCTCAGACACCTGCTTTGCTCTCCATACAGGGAAGACCGGCCATTCATTTTCTCACTCATTCATTCATTCAACCAGTCTTTACTAAGCATCTACTATGTGCCATCCCCTGTTCTAGACACTGGGGGTAGAGAAGTGAACAAAACAAAGCTGCTGCCTACATAGAGCTTTCACTCTAGAGATAATAGTATTAATAGGTCAAGTGAGTAAGTATGGGCTTTGCACTGGACAACATTCTAAATGCTAGTCCCAGGTAATCCTCAAAACAACCTCAGGGAGATACTACATACACCTCATTTTATAGGTAGGGAAATTGAGACACAGCTAGAATCTGTGTCTAAGGTCCCCTGGTGATGGCAGGTTCAAACCCACTTAAGGACAGTGACGCTCTGCCTCCCAAGCTATGTGAGCATCATCGACGCGATTTCCTGATGGTGAAAACTTCGGGCCTGTCTCAAAAGCCGTTTGTGGAGAGGATATGTTTGGCTCTACTCACAAAATGCAAAGAGCCTGCAGACTTTCTTAGAACAAAAAGCCCCACAGAATCACAGGATATAAAGGAGAGGAGTTAATTTTGTGAAGCTGTCTTTCTAGTTAAAGGAGCAAAAAGCTGGTTGGAGGGTACTCCACCCCCAACCCTTTTGAGGAGGCTGTACATCATATTTTTCCAATATATTTGACTATTAAAGTAAAGAAAAGCCCAGAATTGTATAAAATGAAAAAGAAAAGTTTGGTACTACCCTGTGGAAGCCATCTAGTTGGTCTGTGTTTGGAGGAAGACTAGCTCTGTGAGAGGCTAATAGCTCTTCATGCAAAAGGAGTTCTGAGGTCAAACAAGTGTGGGAAACTCTGAGCTGCTTGTGAGGATTAACTACAGACCTTCTCAGAGTCTTTAATATGCTCAAGCCCATTGTGTCTCTCCACAACAGGGATACAGTTGGCAGTATCTTCCACACTTATTTGACCTTACAATTTTGGGGGCAGGTACAGAACATGTTAAAAGCTCATGGAACCAGAATTCCGAGGAAGATGAACCTGGGAAATGCCTGACTCACTGGAACCAATTTCTCTACCAAGAAACAAGTCTTGTCTCATTGGGCACATGTCTGGAGGTGTCCTCTCTATGTAGGCAAACATGTCCTCTCCACAAATGGCCTTTATGACAGGCCCTTCAGCAACTACCTTAGTTATAAGGTCTAAGAGGGTCAATCATGTTGGAGCAGGCATCAAGAGGCCCTTGCCGAGGATTTAGAGACTTTTTTTTTTGTAAGGAAGGCTGTTAGGAGGGAGGAACATTAAAGTATCAGCACTAGTAAAGTGAAAAAAAAAGAAAAAAAAAAGCAGGTTCCAGTCTAGGCTCTGCCATTGTCTTGCTGTGTGCCCTTAGGTAGATACTTTACCCTCTCTGGGCATCAGTCCCATTCACCCTTCTGCAAGAGATGGGAAAGGACCAGATGGTCTGGGGGCCCCTCAGCTCCCACATTCTTTCTTGTGACCTGCCACCCAAATGGGGAGCATGCTTGCGGGTAGCCACATAGATGACACTGTAACTGAGATACACCTGTCTCCTGGGACCAGGCTCCAACTTGCTAATGGCCCCACTCTGCTGGATGGGAAGGGTTTTGAGCCTCAAAGGAAAAGAGGCCCCTTGGGAAATACAAGTTGGGTTACAAGAGGATTGAAAATCCTTGACTTCAGATGCCAGTGCCTAGCATTCAAGCCTGGCGACTTTTGAAAGAATCCCAGGTGAGCCCCTTGAAGCAGCTCTGAGCACAGTCTGCATTCAGGTTTATTTACATGCTCAGAAAGCAAGGGGGATTCACTCTCTTCCTTGACCCAGTTCCTCCCAGTTTCCCCCCCAAATCCTACTATTTCTCCAATCCCCACTCCTATCTCCTCCCCAGGTCCCACTGCTACCTGCCAGCTGCTAAGCACCTCCAAGCGCTCCCCATCTTGCAAGGGCCCCCAGTCCCACACCCTTCCTTCTTGTCCACTCCCTATCTCTGATCTTTTCCAGAACTGCCCAATTCTTCCCAATACACTGACATTGTGCCCAGTTCTTCCTGTTTTCATAATCCCCCAATTCGTCCTTTTGTTCAGTCAACAAATATTTATTAAGCACACAGAACAAGCAAGATACTCTTCTGGGTTCTGGGGATATAGCAGTAAACAAAATAGACATGGACCTGGCTCTCTGGGAACACGTATTCTAGAAAGGGAAAACAGAACTGGACAAGTAAATGCGTGAGAGGTGGTGATAAATGCAGAATTAAGCGCAGTAAGGGCACAGTGAGTGATGAGGAATCCTATTTTAAGACAGGGTGTCACGAGAGGCCTCTTGGAAGAGGTGACATTTGGGAAGAGACCTGAATGAAGGGAGTCCTTCTCCGGGTCTGTTATGAGCCACCTCCTGATGGTTCTCAAAGCCAGGTCCCCTGGGTTTCAGAAGGCTGAGACCTGGCCATGGAGAGGGCTGGTCTGGGCTGCACAGGGACCAACCCAGTCCCTCACAGAGAGTGAGCCAAACTGCCCAGGTCATAGTGGCAGCCTCTTCATGAAGGGTACACCCTCATTCCCCTCACCTCTTGCTGTGTCTCTGGGTCCTGGCTTTATGATATATACACGAGGTGGGGGTTAACCAGACGGGAAGCGCTGAACAAAGCCATACTGTTTCCTAGCAGAGCACACAGCCAGGGCGCAGGCTACATAGACTACAAAGGGCGGGGCCTCCCTTTCTGTCTCTGGGCCTCAGTTTCCCGTCTGTGAAATTCGAGGGCTGGATGGGCTCTAAGAGCCCTTCCAGCTCTAAACCACTGCCTGACTCTGGACACGTGTGGGCCGGGTTTCCAGCAAGAGGCAAACAAAGACACGAGGAATGAAGAGCCCTATCTGAGAGTCAGTGCACTGACTGTACTCCCTCGGTGGAGAGGATGACTGGACACTCAGTGCCTGAAGCAGTGCCCCGAAAAGAAGCCCTGCTCCCAGGCCCTAAGCTCTCCGACACCAAAGCCGGGTGGGCTGACTCTCCGTGCTCCATTTCACACACCCCACTGGACCTCTGGTTTATACAAAACGAATCACAAAGGTTATTCCAATGGCTTCTGGGATGTTTTATTCTCTTTCTACCCACTCTCTGATTGGGGATGAAGGGCAGAGCTATAAAATCTGCTTGACAGGCAACCCCTTATCAGGGGGCTGGGCAAGCACTGTTTGCTGAAGGCCCGTTCGCCCAGGTGCAGCCACCATCCAGGTCTGAAACGACAGATGGCTCGGGCTTGGAAGTGAACATCCCGTTTCCTCTGGACAAGCCATGTTTGCACAGGGACAAATGGCATGAGATCCCACTGATGGGCAGGGGAGAGACCAGGCCCCACAACAGGCTCCTCTGTGGCCTTTGCACACTGGGCTGGAGACTCCTGGGTGTACAGAACTCACATTAGGAGCATATCACCTATAAGGTAAATGTAGAGTGGCAGTTTTAATTAAAGTTGTTTTTTTTTAAAAAATTATGTCATGTAAGTGGCTAAATAATCAAAAGCATCATTTTTATAGTAAAACAAACAAGAGGAGTTTGTTTTACTATATAAAGGAAATGCAAAAATTCATATGAATTTTAAAACGAAAAAGCCAGATGTCAAAGAAACCCTGGGCTGGAAGTGGGCTGCATCAGGTCACACCTGCAGACCTCCCTGGACACACACTTCCCGTGCTCGCCCATGAGGGCAACCTGGTGGGAAAGCCTGAGAGGCTGTGGGAGTGTAAAGAGTTGGGCTTTTGTTCACTCCAACAGATACTGTGTGCCTGCCACGTGCCAGCCACGGTTTTAGACACTTTGGATTAGAAGCACTTGAGTTTCTGGGCCTTAAGTTGTGTGTGTGTTTTTAATCTGTATAATGGAGATAATACAACTTAGCTCAATGGATTACTGCAAAGATTAAATTAATTACATGTATGTGTGTATGTATGTATTATCTATCATCTATCTATCTATCTATCTATCTATCAATCATCTATCATCTATCATCATATATCTATCATCTCCTAGAACAGTGCCTGGTAGTCAGCAGAGATCCAATTACTCTCGGCTTATGTCCCCCGGCCATGGGTAAAGATAGCACTGGTATCTTCCATTAAAGCAGATATTCCGTAAAATGATGCCACCTCCACCCTCTAAATCCTCTTTACAAACATTAAAGTCATTTTCATTTCTCTTCCATTACAAAGGTTTACTAAGCGGTATTAGGTTATATAGAAAAAAGGTTAATTTATTCAACTAACAAGTATTGACTGAGTTCCTACTATGTGCCAGACACGCAGAACAACATATAATCCCTGCTCTCATGGAGCACACATAGGGGAAGGCAGATAACAAAAAATATACAAACATGTCAGGTAGCAGTAAGTACCTTTAAGAATATAAAGCAGGGTAAGCGAGAGGTGGTAACAGTGGGGCGGGCTGCTAATTTATAGAGGGTGGGTGGCTCGAAAAGGCCTGTGAAAGTGACATTTACACAAACCTGAAGGAGGGAGGCAGTGAGGCAAGGAGATGTGCTCACAGCACGCAGCAAATTAATTAGCAGACCTGGGACTTGGAACCAAGTTTTCTGACCACCCAGTGTGCTCCCCACAGCTCTAGGCCAGCAGGCTCGAGTTGAGGGTGGGGGTAAAATGGGAGGAAGCACACCACCAGGATTCACAGGGCAAGGAAGAAAACATTACAATTTCTAGTTAATATGTATTTTATATTAATCCTTATGTATTTCAATATACACGATAAAATCATATTTATAATGTTATAAAACATATAATAAAACATACAATTATTATGTAATAATTTATATGTAATATAAATATATATAAAATATATAAATACATATATATATGATATAGACTCAAACATCTTTTACTAGGAGGTGCATAACGGGAAATGTCTAGAAGCCCTGTTGTTCACAGTGCCCCTGGCTGGGGCCCTGACTAGGACTGGGAAAATTTTCCTCTCTGGTTGCACTGGGAATACATGAACTTGTGCAGATGGAGGCAGGTGGCCTCCCTCCCTGGCTCTGGAAAGTGCCATCAGCCTGAAGCAGCGCTCAGGGCCACCTGGGCATGCCAACTCTGGGGTGAGGCCTTCCTGCCAATCCTGCTATGTCACCCCAGGTAACCAAGCCCAGCATGGCCCTCTCGGTCCAAGGGAGCCAGGCAGATGGCAGCTCCCACGGCAGGCAGGTGCTCCCCCAGGCCTCCCCAACGGCAGGTTCCACTCGGCATCGGCCACACCTGCTGATGCTAAAGTTCGCTGTTACATTGATCGTATCACCAGAAAGAAAGGCCAGAAGGCTGCAGATGGAGATAAACAACACACCCCAGGCCTCATTATGCTGGCAAACTAATAACAGCAATACAGCCAGGGAGAGAGGCGGGGAGTTTCAGGATTTGCTGAGTCAGAAAGATCACAATTCTTACCGCTGAAGTGCAATGATGCCTTTGGTGGTTGGTGCCAGTTGGGGAGGGAACAGCTGAGTGCAAACCACATGCACCACGGGCCCCAGTGTCAGGGGAACCTGGCGGGGAGAGGTGGGAGCCATGCGGCTCACTCTCTGATATTCGAGGACCAAGCACAGAACAAGCCTGCAGAGGCCACTCTACCTGGGCTCCTGTAGAGCAATGCGTGGGGCGCCAAGTAAGCGACAAGTGTGTAAAGCAGGCAGGGGGTGAGAAAGGAGGGAATGGGGGAGCCTGAGGTGCGGGCCAGAGAATACACACTCATCTAAAGCAATTCCATGTAGTTCTTTTCTTTCTTCTTTTTAAAAATACTGTACAGGCCAATAAAACAAGCAAAAGTGAAAAGCTCCCCGTCGTCAAACACACACACACATACAGCCACAAAAAAGCCATAGCCCATGCAGCACAGCTGGGTGTGAGATGTGCTCTCTGGGCAGCCACGCGGCAGTCTGCTTGGGTCTGAGGCTTTCCAAAGCTTTCTAAAGACCTGCTTTTCAAGTCCCAGGAAATGAAGTGCAGGGTGATGATGAGGGGGTTGGTTTCCGGGAGGAAGCACGGGCATGGCTAGGCTCGTGGGGTGGCACTGAACCCAGCTAAGTTCAAATTCAACTCTGCCATTTCCTGGCTGTGCGACCTTGGCTAAGTTTCTTAGCCCGTTTATCCTCAGTTTACGGTTCTGTAAATGGAGAAGAAACCACCAAACTGAAAGCTATTGGAAGGATTAGCATTTAAACGAGATAAAGGACACCAGTGCCCAGAACTTATAAAATTGATGTCTAATATGCATTTAAAATTAACATGGCCCCAACAGACCAAAATTCTCCCTCCCGTGCCCTCTCCTCCTCTCCACCTCTGGTCTTTCCCACCTCAGCGGATGCCACTGCTGACCATCCAGTTGCTCAGAACAAAGGCCTCGGAATGCTCCTCGGTTCTTCTCCCCTCACCCTCCACAGCCGAGCACTAGTGAGCTGGAACTGTCTCGACTGGCTCACAAGAGCTAACCGTGCACTGTCCACTGTCACGTTAGTAGCCTTGAATGTGGTGGGAATATTACACCACGCAAATTGGCACCCTCTACCAGTGAGTGCTTCGCTCCCACTCTGGCAGGCTTCCCCGCCCACCACTGTCCTAACCGTAAGTAGGCCTGAGTGACTCTCTCACCCACCTGGAAGACCACGATGGCCTTCTCCCTGTCTCCCCGCTTCTTCTCTTGACCCTCCTATGCCCATCCTTCACATAGCAGCCAGAGTGAACTTCCAAAGTATAAATCAGATCATATCTCTCTTCTAATCAATTCCCTCCGATGGCTTCTCAACAGATTCAGAAAAAATCCTTGAGGGCCCTTGTCAGCACCATCGCCCCTTCCCATCTCCAGGTCATCACATGCTTACCACTGTCTCCGTCTTTGTACTCCTGTTCCTTCTGTTGGGGAAATCTTTCCCCCAGATCCTTGCATGGCTGCCCCTTTCTCATCCTGGGAGTCTCAGCTCAGATCGCATTCCTTAGAGAGCCCACCCTGACCACCTCAGCCAGAGCAGCTCCCCAGCCATCTTCCATCACGCTTCCCTCTGATTCTCTTCATGGCATCCAGTGCCTGCAACTTACTCTTTGTGTGTTTGTCTGTCTTCCTGCAATTAGAATGGGAGCTCCCTGAGGGCAAGGCCTCTGACTCTTTCACTACCTAAAACAAGTACACACAGCGGACACTCAGTAAGTACCTACCGCCTTGCTGATGAATGGGGCCCGTCATGATCACACCACTGCTTTACTCACCCCTTCTCAGCTAGAATGGACTCCACTGTCCCATCAGGGGGCGAGGAAGCTGGGCACAGGGCACACACCTAGATGCTGACCTGATAACCAAATGAAGCTCAGGTCCAACTAGTTAGAGCCCAAATAATTCTTGCTAGTATTCTCTGGGTTACCAGGGACAGTCACTACTTCCCAACTTCCATTTCATCATCCATAAAACTGGGAAAGCACACCTGCCTCAGGGGAGTAGCGTATGTCAACGTAAGCAATAGATCAAAGTGCCAAGCCCTGGCCTGGCACACAGTAGGAACACACATTAGCCTCCCTTTCAGGGTGCCACCCACCACATCTCCCATTCCTGCAATGAATTCCCTGGTACCCCTGACATTGTAATGCTTGACATTTCTTACCCAGGAAAGAATAATTCAGATTTTGCTCAACTCTCCTCAAACACCCAGACACCACGGCGAAACCCTAATTTCAATGAGACAGCATAAATGCCACATTCTGCTCTATGGAGATATAATGGCTTTGCCTGAGGCTGCCTCATGTCAGGTGTGGCCTGGCACAGCCTCAGGGCCGAGAGACACTGGGCACCACCCCATCCCGCCTTAGCTGGCTTTCATGGAGAGAGAGGGCACTACCAGCTGCCCAGAAAGATCTCATTGGCTGTCAAGCTGCGCTGAGCCTAAGCAGAGCCAGTCCATCTCTGTCCCTGAAGCTGATGGGAATGTTCTTGAGCCACCCTCCTGAAAGGGGCCTGAAACCCAAGGTTACTTGGGATCCTGGAGGTGGCAACTGAATTCCAAGGAGCCAAATGGTCCCCAGTCCCATAATGCTGTAAATGTAAACGGGCAGACTAAACCCATCCCCTGACCCTGCCATGTAGTCTTCCGTCAGAGCAGAGGGGCGTTAATGCAGGCACAAGTGGGCTCAGGACAGGCTGCTGTCCTCCTGGGAGCCGCCTCTGGAAGTCTATAGGAGCCTGAGGAACAGCTGCAGACAGGCCGTGCCAAGGACCACCTCTGGGAAGGAAGGGTGGGGGCTCTCTTCCATGTTGGCTCCTCTCTCCAAGGCTGTGCCTGGGGCAACAATCCACACCCCTACCCCACTGGACTGGCCTCCGGCTTGGGCGAGACCACAGGGTCGAGAAACCCCTACAGAAGTGAATACAGCCTGGGGCAGAGGAAGACGTACTGACCAGGGAGGCACAGACTACATTCTGGGGCTCTGCCATTACCTGTCACCTGAGGCTGGTGTCTTCCCCATTGAGCCTCAGATTCCCAGCTGTGAAACCAGGAGCTTGGACAGGTAATCTCTAAGAGTCCCCCCATTTCTGACATCCTCCAAGTCTAATGGTGCTCATACAGATCATTCATCCCTTCTGGTTCTGGTCATTCACTCAACATACATTTACTGAGCATCTTTTCTGGGAGAGGCACCGTTAGAAACGACGGAGGGATGAGAGATGATTAAAATGCAGTCTTTTCTCTCAAGGAGTGTTCAGTCTTACTCCTTGGGCAAGTTACTTAACATCTCTATGTCTCAGTTTCCTTGACTATGAAACAGGTTCGATAACAATTCCCACAGCGAACACTCCGTAAGCGTTTACCCGTGTGCCGTGGGCCGAGGGCCTTTACATTCAATCCTCACAGTCCCAAAGCTGGCTCTTCCCCTAGATCACTGTGATGAGCAGAATGGTGGCCTCGCAGTGATGTCCACACTCTAATCCATGGACCCAGCACGGCAAAGGGGGCTTTGTGGATGTCATTAAAGTTATGGATATTGAGATGAGGAGATTATCCTGGACAATTAGATTAGGTAGGCCCAAGCTAATCACAGAATCCTTAAAGCAGAAAACCTTTCCCAGTTGGGTCAGAGAGATATGCTGTGACAGAGGAGGGAGCAGGGAGACGCAATGGAGAAGGACCCGCCCCTCCACTGCTGGCTCTGAAGGTGGAGGAAGGGGCCCCAAGTCAAGGCATGCGGCAGCCTCTAGAAGCTGTTCAACCAGGGAGAAAAGGGCCTCCTACAACCACAAGGAACTGAATTCTGCCAACAATCCCAACGAGCAAGAAACAGATTTCCTCCTAGAGACTGAGAGACTCCAGAAAGGAAGGCAGCCTGCAGATACCTTTAGTCTGGGGAGACCTGTACCAGACTTCTGACCTACGAACTCTGAGATAATAAATTTGTATTGTTTGAGGCCATGAAATTTGTGGTGTTGTGCAACAGCAGCAACAGGAAGCAAATGGAGTTATTACACACGCAGAAGGTGCTGGAGATGGGTGCTGGGGCCCCAGTGCCCACCCTGTATGTACATGGATGCTCAACCACACTATGATGTTCATCTCACAGCCAGTACATGAGGTGGTGCCAACTCACTGCCACTATTATCGCTTTCATCATCAGGTCGTACAGTCTAGTAGCAAAGCTATATCACATTATTTCTCACGTGTCAATGAAGGGACTGAACGGCATGTTCTCCCAGGCTCGGGGTCTCCTAGGTTGATCCTTGGCTCTCTCCATTTCTGCGTTTCCACCTCAGATGGGAGCTCAGGCTCCCAGGCTCCAAGGTGAACCTCAAGCCATCGGTGGGGCTGATGGAATTCCCTGTACCTAGCGAGCACACATGCAGGGGATAAGATCTCACAGGGGGGATGGCATTTATGTGCTGTTTTGGAGGCCACCAATCCAAGGAATTGCAGGGCTCCAGGGTTTAGGGGGGTACTCTAATCTAGATTATCACATCACCCTGGCTGTAGAGGGGTAAACCTTGGGTGCATTTTTAAGGATATTAAAACAGGTTTATTTTAAGGACACCTTAGACAGGCAGCCCACTACCTCCCGCTGCAACAACCTAGTGTTCCACAATTTCTGGGGAGCAGGGGGGTTCTCTACCAACCTTGTGGGTCTGCTGCAGAAATAATGCAAAAGGATTGCAAAGCATGCTGCAGAAGGAGGCTGCCTCACTTGCCCTCCAGAACTATGAACACGCTGCTGCTCCCTCCCTCCCACTGACGTGCTCTGTTCTTAATAAGGCTCCCATAAAGATCTCTCCTTGGAGATAATCATAGACTCTCAGGGGCATGCCACTCTTAGCTGTCAGCATCATTCAGGAGACCTTATAAAGGCTTTAAACCGCCTGTTCATCTCAAAGTTGAGCTTTCTTAAAAACCCTCTTAAATCCCATTGCAAACTTCTGTGCTTGGCTCCCAGCTCTTTTCCCAAGTTCCCCCCACATCCCACCCAGCATCTTGCCTTCCCCACATGGAAGTAGAATGCTTATAATCTCAGAGCACCATCACTGGGACGGGTCACCTTTCTTTCTGTCTTGGTTTCCTCCCCAATCTTGGGGTGAAAATTAAAGACCATAGGACACAGAACACATGTACAGCTTTGTTGAAATGATAACAATGACCACACCACACCCGTGCTCCTACCTCCTGTTCACTGTGACAAGATGCCTTTGAAGAATTAACAACTTGTTCTCAAGGAACAACACTATCATCTCACTATCTGGTCCAGAGCACCTGAGACAGGGTGTGGCAGGTCTGTGGACTGCCTTTGGGAGACTGCTAATCCCTGTATACAAACCTTACCTTTTCAGATTCAAAGATGCAGGATCATTTTTCTGAGGAGACTCTTCATAGCTTCCATTGGTTTCTCAAAGGGTCTGTAACCCAAAGAGACATCAAGAACCCCAGTTTTAGGCCCTACACTCCTCCAGGAGGCTCTGAATTCTTGCAGGAGAAAGTTCACGTATCAATCTATTCTGGAAGCCTGGAATTATCATGGAACCTGGCCAGAGTCAGTTTGTAGTAAATGATTTTTAAAAGAATCATGTTTGAAAGCATCCTTTAAGGTGACTTCTTCATGGAGGGGAGGAAAGAATGCATGGAGGAGGTGGGGTGAATTTCTGCAGACAGTCCCCCAGGCTAGGAGGCTGTGTCTCAGGTCTGCCTCCAACTTCAGTTTCTTTACCTGCAAAGAAGGCCAGAGGCACGTGTCCTACGTGGCTATCCGAGGAGCTATGAGGAGGTTTCACAGAAATGGTAGGTGTGGAGGAGTGTGTCAGTGGGTGTCTCCATCTCCTGCCTTTCCTGCAGTATTTCTTGCCAACATCCTGCAGCAGAACACAAATGTTCCACTTTTGTCTTCTCCGCTGCCTCACCTCCTACTCTCCCCTACAACTCACACCCCTGCAAGAACAGAGAGGTGGGTGACGGTCCATCCCCACCCACCAGGAGAGGCATTTGAGGCCCAGTTACAAATCACCTCCTCGCTCAGGAAAGCATGAGCCAGTCGGGTATCCATTTGGGAGAGAGCAGCTCTACTCACTACAAGGGGGCATTCTCCATCTCCAGCAAAGGGCAGGGAGGAAGTGAAGAGGGCAGCCATGGTGGGATATTTGAGAGAATTTCCTAACCCACCTGGGCCAGGCACAGCTTCTTAATTGCTTTTGGTAATTTCTAGAATATTAGAAATATGTGAATGTTTGGATAGAAATGCAAAGCCCAAGAGAACTCATTTGGGACTGTGAGTTGTTTGGCATCTCCCCTGGGTCCATATGAGTACCTGGCTCTTCCCTCCTAGAAACATACTCGGCACATTCTCTGTCCCTTCTCAGACGTTACCAGGTGCTATTATTAATTTACTTATATGTTTTATCTACCTTATTTGATTTTAAGCTACTCAAGATTAAGGTCCAAAGGGGTGCCATTCACACAACACAGTGGGAATGGTACCCTGGCACAGTGCAACACAGGGTCCTAGGGAAAGCTCTGGAGATCACATCCTGACTACACCCCAAGAGAGTGAGTTTGGACAAATGACTTAACCTTGCTTTCGTTCTCTCACCTGTAAAAAGGGAGTCATAGTGCCTAACTCACGGTATAATGTCTGATGACTAATCTGAATGCATGTAAACGCCTGGCACTCGGTAGACCTTTAACAACGTGGTTCTCTCACCATCTCTGCATTCCCCATAGCTCCCAGCCCAGGGCTCCACAAACACTCACTGAAAAAAACCCGGACGAAGAAAATGCCAGCACTTGACTTGCCCCCTCAGGCAGCCGGGAAGCCACTGTGTCAGCTGGATATGACTTTTCAGAATCCAGGCTCATAGCAGAAAGAGGCTGAGGTTCAACCTGTGCCACTAGCCTCCTGATTTAATATGCACACTACCTCGCTGCCCGCGTTTAGCTAGATCTGCTGTCCTGTTGAAAATGATTCTGCAGCAATCACCTTGAATTGAATAAGACCTAGCCTGTCACTTTTTCGCTGAATAGTAAATCACAGAGCTTGAAATTGATGCTGCAGCAAAACTCTGAAGGCGAGGACAGGTCACAGGGGACCTTTATTTATTAGTTAAACTCGAAAGATTAAAGGTTTCAGAGTAAAAAAAACACACTTGCCAAATACAGCCAATAATCAATCTCAAGCCCCAAGTCATGGAAAATAAAGCTAGTGCAAGAAGCTGTTATATTCTGTTTTTTTTTTCTGTTGTTTTTCCTGTTTCTGCCTAATAAAGACATCCTCTCAAGACTTAGCAGAGAGCCTTGCCCATGGTAATTTTAGCTGCAAACCTGAGCCTCGCACGAAGTGCTTTACCTGGATTGACTCGGCTGATCTTTAGTACAAGCCTGTGGGGCAAGTGCTGACACTATTCTGTTTTTTAACTGAGGAAACTGAGGCACTGGGAGGGCAAGCAGCTCACCAAGGCCATGGAGAGGGCATTGGTCGGGCCAGGACCAGTGAACCCAGGCAGCCCCCCTTTAAATCCTGCACACTGAGCCCCTGGGCTTTACTGCCCCCGACAACCAGGCTCTCAGTCGGTAGAATTAAGCAGGGGTTGGGGTGCACTTTGTTGGCAGTTTCTTTCAGAACTTCCCATCCATGATCTCATTTGCAACTCCCATTAGGTATGTGAAACGGACACAGTTCTTATCACCATTTCTCAGGGGGTGATGTCCCCAGAGGCTCAGTGAGGGACAGGACTTGCTGACTCCTAGCCTGGCCAGTGGCAGGGCCAGCACTTGAATGTTGAGCTTCACAGAGGCAGGCAGGTTTGTGCCAAAGAATGGGCTGTGGTCACAAATGCATGTGCCAGGCAGGGCAGCTGAGGGCAGCTGAGGTGGGTTTGGGGCACCTCCGCCTGGTTCCTCACTCCAGGTGCACCTGTGGGGGTGAAGGAGGCTCCCAGAGGGCTGATGCCAGGAGCTGGGTGGGGAAAACAAGGCTGTCTGGGGCATGCCTTTCTCTTTGAGGGGTCAAACACGTCCCCCCGTAGAGTACCCCTCCTTGTTCCCCGCAGAATCAGATTCTGGGAGGCTTGGAGGGGCATGGCTTCATTTCTCGGGCCTTCCTTTGCTTAACAAACATTATTACCTTTTAAAAAATTGATGATATATAATTTACATATAGTAAGCCATATAAATCTTAAGTGTACAGCTCAATAGAGTTTTAATAGATGTATAACCTGTGTGACCACTGCCTAGATTAAGATATTACTCCTTTTAGAACTTTTTGCCCCTAGCAGAGGAAGCGCAGGAAGGAAGGGCCTAGCATTGTAGGCCAGCCACGAACTCTTCTGCTGCTAGCACCGGCCCCAGCACCTGCTGGAATGAGTGGAAAATGCCAAGGCCTGCAGGGGAAAGGGGCAGAGAGAGGCCCAGGTCTGGGCTGTGGAGAGAGATGGGGAGATCACAGGTGGTCTCCTCCCTCAGTACAGAGCTCGGGTCTGGCAGGCTCAGAAACTCTCAATCTACTGGGGACCTAAATACACAAATAATACACATGTATGTTTACTGAGCTTCACATAGGCATTGTGAGAATGTCTACGGCTAGCGGTCAATTTATGAGAAAATGCACAACAGTACAAATGGGCCGCTCTGCTTGTTATGTAAATTTACCCTGAATATTCACTGTGCCCCACGGACCTATTTGGCTTATGGGGTAGAAAAGAGTATGAATTGAAATTCTCTCCGCAGGAGGTTTACAGCCTAGATGAGGAAACAAGTCCTACACACCCAAATGTTTGCCGATCGATCAATAGGAACAACAGTAATTATTCACTATTACGCTCCTAGTACTGGACTAAACACTTTCTATTCCATTTCACACAATCCTCACCCCTGTTTGCCTGAGATCAGGAAGCTGGGAGGTAGCATGGCCAGGATTCAAACCAGGCAGGGCTGCCACCCACGCGTGCTCACTTCACGGTTGTGCTCGGAGCGCTTCTCTGCAAACAGCTCGTGTGCAGAGTCCTCGCTGGGCTCGCAGTGAGCAAGGCTATCCTGGAACCGTGCACGTGTGTGCACGCACGTGTCTACGATGCCCGGGTAAATAAAGGGACAATGTCTACGGGACATGACAGCCTATTTAAGGACTCCAGGGGTGTGGTGCAGGCACCATATACAAATAGCTTAAAGAATGGAGATACCTCTGTGGGTTGGCATCCCATGGAGCAGATGAGGCCTGAGCTGGCCCTGGGAGGCCGGACATGCGCGTGCAGGGGAGAGGGGAGGCCTGCCCCGGCTTCCAGCACAGAGGTACCTGTGGAGGGGGGGTGTGCGGCTGCAGGGGGGGAGAGAGACGCTCAGCAGAATGAGAGGCAGCTCGGGATCAGGGTGGCGGGCTGGACTACGCTCTGTTCTCAAACCCAATGCAGAGGGTGAAAAGAGACCATCTGAAGTGGCTGTGCAGGGCAGTGAAGGGCAAACACAGCATTTCTGGAAGACAGCCAAGGAAACTATGCCACAGGCCCAGAGAAAGGGTAAGCAAGAGATGGCAGCGAGGGGGCCCAGGCCAGGCGCAGGCAACGGGACACACACCCGGCAAGCAAGTGCTGGGAAGAAGACTAAGTGGGAATTATGGGGCAGCTCAGGGACCTGGGGCTGGGACAGAGACATGCTGCTCCCTCCCCAGGATGCAGAGGGGGAGCTCTTCCAAGGCACCCTTGTCCCTAAGAGGGCCGGACCCTGTTGGAAATCAGCGCCCTGGTGCTAAGGGCAGGTTCGAGGACAGCACTGCCCAAACATCATGCTTCCCCATGGTTTTTATTGCCTTTTAAAAACGTCCTGCTTACTTTAATGTTATCTTAAACATAATTATCTGTAAAACCATGGTTTTGATGTGTTAGGGCCCTTTTGTCCTAGAACACATTAAGCAAACATATCAACATACTTGTTTACTTGTGTCCCACTGAATTTCCGGCTATAGTTGGGGAAACCTGCCCTATGGCTCTGGCTCCCAGCAATCAGCATTTTGACCCCAAGTCTGCTTGCTGAGTATGTCCAGGATCAAGGCCTCACCTGGGTCAGCAATCCTGATAAGGTCTGCAGGCCAGTTTCCTTGTCCTTGCTCCAGCTTCAGTGCTCATGGTCTGGGCTAGGGAATGAGTGAGGAGGTGGCAGAGCCAAGGCCAGTGATGAGAACCTCCTCTGCTAGGAGAGCAGCAAGACAGGGTGGCCCGTACTCTGGGTGCTTGTCTCTCTTAAAGACCAGCCAGAAATGACTGGTCCTTCCGAGGCCATGCAGAGCCAACCAGGTCACTCCTGCCCTCCCATGTCCCTCCTCTGTCAGGACGCACGCGTGCACACACACACACACATACAGGAACCCCCACCCCTCACCCTCAAAGAGCCGGCCTTGCAGGGAAATAACACAGTCCACACGCCCACAAGACAAAGGTCTGAGCAGGTCTGTGATGGGGCCTCCTTTCTGACCCCACCTTTAAATAAGACCACACCCCAAACAACAAATAGACAGTTCATTTGCGACTCCACTTACACAGACTTCTTTGGGGTTCCTCCACACACACCAGGCACACCCCTGACTGAGAGCCTTTGCACCTTCTATTCCCTCTGCCTTGAACACTCTTCCCCACTGTACATGGCTGGCTCCCTCACTTCCATCAAGTCTGCTTGATTTCATCTTCTTGGTGTGGCCTTCCCTGACCACTTTTACAAACTGCAACTTCCCCTCCCCATTCCTGACCCCCCTTCCTGCTTTGTTCTCCACAGCATATAGGGGACCTACTATAGGGGACCTACTATAAATTTTACTTATTTGTTTATTGCCCATCTCCCCCCACTAGAATGTAAAAATGCTCCATGAGGGCAGAGATTTGCTCAGTTCCAACACTTAAAACAGTGCTGGGTACACAGTAGGAGCTTAGTAAGGATCTGCAGAGTGAAAAAAAAAATGAATGAGCAATAATGGTGGAAAGCATTTTAACCAAAAGGTTTCAAACACTAGTGTGAGGGTGAGAAACATCTGAAAACAGTCAGATCCACATTCTCTCTTCCCTGAAAGGATCAGTGTGGGTCTTAACCAGAAAGTACCAACTGGGAGTGGCCTGGCTTAGCTCAGTGACCTTAGGTTCTCATGCAGGTGAGCAGATGCCCAGGGTGCCCACCACTGGGGAGGGTTCCTGGGACTGTCCCTGGCTGTCACACAGGGCGGCCCGTACTCTGTGTGGTACCCATGTGTGCCCATGTCATTTTACAGAGCAGGTCCAGCACAGCACTTCTGCTGTAGAGATTTTTCATACCAGCCTTCTTGCTGCTAAAGCCAGCCCAGCATCTTTTGTAACCAATGACAGTACCTCACACTTATCTAGGATCTACTTGTCCAGCAATTTCTGTGAATTGAAACCTTGCCAGGAACCGTGAAGAACAATGAAGAACTCTGAGCACCAGATTGCACAACAATAGCACCTGTCACCATCCCTGACATGTGTAGAGCATTTCATAGTTGTCAGTTCATTTTTACATTCTTAATCCCATGTCATAAACAGGCAGAAATGCAGAAAAGCCCAGGCACTAAAGCACAAACACTCTGGTCTTAGAAAAGAGCCTCAGGCCCTCACTTATATCCTACTTACCCTTGCTTTACACACTATTGTGATAAAGCCGGTCATTTGGTTGTCCAGGCCATTGCAGGTTCAGAGTAGAAGGGAAAGACGCTGGAGGTAAGAACACTGCAAAGGGTAAGATGTGACAGGTGACAGCAAGTGAAGAGAAGGGAAATTACATAAAGCCCATCGAAGCAGAGCTCACTGTATTCCAGGACCGTGAGCGCCAGGAAAGCAGGAGGGCAGCAGGACACAGTCTGCACAGGCTGCCCTTTGTGAAACCGCTGATTTTTACCACAAATAACCAAAAAATGATGACTTGGGGCCATCAGGACAAAGGTTAAACAATGTGTAGGGCATTCAGTTGCGTCTATTAACACCATATGACTACTTTCTTTTGTAAATTTCTTTCCTAGTTTCTAAAACTCTCCCAGAATTGGTAAACAGGGTTTGAAAAGAACATTTACATTTTTTAAAAAAGTAAAACCCACTCTCACAAGTAGCCCTGTGACAGGACTTCCTGGCTTTTCTCAATTGCTAAAGACCTTCCCCCCATCCATTGCCAAGCAGCCCAAGTCTGCACACTCGCATTTCAGGCCCAGGCTGCGATCCAGTTTGTCCCTTCCTTTTTGCCATTACTGCTCATTGTTTAACTCCAGAGCTGCATAATTTACAGTCACCCTGTGAAGGCCGTGTGTTCCAGGGTAGGAAGCTGTCACACTGAATAGAGCACTGCTGGGCTGTGTTCACAAACAGACCACTTCACAATTCCTCTGCACAGCCAGCAAAGGCAAACCTCTTCCTTGCCTGCAGGCAGCTCCTGACAATCACCATCGGCAGAACTGGGGGAAGGGGTGCGGGGAAGGACCGCAACCATAAATTCTCTCCACTCCACTGTACAACAAAGCAGGCTCATAAAATCCCAACGGTGTTTTCAAGTCAGGGCTGAAACAAGATGCCCAGGGCAACTCCTAATTTGGTTCCTAGAATCCAACAAGTTGTGAACAAATTTTCTCTGTTGGGAAGGAACTGTGTAGGGGGTAGGGGTGGAAACTGATCTTGGATGTGGGTGGGAACTTAACCCAAGAGCTGACAATAAGCAGGTCTCCATGAGGCTGAAGATGCTAGCACAGCTTGTCTGCAGCAGCCCTGGGCAGGTCTGGTCCCTGGGAGAGAGCATAGTTGAGGGGTGGAGGTCCAGAGAGATCTGTGGGTGTCTACACTGAATGCAGGTGTACAGACTGGTATATGCATGACAGCAACAGGACTCCTCCAAATCTGGGATGTCCTCTTGGTGATGAGCCAAGAGATGACCCTAAACAAGTGTTTTGGGAAATCTCTCTGAATCTCAATTTCTTCATTTATAATACCAGGATAGCCAATAACCTGATGATGAATTGAGCTGATCATGTATATTAAGCATTTTAAATAACAGGTGTTTAATAAATATTATTGCCTTCTCCCCAGATAGCTTCCCCCAACCCTTCCTGAATATTCTGCCTTGGGAACTTAAGGAGTAAGGGGACCTCATTCATACTCTGTTACCAGGTAGCCATGGGAACCTAGCCAGGCCACTCCCTTCTCTGGGAAATCTACAGCTTAACCATTAAACTTTACACAAAAATTAAGTAAGGTTGACGAATATAAAGTCAATATCCAAAAAACACCAATGTATAATTGTATTTTTATACAGCAGCAACAGATACAAAATGCAATTCACAAAAAGAAGCAATGACAAGACCATTGTAAATATCAAGTAGCTAGCTATAAATCTAACCAAAAAAATGACATTTTCCCCATAAAGATGGGGAAAATTACAAGTATTTTGAAGAGAAATTACAATAACTTGAATAAATGGTGAAACATAACATTATCATGGATCAAGAAGATTCAAGACTTAAAGATGTCAATTCTACCCAAACAGTTTAATGGATCAAAGAAATACTAATCAAAATCCCAATAGGGGTGTGTGTGTGTGTCTGTATGTAACATAAACTGATTCTAACATTTACATGCAAACACAAAGGACTGAGGACAGTCAAAACACTTCTGAAGAAGACCAAGGTGGGGGGTGTTTGTTAAACCAAATATCCAGACATGTTTTAAAGCCATACTAATCAAGACAGTACGGCACTGACATAGGCATACAGAGTCCAGTGGAATGGAAGAGAGAGAGAAGAAACAGGCCCCTGCATATATAAACACTTGACTTAGGACACAGGTGGCTCTCCAGAACAGTGATGCAAAAATGGCCTTTTCAACAAGCAGAGCTGGGACAAATGGGTAACCATTTGGGGGGAAAAATGAAACTGAAACTACTATCTTTTACCACATATAAGAGTCAATTACAGGTGAGTTAAACACCAAAATATGAAATGAAAACAGCCTCAAAGCTTTCGAAGAGGGAAAAAAGGACAGGTTTTGCCATCTCAAGGTAAACAAAGATTTCTTAAATAGAACCAAGAAAGCATTAACCAAAAAGGGAAGACTGAAAAATCTGACTACAGTAAAAAAAGGAACATATTTTTATCACAGTACACCAGTAACAAAGCAAAGAGCTAGAGAATGGGAGGTAGTGTTTATAATAAATACTTTGGGAAAGGATCAGTATCCAGAACATATAAAGAACTCCCACAATTGAGAAAATTACAACTCAAAAAAAGGTGACAAAAGAACAGGTGCTTCACAAAAGAGGAAATCCAATGCCCAATAAATATATAAAAAGCTGTTCACCTCATTAGTAATCTAGAACAGGTAAAGTAAAACCACAATGAGATACTACTACTTACCTATCAGTTTGGCAAAAATTTAAAAGCTTGACAATATCAAATAGGGGCAAGGATTTGGAACGACAGGCATTCTCTGTGCTAGTGTGAGTATAAAAGGGAATAACCACTTTGGAAAATACTGTGGCATTACCTAACACAGTTGAAGATTTCCAGCAATTCCACTTCAAAGAACACTTCACAAATGTGTGTGTCTCGGGACATATCTACATGAGTATGCACAGCAGCATCCTTCATAATAACCCAAACGCGCATCAACAGTACAACAGATAAATAAATTGCAATATACTCGTACATGAATGCCATATGGCAGTGGAGTGAACACTACAGGGTGGGATAAAAGTAGGTTTAGTTGTTCACAGGGAAAATAATACGATAATTAATAAATAACAAAACAAGATAAACTCTGTGTTTCCCGTACTATAAACCTACTTTTGCCCCACCCTAAGAGGATGCATACATAGGGGATCAAGTCTATAGAAAAGCAAGGAAACACCATGAAAGTCAAGGCAGTGGGGAGTGAGGGAGGAAGCTGTGCTCAAGAGGGATATTTAGGGACCTTCTTGGATACTAGCAATGTCCTAGATTTGTACCTAATGATGGTTACATGAGCACCGGCTTTTTAAAACACTTGTTAATCATGTAAGATTAATGCACATTCTGCATGTATATTGATCTATGTTACAACAAAAATGCTTTTTTTGTTGTTAAAAAAAGACAGTTTCAATGTTACCTCAGCACCCTCCACCGCTCAGCTGGCTGTAATGCTTAGGAACTGTAGGGCATCTCCACCCTCAAGGGCAGAGATGGACCCTGTCTTGGCTCACCACTGTATCCTGTGTTGAGCGCATGGTAAGTGCTCCAGAAAAATTTGCTGAATTAATCAATGGCTGCCTTGAAGGATGTGAGTCGGTGAAAGTAATTAGCCCTGAGCCAATCAATTCACAATCAGGAAGAATGTACTGAGCGATGTGATGGAGGGAGAGACACTCCCAGAATCAGAAAAACTGGGACCCAGTTCCTCATGTACTGGCCACATCATCTTAAGTAAATCACTTTTTTCTCTGATGGTAAAAATGATATAAATAGCTACTATTTAGTGAATTTTTAACTGTGCTTTTAGCTGTGTTACTTCCTTTATTCCTCTCATGGTATCTGCAATGTATTTATTTTTCATCTCCTTTTTTTGATTAGGAAACAGGTTCAGAGATTAAATAATATCCCCCAAATCACACCGATAGCCAAAAAAAAAAAGGCAACACCAAGATCTCCAGAATTCATGCTTCTGATACAGTGACGCTGGCCTCTTTTCATCTCAGTTTCTTCCCCTGTAAGACCGGGATGCGGTCACATCTGTGCAGCCTGACACGGCTGTTGTAAGGCTTGAAGGTGACAGTGAATGTAGAAGCAGCTTGTAAGCTTTCAAGCACCGCTCAAATGTAAGGAAGAAATATGTAATAAGCACCTACCATACAAAAGCAGCAGACGGTTTCTACCCACAGTGAGCTTTCGAACCAGTTGTAAAGGAAAGCTATGTAAACAGAAAACTAGGAACACACATCAATAAACTGATTATAGGAAGCCGCCAGGAACAGCACACAGTTCAGGCTGAGCTGTACGACCAGCACTGAGTGGACATACTGCTTGGACTGTGTGATGGTCCCGTTTCCATGCTTATGCCCTGCTGTCCACCTTCTGCACAGCAGTATACAGTTTGATGAGTTTTATTAAACATACACAGTTGTATAACCATCACTACAATTAAGACAATATTTCTATTGCTTCCAAAAGTTCCACTGTGGCCCTTTGTAGTCAATTTCTCTTCCCCACGATCCTTAAGTGATGTGATTTCTGTCCCTATGGTTTTGCTTTTCCCAGAATGCAGAGGGAGCTTTGTAACATATAAGTCAGGCCAAGTTGCCCTCTCCTTCAACCCCGAATGAAACCCAAATGCCTCCCCAGGCCTTGCACCGTGGCTCCTCCCCGCCTCTTTAATCCCATTTCGCATCACTTTTCCTTTCCTATGGTCCAGCCTCCCTGGCCTTCTCTTTGCTCATTTCAGCCTCAGGGCCTTTGCATCTGCGATTCCTGCTTCCTCAGATCCTTCCTGACCCGCCTTCTTATCTCCCATTTCCTCCAACCACTCTCCACTGTGTAAGCCCGATTTCCTCCGTTGGAACACACCGTGATATGAAATGACCTTGCTTAGTCACTCACTTGTTTACTGTCTACCTCCCTTCTCTAAAACTGTAAGGTCCTTGAGGGCAGAGGGGAGGGACTTATTGGTCTTATTAAGAGCTCTAGTCCTAAAAACTTAGAAAGTGCCAACACATGGTCGGTCATTGGTATTCACGGAATGGACAGGTGCCAAAGAAGTTAGGAAATAGTGAGGTCCACATGGTTAAAACTAAGGAAAGGACTCGAGGAAGAAACAGACCTTTATTTTGGACGTGGGGGGAAAGGGGTGGGAGGAATGGCTATGACTCAGAACCAGGGTCTCCCCACTGCCATTCTATCAGACTTTCCCCAAAGTCCCCCACCGATGGGACCACAGAGTGCGCTGGAGACAGAGCAGGTGCTCTCCTGCCCTTGCCCTCTGGTGCCCTCAGGCCTGTTGCTCTCCTGAGGCAGGGCCCTCCAGCTCTTCTTGGCTGGAGCTCCTCCATGTAGCCGAGGTTGTTGTGTCTTTGTGCTCTGGGATCACTTCAGCAATCCTCCCCGAGGAAGAGCAGCACACGATCCTGGTCCTGTAAACCTTGACAGTACTTTACAAGACAAATTCCTACCTTGCAGCGCTCCACACTCTCAGCGGAGAGTACACGTGGATACAGCATGCACTGGTGTCCGCAATTCCCTGAGCTGATGTCCCAGTTTTCTTTCTCAATTAGCACTAGATTTCTGAAAGCTTAATTTTGTTATAATTTATTATCTCAGTTGGGGGTGGCCATGGGAGAAGGCGGGGAATTCCTTTGCCACGAGAACATCTGTTTTGCTGGACAGCAAGATTTAAATGATGACCTCGAGCCTCCTCCTGCTTCCCTGTTCTCCAGCCCCTCTCCCCAGATGGAACTACCTATGAATCTACTGAAGGCAGTTTCCCCTGCTCACCTCCACACTGAGGGGCCCTTTCCCTGGGTCCCCCTTCTCCTTTCCACCTGTGTACTCACCTCAGGGGCACTGACCCACTCTCATGACCCTACCACGCAGGGCAGCTGAGTCCAATTCTCCTTCCAGCCCTGACCTCTCTTCTAAACACAAGAACAACTTCCTGAGAAAACCACTGAACACTGTGAGCATAACACAAAAGTTATCCTGCAAGGACCTGGAATTCGTGCTTGTGGTCTGACTTGCTATCTTCCTCCTGCCACCCCTCTTCTGATCCTGATCTTCCTAACTTGATGACACAACTCCATCGCCAGGTTCAACACTGGGAGGACTTCTCTGATCTCTCTTCTCCATTTTGTTCAACTGGACACCAGGTCTTATGTCTTCTGTCTCCAAAATTTCTCTTCCATCCAACTCCTTATTGACTTTCCTACCAATTTCGTAGTTTAGACTGAAAAAAATCTCTCTGTTCCTAAGCCTCTTCTCTGCTGTCCCTTCTCCAAGTATCTCCGACTTGGCACCCTACTACCCTACCATGGAGTACATCCCTTAGCAAAATGACCAGGGAACCTTACAATTCAGCTCTATTCTTCCTTTCCAATCACTTCTCCTCATATTCCCACAAATTCCCAACCCTTCGGTCACAGAGGGCTGCCCACTACTGCCTGACGGTGCAAGCGTGTTGGTGTCCTACTTTGTGCTTTAGCTCATACTGGTTCTCCCTAGGCGGCCTTGCCCTTTTCATCAGGATGATTCTGGTTGTAAAGGAGAGAATTCCAGCTGAAATATGTTTATGTAAAAGAAGAGATTTATTGATTCACATAAGTGTCCAGTCCATAGAGCCAGCACCAGTGATTACAATAATGTCACCAGATGTCCTTCTGCTTCCTCTCTCTCTTTCTCTCCCCTCCCCGTTCCCTCCCCATTCCAATCTCTCAAAGCCTCAGTCTCTCCCACGATAAGCAAGCTTCCTCCTCGCAAAGAGCAGTGGAGATGTGGAAACACGGCCACAGACAGCTCCAGGCTTCCACCATCCCAGCCCAGCGAGGACATTGCTGGGATCCCAGACAAAGCGTTTCTTCTCATAGCAACTACACAATCCCAGAGAAGACTCTCACTGGCCTGGGCCATCCCATCCCTGGGCCAACCCCAGGGGCCAGGAGAAGAGGGTATTGTGAATGGCAAGGCCTGAGGCACACCGCTTCCATCTTCTAGCGGCAGGGGACAGCCTAAATGGGTGAGGCCAGGCAGTGTATGACAATGGTGTCCACTGACCTGCAGTCCCCACCTTGCTGCCCCAGGCGTGAGCCTGAGCGCTTGTGCAAATTAAGTTCAGCCACTGCCTCTTCCCTACCCAATGGCCCCGATTGGTCTCCTCCAAATGATTCAACTCTCTGAGGGCAGGAGCCGCGTAAGGCCTTGCCCAAAAGTGTGACCACGGACATTTTTCACAGCCTGCAATTACTACGTCCAATTATTTGTTAACGAAGTTATTGCCTGAGTCCCCTGGGACACGACCGGCTCACCACCGAATCTCTAAGCACCTAGAACAGCGCCCAACACAGGTGCTAGATAAACACTGGGTAAATGAATAAATCAGGAGTTTGAATGGAAAAGATTATCAGTCTTTGGTGTGCCGGTAAATAGGCACAGCTGCTTTGTAATTCCTCCCAATTCACAGAGAAAAAGAAATGACAAGGCAGGAACTCCTTCAACGTCTTGTCTCCACCATCCCACCCGAGATCTCTCCACTCCCATGCTTCCCATGCTTCCTGCGCTCCTGGCAGCCTCAGGGAAGATGCCATTCAGGTCCAGGTCAAGCCGCTGTCAGTATCTGCACCTCTCTCCCCATCTCTGGGGGGCTCTACCCCTTCTACCACTTGCTCTCCTCTACCTCCAGTATCTCCTCCCTCCATCGGGCTCTTTCCTTACAGCGTCTTAATGGATCCAGGTTCCTCCCTGATAGCCAAATTAACAATAAAAATAAAACCCTCCCTGAACCTAATACCTCCCTTTTTCTCCCTCCCCAGCTCCCCTTCTTTCTACAGCCCAGGCTGCTTTTCCAGGGACCTCCAATGAAGGCCTCTGTTTCTCAGTCCCACTCAGAGCTTCAGTCCCACTGCAATTTGGCTTCTCTGCCACCATTCCACTGGAACTGCTCTTGCCAAGGTCACCAACAACTTTCCAGACCCAGCGGACACTGGCCAGTCCTCCTCTCATTGGACTACTGCAGTATCTGACTCAACTAACCACTTCCTTGCCTTCTTGAATTTCTCTCCTTCCTTGGCTTTCATGAGACTGCTCTACCTTGGGTTTTCTTTCCATCTCTCAGATCGCTCCCTCTCAGTTTCCCTCACAGGCCCTTCTTCCTGAAAGATTCTCATTTCTTGGAGCTGGGGGGTGGTGTGTGTGTGTATGTGTATCTGTGTGTGTGCCCATGTGTTGGGGGATGCATCTTCTGCCTTCTCTCCCCTTCTCACTCAGCCTGGTGACATTTCCAGCGTCCAGGGATGGCTCTCACTGCTCACGAGCCCCACAGAATTCCAAAGTGACCCTTCTCCCCAGGTGTGTCCTGTCTCCTAATCCACATATCCAGTTGCCTGCCAGGAATCTGTGCTTGGATGATTCACAAGAATCATCAACATGACCAAACTAGGTCATTGTTTTTCTCCCCAAGTTGTCCCTCTTCTTCCTTTGTTTTTCCGATGTCAGGGAAATGCACTGCCATCCCACCAGTGGCCCAAACCAAGAATCCTGGACTCATTTTTGTCTACATCTTTGACAGCTTGGTTCCCCCTCAATGCCCTTCCAATTTATCATCAAATGAGTTCAATTATCCCACTACCCAAATATTTCTTAAATCTGACTCCTTTTCCCACCCATACTACTACTGCTTTAATTCAGTTCTTAATCTTTTCCCAACCGGACCACAGACATAACTTTCTATCTGGTCTCCCAACCTCCAGACCTGACTCCCTGGTCTAGTCCACATAGGAAATCTTTCTAAAGTGCAGACAGATCCTACCACTCATTATTTAAAAAGCCTCCAATCTAATTATACAAAGAATAAAATCCAGAGCCCTTAGCACAATAGTGAAGGCCTCTCATGATCTGATCTGTCTTATCTTTCACCCTTCACCTCTCAGCACTCCTTTTACATACTGTACTCTGAATCAAACCAGATTATTTTACATTCCCGCATGTTCCACATGGTGACGTGTATTAGTGCCTTTGCACATGCTGGTCCCTCTGTCTGAAATTCCTTTGTTCCACCTGGTTAACTACCACTTGTTTTTAAGACTCAGCCCACATGTCTCTTTCTCTTGGCCAACTCTAAGCTTCCTGCCTAGAGAAGGTGCCCTCTGTTCTCCCACAGCTTCATGGCACTTCCTGCCCTGAGTGTAAGCATCATTTACATGTAGCTTCCTTTAGGCTGCATTCCTCTAGCACAGGGACTGAAACTTTCCTCTCTACCTCCAGGACATCATGTATGACCAGCACCCAGCTGGCACTCAGTAAATGTTTATGGATGGACAGATGGATTGATGGATCGAGAGTTGAGTTGCATGGATGGATATCTTACTATCCTGTCTTTCCCAAGTCTTCTCCAAGCCACCTGCTTCCACCAAAGCCAGAGCCTTCAGTGGCAGCTTCTCTCTGTTGCCACCTACAAATGGGCCACACCTCTGAGGCAGGAATAGAAAATGATTTCAGGAACTGTCCAGAGGGTGGTTAGGGAACACTCTGGTGTCAGAATCAATGTGATACATGATGATGACCACCACTTCCACTTCCAGAAGGAACCCAGCACCAACTAAACACTTGTTATTCTCAGCTACCAACCTCAACCAAGGCTAGTGCCATCCCACTGGCTCACGCACCATTGCCCACACTAGTGGTGGTCCAGGAAGAACTGTGTGGGGTTAGAATGGAAAGGACATAAATTTTGGAATTAGACAAATTGTGACCTCAATGCACTGCTGTCACTGACTATGCTTTGTGACCCTAAGCAAGCTACTTAACTTCTCTGAGCCCCACTCCCTCATCCATAAGATGGAGCTGATGACTGTATGTCCTCATAGGTTGGTGTGATAAAACAAGTGGGGATGATGGGTTGGCTTGAAAATGATGACCACAGCCTATGATCGTCAAAGGCTTTTGGTATTATTATTCTGGCTCATGTAGAAATGAGTCTGCATTCCTGGTGGATGTCATTTCTTTCTCTCTTCTCTTCAACTAACATTTATGAAGTACCTCTTTTGTGCCAGACATTGGGCTCAGTGCTGTATTATGAGCAAAAATAAGTCCTCATTCCTACTTCAGAGAGCCCTGGTTGGGAGGGGGCACCCAGACTAGCAAGGGAGACAGGCACATAAACACCTAGTTAACTTACAAGGTTAATAAATGTAGTGCTCTGGGACCCTGGAGGCAGGTAATCCAGGGTTGATTTTGCTGCATGGGGATTTTACTGCTGTTGGCTAAGACACAGGCAGAATCCAGGGTAAATCCTTGACCATGGAGTCCTTTCCTTATATTTCCTTATATATCCTACCCTTACATATCCCCTTTTCTCTTTCCTCCCTTTTTCGGTTGAGTCGGGGGACAAATTCAGGGCACTGACTATTAGCCTTGCAGGATTTTATTTTACTTTAATTTTTGGTGCTATGAAAAGCACCATGTTTTTCCTCATCTCTGTAAAGAAAATTAGAACTAAAGATGGCTCAGAGATAAAAGCTGTGGGTGGTAAATACTCCCACAGTCCTCCCTGCATTTCAGGCTTCCAGGTTTCTCTCTGCCTTTACTGTGCCTTAGAGCTAGAAACCTGCCTGAGACATTCTAGGGTGAAAGCCCACATCCTAATTGAGAGATGGATTAGGGGGCTAAATGACCTGCTCAAAGTCAAATTAGAGAATAAGTGAAAATTAAAACATGGTCCTCCTGACCCCACCCCTTTTCACAGGTCTGCACTCTCTCAAGCCCCTGGGTCTTAGGCATCTGAGTTCAGCGAGTTCCTTCATCTGCAGCCATCCTGGTGGAAGCCAGGGCTGTCTCCATTTCTAGGCGTTCTGGAAGCCACACACAAACTTCTTCTTCTGACATCTCTGGATCTCTGCCCCCAGAAACATCCTGTTTCTTACTAACAGGGTACTTTCAGATCCTCCTCTGGTTTGAGAGCCACGTCTGCATGAAAAGTTTGGTTAGAAGTGGTTTTCTCAAAATGCCTCTCGGAACTATGACTTTCCTGGCTGACAAAGCTTTGTGGTTGAGGCTGCTATTGTGCAATTATCTTGGCCTTAAAGAAGCTTCCATAGGTCCCCTACACCCACAGGATGGAACCATAATCGATGCTTTCATATTCAAAATCCTGCACCAGAGACCTTGAAGACCCTGAAAATGAAGATAATTCCCAAATTCGTAGACCACTTAGAATAGGAAAGGAGCTTGGGGTAGCCCTGGTCCAACTTTTTAAGAAACAGAGACCTCCGAGAGGCAGGGGCAGAGCCACTTCTCTTGACTCCAGGTCCAGTGCTCTTTCCCACTCTTTGTACTATCACTCCAGCCTCTTGGGCTGAAGCAGCTGCGCCATCAAAAATGTCACATCAGTTATGACAACACAGTTTGTTATATAACTAGCGCTGCAGAGCAGGCAAGGGGAAGAAGCCATGAGCATGATCCACAGTGCCCCCCTCCTGGCTGTCAGGGCAGCTAAGTCCCCACACACTGGAGAAGGAACTCTGTATGGGAAGGGAACACCCGCTAATCAATCAAAGGCATGAAAACTAGAGCTGACATTTGTATGACTTCTGAAAACTGTTATAAGGGCATTTCATATATTACATCATCTAATGCTCATAACAACCCTATTAGGTAGTTATATTATCAGTCCCATTTTATAGGCAAAGAAACTGAGGCACAAAAAGATAAGTGTCATGTTTAAGGTCACACATCTAGTTAGTGGTAGAGCCGAGATTTGAAGCCAGGCAGCTTGGTAACAGAGTCCATGCTCTTAATCACCTCTCAAGTTTAGAGAAGCATGCTAAACTGCTTCTCTAAATGAGAAACTACCTATTTCTTTGAACTAGTAACAGGCCACTATTCCTTCCTCTCCTTCCCCTATGTGCTGATGACTGATTTGTTGGATGCTTTCTTTTCTAACCACTACTGTGCATAAATGAGAATAAAATAAGGAAATGATACAAATTTGAACAAATCCTTAGAATGGAACACCTTCAAGCTTTTATGCTGATGCCATCAGTAAGAAAGTGGGGTGAAGTGCCCCTCTCAGCATCTGCTGTTGAAAAATCCATGTGGCATGTGTACACACACATATATTTACTTTTCTTTCAAAATCGAAAATTGTTCATTGCTAGGTCAAATTTGGGGCTAACCCTTTCCAATATGCTCTTTTCAGTTTGAAATCATCCCCTCACCAGCTTGTCTATTGTCTTTCAGCTCAAGATGTGCTCTTGTGATAAAGGCCTGTCTTGCTTCATGAGAAATGAGACTAAAAACACCCTGCATCCAGATGGACTGAGCACAGGTCAGAAAACAGGACCTTATTCTATTGATATTAACTCTTCAGTGTTAAAGGAGATAGGGTGCTGGGAGCAGCTGCAAAACATGAGTGATCCTGCCCTATCTTTAGCAGATGTGGCATGCTAAGAAACACAACACAATCTGAGGAGTTCCTGTGCTAAAGAAACAAGAGTACTGATTCTGGGTGCAGTAAATCTAATCTACCCCACACAGAGAGAACAGAAATTCTGGATTCCTTTCGAGTCATGCCAATCCCCCATCCAGCCTCATCCATTTAATCTAATCAGCAACAGCGCTTTCAACAAGCAGACAGGTTCTGTTTCAGAATCCAACAGGTAACCGAGGCTCAAGAATTCCATAGCTGATTCCTCAGGAGATCAGGTGGACTGTTTGTTACTCTTCTGGCATGAAGGTCTGCTGGTATTTACAGCTCAGTGAACAGTAAGGAGGGAGAGAGCACCATCCATCAGCAAAGGAGAACTCATCTGCTACTTGATCTGACATTCTGTTCGCGCTCACGCTGTCTCCAGAGAGCAAGGTGCATCCATTTGAATAAACATGGAGACAGGAGGAAGGGAGGGGAGCAAAGCAGCCAAGAGGATGATTGCAGAAATAACAAGTCCACAGATCTAGAAGAGTGGCTCTCAGAGGAGCGCTGCCTCCACACGGGACCCTTTGGGGATGTGCGGGAAATGCCCTTTTAGACAGCTGCACTTCACAGAGTAATGGCTGCAAGATGCCATCCGCCCCACTCATGCCTACCACTTAGTGGGTGCTGAACAGGGGTGTGTTGAATGAACACAGGCTTGCCCAAAACCCAAGCCAAACAGTAGACAACCTAATTACAATACCAGGGTGAGCTGGTAGGAGAAAACCACCAGCTTCTAGCAGCAGGTGACATCTTAAGACTCCCTTTCCTGGCAGGGTAAGGTCTGTCCTCAGAATCATATCTCACTATAAGGGCTGGGATATTTGTACGAGCAGGACATCTTTGTCAGGCAAATCCTAAAATCTGTTTTGCCATGGCACTGAGCAGGCACCTTGGGAATGAGCACATATCCAAAGCACTCTGTTTACTGTGTCCATTCATGTAAACCATAGCAGCTAGGAGGCCAGGCCTCACTGTCACTTTCGAACACTCTATCTTCCAAAAAATCCACTTAGTGCTCCAGAGGCAGATAGCCTGGATGTGACATCACAGAAAACTCAACACCTCAAATGAGGGCAAACTGTGGTGCCCATGGCAACTCCACAGTTCATTTTACATTTTCATCAGGTAGACGGCCAAACAGCAGTTGTTACTATTTGTTCAGAATGGGAAGTCACTTAAAGTGGTATTCTGTTGATTTCATACTTCATAAAATATAATTCTTGAAGAGATTTCTTTGTAAAGGTTTTGGTAATTAAATTAAATGAACTATCTTAAAATCTGGATTACTCTTAATAACTAAAAGAGTCCCAGTGATTACAAAAAATGGTGAGGTTGACCCTGGCTGGTGTGGCTGGGTTAGCTGCAGCATTGTCCTGTGCACCGAAGGGTCGTGGGTTCAGTTCTCAGCCAGGGCACATGCATGGGTTGTGGGTTTAGTTCCCAGTTGGGGAACATAAGGGAGGCGACTTTCAATGTTTCTCTCTCTCTCTCTCTCCTCCTTCTCCTTCCCCTCTCTCTCTAAAATCAATTAAATAAAAACATATTTTTTGAAAAGGTAAGGTTGTATCACAGGTGAGTCCACAACCTACAAGTAAGCAAAATTATTTAAAATGCCACACATAAATAGGACACTGATTATTCATGGTATGTGTGAAATTAATATTCGTGCTATTTCAATGATCAGTGTTTATATCTCAGTACTGAAATGTTTTTGACTGTCTGACATAGAGCTCCCAAACACTAGTTCACAATCACATACACAAATTCAAAAAAATCCAGAAAGCTGTGTTCAAATGAAAGTTTTAATAAAGTATTAAGAATCAGGCTTTCAAAGGGACAGTCTAATCTATGATATCTCTTAAGTGGATGCAAGTTTCCCATTACAACATGTATCAAGCAGAATAATTTCAAAGGCCGGTCTCCCTGCAATGTTCCTAGGGTGATGCAGGTGTTGGCACTTTGTTGTAAGTGGCATGTGCCAATCAGTCCTTTATCATACAACTTCAGATATTACAGGCATACATGGAAGCCTATTCCTTCTTCTAATTAGCACATCACAACATGGATGACAATACAGCCTGACTGGAATGGCTCTTTGCTCTTCTGGAAATGCTGATTAAAAAGATCTGGAGAGGTCTGAATATTCAAAGTCCTCCTCTCAATCCAACAGGCAGAGCTATTAAACTGCAGTCCGCATTAAGAAATCATCAAGTCCTCACAGGATGTCACCCATGGAGGACTCTCTAATTTCATCTGCCCATGCAAAATAAAACAGCAATCTAATTAACTCAGACGTATGGGCTGATAGGTTGGTCACCAATCGTATTGCACAGGCAAGTCTGAAACTGCTTTCTGTATAAATGCCACCAGATTTTGAGACCCAGCCCCACCCACAGTACAATTCTCTTGGTTTAAGTGACTCTCAGCCAAGTAGTGATCAGGAAAATTGTCTTTGCAAGGGAGGATTCAAAAGAATTTGTCACCAGGATACAGTGACACCAATCCCACATTTTGTGGCTAATAAAACAAGTCCTGCATCTAGCTTGGCACACTGCCCTGATCTGATTTATTTCCAGCCAAGCTGGAGGACGTACAGAAAAGGCTGCCATTCATGAATGCTTCAGGACAGGCCACCAGGGTCCCTCGGAGCAAAATCTACATGGGCCAGAAATCTCTCTGACTGACCTTTTGACCAAACCTCGCCTATTTCCTAAAGAGAGTTGGTGTATTTTTTTAAAAATACATAGTTTTACCTACAAAAATCTGTTTTTCCTGAAATTTTTCTCCCAAAAGATGTCCTATATGGATGACAAAAGGGGGGAGTTCAGGGAAAACAGAAGAAATGCTCAGATATCCGATTTAACCACCTCAAACATCAAAAGCTTGGTGTGCCCCCTCTTAGTGTAACCAAATATGAGACACGTAAGACTTCCCCGGGAAAGTCTACATTTAAGTCTACATAAGAGCCTTCATTTAGGATTTCCTGCCCCGGTACATAATTAGGAATTTTCATTCTAAAATGGCACACCTATCTCCTCAGAGAGCTCTGCTCTCTTTGAATAAAAAAGGCTAGCTGCCCTTTGGGGGACTCAGTGTATATTTTTAAACTTCTTATTATACCAACCTAATTTATGGGGCATGTTTAGGAAAAGCAGGTAAGGAGCTGACTTGGTAGATGCAAAGTTAACCTGCGGACTCCAGCGCACCACCTTTCTGCCCCCCCCCCGAGCACTTCCGAATGCCTTCGATCCCAAACGAAGCAGCTCGGCTCTCTCCGCCCGGCCCCCCGACTCGATTCCGAACGCTGACGAGTCCCTCCGAGCCCCGCACCCAGCCCGCGCCGAGCCTTGCCGAGCACCGCCGAGCCGAGCCCCATCGACTTTTCCGGCCTCGGCTGGGCGCTGTCCACCACTCGCAACGCCTGAAACCTCACCCAGCTCCGGTGGCTGGGGCTTCGACAGGGCTCTGAGCCCGCCGCTGCGGATCACAGACTTCTGAAGTTTGCAAATATCCCCCTTAGAGAGAGAGGGGTGGCTCCGCTCGCATTTACCGCCCTGCAAGGGCTCCCGGCAGATGCAACATGCACCTTGTTGCAAGGAGCAATTCCCCAGGCCCCGCCTCCCCATCCATTTGGGTTGCACAAGCTCCAGAGAAGCCCCAGGCCAAATTACCCGCGGCTCAGAGGGGTGCGGCGAGCCGAGGGGGCCTTTGCACAGAAAGTCCCAGGCGCCTCTCGAACAAAAATAAGAACATGTCAAGCAGACGGGGAAAATTGTCTCCAAGTCGCTACTCCCTACCATCATGGCGCCGCCTAGAACCCGCTTGTCATGCCTGTTACACATGCAAGAATTTTTGCATCTTGTTTCTGAAACCGCAAGCACGCTTCGTCTCCCACCCACCTTTCCACGAAAGGGGTTTTTATTTTCCATTGTTTTCCTACGGGATGCAATTACTTCGGCTATCCTGTCAAGTTGAAAAATAATCATTTTTGTTTACTGCACAGCAACCCCTAATTAGGAGCTGTGTGTGCACGAAGGTGTCACAGCAAAGCGACGTGGAATCCTCGCTAAATGGTCTTAACGAACTCCTCCATCCGGAACCGACAGCTCAACGAAAGCAGCAGGGCCGGGAGCCTGGAAGGGGGACCCCTTCCCCACAGGCCACCCCCTCCCCAAGCAAGCGGTCTGTGGGCTCGCCAGGAACTGCCGAGTTGATGGGGCAAGAAGCGAGCCGAGAGTGGGAAGGAGGGGCCAGGCTCCTCACTGAGAAAGTGCGGAAGGGAAGGAATATCCCATTTTGTTTTAATTTTCCACCATCACTCAAATCCACCCCCAGTTAATTAGGAGGGGAAACTGATATCCAAGGCAGAAGGGGGCGGTGGCAAGTGGGGCCTGAAATCCGCATTGTAGGTAGATTACATGGAACATGGCCTTTGCAGAGTGTAAATAAATACATTGATAAAGGCCACAGAGTGAAGGAAAACTGCCTGTGTCAGGACAGCAAACGCTGGGAGAGTGGGGGAGGAAGGGGGGCAGCAAGGGGCGGGCATTCGGCCTCGCAGCCAGCGTCCCCTTTCCACCTCTGCCTTGCACACACAGCGATGCCGGGCACATCCACTTGGAAACCCACGCGCCCCTTCCCCTGACCCTCATTCTCGGGGGGGGGGGCGGAGAGGGGGGGCAGAAACCACAACCTCCACTTCAGCACCAAATCCACGAACAGCAGACACTCGATCCTTCATCCCAGTGATCTAGGGCTGGGTCCCCTCCATGTTTTAGCCAAGTTCAAAATCACTGCCCCAGCAGAAGAGCAGAGGAAATGGGATTATGGATGTCGGGTGCGGGGAGGGGGGAGGGAGGAGGAGTGAGAGACAGAATGAGACAGAGACACGGAGACAGAAATGGAGGCAGTGATACCCACGAAACACCCCACAAGCAAGAGTAATGATCATAATCATGCCAATAGTGTGATGTTCTGATCAATATGGCGGACACTGTCATTCATACAACTAAAGGCTCTCCCGTGCCTCCCCCGCCCTCCCCAGAAAACACCCACCCAGGGAGTTGGGGTGAGGGACCCAGAACCAACGTAGGGAGTGGGGGAGGGGAGTCGAATCCAGGTGTGTGTGTGTGTGTGTGTGTGTGTGTGTGTGTACGAATTAAAAACCGGGCCTGGAGAGCAATGTAGAGAGAGCAAGGTAATACAAAAGATAAAAAAATTATTCTTAATAAAAGTACAAATCCCAATGCCACAGGGACTTACTTCATCTGCTTCACAATGGTGCTTTTTCCCGATTCTCCAGCCCCTGTTGGGACAGACAGGGGGGGAAACTGGTGAGTGTCAGTTCACGGGAAAGGGGTAGAGGGTAGGATGGTAAGGCATGCGAGAGGGTGGGCGATCTTGGCACATGGTTGATGCCAACTCGGGGACCAGGTCTCGCCGAGCGCGAATGGAGTGGGGGAGCTGGCGAAGGGGGGTGCGGAGTGGCCGGGGTCGGGGGATGGGGGTGGCAGCCCGGTCCTTACCCAGCAGGAGTAATTTCACGTCTTTGGCGGCGCTGATGCCATCCTCTTTGAGGTTTTTCTCAATCGCCTTGCTCCGCTCCAGGGCGGCTCTCTCCTCTGCGCTCAGAGTACATCCCATGGTGGCCCCTTCCCTGCCACAGCCCGCACGACTCGGCTGGCACGGTTCCCCGGCTCGGCGCGCCCCCCACCCCCCCAAAGAGCAGAGCCTGGGCTCAAAGGGGGAAAAAAATCACGATATCCTCCCTTTGGCTGAAAACAAAAATGTCGGGAAACCAGAGCCCCCCCAAAAGACAGCCGCTAACAAGATTCTAGCAGCAGAGACTCGCGGCAGCTGGCGGGGCTCTGGGGGTGTCGAGGCGAGGGTGGCCGGGGTCTGGGGCTCGGGAGCCGAGGCAGAAGGCGCCCGCGGTCCGAGGAGGCGCAGGCTGCAGGCACTGAGGCTTGTGCACGACCCAAAATAAATAAAATAATAGTCGAGGCAGGAGCCGCAGCCGGAGCCGGCGGAGGGTGGGGTGGGGGGCAGGGTGGGTCCTTCTGCCGCTGCTGCCGGAGGAGGAGGCGGCGGCGGCGGCGGCGGCGGCGGCGGCGCGGGGTGTGGAGGGAGTGAGTTAGGGGGTGCAGCTAGTGCATGTGCATCGCCGATCCTCAGCCGTCGGTGCGTCCGCGGCGCCTTCGCCGACCCCCGCGCGCTGGGCAGGGCTGGGCAGGGGGCCGGCCCGGGGACAGGTCTCTAGCGGGAGGCGGCGTCGCTGTCTCCCAGAGCGCGCATCGCTCGGCGGAGCCTACCGAAGACGGGAGAGCGCGAGGGAGCCGCGGGCAGCGGGAGCTCGAAGGGGAGAGAGGGAGCCAGAGAGAGGCTGGGAGGGAGGGGAGGAAAAAAGGGAGGGCTAGCGAGCGCGCGCCACAGCCCGGGCGGGGGAGGGGGCGAGCGCAGCGCGCGAGTGCGCCAGCGGCTCTGCGCACCCCGCACCGCCGATCGCCCGCTGACGTCAGCAGAGCCGGGCGCCGGGCCCCCGGGACCGGGAGGGGCGGGGCAGGGGAGGTGCGCGCGCCCGGGCTCGCGTCAGCTGGCGGCGGCGCGCGCGCGCGGCCTCCTCACCCCCAGCGCGCGCGCCCCCACCGCTTCCCCTGGGCCCGAGGCTCCCGGGGTGGGCGCGTGCGGGCCCCGGCGGGGGCGGGGCCTGGGCTCGGGCGTGCGCCGGGGCCCCGCCCCGCCCTGCGCTCCGGCTGCGGGGGCCTCCTTGTCAATGAGAGCGCAGGGCTGGGCCGCCCTCGGCGGTCAGGTGGGCCTCCGGGCTCGCGCCCCGCGCCGACTCTGTCGTTCTCCGGCTTCCTCTCCATCTTGGCTCCAGCGGCTCGCTCCCTTGGTTGCTCTGCTGCTGCTGGGGCCATAGCAGCCGAGGCCGAATGACCTCAGCTACCGTGAGGACACCGGTGGCTCTGAGGACACCTGCGTTCCGGATAATTCGCCTTTGAGGCGTCGGGCCGATTTGCTTCTTGCGTCCCACAAGCATTTATTGAGCACCTAGTATGGCTGTGAGGAGAGAGGAACGCGGCGGGATGAGACAAAGCCAGGGCCTGGCCTCTGGGAGCCTCTGCCTCCCTTTGCCACCGCGACCCCGCTCCGAGACTCCCGGCACTAGGTGCCAGGCCCCACCCGGGAAGCGGTGCCAGGGCAGCGCCAGGTTTCCTGCGAGCGAGCTTGTGGCCGGTGCTCACCCCTCAGCACCGAGTTGAAGCGCTTTTGCTCATTTTGGACTGTTTAGCTAGGTCGAGGTCCTTGCACTGATTTCTCTTGACCTGCGTCTTCCCAAAACACAAGTGCATAAAATGAATTTTGAATAGATTTTCTTCCTTTTCTTATCTTTTAAAAAATTCCCCCCATCTCTTCTTTTTTCAAATGAAGATCCAGAAACGCGGGTTAGTTACTCAGTGTTCTGAGAAAACACGTACACATTTGCCAAACACCGGCCATGTTCTGGGTGGTCTCGGAGATTTTGAAGAAACTAGTTCTCGCGGCACAAAAATCAGTTCCACCAGACAGCCCCAGGGGACCTCCCAACGACAGGGGCCAGTAGGAAAGGTTGCCTGGGGACAGGAGAGGCAAGCGGCCAATGGAAAACGTTGGTTTTTTTTCCCCCCCTAACAGTTGGGTATTTCTCTGACTCCGAAAGCAAACTTGTTTGTTTCATTTCAATAATAGAAAAAAAAACACACCCCTGTTTTGGAAATGTTACCCAGCATAAAAACACATTTTCTGTAGGGGGGTGTGGGGGGGGGAGTTCAGGCCCACCCAGAAGAAAACATTTTCCCCCTGAATTTTAAACTTTGTTATTTCCCAGTATGGGTTTGGTCTGGAATGTAATTTGAATATTTAAATTTGAGCAACATTTTCCTTTTCTAGGAAACTGACAAAGGACTCATAAAGAATTGTTTTATAAAGTAAATAACTTCTCTCCACCCTCCCCTGCAACCTGCACTCCAGTCTTCTTTTGTGTTATGTTTAGAGGAGCGCTTAGGGGATAAATCTGGGTTGCTTAAAATTAGGGTGTCACTAAAAGTCAACTCTCCAGATCCAAAACAGCTGAGGTACCCAACATTCTATAGAATTTGTTATTTCCTCATGAGTTTGCTAGGATAATTATGCAGATCTATCAGATATAAGGAAAAAAATTCAGCAACTTCACCTCGAGTCTTCTATCCCTACCAGACTACACCTGAACGACTGAAAAGGTAAGAATATAACCATTTCTTTGCATGTGGTGGGTTATATTTTATATTTTAATGCTCTTTCAAATCAACTAATTTTAAATTTAAGATCTAAGCTCTTGGGGCATTGTGGCTTGTATGGTTGAATCAAACTATCCTTGATTTTAGGTATAGTTGGTATCATACCTGGTTTGATGGAGACACAAACCTGCTTTTGCGTGTGTGTGTGTGTGTGTGCGTGTGTGTGTGTTTCTTTATTCATGCAGTACTTACTAAGCACCTCCCTACCATGTATGAAGTAATGTTCTAGGCATTATAGATGTTATATTTTGGGTTTGTCTACCCTGCTTTCTTTTTCTGGGTCACTTTGCATCTTTATAGCTGGGCTTCATAAAAGACTTACGATAATCCCCTTTGTCTGTATAGTGCTTCACAGCTTACAGAGCACTTTTATAAAAATGATCTCATGTGATCCTCCCACATAAACCTCAGTTAGGCACTGTGGTGTGGGGAGAATCCTGGCTGAGTGGAAGGAATTTGGACCATGAATCCAGATTGACATGGGTACCCATTTTACAGCTGAGAAAACTGAGCTTCTGGGGGGAGGGTCAAATAACTTATTCAAGGTCACACGTGAAAGGTTAAGGTCCGTGGTGTGTGAGCAGGCTAAATAGCCTTCTCAGATGGTGAATAAAGAAAAATTGAATTTATTTAAGGAAAGGGAATGGAGGGTGGGGATATCCAAAGGGAAGGGCTGAGTCAAAGGGTGTTGGGTCCATGATGGCAGCAAAAATATACTTGGGATGGTGAAACAAGGAAGGTGCATGGAAGCAGTAACAGGAGAGCCTACGCTGGGCTGCTTCGGGGACCTTGGAGACAGGTTCAGGGGGGAAGCCTGGGACGAGCTGCCTCTGCCCATTGCTGCAAGTCTCATGGGGTCCCCTCAGAGGGAAGAGGGAAGGAGACGGCCCAGGGGTGCTACCTTAGCAGGAAGCACACACTGAGTCCTTTGTCCTAAGAGTATTTATCTTTTTCTTGCAAGTGGAAATCTTAGGGGAGGCCTCAGAGGAGGGTCTCAATAGAATATTCATCAGCTTTCCACCGGCGCTCTTCCAGGGTCACGGTCTCCACTGATTGGTCTGTGCCAGGGCAGGGGGTCATTAGTCCATGTATCTGGTCCTGAGGCCACTTGTCTAGTTTCATTGCTATTCTGGGCCTGGAGATGAAATTCAGCTAAGGCCTAGATGTTATCTTTAGGGAGGAAACCCTCAGGGGGTCTAAACCGCATGACCAGCGATATGCTGGGGGAGGATAGGTTACTCTGGCGACAAGGTTCCTGCTTTCCTAGTTTTGCCCCTTGCTAGGCATCCTGGGCTTCCACTCTGGTAAGTCTCTGTACCCGAGTGTCTGTACCTGGGTTTCTGAACCTGGTCCATCTAACAAACAGTCATTAAGTAATAAACTAGGGCTCCTTTTATAGGTTTGTGGACTAGTTGAGAAATAACATGTTTATAATATATAAAGCATGCTTCCTAGACTCACAGAAAGCTCCCCACCCTAGAACCTGATTGTATCCTGGTCCCCCCAAAAGAATTGAGTTCTCTGTGGTGTTAAATAATGCCATAATATTTGTCCACAATTAATTCCTGTGGGAGTAGGGAAATTACAATCCTAACATCAGGAATGATCAAATTCATTTGGTTTTATTTTATATGCTCTTTAGAATTATGTTTCTCTGATTATTACTGTTTAGGCCAGAGAATAATGCTCATTTATTCCACCTTCAGTCAACTTTCCTCCTTGCCCCCCCCCACACACATTGGTCAACATATTTTTAATTTTAAAAGATAATTAGAATATTTTATGGGCTCTCTAAAAGGAACAACAGCAAAAGTCTACATTAGGTTGCCTTTTTACTACATATAGCTAGCTCCTCATTCAGGAGGAAGTAATGTATGATATAAGCAAGATCTCCTAACTCTAACTTACAGAATGTGGGCTGTCATGAGATGAACCGAATTTCCTTATTTGTTCCCTTTTGTTACTACTTTAATTAAATGCGCATGTATTGACAGTCTACAGTGTTTAATATATTGATTTAAACTCAAAGGGAGGTTTAGATATGAGCTTGGGTTCTTGAAATTTTGCAATCCCTGAAATGTTCTCTCAAAACCACTCACATCAGCATTAGCTGGAGTGCCTGGCTGGCGTGGCTCAGAAGTTGAGCATCGACATATGATCCAAGAGATAGCCTTCGATTCCCAGTCAGGGCACATGCCTGGGTTGCCGGTTCAATCCCCAGTAGGGAGCCTGTAGGAGCCAGTTGATCAGTGACTCTCTCATCATTGATGTTTCTATCTCTCTCTCCCTCTTCCCTCCTCTTTCTGAAATCAATAAAAACATATTAAAAAAAGAAGAAAAAAGAATCAGCAGGGGTGTTTTCAGTTAAAAATTCAGTCACCTATCTTACCAAGTCAAACTCTTCTGCAATCTATCTTGATAGCCATTCCCTAGGTGATTTTTCTGGGCACGTGTGAGGGCTTATACAGAATCTTTATGTGCCAACTAATTCTGCTAGGAACCTGCTTTCTTAAAATCCAAATATCTCACATGCTTCTGAATTCAACTTTTTAAAAAATGTTAACTGGTGTTTTTTGTTTTGTTGTATTTCTGTCAAAGGAAAAAATTATGAAAATTACCTCTCCTTATGAACACTACTATCATGGGAAGAAAACAGGCTAACATGTGTGGTTCATGAGCCAAATGAAATCAAACTAAATGTCAAGTGAATTAGACATTTTAGGGAGAATGGTAGATCACTAGAGATTTTAGGTTTCTGCACAAAGGGTTTCTATTATAAAATTGATAGCTCACAATCTAACTTAATGGTGGATATAATTTAAAAGATTATCCAGGTAAGACTAAGATATGACTTAGTGTTTTGTGATAAATATCTGGCATTAATGATGACAGATGCTGATAAAAAAAAATGTTCCCTAGAAGACAGGCCCCCTTTAGCCCATTTTCAGCACTTCTCTGACTGACATTCTTTGGTGCACATCCTTCAGACCTACTGGTTCTCAAATGTTATTTTGCCTAAGAATTACCTGGGATACTTTTTTAAATGCAGATTCCTGGGTCCTAGAATTACTGATTCTAGAATTTCTGAATCAGTAAGTGTGAGGTGAAGCCTGGAAATATTCCTTTTTACAATCTGACCTTTTCCCTCAAGAAATACTGATGCCCTTTGAGAAACACCTCATTGGACTGTAAACTCCTTTGAGGTGAAGGAGTTGTCTTTTCACTTTGTAAACCCCAAAAGGCCAAGCATGGCCCACAGTAGACAGGTCATCATTTTTAATACTTTTAAACTTAATTCACCTGGCAATAGGCAAGGGCTAAATCAGATCACATATCTAAGTTCTTCCCAGCTGTGAGACTTTGATTTTTCTGATAGTAATTTTATGACTTGATGATTGTAGAAAAAGTTTAAGATTAGGTGAATTTGAAAATGTAATGACTGTTTTTAAGTAAGGTTCTGAGGAATGAAATAGTACTGATTTTAAACACACAAATGCAAGATGTATTGACATTTTGGAGCATGTGAGAAGAGCATATGCCAAATGTTTGTGAAGTTCCCATCAGAAAATTCTTTGCTAAATTTTGTTCCTCATTTGTTATTTTGTAGAGTGTGTGAAAATAAATTAGTTTCTTTGTAATTGTTAGGAATAAAAGACGCCATTGGAAGAAAAAAGTTTTTGTGTACTTTTAAATGAAGGGACTTAAATGAAGGAGCAGATTGAAGCCTGCAGGTTATTGAATTGAGCTCTTAAGTTATTGAAGTCCATTATGTGGTCATTCTTAAGAGTTGTCCAACAACATTAGTTGTTGTACTTTGATGGTTCAAGAACCCCAAGGAGGGTATGCTTCGTGATTTTTCTCAATTTAGGATAGCAAAAGAATTCCACAAGGATGCATTTGTCTTGGATTGAGTGGAAAGTTGGAAAGGGCTAGGACTTGTGCTTTCAAACTGATAAGATTGACCAAGAGCTGAAATTGAAGTTGGAAGCTTAGCTTAATAAGAAGGCATTACTTAATAGCCATGGTCCCTGTTGTAATTTCCTTGGAAAATTTTTCATTAGAAACCAAGATTCTTATTTGTTATGATGGGAATAATAGTACTTTTTAACCTACCTGGGCTTGCATTGACAGATAAGATTAACAGGTACATGTCTGTAAAATATTTATTTAATACTTATTAAATCCTCTAGAAGACAGATTTTCTGACACAAAGATCTCTTGCATTATTTATTGTATTTCCTATCTCCATAGAGCCTTTCACACATGCAGCTCAAACAAATTTTACACTTTATCTCATTAGTCTTCTGTAAGCTGCAAGGTCCAAAGTCTTGTTATTGCATTGCTCTTTACGGAGAGAAATGTTTTTGTTTGTTCCTGTCAGATGTATTTGTGAAAGTAAAAAGTAGGTGAATTTTGTCCGAACCCAGTTAAAGTCAGTTTGAACTGTCAGTAACAAGTGTGACTGGTGGGAGGGTGAGGCTATCAATGAATTCAAACTTATTAAAAGAAGATTAAAGGTGTTTGGCCAGACTGAACTGAGTTAATTTTGTGACCTGTCTGCATTCTCTAAAGTACATGTGGTTTGGGTGTTTCCAGTCTGCCAAGTACCAAGAGCATGGCGTTCCAGTGGGTAACATGGTTCTTCAGTTGAGTTGACATTTGAGCGTGTTATCTGTTCCCCAGAGGCCTGCCAAACTCTGACCTCTGTGGCAGAGCAAAACATTTTTATGAAATTTCTATGTGTGTGGTAGAGCACATCTATAAAATCAAAGAAGGGTAATTCAGAAAAAGATGCATTTTCAACCCGACACCTGTCCCATAGGACTTTTAGCTAGAATCAGTTCAGAGCTTGAAGCAGAAGAAGAGCTGAACTGATTTTCCTCTTGAGCTGCCCCTGCAGCCTGCTGTCTTTCTCCAAGACCGCTGGAGCCTTTGGAGAGGGCTAAGTGAAGAGAAAAGATAATGGAGGAGGGAGGACTTTGAACTAGTTCCATCCAATATAAATTAAAAACAGCACTGTTTCTAATGACCAAAGAGAGGGCACATACACATCTTAGTGAAAACACTGAATGCAATGGCTAAACAATGACTGACATTAATGAGGTGAATGCCCAAAGGCAATCTTAAAAAGTCAGTGGTGGGATCCGGGATTGAGAGGTGAGATGAATGGGGCAGGGAAAGAAAAAGGGTAGATTGGGGGATTGGTCAATATGATGATTTTTTTTTTTTTTAATTTCACAATCTCTGCTTCTCTTTTATGGAGTGACACCAATCATTCTTTCCTTTCCCCCCATCTCTGCTCCTACTTCTATCCTTAGCTTTATCCCCCCATAAACATTTGCTTAGCAAAAAATACTGATAAGAATATTTCCCCTATCATTGCCTTCATTTCCGTAATGCGTATTTATTGTGTGTTCACTGTGTGCCAGACTCTGTTAGCTGCTGGAAATACACTGTTGAATATGACACGCATGCCCCCCGGCCATCCTAGTGCGGATAGCCTCTGATCTTTGAGTTATAGCAATCTCTGAACAGAATTTGATTTGATCCTTTTAGTAGCCCTTTGAAATAACCAAGATTTCTATTTACATTTCATGCATAATAAAACTAAGCTTAGAGAAGTTCAAATGATTTAACCAAGATCACATTGCTGATAAATTGTATAATCAGGATGGTCACCTTAATTTTCTGAATTTTGAGACAGAGGTCTTCCTGCCATATCTGCCACATCTCTAAGATCTAAAGTTCAAAGATTATATCTCAGTTGCTCTTTTAAATAGCACCTAGACCAAATATATTATTCATATTATACTTAGTTTTTACTCAGTAATCTTATCTCCCTTTGTTAGACATTGGGATCATTATAAATGAAATTTATCCAAGCAATTCATGACCCCATGATATTTATTCCAATAAATTATTTCTAGCTCTTAATATAGAATAGATTGTTTTTGTGCTGCATAATATTAGAATTTCTCCATGTTTTGCAGTACTCCCTCCCTCATAAAGGTAACAAACAGAAATTGGAAGTAGGTGTTATATAGCTATGAAAAGAAGATATTAGAAAGCTTCAGTCCCTATAGGCTTGGACAAATAATAAATGAAAGTAATTTTCAAAACTAAAGGGGAGTAATAGGCCACAGTATAGTGATTACAAGAGAGAAAGGGGTGGGGGGAGGTAAAAGAGGGTAAAGGGGGGATAAACGGTGATGGAAGGAGACTTGACTTGGGGTGGTGAACACATAATACAGTATACAAATGATGTATTAAAGAGTTGTACACCTGAAATCTATATAATTATATTAACCAATGTCATCCCAATAAATTGAATAAAAAATATTCATACTATCCAAAGCAAAAAATTAATAAAATAAAATAAAATCATGAAAAAAGGAAGGTAGCAGAGTGAAAAGAACACTGTACTGGGAATCAAGAAACAGAAATTTTAGTCTTGGTTCAGCCAACTTTGGGAAATTCAACTCTCTTTCTAAGCCTCAATTTCCTCAATCAAGGAATTGAATTTTAGGCACCTTATATATTCTACATTCATAATTCTAAATCTGAGTTGAATGGACAGAGAACCTAGGGAGTGACATATAGAAGGCAGAGCTATAGGCCCCTCTGCAGGGCAAAGCAAGAAAATATTACAGATCCATTCAGTCCTTGAATCTGAGTCCATCTGTTCCACTGTTGAAATGGTTCCCTTTTCTTTTTCCCTCCCTTCAAATCAAGAATGAACCTTTCATATTCTTATGGCATTTGCTTTAAAAATATAACACTTTTGTAAACATAACAATCCAATATTATGAAAGGACTGTAGCTTGACTTTGATTTTTTTTTTCAACTTAGAAGGGACACCACTCCTAGATATATTGGACTTTTACAAAAAGTCCATCATGAAAGGTTTTCTCTAGATTGCCTTGTATCCCTTTTAGCACAGCAGGCAGATAATGGCTCCTAATCAGCACCCAGTTGGTTTTGAGAGTGCAGTATTTCTTCATGGTTGAATAGGGTGAGTGAGGAACATCCCATGGTGCTGGGGAAGGATAGCCACGGGGGTTGCGCAGATCCAGGAGTGCTCTTCTAGCATTGGCTCTAACAATCCTCCCGATTCTTCACTTACTTCCCACACCCCTCAAGTATGTCTTGGTTAGTGATTACTAGTCTCTCCCTGCCTACTTGCTGAAAGGGTTTCATCCTGTTAGTAGAGGAATTCAGCAAAAGCTCCCACACCCTTAAGGATACCAGTATCTAAGCATGAAAGAACCAAGGATTTGTGGGTTTATCCAATAGTGAGCTAAAAATTAAAGTTTTTCCCTTCACTACAAGAGTAATCTTCAATTTTAAAGAAAGGTAGATTTGAACAGAGAACACTTGAGTTCTCTACCCTGGAGTGACTAGGTTGTGACATTGTAGAGTTTCTTGGGGGTGAAGACAACTTGCTGTTGGCTCCAGAATCCACTTGCCCCCTGGTTCCCTTAGGGAGCTGTTCTATTTAGGAATCAGCTTCTTGCACAGCTAGCTGCAAACACTATAACTACTGAGAGAAAACACCATCATCCCTGTGACAACATTCTGAGACTATGCCTGAAACAGAATTTAAGTAGGGAATGGAAAGTTGGATCAGATAGGTTCTGTCCAATCCTTTCAGCAGGGACACTTAGCTCCCTGGGACAGTCAAACCCTTGTGACAGGTCCTGGACTAATCCAGGGCATGAGCAAGGAAAATCCCAGCATCCCCACCTGTGCTACTTGGTGGCTGAGCATCAAATCAATCTCTGTGCTTGTCCTTCTTTGAGCTAACTGGCCCTAGGGAATAGGCTCTCACCTCGGTCCTTGTGACTGGTTCCAGTAATAGGACTCTGTAAATTCCCTTGTATCTGACTCTGACTGTGACCCTGTTTTGGAATTGCAGTTCTACTTTAATCCCCTCAAACTCATGAAAATTAGCACCCAATCCCAAAACCTAAATTTGTGTAACTAGATCTGTACTACAAGCTGCTACATTTCCAATGCTTAAGATCTGTCTGTTTGGAACTTTACCTATTGTAGATGCCTAACTCCTAACACATCTTTCCACTTTGGGATTTCTACCTGTTGACACTGAAGGACCTCCCCCATAAGAGTGTACATGAACCATCTACTTACCACCAGATTACCTTGACCCCTGTGCCTTGCCCACATATTTGGATTTAAAAATTTTTGGTGCCTATTGAGTGGACCTGATATCCTGCCTAGTTCCAGTGGGATTGCCTATAGTTATTCTCAAACTTCAATGTGCATAAAAATCACCAAGAGTGCTTATTAAAAGTGAAGGTTCTGATGCTCTACCATTAGAGATTATGACTTAGTAACTGTGAAACAGGGCTTAGAAATCTGCATTTAAACATGTACCCATATCACAAACTAAACTTGATTTTAACAGATCATGAGAAAATTACTTTTCCATGAGGAATTTCTGAATATCATAATCATTGTTACATTTTAGAATATTATTTTTGTTTCTGTTTTTCTGCTGACTGGAACCTTTACAGAGAGATTCTAATACCCAGATTGCTGAACTCTGGCTTGTAAGGCATTTAAGCATATCACAATTTTAAGAGTCCAGGTTTTGCCTCATGCTTTGGTCCTTGACTTCTCTATGGTAAAGGCAGCACTGTGTCTTAGAAATTCATGAATCAATGTCTCCATCAGCAACCTGCATTTTAGGTCAATGGAGGAAAGAATTTTCCTCCTCTTGGGTTTGGATTCATGCTTAAATATTGCCATCATCAAAGTGCCTATGCATGCCATTATATGAGTAACATAAATTCATGTAGAGATTGGCATAAATAAAATGGAGATGAACACAGGAACTCTGGACACAGGAGGAGTCCAGGTGCAGAACTGCTCTTTGTTGCAGGGTGGTGGCGCATGTGAGGCCCACTCTGACCCAGTTGCACTATTCCTTAGATTCAGGTTAAACGTTTTTGGAAAGAATACCTCAGAGGGCATGTTGGGGACCTCTTATTCCATTATATCAAGTATGTCACAAGGTACTCGCAGTGGCTTAGAAAACTTCTGAGCCATTTGGGACCCTGGGGGCCATCGGGAAACAAACCTCGGGAAGATCTGTTTCTGGCCCAGATGAAGTAATGGGTCTGCCTCTTTGCCCTACTACCTGACACAATAGGAAAAACCAGACGAGATGCATAAACTAATGTTTTTCGTGACCCTGGACATCTGGCAATAAAAGACAGGGATTCCTGAAAGACAGGAAGCAAATGAGGTAACACTATGATCGCCACAGCTTACTGCCTTGAAGGAGTTTCCAGGTTGTGGCATAGGGAGGGGAACCCCAGGTGTAGCTAGCAGACTCCCCGGTGTGAGGAGATGGAGCTCCGCATCCAGGGAGACCAAGGAAGCTAGAGTTCTCGGGACAGAGGACTGGAGAAGAGAGATGGACAGAGAGAGCCTGATACCTGCAGAGTCCCTCTTGAGTATTAGAGGCCTAATTGACACATGTATGTGAAGAAGCTACCCAAAGGTTATATTCAAATAACTATCCTTCATTTGAAGGTTGACAAAATAATTAAGTTAACAAATGTAGCCCTAAATTTGTTTTGGAAAACCACCACAACAATAACAAATAATTTTCATGATAGCAAACAATAATAACAATTATTGTTACTACTAGTACCATTTGTTGAGCACTTGCTTTGGGCCATTTACTGGTTTGGTCAGGCAAAATACGTTCTTTAAATTTCACTGACTCCTCACCACAATGCTATACTGTAGCAGTTACTATCCTTATTATACACATAAGGAACAGTTCCTTCGTTTTCTTTTGCGGAATCATATCTCCTCCATTGTTAATCCATACAATTTAGGTAGGGTTGCCTCAGCCCCAGGTTCCAGAGTGGGCATCAAAGCTTTATGCCTTTCCAATTTGTGATGCTCATCCCAGGGGCCACAATGTTTACTTTAAGGGAGCAAGTCACTGAAGCTGAGCCACTGAAGACTTCCCCCAAAATTTCTGGAGCTGTTGTTATTTTCAGTAACAGTATGGCCTGTCTCAGACAAGATTGCAGCAATTCACATGTGCATTCTGGAGGAGAGGTTCAATTGCTAGTGATAGCACTTGTACTTCTGGTGGCCCTAAAGTTATGATGGCAGGTTGGAAACATCCATGGGCACACCTGAGCCCTGTTCCTGTAGTTCACCTGGGCTGCATAACGTGGGCCTTTACAGTGCTACCTACTCGCACCTCATACTAAGCTCATGTATCAGTGCAATCATGATTTTGATGTGCTGGGTATATTTTTTCTGATGCATATTAAAGTAAACAAATAACCATTAAGAAAACTTTATCTATATAGCACCTAAAATAATTTCATGTCTTGCAGTGGTCTGTGTGAACACATTTTGGGAAATACTGGCCTTAAGTATCTTAGATGTTCACTTTTGTGTTGTTTAGAATGCTGCTTTTGCTTGTGCATTTGTGTTTAAAATTATAACAACTCCCTTCCGAAAAACAAAGCCACTATGAACAGTTATGGGGGAAAAGCTCACCTAGAGGAAGAAACATGTTGGATTGTATTTTAACTCATATTTGGAGGTGGTATAGATATGAAGCAGTTATGAAATGGTCCCTTTTTGCATATTTGATAAAGTTTTTCTCTTGTAATCCATGCCATGTCTCTAGAACCTCACCTGCTTTAGGCCAAAAGGAAGCTACAGCCTAAAGGCTCCCAAATTAGGATTTTTTCCCACTTTTCTGTTCAAGTAAAACCTTTCACTTTAGTTTCCTTCTGCTAATTCTTATAGATTAAGCTCATGTGGTCAGGCCCATGTCTGTTGGATTTAATAGCATCTCCGTAGCACCATGCCAGTGCTCAGCACAGAATAGGGACTCAATGAATATTTCTTGAATGAATAAATGAGCATATTCATACAAGGGCTCGCCAGGTGAGCAGGTCAGATATCATTGATAACAGAACTAAGGCAAGGAGAAGTTATGAGGTATCTTTAATGTCATATAGTCAATGACTGAATTGGACTTGTGTCTTTTACCCATTCATAGTATAGGTTCCTGAAAAATGTTTGTTGAATAAATGAGTTAATGAAAGAACAATATATACTGTTCTCTTAAACACACTCAGACTTTATTAGTTATAAAAGGAACATTTAAAGATAGACAAACTAGCTTTGTGGTTTAATATTGGGAACCAAATTGGAGGGTGGGAATGGGGGATAGAATGGGTAGATTTAAAATGACTTAAGTATCTGAGAAGTAACTGAACATATACAGTAGTCTAGTCATAAGTCTAATTTAATTATGGAATGACAGTGAATGCCTTAAACTAGTTCATAAACCAGTTTTTGTCTTTGTCATTAAAATGTGATTAATAAGAAATGTGTTTCATGCTGGAAAATGCTTCTTGTGAGATCTGTTATTTTGCTATACAATGAATGCACAGAAAGATTTGTTTCTATTTACCTTGAAAAATCCCCTTCAGAGATAGCATGTTGAGAGTGACCATCTGTTCAGGATTACACCTCTGAATTGCTGTTTCTCTCAACTTGCCTGATTCTTTATATGTTAATTTGAAAAATAAGGAGTGTTTCCCCCTTTTATCAAGTTCATTTATCAGCACTATTGTAGGGATGTACTTATTTCTGGTGTGCATTAGTAACTGTTAGTTGGCTATTGAATAACTGGGAACCCTGGGGGCTCTGAATTCAGTTGCCGACTGTTTTCACTCTGCCATTAGACTTGAGAACAAGTCATCATATATGTCTTACTCCGAAATAAATAGCTTTGAATGTTTATGAAATTAGGGGCAACTCAGATGCTGTTTAGCTGGTTAGGACTGTAGTAGTGCTGGGCTGAGGTACAGGAGAAGGTAAAAGAGAAGTGTGTATGGCAGTAATCTTACTTCTTTTTAAAAAATATTTTTTTATTGATTTTTAGAGAGAGGGGAAAGGAGAGGGAGAGGGAGAGAGAAACATTGATGTGAGATCGGAACATCTATTAGCTTCCTTCTGCACACCCTCTACTGGGGATCAAGCCTGCAATTCGGGCATGTGCCCTGACCAGGAATCGAACCAGCAACCTTTCGGCTCATGGGATGATGCCCAACCAACTGAACCACACCAGCCAAGGCACTCATCTTAATTTTTATGCCCACTACTCCATTTGACCCTGAAGATTCTGACACTACACGAATGGAGAGAGACCTAATTAGCACCAGGTGAACATCTCTTCTGGGTGAAACTATATTGTCTTAACACTAATACAGAATTTTAAGAGGCTGTTTTCATGTTCATTACCTCAAATAAACCTCATTTTGATCACAAAGGGCAACAGGGCAGATTTTTTATTAGCTCAGTTTTACTGGCGCCAAAATGGAGGCTCAGATTGACTAGGTGATTTGATCAAAGTCACACAATTATTGTGTTTTGAGCCAGGACTTGAACTCATACTTTCTGATCCCTGTTGCATTATGCTAATTCTTTGATTTATCTGAGGAAAGACATTATAAGGGGTTAAAGGAATATTTCAATTATTGGTGGTGGAGTGCTAACTTTTTTGACAGCAAAATTTTATTTGTCTTTAAGTAAGATCCTTTTATTTAAGCAAAAACTACACCAAACAAAACCATCCTTACAATATATAACATACATATAAAGAACTAAAGGTTCTCAGCTGAAAGAAAACATTTGTGTTTGATTACAGACCAATTTTATAACGCAAATACAATGTGTTTCCCCCAAAATGTATACACATTTTAACAGCTGATAGCTCAAATTTGAAAATGAAATGTATCTTAATAAGCACTGCCTTTATAATTATTCAAAGTGTGTGTATACAGTTTTTTGGGATACCCTATAGAAGTGATTATGAACCAGCTAAGAGGTTTTTCCTGTTACCTTATTTGATGAAGTTTCTTTACTGAACCATCAAGTTTACCCTCATATAAAGAAAACATAGTAACATCTAGATTTCAAAGAAAATTAATCACTTTTTCTTAAAGCTCTCCAACTGGTATTATTATTAAGAAATTGAACACTACTCTGCCATAAAAAGGAAGAAAATTTTACCCTTTGTGACAGCATGGATGGACCTGGATAACATTTTGCTAAGTAAAATAAGTCAGAGAAATGCAAGTACCATATGATTTCACTCACATATGGAATTTAATGAACAAACTGAACTACTGAGCAAAAGAGAGACAGACTCGTAGACAGAGAGCAGGCAGACAGCTCTGGTGGGGGTGGGGGGCTGTTGCCGAGGGGGCGGATTGAGCAAAGCGGAGAGAACTCATGGACAAACAGTGCAGTGATTGGGGGGAAGGAGGAAGGTGGAGGTGGAAGAGGGCGTAGAGAGATAAATGGTGATGGAAAAAATAAAATTAAATAAAAAAAAAATTGAAATGGAAGTACCAGCTCTCCCCTTCCTAAGATTTGCTTGGAGAACCTTCTGGGTTCTGTTGTACAGTTTGGCTTTAGTGACCTTGGACACATCTTTTTTAACCTTCCTTACCTCATCTAAAACATGTCTCATAGAGGTTTGCTTCGGGTTTAGAAATGCTTTGACCTTTTTGGATTAAGTGGTGAGGTGGACAGAAATGCTATTCTTAAGGAAGCTTGAAGGCTAATGCAGATATTTTTATTCTCTTCAACTTTCTTTTTGGGAGGATCAGGGAGCATTTTAGTTTAAGGTAATGTACTTGTTCAGCAGAATGTATTGAGTACCATGTATCAGACCATGACCAGCACCCTCGTCTGCTCTCCTGTGTCACCCGATGATGCTTCTGAGGACCCTGCAAAGGCCTTTATTTCCCTTATGGAAGGAGACTGCATGGTGGCTATTTGCAAGGACTTCCATCCAGTTATACAAGCAAGAGCGGACTGTTCTGTTCCCCCTGTATAATTAGTACTTTACCTTATATGGCTTTATTACGATTAAATGTGTCACAAGAATTTGCTATTAGAAAGTAAGCTCCTTGAAGGAGGAAACCTTGGATTATTTCTCCTCCATTTATCTCTCATACAAAACACTAGTGAGAAATTCTTTACCAAGGAGTCTGTGGATCATTGGGTTTTACATGACTGTGTACTCCTTGAAATTCTAAGAAAAATTATTTTGCACGTGCAATTTTCTATAAAGAGGGTCCATCATTTTCATTAGATTCTCAAAGGGGTGACTGGCTATAAGCTAGCAACTTTAATGAGCTTTTAATGAATACTTGAATGGTAGAAAGTATAGGAAAACAGATATGACCTTGATGTATGAGAGAGTTGTCATGATGAGAAGCATGTTTGGGATGGCTCTCAGCTCTCCAACACTGGAGATATTCAACTAATAGCTGGATAACCACTCATTAGTGATAATATTGTTGGAATGTCAATCTAGTCTTTTTGCTCTGTGATTCTATGACAATATCAGTCTCCATTAGAGAATACATCTAATTCTTCATGCGTACCACGCCCCCATATTCATTTTTGTGTGACTTACTCTTTGGACTATGTATACACCTAAAGAACCTTTTTGACAGATAACCAGAGGCCTATAAATCAGGCTATGAGAACCGTGGCCCTAAGGATATATGTGAAATACTGAACAGCAGGCAGGAAACATTGCATGAGCTCTAGAAAATAAAGAGAAGGTAAAATGATTTTTGAGTCAAGGGTAGGAGATCCAGAGAATAGTAGTTGACAAGTGCATTGACATAGTTGCTAGTAGATGAAACAGAATAGGATTTAATTGAGTACTAAATTGGGCTAGCTACCTTTAAATTTAGGCTTCTGAGCAATTTTTAGTTTATACTGCAATTTCACTACTTTTATTCGAAGAAATTAGGACAATGCAACTCCAGAGATGAGTTTCAGAAATTCGAAGTGGTAAAAACACGCTAATTTTCAATTATATACATAAACAGATTTGTACATGAATACATAAATGGATGCAGCAGCATAATGCCTCGATACCGTAGAGATAGGGCTCCAGCCACAGGAACGCACTCACTCACACGTATGCAGATGTAAAGAGGGTTACATTTTATATCTAATAGAAAAGTTTTACTTGCAGGGAAATAGGGTATTTCAAAGCAGTTGAATATCCAATATATGAGAGGAATATTTTAAGTAATATACTGATGCCTCTTTTAGGGTTAACGTTACAAAACTTCACAGGATGTATAAGGAACTGAGTCCAGGCAGAACCTAAGCTGATAGTGTCATACCAAGAGATAGCCTAGATGAGAGAAGTCCTAAAGCCATCCATTAAAATCTAAGGGAAATTGGCTGTGTTATATGCTCCAGTTTCCCTTTAGAAGTGTGTTTATTAAATCACGATCACCAACAACAGCTCCAGTTCTAGTTTGTTGGGTTGATTGTAGGACCCTTTAATCAAATGCTTCCTCAAAATGCTTTCTGGTGATCTTCTGAGCTGGCTGTTTTCTTTACTCTTCAGCATTTTGCAAAGTCTCACTTAGCATCCTTTAGCTTGTGCATTTTCGATGAGTATTATATTGCTATTTTTACATAAGTTTTGTAGACTCCTTTGAGGAGTGCAGGGATACATGGAGAGGAGATGGTTGTGAGCTTCTTCTTTATTTAATCCATCCATGTCCCAATCTCAGAGACCAGTATAAAGCTGTACCTATAAAAGCTAACTGATTTGCCAAGTGTTTTTGCTCCGAAGGGACATCACCTATTTTTAGCAACAAAGAAGTGTTAGGAAGGGGAGGACAGCATACCTCGGAAGGACAGATCTGAAATGAAGCCCAGAATACTGAAGAGAGTGGAATGGAAAAGCAAGAGTGTGTGGTGAAAGGTTGCTGAGGCGGAGCGTGCAGATCAAATATTCTGGATGGTCGTAGGAAAGCCTCAACGAGGAGTTCTGTTAATAGAGAATTTAGGAAATGTTATTAAAAAGTGCTCTTAGCCAGCCTAATAAAGGAAATTAGGACATGGCGAATTGAGCTGGTTGTTTAACTTGTTTAGTAATCTGTATTTCTTTGATTGAAGTACTATCAACACATTTATCAAGCAATTATACTTGTACCAAGTATTGTGCTAGGAAACGTGTGTGAGGGGTGGGAGGATGGTATTTAAAAAATACAAGATGAGTGCATGTTCTCCAGAAATATACAGGAAGCTGTGTGTTGAGTATTGTGCTGGGTGCTTTCTGTATATTATCCCATTTAATCTTTAACATGACTGCCCTGTTAGGAGTGAAAATTACCCCTATTTTATAGATAGCCTGAGACTCAGAGCAGTGAAGTCCTTCCTTCTCTCCTTCCTCCCTACCTCTTTCCACCTCTCTTCCTTTCCACGAGGTTAAATTCAAGGGTAATAGAGCATGGTGCCTTTCTTCCAAGGTTTGGCTTTTTCTGAAGGCAGCAGAATGCTAGCTATGTAATAAATGCTCTCGCAGAGGCTTGAACCCAGCAGCATGGGAGCTCAGAGGACGAGGCGTTCCGTTCTGCTTGGTGCTATCAGAGGGTTCCAGCAACAGGCAGCATTTCAGTGGAGTCCAATGAGAAGGCGTCTGTCTGGCACACAAGGAACCCGGGGAAGCAGCAGCGGTGCGGCAGATACTGCCGGCTGCCCACTCAACGCCCTTTACCTTCTTCCTCTCGAGGGAGAGCTGAGATTTTGCTCAGGTGCCTCTTCTACTTGGCTCATGGAAGGGAGTGTGACCCTGTCCTAGCCTTTGGGAGTAAGTGGTGATTGGTTTAAGCCAATTATGATAAGTCTGTTCCTCACATTTGATTAGCTTAGGAGTGGGCATCTGAAACAGTTCTAGCCAGTGAGATATCAAAGGGAAATCTGGGGCTTTAGGAAATGTTTCTTGCCCTTAAAAGGGAAACACTGGTCTTTTCCTGGTCTCTAGGTGTTGCTGTGCTTGGAAGGGATGCTTAGAACTACTGCAGTCATCTTGTGGCTAAGAAGGGAGCCAACCCGAGGGCAAATCAGATTTTCTGAGGATGGCAGAGCAAAGGGATAAAAAAGACCATGTCTTGGATGACATGGTTGAGTTGCTGGACATAGAATTTAATGCCTGAGCATGGCCCCCAAATACCTCCCTTTCTAAAGTGTTTGTGTTCTAATAAAAGACTGAGAAATGCAAAGAATGGGTAGACGGTCAGCGTGGGAGAAAGCCATAAGGAAAGATATTGGGGGGCCAGGAGCCCGGTATCCTCGCCTGGTGCCCTTGGACCACACTGTTTCTCAGACTGCTAACTCTCCTGTTTCTGTTTACACATATCTGCACCCTCCACAGAGCTCAGTATCAGTGCTCACGGACTTTGATATGAATAAACTCTCAAAAGTGGGGAGTGACCAAGATAAGGACATAGGAGGCCCCTGAATGCCCCTGCTCCCATGGGCGCACCAAATGTGCAGCCATACATGCACTGGTTATGTTCGTGAGAAACCCAGAGACTAATGGGGTGACCCCTACACATGAGGCAACTAAGAAAATACCCATATTGAAATGGGTGGGTAAGACACATTCTTGCCATGCAACACCCGCTCCCAGTGTCTTCCTGGGGAGCGAAGGGTGTGTGCTACGCACCTAGCGCCCCATTTGAAGGCTCCCGCTTGAGGGATGGAGCCCCAAACACCTGCCTTCAGACTGGAAAGGAAGAAGCAAAATTGTCTCTGTCTGCAGATGGCACGATACTGTTTCTAGAACACCCTAAAGACCTCAGCAGAAAACTTTTAGAACTAATAAGTGAGTTCAGTAAAGCTGTAGGATATAAAATCAATATTCAAAAATCAGTTGCATTTCTATACGCTAACAACCAACTCCTGGATAGAGAAATAAGTCAGCAGAGGAAGACCGATGCTCCGTGGTATCTCTCGCTTATACAGGGTGGGCCAAAGTACCTTGACAGGTGTGAGTCTGTGAAACAAAGTTTGTTCTTATATGATTTGTTCTTTATTGCATCATTCATGCGAACAGCTGTAAACCTACTTTTGCCCACTCTGTGTGAGGAATTTAAAGAAGGTGGGACTCATGGAAACCAAGGGGAATGCCGGTTGCCCGGGCCTGGCGTGCGGGGCATGGCAGGGAGGCGGGTCAAAGGGCATACATTTCGATTCTGAGATGAACAAGGCTTTAGGACCTAGTGTGTAACGTGTGACTACGGTTGATAACGCTGTAGTGTGTAATTGAAAGTCACTAAGAGAGTAGAACTTGTATTTTTGCAAAAAAAAAGGAAAGAAGAAAGACAGAAAGGTCACTAAGTGAGGTGATGGTGAAAGGTTAAGGTCCATGGTGCACGCAAAGGATAAATAGCCATCAGACGGTGAATAAAGAAAAATTGAATTTATTTGAGGAAAAAGGGATGGGGGTGGAGATACCAAAGGGAAGAGCTACACAGCACTGAGTCAAAGGGTATTTGGGTCCATGATGGCAGAAAAATGTACTTAGGATAGTGAGACAAGGAAGGTGCATGGAAGAAGTAGCCGGGGAGCCCAGGCTGGGCTGCTCTGGCTCACTGAGAAGTCAGAGAGAAGGGGACCTTGGGGGCAGGTTCAGAGGGTAAGCCCTGGATGAGCTGCCACTGCCCACTGCTCCTGCCGTTGCAAGTCTTGTGGGGTCCCTTCAGAGGGAAGAAGAGGGAAGGAGATGGCACCGGGGTGCTTCCCTTATGGGGAGGGGCACACTGGGTCCTTTGTCCTGAGCATATTTATCTCTTTCTTGCAGGTGGGAATCTTAGGGGAGGTCTCAGGGGAGTGTCTCAATAGAATATTCATCAGTTTTCTAGGTGTGCTCTTCCAGAGTCACGGTCCCCACTGACTGGTCTGTGCCAGGGGAGGGGTCATTAGTCAATGCAGCTGGTCCTGAGGCAGCCAAGCGGTCACGTCTGGTTTCACTGCTTTTCTGGGCCTGGAGCAAAAATACAACTGAGGCCTAGATGTTATCTTTAAGGAGGAAACCCTCAGGGGGTCTAAACCTCATGACCAGAGATGTGCTGGGGGAGGATAAGTTACCTTGGGGACAAGGTTCTTGTTTTCCCGTTTTTGCCCCTTGCTAGGCATCCCGGGCTTCCGCCCTGGTGAGTCTCTGTACCTGGCCCATCATCTGTGCTCTGCTCATGTCTGTCTAAGAGATGGGTGTGTCAATTAATTTGACGATGGGAATCCTTTCACAATGAATACATGTATCAAATCTTCATGTTGTATATTTTAAATACATTATAATTTTGTCAGTTATATCTCAATAAAGCTGGAGGGGGGTGGAACTATTAGAAAAAAAGAAGGTATGGGAGAATTAACACTCTCAGGGGAAACTGGAACTGCAGGGAACAAACTTTGTATAAATGCCCTTAGGGGAGACAATTCTCAGAGGTCTTTGTGGAGCTGAGCTCTTGCCTGAAACAGTGGCCTCCACGACACACCCTTTCCTGGCTTTTCTCTTTTTATCTCAGTCTCCCTGCTTCCTCCCTCCTACTGCCTGGGATGCCTCTCAATAAATGCCCTGCACTCAAGTCCTGGTCTAAGACTTTGCTGGGGGAACCCAGTCTAAAACACGGCTCTCCTGCAGTTTCAGGCTTGTCACAGACAGGTATGGTTTTTATCGCGGATGTGCTTGCATGCATACCGAGACAATGTGTAGTATTCTTTTGCTCGTTTTTAACAGTTATCAAACTGTCAAAAAAGAACTCAAAAGGGAAATAATCATCTTCTTAAAAGGAAAGCTCCTGTCTTTGTTGGTCATTTTTCCCCATTCTTATTCAAAACAAAACAAAATAACCAAGTAACCAAAACAATAAAACAAATAGCTGCATCCCTGTAATCAATATTTTTTTACAAAAATATCTTAAACACGTAACTCATGACAAAACATCACAAAATGGTGAAAATTGCCATCCAGATGTGGAATAGTAACTGGGCCAGCTTTCATCATGGCACCAATATGAAGCCTACCTCAAAGAGAATGAAAAAGGGAGCAACATTTTAGTATTTGAAAGGCGAGGTAACGTTACATAGGCTCTGTCATATTTATGCAACTAAATCTACTGGGAAATTAAGTAACCGAAGCTGTGCCTCATCATCAAGAGAGTTCATCATGTGACAGGATGAAGGTGTTCAAAGGAAAACCTTCAGGCTCCTGCCAGAAGATGTTCCCAGCTGCATAAATGCCTAACTCAGCTACTGGTCCTTACAAATTAAGCAGCTCTGAAAATTCAAGCTTCTGCCAGAAGCTACATCGGGCTCAGATGTTGAAATCAGTATCTCCTGCTGGATCAAGCTGTGACACAGCTAAAGCAATAGGTCTGGCTTCTCACTTCATTCTCAGTGAGCCCTTCTTTTCTCTCTGCAGTGGTTTGGCATTTAACATTTAAGTCCTTCGTGCACACTGTAAATCTTTCCTTGTCAAGGCAGATAAGAGTAAGAACTCTACCTGTTTCAGTCTCTGCCATTATATTCAGAGCATTAGGTAATGAGTGTCCTAGTCGAGTCAGCAGAGGACAACCAGGTTACTTGGAATAATAATTGACAGGTTAAGGACAGGGAGGGAAAGACAGCCAGGTAGTGGATGTTAAGGGCTATAGAACAGTTTGGAGAGAAAGACTTTATTTTTAAATGCCTCCAGTAACACTGCTAATCATAATAAAGCAGTAGGATACAAATGGATAAAAATAATTTCAAATTAGCACATTTGTCACTTAGAAGCAATTGTTTGTATAACAATGGTTCACTTCCAACCCCTGGAGGAAACTACTGTTAACTGTTAATTGTATTTTTTTCAGAAGCTTTTTGTGATATATATAAGCACATATAAACGTATCTTGTATTTATTACATAAAGAAACCATGCAAATTGCATCATAAACAGCTTTCCACATCAGATCATATGGGTCTTTTCAATTCTTTTTTTTTTTTTTTTTAATATATCTTTATTGATTTCAGAGAGAGGAAGGGAGAGGGAGAGAGAGACAGAAACATCAATGATGAGAGAGTCATTGATCGGCTGCCTCCTGCACGCTCCCCACTGGGGATTGAGCCTGAAACCCAGGCATGTGCCCTGATGGAATAGAACTGTGATCTCCTGGATCCTAGGTCGACGCTCAACCGCCGAGCCACGCTGGCCGGGTCAATTCTTTTTCAATCACTGCAGACTATTGCAAGAAGTACTGTATTCAACTATTCTAATAATAGACAGTTGGGTTGTTTATAATCTTTATTCTTTCATTAAGCCTGCTGCAACATATACTATTATTCATGTGGCATTTGATACAAGTGTGAGTGTATATGTAGGACACATTTCTAGGAAACAGAATTGCTGGATTAAAATTTATGTCTGTTTTAAACTTAGATGGTTAATGCAAATTCCCATCCAAAGAATGCATTCCTTGAAGTAAAATTGGTGGGCAAGTGATAGGGGCCTTTCATCTTTCAGAAATGTACCTATTTATCTCCCTGGGAAATATATCAAATTAGATAATCTGAAAACCTTCTAAAAAAAAAAAAAGACACCCAGAATACTAAAGAATATATAACAGCAATCTCATCTGTAGAGCTAAGCTTGCAAAAAAGTAAGGCAAATCCCCAGTACCAAAAATGAAGACGCTTAAAACCAAGGGAGGAAGCAGACATCGAAGCCAGGGGCATTTTCTCTTCCAGGTAACCAAGATGCTCAGTGTTTAACAGCCATGTGAAGACAAGACCTTGGGCCCAACAAAGTGGAGAACCAAGGTGAAACCAAGACTCACTTGAAACTGGAATCCTCAAGCACTACATTTTCCATGAAAAGATGAACTAGAAAAAAATAGCGCCCTAAGGAAATAATCAAGCAAAATCTCTGGCCTGACCTGGTAATACAGTGGGTAACAAGTGTCCCCTGAGAATTTATAACCACAGCCTGCCCTCAAGTGGTTTAGGATTTCTAATATGTACTACTTCGGGCACCTTGGATGCCTAACAGATGCAAATGCAAATCCTCTCTAAAGATGTGTGCCTTCAACCAGGCTGCATAGGATTCCCATGGATGTAAGGATTGATTGAATATAAACTAACAACCCAAAACTGCATCATACAGGAAGAAACAGATTTCTGTGAGTGAGTGCAATCCGGATAAAGAACAGTATTAGACCTCCAGTATCTCCGGGTGACCGAACAATCAGAGAGTGAATATAAAATGAGTTTTATACTTTTAAAAGGTTTAAGGAAATGATATCAGAAGTAAAATGTTACTAAGAACATACACATAAGCAAAACCTGACATTTAAAAACACAAAGTAGAAATTCTAAGGAAAAAAAAAAGATAATTGAATTTTGGAATGCAATAGAAGAGCGAAATAAGAAGATTAGACTGAATTGTAAAAAGATTGAGCAAACTGGAAAGATCTGCAGGGGCTACCCGAAGTGCAGGACAAAGTTACAAAGATGGAAAATAGGAAAGACGTTGCGTGTATGAGCTTGAAAGGGACAAGTGAGAGTTTTCCAGAAGATATCAAAGATATGACTCCTCAGAGTCAGGGGACACAATAAATTCCAAATTTTCCCATTGCATTTAAAGATAAATAACATATTTTTATAAACTATATTTTCCAAACCAAAAAATTCGTGAGATTGGTTTATATTTTGCTAATATCTTTACTGTCTGGCTTAACAGAAGACAGCTGGGTTCTCATATCTGCTTCCACATTTAATATGTTCCAATATTACATATCACGTAGCCTCTGGAAAACTCCAACTTGTGGGGGAACGAGAATAAAAAAGGCAAATAGTGTCTTGGTATTTATTACAAATATACTTTTGACCTTGTAGAACTCCTAAAAGCTTCTCCAGTTTCCTCAAGAGTCTCTAGAGCACACTTTGAGAACCCCTCATTTAGGTTAAGTTTTCTATTATGGGTCATGATTGGTGGACTGGGTGTTACAAACAAATATTCTACACATATTCACATCCTCCCTCCATGTACGCTCTACATAAATCATGATTTTTCAGGGAATTAGAATACAGTAAAGTAGTCTTGGAGTTGAAACAAGACTCAAGGGATTCATTTCATCTCCCTTCCATGAGGGTACTTCAGGGTCCTGCAATGCCATATTTGGGAATGTCAAGTACATTTGGTTGGTATGTGCAGAAGTCTTGGGTTATACCAGATATTTTTGGGTTAATGAGATGGTAGGCAAACTACATGTTACTGTGGTATGATTGAGTGATGATGTGGTATGAGTTAAAGTTTAATATGATTCTCTACTTCATAATTGCAAAGCTGCCCCGAAGTGGAAGACATAGTCATCTACCAGAAGACCAACACATTGGTGTTTCAGAATCGTAAGGAAGCTGATGTGAACATTGATGCAGAACACTGACTCTGGAGACCAACGGAGGAGAGTTAGAGGATGTTTTCTAATTGCCTGGAAAAGTCTCATTTTCATAGCTTGAATTAAATTTTGCCATCAGATAGTCTTAATCTGCATCTGATGTTTCTTATTTCCGATTTTACATCATTAAAGAGATGGCCCCCATCCGAATGTTAACACATTCGGATCAGATTCTCTGATGACTTCACCCACATTAAACAAACACGATCCACATGTTTTTTCTTATTTATTTCATTGTATAAAATCTAAGATGCAAGACATTATTTCAGTAGTGCCCAAGAGAAGGACAGTTATAATAACCCATTAAAACTCAGATATCTCAATTTCAATGAAAAAGACTAACATTCTCTCTAAATATTTAGGTGAATCCACAAGGCTTAGTCTTGATTCATTTCTGCGAAACATAGTAGAAGATTAGCTGGCCAATTTTTAACATGGGACAGCCTGTGACTTACAAAATGATAGAAAGGATTAAAAATTGTTTATTCTCTACCTCATTACGAAAAGGAAATGATATAAAAGAATGTTTTGTTCCAGGAGAATTTTATTATGCAAACATATATTGAGTACCTCCTGAGTAGTAAGCACTCTTCTAGACCCTGGGCTACAGAGATAAATCAGAAACCATTCTTGCCTTCATAGCCCAGGAGAGGAGATAAACCTATAAATAAAAATTGATTCAGAACGTGACAAGGTTTATAATAAAGATATGTATGTGGTATATAAATGTCACAAAGGGATTGATACATTATGGGATCAGAAAAGGCTTTATCTTTGAGTTGGACTTGAGGAATAGGTTGGAGTTTGCTAGGCTGTAAAGGAGGTAACAGTATTCTAGGCAGAAAGAACTACGTGTGCAAAGGCCTGGCACATCCAGCCAGTGCAAGTAATTCAGTTTGGCAAGTCTGGAGTGAAGGTGAAGGCAGAGAGCAGCTGGAAATGATGCTGGAGAGTGGGTAGAAATCAACTTGTCAAGGGACTATAGCCAAGCTAGGAAGCCTGAATGTTATCTCATAGGTCTCTGGTTTCCCAGATGTGCCCTAGAACTCCTGGCGATTCACAGAGGTGCCTGAGGTGTGGATGAGAGTGTGCTTGGCGGGCAGGGAGTTGCTCCTACCCCTGCTTTAAAGGACCACTCACCTTTAAATGTGTGCATGTTTTAAGCTGAACTCCATTTTAATCAGCATTGTTTACTGAGCGTATACTAGTTGCCAGGCATTTTGCTGCTATACATAATTAATAGCTTTCCAGTGCAGAAACCATTCCTATTTTAAAAAGTTAGAAATCTACAGTTATAATGGATGGGGAACCACTATAGGGTGTCAATCAAGAGAGGGATTAGATCAGGTCACTTCTTAGAAATCTCACTGTCGTTGCACTTTGGACAGTAGGTTAAGAGGCTAGGTAGAAAATGAAAGTATAAAACCAATCGGACTTGTGTACATCGAATGTGGAGATGAAGATGATGGTGTACTAGGATAAGCCCCAGGCTTCTGGCTTAGATGAATGTATCCACCATAAGGAAGAACCTCTAGGGCTTTTAACTTTTAGGGACATGTTGGAAGAGGAAGAGCCACTGAGAGAGGCTGAGGGGGGGGGGGGTTGGGGGGCAGAGGAAAGGAAGGGAGGGGGAAAGAAGCAGAATTTCAAGAAGGGAGAAATCAGCAATCCAGTGCTTTCAGGAAGACGGTACAAGAGAGACCAAGAAGTCTTTACGTGATTTGGCAGATGGGGAGGCTTGGGTGACTTCAGCAGGATCGGTTTCAGTGGAAGCCAGATTGCAGTGGGCTGAGAAGTGAGGAAGTGGAGACAGTCAGACTAGTTTACCTTCTTCATGAGAATGGCTGTGAAGGCAGAAGGGGAGAGAGCATGACTGCTAGAGAAAATGCAAGGGGTGGGAGGCATGAATTGATCAGTGTGCGGAGGAGAGGAATCCGGGGTGGAAAATTGAAGATAATGCTGTGTGCGTGTGCGTGTGCGTGTGTAACTGCTAAGGGAAGTCCTGTGCAGGTGGGAGGGAGCTAGTGTCCAGCATGGCCTTTATTGAGTAGCCCTAAATATACAAGAATTTAATAGGAACGTATTTAGTACATATGTGTACATATATCCGCATACCCATATATTTGGGGTATTTTGGGGGAAATTTATTGAGAAAAATTTGAAAATAAATTTCAGTTTTATCAGGGTACTGGAGGATTTGGGGTTTCAAGGAACTGTGGAATCCAAATAATGTTGGTTTAGCTATTAAACTTCTTTATTGAGGACATTCAGACTTCTGAAACACAAGGCCACCTTTGTTTAAGCCTGACTGATACCTCAGTAATTCATTCTGGAGTGCTCAGGAAATGCTTGGGAAGCATTTTCATCCCTGACTCCTTGAGGAGCTCTTTCCTCCCGCCCCCTTCTCCAGCTCTTAATTCTTCTTGGTGTTGAGTTCTCCATGAGTCACTCAGAGCTGTCTTCCCCTCCCTTTTGATGTACCTTACATCACTCAATAGTGGTTTTTCATTGGCTACCTATGGATCATCAACTTCTTAGATGAAATATTATTTTCTATTCCGCAGCTGAATTTTATCAGAGGTGCTAGTGACCTTCTGAGACAAACCAGATGTGTGGAGTTATTAGCCCTTGGAGGTGATTTTGAAATGAGAAACGGCACCGTATTCTCCAAATAGTTGCTGTTATTTCTGTGCCTTAGAAACATCGTGAATCTATAGTAAGCTATGAGCTGTCACCTGAAGGGCTGGTGGTGAGGGGAATGGGTGAGAAGATCTGGTTAACATGTAGCTCTGAGTGGGGGGCTCAAAGTCTATGTTTGTTCTTGAATTCGCTACTCATTTACATTGTGGACTGGGAGACATATATGTGCCAGGTGGAGAGTGAAACGGCATCCACAGGTGGCTCAGAGGGAAAAGCAACACCTATTTATCAATTAAGAGGAAGTTCAACCTAATATCATAAAACGTTCTTGACGGCTGGGCTTGTTAAAGTATGAAACGGCCCTTGGGGAGAGCTTAACTTGGCACAGGCTTCACCTGGCCACAGTATTTATTAGTGATTATGAGATCCAGGCTAGGTCTCCCAGACAGGAACAAGCCTGGTTCCAGTGGTGTTTTATAGGTTTTGACATTGATTTTGCTCCAGACAAATAAATCTCTGACTGTTAACTTCCTCCCACCTTAATTCACCAAAAGAAACATGTTCCTGGTTTATTCAGCACACCACCTCCCTCCACCTCTGGGAACTCCTCCTGAACATGTGCTGTTACAATTTCCAGTGTGTATTCACCAATTTTACGGTGCCAGCATTTGCTCACTGATCTTCCACTGCCAGGCCATCTTTCCTGTCACCTGTCTTGGTTGTTATTTTCCTCCAAATGTATAGGATATAGTTTCTCTAACCAGTACCCAAATGCTAGATTGTCAAAGGGAAGCTGACAAAAGTATGCTGTGCTTCACACTGTGACAGGAGCTAATCAAAGCAGCCTTTTAATTGCTATAGTAATGATTTAGATGTGCAAAAAGTACTAAAGTTAAATGTGCATGACTAATTAATTAAGCACAGCTCACGATTGACAAACATATTTGGCACATTCAAAATCGAGACCACATTCCCGGTCGTCTTAACTTGGAGCCAAAAAAGAACGTGAGGCATGCAAAGCCCCCTTCCTCCCACTGTGTAGGTCTGCTTGCTATTCTCATATTTAGGTTCCTTATACATGGAGCATAGTTAATTGCAAAATGTTCCTGAGGATCTTATTTATTTTTTTAACAGAGAATTTTCATGAGTTTTGGCATATTTTTTCAATGTTTTAGTAGCTAAATTTTACCTAATACAGCAGAAGTCTTTTCCAATGGGGAAAAGATATCTCTATACCTGTGATTCATCTATCCGTCTATTTATCTCTCTATCACCTAGCTTTCATTTATTCATCTATTTTCTATAAATTCTTGTTGAATCAGCTTTCATGCTATGTAAGTATTTTACGTGGGGAAGTGCTTTGATGTGGAGACACAGAAAGCTATGGAATGCCATGTCGAGTTACCATGGAGCCCTCTCGCTGGAAATATGTACTGTTTTCTGTAGCAAATTCTTGAGGTGCCAAAGTAAGTCGGTCTCCTGGAGTCCTTGCTGAGCCAAAGCCATGCCGGGTCTGAAGAAGCTGGGAAAATATGCTTTCTGCAACTCACTCATGCTCATTCAGGGTGTGACGTGCTTTGTCACTTGGCTCCCAAAGTAGAATGGCTGTATTCAGGGAAACATGAGAAAAGTCACTTCCCTGGTAGCCTAGACATCCTTCCTCGTTTCATAAAGCAATGACCTCTGTTGGAATAAAGATCATTATATCTGGGTCAGGTACCATATTCTGTTTCTCGTAGTGAACCCTCAAATGTACCTGCAAAACCAAGTCCTCATTCTTAAGCCATCGCAGCACAACAACAGTGGCGAATCTCCCCTCATACAAATTGACTCTTAAATGTTTCACTCACCAGTGCAACACACTTCATGCATTTATTGAACCAGTACTGACCAGCTACCTGCTATGTGCCAGACAGTCTTCCACATACAGGCCATGCATGTCTGATACCAGACTGGACTCTGCCACTTACACGTGTGCATGCATGTGTAGGTGTACACACAGATCTTTCTTTTCCTTTAAGCTTTCTTTTAATGGCAGATACTCTGATTCTGTGTAGCTAGTAAGAACTTTTTATCCTTGATAGATAGTAAGAAGCATTATGTGATTATAATTATGAAAACTTTCAAAAATAAAGAAAAGTGCTGAAGACAATACTGTGAAACACCTAGGTAGCCATCAAGCGGAATTTTCAAATGACATTTGTTATATTTGCTTCAAAATTTTTAAAAAAATCAAAGAACTAATAGTTTGCTGATAAATCTTTCATCTCTTTCATTTTCATTTCCATTTCCCTCCCTGTGTTCCTTCCCAGAGGCACCACTATTATGATTCTGCTGTATGGACATCCCCTATATGGCTTATATTTTTACTAGATATAGAATATGCCTAAAATATATGTAGTATTATTTTCATACATTTTGTAAACTGATGGTTGCCAGATGGGAGAGGGCTTAGGGAGCTGGCTAAAAAAGATGAAGGGATTAAGAAGAACGAATTGGCAGTGACAAAATAGTCACAGGGAATAGTACATCATAGGGAATCTAGTCAGTAATGTAATAGCTGTGTATGATGCCGGGGGGTACTAGACTTATTGGGGAGATCAGTTCATAAGTTATATAAATGTATAACCACCATACTGTACACTTGAAAGTAATACATTATTGAATGTCAACTGTAATTGAAAAAAAGTCTGAAGATAAATTGTGAACCTGGAAAGAAAGGAAAAACCTTAGATTTCCATGTTTTTATTTAATTAATTAATTAATTAATTTCAGAGAGAGAAAGTAGTGGAAGAGAGAGAGATAGAAACATCAATGATGAGAGTCATTGATCGGCCACCTCCTGCACGTCCCCAACTGGGGATCGAGCCCTCAACCCCGGCATGTGCCTTGACCAGGAATCATAGGTCGATGCTCAGCCACTGAGCCACAGCACCCAACCTCCCTTGTTTTTATTATTTGAGCTTCAATTTTAATAGACCCTTAATGGGGAGCAGGAGAAAAGCTGAGGTGCAGGAGAAAAAGCTGAGGTTCCAACCAAGGTGGGGAGCTGGATTAAAGTCCAGGACCTGAAAGGTGACCCATATAGAGATTATTTGGAAAAACCCCACTCCTCCTGCATTCTCAAATAAGGCAGAAAGGAATCTTGCCCGGCTCAGCCTTGGCTCTAGGTGAATGGGCTGGGGGAGCAGAGGGGAGAAGATCCAGGGTTGGTATTGTGTACATCCTACAAGTTTTTTGGTTTTAAAAAAAATATATCTTTATTGATTTCAGAGGGAGGAAGGGAGAGGGAGAGAGAGATAGAATCATCAATGATGAGAGTGTCATCATTGATCAGCTGCCTCCTGCAGGCTCCCGACTGGGGATAGAGCCACACCAGCCAGGGCTGCATCCTACAAGTTTTGAAAGAGCACTTTCAGGGAACAAATGTTTTCACTGTCATTCAGTTCTAAATCTTTTATAATCCCATTTTAATTTCCTCTTTAACCTTTGATTATTTAAAAACACACTTTTCATTTCAAAATGTAAGAGTGTTTTTATTTTTTACTCTCTTTTTTATCCTAATTTAATTGCAGTGTGGTCAGAGTATGCAAACTGTATGCTATTAATATTTTGAATTTTCTTGAAACATTTTTGTTATTTAATAGTTAAGGTTTTTTGTAAATATGCCACATATACATGAAAAATATTTATTCTCTATTTCGGGAGTGGGGTCTAGTGTTCTCTAATGTATCTGTCCATTATGTCGTGTGTGTGAATTGAGTTGTCTGAGTCTTTGTCTGATTTATCTGAGTCTGACACAATCATATTAAAATCTCCCACTATAAATGTGGAATTATCCAATTTTCTTTGTAATCCTATCACTTTTTTCATTTATATATGTCTAAACTGTAAATTCATGCAAGTTCAGATTATATTTTCTTACAGACCTTTAATAAATCATTCAAAGTGAAACTCTTTATCTCTGTTAATGCTTTCAGCCTTAAATTCCACTTTATCTGCTATCAGTATAGCTCATTAAGATTCTTTTGCTAGCCTGGCCAGGTGTGGCTCAGCGGTTGAGCATCGACCTAGGATCCAAGAGATTGGGGTTTGACTCCCAGTTAGGGCACATGCCCAGGTTGTGGGCTCGATCCCCAGTTGGGGGCGTGCAGGAGGCAGCTGATCAATGATTCTCTCATCATTGATGTTTCTATCTCTCTCTCTCCCTCTCCTTTCCTCTCTCTGAAATCAATAAATATATATTTAAAAAAAATTCTTTTGCTTAGTATTTGTCTGGTCTTTTTAATCTCTTTATTTTCAACCCTTTGGTATTTGTTTTAGGTGTGTCTCTTGAAAGCAGCCCATTGCTGATCTATATCTATATATCTCTATCTCTATCTCTATCTATCTATCTATCTATCTATCTATCTATCTATCTATCTATCTATCATCTGTATATCCCTATATCTATAGATTTTAATCCACAGTTATACTAAGTATCTTGGGTAACTGAGTTTAATTTGTTTCCATTGATTGTGATTAATGACATAATTAGACTTACTTCTATCATCTTATGTTATTTTATATTTACCAAGCTTTTGACCTACTTGTGTTTTTATCCTTTCTTGCTCTTTCTGGATTTTACTTTTTTTAATGATTTCCTTTACCTGTACCCCAGCAGTTTGAAAAATTTAGATTCTGCTTTTTTAATCATTTTTTTACATTTTTAATATACACATTACATTTTCTACTTAAAGTTTAAAATTCTTCAGTATCTCTGTTTTCCTTCTGCACAAGATTAGGAATTTAGCAGGCTTTAATTACTCACAGAATCCCTTCTTCAATCTGTCATTTTATTGTCAGGTAGAATTTTAGTTTTATCAGTGTTTAGAGGAACAAAATCAGTTGGTGTTATGATTATTACCATTAGCAACCATTACTTAAATAGATTTACTGATACATTTTGTTAATTTCTTCGCTAATTATGCTCCTTCTTTCTGGGTTCATTTTTCTTCTTGCTGAAGTACATCCTTACTGGATCTATTGCAGCCAGAACAGCAGTGGTTTTGCTCCATATACAATTCTCACTATTTCCCCTAATTGTTTGGAAGCTCTTTCCCCACTGTCTGCTGACATCAATTCACGGATGAGAAGCCTGCTTTCAGTGTAATGACTGCTTTGTAGGTAATCTGTCTTCTCTCCTAGTAGCATTTAGGATTTTCTATTATCCCTACTGTTCTGAATTTCCACTGTGCTATGCTTGGATGTGGATATATTTTTGTTTTCTGTCTCGGAAATTGATGTAAACATTTACTCTGAGGACTCACATCTTTCTTCACTCCTCAGCCTGGAAAGGTCTTGGCCATTCTCAGGTGTTGTTTCTGCCAGGGATACCTCTCTGCCTCTTCCTCTATTTTGTGCTTCTGGAATTCTATGAGATATAGGTTGGAGCTTCTTTCACTCTTTTATGTCTTCCAGCCCTTTATCTTTTTATAATAATTATTATCTTTTTATTTTAAAAAGACCTCAAATTTCTGTGCTAAATCTGAAAAGAAAGAAACATCAATCGAGCTATCAGCTGTTAAGTGTGTATACACTTTTGGGGGACACAGTTATATATATCACTTTCTCATGGTTCTAAGAGTCAGAGCTATCCAAAAGTGCACATATTTGGAGAAATGTTGCTCCCCCATCCTTACTCTCCTTTCCATGGCCCCCTTTTCCTCCCTGTCCCACCAACAATCCGAAAGTAAACATGCTTATTAGTTACCAGTTTATTTTTCCTGCATTTCTTTTGCACAAATGAGCAGATACATATTTTCTTATATTCCTTTCTTTCTTTTATGAAGGGTAGCATACTGTAGATACTTCTTTTGTACTTTGCTTTTTAAATCTTTTGCTTAACAGTACATACATCCTGGCGGTCGCTCCGTATCAGTTCATCGAGACCTCCCGAATTCTTCTTTGCTGCGTACTCCACTGTGTTGGATGTACTGTAGTTTGTTTTGTTTTTTCACTACATATGGGCATTGAGATGGTCTCCAGTATTTTGCAATTACATTTCAGTGGATAATCTTGTGAATCTGTATTTTTGTGTCATTGGAGATTTATCTTTAGGCTAGATTCCCAGAAGTGAAATTGCTGGGTTAAAAGGTACAGGCACATGTGGTTTTGTTAGATATGGCTAAATTTCCCTCCAGGAGGGTCAGATCAGTTAGTCTATATATTAGCAATGTGTAGAGTGCTTTTTTCCTCTCACCCCTGCCAAGACAATATGTTGTCATACTTGTAAAATTTCACCAATCTAATTAATGAGAAATGATATTTCAGTGTTTGATTTTCATTTTTCTAATTATGAGTGAGCTTGATCACTTTGTATATGTTTAAGGGTCACTTCAGATTGTGTGTGTGTTCATGTCTGTTCATGTCATTCTTCCATTTTTCTATCGGGTTTTCAGTACTTTGTCTTTCGATTTTAAAGACTTCTTTATATAATAGAAATATTAGCCCCTTGTGTGTGGTATATGTTACAAATATTTTCTCCTACTTCGTTGAAGTCTTTTGACTTTGTTTATGGTTCTCTTTTTCTTTTGCCACACAAAACTTTTTATTTTTATGAAGTCAAGTATGTTAGTCTTTACCCTTTTATCACCTCTGAATTTTAAACCAGGGTTAAAAGCCTTTATCTAACCTGAAGATTAAATGGAACTTGCAGGCTTTAGGATATGTTTTAATGTCTGGGAGTTCTAGTTCCCCCTCTCCACCAGGCCCTCGTAGCTTTTTTATTTTTCAATATTTTTGGGGCTAGTCTTGCATATTTGTTTTTCCAAATAAACTTTAGTTTTAACTCCTCTAACTCCATAGAAAAGCTTGTTGGTATTTTAATTGGGATTGGGTTAAATTATAAATAAACGTAGGAAGAACCATTTATAATGTTGCATCATGCGACCCCAGAAAAAGGCTATCTTTCCATGTGTTCAGTTCTACCTTGTACCTTTTAGGAAGGTATATATTTTATTTTATTTTATTTTATTTATTTTGCTGTATCAATTGTTGCTCTATTTTATTACTCACTGCATCTTGTCATTGGTGTCAACTTTCTGGATATTTAATACTTTTTCCTGTTTCTTAGTCTGTGCTTCCATATGCCGTTTACATTTCTGTAGTTGGTACCATTTTATTCCCCCCCCCCCCCCCCCTTGCTCTTCATCGTAGACTTTGTGCAAAGGCTGCCTGGAAAAGAATGTTAGTGATGGGGACCCCGGCCCGGGTTGGGCAGGCCTGGAAGGAGCTATAGCCTACCCGGTGGGGCCTGGGCCGAGTTCCATGGTTGGTGACACAGGAACGAGGGCTTGTTTATAGACTGCTCATAATAACATTCAACCAGTGGAAACTTGAGTTATGGGGAAAATGGAGGAATAAGTCTAGATTAAATAGGCATAAAGCCCGGGGCTGGGCTGTATCATAACGTTGTAGAATGAGCATGGGCTTTGGAGTCAGACAGTCTGGGTTTGAAGGCAGCTCTGCTGTTTCCTGGCAAGCTGAGCCTCAGTTTCTCATGTGTGATAGATGTTAATAGTACCTATCTCAGGGTTTCTGTGATGATTAGAGATGATGCACATAAACCACCCAGTGTCTGTTAGATAGATTATAGATATAGATATAGATATAGATATAGATATAGATATAGATATATAGAGATATGTGAGTCATCACATCACATCAAATAGACCAGACTAGAATAGACTATGATCTGTGATATAACAGAATATGAGCCTGTGACTTGTAATCAGATTTCTCCTGCTCTTCCTCAGTTCTCCTGGGATTTTGATGCACTTTTTAGGCTTTGGGGGTATGGAGGACAGCTGGTCATTACCCTTCAGGTTTGGGGCTGTGTCTAGAAGCCTGCAGTTTTAAATGTCGGACAGAAAATTACAGGCTTAACAGGGGTTTAGTGCCCACATGGAGCTAATGGAAGATGAATCCTATGAGTTGTAGGGATCTTATCTGTAGGTATATTCTTCCCTGGGGAGCCATCCTCCCTGTGGTCTGAGCTTTTGATTGAATCCTTGACAGTTTGAGCTGCAGGAAATTATTGGCTTTGGCTTGTGAACCACCAGTAGTGGGGACGCAGAACTGAAAGAAGTAATGCTTTGATTTATATTCTGTTGGCTAAGGGTTTGTCACTTATAGAGATACGTAGTGGGATGGATTAGGGGAGAGAGAGCTGGATGGTGGGTTATCTTAAATATCTATATGAATAGCTAAAGTAACAAGACTTCAGGCAGGGGATTGAAGACATGATAAAACTTGCAGCCAAGAGGGGTGACAAGGCTGCACCCCATTCTCTGCCTGGGGTAGCATCTAAGCATATAGAGTTGAATGTCTAGTCAGTAAAATTAATGGAGGTAAAAGTGTGATGGGAAAGGCCTGGAAATCCTAGGAGTTCCCCTTCAAAGTCAGAAATAAAAGGCCTGTCATTTAGTAAGTAATGTAACTCCTGCTGACAGGAGAAAGGAAAGGGAGAAGAAGGGCAAACTGGGACCTGAGGGACAAAATTAATCGATAGAGTGAAACAACAGGAAAGTCAGAGAGACAAAATCAAGTGTTATTTTGCTAAATTCAAGACTTCTGGTCAGCTTATCACTGGAGAAATAGAGCACTATGAGTAAGTCAGATACATGAAGAACCTTGATTGTAAGGTTAACTATTCCTCCTTTATCCCATAATATTCAGTAGATCAGGTGGGAAGTTAAAATCTGCTGATTTGAGTTTCAATTTTGATTATTTCCTTTGCCCTGCATGTGAAGAGGCCAGCGGACCTTAAAATGACCAAATGGCAGAAAACCAAGGGGAAAGGGACAAGCTTAAGTGCCCGGCCTAGATAATTAGTCTTTGGATAATCAAGAATGGGGTGTATTATAATCCTAATACTGGCACAGTAATTAGACTTAGAGGCTTTGAACTGTGATGTGATAATTTGCATGTGTGGATATGAAGCTGAATAGTTTGGGGACACTTCAGTTTTTAATTAGCAACAAAATAATTGATCCTTCATTTTCTCAGCATATGAACATCTTGCTTCATATTTCTGGGAACTCTAGAAGAATGAAATAAAAATTCAGCAACACTGACGCAGTGACCACAGGTGCTCTTTTGTTTTTCTAAAGAAGTCCTTCTCCCATGTTACTTTGTTATTTTGAATGCATACAGTGTGTCATCCCCAGAGCACCTTTCAGACTCACTGTTTTGAGACACAGCTGACTCCCAATTATACAAGTAAAAGCAATTATCTGGATTCTCACCATGAATTTAAGATTATAGTTTTATGCTTATTTATAAAAAAGTAACACAAGCCAGGAAAACAACTTACTTAAAATGCAGCATGTGCTCTGACTGATTTGAAGTAATAACAGCAGTCATATCCCTTGTGGTTCTTCAAGATGTTCCTTTCTTCCTGTGCCATTTGAATCAAATGTTCTGCTTCGATTTTGATGTCTCTCTTCTAATTGTTGCACTTTTCTGGGCTCTTTGCATGTTAGAGATGAAGGGAGAGAAAGAACTAAGAATCCCAATCAATAACATTTTAAAACTCAAGTTTAAGAGTTATTTTGGTTAACAATTAAGATTTCTACTTTGAATTTAAGTTAGAAATTCAGTTGTTAATTAGAACACCCACAAAGTGGAATCTCTGCTTTCCTCCCAAACAGCGTCCTTATTAAGCACAGAACAGGTTTGTGATTCTGTAGCTCCTACTATTGTAGAGAACACAGAGAAGATAATACTCATCTCGAGTATCCTTAAAATAAACCTGATGAAATATTTGAACAATACAAATATTCCATAATTAATTGGAACTCTCCTTAAAAATAATCATCTTCAGAGATTGAATGGTGGAGAATATTTACAATATTAAAAAAAGTCATGCTATATTTAGCGTAAACCATAAAATTAAAAATACCAAAAACAGAACACAAAAACTGCAACTCTTGCCAGTAGGGCCATCAACTTTACACCGTCTCAAAAAATGAGTCCAGCTGAAAGGTAGATATTCCTAAAGCCTGGTGATTTACACAAACTCCAGGCTCTTTTGAAATGAAGTTTAATGTTTACACTTATTCTTTTCTGTCTCTTAAACTTTCTGGACTTAGCAGACATGTTGGTACTGTTCTAATATTTAATTCTTATCTTAAATTGTGTATCTTTTAAAACTTGTCTTTCCAACTAGGTTATAAGCTTCTTGAAAGCAGGGGCCGTATATTTAACATTAAAAAAAATCTTACATAGCGTCTGGTAACATACCTTGATACATCAGAAACCCAGCAGACAGATACTTCTTCATTGATTTAATTGCTAATATTTTTAATCATGTCATGTGCTTGAAAATCTTCATTTTCTTTAAATATATGATCTTAAGAGGTTTGCTTCCTTCTGAAATGTGATTTTATTACATTTAGGAACTTGATTCCCAGTTAAATGCATTCTATTAACTGAGAGACACCTGCACAGATATGCCCCTCCCTCCACCAGCACACACACAGGCAAAAGTAAAGGTGGTGGTGGAAGTGTGAAATGATGGAGAAAGGGGCAGGTCTATCTATTTGCATTAATTAAAGAGGCCCGTGAAGGAGACATTGGTTAACGGCAAAGGTAACTAACAGCCTAAGTTTGTGTCCTGTATCAGAGCTCGCAGAGAGCTCGCAGTAAGAAGCCTTTGTATTTAAGTAGCAAAATGGAAACTCTTTTTTCTATACCTAGTTTCCTTAGAGCATCTTACTTTGGGCATATGGAAATTTCATACTCCCCAAAACATTTATCTCTCAGCCCTCTGCAGTACCGCCGATTTCCCCCTTGAACTCTGATTGTGAGGGTTGGAGAGAGCCGGCAGTTCCGCAAGCAGAATTAATCTCCTAAATCCAATGTGTACCTTTCAGTGTGGGATAGAGCAGGGGAAGACAGAGTTGTTGGTATTAATATAGTAAATGGCTTCTCTAAGCTGAATGGTTGTAAGCAGGCTGCTAGCTCCTGCATCCTGACAGTAAGCCTGCATTCTATTGCCCTCCAGTAAAGAGCATTTTAGGGCACGGCTCTTGCTCCTTGCAACAATTGTGGGAGAAACCTGAGGGTAAAGGCAACTGCAGATCTTCCTCAAAAGCTGACCGAACACTCCCTTCTCCCTTCTGCCATCAGAAATACAATCTTCTTAATACTCACTGTTAGTTGGGGCCCCCGAGTTGAGCCCTGTTCAGAAACTTCCCGACTTCCTGTTGCCACTATGACCTTCTGACCAATATCAGCCACTGGCTCTGGGCATTAACGGAGCTGTCGGTTAGTAAAATCACAGTGACCATCACTGTCCAAGTTAAGTCTTAAAATGAATGACATTAATAAAAATGTATCACTTATCATATATATGTATATGAGATATATATTTACCAACTTTATATCCTTTAAATATGGATAGGGTGCTTCTATAATACTGTATCTGCCCCTTCATTGTGTTTTTTATTACGTTGTGCCCTGTGTTAAAATGATGCCCGTATCTCATTTCATCTACCAGCAGTCAAACACTTGAGGTCCGTGTGTGTCGCCCCACCCCTGCTATTGTCCGCCTTTGCTAGTATGGTGCCTTGCACTTAGCTGGTTTGCAGCAGATACTAAGTGATGAAGAACTTGGTATTTGTTACCGCTATTTAAATCTCCCCGCCGTGTGCCGCACCCCGTGTGACCTCGCCGTCTGGTGGCGAGGCGGGGACCGGTGAGCGCGGCAGGCTCTGTCTGTCCCCCTGGAGGCCGCGCCTCCACTTCGGTTGGGAGGGCTGAGAATGGCGCTTTGCTTTCAGGGCTCTTCATGATAACACCCCAGCGGTTCTGGCTTTAGTCGCCTAACAGGGGCCACACCATAATTCCAGGCGTTGTTTTGGTTGCTCACTGGTCGCTCATCCATTTACGAAGAGGATTTGAATGATTTTTTCCCAAATACCCTTGCATCACCCCCCCCCCCCGCTCTCTCGCTCACTCCCCCTACAAATGGTCCCCTGCACCTTGGCATTAAACCGCCCAGAAGCGATTAAGGTTGTCCCCATCGGAGACTCATTGCTTACGTCTCCCAGATGTTTTATGTGTTGAATCATGTCAGTCCTCACATCCATTCCTATGGACTTTAATACTTACTCAGCCTGAGAAGCCTTAGTTTGTTCTTATTAAAGTTCTTCTTGCAGGTCAGGTTTTAAGAGATGGGAAGTGCAGAAGTGTGTGTGTTTTGCCCCCTGCTACACAAGGCTCTGCTGCCGTGGTTTATGCTTGCTTTTCCTCTCCTAGGAGGACAGAGATCTGCATTCTACAAAAATCCAGCCAGAGCAGGGCCAGTTGTCTGGGATTTTCTGTAATCTAATAGAGCAAGTTTAATGACTCAAGAGAGGCTGGCTGTATATTGCAGCTCATGGCTCATGAAAAGATGTACTATGTTAATTTTCTGAACTGGGTCTGTTAGGCTGAATCACATTATTTTGGTAACGCCTCTCCTGAATTAACTGCAGTTATTTAAGCGTCCAGCATCTCTAGCTCACCAAGGGAAGGTGAGCTATTAAATCCCAACTGGACCTCATCCTCTCTGGAGGAAAATGGCTAATGGAGACAGAGTCTGAAATGGTTTAGGGTAAAAGAAATGCTTTTCCTCTGGGCAGCACACTTCTCCCCATTGAAAAATATGGGTAACAAATGTCAGGAGCCCCTCCTTTTAGAGTACTTCGTTGTTCCTGATTCTTTCAGGATGAACCCCAAACTCCTTAACAGTGCACAGGGCTTCTTGCCCTCTGGTGCCTGCCCTCCGCTCCAGTCTTCTCTCATTTCCTCCTTTCTCTCTTCTCTCCAGCTGGGTTGAACTACTCTCAGGACACCAAAAGGCTATAGTCTGTCCCCTCTGGGCTAATCTATGCAGAGGCATTCTGCCTGGAACATTACTGGCCACCTCTCCACATCTGCCTCACTATTAGCAATAACAGTACCAGTAGTTAAGCTCTGTGCTAAGTATGACTTACATGGATTCTTTCATGTGCTCCTACAACAACCCATGATTCCTATTTCTCAGATAAGGAAACTGAGGCTTAGTGAGTGTAAGAGCCCTACTCAGGATCCCACAGCTAGTAAGTGGTAGCACAGGGAGTTAAGCTAAGTAGCCTGACTCTGGAGCCCGCTCTCGGCTGTACAGCCTCCCAGCATGTGAACTAAACAAGATTATGAGGCTCCTTCTCATTATTTAGACATCGCTTGCTCCAGAATCTCTCCCTGATATGGCTCTGTTCCAGCCCCCTACTGGGTTATGTGCTCTTCCTTTGCTTGCCTTCCATGTCTCCCCTTATTGCACTTACCATACAAATCCCCTGTAATTGCTTGTTTGCTTGTCTGTGTCTCCAGCCTGAGAGACCCATAGGGTAAGGTCCCTCTGCCTCTCTTGCCATTTTATCCCCAACAGCTACCCCAAAGCTTGGTGTTCAGCAGGAGCTCAATAATTGTTTATGGCCCTTTGATTCAACTTAGCTCCACTGAAATCCCTGCACAATTCTTTTGGCAGGAAAAGATTAAACCTCATCTTACTGATTTCAGGCTTTAAATACTCAGCAGCTCCTCCTTTCTTTGGACTCCAGAATTATGTGACGAGTCTGAGGGTTTCTCGTCCTTAAGAGAGCCTAGCCATGGGGTCAAGGCGGTCACTCAGTTAGGCTTTTGTTCACTCCAGCTTTCTCTCCCTATTAAATTCTTATGTACAAAAGAGATAAACCAGGAGGTGGCTTATTGGTTTACAGAAAGATTCATCAAAGGAGTCTCACTTCTCATCGGGCCTGTTATCCTGTATCATGTGACACTGAAGCTGGGAGAAACCCTGGACTATAGCTCATTGACCCTTTTTAATTGGGAGAGAAAAGTGAAGTGCAGAGAGCCTCAAATTAACCACTAGTTAGTGGCCAAGCCAGAGCTGTAATTCACATCTTTTATTTGTTTATTTATTATTTATTTATTTATTATTTTTAAAATGTTTTATTGATTTCAGAGAGAGGACAGGAGAGGGAGAGAGATACAGAAACATCAATGAGAGAGAGTCATTGATCAGCTGCCTCCTGGACGCCCCCTTCTGGGGATTGAGCCCTGACCGGGAACTGAACCATGATCTCCTGGATCGTAGGTTGATGCTCAACCACTGAGCCACACTGGCCGGGCTCCACATATTTTATTTAAATGATGAAGTTACTGGGCACACTTAAAATATGATTACAAAACTTTTTTTTACCTTCACATTTATAGGAATAAATGTGTTGGCTCTAAAACAACATATCACTATTTATATACATCATCGGTGCAGACACAAAAAAAGGTTTTGAAAAAACTTTGTTGAAGTCTAACAGACATTCAGAAAATTGTGTATAGCTTGATGAATTTTTATAAAGTTAATACAACTGTGTAACCAGCACCCAGATCAAGAAGAAGGATGTTAACAATGGAAGATTTTTACTATAAATAATATGCAGTTACTTTTATATTATCTCCTAAATATGTTCTATAAAACATATCACAGGCTTAGAATAACAGAGGGTCCTTATGGGGGTGAATGGAGAGGGAAAGGAACTTTTAAGATGGCAATTTATCCTCATGTGCGACTCTTACCATATTATGGTAGTGAAAGCATGTATCTGTTTGCTTTTGTGTAATGAAGATGTGGTTTTCTTATTTAGCTGTTTGTTTCCAAAATTAACATGCGTTCAGGCTGATGCTGTAAAGTCATCAAGGGCAATACTGCGTGACTCTAACTCACATTCTATAGGGCTCAGTGTCTACTTAAAGCATTTTTGATGATTTGTTACATGGGATTTGTAAGCATATGTGTGTACGCTTCATTCTTTTTAAAACAAAGTGAGATCCCAAATCCATTATTAGCCGTGTGTATGCTCTGAGCATGGCGGGTTTGCATGGAGCTCAATATGTGTTTTGCTTACTCTCCTGGGCAAGCTTCAGTGTGATTCTGTGCAGACTAACTGGCATTAATGTGTTTGATTGGAGAGCTGACCTGACTGTCCTAACCCGACTAACCCATGCCTGTGACCCAGCTCCTTAGCACCAGGCTCTAAATGTCCGATTTACTATTACCTGATATAGAACTTTATTCCCGATATAGACATCACCCAAAACTTTGGGTAAATTATGTAACCTGAAATACTTTCTTCATTCCAACTGCTGGAATAACCAATCTGTCACATAATTATAATAAATATTTGGGGGTTGAAACTTCTGCCTAAAATTGGATCAGAATGTGGCACTTACCTGAAAGGCCATTATATTACGTGAACGTTTTCATTGTACAGTTCAATTAAGGGAACAGTGACTGGGCAATTTCTTGAAGAGTCTCTCATGATCTGAAAGTTGCTTAGCCCAATGGATTTTTAATAACACCCTAAGAAAGCTTTTTTTCCTCATTTCCTATCTCCACCCAAGGATAAAATTCATCCATTATTCAGAGCAGTGGCTCAACTAACCTTAGTCCAGAAAAAAGGTTCCTACCTGGTTTAAACTTACTTCCTGCTGTCTAGAATAGCCCATTCAGCAAGCAACTTAGTAATTTACTTAATTAACATGTACTGTGTCTTCCTCAGGGCTGAGCAGGGTTCAGGTATTCGCTGTAGCTAATTTTACCTTTTTCCTTTTTGGGCCCCATTCTGCTGTCCCTTAGCCTTATCTGCGTATAAGAAAAGCTCAGTGGGAGACTAGCAGTAGTGTGATAAAATTAAATAAACTGTCACAAAAAGGCCTGGGAGTTTGAAAGGTGTCTCTTAACTTCAGTGGGGAGGCAGAATAGCAGGGTCCTTGCCCTTGGCTTGGATTCGGTTATGTGGCAAGTATATGACGGTTATGTATGTTTGCTGTCATTGGACACTTTTTTTATTCACATGAGAACCATATTTAAGTAGGATCACTACTGAGTGTACACATTCCCCAGTAAAGGGAAGTGTTGACATCCTGTTGATGCCACCGAAGCCTGTTAGGACTGTTAATTTGGTTGTTCATTTAGGCATGCATGGTTGCCACAGCAACGACAATCTCAGAGCTCCTTCAAGCCCTCTGTCAGTGAGCATCTGTTTAGAGTCCTACGAAGGTGTCATAGTTTCTCTCCTTCATGTCACAGATTGAACCCCTCATTTGCTCTCCTTATCAACTACGTATTTATCAAGAGTCCCTAGAGAGAGAAGAGGATCTTTGCTGGGGCCAGTAGAAAGAGACATCTAAATGAAAACCAAGGCCTTTGTTTTCCATGCGCTGCTGCAGAAGACCTCAGAATAGGTGGCTTGGAAGTCAGACGATTATTAACAACTTTGGTCAGCTGAAATGTGAATAAGCCCTTGGCAGAGTTCACCCAATCTTTTATACAGGGTGGCCAGGACACTGAGTGTCCTGCTTAAAGCCAAAACTGTAAATTGTAACCCAAACTCCCAGTGGAATGCCGTAATAGGGTGCAATCTCTTGCCAACTATTTTTCATAGTCCAAGACCTTCTCCTTAAGAACCATGTGGTTTTCAGAAAATATGTGTCTTGAAGGGACACATTTTCTCTTTTTTTATTTCCTTCTAATCACGGACTGGTAGTGAAAGCTTACAATGGTTTCAAAAGCTTTTGTTAGAACCGATAGATAACCATCTTCTAAGACACTACTCAGCAGGAGCCCTTGTCTTTGAACCTGTCCTAATTTATCTCATCTGCAATTTATACAGTCAGAATTGGAGGAGAGTAACAATTTATAGATAAATTATGAGCTAGCCAAGAGAAAGGAGCTGAGACAGGGGCAGTCTGCCTTTTATAGCCTTTTATAGTTGAGATGAGATGTCTTAAGTACTTGCAGAATCTTTAGTTGAAACTTACATGTAAATGTTAGGGCATCTGACTGAGTAAGTTTATCAAAACATCATTATAGGTTTCCTACTCCTGTCATTACTCTGATCAAGATGATCAAAAACAGATTTTTGTATTCATCACAGAAGAGAAACGTACTCATTTCTCTTCACATTCTCTTACCTAATGATACCTATTGTTCAATAATAGATAATATTTAACAGTAAAATCTTTTACTTGGAGTAAATTGTCTTTGAGAAGAATTCAACTTTGAATTCTCTACTGATCAAGTAATTGTCATTTCCACCTTTCAGTTTAGAGGAGAAACTTCTAGGCTGAATAGTATTCTTAGGTGGGAAGGTTGAGTCTGGGTTACTTGGGCTTCCACGGGACAGTGAGTATGTTCTGAGGGCTTCTTTTTTGCAAATGTTTGTGGGGACTCCTGGGACCAATTTCTGTAGGACTCTCCTATTCCCACCTCCCTTTCTGGATTCTTTTTACTTTTTATTCCCATTTTATCACAAAAAACTCTTCATTTCATTTTATTTTTTACTTCCCTAAGATCATAAGATTATAGTATTTTTGAGCTAGAAGACACCTCCCGTTTTCTCTTATACATTTCTGTCCTCAATACTTACAATGCCTAACTGTGCTCATGTTTTCCACTTTTTAAAACTTGTATACATGAATTTGTTACAGCTGAGCACAAACCAATCATTTTATTATATACAATGTATTATACCAGTTTTAAAGGAAACAGCCCTAATTACAAATGAGATTTTTTTTCTAGTTCTAGCTCTGATTTTAATTCATGGGCTACCCTGGAGAAGTCTCTTAATTTTGCTAGGTCTAAGTTTCTTTATATGTTAAATAAGAACAGCATTCTCTGTAACTTATTATAAAGATAAAATGAGATAATGTATGTGAAGGCTCTTGGGAAAGTGTGAGGTCCTGTATGTAAGTATGAGGTATGTGGATACCCATTTACACTGCCTGGCTCTAGAGTCCACATCTGCCTATTGGCCTTAACTGTGCCCTTGGACAAGGTAGCAAAAATCCTATTTTAAATCCACTGCAAAAATGTAGATTTGCCTTGACCAAATAATTTCACACTAGAAATCTATACTGCAGAAATAGTCATACATGTGCATGCAACCACAAATGTTAACTGAAGCATTGCAATTGAAAATCTGGAAGCAACTGTAATTTTCCATCAATAGGAAGAAAGTTAAATAAATATCCGTACCGCAGAATACACTGCTACTCTAAACAAATAAGATTGATGCATTCTGCAATTGCAGGGAAGTATCTTTAAGACATAGATTATGTGAAAAAGCAATTCACAAAACAGTACATAGTATATGATCTCATTTATGATAAAAACATACACACAGAAATGAAACAAAAACTTGAGCTACATAAGCAATGTATTTGTATATAAATTTTTAACAGCCCTATGTCACCTCATATTCCTATGTCCCTCTTATTATACTGTGTAGTGCAGAGAGAAGAGGTTAAGAAATGGTTCTGGAGTCACACTGACTTCAATTCCTGGCATAACACTTACGACGTGTAATTATGGGCAAATGACTTAACCTTCTGTGCTTCTCTTTCCCATCTCTAAAATGGATTTGACAATTTAACCTAACTCAAATTATTTTAAATGCATAAAAAAAAAATCTAGAGCACATTTGATTATCCTGTGACACAGGATAGTGCCAAAGCTTTTATGAAGTTGGAATATATTGCAGTCTAGTTGTTTCCAGCTTTCGAATCTTGTCCCCCCTTCAACTGTAACTCCTGATTGTAGAGTTTCTTTTAATAGTATCCTACATGGTCAGTATCGTGCTAAGAATATGGCAGACTCTGAAGATATATGTTTCAAAATAATAATGACATTTTGTCTAACAAAAAAGAGGGTTTTAACTTGAATTTTCTATTAGTCTACTCATTCACTAGTTTGGGAATAAATTATTCAGTAATTCAACAAACAGGTGTTGAGCATCCATTACAGACCAAGCATAGTAAGTATTGGTGCACAGTGGTGATGTGATGTAAGGCTTATGTAAATATCTAATTTGACTGAGTTCTCTCTACCTGGAGGTCTGAACTGGTCCACAGTTTGGTGCCTGGTCTTGAATAGACTTTATGCTGTCACTTAATAATTCTTTTATATGTAGAATACTCTTCAGTGACTCAGATGAAAATGAACAGAGGAAGCCAGTAGGGCCTTGGAGAACCTGATGGAGCATGAAGTGCCCCAGATGATTCCGAAGGCCTACAGACCTGGAGCATCCTTTCCTCTGGTTGAGAGATCTGTAGTGAATGTTCCAGTTACAAGCAGGCTGAAGCTTGCACAGCAAGTCTAGGTTTAAGAGCATTACCTCTGGAGCCACACTGCTTGAGTTCGAAGCTAAGCCCACCATTGCCAGGTGGGTAAAGTAATCTTGGGATAAACATATACTCCCTCTGCCTCAGTTTCCTCACTTGTAGAATGGTAGTAATAATATGACTTCCTTGGGTTGTTTTGTAAGTGAAAAGAGATGATATATTTGAAGTACCTAGCATAGCAGTTAGCATTCAACAAATGATAGCTATTATTATTGTTATTATTTTAAAATTATTTTTATTGTTGAAAGTATTACAGATGTCTCCTTTCCCCCCATTAACCCCCCTCACCCCACACTGCTATTATTATTTTAAAATCAATCTTATCAAGGAATAAAGCAGCCAGTGCACCAATGTGGGGGCTTCTGGCACCAAATAAATGTGGAGATGGGATAAAAGCAGGAGACTTTAGGAGATAGTGAGTAATGAGAATCAGAGATAGGATGAAAGTACAATTGATAAAGGCCAAAGAATCAGAGGATCTTAGGATTTTAAGAGTCAGAATCCATTCATTCACTCATCCATCCATTCATTCCCATATACTGAGCACCTACTATGTGCTAGAAGCTGTTCTGGTTGCTGAATCTATGCAGTGACTATAATATTGCTGCCCTCATGAGCTTTACATTTTGGTGGCAGAAATGGGGCCATAGGGTTCCCCTCTTATCACATGCAGGAGCCCTGCTACAATGCACCAAATGCTGATCCTCTGTCCTCTGTTTTTACATGCCCAGGAAAAGTGCATTAATGAGCAGGAGCAGCACCTTCCACTCTTGGACAGCTGGAAATGTGCAGCTCTTGTTAAAGTATCTAGGTGTAACTCTGTGCATTGAAAATAATGCTCAACTCTGAATAAAGTTAACCTGCTTCCATAGGATAGCATTAGAAAGATCCTAGAGGCTCAGGAGAAAACAAACTTTGGCAAATACAATCCAGGATTGGAAGGGTAGGAAGAAACAGTGAGATCATTTAGGTGTGTGGCCATCAAGAATGCTGCAGAGGGTTTTCTGGCAGAACTATAGGCAGACCCATAGTCTGATGAGGCAGAATCATGAAATATGACTAGGGGGCTCCTGTCCACACCCGAGAAAGGTTCAGTGGTCTCATATCTGACGTTCCTCTCAGCCATGTCTGCCCAGCTCATTAACTCACGTGTTCTACTATCTGTACTGCTGAAGCTCTTCCTGAGAAGGAAGAAAACCTTCCCTCCAGGGAGGTCACCAAGGATTGCAGCGCTTTGCTTCATGCAGACATCCCCCCAGGGAAGGAGCCTTCACTCTCCCTGCTATGTGGACAGATTGAGGAGCCCCCAAGGCTTGACAGCAGGTCAGTGCCAAGCCAAGCTTCCAGAACTCAGGTTTTTATCTGAACTTAACTCCTCTTTCAGAAGAGCATTCATTGCCCTTTGTTTCTTATTTCCATTTAATCCCCATGGATCACAATTTTGTTCTGTGGATCCATCTAGCAAAAACACAGGATTCAAGGGCTCTTGGTTCTTGACTGGTTCACAGGACTACAGAATTCTGAGAAGATCAGTCCTCTCACTACAGATGAGGAACCAGGGCTTGGGAAAGTCAAATGACCAGCCAAGGTCAAGTGGCTACTTGGCGAAAATGCTGGACTGGAACTAAGGTTGCCAGGGTTCTGGCAACCATACTAACATATTTTTTATTAGCAATGGGAAAATATGCTCAAGAATAACTCATAAACTTCCTAGAATAGAGATCTTAGATGGTCATAAGTAAAAGAATATAGGGTTGGAGTTTTCAAGTGCCCTTTCCCTTTATTCTATTTAAAATAATGTCTGGTTTGGCACAGCCATGAATCTGAGATGTGTTCTACTGGAGAAGTCTGCATGTGTGCCTGTGTGCCCAGGGGTGATGTCAGTGTGGCTCCCTGAAGATTTCAAGAGGATGCCTTCTCTTGGGTTTTATTTATAGTAAAATAAATCTGTGGTGGTTTTGGTTTTCCTTGTCTTATGAGCTGGGGGAGTCAGCCAGGAAGCCACTGTCTCCTGATTTTCTACGTGGTCCTTATCCATTGTGGTCATCATCTGGGTCCATTCAGATCACAGTTGAGACCATGGACCTACATGATCTCCCAGGGACTGTTCATGTGGTCGTCAGTGGGGAGGGAAAGGGGAGGTATGCAGGCAAACAACAGGGACCAAAATATTTCTTCTGAAAGCTCTCATACTTGCAGTGTGAATTCACCACTGGAAGGCTGCCATGTTTTCTATTTTCAGATTCCATGTCCCTTATGTGTCGCTCTGCTGCTTTTTATTCTGCTGTATAGTGCGGAGGGTAGAGGTGAAGACAGTGAGTCCTGGAACGGGACTGTCTGATTTCAAATCCTTTGCATTTACTAATTTTGTGATTATGGGCAAATGACTTAATTTTTATGTGTTTGCTCCCTACCCTTAAAGGGATTTGGCAGATTTATGTAACTCAAATGATTGATGTGAAGACTAACTAGATACAGTATAGACACACTGGCGTGCAGTAGCCCTCAGTGAATGTTAGTTGTTGCCGTTTAACATCCGCTTGGGTAACCCAGCAGTGTGGAAAGAACACTGGGTCAATGGGTCAGGAGACTCAGGGTCTGGTCCTGGCTCTCACTTTTATGTGAATGCATGAACTTGAGAGTCACTTGATCCCAGCTCAGAGAATGCAAGACACAGAAGCAATTATTGTGTCCAATCTCCTCAACTTACCAGTGAAACTGGGCCTTGAGAGAGGAAGAAGCTCACCCAAAGTCCACAGGGAGTTAATGCCCAGGCCAGGATCAGCTAGCGCCGCCCTCTTGATTTCTAGCCCAGAGCTCTTATGTTCATTACTTTGGGGACAGAAGACCTTGCCAAGTGTCCCCAACTTTGCTGAAGACCTGAAGACTTTGGAGTTGGCAGGCAAATGGTTCCTAACAAGCTGCCTTTGGGTTGTGGCCATTCCAGAAGCAGCAGCCAGTGTATTCTAATATGTCATGGTTGGTAAAAGTGTCATAAGCAAAGTAATGCCTTCAAGACGCTACTGGGTGAAAGCTTCTGCACCTACGGAGATCCCAGAAAACTCTTTCCAGACTGACATGACAAAGTTGAGCAGTTTTTTAAAGCCCAGCGGCTTAATAATTGACTCTGTTTCTTCCTTTCTTGGTTCCTGGCAGAAAAGCTCACAGCGACTGTGTCTCTATCTTAAACTGCATGTCTCCTTTTGAACTCTCACCATAGGTCCTCACCATCCCTTTCCTTCTCTCTTCTGACTTCCACTCAGGTCCTGGACTGATAGGTTGATCAGAATATCCAGTCTCCGGTACATGGCTTTGACCCACAAGACCCTCTTTCTGTTTTGCACCCTGGCAGCAACAGACGCTCAGCAAAGCTGTTCCTCTGCTCAGTATTCTAACTATATCTCAAGTTTCTGCCTCTTGGCCATTGCATGCATTATGCCTCTCCATTGATCCTTGCTGAATCCTCTCAGATTAACTATTCTATTTCTCTGAGGCCACAATAGTCTTCCTGCTCAGAAGTGGCCTCCTGCTCCTTAGAACTTTCCTAGCATGTATTGATGGTAACTGATAGGTTCCATATACCTGTAGTGTTCTATCTCTCTTAACAAACTCCTTAAGAACCATATACTGGCATCATTTTCTCCCCCAAAACACTTAACTGAGTTCCTTGCCCATTGCAGGGACTCAGTTAGACCTGCTTAAACAATTGTAGACTTGTTAGTGGGGTTGAATAAGGGGCTCCAGCCTTAATCAAAAGGTTATTCCTTTATATCAAAAGTGCTTTCTGTCCTGGCCAGTTTGCCTTAGTGGTTAGAGTGTTGGACTGCGGACTGAAGTGTCTCAGATTCGATTCGGGTCAATGCATGTATTTCAGTTGCAGGCTAGATTCTCCAGCCCTGTTTGGGACACATGTGGGAGGCAACCAATCAATGTGTCTCTCTCACATCAATGTTTTTTTCTCTCTCTCCCTTCCACTTTCTCTGGAAAAATGATCCTAGGGTAAGGATTTAAAAAAGTGCTTTCTTCCTAGGTGTCATTTTGAGTCCATGATAAGTTAGTTACAGCCATTTGAAGGCTCCTTGAAGTGTTGGCAATGTCCATTCATTTTTAGAATTCTACTTGTTAGACATCTGGAGTGACACATTTTAAAAATTAAAGTGAATTAAAATTAATTTTGCTCTTTTTTTGTTGGGCCAAAATGACAACACAAGATAGATAAGCAAAACAAATTAACACACTTTAAAAATGCTATTAAAAGTTTAAGGATGTCAAAAGGCATGATGAGTGAAGGAGCCCTGAAACTTTCGCTCACTCACCCACCCATTCATTCAGCCGGCAAACATATTCACGCTGTTTGACTTCCTGCCTTTCAGGAGGAAACACAGTCCTGTTATTTTGTTTATGCAAAATTCTATATCGCTATTAGAGCCTGATGCTTCTGAAATTGTTTGCCAAAATAATGGTCAGAATTAGTTTTTGTTTGTAGGAATACTTTGTGACAACTTTTATTCCCGAATTCACCCAGGGGATGGGGTGGGGGGGAGTGGGATGCAAAGATTAATCTTCGGAGTCCCTTAAGCCTTTTCTCCCCCATTTTCTGTTTGCTTTTTAAATTTTGTATTTAGAGAATAATAGGTGCGTTTTTCTGTGGCTAATTAAAAGCATGTAACTCGAGATTCTCAGGCCAGTAATTAAACTGAGGAGCTCACTGAGTAATGCTTACTTTTTTGCTCCCAGATTGTGAGTTCAGTCCCTTTTCAAGCAACACTGTTTGTTTCTTTCTTTTTTCTTCAATCACAGAGATTAAAGTAGTCTGAATTTTACAGTAGCATCTTGTGAAAAAAGAGGCTGGGGAAAGTCACAGTGGTTTTAGTAAATGCAGGCACGCCTCAGAGATACGGCAGGTTTGGTTCCAGATCACCACAGTAAAGTGAGTATCTCGATAAAGTGAGTCAGATGAATCTTTCTGTTTCCTGGTGCATATAAAACTTATGTTTACTCTATACGCTAGTCAATTAAACATCTAATAGCATTATGTCTAAAAATGTACATACATTATTTTAAAAATACTTTTTTGCTAAAAAAAAATACTAACCATCATATGAATCTTCAATGAGTTGTAACCTTTTTGTTGATGGAGGGTCTTACCTTGAGGTTGATGGCTGATGACTAATGAGGGTGGTGGTTGCTGAAGGTTGGGGTGGCTGTGGAAATTTCTTAAAATAAGACAATGAAGTTTGCCACATCGATGGACTCTTCCTTTCACAAAGTATATCTTTATAGCATTCGATGCTGTTTAATACCAATTTACCTACAATAGAACTTCTTTCAAATTTGGAGTCAATCTGATGGAACTGGAGAGTATTATGCTAAGTGAAATAAGCCAGTCAGAGAAAGACAAGTACCACGTGATCTCACTCATACGTGGAATCTAAAGAGCAAAGGAACTGATGAACAAGAAGCATGGAACAGACTGAGGGATCTCAGAGGGAAGGGGGGGGCGGGGGAGTGGGTGAGGAAAGATTAATCAAAGAACTTATATGCATATGTGCATAACCCATGGATACAGACCACAGTGTGGGAAGGCCTGGGGGTGGGGTGGATGTGGGGTGGAGGGGGGTCAATGGGGGAAAAGGGGGGGGCATCTGTAATACTTTCCACAATAAAGATAAATTTTTAAAAAATGGAATAAATCCTCTCAAACCCTTTCACTGATTTATCAAACAGGTTTATATAATATTCTAAATTCTTTGTTGTCATTTCAACAATCTTCACAGCACCTTTACTAGGAGTAGATTCCATCTCAAGAAACCACTTTCTTTGCTCATCCATAAGAAGCAACTCCTCATCCATTCAAGTTTTATCATGAGATTGCAGCAGTTCAGTCACATCTTCGGGCTCCACTTCTAATTCTAGTTCTGCTATTTCCACCACATCTGCAGTGACTTCCTCTACTGAAGTCACCCATGAAGGTTGAAATCAACTTCTTTCAAACTCCTGTTAACTTTGATATTTATGACCTTGTCCTATGAATCATGAGTGTTCTTAATGGCATCTAGCATGGTAAGTTCCTTCTAGAAGGCTTTCAGTTACTTTGCCCAGATGTATCAGACGAATCACTATCTGTGGCAGCTATAGCCTTATGAAATGTATTTCTTAAATAATAATACTTGAAAGTTGAAATTACTCCTTGATCCATGAGCTGCAGAATGGATGTTGTGTTTAGTAGGCATGAAAACAACATTAGTCTTATTGCACACGTCTCCATCAGAGCTGTTGGGTGACCAGGTGTATTGTCAATGAGCAGTAATATTTTGAAAGGAATCTTTTGTTCTGAGCAGTAGGACTCAAGAGTGGGATTAAAATATTCAGTAAACCATGTTATAAACATGTGCTGTCATACAGGCTTTGCTGTTCCATCTATACCACAGGCAGAGTAGATTTAGAATAATTCTTAAGGGCCCTATGATTTTTGCAGTGGCAGATGAGCACTGGCTTTAACATAAAGTCATCAGCTGCATTAGCCCCTAACAAGAGAGTAAGCCTGTCCCTTGAAGCTTTGCAGCCAGGCATTGAATTCTCCTCTTTAGCTATGAAAGTCCTCGTTGGCATTTTATTCTGATATATTGCAGTTTATTCTACATTGAAAACTGTTCTTTAGAGTAGCCACCTTCATTAATTGTCTCAGCTAGATCTCCTGGATAACTTGCTGTAGCTTCTAATAAGCACTTGCCGCTTCACCTGCACTTTCAACCTCATGACCCATCTTCTGCTAGCTTCCAGCTTCTTTTGCAGTTTCCTCATCTCTCTCAGCCTCTATGGAACTGAAGAGAGTTAGGACCTTGCTCTGGATTAGGCTTTGGTTTAAGGGAATATTGTGGCTGGTTTAATCTTCTATCCAGACCACTAAAACTTTCTCCGTATCAGCAATAATGCTGTTTCACTTGCTTCTCATTTGTGTGTTCACTGGAGTAGCACTTTTAATTTCCTTCAATAACTTTTCTTTTGCATTCACAAATTGGTGAACTGTTTGGTACGAGGCCTAGCTTTTGGCTTATCTTAGTTTTCAACATGCCTTCCTCACTAAGTTTACTCATATCTAGCTTTTAAAACGACAGACATGTGGCCTTTCACTAGAACACTTAGAGGCTAGTGTGGGGTAATTAATTGTCCTAATTTCAGTACTGTTGTGTCTCGGGGAATAGGGAGGCCCAAGGAGGGGGAGAGAAACAAGAGAACGGCTGGCCGGTGGAGCAGCCAGAACACACCCAGCATTGATCAGTTAAGTTTGCCATCTAATACGGGTGCGGTTTGTGGAGATTCCCAACAATTGCAATTGTAGCATCAAAGATCACTGATCACACATCACCTTAACAAATATAATGAAAGAGTTTGAAATATTGCAAGTGCTACTAAAATATGACACAGAGACATGAAGCGAGCAAATGCTGTTGGAGAAATGGCACCGATAGACTTGCTGGATGCGGGGTTGCCACAAACCTTCAATTTGCATAAACTGCATTATCTGTGAAGTGTAATAAAGCAAAGCACAATAAAACATGGCATTCCTGTAATGCACTTTGATGTCTCCAACTTGAAATCCATGTTTTGGGAGCCCTGTTGTACCTAAGAGTATTTGGAATAACATTTTAAGTCCCAAAGCTAGGGCTGTTTGCAGAGAAGAAGGCCTGTGAAAAGTGGGTGTTAGCATTCACCTCACATCTCGCCAGTGTCTTACTGCAAACACTTCCATTCTTCTCTGTAAGTGTGTGTTGTATACATGTCACATACTCATGGTGTGTCCACTCTCCTTTTGGCTGCTGTCCACAAAGTTATTCATAGCTGTTAACCTTGGCTTGAAGCTTTGGGTATTTATTTTGGGTAAGAAAAGGTAGAAGGAGAAAAAGATTTTCTGGGAACACATTGTTTTCTGTAAAACCGTGGAGCCATTCCAAGAGCCCCTCTTTTGACAATCAGAATGACCTGTGAGATCTAATTGTGGTGGGGAATTTATGTCTTTAGGCTGAAATCCACTGTTCCCACCAAGTTGCTTTCAGGTACAGGTGCTGTGGTGCCATTTTAGCAACGTCATGGCTCTTTGACCACATTCATAGGCTCCTGGGCAGCAGGAAGTTTTGAAATCCAATAAATACTGAACTATAAGAATAGATTTCAAAATTACCTCTCTGCTAAAATCTTGAGACAAAATTCCCTTTGTTCCTGTGAGTCCCTTAGATCATACAGGACATGTGCATCCAACAGGGTGTCAAGTAGCTCTTGTTTCTTCTATCATATTGTGTTTATGATGTCACAAGTGGTTACTATGGAGGCAATTGTTGTGATGTGGGAGATGTGTGAATTCAGGTGTGGAGAAGCTCAGCAGCGAGAGATGGGTCTTTGAAAAAAAGAGACAAATCTTTCATTTCAACTTCCTTAGTAATAAAAGGATGAAGCTGAAAAAAACTGGGGCGGGGGGAGAATGTACAGGTGATAGCTAAAAATTAGCTTTTGAACAGCATGCTTTATATGGTTTGTACAACATATTGGGAAGTCTTCCATTTAGTTGTTTTTTAAATTATATTTTGATCACATATCTTGTAGTATAGTGATAAAAAATAACTTTTTATGTTCTTTCTTGGAGAAAAAGAAATATGGCTTCTGGTAGCAGAAGAAGTCCAAGTGGAACAGGGAAGTCTTTTGAATGACACACCAGGAAGCTTAAAGGTGATATGTTTTTGTCCAGTTGGGAAAAAAACAAAAGCTGCCGCAAGCTGCAAAACACTACAAAATAAGATAGAGCCGAGCTAACAATACAGCCAGACTGGCTTGCTGCTGGCACTTGACAAGCTAGGAACATGAGACTGCAAAATCCACAGGGAATTATTTCCCCTTCCTATTAATGAAGTACCTACCATACATTTATTTCTTGGGATGAGGGGTGGCGGGGCTGAGGGCCCAGGTGCTGCTGAGCAAGTGTTTTAAGGAAATGATCTAGAATCTCCTGCCTTTGGCTCGGCATATCAATTTCATTACTGCTTGTTTGGAAGCTCCACCTTTTCTTGGAAAGGACCCAGGGCTGGCAGACTCAAATAGCCAGTGTGGTGGCTGGTGATAGAGGGACCCTGCCGAGGCCAGTGCAGGGAAGCCATGCACCCTGAGCACTGGATTCTGAACGAGAGACCCAGTCCCAGTCCCAGTTTTGCCACTGTGGATTTTTTCTTTGATTTTGCCAAGGCCCTTAAATGTCTTCTCATCCTATTAATCAAATGATACTATTGCAAAAATAAATATATTGGGTATAAAATACGCTTTTTTAGGCAGGCTACAAATGCAGGGAATTAGATCTTAATATTTGGGAGTTCATATGAGCACAAAGATATTTAGTTGTTTTCTTGTCCAATAGTAGTATATCCTTCATGGACCTTCAGGACTTTAGTGGGCCCTAATGCTGATTACTTTGGGAAAAGAGGGTGTAATAATAGTCAGGATTCTCCAGAGAAACAACATGGATGGGATCTACCTAATCTATCTATCTATCTATCTATCTATCTATCTATCTATCTATCTATCTATCATCTATCTATCTATCATCTATCTATCTATCTATCTATCTATCTATCTATCTATCTATCATCTATCTATCTTTCATCTATCATCTATATCTATCTATCTATCTATCTATCTATCTATCTATCTATCTATCTATCTATCTATCTATCATCTATCTAATCTATCTATCATCTATCTATCATCTATCTATCATCTATCTATCTATCTATCTATCTATCTATCTATCTATCTATCTATCTATCTATCTATCATCTATCTATCTATCTATCTATATCTATCTATCTATCTATCTATCTAATCTATCTATCATCTATCTATCTATCTATCATCTATCTATCTATCTATCTATCTATCTATCTATCTATCTATCTATCTATATCTATTCTATCTATCTAATCTATCTATCATCTATCTATCTATCTATCTATCTATCTATCTATCTATCTATCATCTATCTATCATCTATCTATCATCTATCTATATCTATCTATCTATCTATCTATCTATCTATCTATCTATCTATCTATCTATCATCTATCTATCTATCATCTATCTATCTATCTATCTATCTATCTATCTATCTATCTATCTATCTATCTATCTATCATCTATCTATTCTATCTAATCTATCTATCATCTATCTATCTATCTATCTATCTATCTATCTATCTATCTATCTATCTATCATCTATCTATCATCTATCTATTCTATCTAATCTATCTATCATCTATCTATCTATCTATCTATCTATCTATCTATCTATCTATCTATCTATCATCTATCTATCTATCTATCTATCATCTATCTATTCTATCTAATCTATCTATCATCTATCTATCTATCTATCTATCTATCTATCTATCTATCTATCATCTATCTATCTATCTATCTATCTATCATCTATCTGTCATCTAATCTTTCCCACAATATGCTGTCTTTAGGCTGGAGGCCCAGGAAAGCCAGTGGTGTGATTCAGTCTGAGTCAGAAGGCCTGAGAACTAGGGGAGTTGTTGATATAAATCCCAGGCGATGGCATGAGAACATGAAATGAGCTTACGTAGCGAGGCAGGAAAACAGGAGCAAATGCCTCCTTCCTCCATCCTTTGCTCTGTTCAGGCGCTCAGTGGATTGGATGGTGCCTACCTGAGTCAGGAGGGCGACCTTACTTTACTGAGTTCACGGATTAGAATGCTAATCTCAGAATGCTGAAAACATCACAGATGTACCCAGAAACAATGTTTAATCTGGGAACCTCGAGTCCCATTCAGATTGACATATAACACTGACCATCACAGAGGGTATGTCCCTAGGCAATGCTCAGCTCCTTCAGGGCCAGGGCAACTCTTAGCCTGATGTTTGGGACCTTCCATAATCACTCTCCAACCAAACATCCATCTCATTTTATTACTTCTTGGGCGTCAAACCTGATTTGTAACCAACACGCCTCTGGCCTTCCTTGCAGATGTTTCTTCTTTTCTTACCAAGTCATTTCTACCTATTCTCTGGCTTGCCCATTCTATATTGATCCCTCCCTATGAAAAAATCCCATTATGGGTGTCACACCTCCATGTACAGGGTGTGCACTGCACAGGGACATCTGGCCAGGGCAAGGGGACAGGCTTAAATCCAGTCAAGTCATATGACCCACTGAGGGGCTGTATCTACTCGGAGGAAGCGTACCATTTTCCTGAATGAAAAAAGGCACTAGGCAGGGTAGCATGGCTCTGCCTGTATTAATCAAGTTAACTTTTTATCTTTCTTTGCCCTATATTTTCTTGAGATTATAACCTCCCTTGAGGGCTCAGGCTTTTATTTTCTTATAGATGTCTTATGTGGAATAATGTACAACTTTGTTTTGAATTTTAATCAGAGCACTGGGTTCTGAGTAAGAGTGTATTAGAAGCTCTTTGAGGACAGAGTTTACTTATTTCTTTACCTGTAAGGGCCCTGCACAGTCGTTAACAAAAGAGAAATACATTCCCAATAAATATCCAATTGCTCGCTTATCTATTGTAGTAACAGTGGGAAAACTTCAATGCCATTCTTTTTTAAAAAAATTTATCTTTATTGTTGAAAATATTACAGATGTCCCCTTTTTTCCCCATTGACCCCTTCCACCCCGCACCCACTCCCTGCCCCAGGCCTTCCCCACACTATTGTCTGTGTGCATGGGTTATGCATGTATGCGTATAAATTCTGTGGTTAATCTCTCCCCTCGCACCCACCCACCCCCACTTTTCCTCTGAGATTCCTCAGTCTGTTCCGTGCTTCTGTGTCACTGAATCTATTTTGTTTATCTGTTTGCTATACCATTCTCTTTTTAAGATTTTTTCAGTACCTATCTTGGTTTCTAGGAGCATAGGTAAGGAATGGGGCCATTTCCTCTGAGACTGGATTTTAGATGAGGCTCTTGGGTCTGGACCTGCATTCTCTCCTTCTTTCAGAACCACATTGCATTGGGCTTTGTGGTGGGCCAGAAAAGTGGGCCTGTATCTCACTGCTCACTCAAGAGCCAGGCTCTGCTTGCCATGTTGAGGACCTCAGGAGGAGAGCCATGTGTCTCTGTTCCCAATGTGTTCTTGGATCTATAGTGGGGAAGACATGTACGGGAGTGACCATAAAGAGGTCCAAGAGGCCCTATGGCAGCAGGAGCAGGTACAGAGTCTAAGGGGCTCTGTGAGGCAGCAGAGACCTGCGTTCCCCACATGAGGGCCGGCACAGGTGGAGTGACTGGAGAGAGACGATGACCTCGAGTGGTGCTGTGAAGCAACCTCATTCATGTTCACAACTTCCATTACCATCTCTGTGCAGGTGGCTCTCTAAATGTATGTCTTCAGCCCAGATCCATCTCCCACTGATCTTTCCTTAGAGGTCTCAAAGGCTCCCTCAACCCATTATGTCCCAAACTGATCTCAGGATCTTTTCACCCAAATCTGATCATCTTTTGGTGTTCCATCTTTGCAGAGGGCACCACCCATCCATCTGGTTGGTAAACTCTGGTCTGGGAAATTCATTTGCCAGGCTCACTCTCCACTCCCAGCTCCCTAGTCCAAGTAAGATGTGATTTCCTCCTCACTGAGCCCCCACATCCACTCTGAGTCCCCAACCCCTTCACCTCACAGCAGCTGGAGCAAGCATTTTAACATGCAAATCTGATCGTGTTGCATGCTCCCCAAACTACCCTCCTCCTCTGCTTAAAACCTTTTAATACTTTTTCATTTCCCTTAGGATAAACAGCCACATCCTCAGCAGAGCCTCTAAGACCCCTCATACTCCGACCCCTGGCGGCTTCCCCAGCTCCATCACAGACTAGCACCCCTACTTCTGCCTGGTCTTCTTTCTGCTCCTCATGGGCCCCAGGCCCAGGCAGCTCCCTATGCCTGGAATCCTCTCTTCATTGCTGCCGCCACTCCCACCTCATGTGCCTAATTCATGCTTCTCATTTTTCACATATCAGCTCAACTATCGCTTCTTCAGGGAAAACTTCTCCGGTTCCCCAGACTACTTCAGCACCTCTTCCTTGGCCATCTCAGAGCACATTTCCTTATCAGATACCACAGTCTGTAAGCATACATTTATTTGTGTGGTCATTTGATTGATGTCTGTTTTCCCTGAAAGGTTGTAAGCTCTGGATGCTTGGCTGGGTTTGCTCTCTACTACATTTCCAGGGCCCAGCACACTGCCTGATACACTTTCCACTCTCATCTAATCATGCACTGGGTGAATGACTGCATGACTCAGGAATGGAGAGGGCCACCTGTGGGACAGCAATATAGGCTCCATGGGAGGAAGTAGCCAGAGGTGAGGTTGGGAACAAGCTTGTGGCTGAGATACTGTCACCTGGGCACAGGGGCGCTGTGCAGCCTGTGTTTCAGAGCGCTGTATCTGAGAGGTGCCTAGTGTGGAGGCCAAAGGGTCTTGGAGCCAGGGAGTTACACACATTAAGAGGCATCTGATGAAGATGGCCTGAACTGCAGCAGTGAAAGGAGTGATAGAGAGGTGTGGACAAATGCTTTTAGTATTTCTCATTTTCATTTTTTCCCGTAGGAAAGGCAGTAGTGGATCAAGGGGCTGTACACGATTTTAACATTTGTAACCTGCCTGACCTGACCACCGTCAATGTAGAGGAAGACTGAGAAGGGGTTTGGAGTCAGCAGGGTAGTGGGCAGTGTGGCAGAGTCATGAATCTGGGGGTCTTTCTCCTTTCCCAGGCCACAGTGGCCCATGGAGGGTTGAGAGTAAAGGGCACTCTTAGGACCTGCTGCCCTGAGCTGATGGTGAGTTTGTGTGGGAAGGGGTGTGAAATCCAGGGAAACTCATTTTGACTAGACATTTCTGGTTCGTCTTTCTGTCCTGATCTGAGAAGTCTGTCCTGGTGTCCTCCTGTCTTATCTGACAGCCCTTGAGTGTCTTATAATGAAGGGTGTTTTAAGAAGGGAATAGTGTGGAGGGCAGGGTGGCCTTAGGACCAGGGAGACACATAATAAAGGATGTTTGCCTCAGCCTGGGCTTGGGATCACAACTCTTATTTAGCTAATATATTCTTCCTTGTGGTTTCTGTCATCTGAACCACAATGACAGCACTAGGATGGTAAAATGAATTGCTCCACTGTCCCACCATGGTCGAAAAGCTAAATTTTAGCTTTTTGCCAGTGTCTTTTATGGGTCTAGCATCCCTTTCTAGAACACAACCAATAGAATAACACTGTTGTGTTATTAACACATGTTGTTCATAACTAATGTATCTTATGTCATTAACTATAGGCAGGGTTGAATCTGACTGTGTCAGTTGTGCATTGCCCAGTTCTGGCCAGCGCCACTCATGTAGACTCCCATGGGAATGGCGCCCCCTGGGGGTGTGCAAGGTGGCAACCCTGCCCATAAAGTGTGCAAGGCAGGCACTTGCCTTATTTTGTTGGCTCGGAATGGTGACATGCCTTATTCAGTGTCATGTGACAAGTAAATGCTGACACTGCAGCTAGGGCCCAGCTTTTGAATCTAAATCCAGTCGTAATTTTGCTGTACCTCGAGGCCTCCTGTCTGATCAGTGCTTGAGTAAATGAGGGAATGGGAAAGGTGAATCTTCCATTTAGGAGCCAAATGGCTACACAGGGTCGTGACTTGTCTTGAAGGCCCTTGAGTGCCACCAGCAGAACCAGCTGCCCTAATCTGTAGTTTACCTGCCTGCATCTTATCCATTGTAAGTGTGGACTTTGCTTACATGGTGGGCCCCAGATGATGGGCTGTGGGCGTTTTTCTGCCTTCCTTCCTGAGCCCTTGCATCTTTCTGGTACACAAGGCCACACCTCCCCTCCCTATACCATTCCCTCAGGGCCTCGCTGCCAGCTACTCCAGCTCATCCTCTCCCATAAGGTGTTCATTAATAAAATGGAAAATTGTTCTTCAGTAGGGATGTGTGAAAGATAAAATAGCCTTTAAAACACAAAGGAATTACTTTGTAAGGGTGGAAATCCTGGCTGGCTGGGAGATTCATGAATCTGCAGGTCTTTTACATGGGGGAGCAGGAAAGTACCTTAGCAATCACATAATGCAGTTGAGGAAACCAAGGCCTCAGAGGTGAGTGGACTGGCTAGGGCTGGAACCCAGAGGTTTTTCTGTTATACCATTTTCCACCCATTTTAAATTGGAGCCTTTCCTGATATCTTCACCTTACGTGACAGAGAGCAGCCCTGCATTTGGACCATCTATGCCCCATCAGTGTGTGGGGGAGCAGAGGGCAGTGTCAAGGGGACAGGGAGCTCAGCCAGCAGTATACTGGACTCTGGCATGACCCCAGGATCCATGCTTTTAAATGCCATTATGAAATGCAGTCTCTCTAGAGCTCAGTGTCTCTTCCCATCAGACTAATGCAGCCCTCGTGGCAGGCAGGGTGGCGGCTGGCTGCCTGGCAAACTCCTGGAGCCCAGGAGAGGGATTACGCTCACTCAGGCAGCCTTATCGCCATAATAAAAATGGGAGTTATGTTTATCGACTCATCAAGACTGCGCATTTAGACGATTACCCCATTTCCAATCCCATTTCTAGAGAAAAGAGGATTGTTGGACACTTTCTCCCACCCCCACCCCTGCAGGGCCCTGTATGTCAATGGTCTCTTGGGGGGATGTGTTGGAGGTGGGCACACGGCAAGCCAGAGCTTTGCCCTCTTTGTCTTCCAGAGCTGGCAAGGCACAGCCGGGTGGCTGTCCTCTGAGAGATAGGAGAGGGGGAGAAACAGCCCAGCAGGGGCCTGAAGCAGCTGGCTGGCCTCAGATCTTCCTGCAGGAGATTTTGCCAGCCGAGTACATGCCACCCTTGTGTTGCCCCTCTGCCTTCTCTTACGTGCTACTAAAACAAACTAAAGCAGCCCTTGGCCGTGCTCATCTGAATGCAGTTACTTAACCTTATCTCTGTGGAGCCCAGGTATAAAACTGCAGCATTTATTTGGAACAAGATGGGAGGAGGTAAGACAGAAAGATCCCTGAGCAGCTGGAATACACATTACAGAGTTTCTCTTTTCACACAGAGGAGCCTTTTGGGCCCTTGCTCAGAGACCATTGACTCTTACTTAACACGTAGCTCTAATTAGCTCGGTAAGCTGCTTTCTGACACCTACGCAGGTTGGAAGTGGGAATTAAAGATGGGGAAAGACCACCACAAGCTGAAGCCAATAGTTAAGAACTGTACCAAGGAGGCGACCTGTGTGGGGACGACTGTGGATGGTAATACTGCTCAAAGGGGAACGCTGGATGAATGGCCCCCTTCTCACTTCTCGGTTCATGGCTCTGAGTGTGTCTGCTTTGACTGCGGTGGTGAGAGGAAGAGAGAAGGGGAAGGGGACATCGTGGGAAGCCCTGAGTTTTGGTGTGCAGAAGTGCTCATCTGCTTTTGCTGGAGCCCTCCAGGCACAGCATCTGTTACCGCTCCTCCTCTATTCTTTGCCAGCAAGAGTAAATCCTTGTGGATGTTTCTAGAAGGAGTTCTGGGAGGCATCTGAGTGAAACGGATAGGGCTTGGGTGAGACAAGCCTGTGTTCGGATCCTGACTCCCCACTAAGCTAGCTGGGCCCTTCGGTAAAATCATCGAGCTTCAGTTTCCTCACCTGCTTACCTACTATGTTAGCTGTGCATCGTGTACCTTCCCCGTGATCCTTCAGTAGCTCCTCACTGCTCTTCTAACTGCTCTCAGGGTGAACTCCATTCCCAGGCAAGAGCTTCCAGGACACTCAGGAAAATTTAAATTTCAAACAAGGAATTTTTTTTTTTAGTGTAATTATTCTCCAAATATTGCATGGGATGTACTTATACTAAAAAAAAAAAAAAAAAAAAAAGTTTATCTGAATTCAGGTTTAACTGGGCATCCTATATTTTCAAGTAAATATTTAATTTTAGAATCATTTTAGATTATAGAAAAATTATGCAGTTAGTAGAGTTACATAAACATTACTATCTTATGTCAGTATGATACATTTGTCACAATTAATGACTAATGTTGCTATATTATCATTAACTAAAGTTCAACTTTATTAGATTTCCTTCGTTGCTACCTACTGTCCTCTCTGTTCCGGGATCCCGTCCAGAGCAGCACATCACACTTAGTCGTGGTGCTCCCTCAGGGTCCTCCTGGCTGGGACAGCCTGTCAGTCACTCTTTGTTTTTGATGATCTTGACAGTTTTGAGGGGTTCTGGCCAGGCGTTTTGTAGAACGTCCCTCCACTTGGGCCTGGCTGGTGTTTTTCTCATGATTAGACTGGGGCAATGTGTTTTTGAGAGGAGAGCAACAGAGATCAGGTGCCATTCTCATTCTGTCATGTTAAAAGTTTGCATTAGCCACGTGACTTGCCACTGTCTGAGGTCATGTTCATCAGGTTTAGCATCCTGTGCTTTTATTTGCTAAATTCCAGACATAGGAATCCTTCATGACCAGGCCACTGACTTACTGCTACAGATGTTTTCTGCTCCACTTAGGAACTGCTGCTGTTCCCCTGACAAACAGCTCGCAGTAGCTGTCACTGCCAGGCTTGCTTTTCCCTCCCCTGGAGTGTTTCACTCCTGCATACGCACCCCGTTTCCAGCTAAGGCCGGGTTAGGTGCTGGTGATCTGCCCTGGACCCACTCTCGGGTGGTACTTGTTACTCTGTGGTTATGATGTTTACTTTATGTCTCCCTGATCCCAGTGCATCCCTAGCATCTTGCACAGTGCCTGTTGATACTAAGAAAAAATTGTTGAATAAGTGAACAATTATTCCAGACAGTCCAGGTAAAGCCTCTAGCACAGTGCCTGCCTTGTAAACAGTAGATGATCAGCGAGTGCCTGTCTCTTTCAATATAGAGAAAATAATCTTCCCTAGATCTGAGCAACTGTATTAAGTTTGTGCTTGCCCAACACCCCCAACACACACTGCTACTGGAGACAAGATTCTGGAGCAGTGGTCTCCTAGGATTCCCCGAGAGCCACAGTTACCTGCATCAAAGCGTCAAGGAGGCCACTTAATGACAGAGATGTTGGGCTAAGTAGGCTACTCTCGGTCAATCTGCAAATTAAAAAGGCATCATTTTCCCAATGGAGAAACTTCAAATTATGAACCCATTGGCCCAAATTTCCACAAGCAGGCCCTCTGACCTTTTGTCATCTAGCGAAAGAGACCCACCTCATTCTCTTTTTGTGGCCCCTACACAGCACATGTGTGAGTGATAGTTGTACCCATGTTGCTTGTTCTCGATGGCCAGCATACCTATATATTTACGTGTATATTCATTTTATTTCCCACTCATCCAGTATAGTTATGACTCCACCCTGAAACCCAGAGGGAGGAGACTCCTCATGTAGTGGTCCCAGGAATCCCTGATCAATCATAGGACTAATTATAATGTCCATCATGAATTATCTACTTTGTGCCAGGTGCTTTACCTTCCTCACCTCTAGTTCTCTCAATAACCCTGCAGGCTGAGAACTGTTATTCCCTATCACAAATGAGGACACTAAGGTTTGGAGTGCTTTCAAATTGCCCAGATCTGTGGTGGATCCAGGCTTGGAACTCAGGCTGTGGACTTCAGACTCTGAGCTCCATCCACCGGAATTGGCTGCCTCTCCGTGGTTCAGAAAGTTTTGTAAGACAGAGTCAGCATCTCCAATGGCTTGTGCTCATCAGAATGTTCTTGCATCTACTCCTCCCTTTGTATCCCATGTCACCTCACTAGAGCAGGTCCCCATCAATCTATGCCTGTACACCTGCCAGAGTCTCTGTCATGGATTCCTGGCCTTGGATTCCTGCCCACAAACAGATCACACACGTGCTGCCATTGCCTCACTCGGGACTCACAAGATTGCCCATTTTCAGCCCTCTATATTCTTTGCCTTGCTTTCAAGACCCTATACTGTATTTCTTCTTTATATCTGACTTCAGCCGAATTAGCCACAGTCCTTTGCATGGCCCCCCTGCAGGCCATCCACATTTCCACTGCCATGTGCTGTATCTGTCCTTGGAGACCCGAGGTCTTCTCTCCATGCCTCAGACTCTCCCTTCCCCTCAGCTCCTGGACAGGTTCACTCTGAAATGTATGCTGACTAGTCCCTCACCAACTTCCCAATCCTCAGATCTCCATGACACCTGAGTATGCAAGACATAAATTAGTGCAGAGTGCCCTTCTGGCTTGTGTGTGACCATAGGAAGTTCCCCTGTATTTTTAATCATAGTCTCCTGAAGATCAAAAACCTCTTTTAAAAAAATCAACTTTGCTGAGGTGTAAAAATATGTATTTCATACATTATTGTATAGATAATATATACTAGTATATAATATATATACAATAAAATTCACCTGTTTTAAGTTTTTTGTTTAAGTTGTGACAAATGTATACACCCATATAACCACTATCACAACTAAGATACAGGACATTTCCATCACCCCAGAAGTCCTTCTGTGCCCCTTTGCAGTCAATCTCGGCACCTGCTCACTTAAGCAATTACCCACTGGATTTCTATTATTACAGACTGGTTTTGCCTGTTCTTAAACTCCTCATAAATGTAATCACAGACAGTACTCTCTCTCTCTCTCTCTCTCTCTCCTTGGTTAATCCTCACACCCAAGGATATTTTTTCCTTTTTTTTTGGGGAGAGAGTAGAAGGGAAGGAGGGATGTGGAGAGAGAGAAACAGCAATGTGAGAGAGACACAGTTTGTAGCCTCCCGCATGCACCCTGACCTGGGGCCAGGGATCGAACCTGTAATGCCCGTAGATACTCTTGACTGGGAATCAAACCTGTGACCCTTCGGTATGCCCGCCAACACTCTAACCACTGAGCGCACTGGCCAGGGCCAGACAGTACTCTTTTATATCACAGTGTTTTAGAGATTCCTTCATACTGTGTATCTCAATAGTTCATTATTTTTTGTTGCTGAGTAGCGTTTCATTCAATAGATATGCAGTCATGTGCCCCTTAACAATGTCAGCTTGGACCACATATACAACGAGCCACATGCATGATGGAGGTTTTATAAAATTTTAATGGAGCTGAAATTTTTCTGTCAACTCGGACATCATAGCTGTCGTAATGTCACAGTGTACATGTTTGTAGTGATGCTGGTGTAAACAAATCTACTGTGCTGTTAGTTGTATAAAATACAGTACATTCAATTATGTACAGTACCTAATACTTGATAATGATAATAACAACTGTGTTACTGGTTTATGTATTTATTATACTATATTTTTGTTATTTTAGAGTGTATTCTTTCTACTTATAAAAAAAGTTTTCTGTAAAACAGTACCCATGTTACACTGGCAGCAGCCTCATACATCTTGTGTTTACATCCCTTGACTGCATCATTTTCTCTAGTGCTTGATTTAATCTCGTGTCGTTTTGTACAGTAACATGCTGTGCAGGCTTGTAGCCTAGGAGCATGGGCTATAACATATAGCCTAGGTGTGTAGTGGGCTATCCCATCTAGGTTTATGAGCACACTCTAGGATATTTACATAACAACAAAATAGCTTAAGGGTGCATTTCTCAGAAAGTATTCCTGGTTAAGTGGCACGTGACTGTACCACAACTTGTGTATCTATTTACTTGTTGATGGATATTGAGGTTGTTTTCAATTTTGGTTACTGTGAATGAAGTGGCTCTAAGTGTTCATATATAAGTCTTTGTAAGGACATGTTTTCATTTCTCTTAGGTATATACTTGGGAGGGTAATTTCTAGGTCATATAGTAAGTGTATGCTTGATTTTATTTGAAACTGACAAATTATTTTCCAAAGTGGTTACTCTATTTTACACCCCCACTAGCAATGTATGAAATTTCCAGTTGCTCCATATCCTCACCAACACTTGACATTGTCAGTCTTTTAAATTTTAGTGAGTATGTAGTCACATCTCATTATGGTTTTAATTTGAATTTCCCTGATGATTAAAGACGTTGAACATCTTTTCATGTGCTTATTAACCATCTATACATTTTCTTTCGTGAAGTGCCTATTGAAAACTTTGTTTAAATTTTGTGATTATTTATCTTTTTACTTATTTAGGAGAGTTCTTTCTATATTTTTATATATGTCCTATCAGATATGAGAATATTTTCTTTCAGACTGTGGCTTGCTTTTTCATTTCCTTAGTGATGTCTTTTAAAGATGAAAAGTTTTAAATTTTGATGGAATTAAAGTTTATCCATTTTAAGCACTTTCTTTTTATGATTGGCATGTTTTTTGTCCTATGAAATCTTTATTTGCCCCAAGGTTGTGAAGCTTTTCTCCTAAATTTTCCTCTAGAAGTTTTGTGTCTTACATTTAGTCTAGCATAAAGCCTATCTTCTTGACTGTTCCACGTGCACTTGAAAAGAATGTGTATTTTGTACCTGGAGAATGAATACCATTTGGGTCAGGTTGATTCATAGTGATGTTTAAGTTATCCATATTTTTATTGATTTTCTGCCTACTGTCCTATAAATTATTGAGAGAGCTGTGTTGAAATTTCCAACAATAATTTAAGTTTGTTTTTCCTCCCTCTCTGTCAGCTTGAATAGTTATTATTTTTCTGTCTTTAAGTTCACTGATCTTTTCTTCTGCAGTGTCTAATCTGATTATAATTCCATTCAGTTAATTTTTTATTGAAGATATTGTATTTTGAGTTCCAGAAGTTCTATTAGATGTTTAAAAATAGTTTACATTTCTCTTCTTATTTGGTTCACATTTTCCTCTAACTTCTGGAAAATATTACAGCTATTTTTAATTGCTGTCTGCTGATCTTATTATTGCTGTCACTTCTGGTCTGTTTCCATAGACTTTCTCAGTCATAGTTCCCATTTTTCTAGTTCTTTCCATGTCTAATAATTTTTTTTAATTGAATGCAGAACATTGTGAATATTAAGTTGTTGATTGAATTTTGTGTTCTTTCTAAGAGTGTTGAGTTTTGTTCTGGCAGGCAGTTGATTTACTATTATAGATAACAAACCCATTTAGGGTTGTTAGTAGCTCTAGTTTAACCCTACTATTAAGACTTGGCTTTTATAAGATCTTTATTGAATTCCCTGGTTGTTCAACAGGATTTCTTCGTTCTGGTTGGTTGGAACTTGAATGCTTTCCAACCATATGTAAGTTCTGATAGCTGTTCATCTTATAGCTCTCCAGTGGTTGTTTTTCTGTAGTAGGTGTTCTTTGTGTGGTCTTATGGAGTCACACCTTAAAAATAAGCAGTTTATTATTTACACCAACAAGGGCACCTAATGAAGATGTCTGGAGTTTTTTCTCCATGTAACTACTTCTTTGGCCTCTTTTCCTTAAATTCCAGCCACCTCAAGCTTCCTTAACTTTGACCTTTTTCTCTTAAGTTCCAGGAGGCTCCCATCCCCTTCTTCCTCCCTGTCCTGGGATCTAGTAAGTACCTTTAGGCAGGAAGCCAGGATGATCAAAGGACTCACATCCATTGTTTCTTTTCTCTTGGGTATCATAGTCCTGTGAACCAATACCTGAAGAGTTGTTTAATAATTTTACTGTATTATAACAGTGTATAATGAATGGTAGGCCTAGCTGGTACCAGTTATTCCATCATGGCAAAAAGCAGAATTCTAAAGACCACTTTATAAATTCTTCTTTAGTTGAAACAAACTGCTAAGCACCAAACAGGGAAAATAAGAGACAAAAAGGAAAAATTAGAGAAATCCCAGGGTCTGCTCGCCTGAGATATTTTGCTGGTATTCTGGGAGAGAACATGACATTGAGACAGGGGTTTCTTGAAGGATCAAAGCCCTGGAAAGGTTGGGCCTTTTCCTTTGGAAACAGAGTGTCGTAGGTGTAAGGTCTGGAGATCATTCTCCCTTTCCTCTGTGAGCTCCAAGGCCACAGGCCTAGGAACCATCATAAAAGATCCACATAAAGCCAAGTTAATGAGGAATCCAGTTGCTGCCATGTGACTGACTCTCCCTAGGAGTGAGTGGTGATTGTGCAGCCTCTGAATTTATTCTCTCTGTGGCCAGCAGTTGAGTGGAAAGGTTGGCCAAGGGAGCTTCAAAGAGTTAGCTGAGACAATATGCTCACAGGAGTAAAAGATACTGAATTTAGAACGATCATGGCAAAGGAGGCTCAGGAGGTAGCAGATGACTGCCAAACCCAGGAAGACTTCAGAGCTGCAAAGTCAAAGAAAACAGGATGAATCAGGCACCACCATCATGATTTGTTTCTTGTGCAGGAAAAATTGGGACAATCTCTCAGGTTTAGAGGGCATGAGAAGAGGAAAGAAAGGAAGAATGAGCACATCAATCCATTCATTAAATATTTTAAGTGCCTGTAATATGTCAGGCATTGAAAATTTAGTGCCTGTTGGGACATGAACATTCTAATTACCAGAAGATCACAGGGAAGTGAAACCAGGGTGGGTATGGGAAAATGAAAACCACCAAGATGCAGAGAGATAATAGGATGCAGTTGTGGAAACTGCAAAGGGAAGTACAGCCTGTTTGGTTCCTTCCCTAATTATAGATAAGGAAGCTGACCCTCAGGCAGGGGCCCCCAGTGACCAGGTACTTCATCTTAGAGTCTCAGACCTTCATCAGTGTTCAGTCAGCTGCCAGGAGGCTGGTTCTCTGTGGCCAGACTTGGAGGCTATGATCCAAACAGATACCCCAAGAGCTGATGTTTTCCTCTTTGTCTTTTTCTGAAGACCTGGGTGCAGATGTTTGGGAGTCCCGCTGATGACTTTAACATAGCCTTTGCCCTCCTGGTATCCTGCATCCTGGCTGCAGTGTGGTGATTATGGACCCAATGAACTTATAAATGGGGCAGAACTCTACAGGGGATGCTGTGACACAATTCGTTGGCAAAGCATGGCTCACGGAACATTCAACTGAGGTCTGAAGGTGCTTGGTGTTTAATCCACCAATTGCCGTCCTTCCGAGGCTGAGAGTTGCTCCTTCCTGAGGGCGTTAACTCCCCAACACTTCCAGCCTGTCCGATGCATGGGCCAGCCTGCTCCTGTCACCAGAGAACTCCCTCAGGCAGAAAGACACCGGTGGTGGTGTCAGCATGTATGGGGACTGCTGGTGATATTTAGTGTGGGCTGCAGCACTTGCTGCAACCCCTAACGTGAGAGGCAAGTTAATGTGTACATCTCTCTCCCTCTTTTCCTTCACTCCTTTTCTTATTCTTTCAGTACATGTTTATTGAGCACCTACTCTGTGCTACGCACTATGATAGAAGCGCTGAAGATCCAGTTGGCAACAAGGTGAGCTAGTCCCAGTTCTCAAGGAACGTAATAGAAATGATAGCTCACAGCAGCCATGACAAGTGCCAGAGCATTTTTCTGTAGGCCAAAAGCACAGCCCAGCTCTCTTACTTTTCTCTCAGCTATTTCTCCCAGCTTTTTCAGGCCTCCAATCCCCTATCCCGCCCACCAACTCTTCTGTGCTCCGCGTCCACCTGTCCACCTGACATCACCCCTTAGCTGTCCCCGGCATCTCAGACGTGGCAAGTCCCTCAAAAGCAGTCCACATTCCGCGTCCCCTGTCCCTGGAAATGGCATTACCATTTACCCCGTTGTCCTGAAGTTCAGGGTTCATTTTTGTTTCTCCCACTCTTACTACACTCTCCTCAGCCCCACAGTTCCTAACGATGATACACTTATTGAACTCTTAGTGTATCGCAGGCCCTGCTCCACGCACCTTCCATCTTACTATCTTCGGTGATGCTCACAATCCTGAGTGGTGCGGACTCTCACTGCTCCCATTTTGCTGATGAGGAAATTGAGGTGGGTAAGTGAGCCACAGTTACCCAGCCAGTAACTGGAAGAGCCAGGACTGAACCACGCAGCCTGTCTCTGCAGTCTGCTCTCTTAGTCATTACACTACAGCACCTCCGGTCCAGGGGCAGAGACAGGCAGTAAACCAAGGATTCTACAAATAATTATTTAATTACCATGGTGATGAGTGATGGAAAGGAGACGCGCAAGAAGCTTTGTCTAAGATGCTGGGAGACTCAGTCAGGGAAGGGAAGGGGAATGTTTCCCGATGACGTGTCCTTTAAGATGAGCCTTGTGGGGGCCTGCTCATGACATGAGCAAGAGGGGGCACACTGGTGGAGGAGGGACAAATGCCCATCTTATACCCAGACTGTTGCCATCTCTTCTGCACCGCACAAATAGCCAGCCACCTGTTTTTCTTAATGTGCAGTGTAATCTGGTTCCATTTAACTGGATTCTTTTCCATAATGTTGACTGTCAGGAAGTTCCTCTGATCACTTGCCTATGCCCTTGACCAAGGATTGACAAACTTTTTCTGTAAAGGGCCAGATAGTGAATATCTTAGGATGTGGGTCAATCAGTCTGTCGCAACTACTCCATTCTGCCTTAGAGGCACAAAAGCAGCCATAGGTGGTATGTAAATGAATGAACGTGGACACTGAAATTTGAACTTTATGTACTGTTTACATCTCATGAGAAATTACTCTCTTTTTTATTTTTTCAACCATCCAAAAATGTAAAAACCATATTAAACTATTGGTCTGACTGTTTAAAAACCGGTGCGGGGCTGGATTTGGTCAGTGGCTGTAGTTTGACAGTGCTGCCTAAGGCTGTATTTCCAGCTGCCCTACGTGTGCCCTATCCCCATCAACATCTCCAAAAATCAAGCTAATCACCCCAGTTGAATCAATTTCTTCTCTTGATATTTGATTTCCGTTAGTGATCTGGGGTGTCCTTAGGGGATGTGGGGGGCAGGAAAAAAAATGGACAAGGACCACTGTTCTAGCCATACCAGGCTGTTGTCATTTCTCAAACCTGCCGGGCACTTTCCTGCCTTTGTTCAGCTCCCGCCCCACCTCTCTCCTCCTCTTCACCGCCAAACTTCTCCTAAGACTCTGTCTACTTACTCCCTGTCACCGTTTCATCACCTCCCACTCCTCACCCCCTCCAATCTGGCTTCCACCACGCCGCTCCACAAAAACAGCTCCCACAAAGGTCACTGATGACCTCAGTGTTGCTAAATCCAAAGGACATTTTTCAGTTCTCATCTTACTTGCAATCGACACCGTCGACCACTCTCTCGTGCTCGCAAGACTCCCTCTGACTTTGGCCGCCCTCTCTCTTTCTCTTCCCCCTTTGCGCACTCGCCCTCCGCTGCCTGGCCCTGGCCCGCTGGACTTCCTAAAGGCTGCACCCAGGGCCTGTTCACCTTCTCCCACGAGCTCCTCTCCTTCGGTGATCGTGCGTCTGTAGCTGCCATCCCGACTTCTCTCCTGAGTCGCTCCACCTATCCAACTTTTTACCTGACGTCTCCTCTCAGGTGTCTTAAAGTGCCCCAAACTTTACATGTCCAAAACCCAAATCATCCACTCCTCAGACTAACTACTCAATTAGCAAGCGTTTTCTGAGCACTTGCTATCTGTCAAATGCAGTACTAATTGCCAAGGACACAATTAGAATCCTGCCCCTGGGGGACTTATAATTTACTGGGGAGACATACATTGACCACACCTTTAAACCTCTTAATCCCCACAGCTCACCTCTCTGCCACAGTGGCCCTTTCCCATTGCGCTTATCTAGGTGATCGGCATTGCCATCTGTCTAGTTCGGAAAGCCAGAGGTATCGTGACACCTCCCTTTTTCTTACCAAAGGAAATCTAGCTTGCAGGCTTGTTGACTTACCCCTAAATATCTCTTGACATTATTTCTCACCCCCACTGCTGCTTTCCCAGCCTGGCCTTTTCCATATCTCTTGCTGGATCACTGGTTCATCCACTCTGGCCCAATCCCGTCTCTGCTCTTCAGCCCGATCTTTCCAAAATAAAACTCTCACCATGTCACCTCCTGTCTCCCCTCCATATAATTGCACCAGTTAAAACATTCCTAGGACTGCTTTTAGAATAAAGGCTGGGAGTTTCTCACCAAGATGTCCCAAGACCCCACATGCCTCTGCTGGCGCCTGTGGCCTCATCGCCACACCCTCTCCCCCCCACTCCACGCTCCAGCCTCCTGGACTATTTTAGCACCTTGTTCTTATCATGCTTCTTCCCATTTTGAAGCATGTCACGCCCTCAGTTGGGAGTGCTGCAGGCCCCTCTTTCTGCCTGGATGTCTCTGACTCCCCGTTCAGATCTCAGTTCCACCATCACTTCCTCAGAAAGGCCTTATCTGACTTTCTGCTAGGTCTAACATTCTTGTTAGACCTCTCATGGCATTGCCACACTGAAGGTTTGATGCGTTGGTTAATAGCTTTTAAGGGTAGGGATTCTGTCTCTTTTTACTAAAAATTCTGTCATCAATAGCTATTTGTTAATAGCTCTTTGTTAATTGGGTGGATGAGTGGATGGATGCCATAACCCTACCTGAAGCATTTTTCCTATCTACCTTTCAAGGTCAGCTCAAATGCCCCCTCTTGCAGGAAGCCTTTCCTGATACACTTGCTGGAAATTCACCTCCCTCCTGTGCCCCTGTGCTCAGCACGTAACTCTGCCGCAGCATCGATCGCCTTTTATCTGTGTTCACAGCTATTGTCCCTGTGCTCTGGGTGTTCCCAGAGACCCAGGACCAGTCCTGCTCGTCTTTGTATCTCTCACTTGGCATGGTGCCTTGGGCATGGGAGGCACTCAATAAATACTCACGGAATTGATTTCTTTATATAGTCCAGGTCATTCTAACCCTGGCATGATCCATCCTCAAAACATGATGTCATAACCACAGAGGAAGGCCGAGCAAGGGAGACTCGGCCTCTTCCACCCTTGTCCTTTCGCAGCTCCTCTTTCCCTGAAAATTAGTTACTCAGTCACCTGAAAAGCTTTTCTCACCTGGGCTTACTTCAAGACTTAGAATCACCTTGCCCTCACTCACTTTTACTTTTCTGGGTTGTTGGTGGTTCAGCAAGTTTATTAACATGTTTCTTCACTGCCTAGGGATCCATTTCATTGTGCCTGCTGATATGTTACATTTAATTTTTTTAAAGAGTTCCCTTACCTGTGTTTTTATCAGCAGCTGTGTTTACATGGCTTTAATTACTTCCTAATTGTATATAGCCAACCCTCTCCCTTTATTTTTCTTGCTAACGCCTGATGACTAAAACAGGCACACAGAGACCCAGTCAGCTTTCCTTCTTCCCCATTGCGATGAAAAGGACTTTTACCAAGTTGGACTGGCCCATGCTGCATACCTGTTCCCAGAGTTATAACTCTATTTAAAACATTTGTGATGTGATTTTATTTTAGCAACCCTGGTGTTTTGTGGTTCTCAGTTCAATTCACTTATTATTGATCCCTACTTTGTTTCTACTCCCTTCAGCACTTTGACAGGTACTTCGAGCTCCCATCTGTCTGTCATTTGGGGAGAGGAAGGTATTCTATCTAGTAGAATATTCTGGTTAGCTGAGTTACCATAATTGGTATATATGGACTCCCAACTTTCATAAAATTAAAAGCACAATAAAATTTCCTTTGCTGTATTACTAAGTTGATTATTTAAAACATGAGTGATGCTTTCTTTTTTTTAAATATACCTTTATTGATTTCAGAGAGAAGAAAGGAGAGGGGGAGAGAGAGACAGAAACATCAATGACGAGAGAGTCATTGATTGAGCCCACAACCTGGGCATGTGCCCGGCCGTGCAAGTGGTGCTTTCTTGATGCAGATAGTATCTCAGGGGCTCACCACATGTTTCCTCATTGAATCCTGACAGAAATCCAGGTGCTGGTGTGGCTGAGGAAACCACTGCACAGAGATGTTAAGTAGCCTGCCTAAGGCCCCAGAGCTCGGAGTGGTGGAGACAGGATTTCTGACTCCTCAGCTCTCAACCATCAAGGCCAAATTGTTGGTTTATTTTTTCTGATGACCCAGAGGGTCTCTTTCTTATCCCCTTCAGACATTACTCACCATTGTACCATAGCCCAGATGGTGTAGGGGCTTTTACTGGACTGTCCTGTCTTCCTTCTTGCCCTCTGGCCCCTCCAGGGGCTTTGAAACTCATACATTATAAATATGTTCTATGATTCTGGGCCCAAAGGACTATGGGAATGGAGAGGTTGGTGCATTAAGAGTTGGTTTTAAATCTTAGTCGAAATCCCTTTTAAAAAAAAATCTAAGAAACTCAGGCTACACCTGATATGGGAGACCCAGATCAATCGATCCATCAACAAATCTTTATTAAATGCCACTAAAATGCAAGGCCCCGTGCTTAGTGCTACCGGCGGATCTCTGAGTAGCTCTGGTTTGTACAGGGGAATTGTGATTTGCAGCTCCTGATGAAAAGGACTATTTATGCCATGCCAGAGCTTATGGGGCTTATGGCTGTTAAGTCTGTTTAAGCCTGCAACTGAGATTGAGGCTTTTTCTTGAGGGAAGGAGAAAACAAAACCGAGCACCCATCCCTCTGCTTGGAAGTGTGTAAGTTGAGCTCTCATGTTATGCAACGGTGGGAACCAAACTGAAATTGTCTTCCCTGGGAAAAACAATAAACAGGAGGCCACTTGAGCTCACTGTTTCTGCAGGGAGGGTAAGGGTGATATTAAAAAAAAAAGCCCAACATTTTCATAGGATGTCTCAAGTACGCCTGTTTTGCCTTTAAATGACTCTGAACTTCTCTTGCCATTTGGAAATGTTAACTTTGGAAAGGGCAATTAGCAGAGGGACATGTGGACTGGCCCAGAGTGTGAGGATGCGGGGTAGGGAGGGGAAGGAGGTAATGGGCTCTCACAGAGAGCTCTGTTGTACTTAGAAGAGCTCGCAGGGCTGCCTGGAAGCATGGTGTACCGACCAAGTTTCAAAGATGGGGTTGCCCGTGGAAAGAGAACTGGGCAGGCCAGTGGGACAGTTTGCTGGTGTGCAGACCCGCTGGTGTGACCAGCAGTAGAGCACCACTATGGGGTGGCAGTGAGGTTCAGGACTTGTTTTATCTTTGGGATCCTACATCTCTAAAGAGAGTTCTGTGGATAAACTGTGAAGCACTGTGCCTTGCTTGGCCTCCAGCTTAACTGAACCGTGGCCCTTCATGCAGCCTCATGGTATAGCAGTGTTGGAGCTCAGCTGCTGTGCTCTGGAGCCAGACTGCTTAGGTCGGGATCCCTCCGAGCCCTGTGATCGAATGACTCAATCTCTTGTGCTTCAGATACTTCATCTGTCAAATTCGGGTATCGACAATACCCACTGCGGAGGGATTTCAGGAAGATTAAATGAGATAATACAGGAAAACTATTTAGAACAGTGCTTGGCATGTAGCAAGTGCTTAAAGAAATGAATTGTTGTTGTTACAAAGTACTCCAAGTGTGGCTCTGAGGGACAGATTTAGGGGACCAGGGCTAGCCAGGTTTCAGGACTTTTAGCTACCTGACAGAGGTTACCAGATATGAGATAGGACTGGCCAAAGCGTACAGAGACTGCGATCATAGGTAGATGATGCTGATGATTTTCATTCTCATTTATCTTTTGGGAAAGTATCACCATTATCTTTTGATCATGAAAGACCGCTATAGATAACACCGTATTTATACTCAGAGAAATCAAGAAGAAAAACAAAGAGATTTCAACTTCCAACAAAGTGGTCTAAATGTGGGTAATTTCAGCTCCTTATTTCAAACTGCTTTTATCTTCACAAATACAAAGATAGGGGAAAGAAAATGGAATCCTACAGGTGGCATCGCTGGACAGTGCTGATGACCAGGAAGAATACAGGTTGGGATCTGAAAGACTTTTATTAGAATATCCCAAGCTCATGTGTCTTGGTGTCATTAAGTCTCGGAAATATGGCTGCTGTGTGATGCACTGTCGGTATAAATATGTATTTCAATAGTTGTCATCTCACATCTGCATGAAGTGTGCTGGGTTTGTGAGTACTCAGTGCCCATAAAGCCCCTCAGTGCTTAAGGGAGAGGTTTAGGAGCCACATGAGAGGTCTGTGATTGCATGGAGAACAGGGGTGGACTTCTCTGAGGACACATTTCTTATGGCTTTGCCAGCAGGTCAAGGTGGATACCAAGCAGGACAAAGTTAGTTTGTATATTTAATTTTTGGAGCCAGAAATGGGGCCTGACCCCAGCTGATGGGTAGCATGGAGCTCTTGAGGAGACTCCAGGCTCTAATTCCAGGATGCTCAGCGCCCGGGTGTGGCTGGCTGCACACTTGCAGAGGTGCTGCAAGGGAGGCAGCCAGCTGAGGAAGCCAGAGAGCTCTGTTGTACTTGGCAGTGAGAGCTGTACCCTCCGAGGGGGTGGGGGTGGGAGTGGGGTTAGAACATTTCCTAACCAGGTCAGAAAACCAGCATCCAGGGTCTGCCCAGGCTGTTCCCAGAGAGGCTGGGGAAGCTGCAGACCTTAAGAAGAAGTAGAGGCTCATGGGAAACAGACCTGCCAGGAGACAACCTGCAGCATCCGCAGCACTCAGGTGACTTCTTCTGGTGATAGAACCTGGTCTAGAGTGATGGTTATTTGGAAACCCAGGCAGTGGGACCTCAGACTGTAGTTAGCGCTGACATCAGTTGGTACTGTATGCTTGTTCATTGTAGATGTTTTACATGGTGCTTTGTGTGGCCTGAAAATGGGATGTTTCACTGCCTATGACGGGAGAATGGATGCCCTGGAGTTGTTCAGTGCACAACCTGCACATCCTGACATGGTGGCCCTGGTCCTATAGGAGACCCTTCCTGTCCTTTGGCTGGAGGTTTAATAAATTAAACTTAAATATAGAAAAGAGAAATACCTATCATTATACTCATGATTTTCTCTCCCTCTTCAGAAAGCTTGTGAAATTTACCAAAAGCAACCAGTTTATGTCTTCTGTTCACATCTAAGAATCAATGTAATAAGTAACTTATTTCTCAAAATAAATTAAAAGCTATGACAGGTGAGAGGAAGGAATGACAATTATGGGTGGGGTCTAGAAAGGCTCTGTGGGTGTCATAGATGGGCTGAGAGGTGGCATTGGGACAGTGGAATTGAAAGAAAACGTGGGAGCTCAGTGGAGGGTGTGGAGGCTCCAGGAGGGAGAGGACTGAACAATCACAGAGAAGACCAGACTTGCAGAGTGCTGAGGGGAGGCTCAAACATGGTGCAGGAGCAGCTCATACTTTCAGGTCCTGCTGTCCAGTTAGGCCATCGGATAGCCCACTCTTAGCTGGAGTGTTAATGCCTGGAGGAAAGCTTACCCATTAGTATCTTAATGGTGTGAGGAGTCTTCATTCCTTTACCCAAGGGACTGGCTAAGGGAGCAGTTTCAGGCTAGGGAGATGGACGCGCCTGTTGCCTTGGGAACCCGGGAGATTTGTTGCCCTGTCGCCACTGTGCACAGTGTTCCTTCCACACCAAGGCTGGCACGGCCTCTGAGGTTGCGGTTGGCCTGGTGTGGGTGAGGGTGGAGAGGCACTGGCTGCTGAAGGAGGTGGTTGGCAGTGTGCCTGCCTTTCTGGGCAGGAACCTACCCTCTGTCCCTCCCCTTCCTCCAGCTGGAATTTTCTATGGGAAGATGGAAACATGGCTTTCCTGCCTTGGTACCACTTCTTGTACAATTCCATGGGCTGAGATGTGTTGGGTTCCCATAAGATAAGGCGAGAACTGTAGTTCGGCTGGTTCTGAGGAGGGAAGAGTCAACCTGTTTTATCTCTCTCTGTGTGTGGGTCTCCCCAGAAAGCTTTTCCTGATGCAGATCACTTTACCAACATCTCTTGGAACTAAACCACCCTGACAAACAGAATATTGAGGTTCTTTGTTCTTCTTTTAACTTCTGTTACTCTTAGAGTTTCAGCAAGATAATTGAAGCAGGTTTAACATAACTTGAATAATCATACCCTCTTCCTTCAGTCCAGACTGAAGCTGTGGAAGATATGCACCCGTCAAACATTCTCTCTCCCAGCTGGATTTCCACGTTTTGGAAATTGGTCATTGTATGTCCATGACGGGAGAGATTAGAGACACTTGCAGGTGTGAAAAGTAAAAGGAGCGCCTTTGAGACTCAGCAGAAGGCTCACCTCCTCCACAAAGCTTCCTGACCATGCCAGTCTCCCTTCACCTGTTCTTGAGAATCAATCGATTACAATCAAGATGAAGATAAATATAGTAAGTGGGCAGGCTGTTACGGTCCAGAGCTCTGTATGCATCAGCTTGTTGTAAGTCCCACAGAGGCCCCATGATGTGGTAGTAACAATGACAATGATGATGATAATGACAGTAATGATACAGATGATGATGAAACTAGAGACAGATTGCTCATGAAACTGAGAAAGCTTACATTTTAAATTTCCGAATTCCTTATTTATATGGCCCCCACTCAAGAACCTGGAAGAGGCCCCAACAATGTTACTTGGTTACATAGTCTGTAAATTTTGCAAAAGTAAAATCTTGTACCTGCAGTCAGTTAAGACTACTGTATCTTTTCATGCCAGCAGCCCCTCCATTGTCACCCCCTTATGGTAAGAGGCTCTGTAGTGGCTATGGACTCTTTTAGGATCTGCCTAAAGGGAAGATGAGTTGGAGATGCATTAGCTTGGGTTTAGTGGGTGTACTTAAGAGCTGTTTAGTTAATTCATGATCTAGTTAAGTTGTGGCATCCAGGAATACTCCCACAGTCCTCTGGCCAAGTCACCGAGTGTAAAGAAAACAAGGATACCAAGAGCAGGGAATTACGAGCGCTGACTTTTCAAGGGGCATCCGTGGGAGAGAAACATCCCCTTCACTGGTGATGGACTAGGGAAGCTCTTAGGACACTTCTGGAAAGAAGACAGAGCATCTACACACTAGGCAACTCACATAGTCGTCTACTGGGATAAACAAGGAAGGTCTCAAAAATACAGAGGTTTCTGCACAAAGAACATAAATATGAAGGAAAACAGTAGAAAGTTTTATCCAAAAGTGTGATCCTACACTACCAGTCACTAACAATCGTATATTAGAATTTTTTCCTGTTTTTAAGTAAACTCTCTTAAGGTGTGAATGCCTTTATCCTGGCTATTAGATGAAAGAGTTCTCTCCAAGATTTTTCAAGGTGTCTCAGTTAAATGGTCTTCTTTCCTCAATTTAGAGAAAAGATGAAGCCGATACATGGAAGTCTTATCTTCCTCCTGATAAACTTCTCATACAAGTTTTGCAGTAGCAAATAGTCAAACATTAAGAGAGAAAATAAGAACTGGGACTTTTTACCTGTTCCCCCCATCACCTCATTGCGACACTCTAGCCAACTGGAATCACATTCTAGTTTTCTAGCAAATGTGAGAAAGCTGAGATTTCTCATTCACCGTGTTTCCCGAACTCCCAGGTCCATGTCAGCAGTGATTTAATGGCCCTTTTTATAATTTTATGACTTACAGCATAAGTGACTATATGTGGTCAAGCTGAGTCATCTAGACTAAACGCACAACAAATAAATATGCAGAACCTCCAAGCAGGCAAGTTTCAGATAGACTCCCACAACCAAAAACCTTCATAATCAAACGGGCCTGTGATACAGAAATGCCATGTATGTGACGAAGCCCTTCTCTTTACAGGAGGTGTCCTAGGGTGGTTAAGAGCCTGGACTCTTAACCAGATAACCAGTCACTTAACTTGCTAGTGTTTGTCTTAAGAAAATTCCCTTACCTTCCTGTGACCCAGTTTTCTCATGCATGAAATGGGTGTAGTAATACTCTGCTCGTCAACTGTTAGCTTGTTCTCAGACCCCTTCCCTTGCTCTCCTCTGTATCACAGGGGAGCTTGTTTCCCAGGATCCTTTGCCCTCTGGCTTCTGTGCAAGTTTTTTCAATAGGAGGCCTTGACAGAAGGTTGCTTGGAAATGAGGGCAGGGGGAAGAGAGGGGCCAGAGCATTCCTCCCTCCCTCTTTCTCTCTCTGTGCTTCCTGTGGAGTGCTGTACTGGTTGTGTCCCCTCTGTGGCTCCACTGCCCACCAGATAGCCCCTCCCTCCATGAACTCTGCTCCTACATGAGAGATAGTTCTAGTTCTTGCCAACTTATGGGCACTGGCAACACTACCTCCTCCTGTTGTCTCCCTAACGCCAGGGTTGGCAACAGCTCCCTATTTTTGCTACTCTATCAGCTGCATCAGAGCCTCCCCTCCCCTCTCCCCCACCTCCCCATTTCGGCTTCTCAGTGATTTGGTCATATGCATAACTAATTTCCTGTATTCATTGCCTTCCATTTGTAAGACCTAGAGTGGTTTCCATTTTCCTAGATGGACTCTGACAGTCACAGATACCAAACCTATAGGGCTATTGGGAAGATTAAGTTAAAGTCTGTAATTGGTTACTATGTGTCCTGGAACATAGCAAGTGCTCAATAAATAGTAGCTGTCAACAGTGACCTTCTCAACAATGATCCTAAGAGTACAGTGTATGGATTAGTATTTTTTAAAAAAAAATTCTTAGTGCTTACAACATGATATCACTTAAAGCAGAGAAATCTAAAATGGACACACCAGCCAGGGAAGACTATTGAGTGTCTTTAGCTCATGTGCAGTTTCCAGTTTCCATAGAAACCAAGCAAGGAAAATTTGCTAAAGGAAGCCTAGAAAATAAGTAGATTCAGGTCTGTATGATTATGTCTCAAACCCTTTAACACACAAGCAGACTCTCATTACTGTTATCTTATTGTCTCTTTAATATCTTTTTTCCCTATAAGATACAATAGACTCAGACTCTTTCTATGCAGAGGATGACACAAAGTATAGGATTTATTTTGCCTCATTGCCTATCACATCCTCAATAGCAGTGCCTCCAAGGCCACCGTTACTGTGTTTATCTGCCAAATAAACCCAACTCTTGCCCATCTGCGAATATTCAGAGATTGTTTCTTATTTGCTGTTAAAATACAGAAGCAAAGAACCAAAAATACTAGTTTAAGCAAAATCCTAGAGTGGAGAGGGGCAAACTGAAATCCCAGTTCACATCTGGGCAATGAGACCTCAGCTGGAATGGAAATATTAAATTCCCCTGCACAAGGAGGTGGTGGGGGTTCTTAGGTCATTTGATTACAACCCAGTTTCTTGGAATCCCTCCTTAGCCGTCAGAATTGGTAGCAGGAATGAGATAGACAGCTCTGAGTCAGATCTGCCAAAATTTGAATCAATAACCATGCAATCTTGCTTCCATTTACAAGCAATTTTAAATCTTTTCTTTAAAATGCCTTCAAGAAGGGAGAATTTGAGGGGAGGGAAATTCAAGCAACTAGAATACCAAAGTGAACTTCATTTTTCTGTGCAAAAGGAGGCTTCGGGATTCTGGGTTCCATTATGGCTGTTCCTAGTGCAGTGGGCTCCATTGAATGGTTCACCATTTTTAAGTGCTTAGCACAGAGAAAATGCAAACAAGCAGGGGAGGGGGCGGGTGGATAAGCCCCTTTGCAATAGTAAGAAATATTTATATTGGTCTCTGCCCCGGGCTCTTGACACAGAGCTCCTAAAATCTTTCTAAATGGGGGTCCTAGGAAAATCTTTTGCCCTAACATTTAGTCTTTGACCCTGGTTCTTGACACAGAGCTTCAAAGATGTTTGCAATTTCTGAGTAATAGAAGCATCTGACACTGAGCTCCTAGATCCCTTGGAATTTCCTGGGTGGTAAGAACATCACTTTTGTTCCTATGAGGTGCCTCTTGGTGGGCTCCTGGATAGCTTTAGGGTGGGGGCTGGTCACTAGAAAGATCAAGTCATGATTAGAAGCTGGGAAACTGAGCCTCCTCCCCATTTTTTCAGAGAAGGGAGAGAGAAGAGGGGCTGGAAATGGAGTCCATAATTGATCATGCTTATGTGATGAAGCCTGTGTAAAAGTCCCAATAGTCTGGGCTTCAGAGAGTTCCTGGGTTGGTGAACACATCCACATACCAGGAAAGTGGCCCACCCCAGCTCCGTGGGGACAGGCCCTCCAGCTCTTGGGACACTTCCAGACCTCACCCTATGCATCTCTCTGTCTGGTTGTTCATCTGTATCCTCTATCATATTCTTTACTATATAGTAAATGGATAAACATGAGTGTTTCCCTGAGTTGTGGGAGCTGTTCTAGAAAATGATGTAATCTAAGCGGGGGGCGGGGGAGATCATGAGAATATCTGATTTGTAGCCAAGTTGGACAGAAGTTGTGAGTAACTTGGGGACCTACTACTTGCAGTTGGTGTCTGAAGGAGGAGGCAGTCTTGCAGGATTGAGACCTTAATCTCTGGGGTCTGCACTAACTCCTGTTGGTGTGAGAATTGAATTGAATTGTAGGGCACCCAGCTGGTGTCACAGATAATTTGCTTGGTATGTGGAACCAACCAATTGCTGGTGTCAGAGGTGTGTGAGTGCGGCAATAGCAGGAGAGTGAAGGAGAAACACAGGGGTGTGGTTTTGCCATCATAGTCCCCTCGCAGGCACATGAGCGGCTTGCTGCATGGCTGTGGAGGACAGGGCAGCAGAGTGCAAGGAGCTCCAAACTGTTGTTGGGAGCTCTGGGGCCATCTCGGTTCTGCCACTTTTGAGCTATGGTGACCCTGGCTGGGCAAATCCATTCATTCTTTCATGCATTTTTCACAAGGACCTGGCACAGAGAATGCATGGCTCAGTAAAACACACTAGCAAAATTGGAAAATCTTGCTTGTGAGTAAGCACATGATGCACATACAAACTCCAGAACATCCATCAATTAGCATTTATTGAACACTTACTCTGAAACCAGTACTACTATAATAATGACATTGTGAAAACAAGCCAGAGTAGCTTTTCCATGTGGGCCCCTCCCAGCCATCTCTGATTGCTCTTCTCAGCGTCACTCTACCACCCTGGCTTCTGTGGCTACAGATAAGAGTGTTGCATCTAGTCAGAGTTCTTAAAAGCATCCGGCATTTCCCCATGCCTCTGCTTCCCACCAGGAGCCTAAAAGTCAAAAGCTTTCTCGCTGCACTTTGTTTTTTAAAGAAGGGCAAACCTTCGCCTTATGGTTGAGGTAAGGAACATGAACTTGCACAGGAAATACAGGGATGAAGGTTTTCGTGAGGCATGCCTTGGTTGCCATGGCCTCCAGACGACCACTGAAATCACCAGGGACACTGAAATTCCCAAAGAGAAGGGGACTCCCAAATGTGCTATCATTTATGCTCCTTCATTGCAAAGTCCTTCACAATTTCCAGTGAGCTAATCCTCCCAATAGGCCTGATGAAGCGGATCAATACTATTATCCCTTTTAGAGCTCAATATTATTATACACTTTAGGGCTCATTATTTTATCAGCCCAATTACTCCATCTTTGAAGTCTCATCTGTGTCCTCTTGAAGCAATACCCTATTTTGTGATTGTGAGTCTGTGTCGTTTATGCTCTCCCAAGAGAGGGTGGATCCAGGGTAGATGGTACAGGAGACACTGTGAGGCTGCATATTACCAGCATTCAGGGTTACTCAGATGTGAGGACTCTGGGTAACAAGTGGTAGGCGGCAACCCAGAGGCCAAGACCGGCTGCCCACTCACTGGGTGACTTCAGGAAATTTCTCTGGGACCCTGTTTGTGCATCTGTAGAATGGGGATCAGAATAATTCCCATCTCTCCTTGACTTGCCTTTTCTCTTTCACAGAGTTGTTAGAATAAAATGAGACCATAGCTGTAATATACTTTGGAAGGATATGCAGTAGAGAAATACAAGAGATGATAATGTTTGGGCTCATTTTATGATTTTACTTGAGGATTTTATATGGTTCCAATTTTTGCTCTTTAGCATATCAGTTTTATTGCTTTTTAAAAACTTTTTTAGTGGTTGCCCTTGAGTTTGCAATATACATTTACAACTATTCCAAGTCCACTTTCAAATTACATTATGCCGTTTCACAAGTAGTGTATCTTAAAATAACAAAACAATCCTAATTTCTCCCTCCTGTCCCTTGTATCATTGCTGTCATTCATTTCACTTATATTTAAGTATACATAAGCATTTTTATCTACCCATCTGGCCATCTATCTAATATATACTTATATACATAAGATATACATATATAAGCATATATAATCAAATACATTGTTACTTTTATTATTTTGAACAAACCTATATGTTAGGTCAATAAAGATTAAGAAAAATAAAAGTGTTAACTTTATCTTTTTTTTTAATACTCTTTTTCTTTCTGACATATTATTTTCCTTCTCTCTAAAGTACTTCTTTTAATATTTCTTGCAAGGCAGGCCTACTTGACAACAAATTTTCTTGATTTTTGTTTGTCTGAAAGTCTGTATTTCCCCTTCATTTTTGAAGGATAATTTCACAAGGTACAGAATTCTAGGTTGATAGTTTTGTTCTCTCAACATTTTAAATATTTCACTCCACTCTCTTCCAGCTTCTGTGGTTTTTGAGGATAATCAAATATAATTCTTAATGTGTGTTCCTCTATACTAAGAAAGGTGTTTTCCCCCTCTGGCTTTTATCAGGATTTTTTTTTTTTAACCTCTGATTTTGTAAAGTTTGAAAATGATATGCCTGGGTGTTGAGTGGTTTTTAAAACTTATTTTTCTTAATCTACCTGGTGTTCTCTGAGCTTCCTTGATCCGTGGTTTGGTGTCTGACATTAATTTGGTGTAAGATTTGACTTCCCAACACATCTGGCTGCTGAGGGGCCAGATGATGCAACTTGGAAATACAAGGAAGTCAACTCCCTGTGGGGTCAAATTTGACCAATGGAAAACAGGTGACAGGAGGGTAAATATCTTTTCCTTACTTCCTTCCACAGACTCCTCCAAGACAGTTTTGCCTAGTCTCTGGGGACAACCTGTATGACTGAGCAAGTGCACCTAACAAATGACCAGCTGTGCCTCCTTCTGGCTCATGACGAAAAATCATTCATTTTAACCCATCACATGGCATTCTTTCTTTGCTTTCTCTCACTCTCACTGCCTTGGGATTGCACCTCTCACATAGAGTGCTTGGCACCCAATCCTTAACTCAGCTTCTCTGTCTTCCAGAAAACCTGAACTAAGACAGGGCCTATAGAAAAACTCAATCCTCCAAACTCATACCAGTTCCTTAAGAATTTATCATTGTATCTCCACCCCCAAAGTAGTGTTCTTTTCCCTAGTTCCTTCTCTTTCAAAGTGTCAATCTGCTTGTGATCTTGAACCCTCTCCTCTTAACTGGCTCTAGTATGTCAATATCCTTCTCAAATGTGGTGCTGAGAATGGAATGTCACATACAATAGAAAGTTTTGCTCTTAAAAGAAGCATAAGCTGAGATAAGTTTTTTCCTGTGTTTTGGAAAGAAAAATACAAGTAAAAGGAAGTGAAACTAAATTGGATTAGATATATTGAGAAGACCTCTTTGATGATTATCATTATAACTGGGATTTAAGGGGGTAGGAATTGGGATGTGGAGAAAGATCATCATTTTCCAAAACCCTTTATATATGCTTGTGTGTGGAACATTCCTATTTGTAAAAAAAATTTTCATCTTTTTTATCTTATTTGACCCTAATAGCCACTGGGTAGTGCAGATGTTTTCAGTATCCCCATTTCACACACAAGACAATTGGCTCCATGATATTAAATGAATATATTATTGTTAGTAAGTGACATAGTGAGGATTTGAACCTGTCTCCAAACCTTCTGCTCTTTCTGTGGTGCCAAATTTATCTCAATACATTTAGAAAGGTATCACAGCAGTTACAGGGAGTGGAGCTATTAATTTCAGGCCTCTGCCCCATCACCAAACTGAAGAATAGATAATGAATTAAACACCTGGGCTCAGAAGCACCAAGGCAGCGACTGACAGCAACCTGTTCCTGAGAGAATGGTATCAGCCTATTGCTTCCCAAGACACTGCAGTCTGGCTACTGAATCTAATTTCCAACAGGTGTCCCATGGGTGGGAGAAATTAGTAAATAACATTTCACCTCATGAGAGAGGGAGAGTGACTGGAACAAAAGACAATCAAGGCAAAAAAAAAACCCCAAACACAACACACCTTCATTTTACTTATACTGTGTATTCAACCAGAGAAGTTCAAATCTCTGTCACTGAGAAACCTAAGATACTTCATGAGACCAGGTTCACCCACACAAGAGTGCAAGAACAATACCGCAGAATATAGCCAATGTCATAAACTGTGGCTGAGGCTGTAAGTGCTACAGGGGTTGTGATACCTGTGTGCCAAAGCTATCAGGGAAGGAATAAAGGAATTGAGAAGGCCTCTGACCTCAGCAGTAGCACTATCATGTTTCTTGGTGTGCGGCCACCCAGAGGCCCCCATTTATCTCTTAGACTTTTCTTTTCTACAAAGAAACATCCTGCCAAGGATCGAAGACAGAAGATAAATAGCATGCCTCATAACCTGCGGAAGGAATGGTAGGAGTTGATAGCCTAACGTGGCTCAATCAATATCACCGAGCAGTGTCCATTGATGGGTTTTCATCTAGCTTTTTCTCAGCCAAAGCTCTCCCAGTGGAGAAGCAGTTAAGACATCATCAGTGTGTTTTCTCCTCTGTTGCAGTGGTCACTGCTGTAGTTCATGCTCTTGTCATCTCCTGAATAGATTATAACCATAATCCAGACTCGTTTCTCTACCTGTACTTTTCCCTTCCTTCCATCCACTCTTTACATTGTCAACAGAGTTGACTTTTTAAGACACATAGTCTTAGTGTGGAAGGTCATATTAGTTACCCAACTTCTCACTCTTCCCTGTGTGCACATCCTTTGCTTTGGACTTTACAGTTCCTCTCGCACAAGGGGAGGAGAGTATTTCCCACCCCTTGATTTTTGGGTTTGACCATGTGACTTGTTTCAGCCAATAGGATGGGACGAAAGTGATGGTGTGCTAGGTCCCAGCCAGACCCTACGCTCATTGTACCCTGGAGAGAATTGCAAAGGATGGACATTGCTAACAAATGAGCCAGAAGGTTAAGAACAGTATTTTACTATCTATAAAAACTCAGAAGCCAAAGCCAACGAGCTTCTCCGTGTGTTAATGGGTTTGACACCCCATTAGAACTGGACCGAGCTGAGATGGCTAGAAACACAGCTCTTACCTCTCTTACCCCTGTGGCCAACTGAAAAGTGTTGCCAAACAAACCTTGCCAACTCTAGGAAAATGTCAGAATGACCAAGCAGGATGCAAACTCCCCACCCTGACCAAGGGACGGATGGGGACAGGGTGGGTTGTCTCAGGGCTTACCCTGGAGTTGTGCTCTTAGCCACCTTCCTAATTCTGAGGACAGTGTTCCAAACCAAACCCGTTTTTACAGGCTGCAGTTCACGAGCATCACCCTGTTCTCCATCATTTCTAATTTTGCCCTTTCCTCTGGTGTTTTCTCTCTTTTACATCGATCAGGCTTCTGTTCCTTAAAACCGAACCGCACCCACACTCCTTCTGACCTACCCGTTTCTGAAGGCCTTCCCTTTTCGTTGTTTTACCTTTCCCTCCTGTGCCTCCAGTTCTTACCAATCCATCCTCTCCTCAGCTTGCTGGGACCTGGCTCAGTCCCAGCGCTCTACTGTAACTGCTCTGGGCAAGGCCTCCAGTGAGGTCCATCTTACCAAGCTTGCCGGCCCCCTCTTAGCCTGGCCCTATCCTCAGCTCCTCCCTACCCCGCCTGGCTGTTTGAAATAGATGAGGACCCTGCCTCCCAGTGAGACTGCCCTGACCGGAGCTTTTGCTGAGCTCTCCTTTCCCAGTGGGAAACAGAGGGCAGTGTATTTACCACTTATGACATATGCTTCTTCTAATACATTATGGACTTCTTGAGACAGACCAAGAATTTGGGGAGCTAGGGGGCTCTACAGATGGGAAAACCTAACGCCAATATGAGCTCAGACGTGGTGCTTACTACAAGCCTACTTGATTTTTCTCATTCTTATTATTTATCAATTTAATGTTCTTTCTGTTTTCTTGATAAAATTCTATCCGTGTCTAAATTTATCCTAAGTCTGTTCTCCTTAAGTCATCTCTCCTGAGCAAAGTTCATTTATTCTTCTCTAGGTCATTGATGCTAGTGAGGACTGTGTTAGGCTGAATAATATCCCCACCCCAAATATCCATTTCCTGATACCCCAAACCTGTGATGTTACCTTATATAGCAAAAGAGGCTCTGCAAATGTGATTAAGTTAAGGTTCTTGAGATGGTAAGATTATTCTGGCTTATTTAGGCGGGCCCTTATAAGAGAGAGGTGGAGATTTGACATCAGAAGAGGAAAAGGCAATGTGATCAGGGAAGCAGAGATTGGAGTGATGTGGCCACAAGCCAGGGAATGCTGGCAGTCATCAGAAGCTGGAAAAGGCAAGGAACAGGTTCTCTCCTGAAGCCTACGGAAAAAACCAGCCCTGCCAACACCTTGACTTTAGCCTAGTGAAACATATTTTGGACTTCTGGCACCCAAAACTAAGAGAGTAGATTTGTATTGTTTTAAGCCACCAAGCTTATGATCATTTGTTACATTAGCCACAGAAAATGAATATAAGGACTCTGCCTACCTTCTGGTGTTTGGCTTAAATATTGCTTTGTCTTTTGACTGACTCAAATATGAGAATTTTACTTCTCCAACCATATTGAAAGTTTCAAGAGGAAATGGCATCCACCCACAATTTCTAGCCCAAATCTGGGCACAAAAGATTTATTGGATTGAATTTAGTTGACTCTCTTAGATGGTTAGATCTGCCTCTTAGGTAGAAAAATGGTGCTTAAGTTGATCAGAACACAAAGTCAGTGGATTTGACTGAATTTTCAGGGAGACAGATTCAAATATCAGTGAGGTCTTCTACTGACTAGAAGACCTTTGATTTCTAAGTTCTCCTTGATTTCAAGATTCTTTGATTTTAAGAGGCTATGGTTTTCTAAATACTGATGGGTCTTCGCCACCTTGTAGCTGTGTGGCCACCCTAAAATCACAGATATTCTCAGGCCTGAAAGTTAATGTCCTGCATCTGATGCTACCGTTGTTTCAAGATGGAGATTAGTTATAACAAACCCTCTCTTGTGAAAAGCATTTCATAATTTTCAGAGCATTTCCCATCCATGATCTCACTTGATTCTCATAACAAGCCTCCAAGGTGGCATGGTGGGAAATATTTTCCTGCTGAGAAGTGGAGCTCCACTAAAGTCAAGCAACTGCCCAAGGTCATGCAGCCATGGTCCTACAGCACCAGTTGTACCAAGTAGCAGCTACAGTCTGAAAGCAGTCCTGCCAAGGAATCAGGAAGCCACAATGAAGACAGGACAGAAGAACCTTTTATTTCTCCATCATTGTCCATCTCTGTGCTCTGGGAGGCAAACTGAACACTTTGGCCCTGCCTTGGCTGAAGTGTGAACAGGAGAATCCTGAAGTTCTAGGACACTCACTATGCCTCCTGGTAGGCAGATATTTGACAACACAGGTAGAAGATTGTCTCCTGTTTCCTACTGTTCTTTGGGTTGAAACTTCTAAAGCTGATTTAAATTTTTACTTTATCACATCACATCAAAAATAAAGAAATCCATCAGTATATACCAATTTCCACCATTCTTGTTTCGGCTAAACAAATATCCTTTTCTTGGGGCCTCTATTGCTATAAAAATATTTGATTTATATCTGTTTGAAATTGAAATTTGAGGTGAAAGGTGCCAGGCATTATTTCCCACTTTGGTGAGAGTGTCTCTGCAGTGAGAAAAGAAAGGGGAAGTAATAGAACATTTCACTTCCATGTTCTCTAAGGCTATGCAAGAATGTAACGCATCTAAATACCCTGTAAGCTTTATTTTATTGAATTATAAGATATATTTAAGTAATATATTCATTTTTAAATAGTTTTATTGAGGTAAGATTTATATACCATACAGTTCACCCATTTAAAGTGTTTGGCTCTTTTTTTTTTTTTTTTTTTTTTTTTAGTATATTCACATGGTTGTATACCTATTACCACAACCTAATTTTAGAACATTTATATCTTCTTTAAAAGAAACTCCATACTCTTTAGCAGTTGGTCCCATATAACCTCACCCCAGCCCTAAGCAACCTCTGTAGATTTGCCTGTTTTGGACAAATTTTATATAAATAGAATCAAGCCAGATGTGGTCTTTCGTATCTGGCTTATTTCATTTAGCATGTTATCAAGGTTTATCCACATTGTAGCATATAAGTACTACATTCTTTTTAATGGCCAAATAATATTTCACTGTATGGATTTACTACATTTTGTTTGTTCATTCATCCGTTGAACATATGGGCTGTTTCCAGTTTGGGGCTGTTATGAATAATACTGCTCTGGCCATTTGTGTACAAACTTTTGGGGTGGCCCTGTGTTTTCAATTCTCTTGCGTAGGTACCTAGAAGTAGAATTGCTGCTGGGTCATATGGTAACACTATGTTTACCTTTTTGAGAAACTTCCAAATTATTTTCAATATATTCAATTTAAAGGATTTCATGATAGTTTTGTGAGTGACAGACTAAAACAGAGGCAGAGGAGAGGAGAGAAGAGAAGATGCGAGGAGGGTAGGAAGAGGGGGGGTGCTCGTGGCAGTGATGCCACTGGGAGCTGTGGATTATGCTCACCCAGGAGCATCGAGTCCCAGGCTGATTGATGTCATGGGAACTGATCCAAGTTAATCTACAGAAGTGCAGCACATCTTGAAGAGAGTTGGTTTTGCTTTGCCAGGCCCAAAGAGTGGCCCAGAATTAGATCTTTAGATTGGAATAAAAATGGAACAAAAGGCTCGTTTTTGACCTTGGAGCAATATGGAGAGACCAACTCATTTTGTTTGTTAGCCGAGGAGATTGCTATAAATAGGGGGCTCATTCCAAACAATTGCTCTTGTACCAGCCCGCCCCACTCAATGGCGGGCCTGGCTGGGTAATGTTTTCTGGCCACCTTTGTCCTTTCATCTGCTTAAGCTTGTTACACTGTCACTTTGAGCTACGGCCTTGCTCTCTCTGGCTCTGATTCCTCTGGAAAGGCTGCTGTCCAGATGTTTAGGTATTTAGCAAATGTACTTTTTTGATGCCTTGGCAGGGTTACTTTCACATGGGGGTGAATATTTGATGCTGTTGGCTGTTGGGAACGTGTACACTGAAATGACCAGCCAAGTCCCTGCCTCCAACTCCCTGAATCTCTAATTCTCTTTATGGTGACAGCTGATACATCATTTAGAGGAAGATCACGGGGGAGCAGAGGAAATCACAACTGTTCCCCCCCCCCCGCCCCCCCCCCCCTTGCATTCTCTCTGGGTCCTGCACAGGCTTCCAGATTAAAGAGAAAGGCACCTTATGTGGGTCTCCCCAGAGTATCCTTCCCCAGAGAGGAACAGAGTGTCTATTTCCATCTTTCTCTGGGCTTTGCTTCCCTCCTTTCCACCACTTCTTTCCCATAATACAAAAACTCCCACTCACTGTGTTCCACTGTCTAGTTTACTATGTTGTATTTTTTTTATCTTTTTTGAGCTAAGAAGAAGTTAGAGCATATTTGGATCATTCTCACGTTTTACAGATGGATAAACTGAGGCTAGAGAGGGGAAGAGACTTTCTCAAGGCCAGTGGTGGACCGGTGAAGGACCTAATTCCTGTAACCCTTCCCATTGCCTCCCTGGCCTCAGACTTAACCCTTCACCATCCTGGGACCCTGGGACTCTGTTATATCCCCAACAGTCTAGCTCAGTGGCTGGCACATGTTTCTGGAGCCAGGCTGGGTTTGAACGTGGCTCCAACATGTACTGCCTGTGTGTTCTTACAGGACGGATTTAGCCATCTGCGTCCTAGTTTCCTTCTGTATGAAACGCAGCTAACGATGACACCTACCTTAAAGGATACACGTGAGAAGTAAATGAGTTAATACATTTAAAGTGATTAAGATGGTGCCTTTTAGAGAGTAGGGGATCAATGAATGTTGGCTCTTACCATTATTACTGAATGAATGAATGAATGAATGAATGAATGAATGAATGAATAATTTTATACTCATTCCCTCAGGGGCCAGCTTGGTATCTTCCAACCTGTTATTTTTTTCCCCTAAACGACTGTGTCCTAACGCTGGGTTAGGAGGCTGAGCTAAGAAGTGCAGAGCTGTGGGGCTGATGTTTTTGGTGGAGGCTTTTGGGTATAGCAATTCTCTCTTGGATGTGAGTCCAACCCTGGGAACTTTCATGAGGACTTCACCGGGATCTGGAGGCAGAGGCACAGTCATCCAGCTCTGGATGTAATTCCTGCTTCCGTTTATCAGCGGCCTGATTTGTAGTAGATCTTGTCTCAACCACTTCATTCATGCGAAAGCCTTCGGACACTTAATGTAATTTTGTGAAGGTTTCCAACTCCTTTGGGCTTTGCTTAGGAACATGGCTAATAAAGTTTTCAGCATCTCAAAGGGAGGCTTAAACTGATAAAAATGTGAATCATAGACAACTGAGCTCCGCTGAGCACTTTACCTCTTGTCTTGCGTGAATGCTGGCATTGGACAGTCATCTTGGCCCATAATGGCCAGTGGCCTGGATGAACTGTGCTTGGGGACCCGGGGACCTGTCCAGGAGGGTGTATGGCTGGTCGTCATCACAGCTACCAGTCCTGAAACGCTGCTCAAATCTGTGACATGCCCAGGCCCAGGCAGGGCAAAGCCGTGGGCAGGGAAGCCTGTGTTTCTGGCACTTTCCCTTCTCTTTCTGTGCCACCTGCAAACCCCTCCTTTGATCCATGAATTCAGAGATGTCTGGTATGGAAGGATTGAATGAAGTCACTGGTTTTCTTGACAGAGACATCCCAGGGGAGGGTGCTCTGAGGCAATGAATGGGTCCTCAATGTTGACATTTCCGATATGACCCTTATGTCAGAAAGACATAGAAGAGCAATGAGCTTTCCAGAGACCCCTCAACTTTTAACATGTAAGAGAGACCTGTGATTCCTAAATATCAGTCTGGGACCTGACTGCAATGAAATGTTTTGAAAACAAAGATTCCTTGGGCTGGTAGACTTTCTGATTTAGTAAACCTGGAGTGGAGCCTAGGAATTGGAAGTTTTAGGAATATTCTTGTCTGAGTAAGTCTGTTATACAGCCAGACCTGCTAATACCTCAGCCTGTGGGTCTCATTCCTGGCTGCACATTAACAGCACTGGCTGGGGAGCCTTTAGCAAAGTCCTTTTGCTTGGGCCTCACTCCCAGAGACTCTGATTCAATTGATTTGGGCGGGAGGGGGTGCTGAGGATTTAGTATTATTTTCAAGGGATGCTTTATGAATCTAAGTGCAGCCATAGTTGAGAACCATCAAAAAATAGGCAGACAACTACCACTTCTCTCAGGAAGAGTGGCGCTGAGCTTACCTGCAGCAGGTGCAGCAGTCAGACACAGAGGGAATTCGAGCCACAAGGGAGCTTGAGACCATCCAATCTAGTGTTTCCCAGTCCTGTCAATTTGATGGAACAGTACAATTCAGAAGGTATTTTGAGGACTGACAAAGAGTTGCAGGTTGTTGTTGTTTTTTCATTTTGCCAAGTTAAGGCAGTAAAAATAAAGCCAAACCGAACAAAACTGTCATTCATTTGCTCTGTCACTTAATATTTTAAAATGAAGTTTTAACATTACATTTAAGGAAGACCTAAAATCAGGATCAAGGACAGTTTTTTAGACTGAATAGATTTGACTTTAAGAAGACCTCACTGCATAATCCTCACCTTGCCTCATTTCCAGGAGAACTTTGTTATGAACCAGGATTGGTTCAAAAGTAGCCCATTTCCAAGCCTAAGTCATAATTTTACAGAAGAGGAAATTGAGACCCAGAGAAGGAGGGTGCTTGGCTCAGGTCCTAACTGAGGCAGCAGCAGGGCTGGGACTAGAACCCATTCTCCTGGTGTCCGGTCTCATCCCTTTATGGGGTTCTGCTGAAAAGCCTGGCATCCCAGGTGCCTCCCACTTAACATACATGGCAGAGCCACTGGGCATGACTGCTCAGTCCTCTGGGCCACACTCAGCACACTAAGAGCAGTACCATGGTAACACTCACAGACGTGAGCTCTGTTAGGAAGGCTCCATCTTCGAACCTTCAGAAATGACGGACAATGATTACCCGGGTCTTCTGAGTGACCGAGGGGAAACCAGTTGCTTCAGTTGCAAACAGGGCAGCATTGTTATTGCTCCCTCACAATAGGATACTGTGCTTTGAAAGTTAAAAAAAATCTGTGAAGAATTACTTTTTTGGTTGTCTCCTGCAGAGTCCAAGCCATCTCTTCCCTTATGCTGTTCTTTTTAATAAGTCAACAAATTGGCTAATTCTCTTGGAAATGATTTGATTTGAGGAAATGGACATTTTACACAATTCCCCGAGAGAAAGAAGAAAACAGTTTTCCAAATGCATTATCAATAAGCAAGACATTTGAACCCTGTGATTGGAAATGGAGAAGACGTGGTGAGCCCTTGGGTTCAGATGTTTGATTCAATATGCGAAGGAGATGGTAGAGCACAGGCACTGGCAGGATGCTCGCTTCCTCTGGACGACTGCGGACTGTGGAAGGGCAGGCCCAAAGCCAACTTGGATCTCAAGTCTACCTCGAGTGGTTTAGTTCGAGGCCTAGAATTGTCAGGGAACAGAAGTGTCACCCTTGGAGCTGCCTCTTGAGGGCAGGACCATGTCCTATTTTGTCCCCTCGGTAGATCTGGCCCCATGTAGATAGGAACACCTATTTGTTGAAACAAAGTAGCTTTTAGGGACCCAAAGGCATTTTCCTACATTGAAATCAGGTGACATCTAGAGAACTAGACTTAACCAGGGCAGTTTTGTGGGGATGGGAAGAATGAGCCTGAGAGTAGTCAGGAGGGAGTTGTGTCTGCCACGAAGCCATTGGATGGCTGTCCCAAAAATGGGTCATCAAAGTGCCCTCGATGGGAGGAACACAGAACAGAAATGTCACCGACCTCATAATTTTGCTAAAACCTGGCCCTGCTTCCCTCAGCCCATCCTTCTAAAGCCTATTTCCTAAAGCAAAAGCCTGCAGGTTTAATATCCCAACTCCACTCAGCCTCCTATGGGATCCCACTGACAGAAGTAAAAGACAGAATGAATTCAGCTCCCTTTAAAATCATTATCTGACTTCCTTTGACCTCTTTCCTGATTTCTAATTTAGTCAAATAAACCCACATACCTTAAAACCATGCCCTGCAACCTACCAGTGCCTACACTCATTTTAAGTACCTTTGGAAGGGAGGAAGGGAGCTCGCCTGGTCCAACAGGCTTCCTGTACTTGAGCACCTCCTTTTCTGAGGGACTGAGGGGGGAGCCTCCGCTGTTTTCCATTAGAAAGATGAAGAAAGCAATGGGGGTTAGGGGAAGCACAGAGCCACAGAAGTGAAAGTGGTCATGGAATGTTGAGGCTGACATCACATTTCACATTAGAGGCAACTGGAACACAGGGAGAGAAGTGACGGGCCTCAGGTCCCATCAAACAGTGGCAGAGTTGGGGCTGGAATGGGGTCCTTCAGTCCCTAGACAACAGCATCCTGACCACTCCGTCGCACCAACTCCTGGCTTCCTGGTGAAATGGGCTCATCTCTTTCCTTAGTTAAAAAACCTGCAGGTTTCCCTACCTTAGACAAGAATCCCCTCTTGTTTTGTTCAATATAGATGTTAAATGGCTTAAGCTACAGTATTTTGTAGGGATAAATTTGGAAAATTCCCGCTGTGTGTATGTGTGTGTATATATATATATGTGATTATGTATGTATGTGTGTGTGTCTGTGCCTGTGTGTGTTTATTTGGGCTGGAGTAGGGAGGGGGTCATGGGTGGGGCAAGAGGGGGATCGGCAGGACTAATTCCAAGTATCAGAAGGCCAGGGCCGTGCTCCTGAGCTGCTGACCTGTGCACATATCCACAGGGCTCACTCGGCCCCTCCAGACCAGCTTGGGTGTGGACCTCCATGAGGGCACCACTGCCCTCTGCTGTACAGAGGTGAATGCTGCTGGTGTGCCTGCCTCACCTTGTCTCAAATGGGGGCAGGGACGCAAAGGTAAAATAAAAGGCTGTGCCTGTGGCGAGGCTCAGCTGATCCACCCCTCTTGGCGTCATTTCACTCTGCCTTGGACATTCTTAGCTGTAGGTTGTACAGCAAAAGCACCTGGTGCTTGGTTGTAGGTGCTTGATTGTAGGTCAGAGGCAGTCATTGCCCAAGGCTTCCAAGACAGGGTCTAAAGATGAGGGAAGGTGCTAGCAAAGCTCTCAGTGCATTTGTCTTCCTGGCCCTACTGGGGTCAGCATTTAGAAGTCTCCCAGTGCTGCTCCGAGGAATTCTCTTTAAAGGTAAAGCCCATGTTGGCCTTGGGCCAATCCTTTCACTTCTGCAAACACAGCAGCCTTGGGGAAGGAGCCCGAGTACTGCTTGCAGATAAGAACACAGCACTTTTGCACAGCACACAGTAATTTGTCAATTGTGTTCCCATTAGTTGTCTCAGTTGGTCTTCACAAACCTGTGAGTTAAACAGAACAGCAATTATTATTCTCATTTAACAGATGGGGAAACTAAGGTCTAATCTAGAAAGTTTGTCACTCTTTGATTGACTTGGAGGTGATTAACTAAAACATAAAATGTATTTTCATGAGGCTTTAGATTAAAATAAGCTGCAAGATAGTTAACACCAAGCAAAGCATTCGGCAGTCAATCAGATATCGCCAAGAGAACGTTCATAGCAGCACTGTTTAGCCACTTTCTCACAACTCTGGGGCTTCAGCTTATGACCTAGGCCCTGAATTCTAAAGTGTATCCATTTTTAACAGCGTCACCAGAGTCTCATGGTTGATAACTAACACTTAACAGCTCTCCATTCAATGCTTAAAATGTTTATAGCTTTTTGGTCTTAAAGTTTAAAATAATCTTTGTATCTTGCTTGAGCTTCCTAATCTGTTTATAATGCAGGGGCAGTAGTTGCTATTACTTCAACTTGCTGATGCAGAAACTGAGGTCTAAAGAACTTTCATTTCTTTATGCAGTCAACGTTTGCTTGGTGTTTACTCTGTGCCGGCCCCTCTGCTAGTTGAGAGAACACAGCAGTGAACAAAAGAGCTATAATGGTCCTGGGCCTCGTGGGGAAGACAAGCAGCTAAGTACCCACTCCAGGGGTTGACGAATATACACGTGATGAATGCCATGAACTTGAACCTGGCACTGTGAGCACAAATGGCTGGGACCTCACTTGGTTAAGGTTCCAAGTGGGTCAGCTGGTTATGGGGAGTTGTCCAGGATGTGGGGTGAAACTCCTTGTGCAGAGTGGTCCAGGCAGAGGCACTGATAGTACGAAGGTCTCGAAGAAGGAAGCTGCTTGGGACCTGTAAGGATCTGAGAGAAAGCCAACTCAGCTGGAGCAGAGATCAAAAGGAAAAGTGGGACAAGGTGAGGTTGGCTAATTTTTTAGCCCAGCCCCAAAGCTAGTTAGAAGCAAGGTGGGGACTATAATTTTCTCACCTTTCTGCCAAGGCTTTAATCTTTACATCGCTTTTCTTCCCCGATTCTGCTCCTACTCTCTATCCAAACCTAACTGCCTTGACTTTCCTGGACCACAGCTACTCCTCTTCTGTTCATCACTCCTTCTGTGCTCACTACCTGCTATGGCTGCCTCTGTGTTTCCAGAAGCTGAAAATCCTAGTGACCCTTTAAGCCAAAGATTGTAAACAAAAATTTGTCAGCATGTGAAGTAAATGAATGGCATGACCTAATATGTTATCAAGTGGTGGGGAGTTAGCAAACTGGAAGAGGCAAGCTCCCATCATGTGCCCCCATCATGTACAAGCCCCCATCAAGTACAACCCCTGTACAAGAGAATTTTCTGCAATGATGGAAATGTTCTATATGGTTGCCACTAGTTGTATGTAGCTAGTGTGACTGAGGAATTGAATTTTTAATTTACTTAACTTTAGTTAATTTAAATTTCAACTTATATAGCCATATGTGGCTAGTGGATGATCATATTGGACAATGCAACTCTATTCTGAAGTGTAAACTCAATATTGCCAAATATTCTAATTTTTAAGAGACGCCAGATCTCTGTATTTTTATTTGAAATCTGTTTTGTAAATATTGTCAATAAACTCAAATTTTAAAGATGCACTGTGGGTGATTTCCACCTCTGGAAAGATGGAGTAGTAGACCTTTTACTTTCCCCTATTACTCCTACTAAGTACAACTAAAAACCTGCATAGTATATATAACACAAGCACAAGAAGATTGAAAAATGGAGAGGGGACAGATTGGTTTGGGATTTGGGGACCCCGGGAGCAACACAGTGGTGAGTTCCCTGAGTTTTCTTTATATATCACATATCCAGGTTTGAAACTGAAGAATTTAGAACCCAAAAGTACCAATAAGCACAAAGCCCCAACAAAAGCCAGCTCTCTCAGTCCAAAATACCAGGAAAGGGACAGCCTAGCAAAACAGAATACTTTCAGACAATTACCAATCTACATTCTGGCTAAACACCATAGAAAAACTATGGTCCCACGCTCACACATGCCACCACGGGCCAAGTGAGTAGCTTGGGCTACCTGCCTCATGAGGAGCTACTTGTCAGATAAAGCCAAGTAGGGAACTGGAACTTTCATCCCTGTGACCTGGTGACCTGCTCTTCCCCTTCCTCCCCTCTTCAACTACAGTATCAATGGAGAGCACTTGGAGAGCTTATGAGTTTGGACTTTTGCCTCCCCCTAGCAGTAATGAGGCTTCCCTTCTTTCCCTGTGAAAGGGGTGCCAGAGGAGGTCTAATGGAGAGTCAGGGGTTTCACCATCACCCAGCTGTGATGAGGCCATGCTGCCATGGGGTTAAGGGAGATCATGTAGAGAGACAGAGCTCCTGCCACTGCCTTTTAGTAACAAGGAGCTTCCTCACTCCCACCACTTTGAGTGTCAACAAAGGCTGAGTGGGAAGGCTGCTTTTATCTCTATCTGGAAGAAACAAGCAGGTGCTACCCCTTTCCCTGCTGGAGTGGTGTCAGAGAAAGCCAGTTAAACCAGAAGGTATAAATAAGATCCAGAGTGTTATAACTTAACACAAACACATCTAGGTTTCAATAGACAATCACTTGTTATTCCAAGATCCAAGAAGTTCTCAAACTGAGTGATAAAAGACAATGGATGCCGACACTGAAATGACAGAGATGTTATAATTATCTGAAAAAAATTTTAAGACAGCCATGATAAAAATGCTTCAATGAACAATTATGAATATACTTGAAACTAATGAAAAAATCGAAAGTCTCAGCAAAGAAACCCAAGATATAAAAAAGATCCAAAAGGAAAATGAAAAAATAACTGCAGGAAAGAGCTCAACGGGTGGGCTCAACAGCAGAATGGAGCAGGCAAAGGAAAGAATCAGTGAACTGGAAGATAGAACAATATAAGTAAACAATCAGAACAGCAGAGCAAATAGACTGAAAACAAGCAACAAACAGAACCTTGGTGGCCTGTGCAACTATGATAAAACAGCTAACATTCATGTCATCAGAATCCCAGGAGAAGAAGAGGAAAAGGCTGTGGCTGAGAAAGCACTCAAAGAAATAATGGTGGAAAACATCCCAATTTTGGCAAGAGACATAAACCTATAGATCCAAGAAGCAGACTAAACCACAATCTAAAGAAGTCCATGGCAAGATGCATAATAGTTAAACTTATGAAAATTAACAATAAAGGAACAATCTTGAGAGGGGCTAGAGGATGATACCTTACAAGAGAAAACAAATAAAATAACAGCAGATTTCTCATATTAAACCACCAAGGCCAGAAGAAAGTGAGACAGTATATTTTTTCAAACACTGAAAGAAAAGAACTACCAATCCAGAATCCCATACCCAGTGAAAATATCCTTCAGGACTGAAGGGGAAAATTAAGACATTCTCAGATGAAGAAAATGCAAGAGAATTTGTTGTTACTGAATTGAAGAGGAAATCACAAGTGGCTTAAGTGCTCCGATGGAGTGTTCAGAGCAAAAATACCCAGGAATGCTTTAAACAGCTAAGATTGTTTTCCTTAGAAATAATACTAAAAAAGTTCATGAAAAATAAATTCATCTTGGTGAGAAGCAGGAGAAAAATTTAGAAAGCTGAAAACAAAGCTTTTGAGGAAAGACTGAGTCAAGTAGGGTTACACCATGTTAAATAAATGGCTTGGTAGGAGGAAGTATTTAATGATTATCTTCAAGCATACCTTGAGAAACTTTATACTTATATAATGTAATCATCAGAAATTCTTCCCCTGGAATAAGTATGATTTTTTGGTAGACAAAAACAGTAATTTTCTTCTGGTGAAATAACCAAAGGCTAAGAGAAGCATAGAAAGATGAAGAGATTTGCCTCAGGTCCCACTAACAGCCGCAGAATCAAGATGAAAATTCATCTTCTTGCCTTTAACCCACTGTGCTTGTCATTACTAATGGAGTCACCATGTTTCAGCTCCTCGAGTACAGAACTAATGGAAACAAGCTTAAATGCAGCAAGCTGGGCTTAAGTTAGACAAGAAGATTTTTCGTACAAATGACAGTTGTAAAACAATGAACCTGGCTGGACAACTTCTCTAAATCTTTAAGATTGGATTCCAGGCTTTCAGCACTATATATAATATTTCACTTGGAGGCAAGAAGAGTTTTCTTGGGCAGCTACCCCCATGACCTAATCACCTCCCAAAGACCCCACTTCCTAACACTATCACCTTGGGAGTTAGGTTTCAACGTATCAATTTGGGCAGAAGGGAACACAAACATTTAGACCATAGAAGGTAATTTAGGACAAGAGTCACTTCCCTGGAAAGGTAATACAAACCTCCAGGTGTACATCTGTTCTAATGACAAGGGAAGGGGGAAACCAGAGAAGTGAGAAAGAAAAGGACCCTTGTTTGGCTGACGGGTAGTTAATACAGGGTACTCATCAAAACACCTCAGTAAACAGCACACATAGCTGCCCAGGTTATCTGGCAGGAGATCAATAGGTTCGAGCTGAAATGAGAACCATCTGAAAAGCTGAGAAATATTACCTGGAGAATTGCTCTAGACAGCATTACACTCAATAAAATTTGGTCTCGTCAGCTACTTGCCCTGCCTTGGCTTCAGGGAGACTCTTTTAGATTGGAATTGGCATGACTGGGAAGCTATTAGATATATGTAGACTCTTGCTTTGTGAGAATTGGATCAAGCCCTGCAGACTCTCTGGGGGGCTTAGAAATCTTTTCACTCACAGGTGGGAACTTGATGGTATGGGATTTACTGGAAGATGCATTATAGTTGGCTCAATTTCTCTCTGTCTCTGTATCTCTCTCTGTTTCTGTATCTCTCTCTCTCTTTCTCTAACACACACACTTTTTCTTTCTTTTTCTTTTATTTCTGGAAGCCTATCAATAGGTGACACTTCCCACATTCCATATTATTAAAGCATTGTCCATGGTGACCCATATAATATGAAAAGACTAAACCAAAAGTTAAAATTCAAGAAAAATGGAATTTCTCCCCATTATATGCCCTCTTTAGAAAAATCAATGGCAAACTCAAATGATTTTTCAGTAATAAAGAAAATCCTCATCATTCAGAATAATGAGAAAAATGTAATATTCTGTTAAAAGAAGACTGTCATCTACACACAGATTGCTAATGTCCAGATACTTATAGTACAGTGAAATCTGCTGTATAAAATCTAAGGACTGCTTCCTCAGGACCATCACTGTCTGCTAGGGCCTTGTTACTTCATTATGAGTAATTCTCATTATTTAGGACTCCAACTGGGCGAGTATAGGAGGCTGAGCTGGACCTCTGCTGACATGCGGACTCCTGGGGGAAATTTATATATAATCTGACTGATGTAAGCTTGATTTCTTTGACATTTATTTCTTTCACGAAAGTAAAAGGCTGAGAAAAAAAAAAGTCTGTTTATTTTAGCTTTACTTGTGTTTGGGTTCTGGGAAGCATAAGATGTATAATTCTCTGAGCTTCTTACCATCTTCCCATTTTCTCATCTATGATTTCACTCTGTGGTTCTCGCATCTCTATGTGGCTGGAAAGAGACAAGTAGCATCATTCCCACACTATGGATTGGAAAGCAGAGCTCCTGTAATACGGGAAGTGTGTTTCCCAAGCTTCTCTTTCCCTCTACCTCCTGCCTCCCCCCCCTTCTCCCACCCCCATCCCCCCTTAGTCTAAGCTGGGCCTCCTCTGTTATTCTCATTCATTGCCTTGCCATCAAGAGGCCAGTGGTACAGAGACATCCTTCTATCCTCCAGGGTTCATACCATGTGTCCCAGAACTGTGCGACTTGGGCAGGTGGTTGGCAATGTTGGGAACTTGTTCTAGAGGCAACATGTTCTAAGAAGCAGAAGCACTAAGCCAGGGATTGGGGACTTAAGACTCAAATCGTGGCTTCACTAAAACTCCTCAGCCTTCTACCAAGAACAATTTATCTAAATCCCCTGAGCTTCTGTGTCATCTGTAAAATGGCCTTAGTCATCCCGCCATGCCGTCTTCACCAAGTTCTGATGTGGAATGAATGAGCTAACTGGCAGGGAAGTCTGTGCAGGGTCATCTGGGTAAGAGTGTTTGGTCTTTATCTGTCTTTGGGACCCCCTTTTTGGAGTTTCAGTGAGTGTCAGGTCTTGGCAAAGAGGTGTTTGGAGCTTGGTCCAAGGGTTAGCATTTTGCAGGCACTTAGCTGCCAGAGTAATGCAGCCTCTGTGAAGAACTGCCTCCCAGCTCAGACCTACTTGAGGGGCTAGTGGGGCATAACCTGAACCTCTCTCTCTTTCTGGGAGGCTGACCTGAACCTCCGGCCACTCCTGTCAGTCATTCTGACTGCAAGTGGCCAGGCCTCACCTATAGGTGCAGCGTCTGGAAAACTAAGAGGTAAGATTTGAGAGACTTCAGAAAGTGCTTCTGTTCACACTTATCCCCCCCTCCTATCTGAATTCCATCATCGACATCAGCACTGTCCTAAGAACTTTCTGAAATGATAAAATGGCCTATAACTGAGCTGTCCCATACAGCTTCCACTAGCTGCATGTAGCTATCAAATACTTGCAATGTGGCTAGTACGACTAAGGAACTGCATTTTAATTTTATTTAATTTTAATTAAATAGCCACATGTGGACGTGCATATCAAAGTGTTTCTCCTTTTCATTAAGGCATTGTGTCCAGAAGACCCCTGTTAAATTGCTTATGTGTTGTTATTATATTGAAGTAAAACCATATGGCCAAAGATGGGGTTCTTGCCATATGCATGGGGACAGGGGAGGGGAGAGAGAGGAAACTTGCCAGAAGGCCAGCTTGCTGGCTCCCAAGAGGCCTCCAGGGGAACATCTGGCTTTCAGTCTTACAGGTTCAGAAACTAGATTTTTTAGGTCACAGAGAGTCATATTGATCTTCAGAGGCATGAGCCCTGTAAAGCTTTCCAAACTGATACAATCAATCAGAAAGCTAGTATGTGGAAGTGCAAGGAAACTAGTACCCACCCATCTCTGGGGGCATGGCGGGGGCCTAGAAATTTTCTACATGGGAACCGGTGTCTTAGGAGGTGGTTTGGTGAGCATGGACCCAGAGCAGGTAGAGTAAGACGACTCAGATGGTTGCTGTGACGATGCACTCATTGCACAGTGCATCTGACCTGTCCTGAGATGGCTCAGGCTGTATTTCTGACTACATCCCTCTCTTCCTGAATGGTGCTTGGTGGTTATCACGTTTTTGTTTTTGACTCTACTTTCTAAGTTTTCATGGTTGATCAACCCCACACATTGACACATTCTTTCTTTAGTTGTATCACGTATACAGTCAGATTCCTGTCCTGTATTGCATACCTGGTTACATTTGTCACTTTAAGATAACTCACCCTACCTCTGTTTTGCACAACTGTGGGTTGACTTCACAGTTTAACTCTCTTGTTTCCAAAATCTCGACTGGCTGCATGTATTTCCTCTGAGGGTTAGCTTATTGATTTGTTGCTGATATCCATGTGTGTTCCCGTTGAAACAGCTTGGTGTGGTCAGTCGGGGGCTGATAATCACAGTGCTTATTGGGGCCAGACAGTAACTAAATTAGTAAAGGAGTCATGATGATAGGCCGATTGGTATGGATGCCTCAGAAGTGGACAGATGCAGCTTAGCTCAGGATGCTTACAGCCATGCTAGAATGTGGGCCCCGAGTTGCCAGATCTTCTGAGGTTTAAAGAGAAGTTGAACATCTAGATATTAATGTGAAATCTTATATTTCAGAGTTGGAAACTAATTCTGTTAAAACCCAACACTGGATGCAAGTCTGACAAAATACATCTCCAAGTTGAATTTAACTCTTAATCACCAGGTTGGAGTTCCTGGGTTTTTGTTGGGGTCCTGGCATGGAAGTCTGTTAGGTTGGCTTTTAGCCCAAACTCTGCCTCTAAATCACCATGATGTTTTGGGGAAAGCACGGCCTTTCTTGCTGCTCAGATTCCTCTTCTATGAATTAAGAGTGTCAGGTGGGACAATTCCTAAGGTTCCCTCTTTCTCTATACTCATCAGCTGGAGTTGCCATAACAACATACTACTGACTAGGTTTCTTAAACAACAGAAACTTATTTTCTCACAATTTTAGAGGTGAGAAGTCCAGATCAAGGTGTTGGCAGATTTGGTTTCTCCTATGGGCTTTGTCTTTGGCTTGTAGATGATGGCCATCTCATTGTGCTCCCACATGGCCTTTTTTCTATGTGCACGCATCCCTGGTATCTCTTCTTCTTATAAGACCACGAGTCCTATTGGATTAGGGACACATTTTGATAACCTCATTTAATCTTAATTATCTCTGTACAGGCCCTATCTCCAAATATAGTCACACTGAGGGTTAGGGCTTCAGCATATGAATTTGGGGGCGAGGAGACACAATTCAGTCCATAACATGCTCTGAAAGTCTGTGCTTTGTTGACTATGGCTAGACCATGACTCTGACTCATAGCTGTCTTCCCTTTGCCCCTACAGATCCACCCTACACCCTGTTTCATCCTGCCCTGTGCCTGGGGAGGCTGGCCTCTATAAATGACATCAATGGATTTCCTTAAATAAGAAAGTCTATAGGGCTAGGAAGTAGATTAGCAGGAGAAAGGAGAATGAAGTTAGAATATTTTTCCCTTGACAAACTTGCTCCAAGATTGCCATGGGCCAGCTGTGTCCCTTGACTGATGGTCACTGCTCTTATCAGACAGCTTCTCTGTCCCCAGGTTCCCCACTCCTTCCCTGGCCCTCAGACCTAGGAGTGGTGATGCCTCTCTTATTGCAAACCCCAGGACATAGCACCACCCCTATGGTTTTTCTATGCCTTGCCACACTCTTGAGAAGGGTCCTTTTATTACACTTTTCTCGAATCATCCAATCTGTGGGTTCTGGGACTCTGACTGATATAATCAGAGTCTGAGAGAACCTCATCAGTGCTCACCTGTCCACCCCTCCTTTTCCATCCTCATGCTCCTAGCTCCAATTTCCAGGCAGCTCTGCCTCAGGCAGAGGCTTGGCTGACTTCCCTCAGGTCACACATTCTTTCTCTGAAGTGAACCACATCATAACTCCCATCAGTCCCTTTGGTCAAGGGTGGAAGAAAGAGCTAGTTGGAAAATTCAGCCCCCTGCAGCTAGGCTCTGGGCTCTGCTTGGCTGAACTGATGTTAACTTCTTGACCACTTGCCCCATCCAGTAAACAAAGCTCTCTTCAAGAGCTTTGGGTTGAAGGTGGGAAAAAAGGTGGAAAAACAGACATGAGGCTATTACTATTGTTCAGGGAAATAGTAACAAGACCTGTCTTAGGGAAAGTTGATAAATAATACACTTCTAACAACTAACAGAACTAGTTTGGTAGGAGGCAGAGTAGCTGGAAACAGAAGTGTTTAGAGCCACTTATAATCAGGGACAATTGAAGCAAAACTACAGAGCCCACCAGTGTTGCCATCAAGTGATGCTGGCACTGAGGAGCCAAGAACCCTGCCTTGGAGGAGGGGTGGGGGAATGGGGTGTAGATGCACATGCTCTTATGTGGGCAGCCATGTGGACGAGCACATGACAGGAACTCAGGCAGCCGATGACTGTCATCAAAGAGCATGTCCATGTTTGTTCAACCTCCCTCACGGCTCCTGTCCCATTGTGACAAAGAAACCTGCTAACATTCAATCAGTGTTTTATTTGGAAAGATAGTGCCTTGGCTGGTATTTTCACTTGTAGGACCTGGCTATCCTAAATGTAATAGAAAATTGCCCTGAAACCCTCAAATCAGGCCAAAAGAAGGTACCCGGAAGGGGCCGGATTATTTTCCCTGAGAAATGATGTTAATGAAGAAACACAGACTTTAGGGATGGAGTCAAAACAGAGCCCCGTAGTCGCCTGGAAGGAAGAAGGATCTATGAGGAATGGTCAGCTGGGGACTTAGGCACAGGATGCGGAAAGGAAGCTAAAGCATCTATTCCCACGAGACCTCTGAGCACTTAGATCCCTTTGACTGGTGTAATGCACCTTCAGAGAGAGAGGGAGGATGGTTTCCTTGCTGCGGAAAGCCAGAGATTGTCTAAGTGCCCACCGTTCCTTTCAGAACCAGGTGGTCCTTCTCCGTAGGGAAAGGATGCTGGACGAGGCGGCTGTCCCCTAGGCTGGGAGACCCTGTCCAAGTGGCTGACCAAGGAGCTGTCCAGGGTGCTACAGTTTCCCCTGCTTGCACCCGTTGAACAGTTTCCATCAGCTGGCGTGTGACAGGTGCTGGGCCAGGCGCTTCCCACACAGTATGTCCTTGAATCCTCATTGCAACTCCGCAAAGTCAGTGTTGCAGTCCGCAGCCTTGTTTCTTCTACAGACGAGAAACCTAGTGCACTGAGCTTCACTTCTCCATGTTCAATTTGAATGGCCTGAATAACCTCTTTGGACATCAGATTTGAGGATTTCCAGCCTAACAAAGAGAGCGTATCTGTTCAACACCCTTTCTCTAGTCTGTGTAAAGAGATACTGTTCCTTTAGAACAGGGTTGGGGAATGTCCTGCCCGTGGGCCGTATACGGCCAGTGAAATCATTTGGTCTGGCCCTGCCAAGGCCTCACCAGAGAGAAGCAGTTCCAGCCATCCCATTAGGGGCGAGTTAATTAAATGTTTGACCAAATACAGCAGTCTACTTTTTAAGCTGATAAGTTTGTGTGGCCCGCGAATGATGTTATAAATATCTGAATGGCCCTTGGCAGAAACAAGGTTCCCCATCCCTGCTTTAGAAGATGGTGGTGACGAAGCCCTGCCCCAAAGGCAACAGAGCTTATGTCATAGGAGAGTCCCTAAGAAAAAACAGTAAGCATGTATGCCCACAGTTCAGACTCGACTAGGAAGGAGTGGGAACTTTAAATATGTTTGTCAAAAAGAAGGAAAAATTAGCCTCTCCTAATATTAGAGGAAAGGAAATCATGTGTTTTTGTGAAGATTTTCAATACCTTGTTACTGTTTAACAATTTTCTCTTTTCTTGGCTATAAGGTGAAAGAAATAAATAGGTTTCAGGTCAGAAGGCAAAACAAAGACTCATCCTCCCTTAAATTGGAAGAAATGTTTGCTAGGGCAGTTGAAACCATGATAAAGGAAAATGTATGTGAGCTTCCGATGCCAAGCATTGCCAAATCTGAGAACCTGAAACAGTATTTGAGTTGAGGAAGGGACTTTGCTCTAACGTTAATGTTACAAAAACTCAAGGGAGGAGAAGCCACGTTTCTAAGCTCGGACTGGGGGTGAAAACCAAGTCAGGGTCCATAGGTCCTGGGGTGGGGAGGAGAGAGGTTCATGAATGGCTTCCGGAAATCTATGTACACTTTCAAAACGTAGCAGCATGTTGCTTATAGATGCGTTCCTACAGGGAGGGGTTGATAACTTTCAAGAGATTCTCAAAATACCAGGACTATCCATAAGATAAAGACCCTCTGGCTTAAATAATCCCTCCAGAAAGTTAAGTCTCAGTGACCAAAGCACCTGATAACACCTACATGTCTATGTATCCCAGTTTGAAATAAGCAGCCCATTTAAGTATGGCATTTATGCTAATTCAAATTAATGCCTATACTTATATATTTTAACAAAGAATTCTAGTTTTATAGGAAACATGTCTGATTAAGTAGAAACTGTGCCTTATTCTTTTCATTTGGGTTTACTCCTCCAGGGAGCCTATAAAAGGAGAGAAGACATCAGTCAGTCAGGAAACATTTGATGTAAACTCAACATGTGGGAAGGCTATCGCTCACCTGCCTGAAATTCAATAAAGCTCCCAAAATAAGACATTCACATGATAGTACAAGTGCCAGGAGGTCACTCTACGTCCGTTTCTGTCACTGCGCGGACCGTTAGTGTTTCTGAGACAGGAGAGCAGGGGAAGCACCGAGTTTGGTCTGCTGTCCTTTTTGCCCACTCAGCAAAGTTTCTTACTGAATTCTGATTGCCAGATATTTTACTCAACTTGCTGCAGATAAGAATCAGGACTCAGCTGGATTTTTAAAGCCCATAGATTCAACCTGGAGGAAGAATGAATGAGGGCATATAAAAAAATTATTCTCTCCCTGCACTCCAACCCTTCATCTCTTACTGACTCTTACTATATGGCGATTTAAAGGGCAGTGTGTGTGTGTGTGTGTGTGTGTGTGTGTGTGTGAAGTGTGTGGCATCACCATCCATGAAGAACATTTAATTTCTCTAAAGTGTCTTTGACAGCTCAGTGAACTGACATAACCCAGAAAACATGCTGTCATTTTGGGAAAGGCAGAAAAGCAAGTATTTTTTAGTTATCTCAGAGTTTTCCTTGAAAAAAGCTAACCTTACTGAAGGCAAAAAAGGATGTGATCACTAGGCTGTGATCCACGGGGTCCCAGAGACTTTCGAGTATTCAGGAAGGTGAGGATTCCACAAATGTCGCAGATGTAAAGGACACAAACTTTCCAGCGCCATCATTTCTTCTTAAGTCAGAGGCAGGTATGAATTGGAGGCAGCTAAGACCTGGAATAAGCCCAATCCTGTGTGACGAAGCAGGCATGAGGGCTACCATTCAGGATTTTCAATGGGCACAGCAGCCATGGTGGTCAGCAAATCACCTCCCAAGGGTGTGGTGTTGGACACGGGTGCTGGACTCCAGGTGTCCCTGTCTTAGAACTGGGAGGGATCGTGGAGGCCGTTGAGGTCAGCCACTGCAGGGATCACATGTATAAGCCAAGCCAGAACTTGGACTGGAGCCATGTGTCTTGACTGTCCAGTCGTTGCTTTTGTCATTGTCCCGCGTGTATCAGGTCCTGTTCCCAACTCCTACTTCTTACTCCCCTTTCCCAGTTGAGAGGGTTGAGGTCAGGAGCTGTTCATGACGTGGGTAGTTCCCCAGTGGAGAGGACCTGGGAAGGTTATTCTCACTGTTTAGCCACAGTCTACTCAAAGGCCAGCAGCTGTGGGGCCAGCTCAATTTTATGGCTCTCTTGGTAGCTACAGAACCCCCCTCCCCATAACAATAAAATAGCAAACATGGAACATGAGCCAGGAACTACTCTAGCTTCATATGTGTCATGTCATTTAATCGTCCCAGTATCCCCACATGCTAAGCACAGTTATACCGCCTGTTTTGTAGATGAGGAAACCCACGGACACAGAGGTTAAGTAATGTGGCCTAACATCACACTGATAGTGAGTGGAAGAGCTGGGATTTGAACCCAGTCAGTCAGCCTCCCATATGTTAGCCGCTCTTTCTTGATTCTTGGAATTGCATCTTGGTTTTCAGGATAAGACCTTCTTTCTTCTACATAATTATCTTTGCCCCAAGTCCTACCCTTGCTTACTCAGACTTTTACCCACTCAAAGGAAAAAGGAGAATGAAGCTTTTGGGCATACATCCGGGAAAACATTAAAATGGGGGATCCAAAGTCAACTTTGTTTGGGTGGCCCATTTTACCATTACTTCCCACAGGTCAGAACAGATGAGTAGTGGGGCCCTAGTGCCATCCTCAATTTTCTTTCCTGAATCCTAACGGGTTGCTCAGCAAGAGAGAGAGGTGGTTCATGGTGAAAACTCAGCTGACACAGGTAAGGATGGCAACCCATGGAAATGGCGGAGGGAACATCGTTTCAGAAGCAACATGGGCTGACCACATCCTAGTGCTAGCAAAGGGTACTCCTCCATCTGCCCCTCAGCTTCTGAGGCAAGGAGGCCTTATTGGTGTCGCGGGAAGCACATCTCAGTACTCACACCTGGAGATGGATATTGGGAACTGCATTGTTGTGAAGTTTCATGTGATCTTAAATAAAACTACTCCTGTCTCCTCAAATTAAAGAACTGAGAGCACTCAGCTGGTAATTCATTGTATCATGAGCTTCATAACTTCTTGGTTATAGTAAAATGCAGCTCTTAATGAGCTATTTAAATATTAACGAGAAACTGAACATCGTTTTCCCAACTCATTGAAGTAAATTTATGGTGTGTCGAAATGAAGTTACATTACGTTCTTAAGAAGGCGAGAAAAAAATCTGATGCAGAGACTTTCCCTTTTCCTAGTGAATTCTGACAGCGTTTTATTCATGAGGCTCAATCTAAATGTATTACATGTAAGCACGCAATAATGAAGAATGACCTCCAGAATGAGATATACAGGGAGAAACTTGGAATCCGGATCGTCAGATGCCCTGGGGGAAAGGGAGCTACATGGGGATCTGAGGTTAGATCTTACTCTCAGCCGACCACTAAGTCATGCAGGGCACTAACTGAACACTGATGCCATTAGGACTTGATCAGGATTCTATGGATGTGTTTGGAATTGATGGCAGATGTGTGAGAGTCAGGCCACACTTCACCCTTCTTCTTCATTGCACTTAACGTGTCTCTCTCCACAGAATGACGAACTGTCAGGACTTATAGCAACCTCAGAGATGCTCTACACTGTGGAGGAGCTGAGGCTCAGGAAGGGAAAGGGAAAGCAACTAACCCAAGTTACCAGCAGAGTTAGGAATTCAGATCAGCTAATACTGGGGGGGGCAATGTCTGTAACCCTTGTTCAGTTCCAACTTCATTCAGCTTTTCCCAGAGGTTGAAATGGGATTGATTCTTTCACCCATTAACTCTGAGCGGTGATCATGCTCTCTCCTAATAGCATCTTCATGGGCTCATCATCAATATTAATGGGTGGTGAATGTGTGGCCTGTGCTAAAGCTCATAAATGCAGTGCGGGGGGGGGGGGGAGCACACTTTATACACTGAAAGATGTGCAGTTTGAATTCCTTGGAGATTTATGTAGACTTCTTGCATTCTTTAGTCTCTCAGCAAAGCAGTGAGCGTGCACCTGAGAACAATCAGTGACTGGTCTATGGCAGAGAGCATATACCACATTGACCTTGGCCTTTAGGGACATATTGACAGTGTGGCTCAGAGGACTGTCACCTGTTGAGACCTGCTCAAGGCCTGGGTCCCAGCCTTCCCAGCCAGCCCTATTGCCCACCATTCTTCTGAAGACTCCTTACTTTCTAATCAAACTGGAGGGCTTTCTCCTGCTTCCCTTGCCTCCTCCCTGCTGTCTCACTTCCGTGGTCTTGCCTTGATCATATCATTCCCATTTTCTTCAATGCCCTTGCACCCCAAAATGAATATATTCACATCCTACTTACTCGGCCCATCCAAATTCAAGTACTCGTGCCACTTTGATGTAACATATTAATAATGCCTTTGATGAAATACAGTTTTTGCATCCATTTTGCTATGCCCCTTGGCATCTGGCACAGCGCCTTATACAGAGGTGTTCTTCATTATGCTTATGTTGGATGAACGAATGAATGATTAAATAAATGATTGAACAGAAAAGCAATCCTTTTCAGAATCTTTGGCCAGATAAAGGACCACAGAAACTGAAGTTTTGTCATCCCACTTTTAAAAAAAGTACTTAAAAATATTCTCCTTATCTATTGCTACATTATAAAACCACCCTCAAATGAATGTCTTAAAACACCAAGTTATTATCTCTTTTGGTTCTGTGGACTAAATGAACTTAACTGGGTGTCTTTCCCTTGAGGTCTCTCATACAGATTTAGTCATGTGGAGGCTGGGGCTGTGGTCAACCCGAAGGCTCGACTGGGCTGGATGTCCAAGATGGTGCACTCATGTGGCTGTCAGCTGCTGCCAGCTGTTGGACTACCCACACTTATTGACTGGACTGGATTATCTATACTTAGGCTCTCTATGTGGCTTGGGCTTCTGGCAGCACGGCAGCTGGGTTCCTGAAGAGAGCATCCCAAAAGTGAATATTCTAAGAGAACCAGGAGGAAGCTGTAAGGTTTCTTATGACTTGGCCTCAGGAGCTTCAGAATGTTACCTCCATTGCACTTTATTGCTCAAGCAGGTTACTAAATTCAACCCAATTATGAAGAGAGGGAGTAGCATATGTATACAGAGAGGAAAGGCATTGACAGAGCCTGTCTTTGGAGACTATCCAGCTATCAAACACATATATTATCCTGAGATTAACCTATCTCTATGGGCACCTCTCTTTATCAGGTTAGCTGCTGTACTGTGAGTGCTGGGATGGCTTCAATACTAGTAAATATTTTGGGAAGGTAGATGGCAGGAAGGAGAGAGGGGATTCAGTAGTTTGAAATAGCAGTTAGAAATTAGGCCCGAGGGAGATAATATAAGGCATAAAATAAGGGTACTAGGGAAAGCGTGTATGCGGTAGCAAGCGCTCATGAAGAGCTTTGCCTTCTTCCTTTACTAGATTAGTATATATTGGGGCAGATTGGGGAGAAAAGCAAGCACAGTTGATACAAATCAGATAATTAAATCTGATCATATAATGAAGATTATTTTAAAAGATTAAAAAAGCACTTATAATCTCACCAACTGGGGACAACTGTGTCCATTTCTCTTTCCAACCTTAAGCCTTCCTTGTGTGTATTTTACATCCCTGCCATCATCTTGCTTTGAGCATAGGTTCTGTGCTTTTCAGCCAGACTCATTCTATAGCTGCTCCTCCATGTTAGCCACTGTCTTCACCTGCATTGTTTTACAGGCTGCCTCCCATTTTGATAGAGGGAGATTTGTTACGGGCCAGTGGGCTGAACAGCATTAGCTAGGGTGACTCAGGTGAATGGGTAAGTCTCCGGGGAAGCTGGGCCTGGCCCTTCCAAGCTTTGGGGGACTATCTCTGCCTTGGCTGCCCTACTGGGGCTGAGGCCGTCAGGGTGCTTCATAAATGTGCACAGCTGCCAGCAGGAAATACTCTTCCTTTGAGCCAAGTTTTCTCCCTCTCTTCAACCTTCCAAGGAGCTGTTGGTTTCTTAAAACAGTTAAGCTAAGGCACAACGGTTTAGATTTCTCATCTCTTACAAGGGTTTATATTTCTTCCGGAAAGGGGATTTAATTTTACTGCTGTAGCAATTTTTTGGCACAAGAATCTGTTGACTTCTTTTTCTGATACTGAGATGCCAGGCTTGGCACATCCTGGGCAGGTGGAGGGCATCCCCCTTCGGCCGCAATGCCCTCTGCTCTCTGCCCATTTAAACCCCACTTCACATTATTCTGTGTCCGCCTTGAAACCTTCCCTCGCCTTCCACACCCACGCTCAGGATTCTGACAGCTTAAAACATTTACCGTTTGCTGATAGTCACGTTGTCCTAGAGGACAGCCTAAGGTCATTAACAGACCCTTGCCTGGAAATCAAGACACTTCAAATCTTGTGCTATGGGCAACCATCTCTGTGACCTTGACAAAGACTTTTCATCCCCTGAGGTTTAACTTCTCCAGTTTTAAAATGACAGGTGATCTGCATTGTTCCTTCCAGCTACAATTCTATTATCTAAGTCCTTTGACCTTTGAGGTCACCCTCATCTGTCACTCTAGACACTGTGGAAATTTATCTGGTCAATTCACGCTCATTCTCCCCAGTGACCCTGAGTACTCCTGCTCATAAGACATCATCTGAACAACGTTGACATGCGTATCATTATTGAAAACATGGATTGGGTCTCTTTCACAACCTGCCTCCTGCCCTATCCCCTGCTTATCTCCTTCTTTTCACCCAATAAGTGGACTTCAGACCCTGTTCTTCATTTTGGTTGAAGCTCAGAGTCTCTGGTGATGACAAAGTACAACAAATAGAAGCATACTTTCTGAAGACCGTACTTCAAACACCCCATTAATGCGGCATGCTGCAGACCAGTCCCCATGGAATGCCCACAAACCAACTGGATTCTCCTCTGACTACTCATCTAGGAGGGAGAAGTGATTAGCTGGAGGGCAGCTGAGTCCCTTTTATCTGTATCACCAGAGCATGAAAGCCCAATGCAAGGACAAGCAGTCTGTCCTTGAAACCCATGTTTGCTCAGCCTCAAATTGCTAAAGACTTGTTTGTGCTGAAAAAAGTTATAAGAACAGTGTCAAGGGAGATGGACATAATTTAGCTTAAAATCAGAAAAAGCCAGAGCTTTCTAAGGTGGTTTTATGCCCTAGAATGTGAGGTCCTCTGTAGAAGTCACCATTCTGGCTTGCCAGTGGCCACCAAATAATAGAACCTCCTTAATATCCAGCCAGAACCCCAACTTGCCTACACACCCTGCCTGCCTTTCCCTTGTGTTCTTCCCTCTACTTGGGATGCGCTGGCCTATGTCACCCCTATTAACATTCTGTTCACTCTTTGGGGGCAAAACAGGAGGTGAAACGATGCCTCTGCTGTGGGCTTTGGAGTCTGAATGACTTGGAGTTAAATCCCAACTCCTCTAAGGCACTTAGCTTCTCTTAGCCTCAATTTTCTCATTTGTAAAATGGAGCTAATGAGACCAGCCTCGCAGGACTATTGCAGAGATGACGTGGGATGGGAGAAGGCTTGCAGCGCTGGACACGGTGCCTGACATGTAGCGGGGTCCAGTGAGGGGCATCAGCTATTTCTTTCCTTATATATACCTTTTCGGGGCAGTAACATAGTGCTATATTTTTGTAGACATATAATTTATACCACTGCTAGATAGAAAACTTCTTGAAGGTAGGAATTATTTTAGCCCTCCTGTTTATCATTTTCTATGCTAAGCACAGAGCTTCAGACACACTAGATTCTTATTATATTTTGTTCAGATGAATTAACCATGTCATTTACCTTTGTCAATAATCCCCAACAAAGTCAGAAGTAATTCACTGTTAAAAACAAAACAAAACAGGGCAAGAAATACTGTTTTTCTACATTTCTAGCCACAGCTGTGTAGATTTCGGCTTTGGGGTTTTGCCTCTTAAACTGTAATTCCTGGGGGAGGGGAAGGGATGGAGAGCGTGACCTTTTCCATGTGCTTTTGGTATTTAGCACTCTGCAGGGCACTTGCTGAATATTTAAGTGTGTTGCTATTCATGATAAAAGCTTGTGGAGCAACAGATCAGGGAGCAGAAAAACAACTTGGTAATGAATTTGTTTCAGACAAATGTAGGAGAAAGGCTGCTTATGGACTGTAATTGTCCTCACCACTCCAGCTCATCCTGAAATCCTGCTCGCTCACAAAGGTAGCACTGGAATTCCTGGGTTTCATTTTTGCATTTTTGTGCTGAGCCCCTGGGCCTCCCTCCTGACTGGAGGGAGAGGCCTGGTGGTTGGGGAGTTCCTCTCCTGGTATGTCCGCATGAGGTCCTTCCGGCAAGAATTGTCTACAGTCTTCTCAGGGGTGGTCCAGGGTATGAGGAAGCTGTCAGCCAAACTGACTCTGGGTTCCATGTTGGTGACCTTGGCAAGATAAAGAAAGCTTTGGGCTCAGCAGAGGCGGTGCAGCATAAAGGTTAAGGGGATGGACTCTGGAGCCAGACTCTGAGTTTATAGCCCACCTCCTCCCCTTTCTTGCTTGTGATCTGAGGCAAGTCATTCAATTTCATTGAGCCTCAGTGTCTCTATCTGTCTAATGGGGATATGGTAGTAAGGGTTTCTACCTCATAGGTGTTTGTGAGAAGCAAAGGTGTTAAAGCACATAAATTACCTAGAGCTGCACCTAGAATGCAGTAAATGTTCTGTGTTGACTATTATTATTTTTGAGCCATAAGGGGGATTCTCCCAAATCGTATGAAAAGCTGTGTATCATGTGCTTTGTTTGAGCCTCAGTGTGGCTGATCCTCGGCCCTCTGCAGTGAGACGAACGTGGGAACGGAAAGGGGAAACTTCTGCTATGTCAGGCAGGAGACAGAGGAGCTGTGGCAGTGGGGGTGGAATAAAGGGGACAGATTTGTAGATATATAGAGGAATCATGGTGGTTACATATGCAGCTGAGGGAAAGGGGGGATCTAGGCGACTGAGACACAGGATCTGCGTGTGGTGATGCAATGAGTAAGACAGGTGACATCATAGAAAGAGGTTCATTTGGGGAGGTCAGCTTAAGCAGTTAGTGAAATATTGGGATAGTAGGTGGAAATGGCCAAGAGTGTTGCAAATACCATTCTGGAACTTGGGAGAAAGGTCTGAATAGGGCTGTAGATTTAGGAGTCACCAATGTTTGCAGTGACTGCCATGAGAACCAGTAAGATCCTTCAGACAACTTGCAGCCAAATGCCCAATATCTAGACCAGGGCTGGATAGTAAATATTTTAAACTTTGTCGGCCATATGATCCCTGTTGCAAATACTTAACTCTGACGTTTTGGCTTGAAAGCCACCATAAGCAATACTATGTACATGATGATATGGCTGTGTTCCAATAAAACTTTATTTACAAAACCCCATGGGTCATAGTATGCCCACCCCGGCTCCAGATCATTATCTTACACATAGTAGCATACAATAAATATTTGTTGGATTAATCTACTAGCTTCAGAAATTGTCTGAAGTCCAGATTTGTTTTAACAGTTTAATTAAATTTCTAGGAACTCAAACTCTTGTCAGTGGCACACTGAGACATGGAAACTAGTAGGAGAGAGGACATTTGAATTTCTGTTGCTGTACATAAAACAAGCTGCCATGAGTTAGAGATCTGCCACTGAGTTGCAAAATATACAGCTGGAAACCTTCTCTGACCCTCAGCCAAGGGTGATAAATCAGACTGGAGAATTACAGGTGATGAGAGAACCATTGGATGTTAAACCCCCCGAGGACTGAGGCTGGTGGGTAAGGTGAGAAACCTCAGCTTCTAGGAGAACATTCTTAGAACACCACTCAGGGATCCTGGATGGCACTCTCGTCAAGTCTGGGTAATTGACTACAAATGTGTTAAATAATTTAGAAACTGCTCACAAGTATTCGTAGCTTCCATTGCAAAAAAGCAGCAATAGAAGGAAATGGGAGGAAATCGAAGAGCAGATGAAGAATTAAAGCTTTGCAAGGGAGTAGGTAGGCATTTTAAACTCAGGAAGTAGTAGTCATAGAAAACTGAGGGGTGGGGGGAGGACTGATCCTTCCCTCCAAACATCCAAACAGGGAGATATCACAGATTGCAAGTAGTGGTTAAAACAGTCAACATAAGGGCCGAGGGTTTCAGCTACTAAATTATTGCTGAGCTGTCCTGAGGATGTTCACCTTCCTTCCTGTCTTACACTTTTGGCTGGAGAATCGAACCCCCAAAGCCTGCCTCTTGCTTTGAAGACTGAAACTGCACAGTTCAATACCTTGGCCACCTTTCTGGGGACAACTCTGGGGTCGTAGATGTCAAGTAAGGGGAGAAAATCTAGAGAGGAGGCTCATATTTGACCACAGGTTATAAATGGCTTTTCTGCCTGTTTTCAAAAAGAATGTGTAAGAGTGTGAAAAAGCCCATAGTTCCTGGGTGGTCTGTGTGGCTCTGTCTGAGATACAGAGTGTTGTCTGTGGTCACAGTGATGGCAGCACCTGTGTGTCAAATTTGATATATATGTGCATATATAGAGACATGCGTGCATACACATGCGTGTATATATGTATGTACGTGCACACATGTATGTGTGCATATACACAGGTATATGTGTGTGTGTGTGTGTGTGTGTGTGTGTGTGTATATATATATATATACACACACATATATATGTATTGTATATATTGACAAGTATTTTTTAAATGCTTGACTTGGTTGCTACCACAAGGGTCCTGCACTGTTCTAACCTGTCCCGTCTCTGACTTCTGGCAGTGGGAGTTCAGATACAGAGTGAGTGCTAGAGAATAAACGATTCTGCATTTCGTTCTTGAATTTGAATAAGTAGTGTTTGGGTAGCAAAGGATCAAAAGGAATACCAGATTTTAAAGACTGGGATATTTTTAAAAATCTAAAGATTTGAAAATCTGTATTTCAGGATCCACTCTCCACCATGGCAGTGCCCGCTGGAGCTGAGCAGGGTTACCTGACACCCCTTTGGCCTCAGTCCACACTCTCCAGCCTGCATGGGCTGGGCTGGGCTGGCCTGCTTCTCAGGTTGGCGGTACCTGCTTGCCTGGAAGGCTTTGTGATTAGTCCCTCGGCTTCCATGCTCAAGCCCATCTTCTCCACTTTGCCACCAAATTGTTCTTTCTAGAACTCAGGTTCAATCAGACTATGTCTTGCTAGGGTTCCCCAGTCCCTAAGGCAAAGCTAGAGCTCCTTGCCTGGTATACAGGGCTCTTGCCTCCATCACCTGCCAGAGCCGCCTCCCTCCTGTTCATTTCTCATCGCTTTCTACCACATTTTCCACAGCCCAACACTCCACTTTTGACTCTTCTAGAAAGTTCCCTGTTCTCTCATCAGGCCATTGCACATGCTTTTCCCAACAATCCAAACTGTTTGGTTGAATGGTGTGGTAGTTTGAATTATTGGTCCCAAGTTTTTATTCCCCTGTAGCAGGTATCCATACCTTTCCCATGGTCTCATGATAGATAGACTAAAATACCCCTTTTCTTTTTCTTTTTTAAAAAAATTGATTTCAGAGGAAGAGAGAGAGAGAGAGAAAGAGAAACATCAATGATGAGAATCACTGATTGACTCCCTCTTACAGGCCCCCAACTGGGGATTGAGCCCACAACCCGGGCACGTGCCCTGACTGGGAATCGAACCATAATCTCCTGGTTCATAGGTCGATACTCAACCACTGAGCCACGCTGGCCAGGCGAAATTCTCCTTTTCTTGACTTTGGGGTTGTCCACATAACTTTTCGGCCATTGAAATATTAGAGAATGTCATTCAAGAGGGGCTGTAAGTGTCTCGTGTGACTGAGTTTACCCTCCAGTGCTTCTTTCATCACCGTAAGGAAGACATGCCCTGGAGGTTGGTCCCAGAGAGTGAGAACTATGTGAAGCAGACCTGAATCTAACCTGTGGCTTGGAGTCAGACCTGGTTGAGTCCAGTCTAGATCAGCAGAACTCTAATCTGCTAAATTGCACGGTGGTCTGTTACACATGGAAAGCTGAGTTACACATGCTTATGGTAAGAGGAAAAGAACTGATTACCACCACCTAGTTTTTGTGGTTCAGCTTTAAGGACTAGCCAGGTAAACATGAAACAATAGCAAACAATACATCACGGGGAAAATGTAAATGGTGGCATTGCTGAAATATGGGAGTTGGGCTGATGATGAAAAATAAATTAAAATTCAGGTCATATGAAGGGTGACAGCCGAGCTCCCCTGCTTGAGTTACTTTTCCAGGTCTGAATGAAGAGAAGTCCTCTAACAGCCAGAGTGAAGAGGGCCCTTCTTTTGATGGCCCATTCCAGACATGGGCTCTTAGAATCTTCTCACTGGAGAGATTTCCAGAGTTGATCTGGCCCTGCTTTCTGTCTCCTGCACAAATGTATTCTGTAGCATCCCTGGTGGGAGCTGATCCAAATTTAGTCACTTACCTGCTGTGTGGTCTTGGATAACTACAAAAACTATGGGATTTTGGAATCAGACAGACTTGGTTTTAAATCCCAATATTGGGACCTTAAGAACTTACAAATCTTTGTCTGGCTGCTGTGGCTCAGTGGTTGAGCATCAACCCAGGAATCAGGAGGTCACAGTTCGATTCCCAGTCAGGGCACATGCCCAGGTTGCGGGCTCCATCCCCAGTGGAGAGCATGCAGGAGGCAGCCGATCAATGATGTTTCTCTCTCATCAATGTTTCTATCTCTCCACCCCTCTCCGTTCCTTTCTCTCTAAAATCAATAAAAACATATTTTAAAAAAAGAATTCACTCATCTTTGCTAGACGATAGAGATCATGAGAAGGCCCACCTTCCAGAGCTATGGGGAGAGTTAAGTGGACAACAAAGTGGCACCTCCAGCCCAGTGCCTGGCTCCCTTCCTTCTTTGGAGTAGCCCAGGGTACATCCCCCCCTGATGTGAGAGAGCTCTTCTGATGACTCTTTAATGAGGGAGGGAGAGAAATAAGTTGAGCTCCAACTGGGCCCTTTCCATGTGCAGTCCAGGTCCTGGGCCTGCTGGCCTGAATCAGTCCGTCTCCTTCCCAGGTCACTTGATGGGGCATTTTAGTTTTAAATTGTCAATTGTCAGCACATTTAAATGTCCTGGGACTAAGAAAACATCAGAAGCAATTATTGACCATTTTATTGATTTAATCAGATAGGTTTGCACAAATTATGGTCCATAAAATTCTGAGCTCCCTGTAGTCTTCCACAAGCAGTTTCAGTAAAACTTAAAGTGGAAACTCTCACCCGTATAGTAAGATCTAGAAGAGCAGAGAGTGAAGACAGATGCAGAAAGCACTCGTGGGGGATGGGGGGCGGTGTTCAGAGAAAAGAGCAATTTCTAAGTGAGCTGGACTGTGAATGTGTGAGGAGAAGAGAAGGCGAGAAAGGGAGGCTGGGGACACCTTGAATAACATGAGTTTGAACTTCATAGGCGGTGGGGAACCATTGAAAGTTTTTGAGCAAAGTAATGGCATGGTCAGAACTTTGCTTCAGGATGATAACTGGCAAGAAGGTGAAAATGGATTGCTTTGGTAGGGAGAGAACAACCAGAGACAGGAGAATACTTAGGAGTCTGTTGCAGTTGTCTGGACTAGAGGCGATAAAGGTTGTACTTGGGTCCTGGAAAATAGAGAACAAACATGACACACATTGCAGTGCAAAATCTACAGGAGTTATTGTCTGACCAGGAAAGGCAAAGAGAGAGGGAAGGATGACTCAGGTTTTCAGCCTGGGGAAAGTGTCCGAGTTCTCTAATGTAACATGCAGGGTGTGGAGCATATCTAGCATCACCAGGCTTTCCTCATTTATTCTTTTTTTTAATCTTTATTGATATCAGAGAGAGGAAAGGAGAGGGAGAGAGAGAGATAGACACATCAGTGATGAGAGAGTCATTGATTGGCTGCCTCCTGCAACCCGGGCATGTGCCCTGACCGGGAATTGAACTCCAATTGCCTGGATCCCAGGTCGACGCTTAACCTCTGAGCCACGCCCGGCCGGGCCCTCATTTATTCTTACTGCATATATATGTGTTTATATAGCTTCATGTTCATATAGAACACTATTAAATAAGCCAATAGCCTGATATCACACACCCCCACACACTATTCCACCCCAATCTTCATTCATTTTAAGTGTATATAATTATGAGTATTGTGAAATAAGGATATGAAGCTTTCTGTGGCCATCTGAGAAGCTAGTTTTTGTACTGACTGTGTAGAAATTAGATATTAGGATTTTGAAGATATCTAAGCTAGTCCTACTGATCATAGTAGCTGCAGTTGACTGAATACTCATGAGCCAATGCTTTCCACACATTGCCTCGCTTGTCCTCATAACAATCTGTGAGATGGACACTCCCAACTCCATCTTCCCTTGCTTCCTACAGTAAAGACTGGCCTCCCTTGCAACAGGGGTGGCCACATAACCCAGGCCTGCACAATGAGGGCGTAAATGGCACCTGCTTAGAGAGCTCTAGGTCAGACACTGGCTTCCTGGTAGAAGAAAGCAGTGTAGGAGGATTCTGAGCTGGCACTTCCTCTGTCCCCTCCTTTATGGCTTGAGCATGCTGGATGTGATGCTTAAAGCTGGGACAGCCATTTGCAACCATAGATAATACACATGATGATGAAAAGCCTTGGGATGTCAGAGCAGGAGACAGAGCATGTAACCTCAATGACATTGTTGAGCCACTGAACCAGCCTCGGAACCACTATATCCAGGTTTCTTGATAAGTGAGACAATGAATATCTGCCATGTTCAAGCCACCATTGGTTGGGTTTTCTGTGAGTTGCAGACAGATGTGCCCTGATGTTCAGTTACTTGCCTGGAGTCCAGCCAGGAAATAGTGGAGTTGGGATTCAAACCCAGATCTTTCTAATCCCAAAGTGATGCTATTAGCTGCTGCACTTTCTCCCTTCCAACTCCCATGCAGAGCAATGTGAAGGACTTATTTTGTTGTATGCAATGGACACGTCTCTTGTCCTTTCCGTGGTCTCTATCTCTCTCATCTTCCTCCATGGTTTTGGATGTCCCCTAGGTGTCAGGCACTGAAGCAAACCTTAGGAGACAGTAAGATGATCATGATCCAGCTCCTGTTCTCAAGTTGTCCATGATATAGAGAAGGGGTTGGCAAACTATGGCCCATGGGCCAGATTTGGCCCACTGCCTGTTTTTTTACAACCTGCTAGCTGAGAATGGTTTTTATGTTTTCAAGTGGTTGAAAGAAAATCAAAAGAAGAAGAATATTTTTGTGAGCTGTAATAATTATATAAAATTCAAATTCAGGTTTCGGTGTTCATAGATACAATTATATTAGATATCAGCCATGCCCATTTGTTTATATATTGCCTAAGGCAGCTCTTGCACTACAGCTGCAGAGTTGAATAGTTGCAACAGCTATCATATGGCCTGCAAAGCCCGAAGTATTTACTCCCTGGTCCTTTACAAGAAAGGTTTACTGACCCCTGGTCTACAATGGGTGGAGTTTACAGAAGGATTAGGCAAATAAACAACTCATTCTAGGTAAGGGAAAGAAAAAGGGTGTATATACTTGAGATAGTTCAAAAAAATTTCCCAAAGTAATATGCGTCTCGTTTCTAGATTTTTTTCCCCTTTAAAGAAAGACTCTGTAGAGGTGGTTGGGGGCCAGGTGGACTGGGATGTTTGCCAGATTTAGTTACCTTTGTGTACTGAATACCTTTTGTTACTTGTTGTTCTTAGATACAGAACTGTGTGCTTCAATAGGTTCGAACTCCACCCAAACGGAGAGAACAGACCATGAATTCCTTTAATGCACGCTCTAAAGCCACCTTGGGAAAAATTGATTGACCTTTGAGTGAAGGCCCTTAGAGCCTCCCACGTACCGGCTTTTCCCAGAAACTCTTGTGCGCTGCAGATTCCTGTGAGCACATGAGCCATTCCTCTCGAATCCTGGTTCCTGTCAAGCAGGTCTCACTATCCTTAGGGACACCTCCTACCTTGTACACATCCCTGGGTTGGCTGAAAAAGACCTCTCCATGAACTCAACTCTAAAAATAAACAGAACTGTTTAATTTTCTTTCTTTCTTTTTCCCAGAAAGAAAGTGCCAGGAAGTCTCCTGCAATAATAATGATGCTTGTCAGTTGCACAGCCTCACACGACTTAGCACTTTTCTGTCCATTTTGACTCTGATTCTTAAAATAACCTTGACCCAAATAATTTGATCATAATAAAAAATGATGGAAATACAATTCTAATGTACCACCAAAAGAGACTTTTGAGATCAATGAATTCATACCCTTTATTTTACAGATGAGAAAATTGAGTCTTAGTGAGAAAAGCAGCTAATCAATGGCAGAGCAAGGTGTATGCTTTTCAGTTATGATGATACTGAAGGCCAAGGCTATCTGGGACCTTTATGAATCACACATGTGTGGTCTACAGGTGGGGTGTCTCTATAATTTGTTATCCAACCTAAAATACTTTGGCTCAACAGACATAAAGCAAATCTGTTCACCAAGACCTATGCCACCCTATTTATAGGTAAGGCAGGTATGCAGTAGGTCATGGGGACCTTTGGACTCATTCTGATAATCAGGTGGGTCTCTAAAATTTACTTCTATTTCATGATTTTATCTCTAGCCTATGGATCTTACAACCGTTGCATTTGATGAAGGCCAGACCCTTGGAACAACTTCTTAGTAGAGGCCCAGTCCTGGTTTCTCTCACTGGTTACTGGTTTTATGCCATATCCAGAGCCTGGGCAATAGAGAAATCAGGGGCTGGACCTGGGAGGAGAATTTGGGTGTGCCAGGTGCTCTTATGCGGATACAACCACTCTCTCCAAGGTGCTGGGGTACTGTCTTTAGGTCCAGGGAGAATATCTTCAAACAGGACTGGAGGCAGGTTCTAGACAAAGGATTTTTGGGATATCCAGAGAGGGAAGAGAATAAAGACCTTTTTTTTTGGACATTGTGCGTGTTTTGTTTTTAGAAAAGAATAGCAGTCAGTGTTTATTGATTTTCAGTGATGGCCTCATCTCTGAGCTATGTGGGGATATTAAGAAAAATGTCAGGGGAAAGGAAGAGTAAATACAATTTTTCTATTATTGTTTATGATAAAGAACCATAATGCTAAACTTATAAAGGCAACTATTAGAACAAACATATGAACTTTCCTAAATATTTGAAAATTACATACAAAAACTTTTAAAACTACATATGAAAGATTAAAAAAATAGAACTATTCAGCAGCAAAATAGTACAGATAATATGAAAGAACAAAAACCAAATATATTTGACCTGTTAATAGAGGTAAACTAATATATAGAAATCAATACTTTTACGTATGCAAGTAACAGCCAATTAGAAGATATGATGGGAGGCACCACCCTGTTAGAGTGGACACACACACAAAGATATAATGCCTAAGAATAAACTTAATAAAAATGTGCAATTCGTATATGAAAAAATATTTTAAATCCTGTGGATACAAAAGAAGACTTGAACAAATGGAATAATTTACTGAGTTACAGGATATGAAAATTTATCATAACAAAATGTCAATTTTTCCTAATTTAATTTATACATTTAATATGATCATAATAAGATATACAGGGGTTTGTTATTAATCAGACAAGCTTATTCCAAAGTTCACTTGAAAAAAAGAAATAAACTAAAACAGTAAGAAAAAATACTCACAAAAAGAAATGATTAGCCTTCCCAGATATAAAAGCATATTACAAAGCCTCAATAATTAAAGCATGGTAGTGTGGTGATTGAAACATACCCATGAAACAAAGTAGAAAATCCATAAATACATACAAATACTGTGGCAATTCAGAATATGATGAAGAAGATACCTCGAATTATAGGGGAAGGAATGGACAATTCAGTAAATGATGGAATAGTTGTACAGCCATTTGAACAAATTTCAAAGGTATCAAAGGTTTAAATTCTAAATATGGAACCATAAGAGTACACAAGGAAACATGGAAGAATTCCTTTATAACATTGGAGAAGGAGAGGCCTTTCTAACTCTGACTCAAAATCTAGAAGCCATACAAGAAAAAGGTTGTTTAAGAAAGACTGACAAATTCAGTTTTCTTAAAAACTCATAAAGATTCTACATGGGGGAAAAATAAGAAAAAAAGCTGGGAAACATTGCTTGCAACTCTTAAAAATACAGCAGTAATTCCTAGTTTTAAAATCCTTATTCCTTTTGCAACTCTAATAAAAAGATAAAATATGAGCAAAGGATCTAAACACTTCTCCAAAAAAGACCTATGAATGGCCAATAAGCATATGAAAAGCTGGTGAACATTATTAATTATCAGAGAAATGCAAACGAAAACCACAGTGAGATACCGCCTCACATGAACTGGGATGACTATAGTAGAAAAGACAGACAGTAGCAAGTGTTGGCGAGGATACAGAGAAACTGCAGCCCTCATACAGTGCTGAGGGGAATGTAAATGGTTCAGCCACTCTGGAAAAACAGTCTGGCAGTTCCTCTGAAGATCAAACACAGTTACTATATGACCCAGCAATACAACTCCTAGGTATGTATCCAAGAGAATTGAAAACATACATCCACACAAAAACTTGTACACAAATGTTCTTAGCAGCATTATTCATAATAACTAAAAAGCGACAGCAACCCAAATGTCCACCAACTGATAAATGGATAAAGAAGATGTGATACGTCCATACAACGCAATATCATTCAAGAGTAAAAGGAAATAAAATGTGACACGCGCTACAACGTGGATGAACCTCGAAAACATTATGCTAAGTGAAAGAAACCATATGGTCCATGTATATGAGATATTCTGAGTAGGTAAATGATTAGAGACAGAAAGTAGATTCATGGCTGCCTAGGACTGAGGTGGGGGAGGGGGAAGTTAAGGGAATGGTGTGGAGTTAAGGGGGATCCAAAATCATCTTGGTGCTACTAAAACCATCCCGCATATTACCAGTGCTATGCACCCCAGTGTGTGGAAAACGCTCATGATCTAAGTCCAAGTAGCATGAGGTACTCTTAGCAAACTTGTTTAAACCAATCTAATTATGAGAATATAATCAGACAAATTCAGAACATGGGAGATTCTATGGGACAACATTCCTGGATTCTTCAAAAATAAAAATGTCATCGATGATCTAAAAAAGAAGAAGAAAAAAAAAAGGCTACTGTTCTAGATGAAAGAGATGAATAGATGTGACAACTAAAGAGTCAGTGTTTGATCCTGGAGTGGATCCTAGATTTTTTTTAAATGCCATAATGGTATCCTTGGGAAAACTGAGGAAATTTGAATATAGACTGAATGTTATATATTATCAATGTTAAACTCTTTATGTGTAATACAGTAATGATATTATTGGTATATAGGAAAATGCTCTCATTCTTAATAGAAATACACTCAAATATAAGGGAATAATATGTCATGATGTCTGCCACTTATTTTAAAGTCATTTGACAAAAAGAAAACAAAAAATATATATTTTGTATGCCCACACACATATATAATGCAAAAATGGCAAAATGTTAACAATCAATGAATCTTGTAATAGGCAAAAGGTATACATGTGTTCACACGTATATGTAAATATGCTGTTCTTTCATCTTTCTGTAGGTTTGACATTTTTCAAAACAGAAAAATGAAAAAAATGGATTAAAATAGATTTAAGTATTAAAAAACAAAGAACTGAAGCTATGATAACTTTTGGCTTGCATGATATAGATAATTGTCCCAATAGCTGGCTCACTTCTTTTTGTATGTGCATTTCACTTTGTATGACACAATTTTAATTTCCGTTATTACTTTCTAAAAAAATACTGTAATCTGATTACCACTGATTCTCCCAAGTTTTACTTAAAAACTATTTCTCATTACATAGAGCTTTTTTCTGGGATCTGAGTCATATGAGCTTTCCCCCCTGTGTTATATTACAAACTTGGGAGACCTTGGTCAAGTTGCTTCCCCATTTTGGGCCTTAGATTGCCCATCTTTTAAAAGACAAAGGATCAAGAGAGTGAAAAGGCAAGACACAAAGAGAGAGAAGGTCTTTATAATACAATATCCAGAATATATAAAGAACTAACAATTTAAAAAATAGACAAGCAACACAATATAGAAATGTGCAACAGGCTTGAACAGGCATATCACAAGACAGGATACCCAGAGGGCCAATAAACATGACCAGGTGCTCAGCCTCACTAGTCATCAGGAAAGGGCAATTAAAAACCCGAGATACTATTCCACACCCACCAACATGACTGAACTAAAAAAAGACTTAAATCAGGTGCTGGTGAGGATGCAGAGCGGCTGGAACTGTCACACACAGTACAAATTAGAACCATCACTTTGGAAAATGGTTTGTGGATATCTGATAAAGCTGAACAATCACTATGTAACCCAGCATTCCTCTCCTAGTTACATATTCACAAGAAATCTATATACATGTGAACCATTATTTGCATTAGCCCCAAACTGCGAACAACCCACATGTCCATCGACAGTAGACTAGATAAATAAATTACAGTATTTTCATATAATAAGACACTATAAAACCATGAAAATGAAGAAGCTATTGCTATACAGAGCAGTGTGGCTGAATTCTGCCAACATGGTATTGAAAGAAACCAGACCCCAAAGAGTACATACTATATGATTCTATTGATCAAAGTCCAAACACAGTCAAATTTAGTCTATAACATTAGAAGTCAAGGTAAAGGTTACTGGGAGAGGCAAGGGGACCAGCTAGTGGTAGGCGCCAGGGAGGTTTTCTTAGTGTTAAAGTCAGGGGGATGTGGAAGAGGGGGTGGTAGTGAGTGGGGAGTGAGTGTGAGGGGGCATCTGAGGGGCTGATATTATTTTAATTATCAGTGTAGGTGCTGGTGGTAAGAGGGTGTTCACTTTGGAAAAATTCATCAAGTACTTTATGACATGCTATATTTTGATGAAAATTTATTAAAACAAAAGCATAAAGATCTAAACATTTCTTCCTTGTGTTAGATCCCACGGGATTAGTTACATCAGAGATGTGAAAGGGCAATGTATTTTATTTTGAATTACACACTTATAACATGCATCTACATTACTTAGGTGCATAATTATTTTGTGTGTATATGATGTATAATGCATAATTAATAACATTTGTGGAACAGTCGCAATTTCTCATCCATTTTTTTAAATTTAATTCTCTCCACAAAGATAGTGTAGGCAGGCCAGATAGTATTTCAGTTTTACAGATGAGAAAATTAAGGCACAAAGAAATTGATAGACATACCCAAGGTTACACAGCTAGAATTTATATGTAACTTTTTAAAAATTATAGGCAATTATAATTCACTGTATGTGTTTTTATCTTGCTTCACGATTCAGAAATCCGAGGCAGAGGAATTTAAGAGCTGAGATCCTTGGGCACAGCTCCTCCCCTTTCCTGACACAGCCAGATTGCACAATCTTTCCATGCTGCAGTTGATAACCACTAATAGACTCTGGCTGGAACACGACATTTATCTCCTTCTCATTTGTACCACACAAATGAAGTTAAAATAATGGCACTTTGTTGGCACGGAGGAAAGCCAGTTCCAGAGTGTCCCACTTTCCCCCCTACTATTCAGTGTCAGAGTTGATGCAAAATAACAAATGCTCTGGCTCAGTTTGAGAATACAGCCTGGTCGTGTAGTAAAGATTAGGACTTGTCCTTCCAGTAAAGTGGTGCTCCATCTTGGGACCTCCCGTCCTAAGAGGACCCGCCACCTCCCAGCCGCTTGGAGAGAGTCCTGGAGTGACCCTCTACGAAGAAGGGGGGGGATATGGAGCGGGGGAGTAGGTGAAACTTCCCTTTGCAACCGGTCAGGAGGTAGAAGGAAGGAGACTGGACCAGGAGTTGTAAGACCCTGGTCGAAGTCTCCACTCTAGTATCTACTCACCATGGGAACCTGGGCAGGCCACAAACCACATCAACGTGCAGTGTCATGGAAAGCACTGGACTTCCAGCCAAATTGGGCTTGAATTGCGACTGGGCGTCTTACCAACTGTATGACCTTGGTCCAATGCATCACTCTCTCTGGATTTCATTTTCCTCATCTGTAAATCAAAGGGGCTGTTTGGATGCATTTGAAGGAGTCCTTTCCCGCTAGGTGGTATTATGATCACCAAGGATCCATGTCCCCATCTGTGAAGTGAGGAGGTGATTCCTGCCAGTTTATTGGGTTGTTGAGAGAGGCAAGGGGACCAGTTAGTGGTAGGCGCCTGGGAGGTTTTCTCAGTATTAAATGGATTGGGCTTGAGAGCTGCTCCTTAGAGTCTCAGTAGCATAACCATTAACCATTAACCCCACTTTCTTTTATGGTCCCTTTGATAGGTTGCATTTGGTGGGAACCATTGTCTTACACTAGCTGCCTTTTTAAGGTCTGTCCATTCCTCAGTGAGGAGGAGATTCAGATTTCTCACAGGGAACCAGCAGAACAGCATTCCACCCGAGATCAGCATCCCACGTGCTCCTCCGGTTCCAATTCTCCTCACTCTCTCCCTTTCACTGCTCCTCCCTCTTACCCTAAGCAGCCAGGGGAGTGTCCTGCTCCTGGACACCCAGCCCCATGGGAGACTGTAAGGAAATGATCCCCATCCTGTACACACACACACACACACACACACACACACACACACACACACGCCTGAGGTTTGTCTGAGGTTTGTCTGAGGTTTACTGCATTGTCCGTGGAGACAAGCAAGAACAAAGCCACAGTCTGTGCAGAGGGGCCAGGACTCCTGTGCAGGTCTCCCAGAACACCAGAGATGCTGGTCTCAGTGGTCTCCCTCCCTCCGGATTCGTCTGACTTTAGGTGTATCCACAGGCTTGCGGTCACTCTGGGAGATAGGGGTTTTATAGGGACTCTGTTCTGTGAATTGATTGGTCGCTCCAGGGCAGGGGTTCATGATCCAGTGCAGCTGGTGAACCCCCAACTCTCCCTTTGAGGCTGGGTGTGTCCTCTCTCGCATTTAGACTGATGCGGATATCCGGAAAGGAAAAGACTGGTGAAATGGCATCTTCCTCCCCTCTGGTCAGCTTGGATTGCAGTATTTGTCCCCAAATCCATTTTACAAGGCAACTGGTGTTTAAAACACTGTAACTGCAAGAGATTGGCAACCTCCTGCTTTATTTATCTTCAAATAAAATTAAGTATCTGATGTGCATTCTGGAGGGAATCACTGCTTTTATTATGTGGGGGGCACACATTGTCATAGAATCTTGAGGCGTGTAGCACACATGTATTTGACAAAATGTAACATATGTAATGTAAATTATACAATATGGTCTATTCATATTTTATTGTACAGGAAGTGAAATCTTGGGCGAGTTTATCAAATTCACTGAACAATCTGATGGCATTTCATGGATGTTTAGAGCTAGCGGGAACCTTACTAATTAACTAGCATTCTTATTCCCTCTTTTTTTAAATCCCTACCCGAGGATATTTTTTTCCCTATTGATTTTTAGAGAGAGTGGAAGGGAGGCAGGAGGTGGGGGTGGGGGTGGGGGCCAGAAAGAGAGAGAGAAAAACACACCGTGACCAGGGCCAGGGACTGAACCTGCAACCTCGATACCTGACCTTGACCAGGAATCAAACCTGTGACCCTTCAGTCCTCAGGCTGATGCTGTAACCACTGAGCCAAACCAGCCAGGGCTAGCATTCTTGTTCTTATAACAGAGGAAACCACAGTAGAAAGAGTTAAACTAGTTTGTTATACAAATCGAGCTTGATTGGAGACTCAAATTCAGACCTCTGGGCATCTTCCCAGTAGCTGGTGAGATGGATTTCTATTTTGTGGCTGAAGATGCTGAAGCTCTTGAGAAGTGAAGGCTTAGCTGGTTGGCTAGGGTCACATGGCTGGTATTTTTATATGATACTTAAAGTGAACTTTGCTTGTAGTATGAGATGTACACCTTAACACATGTTCCTTTTTTACTTTAAAGTTCTATGATGGGAGTTGATCTCCCATTGATGAGTGATGGCATAATAGATTCAACAGAGAGGGAACCAAGGCTGGCTCTGGGAGCCTTCTCCCCCACTCCCCACTGCCTGGTGGTTAAATGGGTCATTCATCTGCTCTCAGCAGGATGGGCCTGGGACAGAGTAAGGCCGTGTATACTTCCTATGTTCTGGAAATTCTCAAGGTTAATAGGGGGACCCACGCCAAGCAGGAAACTGGTTCAAGGTAGGCATCCTTATGAAGGAGGCCCCAGAGCATCATGAAGAATCCAGTTTGTGTCATTCTCCTGGTCCAGATGCCAGTGCCAAGGCTTTGTTCCAAGACCTCTGCTCCAGGGACACAAGATGGTGCCCTCTCCCAGCCTCTGGTTTGGCTCCTTCAAGCCTCTGATCCAAGCTAGTAATCACAGAGGGTGCCAGAGTAGCTACTGGGAGGGCTGGAAATGGGGTCAGACCATTGTCAATGGTGTTTTGGGGCTTAGCTCTTTTTTTTTCTTTAATCCTCTCCAAAGGATAGTTTTTTCCATTGCTTTTCAGAGAGAGTGGAAGGGGGAGAGAGAGAGAAACATTGATTGTTTGCCTTCCTCACGTGCCCCGACCGGGGTGAGGGACCAAGCCTGCAACTGAGGCATGTGCCCTTGGCTGGAATTAAAGCCGGGACCCTTCAGTCTGCTAGCCGGTGCTCTAATCACTGAGCAAACCAGCTAGGGCAGGGCTTAGCTCTTTTTGAAGGATGCATGGAGCCCACAGACAGTTCTAGGAAGGTTTGGTACCTATCACAGGTGAAGCAGTGAGGTGGGTTGTTGCTGGAGAAAGAGCTAACACTAACTCATTCATTTATTGGATTCATCCATTCAACAAATATTTGCTGAGCATTTGCCGTACACCATTCATGCTTCAGGGTGCTGGTAGACCCTAAGGGCTACTGGGGATTTATGGAAGAGAGGTGCCCTTGAAATCAACTCTGCCCAGTCTCCTTGGGGTGGGGACCATGCCATTTTCAGATTCATATCTCGAGCACTTGGTCCCTGCATGCTTGGTCCCTGGTCCATAGTGGGTGCTCAGTACTTGTTTGATGAGTGTCCAGGAGGGAGACTCTTGTTACTTAAAGTGCGGGCCCCACACCAGCAGCACTGACACCATTTAGGTTACAGGGTTTTCTGAAGGGTCATCCCCTGCAGGGTGACTGTCGTTCCAGGGCATGGAGCACCTCCTGGAGGCCGCTGGCCGTGCTGAGCTGTACTTGTTTTTCACCCATATGTGCCTTAGCCCCACAGAGAGCATGCATAAGACTGACACACTGGGTTCTACCAGCATTCTCTCTCTCACTTAGCTGCCTTAGAGCTGATGCTGACACACAGCAAAGCTCGAGAACTCCTGGACTCACTGGCCTCTGAGGCCTCTTTCAGCTCTGACTCCGAGGTTCCCCCCATCAATGACTCTGTTCTTCCTCTCCATGCTGGAGCCGCCTGTTGACGAGGAGCTGCGTCATCCGCTTGCAAGCTAAGCCTCAGTGCCCCCTGAGAACGCAGCCAGCTGGCAACGCTGGAGGAAAGCGGTAAACGCATTAGACCTTCCCTTATCATCTGTGCCATGTGCAATGCTCAGGACTGGCATTGCTCTCTGCGTTAGGCCAGGGAGGCCTTGCGTTAGGACCAAGGGCAGGCCTAGCCCCTGCTCTCTGCCTGCTCCCTGCCTTGACCCCAAGGTGGGCAGTAGCCACAGACAGCTACTGCCCCAAACCCACTGGAATGACAGAGATGAGCCTTAGAGCAGGTGTGGCTTTATCCATGCCGCTTTCTGTCCTGGGCCAGCCCCCTTAGTAGGCTAGGTTAGTACCTTGACTCCCAGGAGGATCCAGGAGTAAGGAACCCAGAGGCAGCCTTGGCTCCTGGACGCCATCCTGGTGTCCCCTTTTCTCCACATGGCATGTGGTGATTTTATGGCAGTAAAATTTATTGTGGGTAATGGAGTGTCAAGCTCCTTATTTGCTAACGGATGACTTCAAGTGTGGAGAGAGATTTATTAAATAAGTCAAGCATGCACCTCTGAGAGAAGATTGCTATGAGTGAAAAACAATTACATAGTTAAACAGGAGGAAAGAAAATTTAAATGCATCTTTAACATTCTCGAAATCAATTTAAATGTGTGATTTTAAAAGGTTGGGGGGGGGATTCGTTTCAGCAAATTACTTTTCAAGGTTTGTTTGTTTGTTTTGTCTTATTCTATTTCACAAGAAACCAACTGCCCTATTTGGCTGCCATTTAAAGAGGTTATGGATTGGTGTTTGGAGAGGGGGGGAAACTAAGGGAATGAATGGGACCTAGTTTGGTAGCTTCCTGCAGCTCCCAGCTTCCGATCTCCTTGGTGTGTGAGTGGACTCTCCCTGGAGCAGAAGGAAGGAGTCAGGGCGGAGGCAGGAACTGTCACACAGAGGGAAGGATCAGGACCGTCTTCCTGGTACTAAACAATGTCCAGAGTCTTAGAGCTGGAAGGGTTTTGGAGGACCTTTGGTGAGTTTCATTTTGCAAATGGAAAAGTTAAGGCCCAGAGAGGGAAAGAGACTTTTCCAAGGTCACACAGCTTGTAGAAGGCAAGACTGGAAGCCAGGCATTCACGTTGCTCTCTCTATGAAATGGGAATAATAATGCTGTCCTCCCAGGGGTGTCTGGGCAGGAAGCCAGGAAACAGGACGGAAAGTGCTTTGGGAAGTCTACACATTTAATACTTGGAAGGGCTGCTGTGGGTGAAGGATTGGCTGTGAGCCTCTGTGGTGGTTCATCTTGGTGAGGGGCCCACCTTTCAGCCGGTCCACCAGTTCTGCAGCCAGGACCACAGCTGGCTGAGATCCCCCTGCCCCCTGCTCTGGGTGCCCGGGCCCTGCGCCGGGGAGATGCGCAGGCAGCCACAAGCCCTGACATTTTCTTCCAGACAGTGACAGCTGGTGGGACTTTTAACTAAAGGGATAAAGAGCGAGAAGGCAAAAAAAAGTAACTGTGTTAAAAAGTGGCTTAAAAATGTGTTGTGCCATCTGTCCGGCCGCCGAGGCTTTCAGGGCGTGTGTGGGGGGAGAGACCTTCCCTCTCCCACTCCGGGGTCTCACCTTGCTCGGGCCCCCAGTGAGCAAACTTACCAAGCCTGCGAGTTTGTCTTTCATGTCTCCCAGCCTTTCTGCCTGCTCCCTTCTCTCCCAGATGCATACCCTCATTTCGGCTTCCTGAAAAGACACTTTCTGAATCCCCCCTGCTCAGGAAGCCTCCACCGGCGAAGCCCTGCGCTCGGCCCCAAGGAGTCTGGGGTTTTGGCCTCTGCCGCCTGCGTGGCCCTGGTGTAGGGAGAAGGGACCTGAAAGGACAGCGGGCTAGTTGAGCTCTTCGCCCCCCAGCAAATCAGCCTTTATATCCAGTCGGGTTTTCTTCAGGTCCTCTAGCTTTATACTTTTCTTCTGCTGGTGTTTCTCATTAAGTTTGTGTGAGTCATTTTTCAGGTTCTTTCTTTCCTTTTGTGAATAAGTTTATAAAATGCATATTCTAATTAGTTACTGCTGTGGAATATGCAAGCTGTTCATTTGTATGTTGATTTTATATCTGTCACCGTGATGAATTCGTATTAGATTATAATAGCCTTTTGCTTTCTGTGGACTTTCTAGGTTGACGGTTATGTCGACTGCAAATACTAACAGGTTTTGTCTCTTTCTGTTCAGTGTTACATTTCCTATTTTCTTCTCTTGTCTTTCTCCATGGGGGAGCCCTCTGTACAATATTTTAAAAAGTAGCAGCATGCCCTGGCTGGTGTGGTTCAGTGGTTGAGCATCGTCCCATGCACCAGAAGGTTGCTGGTTCGATTCCCGGTCAGGGCACAGGCCCGAGGTTGTGGGAGCCCCAGTAGGGGGCGTGCAGGAGGCAGCCGATCAATGTTTCTCACATCAATGCTTCTCTCTCTCTCTCCTTCTCCCTTCCTCCCTCTCTAAAGTAAAAAATATATATATATATGTTTAAAGTAGCAGAAATTATGGGCAGTCCTGCCTTGATCCTGACTGTAATGGGATTGTTTCTGATACTTTACAATTAACTATGATGTGTACTATGGGTCCACAGTAGAAACCAGTATCAAGTTTTCTTTTTAAGGCAGAAATGGGTAATAAATTTTATTAAATTTTCGCATCAATTGAGATTATCTGTTGAGATGACTTCATTCTAGTCAAAAACATGGATGGTGTTCTCATGTTGAACTCTTCTTATATTTCTGTTCGTAATGCGCTGCTGGTTTTGAATTTCTAATACTTTGTTTAGGATTTTTGTGTCTGCTCATAAATGATATTGACTTATGTTTTTTTCCCTTTTGTCTGTGTTTTTCTTTCCCAGTGTTGGAATTGGGGTGTTTCAGCCACATAAAATGTACTGGCAGTTTCTATTTTCTTCTAAACACTAGAATAGTGTATTGCAAGAAAGTCTGGATTTCTCGAACATTTTGTAGAACATTTGAGACTGTAAATGTTCTCACCTTAGTGAGTAGAGGAGGGTAGAGCTTTAATTGTACTATCTCAATTTCTTTTATGATTATTGATGTTTCATGATTTTTTGAGACAATTATTGTGATTTATTGTTTTCTAGAAAATTATCCAGTTCCTCTAGATTTTCAAATGCTTTCGTATAAATTTGCACATATTTTCTCTTTAATTTAAAATACTTTTTTTTCTATTATGTCTCTTTTCTCATTCTTAATGTAGTATTTTTCTGTCACTCTTTCCTACGGTAGCCTCACTCTCTCAATCTTGCCATAGGCTATTTATTTTATTTGTGTTTTTAAAACACAAGCTTTTAGTTTTATTAACCAACACTATTGATATATTTATTTTCTAGCTCATTATTTTTTGCATTTTATCTTTGTTAATATCTTTCTCAAATTTCATTGTGTTATTTTGTTTTTCTTTTTCTAACTTCTTGAGTTGAAAAGCTTGGTTACTTCGTTTTCAACTCTTTCTCTTTTCTAAGAACTTTATCTAAGACTAAATTTTCCTGACTTAGGTTTTTGATATATGGCCTCTCTTAGTCATACATTTTTAAATAGTAATATTAATTTCTCCTTGTTAACCTAAGAATTATTTCAAAGGTATTCAACATTTTCAAATGCATAGAACGTTTGGTTATTTCTTTGTTATTAATTTCTAATTTATTGCATTTTGGCTAGAAGGTAACCTATTCGATGTCTTTCTTATGGGATTTATTGAGATTTCATTTGTGACCTAATACATGAATTCCTTTTTTGAATGTTTCATGTGCTACTAAAAATAAGTCTTTTTAAAATTAGCATCTTATCTATTAAATCACACTTTATAATTATAGTATATAAGTTATTCACATCCTCTCTATTTGTACTTGATCTACAGCTACTTGATCTGGTGATTCCTAAGAGCTTCCAAAACAAGCCTTTCAATCAGACCCTTAGCTTCCATCCTTAACCTCTACAGTCTGTTCTCAACCCAGCAGCCAAAGGGATCTTTTAAAACCAAAGTCTAATCCCGTGTCCCCTTGGCACAAAGCCTTCAATGCTTCATGTCTCATTCGAAACAAAACCCTAAGTCCTTCCACAGCCTCTGTCAGCCTTTTCCAGAGAAACAAAACCAATAGAAATAGCTAACTCTACAAAGAGATTTATTATTAGGAACTGGCTCGCACGGTTATGGAGGCTGAGAAGTCCCACAATCTGCTGTCTGCAAACTGGAGAACCAGGAAAGCAGAGGTATGATCTAGCCCAAGGTTGATGGCTTGAGTACCGGGTGGCTGCTGGTGTAAGCCTTGAAGGCCGGAGAATTAGGAGCTCTGATATTGGAGGGCATAAGAAGAGGGACAGAAAGACAGAGGGGGGGGCGGTTCTCTCTTCCTTCACCTTTTTGCTCTGTTTGGCCCTCAATGGATTGCATGGGACTGACCCACACTGGCGCCTGTGGATCTTGGTCTACTGAATTAAATGCTAATCTCTTCTAGAAACATCCCACAGACACCCCCAGAAATATGTTTTTACCGGCTATCGGGGCTTCATGTAGCCCAGTCAAGTTGGTACGTAAATTAACCATAGCAGCCTTCAAGGCCCTTTATGACCTGGCCCCACCCCACTACATCCCCTTGCTTATCCTGCTCCATGGCAAGCTTGTTCCTGACTCAGGACCCTTGCGTTTGTGGTTTCCTTTGCCAGAAAGACCCAGATTTTCATGGCTTCCTCCTCGCTTCTTTCAACACCCCAATTGTCTTAGTCTATTCAGGCTGCTAAAACAAAATACTTACTACAATTTTGATGGCTTAGAAACAGCAAAAATTTATCTCTCACAGTGCTGGAGGCTGGAAGTCTGAGATCAGGGTGCCAGCATGGCCGGGTGAGGGGCCTCTTGCAGGTTGCAGACTTCATGTTGTATTCCTTACATGGCAGAAGGGGCTAGGGAGCTCTGTAGGGATTCTTTTTTGAGGCCACTGATTCCAATCATGAGGGCTCCACCCTCATGGACTAATCACCTCCCAAAGGCAGGACCTTGGAGATTAGGATTTCAACATGTGAATTTTGGTTGATATAAACATTCAAACCATAGGACTGATCATATGTTATCATAGGAGACCTCCCTTGACCACCAGTATATGACACCAACTTTCTCTCCCTATAAACTCAAAGTTGACACAAACAGTCCCTCTTACTACTTATTTTTCTCATAGTATTCATCACCATACAATGAATTTAAGTTGGTTCCTTGTAGTGTCTGTCCCTCCCCCCAATATAATGTAAGCTTCATGAGAGGTGTTTTGTTCAGTTCTTTATCCCCAGCATCTAGAACAGTGCTCAGCACAGAGTAGGTGCTAAATAAGTGTTTGTTGAATGAATGAAATTTTAATTGCCTCGCTGTTTGGAGATGTGTCAGGTGGGAAAATCCCTTAAGCAAGACAGTGGTGCCCATTCTGCTTCTTACTTGCCCAGTGACCTCCCACAAGCCCCCTTTCCTCTCTGGAAGCTGATGGGGTAGGTAAGATGGTCATCCCAGTCTGATCTTTTATATAGCTCTGACTTGTCTAAAGCAAGCAACCAGCTGTGACAAAGGAGCTGTCAGGCACTTCTCTTGTGAGGTTTCTCACCTGGAGACCGGGAGAGGGCATTGAAAAAGCTGGAGTCCAGGCAGTGCTGTTCAGTGTTATTGAAGATAGTTGTTTTCTTTGTTCTGAGTTACATTTTCTCCTTTCCTCCCCCTTCCCTCCCCATAGAGACATGACTGCAGTCCTGTTTCTCTTGCTTGAGTAAATGCCACATGAAGCTTGGCTCCAGTTTTCCAGGATCCCTTTCCTGTGTCATCCCATCTGCTTGACTCTCTGTTTCCATTTTAACCTTCCAGTCTCCCCCACCCCAACCCCCACCAATGTTCTGCAACTTGCTTTGGCCTCATGTTGAACAGAGTGCACGTCCTGGCCTTTGCTCTGGTCAGTGGGATGTGAGTAGATGTGATGCCATCAGTTGCCTGAAATAAACTTGGGCTGTGGACTTGCCTTCCTGGGCTTCTGTCATCACCGTAAGAAAAACATTTCCCAGCTACCCCATTGGTCCAAGAAATACTGAGGGATACCTGAGCAGACCTGAACCAAACCCAAGGTCAGACCCAATATCAGCTGAGCTGAGATCAACTGAGTGAGATAAGCAGACCTGCCCCCGCCAACATGTATGTGTGAATATGTGATTGTTTTAAACTATGATACTCAGGGTGGTTTGTTACATGGCATTATTATGGCCATAGCTGACTGATACACCACTTTCCCAAAACTCAGCCTAGAGTACTCACTCTCCCAGAAAAAATTCCCTTAGCTCAAAGACTTGGCCTAAAGGTAAGAATTTTAAGTCTGTTTCAAGTCAGTGGGGTCAGTGGTTTGTGGAGACCGAGATAGGACTTAGCAGCAAAAGGGGCAGCCACTATTGCCCAATTGTACCATTTGATGACTGCAAACAAGAGCAAAGGTAGGAAGGATTTACAGGAGGAGCTGGCTTGATAAGGCCAGGGTTAGCTTTGTGCCCTGGGCCTTCTTTCTCCTTCTTTCTACACAGGGATGGTCACCTTGTCCTTGGCTTGATATGTGGCCTGACCCAGAGTTCCTGGGTCTATCAGACTGGGGCAGCCGGGCACTGCTGTCCTGGCAGTGGAGGTGACACCTTCCAAATGGACATTGTGGACATTTAGAATCAAGTCTTGTCAAAGTATCGTGCTTTGCAAATCAGGAAAGTCAAAGAAGAAACTACTTTTTTCTTCTTACCCAGTGAAAAGATAGATGATGCTTCTAGTGCGTAAGTGAATTCCAAATGCTACTGTAAATTCTATTTATTATTTATACAGCTCCAGCTCCCTGGAGAACCTGCTGGCCTTACAGGAAAAAAGGAGCATCGAACCCATGCAGGGTGAGGGGGAGTTCAAGGGTCAGATCGTAGAGCATGGGGAGATGTCCGAGGTGTTCTTGGAGGTGTCTGTAGGGAGGCGGAGCAGGAGCCTGGATGAGTGGTAGTGGGATCGGAATGGACAGAACTGGAAGAACCTCTAAGGTAATCTGGGCCTAGGATAGTCTTCTAACTTTCCTGGTCCTGAGAATCTTCGGTCACTTGTTAAAAATACAGATGTCCAGATCCTTCCCCTGGAGATTCTATTTTGGCACCATAAAAAAGGGTCAAAAAATCCATACATTTTTGTAAGGACCCCAGGTAATTTTGACAACTAGGCAAGGCTAGAAAATAGTGACCTATCAAGCCACCTCATTTTATAGATGAATAAATTGAGCCCCAAGGAGAAGTTTTGCCCCAGATCTCAAAGCCCCAGTTAGTGCTCGTGTTCGTCCAGGAAAAGATCTCTGAAAGCCGAATGGCACAGTTTCAGATGGCCGATTTGCAGCCGCCCTGGACTGACGGTGTAGTCTGCAAGTTCACTAGTCTCTTGAATCTTTGCCTTTGGATGCTCACTTTCTTTCTCTAAGAGCAGCATAAGGCAAGGGTTCTAAAGTCAGACAGAACAGAGTTCAAGTCCTGCCTTTACTTCTGTCTCACTGTGCAACCTTGGCCAAATTGTTTAACTTCTCCGAGCCACTGACATGGGCATTAAATTAGATAATGCACTTATACCTAGTAGGTGTTCAATAAATAATTGCCAACAAAGTGCCAGATCCTATTCCAAGCCTTGTAATAACCAGTTTTAATTCATTTAATAATTTTAAAAGTCTGTTATTAACCGCGTTTCTAAATTAAGGAATGTGAGAACACAGAATTAGAATGACTTGTTCAAAATCATGCATATATCCAGCAAGGGGCAGAGGTGAATTTGAACGCAAGCGGTCTGTAGCTTTTTCCTTTGAGGGCAGGGCCCTGGTATAAGTAGACATAAGTGGTTGGTGTACTCAATTGACATTTAAAGGCAGTTGACATTAAAAGCATGCACGAGACTGGGCATGGGGCATTTGGAGAGAGGGCGCAAGAGGCCTGTTCCCAGGGAATGGAGCAAGGGCTCCAGGACCAATCTCTGGGAAATAAAGACTGATTTCAGGCCCAGTAATTAGCATCGAAATGCACAGGAGCCAGGAAGTTGCCTTGCGTTGTCGCCTGCAATAAAGAAAAATCCAGACTGCGCTGGCTGCTTCCATTAGAAGTGATGTAACAAGCCAGCTTTGGCCTAGTTTTCAGCAGGCGGCCCCCTGGCTCTCCCACACCCTTTTCTGAATCTGCAAGTGACGTCTACCGCCATCTAGTGGCCTGAGTGGCACTGCACAGGCATGGGGGGGGAACCCGTTGGGCCCCATTGACTTGGAAGACGGCTCTGGCCTCCCTCCCTTCAAAGATAGAGCCCTTTGTAGTAGTAGCGAGTTTTATTCTGTTCAAAGCATGTCCATATTTTTTACTTCATTGTGTCTTCTCACCGATTCAGGAAGGTTAACTCGGTTTTATGGGCGAGGCAACAAGTCCCTATAGGGGAGGGGTCTTGCTTAAGAGCCGCATTGTCAACTGTGAATGGAACTAGGACTAAGACCCAAGTCTTTACTCATAGAGGCACTGGCGGGTCCTGTGAAATTTCCTTGGACAGAGAAGTGGAAGATGACTTATCCTGGAGGCCTGGGCACTTCTCTGCGTTGGAAAGGGGCCCTTTTCAGCTCACCGACTGGTGAAATTTGTCCTTGGAACGAGAGCCCTCAGGTGGGAGCCCTGGGCCAACAGTGTTCATAGGGCAGTTTCGGGAGACGGATGCTACCCGGCCAGCTCCAGACGCAAGTACAGGGCAGTTGCTTAGAGCTTACCTAGTTCTCTTGTATTAAAGAGGGGGAAACCAAGATTCAGAGAGGGAGTGACAGGGCTGACGTCACAGTGACAGAGCCATGGTTGAAGACTTCCCCTCCAGCTGGTCTTTCTGTTTTACACACGCTGATGTAATAGCTGGTGCATGGAGGCTGCCCTGTTTCAGGCAAATATAACTGTTTTAGCCCAGAGTGAAAATCAGACTCTGGTGTCTTGCAAGTCAAACCACACAGGGTGCAAAGGAAGAGAGGAACCCCTGATAATTGTGTTTGTTGTAGCGTCTGTAACATCAGCAGTTCTCAGACCGTTCCAATGAAATCTTAGACAGAACTTGAGTAAGTAGAAGGGATGCGTGGCAAGGAACACGGAGGCCAGCAGCCACGCTGCATCTGGGCATCTCCGCAATGCCTGAGAGCGAGGGAGAATTCAGGCCGAACACCCAGGCTTTCCGTAAGGAGCACTGGATATGGAGTCCTGCCGCCTGGGCTCTGGTCCTGGCTCTGGCACACGCTGGATGGTCTCCGAAGTGACTCCCTCGCTCTGACCCTTTCCCAGTGTCCTCATTCATAAGCTAAGCCAATCTTCCTACTTCCCAGGGCCGTTGAGATCAGATGGAAGGAACAGGGGAATGGGTGTGAAAATGGTTTGTAGAATGTCAAGGGCTATATTCATAAAGGGTTTCTTTTCTTTTTACTCAGTGAGGTAATAATTTATTTGTAATAGAAATGTCCAACTCTTAAATGCTCAGTTCTCTGAGTTCAGACAAATGTTCAGTTCTATGAGTTCAGACAGTTGTAATCAGCTGTGAAATCAACTCTCCAAAACAAGATATAAAACATTTCCATAACCCCAGAAAGTTCTCCTGGGCTCATTGCTAGTCAGCCTTTCCCTCGGGCAACTAATGTTTTGATTTCTATCATCGTAGCTTAGTTGTGTCCGTTCTAGAACTCTGCATGGATGAAATCACAGTGTGTACTCTTTTGCACCTGACTTCTTTTGCCTACTGTAATGTTTTGAGATTTATCCAGGTGTTCTTTCCTTTACTGCTGAATAGTATTCCATTGTATGGACATACCATTGTTTATTTTCCTGTTGAAAGCATTTGATTTATTTCTGGGTTATGGCTACTATGCTTAAGGCTGCAGTGAGCATTGTTATGCATATTTTAAGTGCACATATGTATCCATTTCTGTTGAAATGGAAATGGAATATTGGAGCATACCATTTTACATTCCCACAACAATGCATGAGAGTTCCAGTTGGTCCATAGACTCAACATTTGGTACTGTGAGTCTTTTTGATTAGAGCCACTCTGGAGGGCATCCACACCTTGATCTCAATCTAAGGGGAAAGCATTTAGTCCTTAGAATACTCCATGTATTCAGCCCAGGTTTCAAAGTCGACTTTTCTTTGGAGAACTACCCCCTTGTACTTTCAGTTCATGAGGTGAAAATGGGGTGACTTTACTCCCAGGTGCATGTGCCCAGTTAGCATATTCTACCCTCAGGCTACAATGACTGCTTTAGGAATGGGTGTGTGACTCAAATTATGCAACAAGAGTCATTTTTGAGAATTTTATGGGAACCAGTGGAAGCCAAAATTTCTTTCCACTGGAGTTAACTGCTAGGATGGAATCTCGCCAAGCTTGGGAAGAGTTTGCCTGAATGTGAAAGGGTGCATTGAGGAAAGTGGGCCGGAGAGGGAGAGACAAACTCCCAGTGAGCTTGCTCCAGCACCTAGATCCAGCCATTCCTGAAGCTGGTAGGACTCCCTGGCATTCTAGACCTTTCAGGTACATGGCCAAAAAAAGCCACTTTCTCTGCATTAGCCATTATCAGCTGGTGTTTCTGCCACTTAATACTGAAAGAATCCTAATACATATCTTAGTTTTCTTTCAAACCTCTTAAGTTCCTTAGTCAAGATTCTAGGGACCCATTGTCTTCTCAAGCCCTGGGGTAGAATTCCCTTCCTTGAGATGGCAAATAGATGATTTTATAATTGTCCAAACAGAAACAGTTGTCCTTAGAGAATCTCAGCATGAAAACTGGCTGGAGAAGCACAGAGCCGGAGAGTGTGTGTGCAAGTCTGCATCTGTTGGCAAGATTAATGTACAAGGCAGGCTGTGGGCCAGGGTTTATTTTTAATAATCAGAAGCCCATCTTATTTTTGAAATGTGCTGCAGCTTCCTGTGACGACAGGGGAAAAGATGTTTCATCCCTCCTTTCCCTCACCCCATGGAATCTAAATTTCTGGCGATTTGGAGATGACATAGCAAATTCACCCTGGGACTCAATATTCGGGAAGGAAAAAAATGAGTGAGGGTGGAGAAAAGACAGACTTTTTGAAGATGGGAAAGGAACATTGTCTGTTTCTCTGTAGTGTTTTGTTATATTTGCTAAGATTCATCAGGCTCCCAAACTATGGAGTAGATAACATTTTTGATAGCTTAGTTGTCAGGATCGTGGAGCCTTAGAACCATAGAGACCATGAGCTGATAGTCCAAGATTTTACTGATGGAGAGAAGGACCGTTGATGGAGAGGCTCGTGCCCAAGATCACATGGAGAATGAACAGCAGAATAAGAATTATACTCCAATGTAGGCTTCTCTCTGTGTGTCCCAAAGTCTCCCCTTCATAGCCCACACAGTACAGGCCTCGTTTATAGCTCCCCACATTTCCAGAAGTGCTCCTTTGGGGGGGCAGAGTATTCCAAGGTATGGATGTGCCACCTTGGCTTGACCACCTCCACCTGTTCTGTTACTGATCCATCTGCCAGTCCCCGTGGGGGTCTGTTTAGCACAGTTGAGTTTGACCAGGCAAAGTCAGAGGTGTAGAAAGTGCAACCAGTAGCATGTGACTTGCTTTGGCCAATAGAATGTGAGTGGAAGTGACATGTGTCACTTCATGATGGAGGCCTTCAAGCCTTGCTTACTGCGTTGTCATCTAACAGGGGTTTACTGAGCACCTATTCTGTGCCATGCTCTGTGTTGGGAAGGCCCTGGGGCACAGACTCCAGGAGGTCACAGCCCAATAAGGGGGCAGATATGGGAGCAGTTGTCACACAGGGTGATCAGGATGAGCCAATGCTATGCCAAGGCAGGACAGATGAGCGAAGGGAATGGTCATCTCTGCTGGGGGGTAGAGGTTAGAGAAGTCTTTACCAAAATACACAGACCCTGAGCTAGATCTTGAAGAACATGTCAGGCTCTCCAGATAGGCAAGGCACATAGGGAGTTCCAGTGAGGGAACTCCCTCGCCACTCTCTTCTCTTTGGCATTAAACTTACTCTGTCCTTCCTGCTGGCACCCATGTGTCTGCCAGGTTTCCCGCAGCCCATTTGCTCCTGTGCTTAACCACTTGGTGTCTCAGTTTTCTCACCTGTAAAGTGAGTATAATAACAATGCTCCCCATTAGCACTGTTTTGAGGATTAAATCATTTAATATGTATGAGTAGGCATGAACATGAGAGAAAACCCAGTGCATGGTAAGGACTCAGTAAATGTTAAAGAAGTACAATACTTTATGTATAACACATGCTCAAAAAATATTTCCTTCATCAAAGTGCTCCTTAATTGCAAGTAACTCCTTACTGAAAATAACAATTTTATTCTGGCTGCTGGGAGCCCCTAGTAGCCTCATGCCTACTCTCAAAGGACATCCCTCCCCAGAGAATCCCACAGCTAATTCTCTGCTGTGGATTGGTGTCACTCAGTGATCCGTGGGAATGGAGCACCTACTACTAAAATTCAGTGACACAAAAGGAGAGATCTCATGCTTAGCTCTGAGGCTTAGGGGCCAGCTGGAGAAACATAAGGCATGCTTGGATACAACCCTGAAGAGATACCATGGGACAGCCCGATTTCCAGCTTGTAAGTGCTTTCACATAGAAACCATCATCGCTTAGGAGAACGATCTGACTTGGCAGAGAGATCCCAGCAGGTTCTCAAATGGGTTCTCCAGCAAGTATTCCACACAAACACACTATTAAGGGGGAGATGTTGGCCTGTAGGGCTGCAAAGGTGGCATTGGACGAAGCAAATGCCAGGCCTCTCCTTTCTCTTTCCCTCCACTAATTCTTTGAGGCATGGGGGGTAGATTTTTAAATATCACAGGAAGTCAGGAAGGCTGCTGAGAGTGGTCCAGAAATAACAGCACAGTTACTGGGGGTCCTGGGAGGGCCAGAGATGGCAGAGGCCTCCAGGAGGTATGAGAGCTGAAATGCCACATCGGAGAATGCTGAACCCAGTCGGGAGGAAAGACCTGAGAACATGGACTCTCCTCTTTGGCAGCTGTGAAGGGGACCCATCTACATATTGGGATTTTGGCAGCAAAGACAATTGCAGCTTTTGTGTGTCATTTCTCTGACTCAATGTTTTTATATGTTGCTTCCTGTTTATTAAATTCTATTCCTGATAACTTCGTGCTGAGTGTTGGCAGGCGCACTTGTCTCATATCTCATATGGTCCCAGGAGGACTAGGTGGAGTGTATGTGGAAGAGAGGTTATTGCAAAAAAGGCATCAATCAAGGAAACTGCGTGCCAGGAGAGCTCACGGAGAGCTGCGCCCGCAAAGCGGGTACACAGGGCGGCCGCCCGGAGAGGACCCAAGGCTGCCCGGTTGGAAGAAGGTGCGGAACGCAGAGCTGGGACAGAGTGAACTGGGCGGTTTCTAGAAGTAGGTGGTTCTTCACTGGGCCTTGAAGGACGGCTGGACTCTGGACCATATGGAAGGGATGGCAGAGGGGACAGGGGAAAGGCATTGGCTCAGAAGTCAGTAGACGCACGTCCTAGTCCTGCTGGGCTACCTACTTTGCCTCTCTGAGTCTCAGCCTCCCTGTGTGTCCTATTAGGAAATTAGGCTGGAGGGGCCCTGGTGTTTCTCATACCTGAGTATATACTAGACATTGTGGGGGTGGGGAACTCAAGAGGAGAAGAATTTGTGGTTCAGTTTTTTGAGGATGAATCATTAAGCTGGTGTAGCAGCTATTGTCACAATGATGCTGTGTGACAAACCAAACTTGCACTCAATCTCAGTGCCTTAACGCAGCAATCACTAGGCCTGGCACTCACAGTTCTGTGGTCGGCTACCATTCGGCTGGGCTAGGCTGGCCCCAGGCTCTAGGCTGCAGGTTGGGTACAGGCTCAATTCACATGACAAGATATGCGCTCTGTTCCATGGTCACCACGGCACGAGGCAGCAAGCCAAGCTGGGAAAGCAAGCGTCCGGCCACTTCACATCTTCTAACATCAGCTGACCAAAGCAAGTCACCAACTCCCCAATCAGGAGGTGGGAAGTACTCCACTCACCATGAAACATGGCAAAGGTGTGGATATGTAATAGCGCTGCAGGAGAGAGGAGAATTGGGACCAGCGATTCACCCTACCGCGACTGGGGAAGACGAGGGTACCCCAGGGGAAAGGAAAGGTGCTATGCATCAGGGTGCGGCCAGTCCACCTCTGCCTGCTCCTTAGCTGAGTCTCAAATCTGCCAAAGGCACTGGCATCTCCAGCCGGCTCGGACTTCAAGAACACTCAGGTCAGGTGTGCGGTGATGGGCCACCTGGAACCTTCCAGATCAGTGATAGCACTAAGAGGGACTCCGTAGCTGCCTTTAATCGGCTCTTTGGTTTTTCCCAAACCTGGCGTCAGCTCGCCAGCCTGAGCTGCAGCTTGTGGGACCATCCCACTAAGCTTCACTCCTCTGGCAGCCTCTGCATCGCTGTGCAGAGCCTGGGAACGAAGCCAACATGAAGGGCAAAGCGGAGCAGTTGTAAGAGACCAGGTCCCAATCCATCATCGGAGCCCCTCGATACAGCTGGGCCTGAAGCCAGGACTTGTCAGTGACGTGAATCGATAAATTCCTTTTTTGTCTTAGGTTTGACATTAGGTTTGAATTAAGTTTTCTGTCATAACGGCGGAATACAAGAGCTTACCTACCCAGCAGGACTCCACGTGGGAAGGAGGTGGCAGGCACCTCCCAGTCTCAGTGTGGTGTAGAGCCTGCTACTCAAAGCGTGGTTGGTTTATTAGGCATGCAGAATCATCAGCCTTTCCCCAGATCAGCAGAATCAAAATCTTCATTTTCATACATTTTAACTAGAGCCCCAGGCGATTCTATGCACATTAAATTTGAAAAGCCTTTGTGTTGAGCGGGACAAGCCCCTCTATCTCCCTGGGCCTTTCTTTGGGACTGAGTCCAGTTTAGCAGTTGACCAAAGCTGGGGACCAGGGTTCAAATCATGACTTTGTTACTTATGAGGTAAGGGGCAAAGAACAGGTATGTTTTTAAATATCTCTGCGTCTGTCTCTGTTTTCTCTTTTGAAGAACGGGGGTAGTAACTGTCGCTTCCTCTCAGACCTTTGAAAGGACTCAGTGTATTTAACTTATAGGAAGTGCTTGGCACACTTTTGGGGAGAGAGGCAGGGCTCAAAATGTACCCGTGATGATTATTTCCGCACTCTACAGTGTGGCTGCTTTATGGTCAACCCGCCTAATAACTTCTGGTAGGTGAAATGGGACAGCATATGGGAAACATTTGTTGAAAGTGTAAATTGATGAAAAAGTAGTGATTTTTCTAAGTCTTCTAAGAAGACCATTCACAAGGGTTGTTTCATTTGTATGTAGTTAGTAGTTTGTTGGCTTTGACCTGTACCTTTGAGCAAGGGTAGGAGTCAAGGGACCAGTGCTCTGAGCTAAGAGTCAAAGGGCAGAAAAAGGGCCGTTCCTTCTGGGGAGGAGAGAAACAGAGCAATTGGACAGGCTGTCCTTCCTGAAGACAGATCCCAGAGAGGCCTGGTGGTAGGTGAGGACTTTAGGCTATACCCAGGAGGCCCCTGAGATAAAACTTATCACAGTGACACTGGCTTCTCTGTGGCCCTTTGCCCTCCTGGATTATGAAACTATTTCTCCAGCTGTGTGGCTTCCATGTTGCATAAGCCTCAGAGGAGCTCCGAGTAGGCCTTAATGGCCTGACAGAGCCCAGCCCTACTGCAAGGGAACACAGGGTGTAATTGCCTGGAAGTTGGTGAAGGCCATGAAGAAAGGGAGGCCTACTGCCTGGGAGTGACTCAGGAGGCTCGGTCCATGGCCTTCTGTTACGATTCTGTGTGTGGCTAGTAGTTGGGCCACCAGCTCAACTGAGACTATCAGCCGAGGCAAGAGTGGGGTAAGAAGGGGCTCTGGCAGGGCACTTCCAAAGCTCTAGAATGAGATCTGCCACATGGTCTTGGGGAGGGCACATGGATCCTCTGTTCAAAGAAATCCTAGGTGTCCTTGATTGCACTCTAGGGATCCACCCCGGGGGAGATACCGACCTTGGCTTTTGAGATCTGTAGTGGTTGGGAAGTGGGAAGGGATACAAGTTTATTAAGTACTATTAATGTTCACGATCAATCCCTGAGGTACCTGTGGCTTACAAATGACACTGAGATCGAGGGAGGGAGAAAGTCCCAGCTCCAGCTTCGGGAGAATGGACCAGGAGTCAGGCAGAACTAGGTTCCCATCCCCATCTCACTGTCCCTTCCATTGTTCACTCTCTCCATCATGGGCAACTCACTTCACCTCTTGTACATTCATTCAAAAAGTAGGGATAGATACACCCTTTATGCAGGACTGATGTTAAACACCCCTGGCAGCACACTTCAAGTACGTAGGTCAGTAGGTGGGACATAGTGAGGAGGTAAAGGTTACTGACTATTATCTCGTTCAGAATCTAGTGGTCTAGAGGGACTGAAACATGGGCAGGGTGGTGAATTCAGGAAAGGCCTCTCTGAGGAGACGACACTTCAGTTGATATACAGCGGGGCATTATGGGATAAGGGGTTCATTCATTATAGGAATTCATTATACTCTTATAATGGAGAAGTGAGGAACTGGAGAAGTGAGGTCTGGGAGGGAAGGAAGAATTGGAGGCTAGGGAAAGAGCCACCTGGAGACCAGGTGCAGATGGCTAAGTGGAGCCGTAGGGATGCCCATGAGGGGAGCTTATGGGAGGGCTATGGGTGCAGTTGCCTCTGTGTACTTTCACCTGTCCGGGCCTGCAGCCGTGCACCTGAGGTGGGCCTTGGGTAGCTGTTGGTCAGCAAAATCTGCAGTTGGGAAGATGAGTTGGGGCTTCCCAACATTCAATAGTTGGGACACAGAGCAGAGGACAGTGAGGACAATCTGGGATGCTCCAGGTACCTCTGTGTCTGCTCATCAGTATATCTGACTGTTAAGATCTTTCAAGAATAATGGCTGATGCTTCACCTCCTCCTTCCAAATCTTGTGCAAGTCCCCATTTTGGCTAACTCTATCCCATGTGATAGGGAGATTCTGGGAGATGTAGTCCCAGCTTATCCAGGCTGATAGTACAATCCATCCCAATGCTGGTGCATTAGTTACCAAGATAGAGAAAATGTGGGGAGGAGCACATTTGGAGTGGGGAAGTCAGGAGTTCTTTCCTGGGCTTGTTTGATTTGATCCCGGTGTCCTGCAGTTCATACCGTGTAATTCTCACTTGAGTGTGGGCTGGATTGAGACTCACTTTTAGCAAATAGAATTTGGCAGAGATGACAGAATGTCATCATCTGAGACCATGGCTTCTGTGTTGGGTGCTCTTTCATTCTCTCTCTCTGAAGCAGGGCAGCTGCCATGTCTTGAGCGATCTATAGAGAGACCGCCATGACAAGGAACTGAGGGAGACCCCTGGGCAACAGCCAGTGAAAAACTGGGACTCTCAGTCCAGTGACCTCTTGGGAGCTGGATCCTGCCAACAGCTACATGGGTGAGCTTGGAAGCCAAATTTTGGGATAATTTGTTACACAGCAATAAATAACTAATACAAAGTCTAAGTGGATGTTTGTGCTTAGAACTTAAGACTTAAGGGAGAGGTCAAGGGTAGACATATATGTTTAGGAGTCATTAATGTGTAGTGATATTTAAAGCCATGGAACTGGATAATATTATTTAAGTAGAAACAGTAGCCAGAGAAGAGCAGATGTCTGAGGAGTTACCTTGGGCCTCCCCAGCCTTCAACAGCTGAGTAAAGGAGAGAGATCCAGCAGAGCAAGTGGAATGAGGTGGCTAAGGTGGAAAGAAGAAAAGCAGTAGGGTGTGGTGTCAGGAGCCAAGAGAAGGAGGAGTCATGTGTCCAGGAGGGAGGGCTTGATGCTGCTGAGAGGTCATCAAGGTAAAGGCAGAGAAATGCCCATTGGCTATGACCACATGGAGCTGATTGGTGACCTGGACAAGAGCAATTTAAGTGGAGTGGAAGTCTACTTGGAGGAGACTGAGGAAAGTGGGGAGGGGAGGGGATTTGTCCACCTGACTGTGTAGCATGTGGCATGCCCAAAGAAATATGGACTTTCCCTTTCAGTTCCAGTGTAATTGTGTTTGTTTGCTTTTCTGTGGTTCTTGGCCTTGGGAGATGGCAGACCAGAGAAGAAGACAGAGGTTGGGCAGAGTGGAGCATGGCTTTGGGGAATTGGGTGCTGCTGGAGAAAGTTTGATGGCAGAGCCGGGAAGCTCAAAGGGAAAAGTTCATTAGTTAAGGTAGTTTCTTTTTATGGCCTGAGCTAGAAATCTGTCCTTCAGTCATTCAACAAACACTTACTGTGTGTAGGGCTCTGCCAAGCAGGGGTGATCTGTTATCCAGTCGGACATCATCCCAAAGGGAGAGGATGCAAGGTCTAGGGGAAGACAGATGTTTAAACATTATAGGACATTGAAATTAGTCAAGTATAACAAAGGCATGTCTTGTGCTATGAGAAAGCCAGGGGAGGAAGGCCCAAACTTGTCTGGGGGCAGGGGGAAGGGGGTAGGGGGTGGTGGATTATGACTTCCTGGAGGAGGTGGCCCTGAAGCAGAGGCTTAAAGACTGAGCGGCTAGCACTGTGTTGGGAGGGTTATTCCAGGGCCCTTCTCTCCCCTCCCTTCCAACCACACCTGCTCTCCCTCCTTTCCCAACCCCCCCCCCCACTCCTACTCTCTCCTTCCCTGGCCCCTGATGAAAAGCCGTCTGCGCCTCCCTTCCAGCTGATGAATTATGCATGCCTTTCAGGGGTGTGCCTGGCAGCCAATTAGGGCTGTGTCCAGGTTGATAACATAGATTAAAATGTAGTTCATTGAGGTTGGCATTTGAGCCCCAGTGTGAGTGGCAGGGAAGAGAGCAATGCTCTTGCAGCCCCTGAGTGTGGCGCACCCTCTCAGCTCGGTGCTTGCGGGACTAATGCCGGCCTGGGCTGGGCCTTCTGATGCACCAGGGGCTGGGGAAAGTCCCAAGGCAGGCTTTGAGCCAAAGCAGCTATTTTTTAAAAAAAATTGGGAATAATTAGAGGTTTACACAAGAGTTCTGACAATAGTACAGAGAGTTCCCGTATACCCCTCACTGAGCTTTCCCTAATGTTAACTTCTTACATAACCTCGGTGCAATGATCAAAACCAAGAAACTAGCATGGGTCCAATACCATTAACTAAACTACTGCTGTTTCTGGATTTCATTCCGTTTCCCACTGACGTCCCTTTTCTGTTCCAGGATCCAGTCCAGGATCCCACATTGCAAAGCAGGCCTCTGCAGAGACAGCCTTTTCTCCCTGCACCCTAGGCCAGTGGTTCCCAAACATTTGAGAATTAGTTTTTTGGTTTCAAAGGGATTTTGTTTAAAAGGCATATCATTCCCTAGCACTCGGATTCTGTAAGTCTTGGGGACAACCCTGGCATCCATATGTTTAGCAAGCAGAGAATTGCTGCCCTGATCAGCACCCCAAGTGTAGTTAGGTTGGTTCCTATTTCCTTTGGCAAATCAGTTGTCAACTTGCAGAGTTCCCTCATTCCGTGGCTTGGCCTTAGGACAGAACAGGGCTACCCCAATCCATCACCTGTTAACCAGACCCTGGGGAGGAGGGCTGGGCTAACCTGATGGCCAGGACGAAACCCCAGAGAAGCCCTGCTTGGAGGGGAGAGGAAAAACATTTCACCTGCCAGTTACAGGTATATACACTTTCTCATTTAATCCACTAAATAATTACCCTAATGAGTAAATGCTGTTTTTCCCATTTTAGAGATGAGAAACTGAACAATAGTGATATTAAGTGTAGGGCTGCCAGATTTAGCAAATAAAAATCCAAGCTGCACAGCTGAATTTGAACCTCAGACAATGCTAGGGACATACTTATATTTAAAAAACTTGTGCTTACCTGAAATTTAAATTTAACTGGGCCTCCTGTATTTCATCTTGCAACCCTAATTAAGTGATAGCTTTTGGTGACAGAGCTGGTAAGTAGGCCTCGTCCTAGATCTGGCTCCAATGTCTCTCTCTAGCATGGGGTACCCCGTGCTTACCTGCTCAATGCCCACCTCACCTGCTGGGCCATAAGCCACAGGAGGTGGGGATCATGTATTTGTCCCTCACCCTATCTCCAGCATTGGCACAATATGGCAGGTGTTTAATAAATATTTGTTGAATAAATGAATGGCTAAATGCATGCACGAATGGACTCACTACTTTCTTTGTTCCAAAGAAACCTACAAATGATGGTGGTTAAATGAAAGGCTAATCTGGCGAGGTGTTGTGCGACAAACTTGCCAATAGAAATGCAAGAGGAGTTAGGGGGCTGGAAGCTTCCTGCCCACACTTGGGAACCCCAGCCCTTGCACCCTGAACAAAGGCAAACAGGCAACTCTTCTCACTTCTCAGGGCCTCTGCCTTCCCAACTGGGAGTGGGATTGGGTCCTTTCTAACTCTAGGCTTCTGTGATTCTGTGATTTTTCTTTCTAACCTCACCTTCCTGAGTAGGTTTAAAAATATGGCCAAATTAAAGGATTTGCTGCCCACTACTAGATATTTACTGCCAAACTCGATATTACTTCTCTCTCCTGTTCTTCTCCTACCCTCCTCCTGCACCACAATATTCTAAGCACCACCATGGAGTCTGGCCTTGTGTTCCTTTCCTCAAATGCTCCCTTCCACCCTGTCAGACGACATCAGAAGCCCAAAGAGACCCGGCACAGCACAGTTCCTTGCAGACAACGAAAGACGTTGGGAGTGCATTGTATCTTTTAAAATAGACCCGTTGTCGTTGGGATGTATTTTTAGCTGTGGGAGAGATTGGCATGCTCTCAGTGCCACCATCTGCCAAAGGTAGTTGCTAGGCAACTGACATTGACGACAGCAATGGGATGACTTCATGGAGGATCTGGGGACCCTGGTTGCCTGATCCTGCTCCACTGTCTAATTCTAGCATGCCAACAGCCAGGCCCAGGGGAATAAGCATTCCTCTCCTTCTGGGAGAAGCCAGGGAGCTGCTCAAGGCCTGGGAGCTGAGCACAGAGGATGCTGTACAGGTAACAAGGGAAATGAACCATCATTGCCACCTTGGTTGGTAGATTTTCTATTTAGAAACTATAGAAACTTTAGATCCTACTGTGGTTTAAGGCTCTGGACTCAGTGAGTCCACAGTTTGTACATCCTCTTTGGCAGCCCCACAGGCACTGGTTTGAGTCAGAGAAGGTACTGCTTGGAGACAGTTAGCCCAGAGCAGGCTTCCTGGACGAAGCACTGGCTGGCTGGTGTCCAGGACCGTTGGCTTCTGGCCCAATTCTGCCTTTAGCTCTCTGGGTGGTTTGGAGTGAGTCCCTGACTATCTCTGACTCCCAATTTTGCCACCTTTAAAGTTAGGATAGTGAACCAGATAAAAAGCATTTATAGGGCTAAAAAAAAGCAGAATAACCATGGACTAAAATAATCCATGAGTCAAACCTGAGTTCAGATCCTGACTTTGCTCCTTACTGCTCATGTGTGACTCCAGGTAAGATACCGAGCTTCTCACAGCCTCAGTTTCTCTATCTGTAAAGGATAGCAGTAACACTCTCATTGTGTTGTGTGGATTCAGTAAGGAAATACATGGAAAGTGTGCAACAGAGCACCTGTATTTTGGAGCCCAGTAAATGGTTAGATGTTCCATTTCTGTTGTAGAAACTTTAATGCATTCACCTCAATCACTTCTCCTCACCCAGATTGATAGACTTTAAGTTGGGCATATTCCCAGCCTCCCTTGCAGCTATGTTCTCACCAAGGTTACTTGAAAGGAAGGAATGGGTGCAACTTTTCTCACTTACTTATAGTAAATTGCTTCCCTAATGTCCTTTCTCTTTTCCTTTCTGTAAGCCAAGGCGTGGATATACCTGTAATGCCACTTTGCAGAGCAAGATGATGTGCTGGGGGTAGAGGAGGGGGTGGCAGAGCAGCAAGATGGAAGGAACCTGGGTTCACATACTAAGAAGATAATTGAGTGCAAATGGTTTGCTTGGGAGTGCACAGGGCACTGGCAGATGAGTAGGGAGGTGACAAAGGGGAGAGAAGGCAGCCAATAAGGGCCAGCCACCACACTGGATGACTAGGGCGTAATTCCATGGAGGAGGCTCTGGGAAATAGTGTAAAACATAGCTTTCAGAGCCAGTCAAGGGTGAGTGAACTGGGCCACATTTATCCTCACCCCATCAGTCCCTGGGGCGCATCAGCTCCCAGGCACTTCTTGTTTTCCTTGTGCTATGTGAGTGCCAGCAGCCTAAGGGCAGCCAAAGATACAGGTGATGGCTCTCAGAAACCAGGCTGGTAGGCACAGGCATGGTAAGGGGTCCAGAGAGGATATGAACTCAGCACCAACAGCAGTAGCTATGGTTCTTCAGGAAGAGAAATAAACTTCTGTGTTCTTCAAGCCACTATATATTGAGGAGCCTTTGCAGCTTAACTTTTATCCTAACTTAGTTTCTAAATGCTATGCATGTGGGAAGGTTTGGTTTTATATAATCTCTCCAAGCTCCTGGACTCCATGTGATATTCATGGAGGTTATGTCATGGTTGGGAAAACGAGGTTAATGCTAAGGAGCAGGAGTGTCTCCACAGAGCATGCATCACATGGTATTTCTGGGGCTCAGGCAGTAAATGGTGCAGGCCCCGAGAGAAGGGGCAGATGAGTGTGGACCGGCATAGTCAGAGAAGTCTTCCTGGAGGAGGTGGACTGAAGCTGAGTTTTATCTACTGGAGAGGACTTGGAGAGATGAAGCAGAGGACATCCTCACTGAGCCATAGGGTAACTGCTTTGCAGGTGTGGGGTAAGCAGGCACTTGACTTGTATCACTGCAGTGTGGTCTCAAGTCGGATTTGGCTGCATTATGCATTTAGAGGTCTGGGCTGCAGGATGCCTCTAAGCTGGGAGTGATGTGGTGGACGGGGCCCAGCTTCAGGGCACATCACCAGGGTGGGAAAGCTAGTGGTAGGTGCCCCCGCATCACGCACCTGGTGCCGCTAATGTCCAGGTGGCATGTCAGGGCTCACTGAGGCTGTGGCCTACCTGCAGTGAGGGAATAGAGGTGAGTGTCCTGTAGTGCCCTGGGGCAACCCAGGCTGGGCACTCTGGTGGGCAATGGGTCCAATCATCTCAGCATACAGTGAGCACTCAAACTGTCTTGGAAGGCAGAAGTGGGGTCCCTTAAGGATTGTCTGGTCTAGCCCCCTCATTTCAAGGATAGTGGCACTGAGCCCAGAGAAGGAATGAACTTCAAGGCCAGCAGAGGAACCTGGATCCAGATTTCCTGGCTTCTGGGGTTTGGGGAGGGGTGCAGCTGACACAGAGAGGAGGATGCTGCAGGCCTCCAGTCTGCTGCCAGCCACCTCTGGCCATTTGCTCCACCCATAGGCCCTTGTTTTTTCTTTCTTCTTTTTAAAATACTTGACTGTACCAGTCATTTGGCAATTAATGTGGTTCCTGAAATAGCAGCTTTCTTAGCATGTGGAAGGTTTTTGTATTGTTTGTTTGTTCCTTTCTGTTGTTGTTGTTTTAAATATGTTCTTACTGATTTTAGAGAGAGAGGAAAAGAGAGGGGGTGAGAGAGAGAAACATCGATGAGGGAGAAACAGCCACATAGATCGGCTGCCTCCTGCACGCCCCCTGCTGGGGATGGAGCCTATAACCCGGGCATGTGCCCTGACTGGGAATCAAACCCGCAACCTCCTGGTCCATGGGACGATGCTCAACCACTGAACCACCACTGGCCAGGCCATAGGCCCCTTTTCTTATTCAGAACTAGAACAGAGCTCAAGAGATGATCAGATAGGTTTCTCTGTCTCGAGACACGTGTGCATCCTCAGTCATAGCGGCTGGCTGAGGTTACCTTTCCCTGCCCTTCAATACCTCTCTGTCACCTCTGTGTGATCTATCACAGTGGTCTGCCAGTTCTCCCTGGCATCTAGCTGCAGTCACTCCTGCTTTACTTTTGGTTTGATTTATTTTAACCTGTAGGCACAGGTTGATTTTACTGATGTCTGTGAGGAATGGGCTGAAGTCAGTAAATCTACTTTGCCCTCATTCTCTGTCCTATTTCTGTGGGAAGAGAGTCTAGAGGGAAGAAGACTCTAGTCCTCCACCTGCGACCCCCATGGATTGAGGACAAGTAGGAAGGAATGAACCAGCCCATGCGGGCTCCCTGGGGCCCAGTCATCCTCCAGGCTCTGGAGGGAAGGGTGGAGGGCAGCGTCTCCCAGAGACCAGCGGGCCCTGCAGCCTTGACGCAAACCTAGGCAAATGAAAGTCATCTTCTGCTGACCTGTTCAAAACTCCATCACCTCTCTTCAATCCTCAGATCTGTAAATGTGGAGCATTGTTCTCTGTTCTAGAGTCTCTTTTCGTTGCATTCTCTTTGAGAAAATATGAGCAGCTTTCTTTGTTCTATTTGGGAAATTTGTGTCTGGAATGGAAAGAAAGAAAGAGGAGAGGGTATAGCCTTCAGCCCCCAAGGGAGAAGGGGAGCCCCTTCTAGCTGTGTTGAGAGCCTGTGCCCAGCGCACGTGAGGAAGTAGAGAGAGGCCCCCTGTCTATGTGCAGAACCCCACCTACAGGTCAAGGTGCTTATGGCCAATATAAGACACAGATGAGCTAAACTGTGGGGTGAGGCGCCCGCCTGAATATACAGGTTGCAGGAAGGGAAAGATCAGTGAGGACTCTAGTAGTTAGAGAGGTCGGTGTGGGATAAGGAATCTCCATTGAGATGCTGACCACTAGGACTCCGGCCGGATGGGAGAAGAAACAGGGCCGGGAAGCTCCAGTGTTCAGGGGGAGCAGTGAAGAAAGCAGGGGCCCCCTGCTGCAAAGGAGTAGGGGCAAAACTGGAGAGTGAGGCTGATTTCAGGGGCGGATGGGTAAGGCTGAAGGAGCAGGCAAATTGTCAAAGAACCAGGCAGGGCAGGGGGAAGAAGGGACAGTTATTCAATGCCAAGTCCTGTCAGGATGCCAGTAGGTCAGCCACAGACCTCCAATGGCCTGAGAAGGCTTCATGGGTTAGTGGAGTGTTCATCTCCATTTCCAAAAGCTGTTTGGGAAATGGGGTGGGTGGGAATGGAGGGACCTAGTGAGTGGGGCAGAGAGGGAAGGTGGGCAGTTTCTTGCGGAGTATGCTATGTCTCAAATCCCACATCAACAAAATTAAAATCAGCTAGCTTTTATTGTGCCAGGAACTCTTCTGAGCAGTAAGCATGTAATAACATTCAATCTTTATGAGAACCCTATGGGTAGGAACTGTTATCCTCTCTATCTCATAAAAGAGGCAACTGAGGCCCAGAGACATTAACAGGTTTCTCAGCCAGCACGCAGCAGGACAGTGGATGTATCTATCAGGTGCCGAACTTCTTGCACACCAGCTTGCTTGTGCCTCACAGCCTTTCCCCAGGCTGACCCCCTTGCCTGGACTGCCTCTCCCACAATTCTCGGCTTCCTGCCCACTTGTTGGACAGTCACACGCTCGACCTAGCCTGCAAGACCTAGCTTAAAAGTCACCTCTTCCAGATAGTCTTCACTGGCTCTCCCAGCACACCTCAAGTGTGGTGGCACATTATGCTGCTGATTTTTGTTCATTTGCGTATTATTTCCCTCAAAGCAAGAAGCCACTCTTTTTTTTTATTATTATTGTTGCATTTTTTAAGTAGACACGTAGCCCGGCCGGGCGTGGCTCAGCGGTTGAGCGTCAACCTAGGATCCAGGCAATCAGGGTTCGATTCCCGGTCGGGGCACAGGCCCGGGTTGCGGGCTGCAGCCGATCAATGATTCTCTCATCATTGATGTTTCTATCTCTGTCTCCCTCTCCCTTCCTCTCTCTGAAATCAATAAAGATATATAAAAATAAAAATGTTTAAGAAACACATCTCCCATTAAAAAAAAAAAAAAGTAGACACGTAATTGATAAATTAAGAAACTGCATTTTTGTTCAACTTCATGCCTTTCCTCTCCCTTCCCTGCCAAGGTCTGGTGTGAAGCACAGGGATTCAGTAAATATTTATTGAATGGAGATGTCTTTCTGCCCCCACTCAGCTCCTTTCCTGACCACCCCATTCCTGACTCTGCTCTATGGGAGAATCCAGACGTTTTGTACAGCTGCAGCTCAGTGGGGCCTATTTTGGCTGGGATTCAAGGAGTAATTACAGACAAATAAGTATTATTACAACCCACATCAATCATCATCCCTCTCCTCAAATGCTCTTTCCAGGAAACAGGGATGGTCTGAGGAAGATGCTGTCTTTTTAAGCCCAAGCTTCTTTCTGGTGCCCAGGGAGTGTGTGACGCTCAGAGGGACCCCAGCGTTGACCCTCTGTGACAGTCTGTAGAATGTACTGCCTATATAGTTTGAGACTGCAGGCCCCTTGAAGCAGACAGACCTGATTCAACTCCCACCTGTCACTGTCTTTCTCTGTGAACTTGGACAAGGGGGTCTAACTTCTCTGAGTTTCAATGTTCTCATAGGTAATATGGAGTCATTAATATGTCCTGGGAGTGTTGTTGCAATGATTAAATGAGATAGCATGTTTAAAGCATCAAAAGATTTCCCAGGCAATTAATAAAGAAAAACGTCCCTTTCCTCCCACTTCTTAATTAATTATTGAGTGCTTTGTTCCTTATTGCGGAAATGGTTTTGGAATCATGAGGCCCTTGTGTCAGTAGCTAGATGTTAAGTCCCAACCCTATCTACATTCCAGACCTTCTTGCAGAGTGCAGAGGAACCTGTGTGGATAAGCTTTCCTGGAGAAACTGGGGCTTGGTCTAGGCATAGGAGGAGGAATCACATTTAATTTCCAACTTATAGAACTTTTGTGGGGTGCTAGGGTATTCTGAAGAAAAGAAAAACTGGGAATTAGAAGACCCCCAACCATGAAACTCCCCTCCCTTTACAACGCCGTCTTGGGGACCATCCATGATTTGTCTGCAGAGGAAGTTGCCTATGTTACGGAGACCTGGATGCTGGGCCCAGGCGCTCCAGGGATGGCCAGGGTGGGACTTGACTGCTGTGGGAAGAAGAACTTGTCCTGGCCACTGGCTCATTTAGCAGCCTGCTTGGAAAGCAAGTTCATAAAACTTGAGACTCAAGTGGCCAGGTGTCTCTGTTTGCATGGATGGTGTTTGGGTGTGATAGAATCTGGCTTCTTTTTGCCAATCTGTTAAGTTCAATTTAATAAAATATCCTATACTCTCTTTTGGTTAGACATAATGGTAGGAATTGAGGATCCAGAGGAGAAGACAAGTTGCCAGTCTTGTGGTGCTCACTGTCTTCTAGAGTGGTGGATGGGAAGGTATAAACTGGAAACATGGGTGCTGGCTTCTGCCTGGCAGCAAAGAGAGGCCTGATCTGAGACTTGATGTATTAGGGATCTGTTGCTATTATGCTGTGCCAGGGAGTGTTTTTACTTCAAGAGTCAGGGAACAGTGCTATGTAGTGGTTAAGAGCAGTCAGACAAACCTGGGTTCAATCCTAACTCTGCCACTTGTTAGCTGTGTTACTGTTGGCAAGTCACTAAACTTTTCTGAGCCTCACTTTACATTTTTGTAAAATGGAATATGAGTAGAGACTTTTTCAATTTCCCCATATTTTTTGTCAGTTAACTTGTTATTTTTCCCCCTTATTATTCTGCCAGGTTGTGCTTTATATATTTTGAAGCTATGTTATTTGGTACTTATATGTTATTGGGTGATTGTGATAACTTCTTGATGGACTTTTTTCATCATAGTGTTTATTCTTATCCCTGTTCATGCTTTTCAACTTAAATTCCATTTTGTCTGATTTCAATATTATGAAATATATTTCTCTATCCTTTTATTTTCAACATTCTTCTTTGATTTAGGTACATCTTTTGTAAACTACATATAGCTAGATTTAAGTCCAATCTGACAACTTCCAGCTTTCCTTTAATTGAATGTATTTGACATTTATAAATTTAAGATGTACAATGTGTTAATTTTATACATTTTATATTGTAATATGATTGCCATTGTAGCAATATTTAGCACCTCTATCACATTACATAATTATCCTTTTTTTTGTGGTGAATTGGGATAATTAAGTTTTAGTCCCTTAGCAAGACTGATGATTGTAGTATAATATTGTTTCTATATTCATTATACTATGCTTTAAATCTGTATGGTTTATTTACTACTCATGGCAAGTTTTTACCTTAAACAATATCAATCGTATTTCTCCACCCTCCACTTCTGGTAACCACCATTTTACTCTCTGGTTTTTAAAAATTTGACTTTTTAGATTCCACATCTAAGTGATATCATATAGTACTTGTCTTTCTCTGTTGGACTTATTTCACTTAGCACAGTGTGTTCAAGGTTGATTCATGTTGTTACAAATGACAGGATAGCCTCTTTTTTCATGGCTGAATTATATATATATATATATATATACATATATATATATATATATATATATAGTCTCACATCTTTTAATGACCTCTAATTTTTAATAAGTGATTTTAAGCTATTTACATTTATTGTGATTACCATTATATTTGGTTTTATTTCTACAGTCTTATCTTGTATTTTCTACTTTATGTGCTTTTTTTTTTCTATTATTGCCTTATGTTTGATTGTTAATGTTTTGTTTTTTCTTTTCTTTTTACTTCCTTTGCTAGTATACTTTCTCAGATTTGTTGAGTTTGTTAGCTATCTTTCCATGACATTGTTTGTGAGTTCACATTTATTGGTGAGAGTTTTTGTTTTCTTTTCTCTCTCTGTGCTCACCACTCTCTGATTGTGTATGTGTGTGGTGGTACTTTCATTTAGCCCCCTTGTCTCCCAGTTTAAATCCAGGTTTCATGATGGAGTGTGGGGGGGTGTCTCATTTCATATGGATTGCAAACTAAGTGATTGAGCGAGTGAGTCACTTGGACCAGTTCTGGTTGCCAGGGTTTCCCATGCCTGTCCAGACCCATCTCAGATGAGCAGCTCAGGATGGGCCACAGCCCCAGGCAGAAAGCAGAGCTTTCCTTAGCTCAGATGCAGGTCTGGGAGCCTGGGAACCTTGCATGAGGAGTTCCTCTCTCCTCTTAGGCTTCAGGAGTTGAACTTGCTGCTTGTTTTAGGTATGGGAGTGCGGTAGGTCTACAACTTTTCTGCATATCTTTAAAACACGTCCAGGTCTAGAGCTCTGTGTCCAAAAGGGTCTTAGTTCAGACTGAAGACTAGATAGGAGTAAAATGGCCCTGCCCCAGGCTGACCTTTTGCCAGAACTGTGAAAAAGGAAATTAGTCTTTGTTGCGTCCCTCTTCCTTATGTCTTTCTTTTACCACCCCCCACCCCCTAGATTCCCCTCTCCTCCCAGTACTTCCACATTGACCTGGATTCTTTTGGTCTTAAAAACCCATCCCCGTCATTTGAGGGCCTTCAGATTTACCACCCGTTACCCTCCTCCTAGGCATTTGTGTTGTAAAGAAGAAATCACCAATGGCATTTCAGGCGAAAGGAGGAGATGGAAATTCGTATGATGCCCCCATGTTTTCATGTAAATCAAGGGGTATAAATCAAGGGGTTGTATCTAGCAGAGACCACACTTGCGTGTCCTCTGAGTCCCCTTCAAGCCTCACTAGGCCCAGGACTCTGACAGCTGTGGGTTATACTTCTGATAAACCTACTCCATGGTGAGTGTCTTTTGGGGAAGGTTTGAATGAACGATGATTTTACGGCATGTTGGTCAGGACTGCCGGAAGAAACCAGAGCGATCTCTTCTTTCATTCACTTTTGTGTCTTTTGTGGGCAGGTCCTTCGGCGGTCAGTCCTGGTGGTTACTGAAGAAGTTGTGCCATCGCTTCCCACCCAAAGGTGCAGAATAGCCCTGCTGGGGAGGTGGCCAGACTGGACAGAAAGCAGCATGTAAGAAAAATTTCTACTGCCCTTTCCACGACCCGCTGATCATAGCCTGCCAAAGTGTCCAGTTGCCATTCCCTGCCACTGGCTGCCCTAGCCTGCCAGGTAGTGAAATTTCCATTTCATTCTAAACAGAGCAGAGGATGTGGAAAATCTTTGGTGGATTCTGGCAGGTGAAAGATCAAAGCAGTGCTCAGTAGTCAAAGGCATAATCAAAAAGGCTGAGATCAAAGGGGAAGGGCTCCGTTTGAGGGTGAACTCCCCGGTGTCTCATCGCAGTCCTCGCCAAGGCTTCTATCATGCTCTGTTGAAAGGAGCAAGGATGAGGAATTTGGGGTGCAGCTGGCTGCTGAAGCCATGGGCTAAAAGACAGACAATCCCATAACAGCTGCCATGTAATTACTACCCTTGAAATTAAAATAAAATAGATTGATTTATAAGAGGAAAAAGAGGGTCAACGCTAGTGGGGTCAGAAAAACCATTTTCAAGAGCCCTTGGGTTGACCTAAATCCCGCCTGGAAAATGGAAAGTGGAAGTGTTCGCCATGGAAACTGTCAGAGGGAAGCTGAGGGAATGCGGGTCTTGGCAGGTGATTCCAGGCCTTCAGTGTTGTGGGTGGGCACTGGGTGCATCCCGGGAAATAATTGAGGCCTCGGTAAGTAGGAAATTTGGAGACACCAGAGCTGAGGCTCAGATGTATTTTGTAAGAGGAAGGCTTCCTCGCTGGGATGGGGAATCTGCTTCCCAAACTGTATGGTCGGCAGCTTTGTGTATTTTGTTTGTGTAGGCGTTTATTTTTAACTTTATAGTAAACCTTTTTATTTAATTTTTAATTTGTATTTATTGATTTTTAGAAAGAGAGAGAGAAAGGGAAAGAGAGAGAAATGTCCATTTTTTTGTTCCGCTTATTTATGCATCATTGGTTGATTCTTACATGTTCCCTGACAGGGGATCAAGCTGGCAACGTTAGCGTATCCGGATGATGCTCTAACCAACTGAGCTACTTGGCCAGGGCCTTATAGTAAACTTCTAAAACACACACACACACCGGGCTGGCGTTGGTCAGAGGTATGGTCCAGGAGACCGAGGTTCGATTCCCGGTCAGGGCACCTGCCCAGGTTTCGGGCTCGATCCCCAGCAGGGGATCGGCAGGAGGCAGCCGATCAATGACTCTCATCATTGATGTTTCTCTCTCCCTCTCCCTCTCCCTCTCCCTTTCCTCTCTGAAATCAATAAAGACATATTTAAAACACACACACACAAAAAAAAACTTTAACTAAGATGTTCACAAGGTATTTGCTTTCCGGCTTTTAGTCCCTCCCTGTGTGGGAAACGGGGAGAGGTGAGAAGCTCTTTCCCTGACTCAGGCAAACCCTTCCCCCTCTTTGTGCCTCAGTTTCCCCATCAGTCAATGAGGATGTGAGACTAGATGAAGGCTTTCTGGGTGAACTTTTTAGAAGAGTTTAAGTAAGACTTGGGCAAGGCATGGGGTCAATGCGGTTTAAGTGTCCTAGTACTAAAATGAGTGTCTGCCGGTCAAGTTCAAGGTGGCAGGTACTCTACCATGCAGCGCCCAGCTCCTGGCTGCAGAGTGTTGACAAGCTTGACTCTTGTTTCTGACCCCAAATCTGCCTCACTTGGCTTGCATCTTGCCCCCTGGACGATCTCCAGAGTTCTTCCTGACTCTGACAAGCTGAGCCCCTTAAAGTGGCTGTGTCATCACAATTTCCTTTTTCCTGGAAGACAAGTTCCCCTGGACTCCCGGAGGCCCCCGCCCGCTTTATTGTGGGATGGCACCGGGCTCATTCTTTCAGAATGAAAAGCTTCTTATCCATCTGAGGCAAAGCAATTATTCCTGAAGAGGAAAGCTTCGCCCTCCTCTGCGTGCTTCCCATAGGCCTTTTCTCTCTCCGTCAGTGTGCCTGGGTGTCAATCTCACTGAGTTCCCAGCAGCTGGCTTCACTTTGCATGGCTGTTTGGGGATAAGGTTTTTTTTGTTCCCCTTTTCTTTCTTCTTAAGAAAAACAGATTTTCTTTTGAGTTCTGGATGAATGTCTGGAAGTTTTGTTGGGGAACAGCTCTCTCTGAAACAACTTCTGGGGCCCAGCATCAAAGCAGCAAATTGGGAAAAAACCATTTCCCACAGCTGGAGAAGGGAGCCTGAGGGGGAGGTTGGGCTTCTGTGCTGACAGGAAGGGTAACTGGGGGTTCAGGGGCCATGTTCAGGTCTGGATCCAGCTCACTCGCTGTGTGACCTTGGGAACTCCTCTTATCCTCTCTGGAACAAACTCTTGCATCTGTGCAGTGAAGAGTTTGGATTTGATTAATAGTTTGCAATGCGAAAGAACACTTTGGAACCCTCTCTTAAATTGAAATCTATAGAAACCCAATATGAATCAGGTGAAATCGCTGTTTTTGTAAGTCCAAAATGTCAAGTATAGGGTATGTCGTAGGGTTTGGCTCAGGCTTTCTCAGCCTCAGCACTATTGATCTTGGGGATGGATAATTGCGGGGGGCTGTCCTGCAGGGTGTTTGGCAGCATCTTTATTCACCGAATGCCAGTAACACCTCCCCAAGTTCTGGCAACCAAACATGTCTTCAGACATTTCCGAATGTCCCCCGATGGGCAAGATTGCCCCTGGTTGAGTCTCACTACTTTAATAAAACAATTAAAAAGTGAGATTTTCCTTTGAAGGGAGGTGGGAGGGAGTGGTACCTAGATCCATTCTCTGTGGCCCCAGACACTCTTATGACACACTGGTCCCTTTGGTTTGAGTGTTTCAGGAGACAAAGTTTAAAACCTGATAGACTCAGTCTAGAGCGTCATCTCTCAGCTCAAAACTTCCATGTGAATCCAAGGTCCATTTTCCAAATCAGATTTTTTTAAAAAATATGTTTTTATTGATCTCAGAGAGAGGAAGGGAGAGGGAGACATAGAAACATCAATAATGAGAGAGAGTCATTGATCGGCTGCCCCCTGCATGCCCCCTACTGGGAATCGAGCCCACAACCCAGGCATGTGCCCTGACCGGGAATCGAACCATGATGTCCAAGTTCATGGGTTGATGCTCAACCACTGAGCCACACTGGCTGGGCTTTCCAAGTCAGATTTTTAATTGGAAAGCAGAGGAGGGAGCTATGGAGGGACAGTCAGCAGCTTCCTCAGTGCTCCCAGCCCCTGGTTCTGGAAAAAATATTTATCCCACAAACATTTATGGTGCCTTTGTACTTCATTTGGAGCTTTCCTCCTTTATTCTGAAGTCAATTTGGGCTTTTTTTTTTTTTTTTTTGCTTCAACTATGTCTTGCCCCAACCTCTTCCAGAAACATCCTCACAGACGCACCCAGAAATAGCATCCTACCAGTTATTGGCCCCGTCAAGTTGATACATAAAGTTAACCATTACAGCAGGCTTCAGTAGACCAGTTCCTTTGGTTTGGGTGTTCACTGACAAGAAAGGCCAATCACCTCCCCAGAAAGGCAAATCAAGCCTTTATCTGGGCCTCCCTCCTGGGCTCTGGGTCGCTTAGAAGGTCCCAGGACCATTTCTTCTCCTTTCCTGAAAACCCCTGAGCCTCTAACAAGACACCTGAAGGTATCTTGACCTTTGGGTCAGACTAGTGAGCAGATCACTCCCCTTGCCCCTGGGTTCCTGCTGGCTCCCCCTCCCCTGCCCCCAGGCAAAGTACTTTGTTCCTCACAGAGGACCTGGGACTGGTCCCTGCTGTTAGAAGCTCTTGGCAAGGGCCTCAGGCAGGCAGAGCACTTAGCGATCCCCTGGAGACACAAGCTGGAGAAGAGCAGAGAGCTCTTTGCACACGAGTGAGCGAGCAGGCGAGGCCCCATTCAGGCCTGGGGAGGTGGGGGCTGGTCTAGGGAGGTGGGAATGCTCCTGGGCCCCCAACTAACAGAAACCTACCTTAGTGAATTCACCGCCTGGATGAGCATTGCTCTCCCCCAGGGCAGGTAGAGGAGGAGTTAAAAGCACAAGCTTCCTAATAGAGGTTTACTTTCTTTTTTTTCTTTTTTAAATTTATCTTTATTGTTGAAAGTATTACAGGTGTCCCCCTTTCCCCCTCATTGGCCCCCTCTCCCCCTCCCCCCTCCCCAGGCCTTCACCACACTATTGTCTGTGTCCGTGGGTTAAGCATATATGCATATAGGTTCTTCAGTTACTCTCTTCCTGCCCCACTCCCACCCTCCCTCTGAGAATCATCAGTATGTTGCATTTTTATTTTGTGTCAGTTTATTTTGTTCATTAGATTCCACATATGAGCAAGATCATGTGATACTTGTCTTTCTCTGCCTGGCTTATTTCGCTTAGCATGATACTCCCCAGGTCCCTCCATGTTGTCTCAAAGGGTAAGAGTTCCTTCTTTTTCACAGCTGCCTAGTATTCCATTGTGTGACTGTCCCACAGCTTTTTTATCTGCTCATCTACTCATGAGCACTTCCTTACTAAGCATCAGAGAGGTGCAAATTAAAACCATAATGAGGTACCACCTCACACCTGCCAGAATGGCTCCATCAACAAATCAACAAATGACAAGTGCTGGCGAGGGTGTGGAGAAAGGGGAGCCCTGGTGCACTGCTGGTGGGAACGCAGACTGGGGCAGCCACTGTGGAAAACAGTATGAAGGTTCCTCAAAAGATTAAAAATGGAGCTGCCATTTGACCCTGTGGTCCCACTTCTGGGAATATATCCTAAGAAACCTGAAACACTAATCAGAAAGAAAATATGCACCCCCATGTTCATAGCAGAGGTTCATAGCAAGCTAAGAGGTTTACTTTCAAATGCTGACTGCCATTTAGCATCCAGGACCTTGGGCAAGATAACTTTTGGAAACCATAATTTTGGCATATTTAAAATGAGGATAAACCTTCTCTTCCAGGGTTGTTACGAAGATTAAATGAGACGATGCACGTCACCCTTGGCCATTTGTGAGAGAATAGTTGTCAGGAATCAGTAACCTAGGTTCTGGTCCCAGCCCTACGCCCTCTAACCCTCAGTGTCCCCATCATTCTGATGAGGAAGTTGGCTTTGGTCATCTCTAAACCTTTCCTAGCTGTAATTCTCTTAGAAACTGTGCAGTCAGAGTTTATTCTTCCAAAGACAAATCTGCAATGTAGAGTGGTACATAAAAGCTCAGACTTACAAGTCAGGAAACTTAGTAGTTCATTCCCCTAAGCCTTAATGCCCTATCTATAAAATGGAGTAATAACTCCCACTCATACAGTTGTAGGAGCATTAAATAAAGTAATGTATGTAAAGCACTTTGCACAGTGGAGGTCGTGATAATAACAAGAATAGTAACTCTTACATAATGATTGTATAACATTAATATGATTACTCCTATAATTTAAATAATTACTCTCCTAAGGAGCTGAACTCTTAGATCTTGATTCCCACAACAACCACTGAGAGTAAAGGAGTGTGCTGTCCTGTCACTGCCTCAGACTTAGTACCAATAGGTAACATACTTTATTGCTGAGTTAGGATGCTGAGCCCTCACTCTGCTCAAATGGTAGGACAATTTAGCCTGTATTTGTTCTGGATTTTCTGCCCCCTCCTTCAGTTTTGAAGATTGGGTCATAACCCCTGAGCTTCAGTGCCAAGGCATGGGTTGGAGACAAGAGGCTTGCAGGTCCAAGTACTTTTCAAACACTGCTCCGTGTAGGGTTCTACATCCATCATCCAGTGGCCCTATAGGCCCAGAAGATTCGTGTCCTTTGGGGGTGACATTTGGGGCATTGGATTTGGCTACACGTGCCATGGCTTGCTGGGTCCTCTGCCTGAGTGCCCGTTACCATTCCATCTTGGGGACCAGATTCACTCTCTCACTAGCCCGGAGCCTCTCTGCAGAGTCCCTGTCAGGACTCGCAGGGTTCTCTTTCTCTCCACTCTACTCCACCCTTTTCTGCCCCCTCCAGGGCCTGACCTTCTGGAAACAATGGTCTGGAACTGAAGTGTTTGGCAGGAGCTGATTCTTTTTCTGCTTCCCACATGCTTCCCACATCTTAGCATAAGACGCCAGGGGCACACTAATGACACAACATTCAGTCCCGTGAATTTTAGTGTTTTTGTTATGACAGCATCCAACTTCTACAAACCAACTTGTGTCTCAGTTATATATTGCTGTGCGACAAACCACCCCAGAACAGAGTGGCTTAAAAAATAACCATTTATTCGGCTCCTGTTTCTGTGGGCCAGCAGTTGGAGCTGAGCTTGCTCAGGCGGTTCTGCTGGTCTTCGCCAGGCTCACTCATGCATTTGCGGTCAGCTGCTGGTCAGCTAGATCTTACCTGAGGGTGGGATGGCTGTCAGCTGGAGCGGTGGGGACACTGAGCCCATGACTGTCATCATCCAGCAAACTAACCAGACGGTTCACATGTGGTGACTCCAGGGTCCTAAAGAGCAGCAAGAGAAGGCAAACCTTAATACACAATCACTTTTCAAGTCTCCATTTCTATTGTTTCATTGTCCAAAGCAAGTCACAAGGCCAAGCTCAGAGTCAGTGTAGAAGAACCAGTGTCAAGGATATGCCCTTTGAGAAGCATCTCCTTGTGTGTCCCTGGGTCCTGGTAAAGAAGAAATGCTAGACCATGAATATCAAGTGACCATGTATGTGAATTTCCCATTATAAGATGGGTCCTGGCCACAAATCCTTTTAGGAAAGAACTGGGAGGGTGATTATTGTATAAATTGGTGGTGGCATTGGATGTTTCTTTCTTAAAAGGACCCAGCATCCTTTAATCAATGGGCTCAATAGTTTTAAGAAGTGGTTTAGATCTGGAAACATCTAGAAAGAAATCCTAATTTTTCATTGCTATGGCTCACATAAAATTTCTCATCAGCTTTTGACTTTTTTTGGTTTTTCAAGTTAAATAACATTCAAGTTGGCTGCCCACCTATCCTACTGCTAGGAATACCATGGTGTCTTAGTCACTGTCAAAGATATCTATGGGACAAGGCATCCTGGTTGCCATTTGCTCTTTACTGCCCATTAAGGTAATTATTTCTACCTTATTTCTGAGGGTTGGGTAACACTACCTGGCCTCTGCTTTCCAGATTCATTCACATTGAAGCTAAATGAAGCCTATTTTCATGGTGGCGTTGACTACTGTTAACCCTGACCTAACAAGGGCCATCACCTTCAGGCTCCTCAAAGATGCTGGTGCCCTCTACACTAGCACATTCCTTCCTGCCCTTTTCACTAAGAGCTCCTGGGTGCTCTTGGTAAACCTCATCAGGTGGTGGGTTCCCTTATTCTAGGAAATAAATGTATTCTAATAGACCCACATCCCTGAACCCTCTGATCTCTTCATCGGTACTCCGCCATGGCAAGTCTAGCATCTCCATCTCACTTACTGTAGGCTGTCATCACGTCCAGGCTTCAAGGAGCCACTCCTGCAGCCTAGGAAACCAGCCAGGGCATTCTTTCAGGACAGTAAATCCAGAGTCATGACAGTGTGCTCTTGTATTAATTAATTCTCTCCTAAACAGTCTCCTGCCCCATGCCTCAGGTCCGTCCCCTCAAGATCCACTCTTATACATGTTTTCCTCAGTTCCTACCAGAATGCATGTGCCACGTCATGTGATTAACTCAGCGAGAAAGCCATTTCCTCCCAGGGAATGGGCTATATTTCCTTTCTCCGGCTGGGGCAATGCGTGGAGTAGGGTGATCTTGATGAGGAAAAACATTTTCATGTGAGACACATGTCACAGATCAAGTCTGCTCTCCACCCTGAGATCACTGTCCTTGCTCTGATGACATAAGGCTCCTTCAGCCTCCACTTATGAGAATTAGAAAGCTGGCTTTGATCCCCGCTGCCCACCAGCAGGGGTAGATTAGGGTATGTTTGAAGCCAGGCCTTGGACTGCGGTCCCCATTCTGGTTTCTCCCTTGGGGTTGCAGCAGAGCAATCTGGGAGAACAGAGAGAACTCATCAAAGGTCCCTGTCTTAGGGGCCAGCTGGGACACTGGCTTGTAGTACTAAAGGGGACATTAGGGTCCTAAGAGGTAATGTCAAAACACTATTCTCATTGCATTAGATATGTAACAATTGCTTTGAAAATGAAGAGGGATTTTTAGTGGGGTGTTTGGAGGTTTTTTTTGAGAATTTTTATAAGAGTTTATTGGAACCAAAATTGATGACCAATGCCAGGAAGCAAGATTTCAGATGCTCTGGAGAATAGAAAAGGAACATTTTAAAAGGTCAATTTAAAGAAAAATCTCAAGTAAATTGATGGTAGTGGGAATGGGACAAATTGTGAAGCCAGGAGGTTAATGGCTGAGTCAGGGGAAATACCAGGATACATGGAAGAGGCTGTGTTGGATACATAAGTGGAAGAGACCTCCAGAAGGAAGGAAGAAGGCAGCCATGCATCCCACTAGGGAACGGGTGGGACTGAAACAGCAAAGCAATAAAGAGCTCGGGAGAATCAGGAAAGATTCTTGGAAGAACTGGCAGTGAATTGGGTAAAACGGGTAAAAAACTGAAGAAATTAGTCTACAAAGGTTTACAGAGCACCTGCTCCGAGCAGTGGACATCAGACAGCCCTTGCTCTGACCTTGAGGAAGGCTTCCCTGCTGACTGTGCAGAGTTCTGTATCCAGCAGGCACATAATACCTGCTTGTACCTACCCTGCCTCTCTCAGGAGGTGATTACCCTGGGAAACCTCAAGTGTTAGATTGATGCTTCCCAAACCCACTATTGATATTGTTAAATTCCTGCCCCAGCATCTCTGAGGGGCAGCAGTAAGCATGCTAGATAATTCTGATTCCATAAGCCCAGTGCCAAGCATTTGGGAAGCCCACCCTGTGCCTTCTACCTTGACCCGCCTGCTGTGTCTCAGAGCATGGCCTGATGAGGAAAAGAGTAGAGCGGTGAGAACTCAGAATGCTGAGGAAAGTCCCAGCAGAACCTCCCTGGTCTAGTCTCTTCATATTTACACGGGAAGGCCTGGGTCCAGATCAGAATTGCATGCTTCACCCATTACACAACTGAAGCCAACAGAAATGCTGCATTGGGTTCACATCATGATCATACACACACACACACACACACACACACACACAATTGAGGCCACATTTAAAAATTGAGCAATATTATACACTTCTGGTTTGGCTTACCTACATTGCCACAAAAGAAATTTTTTATTGGGTTTGAGGAGTCACTGTCCCTTTAGACAGAGCACGTGCAGTCCAGTTTTCCACAGTCCCCACCCCTCCCTGTTGTTCTCCTGACCAGCTGCATTTGCAACTTATTTGCTGCCTTCCCAGCCCCTGAAGGCATCTGAGTTAAGGCCTCTGGCTTCCCTGATCCCAAATTTACTTCTACTCTTTTATGAGCCCAAAGCCTGACAAATTATCTTTCTGCAGCTCAAGAGTTAATCATCAGTTTTTTTATGTAAATCAGAACAAGAAAGTCTTGCTTGCCCAATTCTTCTCTTGAATCTTGGTCTAATGCTACGCTTCACCAGTCTTGCCTGCGTCTGCCTGCTCAACGTTTGTCAACTAACAGAAAGCTCTTTCTTGTCTCTGACCGAAGCCCTCTGAGGCCAGCAGCAGCTGTGGATGTCCAGGGAGTGCAGGCAGGCCAGCCAGATGAGTGGGGTGTGGGTGCACCCAGGCCAGACCCTCATCTGGGCTGTCTGGGTCCTTGCAGCTGCCACCGAGGGTGAGATACCTGGTGGGAGAGGAGGGCTCTCAGAAGATGGGGTAAAAGGGGGAGTTTCCCTATCTTGTAGGATTTTCCACTGGTGGAAATGAAATTACTGCTCAGAGGCCTCTGAGGGCCCACGGAGGGCTGTGTAGTAACCTCAGGGCACCGGATCAATGTCCTGGCATTGTTGAAAGCCCCAGGGCGAGAGTCTCCTTCTAAGGCACATGGTAAGGCACAGAAGACCCTGTTCCTGCCCTTGAGTTGCTCGCACCCTGTGTGGGGCTTGGCGAGCCCTCTGTCCTGGGCACCGGGGAGGGGCGTGGGACAGAGCCTGTGCTTCTGTGGTGCTGGCTGCCCAGGCAGGACCTTTCCTATTGAAATGACATTAGCAGAGGTGGCACCAAGACACCTGGGCCTTGCAAAGTAAATAGCTGGGCAGTTAACTTATCAAGGCTCCATATTCTATGTGGCAGCCGAGAATCCTGCACTCTCAGTCTCAGAAGTTTCATCCTCAGACCCCTGGAGGTAGACAGGCTAATTTCCAGAGGCATTTGTGTGAATTTTTTTTTAATTTTCATTGCTGTATATTTACTTGATGGGTATTCAAAAGCATATACATAACTCAGCAAAACCACAATTCTGTAGATGTTATTGCTTAAGAATCCTGTAGGTAAATGTGAAAAGTTTATTTAGATTTCATTTTAAGAAAAATAGAAAGCTAGTAGTCATATAGGTGATGCACAAACAATTGTGCTGGTGGGTATGAAAGGGACTGAAGTGTGGGCGACGGTGGGCCGGGCGATTCTGTGCAGTCCCAGGATCTCCAGAGCCTGGTGGGTGTCACCATGTCCACAGGGAGAGAAGCTGCTGTGCAGACGGGAAATGGGAGCCGACGTAACCAGGGCACAAGCGGTGGCTTGGTGCTGTGCTTTCAGGAGGAATTCAGCTGGTGCCCTGATGCAGGCGGCTTCTAAGGCAGCCTTGAGGGAAGCAGGGACATGGGTTCCCCGAGACGGAATCGGGGTGCTTCCTGGTTCACAGCCTCTGGGCCTAGAAGAGCGGCCTCGCCTGCGGGAGCTCTGGGTTCCGCCTGCTCCTGCCTGGGCCCAGCAGCCCCTGATTACTCCGTGTGTCCCCGCAGGGCCAGCCGCAGATGCGCCCGTGAGGATCACCCGGCTGGGATGGGTCCGGGGCAAGCAAGCCACTGTGCTGGGGAGCTCCATGCCTGTGAATGTGTTCCTCGGGGTCCCCTTTGCTGCACCCCCCCTAGGACCTCTGCGATTTGCGAACCCAAAGCCTGCAATGCCCTGGAGTGACTTCCGAAACGCCACATCCTACCCTAATTTGTAAGATTGGGCTTGATCCCGTGGGTGGCCTGCGACCTGGGAGTGGGGGCAGAGCATTGAGGGGGAAACAAAGGTCATGCAGCCCAATGGGAAGGGGGAGCATCGGGGAGGAGGAGGGGAGGGTTACAGAAGTGGCTTTAGTGACCACATGGCATCGTTCAGAACATGTAGATCCCCTGGGCAATCTCATTTGAACTTTCTGGATTGGAATCTCCAGACCTGGGCCCAGAAAACTGGACTGTCTGAAAGCTCTCTAAGGATTCTGAATTCAGTCAGTTTTGGGAACCACTGCGATGGGCTTACTGAGTCTTGGTTGGAAGGGACTGTCAGGTGTTTCCATGTGACCTCTCAGGCGTAGTCTCCATGGTCAGGCTGGGTAAGGGCTATAGAGGGAAGAATCACACTAAAGGGATTTAGCAGTCAACACTGTGCCCAATACAGAGCCTGGCTCATAGTGGAAAATTCATAAATACCTGTGAAATGATGACACAAGTGTGTGTCTGTGACACAGGGGCACTGGGAGGTAAGGAGCTCCCAGTCCCAGCAAATTTTCAAGCTTGGGTAAAATTCAAGTTTCCGGGTGAATTGTGGAGGAGCCTCATACATTAGGTGTGAGCTGAGATTTGGAAATCCCCAAGAATTTTCTGACTGTAAAATTTTGTCAAGTCCTCATGTTGGTCACATTCCTGGCTTCGGGTTCCCAGGCAGAAGGAGTACCCTGGTGCCAGGAAGCTCCCTAAGCCACAGAAGACCCCATGTGGCCCAGGGACTGAGAACACGAAGCGGAAACTCATCTAGTCATTCATTCATTCACTCACTCATTCAGCTCATATCTGTTGAGAACCAGCTCGATAACTGGATTCCATTAGGCCCTGGATGACACCCCCACGGGTTAGACATAGCTTCCCTCAGGAACCTGCAGACTGGTAGTGGTAGTGGGGACATAAACAATAATGACAATTAAAATATAGAGTGGCAAGGGCCAGCACAGGGGATCAGAGAAGGTGCTGAGGAAACACCTAGCCTAGCTTTGAGGGGAGGTCAGGGATGGCTTTGTTGAGAGCATGAGACCTTGATTTCTGATAAACAACCTACAAAAGGGCAAAAAAGCATAAAAACTTGTCAGGGGGTAGATTTGCAGCAAATCTTTATACTATTCTATCCAAAAATTAGTTGAACACTTTGTGGAAATATTCACATATACGATCTCACTTAATCTTACTGTGTGTCAGGCTCGGTGAGAGGGGCTGCGAGGTACTTAGGTGACTAATACAGAGCCCCGGGCTTCTAGCTGCTCACAGTTGAGTTGGGGAATATGTTTACACTCATATACAAGTCTAGAAGTTCTAGGAACAAAACGTAGAATATATAGCTGTTTCCAAAATTACCTAGGGTCTAATGGAAGAAATCGCAGAAGGCTTCTTGGAGGAGGTAGCATTTGGACTGAATCTGAAAGAAAGGACAGAACATGAGCAAGTAGATTGAGGAACAGAGCAGTCTAGGCAGAGGGACCAGATTGAGCAAAGGCCCGGATGCAGGAGTCTCTCTGCCAACCTGCCTCAGTTGGTTCCTGGTGGAAAGGCCTGGAAATGTCCCTTTGTTCCTCTGGGGCCAGAAGAGGAAGCTGCCAGGGCAAAGCTGTCGATATGCAACCCAGTGTCCTGACCTCTAGGGTTTGGGGAATTGCTGAGCCAGTCTGCGTGAATCTTTGTGTCTGTGTCTGGATTATGCTGGTGGGTGTAGCATGGGTAGGTGCTGGGTGGTAATGGTACAATTATTATGCACGGTGTACTTTCCTACCCAGGAATCAGATCAAAGAGAATCATAGTTTGTATGTTTGTGCCCCCGGTGGGGGGGGGGGGTGTCATGATCAACTTTGTACCAAGAGCCCCCGTAGGCACCTCTGCTCAGGCACAGGACACCACCAGGCTCCTCGCTGTCACAGGAACTGGCCCCTCCCAGGCAAGTTTGCTGACAGCAACTCTGGGGGTTTCTTCTCCTCTTTTCCAAGGTGCCTCCAGAACCCAGAGTGGCTGCTCTCAGATCAGTACTTTCTCAAGGTGCATTACCCCAAATTCGAAGTGTCGGAGGACTGCTTGTACCTTAACATCTACGCGCCGGCCAGCGCGGACAGCGGCTCCAAGCTCCCGGTGAGGCTCCCGCCAGCAGGTCCGCCTGGGCGTGTGGGATCGGACCCCAGGCTCCTCTTCCCTGAAAGGGAAATGTAATCATTGACATGCCAATAACTTCCTTAAAAAGTCATTCTAATGACTTGAACTTTGGTTTTTATTTTGTTTTGTTTTCCCCCTCTATTGAGTATTTAGTGGTCTGGAAGCATTTAGGAAAGACGCTGCTTAAAAGGACTCTGATTTTGTTTGTTTGTTTGCTTGGGAAATCCTTTTTTTACGGAAGATAATTGCATTTCCCAAATTTTCTGTTTGCGATGAAGACAGTCAGGTAATAATGTGAGGCTTTTCATTTAAGAGTGTAAAAGATCCCTGTGTGAGTAAAAAAGGTACGGTCTACCATCTAATTTTTAATCACACCCTTCCATCATCTCTCCCCCATGCCAGTGCAAGGGGAGACTTGCTCTATTGCATTATAACGGCAACATCTATTGATTGCTGACATATGCCAGTCACAGTACATTATCTCATCTAACCCCCACAATAACCCAGAGGGTCAGGATTATTGGACCCATTCTACAGATGATGAAGATGAGGCACAAGGGGGCATAAGTGCCTTGCTCCATGCTCTACCCACAGGAAGTGGCAGATTCTTTTGTCAAAGTCAAGGTCTGTCCAGTTCTCCTTTTTCCTCAGGGGCTTCCTCCTCTCTTCCTACTCCAAGGGTTGTAGTCCCTAATCACCTTTAAAAAGGGGAATGGAAAGGATTTATTATTTAGTATAAATAGTGATAATAGCATTTGAATAATGACTTATGTTCTCTGGTCCCAATTTTTCTAATCAGTACAGTAAAGTTTTCACACTTCTCTTCCCTTTTTTCTCTCTCCTCTCCCTTTGTAGGTAGACAGAAGCCTTAGATTAAAGCTTAAGCTACTTTTGCTCTCATGCCTGGCTTACAGTGATGTCCATCTTCTTGTGGGCACAAGTTCAATACTGAGTTAATACTTTCTGAACACTTGAAATGGCAACATCGTTCTATGAACCTCAGATGCAGAACCTTGTTTAAACCTCATACTAACCTCAGAAGTGGAACACTTTTACTCTTCACATCTTACAGTTGAGAAAAACGAGGCTCAGAGACGTTAAGTGATCTGCCTAAGGTCACACAGCTAGTTAGTAGCAGAGCTGAGACTCAAACCCAGATGCTAGAGCCCACATGCTTAACCCTGAGCCCTCTTCAAAAGACAAAACCTCTGTTGCTCTTTAGAACAGCAGAAAGGAAAGTGAGACACATTTTCATAAAGAAAGGAGGGCCCAGCCTGCACAGGGAGGGGATGTGGGTGGTGGGCAGGCTGACTGCAAACTTCCTCTGCCCTCCGTAGGTCATGGTGTGGCTCCCGGGGGGCGCCTTCCAGACTGGCTCAGCCTCCATCTTCGATGGGTCCGCCCTGGCAGCCTATGAGGACGTGCTGGTTGTGACTACCCAGTACCGGCTCGGAATGTTTGGCTTCTTCAAGTGAGTGTCCCCAAGTGATTGACACCCCGGATCCCCAAGGGGCAGCTGCGCAGCAGCCATAGGGGATTCAGTGCCCTGCATCCTAAGGAGGAATGAGCCTTCAGTAACATTGAACAAATTTGACCCAAATTATTTAGGTCATTTTAGCAACTACAACAGATAAACCCCCAAGTTTTAGTGGCTCAGAGCAATAAAAATCTCTCTCTCCCTCCAGTTAAATCTAAGTGAGTGCTCCTGACTGACAGGCCTCCTTCCACACGGTGGACCAGGGACGTGGGCTCCCACCCGTGGCTCTGCGCTTGGTCAGCAGGTGGAGAAAGAGACTGGAGGGTCATGTGCGGGTGGCCTTCCTGGGTCAGCCTGGAGGTGGCGCTCATCACTTCTGTCCACACCCCACTGGCGGGACCTAGTCACGGCCACACCCAACACGAGGGAGCCGGGCGATGTAGCCGGGTTGTGTGCCTTGGAAGATGAAGGCAGAGCGTGTGAGCAGTTAGTCATCTCTGCCCTGGTGCCCGTCTCAAGGCTCCTCCAGGGCTCACCCGGGAAGAGCCGCTCCATGACTTTGTCTCCCCTCCCCATTAATGGCCCACCCATCCTGGGAACCATGTTTGCTGCAACCTGGGGCCATGGCCAGGACCATGGACTCTGGGGTCAGACTCATCGGGTCTGAATCCCAAGCCTGCTACGTTTTAGGCCCTGGGCAAGGGATTTGCTCAGTGTCCCAGGTCCCTGGCTGTGCGAAGGAGCCGATGTATCCAGCAGTTTCCGTAGGGCTCGCTTGCGCATTTCACTGAAGGGAGGTGGTGTGAGCTATGGCCTCGGAGAAACGCAGCCACTGCCCAGACCACTTCCCAGCAGAGAGGGGCCTCTGGTGGGGGATTAAACATGCTGGTCTCCCTCTCCCCCCCCCCCCCAAGCCCCTGGCCAGTGCCTCCCGCTGACTGCTCACAGCCGCAGCCTAGGTGCTGCGGGTCATGGAGGTCAGCCTTTGGAGGAGAGTGGAGAAGGGGGGCTAAGACCCAGAGGGGCAGAGGGAAAGAACCGAGCACCACCTACCTCACAGGTTGGCAGGGTTATGGGAGCATCAGCCGTAAAGCCCTTAGGACAGTGTCACTTACAGTGCTGCCGCTCCTGTTATTATAGTTATTGCTCATTTGGTCGTTCATTGGAAACTCTGTGCCCAGGGAGGTCTCGCTCCCTGGTGCAGACCAACTCTCAGGAGCAGAACTCTTCTGAAATCCATGGATTCAGGACAGCCTATGAATACCCTGAGCTTGCACATGCATGATTGTTATGCATTTTTCTGAGGTGTATAGCTTTCCTCAGATTCTCAAACCCAAATTCCAGCAGAGGGAGAGAACCAGGCCTGGTTTCCCCCACCGCCCCAGGTCTCTGATTCTCAGCCCTTCCCCAGTGGGAGTGATGATGCCCTCACATCTGCCCACAGCCTCTGCCACCAACTCCCTGGGCTGCAGGAGGCAGACAGCGGCCCACTGAGCATCTCACCCCGCCTCTTGCTCCTAGCACAGGGGACAAGCATGCTCCAGGGAACTGGGCCTTCATGGACCAGCTGGCTGCCCTGACCTGGGTCCAGGAGAACATCCAGTTCTTTGGTGGAGACCCACGCTCTGTGACCATCTTCGGCGAGTCAGCAGGAGCCATAAGTGTGTCCAGCCTTGTGAGTTCTTCTTTGGGACTTGAATGAACCTCAGTAGGGGAGGGCACAGAAATGAAGCAGATAAACCACTTACACATCTCATTGGTGCTTCATGTTGAACACTTTTACACACATTGTCTCCCTCGAGCCTCACACCGTGAGCTAGGGGCTCCGTCTCATTTTAAGGGTGAGAGCTTTCGTGGGAGAGGTTAAATGAATCACTCAAGACCACATAGTGAGTGATAATTTGAGGGAAAATAATTTATGTCTGTACAGTTGAAGCCCTGGTATCCAGTTACCAGGACTGGTCATCACTGGCTAGAAAAGCTCAGCTAAAAGCATCAAATAGCAAAGGATGCATGTAAACATTTTATTTTAACTTAGAACAGAAAATGTACATCTCTTCGCCAATAGTTTGATACAGGGTCTTATCTTTCCAGTCACTTTGCTGAATGGAGGTCCAGCATGGCTCTCCTGCATAAGCCACCCACAGAACCCATGGCCCTCACATTGTGGGGTCGGTGTCCTTCCGGTGAACATGTACTTACGGACGCCTGCAAAGCAGTCTGCGGGTGCAGCCCCCTTACAGAGTTTTCCACCCCCCCATGTGATTTACTCTTATTTTGTTCACCCCCTAATTTGATAGCCATAGTGTTTCGCTACCTGCCTCTATCAAGGTTTTCCCCCCTGAAACATCATTTTGTTTTCTTTTTACACATACACATCCAGTGGTTCCCATGATAGTTCATTGATTATGTAATTACAACAGCAAGTGTAACTGACAAAACGGGTTTGCAAACAAGCACGGCTGACTCTTGGCAAGAAACTGATGGGAGCTGAGATGACACGCAGAGGTGCCAGGGAGGGGCTCACCCGCCCTGAGCGCCGAGTGGGCAGCACGTCCTGGGCGCTGGGTAACATGTCAGCCACAGAAGTCAGTTCCATGGAGGTGGGGTGAGCTTCTGCTGTGCAACACTGGGCAATATACAAGGTGTTCTTTGGCTCGAGCATGACCTTAGAAGGTGGGTGATACTAACTTTACATACATGCTAGCAGCCACCATTCCGTGAGTGCTTTTGGCTTAACCAAGCACGTGCTAAGCCTTCTATATTCATTCCTGCTGCTCCTCAGAGCAAGCCTGTGATGCGGGCTCAGTTTTCACTCTGGTTTTATAAGAAAGTAAACGATGCTTAGAAATTTTCAGCAGCGTGCCTGGGGTTACCCTGCCGGAAGGACAGGCGCTAGCCTCGCACGCCAGAATGTTCGACTTCGCAGTTCACGAGGAGCCTGGCCCCCAGAGAGGTTATGTAACTTGCCCAAACCTTCACAACTAGTCCTAGAAGCCCCCGAGCCAGGACTTTTTGTTCTCCGGGGTTAGCTCTCTTAAGGAGGCTTCCTGGGAAGTTTTCTTTAAAGAAGGGATGGGTGGCGTGTGATGGGTGGGAAGCCCCCTGGGTAACTTTGCTGGGTCTCCTGTGCTCTCTCTCCAGATTCTGTCCCCGCTGGCCCGGGACTTGTTCCACAAAGCCATCATGGAGAGCGGGGCGGCCATCCTCCCTTACCTGAAGGCCCCCGCTAAGGAGAGGGAGAGAGATGTAGGTACATGTTAACACCTCTCCTCGGGCAGGGGTTGATAGACCATGAGCTTGGCCTTACTGGCCTTGGCCAGAGGGTCCGATGCTGGCCTGAGGTGAACCCTGCTGCTCCGTGGAAGGCCTGCGTCAATAGGAAAGGGGTCCAGGTGCACAAAGCAGTACCGCTGGCGTGCACGAGTGTGCGTGTGCGTGTCTGTGTGTGACAGTTCTCACTCGTATCCATTATGCTTTGCCTGTGGCATGTATCTTAGTCCCCTGCATGATGTACAGCTCACCTCCTGTGCCTGCTCTACTCCACCCAGGGTGCTCTAATGAGAGTCTGGTGCTGTTTCCAGCTCAGCAGGAAATAACCCTGTGACTTATTTATATTGTCTGGCATGAAATTGGGAGGGGGAGGGGAGGTGTATGCCCCAGATATTCTTTATCTGTCATCTTGTCCTTGCATTCTACCAGACAATAAGGACCTGGAGACCAAGATCTCTGTATTTTTCAAGTCCCAGCATAATGTGTGGTGTGCATTAAGCAACTATAAATGTTTGCTCAGTGAGTGAGTTCATGAATGAGCTGATTCATTTAATGAACATTAATTACACACTGGGTTGTGGCGCCATCCTGGGTATTATTCATGTTACTGGTGCGTTTTCTTAAATACCTTATGAAAATAACATACACCAAGAGCAGAAACGGAATCATAATGTTGCAAAAATACCCTCATACAGAGGGAAATTTATTTTGGAAACGTGATATATCAAGCTAGTTTCAGTGTGTGTGTCATTCACCACACACATGGAGTGCCCATGACTTTCCCACCCTATGTTAGGACCCCTGGGTTTATAGGTGGAGAAGGCGTATACTAAGCTGAGAAGACTATAATCATTTTATGATAAGGATTTTAAACCTGGAACCCATGGATATGTTTGGGGGTGCTCCTCAAACTCCTACAATTGTATGTAGACTCTGAATGTTTGTGCATTTTCCCAAGGAGAGGGTCTGGGCTTTCATCGGCTTCTCAGAGCATCCATGACTCCCGGAAGATTAAGGACTACCACTTTCAAGGGACAAATTCTACACATGTGGAAAGTTCAGTGACAGGGCAAGAAGGTGTTTAGCAAAGGGCTAGGTAGAGAAGGCGGAGATCCTTGGGGTGTCAGATCAGAGGAGGAAAGGATTCGTAGAGGCTGCAGTGGTCTGAAAGGACATCCTGGAGGTAGGTGAGACTTGTGTCCTAAAGAGTGAGTGAAATTGGTGAAGAGACAGAAAAAAGACATTAGGGCATTCCAGGCTGGGGGTGTGGGTGCTTGAGCAGAGCTGACCAGCCAGACTCTGAGCTGGACTCATGTCTCAACAGACCTTGCAAAGCTGCTCCTCACCCTTGGGGGCTCCTGACTCCATTTGGCACCCCAGAATTGGGCTTATGAGCTCTGTGGGGCTTAGTGCCAATGGATCCAACATCACAGGTCACTCCATGACCAGGAATCTTGACTCTATTCCATGGCCACAGGCCACAGGCTGACAAATCCTCACCCCCAGTTCTAGCAATTGCTAAAGATGACAAAGAGGGTCAGGTAAGAGAGTAAAGGTGATCCAAGGCCAACCTGTCCTCACTGTGTCCTTTCTGCTACAGGGTCATGAGAGTGGGGAGGGCCAGCAGGCTGGATGTCATACAGGAAGGACTGGCCTGTGGCTGGATTGAGGACTCTTGCCAATATTTGTTTTCCTGGAGGCTTTCAGTGCTGTGCTCTAACCTGGTCCTTCTCTGCAAATAGTTGCAGGCGATTGCAATGATGTGTGGTTGCAGTGCCACAGACTCCGAGGCCCTGCTGCGGTGCCTGAGGGCAAAATCCTCCCAGGAGTTGCTGACCATCAGCCAGGTGAAGGGGGAAGTGAGGGTTTGGGGGCAGGGTTGCCCTTTGAATGGAGTGCTAGACAAACCCTACCGCTCTTATTTATTTTGACCTTGGACTTGGAAAGATGGGGGCTGGGAATTCATATAATGGCTATAAAAATGTGGACTATAGGACCCTTACAGGTAATTTAAGGAACTTGATTGGCCAGGAGTGCCTACCTAGCCTGGAGAAGATTCAGCAAAATACAAATTGCAAAAGTTGTGTCTCATTCATTGAAGGCATCTCACTAGGAAGAGGGACCATACTTGTTTCATAAGACCCTGGAAGCTAAAGTCAAGATCAAGAGCTGGAAGTCCTGTTAGGAAGCCATTGTGGCTTGTTATGACCAAGAACTTTCTGAACACTCTGAAAAAAGAATCTGCTCTTTTAGAAGGCAGTGAGACACCCACCTGGGGGGGGGGAGGGGCAGTGCAGGAAGGGTCCCAATGACAAATTTCAGCCACTGAATGATTCATTGGACTGAATGATCTTTTATGTCCCTTCTGACCTTGAGAGCTTCTGACAGTCCTTGGAAGAGCAAGGTCATTATCTGTCAGATTCCAACAGTTGTTAAATGGTTATTTGGCATAAATTGAGGATTTGCTGTGAGCTATGCTGAAGTCTGGGAAGTGGACAAGTGTCTAACCCACTTCCAAACAAAGACCTAAAAAAAAAAAAAAAAAAAAAGAATAGAGCCCAAATGTTGCTTCTTGAGACCCAAGAAATATGCAGCCTGATCCAGGGGACAGCGCTGAGTAGGACATTGTAGGAAGGCGTTCACACCAACCCTCACTGCCCTGGCCGTCCTCTCCCCTCACCACTCTGCCCATTGCATCTGGCCAGTGGTTCTCACACTTGAACGTATCACAATCACCTGCAGGGTTTGTTTTGAAAAAGTTGTCTGGACTGTACCCCCAGAGCTTTGCATTCAGTAGGCCTGGGGTGGGACCTGGGAATTTGCATGTCAAACAAGTTCTTAGGTGACACTGATGCTGCTGGTCTGGGAGCCACGCTTTGAGAACTACTGTGCTAGGCTGTTTTTCAATTAGGTAGATGCTATTCTTACCTGCTATTAGCTGAGGAGGAAACTAAGGCACGGAGGAGTTGACCCCCTTGCCCAGGCAGCACGGATGCATTGGGATGGGCCAAGAGTGGCTTCCTTTTCCTTTCTTACCACATTTTGCTAGAGTGGGTTGGCTCAGCATGGCTAGGGTTTGGGGGCAGCAGATTTTGCGGACAGAGACAGCTTCTGATTTTTCTTATTTCAGGGAACCAAGTCTTTTACTCGAGTGGTTGATGGTGTTTTCTTTCCTGATGAGCCTCTAGAACTATTGAATCAAAAAACATTTAATCCAGTTCCTTCTATCATTGGAGTCAATAACCACGAGTGTGGCTTCCTGCTGCCCATGGTAAGAATTTCGTCTGTTCCTCCCATTGCTCCCTCCACAGTGAGGCAGGGGTTTGCTCCCACAGCAGGTCACTCCCATAGACGACACAAGTGTTGTGAGGGCTGGAGCCCATCAGCGGAGTACACGACAGTCATTGTTCCTCCCTCTGAAGAAGGGTAACTGGGGATCAGGGTCATTCACAGCAGGTATTCACCCTGCCCCTCATTAGGTTTATGGAGAAAGAACTCTGTAAAACACGAAGAGACGATGAGATCCATTTGAGCTTTGTTCAAAACATGACAAATTCTCATTTCAAATAAGCACAGTAACTACTTCAGAGGTGAAATCCATGTAGGTTCAGAAAACTTCAGGCCTTTACATGTTCATGATGTTCAGCCTCAGTTCTAGCATCTGGGTTTCGAAGAATGTTCTCTAAGCTGGTGCAAGTTGCAAAAGCATTGACTCACTTCATTCATTCAATAAGGATGAACCGAGCACTTACTTTAAGCTCTGAGCTCTTCTAAAACATGAGCTCTTATAAAACCTGACAGTGACCAAGTCACACGGCTCCAGCTTTCTGATGCCTCCATTCTGAGGGCAGAAGCAGATGAAATGCGAGGCTGAGAGGATGGTCTCTGCGAACGGTGGGGGCTGTGCAGAACGTGCGCTGGGGGAGAGAGCTGCCTCAGGGGGAGAAAAGGTGGTCGGGAAAGGCTTCCCTGAGGAGGGATCATCTGAGCCGAGGCCTGAGTGCTGGGGAGCCACGGTTCCTTGACCTTGTGGTTTGAGAAGGCCCTCCACCTTTGAAATAAACTTAGACCTGTCCTCGGAAGAGTGGAGTGTTCGAATTCCTCCCACCATCACAGCTCACTCATGTAGACCAACCTCCTCTCAAGCTGGGGGAAATGAGCTGGTGAAGTACAGAGCTTTGTCAAGTTGGTGGCCACAAATCCCAGCTTCTGAACATACAGAGAGGGTCCTTAGAGGTTAAATATGCTTGTGGACAACTTCAGTAACTATGGGGCTTCCCTCATATTCCAGGAGACAAATATGTTTAAATATCTACCCTAGTGATTCATTCCTCCCAAGATTTTTAGCAGAAAATGTGCCAGGGAAATTCATTTGACAAGTGAATAGTATTTTTACCCCCTCATTTTTAAACTGTAATATTGGCCAGGAAGGGGACATTTAACAAATAATTTCTCGTAGCTCTTACTGTGTACCAAGCAGAGCCTGTGTTCTTAACCGCCAGCCTCACCACTTCAGTAACTGCCTGCCAGCTGCTGGCTTCTCAGAGGCCCTGATTGCAAAAGTCTTTGGAAAGTAAAGAGCAAACCACTAGTCTTGAGATTCTCTGGCTTCTCTTTGAACTTAGTGTCGAAGCCAAGCTGTGGCCTGTATTATTTGCTAGAGCTGCCATAACAAAACACCACAGACTGCGTTGCTTAAGCAACAGGAATTTACTTTTGCATAGTTCTGGAGGCTGGGAAGTTCAAGATCAAGTTCAAGGCGCTGGCCAGTTTGGTTTCTTCTGAGGCCTCCCTCCTTGGCTTACAGGCGGCTCCCTTCTAGCAGTGTCCTCACATGGTCTTTTCTCTCTGTGCGCACAACTCTGTTTTCTCTTTGCATGTCCAAATTTCCTCTTCTTATAAGGACACCAGTCGGATTGGATTAGGGCCCAACCTAACGTCCTCATTTTAACTTAATCTCCTCTTTAATAACCCTGCCTCCACTCACAGTCACATTCTGAGGTCCTGGGGTTAAGGCAGCCCATTACATGGCCTTTCCACAGGGAAGCTGCTAAGGTCCCACAAGACTACAGGTGTAATAGGGAATGGCCGCCTTTCATCAAACGTGAGGAGAAACCATTGCTTAACCAACCCGCTGAGGCTGCTTCCACACATGGACCCCTGGGGGCTGAAAGGGTTCCTGCTTTTCCCAGCCTCCCTTCTGAAACGTGGGTGCCTGGGCCCTCACAAAGACCATTTCCCTTTCAATGACCTGATGTGCTCACAGGTGCCCTCTTCTCTCCACAGAAGGAGTTTCCTGAGATCCTCAGGGGCTCCAACAAGTCCCTCGCCCTGCACCTGTTGCACACAATCCTGGTAAGTAAATTCTGAATTCCGAAACCTACCTGGGACCAAGGCTCATATTCACTACCTGCCAACCAGGCGGTAGACTAGGTTCCTGCAATACTGAGGAGCACGATTTAACATTTATTCGTTCACTCCCTGCACATATGCGTCCCAGACATGAGGATGTAGAGATGGATCCCTTTCCTTCCTCCCTCTCATCTTTCCATAAACATTTATTCTGCGTGTGCTCTGTGCCAGGTTCGTTTCACTCACATATTCATTGGTCAGATGTTTATTGAGCGTCCCATGCCCCAGCACTTCGCTAGGCCCTGGGGTGCAGTGACAAGCAGGCATGTCCCCTGCACTTGCAGAACCTGTAGACTGTGGGGTGGACAGACCCGATGAGACGCTTCAGTGCGTTGCTACGCCAATCAGGACAGAAGGATGTCCAGGGGCCCACGGTGTCTGCAGGAGGGAGCAGATGGCTCACCCGGGGAAGGCTTTTGGAGGATGGGTTAGGTTTGTCTGGTGGATTCAGGGGCAGGGGTGAGGGGAGCCGGAGGAACTACGAGAGCCAGTTAGGGGCAGAGCAGTGTGAAGAGATCAGCGCAAGGGGTTGGCTGCAGCAGAGGAGGATGCTTGTGGCTGTTACACATCATGGAAGGAATAGAAAGTTCATCCCAGGGGCTGGGAACGGAAGAGTGACATGATTCAATATCCATCTGAGAGTCCGGTGGCTGCAGAGGGGACCAGAGTGGAGGCAGGGGCCCCTCAGGCCCTCAGGCTTAGATGGGATGTTGGATTAATCTTGGCTACCTGGTGATGACAGTTGGGACTAAAGTTCGAGAGATATTTAAAATATAAGTTGCACAGTAGAATCTCTCAGGCTGGATTGGAGATGGCCTCACCAAGGAAGAAGTCATTGATGTGGGCCTCGGGAAGGGGAATATCTGAGCAGGAGGACATTTCAGGAAGAAAAGGTATCTTGAACTGGGTCCCAGGAGCAGGAAGTGGGGTGTGTGGGAAGGTGCATTGAGGACCTGAAGAGCCTGCAGTCCTCCTGGGGCCCAGTTGCATGCCAGGAGGTACTTTTTAAATGGTAAGTTCTACCTGGTGCAGATGGCATAGCCTTGCTCCAGGACCCAGGGGCCTGCACTGTGACTGCCCTGTTGGGCTCACCAGAGGCTCCACAAAGCTTCTGTACCCACCTTGGATACTTCGAGCATGGAGGGGTCTGCTGGTTATATGGTCCAGGTGGGAGGAACTCGCACCCGAGCCAGGACCTGCTGCAGAGCCCTTACTTGCTCTGGGCCTGATTAAAAGCAGTTGGCCTTCGGAGGGCCCGATGGACAAGTCTGAGCAGTGGTTTGTGATGTGGTATGTGGTGCCTCCAAATGCCAAGGAAACCTGTGAGGGGTTGTGCCTCTGTTAGAGTTGGGAGTTTGAAGTGCAACAACTTGTCTCAGCATTCTACAGAGTACCAGACCCCTGAGAACATCACCAACGTGGCAGGCATGAACCTTCATGGATTCACCTTCCACCCTCCAGCATCTGTGCTTGGGGCGAGCTGAGGGCTTACAGACTGAGGCAGCCTGGTACCAGGTCAAGGAGAGCATGGAATGCCCTGCTACAGGACTTGGCCATGGGTCTCAGGGAACCAAAAGAACTAAAGACCTGCTCTCTACCAGCAAGATTTTCTCTTTGCATCGAGTGTCATCCTCTGAATACCCATTTTTTGGTAGATGAGGGAACTCCAAGAGACCAACTAGCTTAGATCAATTAGCAAAGGCCTGGAGGCAGTGCTGGTACCGGGAGTAGGGCTGGCTTCATGGGTGTGGGACCTGTGTAGTCAAAAAGGGCCTTGCCCTGCTGATGTGGCTCAGCAGTTGAGCATCGACTTAGGATCCAGGAGATCTCGGTTCGATTCCCAGTCAGGGCACATGCCCAGGTTGCAGGCTCCATCCCCAGCAGGGGGCGTGCAGGAAGCAGCCGATCAATGACTCTCTCATCATTGATGTTTCTCTCCCTCTCCCTTCCTCTCTCTGAAGTCAATAAAGATATATTAAAAAAGGGGGGGCGCATTATCCTCAGAAGGGACCTACACTTGGTTGGGTGTTCTGTTGTCACCATCTTGAAATTCTTGTAATTTTTAAACAATTTTTCACTTGGCATTGAGCATTTTCACTTGGCACTGGGTCCCTCAAATGATGTAGCTAGCCAGTTCTGCCCAAGGGTAGCTGCTTTGAAACATTTCAGAGAGACATGTGTACTGCGATTAAGAGCATGGGACTGAGATGCAAATAGACTTCTGAAAGAATCACGATTCCACCAGTTTGCACAAACCACTTAATCTCTCCAAGCCTCAGTTTCCTCATCTGTGAAATGGGCTGATTTTGACACTTGAACCACAGGCTCCCTGTGTGGATTCAATGAGGCAGTGCTTGTGGAGCATGTGGAATCATGCTTGCACAGGCATATGCCTCACGTGTGGGCTGCTGTCACTGACCTGGATCTCTGTGACCATCATCTTTCGCAGCACATTCCCATCCAGTATCTACACTTCGTGGCTAATGAATACTTCCATGGCGAGCAATCTCTGTTTGAAATTCGAGACAGTTTTCTGGACTTGCTTGGAGATGTATTCTTTGTGGTTCCCGGGGTGGTCACTGCTCGATGTCACAGAGGTGAGTCCCAGAGCCACCCCCCTGCAGGGCCACAGCACAGCGAGGCTGGTGGCTGCAGGGATCCTTGTGCTTGCTGACCGGCCACCTGCTCTGGCCTTCTGTTCCCTCACTGAGAGGGACCTCCCAAGGGTGGCTGGGGCATAACCCCGCACGCCAACCTTCGCAGTTCCCCTGCCTTTCGGAATTCAGGAATGTTGATCTGTTCTCACTGTTTTTGTTCCTTCCCCTTCCTTCAGGACCATGGAGAAAACTCCTACCTCCCCATCATTTTGGGGGGCTAGTCTCTCAGGTTACTTTCTGTTTGGAAGTGTCTCCCCAAATGTATTAGCTATAAGGAGCGGTGGAGCATTCTGAAAGAGAAGATTACTCGTGGGGACACAAACCTAGCCTACCTTCCCTCCCTCCCTCCCTCCCTCCCTCCCTCCCTGCCTGCCTCCCTCCCTCCCTCCCTCCCTCCCTCCCTCCCTCCCTCCCTCCCTCCCTCCCTCCCTCCTTCCTTCCTTCCTTCCTTCCTTCCTTCCTTCCTTCCTTCCTTCCTTCTTTTCTTCCTCTTTACTCTCTTTACTCTCTTTTCCATTCCCCTTTCCTTTCCTATAAGAGACTTATGTTAGAACTAAAGATACAAATAGGTTGCAAGTGAAAGGAGGGGAAAAGATATTCTATGCAAACAACTAAAAGAGAGTTCGCATGGCTATCTTAGTATCAGACAAAATAGACATTAGACAAAATTGTTACAGACTAAAAGAGACAGAGAAGCACATCATATAAAGATAGAAGAGTGAATCCATCGAGGAGATATAGCAATAATAAGTCCATATGCACCTTACAACAGAACCCCACAATATATGAAGCGAAAACAGAATCGAAGGGAGAGTTTTACATTAATAGCTAGAGACTTCAATAGTAGCTAGAACAACTATACAAAAAATAGACAATGAAATAAAAGATTTGAACAACAACAGGTCAGGGCACATTCTTCTCAAGTACACATGGAACATCCTCTAGAATAAACCATATATTGGACCACAAAATAAGTTTCAATAAGTTTAAAAATATGTAAATCATACCTAGTATCTTTTCCAACCACAATGAAATGAAATTAGAAGTCAATAACAGAAGGAAACTTGGAAAATTAACAAACATTTGGAAATTAAAAATAGCATACTTCCTTTTTTTACATTTTAAAAAACTATGGCAAAATATGCATAACAAAAAATTTACCACTTTAGCTATTTTTAAACATACGGTTCAGTGGAATTAAAGTTTATTCACATTGCTGTTCAGTCATCACCACTATCCATCTCCAGAGCTTCTCCATCATCTTAAACTGAAACTCTACCCCCTACGCAATGACTCCCCGCTCCTTCTGTCTCTGTGAATGTGACTATTCTAGGTACCTCGTGTAAGTGAAATCATGCAATATTTGTTCTTTTGCATCTGGCTTAATTCACTTCGCATAATGTGTTCAAGATCCACCTATGTTGTGCCATGGATCAGAATTTCATCCTTTTTTAAGGCTGAACAATATTCTGCTGTATGTATAGATCACATTTTGTCCATCCATTCAGCATCGTTGGGCATTTGGGTTATCTCTACCTTCTGGTTTTTGTGAATAATGTTGCCGTGAACATTGATATGCAACTATCTCCTCAAGATGAATTCCTTTGAATTCATCTGGGTGCCCATCTGGAGGTGGAATTGCTGAATCACATAGTAATGCCATGTTTAATGCCGTGTGTTTTTCCACATCGGCTGCAGCGATTTACATTCCCACCAGCGATACACAAGAGTTTCAGTTTCTCCACATCTTCACCAACACTTATTTTCTATGTGTTTTTTTGTTGGTTGGTTGGTTGGTGTTTTTTTAAATAATAGGCATCCTAGTCATGGCTGTAAGCAGTATCATGGCTGTGATTTGCATTTCCCTAATGATTAGTGATGTTGGTGCTTTAATGGGAGACTTTGTAAGCATGATCGCAATTATCCAGTAGAGGGGGGAAATGGTGATTCAGAGAAGGTGGGGACATCAGAGAGAAAAGACCCTTAGCGGAAGAGAGGTGAAGGAATATAGGATGCACAGAGCGTCTTGGAAGCAGGGGAGAACTTTGCTTTGTTTGTTTTTGGCCATTGAACTGGGCCCATGAGAGGAAGTCACAGGGGGGTAGGCATTGCATCAGCATGAAGGGCATTTTGTGAAAAGTAGGAATCTTGCCCTCAGGCTGCCCTGGAGGGGTGGTGAATTCTTTGTCACCAGGGCTGTGAGGGCCTCTGGAGCAGGAAATGCCAGCCTTGGGTAAGGAAGAGGGAAGTTAGCTTTGTTCAAGTCACCTCTTGTATGGGGCTGGGAATCCAGGACTAGATGGGTGGGGATGCAGGGCCAGCCGCAGCTCCCCCGTGCCGGTGTCTGCCACGGGCTCTGTCCTCTGTCCCTGCAGATGCTGGCGCCCCTGTTTACTTCTATGAGTTTCAGCACCGGCCCGACTGCTTCAAGGACACGAAACCGGCTTTCGTCAAAGCCGATCACTCTGATGAAATCCGCTTCGTTTTCGGAGGTGCCTTCCTGAAGGGTGATGTCATATTTGGTAAGGAAATGGCCTCCGGGCCCCTGCTCTTGCCGGAGCACTGGGGTGACCAGGAGAGCACAGGGCGCCCCCCTGTTTGCATGAAGCCCTCACCGCCCCAACTTCATGCGGGAGCCGGAGGACTAGTTTTAATTTACTTGTTCGATCTCTGGTTTACAAATGACCTGCTCCTGGAAAATACCCCCCACTCGTATTTTTAGAAACCGAGATGAGAAAGAGCTGCCAAGAGTTGCTTGAAGAGTACTACAGCTTAAAGGGGCTGGCATTTCGAAGCACTCAGGCAGTCTCCCCTTTTTAAAAATCAGAACCACTTTCTTCCATCTCTGACTACTGGTCTCACCGCCCCCCACCCTTTTCAGAACTCCCACAGGGCTACCACCTAGGCCTTTAAAAGGCAAGAACCTCATTTTTTCATAAGCCCAGCCCAAAGCGGCCTGGATCCCAGTGATCTAATGTGAATGCTTGTGAGCCGTTACCCCTGAGGTTCGCTCAGGTATTCCTGAACTTATGACCTGTTCAGTGCCTAAAATAATAAGCCAGTCAGATGAGATTATCAACAGAAAATCCTACAGAAACTACACACAGAAAATATGGCTAAAATATTTAGTTTTAGACATTTGCACCATGCAGGCTCTTGGCCAGTTCTTGCTGGCCTCTCGACAGTGAGGACAGAGCCTCTCTGGAGTGTGGGTGTGCGCTTGGTTTAGTGGCTTCTTCATCGTTTCATCTACAGATTCCCACCTTGTAATACCAGTAACAACAGCTACTTCTTAGGTTGTCCTGGGGAGTAAATGAAATAGTTCTCATAAGCACACAGTGAGTGATACTATTATTAGTGTTACTCAGCAACCATTACTGAGCCTGGACTATTTGATGGATACATGGACTCTCCCAACTGGAAAAAAATGAATGACATATGTGTCGAAGGGTTAAATTCCTTCGTATCTAAAGAACTCCTGAAATCAATGAGAAAATAAACCACCCAGTAGAAAACTGGGTAACAGATACAGTTTGTGGAAAAGGAACCGTGAGTGGCTTTCAAAGGTGAAAATCCACTCGACCTCACTCTCAGCGAGAGGACTGCAGACTTACTTGACTGAGGAATTGTTTTTCATTGGTCAAGGTTGGGAAGAACAGTACGTTTTACATGATCACTGGAGCAGGCGTGGGGAAGCGGACAGCCTCATGTAGTAACGGAAAACCTGATGAAAATCTTAACTGCATATGGTCTTTAGCCTAGCAATTCAACTTTTAGGGATTTTTGTGCAATTAATTATACTTCCCCATGTGCAAAAATATACCTGCTCACTAAAATATTGCTTTTACCATCAAAAGTCTGGAAATAATGTAAAGATCCATTAGTAGAGTACTGGATACTCTATTACATATTTATATGATTGCATATAAGTATATATATTTATAGAAAAATAAATGATAATAAATGGATGTTTTATAGGCAACACTGTAGAATTATCTCCTAGATAGGATTTTAGCAAAAAGATGCAGAATCTGTGCCCATTACACTACTGCGTGTGCAAAACCTGTCTGCCTAAGCCCATGTACCTGTCTAGCTGCTTTCGGAGGGCGCCCAAGAACCTGGGAGCAGTGGCTGCCTCAGAGGCTGGTAACAGTGGAGAGAAGAGATGGGAGGGAAACTAATTTTTATTAGATGCTCTTCCTGTATTTTGGGTTTTGTACTTTGAGCAAAATGCTTTGAGCATTACTTTTTCAAATAAAGAAATACAGTAATTAGAGACAGAGAGGGAGAGAGAGATGGTCTCTGTCCCTCAAGGAGCTGGGAGCCTCAGGGGAATGGCTGGGAGAGCATGGGGTGTACAGGGAAGAGGTGTGTTCAGCCTCCGCCATTTGGAAGCCGTGGTTTTTGGGGCAAGTCACAGGTGCCCTGAGCCTCGGCACCTGCAAATCCCAAATGAGCCGAATGGCTTGGCAGCCTGGCGAGGACCCAGCGGGAGGGGACGCGTGGGCGGCGCTCATCAGACGCTGGCGCCTCGGGCTTCTGGCGAGCGGTGTGGGACCCGGGGTTTGTCATTGTGTCCTTCAGAAGGGGCCACGGAGGAGGAGAAGCTGCTGAGCAGGAAGATGATGAAATACTGGGCCAACTTCGCGCGGACCGGGTGAGTGAGCCCGCGGGCCTGCCCACCGCCGGGCGTCCGAGGGCGGCAGCTCACCCCGTTTCTGCTCTCACTCCCAGGGACCCTAACGGGGAGGGCCTGCCTCTGTGGCCGGCCTACGATGCGAAGGAGCGGTACCTGCGGCTGGACTTGAACCTGAGCGTGGGACAGAGCCTGAGAGCGCCGGAGGTGGCGTTCTGGGCGGAGACCCTGCCCCTGCTAATGTCCACTTCCGAAGGGTGCGCCGGCCCCCTTTCCTCCTTGGCGCTCCTGTCTGCGCTCCTGCCTTTCCTTTGCTCTTGCGCTCATTGAGAGGTTCTCTTTGTGTGAATTTGGTTTTCCTTCCACTGCGGTTTCTCTCACCATCATCGGCTTCTTTCTGTGATTAGCTGCTTTATGGAATCAGCTGCTTTAGCTGATCCTTCGGGGATTCATCTCAACATCAAAAAATCGCAATTTGCCTTGAAGGCTACCAGATTTCTTCAATACATCTGCAGGAGAGGGCTGGGCTATTTTTTAGTTGGCATGATGATGATCTTGTTATGCATATGAAATAAAAGCAGAGTGTAAAATATGTACAGGGAACAGAATTTAATTCTGGGCTGAAAACTACACCCCCGCCCCCAACATCCAAGATGAAGTGGACTGTCTATCAGAGAAGGCGTCTGCTTGTGTTACCTGAAATGTGAGTCTTCCAGCCTCGATCCAGGCAGGTTTCAGCCACAAGCCAAGCATGGATGTCCTGAACATCACTGGCTTGAACAGGGTTCCTTCTGTGGCTCAGAGACATGTGGGGGAGGGAGGCATGCCAAGAGCCTCCTCTCAGCAATGGAAACCAGACATCCTCTAAGGTCAGGAAGTCAGAAGTCAAACCTCATGCAGCAAGATCAGGCCAAGGACACCAAGGACAAGAGATGCTTCCCTGATGGGGTTGAGACTAATCGACCATTCAATAAATCTACACTGGGTGCCTGCTATGTACCAGGCACACCATATCGGTGTTAAGCCCCCAAATGCTGAGCAAACAACAAGCAGACACTTAAGCAAATGATTATCTTATAAGTTTATTAAGTTCGCTCAGTGAAAGTAAGGTATTTTAAGAAAGTATAACAAGAGAACCTACTTTAGGTTGAAGTCTTAGGAGGTTGTCTCTGGAAAAATAACATTTATAGTAAAAAAAAAAAAAAAAGATGAATTAAAGTTACCCAGATGATAGGCAGAGAGAATTGTACATACCATCATTCAGAGGATGCATTTTTACTCTTTAGATCCACATAATCCCTGTTATATCCTAATATTATGGATCAGGGTAATTCATTTTTCTCTGTGATGGCTTCAAGGTTACACATGAAGTGCATGGAATAGGAGGGTTTCTGAGATGTCAGTAACTTAGGGCTCATCTGAGTCAGAGATCTCCAACCCATTGTCTGAATCTGGTCCCCAGAAGTGTTTTCTTTAACCCACATGAGGTAAAAAATGTTTTGGAATTAGTTTCTAACTAATCTTAAATTAGGGGACTGTCACATTAAAAGCCCTGTTTCCAGCTTCTCCAGAAAAAAAAGAAAGAAGGGAGAACTGGCAACATTGGAGCTGCATTCTCACATGGTAACCGGGACTTCTGACAACTCACACAGCATCTTTGTGCAAATTAGAAGGTATCCTTTCTTCAAAACCCTCTACAGACATCTTCCAGGACACTGTCATTGATAAAGATCTCCATCTCTGAGGTGAGCAACACCTCGTCTGAAGTAGTGTCCTTGCGCAGTGTGCCACCTGCACAGCTGTTCTCAGTGACCCTGACAGCGCAATCCACAGAACTGAGTAGTGACGACCCCCATGACAAAGGCATGAGCTCTCAGCTGTCCAGTCCTCACTGTTCCCCTGAGTCCTATGCCTGGCCCTTTCCACTCATTGATATTACCTGGCCTCGGAAGGTATTTAAGTTTGGACCCCTGACCTCTCATTTTACAGTAATCTGGAAAGGTGAAGGGAGTCCCTCAAGATCCCTTAGTGAGTTAGCAGCAGATCAAGCCCAGGCCTGGAGTCTCTCATCTCTCCAGAGCAGGTCTCTTCCTTCCAGGCTGCTCGCCTCTCTCAACATACATTCCCAGGCTGTTGGATTGTCTCCGGCTTAGGTGACGATGGGAAGGCTGGATCAGTGATGCTGAGGACACTTTATAGCTCTGGGAGGAGGGCTGAGCCACATGAAGCAAGCTGGGACTTCAGTTGCTTCTACAGCTGCGGAAGGCTAATTTCTACATTGACATCTCAGTAAACTAACAGCTAGAAAACATCACTCAACTCATTTTTAAAATATAACCCTATTAAATAGCATTACACATATTATTTATATACTGCTCACAGTCTCAGCATCCTCAAATATAGTTCTAATTTTGGTCGGTGTCTTGTAAGAGAGAGCGTATTTCCCAATCACCCAGATCCTGGGCCCTCTTCCCTGCTCAGTCCCATCCACAGGCAATAAGATGTATCCCTGATTTACACTGAAACATAAATACCCCTGGCGTCCTGATTTCTTCCTTTAACTCAGGGGTTTCTATTAAGGGTGTAACTAGGAGACCAACTTTGGAAGGCTTTCCCAAAATTCCAGTGCCCTGGGGGGGGATCGGCTGGCACCTGGACATCCATATTTGCAGTTTCCAGGCATCCAGTGCACCCCCCTGATCAAGAACTGCTGAGGATTAATGACGTGGCACATGCATATTCTAAGTTGCTAAAGGATCTTTTAACAAGATCAGCTTGCGTATCTGCCTGTTGTGGCTGCATCAGTCTCAAGCCACCAGCAGGCTCCTGGACGTGTGTGGGCACCATTTGATGAGCAACTTTGGGAGTGAGTACATTTATTTTGTAAAATTATTTCTGGCATCTGGATTTACAGAGAAGATGGGCAGGGTCAAAGGCCATGCCCTTTTAAAATTACTCTTACGATCTACAAAGTCACTTCATATTCATGGGAAACACAGGTACATGGATTTCACAGGCAACTCTGCCTTTTCGTTATCGCAAAAGGAAAGTAATTACTTTCTAACTGTAAATTAAACATTTAGTTTTTTTTACAGAAAATCCTTCTCTTCCCCCCAAACAATCTTGGACCTGGATCACTAAATCAAACCGAAACCCAGATTCCAGACAGACCGAACGTCTTTCCCGTGAGTTCCCTGACGTCCGCAGAAGGGGACCCTGCTTCCCGACGGTGCAGCAGGAACTTGGCAGGAAAAACACCCGTCGAAAGTTTCATTACTAACCGGCACCATTCCTCCTTGGCCTTTCCCAGGCAGCACTTGGGAGGTGAGAAGTCCCCTGCGACCCGAGAGGCCTGACCGGAGGAGCTGGGGCAGAGCGGAGCTGGGCCGGCAGCGCGCTGCTTTCTCAAGCCCCTGCTCCCCCATCCCGCCGGGAGCTGCCTGCCGGGCGGGAAAGAGTGCCCCCCCCCCCAGGGTGCTTTGGATTCTGGACCTTTCTGCGCAACCCCAAAGTCCAGTTCTCCTCCCTCTTAGCCTCTGGCCCTGGCTGCAGGTCAAGATTTTTCCCCAGGGAGGGGGAGGAGGGCTCATTCCTGTGCCCGGGAAGCTGCCCTGCCTGGCACTGCCCTCGGCGGCGCCAATGCAAGACAAACCGCCGTCCCCACAGCGGGGACAGGCCTGCTCCGTCACAGCCCCGCTGGCTGCTGAGAGTTTGCATTAGGAGCTCGTTTTATCCCCTGGCCAGGGAGAGCGGGGAGAGGAAGGTTTGCCTTATCGCCTGGTTGTGTGAAGTACAGAGCAATTCCTTGGCAAAAACTGCTGTTCGCCGCCGAAGGGTCAGAATTCAAGTTTGGCCTTAAGGTTGGAAAGAGGGTAAAAGCCAGCAGGGGTGTGGCGGAAGCTGCGAGGGGTATTCAGTGGGCGCCGGGCGGGGGGGGGGGGGGGTGCCGTCGTCCAGGTGGCTGGAGCACACCTTGGAGGCCTAGAGGGGTAGCTTTCAACCTTGACGTGAAGGAAATGGATTTCTTCCTTTCCGGGGGGATGATTGATAAAAAGTGAGTTCATCTACTCCTCTAGCTGTCCGTCCATCCGTCCGTCCGCCCGCCTGTCCATCTATCATCTATCTATTGGATCTATCTGTAATTATGTAATTACACTTGAAGCTCTCTTTATTTCCTGGAATTTTCATGCACAAGAATCAATATATTCAATATATGCTTTAGGCGAGTTTAAACAGGGTTTCTGTTGGTACATACAACAGAGAATTGATTAAAATAATTGCACATTTCACTATTCACATTTTAGTCTATGTCTATAACGTACATAGTCTTTAGTAACTTTATCTATAGCGATCTTGTCTCCTCTATTAGATAGTAAGTTCTTAAGACCTGAAGCAAATCTTTTAAATATAATATGACATATATAAGAAAGTATATACAGTGTAATATAATATATATGTTGATATATAGTATATATGTTATATATTTATATATATAATGTGTGTGTGTGTGTGTGTGTATATATATATAGAGAGAGAGAGAGAGAGAGACCTGATGAACTGTCACTGACTGGCCATGTTTGTGTACCCAGCACCCAGATCAAGGCACAGAAGATGACCAGCACCCCAGCATCTGATCAGGTCCATGCCCTGCTCCCCCCATTATGTCCACAGTGGTAAACCACTATCCTGACTTCTAGCGGCGTGTGGTCGTCTTCCTGGGTGTTGTGCTTTGTATAAACAGAATCGCGTACTCTTGCATCTGGTTTCTTTCTCTCAACATTCTGTTTATGACACTCCAGATAGTATGCGGCTCAGTTTTTTAATCCTTGCTGTGGAGCCATTGTGTGTGTGAGTAGGCCATAAGTTATCCATTCCACTCTTGTTGGGCACTTGGGCAGTTTCCAGTTTCAGGTTATCATGAATAGAGTAGTATGAATATTCTAGAGCTTGTCATTTAGTGGCAACCTGCATGCCTTTGTTTTGGATCTTTGCTGAGTCACGGGGGTTGTGTACAGCAACTTTATTAGACTCACCAAAAGTTTCCCGAAGTGGCTGTACAAATTTGCCCTCCTACCAGCAGGCTAAGAGATTTCCCGCTGCTCCCTGTTGTCAATACTTGGTATTTTCTGAAGGACTGCTACACTTTTATTCTTATTAATTACTGTGTTTCCTTGCTTAGTTTTGTTAGATATAACAATGGACTGACAAAATTGCACTCCACAAAATAAGTTACTTGATAGGAAAAGTGGACTATGGATGGTCAGTTAGTAACACAAGGATGGGACAACTTTGTCCACTGTCATGACCATTAGGTAGAGGACCAGGCATCGGCGTCGCCAGGGGTCACTGTTACTGTAGGCATTTCTTGAGCTTCAGGGAACTTTCTCCTTTTGACATTCAGATTTCTGGACAGAAATCATGTTATGTTGGTGCTGCCAAGGTTTCTGGTCTCTGTTGTAATCAGGTTACTGAATTCCCTGGACTCAGTTCAGTTCTAAGACTGGCAGAGACAGAGCACATATGGGGACACTGGTCTGGGGATGGGCCTTGGAGTGGAGGAGAGCTGCATTCCACATGTGCATAAATGGGAGTGTCTGCACCCCTACTTTCAGAGGCATCTGGTAACTCTAAATCCAGAGAGTTCCCCACTGTCTCCATTTGGAATCCCTTTGTCTAGGGGCTCCCTCCTCCCCATGCATGGACTTTCATTCTTTGCTCAAAAAATAGTGTCATTGTTCTGTTCCTCTTCCAGCTCCCATACTGCTGTTCCTATTGTCTCCTCTGCCATTCTGTGCCTTTAAAGACTTTATTTCATGTCCTTTTGGAAGAATTTGGGGAGGGAGTGGAAATAAATGCACGTGTTTGACCTTTCTTTATTAGGGAGTGGAGAACTTTTTTAAATGAACATTTAAAAACAGTATTATATGTGTTTCTACATTTTTTCTTTTTATTGTATTTATTGGGGTGACACTGGTTAACAAAATTTTACAGGTTTCAGGTGCACAATTCCACAACACATCATCTGTACACTGTATTATATGTTCACTATCCTATGTGGGATGGAGTTTAATGGACAGCTGGCAATTCTTGCCACAAGTAATATCCACTCAATCATGGACTTGATATGAGGGATTTTTTTCTAGTACAAAGCAAAATCAATACATGACCACTATATAAATGCTTTAAGGTTTGTTTTCACAACATCTTAAATAACCTTGCATAGCTCCAGGAATAAAACGTACTACACTTTGCTGAACACTGAGCTTTTGTATTTCTTTGCTTTAAATTACAAGAGCCTGATTGTGAGCCCGGTCCCTGCTTGCTAGAGCTGCTCTATAAAGGTTTCCTTCAGCCTTTTAAGAATTAAAAAAAAAAAAAAGAAGAAAAAAAAGAAAAATGGAAAAAGTGAATCAGAAAAGCATGTAAAAATTTAGGTCCAGAAAAGTTAAGATTGACTTACATTCTGGAAAGGGCTCAGCAAACTCAAATTGTTGTAGATTTTATTACAGACATATAGCAACCTCACACTAAAGCAGTGTCGTGTGTGTTTTCTTACACTGAGGATTATCAGAGTTTATCAGTGCCCCAGACTGTTCATGCCTTGTCCTGATTATCCCGAGCATTAAGAGGTGACAGGATTTGGAAGAGCAGAGAAGAAACATTCGAAACCATGTGGTAAAGATGGCAAAGCCACCTCCATGTAGATCAGGGATCAATAACCTCTGATCCATGTCCCAAATCCAGCCCAACACCTCGTTTGAAATAGAGTTTTATTGAAACACAGCGTGCCCATTCCCCTGGATATTGTCTGTGCTCTTTCTGCTACAACAGCAGAGTTGAGTAATTGCCACAGACACCCTATGACCCGAAAAGCCTAAAATATCCACTATCTGGCTCTGTAGAGGAAGTTTGCTGACCTCCTGATGGATCCCCGAGTGGCCGTATGGAGAATAGCACCCCAGCTCTTTTCATGAGCAAGAACCAAGCCGCTGGGACTGGAAGTCTTCCTGCCAGTTTACCCTGATTTCACCGTAGGCCCTTACTCAGCAGGAGCTAAGCTCCGAGGCCCCACGTGACCGCCTGCTGGCGGCGGCCTGAGTGCCAGTTGTTTGTGCCATGTCAGATGACTGTTTATGTCCGGGGGGCGTGCAGCTCTCTCCAGGACCCACCTCCAGGCCAAAATTTCCCACAGGTGCTCTCAGTAAAGTCCTAGAGCCAGAATGACCCCAGGGAGTTATCACCCAACTATAACACAGCACCAAGGTCTTTGAGATTTGTGAACATGTGACTTATGCCCAATGATCTGAGTGTCAAAAGGGAAATGTGCCCTGAAGCTCACTGAATTGGCTGCAATAAAGATGACCTTTGATCAAGTCAGTGCCTGGTCACCTAACTGGTGGTCATGATGTTGGACACCCACAGCTCACTTTTCCCACTGATAACTTACTTTGGGGTCTACACTTTTGTAAGCCAGTTATCGGTGTTATTACTTATATATCTCCATTCACTTTTTATTTTTACCATCCTCTAAATTTTTAAAAATGCAACGACACGTCTTCCATGCTTACCTTTATTCATGGCAAGTTATACAGGTCTTCCACTTATGGAAATGGTATAAGATTTTCTTTTTGAATGGGTATGTTTAAAGTAAAAATAATTACCACTTAAGGAAAACTGCTAACAAGACTACAGATGGTCGCTGATATGGCAAAAAAGCAGGATGTTAGTATGAGAATAACTGAAGTCCCAGAAACATTGCATGTGTTCTAGGCTGCAATGGAAAATGTCACAGAATTCTAGATTCACAGGATGTTGGTCCAGAGTGGACCGTGCATGAGAGATCACCTCACCCGTAGTCACCCGCTGCCTCTTACCACTCCCTTTCCAGAAAAAAACCCCAATGTCACCCAGCAGGCTTCCCCACCTCTGGGTGATCTTCACTGTGAAGTCTACGCCGATTAATGCTGTGATTAACGGGCAAAGCCAAATGAAGGGCACAGTAGCACCCGGGCTCACACTTGCCCAGTGCTTGCTCGAGTGCATGCTGTCCATCTGTCTGTTGAGTAAATTGATGGAGATGGAGAGGTTGGAGGGCTAATTTGGAGCCCCTAGGGGTGACTCCTAAGACCCATCCAACTGCTTAGGAGTTAAGGCCAGTTCCTGGGATTTTACTCCCCAGATCATCTAAAAGTCATATTCCCAGTCAAGTGCCACTGAAGCATGAAGCACTATGATGCAGGGGGACTATGCCTGTGAGGCAAACCGAGGTCTGGCTTCAGACCCCAGGCTCAGCCATGGCTTTTACAGAGTCACCATGAGCCAGGAATGGGCTTCCATGTTGCAGCCAGATGCGGCGAGGTCTGGAGGTGGCTCCCTCTGCGGATCGGGTTGGTGTCCCAAGCAGGCATATGATTGATTGAACAGTGGGATCTGAAGAGTAATTCACCTTCAGGTTCTATCTTTTGCTGATACAGCACCCTGCAGTTTCCATAGGCTAACAGTCATGGCTGCGTTTCCACGTTGCAAAGGCCAGTGTGTGTGTGTGTGTGTGTGTGTGTGTGTGTGTGTGTGCGTGTGCGTGTGTGTGTGTGTGCGTGTGTGTGTGTGTGCGTGTGTGTGTGTGTGTGTATTTGGTGTAGGTGATTAGAATTAGCTTGGAAGACAGCCCAGATTGTCCCATGTGGAGAGAGATATGGGTGCTCTTTATGACCTGCGTTTTTTTCCTAGATAAAAGATAGGAACCCCAGCCCAGGTCAGTTTTTATAGAAGTCACCCTTGGGGACTGATTCTAATGCTGTCACAAAGTCCACACCCCCACCACAGGGAAGCTAAGAGACTTGTCCTAAATTCCCCAGTTGAGCACCTGTGGGGCTGGGAGTTGCACAAAAAGTTTTCAGGCTTGTTCTGAGCATGCCCAGACCAGAGCCTCCCCTGTTCTACAGGCATCTTCTCGAGCCTGCCTTGGGAAGCTCACTGCCTACTAAGGTTGAAGCCTCCAAGGGAGAAACCCTTATGTAACAAGTTGCTGGACAACTCTGGGAATCTGAGAACTCTGCCCTGCCTCTCAGGGGAAAAAGGTTAGCTCTGGGTGGGCGTGGCCTGGAGGCCCCACCCGGTGCCCAGAACAAAGTCTGGGATGGGGGGGCTGTTCTGCTGTTTCCTGATTAGGCAAAAGGCAACTAGGGCAGCCTGGACCTGAGGGCTGGACCAGCACAGCCGATTGGGGACGCACAGAGACCTGCTGGCCGGGAGCTGCGGTCCTCCCAAGATGTGGATCTTCGCTCTGGTCCTGGGCTCCCTCGCAGCTTGCACAGCTTGGGGTGAGTCCTCCTGAAATACAAATAGCGGGGTCACATTTGGAAACCTGTGTCTGGTGATGAGGTGGGGGAAATGCATGCAGGACAAAGGTGTGACAGGTGCAGTTCTGAAACAGCGTGACTGGGAGTGCCAGCCCAGCCAGCCCTGAGTCCCCGTCTGCAGGAGACCGAGGGGTGCTGAACCCTGCAGACCGCGCTGCATGCATGCGGACCATCTGCAAAACTCTTGCCTCATGAAGGAGGACTTTTAGGAGCTCAGGTTTATTTCCCCCTTGTTTATTAGTCCAAATATGACCAAATCATGGAGAGTGGCTTAGCAGAATATTAATAGTGACTCCTTTCCCCCTCTCTAAAGTGAGTGTTATCAGGATACCTCTCTTGCGGGGCTGTTATTTGTTGGTTTCTAAAGAACACAATGATTGGAATGAAGGAAGTACACGGAAGAGTCCATAAATGAAGGGGTTGTTTTAAAGTGTAGTGTATTAATAGAAAATGTTGGGAAGGCCAACAGATCAGGAGCCACTGTCATTGAAAAAAATAGCGTGTTACTCCCAGTTCCCAAGAGGAGGGAGGGGGCCACACCTCCAGGGTGGTCACAAGGTGAAACCCAGGGTGAATTCAGAGATAGAGTAAGGAACTGTGGGCCAGAGCCTTGATGGTGGTTGCAATTCAGGGCAAACAGGTTTAAGATACACAAATAGACAGTTTTGACAGTTTTGGCACATATCTTGTCCTGGAGTGATTAGGGCAAGATAATACTGGTGTGGGTGTGAGAGCCAGAGAAAGAAGGCGTGCCGGGGTGAAGAGGATTACAGGCTGTGGCATGCAAGAAGGGCAATTTCATGACTATCTCTAGGAACTGGTTAACTCTAAGGGGGGCAGGCCTTCCAGAGTCAGCAATACCTCAGATGTCAGTCCATGTATCAGAAGACAAAAAGTAAAAGACGTGGAGGTTAAGACAAGGGACCTGCTAAGGGACCCGCGAATACATCTATGCCATTTAATAGATGGAGAAACAGACTCAGAGAGGGAAGTGAGCTTGCCCAAGGTCAGCTGGGAAACCGTGCTCTGGAATCTGTTGTTACCGGACTGAAGGGGTCCGTTTGCCTGCATGCATCAAAGCCCAGTAAGACATGAACAGGAGTTTGTAGCCAAGAAAGTAAGGATTAGTTAAGGAGATGGTGCCACGCCCGGAGTCACAGGTAGTTTGTGTTCAAAGACCTGGCTCCCCAGTGGCTTCTCGGGAATGGATTATATAGGGGGGCGGGAATCATTAATCATGGTGACTAATAGAGTTAGTCACGGTGACTAAGGGTCGTGGTCTCTACACTTTGGTTGGTGCTAGGGTAGGGGTAGTTCATCATTGCACTTGGTCCCGATGTCAGCCATGGAGTTGTCCAATCCAGTTTGTTCTGTGGGATGCTTTATCTTTCCTGGGTCTGAGGCTCAAACACAACTGAGGCCAAGATATGTTTGGTTTGATTGAAAGCTCTGTCTCAGTAGTCAGTTGAGCCCCACTGGAGTGGCTCAGTTGGCTGAGAATCGTCCTGCGCAGCACAAGGCTTCTGTTTGACTCCCTGTCAGGACACGAACCTGGGTTGCAGGTTTCACCTCCGGTTGGGGCGTGTACAGAAGGCAACCAATTGATGTTTGTCTGTCACCTCAGTGTTTCTCTCCACCCTCCCCCACTCCGCCACCTTGCCTCTAAGCATGTCTTTGGGTGAGCATTAAAAAAAATTGAATCAATAGTCAATTGACCCAGGACCTTTTTCCTAAGATAATTGGATGCTGAGGGCTAAATGATTAAACCAGGGAGAGGGAAGGGGGTGAGTCAGGGAGCTTGGGCGAAGCCAGTTAGAGTCAAAGGGAAAAAAGATAAAGACCAGATTAAAGAAAACTGGGTTTCTGCCCAGACGGGCGTGGCTCAGCGGTTGGGCATCGACCTAGGATCCAGGCGATCAGGGTTTGATTCCCAGTCAGGACACATGCCCGGGTTGCAGGCTCGATCCCTAGTCGGGGGCTTGCAGGAGGCTGCCGATCAATGACTCTCTCATCATTGATGTTTCTATCTCTTTCCTCCTTTCCTCTCTCTGAAATCAATAAAGATATTTAAAAAAAAAAAAAGAAAAGAAAGAAAACTAGGTTTCTGCACCTATCTCTGGCTCCTGAATCCACAGTGCTGTGGCCCAGGCCCCATCTGGATTTTCTTTTCTTTTCTTTCTGGGGGTGTGCACTCTGAGAGGCCTGGAACTGAGTGGAAAGGCAGAGTAAGAAAGGAGACAACTTAGGAGTGGGGCATTTCCTAACTGCTGGCTCACCCCTGGCAAGGCCATCCTGTTTCCCTCTTCAGAAGTCCATTCTGGCTGCCTCTGTCTCCTAAGTTTTCTCAACTGTAAAATGGGCATATTAATGCCTACCTGGCAAGGCCCTTGGGAAGACCCAATGAACTGGAATGCCCCTCTGGGACGCAGGAGATGCTCGACATATAACCATTACATATAACATAAGTGGGAACTGCTGCTGTTACCATCAGGGCACAGGTCTTGCCTGTTGGGCTTCTGTGCACTTCATGTCCCTTGAAGGTTATCACTGGCTTCATAAAGGCCAGGCTCTTGTCAGGTCTGGTTTCTTCTCAGACTTTACCCCCTTCCCTGCTTTGAGGAACTCAGCACTCTTAGCGCCCTTTGTCTCATGGCCTCCGTGGGGCTCGGCCCTGTCCCGCCCCCAGCATGGTGCTGTCCCCCCGGCTCTGACAGCCTCCGCTGCAGCTGTCCCTGTGTTTCCTCTGCAGCCTTTTCTCTCTCACACCCTGGCCTCCTCCTGACATCGTGCACATCCATGGGCTGACCCCCACTTCAGGCAGATGATTCTACTCTGCCCCCTGGCCTGGCCCCCTTCAGCCTTGAAGGGCCCGCTTCCTGTGGTGTCTTCCCACCCAGCCGGTTCATTGGCATCCACCGCATCCGTCCGGATCGGACCTCAGCCTCACCACCAGCTCTTCCATCTCCTTTTCCTTCTGTGCCCCCCACATCTGATCAGGGACCAAGTCCTTCTTCAAAATTCCTTTTAGACATCATCGTATTTATTCATTAAAAAATCCTTCTAATTACAAAAAGGAATCTATGTTCAATGCAGAAAACTTGGAAAGCGCAAAGGAAAAAACATCCCCTGCAATGACACCACCACTTGATAATCTGATGTACACGCTTCCAAGGAAGTCCATCTCGATGTTCGTCTTAATAATCAGCAACCACGGCAAAGGAGAACAGTTTAAAGGGCCACAGACTGGGAGAGGCTTTCATATCATGAGACGTGGATGCTGTTTTGTAACCTGCTTCTGCGTATATCATCTCCAGTGTCACTGGGGAGCCTTCTATGAGACCAGATCTGAATTACCCTTTTTGTTCTCGCCACACACTTTGAGGGAGATGTTGGCTTTTTTTTTTTTTTAAATATATCTTTATTGATTTCAGAGAGAGGAAGGGAGAGGGAGAGAGAGATAGAAACATCAATGATGAGAGAGTCATTGATCGGCCTCAGCCCGCAACCCGGGCATGTGCCCTGACCGGGAATCGAACCCTGATCGCCTGGATCCTAGGTCGACACTCAACCGCTGAGCCACGCCCGGCAGGGCAGATGTTGGCTTTTTGTCTGTATTTAGAGGGGAGCCACTGGGGGCATGAGAGGTTAGAAATCCTTTCCGGAGGGGAGAGCTTAAATACACTGAGGCTACCAAGGACAGACAAGGGGAGACGTGAGGATGGGCACGGTCGAGTGTCTGGAAGTTCAGGATGGTCCACGGCAGGTAGAACCAGGACTGATATGCAAGCTACAGGGAGGTGAATTCAGCCCAGTGAGGGAGAACTATCTGCTCCAGAGGAATGGGACAGGTAGGAATCTGATCCCCCTCCCCGCTTGGTGACCCTGCTCAGAGCCACCTAAGAATCTCTTCAAGCTGACTGTGTCGCTCTCCTGTACTCCAGAGCTATTCACTGCTGCTCTGCTCGCTTCCCCAGTAACCAAAGCCTGAACCCCCAGCCTGGCACTCGAGGCCCTCCCAGACATGACCCTTCTCATTCCAGGATCATTTGCAGCTCCCTAGAGGTCCCCCTGGCCCAGTGGGTCATTCTCTGTCCCTCTGGCAGGGGGGGACTGTGGTGTGTCTGCACGCCTCGGCTCACTCTTCCCTCTCTTTAAAGCTTTGCACCCTGGTCCCATCTCCCCTTGCTCGGTCCTCTCCTGCTGCAGGCCCAGCACCAAGGTTACTGCTCCACGCTTCTACCCATCAAAAGGCCTTGCCCCCCTCTTCTAACTCCTGTAACACCAGCTGACGCCTCCCTCACAAAACCCACCCCTGTCCCCTTCCTTCCCCTTCCTTCGAGGCAGCGGGGTCAAGTATTTATGTGGCTCCTTCTCAGTGTCCGCACAAGGCTCAGGTTTCTGAGAAGAGGAGCTGCCTCTCGTTTGCCCTGTCATCCAGGGTGCAGCTCAGCCTCGGGACCCGAATGGATAAAGTTTCCAGATTCCTAAGCCGTAGGTCTTGTCCACTCCAGGCAGCTGTCCCCGCGTTTATGGGTTACACGTGGCTGCTGTACCTCCAATTCCCATTCGCTCCTCAGGGCCCTCTGGAGGGACAGTTCACCTCCTCTCTTTTTTACATAAGAAGAACCCGAGGCCTAAGAGTTGAAGTGACTCTTTCAGCGTTACCTGTGGCAAGACCCACCTGGAATCCAGCTCAAACCTTTCGCTGCTGGTGGGTCCTCATTTCCTCTCGATGTCTACAGGGCACCCACCTTCGCCGCCTGTTGTGGACACCGCGCAGGGCCAAGTCCTGGGGAAGTATGTCAGCTTGGAAGGATTTGCACAGCCTGTGGCCGTTTTCCTGGGAGTCCCTTTTGCCAAGCCACCCCTTGGGCCCCTGAGGTTCACTCCTCCGCAGCCTGCAGAACCATGGACCTTCGTGAAGAACACCACCTCTCACCCTCCTATGTAAGCATGGGCATCTTTCAGGGGAATGTTTGCCTCAAAGGGATGCAGGAAGGCACCACGGCCAGCCTCTGAGTGGCTCATCCATTGTTCTGGAATCCTTAAGATACGGTAGATCCTTAAAACATTCCAGAACTCCCACAGCGTTCTAGAGCCCTTTATTCAACAAATATTTATTGAGCACCTACTGTGTGCCAGGCATGTTCTAGGTTCCTGGGCTCCATTAGGGAATAAAACAGATACCCCTGCCTTCATGGAGCCTGTGTTCTAGCAGGGAGAGATCGATAATAAACAATACGAAAATTAATATATAAGTGATGTAATGTGTCAGAATATGGTAAGTGCTTTGGGGAAAAATTAAAAGTTGAGCAGCTGATGGGGATCAGAAGCAATGATTCTATTTTTTCTCCTGTCTTGAACTTTGCTATCTTTGGGGAGTGGGATGAGCCAGGGGGTGTGTGGGTGGGATTGCTTTGGGGTGTTGACCGGGCAAGTTCTCAGTTCCCAAGTGTGTCTAGCTACCTAGTCACAAGGAGTAATTAATGCCTGGCGCACTGGGAGGACTCAATAAAGGTTACCAATTATCATCTATGCTGGCTTCTTCCAATCCCTTAGTAGGGCAAGCAACAGCACTTGCCTGGGATGGATGAGTTGATGGTAGACTCTTAGCACGTCAGGGCTGCAAGACCCTTACAGAATCACTCTCCTCGCTTAGGCCTGGCAGGTTGGGTCTCAGAGCCGGGAAGGATTCACTCAGGGTCACCCAGCACATTAGTGGCCGAGGCAGTTCTCCTGTTACTGCCCTACAAATATTGACCCTTACCTGTCTCGGGCTCCAGATGTCTGCTGCCAGTTGAGTGACTTCTCATGGTTAATGGAAGTCTCCTGTGGACTAGACCACCTGGTTTACCAGGTGGGGGAACATGGGCAGCCGGCAGCCACCATGGGAGCCCAGTGGAGAGCCAGGGCTGCCTCCAGGGCATGCAGAAACTGTCATCTCCCAGGCAGGCAGTGGCTAGTTGCCTCCCCTCCTTGACCCGCTGCAGAAGAAGGCTCCAGGATGGGGAGAGGAGCCCAGCCTTCTTACTGTACACGGTCCTGGGAGACTTTAGTGAGCCCCAGGCCCCCCACTGTGACCCCCCCCCCCCCAGATAGCTTCCTATCCACCCCAGCGTCCCCTCTGGGAAGAACAGCTCTGTGCAGGCCTAGAGCTCCCAGCGCAAGGCCTGCCTGAGAGCAGGGGATGGCTCTGTGCTCAGCTCTGGTTGAACCTCAGGACTTTTCCTTTCTTCTGCTCCTCCCAGGTGCTCCCAAAATCCAGTGACAGCCCAGGTGCTCTCCGAGCTCTTTACCCTCACAAAGGAGGGAATTCCCTTCAGGTTTTCTGAAGACTGCCTCTACCTAAATATTTACACTCCCGCTGACTTGACAAAGAAAAGCAGGCTCCCGGTAAGTGGGCCAGCACTGGAAGGATCCTCTGGTGTAGGCTGGGGGAGGGCAAAGGCAGCTTGGGGTGGAGCGGCACAGCCAGGGCTACTTCAGGGGCCTGGGGCTTGCTTTCCTCACCACAGGAAGCACAAGTTCTCCGTACTTCAGTTGGTAGCCTTGGTGCCTGGGTGGGGGGGGACCCTGCTGTACATCTGTAACCCTCAGTGCATCTCCACGCTCTCTCACGCTAACACAGGGACACAAGTGACCGCTGTTCTTTGCAAGAGTATGAATCTGATTCCCAGAGAAACTAAGACATCGTTTCCAATAAAGTTAGAGCTTGAAGGGATCTTACAGAGAAGGCAACGGTCCAACCCTTCCTTTACAGAGCGGGGAAGCGAAGCCACCCACAAGGGTTGGCAGGACAAGAGCAAGAGTTTTCTGACCTCCAAACCAGTGCCTTATGGTACAGACAGGGAAACTGAGTCTGTGTCAGCAGCAAAGACCCTGCTCTGACAAGCCTCCCATGATGACACAGAGGTTTGGAGACAGAGCCTGGAGCAGTCCAAGAAGTACTTTCCTTTGTCTTTGCCCAAATATCTGTGATTTTCTTTTAGCTAATTTCCCTTCCTTATTGTCTGTCTGGGTTGATGTCCCAGTGAGTCAACATTTCCTCAACACGCAGAGGCCCAGAGAAGGGGCAGGCTTCCAGCTGGAAGGTGGTGGGTCTGCTGGTGGCAAGCCCTGGAGTGCAGAGGGAGGGGTGCGAGCACCCAGCGTATCCCAGGAACAACCCTTGCAAGATGTGCCCAGGGATGGGGGAGGGAGTCCGTGGACTCATGGCTGCACATTGAAGCAGCACCGCACACACTTTGGCTCAAAGAGATGGGACACAGGTTCATTCATTCATTCATTCATTCATTCATTCATTCTTCTATTATGTACTCAGTGCCCCCATGTGCATAGCTAGACTTGGGTTTAGGGGAAAGGGAGAACATAAAACCATTACCAGGCAGGCCCCTCCTTCGAGGATCCCATCACCTGGGCTGCACAGACAGACCAGCTTCCTCAGCAAATTGCTGCTGGCCACCTGGGCTCAGCCTCCACTCAGGTGGTGAAGCTCAGCCCCTCTGCCTGGGGTAGGCAGGGATGGGAGATGTGGGAGGATCAGGCGCTCTGGGGACACAGAGGCAGGAGAACCTTTCCTTATGGACACAGGCTCTGGAACTACAGGGCTTGGGTTTAAATCCTGGTTCTGCCTTTCACTAGCCGAGAGGCTGGCTCTGGGTCCTCAAAACAGGAATAGTGACATATGAGAACTCAATAGTGAATCCCAAGCTTTATCTTAGTGCCTGGCTCAGTACACAGGCAAGTACTCTTGACACCGTAGTTAGAAATGAAGGGAAGGTCTTATTCCAACCTAACAGCCAACCTACTGCACTGTGGCCATTGGCTGCAGTGTGCTGGGTGGCTCGGCATATGGGCTCTGGAGCCAGACTGCATGGGTTCAAGTCCTGCCTCCACCACTTGTCAGCTGTGTGACCTTGGACGGGTTAATTGCCTCATTCTTTCTGTCTGTTAAATGGGACAACGGTAGTCTACCACATGGAGAGTTTATTTTAAAGTGCTTAGAACAGTACTTGGCACATAGTTCTTGTTAAGAGTTCTTTTATAGTTTCACTAACAAAATAATTACAATATTATTGTTTGAGCCACTCTCACGTCCCTGAAAAAGTGAGCTCTTTAAATGTGAGAGCCATTCATTATGAATTGTGTCCACCCTCATCCTCAATTCTTACTTATAGAATTTTATAGGTTTTAAGATTATGTGTGTCAAATAATGGAAGACTTCTTGGAGGAGGTGGCATTTAGGCTGTTTTTTGGAGGACTGGTGGGATTTGAGGATGCAGAGGGAGAGGGGAGGGGTGTTAAGAAGAGATGCCACTGTGGGCACGTGTGCTGCTTGAGATGATGATTGACACGCACGAGAGGAGTTTAATTCACCACACAAGAGGTAACTAATGAAACTGAATTACAAGGGCTGCTTCAGGCAGGGTGTGTTGAGCTGGCGAGGGGTCCAGGCATGAGGCTGATGAGAGTATTAGGGAGAAGATGACACCCTTGGCCTTGGCTGTTCCCATGACGGTGTTCTCAGCGTGAAGAGCCTTGGGCGGAGGCAAGGCAGGGGCTGGAGAGACAGGCAGGGGCAGCCGGGGTGCACTGGGTGGGGCAGCGGCCTGGCCCCAGCTGGGAGAATGGGGAGGAGGGTGGCTGCCTGCTCCAGCTCTGCTGGGACAGATAAACTTTGGAGAAGGGCCTCCCTGAGTCATGGTCAAGAGGGAGGTGACCAAACCAGACCACCTCTTGAGGTCCTTCCCAGCTCTGCTTCCTACAGCTAGTGTGGCTGCTTCCTCCCTGTCCAGGTGATGGTGTGGATCCACGGAGGTGGTCTCATAATGGGCGGAGCATCCACCTATGATGGGACGGTCCTCTCTGCCCATGAAAACGTGGTGGTGGTGACCATTCAGTACCGCCTGGGCATCTGGGGATTCTTGAGGTAAGATATTGGGCTCCTCGCTGCACATGGCCCTCAAACTGAGGGTGCTAGGACCCAGTTCTGGTCATGTCATGTCAGCCCTTAAGGAGATCTTTGCTAAGTTCCCTAGTAAGGCATCCAAATCCCTTCATAATTGGTTTCCATCTACCATCTCATTTCCCAGCCTCACTGCTCCACTTGCTTCTGAGCTCTTGCATGTGTTGTTTCCTCTGCCTGGAATCCCTATTCTACCTGACAAACTCCTATTCAGCCTATAAGGCCCAACTCAAATGTTACCTCCTTTGAAATACACATCTCCTTTTTACCTGTGCTGCCACAGCACATTGCACACCTCTGAAATGACAATTAACAGGACATCCGTTAGAGCAGCAGTTTAAACATCTTACCTCTCATGGGAAAGTAAGGAAGGGACAGACTCAGGGCTGGAGCTGGGAGGTTGTCAGAGCATCTAACTCCAGTAGACAACCTTCCCAGGAGGAATGTCGGGTTCACTCACCCCATTTCCTTCCGCATTTGGCACATGCCTGGGTCAAGGCTAGCATCTTCTCCATCCAGTCCCTGTGGAGACAGGAACCAAGTTTCCTTAGGACACAGTTACTGGTATATTTTCTAAATGCACTGGCCTCAGGGCCTCGGACCCTGAGATGCTGCTAGGCTGGCTAGAGGTGGGGTGGACACTCACTGGAAAGATCTGTCGGCCTGGAGGAGGGTTGTAGGTGAGTCATGTCCCTGGATGCATTGCTTTCATTGAGATTCTTCATCTCTCTCACCCCCCGACCCGTTTTCCTGCACCCCTTTGCATTAAAACTGTTCCATCAGCTCTCCACGCTTTCTGTCCTTCCAGTCTCTCCTCTCCCCACACCAGTCAGGTTTCTACTCCGACCATGCCACTGGACTGTTCTGGTTGAGGTCACCAGTGACCCATCCGGTCTTGACCCAACCTTGGCAGCATCCACACATGATCCCTCCCACCTGTTTGAAATACTTCCTTCTCTTGCCTGCATGTTTTATACTCACACTTTTGTTCCCTGGGCCCCGGGGCCTTTGCACTTCCTGTTTCTGTTGCCTGGAATTCCTTTCTTTGGATTTTTGCAGGGCTCTTGTGCTCATTCATTCAAATCTATGCTCAGATGCTGCTGCCTCAAAGAGGCCTTCCCTGGACATATAAGCTGAAATAAGACCCCACTGCCCCATCCCTGCCTTTTTCCCTTATGCTGTTTTACTTTTTCCTGAAAGCATTTTCACTACCTGGTGTTACAGTCTATATTTATCTATTCCTTTATGATCTTTACTGTGAGCTCTGTGTAAAGATTTTGCCTGTTTCGTTTCTCAGATGTGCTCCTGGCTCTCAGAACAGTGTTTAGCACATGGCAGTTGCTCAATAAGTAGATGCCAGGTGAATGAATGTAGAGCCCTAAATGAAACAATGCTACAGGAATGGAAGACAGTGAAAATCTCCGAGGCAGGGCTGTGGAAGGCTCACCCAGAGCCCCCAGCCCAATCTGTGGTCCTGAGAACCCTACCATGATGACTCTACCCCCTCTCACCTCCCCCCATTTTTTTACTCACAGCACAGGGGATGAACACAGCCCGGGCAACTGGGGTCACTTTGACCAGCTGGCCGCACTGCGCTGGGTCCAGGAGAACATTGCCAACTTTGGAGGGAACCCAGGCTCTGTGACCATCTTTGGAGAGTCAGCAGGAGGTGAAAGTGTCTCTGTTCTTGTAAGTGTTCCTGGCCCTGATGTGGCTGCTATGGGGCCCTTGGAAGACCAGCCGTTCTAGCCATGGGCACCTTTATTAGCAAGACCTGGATTCAAGGCTGGCCCTACTCTGCGCAGAATCAGATGGTGGAGAGCTAATGACTAAACTCTCCTTGTCCCCCAGGAAGCTCGGGGTTCAGTTAGATTCCTGGGGCCGTAATAATCTCCAGCCCCAGCCGGCAACATTCCTCCTCTTCTAACTTGGCTGAGCTCTCTCCTTCCTAATCATTTTACCCTGGGGCTCGCCTCACTTGTCTTGGGGAGCAGGGTGGGCAAATTACGAGCAGGAGGCAATGGCCAGAGTTGGGCAGAGTGTCATTGTTCAGCCTAAAGCCAGATCTGCGTGTCCAGAAGACACGAGCACTAAGAACAGGGCAGGGGCCTCCTCTGATGGCTCGTCCACACCCCCGAAAGGGGACAGCAGTCTCTGAGAAAGAGGGGGGCTGGGCTGGGGAAGCAGGTAAGCAGGACTTGGGGGGAGATGGGAAGGTGGGATGGAAGTGGGGATGGGGCAGGGGACATACGCAGACACACCTGCAAGCCTGGTGTGGGGGATGGGGCCAGAGGAGACCGAGGGAGGCAAAGATGGGGAACCTGGTTAGCAGGTGCTGGGAGCTGCTGGGGCCCCTCCAGCTGCCTCACAGCTGAGCAGAGGGTCAGCTCTGTTACTATATTTTTAAAACATAGTATTTGCTTTCATAGTCAAATACTCAGAAGAAATTTTTATATTTTGTAAAGAGGAAAAGGAAACGTACAGATAAGCCTAAAGAAGAAAAGGAGACCCCGCATGACTACGTCACCCAGGGATGGTCACCATGGACATTTTGACACATGTTTCTAGTCTTTTTTCCGTGGCTCACCCTACTATGGATCCATCTATCTATCATTTATTTGTGATTTTTTTTTAAAATATATTTTTATTGATTTCAGAGAGAGGAAGGGAGAGGGAGAGAGAAACATCAATGATGAGAGTCATCAATGGGCTGCCTCCTGCACGCCCCGACTGGGGATCGAGCCCGCAACCCGGGCATGTGCCCTGATCAAACCGAGATCTCCTGGATCCTAGGTCGATGCTCAATCACTGAGCCACACCCAGGGGGCTATTAGTGATTTTTATAACAAAAACCTTCCTTAACATTACAATAGAACATAAATATTTCCCTAACCATTAGGTACTCTGCCATAATTTTATTTTTTATAGTTGCATAGTAGTCCATGGTGAGAATGAAAAATAGCTTATTCACCCAACGTCATCATTTTGGAACCCTGGATAATCTCCCAGTTTCCCAGTATAAACAGCATGAGCACGCCCACGGGGCATGGTGTGCCTCCATGATCTTTATTTTTCTTTTTTCAGTCCTCACCCGAGGATATTTTTCCCATTGCTTTTCAGAGAGAGTGGAAGGGGGAGAGAGAGAAACATCAATGTGAGAGACACATCAGTTGGTTGCCTCCCATATGCACCCTGACCAGGGCCTGGGATCGAGCCTGCAACTGAGGTACATGTGCTTGGCTGGAATCGAACCCGGGACCCTTCAGTCCACACGCCAATGCTCTAACCACTGAGCCAAACCAGCCGGGGCCATGATTGCTTTTCTTAGGGCGAATTCTTAGGAATGGAAACGGAGATGCAGAACTCTAAAGTGTTACTAGGAATTGCCAAACTCTCTTTCAGATACTTTTGATTGTTACAATCAGCGCTTGCCGCACACTCTGCATCCTCAGCTTTCACCGGCTGAGGTTTTCTTGGAGAAGCCAGGCCTCGGGGTGAGCCTGGGGAACAGGCCAGGCCAGGAGAGGACCTGTCAAGTCCACTGAGCTCAGGGTCTCCAGGGGAATGGGCCAGGGCAGAGGTAGGGAAGCTCGTGAAGACCCCCTCCCCATGAGCCTAAACTCTCTTCCTCTCCACGCCCCTCCCAGGTGTTTTCTCCCCTGGCCAAGAATCTCTTCCACCGGGCCATCTCTGAGAGTGGCGTGATCCTCACTTTTGCCCTGATCAAGAAAGACACGAAGGCCTTAGCTCAGGTAGGTCACACTGGAGAGCCCTCACCCCCTTTGCTCTGCTCTCCTGGGGTCCTCGGGCCTCCACGCCGTGGCATCCAGCAGACACCGGGAATCACAGGAGAAAGGCCGAGCAGAGGAGCAAGGAGCCAACTCGCTCTCCCTCCCAGTGGCACTGCAGGGCAAACTGGGTCAGAGAGCAGAGCAGCTTGCCAAGTGACCAGCAGGTGACCAGGGCAGAGCTCTGACTCAAGCTCAGAGCTCTGGACTGCCAACACGGTCACTGTCCACTGACCACACTCCCCAAAGTGGGCTGAGATGGGGTGCCGGGCCAGAGCGTGGGAAGCGGACTGCCGTGAAGCCTCATGTCCCCAAGGCCTGAGTTCTGGTCACCATACCCTTGCAGCATGTGGGCCTGGAGAGGTTTCTCCCTGGGGGCCTTGTGACTGGGGTGGGTTCCTGGAGAATTTATTCATTGATCCATTTGTTCCCTCAACAAATAATTTTTATATAGTCAGACATCTAGCAGCCTCGTGAGGCGTCCATTCTAATGGAGGCCACGGATTAGTGATTAAGTAATCATCCAATTATAGAATGTCAGCTGTGACAAGAGCAATAAGGAGAGGTACTTAATTTCAGGAGAGAATTCAAAAGGAGCACTTAGTCCAGGGTGTAGGGGGATGTTATCAGGAAAGGATTTCTGAAGAAAGTGATCAATAAGGTGAGATCGTAAGGATGAGCAGGAATTTACTTGGTGAGAAATGAATGTTCTAGGAAGCAGGGACATGTGTAAATGTCCTGTGGCAGGAGGAAGTATCTTGAGTGAGAGAGAGTAAGGCTGATGTGGCCAGAGCAAAAAGAGCAGAGGGAACCTGGAGTGAGCTGAGGATGGGGACATTGGCAGGGGCCATGCTGCACAGGACCCTGGTGAGGACTTTGTCTTTATCTGGAGACTCTTAGGAATCCAAGGAAGGGAGAGCAACAAAGGGGTCTGTGGATGAGTGCCCGCTGGAGCTGGGGATGGGAGCATTGTAGTTGGGCTATGAGAGTGGCTTCATGGTGTGTGTGGGGGGGGTGGGGGGGGTGGGGAGGTGGCAGGAGCCAGATTTAAAAGGGCTGGTAAGTAGGAGGGGAGGAAATGAAGACACCAAGAATTTTGAGAATGTTTTCCAGAACTCTTTGGCTGTAAACAACAGAAATCCGCTTGACCAGGCTTAAGTCGGGAAAGAGGGAATTTATTTAAAGGAAACAGGTGGCAGAGATGGGGCTAGAGTTCACTATTAAACAGGAACTAGAAATTGGCAAATGAAGGGAATTTAAGACTTTTATTCTTGCTCTTGTGTGCTTCCCTCAACCCCTTTAATGTACACTCTCCATGGCCCTGCCATCGTGGAGCCTGCCTCCTTCTATTTCAACTTCTCCTCTGGCCACACTTTCCAATATTTGGTAGAGGCCAAATGCTAGTAAGAGGATGAGCCAAGATTTGAAACCGGACAGTGGGATTCTGGGTTCCGTGCTCTTAAGCCCACTCCATGCTGCTCTCCTTTAGACATTCAGTTTCGGGATCATTTTGCCCATTTTATGAGAGATAAGGTAACTGAGACAGAGGTTGTATAATTGGCCTGACTGAGACCCAGGACCCATACCTGCTGGTCTAGAGAATTTTCCCCTACCCCCTACTGCCTTTAGAAATTGAGGTTGGGATAGAACACTTCCTACTGATTGACAAAAGGAACAAGGCTCTTGAATTCTGCTGTTGCCTGTGATCACTGCAGAAAATTGCTACCTTTGCTGGGTGTAAAACCACCACATCAGCGGTCATGGTGGACTGCCTACGTCAGAAGTCAGAGGATGAGCTCTTGGAGGCGTCAGAGAAAATGGTAAGTGTATCCATTCTCCCCTGGCCCTGTAAACATGGCCCCAGGCTTCATCATTCCAGCTGCCCCCTTGCCCCAAGAAAAACCGCCTGGGACAGCATCTTGACTCTCAGGAGTAATGTCACCCCTGAATCTGAATGGGGAATTTCTTTTTTTCTTTTATGTTATGAAATATCTAAAAATGTTAGCAAAGTCTAAAACTAACATAATAATCAATAGTGTAATAATTCCCCAGCTCTGTCAAAATTTACTCTTTTGTCATTCTTGTTTTCAAAGATATTTTGAAGAAATTAGATATTGTTTACTCCCAGGGGTAACTACCATCCAGCGTTTGGGGAATGGGGATATTAAGAACAAAGATTCTCAGAAAGGTTTTCAAAATTCATCTTGGTTAATTTAGAAATGATCAATTATAACCCAGTGGTGGCCCAATTTTCTAGATTTTCTGAGACCTTGCCTTAGTTGTGATTCTAGGGTAACCATCTATCCATCCATTCATCCATCCAACCATCCATTTATCCATCCATCCATCCATCCATCCATCCATCCATCCATTCAACCATCCATCCATCCATTTGTCATCTTATTATCTATCTGTCCACCCACAAATATATACAATTCATCAATATTATTTTATCATTCTACTATCAATCTATCCATAACTTTTATTAATCTATTATCAATCATTCACGAACCATCCAGCTACGATGTATCTTCACTCCACCATTCATCCTTTTAAAATCAGCGATCCATTTATCACATATATGCCAGTTATTACTCAACCATCCAATACATCCATACTCCATGTATTGACCAAATCCATCCATTTATCCATCCATCCATCCATCCATCCATCCATCCATCCATCCATCCATCCATATATCCATCCATCCATCCATCCATCCATCCATCCATCCATCCATCCATCCATATATCCATCCATATATCCATCCATCCATCCATCCATCCATCCATCCATCCATCCATCCATCCATATATCCATCCATCCATCCATCCATCCATCCATCCATCCATCCATCCATCCATATATCCATCCATCCATCCATCCATCCATCCATCCATCCATCCATCCATCCATCCATATATCCATCCATCCATCCATCCATCCATCCATCCATCCATCCATCCATCCATCCATATATCCATCCATCCATCCATCCATCCATCCATCCATCCATCCATATATCCATCCATCCATCCATCCATCCATCCATCCATCCATCCATCCATCCATCCATCCATATATCCATCCATCCATCCATCCATCCATCCATCCATCCATCCATCCATCCATCCATCCATATATCCATCCATCCATCCATCCATCCATCCATCCATCCATATATCCATCCATCCATCCATCCATCCATCCATCCATCCATCCATCCATCCATCCATATATCCATCCATCCATCCATCCATCCATCCATCCATCCATCCATCCATCCATCCATCCATATATCCATCCATCCATCCATCCATCCATCCATCCATCCATCCATCCACCCACCCACTAGTATGGTGGAAGTACAGAGAAGAGGATCATTCGTTATGGTCAGCAGGGATGCCTCACAGAGAAGGTGACATTTGAGGACTGTTGCATGGCTATGGCGTGGGTCATTACAGGGAAGCTACAGTAGGATAGACACCAAGAGAATACAGCACCTAAGGCCAATGGGAATAATTCCCTTTTTTGTGGGGAGGGTATGAATGTGAGCCCCAAAGTAGCCTGAGTTTCTAGACATCCTGTCTGAACCCTGGGCTGTTGAATACATTCCTGGGCACCTGGGGGCTGGCCTCTCACACTGAACTCTGTTCTGTTTCCATGGGTTGAACCTAGGGTGGCCTTAGGGCTTGGATACTGGTTTCTCAGGCTCAAGTAAGGTGTTTTATTTAAAGAATTAAAACACAGCTGTTTTCTGATGCCTGGAAAGAGGCACAATTATTCCATGTGGCACAAGAGGACCCAGTTTGTAAGATTGTAAGGGGGAGAACTGGTGACTTTTGCAAAACCCAGAGAACCTAAGAGCCCATATTACCCTTCTGAGATTTTCTGCGATAATGTGGAAGTCTTTCCATATTTATCCACTCTCCCAACACACACACACACACACACACACACACACACACACACACACACACACATCATAAACACCTGGCCTGGCCAGTAGAGCTACAACTCATAATGAAGGGACCCTACTAGTTAGTTTCTGCCTGCAAGTCAGACCTGTTAGCTGCAGTGTAGCATTAAACCAGTGCAATATTGGTGAGCGTACACAAAGTGAAGCATGGGGTGGGGTGAATTTCAGCGAGGTTATGTGAGTGAGGACTTTCTGATGCAAGATGAGAAAACTCTTTGCAAAGTGTCTTGAGCAGAAAAAATAATGTATTGTAACAAAATCTTCAGATAACTGAGAAGTTCAGGAGTAGCTGGCTTCAGGCATGGCTAGATCCAGATACACATATGTTATTTAGAATCTGTCTCTACCCCTCAATTTTTTACTTCTCAGTGTTGGTTTTACTCTCAGGCAGGTTTGTCCCCTGGGGAGATTAAAGGCAACAAAAGCACTCTAGACATACATTCTATTGAAACTGGACACAATGGTCGGACTGCCTGTCACCACTTGAGCCAATTAAGCAGAGAGAGGGTTGAATCATATGAGCTTTTATTTCAATAATGCCAACAAATTGAGAGAGCAGGAGGATTTGCCCACATAAAATCTGTTCTCTCTCTCCTTCCTAGCTGGTTGATTGTATAGGGGTGAGGAAGAAAGGCTACATGTAAGAGGGAAAGAAGGGGGATGGTTGCAGGGTCTGTGGTTCCTGTGTCTCCTTCCAGGATCTTGAAATTCAATAACAAGGTAGTTAATTTTCAATGGTGTTAAAACCCAGTTCCATCTGAGATGAATGAAGATTTATTTCTGTGATATCAATGACATTATTCATGGAAAATTCATATTATTAGGTAAACTTCTCAAATGTATTATGATGGAGAAATCATGATGTCTCTGAGAGATTTCTTATAAAACGAAGCCAATGGATTGAGGGCCGCAGCTGACTTCACTACGATGATGATGTCATCAAGAGATTGCTGGAAACATTTTTGAGCAAATATTATATTAACTGCTTTTATCACTCGCTTTATGCATGAAACAGAAGTTCCAAATGCTTTCAGGTTACTTCTAAGTGAAGCCCATTTCTAATGGACAAAGATTTTTGATCAGCAAAAATAGTCAAAGAAAAGGTGCTGCAGGATTTACAGGCAACAATTTTAGAACCAGATTCCCAAAGTATTTTAATGAATAGCAACATTATTGAAAGAATTATATATAGCATTATTTAAGAAAATAACATTTGACTATAAGCCTTGTGCTCCTTTTTTGGAGAAATTTGCTTTCTGTTTTGCAAAATATATGATTTTGTGTTTTCTGTGAACTTTCAAAGACAAATATTTCAGGGGAGTGTGTAACATAATGAAGCACATGGGCCATGGAGTTAGCTAGGGATTAAATTCATGTCAGCCCTTTAAGTAGTGTATGAGACTCAGTTTCTTCATCTGTAAAATGGGGATAAGAGGACTTCAGTGGGCTGTTAGGCATGGCAATGAGTCAGGTACTTAGAACAGTGCCTGGTTTGTGGCAGATAATAAGAGGTAGTGATTACGAGTGCTATTTTTTTATGATATTATGTGTTTGACAAAAGGACTGTCAACTTTTTTCTTCTCATTAAATTACTCCCATTAGTCTTGAGAAATAATATGCTTTTCTGTTTTGGTTTTGTTACTTCAGTGATTGAAGTGAAAAGAAATTTCCCTGAAAAAACAAAACAAACAAGCAAACAAAAAACCAGTTCCAACAGTTCCTGGGACCTGAGAAAGGTCAGCATTCCTGAGGCAAACTCCCTGAGGCAGGTCAGGCTTCAGGCACAGCAACCAAGTCAAAGAGCAGCCTGTCCTTTGTTCTCAAAATGTATTTTCTTTTCTAGGCAATGGACCCACCCAGGCCCCAAGGTGTCTCTTATCTTTTTACAGCCTCTGTTTTTCTTCTTGCAGCACACCCTCCAGTTTCCCAGGGTTTGCAAGACAACCTCTTGTCTATAGTTGTTAGTAAGGTGGAGAATTATTGAACATCTGTGGTCCGATCCCTATTAGGTGCCCTCCCCGCTTTCACAACCACAGTCAATTGAGCATGATCAACATCTCCACCCCCAGCACTATCTGCCTAGAAATCCCTTTCCTAATAACTCTAGCAAGAGTTATACTAGCCTGACGCGGGCACCATGCCCATCCATGAACCAATCTCTGTGGTCAGGAAGATGGGGCATCCCAGGTGTTATAGAGATGCCTGGACTCACACAATGAAGTTGAGGGAGTCCCCTAAAGGAAAATTGGGGTGTGTTGTTGCCTAGGGAACAAGAGGAATGGATGGAGGGCAGAGCAGGCACAAACAACAGACATCCTCTCCAGAGCTCCCCCCTCCTAGACCCTTGTGCTCATGCCCAGGGGAGCCAGTGTCCTGCCCACTTCCTCTTTGCCCAGTCCGGGTGGCACTGGGAGGGAGAACCTGGTACCTTCGGTGCACAGCTGACAAAGACCAGCCTTTCTCCCACGAAGCCTCCTCACCCACACCCTCTGCCTTTGTTTTCACAGAATTTTTTCAGTATGGATTTTCATGGAGATCCCAGAGAGGTAAGGACCTTTGGTTTCTTGATTACAGGTTTTAAATCTTGACACCGTTAAGCTCCAGTTAAAGATGAATAAAAATTCTCCCTGTGGACTCACAGTAACTCCTTGTGTTTATATTTCTGAAGCCCAGAGAGGGGCAGTGACTTGCCTGGGTAACACAGCTAGGAGGACCAGATGTGGGACTGGAACCCCTTCCCATGACTCCCAGTCCAGTGCTCTTAGTCATTAACTCTGTGTGCCCTGAGCCCAGCCTACACCCTTTCTTGGTTTCATTTCCTGCTCCCCAAAATGCCCCAGTGGGAGAAGGCTGGACTAGAAACTCCCACCACGGGAGGTGGAAGTAACTGGATGAAGGTTCTTCAGGAGCCTGCACTGAGGAGCCCAGTTCTTCTGCGAGGCTGCAGGTTGATTAGCCATATGGGCTGCACTGTTTGCAGGGCCACCAGGAAGGGAGCCAGGAATCTCAGTCCTGAGGACACCGCCCTCCTCCCAGCCATGCAAGAAGCTCCAACAGTATCCCCCCCACCTCCTTCGCCCACTCCTCCCACCTTCCAAAGGGTTGCCAGGTTCTGATGACATTACCTCTGTAACATCTTACAATCCCGCCCTCTGCTTTCTCTCGGGATAGGAGCACTTATCTTAGAAGCTGTCTTGAGGATCAAGTGAAATTTATCCAGTCATTCGGCAAAGATTTCATTAGCACTTACTATGTGCCAGGGCCTGGGTTTTGAGCTGGAATGTACAGCAAAACAGGCAAAGCAGACACAAGCCCCTGCCGTCTTGGAGCCGGGAGAGAGCACCATCAACAAATTAAATATGTAGCGAGTCTGATGATGGCCGGCGCTACAGGGAAAAGACAGTGGGAAATGGAGATAGAGTTTGCCAGTGGTTTGAGCTTACATAGTGGGATCTGGGAATGACTCCATGCGAAGGTGACGTGAGAGCCAAGTTCCAGGGGAGGGGCGGGCCAGCTGTCAGGAAAAGTGGAGGCAGAGGAAATAGCAGCTGCAAAGGCCCGGAGGCAGGAGGCCAGTGTGGCTGGAGTCGAGGGAGTGAGGGGAGGGAACGGGCTGAGGCTAAATGGAAGGGAGGCGACGGGGTCGCTTAAAGGAATTGGATTTTGATTCCAAGCGAGATGGAACATCTTGGGGTTTTTGAGCAGAGGAGTTACGACCTTAGGTTTAACAAAGGGGATCTTTGGCTGCCAAGTTGAAATAGACGGTAGAGAAAGGACAGAAAGGCGCAGGGATACCAGCTGGGAGGGCCCTGTGCCACCCAGATCAGATGAGGCTCTTGTCTCTCCTGGACTTTCATTCCCTTCACCTCTACTTTCCTTCCCCGCCTCCCTGCTGCCATGCCTGATGCTGCAGGTCAGGGCATGTCATGCCGGAGCCAGCCGGCAGGCGAACGAGGACCTGATTGAGGGGGTGAGGATTAGAAAAGAAAGAAAAAGACAAAAGGATGGGATCGGGAGGGCCACAACCAAGGCAGAGCTAAGTTAAGCTGAGTCAGGCTGAGGCCCCGAGTTTATTGATTACAAGCCTTTTATAGTGCACCCAAACAATACCCCAAGCAGTGAAACAATGCCCCCAGCAGTGACCTTTACACAATTCAAATTCCCGCATATCCGCACCTGTTTATCGAGACTTGATGTCTCCAGGTAGAGCAATAAATCTATTGTGCAAAGCTTCTACTGCCCTAAAGCAATGTTTAATCTTAAAACTAAGCTACAGGGGGTAGAGGTGCTAGCTCAACCGACCCACCCTGCGGGTCAACGTGCCAGAGATTTCTCTCTAAGGCGGCGCTAGGGTCGGCGAGCCCCTGGAGGTATTCCAGGGCAACACCCTACCAGGGAGACTATTCATGAAGGGCAGCCAGCCGGCTCCCCACAATGTCACCCCCTTTTTACAGCACAAATCTCCTTGTCTCCATGGAGTTATTCCTTCAAAACACATCCCAGTGCCTGCTATGCACCAGGCATGGTGCGGAAACGGACTGCCCCCCCTGACCTCTCTCCAGTCTGCCCTGCAGCATCCCTCCAAGTCCAGGACTCTAGGGGTTTGAGTTCCTGGCATCCCGTCGCTCCTGAGGCTCCCCCTCTTTGGAAATTCCCACATCTTTCTTTCTTCGCCTGCTGGTGCTGCTCGTTCCCCAGAGCCTGCCACAAAAGTCCGGTTTCCACGTGGCCTGCCCCGTGTCTTCCTTCCAGAAAGAGCCGCTCTGCTTGTTGGCTTGCGCAGCAGCCTGTCAGAGCAGGGGCGGCTCCCATGTCCTTCTCAGCTGACAGTCATATTGGGTTAGGATCTGGGCCCTGTCCTGCTGGGTCAGGTTCACGTGACAGAACTGCAGGCAGCCAGAACTGGCCGCTCACTCCTCAGCCTTCGAAGAGCAGACATAGGCCCTGAGAACTGCAGGGTCTCAGAGCCTAGGCATGGCCCAGGCCCACCTTCCATCAGGGAGGGAAATGCAGCAGGCGGGACTGGTGTCCTCAAGCGGGATCTGTAATGACACTGCTCATGAGTCTACCTACTGCTTGCCAAGCCCTTTCAACGTACCAGGTACTGTGCTGAGCATTTCCACATGGTCAGTCATTTAATCCCCACAACAACCCATTTTCTAGATGAGGAAACTGTAGCACGCACAGGTGAAATTACTTTCCCAAGTGATCTGCTAGGAAGTGGCAGAGCCAGGTTTCAAATCCAGATTTGTGACCAGAGGCTTGCAGGAACCTAACCCTGTATTTCCCCTGGGAGCAGTGGCTCAGTGTTCACTAATTCCGAGTCCACGGTGACTCTACAGAACGTAACCACTGTGAAGAATGAGAATTGACTATAGCGAGAGAGAGATACATGTAGATATATGTACACTTGACACTGAATTTTTTATATGAAATAAAAATATTAACATAATATTTTTATATATTTCAATTTGAGGGAGATTTCCCCCCATCACCTGCCCATGCTAATCCCTCGGGGACTAGTTCTGCCCTCTGGGGTCACAGACTTAGCCCCTTTGTTAGGACCCTGAGCTCTGTGGTCGCTGCCCACAGGCACCCGGGTGTCTGTGCTGGCCCTGCCCAGGCGGGCTGAGAGGCGGGCACGGTGTGACCTGGAGACGGGCCGCACAGACACTCTTCTGTCCTCTTACCCAGAACCATCCCTTCGTGTCCTCTGTGGTTGATGGGGTGCTGCTGACGAAGATGCCAGAAGAGATTATGGCAGAGAAGCAATTCAACTCCGTTCCATACATCATCGGGATCAACCAGCAAGAGTTTGGCTGGATTCTCCCAATGGTGAGCACGGCTGGGCCTCTCAGACTCGCCTCGGCTCCCATCCCATCAGCCTCCCATCTCTGGTCGCAGGATCTTTTCCTCCTGACCCCGTCTGGGTTCAAGGCAGCTGCCCCCTTTGCACAAGTTGACATTTCCATGGAAACCTTCTCTGGGATGGCCCAATTGACACCTGGGTGGTGGAGGCCTGGGGACCCCTCTCCCAAACTCTCTGATTATCTCCAGCCCAAGAACCCTGAAATGTAGGTGCTGGGAGGGCCGGTAGAGAGAATTATATCTGCAGATGGGGAAACTGAGGCCTGGGAAGTGGAGGAGCTCAGGAGTAAGGGGAGTGAGACCTGGGGCTCTGCAGCCTCTCCCCTCGGGCTCGGTGCTCACAGTTGCTCCACAAATCCCCACGCGGGCTCTTAGTCACCTAATTAGAACGATTCAGAGGAGCTTGCTGCCCCTTGAGGTAAAATTGACCTCTCCAAGTTAGCAAGGGCTTTCCCTTCTGTCGAAGAGAAACAAAGCTGGACGCTAGTTGAAGCAGTTTCAGGCTTAACTCAGAGCCTGAAACGAAAGGCTGGCGCCGTCTCAAGGCTGCCGCGCAGGGGCCCGTCCGTCGACGAGGCCCGGGTCTGTGAAGCGGTTCTTACCTGGGGGAGCAGGAAGCCTCTCCTGTGTGTGTCAGGAGCGGTGCTGTGAGTCGAAGCAAGGTGCCCCTGAACCTTGGCAGTTCTCGTTCGCAGGGACTGGGAGACAGCAGGAGTTGTCCTGAGCATCTGCATTTCAGAGGGCTGGCTCCCAGGTCCTTGAGCAAACAGTATGGGTGGTAGACTTACCTCTCCAAGGGCAGAGACAGGATTCACAACCGCAAAGGGCTCTGAGAGGGGCTTCAAGGGCCTGTCTGCCTAGCACCAGGCTTTGGCTGGAACAGTCAATTCTCCTGCAGCAGGAGCTGTCTCGGGGGCTGGGGTCAGTCATCCTAAGCTGCTAGGAGCCGCAGGAGAGTTTGGTCAGGCTCTTAGTGCGGAGGTGTGGATGGGATGGTTATGCGTAGAGCTGTTCTGCAGTTCTCACTTGAGACAGGTCAAAGGTTATAGGGAAGGTCCAAAGCCACGATGACAGGATTCAGGGCTTCCTTGGTCATCCGAGAGGTGTGGGGGTATTTGTCATCCACCCCAGAGCCCCATCCTTCAGCACCAGCTTGCAAAGGGCTGGGGCAGCTCCTCTTAACCTCTGCTTTGCCTTCTTTGCACCCCTTGAGTTCCTGGATATAAGTCCATTTCATTTATTGATTTTGCCCAACTCATCCAAGACCTTGCTGGTCAAGGCCCGACAGGTTGGCTGGTCAGTTTGGTTCTTCCTGTTAATTCCCAATGATTCACAAAAGCTAAACCATTTTTTTAACAGATGTTGGGTTACCCAATCTCTGAAGACAAGCTGGACGAGAAGCTGGCCGCTTCACTCTTGTGGAAGTCCTACACCGCCACTGTAAGGGGCTGAGACCCAGGGAGGGACAGGGCATTGCCTCAGATCACTGAGGATTAAGTCGCTGAGGATTAAATTCCAGAATGAAGACTGGAGCCAGAGGGTTTTCTCCCCATTTTTTGCCTTTTCCACCTTGCCACTGGGGGAGGGGAGGGTTTGCACAGGACTTGAGAGTGTCACCATAAACACAAGCCTTCCTCGCTGGCTGGAGAAGTGGTGTCACTCACCGAGGGTGGCAGTCACTTACACTCTTGATCCATTTCAGAACATCCCTGAAGAACTGACTCCAGCGGCCGCTGAGAAGTATTTAGGAGGGACAGACGACCCTGTCAAAAAGAAAGACCGGTTCTTGGATATGATGGGAGATGTGTTGTTTGGTGTCCCAGCTGTGATTATAGCCCGTGGCCACAGAGGTGAGTCCCAGAGACTGGACAGGAGGGGACATCAACCCCACCGACTTCAGTCTGTGTCCTGCCCACCCCTCAGCATAGACATATATGTACAAACTGCAGAAGGTCAGGCCTCCTAGGCTGGTTCCATGTGGCCTGAGGTGGGGCACTGTCCTATTTTGGTTTCTGCCAGAAGAAGAATCTGAGAAAAGGGTCCAAATGCAACTAGTTTATTTGGAGATGATCCCAGAAGACACTGTTAGAGGAGTGGAGAGGTGACATGGGAAGGAGAGGGAGCCAGTCGTGCTGCATGGCCAAGCAAATACTCGCCATGAACACCTGGAGCTGGGGTGCCCTGGGCATCCAGCAGGAGCCATGTCTCAGGGTTACCCTAAGTGATGAAGGAGCCGGGGTATTTATCCTTCTACGTTGGTTAAAGACTGTTCACAAGGGGGTGTTAATTCCCTGGAGCGCCGACCTACTGTACTATGGGCAGAGTGGTCTTTGCTGGCTGAAGACCTCAGGCAAAGAGCTACCGATGCTGGAGGTGAAGTCAGGCTGGCATGCCCAGAAGTAGGAATCGGTGAGGCACCAACAGCATGTGCCCCAGGGGCTCCTCAGCTGAGGTTATGGGGCCTGTGGGCTAGATGGCCAATCTTGGAAGATGGGTTCTGGAAGGTTTCCAAGGTCAGAGCCAGTGGAGCTGGGGGAAGAGCAAAAGCAAGCGTAGGGTCAGGAGGGCTGTCCAAGACCAAGAAAACCAAAGGGGGGGAGCAGTGGCAGGTGTGGGGGCAGGTCCATGCCTGTGGCCAGCTTTTGTCCATCCGTATGTGTGTGGGGTCTACCACGGGGCCTTGGGCCTTCCGGCATTGACCCAAGGCTGTGTGGGCGGGTGTGAGGTCAGGGAGGGGTGAGCTCACCGAGAGAGGAGGTGCTCTTTCTGGGCCCTTCCTTTCCTAGGACCCCTCCTTCACCTAGTCAGTAAGCCGGGAAATGGTTCTCTGGTCCACACCTCTCTGTCTATGGTGCTGGGAGGGTTTTAAAGTTCTCAGTGTCATAAACATGATAAAAAGTAGCTATAGCTGACCTCCTGTGTTTCCAGGTGTCCAGCACAGTGATGTTCATTCTAGTCACTGCTTCCCCCTCCCAAGGGTCCTGATGAAAGAGGTCAAGTCTGTTCTTTCATAAACCTGGTCTTGCCTCTTGCTTCGTGTCTAATTGGCAGTACCCCTTTCTGTAATTTTTGCTGATCCCAACCTGGACTTGATATTTTTGGCTGATATCTCTTGACTTTGAGTTCAGGAGGGGTTTTTTTTGTTTTGTTTTGTTTGCCAGGACTACACAGATTTTCTGAATGTGATTCTTTCACTTTTGTATTTGTCTCACACTCTTTTTGATTCAAAAAACATTTCTGAATATAAAATTAATAACACAGTTGTAGAACGTTTTGAAAACCTGGGAACACATGAAGAAGAGACTCGATATCACCCACAGTTCTTTGCCTTGGAAGAACCCGCTATACATTTTCAATGTATTTTCTTCTAATAAGCTTTCCATGTCTTACATATAACTTGAAAATTAATTTCATATTGTTTTTGTTCCTAGAACACTATGTGGTTGGCATCTCCTCAATGTCAATGTTTAACAAGGGGATCACGGGCCACAGAAGGGTTGATCTCCCAGACAGCACCTCTTGCCAAACCAAGAGGTGGGGAGGCAATAAGTAAATTACACCTTCCGGCTGGGATGGCAAATGTCGGTAAACTATTTTGTGGATGAATATTTAATGATGTAAGAAGTGATTACAGTCATTACCAGATAACATACCCAACATTATCCCAATTTTATTTAAATAGAAGGGATATGTGCTAAAATATTAACAGTGTTTTCTCTGGATGGTGGGATTATAAGTGATTTTGTTCATTTTCCTTTTTTCAACATTTTCCAAATTTTTACTGTCCCCAAGGGGTACCTATTGGGCTGCAGGTACCCTTCAAAGGGATGAAAAGTAGTCTGTTATCAGTGAAATATAGTAAACTGTATGTACTCGGGTGTTCCTGCGTGAATTCATCAATAGGCAGAGGGGTTTAGGTGAATTGACCCAATGCCCCTATAATAATAGCTATTTTGAGTGGATTTACCCAAGGTCTCAACCATTCATTCATTCATTCATTCATTCATTCATTCAACAATTACCTGGCTCAGATTTGTTCCACCTGCACCCTTAATCAACTCCGGGAACTTCTCAGAGTCTCTGTTTCTCTCTTATGCTGACAACCCATGTGCAGGACACTGTCTAGCACACAGCTGGCGCTCACATGGGCAGCTGCTACTGATATGATTGTTGTTTTGTGCTCAGGGCCCCAGAGGCCTTGGCGCCACCTAGCTGTGCATCCTGTGTTAATTGTGTTTTCTCAGATGCCGGAAACCCCACCTACACGTATGAGTTTGGGTACCAACCAAGCTTCTTCTCGGACGTGAGGCCCAAGACGGTGAAAGGGGACCACGGGGATGAGATCTTCTCGGTCTTCGGGGCTCCGCTTCTAAAAGGTGATGGCCCTACAAGCTTGGAGATAGGAGATCTGTGGTCAAGGCTCAGTTCGGTGGCCTTGGGCAGGTTCCTCCTTCCCTCCGGGTCTTAGTTGTCCGAATTCAGCGTGACAGGTTGAACGACAAAGGTTCTTGCTCTGACATGCACGGTGGAGAGTGTGCATGCGTGTCCTCTCATTCCTGGTCACTCTGAAGATCCAGACCGGGGCATCAGTGATACAGGGCCATGCTCCAGGGCTAAAATATCACCAGTCACATCCCACTCACAGAGCCTATCAGAAATAAGAGTAAGGCTAGAACTGGTGTTAACCTTGAACCAGGGCTAATGTACGCCCCTCTATCTACCCAACCACCTATCTACCTATCATCTATCATTTATCTAAGACTCTTATTTTTAAAAATCTAATGTATTTAGGAATATGATATTTTAGACAACCTTCCACAAATGTCTTCAATACCGTAACTATCAGCAGTTATAGACGACTTGTGTGCGACCCGCCTCAGGGCTGTTGGACACACCAGCGCCATATCCTGACTGGATGACGCCTTAGGCTCCTTGGGCTCTGTGATTTTTCAGATTCTGTGAAAATGTGGATGGATGACAGAGATTAAGAACACACCCAAAAAACGACAATCCTGGGAGGTGGGGTGGCTGTAGCAGAAACCCTGGGTGTGGCATTGAGACTCTGAAGGGGGCAGGCGGGCACAGAACACAAAGGCCTTAGCTTGTGTGCTGACCAGAGTCCTTCGCCGAGTCCCCCATCAGTAACTCTCCAGTTCCAAGTGCACACAAATGACCCAGGGTCTTCGTAAAATGCAGCCTTTGACCCAGTAGGTTTGGAGTAAGGGCTCAGATTCTGGATTTCTAACAAGCACGCAGGTGATGTGGCTGCTGCCGGCCCATGAACGCACTTGGAGCAGCAAAGGCTTTTCCTCTTCTTCCCTCCAGACGGTGCCTCCGAAGAGGAGATTAAACTCAGCAAGATGGTGATGAGATTCTGGGGCAACTTCGCTCGGACTGGGTGAGCAGAGCAGGGCAGGGCTGGGGGGCCAGGGCATGTTTGTTGGGAGGAGTAGCTTCTAACATGGGGGGTCAGACTCCTGGCTGAGACCTCCGGCACGAGAGCTCTCTGAGGACAGACTGCCCGGGAGATGGTGAGGCCCGGGCTCCGGAGGCGTGCAGGTCCTTTGGGGAAGCTGGGGGATTCCTGCAAATTGCTGAGAGTTGTTTTGACCACACAGTAGCTTTGGGGCGTTTCTATTTAATTATTTTCTGTTCCCAGGAACCCCAATGGGGAGGGATTGCCCCACTGGCCTGTGTACGACCAGGAGGAAGGATACCTGCAGCTGGGCGTCACCACCCAGGCAGCCCAGAAGCTGAAAGACAAGGAAGTGGCCTTCTGGACCGAGCTCCTCACCAAGGACACAGCCAAGAAGCCGCCCCAAACAGAGCGCGTTGAGCTGTGAATGGGAGGCCCAGCCGGCCTCAAAGATCTGGGGGGCTTTAGGGGGAATTGTACAGAAGATGTTTATGGGCTAAATAGGCATCTTATTGTCTGGTGGGAGTGGGCAGAGGCCACGGAAGGAGAACTTTTATACCCTGTGGCCTTAATTTTGGAAATAATATTCTTTTGGTGACCAAGTCAGTGTCTGTGTCTTGAGCTGGAAGCTAATCCATCCCCTTGGCAGATGGTTGGGATAGTCCACTGTCATTCATCAAGGGCTTCTCTTCTCAGCACTGTGACCTGCCCCACGGAGAAGGGCATCTCGGGGGGGGGTCACAGGTGCCCACAGAGAGAAGCCACCAGTGGAGAGGAGAGGGACAGTGAGCACAGAGGGGACATAAGCCAGGCATTGAGAGGGTCTAGTACTGAATTCAAGCTAGAAGGGCACCAAGGTGAGCACTTGACCACCTCTACATATGGACACAGGGAGGCCCAGAGAGGGCAAGGAACTGGCTCCACGTCACCCAGGAGTCATTGTCCCAACTACTGGAGCCAAACTGGGGCCTCCTCACTCCTAAGATGGAGTTCTTTCTACCACATCGCCTGGCCATCCCCAGGCTAACCCCTCCATGCAGGGATGGCACTGTCCCCTTGACCACGCTCTCTGCTGCGTCTGCCTACAGCTGCTCCCCAAGCCCCTCCAAGCTCCCGGGCACGAAACCAGCTCTTTCAACGATACATTTCCCTTGTTCTGGGAGCTGTGAGAGGCCTGAGGCTTTGAGCAGAGGAGTGGGCTAGGGGATGCCCTTCGAGGACTCTCCTTCTGGTGGCAGCTGTCACACACACAGCCCCTAGGTGACAGATACAGCATGTTCCCACCCCACCCTTCCTCTCAGTCTTCTGACAAGCCTGGAGCAGGGAGGGGGTTATTTTTATCAGGTGGGAGAAATGCCCTATCCAAGGTCACACAGCTGGCACAACTGAGTGGGCACACGGGAATTGGTGTCTGTTTTCAGATCCTGGTGGCTGCAGCAATTCGGTCCTTGGGCCGTCAGGTCCTTTCTGCTCACCTGTGCACTGGCACCAGGGACAGAAAGGAAGGCAAGTTAGCTAGTGACCAGAGGCTCTGCGGTTAGACTGTGGGCTCCTCAGTGTCAGGACCAAGGTCAGATTCGTTTTCATGGTCCCCAGCAAGTGACTGGCAGTAGAACTAGATGGACGGACTGATTGATGGCCAGCCAGATGCTTCTTCATAAGGCGGAGGTGGACAGCAGCCTTCGGTAATCTGGCGATTATGCCTCTGAATGCTCTAATAATAATAGTAACTGAGATTGTGTGTCTTCATGATCAATTACTTTTCATATTAACTCAAAGACTCTTCACAACAACCCTTTGAGGTACATACTTGATATCAACCCAGTGAAGGTTACACAAGGCCCAAGAAAACTTAACTAGTAAGTGACAGATAAGACCAGCTACATCGTTTGCTGTGCAAAAATAAAACCAAGAGAAAATACTCTTATTTTAAAAATTATTAAGAATTTAAGATGGCAACAGCAGAGCATTAAAGCAGAGCCTGGAGCCCTTCTGAGGGAGAGGGTCCCTGTGTGGCTGCCTGAGCCCTGGAGACAAAGCTGGGACATGGACCTGGGCAGTCTGTCTCCAGAGCCTGGGTCCTTAAGTGCAAAGCAATCCTTCCTTCCTACACTGGACAAAGGTCAAAAGTCCTTATCTGGGCTTGTCCTGGCCTCTAACTTCATTCCCCTACTCCGGCCAGAGGCACCCATTTGGCTGAGGGTGATTCTCTGCTGTCCTCTTGTGGGCAGTGGCCATATAGCCGCACCTGCCTCAGGGGTGGAGCCAGGGCCCCAACCCCAGACCAAGACTCCCAGCGAAGTGCTCAGTAGCAGTGACTGCCTGTGCGGACACATCCGGGACAGCCTTCAAACTGGTCTCTTGCAGATTCTAGAGTTTTAACCATGCAGGGGCTGCTTGGGTGGGAGCTTCCAAACCTCATTCCTTCTTCAAACAGAGATTAACTGCCTTCTGGCCCACGTGTCCTTCCCAGCCTCCAAAACAGGACCAATCCAGTTCATGGCACCAGGGAAGTGCTCAGGAGAGTCCACTCACATAACATGTCTCTGCAAAGGCTGCCCTTTGCCTGTCGCCTGGGCTGACCTAAGACTCCTAACTAGTCTCCCTGCCTCTATTCTCCACCCTGCAGACCAGAAGGACCCACTCTAGTCGCCACAGTTGTCTCCGCCTCTCCGCACACTTGCCCTTTGCCATGTGATTTGTGCTCCACTTGTTCAGCGTCTAGGCGGGCCTCTCGCGCGCTCCCGCAATAGTCTGGCGGGAGTGGTGGGTGCTGTGCCTGCCCCAGCTCCCTGGCGCTCCCGCAATAGTCTGGCGGGAGTGGTGGGTGCTGTGCCTGCCCCAGCTCCCTGGCGCTCCCGCAATAGTCTGGCGGGAGTGGTGGGTGCTGTGCCTGCCCCAGCTCCCTGGCGCTCCCGCAATAGTCTGGCGGGAGTGGTGGGTGCTGTGCCTGCTCCAGCTCCCTGGCGCTCCCGCAATAGTCTGGCGGGAGTGGTGGGTGCTGTGCCTGCCCCAGCGCCCTGGCGCGGGGATGTGCGGAGGGCTAGGCTAGGCTCTGAGCCGGGCCAGGAACAAAGAGCCCTGGTCCTGGCTTCCGTCGGCCTCGGCCTGGCAGCACGAGTGTGTGTCGGTGACCCCTGGTGGCCACAGCGCCCCGATTCCATTTTGATCAGCTTCTTCCATTGGTTAGGAAGGGGCTCTGTCAGCCCAGGGAAAGAGCGGCCAGCAGGGGTGGGTGGAGAGCCGGTTCGCTCGCCTCCCCGCCCGCTCAGCCAGCTTAGTGGCGCCTTGGGGAACGCTCACCCCGGGGCTGTCTGTGCTCCCCCGCAAGACCTGAGTCCTTGAGCCCGAGCGGGAACTGATCTGAACCCACAGGACAGAGACGCCCTTGTCTGTGGCCACTCGGCCCATGGTGCTCTCCGCAAGGAGCCCTGTTGCCAGCGGATGCTGGGACCTGGGGGGCGGAGAGCCTCAGGAACGGAGGCCCTGGCCAGTGCCCTCCCCATACCCTCTTCCTAGGGCAACCCTGATTCCCAGGAACAAAGTCGAGAGGTTGCCAGGTTACGTGAGTCTGGGCAACTCGGTACAGGCAGGGCCTGGGTGAGGCCTGAGACAGCTGCTTGTGTCCAGAGTCTAGGGGGACAGACTCAGCCGCCCTCTGCCTCCCCCCTTCTTTCTTCCTGCTTTTCCTGCTGCAGGTGGGTGAGATGTCTGCAGGGGGTTGGCCATTTCTCTCTCTGAGCATGGGGACCACATGCAGTGGGGAGCGGGACAGGGACCCCAAGGAGTCCGAATCCATGGGGACTTTCTTAAGTATCTCCGGGGCCATTTCGGGCTTCTGAGCACGTCCAGGTGGAGGCCCTCACTGAAGTTCTTATTCGGAACCAAGGATGCCCTGTCACCCTAATCTTCTTGCTTCTTGACAGACAGCCCAGGGGGACCCTCTGTCTGGCATAAAGAACAGAGAGTATGGGGTTGGGGTGTGTTTGCAGAAGGCCAGCAAAGGTATTTTCCCTGGGAGACAGAAGACCTCTGTTCAGATGAACTCTCTTCCTGTGTGACCTGGGCAAGTCATTTGTATTCTAGCACACCTTAGGCACTTAAATACATATACATGCATTCCTATACAGGTGCTTATACAAGTATGTGTGTGTATATGTACATGTGTGTACGTATATGTACAGATTACATACATGTATATACATATAAATACATACATTTATTTTTGTATAAGTATTAAAAAGAGTGTGCCGGTGCTAGTTGAGGACCCATGGCCCTACCAGCCGGGCCATGTTATGCCTTTGTATCTGGGGATCAGGAATATGGCAGTTCAGAGAGGTCAAGAGCACAGGCTGGAACCAGACTTTCTGGGTTCAAATCACCAACTGGTGTTATTTCACCTCTTTGTGTCTCAGTTTCCCCCAGTTGTAAATGGGGATAAAGATACTGCTTTACAGGGTTACTAGGGGGACTCAGAGAGATGAGATTTGTGAAGCACTCGGGAGAGGAGCTGGCCCAGGAGAGGCCACGTCTTTGCTAATTAGAGGCCAGCTCCCCGCACTGGCCTTGTCCAAGGTGCTGACGCTCCTCAGGTCTCCATCCTGGGGATCCTTGGCCGAGAGACAGGGATGGCCCCACTCTCTCTTTGAACAAAGCCAGGTACTCCTTGCGCCCTGTTTCCCTTCTAATTCCAAAACTCCAGTGGGGTCTCTATAAATTTAATTGCCTAGCTAACGATTCACATATTCGCTCTGACGCTCCATGATTGTGCAACTCATTTAAAATGTGAGCTTTGCAATGTTTTTACTAGTGTCTGAAGTGGGTGTGCCTCAAATCTCAGCCCTGCCCTCTCCCTTCTCTCCAGCGATAGAGTACTGTTACTATCAAGTGACTAGAGATACTGGAGATGGGGATCAGGGTTCAATGGCAACTACCAGGAGAGTTTGGGGGGCTGTGGTGCAAGAACAGAAATTTAAACAGGGACCTGGAAATGAGTTCGGGGTGGGCAGCAGGCAGATGGCTTGTTGTTGGGCTGACCATGGCCTTCTAGTCTGCACCAGGCCACTGTGGCCATGGGCTGGGCTTGCTTCAGGCCTCCCCTCTTCTGACCCTTAGTCTGCCCGTCCTAAGTGGGGACTCTGGAGTAGAGCCTGAACTGCAGGGGGTATAGGGACTGCCATTCTCTGCTGCAGAAGTAATGGCTCTGCTGCTCCTGTGTATGTCCAGGCCATGGCCCCACTGGGGTCTTCTTTGGGGACAGAGATGATCTTCCCCGAGTTCCTGAAACCAAACCCCTTGCCTTCATGCCCTGCTAGTCTGGGCCAGCTCAGCCCCTCCCAGCCTGGGGGGTTGACAGCGGAGTAGCTGATGCACAAGACATGGGAAGCTAGATAGCTGCCAGCTCTTTCAGAAGTCCCTGTCACCACTTCTGTCTCCTCTGAGGTCAGGGGGGGCCTGAGCCGCGGCCCAGCTGGAGGAGCAGCTCCCTTGCCAGCAGCCTAATGGGGGCTGATAGCGAGGGCACATGGGGCAGCCGCGTCCTGCAGGAAGTTCACTGCTGCCTGGCAAGGCCTGTGAGGCTGGCATTTCTGGAAGCTTGAACTTCCTGCACAAGTGTCCACGTGCACTCAGGCCTAGGGACACTCACAGTTGGCTACCAGACCCAAATTCAGACCTCAGGGACACCACCCCAAGGAGAGGACACAGGAACAGAGGCACTATTTCAGCTGCATGAAAACATTGTGGTAACTGGGCTGCCTCTGAAATGGGCATGAGTGGAAACAGACATTCGTTCTGTAGCTGGCATGTGCTGAACACAGAACAAGGAGCTGTGTAGCTGGTGCCATTCTGGAGACAATATGAACAGCCAATCTTCCCAGGGCCCCACGAGGTGGCCACTATTGTCTTTCCCATGTGTTGGTGACAGCCTGAGGCCAAGGCAGTTTAAGCACCTTGCCGGTTTTCGCACCGTGAGCGATGGAACCGGGCTGTGCAGCCAGGCACCGTGGCTCCAGGGAGGCTGCTCTCGGTGCCCTCCTGACAACTCTCATGCCGTCTCATTCCCACCCTTTGGAAATAAGAAACCTCCAAGGTCTTGTGTAACTTCCTCCAAGATTCCACAGCAACAACTGGTAGACCTGGAGCTCAAAGCCAGCTGGAGTCTGACTCCAAATCCTTTGTTCTTTCCACCAGACCAGGGCAAACCGCAGCCCGAAGGCAACTGCAGCTTACCCGCTGTTTCGTCCACACGGCTGCTTTCATACAGAAAGTATTTGCCAAACCCTGTGGGGAATCTGTAGGATAAATGAAAGGCAGCAACTCCCACGTGTGTCTATCAGTGTCTGCTTAGAAAGGTAGTCATTCACATCTTAGTGTGAATGCTAGCTCCCCGAGAGTATCTCATAGAGCCAAAGACAGAAAGCACTTTACAGAATCACCTAATCCAACCTTCTCATTCTACTGATAGGGCAACCAAGGTTTAATTATGCCTTTTCAATGTGGCCCAGTCATAACATCAGAGTAGCTGGTCCCAAGTGGGCTCTGGGAGCCCAAAACATTTCCATAACCTTGACTCCTAACAGCAATGACCCATCCAGACTCACCTTGATGGTTCTATTTGAGGCTTCATCACAAAGTGAACCTTCCCAGTCCCTTGCAACAAGCACTCACTTGATGTCCAAGACTTCAGAGCCTTGCTGTCCTTTCCAACAGCTCTGGGCTACCTGTCAAGACTTAACTGATAGTCCCACGTCATTTCCAAACATAATTATGGGAGCATGGACTTTGTGTCCTTCAGTGGCTCTGTGACCTTGGGTGGGTCACTTCTCAACCCTGGTCCTCCATTTCCTCATCTGTCCAGCAGGCAAATTGTTCTCGGTGCTGCCCAGCTTGCAGGACAAAATAAATGACATATTTGATGTGGGGTGGATTCAAATGGAAAGTCAATGTGATGCAGGCTGATGGTGGAATTCAGCCCTAGAAATGCAAAAGCAAAGCTAAATAACCAACCTGGTGTCACCTGGTCTCCATGTTCCACTTAAATACAAATGTGTCAACCTCAGAGGTAGGATTATACATTTAAACCCCTTCAGTCTCCTGCTCCGTGGGTTATAAAAAGAGTTATTTGAGCGAAAGGTGGGCCGCTATGAGCAGAAGCTCTTGTGTACTAGCTGGGGGCTGATCACAGACAAACCTATGTAATTTGTAGTATTTTACTTTTATGGCAGAAAGAACTCCACTACCAGATACATGGCACAGGAATATCCTTTATTATTCTATACAGTTATTTTTCCATGAAGAGAACACCTTGTGAAATAAATCCACACCAGACATAAAAATCTGCATGACACTGGAACAGTCCATGACACAGAGAGGGCACCATTGAAACGGTCCTTATTTACACAGACGTGGAGAAACAGAGGGATGAGGGCAGGCACCCCAAGAGCAAGTGCACGTGCACCAGTAGTTTGGTGACATCTTGGCTGTGGCAATAGCTCGGCTGTATAGCCACAGACCCGTGGATCCTGGGACTTACAAGGTCAAGGCAATGGGTTTCCTTCAAAATCCTCAAAACAAAAGGGTTGGATTTTAGGTTTTAAATACCAAGCGTTTCTGGCATCAGTTGAAGAAATATTGGAGAAGGTACCAAATGACTAAAAATAAAAATTAAAAAAAAATCAAAGTTCTGGAGGCCAGAAATCTGGCATTTCTCTGCTCCATAGGCTATTAGTCACCAGATCATTCTGGAAAGTTGTATCGTAAACGATGTGCTTCCTTCACTGTCAATTTAGCACAAGAACATCGTCAGGGAGACGTGAAATTTTTTTACCTGGATGGGACCTTTGATTATGTAATCCAGCTCTGCTTTTACAGGCAAAGAACCTTGAAGCTCAGAGAGAGGCAACCACTCTCCCCAGGAGCCCAGCTAGTCAGCTGCAACTCTCAATGCTGTGCTGTTTCCACCACACCACACTCCCTCTCTGTTCTTCTCCATTCCATGGCTTTCAAAGGAAAGAAACAAATGAAATGAGCTCGGTGGGCTTCTTTACTAAGAAATGACTTCTTTGGTAAGAATGTTTCAGCCTCACATTATCAGGACTGTGGAACGGATCATACACAAAGAGACTGGCTCCCACCCGGGCGGGAACCCCCTCTGAGAATTAAGGCAGCTTTGGGGATTTTTATCCAGCAGGATATTTGGCAAGAGTTGGCCACTCCCTTCTCCTGGGTCTCATCTGCATCTAGAATAAAGACCAGCTAACAGGCGGATGCTAATTAACTAGACGCAGAATAGATGTCAACGTGATGGTCTTAAACGGATATTGTACATCTCATGGAAAATAATAATTCTTTAAAAATCTTGTAAAATATCAAAAGTGTCATATACAGTACACAGGAGCACCCTTATCCCGGGTAACCTCTGCTATTAAAAAAAAGGGGGGGGCCACAAAAAAGAAGTCAAGCATTACTTATGAGAAAGCACATTAAGTGTGGGTGGAAGATGAACCCAGAGGTCTCCCAACATTTCCACGAGGACTTCCACGGGCTTCCAGGTGCCCCACCGCCCCAGGGGCCCTGGGCTTGGGGCCAGCTGCCCCCCCCCCCTCCAGGCTCAGGAGCCAACATCTGCCGCACAGCAGCACCATTGCGTTGGTTTGGCATGAGTTCGGCTAGCACCACATCGCCGACTCACCTTTGGGACAAGTGTCTGGAGGCAGAAGGGCCACATGCAGACAGCAGAGAAGGAACCGCAGGCTCTCTCTCAAGTGCGTTCCTGTCCTGACTCACAGGCCTTTCCGATCCTCTCCTTTCAGCCCCAGAGACTCAGCTTTCACATCCCACTGCCCCAGGGTGACTCTTCTCCTCAAACGAGAGCGGCTAAGCCAGTTCCTCCCCCAACCAGCTAGAGGAGAGTAAACGACATCCTCTCCCTTCCCCCCTTCTCCCAACACCTTGTTCTCTGCTCAGAAACACTCCTCGGCCCCTTGATGGCAGCATTTCTCTTTATTCGTAAGGGCAGGCCTAGGTGGGTGAACCATATGGGGCAGGACATTTCCAAGTGCTCTGGGCTGAGAGTCAGGGGACCTGACTTGAGGGTACAATTGGGTAGCTGAGAATCTGAAATGCTGGGCCTTGGTTTTCTCATCTGGGAAATGGGGAGACAGAAGCTAGTCCTGAATGGGTGGGTGGGAGGTGACGCGGGTGAAAGTGCTTTGTAAAAAAATTCTATCAGCTAGGGAGGAATTGCCCTTCCTGGAAGGATTCGAAGTCACTCATGGACTCCATCAGTGACAGGTCACCCCGCTCTCATCTCCCAGACCCCCACCTTATTGTTGCACTCTGTTGGATGCTCCCAGGCCCCAGCTGCCATTTGGGCTGCCTCAGACTTTGAGCTAGAGTTTTTATATGGAAAGATCAAAAGTCTCTCGATTCCCCTCTTTTCTCTAAAGAATGACCCAAGGACCCTGACTCAGCAGAAAACCATCTCCCTGCCCCCAGCTGGCTCTCACATAACCTTCTTCCGCAGACAGCACCATCAATCAATCAACTGGGCTCGTGACACCCTACCTAGTTTTGTGCAAAGCATCTTCCGGATGTCTATCTCCCTACACTCCCAATGTAAGTGAAGAGGCCTCTTTTTCCCCCCAAGACTCTGAAACAGGGACTCCCACCATAACAGTGAGAACCCACAAATCTAGTGTTGCAATGTGGGTGTAAGAGACTCAAACTATAAACAGAAACCCCAAGTAGACGCCACCAACTTAACCAAACTGTGAATCATTTCTCTGAATGAGCAGAAACTAACCACTACTACCACCAGAGGGCACCACTTGCAAGTCTCTATCCAAAATTCTCTACAACTTCCAACCTGCTCCATCAACCCAGAATATTGTCCCTCTACCTGTGTGACAAGGTTGCTACGTGCTTGGTTCCACCCTGTCCTTCATGTGCCAAGTTTAGTCCATAATGAGATACAAAGGGAGTTTTCAGGGACAACCCCCATCAGTCGAGATCCCTGGCCCATGGTGGGTGGGATTTCCAGGGAAAGGCTGCAGGTGTCCAGGAACAATACATAAACAGCCAGCCTGACCTCAGGCACCCGCCTAGCCTCGTGAGGACAGCAGAGAATCCATGGTGGATACATGTCCGGCCTCACTGGGTCTCTCAGGAAGGTCTCGAGCCACAGCTGGGTTTCTGGGCTCCTTGAGCCAGACAGAGCGAGACCTCATGTGGCCTCTATGAGCCTGCCCGGCACTTCTGTAGAAGCTGCTCACAGGGGCTCATCTACAAATCAGACTCAGATTAACCTGTGAAAACTAACTACGAAGGTTTCTGCTTAAGATCCCCAAAGATCTCTCCACGGTTCCAAAGACCTCATGACAGGGACCAATACACCAAAGCTCCTGACCACGGTTCAGACACCGGAGGGCTGATGGTGGGGCAGGCTTTTGTTAGGGTTTGGTTCATGGTGTCTGACCCATAGCAACATGTTCCCTCTGACTGGACGGACTGAGGGTTTCTTTTGTGACCCAAAGTACAAGTAGACATGGTGGGGAATTCTGCCCGAGCCATGGACTCAGCTTGGGCCGGCTCTCAAAGTGGGTGAGCCGTCCCCAAAACAAAAGAGGTTCTATAGAAGTCTTTTTCCTGTCCCCGCCTCTCTTTTCCCTTGAGGCTCACCAATCCAGGCTCACAGCCCCAGGCCCCAAGAACAGAAGGTGAAGGAAAACCGGATCTCGAAGTCATTTGTAAGTGGGAGGAGGGGGAGGGGTGGGAGGGAGCACCCGCCAGGAGAGGAATCCCTAGACAGCATCCGGTGGCGAAGCAGACACCTTGACCTGGACCTGGGCACGGCGGGGTTCCTCCTGGGGGCCAAGTTCAGATGGCCAGCCAGTGCTGCAGCTGCAGGGAAGAGGGCCAGGCCTCAGAGCTGGACGGGCAGGCGGGGACAGGAGGACCCAGGGCCAGCTGGGAAGCGCAGCAAGAAGCAAAGGGAGGCAGAAAGCATCCCCTCCCTTCAAGGACCCCGGAGAACGTGCAGACTGATTCCCTAACTGCCACTGAGGCCCCAAAGGGCAAAAGAGCCATCCCAAAGTCACACAGCCAGTCTGAAGCAGGGCGCTCACCTGGACCCTCCCCCACCCCCTGCCACGGACATTTTTAAGGGAAAAAAGGTCAACATATTACTGATATACCCAAAGCGCTTCCTTCAAGATAAGAAAGCCTCAGCTTAGCTTGGTGACACTCCATGGTGACAACTCACAGTGGGAGAACAGGGCTTAGCAAAGTTTGGGCACTTGGCATTCCAGGACCAGAGCAGAGAGACAAGCAGAAGCTGGCGAAGGCAGAGGACAGGCCCCTCCCGGCTGCTAGCACCAGACCCCCTGCGCTATAGCCCACCGCTGCTCTGGGGTTTCTGGCGTGTGGCATGTGGTCCTGCCTCGGGCAGCCGGCACATAGCAGGGAGCAGCTAGGACCCTCCCTGCGGCGCCCACCCAGAATCATCCAGGCTGCACCCACCTGGAACTGCCTGATATCCCTCTGGGCCACCAGGTGATGCTCGTTCTCCGGCGTGAGGCCATAGGCCAGTCTCTGTGAGAGGTTGGAGAAGGGGGTAGGCCTCAGCTAGGCCCAAGGACACCCTCTCAGCGGCCCAGCGGGCACCCCCAGTCCCACATGGACAGCGCAGGAGGTCCACAGAAGGCCCCCTACCCTGGTCAGTGCCCTTTGAGTCATTTATCCAGCTGCTGTGGTCAGAGCCTGGGGTCCAGAGTTGAGGAGACCCACACAGTCTCTGCCTGGGAGGAGCTTCCAGCTCAGGGAAGGGATGAGCATTGGACAAATAAACACACAGGCAATTTTAACCCCAGGATGAGAGTCAGCGCTGTGGAGGACAAGCCCGGAGCACAGAGAGCGCGGCACGTGGGACTGGCCCTGCACGGGATGGGGGCAGGCCTCCCCCGGGCGGGGACACCCGGCGGGACTCAGGGACTGAGGGGCTGCGTCTGGAATGGGTGACTGATCGACAGGTGGCGGGAAGCTCACCCAGCTCCCAATGTGTGAAGAATAAAAAGCTGGAAGCGGGTCCTGGTTCCCATGCCCGGGATGAACTCACAGAACACAGACCGTCCAGGTGAGCCAGCAGCTCCTGGACTTGGAACTCCATGGACATGTCACGAGGAGCTGGGGGAGGGCAGCCACAGCCCTGCCTGGGACCCTCTGCCCCAAGTCCTGTGCGGCTCACTCCCTTAGGCCCTCACTTGTTCACCTGGCCCCTCGTTAGGAAGTGAGCTCCAGCCCCGGCCGGTGTGGCCCAGTGGGCGGAGTGTCGTCCTGTGCACTGGGAGGCTGCCGGTGTGATTCCCAGGCGGGCCCGTGCCCCGGTTTCAGGCTTGGTCTCTAGCGGGGGCCATCCGGAGGCAGCTGATGTGACTCACATCCATGTTTTTCTCCCCCCCACTTCCTCTCTCTCTCTAAAAAATCAGTAAGAAACTCTTTTTAAAAAAATTAGAAAGAGAGAAAGAGAGAAAGAGAAAGAAAAAGAAAGAAAGAAAGAAAGAAAGAAAGAAAGAAAGAAAGAAAGAAAGAAAGAAAGAAAGAAAGAAAGAAAGAAAGAAAGCGAGCTCCAGGAAGATTTGTCTGTGCTGGGAATACTCTGGGAGGTGAGGACAGTGTCATGATCCGTGACGTGAGGGGGTAAAGCAATTAAGGAACAAAATCTTTATCTCACAAAGTAAGGCTGTTGGGAAAGACCATCACCACTACCTACAAAGGAGGGGGCATTTTAACAAGCGAAGGGGAGGAAACACGTTTCAAACAGTCATCCGTGTGCGCAAACGCCACGCACACAGGTAAGGGGAAGAAATGCCTTTTGCAGTTCTCTGGTTTAGGCTGATCAGGTTCAGGTTCAGGGAAGAGGCAGGTAAAGGCTGACACACCAAGTCACAGTGAGCTTGGACAGGGAGAGCTGGGACATCCAGGGACATGACAAGCCTTAGAAGGGGACAGGGGAGGGCCCCAGTGATGGCTGCCTGTCTAACTCATCCTCAGGGGACTGGAGGGCTGAGCGTCACCTTCTCCTGTAAGTCGCAGCAGGAGCACGTACATCACTGTGCTCCTGACGTGTGACACAGTGTCTGGGACACGTGTTGAATGTCTGCCAGGCACCAGGCACCGTGCTAAGCACTCACTCTCTCCTTCACAATCCGTATTATTGTCCCCAGGTCACCAATGTAGAAACTGAGGTTCAAGGGGGTACGTAAGTGGCTAATGTGGTGGGTCTGTCTGACCCTAGTGTCCGGGTCCTATCTCCTCTCTCACCCCAACAGAATGACTCAGATGGTCCCTCCCATGCTGTACCCCGCCCCCCGCCCCCCGCCCCCGGAGGGCCACAGCTCACCTCCCAAAGGGAGCCCCTCGTGCTCAGGAACTTGTAGACGATGTAGGTGGGCACCAGGGTCATGGAGGAGAGTGCGATGCCCCACCCGACCCAGTTGGCCCAGGGCGGGAAGACGTAGTCGTCGTAGGTGAGTGGCTTGAAGTTGATGATGCTCACCACCACCACAAACTGGGGGGGGACAGAGGGGAGACAGAGGGGGAGGGAGGGAGCAGTCAAGAAACAAGTGATGACAAAAAGGAGGCAAAGACACGGGGAACAAGAAAAGGAGACAAAGGAAAGTGGCCTTGGAGCCGCCGGGGACCTGGCCCAGGCTGGAGACCTGCTAGGTAGACGTCCCCCACGGTGTCCACGGGCCTGAGCATCCCCAGCACCCCGCCAGAGGGACCAGCGCTCTGCATCCCAGAACCTCCTCCCCTAAGAGGCCAGTGTGCCCACCCCACCCCCAGCCCGGGCACAGCCCCCTCACCCAGGATGCCCGGGCCACACACTACGCACCAGGAGGAAGGCAGGGCTGACAAACTTCCAGCACAGTCTCCAGTACAGGCCCGGCTTGAAGCCCATCATCTGCTCGATGTCATTGCTGAACCTGTCCACACCTGCACACACGGGCAGGCCTGTCACTGTGGTCCCCAGAGCCCTGGCACCCCTGATGCCCATTCACCAGGGTCTGGCCCCAGGAGGAGAGGCAAGACCTGACACCCTGGCACTTATTCTTGGGGACAGGCACCTGGCTGCTCAGAACATGGGAGAGGGCACACTCATGAACAGTGTCCGAAATCCAGGTTTAACTGGGCATCCTTGTTTGCTGGATCTGGCAACCTTACTCTAGAATGAATCACACGGCTCGGGGAGCAGCAGCTCCTCCAGCTCCGCTTTATAAGCTGACACTGGTGCCTTCAGGCCTCCTCGGCCCGTTTAATGGGGTTCATGCAAAAATAAGCTGAGGGCCGGGGGAGCTGTTCCTGACCAGGAATCCACTCATCTCTGGAACTAGCCAACAGCTGCCATGGAAAGGAAGCCCCTTTGCTCTCCAGGTAAGAAGTCTCCAGAACACAGGGCCCAGCATGTACCGTAAAACCAGGAGACGCCGATGGCCTCCATGAGCACAGCAAACAGAATGGAGGTCCCCGCGGCAAACGTGTCCAGCAGGGTGAGCACGTATATTCCACCCTGGGGCAGGGAGGGAGAGAGCCTGAGGCCACTGGCTAGAAACGGCCACCGACAGTTACATCCATCACAATGCGCCTGTCCCGTTTCCCATCCCACTCACCCGGAACCCAGTGAGAACGTGGGTGACAGGGTGCGGGTGCCGCTGTACTGACGGTATTTACTTGTTTTGCATTCTGATAAAGGTTTCTGGAGGCCCTGGGTCTGAGGGCGGGTATTTCAGCCAGCGAACAGCGAGACGGGTGTCACACCAGGGGCGCCTGGAGATCCCCAGGCTCGGAGGTGGGAGATGACAGTGGGGTGTAACCCCAGGGGATGGGCCGCAGGGTGGAGGATGTCGGGGTCTGCCCTGAGCTCATCTGGCCCCGCCCACGAGGCTGGACTGAAAAGCAGCCCCCAAGCTCCGGGTGACCCAGGGCCGGGCCCCTCTCACCTTGGTTATGCAAAACAGGGCCAAGAAGAAGGTCCCCAAGGTGACGCCAAGCGTGAAGAGTTTCCGGTGTCGCTTCAGGACCTGGAAGTCGTCGGCCAGGCCCGTGATGACGGCCTCCATGCCGCCCATCTGGAGGGAACCAGGCAGGGTGGGGTGCGGGAAGGGGGGACGCCTGGGCCTGGGCCTCAGGCTCAGCACCCTGTACCTCCCGGGGGTGGGGACTGAGCACGGACTTGCCTCTACGGAGAGCTCTGCCCTCCTCCCAGCCTCTCACCCCGCTTCTGCCCCATTCTCCACCAAGCGCAGGACCCAAAAGACGTGGGGGAGCGCGAAGAGCTTACTGTCTCCCCTAATCAACAGGCACCTGTCTCCTGCCCCCCACTCTGCCCCCACGGGTTCTGATGAGCCTGCAGGAGAGTGAAAGGCCGTAAAATGTCCAACACCCATGCGATGTATTTGCACATAAACAGGATCTGGAAACAGCCACCAAGGGGGAGCTTCCAGTGCTGGGACTGTGGGCAGCAGCTTCCACCAAGGATTCTGGCTGCTTTCCCCATTACCCCGCAGAGTGGTCACCTCCAGCTCCACTCTCAGAGTGCGAGAGGGTCTCTTAGCCCACAGCTATGGGCAGATTTATTCTTAATGGCCTCATATGAGTAACAGCCGTGTGTTTGCTTAAGTGACACCCCAAGACTGGGACGGCAGACAGGCAGGACTCCGGCCACCACTATCAGCCACATGCCTCCCTCCTCTCCCCTTGGTGGGCATTGCTCAGCAAGACCAGGATTCCTTCCCAGGGGCCTGGAAGCAGCCTCAGAATCCTTCTCAACACACTGCTCCGGGCAGATTTACTCACTGAAAGGCAGAGAGGAAGCCTGTCTAAGACTTCCTGCAGACTTACAGGCATGGCCCTAAAGGTAGACATAAATATAAACAGAGGGCAGTCGACCTGACGGGACCGATGGGTCAAGTAAAAGGCTCTAAGACACGAAGGAGGCCCCAAGTGCTTCTGCTGGTTGTTGGTGATGAAATGATAATGGGAGGAGGGCCTGGCTCAAGAAGAGGCGTTCCATGCCCGCCTGAATCCATGCCCATCTGCAAGGGGGACTGTGGGGCTGGCTCGTCTGTGGTCCCTCTGATGTGGATTCCCACAATGCCAGTGGATTCCTATTGGTTCTCGGCTTTGGCCTAAGTCTTCCCTTTCTGAGTGAGGACTCCCTTTCTTGTCTGCATTTAAATAGGGCCTTCTGGAACCTACTACTAATTAGGGGTTCGAATGGTGGGAATTTGAGGCTGAGTCCTGTGTGTATGTGTGTGTGTGTGTGATGCGTGTGTGTGGTGGGGAGAAGGTCAGGCCCAGTGGCCCTCATGCGTGTGTGTGTGTGTGGGGGGGGGGTTGCTGAGCAGGTTCACTCACTGAGCTGTCAATTCCCAGAGCCAGGAGCATGATGAAGAATACCACAGCCCAGAACGTGGATCCCGACAGGGTGGAAATGGCTTCTGGGTACAGGATAAAGACCAGGCCAGCTCCTGTAAGAAACAGCAAGGGCCTTGTCAATGGCTGGGGCTGTTGGTCTGGGCTGCAGGTGGGAGGACCGCATTTTGAGGCCCGATTGGCCTGTGGCACTTGGTCAGTCACGTGTGGGCTGGGAAAACCAGGGTCTGAAGATGACAGACAAAGCCAGCCCCAGCCTGCTGTTCCTCACACACCAAGGAGGTGGGCCTCGAGGAGCAAGACCAGAGAGCAGTGCCTCGCCTGGAAAACCACCGGCCACATGCTGAGAACCCCTCCTCCTGCATACCGCCAGGGATCCTCTTTCTCTCACAAGCTCCTCAGGAGCCGTTAGAGGCAACCCCTTCCCAGGTCTCAGCTTTTTTTTTGTGGCCATGAGAATACCGGAAACAGTGGAGAAAGACATAGACTCCAGAGTTGGACTGGTCAGCTGGATGACCTTGGGCAACTTAGCCTGAGTCTCAGCTTTCTCATCTGTAAAGTGGGTCTATTTACACTCTCACTTGTGAGAACTAAACGAAGGCAGGTCGAGTGCTCAGCACAGGGGCTGGTACAGAGTGGATGCTCCGAAATCTGCCCTGCTTAGCCGGACTCAGAGGGAGGTTCGGTTACATCCACAGACTGCCCAAGACTGCCCGGGATTCCCACAGACCCGAAGACAGCCCATCACGTGGGCAGTTTGGAAACCTCCATCCAGCCGCTGTAGAGCTGTGCAGCCGTGAACGAGGTGGGTTTCTCAGCCCCTCTTCCTCAGCGGCCTAGGTCTGCCCACCCACCTTCAGTGGCAACATCCTCAATGTTGACCTTGTGTTCATGGGCCATGTAACCGAGGATGGAGAAGATGGCAAACCCAGAGATAAAGCTGGTGATGCAGTTGATGGTGCTGGTGAGCAGGGCGTCCCTGGGGGAAAGAACCACTGTTAATTCAAGTTGCCTGACTCTCCCTGACCCCGCGCAGTGACCACTGGACCGCCTGTGCAATCCGCAGCTTCAAATGCCTACAGTTTCCTTGTTTCCCCGTGGATCTCAGGGCCCCACCAAAATTGTGTGAGTACCTACAGGTGCAGGAAACAGGTCAACAGTTTCTGGATGCAATACCCTGAGACCAGAGTCTGGTATCAAATTCTTGTTGAGGAACTGAGTCACCAGTCTCTTTCTCCGACCAGCTTTCCATGGCTCCTTAGTGTCTCTCAACTTCTCACCCAGGCATCCAAGAGCTTTGCTAAGCTGACCCAACCTTCCTTCCAGGCTCATTTTCCATAAGGCCTAATACACTCTGAACAAAACCCGGTCAACTTGCTGGCGCATAAGCATCTCACCTCCCTGGCTTTGCTCAGGCTGTTCCCCACCAGGCATGCCATCCTTTCTGTGTCTGCCTGTCACAGTCCTAACTAGCCTCCAAAGCCCACTTCAAACGCATCTCCACGCTCTTGTTGATGCCCCATCAGAGGGCTAATGACCCCTTTCCCTTGGCCATCCCACAGCCTGCCCCATGGGTACGCATTCATCCTGCTCTGTCTGCACCAGAGGGGCTGTGGTTCTGTCTTCAGCCTTTGATGGAGTGACGGAAGAGGGCCCAATGTGTGCCCAGGTGTAGGCTCTGCTGCCCCGTGCAGACCTCTCAGTCTGCCCTGCCAGGGCCTCACCGCTCATGCGACTAGCCTGGATATTCCACCCTTACCTGCCTGGGCCTCAGATGGACAGACAGACAGTGCTATCTGCTCTGAAAGCCACACAGTGTCAATCTGGCCTCGCTACCCATCCCTAGGATCTCCTGGCACTAGGAGCCTCAACTTTCTCAGCCCCTCACCCAGCATTTGTTTCAGAGGTACCGGAATTGAAATGAGTTCATCAGGACCCCACAGGCCATGTCAGCACTCATAGAACACCCAGGATGGTCCACTCTGCCTCATTCCACGAAGGAAGAAACCCCAGAAGAAAAGTTGACTTGTCCCAGACCAACCCCTCTCTCTCATCCCTGCAAGGGTCAGTCCCCGGGATTGAGAGCTTTCCAGAGCCTCGAGAAGGACCTTACCTGTAGCAGTTGTTGTCAAATTTGTTGTAACTGGCAAATGCAATCAAGACTCCAAATCCAGCCCCCAAGGAAAAAAATATCTGCGTTGCAGCATCAATCCATACCTGAGACGAGCAGACAAAAGCCATCACCCTCTGCTTCCTCGTGAATGGGGTTCTCTCACTACTCCAGAAGGGCAGGGACACCCCAGGGATGCTCTGAGACCCGAGAAGAAGGGGTCTGAACCAGAGATGGGAGCACACAGCACCCCTGCCCCAGAACCTGGACAAAATAACTGGACAGAGAGGCTGGGGTCTCTCTAGCTTCTCCAGGTCTTGGGTGGTCATGAGTAAGCTTACCCTGGAGGGACTTAATTTGATGTCCTGATTGTCAAAGAAAGTTAATAAACTAACAGTTCCGGGCTGTGTAGAGGGAGTGAGGGCAAAGGGAGTTATGGAGACGCTATCTTCAGAAAGGGATGTGTTTCCTAGCAGCTCCTATCGGCCCACACAGTGGTGACTCCCGGGGGCCAATGGGGTTTCCCTATTCCATCTTTCGAGTGATGACAGCACATGGCTGGAAGCCTGGAGACCTGAGCCCCTGTCCAAGCTCCCACCTCATGGTCTGGTCCTGGCCGAGTTCATGCCTCTGCACATCAGTTTCCTCATCTGTGTAGTGGGGACAATGACACCTAGCCCACCCCAACTAAACGGCCACTTGGACTTGTGAGACTCCTGCCATCGCTCCACTCACACTCCTGGGCTTCCCCTACTTTGCAAGCGCAGGTGTAACGAGGGGGCAATGTGATGGAGGCAGGTAGGTCGGCTCCTGGAGACAGGGCCCTGCTCAGGTTCTACTCGTCAGAGAGTCTTAGGCTATTTAAACAGGCGCAGAGCAAACAGAAGTCGGGGTGTTTCACAGTTTACAAGGCTGATCCATGCCTTATGCCCTGTTACCTTTCTGACAGTTACTGAGGACGTAGGTTTTCCTATTGGTTACTAGGCTATAACCCTGTGGTGTGTTGGGACGTTATAACTCCGGGAGGTGCGTGGTGGGAGGTGTCCCTCCTGGTCCTATGTGGCCAGAATCGTCGTGGGTTCGAGGAGAGTGTGAAGAGGCCTTCGGGAATTGTGAGGGATCGTGCCGAACGGCTGTCACTGAGGCGGGGCTGAAGGAGGAGGCTGGAGACCATCTCTGCCCTGGTCTGAAGATGCTCAAGGCACTGGGTACCTCCAGGTTTGTCTCTGCTCCCAACCTGCCCCACTGCTTTGGACTCTACTCCAAATTCACCTCCTTTCATTAAAATCTGGGTCTCTGGGCAGGACACAAAGCTGGAGAGGGCTGGGGGGAGGCAGCACGCAGGGTCCAGGTCTCCCCACGGCTGGTGCTGTCCCTATGCTGTCATCACGGGATGGTGGCCAAGGCCAGCGCTGGGGACTAGAGAATGGGAAAAGCCCTGGGGTGGCTGGGTGGGTCAGGGGGCATGGCACAAGGCAGGGGTCGAAGCCAGGGCAGAGTGTTGGTTCTCCTGAAAAGAGGGGCTACAAAGGCCACCAGATGGAACCACGGAATCCCAGACCATCAGAACTGGTCAGGCTCATGGAGACCCCCAGGGCAAATCAGATCGGCCCTGGTCGCGTGGAGACGCCACAGCTCAGACAGGGAAGGACCGTCTCAGGCTACGCAGCAAGTCTGGCAGAGCTGGGGCCGGGCCTCCTATGGCTGCCTGTCCTGGGACCCTCCCACCCCGCCCTCGGTGGGTGCCACCGGGCACTGACCGTGGCCTCTTTGAGGCGGTGGAAGTCGATGTGCAGGTAGGCGCTGATGCCTTTGGAGGCGCCGGGCAGCGTGATGCCGTGGACCAGGAGCACGAACAGCACCAGGTAGGGCAGCGTGGCCGTGATCCACACGACCTGCCAGCGGACAAGCTCGCTCAGAGAGCAGGGCCCTGCCCCGGGGGCCTCCAACCGCCCCCCTTCCTTCACCGGGTGCACAGGCCTTGAGCTCTGCCTCCAGGCCGGGCAGGGCCCCACTCCAGCACAGCCAGCGGGCAACGGGCCACGCCCTGGAGCGGCTGGGGCCGAGAGGAGAGTCAGCCACACCGGGCACAGCGTGGCCATCCGCGCTGAGGGTGTGAGGACAAAGGCCGGGCTCTCCTGCCACCTGCCACCTCCTCTTCTAAGAGGCACCTCTCCTGACCCATTCAAGTTGCTCAGGAAGAACTAAGCACAGCCACATGTGCCCTGGCTCCCTTCCCTCCACCCTTCTCCCTCTCCCTCTCCCTCTCCCTCTCCCTCTCCCTCTCCCTCTCCCTCTCCCTCTCCCTCTCCCTCTCCCTCTCCCTCTCCCTCACTTAAGCACATCCTTCCAAGCTCTTCATCCAAGCAGGGATGTGGCCGGGCAGAGAGCAGAACTCTGGCCTTTCTTCACCTTAGTGGGGATGTCTTGGGCCATAGAAAGGTGCATCGCCCAGAGTCTATAGAGGAAGAGATGCTTCCCAGACTAAAAAGAACCTTTTCCCCATCCTGCCCTGGGGGAGGAACAGAGAAGAAAGGTGGGGAGGGGAGGTTGTGTGGGCTTCCTCCCTGCTCCGTCTCACCCTTGACCAACACTGAAATACTCTGGGGCAAGTGATCGATAAAAAGGTCAAAGTTTAGATCCCATTCTTGGGGTTTCTGATTTCATTGGTCTGGGGTGGGGCCTGCACTTCAGTGTTTTGAAAGCTCCCCCTGATGATGTGAACCTGCAGTCGAGGCTGAAAAGCACTGCCACAGGCAGATGCAGCCATGGGCAGCCGCGGGAAGCAGACTGCGCCCCCAGCAGAAATGCACTCGGGGCTGGGACAGCCTGACCCAAGGCAGAGTCAGCCGAAACACAAGGACACATGACTTAAGGGCCAGATGGCCCCTCCTCTCAAAGCCCTGACACTAGGCAGCCCCGAGAACCTTTACACATCCATAGGGAGAGAACAGAAGCCCTGAAACATGTCTGAGGACCAAGTTCTTTCCCAGCCTAGAGGAAGAAAGGCTCAACACAAAATTTGAGGCATAGAAAGTAAAGTCATACATGTTCCAGAGCTATGTTTAAGGGGTGGGATTATTCTCATCTGTCTCTCCCACCAGACCATAAACTCCTTCGAAGCAAAATACCCATAGGTTTCAAGCTCATATCCCCAGCTCATGGCGCTCATGGGTGCTTAAAAAAATGTTTGTTGGGTGGGTTGATGAGTGAGTGGACAGTTGTAAAATGAATGACTGGATTGATGGATTGATGGATAGACGGGATGATGGATGGACAGGTGGGTGGATGGATGGATGATTAAATTGTTGGGTGGATGGATGGATGGGTGGATGGATGGATGGATGGATGGATGATTAAATTGTTGGGTGGATGAATGGATGGGTGGATGGTTGAATATATAGTTGGCTGGATAGCTGGATGGTTAGGGGGGAGTTCATGGTTCAGTGGGCAGATGGACTGTAATAAATCAGAGGGTTAGCGGATGGCTAAGTTAGTCAAAGAATGAAAGAATAAGCGAATGAACAAATGAGTCAGAGAGTAGTTAAGTGGTTGGTCATATCTTCTGAGGGAATCAGTAGGGGAATCGGACTCCTCTGTTTCATGTTACCCAACTGTTCCTCTAACCCTCCCTTGCTGCATGGGGGGTCTTTGCAGGTATGGGCTTTAGATTTCTGTCTTCCCCCAGGGGTTCAGGAAGTAGGAACAAGGACGACAAATTGCCAAAAACAAATGAGGAGGAAAGCCTGCCTTAGAAAGTGAAGTCACTGCATCTGGATGGCCTCACAAAAATTCTGGACTTATTCTCCCAAACTGGGACAAATGAGCCTAATTCCTTGGTGTCGAGCACAAGAAGGAGCCCTCAGATATCCTCGTTGAGTCCTACCTGCTGCGTTCCTCTACAACTCAGGTCAACAGCTATAGGTCCACTACTCAGCCCAGCAGAGCATGAAAAAACACCACTCCACCCACCAAGAAACTGCATCCCCACTCTCTGTCTCCCATGGGGTCTGGAGTCAGCCCTTCACTGGCCATGCCTGAGGCTCCAACATGGATTCAATTTTCCCAGGAACACATCTGAGCTGACCCTGACCACATTCAAGCATCAAGAAAGGGGAGTTTGCTTCGTTCATGCACATGTGTTCAAGTAAACGATCTGAGTCTTGTTGAAAGTTCTCAGAATTGATGGCAGGAGTGTTCTGCTGCCTAAGATCTTGCATTGAGGGGGAGGATCTTGGGTCCTGGGTCAATAGCTCACTCATGCTCACATGTACCCTGTACACACACTGGGTGAACAGAAGGGACCCTTGGGCTGTGTCAGCCCCACCCCAGACTCCTCTGCTCTCAAATTTTCAGCTTGCAGTGACTCTCTGGCCATGAGAAACCAGACTTGGTCTGTCTTTGAGCATGAGATGAAAAGAATGAGAGGCCCATTGGTTTTGAAAAGTGTCATCAGGCCCCAAGGGAAGACACTGCTGTCTATCACCTCAAAGCCAAATTCTTCTCCACCTTGTGTTTCTGTGGACACAGGTTAAAATGTGCAAGGTTCTAGGGTGCCAACCTCCATGGCTGATAATCCCAATGAGGGAGATCTTGGCTCCACAGGAGGGAGAGCTTTCTAATGAACAGAACTCTCCAAAGAGGAAATGAGCTGCCCAGGGAGGTGTTGAGGTCCCTGTCATTGCAGGTGTGCAAGCCTTGCTAGGATCCAAGCATGAGGCAAAGGATTACCTAGGTGAAGGTGAGGCCCATGGACCAGCAGCATCAACAGCATCTAGGAGCATGTCAGAAATGCAATTCTCTCCTTGTCCCCACAGAATCACACTCTCAAGGAGGGACCCAGGCATCTGAGAAGCCCTCTGTATGATTCTTATGAGCATTAAAGGTTGAGAAGTGCTGCTCGAGGTCACCTCTGAGGCCTCCCCTAACACAGAGATGATAGAAGCTGCATAAATTGAACCTCCAATGATTTATCGTTTGTAATCCCCTGAACTGGTTTTAGGGACTTTCATACTAATAATGAAGACATACTAAGATTTATGGGGTGAGGGGTACACACTGATGTTACTTAAGAAAACAATGAGCTGGCAATATTTTAGTCCATCCATTGTTCATACCCAAATGATGCTATTCATTATAACTGGGTCCTACAGAGTCACTAAAGCAAGCCAGGACCAGCCTATGTTGACAAATTAGTGAGAAGACTTGGCTAGAATTATAACTTGGACTCAAAAGTTAACAAAAAAGATATTCTTATTTAAATAAGGTTTACTTTGACTTGGTCCAGCTTTCCCTCCCCCTGATCCCACCAACTTTGCTAGAATTCAAGAGCGTGAATTTGCTAGAATTCAATTCCCCATTCCCCAAAGAGCCCAAAGCCTGGCAGTGAAGGGGCAGAGTGAGGTGGCTGACTCTGGCCAGTTCTGTTGTCTTGATTGAACTCCAGGCATAAAGAAGTCCAAGGTTTCCGAGAGTTGAGTTCAACGAGTAGACAGCAGGTGGGAGCCTGGGCCTGCCCCTCCCTTCCAGCCCCACAGGACCTCGGCAGAGTTTGAAACCCACAGAGCACTGGAGGGGGCACTGATAACCGGGACAAAGAATGACACGGATCGATTGTGGATCAGTTTCCATCTGCCAGCCCTGTACTGAGGACCTCTCGCCCTACCCTCCCAACAGCCCTGGGGGTGGGCACCATCAACACTTGCTGTCACTTTGCAGGTGAGGAGCGTCATTCGTCCTGAGGTCACCCAGCAGCAAATGATGACACCTGGACTCCAGGTGGTCTGACCACCAGGCCACGTAATTAATCACTCACTCTGCTGTATATTTGAGACCCAGGTTCGAGTTCTGCCTGTGCTAAAGACTGCAATGAAACCCTGTCCCTCTCTAGGCCCCAGTTTCCCCATTCCTACAAGCAGTAGGAAGTAGATGGCCCCTGAGTGTCTTCCAGGTCCACATACAGTGCTGGCATTAGGCCTGTCGTCGCTAAGAGCCAGCTCAGCCAAGGACTGCGAGATGGGGAGGCAGGCAGAGCTCCAGGACGGCAAGCTTTGGTGCGCACACAGCTGCCCGGCTCCCTGGGGGCTAACTCCTGAATCAGATCTCCACCCTCTGCCCTGCGGCGGTCCGTGGGGCAAGGTCTCAGGGTAACGGCTTTCCCTGGCTCACACTGCACCCCACCGCACCGTCGCGGCTGGGGCAGTGGAGTGACCCATCTTCCCGAGCAGGGCTCCCACGTGCCCAGACAGGAAGTGTGAACATTTGCAGTTCATCGCAGGCGCTGTGGCAGGGAAGCCTGCTAAGGAGAGCGCCGCGTCCTGTTCCAGACGCAATCTGGAAGAAATAAACAACGCTCTTGTTTTTTTCCTGGGCCAGTTTATAAAAACAATTAGAGACAGGGCACAAGAATGTCCTACGCGACGTCCCTCCCCACAGACTGCGGCATTGACGCAAATGTGGGCTGTGGCTTCTGTTGACATGTTCCCACCTGGGGGGCTTCACTGGGGCAACATTCCCGCCCAGCCCCTTATGACTCTCCCCGCCAGGGGACATGGGTCCTCCAAAAGTGCCTTTGCAGAGGAGCCGAGACGCTCAGCTCAGCTCCATCACTCTGCCTGCAGACAACTCCTTCTCTGCTCTGCCAAGGGCTACACGGGGCAGGGCAGGCTCTGCCCCTCTGTGATGGCTGCAGGGAACTTAATCTCTGGGTGGGGTGTGGCATTAGAAGCCTGTATGGCCCCACATCCAGGCCAGGAGCAGTAGCGAGGCTCCTACACCTTCAGCTCTTACCCCTGCTCCTGATGCCCAGGAAAGGCTTCTGCTCCTCTGCCTTTGCTTAGGCTGTTCCTCCCACTGAAAACCCCTTCCCTCTACCTGTCTCCACCCGCGCCCGTCCTTACAGACCTCGCCTGGGTGACACCTTCTCCGTGGTCTTTGCAGACCCTCTCGGATGATAGAACTTCCCTCTTCCACTAACGCAACCTCTCACACTACTGTGCCCGTGAGGCCTCGTGGCACGAAATACCTTCTGCACTGAGACAAAACACACGTAAACATACAGATGCTCGGCTACAACACAAATAAAGTCCGCGACACAGCTCTTACGCTATACTATGTGCAATGCACTCTGTTATTATCCAGCCTGTTTCGGTTTTGTAAAATTGTTTGTGGAGACCCACTAAATTGATTTAATAACAGTTTAAAAACCCACAGTTTGTATTTCTGCTAAAGTACAACCTGACTACCTGATTCAAAACTATCTCCAAGGTAAAGGTAAGTTTAAAACAGCAAGATATATAATAGTGTGTGGCGATTAATCTTTATTTAATAATGTTTATTAATAGTTTGTGACTATTAATATTTATTTAAAGAGAGGGACACATATGTCTCTGGATAGAGTCCCAAGAAACCAATGACATTTTTTGGCCCACACCTGTCTATAACACACATGAACTCTAAAGCAAGAAGAACAAACCTGTCTTATTTATTCTAGCATCACCAGTACTAGCAACAAGCCTGGCACATAGTAGGTGTCCATAACTATTAATAAGTTGAACTGAATTCAACAGAACATTTAATGAAGGTTCTCAAATTTTCAAACTTATTTATCCACCCACTCTTCTTCCTTTCTTCCTATTTTCCCTCATTAATCCTTCAATAAATATGCACTAAAAATTTATGTGCCAGATGCTGGGGTGGTGGTGGTCCTTGCCTGGTTTTGCTCCATTTCCGAATTCCTCCCAGACTGGCATTCTATCTGGGTTCTTCCTTGGGACAGACACTGTGTCTCCAACATGCTAATAGGAAGTCCCACTTCAAGCTCTTCTTGAAAGGTCTCATCTCCACTGGCTGTTGGTCCCTTGCCTCTATCTTTGCTCACAATGGCATGACCAAGACTGCTAGGAGTACCAGAGAGAACCTGACACACCCCACTTTGCAAAAACGTTGTCTATCTAATGAAGCATATCACAAATTCACATCTACCTGATGATTATGGCAGACGGTTGCCTTGTGACCCCCCACTGAACCCACACCAGTGTGGAGTCCCCTCCCACAAGACCTCTCTTGGCCACTGGGACAATAACAACATGATACAAGCAGAGACTGAAAGAGACACTTGCACATCGGGGCTTGTCTGCTGGGAACATGCACTTGGAACTCAGCCGTCATGCTATGAGAAGCCCAAGCCACAAGGAGAGGCGATGTGGAAAGAACCCACAGTGTTCTGACTGACAGTTCCAGTTGAGTCCCCAGCCTGCACCAACTGCCACTGTGTGTGTGCCGTCTTGTACATCCCAGCCCAGTCAAGCCCCCAGGTATGTAGCCCAAGCAGTATCACATAGCGTGGAAGAGCCACCCCGCTGAGCCCAGTCAACCCACAGAATCAGGAGAGATGATGGAATAGTTGGTACATTACATCACCACATCTTGGGGTGGTCTGTTACCCAGCAATAGCTAACCAAAACACTGGAAAGAACAGCTCCCAGTTACACCCCCTTTAATGCAGTCAAGCTCCACATGGAACCCATCAGATCCAAAAGGGGTGATTGTTCCCATGACGTCCCTTAGCCTAACAATCAGCAGGGGCCATGACCTTGAGGGGCTGGTTTCAGGGAGACGAGACACTGAGGTTCAGAATGCCAACTCTGGCCAGGCCCTTCTAAGTCATCTAACCCACGCTCCTCTCTCCAGGATGTCTAAGCCCTTGGGGGCATTCAGCACTGTGTCAGAAGAAGCACAAAGCCCCAGGACACATAGATATCTTCTAGAGCATTCTTTTTTACTCAAAAATGCAGAAAGGGGAATGACTAGTTTATAGTGAAGCAATGGTTATGTGCCAAAGTAGGAGAGAACATTTACATGAAGTTTTAGGCCAGAATTCAAGATATATCAAGTACATGTCAATAGGTTGCTTTTTGTGGCAGGGGACCAATATGCTTTTCCCCAAGGCTCTTGGGGTGTCCCATTCCCAGGTCCCTTAAGGGAGCTTTGGTGGAAAAGCGTGGGTACCCTGGTCCACTTGTAGCCCCCACACTACAGTTGGAAGCCTGGGCTCGGGGAAGGGAAGGGATTTGTCTGAGGTCTCCCAGTGAGACAGTGGCAGAGCTGGGAGCAAACCCAGGCTTTGTGCCTCCAGCTTCACCTTTTCTTTTCACCATCTAACAGTTACAGCTAGAAAAAAATAATTTTTTGAGGCCAATCTCCCAACTGAAAGAGAAACAGCTCATTACCTTTCCTGATGTTTTCACACCTTTCCAGAGGCTAAAGAACAGGGTGACAACAACGACCATCAAGCAGAGCACAAGTTGCCACTGGGGTCGGCCGATGTCATGGATCCCACTGCTCTCGTGAAGGTGCAGGACACCACGCCTGCCAGGGGGACCGGGGACGAACCAAGGAAGACACCATCAGTCAGGGAAGACACCCAAGGCCTTGACCACAAGCCAGTCCCCAAAGGTGCACAGTGGTGGAGACAGGCCGTGGGCTGCCTGGCCACAGCTCTGCACATTTGGGACTGCTCTGTGCATCCTCGGTGCCCAGGACTGCCCTCCCCGGGCCTGTTAGTCGCCTGGGAGACTTCCTGTCTGTCGATGTCTAGTGGGCAGAAGCCAGGGATGCTGCTAAACATCCAAAATGCACAACATGGTCCCCCTCCCCCGACATAAAATTATCCAGCCCCAAATGTCAAAAGCCCCGAGGTTGTGAAATCCTGGTCTAAAGCATAAAAACGTAAACTTTTCAGAATCTGAGGCCTTTCACGATGGTCCCGAGTCCAGTGCAACCCTTCCCTCACCACACCCTCCCTGTGGCTGCTGGCAGTGGTGGCCAGCCAGTTATTCCCTAATCACATGAGGCCCTCATTGCTCTGGGCCTTGGAATTTCTGTTTCTGTGTGTCTAGGACACACTTCCCAGCCCAATTTGTCTGCTTGGCAAACTTCTCCTCATCCTGTTAGTCTCAACTCAAAAATAATGTCCTGACTTGGGCCCCTTTCCTATGGGGAAGGGGGGTGGAAAGGGGAGGGGAGCGGAGGGGAGGGGAGGGGAGGTGAGGTGAGGGGAAGGGAGGGAATGGGAGGGGAGAGGAGGGGAGGGGAGGGGAGGGTGGCAGGCACTGAATATATCTAAAAAGACAGAGAATTGGAATTGGGTACTAAACCCATCTGACTTAATTCTGCTTCTTCCCATTGCATTATGGGCCAAGTGCTGGATGCCTCTAGGGTCCCATCAGATGGCAGAAATACCCCCTAACAGGCCCAGGGGAGCCCACGTGCAGGTGAAGCCCACTCCCAGGGCTGCAGTGCTTGTGGAGATATTGCAGGGGTGCGTCCCAAGCAAAGGAATGCGACCCCAGCCTCCTCTCCCCAGCAGGCCCAGTTTTGGGGGTTAGCACACGTAGCTGGGGTTTGCTGCATTTTTCCAGCAAGTTAATGGAAATGGATCATCATGAAGTTTCGGGCTTGGGCCAGGCTTTCCGAAGCCTACGGGCCAGTGGGCTTAGTTTCTCACTTGCCGCTTAAGCGCGGGGTGCTGGGGGGCGGGAGCCCTCTTCCCCACCAGGATCAGGGGGGCAGGGGTTCTTTACTGCGGGCAGGCTCACCAAGGCGCCCTGTTGCAGATAAAGTTACAAGCGTCGGGGTTTCTTTTAGCCGCTGGCTCTGGCTTGGGCCCGGAGCCCAGGGAGGAGAGCAGTTTTGTTCCCTTGAATGACAGGTTCAATCCTTCGGCGTAAATGAGTACAAGGTGGCAACAGCGCTGGCCCAGGCCCCGAGGAAAGAGAAACGACTAACCTCCTGGGCGCTGGCACTCAGAGTCCCTACTTGCTGGTCCCAGACTGAGATGAGGTGACTGTTCTAGAGGAAACATTTGGCTAACAGGGCCATGTGCCATTAACCGAGGAACCCGGAGGCCGCTCAAGGCTTAGTGGCCCGGAAGCTCGGGGAGCAGGCTCCAGCGAGAGAGAGGCTGGGCGTGGACCCGGCTCGCCTGACCTCAACACGCCCGCTGCGGGCTCTGGGGGGTGAGGAGGAAGACCCAAGGGGGCCTGTCTGCGGGGGGGAGGGCCGTGACTCAGGCAGGCTGGGTTCTGGTCCCGGCTCTACCTCTAACCTAAAAACGGAGCCTCCACATTCTTATCTGTACAATGGGAATAATCACCACCAACATGAACTGTGAAGACTAAATGGGACTTGGATGTGAAGGGATGCTAGGGGCCTGGATCATGGTAGCTAGGAAGCTTGGACGGGGAGGAGGGCTTAACAGGAGAGGGAAGGAAAGGAGAGAGGAGGGGAGAGGAGGGGAGGGGAGGGGAGGGAGGGGAGGGGGAGGGGAGGGGTGAGGGGAGGGGATGGGAACTCTGTAGAGCAGAAAGCTGTTAAAATAAGCCTTGGATTCTGCTTCCCACTCCATCCCCAGTCCCTTCAGCTCCTCAGCGCTTAAGAATGTCACCTTTCCCACTAGAGTCTGCTCACAGCTGAGCCTGGAGGAAGTCTACAGCTGTAATTAAAGGAAGCGGGGTCTCAACACCCAGCTCACCTCTCCCTCCTGCTGGGCGTCTCTGTTGGGACAGACTTCCTGGCCATTCGGACAGTCAGAGGAGGAATCAAATAATAACTAGACTAGAGGGGAGGCTGCCATTTTCCATTTTAATTTGTAAGGACAAGGATTGCCAAGAGCAAAAAGAAAAATCCGGCTTTTCCTTTACCATGCGATGATAAAGCAGCCAGTGTGGAACCAGTTGCATGTGTGAGCAGCACCCTTTCCTGCTGGTCCAAACCACAGTCATAAACTAAGAAGGCCTAAAACCTCCACCCGCAAGCTCTCCAGGGGCTCTGGGATTTTCTGAGGCAATGTTCCTCAGGAGAGAGCAGAGGAGGCTGTAGCTTTTCCATGACGTCACACTGTGGGGACATCAGCCTGACCTCAGCAAGAATCTCAGTCTGTCTGAGATGAGACAGTGCAGAGGCCAAGCCAGAGGCTCTCAACCTTGGCTGGCTATTAGAATCTCGGAGGAACTATTAATACAAGCCCCTGGCTGACCTAATCAGTTCTTATGACACCTCCTCATAGAAGCCCTCCCTGACCACCTTTCCCTCCCACAATCACTTTTTACCACCTACCTGGTTTAGATCCTTAAGAGCACTTACACTCCCTAAAATGTGTTTTATTTCCAGAACTCTCTAAAACATTCTTGCTTCCTTACCCGTTTCCCTGGCTGTTGTCTCCCCACCCCCACTCTCCTGTGCCAGGACACCGGCCTCTCCCGCTGGCTTGTGCACCGCTGTATCCTCAGCTCCTGGCCCAGGGTCAGTCCACGCTGCAAATGGTGACTGGCGTGCCCCCTCCTCTCCTGTGGGTTTCCTTAGTGTCGGGATCAGGTCCTGCCCAGCACAGGTCCCTGTGCCCATGTGAGCAGGCCGAGGGGGGAAGACTTACTCGTAAAACTCTGCTGCGGGCGTGAACTTGTACTTGGAGTACTTGGTGTGGCTGCCCAGCACGGAGGCGTTGAGGAGCTTGGGGTCGGTGCAGTTGGGGCTGTTCCAGGCGTGGCCGCAGTCGGTCCAGGGCAGGGTGAGGGTGAAGGAGGAGAAGAGGTAGTACAGGGACCAGGCGATGATGACGTTGTAGTAGAAGCCGACGTAGAGGGCGATGAGGATCACGGCGTAGCCGACTCCTGGGGGGCAGAGGGCTCAGGCAGGGCTCCCCCAGGCCCAGCCCGAGCCAGCTGTCCTGGCGGCCGACCCGCACCTTTCTTCTTCTGTAAGACGGCCAGAGCCTCTCTGTGTCTCCTAGGCACCCCCATCCCTTTGCCCGGGGGCTCTCTCTGGCCAGTAGACTCCCCTCTGCCGATGCACTGGGCAGACTGGGTGTGCCAGGGCCTTAATGTCCCCAGGGAGCCACAGGGACAGGCATTGGAGAGTAAGTATCGCAGCGCCCTTGCCCTGGGCAGGACAGCACTGAGGCTGTGAATGAGCCCCTGGCCCTCGGGGGAACTGGCTTATTGACCGCCTGCTCCTCCCTATCCCCTACTGGTGTCCCCTGGCATCGCCTCCCCAAATAACTCCTTATATTGAGATCCTTGCCTCAGGACCTGCCTCTGGGGAACCCCAAACAAGCCCTCCCTGATCAGAACTGCAGCCCCGTGTCCTCTGGGTCTGATCTGTGTGCCAACCGCATCTTCCTGAATGTGTCCCAAGCTCCTTCAGGGCTAGTTCTACGGCTCTTGCCTACAGTAGACACGTTTCTGGCCTGCTCTGCGTGGCTTTAAGAGGGTGGCCTTAAGTATTCTTGTCATGCAAGGTTTGAACGAGGCTAATCCCTCCTTTCCTCTAGCTGTAGGCGCGACTCAGGTCTGACCATCAGAGCTCCGCTTCCCCACGGCCACAGTGACTGGTTGAGAGGTGAGCAGATGACTCGCGCCAAACCAATGACAGCCCTTTCTGGGACCTTTAGTGAGGCTCTGATGCTATAAGGGGGGTTGTTTTACTTTGTCATTGTTAAACGTGGTGGGATTCACTCCTGTTGCTGACGGCCAGCTTTGCTAGTGCTGAGGAGACCGTGCCTGAGACTGATGCTAACACCCAGGAAAACAGAGAAGGATCGGGAGAGACTCCAGATAAATTATTCAAGAACTTGAATCAAGCTGTGCCTGAAGCTAGCAAGAAATTTCTGGACTTTATCATAAGCCAATATATTCTCTTTTATATTGAAGCCCCTTTGAGTGGGATTTCTGGAAATAAAAAATAATTCCTAACTAATACACTGATGGCTTATAAGCCTCTGGTACCAGCCTGTATCTGCTACAGGACAGAGCAGGTGGGAGGTGCACAGGAGACACATGCGGGCTGAGAGGAGGCTCAGAGGAGTCACGCAGGGTGCTCAGTGGCCCCTGGGCCCAGCTGGCTAAACAGTGCTTGGCAGACACTAATTCTTACTCCACACCCTTCTCACAGCTGTATAGGGGCCAAGAAATGGCAGATGCTGTGACCTTTTCCTCCAGACGTGCCCTAAGTCCCAAATGCAAGCAGGCTTCATCTTACATCCCCGCTGTGACTCGTTAGTTGTGGCTGTTGTATTAAGGATCGTGAGACAGCTTGCTGGCTGAGCCAGAAAAGATCTGTGATCGATTTATCACGTCTGCCACGGGAGCAAGAGAGGAGAGTAGTGGTATGTGTGCTGGGTACTTCTGACACTTCGGTATTTCCCATGCAGGGAACAGACACCCCCTGGTCACTCAGCTGTACAGCCTGGACTGGAAAGGCAGGTTTCCAGACTTTCTAGGCTAAAGCTGTTCGTGAAACACCAAATACTCTCCAGGTAACTCTGAAAGGTGGACACGCTCATTGAATCCCACAAGAGAGTTGATCTACCTCAGGTCCCACCTTTGGGGCAGATTCTCCAGGGGCACAGGGAAGTCTTTGCGGACAACCTTTGACTCCCCCAGCCCTGTTCGTTACCTTTAAAGAACGGGCAGATCTTCCACACCGTGGCTGCCCCTTCCCGGTTGAACTGGCCCAGAGCCAGCTCCATGTAGAAGAGGGGCATCCCAGCGATGATGAGGAACAGTGTGTACGGGATCAGGAAAGCACCTGGAGGACACAGAGGCAGGGTGTGAGCCCGCACCCCCTGCCAGCCGGGCCTGCCCCGCAGAGTTCTTGGACCCAGGGCTGCAAGGGCCTTCATTCCTCCGCTCGTCCTGCCATTCCCTGAGGGGGACTATGTGGCAGGCAAATAGGAGATACAAAGAACAATTAGTACAAATAATAACAGCAATAATAATACTTTACCTGTACTAATAGCGTAAGAATGAGGCATGTAATCAAATTTAGTAAAATCTGGGTTAAAGCTACAGAGGCATGTTTCTTGGAGGACTCTCCTAGCCTTAGATACACAAGCACACACTGTGAAGCGCCATGGGGTGGATCACAGGTAAGTCTGCGTCAAGTTTATTTAAATACCGACCTTTTCTTTCATGAATCCTCACTCTGGGGAATGCCAAGTGCCCCAAACCTTTCCTTCTGTAGGTAAGAAAATTGGGACCAGAAGGGGAGAGACAGTGCCTAAAGTGACATGATTGAGCTTCTATTTTACTCAGATCTATGTAATTTTTAAAAATCCTTACCTGAGGATATATTTTTTTTGGTTTTAGAGAGAGAGGAAAGGAGATGGAGAGAGGGAGGAACATCGATGTGAGAGAGAACCATCAATCTGTTGCCTCCCGAACATAGCCTGACTGGGGATCAAACCTGGGTAAGCTCCCTGACCGGAAATCGAACTCACAACCCCTTGGTGCACCCGATGATGTTTAACCAACTGAGCCACACCAGCCAGGGCACATATCTGTATCATTTTAAAGTCACATGGGGCTTTCCCACCCACAATATCACCGGATTCTTTTCAGTCCCACAACATAATCTGACAAGGTCATTATGACCCCCTGGGGAAACTGAGGGTAAAGAAGGAAATCGAATCGGTCCTATTTGCACCGCTGATAAGAGACAGAGCAGGATTTGAATCAAGGCAGTTGAAGGTAAATAGACACTGGAACAAATTGGCCAGAGGCCCAAGTCTCTGACCAAGGAAGGTGCCCACTCAGAGCAACTAGAGGGATCCCTTGACAATGGGCAGCAACCGAACCCTGGGGGAATTCCAGGTGGAATTAGACACGTCTGAGTGCCAGAGACAATTCTCAGTGTGCCCAGAAGCCCGGGGTGAGCTTAACGGGCTCTGACTCTGCAAGGTGGCTCACTGGGATGCATGCCCTCAGCCCGGCTGCGAGCCTGACCAAAGCAAAACGCCAGTTTCTTTTCCTGGTGTGGCTGGAGGTGGCCAGGCCAGATGCACACTCTTCCCACCATTGGCCTTTGACAGAGATCCGCAGCCTTGGAAACCAAACACTCCCTGTCCTGTCCACACCAGGAAAGAGCAGAAATTGGGAAATATTTAATGATGGCAACATTAGAAATATAATGTCCCCTACTGTGTTTCAGGCACTTTGCATGCAATGTCTCATTCGATCTTCACGACAACCCTAGAATGTAAAGATTATTCCTTCCTCCATTTTACAGATGTAAAAACTGAGGCTCCCCCAGCTAGCAGAGGACTGTGGCTATCACATGACATCCAAGGTCAAATTCACCCTCCTCCTCAGACTGTCAGTTCTCCACTTTCTTCCCAGGAAGTCCAGGTCTCTTAGGGACAAAGCATGAAGTGTTGGTCCCAGTGCTCTGAGACCCAGTCCCTTCTGTAGCCAGAGATGGGCCAGCAGGGTGGGGAGTAGGGAAGAACTATCAGGAAATGGGTACGTCCTATGTATCAGGCAGGGCACTGGGCTCTGGACATCTGTGATCCCATTTACCCTTTCCAGAAACTGCCTGAGATTGCAACTACTATACCCATTTTTCCGAGGAGGAAACTGAGGCTTGGAGAAATTAAGTGACGTGACCATGCTCACCCAGCTGGTGAGTGATGGATCTGGGATTCAGACCCAGGTCGGTCAGAACTTCAGAGCCATTCTCAATATATTCTGCAGATTCCAGAACATTCCAGCTTAGATGAAGGACAGAGTCTTGGGGGGGGGGGAGGTTCTGAAACTGAGGATCTGGGCTCATTTGTTGGTCATACGCTGGTCCAATGCTCCAGTCCCTGCTCTAGGTTGGACTTCTTTGAAACAACCATATGCCACCCTCCCTCTTCCCCTCCTCATTTGTTGTTTTCAGTCTCCACCTTTGTCCCTCTCCGCCATAGAGAGGGCTGGTTTGGCACTTGAACCCATGTCTGTCCACAATGCTGACAGTTAAGGTGGTGCTGATGAAGGAAGATGGTGGTGGTGACAATGAGGTTGATGAAAATAACAAGGACCATTTATTGAGCATCTATTATATGCCAAACCACACACTAAGTTTTTCCATAATTATTCATTTAAAACCATCCCTGAGAGAAAACTGCCACTGATCCCATTTAACAGATGAGGAAGCCAAGGGTTAGAAAGGTCAAGTTGCTTGTCCAAACTAGTAAGAATGCAGCTTGGCTTCAAACCTGGATCTGCCTGAGCCCTGCTCTGCCTTGTGGCCACTTGCTACCCCCATGGGGGCCTGGACCCAGAAAGGAGGGAAAATTGATGTATTAAAGTTTAACAGGCCTGAAGTCAGGAATCAGGGGCCCAAGGGACTTTGGGGAAGGAGAAGTCAGGAGTCACGGCTCAGGTCTTGGCACCGTGCTTTGCCACTGACGGTCCTATGCTCTTCTACAAGGAAGGGAAGAAGCAATGGGAGCCAATTAACGGCTCCGCATGTCGGTCGGTGTTCTCAGCCCTAACACCCTGGGTAGCACTGCCAACAGGCTGGAGAATTGCCCCCTCTGAAATTTACTTCCTCTTGTGCTGGCTGGGAGCCCAGCCCGGACAGGGGAAGGAGGATGGGTCTGCACAAGCCCGAGGCGCTTATCTATGACAGCGTATGAGAGCATGTGACGTGGGCCAGCCAGGGCTCCAGGCGGAAACAGGCCGCGAGCACGCGAGAATGATGAAACGGCTGCGGAGGAATGAAAACCGCAGCTGCCCGCAGCCAGGGCCTTTTTCTCAAAAAGGACGTTGACCGGCAAGTTGGCCCAGGCCCCCTTGCAGAGGGTCTGGAGGGAGCCAGGGCCCAGCCGAAAGGTCAGGAAGAGTCCACCGAGGATGCTTCTCTTGGGAACAGTCCTGAAGCAGCCCCTGGGAAACTGAGGCTCAACTGCACATTTTCTAGAAGTTACTGCCTTGAAGGCAGGTAGCTGCCTTGTTTCCATGGCCCTGCTCCATCCCCGTGTGGGGCCGACTGAGAGAGATGCAGGCAGGGCGCCTCTCCCAGGGGTCGCAGCTCCTAGGAGTCTCTACCACATAGACGCACCACAAGTGCGCACCGTGCCTACTCACACAAAGGGACGCATACGCTTCTGCACACCGACACGCTCACAAACACACAAGGAAAACCCCGCCGACTGTGAAAGGGACTCTGGCCAGTAGCCTTTGGGTGGCTTTAGTAAGGAAAGCAGCTGTCCATCACCTCTAGCCCAGCACACTCTGCCTGCACCCCACTATTCGAGATGAACCCTATTGCTCACAGAGGGGTTCTGGAATCCTCTGTGCAAGTGCTGAGTCCTCAGGAAGGGAAGCCCAGTGGTTGCCAGGTTCTGGGTGGGATGTGCTGGAGCAGAGCCTAGGTGGGTGGGGAGGACCCCAGGAAAGGGGAGGGAATGCCTGCAGGAGGGGCACAGCAGGAGGCCAAATGGCTGGCCAGGGAGGAACTGAGGGGAGGAAGAGGGAGTGTGACCAGGGAGGGGCTGCAGGAGGAGAGGAGGGCCCCCGAGACCTTGCTGGACCAGCTTCCCGACTGTTGAAGGCACAATTTCATGAAGTGCATTCCAGCCACACCTTGATATACTGAGGAGCGAAACCCCACAGAGCTGTTCTCTGGTGCCTGCAGCTCAGCTCACGGGCTGTCGCTGCCCACAGCCTTCACCAGAGTCCCAACTAAAGCTGGGTCAAGGCCTAGGGCTGCTGGATTTGTCCCTTTCCCGCAAACATTCCCAGGGCACAGTAAAGGTCAGTAAGGAGAGTAAGACAAGGGAAGACAGAGCTGCTCCCAGCAGGCCGCCCGGGGCACCTGTGGGCAAAGGTTGGCATGGAAAGCTGCACTGCACGAGTCTAGCTGCTAAATAAAACATGCGCTATCTGTGTTCATAGCAGCACAGTTTACAATAGCTAAGATCCGGAAACAGCCCAAGTGCCCATCAGCAGCTGAGTGGATAAAAAGCTGTGGGACATTCACACCATGGATACTACGCAGCTGTAAAGAAGAAGGATCTCATACCCTTTGGGACAGTATGGAAGGACCTGGAGAAAATTATGCTAAGTGAAATAAGCCAGGCAGAGAAAGACAAACATCACATGATCTCGCTTATATGTGGAACCTAAAGAACTTAATAAACTGATGAACAGAATAGATTCAATGACATGGAAGCATAGATGAGACTGACGAATGTCAGAGGGATGGAGGAGGGCAGGTGGGTGGAGGGGGAGAGAGTAACCAAAGAATTTATATGCATCTACGCACAACCCAAGGACACGGACAATGGTGGGGAGAGGGACTGGGAGGGGGATGGGATGGGGTGGAACAGGTCATTGGGGAGAAAAAGGGACACCTGTAATATTTTAAACAAAAATAAAATTTAAAACAAAACAAACAAAAAAAACATGCGCTATCTTCCTACCTTGATGGCTAGACCTTGGCAATGGTGCCAGTATAAAGTTCAAGTTCAGAGCCCTCAGCTCCTGGTGCTTTGCGCTGGAAAGTAGGAGCATGGGGGAGCCCCATTTGCCTCACTGCCCACCTTCCCCCCCAGCTCCATCCAGAGAGGTGCCAGGCCTTCCTCACATGCATGTGGTCTCTTGTGCCCACAGGTCTAAGCACTGCGCACAGCCTCTGCAGAGAGTGGGTGCCGGCCTCCCCTTGGGCCTGGGGCTGAGCCAACGTCTAGCACAGTCCATGTTGCAGAAGGAACCAGGTAAAGGGCCATGCATGCAGACCTAGAGGGGGTTGGGGTGCCTGGGCAGGGAATTCCAACACCCAGTTACCTGGAGTGTGGTGGGTGTTGAGAGGCAGTGTTCTGGGTGGGCCCTGACCCCAGTGAGACAAGGCGGAGGGCAGAGTGGGACTCTATAGCACAGGGTTCAGGGCAGACCCCCTGTGACATAATAAGAAATACATATATTTGGTCTATGCTCCGTGTTCCTGACACAGGGCTCCTGCAACCCCTGTAATCTCCCAAGCAATGGGAGTAATAGAGTTTCTAACACAGAGCTCCCAAATCCCTTGGGTGATAGGAGTGGCTTTGTTCTGGTGAAATGACTCAGTGGGCTCCTGGATGGTGACTAGTGACCAGAAAGGCCAAGCCATGATTAGAAGTTTGGAGCTTTCAGCCACCCCCCATCCCCTGGGGAGGGAGAGGGGCTGGCAATGGACTGAAGATTGACCATGCGTAGGTGACGAAGCCTCCATAGAAAACCCTGAACTACAGAGCTGGGAGGACTTCCAGGTGGGCGGACACATCCACGTGCCAGGAGCTGGCACACCCCAACTTCATGGGGACCGAGTTCCTGTACTTTGGATCCTTCCAGACCTCACTCCATGTGCCTCTTTATCTGACTGCTCAACTGTATCCTTTATAATAAACTGGTAAATGTAAATAAGGGTTTTTTACTGGGTTCTATGAACTGTTCTAACAAATGGTCAAATCTGAAGACAGGATGATGGGAAGCCCTGATTTACAGCTGGTTCGTTAGAAGCACAGGTGACAACTTGGGACATGGGACTGGCACCTAAAGTATGGACAGTCTTGTGGGGTCCTCATTAACAGCCAGTAGATAATGTCAGAACTGAATAGTAGGCCACCCAGCTGGTGCCCGGAAATGGGGAATGGTCAGTGTGGGGAAACCCCCCACACATTTGGTGTCAGAAGAATATAAACCTAAACGACCTTCCTCTTACCCCCTTGCCTGGATCTAGAGACCACTCCGGCCACCTCGTCCTGTTTTTATGGCTCTGTGACCTTGAGTAAGAGCAGAACTTCTCTGAGCCTAAGTTTCCCTTTGTAAGTAGGGCTAATGATACCTATGTCACTGCTTTGCTGTGATAATTATAGATCACGGAGGCCAAATACCTGCACTTAGTAGGTGCTCTATAAATGGGAATGTCACCCTGCCTTCACACAGGAGAGCAGATGGGACACAGCTCTGTAAGCTGGAAACCACGGCTGAGGATCGCCCGTTGGCTGAGGGTGGGTGGGCCTTTGCAGTGCACAGCCATGGACGCCTGCCGGAGGCTCGCAAGCACAGAGGATTTTGAGGCAGGCCCTTGGGCTCCTCATGTCACTGTTCCCAGTGAGGCTTGTATCCAAATACACTGCTGACCACGAGCAAGTGCAAAGCCAAGGAGCCCCCCAAGCCACCACCACCAGTGCTGCCCAGGTCCTTTTCAGGAATGAGGACCTGTGCCCCCAGCGGGGACTGCTCAGGCCTCAGCTGAAGAAAGCCATGTCAGTCAAGGCCACATGCTTTTCACAGCGCAGCTGGCATCCAATGACTGATCAACACTGGGACATACAGTCCCTGCTTCTTGCCCAACTCAGGACAGTCTGGAGGGCCCTTCTAGCCTCAGGTCCCACGATCTACCGAGGCTCTGCCCAACCTCTACCCGGCCGCTTCCTTCTTCCCTACATCCCTCCCCTGCAGTCTCACCTATGCCCCCATTCTGTCCCGTAGAGCTACAGACAACACAGCAAATCAGTGTTTTCCAAAGCAATTCTTTGTACCCTGAGTGCCAGGCATAGGGTCCCCCTCTGAGTTTTGCTAGTTAAACAGCTGGCTCCCTGTGGCCATTTCTGTAGGGAAGTGTGCCAGTTCTTAGAATAAACCAGACCCAGATCATTCAGGCGTGTTAACCAGGAGCCACATGGTGCCAACTAGTGTCTCCTGCCCAAGACTGACCTCCTTGGGGCCCTCAACAGCCACCATGGGCTCTGGGTCCCTATAATCTCAACCCAAGTGGGGCCTTGCACCCCTCCACTCCTTCCCCTGCACTTGACTGGGTCTAGCCAGGAACTTCTGCACAAGTTCCCCCTGCTCCAAGAGGGGAATGCCACACAAAATTACAGCTGGTACTTTTGGCCTCAGAAGGGGTCACTCCCTCATCTTCATTTTGGGTCCTTCCAGCCAACCTTTGGGCCTTAGCTCTGAGACCCGGGAACACACTCACTCCCCTAAGGGTTTGAAGCTCCCTCCTCTAAGGAGGGCAATGGAGGTGCAACTCAGGGAAATGAGTGGTAGAGCTACCCCTCTTTATGTGGTAATTCTCCCTCTGCCACTGGCTTTGCAGGGTCTGGACTAGATTTTTATTAATGAAGCTGGGGCTCTCCATACAGCTGCTTGAAGGTTCTGGTTTCCCACCTCCTCTATCCCGTTTACTTTAAAGCAGGCGTGGGGAACTTCTGGCCCAAGGGCTGTATATGGCCTGCGAAATCATGTGGTCTGGCCCTGCCAAAGCAACCACAGGCAGGACTTGAAAGTCAATAAATCTAGGAGCTTTTTTAATAGCTAATTTTTAAGTTGATAATTTTGTATGGCCTGTGAACGATGTTATCAATATCCAAATGGCCCTCAGCAGAAAGAAAGGTTCCCCACCCCTGCTTTAAAGGAACAAACTACAGGGGTCTGGGATGCTCAGATTACATTAGAGAGGGAAATATAATCCACAAAGAACAGAGTAGGACCTCCTCTCCCTCATTTGGGATCTAATACCTACAGTAATAGGATCTTAAATGACATTAGCTTTTAGGTTATCTACAATAGACTATGAGGCCCCTGAAGGAAAGAATTGCCTTATGCTCATCTTGATATTCCTGGCATATGATGGACATTTTGTAAATGTTTTTCGGTTAAATAAATGGATACTAGCAGTGACTTACACGCAGCTAATGAAATCCCGAGAGCCTTTCTCCACTCATGCATGCTCTGACCTAATGCTTACTTAGGCAGTTGGGTTTGGAACCGCAGGGTAGAATGTAACATTTATCCCCGTGAAATCCCATCGTGCTGGAAAAGATCTTTTGGGCCAGTTTGGAGCAATGGGCCAAATCATGCTGGCGACCTCAGCCCAATGTCTCAGCTTCAGCCCCCAGGGAGCACCTCATTCCTGCAAACCTGTCAGCCACACCAGCTGGCTGGCTCATGGGCATCTGAGCAGAACTTGGCTTGCCACGCTTGGGGTGTAGACAGCACCCTTAGCCAGATGTGAGGGCACTGAGTTTGCAAACAGCTGCCCTCTGTACCAGCCACCACCTCCTCCTGGCCTCAACAACCTCAGCTATTTTGGCCAAGAGAGTTCCTAAAGGGCTGTGAGTACCTGAGAGCCAGAGCTTACTTGGGGAAGGAAGGGAACTCCATTTGGGACCCAGAACCACGTGGGACCCCATGAATGTGGGGAAACGTTAATCCCCATTCTCCAGGTGAGGAAACTACAGAGCGACAAGATTAGGCTGTCAGAATATAGAGGGACGCCCAGGTCTTCACTCCCCATTCCCCAGGCCCAAGCATGACTGCTTCCATCACTTTCCCGTGGATTTCCTCTTAGAATCAGTCCGCTCCCTCTCTGGGCCTAGCCTGTGGTTAGAAATCACTGAACAATAACAATGACAGTAACAACTCCATTTATTGAGCCGGGCACTGTTTTGGGTTCTTTGCATGCATTCTCTGTAATGTCCTATCACCCTGCAGGAAGGTACTGTTACTCTCCTTTTCTGCACAAGGAAACTGGGGTGCAGAGAGCATGGGTGACTTGTCCACATTACCAGGAAATGTCAGATGGGGATTCAAACCCAGGTCTGCCTGAACCTTAAGACCCGTCAGCACGACATGTCTCAAACGGAAGCAGCCATTTGTCAAGGATAATTCACAATGGGAGGGAGGCAGAAGTGGGGACCCAGTCGACCGGCCCACTCCCCCCCTGGAACCAGCAGAGGCCAAGCCCAAGACCACAGGTGCAGGGGGAGGTCTAGAGCCCTGAAACAGCCCCGCTTCCCGGCACTGCCTCCCTGCTGGAGAAGGTTCTGAGTGAAGCCCTGAGTGGCTTTCCCACCAGAAGCCTCCTGCGCCCACGCACCCCAGCAGCTAGCCTAGGGAACATGTTCACGCAGACTGACCTTTCCCAGCAATTCATCCAGGAAATATTAGCCAGGGGCTTAAACTATCAGCACCTCTATCATTTCAAAACAGCCTCCAGTCTGGAAAGGCACGAACAACTGGACTCGGAGGTTACCATGCTAATTCTGGCACCAGACGAGCACATGGGGTGCCAAGTAACAGGGCGGTGAGTCCTGGCTTGGGTGCAGCGCTGGGCTGGGAGAGGATCTTGGGAAGGTCCTCTAAGCTCACCTCCAGCTGCAATGGGGAGCTTGGGCTCAGAGAGCGACTGCGCCATGCCCAGGGTAACAGAGCTGGGGTTCAAACTCAGGTCTTTAAGCTGCTTCCACAATTCCAGATCCCTACCTGCCAGCCCACCTGCCCATCTCTAGGGCTGACTTCAGAATTAATTACTGGATGAGAATTGACCCACAAGGAGCAACCTGGAGGTCTCACCAGAGGTAAAGCCCAGAAGGGACCCGCTGAGCATCGCCTGGAGGTGGTGGGGAGTAAGTTAGAAAAAGAGCTGCCTCAGACTGGACTCTGAGACAAGGGCTGCCCTGCTGCCTTGTGCCAGCCACGGACACCCTAGCAAGAGATGGAAATTCACTGGCAATACTTCCCCACCCTTAGCCTGGTGTTTAAGGTCTCCACGGCCAGGCCCCAACTTGCCTCTCCAACCCTTATCTCTCCCAGCTTGCCCTTTGGCCTGCACTCCAAGCCTCTGAGGTGATCCATGTGCATTCTCGATCAACTAGAACATCTCCTTTTCTCCCCCAAGGCTTGAGCATGTCCCTCCCATTCACAGGACCTGAGTTCTACCTACAGCCCACCACCTCCAGTCTTTCCAAAGCAGTGCTTGTCACCTCCCCCACCCATTTCACAGGTCATCATAATGATGTCAATAAGGAGCCTCAGCTACCTGGACTAAGCCGTCCTCCGTGCCACGCTCCCATGGACACATTTAGTCTTAACAACAAGCCTCTTGAGTTGAACACCATTATTTCCACTTGACAGACAAGAAAAGTGAGGCTTGCAGAGTCACCCAAAGTCACACAGCTAGAAGTTGGGATCCAGGCCGCTGATCTCGAGGCTGTCAGCCGCCCTCGCCCCAGTGCCCACAGCATGGGCACCTCGCTTGTTCGTTACCACCAAGGGTTCTGCTGTTTCTGGAGAGGCGTTAGGCCATTTCATGAATGCATTCATTCCATAGAAGTTTGCTGGGCACCTTTTACCACATTCCTAGGATCTAGGCCTTATCTTGGACATTGGAAATGCAGGGATTAAAAGCCACAGTTTCTGCTCTCAAGGTGCCCCAGCCTGTTGGGGAGGCAGACCCACGAAGAGACAAATGATGGAATGACTTGGGATGGGCATGGGCAGGCCTAGCAAGCCTAGGAGAGGGGGCTTCTGGACAACTTCACTTAAAAAAATGGAACCTGTGACAAATTTGCTCTGTCTTGTGCCCTAAGCACCTGGTATGTCACCTTGCATATAGCAGGCACTCTCTCTCTCTCTGTGTGCTGGTGGCAGTGGCCAAGTGCACACACAGTGCCAGGGAAAGCTCTAGGATGTCTATCTAGCCGTGTGTCCTCTTGGTCATCTGAGTTGTTTCAGCTTCCATACTTAGAACAATGGAAATGACCTGTAGCAGAGTGACAATGAAACCCTTAGGTGACTAAAGCTCCAGGCAGAAAGTTAATACATCTAGGTGATGTGGGAGAGCCTAGCCTTGGGCCTCACTAAGAAGAACCCGATAAACATTGCTGATTAATGGTAGAGCCTTCTGTGTCTACGGACAAGCAGTCTCAGACAGTCACTGAGGACATGCTGGATGGCAGGGCCTAAGGTCTCTCAGTCTGCCTTTTATTCATCACCTCCCTGCTAAGATAACATAGGATCTGCATTTCTTCCTTTCTTGGGTCCGAAGGGCCATATGCTTAACCCTGATCAGAAGCCCTTGAAAAGCTACGTAGCCAAACGTGAAAGAGCTTCATCTCTGGATCATATTTCCCATTTCTCACCTAAAGTGAGAAGCAAGTGTCTAGAGTATACACTGAAGCAAACAGCGGGGTCCCAGGCCCTAATGCCCAGTTCCCAACCCTCTCCCTGCCTCCCTCTGACCCCCTGGAGTCCCGAGCCAGAGCCTCTGCCAGGCAGGATGGTCCAGTGGATAGACAGGTTTCCGGAGCTGGGCCCCTTTCACCAACTTCTGCCCAGATCACTTTCCCCAGGCTCTGTGCAGGGGATCCCTTAGCTCATCCCAGCAAAGGGGGCAGGACTGAGTGGTTTGGGCACCCAGGAGTAAAGGCCCTGAGGAAGGAGCTGGGGCCTTAAGACCCAGTATCCTGTCCCCTAGGCTGCTTCCTCCAGGGCTCTGCCACCTGGTTGGGCTGTAGTTGGTTTCTAGGCTCTCATCCCAGGGCGGGTAGGTAATGTCACCCAGCAGGGAGAAAAATAAGAGTCCCACTGCTATTTCTAGGCCCTATCTCCCTCCATCCTGCCATGTGGCCAAGACCCCAGTAGATGGAAGCTCCAACCCTATCATCCAGGCCTTCCGCCTCCAGGACCAGGCTAGCTCTTGGGATCTACTGACCAATGCCTCCTAGGCTGTGTGCTCTGGCCCCTCCAGCAAAACACCACCAACTCGGAGTGGAGTTCTAACACCAGCTCCTCTCTGTGCATTTCTGTCCCAAGCGCCCAGGGCTTCCCAAGTGCCTTCAGGAAACCCAAGTCCTCTATCAAGCTTGGAGTGCTGGATTTAGGGACACTGTGTCTCCTCCTGTGCACTTTTGGCGCCCTTTCCTGAGCTCTCCAAATCTCCACCCCCCTTCCTGTGAACCATCCAACCTGGTGCCCGATCCCCTCATCCCAATCATGCGCCTATCCCTGTCCAAGTTCATGCCTCAATTTCCCTCTTCCACTGGGGACTCCAAGGCGCTTTTGTGTGTGAGCCTGTCCGGTTCCTTCCTGCGCCCCAAACTTGCCCGTGTGCTTCCTCTTCTCCGTGTGTATCCCAGCTCCTCTCCCAGCCACTGCTGCAGACAGGGAGCCTCCCACGTCCACACCCCCAGCGCCCCCGGGGGCTCACCGCCGCCGTTCTTGTAGCACAGGTAGGGGAAGCGCCACACGTTGGCCAGGTCCACGGCGAAGCCGATCACCGACAACAGGAAGTCGATCTTCTTTCCCCACGTCTCCCGGGGCGGCTCGTCGCTCGCGCGGGACGCCAGGAGGCACTGGACACCATTGCGCTCCTTCACCACCACCGACTCGGCCGCTTTGCGCGCCTGCAGGGGCTGCTCGGGGGCCGGGTCTGCGCCGCTGCCCTCCGGCTGCACCTGCGGATTCATCCGCGCCAGGAGCATGGGCGCAGCTGGCGGGACGCACGGCCGCGGGGCTGAGAGCGCGCCGAGGCTCTGCTTGGATGAAGGGAGAGGATGCTGTCACGGGGCTGGGCCGCCCGGGGCGCGCCTCCCGCTACCTCCCGGGAACGCCGGGGACACCTCGGTCAGTGCGCGCCGAGCAGACGCGGGATTCCAGAAACGAGCGCGCGTCTGTTGGGACAATTTGGAAACAGAGGTAGTGGCGCGCGGGACTGTAAGGGAACTTAGAGGCGGAGACCGCTCCTGCCCGCCCAGTAGGGCCGGCTTGGGACCTGGCCGCCCTTCGCTCATTCGGCCGCTCCCTCTCGGTCCCAAACGAGGTCTGGACACGCCACGGCAGAGGTTTCCCAGGGCGGTGACCAGCCCGACGCGCTAGCTACCCTGTCCCCTCAGCTCGGGTCTGCGCCACCGCCAACAGCCCGGGAACCTCCCCGGACACGGACACCTCTGCGCGTCAAACTCGCCGGCGCTCTAGCTCTGCGCGCCCCAGCCTGGGTCTCCCGGTCCATCCAGCCGGCCCCTCGAGCGGGGCGCACTCACGTGTCCGGCAGCAACGCGATCCCGGAGGCCGCGCGCCCTGACCGCTCAGGACCCGCCTCGCTGGGCTGCGGGGCGCGGGCCGGGGCCAGGTTCCGCGGCGTGGCGCTCGGGCGCAGCCGGAGGAGCGCTGGAGGCGCGGGCGGCCGAGGGGCGCGGGCTGGCGGGCCGGCTGGTTCTGGCCCGCCGAGGGGCCGCGCTGGTAATGTAGCCTGCGCCCCAGGTAACGCGCCGATTGCATTAACCCGGGGCCGGGTCCGCGCTGTCTGGAGCCTGTTAGCACTAATGAAGAGTGACAGCGCGACCGGGGACGGGCAGGGGCGGGGGCGTGGCGCGGGCTCCGGAGGTGGCGGGATCCCCGCCGCCCGCTCGCGTCGACTCTCGGCCCGGGGCGCGTTCCCTTTCCAGCACGCACGGAGGCACCAGACTCAGCTCGTGGGGCGCCAGGCTCTGACTTCCTACCACGGGACCCCCAGAACTAGGGGCTGAGTCGCTTCTGAGAGGGGGCCAAGGCAAGACTGGAGAGAGCAAATGACCCGGTTCAGTGCCAGCTCTGCCATCCGTCGCAGGCCTCTTAAACTACCCTGCTAGGATTCCCCCATGGAAAAAACGACAAAAGGGGAACTTCAGTGCCTGGGGTGGCAAAGCGACGCGGGCAGGCCGTTGGGTGGGCTTTGTTGGGCTGGCTTGAGCTGAAAGGGCACAGCAGGGCAGGCTAGCAAGGCATTGGAGGTCGCGAGCCCTGGGGTGTGAGGCTGAGAACTATTACTCACTCATCTGTCCACTCATTTAGTCTCCCCTTCACGCGTCTGTTCTTACATGTGCCTGCTATGTTCCAGGCACTGTTCTAGGCTCTGGGGATGCATGAGTGAACTTACTCAAAAATCCCTGACATGATGGAGTTTACATTCTGTCACGTGGAGACTGAGGGGAACAGGAAACATAATAAATAAATACATTAGCTGGTATGTGAGAAGGTGGTCTGTGCTGTGGGGGAAAAGCAGTGTGTGGTAAAGAGAGGGTGGGATTCCTGTTTGGTTGGGGAATTTGAGAAGGCAGCATTTAAACAAGTAAGACCTGGTATTCATTCATTCATTCATTCATTCACTCACTTATTTATCTATTGGTTAATTTATTCATTTGTCAAATGGATGCTGATTACCTGCTGTATACCTGATCGGTGCTGGCTAGCGGGGCGGTGGAGAAGATAGTCCCTGCCCTCAAAGAACTAACAGTTCATTGTGTAAAGGGTCAATCACAACCCAGTGTGGTCAGGATTGGTAGTGACCGCAGGGCTATGGAAATTTCGTGGAGCCGAGTCATCAAGCGAGGGGTGGGGTGGTGATCCAAGAAAGCTTCCCAGAGGTGACAACACTTCAGTAGGATGGACGGGAATTTGGATAAGACCAGGCTTGCTGATCTTTAAACATTTAAAGCTCAAACCTACCACAGGACCTTTACACTTGCTGCTTCCTCTGCCTGATCTCAAATACACCCCCACTGTCTATCACATCACCCTAATTTATTCCCTTCATGACATCACTGTCCAAATTTATGTTTGCTTGTTTATTATATGTCTCCTCTTGAGGGGCATATGAGCTCCATGAAGGCAGGGACTTAGACTGTCCTACATCCCACTGTATTTCTCGCACCTCAAACGTACTAGGGCATTGATTAGCATGTAAAATGAATGAATGAATGGGGCTGCAGGGGAGTTTGTGGTGCTTAGAGCATTTTTCACTGGAGGGACCAGGATGGCAAATGTCCTCTATGAAGGAGGCAGAGAGGAGAGGAAGGGAAAACCAGTGGGGTGATGGGTCTGTCCTGGCCTTCTGGGGGCTGATGATTGGAGGTAGAGGATCAGGGGAAGGAAGGAGCAAAGGTTTCAGGAGAGCCTGGAACCACAGGTTCCCATCCATCAAGGGCGGTAATCTCCCTTGACTCAGGGATTATCTTGACAAGCCTGTGAGCAAAGTAGGAATAGAATCATATTTTGTTTTTTAGGCCTGAGGATTCAAGGGACCTGTCTGAGGTCCCACAGGTTGGAAGTGACAAAGCTGAGATAAGAACCCAGGCATCTTGGCTCCCTTCCCTTCCACCAGTTTACAGATGGAAACACTCAGAATCTCTTCAGCGGTCATGTTCCCCTCCACTCTTCTATGCCCTGCCCCATCCAGCTGGTCCTGAAACCCCACCTCTAAGCGCCTGGTGAAGCCCCAGCATGCCCACTGCGGCCGCATCCCCTCCAGAGACCCCTGTCCCCTTTCGCAGCCTCCCCGTGGGCCACTCACCCGGTATCTTTCCAGCCGCATGACACTCACCAGCTTCCGGATCTCTTTCTAACTCTCCAGTCTGATCACCTCACTCTTCTGCCCAAAGCTCCCCTGAGAGGTGGCAACATGCCAATGTGATTTAATTAACCCTGGATTTGAGGTCATTTTATTTTCTTCTTTGTATTTCTCTTTATCTGCCAACTTTGTGACAATGAGCGTCTGATACTTAAGCAATCAGAAAAAGATAACCCACAATTTCTCAAAATCCTCCCGTCTTTCCAAGATAATATCTAAACACCTTCAGCAATTGAGACAAGATTCTGCCTGTCCATTTAACCGCATCTCTGGCTATTTTAATTTTTTCCTCATTCTTCCTACAAATGCATTACCACCTCCAAAATACGATTTGTTCTCTAGCAACATGGGAGATACTCAGCGACTAATAGTTCCCTGGGCACTTTGTGCCTTTTTACACCTCTGGATTTTTTAACATGCTGTTTTCATCTTCCTCCTGTCTACCTGGAGAACTCCTATTCATCCTTCAAAACATCAGATGTCACCTCCCCAGGAAAGCCTTCCCTGATAGCCAACTCCCACAACAGAGTCAACTCCTTTATAAGGCTTTGTATATCTGTCTAATACAATGATCTGTGTGACTTCCCACCAGCATAGGACAGTGCCCACATACTCTGTTGCATAGCTTGTGCTCCAGAAATGTGTACAAAAGAGCGCTAGAGGCAATCTCAGTTGTTGATTGGGTTTGATTTGTTTGGTTGAAGTGATTTAGGTTGGATTCTTCCAAAGCCAAACCTGAAACAAAGAATTGAATTTAAGTAGTTTATTTAGGAGGTGGCCCCTGGTGAACGAGTGGGGAGGTTTGGCAGGAAAGGGAAGGAAACCAGCAGAGGGGACATTAGGAGCAGTTCCAGCTGCGGGCAGTTTGTGTGCAGTCCTGCTTGGGACCTCTGGTTGTGCGATTCCTAGGCAAGGAAACCTGAGTATTTAACCCAATCCCAGGTTGCCTACCTGCCAGCATTTCCAGCCCGCGTGGTCTGTGGCTGAGCACACCCCTGTCACCAGAAAAAAGCTTCTAGCAGAGGGGCTGGCAGTAGAAAGCTGATGGGCCAGGTCTGCATTGGCAGGAACAGTGAATGACAATGCCGAGGGCTGTGAGCAAAACACTGGGAGTGTTTGCTACAGGAATGGAGGAGGCATCCCCCCCCATGACACACACATACACACCATCCGAGGGCCAATCGGCAAGTCCCAAGAGTTCCACCTTGTGGTTTCCGAGACTTCTGGGGGATAGCAGTGAGGACACCAGGCTGCGGCTGGGCTGAGGGGAAGGCGTCTCTCTCCATCTCTGGTCCAGATTCCCTGTCCACAGCTCCAAGAACCATGGGGCCATGTGGCTTCTCTCTGTGCCCTGTGTCCTGGCCCCTCCAAGTGGCCTGAGGGCAAGGGGGCGGGCAGGCGGCTTGAGCATTATCAGAGCTAATGTGATCTCCGAGGAGGCGTCACTTCCACTTACCATGGCACGTGGTGACACAGGCCATGGGCACAAGGCGACGGCTGGTGCTCTCAGTCAGCCCTAGCCCTGTCCCCGCAGGCACCAAGACCCTGCTGACACACAAAGGCTGGACTGGGAGACATTTGGAGTCTGAGGGGCCGTGTCCTGGAAGTGTCCTGAGGATGGGCTCCGAGCCTGCACCCCCATTGCACTGATGGGGGAGCTAAGGCCAGAGGGGAGGAGAGGTTTGCTTGTACATGTGATTCCCTCTTTTTTTCTTCTTTCTTTCTCTTTTTTTTTTCCTCTTTTTGTTTGTTTCTGGATCAGGAGGCAATCTGCCTATATGTCTTTGCAGCTGCCCTGCCCTGGGGTCAGTGGTCATTGTTATAAATTATACCGCATTTACAAACAGCATACAAGTCTCAAAAACACCCATAAGCTGAAACGAGTCCCCCGAGGCCACCTCCCACTAAAGCTCCCAGGGGCTCTCAAGGCTTCCCTTAGACCCTCCTGAGCTCCTGCCCCAATGGGCCGCCATCAGTAAGGGCCACAGGCGTGGCTGGGCTCCTGTGGCGCTTACCCTTTCCGTGGCATCAGCCACAGGAGGCCCTCGGGCTTTGTTCTGAACGAGGTGGGAGCCGCTGGAGAGAGATGGGCAGGACTGAACGCGTTACCAAAGGTCAGGCGCTGGCCTTAAAGGGCTTCGGTCTGTCACTGACATTCACATTCACATCCTCTGCCAGGATCCGGCTACAGACCGGACATGTCTTCGTGGGTCACAAAAGGTGCCTGGGCCCTTCCCATCCCAAGCCGATTTCCTAACACCCCCTGACCCGCTCACACCCGCTGCTCCTCGCCACCCCATTCCGGGTGATGGCCCCCGTCCGGCTCCTTAGGGTAACAACCCTGGAGTCAGCCTTGTCCCCTCCGTGGGATGGGGAGCCAGGCAGGGCCAAAGGCATGGGGACAGGAGACAGGAGAGGCAGCCAGGGCAGAAAGCGCAGGGCTGGTAGTCAGCGCCCCGCGACCTCACTCCTCTCTGCTGCTTTTGGGCTTTGGGGCGAGGGCCACGTCTGTCAGGAAGGTGGGGATGGACCATAGGAGGAAGGAGGACAGATGGAAGGTGTGTCAGCAGAGGCTCTAGGAAAGGGAGGAGACAGGAGGGCTTCCAGGCAAAGGGACTGGAAGCCAAGGAGGACCTTCTCCCTCTTTCGTGTTAGCCCCCAAATACATCCTTTGGCCTTAGGGAGTCTTGTGAGTTATGGTGACAGGGGCTCACACCTGGTTCCCGTCCCTCTCCAGGAAAGGGGAGGGTTGTGGTCGGCTGACCCTCTGGATGGTTGTCGGGCTCAGGAGTCAGGCTGGGATATCCGAGCAGGACTGGGCCTCAGAAAGCTCCGTGCCCCGTGCACTCGGTTAGGAGCCCAGGCACCCCTTAGACGATCGGGTGAAACGTCGACTCTCCCAGAACATGCACGCACACCCAGCATTTTTCAACTCAGTCACAACCACACAGAAGAAAAACTATATAAAACATGTATGAACCATTTTAATACTATTAATGGTATGGACACACAAGAACCCCTTCTCCGGAATAAGAATAGAGCGTTTCCAGTCCCCCATGAGACCCGTGTGCCCCTCCCTCCGCATATCCCTTCACCCCTCTCCCCACTGCAAGGTAACCACTATGGGGAATCTGGCAAATATTCATTCCTTTTCTTTTCTTTACAGTATTAGCACCTATGAGCATATTCCTAACAATACATTGTTTAGTTTTGTCCTTTGACCTTTATATAAAAGGAATCACACTATTGACATTGTCCTGTGACTTGTGACTGAATGTGACACTTGAGGCTCATCCATGACGATGGAGTTAGCTGTGGTTCATGTTTCCTTGTACAATGGGGTGTTTCTGGACTCTTCACTCTGCTCCATCGGTCTGTTTATCTGTTCCAGAGCAATATCACATTATCTTAATTGGCATTGCTTTCTAGGTACAAACCTTTTGTTTTGAGACCTGGGATCTAAGGTACAGCAGGGTGACTACAGTTAACAATACTGTATTGTACATTCGAAAGTTGCTACGAGAGTAGATCTGAAGTGTTCTCACCACACACACAAAAGGTAACTACGTGAGGTGATAGATGGGTTAATTAACTCAATGATGGTAATCATATCACAATGTATATGTATATCAAATCACCACGCTGTACACTTCAAATATATACAATTTTATCAGTCAGCCATACCTCGATAAAGCTGGAACACAAGCAAACATTGCTTCCTAATAAGTTTTCCTGTCGGATAGGGCAAGATGCTGTAGCTCTTTCTCTTTGGAAATGTCTTGGCAGTGTTCTTCCTTACAGTTTCAGAGTCAGCCTGCTGAGTTCCGTGAAGAAGCCCTGTGGACGTTTGGACTCTCAACTGTGATTGCTTTGAATCTATAGGTCAATTTGAGGAGAATTGATATTTTTACAATAGTCTTTCTTCCTCCTATCCAAGAACACAGTACATATCTCCATGTGTTTGTCTTCTTAAATGTACACAGCATTTTAAATATAGTTTTAGGGGGCTTGCAGATTGTTGCATGAAATCCATCTCACAATCTCTTAAATCCCGCTAGTCTCTGAGCGCTCTTTTCTTTTTTAAGAAACGCCTCCCGATGGCTTGGCCAGTAATAAATATGGACTCACGTGATTCTTGCAGCTACCTTCCGACTCCCTCCCCACTTATCTCACTGGCCCTCTGACACCTATTCCTGAGAAACTGACCAAGTTCAGCTTTTCCTGCAGCCTGGAGAAGAAGAATGGGGTAGGGGCTAAAAGCATGGACTTAGGAGCCTCTGCCTGAATTAATCCCAGTTCCACCACTTACTAGCTGTGAAATCATGGCCAAGGTGTCCTACTCAGCTTTCTCATCTGTAAAATGGGTAGGATGGTGATAACAGTAGCTACTTCATAGACTCATTAAGAGGATTAAATGAATGAACACGTGTAAAGCACTTAGGACAGTGCCTGGTATAGCATATGTGTTACTTCTTCCTGTGGTTTCAAAAAGTTTAATTTCTCTATGCTTGTGGGAGGCAGGATCTTCTCCAGAATTTTCAATTAGGTTTATCTGACTTCAAATTCCAAGACTGGGATGAAATGGCAAATATTGGTATAATAATTATGAGTATGGCCTATGGAGTTAAAAAAATAGAAGTGTGTTCAAGGCCTGACTTCACTATTTACCTGCCAGGTGACCTTTGACTTCTGAGCCTCAGTTTTCCACTTGTAAAATGGGGATAATATACTAGTCAAGATAATCAGTGGGAATGACTTTGGTAACCCAATAGGAAGGGACCCGTTTATCAAGGCTTTGTGATGACAGTTGCAGTCATGTCCTTGAAGGTCACTGCTTCTTCCTAGAGACCCTTTGCCTCTGGCCTTCCCCAGCTCACGTCATTCTAGCACATCGTTAAAGTGCAGATTCCTGGGCCCCGCCCCAGAAGTGTGGATTCAGCGGATGTGCAGTGAGAACGAGAAATCTGCATATTTGCAGCGTGTCTAATTCCTGTTTAAATAAAACAATCCCAGTATCAGTGACTTAACATTTTGTAACCGCAGTCTCAGGTTGAGAGTGGCCATAGCGATTTGCACTTGCTTTGCCCACCCTCAGTGCCTTCCTTCCCAGGCCAGTACCCCGTTCCTCTGATCTGACCACACTTAGCAAAACACGCAGGCACGTCCTGCCGAGCTGTCCTTGCCCTGGGCGGCGTGAACGGGCGCCCTCTAGGGCCCGGAAGGGAGAAAAGCGGCCTTGTGCTCACAGTCCAGGGGACAGTCCTGCGCCATGGGTGAGGAGATGGAGATGGGAACTGCACCCTCATCAGAAGGACCAGCATGAGTCTTCAGGACAGGCTCGTCCACAGGGAGGCCAAAGGCTGGAAGACGCTGCCCTCCCCACCCCGGCCTAAACTGGACCTCGCTCCCAGGAACCCGAATCTAGTAAGCTGCTTCCACATGGTGGCACAAGCAGTAGGCCACACTGGGGGCCACACACAGAGAATGCCTGCCTGAGGCATGTCCTGCTCCTGTACCCTGGCCCCCAAGATGAAAAGCTGAGTGTCTTAGGGCAGGGCCAGGGAACTAGGGAGCAGGGTTCAAGGTAGTGAGTTTCTGCCCTCTGTATGTTAAACACCATCACCCTCCCCTTCTCATTTCTTAGAAGACCCCGACCCGTTGGCCTCCCTAAAGTGATGAGACGGCACAGTGGCACTCGACTTTCATACTAACTGCTTGAGGCTTCAAATCCTAGCTCTGTCACTTACCAGCTGTGTCATCTTGGGCTGATATGTGCCTCAGTTTTGTTTTCTGTACGATGGGCTCATCATAGGCTCTGTCTCCTGGAGTAGTTGTAAGGCTTAAGTGTGTCACAACCGAGGAGAGCTTCAGCAGTGTTTGTCCACACTGAATACACCATAGATATTTGCTATATACTTGGCAGTCTTTCCATTCATTGAGCATTTATTGGTTCCAGGAACTAGGCTAAGTATTATGCCACACGGTGCCCACTATTTTTATCTCCATTTTACAGATGAAGAATTAATGCTGAAAGTGATTAAATGTCTTGCCCAGGGTCACATGGTTAAGATGTAACAGCGGGCAGGCCTTGAACCCAGACCTAGGCTGCTCCAGGGCACACACTCTTAACCACTGCTCTACCCCAGTGACTGGTGGCTCCCTGTTTGGTTCCCACCCTCTCAGCCTCCCCACCTCCCCACTTTGTTCTCTAGCTCCCCATTCTCAGCAGGGCACCTCGCTCTTTGGAGTTGGGATCCTGGAGGTCGCGGCTGATGCATTTCTGAACCTCAGCATTGCCTACTTCTTGCCAGGGTCTCTGGCCCTTTCTCCCCGGAGCTGGAGTTCTTCCCCTCCCAGGCTCACTTCCTCCCAACCTGCCCACAAGGCTTTCCAAATTATGCTAATAATTGCTAATGATTTTGCTAATAATAATCCCTCCCTTTTTATCTCCCTGTCACCCACCCTACTCCTAATAAGACCTCTCCCCACCCCCCAAACCACCTAGAAGCCAGAAGGACCAGAGCTTAGAGAGACCTCTCCACCCTTTCCTGAGGTGGGGCAGCAGGCAGCACAGCAGGTCACTGAGATGGCCGGTCACTTAAGGCCAGACAGGCCCTGCTTTAAATGGCCTTGAGTCACAAAGGGAGAAGGTATGGTCCCGTTTCCATGTCCTTTTAACCCTGATTAGTGAAGGAGCCAGTCTCAGTCTGGTCTAACTTGTCTGGAGTGCCCCTCTCTCGTTTACTGATCCCCATTTCGACAGTGGGAAGCTGGGCTGAGGGGCAGAGTCTTCAGCCCATGGTCCAAGCCCATTTGAATAACAGCATTTTCTTTTCGTTGCATTTATTTTTATACTTACTATCTATGTATGGCCTGTGCTATCGGTTTCCAACTTATGATAGTGACATAAAGGTTTTTTCATTATTATTACTTTTAACTTTATGATTTAAAAATTATGAAATATTTCAGAGTTACATAAAAATATAGGCAATCATATAACAAACAACTATAGCTGGCTTAAGACACAAAAACATTAGGAATATGGTTGATGTCCCTGTTTCTCTCTCCTCAGTTACAATCCTCTCCCTTCCACCTCCCCTGGCCAGACACCATTCTTACGCAGTGCCAATTGTTCCCAAACATATGTATATATGTTTCCATCAGATATGTGTGTGTGTGTGTGTGTTCTTAAAATTATCTTGCATGTGTGTGTCTATGAGGCTCAACACACACAGAGAAGTGCACTAATCATAAGGGTGCTTTTGACCTAATAAGTACACCCGTGTAATCACCGCCAAGGCCATTGAAAAATGACCAGCACCCCAGAAGTCCCCCTCGTGTCCCCTCCCAGTCACAACATTTTCCTTCTTCCCCAGAGAAAAACGCTGTCTTGATCTGTCTGGCATAGGCTCGGTTTGCCTGTCTAAGCAATCGAAAATATTTTGTGCATAGTTAACGTTTACACAAATGGTACCATTCTGCATGGATCTTTCCACAAATGTTCTTGAGATTTTTCCATGTTGATACTTGAGCTTCCTCTTTAAAACAAATGTATTTAAGTAAGAAGAGCCTGTTGATTTAAAGGAAATGTAAGTGTGTACTAAGACAAGCAGACTTTAGGAAACAGTTGATCTGACTCCACTGCCTTCCCTGGTTACAGGTGTGAAAGCTGAGGCCAAAGAAAATAAGAGCCGTACCCCAGGTAACTCTGCACATTGGTGGCACAATTGGGACCAGAACCCCGGCCCCAAATGCCTAAGGCCAGAGATATTTTCCACCAGGTCATGTTGGCAAGAAAAGGCCCCTCCACCCCTCCTCACAGCAACAGATGTCAACTGGATTTCCTAGCCAGGGTAAGTCCTTAACTGCAGAAAGTAAACTGTCCTTGCTGAGTTGATTGTTTTAGAATTAAGCCTGGAACTGGGGTGGTGTGCTGTTGGGGGCACAAGACAGCTGTCCAGCCTTCAAAGTTATGACAAGTCTTCCACTTGGCAGCCCACCTCGGTGACCTATATTTTAATATGTGCTATTAGATTATTGCTAATGAGACATCTTAGGGATAAAAGAATTATGCTCACTGCCCAGGCTGTGGTAAAAGTACAATTGAATTAAGGCCTGAAATCGTTTAGGACTCTGCTAGACAACCTGTCCCCCAGGCTGGGCCTGAATGGAGATATTAGGCTTTGGAAATTACACAGAAAAAAATAAGTATAATTGATCTAAGGTAACTTCACTCGTCTAAATTAAATAATGTGATTGTTCCAGGCAGAAAGGATCGGGAAGAGGAGCCGGACGGAAAAGGCTCACTATCTGCAAACAAAGTTATAAGTAAAAGCCCTGGGGAACTGACTTTTCCCTGGCGAGCCGAGCACCCCCGCCCCCACGGCTCTGAGGCCACTTGAACGTTAGCAGGAAATGGCTCTCATCTGGGCGCCACAGAGCCTGAGGTTTGGCAGGGTCCCCCTGTCACCATTCTCATTGTGCCCTACGGGATCCCAGAGCCCATGTTGGCCCCTCAGCCCCCAGTGAGGGAGCCCCCGAGCCAGGCTGTCCAGGGCCTCTGCTCTTGCTTAGCCGAGCTCTCCCTGCGGGTGGCCGGCCAGCGGCTCGCAGGGCCTGTGTCCACGCCAGGAGCCTGCCCTCGGGAACACCAAAGGCCAGAGCGGTCCCACTTCCCCGGAACCGGCCTCCGCCCCCTCCCGCGCCACCATTTAGCATCGCACAGTTGTGTGCCAAGTGCCAACCTCAGGCTGGTTCTTGAGCCGATATGCTGCAGGGAAATCAAGGGCTGAAGGGGACAATGCTAGTCCTGGTGCTGTTCATAAAATGGCAGGGACTGCCGTCCAGAGCCTCCCGGGCTGGGCAGGGCCTGCACCCACAAACCTGCCAGGGAGGAGACGTCTCACCTCCTCCATCTACAAATCACCGTCTCACCTCCTCCATCACACCGCTCCCTTCCCCCACCCCTAGCTCCTGTCTGTCCTACCCTCTGTGACAGTGCTGGCTGCGTGGAAGATGAGACTTGGGGGTTCTCCAACCCTCCCAACATGCCCCCCAATATTGCTGCTTCTGATGCCTTAAATTCCATAGTTAACCCTTTTGTGTTAACTGTTACCCTGTTTAGGCTAAAAACCAACTAGAATATGCATGTACAAGAGATTTCACTCCCCCATCCGTTCTGTTTCTCTTTCCTTCCTTCCTTCCTTCCTTCCTCCCCACAAGTATTTCCTGAGCAACTATTAGGTGTCAGGAACAGTTCTGTGAGCCAGGACTACAGCAGTAAATAAGACAGATGAAGTCCCTACTTAAACTCAAGCAGGGGGAAAGTCTAGGAACACACAAGCATATGCATAAGATATCAATCGATGTTGACACGTGCTTAAAGACACTACCAGAGGTGGGTTAACTTACAAAGCCCTAAAGGGCCCTTGGCTGGAAGCCCCCTCTCGGGCATCCGGAGGTGAAGGACCAGCAGGTGGGCAGGACTCGGCCCTGCAGACAGCAGGGAGGGGTGACTCTGGCGGAGGGAGGGATGTTTGTGGGACGGGAAGTGAAGAGATGGGCTGTGGCCTGATTTTCTGGCCACGCCGAGGAGGATGGTGCTTACTCTCCACACAGTGAGACAGCCTTTGACCAAAGTGGTATTTCAAGGGTCTGCCCCCCGCTGAGTGCAGAGTGGGGGGCAGGGGGTGGAGCAGGACCTGGTCAGGAGGTTCTAGAGTCACCGGGAGTGACTAGGGGGCCACGAGGAAGAAGGGTGGAGACTTTCCTCTGAGGCAGGAGCAGGATTGGCCCAAGAGTGAAGGCTGGTTGTGATGATAGCCCTGAAAGAGCAGTCTGGGGACACTTTCTGATTCTGAAAAATACAAAGAAATGCTTACTGAGCAGGTGGACGTGCTCTCTCTGGTTCTTTAGCTATGACTGCCCTGGCTCAGAAAACTGCCTGACTTGCGCAGTCCTGCTGGGACACCATCTCCGGGCCTCTCTCCATCTCTCAAAGTCAGACAAATGGGACCAACTGCAAAGGCTGCCGGCCCAGAACCGCCCACGAGGGGCCTGCTCTCCGGATGGGTTTGTGAACAGGGCAGGACACAGATGCTGATTGTTCTTAAGGACATCCCCAAACCTCACCCTGTCAACAAAAAGGTGGCTTTTGGTATGTAGGACGGGAGAAATCTCGGTGCCTCAAAAGCCAGTTACGGAGTTAAAGAGGCTCTGGTACCAATGCCCTGAGAAGGTGTATTTAAAGCCGAAGCTCTGACTTCAGCAGTGAGCGCTTTCCCGTCAGCCCGGGGGAGAGAATGAATGGCTCCTGCACACCTCAGACTCCCTGTTGCACTCACACAGGATCTGCTGCTGGGGCCTCAGCTCTCCCTTCTGTGTAACAGGCGAACTGATTCCCAGGGTCCACTTCTGCTCTGAGACTCTGTCCTTACTCAGAGGGAGGGATGAGTGGTGGACTTGTGGGCGCTGGAACTGGGACTGCAGGAGACCGCTTTGAGCACATGCTGAGCCCTCTGCCGGTCTAATTGTGTCCTGGGCTTGGGGCTGCCATTGGCCAGGCAGGGATCAAACGAGAGGGGTGGGTCGGGGCAGGATGGCCTGGCTGCCACAGAGGACTCACATATCAGAGCATAATTACATTTTCCCGACCTCTTGTCGTTTCGGTCACCTGCGGTCTTTGCAAGGCCTTCATTACTTTCCAATTGTCTGGTGGGTTTTGTTTTGGTTTTGTTTTTTTCCATTTTTCTCCTTTCCTCTTACCTTCAGACTTTGAAATTAACTCAGTGACTCAGCCATTTGGCTTCTTATTAATGCCAGGCTCCTGTGTCCCATCTGCCCTTTCTCCTTCCTGTTTCTCAGAAGCTGGGCTTGAACTTGAACCCTTCCAGGGAGCCACAAATGAAGTCACTGTCAAGGGCTCCCGGCTCCCCTCACCTCTGAAGTACCAGGCTCCTGGGTTCCCTTCCACTCTTCATAGTTACTGTGCTGAGAGCTCCGAGTCCCATTTCTAAAGGGGAAAGAGAATTCTGAAGTTTCTGTATATTATCTAATAAAAAGCCCCCCACAAAAGCAAGATCCCCAGTAAAGCAGGTCAATGGAACATCATGAGCTGTGGCTAATAAGGTAAATCACAAAGTTTCTAGCACACAGGAGAGTCCTGAGTCCATCCAAAGCAGCCCGTCTCGCTGTCCTGTCGTCCCCAAACAGCAGCCATTCAGTGTGCACCTGAATGCCTCCCTTGACGGAGTGCCTACTTTCCCCAAAGGCAACCGACTCCACTGGCAGGCCTCTCTGATGGCTAGGAAGTCCCTTTTTTTAGGTCAGGCCATCTCCCTCCACCTTGCACCTGCTGGCCCTGGGTTTAGCCCTTGGATCCACACAAAAGAAGTTGATTTGTTCCCTCTACAAAACAACCTTGACATATGTGAGGACAGGAATGACAAGACCCGCTTCCACCCCGTCACTTTCTCTGCTCTGGGCCAAGCAGCCAGCTCCAGCGCCCGAAGAGACTGATTCCAAACCAGAACTCCTGGAGTTGCGTCTGCAATTGAGCAGCTGCCAGGGATTCAAAGTGAATTGCTTAAGGGGCCACAGAGACACATTTCTTTTCCTTCCTCAGCCACTGATTTTCTCAGGTTTCCTCGATCCGGTTTGTGTCAATCGCATCCTGGTGAAAAGCAAACATTTGCTTGGCTTTGCCACCCCCGAGAGACCTGCCTGTTCCCTTGCACCAGGGACAGGCCATAACCATTCGTGATTACTCAGGAAGGTGCCCGAGAGTCACTGAAGTGGTGGTGGCCTCGCACAGCCCGAAGTCAGGGTGGCCGCTGGAAGGAGCTGCCCGCTACAGGGAGTCACCAACCAGCACCCTGTGGGCCAACTCCAGGCCCCCATGTTTTATCGGACCCACCCACTGCTTTACAGATCAGGGAACGAAAACCCGAGTCTCGGGCTCCTGCAGCATCTGAGCTCTCTCTGGCCACTCTGAGGTTTGGAGAGGGCAGAGCTCTCCAGTTGACTCCAGACTCCTTCCTTCCCTTCGGGGGTTACTCACCTTTCTGCTGACATCTGTGATGTTGGGGAGTTTGCGACCCCTGCCCTTGGCACCTCTGCGTCCTCGGCACCAGCATGATCCCGGTGGTGACGGTGAGCTCTGGGGAAGCCTGATCGCTTTGCCTCTGCACGAGCACCTAGGGCCTTCCAGGCGCACCCGCCTCCCTGGCCACCTCCGGCCTGCGCCCGCCCGCCTACCTGTGCGTCTGCCAGGTGTTTCCTGACCAGGCCATCGCCTCTGGCCCTCCCGCCAGCGGGTGCCATGCCCTCTGCTGGAGGCACCCTCCCCACCCCCACCCCGTCCCATTGTCTGCTAAACAAACACGCACCCTGCCATCAGCTTTGATTGGTGGCCCGTTTTCTGAAGGCAGCATGCCCCGCAGACCTTCTCTCCCTGGGCACCCTCAGCATCCTGCAAAAGTGGGTTTGCTTTTGCATTTTCCCCGCCTGGCAAGCAAGGCAAGCACAGCCCTGCGCTCGGCGGAACCTGCCGTCTACTTAGAGACTTCAGATTGCACGGGTGAAAAAGAAATACAATCTGGTAAAGTCACTGTTATTGTGACGCCTTAAAGGACTTGGGAGTTTTAATGTGTGTTCACATTCACGACGTCCTTTCCGATCATCTGAATGTAAACCAGAGAGCACCTGACAAGAAGTGAGACTGGCTGGGTGACCAGAGATTTTGCTGTGACATCCCTTGGGGAAGGAGACTGCGGATGTCTCGGGGGGGGGGGGGGGGCGGGCTGGGATTTGGAGACTGTGAAGCCAGACCCGGGCTGACCCAGCCCGGCACACCGATTCTTGAAAAGCCTGGCCCCAGTGGCCCAGCACACTTCGCAAATTGTCTCAGGAGCCTGGCCCAGGATCTGCAGCCTCCACACTTTGGGATCCAGAGTGACCAGGGAAACATAGGCACCCCCAGGGTGCTCAGATCAAACCCCGTGGGTACTGGGCAATAGGCGATGTGTCCACTTTTACAAGTGAGACCTGAGCCAGGGACTGGAGACAAACTCAAATCTGTGACCGGTTTCTCTGTGCTACCAGAGGAGAAAGGTTCGTCACCCACGTGTGGCCTCCGCCACCGGGGGCCAGCAGCAGTTTCTATGAGCCGAGGCTGCGGCTGTGGGCTCTTCCCCTTGGGCCAGACGTACTCTTTGCTCTAAGAAGGAGCGCTTGGCCATTCTGAACCTCACAGCCGAAAAGCAAGACCCCACCCATTGTTCCCGGGGTGAACCAGTGAAGAAACCCAAACAGGGATGCTCAAGGCTGAGAGATGACACGAATGGGAGTCTCTTCATAATTCCCCGCCCTTATGGACTGTTTTCCCCCTAAATATGGAAAAACAGAAGTTGTTGTCTCTTTTGCTTTTGGGTGTTTGCTCATGACAGACCACAAGATCGGAAGGGTTCCCACCCAGCAGCCCCTTTCCCAAAACTCACATCAGGGACAAACAGACCCCTCCTCTGTCCCCCATGCCGAAGGAGGGGCTACAGAGGGAAGTGAATTCAGCTTGGGCAGCGCTCCCGGCCTTACCTGCGATGGAAGAGGCAGGTCTAGGGAAGTGTGGGGACTCGTGGCATTGTCTTGCCCAGGCTGTGAGGGGTAATGAAGGATGCACTCCTGGGAGGTGCCTGCTCCAGTCATCACCCTGGGAGAGGGAAGGTGGTGGCTTTCACCTGGGCAGGAGAGTGCTCCTCCTCTCTCCCCAGGCCCCCGAGGGCAGTGGGAGGGTTGCAGGGCCTCCCCTCTGAGCGACAGTGCGGTGGCTGCCAGCACCTGTGCCCAGAGAGGTGGTCAGTAAGGGCAGAAGGAGCTCTAGGTGCCAGTTTTGAGTTCTTGGTTTTCTGCCATCTAATTCCCTCCCAAGGCCTCGAGGCCTCGGAGCCCTGTTACTAAGCACGGCCTAGGGCGTGAGCCGTGCTCGGAGGAACGTGCTCTGAGGACAGGGAATCATGGTCTCTACTGCTGGGCAAAGGGGCCGAGAGGCAGGGCAGCAGGGCCGGGGAATGAAGCTGGGGCAGTGGCCCAGCGGGAGAGGTGACAGGTGACCAGCGGGACAGGTTTGTTGGAGGTGGGACCATGTCTTGGGATTTATCAGAAAGATTGTGCCCTCAAGCCTCACAACAGACGTGGATTTGTAATAGTTTCAGAAGATAAAGCCTTACACTGCTATCATAGTTTGTTTGCTTGCCTGTGATGAGGATTTGGACACAGGTGGTTTTATTGGGAAGGTGACACCAGGGAGCAGGAGTGAAGGAACAGGACGAGTGACCCGGGGAGGAGGAAAGGCCACGGTAAGGGGTGTTATCAGGGTTGTGCTCAATTCTGCCAGTTCCCCTGAGAGGCTCCTTGTACCGGGTGCCTCCCAGCACTGTCCCCTGACCGAGGGAGGCAGGACATTTGTCCAGCAGCCCCCATCCCTGATTAGTTGGGGGCTACCTCGAAGTGCATCGACTTCCCTGTGTTTTCAGGCTGCACACAGGCCAGGAGGCCAGGCCCAGAGCAGAATGATATGCTGTCCCCTCTCGAGGCGGTGCCGCCTGCAACAGGTGAGTCGGAGCCCAGAGAGCTCCTGGGGTGGCTGAGGCTGAAGCCAGAGGGGGCTGAGTGGCCCTGATGCCAGCTCCAAAGGTGTGTCTATAGTTGGGCATAATATATAGGAGGGCAGCCTGTGAAAGGCCAGTCCTTTCTCACATTCTCTCTCTCTCTCTCTCTCTCTCTCTCTCACACACACACACAACTTTGGTGTGAACTGACTCGGAAAATCTCAGTGACAGTGTGTAGATAAAGCAATATCCCCCTTTTACAGATGAGGACACTGAATCCCAGGGAGGGCAAGAGATGTGACAGTAAGTCAGTGGATGAACACAGGGACTAGAACCTAAGTTTTCTGACCCTGGCATTCTTTTCTCTGCATTACAGACCTCCTTGGAGGAAGGTGAGCTGAGGCGAAAATGGAGGGCTGGAGGGGGAAGTCTTGAGCTCTAGGCTGGGCGCCTTCTGGATTCTTCTCGGTGCTGCAACCCTCTGCAGCCTCTCTGCAATGTGCAGAAGTCCTCCCTGCACCACCTCTGCAGCCTCTCTGCAAAGTGAAGTCCTCCCGGTACCACACCCTTCCCCCTAAATGTGCACAGGAGCCCTGGCCCCATGCCTGGCTATCAAGCTCTCCAGGAATAAACAAGGCTTTTCCTTCCATCCCCAGTACATTCAACCTCCCCTCTGTGCTGACCCCACCCTGGGGAGCCATGCGTCATTGCTGTCATTGCACTGGGGCTGGGTGACCTCCGCAGGAACAAATCCATAAACGCACAGACAATGGCTGAGGAAATGTGGGCTTCTGGTGTGGCTCAAGGGCTGCCACGTGAGATCAGAGCAAAGGGGGTCTCTGTTCAAGGTCATATCATCACTTCTATCCTTATGCGAGTCCTGAGTCTCTCCCATCTCGTCCCGTTGTTCTCTCTCCAAAGGCCCTGTGTGGTGGAGCAATCAGCGTTCTATCCATTGCTGATGGGAATGTAAATTGGTACAGGGACTTTAGGGAAAACATTTTGCAGTTTCTTATAAAACTAAACCCAAAGCTACTCGATGACTCCTAGCAATTCAACTCCTAGGTATTTGCTCAAGAGAAGTGAAAACACATGACAAATGCCTCACATGGCAAAGGGGAATTGAGATTGCAGATGGAACTAAAGTTGTTGATCAACTGACCTCAAAGTAAATAGGTTATCCTTTAAGATGGAAAAGGAAGGCAGAAAAGGTCAGAATGATGTGATATGAAAAAAATTCTGTCTTTTGCTAGCTTTGATGTGGCTTAAGGAGCCATTCTCTCTGGTGGAGTTAAGGGGTCATGAACCGTAGAATGTTCACAGCCTCTAGAAGCTGCATAAGGCAAGGAAACAGATTCTCCTCTAAAGCCTCTAGAAGAAACAAATGCAGCCACCTTGCTGACACCTTGATTTTCACCCAGTGAGACCCAGTGACTTCCAGCATAAAATAACACCTTTGAATTGTTTAAGCTGCTATGTATGTGGTAATTTGTCATAGATGCAACAGGAAACAGAAATAGTATGAATTTAATTACACAAAAATATTTTTCCAATATTAAACCATCCTTGCATTCCTGGAATAAATCCACTTGATCATGAATTTTTTAATGCATTGTTGGATTAGAATACATAATTAAATCTATATTTATAAATGAAGCAGAGTAATTACTGACCATTCTCATATTGCCTTTATTTATTTAATTTTGGTATCAAGGTTATTTTTCTGTTAGGTATGTATAATATTAGGATTATCTGTTTCTTGAATGATTAAAATTTATCTGTAACTCCATCTGGGGGTTATTTAGGGAGGTTGAATGTAAACTACTAATTAAATTTTTATAATGATTATAGAGCTATTCAGGATTTCTTTTTCTTCTTAAATTAGATTTATTAGATTTTTCTTTAAAATATTCATTTGGTCTAAGTTTTCAAATATATTTACAGAATGTATGTCATAGTTTTATGATTTTAAAATTTTCTCAACATATAATTGTGTGCACTTTTAGAGTCCTAAAATTGTTTTTCTCTTAACTTTCCTAGAGGTTGCAAAACTACTGTACAATATCACAACCAGGATGACAACACTGATACAGTCGGATCCAGAGTAATCCATCGCCTCAGGATTGCTCATTTTGCTTTAATTAGCTAGCCCCACCTCTCTTCTATTCTCATGTACCCCCGTAACCTCTGACAACCACTAATCTTTTCTCCATGGCTATAATCTGTCATTTTAATAATGTCATATAACCACGTTAAGCCTGGAAATGTGAAACCATCACCTGGAAACCTGGGGAACATGCTGGGCAAGGGGGCCTATCCAAGTTCAATTATAAGAACAGTTTTTATGAGGTTGATTAAAGCTTTTTTTTAAAAAAAAATAAAAAGAATGTTATGTAAATAAAAAAATGTTCTATATAAATATGACAAAATTAGGTACTCAATAAAGTGGCATCTATAAAGTCCGATATATAATACAAAATTATTTGTATAAATAATTTACAGATTTATATACAAGATAATACGTAAAAAGACATGTGAAGAAGGAAAACATGACCCATTGATAAGAGTCAGCCAGTACAAATAACAAAGAGACCCAGAAAAGGCAGAGGTGATGAAACAGGACACAAAGACTTTAAAGCTACTATCACAAATATATTCCAGAATGTTAAGAAATCTGTGAACATACTGGGGGACCAAATAGGGACTTCACATTAGCCAAATAGAAACTAATTAAAAGAACTAAATGAAAATTCTAAAAGAAAAAGATGCAGCATCTGAATTGAAACAGTTATAATGCAGGTTAGACACTACAGAAGAAACAATCAGAGAACTTGAAGAAAGGGAATCAGAAATGATCAAACTGAAGCACAGAGAGAAAGGAAGACTGGGAAAAAGTCAACAGAGACTTAGGGGCCAGTGGATAATCCAAATGGTCTAATATATGTGTAACTGAGGAGAGAAAGATTAGGAGCAGAACAATTATTTAAAGAAATAATGGCTGAAAAGCTTCCAGATTTGATGAAAACTCTAAACCTACAGATCAAAGAAGCTCAATAAACCTCAAAAAGATAAGCATAAAGAAAATCATGCAAAGAGAAATCATAATAAAATTTCTCAGCACTAGTAATAAAGAAAAAATATGTTAAAAGTAGCTGGATGATAAAAAAAATACATTATATATAAGAGAACAATGAAGAGAATTACTTTTAACTTCTTATCAAAGACAATAAAAGTACTGAAAGGAAAAAGTGAACCTAGAATTCTCTAGTCAGGAAATATTTCTAGAAAATGAGGGCAAAGTAAAGGCGTATTTGGACACAAGGAAGCTGAGGGAATTTATTGTCAGGAGACTTGCACAAGAATTATTCAAGGACATTCTTCAGGCTGAGGGAAAAATGCTGGAATACACAAAGAAATGAAGGGCGACAGAAACAGTCAACATGCTGATGAACAGGCCCCTTTCCCCACATTTTTACTTGACTCTTCAGAACAAAAATGATAGTATCTGTGGAGTTAAAAACCCATAGATATATGACAGAAGCACAAATGAAGAGAGAGGGCCATATGGAAGCACATTGTTGAAAGGATCCTGTTACAAGGGAAGAATATACTATTATTTGAAAGTCAATTATGTTAAATGAAAGATGCATATTGTAAGCTCTGGAGCAACCACGAACTGTAAGTAAATAAGCCAAAAGAAAATACAAAATGATAAAATACTAAAAAAATTGATTAATCCGAAGTAAAACAGGAGAGAAGATCAAAGAACAGATGGAAGAAATGGAAAACAAGTGGACTCAAGCCCAATCATATCAAGAATCACAGTGAACGGAAGTGGGCTAAGCGACAGAAGTTGACAGACAAGATAAAAATGCAGGACCCAAATGGACCACAAAATACTCACTTAAGAGATGCATATTAAATATAAGGACACTGATGGGTTAAAAGAAAAAGACTAATCATAAGAAAGTTGGCGTGGTTAAAGTGGCGATGTTAACACCAGGACAGGGAGTATTACTGGAATTAAGGAATATTCATAATGATAAAAGGGTCATTCCATCAAAATGACACATCAAAAATGATCATGAACCTAATGGCACAGCTTCGGACAAAATGGAAGCTGATAAAAATCATGATTATAGTTGGAGATTTCAACATCCCTCTTTCAATGAGTAAGGGAACAAGTAAAAAAAAGCCAGCAGGGATAAAGAAGGGTGCGGTACTATCACCTAGCTACATCCAACTGATATTTATATATAGAATATTATACCCAGCAATTGCAGAACACGCAGTCTTTCTGAGTACACACGGGACATTCACCAAGATACACCGTAGCCTGGGCCATAAAATGAGCCTTAAAACATTTAAAAGAATTGAAATTAAATAAATGACCGTAGGAAGATTTTCCACCTTGACCTAAAACCCAGGCCGAGACAGAAAAATTTCCTGTCTCCCTTTTCCAGAGGATGAATTGTCTAGTTCATTCTTTTACTGAGTGTGGTCCTTCAAGTCTGTTTTTCCCTCCCCTGAGGTCTCAGTTCCAAATCCCCACCTCATAGAAAAACCTTGCCTTTGGTCTCCCATAGTCACAAAATACTGTCTCTTTGTTTCAGAGATTGACCAGCGTCCGCAGGTCAACCACGTGTCCTCACACAGCTCTGGTTTTCAGCTCCCTCTTCATTTTTGGCCTTTCAGGATTTCCCTTAGTATCTTTCACACTCGGCTATGCTTGTCAAATATGTTCCTGATATTCTGTTCAGCATTCTAGGGGTTTTGTGGCCAGAAGGTTCTCAGATTATCTAGTTTCCATGTTTCTGGAACCTAAAGCCTATCATGTAATTCTTTAGTTATTTAGGGGCTCGAGTTACCTTGGCCTAATCAAAAGTCCCGACATTTAGAGCCAGACAGCCTCGAGTTTGCATTCCAGCCCGAATACTCACCAGTTACATAACTCTGAGCAGTGAGAAAACCTCCCTGAGCCTTCACTTCTATATGGATTTTAGGGATCATAATTCCAGGTTTTCAAGTTCTAATACAAGGTAAGATGCAGTAAAGGAAAGATAACACTGTTATTCATCCATTCATCAAATATTGAGTGTTTATCATGTGTCAGGCACACCTAAGTGCTAGGAATAATAGACAATACACATATAAATAAATAATTCCGCAGAAGTTTAAAAGCAGTAACAAAAAAAGGTAATAGGATTGAGAATGTCTGTAGAGACCGAGTGGATTTTCTTAATTAGGCAATGGGGGAATTCCTATTAGATGGCATGCTATTTGATTTAAAATCTGAGTGAGGTAAAAAATTAGATTAGTTGTGATGGTTGCACAACTCTCTGAATATGCTAAAAGAGCACTGAATTGTACACTTTCAGTGGGTAACTTGTATGGTGTATGAATCACAGATTTTTAAAAAATGTTATTATTGATTTTAGAGAGAGAGGGAGAAACATCGATGTGAGAGGGTAATATCGATTAGCTGCCTCCTGCATGCCCCCGAATGGGGATTGAGCCCACAACCCAGGCATGTGCCTGACCAGGAATCAAACCGATGACCTTTAGGTGCCTGGAACGGCATTCAACCAACCAAGCCACACCGGCCAGGGCCGAATCACATCTTCATGAAGCTTTTACTGTAAGTCTAAATGAAGAAGCGAAATCCAGGTGGAAATCTTTGGGAAAGAATATTCCAGAAGGAACAAAGACCTTGAGTACAAAGACCCTGAGGCTGGAAGGGGCTTTAGTCAGTTTGAAGAAAAGAAAGGTCGGGTGGAGGGAGTTTAATGAGGGAGGTGCCTGAGATGGTTGAGCCCAGGCTGCAGGGAGGGCCGGGCCCTGTTGGGCCTTACAGAATCATTGGGATTTCGTCCAAACTGCAGTGGGTGGCCTTTGAAAGAATTAAAGTGGAGCAGTGACATCTGGTTTACGCTTTGAAATGATCACTGTGCTTTCTGTGTGGCAAGAGAACTTATAGGAGGGTGAAAACATTAGGGGGGAGAAGCGCAAGGAGCACCCCATCACATTTCTACCACGCTCCACGACGGGTAGAAATTTGATGTCCAGAACCCACAAGCAGGAAAACATACGGCGGATGCTAAACCTCTAAGTTCTATAGATCAGGTAGCTATGCGGTTTTATATAAGTGATTAGAAGTATGGCCTTTGAAATCAGACAAAACTAGGTTTAATTCCAGGCTTTGCCACTTCATGAATGACTTAGGGATAGTTTTAAATTGCCTTACTAAAAGTAGGGGTAACAATACCCATGCTAAGTGAGTGTTTAAATGAGATGAGGTTTGTAAATCCTTAACATGACGTCTGACACACTGTAAGCACACCAAATTGGTAGCTATTATTATTATTATTCCTTATTGTAATAATTAAGGAGTCTGTTACTTTCACAATGGGAAAACTATTTTTAAAAACATGAAGTTTACTTACCTTTATGAGACATGAGCCTGTCAACCACTAAGAAGTTAAAATTACTGGATTGTACATAATCTAAGATAATATCAATTTTTTTCCTGTAATAAAATGAGTTTGAAACAAGTTTTAATAATTATAAAACCTCCAGTCAATTTTTCACTTTGGAATTTAGGAAGTATAAAGAAATCCCTTAGCAAACAATTTGTAATTATGAACTATTATAGAGTATTGAGTTGAATATTTTTAACAGTCCCAAAACAAAACTCAAACTCACATTTTCAACAATAGAATTATTATACATATTATAATGGTGGGAATAGTGGGTATGCTTTTTTTTTTTTAATATATCTTTATTGATTTCAGGGAGAGGGAGAGAGAGTTGAAACATCAGTGATGAGAGAGTCATTGATCGGCTGCCCCCTGCACGCCCCCTACTGGGGATCGAGCCCACAACCCCGGCATGTGCCCTGACTGGGAATTGAACCCTGATCTCCGGGATCCTAGGTCGATGCTCAACCGCTGAGCCACGCTGGCCAGGCGGTAGGTACACTTTTTAAAATTTACATTTACAGAGAATGTTAATGACACTGGAAAATGTTGCAGCACAAGTGAAAGAATAGGATGTAAAATACCATATACATTGTTATCCTGAGAATGTAAGAATATGAAAAAAAATGAAATAAAACGTCGAAACTGAGCGATTTGGGGTAGTGGAAGCAAATGTGACTTTCTCTCATTTATCGCTTCTCTGCCCCTGAGCTCCCCTAATGTGCACAGGTTATTTTATAACAATGATAAGAAATGACAAGGTTCACATGTTAGAAGAACATATAATAAACTGTAGTGGAGACAATTTGTCAGAACTTGCTGGTCCTATGCACACATCTGAGGAGTCTGTGGGGAGAGAATCGGCACCTAAAAGAAGAGGCAACTGAATGCGGTGAAAAGAGTAGACGTTCTTTAGGTTCTTGCCCTGCTCACCAAAGCCTGGGGCGTGCTTGTGGGAAACACATCGAGAGCTGTGCGAGGGCCTCCACCTCTACGAAGCCACAACACAGTACTTAATCCTCTGCTATAATTTTTTTTCACACAAAAAAAGTTCATCCAAGTGAAAAGAAAAAAGAGCCCGGCCAGGTGTGGCTCAGCGGTTGAGCATCGACCTAGGATGATCAGGGTTCGATTCCCGGTCAGGGCACAGGCCCAGGCTGCGGGCTCCATCCCCCGTCGGGGGTGTGCAGGAGGCGGCCGATCAGTGACTCTCATCATTGATGTTTCTCTCTCTCTCCCTCTCCCTTCCTCTCTCTGAAATCAATAAAGATATATTTTAAAAAGAAAAAGAAAAAGAAAGATGGTAACTGTCTGCTTCCTCGGAAGGTTTCTCACTAGCGTGCTCATCCTGGGGGTGACTGCTACGGAAGAGCGCACAGCGTAAGGAGCTCGCCTGCTCCCAGGGCCAGCCCCTCTCCGGGAGCGCCAGTCGCCCACAGCCCACGGAGCACCCGCACCTGCGACAGCGGGAGGGGAGCCGGAGCCTGCGCTGCGGAGCCTCACCAGGCAGCAGGCCGGCGCCCTCCGAAGGGAGGCCTCTGTTAGACACTGGTCGCAGGTGCCCCGCAGCTGGCACTCAGCCTTCCAGAACTCTCTGAGTGCAGCGGCAGAAGGGAGCGAACCGTCCCGCGAGCAGCTTGCCCTGCGCGCCCGGGATGCCCTTGCTCCCCACGGGGCCCTTCCGATGCAGCTCCGTACGGCGTATCGGCCTCAGCATCTAGCATTTCTTTCAAAGAGTAACTTATTTTTTTCGCACTGTTAGATAAAACCGGTGCGTTTAACTGATTTGATGAACTGCAGTTCCTCACTTTATACCCTCCCAGGGGAAAAGCCTCTTTGAAAGAAACCTTGGCTGAGGCGGCCTAAAGTAGAGGCCTCGCTTGTGTTCTCATGCACACCCTGGTCAAGAGCCGCCTTTTTTAGGAACACAAAATATTGCTACTTTGGCGAAAATCTGAGGTTTTTCATTAGAGTAAAATCATGTCTGACATTTCCTGAAGCTTGAATGCAAACAAAAGTGATTAATAGCATTCATAAATATGCAAATAAATTCAAACCACAGTATTAAAAAGGCCCATTACACCTGAAACAAAACAGCAAAACCAGAATTTTTTAATTGCCAAGATTTTATGTAGCAGTTCTGTTTGTTCAGAAACGTAATAAGATAGAAATAGTACATTGGCAGAAGTGGAATTAAAGAGCATAAAATATTGTTTTACAACCGGAAGACAACAGGATCCCTTTCAAGAGCCTCATAGAAAGCTTTTAAGTTTCAATGCCCCTTTCTCATAACTAATAGGATTAACATGTGGCTTTTCTATGATAAAAAATAATCACGGTACCTGAATATTACATACATTCCACTGCAGATGACAAAACACTCTTGTAAACATATACTTTCCTAATTATTTAACCAATTTTTTCAGCTCATTCAATGCTTTGCCTAGCTTTCAAACATATAAAAAGCAAACAATTATATATACTTATAGAGATTTTTTAGTAAGCAATTATCCAAATACATAGTTACTCATTAAATGAACACAGTAAGTGTTTAGTCTGTAGAGCTAGTTTGAAATCATGACTCTTGATTAAATATAAATGCCAACACCTCTCTTATGAGACTTTCAACTTCAAAAATGGCCTTAAAAAACTAGTCTGGGGGGTGAATCACCATTATATTCAGCAGCTTAACCAAAACAAAGAGTTTAAATTCAAAGACTAAATTCAGAATTTGAAACAAGTAATTTTGTTCATTATATTTAAAAATTGGTTCTTTGTTCAAATTTTCAAACGTAAACAATATTGACAATATGTATACATGTGTGACATCCAATAAAAATGGCACTAGAGGGAAATTATCGATTAACCTAATGGATGAATGTCACTGCCAGATTCCTGCCTGCAGGTTAAATGTGGGGTTGCTAGGTTTTTGGAGTCCCTAGATTTTGGTGACTCTTTGGGACCTTTTGTGTTTTCCTTGTACTGTCGATATTTCAGACAAGCCCTAAAGAACTTGAGTGGACACATAACAAAATAAAGCTCCCAGCTGGATGGTAAAATTATGAATTCTAATACATCAGTACAGCAAATCTGATTCCTTTACTGGGCAAGAGCTACATTCTGAACTATCCAACTCCAATTAAAGTAAACTCTATGGCAAACAATTCATTTTCTCATTAGACAATCAATGTTACCTTCACTAGGCAATTCCCACTTAGCCTTTGGCCACAGCTGTTTTCTGTAAAACAAAGTTCTACATCAGCAGAGCATGCAAAAGGGTATGATTTCCCTTAGCAGGTGGATAAGGAAATCTACAATAGGGACGCAGGCTGAAGAGAACAGGAACTTTTAAGAGTCTCTTCTAATTAATTCACTGAGCTCAGTGATCCAGTGAAAGGAAATGGGAAAAGATGCATCTGTAAAGTTAAAGGTAAAAAAATCGGCAATGTTCCCCTGACCCTTCATTCTTGTTTCAAGAGCAGAAAGGGGTGAGAGATAACAAAATAGAACTTTTCCCTTAGAAAACTCTTCACCGTGCTGACTAATGCTCTTCAGTAAGTGAGAGCATTTCATTCCTTTGGGTGTGCAAATTAAACTGGACAGTCTGCAAAAACATGCTTATCACCAGTAAACCAATCAGCACAGCACAACAGAACAAGAAACAATGAATTGATCTATAATGCAAATAAAAGCGTCTTAATGAAATCTATCATTTTTATTAAAAAGTTTTCCATTTTCTTATTTTAACCCTCACTCAAGGATATGTATTTATTGATTTGAGAGCGAGAGAGAGAGAGATCAGTGTGAGAGAGAAACATTGATAGGTTGCTCCCAGCACACACCCCGACTCGGGATTGAACCCGCAACCTAGGTATGTGCTCAGACTAGGAATCGAACCCACAACCTTTTGATGCACAGGGTGGCCTTCCACCAACTGAGCCACCCAGCCAGGGCAAAGCCTTCCATTTTACACATCATCATTATTCAATAAATCATATTTACAGTGGTATCGATAAATGCCTTCACAATCTCGAGTCAAAGCCCCTCCTTCCCCTTCCTGCGTTCAGTCATCTTTCTTGTCTGAGGGACTGTCGTCGTGACTTTCAGGGCTGACTTTGTTACTTGCCACGAAGGGAGCTGCGGGGCCTTCCTCTGGCAGTGAAAACACATGGCCCGTCTGGAGGTCTAAGTACGTTGTAAATATCCTCGCATATTCCGGATGCCTTAGGGCAAAACTTTTAAATTCCTCTGGAGGAAGGGATGAAACAAAATCCAATAAGTTGAGGTGAATCTTCTTTTGGCAGGACATGGATTAACATATGACTTTAATAACATAATTATTGTCAAATCCTATTACTCAACCCTCATAAATCTGTACAACTACTTTGGAAGACAGTTTTTCCCTGATCTGGTCAAGGTGAAGATATGGGTGTTCTATGACCCTTTAATTTTATCCCAAAATGTATGTAACCTAGAGAAATTGGTGCCTATTGTGTCCTGGGAGACACGGATGAAAATGTCCACGGCAACATTATTCATGATAGGCAAAAAATGGAAACAGCTCAGATGTTTGTCAACAGTAGAAGTGGCTAAATAAATTGTGACATATTTGGGGAACATAATGCAATATGGCAATGAAAGTGAATGGACAGCTGTGTTGCCACAATGCGGGTGAATCTTAAAGCCACAGAGTTGAATGAAAAAAGCCAGATACACCCATCAGTGGATGAGTGGATGAAAAAGCTGTGGGACATTCACACCATGGGATACTACGCAGCTGTAAAGAAGGAGCTTGTACCCTTTGGGACAGTATGGAAGGACCTGGAGAGTATTATGCTAAGCGAAAAAAGCCAGGCAGAGAAAGGCAAACATCAATCACATGATCTCACTTATATGTAGAATCTAAAGAACTTAATAAACTGAAGAACAAAATAGATTCAGTGACGTGGAAGCACGGATCAGACTGACGAATGTCAGAGGGAAGGTGGGTGGGGAGAGATTAACCAAAGAATTTATATGCACATATGCACAACCCAAGGACACAGACAAGAGTGTGGTGAAGGCCTGGGGGGGGGGGGGGGGGGAGAGGAAGGCGTCAATGGGGAAAAAAGGGGGCATATGCAACATTTTGAAAAACAACAACAAAATGAAAAAAGCTAGATACAAATGAACACCTATTGCACGAGTCTATCATATAAATTCCAAAAAGTCAGGCAAAACGGAAATACCCTGTTTAAAGATGTGTCCTTTTGTGGTGAAGTGCTAAAGTAAAGCACGATGCAGACTCCTTTCTGAGTCAGGTCAGGAGAGAAGAAGGGTTGCAGCTGGGAAGGGCACCCAGGGGTCCCTAGGGGTCTTGAAAGGCTCTATTTCTTGACCTGAGCGGTAGTTACACAAATGTTCACTTTATAAAAAACTTCAATGTGCTCCATGTTGATGTTGTATTCAGTTTTCTGTATTTCTGGGTGTGTTATTTTTGTAATTAAGAAGTTTTAAAAATTCTATTACCCAGGAACTTTCCATTACTGTTTTTTCAAACTATGTTAACCCTTCACTCTGGTATGGAAATATTACAGTCTAGAAAAGCTGAGCCCCGACTTATGATCCGTAAAAAAACAAATAGAGTGTACAATAGATAATAGTCCTACACAAGCCCCTCTGAGCAGCTGAGCTCTTTTTATCTCAGGTGTCTTAGATGTAGGAGCTGAGGTAGAGGTGTAGAAGGCTTACCAAGTTAACCATCAGCGTTTGAACCGCAAGCCTCCAATAACCTGGACTTTCTAAAATATGATGCTACCCTCAATTCTGAAATTTTTCTACCCTTTTCTATTTGGACGGAGTAAAGTTTATGAGGCTTATACAGCAAAGGGAACCTGGTCTTTGAATCAGCTTGCTGTGTGGGTCTCTAAAAAAAGGATTTCAACCCAATGTCCTATTTCTATCCATTTATTTTCTTTTAAATCCTGTGATAACCAAGGGCCTACTTCACAGCACGTCAGACGACCTAACAACTCTTAAAGATAAAACAGGTCTTAGCGACTAGGAAATCGCCAGATGGAGCCTGAACCATTCTTTGCAACTGCAACGTTATTTTGCAGTCATATACCACTTTATAATTCAAATTAGGTAAGCTACGGATTGTAATTTCTTAACATCCAAAATAAAGGTTCATCTGCATGAATCTGTTTCAATGACGGAGACACAGAGAGTTTAGGTGACTTCTAAGGTAAATGAGAGTGGGGTTGATCTACTGAAACCAAGAGCTTTAATTTCAAGACTTATGCTCTGTTCAAAAGATCAAGGTCTCTGTCCTCTTTGGGGATGTCAGTGGAATTAAAGGGCAATTCATTTGTAGAAGAAGTGCTGTGAACTAATTTTAAGTGGAATTTGGGCATTAATATGGCTAATGGAAAACCAAGAACGAAAACAATTTAAATGATCACAGTTAAACAATTTAAAAGGTCATATTCATGATACATTTCAATACCTGTTCTTTTATGAAATAATACTTAAATATCCCCAACATTCCTGCAAAAAAAGAATGTGGGCTGGTACACCATCAGGAAAAGGGAGATATTCTGTGTATTCTGAGAAAAATAAGGTTGAACTCCCCCAAACAACACCCATTTCCCTAAAAAATTATTAAAATCAACAGGCAAAATTATTACTACCTACAAATAATTTTTAGTATTAGCTTCCATTGAAATAGTTATTCCAAATAATTTTTCAAAAAATGGTAGTTCAGAATAATAAAGATTCCTAATTATAAAAGAAAAATGGTCAGAGAATGAGTATGCATGGGGTTCATAACTTGTAAGTTTTACCTTGGTACATACTTCCCCCTTCCCCTCCCCTCCCCTCCCCTCCCCTCCCCTCCCCTCCCCTCCCCTCCCCTCCCCTCCCCTCCCCTCCCCTCCCCTTCCTCCTTCCCTTCCTCCCCCTCTTTCCATCTTTATTTGTTTTCTTAAATTAACTTAATAGACTAAGTGCCCTAGGCACTTAATTACCTAAAATAGAATAAAGGGCAGCCAAAATGACAGTAATTAAAAACGGAGTAAGAGAAGTTATGTGATCTAATTGCCCCATCCCACAAAAGTTAAGCTGAAACTCTCGGAACACACTTAAGAGATCTCCTCTTCCAGCCTAAGGGAAAAGACTGGGGGACATACGCCGGCCTGACATCTGTGACAGGTCAAGGCTAAGGCGGGGAAACAGTCACCTAGGACTCTGCTGTGGAGTGTTTCTCAATGACCGCACTGTGAAATAGATGGAAACTGAGGCACCATCCTTCTGCCCTACGGCACTTGTTCTGATGTGAGGCCTCGAGCCGTTGGGAGAAAGGTTAGTCACCGATGGACCGACCTGCCATTTGGCCATAAGGTCTTCCTCCCCACAGTCCCTCCGTCCCGGGGGTGCCATCAACACGACATGAGACAGTGAGCATGCAAGCTTACCGCCGCTGCTGACAGTAAGCCTCAGTGAGGGTTTAGCTACTGCTACTATGGTCGGTGCCTCAGCCCACACCTCCGTACCGCGGTTACCGCCGTGGGCTGGCTCGCTCAGTGCTGCTTGGCCACGCTGACAGCGGATCCGAGAGATGCGAGAGGCACTCAGGGGTGCAGGCCGACGGTGCGGGCTCTAAAGCCACGCAGCACTGGTTCTGGAATCCTGGTTCTGAAACTCTCTAGCTGGATGACCTTATGTAAGTTACTTAAATTCTCTGCATCTCCGTAAAATAAGAATAATAAAGAGGACTGATTAGATAGGCTTGTTGTAAGGAATGAGTGAATATATAGAAAATGTTTGAGCGAGTACTTAGCATATAGTAAGTCCTCACTAATTAGCTGCTACCATTACACCACTACAACCATTATTACTATCATCATCCTCATTTCTATTGTTAATATACGTAGTGGAGGGCAACCACACTCTTGGATAAGCGTCAATCCGTAGTCTGGATGCACTCCTTGTAAACTGAGTCAGGAGCCAAACTGCCTACTCACCATAGGACACAGAATCCCCGTGGGCTATTTCCTTGAAGAGGCCAGAAACATCAAGGTCAGGCACTCCGAGGGAAGCCTGCAGAATGGTGGAGAACTCTTCCTCTGTGATGTAGCCGTCCTCATCAACATCAAAGAGCTGCGGGGACAGGGGGCAGAAGGGAAGAGCTCCCTCAGAGCAGCACGCGTGCGGAATAATCTCGGGAAATAAACTCTTGAGTAATTCAAACACTCATTGCGCCCGGGCCGGGGATATGTTCCTGGAGAAAGGATGGCGTCTGCAGCCCTAGCAATGCTTCTAGATGAGTGGTGGAAAGAGACAGAATTAAAATAGGGGCTACCACAGTGCAAAGGACAAAAAGACACGGGAGTCTTGTGGAGGCAAAAAAAGGACTCTTAGTGAAGAGGTCAGGGAAGGCTGGACAGAGGAGGTGGCAGGTGAGCTGGGTCTTAGGTCCTAAAGAGAGAGTCCCGGAATATACCAGAACTGGTGGGTAATTGCCTGGAGCTCAAGTCAGGAGACTACAGGACATGCAGGAATCAGATCATGATGGAAATGTAATGCCTCACCCGACCCTGTAGGACTATGATGGTTGGGAATGTGGTGTGATCACAAGTGAACTGACGAGCTCTTTGAGGCCAAGTGTGGAGGAGGCCTTGGGGGCAGGAGGGTAATAAAACTAGAGACAGGAAAACCAATTAAAGGTCTGGGGTGGAAAAACAGGAAGGACACAGGAAGGGGAGAATTTATAAGGAAGCAAAGACAAGACTTGCATATCAATTAGAGGTCAGTAGTGATAGAATGGAAGGATTTTTTAAGTCAAGCAGCAGAACAGAACAACTGATGGATAATTAATATCCCATTTTCAAAATCTTCTCCTGGGCATTAAAAATTTTTAACGATATAAAAACTAACTCCGTGCAGGCACTGATCATAAGTATTCAAATCCCTTTATATGTATTGACCCATTTAACCCTTACAAGAGGCTTAGGTATGGTGGGTGTCATTATTAGCTCCATCTTACAGATGAGAAAGCTGAGGCACAAGGAAATCAGGTAACTTTCCCAAGATCACACAACTCGTAAGTGTTAGAGCTGGGATCCACATCCAGGCAGGTAATATCTACACATCCTGCTGTTAAAGTCTCCACTTCTGACCAAATACATGAACAAAACCAGGAAGAAAACCCAGGCCTTAGGTAAGGTGCGATGATCGTAAAATAAATAAGCAAGTATAGAACAGTGTTGTAATTGCCCATTAGTGTGGGAGGAGAAAAATATACTGTGAAGTTGTAATTTGCTGCCCCAGCTGACAAAGTGCTGACTTCTAGTCTATTGTCTACCACTCAGCACCGGCCCTGCTGGGGGCTAAGGTAAGTTGGAGAGTGAAAAGTGAATTAGCATGTTTTCCCTAATGTTTTCCCTACCTGTAGCCCAGGGTTCTTTATGGACCTGAGAGTTCAAATGGTAACTGCCAGGGTGCAGCCCCATTGCCCTCCTAAAGCTCTATGCTTTCTTCCAAGGTCTTCCATCCTAAACAATTCTCACCCACTCATCCAACAGTCTAAATTGTTGCCTCATTTGGTCTTTGGTGGCTCTCACTTCCATATGTGTCCACACTGGGGACTTTCACTTCTCCATCTGTCCTTCGTCCCACTACCCCAGATGGCTCCCGTCACTAAAACACGCAATTTCCCTCAATCACTCATCGCTCTCAATAGTCTCCTTGCTACGAAGTTCCCAGACCTAACGTAAATCTCAGACTCTGGTAGGAAGTTTAACGCCCAAGTTTCCTTTGGGGGAGTGATATTTCCCCATTGTGTAGAACACTGTGGAACACTTAATTAATCAAAAACATCCTGTCTTGCCCAAGACATGGCCCAAGACCACTTGGACCCTCCCTGGAATGGGAGCGATGAACAGAGTTGGGCTTTGCTTGTTTTCACTGAAGTGCCCAGGGAAGAGTGCAGAGACGTTTCTGGAGCCCAGTCCCTGTCCTCACAACTGACCCCTGGGCCAGAGTCCATGCCTATTGCTACAACTGAAGAACTCTGACCAATACTCTACCTGTAAAGGTCACTGTGATGAAGAAATGAGACCAAAGATGGGACGTTAGCTGTGAAGTGCTACCCTAATAAAAGAATGTGAATGGATCATACATATACATACATATATATACACATATCAATATAAAGTATGCCAAAATATTTTCTAACACATCCAAGGTTAAAAAATAACCAATATAAAGCATGACCCTTGCCTTACTGAAAAGGGGTCTAATTATAGTTTTAGGTCCTTCTTTCCTCACCCTGTCCCCCAAACTAAGGTCTGGGCTAGACAAAATCTCAAGACTCCTTTATAAACAGTAATTACTGTGACTGAGGGCTACATTCTTTATCAGGTCTTTCATTGGTAAAACCAAAGTACACATTTGCCCAACTAAACTTATAATTACGCATACATTCCTAAAACAGAAACAGAAATATCTGGATCGGAATAAGTTAGCTATGGGTATAATTTTAGGGTTTATGATGAATAAGTCCGTAAAAGCCGAAAGTTTTAAACTTGGAAGAAGTTCTGGCCCTTGCCTTCTGACCATCTGCTAAGCATCAACTACGTAGGTTCTCTGCAGGCCTCACAGTTAACTCAATCTAAACCAATCTGACATAAAAAGTAAACTTGGGGACTCCTCGGTCAAGGATAGAAGACGTGAACATTCCTGAGGCTACCCTGGTGGTCTTGAAGCTGTGAGAGGGCTCTGGAAGAGTCTTTCTAGATAATAGAGGGGGGGGAACATGTTGTGGTTCCAGGGGAACTGTTTTCTCAGCTGTCACCAGGAAGAAGTGAGAGGAGACAGGAACAGAGGAGGTCCTCCAGCTGTCATCGTGAACAGAAGCAAGGAGACCACCACGTGGTCGAATGATAAGATCAACAGCCACAGCTTGGTAAGACAGGAGGGAGATGGAGTTTTTGCTTTACTTGAGCGCAGACCTTACAAGATTAGGATTCTGAGGGGAGCATCCTATTTAAATACTAATTAGATGAAGCCCCCTTAAACTCAGAAGAACCGAAAACACACTTCGGGAATGCACTCTTCCCTCTGTTTTTGCATATGGAAGTGATCAATGACGTTGGGGTCCTCATCATTCAAACCTCCATCAGGCTCTGCTGGGGACTGGGGCCACGGTCTGAATCACCTGTCCCTCAACTCTGCAGTGAAGATATATATCATACTGCAGGAAGACACAGAGGGAGGACAGGGGGACATTCCTGATGGAGTTCACCGGCACCACCACAACAAAGCAAACGCCATCAGGAAAATACCTCTAAACCGATCTCGGACACACACAGCGAGATTCGAGGACAGATCCAAATGTTCTATGTGAGAAATTAGGGTGACTAGGGACAGGTGGTGCTTATTTATGAACCCCACTTTGGGGCTTGGAAATAGGGAGGCAGAAAAGAGATAACTTTTTAAGCTAATTTGTGAAATCACCTGCTGTTTGGTTCTGATGCCAAGACCTGGACTGCTTCCAAAGACCTTTTTTGCTTAAACTGATGCTTGTGTTTCTTTTCTTCTTGGTAGCAATTGTCTTAATTGCATTAGCCTCGTGTACCTGTCACAGCAGATCTATAAACTCATGTAACAGATTCACTGATTTTCAAATAATACACTTAGAGTCAACACCTGTTTCCGAGGCAGAGCAAGATGCTTTCAGTGGGGCTGACAGTACCTTAAATGCCACCTGGATGATCTCCTCGGTGTTGGCGGGGTTGCACAAGACAGCCAGGCCGATCACGTACTCCCGGAAGTCAATGCTGCCATCGTGGTTCTGCGAAAGGATGGGGGACATCAGTGAGCAGGGCCACCGGCTGACGCCTGACGCGCCACTAACCGCAGCCCACAGGTGAGGCTCGGCTCGGCTCTGCCACGCAGCTCAACATCACCGCGAGCTGGGCCTATTTGGAAAAAAGTTTGCAATGAGGCGGAACAGCAGGCAGGTGGCCCACCCATTCCCAGTTCACGAGGAAGAAAACGGTATTCCTGCTTAGCAGTAAATACACACATTTTATCACTGAGGCTCATTTACAGAGGCTCTGTGGCACCCGGGGTGGTTCCTGAGCTCAGCCTTGATGGGAGCCCCTCTGGGGAGGACTTTCATCCCAGGGGGGGCTGACTCATTCCCTCCACCACTGACAGTGGCCCTGCCATGATGGCCAACACCAGCAGGTCACTAAAGGGTCACTAAGCAACCCTCTACCTGTAGAAAATGGAAGGGAGGGGAAAAGGGCAATTGAGGCACCAATGACAGTGATGTTCTTTCTTCCCTCCAGGCTGAATCTGCAATAAACCAGCAGCAAGGGCGCAAATCCGAGCCCCTCCAGTGGCCCCTTGGTGGTACCAGGCCCCAGAAGATCCCGCACGGTTAAGTCTCTGGAAACTAAACCTAACCAGTGTGACCCTAGGATCTATACACCCCAGGAGGTATTTCATGATGGCAACGTTAAGAGAAGGGGTTGGGAATTCTAACCCCAGCTGAGTGGATGCAGCGTTTTCCTAAACATCAATGACTCCCCTAGACAGGACCCGTGAGAGGGTGGAACGGGCAGAAAGGAGAGAGAGAGCGAGGCAGGGAGGGAGGGAAGACGGAAGGAGGAGATGGAGAGAACGACAAAGAAGGACAGGAGGGGAGCAGAAAGGTAAAATGAGATGGGAGAGGGGGAAAAAGGGGGAGAGAGGACCCAAGGGAACCATAAGCAGCACTAGGACTACAATCCCAGGTGTCAGAATCACTGTGGCAGCAAAATTGCCAAGCGATGAGTTCCCAGATAAACAATGAACTAGTAGCAACAAAGCTCGGGCAGACTTGATGGACTAACAAATGTTTGGCATCAGTAAGAGTGTAATCTCCACATAAAACAGAACCGACTCTGCAGCAGCCAGCAGAAAACGGCTCCAAGTCTTTGAAGACACTCTACAGACTCAAAGGAGTGTCGTTACTCAAACACAGTTGACTCTTATCCAGGAGAGTCGGGGAAGAGGTATTCTGTTTACCTGAATATTCATTAAGAGTATATTTCTCCTCAATGTACTTAATCGTATTACCAATTTTCTAGAAATGAAATTGTTTTATCCGCGTGGCATTACAGGAAAACATTGGAAATGAGTAATTCTAAGAGCATGTTAAGATCAACAGGTACATCCAAACATATTTCTAAGGTCCCACTATGGATGAGCTGTGCAATCTACTGATGAGATTTCTGACCGAGGCTGCTATGTAAATCAACTTGTAAAAACGCATGCACTATTACTCAAAAACCATTTTAAAAGTGGCCTTTAAAATAATATACAAACATTGACTACTTTTGGAGATTTGCTGTTCTTAGGTGCAGAGCACACAGTACTTTTTGCTGCTATAGGTTGTAGAAATCAGTGGATTAAAATTAGATAAAGGTGTTTTTCAAAATCATATGGGGTATTTTGAAATTTAAAAATTAGAAGGTGCATTTTCACATATTTCTATCAATGTATGTTATTTTCACCTTACTATACTGATTGCATTGTTTAATGTTAGAAATTTTAAAATAATGGGATGGAGTTACAGGAATCAAAGGCCTTCATCTTAGGCTATAGGCATTCTCCCATGTAGAAATGGCAATTTTTTTTTTTTTTTAAAAGGCATCAGGAAAATACTCCCTTTCACATTGAAAATGTGCCTTTAAAAACATCAACTATTGCATGAAAACGAAGAAATTTAATTATTCATTCTACACCAAAGATTTGGTTACTCAGACAAATCCAGAGTTTGGACTAACGTTGTAGCATCTGCCCTAGAGACTGAGGTTATTTGCACAAATTTTATACAACATTTGGTCATAAGATGTGCTTGTATAAATACAAAGTTTTTTGATCTCTGAAGAGAAGAGAAAGAAGAAAAACGTAGGTAACTTCGTAAGAGCAGGGAATCCCTTCGTTCAATGATCGAGAGAAATACTTTATCACCCACGTGTGAGATAATTGTCTTAACTTTCATAAAACATTTAAAATGAAAGGGGGGAACGTACGCTACGTTGCCCTCTCCACAGCCATGGCGGGGGAGGTTACGCTATAACAGTGCTCTGAGCTCCTACAAGGCGTCCTGGCAGCTTTCCCCACCCGGGCTGTGTCCCTACGCCCGTGCCTGGCGCATGAGTAAGCTTTCTCAGATAGAGATCCTGATGCTAACTGTGGTTGCTGGCAGCTGCCTCAGGCCTGTCCACCCACACCTGGTCTGAGCAGCGCACCCGGCCAGGCTTAAATGACAAGCCTGCTGAGGAAGGTGGGTGGGACCTGTGTGCCTGGCCCAGTGCAGAATTATATGCATGCGGTTTCACAGATACTATGTGACGGAGATGATGGTGAAAGCAGAGGCCGATGCCACCCTCTCCCAATACACCGTGGATTGCCCACAGGCAGCTGAGGGCTGGCCACAGGCCAGTTACATCATCTCCACAGTTACAACTTTCCTCTAAATGAATCAAAAGAGGAAGGAAGACTTTCTCTTCCAACTCAGGAGGATCCTCCCAGGTAGCCTGGGCGAGGAAAAATGCACTGAAAACCAGCGAAGCGGGAGGGGTAACCAAGTGGCGGTCAGGCAGGAGAACCGAGCACCTGCAGCCTCGGCCTCTCCGAGTCTCTGGGCTGGACTCTGGATTCTGCTCGCCCCGCTATCACCGCCAGAATCGGGATGATAAAGCCACACCAAGGGCCATGCACGAGAAGGGCACAACCACCCTAGCTTTGGGGTGTCAGTTTCTCGGGGTGCCCTTCTCTGGGCGCTGGCAATACTGACCACTGCTGGGCCTCAGTTTGGGCTGAGGCATTTGCAAACTACTATGTGACAGCCTTTCTTTAAAGCCATGGCTGTCAATCTGGGCTGCTCTTTAGAATTACCGGGAAGCTTTAAAGATGCTCATCTCTGGGCCCCACCTCTGAAGAGTCTTAGTTAACTCATTTGGAGGGGGGCTCAGGTATCAGCGTCCCTCAAGAGCCCCCCCGTGAGCGTAAGTTCCGACCAGGGCTGGGAGCCTGCACTGAAGAGCCGGTAGGATTGACATTTACATAGCTCTATATTGCTTTATATATATCATCGAACTGATTACGATTTATGTAAGTTGTTTTTTTTTTAGTCACTGTTTAATTTTTCCTGCCTGGTTTCCAGAGAGGAACAACAACAACAAAAATATTCCTTGTTCCAGGGCAGGGCAAGACATGACAAGAGCTGGCTGGGAGCTTGGCACGCCTGATCCGCATGAAGTGCATGCCAGAGGGATCACGCTGGTCCCCGTGGCAGCCAGACGTTCTGGACTATGGTACACCCTTCCATTCCTCAAAGCCCTTGACCCTCTTTACACATGTATTGGAACAAAACAAAATTGCTACATGCTTTTTCTACGACTAAAGCATTCTAGAATTTCAGATAGCTGCTCCACCATTAAAAAAACCAAACAAACAATACTACCCTTAATATAAAACTGCGTCATTCCACATTCCTGAACCTATTTCTATACAGTTAAACAGGTTTCCAGGAAAACATTTTACACTTATTTACTTATTTACTTATTTATTGATTGATTGATTATATAATGCAAATACCAGATGGAACATTAAGAGGAAAAACAGATTCTGAACTTCCCTCCTCCCCACCTTTTAAAAGGGAAAATTATATCTCCTAAGGGCTTTCTTGATTTATCCCTCCCTCCCCCTCCAAATTTCATTGTTAACAACAACAGATTCCCTGCTCCTTGGAATTCGTTCAGAAAACGAGCAATAGCCTATTCACACTCACTGTCAGAGCTCCACCCTGTACCCCATCGCGGCTGTAAGTCCAGAGAAATCGGGCATCACAGAGGGCTAATGCACAAACCACTCACAACACCTCTCACGGCAAATCTGTTTTAATTAAGCGGTAAAAGCAGCGCAAGTCCAGGCACATGCGGGGTTGCGGGAGGGTCGCCGGGGAAGGGCCGCTGCGAGACGGGGCGGGAGCAGCGGCCTCGAGGACAGCGCGGCTCCCGTCCCCCGGGAGGGTCCAGCTCAGGAATACATGGTCAGCTCCAGCCATTCCTGGATAGACACCCGGATCAGGCCATCTGCATCTCTGTCCAGGGACTTGAAGGCACGGAACATGGCATCCAGGCGGACCAGGCAGCTGATGAAGCTGTTGAAATCCACGCAGCCGTCGTCGTCGGCGTAGCGGCGGACGATCATCTGGTGCAGCGGCTCGCTGAGCTGGAAGCCTGCGGCCTGCAGGGCGCTCTGCAGCTGCGAGGCCCTCAGGAAGCCCGAGCGGTCGCGGTCCCACTGCTTGTACACGCACTGCCACTTCTTCAGGTTGACCCACAGGTACTTAAACTCCTCGAAGCCCAGCTTCCCGTTCGTGTCACTGTCCATCACAGACACGATACTGCGGCAGGTGTCGAGGCTGAAGCCGTCGGTCTTCAGGTCCTTGTGCTTAGCCAGGACCTTGTTGAGGATGTTCATCAGGTCAGTGGCGCCCACCTCCATGTCCGGTCCCGCCAGCTGTGCGAACTGCTGCCGAAGCCTCCTGACCTCCTCGCTTTCGCTGGCCTCCACGGTGGTGAAATGCTGCTGGGTGGGGGGCGGCTCTGGGGTGTACTGAGCCGCTGCAGCCTCGCTGATGAGGCTCACAATTCCTCCAACTATCCCTCCAACATTTCCCTGTCCTCCTCTCCGACCGCCTCCTCCAAGAAGGCCTCCAAGGGCTTCCCCAAGACCCCGATCTGCTCCTTCCAAAAACGCCTTTGCGAGAAACATGTTTTCAGCTGACCAAGCTGCAGAAGCCTTGCAGATAGATGGAGAGAGCTGAAATGGAGTCTGTGGCGCTCACATGTGGAAGAACTGGCTTTTCTGTACCTGCCTGCCCTGCACCACGCCCCACGGTGTGATGTCTCACCTCCCACTCAAACGGCCTAAATGCCGTTAGGTCCTAGCACCTGCCGTTTTTTAGGGGGCCTCAATAAAACCTGGGGCTCTTCTAATAAATATTCCTCATATGCCTAATAAATATTCATAAACGATAGTATGTAGGGCAACTTAGAAGCAGTAATACTTGGGAATGAATATGTAAACGATCCATTTCTGTATGTCACTGATGTCAGTGGTGCCCGCCCTCGGCACCTGAAAGGTGACGCGCGTTTTCCTAATGTAAAGTGACTGACCCAAGGAAAGCAAGACACTCTTCTCTAAGGAATGTTCACGTGGAGGGGAGAACCGAAGGGTTCTCGGGCAGTGGAAGCCTGTTTACCTAACCCCCTCTGTTCAGCAAAGATTTCCAAAATCCAACATTCTGCAGGAAAAGCTGGAAGGGGGATTTTTAAATGCAGAGATTCCGAGTCAGTAGTCTGCTGTGGGGCTCACGATCTACACTTTCTGGGAATATTTTTTTGAAGTGTGACATTCATGTAGAAAACTGTACAAATCACAAAGGCACAGCTCAACGCTTCACAGACGGAACACACCCCGGTCAAGAAACGGACGATCACCAGCACCCCAGAAGCCCCTTCGTGCCTCTTTCCTAAAGTTACTGTCTTTCTTGCAAGGGGCACCACGACCCTGACTTCTGCCACCACAGATTCATGTTGTACCTGAAATCAATGGAATCATGCAGCATGTACTTTTTGGTGTCATGTCTAAAAATTTGTTTTTTAAATACGTGTTTTTATTAATTTTAAAAAGAGAGGAAAGGGGGTGGGGAGAGAGAGAAACATCAATCGGCTGCTTCCTGCGCGCTCCCTACTAGAGACGGAGCCACAACCCGGGCATGTGCCCGGGCCCGGCAACAGAACCGGCCACATCTTGGTCCCTGGGACGACACTCAACCAACTGAGCCACACTGGCCAGGGCTTTTAAATTTTAAAAAGTTGTAATGAAATACATAAATACATAGTATTTACCATCTTAACCTATTTTAAATGTACAGTTCAGTAGCATTAAGTACATTTACATTGTGTGCAACCATCACCACCATCCATCTCTAGATAATTTTTCATCTTGCAAAACTAAAACTCTGTCCCCATTAAATAACAACTCCCATTCATCCATGTCATAACGTGTCAGAATTTGTTTTCTTTTTAAAGCTAAGTCGTGTTCCACTTTGTGTGTATAACACTTTTTGTTTACCCATTTATCTACTGGCGGCCGCCTGGGATGCTTCCACATTTTGGCTTTGGGAATAATGCTACTGGGAACACGAGTCTACAAATATTTCCTCAAGTCCCTGCTTTCAATTCTTTTGCATCTATACCCAGAAGTGGAATCGCTAGATCACATGGTAATTCTGTTCTTACTGTTTTGAGTAATCATTTTCCATAGTGGCCATACTATTTTACATTCCCACCCACAGAGCATAAAAGTTCCAATTTTTCCAAATCCTCGGCAACACTTTATTTTCTGTTTTTTTTGGGGTGTTATTTTAAAAATATAGCCATCCTCATTGGATGTGACGTGGTTTTCATTTCCTTAATGATTATCAATACGGAGCACCTTTTCATATACTTGTTGGTCATCTGCGTGTCGTCTTTGGGGAAATGTCTATTCAAGCCCTTTGCTGTTTTTTAACTGGGTTGTTTTTGCTGTTGCTGGGTTGTAGTTCTTTACATATTCAGGATACTAAACCCTTATCGGGTATGTTATTTGTAAATATTTTCTTCCATCCATAGCTTGCGTTTCCATTCTATTGCGAGTGTCTTTTGATGCACACAAGTTTTTATTTGGATGTGGTCTAATTTACCAAATTTTTATTTTGTAGCTTGTGCTTTGGGTGTCATATCTAAGAAATAATTGAGAAATCTGTCATGAAGCTTTTCCCCTATGTTTTTGTCTAAGAACAAAGTGTAACAGTTTTAGCTCTTTTTAATAATAGTTCTAGCTCTTGTATTCAGGCCTTGCATTGATTCTTTTTAGTTAATTTTTACATATGGTGTTAGGTAAGGGTCAACTTCATTCTTTTGCATGTGGTTTACCCAGTTCTCCCAGCACAGTTTATGAAAAGGACCGTTCTTTCCTCATCGAATGGTCTTGGTTCCCTTGTCTGAAGTCACTGGAATATTTCTTAGCGTTCCAGGAATAAATCCCACTTCGCTGTGATGGAAGGTTCTCTTACAGTGCTGATGAGTTCTGTTCACTAGTATTTCGTTCAGGATTTTTGCATCAATATCCATAGGAGATACTGGTCTATAGTTTCCTTTTCATGTGGCATCTTTTTCCGACTTGGTATCAGGATAATGCTGGCCTCATAGAATGAGTTAGGAATTATTCCTTCCTCTTCAACTTTTGGGAAGAGTGTGAGAAGGACTGCTATTAACTTTTCTTTCAGTGTTTGGGAGAATTCACTAGGGAACCATCTGGTCCTGGGCTTTTCTTTGTTGGGCGGTTTTGAGGTGTTTTTTATGTTGTTGCTGATTTATCTCCTTCTAGTGATAGGCCTGTTCAGATTGCCTGTTTCTTCACGATTCAGTTTTGGTAGGTTGTGTGTTTCTAGAAATGTGTCCGTTTCATCTAGGTTATCCAATCTGTTGGCATACAGCTGCCCACAGTACTCTCTTAGAAGACTTTTTATTTCTGTAAAATTGGCAGTACTGTCGTCTCTTTCAGTTCTTATTTTATGTGCCTGGCTCCCCCCCCCCCCCCAAAATTACATTTGTGAGATTTGATTTTATATTTTAATAAGTATCTTCCGAAGTCAGTCTATGCCAGGTAGTCCCAGATAACACTTTGAGGAACCCTCCCTTTGATACCAGGAGGCAGTGTGTCTAATCCTCCAGGGGCCTCTGGAAGTTCTATTGGCGAACTTAGGCAAAGAGGTCAGGAATAACTAAATCATTCTATCACTTTTTAGCATTTTGGGCCTCAATTTCAAATCTGCAAAAATGATAGGAGTATCTCCTCTGCCTATTTCCTTAATAATTCCATCTCATTTATTATGTATCCGGACTTGGGCTCAGTGCTTAGGATACAAAGATTAATACGTCAGGACTGCTGTGCTCAAGAATCAAGGACACGCATAGAAAAATAGTTGTACTTATGATCCGAAGTCCATGTTCATATTTCTACTAGTAATACTATTCCATTTGTATATAATATTCTTTGGTATTTAGGATCCATGCAAATCCTCTAAAAGATACAAAAGTATTTGAGATGAGGAAAGAAAACCTGGAAAAGCTATTACTTAATGGTCACAGAGCTAAGAATACATTATACTGTATTATCAAAGCATTATGGATACCCAAAAGGGCGACACTGAGTTCTGCTGAGGCAAAGGAAAGGACAGCATTTACCCACAGAGGAGATGCGCGTAGGCCTCACTATGGCCCGCGTCAAGTTCTCCAGACAGACATGGGATACGAAGGGACAGTATAGTAATGACTGGAAAGGGGTTGACCCGCTGTGCGACAGTCTCTCTCACGGTTACGGTGGGAACCACTGACAGCAGAGATGTGAAGTTAAAAAAAAAAAGACTAGATATGAAATTCCTGCACAGTCCTAGTACTGACGGATGACTATTCTAATATGACTAGGGAGAGAACAGCCGCTAAGGAACACTGCTCTGCTCTGCTCAGGACGCGAAAGCAGTGTCTCCTGCCACACCCAGTGGTTTGTGTAAAATTTTCCGAGGACTGATTTTATGGCATAATGACTCCAATAACGGGTCTCATGGGTACGATAAAACGGCCTCTGGGAACACCAAAGGCCAAATGTCCTCCTTAACCACAAAGAGGAAGCACCGTAAAAGGACTGTCCTCCTTTCAGGGGACCCCAAGGGACCATCTGGCCTCACACAGATTTAAACCCATTCATATGAGCTTCTCTCAGAGGAAATTATATGGGCTTTGTTTTTATAATACAGGAAATTAACTTGACAGCAGCCACTGCCATATAAAATGTGCCTCCTTATACCCATCTGAAGTGTTTTTCACCGAGGTTTAAATCCATTTCCTCTCATTTATTTTCTGTGAAGAGGGAGGGCATTTGGCGAACAGTTTCTCATAAACGGTCACGGCGTAAAAGACTGTTATTAGATTAACAAGCCTTTTCTTCATTGGACTCCTTAATCCCCTAAGGCTATTTATTAGAACATTGATAGCAACTTTGGTCACTGTCTGGGGATCTCTACTGTCTAAATCTGGAGAAAAAGGGTAGGTGAGGAGACCACATGCGGTGGAAAATTTAACCTCAATTTGAAGGGAAGCGATATTAAACTTAAAAAGTAAACAGTGACACGTGAATGCCATCAGCCACGTTATTCAGAATCGCCCCAAAGCGGAAACGACCCCAGTGTCCATCAGGTGGTGAGTGCTTAAAGAAGATGTGATACATCCATATAGGGGAGCACTACTTGGCAAGAAGAAGGAATGAGCTACTTCACATGGAATGCTATGGCCTGGGTAAACCTCAAAAACATTATGCTAAGTGAAGGAAGCCAGACACAAGGGACCATGTAGTATATGATTCCATTCATATGAGATGTCTAGAAAAGACAAGTCTAGAGACAGAAGGTCTCTATTCTAGACCAGGTCTAGAATAATACAGGACAACTTTTTAGGGAATAGGCAGGTGACAGGAATTAAAAGTAAAAGGCACAAAGAAACATACTGGGGTGATGGCAATATTCTAAAACTGATTTATGGTGATGGTTGCATAACTTGGTAAATTTACTAAAAATAATCATTGAAATGTATGCTTAAAATGGGTAAATTATACCATATGTAAAATATGCCTCAAGAAAGTTATTTTTAAAAAGTCAACAGGACAGTTGGTAGTAAACAGAATACTGACCTAGCAGTTCTAGTCCTAGACCTGCAATTAACTAGCTGTGCAGCCTGGAGCATGCAACTTCCTCCCTGGGGCTGGCAGGCTTCTGCAAAATGAGGGAGATGAGGAATTTAACACCAAAGGTCATGTTAGCTCTAAAATCCCGGGAAGCTAGGTTTTCGTGTACCACAGAACTGTGACAGCAGCAGCATTCTTACCTGGCATTACTTCCTTCTGAGGCCCAAGTCCCTTTATGCTATATATTAATTTAATGCACCCTTTCTTTATCTTGGGTCTAGTTCCACAACATTTAAAGACATGATTACTGAGCCTTATCCCCACTTTGTGACATATTGTCTGGTTTTCAAAAGTAGTTCTGATCGCAACCTATCAAGTACGTTGCACCTCCAAACAGAATTCCACAGTGGGGACACTGCACCGGACCTGGAAAAACACAGAAGGACACACGCCTTCTGCTCGGAGAGCAGCCTTTCTCTCGGGTGCGGTTTTTACCTACTGCAGCACGGCCTGGACTGGACCTTCCTAGTTTACTGATGAGAATGTCATGTTAGATGAAATCCAAAGCCTTTCTAGAGTCCATACAGATAATACCTACCCCTTTTTCTTTACCATCTTGGGCTGTCTGTCTGTCGCGGGAGGAAATTACATTGGTCTGACACAATGTGCTCTTCGCAAAGCCCTGCGCTCCACTTCCTCATGCTCCCGGAGGAGGCCAGTGATTGCTCACTTGCTCCAGTTAAAAAGTTAAGCTTTAATGCTGTGGTCTCCTTTCCATCTCCTTTAAGCATCTCCTAGGTGTGCTTGCATTTGGGAGCCAAAAATAAAGCAGACAAGTCTCATGCTTATGTGGACATCTCTAGTGTAACAACACTCAGTGAGAGAAAATACTACGATGGACTCAACGGGGGAGCTAAGACGACCTGAGAATTGAAGAGGGAAATGGTCAGACCTATAGGGCCACCAACCAATCTTTCAGGACCCCATGTACGACTGAATAGAAAAGTTCATCTATCCCACTCAGAAAGGTATAGCCTTTCTCCGTTCATTATATCATATACGTTACAGGGCAGATTTCATAGAACAAAAGCTGATGAACTGAGACTGGAATCAAGATGAGTTCTTTTCACATGAGCTATGGAATACTATACTCCATGTCAACCCTGAACTGGAAATGCAAAGGACAGAAGATTTCACTGTCTGTTGCAACAATTCATCTCTGCCGTTGTAGCAATAGGCAGCCACAGGCAATACATAGATGAAAAGGCTTGGTGGTGTCCCAGTAAAATTTCATTAACAAAACAGGGGCCAGACTGGATTTGGTCCATCCGCTGTAGTTTGCAGACCCCTGTTCAGCTGATGAAAACAAAGCTTGCTGGTCAGGTTTGAGGACTGGGTTGGAGGACTGCAGTCAGTGCTTATAATGACCATTCTTAATTTGTAGGCTACTCCACATGTGATTGAAAGGGATTCACTCTGAATCTTTATGCTGACCAATCTGTCTACACCTCTTGTTGATATCTTCCCACAGTTCTCACTAGTGGAATGTGGTTCATTTTGACAGAAAAGGGGGACTGATTTGTAATTCCTAAGCTTTAGTCTGGCATGAGCTCACTCTCTTTCCACCAATACCATTATGTTCATAACAGACCATAGTCAAATAACATTTAGATGGTTACTTTTTCCATTCTGTAAAAAATTCGATTTTTCCCATTTCTGCCTTCTACCTGGCACTTAGTTCTTCCGGCATTACTATGCACTTCGTTTAAATGTTAGACAGGAGAGTGTGAGTCCACGTTAGCACTTTGACAACCTGGCATTTGTGGCTATTGTAAACTTCTGTAGATCTTTTATCACAGTTTTATATTATGTGGAATGAATGCGTCTCTGCATCCTGAGTTCTTCCTGCCTGCCCTGTTCTTGGTCTTAGTTCAAGTGTTAAATCACGAGCGCCAATAATAGATAACAAGCATCCTTGCTTGTCTCTTCCTGTTAGAGAAGGTCGGGTGCTGTAACAGGCAGATAGCCGCTCATGCGAAGAGTCAGGACAGGGCACTTACATGGCTTCCATGATTAGAAATAAACAGAGAAATGGTTCTGAGAGGCAATAATGAACTTTTCTATTCAATTGCACAAGTTGTTCTGAAAGTTTGCGACCATGTGTCCTGCAAAGTCAAAAATATTTACTGTCTGGCTCATTTACAGAAGAAGTCTGCTGACCCTGAAAATATAGCTTTGTCACCAGGGAGGGTAACATACTGCTATGGGGATGTGCATCGGATGGGACATTATGCTGGATGTAGCATGAGACGTGGTCTAGAAGAGATATAACTGGGCTACTTGTACGAGGTAAGAGGCAGACTGTCAAGCTAGCAACAGAGATGCCACGCGTGCTGAAACCCTTGAGACTTTGTCTTGCAGGTAAATAAGACACTGTCAGCAGGGTACCATCACAGTGATGCCAGAAGACAAAATGAACGATTTCTGATGGGCATTGCATTTACAGTTGTCACTGTAAAAATGGCTGTCTCATAAACTGAACAATGAATACCAAAAATGTTGAGAAGACACTGTTTTAAAGGATTATCTCAGCCCTCAACTCTAATCATCTGGGCATTTGACTAACCCCAAATTACCCTCTGAATCCAGAGAGTTCAGTATACCTTTGTGAAAATAAAAAAGCTAAATTAAACCTAAAGATGAAAAGGGTCTTTTTTTTTCCTTCTCAAAGGGATGGGGCCTGTCCAAAGGGGAGCATCCCAAGGGAGAGACTATGCCGTGTGTTGGATCATGAAGGCCACCTGTCTCTCGGACCCTACCTGCCATCAAATACCTGAGAGTCTAAAAACAAAACAAAACCAGGTCATAATGTGAGAAGGAGCTAAATAGACAGGATATTTTTTAGGACAAGTTGAGAAAAAAAGCTATTACGATGTTTTTGTAGACTAGCCAAGAATGTACGTGGAGAGAAAGAGGAAGGAAATATGGAGAGATATTCAAGTGTGTCTTCTGTCCCCAAAACACCAACCACAACTACATTAGGCGGGAAAAGACTGAGAGAGGGAAGAAGGGCGGCAGGAGGATGCTGTGGGGAGGGAACGCGGGAGGGCGTTAGGGGAGCCGTTGCACAAATTTATAGCTATCAGAAAGGGCAACAGGAACTCCCCACCCTTTCTCTTTCCCACCCTTCCTCCCCCTCCCCCCAGCCCTCATTAAGCACTGAGTGTAGCAAGATAAGCCACTGGGAGAGAAACAAACTATGAAGTTACTTCCTTGTCTTTCCCATCGAACATTCCCGGGCGAAATCACTTGCAGCGACTGAGAAAACAAGCTTAGCATGGAAGCGGGTATGCGGACAGGGCGTGGCGGGAATTGCACAACTCGGCTCCTCAAAACAAAGTGAGTCTGCACAGGCACAGACAGGCAGGTGTGTTACACAAACACAAAAGGAGACAGACAGACAGAGGAAAAAGGAAAGACAGGAGGAAAGAAGAGATGGGCAGACTCATTCGTCATTACTTCCCCAGACTATTTCTCTACCTTGTATGCTGGAGATCAAAAGGCAAGTGCTATGAAGACCAGCCGGCTCGTGGCCTGTATCTAAAGCCAAGTCACACCAAACAAAGAAGTGAAGTCACGGTGATAACTGATGGGTGAGCCAACTGACACGGAAATGTGCTTGGCCACACCGGCTCCCAAGGCTCACCAGTCTCCTAACTCCTGGAGCCAGCTGGGTCTCAAGTTCAGAGTGAGTCAACCTGGCTAACCAGGGGTTATTTTAATCCTTGGTTTACACTCCTTTCCCCTCTCCCAAATTTTCCCTTACTCAGCAGTGCTAGAGCAACTGGTGGCAGGTGCCACCGTCATCCAGAGACAGAACCGCTTCACAGCAACCCTGTCACTGCCAGTCATGACCGTGTGACACCCGAGAGGGCAACCTCTGTGGGCATGACTTTTAATTTTGATGAAACATCCTGGTGAGCACGAAGTCTAAACGTCCCCCTGGGTTCCTGTTTCATGTCACTTCCCACTTCCCCATCTTTTCTGTCTTTACTTCTATGTCTCTGCCATCTTCCTTCTTGTCCTATTTACAGAAACTTTATTTAAAATTACTTGCATGGTTTCTAGAGCCATCCTATATAAATCTCTCAGAAAGACTAGTCTCAGGACAAGTGAAAAGTTCCTGTTTTTCCAACTTGCAGTTATAGCCAATAATTTTCCTCTCCTTTCCCTTAAATCTTCATCACATGGTACAGCAGTGCCGCAATAGTACTACTAGAAAGTGTAACGAGGACTGGACATTTCATGGACAAGGAAAGATTATTTGTATGATGCAAGCAAGCCCAGAAGAGAGGCTTGGGCACCACCTACAGACGAAGGTAGCTTGACCTCATGATGTTAAAAAATAGTTCATCTATGACATCACAGAGCATAGTCATTAGCAACATTAGGGTGCTCTGGGAAACAAGAAAAAACGCCCTGTCCCGATTTCTGTCATTAAGCTATAATTTCTTTGCAAAATATCTTTTCCCAGTGGTTACTAGAGAACTGGGGCTTCTGGTTCAGACAAGATGGGATGAGCCCAGTTTAGTCTATCTTGTCTTCTGATTACAACCAGAAACTCTGATCAAAATACAAAAAGCAACTACCTCTGGATAAAATGCCACAGCAGGAGGATTGGTGAGGAAAGTCAAAACCTGATGAACAGTCAGGAAGGCAGTGAAGTCATGGGGGCCTGGAGACAGTAGAACACCGTTCATGAATTGTTGAAAGAAAAGAGCTATCAACTCCGCATTCTTTATGCAACCAAAATATCCTTCAGGAATGGATGCAAAATAGAGTCATTCTCAGATAAGGGAAAATAAAGAAATCACAATCCTTAGTATTTACCCAAATGAAATGAAAACCTACATTTGCACAAAAACTTATGCTTACAGCAGTGATATTTGTAATTGCCCCAAACTGGAAACAAACCAAACACTCTTCAGCTGAGAAATGGATAAACCACGTACGGTAAGCCCATACAATGAAATACTACTCAGCAATAAAAGGAAACAGATTGTTGATACATGCAATGACCTGGCCGAATCTCAAGTGCATTGTGCTAAGTGAAAGAAGCCAGACTGCAAAGCGCAGATTCTGTTGTCAGGGGTTAGAGGCTGGGGAAGGACTTGACTACAAAAGAATACCTACAAAGTACTTTTTTGGTAACTGTTGCGTATCTTAAATGTGGTGGTATTACGCGCCTCTATGCATTTGTTAGAACTCACACAACTGTAACCCAGCGAGTGAATTTTATATATTAAAAGCAAATTAAAAAAATAGAGAATTTGAAATCTTGATATACTTTTCTAAGGAAACTTTCTGATAGTTCAGTTGTCTGGCTTCATGTACTTACATAGTTACAAGCAGAACATTGTATCCCCAATATCATGGCAAATGGCCAAGCTTGAGTTGAAACCTTTGTTATAAAATGTTATTTGAAAATAAAATCTATTTGGCTTTCACACATTTTGGACAAAATTCAGAAACCTTCAGAATAGAATAGTACTGCCCAGGTCATTGATATATGAGTTATAATGTAGATTTTTAAATCCTTGCCAGTTACAGAAACCTTCCCAATTCTATATTTCAAACACGATTACATGGCCACAATATTTATTTCTGGCCTGGGTTTAAAATAAACAGATACCATTATAACTGTTACAAAACACACACACACAGACACACGTATTATTATTACTATTAAGGGGGAAAAATAAAATCATGCAATTAAACCATGGGCTCAGCCCTGCTTCTTTGAAAACTGACCTAACAAGTTTTTCTTGCCTGCGCTATTGATTCATGCTGGGGGGGGGGGGGGGGGGGGGGGGCAGAAACGTTTGCATGTTAGAGATCGCACTTTAACGTACCCTGTCAAAGAGCGCAAACAGTTGTCTCAGCACATCAGAAACGGGAAACTTCAAATACTCTGCAAATTCCTCGATTCCAATCCTTCCTCCTTTGGAGGCGCTTGCGATCGCGGCGTACTCATCCAAGTGCTTGCGGACGCCGTCCCAATCCAACCTGCGGGGACATGGAAGCAGGTGGTCTCGGCCCTTCCCAGCCCGCGCCACAGTTTCATACACACTGTTTTTTCACTTGTCTAAGGGAAACACTGTAAGTGTTACGTTTGAAAAGGAGAATAAAATGTGTATTTTAAAGTACAGCCTGAACATGGATCCAGGCTCCTGATTTTTTTTTAAAGGATATTAGTATAACTAATTTCCCCAAATATCAGAGGGAAAGAAAAGTAACTGAGAAGAGCAATGTAGCAGAATAATAAATGACTCATGAGAAGAAAATAAGAAATCACATTTAAATCTAAACATTACTTGGTAAGTCAATAGTACTTACTGACCAAGTGGCTAAAAAAATACAATTTTTGCTTTCATGGAGCTTTTGGGCTGATAAATTCATATTTCACAAATGTTGGGACACGGCGATTCATTAGACCCTACACACTTCCTCCAATACTAGTTATGAAAAACCAGGGCGATAAACACTAGAAAAAACACTGTAGCTTACATCACATTCTTTCTTTTTTGTTAAATTTATTTGGGTAACACTGGTTAACACCTTGCTGACTGGTCACAAGTATACATGTGTCTGCACTTACATTAATTTAACTAATTTTAAACACCTTGCTGACCAAAGTAGCCAGCCACACAGTTAAGTTCTGGCTTGAAATAGCCGGTCAGTATGAGATTATATAAGTCTCAAGTGTGCACTCCTTCTATTACACATAAACATATTGCATTGTGTGCTCACTGCCCAAAGTTTAGTCTCCTTCCGGCACCATATATTTGACCTATCACATCCTTTCTTTACTTTGTAAACAGGTGACTTAACACATATTTCTTCTGTAACCAATTTCAGCGACTATCTAAACCTATCAAATTGTGAATATAATATAAAAACGTTTTATTAGCTAAAAACTATAGATAGTATTTGCTCTATCAGGTATCAAAATGTGATTTTTTAATATTGGACTTTAATGCAGTAACTGGTTCTGCAGTTTCCTCCCAGGGTGGATGCCAAGGTCTATGAAATCAATAGACTCTGCAAATCCCGAATAGGGATGAAAACAGAATGAACTGTAGTAATAGAGGACTTGGAGGGGGTGTTACACCTTTCATACCAGATAATTCAAAAGGGATGTTTCTAAATGGTTTAAACTAGATCATAAAAGCACAAAGGGGTGCCTTTTTATTAAAAAAAATGACATACCCAGAAGAAAAAGGTAGCTCTTGGGTAAGTATTTAAAACTTAAAGATGGCCAGAATTGCTGCTCTACAAGTCAATTCCTATCCTGAAAGAGAAGTTCTGGCCACTGCAGGCCGGTATCGTCTAATTACGCTATCCTCTTGGTAAAAAGGTATCAGGGCGGACTAACCACTGAGCCGTTTCCGAGTAGGGAGGCAGAGCTGTACTCACCCACACCTAGCGTCTCCTGGTCTCCGGTGACCACACACATAGTTTTGAATGAACTGTTCTTGAAAAAACAAACCTGGTTGAACTAAAGGGGAGGCAAATGCACAAGCCTGGTCCCTAATAAACACCGAGCTGAGCCCTGGCTGGTGTGACTCAGTTGGCTGAGTGCCGTCCCACGCACCGAAAGGTTGCTGGGTTTCAGGCTCAATCCCCAGTGGGGGGCATGCAGGAGGCAGCCGATGGGTGTTTCTCTCTCACATTGATGATTTTCTCTCTCTCCCCCTCTCCCTTCCTCTCTCTAAAATCAATAAAAACATAATAAAAAACAAAAACAAAAAACAAACACCAGAGCCGAGCACTAATAAAACCAGAGAAGATAAACATTAGGAACACAGGTCTCTTTTGAACACCTTTATGATAGCGCAGTAATTTTAAAATACGCTTACTTCAACTTCCGGCTGATTTTGGTGAATTCCACCAGCCCAGCTTCCATCGGCAGCGTCAGCTGTCCTGCCGAGATCATCAGCCTGCAGTCTTCATACGTGTGATCAGTCACGGGGATTCCCAGAGCTCTGAAAGCATCAAAAGCAAAGTGAAATGCAATGTTTTAAAACAGGTGATGATTTTGCACTAGGCCTGAATGTGTCAACAAACAGCAGTAAATGGAAAAGTATTTCCTACTTTTTAAACCAGTAGCTTTGGCTTTTTATTGCCAAAGAGACATATTTCTCTGCTTGTTCAGATTTGCTGAACAAGTCTTGTGGCCGGAGGTCGGCAATCTTATGTCCGCAGCTTCTGCAGCCGGTCACGTTTGCTTTGTGTTTTAGCTACGATAACAGCGTAACAGTTGACTTCTGTCTCATGGACAGTAACTATTTTACGGAAAACATTATTTTACTTACCAAAATTAATTGGGGACTGAGGATCTTAGGAAGAAAACACCCAAATCCTTAAAACTATGTTACATGTCCTTTAGTAAACACTCTTCAAGCTATCTATTGATTATAATCACATACAGACTCTTACTCTGCCATCAGATTCCGGACTCTGCCAGCAAAAAGGACAGGATCTCTTTTTTCTTCAGCATTCGGCACCTGAACAGGCATAAACTGAAAAATAAAGACACCTTTTTATAACAATTGGCGGGACTCAGACACTAAACGCAAAAGACATTAATTTATAAGTCACCTATCATTCTCTGAACCCTGCCTTTCAAGCGCATCAGTAACCTGATGGGATGGAAGGAACCCAGAGCTTGGACTCAGGAGCTCTGTCTCCAGGCCCTGGGTCTTCCTATGTGTTAACCAGCATGTCCTTTAACCTTCCCGAACTGTCTCCCCAACTCTCAAAGGCGGGCTCTGATCACCTACCTCCCCGACTGTGGTGAGGGGGAAAGGGGCCCAGGTCTGGAATTCTGGAAGGTGGACACCCGTAGCTGCTAAGATCTCAGAGCCGCATTTTCTACCACTCCCTTCCCTTTGCTGTGAAAATGTTACGATGATGATGACTTTGTCTTTCATAGTTTATCTTCCATCCATTCCTCTATCAGCCATACTTTCCTTTCATGGAACTTCATGTTTTGTAATTTCATCAGCTTTTTTTCAACCCTTAGCGTGGGCTTGCTAGCTTTTCCTTCACACCCTGTTTTGCTTTATTACCATTTAAATTTTTCATTTTTCCCTAGCTGACATCCTGTGATGGCTCATTTACATAACTGTCCTTGTTCTTACTAATAGTTTTCTAACACTAACAGGGTTTTGGAGCCATATGTAAGTTATGACATGTTTCTGAGCATCTACTGTATACCAGGCAAGATCAACAGGACCGTATTCTTGTTCTAAAGAAGACACATATTTTTATAGCACGGACCAGCACAGCATGTGCTAAGTATCACTATTACCCCCAATTACAGACAGGGCTGAAAAGCTTCATTAGCTTATTTAAAGTCAAACAGGTGCCCAGCCAGGCGTGGCTCAGCGGTTGAGCGTTGACCTAGGATCCAGGCGATTGGGGTCTGATTCATGCCCAGGTTGTGGTCTCGATCCCCAGTCGGGGGCGTGCAGGAGGCAGCCGATCAATGACCCTCTCATCATTGATGTCTCCCTCTCCCTTCCTCTCTCTGAAATCAATAAAGATATATTTAAAAAAAAAAAAAGTCAAACAGGTCACTTGGCAGGAGTCAGACCTAGTCTGGCAGATTCTAAAACCCTTGTTTTTCCCCACAAAACCATCAATCCTGGAGTATGAGGGTGACAGATAGGAAATGATTAATTTGGCCAGGAGTGGGCAGGGAAAAGCAGCCGAGCAGGCTTTACAGAGAGGCTGACCTTAGCTTTTTCGGGATAAGCGTGATTTCGCCAACAGCTACTGTTTATTGAATTATACCTATGAACCAGGTACTGTGATAAGTGCTTTATATGCATTATTTCATTCCATTGAGCCTCCCAATTTTAGTCATAAGGAATTGGGGTTCACAAAGATCAAATGGCTGGCTCAGGATTCCATGGCTCACTTCCATTCAGTAAGTATGGCTTAGGCGGCTACCTCCTGCCAGGCCCTGTACTCAGGGGCCCTGAAGACATGCCAGTGAAGTCCCTGCCCTCCAGGAGTTTTCCATGTACTGGGGTAGAAGTTTATGACAATGAGCTAAGTCCATCCATTAAGCACCTACTGTGTGCTGAGTACTTTATATTAGGGTCTTGGTAGGATTAACTCTCTTAACAATTCCTTGGGGCACATTCTACCATTTCCATTGGATAGAAGAATGTGGCTAAAAGGGCTTGAACAATACGGCCAAAGCCACACACAAGTGGCAGGGCCACAGTCTGAAAGAAAACGAAAGACTTGTATAAATAACACCCCTTCTGGACTCACATGGCCCCGTTTTCAAATCTTGTTAGTCATGTTGAGAAGCCTAGGGGCTATGGTGACTCAGAGATGGAGTGTGAGCAAGGCAGTGACATGACCAGGCCCAAGTTTTTCAGCAGCACCTCTGGTGGTGGGGGTGGGTGAGCCCAAGAGCAAGAGGCTAAGAGCAGGGAGAACCCCACTGCAATCAACCAAGAGACGGCGAGGCCATGAGCAGAGGGAGGGAGGGTGCAGAGGATGGCATGGGCGCAAGTGGAATTTTTAAGATAAAATGGACAGGAATTATAGGATAATCTGCAATATGTCATTTTACTTTTCACATTCATTCTATTAGCATCCTCTCCGAGGGGACAATGGCGTGCTGCAGAGATAGTAACCCTTGCTGCCTTGATTTGCCGTGTGGTGCCGGAAACGGCATTAGCCTTACGGCCTCCGTTCCCTCTCCTGTCAAGTGAAAAGTCTGGCTACATGATCACCAAGGTCCTTTCCAACTGAAATTCTGAGTCTAGCTTCCCGTTTAGTATCCAGTTACTCTTTAAGATGGAAAAATATATTAAGCCACCAGAGGTCCCCACATCACTTATATATCCAGAGCACCAAACTCCGCAAATAAGTATTTTTAAAACTTCCCTCCAGTCTGTTCTAGTAAAATCTCTAATATTTGCTTAGTGTAAAATCCAAGGAAGAAAACAGTATGTTAAAATCAATGTTGATAAAACGTCTAACAAAATAGCATAACAGAGTTTTAAATTGCCCTTTCATTCTTCATTTAAAAAAAAAAAAAAGCCAAATGATCATTTATATAGAATACACTTGATTTGTAGCACATACTGAAACCCCAGAAAAATACATCACGGCTCCACTGTTAACCAAACATAATACAATGAACTATGGCTTTGGTTCTTTGAGTACAGATAATATTCTCCACAAAATGATTTTTAACAACTCTTACATTGGCATGGCATTTTATTCTTGACAGGGAAAAAAAATCTACTGAGAGTAAAAAATAATTAAAAGTCTGGATGTACCGCCCATGGGCCCCAGGCCTACTGAGAAGCAATTCAATGGAAATTCTAGTAAAAAAAAAGTCACCTCTCCTTGGATAAGCCCTTGCCCTCTCTATCACATTTCCGTGTTGACAAAGCCTCAGGCTCTCAGCATGCACATACCCTTTATTTGGGAAGAAAGATGCACCCAAGAGGCTAATTAGCTATCATTGTCCCGAGACACATCTAAGCACCCCAGCGGCTTCGGGACCCCACGTTTTCCTTTCCACCTTCGTTTTCTGTCTTCATCCCCGGCAACCTCACTGATGGCCCATCTGTCATCTGATTTCCCAGCCTCTTTACCTAGCCACAGGCATTCTCAATTCTGTATCAGTCGTGGACATGAACATACGACTCCCATCTCCTCCTCTGACAAGTCCCTCAGCCAGAGTCCCCCTTGTTCCCTCTGAGAGTTTACTTCTCCCCTAACCTGGTCCTGCCTAGACTAGGAGAACCCGATGGTCACTCGCAGGCCCCACCCATCCCGCTCTATCGGCCCCTCCTGCGACGTCTGCCTGCCGGTCCACCCTGCTCTTAGCCAGTGGGGCGCTTCCAAGGGCCTTTCTGTCACCTGGCATCTCTCACTTCCGCCGCACCCATGGTGCCCATCCCAAACCCTCGGTCACCTTTTCTGATCCCACCGTCTCACTCCTGTGGAGACCACTGAGGGATGCTAAAGAAAAGCATATGGGCCGAGGCTACGACAAATCCCTGTGAGCTTCCACAGGGTCCCCACGGCTGCTGGAAAACTACTATTTTCCCAAGGCAACCATGCTGCCTCAAAACATATCAATGGCTTTTTGTTTGTTTTCTTTTCTGCTGAAGACCCTCCTTTACCTTTGCAGTGTGCCCAACACGTTTCCTTAGTACCGAGTCTGCTTCCTCAGTGTCTACGTGACGGGCGAGGGTCGGGCTCCCTAACCTGGACTGCACCTCACTGCTGCCTGGCAGCCCTTCTCTGGCCCGTCCTGATCTGCTGCCATCACGTTTCACGGTTTCAACACGGGCCATGCCTCTCGGGTTGCAACTGCACTTTTCATCTCGAAGGCACCTCACCGTCAACTTCATCGAGGGGACAGTGATGGGGGTCAGGATATGCCACCCCAAAATATGCCACCTGGGTGTTGATTATTTTGAGCTGAGGTCACTTGAAAAGCAGCAAATACAGGGAGAGGCTTTCTCTGTATCCCCTCACCTGCCTGAAGACAGATCCTTCAAAAAGAAGTCAATTGCATGAACCCCCTCCCTCGAAGATTCATCAAACAGGGAGACATCACATGGGGGCGACTTCATCACAGGCTCTCATCTATGCTTCCAAGGGTCCATCTGTCTCTCTGGAAAGTCATTTGCTCTCCCCTAAGTGGCCTATAAGCCTCCCTCCCCCTCGTCTATTAAGATGGTAAATGAGCTCTCAAAATCTCACCACTTCTTTTAAGAATTCAGTTTTTATTCCCCGTGATGGCCCTTGTGCACAAATTTAAAATTAATCAACCTGTATACCTTTCCCCCTGTTAACCTGTTGCCGGTTTATTTCATAGACTCAGGTATAGAGCCCGGGTGGGGAGAGGGGAGTCTTTCCAGCCCTGCACCAGCCGCTGGGAACCTGAATTCCCTTTCCGTCCGCCTGGGGCCGACTCCACGGCTCCATTCCCTCCTCACTTCCCCCGCGACCACACCATCACCATCTCTCCCAGGTAAGGAGGCCGACGCCCTGCTTCCCACACCAACACCTCTAGTTGGCGCCTTTGTCCCCACCTCCTCCTGGGCCTTCGACTGCACACAAGGTGGAGTCAGAGTCCCCAGCCTGTAATTTAAGACCACCCGTCGCCCAGAGCCAGTCCTTCACGAGGGCTCAGACCCGAGGAACTGGTTTACTCATAGTTTCCTGGCCACATCAGCACATCCCTCCCTCCTAATCGATGACTCCGAGGAGGCGAGTCTGATGTGTGATGATATTACACAATCTTATCTTTTTCCAACAACGGAAAAGAACTTGAAGGCTCGGTCTTAACAAACATGCAACGCTGGTTCTCCCAGGATTCTTCTGTTACATTTTCAAAAGGAGAAAATGCAAAACAAGGAAGGTGCCTGTGAGCAACAACTGCTGCTTCCTTTTCAAAAGAACAGAATAATCTACATGATAAATAAAAGGGGAAATAAAAGTTAATGCTTACTAAGCCCTAGCCCTGTGCCAGCACAGAAGTGACCTTATTAAAGCCTAACAACCCTATAAAACGCGTGTGATTCCGTTTCACCAGTGAGAACGCAGGCTGGGAGGTGTCAGTCATTTGCTCAAGCGCATTCCGGTGGCTGAACTGCAAACCCCGCAAGCTCTCTTCTTACCACACCCCACTTCTCCATGGCTGCTCTTTACCAATGCCGACTTCTACCAAGTTCCAGAAGACATTAGCTTCGTCAGAGCAAGCACGTACGTTTGTGATGTGTGTGTGTATGTGTGCTACGGAGTTTCTCTAAAAGGCCCATTTTAGACTCCAAACTGCGGATCATTTTGGTGTATCTGTATATTTAAATAAACTCCATAAATGTATCTGAACCTTCCCTAAGTAATCAGGAGGTTTTAAAAGTGACATAAATCTATAGGTGCTGATCCTAACACTCATGACTAATGACAATCCTTTCAGAAATCAGACAACTTTAATGGAAAAAAAATCCCTTTCTATGACTTAAGGCAATGAATCGCCCATCATAAAGTATTGTGGGTCTAACACCAGTCACTAGCAGCTCACCATAAGCTTGGCAAAGGAATTTTCCTACAGCAAGGTATGTCTGTAAGCCTACACACAAAATGCTTTGCTATATTAATAATATAATGGATGCTTTGAATGCAAACTGAGATACGGCCTATGAAGAAGAAAAGTGACTGCACAGCAAGGTGAACGCCATGTTTCCATTCAGAAACTAGCTGCGGCCCACACAGTGCCAGAGTCTGACTCCGCAGGCACCCTCTCTCCTGAGATAAACCAACAGGCTCTTAATCGATGTCATATTTTGGGATGTTGCCCACCCTATGCCCTTAAGCCAGACATAGGCTTATTAAGGCACACCTGTCACGTATCTGGCCAGTAAAGATCTTTTACTAAAAGACTCTGTGAGCGCACCCGCCAGGCCACACGCTCATTCAAAGACTAGCTTCCAGCAGAACCATTTGGCGGACACACGTGGCATCACTGTTCAAGGATGCCAGAGGACCAGTTCCCCAGGGCATAGGGTCTGGAACTTGTGTTTTTCAGATCCAAAAGTCAAGAAAATAATAACCTTCTCAAAGACAGGTCTCCGTGTAAGGGAAACAAAGGGGAAAGAGGCGGTAAGAAATATTCCTCAGTATTACGTTCTCTTGATTTTAGCTATGCAGTGATTTCCTTAACTGAAGAATCTGACAATCATCATTAACGAGGGGAGGCTCGTGAAGTACAGGATTCAGCCTCCTGAGATGGACTGTGGCTCACAAGGAGTCTGAAAGGACACTTTAATAATCCACTCGAGTTCATTTCACAAACTGTGAAACTAATGCCACATTCCTGAAGGGTATATCCTGAATTAGGTTTACCTGATTAGTAGTCAAGAATAACTTCTAAAAACATATGTTAAAAAGAATACGCAGGATTCCCATCAATTTTAAAGAAAAAGGAAAGAAGAGGGCGCCTCTGAACAACCAAGACAACTGAACCCGGCCCAGCCAGATGAACGGAGCCGTCTAACTAAGCTACGGAGTGGGGGAGTCAGAGGCAGGGCCCGGCCGCCACGGTCCCCAGCCAGGGTGCGCACGGCGCCCCAAGGGCTGCTGGGATAGGGCGCAGTTTCCAGTTACATCTAAACGGCGGGGATTAAAAATACCCAAAAGTCATAAAGTTGTTAGGAGTCCCCTGAGTGAAAGGTAGCATCATAAAGCTAAACTACATATAATTAAAATGAGAATACTGAACTCGAAGTCCACAAATTCCCATCTTCTTGCCCTGCACCACAATTCAAATACATGGAATCCCCACCAATTCAGATATCTGTAACTGGTAAAAAGCCATTGTATCTGTGAAGTTGTTGGACAAAGGATACATTCTTTTCTTTGTTAGAAAATATTATCTAAACAGGCTAAACAGGTCTGAGAACCGGCTGGAGAATGCAAATATTGTAACTAGGAGGGAGGGAGAGAGAGAGAGACAGAGAGAGAGAGACAGAGAGGAGGGATGGATGGAAGAAAGAAAGGAAGAAAGAAAGGAAGAAAGGAAGAAAGAAAGAAAGGAACCCATGACACAGAAAGGAAATGTGGTAACAGTGGTCAGGGTAATAAAATGAGAAATTTGCATACCTCTGTTGTAACACAATTTGACCACTGACACATGTGCTCTATTAAAAAAGTACAGTTCTACGTGCATTTCCGTGTCTGTTGCTACATCTGCTGGAGAGGGGTACGTTTAGAGGTGATTCAGACGTATAGGAACCCTCTGGAACCCTCTCTCTTCACAGACTACCTGAAAGTATCAGTAAAACCAACCAGATTCTGAATTCAGGGGTCCATCCCGTACCATTCCTAGAAACTAAGAATAGTTCTGGAAACAGCTTTGAATCTTACAAACATGGTCAGAATTTTCAGAATGACCTAATGACCCCTCCATTCCCCGTCTGTCACTGCAACTCCAACCAAAAGACTGTCCCGTGAACAATACGAGCTGCCTCCCCGATACGACTGCCTTGGGCTCTCCGTGTGCTTCTGACCTCGGAGGCCGTCCCACGACCAAGCAGCACCTCAGCTCTGTGGGGCTCCCAGCCTCTGTGGCTCCTCTGGTGGGGGCCTGACGGTGCACTGTTTACCTTGGCAGAGGGCAGCGTTGAAAGGAATTAAGGCATAGAAATGGGTTACCCGTCGGAGGTTCCCAGAAGTTAGAGGTGTTTCCTGACACAATCCTAAGGGCTAGGCCTGATCGCCTGGGCTTAGGTACACAATTTGTACACAGGGCTTATTTGAAAGATGGTGTGTTTAACTTCTGGACTTTGCACATCCGGTCTCTCTGGACAAGGTATTCAAACTAAAAGGAAAGGCCACGTTTTGAATGACTTACCTCAACTTCCACCTTCGTGAAGGGCTGGCAGAAGGTGAGCACACAAAGCTGAAAGCTGAAGAGGGAAAAGAGAAGGCCCCTTTATATGGAATACACGGATCGTCTAATATTACTCACCAACCCCTTCTCCACACACAGCGCCCAGGCCACGCCTCATACGTATCTGGGGTTTACAAATGCTACCCAGCAGCTATGACACTCCTTGGGCTCAGAAGACTATTCCTGATGTTCAAAAGTTCAATCACTACCTGTAAAACCATGTATGTATTTGTGAGTCAGAGCCGCAGCTCAGCAGACTGAACCCCAAATTTGAAGTCTCCTAGACAACTCAGGCTCAGAGGCCTAAGTGCCCAGAGAAACGACTCAAGGCCACATTGTAAGGTGCATAAATGTGTTTACAGGCTAACTCCTGAGTAGAACTTTACATTGCTAACCTCTTTTCTGATATTTAAAAAACAAAAATCAGCTGGCCTTTCTTAAAAGCAGAAACTTGATCCTAACTGTCTCAGTTACTAATAAGTGTTTTCATTGTGGGGAAATTTCCTGAAAAGTTTCGCATTTCATGGCAACGTGAGACAACAGTTTTCATGAAGGTGGTTATAATCAACCCTCCCAAAGATAATTTTTGAAAGAGTTGTTCCAACGTGAAGCTTTCTAATATATATTTGGACTCTCCGGATAAGGTTCCTATAGGGATTTAATTTAGCCTCACTTAGACATATGACCCAGAAAGCTGGCCGTGTGGATTAGACAACACATTTGTAAAAACAACCAACCGTGGCACGTGGCTTTCGGACAAAACAGAGTGGGGCCTTTTGAAGAATTTGTGTTGGTTGCTAGGTCCGAAGAAATCTTTAACTCTGACAATTTGTGTGGGTTTTTTTCTGAATTCTCTCTCCTATTTCCTTTCCCCTTCATCACACACCTCCCAGGTTAGAAGGCTAGATTAAGTGAAGTCCTCTATTTTCTAACCCTGATGCCACTTCCAGAAAAGCCTTCTCTTGTCTGACCTTCACATCTACCAGGACAAAAAAAAAGTCACGTTGAACAGTAAACCCAAACTCACTGTCTCCTTAAGGAGCTCAACTGGGACAGGGCCCAAGGAAATATAAATACACTGTCCACCCAATTTTCTAAAATGCTCTCATACTACTTGTTTCTCCTAACTTTCCCTGCATAAAAGCTGAAAACCAGTCATTCACAACGAGTAGTGCCATGAAACTTGTATTCTGGCCAAATGAACAAACTGATCTCCCGAAGAGTTAACAATAATGTAATGTCTAGATAACCTTTACGATTTATGTTCTTTATTTTTGGTGTCATTTACTTTACTTCAAGGACTGGAGTGTAAGAGGAACATACGTATCTCACAGGCTAACCAACATTAACAGATGTAACTGGTTGAATAGTTACCTATTCTGACTTAAATTTATTATTTCAAAGCAATTCGCACATATAAAATGGAGAAAGTGAGTATAAAAATACGACTTTCAGAATTTGTTCAGATTGTCTAACAGGTTAGTCTAAGGGAGCCCACAGTACACTTGAAGGCAAATGATTTCCTTTTAAATATTTCCAAGTGGTTGTCACCTGTCCATCAACACTGTTACTTGAATTCTGTGTATAACAGTATCACAAGGCATTGCTGGGAAAGCCCCTGGGCAAAGTCCTCAAATCCGGGTGTTTCACACATTTCTCACCGAAATGGAAACACGCTTCGGACAGAAAGTGAGACTCTACATATTACATCCTATTTAAAGGCCAATTTCACTTCAGCCTGTTTAAGAGTGAAACTGTATTCCTTTCCTCTCTGAAGGGTTTTCAGAAACTGCTGAGCCCTATGTTTTTACATCCAGAATGGAACTGAAAGCTTGGTTAGCTATTTCCTCAACTCACATTTCAGATCATATGACTAAATTGCTCTGGACTGCTTAAACCTATATATATATTTCTATATACCTATCGATATATATAGAGTAAAATAACAATGAAGGCCTTAGATAGTGCTGAATCTGCAATGAAAAGGAAACTACAAAATTAAAGCTAGAGATGATGCAAACTAGGTCCCTGGAATGTCCCTGAGAGTTGGCAGATAAACGCTGAAGGCCCGCTGGAACACGAAGCGGCTGGGATTCTGTCCGTGGGGGCACCGGGGTTAATGGCAAAGGCAGACATGCTCTCTGTAGACACTTATCAGCTACAAGATTTCCACATCTGATTAGAAAGCTACTTTCACAAAAACAAGTCTTTTTTTAAAAAAAACTTTCTTTTTCTTCACTAGAATAAAATGTCTATAAATAATAGATACGAGTGACTTACAATGTACATCCTTGCCATGTCCAAGTCACAGTATCCTACAATAACAAAAGTATTTAAACTGTTAGTTCAGTGAATATCATATGAAACAAAACCTGATTTTAATATTGGTATGCATGTACTTTCTACATTAAAAGCATTATGCTGAAAAACAAAACAAGTAGATTATTATTGTTAAACAACAGCGAACTGCTCTATGCATTCCTGGACTGCGTATCTACATAGCAAAGATCCGTCTCCCTTATATAACCACCTTTTTACAGAGCAAAGTTGTTCTGAATTTTTAAAAACCTATCGTGCATGCTTAGCTATTTTTCTCTGAATATGAGCAGATCTGGATAATGAATTTGCTTACAAAACCCAAAATACATCAGTTGAGAGAGAAGGGGACAGAAGAATTTGGGAGAAAAGCTTAAAGTAATGCAAAGTGCAGGCATTTGAATAAATGACAAATGCAAACCCACAGTCAGAAATACAATGACTAAAAGTCTGACAGATTTTCACTTTAACTACAGATGTCCAAGGTGGAGAAACCAGCCACTGAGTAGAAAGTTGACGTGATCAAAGCCCCTTAATCTTCAATAATGTAGGTAATTAATAATTACATCTTGCCTTTTCATGGCAATTCCTTAGTAAATAAAGTTCCTCTCATAACCAAAATATCCTCCAAAACCTGTGTTCAGGGAAATGGTAACACAATGAATGTCCAGGAGACAACCGTGGGCCTCGCTGGAGCAGAGACTATGTCCTGAGCCAACTGGGGACTTTCTAGAGGATTTTAGATTCTTTTCAACTATTGTCTTGTTGAAGCTACTTGCCAGGAGTCGCACAGCTAGTAAGGCCTGAGCCAGGAATTAAACGCCAAGCCTGTCCCGAATGTATCCTGCCCCTACAATCCTTGTCCACCCGGCGGCAATGACCGGTGACTCCGGGAAAGTTTCCTCCTAGGCTTAATGAAAATCACAAATCTATGCAAGTTTTCCGCTGAGACCCTGAATCGGAGACTTCATCATAGCACCGCAGTGACAGAGCAGAAGCCACGGAGGTGTCCTCATGGGACTTGGGAGCGGCGAAAGCAGAATGCAATACTGGCATCGACAAGTACGGGCCTGTCTTGCCAACTTTAAAAACCAAATGAGGCAAGGAGGGTGAGCCTCTCCATGGGCTCCTGCCACTTAGCTGTTCAGACCTTTATTCAACTATTCGAAGGGGCCCTCGGGCCCGGTGCCGTTGGCAATGTCTGAAAGCTTCCCACAGTGAAGTACGATGCTTACCAGCTCGTTTGGGTACCGCAGGAGGATTGGCTGCACGGGAACTCCTGGAATGAAGGCTCCTATAACCATGATGGAGTTTTGTTACGTGGGCTTTGTGCGAGCACCAGTTTTACAACAGAGAAAAAACTAACAAGAAACGACACACAGGTAACTGAACGTTTTAAGAGTACACGTAAGAAACTATTTGCTGAATGTTGGTAAATCCCTGGTGTTTACCAAAATGATTTTGAAAATTCAGAATTATGTAAGCAAAGTATTAAATGTGGTGCCCAAATCACTTTAAATATTCATTTATTGACATCTCCATTTGCTTGCATTTTCCAAATACCTATTATTCGATGGAATTATTTTAAAGTAATCACAAAAATCAAGACAAAGACAAAGTGAGAAAAATGTAGATGAAACCCAACGCTTGAAGCATGAACTACCACGGCTGACAAAAGTGAGCTCAAACTTTGGCTCTGAGCATCCTGACAGCCAATACAGAAACATTTTAGAGTACTACTAATTACTATAAAATTAAATGTAAAATTACACAATTACTCTGAAACTCAAGGCTTGATACTATTAAAAAATGAAGTGAACCGTAGAAGGCATCATAACGGTCATTGAAATAGGTGAAGTCTAAGGGGTTATGATACCAAAAGAGAAAGTAAAGAAGCACGTTCTGTTCTGCGGCTTCATAACGTTAAGAACTTTTACTGGAAAAGAAGTGAGACTCAGAGTTGTTCTGTGTACTCCTATCAAGTCATTCGAAAAAGCTTCCACACCACTTTGTCACAATACGTAATTTAATTGATCTCACCTGGTTTAAAAGTAATCAAACAGGAGCGATTAGTACAAGTACCTTCTGGGAAAACTAGTATCTTGGGAGAAAAGGAATAGATTTAATATTTCAGTCTAATTCATTGATTAGCCCATTATTCACGTTCTCATTACGTCACAGATAGCTGCCAATTCTTATAAAACAGAGACGAACTCTAAGGCTGACCCGTGATTCTAAGGAAAGCGACAATCAGATGATAGGTGTTTGGTTTTCCTCTGAAAGAAGGGCCGTCTGACCGTTAAGATAATCAGAAAATGGATTAAAGCTTTGAATGGAGTATAGATACACTTAGCAAATGTTTCTTGATGATACTCAGGGTCCGAATAGCCTTAGAAGGCGATGTGGACCTAAGTCATGGTCGAGTGGACATGCAGGGGACAGTACATCTTTCTGAACCCAGACGTCTCCCACTCCCTCCAAAAGGCATCACTCCCAGCAATATGCGCGGGGAGGCAGGGAGGAGCTAGCGGCCTACACTGTGCTTTGTGGTTCTTGAATTAGCTGACACATGAAACACAACTTAATATCTTTCTGAGGAAGTGTCGTTAGCTTGGAATGTACTTTCCCACGTTTTCCATGTGAAAGGTAGGCAGTTAGTTTCCCATTTGCTGAATGAAATGGCAACTTGATTTTCTGAAGCATTTGGAATTTAGCAATGGATAAATTGCCAAGTACGTAAAACAAAATAGGAAAGTCCTGCTCCCTCAACAGCTAGTAAAGTGTATTTTATAATAATTACACAGAGAAACATCATTAGGCTAACTCACCACCATAAAAGGTTACTTGTAAAAAAAAAAATTATGAATACATGCCATTCCATCTTCTAATTGAAAAAGAAATCGGTTTCCTGTGACAATGGGATCCATTATCAACCATGACTCATTCAGTGCACATTCTATAGCTACACAGTTAACAATGAATCATGAAGTCTCCAGCTGGAAGGGGCATTACAAGTCATCCAGCATTTCTAATGCTTGAATTCTTTCTACAATACCTGCTCCCTCGAGTGGCTGCTTAGGCAGTGCCCGAAAATTCCAGAAGAGGATTCCGATTCAGACGACTCTACCTCTGTACAGGAAGTTCCTTGAGACGAGCAAAATGAGCTGAAATCTACTTACGTGTCAACTCACACCTACCAGTCCTGGATACATTCCTTGGATCCAAACTGAAAAATGGAAGCCTTATTCCAAATGCCACTCCCTCCTAGTCGCCTTTTAAACCATTCCTCACATGCCCTGGTTTCTACAACCCGGTTGAGCACACTCTCCTGGGTGCTCTAACATTTCCACATCCTCACAGGTGGCCAGATCGCTGCAGGACCATTGGTTCTGGGCAAAGGTAGAATACTTACCAGCATCACCCCCGGGGCTTTCTTTATCCCATCACGTTGCCCCTCCCTCGCCTTCAAAAGGCATTCATCCCAGGGGAGGGGGTGGCGAGATGGTCAAGTGTGAAAAGATTCTACAGGTGATTCTGAGATGCCCCCTGAACTGAAAACGCTCCTTCAGATAAGAGGCAAGCTCTTAATTCCTTTTCAGCAAACCCATCACATGGTTGAGTACGACTGAGCATTAGTATTTCATCATTTAAAAGGTAAGTAAATTCAGAGGTAGGGAATTACTTTTTATAACACAAAATAGAAGCTGGTTCAGAGAATAGAAAAAGGGTGATACATTTAATTCCATGGAGTATCTCATGGGGAAGGGGACTTCTTAAGGCTCACTCATTTATTCTGCTCTCTGTGGATCCAAGCGCGTATGTTTACAAGTGTACAATAAATAAACTATCAATATATTTACGTCAACATCTACAGTGTTTTTTTTACCTGGGGCCACTCCCCTCCTGATGTTGCTCGCCTTATTATTTCATTTATTGTGTTTTTTCGGGAGTCCGGGTCTATGCGGGATACCAGCACTGGCTGCAAAGCCCGTAACAGTCCTTTAAAACAAACAAAAAATCACAGCCAAGCCTTTTTTTTTTTTTTTTTGGCGAAAGCTACCAAAGTAAATCATTGGACACATTTTATGGAAATTAAAATGAGAGCAAATAAAAAAGAGCAATCTTATTAAAAACTCCTCTAATTCAAAGTTTATTAGAACTTAACTCCTGGTTTCAAAAGCAGAGGTGGATATTTATACCTAAAAATATTTAATTGATTTCCTAGAAATTAGCAGCAGGAATATGAAAAGCAGCAAATGCAATTTGCTCCCTAAAGGTCTTCTTCTTCAATTGACATTAAATCTTTGAAATGCTCTACAAGATTACCTAGTTCATCCTGAAAACTGGTTATGTGAATTCATAGTACACAGGAGTTGAAAACAATTATTATTCATTTTACTAAAATTTTCAACACAACAGTCTTCTAAATGAGTAACTTCCTAGCACAGGGCAAATAAATCTCAATTTACCAAAATTCTATTGCTACACAACTTTTCAGGAAAACACCTTATTATGTAAAGCAGGGAATTACATTGAGAAAGAGTGTCTTTCTTAGCTCAATGGATTAGTATGATTTCTGCAGGCAACATGAGGCAACTTTTACACTCGCTCTCTCATCACTTGACGCCTGCAATGACCTTGGGACAACAGGGAGCAGTTACTTGGAGACTAATACCCTAGGGAGAGATCCAAGCATCTGGTGGGAAAAACATTTCACTTGCTTCATTATTTTTTATGGCAGGAAGCACTTATTGTTCCACATCATAATTTTCAAAGAGTTATACACTGGTCCCTCGTGGAAACTTGGGGGAAATGAAGAAAACAGAGTTAGGACAAAAAACATAGTGTTCATCGGCCTAATACCTGGAAGAGAAATTAATGAAATAGCAGCAATGGGTGTTTCCACAAATTCTTTGGTTAAAGTCTCTCTAAAAAAAAAAATCAAGCATGGTTGGTATTGGAAAAACTGGTCTTTCATGTATAAGAACAGAAAGAGATGGTGGTACAGTGCTAAAAATAAGATTTTAAAAGAATTATAAGGGAAGTCTAATTTTTTTTCATAAAGTCATTCTTTCAATATAGTAACTCACAGAAAAAAGGAAATATGTTTGAAATTTTTATTATTTTTAAGTCTCTTGAAAGCCTACCAATAAACTAAATCTGATATTTATAAATCATGACAGTGACAATATTTTATCTACGTTACCTTACAAATACTTACTGCCAATCAGAGGCACCTGCGCGTTCTCATTCCGAGAAACCATGGACGGCAACCCGGCTGCGACACAGGCGATGCCATCAAAGAATGACGAGTGGGGGGCAGCCACGAAAATCGGCGCCTCCGTAGGACTTGCGATCTTTCCTTTCACGGTAACTACAAACCCCATGGAAAAGAACATGGCACGGCCCAGAAACTTCAAAACTGGCTGAGTAATTTTCCTTTGAATAGACATACAGAAAAGGCAGAATTAGCTTTGCTCATTGCAGCCAATGCTGGGCTTGACTCTAAAACACGAAGACACAATGTGAAAACCAAAACATATCAGAACACTTCATTTTAAAATACAAGCTAAGAATAACTAACACTTCCATGGAGTGCTTTCTGCCAGGCACTATTCTAAATACTCTACATATATTAATTTCTTTAATCTTCAGCTCAATTTGATGAAATAGGTATTATTTATTATCGTCATTTTACAGATGTGAAAAACTGAGGCACAGAGAAGTAATTTTTCCAAGGACAAATGGCTAGTAAGTGGCTCCATTCTTCTGTGACTCTAAAGTGAAAAGAATGAATTTTCAACACATATCCTTCCGAGGAATTCAGATCAGTACAGCCCTTCAAAGTAACCACCTTGGGAATCTACATTTGTGTAACAAAGATGCAGTTATCTCCACAAACTGTTTTAGAATTCTCAGGCTGAAACTGTCCTCAGTTATTTTAGGAATAATTTTTTAAAAGCCAGCCTTCTGGGGGTGGGGTGGGGAAGTGAGGAGAGATTAACCAAATACTTTACATGCATAACCCATGGACACAGACAATCGTGTGGGGAAGGCCTGGGGTGGGGAGTAGGTAAGGGGTGGACGGGGTCAATGGGGAAAAAATGGGACATCTGTAATATTTTCAACAATAAAGAAAAATTTTAAAAATAATAATAAAAAAATAAAAGTCAGCCTTCTAAGACATCATCAAGAATCTTAAGAAAATTCACCATCACACTCCCTTGGAGCAGAGATGCACTTAAACAATTCAGGAAATCTAATTGTTGACTTTTTCAAAAGAATCTGTCATTAAAGATTAATTAATTCACAAACTGTGCCAGGAACTGTGCTGGACACACAAGACGAGTAAGGTCCAGTCTCTGTCCTTGATAAGCTCAAATGAGTAGGGAAACCAAAACATGCTCCTAGAAATGGAAACACAGGATGGGCATCTCAGTATATAAATAGGCCTATAGCTTTTCATGAAAATAAAATACTACATATGTCCTCCCATAAGACAACTAATGAGAGCTTTTAAAAATGGGCTTCCTATCTAATTTTCTCAATAATCTTATAATGTTATAGTGAGGAACTCTTAAGCAATTAGCTACTGAGGAAGTTAGTCTGACTTCTATTTCACAGTAAGGAGAAGTGAGACACAGAAAGCCAAAGTACTTTCCCAGGGGGCACAGACACATGACCGTATCTCTCTCCTTATTGCCCTTTCGTTTAGAGTTAAGATTTCTATTTAGGTAAGGCTTTTTTAGAGTTTCCACATCTCCTGTTTCTGATCTATAGCCATGTAGCTTCTGACAACTACATTCCAAAGTATCCCATATTCAAGGTCACTAAACACTTCTATTTTAAATGTTTTTAAAAATGACTAAAAATCCCAAAGGGTATGAGATCCTTCTTCTTTATAGCTGCGTAGTATTCCATGGTGTGAATGTCCCACAGCTTTTTATCCACTCATCTACTGATGGGCACTTGGGCTGTTTCCAGATCTTAGCTATTGTAAACTGTGCTGCTATGAACATAGGGATGCATAAGTTCTTTCTGATTAGTGTTTTGGGGTTATGCTAAGGGAAATAAGCCAGTCAGAGAAAGACAAGCACCACAGGATCTCACTCATATGTAGAACCTGATGAACAAGACAGATCCAGAGATATAGAACCATGGAGCAGTCAGACGAATTTCAGAGGGAAGGTGGGGGTGGGGAGTGGCGGGGAGATTAACCAAATAGCTTATATGCATATATGCATAACCCACGGACACAGACAATAGTGCGGAAAAGACCTGGGGGGTATGCCGGGTGGAGGGGATGAATGGGGGGAAAAGGGAACATCTGTAATACTTTCAACAATAAAGAGAGAGAGAGAGAGAAAGCAAGCTAAAAATCTAGTGTTACATAATAACTCCAATGTCACCTGTTTGAGAGGCGGTAAATATACTGGCTTAACTGACAAAAGTAGGACTTTCTTTTTCTGTTTTCTGGATTTTTAGGCTATTCCTTCCCTGATCGTAGGTTTCCATAAGCCACTAACAATAGCAACCAGGGAAATTATTGAAAGGAATCAATAAGTGATGAAAAATGTCACTTACAGTATGTTTTCAGTGACATACAACCTTGAGCTAGTTATAAAACAAAGGAGTATGATCTGCAAGCACTGAGATGGTATCATTTCTCCCAGGACTGAGGTGCTATCATTTTTCCCAGGACCGAGGTGGCATCATTTCTCCCAGGATTGAGGTGGTATCATTTCTCCCCAGCCACTGCAAGGCATGGACTTATTTCTAGTTCAAATCAGCTTTGTGTTTCATGTTGACATTTGTTCACTAAAACGTGAATTGAACAACAAATTGTATATTTCTTAAAAAGTTTCTAAAACAGTGCTTCTCAAAAATTTTGGAGGACATATTCTCATTTGAGGTTTAGATGAGAGGAATAGACCCTTGCGTACAAAAAAACCCCAAAAACCCACAACACCCAATGTGCACAATTTCAGAGTGTAATTGTGCCCTAAAACCCATCTATGGCTCTCTCTGAAGTCCAAGGAGTCCACCGGAAAGGCCTTCACTTTTAGAACATACGTATGGCAGCTGCCCAATGGGAATGGACTTTTACTCATAACTTTAATTCATCACCAGTCTGTTTTCTAACACCACGCTAACCACATGCTGGAAGAGCAGTTCCAGTGGGCCTCAGTGCTTAACAAAGCTAGGCTCTACTGATCAATAATTAAATTGCTGCTAATAATAATCACTGAAATAATGAATTAATACACTATAACCGATCCACTTAATTATATCACTTAATAAAGTATGTAGTTATTATAGAGGGATAAAAGCAAATGTGAAAACTGAGGAAGAGCAAAACATACAAACAAAAAAGCCAGGTGTTTTCCAACCTCAGTGGTTTCAGGTATACTAACTGGCTCTTTGAGAACCGGGGACCTATCATTCCTTGGCAATAACTCAGAAAACAAAATATTTTAATACTAGGAAATAACTTCGACAAAAGATTATCTGTTCTTGGGCAATAATTTCTACATATGATAAATTAAGAACACTTTCATCTGAGAAACAAGAATAAATAATTAAAATTGAGTGGGTAGCAGTCAGATAAAACTACTGATCACTAACTAAAGGTCTTTATCGTAATTTACTTAGTATTTAGACATAACTATTTCTTACCTCCTCCAACCGGTCAATGGATGGGTCAGCTTTTCAGGACAGCATACTGTTGAAACTGCAGCAAATGGCCATGCCAGTAATAAAACTAATGCCAGCAATAAGGCACGAACTGGAAGCAGGATAATTCCAAGAAAGAAAGTCTGAAAGTCAAAGTTGATAAAAATAAGTGTCCATATCGTTTGAAAATGCCGCTGGCAATTAATGAGAGTTTCAGCCACTGCACATCTTGGCGAACATTTGTTGTGGGTAGTCTCTTTAAAATATCAACTTTATTAAGACATCATTTACATAAAATAAAATGCACCTATTTTAAGTGTATAGATTGAGTTTTCCAAATGTATATTGCTATGCAAACACCACCAAGATCAAGATATAAAACCCCCCGAAAAAGGTCCCTTGTGCCTCTCAGCAGTCAACACACCCTCCCCAGCCCTCGGCAACCACTGAGACTTTCTTTCACCATAGTCTTTTCCTGTTCTAGACTGTCATACAAATGAAATCACACAGTCTGTACTTTTACGTCTGGCTTCTTTCACTTCATAGTTTTGAGATTCAATCATGCTGTCATATGTATCAGTAGTATGGTCTTTTTCATTGCAGAATATGATTCCATTGTATGAACAGATTACAATTCACTTACCCATTCATCTGTTCATGGACAGTTGGCCTTATCCTAAGTTTTTAACCATGAACATTAATGTTCAAGTCCCTGTGTGAACATATATTTTAATATCACTGAAAGTGAAATTGTTGGATCAGGGTATGCTTAACTTTTTAAGAAACTGCCAAGCTGTTTCCCAAAGTGGTTGTACCATTTGACATCTCTATGAACAAAGTGTGAAAGTTCCTGTTGCCCCACATCCTGACACTTGGTGTTGTCAGTCTGCAGCGAGTTAAGGGGTGAAAAATGCTATCTCACTGAGGTTTCAACTCACGCTTCCCTGATAAACAACGATGCTGAGCACCCTTTTCAGGCGTTTGTTGGTCATCCCTTCAACTTCTTATTTTAAGTGTCTGTTCACATCTTGGGTCTATTTTTATTGGGTTGTTAGTCTTACACCAGTTTGTAGCAATTCTTTTTATGTTCTATATAAAAGTCCTTCCTAGGAAATCTTTACCTACCTCCAGGTAATGAAGATGTTTTCTATTTTCTTCTAGAAGCTGTATGATTTCAGCTTTTATGTTTCAGGCCATGTCCACCTAAAATGACTTTTCTGTGTGTGGTGTGCCATAGTGATCAAGGTTCATTTATATTCATAGATTTATCTAGTTTTTCCAACATCATTTTATTTCTATTTTACTGAGAAAATTTTTAAGCATCAGTAGATGCTAAGTTTTGTCAAATGAGATAATGAAATTTCTGCATCTACTGAAATGATCATATGCTTCTTTTCATATGTTTTGCTAATATGATGAATTACGTTGAAATATAAATTTTTGTATGTTAAACCAACCTTGTATTCCTCGAATAAACCAAACTTAGGATATATTATCTCTCCTACATATTGCTGTATTTGACCTGCTGATATTGTTATATCTGTAACATGAAGGAAATTGGTCTATAATTTCCCTTTATTATAACATGTTTTTTCAGACTTTGAAACAATGTTAGCCACATGTTTTTATATATTCTGTCTTCACTTTCATTCATCTCAAAGTATTTACTAGCTTTTCTTATGATTTCTTCTTTGAACCATTATTATTTTTTTATTTATCTTTATTGTTGAAAGTATTACAGATATTCCCCTTTTTCCCCCCACTGACCCCCTCCAACCCGCATTTGCCCCCTCCCCAGGCCTTCACCACACTACTGTCTGTGTCCAAGGGTTATGCATATATGCGTATAAGTTCCTTGATTAATCTCTCCCCACCCACTCTCCCACCCTTACCTTCCCTCTGAGATCCCTCAGTCTGTTCCATGTTTCTGTGTCTCTGGATCTATTTTGTTCCTCAGTCAATTTTGTTTATTAGATTCCACATATGAGTGAGATCATGTAAAACTGAGGAAGAATCAGAAAACCTGAATAGGCCAATAACAGCTGATGAAATCAGAGCAGCAATAAAAAAAAAACACAAAACACCAAAAACTCCCAGCAAACAAAAACCCTGGTCCAGACAGCTTCCCAGGGGAGCTTTCTAATTCTTTAAGTTATAAGGTTAGATAGTTGACTAAAAATTTTTCTTGCTTTTTGAGGTAGGCCTGCAGTGCTATGAACTTCCCTCTTAGGATTGCTTTAGCTGTGTCCCATAGATACTGGTTTGCTGTGTGTTCATTTTCATTTGTTTCCAGGAAGTTTTTTATCTTTCTTGATCTTATCGGTAACCCATTTATTGTTTAATAACATGCTATTTAGCTTCCATGTGCTTGAAAGTTTTGAGTGTTTTTGCTATAGTTGATTTCTAATTTCATGCCCTTGTGACCTGAGATGCTTGACATGATTGCAATCTTCTTGAACTTGTAGAGATTGTTTTGTGTCCTAACATGTGGTCTATCTTTGAGCATGTCCCATGTGCACTTGAGAGGAATGTATATTTTGCAGCTTTGGAGTAGAATGTTCTCTAAATAGCAATTAAATCCATATGATCTAGTGTGCCATTTAGAGTCACTGTTTCTGTGTTGACTTTTTGTCTGGAAGCTCTATCCAGTGAAGTCGGTGAGGTGCTGAAGTCCAAGACTATGACTGCATTGCTGTTGACCTCTCCCTTAAAGTCTTTAAGGTTATTACTGATAGGTCCTTATTTATTGCCATTTTAATTCTTTATGCCTATGTTTCTCTATCTCTTATTATTATTACAGCAGTCCCTGTAACATTTCTTGCAATGCTTCTATTTCTACTTCTAATTACAACAATCCCTTTAACAATTCCTGCAATGTTGGTTTGGTGGTGATGAACTCCTTTAACCTTTTTTGTCTGGGAAGCTCTTTATTTCACCATCTATTTTGAATGATAGCCTTGCTTGGTACAACAGTCTTGGTTTCAGATCCTTGCTTTGCATTACTTTGAATACTTCATGCCATTCCCTTCTGGCCTGTAGAGTTTCTGATGAGAAATCAGCTGACAGCCTTATGGGAGTTCCTTTGTAGGTAACAGCTTGCTTTTCTCTTGCTGCCTTTAGATTCTCTCTTTGTCTTGAATTTTTGGCATTTTAATTATGATGTGTCTATAGGCCTCTTTGGATTCTTCTTTTGCCTTTAGATTCTCTCTTTGTCTTGAATTTTTGGCATTTTAATTATGATGTGTCTATAGGCCTCTTTGGATTCTTCTTGCTTGGGACTCTCTGTGCCTCCTGAACTTGTGTGACATTTTCTTTCACCAAGTTAGGGAAGTTTTCTGCCATTATTTCTTCAATCATGTTCTCTAACCCTTGCTTACTTTTGACCTCTTCTGGCACTCCTATGATGCGAATATTGTTATATTTCATGTTGTCCCACAGCTCCCTCAGACTGTTTTTTAATTGTTTTTTCTTTTTGGATCTCTGGTTGAGTGATTTTTTCTACCCTGTCTTCTAATTCGTTGATCCGATCATCAGCTTCCTCTAATCTGCTGTTTATTCCTTCTAATGTATTCTCTATTTCTGCTATGTCATTTTTCATTTCTGACTGGTCATTTTTCATAGTTTCCATATCCTTTTTCATGCTGTTGAGCATCCTTACAATCAGTATTCTGAACTCTATATCTGATAGATTACTTATCTCCATTTCATTTAGCTATTTTTCTGGAGACTTCTCTTGTTCTTTCATTTGGGGCTTGTTTTTTTGTCTCCCCATTTTGGCTGCCTATTTGGGTTTGTTTCTATGTATCAGGTAGGCCAGCTAGGACTCTCAGTCTTTTTGGAAGGTCTCTGGAGCAGACCAATATCAGACACTATTTGTGACTGGCCTTGAGTACCCTATTTGGAGCTATCAACAACCCATGGCTTGAGGTCTCCTCTGTTGGGGCTGGGTTCGTTTGGTTAGGACCAAAATGCACACCAAAGTCTGCTTTTCCAAGGCCCATGTCAAGAAGCAGATCAGGTAAAGACTCAAAGTGCTCTGAGGTCTGCTTCTGCCTGCAGGCTGATTAATCTGATTCTCCTAATGAACCTCAGGCTGTAGAAACTCCTCTGGGTAGGGCAAGAGGTTTTCCAGCAGGGTAGGGCAACTGTTTCCCCCTCAGGCAAAAGCTGCTTGGGAGGTAAATGTCTGCCTGTGAAAGATGTCCTGTGCAGTATGGGAAATGACTCGGCACAGGAATCCAGAGGGGTGCTCTCTTAGCTCTATCTCCAGAGCCCACAACCCTAGATTCTCCTCACACACAGCTCCAGTCCACTCTGCCCTCCCTCTGCTGGTGCCCAAGGTAAGTGGCTGCACACAAAACTTTGTGTGTTGGCTCTTTAAGAGGGTGCCTGCATTTCCAGCTGTCTCTCCCTGGCAGACAGACACCTGGCTGCTTTTCACAGCCAGATGTTATGTGGGCAACTTTCTCAGTTCTGCTTCCCTTGGCTGGGAAGACTAGCCTGGGGTTCAGGCCACAGAGTCCTCAGTGGGAACCGCCCACAGCTGAGCTATCCCTGTGGAACTTCAGCTGCTGCCTGTGGGAGCCCAGCCAGCCCTCTTGAGCCTCTGCACTTCCTACCAGTCTCTATGCAGTCTCCACTTTTCCTCCTTGGTTATGAGGGTGCTCTCCAGCTCGTCTTCAGTTGCAGTTGATTATTCAGGATGGTTTTCCTATATTTTAGTTGTAATTCCAGTTTGGTCCCAGGAGAATGTCAGTGTAGCTTCCTCTCAGTCCACCACCATCTTTAATCTCCTAATTATGTATCTTCTTGATGAATCAACCCTTTTATCATTATAATATGTTCTCTTTTATCTCTATATTTCTATCTTTAAGTTTATTTTACTTAATATTAATATAGCCTCTCCAGTTCTCTTGGTTACTATGGTATATCTTTTTCATCCTTGTACTTTCAACCTATTTGGGTCTTTGAATTGAAAGTGTGTCTTTTGAAACAGCATAAAATTACAAGCTTTTTCTTGTAAGATTCTTGGTTAGCTTATTGTTATGCCCTGATCATTATTCGTTGCCTCAGGTAAGTGTGCTGTTAAGCAATTGCCTTTGATTGTTTTTGGCAAACACCCCCAAAGAAAAGGCTGCAGTGGGTTGGCTCCAAGGCAGGTCAAATAAAGACAGCCTGTCAAATGACCAAGAAATATTCTTGAATGTAAGAAAGGAAAGTTGTAATGAGGTTACAGAATATTCATATAAGATTTACTAACATTCAAAATGAGCAGGTAACATGGATTTTAACTGAGTACGTTGTCAAATATTGGGCAATGTTTTTTTCTGTACCTCTTGCTGATTTGCAACAAATAATAGTACTTAACAGTAAACCAATTTTGGGTAACTGAAAAATTAGGAGGATTCTCCATCGTATTTCCATTTGGTAATATGTCATCTCTATAGGGAGACATTTCTTAACATTTGATTAGGGTTATCCTCTTCTCTGGATTGTCTTCACTGCACTTACTAAAACATGAGATTATTTATTTTTGTACTTATTTGTTTAAATTTTTTTCAGTGAAATATAAGCTTTAGATATGCAGGGTCCTTATTTCTCTTGTTCACTGCTGTATCTCCAGAGAATTGCACTGTGCCCGGCACATAGTAGGCATTCAACAAATATTTTCATATGGTAAATGACCCCACAGTTACAACCAAACACTCATTTTCATTCCAGATTCTACTGAGGAAATGAAAGCTAGGCTACTTTTTTTCCATGCCACTAAGTATCAGACCCTTAAGTAGCCTAAAAGGAGAAGTGGAGGGGCAAAGCTAAGCCCTGTTATGAAATGCAAAAGCGATAACAGTTCTTAAGTAAGACACTGATCATCATTCAAGATTAAATTTGAATTCAAATTAAATTTAGTCTGAATTAATCATATTAGTCTTACTTAAGTGAAAGTATATCCATCTTTAATTATTTTATTTTTTAAAAATATGTCCTTATTGATTTCAGAGAGAGATATAGAAACAGCAATGATGACATAGTCATTGATTGGCTGCCTCCTGCACAACCCCAACTAGGGATCGAGCCCACAACCTGGGCATGTGCCCTGTCTGGGAATCGAGTGGTGGTCTCCTGGATCATAGGTTGATGTTCAGCTGCTGGGCTACGCTGGCCAGGCAGTATATGCATCTTTTAAACTGGATAATATAGCCAATATTATTTTTTAATTATGTCTATTTAAATCTTCCCTTTACCTAGACCATTGAAGCCACTGAAACCTATTTTGTATTCCTGTAGTATATGGATTTTTAATTTTAAAAAAATACCCAGTCTATATTCAATTCCATACGATACTAGCAAATTTTAAGTACTATGTTAAAAATGTAGACAACAAATAGCATAAAATAACTATCATATGAAGATCAGCAAACAATACCAGGTTCTTTCACATATTACTTCCTTAATTTTAACCCTCCTTTGATGTATTATTATCCCAATTTAATAGATGAGGAAAGTGAAGTTCAGAGCCGTTAAGGTGACTTGGCCGAAGTCATACAACTAACAAATGACAGAGCCTGAGATGCTTTCTGACTAAGACTAGTGATCTTTCCATTGTACTGTAGCTCTGGCACAGTTAGCTGGAAGTAACAGGCCCTGCTATTAAAAGACAATAATTTACTCTCGGTGCAACATCATATGCCACTTCAACCCTCTTTCAAAAATACGAAGCCAAAGAGATGGACATACTTTCATTTAAGTATCACTGACTTGACCAAAAGTCATCTTAAATGACAGTCACTGTACTCAGAAGTGTTCCTAAAATTTTAAGATACGAAGGGAACATCTATCCATTTACAGATGTGAAGATCAAAGTTTTAAACATTCTGCTTCTTTACAAAGAGGTATTACTACATCATGTTCCTCTTCCTCTCTCACACCCTCTTCAGCCAGACACCCATCTATCATTTACTTTAACCACCACCCATGCTGCTCAGCCCAGCACTTAACCTGCCTCCGCTGTACAAGACAATGGTCTCAGTGCACACGAGTAGGCTGTGCATAAATAGCACCATTTCAAATCCAAAGTAAAGAAACTTGTGATATGGACAGGGAAACAACAAATCCATTTTCCCCCCATACAGACCACTCAGGACAAATGTAGCCGGCAAAGCCTATCTTGTTCTTTCATCACTAGCCTCACCAAAGAGGAAGTCCAAAGAGTGAGTGTAACTGTGAATGGTAAAAGTAGTGCTTTGCAAGAAAAAGGAAACTTCCTTTTTGTATGTGGCCATTTTTAACAGTGGAAGAAAGTCTGGGCTGCCTCTCATTCTTGAATCTAGAAGTGTTTGGGTCAAGACTGATTCAGGACCAAAAAACGCTTCAACACCTTAAGCCGACACCCACGATCCCTTTTCCTAGATTCTGATTTCCCACCCTCCATGCCTCTGCTCAGCTAGGTCGTCTCAGCCTCACTTATTCTAACTCCAGGCCTGGCTCTCTGCATTCTCACTCACGCTGCTGGTCCCAGACTGACGCCTCTCCTTCCCCAAGGCAAGAAAAAAAAAAAACTTCCCTAAACCCGCTCTCCTACGGTAGGCTGGCCTCCCACCACATTCTCACAAACTCCAATTGAAGGTCTCCCGGATTCACTTCCCCATCTCAGCACAGAAGGAATGTTTCCCCTGCCACTGGCCTGCTCAGCCGCCTGCTGGTTAGGACCTTGTCTCAGACCCACGTGTTCTCTGTACCATCTCTTCCCACCCCCCAGGCCCCCAGCTCCGCTCCTGGCAGACCCATGGCCCCTGCATGAGCCCCCTCCTCTCAGACCCCCAGCTCCGCTCCTGGCAGACCCATGGTCCCTGCATGAGCCCCCTCCTCTCAGACCCCCAGCTCCGCTCCTGGCAGACCCATGGTCCCTGCATGAGCCCCCTCCTCTCAGACCCCCAGCTCCGCTCCTGGCAGACCCATGGCCCCTGCATAAGCCCCCTCCTCTCAGACCCCCAGCTCTTTCTTCCTCAGAGCCTTTGCTTCCCAGACTCACGCACCCCTCAAATGCCTCCTCTATCACACCTACAGCACCCTCAGACCATCTCCTCTCTCTGACCCACGCCCCTCACCTGGATCCACCTCTTCTCTCTGATCCATGTCCCTCACCTGAATGTACCTCCTCTCTCTGACCCACCCCCCTCCCCGCACACCTTCTCTCAGACCCATGCCCCTTGCCTGGCTCTGCCTCCTCTCTCTGACCCAGGCCACTCCCCTGGGCCCACCTGTCCTGTGGCCCACGCTCCTCCCCTGGATCCACCTGTCCTGTGGCCCATGCCCCTCCCCTGGACCCACCAGTCCTGTGGCCCACGCCCTCCCCTGGACCCACCTGTCCTGTGGCCCACGCCCCTCCCCTGGACCCACCTGTCCTGTGGCCCGCGCCCCTCCCCTGGACCCACCTGTCCTGTGGCCCGTGCCCCTCCCCTGGACCCACCTGCCCTCTCTGGCCCGCGCCCCTCCCCTGGACCCACCTGTCCTGTGGCCCGCGCCCCTCCCCTGGACCCACCTGTCCTGTGGCCCGCGCCCCTCCCCTGGACCCACCTGCCCTCTCTGGCCCGCGCCCCTCCCCTGGACCCACCTGTCCTGTGGCCCGCGCCCCTCCCCTGGACCCACCTGCCCTCTCTGACCCGCGCCCCTCCCCTGGACCCACCTGCCCTCTCTGGCCCGCGCCCCTCCCCTGGACCCACCTGTCCTGTGGCCCGCGCCCCTCCCCTGGACCCACCTGCCCTCTCCGACCCGCGCCCCTCCCCTGGACCCACCTGCCCTCTGGCCCGCGCCCCTCCCCTGGACCCTCCTGCCCTCTCCGACCCGCGCCCCTCCCCTGGACCCTCCTGCCCTCTCCGACCCGCGCCCCTCCCCTGGACCCTCCTGCCCTCTGGCCCGCACCCCTCCCCTGGACCCTCCTGCCCTCTCCGACCCGCGCCCCTCCCCTCGACCCTCCTGCCCTCTCCGACCCGCGCCCCTCACCTGGACGCGCCTCCCCGCGCCCATCCGCGTCTGCTGCACGAAGGGGTTGGGCACCGGCGGCGGGAAGAAGGACGCCTGGCGGGGCACCATCTGCGGTCGCAGCCCCGCGCTCCCGACGCCCGCGCCGGGCACCGTGGCCGCCACGGCCGCCGCCTCTGCGCACCGGCTCATGGCGGAGCCGGGCCTCGGACCCGACGGAAGAGACGGACGCGGAGCGCGGGAGCCGCCGCCGAGCCCGAGTCGGAGGCGCGCGGAGTCGCAGCGCCGGGTCCCCGCGGCGGGGCCTCTGCGCAGGCGCGCGCTACCTAGGCCCGCGCCCCGCCCCCGGCGCGAGCCCCGCCCTCTAAGGTGCAGGCTCTTGCTCTTGGGGTCCCGCTCGGCCCCCTGGAAGGGTCAGCTTCCGCTTCAGGGCAGCGCGCCCCGAGGCAGCTCAGGCAGAGCTCCCTGCCTTAGGTGGGGCCCGTCTGGACGGCCGGCCGCGTCCACCGGCTCCGTGGTGTTGGCCAGACCGCCGTCTCCACCGCCCTGCCGCCCGCCCCTGTAAGCTGGGGTCAGCAGGCCTCCGATCAGCGGAATCTGAACCCAGCAATTGGAGGGGGACCTGGGCTGCTTCCTTAAGTGAGCTAATGCACCCAGGGTGGGTTTTATGCGTTGGATTTCTGGTATACATTTTGCTTTTGTTTAAACCTGTCTGCGCTGGATGTTCATCAGATGGGACACAGAGTCTGACTAATATAGAAACTGATACCAGGAGAAGAATCTGTCCCACTGAGAACAGGGGCAGTGGGGAATATCGAGCTACTATTATTAGAAGGAAAAAACGACTATGGCCCTCCACACAAGATGAGGAAATTGGTCCTCAAAAAGGAAGTGAATTGGCTTGTGGCCCCATTTCACCCTGAAGAAGTTCAAGGGCCTGTCTGGACTGAAATGGGTGGTTGGGGGGGCGGGGGGGACGGGTTCCCCACCTGAGTGGCTGGGAGTCAGATGAAGATGGTGAATGACTTATCCTTGCTGATCAGCTGCTCACAGCAGACTGTAAGCATGAGGACAACCTGAGTCTGGGTCCTGGGACAGCTGCTCCTGCAAACTTACCCACTGAACTTTCTCAGTGTAACAGAGAACCTTAATAACAGAGTATTACAGCCATGATATAAGTTTCCCAGCCTCTGGGTCTCCATGCAGTGACTGGCAGACCCTACTGGCTCTCTGGCCAGATACTTACACAGAAGGCTGTCTCTCCAGGATCCTCAAGGATCTGAGCCATTGGGCAGTCCCAGCAGGAGAAAAGATGACTCCAGGCCCACCAGTGTCACCTCCAGGGTCCTGTCCATTCCTCATCCCCTTCCCCACCAGTCCCACCATGAGAGGCCAGAAGCAATAGGCTATCAGAGCCAGAAGGGGCCTCTGAAACATTCTCAGGCCTTAAGTTACTATTTTGCAGCAGCTCCAGAATTTCTTTAGAGGAGGTGATTAGGGCTGGCAATCTGGTGAGATTGTAAATAAGTTTTAACATAATGCAAAGGAAACTAAAGGCAGAAACGTAAAATAGAAGCAGAGACAGGTTATGTTACCCAATATTGACGCCTAGAGCCCTTTATCCCTATTACAGTTCATGTACATTAGCCTATTTGATTCTTAACACAGTCCTCGAAAGTGGAAAGGCTGGGCATAATTAACCCAATTTTACAGATGAGGAAACTCTGTTACAAAGGGCTTAAGTGATCTTCCCAAGTAAAGATAGGCTGGGGCCAGATCTAAATTTCTAACTTCTAGCCCAGCACTCAGTTTTTAATGCCTGGGACTCTAGGGTGGGAGAGACCCAGGGAAAGCAGGGATGGCCCATTGAACACTTTTTTGACAAGTCCCTCTGCTGTTTGCTGACTCCACAGTGCCCCTGCCAGAACTGTTGCCCTCCTCCACTCCTCCGCCTCACCTCCACTGAGTCTCATTGAGACTTGCTTCTTAATTAGCATAGTCATTTTAATGCCTTTATCATGAAAAAAAGCCCAATCCAGTTTTCAGGTACCTCAGGGGCTAATTCTTGGCCAAGTAAGGACCAGCTGAGTGTATACATTAGGATTATGTATTATTACTCAAAGTGCTAAAGTCCCAGAAAACCTCAGCGTATTGTTCTTGGATTCCAAAGAAATAACCGGAGGACTGGCTGTGAAAGACCTGGATTTACTAGGACTTACGTGGGCACCTGTGGCAGCAGACCAGTGACGTTGACTGCTGCACCAGTGACGTTGAACCCCTAAGTCCCATCCAGCCTGCAGGGAGCAGCCAGTATCTCAAGGAGCAGGAACTATTTTGATAGGCAGGCACACAAAAATGGGTCTCCCTCAAATCTGGAGGAGTTGGAAGCAAAGGCATCTAATCCAACTAGTAGAGGCCAAGGAGACCCCTGCCCAGCTGGTCCCTGGCAGGTGGGCACCGAGCCTTAGCTGGTATGGGAGCTGCTGCAGGGATGGGAGCCTACTAGCCACCCCTCACATGCCCAGCACACTCTGGATAGAGATACCCCGTTATTAGAAGGATCTTTATTTTATTGAGACCAAAACATCATTCCCTATAATTATAACTGTGGACAAAAAGGGGTCACGTGTTAAACCTGACAAGCCCAAGGAAGGCCTGCACGGTGGCCTTGCAAATCAGAGACCTCCAGTAACCACAGAGGATGGTCTGAAATGAAAACTTTTTTAACTAAAAGCAGTCTATGGTGGGTAGTCATGTCCTAAGGCAGTATCTTTCCCTTAAAAAAGTTAACTTTCACCTTAACTAAGCCTGCCCGTTTGTCTTTTTACAGCTTTGATAACATACCTGATTAACATGCCTTTGCAAAAACAAAGTAAATTTCCTTTTTCTGGACCCCTCAAAGCATAGGCACTGCTCTAAGGAGAGCCACAAAATCCCTCATTATCATTGTTATCATGTTAATTTTTGACTATCCTGTACTCACCTATGTAAAAGAAGTGTGTCTATCATTTTATTTTTTATCCAATCCTAGAGCTTTCCCCACTTTGCTTTCTCCCGCCTCCCTAACCTATCACCAATGGATTTCATGCAACCCAGTTATGTCTCCCCCTTTGACTGTAACCTATAAAGCAAGGTGCAAAACTGCCATTCTCCGGACCACTCTCTCAATCCATGGAGATTCTGCTTCCTGGCATGTGTCAACAGTGCCTCAAATAAACTCACAAAAATTCTTCACAGGTTTGAATGCTTCTTATGGTAACATAACCTTTGGTTCATGATTTGCCTTAACATACATGTATTATAAATGGGAATAAGGGCCCCTTCCCATGCTCCAGCTCCCTCTCCCGCCCTGTGGGAAGATGATGAAGGCCATCATTAAGTGGACTGTGAGACCTTGGGAGCCTAGCCAGCCTCTCAGTTAAAAAAACAGAGTTTTGATCTCACACAGCTTTCACAATACTGGCTGTGTTGGGATCGTGCCTGGTCAGGTAGCTGCCAGTCGGGATAGTAGCTGCCTCTTGAGATAGTGCCCAGCTGGGAAGTCATTTCTGGCATTTTTAGTTTCTTTGTCTAGATTGATCTAACTCGAGTAACTCTCCTTCAGCCTGAATAAGTTTCTTTAACATTATGCAGTGCAGACCTCCTGTGACAAAGTTCTCATTTTTGGCTTTTTTTTTCTGCCCCTCTTTTCCTTCTGGGTCTTTGATCATAAGTATATTAGACCTTGTGATAGATTGCTTTTTCATGAAGATTGCTTTTGGTGGGGGCAGAGGAGGCAGCCTTTTTTTTTTTTTAGAATCTCTGTGCTATAGTTTGGATAGTTGCTATTTCCATGTCTTCAAGTTCACAAATCTGTTGTTTCTACAATACTTAATTTACTGTTGAGCCTATTGACATCAGGTTTTAGATTTTATTATTTTTTACTTATATAATATCCATGTGTTTTTTAAATATATATAGTCTTCCATTTCTTTTATTTTTATTAATTTTTGTTTGTTATAAATACTTTATACTTTTAAAATTTGGGGGTGGTTTATCATCAACCCTGTCATTTCTGAATTGGTTTCTACTAATTATTTTCTCTTGATTACCAGTCACATGTTTGTTTCTTTTCGTCTTATATTTTGTTTGGGTACCGGACACCATGGCTCTTCATTATTAGGCATCCAGATTCTGGTTAAGTTTTTTATTATACTTTATGTTTTGTTTGGCAACAATTTATTAAATTTCAGACGAACTTGGTCTGTTTGTGGATTAGTTGTTTTTAGAATAAATCCAGGGCCCGGCCGGGCGTGGCTCAGCGGTTGAGCATCGACCTAGGATCCAGGTGATCGGGGTTTGATTCCCGGTCAGGGCACATGTCCCGGTTGTGGGCTTGATCAATGACTTTCTCATCATTGATGTTTCTGTCTCTCTCTCTCCCTCTTCTTTCCTCTCTCTGAAATCAATAAAGATATAAAAAAAAGAAAAAAGAAAAAATAGAATAAATCCAGGGTGCATCTAGAGCAGCCATTATCATAGGATTAGTTTATCACTACTCTCATGGTGAATCCTGATTTTTCTATTGAGGGACTTATGTATTCAGTAAGGTCTCTCCACTCTGAATGGTCAGCAGTGAAGTTATTTCCAAACCCAGTGAGAGCTGCAGGAGTTCAGCTTACAGCTTCATAGAAGTTTGATCTGACAAATACTCAGAGAGACCTTCTGACTTACCCAAGTTAATGATTCAGCTCCTAGTCCCCATTCTGACTTTCCTGATTTAAGCTATTTAAAACCATGCTTCCATTGTCAAAGTAGTTAGGTTTTCCTTTTTCATTTTAAAAAAGCTCTGGTTGTTCAAATGATTGCTATCTGAATGACCTTGGAATACTGCCACACTCTGAGGGTAGAGAAGCTCCCAGCCAGGCATAAGGCAGGGTGGGAGCCGAAGGATATGCTTAAATAAAAATGGAATTCAAATGGGAAAGCCCATTTGGCTGAAAGGCAAAACTTCTACAGTCCAACATCCAGAGATGACACCACGTGCTTTAGCTTCTCCTGCGGATCCCCAAGGGTCAGGATGTGAGGGGGCCCTCCCAGCAGGATTCCCCAACCACACCCATCTCAGGAACCCCAAAACAGCCCCATAGTCTCTCCGGGGCTACTCCTACCTAACAAAAATGTTTTCCTGGACTCCTGCCAAGCCCGTTTCAGGCAAATTACACAGAAACCCTGTCTCTGGGCCAGTGGTCCCAGTTCTCCTCCGGTCAGTCCTGAGCTCTACAAAAGGCCCACCCCTCCTGCTCCTGAGCCTCCTGCAGTGGAGGAGACAGAGGCCTGTCAGACTCCCGGGCCATCTCCCTCAGACCCTGGAGATCCTGGGCACCCTACCCACCGAAATCAGCCCACAGCTCTGGCCTAAAAGAAATCAGTGGCAGGTCAAGTAAGAAATGGGGCCATAAGCCCAAGCTGAGCCCAGAGCGCTATACATCACAGGCATTCAATGCATGTGGGCTGAGATGATGAAATCCGAAGGTGGCCCAGCAAAAATGGCCAGCTGCCCAGAGAGAAACCCAACCTCCTGGGTTGGGTCTATAGCCTGCCCCCACCCCAAGACCATGAAGGAGTTCCAGGTCGTGTCAGTTTCACTGAAGAGAAAACCACAAGGCCACCTGTCCCAGGAACTGCATCCAGTGGCCCCAGGCCACACTGAGCCTATTCCAAGGGCAGGGCTGAGAAGAGTGAAGTATTGCTGAGGTAGTAGGATCATTTAGTTTCATACCAAGACCTCCTTCAGGAAGCCCTCCGGGACCACTGTGGTGCAGACTGTCCTCCATGAAACTCCCAAAGAGCTCACCCCAGGTCTCAGCATACCAGCCTCACTGAACAGCTCTGGGACCCTGGGCGGGAGATTTTGCCTCTCTGCAGGTTTGTCTCCTCGGAAAATTCAGAATCACCTCATAGTTCTTATGAGACTTGAAGGACAACACATGTCAGGACAGGCGCCCTAGTGCCATCATGTCCCTCCCCGCAGGAGTCCTCAGGAGCTTACTCATTAGAAGGTGTGCTCAGAAAGCAAGCCAGCATTTCTCCTCTGGCTGTGTTTACTTAGGGTGGCTTTTGGGGAAGTGGGGAGGGTAGCTGCTGCTGGAGGGTCTGGGCTGAGGGCTAAAGCTCCTCCTCTGGGTCACCTCTGGCCTTGACTTGGGTTGTTACCTAATACCTATTGTACCCTGGGCAAATCACTTTTCTCATTAATAAAATTTGGGCTAATTACAGCCATGCCCTCTTTAGGTTGTTGTAAAGGTTCAATGAAGTGATGCATGTACAGTGCCTGGCACACAGTAGGCCCTCTGTTCATGGAGGGGGGCGTTGTTCATTAGCATGAGAATTGGGATTATTGTTAATGAAGAAACTGAGACTCAAAGAGAAAGGGAACCCTGTAATTATAGTCACAGAATGACTCACTGCTGTCTCAGGTCCCTTTCCATGGGATGGAGGGACTTCAGCTCACACACTGGGGATCTCTCAAATGTCACCTGCGCCCTTCAGGGAGCAGAGACTCAGACTTTTTAGTTTCCTTTTCTGGCTGGGGCCGGGGCCCCTCTCTAGGCTCTGTAAAAACAGAAGCAAACACTGCCACTCAATTAGTGTCTTTACTCATACCTGTTGACATTTCCCATGGGGAATTGTTGAAGGGTGAGGAGGGGAGGGCTGAGCAGGGAGCCACGGCTGGTTTTCCTCCATCCAGTGGAGGAAGTGACGGGGTAGGTTAGGACTACACAGAGTGAACAAGGGAACCATCCCTACGTGGGCTGAGATGCTTCGTGCAGTGACTTCAGAACAAAGTGCATACAAAGCCAACTGCTAGTGCAGGGAAGGTTCTAAGGCAGACAGCAGGGAGAAGCCAGGTGCCTGGGTGGCCTCCTGGCCATGCCTCTCCCACTGCCTCAGGCCAGGCCAGGCTGTTGGGCCACCGGTGCCCTCTTGAGACAGTCTCTGTTGGCTCTGAGGGTGCTGGAAGCCACAGCAGGTTGTGGAGGGAGAAGAGCCTAAAGTGTGGCAGCACCAGACCAGCCCAGCACAGGGCTGCGTTGATATTAAAGCATCTTTTTGGGGTGGCTCTTGAGGGCTGGTGGGCTATGGAGGGGTAAAGAGCACCTGGGAGGGGTATAGTCAGCACCTTTCCTTGGGCACAGGGCACAGCCACTCTCGGGAATCTTCCATTACCAGGTGGCGGTGAGAATGCTGATCAACCACAGAGCTGCAGGCTGCCGGGCCCTTGCGGGTCCTTCCCCGGCGCTCAGGGCCCGACGTGCAGAAAGCGATGGAGGCGCAGGCCCTGCGGGAGCTGCGGCCGGCTCAGCAGCCCAGCCAATCGGATTTGATGCTTCCAACCTTCACGTTCTTCAGGCTTTGGTTCTCCAACTTCATGTAAAAAATGCCCTGGAAAAAGTAGCTGTGACCTGGGACAAGAAAGGAGAGAGTTTGTGAGCACCCTCAGGCATTCTGGCAGGGGGAAGGTTCCGGGGAGCTTTGAAAGCCTGCACACCGAAGGGAAGCAGCTTTTAACCCAGAGAGGACCCCTCTGAAGCTGGGAAAGGGACATGGTGAGGAAGGAAGCTCTCTGAGTCCCTGTGTTCATCTTCAAGGTGGGGAAAAGATACCAACCTCTTAGGGCTTGTGGCAAGGGTGAAGTCAGACAATACCTGCTGCTATTAATATCAATGGTACTCCTCAGAGCACAGTCACCAAACCAAGCGCTTTCCATACCAGAGGCAACAAACCAGGGGGCTGCTCATCCTATTGGCCCACACGTGGGTTGTATTTGGCTCACACGAGTTTTTGTTTTGTTTTATTCTGAATTCTAAATAAGTTTCCACCGTGTAAACATCTGGAAATTTCATAAGGAAACACAGACATTTTTTGCTTCCTTTTAAATGAGTTGGAATATCCAGCCACACTGGACCCTGTTCTTGCAGGGCAGCAATCAGCAGACGCAGAGAAGCAACTGTCCCCTGTAAATAAGCCATGTGCTCTCTGCTTCACCACAGACCCCACCACTCCCTGCCTGCCTTGCCTACTTCACTCATTTGTGCTACTGGCCTGGCCCCTCTGGGCTTTGGAATTTGTGACTCCTGACATACATAATCTCATTTACTTTCTTTAAAACCCTGGCACATAGTAGGTGCTCAATAGTTATTTATTCCTGAAGATGATCCTTAACCTAACACCTAATTGTACACTGCTTTTTGTTAGACATGTAGACCTTTAGCCACTGGAGGTCAGGACCATGCGCTTAGCCAGCATATAAGGGCTCAAAAGAAAATCTTCATGGAATTTAATTAAAATCACCTCTAAGACGCCAAACTGGACCACTTTCAGGGCCCTAGAGAGCTCACAGAAGCCTCCCCAAGAATATGTTTTTCAAACTCCAAATTCTATCCCTCGATGATCCTGTTGTATTCAGCAAGGGACCAGAGGCAAAGTGAGTTGCATGGGGCTCTTTGCCATACCAGCAAGAGGCCATGACAGAGTTGGTCCTATCTCAAATGGAGCCATCCTACTGCTAATGGGCGGCGGTGACAAGGCCTCCTGTGGAAGCCGAAAGGGCCTGGATCAGGCCCCCAGAATGAATGCCGGGCACGGAGCCCATGTTCCCGGCCCCCGCAGGCCTCCCGCCCTCCCCTGTCCTGGCCCCGGGCCCTGCAGCTGTGAGGGGCCGTTCTGGGTCTTACTGCCTGGAGCCTGCCGCCTGAGCGGAGGTCAGGGGTCTGGATGCCTTCCCAGCACCGGCTGAAGGGGCTGGTTTGTTTGCCGGGCCCCGCTAGCCTCCCTGCACAATGAGGGAGTGTGTGCTTGCAGGACCGGGCCTGGGTGGGGGTGGGGAGTCCTAGAAAGCCGTCAGAGGCCTGGGCAGCTCACCGCCGCCCTGGAGGTCCACCACAGCGTCCAGGTTATCAGGGACGGCGTTCCAGGCTTCTTCGATGAGCTTGGGGAAGCCGGGGTCCATTTTCTTCTTCACCTCATTGTATCTGCAAGGAACCGGACGCGGTGAGCCAGTGGGGTCTCCCTAATGGCCACCCCCCTGCCCCCCGGGCCTGGATGGGAGAGCCCCCGATGGCTCCTGGGTGGGCCTGGGAAACCAGACCTGGCCTTTCAGGGGGGCTGCCGGTGGAAAGGGAGGACACGTTGTCAGAACTGGGCCTGAATCCCAGCCCACCGCTCACTAATTCCGTGACCTTCACAGTCCTATAAAAGCAATCCTGTGATTACTGCTAACGCTGAAGCAGCAAGTAAACCACCGTTCCTTTCCTTTCCCAGTCAATCCTCGTGACACCCTATGACACAATTATTACCAAAATACCCATTTCACAGACCAGAGACTTCAAAAGGGTACCCAGCTTCTAAGTGGGAGCCTCTCTGAGCCTCAGTTTTCCCAGCTGGAAGATGGGATTATATTTAATTTAATGTATTAATTAAGGTACATATGAAATAAAACATCACATACAAAGTGCCTATCCCTGTATCTGGTACTTGGTAGATTACTGGGGAAATATTATTCTCTTACAAACTTTGATCCAGTGCAATGTGATGAGCACTGGACTAGGAGTCCAGGAAAGGGTCCCATCCCATCACTCTCTCTCTGGGTGGCTTGCTGCGTTTTCATCTGTCAAGTGGAGATGACAGTGCATGTCCTGGGAGATGATCTCGGCCAGGACAGCGAGGTTACAATGCAGGTGGTATGTGAGTCCAAACCTGTTAGTCACAGGGTGCACCTCCTGTCACCCCAGTTATCCTGGCTGCATAGCTATCCTAGCCCTGCCTTTAATTCGGGTAAATACCTTGAGTATGTGGTTGGCATAGTCTTTTTCCTGGCTAGTGATACCTCTGTCTTTTTAATTTTTGTAGAACTTTTTAAATGTTGGGATCATTTTGCAGATATCACAGTACACAAGATAGCATCTTGCCTTCGTGGTGCTAATTTCCTAGGCACATCCATGATTGCATGTCATCCTGGTGACAGCCAAGCGCCCCTCTATAGTGCCACATAGCTGACGTTTCTTCCCCACGGCAGCCTGACCACCTCCACCCAGATGCCAGCAAAAGCTTCCCCTCTGACCCTCTGAGCTCCCTTCTACAGGGTTCTATCCTCTTTGCCCAGCACCCTGAGAACTGCCAGAGAAGCCTTCCTTAATCCCAGCCCCATCACATGACTTCTTCTTGCAAGACCTAACATGCTTCCTCATGACCTGGGGTACCAAAACCAAGCGTCCCAGCTCAAAATCCCAGCACTCCACCTGCATCACCTCCACCGACCCTTCCACCTACATTCTCTACCGTGATGACGGCCCAGAGCCAGGTGTCCTTGAACTTGCCCTCGTTTCTTTCTCACTCTACCCACAGAAGTCAGGGTGGGCAGGAATCAACCCCATTTTATAGGCAAGGAAACTGAGGCTCAGAGAAGTGAATCAGTTGCTTCTATGTTCCTTTTCCCCCAGGAAGAGCATGGCATCGTGGCACCAGACGATGCTCTGAAGGGGCCCACATCTCACTTTCCTCTCTGTCCCCAGAGTCTCCTCTACAGTGTCCAGGCTCGCTGGTACACTGTTTTGAAAGGTTTCTCTGTGGCACTTCACTTCCCCTCTGCAGCTGGAGAAACAGCAGTGAGGAACACAGACATATGTGTCCCAGCTTTTCCACAGGTGTATCCTTGAGGACATCGGCCTCAGTTTCCACACCTGGAAAAGGGCTAATACTAGTATCTACCTCTGATGAGAAATACAGGTGAAATGCACAGCCTTGGGCCTTGGCATGAAGTTCAGGGCCCATCGTGAGAACCATTGTCATTTTATTCAAATCTGTTTATGTCTCTTGTTGTACCGTAAGCTCCACAAGGCAGGGTGACTATTTCTTGACCACTGTTTTCCAGCCCCCAGCTCAGTGCCTGGCACACAGAAGATACTGAATTGATATTTGAGGGCTTTGTGGAAGCATCCAGAAGGAACAGAGCTCTCCCTGGCATGTAGGAGGGGATGCCCAGGCTGGAGGCAGCTACGCGTCCTCTGTTGCTCGGGGACTCTCTCCCCTTCTCCAGCCAGGGGGCTCTGGGGCCCCTGCAGACTCTGCACCAGGACCAGCATCTCAAGCTCACTAGCCACCTCTCCTGGGAGCGAGATCTGTCTCTTCTGGAAACCTGCCCAGAGCCTCTGACAGGCCCTACAGCTCTGCCACTTTTAAGGACCTTGACTTTGGAAGGTGGGCTTGTTGCAGAAAAGGACTGGGAGGCAGATAACTGCTAGAAACCCCAGCAAAGCATCGCCACCGCCTGAGTGTCAGTGTGTGTGCGTGTGCATGGGTGCACACTCATGCATGGGCGTGTGTGCTCATGCTCACACACAGACATGTCTGTTCCCATGTGTTTACATACACAGAGCATGTTGGAAGATGATTAGAAAAGTCTGTGCAACGCCACGATTCAAAGACACTAGGGCTCCATGGTTCTAAGACTCACGTCTGTGAACCTGTGCAGCTCACCGACCATGTTTTAAGGTCCCGGAGCACCTCCCATGCCAGGATCCTGCAGGACGCGTGCGCCTGGGAGGGCTCTGGAGCCTGTGGGCAGAAAGCCCGCTCTGTGGTTTCCCGGCTGACTGCGCTCTTTCTTGAGGCTTGAGATATCAATCAGCTTAAGCTGCTGAGTATCTCAGCAGTGTGTCTGGAATTCCACCCTTCTGAATGCCGGGCAGCCAGGGGAGGGTGGTGGGAGGAGACGTGGGAGAAGACAGGGCCCTTGGGAGGACAGCAGGATTGTTTCAGGGATGACAGGCCGAAGGCCAGATGCACGAGCAGCCGCGGAGAAACCTGGGTGGGTGAAGACACCCACTCACCCCTTCCTTGCACAATCACCTCTTTCCACTGACCGAGTGACCCTTAGAGGGCCGTGAGGGGCACAGGGTGAGAGGACAGGAGAGGCAGTTATGATCCTGGCTCTGTAGCCAACAACACACGTCGGACCACAGTTTCCTTACCTGGGAAACAGGACAAATTTTAATCAAGCCGAGACTGCTTCTCACTGACCATTCCCAGCTCTTGGGCCCCTGACCCTCAGCCTTGGCCATGGCCTCTCAGAATTCAGTCCCCCCCTTTAGACAACCTGGAGCAGAGAGCTACCTGCTTCCCAGCCGGCCCCTGCCAGCCTCCGCCCACAGCCACTGGGCCTGTGGCAGACCCACCAGGGGGTGTCTGCTGCTTTCAATGAGCCTGATTCCGAGGCCTGATTCCTAAAAGAAGCTGGTGCGCCCATCTCTGTTTTCATCGTAGCTTGCCCTCTTCCATCCCTGCCTCTCTATACTCTCATTTCTTGGGACCCCACTATTTTTTAGGCACAGTGTAGAATAGTGGAAAATAGCATGCTCTCTGGGAGCCAGAATTCCAGGGTTCACATCCCAAGCTGCCACTAGCTGGCTGTGTGACTTTAAGCTACACACTTAATCGCTCTGAACCCCAGTGTCCTCATCTCATAAAGCCCTTGGAACAGTGTCTGGCACATAATGTCAACAGGAGAAGGTGTTATCTTTCTTCTTGTTACCCTGCCTTCAGTGAGTCATCCCATATGGTGAAGCTCCAAACCAGAGAGACATGGGCCCAGTCAAGACTTCCGAGAAGGGGGGGAGGTTCTAACCAGAATTGTACCATTAATGTGCACAAGGATGGGTCATCCTTTGATGACTTCTCAAAGGGGCTGGAGTCCTGGCAGATTAGAGACCAGAGAGGGGCATCCGTGACCCACCAACCTCCGAACTTGACCCAGGAGGCATGAAGCCACGGAGCCTTCTCTATGCCCACGCAGCCGGCTCTGCTGCCTGACTCACCTCCAGAACTTGTTTCCAGCAAAGATGTACGTCTTCTTGTTCTTGCTCCAGTTAAAGGCAGCGTCCACTCGTTCAACATCAGGGGGCAGCCCCAGGCTGGTCAGAGGCTTGGGGTACCCCGGCTCCAGGGTGCTGGCTGAATAAACCCAGTATTCATTCCCTGGGGTGGAAGCAAAGAATGTGTCGGTGACTGGTGCCGAGATGCCCCCGGTCAGCCTATCCTCCCATCATCTGTCTGCCGGGGACCCCACTGTGGCTGTTCTCAGCAGGGACACAGTTCCTGCTTACGTCTGGATTCAGAGGCCACATCGGGGCTCATGTGGATGGTTTTACAGTTGGTTATAGAAGATGCCTGGCCAAGGAGATGAGGGGGAGTAAGTCCAGCCCTCACTCCACTCACCAACCATGCACTCTGAGTGCCATGCCTGCCATGAAGGGGCACCTTTTTCTAACTTGTGCAAAGGTGCCTTGGGGACCAGTACTGCCCTGGCCACAGCCCATAATCCCTGGGAGAAGGGAGCTGGGGAGCCGGCGGGTAGACCATGTACCCACAGTGCAGGCTGAGCCTTCGGCTTCTCCAAGAAGCCATCCCTGTGCCCTGGCTCAGACCTGTGGGTCCTACCTCCCTGATCCTAGCACTTACTGCACCCCCCCAACAGCCTGGTTTTCTGTCTCCCCACTAGTTTATGAGCTCTGTGAGGGCAGGGGCTGGATCCCTAGTCCATGGCAGGTGCTCAAGTCAATGTAGGATACACAGGGCTCCCCAAATATTGGCCATGTGGGCCTAGCTGGATGATTTTTCACTGCTTGCAGAGACCCCTTATGGAATTTTTTACTTCATAGTTTGATTACAAGGAATTCATTTTGAAATCTTTAGAAATAAGTTCATTTTAAAATTTAAAAATAAAAGCAAATGATGTGTTTTTTAAAATTTGAACTAAAGTTGTTGTCCGCTAAAGGCTCTAGTTGCCATTAGAGACACCTGCACTAAGCTGATTTTCCTTCTAGAAAAGGAACCAAAAGGACTGAGAAAGAATTCAAGGTAATGAAATGTTCACTGGGGGCCAATGCTATGGGATGCCGGTGTCTGAGCCAATTTCCCATTTGAATCCCATGCTTTCAGAAATAGTGGTTGAAAGAATGGATCCCTAAAGCAGAGGGAGTGCGCACAGGGGCACAGGAACCACGGGGCAGAGCCCCGCGGAGCTGAGGGCCCGGGAGGATCCTGCCCACACACCTGCAAAGAACACTGCCTTCTCCTCCTGCGGGGCCTCGTACACAGCATCGATCCTTTCTGGAAGTTCAGGCCAGAATGTGGCCACCAGCAGGGGCCCCGTGGGCTTTTCACCTGGCGTCACGGTCCGCCAGATGAACCTGAGGGAAAGAAGGGGACATGGGAAGCCACAGCCTCAGTCACTCTGCAGCGGCAACCACAGGTGCCTCCCCAAGCCCATTCAGAAACATTCCGGCAGTGATGCCTTTCGAGGGGGAAGCAAGGTCAAAGGAAGGTCGGAGAAGGACTGCAGGATGGGCAGAGCCCCCTCTGCAAGATGCCAGGGCTGGGAGGCAACCTCTTTGCTCTCCCTCTTGCTCCTTCTTCCAGGAAGCCTTCCCTAACTACCTCTGTGCACACTGTATTCTCCCTCCTCTGAGCCTCTGAAAAATCACCAACATTGAGTGCCTGGAATAGTAACTGGATTTTTTTTTTTTAAATGTCTTAGCTCTTCTAAGGTTAGAAGCCAACTGAGGCAGGGGCTGATGGCACTCAAAACATTTCCTGAAATGAAATGAAGTGGATTTGTATACTTTGGCAGCACTTTATGTGCCTTGGAAAATGTACTTCTCACAATATTATAATATGCACTCTAGCTGGTCTACCCAGCATCTATTATCTATTCATTCCCTATCACCTCTCCTCACAAAGCTTCCAAATTTACGATCCATCCTTCGCTGGAGGTGGACCCAACACTATTCTGATTAGTTTAAGCCACTGTTTCTCAAAGTGTGATCCCAGCCCACCCCCTGGGAACTCATTAGAAATGCGAATTATTGGGCCCCACCCAAGACCTATGGATCAGGCTCTCCGGGCTTGGGGTCCAGCGCTCTGTGTTTTAACAAGCCTTCCTGATGAGTCTAATGCATGCCAAAGTTTGAGAACCACTGGTCTAAGCCTATCAGAGCTTTAGCATTCCCTGGCAACTGTTAGTTGTTATGACTTTTGTTTGCATAATAAGGTTGAACAGATAGACATAAATTTTGTACTTGGGATCTCTCTCTTTCTGTCTCTTTCTCTTCTTCTCTCTTGCTATACGTGGGCAAGGAAGCCTGTAGCCCCAATTGCCACTGGCAGCCACCTTGTAACCACGAGGAGCCCGGCATTCAGATGAAGTCAATGCAGAGGATGGCAGTGGACAAAGTTATCACTGAGTCACTGACCCTCTTTCTGCTCCCAGAGGCAGCCCTAACCCTGGACTTTGTACCACGTGAGAACAGTTTTTCCCATTGTCTAACCTGGTTTGAGTTAAGGTTCTCTGATACTTGCAGCTAAACATCTGGGTAAAGGAGGGTATCACGATCATATTTGGCAAATGAAGCTCAGAGAGGTTACCAGGATTCACATCCAGATCTGACTCCAAAGTCTAAGTTGAATTATCCTGCACTATTGCTTTTCTTGTGCCCCCCTTCAGTGCCTAGCACTAATTTTTGCACGTGATCGGTGCTTAACTATTTTGCAAGTCATCGGGCCTACAGGTGGGAGCACAAACCCGGAGTTTTAACACTCACACTCTAGGGGGTTCTGGGGTAAGAGGCCCATGGAGACCTCTTTAAGAACACTGATCTAGGCATTAAGTAGCCCCTCTGCCTCAGCATACCACCCCCATCCCCAGCTCCTAAAGCCTCACCAAGTATTTGGCACCATAGATGCCAAGTAATATTTGTTGATAATAACAGCTAATGTGACTGAACACACTCTGTGCCAGGCATTGTTCTAAGAACTAAACTCATCTAATCCTTACAACAGCCTTATGAGACAGACGGGAAAATTAGTCCCATTTTATAGATGAGGAAACTGAGGTACAAAGTAGATACATAATTAACTTGCCTATGATCATGCAAGCAGTAAGTTGTAGGTCTGGGATTCTAACCCAGGCAATCTGGCTCCAGAGCCCATTCTGTCAATTGCATGCTCTATGAATGGATGAATGGACACATGGATGGATGGAGCGTAAAGAACTGACCATGGATAATGGATGATAGGTGGATAGATAATGGATGGATGGATATTGGGTAGATGGATAGACAGATGAATGGATGGATGGGTATAAGTATGTTTGCATGGATAGGTCCTTTAGTGCAGTCCTCATACTATCTGCCGTTATTCAGGAAGGCTAGGGCAGTTGGATGTATCTCAGCTCTTAGTCAATTGAGTGGGGCCCTTTATAGCATGAAGGATACCCCCTTTCTCTATCCTGTGGTTACTTGCTCCCTGGACATACAACAGTTTGGCCATGTGAGGTCAAGGCCAATTTTGAAGGCCTGTGATAGCCTGGGTTATTATTTCCAATGTTTCCTTCTGTCCCTCTTTTTATAGAGCCGTGTCCGTTGCCATGTGACTTCACAGTACCAGCCCTGAGAGCAGGTGCTGGGCTTGGCCATGTGATTTGCTTCGGTCAATGGAATATTCTCAGATTTGATGTGAGCGGAGGCTTTCACTGTGCTTGTGCGGTTTGGTTTGGCTTCTGCCATCGGCCACGAGTAGCCACAAATCCCAGGAGAATGAGTGACAGCAGAGCACACCTACCCCCTAGGGGGTTCTGGGGTGGGAGGCCCACTGCCACCTGAAGCCAACAGCCTGAAACCAACACACCCAGTAGACCCACAGACTAGGGGAAAGCAGAAGAAATGCCTGTGGGGGTAAGCCACTGAAATCCAGAGGTCATCTGACATGCAGAAAACTATCTATATAGGTTATTCTACGAAGCGCCTGGTGGGTCCCTGTGCAAGGGGCGGGGGTACAAGAATAATGGAGCAGGGCCAGAGGCAGGGGACAAGAAGCACGCTCCCGCGCTCACCGGTCCTTGAAGAAGAAGATCTCCCCGCGGATCTGAGAGATGCCATCAAAGATGATGTCCTGTACGCAGATCTCAGGAGTGACAGGTCCCAGCGTGGGGGTGGGACCGGTGCCAGTGTCAATGTCACCATCAGGAGAGGGCCCTGGGGGAGGACACCTGACCTCAGACTCTCCCCAGTTCCAGGGATTCTCCCCACCAGGCTGAGCCCCAGGGCTGCCCACCCAACCTGCTAAGGATCAGAAGAAATACTATTCTGGCCTTAGCGTAAGCCGGGGTAGGAGAGGGAGACGATGCATGGAGGCGGGGAGAGTGGAGAGACCAGAATCCCATGGCCCTTCACACTTTATAATGCTCTTCACTGATGTCACCTGAACCAGTCCCCACTCTATCCCTGGGAGGTAGGCATCATTATCACTCCCACTTCACAGATGAGGAAACTGAGTCTGGAGAGGTAAGGACCAGCTCCTCTCTTACAGATGGTGGGGAGAGACAGCATAGAACCCGGTGCCTCACTCCACTGTGGGTTCTTTCCAAGTTCACTTATTTCCCCAGCCTCTGGGCTCAAGCACCTTTGGCGTGGTCCAGGTATTGCCATACCATTATACATCTACTTTTTCTAAATCATGGACTTTTTAAACTCTAGCCTCATTACAAGCACTGATAATAAAGAAGTCACTGGTCTCAGGTCCTAGTTGTATTGTTCCTATTACGCATTAAAATAAAAGAATAATTAGGAAAACTAGAAACCTACACCCTTGTGTCATTAAGGTCATTGCACGTGCTGGGAAATTCTACCCTGTATTTAGCTAATTCTCCTGGATTCTAAACCTAACTTGGTTGCTGCAACCTGATGGCCTTTCTCAGGTCTTAATTTACTTTCCAAAAGATGGAGAGCCCCTTTCTGCCCTGCCTGCTGGAGAGCCGAGAGAGGCGTGAACACTGATGTTACTTGGAAGGGAAAAGAACTGTCCTAGGGTTCCCTTGGAGTATTCTGACTCCTCCCGACCAGGTCAACACTCGTGCCTCCTGCCCTTGTCTCCTGTAATCCTGGACAGATGGGACCTTGCTGGTGCACCCCCTGGGCCTCCATCCCAGGCTGTATGGCCTCCCAGACCCCCGCCCCGAAGCCCCAAGCTGAGGCTCACCGTAGAGGTCTTGGATGCCCTTGATGTCATCCTGGGACAGGCGGAAGTTCTTGGTGTAGGTGTAAATGGGCGCCATCAGGGCTCCAGGGTCCTGCGAGTGCTCCAGCCCCATTGCGTGACCAAACTCATGAGCCGCCACCAGGAACAGGCTGTACCCTGAGGGCCACAGGGAGGGGAGGGTGCAGAAAGACGGGGAGGTGAGAGAGGAGTCAGGCCCTGGCCTCAGTGATGGAGCCTTTTGGGGCCATCTCATGGTGGGACAGAGGGCCCTGGAAGTGGCACAGATTGATTTTCCCTGCTCCCGAGAACCCTGGGACTAACAGACTACGCGTATTCCTTTCACACAGGGTCAGCCCAAGTCCCCTCGTCCCTCCCAGGCAGGCTGCACGTGTGCTATAAAGAAAAAGAGGCATCTGCCCATCCTCTACTTCCAGTCCCATTTGTTAAACATAGTGCTTCCTGCCTTTTTGTGTTTCTCTATAAAGACGATGGGAAAACCTGCTCTGCACAGTCTCTGAACAGGGAAGAGAGTGGGGACAGGCTGGCCCCGAGGGTCCACCATTCTTGCCCCAGGGACAGCAGTCAAAGCCACTCCCACTTCAAGTGGCTGCCCGGGTTCAGCCACAGATAGCGGGCAAACCCTGTGTCACACCTGTTGTGGGTTGAAGTATGTTCAACCCCAGGAGATAGGTTCGTCCTGACCCCGGGTACCTGTGAAGGTGACCTTATCTGGAAACGAGGTCTTTGCAGATAAGTTAAAATGTAAAGTCACACAGGGGTAGGGTAGCCCCTTAATCCAATATGACTGGTGTTCTTATGAAAAGATACAGAGATGGAACCGAGGGGAAAGGCCACGTAACATCAGAGGCAGGGAGGGAGCGATGCCACAGGGAGGACGTGACCCACTGGGACCCTGGTTTTAGACTTCGAGCCTCCAGAGGTATAAGAGGGCACATTTCTGTTGTTTCAAGCCACCCAGTTTGGGATGCTTTGCTAGGAAACTAGCAGACAGCTGGGTGCACCGTGCCAGCGTGGAGCCCTAAAGCATCCTGGCGGATGGTGAGGCCCACCTTTAGGGGGAGGCTGGAGTGGAGCAGGTAAAGTCGGTGTGTCCTAGCACGGCATCTGGGGGGAACAGGGGATCCCTGGGCCAGCCTCTGTCAGCTGGCCTTCTCCAAGTTCCATCTCATTGTGAGTCAAAAGGTAGAAAAGTAACATAAAGAGAGGCAGACCTTTTTCAGGCCGGCTCTGGACCAGCTCTCTCGCCTGGCCATCTTGAGCCACCAATGAGGCCAGTGACCCCGAAACCTATAGATTTAGGTGGGTCCTAGCGCCCTGCTCAGGGCACTGACCACACAGTAGGGTCACGGCCTATCTCCTGGTCACTCTCAGCACCCTCACGCACTTGGTGAAGGTGGTGCAACGGGGGCGGGGAGGGCTCTGGGGCTCTGCATGCTGCGTGGAGGGCAGAGCGGGAGCGAAGGTGAGTTCCTCCTGCTTTCCCCTTTTCCCGCCCACCCAGCTCCTTGGAAGCAGCTGCGCGTTGGAGTGGAAATGCCTCGTAGGGGGCCAAGCCCAGCACTGTGACATGTTGGCTAGTCTCGGTGGGAGCAGGTACGGAGGTCGATGGGGTCTTAACTTGGAAACCTGCCTCTGCTTGGATGGGCGTGGCCTAAGCAGGGACACTGTGGCCACCAAGAATGGGCAGTGTTTCTGTCCTGGGGGGTCTGGAGCAGGGAGTGTCCCCATTGTGGATGGGCAGGGTCTCAGCCAGGGTAAGCGGGGGCACTGTCTGTGCCTGAGGTGGGGGGGACTCAGGAAGGTGTCCGGCCCAGATGTGGGAGATGCCGGTCTCTGCCCAGCGGCCGGGCCTTGTACCTTGGTCCGGGCAGAAGCCCCACTCGCGGTCCTCGTCGAAGCTGGACGTGGTGGAGCACCACAGCTTCCCGTCGTTTCGGCCCTCGCTGGTGCACCGCTCGTACTTCTTGCCCAGGAAGGTGAAGGGGAAGACGCAGGGGGCACCTTTTGAGTTCCCGCCGACAGTGGACATGGCTGAGGAGTCAGGGACATGGGTCAGGGGCCGCGAGGAACAATGACATGATGTGGGCATTAACAAACATGCTGACTGAGTACTCGCTGGATCAGTGCTTTCCACACGTCTCCCTCCCACTCCAACTGCCCTGTGCAGTTGGAACCATGTTACCCGTTTCATGGATGGAGAAACCGGAGCTCAGAGAGACTAAGAAACATGCCTGAGCAGATACTGCTAGGAAGGGCCCGGGATTCAAACCTGGGGCTTTAGTTAGGCTCCCATGGATGGGGACAGAGGGGACAGAGGCAAAGGGCTGGGCAGGGACGATGGTGTCAACACACTTCCCGGGACCGTCAGCTCCTACAGCGGCCCTACGGAGACCCATGTGTTCTCCCGCAGAAAGTAGGTGCTCAGTAAATCCCTGCTGGAGGGAGGGAGGGGGGAAGGAAGGAGAGGGGGAGAGGCTGAGAGTGTGGGTCGTGCGGAGTGGGGCCTGTGTGCGCCTGACACCAGGCGTCACCAGTTTGGCTGACTGGCTATTGGTCCCAGCATCTGTTCTGATTTCTGTGCCTCTGATGCCCAGCTGCTAAGTATTCTGACCAGAACCCCATCACGGGGAGAGGAGGTCGGGGGTTCTCGTGGGTTTCCTGTAGAAGGCAGGGAGAGGCGGCGACACCCACCGGTCTCAGGGCAGAAGCCGTACTTCTTGTCACGGTCGTAGTCCTCGGTGGTGCTGCACCAGCGGTAGCCGTCGCTGCGGCCCTCGGTGGTGCAGCTGTTGTAGGACGTGCCCTGGAACTGGAACGGGAACTTGCAGGGCTTTCCGTCGGCGTTGCCACCCGTGGTGAACAAAGCTGGGGGTGGGGAGAGAGTACAAATGTGAGAGAGACCACCCACCAGGCGCACCAGAAAATCAGCTGGGCACCTCTGTGGGCACGGAGCTGGCTGGCTACCAGCCTGCTGGTTCCCTCCAGTGAGGTTACAGCATTGTTAAAATACTAAAAACCACTAAGACGGGTTGGTAAACTGCTGCTTTTCTGAGCTCCTGGGGACCACCCCTTGCCTCCTGGTTAACCCAGTCCTTCCCTAGAGAACTGATGGACCCCCACACACAGCAGGGAGCCTCCAGGAACCCTGCCCCAGCCCCAAGTTCACTGCCCACCCTGCCTGGCTGATGCCCACACCGTACTAAACACATCATCTATGGTCAGCAGGATCAAGTGTCCATTTGATAGATAGGGAAACTGAGGCACTGAGAAAGCTGGGTTCGGAACTGCTCACCATCCATGAATGGAAGAACTGGGTGAGGGGCGTAACTGACAACCACAAAACACTAATCTCAGTCTCTCTTGCTCACACTTTCTCTCTCTCTCCCATGTGTGCGCGCGAGCACACACACACACACACACACACACACACACACACACACACACACATACACACACAGCTTCACCTCCTTTCACCCCAGGCGATTTTTGGAAAGCTCTGCTGCGGTCCCCGCAGGAGGCAGTGGGTGAGGGGGAAGGAGGGGAAGGGTGGCCTTTGGGAACCTTTTATTAAGCCATCCACTCTGACCTCCCCTGGATGGGGGCCATGACTGGAGAAGTTGGGGAGAGTGGGATTCAGAGTCGGGGCTTATCTTAGGTTCTTCCCCCACTCCCCATGCCCTCATCCACCCCAAAGCTACAAAATGGTGTCTCTGGAATTGCCAACTAGCAAAACCACAAGTGTGTAACGAGGACCATCTGCGCACAACAGCGCCAGAGGTGACCTCACCAGGCCCCGTTAACTCCGCCACGACCAGAATGGAGCCCGGTCCCTGGCCCCCCACTGCGGGAATCAGGCCCCTTATCCTCACTGGCCCCCTCCCCCCAATCGAGAGACCTTCTCCTGCAAGGCCAGAAACAATGGGACTAAAGGAAGGGAAAAGACGGAGGCCAGATGCCTTGGAAGCCTCCGAGTGGGAAAAGGCGAAGAGTTAACCTCCACGCCTCTGGCCTCCCATCAGCTGCCTGTCTACCACCCAGAGAGGCCCCATCTCCTTTCAGATCCTGCCTCCAAGGAGAATGAAGAGAAACAGACACTGACTCAGCAGTCAGGAGGGGCTGTGGAACAGAACATCTGCCCCGAGACCCAAACATGTGCGTGCTGTGCGCACTTGCATCTGGCTAAATACCAAGTGGATGGCTCATGTCCAATGCAGGGGAGAACCCTTCCCAAATTTATGAATTACAGCTGTTTTCAGTTCTGTCATCAAAGCGCTCTTCTCTCGGCACATGGGTGAGATACGTGGGAGGGGTAACGAATCCCTACTGGGAAATGCAGGATACGCGAAGTATTTCTGTTTAAGGTTTCTGATTTATTAATGGCTTGAACTCTTACTTAATACAACGTATCACATGAGCTTTGGTGGTCGGTGTTCAATTGCAGTGGAGTCAGACTGACTCACAAACATGTAAAGTTAGGGCCATGAAGACAAAGGCATATATGGATCAAGGAGTCTATGGGGGAGAAAGAAGTATTTAGAAAAACAGTTGGGTTTTCTGCCATTTTTCTGGCTTTCGATCTCCAGGATCATCAGATATGATGACTGACTATGAAGTTATACATACTATGATTCTCTGATTTCTGATTATGAAGTGTGTCAAGGATATTTTAAGAAAGGACTATGTCAACACCCTTAACCCTTAAACTTTTTTTTCCTCTACATGGCTTCAGAATATCTGAAAATTCTGTGTTTTGAGCATTGACAAACACACACACATAAATACTGAGTCAAGACACAGACATGTAGACACAAGCAAAAATAAACAGAGACCAAGAGAGGCAATTGGCATAGTCCCCAGATCCAGACACACACACACACACACACACACACACACACACTAGCAAAGTTGGCATCAGAACCAGGATTAATGGCTGAAATTCCAGAGGTTGGTGTCTCTAAGCCAGCCCGGTTACCAGCCTTGGTGTCTGAGTCTCACCCCCCCAATTCCATTGCTAGACTTCTGATCCGTCTCCGAGCCTCTCCTCACGCCCTTGAGCCCCCAACTCTGGCTGGAGGGTACAGTGGTTCTAGAGAGAACCACCGAGCATGTTAATAGTTCTAAGTTCATTCTAAGGTATGTAAGAGAAAAAGTAATTAGCACATCAGACCTACGATTTCACAAATATTATGGCTAACGGCGAGACTCAGAATGGAACTGATCTAATGAAAGCATAAAGTAGCTAATCATACAGGTCAGAGGGACAGTGGGGTTTGAAGGGAGTGGGGGGATGCTGGCTGGCTGGCAGTGTCAGCCTTGGGGGGTATAAATGACGGGGGGCAGCAGGGAGCCTGGGGAGCCGGAGACCAGAAGGACTCACCTTCGTGGGGGCAGAAGCCGTATTTGCCATCCTTGTCGAAGTCGTAGGTGGTGGAACACCAGAGGAAGCCGTCGCTGCGGCCGGTGTCGGTGCAGCTCGTATACTCCTTGCCGTTGAACCGGAAGGGGAACTTACAGTACTCCCCGTCGGCGTTGCCGTACTTCACACGGACCACTGAGGGGCGACACAGCGCAGGGCAGGGCAGGGTGGACCTCTACCCTCTCCAGGCCCTTCCTTGGGGACCAGGATCCTGTGACGTCCCCCCGCCTCCTGCCCCCAATCTCACACTCTCCCATTAGAGCAGACGGAGGTGCCCGAGGTTGCTGGGGAGGCCCAGTCCTTGTTGCTGGCTTACAGGGAGACATGCAGAGGGCTGGAGATGACGCTTGGGCCTGTGGATGGCCGCTTTCTTACCTTGCCCCTCTCCCAGGGTCCACAGCTCGTCGTCGTCAAAGTGGGAGTCTCCCCCAACACCAGGGCCCGGGGCGAAGGCGTGAGCCAGGAGTCCGTCCTTGCCGTCAAAGGGGTATCCATCTCCATGCTCTGAAACACACTGGTCTCAGCTTCTAGCCGCCCCAGCGGGACCTGACACCCAGCCACGCTCCTTCCATAGCTGGGGCCCTTCAGCCCACCTGACATCTGTCCCCTTCCCTGTCCTGTCGGGTTTATCCAAGACTGGGGCACAGCAAGTCAGTAGAGTTGCTGACTTGATTGTTAGCATCCTAAGGTCTACACTGTTGCCTCAGTTCTGTCACCAATATTCACAACCCGAACTAACCCCCGTGCCTGCCTGGCCGCCCAGGGCCATACCACCCACCCACATGCCTACAGTCTTCCCTGGGCTGTGCCATTTACCCACGTCACTACTCACAATGTCCACACTACCTACCTTTATGTCTACACTACGGCCATTGCCCACACCACCAACCCACATGGCGCCATCGACTCCAAGTTCTTTTCCAGTTACTCTCCTGTCTACACTGCTCCATGCTTTCTGACCTACTCCCACGCCTGGGGTTCCTCAGTGTGGACCGGCGCTATCCAGCAGAACTTTCTGCGGTGATGGGGACATTCTTCGTGCTGTTCAGTAACAACCAGCCCCAGGTGGCTACTAAGCACCTGAAATGTGGCCAGTGTGACCAAGAAACTGCATTTCGATTTTATTTAATTGTAACCAATTGAAACGTCAGCAGCCCTGTGTTTCTAGGAGCTACCATGCTGGGCAGTACAGGAAGACCACCCGCTTTCAGGCTCACACCGCCTCCAGGGGATAGTGTCACGTCACCTGCCTCACATCCACACGGCTCTGCAGTGTCTGCTCCCACCCACGCCACTTCGGTGTAACTTTCTGCCCTCCTATCTCAGCTGTTCTCAACCCCCCCGTGCCTCTCCAGTGGCCGGATCCCCCTCATCTCTACACTGCACCCCTGCCGGTCCCAATTCTGCCTACCCCAGCGGCCGAAGTCGATCATGATGTCTGCCTCTCCGTCGTGGATACGGGAAAACCGAAGGGGGGTCACAGCACTCCAGACTTGGAAGGCACGGGAGAAGGCATCATCGACCGTCTCGGAGTCGAGATCAGGCGTGTAGTTAATGATCCTGGGGGTGGAAGGAGTGCATGTGAGTGTACGTGTGTGCTAAGAAGCGAGTATGCACATGCATGCGAGTGTGTGTGCATGGGTACAAGCACTAGGAAATTGTGTGAGTGCAAGGGTGGTGTATGTGCACAGGTGTGCAAGTGTGTGCATAAGCATGTGAGGGGTGCATGAGTTTGAGTGTGCACGTGTGTATACATGTGTGTATGCATACGCAGGCATATGAATGTGTGTATGTTGAGCAGAGCTCACTGGGAGAACAGCCCACCCAGAGTGCCTTGAGGTCCTGTGTGTCCTAGACCAACCAACATCTTCAGCCCTCGTTTCAGGACTCTCATCCCTCACTTCTGGCTGGGGGGACACACAGGAGCATAAATAGTGCATATGGGACATTGGTCAGAGATCTCATCCTTGGAGTCCAACACGAGCCGTGCAGAACAGAGCCCTCAGCCCAATCAACAACCAATTACAACAACTTTATAATATAAACCCACTTAGCAACCAATCATCAATTTCCTTCCACCTACCCCAATGACCCCACCTAGTAATAATATTGACTAGCAGTTATTACACTGATACTGTATGCTGGACACCGTGAAAGCCTTCTATATATGTGATCTAGCTTAGTTCCCAACCATCTTATGAGGAAGGTTTTGTTTTAGCCCCATTTTGTAGATGGGAAAACCAAGGCTCAGGGCATTAAAAAATAAGTAGCCTGATGTCTCACAGCTAGTAAGTGAGCTTCAGGTCCAGGTCTGACTCCAGTTCCTAAAAACTTTGTATGCAAACTCCTTAAGACACCAAGCCCTCATAGGACACCTGCCAGGTGCCCAGAGTGGGGCAAGGCCCAAGGAGACCCTGTTTCCCATGGCCTGGAGGCCCCACCGCCCAGCCCCGCCTTGGCACCTGTATGTGATCTCGCTCTTGTCCCACTTGGGCTTGCGGGGGAAGAAGTTGTAGTTGGCCACGTCGGGGTTGCCGCAGCGCGGCTTCCGCATGGTCATGATGGTGCGCTTGTCGAGGACACCTGTCTCGGGCAGCCCGAAGAACTTCTGCATCTTCTTCAGCGTGTCTTTCAGCATAAACAGGTTGCACTTCTCCTTGGGGCAGCCGTAATAGGTGTTCAGGTATTGCTGGAAGAAATGAGCACCAGAGGTAAGCAGCCACGTCAGGAGGGGACAGTCCTGACCAAAGCAGGCTGCAGTAACCAGCTCCAGCCCAGCCCCATAGCCCAGACAAGACATAATACCCAGGGCCCAAGGGCACTGGGTGGAGTCTTAGGTTCTCAAACCAACTTTGACACCCACTAGCTGAGTGACATAACAGCTGCAGAGAGCACGGCTACCATGAGTTGGGTGCACCTTGGCACTGAGGTCATGTAACTCTAATGCTCACAGTAACTCTATAATATACTTACTGTTACTATGCTCATCGTATAGAGAAAGAAACTAAAGCACAGAGAGGTTAAGAAACTTGCCTAAGATCACACAGCTAACAGATGGCAGAGATGGATCTGGACTCAAGCGATCTGGCTCCAGAGCCATGCTCAGAACTGTAATTCACTACCTGTCTTTACCTCCATCATCTCTTTTAATCCACCTAACTGCTGATGATGACATAAGGATTATTTTCCTCATTTTTCTTATACGGAGATTCAGGGGCTATATGCGTGGCTGCAGCAGCAGACAGGCCTGGGTTCAAACCCGGATCCGTCATTTCCAAAAGGAAAACAGTCTGGTACTTCAGGGGCTGTGCTGTGGCTCTGCCCAAACTGAGGCCAAAGCCCAACAGGCCTCTGCAGGGGGTCAGGGACCAGCCAGCTCATGTATTTGTTCAACAAATACTTTTTGACAATGCTAGGATAAACACAACAGATGTTTCTGAATATGTTTTATTGATGTTTTTAGAGAGAAAAGAGGAGAGAGGGAGAGAGACAGAGAAACAGCTATGAGAACCATGGATCGGCTGCCTCCTACATGCCCCCTCCTGGGGATTGAGCCCCAACCTGGGCAGGTAACCAAAATCGAACTAGAGACCTCGTGGTGCGTGGGGCGATGCTCAACCAACTGAGCCACACTGGCCAGGGCATGGCAGAAATAAATGCAAACTTAAATGTGATTGGTGCTGTGTTGAAATGGTGAAAGGAGCCAGGAGACCTTATTATAGGGGCCCTCACCTTGTTTGGAGGGGAAATTAGGAAAGGAAAAAATACAGGGTATAATAGCAATAATGACAATGATGACCAGCACTATTGAGTGCCCCTTCAGAGTGTCTAAGGTTACCTCTCCCTTAAGTTACTGTTGTTATCTTCAGATTGCAGAAGAAGCTGAAACTGAGAGGTTCAGGCACTTGCTGGAGCTTACTAGACCGGCTGGTTAGCACACTTGGGATTTGAAGCCAGGCTGTCTAATATCATCCTGCTTCTCAAGCCTCCTCCCACCGCATTGCCTCCGGGCAACATGGATTTCCATATGCTGTGTGGAGGTGCAGGCGCCCAGGTAGCTTGGTCCAGGATCCAAGGCTCCTCGCTCACTCCTAGCCAAGCTACATCATGATGCCAGCCAGCTCCAGACCCGAGAAAGAACAGCAGCCCCTAAAAATGTAAGTTCTCCCGACCCATTTATCCACAGGGGACAAAGGCTTAGCTGCTGGGAAGGGGGGGGGATAGCACACCCTGAGAAGGGTTTCCCAGAGGGACCAGCAGGCATGGGAGTTCTGTCTTAAGCAAGTTGAGGACCAGGCTGAAGGAGATTAGGGAGTTTCTAGGGGGGCAGGGTAAAGCAATAAGGGCGCAGATTTCTTGTGGGCTAGAAGGAATATCTTGAGGGGTCCCCCAGCTCAGGGTGCTGACAGGGTGCGGGGTGGTGCCCTTCCGCTGTCCCTAGCCTGCTCGGACGACGCTGGGGCCAGGGAGCCCCCAGCCAGGCGCGCGCTCACAGAACATCATTGGAGCCGCAGCTGGGCGCCGGGCCAGGAGCGAGGGCTCCCCGGCAGCCCTCCCGCCCGCCGGGCTCCTCCACCCCCGCCCCACGCGCCAGGCCTCCTGCGCCCGCCCCTCACTTCGACCCCGCCGGCCACCTCTCCCCTGTCCAACATCCCTTTGCACAAGTTGCAGAAGTTCGAGGAAACTTTCCGAGATCCAACCGTTGACCCTTCTGGCCACTTTGTCCACTGGGCCAGGCGAAAAAAGATGCGCTTTGGGCTCCACTCCTGCCCCAAACATTCGCCCAGCGGTCCCCTGGAGCGGTTTGTCCAAGGCCCCTCTCCAGATGTGTGCCAAAGGTTCCCAGATGTTTGCCGAGCCCCGCCTGGCCCAGAGCTCACAAACGAACGTGTGCGGGAATGTACCCAAATCGCGTGCCACGGGAGCCCCTTCTCAAGGTGCCGCAGGGGGTTAAAAAGAGCCTCCACCGTTTGCACAAGGGACCCCCTTGGGGCCCTTTGCCAAAGGCCTCCCGAGATGCTCGCCAAGGGTCTTGTCAGCCAACCCCCAGATGTGACCAAAAGTTGTTTACAAAGCCGCCCCCTTGCCAAACCCTTCGGATACCAGACAAGGTCCCTGTTATTTACAAAAGAGGCCCTTCTCAGCTGTTTGCCAAGCACCCCCTGACTCTCCCACCCCCTCTTTCCACGCCCCCCTGCTGTACCCGGGAAGTTTCCAAGTTGTTTATCAAAGGCCTTCTGGACTCCCCAAAGCACCCCCACGGTTTCCAAAACAGATCCCACCGCGGGCTGGCCCCAGACTCCCCGCTAAGCTGTTTCCTGAGGCCCCTCCCCCACGGCTGGTGCCCACTGGGGATGCGGGGAGGTGGAGCGGGGCGACCCCCAACCTCGCCTAGGAAGTTTGCTTCAACTTGGCTCCTCGAGGTCCGCGGGGCGACTCACCACGGCCACCTCTTTGTCCGACTTGGGGGCCACATCACCCGGGAACTTGATGATGGGCGAGGGCGCGGCGGCGGCGTGGGCCAGCAGGCAGCCCAGGACGCAGAGCGCGCGCAGGGCGCCGGCCCGCGCGCCCCGGGCCGCGGGCGCCGGGATCATCGCGCTCTCGGCCGCGCAGACGCCGCGGGGCCGCTGGTTCGCTGCGCGGGGGGCCGCGTGGCCGCCCGGGGGGCGCTGGCTCCGCGGCGCCGACGGCGCGACTGGCGGCCTGGGCGCTGCGCGGCTCTCCGGTCCCCGCGCCCCAGCCCGCGCGCCGCCTCCCGCGCTCGCCGCCCCGCAGTCCCTTTGTAGTTTTAAAGCCCCAGATGCGCAGCCTCCAGCCACCGCCGGAGGAAGTCTGGATGCAGCGGAAACAGGGGAGGGCGACGCCAGATGTGGCCGGCTGGGCTGGGAGGGCCGGGCGGGGGGATGGGCGGCGCGCTCGGGCCCGCCCCTCTGCCCCGCTCGCCCTCCTCCCCTTTTCTCCACTTTTTCTTTCCCCGCCTGTTTTCCCCGCGCGCGCTGCTGCAGGCCTCCGCGCGCACCGTCAGGGCGAGAGCTCCCCCCCTTCCCCCCATCCGGGCACAAACCCCAAGGACCCCCTGCGGGGAAACATCTGGCGCCACCACTGTAGGCTCGGGATGTCCTGAGGTTGGAGAACAGGGCTCCTGGAGGGACGCTGGGGCAGGACTGCCTGCACCCCAGCATGTGGGCAGGGGTGGGGAGGGAGGGCCAGAAACAGACCAGCTGCATTACAGATTATTAGAGAAAAAGACTGTAAATGTTTAAGGTGGAAATAGAGAGAGATGGTCAGAATGGAAAAAGAGATGCAAACAGATACAGTGGACGGTCCAGCCTTTCTCCCTCCCTCCTTCCCTTCCTTCCCTCCTTTCTTATGTCCTTCAGCAAATATTTAAGCATTTACTGGGACTCAGGCATAATGCTAGGTGCTAGAGATACACTTGAAACACAGAAGACCTGATCAGCGTCTCTGAGGAATGCCCCCTCAGCGCTCAGGAAAGGGACTTAATTAAGTGCCAAGCTGTGATGGGGACTCCAGCAGGCTGTGGGAACACCTGGCCTCCAAACTAGTGTAGACCGACCAAAGATTTCCTGCAGAAAGCAACTTCTGAGCTGAGGCCTGAAGAGCTACAAGACAAAGGAGTGTTGGGTGGAGGTGGCTGGGGTGGGAGGATGTTTCAGACACAGTCTCGGGCACCGTATACAAGGGTCCAGAGATGACAGACAGCAAGACGCATGGAAGAGGAAGTCCCCCTATCTGAGAAAGGTAGGGGGCAGGGTGATGGGACAGGCCTGGGGGTCAGCAAAGACCAATTTGAGGAGCAAAGTTATGGGCTGAAAAGGTCAGGAGCAATCTGCCTGTGAGGGCCTGCAAGGGCCTGGGGGGGGGGGGGGTCGTGGTGATGAGTCTGGTCTTTATCTTAAAAACCAAGAAAGCCTCTGCAGCTTGGATCTCAATGGGTTTAAGACCAGTGCAGGCTTGTCTGGCAGGCAAGTGCTGCTGGCCAGCCAGAAGTCAGTCTGAAAGGAGGCCCTTGGGAAGGACTTTGCCCTGCAGGAGGGAGCTGGGCCCATCAGCCTGACCCAGGGTGAAGCCTTTGCTTTTGGGAGAGGGTGAGTTTGAGGTCAGTGGGGAGGGGGGTTGCCTCTTGGCTGGGCCCCTTTTGACTCATGCCTATGGCCTCTGGGGAGAGTCAGAGAGCCAGTTGGAGAGGCCAGAGCTGGGAGTGAAAATGGAAAAAGTTGTCTCACTAAAGCAGGACTTTCAAACTCGTGGCCTGTGGGCTAAATCCAACCTGAACAGCATTTTGAAACTTGGGATACTTTATGTAAAATTCTGACTTTCTGGTTTTATTTTAGAAATTCCCAAAGCTCTGGCAACCCTGAGTGCCAATTTCTACATGGCAGCAATTAGGTAAAGCTAAATAACGGCTGCTCCCTTTAGGTGAGGCAAGTACTTTGGTTTGCCACAATCCCCACCATTCTCTATTGCCTTACATGTGACTCTCTCAGCTCAGTTTTGCTCTTTTACATCATTTGCCCCTGTGGATGAAAACGGGGCATACTAAACTTGACAGCTCAGGGGAGGCCTGCATGGTGGGCCTTACAAACTCAGAGACCAAAAGTACCACATAGGATGATCTGAACATAAAAATTCCCAACTAAAAGTGGGTCATGGTGGGTAGTCACATCCTAGGCCTGAATCTTCATTGATAAAGGCCAATCTTTACCTTAAGTCTATTGTCTTTTTTCTATTGTCCTTTTGCTTCTAAGACAATATACTTAGAACTGTCAGAGTGATCGCCTTTCCCAGACCCCTCAGGGCACATCTACCAGCGCAGACCACAGAAGCCTCGTTGTTACCTTGCTCCCCAAATGCCATCTCTATGCAGCTGTAAGTGTTCATTAACTGTCCGGTACCCACCAATGTAAAAGAGATGTGTGTCTGTTTTACTTTTTATCTAATCCCAGAAATTTCCCCTTGGCTTTCTTCCACCTCCTTAATCTACCCCCAGTGGATTTCATGTAACCCTCCTTATGTCTCCTCCTTTGATTCTAGTGAATAAAATAAGCTACAAACTGCCATTCTCTGGAGCATTTTCTCAAATCATTGAGATTTTGCTTCCAGGTAATTGTCGTCAGTTTGGCTCAAATAAACTCTCATAAGGCTTTTTCCGCGGCTGGACTTTTTTTACCTTGACATTTACTAGACAGAGTAGGTAGGCTTCCAAAGAAGCCCGCCCACGGCCACCCTGTGGACTGGGACGCAGTGCTAGGTACCAGCAGGGGCCCGTCGTGCCCTTCCCGCTTCCTGATTTGCACTCAGTGCACTTGGATGAGTTTTTCTTGGCTTTCTGGACCTTCTGGTTTGGAGGTAGGAGGCCTTGACTTTATTTGGGGCGTTCTTAAAAAAACAATGCTCTAGGTGGCATTAAAGGTTCAAGGCTGAGATAACTCAAGGATGGGAGAAAAATGGGTGGCAGGCTTTTAATTTTGGCTATTTAATTGGAAAATACACACTGCAAGTCTGAACAAAACCTTTTGCTGGACAAGTAAGAGTTTGAACTTGTTTGGCTCCAAAGATGAGGGCCATTTCCTCCCTTCAGTTCTCATTTTTAGGTGACTAGGAATCTATGTGGAGGTGTTTGAGGGTATCCCTCAAAACAAGCAGGGCCCCATAAGGAATTTCGACACAACTATAATTAATTGCCTCGTCCAGGGACACGCACATAAAGCTGATTACCTCGTGCTCTGAATCCTAACATTGTATTAGACACGTCAGAGGGTTGGAGTGACTCAGGAAGTGACAGCCCCTTGAGGTTCAACCCATAAGCGTCACACTTCAACCCACTACACAATATCCCTACAAATTTATTCATATTCTAAAAATTTCAAAAGAAAACTAAAATTCATTTGGGAAGCGATGCCCCCAAGGCCAAAAAGCCCCAGCCCCCAGCCCCCACGATATTCCTGCAGATATACAATTCATAGGGAGCCTTTATCTGCAAGCACTTACAGAAATGGGAAGATTTAACTAGAAGTGATAACTTAAGATGCCTTAAATGGAGTTCTTTGGACACCTTTTTTTTCTCAATGTTTTTTATTTTTATTGATTTCAGAGAGAGGAAGGGAGAGAGGGAGAGAGAGAAACATCAATGATGAGAGTCATTGATCAGCTGCCTCCTGCACGCCCTCAATTGGGGATCAAGCCCGCAACCTGGGCATGTGTCCTGACTGGGAATTGAACCTCGATCTCCTGGATCCTAGTTTGATGCTCAACCTCTGAGCCACACCAGCCAGGCACCTATTTTTTATTTTTTTTTTGGACATGCACCATGGGGGGGGGGGCAAGGCACAGCTCTAAAGTCGAACTGAATGAGTAGGATGCTTATCTCAGTTGGCAAATAGAAGCCATTAAACAGCACAGAGACTTTCTACCCTCCAGGAAGCTAATAAGGAAATTTTAGAGACTGTCTCTGAACTGAGGAAGGTTTCGAAGCCCCATTTCCCCACTTCCCCAGCTGCCCTGCCGTCCCCTTTACTGCCTTGGCCTCCTCGGCCGCAGCTGTCTACTCACCTGGGGGACACTCAGAATAAAATAGCAGGCCAGGATAGACTAGGGAAACACAGGCACGACACCCCCCACACACAGAAATTCTGGCAGCTCCCTTTGGAGAAAAGCTCATCTCGGGCAGAAGGGAACCAGCGCCTGGCTGGGTTCATTCCTGGGACTAGAACAGAATTAAGGAATCTGATGATCTCTCTGAACCCCTCCAGGACCGCGGTGGAATTTGGTTTAACTGTTAGAACATAGGATCCTGGCTATTCTCACCTATTCCAATTACATGCCTACTGTTTTCTGAGAGGCGAGCAAACGAATGCACAAATAAGGTTGTCTGGGAACAAAGAGAGACAGGCCAGGAAAATGCATGGAATTAGCCCACCGGCTTTACCAACCATACCCCTGAGAAAGGACTGGACCACGAGAGCAGAGTAAGGGGAAGCCCGGTGAGCCAGCACTCGAGTTCTTTAAACATTTAGAAAACAAAAAACAAAAACATCCCATTGACACTGAGGCCTGTCTCCAGACAGTTTTAAGGATCATCAAAATGACTCCTTGCTAAATTCAGCATTTTTGGAAGGACTAGATGAAGAGCTTATAACTCCGATTCAATAACATAAATTAAACTGGCCAAGCGCACATACTGATGAACTGGCAGTTCTGGCTGATCAACTACCTAACCCTGTTCCAAAGAGAAAAAGACCAAGCTGCCAAAATCAGGAACTTACGGCTCCAGCAATCAAGCCATCAGAGACCTCCCCAGAGTTCTCTTAGACGAGGGAGGGGGGAGTCTGTTCTTATCGTAAAAAGTCGGGTCACCTTAAGAAGGACTGGAGAAAACCGAAGCGGTATTCAACAGGAACAAGCAAAGGGGTGCTGGGGGCTACGGGGCTAGAGAGGGCGTTCCCCCTTCTCCTGACGAACACGGGAGAAATTGGAATTCCCACCTAAGGGGAAGTTACCGAGGCCCTTCTGACACTGAAGCACTGTATCTGTCCTTCACACTCTGCCTCGGGTAGAGCTTCTGGGCAGATGGTAGGGATATCTATCTAATCGACCAAAACTGTTTTTAAAGAACATCTTGTTCCCTTCCCACTAAGGAATGTTTCAGGGCAACACATATTTTTACTAGTCAGATCTCCTCAAGTCACCTGACAAGCGAGACTTTCTTGAAACCACTGGAGCCCACGTATAGTCCAGAAGGCTGAAATGTATTTTGAACTAAATGAACCAGCTACAGAGTCAATTTTAAAGAAATCCTGAGACTGTTTGTTACAGAACCTTCCAGTGTGCCTTTGTACCTTCTCCTGAAAGCCACTTTCTTAAATTAACTATTGACAATACGTTGCCTCTACCCAATATTCACCAATATCCTTTAAGACCTGCTGTAGTTGCTGGAATGAAACCCATTATTCAAGATTACTTTGAAAGGGGCTTATAATTCCATGCACGAGCCCCTGTAATTCTCCTATCCTTCCAGTGAAGAAACTCAATGGGAAAGGGTAGAGATTTGTAAAGGATCTCAGAGCTGTAAATAAAATAGTTATTCCCTCCCTGGCTGGTGCTGCTCAGTGGTAGAGAGTCGGCCCTTGCACCGAAGAGTCATGGGTTCAATTCCTGGTCAAGGGCAGGTACCTGGGTTGCAGGTTTGTTCCCTGGCCCCTGCCGGGGCTCTTACAATAGGCAATCAATCTATGTGTTTCTTTCACATCAATGTCTCACTCTCTCTTTTCCCCCCTCCCTCCCTTTCACTCTCTCTAAAAATCAATGGAAAAAATATCCTCCTGTGAGGATTAACAACAACAACAAAAAGTTATCCCCAGACCTCTTGTGATTACAACTCCACATACCCTGTTATCAGCTCTTCCTGTGGGCGGCAATATTTTTCTGTGATAAATTTAGGCAGTGCCTTTCTCAGCATTCCGGTAAACAACAACAAATGAAGATAGTAAATATCTCTTTGCTTTGACCTGGGGAGATCGAGAGTTTACTGAGACAGTAATGCCCCAGCTATATACAAAGGATTCCACCTATTTCAGATACTCAAGACTGATTTGAACGATATTGGAATTCCCAGAAATTTCACTCTAATCCAATATGTGGATCTTATGCTATAGGACATATTAAACTCCTAAGAGGACACAACTTACTTATTACAGCAGCTAGCCGTAAAGGATATAGGATCTCAAAGAACAAGTCTCGACTCTGTTTGCCCCAAGGAAAATACCTTGGTTATCTCATATCTAAAGATGGGCTACTAGTGAATCCTGGAAGACTCAGAGGTCTTCCTTTCCTCTCTTAAAAACAAACAAAAAACAGCTTAGAGGGTTGTTGGGTCTGACTGGATACCAGCACAACTGGATTCCAAATTTCTCATTAATGGTCCAGCCTCTGCATGTCCTATTATAATCAGATCGATGTGATCCAAATCAGTGGAATCCGGCAGGGCAACAAGCAGAGGCAGAATTATCTAAAGCTCCCATTGGGTGTCCCATCAGGGACACATTACTTAGAAACTGTCTTCCTTTTTATATGTGAAAATAAAAGAAATGCCTTAGGAGTTTTGACTCAAAAACATGGAGCTCATCGGAGACCTGCAGGATATTAGAGTCAGCGATTAGACTCAGGGGCCGACGGGCTCCCTGCCTGTGTGGCGGCCTCTCTGCGGCCGTGTTATGCGCACACACAGGAGAAGTTACGGGCCTTTGTCGATGTGCCTCCCCCTGTTGCATCCCCACTGAATTCTCATCACACTCAACACTTCTGTCACCAACTGGCTTCTTATGAAGGGCTCCTTCTTTCTGGACCTAATGGTACTTTTTTATTTTTTAAATCTTTACCCGAGGATATTTCTTCCATGGTTTTTCAGAGAGAGTGGAAGGGAGAGAAGAGAAAGAGAGAGAAACATCGATGTGAGGGGGACACATCGATTGGTCGCCTCCTGCACACGCCCCGACCAGGGCCAGGGGCCGAGGTGTGTCCCCTTGGCCGGAATCAAACCCGGGCCCTTTCAGTCCGCAGGCCGAGGCTAGGGCTGCACCTAACGTTGCTTTACGTCCATGCAAGAGTCTGAACGCAGCGCCTTTGCTGCTTTGCGGGTTGAAGGCACCTGCGATTGTGTTTTGCTCGCTGACCGCCGTCCCGTAGGGCTGGCTTTCGGGAAGCTTCTCGGTAACGCTGACTTAATTTGGTTTGCAGACGGGCCTTATCTGACAGGTGAACAGGGACATTACCGAGCTGGAGATGAAGCAGCTCCGTGGGGTGGACTTGATTGGAAGTTCTTATCTGCCCGAATGAAGTAAGACCTGCCCAGCGAGCTGAGCTAATCCCTCGAACTCGCGCTCGTCCGTCAGCCGAGGGTCACGTAGCCAACGTTCACCCTGGTCGTCGCCGTGTCTCCGGGTCGCAGCTCAGGGCTTCAGAATATTGTGGACGCAGCAAGCTTCTTAGCTCCTCAGGGCGGCCCGGGAGGGCTGGGAGAGAGGTGGCAGAACTGTCAGATGCCACCCAGCAGCCGAAACAACTGGCGATCACCAAAATCCCGGGGCATCCTGAAGCTGCCCCCGTGGGAGCAGAGGGAATCCCTTAGCTCGCCGGGCGGTGTCACTAAACAGCCAAATTATCCAGACTCAGGCATGCTCCCTGCTTCCTATGAAGTCAGAAGGCTCTTTTACACTTCTAACCGCAGCTCCAGAAGAAGAAAAGAGGAGCTGGCAACCCGAAGGGAGACCCTTGGGCCCAGACAAACAGACATGGTCCCGATCAGAAACTAATGTTACCTAGAGGGGCCCGCTGGCTACACTGCACATGTACGTGCGGTAACACCAGGGTCTGGAAAAGATGATTTCGCGGAGTGGACAATATTACTGGAAACTTCTCCCCCTGTAGCTCGTAAAGTGTAGAACAGACTCTATCTGTCCAAAATAGAACCCAGGAAAACCGCTCCACGGGGCCCAGGGACCTTTCCCACTTCTTTCGAGGTATGGCCATTGGATTTTATCTAAATGCCACAATCTCAAGGATACAAATATGTGCTAGCTGTGATTTGTATGTTTTCTCTCTGGGTTGAGGTACTCCCTTTCAGGAGAGCAACAGCCTAAACGGCAGGTAAATTATTACTGGAAAAAATTCCGATTATTTGAATTCCCTTTGAGTTGCAGTGACCTAAGGACTCATTTCACTGGGCCAATAATAAAATCCATTTGTAATATGTGGCCTGTTCCATTTCACTGTGCTCATTACCCCAGCTAGATAAATTTTCAGAAGCTTTTAATCTCCCTTGGCCAAAAGCTCTCCCTATAGTGCTCCTCGCCCAAGATCTGCTTCTTTTCGTAAATATAGCCTTTCTCCTAATGAAATAGTCACTGGCTGCCCTATGCACCTGCATGAAGGGACATATGAACCAACCTTCCTAAAAGGAGACATTCTGCATTATTATCAAGGACTTATTCACCGGCTTAAAGAAATTGATGAATTAGTAACAGAATGATTTCAGTGTGCTCCCGGGAGATGAAGGCTTAACACTTTACAGACCACGACTTACAACCCGGAGACTTCGTTCGTTGGAGAAGACATCCGTTAAATACTCTCCAACCTCATTGGAGGGGACCTTATCAGTGTTACTAACTAGGCCACGTGCAGCTTAACTTAGAGGTGTTAACTCAAGGATTCACATTTCTCATCTGAAAAACAAAAAAGGTGCCGAACTGCAGATGGATATTTGACCATCTCCGACACTCGCCCCTGCCCACAGCAACATCAAAGAGTCCTCGAGGGTGAGAAGCTGCCAACATCAGGGACAGGCGGCTATCCCAAGACATCCAGGAGGCCTGTATACCTACAAATTTACCTTGAACTTAAAAAACAGAACCCCATTGTTCGATTGTCCTTACCTGTCTGCGAATAATATTAGCCATAATAACAGTTATTCTTGTTCTTTGGGCTTTTCTCAAATTTTGTTCTTAAATAACCCAACTGTTAATGATTGCTGCAGGTGTATAACTTTTGTATTATTAATAATACTCTTTTTATGGTTTCCCTTTTGAAATTTAGAAGAAATGCTCTTACAGAGGGAAGGAAAGGGGTGTGTGTACGTACTGAGAGAAGTTAAAAGAAAGTAAGTTTGTCCTAATGAGTTGGTTATTTCTGAGTGAGTAAAGAGACAAACTAAAGCTGGGGTAAGTTGTAGATTAGTGGAAAAGAAATATGAACAAAGGAATTTTCTGTATAAATACTAGAACCCAGTTACGGGAACGTGCTTACCCCCTAACCCAACGAGGACTTAGCCCCTGTGCGAACGCAGATGGGAGCTGATGTGCCTGTGGAAACACGACCCTCTAACTGCCGCTGAGCCTCAGGAAACTTGCTTTTGAAACTCTTGCCGGCCTTCCGGGCTCTGGAAATTGATAGGCGGTAATTATGATTTATACCACTGTGTCCTTACAGCCTTGGCCCTGATTGAACCTTCAAGTTACAGTCCCCAGTTACACAATTAGCAGGAATCAGATTAAAAACGAAGGACACTTGAGTGCTTCCAATGGGAAGTAGATGGGCCATATTAAAGTAATAAAAATAATAATAATAATATCAGTAAATGGGAACCCATCTCATGGTGAGATATGAAGACTGAAGAGGTGTGTAATGTACCCTCAAACTGTAAATGTTTTACTAGATGCAAAATACAGAAACAGGAGACAGACAAAGCTTGGATCGCGATAGCTTGTAGGTTAGGAACGACCCAGAGTGTTCTTTTTCATGAAGGCCCGTGAGACCTGACTGCCTCCCATTTACCTGCCTTTCCCTTTTGAGAAGAATTTGGCCTTGACTCCCATGCAAGGTGACCGCCTCGGCCTGCCCCGTCCCCAGGGAGTCATTGTTCAGCGAGACAACCGCTGACACTGACTTCCTAGGAACGAGCCTCCCTAGTCCCAGGGGGCCACATCATCCAACCAAAAGGCTGGTCAGTGTGTCCCTTGGGTTGGTTTATGACCCGAAGGGGAAGCTGAGGCTGAAAACGGGCTCAGGGGAGGCCTTACAAACACAGGGACCAAAGTAACCACATAAGATGATGACCTGAACTTAAAAATTTCTAACTGAACGGAGGGTCACGGCAGGAAGTCATGTGCGAGGCCTGGATCCCTGACAGAGGTCACTCTCTGCCTTAAGTGAGCCTGCCTATTATCTTTTGGCATCTAAGATAACATGCCTTTAAAATGCAGAGTGATGTCCTTTTCAGACCCCTCAGGGCACAACCGGGGCCTCAGAGCCTGAGAGGACAGAGCCCTCCTGGAGAGGACAGAGCCCTCCCCGAGAGGACAGAGCCCTCCCCGTTACCTTGTCCCCGGTTCCAGCTCTACGGGCCCGATGCTCATAGTTAACCGGCCCGCACCCACCCATGTGAAGAACTTCGTGTCTCTCTGTTTTACTTTTGATCCGTCCCAGAGAGTTCCCTGCCTTGCCTTCTCCTGCCTCCCCAATCTGCCCTCCATGGATGTCCTGTAACCCTGCTCACATCTCCTCTTTGGATTCCAGTGTATCAAATAAGCTGCCAAACTGCCCTTCTCTGGAGCATTTTCTCAATCCATTGAGATTTTTGCTTCCTGGCAATTGTCATTAGTTTAGCTCAAATAAACTCTTATAAGACTTTTTCTTAGGCTGGTGCTCTTTCGTCGACACTCCATTTGAAATTTAACCTTTCCCCAAAAGTCTTTGTAAGACATTGGGGCCTAATCTATCAATGAAGGAATGAAACGAAATTTAATTAATTGGTTAATGAATTCGGGGGCTTTTGCTGGAGGTAGTTGGGATGCAGACCACACTCTCAGCTGTGAATGAAGCTGGTGTGATGCAGGGGATGAAGGTGACAGAGGCTTCCTGAGAGGACACAACACCAAAGAGGGCAGAACTGGCGACCAGAGCTCCTGTTGGCTGAGTTCCTGGATCCAGCCGTGCCTGCAGCCAGACCATCCCGAGCTATTTACTTCTTGAGCCAATATATTCCCTCTTCCTAATTTCATGTTTTGTGTGTTTTTCTTTTTTTCTATAAAATTTTTAAATAACAGTTGACACACAATATTATATTAGTTTCAGGTGTACAACAGAGTAGCTAGACATTTATATAATTTACAAAGGGATCCCCCAATGAGTATAGTGCCCATCTGACACCATACACAGATACTACAATAAGATCGACTATATCCCCTGTGCTGTGCTTTACACCCCATGACTATTTTTATAACTGGACATTTCTACTTCTTAATCCCGTTCATGTTTTTGTTTGTTTTTGTTTTACTTAAGCCTAGTTCGGTTGAGTTTCCATCACTTGCAACCAAAGGGTCCTGACTCATAAGGTGAAAGACTTAACTGAGAAACCAGGACCAGTCAGACCCACTACCTGAGGTCACGGGCCCTCCCACAGTTTGTCTCTGCCCCTTGGTCCAAGGGGCATCCGAGAAGCGCTCCCAGGGGCATATGAGTGTGCCAGCACGTGCAGGCTTAGTAGGGCAGAGGCAGGACCTGCCGGGGTTGCAGTCCCCACAACCTTTGGGTTTCTTGCCGGAACCCCAGCCCCAGGCCCAGGTTGTGGATTCCAGGCTCGAAGGCTCAGCAGGCCTGGCTACTCTGCTTCAGGCCCTTTCCTGGCGTCAGCTCACTCTTAGAATAGACCCCACTTCTTTGCTGTGACCAGCAGACCCTACGCGACTGCCCTGACTTCTCCAGGGCGGTCAGGAGCGCAGGAGGGAGCAGATGGCCCTGCCAGATGAGGGTCATTCAAGGAGAGCTTATGACAAAGGGATTAACTCCAAAGCCTGTGGGTGGGGTGCAAGGGCAGCCAACCAGTGGTGCAGGGACCTGGGCCAGAAGCTTCAGGACTGTGACCATAGCAAGCCCAGAGGGTCAACAGGAGAGGGCAAGGGCGGGAACCCTGAAGGAAGAGAGAACTGCGGAAAGCAGCCACCCCGAGAAACCTCCCAGGGAGGGACCCAGGAATTAATGCCCTGGTCTTGTTGTTTCCCTCCCTCTGATCCTTTGCTGGGCTCCCCCAAACCAAAGCCAGGGCGCCAGAGCTGAGCGATGCCATTTGAGGGAGGGAGGGAGGCGGGGCACTGTGGCGTTCCGTAGGAGGTGGCATGGTCAGCATCCCTGTGTTATCGTTGTGGAAACAGAGGCTCAGAGAGGAGCACTTTCTCAGGGGCATTCGCCCAGCATCAGCAGCAGGATACCCCTTGTACCCAAACACCACGCCACATGGCCACCTTGGATAAATGGGGAAACTGAGGCTCACAGAGAAGGATTTGCCCAGGAAAGAAAAGCAGCAACCTCCAGGGGTTCACTTTGAACTAGGACTTGTGACAGGCACCTTCACCCAGTCCTCCCAATGAACCTGTGACCAGGCTGTGAATGTGAGGGGAAGTGAGCCCAGAGAAGTTAAGTATCTGGACCAAGGACGCAGAGCATGGAACTGCAGTGTTGGAACCTGAGTTGATTTCCCCCCCCATCTTCTCATTTGTGAGGCCTCCTATCAGCCAGCTCCCCAACACCACTGTCTTTCGCTCCCTCCCTGCACCCCTGCAGCTAGACATTGCCTGGCCCCACGGCCACCCTCAACTCATTGGTTTTCCCTTTGCTTAGAGATGTTCTCCAAATGCCCCCCTTTGGCCAATGCATGACTCTACCCTATTTATAAGCTGGCTCAGAACCCACCCTCTGGAAGCCCTCCTTGATTCAGAGCGCTTGTACAGCAACCACTTTCCAGTGCGGACCGTGGCCTAGTGACTGTGACCCCTGGTGACATAACCTAGTAGAGTTCACTCCCCTTATTTGTTCAGTAATCATAATAACCATCCCACAGGGCTGGGGTGAGAACCTGTTAGTGTTTATGAAGCACAACACAGTGCCTGGTACATGTAGTAGGCACTATATTGATCACTACCTCTGTTTTTTAAAAATGTTGTATTGATTTTAGAGAGAGAGGAAGAGAGAGAGCGAGAGCGAGAAACATCGATGTGAGAGAGAAACATCGATCAGCTGCCTCCCGAATGCACCCTGACTGGGAACTGAACCTGCAACCTGGGTATGCGCCCTGACCCGGAATCAAACTGGTGACATTTAGCCACCCAGCCAGGTCTTGACCACTGTCTTTATGATAACAGAGCTCCCCACAGAGCTTACCTAGCAGGTCTTACCTGCTCAAGTGATCCAAAGACTTGGCCGAGCACCTACTGAAGGCAAAGCCTTCACACTGGGGACAGGTGCCAAGACCACTGGCAGGTGGGGCTCTGACGGGGGGAGGGGTTTGGAGGGCCATCACCCTGAAGTAGAACTGGGTCTCCCCTGGCCTCAGGGCTACTCCTAGGGGCTAGAACCCACTTTAGGAGAGACGGGCCTGTGAGCCCTTCAGAAGGCTGATTCTGCAAAGGCACAATCCCCGCCCCAGGCCCCAGCAGACACGCGGCTCCCTCCGAGGACAGGCGGCGCCACCTGGTGGCCACTCTTGGCGAAGCAGCCTCAGGGGCCAGAGGCGCCCCGATCAGACCATTCTCTGGTCTCGTGGCTCCATCTAGCGGCATCAATGCGCAATCACAGCCTGTGAGTTCTTGACATCCCTGCACACTCCAGAGAGACTGCATCAGAACCCGGGGAGGGTGGGGGTGTATTCTCAGAACCTCGATTTTAGACACACAAGATTCCCAGGTGGTCCTTAACTCTGGGGAAGTTTACGTTTCAGAAGCATGATCTTAAAGGGGCTTCTGCCAGTGTGTGTGTGCCTGCTCCCCACCTGCTCAGTAATGACATCGCCACCCACTTCACATCCGGGCTTCTCGCTCCCAGTTTAAAGGCGAGGACACCGAGGCCCACGACCACGCCTGGCTCTGCCCGTCAGAGCTGAAGGCCTGGAGGCCTGGAACAGTAACAACTGCCGCTGGTTGACATGCTAATGGTATCGTCAGACCCTGTTCCAAGCACTTTATATATATTAGTTCCTCTGTCCTACAAACAAGCCCCTGAGGATGAACTATTTGGAAGATTATTCCTTTACACATGAGGAAACTGAGGCACAGCTAGTGAGTGTTGACCCAGGCAATCTGCTTTGAATCCACCGGTGCCCCAGAGCCTGCAGCTTTGGCTTCTGCGCCCCCAATGACATCTCGATCCCCTCTCTGGACATCTATGGCCCGGCCTCACTCCCTGTCTGGGTCTCTTTTCCTATTTATCTATTTGTCTGGTGAGTGTTTATTTGGGCTGCGCTGGTCAAGTACAGTCCCTGCTCTCCTGGGGCTTGCAGTGGGGGGAGAGTAGGGGAGAGAGGCAATAAAGGAAACAGGAACAGAGAAAAGTGAAGTTGGGGGGTCTCAGGACCAGATCATGCTGGCTGGCCCAGCTAAGGAGTTGGATTGTGTTCTGAGGACAGTGGGGGCCCTGTGGCTCCTCCTGGCTTCTCCCTGTGGCTCTCACAGCCCTTCTGAGATCCCATGATTGTATACAGGTAGCTTCTCACCTGTAGGGATGACTTTATCCTTCCAGCCGCCCCCCATCCAGAAGGCCTCCCATCTACACCCAGGCCAGGCCCCGACCCTAGGACTACCAGGCCCCTGCTCTCTGCAGCGTCCAGGCAAAGAACAGGAAGCCCGTGGCTTTGAGTCTGAGAGGGTTTGTCTGTTTCCAGGGGCCCCATGAGGTCCCTGCTTGGCCGAGATAGATGCCCCTAAAGCTTCACCCCACCACGCACTCCAAGAAGCGTCAAGTAAGATGGAAGGAGAAACGGACAATCGGAGCATCCTACATATTGTGGGACCAGGAGGGGCCCCAGGAGCCCGAGGTTTAGCCCGTGCCCCATGGTGCCTCCTGCCCTTGAATTCCGGAGCATCAGGAACCAGTCACACTATCGAGCAGCCAGCTGGTGACCCTAATCCTTCTGCGGCAACAAGCTCTGGCTATTGTTTTTCTAAGAATCCGGTCAATCCCTTTCCTGTAAGCGCCCCGCGTCTTTCCTCGCACCCAGGTCCCTGCGCACGCTGCCTCCCTCCCAGCCGGAGCTGCCCCAGAGCCTCAGCTCCCTGCCGTAGGAAAATCGGCACCACTTGGCTTAGTCTGCCACCCACCCGGCCACGGCCCAGAGGCCACAAACTCCCCTTAAAGGCTGGGGGCTCCTGGAGGCCCAGCTGCGCGCCCCATCGGTCTCCAACCCTGGGCATTTTTCTGTGTCCTGTGCCCACTCTCATCACACTCAGCTGGTCCTCGCCTTCCCACCTCGGGGACCAGCGCTAAGGGTGGTCAGCAGGGTGGGCACTGCCCCCACCCCCTCCACCGGGTCCAGAATCCAAGAGGGACTCTGGTGGAAATGCAGGCCGGCAGCCAGGGGGGCTTCGGGGGTTTCCAAAGCGCACCCCATGGGGGCAGCGCCCCAGCCCGCTTCGCCCTTCCCTCCCTCGGCCTGTGCGGCTGCTAGAAACACAGCCTCCCCGCCACCATAGGCAGGCCGGCTGCCTGTCACTCTGTTTTCCGGTGACCTTGAGAGTCCCACGCAGGCAAGCAACGGGAAGGCTTTGGTGAGAACCTAGGCTTTGGGGCTGCGGTCAAGTCCTGGCCACGCCACTCATGAACTCAGTCACGCTGGCTGGCACGTTGCTGCACAGTCTCTCCCTCTGAGCCTCGGTGTCTCCATCTGTACAATAAACTCACGATCTGCGGAGCTCAGGGGGCTCTCCTGGGAGGCTTCGTGGAGCTAAGACGTAGTGTGTACTCAGTACGGTGCCTGGGACGCAGTAGGTGCCCAGCAAAATAGTTCCATTTCTGTTTCTCGATGACAATATTTATGTTCTTTGATCCGTGCCAACTTCTCAATCACTTTGCAGGGCCGGGAGTGAGGGATGCAAGACACGCCCGCAAAGTACTTGAAATGCTTACCACCCAGGGACCTGAAGACAAAGGCCAGCAGCCTGGCTCTGTCTCACAGCAGATCAATGGGATGGCCGCTTTGGGCGCAGGACGCGGGTCTCGCTGAAAGGCTCGGACACACCTGACCGGCTGGGACAGGCTGTGCTCGCCAGGTGTGTTTTTCAGCGAAGCTGCGATACTCAGACACTTGCAGCGCATAAACTGGGTCCTGTAATTCCTCGGCGATAAGCCTTGGAAATGCAATCTGTCGCTGCAGATTATAGAACATGGCTTTTCGCAATTACAGCTCCCCAGCACATGTTGCTACTTATAATGAAATTCACTTTTAAGAAATCCAAAGCGCATTTTTCGTGGATTATCTGTTCGGACGAAGTCATAATAGTAAAATGAATGTATAATCTGTTGAATAAATTTTGCCGGTTCTTATACAAAAACACATACCCTGCTATTGACCAAAAGCCTGAAAGACAGATACGATGCACTAAGTATGTACAATTTCTCAGCAACACGCTTAAACAAAGACAGAGCAAACCCGAGTGTGTCTTTCCTATCCCTGCCTTTCAAAAAGGGCAGCTAGCCCCTGGAAAAAGAATTTTTGAAATAGTTGAAAAAGCACAAATGTGAAATTATGGCCACATTGTTTGCTGGAGAAGATGCAGACCCATAAATCCTGAAAAGGCCCCTGGCTGGATGGGCAGAAAGCAGACCCTGACAGGCCCCAAGTCCTTGAATACATGTAGGAGACATGCATAGACCCACAACCTAGGACACGCGGAAAGCACAAGCGGAACAAGAGGGTGGGGCCTGGCCTCAGAGAACAGCCCAGGGCGCGCAGGCAGCCCTGCTCTCGCTGCACCACCTTGGCCCTGAGAAAAGGACAGCCTGGAAGCTGAGCTGCAGTTCTGCAACTGTGGGCGTAAATGCGCTAATGTGTCATCACTCAACCTGAGGTCAAGGCTGAGGCACCCTGACCGGGTGAGTTCCCCCCACGTCCTTCGAGGGAAGGGGCCGATTCCTCAAAGGGGGGGGTTCAAGAGTGATGAGGCATTTTCCCACATCAGCAAAATTGTTTCCCCCCAGTGTGTTACTCCGAGGGAGGCCCAGGAGTTAGCTCCCTGCTAACCTGACGACGTTTCCTGGGAGGACCGCTTGAGTCACATGGTTCGGGTGAGGCTGGGCAGCCTGTGACATGGATGTGAGATGAAGGGCAGCTCCTGCACCTGGGTCAGTGACTGTGAGTGGGAGGCCCGGGTGACCTGTTGCACAAGTGGCCTTCAGGGGCCACAGGTAGGGAAAAGCTTATGGGGACATGTGCGTGCGTGTACGTGTGTGTGCGAAGACAGTGACCCGTTCATCTGCAAATGTTGCACCTACTCTGCGAGTGTCTGTGCCAGGAGAGGTCAAGGTGGTGCCCTCAGAAGGCAAGGGTGGGTCAGGCAGGGGTTAATTCAGGGCTCGCATCCTCCCGGAGTCCTCACATCAGCAACAAGGAAGACACCACCCTACAGCAGAACCTGCCTGGCACGTGTTATTAAAAGGCTCTGGCACCACCTACCGGGCGCAAGGACAGGCCGGAGTGCTGGGGACGCGGCTGAGGGATGCCGCTCTCCTGTGCTCTCCTTTGGCTGACAGGACGCTCAGCCGTGGCAGCATTTACGGAGGCATTTCTTGTGACTGTGGCCCAGGCCGGGCTCAGGGAGGGCACGGTGGCAGCCTCGGGCACGGAGCCTGTGAAGAGCAGCTCGGCACAGCGAGGCGATGTCAGCACCAAGGTTAATACCGGCCGGGGGCCTGAAGTAAGGTTAAGAACCAGACCAGAAATGTCACTGGCAACATAAAGCTCACGGAAGATTCTCCAGCTTATGCGACGGGAAAAGGGAGGCCTAAAGAAGGGAAGGCATTAGCTCAAGGTCACGTGCAACTTAGAAGCCAAGATAGGGCTAAAGACCTTGGTTCTGATCCCTGGTTTGTGCTTAAAACACACACACACACACACGCACACAATTATTTAAAAACGATATCTGGCTGCCTCTGTCGCTGAAGTCAAGATAGGTCCAGAGTGGGGCTAGAGATGAGACTGGCCTTGGGGTTAGACCCACCCTTGATTCTATCACATTACCTTGCAGCTGGGAGCATTAACGAATATTCAGTGGAGTGTGTGGCTGCTGGCTGAATGGATGGATGGGTAGATAAATGGATGGATGGATGGGTAGATAAATGGATGGATGGATGGGTAGATAAATGGATGGATGGATGGGTGCATAGATGAAGGAATGGATGCATGTTGAAATTAAGGACGGGACAAACCTGAGGCCCAAAAGTTCCCTCCCAGGACTGAAGGCCAGAGTTCACCCACATCCATGTTCTATTTTGGCCATAGACCTGACCCACAAAAGGGTTTTAAATATTTAATAAGCAGCCAATACAAAATCAAGAGATTTCACATTTAAAAAATTCAAATTTCTGGATTTTCTTTTAAAAAAATCAGAAGACCTAGTGATACCAGGCTTGCATCCCCACAGTAAAAAAATTTGAAGCTGAGTAGCACCTGCCCCTTCTGAGGGGACAGTGATTTCTAGTTCGCCTCAACCCGCACCGCTCCCTACTACCTCGCATCTACCCCAACCCTCAGTTACGCTGTTCGTCTAGCCTCGGGTACCTGCATTTTCAGCTTCTGAGTTAAAAGGAAACATTCCCATGTTGCTCTTATTTCCCTCGGGTCACCGATGCCGGCTCCAGTCCGGGGCTGGGACTTCTCCCTCCCTTTCACCTGCCGCTGGACCCACCTCACCCCCGTGGCGCAGCTTTGGCCTGTGCGCCCGGGTGATGCCAACCCATGTCTTTGAACTCCGGCAGCAGGACACAGGGAAGCCTCAAGCAGCCCCCCTCCCTCCAGGCGCCCACGGGGATGGGGGGACGTTTCGGACAAGGGCTCCTCTAAGGCAGAGCAGAAGGTGGGTCCCGTGCCCCGGCTGAGCGGACAGACAGACAGGCGTCGGCGAGGAGCAGCCAGCCAGCCGGAAAGTTAAGAGGAAATGACTTGTGAAAACACCCCTTACGCACTTTTGCGTTTCACTGACATTTTCATCAAGACGGGCGCACTCTTTGGGGAGCTGGTGCCCTGGCGTGAAGCTGGGGGTGAACGGAAGCCCGGGGCTGTCACCTGTTTCGTGGTCCTTAGCGAGCCTTTTCCACAATGCAGTGTGACGTTAAGTCTGTCGATGAGCCCCTGCTGGCCGAGTGCAGCCACGTCACCTCACAGTTTTGCTCAGTGGGTTTTTCTCTAAGAAGGTTAAGGGGCACCCAGGCCCTCCCCTGCGGAAGGGAGGTCCCCAGATCCCCGCAAGCCCAAGGCAGGGCCCAGGGGTTAAAATCGCCGCTGTGGAAGGTGAGATGGGCTCCTGGGGAGGGGCAGGGGAGCCCCTGGCTGTAGCAGCCTCGGCAGCACCTTCTAGAAGCACCGGGAGCCGCACCCCCACGGGAACCTCAGGCCGTGCCTTACACGTTTCTGTGGCAGAGCTGTGCGCTTTCATGTCCTGTTCTTGTGCTGAAATGTTTTCTCTTGGTGGCTGAAACCTGGACACAACCAGAGGTGGGTGATGTGAAGTCTCCCCGCCGCGCTTTTACCCGCAGCCTGTGTGGGACGCGCTCTCCCGTGGCGCGTGCTCACAGCCCCGGTTCTTCAGCAAACCCGTTTATCTGTATCACGGACGTTTTTTGCAGGGTGGCTCCCAGGAGCATTCTCTGTGTTTTGCCCAAGGCCACGCTCTCAGGAAGCCCTGGGCCAGACCTGAGAGCTGCCCTTGACCGTTACCTGGGGGTCACTCAGCAGAGGGGATTGGAGCGGGGACCCCCGACCCGGTCCCGTTTGAAAGGAGGAGGGAGGAGAGATGCAGTAAGAGAACTGGTGTCAGGAAGGCCGACAGCTGGGGTAGATGGAGACTGTGACTGAGCTTTCTGATTATTGGGCGCAGTTCTCTTGTTTTCTTTATGGGAGTGGGGTGGGGAAGTGACAGGTTCGGGGACACACAGCAGGCCTGGAACAGAGAAAAGCGTCATCACAGTGGTTGAAGGGACCTGAATCTAGCACTTTAACTCTGGTCTTTGCTCTGTAACAGGTCCCTCGAGCTGGGGACCTCATTAATTCAGCCCGGCCGCGGGGCTAACCATCCTCTCCTGCCGCCTCCAGGACAAGCCCCTGGGTGATCTTCCCCTGACACTGTCCCTCTTTGGACTTTGAGAAGTAAGATCCCAGCCCCCACTGGTGCACAGACACCCTGCAGCCCGGAGGAGTGTTAAAATTTAGCTGCAGAGGCACCTAGTACAACAGAAACCTAGGAAAAGGAGAGGGATTTGGGGCAAGAGGAAAAAATAAAATAAAATAAAGAGGCAGGACTTAAAGTGCCCCGTGAACCGGAGAGCTCTTGGTCCCCGCTCGCCCAGCACAAACGTCCACCCGTGAGACGGCTCAGCTTCTTTATAAAGTGGTGAGCTCTGTGTGAGCACAGATGCATTTTGCTTTCCTGGGAGGAATCAATGATTAAATTATCAGAAACCAAGCTAAAAACCAGGCCGCCTGCATATCCCCCACACCTCCCCAGCGTCCTGTGCTTATGAGGTGCAGCTTTATCTCGGAAGCTTTCGCTTAAATGTCCAACACGTCTTACTAATGAAAGTAATAAGCTGTTGTTTATATATGTCATAATGGGGAATATGACTGTTTAATATAAATCTGACATTTAAATTCCGCTTAGTTCTGAGATGGGGCTGAGAGCGAGGCGCAGCTCTTTACCCTGGAGTGAAAACTCCCTGGGCCTGCATTTTAAAGCACTGAAGTTTTCAAAGTCATCAGCCTCCGTTTTTTTTTTTTTTTTTTTTTTCCAGAGGAACCAAATTGTGAAGACATCTGTTCTGTTATTAATTTCACATAAATCTTAAGCTCCTCAAGGCCAGAAATGAGGCTTCATTCACGTCGAATTAATGAGACATGATTGTGAGTCCCTTGCATGGAAAGGCTGTCACACAATTCTGAGCGGCTTCTAAGCACTGAGTAATCCCGGGGGCCGCCGGGGGACAGCCACGTGAAATCTGCCCTCCCCACCCCCGCCCCCGGAAAACAATATCCGAAATATCACAACACTAACTATATCCTGCCAGATTAATAGCAGATGAACATTTCTGGGAAATGAATCAGACTTTCTCAGTAAAGGATACAGATATTTTGGGCAAAAGCAGATTGCAAAACCTAAGAGCTCTTCGGATAGAGTTTAATAACTGAGCCCCCAGCCGTCCAAGGATACACCCGAAAGGAAAGGAAGGGGGTGTCCCTGGATGTCTCACAAGGATGCCTTTTGGGAGACCTGGTGCAAACCTGCTTGGTGTGGCTCTGGGCTGAGAAACCCTGACTGGCCAAAGCATGCTACATATGTTGGGTGTGTGAGAGAATGTGTGTGTATGCATGTGCGTGTGTCTGGATTCGTGTGTGAACGTGCATGTGGGTGTAAATGTGTGTTGGGAGTTTGTACGAGAGGGCCTGTGTGTATGAATGTGGGCGAGTCTGACTGAGAGACTGTAGGATTTTGTGTGTGCACGTGTGTTTAGTGTATGTGAGTGCCCGGGAGAGAGTGCGTGCATACAAGGTGAGCCGCATGCGTGTGATCGTGTGCACAGACACACACCCAGAAGGCAGCCTCTCGAGACAGACGTGAACCAGCCAGTTGGAGACGGATCTTAGACAGCGGCTCAGCGCAGTCCCTGTGCGAGCCTGAGCCGATCCTGAAAGGAACTTGCTTCTGGGGCTCCGAGTGTGTGGGGCATGATTTTTTTTTGTGTCAAACAACTGAAATTGCCGGCAGAAGGGTGGTCTTGAGGGAGATATGGAAGGGGGAGCCTGAGATTTCTTAATCAAACTTCCAAGTGTTATTTTTGGTCTTCCGCTGAGCTGGGACCCCAGAAAGAATCTGCATATGATATTTACATCTCAAATCTTCAGAGCCTCATTAGCTTTGATATTTATTTATTTATTTGCAAGGAGGAATTTAAATCAAACAGAGAGGCACAAAAGCAAAACCTTTGAATGCAGCGCAAAAATTAATTAAAACAGGCATCCGGCGGGTGGAGTGGAATACAATACGATTCAGAGAAAAGACAATGAAACGAATTACACTCTGATGGGAAAAGCTACCTTGTTTAGCGATCAGCCATTGGTAATTAGTAAATGACAAGTATTGATACTGGAAGGAAATGCCAGAATTTTAACCCTGTTTTTTTTCTTCTTTCTAGAAGTTTCCTTCTGCATTTCCTTAGACTCTGATCTTCTAATCTAAACCCATCTAATTATTCGAGGTTATGTGGACCATGTTTTGGAGAAATCGGCCTAGTCCATAGGTCTCACCCACTGTCCCCAGGATAACATGCAGGTAGGCTGGACTCCCGGGCAGCAGGCAAGGCACATCCAAATGCAAGGACGTTGCCCCCACGGTTGGCATTGACGCGGGAGGGGGAACCGTCTGTGTCTGTGAACAGATACCGGCCCTGCGACATTTTGGCCCCGGGACGTTTTGAGGGTTTGTTTCACCACCTGTGCTTTGTAGATCTGTGAAAAAAGTTCCCATCCAACCATCTGGAAAACCCTTGACCAACAGTCTAAGAAAGACTGAGCTCGGTCAGCTCGGTCAGCTCGGTGGCATCGAGGGGGTCCCGCTTTCCCGTCGAAGTTCTTCCGAATGCAACATCCGTTAGTCTTTACGCATTTTGTTATTGTTCTTATTTGTTCATGTTTGTTGTATTTGTTCTTCTTATGCAACAGCACAGGTGTACAATGGTCACCGCGGGACAGCCTGTCACACAGTTTTAACTTTGGCCACCTGTATCTTTGTAAGGACTAAGTGTCCTTGTGGCTTCGTTTAGAGCTTTCTTTCTTTCTTTTTTTTTTTTTTTTTTATATATTTTTAATGATTTCAGCGAGAGGAAGGGAGAGGGAGAGAGAGAGAGAAACATCAATGATGAGAGAGTCATTGATCGGCTGCCTCCTGCACGCCCCCGACTGGGGATTGAGCCCCAACCCTGGCATGTGCCCTGACCGGGAATCGAACCCCGACCTCCTGGATCCCAGGTCGATGCTCAACCGCTAGGCCCCCCCGGCCGGCTAGAGCTCCCTTCCTATCACGCCCTTAGCCTGGTGCTTGCGTCTCCCTGGATGGCCCTGGGTTGTTTCTGGCTTGAAGAGAGTGGGCTTTGGGAAACCCCTTGACACGCCTTCCTTCAATTCTAAACGGTGGCTGAAATGCTAAGGGTGCAATTCGGGGCTTTGTGGCAGTTAGATGAAAGGGATATTTTTTGAGCAAAAACATCTTTCCGGCGAGCCCTCAGGCCAATTCTCCTCCAGTGCATAGAAATGGCCTTGTTTAGATAAGCCGGTAAATTAAGCCGGATCTCAGGTTTTCTCTCCGTAAAGTGGAAGGAATTGAACTAAAGCTACAATGGTCTTTCAGATTTCTTTAAGCCGGTGTAATGAGTGATTCTAACACGCACACGCGCGTGTATGTGCACTTCTATCTATAGCTATATCTACCTATATCTATATGCATACAGAGGGAAGCGCTTTATGATGTCCTGTACAAAGAAAGCCAAGGGCCACCTATCACACAGTTCTTCTCCATCAACTCATTTGACCTTCACAATGACTTTTGAGGTAGGTATTCCTAACGGGAGTGATAGTCAATTTATTTAACTATTAATAAACCACCATTCCCCTCCAACCAGAAAGGACACTGAGCACAGCACTGGATGCCCTTGTCTGTGACAGGTATTTGTTGCCAGAGGAAAACCAGTTGGGGTTGGGGGGATCTAGAGGAGGAGCCGGGGTGGCTGGCGAGACGGAGGCGGCCTGGGCAGGATATTCACGCACTGGCCTGGGAAGTGCCTTGCTCTTTGCAAAACCAGTACAGGTTGTTCCATTGGATGTGGCTGAACATCCGCCCTGATTCAGTCTCTCCATTCTTCAGAGGACAAAGATGAGGCTCTGGGAGGCCAAGGAACCTTCTCAAGGTCAACCCATTAGCAAGTGACAGGCCTGAGCTGGAAGCCACTTTAAGTCCTTAAGACTCTGAAGTTCACATTCTCAACCATTGCTCTGAGCTGACCTCCGTGGGTCCAGACTGGCCCAGGGTTTCTTTACAGATATCCCGACGACAGGTTCCAGGATCTGCTTTGAGTGGGGGTAGAGTAGCCAGATTTAGTAAGTAGGAGTACAGGACACTCAGATAAACTTGAGTTTCAGGGAAACAATGACAACGCTTTTGTATATTTTTAGCATACCGCATGGGGCATGCTTACACTAAAAAAATTATTCAGTATTTATCTGAAATTCTAATTTAGCGGGACATCTTGTATTTTATCCAGCAGCTCTTAAGGAGGGGATGTGACGAGGTCACATGTACACCAAGAGGACATTTCAAGCTGCAGAAACACTTTCTTTTCAAGGAACTCCCTTCTCCAAAGCGCATGGGTCTCAGCGGCAGTAAGAATACTTCCAGCCTCACCCCCGTACTTTCTTGATTCTAAAGCCATAAAAGGCCAGGGCAGAGGTCCTCTGAGCCAGGGCCCTGCCTCCTCCTGTCTGCCCTCCACACATGAAGGCAGAACCCACCTCACGATGGCTCGGCTTTGAAGCCACGGAACATGGTCCACGAGGCGTGTCCTCACCTCTGAAGCACATGGAAACTATTCCCTTCCAGAAGGCCTCCGTGGTTAGCTTGCTGCACGTCTCATGGTTTTTCAGCTGCAATTATAATTTTTGTAGCACCCCCCACCCCAGCTCAGATGGTATTTATTAGCACACATTGCTTTTGAAACAACACTGTATCTTAATTAAAGGTTGGTAATCCAAAGCCTGTTTGGAGATGAGAAAAATTAACTACTGGGTCTCCTCTGTTCGTTAGAACACCACTGTTTACACACATGGAGGGCCTCCGTGTTTCAGGCCATCCCCTTATCTTTATAATTTTAAAAGATATAGTAGTTCACGGGCTTTGATTAACTTTTCAATGACAAAATACGTAGGTGCTTTGTTGTGCAAAAAATAGAAATGAGTCACAAGGAACAGCTTTCAGAGCAAAACTGGGCTTGTTTTCCCTTTAATCACTCCCTTTCCCGGGCTTGCACACCACCACAGTGCCTGGGGTGGGGGTGGGGGGTTAATAAAGGTGGTCTGGGGTCTAGAAACTCACCTATTGTCCATGCCAATGGGTCAGTTTCTGGGGCCAAGTGGAAGCTGAGAGAATCGGGCTTTTGTCCCACATGTGAGCCAAGACTGAAATAAGCTGCTGGAGACTAAAAACACCCTTTTTTCTGGGGTGGGGTTCCTTACCTTGGGGTCCATGGAGCAGAAGGTCCCTAAAAGATCCATGGGGGAGTACTCAGGAAATTGGTGACCTTGAATATATATATAGCATACACACATATTTTTGGTACTAATTTCTCACCAAAATTTAGCATTTCCTTCAATTCTGAATGTACCCAACAGTCCACAACTATATCAGTGCTACATACATGTGACATTTGTGCCTTTGTTATCAATGAAAATCTCAGATACTTAATGTCACATTGTAGTTTCTATTGGATATCTTAAAATAGTTGACTCATTACTATCTTGAAATTGTAACCATTAGATCCACCTATGTATCTTGTTATTGAAAGGTTAATAAAAGCCCGCAAATTACTATATCTTTTAAAATTATGTGGGTAGTTGTCATTTAACCTAAGTTGTTTTCTTTATAACTCTATTGTTTTTATTTTATGTTTGTAAAAACATTACCCTGTAATAAACCTTGCAGACTGTGTGCTAAGTGAAATAAAAGCCCATCACAACAGGACAAACACTACATGATTCCAATTCTAGGAAGGTCTAAAAATTAAATCTACATGAGACAGATGAACAAGAGAACAATAACAAATTTAATTACATACGTATGTAAGGGAGGCCCACATCCACAAGTGGCTGAGAGGCAGAAAGAAAAATGAAGACATAGGACATTCTGAACTGAGGATGAGGTAAGAGGCCTTGGGGCTTCGGAGGGGAGGAGGGTCATTCGCAGGATGACAAGAAGAGCAGATGGTCAGTAACTAGAAGTTTTCCCTGCCTAGTGATAGGTCATAAAAAATTATTTCTGGTGATAACTCTTATTTGGGCAAGGCCCCAAATGTAAATTCTTGAAGGGAGAGGTAAAGTTTCTTACAAACCCATAGGGTCTCTATTGCCTTCAGCTCAAAATAATCCACGTGACAAAGTAGTACATCTTGGGGAGGCCTCTTCAGATCCCCTTTGAGACACACCAGCATCAAACAGAGACTTTCTTGTTTTAAAAAATTATCTTTATTGTTGAAAGAATTACAGATGTCCCCTTTTCTCCCCCATTGACCCCTTCTACCCTCCACCTACCCTACCCAGGCCATCACCAAACTATTGTCTGTGTCCATGGGTTATGAATATATGCATAAAAATTCTTTGGTTAATCTCCCCCTCCCCCCCCACTGTCCGCCTTCCCTCTGAAACTTGTCAGTCTGTCCCATGCTTCTATGTCACTGGATCTATTTTGTTCATCGGTTTACTTTGTTCATTAGATTCCACATATGAGTGAGATCATGTGATGTTTGTCTTTCTCTGCTGGCTTATTTTGCTCAGCATAATCCTCTCCAGGTCCCTCCATGCTGCCTCAAAGGGTACAAGATCCTTCTTCTTTACAGCTGCGTAGTATTCCATGGTGTGAATGTCCCACAGCTTTTTTATCCACTCATCTGCTGATGGGCACTTGAGCAAACAGAGACTTTCTTGAGGTAACTAGTTGGGTCCAAAGAGAGTTAAACAGAACATAATGCACTTACTCTATGAGTCCATGCCGTTTAATGCCCTGTCTCATCAGTATTTGGAATAATTTTAAGTGTCATCTGTGATCTCCATTAGTCTTAAAACACTATTATCTCGCCTGGCCGGCTTGGTTCAGCAGATCCCGGTTCAATTCCCAGCCAGGGCACATGCCGGGGCTGCAGGCTCGATCCCCAGCAAGGGGTGTGTGCAGGAGGCAGCCGATCAATGCTTCTCTCATCACTGATTTTCTATCTCTCTCCCTCTCGCTTCTTCTTTAGAAATCAATAAAAATATATTAAAAAAAAAAATCTGCAACACTATTATCTCAGTTCATCCTCAAAGCCACCCTGTGCTTTTAGTACTAGTCTTGGTTAGTAATTGTACTGGTTAGTACTGCCCCATTTGATGGGTACAGAGAGGCTGCTCCATTCGCCTGAGGAGGCACAGCCAACAGGGGCACCCTGCTCTCTTTGACCCCAGAATTGGAGCTTCTGTCCTCCAGGCGGCCTGACCACAGTGGTGTTCTGGGGTCACACTTGCCCAGGAAAAGGACATTTTGCAGCACCCTGTGAATCCCTGTGAGCTTCCAAGGTCAGATGTCCATCCAGCACAAACTCCCCTTAAGAAACCACATGGTGAGATGCCTGTAGCCCCACATCGTGACACAGTGTGCCTGCAGCCAGCAACACCGGACTTGCTCAGACTCAGCCAGTGAAGACGACACTGAGTCAGGGAAGGAGGAACGGACAGGAGGGGAAGGAAGGGATGGAGGGGAGGGAGGAGCCTCAGGGTCCACATCTGGAAAATGGGATTGGAAAACCGACTTCACAGGAGGAGTTGGGAGGATCTGAGCACACTGTAGGTGCTTCATACTCTCCTCCCCTCTTGTCTCCCTTACAATCTCTCTCTTACACACACACAAACACACACATATATGTGTGTATTATTTAAAGTGAAAATAGGGAGTTTGTAGCCAAGGTCTGCACTTACATGAAAATGCAGGGACCCATGGACTAGAAAGACAGAGGCAGGTAGAGCCCACGGAGCCTCAGGCAACCTTAGCAGAAGCTGGAGTACTTGTCCCTCAAGACGTATCACCTGACATGTACCAGGAGGCCCCTCACAGCCGGGGGGCTGTGACTCTGCCATTAGAACCTCAGCTTTGAGATAGGCATGGCCTCTCCAATGCAGGCTCTCCAAGCAATGCAAGGAAAGGGGGGACCCTGAGAAACGGACAGGACCCACCAGAGGTAGATGCCTCTCCCTCGCACGAAGGCTGAGAGCCCGCGGGGCTTCCCGTGGGCCTAGAGTGGGAGGGGAGGCCTGCCAAAGCCCCAGATGAAAGGACGCCAAGGAGACGGTCCTGGGGCGCATGGCTGTGCGCCAGTTTCTTCCACGCTGGCTTATCTCCTGTGGGCGGAAAGGCGGTTGGTGGGCCCCCAGATTACACCCCAGGCCGGAGCGGCTGGCGAGCCATTTCCCTGGCGGCCTTGTGGGCTTTTCCTTCGGGACCTGGGAAAACACTAACGCAGCGCCCGTGGGGCATGGACAGCCCGGCCCTGCGCCACGCCAGCGGAGGAGCCCGGCAGCGGGCGCCACCCCGCCCTCAGCCCGGCCCAGCTCCACCTCCCCGGCCTCAGTTTCCTGAGCTGTGAACTACTGGACAGGCAAGGCCAGCTGCCATCCAAGAACGCTTCTAGCTCTTACCATAAATAATAAGAAGGATGACATGGACCTCGCTCTCTCCCCAAAATACAGCTGCTCAGGGAAAGCCCAGGGAACACTGTGAATATTGTTGTGTACTGACGCCTCCTCTCGGCAGGTCAAATACCCGGTATTAAGAAGAAAACCAACTTAATGAGAGACTCTCAGTTATCAGCCGAAGAGGTGGAGTCACGAAGACTTAAAGGCCATAGATATTTGCTCCCAGTAACGACCTTAACATGAACTTATGCATCAGAACTCAGACACCGGTGCTTGCTTGCACAGTATAGTATTTTTTTTTTTAACTAAGCAAATGTTTTAATAACAGAAGGTTTCCCATGAACATTCCAATATCTGATGTCACTAGAAAAATCAGCAGAGTTGAAGACAGTCAGCTGGAGCTGGGCAGAGGGCGCCTACCCATCGTGGTCGGATCACGCTGGTCCCTACTGGGCGACATTATTCTAGCGTCACCTGCCGGGCCTGGGCGTTTGAGTTTGAGACTGTTTTCTAAGGCAATGTCGGGATGTTCAAGGCAGAAAGGGGGCTATCCCTGCTTTAAAACAATCAGGCTACCTGCCTCAGCCCCCAGGGCCTTGGCCCACCCCTCCCCCTTGCTGGCCGTGAGCAGGGCCCGTGGATGCTGGATGTGGCTGTCTGAGCCCTTTAGGGGCCTGGCCGCCCTGCCCCTCAGATGGCCTGGCAGCCTGCAGAGGGCTGGGGCCCAGATGCTTCCCAGAAACGCCTCCACTTCCCATATGATCTGGGTTTTCTGCTCAGCCTCCTGCAGCACCTACTGCCAACTGGTGGCTTTTCATTCCTCCCGCCCTCGGCCTTTTTCCAAAGTGTGAAATTGCTTTCTCCTTCTGTGGCTGGGTCTCCGTGGCGAAAGGGTTCTGCGGATTGAGGCTTTTGCCAAAATGACTTTTCAGAAAGGCTTTTCCCTCCTAGACTTTCAAGATCCCGCCTACCTAACTCTGAATTCTCTAGCTCATATCCTTAGCTCGCTGGGTTACAGAGGGGGACAGAAGTGGGACAGCAGGGGGCGACGGCCAGAGAAGGCTTCCGGAGGAGGGCAGGCTTGAGCCTGGCCACGGGTCTACAGCTAAACACACCAGTAAAGTGGCACAGGAAGAGAGAGGAGCCTCTGGAAGGCCAGGGAGGTAGGAAAGACCAGGCAGGTTGCGGGGTGCATCCGGCGGGCCGCGTGGACGGCGCTTGTGAGCTTCTGTTTTCGGGCGTCCGGCTAAAGGACGGAGGAGAAACAGTGGGCCGGGCCCAGAGTGCCGAGGGCAGCGGATGCCGAGCTGGGGTCAGTGGGAGCCACTGAGGTTTAAAAGCAGACAACAATGCAGTCAGGTCTGGGTTTTGGAAACCGCAATGGATCGACTGGAAGCTAGACGGGAGCAGAGTCCACGCGGGAGACAAGTGGCTGAAGCGCATGGTGGCTGCGTGGCTGGGGGCTGCGTGGCTGGGGGCTGCGTGGCTGGGGGCTGCGTGGCTGCGTGGCTGGGGCGGGCCAGGGCACCTGCATCACTCGAGGGAACCGTCTCTGGTTCAAATGCGGAGAGTGAGAAAGAGGGAGAGCTGGAGGTGACACCCAAATGCCTAACCTGGGCTCCTGGGCGTTGGCGACTCCAGTAGGACAAAGGAGGGGGGACGGCGCAGGGAAAAAACCAGGGCGTGGTCTCGCTGGTCGATAACTAACTAATACGCAAGAGAGAGATGCATTTTGTAGCGTCAGTCTGGACACTCGACAAACTCTTCAGGGGAGGGCACGCACGCGTTTTGAACCCATGAAAGATTCATAGTCTGTTGCTGTCTGGAGCACTCTGGTATCAAGGAAAAGCCACTCTCTCTCTGCCTTCGCTGCCGGACAGTCACAGCCAGCCTCCCGGGCCTGGCGGAGGTGACATCTCTTTCAGGCAGAACTGCTGACTCTCCCTCCTGCGCCCCCACCTTCCTTTCACAGCAGCCCTTATCCTGGGGCCCGAGAGGTCACCGTTCCTGTTTCTATCTCAGTGATAGGCATATTGATTTAATCTTTCAATCCACCATCTGGCACAGTGTTTAATATATAGAAATTGTCGCTAATAGTTGAAGAACAAATACATCATATTTTTTATATCCCTCTTACAGCTTTAGATGCAAGGCGCAGAGAAACCCACGGGCTTGTCCCTGGTCACACAACGACCTTAGACCAGGTCCCAAGGGGCTTTTCCCAGCTTTGCCTTTCCTGGGAGACTTCATTCATGTTTTACAAAACACGCGTTTGCCCCACACAGTTATTTATATGTAAGAGCCCACATGAAAATTGGGAGACTCCACAACTAATTCTGCATTTCTTGTTTCTTTTGATAATTCAGAAGATCTAAAAACACTGGACAATTTTAGACAAGCTTCCAACTTTCCATAGTCTCCACCTTCCCCAAAGGCCCCCCTCTAACTGGTGGGGGGGACAGTTGCTATGTAGTTTTGTGGCTATTGCCATTCTTTCCTACATGAAAAAACATTATTTATATAGTGATGGCTTTAACAAATGTGGAAGCAAAATGAAGCTGGAGTGTTGAAGGAGGGAGAACACACTTTTTAGTGGAAGTAATGACTATTCCGACGTGCTGTCGTTAAGGTGCCAGTGACTTTCCTGCTTCAGTCGTTTTTACCATGACTCCTGTGCCCAAGGACCCAGGGGTCAAGGCTCACCCCACGGAAACAGCGGGGCACCGTGGTTAGAAGCATGGCTTTCTAAATGACCTTGGGCAAGTTCCTTAACCTCTCTCTGCCTGTTTCCTCACCTGCAAAATGGGGTGACAATGATACTAGTGCCTGTCCTATAGGTGCTTGTGGGGACTGAAAGAGGCAAGAAGTGTAAGGAGCTCAGAGCAGCGAAGAAGCTATTTTTGTCATTATGGTGAGTGGCAAGTTATTCACTCACTAGTTCATTTGGTAAGTATTTTTTAAATTTATTGACTAAGATGGTAGATGCCACTGAAAAACTCCAAACTATAAATTTTAAAAGTTTAAAACCACTTGGTCTTCACGGCGGTGGTTCTCAACCATGATGTGCATTCGATTATCAAAAATTCTGGCAAAATACTGATCCTGGGGGCTCACCCAAGACCAGTTACACCAGAAGGTGTGGATGCAGAGTCCGTGGGCCCCGTAATGATGACAGCTATGTCAGGTTATGGTCAGGGTGGGGCACAGTCCTCAAGCCAGAACCAAGTCCTGCACGTCCCCTGGGAGTGGGGACCTCCTTATGTTGTGGGTCCTGGTGTCTCACCCAGTCCTTGCCCTGCCTCAGAGCCCTAGAACAGAAGCTCCAGAAGGGCAGGGATTTTTGTCAGTTTGTTTATTTCCCCCCTGCTATCTCCCCAGCACCTGGAACAGTAGTGAGCACATAGTATACCCTCAATAAATATTTACAGGAATGGATGGATGGACGAATGGATGGGCTCCTCCTCCTAAAGCTCAGGCTGTATAGCTGCTTCTTTGCTGGAGACAGCTGGGTCTGTTCCACACAGACGAGGGGGTGTACATTCCTACACTTCAGATGGTCAAGGTTTCTGGAAGGGACCTTAGACAGTTTTTCCCAAGCCAAAGGCATTTGGGTCTCTCTACCTCCCTCCCTCTTGAATTGTTATATATATATTTTTATATTAATTCATGTTTACTTATTCCATTTGTCCCAAAATGAAACCTTAAAATAGCAATTCTGTAAAGAAGAAACTACTCTCACTGGCCATAAATAGGTCATTGTAAAACTAAGTACAAAGGAAAGAATCATGTTATTAAATGTAGCCGGATGCCATTGCCGGTGGAGGGCTGCGAGCCTGAGCCCTCCCCGCTTGTTATTACGGAGCAAGGTTTATGGGGAGGTTGTTAAGGATGCACTGGCTTTGGCCTTTTCCTTAGAGGGAACCAGCAAGCTTGACGGGAGTTCAGAAGCGAGGCCATCCTGCCTCTGTGCAGGAGTGTGATTTAATGCTCTCTTCATGCTTTTCTCCCAAAACCATCTGCGTGGTGCTCAACCTACTGAGGGAATCCTCAGCTCCAACCCCCTCATTTTACAAAGTGTAGGCACAAAGAAGGGTTTGCCCAAGGTCAAGGCCACCTTCACGCATTCACTCACGCATTCGTTGGCCGTCTATCTATGGAGCGCCTCCTGTATGCCCAGCCTCAGACAGCCAAGTCCCAGTGCCCGGGCAGTGGCCGTCCAGGGCCAGAGGAGGGGCTGGACCCTGGGTCCCTTGACTCTCTAGTGTTCCTTCCCTGTCCCTTCCCATCTGGGGGAAGGTGTTTCCATCATTCCGTCCACACTCTGCCCGCCTGGGTGACTCGGACCCTCAGAGCTACATGAATGTCTTTTCATTTTAATAAAGCAGCTACGTTTTCACTCGGTCCAGGGCTCCACGGCAGCACACACTTCGAGAACGCTGCTAATTTCAGCGTCTGGCTTCCAGACCCAGACGTCAAAACAACTACCTTTCATCTCAGGTTCGTAACACAGAAAACCTTCAATATTGGGAACAGATAGCCTCCGAGGTGGGTTCATATCTCTCAGCAGCATTGCTGTAACTTAACTCTCCCGCACCCGATCAAGGCTTTCTCTCTGCCGAGTAGGTATTTTAATACAAATGTTCCTTTCATTTGACTGATTGAAGGTCTCCAACCTGCAATAAATGAAACATCTGATCCCCTTGAATCCAAATCACTTTTTCTTTGATTTTCTTTTACTTCTATTTCTTCGTCCTTTGTTCTACAGCTCGAGTCAAATTTCCCTTTAGAAATTGAAAGAATGTGTGTGGGTTTTTCCTGCCCCCCCCCTTTTTTTAAACCAGGCCTTAGTGCAACTGCTGGCTCATCGACTAGAATATTAAGATAGAATTCAATGGCTGACTGTCTCCAGCAATGTGCTTTGCATGTCATTGTCTCCCCCCTCCCCCCAGTTTTGGGCAATGGCCATACAAATTAGCCTCTGTGTATGAGTCACCAAAGCTGGCTTCCTGAGTAACCCCTAGGCTTGGGAGAAAACAAGACTAAAGACTTTTCCCTGCAGAAAGAACTGAGTTAGCCATGCACAAAGGCCTGCATGTTGGCATCTGGCTATGGAAGTGAGCACTTAATTACGTTTATAATGACTTATACCATCACATGGTATTGGGCCCCCAGTTTCAGGTAACGAGCCAGTGGAGACTGTCAGTCTCTGGAATGACTGGCTGGTCTGTATCAGTGACTTCATAAGGTGAGCAATGGTCTCTGAGAAGCTGGCAAGCTCTGTGCGGGATCACTTCCCTGACTGCCCTGTGTCCACACTTTAACCGGATGTTTATCTGCTCAGCGGTCTTGGCCTTGCCTCTGGGGAGGCCTGAACTGCGTGTACTGTGGGTAGTAGTGCTGATTATTACAGGCTACTGCAACTGTCTCCCTGAACTGGTAGAAAGGGTCATCCCTTAGGGTGATTCGGCAATTATACGGAACAGCCTGTTGCATTGGGTAGCCCATGACCTTCTGCTGCCTAGGGCCAACCTTCCTGAACTTGTGAACGCTTCCTGGCTTCAAGGAACTCTCTCTGCTGATGATCTGTGCCTAACCCCTGACTCTTGTTCACCTACCTATGGTTGGTAGCTAACCTTCAAGACGGCCCTTAGGGACCCCGCCTCCTGGTGTACTACTCTTGTGTGGTCCTCTCCCGCATTGCACCAGGGTTGGTTCCTGCGACCAAAAGAAAATGGCTGAAGTGATAGTGTGTCTTTCCTGAGAATGGGTAATAAAAAATTGTGGCTTCTATCTTGGGTTTCTCTCCCCTGCCCCCCACCCCACCCCGCCTTTCTCTCTTGGATTTCGTGCTGTGGAGAAAGCAAGCTGCTATGTTGCAAACAGTCCATGGCGAGACCCATGTGACAAAGAACAGAAGCCCCTGACCAACAGCTGGTGGGGAACTGAGGCCTGCCAACAACCGCATGAGTAAGTCTGGAAGTGGATTCTCTCACCCAGTTAAGCCTTTAAATGATAGCAGGCCCAGCTGACAGGTTGACTGTAGCCTTGTGAGAGACACTCAGAACTATCCAGCTAAGATGCCTTCAGATTCCTGACTCTCAGAAACCATGTGAGATAATACATTTGTTGTTATAAGCTGCTAAGTGTGGGAGTAAGTTGTTATGCAGCGATAGATAATTAATGCACAGTGTAAAGTAGTCCCAAGGCTCTCCTGAGTATTCTGGATCAGCTTACTCAATCTGTGTGGCCGAGTTCCCTTATTTTACCTTAATATGTATTTGTAGTTCTCCCTTCATAAAAGAGACCACTAGTTTTTAAAGAGACATTTGGCTGTCTAGAATAATGTGTTGTCTAGCTTCCCTTACATTGAAGTGTAATCATGTTACTACGTTCTGGTTAGTGGGCATATGTGGAAGTGGTATGTGCCACTTGTGGAGAGTGCCTTCACTAGAGATACTTTCTTACATCTTCCTGCTTCCTGCAGGCTGGAACTGTGCACAGAGCCTGGAGCTCCAGCAGTCATCTCGAGTGATGCAGAGCAATAAGATAGAAGGCACAAAGGTCCCTGACACTGAGGGGTGCCAAACCAAACCCTGGTCATCAACCCTGGAAATTTTACTTGGGAGAGAAATAAACCTCTCTCCTCTTTGTGTTATTGTGAAGATTAAATGAATTAATAGATGTACAGTGGTTAGAACACTTAAGAAGCACCAGGCAATAGCAAGTGCTGTGCAAGTGTTCAACTCTGGAACTCCCACCAAGATCATACTTTGACATATAAGACCAGAGGTTTCCTTAGAAGCTTTCTTTTCTCCTACAAGTTTGAGTGCCTCTTCTGAAGCTTTCTCTCTTCTTTGAGACCCATACATTCTTCTGTGAAGTCCCCTTTGTATGATAGTCCTCAGGAGGCCTATCCCACCCACCCATTCTTTCCAGTTGCTCTCTGCACTTATGACTTCAGATGCCCTGGGCCCTTAGGACAAAGGTTGGGATTAAATTTCTGGACTTGTCAAGTAGTTATCTCCAAAGCATTTGGTTGGATCAACTAGATGAGTGGTGGTGTCATTATTGGGATAAGAAAGACCTGAGGGGTGGTCAGGGAGAAGGTTTGGAGGGAAAACATTGATTATAGAGGGAGTTGAGAGTGGAGGTCAAGAATGGGGAAATAAATCTGAGTACAGAGCATACTCACATGTATGTATGTCAACAGCAGGACACCTTCACATTCCAACTTTGCTGGCAGAGTGGACAATGCTGACAAGGACAAGGAGAGGCAGTTGCCAAGTTTAAGGAAGTCTGATATCATTTTCAAGGAACATTCAGACTTAATAGGACCTTGCCTTCACAACACACACAAGTGACGGGGCACATGACCATTTGAAAATGAGTACAAGTGGATATTATCTGAAAGAGTTCAGGCTTTATTTTATTTATTTATTTATTTATTTATTTATTTATTTATTTATTTATTTATTTATTTATTTAAATATATCTTTATTGATTTCAGAGAGAGGAAAAGAGAGGGAGAGAGAGAAACATCAATGATGAGAGAGTCATTGATCAGCTGCCTCCTGCACGCCCCCGACTGGGGATAGAGCCCGCAACCCAGGCACGTGCCTTGACTGGGAATCGAACCCCCCGATCGCCTGGATCCTAGGTCGCCGCTCAACCGCTGAGCCACGCCCGGCTGGGCATGTTCAGGCTTTAAAATCAGACAGCCCTGTGCCGAATTCTGCCTCTGTCACTTAATAGCATGTCATCCTTGGGCAAGTCAATTAACTTTACTGAACCTTACTTACTTCCACCCCCTGTAAAATAATGACAATGGAATTGTTGGGATATTAAGATTTTTTTAAAAAAAATTATGCCATAAAGGATTCCATTAAGAGAAAGCACTGTTGTATCTTACTTAATTTTCCCCTCTCTCCAGAAGGAAAAAAAATGACTGCTACTTCTTGTCGGTATATATTTCTTCCATGGTTCCTGAGTAATTTTTGGTGGTCAATGTGGTGAGTGAGGGTAGGAAGGAGTTGCAATGAGACAGGAGCTTTGATCTTCATTTGGCACCTTGGAACGTTCCAGAACTGTTGGTGCTACAGCAGAAGCCCAAGGTGATTTTGACAAAAATCTCAGGGAGCCACCCATTAGCCTCTCACCTCACTGCAATTAAAAGTTTGAGAGACAGAGATAGAGGGAGAAGGAGAGGGAGAAGGAGGGGGAGGGGATCGAGAGAGAGAGAGAGAGAGAGAGAGAGAGAGAGAGAGAGAGAGAGATTCACTGGTTTTTCTGGCTCATGTCACAAATTGAAACACAAAGGATATTTATAGACTTGGTGCTCGGCTGATGAGAGTGACCATGTAAGCTGGAGTCTAAGCTTGGCGGGTGGCAGCCTCCTGGTCCTGGCTTTCAGAGTTCCCAGCTCAGGTACCTGGAGAAGGGCCTCAAATCCCCACCCTGACTGGGCTCAGCCGAGTCCCTGGAGGGCCCTGGGCTGATTTCCTGCTGATACTGGAGCTTAGCCCGGGGCTGCATTGGGGGTGTTTGTGAGCCCTTTAACATGTCCTGCAGTTACTTTTAAAGGGTCTCGTTGGCCTGAAAGCTCTCTAAACGACAATGGTCTCTGTCTTCCTTCTTCCCTTCCTCTCGTGGTCGTTTCATCTCTGTATTTGTCTCCAGCATGATTGGAAACCCACTGCTGTGGATTCGCATGGAGGAGGTGAGGACGTCTCCTGTCGGTCTGCGTCTTACTTGCAGGAAAGCAAACATCAAACGGCTGCACGCTGGCTCCCCACGTGGCCCACAGCTTCCAGAAAAATGTGGAAAGGAAACTGGGGCCTTGTGCTTCCCTCGCTCAGATCGTATCAAGTCCGTTTTCCCTTCGCTTAATTTGTAGTTGGGGTCGTCCTCGCAGGCACAGTGGTAGGTGAGGAGGAAGGTCAGGGGGGGAGAGGAGCCGGGCTGGGCCCTGCTGCTGGGCTCCAAGGATTTGGAAGTGTGGGGAGAAGGGAGGGCCAGCAGAGTGGGGCGGGGGGGGGGGTCTGCAGCATTAACCCCGGCTGCTCCTGGCCTCCCCAAGACTCAGCTGCTTTCTGTCTTGAATCCATAAAACAAGAAGCTTGAAACAGTTGAGCATGAGACATCCAGTTCTGTCTTAAAATATGGCCATGGCCACATCGCTTAAGCTCTAGGCCTCCTTTCCTCCACATCTCTAGGGCGGAGATTGTGCGGTGACTCAATAAGGTAATAACCATGAAGGGCTTAGCTGGTGCTGAAAACCTGTGTGGAGCCCAGTAGATGCTACTAAATACGCCTCTTCTCCACCCATCCTGTGTGCACGTGGGGTGCCCAGGGAAGTCTTAATTTGACTCATTTGTTCTAGTAAACATTTTATTTTATTTATTTATTATTATTTAAATATATCTTTATTGATTTCAGAGAGAGGAAAGGAGAGGGAGAGAGAGATAGAAACATCAATGATGAGAGAGTCATTGATCAAGCCCACAACCCGGGCATGTGCCCTGACCAGGGATCGAACCCCGATCGCTTGGATCCTTGGTCAACGCTCAACCGCTGAGCCACGCCTGCTGGGCTCTAGAAAACATTTTAGCCTTTGTGGGCCATATATGGTCTCTGATACATATGTTTTCCCCCAACTACTAAAATCTCTTAGCTTGCCAAAACCCGCAGAGGGTTGGGGTTGGCCTGTGAACCATAGTTTGGCAACCCCTGAATGTCTAATCCATTATGTTTCTTTAGGTCCAGGACAGGTTGTCTCAGTCTAATCTGACCACACACAGATACGGGGGCCTCGGCTCCATTCAATCAGTCCCCCCAGTTCTGTACTCTTGGGCTCCCTGAGTGATGACACTGAGTCCATGGTACTTCATTGTGGCCACTCTTGTCCACGGAGCCCACTGCTGAATCAGCACCCGGTCCCCCAGTTCCTGGCTTAGCCTCCAGTTCATTCCAATGACTCTCTGCTCCTACCAGGAGTTAAATATTCCTGTCAGGACTTGGCCCTTTTGAAAATGTCTGATGGTTGTATCATAAAACAATGACAAGGCGGTTTAATTGAGCCTTTTGTTTAAGTACATACTGACATCTGACACAGAATGATAATGCCTGACGCTCACGGGGGACTTTTCCTCTTCAAAGCACTTTGCTGACGTTGAAGGCCACATTCGCCGAACATACATCTACTTTTCTTTGTGTCACACTAAATCACATCAGATTGAGTTTAGAGGGGCCAGGGCGTGGGGACTCCTTGGGAGTGTGGAGTTGCACTTGAAAACAGCATGAAAATAAGCCCCGGGGAGCTCAGAGAATTGTCATTTCCATCCAGTTCCTCCCAGTATGTCCCAGTTACGTCTTCTCATTTCTTTTTTTTGTGGGGGCAGGATAGGCTAGGTTTTGCTTCAGTAACAAGCAGTTCTCTGATCTCAGGGGCTTAAGATGTCAGAAGGTGACTTCTGACTCATGCTACCAATCTGGTGAGGGGGCTGGGGCTCTGCTCCCTTGTTCCTCTGCACAAGGGACACGAATGTATTCATGGCCACCACAACCCTCTTGCTCTTCTTCAAGCAATGCAAGCTTGTTCCAGCCTCAGGCCCTTTGCACTTGCTGTTTCTTCTGCCTGGAATTGCTCTTCCCCAAGGTCTTGGCATGATTGTCTCCCTCACTTCAATTCAGGTCACTGCTCAAATGTCCCCTCTCTAGAAAGGTCTTCCCAGTGAAAAATAGCATACCCTTTGTCCTATCTATGTTTAAATTGTGCTCTGCTTTTCAACGGCTCATTATAGATTTTATAAAGGCATGTTATATGTGTAATAGTTTGTTTTCTGACCCTTCACTGGCATGTATGTTCCATAAGGGTAGGAGCCATCTGTCCTGTTATCACAAAATCTTCAGCCTTTGGAACGGTGCCTGGCACAAGGGGGCTCCATGAACACCCGCCAATGAATGATTATTGATTACGATGTCGGCAAACTGGCTGATTTTGTCCCTGGGGGAAACAGTCAAGTGATTTAACTTGATTGTCTGATATTTTAGTTGTTCCCACGAGAATAGGAGGAATTGTCTTCCAAATTTCTCTCAACTTCCCTTTCCCTTTCTGTCTCTCTCCCTTTCTCAGCCAAAGTCACGCACATGTATGCACATGCGTCTACTCAGGACAACTTTATTAGATCATTAGCTGAGGTGACGGAAAGTTGACGCTCTTTGATTTGGTTCTTCACGTGCTGTAGATGGCAAATAAATTAAATTAGTCCCAAGAAAACAAAGTATGAATTTTGCAGTCTTCGGAGAATTATTGGAAGCAGGTCTTCAGTGTGAGATACGAGTCTATAAATATTTTCAATGCTTAGAGCAGTAATTACATCTTGGTGCCGATTCACACGTAAATGTTTTTATATTTCCACCGCGTGCATGTTGGCGGATACATATTTTTCTTTCCCTTTTTTTTCTTTTCTTTTTTTAGAAAAGCACATAAGATACAAATCTTCCTACTTCAAAGCGGCAGCCGAGGAGTTAGAGTTCTAAATATTCTCTGATTTGCACTGGTGTTCCGCTAGCCTGAAACCAACGTTTCATCAAAGCGCTTTGCTTCAATCAGGGGCGAGCCGGCGAGGTATGAATTATAAATCACATCTTCTGTTTTACATGCGAAGTGGGAGCTCTGAGGTGGATCGCGCTCCAACAGATGGGCTCGAGGTGGTTTCATGTCTTCTGCTTATGTTTTGCTTCTAATGTCATTTTCAAAGATTCCATCATTAACTTCAGAGGCGCCCAGGCAAGGAACTTTCAACAACTAAATATGGGTTTTGGCAAAGGTTCCAGCAACCAAACAGGGCAGGGTGGCCTGGGGTGGCTGGGGAAGCACGGACTGAAAGATCAGGGGGCTGGGCCTGGGGAAGGGGGCTGGCATCTCCCATTGCATTCCCTGTCCCTTCCCCTCAGACCCACTGCTAACCCTGGCTTTCAGCTGCACCAGGTTGCACCAGGTTGCACCAGGCCCGGGCTGATAGACTATGATTCTGCGGTGCGAGTTGTTAGATGTTGAAATATTGGTTGGTAAAAAGCGCCCCTGTATTAGTCTCCTAGAGCTGCTACAGCAATCACAGACTGGGTGGCTGAACACAACAGAAATTCATTCTCTCACGGTTCAGGAGGATTAAAGTCCAAATCAAGGTGTCAGCAGGGTCATGCTCCCTCTGAAGGCTCTAGGGGACAATGCTTCCTTGCCTCTCTCAGCTTCTGGTGGCCCCAGATGTTCCTTGGCTTGTGGCAGCAACGCTCTAATCTCTGCCTCTGTCTTCGCATGTCTTTCTTCTTCCCGTGTCTCTCTGAGTCCTCCCCTATGGGACGTCAGTCACTGGGTTTAGGGTACAGCCCAAATCCAGGACGATTTCATCTTGAGATGTACTTGTAGCCAGGGTCGGGGGTCAGGTGTGTGTGCTGACAGTCACCTCTCCTCGGCCAGGCTGGATGCCTTCGTTACGGGACTCGGCAAAGTGTGCTTTCCTACACCTGAACTTTTACCCCACTTAAGTTAGGCCTGGGGAACGGCACGTGAGAGTGCAGGAAGTTTAAAGAACAAATACATGATTTCCTACTTCCCTTTCCCGCTATGGCCAAATGCAGAAGCACCTGTCGGGTCTGGGTCTCTGAGTGACCCCGAAGCCCAGCGCCCCTGCTGACTGTGATGGACATGCAGCATGAATGAGCAGTCAACTCACTGTGTTATTTTTCTGAGGCTTTGGTAGCATGATCCATCCTCAACTGACTGCTTTTCATGTCTAATTCACTCTTCTAGCTCCTGGATCCAGTATAATACCTGACATATCGTGCAGCATATAATTACTTGCGGCATGAATAAATGAATGAAGACGGAGTCCTTACCTTCAAAAGGAGCAGTTATTGCCTGGCCTGGCCGGCGTGGCTCAGTGGTTGAGCGTCAACCCCATGAACCAGGAGGTCACGGTTCAATTCCCAGTCAGGGCACATGCCCAGATTTCGGGCTCGATCCCCAGTAGGGGGTGTGCAGGAGGCAGCCGATCAATGACCCCCTCTCATCCATGTTTCTATCTCTCTCTCCCTCTCCCTTCCTCTCTCTGAAATCAATCAAAACAAAACAAAACAGGAAAACCAAAGGAACAGTTATCATAGGAAAGGGTGAAGGTGGGAGAGAGATAGTACCAAGGGCGGGTTGGGTGTAGAAATAGGATGTCTAGTTTCCAAACTGGAACGCTGTTAATCCTGTCTCATTGTCGGGCTTAGAGGTTAACATCTGGCTCTTAGAATATTGACTTTTGTAGTGCCTTGGTAGCTAAAAAAATTAAAAAGGCAGAAAAAAGAATTAATAGCAGACGGCTGAGATAAAATGAGGCAGAGGAATCAGCAGGTGGTGTATGTAGTATCCCCTTTGCCCATTTCTTCTTTCTCATGACTTAATATAAATGTGCTAATTCATCTCCTGCTCACTACTCTTAATCTGTTCATTTAGTCCACAAATATTGTGAGTAGTTACTGGCTGCCAGCCCCTGGGTTAGGTACCAGGTGGGGGCATTGTGATCTCTTCTCTTAAGAAAGACACAAGCTAAGTGCTGTCGGGCCCAGGCCCGAGATGCTGGGAGGGAATCCAACCAGCACCTGCGTGCAGTAACTATGCATTTTGCTCTAAAGTCCCTGCTGCTCTCATTGTTTACTCCTCCAATGTCCTTTAAATTCCTTCTCCATCCTTGACCAGCACAGCAGCTCTTTGACTAAGGAAAGGCCAGTCTTATGGGTCTTATGTCCCCATTTGCAAGATGAAGAAACAGAAGCACTGAGGGCGTAAGACAGTGTCAATGTCAGAGCTGTCATGGGGACTGAGGGGTCAAAATGTCTAGAGTCATAGGAGACCAAGCCTCTCGTTTCTAGGCAAAGAAACTAGGCCATTGTAGACCAGCGACTTCCTCATGGTCATCTGTGAATCACTGTCAAAATCAAGACTAGAATTCAATTCTCCAGGATGTGTCTTGTCCAAGCCGCATGGGTTATCTAAAAAAAAAAAAAAAAAAAAACCAACAGGTTTGGGGTGACTAGCAAAAACTCTTTCTGTTGATGGGTTTTGCTTCCAATCAAAATCAATTAAATGCAAGAATCAGAAACACCAGGCAGATAATTGATTTTTTAAGACCCCTCAAGACCCTCCCCGTCCTGACATGCGTGGATGAGACAGCCCCGAGCTGTGGCCCACATGCCAAGTGGACATTTTTCAGCCCCACATGCCAGTTGCACACAATCAATATTGTCAGTATTTGTGCAAGCATCTCTTAACACCAGGAGCCGAGCAGGCAGGTGGATAATTTTGCAGCGGGGGAGGAAGAAAGCCGGCCTACCAGGTATCTGTTACTCGGAGAGAGATGAAAGGGGGATCAGCAGGCCCTTTCAAAGCTGAAAACAGCCTGCCCGGGCCGATCACGCGGATGGCCGGCCAGCTGGACGACAGGAATTTCTTCCACTGCGGTTGACCAGACCAGGGAAACTTCTCTGGGCTGCTTGTGTTAATAGGTTGTTAATGATTGATGCGGGGGCCTTTCATGTCACCAAATGAAAGACAGAAACAGGGGCCTGACTTTGGAGTTGATGACTACACCAGCACTTGTTTCGTGTAAGGGCGGAATTTTAAAACATTTATGTTGGCTGAGCTGGAGCCGGGCTGCACCACAGCTCGTTGGAGGAGTGAGACGATCTTGTCTGGTGCTCGCCTTCCTTTGTTCTTTCACTCAGATATTAAAAATACAGCAGGCTAAAAGGAGAAAATAAATTTCAAAGATCCTGCTAGATGTCAGGCACAAAGAGGAGGCAAGATGTGGGGGAGTTTGCTAAACAGATAAAGCAAGTAGGTAGCGGATGTGCGGTGGATTCTTTGGAGACAGAGGCTTCACTTTGTCTGGCTCCTCACAGCCTCCTTGGGGGATTTCGTGTACACAGGCCTGGTGCACCCGCTGTGTTGTTTTCTGGGTTGGGGGTTCTCGAGTGCTTCCCAAGGAAGAGCTGTTCTCTTCGCTCTTGACCCAGCTAAGCTGACAGCTTCCGCAAGTGGTGTGACTTGGATACTTAAAAACAATGCGCTTATTTATTGATGTGTAATAGAAACACATGCACAGGCACCTTTCTACATGTGTATGAAGTGTGCGTGTTCACTGGTAGAATACAGCCATGTGCCCGCCCCCGGCATCAATGAACGGAATGTTAGTTCAGTCACATTGTATTCAGATTATTTCTTTGGAATTCTCTTCCGTTGCAGATCAGATTCTTTCTTACTTTGATAATGGCTGATAAGTAGGGTGACCGTGTAATTTATCTTCCCAACTGGGATCCCTTTGGGAGTGAAAACGTACAGCAGGTCTAAACTGAAATTGTCCCAGGAAGCTAGGATGCACGCTCGGTAACAACTGTCTGCACGTAATGAGCACCGTGTTCCCTGGCACTGCCCTGTCCCATCCCTCTCTGCCCTTCTGTCTCTGCCCCGGGCTCCAGGAGGTGGACTTCGGTGCACTGCATCTCTTGAGTTTCCTTGTCCTCTGGCTCCAGCCATGGGAAGCCTAGCGGGAGATCAGAGGGCAGGAGGAGAGAGAAGCCATGGGTTCTGCCTTCCCTGGCTCCAGCCCCTGCCAGGGTGGCCCTCCTCCAAGCTCCAGTCCTGGCCTCCAGGGGCACGATTACCTCTCCTGTCCTCTTTAGTGCTAGGGGATGGAAACGTTTTTCTTTATTGCTGGTCTCTAGGTGCCTCAACAGCCCTCACTTGTTCTCACAACCCTGCCCACATGTCTGTGAGTAATTCCTTCATTGCAGCTTTCACATTTGAACCCTCAGAGTTGAAATGCGTTTCCCGCCGGGATCCTGGCTGATACAACTGCTTGCTTCAAGCCACCACTTTATGCTCATCCCCCCATGGAGTTCTTGCAACAGCCCATGATGTATCGACTATTGTTATCCCCATTTCCTAGATGAAGAAACCGAGGACACAGAGGTTAAGTCATTTGCCAAGATGCACAGGTAGAGAGTGGTGGAACTGACTTTCATAGGAGTGACCGGAATCTGGGGACAGTGAGAAGGGTCTTGCTCAATGTGATGCTCAGGACCTCTGACCACATCCCAGAACAGCCGGGCGGCTCCAACGGTTCAGCGCAAACCCTGCAGTTTGAGACTCAGATGAGTGTAGGACTCGGGCTGGCTTTCTTTAGATGGATAAATCATTGACTGTCTCCACTTTTCTTTTTTTTGAGCTGTCGCAGTAAGGCCCCCAGACCTGCAGCATTAGCATCCATTGTTAAAATGCCAAACCCCAGGCTCCACCCCAGACCTACTGAGTCAGATTATCTATGGTGGGGCCTAGCAAATTGTATTTTAACAACCCCCCCAGGGGGTGCTGACGCCCTGGCCACTGGGCTTCTGCAGCTTCCCGCCTGAAGCCTGGCACCATCGGCTTATCAGAGTTCCCTGGGATTTCCCAAAGCCTTTCTCTGTGTAATGGGATTGAGAACAGGTGAGAAGATGGCATGGGAAACTCAGGTCCCCTGCCTTTCTGCTTCCCCTGTGGGCCCCTCTCTATTGGTGCAGCTGTTAAAATCACTGAAGCAGTTGTTCATGAATATTTCAGGGCTTCTGACAAATCCTGAGCCTGATCAGCAGGGCACAGGGGCAGGACCCCAGAACTACCTGACCTTACAGCCTGTTACTAATAAAACTAGTTATTTATTTATTGAATCCTAATGGGGTTCCTAACTCTGGAAGGAGATGGCCTTGGTAAACAAGGAGCTTACGTCTGATAGGGATAGAGGTCATGATGGACCTTCTCCCTACTCAGTTTCTACAGGAAGAGTGCTGGGGACATTCTCAAGAGTGAAATTTAAGTGGGTTCTATTATTTGGTGATTAGTTACAAACTGACTAAAATGAAGGGTAAAAAACAATAAATGAAGTTTATTAGAAGGTGTGTCAGCCAGGGTTCAATCAAAGAAACAGAACTAGTAGAAGACATATATCAAGAGGTTTACTACAAAAATGTTAATTGGCTTACAGGATGGTGGGGCTGGCGAGGCAAGTCCTGACTCCATAGAATAGGTGTCAGGAAGGGCAGGCTGGAACTTGCAGGCCTGGACAGAAGCTGCTGTCTGTAGGCAGACTCCCCTCTCTTCTGGAAAACCTCCACTGGGCTCTTAAGGCCTTTCACCTGATTGGATCAGGCCCACCCAGGTGATCTAACATAAGCTCTTTGAGTTAAAGTCAACTGCTTAGGAACTTTAATCACACCTACAGAATACCTTTATGGTAGCATCTAGACTGGTGTTTGATTGGATAACTCGGGACCATAGCCTAGCCAAGTTGACACATACAACTGATCAGCACAGGGCACAGAGAAGCTCCAAGAATAAAGGGGAAGCCACACTAAAAGGACCAAAGACTAATCTGGAAGTCGGAGTAGCTGGAGCTCAGGGAATGCTTCCTCTGGGAGTCACATTAGGGAGAATAGTTCCAACCAATTTAGACCTCATGTCATTTCTGCTCAAAGTGACAATTCCTGAGTTTATAGGATACCTTCAATTTAATTCCAAAAATCACAGACGTCTTCTTCACTCTCCCCTATTCCGTCGATATATCCCCCTCTCACTGTGTCCTTGCTGGACATGGGGCCCCAACAGTAGTGATATATTTACTCATTTGCCCAGCTACCCTACAATTCACACAAAATAGTTTCAGAATTACTCCATCAATGCCCCTATTGACAAAAAGCACTCGAATTGAAGTTCAAGCTTCCTTTATACTGTTTTGTTTTTAGACTATATCCCACTATCCGTGGACAGTCATAATATTGTGTTCAAAAGTTGCTAGAATTGTTTTTTGTGTGGGCGTGTGATTTAAAGTATCATCATGATATACAGTTCAGTTTGTTCATTTCTGTTTGGGTTCAACGTTAGGGTTTGCTTTCTAGACCCTTTTAAATTTGATTTTGTTCTTTAGAAATATTCACAAGGATCAAGTGCCAAAGTCTTATTTAAGAAGGTATATTCAGTGAAGTCTCCCTCCCATCACCTCCCTTTTCCCAGCATTGCTATCACCCTTTTAGGGACTGTTCCATTGTGTGGAAACTGGCCATGATAAGTGAACACAAACAGATCCAGACAGTCAGGTGTAGCTCCCTGGACTCTGAAACTTGAGCAGGTGACTCGACAACTCAGGGAGGTAGGTCACTTGTCATCAGAAGCGATGGTGGTGAGCTCTGCCAGGAAGCTCTGCTCCAGTTTTGCAGCCCAGCTCTCCTGAGATTGCGGGGTGCCTGCGGGTTCTGAGTCCACTGTTCCTGGCTCTGGTTGAGTGTCCCAGCCCAACAACCTTCCAGGAGGTAACCGACAGCTTCTGTTGACACTCTCTACAGTCAGTTTCTGTTGCTTATGCTCAAGAAGCCAGGTTCATTCTTTCATTTGATGATAATTACCGCGCTCCGGTGAACGTATTGTTCTAGGCCTGAAGAATGCAGCTGTGAACAAAACAGAAAATTCCCGTCTTTCTGGAGCTTACAGTCTAGTAGGGGAGACGGACAATGCAGAAGAGAAATGAGGAAGATAGGTGGGACATTGGAAGGTGGTAAGTGTTTTAGAGAAACATGAAGCTGAGGAAAGGGAAAGGAAAGGGGGTGGGTGGGTATCAACTTTAAATGTGGTGGTCGGGAAGGCCACACGAGAAGCAGACGGCTGAGTAAACACTTGTAGGACCTGAGGATACAAGCTGTGCAAGATAACTGGGAGAAAAGAGTTTCCAGGCACAGGGAACAGAACATGCAGTGGTGCTGAGGCAAGGTGTGTCTGGTTATTGGGGGGCATCAATGTGCCCAGAGATGAGTGAGCATGCGGAGAATGGTGGATGAGGTCCGAGGGGAAGGGGTGGGGTGGGGTGACTGTGCAGGGTCCAGTAGACCATAGTAAAGACTTGGGATTTTTCTCTGAGAGAGATGGGAGCCATGGGAGGGTTCTGAGCGGAGGAGTGGTGTGATCCTTCTGGCTCCTGAGTATAAAATGGACTGCAGGAAGCAAGGCAGGTAAGCGGGGATACCAGTGAGGAGACAGAAATTACGCAGTAATCCCCAGAAATTATGGCACTTTAGACCAGGCTGGCAGTAGGGGTAGATATATATTTTAAAACTGTCTCACCTAACATCATCTTATACACTCTCTGTGGTACCTGTGTATACTTGGGGAATTGCTGTATTAAAAAACAAAGAGTTCAATCCCATGCCACAGACTAGAGGTCCTGTTGAGTTCCAAGGAGAAAGAGACTCCTGAGGGTGGTTGGCCTTCAGTGTCTCAATTGTCCTTAGAGTAACAGGCAGAGTAGGGCTATTATTATAATGGTGCAGATGAAGAAACAGTAGCTTTGGGCTCTAGTGGGGAATCAGACTAAAAAAAAAGTAAATAAATGAAAAAATGGCTAGTTGTCATAAAAGCCACGAGAAGGGATAATAAGTGAGATAGGAATTGGGCGAGTGGGAAAAACCTAAGAAGGACTATATTCTAAAGAAAGAAAAAGAGTCAGCTAAGAGAAGAATGGAACGGCAGTGGAAACAGCATGAACAAAGGCCCTGAGGCAGGAGTGTGTGGGCCAAGCCAGAGAAACCGAGCGCAGCAGTTTGGGTTTTGCTCTAAGCTGCTCCTTCTGTTCAGCTCCCATTTCACATGCACGTGGCCAGGCTGCCTTAGCTCCAGCTCAGCTGTTTTGTTCTTTGGTGTAGAATGTGGAGCCATTTCTTAATTGCTCTATATTTAGCTTTGCTTAAAAATCTATAATTTAAAAACCACCAAGGGCTGGGCTGGTAATTCAGCTTCCATGGTCCATTTACTCTGGCCTCGGCTGCTGAGCCAGCCCACCAAGGTGACAACGTGTGCCAGTCACGATGAAAGTGTTCGTTAGCAGAACATCTGCTCTCCCAGAGCTGGCCTGATTCGAGTTGCCAAACCCCAGAGCCAATCCCAGGGCCCCTTGGTTTAATTTCCTACAAAGGGGGGCTGGGCAGGGGACAGCAGAAGTGCCGGGGCCCAGTGGAGGGGTGGCCAACAGCATCGCAGATCCTGGGTCCATTAAAGCCGGGGCTGTGCTATTGATAAACCACATCGCTTCCTCTCTCTGGGCCTCAGTTTCCTCACCTGGCAAGTGGAGTGAATAAAATCAAGGCCCTAGATCTGGGAGGCATTCTTATCTACTATTAGTGGGAGTGTCACCTGGCACACCTTCTTGCAGGGGCCTATGACAATATTAAAGTCACATCCTCTTTGATCTGGCAATTCCCCCTCTAAGAAGCTTTCTTCCAGGTGCGCTCACATATTTGTGCAGACAGTAGGCACCAAGATATTTACATCAGCACAGCCTGTGACGGCAAAGGATTGGAAACAACCTCAATGTCCATCGTAGGGAAGTGGTTGTATAAATCATGGTGCATCGATACAAAGGAATATCGTGAAGCCTTTGAAAAGAACCAGGCAGATCTATATGTATGGATAAGGTAATGATGCCTAAAGTATATTGTTCTGTAAGCCTGCAAAATATTTGTGTGCATTTTTGTCTTTAAAACAGGTGATGATACAATATGCCTGCGCACGGATGTTGTATCTGTAGAAAGAGACGCAAGGCTGGAACCAGCGGTGGCTGTGGGGGCCTGCGGGACAGGGTAGGAGGGAGGTTTCCTCTTCACTGAATATTCTCTTGATACCATTTGAAGTTTTTCCTACATACGTGGTTAAATAAATAAATCACATCAATTTTAAAATGTACTACATGGCTACAGAACCAGATAGATAACAACAGTGACAGAAACGGGCTGGGTGTGAAACGACAGGGAACAGTGGGGATGCTGGTGACCTGGAGGGCTTGGTCTCCCTGAAAGGGACAGCTGTCACTCAGCCCCACTCAGTCGTGGTCATGGGGCAGGGGCCCAGTGTGGCCAGACCTGACTTCTCAAGAAAAAAAGAAGTTAGAATTTTAATGGAAACTCTTCTGATGCTTAAGTGTTGGCAACAGGTTAAAAACTGTTATAAACAAAACACTGTGGGTCAAAAAAGGCTGGAGCCAGCGTTTGTGCCTGGCATCCAGTTTGTGGCTGCTGTAGTGGGGGATTTTTGTTTCCTTTCAGCTTTCACCGTCCTCTGCCTGGGACCCTTGCAGCCATGTGCATGTGTATTTGCATATGTATTAGTACATGTATTTGTATGTGCACAGTGGGCCTTTTTCAGGTTGTTACAGGTGACTCTGTAAATGGTGGCCCTGGCCAGTGAGGCACGGTGATGGCTCCATGCCAGCTGCCAGGGTAATGGAAAAAGCCCTGGGCGTTTGTGAGCATGGGATGCTTGGCCTGAAGGCGGCCTTGGTTTCCTCATCTATGAAATGGGTACAGTCACCATCTTGCTCTGTAGGAAGTTGCAAGGATGAAATGAATGAGAGAATTTTCAAAACAGCAGGACACTGTGTGACATTGCTTTGTGGAACAAAGCCTGGGCGACACACACTAGGCCTCCCAGGAAATTTCCTTCCTACCCCCATCCTCATGGCGTCTTGGAGAGTTTTCAGCCCTATAGAGGAAGTTCAATGAAGCTAAGGTCACACACACCCAGACCCTAATACCAGCCCAGCAAAGCCACTGACCCTCGTTGGATACTTAGAGACGCGCACCCAGGCGCAGGCACAGACCCTCCAGCCACACCAGCATGGAAATGAGCTTTATTAAGAATTGTGTTTGAGCCCAGAGGGAGGTGATTTTCTACCCCCTGTGAAATGACCTGACGCAGGAAAATAAAATGTTCAAACCAGATCACTATGGAAAACTACAGCAGAACAAAAACTTCTTAAGTCATCCCCACTTTTGCCAGCAATATCAACGTACTCTGATTGCCTACTTGTATCCAATGGTGAGTAAGAACCACCCTTAGCGTGGTCTGAGCGCCACAAGAAAGAGGTTAGAATTGAACAGGTGATAAATAATGAATTAAAAAACAAGTATTTATTTCCTTCCCTTTAATGGTGAGTAGCTGCCTGTTTCCTTTTGAATAAATGTTTCTTAGACTATAGCTCTCAAAAATAATATAAATAAAGCCAGCCTTTCCTCATAAGAAGACTAGTTATGGCAGATGCTTTGCAACCGCGTGGAAGGGGAATTAGGCCAGGGTGGTACAGGGAGGCGATTATCAATCTACACAAGACTCCTGAACAATCTGGGAAGAGAAGCCTCAAAGACACACTTGAAAGGTGATGCGAAGGGTGGACTGATCAGCGGGGTGAGGGGCTGTTTCTCCAATTATGGGCCTGGTGGGAATCTGGAGAGAGAGAGCTCTTGGTATAAAACTCTGGGACGCAAATCAGCTCCGGAGCCTGAAGCCCGCTGCGCCGCTGGGTCTAGATGCTTCTGGATTTCAGCAGAGCCGTAAGGGGGGAAATGAGGCCCGTTTCACATCCCTGATGACTTCGCAGTCGGGCACCTCAGCGCCACTCGTCTCCCCTGCTCGCCTCTCCTGGCTCTTGGCCCAGCCAGCCTCAGGCGGATCAGAGCGGTGGCTGCTGGGTGCTCAGTGCCTCACTCTGGAACTTTCGGACCTACCCTCTTTCCAACTTCAAATCAACCAAACCAATTGGGATTTGGAAACAGAATGAGGCAGCTTTAGGATTTGAACCCAAGACTCACTCCTCTAATGCCCAAGGTCTTTCCACTAAGAAAACTTCCTGGGCTTCCAATTGTTTGGGGGGGGGGGGAGTGAAGTCCCTAGCCTGGCATTGTGGGTCTCAACCCTCCTGTCCCTTCTGACATCTGCCAGCATCTCCACTCCAGCACAGACATCCTTCCCACCTGCCATTTCTGGAATGCTCCTTGAACCACCTTGCAAATGCCCTTCACCTGGATGCTCTGTCATCTCTCTCACCCTGCTCATGGCTCGCCACAGGCTCTGGGCAGCCTGCGCTCCCCTCTTTATTGTGGTTTACAGTGTGCATACCTGAACCCCTCCTCCGCACTTCACAGAGCACATCTGTAAGGACATGCCATTGTCCCTGTAGTCCTTCGACTTATACACTTGGCCTAGAAGAAAGGGCTGGGCCCAGCCCCAGTTCCACTGTTGCAATTCAGCGCTCCTGGCCTCACGGCCTCATTTTGATAAAGCTAACAATCCTGGTCCCACTAACAGATCTTTGGGGGGAGGAGGACCAGGAGATAATGAATTGAAAACAACATTAAACTTGGAAAGTAAGTTGTGTGTTATTATGGCTATTTATGTGTTTTGTGTTTTCCTCAGTTACATTTTGCCTTCCGATGTTCCCGGGGAAAGGATGCAGGAGAAAGTATTTTCCCAGTTTTTATAGCTGGAGAAACGGGAACCTATGCAGGCTGAGTGACAGACTTAAGGAGGAAACAGAAATAGCGCCCCGAGAGGGTCTTTAACTTTCTAACTTCTTGCGTTTTCATTAGATCGCAGGGTCTCTTTAACAGCTCCTCTGTCCTTACTCCCTGAGAAATAATAATTTTCATAACCAAATCCAGCAAGCTCTTGTCCCTACTTTGCAGTAGAAAGAGATTCTGAGGCCAGACTGGCTCAGGGAGCCTTCGCTGAGTTGGAGCCACAGTACGAGCTTAGGGATGAGGCAGGACAGTGCACTGGTTGGGCATGTGGGCAGCCTGTCCCTTTGTCCCTGACCAGCTGGGCAACAGTGGGCACCTTGGTTAACTCTGAGTACTCGTAAAGAACTCAGAACAATGCCAAGATTAAGTGAAGTCTCGATAAAACTACCTTTTATTTTCCCATCAAATGGTAAGCGCCTACAGTGTACTAGACATTGTTGTAGGCATTGGACACACGGCAATGACCAAAACACAGTCCCTGCCTTCATAGGGCTTATAGCCATGTAGGGAAACAGATGACAAACACATAAATGAACACATTTTTAAGTAATTTGGTTAGCCTTTATTCATAACTACCATTTTATTGGCAGAGAATGTGAACATCTATCAGGTCCTTGATTTTAGACTTCTACATGACTTGGCTTCTAAAGGTTCCAATTTTATATCAAAGTCTCGATGCCAATTGGTCACCAGAAAGTAAATGCCCAGGAGATAACAGTTCTACTGTAGCCTAAGACTAAATGTATGAAGTCAGGGTTTGCATAAATTAGGGTTTGCAAACCCAAATGCTTGCTGAGGTCAGGTGAGCCACATAAATAAAAGCAGTGGGCTGGCATTGGGAGATCCACAGGCAGAAGTGGACCCAGGGCGGCCCAATTTTCTACTATTTTTTTGAGATGAGGGCCAACTAGAATTTTTGTATGAGATTTCCTGATATTTGTTTAATGGCAACAAATTCACCTTTAAGATGAAATCGTTGCATCAGGCCAAGTGTGGGTTAGACTCTTCTGTAGGCCAAGTGCAGCCTGAGACCACAATTTGCAGAGATCCTTGGTTTATGTCATTGCGTGTAATTTTCAACCTTGTCCTAGACTGCCCTGCCTCTGGAAGACATTGCAATTTTCTTCCTTTTGTCTTTTCCCCCAGTATCCTCTGTGGCCTCTGTCCTTGTCAACATTTTCGGTGCGAGCCATCGCATTACTGGAAAGCTTGGCGAGCTCGGGCTGTCGAATCCTCTCCGCAGCAGCCTGCTTTTTGGTGGGCCTTGGAGTGCATCTGAGCGTGGGGAAAATTATGCATTCCTGTTCTCTTAACTTTACTAATCACTGATTCTTTGTTCTTTCCATCTTTCTGGCAATGGTTGTTTTCTTTGCATATTAATATGTCTCCCAGTAGAATCTGGGAGGGAGCACACGTGAGGCATAGCAAGGACATACAGACACATTCATCGTCAGTCTGGCTTAATACAGATGAAACCAGAACCCCTCAGCCTCCTCTGCTTACCCCAGACATCCAGGAGACTTTGGCTCTTTGTTTTCCAAAGATTACAGGATTAGGGTAACTGGTTGCCCTGTCCCAGAATATAATCAGCCGCACGGTTGAGCTGGGCTCAATTCTGCACCAATGGTGAGTGACTGGCCGAGAATTTGGGGCCAGGCCCATATGTGAGTGTGAGTGAGTCTTTATTTCTGGGTTCTCAGAGCCAACTAAGGCAGCTTTGAATCATAACATGCTTTTCGTGGCTTTGGACCCTGGCCTTCATGAAATGGAATTCAGAGGTGATGAATTGGGATTTTCAGTGCCTGTATTTCAAAGCTGCCCTTCAAGCAAACTTACAAATCTCCACCACCTTCTAAGGTACAGGCTCAGAAAGTTGAGAGCACATCACACTCACTGGGAGGGCGTGAAAACACAGGCTTCCGGCCCCTCTTCCAGATTTTGCTTCAGAAGGTCTAGGATAGGACCCAAGAAATTTGTATTTTTGGAAAGTTCCCAGGTGATGTGGATGCTGTTGGTCCAGGGACCACCCTTTGAGAACCACAGACCTAAGGAACTGGCAAACTGATGTCTAAAAAAATCAGGAAATACTTGCTTAAAATACCTGTGGCTTTTAATGATATTTAGAGGCTGCCATCCTGGTGGAAATTGTCACCAGCACAGTGGCCTTGGACAAGACACTTACTCTGAACCTCAGTTTCCCATCTGGAAGCTGAACATTTCAGCCCTAATTCCTGCACAAGTGTGCACGTGCTCAAGGTGTATGGGAGGCAAATGATCCATGTTTTTTTCTCTCTCTCTCCCTCTCCCTTTCACTCTCTCTCTCGAATCACATTGACTGCTTTCAGAATAAATCATTAGGGTTCCTTTGATTGTAAGTGATGAAAATTGAATTCTAACAAGCTTAAGTAAAAATGGGATTTGATAGCTTTCTTAACCACAAAATTGGGGTAGACTTTCAGGTATGGATGGATCCAGGGGCTGAGGCAAGGTTTGCCTGAGGTGGGTATGTCTGTAGGTATTTGCTCAGCTTTCCAACTGTTGGGTCCATTCCCAGGCAAGATTGATGCCAGCCAGGATATCAGAGTCTCTTCAGGCTACAATAAGAAAATGCCACAGACTGGAGAGCTTATAAGCAACCAAACTGATTTCTCACAGTTCTGAAGGCTGGAAGGCCAAGATCAGTGCCAGTGTGACAGGCCAAGGGCCCTCTTCCAAGCCCTAGACTTCTCATTTGTGTCCTCACCTGGTTGAAGGAACTAGAGCTCTCTCTGGAGCCTCTTAGGACACTAATCCTACTCATAAGGGTTCCACCCTCATGGCTTAAGCACCTCCCAAGGTCACACCTTTTAATCCCAGCATTTGTGGACGTTAGGATTCCAACAAACGAATTTTGAAAGAACACATTTATACCACAGCACATGCCATGCTTAAAAATGTCAAAGTTCCCAGTACATGGAAATAAAAGAGAGGGCCTCTGTATTAGTTTGCTAAGGCTGCCATAACAAAATGCCACAAACTGAGCGGCTTGAACAACAGAAATTGCTTGTCTCATGATTTCGGAGATGAAGTCTGAGATGAACGTGTGACCAGGGTTGGTTCCTTCTGAGGGCTGTGACAAAGAATCTGTCCCATGCCTCTCCCCTGGCTTCTGGTGGTTTACTGGGAATCTTTGGTGTTCTTTGGCTTGTGTAAACATCACCCACCCCCCCCTTCATCTTTATATGGCATCCTCTCTATGTGCGTGTCTGTCTGGGTCCAAATTCCTCTTTTAACAAAGACACTAGTCATATTGGATTAGGGGTCCATCTTCCTCCGGTATGACCTTAACTGATCACATCTGCAATGACCCTGTTTCCAAATAAGGGTCCATTCTGATCTACTGAGGCTACTGAGTTAGGGCCTCAACATATAAATTTGGGGAAGACAGAGTTCAAACCACAGCAGCCTCTTTCATGAGAGTGACCAGGGCTGCATTTTATGGGCTCTAATGACTCACAGCCCCATCCCTGAGCTCATCACTGTGACGCCAGGCCCTAGAAACTTTTGTGAAGCCCACACAACCCAAAGCACAGGGACTGATGGTGGGAGAAGGGAGGGTCTTCAGGAAAATGGGGGTGTCGTTAGAAGAAGCATGAGTGAACGTGGGATGCCCCAGACCAGCAGGAGAGGCCGTGACCGAGGACCTGGGCAAGAGCTGAGGCTCTGGAAGCGGGAGGCTTAAAGGATGGGCTTGAGTCTGTCCCACTGAAAACAAATCATTCGTGCGCTGTCATAAATCAAAAAGGGCAGCCGAGCTGCCAAGCTGGTTTTGGCTCTTCTGAGGCACCCTGGCAGCCACGCTGGCTCTCGGTAGCTTTGTGCTGTACGTTCCTTTCTTTACACGTTGGAAGATTAAAACAATAGCTTCTGGTTATCATCCGGCACATTATTGATTAAAATCTTTGCCCGAAGACCTTCCATCTCACTTTTCAGCATGGCCTGATTTACTTTCCCTTTACTCCCTGTAACGTGTGATTAATGCTGATCTCCGGAGTCCCGGTGAGATGAAGCTGTGTGTCAGGTACAATTTGTCAGCCTGGAAGTATAGATTATTTTATGTTTCTCGAACTTTGTGGCCAAGGGAACACAGCTCTTGATTGTTAAATCCATCCACACTTCCCCCCTGGGCTATGAAATGCCAGAAACATTAAATAGCCCACTTAATACATAACCTCATTCTGTATGCTTGACTATTTTGTTTTTAATTTTTCTTTCCCTTTCCCGGCTGCTCACATGAAATGGGATCAAAGAAAAAAATTATCCTCACTGGATTTTGTTAAAATATTAATAGGTTAGGGTTGACTGGCTAAATTGAATATCTTTGCTGATCTCACTTGCATGTTTAACTTGTGCTTAGGAAAATATGTTTCCTAGGTGATAACCTTTTATGTACCAGCCCGACTTCATTGAAATGCATAGAGATAAAAATATGTCACGCTCAGCGGCTATGCTATTCTTGGGCGGCACTGTGATTATTCAGATGGTAATTGACCCCCACCTGTAGACAGCTCCGATTCTGTAGTCAATCATTCCATTTGATGTTAAAATATGTGAAAGTACAATTATATAATTTACATTACAAATCATGCTGAATGCCAGGGGTCTGAACCGCTGACAAATGCAAAGGAATCAGGGGCCAGGGGAGACAGAGGCCTGGTCAATAAATGAAGTGAATTACACCCGGCAAAGGGCTCAACTTTTCTTATTTGTGTCCGCAGGGCCTTTGTGCATGTGTCATTGAAAGAGTAGCGATGGTCTTCTCTTCGCACCATAAATGGCAGGTTTGAGACGCCTTTCTAAAGGATGTCTCCCGCTTTCTGGCAGGGAATCGCTCCTGCCATTAAGTAAAGAAGCGAGGGCTCGTCCAGGCCAGAAGGGAAAGTGGATCCATTAAGGGGAAGACCGTGTCAGATCTGGGAGGTTATGGTGGCTACTTGGTTCCAAACCCAACACAGGCTTGAGTGGTAGCTTGAAAATTAGGCTTGCATGTTTCCAAACTCCACATCTTGGACGTCAGACTTGAAACTTGTCTTAATTTTATTAGGAGTCGTGGCTATTACTTGTCTAGCATTTAATGTATGCTCGGCCTCAGGTCAAGCATTTTAGATGTGTTATGTAGGTAACCCTTGCCACACAGCCATGTGACCTGGGTCTCTCTCAGCCCCCATCCAGTGAACAGTGTGAGCACAGAGTGGTTACCGGGCTTGTCCAGGGCCATTTCCTTAGAAGGCGGAGAAGTGGGTACTGGCAGAACCTGGGCCAGTAGGTGACCTCCCTGCTTTTCCGGATCAGGCATCAGATGCTTACAGTGACCACACAGGACTGGGGAGGTCACATGACATGGCCTCTGCTGCAGTGGGGCTTATGGGAAAGAATGGGGGTTGGGGTGTAAGTGGGGATCCTTGGTGAGGAAGGTCCAAGCAGGGAGCCCACCAGCCGTAGGGTTCCCAGTAGAGTTGGATTCTCCATTGATGTCAAGGGGAGGGCAGACACCAGTCCTGCTCAGGTCTTGTTGATGGGGGAGCCTTCAAGAGCTCTTGTGGGCCCCGGAGGAGGCCTGAGTCTTTCTCCTGTGTGTGCCTCACACCTGGTGCATGGGAGCCATCCAAAGCCAGGCTCTTCATCTTTCTTTGCCCCACTCCAGAGCAGCTGGGCTGGCGGTCCCTAGGCCTCTGGCTTCTAGAGTGGGTGCAGAACTGGTCCAGGCATGTGAAAGAAAAAGCTCTACTCCCCCCAAAGTGACTTTGGGCATCTAGAGCTGGGTTGGTTTCTGATGTGCGCTCCTGCTCCTTGGAATGGGCCGGGGCCCCCTGCCCTGTTGACTAAGCAGTGCAGGCTCACTGCCAGTGCCTCTCACAGGGGATGAACGAGCCTCTGCGTGGCATCCCCCGGCAGTCCCCGGGAAGAGTACATTTTGGGCTGCGTCACCTGGAGCAGATGCCCGACATTAGTCACCTTCATGATTTTTATATCCCACCCTCCTGTACCGTTAATCACTTAGCATAATTGTTAAGAGCAGAGAGTCTGGGGATAAACAGCAGGGTTCAAATCCCAGTTCTGGCCATCTGCTGGCTATGAGATCTAGGATAAGTTAACCTCTCTTTGCCTCAGTTTCCTCATCTGTAAGGGAAGTGTCAGTGTAAGAAACATTCAGACCTGTGAAGAATTTTTGTGAGCCGAGCTGGTGACAATTGCCCGGAAGCAAAATCTCAATGCATTGAGATAATGCTCCAGAGAATGGCAGTTTGGCACCTTATTTTATACATTGAGAGAAGACATAGGTGGGTTACCTGAAATCCATTGGTGATAGATTAGAGAGGCAGGAGACGGGATAGTTAATAGTCAACAATAAATACAATAAAAATAACAATGAGAGGATTTGTAGTCTCTGCTCTGGTGCATTGGTCATGCCCTGAGGGGCCCAGAAAAAAGGAAGTTACCCTGACATCCCAAAGGTACGTTACTGATGCAAAAGACAATAAACAGGCTCAGTTAAGGTAAAGCTTGATTTTTGTCAGGGAGGCTTCTAGCCTAGGACATGACTACCTGCCATAAACTGCTTTTAGTTAAAAAGTTTTAAGTTCAGGCCATTTTTTTGTGGTTATTTTAGGTCTCTGAGTTTGCAAGGCCACCACACAGGCCTTCCCTCAGCTTGTCAGGTTAGCATCTGGCCCCTTTCTGTCCATAGACGTAAGCTATAGTATTCACCTTCTAGAGTTATAAGAATTAAAAGAGTTAAAATGCAAAGCACTTTGAACAATGTCTGATACATAGTAAGACTACATGTAAAGTGTTAAATAAAATTTCCTTTTTTCTTAAATAAGGATTATCTTTTTTACCTGATTGTGTATAAATTAAATTTATTTCTAATAAACTTAAAAATATATAACTATTGAATAGTGTTTTAAATTCCGTTCACAGACTCCCAGTGGCTTGGTTACTGTACTCTGGAAAGCCCCAAGGCATCAAGTTCAAACCCCTTGGCCTGGCATTCAACCCCCCAACTGTCCCCCATGCACCTTTGCCACACTGTCTCTTACTAATGTACCATACACCCTGTGCTCTGTTGATTTACATACTTAGAAGATTCAAAGTTGTTTTGTTATTTTATCAGGAGGAAGTATACTCAGTGGTTATGGACACAAGTCTAGGGTCAAATGACATGGATTTGAATCCCAGCTCTGTGCCATCTTAGCATCCTGTGTCTCAGCTTTCTCATCTGTAACATCTGGAAAATAATAGAATCTCCCTCTTTAGAGAGTTTAGGAGAATTAAACGAGTTGATTCATGAAAATACTTAATGAAAGGTTAATGTCGATGGTGTGCGGGCAGGCTAAATAGCCATCTCAGATGGTGAGTAAAGAAAAATTGAATTTATTTGAGGAAAAGGGGCTGGGGATATCCAAAGGGAAGGATTACGCAGCACTGAATCAAAGGGTATTGGGTCCATAATGGCAGCAAAAATGTACTTAGGATAGTGAGACAAGGAAGGTGCGTGGAAGAAGTAGCCGGGGAGCCCAGGCTGGGCTGCTCTGGCTCACTGAGAAGTCAGAGAGAAGGGGACCTTGGAGGCAGGTTCAGAGGGTAAGCCCTGGATGAGCTGCCTCTGCCCATTTCTCCCCTGGTTACAAGTCTCGTGGGGTCCCTTCAGAGGGAAGAAGAGGGATGGAGGTGGCACCGGCGTGCTTCACTGGTGGGGAGCGCACACCAGGTATTTACCTCTTTCTTGCAGGTGGGAATCTCAGAGGAGGGTCTCAATAGAATATTCATCAGCTCACGTCTCCACTGATTGGTCTCTGCCAGGGCAGGGGGTCGTTAGTCCATGTAGCTGGTCCTGAGGCAGCCAGGGGGCCACTAGTCGGGTTTCACTGCTTTTCTGGGCCAGGACCTGAAATTCAGCTGAGGCCTAGATGCTATCTTTAGGGAGGAAACCCTCAGGGGGCCTAAACAGCAGGATCAGCGATATGCTGGGGGAGGATACGTTACCCTGGGGACCAGGTTCTTGTTTTCTCAGCTTTGCCCCTTGCTGGGCACCCGGGGCTTTCGCCCTGGTGAGTTTCTTCTGTACCTGGTCTTTGCTCTGCTCACGTCTGTCTAACACTTAATAAAGGGCTTGGTCAAAGTGAGTGCTCCTTAAATGTGAGCTAAACTAGTCGTTGCTATTTTGGTCACATTTATATGTTAAATAAAAGCTCTTAAGCTCAGGTAATGATGCAGAGAATGAAGCGGGACTTCCCTGCTCAGGCTGTGGAACAACTATTTGAATAGCTCCAAGGTCTTTTCTGGCCGCTGGAGGCTGCTCAGCAGAGAGCGGGGTGTGGGAAGCTGACCTGGGACCGGGCCGGCCACGGCTCCCTCAATCAGAAGCCCCGGCCACAAATCTCGCACTCGGTGAACCCGCCAGACGCTCCGGCCCGGGAAAATTTCCCAAGCACTTTTGGGGGGCTCATTTTGAAAGTGAATTGAGACATTGTCTTTAATTAAAGTGGCAATCTGCCTCCACGAGCTTCCCTGTCCCTAGGTGCTCAGAGGATGGCCTCTGCGATGTCCCCTCCCTGCCTCCTCTCCCTCGTTTTAATTTCAAGCCCATCAGAAGGCCAGTTTACTAAATTGGTTTTAATGGAAATTTAGACAACATGAATGATAATGACATGCAAAATTATTCCTTGGCTAATGAACAGCCAGCGGCGTTGGGGTTAATCGTTTGCTTCTGGTGTCAGCTTATTTATGCTGAAACAGAACCGTAATAGGGTTCCCAACTAAAACGTTTCATCTTCCCCGGCATCACTTACCTTAGGGTGTATTCTTTATCATTAGTCATTGTTTAGTAATCGCCCCCACTTTGGACCCATTTGTGAGTTAATTACCTAGTTAAACTCGAGTGATAGAAAACCTGTCGGATCCAAAGCTCTGTACACCCAGAAATATGGTCCTCACTGATCTTTTATTTATTTATTTTTAATTCTGACCTGAGGATATTTTTCCCATTGCTTCTCAGAGAGAGTAGGAGGGAAAGAGGGAGAGAGGTAGAAACATCGATGTGAAGGAGACACGTAGATAGGTTGCCTCCCGCACTGGCTCCGGGGCTGGGGATCGAGCCTGCAACCGAGAGATGTGCCCTTGGCTGGAATCAAACCCGCAGGCAGACGCTCTGATCGCGGGGCCCAGCTGGCGAGGGCTTCTTCACTGGTCTGTATAGCAACTGGCCATAGTGACCAGCTGGGGATCAAGGGGCCCTCATAGCCTCTGGCTAGCTGCAAAGATCCCCTCCACTGTCTCCACACAGAGCACTAAGACTCAGGCAGCGGAGGGACCGTCCCCTTCTAGATACTCCTGTACCTTCCGTAGGACTCAGTGTCCCCATTTAAAAAGCTAGGCGGTTAGATCAGAAGATCAATGCTTTCTTAACCTGGGGAGGTTCTTCAGGAGTTCCTGCTGGGAGATCCTGATAGATTGCCGGTCAGTTTCTCATCTAGAGGAGAACTGTTCATCTAAGTAGGTCTCCCTTTTACAGATAGGTTTTCTGAGTGAGCTTTTATCTGGAAAAACAACAAAAAAGGGAAGTGAGGATTACACTATTTAAATTTTTAAAAAGTTTAGACTATGGACCAGATTTATAATTCCTAAATTTACATCAAAATAATTTAGACTGATTTCTTGTATTAACACAGGCAGCAAAAGAAAAATGTACATTGAACTATCAAAATTCACAACTTGGATGCAATCCAAAGTCACCATCAACAGAGTGACAAGGTGACCAACAGAGTGGGACTGGAAATTCCTTATACCTGATAAGGAATGAATATCCAGAATATCTAAAGGGTTCCCACAATTCAACAACAACAACAAACCAAAGAACAGATTCAAATATGGGCAGAGGACTTCAACAGATAATTCTCCAAAGGACATATACGAATGACCAAATAAGCACGTGGAAAGGTGCTGAACATCCCTAATCTCTGGAGAAACGCAGATCAAAGCCACACAAGATATCACTTCACACCTATCCACCTCGCTCAAAGCATGATTATGAAGATTAAAGGGCAAAATACACAGAAAGTGTTTAGCACAGCAAAACCCTCAATAAATTATTAATATGTCAGTGAGTTTATCTGACACAGACCTACTATGTGCCAAATAAGGTGCTAGGTGCTTATATGGACCATGTCCTACCAGTGACCTTGCAGGAGGGTTGGGGAAAAGGTTAAATGGTGGCAAAGGGATAAGATGTTTAAAGGTAGGTTGGTTTCTGATGACGTCTTTATATCAGGCTGTTCTTAATTTTGCTTCATTTAGAAATACCGAGATATTGGTGGGGGGGCTACCTCCTTACTCCGTTTCTAAGACTGTGTCTAATTCCTAAAACGCCTGGAAGCGAGTTTAGCACTCTGAATTCGGCCCGCTCGCGTCACACCCACCTGGGACTCACCGGAAGGCCAGACCAAGGCACTTCACGCAGGCCCTCCGGGAAAGGCAGGATTGGGCCACGCTCTCTGAGCAGATGTCAGAACCAGCCCTCGGAAAGCCACCAAGCGCCATGAGCTGCGGCAGCAGAGCCGGGAGGGGCCCTGGGTGTCCAGTTCAACCACTCCACCCTCTGGCTGGGGAATCTGTGGCCTTGAAAGTGGAAGGGCCCCCGTATCACTCAGGGCTTGAAGTCTCAGAGGGGTGTGCAATTGTGACAGACTAATTGTCCATCTTGGTACCTGCCTCCTGAGCACCTGCCCCCATGGGGGCCTCTGCTTCCTGATGGGCCTCTGTCCTTGTGAAAACTGACTTTGCCTTGGCCCTGTTCCTTATAACTGTTAGAAATGATTAAATAAGACAATTTAAATGACACAAATTATTTAACACTTCATGAAGTGGGCAGTCTTCATGCCCAAGGGTCCAGAGGACTACAAAATAGGGTGGAAAGCAGGAAGCTTTTATAGGATTAAAAAATAAGAAATAAGAAAGGAAAAATTAGAAATTGAGTTAAGTGCAAGGAAGTAAATACAGAGCCCAAGATGGCTAGGCGTTTATTTGGTTAACTCGATATACATACTGCATTTCTGGTCACTTGGGGCCAATTACAGGGGCGCTAACGTTACCTAAGTTTCAGTTTGTTGACATGGGACCCTGGGCAGGAGCAGCTCCATCTTGGGCTTAGAAATTTCTTTCAACGTAACCATTGCTCATTCTGAGTCACAGGGAAAGGTAAATTTTGCCCTCGATGGGACATGGCAGTGCTGTGGTAGGCTGGTCGAAGAGCTTTCTTAGGCTGGGGCCTGCGATGGCCCGAGTGGCCTCTCCGAGGCAGCCCGCCTGCTCCCAGCTCAGCTCCCCCGTCTGTTAACAGCTGGGGACACGAAAGGCCCGGCGAGCCCCGAGGAAGCGCCTGCCAGTCTCACCAGAGCCTCAGGACCAGCTGGCATGCTGTCGCGAAGGGCTGAATTCCTAATTCCTTATCTTGGAAGTTCCTCTTCAGGAGATCCCACGTGGAAACTGGGAATCTATGTTTAACAGCAGCCAGGTGATTTTAGGGTTTGTCCAGCCAAGTCACTATTTCCTGCCTTTCCTTCCTCCGTGTGACTCGCAGATCAGGAAATCGAGTCTCGAAGATAAGAGATAATAATTCCGAGGGTGTAAAAATAGATCTAGAACCCACCTACCTTTTTAAAAATAATTTATCCTGCTCTTCAAAGCTTGGAGGAAGGCCGTACAAGGATCAGTGACTGCGAACAGCTCTTTCTCTCCTGTCACCTTCAGGATAAGCGTGGGCCTTTTCCTCTGGCACGGACTTCACAGCCACCCCACCCAAGAGTCCTCTATAAAAACAGCCCCCTGCCAGTGCACGGAGAAGAGGAACAATGTGCCTGGGAACAGCTCTGTCCCAAAATTACAGAAGGAAAAACATCAGCCTCTAAATAGATCAACCGTGGTGAGCCTGCTATTTGTGACCCATTGTATGGCTTCGGGCCTGGAGGTATTACTGTGCTAAGCCTCGCCGAAATTACGCTGCAGATATTAAAAGCAATTAATGTGCTCCTCTTTCATTTTACTTATTTATTTTTAAGTGCCACAATGTGATTAAGAGGCCTTCAGATGAAATCCTGAGGATCATTTTCAATGAGCAGAATGAAAGCGTCACCTTTTGGCGAACTGGCAAACAAGCGACGTGTAGAAATAAGTCCCTTCTATGTCGCTGTGGACTATTCACGAAGGGCTGATTGCTGAGGTCTCTAAATGAAATACAGAGAACTGTTCCACCTCTGTGCCGGTTTGTTTAAAATCTGCAAAGCTTTATTATGAACGCTATTTAATTATGAGAATGTCAGCCATGGAGAATTCCAAACCCACACTTCCCCTTCATAATTAGTAACAGGGCAAAATGAAACACTTTCAACAATGAAGGGTTCATATTTCAAGCTTATACAGTAGCTGCTAAAAGGCTATACTCAGAAAATCAATTTTATTAAAGTCCTTCGAGCACTAAAGGGACTTGCATGCAACTAGGCAATTTTAAAAACATGTCCAGGAGCCACGACTTTTTGATTCATGCTTTTAGTGGGGTTATTTTTTGACTATTTTCAATATTGTCTCCTTACGGTGGGGTCAGAAGTGATTTGGGGAAGGCGCAAGCCAGGCGAAGGGAACGTGTCCCCACAATTTCTCCCTGCCTCGTTTCCATCAGAAGTGGGGATCCAGGGAACAGGCAATTCAGGAGAGAGATGCATGACATTGTGCAAGACTGGGGATGGGAGAGGAAGGACAGCGGGTGAAGGAGGGCAACATCTTTCCTCTTTTATGTTTATTGTTTAAAATATATGTTTTTATTGATTTTTAGAGAGAGGAAGGACGAGGGACAGAGAGATAGGAACATAGATGAGAGAGACATTGATTGGCTGCCTCCTGCATGCCCCCAACTGGGGATTGAACCGGGGACCTCTTGGTTCATGGGTCAACAGTCAACCACTGAGCAACACTGGCTGGGCTCCTCTTTTATTTTATGTTAGGGGTTTTTTTGTTTTTTTTGTTTTTTTTTCCAATTTACACTCTGGAAAAGAGTAGCTAAATATGGATCTAAGGCACAGATTTATCAGCTTAGATCCTAAAGCCCGCATGGAACCTCCCCACCTCCCCACGTTCATTAAGCCTTCCAGAATGTTTTGTTCAGATTCTGCACTTGACAATTCATTTACTGCCTTCTACAATCATCTACGCTGCTTAGGGTTAACTTTGAAATGCTATCTCTTGGTGATTTGTGTGTCTCATCTCCTTACAAAGGTCTTGAGTATTTTGAGGGCTGAGACCACGAACCCATCTCTTGAAACAAGAAGCCGACCAACTCTTTTCCTGAACTACCATTCTCATCTTTCATTACTATTTATCTAGTTGTCTAAGTATCTCTCTTTTCCCAAACCTCTTTTGTTAGCTCTTCGGTAAGATGCGGCTTATGTCACCAGGGTGTCTAGAATGGTGCTTAGCACATGGCAGGTGCTCACCACATGTTGGTTGACTCCATCTGGGTTTTAACAATCAGTGGCTTCCTCTCTCTCTGTGGTTCCCATATCGCCTGGTCCAGTGCTGTTGTTTTTAGCGGGTACAAAATGATTTCTTTCAGTATCATGATGTTAGTGTTTTTCTATCACTTAGTGTTTTAGTATAATTATTTTTGGACTAATTGGCAAAATAACATAGGAAATAAGGGATAGGCCCCCAAATCAGGCAGCTTGGGTCTAAGTCCTGGCTGGTGCTGCCCATTTCCAGCTGTGTCTTCCTCCCAAGGGGCATTATTGACTTCTTTAATGCAAGAGCAGGCCTTATGCTTTCCAGCCCCTCTCCTGATTTAGAGTACGGGCTTTGTCATCACACAGGCCTCCACTTGAATAGGGATTTTGTTCCGTCCCTGTATGACCTTGTTATCTAACCCTTGGTTTCCTGACCTATAAAATGTGCACAATAAAGTCTATTCCACAGAAGTTCTCTCAAGTTTAAATGAGATGATACCTGGGCAGCATCAGCCCTGGATTGGGTAAATAATAAGCTCTATAAAAGGAGACTTTTGATGACAAGAACAAACACACCGTGGCTATTATTTATTTGGTGGGGGCCAAAGGCACAGGCTTAAGGTTTCAGTGTAAAAGTATATTGGAGAAGGCAGGATAGCTGAGTCTAATCCCAACTCTCTGTGACTGTAGGTGAGGCCTTTTACATTTCAGTTTTATTATCTTTGAAATGGGTACAATCATATTTGCCTGTTGGCATCCTAATATTGTTGTGAGGCTAAAATAAAAGAATAGAGCTAAAAGGAATGGCACTGCACACAATTCTCAGCTTCCATCAAAAATAAGTGTGTGTTGAGGGCCTGATGCTGGTCCAGCATCTACCACTGTGGTGAAGACACGAGTGTTCTAACTCCTGTCCTCCAAGATAACGGAAGGCTAGACCTAGCCTCATAATAAACAACATTCATTGAGCATTTGCTGTAAGAGATGACACTATTCTCAGCACTTTGCAGGTTAACTCATTTAGTTGTCACAAGAAACCACTAGGACAGTATTATTTCCCTCCTCATTCATAGATGAGGACACTGAGGCTCAGAGAGGGGAGGTGATTTGCCCAAGGTCACACAGCAAGTAAGTGGCAGAGCTGGGATTCAAACCCAGGCCATCTAGCTCTTTGCTACTCTCAAGCTGTTTGTTCTTAGATAAGTTGCTCCCCTTCTTTAGGCCTCTGGTTTCCCTTTTTCAAGATGAGCAAATAGTTTTCCCCTGATGCTTCCTTGGATCATGCAAGGCCTGAATGGAGAGAAGGGATTTTAGCAGTGAGATTGGGGCAAGTCCAAGGGGAGCAGGGCTGTATTTTAATAAAAACAGAAAAATATTTTAAGTTGTCAAGCCATTAATATTTTCACTTATAGCTCCCCTCCTTGCAAAGATGTTCCCCAGTTCAAGGTCAGATGAAAAGCTACCTATCATGAGACCCACTTCTTGTATTATTTTAGTTTTACATTTATGTCTTTTAATTAGACTGAAATTTACTTGGGCATAGAGACTGAGGTGAGGCTCTAACCTTGTATTTCCTAAATAGTTAATTAATTTCCTTGGCACGATTTCATTAAATCATTAATGTTTTAATTTACTGGAAATACCTTTTGTATCAAACAAATGAATATGTGCCTTTGAGTTTGTTTCTGAACTTTCCCTTAATCTGTGGACATCTGTCTACTCATGTCTCAATACCACAATGGCTGTTACTGGTTGATTAAATAAATCCATACCTAATATCTGCACATTAATAATACTCAAAACTGAGAGCTTTGGGTGCGAGGTCACACACAACATGGATCCATTACCATTACGACTTTGCATGCCCGGGCAGTCTTCCATCAGTATAGTGCAGGTTATGTCAAGCCTCTGATTGACAACATTATGTTTGCCATGTAGTCATTTGACTGATTGTCCCCCTGGTTGGTGGGAAGTCTTGGCAGCCATCACTGGACATTTGCAAAAGACAAGGACAGGCAAGTTGGCCAGGTGAAGTGCGAAGGACAGGGGGAGCCTTCCCCATTTCCTGCAGCCTGCGAGGCATTTGGAAATGGTTTTCAGTGCTCACTCAGTGTCAGCCCATGATACAAATTTGGGTAGAAGAAGAAGCCCTCTCAGTGTGTGGAAAAATCCATTGGTGCAGAGGAAATGCCCAGAGAAAAATTCTTTGATTTTTAATCTCACACTCAGTGCCGTGTCCACCCATCCACTGCACTGGGAAAACTGAAATCCTCTCAGGATCTGGAGCCAGAATCTGAGCTGTGTGAAGGGTCCCCATTTGCTCTCCGAATTGGGGATTTTAGATAAGCCTCTAATCTCTCTGAATCTCCATTTCTTGTTCTATAGTATGGACCTAACTGCTCTTGTCCCTTTGAATTTGATCACGTCATTCCTCTGCTCAAGGCCCTCCAGTGGCTTCTCCCCTTACGGCGGGGAAAGGTCAAATCCTTACAATGGCCTATAATGTAAGGAGGTAATGACCTCCTTCACTGTCCCTAGTCTAACTTCCCATTTTTGCTCTGGCCAGACTTGCCTTTTTGTGGTTCTTGCCTCAGGACGCCTGCATTTGCTTTTCCCACTGCCCAGGCTGTCCTCCCACCTGAAAGCTGCATGGTTGACACTGTTCCTTCTGGTCTCTGCTAAAATGTCACCTAATCAGCGAGGTCATCCTTGACCACCACTTATAAGACAGCAAACCTTGAGCTTATCACGGCCTAATATATATTTGTTTGAGCAGGCACATAGTAGGTGCTTATACATACTTAGTGAATGAATGAACAAATGAATGAAAGAGGCCTGGCAAGGACAAATTCCCATGAAGGCAGTGCCTGTCCAATGAGCTTGCTCACTCTGGGTGGGGGAACTTCCACTGACCCCCAGTCCTTGTGCCTCACATAGGAGGGGTTTGCTGAGTTCCCCAAGTCTCCAAGGGGCGTAGGGGAAAGGCAGAGCTTTGCCCAAGCTCTTGAGGTGCAGCCCCTGGTGATGGGCCTGGCAGGGCCGTGCTGCCACGGCAGGTGTTTGGACACGAGTCTCGAAAAGGAGACAGAGCCACTTCACAAGGGACACCAGAAGCCAAGCAAGCTCCCATCCGAAACTGACGAGTTTGCTGCCCTAGGTTTGCAGAGAATTTGTCTGGACCAATTTCCTCCCGGGGAGCAGGGATGCGTGTCAGAGATGACTTTTTCAAGTGGAAACACTGTCTTTATCGCAGGGCACTCAGGGGCTCGCTTTGAGGACTGGATGGAGGGGAGAGGGCTGACCACCCAGCCAAATGGTTTTTGGAGGCTTTCTTGGGCTTGGGGCAGAGTTGGGCGTCGGGGTGGGCACAAGGCACCCCCCACCCAGCCTCTGGAGGGACCCCAGCCTGGGGAGTTCACTTGAGACCCAAGAACAGCCTGGGCTGGAACTCTGGAAGGAGAGCCGAGCCACACAGGGCCTGTTTTACGCTTTTAGTTCTGAGATAGCGATCGTGGGGGGAAATTCTCTGCGTTTGTGGGATCATAAATTTTTTACAGTCTCTTGGCTCCACTTTTAAATTTAGTGCCTGAATAAAATGTTGGCTCGAGCTCCATATTCGATTATTAAAAATCATACTTGGGCCTGGGAGACGAGTATTTACACTTCTGCTTGCTCATCTGAAGACCCACATATCAAAATGTGGCTCACATCAGAGAACTGTGGCTCCGGGGAGAGGCCCTCGGGAACCGAGTGCCACGTTTGTTAAACGAGGGAGTGGACCAGAGAGGCTTTGAAACCCTTTCTGGTTCTCGTATCTGTAAGTACTCTGAGCTACTCTTTCACCATATTTGTTGTTTGTCTTTTCCCCTTGATTTTTAAAGATATGATTGTGTGCGTGTGTGTGTCTATGTCTATGTGTGTGAATTAATGAAAGTTCTGGAAGGATACAGACCAAACTGAAAACAGTGGTTACCTCTTTAGAAGAACCAGGGTGGGAGGGGGGTGGGGGTCAAAGGAGACTTTAACCTTATAGGTGATGTTTAATTTTTTTTTTCTAGGAATGTGTAAAGATTAATTAATTAATTTTAAACTACCAATCACCGTAGATAATCCAGAAGCCACAGAAAAGTATAAACATGAAAATAAATATTAATCATACTTCTCCCACCCCAGAGATGACACTATTAGTGTTTTCATTTTAGGAAAAAATCTCTAATTGCCAGGTGCATGCACCCAAGGTGTTCATGCGAAGGTTACAAGGACATATTTTTAAAGGCAGGCAGTCGCTAGGGTTTCATTGCCAAAAAGGATGCTACATCCCCAAATAAAAATCAACAATAAAATACCCTGAGGAGTGAGATGTGAAAAGTGTCCATTTTGGCCCATTTAAAAACCATCTGTACATTTTATTTTGGTGGCTTATGGATCATAAGAGTCCCGGGCGTAATAAGTATTTACGCAAATGAGGGCAAGGGGAAACAGCACTAACGGAAACCCAGAGGTGGAAGATGCTGAGACAAGGGGAAAGCTTCTAATTTCTGTTTTTTGGAAGTTTAATAAAAAGACAGCTTTCTCCCTGTGGTTCTATTAGATTTACAAAAACGCAACAAAAATACCTGTAGTTCCGTGGCTGACAGGGCAAAATAGGTAGATTCCTTTTAAGAAAGGAGCTTATAAACAGTTAATCTGTATTTTGGAAATTGTTTTTCCATGAATTTTAACCGGACTTGTCCAAGAGCAACAAAGCATATTTGCACGTGCACACACATACACATGTATACGCACGCAATGCACATATGCACATGCACACACTTTAAAAACATCAAAATGGGAAAACAACCACCATGAACTGGACAAAAGTGTTTTCAAATGTGAAATGATTCTTAAATTAATGCCCTAGACTATGAATGCACAGCATAATGGTGATTTATAATATTTAAAAAAATAATAACAAAAGCCAAAAAAACACAGCAGTGCCATTTCTGTTAAGAGCAAGGAGACCGAAGGACTCAGCTGGTTTTTTGAAACGCACAGGTGGCCCTGGGTTGCAGGAGAGGGAACAGCATCAGAATCGAGGACTCTGTAGTGAGCAGAAACTCACCAAGACAAGAGCCCTTAGTGGGAACCCCCAGCCCGGGCCTCCTGACACCCCCAAGGCAAACCTGGGGCAGTCTCCAGAGATCAACCGGCTCTACCAGCCTGCAACTCGGGTCTCTAGGAGCCAAGTTCCTTTTAAAGGAGCCCCCCAATGTATGTGTAAGTGGGTGGGGGTGTAAGGGTCGGACTCTTAAAGGCAATTTTTGTTTCTTTATGCATTGAACCTGTCATTTTCATCGTGTCCATAGAAACACTACCCTCATAAACATAACTTCCCTGCGGAAAAGCTGGGGTCACAAGTGAGAAAGACCCGATTCGAACACGACCCTCTTCATCCTGAAAACGGATTCGTGGTGGCTGAGGGCCAGCGGGAATGTCAGGGCGTCTGGTTCAACTTCGCCTGACGCTTGAACCCCTTGGGTGACATGCCGTTGGGCACTCTCTTCTGCGGCCCCCGGGGAGGGGAGCTCACTGCCTCGTCACACCTGAGAGCTAGTAGCTTTGCTCATAGTTAAAATCCAGCTCGAAAACTCCTCCATCCAATGGTCTATGCTGTGGGGTCTCCAGGACAAAGGGCTGTCCCACCTCCCTGGAGTCCTCCTGTGTGTTTCTCCCACTAGTCCTCACATGCCTGTTTCCATGCCCCTTTCCTACGAGCTCATTGGGCCACCAGTGCCCACCGCCTTGGCTGGGATGCCAGGAACCTTGCCTGGGTTAACAGGTATCTACCATTCGGTTGTTCGAGGCCGAGATCCAGCCTATGGGAGAGATTGTACTAATCAGAACTCTTTCCACAGTGAGTGGCTATCACTCAACTCACAGGGCCTTATGTCAGAATCGGGAGTTGATGGCTCCTGTCACTGAAAAATCAACAGGGGCTGATGGGTGGGCTCACCAGTGTCCCCAGACTCAGTCTCTTTATCTCCATCTCTCCACTGTGCTCCTCTCTGTGGGTTCCCGGGTGGCAAGATGGGCACCAACCGGACCAGGCTTGGCTTTCACACTCTGAGCCTGGTGAAAGAGAGGGCTGTCATTTTGATGGTTTGGACTGAAGTTCTGGGCCCGATTCTCATGGGCCCGTGGGCCCCTCCTCACATGGAGAGCAGAGGCCACAAGTTTTGTGGAGCTCGGACTGGCCGTGTGTGAGTCAACCCCCGACCCCTAGAGCTGGTGTTGGGGCCAACTTTTCCCAAAGCAGAACAACCGAGAAACGCATTTGCCAGAGGAAAATGGGGGTCCTGTTACTGGACGACGCGAGAATGGAAGGGGGTGTGAATGTCCGTCACACCAACTGAAGACACTTTGGCTCCTGTTCAGGGGTCACTGAAGGGGGCAGTGGAAAGACCCTAAAAGAGTGAAGGAAGAGCTGTGGCGGGTTGTCGGTGCAGGTCAGGAGTGTCCTTTGTAAGCACAGCAACGGTCAGCTTCTCCCCCGGGCCTTTGATAAAAGCTTTTCCTCACAGTTCCCCGGCTTTAGCACCGTCTCTCACAGCTTTCGGGTTGTTGCCACATTGTTCAGAAGCAAAGCTGATTTTTACACTTAAATTAGGTTGCTTAAAACCCCCACGCCTGGCTACTCTTCCTCTCCTCCCCACCCCCTTCCCTCCCCCCTGTTCAAAGCTGACACTCCTCACCTGGGACCCACCAGGACTTTGGGCGGTGAGTGTGCATCTTACCAGATAGGAAACAAGGAGTCCAAGTGGCAATACCAACAGTCCTCCAAAAATGTCATCACAGGAAGGAAGTGGTGCTCTGATACGACGTAAAAAGATCTCGTATTGTGACAAGGGTGGAGCCCTACTGCAGTGGCTCCTGCCAGGCAGGGACAACGGTTTTGGGGACAGGCATGAAGAGCAATGAGACTGTCTGGTCACCATCAGCAAATGTCAGAGCCAGACGGACTTCACACCAAACCCATGCGCATCCAGCGATTTGATTAAAATACTAAAAGGCCGCAAGAAAAGTAAGGAGACAATATTTCAGTTAATTCAATGACAAGCATCCAATGATCCCAAACCCTCTGACAAATGTGTTCCACAAAGACAAGTACCCCAGTAGAAAAACAGGCAAAGGACTTCACCAGGCAGTTCCTCAATGAATCAATACAGATGAAATTCAACCTTTACAAGGGCAGGGCAGTCAAGAGATTTAAAACAAGATGCAATATTTTTGACCTTTCTAAAAGATAAAGGGATTTAAAGTGATAATACCTGGGGCTGGTGGGGGTGTGGACATGCTCCTGCACCCTGTTCAGGAGGGTATGAAGTGGTCCAGCATTTTGGAGGGCATTTGGGCAATTTCTATAAAACGCTTCAAAAATATCCATGCCCTGTGACCTAGCAAGTCAACATGTAGGAATTCTCCTGAAGAAATGATCATAAATATGTATAAAGATTTATGTATAGGAATAATTACTGAAATCTTATTTGCAGTAGGAAAAAAGTTGACAAGCCTAAATTTCCAATAATAAGAGATGGGCTAAAAGAGCCATGAAAATCATATTTTGGAGAAATTCAATGACATGGGAAATGTTTATAATATAGTTGAAACTGATAACCAAATTATGAAACGGTTTGTAGATCATGTGTAATATATACTTACACATATGTATATATATGTGTGTCTGTGTGTCTATTTTATTCTATATATTATATTGTATTATATTACATTATATTATATTGTTATGCTGTGTTTTATTGGCTTGGAAGAAGGACTGGGAGGGTAATCTCCAGAACAGGAACTGTGGTAATCTCTAGTTTGGGATAATGGCTGATTTTTGTGTGTATATTTTTCTATCATTAAAAAAATAATGTTGATGATGGCTACTACTTATTGAGGACTTATTACATGCTAGGCATTGTGATTAAACTCTTTTCATAGGTTAAGTTTTCACACAGCTACCTTGTAGGATAGGTACAATTATACTCACCCTATAGATGAGGAAACTAAGGGTTGCGTTCCCCCCAAAGCCCATGCCCCTCTTCTAGCCCATGACCTGGAAACCCAGGAGCCTAGAGGTCCCTGCTGAAAGGACCCTGTTAAGAGTGGGCCTGCAGAGCAGGGTCAGTGAGGAAAGTGGGAGAGGGTTTACCTGCCACTGGGTCTTCCTTTGTTAGTTATTGCTCACATGGGGTATTTCTGAGCTTCCCCCTTCCCTTCTTTATTTTAAAGGAACAAGCACAACACACTGAAGGAGCACTGTGTAAAATTCTAGGCCCCAGTTTGGCTGTGTGACCTTGGGTAAGTCACTCCCCCTCTCTGGGCCTCACAGTTTCCTGCTGGGTCTAGACTTGTTGCTCTGATGCTCCATGATTTTACTCACTGAGGAGGATCCCAGGATAACTCAAGGGAATTGCTAGGACCTGGAACAAGCTATTCCTCTTTCTTCAGGCCCCAGGGACGGGAATCTAGGCCCCAAACCCTTGGAGCCCTCTGAGGCACAAATGATGAAATCTATTTACCATGCTCACGCACGCAACTAACCCCTGTGCACTCCTTTCACGCATGTGTTCTGACCTTTTGATTTTGGAAGAAGTACATTTTTTCATAGCTTCATCAGCTATATGAGAGAAACCAAAGACAACTAAGGTTTTCTTGGTGTCCTTTTTGAGCCCTCCTGGCCAGCTGAGTTTCAGAATCAGTTCTCCTATAATTTGCCATCACCCACCAACCCGCTGAGCATAAGTGAGGTCCTGGGAGCACACAGAGCGAGTTGCCACTCGAAGTCTATATGTTCAACAGAGTCCTAACCCATCGTTCAGTTGGTGAGGTGGCTGCTGTGGGTGTGCACAGTGTGCGACTGCCGGGTGCGGGGAGAGAAGCCTGGAAAGAAGGGCCTCTGTGCAAGTGAAGGTCACATAAGCCCCCTGCTTAAAAGCCTCCAACCATGGCCCCTTGAACTGACACCAGCATTCAAGCTCCCCCCTTCGGGCTCATAGATCCCACCTGCCGAGGCCCAGCCCGCCTCTCTGATCCCACTCCCTTCTCAAGCATCCTCAGCTCCAGCACCCTGGCCTTCTTTAAACTGCAGTCTCATGCCCACTCTGGGACCTTTGCCATTGCTCTCTCTTGTGCCTGGGATGCTCTTCTCCCAGATTTTTGGGTGGGCTGGCTCTTTCTGGGGTCAACATTCAGGTATCTACACAAAGGCAGGAACCTTATTTGTCTCACCACTGAGGATCCCTAGCACCTAAAACAATACTTGGTACATCACAGACCCTCAGTAAATATTTGATACATGAATAATTTTTCCAGTTGATATCCCTGAGGTCTGCCTGGAGGAGGGTGCACGTGAGCTGGGCCCAGAACACTGTGCAGCTCGCTGGGCCTTCCTTTCTCTGTCTTCCTTCACTTTTTTTTTTTTTAGTATCCGGACACACAGTCTTTCCCGGGATGACCTCATCCGTGTGTGTACTGGATTTCAGCTACTATCTTTGCTCAGGCCTCACTGCGACACTGTTTCCCTGTCCCTCCCTTCCTCTCTCTTTGTCCATTCTAAGCTGTCCTATTTCTGGTGCTTAATTACAGTCCTGCTATGCAGACAATGATGCCATCACTCTCAAAAGATGATTGTGTCTGCTCGCTCTTTTGTCCAGAGCAGAGAGATGGCAAGGCTGTCCAGGTCATAAAAAGGAGAGCTGTGTTAGTTAGAAACAGTTTCAGAAGGCACTTGGAGTGACGCTCACCCGAGTGGCACACACAGCTTCTGATCGGCTGGGAAGGGTGTCTTATTATTAATTACGATTTTTAGACCTGAACCCCCCCTTTTTTTAGAAGCTTTTAAAACATGTTTGTTTTGTTTGGGTTTGGTTTTGGTTTAAATCACAGGAACTAGAGTTTTCCAGCCAGGAGCAAATTTAGACACTAAATAGTTTGGGTGGGAAATGTGCTCTTGGGTTCAACTCCAGTTTAGATCTTGGCAAACAGAGCTGTTGCCTTCGTTGGACACAACAGGCAAAGGGCCAGAGGCTCAAACTTTTCAAGGCCCCTTGAAACTGTTTGAGACCTAAGGGAAAATGTCACTGGCTCCGAGGAGAAAGGAGTACTATCAAGTGAAAATAAATAATCACTCTATAAACAGAATCAGAAAATTCTTTCCCATTTTGTATGACAAAAAGAAATGTACATGGAACATGGGCTTTGAGTGCATTTTAATACGTTCGGTATTTCATAGGAAGGGACAACATACAGGAGACAAGATCGGCCTGTGACAATTCTTTGAAGGCCTTGCCGCTGAACAGGGTGGCCATCCTCCCACCTCTTGACCTCACCAGAAGCCACTTGCAGGCTCTGATGAGAAAGCTTTGTGGTGCTCTGGAGGGAGCTTTTATTTCTCCATTATAAATCAAAGTGTTTAAACTTCACGTGCAAGAGGGAGATTTAAAAATTAAAATGATGAAAACTTATAAAACCTTTCCAACAGGACGGTAATTGCAGTAATAATCCCCTTTGTTATAGAAGCTGCTGTATTATGGGTGACCTTGACTTCTATCATGTGCTGTTACCTTTCGCTCAGAATCCATAACTCAGGGACCTATTAATTATCTTGCCATAAGTGCCGACCGGAGTGGGGGACTTTCTGGAGAAGCAAATGCCGCATCGATACGAAGTGGAGCTCCGTGGTTGCTTGACGGCTGTTATCAGCGATTAGGGTTCAGCAGCCCAAGGTCAGAGTCAGGCGATGATTCCTGCGTAAGCTCCCAAGCCGCCCCTCTCAAACTTTTCTCATCGCTGTGACCTCTCTGTGCTCTGCCCAGCTCGCAACACAGCGAAACCATTTACGTAAACAACGCACCCATTTCTACTTTTCCATCTGCCGCATCCCTCTGCTCTTGAGCTGTGTAAAAATAAAACACTGCTTTCAAATCGTTTTTTCTTGGAGTATTTTTGCCAGTTTTTGGTTTGTTGTGGAATTCACTGCTTCCCATCTCTCGTCATCTTATCACCATCAGGATAGAGAATTTCGTTAAGCCTGTAGCCAGCTCAGTAAATGTTGAATATGCTGTGTTGGGGGGTAACACAAAGATTTTTTTTTGGTTTTTTTTTTAATGAGCTAGAAATCAGTGAAAAGAAGGGCATTTCATTTACCGTCTTTTTCTTAAAAGGGCCAGCGAGCCCCGGCCAGTGTTCTGACGGCTCACTGGAAATGGAATCTTCCCATTTCGATCTCAGTTACAGCCAACCAACTCTCCCGAGAAGTTCTCGGTGGTCTTGACTGACCCCAAAGCAAAATTTCCATCCCCCCCTAACGCCCTAATCGAATTTAGGGGCCGGTTATGTTTTGCATCGGCATCCGCCCCACATCAATGGCACCCATTCAAAAAGAATCCTAGGGAGTCTATCAGATAAATACGGGCTGCCAATGTGCTGATTTACCCCAGCTTGTAAAGCAAAACAATTTACATGTACAATTTAAACATTCTTTCTCGTTTTCCATAAACCACATCCCTTGGGTGTCTAATTGAGGTTTCCTTGCCACCCAGGAGATAGCAGAGAGTCCGCTGGGCTCTGTCCCTCTTTTGCGGGAGGGCGGCTGGCGCGGGAGCTGCTTCTGCGACGCGAGCGGCGGCTGCTCGCTGGGGGCTGTCAGATGCTGGACCTGGCCGGCGACGCTAGGGAGCAGGCTGACACCAGGATTACAAGTGTGTTGCAGAGCCTGGTCTGAGGAGGCAGAAGCCCCAGCAAACAGAAGCCTTGTCTGGCTCCTGCCCCCCAGGGTGGGAGCGAAAAGAGGGGCCGGCTGAGCCCAGAGAAGGGGAACAGGTTCCCTGTCCCAAGGCCCCCGCCAGCTTGAGCCAGACGCATGGAAGATGCGAGAGGAGCGGCCAAGCACCAGAAGGGGCTCATTTTCGATCTTGCTTCTCTAGTGAAGGAGAGAATAGAGATCCTCCCATAGGCGAGGCTGTGGCTTGTCCAAGGGCCTGAACTCTACTTCGGGAATCAGGGAACCCGGACGCCTTTTTCCTAATCGATGTCAGAATAGTAATTTTGATTGTCCATCAGTAGGGGGAATGAATGAGCAAAACTTTAAAGAAATATTTTAATCATGCAGTAGAGTAGTTAAGAGGACAAATTAGATTGTCAAGTGGAACAAGCACATCGTAGAATTTTACAAACACACCGGGTGACGCTCTGCATGGCTGATGGGCCCCTACACACGTAGTGAAAGTATAGAAATTAGGGCGAGAAGGAAACTCCCAACATTTAGTCCAGTCTCCTGAGAAGGAGAAGGCAAGGGGAGGGGTGAGATAGGGAGGGGACAAAAGAGACTTCAGTTTCATGTGCGTTGTTTTATTTTTATCAAAATAATCTGAAGCACATAGGGCATTTCTAAAAAATATAATTTTTTCCTTTCCAGAGTGTGGGATTTTTAAAATTTTTTATTATTCTACGTACTTTTTTGTATTTAAAGCACTGTTGTTGTTTTTTAAGAAAAATAATTGGAAATGTGAGTGTGTACACCACAAACAGGAGACCACTTTCAACATAGGTCAAGCCTGGGCTCTATAAGCCCCCAAGTCAGGATCTAGCTCCAAAGTTGTAGAGTCAGTCACCTTTATAATTTTCAGCTGCACTGTTTGGGTGTAAATGAGTCTCTTTCCTCCCTTGCCCCTCTCCTTTTAGTCAAATTAAACTTATTGATTAGAACCCATTAGTATGTAATGGATTGTTAATTTGACTCTTTTTACAAATCATATTTATCTGCACCAATAAAATATTTGGATTTAATATTCATGTGTCACATTTATGGTGATGTTGATTGAGGGCCAAGCCATTTGAAACGAAAGCAGGCAACTCGTCCTTCATTCACACAGGGAAAAATGCGCAATTAGCTACGTGAACTCTTCCGAAGGCGGGAAGCTTAAATATAAAAAAATTAGAGAAAAGGAGAGAAATGCACGCCCCCCTCCCCTGGCATTTTTTTTACAAACTCAAGAGAAAGTCCATCTAGTGTTTGCACAGTTTTCTGCACTAGACCAGACCTGGGCACCCCACTGTGCTATTCTCGCTACTTATAATGTCGATGCAAAACCTCTGCTAAGATCAAGAATCAGATTTTTGGTAACATCCACTGAGCCATGGTCTCTCCCATGGAGGAAAACAGAGCTCAGAGGAAGATCCAGTCCCTTCCTCGGGGGGCAGAGGACACTTAGCATGCAGTTGTTTGAAGAGAGGATAGGAATATATTTTCTGTGTATTTCAAATGTATTTTAACTGAATGCTGCCCGTGATGTGGGGGCAAAGAATTCAGGACAGAACATTGAAAACGGCTACCATTTATGGAGCGCCTGTTCTGTGCCTGGCTCCTGGGGTGGTGATGAAGAAATTTAACAACTAGTACAGCGTGCGCATCACCCACCTGGAGCAAGTGCCCCCGAAAACAGCACAGCCGGCCCGTCTTTCTGGTTGAACAGCTGGGTTTCTGTCCGGCCTGTTCCTTGAACAGGAAATGCTGCATCTAAGTTTGTTTCACGCTCAATGACAGGAGCTGGATTTGCCCAGGCTAATACTGCGCTTGACTATTTCCTTCCTTCCTTCCTTCCTTCCTTCCTTCCTTCCTTCCTTCCTTCCTTCCTTCCTTCCTTCCTTCCTTCCTTCCTTCCTTCCCTCCCTCCCTCTCTCTCTCCCTCCCTCTCTCCCTCCACCTTTTCTCTCTTTCTTTAAAATTTTTTTTTTTTACATTTGTACCCATCATAACACATATGGTTTTTCTGTTTTGTTTTGGCTTTTGTCTTTGCTTTTGCAAGCCATCCTAAGCCTTTGGAGAAGCAGGCAGGCTACACATTTTAAATAAATAAAAAATAAATACACGCTTTCCCTGATCCTGGCCAAATCCCATTACAAAGAGAACTGAGGCACCGTCCGAATTCCTTTGTTGCCCAGGGGTTGTCCTATCAATATTGTATAAAGCAAGCTACGTCACTGGCTAGGCCTTGGATTTTTAAAATTTTTATTTCAAGGGTTTGGGGTGATATTTGTTGTAATAAAACCCAATTTGTAAAAATAAAATTTCTTTTTGTCAGGTGGCAACAAAAAAGACTTGCCCGGCCCGTGATGGGCAGTGAGAATATTTGCTCGGTGGTGTTTGCAGACAAAGAGCCTGGCTGGTCATCATTAATGAGGGAGCACTGTCGCTACAACTTTTCTGACAGCCAGCTTCCGGAGAAACTACACTCAGCCTATTGTCAAGTCATTTTACTGAGCTCAGGAAATTTCCATTTGTCACTTAACAGCCAGGTGTCAAAAGCAAGATGCTTTGAACATGAATTGTGATTTTTTCCGCCCCCCAGTTATGTGCTTAAGATGCGTGTTCTCTCACCAATATGAAATGACCTAATTTTTGAAGCAGTAACCTTTACTAAAAGAAATAAACATCCACGTGTTTATATTGAATACCGTCGTAATATTTTTCTCTAACAAACCCAGCCCCCCTGATAAGCAGTCATTATTCTCGATAAGTATGTGGTGAGCCAGGACCCGGAGAGGAAGTGGGAAGTTTCCCCGGACTCAGCAGAATTCAGTGTCAGAAGCAGAAATAGTCCTTTGGAAGAGCCTGGTTAATAGTTACGAACTTCTTTTCTGCCCAGGTTCGAGGGGAGAGATTTTTACATGAATATGTTATGGTTCCGGACTGAACTGTAAAATCCTAGAGGACAGAAAATAGATTCTATTTGTTTAGTTCTCTCTGTAGAATCTAACACAAAAAGTATTTGTTGATTACATGGTATAAATTTGGGGATGAGAGATGGCCTTAAAATCTTGAACAAGTTCCTTCAAACTCTGGCAACACTGTTTATCGTATCTGGACCGAGATAGTATTTTGAGGATTATTGAAATGTTGGGCAATTCTCCTGCCATTTGGCTATTGTAGGAGCTGAGTAACACAGCAAAAACATTTATAAAACGCATAATAATGATTTATACAGTAAGTTATACTCCTTCAGGCAAAGATGTTATATAAACCCCAAAATATTTGGCCACGGCAACATTTAAGACATCTTAAGATGCTTAAATACCATGAGATTTATAAATATTTTTAATAGTTATGAATTTCACTTTGAAAGTTACCTAATAGTCTATGAGGTCTGAGGTTGGAACTTGTTTTTTTTTTTGTATCTGATTATGCTTCATTTGGGTTGATGCAAGCAAGTTAGTATGGGAGCTTAATGGCATATCATAAAGGATTTAACTTAATTCCACCATAATGAATTAATTCTCGCAGTGACACTGTTTTCATTATAGATTTAATGACATCACCTTGGCCAAGATTCAGGAATTGAGAACTCTAAGTTACCCTGAATTATCTAAACACAAGAAGGGAAAGATGATTCCGCTTTGTCCCTGCGCATCGCAACTGCAGATATGAGTACATGGGGACCGCCTATTACTTTGAGCAGTTGAGTTCAAGATAAAACTCCCAGCACCAGTGAGGAAATTGGATTCCACATTCTCTTAAATTGTCTTTAGGGACATTCATTTCACAAAACATGAAACCAAGAAGAAGAAAAAAGCCCTGGTGTTTCTTTCCATTTGCTTATGTCAGGATTATTTGTTGTAAACACAAAAGAGGGTCAGTGTGCGATGTCAGATCATAATTCAGAAACAGGTCTGGCCGGCTAAGGAGAGGGGGAGCGGGTGTAAGAATGTGTGTGCTCCATTTTTCCAGGACTGCGTTTGATTTCCTTTTGGATTTGTTTATTTTGGGGATTTAGAGGGATAGTGCATCCTATTTTTACAGGCTTGCATTGTTACCCCAGGAATGTTTTGGCAGGCGCAAAATTAGAAACAAATTTCGTGTGCTCGCCAGCGCCCTTCAGGCCTTAAAGGACAGGAAGACAGTGCGGTGGTTTGTCATCAGAACCCCAGGAAGCCACAAGGAAATGGAGCTTGGGAACAAAATTGTTCGAAATGGGAGAGAAACGAGAAATGCACAGCGGAGGCTCCCAGGCCTGGGAGTGGAAGCGTCAAGAAGAAGGGACCCGCAGTCATGCTAATTGGTCCTGAGCAATGGCTGTTTGCACCGAGAGGGAGAGAGCTGCTGGGCTCTGATTCTGTTTTACAGACACCTTTCCACGATTTGAAACTGATAATTGCAGGCACAGAGAAACACTTGGCCTAATTTGCCAGCCTATTGGACTCGTGGGTGTCAGCCCGCATGTCTGCATGTGTGCGGACGGTTCCTGCCGGCTTCGATCAAATGGGAAAACACAAAATCTGTAATTTTTTTGGTTTTTTCCGACTACGGAAAGGGGCTGGTTGTCAGTGCCCCGGGTGTTGAAATGAGACATGTAATGCTGATGTTTTAGAAGCGTTCCTTATGCTGCTAAACCAGCAACACCAGCAAGCTCGGTTACTTGGGCTAAATTCAGGCTGAGGAAATAGGGCCAATCCGTATTGGTATCGAGTGTGACCTAGTGAATGTTTCAGGGGAGCAGATATAATTTCCAATTTCCATTTGTAAATGGAACTGTTGCTTTCATCAGTTAAGTATTTATTTATTAGCTCAGTGATTTCCAAACATCACCCATGGGAGCACCACCTTTCTGATTTCTTGTCATATCCAAGTTTTACTTGTACTATCATTTACCTGTCTTTTTCTGTTGAAAAACCTTACTTTTTAAATTAAATAAGTTTATTTTTAAAAGAAAGTTTATATCACTTCCATAGATGGAAAAAAAAAAAACCACACAAAAAACAAACCCCACGCCACCACTCCACCAGTACAAAGTAACCATCAAAATAATTGTTGCCTGCCTACAGCTCTCTGAGCCCCAGGCCTTCGCTTTCTTTATTAAAAAGGGACATTATCAGGTGTCAGAAAAGTGCTAAAGATGTATCAGTGCCAGTGGAGAATCTCTTTGATAATCATAGGATGTAAAGAGCAGTGAAAACAGGACTAAATGATTTGTCTTCACTCAAAGTGCTCGCAATCCAACCCCAGTGCAATCACATGACTATCAAACTACAGAAGGGAGGAATGTCACAGTTCTTAAGTATCTCATGCTGTTCTCTCGGTTTCCATCATGAAAAACCTGAAGTCCAAAGAGAGAAGATGCCTTCCTCGGGTCAAAGGACATGGGTGGCAGAGGGTGGAGCCGACCCAGGTTTCCCCCTTCCAGTCCAAGAACGCCCCCCACTCTGCAAAACCAAGCAGGTTAGACTCAGTGGGATTGTCTTGGTTTTGTTTGCCAGGTTGTTTGTTTAAGTAAACAAGGGAGTCATTGAACACCATAGAGGACAAGTTGTGTTATTTGAGTTAAAAGAGCAGTGCAATAAAAATGTTTAAAGAAGTCACTATAGAGCTCTTTTCATTCACCCAGCCATTCACTGAAGTTCGATGATCCACATGAACACAGGTTACAGTTAAGCTAATAACTGCGGAGATTGGCTTTACTGCTCGAAAGTACTTCTAAAGCAAAAATATTAGTGACATCACTGATATTATGCCATTTCAAATAGGCTAGTTTTGTTTATACTCAGGGAAAAGAGACATTTTCATTTTAGGCCTTGACAGTGTTTCTTTTTCTTTTTTTTTAATTGATTAAATAAAGTTGATTTCACATTGGTAAGAGTCACTCCTTCCAAAGCTAGAAAAGGAAACAGCATGTCTGTGAGAAAAGAGACACTTGTCTCTCCCAAGTTCTGAGCCCTGCTCTGGCAGAGAAAGGCCCTGGTCCCAGAGTCTCAGGATCAAGTGTGTCTGCCGCAGACAAACCCTCGGCAGTGGACGGCGGCTTGTCCCCAAGACTGGAGCAGCCAGCTGGGCTCTTTTGTCTGCTCAGCCAGCTGCACCGCGAGGACCATCTCACAAATCCTTGAGCTGTGAGCAGCCAGCCTGTGCAGCTCTTTGAAATCCCTGCCAGAAGACACCAGTCACAATTTGAGGCAGAATCAGAGAACATCAGAGCTGGAAGGATCTAAGCGATCTTCTGGTCTGAGATGGGAACGGAGGCCCAGAGAGATGCAGTGTCTTGCCCAAGGCGGCCCAGCTTGCAAATGGCTGAGCAAAGGCTTGATCCGGTGATGTTATTGATGGCCATGTGACCGTTTTCGTAAGGAGAGCTCCTGGAGGGCTGGGTCTCTGCTGACTGCATCTCAGCCATCCCCAAGAGCTCATCCGTGTCTGCAGTGGCACAAGGACCCCGGCTGCTCCGCGAGTCATTCCCAGGGCACTTAAGACAGTCCCACAGCTGTTGCAGGAAGAACTGGATACACATGAGCTGTAACCCGTCCTTATATGTGAATCACATTTTATGGTTTTAAAAGCATTTTACAAATTAGAATTGTGTGCCATTGACTCAGTAATTCCACATTCCCTAAGAATGACTTCAAAAGAAAAAAATAGCAAAAATGTTTTTAAAAGTATTACACCGCAAAGATGTTCGTGACAGTGATTTTTATAACAGTACAAGGTTTGTATGTAACAAAGCAGAGGTCCAACAATAGGGTGCTGTTTAAATAAATGATGGTCTTGTGTAGCCATTTCAACATACAAAAATGCTTATGTGATCATAGTAAAAAGTAAGATGCAAAACTGGACATATCCTGTGACCACAAAATAAAAATATAAAAAATTCTCCCAACTCCAACCTCAACTCACGAATGTCAAAAAGGTAGAAAAACCTGCATTGTTGGTTGTCTTGGTTGGAGTGAATTTATAAGTCGGGGTTTAAAACCTGTATTTGAGAGGTTCTTCTTTTTTTAAATGAGCATTTATTATAGAACCAGCCTCTCATTTAAAAATAGAATCATTCTGACATTTATTATCTCACTTGATCTCTGCAGCCTCCTAGCAACCCAGAGAAAGGCCACGGTATCATCCTCCATTATGCAAACAATGAAACTCAGACTTTTTTAAAAAAGCTCACCTTTCTAGTGAGTGCTGGAGCTCACATTCACCCTGAGATGTCCAGACTCCTGCCTCAGGGATCCCCCACAGCCCCCTCTGCCTGATGGGCACATGCTTTTCAGTCTCACCCAGCAGCATAGCAAGCCCGTGGCCACCGTGAAGCACAAGTGCTAGTTCCATCCTACCAACCATTTTTTTTTTAAATTTTTTAATTTTTTAAAATATATCTTTATTGATTTCAGAGAGAGGAAAGGAGAGAGATAGAAACATCAATGATGAGAGAGTCGTTGATCGAGCCCGCAAGCCAGGCATGTGCCCTGGCCGGGAATCGAACCCTGATATCCTGGATCCCAGGTCGACGCTCAACCGCTGAGCCACTCCTGGCCGGGCCCTACTATTTTTATAATAGCACAAGGTTTGTATGTTTTCTTGTCCCTTCACTCACCATAACAATGTATGCATCTTTCTTAGAAGCAACATGTTTAGCTGCCTCAGGTTAGGGAATTCACTAGGAAAGCTCTTTTTTTAGATACTTTTCTCAAAATCTAGAGCAGACGCAGAGTCTTAGAGACCCTATGAAGTTGCTATTATTGTGCCCATTGTACAGATGAGGAAACTGAGGCCCAGAGAGGTTAAGTAACTCACCCAGGATTACGCCCAAGTTCACACACTTGTGGTCGTGTAAAAATATAAAGGCTCCCAGGTCTCTCCCCTGTCAATGATAACTCAGTAGTTCTGCAGTGGGGCCTAGGAATCTAGATTTTTCATAAATATCCTATGTGATTCTCTTGATTATGTAACTGTACTGTCTCACTTGAAGATACCAAATGCAGAGTCTGCCTGGCAAACACAGATCTCGGTGTCTGCCCTCCTGTCCCTCTCCTGAACCTGAACCCAGGCCATGGCTTTACCGCCTGAGCTGAGCTGAACCCAGCACAGTCCCGTGTCCTGGGGGAAGAAAGGGTGGCTGCTCTACTCCCAGCTGAAGAGAATGGTAGGTGGGAAATGCACCGTGATCGGGTGTTTTTAGCATACGTGTGAAAAAACACCAAACCCTAGATTCAAAATTGCCATTGAGAATCAAGGTTCTACCCAAACATACGAAAGCTTCAACATATCCCCAGGCCTGATGCCTCCCTGGAGGGCGTGCTGCTACTGCTGCTGCTGTCTTTTAAACTTTTCAGTCTCATCTCGTTCCTGGGATTCTGAGACATACATTGTGGTGAAAATGTGCTGAACTGAGACTCAGGAGATCTTCATGCTCCCGCCAAATGGCTGCGAGACCTTAAGAAAAACAGCCCTCATTTCTGGACCTCAGTTTTCCAGTCTGTGAAATGGGAGGGAGGGGAACCCAGTCCTCTCTAAAGCCCTTGCTGCCTCTAACAATTGTGAGTTAAACAAACAAATTAAACAAATAAATGAATAAAACCATAGAGATGAACAAAACCTCGCAGCTGCCCTAGCCTGTAGCGTGCCCGGGTCAGAAACCCATCGCAGTGGGTCAGTGCCGATGGAGTTTTCCAGTCTGTAAATGTTCTTTGGGCCCCAATGACGCGCCAGGCAATGAGGTAGGAGCTAGGGATAAAATGAGGCCTCCCTAATCCCACTCAAAACAAAACCAAACCAGGCAAAATACTCTGACCTGAAACTGTTTACAGTCTAGAGGGGGGAAAAGACAATTAATGAATCTCACACATAACGGGTACATATTATAACACATAATATTGGAACAGGGATGAGTGCCTTGAAGATGATGGGCGTGGTACTGGGACCTTGTAGGTCAGGAAAGCCTCCTGGAGGAGCAAGTCATATTACATCAATTAAGTAAATCGTATTAAAAACAAAGCTGTATTCAAAAGTCATCACTCCTAGTTATTTTTGCTACACTGACGCTTTTGAGATTATTTGTTTCTACAGTATTTGCATGGTTGAAATGCTATGTACATATGTTCCATTCCCACTGTGCCTCTCTTCCCAACTTCATGTCACATCGGTAATTTGAAATTGGCCATGGTAGGAGCAATTACTCTGCAGAAATCAACCTACACTAGAAACCAGGGCTTCCCTTTTCTCCACCCTGCCACGCTTTAAATATCTTACAATTTAGTTTGTCAATTATACCTCAATAAAGCTGGAAAAAAAACCCACCTCCTTTCTGACCCGCTTTCTCTTTTATTTCTCATAATAATTCTAGGAATCCCAGAGGCCCCCTTTACAGGCGAAACACCTGGGGCTCAGAGAAGTGATGACACTTGCACATGGTCACCAGCTCACACAGGGCTAGTGTCCTAAGACTCAAACCCAAAGTTTTCTGATCCTAAATCTGGTGCTCTTTCAATCATTCCCCGAGAAATATAAGTCAAGGAATTAGTTTAGTGAGGGACAAATAGAGTCATCTTTCTTGAGAGCCTGAAAAGGAACCAGCCAATCTGGAATCCCTTGGAATCCAGGTATATGCTGAGCTGTGTAAGACATTCATGTCCAGTGAAGCCACCTGTCCCCCTGCACCGTACAACCTGACCTTCCTTAGGCTGGTCCCTGCGAGTGACCGTGGAACCACTGGTAATAAAGTGCTACGGAGCTTCTTGCTAATCCTATGTATTAGCTACGGCCACACTGCTGTTTGGGGCTGCTTACTTAAGAATGGAAAAAAAAAAAAATAATACTGAGACTTTGATCTCATGTTTTAAATCTGGCTGTTATAAATAGGTAGAATTTCAGCTTAAATATACTAATGATTTTTTCCCCCACTATGCAAATTATATTGGTTACTTAGCAACAGAACAAATAAGTGTTTCTCCTCTAATTCCTCGTGTGTTAGTTTAGAGAAGGCACACAATAAGTTAATTAGAGAGTGGTTGGGGGTGATTTGTAAATGTCATATTAACATGCTGCCCGCTTTTGTCGCACCCAAAGACTTTAAAATAAATGGGTGCCATTTCTGCCATGGTTGATTAATTTTGTGTGTGTCTCTAGAATCTTTTCCAACTCATATTTGGAGTAGAGATTTAGAAGTGATATATGATGGCTTTGGTTGTAACTTCTAATTACAGATGGGCTCCATTTTTAGAAAAACAGATGTATAAATTTAAGCTGAAAATAAAGATAAATCAGGGCATCACTAGATTCCCAGTGTATCAGAGGCAGCTCTTATGACCCTTTCATTTTCCTGGGGAGAGAATATGGGCTGAGACCAGGCAAACGACTTTCCCAAGAGCCCAGTGTCTGTACTTGGCTGAGCTTCCACTCAACTCCAAGTCTCCCTCCTCTGCCTGTCATGCCCCTTCTCGTTCAAACACTCCCCCCTATATTCCTTAAATAACCAACTCTTTACTGTCTGTTGGTAATGGTTTGTCTATACTTCTGTTTTCTGTTCACCTTGGACTTGATTTCTGCCAAAAGTTACCCTGTGTCCCCTTCTTCCATCATGGATGACTGGGCTGTGTTACATCTGATTAGTGAACTGTCCTCAGGGCGTAGGGAGAGGGGGGTGGTGGGGGGAGGAATTCTATAATTTATACAGAATAAATTCTGAGGTAGAAAATCTGAAAAGAGCTTCGAGGAAAAAACAACATAAATTAATTCATTGGTTAAAATAATAGCTTGTCTCCTATTTTAATTATTTCCATTGTGCAATTTGTTAGATTTTGGCATATGTTTGCAGCATTTTAAACCTTTGGCCTTATTTTGATTATTAACAAATGTCAGGCAAAGACTTTCTTTATATTTTACATCACCTGCGGAACCAGGGAGAACAGTTAAATGGACAGTGACACGGACTTTTGAATTCAGAGACAAAATCAAATTTTGTGTCAGTTGGGAATACATTTAGCTGCAAGTAAAGAAAACCCAACCAATAGTGGCTTAAATCACAAGACAAGTCATTGTTTACATTACATTAAGTCTACTATGTGCATTTTCAGTACTGGTTCAGAATATAAATGACATCAGGGCCACAGTTGTGGTCATAGTTATGGCCACTTCTCCTGGGCCTCATGACCTTACATGACCTGTCCAAAGGCAGGAGGTACAGGGACCCCAGGAGGTGAGAGGTCCTTATACATCTCTTTCCTTTTATCAGGAAAGAAAAAGCTTCCCCAGAAGCCCCCAGGGGGTGTCCTGTTACATCTCCTTGGCCTCAACAAGCACCCTTAGCTGCAGAGGAGCCCACGAAATCCTCTTTGCTGGGTGGCAGGCAAGAGCAAAGGGGTTGGGCACACTGTTGACCAGCAGCCACATACTGGTCTTCTAGCACAATGCCCAGCCCCTAGTCCCTTGGCACTTACCTTTCTGTATGTGCTAGTCCTGTTCTTCTCTGAGCAGCTAAGGGTTTTCTCTTAGCTGCAAGTTGGCAGGCCCTTGGTGCTGGGCAGCTATGCTCTTGCCTGCAAATTGGACATGGAGCACAAATTGGAGTTGAAGGACTCACACTCTAGCTTCCTTGCCCTTGAGTGGGACAACTCTATAGTATATTTAACATTGGTTTCCAGTGGTTCCCAGTGGGCTCATGACTCAGGTGCCCACAGAGATAACTTGTCCATTCATGCACCCTGCAGCGGCTTCTTCATCTCTCTCTACTCCATGCCTGCAGTGATATTCCCTGGGATCAGCTTCCAAATCAGCCACTTGTATTCAAGTCTCGCTTTAGAGTTTGCTTCTGGGGCCTAAGATACTAGCTAGGGACCCTTTTTAGCTTCGGTTCTTCTAACTGTGGAAGGGAGGTAATAATCTCCATTCAAGTAGCTACGCCACTTGTGAGGATTGATGACAAAACATACATGAAAACACACTGCAGACTTCAGAGCATTAAATGGAAACTGAGCTGGAAAACAAGTTGCTTTCTCACCCAAGCCCGCAGTTTAGATTCCATTTCTGTAATCTGGCCCATACTTGCCAAGGACCGAGTCTTTGGGCAGAGATGCCTTCCTTTGACAGGTAAAGGAAGTGTAATTGCTAAAGTGGTACTTTCCCTCAATCTCAGCTAAGAGCCTTGCTTTTATGCTGTTACTGCACTGGGATTCCAATTAGCGACTCTTTAGAGATTGGGGGGAGGTGATAAAATGTTCCACGCGGCTGCATTATAATTTTCAATATTCAGTATATTGACAAAGATGAAGTTAATTCTCTGTCACAGGAAACCTTCTGGGACTGCCTCAAAAAACTCTACCCCATTTCATTTTCTCCATAGGACCTCGATGCATTGGTTACAATCACCTTAATGAAGCCAGGCTTTTAAAAATAAGCTAAGTCATCTGTTTCCACACAGTTGAAACTCTCACCAAATAGGGCTTGAGGTTTCTCCTCTGTTGTTTTTTTCCTGACCTCCAAGCTGGGGAACTGCGGCCTGTTCTCCCGACTCCTATCGTTGCCTCGGTGCTTTTCTTCTGCTTTCTCATGACCTCCCCCTGCGGGTCTGGACTGTACTGGGCCTGGCCGGCACCCATTCCACCTCGTAATACCTGTGGCTTCCTGGCTAAAGTAATTCATCTTCCAGATGTAACCACTGATCTCATTTTAGGACATGAACTTGACCTTGCAATCTACATTTCTAAGCATGTTTGTTCCTCCGAAGAGACTATTTTAACAGCTTCAATGAGGCATAATTGATATACAAACACTGTGCATATTTAATGTGCTTAATTTGGTGAATTTGGACATATGCAAATACTTGTGAAACCATATTCAAGGTAATAGGCCTATCCATCACCCCCTGAGGCTTCCTCGTGTCCTTTTAGTTTTGTTTTATTTCGTTTCGTTTTTAGTTTAGTTTTGTTTTGTGGTAAGAACACTGACAGTGAGCTAGTGCCTCTCTACAAACTTTAAGCCCCCAATCCAGCATGTCAACTACAGTCCCTGCCGTAGGACAGCGGACCTCTAGGGCCTCCCCATCTTTGTGCCCATTGAAAGGAGACTGATCTGCATTTACCTCGAAGCACCTGTTTGTGCTTAAATAAAGTTCATTTCAGCTCTTCTATTGATTTTATTTTTTCTTTTATTGACTTTAAAAGAGATTTTTCTTGAACAGGAATGAGACAGATAATTGCACTTCAGTGAATGTAGCGAAAAAATAAACAAGCATATAGGTGAATACGAAGGTTCCCAGGATGTTGAGCTCAAGGGCAGCGATCTGGGCTCTTTCCTCTCCGTTTGCCTTTGATGTGCTCTCCAACTTTCTGTAAAACTGCTCCCCCCTTGGTCCTTTCCTTGTCTGACCTTTGTCTCTTTTCCCTCATTCATTCGCTTTTCCACATTGGTTTTCCTGGCACCTTCCTTGAATGGGTCACTGAGCTTGGTGCTGGGGACAAGGGAGAAAAGACGGACCCCTCCCTGCCCCGGCCTGGTTCCCGGTCTCCTCCGACTGTGATGTCTTTCTCTTTCACCCCGAGTTGCCCTCTATTGCTCACATCCCACCTGTGGGCACCCCTTTTTTCTCTTCAGAACTTAAGCCCCTGTTAACAGCCTCGTACTCAGGCGCCTTCTCCGACGGCCAGCACCCCATAAACTGTCCGCTCCGTGGAAGGGGCCTCGCTCAGCTGAATTTATGACTTGGCAAAGCTGTTGCATAAAAAATGATTAATGATAATTAACATTTTAACTTCGGGCCATTTAATGGCACCTGACAAAGGGGTCAAGTGAAACTCACGGGTGTCGTATGTCAAACGTCACAGTTATGGGATGGGGCTGAACAGTGGCTGAGAATGAGATGAAGAGCGTGTGTGAGGTGCTACACAGCCGGCCTCTGCTCCCGTCCTGGGGGCTTGCTGTCCCCTCCACCATCACGGGGACACCGCGTCCCTCTTAGATTAGAAGTGTCTGTGTCTCAGCGGGGATGTGTGTTTGAGGATTGTTTTGTAAACACTGTAATAATACCCCACTCCCTTCTGCCTCGTGTGTTCAATACACAGCATGCTACACACTGGGGAAAGTTTACCAGATGCCCAATGTTAAGGGATTTAATTTCCTGAATGTTCCAACCTCGCTCCCTGCACAACTAGCTCCCGACCCTCTGCAGTCTCTGAGCTGATATCCCCGGTGTCCATTCATCACCATGTCCTCAGTTCACTTCCTCCCCCTCATCTAGGCTCCACTTTGCTTCCCTCCAATGGATTCCCCGCCTTTCTTCTTGCTTTCTGAGAGTTTATGGATCACCCTTTGGCAATGTCTCTCTTGGCCCCAGCCAGCCCCCAGGAACCCCCTTCCTGAGGGTGGCCTCCCCCACCTCACAGATGGGATCTAAACACCAACCACTCACAATAAAAACAATTGATCAGAAAGTGTTCCCAGGGCCAATGTGTTTTGGAAACGGAAGGCTGGAGTCCTACGGGGAAGAGATGAGATGAAGGGGTTCAAGGATTGGGCAAGGTGGCAGAACCAGACCATGTACCAGATCTGCATCCCTGGGAGACAACAGCTGTAATGAAAGGAGCACTCTCCAGGGTCAGTTCCCAAAGAGGAGAGAAGTGTGGTTGTGAAACAATGCTTTGGTCTGACAGTGACACCACATGCCCAAATTCCATCTTTGGGGAATGGCCCCTTTGCTGACAGAATTGAGACCTCCCAGTGAGGTGACCCATGAGAGACTTGGAACGGTAGTCTATATCATGATCATAGCAGGGACATGGATGGCAGGCTGAAGCTGTCTGTCACCTCCTCAGGGAGTCCCACTGCCATAGAGCAAGTTAATACAGCCATAGCCAATATTTCCTGAGCACGTGTGTGCCAGCCCCTGAGCTAAACACTTAACATTCATCAGCTGAGCTTGTCCGCACCATCGCCGCACGAGCTCCGTTCCAGTTTTATCCCATATTCCTTACAAAGAAGCTGAGGCTGGGGGACATGAAGGCACTACTAGCTCACCGCCACCCGGGCGCTCAGCGGTGGGGCCGGACCATAAAGCCAGTGTGCCCTGCCCGCTCTACTTAGGGCCTCACTCCCCCTGCCCGGCTGCCTCCCGACCAGCTGAGCGTGGACGCAGATCTAGTACATGGTCTGGTGTTCACCACCTTGCCCAGTCCTTGCCCATTTGTCTCATTTCTTCCCAGTAGGACTCCAACCTTTCATTTCTGAAACACATAGGCCCTGGTCTTAAATTCTGCTCAATTTTTTTTATTGTGAGTGGTTGGTGTTTAGACTCCATCTGAGCAGAAAAGAGTGCGTAGCAATGCAATGTTGTTGTTTTTTCAAGAACATTTACTTAAAATGTAAAAGTGAATCTATTTAAAAAAAATATCAAGTAAACATCACCTAAGTTGGGATAGGGCCTGAGTCGTAAAGGAGAAGTGAGAGCTAGCAGAGGCCGTTAAGCTCTGAAACGTACACAGGGGGTTCAGCAAATGATGGAAGTTTGGGGAGCCACAGGGAATGATGAGGAGTTTTCCAATGTACTGAAAACATCCCCACTGTTAGGCCCAGTAACAGTCCTCGTGGTCGGCAGCTCTCTGACCTTGCCTCTGTGTCAATGTCAATAGCTGTTGTCACCAGGCAGTGGGCCTCCCGTTTGGTACTTAGAGATTCTCTTTATGCACTTAAAAGGCATCATTAGTACCAAGTGGCTATTAAAGCAGTCTTGCTGCTCAGAATGATTTTCTGAAGCAAATGCAGAGGAAACGTGTTGAGGGTTGAAGTCATTAGCTGTGACCACAGAAGGACTGACCGTGGACAATGGTGCCATTAATCTTGATAAGGGGAAGTGTGAGCAATTCATAAAATCCACTTGGTGCGGTTTCTCCCTAAATGGACACAGAGTGAATGACCCCATGTCTTTGCTCTAGGTAAGAGGGACACGCCGGGGCTGAGACGTCGACTTGGCATAATGAGTGAGGCAGGTGGGGCTGCTGGGTGGGGGACACACAACAGTGGTGCCAGGCCTTGCTGGGGCATGGAGCAGGCCTGTGGCAGGGGCCGCTGGGGTATAGCAGGAGAAGTTGTGGCTGGCATTTTGTATAATGCTTACTACGGGCCAGGCACAATTCTAATGCTTCACACAGTAACTGTTTACTCCTCACAACAGTCCTGTGAGGCAGGTACTATTATTACTTCCATTTTAGAGATGAGAGCACTGAGTCCCAGACAGGTTATGCCTAAGGTTACACAGCTAATAAATGGCAGAGCTGGGATTCAAACCCGGGTAGTCTGGTTTCAGAGGCTGTGCTCTCCTCTCACCACTTTTCTGTACAGTATGATCTAGAATAGATGCATCCAGCCTCCTGCCTTTGCTTGGAGGAAAGCCTGGGCTTTGAGTTGCACGGACCTGGATTAAAACCCCAACTCGGCCACTTCCTGGCAGTTGGGCCTTAAACTAAGGACTTCACTTACTTAAGACTTAGTTTTCTCCTTTATAGAGTGGAGAGCTGTTCTGAGATTGTATGAAGTGTCATGCACTTAACAGCACTTGAGTATATGTCACTGTCGTCTTCCACGTTGAGGCTACCAACACATGGTCAGGCCAGGGCTCTAATGGGGGAATGTGATGGGGAGTTAGATGCCTGCCCCAGCCAGCACCTTCTGTGGCTAGGGGCTGGCCCAGACCATTGGCCAGAGAGTCATCACTCTCTCCCTGTTCACCTGCTTCCTAACTGGCCTTGTCCATCTTGGGTCCTGAGTTAGTGTCTGTTATGGGCTGAGTGTTTGCAACTCCAGAATTCACATGTTGAAACCCTAACCCCAGTGGAACTATATTTGGAGAAAGGGCCTGGTGGAGGTGCTAAAGTTTAAGTGAGGTCATCAGGGTAGGGGCCTGATCCAGTAAGGCTGGTGCCCTTATAAGAAGAGAAGAGACACCAAAACTCTCTCTCCACCATGTGTAGACATCATGAGAAGGTGGCCATCTGCAAGCCAGGAAGAGGGCTCTCACCAGGAACCAAATCAGCCGGTACCTTGATCTTGGACTTCCAGCCTCCAGAACTGTAAGAAAATAAATGTCTGTTGTTTATGCCACCCAGTCTGTGGTATTTTATCATGGCAACCTGAGCTGACTAAGACAGAATCCTAAGTCCACATGTTGAATGGGAGAGTCAAGCCTGGAAGTGTATTCAAAACCGTACCTTTAGCAATGGCTACAAACTCTATGCTACTCCTCCCATTACGTAGAGTTGATTTCCCTCCTCTTAACTCTGGACAAGCTTTAGTGACTTGTTTGATCAATAGGATACAGTGGAATTGGCATTCTGGGACTTCTGAGGTCATAAGAAACCTTGTGACTTCCACCCAGGCCTCTTGAATCCTAACTGAGGTGATGTGAGGAACCTCATGCAGCCCACGGAGAGGGGAAGCCTCTGCATGGGGTGGAGCCCAGAGTCTCCTTGGAAGTAGACTACCAGCTCCAGTCGAGCTGCTCCTCTAATACCACGTGGATCAGAAACAAACCATCCTCACTGAAGGCTGCCCGAAGTACAGGTCCATGAGCGGTTGTTTTGAGTTGTTAAGTTTGGGGGTGATTTTTCCTCTGCAATACATAACTGGAACACCAAGAAACACTTCCAAAGGGCCTGCAGCCCTGCTCAGAGCCACCTCTGAGCTGCCCCAGGGGCGACTTGGCACAATTCTACTCTATGTGCAGGCAACTGGGGGATGGGATGGGCAGGGCTCAAGGAGGATTCCCCTGGCTTGACACTGGCCTTGGGTGTCCAGGATTACATCCATCTTTGGGATCCTTCATAAACCACATGGAAAAATGCAAACATTATACCTCATTTTACCATAGGAAAAACGGAAAAATCCATAGATTCAAAGGGAAAACCATAGGCTTCTAGACGCTTAGTCGGCTAAGCCCCACCCCTCATCTCTACACAGCTTCTAGAAAACACTGGGGCTGGAAAGAGAAACAGCCTGGATTTAGTTTCCTGGTTTTTAACCTCGGCTGCACAGTGGAATCACTTGGAAGCTTTAAAAAATACTGCTGGGCCTCACCCTTAGAGATTGGATTTAACCGGTCTGGAGTACAGATTGGATATTGGTACTAAAAATCAAAACGAAATGAAACACCTCCCTGGCTGCCTTTATGCTCCACCAGGGTTGAGAGCTCTAGATTCATCATCATTACCTCTGTTGGCATCATTGTTGTAGGACAGGGTCTCTAAGCCTTTAAACAAAGCCAGCTTGGAATCTGGAGGCAGTCCCAACAATGAGGGAAGACGTCAGTCTCTGATGATCTCACAAATAATGATGACCCTTTACATTAATGCAGATTTACTGACCAAAGACTAGAATGTGTACCCGCAGCGAAGGGAGCTGGTCATGCCATTAAATAATGCAGAATCACAGAGCAACCCAAACTCTTAATTTTTCAGCTCGCTTTCTGATTCACAAAGGAGAAGCCTCTGTTTGGTGCTAACTTGTCTTTAACCTCACTTCAGCTCTTGGCAAAAATCAGGGAGTTAGTTTGCCAATGACTAAAATTCAAGTAACACTGATCTAAACCTTTGTCCCTGTGGCAGCCGAGTGAGAGAAATGTGGAAATTATGGAAGAGCCATGTGGTTTAACATGATCCCAACCTGCTAGGAGAAAGCTGAGTCTCAGAGACACTTGGTAACTTGCCCAAGGACTCAGATCACTGTTTCTCCCCCTCTCCGACTTCACGTTTAATGAAGAAAATCACGCCGATAGAGGGTCCTCTGCCATATAACAGAGATAGCATTTGACTCCATTCTTACTCTGATTTCAGGGTAAGGGCCAAACAAGTCCCTTAGGAACAGAAGGTAGGGGAAAGAACGAGTCTTGTTGGTTCAGGAGACAGATTTCAGAAGTTATTTGGAGAAAGAATTTGGTTCAAAAAAGAAAGAACTTTCTAATGCTGCTGAGGCTGCTACTGGCTGTGTCAGGAGACAGTGTATTTATTTGTTAAAGATATAGTCTTTCTTTCCTAGTGTTGGCTTTCTGCAAATGTGTAGAGATTCTTGATTGCATGATTGTGTGTTTGGGGACCGAATTCTCTTACACACTGAGGTACATGGGGCTCCTAAGATGCTTCCAACCCTGAAATCCTAGTTTGTCTTCAGACAGCTGGGAGAGGCAACTTAGTCTCCTAGGTTACCTCCCCCCCTCCAAAAACAACAAGCTTCTGAGCTTCAGGATGAGGGAGGGGGGAAGCTGAACCAGATGAGGAGATTGGATGTGAATCCAGATTAAATCCTGGAGGAAATGTTTGCACCTGTTACTGGGATGTGATTTACTCTGGGCCAACAGCAGGTGTCCTAAGCCCAATGCTGAGCTTAGGGTCTGGCCACTTGAGGTTCAGCCACTGCTACTCAGGTTAGAGGCCCATCAGACCACCTAGGGTGCTTGTTAGATACAAAGGTAGATCTTCTGGGCCACTTTTCCATGGGATTCTTCTGTTATGGGCTGATTTTGATGGTGGAGATCTATGGGCTACATTTTGCCAAACACTGATCAAAGGTGTCTCAGACAGCCACGTCCCAAGGAGATGTGGGCAGTGGGAAAGGCGGAGGGTGCCCTCAGCCAGGATTTGGGAGTGGGTCCAGGAGGCACCAGATGTCTTTGTCCGTTGGACATTCCTAAGAAGGAAGGAGGGCAAGCTGGAGTTCCAGGGATATTAGATAACAGACTCACAGACATTTAAAGTCTCAGAAACACAGGTTTTTATTCATAATAGAATAAAAGAATCTTAAAATAATAGAATGTCTTCACACTAGAGCTTAGTGGTTAAGAATCAGTGATGCTCAGAGTGTGACCTCTTTGCATGCTCTCCGGATAACTGACATCACGTTATTCAGCCTCTCTGAGCTTCTGTTTCTTCATTCATTAGATGGGCACACGAGTAAGTATAATATAATGCTCCCTAGGACTGTTGACATATAAATGAGTCAGGGCAATTAATGGGCAAGGCATGGAGTCTGGCACATGGTAAGGGCTCCTCAAGCTATTATCACTACCAGGGTAATAGGATCTTAGAGCCAAACGTGACCAGAGAGGTCATCTAGTGGGTCCAACGCTGAGGGAGTGACTCCTGGTGGGAGAGGAATTAATAAAGACACTGGTGTGTTAATGGCTCCCTGTTTCAGCTGTTCTCAACATGGCCCCCTGGTGGTTGTCCCCCAGGAGACAGAAGGGACACTTCAACCTTCAAGGGAGTTTGGAGGTCTAGCTCCTACAGACTCTAAACCTGAGAACATCACCTTTCTGCGTCTGACAGACACTTGGCTGAGCTCACAGGCCAGCTGTCTGTGGGCACCAGTAGGCTCAGCTGAGGAGAGCAGGGCTGCATCTTCCCTCCCCTGGCCCTGGTGTTTAATCAAAACAGTATTCAAAATATGATTCTGGGAGATTATATTGGGAGATTTGCAGGAGGCTCTCAGTGGGGGCAGAGATGGTGGGAACAGATTGCTGCTGGGGGGCTGAGGCTGGGATAATTGCAGGCTCAGACGGGCCATTCTCAGGCCCCTCACCCATACCCCAGGGTGGAGATCTAGACCATCCTTGTATTTTACAGCAGGGGAAACTGAGAGGAAGGGGCTTGTCCACATCACGTAATAAGGTACTAATGGGATTGAGATGGCAAAGCCATTTTCTGGGATTCCAGGCTACTCTTTGTGGTCCTTTTCATACCTCACTCTCTCAAGCCAACCAGGCCCAGATTTTGGGGACAATCCTGGCTGCAGTCTCCTGCTATGGGTTGGGAGTGGCAGGAAGAGGCCAGGCCTCCCAGACAAGAAATGGAGAGACAACCTCCTGAGGTCCTGGCAGTAAGGAAGGACAACTCAGAAGGTCTTCCTTTCCTAAGGCTCACTGTTCCTATAAAAGGCTCAGTGGCTGGAGGTAGTGTGCAGGCCAGATCCCACCCTTTACTCTCTGTTCAGCCACATGACCTCTGGCTTAGGGGGCTCCCTTCTCTCTGGCCTGCGCTTTCCCATCAGTGTGATGCTGAGGGTCCCTCTCCTGCCTCGGAATGGCTAGTTGGAGCTCCACTCCCAACTGGGGGCCCTAAGAACAAGCCTCCACAGACTCTGTAGCCTCCAGAGGGTCTACCTGGTCCCCCAGGAGGGGGCCTGGTCGAGAGGTCCTTGAAAGAAACCTTCGGCTAATGAATGCTCTTTATTGCGTGTTAATCCTGCAAAGCCGACTGGAAATAACGTTTATCTTTTCGCAGTTTAATTTCCCAGACCCTAAGCCACCGGTCAGTGAGGGCGACTGGAGGGTCCCCAGGGTAGGCTGGGGCAGGCGCATCTGTTGCCCAGAAGCAGAAGGAAAGCAGGGTGGGGATTTCCCAGAGGAAGTGGGGGAGGGCAGGGTGAACCGAAAAGGACCCTGAGTGGAAAGTTGGGGTCCTTCCCAGCACCGATTCTGCGACTCTGAGCCAGGCCCTTGCGGCAGCGCCCCCACCCCACCCCCAGTTTCCTCATCAGAGGAAAGCTTTGGTATTTTTGTCATTCATGATCTCAAAAGCCCCTTCTGACCGGGATCGTGGCAAGAAGACCGGGCGGGTCAGGGAGGCGGCCTGCGCCCTGTTCCCCACCTTCCTCCTGCAGCCCCAGAGGGTCTTAAAACGTCTCCCCCCCTCCTCCCCCAGGACACCGGCCCTGCCCCCGGGCTCCCCTCTATGCGCGGGGGGGCCCCATTCACCTCCCTCTTTCCCCGCGAGCGGCGGCGAGCTCGCCGGAGCCACCGCGCCGGGGACGCGAACTCGCGCGGCGCGGGCATCTTTAAATCCTTCCTTCCCGCACCCCCCCTTCTCCCGACTGCGGGGCGACCAGGCCCCCTTCCCGCCCGCCAGCTCCCATTGGTCGGCCTGTACCGGAAGTGTTTGCCGACCCCGATTTAAAGGAAAGAGCGCCCCGTCCCGCCCCCTAACACCCTGGGAGCCTCGGGCTCCTCCTTTCGGTCCCACCCGAGGCGCGCGGGGGCCCCAGCGGCCGGTCAAGGGAAGCCCGAGAGGACGCCCATCGCCCCTGCTCCCAGGGAACTTAAAACCCACGTACGAGCCCGGGAAACGTGCCGCTTCCAGACCCATGTCCCGACAGCTCCGGCCACCCCGCGCTCACGCCTGCAGCCCCCGCCGCGCGCCCGCCCCCGCCCCGCCCCGCGCACGGGACTTCGCGCGGGGACCGCGGGCTGCGCGCTGGCCACGCGGAGTCCCCGGGCTGCGCGGCGGGCGCCCGGGCCTCGGCCAGCGCCTTGTCAAGTCCCCTTCCTGCCCTGAAAGCGACTGAGTCTGCAGCCCGCCCTGCCCTGTCCCCAGAACCCCCGCCACCCCCACCTCTCCAAAGGCCCCTGCCACAGACAGGCCGCACAGCTCAGGCTCCGCTTGATGATTTTTAAGGAGGCAAGGAGTGGGACGGGGGGAGGAGACGAAGGCGATCCTTAGGGGCCAGGTCCGCGTGGGAGTTACAAAGTGAGGGGCGGAGGGGACCAGGCGAGGGAGCAGCTTCAGACCCTGAATCCAGAGGAGGGGGCGCGGGCTCCCCGGCCTTCCCCAAGGTGCCCGGCCACTTTCTCCGGGATCTGATAGGACGCCCCCCTCTGCCAGCCACTCTGCGTGCAAGGAGAGCCTGCAGGAGGGTTTCTGGGTGTCTGTCCATCTCCGAAGCGGGGTGAGAGCCCCTAGTTCCTGGTGAGGTCTCCCAGCTTCTTAAGAGTGAAGGTGAGTTGGAAAAGTGTAGGGCTTATTTCCGAGATGCTTCCACAAATCGCACCATTGCGCTAACCTGCTGAGAGAGGAAAGGTTGATTAAAACCCAAAGGCCGCTTGGTGGCGATTCCTAGGAGATCGGAGGTCACTGGCATCTCATCCGAAGGGAATCAAAGGTCTAGAAGCAATTTGCTTGCCAGAGGTAACATTTGGACCCCTTTTAGTGTAAATTCAAATAACAGTGTAACCCAATTTTCTAAACCAGCTGCTAATCCTGAGAGAAATTGCTACAAAGAGCAGAATCTGACAGTAATTGCTGGAGGCTGCCAATTTCTTGGGGAATGTCCTTTTGTGGGGTGAAATTTCCTTCCACCAGTCATGGCCAGAGAACCAGCCTGGGGGACACACTGATTGGCAGTCACACCCTGCTTAGGGGCGAGATCTTAGCTGTGAGTGCTCTCCAGGGACAGCACCAACCCTGGGCTACCCTCCCTAGGAGCGAAAGTGGGCTGCAGAGAGGACTGCAAGCCCTCTTAAGCACTGGCCTTCAATCAATTGTATGTGTCTGGCTCTGCCCTTCACGCTTCTCAGAAAGCACAGGTCCCTGCCCAGCCCCAGCAAACTCTTGATACGAGCACAGCAGGGGCCAGCTGCCTTCCTCTGAAGGGCAGGCAGGGGACAAAGACATCTGTGCCAGGGGGTCACGATGGTGCCTACCTGGTGCACTTGGCAGAGGTGTAGGCTGCTCATCTCTTCAATGACTTTCTAAGTGATCCTAGTAATGCACTGTCTCACTCTGAGCTTATTACTGTTATTTGGCTTTAAAATGAGGGGAAACTAGAAATATTATCTCTAAGCTTCCATTTCAAAGTCTGCTGTGGGACAATCTCGTGCGTGGTCGGTCAAACCTGGGCATGCCCAAGTCAGAGAGAGGATGCAGTGGCTGGGCGGCATATGGGCAGGTGTCTTTTGGACGCTCCCAGCACCTTTGGGGGCCCACTACCTTCTGCTCCGGATGGGTACTGGCACTGCACTGCTGGCTCCCTCCGCCGCAGGCTCGGAGCGAAGTTCAGGGGCAGCCCCTGCAGCGCAAATGCGGGCTTTCCGGAGGCTTTGGCTACGCGGGAAGACTCCTCACAGGCGGAGTTTCTGGGGGCCACGGGTCGCCCTCCTGAGCCTGCCGGCTGTCCAGGAATCAGATGGCACTCAGGACTTTGTGGCCTGGGAGGGGTTAGAGGTGCACCCTCCAGTGTGCTGGCTGCCGCCGCAGTGTGCGCCAGAGACCAGATGCGTGGTTTCTGGCTGCATGGGTAATGCATGGTCAATGCGGGGCCCTCTGGCTCCCCCCGGAGGAAGTCAGCTTCTCCGGATCCGGGGGGCTCATTGAATGAGGAGCGGGGAGCCGCCAGGCCGCACTCCCTGGGCTCCAGCCGGCCCACTCGAGCTGGCCGCGACAGCGTGTTCTTAGGGAACTCAGCCAGCCTGTCCGCAGCTGTGACCACTGCCTCCTCTGGGTCGTCCTCCTCTGCCTCCTCCTCGTCTTCCTCCAGGTCTTCCAGGTCACTCAGCCCGAGCACCCCCGCTTCTCCGCTGGCAGCAATGTCTGCAGGAAATCAGGGGAGAGTGAGAAAAGCCCCAGGCCCCAAGGGGAATCCACGGAGCGCCCACCCCTGAGAAGCTTTTAGCAAGATGTGCAGTGCACTCAGGGCGCTGTGGGAGTAAGTCACGAGGCTGACCGCGCCACCTCACCCTTGCCCTGGGGCTGGGGGCCTGCCCCAGGGAAAGGATTCCCACCCTGGCCTGGACCCCACCCCTTGGAAGTCTCCTCCTCTCTGTGCACCCCCAGGCCAAGGAAACCCACACTTTGTGCTGCTGTCCTAAGACCTGGACCTCAGTTTCTCAACCACGTGAAAGCAAGGGGACAATTTCTACCCAATTCCCACACCCACAGGTGGCTGGTGTGTATGACTTAATTCAGCAAATATTTATGAAGCGCTAACGATCTGCCAGACCTCACTGAGGCATTAATTTAGGGAGAGATCTTCTAGAGGAGCTGGAATTCTTGAAGGGGCCATAGTGATAAGCATGGCGAAGGAAATGAAAGGGGCTGATAGTAGAATAACTGGAAAGGTGGCCAGGGAGGGCTTCTCAGAAGCGACACTTTAAAGTGAAGAAAGTGGTTCCGTGGGGAAGTCAGGCGGAGGCTACCCAGCAGGCAAAGGCCCTGAGGCATGCGGGGGATGCTCGTGCAAGGGTAAGCAAGGAGTGCCTTCCATAAAAGCTACCCCGCAGCAAGGTGGGGTGCTGAACGTTTTCGGTACCTTTGGTATCACCGTTTAGGCAGCCCAGGGATTCTTCCACTCCACCCTCTGCCTTCCTCTCCTCCCCGCCTTTGCTCTTGGGCGCCCAGGTCATCTTGTTCTCCTTCTTGAGGCGCCGGCGCGCGTTGGCGAACCAGGTGGACACCTGGGTGAGGGTCATCTTGGTGATGATGGCCAGCATGATCTTCTCGCCCTTGGTGGGGTAGGGGTTCTTGCGGTGCTCGTTGAGCCAGGCCTTGAGCGTGCTCGTGGTTTCCCGGGTGGCGTTCTTCCGGCGCCCAGTGCCACTCAACTCCATGGCTCCATACCTGTGGGGAGAACCTGGCTCACAGATCGGAGGCTGGCAACCTGGGGCAGCAGGCAGGAGACGGTGTGCAGCCTGGAAGTGAGGTTCTGCTCCACTCCCTCCCCGCTCATCCCCCTTCCCGAGCTCTGCCCAGATCAGCCCTACCTGGCAGCGGCAGTGGAGGGGGAAGGACTTTGGGTGCCAGCCACGTGTGCCCCATGCCTTACCGGTCATATGGGTATTGCCCCAGAGTTGGCTCGTAGGGATAATAGGCTCCTGGTTGTGACAGGCCGGGTGTGAAGTTCCCTGCGGTCTCCTTAAATTCATACTGAGGATTCTGGTGGGGCAGGAAGAAAGGATTCAGTTCTCCCTACATTTGGGGAAGAGGTGAGGAGGGGTAGTTGCTAAGGGTGTAAACTCTGGAGTCAAATCTGGTTTTATTCCCAGTACCACGACTCGCCTTGACTGTGTGATCTTGGGAACAGGTGTTAACCACTCCGTGCCTCAGTTTCCCCTTGGTAAAATGGGCGTAACAATAGTCCCTACAGGTCATTGAAGAAGAGCTCTGGGCAGAATTCCTGGTGCAGAACAAGCGGTAGTTAAATACGAGCTGTTATTGCTTTTGCTGCTTGTGTATCCTGCTCCCCACCAGCTGGGGAACTTCCCAGCCTCAACTTCTTGCAGAGCGATTCCCTGACCTTTGGTATCTCTGTGACTTTGGGTTAGGTGTTGACCTCTGCACCTCAGTTTCCTCATCTGTAAACTGAGAAAAGTGATGACTTGCCTTCCTCGCATAATTCATAGAAATGCAAATGTTTTCTAAACAGTGTGAACTTCTGCAAACAGTAAAATGGTGCAAAGACATGCTTTTCCCTTTATACACAATCTTAACCACTTCCCGTCCTCGAAGTTGTGTGTCTTTCCTCAATTTTCCCTGGAGATGTCACAATGGATTCACCAGCAGCTGCCACTCCTGCCCCCAGGGCAAGTGGGTTCTGGCGCGGGGACCCAGGCCTCATCCCGCGTACTCACCAGTGCCCCGTACAGCGCGGGCGGCTCTGGGCTGTAGGGCAGGTACCCCGGGTAGCTCTGGGCAGCTGCAGCGGCCGCGTAGGGGGCTCCATAGATGCCCAGCGCTGTGCCCAGCTCGGGCCGTGCACTGCCCAGCAGCCGGCTGTCGTAGGGTGCTAAGCAGAGAGCCGCCGCTGGGGTGGAGCCTGAGGCCACATCTGGGATTGAGCGCGGGGCGGATTCGCAGCAAGTGGCGCTGGAACTTGCAGACACCAGAAACTACGGGGACGAGAGAGAAGGCACCCGAGGTCAGAGACTGGAACTGCCAGACCACTCCTTCATTCACGCCACCGTGTGCTCAGTACTCTGCTGAGCACTGAAACAGGAATTGTCCGAAGACGCAATTCACCCAGACTGCCCTTATAGATAGACACTCCTAACCCGTTGCTAAGGCTTCAGATTCCCACGGTCTGGTCATTGGGAACATTTTGAAACCAAAATTATAGAAGACTCACTCCACTCGGGCTGCTTCTTTCGCAGACCCCCGCCCCTTTTCCCATCACAGGATCCTGCAAAGGCATAGCTAGAAGTTGGCCTTAGAGACCCTTCATCACCTCTCACACCGGCTCCCATTCTATAGAAAGGGCAAGAGGGAGGGCCAGAGAGAGTGCGGACTTGTCCAAGATCTCAGAGCGGGTCAGCGTCCGGCTGGAACTAGACCGTAGGAAAATACACCCCACGCTCTGGAGAGAAACTGGAGAACAGTGGTGACTGTCCCCACAATTTCTCCAGGAAACCTTGTCATCCACGCTGGTCTGGAAAACTGAAGGAGCCAGAAGCCCACCCAAGGAAGGGGGGAAGACAGGGACAGAGGTCAATAGCCAGCAGCAGCAGGAAAATTGTGAGATGGACAACGTTCTGGGCTGGAAGCCTTTTATTCTGAGACTCTCCTGGCCACCTCCAATATCTGTACAGTAAGGAGGCCTGTCTGGAAGATCTCCGAGATCCCACCCACCTCGCTGAGCGCATGGTCGGAGTGTCCAAGTTTCGGGTCACTGGATTTTCCAGGCTGTGTTGGGGGTGTGGAGCGTTCCCAGCCAGGGACTGAGGATGTCACAGTGGGCTGTGGTACATGACCCGGGCCCCTGCTCCCTCTGGTTTCCCCCGAGACTGGTGCGAGAGGAGGGACCTCAGGGGCCGGCGAGCGCATGGGCACCCCTTCCATCCAGTCGGCCCCATCCCCCCAGGAGGCACCTCTTACCTGGGAAGCGCTGCCATACGGGTGTCCAAAGGGCGGGAAGGACATGGTGGCTGTCCTTGGCCCGCCTGCCTCTTCTTTTGCTTGTTCCCGCCTCGGCCCCGCGGTTCTGCGCCTCCAGCAGTGCGCTGCCTCGGTTCCTTACACGGCCGCGGGTGCCCAGCGCCGGGTCCTCCGCCCACTTGGCGTTACTGGAGGCAGAGCCAAGGGCAGATCGGCTGCCAAGCCCTGCGCTCCAGAAGGCGCTCCACCGGTTCGCGTGGTCCGGAAGACAGACGGGCCCATGGATGAGCAGGGGGACGGGAGAGGATGCGAGTTCCCAAAGGCGCGCGGTGGCGAGGCAAGGTGAGGTGCGGCGCGCGCGGGGCTGTGCTGCTCTGGAGGTGTCCCGGTCCAAGGTGGCCAGAGGCTCAACGTGACGTCACGGTGATCCCGGACTGCCTGGCCGGCCCCCGGGCCCTGGGGCCCCGGGCCACCAAACGTGCCCAGCGCAGCCAGCCAGTGTGCGCGCGCCCACTCTCACCCACGCTCACACTTGTTCCGGGAGGTTTGTGCAGCTGGTGAGGAATGTCAAAGACCCTGACCCTCTCTGCTTGGCGCTGGAGCCTACCCCTTTTCGCTTTACATTAACGCGCGCGCGCGCGCGCACATACACTCTCTCCAAATTACCCGGGAGAAGTAGGAGAAACGCCTCCCTCTGCGCCGCGCAGACCCGGGCGCAGCGTGCTTACCTCCTCCCCGCGGCCCGGAGGAGGGGAGAAGCAACCTCGGCGGCGAGGGAGAAAATACAAAAGAAGACACAGGAGAGAACAGGAGGAAAGTGGGGGAGAAAGGCCAGAGGGAAAGGAGGAGGGGAGAGGGGAGAGAGGAAGAGTCTGAGTGAACAGAGGCGCGCAGGGGAGGGGAGGGAGCTGGGGTGGGCGAAGGCTGCGCGGAGGCTGCCCACCAGCAGGTGGAGGGGAGCAGAGGCTCGGGGAGGTCTCCAGCCGGCTCCCCCGCCCCCGCCGCGGGGAACTTTGTTCGCGCCGCAGGCCCCCGGCTCCCCGCGGGGCAGCGCTGGGCGGCGTCGGCGGATCCCACTGGCCCGCCCGTCTTTGTCCTCGGGGATCTGGCTCCGCTCTCCAGTCTCCCCAAGTCTAGCTGGACTCAGGCTCTCCGAGCCCTGGCTTTTGCCAGGGTCTTGACCTCGGGGTTTCTCTTCCCCTCTGGCCCTCGAATAGGCCAGAGAGTGCCCCCTCGAGGCCAAGGCTCCGGTCCCCTCCGAATCTAAGTCTGGAAACGCTCAAAGTCTGACCCGTGGCATCTGCAGACTTCGAGCTAAGACCCCCCCCCCCCCCGCCGGACATCTCTTCTGAAGGTGAGGCTCCGCGGCCTCCTGCGCACCGCCCGCCGTGTCCACGGGGAGCGGGAGCCCCGGGAAGGCGCCCGGCCGGGCGGCAGCCGCTGCGCTGCGCTCCGCTGGCGGTGGCGCTGGCGAGCCGCGGTGGAGCCGCCCGTTCCCTGCGTTCCGCCCCGACGCGTGGCTGGGCCTAGTGGTCTGACCACCCCCCCTGCATCCCAGGGGTCCTCAAGCGGGCACTGATGGGCAAAGGAGCTCTTTGGGGCTTGGGAAAGGGGTGCGCCTTCTCTGCCTGCCCGCCCCCTCCCCTCCCCATAGGGAAAGCGGCTGCAGCTTTCCAGCACCATAGACTCCGCACAGCGGGAGGCTCAATCCCCAGGCCCGGAGCCTCCCCTCGAGGGCCTCCAACCCGCGCCGTCTGGGGCCCAGAAGGGATGGCCGTGCTGCCTGAATGCCAGCGGAACTCTGGCTTTCGGATTTGCAAGCCAGCAACCTCAGAAAGCGTGGCCTTTCACTCACGGGGTCACTGCGCTTTACAGTTTACAAATCGCTCTCCCAGGCCCTTGCCGCACCTCTCCGGAGGAATGAGGGGAGGGGGTTTGGTCCAAGGGCTCAGTTTTATTTTCTAGTTGAAATGCAAGAAGGTGTGACCCCGAGGTTAGGGACAACTCAGGTCTCTGCCCTGGGTCCTTGCCAGGCCCAGAGGGACAAGGCAAGGTCTGGGGGCCCTGTTTGCCTCTGACACCTTGCAGCAGGGACTGGTAGGCCAGGGAAGCCAGCGACCTCTTTAGAAGGACGTCTCCAGCTTCTTTTTTTTCCTCTTTACAGATTCTGCAGAACGCCTGAGGTGCTTAAAGAAGCTGCAAACCGCAGGCTCCGCCTGAGATAAACAGGACAAGCTCCATTCTAAATATTAGCAAACCCAGCGAGAGTTCTCACTTGGAGAAACCTTGCTTTCAACCCGGGAAACTCCTAGTTAGGAAAAGAATTGTGCTTATCGCCTGATTGATTTAGTGATACAAATTCACTGTAATAGATCGATCCCTTGACTTTTCAAAATGCACTCTGGAGCCATCCACACATTTGCAGCTTGGATACATCTAAGCTATATTTTTAGAGTGAGAATTCATTCAATTAGTCCCTTGGGGAAGATTACCGCTAATTAATTAATTGCAAACATTTCCAGAGGGAAGGTATGTCAATTGTAAAGTAATAAAATTAGATAGTTGAAATCCTTACTCAGCAACTTCGCCCATTCGTTCTAAAGCAGATTTTTTTTTTTTTTTTATGACAGAAAAATGGGGATGGTGGTGGGGAAAAAGCATTAGTTCTGTCCCCTGGCGATCTGGTTGCAAAGGAGAAACTACCACATAGGATGTATTGATTTTTAGCTGATTTATAAGACCTCTGCGGTATCAATGCACTCAAAGGGCCTCCAGGCCTCCCTCTTGCCTTTGCTGTCTAGGAGTAGAGAAAAGCAACATGATTTTCCAGAAGAAAAGGAAAAGCGGAGGAAGAACAGCGGTGAAATAAATTGGGAGGTAGGACTCTGAAGGTACCTCAGCTTTTTTCTTCTTATGTAGAAAAATTCCCCCCTCCCTCCAACAGCTTTTACGCGTGGGCACCGGCTTGTGGTGGTACCAGCCTGCCTTCCCCAGAGGAAGCCTCGCATTTCCAGGCACTGGAGTCCCGGTTTGAATATTTCCTTCCCAGGGAGAGGTTGTACCCACAGCAAACCTACCCTGGGCTGCTGACACGTGATTGTCACCACCTTGAGCATTTAGTAGGGTTCCCTAAAATTGGCTCTTAGGAAGTGTGCCTACTCTTATCATTCTGGGAGCCCATTTGGGACCCATAACAAAACAAAGCCAGCAGTTAAACCAATATCAACCTCTATCTGGCAGAAAGCTCAGGTGCGAAGAAGCCTGTTTCTTGGAAAGCCTGAATCAGGCACTGCAGTGGAATTTGCTCTCCTCCTGACTGTCGACAGGCGCCCACTTCAGCATTCGAGCGCTCAGAGTCTCTCCACCATGCTGGCTTTTTATGGCTTTGTTCAGCGGTGATTCATTTAGTTTCGGGAAAAATGCCCAATTGTATATGTGTACACAGAGAATTTTATTGAAGCAAGTAAATAAACCTATCAAATGCAGACTCTCCTAGTTATATTTAAGGGAGTCAATTAACCTAATGTATTTTAAACAACGACACAGATTCGTTTGTTGTATTATGCAGCATGCCCTGGTATTTCCTCTAGCTGCTCATTAAAACAAATATGAAACAAAGTCAACAATCAAAGGCCTATTTGGAGCAGAGAGTGTATTAATAACCCACCTTGTTTATTTCCATGTTGCTTTGCTTTAAATCCACTGAAGGTCCCAGCCAGCAGAGTAAAGGATGTGTCTTTGACAATAAACTTGAATGCCAGCATCACACACACACATACACACACAGGAAAACAAATCATGCTGTGTTATTTTGGGTGAAATGTCCATCATTTCCTAAAGATTCATAAAGATAGCGGGGAATAACCCAGACATGCCCTAAATCAATTTCAAGTGCCTCATAGATGGAATATGTGAGTATATGGGCACAATAATATAGATGAAAATGTACGAAATTATATTAAGTACAGGTTTTTTTAGGGACTGGTTTTGCACTGAGAAGAATGAAATTCCCTCCAATCTATGCATGAATGAACAAGCCCATCTGGACAGACACATCTATAATTTACACTGACCGGTCTCCGCAGGTCTCCCCCAGCGCAGCCGAAATGAACACTAATTATTTTGACGGAAGTGGTGCGCGCGGCATCTGATCGGGAAGCACAGGGAGCCCCGGCCTGGCCCGACTGCGTGTTGTCAACAGCAGCTCTGGCACCAGGAGGGGAAACTGAAGAGGCAGCGATTCCCAGATAAGGGTGTTGGCGCCTCTTGGCAGGAAGGTGGCAAATAGAAAGAACGAACTTCTGGATAAAGTGAAAGGAGAGAGAATGAACTCAGAGCTCCTGGAGGGTCAGCACACCAAGTGCAAACCTGAGCTCAGAGTTCGAGGGGACAGCTTGTTAATAACACCATTCCTGTGCTTTGGCACTTTCCCAGGCCCCCCCGCTTTTTCTTATTTAAGGCTCATGGTGAGGAAGCTGGAGAGGTGAGAAGCATATCCAAGATCACCTAGCCCAGCAGATGACAGAGGAGGGAGCAGAATCCAGACCTCCCGACGCTGGGCCTTTCCACAGACTGTATTTCAGACACACAGGAGGCCAGGCGCCGCCAGGAGACGCTGCCGACTCCAGTCGCACTGAGGATGCACACGGAGTGCTCTGGGTGACAGCAGGACTTAGCAAGATAACACCCACAGAGATGCCACTGGAAGCACATAGGTTCAGGGTCACTGCTTTTACATCAGCCTGTATTACGAAAGAGCTTACGTAACAATTCACGAGTTGTAGAAATTTGGTGTAGATCATTAATTAAAATGGAAAACAGCTAGCAGGCCCAGCTGTGACTAAGTATATAACAAAACAAAAACAGCAACCAAAAAAAAAAAAAAAATCCAGCCAAGGTTATGTCTATATATGTGCATCGGTTTTTTAAAAAACCCCAATTAATTGGATTTAGTTAGTGACTATTTTGAAGAAGAGAAAAAAAATTAATCTTCGTTTTTGCCTGGTAGGTTGGGAAGTTGAGGGCACTTGGTGCTCACTTTCAAAGTGCTTTTCATGTATCGAAATTCTTAATTTTCTCCTGTGGACGGGGACATCTTTCTAAGGATAAGCTCAAGGCATCTCATGTGTTTTCAAAGAATTAAAATAGAAAGTAAACAACAGATGTGTGGATTTGAAAACCAAGGAACCATTTTTGAAGCTAAAGTCTTTGGGAAACAAGAGCATGGAAGAAATAAAGACCTTAAAGGGGACAGAGTCTGAGTCCTTGGATAAGGTGCCACGGCCTTTCTCCCCTTTGTCATGGGGCCTAGGTATGGCCTTGAGTGTACAATTAGGGACAGAATCACAGCCTGGACAAATGGGGGAGCTGGGTGGTGCTGGCTCTGACTGTGGCCGGAGGCTGTGCATTTTCCCACACAGCATTGCTAACAGTGTTTATAAGGATCATAGTTTGTCATTCTTCCCCTTAAAGGATTTCACTGTCATAGACTTTAAGGCTTTGATTAAAATATGAGCAGCTTCAAGCCATCTACATTTTTGTCTTATTGGTGGCATTTCTCTTTCACTGTGGTTTCTCTCATTTTTAAAGCCGAGCATTAGAACTGACCAGGAGGCTTCTTTCTGGTGCCACCTGGGCCACTACTTTAGGGAAGCTGGGGCCATTTGTGATGTCACATGCTGGCTGTAGTAATTTACTACAAATCTTCAAAAATCAATAAAAATATGGGAAGTATATCATTTTTAAAGGGAAAAAGAGAGAGAAACACACGAGACATGCCCATTAAGGACATAGCCATTCTAATACCTGCATGTCTGCTTGGGTCTGCAATTAAAAACATTCTGATAATAAATCTCCTTGCAGCCCCTTGTAATGCTTTTAACTTTCCTGAAGGTTCAAATTGGTATCCCAAAAATGTGCCAGGACTCTCACAAGGTATTTTATAGACTCATAAATAAATACGGCAATTAATCTCTGCCGTATTTCTTTCGTATTTGATGACAATTTATTATGGCATTCACCTACTCGGTGCACAAAAACTCTAATGCACTTAAAATCGGATTTCAAACCAAACATTTTATGGGAAAATATAGTATTGATCATCCATTTAAAGATACCATGAAGATGATTCATAACCCGCTATAAAAAAAGATCTCAGGAGGGTCTTATAAATGAGTGGGGTGGTGAGATAGTCTATTCATAAAACCAGAGCGATCGGACCCATGCCTCTTGTTTTCTCCATTTATCGTTGAGTTTCTAGCACTGATGACTTTTGCATGTTGCTGTTTGAGAAGAAAAATCCCCTTCATGACATTTTTCATAGTGACAGAGGGTTGTGGAATTACACAGTATGTTCTGTTGAAATTCTGTCTGCCAGGAGAGTTTCAGGGACCCTAGAGATGTTTCTGTTACTTAGAGTCAAAACTATTGCATGCCCCCTCGTAGGGATTTGCCATTGACCTGTGGCGGTGGTTCTAGGCGGTCTTGCGCCCCTGATGGTCTATGGTCCTAAGGTACTATCTTTTGTGCACACGTAGCACCAGGTGCTAGTGAGGTTATCAGAGGATCTTGGCCTCTCTCTTCAAGTAGCATACAGCCTGTCTGGGAAGAACAGCACATGTCATTCATACAACAGACTTTTATGAGCTCCTACTGAAAGCTGGGAGTGGTTCTAGGAGGTGAGGATTCCTCCCTGAACCAAGCAGCTATCTGCCCTCACCCAGGCTCCATTCCTATGACTTAACTATTTTCATGTCATCCTGAAATCCCTTATCCAGCTTTCACAGTGATTTTGGAAAGTGGCCTAAGGTTTCTGGAATGATCTCAAGACTCGAGACCCGAGGTTAAGCACTTTTTACGTTACCCTTCATTCATTCCCTCAGTAAGCATTATTGAGCGCTTGTTATTAAAGAGCACTGAGTTGGGGGCTGGGGATTTGGTAGTCAGCAAGACAATTAAAATCCCCGCTCCCACGGCATTTATAGTTTAGCTATAATATCTACGTGAAATTGGATAGCATTTGTTCTGTTTTATAGATGCTGGAGCCTAAGAGGGCGCACCTTGCCCCATGTAATAGAACTAGGATTGAAATTCTAGGGTTTGAGCTCAGGCTGCTGGCTGCAAAGTCCTGGGAAAAGTACATGTTTCAGATGAAATGCTTAATTGCCAAGATGGTGACATTTCAAGAAATAACCACCTCCCTTAATACGCAGTGACCCAGGCTGCTTTGTTCCTGTTCTGCCATGTGGTTGGCTTCCCCTACTTTTTCCATCTACTCAGTGTTGAATATCTGCATAGAAATGGAAAATTGGGGGCAGCCAAACAGGCATTTTTTTCTGTTCAACACTAACTCCTCGGATGCTCAGGCGATGTTTTTCACATTTGCCTTCAACTGATGACCAGCACCACACATAATGTTTAAATGACTAGGAAAACACATCTCTCATAAATCTCGTTGATGGGGGTGAGGGAGGGAGCCTGGCCAGGGTGGAAGCTCAGGGCATCAGTGCCTCGGTTGCTTCAGACCTCCCGACAGGTTCATGACTTGCTCTCTTCCCTTCTCCCTGTCTCTCTGGGAGTAAATAAGGGAGGGTTTCTTACTATCTTTTCTCAGATGAGCACCTGAGGTTCAGAGGGATTAAGCCACTGGTTTGGGCCACATACCTGATCGGCATTTGAGACAACCTGGAAACCACTGAGTCTTTGAACGGCACGGTCCTCTTATGGGCTTCAGCACCTTTTGCAAGAAAGCACAGTCTGACCTTGGGGCTCCGTGCAGGCCTGGGGAGGTAGCCGGGCAGCTCCTTCCGTCTCTGCGGAGGTGACACCTTGCTCTTTCTGCTTGGTTTTGTGATTGCATTTCCCCTGGAAGTTTTAAAGCCACACATACCTCTGCCTCCTGGCTGTTTAGGTCTGTCTATCCACGAGTCCAGAAGACAAAGAGAGTGTGCAGTGTTCGCAGCAACCACGCAGGCACGGTGCTGAGCATGAGGCATTTAACCTGCAGTGATCAACCCACCAGCATGACCCTGGTGTGGCTCTTTTTGCCTGAAAGCTGCCTCCTCTGCCTGAAAGCTGGCATCTTTTGGAGGCAGTGCCTAGGATTGCTCCAGGATCACACTGCTTCGAGTCTGCAGAGATGGAGGCATTGGGCTCGGGGTCTGTCTTGTGGCTGGGAGAAAAGGAACTCGACAGAGACAGCATGAAATACATGGGGGGATTAGACTGTCAGGGTAGACCGGGGAACATAAACTATTTACTGTGTCACTCTCCAGCTCGAGGGCAGGGGTAGAGCAGAGGGGAAGCCTGCAACTCTAATTATGAAATATAAATTTATACACATCTAAAGGGGAAGCCCGAGAGTAGATATTAACCACTAAAATTCTCTTTACATTATAAACACCATAGGGATATGGAAAAGCAGTGTGGGGATTAAGGGCATCTTTCTGCTTTGGGACTAATTTATTACTCTAGATTATGCAGTGAACGAAGAAAGGAAACATTGATACTTGGGTGCTTCCCTGCAAAAGCTAAATGTACGTAATGAGAGGTCCCTGCTCCTCGCTGTAAACACTTGATGATGACGAATAAGACTGCCGAGAGCTGAAGGGGGTCAAGCACTGACGGGCTGAGAGGCTTTGGACAAGTCTCTTGCCTCCTGGAAGCCTGGCTTTACTCATCTCCCAAATGGAGAGCTTGAGGTCCATGATTGACAAGGGCGCCTTGAGCTTCCATCTCTACGGGAGTCAGGTCACATGTCCTTTTTCAGGACTCAGAACTCTTCTACCTGAAGTGTGGACCCTCTGGAAAGTTCCTTCTATCATGGACGATGCATTAAAATCCTCTGAGCATCTTTAAAAAGCACACATACTCGGCCTCACCCTCGGAGATTCTGAGCAAGCCTGCAGTGGGGCCTGGCTATTTGTATTCATGAAAAATAGAAATGAAAGTAGGACGGGCTCCTGGCAAAGGCCTAGCTCCCTGTGGGGTGTGGCTGACTGTCTAACTGCCACCTACTCCCTGCTCCCTCCTGGCTCAGCATCCTGAGGTTGTCTCCGGTGCCACGTGCAGTTGTGACCCCTGGCTCCTGGCTTTCTGACATCCTTTGCTGCAGGCCGAGAGGAGCATGCCTTGTGAACCAGTTCCAGCCAAGAAGACTCAGAGGACACCTGCGCGGAGGATTCTGGGAAAACATTTGCTTTCATGGCAAAAGAAGACAGAGGCAGGAGTGGCATGGTGACCGAAGCAGAAGCATTCATTCGTTCGGCCCTTCAGCAAATGTTCGTTGAGCACTCACTCTCTACCTGGCCAGAGTGCAAGGAGCTGGGACACAGCCGTGAGCGAAACAAGGTCCCCGTGGTCATGGAGCTGGTATTCCGGAGCAGGAGACAGACAAGGCACACAGGTAAAATACAGAGATTTAGATAAAGCTAACTGCTATGGAGGAAAAATGAAGTAAGGACTGGGAGTTACTGGGAAGATAATTGCACGAGAGTAGCCTGTTGTCAGGGAGCCAGTAAACCACTACTTCTGGACTTTTAGTTACATCAGGCAAATCAACTGGTTTTGTTTCGGTTTCTGTTAATTGGGTTTTCTATTACCCACAGATGAATACATTCCTGAGACAGTGCAGTGGGTGTGCAAAGAGACAAATAAGTCATCTGATTATTCTAGCCCCACCCCCCAGAGGCATGGGCTCCTAACAGCTTCTTGGCTGCCTTCCAGAAATTTCCTATGTTAATACAAGCCATAAAGGTATAAGCTATACATGCAAGCTCTCTCTCTCTTCACACACACACACACACACACACACACACACACACACACTTAGTGACAGCATAGCATGGCGGTGGAGAGTCTGGACGTAGGGAGCCTATGGGTGGTGTACAGGTTACCTATCTAGTGGCTCCACCACTTACGGGCCACGTTATCTTGAACAAGTTTCTTAGGCCCTGTTTTTCAATTTCTCCATCAGTAACATGGTGATTATAAGCCTATCATGCAGGTTTCGACTGATGATTTAATACATTACTATGTAAAGCACGTAGAACTGTCCCTGGTACGCTGTAGCCCCACAGAAATGTTTGCTAGTTTATGTACAATGAATGTCATTCTATTCAGGCGACGATTGGCTTGTACTCTTTCCAACATGGGCATAGACGTTCCTCCTTTCGACACCCGTGCAGTGTTCCTCAGTGTGGAGGCCATCAGTGGGTTCTTTTTCTTCTTAATGTCCATGGGGCATTTGAATGAGCCCTTTTGATAGAGGATTGGGTTCTAAGAGGTGCGCCCACTCAGGAGCTGGCGAATGGCAAACAGGAGGATCTGCCTTCTTTTCTTTCCTGTTACACGTCCCTTCACACATCTCCCTGGCCCCACTCTCTCCCCCCGCCCCGAACACCTTCCCTGTTAGTCATGTGCAGGGCCAGGCACCCCCCAGCTGAAACACATTCTACTTCCACACTTGACAACTGGATCTCTGCAGACTTTTCTGCCAGGAGGCTGCATCTCTTATCGTTGGATGGACTAAACAATAAATAAATAAAATGGAAACAAACCCCAAACTCCTCTTTGTAAGAGGGACATGGTAGCTGGTTTGGTGTCATTAATCCCAGGGAGAAAGGGGTGCTTAAGTAACAGCTAGCCCAGTGGGGAGCACAGCCGAGGAATAAATCAGGTAATAGTGATACAACCTGTTAAGAACAACGCGGGAGAATGAGCGTAAAGGGCAATGGGAGTGGTTAATTTTAACTAATCGTGCCTTATAGCTGTGTGCCCAAAACGAAGAAATAATCCACCTGTGAGAGACATGTTGGGTTTTTAAGCAGAGATGGAGGAGAGCATTCCAGGTAAGAGGAGAAATAGCGCAGGCAAAGCCATGGGGCGAGATTCGGAGATCACAATATCAGGATCGGGGGGAGTAATGGATGGGCTGGGACCAGGGAAGGTGAGCGGGGCAGGCTGAGAAGGGTGTTGAGTCCCACCGAGCCTCTGACCAGCAGCTCTGGGCTCTAGCCAGGTCTTGCGTAACAATGCCCGTGAGATACAGCATCTTCTAGAAGGCCGACCCCGGCCCAGCACTCACTCTCAGCTTCTCCCGTCCCACCGACTCAGCCGTGCCGCTCTGTGACGGCTCCCAAAGAAAGTAGGTGAAGCTGCTGCGTTTGGGGGAGAAATGCAGAAAAGCAGGTCACGGGTGGTGGGAAGGCTGAGGGTGACGTGTCTCTGTCCTGAGGGCTGGTGGGTTAGCGCAGATGTTAGTTAAGGTTTGTTGCTTGTGCGACAGATGGACCTTGTCTCAGTCAAGTGGAACAAAAATATAAGAGGGCAAGTTCTACATCCCACTGTGGGGAGTCACATTCAGAGATCGCAGCACGAGGCCCAGGGACGTTCTCTCCAGGAGGCTGCTGTTAAGGTCCCTTTTGAGAAGTGTCATATTCCTGAGAGAGAGCATATGATTGGTCCATTTTGGGTCCAGTATCTTTGTGGCTGGACCAATCAGCTGTGGCCACAGATGGGTGGGAGTGATGGCCCAAACGTAGGCACTGAGGGTGGGGGTAACTGATGTGAACCAAGTAACACCCCCCAAATCCAAAATGGGGGATCAAAGAGTAAATCAGGGCAATCCCCAGGAATGAAGCAAAGCCGTCCTGCATTCTGCGCCTGGAGGGCGGCAGTGAGAGCCACCCCTGCTGGATCCAGGCCCTAAGAAATTTGGGCTTCATAATTTACGAAAGCAACAGGAGCCAACAAATCCATTCAGCACACGTGAAATATTTCAAGTGAGGCACAAGGGACCTGGAGCAGGTCTTAGGGAAGATGGATTTACATCTGGCAATAAAATCCCAACTCCAGTAACCTTTGCACTTAGGTCTGGATTTTGTCTGGATCTTAAAGCTTTTATAAGTGTTTAAGAGCATGAACTCTGTAAAGGTTGAAATTTCTCTTGCCTTCTCTCCCCCAGGGATTGGGCTGCCAGACTGAGTGTGGGGGGGTTTCTACCTTTTATTCTCCCAGTCCCGGAACTCTTTGCCTTGATGATGTTTTATCTCTGCCCACAGACGGACTTGGCCCCACGGCCTCTTAGGTGATGTAGCTAACCTTACTGAGCTCCAGGGTCCTCACCTGTGCACTTGGGGTGTTCCTACTAACCTCAGAAGACTGACATAAATGCAAACTCCAGAACATATTTGAAATCATTTTGTAAAGTAACAAATGCGATTATTTTGTGATCTTGCCGTAGCTTAGTTTTGGAGGTAGTAAACCGTTGCTTTGGGTCTTGGCTCTTGCATCTCTGAGCCTCAGTTTCCCCATCTATTGAAAGGGAACAATAGTGCCTATTTCATGATGTTATTGTGAGGGTTAAATGCTAATGCACGCACGTGGTCTTGTAAGGATCTGAGCATAGGGTCAAGGCATAACACTTGATAATCCTCCCCGCTTCCCATGGACGTGTTCCAGAAGTCAAATCTAACATTCTGTGTGGATGCAGGTCTCTGAGACTAAAGAGGCCTTTGGAGTCCCTATCTGTGGTAGTTATTTCTAGGGCTCATCTACATACACTTTTCTTTTCCTTCCTGGGCATGCTGGAGACAACACATTCAAGCCTCCTTGTAGTTAGGACCATGTTACCAATTGGGCCACAGAAATATGAGTAATGTGAGTCACTTCTGGGCTAAGACAATGGAAGCCTCTGGATGAGCTGCTCTTCCCTTGTGTCAGCAAATATGCAGACCTCGTGCTGACAGGTGGAGCCACTGGATCCCTGAGTCACCACATGGAGGACGGGTGGCCTTAAGTTTCTCAGATTTGTAGCAAACTCTGTAAACGTCGAGTCACTGAGATTTGAGAGATGTTTGTTATTGCAGCATTTCTAAACTATCCCAACTAATATACTATATCCCATTGCTTACTACCTATATATTAAGCAAAGGTCAAGTAACTTAACCCTTCTGGGTCTTACTTTGTTTATTGGCCAAATAGAATTAAAATAGCACTACTTCATGAAGTTGTTAAATGAAACGATGCTCCTGAAATGCACAGCTTGGAGTTAGGCACATAGAATGTGCTTGATAAGTAACGACAATAGTGCTGGTGACAATGGCGCAACATGATGGTGATGGCGATGTGAGGAGGATGGTGGTGATTCAGAAGCGGGAGGTAGTAACTGATTCAAACCCTTCGACTTTGGTAGAAGAACCCAGATAGTCTCCAGCTCTGGACAGTGCTGGAGAGAGCCTTCTCTGGCACGTGTTGGTACACAGTTTATTGTATCTGTGATGTCAGTTAAGTGCCAACATCTGCGGTTGTCTGTGCAACTTCCTAGCATATATAGAAAAGAATAAATACAATAAAATTTACCTTATTTGGAAAAATATTCCCCAGAAAGTTCAGCCAGCATGTGCCCTTCTGTTCTTTGTGTTAGCCATTACTTTTTTGTTTAACAAGAATGTGAAGTCAGACTTCGGCTAAACGCTGTCTCTGTGGGGATCAGTGAGAACTGGTATGTGCCCTCAGGAGCTCAAAGTCCACATGGTGTTTTAGTAATCACACCGAGACACTGCAAGACGGGTGTGAGTTTTACATCTCCACCCTCCCTTTGCCCCATTACCAGGGTGTACACAGTGTGATTCCATGGAAAGAACATGGGCTTTGTGCACCAAGGGATGCGAGTCTGAATTCTAGATCTGTTGATCTCTAGCTTTGTCTTTGGGTAAAATTCTTGACCTCTGTTAGCCTTAGGTTCTTTATCTTTAAAAGGGGATAATAATTGCTACCAGACTGTGAGAATTAGTTACACTACATGTAACACACCTTGGGCAGAACCTAGCATTTAATAGATGCTCGATAGATATTGGCAGTTCTTAAGCTCCCTAAGACCCTACAGTATTCTGTAGGCCCAACACCTGGCCCAGAGAAAGCGCTTCAGATGTACTGATGGAACTGCAGGCGCAAAAGATCATTTTCCACAATAAGGCATTTTTTGGGGAAAGCACTTTTGATAGTTTTGAGGTATTTGTATATTTTGTATCCATTCTTGGTTTCACAGAAGCTTCCATTTGCTTTTAATTCATTAATGTTGAACCTCTGTCGTAGAATCACGGGACTCATATTTTTCAGTTCTTAGCCAGTTATCATAATTGCAGTGATATTCTCGCTAACGTTGGTTCCTCCTGTTTTTCCAATCCCCATTTCCACTCTCCTCCCATGATAAGCACATGGATGAGAAATATAAAATACGGAATGTGGTTTTGTGTATCTTGTGTAATTTATGTGGATTGGATTGTACTAAAGGTTTGCTTCCTCCCCTACTTTTCTCATGAAGCATTCTGCTTCTGTGGCCTGCCTCCTTTAGGTACATCAAGGTCACTTGTTCCTCACTACTGTATAATATTAACCAAAGAATTTCTGTGCATATATGCACAACCCAAGGACATGGACAGTGGCGGGGAGAGGGACTGGGGAGGGGGATGGGATGGGGTGGAATGGGTCATTGGGGAGAAAAAGGGATATCTGTAATATTTTAAACAAAAAAAAAAAAAAATTATTCTATGTAGTCGCTTTTTATTAACCAGAAAATTGAATTAAGCAGAATACCTTTATTCTTCAGCCAAGACTACTACACTAGAAATATTACCTTCATTTAGTACTGAGTAAATCAGTCATCAAATTATGACCTCATGATGCTATTATAGCAATAACTATGGCACATGCCCACTTGCCCACCCTGAGAATTAGGAAATTACAGTGGGAAAGAGCTAAAAGAAAGCTCTTTGATTTTATGTCTCTCTGTTATATATATGCACGCACATGTATGCTTTTGGCTATATTGTACTTCCCTGTGTTTTAAATAAATATTCCAATTTACATAATTGAAGCGAATTTTCACGGTGCATGAAAATATAAACTCAGGGTTGTGATGTCAATTAAGACAATTTGTATCCCACAAGCAGCCTTGAATTTAGAGGCAGGCGATCTAGATTCCAGTGGGGCTTCTTCTGCCTCTTGTTAGCAGAGTGATTTCAGTCAATCCATTTATCTTACTCTTAAAGGGGAAATAATAAATGCGGGGCTGTCATAGGGGTAGATGAAATAACAATTAGACATGCTAGAGAAATGTAGCATCAAATCACATTTTTGTGTTTTTGTTTCAAATATGATGCTTTAAAAAGGAATGGAATTAGCAAACATTTGAGGGCCTGCTCCAATGGCTCCCCTTGTCCCATTTTGTGCCCATGAAAGGCACCGCTAATTGAGCTGCCACAGCCTCACAGTGCTTTTCAACTCAGCACTCAGGAAGACTGCCAACTGTCTAGGGCTGACTTGCACCCCACATTCCTGATTTAGGCACTGCGCTGAGTCCACTGGGGAAGAGCAGAAATGAACACGTCCCCAGGTTTGCCTTCAGAAAGTCTAAAGCCACACAGGAGAGACAGACATAATTAACTCCAAAACAAGACAAAGTCTCATCTCATGAGAAATCATCAAAGTTCTGTTGATACACAGAAGGATGGGAAATTGACTCTGTTGAGGGTCATCACTGGAAGTTTCTTTCAGCTGAGGCTTCAAGGTCAGAGACAAATTGGGAGGTAGGTGCCCACGCTGTGAAGAACATGCCAGGTAGGAGGAAGGTATAATCAAGTTTAAGGTGTGAAAAGTGCACAGTTTGTGTGAAAGTAGCTTGGTCTGGCTTAAATCCAGGTGGTGCACTGTCGCATATACAAGATACACTGAACATTACGGCAAGAAGTTTAGAGTATTTTCTCCTTCTGCTGTTACTATTCTTAGTATTATTATTAGTATTAATTGGCATTTATTGAGCACTTGCACTATTCCACTTTAGCTAAGCATTTTAGATACATGCCATTTGATAATCATAAAAGCTCGATGAAGTAGTGTATCAGTTAGCTCTCACTGTGTAACAAATGCTCAAAACTTAGCAGCTTAAAATAACAGTAATTGATTATTTATCATGAGTCTAGAGAGGTTCTGCAGATCTGGACTAAGTTTGGCTGATCTCAGGCTCACTCACTTGTCTGTGTTCAATGGATGGGTCAGCTTGGGCTTGGCTGGTCTGAGGTCATCTAAGTGGAGCAGCCTCTGTTGAATGATTTCACACTTTCAGCAGGCTGGCTTGGGCTCGTTCACATGCCAGGGACAGGATTCTGAGATAGAGACAGAAAACACACAAGCCCTCTGAGGTCTGGGTTTGGCACTGACACAGTCACTACTCCGTTTGGTCAGCCCAGATTCAAGAAAAGGGGCAATTGGTGCCACCTCGTGACGGGATCGGGAGTAAAATCACATTGTCACCACTCTGCTGCAAATAGTAGCTACTATTATTATCTTTATATTATAAATGAAGAAATTGTGGGTACAGGAGGCTGAGTGCCTTGCCCAAGTTCATGTAGCTGGTAAGTGAAGAACCTGAACTTGTACGTGGCTTAAGAGGCAGTGGGGAGTCAGGAAAGATCTTGAGCAGCGGTGTGATGCTACCAGCAAAGAATGAGGGAGGGATATGTATATCCCTGTGGCTGAATGCTAGCACCATGGAGAAGGCAAATCTCGATTATTCCATCCATCAGTTTTCTCCATTTTCAACTCAAGGGTACTGAGGTCGGGGACGCAGCATTCTCTTTAAAGCACTCTGTGGTTATGGTGTTGACTTTGCAAGACAGTGTTACTTGGGCTGGCTGTGCTCCAGGCCCCTAATCCTCTGGGCCGTTCAGGAAACCGAGCACTATTCTTTCAGGACAGCTTCCCAGCACATCCTCGGGTTGTTAGGCATCTCCAAGCTGAAGGGGCCTGTCTTTTCAAGGTCTCACGTAAGTGGTCACCTGGGTGTTCTGCATGGCAGCTAGCTTTGGCTGAGTGCTCTGGAGGCTGTGGGTAGTTAGTGTGAACCTGGCACCCCAGTCGCCTCACTTGCCGTCAGCCAGGAGTATGGGCATGGGACATGGGACCAGAAGCAAACCTGAAATCCAGCCCCCACAGATGCGCGCTCCAGAACCGGACAGCTGCTAACTATGGTGACTGGAGGTAAAGAGGCACACCAGGGCTTGATTTTCAACTCGGCCAAGGGCAAGGGGCCTTTTGTAAATTATGTTACTCCTGGATCACAAATTCAGAACCTTGTTTACTGTTACCATTGGTTACAAGTGGCCACCTGCCCAGGAGAGCCTGTGTAGCTTGGTTGAAGGTAAAGAGCGTGTGCTTTGAAAAGAAAACAAACTCGGGGTTAAACACTATACCCCATTTTCTTTCCGTGTGCACATTAGGCTAGGTGTCTTGTTTTCCTCTTCATAAAATGCGGATGATAGTGTGTAAGTTCCAGAGTTGTCATCAGCATTAAGCGGGCTAGTGTGTGAAACCGCCCCCTGGCCACTCTGATCAGAGCTACATCATTGGAAGAGGGAATGTGAAGTCTTACAGACTGCCCAGGGACGAGCCAATGCATGCGAAGGATCTGATCATTTATCGCTGCTCCAAGCCTAATATTCAGTAACTAATAGCTCTGCCCAATACTGCTGTGCCTTGTTTGGGGAGATCTTTAGCGTCCGTGGTTTTCAAATTGGCTGTGTGTTACAATCATTTGGGGAATTTTAAAATATCTTGGTGCTCAGGTCTATCCCTAGACCAGTAAAACCAGGACCTCTGGGGCGTGGCTCAGGACTCATCATGTTTAAAGCTCCCCAACAGGGTTGGGACTAGGGTAATGAAGTGTCTACTTTGCAAAATTTAAGGAGGCACCCTCTGTTAGGTGCCAACCCTAGACCTGCAGGACCCTGAAAATAAGCCCCTCCTTAAATGTTGCACCTTAGGTGCCCCACTCTGTTCACCCCAGTCCTGGATCTGCCCTCAATGTGATTCCAATGATCAGGCACAATTTTAGCAACTGTTAAAATAATGAACTTGTGTAACATATTCATGGGCCTCAGAAGTGACCTGGCTCCGGCCTACCTTCTCGCCTGTCTCCTTCCTTCCCTCCACCCCCTCTATTACTTCCCTGACAAGTGGAATTAACTGACTAGCCCCTAACTTCCTAATCATCATGGTGTCCAGAAAGCAATTGGTCTTTTAGTTAAAAGGACTTACTCTAGTAAGTGTATAGTTTAGCACATTTTTTTTTCTTGCCCTTTCTCAGGAAGAACCCCTGTATGTACCCCGTCGACTTATAAAGATTTCCTTCCAAATAACACTCGCTTTCCACAGAAGGGTCTGCTTTAAAAAATCACTCTTGATCTCATAGCTTCTGATTGTTGCACTTATTATATTACATTGCCTCAGACGCTTACACTTCCCATGAAAATAGGAATCACGCTTATTCATTGTTATGACATCTCATCACATAGAAAACAAGCTGGCGCATAGTAGGCACTTTAAAAATGAGTGAATGAATGAATGGTCCTATGTTTAGACTCCATTTTATCTTTCCCCTTTGGACCTAGTGGTCCAATTTCACCACTGGTCTCTCTTGGAGTTGCTTGAGGCCGAGGCTGATGGTCTGAACCGTACCTGGCACACAGTAGGTGCGCAAGAAACCTCTATTACAATGAGGCAAAGCACCAGGGCCCCGGGAACTCACATCCTCTCTCTCAGCCTGTGAGCAGGTTAAAGAAGCTGCCAAGAAAAGGTGCCGACAACGGCTTGTGATTCGTAGCTGAGTGAAGCCTCGTGCTCAGAACAGGAGCCGGCCTGACGTGTGGAGGGAGGCTGGTCCGGCTGCGGGCTGCGAGCAGGCCTGCGGGGCCGGGAGCCCGGGAGCTCCTGCCGAGGAAGGCAAGGCCTGGCTGGGAGGGCCTGAGGTGGAGTTCAGGGAGGAAGGCTTGGAGCAGAGGCCCTGGAGCTCAGTTTAACATCAGATGTGGTCCCGGCTGCTTCTCTTTGAGGACATCTAGCTGTGAAAGAGGCCCAGGATTCAGACTCGTGCAGCAGCCAAAATCTTTTTTTTATTAAAATGCTCTGTGCTCCGGGATACCGGGGAGTCGAGCTGATCTGTCTCCGAGAGTGTGTTTGCCTAGAGCACACTATTAGATACTTTGTCTCCTTTAAAATAATACTAAGAGCTGGGCTTTCTCTCTGCTCCTGCCCTATACTGTGGCCTGCAGAAATCCAGCCAGGAGAAGACAGTGTTTGCCCTTCTGGGGAGGGCCGCGATGGACCACGACGAGGCCTTTCTGGCTGCCGGGGTCCCCAGCGGCGGGCAAGCTGGGGAACCCCGGCCACTTTGATCTGGAGCCGGCCTCTGCGAAAACACGGCGCTCCCCGCCGGGACGGGGCTGGGGCTGCGGGGGCCACGGCCTGCCACAAGTGCCATCAAATCCTTCCCGGCGCATCCCTCACGGATAAGAGATTTTATCGAGATCATTTATTTATAAAGAAAATAGCGCCTATAATGGCCTCATTATGCTCCCCATTAATCAGCTCTCCTGTCTTTCCCACGGTCTTCAAGACCATTTAGTATTTGGAAGATAAAATATATACATTTGATTATCCCTTGGCGTTTCAGGATTTAAAAACGAAGGAAAGAAAAGAAAAAAAAAACCAAACAACCCACCCCGACAGCAAATCCTTTAAAGTGATTGCTTTTTACGGGCCCTGTTCACAGAGGTTTGTGTTTCTCTGAGCGTGTAAAGGCATCTCGTAACACATACTTCGCGGGTGTCCTCGGCGGGCTCGAGTCGTAAATAAGCTCCTTCTTAAGTGGTGCAAAGTGTATTATTTTTCTCCTGTGAACTCGGGGCCTCGCACACACGATCCTCCACTTGCAAATAATGAAATGTGGGCGAGATCAGTCTTCCTAATTCAAGAATAAACTAGAAGGCATGTCGTGTTTAAATCTGCATGAATGCTGGGACTCGGAGCGACGCACCAGCGAGCAGCCAGCGATGCCTCTTTCTGCCCAGATCCGAAGACCTGCCTGCCGAAGGCCCGTCCTCCTGTGTTTAAATCTCTCTCGCTCGGGCGGCCACAAAGAGCCTTTGTACGTGATTCTGAAAAGCCATAGGCTCCGGATTACGTGTTCTTACACGTCTTATTTTAGGCATCAGCAGCAAAGTATACCAAAGGCAAATTTATGTTTAGAGCTATCAATAAAACATAAAGGAGAGTCTGCTAAATTAGTAATCATAGAAAAACCTACCCAGCCCTCGCCCATTTGCTCTCTCCCTCTCTCTCTCTCCCTCTCTCTCTCTCTCTCTCTCTCTCTCTCTCTCTCTCTCTCTCTCTCTCTCGCTTTTAATATTACAAAGCAACTTTTAAAGTCTTTGCCTTTGGTGGGAGGGAGGCCTCTTAAGACAATGTATCCTTAAATATCTCGGAGGTACCTCGAGGCCTTCCTGTTGGGTTGGGGTATCGAGGGGGAGCTACACTAACATCTAATAATGGTTTTAAGTTCAATGCCCTCAAGTGCTGCCGAGGGTCTTCCCCCCCAGATGTCCACCACGGAGGCAGGATTTATCCACACGATGGGAAAGATCGTGTTTGTCAGCACTTGTTATTAACTCAAATGAATAGACAGTTCCGCCCGGGACTCTAAAAGCTGTATTTCAATCTCATGGACACCAAGGAGTGACACGTGAAATCATTTAGCCGAGAGGGAAAATTACCCCACATCCTCCCACGGAGACTCCGGGCTTTCTGCAGGGAACGGCAAGAGCCAGGCAGAAAGGAAGGCGCCCCCATGAGGCAGCCTTGGGCTGGGACCTGCCCAAGAGCTCTCCTCGGCATTGGGGTACCAGAGCCATCTGGTACCCCCAGAAGGCAGGACACAGGCGTCCGGGTGTGGTTCTTTTTTGGTGCCTAAATCATTTGCAAGAGGCCCAAGGGCCAGAAAACACAGGCAATTACCTCCCCGGGGCTGCTAGGAAGGGCTGGAAGGCCTCTGAGGTAAGTTGGCAGAATGTTTTTCATTTTCCTTTTAGCCTCAAAACTCTTTCTTCCCTCCAAATAGTATGCAGCACTCTGATTATAAAAGAGATATAGAAGCAGAATGCTCTGGTTAAGGTGGGGATGGGGGGCTCAGAATCCCACCCGCTGAGGGGACCCCCTCCGACATCAGCTTCTGAGGGGTGCCGAAGGCCTCAGCAGAATATAATTTTGAAACCACCGCTTATGAGCTTCACCTGCCCCCAATCACAGAGGAAGCCGCCAGGACTCAGAGAGGGCAAGTGACTTCCCCAAAGTCACACAGCTTGCAAAGGGCAGAAAGGAACTGGTAATGCCAGCCGGGGGCTCTGCGCGCTATAGTTAGTGAGGTTCAAAGCAGGGAACCTGCTTTGTGGCCACACCTTGCCAGCTGCCGAAGCCCTGCCTGCCCACGGGGTTCTGACTCTCCCATCTCTTGCTTCCTTCTTCCTGGAACTGAGCAGGGACCCTCCGCATTAAGCCGATTTAAAGATAACAAATAACCCTGTGACTCCCTCCACCTCACCGTCTTTCTGTAAACGGCGTGCTTGCCATGCATATCCGTCTTTTCAGCTGACCACGACTCTGCAGAGAAGCTGGGACGTTAGCAATTGCTTGAAAAAATCTATGGTCTTATAGGCTCAGGTCTTCTCAACTGTCCTTCCAGCCGCTCCAGCCACACGGTTCCAAGAGGAGCCCGGTCCTTACAGAACCCGCACCCACTGATCCCACCGTCACTGAAGGGAACCACAAGATGCGCAATGCAGAAGCTGGGGCTCACCCGTGTTCCCTGCCAACGGGGATTCTCGTTTGCAGTGAGAGCAAGTGAACCCTGCCTGCTGTGGATAAGCAGGTCCGAGGTGGAGAGGGGCCCCCGGGGCCAGGAGCTCTGCCTCACAGCTGCGCACGGGGCGGCCCCCGGCCCCCGCGCTCCGGCTCTCATGCTTCCTTCAGTCACGTGCAAGGAACCGGGCTGCGGGCCGGCGGTGCAGGGTCTGGGTCTGGGGCCATGCCAGCGTGCTGGCCAAGCCTCCACCCACCGCAAGTCCCTAAATGCTCTTTCGGCCTCCGTCTCTCCGTCTATAGAACGGGCCTATAATCACATGCGCCTCGCAGAGCCGTTTCAGCTGAACTCCTGATAAGAGCTGGAGTTGTAGGACCAGGGCCTGGAATCAACCTTCAGTTCGCTCAGTCTCTCAGCTCAGGAGGGTGTTGGGATAAGCGAGCAGGGACGTGGCCAGAGGCTGCAGCAGAGCCAGGGGAGTGGGGGCCAGAGAGGATTAACCGCCGACCCCCACCCATTCCCTGTGATCATGGCAAACGGAGCTTCCCTCACCTGGTAAACCTTCCCTCCACAGCTGGGGAACCTTGGGGTGCTGGGCGCGCATGCTGTGTTATCTTCTGCGTGGCTTAGCATCTCTGTAAATTTCTGAGTCCCTTGGAATGACAAAACCTTAACTTCTCTGAGTCTGTGAGCATCTTTCCATCAATAACATCCCCACCCCACTGTGACAACCACGCTGTCATTGTTTTCTTCCCATGCACTCTGCCAACTAGTTCGGGTTTGGGTTTTAGCCCCTGCAACCAAAGGAGCCCAACACGTTTAGATACGTCTAGAACCCGGTTCCAACACCGAAGATTGAGTTTCCTCCCGGTGCCCCGTGTCTCTTACTGAAGCACCACATTTGGGTTGGTCTATAGGAAGAATGCAACACATTGTCTCAAACATTTTCTAGGCGCCTCCAGGAAAGGAAGAGCGTGACCCGAGCTCCAAAAGGGGTGGGAGAGGAGGGCCAAGGGGGGTTGTTTCCAGCTCCGGGGTTAGGAAAGGGTTCACAGAGAAGGTGGCTTTGCTCTGGGTCTTGAGGAGAAGGGGACCCCCAGTGCTGAGGCACTGGGTCAAGGCGGCTCATGGTGTGTGTTGGAGATGCCACACTTCTTTGTGGGGCGTGTTTCATGTGAAACCTCAGGGCAGCTCAGATTGGGGTCTGGCAGTCCCAAGTGACAGTAATAATGGGTAGCATTGTGGGAATGTGTCCTATTTGCTAGATTTCTTTTGCATAATTACAGCTATTTTTTTCTCTGGATGCTCACAACACTCTCTGGATAGATCCTGAATCATTCCCAGTTCACATAAGAGTTCACATGTGTAAGCAGCGTGATGGGATTCGGACTCCTACCAGGACACGCACCCATGCCTTGGTGACCCCAAATGCACAGTGCCATGCCTGGGTAGCAGGACAAATGTGGTCTGTGTCCCATTGGAGCTCACAGTCCAGTGGGTGTTGCCAAGAATGCAGACTCAGTTCCTCCTCATGTCACTGTGTTTATGAACACCAGTTAGATGGGGTTGAATCCTCGCTTCTAGTGTTGCGTGGCTTTTCAGTCTGAGTGAGGACTTCAGTGGCTACATCTCCAGCATGCATTTTCCCACTCTCCCCACTTTCCCAACAGCCCCCGATTTTTGCGATTCTGGGCAGGCCGCTGCCAGCATCCCTGGGCCCAGGTGGAACGCGGGTGAGTCCAGGCTAAACCCATCGCGTGTTCCATCTACAGGCCCCAGTTGTTGGTTCGGGCGGGGGTGTGCGACTTCAGCTGGCCTGACTGTATTAGTTTTCAGGGATGCTGAGACAAAGATTCTCTTTCTTCCCTTCCAGATCAAGAACAAAGAAACAGGAAGCTCTGCAAGCTACTGAACGCCTTCTTGGGACCAGGACAGGAGATGCTTGCTGAAGTTGGAGTCATTACCAAGCCAATGGAGCCAAAAAAAATCAAGAGAGAGAGAAGCTGGATCCTGGTGACATCACTGGGCTCCTGGATCATGCCTTACCTGAAGCCTCAGCAGATCCACCTCTGGATTTTACAGTCACAGAAGCCCATTGGAATCCAAAACTATGGCTTAGGAGGTGCTGGGGACCACTGTTGGCATGGGAACGTCTCCTGAGAGTCCCAGTCTGACACTCAGTCTTTCTGTGACTTTGATTCTCCAAGTCTCAGTTTCTTTATCTGTAGCATGAGAGGGTCAGATTGAAATGACAGTAACGAAGATGATGATGGTGATGACTGCCACTTAGCAGGCACTTTCTGCTTGCTATCTGTTGTTTTTTAAAAAAAATATATTTTTATTGATTTCAGAGAGAGGAAAGGAGAGAGAGATATAGAAATATCAATGATGAGAGAGTCATTGATGGGCTGCCTCCTGCACGCCCCCTGCTGGCGATCTAGCCTGCAACCCGGGCATGTGCCCTGACCGGGAATCGAACCTCGATCTCCTGGATCCTACCTAGGTCGATGCTCAACCGCTGAGCCACGCTGGCTGGGCTTGCCATCTGTTTTTATATGCAGCATCTCATTTAGTTGGTCCAATAGCCTCATGAAATAGTAATACAAGGAAGCTGGTGCCTGGAAAGATCGAATCACCGCACAATTAGTAAATGGCAGAGCTGAGATTTAATTCAGGCATCCAACACTATGGACCAGATTTTTTTTTTTTTTTTAAGAGACCAGCTTCTTCATTGTAAAACTCCTCTCCTGACCTGTGAGCTCTAGGAGGACTGGCACCACAGCTATATTATTCACACTTTATCCCTCCAGTACCAGGCCTAGGTCTTGGCAAAGAATAGATATCAATATATATTGGTTGAATGAGTGAGTGAAAAAATGACTGAGTGACGAGAGGAACTCCAAGAGCCTGCCCTGCTCGAAAGTCCTTTGAAAGCTGCCTTATGCTCTTTGCCTAATGAGGGCTCCCAGAAGCATTTCTCAGGTGAAGGGCAAACCCCTTTGTCCATCTCTGAACTAGCGTTTGCCTCACTGGCTGTCCCCCGCTAATGAGGGGACACAGCCCAAGGGGACCATGTCTCCAGGCTAATTATTTTGTGGTTGCTCTGACCACGGGATTCAAAATATTCAGGCTATTGTTGGTGTTTTACATCTTGCCACTGTTACCCTTGTCAACTTCCAAGGGCGCGGAGCCATGGCCCAATGGGCTAGCCCCCTCAAGGTCAGCTTGACGGCAAACACAAACTTAATTGAGCTGGAATAATAATTTTTTTCCCCTTTGCTTGATGTGCAGGTGACAATACTTAAAATATCGACATGCCTTAATACTTTTAAATTCAGTTGTTTGCTGATCAGCGACAGCTACTTAAATTGACCAATCTATCCTGCCCAGCTGGAGATCAAGGGATCAGCACTTAATTTCATTCCCTGAATAAAGAATTTTTTTATATCCACATGGAAATATCAGAACATGAAAGGTTAAATCAATATGGAGTTTTACATTGCTTAAAGGGCATTTGCATCAAAGCAGCCCTGAATGCAATTCACTTGTTTAATGAATTTTTTATGCTTATTTAATGAATTTCACAAAGGTTTGGTGTTTTTCATAAAATGGATAAGGACTTCCAGTTTTATGAAATAATAAAAATGGAACTGAAGTTATGAAATGAGCAATCTCATTAGTTAGGCATGATATATTCATATGAAAATGTACATGTCTCTGTATTATTGCCTGGGCACCATTATGCGAACAGTGGCTTGTTATAATAGCATGGCAAATATTCCTCTAGTTAAGATATCAAGAAGTGACAGAAGGAAATTGCATTTTCTCCCCGTTTCTAATAATGACATAATTAATGCTCATTTAAAATAATTACCTGGGCATTGTTTCCCAAGAGTGCCGAGGCCCAACTCGATGGTAAGTGTGTCCTGAGATACCTTTGAGCCTCAGTAACTCAAATGATGTCCCTTGCTCTTTAATTTGTTGTGAGTTGAAGTAAGAAAAACCCCCGCTAGTCAGCGACAGCTACTTAAATTGACCAGTCTATCCATTTTAATGTCATGGTGTACAAACAATATACCAACCTAAAATTTATCAAATTACCCACCTACAAGAAAAAATCCGTGTTCTGAAGTTAGATAGATAGATAGATAGATAGATAGATAGATAGATAGATAGATAGATAGATGTGTTAATTCTCCCTTCCTTGGCTTTTTTTGGGGTTGTACATTTCTTTGGATCTTGGGCTTCTCACTCAGTGTCCAGAGTTCGGGGAACTGGTCAGGAACTGTAATATTGACTCATCTTTGATGTTCAGAGGTCGGAAAGTATCTAGTGAACAATTTAGGCTTTGAAACACAGCTCTATGCCTTACAACTAGCTGACCCTGGGCAAGTTACTCAACCTCTCTGAACCTCAGCTGTAAAATAAGGACCATCCTTGGTAGTTCCTGCCTCATAGGGTTGTGGGTAAGACTAAGTAGGGCCGTGCAGAAGTGCCTAGCACGGTGCCTGCATGCGGTAGACACCCCATAATGTGAGCTGTTGTCCCAGGGGCTGTGGGTGAGGAGCTCCGCCGGAACCGGCTGCGGGCTCTGGTGTGGGTCTGAACAGGAGTCATGAGTCAGTGTGACGCTGGGCCTCACCAGGGGAACTTGAAACGGCTTCTTCTCTCTGTCTTTCCCTACTCGACAGGACAGGCAGCTGGATTGCTCCTCTGGCATTCAACGCTGATATTAATCTCAGCAACATTAATAATACAGTGCAATCAAATCAATCCAGGCTCCTCTGATTCCACAGAGGGGACAAGCTTAGATGAGCGTGTTCGGGGCACCGGCTGGGTGCTGGGCACCAGTGGAAGGGCCCTAAGAAAAGGGAAAGGCAGAGCTCCCCGTTCTCAAGGAGTCTGTAATGTTGATGGGGCAATATGAGACAGCCGGATGCCGTTTCATTAGCAATTAAATCCCCTGTATCTGTAGAGCACTTTGTCATTTTTAAAAACCTTTCGGGGATCACATAAGTAGTTGGATCCGCTGATCCCTTAGGACTCTTTCAACAGTAGATCGAGATAATTCCATTGGATACAGAGAGGTGCTGAACATTGTGGTTAGCAAGGTGGTCTCTGCAGTTAGAACTGAGTTTCAGCACCGGCTCAGCACAATTCTAGCTGTGTGGCCTCCGGCAAGTCACTGAACCTCTCTGAGCATGTTTCCTCATCCTTCAAATGGAGATGCTAAAAGGACCCACTGAATTTGCTGGCCCATGAGACACATCGCCCTGTCTTTCCTCCACGCCCCCCAAATGAGTGCGTCCAATGTGCCCATCTTCCAGGTGGAAATGAGCGTTAGAGAGAGAATGTAATGGGTGATGCTACCCCCTAGTGGTGAAGTTAGGAAATTCCAAACTCCACAGCAATAGGAGTGCCATTGTCTTCTGGTCGCTGTGGTAGTTGGTAAATTTGCACTTTGTAAACTTTTTTTAAAATAAAAAAGAACATATGATTGATTTCTAGATTCACTGACACACGCACACACATGCAGTTTTTAATGCTGTCATTTTATACTCTTGGAAGAATTAGCTGATTATTACTGAATATCCAGAAATTATGACTTTCTACTCAATTCTCTATATAGTCTACTGTATTTATAATAATAAAATATTGAATAGTAAAATTATAAAATATTTTTTCCCATATAAAACCACTTTAATATCACTTTTAATACAAAAATAGTCATTTATTTCCCCTTCTCCCAAATTTTATTCTAATATGAGGGTTAACCTTAGTGTCTTTTGCTAGTAGTAATAAACCTAATAAAATTTCTTTAAATTCAGGTCTTAACCTCAAGATCAGAGCTCCCTTTTAAGACAGGACCCTGTCTCTTGTCTTCACATTTGCTGTTTGCCTTGAAATCTCCAGTTCTGGATCACAACGTGCACGAGGCCCACCTGGGGACCTCGGCTCTGGCCAGGAAGGGGACTGTCACTCCTGGGTGAAGGGTGGGTCCTGGCATTTGCGTAACGAAAACCCTCCCCTTATAATTCTGACTTGTCCCCTTGAGAGAAACCATGATTCTGAAGCGATAGATAGGAAACCCTGAAGGAATGTGGCAGGAGTCTCAGCAAAAATGATGAGGGATAGAGGGAACCTTTACGCGATCCTGCTCGGTTTAAAACCTGCCGTCACCTGCTTCCTTTCGCTCATCACAGCAGCTCCTCATGGTCCTCGGTGGCCTCATTTTATTTGCTTTTACCTGGGGAGATGCTTAGATTCACAGGTAAACTCCCCTGTCCACCCCGCATCTCCGCCTTGCACACTGGGTCTGCGGTGCTCAGGCCCCATACCTTCGAGCCATCCTTGACTTCTGACTCTCATCTTCTCCCCCCCCCCCCCCCCCCCCCCGCTCTACCCTGAAAATCTATCTGGAAACTGATCACTCTCACCCTGCCCATGACTCTGGGTCATCTTCACATACAGCCTGAGTCATGCAACAACCTCTTAAGTGCCCTTCCCCTCCTCACTCTCCCCCCCCCCCAGTCTCCCTCCCCCCCCCCCATGAAGCCAGACTGGTGCTTCTAAGGTGTAATCAGATCCTTTTATGCTCAAAACCCACCTTACTCAGAGCGAAATCCTAAGGCCTTCGGCAGCCTGGCTGACGCACAGGTCTCCTCTCCCAAACTCCCACTTGCACTCGCCTTGCCCTCTGCCTGGAACTCGTCCTTCCCTGTCATCTGTAGGGATCCCTCCTTTCCTGAGGGGCCCTCCTTAGCTCCCTCTCCTAAGGGACACCCCCTCCCCACCCTACTCCCTCGGGGTGCTTTATGTTCCTCTGCGGCACTTAGGAAGGCTTAGCATGGCCAAGATTGTGATTCCTTGTGTATGGTCAGCCTGCATTTCTCACGAGGGTGCGGGGCCCAGGGCTGTAGCCTCGCTGCCTGGAACGGGGCATATAGTGAGGGGCAGATGAGCACTGGATGAACGAATGAATGAAAGAAGGAATGAATGAATGCCTAAGCCCCAGAATAACTTTTATTCAATGTCTGAAAGGATTTCCCTGTTTCCACCCCATCGTTGTTTGGGGACAATCAGGGACCCACTTCAATCAGGCCTTCCTGTGACTACTCCAGCCCTACAGATTGAGCTCAGTGTGTGCAGACCCCAGGCCAGCACTTCAAAATGCTTTAAAGACAAAATCAAAAACAGAGCAGAAACCGTCTAATCCTTGAGCGTTTCCCTCCCACTCCCCTTGTCCTCTTTGGACTAGGGAGTAATTTATAAAATTCAGTTCAGTGAGGCTGCCAGCTACTTGAGGCTTCTCTGAATATCCTATGCGGGGCATTGATTAAGCGCCTCTCTGTGTTTCGTGCCCTGGAGGGCTGGGAGGTAACAAAGTGAACGAGCCCAGGCCTGTGCCCTCCAGGTGCTGACAACTCCAGCGGGGAGACAGACAGACACGCGAGCACTCGTAACCCAGGGCAGAAAGAAGAGGCGGTTAAGCAGAGCTGACAGCCCCCGTGCTTGGGGCCAGGAGGGTCCATTACATCAACTCTTGTTTGGTCCAATTTATTACCACCACTATTACTAATCTAATACTAATAATGTCTGCTAGGCCTGCCTTCTTTGATATCAAAGGGTTATTTTTCTACTGCCAACATTAATGATAAAAGAAAACAACTCGTTGGAATTAAAAGCAGTTGTGCTCGCTGGTGGTTGAGAAGGGCGCCCGCCCTTCCCGGGCAAGGTGGGGGTTCCTCAGTATCTCTCTTTAAAAACCCCCTCACCCCCCACCTCCTCTAGCAAAGCACAATGGCATATGCAAAAATCAAAGTCACCCTGGGTCTGTCTCTGTCAACTCTGCCACTTAATGTTTAACATCTGGGAGGGGAAAAAGTCCCGAAGCTTTTCAAAATAGAGATGTATTCCAGGTTTGCGGTGGGAGTGGCAGACAGGGCTGGCATCTCGCACCTACGGAGGCCCGCGCCCGCCAAGGCACGGGGCAGCACCCAGGGACCCCACCCCCACCGCAGGAGGACCTCCGTGGGGATTTCTTGGGGCCTGGCTTGCCTAGGCATGGTCCCCAGATTTCAAAGGCTGCTGGAAATGGTGGTGGGTCAGCACTCTGCCATCCCACTTTCCCTTGCATGCCATTAGCCCTGGGCCGCCTCGCCACCCCTGTCAGCCACATCCCAGATCACCGGGCCTGCCTCTGCCCTGAGATGTTAGGGCAAACGCTGGAGGTAACTATGGATACAGTAGAGAGCAGGCTTTTGTCCTTGACTGTGACTCCTTAACAATGTTGGCGTGTTCTGCGTCAGGCCACAAAGGAAAGTGCCCAGGGGCAGTCAATAACCCGGGTGAGGTGGGAGGGCTTCGGTCCAGGAGGCGGTTAGCGAGAGGTGGGGCCCTGGAGAAGCAGAGGGACAACCATCCCTCAGCCCGAGGCGGGACGGGAATGCGGGGCCAGGAAGGGGTTTGGGTTTGCGTGGGAAGCAACAGCCCAGTGAAACCCGCCTGGGGGCCACCGGGGCTGCCGCTGAGGCTGTCAGACAGTAACCAAAGCCGTCTCCAAACGCTCGGGTTTGGAGCGCGGTGCCCAGAAACATATGTATTTAAGTCTATGGCCATTCCGCTGTGTTAGGCTGCGTAGCTGCGTAGCGCTGGACAGTGGAGACGGCATTTCATAACAACCGCAGGCTCCGTAGCTAAGGATGAGCTTTTTTAGGGATATCTGTGTGGTTCGGGGGCGGGGCGGGCATTCTAAGCCTGACTTCTTTCCTCAAGTATAACACGATTTGTTTTCTGGTGCCTTGAATGTGCAGTTGTGCATTGGAGGCTCCCGTCGGAGGTGTGTCTGTTTCCCCTCGCGTGCCGCTGGGCCGGCCTGGAGCCGCCCTGACACCAGGGCGCAGAGGAAGGGCACTGTGCCGTTCGGGGTGCACACGGTAAGAGGACTGATGATTTCTGCCTCCTGCAGGCTCGAGCTGCCTTGTGAAATACCTGACTAGCCAGCTGGAGAGACGCAGGCGGCGAAACCCTGCGAGTGGATGGAGAAGGGGCAGGTCTGGCTGAACCAGCCTCCCTGCCCCCCCGCCAAGGAGCCACACACGTGAATGAACCGTCTTGGCTCCTCCAGCCATCCAGCTGCCAGCCAGATATACACGGAGGGACTGCGGCCAGTGGCCCGTGGGACACAGGCATCGCCCGCCTGAGCTCTGCCCAAATGCTGGCCCATAAAACCACATTAAATAATCACTTAGTGGTGGTTGTTTTCAGCCATTAAATTCCAGGGAAGTATATCATACAGATAAACAAAACTGCAATTCTTACTTGCACAGCACATCCTTGGATGCGGTTCCATTTTATTTTATTTTGATTTATGTAAGTATATCACTATCAGTAGAGTAAATTTGAGGAATGCAGAAAAGCACAAAAAACAAACAAATTATCTTCTATCTAAAGATTGTCACCAGGGATATTTAGCCCTCAGATCTTTTTCTATTTTTTTTTTTTTTTTTTTAAACACAATTGAGATCATACTGGGCTTACTGCTGTGTAATCTGCCTTAATCACTTAGTACGCTGTGGAAATTTTCCCATAGGGTGAAACGTTTTTCAATGTGATTTTTAATGGCTGCAGAGAAAATTTGTGTTACAGATATACTATGATTTATGTAACCAATTTCATATTGTTTGAATATTTAGTTTGTTTCCAAATTTTCTGCATTATAAACACTTCTTATAATCAATATCCTCACCCATAACCAGCAGTTCATATTTCTGATTATGTTTTAGGAAGCATATATGCAAATGAAATTGTTAGGCATAAAGTTTATGTACAATTTTCAGGTTTTTGAACATTGGGAAGTTGCTCTGTAGACTAGCAATATTTGAAATTGACAATATTTCTAATATCTTTTCAAATACTGTGCGTTATCATTATTATTTTAAAATCCCTCTTTTTTTATCTATCATTTGTAATGTCAGCATTACTAAGTGCTAACAAATCTACGAAGTGAAGTATAATTATTAGGTATATCTTACAAAGAAGGAAACCAAGACTCAGTGAGGTTAAATTCTTTGTCGAAAGTCACACATGGATTGGAATCCAGGTTTGACTGACTCTACACTCTTAACTCATCTAATATACTACCTTTTAGTAGTTAAAACATGTATATTTTTAAAAAATTGTGTTTTTCTGATGTAGATTGAAGGCAAACATTTTTCCATATCTATACATCACTTGCATGGCTCCTTTTGAGAGTTGCCTGTTTATGTCTTTTGACAGTGTTTTGATACTATGTTTGTATTTTTTTTCTCATTTATTTGTAGGTGCTCTTCATATATGAAGGGCATTAACTTTCATATCTGTTACTCAGTTTTCTCTCATTTATACATTACAAAATTTGAAGATACATTTTAGTTAAGTGAAAAAGTAGCAATAGTTTTAGAGTCTGCAAAACTTCAGAGCTGGGAAGAAATTTTGAGGTTATTTAATGTTTACTTAAGGTTCACACGAGGAAGCAGAACTGGAGAATGTGGTGATTATTCTATGTGGTAAACAATCAGTGCAATCTGCCTCAGGAAAGATTGCTATCTTTGGCACCTTTGTATATGGGTGGAGGAAAGAAACTTGACCAACCTAACAAATCAAAATTTCAGAAACAGAATCTTACGGCTTTGATCTTACATTTCCTTTGTTGAAGGGTAGGTTTATTTAATGATTCAATTAGATCACTTCATTGAACATCAGAACCGGACTTTCTAGATCATCTGGCACAGGGGAACTCTTTCAAAAATTTCATCTTACACGAAAGTTCAATAATCAACATGTGCTTGACTTCTGCACAGGCTCACAGGCAAATCTCAAACTGGTGCAGGTCATAAAATGAGTTGGAAAATATTACCTCTTCTTCTATTTCCTGAAAGAGTTTGTGTGGAATTGGTATTATTTCCTTCAAAAATGTTTTGGGAGAATCAGTGAAGCCACTTGGGCCTGGAGGTCTTTTGTGGGAAGATTTAAAATTGTAAGTTCAATTTCTTTACTAGATATAGGCTATTTAGGTATTGTTTCATCTCGTGTCAATTAAATACTTTCAAGGAATTTGTACACTTCATCTAAACTGTCAAAAGTGCTAGCATAAAGTTATAAAATATTCCTTTATTATTTTTTAATGTCTGTAGAGACTGTAGTGATGAACCCCTTTTCATTCCCAACATTACTAATTTGTATTCTTTCTCCTTTCTCTTTGTATAGTCTAGCTTGAAATTTATCAACTTTGTTTATCTTTTCAATGAATGCATGTTTCTATTTCACTGATGTTTATCTTTAGTTTCTTCCTTCTATTTGCTTTGGGATGAATATCTTATTTGTTTCTCTTGCTTCTTAAAACGTAAGCTTTAGACCTTTCTGCTTTTCTAACATAAGCATATAGAGCTAAACATTTTCCTCTAAACTCTGCTTTATCTGCAAGCCACAATTTTTTATATGTTGTATGTACCTTATCATTTAATTCAAACCATTTTCCAATTTTTCTCCTAATTTATTCCTTGACTCATAGATTATTTTGAGTGTGTTGTTTAATTTTCATATATTTGGGGATTTTTCATATATATTTTATTATTGCTTCATTTCCCCTTCCTACTTTGTGGTCAGAAAGTGCCTTCCAGTAGAAAGCTGGAGGGGACTCAGCTCCTATGTCTCTCTTCTTTCAAGGATAGACTTGCCAAATAAAATACAAAACAACCACCTGAACTTAGATTTCAGATAAACTAGATATTTAAGTATAAATAGGCCTCAAATATTGCATGGGACATATTCATATGAAAAACTACCTATAATTTATCTAAAATTCATACTTAACTGAGCACTGTTTCCCCTCCTCCCTCCCTCCCTCCCTCCCTCCCTCCCTCCCTCCCTCCCTCCCTCCCTCCCTCCCTCTTTCTTTCTCTCTCTCTCTCTCTCTCTCTCTCTCTCTCTCTCTCTCTCTCTCTTTCTTTCTCAATCTGGCAAAACTAGTAGGGGGGTCACAAAATTCAATATTGCCTTGGAACTACATTGTCGAGTATCTGAAAGTGGTTTAATTTATGTACCCCCCCCCCCCCTCAGTTTTCTAGCTGTTTATAGTGAGAGGGAAACTCTGGCACCAGTTCCTATGTCTTGGTCAGAAGCGAAAGTCTCCTACCTTCTAAAGGCAGATGACATTGTGTTCTTGAAGCAAGAAGCTGTCTCTGTCCAAACTGCACACATTTGGATCCCTGAGGTATAGATACTTCACAAGATGCTCCATGAGAAAAGAAAAAAACTTTGCTAGCTCCAAAAAAATTTTGGGGGGTCAAATATGTTTGCACAATGATACATTCTATCCTTTCTTCTTAGAGACTCACAATGCCTATAGTTTATTTAAGCTTCTACAAAGCTCTGCCTAATGAAGGCTCATTTTATTTAACTCAATAGCTTCCAATTATTGTTGACTACAGGAGCCTTTGGTTTTTCTTTTACATAATACTGTAAAAAGATACAGCTCACTGGCCAGAAACTCAGGTTATGCAAAATTGTAACCTGGTAAACTGGCTTCTGTAATTTAAATCTTTTTTTTTTTAAATCCTCACCGGAGGATATTTTGTCCATTTCTTTTCAGAGAGAGTGGAAGGAAGAGAGAGAGAGAGAGAGAGAGAGAGAGAGAGAGAAACATCGATGTGAGAGAGACACGTAGATTGGTTGCCTCCCGCATGAGGGATCGAGCCTGCAACCGAGGCACTTGCCCTTGGCCAGAATCGAACCCGGGACCCTCCAGTCCACAGGCCGATGCTCTAACCACTGAGCAAAACCAGCTAGGGCTTTAATTTCCATCTTGATCTCCCAACCACTTAATGACATAAAACTTTACTTTTCCTAAAATATCTTTCACTGATTTTTAATGCATTCAATAGCAGTACATTTATACAGCAATGCATTCACAGAGTATAATTTTAAAATACATATAGTAAATTTTTTTTCACTCATCCTTCTCCCAGTCTGCCAAGTTCCCATCCTTCCTCCAAGTATGCATTTTTATTTGTTTCTTGTGTGTCCTCCAAAGTACATATTTGCAAATAAATATGAATTTATTTTCTTATCCGCCTCTTAATAAAATACTGTACCTTGATCTTTTTTACTTAATATATTTTGACAATCTTTTTACATCAGTTCATAGGAAAATTTCTCAGTTTTTCACCAATGCATAGTATTTCCCTGTATCGTGGACATTTGGGTTATTTCTGTTCTTTCACTGCTGTGAACTGTGCTGTATTGGGTAGCCTTGTGTCGATGTCATTTCTCCCCAGGAATTTATATCTGTAGGATAAGTTTTCAGAACTGTAGCTGCTGGATCAAAAGACATCTGCATTAGTAATTATGATGAATATTGTCAATTTACCCTCCAGAAGGGTTTTACAACTTATCTTCATACCAATAATGTATGAAGCGTGCTTATCGCCTGCTGCCCTTGACGACAGAATGTGCTATAAAACTTTTGGATTTTTGCCAATCTGATAGGTGAAAAACAGTAGCTCCATGCACTTTCAATAAAAGTCACTTATATTTCCCTTATCTATTTTCTTGTTGGATGGCTGAACTTTTTCTTATCTAGTCTTGTAAATAGTTATTACTTGTATTTGTTTTTTTTGGCAATTTTTTTTTTTTTTTTAATTTAACTGAACATCAATCTTTACTTTTATGGCATCTTGGTTTTGAGTCCTAATGAGAAAGATCTTTGCCCTTCCAAGGATAAAGAAAATTTTCAGTGTTTTCTTCTAGGTCTTTTATGACTTAATTTTAAAAATTTAAATATTTGATTAAGTTTTAATTGTCCAGGTGTGAGGTGTGCAACAATAATATTATTTTTCCTCCATTGGTTGTACAACTGTTCTGACTTCATGTATTGGGCAGTCCGTTGTTTCTGTGCTGATTCCAGATGTGGTGGCAGCATTTAGGGTAATTTAGGGTAAAATCAGTCAATTTACATGTTCTCCAGGAAACAATAAATGGCTTGCTGTCTCCCTGGCCTCAATCCAGGAGCAGAGCCAAGGGATTCCCCTCTGGAGTCCCCTCTCCTCTGTGGGGGTTCAGTTGTTACCCCCAGATCTTGGCTTGCACTGGGCTGGGGGATGGCCCTGCTGATCTTGGTGGCTTATCACCCTCTTGTTCATGACATTTAGGGCTGCATCTTTTAATATTCCAATTTCCAAACCTTAGGTTTCAGAGGCTCAAGACTTTTTTCTCTCAAATGATGTTTTTGCCTTTGAGTTTCCAGGGTCTGTTTTGGAAGTTGAAAGCTGGGAAGGGTCTTTTTCTCTCTCCCTTCTGCACCCTGAAGCCAGTCACCTAGAACGCTGGTCATTGCTGTCAGAGTGTGTGAGGGTTGGGGGACAGAGGGGACAGAAAATACCGGGCGAGGCTGGGTCAGTATTTCAAAAAATGACTTTCTCACGCCACAACCCCAGTTAAATGGTCCTCGGTAAGTACTGTTTGGAAGTCTCAGCTATTTCCCCCATTTGAGGTTTACTTAGTGGAGCAGCGACGGCCTCATTCTAGTCCTGGTCCTACTGGGTCACCTTGGGGACACTGTGTGACATGGCCTCTTTCAGCCTCAGTTTCCACTTCTGCGCCACCTCCTTCCCAGGCTCGCTGTGAGCATCCAAACAGGTCACCAAGGCCAAAGGCTCTGTCATGTCAGAAGCACGTAAGGCATTATTATCTCCGGTCCCATCAAAAACATTTATCCAGGGCCCCCCGCGTTCACAGCACCGTCGAGCGCATCTGTTGGGACACGTAACAAACGCCTCTTTGAGATGCTCCTGATCGGCCGCTAGCTTCCTTTCGGGCCTCCTTCATTTCTGATCTGAACGGCAACAAAGGGCGCTTTTATTGCCGAGGCTCATTTCTGGAAATTAAATTTCCATTTTCAACACTAATGCTACTGTAATTCGCTGTGGTTTCTGTCTCTTTTTATTGTGTCTGACAGCGACCGGCCTATCAGCGTAAGTGGCCGAACACGAGTATGTAAATGTCCAACATAAAAAGACATTTTTGAAAAGCGGGGGAAAGAAAAACATTTAAAGTAGGAAATTAGAGCAGTTATTGGATCCCACACCATGGTTAATGAGTGCGCGGAAAGCAAACAGTTTCTGGCTCTGGGGCCTGAAGCGTTACAGCCAGGGCAACACTTCTCCTGTTTTTGGAAGGAAATCGGTAATAGCCTCCACACATGGGGAGCCTCCAGTTTGCATTTTTTAATGCCTCCAGGGAGGACAGGGTTTCTGGTTTCAAATCTGTTAAATTTTTCTTTAAAAGACCGGTTTTGTTCGGAAACCCAAACAAAAATTAGCATATTAGGAATATATGCAGGTCACGTGTCTGCCCGCTGCTGGAAGATTTCATCAAGCGTGGCTCGCAAAACATTAGTGGGTTCCCGAGAAGCCGGGTGGGACTCGGTCACTTTGGCCTAATTAGGTAAAATCTCTTAAAAGCTCCACACCCCCCTTTTTATTAAGCATTATGTATATAAAATCTGGCAGAATGCCCATGAATGTGTTAAAAGCGGCCATTCCAGTGTGGGGAGTGGTGAGAAATTTCAAGTTGCTTCCCCTTATCTGTCTTTATAATATAATATGATTTTAGAAATAAGTAAGGTAGGAGGGACTTAAGACAAAGCAGAGTAAAAACTCAGAGTTTTGCTTTTTAAATTTTGTTCCAGGTGCACAGGATGCGACCTTAACTCAATTCAAATTCATACAAAGGCTTTTACTGAGCACCTACTAAGCGTAACCGTGCGCTTTCCTTCTGTCTCCGGTGTTCAAGTGAGTCTTTGTGAGTGATCCCTGGTGCCATCCAAAGACCAAGTGGCTCTGGGAAACTGTTTTGAAGGTAACATAGAGAACTATGGCAAATTAAAAAAAAAAAAAAAGCCTTACCTCGCTCATGCAAATATAAACTATTGTGCATCTTACTTACAATACTCTTAAGTTGTTGGATCTCTAACACTCCTAGAAACATGCTTCTTCAATTAAGCTTTGGAGCAGGGTGGTCCTGAAGTCATGACTTAGCCCCATTTTGCTGTGTGAACTTGGGCAAATCATTGTTAGTTGTGGTGAACTCTGGCTCAGTCCTTGTCGCAGAGCTGGCCCCACTCCCCGGTCTCCCCTGCACTTAGGTCTGGCTGTGTGACTGAGTCTCAGCCGATGGAATGTGAGCAGAAATGATACGTGCTGTTCTGGGCCAAAGCTGTGGGAAGTCATATGTCCCTCTGTGGTCTTCCCTTTCTGTCGGCTGCATGCTGATTATGTCCACTCTCCCCCACCCAGGAGCTGCCAGAGCCACAGGACGGAAAGAGTTAAGGTTCCTGCATCATAACATGGAGCGAAGCTACTGCTCAGGAGCCCTGCCCGAGGCTAGCGCGTAAGGGCAAGTCAAGGTCAATGCATCTGAGGCACCGTGTTTTGGGGTCTATTTGTTTCCAAGGACTAGATTGCTTAGCTGATGCCGAACCAAACCATGCCAAGAGCTTGAGGTGGGATCGGTAGCGTAGGGCCAAGAGTTGGGCGAGATGGGGCTCACATTTAGGTCAATAATAAGTGAGGTGAGTACAAAGTTGCTGGGACTCCACGGCCAGCCTTGATTAAGCTGTGGCGATTCTTAAGAGCCAAGGGTTGCTTGGTACGATTAGCTTCTCCGGGCTTTGTTTCCTCATCTGTAAAATGGGGATGCTGGACAAGATCAAGAAAAGCAAGCGAACTTCATTTTGAGGGCCGACACCAGCAGATTGGATTGGGCGCTTCAGCTCTGTGTTAAAGATTCTGAGGTTGGGTCAAGAGAGCACCGTGCCAGGTAATGATATAGGCTCAGGGAGAGAAAGAAAGGCTCTGAACTGCAAGGGTTGCCATAGCACGCCAGATGCTTTTGACATCTGCGAGTCTTACCATGGGCAGACCACTTCAGGGCTGGAGCAGCAGCTGTGTCTAGCAAGGTGACCTCAGAGGCTGGACAGTTGAGGGAGGGTGTAAATTCATCTGTAGTGAGACTCTTAGTTTAGCAGTTTTAACTTCAAAGATACCAAGCTGCCTGCCTTATGCAAAAACTGGAACTTCTGTCCGGGTTTTCATTTCCTTCCTTCCTTCCTTCCTTCCTTCCTTCCTTCCTTCCTTCCTTCCTTCCTTCCTTCCTTCCTTCCTTCCTTCCTTCCCCCTTCCGCCTTCCTCTTCTTTGGCTAGGCTATTCTAAAAGAGCTCAATAAAAGTAAACACCAGTTTCTAATTGAGTTCCAAGGAGTTTCAATCGGGTTAGACTGATTCAGATAAAGACCTTAAAAACCTGAGATGATGTGGTCAGAGGCCCTGAAGCAAGCAAATGCTTTTGGCATAACTTGGACAGAAGCCATTCCACTCAGGTGGCCCAGAGGAAGGAGACGGACTCTTCTCAAGCCCTGGGCCAGTCGTATCCTGCAGTTAGGCTTAGTGACCCGAGAGCCAGGAGGTAGGGGTCCAGGTCCAAACTTGTTGCCAATTCGCTCTGTGGCCTTGGACAAATGATAGCGGCCTCCCTGAGCCTCAGTTTCCTCATCTGTACAATAAGGGTTTTGGACTAGAGGCACGGTTTTGAATTGCGTTCCTTGGATCCCAAAGAATCAAAGGTGATGTTCCGGGGGAGGGGCCTGCTGCTGAGCATGTGGGGTCCTGGGCCTCCTTCCTCGTTCCCACCAGAGTGCCCGCCCTTGCATCCGAAGTGGCCCCCTCCCCGTGCCCAGCCGGCAGCCCTCCTCCGTGGGGGGCTGGCCCACGAGGCTGCAGACACCCTCGGGGAGGGCCGAGGAGGGAGGGAGCCGGGCGCCGCTCCAGCAGCCGGGCCGCCATCTGAATGCTGCGCAGCTGCCTAAATATTTTGCCTGCAGGTTCCTCCCCGCAGCTGCCCACGCTCTGGTTCGTCTTAATTAAAGGGGCTCTCTCATTCCGCCTCTGGCTTTTTGTAGGTTCATCCCCACCCTTTCCTGAACTTGATATCAAATCCCCAAGCTTGGCGGTGGTTTTATTTGGATTTGATTGTACTAGTGCAGTCATGGTGGGAGTATTTACGTGCTAATCATAATAATGAATACGGTCCTATGTTTACAAACCACTTCAGGTTTCAAAGGGACTTTCACCTGCATTAATCCATTTACAGACAGAAAGCACACCTCATTCTGCTTTCCCATTTTTCCTTTCATGCAAATGTGGTAAACAGTTATATATCACTAAAAACACCAACTTCGGACCCAGGCTGCCATGGTTTGAATCCTGGCTCCTTCACTTGCTAGCTGTGTGAATTTGGGCAAGTTACTTACCCTCTCTGAACCTCGGTTTCCTATCTGTAAATAAGGGCAATATAGCACCTACTTTATAGGCTATTATGAAAGATTAAATGATTTAGGCTGTGTAAAGTGCTTAGAATAGTGCCTGGCATGTACTAAGCACTATATAAATATTTGCTACTATTTTTTTAAAAAAGAAAAACTTAATTGAGAAACAAACAAACAAAAAATGGTAATAAGGGAACAAAAGCCTGACATCTGCCCCCCTTCATCTGTGCATTCTCAACAAGGGTGATGCCCCCAAGGGGGCAAAAATTGTTTCTTGGGGGTCTAAGAAAATCTAACTCTTCTATGTCTAACACACAGATACACACGCAGTACATGAATGGATAGATATAGTCTATCTGTTCAAAATTTCATGGGTGGGACCTTGAGGGGCAATAAATGAAGTTTGAGAAACATGTTCTGATCCCTCTCCCAAGGTTAGCACCTGGCTCTGTATGTGTCCTTCCAGGCCCTTAAAGCAAATCTAGTTGCTTTGTAGTGTAATAAAACCTTTTCTGTGCTCTGCAACATGCCCACTCTCCCCTAATTCATCAGGGGTGCCCTTTGGGTGCAGAAGCAGAACTGATGCACCTCGAGTGATGCATCGCATCGTGAAGAACCTCCCTTGATGCCAGGCTTCCCTGAGCTGGGGCCTTCAGGCACTGCCTGGGCATGTGCATGCTTGAGTCCAAGGGCAGATGCCTAGAAGTGGAACTGTGGGACTGTCAGGGCCACGCTGTTAGGGTTTTAGTAGCTCCTGCCAGATTGCTCATGTGATCTTCACCAGAAGCCTGAGCACGATGGCTGGATTTGGGGTCCAGCTCAGAGAGGCTGGTGTAGGGTCCAGCTCAGAGAGGCTGGATGTGGGGTCCAGCTCAGAGAGGCTGGATGTGGGGTCCAGCTCAGAGAGGCTGGATGTGGGGTCCAGCTCAGAGAGGCTGGTGTGGGGTCCAGCTCAGAGAGGCTGGATGTGGGGTCCAGCTCAGAGAGGCTGGTGTGGGGTCCAGTTCAGAGAGGCTGGATGTGGGGTCCAGCTCAGAGAGGCTGGTGTGGGGTCCAGCTCAGAGAGGCTGGTTTGGGGTCCAGCTCAGAGAGGCTGGTGTGGGGTCCAGTTCAGAGAGGCTGGATGTGGGGTCCAGCTCAGCTCAGAGAGGCTGGATGTGGGGTCCAGCTCAGAGAGGCTGGTTTGGGGTCCAGCTCAGAGAGGCTGGTGTGGGGTCCAGCTCAGAGAGGCTGCTTCGCGCCTGGCAGAGAGAAAGCAGCCCAGCTGGGTTGGACCTCTTGCCTCCCACACGTGTACAGGGGCAGGTAAGTTTCCCGGGAGCTTTCTCCTCTTGGGCTTTCACCGGTGGGGGTGGGACCCCCTTGCTTGCCAGGGACTAGTTTGCAGGGGTCCTCACTGTGCAGCTTCACAGACCCTCTCCATGTTGTTGAATGAAGAAGACACCCTGTGCTCAGCGAGGTTTGAAAGGAACTACAAGAGGGAGGCGACTCCAGCTGGGCCGTGAGGCTGCTGGGAACCCTGGGGAACCCCACGGGAGCGCCACAGCCTCCTGACCCCCCATGTTCAGCCATCACTTTCGCTTCGTCCTGGAAGCAGGCCCTGGCGGTGTGCCTGGTTTTCTTTCATTGCCTCCTTAAACACTAACATTGCCACTTATAAGAAACTGTGCAACCCAACACCTGACTCATATTGACTCCTCTTACAGTGCTCATGACACCTTTTACCTGGCCCAACTTTCTAACAGGACTTCTCAAACTGCAATGCTCATGTGAGTGGCTGGGGGTCTTGTTGAAATGCAGACCCTGATTCCGTGGCCTGGGCTTGGAGGGTTTCTGCCCTTATAACCTGCTGCTGGCCCCAGGAGAACGCTGGGAGTGGCCGGGTTACCCTGAAACAGGATGGGGTGTGTCTTCCAGAGAGAGCCATGTATCAGGGCTCCTCTCCCTCTTCCTTCACCTGCAGCCGAGGTCCCGGAGGAAGCCGCTCCCGGCCGCGGCTCATCACTCGGTCCTCAGACCCATCGTGTCCCCTCTCGAAGGGTCAGGCTTGGCCCTTTGCTAAGAACTTTCTTGCCATTCCGGCCACTCTGCAGCTGGCTTTGCATTTAACCAGAGGAGGTGTGTGTCGTTCTGGGAGTGCAAAGAAACGGGCATTTGTACCTTACCACACACACGCACACCCCCCAGAGCAACCCCTCCACGTCTTGGTTTTTGATGCCATTAACAAGTTGCTACTTAGGGTTAAGCTTTGCCTTCTTTCCTTGATATGCTTTCCTGTGTACACGACTCTAGGAGAAAGGCCATCTCATGTCACAAGAATCTTTGCATTTCAGGTTCTCTTGGGGTGGGTGTGGGGTGGGGCCCCCTGGGGAAGACTAACAATGACCACCCTCAGCGAGGCCTGCTGTGTATCGGGGAGGCCTCAAAGAACTTTATGTGCAGTGCCTCCAATTATCCTCAGAACGCCTCCTTGAAGGGGACTGTTGTTAGTAGCAGTCATTTTATGCAAGGAAACTGAGGCCAAGAGAGGCTAAGTAACGTGCCCCAGGTTATAGAGCTGACAAGGGGTAGAGCTAAGCTGTGACTACAGGTGTCTAGACCTCGGGGTCATGCCCAGCTGCTCCACTGTGCCCCGGAATGAGAGGGGAGGGAGAGATGGGCGTGAAAAGGGAGGCGGGCGTGTCAGGGACGAACACTCCCCATTTACTACGGCGCGTAGGCTTGTCCATGTGTTTTGACCCAGGGGACAGTTACAGGCAGGACTCATCCTGTCTTCCGACTGCTTTGGAGCCCGTGTCTGTAGAGGAAGGCATGGCTTCCCCCTCTGAAACCTGTCTAGGTTTGAGGGCCTCCCAACCCACTTCCAGGCCCCCACAGCTGCAAGTTCCTCGATCACCTCACGCCCCCCTTGCTCCAGGCCTTTGCTCATGGTGCCCCCACTTCCCGGGACTATCTTCCAGTGACTCCTACTTCATGCAGCAGCTTAGAGTCACCACCCACAGGAAGCCTTCCCAGGCCGCCACTGCACGGGGGTCTCACACCCCAGTACACCGTCACAGCACTATCGCAGCGCACTGGCATTCTAAGAGGAAGGACAGTGGTGTAGTTCAGGATCAGACTCTGAAACCAAGCTGCCTGGGTCTGGTTCCAGTTTGGTCACTTTCTAGTTGAGTGACCTTGGCCAAGTCACTTTAACGCTTGCTGCCTAGGTTTCTCCACCTGCAAAGGAAAACTAGGGGAACACACGCATGCATCACAGAATTACCATGAGGATTTGAGGAATAACACATGCCAAGTGTTTGCAAGAGGATCTGTGCATAGTAGGGCCATGTTAGCACTTGTCATTGTCAGTCATGTTCTTGACTGCAGATCAAGGGAAGACAGACACTGAGCTTCTCCTTTTCCAACCGTCTCTATGAAACCTCGCAGTGTGCTGGAGCCCAGCGTATAGCCTGGCACACAGTAGGGATGTAATACATGCTTACTGGTGAAAAATGAGCTTTCCAGAGCACAAAGCCCTATCTGGTCACGTCCAGGAACGGTTCTGCCTACAACATATGAAATGGATCTCTAGCCCTTCGTTCATTGCCCAAGCTGGAAGAGGCCCCTTCGGTAGTTTTCTTCTCTCCCCCTGAAATCCAGAGCTCCTTGGCAGCAATTTATGCCTCTGGATTTATAAAGGGAAAATCAAAATCAAAAGGGAAGGGAATTGCCTAGGGTCACATAACCAAGTGCATTACTCTCCCTTTCTCCATTTTCAGGTGGCTCCTGGAGTTTCTGCTCCTCTAGCTGGGGCCCCAAAATAAGCCCAGGAGTTGCAGATCTGAGCTGAGCTACAGTTTGAAGCAGCTGAGCCCAGCAGGATCAGCCATCCCCAGCTGATGCGGTTACATGGGAAATGCATTCTTGTCGTGGTATGTCTTTGGAAGACGTGGTCGCTGGTCGCTTGGCATTATGTCGAAATAATAGACTGAAAGAAAGGCAAACCTGGCTCTGTCGTCATCATGCTTGGTGGCTCCAGGCTCTGCAGGGCCTGCCATGGTCATGGGGATCCGTGCGTGGTGGCAAGTGTGGCTCAGCATCTCAGGATTGAGTCCATGTGGACTCAGGTTCACATCCTGAGTTCTAGCCCCAGCCCTGCCTTACACCAATCTCTTGCCTTCTCCTGGCCTCAGTTTCCTCATGTGTGAACTGGGTTTCCTCCAGCCCCAACAGGCATGCGATTCCAGGTGACTGAAGACTTGGAAAATCATGATGCATAACTTGATATTGAAAAGGGACAACAGGTAGAAATAGGAAGCTTAAATCCCACACCAAGCAAGAAAAATAAAATAAAATAAAGCAAACACAAACACCTGGAGAAAGACATTTTAAAATCAAGGAGCACATTCTTAGAAGAGTATTAGGTTCCAGCAAACAGTCACATAGAAAATGTCCTGCCAGAGGAGCCTAATGCTGTGACATGTTAGATCTGTCACTTTCTTTTGATCTAGTAGACCTTGAATTACCCCAGGCAAGGCTCCCTCTGGGTTTTCTTAACTACAGAGCAGCGGCAGTTATGATCGTGGCTTCTGAAGTCGCTCAGGTCTGGGGGTGTATCTGGAGTCTTCCCCTTCGTAGCTTTGTCACCTTGGGAAGCTGGCCTACCCTCCCCCAGCCTCCTGCACTTCCTATTAAATGGGAGACTAGGAACTTAGGCACATTGAATTCTGACTAAGGGCCAGGCTTGATTTTAATCACTTTGCTCAAATTAAGTGGTTTTGTCTTCACAACAGCCCCATGGAATAGGTCACTATCACCACCCCCATTTTACAGGTGGAGAAACTGAGGCTTAGAGAAGTTAAGTAAGCGCCAGAAGGTTGCTCAAGGAGCAAATGCTGGGATCTGAGCCAGGAGAGCTCCTAACCTCTACCCCACGTCCTCTGCTTCACAGATAGAAGGTTAAATCGCTCCAAGGAGTGCCTGGTGCACAGTCAGGGCTTAGAACATCCTAGGAAAAGACCCAAATTACAAAAATCAGAATTGTCTGAGGAAATCGCACCCATTTCATAGCTTTTGGGCATTGTACACGCCAGCCTGACTGGGAAGAGTTTTCTTCTTTGCCTCCTCCTGGGCTGATTTAAAAGGCAGAAATTCGGGCCAGGTTTTGCTCCTGCCATTACTTTTTTAACAGCCAAGAACAGCTGAGGGATGGAGGAGTCTCTGTCATCTGTGATAATGAGTGCCCACAAAGGGCAGAAATGAATACAAGTGCCCACATCAGCCCTGGTCCCTCAGAGGAAAGTCATTAGATGGTGGCTGGCACAGAGCAGGTGCCCTACTGGCAGATGTGAGAAAGGCCCTTCCTTCTGCCACAAAGCCGAGGCTGGATTTGGGGTAGCGAGGGGGCTCTCTGCTGTTCCTGTGCGCCCCTGGGCACCGTCCCCCCAGAAGGGGAGGCTGCCACGGGAGGAACCCTCACGGAGCCCTGCAGAGGGGTCCGGCCAGAGCTCGAGTTTCCGGCTCAGACGGTGAGCAGGGAAAGAGTCACAACCAGAAGCTAATTAGTTAAAATTGTTGCATCACAGGAATTAACGGGCAAGTTTCAAGTAACCAGTACCACTGAAAAAGAAAAGAAAAGTGAAGAAAAGATTCCCCGCTGGAATTAGGCTAATGCTGGAATGAAGAGAAGTGGAGGAATAGCAGCGGCGGTCCACAGGCCAGTCCCCCTTTGCTGCCCCAGCCCAGCCAGGCTCATGCATGTATTTGTATAGTCACCCCTCACCCCGGGTGGGGTCGCTCCATTGCAGGCCACGCCTGGGCCGAGGGCAGGAGCGAGGCGGGGGAGCTCTCTCCCCCAAGTTCAGCTCCGATAGACGTTTCCTGAATCTTGTCATCTGAAAATCTAGAAGTAGGCTTTACAAAATAATGTTAGCATGTGTACACATCTCAAGTGTCGGGTTTTACTACTGTTTTTATTTCAAATGACGTATACTATAGAGTTGGGAAATCTGCTATCTTTACAAGGCCCAAGACCTCAAAAACATCTAAATCTAGTCCCACATTCAAGTAAATCTAGTCCCCAGCCAAGTATTGTGCGAGGTACTGAAATAGAGCTGCTGTGTCAGTTGGGATTCTCCAGAGAAACAGGACCAATAGGCTATTGCTTGATTATAAGGAATTGGCTTAAGTGACTATGGGTGTTGACAAGTCCCGAAATGTACAGTTGGTAAGCTGGAGACAGGTGTAGTTCCAGTCTAGAAGCCAACAGGCTGGAGTCCCAGGAAGAACTTATCTTTTCATTCAAGTCCAAAGGCTAGGAAAAAAACCCTGATGCCTCAGCCTGAAGGTAGGCAGGCATGAGGTGGTCCCCCTTACTCACAGGAAGGTTAACCTTTTTGTTCTATGCAGGCCTTCAACTGATTAGATGAAGCCCACCCAGATTAGGGAGGGCAATCTGCTTTACTCAGTCTATCAATTCAGATATTCATCTCATCCCAAAACACCTTCACAGACACGCCCTGAATAATGTCTGACCAAAATCTCTGGGCACCCTGTGACCCAGTCAAGTTGACACATAAAATTAACCCTCACAGCTCTTAACACAACTGTTTCATTCTGTGCTGTGATTATCTAAATAAAAGGTAGTGGAGGCCCAGGTGAGGGTGCTGTCGGGGGAAACAGGAAGCAGAAGGCGTCTGGGGAAAACAGTGGGACAGGTGAACAGATCTTGCTAAGTGAGACGAAAGGAGACAAAAGAGAGGCACGATTTTGAGCTTTTGGGGTCAGAGGGTCAGTGGTGGAAGTTTGGTGGTGCCATTAACAGGTTTAATTGAAGCCAAAACATGGTTTAAGGAATAGAAAATAATGAATGAGCCTTCAGTAAGGTGTTCATCATGTTAGTATGTCCAGGACAGCCCACACCTGGTTGGATGGGTGGGTGGGTGGATGATGGTTGGGTCGTGGATGGGTGGATTGATGAGTGTGGGGGGGGGGTGGATGGATGTATAGATGGATGGGTGGGTGGGTGGGTGTTTGAATGAATGAAAGGGTAGTGATCCCTTTTATGAAAGGCTATGGATTCACAATTTAGCATTACTTGGATGTGTTTGTTACTTCCTTCCAAGTTTCAGAATTGGCATAATCCTAATAAGGGCTAATTAAGAGATACTAGGGGATTAACGTCTGAGACCTTTCAGAAAGTTAACTATCATTTGGTATTAAAGATGCAACCAAGATCCGCAGGAGAAGTTGTAATCTCTGAACTGAGGACCTGCTCTGCCTCAGCCTGAGCCTTGCTGACTGGCTGAACGGTGATGGAGTGTGTGAAGCCACTGCTGGGAAAGCCTCCTGGCCTCAGTCATATTATAGCTGCAGTTTCCCAGGCTCATAATCCGAGTGGAAATGGGATCAAAGAGACAAGTGGTACATTTAGGACATCAGCAGAAAATGAGCTCCCCACTCTGAAAGAGAATGTGGCATTGAAAATATCTACTTTTTAGAAGGAGTTGGGGGCTCTGCAGAAGGAGAAAGGGATACTAATCTTTCACAATCCCTTTTCTCCCAGGACCTCAGATTTCTCTTCAATATTATCTGCAGCTTCATCTAAATAATCTACTTGTTCCTGTAGCTCCAACACTTTATGAGAAGTCGCCATAGAGAAGGTTTTAAACTTAGTCACAATAGATGGTGGTCTTGTCAATTGGTTGAGCTGCTGGAGAGCTGAGTTTCATCAGAGGCCACATCAAGCCTTCTCTCCTCCCACTGTTAAATGTAATTTTATGACAAATAGAGTTGTCACATGTGGTGATCATTAGCAATGTCACCACCATAGTCAAACTCTCCTCCCTCTGGGCACATGGTAGATCTGCAATTCCTCACACTCTAACAGTATAGCCATTGACTTGCTTTGGCCAATGGAATGTGAGCAGAAGTGACTTATGTCACTTCTAGGTAGAAACTTTAAGAGTCAATGTGCTCCTGGCCAGCTTGGCTCAGTGGTTGAGCATCGACCTATGAACCAGGAGGTCATAGTTCAATTCCCAGTCAGGGCACACGCCCAGGTTACAGGCTCGATCCCCAGTAAGGGGCATGCAGGAGGCAGCTGATCAATGACTCTCATCATTGATGTTTCCCTCTCCCTCTCCCTCTCCCTCTCCCTCTCCCTCTCCCTCTCCCTCTCCCTCTCCCTCTCCCTCTCCCTCTCCCTCTCCCTCTCCCTCTCCCTCTCCCTCTCCCTCTCCCTCTCCCTCTCCCTCTCCCTCTCCCTCTCCCTCTCCCTTCCTCTCTCTGAAATCAATAGAAACATTTTATTATTATTATTTTCAAAAAAGAATCAACGTGTAATTCACCTTTTGCCTTCTCCTGCCCCAGCAGTTGGTGACCCTCCAGGTAAAGGAGCCTCAGCATCCTGGGTCCCTGGATGAAGCGTTTGATGACATAGCCTTCTAGCTGACCTCCAAAAGATATGCAGTATGTGCAAAACTATGCCTCTTTCGGGTAAGGCACTGATATTTTGAGCCATTTGTTACTGCAGCATAACTTAACCCATCCTGCTTAACACACATTATTTTAGAATACAGTTTACAATATTGTTTTAAGAACTTGAATGGAAATGAGTCCCAATGTGGACAACAGATGCCCTGAGGAGCATTGTGGAACATGTGTTAAGAGCAGGATCTCTGGAGTCTGGCATCCCTGGGTTTGAATTTCTGCTATGCCACATAGAGGCTGAGTGACTTGGGACAAGTGGCTTAACCCTCTGGCCTCATTTCTCTTCTCTGACAAATGAGACAAGGGCCTATCTCAGAGGGTTGCTGAGTGAGAACAGGGCCAGCAAGGTGCCTCCCGTTTAGTTAACACTCAACAACTGTGGAGGTAGCCAGAGTGCGGTGCATTCCACAGAGTCCAACAAGCATCGCTTCCCTTGCTTTGCTAAACAGCTCGATCTCTATTTCAAAGCAGGGGTTAGAAACCAGCCAGTTTAGTGCTGTGCATTTCCCCATTTCCCAGAAGGCGGGGGAGGAGGGGGCCCATCTTCACCTTCTGCTGGGGTCTGCTAAGTCAACCTCACTCCTATCTGGGTTCTGGCCATGTGTCCACACCTGTCACTGCTGTGACCCTCCTTCCGGAGAAGATGTCCCACATACCCTCATGTCTCAGGGCTGCTGGGAACCTCAGAGGGGCCTGTTGTCCTTGGGTAGCTACAGGAGCCCCTGTGAGGTTTCGCGCCCCTGTGGCCAGACGCACAGCTCTTTCCTCCGCTCACTCACTGTCTTGCTCCTTCTGTGGGATGGGAGAGGTGGCTCAGGTTTAAGGCCCTTCACCCCAATCCCAGGATATCTAAATTCTTTTCTTGATTTCTTCCAATGTTCCTCCACCCCAGGGACTATTTTTCACATCTCGGGGAGGCAGTAGAGATGGCTCCTGCTCCTCGCGTCTTTTTAAGGAGATTTGAGACCCAGGCACTTGGCTCACAAGCACCTTCTCGATGCTTTTCCTTTCACATCCTGTCACTGGAGCAATGGATGCCATATGGTGGTAAGAAGGGGTCACGAGGTAATGAGAAATAACAGGGAAAAACAACAACTGGTAAGTATTTCAAATTATCACCTACATCATTAGCTATTACTCTAATTGTTGTGACTATAATCATTACAGACATTGGCTTATGGGTTCTTTTATTAATAAGTAAACTGCCTTCACCCTGTGCTCCCCTGTCCAAATAATGCTCATTTTATTAAGCCCTGACTCTTGCCTTTTTGCCTCAAAACTATTTCCTGACCTCTGGCCCGCATGTTTCTTCCCTCCTCTCAGCTCTGGTCTTGCCTAATCTCTATGATACATATTAATGTATATTTTAAATAAACTTTTTTTATGGGCATCGATCTCACTTGATTTCTCATCATAGTTATCTACTGCTGCAATTACTTCCCAAGTTAGCCCTGAGAGCAGGCCCTGTATTGTGCTTATGAGGTTGTGGGTCAGGACTTTGGAAAAGGTAGAGCTAGGAAAGGTTTGTCTCTGTGCCAAGATGTCTGGGGTCTCTTCTAGGAAGACCCCCCCTTGCCCTCACCCCATGTCAAGGACAGAGGTGACCTGATGGCTGGGGCAGAAGTCACCTGGAGATGTCTTGACTCACACGTATAGCATTTGATGCTACCTAGGGCCTCTCTGTGTGCACTGGGCTTCATCCCGTCATGGCAGCATCAGGCTTCTTACGTGACAGCTCAGGGCTCCAAAGGCGAGTGCCCAAGTGGAACCAGGCAGGGGCCCTATTGCCTGTTATGAGCCAGCCTGGACGTCACAGGCCGCTTCCACCGTAAGTCCCGAATCAGCCCAGATTCAACGGGGAGACACGTGGACCCCACCTGTCAGTGGGAAGAGTGTCAAAGGCCCACTGTAAGAGCATTTGGGGTGGGAGGTATTGTTCCAGCAACCTTTGGAAAATGCCATCTGCCACAGTCCTAGAAACTTTCCCTCTAGGATGGAGACCGTGGCTTGATTCTCTTTGAGTCTTTTCGGGCCCCATTACACAGCATCCTGAAGATAATACACACTCAGCTATATTTTTGGTTGATTAACTGGCTTGTGATGAAGGCAGGATCATGACTATTATGAGTTAATACAACTGGAGTCGAATAGCGTTTAAATATCATTTAATGATCACAAGAGCCCGGCCAGTGGGGTGTTGGTAGCCTCCTTCAGTTCAGTGAGGCCTCAGAGAGTTTAGACAACTTGTATAATGTCAACACAGCTGGCAAGGGACAGATTTGAATCCAGGATTTGCCATCCCGGACTCGTCCCCACATAGAGTGGCAAATGCCCAGTTGAAACAAAGGTGAAAAAAAAAGGCAGGTAAATACGGCTCTCCAAATGTTTGTCCTGAAGGTTCTGCCAATCTCTAATCCAACATCTGCAGGCTGTTTCTACTTCCTGCTGTGCCCCCTTCCAGAAGGCTCCGTCAGGAACCCACTCCAAGTTCAGTGTCGAAAGCCCGGCTCCTGGTAACCAAAGATGGTTGGCAAATGGTCTTTGAACAGACTTGTCTCATGAAATGCCGGGTAGGTTTCACAAGTACATAAAATAACAACGGAATCAAAGACATAAACAAGAACAAGACTGTCATCGTCGCAGAGCCGGGCAGGCGCGGGGGAAGGCAGCTTCTCAGGCCCTCGCCCCCCCTGTTTTCTTTGCAGGCGACTCCGGCACTTCGGCCATCTGTTCCTTGTTGTGGGTGGTTAAGTGAAATGGGCTGCCAATACAAATAGCCCCACTTGAGGTTTGTTTGCATAAATTGTTTTGAAAGCTTCATGACGAATTTTCAGGATTACTTGCAGTGGTAGGGACCTCGGCGGAGGCGGAAATATAAATTTAGAGATGCCAGTTGGAATCTATTAATTTGCTTGCAGCCCATCACCCTGGCTGTGCTGCTTAACTGGCTGTGTGACCTTGGGCAGGTGAATTGACCTCTCTGGTCTTTAGTTTCTTTATCTGCTCAATGGGAGGTGATAGGCATAGTAGCTACCTTATGGGATTATGACTTCTAAACAAGGCGATGCATGTAAAACGCTCAGCACAGGAATTGGCATGTGGTTCGTGCTCAATCAATGGAAGTGATTAGGGTCTTCTTGCTGAAATGAGGAGAAGAGCTCCATTTGGCGCTCAGAGTCAGCCAGCCCTGGGATTGTGGCCCAGCTAGGTGACTTGCTGTCTGCGTGTCCTTGGGAAAGATTTTTTTCTCCCTGATCCTCAGTTTTTAAGTTTGAGAACTGGGGCCAACACTAGATCATGAAGACTACGTGAGGCACCGTATGAAAAGCACCCAGCACTGTTAAGTGGCGGCTGTTTTTATGCCCTGACTGCCACGGCTGGGCTGCTTCTGCATGAGTCAGAGCCCTTTACTGTCAGTCCGGGGTGACACATCCGCTCTGTCTCCCATGTTTGTTCTGATCTTGGCTGGCGCTACCTGGAGCAGTCCGTTCAGAAGCAGCCACGTGGGGCTCGTTGGGAAAGAGCGATTGGGCCCAGGGCGGGGAGGGGCGCGCGAGTGTATGTGGTGGCCCTGCTCGAGTCCCTTGCAGGGGAGACATTAAATCCTCTGCCTGCACATTCAGCGGCTAAGAGGCATACCCAGGGGAAGGAGGGCTGCGGAGGGGCGCCGCAGCACATAATTGCCAGTGGCCAAACTTGCAAACCGTGAGCTGGGCGCTTGATTCCACGGGGCTGCTGGCACCTCGAGGAACCTGGTGAGGAATCTCCAGGCGAATAGTCCATTTTAGGTGGATCCGGGGCGGGGGGTGGGCAGAGAGAAAGAGAGACATAGGAGGGAGAGGGGAGTAACAGAAGCCTGAGGCTAAGGAGGGCAGAGAGAGGAGCAGGAAAGAGACACAGAGACAGAGGAGAGAGAGAGAGGGAAGGAGATATGAAGACAGAAAGACAGGGTAGGAAGAGATAGAGATGGAGAGAGGGGAGCGAAACGCGGGGAGATGGGGGGAGAGGGAGGGAGAGAATGTATTACGTACAGAGGGATAGGATAGGAGAGACGGAGAGAGAGACAGAGAGCGTGCAGGGAGAATCCAGTGTCTGTGCCCGGCTTTCGGAGCCGGATAAAACAGGGACTGGAGTCCAGTTCGCTCTGGACATTTGGGTATGCGCACCCAGGAACCATCAGAGGTGGTGGTGGCCCCATCTTGTCTCCGAGACACCAGCTGCCCAACAGCCTTCAGCCTGGCACCCTGGCAGGACCTTTCAGGCTTCCAGGGGTCTGACCCGGTCCTTTCATGTTCCAGCCCCAGGGTTCCAGCCCATAATGCAGACCAGAAGCTGCCCAGATGGAGCGGAGGGCCGGAGCCCATGGCAGTGCCCACCGAAGCATTTCTCCTGATGACAGTTAAATTGTCAGGGCCTCTGGTCTTCATTTACATCCCAGACGCGCGAGTCCTCTGCCGACCTCCCCAAATGAAAGCCAGCTGCCCCGTCCCATCCACTGTGCGTCGCGCTTCACTTCAGACGGTCTCGGACTTTCAACTCAGCCCTGCCGTCTGCCTTGACAGGCTGTAGCGCTTAATGATATTTTATTGTGTGATTTCACCAAACCCTAGAGTTTTTCACTTATTTTAAGCTAATGGACTAAATCTGGACGCATTTGCTAAAACAAGCTCTGTTTTAGTAAGGAGCAGGGTGCTTACACATAAATCAGGGTTTCAGGTAAAATATTAGGTTCCTATGGCATCTAACCAGGCGACAGGCTGCGCTTTGATGTGGTTGGTACAGCAGACGTCACGGGGCACGTCTGAGACTTGCTGTCCTACTGGGAGGGATGCAAAGCAAACTCTTTGTCCATGACCCTCGGTCATTTGATAAATGTCTGCCTGGCATCTGTTGTATGCAAGTCCTTGAGGAATATCCAGTTGAGAAGCAAGATCCAAAGGAGATTTCATCCTAGTAGGGACTATCCTAGGTACAGATATAGATTTATCAACATTTACGTATAGGTATCAATTTGAAATTGAAAGAGCTCAGGGTCTTAATGGAGGGTCAGTGGGCACAATTCTTGGGGTTCCCCTGGCAGGTGAGTGCGCTCGGCTCAGTATAGTGGCTTTGAGGGTAAAGCTTCACGTTTGGGTAGGAGTCAGAGCAGTGGCATCAACCAGAAGTGCTTTTTGCCTTTAGGGGCCCTTTGACAATGTCTGGAAACATTTTAGTTGTCACAGCTGGGAGGAGAGGGGGTTAAGGGTGCAGCTGAACATCCCATAATGTATATGACAGCTCCCCACAGCACAGAATCATCTCGCCTAAATGTCAATAGTTCTGCTATAGAGAAATCCTGCTTTCGATGAGAGGAAATGGGAGCGATGCTACGTAGGAGCCAGATAGGCAGCTGGCCAGGTGTAGTTGTGCGGGTCGTGCTCTGGTCAACTGCAGTGGGTGCCGGGGACATTGCCTCTGATGAAAGTTGAACAGCAGTCCTGCAAGTGGAGGGAAAGACCCAAGGGCAGGAGAATTTGTGTCAGGGTTGCTCAAGCATAAGGTACTTAGAGGGGATCGGAAGGGAGTGAAAATTTAGGAGGGTCTAGGAGTTAGGACTTGGTTCTCCAAGGAGTGGGGAGCCGCCGAAATGAAGAGATCTGAGATGTGCGCTGGAAAGACACATGGGCAGCGATGTGCAACATAGGTTAGTGTGATCATGGGTAAGAAAGCTAGAGAAGGGGCACTGTCGGGTACGGCCTGTGGATTAGAAGAGATGGGTCTGGGGAGCAGACACGTGACAGAGGTGCGTGAATGGGGTGGCGGGGAATCGGGCTTGCCTACGCAATCCGGGCCACCATCTCCAGGTCCCTCTTGAACTGACCCACCTGGAACCTCCTCTCGTCTGCTTTATCATGAAATGCTCATCTATCACTTGCCCAGTCCACCCTGGAGGTCCTGTTTCGGTGTAATACGCAAAGCATTGTTATTTAGCGTCATAATTATTTTTTATTTGTGGTGGCAATGAAGCCCAGAGAAAGGGAAAGGAGAGTCAACATGAATCCCTCCCGGGGATCTCATGCAGATGACTCTCCGAGAGCAGAGAACAGGGATAGTAGATATTTGCTGTCAACGTGAAGGTTCCACAATCTGGATGCCATTCTGGCAAACACCTGGGTGGCGGGTCTGTAAGGTCAAGTGCACTACACTGGGAATTACCCAGGCTGGGCCCTAGTCCCTCTTGCTGCCTGTGGGCAGTCAGCCTGCACACCTGCCTCCCGGTCTCCCCCGCATTAAAATGGCTTATTCCCTTGTTGCATTAAAGCTCACATAAAAGTGGTGATGGGTTAATCAATTATGGGTGAGGGTCTACAGGTTTAATTGATTGCTAACATGTTGATCTCAGTGGTCATAACACAGGCGGCCTCCGGACTTGCCCTCCCGATTAGAACCCAACATTGCTCCACAGTAGGTGGGTGACGTTCAGCTGAAGAATTAAACATTCTGTGTCTCAGTTTCCTGATCTTTACAGAAAATAAATGCTCAATAAAATAGCCAGGACCTTGGCCATCCTCATCAATATATCATTCGTGTCTTTTCTGCTCTTATGCTTTAGGTTTGAGAGGTGGTCCTTCGAACCCGAGGCATGTTCTGTGTAAAAGATACTCAGCAGATTAGACACACAGGATAATTCTGGCCTAAGCTCTCCACACAGTGGTCGTTTCTTCTGCTGCTGGTTTTATTTCATGGGCAGCATTTTGCATCTTCTCTGAGTGTTTTTGTTTTTTTTTTAAACACGAGGGTCAGTGTATGGAGTTAGTTTCATTGAATCCGACCTCCCCATTTCTGCATCTGGCATTGGGTGGGGCACCAGGACTCAATCAGCTCAGAGTGGAAACAGCCATTGGCGGTGGAGGAAGCAGCAGGCCTCAGCAGGCCAGAGGGAAATGTCTTTGGTTATGCCCAATAAGTATAACAAACTGAAAAAAAAAGAAAAAAAAAAAAAGAAACCTCATTTGGACAAAGTGATTTAAATTCGTGTGTTTTGAAGGAACCTGGAATAACTTAGAGGAGGGAGATGACAAATAGATGTTTCCAGGAAATATTAGCTGAAGCTGCAGTGACTGATGTAAGCCTTCCCAGGGCTCCCTGCGGGAGGAAGCCTGCCACCTTGTCTTGGCGTGTTGAAGTCCATACATGACAGATAAAAGTGGTGATGGGCTGCCCAATGATGGGGTGAGGATCTGCAGGATTTATTTACTATCCAAATGTTTATTTCATAGGTTGGTTATTTAAATGAGTGGCTAGAATACAAATCAACTGACAGAAAACCCAACTTTCCCTTCCAAGAAGAAATATTTGAATCCATTGTCTAAGGTTTTTGGAAACCTGGGTGACTGACTGTCACGGTGAGGTATAAACAAGGGTCAGAGGAGTTCCTGACATGGAATTCGGAACCGCCGCCGGGGTAGTGAGAGCCAGCTGTCAGCTGCCCCTCTCCTAGGCACCTTCCCTGCTGTATCTCATTTAAATCAACACAGGACAGACTCCCGTGTCTCAAGACTGGCTGCCTTTGGGCTAATCTTGTCAGCATTCAGATGGCAAAATAGTGCCAGACACATAGGCGGAAACCCTCCCCGGTTGACCTTCCTTGAGCCGAGCCCTGTGTGGCCCCACCGTGGGTCCATGACATCGCATGGCCACTGGGTGGTGCTGTGCCACTGGGCTGGGCCACAGGGAGCATTTATCTGGCTGTTAAAAAACCCGGCCTCTTAAGGAAAACAGTGGAACATGACAGTTGTGTAACTACTCAGACGGGGCCTTAATTATAATGCAAACCTTGTCAAAAAGATGATGTTTACTGTGGGAGGCATTTTACATGACTAACTTGCACATGCTCGGAGACATTTTAGATCCAGTTTCAAACACAGTAACAAGACCACGCAAAGAAGGGCCAGAGAGAAGCCAAACGAACGCTCCCCGAGCCTTAATCCCCCAAATCGTGATCGTCTGATAGGCTCTGTGGCCGTGTTGTGGGATGACGAATGCCACCATGGGTTTTTTCCCCCTTCTGTCCTCTTTTTTTTTTTTCTGACAGCTTCCCCCCCCCCCCCCCCCAAAAGCCACACGCACAAAAAAAATGCTTTTCAAATGAACACAGGCAGGGATGTGTCACCCGGTGATGGATTGCTCATTCCGGTTCGGCTTTGATAATTAAGTTCTACTCTTCACAGACCAAGGCTATTCTGCCAAATCCAAACTCGCCTGGAAAAATGTAAAATTAGAACCTTATGAGAAAAAAAAAGATTAAACGAGTCAGATATATACGTATGGAGTTTGGCTAAGTGGTGACTGGGGTGGAGAGGGGGCAAGATTTGATCACTGCCTGCTAATCTGCATGGTGACACATGGCACAGAGGAAGGGGGATATTTAGGTACCGGACAGGGTCGAATTAAGAGTAAGTCGAGGACCTACATGAAAAAGAAGAATATTTGGGACAAACATCACAGTAGTAGCCTTGATCGACGGGTACTAGTACTTCAATTTGGGTAGCTTCTCCAAGGGGAAGTATTAGATACTCCGACATGGAGACGTTTCGTAGAGGCCTTCCCTCGACACAGGCTGGGGTACCACACAGAGGCCAAACAACCCTGCCTGGTCCCCCAGGCGTGGGCTCCGTTTTCGTCAAACTCTGACTTCTGTCTTGACAAATGTTGCACCTGGGGGCTCGAGGGGACACACCATTAAAAGCCATTTGCTCACTGCCGTGCTCCAGCCCTGAAGACCGGCTCGAGTCACGAGCTGGGGGCATCCAGGTGGCCCCTCCAGACGTTGAGGCCCCATGAGGTGGCCTGACGGCCCGTTGGCCTGGAGGCCACCATCTTCTGTTGCTGCCTCTGTGGTTCACCCAGAGGCTCCGGCTGTGACTGGTGGAAAACCGGGCCCTGAAACCAGCCCGTTCTTTCACCAGAGATCAACACCACCGACCACAACAAGCTGCAGGAATTGCTGAGTGATTTATTAGAAGAGACTGCAAAAGATACTTTAAAAGCAAATTCCCTTAGCCCGTGTAATGTACCAAGGGGGGGCGGGGTGTCGGGCAGGCCAACAACCACGTGGCCCTTGCATTCTTGGCAGGGAGCACCTCCTCGTTGGCTTCCTCCAGTGGGCAGGAGCTGGGTTTCACAACCCGTTCCTATCTTGAGGACTCCTGGTGTTCATTTGATCGCCTTTATCTGCCCCAGTAATTTATCTCTCTGGAAGGAGAAAGTAGGGGCGAAGGGAGATGCAGTTGATAAATACACTATTTTGCGGTGTACAATTAGCCTCAGTGAAATGTTAAAGTGCTGCCTGACGGGGGCTGCCTTTTTGCTGTGAAACTGATATTTAAATGGCCCCCCCAGAACTAATTCCTCCCCCCCCCACTTTCTGTGGAGGGTAGGGGGCTGGGGGTGGGAAATTTCTCCAGTCCGTGGGTCCCATGAGGGGCATAGAGACGAAGGAGGACATGGCCAGGCCAGGCCTGACTGGTCCTGGCTCTTGCCAAGAAGCTCTTGAGTGTTGCCTCTGACTTTTTTTGCACAGGATTAGGAGCCCGGCCTCCAGGGCAGTCTGGCCTGACCCTGGGCTCCGGGGGAGTGAGATAGCTTAAAACCTGCTTTTTGTCAGAACTCCCTTACCACCGAAATGGCTTGGTGGGAACCCAGAGATAAAAACCGGGAACTGACTTCTTCCCCGGGGCAGGAAAACAACCAGGAGGGAAGGCGGACGTCCTGCTCCTCGCAGCCGATAAGCGGGTTGGCGGGGCCGCCTGCGGCGCGGCGATTAGGTCCCCCAGCGAAGCCTCCCGATGGGCACGTGTGGAGCAGTGGCCACGTGGGCGGGGGTCCCGCCCCGATGCGTGGACGGCAGCCTCTTACCGGCCGTGCTTCTTAGCATTGGAAATTGGGCCAAAGGTGGGAGGCAGGCATTCACGTCGGGGACCTCAGAACAACTTTCTGACCACCCCAGGACCCAACGTGTCACCCCTTTGGGGTAGAAAAGATGCCTTAATTGGATTCAGGAAGTACCGAGTTACTAACACTATTCTGACTGTGGTTTATGTTTTAATTAAGCTCCAGAATTAACGCAAATGCTGCTCAGGGATCCCAAGCCCACGAGGCCTGGCTGCGGAGCAGGCTGGGCTGGGCCTGGACACACAGGCTCTCAGGGCTGAGGCGGTGAGCGGAGGAAGGGACAGCTTACAGGCCGCCTGGACCAGAGGACTCTGCGGTGACAGCTCACCGAGCTGGGCAGGTCACCTCACCTCTCAGAGCTTCCCTTCCCTCATCTGTCAAACGGGCCATTCGGTGCACAACACGGCAGCTGACTTCAGAGCCAGCGGGAAGGACCAGAGACTTTGTGCAAATTGGGAGTTGGTCTTTCATAACCTAATCACAAATCATATGTCATCACTTTAGCTTTTTTTCTTTGTTACAAGCAAGTTATTTGGTCCAGCCCACATTCAAAGGGAAGAAATTATACCAGGCCGTGAATACCGGGAAGTGGGGATCATTGAGGGCCATCAGAGAAGACAGCCTACCGCCTTCTGCCTGGGCAGCAGGAACAAGGAAGGCATTTGTAGACCTCAGAGCTTAGGGACTGTGTCTTGTACGTGGTGAGCCTTCAGCCAGTGTTTGTAGAGAGAACTCATTTCTGTCAGACTTATTCTAACCAGCTGCTTTGTATCATCAACTTCAACCATTAAGGATTCACTTCCACGTGTAGTCGGGCAACGAAAACCAGCCCCGTTTGAAGAAGCATACGCAGGGCGGGCGCTAGTCACCGGCCTGCTTCCTTCCCTGAAAACTGCGTTTCCCAGGACCCTTTGCCAACTGGCTTTTGGTTGGGGTGGGCCAATGGGGGGCACTGGTGGCAAATGAAGGGTAGGAAGAGAAAGGGAAAAGCCAGGGTCTTTCTCTTCCACCCTCCCCCCGCTTTGGGTTACTTCTCTAGCAGGGCCCTGCGGTTCCAGCTTGTACCACAGAGGCCTCCTCCCGTGGCTCCAGCTCTCAGCGGCTCTGACCCCAGCTCCCGGGCTCTGGTCACACTACCTTTGTGTCTCCAGCCTTGCTGTTGCCATCTTTGAGCTGCCTCGCCCCCCCGCCCAAACCCCCGTTTGGTTTTTCAGTCTCTCCCCACTTTGTATCTAATTCTCCCCATTACATTTCATGGATTAGAGCCCCTGTTTTCCAAACCAGGCCCTGACTGACGCATCCCTCTAAAGTTTTAGAGCATCCTGTTTCCTTCCATAACCCGATCTCACTGGGTCCTCACAACACCCCTGGGTGGGCGGGAGAGGTAGCAGAGGCGGTCCTCACTTTCCCCACCCTCATCTGTGCTGCAGCTCAGTCTACTAAGGTGACACAGCAAATCACTGGTGTTGGAGACGGACCCAACCCCAACCCCACACGCCTCAGCCTGGGCCCCTTCCAGATGGCACTCCGGGTGGAACCCCTGATGTCCGAGTGCCCTCCGGTTTCCTTATGAAAACCCCTGGCTTTCTCCACCTTCACAGTGGTTCTTAACCAGATTTTGGTCAAGAGGAGCTCCGTGGTAATGACCGTGCGATTTCTGCCCAGCACAAGAGCTTGAGGGGAGGGTGAGGAGGGGCTGAGAGCAGCCAACGCTCTGCTTGTTAAGCTGGGCACCTTGGCTCAGAGCCATGCCTCACCGGAAAAAGGGGCACATTGTCCCAAAAGGAGCACTGCCTGTCGTGTCCCCCCCCCGCTGAATTTCCCAAAGGCATAGTATAGATTAGCAGCAGCTCTGGTCAGAAATCTCTTTGAAATGGGATGGAAGCAATGTGCCTTCTCCTCAGGAAAGTTCGAATCTTCATACAAAATTGTGCCTGATTTTAGGGGTTCACAGGCTCCCCTAAAGGCCACTGGTGTGCCCACTACGGATCTATGGAGTTATGCTTCATACCAAGTCGTATAATGTTTCAGGAGTTCCCAAATGCCATTTACCACCTGGAAAAGTTTTAACATATCCCCACAGTGCCTTTCCCGTTGTTTATTTAGTATTTCCTTTAAATTGACTTCCTATATTTTAATTTAACTGTAAAAAGGGTACTTGAGGTCACTGCCATGATATCTGTAAAATCATAGGTTTGGTGGAATGGTTAAGAGCTTGGCTCTGGAGCCAGACTGCCTGGGTTGGAGGCCTGGCTCCACTCTTTATTAGCTGTGTGACCTGGAACAAGTTATTTGACCTCTCTGTGCCTCTGTTTTTTATCTGTAAAATGAGGCTAATAAGAGTACGTCCTGCAAAGAGTTGTTGCGAGGCTTAAACAAGTTAGTGGCTGGAAAGTCCTTTGAACAGTAAGCACTCAATAAATGCTAGTTATTATTGTAATGCCAGTAAACCGGGATTTCCCCCCAGCACATTTGTGGATAGATAGAAAATGCTGAAATAAAAAAGGCATCACGTGTGTGCCGCCCCAAATCATCCTCTGTACCCCAGAAGCTCTGACACCTCCCACTGTGGAAACTGATGCTGAAGAGCTGTGATCTCTCCAGAGAAAATGTGCGCACGCCGGGCACACACGCTGCAGCCAAAGGAGGGGGAACCCCAAGGAGGGGAACGCGAGCGATCGTGGCTTTGGGGGGAAACTGAGAGGGCAGCTGAGGGTATGTTTGTTTCTGGATTACAGTGACAACGACAAGGAAAAACAGACTCTGTTTATCCTCCCGCATGCCACCCTCCAGCGAGGCCAGGAAGGGCATCCGCTCCTATCTTGTGACCACGGTGCTGTGGGGCCTCCTGGGCCCCCGTCTTCCCGCCGCTGCTGGGAGCTGCTGAAGCTCCCCCCCCCGCCCCTGGAGGCTGGGGGGGGGGTTCTACTCCGCCCTTCCAGGTGGGGGCCTCCACCCGCCAGAGCCTGGATCTGTGCACGGAGACGGGGCGGGAGGAGGGCATGCTGCCTCTGGGGCTTCAACCACCCGCGGGTTTGGAGGGATTTGGGTCCGGCCAGGTGTCAGTTTTTTCTTCCGTTATTTCCTACACCTTCTTCTTGAGGCAAAACGCCCGATTTTGTCCTAGTTACGCTCACCCTACTTCACATTTGGCCCATGCGCTTCAAATTCCAGGGAGGGAGCATGTGGCCCAAGCCAAGCCAATCGGCTGTTTCCGCCCTTCCTGCCGTGCGTTTGGTTTCGGAACGGTTACATGATCCGAGGGGGTCCAACCAGAACCCACCTGGCTCAACCCTGGGACCTCTGAGGTGCCCGAGACTGGCCGCTCTTCCTCTGAACTGGCAGTGGGAATAAATGAGCCTGAAACTGCCAGAGATGCCTAAGGATGGAGTCAACCCATGGGGAACAGAATCAAGAGATGGATCCTGGTAGGGGGTTTATCTAAGGTCACACACCTGATAGGTGACAGCCAGGACTCGAAGCCCTGCACCTACTCTGGGGCTTCCTTCTGTTCATTTAATCACTTTCACCTTTGTGGCCTCCACATACCTGTTGCTGTGGGGTGTGTTTACTGAGGCTCCCCTCACCCTCCAATTGGCTCCCCCCACTCCCCATGAATGTCACTATTGCCTTCATAATAATATCTCTTTATAAATCTTTAACCACTTTGGCACTTGGTTATAATGTAACAAAAGAATCATAATATAAATTGATACATTACATTCATTGTTTAAATAAGGAGAAAGTTCATAAAATATTTAAATATTTTTTCCCCTGCGGGGCTGTAATAAGGAGGGCCTCCCATGCACAGTGCCCTCAGCACTCTTTTCCTCTCCAATCTGAGGTATAACAGGGAAGTGGGAACATTCCAGTGTTCTTGCTCTGTCTGTAGACTCCAGCATGTGCATTTCTCTGTGGCCTCCTTTCTGTATGGTCCTATTGACTTTGGCAGAGATTGCTTGGTTTACCCTAACGCAAGCAAAAAAATAGGGTAGTCATCCAAAGGCCATGGAGACATCCTATGGAACCTGTATCAGTCATCAATCACCGCAGTGATGCTGCGTAACAAACCACCTGAAATATTTAAAGAAAGAGCGTGATTTTGGCTGCTGAGTCTGGATTGGTGACTGGGGCTAGCTTCAGCAAGGCAGCCCTTCTGGCCTCCACTCAGCTCATGGACAGGCCTGGGGTCAGCTGCAGGTCAGTTGATCTAGAATGGCCTCGGCTGGGCAGCGTGGGGCGACTCAGCTGTGCTCCACGTGCCTTACCCACACGGGACAGCTGAGGAGCAGCAGCATAGGTGGGAATGCTCAAGTGCTTTCCCAAGCTTCTGCTGTGTCATGTGCCAGTGTCCCCAAAACAGGTCTCAGGACTGAGCCCGGAGTCAAGGTGGGGCAGACCATCCCACCCAGAGTGGGAAGATACAAGTTACAGAGCAAAGGGTGTGGACACAGGGAGGGGCCGTTACTACAACCAATTTCCCATGGAACCCAAAAGCAGGAAGGAGAACTGGACCTCATCGGACTGGAAAGAACTGGAAGTCGTCACCAACCAAGGCAGTGCTGTCCCCTGGAAACTCCCTGGCATCCCAGCCCTACAGCGCTCTGGGCCCTTCCCCATTCTTCTCCCGCAGAGTGTGCCCTCTGCTGCCTTTGTGTCCGTCACCTGGCTTCTCATGGCTGTCCTCATCAAGCCCATCCCAACAGCGTGTGTCCCAGCCGCTCATTCCTCGGAGGGATCCACTCGTCCCAGCCTCTGGAATCGTGCCCCTGTGCTGGGAATCTTGATTCTCCCTGTATTATTTTGCTGGGACTCCTGTAACGAAGCACCACAGACAGGGTGGCTTAAACAACAGCATTTATTTTCTCACAGCCCTGGAGACTGGAAGTCTAGGTGTCTACAGGGTTGATTTCCTCTGAGACCTGTCTCCATGGCTTGCTGATGGCTGTCTTCCCCTGTGTCCTCACAGGGTCTTCAGTCGGTATACATCTGTGTCTTAATCTCTTCTTCTAATAAGAACACCAGTCCTGTTGGATTAGGGCCCGCCCTGATGACTGCACTTTAATTTATGACCTCTGCAAAGAGCCCCATCTCCAAACAAGGTTACATTCTGAGGTCCTGGGGGTTAGGACTTTAACATACGAGCTTTGAGGGAAGACAATTCAGCCCAACACATCCTATTACTTGTGCCCCTTCCCTCTTCTCCAGAGTGGTCGATGGCACCACCAGTGCCACATGCAAACAGGATGAAACCTTCAGAGTCAACCTCCCTCCCTCTCACCCCCCCACCTCTTCTCCAACCCACCATCAAATGCAGTCAATACTACAGTCAAAATATTGGTCCAATCCAATCCCTCCTCCCTGTGCCCACCCCCCACCATCTGTACTAGTCAGCACCCTCTTCCTGGATGCCCACAGTGGCCTCCCCCTAACTCCCAGTCCCTTTCGATCTTGTTGCCCTGTTTCATAGCTTATTGCTCTCCAAGATCACCTTATTATATACTTGCTCATGTTTGTTTCCTTGTAGCAGGGGGTACACTCCATGAGGATGGGGGATTTGGTGGAGAGTACATGTTTAATGTCGAATCAATGGAAAGGGGTGAGTCCTGTCATTACAAGCGTGGCTGCAGGCCCCCCACTCATCCTGCGTGGGTGGGAAGTTCTCAGAAAAAAAGAAATGAGCAGAGGGTGCCTTCGAAGGCATCGACTACAGCCACAGATGCCAAGTCTGCTTTAAGAGCCAGGCCCGGGGGCTGCACAGGCTGAGCAGGGCCTTGCTGAGCCCCTGCAGCCAGGATTCCCCACGCCATGCACCGTGTGAGCCGGGGAGGGAGGCGGACCCCGCTTCAACCTACTTAAGACTAATAGCGAGGATGCTTTTGTAATTGGTACAACCGCTGGCCTGCAATTAGTACGGAAGCCTGTCCTCTAATTTAGTCAACAAAGCAGTCCCAGCAGAACCTCAACGTAGAAATAATTTGTCAGCAGTTAGATTCATAGAGTGGCAGTGCCCAGAGAGTCACTGTAAATACTTGAGAGTTATAAAGCTGCATCCACTTAAAAATATTCTATAATTCTGCCTTCTCGCTGGCCCGCTCCCCAGTCAATCCAAATGTGTTTATTTATGATGTCTATGCTTTCTACTTCCCAAAAGGATTTGATGTGGCTTCCATTAAAGGCGCATTTCAAATAGGATGGATTTGAAGAGAGAAGAGACCAAGGCAACTGTGAGGCGTCCCCGCGAAGCCGGAGGGGCCAGCCCGAGGGGCTGGGAGGAGACTGGGATGGGGGACTCTCTGGCTGCGGGGCCGAGGGAAGCCAGGCAGAGGAGTGGCCATGGGGGTGGGAGGTGCAGACCTTTGGGATCTAAGGATGGGAAAATTCTAAGTCATGGTGTGTGTGTGTGTGTGTGGGGGCACCCTGCAAAGCCTCTGGAGGCCTAGGACAGGAATGGATAACAGTCATTCCTTCTCTTATATTGGCCAATCATATCACATGGGGGGAGGGAAATATGCTCTGCCTTTTTGGGGAGGCCTCCAAAGTCACACGAGAGGGACACAGGTATAAGAAGGGTGAAGGAGCTAGCCATTAGTGCAATGGATAGATTCCACTGATTATTGTCATTACTGTTTATATATAAATACAGAATTTGAATCCATGTCTTCCCACATGGGGCTGGAGAACCCCCACCTCACAGAGGTTACAGAGGATTCTGATGCAGCAGATCTGGCTTAGGGGATCCTTCTCTAGTTCCACAGTCACGAGGAGGGGGCACCTGGGTCTCTGATGAAATAGTCAGGCTCCTGAGCTACTTCCCTGGAGATTTCAGGAAGGTTCTGGAACCTGGATTTTAATAAACTCTCTGCAAAGGCATCCTAGTGACTGGGATATTTGGGAAACACTCCTCTAAGACAACATATACTTTTTACAGGCTATGAAGACTGAGGCCCAGACCCAGGCAGTGGCCTGGGAAAGGTCATCCAATAAAAGGCTCTAACTGAGACTAGAGTTCAGGTGACCAGGCTGCCTCCTGGCCAATGTCTTCCCAATACACCTAAATGACTAGAAGTTTCTACACTTTAACCGTGTCACCCCAGAGTCCTGGTGGGAGTCCGAGTGCCTTAGGAAAAATAAAGCCAGCCTCGGTTTAAAATGGCCTTGAGTTACCATCTCTTCTGAACAATGACTTCCAGCAATGAAGGTTTATATCTGATGGCATACAGACACCTTCTCATGACACCTTCCGAGTGGTAGACTCAGAAACAGGCTGCCCAGACCTCCCTTCTGGGGAGGACTTGCTGCCCAATCGTGGGAAGTGAGGTCAGCAGGCAGCCTCCAGCTATCAGCTCTGTCAGGGTTGGCCTGAGCTGCAGAGAGCCACCTGGTGCAAGGTCATCATGACCTTCCTGGGGTATCGAGCAACGGGGTGAGGCAGAGGTTCAAGGGTCTGATGCCCCCTGAAGGGCATTTCTCACTCTAGAGCCCCCTTTCCCGTTGGTGTGTCTTTGGCTGCATCAGAGTTTCACTTCTTATGCCCAATCCAGTTTCCTCCTATGACTGTCACAGATGTTGATTTTTAAAAAACCAGCCTGCACCCCAAACTCTATCTCAGCGTCTCCTTTAGGAGAACCCAACCTGCAACGGGGGTCAAAGACAATGGTGGTGGTGTGGCAGGGGACGACTTCAGTCACTGCGATTCACGTTGCTGAGGGGCACGCAGTGGGGACACGGAAGGGTGGGTCACATAAAATGTAGGCTTTTAAGGAAGGCTTGGCCGACAGAAGTGCAGGAGACACCTAAACATTTAAATCACCTTTTCCTATTGATTAAGGTAAATACTTTACTGATGGTGTTAATCAATAGCTCTATAAATTCACCACGCAGGATGGTTTTACTGTGCATTTAATGTTTCTGTCTTTAATTGAGTTACATCCCCCTCAGCCCAAAATGATGAACTAGAAGTTAGAAATCATCTTGGTTCTGACAAAGACGGGGAGTGGTTTTTTTCCTTTGTTTAATTTGCAGAATGAAACCCCTGAACGTAAGTCAGCAACCGGGCTTGGTCACCAGTGGTTGGTCTTGTCGCCTTCCCTCTCTGGGTCTCAGCGTTCTGGCCTGGAGATGGGAGCAACGGCTGCTTTGCCCCTGGAAGGTAACAGTGGGGAAAGTCAGGACACTGTAAGGGAGTCATATTATTAATGCCTCAAAGTATGGGTCCGTAGGAAAACCTACCAGAATCTTCCATGGTATCCCGAGGGAGTGGCCAAAGTGGTCCTGGAGCCTAATTCCCCCACGGCCCTCTTTCTGCGCTGCCACCAGCTGATTGATTTGCCCGTGTAGTCAGCTGAGTGTAAATATCCACCCTTCAGTCAATCACTCCATTACGTTAAGTGCCCAGATCAGGCTGGAATGCTGATTTACACCCCTCCGTGGAAGGCCCTGGGCCTGCTGGCAGCTGTGCTGTGTGCATGGCAGGCAGAGCGGAGCCCAGCAGGTTGCATTGCCAGGTCTACTCTCCAGACCCTCTAAGACATGGCCTTGTCCTCAAAGAGAGGTCGAGATGATAGATGGGAAGCATTGTCACATCTCCCTTTTAGCCCCAGTAATGCTGAGAGGATGACCTTCAGCAAACCTCAGAATCTAAAGGAACTAATTTCTTCTTAACAAGAAAGATCTGCAGCAATGGTGCCCAACCGGAGGCCACTGCACAAGGGGACATTTGGCAATGTCTGGAGGTGTGTTTTCAAGACTAGGGGTGTGCTCCTGGCATCTACGATGTGGAGGAGGCCAGGGATGCTGCTAAACATTCTCAGATGCACCAGACAGGTTCAATACAGAGAATTATCCAGTCCAAAATGTCAACAGTGCCACTGTCAAGACACCCACATCTATAGGAAAGACATGTGACACATTATTGGGCATTAGGCAGCTGAAGGAAATGTCCACAGACCTGATTTGTTGCAAGACCACTTTGGGAATGGCAGGAGTTATGGGGGAGAGGGGATGGATGAGCGTGATGGTGATATTAGGGAATAGAACCACTGGTCAGAATTTCCCAGAGCTGGTGCAGTCTTCTGTAATCGTCACTTCACAGACATGGGTTCTGAGGCTCAGAGTGGGGACTAACTTGCTCCTCTTGGTGGTAGATCTAGAATGGGAATCCTTCTTTGGATCGACTGGCAGTGGCCCTCCAGAGTGCTTCTGCCTGCTGAGCATCTGAGTCTAGCAGGGAAGAGTGCTGGGATTGATTCGTGATGCCTGCCGCAGGCACAGGAAGGGAGGAGTGGCAGCACTTGGGCAGCATAGTTACCTTCCTTGCACTGTGCCAGTTTTCTTATCCTCAGTGATCACAGTTAAGGACAGACACATTTAAGGACGTTTAAAAATATTTAGAATCTTGTTAAGCTAAACAAAGAGAGATGCTTTTAGTATCCTCATTGCTTAAAACTGTACTTCTCTGATTTTTAGTAATACATGTCCATTATAAAAAATAACAAATAAAGGGTAAAAAATAAGAATTCTCTATATTCCAGAAATAGCGCAATGGAGAATCTGATAATTTTCTTTCTTTTTTTTATATGTTTTTATTGACTTCAGAGAGAGGAAGGGAGAGAGAGAAATAGAAACATCAATGATGAAAGCCATTGGTTGGCTGCCTCCCGCATGTCCCCTACTGGGGGTCGAGCCCGAAACCCAGGCAAGTGCCCTGACCGGGAATCGAACCATGATCTCTTAGTTCATGAGTCAACACTCAACCACTGAGCCATGCCGGCTGGGCTTGATAATTTTCTTTAGACTTTTATTTCATACCATATATATATTCTTCCCCTATATTTTCCTGAGATTGAATTCATGTTGATTCCCTGCTGTTTTATTTTTAATTAATACTAAAATATGTGTGTTATCCATGTCATTAAATATATTTGTAAGCATTGTTAGTTCAGGACTATAATTATATACTACACTATGAATGTGTTAACACTTATTTAATAAATATTCTGTAGGTAGGCACATGGGTTTTTTTCCCTAGCTGTTTTTTGGTTGTTATTGTTGTTACATGATAAACAGCTTATAAATAATTTTTTGCACATGAGTGATTATTTTCCTAGAATGAATTTTTATAATGGAGTAATGACTGACTCAAAGGTAATGAGAATTATTAAGGCCCTTGATACTAGATTTCTTTCAGAAAAATAACTGGATTATATTTCTATCAGGAAGAAACATAAAGGTCAGTGTCTCTGAAAATTCATTAAAAATGGCAATTGTTAAAAATTGTGTTTTTTTTTTATATAAATAGTATATTGCTTTAAAATTTTCATTTATTAGTGAAGTTGAATTTTTATAAATGATTACAATTATTTGTTTATTTTTCTTGTGTGAATGGTCCATTCATGTCCTTTATCCATTTTTCTTTGGGGAATTTTTTCTGTTTTTCTTTTGTATAAATTCTTTAGATTTTGCTAGCCTTTATTAAGATTAGTATATTCGTATTTTCCCCAGTCTATCGCTTGACTTTAATGTATGTGTGTATGTATATGTGTGTGTTTACATTAAGAAATTTTAATGTATTTGATCAAATCTTTTCTTTTTCTTTTGAAATTTATCCTAGTGTTTTTAAGGTCAGTCATTTCTATCTTAACCATATATAAGTATTAATATATATATATACACACATATAGACTTTTATTTTAATCATATAAATATGATTAAAGATGTAGATATAGTTACATATATCTAGTTTCATCCACCTTTTAAAAGAGGTGTCGTGGGGTTTTTTTTTTTTGTATATTTAGCATCTGAAGTTTATTTATGGGGCAAGGTAAGAAATTAAATGTTTTACCTCAAATATTTAACCAGTTTTCCCAGTGGTTTTGATGACCTAATTCTGCTTTCTCTCCCTGACTTGATGCCATCACATATGGTAGTCTTCTACTTAATAGAGTTTGTTTGTGGGTTAGCTGCTCCTTTGCTTTTTTATGCAAGTGTCTGCAGTAGTTTTTAATGCTGTTCACCAACATTTCTGGCATGCTGGCTTCCAGGAACGTGGTCAGATTTGCACTACCTGGCAACCATAGTCCTTATGGTTGTATGGAGTCATTTGACTAGCTCTGGCCAGTGAAATATGAGCAGATGTGGAGTGGCTCTTTTCTGGGCTGGAACCTTTAGTTGCCAGGGGGAGATCTTCCAGAACTTTGTTCTTCTCCACCACTGATTCCATCAGCTGGAGTATGAAGAAGTGGAGCAAATCCCCCCAACCAACATCTGATGGGCATGTGTCAGAAACAAGAATAAATCTTTGTTTCTAAGACACTCAAATTGTTAGGTTGTTTGTTACTGCAGCAGAACTTTGTGTGTACTGACTGAGACATATGCTACTGTTTAAATGATTGTCTCTATAATGCATTTTAATACATGGTCAAGTAAACTAGTCCTTGTTGCTTTTTCCCCCCACACCCTTGAATATGTTCTGAATAATTTTAGCTATCTGTTTCTCCAGAAAACCTTTGATTCATTGCATTAATGTTACCTGTTCTTATAGTTCCAGGTGACTCTCAGTAGGATTTGGTTTGAATTGTGTGAAACATATCATTAAATTTAAAAATAATTGACATTCATTTAATATTTCATATTCCCATCCAGAAACACGGTATCTTATTAATTTTATTTACAAATTTTTATGTACCTTCATAAAAATTTTTTTATATAGAGTTTGTATATTTATTATAAACATTATTCTTAAGTATTTTATATATATGGTGGTTTTATGTCTGGGGTCATTGTATCAATACTGTTTTGAACTGGTTTTTGCTGCTATTTAAGAAAGCCTTTTATTTTGTACATTTTGTTATGAATTCAGCTACCCTACTGAATTTTAATTGGCTCTAATAATTTTCAGTTCATTGTTTTAGATTATTTTTCAAAATGTTTGCCTTTCAAATTGAAATTTTACATTCTAATTTAAACAACTCATTTTTATTATGCCAAACATAATAACATTGTGAATAAATTAAGACACAGTGCTTTTGAAATTATTAACTTGGGACTGTAATTTATGCACCATTAGATGTTCCCTAAAGTCATATATTTCATTTTTAACTCTTTATGGAGAGTGGTATAATGAGCTCACATACCCCATCTCCTAGCTTTTAAAACTTTCAATGTATGACCGACTTGTTTTATCTATATTCCGCCAGTCCCTAACCACTCTCAACACACACACATACACACACAATTTTCACTGAATTATTATGAATAAAATTCCACAAGATCATATCACTTTTTCCACAAGCACTTCATATATTCTAGTTTTTAATCTAAATCGACTTTTTCCTCTTTAATTTTAATTTTCCAAATTGTACATGTTGTCCTTAAAACCTGTTGATAGCTGTCTTAATCTGGTTCCACTTTTTCTTGTAATTAAGTGGGTAATACCTGTTTATAATAAAAAATGTTTAAGTTTTCAAGCAGTGTAGAAAGATTGGCCTCTTTCTCCAGGTCCCAAGCACTTGTCGTCAAGAGGGGCAGACTGGAGAGGGTTTGGGGGGCTGGGTGGAAAAGCTGAAGGGATTAAGCAAAAAAAACCACCAACAAAAAACCAACAACTCATCGACGTGGACAACAGCAAGGTGATGACCAGAAGGAAAGAGGGCGGGGGGAGGGAGGAGGTAAAGGGGGCGATAAATGGTGATGGAAGGAGGCTTGACTTGGGGTGGTGAACACACAATACAATGTACAGAGGCTGTATTATAGAATTGTACCCCTGAAACCTATATAACTTTATTAACCAATACATTCAATGAAAAATTAAAAAAACAAAAAATTGAAAAAAAAGTGTCATATATTTTTCTCTTGGTAGACATCATGTCATCTGCAAAGCAAACAAACAGACAAAACAGCCAACGTTCAATTGTGGCTAGAACTTTCAGCATAATCAGAATTTTGCTGTTTTTCTCTAGAAAGTAGAGTAGGCTAAGATTCATATCTATAAGATTTGGTGCCAAAAGACATTTTTAACTACTATACCAGACGTTAACACCATAAAGAAATATGCTCCTCTTTCCAGATTACTGGGAACTGGGCATTGAATTTGATCAAATTTCTAGTTAGCATCTATTTAAATGATTAGATGGTTTTATCCATTGATTTATTGCTGTAAAATATTTTTAAAATAGATGTTACTAAATTAAACCCATTGTTTAATTCCTGAGATAACTCATATTTGGAATTATATTTGGTTAGTTATATGCTAACATACTACTGGTTTTAATTTGTTATATATTTTTTAATTTAGGAAATATTTGTGTCTATATTTACAAGTATGAATGGGCTGTAAATTTCCATGTTATCTCTGTCATATTTTGCTATGCTACAAAATGAAACAGAGAGCTTTCTAGATCTTTCTAACTTTAGACAGATTTTTAGAGTGTAACTAATTTGACCCCTGGAAGTGTGAAAGTATTTATTATAAGGCAGTCTAGCCTTGGAGATTTTTAGTTTTTTCTTGAGGTATAATTAATGTACAATATTATATTAGTTTCAGGCGTACAATATAGTGATCAGCATTTATATACATTACAAAATGATCCTTAAAGATGTTTTTCAAAGGCAGTTGTTTGATAGTTTTGAAATGTCTTAAATCAATTTTTATCAATTATATTTTCTCAGAAACTGTCCATTTCATTGAGATTTTTTTTCCCAAGGAAATTTATTTCATATTTAAATTTATAAAACATAGTAGTGAGTTTTTAAACTTGACTCCAAAGCTAAATATGTCTTAATTTAAGAACATTTGGAAAACATCGAAAAGTAAATTTAAAACATAAAAATCACATGTATTTCAAGTTCCTTTCAACATTTCAGCTTATAAACTTTATATCTATTTGTCTAGCTAGCTCCCTACTTTGCTTAATAAAACATAAAAGACATTGTACGTCATTAGTTTCAAAAAATGTAATTTTAAACACTGTGTAATACACCACGCTTGCTCTGTGCCATAACTTACCCAATTTCCTATAGCTGGACATTGAAGTTCCATTTTGTTCTTACGAATAAGGCTGGGACCCATAGCTTTTAAAATATACATATGTGTACGTATGTGATTATGTCCTCAGCATACAGTTTTATAAATAGACTCGGGAGGGCAAAGGGCATAAACGTTTTAAAGCTTTTCGGCCTCATTGCCTGCCCCGCTGCCAGCCCTGGCCCTGGCACCTTTCGAGTATGTGCCCTGTCGCTTTCCTTTTGTCACTGTTCCTCACATCAAGCATTTTTTTCAAACGTGTATCGGGCACTTATACTTCTTACTCTCCGAGGGGCTGATTCATGTTTTCCCCCCGCTTTCTGTCGGGTGTTCATATAATATATTATCAACTTAGATGATCTGCCCACTGTACACATACTGGAAATATGTTTCCTAGCTGCTCAGAGGCTTTTGATTTTTAATTGCTGGGAAGCACAGAAACTTTTCTTGTCTTGTAGCCTCTTAATCTGTTGCTTTCATGCCTTCCTTTTCGCTTTTATACTTAGGAAGGGCTTCGTGATTTCGTTTTTTAAAGCTCTTATCTCCTCTTACATCCCCTGTCTCATTTCCAGTTTATTTGGGTATTTCTTGCTCTCCTTTGTGTTATTAAATGGGCCCGAGTGCAGTCTGCTTTCTTGCAGCTTTAATGAGCCCCCGCCTACATTTATACTAGGCTTCGCTTTCTTAAATCAATCCTATTGCCCTCTTTTATCTATTTCGTTTCCATCCCTCTTCCCTTGGATTTATTTTGCTGTTCATCTGCTAAGCTCTTGAAGCAAAGATCTAATTCATTTATTTTTATTCTTCCTTGTTTAACAGTAAAACAATTTATGGCTTTACATTTCTTTTCTCTAAGTGTAGCTTTGGCCGGAGCCCAGAAACGTTGACAAAGCGTTGTTTTGTTCTCATTTTATTATTTTCTAAATAGTCTGTAACTGAAGTTTTTATTTCCCTTTTGACTCAATAACTATTTATGAGAATTTTTAAACTTATTTATTTATTATCTAAGTTTCTAGTATTTTCTTTGTGGCTGTTAGCAATGTTTCCATTTCTTTTGGTTCTATCAGGGAACTGGGCCTGTAAACGTTTCTTTGTCGTTGAGGTTTTCTTGACAGTGCCCTACGTGGAAAGCTCTTGCAAACGCTCCGCTAACACTTGAGAAAGTATTTACAGGGAACGAAGTTGGGGATACTCTAGATCTGTAGTCTTATTAACTATATGATTCAGTTTACTTGATGTATGGAGATAGCTGAAGTTTGTTAACCCTTTCATAGTCGTGTCTCTGTAAATTCCTCCTTACATTGAAATGTTTTGAAAGTCCCTGCAGGTCTCTGATATCTTCATTGGAGGTTTTACTTTTATCGTAATAAAATGACACTCTTTTTAAATTTAAAGACTTGAATTACCGTTTGCTTTCTTTTTGTATGAATTTGTTTTGTTTTTGTCTATAATGCCTTTTCAAACTCCCTGTTTCATTTTCTTTAAGCATGATCCCTGGAAGTAGGATGCAGTTAAACTTGACTTTTATGTCCCTCTGTGAGTCTTTTCATAGGGGATGTAAAGTCATTTATGTACACTGGGAGCCTGGGTTAGTTATGACTAGGTCTGGGCCCACCTGCAGCCCAGGCTGTGCATCCAGAAGATTGACACATGCCCTGGGGACACATTTTCTCTCAGGAAAAAAGAGTCATTGGTCAACAACTACTTACAGGCAAGGCTGTAGAGGTTGGGGAGAGCCCGTGGTTTTCATTTAGGGCACCTCAAGGACCTGGTGATGGTGTGCATCCAAGGTCCTGGGGGAGATAGCAGTAACATCATCTGCGCCTGGTGGGTACCTGGCTGGGAGCACTGAAGCCCAGGGGATGTAATCTGGCAGCTGGTTGAACTTGGTAATGATCCCACAAAGGTTCAAGAAGAACTTGGCAATTTGATGGGTGTAGTTCTGGAACCTAGAATCCTGAAGCAGGAGACAGAAGCAAGCTTGTGGTAGTTACTATATCCAGCACCCTATGTGCACCCGCATGGGTTGGTGTCACCTGGGGAAGCGCGAATTTACTTTCAGAACTGGCATGCATGTTATTTCTTTTATTTTATTTTGTGTTTTCCATTTTAAATGATCATTGATCTTCTGCTATAAGCACCACACATTTTTTTCTTCATGTTCTTTCCTCCTATGATTTGGAAAGTTTACTTTAAAAAAAATAAGCTTTACTGCTAAATTTTCAAGGAAGAGCTCTAGCGTGAGTTTGAACCATAGGCTGTCCAGGGGTTCAGACAAATCTGGCGAGCTTCAGGGAGGCATCTGCCAAGAATCTATTTTTGTAAGGGACTGAGGCATTTCCTGGGAAAGAAAAAGTGTATTTTATCTAACTTATCATCTTCTTTGCATCATTTTTTCCCCCTAAGGGAAGAGAAAGTCTCAGATAATGAGCTGTAACAGATTAAAGGTGACCACAAGTTTTGGCATGTCTTCCACCAAGAACTGGAGTTCTACGTTTGCTCTTCTGGAACCTGGGTGGACTCTGCAACCGCTTGACCAGTAGAATATGGTGGAAGATTCCTTGTGCTGGTGTCTGAGTCCAGGCAACTTCCACTTACTGTCTCTTGGAAAACTTGCTCTTGGTACCCTAAGCAGCCAGGGAAGAAGTATGACTTCTCTGCTCCGTGTGAAGAAACCCTGAGCTGCATGGAGAGTGGAAGGAGCCCCACTGAGCCCATCCTTCAGCCATGTCACCCTGGCACCAGTATGGGACTGAGCAGAACAACTCAGAAGTGGGTCCGCCAGCCCCAGCCCTCTCCAGCCAACACCATGTGGCTCAGAGATGAACCACCCAGCTGAGCCCTTCCTGAATTCTTTCCCAGGAGAAAGATAAGATGATTTTTAAAGCCACTTAGTTTGGGAATAGTTAGTTACACTGCAATAGGTAATTGGCACACTCAGCTTTGGATCATGGAGTGGACTAATCATTTTGGAGTGATTATAACCATTCTTTTCTCTTCTAGCCCAGCCCTGCACGGGCTTATGTTGAAGTTCTATGGAAAGCAATGCAACCCAGAGAAATTTGTTTTTATTATAACACTATACTAAGAAACCCACTAGCAAACTGTAACCAAAAAAAGCAGAGAAGCAATTTCTCTCGGTTTTCCTTTTTTCTCCATATTTATCATCTTCCTTACATCATTTTCATTGATTTTTTTTTTCTCTTTCTTCCACATTCTGGAGAATTTCTCTGTCTCATCCTTCATTCCATGAGTTGGTATTTGTAGTATCAGCTCTGCTCTTTTATTTTTGTGCATGAAATCTGGATTTTAGTCCTGCTATTCCACTCCTTTCTCTTCCTTAAAACATCAATAAATCTTTACTGTAAGGGAAGGTTCTAGAAGCTCTTGTGACACCTTTTGCTCATCCCTCCCAAGCACATCACACGATGTCACTTCCCCATGTCTCAGCTTGCATTGCTCCCTCTGCCTGCAAAGCCTTTCTCTCTTTTGTCCACCACACAGCACACTTGGCAAAGTCCTGCTGATCTTTCCAGGCCACTTAAATGTCATCATTTCTTTCTTTCGACTTTGCTCCCGTGTTGTCATCCCTGCTCTGTGCACCCATAGCCCTTGCACAGGTTTTATTACATCGTTTATTTTAGCTTTTAGTTGCTATCTGTCTCTCAGAAAGATGGCAAGTTCCTCAAAGGGTTGGCTCTTGTGTCCCCACCCATGACAAGGCACAGGCCTGGCACAGAGCCTGACAGAGTAGGTCACATAAATGTTTGTAGAAGGGGTTGGTGTTGCTCTGGTTGGATCTTGTAAGTGACCGAATGGCCGAAGGTCAATGATCACCTTGGTGTCAGAAGCACATCTCAGGTCAAAAGACGCCAAATGTCATAAGATCAGGCCTCGGCGTACCTGCGGGTTGTCTGCTGATGTGAGGGGTGGTGCCAGCCCACTCATGCAATAAAGGTGCCACCTCTCCCTTTGAATGACTCCAGGTGTGTTCTATTTAGCAGGGTCAGTGGTGCATTTGCGGGGAGAGTCTAAGTGAATGACAGAAGACCTTGAATACTGCATCCCAGAGTCTGCCTGGGTTAAGAACACCCCACTCCCTGGTCACCCGCTTCTGGTCATACTCATGTATTCACCTAACCGTTCCCCGGTCTCCTCATCTGTAACATGGTGATGAAAGTACTATCTACCTTGTGGAGTTGTGGAGAGTAAACGAGCTCCTGCATGGAAAACACTAAGTACAGGGCCTATACATATATAAGTTCTATATAAATAATGCAATTATTGTTACCCTTATCAATAAAGATTCATTGATATTACCTACCTGTGTTAAGAAGGATTCTGAGGCCTTGTTGGGGCCCAGCTAGAAAAAAGATGTGTCCAGTGGACAAGAAGAAGTGGTGACTCACATGTCAGGCATTTGCTGGCCTTGCTATAGGCACTTGGGGAGGAAACGTTTCGATTTCAGCAGGGCACTGTGGGAATGTGGTGTAGATCTGGCAGCTTCCAGACCATTTCCGGAGTCGAGTTCCAAGGAGAGGCCAAAAGAGTTTCTAATGCCTTTGAAATGACGGAGCAGCCACGCACAGACACTTGGCACACACAGCACACATGGGTGCAGCACAGGACGGGGGGACAGCACCTCTCTATGTCCCTTCTCAGCTGTCTCTGCGGCGAAACCAGGGGTTAAGTGTCTGCAGAGGCTCCTGGGCCCAGTCTGCCTATGAGCATTTCCATGTTAATAGAACATTTGAGGGAAAATGCTCTCTGTCGATTGATTGCATAAATATTTTATCTGGAGTCAGCGCTGAAGGTCTGCGGAAGACTTTCCCTGGGATAAAACACGGGCGTGACTGTGGAAGAAATAAGACACAACGGGGAGGTACAGACACTTGATCCGAGGTGTAAAAGATGGTCCCCTTGCCCCTGGCAGCCCGGAGCCGGGCCGATGAAATCCGCAGTGGAGTAAGCTTGGGCAGCATAAATTCGTCTCCGTCCCCGGGAGCCCTGCCCGCCGCCGCCGGCTGGATTCATGGCCCGGAGCCTCGCTCGTAATGAAGTGCGCGACGCTGGCACCGCTCGTGAATTTATGGCGGTGTCCGCCAGCGGCCGGCCCAGGCCTCTTTATAAACCCTGCGTTTAGCCGCCGGGACGAGCGCTCGGCCCGCGGCGCGCCTGATTTATCACCGGCCCGGCCGGCCCTCCCGCTCTGCTCCAAGGAAACACAGGTCACCGCGCTGATGGCAATGAAATGTGAAGGTAATTAGGGGGTGCCAAATGGAGACGGGAGAGGGGCCGCGCTGGACGTTTTAAATATGTTGGTCATCTTTTTCCTTGGAGCAATTATATCAGGCTGATTTATTTTTACAGTTTATAATCACTTAACTACCTGTGGCTGGGGACTTTTTTCTTTCGCCTCGAGCTCTGGAACAAGAGACAGGCTTTTGATTTCTCTTTCTTAGGATGGCAGAAGGCGGGTTCATTTCGAGCTCCTCAGGCTCCCGGTTCCTTGGCAGCTTTGTAGCCAGGGAACCCCCCGCTGGGAGAGGCCTGGTCAATCCTTTTCTCGGGGATCCTGGTTGTGTGGAGCCCTCAGTGGGTTTTTGGGACCCATCTCCAGGTGAGATGTAAAAATATCTGCTTTTCTGGGAAGGTCACAGGGGCTGGCCCACAACAGGTGGAAGAACAGGATGCCCGAGTGTGGTGCCCAATGGTCGGGGTCCGCACCCCTGGCTGCTCCCCTCCCTGGCTCCTGGAGGTCAGACTTCACTTGCCTAAGCCCCAGTTTCTCCATCAATGACAGGTGTGATAACAGTCTCTCTCTTAGGCCTCGGTGAAGTTACAGGAGAAAATGTTTGCAAACTTTTAACATAGTGCCTGGCACATAGTAACCACCCAGGAATGTTCCATAATTATAACCATCCAGGGCCACTATAACTAGGTCAATTCATATTTGATCTGAGAACTAGCTATGTTTTGGACACTGTGAATGTAGATTTAAGGCCCTCCCCTGCCCCCAGAGCCCGCTGTTAGTGGGGAAGGTAGTGCAGAAAAGACAATTTCAGTACAGAGCTACAGGAACAGTAAGAACAGGTACGATGGGAGCTCCATGGATGAGTCTCAGACCTCAAGAGCAGTTTTGGAGGTGCTGTATCAGGGAGGGCTTCCTGGAGAAGAGGAACTTTTCCTTTAAAGCATGAATTACAGTGTGCACAGCACACTGTACACTGTATCTTATTTAATTTTCATAACAGCTTTGTGTGGTGGCAACTTATAGGTGGAGAGATAGGGAACAGAGAGGCAAAGCGGACTGCAGGAGGCAGCACAGAATACCAGGGGGGCCGCTGGACTCAGGGTCTACTGTCCTGACTTTGAGGACTGGCAGGTCATGGTCGTCATGATGGTTGGTAGTGCCCTTGCCACGTAATATCAAACATATTAAAAGGCATGATCATTTCCCATTTAATATGAGTTCAATAGAACTATCTAAATAAGAGTTTGGTTGAGATGCAGCTGACTGGGTGACAAAGCATATGTGTATGTGTGCACATGCGTGTGTATACATATATATCTATATATCTATATCTGTATCTGTATCTGTATCTATATTATCTCTCTATCCCCAGATGCTTTTAAGATTTTTCTCTTTATATTGGCTTTTCAACAGTTTTTTAAATATGTATTTTTCTTTATATTTAATTCTGCTTATGGTTTGCAGCACATCTTGAACGTAGCTCTTGATTTTTTTTGCAGTTTTGTCAAATTTTGTCAAATTCTACACCATTATTTTTTCAGATATTGCTTTTTCTCTTTTCCCTTTCAAGGTATTTTCAGACTGGATAAATTCTACCAATTTACCTCCCAGACCATCAATCCTCTTTTTAGCTGTGTCCAACCTTGTATTAAATCCACTTATCAAGTTGTTAATTCAGTTATTGTTTCTATATGATTTGTTAAATATGTATTCTAGCTCTCCAGTTAAATTCTCCATTTCTTAACTCTATTTTATTTAACATAGGAATCACAATCACTTTAAAGTCCATATCTGATAACTCCAATATCTGAATTACCTGTGAGTTTGTTCTTACTGTCTATCTTAATTTTTTTGGTCCTGCCTCCTAGTATGTCTGGCAATTTTTAGTTGAATGCCAGATATTATGTATAAGAAATTGTTGAGGTCTTGGCTTCTGTTTTCTTCTTTCGGGGAACTTCGCTTTTGGAAGGCAATTAGAGTAGAATCAGATCACCTTGGTCCAATCAGGTACTGCGATGACTTAGGATTGGGTCTCAGCCCCGCCATCCTTCCCACTTACGAACCAGCAGATACCCTGAGGGGCAAAGTTATAGAGAATGTCAGGTTCACCTCAATAAATATCTCTTCTCTTTGGGATCTTGGTCTCTCAAGTCTTGACTACTTGGTGTTTCTCTGAGGCCTTCAAACAGAATTAAAAAAAATATTTATTCCACTTTTATTTTCAGTGGAGAGGTGATCTGCTACGAACCCATAGCCAGAAATGGCAGTCTGGCCTATATTATGATTTTTCAGTTTTCTTTTCATTCTTTTGTGCATATACTTTTTTTCTGGTCTAAACTTATTTGCATCGGCTCTTTACAAGCTTTGTAGGCCCCGTACTCTGCAACTTGCCGATGGAATAATATTGATATTAATAATGGCAATAACAGTCATTAATGTTTACTCAGTGCTGCTTATGTGCCAGAAACTATTCTGATTGCTTTTACATATAGTTTAATCATTGGATCACCATGAATCCCATTTTACAGATGAGTACTGAGGCACAGAGAGTAAGTATGGCAGTTAGCCTTTAAGAGGCCCCAAAGCCTCCCTGCCTCCTGGCTCTCACACCTTTGTGTAGCTCCCTCTCGTGCTGTACCAGACTTGATCTGTGCGACCAGTAAACGAGGGCTGAGGTGGTGCTGTGTCACTGCCGATATTAGGTTATAAAAGCACTGTGTCTTCACTCTTGGCTGCTTGCTTACCCCCCTTATGTCTCACATGTCACTTATTCTCTCTCTTAGACGTTTTGCTTTGGGAAAAGCCATCGGCCTTGCCTCAAGTAGTTCTGTTTTATGGAGAGGCTCGCATGGCAAGGAAATGAGTGAGGCCTTTTGCCAACAACCTAGGGTGTGAGCTTGGAAGCACACACTGCGGCCCCAGTCCAGCCTTCAGATGACTGCGGCCCCCGCCAGCGGCATGACTGCAACCTCAGGGGAGAGGCTGAGCTAGAACCACCCAGCTAAGCCACTGCTGGATTCCTGACCCCCAGGAATCGTGTAAGACAATACATGTTTGTGGTTGCTAAATTTCAGAGTAATTTGTTACGCAGCCATGGATAATTCATCCGGAGAGGTTTAAAAAACTTCTTACACATAGAATGTGGCTGAGTGGGCACATACCACAATTGGGCAAATCAGGCACTCTATAGTAGAAAGAAAAGACCACAGTCTGAACATTTAAATGTAAATATTTAAAAATTAAAGACAAGAGCCTATTGTTGAGGACTGAATTATGAGGAGCAGGATGGGGGCTTCCTCACCCCAGTTCCTAACACGTCAGACTTTTTCTTATTGGATTACAACCTAAGACCTCATGAGAACAACCCTGGATTGACAACCAACAAGAAATTAGAAACCTCAGTCCTATACCTGCAAGAACTGACTTGTGCAAACAACCTGAATAAGTTTGGAAGACCCCAAACCAAGCTGTGGCCAGCACCTTGATTTTAGCCTCGTGAGAGTCTGAGCAGAGAACCCAACCATGCTGTCTGTAGACTTTGGAACCATGGAAACTGCAAAATAATAAATATATGTTGTTTGAATTTTTTTTTAAATCTTCACTGAAGGGGTGAGGATATTTTTCCCGTTGATTTTAGAGAGAGTGGATGGGATGGGGGAGGGAGAGAGAGAGGGAGAGAGAAGCACTGATATGACAGAGACATATCGATTGGTTGCCTCCCACACACCCTACGGGGGGGGGGGGGATCTGACCTGCAACCCAGGTACTAGCCCTTCACCGGGAATCCAACCCATCCCTCCAGTGCGCAGGCCGATGCTCTAACCACTGAGCATGCCAGCCAGGGCAATATATGTTGTTTGAAACTACTTTGTTTGTAGTAAGTGATACGCAACAATCAAAAACTAATACAAAGTTAAAACACACCATTTAATTTTTAAAAGCCAGTCAAGAAGTATAATGAGGTTCTTTGGACAGACTCCCTTCCCATTTGAAATCAGAAATGATGATTTATAGTGACAAGTTCTATTTCAGTCTCACGCCCAGTTTTGTCTTGAATATTCTTGAGAATATCAGGAGTATTCAAATTCCCACAGATTAGTCATCAATAGGTCACTTTTCAAACCCTGGGTGCTCTTCAATTATCCAGGGCTGGCAAGAGAAGCTTAACTTTAGGGTCTGTCCCAGAGGGATTTTGCCTGGCGGTACAAGTTAATGGTTGGTGGTCCTGGGTATATTAAATTTGGTATCAGACATCTTGAGGCTTGTAGGGATTTTCAAAAATTGCAGTTTAAAAAATAGCTAAAACTATGTTTTAAAAAGAATTTTAAGCGAAATGTTCAGGAAATCCCTGAAAGGTTTCTGTCAAATCCAGGGCTCCAGGAGACACAGGCAAAATCCCAGAATTGGCAATTTACCGAAAGACCTTCTAGCTGTACACTTTTTATGGATCTGAGATTACCTTAGTCAAAGTGTAGTGCCCCTTCTTTCCACCCCCTTAGAAGGTCATTAGGTTACAAGTATTTACACACACACACGTGTGTACGCTTACATATATAAGTATATATATTTATATATGAATGTATATAGAGATATATAAATATATAAGTATGTATGTTTATATATAAATGACATTATGTAGATATATGAGGCATTACATATGTTTATATGTGTACATATGTTTACATGTGTGCATATGTAAAGTATTATATACATGTGTAGGTGTATATGTAACATTATTTACGTGTGTGTATTTCTGGAAAGGGAACCAAGTTCTGAGTAGGGGTGGAGCCAGGGGCACTGATGAACACAGCTAATGTGTGTGTGTATATTATATATATATAATATACAATTATTTGAGAGTATATACAATTATTTGAGGATTTAGTAGTTATTGTATTCGAGTTAAACTTTAATCCTCTGCTGAATTTTCATTTTTTACTTGGTGAAGAATAAAACCCGAGGAAGACAGAGAGGTTTGGTGGGGGTCACAGCCAGGGGTGCAAACTGTGCAGATTCCAGCTGTGCGGGTTGTTTCTGACCTCAGCACGAGCGGCGCTTCGGGCTGGATAATTTTTTTGAGGCCTGCCCCGTGCGCTGTAGGGTGTTGAGCAGCATTTCTGGTCTCTACCCTCCAGACTCCAGGGGTACCCCCACCCCAATCCTCTCCAAATCACGATAATCAAAAATGTCTCCTGCGAGCAAACCGCGACAGCTGAGAACCTCTGCTCTAGAGAAAACCGAACTTCAGGCGTATAGCAGCTGTTCTGGAAACAGCAATTGTTTTTCTCCTTCTAGGCTTCTGCCACCTGGCACTCAGCATTTAGGGGTATTTAGTCTTCTCAAACACACAAAAATTTTAAAATGATAAAATTTCCAAAATTCCAGTTTTAGAAATGGGGAAACTGAGGCCCGGAGAGGGGAAGGAGCTAACACAGAGGCACACAGGGGGTCGGGGGCTAGGTTTTCAGCCTTTTTCTGATTGACAGGCTCCCCCATCATCTCTGTCTCTGTCTCTGTCTCTGTCTCTGTCTCTGTCTCTGTCTCTGTCTCTGTCTCTGTCTCTGTCTCTCTCACCCCCTCATCTCCTCCCCCGCCCCAGGAGTTTGCTTGGATCTGGGCGCACACAAATTCAAGGCAAGAAGGGCGGCGCTGTTCCACTGACTAATCAAATACACATAAAAGCTCTTTCTGAACTATAATTACGTTTGTTCGCTCCTTGGGCTGATTTATTTTTTATTTTAATTGTCAGCCCTGCTCCACCATGATGCTAATAGAAATGTTATTGCAGCCAATATGCACTAAAATGATGTCTAAAGATTATTAATGAGAGCAATAAGAAGGTGTCTTCATAATAAGTCAGCATTAACGGAGTAATTCATTTTACCTGATGTAATTGGATTGTAGCGTCTCAATAGCCTGGGACTTCCTCCTAATTGGGATTAGCCGCAGCTTCCTCCTTTTAGGAGAACACTTAACTCTTCCTCTCCTACTTTCCAGTTTTTTATGAACTAATTAAATGTGAACTGTCAGGCATTTCTGGAAAGGGAGCCAAGATCTGAGTAGATGCTGGGGGAGAGGGAAGGGGTGGAGCGCAGACACTGCAGGCCTCAGGCTGAGAGACCTGGGCCTCCCCTCCTCCGAGCTGCCTGGTAGCCAGGCTGTACCCCAGCCGAGCTGTTTGCACTGAAGAGTTTCCTCCTTCAGCGCACCCCAAATTGGGGATTCCTGTTGGCGTTGAATTGGCGCCGGTGGCCATCAGTTGACAATATAAAGAGTGGTGCACAGGAGCCCTCAATACCCGTGGCCATTAGTATCCCGACCTCTGTCCTTCTGCCACCACACTGCCCAGGGCAGTGGGTCAGGACCCCTCCTCTCTCATATCAGCCCCCCCCACCGAGGGAACATTGGTTCTGCTCCCCCACCTCCCCGAGGACATAAGGGCATGGTGACCACAGGGAGCATGTTTAGGGGAAGCAGCATATAAAATACGTTGATTTAACATTTAAAAAAATCATTCCCATTATACATGAGTATGCCAGGCACCAGGCTAGTCATGAAAGCAGAGACTTTTAACAAAAGAACACGGCTTCTGACCTCCTAGAGTTCATTTTTCAGTGTGGAGCTATGCCAGAGAAACCAAGTTCAAATCCTGGCTCTGACCTTTACTGCCTGTGTGTCATGAACCCACTGTTTTCCCTCTCTGAGCCTCAGTTTACTGACCTGTATATTGGGATAATACCAGAAGCTACCATGAGGCTTGGGTAAGACAGTGCGTATTAAATTAGCCTGGCAGAGAGTTCACACAGAACAGATCCTAAACAGCAGTATAAATAGGTTGCACAGCCTGGTGATAAACCTGATCACACAGGTCAGAGGCTGATATGGTGCCTGCCATGCTCATAGTAAGCCAGCTTCTAAGGTGCTTGTGGAGGTGCACACAAGGCAGGATTATAAAGCGCGGTGCCAGCCACTTCTGTTACAGGGGAGGAAACTGCATCCGCCCAAATGTCAGGTCTAGGCCTGGAACTGAAGCCACTGGCCCAGGGAGATTCAGTTCCTGTCCGGGAACCGGGGGAGCTGGGACAGCCTCTCTCGGTGGCTGAGCACACAGGGGACAGAGGCAGCCTGTCTATCTCGTGGCCGTGCATTCGGGAAGAAAAACAAGAATTGGAGTTTGGGGCCATCAAGATGCCAAGGAGGATCCCCTGCCAGGCCAAACCTGGGTTCTGTCCAAAAGCCACTTGCAAGAGCAGCAGGGGACATGTGGTGGTCACAAGCCAGGCCTTGTGATGCTGGGGACTTCGCCTCCCTCCGTTTTGCATTCACTTGGGTGTCAATGATGCCTCTTTCTGGAGTCGGGCTGCTGTGGGCGGAGGAGCTTGGGTAGTGGGGTGTCTCCATTCTGACAGTATTCCTTTCTGAGGGGTTACGGCAGGAGTCAGCAATGCCTGGGCAGGAAGCACAAATGAGAGCGTGGTCTCCCCCGCTCTGAGCCCCCAGGGCCCCCTCGCGGCCACAGCCCTGATACTGAGCCTCAGATGGTCCAGCTATTGATCCCCCCTCCCATGATGAACTGTAACAACAACCCCATTACTCTGTGCTCGCCCATTGGCTAAGGATAATATAAAATTAGCCAGCGTGCGCGGGCCTCTGAGGATCGATTTCCCTACTCAGATTACTTGTTACGAAAGAATAGAGCTGTCTCCCCCGTAATTGAACAAGTTAACTCCTTGTCTCATAAAATGTAAGCCAGTATTGATTGGCTGTTGTGGTGTACAGAGGGGGGCTTGGAGAGGGGTGGGAGCACCAGGCCTGGGGATGCTCTTCCCCTCCCAGACCCTCTGTCATGGCCCCACTCCCCTTAGCTTTAGAGGTTGGGACACGAAGCCAGAGGCTGGATCGTTGGTCTAACTAGGATTAATGCCCTCACCACCACCCCCTTTCTAAGACAAGGACATTAATACCTGTCAGAACACTTGGGGAGGTTAATTCACGTGGGTCTGGGTTCGAATCCTGCTCTGCCAAATGCTAGCCGTGTGACCTTGGACCAGGTCCCCAGCCCTCTGAGCCTCTGCTTACGGGGATCGTGTCAGCAACCACCTTCGAGGTTATTGAGAGGAGCAGATGAGCGAACCTCTGCACAAGCCGGGCACACAGGCAGGCTCCATGGACAGGAATGACCACTCGTGTCTGTGCTTGTTTTCATTTTTGGCAGTAATAGAAACCCATCGGGGTAACACAGGAAATTAAGACACACACACGGTTTTCTGTTGAGTGGGTGAGTGGAGCCTTTAAGGAGTGGGGTCAGAAAGTCCTGTTTTCAGTTCCTCGGACCGTCTCTCGTGTGTAGTCAGAGGCCACAGGCGTCGTGGGGGACAGGATTACTCCTGCGTGTGTGCAAACTGGAGAGCTCGCTTTGCGGATCCGGAGCGGAGGGGCTCACCGGCCGCAGGAGGGGCCAGCCCGCCTGACTCTCGTCCCCGCTGAGCCGTGGCGGCCCCAGGGTCTCGCTCGGCCCCCCCAGGCCTGGCCAGCAGGACCCCTGCGCCAGGGGGCTCATGCTCCCTGGGGTTGGGACCATTTCCCAGGGCCTGCGCGTCCATCTGCAGTGGGCACCTGTGCCCGGGAAAGTCTTATTTTCAAGAAGCAAACAGAGGCTCAGGCCCCGCATCTGGGTTCATAGTTTATGGTCAACGAAATCTGTTGCCATCAATTCGGGTAGACAGAGGTTTTGCCTTTCCCAAAGCGTGAGCTCCGAGGCTCATTGTGTGACTGAGAACAATAAACTCGCTCAGGAGTTACTTCTCTATTAGTTGTGCAATTTGGAAACTTTTTGTTCTAATAATGACGTCGGTGACAATAATAACACTTACTGCGCGGGCTCAGTGTGCACTAGGCTCTGCTCTAAACAGCCGGCCGGCGATCCCTTACGGAGACCTGCCAGCGGCCCTTGATGTAGGCGACATGTTATAACATGCAGCCCTTTGTTGAAACCTGTTCTGCACATGCTAAGGGACATCAAGGGATGTCATCTCTGTTTTCTAGATGAAGCCCCTTGCACACCACGAGTAAGAACTGGGTTTTAAACCCACAAACACCAGCCTCGGATGCCCATGCTTGAAGCTACTTCGCTCCACTGCATCTCCCTGGTGAGAAAATTAAGATGGATGGAAGTGCCCTTTTAGACTGTAGCTGACAGCAGGCCCTCCTGTGAGTTCCTGAGTTGCTTTTGGTGGCGGTGGTGGGACAGCCTTAAGTTTTATGAACCAAGGAGTTCATTTGTTCAACTACAGAGGAGGCAGCCTGCTCTGATGAAGCAGCACGAGATCTGTGATGATACAAGTTCAAGTGCTAACTCTACCGTTTACGGGCTGTGTGACTTTGGGAAAGTCACTTAACTTCTCTGAGCTTCGGTTTCCTTACCTGTAAACCTGGATGAGAACAATCTCATCTCAGGGGTTACAGAGAATCGAATGAAATAATGTCCCTAGGAATAATTCTGAAACACTACAGAAACATTCACGCTGTTGGCAAAATAATATACAGACTCCTAACAATGACGGTAGACTGGGGAGGAGCAGCTGCTGACTAGCGCACACCCCAGGATGCACTGAAATAAGAGAGAGGTCACGGTGCTCCACAGTCAACGCAGCACCGTCTCGGCTTGCTTTTCTTACTGGGCGCTTGACTGTCAAGGGCACTTGTAATACACACTGTACAGAAGGCAGCAGGGAGTCCGATTCTTGCCTGCCCCCTGTCCCCACCAGCTGAGTGACCTGGCACAGAGTCATGCCCCATTCTCAGCCCAGCTGCCCTTATTGTGCGAAGACTGGATTACGAGGGGTTCCTGAGTGTGCCACCTGGCCTGGGCCTTCTTTGGCTGCTTTTCATGTAGTATCAGCAGGTCCCTTCCCTCCTGGATGCCTTCTGGCTCTGCCAGGGTCCCAGCACACCTAAATCAGGACTCTGGGTTATGGCTCCAGCCTGCTCCTCCCTGTCTGTCTATCTCAGGAAGTGAGCATGTCACCCAGACCAATGACTGCGGGGCCACTGTGACCCTCTGTTCTCACACTTCTCATCCAGTCCACGCGCAAGTTCTGTTTATCTCCACAACTTCATCTACAGCTCACCGTTTCCACTGCTTCCTCCCTGGAAAAAATGTATATAATCATAAACTTACAGAAACGTTGCAAAAACAGTACAGAGTGTCTCGTGTACCTTTCACCCAGCTTGCTGTAATTTTAAGAACTTCTAGAGCCATAGAACAAACCACCACACTGCCATCCTGGACACCTCTGTCCCTGTGATCCATTCTCTACAGGACAGCCAAAGGCATCTTCTTTTAACATCCAAACACTTCTTTGTACACTTTTTTGCGCTATATTTTCATTATGTGTAGAAAATGCAAGCAGTAGGGAATACAATGAAAAATAAGTCTCACTCTCATTCTAGACCTTTCTCCAGAGGTAAGCAGAGCCTGACCCCAGCCCTAAGACTAGATGCTGAATGGCCGAAGCCTGCGCCCGTGTCAGGTTGGCCTTTCTTAACTGTCAGGTTCTTGCTCTGAGTCTGAGCAATCACATTTACTCATTTCAAGGAAAGCTGTATACTCTTACTCTTGACTTTCCTATGGAAGTAATTCATTTTTTAAGTATACAAGTAATAGATTTTTATTCTAGAAAAAGCTGGAAAACAGAGGCAAACCAAAGAAGATTAAATTATCCTCAAATCCAGCCTCACCCTCCTGATGACCGTGGTTGTTTATGTTGTATACTATTCCAGACTGCTTTGCTATTTAGAGGAAATACACACACACACACACGCACACACACGCACACATTTAATCCAAATAGGGTACTGTTCTTTATTGTATTTTGTGACCAACTCTGGACACCTTTCCTTGTCAGCAAATGTATGTTCTAAATCATCTTTTATGAAAACTGCAAGTGTCACTGACTTTCCAACTGCAGCTCAAGACTCATCAGCGGATTATAAAATAAATGTAGCGAGTCAAGACCAATATTTAAATATAAGCAAAACAAAAGAGAATAGTACTGAATAGAATAGAAAAGTATTAGTGTGTGTGGCACCAGTGATGATAAAAAGTCTGTGTCAACATATAGGTGTACAACGAGCTATAATATAATATGTATTTTTTATGTGAATTCCAGGAAAAAAAAAAAAAGGTCCCCCAATGGCAACATCTTGCAATTTCACAAGCAGGATATTGACATTAATGCAATCAATGCACCAAACATTTACATTATCACCAGGACCGCTCATGTTGCCGGGAGCACCCGCAGCTGCTTCCCTTCCACCCCACCCTCTCTTTAACCCCTGGCAACCGTTCATCTGTTCTAGTCTCCATTTCTATCATTTTGTCACTTCAAGAATGTCATATATATGTTATCATCTTTAAATCTCCCTCTTTTTTTTTAAAAAAGGTTTTTTTAATTGATTTCAGGGAGAGAGAGATAGAAACATTAATGATGAGAGAGAATCAACTATCGGCTGCCTCCTGCATGCCCCCCGCTGGAGACTGAGCCTGCAACCCGGGCATGTGCCCCGAACGAGAACGGAACTGTGACCTACGGGTTCATGGGTCGATGCTCAACCACTGAGCAACACCAGCTGCCTCCCCCCCCTTTTTTACAGGGTTCTTCAGGAATCAGAGCTAAGCTCACAGATAACATCCCTAAGTTGACACAGTGTCACATTTTCTGTGTCACATTGGTCTGGCACATTGGCCTAATTCATTTTATTATCAGATCAACCCTTAAATAGTCAACATTTTCATTAACAGAAACTCATTCAAAATCTTACTGAATTAGATAGAATTTCCTGGAAACTGACTCTGAGGTGAGCCTTACCTATATAGAGGATCATTGGGGTTTGGTCCCAGCGGACACCCCTGTAAGGAAGGGAGGAGGCAGGATTGGGCATTAGAACACGATGCCACACGGTGCCCTGGCACCTGAGGCCTCCACCCACCTCACAGGGGGCTCAGCAGCCAGATGGCTCTTCAGAGATTAAGAGTCAGGTTAAGGCAAGGGCAGGACCTGTGTATCTATTCTAGTTCCTTTAATTTTTCATATACATTCAAGAATCAGCTTATAGATTTCTACAAAAAATCCTGCTGGGATTGTGATCTGAATTGCATTTAATCTATAAATGTATTTGGCAGGAATCAATATGTTAAGTATATTGAATCTTCCAATCATTAAACACGGTATATCTGTATTTACTTAGGTATTGCTTGATTTCTTTCATCAGTGTTTTACAGTTTTCAGCTTACAGCACTTCACCTTTGTGGTACTCTGTTGATTGGAAGCAAAGTGTAAGTCCCTTCCATACCCCAAGGGAGGGGATCGCGTCAAGGTGAATGCCAGGAGGCTGCTGGAGGCCAAGTTCGAGTCTGCCCTCCATACATGTCTGGGTGGTGGGAACCCTCATAACTTCATGGCTAAGCGTAATTTCCAGGTGTTCATGGGCCCCAGTGCTCTGGGAATAGCCCTCTGGTTTGGAAGGAGAAGGGATGAGTAGGGGGAGCCCTGTATGCGGTTGATATGGTCCTAGCCGATCCCCTTCGCCACCTCATCTCTCCCATGTCCTTTCATGCTACTCTTTGTACATACTCCATGTTCTCTTGTTGCTCCGGCTGAGCTTTCAGCCTGGAATTAGATGACCCACTGTCTCCATCTATCAGAAACCTGAAACCCTTCAGAGCCCAGGCTCCAAGACCACCTCCTCCAGGAAGGATTCCTTGAGTCCCTGGCAGAATCAAGCTCTCCTCTGGACTTCTATAACATGCTAATCATGCCTGATGCATGACACTGACTTCAGTCTGTCTTCTTTTGAAATTATTTGGGTATGAATCAGTTATATTCTTTCGGTTGTGACACAAAAGGTACTTTACTGGCTGATACAATAGAAAAGCCCAGAGGTAGACTGACTTCAGGCAGAGCTGGATTCAAGGACTCAAACCGTGATATGGGGACCCAGTGTCCTCCACCATTCTGCTCCACTCTCCTCTTTGGGGTCTTTATCACAGGCTCCCAAAGGCAGCAGGGTGCTTCCCATGGTTCCAGACCTAAACCAACTAAAGTGCCCCTTACCCCACACAGGGTCCTGGCTTGTGGCTCATGGGCCCTGAACGGATCACACATCCGTCTATCCTTGCATCAATCATGGTGGCCAGTGACATGACATGAGTCAAGGTGAGGCCGGTTCCCCCAAAGAAACTCAGGACACAGTTATCAGAAGAGCCAGGAACACATGGATGCTCAGCTGTGCTGAAGCCCCCACCGTGCCCAGGACTATTCTCCCCATAGACTGGGAGACCCTGGGGGGCAGGCGTTAGGTCCTTTCCTTTTCGGTGTGTTCCCAGCACCTGGCCCGGGACCTAGCACAGTCAGTGCCAAATCACAGGCTGTTGAATGAATCAGTGACTAGATGGCTGGCTGGCTGAGCGGAATAGGGGTCCCTCTACCTTTTCTGTAAAGGGCTAGATGGTAAATATTTTTAGCTTTTGGTGTCTGCTATTGTAGCAGAAAACAGCCGCAGACGCCAGAGGTCGAGCGTGGCTGTGTTCTAATAAAGCTTCCTTTAGGCACGGAAGTCTGATCGCCCTGGAATTGTCACATGCCCTGAAACACACGCTCACGGTGCCCAGGAGCAGGCGGGCCCGAGACGGAAACATCACCCCGTGGCGGGTGTCACCCTCCTTCAGCCTCACACCCTGCCGAGCCCACGCTGCGTGAGGCCCATTGTTGTGCCACAAACACGTGGAAAGGGAACATTTAATTTAAGGCGCGCATCTGGAGCCTGGAGGAGGCGTCGGCGGGCTGGATTTAAATTTCAGGGTTCCACACCAGCGCCTCTGAAATTGTTAAACTGCGTCGCCCTGGCTGCCTTAGTCAACCTCGCCCGCTGCAGACACGCTCCAAGCACGGACCGGCCCTTTCCTCGCGTGGCCCTGCCAGGCGGGGCCTGCCCCTCCCGCCGCGCCGGGGAAGCCCGGGCCGTCCCAGCCCCAGGCCCCTCGTGCCAGGGCCCAGAAATTGTATCTCTAATCAACTGCCTCTGAGCAGGTGAGCATTTATCTCAGTCAGTTACCCCTTATAATTACTGTATCGAACCTAGTTGTCTATAAAATGAATGGTTTGTTCAGACACTTTACCCAAAGAGTTCATTAGGGGTTAAACAAAATGCAATCCCATTTGCAAAGAGTATAATAAATTGTTTCATCTGCGAATTTAGCTGTTCTCCCTAATGCAGACATGGGTGTTACAGTGGCTTTCCCTCGATAGGGTTACGGGTTAATGAAATGCCTTTTCTGTTGCTTATTTCCCTCTCTTCTGTGCTGAGTGATAAGTAGCTAACCAACGAAGCTTGTAATTACAATCTTACAGAAACCGGGCCGATCTGTATATAAATCTCACCATCCAATTACAAGATGTAATAATTTTGCACTCAAGCTGGTAATGAGGTCTAATACTCGTGCATGCGATAATCCCCTCTGGATGCCGGCTTGATCAGATGTTGGCTTTGTAATTAGACGGGCAGAAAATCATTATTTCATGTTCAGGAAAAAATTAGGTTGGTGGGAAGTTAATTTTCTCACCGCTCTCTGAAGCGTAGACAAGAATTTAATGATTTAATCATGATTGTTAGCTCTTTTGCAATCAATTTGTAATGATTGTGTAGCAACTCTCTTCAAGGGAAGCTGCTTTGGAGAGGGGTTTGCAAACAGCCGTCCAGGGGGGCTGGCCTTCGAGGGCCACGTGACGCCAAGCCCATTAAGGCTGTCTTGAGTGGGACTGTGCTGTGGGGAGCCCAGCCTTCCTGCCTGCAGAAGTCCTCCCATTCCAGCAGGGTCCGAGGGGCAGGGGATCTTAGACTGCCAGGGAGAGACTCAAAGCTCAGGGAGTGGGATGCAGGCCTCTCAGTCCCCAAGCCTGGGGAACAGTGTGCTTGGTGCCGTTCACAAACCCAAGTGTGCAAGAAATAGTATATTTTTCCCCTTTCTTTACATTTACTTCATTCTAACTTGGAGACTCGGGCTGCTTGGTTGGGGGATCTACCACTTCAGATAGATTGAGTTCTCTAAGCTCACCCCTTGACAGGGGCTGGCATCCAGGACCTTGCACAAGGCAAAGGCCCTCCTGTGTCAACTGGCGTGGTTCCCTTAGGCTTCAAGGCTCCCCTTCCACCTGTGAGGCACAACAAGGTTGGGGAGGCTGAGAGCCAGGGGCCTGGGGTCCAGCCTCTGGAGCTGGTACCAGGTAGGCCAGGGTAGGGGAGAAACAGGTTCTAATTTCCAACAGTCTCCACAAATCCCCTCACAATCTCAGGCAAACTTTCTACTTCCCAAGTTAATGTTCCTCTGAGGCACCCCCAGCCCACCCAATCACCCCATCTCTCCAATAACTACCTTTTCCAAAAGATCAGAAGAGCCGTTAACTTCAGGCGCCTTCTGTTTGCAGTCCTGCTCAAACTCCCGAGGCCACGAATTACAAAGCCCGCCAGCCTGCTCCAAGGGGAAGACAGAACTAACTCTAATTAATATTTCAATAAATGATCCTCCTGTATTGACTCAGACTCTCCCCTGTGTGTTCACTCGATGATTTATTTTCTGAGTGCTCCAAACATATTTCCCTCCTGATATTGGATAGTGTGATGATCACTTGGAGGTGTCTGGTTGTACTTTCAAGTCAATTCTGGAAGTTTTTATTAAGCTCTAACTAGATGCTTAAGACTGAGCAGAGGATAGCCTGTGTGTATGGGATAGGGGGTGGGAGGTGATAAACAGTGTTAACATTTATTACTGCATTTTATTGAATTTCATTGACTCCATCAACTGTAAAAGGCATCATTATTTTATGTACTAAGAAAGTAAAAAGTCATTTCCAACTAAAGTATGTTCAGTATTTCTTTAATCACTTGGAATTTTTATCTCCTACTTAGCGAAAGTGCTCTTTCATACTTATATAAACATAGATTTTTATTGTAGATCATTCATTTGCACACATAAAAAAGGAAAGTCTAAGTGAAAAAAATTGGCAAAGGTATTCCTGAACCGTCTTCATGCTCAAAGACCAGATTTCCTGAGCTGAGAGTCATTGATGTGTGTGATTTCCTCAAAGAATGCTGCACTGCTATCTTAGGGATGTTCTTCCAAGCAATGATATCCCTGTGTAAATTCGGATACCCATGTGCAGGTAACACCATTGATGTCATGATTGCTCTTGGCCAACATCGATCCCAAGTCCAATGATGTTAAAATGTGGAAAAAAAAAAAGGTCATCTCAGCATTGATGAAACACAGTCAGTCCTCAGCATCATCAACAGGTCCTGCAACTTTAAGTGAAATGACATAATAAACCAATTTTGCCTCAGGGTAACTGATATAAACAAAAGTTAAGTCCCTACAGCATCTCATCGATGTTATAACAAAACAATGTTATTCAAGGGCCTGCTGTACAAGGAGTCCCTGGCCTTGGACAAAAAGATAGTTTTTTAAAAATATATATTTTTATTGATTTCAGAGAGAGAAGAGGAGAGGGAGAGAGAGATAGAAACATCAATGATGAGTCATTGATCGGCTGCCTCCTGCACCCCCCCACTGCGGATCGAGCCCGAAACCCTGGCCTGTGCCCTGACCGGGAATTGAACAGCCGTCTCCTAGATCCTAGGTCGATGTTCAACCGCTGAGCCACGCCGGCCGGGCCAAAAGGATAGTTTTGCAACCAGGGCATGCGGAGTGAAGACGGAGACCTTGAGGCAGCTGTGGTTAGAGGGAAAGAGGAAGCCCAGGCCTGGGTTAGCAGGTTCTCAATAAGTAAGAGTTGAGCTCAGCTGTGCAGCCGGGTGGCGAGGGCTGAGCTCTGAGTTCCAGAAGCTTAGTCTCTCTAAGCCCGCCCCCCATGGGACAGGGGATTTGGCTAGGGCCCTGAAATGTCCCTGGCGAGTTCTGGAGATAGCGGAAGCTGAGGAGGAAATGAGGAGGAAGCTGGTGCTGGTGGCTCCCTAGAACTGAGGGCCAGCAAGGCACATGGGGTATGAGAGGGGGGGCCATCAAAGCGTTTGGCGAGACTCCCACACCAGGCAGGTGGGCTTCCAACTCATTCCCACCTCTAGGCTTCTACCGATGAGGTTTATCCCACCTGGATGCACTTGACATCACCTCTCCTTCTCCAAGTTCTGCATGGTGCTTTGTACCATTACTAAGGCAGAGCTTGGGCAGAGGCATTGCCCCTGATGTCATAGAGCTTCTTAAAAAGGTTTTCAATTCGTAGGCCACTGTCTCTCAGTCTCGGTGTCCAGCCGCCCTGAACCTGTCCTTTGTTGCCTTGTTCCTGTGTTTCCCCTGTCACCACAGGGCCTTTGCACATACTTACCCTACTGCCAGGATGTCTCTTTCTTTTCCTGCTCATCCTTTAGGTCTCGGCTCAAACCTCATCTTCCCAGGGAAAGGGCCCCTGTGGCCTGAGTATAACACCCCTTTCATTTGTGGGCAGGCACTCCGTATGCCAGGTGACTCTCCTGCACAGCCCGTGTCACAGATGCCATTTACATTTCTTCGTGTGATCACCTGATATATGCCTGTATTTCCTACTGAAGTGTCAGCTTCTACAGAGCGGGGCTGTGTCTGCTTTGCTGCCCAGGCTTAGCACAATGTCAACACAGAGTCAAGTGCTCTCTCACAGCCTCTATCTTCATATATATGAATGAAGGGTGAAAAAAATGGCCCCCTTATGGATGAATGAATAAATCAGAGCATGGGTGATAAAAATAAGAGGCAATCTGCGAATAGCAGGAAGCAATATTAACCCGTGCTGAGTTGCTCTCCAGTAGGTGTGGGTGATTCTGAACCTTTCATATGACACCTGCGATGGGCCACAGAGTGCCTGGTGAGCCCTCAAGAAAATTATACCGAATGACATTGATTCAGATTAGCCTTCATCTTTCTTCCAGCATGGCCAGTCCAAAGTCCAGTCTTTGGGCACTTTGACTCTGAAAACTGCCTCACTTACTCCAACCCCTTGTCTTGAGGCCCCATGATCGTATTTGGCCTGGGTTTATTTCCTGCTGACTCCAGGGTCATTCACCTGACTCTGCAACTGTAAGGAGCCCCCAAGGAGGGAGGGAGGGGTTGGGCCCTCTTTCTGCAGCCAGCCTGGGCCATCCGTGCAGGTGGGCACCAGCCTTCCAGCAACGTCCATGTCTTTCCTCTGGGCTTCAGCGTTCTCCCCAGTTGTTGAGTTCCCTTGTCTTTTTAATTTTTTAATAATTGTGGTGAAATATACGTAACATAAAATGTTCTGTTTTAACCACTACTAAGTGTACAGGTCAGTGGTACCAAATATATTCGCGTTGTTGCACAACCATCACCACCATCCATCCGCAGGACACGTTTCGTCTTTCAAAACTGAAACGCTGTACTTAACAAACACAGACTCTCCTTTCCCTGCCCCCCAGCCCCTGGCAGCTACTATTCTATTTTCTATTGCTATGGATTTGACTACTCTAAGTACTTCACAGAAGTGGCATCAGACAGTATTTGTCTTTCCGTGACTGGCATATTCCACTTCAAGCGTAATGTCCTCAAGGTTTATCCATGTTGCCGCCTGAGTCAGAATTTCCTTCCTTTTCCAGGCTGAATAATATTCCATTCTGTGGGTATACCGCATTTCGTTTCTCCAGCCATTCATCAGTGGACAGTTGGGTGGTCTCCACCTTTTAGCTGTCCTGCCACTTCCTAGCTGAACCTGTCACTTCTCTGTTCTGAGCCTCAGTCCCCTCATTTATAATACGTTTTTGTTCTTTTTCGTGTTCTAAATTATTCCTATTTGTTGCACAGGAAAGGCACAGCAAGACAGATTTTCCCCTTACTAAAGGAACAAACAGGACTCTCTGAGCACCAGTCCTCTTCTGCCTGTCCCAGGGCCCTACCTAGTCTGGAAAGATATGACCCAGATGTCACCAGGGCTCTCCCTTGGCTATAGGAGTATAGATTTCTTCATTATACTTTCTCCCCTGTTTTACAAGCTTGGAAAGTGAGCATAATTCTTTTATAATCATAGCTAAATGTTATATTAACGAGCACAGACTTTTAGCTACAGATAATAAAGGCCATTTTTCTCTGCTCATCTCCCTTCAAATCTACACAAAACAACCACAGTTAAGTCAACATATAGATAAACTTGGATTTAGATGGAGCAAGGACATGTCCACATCCCCAGACCGTCTCTCTTGTATCTGAACAAAGCTCAGCAGGTGCCGAGAGCTGACACACCCCTTACCATACTTCAGGTGGGATCTGCTCTCTCTGAAAATAAGGTTCAACCTCCCAAATTAAAGGAGAGTAGAAATGAGGGTGGGGTGTCCGGACAGAAGTGGAAGCATCACTGTGCAGGTCCTGCTTGGTTAGAACAGAAGGGGGGGTAGATATGGTGAGGAAATCATAGGGACAGGCAATTCTTCTTGTCTGGGATCTGACCTCTTCACTGAGGGAGGCCATGGGAGGTGAAGTGGGGTGAAGTGTGAGTAGGTGGTGATCCCTGAGCTCTCAGCACAGGGGGGCTGGGACAGAGTCACATCAGCCTCTTCAGCATGGAAAACTGAGGTGTTACGTGCCCTTGAGCACAAGAAATAGCCTTAGTGAGAAAATGCCTCAGACCACAACTCTGAACTAAAGTGTGGGCTTCCCCAGCCCAGTCTCTGACCCCTGCTCCCCATGCCTCCCACACGGCTCTCAGCAAATAACTACCCCCATTTAAAGAGGAGGAATACTTTCAGAGGAGTCAGCATGCACACTAACACAGTGAAAAACTAACCAAATAAAAATAAAAAAACAGGAAGAGGGCAGGAAATATTATGCAAAAGCTGTTGAAGAGCATATACCACAAGAATTACTGAACATCTCAGAGGGAGACCTGGGAAAATGGTTATTTATAGACACAAAGAAATTATATACAAGATGGACTTTCTAAAAAAGGAACTCAGATTGTTGATAAAATGCAAGTTCAGGAGGGAAATGGAGAGAAAATAGGTTTAGAGTCAAATGCCACATTGAAAGCAATGACAATCTAAAAGAACAAACATGACCAGAAATTCAGCCAGAGAGGTGGAGAACAGGTCAGAGAAAATTAAAACAGTGAAAAGGAAGGGAATACAAAATATAAATCTAAACATAATAGATGATAGGCATGGGAGGCAAAGAAGATCAAACATTCACATAAGTGGTGGACATAAAAAATACTAAAACACGTAGTTAAGAAAGCCTTTGTGAAATACAGATTTTAACTGTTGAATGGGCACCAGAAAAATTATTGAGAAAGAAGGCCTTTCTTGGTAAGGTTCCTAAACTTCCAAGAAGAAAAAGAGAAAATTATATCAGCATCTGATGTGGAAGGTGCTGGAGGAAGAAAGTCAAATACTTGGGGGGAAAAACTGGGTGGACTTCAAACTTCTCCTCAGGGATGTACAATTCATAAGACAATGGAGCAATGTTTATGAGGCTCTGAAATGAAAAAATAAGATCCCCAAATTTATGCCCATCCAAACTACCAGAGAGAGAGTGGGAAGGAGGGAGAGAGAGAGAAACAGTGAAATCCAGCCAACTTAGAGATGAATGAGACTAAAGAAGAATTCTGAAATGGGAAGCAATAGAAAGGGCTGGGAAGGCTACTGACCCCAATTCAACACACACATTCAAATTAAAGAACGGTAGGGATTGTGGTACAGAGGAACATGCGTATTATTGACCTAAACTATAAAAATAATGGTAACTAAAAGGAAAAATGATCAGTGGTGCATTGGTGTGCTAGAGCTGCTTGACACTCCCACAAGCTGGGTGCTGAAACAACAGAAATTTGTCTCCCAGCTCCGGGGGCTGGAAGTTTGGGAACAAGGTGTCACAGAGTTGTTCCTTCTGGCGGCTTCCAGTGGTCTGTTGGCAAGCTTTGCAGTTTCCCATCTCCGCCTTCATCTCCACATGGTGTTGCCCCTGTGTGCGTACCTCTGTGTCCAAATTTCTCCTTTTAATAAGGACATCGGTCATATTGAATTAGGGCCTGCTCTGTCGACCTCATGTTTAACTTGATTTCCTCTGTAAGGACCTTATTTCCAAATAAAGTCTCATTTCTGAAGTTATTGGGGTTAGAACTTAAACATATGGATTTTAGAGATATAATTCAAGCCATAACAAGTAAAGAGGAGGAGACTTGGGAAGAATAAATGTGCAGGCGGTTTATAGGTACTATATAAAGTTGAAATTTGTAGTGTAAGAAAGAAAATAACTTCAACCTCTTAATGTTTTTGTAATCTTTCTTTTTTTCCCCCCTTCACTTTAGATAGGTCTTGGAACAAATAAACAGGTTTTGCAGCAAATAAACATTTAGCTGGAAGTTTAGCAACTTCCTTAGATTTGTTTCATGTTTTTTCTTTCTTTCTTTTCTTTTCTGTTAAATTCAATAAAAGTGGGTTTCTTTTAACTTAAAAGTGTGATTAAAATTATTTTAAATTTAAAGCCAGGAAACAGATCTACAACACATCATTCCAGCACAGGCTGAGAGGTACTACTCTAGAGCGCGTGCTGAATCCGGGGAGGTTCTCAAACCCGAGGCTGGAGTGGGGGGGCGCCTGGCCATGTCAGGACACATCTTTGATTGTCACGACTTGGGGAGTGGGTGCTTCAGGCATCTAGTTGGCAAGGGCCAGGGATGCTGTAAACATCTTACAATGCACTGGGCAGCTTCTCCCCTCCCCCGGCAAAGAATTATCTGTTCCAAAATGTCAATAGAGACAAGGCTGAGAAAATCTCCACCAGTGAAGATGGACGTCGAGCGGTGAGAAAGGAGGGGAACTGAAGTTTTGCCCTGACACTGCTCAGGATTCATTCTCACCGGGCATCAATGACTATGCCAGGTCTCTCAAAGGACTTTTATTCCTGGGAGAGGGCGCCGCTCATCCTAAAGGAATCATCGTTTGTGGGATGTTGCAGGCACCGTATCGAGCAAGTCGGGGAGACAGCTTGGGGCAGAGAGAGTTTTCTGGATGATTCCAAGTGGTACCAGTGGGCCTGCCACAGGCCTAGAGTCCTGACGCACCCACTCTCTTCGGGGCAGCCTTGACCAAGACACTTCATCTCATGACTGGCCAGCCCTCCTGCCCCCCAAAGTCCTCCAGCTTCTCTGGGGGCCATCCCCTCCACTCCCGAAGCCCCCTGCTTGCCTGGCTCATCCTGGGAAGTGCCCTCCCTTGGCACTGCCCCCACTGGGCCATCTCTCTTGAGTGCCTTTGAAGATTTCCGGCTTTTCTAGTCAGGAAGCCACACGAGGGTCAGGTATTAGAGCCCGCTAATCACCCTGTTCTGCCAGGGCCCGAGTGCCACGGAGCCTCTTTTCATGCCTCTTGAAAGCCTCTGAGGGCCTTTCAAGTGCTCTCTGATAAATCATAGTAAGTGTTATTCTGGCCACTCCAGCGAGGTACCTGCCTGAGCCGTCTCGGCTCCCGGGCAGCTGCTCCCGTCACCGCATTTCATTGGCGACACTAATTCATTCCACTCGAGCTGACGAGCTTAGTTCCCATTTATTTGCACATTATGAGCTGTGTCACTCCACTTACCCTCTAGACAGTAAATGGTTTGAAAAATGCAACTGTAACAAATATTCAGGAGAAGATAAGAGAGAGGGGAAAAGAGTGAGAGGGAGAAGGCGGGGAATTAAACCTTGGCATTCAGAGTCCAAAGAACCCAGGGAATGAATAAGAAACGCTCTCGAGGCCTCGGGCAGCCGCAGGAGGGCCGCGGGGAGCTCCGAGGCTTCCCGAAAAGAAGCCTCTCCTCTGGTCGTGAATCTGAGTTCTCTGAACATGGGTCTAAATCAAGTGTCAGTCCCAGGCCAGGGAAATAATTAAGCTACAGTGGCAGCTCTTACTTTTGAAATCAGAGAGCCTGGGCTCTGTTTTCTTTGCCTGTTGGAGGCCAAGGCCCCACTCTGCAGCCCCACAGCCCTTGTGATGACTTTCAAGGAAACTGAGGCAGCTCGGCAAGGTGACGCCTCTTTTTCTAGGTCTCAGAGCTTATGCAAACCAGGACCGAACCCAAGTCTTTAAAACCCTGGTATGACTAGGTCAGTCTTCGAGGTCCGCAAGCACATACTGCTGGGTGCTGGGAGCCGGGTGCCGAGCGCTCTGTTAGACCCAGAGACAAAGAAGAAAGAAAGGCCATCGCCACGACTTCCCTGTGTCACATCTGTGCCGGGAAAGGGCATCTTAAGAGTGCAAACTTCTCTTGAGCTGGTCTTCCCAGGCTCAGGATCTGGTGGTTCATTCTGTTGGGGCAACTTGTTAATGTGGGTCTGACCTCAGTGTCCATTCATGGAAAGTGAGGATGATTCTACTTAGCTCATAGGGCTCTTAGGAGATGATGGCTGTACAGAGCTGAGCATAGCTCAGCAGTTAGTTCCTGAGATGCTCAGCGGGGCTTGGTCTCCCCTGACTGGGCCCACGTCTGGGGTTCAGGATCTCAAGGCCCACATGGACCTGTCTGGAGGGCAGGTGGCCTCACACAGGGATCTCGCATCCTTGCGATGGAGGCACTGAAGAGAAATTAATTCTCTCCATCCAGGGCCCCCCTCTCTATTACCTATTCATCACAAATCGCCTGGCGTTTGTGCATTTTTCATTACAAGGGTCAACATTTGCCATGTTAATAAAGCAAGGACCTGCTTTTCTCCTCTCAGAAATAGCATATGTAACGACACAGCCCCTTTGATGTTTCTCAGCCAATACAATATGGATCTGAATGAAGACTGAGGACGAGAGGCTTGAGGTGTGGAAGGAGGGGGTGCAGGGAGGGGCTGAGGTGGAAGAGGAGGGTCCAGGTAGACAGCGGGCTGGGCTCCCTGTGGAACTCCTCGCCATCCCAGCCCCAGACCTCATTGGGGCGAGAGAAATACGTTGGAAGAGTCTTTCGCCCCCTAGGATAGCCCCACCCTGGTAAACCATGACATCCAGAGGCCATGACGTGGGGTGCCCGAGGCGGTACCGAAACCCAGTTCCCGGACCAAGGACTGGGGGACTGTTAGTTGCTGAGTCAGTCACGGTGTCTTGGAAGGGGGGTGACAGGGGAGGAAAGTAAACTCCTTCCTCTCAACGTTACATGGGATCATCAATGTGCACGTGGTTTGGGGTGGGCACACATCTCATGGGACAGAACTGTCGTCAAAAGCAGTCACATGCCTTGGACACCTATCAGGCCAGTGCTGTGTGGGGAGCTCAGGGAAATGAACTGGTGGGACCCTCCTCATCTTTGTCCCCACAAAGCTGACAGTCGAAGTGGGGAGAAGCACCCATCATGAGATGCCAATATCCAAGGCTCCACTGAAAGTCCGAATGGCCCAGGAGCCAGGCCACAGGGCATGGTCGACAGAGGGCCAGAGTACCCAGCAGCCAGGCCCCCACCCTCGGTGGTGAAGCAACTGCAGGCCAGATCCTGCCTGGAAAGCAAGGGGAAAGCTCTCCTTGTCCCTTCCCAGCCCTGTATTTGCCACCTGCTGCCTTTGAGGAATACTCTGATCTCAGAACCATCGAGATATAAGCTCCTTTGGCAGACTACACCTACCCCCATGTCTTCAAAGAGCCTATGAGAATGGGCTGGGAAAACAAGTGACCAGTGCTCTGTCTCATCAACTTATCTATGCCCCTCCCCAGCCAGTTCTCCTTCTCCTCTTGGACAAGGCCATGAAGTGGTTCACAGCAAAGGCTTGTGGCCTTGGGCAAGCCACAAGTCATCTCTGAGCCTCAGTCTCTTCATGTGTAAAATGGGTATAGCAGTATTGCCTCTCTCATAGGGCTGTTGAGTCCCGAGTGTGATGCCTGGTGCAGCTCTCACTCAGCGGTGGCGGTCATGGCCCGTTCCTCCACCTGAGCATCCCTGACCCTTTACCACCCCGCATCCCGCAGGTTGGGGCCTGCTGGGCAGAAATGCAGCCAGAATGCCCCAGGGCCTGGGGGGGGGACTGTCATACTTTAGGACTGTCTGCTAAGACCTGATCATGCATTCATAGCCTGGAAGTAGCAGGAAGCAGGTTCCAGGTCGTGGGGTCCCCTGGAGATGCTCTGCTCAGGTGTGTGTCTTTGCTACACAGGGAACAAGCCCATTTGCAAACTGGCTCCCTGTGCTCCAGCGTGGCTCTAGCAGCTTCCTTATAAAGGCTCCTCATCCTCTCTCCAGAGGTTACTGAGGCCAACCAGGACTGTGCCAATCAAGGAGGAAGGAAAGAACTTGAAAACTCAGAGAGAGGCAGCAGGCTCATGGGAGGAGCTGGCATCACTGTCTGTCTGAAGGCCTCGGCTCCAGCCTCTTTTGGGAAGTTTTTGTACCATGCTGGCCTCAGTTGTCTCATCTGTAAAATGGAGCTCCTGTTACCCACTGACCCCTACTCCTGATTCAGAAAGGGCAAGTAAAGTAATGTGTGTGAAAGCGGCCAGTACAGCCGTCAAGAGTGCCGAGGCCAGAATCAACCGAACTCCACTCTGGTTACTGACAGAGCTGCTGTGGGGATGCAGAGAGGGTCTATACATAAAGCCCAGGGCCATCCCGCACCAGGGTCCACCTCTGCCCTCAGGGGACACCCACCGTGTGGGGGAGAAAGACAATGAACAGACCTATGCAGTGGGCTGTGGACAGAGAGGCCATGTATCTGCTGATGACATCTGCTGTTCAGACACATTTGCTAACAATACCCCCTCCACCCTCAAAAGCCCTCTGGTTTGGAAGATGAATTCTATTCTCACCTTCACTTTGAAGAAAATTAATGAGAGCAATGAGTGAAGGTCTGACCTAGAGGAGCATGGATAGGGGGGTCGGAAAGGCCACTCAGGCATTTTCATTAAGACCTGAATGAAGGACAGGAGTCAGCCATGTAGCAATCAGGTGAGGGAGCTTCCAGGTAGAGGGCAGAGTGAGGGCAAAGGCCCTGAGGCAGCGCCGGGCTTTGAGTATTAGAAGAACTGGAAGGCTAATAAGATAGTTGAATAGAGGAGAGAGAGGAGCAAAGGAGAGCCCGGGGCTAGGTAGGGCCAGGTCCCAGAGGCCTGATGGGCCTCGAGAAGGGGATCTCACTTGTTCTTGAGGACAGAGGTCAGCAAGCCTTTTTTTTTTAAGTAATGAAAGCATATGTGTTTTTTAAAAGATTTTTAATTCGTTTTTAGATAGAAAGGAAGGGAGAGGGAGAGAGAAAGAGAAACATCAATGTGAGAGCAAAACATTGATCAGGCCACCTCCTGCATGCCCCCTACTGGGGATCAAGCCCTCCACCCAGGCATGTGCCCTGACTAGGACCGGGAATCGAACCTGCAACCTTTAGGTGCATGGAACGACGCCCAACCAATGGAGCCACACGGGCCAGGGGGGTCAGCAAGCTTTTTCTGTGAAAGGCCATAGAGTAAATAATTTAGACCTTACAGGAGATATGCTCTGTCACAACTACTAGGTACTCTGCTGCTGTAGCAGAGGATGTATTCCAATAAAACTTTATTTACAAGAACAAGGAACAGCTTTGACCTCAGATCGTAATATGCCAACCCTGCTCTAGGTAGAGAAAAATCATGGATGGATTTTAAGCAATGGCCTTCCCATGGCACGACCATGATCGGATTTATGTTGTTAAAGGAAACTCTCCCATTGCTAGGGGGATAACGGATGGAGCACATCAAGAGGGATAACCTGTTCAAAAACTCCTGCACAAGTCAGGTAATGGCCGATGGTGCCTTGGCTCAGGAGCTAGCCAAGGAGACAGAGAGAAATAAAAGATTTGGGAGCTCTTTCGAAGGGACGCAGCCCAGCAGGGTTAGTATTGAGCTGTGAAATGTGGGTCAAACACAGGGTGTGATCACCGGCACTGTCATCTCTGCCCTTTTGCTTGTCAAGGGACTGTCTGGCCTGGCAGCCACCAGGCCCGTGCAATCAGCTTTGCAGAAATTGCCTCCTCAGTTCAAATCACTTACAAAAACCCAGGCTGCAATTATAAAGCTTCATAGCTGTACAGCATCCATAAAAAGAGGTAATTTTAATATTTGGTTCAACTTCAAAGCAGTAACTTAGAATTATATATACCCCATTAAAATATAATGTTTTTCCCCCAAACTAATCAAATGGCTAAATCAATTGTTGGTGGGTTGCCAGTGGCCTGAGGATCAATGGGAATAGAAAATGTATTCTATATTTCCCTGTTACATAGAGTTAGAGCGCATATTTTATTAATGTTCATCCTTTAGAGACCAGATTTGTGCGTTCGCTAAAATAAACACTACAGTCTTTAGGGCTTGGTCGGACGGAGAGAGCAGAAGTGTAAGGGCGAAGCCCGCTTCACAAGGAAGCCGCCTCTCCAGGGCCTGGGGGCTGATGGAAGCACCCGGGGCTGGGATCCAGGGGCCTGAGCCTTTCTTGGATCTACCACTCATGTGTCGAATGACTTTGGAACGTGTCCTTTCTCTCCTTAGTCTCTTCATTTGTCAAATGAGGAGTTTAGACACAATCGCTGAAGATAAATAGGTTTTGTGCTAATTTAGCGCAATTAGTAGTCACTGCGTGGAGTCTCGCTTAGGAAAAGACCCTGAAACCGTAGCTGGGTTCAGGGGGAGGGGGTGCTGCAATCGATTAGCAATGTCTGATCTGACCACGGGCAAGGCATCCTGCAAGCCAGATGTTCGTGATCTTTGGACTAAATGGATTCTAGGGTCCCTTCTGATGCTGACAGGTTTAGTAAGGGCCTATTAGTCTGAGCAGACAGTCTCTTTCATTACTTGTGGGATCTGCTCAGGCCCTCCATGGATGGTCTCACGCCCCTCCCTAAGGCCAGCTTTGGCTGGACTGTGGCCTCCTGAGAATAATAGATTCCATGTTCTGTGTCCAATATGTCAGTTGCCAAATGTCAATGAGGCTTCGTATGCACCAGGCACTGCGGATTTAAAGGCCCATAAGCCATGGCTGCAGCCTCACGTGAGTGGGGGCCATGGACAGGGGCATTTCATTTAAAGAGGAACCAACAACTAGCATAAAGCACTAAGGCAGCCTGTGTCTTCCTGAAGTTTCCATCCACACCAGGGAGAAGCTAATCAAGAGGGTGGGTCACTCCCCTCATCTCCTGAGCCTCTCTCTTCCCTTGGTGGGCTGTCACCTCCCCCTTGGCAGTTGAACTGTTTGGCTGCAAGCAACAGGGCCTGACCTAGGCAACAAAGAAATTGATTGAAAGCTCCATGGAAGAGCTCACTGGGTTGATGGGAGGCTGGAGAGGTGACTCAGAAAAAGGGAGCATTAGGGGTCCAGGGTGTTGCATGGAACAGTCATATGGGGCACTGTCCTTGGAATGGTTTCCACTCTAGAATCTGAGATGTGAGAGGGAGAATCTGGTTGATCAGCCTTGGGCTACATGCTCTCTTCTTGGTAAGGGACTTGGAAGAGGCCTTGATTTATAGACCCACACAATGGAGGAAGGAGAATATTCCCATAGACAGGACACGGACACAGGAGATGAGGGAAATGGATGGTCAAAGCCAGAACTTATCTGGTGTAACTGCCCTGTCTGTTCTTCTGCCTTAATAGCCAACCTGAGCTTCTCTAGCATTCATGAAGGGTCAGCTGATTCTGTTTTCTGATGGCAGAAGCTGGGTCTCCAGTCACACCCACTATATTAGTTTCCTGTGGTTGCTGTAACAAATTACATAACTGGGTAGTTTAAAGCAATAGAAATTTATTCTCCCATTGTTCTGGGAGCCAGAAGCTTAAAATTAAGGTGCCAAGGGGGAAAATTCCCTTTGTAGGCTCTAGGGATGAATCATCCTTTGCCTCTTCCACCTTCTGGTGACTGTTGACATCCTCTGACTTGTGGGCTGCATCACCTCTGTGGTCACATTACCTTCTTCTGTCTGTCTCAAATCCCACCCTGCCTTTCTCTTATAAAGACTGGCCATTGAATTTAAGACCCATCTGGTTATCCAGGAGGACGTTTTTATCTCAAGACCCTTAATTATATCTATAAAGACCCCTTTTTCCAAATAAGGTCACATTCTCAAGCTCTGGAAATTAGCACATGGACATATCATTTTGGGGGGCCACCATTCAGCCCACTGCACCTACATTATTTCCCCCCATGATCTGTCTAGTTCTCCATGATGCCAGGGGTGGAGGGCATTCTTTCCTTTCTCTAAAATTTTAAAAAATAAGTTTCTATTCATTGTAGACACATTTTGTTAGAGTTTAAAAATGTTAAAAACAGTTCCTATTTTGTGCCAGGCATTTTACATGCAAGATTGACTTTGATTCTTACAACAACCCTTCTCCTATTCCCTATGGCTCCAGAGGGTCCATGACCCACATGGCCTAACAAGTGGTGGAGCTGGAATTTGCACCCAGGTCCCTCTGGCTGCCACACCTGCACACGTTCCACTGTAACCAACTACTATTTGACTTAACCCATCCTGTTTATTTTGCCCATTTCTCTGATTTGAAAAAAAATCCCCTGACAACTGGATCAGAGGACATTTCAGGGACATCCCTGGATGTTATACCTAAAACTGTCTGTCCCTGCTAAAAATGGTCTGCATTCACTGGTTGAGCTGGAACCCTGGGGTCTCTCCTTTCCCACAGTGAGGTCAAGGGCATCACTCATGGGCTGCCTGCCCTTCCAACAGGTCATCCCAGTTTTCCCCAGAAGGTCCTTGGGACTTATGAATGCATTTCCTGGTGGTCCCCGGAGTTAATCTGGAGAAGTGGAATTCTGGGACCTCTATTGAAGGCTGACCTTCCTCCCAGTCCTCAGGGGCTGACCATTAACCTCACAGTGCAGAAGAATTGAGATGCAGGCCTCTGTTTCCCCATTTAGTCCTACCACCAAGATCCATAGTTAAAACTGTCTGTGTGTGGATTTGTGGTCCTGGGCTGTGCATGCACCCCATAAGCAGAGCTGTCTTACCAGTTATTGCACTCTGAGGATTTGGGGTACTCCACAGCCCCTGAGCCCCAGTGATGATGAAAATGAAAAACATGAGCAGTACAAAGCCAGAAGACCTTCCCAAATACGAAAGGGTCCAACTCTGAGTCGATGGTTTTCTTTAGAACTTGAAGTTCTATTCGTCAAAACTTTTCACATTCCAGACAGAGAAACTGAGGCCCAGGGAAAGGCAGAGACTTTCCCAGAGCCCCATAGAACTCACATCTCCCTGCTTCCTTCCTGGGTGCTTCCCCAGACACCCCAAGTGGGCTGCACTGAAGGGTGGACAGGCCAGATGGGTGAGGACCTATGCAGATGGCTGGGGAAAAGAGCCCACCAATTAGTCTGGAAAAATGACAGGCACATGAAAAATGACTGAGAAAAGAAACGTAGACATTTCAGAAGGAAAATTACACTTCCTCACAGCCTCGGAATGGTCTCCATAAAGTATCCTGGCAAAATCTCCCCGAGCACACGCGACAGGTTGGGATTCCGTCACAGGCTACATTTAAGTGTTTTCACCTGGGGCAGAGTTTTGGCTTATTTTTTCCCCCCGCTTGGAAAGTCAGAAGGATCAACTTACTGGCTCGAAGGAAGTGCCTTTTAGCAGGAGAACAGTTGTGTGGGCAGAGAAGCACTCGTTCATTCATTCATTGTCCCATTCGTGCATTTAACAGGCGCCGTCCGGATCTTACCATGCTAAGCAGGGGGATGGACAGTGAACAGAAAAGACAGTCTGGGCCCTCAGGGTTACGATGGCGACAGTGCTGATGAAGATGTTGATGACAACGGTGAGGTGATAATGCTGGTAACAGTGCCCGGGCCCTGTGCCATGCTCCTTCATTGATGATCTCACTGCATCTCTGCAACAAGCCTGCACAGGGGCTTTCATTAGCCCCTTCTTGCAGGTAAGGAGACTGCCCCACAGAGGTTAAGAAGCCTGAAACTCTCCAGAGGCTCTAAACCTAACCACTAGGCTACCCGTCGACTGTCATCAGCCAAAATGTGAAACAAGATAGAAGGTTCTGTTGATAAGAGACTCAAAAGTAGTAAACAGCCCAACAAGAAATGGGCAGGAGCATCGTGAGAAGAGTAAAAACTTCTCCCAGACACCAAGAGCTTGAATGGCACCCTTGCTACGTCCCTCTATGGAAAGATCTAGTATTTTGAATCTGTGTATCCTATTCATTGGGACTTAGAAGTTTAAGACGACCTAAAACAAAGGTATTTTTGTTTTACCAAAGAACTTGGTAATGCGATTCTAAGGTGCACATGGAAGACTTAAAGGGAGGGAAGAGCCAGGAAGTTTTGGAGAAAAAGAACCTAATGAGGGAGAATTTGCCATGTTTGGGGACATATTACGAAGCCACGGTAATTAAAACAGTGTGACACTGGCTTTTGAATAACAGAAAGATAAGATCCATGTAACGAAATATTTGCTATATGATAAAGAAGGTGTTTCATATATGTGAGGAAAAACATATCATTTATATCGAAATTAATTCCAAATGGAGTCAATATTTTCATGTAAAAATGAAACTGATTTCTCCTCAAAAATGCATAACCTGAATTTAATCAAAGGGAACATCAAACAAACCTGGATGAGGAACTTTCTACAGAACGGTTGGCCTGGAATCTTCTAGCTGTCAGCGGCAAGGTGGGCAGAGGGAGAGGATGAGCCCCCAGGAGGGGTGCAGGGGGTGGCAGAGCAGCTGCGGCAGGCACTGGGGGGGGGCTGTGCTGGGAGAGGCTGATGTCGCAGGTGAGAAAATGGACCCTGAACGAAGGGACCCGGGAGCAGCCTGTGTCACCACCAAGCGGCCCGCCCTTTGCCTCCCCAGTTCTCTGAACTTTCCTCAAGGGATTGCTGGCACATCCTTTAATGGAACCTTGTGTGAGCTCAGAAAAACATATTTGTAAAGAACTTTTAATTCTGCGAAAAAGATGTTAAATATAATGTTAAGCAAAACCACTGTATAGCGCCTACGATGTGCCAGGCACTATTCTAAGTCCTTCTAGATTCATTCCTCACATCTGCCCTGGGAGGGAGGCACTATTATTAACTCCATTTGACTCTGAGGAAACTAAGGCAGGCAACAAGAGGTCAGGGGGCGAGACCAAAGTCACATGCGGAGCTGCCGTGTGACTAGAGGTAGCTGAGCTCCAGAAACTCCGCTCACAGCCACATGCTCCACCACCTCCGCGCAGAACCAACCAGGCGCCCAGGAAGGGGTCTGAAGGAGCTCAGAGGCTGCCGGACTGGTCCTGAAGGTGAGGTTATGGGCATTTGTTTTCTGGATGCATTTGTTCTTTGCTGAATTTTAAAATATTCTACGGCAAATCTACATTATTTTTACGATTGGAAAACATCTTGTTTCCATCAGAAGCAGGGAAAGTTCAAAGAAGAAGGTCATGCATTTTAATGAAATTCTGTTGCTTGACCCATTGGATTAGTTTATAATCCCTCCAGTAGCCATCGGGGAACACTGGGTGATGCTGTGATAACAACAGCCTCCAAATCTCACTGGCTGCAAAAGCGAAGGTTTATTTCTCACTCATGCTGTGAGTCCACCCATTGCAGGTTGGCCAGGGGCCTGATCCACGTCTCCTCACTCTGGGACCCAGGCTATCCGAGCAGAGGGAGAGGGAGCTCTGAGGCTCTCCCACTGGCAATTAACTGCTCGAGCCGCAGCACCACAGTGGCATGGCACGTGTCATTTCCGCTCACGACTCAACTGGACAGAAGAGTCACATGGCCCCACTCAGTGGGAGGGAGGAAGTACAATTCCACCATGTGCCCAGACCGGGGCAAGCTGGAGCTATTCCCCTGTACTGCCTGGTCCCCTCAGCATTTGAGCTCGGAGGCCCTGCTCCGGTGTGACCTATCCATTTTATAGATGGAAAGACTGAGGCCTAGAGAGAGGAAGAGACTCAGTAATAACTATATGCTGGACCTATGCTATGTAAAGACTTCCCACATGTAAATTTTGCAGTGGTTAAGTGCCTGGGTTCTGAGGATGGTCAGATCCAGGAGTAAAGTGTGGTTTCCCCACTTGCTATGTGTGGTCTTAGACAACTTAGAACCCTTCCCATGCCCCTTGTAAATGGAATAACACTAGGACCTGCCTTGGAGGGCTGTTTCCAGGGTTAAATGAGACACAGGATCTAAAGTGCTCAGCAAGCTTTTGGTGCATATTGGCCACTGCAAAATCTAGAATATTTTTCAGATGAAACTACTGAGGTTCAGAGAAGTTAAGAAACTTGCCAAAGTTCATGCCACAGGACTGGGTTTTGAACTGAGATCTTTTGACTCCCAGGTAATTGCTCACAACTCTCCACCCAGCTGCCTTTCCTTACCTGGAAACTTTCATCTTCACAGACAGTTCCCCACCTCGGTGGCCTTTACGATCTCCTCTCCCGTATCAATGCATCATGAGTCTCAGGGAACATTGCATGCTGCTCTGGTGAGCTCAGTAGTCAAATAAATATCCATGTGTCTGCGATTGTACCTGGTGCTGATGGGAGATCTTTGTTCTGACGCTCAGGACCCTCTGACGTTTCTTATACGGGCTTGCTGTGCGACCTTGAGCCAGTCATTTTACCCTAGGCCTTGGTGTCCTCACTTGCACAATGGGGAGGCTAAAAGCCCTCCAGGTGTCTTCCTATCTCTGAAGCTCTTGGTGATTGCACTGCCTTTCCTGCAGCACTGGGAGGACCTACTCAGAGAGCAGATGTGGAAACATCTTGAACATTCAAGAACTGCGCAGTGACTGGGAGTAGGCTTTGGAGGCCAGCGATTCAAGGGTTTAAATCCCAGCCCAGCCCCTACTTGTTGGACCTGGGGCAACTTTCTTAAGCTCTCTTCGTCTCAGTTTCCTCATATGTCAAAAGGGTATAATAAAAGTACCTCCCTCATATTGTTGTGAATATTAAACAAGTTATTGTAGGGAAAGTGCTTAAAGCAATGCCTGGCGCCAAGAAGTGCTTAATAAATATTAGCTGTGTGCCAGGAGCCACTGTTATTATAAAAGCCTCTGTTCCTGAAGAATGTCTAAACTCATGGGGAGACAAGAAGTGCCTCTAAAGTACAGTCTGGGGACAACAGGACTGCATGGTATTCAACGTGACTTCAGGGAGTGTAGCGCAGGCTGTCAGAGCTGCAGGAAGCAGAGAAGGTGGCTGGAAGAGCCGGGAAGGCTCCTCCAAGGAGGGCTGTATGGGGAAGATTTGGCTGGGAAAGAGTGGGTGTCAATGGCAGGATGTTGCGTGGGGAACCCTATCCCAGGTGAGGGAAGGAACAGGCCAGGCCTCACTTCGCTTGGTCATTCAGAACCTTAATGGTGCCTCCTCCAATATGTCAGGCTCTGTGTTTGGTGCCAAGGACACGAGATGAAAGAGTCGACATTGTTGTGGCTAAGACGATGGGCACTGAGTCATACACACTTGGATGAGGGTCTCAGCGCCGTCACTCTTGACTTGTGTGATCTTGGCCAGGCTATCTAACCTCTCTGTGCTTTAATTTTCCATTCTGCAAAGTGGAAATAATTATGGCACCTGATTATGGGGTCCTGATGAGGATGAAATAAACTAAAGACTAAAAGAAGAAGGCAGCCCCTGGTAAGTGATGGCCATCGTTACTCTCCTTATTTCTTTTGCATTGGAAAGTTGTGGGGAACATGGCCTGTGTGAGAAAAACAACTTCAGCCTGGGAATTGTATGTAACCCAAAGGATAAGTGATCTGTGCTGCATCCAGACGTCCCCGACTGTGTGCTGGGCCTTCATGTGAATATAGAAGGATTTCAGAATGTGCTCAAGCGTGACCTGTGCTCTCACACAGCCCGCAAACTCTTTGTAGGAGATCTGTGAGGAGACAACTGCAGAGGTGGAGGGTAAATGTTTAGAAACTTTTATAGTGATGTTGCATTGCTGTGACATCCCAATGCATGCCCGGTCGCTTGTCTCATCAAACATGGTGTAGACCAGCTCAGGGACTGTGGACCTTGCATGATAAATTGCATGTGGCTCAAGCTTCATACCAGTCATGGGCAGTAGGACCATGTGTCAATCCATGATGAATTGGAAATATTTTTAAGTGGTCCTTTGCAACAGATAGTTTGTATTACAAGCAGGCAGAGAAACACAACAACTTTAATTCTGAGTGAATAGGTATCTCATCAAGTGACTCCAGGGAAACAAAAAGTGATCTAGGTGGTTCAAGCATAGAGAATTTAATAGAAGGGGCTGATTACACAGATCACGGAAGATCTGAGAAGTCAAACAAGCGACAATGGTACAATCCAAAGACTGGCTACAGCGGGAAGCAGCTACAACTGCTAGGGCTGGAGGAATGGCAAGAGGATGTGGTGCAGCCAAAACTCTAGATTCAGGGTCATGCAGAGGGGGCCAGACCCATGATTAGGGCCTCCCAGCAGGCGATGGAGCCGTGGGAGAGACCTAGCCATGGCCATAGGTGTCGGTGGAGACAGAGAAAGAGAAAGACCTTGACTTTCCTCCGCCACCCATTCTCCAGGAACCCGCCAGGGCCTGCCCGTTGGCTGAACCCGCCTGAAGGCCACTTGGTGAAGGAATTTGGGAAGAGAGAGCAGAGGACAGACCGTGAATGGACCTGAGAGCCAGCAAGCCAGAGACTGACACGAGCAGTGAGAGAGGTGGACACTGGCTAGATGAACATGGCCTCCAAACAACTTCTCCTCACCGTGGTGGCGGTGGTGGAGGCCCAGAACTTCTCACCAGCCCTGTCTCTGGTCCCCGAGAAGGCCAAGTAAGATGGTTCCCATTTGAGCATCCTGGAGTTTGGAGGCGTGGAGGAGAAGAAGATGGATTTCTGTACCTCCAAGCCCATGGGAGAACAAGACTAAGGTCTGTTTCTCTAGATTATTTCCCTCTAACCTCGCTCTTGTAACTTCCAAGTGGAAAAAAAATATATATCCATGAAGTCTGTGATGTACTGCATTTTTAAAATGGAGCTGTTTGAGTCAAAAGATGTGTGCATTAGGGAGGAGATTTAGGAGAATTTCTTAGGAAATGGGGAAAGAATTCCAGGAAAAAGTTAAAACACACACACACCCACACACACCCAAGAGGTTGGAGGACTAGAACACTTGTAAAAAGAACCTGCCAGGCTGGGATTCAGGAAGAAAATTGATATTAATGAAACATCATGAGTGAATTAAGACAGCCAAAGTGCTCTCAGATGTCTGTGGGGACTGCTCCTCTCACTGGCTTTTGGAAAAAGTTAACATGTAAAACTTCCTCATAAACAAAAGTATTTTAAGAATTTCTACTCGGAGACATTCCTGGTCAGCATCGCTCATACAGTTGGGAATACCTTTGATTAATTCCGGCTGGTAATTAGGTTGCCGAGTGTTTGTGCCAAGCACTCCCAGGAGATGCCTGAGTGAGGGGTGAGGGAAGGCAGGGCACCCAGGCAGAGCCCTCGCCTCCTGCTGGTGACGTTTGGTTTTAGGTGGGAGCCCAGTACACTCCCGGACTAGCTCAGATGGCCTGTAAGACGGCCACTGAAACCACCCAGTGTGCGACTAGAGGAACCGCCAACAGGGGTGTCTCTCCAGCTCCCCTCTTCTTTTCCAGGGAACAGCCTCTCCTCACACTATGGGCAGATTTAAATCACAAGGCCCCAGCCCTGAACGTAGCCGACTGGACCAGAAGCATCACCTGGCTAAAGGAAAACCAACCGGACCCTCTGACTGGAACCGGCGATGGCAGATGCCGGTCCCCTTCTGCTTGTGGCCTGAGCTGTGGAAGGAGAAGCCTGGGAAATGCTGGTGGCCGCCTTTCACAGAGAAGCCGGGGTTCAGAGAGGGGCGGATCCAGAGGGAAAGGCGATCCAGGGCAGCGAGGCTTGAGAGGCGAGCTGCGTATGGAGCCCTAGCTCCTGGCCTCCGTGAGGCCCAATTTCATGGTCTCCCCTTGGGTTTAGAGAGATCAGTCCAATGCATAACCCCCTGTGATTGATTGTGCGAATTAGGGTTCTGCTCTTTGCCAGGGAGAAACCAACAATCTGAGGGAATAGTGCTCACTGCCTCATGACCTAAGGTGGCCCTGGTGCTTGCAGGCGAGACTGGCCAACAGCATTTCCTTACTACTCACTTCAGTTTAGGAAACATCTATGTAATGCCTCTTTTTTTTTTTTTTTTTAAATGCATCTTTATTGATTTGAGAGAGAGGAAAGGAGAGGGAGAGAGAGAGAGAGAGATGGAAACATCAATGATGAGAGTCATTGATCGAGCCCGCAACCTGGGCATGTGCCCTGACCAGGAATCAAACCCCGATCTCCTGGATCCTAGGTCAATGCTCAACCGCTGAGCCATGCCCAGCCGGGCTATAATGCCTCTTTAATGCTCACCCCCATTTGGGTGAATTTGCTGTGCAATATGCTGGTTCCCCCAAAGCTTCTCTGACCTAAGCAGCCCCCGCCTACCTGCCATATGTCACACTATTAGAGTCATCTCACTCTATGTAGGTCAACACAGGATGCTACGAGGTGAATGAGAGAGCCCATTGTACAGATGACATGACTGAGGCCAGAGCTTAAATGACTACTCCTTGCAACATCTAGCAAAGTTCTGATGATACCATCTTAGCATCAGCACCAAGCTGAGGCCTGTGACCCAGCTTCAAACTCACCTGCTGGTGTCACCCCATCAATAGGCCGTGGCCCGCAGAGGAATCTGGCAGCTGTCTCGGGCAAATGATATCAGTGTCTCCCAATGTTAGCTGCACCTTAAAATTACGTAGGAACTTTTCTGAAAACAAACAAACAAACAAATCTGATGTCTGGACCATACTCCAGACCAACTGGGTTTGAAATGTGGGCATCGTTATTTTTATAAGTCCTCAAGATGACTCTAAGATATGGTCAGGGCAGAGAACTAATGAGCTGGATGAAAAATGCAGAAATTAATTGAGCTGGTGAGAGCTGGGTCTTCATTGTCAAGCACTGAGCATGAACCCCCTGAGTGCCTTCCCTGGGCTGGAGGGAGGAAAGGGGGGAGAACAGGATAGACTGGGATAGAATCAAGTTCCAGTGTTTCCTATCACCACTGAGGTTAAACCAGCCTGGAGTGTGTGCAATTCATCAGCCATTTGTAATTTGGGCTCATGGTGGGAATTTATGAATATTCTCAAACTATGAGGAAATGGCTTTGTTCAATAGAGAAAAGATGTAAATAAGACAGCCAGGGAACTGGGAGTGACTGCCCCAAAGAGGAAGGAGCTGAAAGACAGGTGTGACAGCTGCCTTCAGATGTCAAAAGGGGAACCTGAAACATGGATCCTATCAGGGTCTTCAGTCTTAACAAACACTGCATCCCCTTTTGAAAAACATAAAAATCTTGTCTGTTCCAGGAATTCTGTTCCCTGAGAGGGCACAAGTGGCTCTACCCTCTGGGTATCCTATTGGCTAAGGTTTCATCTAGCTTTGTATCATGGAAATAGTGTTTATTTTTTATTTTTCAGCTTTAAATATCAGAACTTGAATTGGGTGCCTTCAAATCACTTGCGCCCTTGGCCCCCATCTCCACTCTGGAGACTCTGATAAACCCACCATCCCGCTTCCTTACCTCCCTGCTTTGTTCTTCTGTTTCAAATACGTAGCTCAACAGAGCAGAATTCAGCCCATGGGATGAGGTAGAGGGAGATAGATTTCAGCCTGGGAAGGAAAACATTCTGCCAGTAAGAGCCACTCAGGAAATGGATTGACGTGGAAGGTAGTGAGCCCCCCGCGGCTTTGGCTGGAGGTATGTAAGGAGAGGCTAAACGATGACTTGTGACTAGAGCAGTGACTGAATGCTGTGGTTTCCAATTCTGATGTTGTGCTTCAAAAAATGAGACATCTGGTATGGAAACTCCATGCCTCTAGCCAGACATCCACCCTTCTGCAGGCTCAACGTTTCAGTGTTTTAAAGACTGTTACAATTTCAAAGAGGGCCCATTCACCTCCAGTCCCTAGAGACCCTGAATTCTTTCTCCCATCCAATTTGGGGAATTAAACCCAAGTTGTCTGAGGACTGGAGGGCCCAAAGGGAGAGACACTAGAGGGAAGGGGTTCTCCAAAGTTGCAGGCAGAGGTGGCACAGGGAGTTCTCTGTCCCTTGGGCCTTTCTGGGCCAAAAGATCCAGGGCCCGTTCATTACACACCTGGAGGTCTCAGTGGCCAACCATGACAAATTAGGCCTTGTGATCAGTGCCCGACTGCCCCACCACGTACAGACTGCCATTCTGAGGAGTGCCAGTTCACCCCTCATCCTCGCTTCCTTAGGCCAGGGTTGCCCACGGGGTGATCTCTACGCATTTGGCTTGGCCAGGAGGGCGCTGCTTTTCTACTGTGTGATCCTTCCCCTACCAAACGAACGAGGCATTGCACGTAAGGAAAGGGATTCCATGCGGGATCTCCGTAAAACTCGGATCTGGGAGCGTGGGCCCGCGTCCCGAGGGGCACAGTCACCTCCTGTGCTGCGCTCTCCCCTCACCACCTGCCCCCTGTCTTTATGTGCCTTCCCCTTAAAGCAAATCCTGAGACTGGGCCTGGAGAGCAAGCGGTTTACTTGGGAGGTGAGCCCAGGACACCCGTGCAGAGAGTATGGCGCGGGATGGGGAGAGAGGGCCAGTGACGTGACTGCGGTGGGCAGCTGGAGCCTAATCGTGCGGGTCACTGTGAGAGCCAGTACACAGCATGCCTCAGTTTCCCTCTTGAGAGGCCAGGGAGCTGGGGTATTTGCACACCAACTCCAGTCAGTCCTAGGTGCAGGCTGTTCAAGGAGAGAGAGCCAGTGGCCAGAGGAAGCCCTGGTCCAGAGAGAGGCCGATCCTGGGCGCAGGGGGCTGAGCGCGCAAAGGGAAGGCCTGTCCCAGGGGTGGGGCACGCGGGGCGTCTGCTCACCCACTCGGAAGACTTTGGCTCCCTACCTGTGCTTGAAACTATTTTGTGAGCCTGGCTAAAAAGGAAATCGCTGCCGTTCCCGTACTCCCTGGGCTCGGCGGAGGCAAACTGCGTCCTGTCCCTGAGTAGGAAAGTCACCTCCCTGCACAGCCTTGTCCTCCCAGATCCCAGGATGGAGCTGATCCTCTGGATGGGGAGACAGTACCAGCACCCTGGCTCTTTCCTTCTGGAACATTTTGAATTCCCCAAGTCCTCTGCTCTCTTGTTCACTCTAAGATGAACCAGTGGACTGGTTTTGATGGTGAGTTGCGGGGAATAATTCACGGGGCGGGATTAACAGCCTTTTTCTAAGTCAAGTCTCCAGATCTGGGTCATTAGAAAGGAGGCCTTTAAGTGCTTCCACCTTTGCTGGCATCCCTCGCTGAGCGGAGGAACAGCAGACACCAGGCGGCGGCCCCGATCTGCTCCCGCGGCCACAACATTTCCTGGAACCAAAGGCCTGGTAATCTATACAAATGAGAGGGGCAAGGCCTCCGCCAGGCCCTCCGCAGAGGGGAGTTAATCTGTACCACAGACCGGCTTTATTCTGAAGACCTGTCTTGTAAACCCGAGCAGATGGCTGTTGTTTTCAAATGGGAGAGATGTTGACAGTCTCTCTTTCAATGCATCTGTGGTTTGGGGCTTTTAAACTGTAGGGACCGTGGCCCCCAGCCCCTGCTGGGTTCATTTGCCAGAGGTACCAGCCAGAACAGGAGGGTGCGTTTCCCTCATGTCTTTGCACCCCAAGGCCTGGGAGCAGGACTGACTGCAGCCCCTTCCAGACCAAGTGAAGTTTTTCTGGCCCTTTCTCAGGTGCTAGAAACTAATACTGGGTGAGGCCATAGCCCATCAGATGTCGGCAAGGGTTCTTGCCTTCCAGAGTGTGTAGTGACACTGAGCTGTGGCGGGTGGTAGGTGCCAGGCAAATACACAAAGACCTGAAGCCGTGGGTGGGGCCTGACACCGGTCGCTTAGAGCACAAGCGCCCACCGTTTGTCAGTGGTGTGTCCTTGAGCAAGCCTCTTAATGTCTCTCTGTCCCCGCTTCCTTACCTATAAAATGGAAGTAACGCGAGCGCCTGCTCATGGAGCCATTATAAAGGTAAACTGAGATAAGGCATGAGAAGTTCCTTGCCTGGTACATGGAGCTTCATAAATGAGAGTTCTTTGTGTCTCCTGCTCCATCATCATCATCACCACCACCACTATCTGGGCTTCCAGAAATACCAACACCGAGCAACATGCTTTCCGAACAGGACCGGGCCCACCTGTTGAGAAGGGGCCGAGGTAGCTTTTAAACAATGAAGATAGGAAGACGTGCCTTGAAGAATGGGAAGAATTTGGACAAGTGGCAATGTCGTGGGAGAGATGACAGTCAGGTAAGAGGAGGGGAGGGCATTCCGGGTGGAGGGAGCCGAGCGATGTGTGCAAGGAGAGGTGTCCACCTGTGCTCAGGGATTCACAAGCAACGTATATGGCTGGAGTGAGGATAAGAGATGCAGAGAGGGGGCAATGAGGCTGAAGGGGGAGCCTGGGTCCAGCCTAAATGCCAGGCTTGGGGGGGGTGCCATGCACGGTTTAGAACTAGGAGACCTGTTTCATCAGAGCAGAGAGTGGGAGTGCTCAGGGAAAAACTCCGCTTCCTGGGAGAGACCAGCTTCTTAGATGCGAGAATTCCCCTTTGGTCTTAACAATATGGCCAACGTGACCACATGCTTGGATGTTCCGTTTGTCAAATTACATCCTTTGCTTTGACAGCAAAGCTGAGGCCCTGAGTGAGGTACCTAGAGTGGGAAGGGTGGGACATTTTATTGAACAGTATTGAATTTGTTCAGACCCCTGAAACTCCCTTGGAAGGGGTCATGGGTATGGGGTCAATTTACCCCCTGACCCCAAGCCACGAAGTTGATAATCAGCCGCCACAGTCTGTGGAGAAGATGAACTCCTTGCAGAGACGTTCAATAAATCTGCTATTAGCAGGGAAAGTGCTTACATGCACTTTGAAAAAAACTAAACAACAAAATAAGAGCCGCTGATTGACAAGGCATCAATAAAGCTGTGTGCGTGCACTTTGACCCCCCTCCCCCCAGCTGCCAATCCGTGTTTATTAGAAATCAGTTCCTATAAATAGCTTGTGGCAGAGAAAACAGTGAGCTGCTTCCGAAATGTGTGGCTGTGAAAATGCGAACTGTTTCCTACTTGGCTCTCGGTTTTTTCGTTGGTTATTTGCTGCAGCTGAAATGGGGGGTGTCAGTAACGAGGGGGTTGTTGTCCAGAAGCCGTTGATACGTTTTTATCCCCACCTTTGAAGCAGAACTGCTAGTTCCCCATCCCAGACCTGTGATTCCTTTTCACTGACAACTGGACCCCAATTTGTTGTCAGGTTGGCAACGTGCTGTGCTAAAAATATTGGCTTTCCCATACTTCTCTGAAGCTTGGGTTGGCCACACAATTCTTGCAATCAGACCCAAGCTGAGGGTTTCTGGGAAAATGTTTGCCAACCCGATACATGAACTATCTCTTTCTCTTTCTTTTTTCCATTTTCCTCCTGCCTGGATGGTGGACGTAAGTCTGGAGGTACAGCAGCCATGTTGGGACTATGAGGTTACAAGCTTGGGGATGACGGCCATGGTGCTGAGGATGGTGGAGCAGAAACACGGATACGGCTAAAGTCCCTGATGCTGTTGCAGAGTCACTTACAGCTCTACGTTTCCTCTTCCTAGACTCTTGGTTGTGTGATAAAAGTAAACTCTCATCTGTTTAAGCCACCGTAGAAGGGCTGTCTGTTATCGCAGCTGAATATATCCCTAACTGATGAAACATTATTCCAGAGCCTCATCTCAAATTTATGCTGCAAGTATGTGTAGATTACGTGCCTGGCAGTGACCAAGATTCAACGTGGGCAAAGTGGAGCAAAACGTTGATTAAGGGTACGGTGTGGCGGCTCTTGGAGCAGCTAGGCTGGTGTCAGATCCTGGAGCCAGCTGCCGCTTACTAGCTGTGCGACCTTGGTCAGTCTCTTTACAGGTCTTTGCTTTATCTGTAAAGTGGGATATTGATAGTACTTTCTCTGTAGGTTGTTACGAGCATTTGATGGGGAACAAAAAAAAGCTCCATCTTGCAGCAAATAAGAGGCCTTTGTCTGGGGAAGGATAAGTCATTTTACCTGAGCCAAGTGGGCACAGCCGTGGCTGAAGAAGGTCCAGAAAATGGGCAGACACAGGAGACTAAAACCACGGAGAAAGCTTGAAAGAGGGAGCACTGGGCAGGGAGCCCGGAACCCGGCAACCTGGTTGGTCACATGTATACACTTTCCTCTGATCCGAGGAGGAATGCCAGGTGTGTTTCACTTACTAGCTGTCATGGGTTATCTTCCTGGAATTATTGTGACCTCATCACACTTTCATTCCTTTCCTGGGCACTGCCAGGCCCCAGGCCTGTGCTGAGCGCTTCACATTGACTGTCTCATTTCTTCCCATCATTCCTCTGAGTAGGTGAGTGGGGAGAAACTGAGGTTCATAGAATTGATCTGTCCCTCACCCTCATTTACTCAGCCCTTCAGCAAATGTTTCCTGAGGGCCTCCAATCTACCAGGCACTATGTTAAGCCTTCTCTCGTTTAATCCTCAAAAGGACATTGTGAAATACATACTACGATCCTTATTTTTCAGATGAGGAAACAGGCTCAGGGGACTTATTGATTCCCTTCTGTCTTTCAATGAATTCTGAAGTAGGCCAGCTAGATCTCCTCTACCAAGTGGCAGAAGTGACCAGAGCACAGGCCGGACCAGCTGGCTCCCTGGATGGCTGTCCCTGCATGCCCTTTTTCCTGGGGATGTGGCCTGAGGTGATGTTTTAGGAGGGCAAGCTTTCAGGTACCTTCCCGGACCCCTGCCCGCTGGCCCGGCTCTCAGATTTGTAGCATCGGTGGCCCTACACTGGTTTGTTTCAGCCTTGTATTTGCTTCCCAAGGGAGGCAGCTCTGGGACCCTTTTCCCCATTTCACTGATGAAGTCTGAGGCAAGTCCCTTCTCCTCTGCAGCCCGAGTTCCCAGACTGAAGTGTAGTGGGCACTGTGGTGTCCTACCCCCCTCCCTTTATGAGGCTAGTGCCCAACCCTCAGTGACTGTGAGTATGGGATGCTAGTGGCTCTCAGGTGTCCCTGGAATTGTCCAGACAATTTTTCTTGGCCAGTCATAAGCCCCTTTGCCTGGGAGGTTAAACTCCCCAATCCCTGAGAGTAACCTGCAGCCAATGACTGACTGACAGGAGGGGACAAAAGCCTGGACACCTTGCCCCTGGGTGGAACCCCCTCTGAGTTGTAATTCCTGCCCTGGGCTTCCCTGAGGCTAAACTCCAGCTAAGACCAGGTTCTTGCTGATCAGTCTCCTTCACTCTCTCCTTTTTCCTTACTCTGTATCCCGAGGAAAAGGAATTTCCCACGTCCATGTTCTAGGCTCTTCCTTTAGGCAACCTGACCTAAGGCATCTGGGTTAAACCTTAGAGATAACCTGGTCTAACTATGCCTTTTCATAGGCTCCTATCTACTCCGATCCCACGCCAGGATGGGCTACTGTCTCCATTAAACTGCTTACTGTACTGTCTTGTAATTGCTTATGTGTCTGTCTCTCTTGATCGACTAAGCGATACTCGAGGACAGGGCTGAGTCTTAGTGACCTTCCTGCCTCCCGCTCGGTGCCGCCGCGGTGGGCCCTCAGCGATCAGAGCAACAATAATAACCGTGAAGACAGCGAACACCAAGTGCTCACTACACGCTAAGCACAGGCGAGCAACTTGACAGCGAATCCATGCACTCCTCACTGCAATCCTCTCAGCCAGGGAATATTATTATTCCCATTTTGCAGATGAGGAAATGGAGGCCTGAGGAGAACCAGGATGGGGAAGAATCGGGACCAAATGCCGCACTCTTCACTCCCCACTGGGGCTCTCTCTGTCCCTTCGCTCAGACGGGGGGCATCACCCTAGTACAGAGTCAGGGGAGAATTTCTTCCAAAGGCTCCCAAATAGTGTTTCTCATTTCACCCCCTGGGTGTAAGAAGGTAGTGCTAATGCTTGACAAAAACCGTAGCAAAGCTGAGCATCCTGGTCTCATCACATGAATCATGCAAAAATGGGGAGGAAAGGTGGATTACAGAGTCAGATCTCAGCTCCAATGAACGGTTCATCCTCTTAAAATGAAGGCCCCCCTGCACGCGAGGCAGAGTGCCTCCCGCTCCCGCTCCCCCTCCCCTCGCAGGCATTGCTACCTCCTCTGGAAACACGGCAACCCCTCAGACACACGCATCTTTGCTCTTTCCATTCAGAATCTGAGCCACGAAGAGAACCTTGGAACCCCAAGGCTCCAAGGGACTTTAGGGATCATCTAACCCACTCCCAGCTCAGGAATGGTAATAATCACAATAAGATTAGTTCACATGCAATGACCACTTGCTATGTGATGGGCACCCTGCTAAGTTCTTTATGTATTTATTTCTCTCAATTATCTAGGGGGCAGGTACCACAGATTATCTTCAACTTGCAGAAGAGGAAACCGGGGACAGAGAGTTTAAGTAACTTGCTTAAAATCATACAGAATGTAAGTGTATTAGTTAAGGTAGCATTAGCTCTGTAACAAATAATTACTCCCTCTCCCCAAATTTTAATGTAAATGTTAATAGAAATTCACCTGCAGACCCCCGCCTTCCATTGCAGGTGTTTCTGGTCACTGGGTGGTGTCCCCTACGTGGTGCTTTGGGGACCCAGTCTCCTTTCATTGTGTAGCTATGCTCTCCCCTAGGGCCTCATTTCTGTCAACCACACCCACCTAGTGAAAGGAGAGAGAGAGTGAGAGAACATGGAGAAGGGCCACCCATTTCTTAGAATCTTGGCCCCAGAAGTGATATGTGCCATTGAGGGAATCAGTGATGTAGCCAAAGCCAAATGCAAGAGGGAAAGGCAGGCATTTCTCAAGGGCAACTCTGCAGTGTGGAATGAAATGGATGACTCTGGATGACAACTAGCCACCTGTCAGAACAAGTCCTCCCTGAAGGTAGGAAAAAGGGGGAGGGGGAAGAAGCAGTCACTGCAACCTCATCTGTCTCCTTTGACCAAGGATGCAAAAACTTTCCTAGAACCCCTCAGGCAGAACACTGCTTAGGTCTCGTCAGCCAGAACTAGGTCACATGCCTATGTCTAGCTGCAAGGGAAGCAGGGAAAACAATATGGTTGTCACAGTCAGCTTACATCCATCATGTGTCATCACCTGCGACTGAGTATGTTGCCTTCTGGAACGAAAACAGGGTCCAAGCAGCAAGAAGGAGAGGAAATGCATATTGAATAATCAGCTCCTTGAGTCTATCACACATTTATTTATTCAAAATCTGTTCCATAAATGTTGACTGAGCACCTGCTCTGTGCCTAGCACTGTGCTAGATGCTGGGAGAGGCATCTGTTCTATTGTCCAGGGTCACACTCACTCCCACCCAACATTGCACTGAAATGCCCTCACGGAGGTTACCAGGAAACTGGAGGTAGATAAATCCAGACACTCCTTCCAAGGATCTTCCAGGTCCCATTAGATGTTTTTGTCAAATCAAGATCATCTTTCTTCTTTGGGGTGGCCAGAAACAAATCCCAGGGGCTCAGGGTCAGAGGTGGAAATAGCATTCTCACATGTGGAGGTGTTCTCCCTCCAGAATTCCATCAGCAAAGGGACAATAGAAAGCCAGGGGACCTGCCCACCAGCCACCCTTCTGCCTGGCCCTCTGGAGGGGAGCTGGGAGGGGCCTTTCCCATCATTTCTGATGACTGAACCAAGTTCATGTTCAGAATGTATATAAAGTTATTTGGGCCAAATTCCCATATTAGCTGTTCAGATCAGAAATGCTCAATGTCAGTTAAATTTGGTTGGATTATAAGACAACACAGTCAAGATCAAGAACATGTGGCCTGATTTGATTTAACCCAGAGAAGAAATGCCTTTTCCCTTCTGCTCAGCTATAACATTATACATATAAAGATACATACGCGCTTGCTCTCTGCCAGAAATGTCAACTGCTTTTGATCTCTCCCTTTAGATATTAAAGTTTCCCCTGCTCGCCCCTTCGCTTGGCGGGCCCCTTAAGGGCTTTCAAACCAATAAACAAGCCCGGAGCTGCTGAGACGATGGAAGCTGTTGCCTTTTTGAGCTGGAGCCCCATGGCCCGAAGGTCGTGTTTAATCAGCCTCAAGGTTTTGGTTAACATTGACTTGGAGTTTAAAATAGCATTTCAATAACCTCAGCCCCTTCCTGCTCCCCCCCCCACCAGCCATGGGAGGAGGGAGACAGAGGCCCATGGGTTTGGGGGTTTTGTGTGTTTGTTGTTAAGATTCTGAAGCAAATGAGCTGTGCTTGGCTGGTGGCCATGGCAGAGAGCTGCCCTCCTCGGCTTGGGAAGGGGCCTGGCTGGAACCAGGTCCTGAGTGTCCCCCGGTAATAGGACTTATTATAGCAGGATGCCAGCTGGAGACTGGAGTCGCATTTCTCTCCTCTCTTCTCTGACTCTAAGGATGGCTATCGGGTAGGGGATGAGAGCAGGACCATTACAGTCTTACCTACAAGCTGATTACAAACCCAAGTGAGACTGAACATGGTATGAAGCCGTCACTTCTGGTCCTTCCCAGGGAAAGGTCTTTTGTGCCACACAGTCTCCTGAGATGGGGGTTTGGCTGCTTCTGCTCCCTCTGGTTCTCCTTTCTTTTTTCTATCTCTTGACTCTCCCCCTGACTAGTCCTTGTTCTCCCCTGGTGGCACCATTCCTCACCCTATCCTTGGAACCTGGGGGTAGGTAGGCTCCATCTAAGACAAACACAGCTCCTCTTCAGAGAGTCTGCCTGTTAACACATCCTTTCAATACAGTGTTATACGTAGGAATACCCTCCTCATCTGGCCAACCAATGAGTTCCTGGGCTAATCACCAGTATAATATCAAATAGTTCAGGCACCTTGGATTAACCAGGCTAGGCCAGGAGATGCTACAATAACAAAATCACCTTGCTACCTCTATGCCACAACCCAACAGAAGTTCGGTTGTCACTCACGAAAAGTCCTGTGCAAATGATGCAGCTCTCCAGGGCATCTGGTCTCCATGCAGTGACAGTGACCCGGATGGCTTCCACCATCTCAACACATGGCCTCCATGATCACTGAACAGACAACTGGAAGACTGAGAATCAGCTCTTAAATGCTTTGGCACATTGACCAGCACTAATCACATGGCCCTACTTAATGCAAGAGATCTGGGAAGTGGGAGTCAATATACGGGTAACTAGGTGAGCAGGAAATGCCTCTGCCCCCAACCCCGGATCTCGGAACCCTCAGAACCCCTAAGAGGATTCATGAACTCTTCCCAGGGTAGGAGGAAATTCATGCCTAACCTGTTGTTAGGGCTGGACCAGGATATGCCAGAACCCTGTAGTGGAAGATGGAAGGACCATCCTTATAATAATAACACTTAATATTTACTTAGTATTTTTTATGTCAGCATGTGGTTAACCTTTTCATGCATTGTCTCATTTTATGCTCCCAATGGCCCTAAGAGGAAGTTACTGTTGTGAATTCCCTGCGTACTGCCAAGTAATGGGAGGCTCAGAGAAGCTAAGTGTTTTCCCAAATTTTTCAGTTGATACCTGGCAGAACCCAGGCTATCAGATCCCCAAGTTCATTGTGTTGCACTCGGGTCACTGACCCCCAAAACCCTAGGCTGCACAGGTGTCAGCTCCAAGGGGTCATTGTGCCTTCAGAGAGGACTGTTTACAGCTTTCCCACAGAAGCAGATGTGGTCAGCCTCAGCCATCCCCAGACCACTCCTCACCTTGAGACCCTGCCCCTCAGGAGACCTAGGGCTTCACCAACCATGCCTTCCCAGAGGGCCCAGTATCTCCAGAGGTATGTGCTTATAGACTTGCTGTTCAATCCTGCTCCAATGCCCAAAGGATTTGGCTGAGGGTGTCACCAGACCCTGTGACCCTCAGGTGAGCAGTCCTGGTGTCCAGGGAGGGGAGGTGGACCAACCCCATGGGTTCCCAGGCCCTAATTAGAACCAGGTAGTCAAATCTTAGAACAATTAAGACACATGATTGAGGTTATCCCCATTGTTTACAGAGATGGAAACTGAGGCCCAGATACATTAAGAGTTTTGTGCAGGCTCAGAGTTGGTAAGGGACAGAGAGAAATGAGTCCCTGTACCTCTTCTGTCTCAGGTGTCTGTGTCTCTTTCTTTGTTTCCTTTCAGAAAGCAAAGCCTTCCCATGCAGAAAAGACACCCAAAGTCACTCCCCAGTGGGTGTCCGGGGACTTGATGTGCTGCTCTGACCAGGTGGGCATGGGGCAATTCTTAACCCCAAAGACAGGTTGGTGCTCGACTTAAAGTAATGAACTACAAAGCATGCATAGTGGCTGAAGGCCAAGGAGGGCAGAGCTCTCAGAAGAGAACAGGGGGCCTTGCTGGTGCTCCAGAACCATAGCTCACCTCTCTTGGCCTCCCCTGAACCCCTCATCTATACTGAGCCTCTAACCTGTTTCCTTTGCCTCCGAACCTGCTTTCTCTCCCTACTCCCTTCAATTCTGGGCAATTTTGGTGCTGAATCGCCGTGTTGTTTGAGGCCACACCTTGTGCTCCCCAAAGGACCTGGGGCAGAGGGATTCAGTAGAAAGCCCCCTGTCGACACAGCCTGGAGAAGGGAATCCCACCCCTGGCCTCTCCCGCTGAGTGAGCCCCACTGTAGGCCAGGCGGGCATGAGCTTCGGTGCCCGGGCAGAGGGAGCTGGTAATATTCCCCCGAGCACGTGGAAACAGATGTCTCCGAAAGCCTGAGGATTACTTGCCTGGCACACTAGACTTGCTAATTAAGTATTTTATTTACCTCTGGAAGAAAAGGGGCTTCTTGGGCGCTGCAGAGGGCCTGGCTCCTCCTCTCTCTCTCCTTTCCATTCTCTATCCCAGTCAGGCCTGAAAACCTTCTGGCTCTTGGAGGGAAGATGGATTAATCTTTGGGGTTTGGAAAAGGGGAGAAATTTCATAAGCCCCCATTCACCCCCAGGCCGCCCCTGCAGGGAAGAGCGAGGCCGGCAGGTAGAAGGCAAGCGAACCAAGCAGTTCAACCAAAGCTAATTAGCGCCTTCTAGCTTCTTGACCTTGATCTCTCTGAAGGTCTTTTTTCTCATTTGCAAAGTGGAGGAACTACAGTGGTGCCTCGGTTTTTGAACCTCTCCTTTGACGAACATTTCAGGTTATGAACACCGTAAACCTGGACGTCAATGCTTCGGTTTTCGAACACGCCTCGGAAGTCGAACATGTCCCACGGCTCCCGCTGAGGGCAAGATCCTGAGGCCTTGCTGTTGGCTGTGGATCCCTCGGTTTCCGAACGTTTCAGACCTCGGACAGTCTCCGGAACAGATCACATTCGAGCACCGAGGGACCACTGTAATCATATTTCCCTCTGAGGATTGTTGGGAGGATTAGAGAGTGTTCGCGTGGGAGAGTCTGCTAGATGCCACCCAGTGTCCCTTTGCCCTCCCTCATTACCTACAGGCCCATGATTCTTTATTTGGGCAGCAAATATAAGCAGATAAAAGACTATATTTCCTGGCCTCCCTTTCATCTAGGGATGATCCATGAGAGACGAGATGTTATTGGTGGTGTTGGTGGAGTTTCCAGGGACCTTACTGAAGTTCACCTCCACTGAGAGACAAGCCTACTGCTCTTCCCTCCCTGCTTCATTCTCCCCCTTGCCTGGAATGCAAACGTGATGGCTGGAGCTCCAGCAGGCATCTTGGAGTATGAAATGATCTTGAGAATGGACCCACATGCTGACGATGACGGAACAAACAAAAAGATGGAGATGTCACACTGGCCCTGACTTTCTATTTCTGGATTTCTTCTAAGGGATAGAGAATTAACCTCTATTTTTGTTTAAGTTAGTGGAACCTCAAACTCTAGCAGGCGTTAGAATTACTTGGAGGCTCGGTTAAAGCAAAGGTAGGAGGGAGGCCTCAGGATTGCATTTTTAATAGGTTTCCAGGTGATGCTGAAGGTGCTGCTATGGGCATCACACTTTGAGAACCACTGGTTCAAGCCACCATCGATCAGGTTTTTCATTTTATGAATCAGAACCTGATCTTAACTTATAGAGCAGGGTAAGGGCTTCACTCAATAAATGTAGTTAATATTTTTATACAGGGATGAAGTGACAATGAGGGGCCTGCCTATTCCCCTCCTGGGACCCAGCCATGGGAATAAATTAGAAGCTCAATGGGCTGGAAAGGAAGCACAGCTGCTATGATGACCAATTTGCCCACCCCCACTGAAAGGACCCCAAAGGATTCTGGATTGCCCAAGGCCTTTGTGCAAAGAGAGAGTGAGGCCCCACCTTGCACAGGCCCACCTTGCAGCATATCCTGTTCCTCTGAGTTGCCCAGAAATTAAACAAGTACGCTATATAATGAGAAAGGCTTTTTTTAAAAAGCAGGGGCCATGTGTAGAGTCAAGTGCTCTGCATGTATTATCTCATTTAATTCTCCTGACCCCTTTCACAGATGGGAAAACTGAAGCTAACAAAGCGTAAATGACCTGCCCATAGTCACAAACACTGGTGGGTGATGGAGCCTAAATTTGAACTGTAAATGTCACACTTCAAATAACTCTTTAAGGCTGGAGTCACCCCTGCATTGGACTACGCTCAACTGTATCCCAGACACATGAAAGCAAAAGGGTTTGGGGGCAGCTTTGTGAGAGGGTGGGGAGAGAGAAGGGGCCCACCCTCACACCCCTATATCTATAGACCTTCTTTGAAGGCTGAACGCCAAGCCCTGTAGAAGTTGAAGGGAGGTGGCCCATCTCTGGGCAGGTGGGCCGTGTTGACAGATTGGAAGCATACTCTCCTGAGGTGAGGGGGTGAGTGGCCCCGCGCTGCCAGCTGTTCCAGTAAAATATGAAGTTCAGAAACTCCAGGCAGTCCTCTCTCTCCTCTGAGTGATGACCTTGTAATTGGCTCTCAAGCAAGCTTGATTTATCAACTCCAGCCTGGGAAGCCAGCAAAGGATGAATTAGCTCCAGGGGCCTGCAGATGAGAGCAGGGTCCCTGGGAGCAGCAATGCCATGGACGTGGGAGCTGTTTGTCACCACCAGGCTTCGCTTAATTGTGGAAAGATGAAGGGAGGAGGTGTCGGATTCCACTGTATAAATCATGATCTTTTGTAGTACAACCTGCACCCTGTTGGCCAGGAGGATGCTCCTATTTGGAGGGGAGGCCCCAGACACAGATCTGCTCCTCTGCCTGCCCCTCCACCCCTTTAGAAAAGAGGCAGTTTGGTCATAGGCCTCAAGAGGGCCCTTTAGGGAAAAGCTAAGTGGTATTACAGCCTCAGGGGAATCTGGTGCATGCTGCAATTAGTGTCCTGGGTTCAAATCCTGATTCTGCCATTTACCAGTTGAGGGACAGTGACCAAGTCACATAACCTCTCCGTGCCGGGCAAGAGCACCAACTCTGGATTGCATCTGGGCTCTGTCCCTTACCAGCTGTGTGGCCTTGGGCAAGTTACTTAATGTCTCTGTGCCTCAGTTTCCTCATCTGTGAAATGGGATGATAGAAGTACCTAACTTATAGGGGTGTATTAGTTTCCTGTGGCTGCCATCACAAATTACCACAAACGGGGTGGCTTCAAACAACAGACATTTCATCTCTAACAATCCTGGAGTCCAGAAGCCTGAAGTTAAGTTGTGAGCAAGGCCCTGGTCCCTCTGAGGGAGAACCCTGTCTAGCCTCTTTTATCTCTGGTGGCTCTAGAGTTCCTTGGCTGGTGGCTGCATTGCTCCAATCTCTGCCTTTATGTTCACATGCCCCCCCCCAAATCTGTTCTCCTCTTCTGTCTCTTATAAGGACACTTGTCATTGGATTTAGGGCCCACCCAGGTAATCCAGGATGATCTCATCCTAAATCCCTTAAGAATTACCAAGCCCTTTTCCCAAACAGGCTCACATTCACAGATTCCAGAGGCTCAGGCTTGGACACATCTTTTGGGGGACCACATTCAACCCACTGCAAGGGCTATTATGAGAATTAAGCTCCACTTAGCTGCTCTGTGGGCTGGGGTTCTAGTTAGACAGTGGGCTGGGGTTTCTAGTTAGACAGCATGCGATACACAGCTATTAGAACAGAGGGGGGAAGAACAAACCAGTGGCTGGGGAGCCGCAGAGCCGCGGAGCGGCCTTTCATCGCTGACGGGTGCGCGGGATGGTATAACCACTTCGGAAAACAATTTGGACGTTTCTTAGAAAGTTCGATATATACTTACCCCGTGACCCAGCAATCCCACTCGTAGGTATATCCCAAAGAGAAATGTTTCATGAAGTAGCTACAGTGTGCGGGGTCTCAGGTACATGGCATTCGAAAGCAGCCAAACTGTATTGAAAGAAAACAGTGGTTGCCAGGGGGAGGGGGAGGGGGTGACCACTAAAGGACTCTGGGACTTTTAAGGGTGACAGGTGATGGAATTCTTCTATATCTTGATTGTGTTTGTTAAACCAGCAGAATTGTACACTTTAAGGGTGAATTTTCCTGAATGTAGATTATACCTTAATTTAATACTTGAAGTGTTTAAATCTTCCTGGGAAGAGTCAGCTGCTTCCCTTCCCTGCTCTGAGCGGAGGCCAGGGGCTTGGTTTGTGGGCCTCACACCCAGTGTCCGAATGTCTGCTGGGCACCCGCCTGGGGGACACTGGTCCTCCCCACCCTGCCTCTGAGTAGCCTCCACTGAACACTGACCCCTGCTGCTTCCATCTGGTCCCCCTTCCCTCCAGCCTGGTCTCGGGGCCAGAAAACTGTGGTCCATCCCTAGGTCTCAGGGGGCCCTGGGTGTGGAGTGGGGGAGCTGAGGCTGGGACAAGAGCTGGTAGCCAAGACTGCAGGGGTAAAAGGGGTGCTGGAACTGGGCTTTTGTCCTGGAGCCACCAGTCCCCTCTGGACCCTGAGGCTGGGGCAGGGCAGAGCCAGGGGGAAGCCCAGGGCTCCTAGGACACCGTGCTACCTACCTGCCTTGTCCAGGTTTCACTGCCAGGGTCTGGGTGTGAGGAGGAGGGGGTATCGAGGGGCTCCACGGATGAGGGCAGCACCCGGGGATAGACCCCAAAGGGCCACAGATCAAGCCAGGCCTACCTCTGCTGAGGCTGGCTGGGTAAGTACTGCCCCTCTGGGCCTCAGTCTCCCTAGCTGTTAGGTGGGGTGCCAATCCCTGCTCTTGTATTTCATGCGTTCACTCATTTAGGTACTGAGCACTGGCACCTGCTAGGCTCTGGGCATAACTGGTGAGCATTGCTACCAGAGTCCCTGGCCCTGCAGACCCACGGTGATGGTGGGAGGTGGGGTTGATGGCAAATGTGGTACCTGCAAGCTGTGGACATGCTCAGGCACAGTCTCCAGAAGTGCGTCGAATTGGTCTACTATTTATCGCCTCCTGGGGATGACCCAGAGAGGCTGGCTGGGAGCTGGGGGTGTAAAGGTGCAGGACAAGATACAATCTGGATTTTCTTGGCAACCTTTCCCTGACCCTCCCGTCCCAGAGCCCCCTCTACCTGTCCTTGGCTGCTGCTTCAGATGAGATGACTCCAGCCTTGGCCCTGTTCCCTCCGGTATGATCGTGCCCAGGGAAGGAAGATGCCCTCAGGGCCAGGTTCAGTGTGACTGAGATTGTGTGCACATGAGCGTTTGCATGTGTGTAGCTACACGTGCACATAAGTGTGGGTGTGCCTGTATGTATATGTCAGTGCTCGTGGGTGCATGCGTGGGCCTGCGTTCATCTGCTCCTGTGTTTGTGTGTGTCTGGAAGGGTAGGTGGACACGGTGATGTGGATCTCTGCATGCGTGTGCTGCAGGTGTGAATGCATGTCTGTGTCTGTGTGTCTGTGGATGTGTGAGTGACATCGTGTCCTGTGTGTGCCTCTGTGTTCCTGTGTGTGCACATCTCCTGAACCTGTGTGCATTGTTGCATGAACTTATGTATGCATTTCTGGACCTGCAGGGGCTTGCCCTGTGCTGTGTGTTTCCGTGAGGGGATCTGTGCTGTGTACTGGCAAGTCCACGAGTGTGTGTGTGTGTGTGTGTGTGTGTGTGTGTGTAGGGGGAAGGGCTACCAGGGTCCACATCCTTTCTTAACTCCCCAGAACCCCTGTCTGAGGAAGGGGTGCTGCCCCGGCTAGATGCTAAGAGCCCAGGCAAGCACATGGCTGCCTTCTGCAGGGGGGCAGAGCCCCAGCCACCCCAGGTAACAGCAGCCACCCCAGCAGGGCTGGGCAGGGCCAGGCACTGATGAACTCCCTTCATGTGGTGGCTCGGGCCTATTTCTGTCTTGTTTGGCTCATCCTGGCCGGGTGTTCCCATCCAACAATGCCCTGTTTCTCCACCCGGCTATTTTGGCGGAGGAATGTGCTGTTTGTGTCTCAAGCATAAACCCGAAAACCCCCATTATGGTTAGCTGTCCTGCGGCTTCGAGCAGCCACTCATTTATTTAGGTTTCTCCTGGTCTATATTTGTCCGTGGATGACATGTTGAACTTGGAAAGCACGGGTTGGGGGAGACAGGGCCCCTTTGGGGAGGCTGGGCATCACCTCGGGCCTCCCTTCTGTCCCGGGCACTGTGTGACTTCTCCGCCAGGGGGAGCTGGCCTTTTTGCTCTCCGGGCCCCCACCCTGAGCTGCCCAGCAGCCCTGTGCCTGACTCCCCCAGACCTTCCGACTCAGCGTGTTAGAGGTTGTCAGGCCAGCCCTCTCCTCTCCCTGCTGACTTCAGCTGCAAGCGCCCTACACGCCCCCAGCCCCCCACCCCCTGCGTTTTGCCAGAGCCTTGCTCCACACACCCAGCATGGGGGTGGCTGGGGTGCAGGATCTGGGAAGAACTGTCAGTTTGAAAGCTTGGCTCAGCCATCTACTGGCTGGCTTACTCAGCGAGTTACCTCCTTGGTGTTGCTACCCCTTCCTCCAAGAGTGGAAACGATACTCTATGGCACTGATTTTAAGACACACATGTTCACACTCTGACGTTGTCCCATCAATGGCATGGCATTGTTTAACTGACCACATTTTTTTCTGTCTTAATAGTACCTAAAATAATGCTGTGGTTCGTAATCAATGGTGTTTAGGATTCTCTGGAATATGTTAGCACTAGCACTATAACAGATGGCACATTCCAATTAAGATAATATGAAGTTTTAATAAAGGAACACGAAGGTGTAGGCAGGATGTAGGGAAACCATAGGCATAGCGAGATACCAGGGACTAGCAAGAGAGGGGTTGTTGTGACCCCAAGCCTCAAGAAGGAGGTTGGGGGAGTGGTCGCCTTGAAGGAGAGACCCTACAGGGGACCACTGAGAGCAATGACTTTTAGTGGGGGAACATGCTAGGCCGAGGCAGGCTATTGGCTCTGCCACCTATTAGATGTGTGATGTTGAGCAAGTTATTTAATTTATCTGTGCCTCAGTTTACTCATTTGCAAAAGGGGTATAATAGTGGTTCCTACATCATAAGGTTGCTTTCAGGCTTAAATAAGTAAAGACACCAAGTGTTTAGGGCACCTCAAGAAAGAATGCCCGTGATTGTCATCCTTGTAACGGTTCTGGGGGAATTTCTTTCTGCCTTGGTTCTCCAAGCTGCTCCTGCTCCCATCCTAACTCCGAAACTGATGCTACACCCTCCTGTCTATTCTGAAACTACTTGGTATCCCTGTAATAAGTCCCTTGCTTGCTTAATTTAGCTCAAGTTGATTTCTGTTGCTTGTCACCAGAAAACCCTAACTCCATGGTGGCACAGCAGTGAGATAAGATCAGGTCAGGGTCACCTTCCCAGCAGACACCAGTGATGAAACAGTCATCGCCGAATGGCAGCCTCCCTCCCTTACCCCTCCCCACCCAGCCCCCACTTGGGAGTGGAGGGTCAAGAGCCTTGTCCCTTCCACTTTTCCCTTCTCTCTTTCTCCTGCCTCAACCCCCTCATCACCTCAGTCCTAGAATCTTCTAGAACACTGGCTCCCCAACAATTGCATCTACAGTCCAGTTAGGCCAAACCAAAGCCCCCAAACCATTCATGTCACTCTATCCCCAGCCAGAAAGAAAGAGAAGGCAATGATCACATGGAAGAACCCCATGGGGGCACTTGAGGGAGCCGTATGTGCGCACCCACCGTAGAAGTCAGGGCAGGGGCTGATTCATAACCTAACTGCAACACCTCCATGTTGCAGAGCCTGGTACTTATTGGAAAATGACAGGCCCCACACTCCGCTGGTGCAAATATGCATCTGTACATGCTGTGGGGTTAACCAACAACCCGCCACAAGCGGCACTGATGACGAGGGAAGCAAACCAACAGCGATTCATAATTAAAACATAAGAATGGCAGCAACTGAAAGCCAGGCCCAGGCCGAGGTGCCCCGACGGTGCCTGAGCATCTCGCGTGTGACGTTGCTGCCTGTGGGAACATGTGGTAGCATTTTGCAAGGCTGCCAAGGGTTGCATGGCAGCCTGGAGTCCTAGCCAAGTGCTGAATCAAGTCTTCAGGGAACTCTGCGAACATGCTGATTTTCGTTTATAAATACCCAATTTGAGTAGCCCTCACTGGCTCCCTGGATCTGTCAGTGAGTGAGTGGCTGTTTATACAGAATGGTGTACCACTTGCTGCGATGAATATCAAAGCAGCTAAGACATGTGCCCACCTCTAGAGTGACAAGGATTTGGCAATGCCACGTGCTGACTGGCTCAGATAAGCCAGAGTCCCCTCCTGACTAAGACCTGTGCTCAGGAGAAAGGAATGGTGCTGGGAAGGCCACCGATGGTGTTAGCTACAGCAGAGACCTTAGAAAGAACAAACCTTCTCATACATGAGATGCAGAGGTCTCGAGTGATGATGGGGGAGATGTGCCCAGGGTCTCAGTGTGGATTGGGACAGAGACAGGACTGGGACCCATGTAAGACCCCTCCCAGAGGGCTTCACACACCATCCTCTCCTGGGAGCCCTGGCGTGGCCCGGGCTGAGCCAGGCCAGGGGATCTGGGCCCTGCTCCTTACCGCCTGCCTGGCGTCTGTCCTCGCGTCCAGCATGCTCAGCAGGGTTGGCCACTTTGGGTTCCTGAGCCCCACCTGGGGCCTGACCACTTCCCCCTGGAACACGGGATCAGCACCCGGGAATGAACTCACAAGCGGCCCCGGTGAGATATTTTTAGAGGGATTAAATGCAGTAATAACTCTTCACTTTCTCTTAAGGCTCATTTCCTATTTCTCTATTAAAAGGAATAAAAGCCCATCCTGGAAGGCTGCCCGACGCCCTCTTTGGGGAAGGAGGTGGACCGGACGCCGGGCTGCGCTGGTCAAGGTCAGGTGGAGTTTGCCTGTGAGTCCTCTGTGAGGCTTGTCTGACAAAGCAATTTCCCGCCCCCACCCCCAACCTCAGCTGGCTCTCCAGAAGTGATGTCCCAGTTCCTTCCACTGTGACCAGGGCACCAGGGAGTGTCTAACAAGTGGGGGCCAGACAGCCAGCCTTCCTGCTGAGGCTCAGGGGGCAGCATTGTCTCCATCTCCTATGCACCCCCTAAATCACCTCCACCTTCCTGTAGCCCTGACAGCAAGTCTTCACTCAGGCTGTTCCCCTTTTTGGGTAAACAGAGGGTAAATTTCACCCTTAGACATTTGCTCTATAAGCCACCTGCTTTCAAACAGAAATAAAGAAGATCCATCATCAATGTGACTTAGTTGAGAAAGAGTGTTAAACTCAGGCTCAGAGGCCTGGGTTTGAGTCTAGCATCTGCCATTTATCAGCTGAGTAATCTTGAGCAAATACATCCGCTCTCTGAGTCTCAGTTTCCTTACACATCCTCTGGGAACAATAGTCTTTATAGGACCACTCTCCTGGGGCTCTTGTGACGAGCAGATTAAGTAATGGTTTAAAAAAGTGCTTTGGAAGCTGGGAAGTTGTATTAAGTTAGGCCGTGCTGTGCTGTAGGACCCACAAACCCTGAATTCTCCGTGGCTTAACACAATCACTTCTCTCCCCTGCCCAGTCCTCTGGTTTATCTTTTGGCCTCACTAGCTCAGTTCATGGCTTCCCAAGTCACCGTGGCAGGGGTGGAAGATCTGGAGGGTCCACACCAACCTCTCTATGCTTTGGACCTGAATGACATTGGTCCCTTCCTCTTATAGCCCATTGGTTGGAATTAGTATATGGCTCTGTATGGTGGCAGTGAGGCTGGGAACTGGAGGGGACACATGAGTATTTGGTCAGCTGCCACTATCTCTGGCATAAAAGCAGTCTACAATTAAGAGGCATTATTATTATTATTTGTAATGATACAGCAAGAGCAATTTTTCTGACTCTGGCTCATTTCTTTGGTCACAGGAGCAGGGAGGGGGGAGCAGTGATCTGGTATATGGGACAGAGTAGGGGTCCTGAATGCTCAGGGCAAGATTAGAGGAGTCAAAGAAAAACTGGTATGTAAATACGGGGTGAAGGGCAACAACCCCCCCAGGGATGCATTCTCTGCTAGATGTCAGCGGGACCCTGAGGTGTAGCTCCCTCCTGCCTAGAACCAGGTCACCACAGTCCATCGTCCCCTGCTCAAGGTCTCACAAACACCCCCTGGGTCCCTGCGAAGGCTAGCCAGGGTCCCTTAGTCCTCAAACCGGTTTTGTTTTTAATCCCCAACCTGTCATGGACTTTTGTAAGATATGATGGAAGCGAATTACTAGAGAAGTTAAGCAATCTAGCAATTAGTCTAGAAAATAACAATGATAGCCAGGCCGAAATACTCTAGGTGATAACCCAGGAATCATCAGATAATTTTGGAAATAGTCTAAGAAATGATAAAATCTGAGTATAGCAATCTAGAGACTAAAGAAATGGAATAATTTGTGAACGTTTGTAAACTACAATAAAAAAGCATCACTAGGATGAAAGGAACACCCCAACCTGTCTGAATCCTGTTCGATGAGACAATCCCTTCGATGAAGCCCTCGGTTGCCATGGCAGCCTCACATTGCTGTAGAAGCCCGAGTCCCCTGCCTCTTGCCGAGGACCAGTCACAAAGGCCTGTGGCGCAGCACTGGGCCCTGAACGCACACCAGTTGCCCGGCTTTAGACAGAAGCTCTTTCTGGGCAGAGCCTGTGTTTCCCTAACCACGAATACGTGGCAGTACCCAGCTCAGCACCCTTCAGTACCCAAGACACAAGGCCCTGGAGAAGGCTGGCTGGTGAACAGGGGGACCTCCAGGCTTGGCCAGACAGCATGCCCAGGAAAATCTCCCCAAGCCATTCATGTAATGCTTACCCCCAAGTCAGGACTTTCCCCAGAATGGGGGGTGTTTTGGATTTTCCTCTCTCCAGATTCCATGTGTCCCCCTCTGCCACCCACACGTGCACTCCAGGGCCATTCGCACGCATTTATGGCTTTTGCCTACTCAAGTCTACATTAATTAAAAAGCAGGCTCAGGACAGGAGAGCCAAGTGCCTTATTTCATAAAGAAGATAATGTTAGAGATTTTAATTTATAAGGAGAGCGGAGACTGAGGGTCTGTCTGCTGCAGAGAGCAGCGGAAAGCTTCTTAGTTTCTGAATCTGATATCTCAAGACTCTCTGAGTTGCCATAAATTCTGATAAAATGTCTTCCCAGAGGCAAAAGATAATTTTTATAAGCTTTGGAAGGGACTAATAAAGCAGTAATCTATCGTCTTCTATTATTTAAAACCTGGCTTGAGGGATGTGATTTGTAAGGGTTTTTATATATAAATATATAGACGTATATTAATTATATGTCTCAATCCATCACCCTCCCTGGAAAGAAATTGTGGCAGAGCCTTTGTTCTTACGGCACTGGCCTCTTGCCTTGGCTGGAGCTGGGACCCCTGCAGAGGCCCGCGCCTCCAGGAGACGTGACCAGAGGCGGCCTGACGGTGCGATCACTCACCATCTCTCCCCTGGCCTTGTGTGATAGCCTTAGGGTTACAACTCATGTCTGACAAACATGACCCCGCTGTGACAAGGCCTAGTGGCGATGAGGGCAGTTTAGTCATCTGAACACACACACAGGTTGGGGATTTTCCCATCTGCCCCTGGCTCGAGTATTCTAGCCCTGGGGTTATCATGCAGACCCCGGCCTGCACACCCAACAGCAAAAAGCTTAAGCTCAGAGCCAGAGAAGGCAGCCCGTGTGGCTACTCCAGGAGCCCCGGAGCTCTGCTGGGTAAGGCAGAGTGGATTTCAAGGCTGCGGGATTTGTGCGGCTTACTCTGCCAGAGCACTTCATGCCCCCATAAAGCAACTGAGATGCTGTTGGGCAAGGATATTGTCCACCAGCATTCCTGCCTCACTAAGCCAAGAGGCCTTGGAATGGTGGCAAGGAGCTGGGTGAAGGTCCTCCTGGAAGGGACAGAGGCTGCCTGCTCTGTGTTGCCACACTCCCGTGTCCTCTCACACTCTGAGCTCACAAGGGGCACTAACACCGGGAGGATGCCAAAGAATAAAAGCATTTCATCTGCAATGTCTACTCCCTTCAACCTCCTGGTCTGTGAGCCCCAGTGTATGAACGAAGAACCGAAGCTCAGGCTAGTGAGGTCCAAGGTCAGCCTCAGGCTCCAAACTCAGGTCTGGCCGACCCCATAGGCTTGTGTGGTTTCTGTAATGAATATTGAGTTACAGATAAGGAGAATACTTTTTTAAAGAGAAGAAGAGAGGGAGTGTTGGCACCATTTTAATTGGCCACCGGGAACAGCTGTGGATTGCTGTGTTAGAAGAAGAGTGTACGGGGAACTAGCCCACAAGAGTGGAGGGTGGGAGCAGGGACCCTCTAAGGCTCTGAAAAAGCTCTGCGAGAGGCCCTCAGTGGCAGCTGGCTGGAGAGTCCAGGGCTGAGGGCTAGGAGGCTAAACAGGAGAGAACAGCAGCAGATTTCAAAGCCAGAGGTGTCCTTAGCTGCATAGGAGAGAGGCTGCCTGTGGCCTCCTCCCAGCCGAGACTGGACCAAGAAATAGCTGTGATCCTGGGTCAGATCTGCTGGCTGGACCTGGAGCCTGGACCATGTCTCAGGGCCTGGCACTGTCTCTACAGCTACTGCTTAAAAGCTTCAGGGCTCAGGTATAAAGAAAGACTTTGAGGGACATTGCAATCCACTGAGTAAGAGGAGAAAGGGGAGAAAGAATTTCTCAGCTGTGAACACCAGCAGCGCCTGGCTTCCCATGACGCCCAGACTCATGCTGAACAGCTCACACACTGGGGCCACATGCAGCTGAGGTCATTGGCAGCAACTTCCTCACAGTTCGTAACTTCCAGATTTCCTGAAAGTCATCAGCAGTCTTCCCACCCCTTGCTTCCACCTTTCAGGATTGTGCAATTTCTCAATTTCCTGAAATAAAATTCTCCCAACTGGAAATACCCAGAGCAGCTCCTGTCTGCCTGTGAGACAGGAGGGTGAACCCAAACTGCCCGACATTAAGTTTCTAGCACCCAAAAGAATGGAAACAGATTCAGTTTTGGAAAACTAAGGTTACCCTCTTTGCACACCTGAGTCTACAGACTGATAGTCATACCTACTTCATATTTATGTGGTGGCTGGGGTCCTCAGGGGTTGTCAGCATCTCCCACCTGATCATGGGTCTGACACAGGGGACTTTCATGGCCACCTCTGATCCCATGCTCTGGGGGTCTCCAAGTGCCTGGACCCTGCATTAGTCTGCCTGTGCTGTTACCACAAAATAGCACAGGCTGGGTGCCTTCAAAAGCAGAGATTTATTTTCTCACGAATCTGGAGGCTGGAAGTCCCAGACCAGGGTCTGGCATTGGTTTCTGGTGAGAGCTGTCTCCCGGCTTGCAGAAGGCACCTTCTCTCCGAGTCTTCTTGTGGCCTTTCTTCTGTGTGTGCTCAGGGAGAGTGAGCTCTCCAGTGTCTCTTCTTGTAAGGACATTCATGCTATGGATCAGGACCCCACCCTTAGGACCTTATTTAACCCAAATTACTTCTTTAGAGGCTCCATCTTCAAATATAGCCACACTGGGGTTAGGGCTTCAACATATAAATTTGGGGGGGGGCAACAAACATTCAGTCCATAACATACCTCTCACCCGATGCTCATACTATCACACTAGAGACTCAATGCAGTAGGAAGACTCATCTGAGGAGAGGAAAAGGGAAGGGAAAAGGCTGTGCCGAAGGTCTTTGCCTAATTTCAGCCTAAGTCGAAAAGTCACACAGCTTTCCAAACCTCGAAGCAGACTCCCCTCTGACATATTGAATCTGCAGGTTGCACACGGGGGACTTGCAGGAGCTTTTTCTTAGCCTCCATAATATCTTTCAGAAATCTGAATTTGTAGCCAAAATTTAATGATTGGAAGACTTCCCATAAAAAGCTGGGTTTCTGGCTTCTCTTGAAAAATCAGGTCTCCTCTCACTGGGGCTGCATGTCCATATAGCCACCATCAGGCCCCTCCGATGGGGCATCTGACTTTCTCCCTGGCTCGCTTTGGTCCCTGCCATTGGCCCTGACTCTCTGGCCCCTTCCAAGCACACGTTCACCCTGTGGGCCTGAGGAAGATGGGCCGCTGCGGAGCAACCCAGCCCACACGAGCCCCTTTGCAGACGCGACAGCACAGCATGGGTCCTCTTTGATTCCAGGGCTGCCCATCCAATGTCCAGCTGCTCCTTTCCCCCACGACAATATTGCATAATTCACATGAAAGCGGATTAATATACAGTCAGGAAATTCAGACACTTGATATGACTTCTAAGGGCCTCTTTATTTGTATAAAAAAGGGATCAACCCAAAATATTCACTTCTCCTCCCCTATGGGGTTTGAAGGTCATCTCCCAAGACCCTGTCCCACCGACGGTTTGGACAATAACCAGAGAATCCTGTGGGCCGAAGGCGGGCGGCTTCCTGGGTACCCCATGCTGGCTGCAGGCACCCCGAGGCTTCCATGTGAAGGGCCCGATCTTGGAGTTTATTTATTATTAAAAACTCAATCTCTAGCTCTGAATCTTTTGCTATATTTTGGCTTTTGCCTGAAGCCTCTCCCGTAACCCAGCTCCTCTGATCATTTGTGTCAGAAAGCTTCCTCTGTTGGCCCAGGAGGCCGTGGGCCTGCTACCCCACAGTGCATATGGCTCAGCGCTGCCGAAAGCAGCTGAGGAAACGGTAAAGGGATCCACGTTCGCCCACACAGCTCCCCGCTTCCTGGCTGTGTGACCTTGGGCAAAATGCTTTACCTCTCTGGGCGTTTGAGTGTTCATCCAGGGGGCAAAGCAGATGGCGTGGAACATAATGCTCAGAGGCTAATGAGGTCTGGGAAGTGAGGTCACAGCCAGCTCAGAGGACCCGGGCCTTCCCCAGGCCTGGGGCCTCCTGTTGACATGCATGGGGGAGCAGGGTGGTGGGCATGAGTTCTTTTTGAGGGACCTGTAGAACCCACAGCTGGACGTGTCCATCCAGCCATTGGACTCTATGGGACTTTGAGCAACTGATTTCACTCCTGTTTCCCGAGGAACCAATGCAGCGGGGCTGCCTTCCATTTCTTGGGTCATCTATGGATTAACATAGGAACAGCTAAGCCCTCTGTCCTGGGGAGGAGGCAGGGAAAGACCTCCAGTCCCCAATCACTAAGGAGAAGTGGCCTGCGCACCGGGTGTGCCTGCCTTAGGCCAGCAGTGCGGGTGGGCACGAGACTTCTCTCGTGCCGGAGCCACGGGCGTTCACGAACTCGCCAGCACACGGGGCCTGTGCGCGGATCAAACCCTGAACCCAGGAGGGGAAGCTCCGGACCGCTGCCGAGGGACACTGGCTTCTAAGAGTGGCTCCTCTGGGCAAGACGGAGCACGTCCTGCCCTCGGGGACCCGTCTCAGCCTGGGTGAGGAGAGCCCGGGATGCCGAGGCACTGCACCCCAGAGCTGGGGCACGGGGGTGGCTTCTCTGAGGGGGGCTGTGAGATTGATTGGCCGGGGCTCTGGGGCGCCACATATTTCTGCTGTGGCTTTAATGACAGGCTTTGGGGTGCACTGGGGGTCTATAGAACTCAGTAGGCAGAGAACTTGTGTCCAATGCCTTCCCTTTCTTATTGTATATTGATTGAAGCAGTTCTTTTCAGCTGAAAGTCTCCAATGGCAGGTTTTTTTGGAGTGTGTGTGTGTGTGTGTGTTATTTTGTTATTTTTTTCCAAAATAGAGCCACTTTCCGTTGAGTACTTGAGACCCATCATGCTCCCTCTCCCTCCACTGCAGCCCCACCAGCGCTCTCCTAGGACGGAGCCCCAGAGAAGCCAGGGGGTGGCAGCCAGGGCTTCCCAAACCATGGCCTAATTCAGGGCTATTTGATATTCCTGCAAACCCTGACCCACACGACGCGCTGGGACAGTGTTTGTTTGCACAACACAATTTCCGCGCCCTTTACTGCAAGCCTGGGACTAAATGACACACACGTCTTTTCTGCAGATCTGGAGTTTTCGAGGGCTGGAGGGAAGACAGCTCGAAACCACATAAACTCGGTACAATTTCTCTATCCACGACATGGGCGTGCGGCTACCTCAAAGGGTCATTAAGAAATAGTGTGGGAAATGTCTTTGTCAGTTAGGAGTGCCCACCAGCTTCAAGAATCAGAAAAGCCTGCTACTCTGATCTAAATAAATGAGGGTTCCTGATTCCCCCATAACAAAGTATCTGGAGGGTAACAGTTTGGGGCATGGATTTGCAGCTCAGTGAGGCAATCAAGATCTAAGGCCTGTTTCATCTTTAAGTTCCATCATCCTCAGCATGTTGACTTTGGACCTCATGGTCCCCAAATGGCTGATGACTCACCAGACTTCACATCTGCATCCAAGGCAGAAAGCAGGAGGTCAAGGCAAAGGCTTTCTCCTAATGAGCTTTGTCTTTGTCTTTGGTAAGGGAGCCATGCCCTGAAGGTGCCCTGCTACCATTCGTTGGCTGGAGCTGGGTTAGCAGGAAGGAAGAGGGCATGAGGGATGGCTGTTGGTTAGGCAAGGGATAGAGTCTGCCGCAGAGCCACAGACTGAAGGCAAGATGAGCTGGGTTATGGCTCTGTTTCTGCCCTGTGTGTGTCAGCTTCTGTCCTGGTTTTCTCTGGGCCTCAGTTTACCCTCTGTCCTAGGAAGGAGCTGAGCTCAGTGACCTCAAGGACACTTCCTGTGTCTGTGGTTCTGTGGCTATAACTGGGATATGGTAAATGAACTGTGACACCCTCCGCAGAGAAGGCCCCTCGCGTCTCAGTGGAGAAGGTCCAGCCACACCTTCTGCTTGTGACCCTCGCCGTGTTACAATGGAAGGTTCATCTGCCCCAGGGTTCTGCCTCCAGGATCAAATTAATTTTATCTCAAAGAGTTGAACCTGAGAGCGTGCAAGGGCTGCCAGGGACAGAGGAGGCAGCAATTGTTTGGGCCTCAGGGGTGCTGGAGTCTAGTCCTAGTGATGCTTCTGGCTTTCTGGGTGACGTTGGACCAGTCTCTGGCTTGCTCTGTGCCTCAGTTCCCATTTGTTCAGGGAGGGAGCTGGACAAGATGATCTGTGCTGGGCTTTACAACTCTTTACTGCACCTGAGGGGTCGAAGAAGAAGATGGAAGGGGAAGCTGAGGGCTGGATTCTTGGGTCTGTAGAAAGCCCTGAGGTGGGGCCGGGTGGTCAGGACTCCCACAGAGAGAGAGGAGGCCCTCCTTAAGGAGGGAGCCAGAGCTACCTCTGGACTAACTTTCTAGTTTTAAACAAGATGAGACACTAATGCTTCCCAGACCCTCAGTGAGGTGGCAGGTCCTCTGGCTCAGTTCCTGTTTCACAGACATCTCAAAAGGGGCCTGGAGATGACTACTCTCCCAAACTCAGGGTTTCTGGATTCATCTTAAGACTACTTGGCGATGGCCCATCTCTCTTTGATTCTCTCATCCTTCCTCCTCCCCCTAGCCCTCTGTCATTTCCTTCCAGAAGCATTTACGGAACAACTGTTGTGCACCAGGTACTAATGGGGAGATTGTCATTGAATAGACATTTGTTACCTGCATGTTGAGGGTTAAAACTGTGAGAACATAGGTAAGAACCAACCAACAGTGAGCCAGAGAGAAGGGAGACAAGGAAGGCTTCCCAGAGGAGGTGGCATTCCAGTTGGACCTGAAGGGCAAGGAGGGGATAGTAAAGGGTAGGTGACACTGGTGTTCCCACGCTGGCTGCTGTAAGTGGGCCCATTACTGCCCCTTAGCCAGAGCTTCATCAGCTGGACAGCCACCTCACCCCGAAATGCCTTAAGAGATTCCATGTTCCCCCATCCTCAAGCACCATCTCCTTGAAGGGAAGACTCCAGTCAATGACTGATGGGCAGGCACAAAATCCCAGACCCCCGACCATAAGGTGGGGCAACTCTGGTGTCATTCACTGTCCAGAACTCCCTGCAGAGTTAGGCTGAGGGTTGACTCTCATGGAACCAAAGGCTTCGCTCAGCTTCTGCTCTTTCCTATCAATCACTCAGATAGTATTCTCCTGGGAACAACTCCTCAAAAAGCCAGTTATGTAAGAATCCCCTTGTCAATCTGTTTTTGGGGAATGGATCCTAAGACATCAGGTGACAGAGTGCTCCAGCAGAAAGAGCAGCTCTGTAAAGCCCCTGGAGACAAGAGAGACCAGGGGAAGTTAGGGAGGCTCTTAGCCATGATTTTAACATACAAACCATAGCAGTAGGCCAGGTCTTCGATGTTTTCACAGTCTTTTTTTTTTTATTATACCTTGAATTTTTTTAGGAATGAATATCTTTTGAAATACTAAGCAATGTTCTTAGTTTCACAAGTTTACTTTTCTTCCATTAACTTCAAGTTAAACATGTTCAATAGCTTTCCTTTAATGGAACATGTGTAATAGGAGCCTATTTTATAGCTTGTTTCTGTTTTGATCCATCTGCCTGTGCATCTTTCTATCAATCTACCTATTGTTCCATCAGCATATATTGGAGGGGGGGGGCAACAGGAGTAATATGCATTAAGGTGAACAATGGTTATTTCTTAGTAGTAAACTTTAGAATGATTTCCCTTTTTGCTTTCATTTTTTTACATTTTAAAAATTTCTTGTATTTTTTAAAACAAGCAGACAACTTTTTATTTTATCAAAAAATAAAATTATTACATATTTTCTTCACCAAACCTAAACTGCTGATAAAGAAAAACAATAGTTGGTGTTAATTGAGTGCATACTACATTTTAGATGAGTCTCTCCCAAAGCAGACCCAAGTTTGCAGGTCTCTACACCCACTTTCCTCTTCCTTCCCTTCCCTTCCCTTCCCTTCCCTTCCCTTCCCTTCCCTTCCCTTCCCTTCCCTTCCCTTCCCTTCCCTTCCCTTCCCTTCCCTTCCCTTCCCTTCCCTTCCCTTCCCTTCCCTTCCCTTCCCTTCCCTTCCCTTCCCTTCCCTTCCCTTCCCTTCCCTTGAGACCAAGTTTACCTCCTCAAAGGTCTTTCCCCTTCATGGTCTTAAGGCCTCAAGACACGCCTGTGAAATAGGAGATCAGAACTGTGATTGCTGGTCCTGTTCCACAGACGGGTAAGCTGACTCCAAAGGCTAAGTGGCCTGGCCAAAGTCCCCCCGCCCGGACCCGGGCTCCAGATTCCCAGCCTGGGGCCTCCTGCTTTAGGACTGTTAGAAAGTTTTGGGTGCAAGGCCAAGAACTCCATCTTCTTGGTCCGGGACTTGGCACGTGTGCTTCCCATCTTCTGCTGGAATCTCGTTTGAGTTCAGCCTGATCTCTAGGACTGTCTAAATGAGACTCCTATGCTAATGCCCAGAGAGTCTCTTATGAATAACAATCAGCATTGAAGACATTTTTTAAAAAGTTGCTAATATTAATTTTACAGAAATAAAATCTAATTGAATTCCTCCTGGCTTTCCCCATTAACTTAATGTTATGGACTTTTAACGGATGTTTTAATTAGACGCTCTTAGTAATAGTAATATGGCTCAATTTTCAAATGAGGGCCTAAGCTGCCAATATTCCCATTTGGACTTTTAATTGAGGTAAGAAAATATTAACCAATTACACTGGGTTATTGCCTGGGTTTTTGTAGAACGGTGAGGTCACAATAGACCGGGCTTGCTGGGAGGGGGGGGGCACAGGGAGGACAGGAGTCAGGGTTGGGTCATGGGGAAAGGCAAGTCAGGACCCCAGGCAGTTGCAGAAGGGGTCTTGTATCAGCTGTCTCTCCACGAGAAGACGGGCATGGAGAAGCTGGCTCCGTGCTGATCTGCATGGCTCCATACTCTGTGACTTGTCTGGGTTCGTGGAATACTCAGCTGGAAAAACAGTCAGTTCACTTTTGCTGTGTAACAAAACCTCCCCAAACTCAGTGACTTTAAAAGTCACCTTTTATTATTTCACAATTCTGCATGACAATTTGGGCTGAGCTTAGCTGGGCGTTTCTTCTGGTCTAGGGGAATTTGGCTCATCTTGGCTAGTGGACTAGCCGGGGCTGGCTGGGAGGTGACGGCCTCAGCTGGGATATCTGGAATAAGTGGGCTTCTTGCCACCTGAGCATCCATCTCCCAGAAGGCTAGCCCCGCTTATGGAGTTTTAGGAGCTGCAAGAGGGCAGGCCCTCATGCTCAAATGCTTTTCAAATGTCTGCTTGCATCACATTTGCCACTGTCCCATTGACCAAAACAAATTATGTGGCGGGCGCTACCAAAACATAAAGGTACAAGAGAGGCATAAACAAACCGGGCCTTTCTTGCAATTAACCCACCACAGCAGGTTAGAGCAGGTTAGGTGAGAAGCAGGTACAGCAGAGAGATGGGGGTGGCTGATTCTGCCCTGAGATGCCCCACCAGAGGCCCCAAACATAAGTGCCTGCAGGACACGTCACACAAATGAATGAAGCAGGCCTGCCAGGAACACTGCTAACCACACTGTGACTAAAGGGACACTCCATTACTCAGCCCCAGCCAATTGTTCCTCTGCAGGGACACCAGCCCGGGTGGCCAGAGAGTCTATTTTCTCCATCATAGCCAGATATCTGTGTTTTCATAAAGCGTATTACAATTTTTAAAGCTTGGGAACAAATTAAAATTTTTAAGTACTATGCAGCCAGTAGAGAAGTGGAAAGAAAGTTCACATAGGTACTTCACAGAAGAAGAAATCCAAGTGGTCAATAAATGCATGAAGCAGGGACTGGCCTCATCAGTCACCAGAAATACAAAGTAAATCTCAATACAAATACGATCTCAGGGGCTGCTGCTGGGAGTGCCGGCTGGAGGAAGCATTATCTGGAGGAGATGAAGGTATGAGTAGACCGGATACAGGAATTCTACGCCTTGGCACATGCTGAGAATGTGAGCCCCTATCCGCCGGAGGACTCCGTCAAGAATAATGTGGTGGCATTGCACCCAAGAGTCCAGCACTGGAAACACCCCAAATGCCCGCCAGCAATAGAGCTGACGGGCAGCACAATGGATACTACACATCACTGAACATGACAAAAGTACCCATATGGGCAACGGCACGAGTGAACCTCACAGACGTGACGCTGCTCAGAAGAAGGAGGGTACAGAAGGGCACCTGCTGCGGGGGTCTCCATAGACAGCTCAAGAAGGCATTGCGCTAAGCGAAACGGGGCAGGTGGGACTAAAGGACAGGAACCGCATGATTCACTCACATACGGGATATAAAACAAAACAACAAACAAACACACAAACAATAAAATAAACTCATGGGTACAGGCAATAGAATGGTGGTTACCAGAAGGGAAGGGGGTGGGGAGAGGGTGAAGGGGGGCCGTCAAATAAATACAACGGAAGGAGACTAGGCTTCAGGTGGTGGGCAACAGTAGAGTGTACAGATGCCGTATTAGAAAGTTGTACATCTGAAATTTATATAATATTATTGACCAATGTTACCCCCAATAAACTTAATAATAAAAACGAAAAAAGTCCGCATATAAGAGGACCCACGCAGTTCAAACCCATTTTGTTCAAGGTTCAGCCGTATACACTCACACACTTTGTAAAATACTGAATAAAATACTTTTAGACACTTGTCTGTACCTTGCTTGCTTTCCTTGACTCAGTACCAGGGAGATTTTTGGCAGCACACCTAGACTCAGGGAATAGAGCTGTGATGGCAGAAGTCCAGATGCTCATCCGGGTCCTTAGAGAAGGGACCCCTGGAAGAAAACATCCCGTAGGGGGTACTCCTCAAATCCTACTGTGTAATTCCTGCTCCTGCTTATGGCTGCTAAAGGCTTTGTCCTGGATTCACTGTGTAACCGCATTAAGTCCCTCTGTCTGGCCTCGGTTTTCTCATCTGTTAAATGGGTATTGGACAAGGCTTTTCTCCAAGCCCTCCTGAAGGACATTCTAGAGCTTTGAGGGTACAAGAAGGCTCCAGCTCCGGCCGGACCCAGGGACACTGAGGTTCCAGTCTTCTGTTGAAGCCTGGGGGTTCCCCGCCCCATTGCTCACAGCCCCTGTAAAGAAGGTAACAAGGAGAGCGTAACCAGGCCAGAGCAGGAACGAGGCAAATGTCCTGGGAGCGCCTGAACCGAACCCGGGGCATCTGGAGACGCCAGGCGGGCGGCCTCGGTTTGTGTTGGACGCCTCACAGCCCGCCCGTGGTAACCGAACCGGCTTTTGTTTGTTTGTCTAAATAGGAAGACAGAGGCTTGGGGCTGCCTGGGATGGCTCCACAAACAGCCCCGCGGCAAGAGGAGGCAGCCGGGCCAAGTGGGCAGCCGAGAGGCCTCGGGGACTGGGGATGGGGTGCCCGAGGCCAGGCCAACGGGACTTGCACGGGGATTGGGACGGTGGGCAGGCATGGGCGTCACCTCGAGCCCCCCCTGCAAAGGCAGGGGGACAGGATGGGAGAGGCCTGGCAGGCTTGAGCAAGGCCTAGAGTGAGCCTCCCTCCCTCCCTGCCTCCCTCCCTGCCTCCCTCCCTGCCTCCCTCCCTCCGCCCTGGCTCTGCCCTGCAGCCCCTGACTACATCGAAGGGGACGCAGCCCTGGGGCCCACATCCTGTGAGCTGCCTCTATCCTGCCCATCAACAGCAACTCAGTGTCTAATGGTCCACTGATCTCTCCCTTCTGGGGTGGAGGGGGCAGTGGTCAGTGAATTCGGGCCTCCTCTGGTCAGCAGAAGGAGCCCCCTTGGCCCTCGGGTCTCCAAGGCCCTGCTTCCTCTCCATCCAGGGCAGCCAGGCCTTGGTGGGGTAGGGATGGAGGGGTACCTCCCAGTTTAGTTTTAGAGGCATCTGTTTTCTAATGGAAAAATGGAGATATAGATATAGATGGTATAGGTTAGGTATAATTATAGGTATAGAGTTGAACCACTCGAAAGAGCCATTTTTATAAATAAAAAATGGTCTAATATTGTCAATTTTGTGCGATTTAACCCAATAATTGTAGCTGTATGAATATAAGTGTAATGATGACATCAGTACAGATGTACACACATATACACAGATATATGACACATAAACATAGTTTTAAGTGATACACTAGTCATTGATTTTATCAGTTTTTCAGAATTGGTGCAGACAAATCTCAGGGACCTTTCCTCTGCCCTCTGTGTCCCCCCCCCCCCGCAAGCACAGACCTTGATATAGTCTAGGGGCCCCCGCTGTGTAAGGGGGCACCTCCACAGTGATCAGCACTCCAGGTGGTGTGATCAGAATGACACCTCGTTCACCTGCGGCAGGGCTGGATGGCAGGGAGGGGGCTTTGACATCAGAAAAATCTGGAGTTGAATCACCACCTTGCAGTTTACCACCAGTGTGACCTTGGCTAAGATGTCATCTCCCGGACCCTCCGTTTTCTTATCTGTGAATCAGGGAATACAAACAGGACCTACTTGGCTGGGCCTTTGTGAACATGAAATGACATCATTAGGTCCAACTGTGCAGACTGGCGCATGGAGTGGCTTCTACCCGAGTTTCATCTTCTCAACCCCCTCACCCTTTTCTTACTGGGCTTTTCTTGGCTGTCAGGAAGGAAAAGTTGCTTTGGTCCCTGTGCATGGCAGAGACACATGACTACTTTTAAAATTTTTATTACAAAAGTAACCCGAGTTTAATTTATAAAGTCCAGAGAAATAAAGAGCCCCCTCACCCCATATCTTGAGCCTACCAGTGGGGAATATTTTATAGTTATGGGGAATTCTTAGCTTACAATTTGCAAGTAAATAAAACCTGGCTCAAATCAGTCGAAGACAAAAGGGAACTGAGGCACTCATATGACTGCGATGTTCAGAGGAAGCTTGTCAGCCGTCAGGCTCAGCTGGCCCAGGTGTTAAATGATGTCGCCAGGTGTATTAGTCAGCTCAGGCTACTGTAACCAGTGTCACAGACTGGGTGGCTGAAATAACAGAACTATTTTCTTACAGTTCTGGAGGATGAAAGTCCAAGGTGAAGGTGCTGGAAGCGTTGGTTTCCCCTGAGGCCTCTATCCTTGACTTGGAGACAGCCGCCTTCTCTCTGTCCCTCACTTGCCTCTTCCTCAGTGAACACACACTCCTATGTCGCTCCTCTTCTTATATAGATAGTCCTATCAGACAGGGCCCCACCCTGATGACCTCATTAACTTTAAATACCCCTTTAAAGGGCCCTTCTCCAAATACAGTCACATTGGGGGTTAGAGCTTCAACATATGAATTTCAGTGGGGGACACAGTTTAGTTCCTAACATCAGAGACCTACCGTTTTTCCATCTTAAAATCTGTTTTCCTATGTGTGGCTTTATCCTTTGCAGGAACAATGACCACCAGCAACACTAGGATGACCCAGTCTCCTGAAGTCAGCTTTCTGATTTCCTTTGGAGGATCACCCCTCTTCCTCAGAAAAGGATAGAATGACAAATGCAAGTGTATGCCATGCTGTGTGGAAGCCACCAGGACAAGAGCAGCTTGGGGGTCAGACGTGGGACCTAGGTGTGGCTCATCGGGTGCTCTCACAGGGACTTTGCTCCTGCAAACAGTGATTCAAGGTTAAAGACATGGGTGGACTTTCCTCACCACAGTGGTGGCTTGCCTTGTGGCCAGACCATTCCTATGACTCCACCGCTATGGTGGCTGCTTCCTAGGTTGTCTGATCAGCCCTGTCATATCCCAAGCAGTCAGTTTTATTCACCTCCTGCCAATAAAATTCCTAACGATATTCTCTATCTGTTGCTTACAGCCAAAGGATCTGAATCAGTCAGTGCTCTCATGGCTCTTTCAATTCTAAACTTGTCTGACAGAAGAGACTGTTCCTGAATACTCATATCCTCTTGGTCGAACCTCTAGATGGTATTTCCCAGCCTCCCTTGCAGCTAGACAAGACCATGCGATTAAGTACTGGCCAGTGGAATGGGGGTTTCACATGATGTGTACCCACAGAGCCTCAGTGCAATTCTCTATGAAGAGAATGCTGAGGTCCTAGTGGCTAGTAGGGCCACAAGACAATGAACATCTCCATTAAGCACAGGATCAATCTCATCCCCAATTCCTGATGCCATTTTGGACTTCAAACAAGTGATAAATGAAGTCCTGCTGTCTCAAGCCATAGAGTCTTTGAGGTTTACTTGGTTTACTTGTCACAGCCGCTGGTGGTGTAGACCCTATACATACATACAGTATGTAAAGGTCCCAATAAAGGTCCTATGCTTTCATGTTGGCAAAGAAGACACCCATCAAAGACAAGAAGGGACCACCAGCTGCTGTTTCCCTTGTCAGCCAGAGGAGTAAGCTCCCTTGAACCAGGGGTCGGGCCATGTCTCTTGTGGCACAGAAGAGGCTTGATAAAAGAGAAGGCACAGCTTGAGATGGGCCACACGGGCACTGCTCCTTCATTGCTCCTTCAAGTATAGCTTCCAATTAAAAGTGAATTTCCATCAGAGACTCAGGGGTTTTGAAGTGACTTTCGGATGTTCTGGAGTCTTCCCTTCAGAGTTGGCTGGGTTGGGCCCCTTTTCCCAGAGCACTCTGGGAAGATCCTTCCCTGAGTCGAGAAGCAGATGTTGATTTGCATATATGCATGTTTCTGGCCTCTGATGAGATTAGGAGGTGCATTTTTAATCAAAGCCTCCAGCGAGGCTGAGGCCTAGGAGGCAGACTGGTGGGGGGTGAGGGGGGAGGAAATGTCATAGCAAAGAGGGTGTGGGTCTGGGAGAAAGAGACTCTCAGAAGTGAGCCTTGTTTATAAAGTTGGAATGGGATTGGCAGGGCTTTGTGATTCGCAACCAGGGCTAATAAATGGGGGTGAACTTGGAAGTGAGGAGGGCCATACAACCCCTGCACTATCTACAAATAATTGGACAAGTCCTGGCTTCTCCCTGAGGCTCAGTTGCCCTTAGTGAAATGGATGATTGGGGTGATGCCATTGGACCCACTAACCTTTCCAGGTGATTATGAGATGAAAAAAAAAATCATGTACACAAAATGCTTTGCACCTATTTTTCCCTAATTATGCAGATGGAAGGGATTATCTCTTGGCAGGGTTGTCAACAGGAAGGCTACCCTCCCTCACCCTGGGCTCCTGATCCTGCAGAAGGGGCTGCATTCCAAGTCCAAGGTGTCAAGGGTTCTGTCCTAGAGGAAATACCTTTTTCCCTCCAAGATGCCCCACTTGGAGGCAGGTGTAAATGGAAATTCCGCCTCAGCCCTTCTGGTGAATAGGGACTCCTTACTTTTTTTGGAACAGGATGTTTAGCATGATTCCAGGGTGAAATCCATGCTCCTTGAGGTCTCTTATTCCCAAAGCAGAATACCCTGAAGTCTTTCAAAAGGATGAGCTATGCCTCCATGGATTCCTTGAACACATCATACTTTGCCTTGCCAGACCTTTTGCATTGCCTGTTCCCTTTGCCTGAAATGCTCTTCCCTCATAGTTCACCACCACTTTCGTTCATGTCTCTGCTGAAATGTTACCGCATCGAATGGCCTTCCCTGACCATTCCAGCTTCAGTGACTCTTTTTCATCAATGCCACTCTTTTCCCTCTACTCTAGGGTTTCTCAACCTTGGTACTGTTGGGGCCAGATAGTTCTTTACTGGGGGGATGTCCTGTGCATTGTAGGGTGTTTAACAGCATCTCTGGAGGTTGGGTGCCAGTAGCACCCGCCCTTCAAAGACTATGATGATTAAAAATGTCCCCAAACCTTGTCAATGTGCCCCGGGGGTGAAGTCTTTCCAGCTGAGAATCACCAGTCCAGCCTGTTTTATTTTTCTGTACAGGACTTGGCACTACCTGAAATACATTTTTGTGTGTTTTTCTGATCGTTTGTTTATCACCCATTTCCCCCATGGGAATGTGAAGTCTGCTCAGGCACGGACCCTGTTGTGCCTTGTTCACCAGGGTGCCTCCAGGCCCAGAGAAACACCTGACATGTCGAGGAGTCCAAGGAGTGTTTGTTGAATAAATAATAGAGTGAGAAAAAAAGCAGCTTCAGCAAGCACGTGTCCTATGATCCCTTTAATGTCTGTGTGCACACGCATGCAACAAGGTGCAGAGAAAGGCGGTCTCGTGGCAGCTGGTGCAAAAAGCCTTTCAGAGGGACCCAGGCTCCACCTGAGCAAGGCTGTTCTGCACAAGTCCACTTGGAGCAGGGCGTCCGGGTGTCCTAGCAAGGCCAGTTCCCTCTCGGGCTTCTGAATGGGGTTGAAATTGTTCTGCACAAGACAAAGATACGGAACCCTCTGATGGTCCTCACTATATTCAGAGTAAGAGCTGATGTGTGTACCCATTAAGGACCCACATCCCACACCCTTGTCTCCTTTATTCTCCCCCTCAAAAACTCGGCCTTTCCCACACTGGCCTCCTTGATAGTCCTTGAACATTCCAAGCATATCCTGCCTCAGGGCCTTTGCACTCGCTGTTGCCTCTCCCTGGAACACTCTTAACTTCTCACATGGTTATCTTCATGGCTTACATCTTTCCCCAACTTCTCTAGGCGTCTATTCAGAAGTCACCTTTTCAGGGAGGCCTCTTAGACCACATCATTTATTTAATGTTTGCATTGTCTATCTTTCTCATGAGAGTGTCAGCTCCTTAAGGGCAGGGGCTCTGACTGTTTCATCCTCAGCTGCATCCCCAGCCCCTAGATTATTGCTTAGCATGTTCTTGGTGGCATGTGGATGTGAATGGGTGCATGTGTGTGACTTACTGAATACCATAATGCCAGGGTGGAAAATAATGCCTGGGTGGGTGTTTAGGCTGGTTCCCCAAGGCAGATCCTGAGACAAAGAGTCGCATTTGTGGGAATAACCCATGGGAGTGGGGAAGTGGGACAGGAAAGGGCAGGAGGTGAGAGGGTGCAGATCAAGCCAAGTCCTACAGAGGGCTCCTTGAGCGGAAGACTGCATGAGTCACAGGTCTGAGCTGCGCTGCTTAGGGGCAGGGGAGGTAAAGCATTTACACCCCACACCCATCGAGATGCTCTAGAAGGATGTGCCTGCTCGGGCCCTTCTGCTTTCTGTGCATGCAGGCCAAGCATATTCTAGCAACTCCAGGGCAGCCACCGACAAAAGACTCAGGTGCTGGCCATCGGGAGAGACAGCACACCCAGAACCAAGTCCAGTGTGCAGCCAGACGGGAGGGGGGCTGGGGGTTGCAGGTGATACTATGACTGTGTGGGCTACAGGAGGCATGCTTCATCTTTGTTGAATAAATACTCTAGCCTAGCTCAATTGCAACTGGAATATTCTCATAGCTGAAGAAGTGACTTCATTTCATGCTCCCACCCCACCATCCCCTGCAACTCACGATTCCCATTGCAGTGAGGGTGCTAGGGCCTGCCTGCAGAGTTTGGCATGGGCTAAATGATGGGCATTGCCGTGCCCCCCATCCCTGTTCCCCCAGAGGCTCAGGCAGAGCTGCTCTAGCTCAGGGCTGGTTCATCTGCTTTGCACCCGGAGGTTGAGCCCGTGGGGACCCTGTCACTGGAGCAGACCTTATTTTCATCTGTTTCCTCTGCTGCAACTCAAGTGAATTTCTGATTTGTCCTCTTGCACATCCACACCTTTGCAGAGGCTGTGCCCTACTTGCCACTCTTGACCTTGAAATATATGATCCCCCCTCCTCCCTCCCTCCCTCCCTCCCTCCCTCCCTCCCTCCCTCCCTCCCTCCCTCCCTCCCTCCTTTCCTTCCTTCCTTCCTTCCTTCCTTCCTTCCTTCCTTCCTTCCTTCCTTCCTTCCTTCCTTCCTTCCTTCCTTCCTTCCTTCCTTCCCTCCTTCCAAATTTTGCTTCTGAAATGAGTGAAATCTCCCCACCCCAGCTTTTATCACATGGGGCTGCTCTTGTTGGTCTTTCCATTTGGGCAGCAACTGTGGCCCTGCTATCCCTCTGTCTGTCTGGTCTCCCAGGGCCTGCTAGGTGCCTGGCTTCTAGGATATGTGAGGCCCATGCTTAATAAAGGAACCCATCAACCAATCACCCCAAAGGGCAAGAGGAAAGGAAGGTGCTTCTTAAACCTGAAGGGGCTTCTTGAGGCCTCTTCTCCTACCAGGCATGGGCCTGGGATTGAGCATTCAAGTACGGCTCTGGCCTTTGAGGGTGCCGCCAGGACCTTCTTTCCCACAGACCCTCCTTTCTTTCCCACATCCCGATTCTGCTCTGCTCTCCCCCAGGTTCCCTCCTCTCACCTCCCCCCATCCCCAGCTCCCCTGCCTCCCAGGGGGTGGGGGTGGGGGTTCAGGCCTGGCTTTCCCCCAGTCCCTAGGGCCTCAGTGACTTCTCTCTACCTCATTTCCCGCCCCAGAAACTTGTGGAGCCAAGTCAGACTCCAGTGCCCCAAGAGTTAACCACCCGCAACCTCAGCTCCAACTGTTCATTGTCAAATGGATTTCTTGGGCCAGCCAGAGCCGGGAGCTGGAGCGAGCTGGGCCGAGGGGAGGTTTATTTTTCTGCTGACTAGCATCTCCCAGTTGAGTATCTTTCCCAGGACAAATCTCCAGCCCCCTGTTCCCTGGCTCGCTCTCCCCGTATAAAAACAACTTTATCTCTAAAGAGCAAATAACACCCAGCGCTCATAACAGATGCCAAGAACTGTTTCTGTTTTGATTTTTGAAAATAAAAATTCAACTGTGTTCAATAAAATTCAGAAGCCGCTTCCCTCTGTGGAAATTAAAGGCATCCAAGACGCCGGAGAAGCCACCGACCTCCCTAATTAAAGCCGCAGCAGCGGCGGGGATCCGCTTCCCGCAGCCCGCCGCTCTGCCTGCGCCGAGAACAAAGCCGGCCCCCATCAATATTTCATCCCCTCTTTCTTCCGCGATAACAATGCTGTGTGTTCTGAGTGCGCCCCAAAAAGGCATGCAGAGCTATGCTAATGAGGCTTTGAATAATTGACGCCCCAGATCTCGCTGCTTCCGGGAGCGTGCAGTGTGGCTGGTTGGCTCGGCTCATAATTGCATCTGTTCCTGGTCAAGGCCTCTGTCTGTCTGTCTGTCTGTCTGTCTGTCCAGTTTGGCAGGTCTGGGCTTAGAGAAAGATGAGTCTCAGAACTGAAAGGTGAGTCAGTTCCCAGAAACTGCTTCCCTGCTGAGGTTTTAGGTGTTTGTTTTTGCTTTGAGTTGTATACTGGAGTCGGATCAGATGCGCTACCTTGGGGCCTGCTCAGGGGAGGTGAGCTCGGCACCGTTTCCTGCCGCCCCAGGACTCGCACCTGGCTCTGGGCAGCTCTCTGGGTGCCTGACCCGCAGGAGAGGCGTAGCAAATAGACTTTTAATAGAAGAAAGGAAGGAAAGAAAGAAGGAATGAATGGAGGGAGGGAGGGTGGAAGGGAAGGGAAGGGAGAAGGAGAGCAGGGAGGGAGGAAGGATCAGTGGGTGGGTGAGTAGATGGATGGATGGATGGACGGATGGACAGATGGGTGGATGGTGATTTGTCTCCTCCTAGGTGAGACATAAAAACAGGGAAGACAGTCTATCCTTAGGTCCTTATGTGCAGATTGAACTTAGTGCCTTGTTCTGTACGCAACAATGAGAGGAGCTGGGTGTGGCGGTTACGAGCGTGAACTCTGGGCGAGGCTGCCAAGGTCTGAATCCCGGCTCTGCAGGCACCTGCTGCACAGTCTCGGACAAGGCACTCGGCCTCCGTGTCCTACTTTCCTCGTCTGCACAGTGAGGCTGACCTACCTCGTAGGGTTGTGGTGAGTGTTAGATAGTATAAGCCACTATCACCAGTCTTATTCATTGCATAGGATTGAATTTCAGGCAGCACAACCAAGAGGGTAAGGAAGCGACCCTGGGAGGACTTCCAGGGACTCCAGTGCGTAAAGGCACGTGGCAGGTGTTTATAACCTTTTATTGAATATGTGAGTGAGTGAGTGAGTGAGTCAGAAGGCTACATAGCTTGCACTTTCCTGCTTGGTAGGGAAAGGTGAAACAGAGTTACAGGTAAGCTGGAAGGTGACCCCGATCCACCATCTAATCAACTCCTTTGAAGACACCTTCAGTTGCCACTTTTCCTGGCACAGACTGGACATGCAGAGAACACAATGTCACTCCTTAGGGGTCATTTGTTGTGATGAGCTCGGTGGATGTCACTTGAGTGAAAGCCCCCGTGGAACAGAACCTCAGATTCCCCAGTGTCCCCAAGGCCACCCTAAATTGAGAACTCACTTCCCCTTAGCAAAGAACCCAGTTGTTTCTTTACGCCCCTGTGTTGGCACACACTGTGTCCGGCTAGAGCCAGTGAGGGCTCCTAGGGGACACGCTGACTTTGGGCAGGAATCAGAAATAGACACTGAGTGCAGTGAGCTGCGAAGAGTCACTCTCTGGGAGGCCCATGACATCCTTTATTTATTTGCATTAAAATATTTATTGGGATGTGACGCATCTATAATAGATATGTCAGCCACTCGGGCAGGCCTGCTGGGGAAGAAATCTGGGTGGCCTCTCTCCCAGGCCTCACTATATCCACTCAGTGAATAATTAACTGAAAATACTTCCTGGTGACTCACTGCAGACCAGGTGCTGTACTATGGAATCAGATTTGGTCCCTGCTCTCGAGGAGCAGAGGAATATGAAGAGGGGGCAGAGGTGAAACTAGGGTTTATTGAATGCTTACTGTGTGCTAAGTATTTTACACGAATTATCTCACCTAATTCTCACAACAGCTCCGGAATGTAAGTGGTATAATCATGTTCCCCATACAGATGAATAAAGTGATGCTCAGAGAGGTTAAGTAACTTGCCAAAGGTCACACAGTCTCTTAATCGAAAGTCAAGGTCTTTCCATCAGTCCAGAGACCTCTTTATAAATCTCAACAAATGAAGTAAGTTTGGGTTTGCAAGGACAGGCAGGAGGCTTGGGGTGGAGGACAGTGAGGGGATGGGGAGCTAACCCCAGCAGAGAGGCTGATGACGTGAAAATCATGTGGTCCTCATTTGCTGATCCCTCGTTAAGTGCCAGCCCCTGTTAAAAGCATTGTAGCTCATTCCACTCCCCAGCAACTCTCTAGGGTAGCTGTTATAACCTTCATTTTATGGATGTGAAAATGGGGCTCAAGATGGGGAAGCAACTTGCCCAGGCTCACCAAGTAAGCTGGGATTTGAACCCAGGCTCCAGTTCCCACGACATCTCAGAGAAGATTCACAGTAACAGCAACCGGGCCCTGACTTTGACCTGGCAGCTGTTCAGGGGCCGTATCTGCATTGGCTCATCAGTCTTCATAAGCACCCCTGAGAGCCCGCACTGTCGGTAGCCCCATCTCATACAGTGGAAGCGAAACCACACAGGGGTCAAGTCCATCACGCGTCTGGGGAAGGCCAGAGCTGGGATTTAAGTCCAGACAGTTTGAGGCCTAGAGCCAATCTGTCTAATCCTTGTGACTTACCGCCTCTCTGCTAAGTGCCTGTGGCTGGGCCTTGGCCTGTAGACCGGGCGAGCTCCCCTAGGGAGGGAGAGGGCTCTCCCCTAGGCCAAGGCCACACCTGCTGCCTGGGATCCTGCCGTCTTAGCCCTGCTTGCTGTCTGGGATCCTGTCAGTTCTGCTTTGCCCTTGACTTTCCTTGGTAAGCCTCTATTGCAGGGCTCTGCAGGGTCCCAGAGAGATCCTTCCAGGCTCCTGCCCGCCATCCAACACCAAACCTCTGACCCTTAGCACTGTAGCCCTTTCCGGAGGCCAGTGGACAGTGATCTGGATAGAATGTGTCACTCGGGGCAAATGGACACAGCCACAGCTGCAGAAGGCCCAGAGCAGCCTTTTTGGGAGGCTTCCTGCTTCAGAAGGGAAAGTGCATGTGTGTGTGTGTGTGTGTGTGTGTGTGTGATTGTATATTTTTAGTTAAGAAAAAGTATGGGAAGGCGGGGGCGGGGGAGTGGGTGGGGAGAGATTAATTAAAGAACTTATATGCATATGTGCATAACCCATGGACACAGACAATAGTGTGGGGAAGGCCTGGGGGGGCGCGGATGCGGGGTGGAGGGGTCAGTGGGGGAGAAAAGAGGACATCTGTAATACTTTCAACAATAAAGATAAAATTTTAAAAAAGTAACAAATGTATTTTTTAGTATATCTTTATTAATTTCAGAGAGAGGAAGGGAGAGGGAAAGAGAGACAGAAACATCAATGATGAGAGAGTCCTTGATCGGCTGCCCCCTGCACACCCCCCGCTGGGGATCGAGCCCGAAACCCAGGCATGTGCCCTGACCGGGAATGGGACCGCCATCTCCTGGATCCTAGGTCGATGCTCAACCGCTGAGCCACGCTGGCCGGGCAAGTATGTGGGTTTTAAAGTTAGATGACGTTGTGAGGCAGAAGGAGTCCTCTGCTTTGACCCCCCCCACCTCACCTGAAATTCCCACTCCCTTAAGGCGTCCACTTTCAACTCCTAGAACTCTCTCTTCTACCATTTTCACACTTCCATATAATATTCACTTACTTTTTATTTAGTAGCATTAGTGGTATATAATCGACATACCATAAACCGTACATACTTAATGTATAATATTTGAAAAATTTTGATATGTGTGGTGTTTTTTTTTAATCTTCACCCAAAGATATTTTTTCCGTTGCTTTTCAGAGAGAGAGGGAGGGAGGGAGGGAGGGAGGGAGGGAGGGAGGGAGGGAGGGAGGGAGGGAGGGAGAAAAACATTGATGTGAGAGAGACACCGATTAGTTGCCTCCTGCACGCTCTCCAATCAGGGCCAGGGGTCAAGCCTGCAATCCAGGTACTTGCCCTTTGCCGGAATTGAACCTGGGACCCTTCAGTCTGCAGGCCAAAGCTCTAACCACTGAGCAAAAACGGCTAGGGCTTGACATGTGCTTATGCTCAGGAAACCATCACGAGACTCAAGATAATGGGCATGTTTATTGCCCCCCAAATTTCCTCCTGCTCCTTTGCAATCCCTTCCTCTTGTCTCCCCCCACTCCCCATTTCCATCAACCCAAGCAACCCGTGATCTCTCTGTCACTGCCAATTTGTCTGCATTTTCTAAAATTTTATACAAATATGATCAAACCATATGTACTCTTTTTTAGTTTGGCTTCTTTCACTTAACATAATTATTTTGTGGTCTGTCCAGGTCGTTACGATTACAAGCAATTAACAAGGTTTATTGCTGAATAGTATACCATTGAGGCTGTACAACCATTTACCCATTAACTTGATGGACAGTGAGACTGTCCCCAGTTCTCAGATATTGCAAAAAAGGCTGCTGTGAGCATTCGTGTGCAAGTCTGTGTATGCACATAGGCTTTCATTTCTCTTGGGCAAATATTCAGAAGTGGAATAATTCAGTTGTAAGATACATGTATGTAGAACTTTTTAAGGGAACTTCCAAAGTCTTTTTTTTTTTTTTTAAATATATCTTTATTGATTTCATAGAGAGGAAGGGAGAGGAAGAGACAGAGATAGAAACATCAATGATGAGAGTCATTGATCGGCTGCAGCCCGCAACCCAGGCATGTGCCCTGACCGGGAATCGAACCCCGATCTCCTGGATCCTAGGTTGACGCTCAACTGCTGAGCCACGCCTGGCTGGGCCCAAAGTGTTTTCCAAGTGGTTGTATCAAGTAGTTCGGCACTCCCGTCGGAATGCTCAGCCTTTTTACTTGTAGCCATTCTGACAGGTCCATAGCGGTATCTCATTGTGGATTTAATTCACATTTACCTAATGACTGATGATGCTCAGTATATTTTCATGTGCTTATTTGTCGCCTGTATATTTTCTTTGGTGAAGTGTCTGTTTAAATCTTTGGCTATTTTCTTTTTCATTGGGTTGTTCGCTTTCTTATTATTAAGTTTTGAGAGTTCTTATATATTCTGGATACAAATACTTTATCTGAGATATGATTTGCAAATATTTTCTCACAGTCTGTGGCTTGTCTTTTCATTCTCTAGTGACTTTCAAAGAGCAGAAGTTCTTAATTTTGATGGTGCTCAATTTGATCAATTTTTACCTTTTATGGAGCATGTTTTTTTATGTTTTTTCTAAGAAATCTGGGACCTAGAATTAGGTTTTACATTTTAGGTCTATGGTCCATTTTGGGGTCTATGATTAATTTTTGTACATGGGGAGAAGTATGGACTGAGGCTCATTTATTTGCTTATGGACATCCAATTGCTCCCCATCATTTATTGAATAGAGTTTCTTCATTGAATTCTCTTTGCCCCTGTGTTGAAAATCGGTTGTCTATTTATATACTCTGTTCTGTTTCATTAATCTATTTGTCTCTCTGAACACCAATACTACATTGTGTTGATTACTGTATTGATGACTTGATGTCAGGTAATGTTAGTCCTTCAACTCTGATCTTCATTTTCAAGAAAGTTTTGGCTATTCCAAGTCCCTCACATTTCTGTATGAATTTTAGAACCAGCTTGTCAATTTCCACAAAACTTGGTTTCTGATTGGGATTGTATTGAATTTAGAGATCAATTTGGGGATAATTGAGATCATAACAATATTAAATCTTCTGATTTATAAACATGATATATCTCTTCATTTATTTAGGTTTTATTTAATACCTTTCATTAATGTTTTTTAGCTTTCAGTGCACAGATCTTGTACATCTTTTATCCGGTTTATCCTTAAAGTATTATATATTTTCTAGTGCATGGTATACTTTATTCCAATTTTCAATTATTCATGATAGTATGTAGGAATATAGTTGATTTTGGTATGTTCATCTTGAATGCTGCAACCTCATTACATTCACTTATTAATTCGGGTAGCTTTGCTATAGATGCCATAGGATTTTCTACATAGATGATCACGTCATCTGTGAATAAGGGTATTTTTATTTGTTACTTTCCAATATGAATGTTTTTTGGTTGTTTTTCTTGCTTTATCACATTGGCTAGACCCTCTAATGCAATATTAAATAGAAATGGAGGGAGTGGACATTCATGCCTTTTTCTTGAACTTACTGGGAAAGCTATCAGTGTTTCACCATTAAGTATAGCATTAATTATGGGGTTTTATACATGACCTTATCTTGTTGGGAAAGTTCTCTTTTATTCAGTTTGTTGCAATTTTTTAAAATCAGGAATTAATATTGGACTTTGTTGAATGTTTTGCATACATCTATTGGAATATTCATATGGGTTTTCTTTCTTTTTTTAAAAAAAAATATATCTTCATTGATTTCAGAGAGAGGAAGGGAGAGGGTGAGAGAGAGAGAAACATCAATGATGAGAGACAGTCATTGATCGGCTGCCTCCTGCAAGCCCCCTACTGGGGGTGGAGCCCACAACCCAAGCATGTGCCCTGACTAGGAGTCGAACCTCGATCTCCTGGATCCTAGGTCGATGCTCAACCGCTGAGCCATGCCGGCTGCACATATGGTTTTTCTTCATTGGTTTGTTAATATAGTGAATTCCATGAATTAATTCTCAAATCTAAAACCAACCTTGCATTCCTGGGATAAATCCTACTTGGTCATGATGTAGTATCCTTTCTACTCATTGTTGGATTTAAATCGCTAAAATCTTAAGAACTTTTACTTCTACGTTCAGGAGGGATATTGGTCTGTAGTTTAATGTCTCTGTCAGATTTTGATATCAGAGTAATGCTGGCCTATGAGAGTTGGGAAATATTCCTTCTTCTTTAATTTTCTGGAATAGTTTTTGTAGAATCGGTATTATTTTAAAAAGAAATATTTAGTAAAGTTAATCAGTGAAGACTCCTTGGTCTGGAGTTTTCTTTATGCAGAATTTTTTTTATTTTTACTAAGATTAAATTTCTTTAATAAATATGAGTATTCAGAATATCCATCTGTTTTTGCATGAGTTTTGGCAGTGGTATGTTTTTTAAGGAATTTGTCGATTTCATAAAGCTATTGAATTTATTAGCATAAAGCTGTCAGTAGGAGATTATTCTCTGTAAATATTTGTAGAATCTGTAGTGATTTCACTTCTTTCAATGCCGGTAGTGATAATTTTCACCTCTCTTTTCTCCCAGATTAACCTGGCTAAAAGTTTATCAATTTTATTGACCTTATAATACCAGCTTTTGGTGTTAATGATTTTTATTTATTGCTTTTCTGTTTACTATTTATCGATTTCAACATTGATCTTTATTCAATTTTTACTGCTTACTTTGGGTTTAATTTGTTTCTTTAATTTTTTGGTTTTGTTTCTTAAGATGGAAGTGGATGTCATTGATTTAATACCTTTACTGTTTTGTAATATACTTGTTCAGTGCTATCAATTTCCCAATGTACTGTTTTAGATGCATTTCACACACTTTTATATTGTCTTTTTTTTTACATTTATTTAGAAAAAAATCTAATTTACCTTTTATTTTTGTTTCTTTCACTCATGGTTTATTTAGAAGTTGTTAAATGGTTTCCAAATATTTGGAGATTTTCCAGGTTTTTTTCTGTAATTAAGTTCTAACATAATTTCATATGGTCAGTGAACACACTTTGAATCTTTTAAAATTTATTGAGACTTGTTTTACGACCCAGGATATAGTCTATCCTGGAGAATAGTCTGTGTGCATTTGTGAGGAATGTATATGCTGCTATTGTTGGGTAGAGCGCTCTATAAATGTCAATCAGGTCAAGTTGATTGATACTGCTGTACAAGTCTTATATAGCCGTACTGATTTTCTGTCTACTTCTTCCTTCAATTATTGAGAGAAGGGTATTGAAATTTCCAACTGTAACTGTAGATTTATCTATTTCTCCTTGCAGTCCCATCAGGTTTTGCTTCATATATTTTGAAGCTCTGTTATTAAGTGTATAAATGTTTAGGATTACTATATCCTCTTGATGAATGGACCCCACTATTACTAAAAAACAAACTTCTTTGTCTCCAGCCTGCCACAGCAATGTTTGGTCTAGGACTAATTATTCCCTGCTATTGGGGCAAGACCCTTCTGAGTACTCTACTCAGTGCACCATGAATTATAAGGGGTTTCCACTCTGCCTGGTGGAAATAGGTATCATTGCTCCAAATACTATTCTCTTTAATCTTTCTGGGTGGTTCTTTGCCCACTTAGGGAAGCTTTCTCACGTGCATGTGCTGATCAGCACCCTACTGAATATTTCAGGGGACCTTCTGCAGATCCATGTGCAGCTCCCTCCTGTCCCATACTCTTTCTTTCCTGTGCACCTTAGCTCCTTACTTTTCCTGAGTTCTTTGTTCCATTTCCCAAACTCAGGAATCCACTGGGTCCCACCTGGGTTTCTTCTTCCTGTGTCATGGCCTAGAAACTCACTCAAGGCAATAGGCTAGGGTAATGGTGGGCTTCCCTTATTTGTTTCCCATCTCTCGGAGACCCGTGTCCTTCGTTATCTCATGTGCAATATCTTAAAAACCATTGCTTCATATATTTTGCCTAGTTTTATCATTGTTTCAGGTGGAGCATAAGTCCAGTTCTTGCCATTCAATTTCGGCTGGAAATGGAAGACTTTAGCTAGTTTTTAATTGTTCATTTTTAGGTATCTGTGTTGACTACGAAAGCTAAAGGCTTATGTTTCTAACAAAAGATCCTCCCCCCTCCTACCCCCACACCTTTCTCTTCCCCCACCCTCCCAATACAGATTTGATTAAAGTAGCATTAAAAATTCACATTATTATGACTTTGAAGATGTTACTCACAGCTGAGTCATATGGTATACTGGGACCGATATCCTCTCTTTCATATCCTTCAGTTGTCAGTAGAGTTAACATTTGCCTTTTTTCAAGGCTTGCTTTCTTGTCTAATGGTTTATTCTTTTAATTTAAGACTTTCATACTCAAATAACATGAAAGTCGGCAGTGCCTGGAGCAGAAAGGTTACTGAGGGATCTGGGTTATGTGGGCCGAGGCTGTTATTCTAGTCTTACCTGTGTTGCTAATACTCTGCGTGACCGCAAGCAAGTTTTTCCCCTTTCAAGCCCCCCCCCCCTTACATATTGGTGACGTGGGCAGGAGGTATGGTGATTTCAAATGTCTCTTCTAGATCTCGAAGGTGATGCAGGGATGGGTGGCCATACCGACATTGGGGGGGGGGGGTGTCTAAGAAGTTCCCTGGACCCTTGCCTCAATTCTGGCAAGACTCAGGCAATTTTTGGCACATAAAGTGGGGGCAGACATGGTCATCTGGGGTCAACGACAGAACCAATGATGAGTTAGGTGTCCCACTTTCTTTATGCGATTGCTCTGAGGGTGAAATTAATGGGGAAGTCCCAGCAGGTTCCTGGCACATAGTAGGCACCCCGAAGTCTCCCTCCCTTCTCTGGCCTGTCTCCTTATGTGTCCTCGGGGGAGCCTGGCTTCACCGCAGCAGGGGGAACAGTAGCCACGCCAGCCATCCTCCACCCGGCTCAGCCTCTCTGCGTTTGAAAACTTCCAAAGCAGGAGAACTTTTCTTCCCAGGCCGGCTCCGTCTCGCCGCCACCATGAAAGCCCCTCGCCTTCCCCCAGGGCCTGCTCCATCTTAAGAGAAAACCTCAGCTCCTCTCCGCCTGGCGAGCGCGCAGCAGCGTCGCCGGGAAAGGAGGGCGCCGAGGGGGACGCGCTAATGGGGGACGGCTCGGCAGAGCAGAGGCGCGGCGGATAAAAGCGGGGGGCGCCTCCAAACTCGGGTCCTTGTTCTGGGGAAGAAGGGCCGGGCCTGCTCGGCGCGGCAGCTTTGAGAGCAGCTGCGGTGGGATTTCCCGGCAGAGGCTCCGCGCGCAAATCAATAAGCGGGGCCGCTGTTTGGAGAGGCAGCAAGAAAGGCCACTAACGAGGCCAGATTGTAACAGTTCTGCGAGCAGCCACAATGCTCACCTTACACGGCGCGGCCGCGCGGCCTAAATAATAAATCACAGCGGCCGGCGGGCGGCGGCGGCGCCGGACAGCGCGGCGCGTGTGGCTGCGGAGCGCCCCGCGCCATGAATTATTCACCGCGCGGCGGCGGAAAGCGCGGCGGCGGAGGGGGTGCGCCCCGCAAACAGGTGCGGGCGCGGAAATCTGCCTTTTGATGGCGAGCCGGGGCCGGGGCCGGGCCGGGCCGGGGCCAGGGCTGGGCCGGGCGGGCGGGAGGTCGGCGCACGGGCGCTCGGGGCGCGGGGAAAAGCTGGGATTAATCAGGGGCGGCCGCCGACGCCCCGCAAGAGCGATTTGCCAGACTCCGGGGCTGGGAGCAATTACAGGCGGGCGGGCGGGCAGGGCGGGCGGCGAGGGCCTGAGGGGGCAGGCGCCTGTGCCGGTGCGAGTGTGCGAGTGCGAGTGTGAGTGTGTGAGTGTGAGTGTGAGTGTGCGAGTGCGAGTGTGAGTGTGCACGCGCCTGCTTGCCGGCCTGCGCGCGTGCTCCGCGTGGTTAAGCGGGCACGTGAGTGCGTCCACGGTGCGCTTGGGTGGTGTGCGTGGTCAAACATAGGTATGCGTTCCATTTGTGGGTGCACATTGTGCACTTGCGTGCATATATACTGTGATCCGTGCGCATGGGTGTACATGGGATGGGGGTGCACCGATTTAAATGTGTGTGCTGACATGTATCTGCAGTGTGAGTGTGCAAACACGCACTGCACGGGTGTGTGCACGCGTGGTGCATTTGCTGTGCATACCTGGTGCGTGTGAGGTTACACATTCACGCGGGCATGTATATACAGTGCATGTATGCTTTCGTGTGTGTGCATAAGTAAATACGTGTGGTTCCCTCTGCACAGACAGCATGTGCAAAATGCATGTGGGTATATGCAGGGTATGCATGTGTGTGGTGTGTTTGTGCATGAATACATGGTGCATGGGTGTGCACATACAGTGTGCATGGCAGTCATATGATTGTACAAATGTGGCATGTGTGTGCACGTGTGAATGTGTGTGGTTATGCATGCATATGTGCACGTACAGTGCATTTGTGTATACATAGTGCATGTGTGTATTCATCCGCATTTTATGAAGTTTTAAAGGTTTGTGGTGTGCATGCATTGTACGTGTGCACTTGTGGATAGTTGCACACACATGCATAGGTGTGTGGCAGCATGTGTGCAAAGGTACTCATGCACTGTGAGTACTTCTATGATGTGGTCTTGCTAGTGCCAGTGCATGTGCACATGGCTGTGCATGTACTCATGTGTGCTCATGCCTGTCTGCAGGGCACATGGATCTAAGTGTCAATCTCACTGTAGCTAGGCTAGCTACATGTTTGGGCCAGCCATGCTCTCCCCTCAGTGCTCATCTAAAAGCAAGTCCTAAATGTCGCTGCAGCCATAAAGCAAAATACAACCCATTCAATCTCCAAAGAACTGATGAACGATATGCATTTTTCTGACGGTTCCCTGGGAGGCCAAGAGGGGCTTCACACCCTGTGTTGCACTCCAGAAATTCTCTGAAAGCCACTTCAAACACCTCTGTCTTTTTCCACAGTGCCCCATGGAGCTGCCGCATCGTTTCCTTCCTCTCGCTACTCTCTCCTATCAGCTTGCCTCCATATCTCCCTCACTGCACCCCCTTTCACCTAGACACCTCCCTAAAGCTCCCTAAACTTCTGAAGCAGAGTTTACCCCTCTCTCTGGATTTCTTCAACCTGTGCTTCCATCCATTCCACGCAAAAGGTCCTCTGTCTTTAGAAGTGAGAGTGGGGAGATGAGCAAATGTAAATAAAATGTAAATTAGTTCTTTGCAGTTGTGTGTTTTCATGGGTTACAGATACAGGCGTGCCTGCTCGCACATGGCAGTGCGGGTGCAGAATCACCTCCACCGAGCAGGTGACAGAGCAGCGTAGGACACGGAGAAAGAGCATCCTGAGTAAAGTTTGCAGATCATTTAAATTTTTTCAAAGCCTGTTATTTTGGGACCAAGTTTGGCAGAGTTTAGTTGTTCTTCATTTACTGAGAAAACATTTACTGAGTACCCACTCTGAGCCCAGCACGGTGCTAGGCACTGGAGATGCAAAAAACCAGTAAGGCAGATTCTCAGACTTGAGGATCCTAGGAGGCTAGCATAGGTGAGACCCGTACACCAGCCACTTGGACACACAGGAAGTAGTTGGTGCCCTAAGGCAAAGAAAGTGCCAGAAAATTCAGAGCAGGGAGAGATGCCTCATGGCTGGAGAACCCAGAGGTCTTCCTGGAGGAAGTGGCACTGAAGTTGGGCTCAGAAGAGTGGGGAGGATTTGGCCATACCAGGACGGAGACACGAACTCCTCGTGGAGGAGTAGGGAAAATAAAGGCCTAGTGGTATGTCTCAGTTAGAACTGAAACCACTCCAGGTATTCCAACAGAGAGAATTTAACATAAGAAATTGTTAGAGACCGAAAAGGTGAAAAAATGACTCTAGGCTTTCATGGAGTTTGCAACTATAGGAAGTGGCTGCCAACTCCAGAGCTAGGAAAACAGAGGGAAGAAGTTGGGATTTCTAAAATTTAGAAGCCTAGTGGAGCCCCTTCGGCCTGGCATCCAGACGTCTGAGGAGGGACCACCACTTGGCTGGTGCCAATGCCTCTGGGCTTAAAGGAGGTCTCTATAGGTTAAGGAATCAGGCTACTGGGAAGAGGGCATTGTCACCTGGTGCTGGTATCTCTGAGGGCTGGTTCTACAAAAATTGGAAAAATTGTAGCCTGAGCTCAGCCACTGCCTCGGGAGAGAATGCAGCTGCTGGGGCAAGATGCATCGCTGGGATGATATTTGCATGCACCACAGCAGACAGAAGTCCATAGGAAGAGGCAAGTCCCTTGTCATCCTCCAGCCTTACAGTGTCCCTCTAGTGACCCACTGACAGAGCCTTGCATGGAAACAGAACTGTGGTTTGCACAGCCCCAGCTCCCACATCACAGAGCTAATGGAAGGGCAGCTTTGGAGCTGAGACAATAACTTCATTAACTGTCACAGTCTGCCCCTCCGGCCACTTGGCATCGGAAGGCATGCTTTATACCGATTTCAAACTCCATCAACCACAAAACAACTCTGTGTGCCTGCCCTTCTCCCCACAATGAGGAGACACATTCTCAACGGACATTGTATCCATCTCTGAGAGATGGTGCCGGTAGAAAAAGAGGGGTCACTATGGGAGCAAAGAGAAATCCAGACTGATCCTCCTGACTAGACTCCCACAGAAGGGCCTTGGGGAGGGGTCAGCAGGTTGCTCAGAGAGGGGTCTGTCCACACTCTGGAACAGAAAGCTAAAGCCTCTGGCCTCTGCCCCTTGGAGCCAGCTCCATGGACCCAGAGCCTGCACATGTTCTGGGTCCCACAAGTTTCGTTAGGCCATTTCCCCACTCGGTTTTGTCTTCTATCAAAGGGACTGTACCTTCAATGAGAGCCCAGAGGAGGGTGTCAGGCTGTTAGAACAGCCTGTAGGCAGCAGGATGGATGGTGGGTTTCAAGGCCACACTTCCTGTTGGCTTGCGCTCGGCCCCCGATGGCTCTAACTTAGAATGAGCTTAGCGAGTATGTCCATGGGTCTCATGTGTGGTGTAGAGCAGGCCCGAGAGGCTGGCACCCGGAGCCAGGAGGGGTACCTCCATAGCCAGCCCAGATCCACACAGGCCTTGCAGGAGGAAGGCAGAGACTCCAGCTTCTTCCTGCCTGGGTTGAGAGGGGCTCCTGCTTGTGTCCCCCCGTGGGAGCACAGAGGCAGGCCAGGCCAGTAGGGAGCAGGCGTGATCTCCCTGCCACTTCCTTTCTCAGGCCCTGCTTATGCCCAGCTTCATTCTAATGATGCCCTCATGGTTCAGGGTCAGATCTGTTGTGCCCGCCTGCACCCTTAGGATGACTGCTTTCTTACGGGTACTCCAGGGGCCTGCCACGCTGACCACAGGAAGATGAGGCTGGGGGAGAATGCCAGGCGTCCGCAAGGCTGCCACGTGCAGTGTGCAGGCTGTGTGCTGCCCAAAGGCTCCTGGCCACAGAGGCAAGTGGGGGCTGCAAAGCAGCCTGAAATCCTCCTTGAAGGTGGGAAATGTTATCTAATTCTTACAAAAACACTACCTGGGTTAGTGCTGGAACTGGATACTGAGGCAGCCAGGACAAGGGACATCTCCAGAGAGCTGCATGTGACTGAGCTCTCAAGGACTGAGTGGTCCTCACCCATTAGAAATCTCTGAGCAGGAACGATTCCCAGCTATTCTCATGTCCAGACAGACCCTGTCTGTCTATCTACCTGTCCACAGCCACCAGTGAGGCCTGAGACTTGGACAGTTGAAGAGTGACTCTCAGGCCTAGGTCCCTGGAGGCAGAGTTGAGACCAGACCCCAGGTGGGAGCTCTATTCAGTCCCTCAGTCCCCAGACAACCTTGAGGTCTACAAAGAAGAAAGACTGTCCTATCATCACAGGATGGTGGCAGGCCTTGTGGTCAAGCCTAGCCACTTCTGTGTACCCTTGGGCAAATGGCCTAACTTCTCAGTGCCTCAGTTTCCCCCCTCTGTGAAATGGGGCCAATAATAGCTCCTCCTAGAGCCACTGCGAGGACTAAATAAAGAGGGAACCAAAATAGCTACCACTCCATGTGGACTAGTCCAAGTACTTCACGTGCACGAACTCATTCAACCCTCGTAGACCCCTTTGTACTGGAAACTATCAGTAGTCTCACTTTAGAGGTGAGAAATCTGAGGCTCAGAGTGGTTAGTAACTCACTCGAGGTTACAGCTACTCCAGGGCTGGGGTCCGAGCCCAAGCAGGCTGCAATGGCCTTGTGATGCTGCTGCTCCCTATCTGAGAACACGCAGAAAGCTGCCAGCACCGCCCAGCACATGGTGAGCTGTCAATAATGGGCTATCGTTATATTTCTTGGATTACAATAGGTCCTGCCTGATTGGGGTCATCTCTATAAGTTAGATGTCAGCTGTCGCTATGGGTCCCCAGCCAAGGCCCAGACCCACTGTTCCAGCCACTGGGTTTCCAGGGACTCCAGGCCCTGATGTCCCAGCTCTCAGGCCCTAGGCCTGGACTGTCCCTCCTCCTCGCTCGCAGCTGTAGGTCTGCAGCTGACATGCACGTAATTAGTTCAACCACCTGCTGAGCCCTGGCGAGAGCGTTATCAGTCTCTCTGTGTCTCGGGCAGTGATGGGCTCCTCATAAGCAGCTTTGGAGGGAGATGGGGGAGAGATCTGAGGAGCAGAAACACATTTTCTCCCTCCTGCTCGCAGATAAAGCCGCAAGTAACCAAGCAGGCTCCCTTCTGGAAGAAGGTCCCTGGGCTGCGCAGCAGCGCATAGAAATGACTCATTTCCAGCCAGGCACTTGGGCCTGTCAGTGCAAGCTCCTAATCCCCAGGCCTGTGGTCCCCGGGTGCCACTCTGATGCAGTGAGTTGGGTGACAGGGCCTGGGAGGGGGGTGATGCACCATGGCCCTGGCCGGATACAAAGGGGCCCAGTGGTTAGAGAGGACACTGTGTGGTCCTGCCCCTCCGAGCTGCTCCCCACTCAATCAGAGGGGCAGGCGCGGGCTATAACCCAGGCCCTCCCGGGCTGCACTGCACTTTAGGCAGGTGTGTCATCTCATAACCTAGGATGGCTGGAAAGCGCCATCACACTGATGAAGGGCATTTCCTGTGTTAACTGTCAGAGACAGTATTGTCTCGTGACAACCTGGCTTTGAATCTGGTTCTACCACTGATACGCTGTGTGTCCTTCAACAAGTGACTTGACCTCTCTGTGCCTCAGTTTTCCAATTTATAAAATGATGAAGAAAGTGATTGTGGGCTGCCATAAGGATTAAATATACTGTTCCATGTGCAGTATTTAAAACGGTGCCTGGTGCAGAGTAAATGCTCAATGCCTGTGGGTTGTCATTGTCACATTGTGGTGTTTCAATGTAAGATAGAGGGCCATTTATCGTGAAGCGTGTTGATATGCAACATTTCCTTCAGTGGGTTGAAGGATCTGTTGTAGCACCCTCTCTGGACAGTGGTTGCCATTGACCTCATGAAAGGAGGTCCAGGGACAGCATTTTTGGAATTGGGGCCCATTGTTCCAAGGACGATTCATCATCACTGCCCAGAGCTGAACACAGAATTCTTGAAATGCTGAGCCCGAAAGGAGCAAGTGAGATGATCGACTGATGCCTGCCCAGGCCCGAGATAAGCAGGAAAGGGCCTGTAGTGTGGCTTCCCGAACAGGGGGCGGAGATGAGTCCAGTGCTAGGAGTTTATTTGGGAAGCGATGCCAGGAAGCCCCCTGAGGAAGTGGGGCAGTGAGACAGGGAAGCAGAAATCCAATGAAGGGGCAGTACTGAGAGGGCTCCTGCTGGGACAATGGGCCCTGTCCTTCTGGAACCTTCTGGAAGCTGTAACACATACCTCAGAACCACCCTACTCGGGGGCAGGGCCGCTGGAAGATTTAGCCGCCAACGCTCACGGTTCCTTCCTGGAGAGCTGCTCTTGTGGCAGGAACTCCTTGGCACTTGCAGCTGGTTCCAGAATGTGGTGTGAGCATGCTCCCACAGCCAGGAAATTGCCCCCGAGTGGCAAGCTCAGTAAGCTGGAAGACACCGGGAAGGTCTGCATGACCTTTGGGTGGGCTGGGGATGTGGCCGGGTAACCTGGCCTGAGTGCTTTGTGTGTGCTAGGAACCAGAAATAGCCGGGTGAATCCAAGCTCGCCTCTGCCCTTAGCTGTCCAGCCTGGTGCAAATGGCAGAGGCCACCCCGTCTCCCTGGAAGGGGAAGAATACACCCAGAGCAGCTAATAAATGGTTCCAAGTGGTTCCTTTTCAGAGACTTTTATTTTTAAAAGCAGGGCCCAGGGGCTGAGCTGGGACTGGCAATTAGAGGCTGCGTCTGTGTAGAAGGAGGGGAGGCGGTGAGGAACCTGGACACCTCAGAAAAAGTAAACTTATTAGGCAGAGGAGGATCTTCCAGGTTATGAAATTTAGAAAAGCTCTATCTGAAGTAGCACTAATGATGGCCACTTTATTGATGTTTAATTCAAAAACAAGCTAACGCAAGCGCCCTTCCCTTGGACTGAGAAGGAGGCGGGAGACTTTCTTCTAATAATTTACTTAAACTGAATTTCATATGGAAAATTAATTTGTCTGGAATAAAAGCAAGACATCAGTTCAGAAGTGAGAAGTCACCTTGAATGAGCCTGTCCTCACAAGGACAGCTTACTGTCCTCCAAGGTCAGAATGCTCCTTCTGGCAGGCAGGCCAGGCGTAGAGCTCTGCTGTATTGGGGGGTTCTTGGGGGCTGTATTAGTTTGCTATCGCTGTGTAACAAATCTCCACCAATTTAGAGGTTTAGAACAACACAAATTGCTTCTCTCATAGTTTCTGAGCATGGGTTAGCTCAGGTCTCAAGGTGTTGGCTTAGGCTGCATCGCATTTGATTCTTAGGGTCCCTTTTCAAGCTCATTCAGGTTGTTGCCAGAATTCAGTGCCTTGAAGCTGTAGAATTCATGATGTTTTTCTCTTTTCTTCGAGGCCAGCAGGAGAAATGTGTCTTGGACCTTCACCTTCACCTGATTAGGCCAGGCCCACACAGGATAACATCCCTCTGGTTAATTCAAAGTAAATTGATCAGAAACCTCATTACAGGACTGAAATCTCAGGCTCTCCCCCCACACACATTCTAGGGTTGGGAGCTGGACAGGGTGTGTACCCAAGGGGGCTGGGATCTTGGGGACCATCTTAGAAGTCTATCTCCCACAGAGGCAGAGGAGCTGGGTCCAGCTGAACCTTCACCAGCTCTGAGACTATGGGCAAGCCATGTGTGCTGCTTGGCCTCTGTGTTCTCACCTGTACAACAGGTTGGCAATTCTAGCCCTGCTGGCCTGAAGAGGAAGAGCAGAAGCATCTTAAATAACTAACCGGGTAAAAATTCCACTCATCCAAAATGGCAAGGTAGCCCTGGCTGGTGTGGCTCCGTTGGTTGAGTGTCATCCCACGCACTGAAAGATTGCCAGTTCCATTCCTGGTCAGGGCACATGCCCCGGTTTTGGGCTTGATCCCTGGTAGGGGGCGTACAGGAGGCAGCAGATCAATGTTTTTCTCTCACATATCAATGTTTCTTTCCCTCTCCCTTCCTTTCTAAACATCAATAAAAGTCTTAAAAAAAAAAAAAAAAAAAAAGACAAGGTAAAATGATTAGAAACAGTATATACTTACTGTTGCAAAGGTTTTACCTTAAATTTGATAAGTAAATGAGTAGTCATTGATTTTTTTTCATGTAGGACCAAGGCAATTTTTTTGAGCATGACCCTCCCCACTGGAGTTCCAGGTAATCATTTTTACATGAATGAAACACATAATATTCCATCTATAATTTCTTATTTTCTTCAATGTGGAGTGAGAACTAAAGTTCACACGCAAAGCAATGCAAATGCAGAATCTGTCCAGATATTTACAACATTTGCAGACTTTTCTAGTTATTTTGTTCCCTCTTTATTTGACAACACATTTTCTGAGATAATTGTCTTTACTGAGACTTTCCAAATCATTTACCTCCCTGGTTTTGCACTCCCATTTCATTGGCTTATGTAATATTTAATGTCATTATGTAATTACAAGAACAAACATCACTAGCCCATAACCAAGTTTGGGGAAAAAAATCAACCAAGCTGGGATGAATCTGCCCAGTTCCACCATGGTGCACATGTGCGTGGGCACACTGAGAGTGATGTACCAGCCGGGACATTTGGCTGCTGTGGGCAACAACCAGGCTATTTGGAGAAGAAATAGGTACTATTGGCCAATCTGCCAAATTAGTTAGAAGGTCGGTTGGGAGAGCTACTGAATTCTGAAAATGGGACACGCTTTCGCACTTATGAAGTTGGGTATGAGTCTGAATGATGTGGGGGGCTGGCCCTGCTGTCCGATGCCTCTTATTTATTTGATTGCCTTGAGGCCAGGCCTCCACCTTGATGTCATGAGGGTGGGGGTAAGGTACCCTAGAAAAGGAGAGGCCCTTTTGGGGAGGCCTGTGGGCTTAGTCCAGCTTCCTTTGACCAGGACTATAACTGTCCTATGGGGGTTGTAGGGAAAGCTGCTTGGGGACAAGATCAGTAACTGAGTTTCTGATCTAGCAAAAAGCACTTGGTCACTTGGTCACTTGGTCCAGATCCAAATGGAGTGGGGATGGGCAGATAGCATTGTTCCCATTGTACATAAGGGCAAACTGAGGCCAAAGAGATCCCCAAAAGCCATTCAGTGATTTGGAAGTATAAGAGGTGAGAATCAAATATAAGACCTGGGGTCATAAAAGCTGCAGCTGAGAATTCAGTGGAGAACTCAGCAGGGCTCCCAATCTGTGGGTCTGTATAGCTGAGTCCACTCTGATTGGTCAGTGTCCAGGCCTTACTGTTACTAATAATACATTATATAACATATTAATACATAATATATTAATATGATTATAATTTATAAGATTGGTATAATAAAATTGATAATGCCTTACTGATAATTAAATTTCTGACCTGGCTCCAGGCTGGGCACAACTGGGGAATGGCAGAGACTGGGCAGGGAGAAGCTGCAGGTCTCCAGAATCTGCCACAGAACCCATCTCTGAGAACATGACTGGGCCTTGGCTTAGAGAATGAGGTTGGGGGACCCCAGCCCAACTCCAAATGGGTTTCTTCACCAGTCATGCCCACCAGTGGAAAAGGTATGTGCCCCTCCACTTCATATTTTCAGTCCCCCAAACTGAATGCATCACCTGACTCCTGGGGCCCCTTTCCATTCGATCTCCCCATCTGATCAGTCCCTTGGCCTCTGATGGATTTACAAGTCCAGCTTTGGGCCCGGGTTTTCTGTGCCTTCCCGTGTGCTGCTCAGCATGGATGTCTTAATACGCCAGCTGAGACTTCTTAAATCCACATTGAAACAACTGTTGGGTTTTTATACCGTTGTAAAACTCTTTGTAGGGTATTCATAGAAAATGTTTTATTAATTGCCATATGTTTATTGATTTCTCTTTCATGTCGGTTCTTTTGTTCTTTCTTTGTAGTGGCAAAAGATCTCTCTGCATCATCATTTGCAAGTTATCTGAAATGTCAAAGGTGTTCTTTTGAAGTTTATTACAGATCACATACCATAAGGCCCGGACGCCGGTCTTTACAGCGAGGGGGGATTCCTGCACGGACTTTCAAAGCTCACCAAAGAATTGAGATCATCTTGGTTTAAAACAAGACACACACACAAAACCCCGATTTATCATGTTTTACAATTTTCCCCATTTTGTAGGGTGGGGGTGGGCATGGCAAAGAAATTTCAACAAAGAGAAATGAACAAATGTGTTGGCCTCTTTCTATTGTGGGTCCCCCTCTTCCTCTCACAATCTCGTTGCCGCCCAGGCAGGGGATGGCTCTGGCACCTTCAACCTGCAACCTTGCAAACCTCCAGCAGGAGGTCCCCTCAGCTACCCTGAGAAAGGGGGATAACCGTGCCAGCTTTCGCCTCCCTAGTTCAACAGAGCCTGCTCCTGGTGAGGTGCTCAAGGAAGACCCCTGGGAAAAGGACCCTCCTTGACAGACGGAGGTCCCAGAGGTGCCTGGGCTCTGCCCCGGGACCCAGAGGGGTAAGGATTGGAAGAGGGCCAGTGCACAGTTAATAGGGTAATTTCCCAAGCTTTAAGTGAGCTATTGATGTCTAAGTCAGCAGAGCATTTTCTTTTGAAAACCCAAAAGTCATTTTTTAAAAAGCTTAACCAGGAAAAACTCGCACTTTGATCTAGACAGGGTTCGAAGAGGATCCACGCACTTACCACGAAAGCATGAGGAATTATTTTCCATTCCCCCTCCCCTCCCTAGGGAAGGGATGGCTCCAGCCATCTGGAATCCAGCCCAGGCTTGGGCTGCACTATCCTGGTGCCCTGCGGTGGTTCACTGTGCCTTCAGGACCCTCGATCTCCCCATCTGTTAAATGGGCATAATGATCTCTAGCTGACCTTGGTCTTCAGGAATTAGGGAGGGTCCATTGAGGCCTAAGAAAATAATGTCCTATCTGGAATTCCTGCCTCCTTGGTCTTTTCCACTAACTGTCAGGATTCTCCCTGGGTTCCCGTTCTCTCCGCTTGGCTGGGAATTGGGGCTAGGGGCAGGCGGAGGGTGGGAGGGGTGGGGTACACAGGCTGAAAACTCAGTGCTTGTTCCTGCCTTCGTCCATCTGCGCCTCCCTCCTTGAGCCTGGGCACCTGGACCACAGCCGGAATGTGGCGAGAGGGGCTGAAGGGGACAATGCCTTTAACTTGGCCATACCTCTGAGCTTTGTGGTCTGGTTGAGCGATTACTGGCTCTGACTGTGTGTGTGTGTTTGGGGAGGGTTGTATCCAGGCTCTAGAACCAGGTCCTGGCCCTACCACTTTCTAACTGTGTGACTTGGGCAAGTTACTTAACCCTTCTGGTCCTCAGTTTCTTTGTCCCTGAAAACGAGGTATTATTAGTTTTTTCTTTGCAGGTTTGCAGTGAGGTTTAAATAAGCTAATAGAGGTAAAGCACCCAAGACAGTGCCTGCTGCACAATGAGGACATCGTTAAGTGCCAGCTCTTACTGGCACCTTCTGCCTCCTTGGCCAGGGCTGCAGGGCCTCCAGTCCTTCCTTCCCCCCTCCTCTCTTGTTGCCAGGAGGAGTTCCTACCCTTGCCTGCCTGGGCTTCCCCAAGACCCTTTGCCCTCCCTTGCTGGGTGCTGTGAATGAGGCTGTGCCCACCTCTCTCCCTGCCCAGGCCCAGGAAGTGGGGTGAGGACGACTTTGGGGAATTTTCTGGGGCTTCGTCTCCAGCCTCAGGGCAAGCAGAAGAGCCTGGGTGGAAAACAGTCCACAGCCCTAATCCAGCTACTCCCTCCAGCCCACCCCTCTGCACACACACCTCCCTGTCCTTCCCTAATGCCAAGAGCTGTTTGGAGACCCAGAAAAGAAACCAAACCTTGTGTATTTAGCACATTTCCCCATCATATGGTCCAGGCCCTGCCTGCCACTGGGGACCCAGAGATGACTCCTGCCCTCCAGGAACCTCCTAGTCTGGGCCAGAATGTCTCCCAGTGGCACCCTGGGTAGACTGTGAGCCTCAGAGTGGGTGCAGTAGTGGGTGCAGAAGTAGTAACATTCGGGACACTTCCCAGAAAGGTGGTCTTTGAGCGGGATCCTTAAAAAGGGAGGCAGCCTTGGCTGGATTTTGCCAGGGAAAGGGGAGGGTGTTCCTGGCAGAAGGAATCACTTGCACAAAGGATTGGGGGCAGGAGAGAGGCTGGGAAATGATGGAGCAGAGAGACCTGGCCAGAGCTCCACAGAGACCCTGCAGAGCAGGGCAGGGCTGGGCAGGGTCACAAGGTAAGTGATCAGGGCTGGACAGGGTCTTTGGGGTGTAGGGCCTGCTTGCCTTCAGCCTTGGGGCCTAAAACCTGGCTGGGTCCAAGTTTCATCTCCAATGGAGAAGCCATTTTCAAGGCCCCAAGGGCAGGATGCTCCATCATCTGACTATTTATGGGCACCACAGGCAGCTCAAGTTCCAAAGAAGTATGAGGATCCCATCTCCCTGTGGATGGGCTCTTTCCAATCACTAGGAAGCAAGTGGAGGGCGATTCTTCAAAGGACCCCATTGGAGAGGGCCTTAGATGTTCTCGGGGCTGCAGCTTGGGGCAGGGCTCAGTATCAAAAGAGGTCGACTTGGCATATTCCCAGGTCCCCAGGCAACAAGGTGGCCTAACAGAGCGCCTCTGGTCCTGGGAGCTCTCCAGGGCCTCCTGAGCTCTAGATGAGGGTCACCGAGTTTGAGTTGGGAGATGTCTGGAGAGGTGGCCTGGGCCAAAGTCCTTGAGCTCTGGCCCTCACTCCTTCCCCATCCTTTCCCTGTCATCTTCAGTGGGACAGCCTACTGGCCAATAGACGAAGCCAAATTCCAGCCTCAGCTCCACACTTTCTAGCTGTGTGACCTTGGGCAAGTGAGTTTATTGGTCAGGAGAGAAGCTACATGCATCTTTCTTTTGTTCATTGCTCTGTTCCCAGAGCCAAAAACAGTGTGACCCATAGATATATGTGGACTGACTGAACCTCTTCAAGTCTTCAATGCCTGAGTTTTCTCATATGTGTACAACGGGCAGAATAATAGGACCCATCTCAAAGGTTAGTTCTGAGTGTTAAATAAACCCATTAAAATGCTAAGCCCGGTCCATGGAGCACAGTAGACACTCAGTAGCTATGAGATAAGAGTGGTCTCACCATTGTGACCATCACCACCGCCCTCACTTTTTAGAAGCTCTGAGCACTTTTAGTAACGTGACCCCCTCAGGATTTTCTCAGTAACTAGGGGGTGGCAGGTGTGCCTCACTGAGGTTCAGAGGGGTCAAGACTCTTTCCCAAGGACACACTGCTGGGCAGTGGCAGAGCACTCTAGCTCCCTGACTGTGCCAGCATGGCTCCCATTTGGAAAGGGGAAGCATGACTCCTACTTCTAGACCCCATCCCGAGCCCAACACAGTGTTGGACGGCAGGGCCATCGAGTAGACTCCTTGACTGAATGATGGCCTAGATGACTATGGGTTGACTGCACTCTCATTTTATTTGCTGCTGGGACATGATGACATTATGGTGTAAGGCAGAAGTCAGCAAACTTTCTCTGTAAAGGTCCAAATAGAACTATCTGAAGCTTTGTGGACCACATACAGTCTCTGCCTCAATCACTCAACACAAAACCATGTAGCACAAAAACGCCATAGATAACACATAAGCAAATGGGTGTGGTTACTTTCAATAAAACTTTATTGACAAAACTGTCAGCAGGCTAAATTTGGCCCATAGCCCATAGTTTGCCACCTCTTGATGTAAGAAAACAAGTCTTAACCAACAGTTAAAAATTGGGTCTGGTTTCAACTTACTGACTCCCTCCCTTTGGGCCTCAGTTTCCCTGTTAGTACAATGAGAGTGTTGAGTTAGACCTGGGATCTCACACCAAAATTTCCCCAAGGGCAGGCAAGTGGTGTAGATGTGTGATGTGGTCAGGGTAGGAGTGGGACAAGCTGGAGGCCACCTCTGTCATCTTGGACAGCTGTGACTTAACTCCCACTGATGGCAGCCAGATCTTCTAAGAATCTGGGCAAGCAGAGTGTATATGAACTGCTGTGATTTTGAAAAGCTTTTTACTGAAGTGTAGCACACATTCAGGAGAGTGCACGCAACTTAATTATCCAGCTTGATGAATTTTCTTAAACTGCATACACTGTGCAACCAACACCCAAATCAAGAACAGGCGATCAGCACACACTCCCTTGTATCACCTTCAGTAACCAACCTCAAGAGAACCATTTTCCTGACTTTGTTCCAATTTTTAATGCTGTACCTAGTTCACATTTTTTTTTTAGCTCTGTGTAAACTAAATGCACCGATGGCTCTGACTCTCCAGGCACTCTGTGGCTTGTTAAGGGTGACACTTCCAGGCACGTGAAATCCAAGGCGGGAGCTGAGAACAGGCCACGCGGAGCAGACAGCCTGTGCAGGGGCAGGTGCGTAGGGCCCTGGGAGCGAGTGGGGCTGCGTTTCTGTTCCCCTGAAGGCCTGTGCACTGAGCAATCAGAGTGACAATGCGGCCCAAGGGGCGTCCTAAGTGCCTTGTGAGGAGGGCAGTGGGAGGAGGCCAGGCCGGGCAGGCTCACTCGGCTGGCTTATTAAAACCACTTTGATCCCTGGCCGCTTTGATATCCTGGGTCTTATAAAGAATTCACTTTCAGGGGTAAATATAGGTAGTTCAGAGAGATTTTTATGACATACTGTACAGGCTCCTCTTCCAGAGACTTGTTTAATTACTGGGGTGGGGAGGGCTGGGGGTAGTCAGGGAGCTGGCAGAGAAGGGCGTTGCTGCCCACCAGCGGCACAGCGAGCCCTGCGTGAGGGGCTGGGGCCCAGGCTCACTCCCACACCCCTGCTTAGGAGCGACCTTCTGCACTGGCCCCTCCATCACCCCTGACCGGGAGGTGGGGACTCGGCTGGGCAGATGAGCGAGGTTCCCCATGTCTGTAACATGTCTGATGCTCCTGGGGGGCAGTCTGCTCTTGGAGTAAGGAGGGCAGGTGATCCCCGGGGCACTCCCCCATGCCTTTCCCTAAAGGTGAAATGCATGTTCCTGCCTGGGTCACTCCCAGGGTCCTGAGTCTGGAATAATTCCCAGGCTCTGAAGGTTTCCATGGTGTGAGAGATGACACAGGTGCCTGATAAAGTGCTCAGAAAGGGCCATGGAGATTCTCACATTGGATCGCCCCTCAGGACAGGGCCTCGGTGCCATGTGCACCTATAACAGCTTCTACTTATTGGCCATCTCCACGTATTGGATCCTGTAGAAAAAAGATCGTGAGGATAAGGTGTCGTCGGCATGAGGCCTCCGGGGAAATTGCTATCATCAGCACCATTGTATGGATAGGAAAAGACGCTCCGAGAGACGAGGGCCAGGTCCCAAAGCTGATCAGTGACTCGGCCAGGGTGGAAGTCAGATAAGGCTGCTGTCAGGCCCAGTGTTTTCAGCTGCAGCATGTCCTCTTTGATGTCCCCCATCTGCCACACACACTCACACACACACACAGGCTGGACCTGCCACTGCACTAGGCACATAGAACTCATCTGTCCTTTATCACCCGGTAGAGTTGTTATTTTGTTTTCACGCCAAATCTCACATCAGCCGTAAGCTTTTGGCAGGCAAGAGTCGCATCCTACTCCCTGCTGACTCTCCGGAGTCTAGCACGGGGGCTGGTATACAGTGGCGCTCCATCAGTGCCTGCTCAACGAGCGACTAAGACTAGAAATGGGCGAATTTACGGTCCTTTGAGAGGGTCCGCAATTGGGTCGCTGTGCCTGGTGAGCTGGCTACACAGGCTCCCGCCCCGCTTCTTGCTGTCTGTGCAGTAGCTGCCGCGGGGTGGATGGTGAACAACTCAGAGGAAAATGGTGGTTTCAATCTAGAAAACACCCCCTTTTTCTGGCATGGCCTGCTACCTAATCCCCAGATTGCATGAAGAGAAAGGTCTAGATGAAAGCAAAATTTCAAAGCAGAAATGACTCCAGGACAGAGAATGAAGGCCATGCCTTCTTCATTCCAGGAGATGCTCAGTGCCCTGGCAAAGGCCTTGCACATAGTAGGTGCTCAAATGAATAAATGAGTCAGTGTTGGCTCTTTCAAGGAGGGGAGCAGGACAATTGTCCCCAGGTCTCCTCACCCCCCCCCCACACACACATACACATGCACACGGGCACACACACAAGCTCATACACACACGGGAAGGAACCTGCGTGGAGGTTTAAGGGACCCTGGCATCCGTCAGCCTGGGGACAGGAGCCCTCTGCTCTGTTTTCTCTCCTCCTTCTCTTGGCTCCTCTCCTTGCCCTGGAGCTGAAGCAGTAACTAATATTGTTTCCTGGCCTAAATAGATAATTGCCCTTCTGGCTGGATAAAAGATGTCTCGCAGAGCCGAGTGAAATATCATTAATAAAGGAGACTGAGTTACTCAGGAATTCCTCCTGAAGTGAGATTAATAAGCCATCCCCTGGCGTTAGATATAATCTTCAGTTCTCTCCTCACCGCATGACTTATTTTTGCAACAATTGCACTATTCTGTCATTAATCATTACAGGAGGCCAACAGTTTATCTAGGCTAATGGGCCCGATACACAAACACAACAACTTTCTCTTCCCATTTGACTAGGGAGAAATTCAGGGGGAGAAAATTAATCAATTGTGTGTTTCTTGTTAAGGAAATAAGTTACCACTTTACCCAGGAATCAGAGCACATACACAGTGTGGTGTAAATGAATGTGACATGTCACTACAGATGGGTACGTCTGTGAACACAGGCACTCCTCAGAGAGAACTGCGGGCCTGGTTCCCGACCACCGCAATAAAGCCAATGTGGCTAGAAAGCGAGTCGCATGCATTTTTTTCATTTCCCAGTGCATAGCAAAGTTATGTTTAGACTCTACTATAGTCTATTAAGTATGCAATAGCATTTCAGCTAAACAACAGCACACATACCTTAATTAAAAGGGGAATAAATGGTGATGGAAGGAGACGTGGCTTGGGGTGGTAAATACACAATACAATATACAGATGATGTATTAGAAAATGGTGCACATGAAACCTATATACTTTTATTAATCAACGTCACCCCAATAAATTCAATAAAAATTTAAAAAATTAAAAAAGCAAAACAAAAAAGACCACTTGGTTGCTACAAAAAATTGCCCTCTGCGAATCATAATTTTTTGGCTGGTGGAGGGTTTTGATTCAGTTTGTTAAAAATGCAGTACCTGTGAAGTGCAATAAAATGAGGCCTGCCTGTATATAAATAGGTATAGAGACTGACCATGTGTGCATGTGTCATGAGATTTTGTGGGTGCATAATCGTGTATAAGGCATGTCTGTGTGTGAATGAACATAAGGTACAAACAAATGCACACGACATGCCAGTTTGTGGATATATGGTATGGGATTATGTGCTATGCTTTACATGTAAACAGACATGTTACATGGACCTATGTATGTGGAAATGTGCATCACATATTACTGTGTAAGTGTGTACGCCCATATAAGATGTTGTGTGTGTCAATATGTGATGGATGATTTTAGTGTGTACATCCCAGCTAATGACTATATGCTCAATAAAAGTTTACTATACAAAACTGAAAGACAAACTCTTCAATCTAAAAAACATTCATTAGCAACCTTTTAACTTACCCACTTCTGCTCCCTTGAATTTTCTTCCCTCCTCCCTCCCTCCCTCCCTCCCTCCCTCCCTCCCTCCCTCCCTCCCTCCCTCCCTCCCTCCCTCCTGTCTTTTGCTGGACACCCTAGAAGCAGAACCACAACAGGGCTTCCCATCAAGTGATCTATGGGCTGGGGGAGAGGTTGACTTTCCCGGGATTTTGGCAGAGGGCAATCTCTGAAGAAAGCGGCGGCTGTGAGCCCTCAGAGCCAACACTCACAGCAGGTGGGGGTGGGTGCAGCTGCCCAGTGCAGGGGATCTAGGAGTGGCACCTTAGCATCTAATCTACCTTCAGGTCATGAACCCAGAATTTCTTAGACTTAATTTGGGGAGGCAAGGGGAACTGACGGGCTTTAGGAACTCCAAGATCAGAGCTGAGCTTCACCACGACAGCCCTGGAGACGTTCAGGCTGGACTGGAGGAGGCTGGGCCGTGACCGTCCACGAGAGACCTGCGGCGGGAGTGCAGCCAGAGCCAGGGCACTGAAGAGGCGGCGTGCTTTGCCGGGCTCCCAGGCCCTGCTGCCTCCACCCTGGGCCTTCAGGAGCCTAAAGGGCCCCAGTGCCCAGTGGGGCCCCGAGCACATGGGCACGGAGCCCACAGCCATTCCTGCTGTCCCCTCCCACAGCACGTGAGCAGCTCTGGCCACCATCAATGGCATCATTCAGCCGGATGGGTTCCTGTCCAGTGGCCACAGAAATGCCTGGTCCCAGTGGGAAGGTGAGAGGCCACCTGGGTGCGTATTTATAAACCAGCCTCCCTGTCCTTGTGGTGGGCAGCAAGGCAGTGCCCGCGTGGGCAGTGGGCCCTGGGCCTCAGCTCCGACAGAGCCGAGGCTTGTCTGGGCCAGCAAAGGGCAGCCAACCTGGCCCCTGCCTCAGGCAGGAACAGGGCAGAGGCCCACAGCTTGGGTTGCATCCTTGCCCCCTCCCTGTGCCATGGAGGAGTCGGGTGGTTACAGAGGCATTTCTGATGTTGTCTCATGAAACCGGAGTCCTGAATCCTGAATTATGGCCATGCTCCGGCTGCTCCACTTGGTGACTCGAAGGAATGCGAAATGGGGCGATTCTGGCCACTGCTGCCAATTGTAGCTCAGAGAATGTGGTGTTTGTAGATGGGATTAGAGGCAGCTTTCATGTTAACAAACTGAAATGAGCAGGGTTTGGCTTTGCAAAATAAACTCCTCTCCTCCTGAGCTGCCTGGTGGTGGCCCAGGCTGCAGACACCCCGATCTGACTCACACAGGCACTGACAGCCACACCCACTCTCAAACCCATGCCATGTCCAATAGGGCCACATGTGTGTCCATCTGAAGAGGGGCAGCTCTGTCTCGGGGGTTAAGAGCTCAGAGCCTGGCTGGGTTCAAATCATGGCTCTACCACTTAATAAATAACTTTCGGCAAGTTACTCAGCCTGACCTGTAAATGGGCCAGCAATAGCCCTTAACTCATAGTACTTAATTATTAGAGTACAGTAGTCCCCCTCCTTATCTGTGGTTTTGCTTTCTATGGTTTCAGTTACCCGTGAAAATATTAAGTGGAAAATTCCAGAAATGAACAATAAGCTTTAAATTTTCTGTCATTCTGAGTATCATGATGAAATCTCAGGCTGTCCTGCTCTGTCCCACCTAGGACTTGAATCAGAGCTTTATCCGGAGGATACACCCTGTAGATGCTACCCACCCGTTAGTCACTCAGTAGCTCTCTGATGGTTGTGAGATCGACTGTCCAGGTACCACAGTGCTTGTGTTCAAGTCACCTTTATTTTACTTAATGATGACCCAAAGCACAAGAATAGTGATGCTGGCCATTCAAATATGACCAAAAAAAAAAAAAAAAAGCTGTAAATTGCTTCCTATAGGTAAAAAGATTATGTAGATATAGGGACAAAAACATGGTACAGTATATCTAAGCATCAGTACTGTGTTTTTATCTCAGGCATCCACTGGGGGACTTGCCTCGTATCCCTGTGGATAATGGGGGGACTGCTACACTTAATTAACTGAGGAGTAGGTGAGTTAATATTTGTGTAAATGCTTAGAAGGGGTTTATGTAAGTGAATGTCTCTTGAGTCTGAGCAGGAAGCTCCCTACGCCTCCAAGCCTGTGGGCATGCCCTGGTAGTTGGTGAGTGTATAAGAGAACATGAACTCGATTTGCTTGCAACACCCTTCCCTCTCCTGGCTCAAGGCAGGGAACATCTCATGACTGCCCAGCTGGTCAGCTCATTGTCACACTGAGCTGTTCATCAAGCTTGAGAATCTCCAAATATTGGAATGCACTCAAAACCCAACTTTGGCCCAAGTAATCTGAACACCAGTGGAGGGTGTGTCGTGTGCTGAATGCCAGGGAAGGCACGGGACTTTCCATCCGTTCCCTCCCACTGTCCCCGCAGAAGTTTCATGTCACCTCCATTTTTGGAGAGGGGGGACCAAGCTTGAGAGTCCAGGTGACCTTCCCAATGCTGCTCAGCAGCCTGATTTCAAAACCCAGCTGTGTACCACTCACCAGTGCCACCTGTGGGCTTAGCAATGATTGGGGGTGGCCCCCTGCGTGTGACATTAGATCCATCCACCATGAAGCAAGCACTGATGAGCTTTCATTTCTGACTGACTCAGAAGGAAAGGCATTGGTGCCACAGTGCCTCCACACTTCCCTAATGTTTGCTAGGGTTTCTATTCAACAAAGAGAGAGCCCAGCCTTGAACATGGACCTCAGACAGGCCACGTGCCTGGCTGGTGTTTAAAACTGCTTTCTATTTTCATTGTGCTCATTTTTATCATGACCTGCTATTTATGCCAAGTGGCATTGATTTTTCCATTTCTGGTAGCAATCAAAAGTTTCTTTTAAAAGTATATTTAAGTTAAAAAAACAACAACCTGAGTTGATTTAACAAGAAATATCATAATAAGGAATGGTCAAAGTAGTTGGGTGGATGTTAGGGAACTGGAGTGAAGGAGGTTGTCCAATGACTTAAATATGGAAAAGGCTGCATTTTGCTTCGCTGCTTCTCCAGACCTGGGCAACCTAAGCCTCTGGCCTGTCTGTGGAGTCGAGCGCTGGGGCGGCCCTGAATGAACTCCCCCAGGAGGGCCAGTGGGGCCTGGGCCTGCCATTGCCCTCAGAGGGTGGAGAGGCTCCTTCCCTGCGCCCTGCTGATTGGAGCCTCTATCTAAACAGCCCGTCCAGCCCCTGCCCGGAGCTGGAATTCTAGAAATTTAATAGAACATCTAGCTGGAGGGAGGACTGTTCCAAAGGCTCGAATGGGTACAGTGAGCTGCGGTGCCTTCCTCAAGTGAGATTCCAAATGTGGGAAGGAAGGGAAAGTGGATACAGAGGGAGAGACCCTTACACACATGCACATATATGTCACACACACATCACATCACATACACACATCACGGACATCATGTCATGCACACACACATCACATATGCACACATCACATCACGCACATACAGACACACACACATACACATTACACACACACATCACACATATCACATTACACACACATACAGATACACAATACACATCACATCCACATGCATACACACATCACATACATTAGATCACACATACACATCACATCACACACACACATGCACACATCAGCCATATCGCATCACATTGCATACACACACAGACACACAGAGACACACACACATCACGCACATCACACCACATGCACGGAAACACACACATCACATAAACGCAATCTCACACACGCACACACACACACACAAAGGGCTTCTCCCTCTCTGGGACCAGATCCAGATGCTGGCGGAGGTCAGCGCGGTGAAGACACCAGCTCCCCCTACGGCCGGCTGGCTCTGGTCCTTCCCACCTCCCAAAATGGAAGTGACATAACTGACAGAAGGCACTTGGCCTAATTACAGGCCGTGGTGGCCCGGCCGGCCCGGCCGTCCCTTCTCGGGCGGCCACTTCGCTGCGCGGGCACCTCCAGCCCAGCCGTTGCCCGGACGCGGTGTCCGTTTGGCCGCGATCACCTGGCAGGGCCGAGCTCTTTGAAGTGGCTGCGGAGGCCGCCGCGAGGCTATTTTTCTCTCACCTGTCACCACTTATTTTCCTGGGCCGCTGGCCCGTGGCCCGGCCATTTTTAACTAATGGGGACTGAATAATCCGGCTGCAGCACCAACGCCCGGCTGCCCGCGGCGGGGAGGCCCGCAGCGCCCCGGCCTTTATTGCCCGCATTAGGCCTTTAACCGCAAACAGCCGCGCACGAGAGGCTGAGGAGCCCGGGACGGAGCGGTTTCATCCGGGCTGCAGAGGGGAGCCATCGTCCGCCCTGGAATAGCAAGGCCCCGGCTGAGGCCACCTCTCCCCAGCCCCCTGCCTCCCAGGGAGTGGGGACCATGGGGGGGGGGGACACACCTGCAGCCTGGGGTCCGGGTGCCTGAAGAGGAAGGGACGCCAAGGTGTCACCCGTGGGTGGCCAAATATACTGCCAGCGCCAAGTGCCAGGGTCTGTGTTAGTGCTGCGGGGTGACCATGGCATTTGTCATACAAGCCAGGACACTCCTGAGAGTGAAAGGGATTAGCAGTGTCTCCAGACAGCGGGCATAAACCAGGGCTGTCCTAGGGTGAAAACAGCAAGGCACTCACGTCGGGTGCAAAGTTTCAGAGTATGTCAAAATGGTCATCAAGATACGTACGTTAATGACCTTTGCAAAATAAATGCAAAAAAATTCATGATGATCTGACTATTGAAACTTTAAATAAAGGCAGGATCACACAGGGCTAGAAAGTGGCATCCAGTCATGCAAATGCAGGGCAGGATCCTGTCTTTAAAATGTTAATATTTGGTTTATCATGGATTTTTTTTTTTACTTAATTTTGATGTTTTAAAATATTACATTAGAATAGGACTTAATTACCGAGTCCTCTTGTATTTTGCACCCAAGGCTCACGCTTCCTTTGCCTCACTTGCCAAACCAGGCTTAGAAAATTAAAGTAGTATCGGACCCCAGCTCTTGCCTCTGTCTCTCCAGCCTCTGTGCTCGGGCAGACAGAACTGCCCTCTTCTCCATCTCTTTCTTCTGAGCCTCTTTCCATGCTGTTTCCCCATCCTCACACTCTGTCCCCACAGAGTCCTCCTGTGAGACTATAAAAACCAGAAGACTGTAGAATCCCATCTTCAGTGTGCTGGGGGGGGAGGCAGGGGGGAGTCAATCCAGATTTCTATATTTAATGAAAATATCCTTTAATAATGAAGGTGGAATAAAGACATTTTCAGATGAAAGGAAATTTTAACGAGTCCCTATCAGGTGTATACTACGAAAAATGCGAAAGGACATTCTTCTGGCTGGAGGGGATGACACCAGCTATAAATCTGGATCATCACAAAGAAGGAGGAGTGTCAGAAATGGTAAATAGCTGGATAAATATAAAAGACTACTTTCCCTCTTAATTTCTTTAGCATACAGATAGTTGTTTAAATAAAAAGAGTATAACATTGCAGTGTGAGGTTTGCACTATATGCAGATGTGATATAACAATTTTGGCACCAGGGATGGGTGGATGCAGTGGGGAGGGGGCAGTAAGGGGACCCATATGGTTGCAAAGTCTACATTTCACATCAAGCGGTACAATATCCCTCTCAGTGTGCTGTGGAGATTGAAGGATGTATGCTGAAATTCTTAGAGCAGCCATTAAAAAATGTAGTTCATCAGGTGTGTAGCTAAAAAGACAATAGGTAGCCCAGCCGGTGTGGTTCAGCGGTTGAGTGTAGAACCATGAACCTGGAGGTCACAGTTCTATTCCCGGCCAGGGCACATGCCCAGGTTGCAGGCTTGCTCTCCAGTGGGGGCGTGCAGGAGGCAGCCCATCAATGACTCTCTCTCATCATTGATGTGTCTCTCCCTCTCCCTTCCTCTCTCTGAAATCAATAAAAACATATTTAAAAAAAAACAATAGGTAAATAAAAATTGAATCCTAAAAATATATTCAACTAACTCAAAGGACAGCAGAAGGAGGGACAAGGGAACACAACCTGAGTATAAATAATAAAATAATAAATATAAATTTTAAAATAATAACCAAAAAATAATAAAGTGGTAGACCTAAATTCAACCGTATCATGCTTTCATTGGCTTTCATGGGCTAAACACTCTAATGAAAAGGCAGAGATTGTCAATAAAGTTCAATGTCATCAGAAGATCAAAGAATTTGGATAAATGTAGGCCTGATAGTCACCTTATAGGGGTTGATACAGCTCACCAGTTATTAAAATACTGGACTAGTTCAAGACCAGTTGCTAACCAGCCCAAGTGCCTACTCCATTCTCAACCCTGGCCCTTTCCCAGTATCCTGCCCCCTGCCTGGTGCAGGATGGAGGCCCTGGGGCCCTGCCCTAGCACTAGCACCAAGGCCACTGTAATCCGACATTTCCAGCTGCACTGGTTGGCACTATTTTCAACATCACCCCTGGATGAACGTCAACATTTGAAACCAGGGATTACAAATGCCTCACTCTGGGTCATACCAGCCTTTTCATTTCAGTATTTTGTTTCTTGTGCATATTATGAAGAGCGTCCTGATTCACACTGGAAAATAATTTGAAACAATAACAATTTTATTTTTTATTAACCATCCACTCAATCTCAATATATATTTCAATTTAACAAAGGCATGTGGAGAAATGTTATACTGAGGCTTACACACAAAAAAAATTAAAATAAAAAAATAATAATTTGACAGCACAGAGAAATGCGGCAATGACCTCCAGTAGGTTTAAATTGGGGAACATACCTTGATGAGTCTTATAACTGTAACATTATTTGTGTTACAGCTTTTTAAATACTTAAGACTGTATAAAAGTTTAAAATTTTAATTAAACATGTGAAATGCTAAGGGCTGTATAGAATATAGCTGTGTGTATGCATGCAAATGTACATGTGTGTGTTGTAGGTGTGTGCACGTGTGTGTGTGTGTGTGTGAGCACGTGTGGAGTGACCAGCTCTTTCACAAGCCTCCTCGAGTAGGTCCTCACTGCTATTTGCAGGTGGAAGAAAAGAGAAAAAACAACCCCGTTTTCCAACCTCGGCCTGGGCCCCCATCTGCTTAGCTGGGAGGATGGCACACTCCTCACCAAGCCTGCCAGCCATGTCCACATCCCACCTCTCCTGGTGACTCTGGTGGCCCCCATGTCTGAGTGCAGAAAGGTCAGACTTGGGGTTTTAGAGACACTCGTGATTACCTCCTGGGTGACGGTCAAGACCAGCCCGTCTGGGGCTGACACCTTTCTAAACATAGCATGGGGAAGGACTGACATCCCGTTCGTCACCAAAGCCACTTACTTACCCACCCAGACAGGCCCACACGCCAACGGGAGCCACTTATAGCCACCTTCAAAAGGTCCGAGAGTGGGTGCAGTGCCCGGGGGGGTGGGGGGAGGGCGTGACCCTGTGGCCTGAGGCCTCTTGACCAGGGAAGAATCTCTGGAGCATGATATTTAGAGGCTGCAGGATCTGGGTTCCAATGCTCATCATTCTTCTGAGCCTCTTTTGTTCCCACTGGAAAAAGGGAAATATGGTCCTGACTGTTCCTAAGAAGTGGAGCCTGCTGCTGGGGCTGAGACCTGGAACTGAGCCCCCTTCCCACCTTTGGCCTCTCATAGGCTTCCTAGAGGGTCTTGGCTACGGCAGGGGCGGCTGGGGCACGGGCACAACTGTGGGTGTACGTTAATGTGGTTCTGATTAAACTCCCTACATGCTGTGTTTCCTTAGGCGAGTCACTCCCCCTTTCTGAGCCACCCCCTGTCCTCCCAGGCCTATTGTGAGTACGGCTTGAGCCTAATGTCCAAATAACACAATCGCGAGTCTGGCTGGTCTTTGTTGTGGTCTAATTGCCCCAGAGCCTGCCCAGCCCTGGGTCCCCAGAAGGGCTGGGAGACTGCTTTGTGGCGATGCGGAGAAGGTCCAGTCCCCTTCTTCTGGCACGGGCTTCTCCTTTTCACCAGAGGCCCAGTAGCTTCCATGCTGCCCTCAGGCTTCTGTCAGTGCAAATTAATTCACTCCGTGGTGGCAGACACTAAACGTTTCTCCAGATTCATTGCTTTTTCAAAGAGAAGCCAAAAAGCTCAGTGCTGAGCCCAGCAGTGTGACTTGGTGTTAGTGGCACCTTGGGGCCCTCAGGGAAGATGTCTGGGAGAAGAAGCCCCTTCTCAGAGTTCCTTGAGTCATAGGTCAGATCTAATAGCCATGTCCCCCAAAAGGCCCAGGTGAGGAAGATTCTCCAGGGCTTCCTACCTGCCCTGTCTGTCCAGCAGCACTGGGCTGCAGAGCGATGATGGGATCCAGCAGTTTGGGTACAGGTGGACCCCCAAACCCATCCTCCTTGGCAAGGAGTGCTGGGGCGGGGGGACAGCTCACAGTCCCCCTCTGCCCTCTGCCCTGTGCTCAGCCTCTCAGGACATTGTGCCCTGGGGTGACAAGCAGCCCTAAGATGTGGCATACACTGGCTTTGGAGTCAGAGAGGCCTACATTTACATTTTACCTCCGTCCCAAATTAATGTGCAATTTTGGTCAAGTGTCGCCCTCTCCGAGCCTCAGTTTCTGCATCTGTGCAATGGGATGATCCTCCCTATTGCACAGGGTTGTTGGGAAGCTTCAAGGAGCAACCCGTTGAAGGCTCCTTGCCAGCCTGGGGCAGGAGCAGGCTCTCAACAAACGGAAGCTTCGATGGTGACAGTGACGATGAGGGTGAGGACCAGGACGCTGTGAGTCTGGAGACGGTTTGGGAAGCAGCCCTCCTCTGCCAGCCGGGGCTGTGGGGGCCGCCTCGCCTCGCCCTGCCGACACTGCTCTTTGCCATCAGCGACATCTGGCTCTCTGCCCTGGATGTGTATTAGGAGTGATTACGTGTCCCTTTACATTCTGGGAGCTGTCGCTAACGGTGCCGAGCCTTACCTGCTCCGTTGGTTTCAGCACCGGGCACCCAGCCCCTCTCTCCTGAGAGGCCGGGAAGCAGAGACACCTGCTCGTGCTTAATTTCCATGGAAAGCCTGCTCCCCGGGAAGGGGCCTGTTGGAAGTGCTCCGGGTTGGCTGGGAATGAGCCCCAGGAGGCAACCCCACCTGGGACCCCGGGCTCTCCCCTCCCCGAGGTGGGGAGAAAGAGGAGCCCTTAATACAGGCAGAAGCAACCTGGTTGGAAATTAGGGTGGAGGGACACAAGATGATGCGCCTGCCCTGGGGGGGCAGAGCAGGGCTCCACGGCACGTGGGCCACATTCCGCTTGGGGGGTGGGGGCACATTTCCTAACTGCTCTGTGAAAAGGGGAAGCAGAGCCCTTCATCCCCAACACACACGTGCACGCATTCACGCTCACACACACACATGCACACTGGCATGCGTGCACACACGGGCGCGCACACAGGCACCAGCTGGAAAGATTAAATGTGCTAGAAAATGTTGGACCCAAAATACAAAGGTTGGTGAATGTCACAACCACCCAGGACGATTCTGGAGCTAAGGACAAGAAGTCCCCTTCTTGGCCCCCCTCCCAACTCCATGGCTTGCGGGGGGCTCCTCACAGCTGTGCGTGCAGCCTCCAGCCCAGCCATCCTGCTCTGTCCACAGATTTTTCCCCAGGAGAGCCGCCCCTTGGCCTCTGCAGGACCAGGGAGACACATATCCGATGTGGAGCTCATCTGTGCAGGGGTGGACCCAGGCAAGACCCCTGAAAGGCCATTTGGGCAAGAGTTCTAGTCTCAGGTACCCAGAGCAGCATCTAGAAACATCTAATTTCTTTAATGAGGTGGAGAAAAAGAAACTCATTTTCTCCTTAACATTACTCCTTAGCTGGTGACATATGGTCATCTGAGTGCCCTGCTTCTGCTGTGGCCTCTGCCCAGAACCCCTGCCTCACTCCACTTGTTTCATTCTTCCCAGCATAGCTCAATCTCACCTCCTCCAGGAAGCCATTCCTGACTGCCTCAACCCTGACCCAATCCACCCCTCCTTCCTTTGCTTCTTCCAGTTTAGGTAGAACTAGCCCTAAGTATCCATATGGGTATTTACTGTGCACCTACTATATGCTAACAATATGAAAGAGCATTTTAAAATGCACAGGAATTATTGAGGAAATGGCTAAATGTTACACTATATAGTACTGAGAACGAGTTAACCGAAGTTCATTTGGAAACGCCACCGGTCCAAAATGCGACTCTAAAACATGGTTGCCTTAGTCATCCATTCCTCCTTAGGGAAGAGTCCCATGCGATCCTACTTAGGGCTTAATGACTCTCACTTGACAAACGATTCTAACACCTCAATGATGTGGTTTCCAAATCTAGAGAAGCAGCACAAATTAGAACGGGGACAGAGGTGGTGTCGCAGCAGAGTGTCCGTCAGGAAACAGAAATGACAGCCCACATCCTGACAGGAAAATGAGAGAGAAACACTGAGACGCAGACAGGAGGCTTGGAAAAAACAGAGCTCCTTGGGACACTCGCTGCAAGGACAAAGAGTCCTCTCCACCGGGGGGTGTCTCGCACACATTCTCAATGCACAGAAAAGAATGAATATTTATCCTTAAGCCATGCTTTAGAAACGCAGAAAAAACACGTAGAGTTCTCTAAGAAAATAAGGACATGTATGGTCTACTTTAGAAAAATTTCCCATGGAAAAAAATTTAAGTGAGAAAAAGTTGTATATAGAAAAGGGAACCTTCAATTATTGAAAAATTTAAATATGTGAAAAAGTGCTATTGTCCCATGATTTGGGTTAACTGAGGTGGGACAGGTTATAGCTGATTGTTGTGTGAGTGACGGTCTATTTAAAAATTTTTTTATTTATTGATTTTAGAGAGGGAGAGGAAGGGGGTGAGAGAGAAACATCCATTTGCTGTTCCACTTACTTGTGTATCCATTGGTGGATTCTTGTATGTTCCCTGACCTGGGATCGAACCTACAACCTTGGTGTTTCAGGATGATGCTCTAACCACCTGAAGCCATCACGCTAGTTCTGACATCTGTGGGCTTACTCCCTTTTCGATTGGAGATCTGTGCTTTGTGCTCATCCTGATGGCCCAGTGGCCCTAGCACAGGGGGAGATGACGCCCTCCCAACCACAGGCTCAAAACTGACTTCACTCTCCTGACTCCTGGCCAGCCCTGAGCCTCCACACAGCTCTGGCTCTAAGGGTCAGTTGGGACCGAGTGAGTGGGGAGAAAGCATTGGACATCGGTGAAGATAAACCCGAGGTAGGCACCTGTGGTCTGAATTAAACAAAGCCTGCGGAGAGGCAGGAAGCGGTGTATAGACAGGAAAGAGATGGGGTGACAGAAACCCAGACTCCAGATCTTTGAATGTCCGAAAGCCACCAGCTCATGGAGAACATCAAGATCCAGTGTTGCAAAGAATCATTTGCTAATGTCTGTTGGGGTAAGAGGATTCAGAGGTCAGGTGCAGACTCAGTGAGAAAGATGACTGGGAGTGATCGGCTATCTATTAGTGATGTCTGCCACAGGAGCAGAATTGGAACGGGGCAGTGAGCGTGCCAAAGATTTGCTATCCCTGCTCTAGTCCGATGCTCTTATTATACAGATGAGCTGGTGGCGGTCCAGAGAAGAGGGTAGTTTGTCCAGGGTCATGCAGCAAGAAGGAAGGAGATGGTTTAGAACTGTGCTGTCCGCTGATAGCCACTAGGGATGTGTCTACTGAGCACTTGAAAGGCAGTTGGCCCGAATTGAGATGTATAATTATAAAATACACATTGGATTTTGAAGGCGTAACATGAAAAAAAGAATGTAAAATATCTCATTAACATTTATGTTGATTACATGTTGAAACGAGAATCATTTGGACATACCGACTTGACTAAACTATAATAACAAACTCATTCCACCTGTTTCATTTTACTTTTTAAATATGTGGCTACTAGAGGGTTTAAAATCACATACACGGCTCACATGTCATTTCTACTAAACAGGGCTATTTTAGAACAAAACAAAGATGGTCTGTCAGGGAGAGGAGAGCGAGCTACGAGGGACTGGTTATCCTAATCCAGGAGATGGTCCTGGGGGAGGGCAAGATCCAAAAATGTTTTGGTAAATCCATGGATCTCGGTCCAGTTTTATCTTCTTAAGATGATAAAAATATTGGAACAAATTGATAGGCAACCTTAGACGTTAAAGTCACTTCCGTGTCCCCTCCCCACACTGCCCCACTGCTGTGGTCCCTTCATCACAGCCACCTGTGCTTGCTTACCTCCACGGTCTCATCTCACCCACAGAAGGATGGCACCTCGCAGCTCCATCTACAGCTGCACCAAGAGGCCACACGACTTGCTGAGTTCGCAAGAGGCAGGAGTTCGTGTTCTTTCCACCATGGGCGGGAGAAGGACCCCCTCAGCTGGTGCCTATTTTTAGGGCCAGGCTGGGCCAAAAGAATTGGAATTGTTCTTCTGAAAAGCTCTGAGTGGAATGCAGCCTCGCAATAAACCATAATCAAAACCTGACTTTGCAAGGCAGCGGGGAAGGGGCCCCTCCTGTTAGTCCTTAATTCGAACTTCCCTTGGGAGGGAGCTGGGGCATGGCTGGGCCTGCATATGGTGGGCGATGCTGCAGGGCACAAGCCCTGGGTGGCTTTCTCTGGGCCTCAGTGTCCCTGGTTCTGCCATGAAGAGGGTCTAGGTGATTCTATTCAGCCTCTCTAGCATTTCTAATCCAAAAAGCCCCTGCTGTGTTCCAAAGCCATTGACCCAAGAACACTTGACAGGCTCAAGTCCAAGTATAACAGAGTGGAAATAGAGTGTAAGACTAGTGGTGGTGACAAGCCCTGGCTTTCCCAGCTCTGGGGCAGTGTGGGCCTCAGAAGCTCCATGCATGGCCGGGCAGGTCGTGCAGTGCCCCAGAGCTTCCCTAAAGAAGCTGCTGGGGAAAAAAACACACAGCCTCTACCGCATCTCCCGGCTGAGTGCCTGGTAGGAAGCCGCATCGCCCTGACAAAGGCTCGCCTCTACTGATTGGCACTGACACTGTATGTGCTAGCAAGGGGTCCTTGTGTTCCCCTCCCATGGCAACTCCCTCCATAATGACTCCACCCATCATTTCTTGTCAATACCCAACGATCAACCCTGATTTAGTGCTCACTCAGGGAATCGGGCCATTTTGTGGTCTGAGACAAGAGAGCATGAGCGTCGGCTGTGACCTTGGAGCCAGGGTGCGGGGGCTGGAAGCAAGGGCCACATTTGGGTGTGTGGAAGCCAAGAAACAAGGCCAATGACCAAGGGACCATCTCTGGACCTGGACTGGGCTTAGACCAAGAGCCACTCTAACACCAGCTCCCCGTGCAGCTTAAGACAAGAGGCAGTGGTGCCCATCCAGGTACTTTCTCTTCCTGAGCCTGTTTTCTCGCCTATAAATAGGGTAATGCTCCCAGGGAGGTGGATGTGAGAGCACAAGGTGGGCCACGGAACACCACGGCAGTGACTGACATGCACCACAGGACATGCAGGAGCTCAGCAACCCCCAGGGCCCACCGGATGACTCAGTCTGCCCTGTCCCCTGGCCTTGCACACACAGGCCACCTTCTTTTTTGCCCTCAAGACCTTCCCACTCCACGGGAGGCCTGCAATGCTGTCCTCCTGGGAAGCTCATCTTGAGTATGGTAAGATTCGGAGATGGGGTGGGGCAAGACACACTCCTCGAGTAGTCCAAGGCACTGTCAGCCCCTTTTCACTGAACTTGAGGGCCACCGCTGTGGCCTAGATGTAGTGGGTGAGATTGAAAAGGCTGAGGCTTGTCTTCGCTATTTGGGAGCTGACCCAGCTGAGTGAGGGGACAGAGATCAGGCCTCCGAGCTCTGAAGAGAAGATGGGCTGGCCAAATGGAGGCAAGGCTCCCCCAGCCCAGGTTCCCTGCCTCTGTCACACCCTGGCCCTGCTCAGGCTCTGGGAGATAGATGTCACCAGGCCACTTCATGATTTTTCAGTTCTATGGGCATGCCCATGACCTTTAGGCTCTACCCATGGTCATCAAGCCCTTGGTTCACTCAAGTGATCCCTTTGTCTGTGTTGCCAGGGCTGATGAGGGGCGACTGTGCCCATTCAAGCACAACTCTGAGGCCCAGGAGGGCCTCAGCTCTCAGATTCAAGGCCAAGGCCAGGCGAGTGCTGTCTGAGTTTTAATCAGCTGCCATCTGAGGCACTCGGATCATGTGGATCATGCAAGGTGACGGCTGACCCAGCCACTTTCTGTAATTGGGATCAAGTACCCTCTTGGTGTCTGGAGAGGAGGCTCTGGGGCACAAGAGGCCTGCCAAGGCCTGGCCTCTCAACTCCCCAGGAGGATAGGGGGCCTGGGCCACCTCCACTTGTTAACCGGAATGCCAGCCCCCTCCCCTACCTGCAGACCAGTGTAGCCTCCTACCCTTAGCTGCCAGGACCACGTGCTAGAGAGAATGGGGTGGGGATGAGCTGGGAGCCCACTCCCTCCCCACCCACCCCTACCTCCCCCTGTCACAAGGCAATCCTCCCTCTTCCTCAGGCCTCTCCTTCCACCTCTGGCACTCTTGGCACAGATACCAGTTTGAGTTACACAGACCTGGGGTTCTAGCCCTACTGTGCCACTTAATGACTGGAAGCAAATCCTAAGCCTCCCTGAGCCTCAGCTTTTATATCTGAAAAATGGGCATCTTTAGATCACCCAGCCACTGTGGCTGAGGGGACTAAAAGAGATGATGGGCATCTATTGTCTGTGTGGCTCAATAAATGTCAGCCCCTGTCCTACACCCCTCCTGCCTAAAGTGGGGAGAATAACGCCAGACCACCCAAATCCCAAATTTAGCAACTGGTGTTCATGCTCACTGTTAGCTCCAAAATGCCGTGTGAGTATTTCTTATCACATCAATAATGAAAACTGACATTAATAACAACAGGCACTGTTGTGTGAGAGTTGAACTCTGTGCGTCCAGTCCTGTGCTAAATAAATCTTTTTTGCATTGCTACTTGAATCCTCACGTCAACTCAATCCAGTGGGTGCTATTGTAATTGGGAAACTGAGGCATAGACAGGTTGAGGAACCTGTTCAAGACCAAGGAGGGTGGAGCAGCCTAGATTTGAAGCTCAGTCCAGGGCCTGCACTCCTGACTGCTGACCCCACTGCCCTCCTTAGCAATGCACTATTTTTTACGGAGGTCCCTGGACCCAGTCCCATGCCAGGGACCCCTACTGTAAACAAAACTATGCTCTGCCCCTGAGGGTCTGGTTCAGCCCAGGTGCCATCCACTGTCCTCTCCATGATGCCCATTCAGAGCCTGTGCACCAAGGTGCTCCAGAGGCCAGTTCTGGGAAGGCCACAGTGATCCTGGTTTCCTCCAGCACCCCTCCACTGGCTCTTGCACACCCCCACTCCATCCCATGGGTCTCAGCAAAGGCTGGACTCTGGCAGCCTGGCCCTGGACTGAGGGTCAGCCACACCCACCGCACTCCCTGCCTCTCACCAGCACACTTGGTGGTGCCGGGTCCCACAGTGTTGGGCAAGGTTTGGGGGACTGTGTCTTGTTCCCATGGACCCCACACCTCCCCTGCCTGGCATCCGCTGGGCCTGAAGGACAAGAAGACTTTTAGCATTTTACGGATGCTGAAAACTTAGTGGAGAAAAAAAGTCGGGGGTGAGGAAGCCCAGGGCATTTTTGGGAATTGGTGAAGCCTGGAGAGAGATGTAATATGAATGAGGCTGGTACCTAAGGGCTCCGAATGCTAAACGCCCTGAATGCTCCACTAAGGCACCCCAGCTTCATCCACACAGGAGCTGTGGGAGCTGTGGGGGGGACTGACACATTCAGTGGTGACTTTTAGGGGGGTAACTCGGGCTGCCGTGCTGAAGATTCATTCCCCCCCTGCGCAATTCCTGAGCACCTAATGTGTTTGAGACGCTGGTCCCAGCTCTGGGATGAATGGTGTCCCCACTCCGGTGGAGTTCACATTCTAAGGGGAAACCCTTTGAGCTGGGATGGCCGGTTGGGTCGGGGGGCTCTCCAGGGAGTTCAGTCCTATTCCCCCCACTTCCCCTGTTCCTCCTCTGCAGCTCGAGCACAGTGTCCTCCACCTGGCCCTGCAGATTGCAGACACTACCCCTGAAGCTGAGATGCTCTGGGCCACACTGACCCAGCCCCTCGCAGGAGCTCAGGCCTTCCCTGCGCCCCCAGCCTCCTCCGCTGATTTGCTGGCTACTGGTTTGTCTTTATCCAGCTCCTACTTGCCAGTATCTTTATTTTTCAAATTGTGGTAAAATACGTGTAACGTAAAACTTACTATTTTAACCATTTTTAAGGGTACAGATCAGTAGTGTTAAGTATGTTCACACTGTTGTGCAACAATCTCCAGAAGCTTTTCATACCCTCTAAACGACAACCTTCTATGGCCCCCTCCAGCCCCTGGCGACCACCATTCTCCTTTCTGTCTCCATGGCTTTGATGGCTCTAGGGACCTCACAGAAGTGGAATTGTACAGTATTAGTCTCTGTGTGACCGGCCAAGGCTCATCTGTGTTGTAGCACGCCTCAGAACTCCCTTTCTTTTCAAGAATGAACAGTATAATCTTCCAGGTATGGAAATGCCATTGTGTTTATCCACCACCCATCTATAGATACTGGGGTGCTTCCACCTTTTCGCTTCTGCGATTAATGCTATGAACATGGGTGTACAAATATCTCTTCGAGTGTCTGCTTCCAATTCTTTTGGATATATACCCAGAAGAGGATCATATGGTGATTGTATTTCTGACTTTTTGACATATACTTGCCAGCATCTGAAGTTGAACCAATCAGTATAAAAGCACAGGCACTTGGCCATCTCCAAAGAGCATATGCACCAGGTTAAAAATCTTTCTCTCCCAGTGGACTATACAAACAGATTTGACACATCTCAGGAGGCTTTGCTTTTCAGGCCAAAGCCCCCAGGAGGAGCGGCTGTCCCTAACTGGGAAGGACACTTTGCAAACAATAGTTAAAGTCTCTGCTTACTCAACCAGTGACAAGAACAATCATTTGTTGGCTGAGGCAGCATTGGCTGGTGGTGTCAGTGTATGGAGACTAGGGAAGCTTCATGTGCAATTCCAACGAATGGATCTGAATTAAAGTTAAGTGGCTTTAACAACCAGCAGACAGATAGCACATGATTGACCTTGTCGAGATCATCATAGCCCATTGTTTCTCCACGATCAACACTTGGGGGCCAGATAATTTTTTTGCTGGGGGTGGAGGGAAGGTCTGCCTTCTGCATTATAGGGTGTTGGGTGGCATCCCTGGCCTCCACCCATTAGGTTCCAGGAACACCTTTCTTCCAATGTGATAACCAAACGTGCCTTCAGATATTGCAAATGTCCCCTGGGTGTGTGTGTGCAGAATCACCCCCCGTTGAGACCCACTATTGTGGCCAGAGCACCCTTTGTCATGGGCTGCTGTGGGCACTGCTCTTATTGAGACTGTGATGGTTGCGTGACAGTGAAACTGTATCCATTTGGACTAAAGCCAGCTTGGGATCCCAAGGTCAAGAACGTCTGTAGGAGGAAGCACTGACAGGGGTCGCATCGGTGCAGGGGGACTCTGCTGAAGTTTCCTCTGGGGCTGCACTTGAAAATGGACTTGAGAGCCAAGCCTGTGCACGAGACTGCAGGGGGCAGATTTGGCCTTCAGAACAAAACCAGCTTTCCAGGGGCTGTGCATGCAAATTGCAGCTGCCACGTGCTAATTATAAATGATTATAAATTATTCTTCACTGCTCATGAGAGCAGGTCTTCATCACAGCCTCCGTCGCTTCCTATGTGAATTGAAATGAATATGCCTGGATTTCAGGGGCCTTTTAGAGAAGGAGGTTCATTTCCACACCCATGACCCAGTCAGTTACACCTCGGGAATGGGGCTGTCCCAGAGGTGAGGTGCAGGTGGCCCTGTTGACTCTCCCACTGACCATCTTCCATGGACCAACCCAGCCTTCAGCACACATGCTAAGCGGAGAGGAGCTGGCTTCTCAGAGGAGCCTCTGCATCCCCATTTCAGCCTGTTTTTCAGAATTAAGAAATCTGTACGGCTGTTCAAAGCAATTGCCTGAGGTTGAGCGCCATCAGCTCCCAGGTTTGTGGCTAATCCTGGCTTGGTCTTCACTGTGTAGACCGTGGGGTATCCCCCCCTTTTGCTGAGCCCTGTGCTACCAGATTGCCAGAGCCGGATGCCCTGGGCAAGGCCCCCACCACAGATGGTAACATTGCCCTAGGCATTGTATCCAACGCCGCAGAGGCCCTCGGAGGGCTCCCGGCTGGGGACAGCAGAGTCCTGTTTCTCATTCCCATCAGCAACCAACTGGCTCCCGGTCAGATTAAGCCACTATTTATAAAATCCTCAGGAGAGGCAGGGACTCGCCCCAGGGGACACGGAGCAGAAAGGAAGGGGCATTGGAGTTGAGAAGCTGGAGTTGAACACCAAGGGGGCCATTTGTTAAACTTCCGACTAGCACGGGGCAACCTGCCTTCAGGGTCCTGGTATGGCCACTGTATGCCCTTGGGTAGGTCACCTCGCCCTCCACCTCAGACTCTTCACCTGTACGTGGGGTTGACGTTAGACCCAATCCCATAGGGTCTTCATGAGGAGTCAGTTTACATACAGAAAGCACTAGAAAGCTCTCTGGCATTCAGGGTGCAGCAAGACTCAACGTAGCCTCCAGAAGGCACTGGAAGCTCCTGGAGCCTCAGTTTCCTTTCTTGCAAGGTAGAAACAGTAATCCTTCTGAAGAGGGAAAATCAAGTAAGAGAACACCTCTGAGGTGTCGGGTAACGTGCCTGGCACATGGCAGGTGTTTGGTAATGGGCAGGAGTTATTTTTATGCGAATGACAAAACCCTGTCCCCAGCTTCTAATTCCTCTTTGTTGTCATTGTGCTGTTTCCTCTCGCTCTTCTGTGCTGGAGGAGCTGAGAGATGCATCAGAGTCTGTGCAAGGGGACGTCTGTCTGTCAGGTCAGTGTGCTGCGTGAGCCCAGAGGTTGTCACCACTTCCCCGCTTCTCCTTGGCATTTCCTATCTGGTGGCAGTTTCCATGAAAAGCAATTACGGCCGCTGAGCAGGTAATTAGTGAGTGGCTCTTCCTCTCCCAGCTGTGCAATGTCTCAGCCGCTTTCCACCCCTGAACACAGTGAATTCTCAGGAGGCGATGGGCCTGTTGCTGGGACAGAGAGGGTGCCTTCTGATCAATACCAGAGACTCCTAGCTCCTCCCTCTGGGGACATGGCTCAGTCCCTAACCTGCTGGGTGACCCTGGGCCAATACTTAATCTCTGGGTTCCATTTTCCTTAGAGGGAGACTAATAATATGAGATCCCCAACATGGTGTTTGGACTTTTAAGAGCCAAAGCAAAGCTAGGGCATGGCCCCTCTGCTCTTGTCCAGAGGAGGGTAAACTGGCCTGGGATTCGAGGGGCCTGGGTTCTCGCCCTGGCCGTGTGACCTCAGACAAGCCACCCCACCTGCCCAGAACTGGTATTGCACGTCTGTAAAATAGGCATTACACACATGAATCGGTTGTTTGTGTTACTAGCTATTTATACCCTGCCTGCTTCCAAAAAGGACTTTGGGACAGCTTGTAATCAGATGCTGTGAAAATAGACATGGAAAATCAAAGGCCAAGAGGAAGGAGGAGGGAGAGGCAAATATACCAGCCACATGGACCAACATAGCTTCTGTGGTTATTCTGACCCTTTTTGCCTTGGATCCCAGGAAGCTCGGGGCTAAATTTATTATTCCGGAATTACACAACCCAGACAATTACCTGTTTAAATGAAAATCCACTCTTACATGCTGTTCAAAAGGCACAACCTTTTTCCTAGAATTAAATTCTGAAAATAATCAACAAAGATACCAAACCTCAGGAAATGGTCTATAAATGTTAGTCTTTACATTGGTTCCCTCAATAGCTGTTTATTGTGCAAGATGCCAGGTGTTGCGAATGATGGGGCTGTGGGATGGATAAAGCCAACAAAGTGGCTGCCCTCACAAAGTATATTTTGGTGAATGAAAACACACGATATATAATAAACAACACCACGTAAATAAACAAGAAAAGATGGGAAAACGTGTAACTCTGAAAATGATAGGGCAGGGAGTGGAAGGGGTGGTGCTACCTTGGAAAGGCAGAAAAGCATCTTTGTGAACAGAACATTTGAGCGGAGAGCTGCATGGCAAGAAAGCAGAAGTCTTGACAGCATTAGAGGAGAGACAGTACTGCAAACAGAGCAAACAGCAAGTGCAAATACCCTGGAAGCAGGGGTGGACTTGGCACTTGGGAGAAAATGAGAAGAGTGGCAAAGCACAAGAAGAGGAAGAGAGGGATACGAGATAAGAGCCGAGAAGCTAGATCATGGAAGTAGCAAGTTCTCACTCTGGGCTATGCATTAGGATCGCCTGGGAGCTCTTCAAACCAAACCACACTCTAGCCCCATCTCTAGAGATTCTGATGCAACTGGTCTAAGATGGGGTCCAGACCACTGCAAGTTTCAAAAGCTCCCCAAGTGATTCTATGGAGCACCAGGGTGAGACCAGTGGTGAAGGACCTCATGGACCATCATAAGAAGTCTACCCAAGATGACAGAATCCATAGGAGAATTTTTAAAGTCTTCCTTGCTGCTGGGTGGAGTATGGTTCTAAAATAGAGCAAGAGTAGAAGGACATGCTTAGGGAGCCAAGAGTATGCAGGGGCCCTGGGCAAATATTTTTTGGGGGCCTCCATTTGTATAAGTAATTTGAATCATGCCAAATCAATGCCTCGGTACCATTCAGGTGGCCAGGGTTGGCAGACCCTGAGACAGAAATAGTACGCTGGCTACCATGAGTGTTCTGCCTGCCATGTAGCCCTCCTGGGACTATGGCCAGGCCATGGGCCCCAGGATGACCCCATAGGGGTGCGTCTGGAGTTCCTTGGGACATCTGGTCTACCCAATATGTGTTATGGGCAAGGATAGATGATTGAATCTAATGTCTAAACAAGTTCCTGTCTGGATTCAGGTGCCCAGTGGCACTGCTGGCCCCAGCTGGTCCCAGGCATTAGAAGGGGGCTTTGACTTACAAACTGGCAAGAAAATGATGGGGAGGGGAGGGATGATGCCAGACTGGGCAAAGATAGTGGCAGAACATGGAGAAAAATGGATTCATCCAGGGATCTAGAATACACAAAGGAGGCAGAGCTGTTCTTTTCAGCAGAATTTATGACAATAGTTGTAATCAGAACTGTTGACAAATACTTGGCTTTCTTGTTTGGGAGGCACATGGTAGAATCACACTTCTTTGCCCACCTGAACTTGTGCGTGGCCATTTGAGTGGCTTTGGCCAATGTAATGGGAGAGAAGCGACACGTTACTTTGAACAGAAGCTTTGAGACAACTCATAGTTTGCAATACTTTTCTCTCTACCTCTGTGAGATGGAGGCTCCATAAATGAGTCCCCAGGGTGGCTAGGCTGAGCAGACATGCCCCACCCCTCTGTGGACATGGCACATAAGTGAAAAATCAGCTTTGCTATTGGAAGCCTCTGAGATTGCAGGCTGGAAAGGTATTTGTTACTGCAGCATAACCTAGCTCATCCTTACTGATACTGGGACTTTCTAGTGGCTGAGGCTGGGGTTTCAGCTACAGTTCCCTCTTGTCCTTGGCCCACTGGGGAGCCTTCCCAGCCTAATCCGGGGCAAAGATAAAGACCCCAGCCCCATTAGGCAGCCATGCTCTGGGCCTCCGGCGGCCCCTGGAATGGAAGCTGGCCAGTAGAGAACATGTGCGTGGCCCCCTGCAGGCTGGCCGGCCCAGGCTCCCTCGCCCCACCCTGCTGTGGGTTCATTAGATGAAAGTGCTATCACCTGTCAGACAAACTGCTAGAACTGTGATAAATTAATGATCAAATGGTACAGTCGGCACAGCTACTGTACCGCCTCGGCTAGTTACAAGCGCTTAAAAAATGCAGCCGGCATTAAAGAAAAATCAGGCGTTAAGGGAAAATGTCACCCGGCTTTTCAAAAAGGATCTGTTTTGAAATGACCACAGACGGCTTGGTTTCAGGGCCTTTCTTTCATTCCTGTTCTTTGTATCTTGTTCTATTGTTCGGAAGGAAAAAGGGGTGAGGGGGGAGTGGGGAGAGGGGAGAGGGCAGAAGAGAGGCTGGGAGTCCTGGCGATTTCCACCAGCCTCCAGCCCTGCCGGGGAATTCACCCCTCTTGACAAAATGGGGAGATTCCTCCCGGGCCTGGCTGGAATGAGTACCTGAGCAGCAATTACTATACAAATATAATAGTGACAGTCGTTTTGTACTAAGATCCTTGCTTTCTTCTTTCATTTGCTCATCTTGATAGCTCCAGAAGGTGGATGTCAACACCCCCATTTGTCAGACAAGAAAACTGGTACTCGAAAACTTACTCTGGTGAATATTCTTTGAGAGCTAACTATGTATGCTTCACACTCGCCACCTCATGCAACGGCCACCAGAGCCCCGGACAGGTTCCAATGTGACTTCCATTTTAGAGGAGAGAAAAGGGGGGATCAGAGAGGTTAAGTGACTTGCCCACAGTCACACAGCCAATGAGCAGTAAAAGGAGGAATTCCACAGTAGCTTCTGGCTCCTGGGACCCCAGGATCCCATCCCCGAGGCCTCGGGGGGGGGGGGGGGGCAATATCCACAAAAGAACAGGAAAAAGGCTGCTCCTGACTTAAAAGCGTGGGCCCGAAGATGGGCTCCCAGTCATGGCGGGCACTCGTTACATAAATGTATAGGTTTCCTCTGGGAGTGAGTTGGCCCTGCCTGGCCCTTCCACCTACGGTTTTATGAGCTTAATTTATTCTTTTTAATATAAAATCTCATTACCTGAACATGATACCATCACTTCCACTTCATCTTTGATATAAGAACAGAGAGAAACCTAAATCAAACCTTTAAATAAAGTCTATAATCACGCTGCTCTTCCACTTGCTTTTCAAATTTCCAAACAAAATTAAGTCGAGAGACCTGGAGGAGAGCAGCGTGGGGCGGGAAGGGAGCGGGAGGCGGGAGCCCCGCACGTGGCTTCCCCGGGCAGCCCCGGGGACAGATGGCTCAGGAAGCAGGGTGCGGTCGGCCCAGCGCTGGGCTCCTGCCACCCTTTGGCTCCCCGGCCCAGGTTTGGAGAGGAAATCAGGTGAAGTCCGCCCCAAACCCGTGTGTGCCTGGGACTGATCTCAAAGAGCCATTTGCCTCCCCTTGATGTATTTTTAAAGGCATTTCCTATTCACTGTTAATTTTTATAAAGGGGAAATTGGAGATCAGTTTAAAGAAACGCAGTTGGGGGTTTTATTACCCGGGGCTGGCGGGGGGTACAAGCCGAGGCCGGGGCACTGGGGGAGGGGGTGTCTTGGCAGCTGAAGGTGGCAGGGGTTCCCGGGAGAGGAGCCCCTTCCATCTCGGGAGGCAGGTTTGCCTGGGCAAAGGAGGGGCTAGATGCCCAACAGAGGAAGGTCAGTTCTGAAAAGAGCCATAGCGTAAGTGCCTGAGAGATGGGAGGGAAGAGGCAGTGAGAACCACCGAGGGCCCACAGCTGCTAGGACAGGCCAGTGGGGACAGGCCAGCTCCTTGGACCACAGGGATGCTTCTTAGGAGATCGCCTGGTCTTATATGCTCACTTTATTGGGAGGAGGACCCAGGCTGCCGAGAGTTGGCTGCTTGTCTAAGGTCACACAAATCCCACCAGCGTAAGCCACAGCGGCCTCCACTGTCACAGAGGCTGCAGTTCGGACTAGGGCTTTGCTGGGTACAGGACACAGAAGTTCAGGTTCAGCTCTTCCACTTGCCTGTCAGGTAACCCTGGGTAAAGCAAGGCAGTGCTCTGGGCTTCCCTCAGTTTCCCCTTCTGTGAAATGGGGATGAACACACCCCACTGCACATGCAATTAAAATAACCTATGGGAAGGTGCCCAGACCTCTTAAATCGGAGCACAAAGAGCTGGGTCCCTTTTTTCCTTTCTTTAGAACATTACTTATCCTGAGACCTGGCCAAAGTCTCCCTTCTTCCAGGAAGCCTTCCTTGATTGTTGACAATGGATCTAAAACAGTCATGGTTTGACTTTCTTTAGACCTTAGGGAAATTGCAGCGTGAAGGGAATGAAGAGGCTGTGGTGTCAGCTGGCCTGGCTCCAGACCCTAGCTCTGCTCATTAGTGACCTTGGGAAAGGCCCTGTTCCCTGGAATGTGAGTGTCAGAGCCTCTCCTGATGGAGATGAAGGTGCCAAGAGAGATTTTACCATCTATATCACTTTTTTCAATTTGTCCTATTGGGGATATAATATTTTAGACATACAAAAGGGAGGGAAATAGAAATGAACAAGCCCAGCTTGTGAGATAGAGTTGAAGCTAGCTCTCTGGCCCCGTCCCTGACTGCACAGAGGTTTGATTTCTCCTGATATGAGCTCTGCTCCCACCCCCTATGCTCTGTGGATTTGAAGGAACCAGTTCCTGTATCCCCACACACCTGTCATTTTTCTGAAAATGAGCACTTTGCCTTAGGGGTCCCCTGCTTTCTGCCCAGAGAAAGATCTCATCAAATGCAGAGGCCTTGGAGAAGTTTCTCTCTGCAGAATGAAAATCCCACTGCCTACCTCTCCTGCCGGTGGGGGTGGGGTGGGAGGCTGAGCGGGGCAGATGCCATTTTTGCTCTGACCCAGCCTGGGTGGAAGAGAAAAGAGATTGGTGGGTGGTGGAAATAAGTCAGGGGAGCCCAGGAAAAGGCTGACCTTAAGGGGGGAGCCAGCTGACAAAAATAGACCTTGAGTAACAGGATCAGGGGTGGTATTCCAAATATTTAATAAGCGCACCTCACAGGCCCCAACAGGCTCTGGGAGCACATTCTAGGTGGCCTGCACTGGGTCAGGCTCTCCCCTTTAATTGCTCAAATTGTGGGAAATCAGGGATCCTAAGCAGGGCCTGGAGCTGTGGGATGGGAAGGTATTCAGGCCCTTGATATAACAGCTATTTGCTAGCTGGTTGAATATATTTCAATATTTTAGCAAACAATGTGACCTAGTCCAGAACAGCAGAAAGAGACATGTGCCTTGATTGTAAAGAGCCAACAATGGCTCTGAAGAAAGGACTTTCATGATGGATCCATAATTGAGTCAAGAAGCTTGTAGTCCCTCCTGAGTTTTAAGGGTCCAGCTTTACTCAAAGAACAGGAAAAAAGGCAGTTTTACTGATGTACAAAGTGATATCAGGTGTGGAATGGGCACTGGTTATACAAGGCTGCCGATGGCTACCATACTCCACAAACTGACTTGTTAGAAACAGAATGTTTTCTTTAAAAATTATCATGAGCTGTCAATATTTCTAAATGGGTGAATTTCGCATAAAAACCTGAACTTCCAGTTTCTTTTAGAAAAGCAGATGGGGCAGCTGTCAGCCCAGCACCAGCCCTATATGGTGTCTAGAGCAGTGTGGGGGCTGCTCCCCTCGATGGTGTGTGCCCTCAGGTCCCCCCAGGTCCTCTGCAATCCACTTTCCTCTCTAATGTTTCCTGCCTGGCCCTGAGTTTGGCACTCGTGAAGCCAGATCTAGGCTAATGTCTTAGCCTTGCCCTTCCCAAGGTCACACAGTTTCTTGGAATCTCAGCCACTCCATCTGTAAAAAGTTGGTCACAATAATTGCTTCTTCAAGGGTGGTTGTAAGGATCGTGCAAATCACTGAGGGTCAGGTCCACATGGAGATAAGGAGCGGAAGCGTCAGAATCAGACTGCAATTAAATCCTGGCTTTGGCACTGACTGACTGACTGCATGACCCTGGACAAATCCCTTCACCCTCCTGTGCCTCGTTTTTCTCATCTATAAAGTGGGTATGATAAACGGTCAACCTGACAGGCTGGTGAGTGGATCCTGTGGGTTAACAGAGGCGAAGTGCTTAGCCTGGTGCTACATCATATGTGCTTAGTAAACGTGCACTATTATTAGTAGCAGTGTTGTTATTATTATTACTATTATATGACTGACTGCTTCTGTGCAGCTAAAGCTTACATCCATGGATGGGGGCAGGAAACCTATCTGCAGAACACCACAAAAGCAATCTTTTTCTTTTTACCCAGAATATTATCTCAAGGTAGGTTAAATCTTAATTTGGAAATTTTGGGTTTAAAATAATGTTGATGTCAATGAAATAAAAGCCATCAATCAATGATAATGATCGTGTTCAATGGGACTCTATGGGGGGTAATTTTATACACTTCTCCAAAAGCTTCAGGATTCAGAACACCTGCTGGTGTAGCTGCTCTCCACCCAGCCTTTAAACATCTTCCTAGGAGCTTCTGCTATGAGCACAATTGGGCCATATGTTGAGGACCTTAAAAAAAGGCTTAAGCCATCAATTTGGGCACCTTAGGTTTGCTTCAGAGCTGTACTGTCCGATTAGATAGCCAGTAGCCATGAGTGGCTGTTAAACACTGAAAATGGGACGGTGTGAATTGAGATGTGCTATAAGTATAAAATACACATCAGATGTTGAAGACTTAATATGAAAAACGTTTAAAAATCTTAATAATTCATTGTATTGATTACCTGTTGAAGTCATAATAATTTTGATGTATTGGGTTAAATCAAATATGCTATTTGACCTGTTTTTCCCCCCTTTCTAATGTAATTATTAGGAAATATTAAGTAATGTGTGTGCCTTATGTTTATATTTCTATTAAACAGTGTTGCTCCTGGGCAGACAGAGCAAAAAGTCCAGAACCGACAATGCTGAAAATGCTGTAAGTTACCAGAATCTTCCAAGATCCAGAAGTTGAATTCCCTCAAGATGATTTGAATTCCCTCAAATATATCTCAGGGCACACAGGTTGGCAAATTATGGCCAGTGCGCTGAATCCAGCTCACCACTTGCTTTTGTAAATAAAGTTTTATTGGAACAGAGTCATGCTTACTTTCTATTTTCTATGGCTGCCCTCATGCTACAATGGCTCCGTTGAGTAGTTGTAACAAGACCATCTGGCCTGCACAGCTCAAAATGTTTACCATCTGGCCCTTTATGAAAAAGTTTGCCAACCCCTGGGCTAAGGCAGAAAGATTGAACCTGCAGCTGCGGGGGCAGAGGCCAGTGCTGGGTGCCAGTTCCACTCCTCCTTATCCGGTGCCCCTGGGAGTGTTACTGTCGACCTCTGAGCCTCAATTCAGTTGTCTGTAAAATGGGATAGTTCTATTAGTTACCTCATGGGTTCCTATGAGGAGCGAGTGAGATGATGCGTCTGAAATGGCCTGTACCTTGTTCTTTACAAGAGCCAAGAAATAAAAGCAGCCCAAGTGCCCATCGAGAGAGGAGTGGAGAAAAAGCTGTGCTACATGTACACATTGGAATACTACTCAGCCACGAAAAAGAAGGAAATCTTGCCATTTGCAACAGCATAGATAGACAGGAAGAGTATGACGCTGAGTGAAATAAGTCAGGCAGAAAAAGACAAATGCCATCTGATTTCGCTTACACGTAGAATTAAAGAGCAAGCTAAATCAACATACAAAATAGAAACAGACTCAAAGATACAGAGGACGGACGGATGGTTGCCAGAGGGGAGGGTGTGGGGGGCTGGGTGAAAATAGTGAAGGGATTGAGAAGCACAATTGGTAGTTACAGAATAGTCACAAGGATGTGAAGCACAGCACAGGGAATATAGTCAATAATAGTGAAATAACTACTTATGGTGCCAGATGGGTACTGGAAATATCGGGGATATCACTTTGTAAAGCATGTGCTTGTCTAACCACTATGCTTACACCTGAAACTAATGCAGAATAATATTGAATGTAGACTGTAATTGAAAAATTAAATTAAAAAATAAAACGAAGTGGCTGGTACCTAAATAATAATCATTTACTATATGTTTTTGCTTGTTTGTTTGTTTGTTTGTTATGCTGAGACAGGGGCCAGCCCTGGGCATCCACAGGCCCCGCAGGGCTCTCTCTCTGTAAGATACTTGTCTGCTCCCCTGGCTGTCTCCTCACCCAGGCTGAGCTCTCTAAGGGCACAAGAGTCGGTGTCTTCTTGCCTGTCACAAAACCGGTGCCCGGGAGTGCTAGCTGGCTCCCTCTGTCGAGGTCCCTCACTCCGCACTCCGCTTGCTCTATGGACTGAGAGAGGCCTTCTCTGAGGAAACTGGGCAAGAATGTGGGTACCACATGGCCTTCCCCACATGGAATTCTCCCCATTTGGGTCTGGGGGCTATGGGACCTTGAGGGGCAGAGGAGGCAGCCCTTCCCTATAGAGCTTTGCCAGACCTGTCCTGTCATGTGGTTTTCCCCCCCAGCTCCTTCCAGGGTGCCTCTGAGTCATCTAGGAACCCAGAGCCGGCATCCAGATGTGACGGAAGCCTATTTTTATCCACTATTGATCTCTCTTGCCCAGAAACAATCATTACTCTGGTGTAAAATGGTAGCTCCAATGGCAAGAGCCTCTGGCCTCTCTGGCCGATGGGTGCCAAGCACATTGCTCCAAGCCACCAGGCGGGAAAACCAAAATAACTTTACGAGACAGCCGTCCAGGCCCTGCCCTACGGGGGCCCTCGGAAAAAGCTAACTTGGAGGCTTTCTAACATTATCCACAGCTTTTCTGGACTTGTCTTTTTTGAAACAAAGATGAAGCTAGTCTCTAATTGATCTGTGTCTGCAGTTCTTGGCTCTGCCTGGCAGCGAGTCAGAAATGTGAGGCCTTTGCCAGGGTTAAGCCCAGAGGATGCTTTCTCTCATGGTGCCCTTGGTGGCCCAGGGCTCTGGGCTCACAAAGGAGTCGCAGGGACCTCTGTAGACCAAAGGTCAGCTGGGACCAGGGAGAGGGTGATGTCTTGTTCTCTTTCATGATAAAGCCAAACACCCTCTTCTTGTCCAACTCCCCGAAATCAACCTGCTCTTCTGAGTGGGCAGCGAAGCAAGCTCACCTCTTACGCACCCAGAACCAGCCTGTGGTATGGGCGTCAGCAGGGGACATGCACAGACACCCCCACCCACACTGCAGGTAGCACAGGCTTGGTAGCTGGACAACTTGAGGCCAGCCCTGTGTGCCTGTAAATAGTGGACAACTGACTTCCTGGGGGAGGGGGTAACCCTTATTCCTGGCGTTTGCTGATTTCCCTGGTGTAAATATTACCGTCATGGCTGATTTCAAGGCATCAATGAGACTAAATGCAGCGTTGGGAAAAGATACACAAGATCATCACACAAAGTGTCACACACCAGCTCCCGCTCTAGCACATGCTGCTCCGTTGCCTCAGACAAGTTACTTAACCTCTCCGTGCCTCAGTTGCCTCAAGTGTGAAATGGGAATAATAATAGTGCCGACTTCTTAAGGTTAATCTAAGATTTAAGTGATAAATTCCTGTAACACTCTTAGAGCTGTGCCTGGTACATAGTAAGCACTCAATAAATGCTGAGTATAATTACTATGGTGGGGTTAGTATTATTATGAAGCTCACAACTGAGTTGGCAGAGTAATACTCACATGTACACATATGTACACGCACAAGAGACAGGCACAAGATAGTGAATCACTAACTTGGGAAAAACAGGCAAGGAGCGATAAGAATTGGGTGGAGCAGTCTCTGGAGGCTTCCTGGAGGAGGTAGGATCTGTAGCTGGAATTGGTGAGAACAAAAGAAGTGAGCAGAGGTTGGGGAACAGGACACAGAGAGAGGGACATGTGAGGGATCAGGAGATGAGAGGTGAGCATAGAATGCAGGCCAACACCCACCATACTCTTGGGCTTGCTGGTGCATAGGGGCTGAGCCTCCTGGGGCCCCCACTAGCTGGGCCCTGAGTGGAAGAGCAGGGCATCCAGGCCCTCAGGGCTCCCCGCTGGGCGATGTCCCAGAGAGCTGGCCTGAGCAGCAGACACTGTACCCCGAAGCCCGGAGTTTTCAGAGGTGCCTCCCCGTGCTCGCCGCCCCGCGCGGTAATTGCGAGTGATAATTATTGAGTGCGCACAAAGGCCTGGCTTGTTTTCTCGTGCGGGCGGGGGCCGGGTGGCTTTGTTTGGGCCGGGGATTGTCGCGGGGCCTCTGTTTAGCCAGTGCTGTCTCCTCTTTGTTAACATTCCTCACTAACTGTGGCTCCTGTGGGGCTGGTGCCGAGGGAGGCGAGGCGGCACCCGCGCCCTCTGACTTCCGTGGCCCCGCTCCCGGCTCCTCCAACCCCTGGGAAACCTTGGCCCTGCTCCCTTGTCGCCAGACCCACCGGGGACAGGAACATGGGGCAGGCGGCGGACAGGCCCAGAAATAGCCCAGCTCACCTGGCAGGTGCAAGACCCACATCCCAGGCAATTGCCTTAAACACGGGGCCCTTCCCGTTAGCCACTGTGGCCTGAAAACAGTCATTAGGTGTCACTTTCTATGGCGGCCTTCTCTCTTTTGGGGGGCAGAGGGGATAATTACACACCTGGGCCCTTCACCACCTTGCACAGCCCCCAGGACAAATGCTACCTAGGTCCTCTCGGCACTCGGAGCCCATTCCCACCCAGCACTTACACGGCCGACAAATGAATGTTTTCGCCTGTCCTCGGTTCACATAAATAGCCACAAATTCCTATAATTAACTACAGTAAGCTAGGCTGGGATTAAAACAAAGACGGGCTTGTTTATGGGATGTTCTGAAACAAGCAATTTTCAACATTACAGTGTTAACTGCTGTCTCTGTCTTTGTTAAGCAAGGCATGGGGCAAAGGGGCGGGCGGGCATGAATGGTGAGGGGCCCAGCTGGGACTTGGGAAGGGGGTGGGGATGGTCGCTTGCGATGTTTCAGCCAAAAACCCTCTGTGCATGGGTCACTGGGCCCTGAAGACCCCGAGACCCACTCAAGCTCCAGTGGAGGACAGTGGAGCCCCGTGTAACCAAGCAGACACCTCTGCTCATCCCAGATGATGGGGTGTGAGGCCCCCACGGGCTTCTTCTCTCATTGCTGGCAAAAAGTGTCTCCTGCTGACCCAGGAAAATTCTCAAAATTTCCACCATTAAGTGTTAAAAGCAGACTAGGGCTTCAGAGACCATCTAGCCCAGGCCTCCCTTTGCCAGGTAGGGAAACTGAGCCCCAGAAAGGGCTCACTGATCAAGGTTAGTCGGTGAGTCGATGGCCAAGCAGGACTTAAACCCGAGGGCCTGCAAACTCGGGCCCAGGGCCAATTCTGCCTGCTGCCTGTATTATTCTTACAGCCTGTGAACCAAGAATAGTTTTTACATTTTTATTTTTTTTATTTTTATTTTTTTATTTTTAAATATATCTTTATTGATTTCAGAGAGAGGAAGGGAGAGGGAGAGAGAGAGACAGAAACATCAATGATGAGAGAGTCATTGATCAAGCCCACAACCGGGCCTGCGTCCTGACCAGGAATCGAATCCTGATTGCTTGGATCCCAGGCCGACGCTCAACTGCTAAGCCACGCCCGGCCGGGCAGTTTTTACATTTTTAAATGGTTGAAAAAAGTAAAAGAAGAATATGACATGGCTTGTGAAAATTCAATGAAATTTAAGTGTCCATGAAAAAAGAGCTCTCATCTGTCTCCATGTTACCTCCACTGCTTTTGAGCTACAAAGGCTGAGATCTAGGGCCATGGAGCCTAAATATTTACTATCCGACCCTTACAGAAGTTTGCTGATCCCTGCCCTGGTACATTACATGCAGCTCTATTTTTTAAAAATTTAAAGCAGAGTTTTTTTCAAGTTTATTTTCTGTTCCGTGAGAGTCTTCTTTATACCAGGGCCTCAGTGTGTGAAGCTCATCACAGGGCCTGCTCTGCTCTGTTAAGCTGGGCGGGGGTGGATGGCTTGGGACCCTGAGGAGTCTTTGTGGACTCCCCAAGTAGGGGGAAGAGTGTCTGAAACCCCCAGGTGGAAACAGCGTCTCCTGCCAACACCTCCCTGTCACTCCGAGCTGCGGGGCTGTCCGCGTGGCCTGCGCTACAGTCCTCAGAGCAAGAGCCAGGTCCCTGGCAGACCCTGAGAGAGGAAATTGCCAGGAGACTTTTCTGATGGGTGGCCTTGCTGCACTTGTGTTGGGCAAATGAATTCATCATTCAACAAATATCTCCTGAGCTCCTCGTCTATGCCAGGCGCTGTGCTTAGCTCAGAGGATACGGAGGTGCACGGATGAGACAAGGTCACTGCCCTCATGGAGCTGACCTTCTAGCAGGAGAGACAGTGTGAAGACATTAAGTGATTAATGTCAATAGAAGAAAAAAAATAAAGTAGAGCAAGGGGTAGGAGAGAGGCAGGAGTGTAATGCCAGATAAAGGAGAAGAGGAAGGACTCTAAGGAGTAACATTTGACCAGGGAATGAATGAGTAAATAAGAAATAAAAGGGCAGAGAAGAATCCAGAGTTTGGACAAGGCCAGGGCAGGCTGGCCCAAGGAGTCACCAGATAGAAGCCTCAGGGAACCCTAGAGAGAGGCAGATTGAACACTGAAAAATGGCCTTGAAAACTTAGAGATTTGTGCTGGGGGAGGGGTGGGAGACGATCCCCTTGCAGACACAATCTTAAAACCCTGTGTCATCCTAACCAGAGCCCTGGAGAAGAACCCCAAAGCACAGGTGCTTGTCCCTATTGGCAAGATCAGCCATCCGAGGCACGAAGAAGTCAGTGAAGGGGACCCTAGAACCCAGATCCCTTGCTCCTGGGGGGCCCTCCGGGGGAGGGGGGCTCCCTGAGGCAGGGGGCAGCGGTTCCAGTTCCCGCCCTGCCCCAGCGCCGTGGGTCTTCAGCCTGTGCTCCTGAGTGGAATTCTCCAGCGTCCAGCCCTTTATACTTTCACTTGTTAATCTTGATGATTTGCCATAATGGTGCTGCCATAAAGGCAACTTGGTGCGTGGCAGGGTGACAAAGCTCGTAAAAAGTCAAGAAGGTGTTTAACAGCCACCCAGTGGTAACGAGGACTCCTGCCAGGGCTGCCTACGGGGCCAAGAGGCCAAGTGGCTGCAAACATGTTAGTCTGGGCCCAAGTCAGAACCGGGGAGAGGCACAGAGCGGGGGGAAGGGAGGCTCTGTGGAAGCAGAGGAAGGCAGGAGGCTCCACATGAAGAGGCCTCTCGGGCCTCTGTTGTCACCTCTAAAAATTGGGGGTGGATGGAGTGATGACAATGCAGCCTCTCAGTTGTTGAGCCAATGAGGTGACATGCATGAAGCTCTTTAACGGATGTGCAGGCATTGGCCATGAAATTAGTGACACAGTAGGGCAGTGTGAGTCCAGTCTGACTAAGGGATGGTCGTGACCTATCTGAGCATCAGGGAGCTCATCAGACAGCAGACTGCATGTGCAGAGATTAAGACAGGGCCACCGGAGCCAGGCTGCCTGGGTTCGAATCCCAGCACTGAGCCCCAGGGGCCATGCAGTTTGGGCCAAGTTGCTTCATTTCTCAGGGTCTCAGTTTCATCACCTCTAAAATAGAGATAATAATGGGACTTGCTTTTTAGGATTTCTGCCAGAGTCGCCTGTGTTAGTTACGTGAATGAAGCAGCCGGAGAGGGCTTAGTTCTGGTTGTTAACAGGGACCTCTCAGCTATGGGTTCTGAAATCAGCACATAGCTGGGCACACGGAGGGCTGTTCTCACTGCTGTCAGAGACTAGTTGGTGACCGGGGGGCCGGGGGGGGGGTCTTGCTTTTTGCTGTCCCTCTTCTGGCTTTTCACCACCAGCAGACGTCAAAAACTGGCCAGATCCACTGCACGTTGTGGTTTCCTTCTTCACATAGTTGTTTGCTGCCGCTGGACTTCCCGAGCTCCAGGTATGGGTTTAGGTGCGGAGGACATGGTGGGGACAGACAGACCAGGACCCTGCCTGGAGAGCTGACTTCTGGGGGGGGCAAGAAATACGTAGTGTCTTGCCGCACAGTGAGGGGCGGTGCTATGAAGAAATACGTAGCAGCTAAGGGGCTGGTGACGGGGCAGGGTGGTCAGTGAAGGTCTCTGAGCAGGTGACATCTGAGCACACATGTCCTCTCTGGCCCTCGGTCTCCCCACTGTATGACATGTGTCAGGGAGACCTGAGCGAGATGTCTCTCTGGTCACTTTGCCCACCTAGTTGCTGCCTTCTGGGGGACAGTCTGACTCCAGACCCCAAGGCGTTGGTCCCTGGCGAGCCCAGGGGCCAGTGAGAGGCAGGCACCTGGCTCCTCGGAACCACGGCTGCAATCAGCCCTGAGGAGAACTAGTTTTTTATTCGGACCAAAGGTACAATTAACAGCCTCCGCTTGGGCCTTGCCCAGCCCCAGGGCCCCTGCTCATGCCTGGCTGACCAGCAGGAGGGAGGGAGGGAGGGCAGGAGGGAGGGAGGGGACCCTCCCAGTACCCCTCAGTCAACTGCCAGGGCTATTTTGGTGACTGTTATTTGGGCAAGGAGTGGGCTAGTGGCTTGTGGGAAGGAGGAAAGGAGGGAAGATGCTAAAAATACTGAGGCCGGACTGAGGTGACTGGCCTCTACCCTCCTGGGCCTGGCCTCTCTTCCTGGGTGAGGAGGGCCTCATCTTTGCCTCCGGGGACAGGCTGCTGAGGGCTGAAACCCACCCACAAGCTCTTTCGTTTGGCTAATGTTTGTCATGGCCACCATTAGTTGGCAGGTTCCAGGGGGCTAAGTGACCTGCCAAGGTCACGCTGTTGATAGGTGAAGGGCAGATGTCAAGGATGTTGAGAAGCAGCTCTAGGTGAAGCAAAGACCAGCCAGTCAGTGTGGCCTCCTTTCAGGATACTCTTTGGGAGAAATATGGGTGGTGACACCACCTCCCCACACGCCGCCAGCCCTTCCCACCTCTGCCCCTCCTCCACACATCGAAATCCCATAAGCCAAGGCCACCGCCTCCAGGATGGTGGAAGTGAGGACCCCGGCCATCTGTGGTCTCTCTCTGTTCTCTGTTTTCTCATCTGTTAAGTGGGTAGGCTCAGGGGACCAGGGTCAGGAGGACTCTTCTAAACCTTCCATCACACCTTGATTTTGGGTGATCTCAGGCAGATTACCCAGCTTCTGGACCTCAGGTCTTTGGCTCTGCCCACCTTGCAAACAGCTATCTGGGTGACTCCCTGTGGCTTCTACCAGATGATGCTCCAACTGAACAGCCTCTGTGGTTTATTCAGCTTGAAGATCAAAGTCTACTGCATGAGTGAGCCCACGTCTACTGGAGAAGATAGGGCACGTCAGGGGAGGGGAGCTAAGAGGCCCTTAATGTTGGGATCTAGTCATTCATTTGTTCACTCACTCATCCCTTTGCTCAGTCATTCCCTAAACACTTCTTGAGGGTGCACAATTTACCTCTAGGCATTCTTCCAGGCGTTGGCCATCCAGTGGGGACAAACCAAAGCCCCCCATGCTCATGGAACCTACTGTGTAGGGGGAACAGATGAACACCCAGGAATAAATGAAGCTGTGTGGTTGGGGATGTTGGGCACCATGAAGATGGATATAGCAGGGTGAAAGAAACAGGAAGTGTGCTCTGTAGGTGTGTGTGTGTGTGCATGTCTGTCTGTGTGTATATGTGTATGTGCATCTGCGTGTTGCATCTGTGTTTGTGTGTGCATGCGTGTGTGAGATGCTGTGCAGGGGGCTGGGAGTGGTGATCCAGGAGGGTCATATTTGAACCAGGATGCCAAGGAAGTGAGAGTCTGAGCCATTCAAATACCTGGGGGAGAGTATCCAGGAGAGGGTGTGGGGTGCAGAGTGTTGAGGGGACAGCGTGCTTGGAGGAGAGAGAAGGAAAGACCTCCGCACCCTTCCTCCACCCGTCTGCCCCCACAGGTCCTGGGGGCTGAGGCAGCCCCTGCCCTCTCTGTCACCCATCACAGCACCCTGTCCCCAGGGCGGTCCTCTCTCCCCTCTGAGCCCCTGGTGAACCTTCACCCTACAATTACCATCCTCTGCCCAGGGCTATTTCCTGAAGACTTGTAAATAGAACCTCTTTCAGCTCCACACACATTATGGTTTGTCTAAAACGGTGTCAAAGGAGCCAATTTTCCTGAACGGGGACTATTGACGAGAGGTAAAGTTTACAGAGGATTCCCACAGGACCAGGGCCTGCAGGAGTTGAAAACAAGGGCTGGGGTGACGCAAGCAGGGGCAAAGCCAGCTCAACAGAAGGGCAGACCTCGGTCTTCTCTCTGGTGCATTTTCTCTGGGACATGGAAATAAATAAGATGGCTGGGCCCCAACCTGAGCGGCATTATCAGGGAAGAGCCCAGCTCAGGCTCGGGGAGGGGCAATGCCCAGTGTAGGCCTGGCTTCAGTGCTCTCTGCCTTCTCTCTGGACCTGCTTACCCTTTGTGAGCAGACACCCTTGACAGTTGACTTGCCAGCTGTGACAAGTGGCAGCCATCTTGCAGAAGTGAAGGAAGTTTGTTATCAGAGAGAGGAAAAGGTGTGAAGAAAAAATGAGATGGCCCCAAGGCTTTTCCACCCTTCATGGAAGTCCTTAGTGACTACCCAGGCCCATATGACATTTGTCAATGGAGAAAGTGGTATGGGGCATGGTTGAGTGCAAGGTAGGTTGGACTGGGGTCCCCATGAGGTTGAGGTTATTAACTCCATCCTACAGATGAAGAAACTGAAGCCCAGAGAGATGTCACACATGTAATGCTCAAAGTCACACATTTGATAAGTGGCAGAGGCAGGATTTGACCCAGGCCTGCCTGAATCTAAAGCCCTGTCTTCCACACCCCAGACGCCTCCCTGTCCTGCCCTTGCTTTGCCTTAGCAAGTCCTGGGCAGGGCCCTCTGAGCAGAAACCTCTGCGACCTTGACCTTTCAGCGGCCCCAGAGGAGCCTCCTGTGCCAGCTCCGCAGCTCCAGCCCATCCAGGGCCCAGGCCTGAACCCTGCAAGGCAGATGCTGCCCGCTTTGGCCCAGGTTTTTGCCTCCCTTATGCTTCTATGAATAAAGGTTCAGAGAGCATTTTAGGAACCAAAACCACCTAGTAATCTTCCCTGCCTTTTTCCCCCCTCACAAAGCAGAAAGCTAGAACAGATGTTCAAGGAACTTTCTAGCTAGGAAAGTGCACTCAGTTGGATTATATAAAGATGAACCAGGGAAAAGATGTCCAGGATCAGATTCTGAACCCATATTTACCCCAAGTCATTTCACTTCTCAGTCTCAGTTGCATCGCTTACCAAATGGACCAGGTGTTACTCTCTGCCCTGTTAATATCCCGTTTGCCTCAAGGAATAGTTGCGTGGAAACAAGACACAGTGGTTAAGAGCACAGATTTTAGGATCAAACAGACCTGGGTTTGCATTCTCAGCTCCACCGTTTCTAGCTGTGTGACCTTCAGTGTCTGAGAGCCAGCCCCCTCTGTGGGTCTCGGTTTCCTTAGGTGCGAAATGGAACTAATCCTTGCCCTGCCTCTCTCCCAGGATGGGTGTGAGGCTCCTGAGAAGAGTGCCACATATCATAGGGCTTTCCCTCTCCCTCTGGGGACTTTCAGTTGTTAAGGGAGCTGGAAGCTTGGAGACATCAGAAGTAGAATCTTTGTGTGTGGTCATGGCACATAGGACCTTTCTTTATTGTTCATAGATATGTCTCTCCCCGGTGCATGTTCTTGAGATTAATCCTGGTGCGATAGTTAATTTTATGTGTCATTTTGGCTAGACTCTGATGACCAGTTGTTTGGTCAAACACTAGTCTAATTGTTGCTGTAAAGATATTTTTTAGATGTGATTAACATTTACACTCAATTGACTTTAAGTAAAGCAAATTACTCTTCATAATGTGGATGGGCCTCATCAAATCAGTTGAAGACCTTAACTACAAAGACTGAGGTTCCTAAGAGAAATGAACTCTGCCTCCCTTATGCAGCATAGAAATTCTGTCTGTGTTTTCAGCCTTTGAATTCAAGACTGAAACATCAGCTCTTACCTGAATCTCCAGCCTACCAGCTTACCTTACAAGTTTGAGACTTGACAGCCCCCACAATTATGTGAGCCAATTCCTTAAAATAAAGCTCTCTGTGGATAGATAGATAGATAGATAGATAGATAGATAGATAGATAGATAAATAGATAGATCAATCTTCTTGAAACAAGGATATAGATAGATATAAATAAATAAATATAGATGGATACAGATACAGATGATATAGATATAGATATACATAGATGATAGATATAGATATAGACATAGACATAGACATAGACATAGACATAGACATAGACATAGATATAGATATAGATATACACTAGTATGTATAGTATTAGTATATACAATGATATATATGTATACTAATATACCTGATTTCAGTCCAGATGTCTTGGCAAAGAGCCCCAAGTTGGAAATGTTCAGGAACCTCTAGGAAGCACTTGTTTCTCAAATGTGAGTCTAGAATTGAGCTTGGAATCCCCACTGAATGCTGCTTTATTTGGAAAAAATATTGGTTATGCAACCTCTGCCTACTTCCAGGCACATCTCCCTAATACCATCCTGTACGGAGCAAGTGTGAATCTCGTACCACACCCTGGTGTTTTCTGAGCCACCTGTCTCACAAGCCACATTACCTGCTTCCAGATGAGATGGTGCTTCTCAAGTGAAGGTGGGCGGAGCCCACCGGACAGAGAATAGAGTCCGTCTCCTGCGAACTGCGTGGCCACACACAGACATGGGGACACACATTGCTCTTGTGAACAGGTTTACAGCCTGAGACTGCTTCTTGGAATGGAAGCTCAACAGCTCCCAACACATCTATCATCTTGTCGACCTCCCTGGCTGTTGGCAGGAATTTGAGAACTGTGACTTTTTCAATTTAAATATTCAGAATGCTTCACTGTTCAAGTGGGGAAACTCTGAAGTGGAAATGCACTTGGCACTCAGAACAATCTCTTACTTTGGTGGCTCTGACAACTTGTACTCCAGCCACCGAGACATGTCATGTTTTCGATCAGCCTTGCTTGCTAGTTACAGAGCCTCTGTCTCCTCCGCTGTGTGAGTCACTGGGGGAAGCATGGGATTTGGGATGACTAGACTGGGATTTGAGTCTTACATTTGAATTTTTCTAGCTGTCTGACATTGAACAAGGCCCTCAAACTCTCTGCGCCAGAGTTCTTTGTTGTGTAAAAAGGAGACAACAGCAATTGTAATTCCTACCTTGCTACGTGTATCAGTCAGGACAGGCTGGGTCACGCTGCATAACAAACAACTTCAAAATTTCAGTGGTTGGAAACAACAGAGATTAATTTGCCCGTTCATACTACATGCCCATTAAACATTGGCACAGGGCTCTGCTCCACGCCGTCTTCCTCCACAGAGGCTGGCAGAGGCACCACCTGGATGATCACTGGCTGTCATGACAGGGTGAGGGTCAAGTGACCAATTGTGAATTAACTCTGAAGCACTTTCACCCGGGAGCGACACATTCATTGTCCTGAGCGAGTCACAAACCACATCTAACTTCAAAGAGAGGGGGAAGTACAATTCCTCTGTGTGTCTGGGAGGCAGGGGAGGGGAGACTAGTCTGGCCACTGGAATGGCCACCTTAGAAGCGAGAACGGCTACACATTCCCATGTCATGTCTACTTTTGTGTTTATAATCACACCGGTGTCAAGAAGTCCAGCTGTGATCGTTGAGACACATGGAGAAGAAGAATAGAGATAAACTTAATATGAAAAGATGCATTGGTGAAAATGAGAAGCAATTGGCAAATGCATTGTGGGCTGTTTCCAGAACTCAAGAGAGCATTCGAGTAGCAGTCAGCACCGTATGCTTGTCTTAAGTAATGATTTGGTTTTGGTAAAACAATCTTATTCTTCATCTTAAATAGTTGGATCTTAACATTTGAATAGCAGTATTTTAAAATTTAAATGTTACTATTTTTTAGCTAAGTTTATATTTAATGCATCAGTGTGTTTGCACTATATAGTTGTATAAGGGCTATAAGCTAGTTTTATACTTATATTTTGCCAGGGACACATGCTGACCTTTTTGTCACTCAACATTAGAAACCTCTTCCTATGACAGCAGAATCCCCATTTTATGAATCAGGGTCTACTTCGCTTTCTTAGCTTCCTTTGCATCTAGAAAACAAAAATCACATGACATAGGTCCAATCAAATGTGACCAGAAGGTGATGATGGAAAAAGGAGAGAGACTCTGGAAACCTTTCAGGGGAGGGCGGGGGCTGCGGGGGCTGCTACTCTCGGGTAGACCATGGGCGGTGTCTGGGACAACTCTGGCCTCCCTGCCAGCAGTGGCCCAACATCAGGCTCCGCAGGACCCCTTCTGTCATTCGATTTGATGTTGTGGGGCCTCCACGCTTGTTCTCTCATTTTAGGGAGAGCCTGTTAGCCTCTTTATAGCCTTTCTTGAATATGTTTTCTTCTTATAGTAGACACCATTGTTTTCTGTTGTTTGCAACACATATAAATATTGAAGTAATATTAAAATAAAAATAACCCGTGCCAAACCTCAGCATCCACAGGAAGTACCCCCTTCCGAAAGAGTTGGGCACATAATCTAACTTTGATAAGCACTAATCTAGTGGGACTCTTATTGCCAAATGGAAAATCCGAGGATGTAAACGGGGAAGGAACCTGCCAGGGTCCCACGGTGGGTGAGTAACAAACTCCAGGCCAGGACCCAGATGTCTCTTCTTCAGTCTCCACGTGCCTTCCGACGAAGCAGCCCAGCTGGGGCAGTGCTGGCCTTCTCTGGGCCTTGGCAGGTGGAGAGGACTTGAGACATGAACAGGGGACTGGTAACGGACTCTAGCTAAACATCTGCGCCCCAGCAGCCACTTTTCCAAGCATCCTGGCGAGGGGCACCCGAGGACTGAGCCTTAGGACTGCTGGACATAGGCCCAAGGGCAAGCAGGGGGTGGGGGCAGGCCTTTGCCCCTGGAGCCACCAGACAATGGCCCTGCAGTCCACAGCCATCCTGTAAACAAGCCGCTGTGCCTGAGAACATGATAATAGCAGGCCCTGCCATCCTGCTTTCTCTGAGTCAGGGACAGTCTGCAATTACCGTCTTAACCGAGGCAGATAGGGCTCACAAAGGGCATACATTTTGTGAAGCTGTGTACAATTTCTGCAAACTTTCTCTGCCTCTCCCTATTTGAGGGCTGGGGCTCAGGCCCTCTTCTCCCAGTCCTACCCCTCAAATTCTTCTGCAAGGTCCCTGGTGAGGCATACTAAGGGGAACATCGCCGCTGAGCCTTCCTCACTCATAACTCACATCCACGGCTGCCAACTTAGTTAGGCTGGGTGCCAGGGGGGCGGGGGAGTGCATGGTGCAGAAAGGTCCCCATCAAATGGTCCCTGCAGGACCATCACTGTGCCAGGAATTTTTTCCATCAGACCCAGTCCTTTGGTAAATCATGGCTCTCCTCAAGTACCTGCTTGACAATGTTTATCTCTGGGAACACCAAAGACAATGTTTATCTCTGGGAACTTCTGCAGATGCCTAAAAAAGGAGCATATTAAATAGTATATTTGTGTACTCATGAGCTGGGTGCCAGGGGGTGAACGTTCCGAACAGGCTTGCCCTCAGTCTTGAAAAGCAGCTCTTGGCACCCACCACTCACTGTGACCCTAAAGCCCAGAAACTGATATCAGGGAGTTGCCACTGAAGAGGCTGGGAGCCAGGGAGGCTTCTGGGCCGTAGAGAAATCTGCTGAGAGTGCCTGAATGGGACACAGCGTTAGCTCCTTCCTCCCTGTGCTTCAGCTCCCTCGTCTGTAAAATGGGGTGATGATTCTACTAATCCGGATGAGCTAGGATATCCTGCAGTAACAAACAACCCCCAGAGCTCAGTGGCTTCTAACAATACCAGTTAATTTCTCCCCATGCTGCAAGGCTACTGTGGGTCGGCTAGAAGTGTTTGCTCATTGAATTCAGAGCAGCTGCCAACTCAAGAGTTGTTGGTTGATGAACTAGAGGGGAAAATAACTATGGAGATCTTGAACCAGGAATCATGCTCTGGCCTATAAATAACTTATGTCCTTTCTGTCCATACTCATTGGTCAGAATTAGTCTCCCAATCCATTCAACCTCAGGGGCCAGGAAATGCAGTTCCAACACGTGTCCTGGAGGCACAGAGCTGGAAATACTTGGTGAATAGCATGTAATAAGGTCTATGTAACTATAGGCTGTTCTTATTGTAATGACAATGATGATGGTGATGTTCATTATTAGTAAGAATATTAAAATAGTACCCAAGTAACCTATCAGTGAAGGAATAGTCACCATTTAAAATTGCTATTAAAATGATATTAGAAGATTTGATGTAATGCAGGAAGGGACAGCCAGATCTTGGCTCTGCCTATAATTGCTGTGTGATCTTAGGAAAGATGCTGTCTGTCTCTGAGCTTGCAATTCCTCTTTTGTACAATTAAAGTCTTGGGCTCAATATCTGGGAATGAGCTTGAGGAGTAGGTTGAATATAAATAAAAGGAGTCAAGGGGCTGGCTTTGGCTCACTCCATCTAGTTGGGGTAGCATGCACCCCTTGGTGCTGAGCCCAGGAAAATCTTTGATTTCAGAGCTATCTGTGTCAGCCTTATGAATCTCAATCCCTAAATTATGGGTGACAGAAGCTTCTTAAAGAGGAAATGAATTGTTGCAACACAATCCATCCATGTTGTATCGATATGATTAGCTAGTTATCCATGGAGTGCAGTAATTTGCTTTGATTTTTAAGTATCCGTTAGCAGCCAAGTCCTAATGAGGCGGCTCTAAATTGATTAGATACTCCAAGATACAGCACGGTTCACAGACTGTTTCAGAAAACTGTCAAGATCTAGAGACTGGCATTTCATTGGATTTAATGATTGCCGGAGAAGGTGTGCATCCCAGCCAGATACAATCACATTTGTCAGCATGATCCTTTTAAGCACAATTCAATTAAAGTGTTATTCTCTAATTTTATTAGAACCGGAGCCCAGAGCTAATGCAAGCTCCCGATATTGCGTCAGGAGGGAAGTGTGCACAATTTAATTTCCCTAATTGGAGTTTAGTGATCTAACATGCTTTTCATATCTTAATTCTTGGGATAATCTCTGGTTTTTGCACCTGCTACAATTCCTTTAATGGAAATAAGGAAACAGATGCAACTGTTACGCCTGCCATGGAATCACTGGGTCACGTCTGCCTCATCGAAGGGAATTTGCACATCTGGATCCTTTGCTTTGACCCGATCCTTTCCCACTGATCTTGGCCTTGACTTGGACAAGGAGCATCTCTAGTCAGATATGATCAGCTTTTCCAACCAGCGGGCGGTCTTGGAATGAAGGTGGTAGAAAGAACATGGGCTGGTTTGGGATCTCAGCTCCATCATGCGTCCATCCATCCATCAACACCGAGTGGGTGACAACTATGTGCCGGGCATGGTGTTAGGGTACAAATAGGAGCAAATCAGATATGGCCTCTGACATCCTGGGACTTAGGGACTGCCAGGGGGAGAGGGTCATAATCATGCAAATAACAGAGCAGTTGCCCTTGTGATCAAAGATGTGAAGGGAAAGACTATGTAAAAGAGACCTTGTCTTACTCCAGTTGTAGGGATGGCCTCTGAGGATTTAAGCCAAGACTCTACGGAGTTTTCATGGCCTGAAGACCCTAGACAAGGACCGAGGGAAACCCTCGTGTAGGACTCAGCCCTCTGCCCCAGGCAAGTGTCATCCTTCCTGTCTTGGGCGAGCCCCAAGGTTAGGACAAGCCTCTCCTCTTTCAGAAAACTAAGCTAAAGCCCTAAGAGCAGAATACACTCATCCAAGTCTGGACACCGGGTTAGAGGATACCTGGGTTTGAACATGAACAAAACAAAACCAAAAAAAGTGCTGATTAACTGGCAAAGTGGGAAGAGCACTGGACTGAGATTCAAGCCATTTTGCCAAATGGACTCCTACCCGTTCAGAAATCCAGCCTCATATTCCTCGGTCGACTTGCTTGTGTCCCAGGTGACCACTCCTGACCACAACCTGGCTCCCTTGGCCAAAGGAGGGCACCCGATCCAAAAGCTGCAAATCCATTGAGCTGTCAGCGGCTTGGCATAAAGACATGAGCTGGCCAGTCCTGTTCCCTTCCTTAGAGTCTAACCCGGGAAACCCCGAGAGGAGGAGGCGTAGCAGGAACACTGAGTCCTGACAGAGAGCAGAGCTGCAGACTGGGGCCTGCGGACTTGCTTAATTCTGACTTCAGAGTAAAAGCTTAAAACTTGAATTAGTTGCTAACATCACATAGAAAACCAGGTATCTGGCTTTGCCTGAGGGTCAGAAGATCAGGTGACGCTGGGCCTGCATGTCTGCGGGGCAGCATTTGGCTCAGGGAGCACCCAGGAAACGAAGCCGCCTCCAGGAGCCCAGCAGGAGGGATTTAATGCAGCTAGTGAGCTACAAAGCTGTGGTTAGCAGGGGGCAAGGGGACTGTATTATAGGCGGGTGGGGTATCTGAGGCACAGGGAGTAACTTGTCCGAGGTCATGTAGCTAATAAGCGGTAGAGCCTGGATTCGCGCACACAAGGCCTGGCTTTAGAAACTGCTCCTAAAACGCAATAGCTCACTTAGCTTCCCAACATTCTTGTGACAAAGTACTATCAGCACCTGCACTGTGGAGCTAGGAAAATAGATTTAAGGAGGAAAAGGTGATTTGCCCATGGTTTCAGCCTTGTTACAGCCAGCTCACAGGCCTGTCCTATTTGGGTCCAGCCCCTGCCGCGCATCCACCACCAGGAAGAACACCCGAGATGACAGACACTGATGATAACTAACATTGAATGTGTACTTATAATGTGTCAGCAAGTGCTTTGCAAGCATTAACAGATCCTTACATAAATCCGATAAAGGAGATATAACTTACCCTCATTAGACATATGAGGAGAGGTTAGGTAACTTGCCCAAGATCACACAGCTGGTCAGTGGCACAATCTGGCTCTAGAACCCATTTGCTTTTCTGCCTTGTTTCCTAGACAGGGGCCCTCCTTAGGCCTCAGGGGCACTGAACACTGTGCAGACACAGCACTTAGTAGTGGGAGAAGGTATCTGGGGAACACTGGCCTCCCTGACTCCGAGCAGCACCAAATGAATGGCTGAAGGCCTCCTGATGGAGACCAGGTCAGGGGTGGGGAGGCACCCTCAGCCAGAACAGCCAGGACCTGCGAATGAGACGCTTGGGTCTGAGGCTCCCCTGATGGAAACCCACAGGGTGTGCCCAATAAAAGATGGTGCTGATGGGGAAGGTGGGCTCGTTGCTCTGCACAGGGGTGATCTCACTGTCAGAAGCGATTAGGGGTCACGTTTGTCTGTGAGCCTGGCTGGAGGCCAAGGCAGGGGGAGTGGGAGGATGGGGGGGTATTAAAACAGAAAGAGAAGCAGACGGGGTGGGGGGAGCGGGTGAGATTGAGAAGGGAAAAGAGGAGAGAGACATATTGAAGCAATTGGAAAAAAGTGAGAGGAGAGCGAATAATTTTGAGCGAGCACTTTTTAATCTCCCTCCCTGCCAGGTCCCTCGCCCACCCCCGCTCCCCTCCCCCCCAAAGTTGGTGATTAAGCTATCCTGTAAATGACAAATAGAATGAGACTGAGGCCTTGGAAGATGATTTAGGGAAATAATGAAATAATTGTCTTTGTGAGCACGTAAAATGATTCTCTCCAGCCTTCCCTTCCCAAGACGGGTGGGGTCGTGGGGGAAGGGCAGGGGACCAGGCCACCGGCCTGCTGGTGGAATTACCTCTCAGTCTCTCTCGAGTGCTGAAGATTCATTTCATCTCATCATCGTGTCTGACTGTCCTGGCCAGGTAAGTGCTCACGACAGTGAAAAATGACACGTGTCTCCAGAAAGGGCACCAGAGAAATCAAAGCAGACCTCCAGCCTCCATCCTCAAGTGAGAGCCCGGATGCCGGCACCCAGGGTGACAGGAAGGCCGGGGCTCCTTTGAGATGCCAGCAAAACCTGCAGCCTTTTGTCCACAGGTTTAGGGCACGAGCCTCTGCTACCATTTTGGGCCCCAGGGAAAGAGAGGTTCACCCCAATTATGCCCCCACCCCAAAACAGTAGGGTAGGCTCCAGGTGCTGCTTGAATTTCATTGATTCAGACAGAAGGATGAGCTTGTCCCCCAAAAGAGCAACTTTTGCTAAATACTTTTCTCTATGATTTTAAATCCTAAATTCAGTTTCTGGTTAGAGCGCCTGGCTAGAGGTGAACAGCCCCTATGGAAGCCTCCGCAGGTCATGATTGGTGAGTTTTCTCTTTGTTTTTGTGTTTTACAGAAACAGTGCTAACGGCAGCACCATTGAGTTGTGGTCTCCTACTTGGGTGTGGCTCCCTCCCTCCCTCCCTCCCTCCCTCCCTCCCTCCCTCCCTCCCTCCCTCCTTCCCTTCCTTCCCATTTCCCTTATTTCAACAAACATTTACTGAGCACCTACTCTGTGCCAAACCCTAAGCTCTGGGACTGTATCAGTGAAGAAGACAAGCAAGGCCCCTGCCCTCATGTAACTCATTCTATTAAAAAATTACAGATGATACACAAACCAACCACAAACAGCAATACTACATAGTGCTGAGCACTATGAAAAAAATGTACACGGGGCATGGAATGGGGAGGTGGGGTGGGGCGGGCAGGGTGCCGGCAGGTGGGACAGCCGGGGAAGGTGTCTCTGAGGGGCTCTGTGAGCACACGGAAGAGCGGGAGGGGTGAGGTCAGGGCGAGAGGACGGTCCGATCCCGCCCCACCCACACGTCCTCTGGGCGAGATGGGAGGTGTCTGGCGGCTGTGTGAGAGCTGGACACTGAGGCAAGTAGTCCGGGGGACAGGTAGGCCAGGTGGAAGCGGGCAAATGGTAAAACTGGGGGATGCTGGGTGTGTTTTGCTGGTGAGCTGGTTGGATTTGCTCAGGGACTGGAGAGAGTGTAATCCTTGCATGGGGATGGGAAAACACCCCCCCCCCCCCCAGCTACTGTGAGCACCTCCACTGCAGGAGGGCCAGCCCAGGCAGACACCTCCACCTTCCTCCCAGGGCTCTCTGGCGGCCGTCGGAGGAGAAGGCACTTCTCATAGGACATTTATTCTTGTCACCCCTGCCGGATGCCTCTCTGCAAAGTGTTATTACCCCCTTTTTGCACACGGAAAAAAAAAAATATATGCCTCAATTTCTATTGATCCATCCTGGATCAATGCTTTTAAAAAATCTCACGCACATTTGGCTTAAGAGCCCAAGCATGCATTTTATGTTTTGACATGGTGTCATCGACCGGAAGCACGCGTGTGTGCCCCACCTGCCGGAACCCCCTGCCCACCCTGGCAGCCGGCCTGGTCGCAGTGCGTCCTTAATGGCCTTGCCCCCGCCTGCACCTTCCATGCCTCCCCTGGCCCTCAGCACGGAGCCCTTTCTCAGGTTTTTTGAAGGGATCGATAAGGCGCTGAGGCCTCCTGCTGCTCGCTGTCACTCACACTCGGCCATACCATAAATTATGAATCTGCCCCTCTCTCTGGCTCTGGCTCATTTCTATTGCAGTCATCAATGGCTCTGCGATGGTTCTCTTCTCAGCCTCCGAGGCAGGGGGCAGTTGAACTTTCGTAAGGACACGGCCCAGGTGGCAGGCTCGGGAAGAGGTGCTATAATGGGGGAGAGGGTGGCAGCGGCTGCTGGGGTGAATGGAGGAGAGAGGAGCGGGCTGGGGCTGGACCTAGGCAGGGCTGAGATCTCCCTGGGGCCCTGGGGCCTTCTCAGTGGGTGGGGTTGGATCAGAGCCCTCCCTCTCAGCCTGGGAAGAAGGAACATATTTCTGGGATAGAAGAGACAGATTGGAGGTGGCATAAAAGGTCATCTCTTGCTGGATCTCCCCACCCTGGCTTTTTGGCCAACCGGATGTTGCGAAGGCTGGGGCAAGCCGGAGGTAGTGAAGACAGTGGGCATAGCAGCAGCGTGGTGGGGAGTGGGCTTTTCTCAAGCAGGAGCCTTCAGACCACCCGCCCAGAATGCTGAATGATGTGTTAGAAGAGCAGTGGAAGGCAGGAGGCCCAGTCTCTGTCCCGCATCTACTGTGCAAGAACCTCTGCTATCATTTTGGGCCCCAGGGAAAGAGAGGTTCACCCCAATTATTCCCCAACCCGCCAGCCGTTCCTTTCTCTTGGAGGCATAGCCAGGAGATCAAAGTAGCTGATATTTGCAACAGCTACCAGTTATGGAGCACTCATTATGACTGTCTCAGTTCATCTTCCCAACAACCTGGGGACAATCACAAGCCCCATTTGCAGATGAGCAAACTGAGGGCAGAGAAGTTATGTCAGTCGCCCAATATTACACAGCTAGAAGTGAAAGGAACTTGAACCCAGGCCTGTCCATCTCCAGAGCCTATGCTCCTAGTCACTCTGGCCTGCTCCCTTTGAGGTTCCCAAGGCCCCTTCCTGCTGGCTTCCTCTTTGATTCTCTTAGAGTCTGTTCCCATGGACTTCGTACTCTTGCCTCCCCTGCTATCATGCTCACTTCCCCAGCCCCTGTCCTCAGGATCTTCCCCAGCTACACACTAGGCAGGCACCTTCTTTCCCCCACCCCCAGTCCACATAACCACCGTGCCCTTCGTTCTGTTGATATGACAACGGTGGCTAATAGATCAGTATGTTTTCTCTGCCTACTATATTTTTGCAATGAAAAATAGAAAAAGATTTGAACCAGAGGTCCAAGTTATAATCTCCACCTTGCAATATGACCCAGAGCAAATCCTTTCCTCCACTTTGACCTCAGTTTCCTCATCTGTAAAATGGGTATAAGATAATGCATGCTCTACGTACCTCATATTGGAGATGGGGAGGCGGGAAAGACAGGGGGTCATTCTTCAAGATCGAAAAAGATAATGAATGAGGAACTATTTCAAAGCTATAAAACATCATACATGTGAAACAGATTGGTGAAATATAGTTGTGCCAATGTGAAGAGTGTTTTACTCTCACCCCAGGGAATAAGACTCTAACACACGCTCCAGGTGACACTGGAGGGGAAACTAAGAAGCTAGTCTAGCTCTGCAGCTGCAGTGACCTCTGTCATTCGTCTTGGGATCCAACTGAGGCCCAGGGCAGCTTTTTGAACAATGAGCGAGGTTTTTAGAATGGGAACAATCACAGTCTCCCTGATCTCCATTCCAGTGATGTGAGTAGATTTTGATAAGACCAAGAACTGGCACTTGGACAGAGTCCCCAAACCTACCAGTCTCAGAGCGAGTCTTCCAGAGAGGAGGCGTGTGCAGCCCTGAGCTGAGAACCAAGCCGAGGGACCCATCCATTCGACAGCCATTCATAAATTCATTTGTGTGAAGAATAAGTTGGCACCTGTCAAGTACTTAGTGCAGGGTCTGACACAGAGCAGGCACTCTAGAAGTGCACACCTTTATCATTCACTCATCCCGTCACTCCTTGCACTCAATCACAAGGCTGGTTTGCACAACTCCGGGGGGGGGGGTGCCATTCACATGTATGCAGGGTCCCTGTTCATTTCCTCTCCGTAACCAGACACTGGGCCAGGGCCTTTGGGCTTCACAGATGAGTAAAGGAGAGGCCCCTCCTCCCCAAGGGTTTCATAGTCTGGAGCAGAGGAGATCAAGATGTCTATAAACATGAATAATTCCAACATAAGGTAGAAAGCAATCAACAGTCCCTACAAGAAAAAAAAAAGGAAGTGGGGGGAGGAGGAGGGGGAGAAGAGGAGGGTCAGAGGAAGGATGGTGATGATCTCAGGGCTCAGGCAGGCAAAGTCCCTCAGGGAAGCATCAGAGGCAGAGAAATAAAAATTGCCTGCCCCACCTGCAGGGGGCAGCAGTGACCCATCTCCAGACACTGCTTTTGTCGAGGAATGTGGGGCCAGAATTGCCAAGTCTTCTTCTTTTAGAGAAGCTGGAAATCCATTTATTTATTTATTTTGCAATATTTTCTGATTTTTAAAAATATAGTGCAGGTCCATCAAAAGGGCTAAGGGCCACCAGTTTGCAACACCAGTTTGAGCTCTACAGGAAAAAATCACCTCCTTCTCAGGGAAAGCTTCATGGTGGCCATTGAGCCTGATCTTGAGGACTTGATGGGAAGAAAGGATTGTTAGGAACCTTAGAGAGAATCCAGTGCATCTATTTCATTTCACAAATTAGGAAACTAAGGCCTAGGGGACTTACTTCCTTTGCCTGCTAGTTCATAGGGGACATAAAAATGGGCAAGAGTGTGGAAGAGTAGGCTGGTGACAAATTGTGGAGAACCTTGAATGTCAAGCTAAGGAATTTGGATTTTAAGAAGCATGTATGTCTAAGGGCTAACGCTAAGAGTTTACTATGTGCCAGGCTCCATGTACCATCTCAACCCCCGCAATACAATCACTATCATCCCCATTTTACAGATGAGAAGACTGAGGCTTAGCAAGTTTCAGAAACTTACCAAGTTCACACATCTGGAAAATGGCAGAGCAGGTCTCAGACCCAGGCCTTTCTGACCCCCAAACTGACCACCGTATATATCATGCTGCAAGAGGAAAATGGAACAGTGGATTTTTGAGAGATGTTCCATAGTTTTAAGTTCTCTAACTCATTTGCTCCTGTTTTGTTTTATTGACGTGAAGATTAGGTTTCCACATTTCCTCAGAAGCCTCTCCCCGCCCCTTTTTCAACACAGCTGTCTTGGAGAGTGGGGAGGAGGAGTGTTTTAAACAGGAGTTGTTTAACTAATTGCCAATTATCTCTGAATAGGGTATGGTTTCCAGCAGCTGTCAGGGCTTTGGGTCCCCATCCGTTGCCTGCTGTTGCTGGTACTCGGAGCGGGTTGAGATACTCTGGGCCTCTTGCTTCAAAGAGGCAAAGCGGTGCCTCGCCCTGCTCCATTCTCGGGGCTGTCTCAGCCCTGCTTCTGTACGGACCGGCTGGCTTCAGAGGCCACTAACTGCTTCTGACTATAAGAAGGTGGGTAAAGGTGCTCTCTCTCTCTCCCTCTCTCTCTCTCTCTCACTCAGTGGCTTGTGGCTTGGTATTTGTGGGGGCAGAATTCTCTCCCAGGACTTGGTGCCCATGCTCTCATGTCCCAGCGCATTTTCATATGCCCCTTGTGTGTGGAGTGTTCTCGTTCAAATATGAGACCAGACTTTGCCTCCTCCATCCCAAATCTAGCAGAAAGTTCAAATAGAAGATGCCAGAAGACCCCAGTGCAGTTAATTGTCCCTTCTGGCTCTGTCTGCTGGATTCCTGGGAACAGGCCGAAGGGCAAACCTTTGTAAATGTTAATCTCCTTATGCTTAAGATATCACACTGTCTTTGATGTTCCCAAACAAGTTGACTCCTATCTTAGTTGAGGGTGTGTGGCCCAGACAGGCCAAATGCTTGTTTTGTCTTTTGTATTCTTCCAGGAGGGCTCAGTGATGATATGTTCATCTCCAGCTGAAATATGAACAAGTCCTTCTTCAAAGCCAGGTTTTGGGAGGGGGGTGGGGGACAAGATGCAGTGACACTCAGGGCCACTCAACCCCCATCCCGAGTAACCAAAATTAATGAGTCATTTTCTCACCCAGGTCCCATTGGACTCAGGTAGATGACCCTGTCCAGTACAAACTCCTCCCACTGAAATAGAAGGGGGGAAAGGAAAGATTTTTAAAAATTCATTAATATGTCTATGACCAAGGGAATGCTAGCTGCTGTAACAAATAAAACCAAAAATGTCTAATGGCTCAAATGCAATGGAAATTTATTTTTCCCTGACGTCAACTCCAAAATGAATGCTCCTGATGGGAGGTGGATTTCCTCCAAATGATGATTCGGAAACCCAGATTTATTGCCTTATGTTCCTTTCATCTTCAACAACAGTTGCCAAGGTTGCTGTGTGCAACTTGAATAAATGGTGGAAGGAGAAAGAGAGTAGGGAAGACACACCGATTTTTTAACTGCTGGCGCCTGGAGATAACACGTATTGATTTATCAGATTCCATTGGCAAGAACTAGTCACATGACTTCAGCTGGAGGGGAGGCTGGGAAATGTAGTCCTGGCAGCTGCTTCCTATGGAAAACCTATCCTACAGAAGTGGAAGCAGGAATTTTGGGTGGACCTCTGCCACGTACTTGAGCCGTGAGGACACAGCTGGGATATAGGAGTAGAGTTGGAGTCTGAGGGTATGGACTTGAGTTTCTGAGTCACTTCGCCTTTCTGAGCCTTGGTTTCCTCATCTGTGAAATGGAGATAATGCAGCATGCGAAGAGATAATAACGGTGACCCTGCTACATACTATCAAACATTCTGCCTGTGGTCGCTCACTAAGTTTGGATGCTACAGTGTTTTAGGTGAAATGTGATATAGGTGACGATTTCTATGGATTTTAATTTTTCTTGAAAAAATATTTGAAAGAACTAGCAACACTGGGCCTGCATTCCTGTATGGTGACTGTCAGCTAGAGCTGAATGTAGGTGAGGTATCACTGTGAAGCTCCCTGTGGCTCCGCCACTCCCATGAGGCCTGCTGTGTGCCTGTTGACCTGGTTTGCCTGGCCCTTTTCAGCAGGTAAGTTTGAGACACCTGAACCATACAAGTATCCTGTATGTTAATGCTGATGATCACATTCAAGCTTCAGGAATGTTTCGCTTCTACTTTTCTGCTTTCCAAAGAACTTAGTCATTGCCAAGCCTCCACCCCAGCTGCAGAATCTCAGGCATTGGCCTAATTAACTGATCAGCTCTAGAAAATGCTTATTAACAATGAAGGCCAATCTAACTTTTTTTAATGATCCATTTTGTGTGTGTGTCTTGGCATAGCACTATGTTATGAATACCATAGCATAACCTTCAGGATCTTGTCCATTTTTCTAAGATAATGAGTGGGAATTCCTGGAGAAGGTTTTATTTCAGAACTTAGAGCCCTGTGAGTCCAGTAATATGATTAAGAAGTTGGCCTGCTGAGGCCAGTGCTGGGAAGGATGACTGACTGACAGCTGTAATTGATTGGCACCAGTGGTGATGCCAGGGGCATGGCTTTGTAGGGGGAGGGTGGGTATCTCTGCCAGTGTCCACTTGGATATCACTGGGATGGCAGGAGATGAACAATCATGGATGCATTTTAACAGTCTGTTGACAGAAGATAAGTTAAGAAGTAGAGTTATATGTGATTGCTCTGCAGAACAGGGCAGCAATGGGCGGTGGGGGAAGGAGGAGGAGGAGGGGTGGGAAGAGGAGAAGGCTTCTGGTAAATTATTCAGGATGGACTAAGGTATAACAAAGGACCCAAAATCTCAATGGCTTAAATCAACAAGGTTTATTTCTTGCTCACGGTACATTTCCATCGAGGGTCAGCAGGGGTCTCTGCTCCACGTTGTCCTCAGTCTGGGACCCAGGCTGATGGAACCTCCACCATCTGTAATATCATTGGGGGGGGGGGAGAGAAAGAGTGGTGAATCATGCAGTGACTTTTAAAGAACCCGCCCAGTAGTGACACATATCACTTCTCACACTTTATCATCACAGGAAGTCATGCCATGCCTTACTCACGAGTGGGAATTACAACCCTACCACATGCCCAGGAGGAAGACAACTGGAAAGTCTGTGAACTGCCTTCATAGCTACCTCTCATAAGGTCCCAGGATTCTGGGTCTGGAAAGGATCTGTACTAATTGGGGCTCTTTAGGTTGCAAAAATAGAAGGTAAAACTCAAACTACTTAAACTGAAGGGAATTTATTGCCTCACAAAACCAAAAATCCAGTGGTAGCTCTGTCTGTCTTCAGGCAAAGCTTAATCCAAAGGCTCAAAGTCTCTAAGGTCTGGCCTCTTTCCATCTCTCAGCTCTGACCCCATCCATGTGGGCTTTGTTCTCAGGTTTCATAGTCCCAGGGTTCAAGTTCAATGGGAATAGAAGGTCTCTACCTCTCTTCAATTTTAATAGCATCTTAGATCTCAACCTAACTGAACCAAACTGGGTCATGTACACATTCTTGAACCAATCACTGTATCCAGAGGGATAGACGGTTGGTCAGGCCTAAATAATATGTCTAGCTCTAGAATCAGAATCGAATTATCTTCATCCAAAGCATATGGACCCAGGAGAAGGGAGATTTGGTTCCTGAGAAAAATTAAGAATACTAGACTAGAATAAGTGTCCAAAAATATGCACAAATAAAATCACACATGCCTACTTCAGGATATAGAGATGCTCCAACCCATTGGTTTTCCAAGTGTTTTGTAAGTGTGCTTCAGGAGCTGCCTGCGAAGGCTAGGATAGGGTTCCTGCACTCTCCAATCTCCCTTTCAATTTGAGTAATTGTGCTTTACTTGTTATATACTGGGTATCCCCTCAAAATGTATACACACTTTAACAGCTGCCAGCTCAATTTTGAAAATAAAATGTATTTTGCCCGGCTGGCATGGCTTAGCAGTTGAGCATCGGCCTATGATCCAGGAGATCAAGGTTCAATTCCCAATCAGGGCACATGCTGCGGTTGCGGGCTTGATCCCCAGCAGGAGGTGTGCAGGAGGCAGCCGATCAATGACTCTCTCTCATCATTGATGTTTCTATCTCTCTCTCCTTCTCCCTTCCTCTCTCTGAAATCACTAAATAAATAAATAAATAAGAAATAAGAAAATGAAATATATTTTAATAAACACTGCCTTTATAATTATTCAAAGTGCATGTATACATTTTTTTTGGGACACCTTATATATTAGGCTTCCATGTAAGATTTCTTTGGAACTAAAAAATAATTGAGATCCTCTGCTTTTAAAAAGTGTGGGGTATTAAACATCACTGTTCTTTGATCCCACTTCCTCATTTTACAAAAGTAGAGATTGAGATTCAGAAAGAAGTAGGTGTCTCCTTACATCTCATTGGCCATAACTGGTCACATGACCACCTAGCTGCAAGGGAAGCTGGGAAAATGAGCATCTAGCAAAGCGGGATAGGAGTATCTCTACTGGCCTAGGTATAAATGGTTAATCCCCTAGGGCTAGGCACATTCCCATCCTAAATGAAGTTGGAGTTCCTTTATGAAAAAAGAAGGAAGGCATTGGCTCTCAAAGAGCTGTCAGCCATGGTGGAATGAATCTGATCTCATGGAAAGTTCCTTAAGACTAGGACTGGACCTTATGCCTTTGTTTTTTCCTCTAATGGTCTATAAAGTGTGCCTGCAATGATCTCCTCACAACAATCCTATGAGGGATCTGAATCATACACTGACTTTTAAAATGTCCACTGGAATGGACACCATGGTTTTGTCCCATTTTACAGATGGAGAAATTGAACCTCAGAGGTGAATTAAGTACCCAAGGTCACACAACTGGTAAATTTTGCTTATCCCCTACTTTATACCTTCAGCAGAGAGGAGCAGAGCACTGAGGCAGGAGGGAGCTTTCACTAAGCACAGACCTTTTGCTATGGAGGCATTGACTGTAGAAAGGTGGAGGGAGAGTGTGAAAACCCGGGCAATAGCATGTGCAACAGCCAGAGACAAAATAGTGCAAAGAGGGGGCACCGTTTCACAGGTTTAGAGTATAAAGTTTGAAGAAACATCATACTTTGGAGCCTAGGCCTTGTATGAGGGCAACAGGGAGCCATTAAATATTTCAGGCTGGGGAATGCAGTCTATCTTCAGTGGGGAACATTAGCCAACTGCAGGGAGCAGGACTAGCACTGGGAGGTCACTGAGGGGGTGAGAGATGACAGTGGTCTGGATCACAGTGATGGCAGGACAAATGAAAGGAAGTGGGAATTGAGGAAGTTGAACCCACCAAAGCTCATCCAGATTTGGTAACCAGAGGTGACAATTCGTAGAAGATGGGAAAGGCTGAGACTGACTCTCAGGTTTCTAGATGGTGGTGTCATTTGCTAAGGTGGGGCAGGTGGGGAAGAGCATGAAGGGACAGGAGTGCAGACAGCTTGGTTCCCAAGCCTGCACTTAATCACAACATCTGAATCCCTGTACTTGCCATTCGTAGGGAAGAGTCAGGACTCAGGACCAGACCTGGGCTATTGAAGAAGCTCAGATCAAAGTGAAGAACCTCCCTTGTTGGGTGTGGGTCCATTGGAGCCAGCTCTGCACCCTACAGAGAACACTGAGCACAGGTGCTTCTCTCTGGCTCCTCTCTCTCACTGCCTCGGAGCCACACAGGCCTCTGCGCCTCTCTTCCACCTGGGCCTCGGGTTCACCGAAGCACTGACTACAAGGATTCTAATAGAACCCTGATAAAAACCTGATAGAACCCTGGTATGTACTTTATTACTTTCTCAACCTGTATCCTCAGAGCATTTCCTGGATGCTCTCACCCCCATTACCTTGAGGCTTAGACTCTGTGCCTGGCACACTATGGTTTATACTCTTCATAAAGCCTACAAAGATGGATGATTTAAACACTTAATAAACTCATCTAAAATCTTGTGTGAGAGAATAAATGCCCAGTTAATTAGTTTTAATAAAGAAAATAAAAAAGTTAAGAACTGCCTTCCCTGGCAGTTTAAGACACATTGCAAATCCCTGGTAAGACAAACAGTATGGTACTGGCTCAAGCCAAGTAGACCACAAGAGCTCAGAACCAGATCCATGTGTTTATGGAACCATAAATAAAGATGAAAGACCAGTTCAGAGCTCATAAAAGTGTGTGCTTTTTGGAAGCATCTTGGTTCCAGTCCTATACATAGTCACTCAAAATGTCACCAATGAACACACTGGCTTTGTAGATGGTGCTAGAATGAATGACTCCTAAAGCACTTGCAGACATGCTCCCAGGACACAGATATTATCATCGTTACTTTACTGTGGTGAAACTGAGGCTCTGAGAGGTTAAGCCACTTACCCAAGGTGACACAGCTGGTACTTGGCAGAGGTGGGATGCAAACACAGTTTTCCCTGACCCCAGAGCCTGGCACTCTGCTGTTTCTCCCTCAGCAGCGGCCCCCATGGAGAGGAAGCTGTGTGAGCAGCAGCCATTGAAAAGCCCTGGAAACCTCTAGAAGCACTTGAGTTCAACCTCTGAAGTATGAAGGGATTTAGACAGGTGGCTGGGGTGGGTTGCTCTGAGGCAGAGGAACCAGCCTGGGGAAAGGGCTTGAGGAGTAACTGTTTAACCAGTGTGACCACAGCACAATACCCATGAAGGGTCTTGGGAGATGGGGCCACACAGGAGAGTGGGGTCAGACAGATGAAGAGCTTCAGATGACATAGAGAGGAATTGGGACTTGAATCTTTTTGAAGTTCAGCTTTGATTCTGTCATTCTCCTGTTCTCTAATGTCCTGTGGCTCCTCTGGCCAGTCTCCTGGCTAGTAAGAGTATGTAGATGGAAAGATGCAGGGAGAGCCGGGAGACAGAGAGGCCTATCAGGAGGCTTAGGTCACAGTCTAAGAGGAAGGGAGGACAGGGCCTGCAGGGGAGGGGGGGGGAGAAGCATGCACTTTGAGGCAGGGTTTTATGAAATGCACCCACCGCACCCACCCCGCATCCTACTCCTCTCACTATATGGGGGATCACTGCTTCCCTGCAGCATTGGATAATATTTCAAGCTCAAAACATAGCTGGCATCTTAATCTACTCACAGTAGAACTGAGCCACGAAAAGCCAGAAAAACAGTTAATGCCTAAAACAAAGAGCAACCAGCAACTCTCTGTGGGCTCCATCTAGGCCCAGAAAATGAAAGTCAGATGCTCCTAGGTTCATACCCCACTTTCACATCTACTTACGCAAGTAAACCTTTCAGTGCCTTACTTTCCTCATCTGTAAAATGGGGCTAATAATAGCACCTACTCCATAGGTTTGATGAGGCTGTACCGAGATCATGTCTGTAAAGCCTTTAATACTATAACTGGCCTATTCTAAGAGCTCAATAGGATAGCTATTATTATTGACAACAAAATAATTATTTAGGTTAATATGTTAACCCTTGACCTATACGATTAGAAGCTTTTAGCAAAGGACTTGGTGCTAGAATTCTCAAACATCATTTATTTTACCCCAAAGGTGTAGACATCAGCTTTTCCTTTTTTTCTTTTTTATTAATCTTCACCTGAGGATGTTTTTTCCATTGCTTTTCAGAGAGAGTGGAAGGGAGAGACAGAGGGAGTGAGAAACATCGCTGTGAGAGAGACACATCGATTGGTCGCCTCCTGCATGTGCCCTGACCAGGGCCAGGGATGGAGCCTGCAACCCAGGTACATGCCCTTGGCTGGAAATGAACCCGAGACCCTTCGGTCCCTGGGTTGACACTCTAACCACTGAGCCAAACCGGCTAGGGCAAGACATGAGCCTTTTGATTCCGAAATACCAGATGAAACAAATTTCATTTAATGCAATTCAAGAAGTTACGGATTGTCATTCCTCCTGCTATGGAGATTGTTAATTATAAATTGATAGGGAGATAGATGGACAGATAGTAAATCATGAAAGCTAAACATATCTTCCCTGTTTGAAGTACTGATTGCTATTTTAAAAAAAGAAAGCAAGAAAGAAAATGGAAGAAAAACCTGTTTTCCCTCCACAAGCCCCTGCTTGTGCGACAAAAGTCCATGGTGTCACCTCCAGGAGTTTTCCTTATTCAGCAGATTTTGGAATGAGTGATTGATGTAATTAAAGTTATTGGTAAAGAAAGACTCAGTTACCAAGGAACAGATGAGTCAGCAGAAAGTTTAAGTAATGAAATAATGTTCCAAGGAGTGATTCTTAAAATAAGCTTTTTTTTTTTTTTTTTTTTTTTTTTTAAACCCTAGACATCTTAACCATTGCTGGTCAGCAAAAAGATGTAAAGTAGTTAAGGACCGGGGAAAACACACTACACAATTTTGGGAATTCTCAGATGGAGTCATTTCCGATACGATGAGACCGTATTTATTGAGTCCTGACGGTAAGAGCTTTCACCTATGGAGAGGGACCCGTGTGCTTGGGTGGCCTTTGCTTACAGGATCTCATCTACTCCTCAACTTCTGCGGTAGATACTATTACTATTCCTGTTTTATAGATAAAGGCACTGAATTTCAGAGAGGCTAAGCTCACCTCCATCACCACAGGTTTGTGAGGTGCTCCCCCCCCCCAGAAGCATGCAGGGAGCAGGGTGGGGACAGGGAAGCAGCCATCCCTGGCTTTGTCACCAACCAGCTGTATGATCTTCAGCAAGTTACTTTACCTTTCAGAGCCTCAGTTGCCACATATGGGAAACAAGCAGCTACAGTTTTCCAAAGTTTGGTGAGCACATCTCTGGCGGGACCTGTGATAATTTTAGGTGGGGGGTGAGGAGGTGCTCATGGGGCCCACAGGACTTTGAGGGAAGCGTGCAGCACAGAAGGAAGGGGGTTGGGAGACCTCCAGGAACAACCAGAGATGTTGAGATGCTTTCAAAGCCCAGGAGGTCAAGCCCTTCATCTAATTAATTTGTATTTTTTATGATTGTCTTCTGTCAATGGCAAGTGATACTAGTTTCTCGGTTACAGTTGAGGTATAAATATTCCTTTCAAAATAGGTATATGGTGACAAAATGTGAAGGAAATTATTCTGTAAGTGGTAGTTTCAACAGTTGGAGGCTAAGACAAGTATCTGGAGGGTGGGGCTCGGATGAGTCAAGTTTGAGGGGCGCTGAGCAAAGTAAGGGCCCGCTCCTTGCAGTCTGCAGTTCTCTGGAGCCTTCTCACACATCCCTGCTGCTCTACGATCTGTCAGGCATTTCCCAGATTGAAAGGGAAAGTTAAAAAGAAAAAAGAGAGTAAGAAAGAAAAAAAAAAATCTGGACAGAAAAACAACTCCACCAACCAAAATAAGCCAGGCTGACGATTTTTCTACCACACTCTTCATGAGAGCAAAGAGGTGGTGTTCATTCCAAATGAGCCCTTTTCTCTAAGTTGCCGCTAATCCACTCTCCTATGTCATCCAGGAAAATAGGCCTTCAACGACCAGAGAACATCTGCACGTATGAGTCTCTGGAAAAAGAGCCACAGGGTTTGGATTTAGATGCTGGCTACAAATAGAGGGCAAACAAAACTAACAAACAAACAAAAAAAAACACCCTTGCGGTTTGGATTTAAAATATTATAAGTCTCAGAAATGACAACTGTGTGGTTAGTCTGATGTCAGACCGCGTTAGCCGGGAAGGTGTCTGGGCGCTCTGGAACTGAGAGGGTGTCCGCAACCGAGGGCTAACAGATGTCTCACTCTGCTTGAAAGATGTCAAGGCGCTGTTCCGAAGGGCCTGTGGGTTCCCTGGGGGACGAAGCCACTGATAGTTTCACAGGAAAAAAATTCCCCAAGCTGACGACCATAGAAACAACACAAGCAGTCAAGAAAAGGGTTGAAGAAAAAACAGTCAAGCTGAGACATAAAAAAAAAAAAAGAAAGAAAAGAAATTCAAATAAATGCATGAAAAACCCATCATTCGGGAACTTGCCCCCAACTCAAATCTTTGTTTGAAAGGAGCTGCAAGGGAACATTAATTTTTGCTTGCATCACGCAAGACAATTGTGGGCAGGCGGAGAATCACTTCCAACAGGAGAAACGAGCAAATCTGTTCCGAGAGCAATTATTTAGGGGAGGACACCCTCCCTGGCAGGGGTGACAGTCCCTGCCCCTCCTTGCTGTTGGGTGTCTGGGAGACATGGCACCTTCCTAGCCTCTCCCTCCTCTGTGCTTTGCACACGGAGTCCCGAGGAGGCAGCCACGCTTCAGCAGCGCTGCTGGAGGCCTAAGATGTTTCTCAGCCTGGCCTAAAAATATCTCCCTTGACAGCCTGTCACAGTGTCTGAGGCTCCACCATTATAAATTCATTCCTCTCTGTTAAGGCGTTTTGTTTCCAGGAGTTCTCTGCTAAAATAGAGATATCGCAGAGAACTTAGGTTGGGGAGGCAGAGGGAGCAAGCCTAGGAGTCAGGAGGCCTGGGGTTCCGGCTCGCTTCTGCCTATAAACTCGCTGTGGGAGCTTGGGCAGGTCATTTTCACTTCCTGAGCCTCAGTTTCTCCGCTGAGGGAACAGAAAAAGACAGACAGATATAAAATGGAAGCCATGGTGGTCAGAGGGCTCTGAGATCTCTGGAGTCAGCAGGGAGGATGCGTTTGCTGTAGGGTTTGCCCTGGACCCTGTGAACTTTGCCACTTTTTGACAGCTCAGCGAATACCAACCCCCTCTCCGCAAGCCCCGGGGTGCTCAGGCCCAATCCTAGGAGGCATCCAGTATGCCCCTCCTCTCCTCCCGCACACCCAACCCATCAGCAAAGCTTGTTGGCTCTACCTCCAGCATACAGCTCAAATCTGGCCACTTCTTTCCACCTCTCTGGCTGCCTCTCTGGTCCAAGGCAGCATTACCTGCCCCTGGGTTCCCCACCAGCCTCCTAACTGGTCCCCGAGTCTACTCTTGCCCTCCCAAAGTCTTAGCTCCTCACACTTGACTTTAAACCATAAATTAGATGCTGCCACTCCCCTCAAAACTCTCCCTCTCTTCTTCCCTGTCTCTCATCATAAACCCAAAGACCTCCCCAGGACCAACCAGGACCTATAACCTGAACCTGGCCTTGCCTTGGCCTTATCTCCTTCCACAAAGGTCTCCTGGCTGTTGTCTGAGCCTGCTCCCACCTCAGGATCTTTGCATTTGCTGTTCCTTCTGCCCAGAACGCTCTCTCCCCAGATATCTTCATGGCCTAGTCCCTTTTTTAGGTCTGTGGTCAGATGCTACCTCTTAAGGGGCCCTTCCCAGACTGCCCTCGAAAAACGAGCACACTTCCTTCCATGTCCTCACCCTCTTTAATTTTTCCCCTAACGCTCTTCACCTGGACATTATGATAAGCCATTGTCACACTCCTTTGTTTGCCTCTGTCTCTCCTCCATACGTAAGCTTCAGGAGGGCAGGGACTTTGTTTCTTTCATCCCTGCATCATGGGCGTGCAGAATCGGGCATCTGGGATATCGTAGGTGCTCAATTAGTGTATGTTGGAAGCAGGGAAAGGAACAGTTTAAGTGGAACTGCACTAAATGGAAGCCAGGCTCAGCATTCCACTGGAGGGGTAAATACCAAGGTCTTTCCTTTGCTCTGTTTCATCAGGACAGCATGTGCCAGGGAGTCAAAGGTAGAGCAATTGTTGGGAGATCTGGGTGGGCCTATGAGCGGGGCTGGGTGGGGTGGGGGTGGGTCTGTGTGTGTGTGTGTGTGAGGTAAGCAGGGTAGGTAAAGAATCCCAGCTAAATTTATAAGTTCATAAGGCTGCAGGTTCTTGACCAGCTAAAAGGCCCTTGTGGACAGATGTCAAAAGACAGAAGCCTGCAGACAAAGGGTGGGTTATAAGTAGGATGAGCTCTGAATTGTCCTGGGAACTAAACTGAAATTCGATTCTACCCCAAGTCAGGTCCAGTCGTTCCCGAGTTGGTTCTAACTGCCTTTCCAGGCTCCCGGGTGTCCCCCCACCAAGCCCCAGGGAGCAAAACACACAGCTTAGTAAGTTGCAGAGGTAGGACTGAGCCACCAGGGCCCAAGCACCCATCCCGTGCTCATGTCTCCATCTCCACACCGTCAGGGTGCCCTGATCACACTCGGAGTCCTGTTTTCCATGAGGCTGAGGCTGCCAAAGAGGCCACCGCCCCCCCCCCCCCTTCTCCTGGGCCTGCAACCGCGGGAGCCCTGGCCTCCCCCAGGCCTGAGCAGCCAGCCTGCAGGGGGCGATGGTGGCACAGCTAGAACCTGCGCCCCAATCCCAGGCCTGCCAGCAGAAAGCAGCTAAGGTCATAGAGAGGGCCTAGGGCCATGGTCAGGCTCTAGGGGAAACCCTTGCGGGCGCCGAGCCCCGGGAGGCCAAACCCCAGCTGCGTCGAGCGCCGCCGCCAGGCCGCTGGTGCGAACCGGAGCTCTCCAGCCCTTGTTTGATGAGCAGCGGCCAATAAATTCATTAATCATCATTTTATGCCTCATCAAACCCCCTCCAAGCCCCTCCATGGGAGTTACACAAATTAGCCCCTGAAAAGACAGTAATTTCAGTTTAGCGAGGTAAGTGCTTTCTGATGGGCTCGGCGCACAGAGCTCTCCTGACAAGCCAATCCATCAGCGCCTTGGGGACGGGGCGCGGCCGGGCCGCCCTGCCCCGGGGCCTCACCAGCCCCGCCCGCCCCGCCCGCCGCCCGGCGACTGCGCCAGGGTCCCCGCCGAGGGTGCCCCCTTTGCCCGGCTCCTTTGCACCCATCCTCGGGCTGTCTCCTCCGGCCTCTTGCCCTCGCCCACACCGTCCTCCTGCCACGCTCTTCTGAGCAGAAGAGAAACTCTGCGGGGAAAACCGAGGCCCAGAATTGGGGACCAAACTTGAGGGTGGCCGAGGGGGACGCCCTGGCGCTGAAGCTGTGAACTCCAGCCCCGGGAAGGAAAGCGTCTGGAGGCCGGGGTTCGGCCACCCCTTGAAATTACTGACGGGCTGCGTGTATTGAGCGTGCACATCGTCGGGGGTAGGGCATAATCCATCGTATTCTGCCGATCCTGAAAGAAATCCCAGGCGCCAAAGGAGGGCCGTCGGGGAACAGAGAAGGGACCCTTCCGTCTAAAGGGCGGCTTCGCGGGCCCCCGAGGTGGCCAGCGGGAGGTGGCGCCCAGCCTTCTTCGTGGCCCTCGCGTCTTTCTCTTCCAAAGGCCACCTGGAGTGAAAGACGACGCCTGGGGCCTCCTATGGGTGGGCCCGGCCCGCGTGACTCCCGCGTGGGGAGCTGGGCAGGAAAGGAGATGGGACCCAGCCGGGGAACGCTGCGGTTACGACCGAGGGGCTTGCAAGCGCGAAGCCGACGCCGCGCCTTCTCACTTTCCCGTCCCGGTGCACGGAAGGGCCGAGGGGACCCTACCCGGCGGCCAGGGCGCATGAAAAGGAGCGGACGAGGAGCCCTAGCTCCAGCCGAGCGGGCCGGCCGGCGCGGTGGCGGCGGAGAGCCGGGGCGCCGAGCGCCGCGCGCCGCCTTCACTGGCTTCCCCTCCACGCGGCGCTGCATGCCTCGGAAATAAGTTAGCAAACGGGGAGCCGTTTATCTCTTTTATCTTGGGGCCTGATCCAATTAAATAAGTGCACATTTACATTTGCATCCATCAGGCGGGAGCGCTGAGAGCCCGGGGTTTGCTTGGAGCAAATAAAAGCAGATTTCACTGGGAAAAGTGGCGTCTGGGCCCGCCGGGATCCTCCGGGCTCTGGAAACGAGCGCGGGCCGGCCCTCGGCCTTGGGGATCTAGGGCTGGGGCCTGCGGCGGACGCGAGGCCAGAGACCCCAAGAGCCCTGAGGGGCAGGCCAGAGTAAGGGGTGCGGCCAGAGCTGCAGCAAGGCCTCCCCCCCCCCCCCCCGCCCGCCAGGCAATCCCCTGTTAGTCGACGACCTGGGCCAACGCCTTTTGCTCGGGACCCAAGTCGGATTTAGCGCTTAAACGAAAAGGAGACCAGCTCTAGCCTGGTCACAAAGGGAGACCCGCGGCGTGGGTCTAGGGACAGTCCCGCGGCTTTAGACAGTTTAGGGGGAAGTGCAGGAGGCAAGGTACTAGTCAGGCCCGATTTTCCTCCTGTTTGGCGGCCGCTTGGCGAGGGGTGGAAGAGCCAGGCCAGGGCCGCCCCGCCTTTCCCCCCAATATCCCTGCACCAGGGGGAGGTCAGTTGATAATACCCGTTAGCGCTTTTGGAAGGGTGAAGGGAGATGCCCAAGTGAGCGCCTCCTGCCCTGCCGCGTCGACCTCATTAAAAGTTCTTTGGAAAGAGGAAGGTTTGAAGCATCGGAGGGCAGTTTTATTTTGTTTGTTTTTCTTTTACCTACGGGTGTCCAAACCCACCGGCCGAAAGGCAGAGACGGCCTCTAGGGGCGAGGCTGCACGGTGGACCCCAGATATGCCGAACCGCCCCTGAAACAAAACTGCGCGCGGCCCAGAGCCCTGGCCAGCAGCAACGCCAGCGCAGGCACCTGAAGCGCTGCGCGAGCACCGGGGCGCCGCCGGGGACGCGCACAGCCGCGCCGCCCCCCGCGCCCCCGCCCCCGCCCGCAGGCTATTTCAGCCGCGGTCCTATTTCTCAACAGCCTGTCGCCTGGTTTTGCAGGCTGCGCCCAAGCAAAGCGGGAATCCGTAGGATTAAAATCGTCCTATTCGCGGGTTCTGCTCTCCAAATCCCCAACGCTAAGTGGGTCCCGGGTCCCCGGCAGCAGCGAGTTGGGTGGTGGAGCAGTTAAAGTTTGACCCGCTTGGAATTCAGAGCTAAGGAACAGCTGTGGGTGGGGGGCAGAGCCTGGCGCTGCGTAACTCCTCGCTGCGCACCGCGCGGCGCTCGGGGCCGGCAGGCGGCGCCCTTCCTAAACCGCAGCCGCGTCCGGCTCTCTCTGGGGAGCGCAATCACGTTCCTTTCACTTTGGGCGCTTTGCAAAGCGCTCTTCTGTGCCTCCGCCGAGTTGGCAGCTAGTTGCGGGAGGGGAGGGGGGAGTGAGCTGAAAGACACCGCCTGTTTTGACATCGCACGCAAGACGACCCTCCCGCCCCGTCCCCCCGCTCCGGGTTTCCACGCTCCGAGAGCTGCGCGCATGCCGGGGAATGAGAGGCCCCCCGAGGGCTTTGCAAACTAGGAGGCCTCAATGCAGGCCCAGCACCCAGGCCAGGGAACATTTCAGGCCCTGGCACTCCGAGCCCAGGAGCTTGGGAAGGAAAGGCCCCCGTCCACAGCCTCTCCTCAGTGCCCGCTTAGGCGCCCTCGGGATTGACTGGGCTGTTCGCTCCTCGCCGCCAAGTGCCGAAAACGGATTCCTCCTGGGGTAAAGGAAGGAACCCACTCCGTCCCCCGTTTGGCGCTGCCTCTGGGGGCTGACTGCATAGACCCCACTCAGTGATCCCGCGGCTTCTATTGCCAGGGATTCAGCGCCTCCTAGTTCCTAAGTGCCAACCTAGGCTCTCCTCGGGGGCTGGTACCAGTGCAGCCGAGTGCAGGTGGCAAATGCCCGCGCAGCCCAGCACGGAAGTGTCCTAGGCCCTGCCTCGCTCCACTCCCGCGCCCCTGCCCAAGCCTGCGAACAAACCCCATCCTCTAGCTCCTCCGAGGCGCATCGCCTTTGACGCGGCCCAAGGCACGGCCCAAGGCACGGCCAAGTGGGGGCTCGAGGAGTCTTGGGACGGTACAGAAGCGCAACTACTTCTGGGATTAAACGCCGGAGACATCTCCTAAATGCCCGAACCTCAAATCTGCCCGGCAGGCCGCCCCAAACTGGACAGACTCCAGACATCAGAGAAACCACCGGCCACCGAAAACCCAGCTCTGCAAAGGAGAAAACCCTGAACTTTAATTGAAGACCAAGTACGCGAAGAAAAGCGTAGACGCCGCAGAGGCCAAGGGCAGGAGGGATGCGGGGCGGAGGCAGCGACTCGGCACCGGCCTTCCAGCCCCTGGCGGTTTTGCTCGCCAGCCGCGAGCCCCCGGTTGAGAAACGCCGCAGGCTCCCCGGGGTGCGCGGCGCCCGTTCCCAGGCAGCCCCGCGGGCGTTCGCCTCGCGTCCCGCGTCCCTGTGACCAGGCTGGGGAGGCCCGCGCCGCGCCAATTCCATATTCCCGGGGGCACCGGGAGGCCTGTAATTTTCTCTTTAAAATCTTGGGGCAGGGTTTAGGGCCAGGGCTTCCAAACACCCCGCAGAGTTGATGTCGTCCTTAAACTCCCTCTTAGGAGAAGGGGACTGGCCTCTTCTTAGGACTTTTTTTAGAAGACAAGGTGACTCCCGGGGCTGCAAACTCAACAAGGGGAAGCAGCTGATTGTGAACCGCGCTGGCGGGGGCGGGGGGCAGGGGGCTGGGGCGCGAGGGGGGGAGGCCGAGTCGTCTCTGGAATTCGATTGTTTAAAAAAAAAATCATCTATACTTAAAAGGGCAAAATAAAATACGATCGTCTCATGCATATTTAATCATCCACACTTCCAGCTTTGCAACCAGTTTCCCTGCGTGAATTTTCTCGCTAATTTAGAATCTGAAGTTGGCTGCTGTTGGGGGGCGGGGGGAACATCTGGACAATGCTCTCAAACTCGTTCAAATTCGAATACACCAAAGGGGCTCGGTTGCTGCTTAAAAAGAACAGCAAAAATAAAAAAATAAAAACTCCGATGCAAGTTTGGGGTACGTTTTAAAGAGAAAGTAGGGTTCAAGTGATCTTGAGGAGAAATGCAAATAAGACCATTTGGGTTTCGCCTAATGAACCCGGTCTTACGGGCAAACACATTCTCCCTGCACTCGGGCTTGAGTTTAATAGAGCAAGTCAATTCCCCTCGCTGGCGTATTTTTTTTTTCTTCTTCTTCAGTAAAACCCTCCCCTCCCCCGACCACCGAAAATTTCCCACGAAGTAAAAACACGTCCGCGGTTCCACGTCTTCCGCGCAAAATGGAGACGCGGGCTGCGCGCGGGTTTCGGGCGCAGGGCCGTGTCTCCTCATTGGGGACTGAGGCGCACCCTGACCTTTCATTTTCGAGATGAAATACGCGGGATTGAAAACGAGAATATAAAACCTCCAAAAAAACCCAAAAACACAAAAAAACTTTTGCAGCTCTTCGGACTCGAGTCCAAGATTTGGAATAGTGCTGAGACGACAAGCTCGACCGAGCGCACGGAGGCCTCCCTGTCGAGGCAAATTTCCCCGAAACTTTTGAAGGCCACTTGTCCAAAACGGGGCTGGCGGCGGGGCGCAGGGCTGCGGGCTGCTGGGGGGGGGGGGCGCGCGCCGCAGGCCGGGTCGGGGCTCCCCTCTCCGCGCTCCAGCTCCCGTGGCGCTCCCTCCCCCACTTCCGCCCGCTCTCTCCAATCTCCGACTCTGCCAAGTGCAGGCTTGAAATTCAGGACAAGTGTGACACCTACCTGTGAAAGGGGGGAACCGTCCCCTCGCGGGTCCCGCGGCCCCAGCCCCGGGAGCCGCGCGGGGATCTTACCCGGCCGCCTACTTTCCGCACCGTCGCGAGTAGGACACGAAACTAATTTAATCGAATCCAACGAAGAGGGTCAATGGCCAATTTTGAAGGGGGAGAGAAGACCTTGACTTGGGAGGGCCTTCTCCTTGGCACCCCCTAACGCTTCCCGCCCGCATTAGCCCACGGCACCTTTGAAATAGCAGTAAGGGCTAAATCCGGCATAAAATCGAACTCATTAGCAAAGTTCACCAGCTGATTGCTTTGCATAAAACACGACACTGATTGGAAGTAATTAGGTTAAGCGGCGGAGCTGCGGTGGTGCGGTCTCTAGCTGGCTCTGCCAGCTTTTCTCCCTTCTGGGCACACACTTGGGTCTCTCTCCTATTTCCTCCAGGGTCCAGTCTCCCCCAAGCAGCCTGGCATCGGGGATCCAGACCTGCACGCGGGGCAGGACCGTGTGTGTCCCCCGGGGCCGGCAGCCTGCTCAGGAACTCCTGGCACACTGAGGCTCTAGGGAACCTTTCCTTCCCCACGTGGGAAAGAAGTGGCAGTTTGCACCTTTTGTCCAAGGCGATGGACAGTTTAGTGAGGCTTCTAAAGAGTAATGAGTGGCTCTGATTATGTTAAAATCTCTTTTAATTAAATATTTGCATTTTACAAAGGCGGCTGCAGTTTCTTATACTTTTTAAATCTAAGAGTATAACCTGTTTCCTTTCTGTAATAATACTTTAGCTCATACCCAGAAAAATCAATAGGTGTAAAAAATTAAATTAAACTTGTATTTTTAAACTATGAAACAGTTTTTTTGGGGGGGAACACAAATGTATATACTTATATTACAAAAGAAACAAACATTAAATGCCTGTACAGGTGTCTTAATTTCATAATTTACTTCAAAGATATTGAATTATCAATTTAAATACAAAATGCTACATTAAATATACAGAATAAGATTTCATACAAATCCTTTTTTAATTTTTCTTTTCGGTTGGTTAAGACATTTTTGTGTGTGGAGATGTTTACATTTTTATGCCATCCATCTCCATGAACTATAAACTTCTTAATAGGAGGGGTAGTTTTCTCTCTCTCTCTCTCTCTCTCTCTCTTGTTGATGGAAAAATAACTGCCAAGGCCATGTGTTTTTTTTGTGTGTGTGTGTTTTTTTTAATAAATTAGGAAAGTCCGGGACCGACGCAGCCCGCGTTAAATGTCGGACATACCTTTCTTCAGTTCATAGGGAGAGTCTTTGCACAGGTCTAGCTGGGACTGGCTCCGCAACATTTTCGGGTCTTTAGCCAAAGCGTCCGCTCGGTTCAACACCGTCTGGTTTAATCCATTGAAATGCGAGCCCGGACCCGTTGTGGGGCCTGGCCCGGGCCCAGGGTGGCCGTGGAGGTGTCCGAAGGAGCCATAGTTCGTGTAGCCTGGATAGAAGGGCGCCGTGTAGTAGAGAGGCCGGGACAGCACCGTCCCTCCCGGAAAGGGACACTGCGCGGAGGGCGAGCGCGAGGGCGCGGGGGCCGGCGAGGCGCGGCTGCCTCCGAGGGCCTGCCCGGCCACGGGCCCGGGGCAAGGGGGGCACGGAGAGCCCTCGTTCCCGCCGCCCCCGTCCTTGACCTTGTCCGAGGATGTAGCGATCTCTGCCAGAGACCACAGTTTGGGCTTGGCGAGCACCGCTTGTGGCGGTGGCGGAGGCGGCGAGTGTATGACCGAGGGCCCGCAGGGGCCGGGGGGCAGCTCCCCGGCGGCTGGGTGCGGGCCCGAAGCCGGTGCTCCCGAAGCGTAGTGAGGACCCTGGTCCTCCGCCAGCCGCGCCGCCGCTTGCCCCGCCGGGGAGGGCCCGCTGGCTCGGGTGGGCCCGGGCAGTGTGTCCAGGCGTCCCTCGGACGGCGGCTCCTTAAAATCCGAGTCGCTGAGGCTGCCCTCGGTCTCCTTGCCGGCGGGAGTGGACGGCCCCTGCAGCCGTTCGCAGCCCGAAGCCGCTTTCTGCTCGGCTCCTCCTGCGGGCAAAACCCAGGCCGTCAGACGTGCGAAGGCCGCGAGGGGAGGGGGGCGCGCGCCGGGCCCCCGCCCGAAAAGGCTGAGACTCCGACCCCAACCTCCAGGCCTCGCGCGCCCCTTCTCCAGGCCCCGCGCGCCCCTTCTCCAGGCCCCCACCCCGTCTTTTCCAGCTCTCCCTCGCTGGCACACCCTTCCCCGCGCGCACCGACCTGCTTCGGGGCCCTCGGCGTCGCCCTTGCGCTCCGGCTTCTGCGGCTCCTCCTCGTCGTTCCTCTCCAGGTCAATGTTCTCCTCCTCCTCTTCGTCCTCGCTGCGGTTCCTCGGAGTCCACGTCATCTTGTTCTCCTTCTTGAGGCGCCGGCGCGCGTTGGCGAACCAGGTGGACACCTGGGTGAGGGTCATCTTGGTGATGATGGCCAGCATGATCTTCTCGCCCTTGGTGGGGTAGGGGTTCTTGCGGTGCTCGTTGAGCCAGGCCTTGAGCGTGGCGGTGGCGTCTCGCGTGGCGTTCTTGCGGTACGCGGGGTCCCCGTAAGGGTAGGAGCCCAGGGGCGCGGCGTAGGGGTGGTACCCCAAGGAGCCCGCCATGCCGGGCGCATGGTCGTAGGGAGAACCCTGCAGGGAACAGGCAGAAAGAAGGTGAGCGTGGACCATGGCCCCCCGCTGCCACCTGGGCGACCGAAGCACAGTGTCCTGCGACGCGGGGTCTGTGGGCGGCAAGGCCCGAACTCGGGCTTCCGCTGGGGTAGGGCTGGAGGGCTCAGACCCAAGGGCACCCCCCTCCTCCTCCTCGGAACGCAGCGGGAGAGCCAACTCGGGAGTCCAGTTCTTCGGGGGCGCCCTTCCCCGCAGGCCCCTGTCTGCCCGATCAGGCTGGTCCCGGGTGCGCAGATCCCACCACCGCGCCAGGCCCTCCGCCCGGAGAGAGGCCCCGGCGGCGGCGGCGGCTCTGCGCTCAGAGCCCGGGCGGCTGCACGTCAGGCGCAAGGGGGGAGAGCAACGGAGGTGAAGGCGTTTCCCCCCCTCCAAAGAAAGACAAACGAAAAGCGAAGCCTTGCTCGGGCACTCCCGACCCCCCAAAAATGCTACCCCCAAACCGAAGCTACGGCGCTTTTCCAGAAAGTGCACCCGGCCGAAAAATCCCGGATGCACCGCAGCTCGGCCGACTTTTCAGAAATTTAATACCTCCAAATCGGATTGCAAAGATAGGATTACGGGTTTGCAACATTTTGGGGGACTAATTAAAGGCGAGGCCAAACACATTTACATAAATTCAGCATGCTTCCGCTCAGATTTCGGGTCTATTTCTTTTGAACTAGTTTTCCGAAATTGCAAAACTTAAAAAAAAAAAAAATAATAAAAATTGCAGGGCGGCCTGGAGCTCACGTTTGAACCAGATACTGCTCTTTAATTGCAGCGACCTCTCCTCCCAAAACACTTTCCGCGGGCTCAGCGATCCGAGCGAGACGCAGTTCTCTCCCCCCAGCAACTCCGGAGCCCGAGGCCCCGGGCGAAGCCGACAGACACAATCGCCCAAGTTTGCAGGGGCCCTGGAGCTCGGCGGGGGCGGCCCGCGGTGGCGCCGAGGCCCTGGCCCCCGCGGCCCCCGCCCGCCCGCCCGCCCGCCGCGGCCCCGCTGCCCTCGCCCGCCGCGGGCCCGGCTCACTCACCACGTACGACGAGAAGGCGGCCGCGGCGGCCGCGGCGGGGTCGGCGCCGTACTGGAGGTGCGAGTTGTAGCCCGGCGAGGGCGCCGTGAAGGCAGTGGAGCCGGCGTAGGGCGAGAACGCGGAGCCCGACGACGAGCGGCCGAGCTCATCCGTGCGGGGCCCCGAGATGACGCTGGTGCTGTACGCGGGGCACGAGTAAAGCGCCAGCGAGGCGGACGGCTGGTACAAGTAGCCCTGAGGGTAGGACATGGCCACACTCGGGCATGGGGCGCGCCGCGCCGCGGCCGCCAACGAGCCGCGCGGCGCCCTGCGAGGGCGAGCGGGCAGGCACCTGGCCTCCGGCTGCCCCGGGCCGCGGCTCCTCGAGCCCCGGCTCCCGGGCTCCGGCTCACAGCACCTCCTCGCTGGCTTCCCGCGCGCCTCCGGCTGCGACCGCCGAGCCCGCTCCTCTGCGCGCCTCGCTCGCCCCGGCTGTGTTCCCCCCCCTCCCGGGCTGCTTTTCTCTTTTCCCCCCTCGCTCTTTGCACTGGGGGGCTCTGCTTTTGGCTTCGCAAAGGTCCTGCCAAGATGCTAAGTTGGAAATTGAGGATTCTGACGCCTTGTGCGCGCCTGAAGCTCCTCCTTCCCGGGGTGTAGTCGGTGGTTGGACTGGCAGGAGCCTCTGGGCGGCCGCAGCCAACCCGGCCGCCCGGCGCGCCTCGCCCTCTCCCTCTTCCTCCCCGGCTCCCTCTCCCGCTCGCTGGCGCTCCCCTCGCCCCTCCCTCGCGCCCGCCTCTCCACCGCGGCCCTCCTCTCCCCCCTCCTCTTTTTCTCCCCCCTCCCTTTCCCCTGTCTCTCCCTCCCTCTCTCTCAGACTCTCCAGCGCCGGCCCCAGGACGACGACCACATCCCAGGCGCGCCGATCTCTCTTCCAACTTTCCTGCTCGGCTAAGTCCGGGTGGAGCGGCGATTCCGACGCACCTCGGGCCCTGGTGGCGGGTCTGGCCGCTCCGAAGCACAAAGGGAACGGGGCGGAGGGCTGCGCGTCGGCGAGTGCTCTGCTCTCTCCTGGCCACAGTAAATCGCCGAGTTAGCGGATTTCTTGTTCGCCTGGAGGCTGGGCTCCGAGGCGGATCGCCGCCCAGCCGCCCCTGGCTTCTCCCATAAGGCAGGGGACCCGAGAACGAGTAGACGATCCGGAAGGAAGGTCCCTGGGAGAGCCCCATGAATGCCCCCGTCCGGGGCGGAGGGAGTCCGGGGTGACTGTCCCCCTCCGCCGGCGGCAGCAGCAGCAGCAGCAGCAGCACCAGCAGCAGGTGGGCAAGAGGCAGGCCTTGGACATCTGCACGTATCGGACCCGGTCTTTCTTCCAACTCCCGGCCAGACTTGGAGGGAGGAGACAGAGGGGCGGCGTGTGGGGGTAGCCTTTCTCCAGAGGGGAGGCAGTGAGCAAGAGCCGCCGGACGGAGAAGCAGCGACCCCGGAGCAGGTCCCCGGGCCTCTCTCCCCCTCCCCGCCAGCCCCGTTCCTCGCAGCTTCGGTCTGGGCGTTTTCCTACCGCAGCTCGTCCCGGCGAGGCCGATGGTGGTGGCGGAGGCTGCGGGGCCCCTTCCCTGTCGCGCGCGTTCTCACGCCCGCCCACGCTCCACCGTGAAAACTCCGCAGAGCACTGCCCAACCCAAACACTGTTTGTTCAGCGAGGCGCTGGCAAGGCAAACACACAAAACTGAGTCACAGGCAGAGCCCCTTGCCCACGACGGCCACGCAATTAGAGTACAAAGCAGACTGTCTGCTGATCTGTCCGCCCGGGGCCGCCGCCAGCCACACGCGCGCTCCATCTCCGGGACAGGCAGGGGCGCTGGTGAACAGGACCGGGGCCCGCACACTGTTGGGCACTCCGCTGGAGCGCAGTATATCAGGGAATGTGCGACCTTTTATAACGGGGCCACAAGCACGCCGAAGCACGACTGTACACCAAGTGTCCCGCAAGGACTTTGACGCGCGAGATACACTTATTTCCTGATCTCGGGCCGGGCACTCGAACCCTCTCTGCCCCCTCGGACGGGCTCGGCCGCTCGACTTCGCGCACGCGCGCTGGCTCCTCCCGGCCGTCAGCCCCCTTAGGCTCCGCCCCTCAAGCGGACGTTCTCGGGGACCCTTTGGATCCCCGCGGCCCCGTCTCTCCCGGCCTTGTCCTCTGATTGGACGCTGCACTCCACTGGCTGCGTCCCCGGAGGTCTTGGGCCCGCCTCCCTCCGAGTCAGGCGCCGAGGGGGCGGGGCGGGGCGGGGCGTCAGCGCGCTATTGTCATGGAGACGGGAAGCCGGTGGCAGCGGCGGCGGGCACTGCCGGGCCGAGGTGGCTGCGAGCCAGCGGGGACGGAGGCGAGGCCGAGCGGCCGGGACAGCCCGGCGAGGAGGGAGCGCGGGACCCGCCAGCCGCCGCCTCTCAGGCAGCCAAGGGGTGGTGTCCTCCGGGCGCGCCCGGGCCCGGGTGGTCGCAGGGAGCGCCCCGCCGCGTCCCCGCCCCGCTCCCTCCGCTCCCGCCTCTCGCGGCCCCTCCGCCGCTGAGCGACCGCCCCCGGCTCCGCCCGCCGCCGCTCAGCCCCTTGCGGTAACGGCCGTTAGCGGCCTGCGCGCCGCCCGCCCGGGGCTCGGGTCGGCCACGAGGGAGCGTCCGCGGCCCGCGCTCCCGCGTCGCGACTGAGAGGTGAGCCCTGCGCCCCGATCCCGCGGGGTCCCCACCCCGTCGTGCCCGGGCTTTCCGCTCCTCGAGCCGCGGCCGTGTCCCCTCGCGAAGCGGATAGACGCGGCCCCGCGCCGCCGAGCGCCCCGTGGGCAGGGGCCGCGCGAGTTTGGGGCGGGTCTCTCCTGGTGTCACGGCCCCGGGCGGGCGGGCGCGCGCGCGAGCGTGTCCCCTCCATCCACGCGCGGCGGCTTCACCCTCTCCGCTCGCGTGCAGGATGCTGATTTCCGAAATGGAGCCGTGGAGGTCTGCGCCGCCGGGAACCCGAGCCTGTCACACAGACGCCCTCGTTACATCATCCGGCCACCCCGGGCGGCTCGGCCGCCCCCCGCCCCCACCCGCACCCCTCTTCCTTTACTGTCGTCCTTCTGGTGTCAGGGACTGGAGAGAATCCTGAAGGCTATGGAAGCATTTGGAGTTTATGGTTCTGTTGCCGTGGTTGTCACCTCCGCTCCACGTCAAATTTAAGACTCATTTCTTAAGGATGTCTCTATTTTCTGCTTTATTTGCACCCCGGTGGCTCCGTGCGCGGCGTCCGAGGCTCGCGTTCAGCGCGCGCGGGAGGAGCGGGACTCGGGTAGCCTCTGGCGGTTTTCTCCGTTTTCCTGGGAAAGCTTTCACGTTTTTGCCGGTAAACACGAGGTTTTAACTTTTTATCTCGGTAGTGGTGACTATACGTTACCCTCCCTCCCTCGCCCCTCCCGTCCCCGTCCCCCCCCTCCCCCCCTTTATTTACCAGCTTGTCCTCTGGGGAGCCTGCTGACTTTTTAGCAGTAGTTTCCCTGCGCTGTTGTTACTGTGGCTTCCCCCCCAGCAGAGGTGGGAGCTGCCTCCCTCTTCTTTCAGGTTACCAGGACGACTCTTGTTTTTTGGGGGAGGTGTCTGGGGGGGGGCGCTTACTATTGCAATTTATCTTTCTGAACATTTTACCTTAGAGTAGGGATAGACCTGGCCTGGTTGTTTTTCATGTCGGACTTTTACATTGTCTACTTTTAAAGCTTCCCGAGGATTTACTGGTTTGCCGTGCCTGCACCCATGCGGTTGTGCCTAACTCTTCACGCTTAAAGCTTTACAGTGAGATCCACGATTGGATTGCTAAGGCGCGGCCCTGGAGCTCGCTCCTGGGGCTCTTTGGCTGTAGAGCTGTCATTGTGTAAATCAAGTGCAAAAGAGGCTATTCCTGTTTATTTAGTGTAATAAGTGCTTACAGTTAAAACTTTAAAGACTCGTAAAAGTAGGTCTGTATTTTGAAAGTCTCATCATTCTTGTGGGAAAGGCACAACACCGACACTAGGAAAGGCAACAGATTGCTTCTGTCATATCACTTTGCTGTTTTGGAGTGTGCTTAAAGGATTATGATTGATAAGGCTGTCCAACCGGAGAGTGTTGACACAGGTGTGCATCGTTATCTTAATTAAGATCCTGGGAAAATGTTGTCTATGAAATGGGGACATAAGAAGGGCGGCATATTTTTGTACAGTTTTGCTTTTGGAGAATTTAATTGCACTTGAAGCCCGTCTTTGAGCTTCCAGATTTTGTGAGCACTTTGGCAACAGAAGTTTTAGAGAGAAATGATAGTTTAATGTTAAGTGTCCTGGCATGTACTAATGCTACTTGTGGCTTTTTGGCAATGCCTTTGTCGGCTTCCTTTGTGCTTTATCTTTGTCGAATAATGGTTACTAATTTAGAAAGAAGAGCGTAGAGCAGTATATTAAGCAAATGTTTATTAGTGTTTGGAATAAATCTGTAGAGGAAGGCATGCTTGATGTGCAGAAACAGAGATAAAAAGGAAATATACGAGACATTTATGCCACTTCATTATTTGGAAAATGTTCTCCTAGAATGTTTTAATGATCTAAAACAATTTCTTTTTTCATGCCATCAGGTACTTAACTACATTGCTTATGGAATGCCTTGTTTTTATTTCCAAAACCAGAAAAAATACAGGTTTATTTTTTCCAAAATGTTGTTCTGTAAGTTTGAGTCGATGAGCAAATGAAGATAGTGCTTTTAGCCTCTTAATAGTTTAAGGATCTGAATCGTAACCTGGGTGACCACTAAATGAATGTTACTGTCCTTGACTTCAGATCTCTGAATGCAAAAACAATGGCAAGACGGATGCTGTTGATGATATTACCCTTGGCTTACCCAGCACCCAATACCCTTTAACATATAGTATGGCATTAAGATTTCCCCCTCTCTGTAGATCATGATTTCCTGGAAGCTGGCTGTCCATCGGTGTGTGTGTAAGACGTGTGAGTGTTTTTCTTCAATATTAAAACTCACTGTAGAAAGAGGAAGTGAAAGTGGAGGAGGCCATAGGCATATGTGATCCGAGAAGCCAGGTGTAGAGTCACAGCTCATTCGTGACTCCGAGGATAATTAGCTGGCTAGAATTACATGGTAAACTAAAATCAAAGACAGACTTATTTAGATTTGCTTGCTGAAATTAAAACAAGAGCATTAATTTTGAGGGTAATTGCTTTACTTACCCCCCAACTCCCCCATCAGAATTTTTTTTTTTTTTCTGGCAGCTAAGATCAGCATCCTCATGCTGTTTTTCACGTATTATTTTAACATTTGATATGCTGTGTTAAAAGGAGTGAAATAGGAATATGAACTAAATACCTCATTTATTTTAATTAATAACACAAATAATTGTTAATATGTTTTTACATTATAGAAATCTTAGGAAAAATTTAAATGTTCTTTAGTAAATGAAATCATGTAATCCTGAGTGAATTAGAGGTTATGAAAACAGTATTATATTTTGAAATAATGTTTTAACTCTGAGATAGCAAAGCCTGTTTTGTGTGGTAATATCTCAATATCTTTGTATATTTCCCTTCAACTTTTGCCTTGTGTTGACCTCTGTATTTTTAACATCTTTCTGTTATTATGATTATTAGCTGTTTTACAGAGAATAATTGTTCTAAACAGAATAGCGGTTGATGCAACTCTAAGACTATGTAAAAATCTTGTAATTATTTTTTTATTATTCAGTAATGACCCTGATTTGCTTTTATCGCATTCTGAAGTATGATTCAACGCCTTATTTCTGCATAAATCTGCAGTATTTTTATAGCCAGAGTAAACCTAACCACCAATTTAACTTGGCAAATTAACTTAGATGCTTCAAAATTGAAAACCAGTATATTCTAATGTAGTTTGAATTTAAGTCTTTATTAGTAAGGATGCACTTAACATTTGTTCAGGAGAAGGGAATAGAATTTTCTCCTGCAGTTGTCATTTGCGTAATTCATTTTTCTAGCCTTTTCTCAGGCTAATGATATTCCACATCTTGATAGGGCCTTTATTTGTTTATTTGCCATAATATAGGGTGATACCTTGGAGAAAATTAAATTAGATGTTCATATTTAATATCCCAAAAGTATTTGACTTGTCTTCTGTGTTTCCTTAAACAGAATCATTTCCATTTCCTGTGCAGGTGATAAGTATGATGCTTCCATAATACATTTGGATGTTTTCAGCTACGTTTGACTTCTGAGCCGTGGGGTTCCTCCACATGTTGGCTGAACTTTGTCCTTGCACATCTCCAGGCTCATCTGCAAGTGAGTGAGTGCACAGTGTGCTTGTGTGTGGACTAAACCCCAGATAGCGTCAGTGTTGGTTTTACCAAAGTATTTATATTGCTAATAGAGACTAAGTACAGAATGTCACTTGGAGGCCTTTGATTATATAATTTTACTAGTGCATTTGACAAAGGTTCAGTAAGTAGGAAAATTTTTGATTTATGGAAGGACTCTGAATAATTTATTTTTAATGACACCATTGGATAGTGAAATTTATAAACTCAGTGCTTTTCATAAAAGTTAAGACCAAGGTTATATTTTACAAAAATAGAATTATTATTTAAAGGAAGTGATCTGTTTATATGACATTACCAGTTCTTTTCAGAATAAATCTAGTGGGAGTATCAGCTCGAGTCATGAGTACCAAACTCTTTAAATGACAAAGAGTACACAGTTGTGTGTAAATCTTGTCATTTTTTCATCAAAATAGGGGCTGCTGAATACAAGCAGATGAGAAAAGCTATGAGAAAAAAATATTTTGCAAAATATTTGTGTTGTGTAGTGAGGAGAGCAAGCAACTGGATTAGTGATAGGGAATATTTTGTTAAGTAAAAAGAGATGGTTGTGTGACCAAAAAAAGCTAATTTTACAGAAGGCTTCTGTAGTTAGTGGAGCCTGCAATAGAACAAATGCTTCTCTGTGAATACTTTCAAAGGCATGAAAGTGATTTTTAACGTAATACAAAGTAATATATAATTGTACTTAAATAACACACTTGTGTTCCCCCATCGCTGATTAGGTCTTACGGAGAGGGGGTTTCGTGTATGACCAAGAGCTGGAGCATTACGGCAAGTTAGGAAATGCATAACACAAGTATAAAGAAAACGGCGAGTGGTGAGCATTCTGATTTCTCTTTGTTTGTCTTTAAGCTTACTTTTTTCCGTATTTTTTTAACATGTGTGGAGTTGTTGAATTTGAAAGATAAGAGGATTGTTGTTGTTTTTTCCTCCTAAGGATAAATATAGGAAAAATCTAAACATGGATGTGAATTGGCTGAGTTTTATACCTCTTGTCAGCTAAAATATATTGTTTCATATGTCATGTATATTAATGGTATTCGAACATATTAAAACTAAGACTCCTTTTACATAAAATTGGTATGTGTGTGTGTGGTGGGAGGAAGGTTCCCCACTGTTTTGAGAATGTGAAGAAAACACGTCCCTTCAGCAGTAATAGGTTATGGTTGATTAATTGAGAAGGTTGTACTAAATGTTCTCTAGTGGAAATAGCTGGAGTGTACTCTTTGAGAAATGTATCATTCAGGAATAAAATCAATTGACGTATTGGTAATTAAATTGTAATTCCATGAAGGAAGGAAGTAGTAGTAGAAAAGATGAAGCTAACTATTGCTGTTTTTTCTTTTTAAGAATCTCCAGTTCATAATGGAGCTACCGTACTGACTATTGGAAGGAGGAGATCCTGAAGATAGAGAGGTAGTATTATCTTTTTTTTAAAGAATCCTTTCCTCTATAATCCTAAGCCTTTATTACATATAAGAACTTAATCTAGTAGACAGCAATTTCTTTATATTTGAGATATGAAAATGATCTGATTTTCCTGTGCTGAGGTTTTGAGCGGCTTCTCCCAGGGCTATGGGTTGTGTTGGGAGAGCTGAGAAATCTCATCTAGGCATACTCAGCACCCTTAAAATAGCGTCTTTCTGAGAATTCGATCTGTGATGGTGGCCTGCACAGTTCTAGTAGATGTCATTTTAGTTTGCCGTTGATGTGGATGCATTTAGCAGGTTGCCTAGCTGTCCTCATTTACCTCCCAGTCTCTGTTGCCTTCTCTGGGGGAATGCTCTCTCTGCAGGGCAATTTATTCCACACAACCACACTCTGAGTGGGAGACTTGGTGTTTGACAACTGGTTCCAGAGCTCTGCCAGGGAGTTAGCTGGGCCCAGCCTCGCTGCTCTGTGCGCTGCAGACCAGGCGCTCGCACACATGGGTTCCCCTAGTTCACAGCTTTAGGTCCCTTTCCATATTTTGCATAATCCTAGGCTACGGGTAATACTTTCCTTTTCCTCTCATTAGGTTGGCTTGCTGCTTACTTTGCAGCTGTTGCAGGGATTCACATGGAATGGAGGACTCTGTATTACTCTGGATGATATTTTTGATAATTTATTCATGTGCTGTTTCATTTTCAAAAACCTAACATTGGTGTTAAAGAATGAATCTAAGATTCTCAAAGAAAAGCTGCTGTCTTCCCACGCTATGCAGGTTCAATTAAAACCGTGAAAGCCTTTCATAAAGGACTCGTTACTACATCTGAAAATGTTTATACAGGCTTAAATTGTGTAATGGTCTTTATATCTTTTTTTCATTTTTAAGAAAAATGATATACTTTTCTAGTCATCAAAAATATCTCCTCCCAAAACCATATCTGTGGAGGGATATTGGTAGAACAGTAAAGGGCTCCGTGATGTCTGATGATATAATGAGGAAATTGGTAAGCAATGTGGTAACTAAAATTAATTTCTTCCGTTAAAGGAACTAGTATACATTTAAAACAAAAACATTCAGGAAAAGTCCCTTTAATCTTGAAATCAAATGATGTTTTTGGTTAACACAACAGGGAGGGGGACATATACTAATCTCAGATTCTTTATTCATTCCTAGGTAGTAAACAGCTGAGGGAGCCATTGAAATATAGCCTAGAAAAAATGGTGATATCAAAGTGATTACTTGGAAAGCAGTTTACATTTGCAAAACAATTCAGTATTGTGACCTTGACCAACTTTTACACTTCATATACTTGGGTTATTACTCCAGTTTGTAAAATATCAGTCTATGGAATACCTGTATATGGAATGCAAGGGTCCTTTTGAATTGACTAATAGGCCTTACCGGTGATCTTAAAATATTCTACAATATTACAAAGTTAAAATGTAATATTTATTAATAGAAGGAAAATATAAAATTTAATATCTGGGCAACTGAGACCTTTAAACCTACTTTAAAAGTATAATCTTGACATCTATGACACTATTTTTTGTCTTTGTTATGTAGATAGAATTAGGGCTATTCTACATTCCAAATGTTTTATTTATTAATTCCAAATTTTATTCGCTATAATGGACTTTTAAAATAAAAGGCGTATGTGCTCTAGAGAGTAAAATTTTGAGTCACGGGCCAACATATTAAGAATTAGTACATAGAAAAACAGCATGTTTGATTTAGAGTTCTGAGAGGGGCAGGTAAAACAGTTTTCAGCTGAATTTCCTGATGCAGCAGCCATTTAAATGAAATGTTTGTTAACGTAGCAGTGGTGGCATTTTCTCCTCCTCGTGGTGGTTTTGTCCAGCTGGATGTTACGGTGGCAGTTGCACCGACTGTTAAGTGTTTAAATGATGACACCATTATGCGAAGTGATTTTGAAATGAGAGATTCCAGCCAAGAGTTACATCTGCTCCCATCTCCTTCACATCATACTCTCTGGCCGTGCAGATTATGATTGATTTGTTTGTGACAGATTGCAGGAAACAGTCATTGATTTTTCAATATTTTACCTTAAAATTATTTACAGTTGTAACCATGGGGAGGTATTTCCATGGGCTGTCAGCCCCTGAAAGACTAGGATAATATTCCCTGCTCTCTGACAAGACAAATTACCTGTAATGAGTGCAGTAGCTGAAGGGTATACTTTTATTTTAAAATATGTCAATAACCCCAGTGACTAAACGAATATTGATTTAGCATAATGAAGCCTGAGTAATGTGAAAATGAGCTTTTTCAAGGAGCATGGTAAAGACTTTCTTTTTAGCTGGTTGTAAGAAGCTTTTCATTCTTTTCAACTAGCTAGTGGAGATAAGGAGTTTTATATGCAAACCTTCAGGAGTGAGTGTTGGTTATGAGAACCAGGGTCCAAATATTTCGTCCTTGCTTTTATCGTGTCTTTTTCAAATCTTATTTGGAGTCTTCCTTTTAGTCATAGGATGGCTACTGATTTGCTCGATCTGATCTTTCACCTACTTAATATTTTTACGATTTCAACATATTTTGCATTAGAACCTCTGGTAATGAATATTAAAATATAACTATATGTATAATCATTTGTAGATGACATAATAATTACCTTTAGACATTTCAAATGGGTTATTGTAGTATTTAATGTGCCGTATTTTATGGTAGAATAATTCCCAGTCCCTGGACATCAGATTGCTTTCAGTGGGAATGAAGATTAATTTACTTAAGTCCTGATATTGTGGGCATCAGTGCATGTTTTCATTTTTGTCAGCCTTCTCCCCCTTTTTAAAATGTAATTCTCACCTTTTTATGGATTAAGATCTCAATACATAAAGTCCTTCAAATAGGAATGATAGCAAAGAAATATATACCTTTATTTTATAGTCCATCAGGGAGCCTGAAGATTTTATGCCTGAATAAGTATCTCCATATCTAACTTGGTAAGGAGAAAATAGGGTAAACAATGCTGGTAATATATATAGCAGGAAAGTAAGTATTTGAACAAGGTGTCAAACTGATATTTCATGGGAACCTAGCATATTTTATAATAACTAATAATAATAAAGTCTTATTAAAAGCAATAGGTAAAGTCCCTTTAGAAATTAAAAATGAGTTATGATTTCAAGAACATTCAGATGGCCCTTTGTGAGTGTTCTCGTGTACCACTGGCATTGGAAATATAGCAATAAAATGAAAAATAGAAACAGATCTTTTAATGGAAGAAGGGATAGACTCTAGAACAAAAATTTATCATTCCCCCCCCCCCAAGTATTTGCCTAAGGGTGGGACACAGATGGTCTCTGTCACTCATCTTAGTTATATCTTGCAATAAACTAGATGCTTTATAAAATACTGGTTCTGTGGTTTTAAATGCTGTAAGATTTCATTTCTCCATCACCCTGCCCTCAAATTCTTTCCCTTTTTCTATAAAAGAGCCTTTGAAAATAGAAATATGAGGGGTGTACCACCATCATATATAAAACTAGTAGTTCAAATTCTTCACCCATTCATTTGGTTTATAGTTTTTAAGTTGACGTAAAACTTATCTGTGGATGAGGCATGTGTGCAGATACGCCTTCCAGGAAAAAAATGGATATAGATTTTTTAATAGTTTTTTGTTTTTTTTAAATAAGCATAGTTTCTTTAGACAGATCTGTGCTAAGGAAAACATCTGTATTGCTGTTTAGTTTATTTCGGAATAAAGTAGTCAATGTATTACCGTCAGTCCCTCTTGACCCCGCCGTTTCCTTGGAACCCGTGTGCTCATTTTGCAGCATTTGCGTGGAACTATTTGTGTGCATTAGATGTAATAAGCATGGAGAAGCAGTAAAGCTTTTCCCGGGCAAGTTACTCCCTTTTGGGCACCAGGCCACTCTCCACTTCTTTTCTCCCCTTGGGTAAAACCAGGCAAGCCCGCCGTGTCGCTCTCCTTTAGGGGGACCTCTGGGAAGTGCTTTAAAATCCTACAAGCCATTGCCTTTGGTTGGTTAAAACACCTACTGTTTGAAAAAGAGAAAATGCCCTCATTTGAAAAATCTTTCTTGTATTTGGATCTATTAAGATAAACAGTTTACTTTGCTATGGTACATACCAATCTACTTACTTAATTTTTCTTTCCAGAATTCATTTTACTGTGTTTGGTCGGACCTTCTATAATAACTTAATATAGGAACAAATTAGCATATAATTCTATTTTCCATGTGACCTCAACCAGTTGCAGAATTACACTATGGGGGGCAATGTGATAGTTTATGTAGACTGCAGCATTAAGTGTTTGCAAATGCTCAGGGCATCCTGGCTAATGTGTTATCAAATACGTGTTAAAGTCAGCAGTTAGAAGAAATACTCACCCTGGTACTAAGTTATTAAAATGCCTCCTAAAGGTAACATTTTTAATTAGTGTACATAATTGATTAGTGATTTGTCTTCTCCTAAGCATAGAGCAGCATGGCAGAGTTAAGTGCAGTGGTGAAGGGTAAGATATTAGGGTTTGATGGTGACAATGATCACGACAACTAAATGGATTTTTTTTTCTTTTAGATTCAGCTATCGGTCTGAAATTTCCTGTGGTCTGTTCAATCTAGATGCAAAGGACATGGAAAAATCAAGTGCTCAAGTGCTTTAAATATGTTTTGGATGTTCCTATTTATAGACTATAGTATTTTCCGATTAAAATTCTCAGTTGTCCTTCAGAAGAAGGTTATGCGCTTCTTGATTATTAGTTTTAAATGCTTAGTTTTGTAGAGTATTTCCACACATTTTCTGTTGTAATCCAAGTAAAGGAAAAGATCAATTCTATATGTTGACTTTTTTTCTAAAATGTCTTTATTGGGTTGAATGAATGTTTATACCTGAAAAAGTAGTCTCCAGAAAAATCCCTTTCTCCTTCAAAGAAATTCTTCTGGCAATCCAATGATTAGAACTAAGTTTAAAATCACTCTTTAATGTGACCGTGTTATATTTGGGGGAGAGGAAAGACTTGACATGTATATATGTATGTATTTTAATTCTCTACATTCACTACCTCTGGAATAGAACATTTTCTCCTCAATAAATCTATTAGCTCAACTCACACACAAGAAACAATCGCCTTAATTGGCAGAGCATTCGTTATAGGTTTAAATATTTGATTTGTGTAAAGAAGGATGACATCCAGTTTTCACAGAGTTCTTACATTTAAGTAGACTGAACATGGCGAGTTGCCTCGCCACTGGGAGATTCCTTCTTGTGGCCTTTGCGGTGGCTGTGGGGACGCGGAAGGATTCCTCTGTGGCAGGCAGGCCTCTGGCTTCTGGTGTGAACACTGAGAAGGAGTGAGTGTGACCAGAGACAGCCCTCAGCTCGGGGCCTGGGGACGTTCACAGATGCGGGTGCCGCTTCTGGAGACTGCTCCATCCACTTCTGTAGTTCTTACAAAGAATCACAGCGCTATGATGAATTACTAAGCTCAGATCGTAATATGACAAAGTGGTTTTATTAGGCTAGAGTATTTTTTTTTATTTTTATATTTAATTAAACTCTGTATTTTGAGATAATTATAGATTTCACATGCAGTTGTACAAAATAATGGAGAGATGCCTTGTACCCTTTACCCAGTTTCCCCCAATAGTAACATCTTACAATATATAGGACAGTATCCCAACCTGGACATCGACATTGACACAGATACAGAACATTTCTTTCATCACAAGAATTCCTCATATCGCCCTTTTATATTCATACTCACTCATTTTCAACCCCTCTACCTAACCCTAACAACAACTAGCCTCTTCTCCAGTTCTATAATTTTGTCTTTTCAAGAATGTTACATAAGTGGAATCATATAGTATGTAATCTTTTAGGATTGACTTTTCTCACTCAGCATAATTTTCCAGAGATTTATTTTGCACATATCAATAGTTTGTTCTTTTTGATATTTGGGTGGTATCCTATGAGTGACTGGCCTGTGTTTTGTAGCCATTCACCAGTTGGGGCAGGATTGCTTCCAGTTTTTGACTATTATGAATAAAACTGCTATAAACATTTGTGTACAGGTTTTTGTGTGAACGTAAGTTTTCATTTTTCTGGGATAAATGCCCAGGAGTGCAATTGTGGTTCATATGATAATTACATAGAGTATTTCTTTTTAAGACTAGAATTAATGTTTTGTGTGTGGAAGGGAAGATGGAGGACATCTACATTTTTGCAGTGTTTTTGCTTTAACTGGATTTGCTTAGGATTTTAAAACATGCAGACTCTCATAAATAACTTATAGCCAGCATCAGAAAAAATTTTCAACAGTCTATTTTTTTAATAAACATACTTCTTTAAAAATTGTTTCTTCTTTGGAGGTAAACAATTCCTATGTAAGGAAGTAAAAGGAGATATATACTATAGAAAAGGTGTTGCAAAGTGGACAGGTTGCTTGGAGAAACTGGGAATTTCCCAAGTGTTAATAAAAACATTCAAGGGTATGTTGTGAGTTTCTGAGTTGATGGGCTCCTGCTTTGGTTGCTGTCATCTTCCCTACAGTTTTCATATGTAGAATGAATTCATTATCTTTACCATTTGTGTTCAGTGCTGTTGCAGTTAATACTCATTTAATTCAACTATATGCACTTAGTAGGAAAAAGAAAAAAAATTTAAGCATTGTTTCCTAGTACATGGCCCCTAAAAATGCAACTACTTTACAGGATGCTTAGTGGAATAAACAGCTCTCTTCCAAATCCTGGTGGAAATGATACTGTTACATTATACTTATTAAGACATAGTGAGCTATGGACAAAATCATGTGTGCTCTCTTTTAGGGGAGACCCACTGAAAGGATAGGATATTCAAGGATAATTTTACTCTGATTTTTCACCATACATACTGACTTTAGAACTCTCATGGAAGATGTAACTCCATTTTAAAAAAAGAAACATTGGACGTGGTTAACTGGTTACAATGATCCTTCTAATAAAAGTTAATATTATAAATCTTTAACTTGTCCGAGTGAGGCCCTAGGCTCAAGGGACCCCCATCTTTCAATGCTTCTAAATATTGTTTCATCTTTAGCCCATTATAGTCATGACCATAGTAATATAAATGACATAAGATGTAAAAGAAATCCTTGCCCTTAGGAACGACCTGGTAAAGGGTAGAACGTACACAGGAATCTTTATTTGCCGGGAGTCGTTTGTCATTAGCAGCGGTTGAAGCGCCGCATCGGCTGGCACTGCAGGCGCGGGGACCCGCAGTCAAGAAGAGCAGCAGCCCCGCCACTGTTCTCTTAGCGCGGGCCTCACAGCACTCAGCGTGCAGTGGGGTCAGGAAAGTAAAGAGAAACTGAGACAGAGACAACACGGTTGTGCATTGCTAGAAACCAAGAGCCTTCAGAATTCAGGAGAGAGCCTAGGAGAGCTGACACTGCGGGAGCAGGCCTCACGGAGAGTGGCATCTGTGTGACATGGAGAACATCGGGTAGGGAGAGGGAGGTGAGCCCCAGTGGCTTGTTGGAAGTGGGGTGAAATCTGGGCGTCAAAAATATATGTCACTGCCCCAGGGTAATTTTAAACAGCTTCCTATATTTTAGGGAACTGACCAGAAATGAGGCATGCCTTTTTTTTGGCATGCTTTTTTGTTGTTGTTTTGAAGAGTAATACTTGAATTTAAGTATGTGGGTCTGAGTGAGAAAACAAATGGATGCTCTTTCTCCTAAAAGTAGGGCTTGGAAGTATCCTTTAGGTTATGGGGCTCAATCTGTGTGTGTGTGTGTATAAAACAAAATATTATTTTCCTCTTTTTATGTTTAATAAGCAATATAATATTTTATACTTTTGTAGTATCTTAAATACATAATCTGTAAGACTATAATACTTTATAAAATTTTAGTTTACTTTAGGCTTAACATAATAGAAGAACTTAAAGTTCTTTTGAAAAACTTCAGTTAAAACTGCAAGATCACTTACAGATAAAAAGTTACATAAAGCATACATTTGTAAGATTATATATAGAGCTGATGGCCTTACTAAAAAACTATTTTGAGCAACCTAAGAAAGTACAAGTATTTCTGTGCATTATTACTGTTCCAGGTAGTAAGAGAGCTAAGAAGAGCCTTTTCTAAATACGCATCTAATTTTAGGTGGCTAAAATAGGAAGCTGTAATATGACTGAGGCCCCTCATACTTGGGAACTTGGAAAAAGAAAGAGACATAGGGTCTATTACACTTTCTTTACATTTTTATAAATTACAGAGTGGTCAAACTGGTAATAAAGACAGTAAAGTTAAGGTACTCAGGATTCTCTATGTAATAGTATCGATTCCAGTATCCCCAACTATATAGCATTGCCAGCACAGAGGTCAAAATGAGTTGTGTCTTGTGAAAGAGCTACACTAGGTCGGTGACTTAAAAGTTCTGAGCATATGTAATAACCAAGCATGTGGAATCATCTTGTAATACTGTGTATCGAGCAGTTTAAAAAAATAAAAAGGAACTGGTGCAATTTTAGACAGTTTTAAAAAAAAATTTGCAAATATTGCAAATCGTAGGTTGGTTACCACCAGACTTCCTGACTCTGCCGTGATTGCTGTACTCTCTGTATATTCTTGTAAAATGCCAGGCACTTTATAATTTTGTCTGTAATTGTTTACATATATTTTCTCCACAAAACGTTTTTAGAACAACTTATCGCTACGTTTCCTTCACCCACGCGTCATCTTTAAACTTTACACATGAGTGTACCGCAGTGTCGGTTGCAAGACACGTTAGTAGACTGTTGTATTTTTTTCCAGGAACCGTCTTATTTAAAACACCTTCCAAACTCAATGCATAAAAATAGCAGGCCACTCGCGCCTGCAGGCTTTTGAAGCTGGAGAAGACTTGTTTTTCAATGAAGAAGCTGAGTGAGCCCCTGGAAGATGAAGTGACCTGCTAGTAAGTGATAATGAGGATCTTTTGACTCCAAAGCACATGCTGCCAACTTGAAGATGCATGTCCCCAATCCTGGAAACTCAATTTATAGATACTTGTATTACAACCCTAGTAATATTTTATTCTACATGTGGTAGAAATAAATGCCTGCTGTCAACTCCACATATCATGTAAGCATTTTGCCACTGAACGTGGGTACAAGTAGCCAATTAAAGTGCGTGAATCTCAGAGCTGAATTTTAACCAATAGGACGTGCCATTTATTCGTTACCATTTATGCATACCTACTGTGTTTTAACGTTGTGTTAAATCAGGGGAATCAAATATGGATATGACATATGCCCTGAATTTAACAGTGTAGTGTTGGGCTCAGGTCTGGAGAGAAAATGGTGAACAGAACGCGGCGTTTGCTCTTGTGGAGCTTGGAGTTTAGCATCTACTGGGGAGAGAGGTATAAACAGACCCACACTGCTTGGTAAGAGGGAAAGGCCGGGTTCTGGGGGACCACAGGGGGCCACCGCTAACCAAGGCTGACAGAGGGTGGGAAAGGTCAAGGTAGGCTTCCTGGAGGAGAGGGCCATGGGGGTTGAGCCCTGAAGGAGGAGAGCTCCAGGCAGGGGAAGCAAAGACAAGGGGGGGGGGGCACACTTCGTTGGGAGTCTGCAAGTAGTTTGAGAAGAGAAGGAGGGGTGTGTGCAGAGATGAAAAAGAAAGCGGGGGCCAAGCTGCGAAGGACATTTCACATGCCTGAGAAGCTTGCACTGTATTTTACCTTCACCTGATCAGGTGTGAGTTTTAGGGATACCACTGTTGGTGGTGGCGTGGGAAGTGCATTGGAGGCCAGCAAGATTAGATGGTGAGAGACTAGGAAGGTGATTTTTCTATGCAACTGTCCGGGTGAGAGAGAAGAGTTGCCTGAGCTAAGAGAGTGGCTGGGGAAGGAGAGCTGTCAGTGAGCTGATGGGAGATGCTAAGGTGCTAGAAGTAAAAGGACTTGGTGACTGGTTACAGGTGAGGCTGAAGGAAAAGCATGTCGATGGGGGTGTCCAGAGGCTTCGACAGTCAGGTCGTGGTGGGGGTGTCTGGAGACAGGGAACCCAAGAGAATCAGGCCTAGTGGGGAGAAATGATACGGTGTGGGTGGGCCAAGCCATTGGTTGGGAGGTGCTAGAAGACTGTCCAAGGAGTTTGGAACTCACAATTTAGTGGCAGTCAGGGACATAATCCATTCTTTCATACTGGCATAAATTTTATTCTCTTAAAGGGCAAATTTCTAAAACATGTTTTCTTTCATTATTAATTTTTTTTATTGTGCGATATGGCTGTAATGGTCCTGTATAAAGCATGCCTGAAACCCACTAGTCAATATTATTGGTCATTGTTTCTTTTTAAAAAGATGGGGTTCAGACATATGTAAACTAAGGGAAGTGAAGAGTGGTCCTCGCTGTAGTTGTCCTCTGAACATTGCAGTGAATTAAGTGGACTAAATTTCAGTTGTGCACAGGAACTTAAAGATAGAGCGGGACAGAACATTTCCAAGAGAAAAAGCACCGGAGAATATTTTTGCTTTTAGGAATTTGATGAGTTTGAATTATAAGGTACGCTTAAGTAATTCGTATGTCATGTTACCCAGATCTTATTACCCCAAACATTCATCGCTCAAGCACTCACCCACCACCCCCTCAATACCGGGTACTGGCCAGGCTGGCCATCGGGTAGGGGCCACCGTGCCCGTAGGCGTGACCCTTCCCGCATGGAGCTTATGGTCCAGCCGACTGATGAGGAACCCTGAAGGTGGGTCTTCGTGATGTTCCCGTCGGTGTCTGCTTAGTACGCTCGACACAGGGTGAGGACAACTGTGACTCTCAGGTTCCCTAACTGAGCAGTTACCTGGCCTCCGCCGTCGCGGCGGTGTGGTGGCCGCTCCTCCACGCAGGGGCCGGCCCACGGGGACAGCGGCTCCTGGCTGCCCCGACGGGCTCAGCGACGAGGACTTGCCTGCTCAGAGGGCAGGGAGAAAGGTTGAGATCAAACACACAGGTTTTACAGTTAGAGGGAAATGAGAACCTGGTAATTCTTTGGAATTTTTACTTTGAAAACTTGCCATCCGCTGAGAAGCTGAACTAATGCAGATTTAAAATTTTAAAACCAAATGAGATTATTTTTTGAGCAAATACGGCACGTTATTTCCATACTTTTCCCACTGTCCCTCGCCCGCCAGGGGACCGGGCATCCCTTCTGTCCGCCTAACTTGTTTTCTCTTTTCCGTTTTCTCCTGATTTCTTGCCTCCTCTTTATCTTAAAATCCCTTCTGTTCGCGCAGTTTCTTTTCCGGAGCTGCTCCGGTCCCGGCACCTCCCGTCTAGGCCCAGCCCCTCCCGCTGAGCTTCGCTGAGCATCCCCCGCCCCGGCTGCGCGGCCTGTGGGAAGACGCGTTGGGAGCCGCGTGTCGGGGTTCGCTCCCCTCCCCTGCCGCCCTGAGGGCCCCGCTGCCGACTCGGGCGGTCTGCAGCTCTGCTTACTCAGCCTCTGTGGGTCCCAGCGTTCGTGGCCCCCGAGGTGCTGCCGTCCCTGGATCCCTTGGCCCTCAAGCCTTGCTTTTGCTGGCCACCTCCCTCGGTGAACCCCTCGAAGGCTGCTGCTCTCGGGGCACTGCCCTTCGCTTCGGTGTTGCTCCCTCGCCTGAGCCCTGATCGGGATTCCCAGCTGTGCACCGCTCGCCCCTCCTTCTTTCTTTTGCCCTCCTCAGCGTTTTGCTCATGGCGTCGATCTTGCCCTAGTTACCAAATCGGGTCAGTGTGACTCTCAGAGCGTCCCTCAGGTTGGTTCAGTTCTACCTCCTAAACTCCCCCAAATCTCACACCTTAGCCCGTTCCCACTATGAGAGATACCTGGGGACACACGACCGAGGAATCAAGATCTTTGTACCTGAAAGGCCGCCGTCCTCAGTGCAGCAACAAGTGTGGTCTGCGGACTGTGACCGACCACGGACTTAAAAGCTAGTCTTTATTTTCGAAGCAGTTTTGGGTTCGCAGTAGAATCTAGTGGAAAGTACAGAGGTTTTCCACATACCTCCTGCCCCCCACACGCATAACCCCCCACTGCCAGCAGCCCCACCCAGAGTGGCACATGGTTACCTGCTGCTGCGGAGGGAACGAGCCTGCGCTGACGGGCTGTCCCCCAGAGTCCACAGTCTGCATTGGGATTCGCTCTTGGGGTGCATCCCAGGGGTTTGGACAAATGTCTGATGACATGTATCCACCACTATAGGATCATAAGGAATATTTCACGGCTCTAAAAGCCCTGTTCTCTGCCTGTTCATTCCTCCCTCCCCACTAACCCCGGCCACCAGTGATTCTTTCTTTCTTTCTTTCTTTCTTTCTTTCTTTCTTTCTTTCTTTCTTTCTTTCTTTCTTTCTTTCTTTCTTTCTTTCTTTCTTTCTTTCTTTCTTTTTCTTTCTCTCTCTCTCTCTCTCTCCCTCCCTCCCTCCCTCCCTCCCTCCCTCCCTCCCTCCTTTCTTTCCTCCCTCCTTTCTTTCCTTCTTTCTTTCTTTCTTTCTTTCTTTCTTTCTTTCTTTCTTTCTTTCTTTCTTTCTTTCTTTCTTTCTTTCTTTCTTTCTTTCTTTCTTCCTTCCTTCCTTCCTTCCTTCCTTCCTTCCTTCCTTCCTTCCTTCCCTCCCTCCCTCCCTCCCTCCCTCCCTCCCTCCCTCCCTCCCTCTCTCTCTCTTTCTTTCTTTCTTTCTTTCTTTCTTTCTTTCTTTCTTCTTTCTCTCTCTCTCTCTCTCTCTCTCCCTCCCTCCCTCCCTCCCTCCCTCCCTCCTTTCTTTCCTCCCTCCTTTCTTTCCTTCTTTCTTTCTTTCTTTCTTTCTTTCTTTCTTTCTTTCTTTCTTTCTTTCTTTCTTTCTTTCTTTCTTTCTTCCTTCCTTCCTTCCTTCCTTCCTTCCTTCCCTCCCTCCCTCCCTCCCTCCCTCCCTCCCTCCCTCCCTCTCTCTCTCTTTCTTTCTTTCTTTCTTTCTTTCTTCTTTCTTCTCCATAGTGTTGCCTTTTCTAGAATGTCATATAATTGGAATCACACAGTATGGAGCCTTTTTCAGATTGGATTCTTTCACTTAGTAACATGCATTTAAGGTTCTTCCCTGTCTTTTCATGGGCTTGATAGTCTGTTTCTTCTTAGGGCTAAATAATATTCCATTGTCTGGATGTACCACCGTTTATACATTCACCTAATGATGGACATCTAGGTTGCTTCCAAGTCTTGGCAATTATAAACAAAGCTGTTATAAACAGGTTTTTGTATGGACAATTGTTTTCAACACATTTGGCTAAAAACCAAGGAGCTTGATAGATCGGTGGATCATATAGGCTTTGTTGTTCAGATATTCAATGTACATAATTACTTATATCTTTGTTTCTTTTTGTCAGTTGAGAGAGGTGTTAGAATCTGCCACTGTGATTGTGGATTTATCACTTAAGCTGTCAGTTAGTTATTCCTTTACCTGGGCTCATTCTTTCTTTATGCAGATGAGTTTCTGAACTGTATCATTTTTCTTCTCTGTAAAGAACTTTTAACATTTCTTGCAAGATAGGTCTCCTGTCAACAAATTCTCTCAATTTTTGTTTTTCTAAGAAAGTCTTTATTTCTCCTTCATTTTTGAAGGATAATTTTTTAGGGTACAGAATTCTAGATTGGTGCATTTTTTTCTCTCAACTCTTAAGTATTTTACTCCGTCCTGCTTGCATGATTCTAAGAAGTCAGATGTAATTTTTATCTTTATTCCTCTATAGGTAAGGTGGTTTTCCTCTGGTTTCTTTCAGGATTTTTTTTTTAATCTCTGCTTTTCTGCAACTTAAGTATGATATGCCTATGTGTAGTTTTTGTGCCTTTTTTTTTTCTTTCTTTTTTTGCATTTACTCTGCTTGTTGGTCTCAGTTTCCTGAACCTGTGGTTTGGTATCTGACATTAATTTGGGGAACTTCTGTCATTATTGCTTCAAATATTTCTTCTGTTCCTTTCTTCTACTCCTGGTATCCTCATTATGCATTTGTACACCTTTTGTACTTACCCACAGTTCTTAGATGTTCTGTTCTGGTTGTTTTTGTGTTTTTTCCCCTTCAGTCTTTTTTCTCGGAGTTTCAGAGGTTTCTACGGGGATGTCCTCAAGTTCAAAGATTCTTTCCTCAGCCAGTGTCCAGTCTGCTAATAAGCCCATCAAAGGCATCCTTAATTTCTATTATAGTGTTTTTGATCTCTAGCATTTCTTTTTTTATTTTTCTTAGAATTTCCATCTCTCTACTTATATCACCCATCTATTCTTGCATGCTGTCTACTTTATCTATTAGACTTCTTATCATTTAACCATAGTTGTTTTAAATTTCTGGCCTGAGAATTCCAATATCCCTTTCATGTCTGAGTCTCTTCAAACTCTGTTTTTTGTCTTTTAGTATGTCTTATAATTTTTTCTTGGTAGCCAGACAGGATGTACCTTGTAAAAGGAACTGTCGTAAGTAGGCCTTTAGTAAAATGGTGATAAGGCAGAGTGGGTGGGGATGCATTCATTAGCCCTATTATTGAGTCTCAGTCTTTTAGTGACCCTGTGCCTCTTGCCTGAACTTCAAATGTGCTCCTCCATCACTACCCCGCTTAGGTGGGACAGGATGGCTGAAATGGGCTGGAGTTGCATGCTCCCTTCTTCTATGTGGAAGGCTAGAGCCAGCTGGGAATGGGTATTTCTCCCCCCCCCCCCCCGGGTCATTTAGGTTCTGACAAAACCCCAGCAGGTTAGGCGCTATTAAAATAGCTTCTCCTGAGAATATATCTTGTTAAGAACAGAATGCTCTGACACTTTTTTCCTCTTCACCTGCCTGAAGCTCAGGGGAATTTTTCTCTGCTATTCACTGTGAGAAGCTGGTTGCACTCCTGGAGGGAAAACTCACAAGGGTGTGGGAACCCCCTCTGCCTGCATCCCCTGGGGTTGTGTACACTGAGCCCCCAGCAATTCATCAGTTACAGTAAATGTTCTCTGACCCACGGATCGGTCTCCATGCTGTGGAGTTGGTGATTCTCTGTACTCACCTGTCTGTGTCTCCAATTTGGGGGGCAGCGGGTTGCCCTGTGACCTCACTGCTCTTGCGAATGTGAGGGGCTTGTTGATTTTCCAGTTTGCTCACCGGTTTACTTGTTGGTAGGGTGGAGTGGCTGGTGACCTCCAAGCTCCTTACCTGTCAGACCAGAAACCAGAAGTCCACAAACTTTTTTTTTTATCAGCCCGTGTCAAGATAAATACCAAAAATAAGAGAAAACATTTAAAAACTCCTGTAGCACTTTGATGTTTCCATGACATCCAGGTACATGAATTTGTATTTTACAAAAATATTAGTTCACAGAAATTGGAATTTAGAAACAAATCAAAGCAACAAACAATTGGCCCTTCACTTCAGGTGGATGGAGAAGCATGGGACTAGGAGGCAGTCAAGAAAATGAGGATTTCGGGTAGGAAGTATACCATTTTTGTAGTTTTCCAGAAATTGCCCTGAGTTCCCCCGAGAAGAAGGCCAAGCTGCCAGGAGTGCATAGGGAGGGATGGTTAGGGGTTTCAGGGTAGACTTGGCGGGAAGGCCACAGCAGCATTTGGGATAGCATAGACATCTCCACCCCTGCTGCCAGAATGATCTTCCTAAAATGGATCTGGTCGTGTCACACCCTTGCTTAAATCCTTTAGAGACACCCTTCTGCCTAACACTTCTCAGCTTCTCAGCGCCGTTCACTAGGCCACTCACCCCCTGCCCAGGGGACTCCCCCAGCTTCATTCTCTAGCACCCCAGCCCCTGCACCCCGCTCTGACGGCAGTCGCCTTTCCTGGAGACCCCAGCGCGCACGGCCACCCCCTACCCATGCATCTCCTGCCTCTTCTGTTGGGAAGCCCCCCCCCCTTCTGGTGAAACCCCACGCGTGCTCTAACATCGCCTCCCTGGCGGCTTTCCCGGAGTTGACGCCAAGTGCACAGTGGGGCGGCCCAGGTGCCCAGTCGGTGCTGTGTGCGGAGCCAGCGGGGAGCTGACCTCCAGCCACACCCGAGAGCTCCACGGCCCTGCGCCTTCGCTGGGCATCTCGCAGCCAGAAAGGGGGTGCCTTTGGGGCCTGTAGGTGGGAGCAGTAAAGTCACACGAAAGTCACATCTGGACATCTCGGGACGGGGAGAGCGAGGTTGGGGTGGGGGGAGGTAGCTTTCCAGGGTAGAGGCAGATTCCTGGGCTTCCCATCCTTCGCAGAGAGAGACCCCCCAGCAGGGCTTGGCAAGCTTTCTCTCCAAAGGCCATGTAGTGAGTATTTTAGGCTTTGTGGGCCAGACAATGTCATTGCAACTCAAAAGCAGACACAGACAAGTGGGTGTGGCTGTGTTCCAATGACACTTTTACCAAAGTGTTCCAAAAACTTTCAGGAAAGCAGGCTGCAGGCTGGATTTAGCCCACGGGCTGTAGTTTGCCAAACCCTGCTCAGGGGAGAGAGACTGTGTCCCTTCTTCTGCCCTGTCTCTAAATAGCCCTTCAGAGGCCTTGCTAAGTTTACCTTTAGAGTTTCTAAATCCCTGGATTTTTTTCCCTCTAAAACAGCATAAACAATGAGTAATCCGCCCCTACTTGCCAATCAGTTGCAGAGACATGAAACGTGGAGGGAGAGATGCATGGCATCCACCGAGCATGGGGTAGGTGTTTGTGAAATTAGTACATAGCCCAGGTCTTTATGAGACAGACAGATGAGAGCCTTGCTCTGAAACTATTTTAGGACTGAATCCTTGCCATAAAGAGAATCTGTAGTTCCAGCAGTGTCCGCCTGTGTTTGGGTGGGCTGTGTGAAGTTTGGATGCGGAGAGTGGAGTTAAGCTTTTCATAAACTTGAGTAAGGCTGGGGGCCTAGAAGATACCTACCAATGTCCTTGATCAGGTGTACTGTCTAGAATTCACAGCCCAGGGGGAAAAACGGCAAAGGTTACTAATATCTTTGAGTCAATAGAGTGGTAGGCAGTTTAGAAATGCATAAATTCAGGGCAAACTTGCCTGCTTCTGTGAACATATACTCTATAAAATGCACAAACTGAATAGCCATGTAAATTAAAATCTAAAACGATGGGGTTCCAAAACCCCTGACATAATCGGCACCAGGGAAGGTGAAGAAGGCCTGCTAATAATACGTAGAGACTTTGTCACCTCCCTCTGCTCCCAAGGGCTCCATGGAGGTCACCCTGCCACCCTGTTTCCCCAAAGCCACAAATCAGGACATCTTTTGTCAGCCTGACTGAACGGGACCACCTAGTAGTAGTGAGGCTGGCGCCGGGGGAACTGTGAGGCCGGGGCTCTGACTTTGTCCGTGTCGCCTGATGCTGTGTTGAGTATCTTCAGATTAGCCACAGCCTCCTACTCTGTAAGCTGACCGGAGCTGGACATTTTCCATCCGGCAGCTTTTGCCCCAGATGCAGCCAAAGTCGATGTGTGCTTCATGGCCATCGGTGGAGCGCTTTCCTTTAAAATCTCAAACACTTTTTTAGATTCCACGTATGAGTGAGATCATGTGACACTGTCTTTCTCCGACGGGCTTATTTCACTTACATTGTACCCTCCAGGTTACTTCTCTTTCCCTTTCCTTAAGTCTTACATGTCTAAAGTTGTGTTATTTCCCATCTCTTATTTATATGACATCCAGACCGCTTATAAATTATCTTTCAGGTCATCACAGTTTGTTGAGCACCTACTATGTCTATGTGATATAGGATCAAATAAGAGTGGGGTAGAATATTCCTTGGTCATCACACAGATGCATAAGCTGGGTTTGTTTTCCTATAGCCTCTTCTGATGAATGGAGTATGTAATTAGTTAGGTTTTATCCGGAGGGTTTAAGTTAGCCATTTTAAACCTCTTTTCTCACCATTTACCTTTGGACATTTAGCTTTTATTTTGCAGGTCCATTTTGAGTAAGTTGGTCATCAGTTTTGAAGAGGGCTAGTTTTAGTTTATTCTAACGTTGTATACTTTTATACTTGAATTATTTACTATGGGTTTGGTTATTGACGTAATTTATTTGTCGTTTTATGATGTACATATTTTCAGTGGAGACGCTTAGGCTAAGCTATATTTATTTATACCGCGGTACATTAACCATAAAACTATCTAACTGCAGAAAAACCACGATAGTCTGGAACCCTCGGGGAGTGGGTTGTTCAAGATAGCCAAGTTTTTAAGAATAACTAACTATTTGTGATGGAAACCTATTTAAAATGAATCATAACTCTCCTTTTATCTTGAAAATAATAGGCATCGCACTGAACTTTGATAATAACTCACGGTCACCCGTAAGAACTGGCTCTAACTCAGCTCTCATTAAAGGACTTAGGTGTTTTGTTTTAGTTGGTTGTTTTTTAAAGTTTTTGTTGGCATTTCTTAAAACAGTTCTGTTTCTTCAGTTTCTGTCAGCTATATTCTCACGGGCCCCACCTGTAGCCTTGCCTCTGCCCTTCAAATTGCTGCTTTTATGCTTCTGTGGACTTGGAGACCAGGTAACAGAGCTTATTAGAATATAAGGGGGGGGGGGGGACAGTAGGTCTACAGTCACTTGTATGGAAAATAATGCAATAATTAATAAGTAATAATGCAAGAATAAACTCTGTGTTTCGCATACTCACAACCGTAAACCTACTGTTTTGGCATAAATTAGGATTTATTTCTTAATACAAACAATATCTGTACCACATGTATCCAAAGCATAGGTTGCCTTTATTTTTACTTTTAGATTTTAGGATACAACTGTTCTTTGGGCTGGGAAAAAAATAGTCTTTGGCAAAAATAATTTGCATGACTGGATTTAACATTTCCTTTAGCTATTTCATGGCTTTTTGTGTTAAGAATTTTTATCGATGAGGTTATATTAAGCCAATGATTTTGAAAGCCTATTAAAATGTTACATCCCATGTAGAATAATATTTAAATAAACCTTAAACAAATTTATATTTTTCTTTTTTATTTATGTGTGTGTGTGTGTGTCTGTATGTGTGTATTTGTTGATGGGCTGGAGACTGCTTCCTGAGAAGCCAACCCATCCTCTGATTCTCAAAGGTCCTCATTGTTCAGTTTGGCTTTTAAAAATCAGAAATTGAGGCTGATTTACTTATATTAACAGGCGGGTATTATCAAATTAATCCTCCAATTAGAAGTCATTTCTCAAAGATGTTACTAAAACCTTAGAAATACTGAAGATTTAAACCCTAACATTGGTAGGGAGATAATTACATTTTCTCTATTGTTTCCCCTCTCCCAGAGTGATTCGTTTCAGCCCCCGTGTCCTGCTCCCGAGCCCCTAATGCAGTGAAGCCCGGTCGGGGCTCATCCCGTTGGGCAGACAGCTGCCGAAAGGCGTTGCCTTCCAGCGTGGAGTTTAGATCATGGCCAGTCACGGCGGAGCTGAAGAACACCTGTCAGAGGCGTTTTTCTGCAGGGAGATGGTCTCTTTCATCAGATTTCATTGCACTCCAGAAAAAGATTCGTTTTAAAATGTGGGTAAAACGGCATCTGCTTTTATGATTCATCCTCACCATGCTTTTAAGGGGGAGAGCCAATTTGGAGCTTATTTATGACACCGTTCTGGGGTGGAGGGAGAAACTGCAGCAGAGTGTTTCCAAAGGGAGGACTTGCCCAGATGTTTGATGTGTAACTTTCTGTTGCGAAAGAAGTCGAAAAATTTAGTTTTGAACTTTTTACGTGAACATAATTAACAATAGGAATTCTTATGGCAAACTTTTAAAATGTTTAAGCTAAATTGTGAACACGTGTAGTGAGCGAAACCTGGGAAACCTTCCTCTGTTGAAATCTGTGGCGTTTATCTGTGAACAATGCAGGGTATTATTGATCCTGACCGGTGTTCAGAGAAACTGCTCTCGACTTTCAACTCTGCTCTAATTAGAAGCACCGTTAAGTACATAAAACACAGGTACTTTCTCACATCTGCAAGCTATATTGAGGATAACTATTCGAAGACAAACTTCATTTCGCAAACTGTAATTTAATGGCCTAACAGCATGCAGACCGGAATATCAGTTAATTTTCAAAACATTTTATTCTACACCAATTAGCTCAGGTCCTGGAGGGCAAAATGACAAGAGGTTAGTCGTTCACTATGTATTTAGTTAATTGAAAAATGCTCAGATTGCTTTTACAGTTGTTATTAAAAAGTAGAATCAGTGTTGCCAGTGCTCAACCATAATTGGAACCCCAGGGAATTAAATATTTAGCATTAGTAATGTAACAGCACTTAGGACACAAATTTCTATTTTCGTAATGAAAGCTATACACTGTGAGTGCAAGCGGCTGAAACGACAGCTGTGACAAGTGAAACGGCCTGGGATATTTCAATAAGACACCTCATTGGACAGCAAGTCTTACCACATTACTCGTTTGTAAGAGATCTGCAAGTTTAATTCCCAATAGAAACCCGTTACCCAAGTATTTAGATTTCTAATTGCATGCAGGATGAACAGTTGGGCAAATGTCTTGCCTTAAGTGGCTGAAATGTATAGTGCTTTCTAAATAATCCTATATAAGTTCATGCCTTTGTCAATTTAAAAATAGCGGGACTGTCAGAGAATAAAGTTCTTGTTTGTTTTAAGTTTAATTACATTTTCAGCATAAATGCTTTCAGTGTTACAATGAGAAAAGTTGGATATTGGGCTCTAATGAGCTGCAGTGGTAGACGGCTGTGGACCCTAAGGGATTCCCTACGTAAATTAACTGGATGAAAGTACTCGGTTAGGATATAGTTGATGGCCGAGCTGTTCTTAAAGCCCAGTTACAGAGCTGTCTCTCACTCCTGTTTTCATTCTAAACAGCCCTGCAGAGGCTGTAACAGCCGCCTCTTACGACTGTTCAGCTTGTCCAAATGTATTCTATTACCCCACTAATAAATAGTATTAAAGGGTATCAGAGTTTATTTCTTGTTTTCAGAGGGCATCAGGTTGGTCAACACAACAGGCTTAGGTTGGCCTTATTTTAATTTGTTTATGTATCTAAGTAATATTGAAGGTCCATGATTTGAATTTTTAAAACACTCTTTTCCTGGGGACGTAAAATTTACAAAATAATACGGACAATGAGAACAATTAACGGAGGCTATTTATTGTCATCTTTGCCCCTGAAAGACGTATGACTTTGACATTTTTAGCCTGCAAAGTATCTGAAAACCAAAACCATAGCTAAACAGACATCCTTCCAGCATAACTAGATGAACCCCTTCCCCAGTCATTCTACCTTCCCTCGGAAAAAAGCGCTCGCAGAGCAAATTGGCTTCGTAATTATCTTTTGCTTCATTGTCTCCGTGTCAGTTTTGGGGGAATTTGTTCTAACTGATCAAGATTTCTTTTCTATTTTGTAATTTTTAGAACAATACACGCCTATATTAAAAGAGAAAAGAAAACAAAACAGATGTTTATCTGATAAACTCTCCCTTCCACTCTCGTCCGCATCCCACTCCCCTCCCCTTTGGTGCCTTTGCTAGCAATTTGGTGACAAACCAAACATTCATAACACTTTTTGTGCATATTATACACGTGCACATGCAGCTATGTATGTGTACATATTAAATGCATGTAGCGTATTTAAAGGTCCGACTTTGGATGATTCTGTAGGAGCCCGGGGCTGCTTTTTTCTCTCACTTGATTTATCACAGAATCTCCCAGATCTTTCTCACCCATTTTCTTTATATTCCAGCTTCTTTTTTTAACTTTATTTCTATTGTTGACCCTATTCCAGATGTCCTCATTTCCCACCCACCCCTTTATCCAGTCCCCACCCCCCGTCCCTCTGGCCATCACCACTAATCGTCATCCCAAACTTTGGGGGTAAAAAATTAATTTATCTATTGCCTACGCCTGTGATTTAAAGTCATCTCTAGCATTTTGCTATGGCAACTAATGTCACAAGGAACTTCTGAGCGTGCCTAAGTGCGTGTGTGTTTGGCATGTGTGTGCATGTGTGTGCACGTCATACTAAAACATGGAACTGACACTTACCGAGCGATTCCTTTGTTCCAGGCAATGTTCAAAGCACTTTACATATATTCACCCATTACATCTTTGCAGGAAAGAGTTGAAATCCTGCTAATCCCCACTTTACACATAGGGAAGTTGAGGCACAGAGAGGTTAGGTGACTTGCCCAAGGCCACAGAGCATAGTCAGCAGAGCCCGGCTTCCAGCTCGGGAGGCTCGGCACAGCAGTCTGGGCTCGTAACCAGCGGAGTGGGCCTGGGAGAAAGTTTTCCCTTTCTCATACTTCATCAAATACTTTTTCCAGCCCAACCAGAATGGCTCAGTTGGCTGAGCATCGTCTTGTGCCCGGAAAGGCGGCTGGTTCAGTTCCCGGGCGTGGCACGTGCCTGGTTGGGGTTCAGTCTGACATCGAGGTGTCTCTCTCTCTCCCTTCCTCTCTTAAGCGTCTCCTTGGGTGACAGTTAAATATAGATATAGTTTTATTTTTTGTTGCTTACCTTTTTACTTTGTTTGATTTTAATATACCCAAGTTTTGCTTTATGGATTTAAGCATAATGAAGCACCCGAACATCGCAAGTCTGTTTTCCGACATTTTCTTCTGCTTTCAACTTTTTAAAAAGTTTTCGTCTTTAACCCATGTGGGATTTACTTGGGTGTGTGGTGTGAGAACAAGTTCAAATCTTTTATTTTCTAGTAACGCCCACAGGTTTATTTTGTATATTGTCTGTTTTTTCGCCTCTATGGTTTGAAATGTAATTTTTGTCTAATGTGATACCCCACCTATCCATGCCAGTTCTTTAGACTATTCCATTTGTCTAATCCTACAATGTCACACTTGTTAGCATTATAACATAAATGTAAGTTTAAATCTTTCAAATTTTAAAAAATATCTACCAAATACTCTTAATGTTAAATTATAAAAAGTAATACAATTTATGTTAACGAATACAAACAGTGTAGAAATATATCAAGTTGTAGTAAGCAAAGATGTTCACATCCTAATTCCTGTGAATATGGTCCTTGGCATGGCACAGGGAAGTCAGGTTGCAGGTGGAATTAAAGTCACTAATCAGTTGACCTTAAAATAGGGAGATGACCCTGGATTACCCAGCTAGGCCCAGTGTAATCACAAAAGTTTTTAAATGTGCAAGAGAGAGGCAGGAGAGTCAATCAGAAAGAGTCCACTGAGCCTTGCTGTTTGCTGGCTTTGCAGCTGAGGAATGGAGGCGTGAGCCAGGGACCGCAGGTCACCACCAGTCACCGGACAAGGCAAGAAACAGATTCTCCTCTGCGGCCTCAGAAAGAACGAAGCTCTGCCGACACCCTGATTTTTGTCCAGTGAGACCCAATTTGGGCTTCTGACCTCCAGAACTGTAAGATAATTTTGTGTTGTTTAAACTGCCAAGTTTATGGCAATTTATTACAGCAGCAATAGAAAACTACTTCAAAGGTGAAAAGTAAAAATCTCCCAATTTCTGCGACCCTCTGTAGACCCCCATCGACCAGGTCCAGTCCCGATAGGTTATAACCCTGAACAGTAGTCAGGTTTTTTCTTGTGGAGGGAAGGAGATCCTCTGCAGAATTGTGACTGCAGAAATTTTTATAGTATATTTTGATATCTATTAAGTCTTTTTTTGAAGAAATTTTAAGTTCTCACCCATTTGCTTTCTCAGAGGAATGTTTGACTCAGTTTACATTTCTTTTGTTTGTTTTATACATAGCTAAAGAATGGCGCCTGTATGATTTCCACCTTGAGTAATATGCTGAGATTTCCTTTGTAGTCACTGTTAATTTTTGTAAACATGCCATGTATATTTAAAAAGAAAGTGCATTCCCTCCTTAGGAAAAGTATCTTAGGTCTAGTTGTTAAATCAAACTTGCTAACTGTGTTTTCCAATACTCTGCATTCTTCTTTTCATATACCTCGCCTGCCAGCCTCTGAGAGCTGTGGTTTGCAGAAGTTCTTTTGTATTGTCAAGAATTTGTTTATATATTTCGATGCTTTGTTTTTTCATGGAGTGGAGGCTTGGTTTTGCTGAATCTTCCTGGTGGAGTTTGCCTTCAGTGGATGAGAATCGGCCTTCACTGTTCCTTGATTCCAGGAGGACGCCTTCCTGGGTTAGCCTCCCAGCCCGGGTGCCTGGCGATTCCCTTTCCTTCCCAGTGTCAGGAGAGCCTGGCACTGTTTCACGTTTGTCTTGCTGTTTCTCCCTCTGCTCCAGCCCTCAAGCAGTGAGCCTCCCCCAGGTACATTCCCCTTCTGTTTGGCGAGCGATTCTCAGCGGCAAACAGTGCGGCGACAGCCCCTGGACCTGTGGGTGAGAGTGGATGTCACAGCCAGGCTGCTCCCGGGTGAGCCGAGGGAGGCCCTGAGGGGACACTCACTCCGGGGTCCGCAGGCCTGAGGGGACTCGGAGAGAGTGCCTTCCTGAATTTTGCATTCTGGGTGCCTCACCTAGTCCCAGTCCTGCTAACAGAGCCCATTGCCATTCAGTGCTCTCCAGATATTGCCCATGGCCCACTCTGGGCCTCTCGCTCCTGTTTGCCACCAGGGCCATGAAATTCTCACAGCTGAAGCATCTCGGAGGAAGGGGTTTGGGGTGAGAAATGGGAGCAGAATGAATGTGTCCAGGGAGAAGAAGATAGTTCGAATTTCATAATTGCCTAACTGTAATTGGTGCACAGTTAGGCAATTCCTGCACCTGCTAATAACGTGAATCCCAAGGAAAGGAGCTGGCTGTGGACAAGCCAGTGGGACGGTGTGTGGGAGCCACCCGGCCCCGCCGGTGCTTCTATTCTCAGAGCCATGGACAGGCGAGACTGTCACCTCCGTGTGAAGGCTTCTGAAAGGAGGCGTCCCTGACCATCTCCAGGTGTTGGCTGTGGCTGATGGGCGTTTCCCGATGTCCCTAGTCCCCTGTCCTTCCTCTAGCGCGCATGCTCCCTTCGCCGGGAACTGTGGTCTCTTCCCCCAGGTCTCGGCCTAACTCAGCCCCCGAGAGGCCCGCCCGGCCCTCCGCGCCCCCTGCCTGCGCCAGTCCCAGCTCCCCTCGGCTCCGGGCGGCGGGCTCCGTCTTGCACTGCTCTTTACTGAGGCTGGCGCCTGCCTGGTGGATGCCTGTTGGGCGGGTGAGGCTAACCAAAGCAGGGCCAGATTGTGCTAGGCTGGAGGAAGCGTGGAGCCTTCCTTCTGTCTGGCCTGCGGGAAGCTGCCCTCAGAAATGCCCATGCTGCCTTGTAACGTGCCGGATGCACCCCGCTTTATGAAGGAGTGAGGTTGGGATCCACGTGGAGAGGCGATCCCGCCTGCTCCTCGCTTCCCCCCACATCTGGGTTCCAGCTGTGACGTCTTAAGCGCTGTCCCTTTTGGAGAAAAGTATGTAGATCAGTGCTCGGGGGCTGCAAGTTAATAATGCTAATAATGAGAGCTCACATTCATCGAACATCCACCGTGTGCCAAGCACCATGCTACATGTGTACCACGCATGATCTCATTTAATTCCCATAAGGAGGGAGATTATCTCTGTGAGCCCTATTTTCACAAGCGAGGAAACTGAGGCGCAGAGAATGAGCTCATGGGATTCATGAATGAGGGAACTAGGACTGGTCCCGGGTCCGCCTGAGGCCGAAGCTTCTGCTGGTGTCCTCTTGCTGCACCACAGAGTCACTGGCTGGAGGCCTGACATCTCTGAGGAAGAAGGGATCGTAGAGCTCACCCCTCTGTCGGTTGGCACTGAGGAGAAGACGTAAGTCTGACATTTGCAGCCACCGATCCTTTTGCAGCTGGCTCCTCACAAGAAACAGGAGGACTCCAATCTGCAGCTCGCCAGGCGAGAGGACCACGAGAGTGGCCCCAGATCATTTTTGACAAACACACAGAGTCCTTCCTCCACAGGACAAAGGAAGCTATACTCCGGAGTGACTTAAATAAGTACAGTGCTGAGCCTGAGAAAGACACCTTGGGGACCTCCTCTGACATATATTTCCTCTGACTTACAATTAATGTAACACACCTAATATTTTAGTGGCCAGCTTTCCAAATCCCCTGTGCCGTTGGGCTTTGAGCTCAATGCCACACTCTTGCAGCCCAAGATTTCGGTCTCATGGGACAAGGTGGACTAAAAGCATCAGGACGTGGTCCCAAGATTTACTATACAACACAGATTTTGGACTAAAATCGCGAGGCATTTCTCCCCGCCCTCCCCCCAAGTTCATCTACTCCCATAGCTCCTTAGGTTTGAAAAGGTTTGAGGGCAAGGGAAATACCATTGAAGTAAGAGGTAGATTTCACAGCCTAGTGATGTTTTTGTAGCTGCCACATGTGGCCCAGTGTTAAGTAGCTGAACATTTCTGCTCGCTGGCCGCCGAAGCCAGGCCTCACCTCCTAGGGAGCTCCTTCTGACTTCAAACGGCATTTCTTGGGGTTGCAGAGGGGAGGAGACGTGGGAGAGAGTCTCCACTTAGGCTGCCGGAATTCCCTCTCCACCTTTGTGCTTTCTGGTTTTTAGAGCCGTGCAGGAGGCGGAAGAGCAGAGGAATTTGAAGGGTGTCTTCAGATAAGGTGCTGGAAACCCTGATATTTGCATGAGAGCTTGCATTCTCACAGCAGTAACATTCTTAAAGCATAACTAAATGGGATTTCAGTTGGGAAGGTTCACAGATCAGATGTGCAAGGTATGCTGAATCAGTTAAGAGAATCCTCGCTATATATAAAAGCTCGTCTCTGCACTTCTTAGGACAAAAGCAGGCACTTGGAGTGCCTTCCACAGTACGACAGTTCTGCCGGTGGCAGGCACAGCCAGCCCGAGAGGGCTGCTTATGGAATGCATAGGAAATGCGCCATTTATAAACCCTCACTGAGCATAGCTAGAAAGCGTGAGCGAGGCTGGAATAAATATAAGCAGCTCCCCGGATCTGGGGATTTCTAATGGCCAGGGTTAATTTTTATTTTTTATTTTTTGGCCTGTTAGACTTTCTCTGAGCTTGAAGAGTTCTTTAAAGTCTTCTAGATTGTCTTCTATATTGAAAATAAACCAACATAATCATTATTTTGTTCTACTTTATATGTTGAATGAAAACTCAAAGTAATATAGCAATTGATTTCTTAAAGTTTGCGAACTTTTGGCAGAATTTTTGGCACAGCACAATACATTACTACATGAGCCAACCAGCTGACTTTAACGGAGTTGTTGGCGTAATCTGGTAGATTAAATGAACAGTAATAGACTGATTTTTATTTTAAAATGCCGTCAGTCAACAGATATTCATTGCACAGCACTGTGTGTAAGGACCTGTGCTGGGTCCTGTAGGGGCCTCACATGGTTGGGAGGAAATGACTTAGAACACTGACGGCCTTCCTTAGTTTTCCCACCAGAGTGATGCGTGCTGAGTCCTGACCGACTTGGTTATGATTTTCAGGGGGAGGCAAGGGGGGACCCTCAGTGGCACCCGTGCTTGGAGTTGTTGCACGGTGTGTCGAGCTCGACTTGACTCAGTCCCTCTGTCACTCTTGTTTCTGCCTCTCGTCCCTTTCTAACCCGTGGGGTGCACTGCGGTGGGAGTGGAGCTGCAGGTTTCTCTGCGTGAAGCTAATTGACCCATTTGGGGCTTTGACCCAGATTCTTAACTTCTTAGCACCTTTCTTTAGACAACTGGGCTTGGCACTTAGGATGCGAATGCTAATTGTCACTCATTAGGAACGGCTTTCTCCGTGGGGCCGCAGAGGGAGGGGGCTCGCTGGCTGCTGCGCCCGCACCCACTCCCCAAGCCACAGCGTGAGCTCCGGTCCTCAGTGCTCAGGCAGAGTTCGGGCGTTAGGGGGCCGACAGGTCCCCTGTCACATTCCAGAGAACAGCTCAGTGGGAACCCCCGCCCCCGGGACCTAGCCTACTCCACAATAATATGCAATTTCCAGGAGTTACACGGTACCTAGAGATTGCGAAGCCCCTGGTGCAGACGTGTGAGCCTCAAACCTATTCTTTGGTGGCAACCAAAAGGCTACCATCACCATTCTGTTACTTTAAAAGAACACACACAGCCACACTCGAACGTACTAAAGACTGGGACTTCAACACACAAACTTGGGGCTGGGGACACAAGTCCACTCACAGCTGTTGAAACTTCCCAAGCTTTGAAATAAAGAGACCATTATCTCCACTCTAGAGATGAATCTGGTTCACAGAAGAGTCCCTTGCCTGATGGCCTTCATGTGGCAGGCCTAGCACACCCTTTACATGCTCAGTGCTGTGTCAGAGGCATCACTTAGTTTATGGAGTGAGTTTAACCAGGCCCATGGAAGTTTCTAGATTCCTATGGAAGGAGATGTATGTATCAAGATTGTTAATGGACCTTCTGCTACTTACCAGCTGTGTGACCTCAAGCAGTTTGCTTCACTCTCTGGCTCTTGGTTTTCTGATCTATGAAATGGGGATATTAGCAGTCTCTACCCGAGAGGGCTATTGTGAGGCGGGTGTAAGATAAGCTATATAAAGTCTTTGTGATAGTGTCTGTGCACAGCAGGTATTAAGTACTTAATAGCTATTATTGTATTTTCTGAGAAGGAAGCATTTTCATAATGTGGCAGAGTGATTACGATCATCCCACTTTCATATTTGAAATTGTTATTCCACGCTGGCTGTTTGGATCTGGAGGTTATCGCGGTTTAAATATTATCATTTTCAGGGTGTTATGTCATTTTACGTTGGCAACGTGTCAGAGGCTGGTGTACTGTGTCAGAAGCGATTTAATTCATTGGCTGAGTGTCATAAATGTGACACAGTGCCGAGAATGAGAACAACACTACCTGCTTTTAACACATGTTGGGCACACCAGCAGGGTGTCCTTGGAGTTAGGTGACATGCTGAGTTGTAGCAGCTGAACTGTTTTCTGGGGAGTCTTGCAAGACCATAAGAGTTGATATTTATTCCCGAAAAAACAGTTTCCAAATGGTCCCACCACACAACGGCTCTGCAGTCACTCTGTTACGCAGAGGCCTAAACTGGGCCAGTGGAGTGTTGTAGTGTGAGGCCCAAGAAGATGGGTTATCTTTCCAAACAAAGCCTTTTGGGCTCCTGGTCCTCTTTTAAAAAAAAAAATTGAAGGCAAATGAAATGAATTAAGGGATATTAAAAATGCTCGGTCTGTCCTTGGTTAGGTTAGGTACTGGGGAATCTGCATATCTGGTTATCATGTTGTGAACGTTGCTTTCTTCTTTAGAGAAAATAACTGAAATAAATGGTCTAACTTACTTAGATTATTTTGATAAAGACACATGTAAAATTATATTTTTGTATCACAAATTTTTCCTACTAGAAGGTCACAAGTGAAAATATAGAACTCTTAAAACGGAGTATTTTTGTCACTAGTGAGATTCTAGAGGGGAGATATAAAATTAACTTAAGAGTTTTATATTTCAAGTCATTGAAAAAAATTGTGTGATTGTCAGTGGTGGATAATACGTTTCTTAGGGCATCAGCTTCTAGAAGGTAGTGCGTAGCTGCCACCGTAGAGCGCCGCGCACAGTGCCGCAGTCAGTTAAATGTGACTGGATGGAGCAGGGGACGGGCCCTGTATTTACAGGAGCCACGCATAAGGTGACATGGAGGTGCAGCCAGGGGACTAGAAAATGCGTCACGACGCAATGCGGTTGATTTCATCACCTCGTTCTGAGTTGCCTGCAACATTCCTGATTCTTGTCTCCCTTTCATCCCAGGAGTTAAAGATTAAGTATGTCACGTTTAAAAGTATATTGCCTGATTCTCAAATTATACATAAAATGACCACATTTTACCAAACTAGAGGCAATTTTATCCTGTGGTAATTGTACATATAATAGCAAAACAAATTAGAGGAATGTGCTGAAAAGAAGTTGAGTTTATTGTTCATGTGAATCTCTGTTGGAGTTTGCTGGCTGCTGGTATAAGAACAGGAAATGTTATAATGTAGTCCCTCTGTCCAGGTATTTCACTGGGATGTGACTGCTTGGCCGCGGTGACCAGGCGTTTCTGAGCAGGTTCCTACTGAGTGTGAAACCCCAGTGGCAAGGCTTCTCCCTGTGGTAGACAGACATGCTCATGGGCACACTGGCTCACACTGCAATGCTTTACTCCCTGTAGACCTGGTATCCCCACAACTTAACACCCTCTCTAACTGCCCAACAAATGGGGAGTTACTGACTTCAGTGAACAAAATCAGACACCATTTCTTGAGCATCTGTCTGCTATGCATTAGGTCCTTTACATGCATTCTTATTTTTTAATCCTGGCAGCAACACTGGAAGGTACCCTTTGTGTTTTGTCTTTATACTGTTTTGGGCCATGTTATGTTTCTTAATTTATATGCATTTAAGTTTATCAATACCCAGGAAATTTGTTGAGAGTCAGACTAGATTTCAAGATCCCTTCAAGTCTCAAGAAAACTCTGTACATATTAATAACCACAAAACCTAAAGGAATGCTCCAGCCTAGTGGTGGATTCCTGCTGATTTGGGCCAGGGGTGGGGGCGCCTTGAAGGCCCCCTCTGCTGTTTAGGCCTTCCCAGTGCTTCTCTCATCCCTCCTGTGAGATCTCCGCTCCCTATCGTAGCCGTGGAACAGTTGATATCACAATCAAAATACGGTTGCTTAAAAATGTCTTTGTTACTGTTGCAGAAGTCATAGGGTCCGCTACAGGGACTGAGTTTTTAAAATCCATTCTTTGTCACCATGCCTACCAGTCAAATATGTGCCGGAGGAGTGTGAATGTTTGGGGTAAGAAGAAGGTGATTCCCGAAGGGACCTCCTCCCTAGAAGGCTTGGTGAGCTGGAGACACGCCTGACTCCTTCGGGAGGGGAATAGAAGAAGAGATTTGAATGAAGACACTAAAATATTTGCGGTAGCTTTAATTAACTTATGATATAGTTTTAAACTTTTTGAGGAACATGGATCACCAGACTTGTCAGCTTTTACAGTTATAAAACAAACTATTAAGGGAAACGCACGCATCTAAATTATAGAGCTTCTCCAAACCTTGACGTGCATGTGTCACCTGGGGATCTTGTTAGAATGCAAATTCGGATCCGGTTGGGGGCCAGGGCAGCGGGACTCAGATCTGCATTCCTAACAAGCTGCTTGTCCTCAGGCCTCCGGTAGCGGGGTCTAAAATGCAAGGCTCCTGGACCTGTCCCCTGTCCTCGGTCTCCTTTCCTCCTCTGGACACATGATCTGATATGCTTATGTGTGTGTATGCACATGCTTTGTACGTGTCTTTATATTTCTGCTTCCTAAAACATTAACTGAGAAATAGGCCATTGTAACAGAAACCACAATGAACTTCATAAAAAACCATTGGGTACAAAGGCAAAGCATTGACAAATTGATATTTTCTTGCTTGGTCACGCCTGATTTAAGAAAATGAACCTAAAATAGGTTTTTCTGAATTGAAAATTGACTTCAACCACATTTAAATTGCTCCCCTTTAAAATATTAGCAGCCGAGTGCATAAACCAATATTTATTTTCCAATCAAAGGTTTGCGGCAGATGAATGAAAGAAATGAAGGAAGAATGCTTTGAAATGTTTCTAGTAATGGACATGGAAATAGGATATTTTATTTCTTTAAACGGCAGGCACAGGCCTCACCTAAAATTCATCTGGCCTCGGGAAGAGGAAATTGTACGAAAAGCTGACCATTGTCTAAAAGTCCCAGGCCGGCACCTCCGTGCCAGCGATCACAATAAATATTATTCGGTGCAAAAAGTTGAAGATCCAGCTACGTTAAGGGAGAATCTATTCACAGAATAATTGTATGGAGAAGACCCCTTAAAGAAAAGCTTCCAAAATTCCATTATCTGAACTGTCACTCGCCACTCGGGGTGTCTCGGCGCTGTGTGTTTTCATGAATTACCCGAGCTGTTTGTTTTCCCTTTATCAGTCATCACCCTGTCAGCTGGGCCATTCATAACAACTTTTGGCAGCTCATCAGGGGAGTTCAGAGCTTGAATAAGGACCCTATCAACTCTCACACCTCATTGTGTGAAACTGTTTACCAGCCTTGCCTTTTTCTGTAAATATTACAAGCCGGGCCCTGAAAGGGGAGCCGTGTGGAAGCGGCCTGGCCTCGGCCGGGCCCCCAGCCGCTGGCTCAGGCCTGGGGACGCGGGGTAATTAGACAGCATTTAATCTGACTTCACATTTGTGTCAGTTTGGTGAAAGTGAGACTTTGCAATTAGGGGGTACAGATCGGCTTCCTGTCACCGTGCTATCCCTTCCTCTAATGTAACGCACACTTTTCCAGCGCCCTTGTCACACTTGATGTGTCCCCCCCCCCGCGTCTTTTATGCTTCACGAGTAACAAGGTGGCCCGCGTTATACGACCAACAGCAAATGGACTCGGTCTCCTGGACTCAAGGGCCCGAAGTTTCTGCAGGATTCACCCATCAGGAATAATTTCCTCTCTGAAACGAACGTCAGCAATTCTCTACGGAGCCTAATGCCACCAACCTGTAAATGGGTGTGAGCTTTTTGGGTAATCTTTATGTTTAAGGACGCTATATACGCCCGGATTTTAAAGTGTCAAGTAGTCCCTAATTGTGTGAGAAAAACAGTCGTCTCCCCAGAGGCAGCCACTTTCCGCTCTCGTGGCAGATGCTTTAGAAAATAATTTCACAGTGAGAAAGAGCTTATTTGCTTTGCCTGGTTTTGAATGTTAAATGAATGGAATCGTACAGTGTTGAGACTTGCTCCTTTCACTTACCATTAGGGTATTTTTAAAATGACTCTTCTTTAAAAATCGAGCTATAAATTATATACAATGAAAGGCACAGATTTTAAACGTGCAGTTCATTGGGTTTTAACAAACGAATAGACCGTGGAGCTGTGCACCCCAGAAAGTCCCCTCGTCCACGTTTGCAGTCTCCCCCCCCCCCCCCCGGAGGCAATCACTTATTTCTCATTAATCTTCCACCATAATCTATCGTTAAAGATTAGATTTACCTGCTCCGGGTGGCATCATACAGTAGGTGCTCTTGTGAGTCTGGCTTCTTCGGCTCAAAATGATGTCCTTGAGCGTCACCCAGAAATTTTAACTACCAACCAGGATTTCGTTGTCTGAGCGGACCACCCGCGGCTGATCAGTGCCCGTGGTGGTCATTCCAGTTGTTCCCAGTTTGGGGCCACTGGGTTGTCTTTTTGCTGTTGATTTGTAGACGGTCTGGACTGTTCTAGATGAGTTCTTTGTCAGAGATAGGCTTTGCAAATATTTCTCCCCATCTGTGGCTTGTCTTCTCATTTTCTTAATGACATCCTTTGATAAGCGGAAAGTTTTAACTTTATGTCCAACTTATGATTTTTTATGATTAGTGCTTTTTGTATCCTGTCAAAGAAGTCTTTGCCAAACTCAAGGTCATGCAGATGAACTCTCCTGTTTTCTTTTAGAAAACATTGAAGTTTTATAGCTTCCGATTTTACATTAAAGTCCTTCTATCTCAATCTAATTCTTGTGTATGGTGTGAGGTAGAGGTTAAGGTTGTTTTGGTGTGTTTTTTTAAAATATGGATAATCAATTGTTTGAGCATCATTTGTTGCAAAACTTTTCTTTCCCAATTGTGTGTGTGTGTGTGAGAGAGAGTGTACACCTTTGTTCAAAATCAATTAACCATATATATGTGGATCTATTTCAGTACTTTATTCTATTTTATTGACTTGTTTGTCTGTCTTTATGCAAATAACAGTGTCTTACTTATTGTGGTTTTATAGTAAGTCTTCAGAGCAGGTATAAGTCTTCAAAAGTTTAAGGTTATTTTGACAATTCATCTTTTGCATTTACATACACATCTTACAATCAGCTTGCCAATTTCTACCAAAAGCCCCCTGGAATTTTGATTGGGATTACACTGAATATATAGATCAATTTGAGGAGAATCGATACTTTAGCAATATTATTTTTTCCAATCCATAAAAATATAACTTTTAAGTTTTTATTTAATATCTTTCTGCATTACAGGGTGTCCCAAAAAATGTATACACACTTTAACAGGTGATAGCTCAATTTTGAAAATGAAATGTATTTTAATAAACACTGCCTTTATAATTATTCAAAGTGTACATATACAGTTTTTGGGACATCCTATATGTAATAGTTTTCAGAATTTAAGTTTTACAAGTCCTTTTTAAAATTTATTTTTGAGTAGTTTATGTTTTTCCTGAAATTTTAAGTGAATTGCTTTTTAATTTTACTTTCTAATTGTTTGCAGGTAAAAATAGAAATGTAGTAAATTTGTACCTTGACTTTGACTCCTGTGACTTTCCTAAATTCACTTTTCAGTTCTGATAATTACTTGGGGGAGGGGGATATATGTTTCTTAAGATGTTTTATATGTACAATCATATCATCTGCAAAAACGACCGTTTTGCTCTTTTATTTTTAATTGGTAAACTTCTTTATTTCTTACATTGTTGTGCTAGCCAGGACCTCCAGAATGTTGTTGAGTTGATGTGGATACAGTGGACATCTTTCTCCTGGGCTCGGAAGCATCCAGTGTCTCATTATTAACAATGACATTGACTGTTGGGTTTTGTATATGCTCATTGTGAGGTTGATGAAGTTCCTTTCCCTAGCTTTTTTTCAGAATTTTTTCATGAGTGGGTGTGAAATATTGTCAAAAATGTTTTTGCCTCATTTGAGATGTTGTTGTTTTCTCTTTGATTCTGTTAATGTGACGAATTGCAAGTATTGATTTTATAATGTGAACCCTGGCATAAGTTCCATTTATAAATAACATTTATCCTTTCCATATAATACTGAATTTAGTGTTTTAACATCATATTGAGGACTTCATATTTATTCATGGAGGACATTGGTCAATAATTTTCTTTTCTTGTAATGTCTTTGTCTGGTTTTGGTATCGGGGTTATGCTGGCCTCATAAAACAACTTAAAAAGTATTTCCTTCTGTTTTTTCAAAGATGTTGTGTAATGCTGGTTGTAGTTTTTTCCTTAAAACTTGGGTAGAATTTATGAGCAAAGCCATCTGCACCTGGGGTTTTCTTTATTGTGAGTTTTTAAATTATGAATTCAATTTTGAAAATACAGATTAAGCTATTTGATTTTTTCTATTTCTTCTGGTATAATTTTGGTAAGATGTGCTTTTCAAGGAACTTGTCCATTTACTCTAAGCTGTTGAATTTATAGGCACAAAATCATTAATGTTTTTGTGTTCTTGGGAGATTGAATACCTTTTCATTATATAATAACCCTCTTTATCACTGGTAACATTTCTTGTCTGAAGTCAACTTTAATTTTAATAAAGCTATTTCAGCTTTCTTTATGGCATATCTTTTTTTACGCTTTTATTTTTAAGGAATCTATGTTTTTATATTTAAAGTGGTATTTCTGTAGGTTGCATATAGTTAGATCTTGCTTTTTATCTAATCTAACAATCTATGTTTGATTTAGTGTGGTTTATATTTAATGTGATTATTGATTTGGTTGAATTAAAATCTACCATCTAAACAGCTGTTCCCCATTTGTTCCATTTGTGCTTTCTTTATGCCTCTTTTTTGATTAATTGAAAATATTTCATGATTTAATGCTATTTTCACTATTGAATTATCATGTATACCTCTTTTGAAAAAATGTAGGAGTTACCTTAATATTTACTATATACATCCTATTTAATCAAAGTGCACTTTTAAATAATATTCTGTTCCATGTCTAGTATAAGGACAACAGTCTCTCCCCTATTTCTCCCTCCCACTCTTGTTCGATTGTGGCTCCGTGTTTACTCTTACATATGCTATAAATACACAGTACTCCTATGGTGCTTTAGATAGTTATCTATCAAAACAATGAAAAAGAATAAAAAATGAATTTTAAACTTTACCTTTCGTTATTCCTGTCTAGTGCTCTTAATTTCCTTGTGTAGATTCAGACTTCTGTCTGCTGTTACATTTCTTCTGCCTAACAATCTTTTTTTTAAAAAACATGTCTTTATTGATTTCAGAGAGAGGAAGGGAGAGGGAGAGAGAGAGTTGAAATTTCAATGATAAGATCGTTGTCATTGATCGGCTGCCTCCTGCACACCTCCCCACTGGGGATCAAACCCATAACCCGGGCATGTGTCCTGACCGGGAATCGAGCCTCAATCTCCTGGATCCTAGGTTGATGCTCAACTACTGAGCCGCGCCCGGCTGGGCTGAAGATCTTTTTTTAACATTAGCTGTAGTGTGGGGCTACTGGCAATGAATTCACTGATTTGTTTTTTGTTTTTGGGATTTGCTTCAGGAAAGTATTTCTACTTCCTTTTGAAAGATACTTTTCCTGGGTATGGGATTCTGACTTGACAGGTTTTTGTTATTATCCAGCAACAGAAATATCATTCCATTATCTTCTGTCTTGCATAGTTTCTTATGGGAAGTCTATTGTAATTCTTATTGTTAATTATTATTCCTCTATATGGAATGTGTTTTTCTCCACTACCTTCATAATTTTCCCTTTGCCTCTGGTTTTCAGCAGTGTGAATGATACGTTACGGTGTGAGGGTCCTTTTGGGAGGGCAGCATTTATTCTACTTGATTTTTTTAAGTGTTTTGGAACTATTGTTTGGTATCTGTCACTTTGAAAATTCTATGTTATTTCTCCTTAATTTTTCTTTGTGGGATGCCAGTGACACATAGGTTAAATCTTTTGGTTTTGTTCCATATCTCCTGGATGCTCAGTTGTGTTTTTCTTTCCACACTTCATTCTTCCCTTCTATTCAGTAACTGATGACAGAACTATTATAAATCCAGTTATATAGATGGTCTGACTGAAGACATTTTGTTCTTGTCTCCTTATAATTCTCCAAATCCTGTGAGTTTATCCCTTTAAAAGATTGTTTCCTACCATTTTAGTGATTTTGGAAGGGATTGGAAGTAGATGCATGTGTGCAATCTGCCATCTTTACCTGGAAGTTTGAATTTCATTATTTAAATTAAGCTTAAGAGGCCTTAGCCAGTTTTGCTCAGTGTTTAGAGCATTGGCCCACACACTCAAGGGTCCCAAGTTTGATTCCCGCATAGGGCACTTACCTCGGTCGCTGGCTTGATCCCCGGCTCTGGTCGGGGCACATGCAGGAGGCAACCAATCGATGTGTCTCTCTCACATCAATGTTTCTCTCTCTCTCACTTCCACTCTCTCTGAAAAGCAATGGGAAAAATATCCTCAGGTGATGATTAAAAAATAAATAAATAAATAAATAAATAAATAATAAATAAAGCTTAAGTGGTTAAAAGGACCAATTAAAGTGGCAATAAGGGCTAAATTTTCTGTTATTTTTGAAAATTAATTGATTAAATCTTATTTTCTCATTTTAATAGATTTTTGCATTTGCAAAAATATTAAAACATCACAAATAATGGTAGCTACATTTATTATACAGTTGTCATGGGCCAGTGTTGTAAATGCCGCTCTGTGTTACCTAATTTAATTCCCACAGCAAGTTTACAGGGTAGGCACTCTCACTATTCTTGTTCTTACCGGTGAAGATAAACTGTGGCACAGAAAGGTTAAGCAATTTGTGTACAGATGCAGAAACAGAAAGTGACAGACTCGGCCTCTGAACTACTATATTCTAACTGCCTTCAGCAGCTGAGAAGATAATGGCTTTTAGGTGATTTCTTTGCTGTCCTTTATGTATTACTGTTACCTTTCCAAGAATCTTAATGTATTGATCAGCAAGTACATATTTAGTGCCTGTTATATGTCCCAAATTATTTTGTTTTCAAATACAGTAAACAAATAATTTTATGGCTGGGCTGTTTCCTCTAAAGAGAAGGCCCCCACAAATCTGAAAATAAGTTTTTAATTTATCTTTATTGTTGAAAGTATTACAGATGCCCCTTTTTCCCCCATTGACCCCCTGCACCCCTCCCTCCAGACCGCCACCACACTATTGTCTGTGTCTGTGGGTTATGCATATATGCATATAAGTTCCTGGGTTAATCTCTCCCCCCCAACCCCTACCCCCAACCCCCAACCCTGCCTTCCCTCTGAGATCCCTCAGTCTGTTTCATGCTTCTATGTCTCTGGATCTATTTTGTTCACCAGTTTATTTTGTTCATTAGATTCCATATATGAGTGAGATCATGGATATTTGTCTTTCTCTGACTGGCTTATTTCACTTAGCATAGTAATCTCCAGGTCCCTCCATGCTGTCCCAAAGGGTAAGAGTAATAACTTCCAACAATAAAGATAAATTTAAAAAATAAAAATAAATAAATAATCTTTAAAATGGGGACATCTGCAATAGTGTGAACAATAAAAAATTTAAATAATAAATAAATAAAATAAGTTTTTATCACCATAAGTTTTATGGTATCACCATTCAGATAAAGGAAAGCTTGATTTGATCTGGGTGCTTAGAAATCATGGAAAGCACATTAAAAATAGTGATGTTATTCAAGAGTTTGCTTAGCTTCTGGATTACCCATGGAGCTTTTCACTTCTCCTTTGTTTCTTTTTTTGCACCCCAATTCTTAGCTATTGTACTGATTATAAATATTTCTTCCATAGAGCAAAATAAGGGAATTGTTTATAAGCTCAAAAGATTTTTGTAAAAGTTTAAAGTGGGAAGAATCTCAAATTCTTGAGAGATTTATACCTTTTATCCCAACCACCTTTTTTCCCATCAAGATGAATCATTGAGAATTAACATATATTAACATTAGATGGTCTCTAGTATTTCTGGAATAGCTGTGAGTAAACAAAGGGTTTATAGATGAAAACTATTTTTAGATATTGGCTAGCACAGTATCTGAATCCTAATAGGCACCTAACAAATATTTATCGTTTCACTGATTGAGTGAATGAAAATAAAATAATCCTAAGGTGAATCTTTTTATAAACAATAAAGAGAGTCCTCATGAGTTTGTATTTTAATTTGAAGAGGTTTTCCTTATGCAAAGCACATCACCATACTTTAGGGAGAAAGTTGGAGTTGATTCGTTAGCCTTACCTGGAAGCTCTGTAGGATTAAGGGACTGGATTCATTCATAGCTTATGACCACCCCTCCCCAGTGCAGTACCTGGCAGACAGTAGGCACTCAATAAATATTTGTTGGATGGAAAAATGGATCATTTTACAGGATCTAATTTGAAACTGAGGGAAGACTATATGCTACATAACTCATCCCCCAAGGGTAGATTCTAGACAAAACTAATAGTAACAGTAGAATAGTTTTTCAGGGAAAATTTGATAGTGTAGTAGTCAGATCATTACTTTGGAGCCCTGCGGACATGGGCTCTAGTCCCATCTATGACACTTACTAGCTAGCTGTGTAACCCCAGGCAAGTTATTTAAGCTCTCCAAGTCTCAGTATCCTAGTCTTTCAATTTGGAGCAGTAACAGTATTTCTATACATTTGTTGTAAGGATTAAATAAGATATTCCACATCAAGAACGTATGTCGTGGCATAGTAAGTGCTCAACAAATGGTAAATAAGTAGTTACTGTTATACAGAGATCTCAGGAGTTGAGGCTGTGGCCATTTGGACCTATAAAGAATCTTGACACAGTGGGGAAACCTAAAACAGAGGTATCTGCATGCTTTCTGTTTCTCTTTCCTGCCTTAGGAATTGTGGGTGACATTTGGGGAAGAGATGAGATGGGATGGGGGCTAGAAACCCTTCCTACTTTTAGAGAAATGCCCTCTACTAAGGATTTATGCTAAAGGGAACACAGGCCCACCCTATCAGCTGAGTATGAAAACAGCCGGCGACAATGGGATCTGATTCATTAATGAGGTCTCATGTGTCAGGTGTCAGCTTGCTGATATGGTCTAAGGATACAGTGTTCAGTAATTCTTTTAAAAATTGGTGATAACAATACCATTTACACGGCCGTTTCTCTCATAGTTTCATTGCACTTCCACACACACTGTTTTAATTCCACCACAACGCTATGAGGAGCCTGAAATAAATACTATCATTTCCATTTTATAGATGAGTAAATACATTCTGAGGAGTGAGATGACCATGTCCAAGGTCACACAGCTATGGTATTTGACTTCAGACTTGAACCCAAGTCCTCACTCTGGGCTCATTTTTTTTTTTTTTTTCATGAAACCAAGCAGCCTGTTTGTTGTACAGAATCCATCCATGTTGACTATGAAGTGTGTCTGCACACATGCTGCACCCTTAAGAGTTTGTGTTTCTAAGATCCTTTAGTAATCAGCTGCAGCAGCTAAGAGAGGCAGCCTGGTTTTTTTGGTTGGTTTGTTTATTTTTAAATTAAGCCTTATGCCTCTTTTTGGTCCAAAGCTGGTCATACTGATGCACCAAATCTAGCATGATTCAGTAAGGCACCATCCACGCTCTTTGGTTGAAAGACTGAGTCTCCCAGGACGCTGGTTGTCCAGAGGTGGGCGGGTTTCTGCTGGTGGAGCCCAGGGTTGTGCCTGTTTGAGTCAGTCCCTGCGTGGAGGGCCCCGCACTGCTAAGCAGAAGGCATCTCCCCACAGCAGCGAACCCTGGGGGGTGCAGCCTCGCCAGCAGGTGAGGCACTGATGGTGTTCTTTCTGTCTCAGTTTACATTCCAAGTTGTTACCTGGAATAAATCCTACTGATTCTAATGAATGTGCTAGTTGTCTTTGTTCTGAATGGAAAAACGGGGTGGGGGGGGATATGGGTATCCCTGTAGCCGCATAGGAAATCTGCCTAAGTTGGAGTCTCTCCCTGGCATGGATAACATGAATCTCCACAGTTCTCCAAAGGATTTGTTGTAGGGAACAGTGTTACCCTTTATGAGTTTCCAGGTGACAGTCTGTTTCAGGAAGAATTCTCTCCAGAACCCATTTTTAAGATTATCAAATTCCTTAATGGAGGCCTAGAAGCCCAGCTGGGTTCTGACCCGTCAGGGAGGACTGCTTGAGCTGCAGAGGGCTTGCTGTCTGCCCATCCCGCCGTCCAGGGTGCGGGCTTCCCCAGGCCTGCCTGGTTCATTCCAGCGTACACGAGCATGTGATCCTTGCCCCCGTCCGTGCCCCGAGATGAGACAGGGCACGGGGTACCCGTGAACGCGAGGGAGTCGCAGCCACTGCGCAGCAGCCTCTAAATAATCTCATTTTCTTCCAACAGCAGCCATTTGAGATGGAAAGAATCATCGCGTTTTACACATTTTGAAACAAGGGCTTGAATAGATCATGTACCTTGTCCAGGGTCACACAGCTATTAAGTGGCAAAGTAGGGACTTGAACCTGGTTGTCGGCCCCTAACCACCACCCTCATTGTCTCTGCCGAGATCATGGCTTCCCCGCTGTAACTGTTGGGTCTGGGAAATGTGGGCCCCAGAGAACTCTTAAATATGAAATTATAGCTCTTTGCCTTACTGAGATCTTATTTGAAAGAAAAAAAAAACCCAGAGGAAGATTTTATCAATATATATATTTAACATTTGTGTACAGTATTTACATGTACAGAATGCTGTCCAGAGTAACAGAAAAGGCAGAAATTTGTATTTGGGCATGTAATTGTCTTTTCTCTCATTTTCATTTATGCCTTTGGTTTTTATTGTGGTATGTTTTCAACTTGGTCTTCTGAGGTCCTGTACAATGGTAACATTTAAAATAAGATCAATAAAAGATGACCTCGTGTCACCCCCAGGGAACACTGAGGAGGGCCCTCCAGTCTCCGAGTTTCATAAGCGCTGCGGGGAAGAGCCTCCGTGGTCCCCAGAATACTGCCTGTCACGCGGCTGCTTGTCCGCGGCGCTGTGACCGCTTTCAGCTCCCGCCCCTCCTGGGTGCCAGGTGCTCACTTGCGGCCCTGCAGGTGGCCGGGGTCCCCGCCACTTTAGGTTAGGAGCTGCCCTGAGTGTCACCTTCGCTCTGCCCTTTCCTCATTGCTCATCAAGCCACCGTCCTCCAGGGAACTCTCTTGCGGGCGACTCCCTTTGCCTGGCAGTCTTCCTCCCAGAGGGTCACGGAACTGCCACCTTCTCTTCGTTCGGGCCTGAGATCGGGGCGCCCTGTCCAGGAGGCCTGCCCGCCCGCAGACCCCGAGGCGCCTGGGCAGCGCTGTCCCCTGCCCTTCGCTCTCGCGTTCCCTTTAGCGTGTAATGCTCCCAGCTAAGAAGCCCAGAGTCCCAGGGATTGGCGAGAATAAAAATGTTAAAAATGTTGGTAGGCTAATATGTTGTGATTGTTAAGTTGCTGTAGAATTACTTCACGAAGGACTCTCCTCTGTGTGCAGTGGCCTGAAGGCGTGCACTGCGCTCCCTGTCCTGTAAGGAGTCACATCGCCCCTGTGGGGGACAGGCCCACCCTGGGCTAGGGGCCAATGCCTCCACCTGGTCACCTTACAGTTCTGAATAACTGTATGTGTGATCGGTAGATTAAAAAGATATTTTTTAAAAAGAGTTTGCGGGTCCTTGTATACAGTCACGTGTTGCCTAATCACAGTGGTACCTTCTGAGAAACGTGCTGTTGGCTGGTTCCGCCGTGGTGAGGACACTGGCTCTGTGGTGTCGCCTGTGGCTCGTAGGCCTCTAGGCTGCACAGCGGGTTCCTGTGCGGCTGCTGTAGGCAACTGGCACACAGAGGCCTGCGCTTGTGTATCTCAACGTATCTAAACGTGGGGAGGTAGAATAAAAGGGTATAAAAGAGAAAGTGGTGTGTGTGTGCGCGCAGGTGTGTTGGGGGACGGGAGGGCTGTGGAGGGACGCATAGCATCAGAGCAGACGTCAGGGAGGGGGAGGGAGGGAAGAGAAGGGGAGAGAAGCGTTTCTCATCACGAGCAGCGTCTGGCCCTGTCCGCCTGGGCTCCTCTGAGTCGGCAGGCTCGGGGGCCGGGCCGTGGCACAGAGCCCATGTTGGCTGCCCTCCTGCCCCAGGCCGGGCCCTGTGCTGGGCACTGCGTCCTGCCAGCCTTCCGAGCGGTACACTTGGACGGCTTTGGTCTTTATATCAGAGGTGAGGAGGAAGGGCTCAGGAGAGGGTGAATCACTCGTCTAAAAACCGCACGGCTGGTAGATGTCAGAGTCAGGACAAGACCCATTTCATCCAACCTCAGATCCCGTGTTCTTCCCGGTAGTATAAACACACACACCGTGAGCGTTTAATCCCTCGCAGCCTGTTGCTATTTTACTCCTAACCGTGGTCTCTTTCAAATAAACTTTTGTTGGATCAATTTACTATTCAAAGCTATTATTCTTAGAATTATTTTGTTCATTTCCCCCAGATTTGTTTTTACTGATCCTTGACACCTGAGGCGCTACAAACCTGGGTGTTTGTTTAAACTCCAACCGAACGCACTCGTGTTTGTTTTAAGTCAGAATATCATCGCCAAGGTATCTGGAAATGCCTCCTCCGTGGCTTACAGGTTTTTAAAAAAATGAGAGGTTTGCCCTTTCTCGCAAGGAACCTTGGAGGGCAGTAGAATGCCATGGAGGGAGCAGGTTTGTTTGTGAAGAGGGGGAATGAGGGCCCTTTGGTACCCAGTGCCGTTTCCTCTGCCATTTCTGCGGCCCTTCGAGCCTTACAGGGCCTCTACTTTAGGGAAGCCCCAGCGTCTCCTGCTGGTCTCACCAAAACACGACGACATCGCCATGCCCATCCACAGCTCACCCTGGCTGTCCTCGCCCTTGTGGGGTGGCTCACTGGCTGTTAGAGCGCAGCCGAGGCCCTCCCCAGGGCCCTCCGTCCAGGCGGGTGGAGGGCATGCCTCGGCCTGCATCCTCTGACTCCTGACACGACTTCCCGACAGAGAACCAGGGTTTTTCTCAAGTGTAACAATATTAATTATCAAGTCACTTTAAAACACGTGTGATGTATGTGTGCATTTATTCCCCGGGAATGGTATAAAGATTAAATACTTAATGAATCCATTTTTCATATCAAGGGTATATTTGCCCTGCGCCTAAATATATCTCTCCCTTCTGTTTCTCATGAGAAATATAGCTATCTTTATTATGTAATCAGTAATATATCATTCCTTCTAAGCAGGATCTAATTTTAGCAGCGTGATGAATGGCCCAGGAATGTATTCCACTGCCCTCTGCAGAGAGGAATATACATCAGACCTGCTCAGGTGTGTGTCACTTCTTTATCCCGGCAGCTTTCAACTCCCCGAGTGGCTGCCTGGATTTTTCTGGCCGAGAGCCCCGGGTTCGCCTCTGCTTCGGCTTGTGCAGACAGCGCTCGGAAACGGCCATGTGTGAGCAACACCCAGGCTTGCGACCTCCAGCCAGTGAGCTGTGCGGCTCCCCTGTGCCCGGGTTTATTGAAGCGGCTAGAAAATGACCAACTGGGTTTTTTCTTCAGCTCATTTATGTGCAGGATCTGCTTTTGTAGGACTACACTCAAGCCCCCCCCCCGCCCAATCTCCCATTTTTTCCATTGTGTCTTTCAGCAGCGACGTTTCTTGAAAATGCAGGAACCATCCGGTTTGACTAGCAACACGAGGAATTGGTGACTTTGCTCTTCTCGAGCTCCCAAGAAGAAAACTCCGTTTTTTTGTCTGCTCCCTCTGAGTTTTATAGCTGCTTCTGCACATCTAAAGCGCCTGACATCTCAAGAACATTTTAATTTTGAAACTACTTTGAATTCGTCTTTGGTTGTAAGAGAATCAAAGAGGTACCTTATTTACATTTCAGATGTGAGAATTGAGGCTCAGAGAGATTAATTGAGGCTCAGAGAGATTAAATGACCTGCTCAAGTTCTGGGGCATGGCCTGGTAAGGAATAAACTCTAGCACTCCTTGCCTTTGCTTAATTTTAAATGGCATCTATATAAGATGGAAGATACAGTTATAAGTGTTTGTTTTTGCAACAATTTTATATATATATATATATATATATATATGAAGCTCTGAAATTCTTTGTGCAGCTACTTTATTTGCTTATTCTAAGATGTACTTTCTTGTCCTGTATTTGTATTTCAAACTGTGCCGCATCTTGTAATCAATGGGGTATCATAATCCAATTGGCAGGGTTTTTGCCTTTTCTTAGTTGTTACAGCAGATGGATACTTAAAATATCCCAACTCTTCACCCCTCTCTGTCTCCATGCCCTTTGCAATGCCACTTTGCAACTCCTCCCATCCAATGGTCAAGTCTTTTTCTCCGTGCCTTGAGAATGGCCTTATCTTTACTTATTCCTGTAGAGGACGCTGTGGGTGCCCTTTTGCCCTCAACCGCTTCAGCCCGCCTGACTTCTAAATGCACCTGCATTGCTTTGCCTGAGGGCTGACTCTGGCTGCCAAAGCCCATCTTGCCTGCTATGATGACTTAAAAATATGTTCACAAATACTTTGACACTCCTGCCTCCTCTCCTCTTGAATATAAGCCAGACTTCATGACTTGACTTGCTGCTGTCAAATGGAATGTGATGGAAACGACAGTGGGACTTTCAAGACTAGGTCATAAAAGGCACTGTGGCCATGCTGTCTCTCAGCTCACTCACTGCAGGGGCAAACCACATGCCTCATCCCCAGGACACTCAAGTGGTCAGATGAAGACATGGTAAGAAATTGAGGCCTCCAGCCAAAAGCCAGCATTGAGTGGCCTGCCATGGGAGTGAGCCATCTTAAGAGTAGATCTTTCAGCTTGGTCTTCAGATAACGAAAGCCCTGCCAATTCTTAACTGTAACCTTATGAGGAACCCTAAGCTATTCCAAAATTCCTGACCCTTACAAGCAATATGAGATAATAAATATTGTATTAAGCCACAAAGTTTGGGGATGATTTATTGCACATCAATGTATAAATAAACTCATCCACGTGGCAGGCTGGAAATGTTGGCGGATTACCTCTTGGAAGCATCCCCTAACCAATGACATGCAGTAGCTTGTATAAATACCACAGCTTCCTCACTCCTCGGGTAGGATAGCTGAACTCCTAGAGTTTCCCCAGGGGGGTTAGGTTCCAGTTTCCCAGGATAGTAACTGGATTGATAACACCCCTTGCCCTCCACTTTCCCCTCCCTGTCTAATTTCTTCATATCCCGCTTGGTGCTCCCTTTACCTCCGAGAGTAATCACTCTCAACTCCTTGTCTCAGGATCCCCTTTTTAAGGGGAATGGACAGTGAGGAAAAAGTCAATTCCATGGAATCGTTTGCCAAGCCTTGTGCATTATTTATATAAAATCTTCTTTCCATGGCTTCAATAGCACCAACCTGAGCTGATGAAAAAACAACAACAAAACAACAAAAAACACACATACAAAACAAATAACACTTCCACTCCACATTTATGTAAATGCTGGTGAAAATATACCCTCCTCCCCAATTTTTAAGAGCTTCAAACTCAAAACCAAGAAAAGAAAATTCTCCAGTGCCAGAAACAAAGAGAATACTCAAAATTATGGCAATGACAGAGAGGTGAAATGAAACTGCTCACATGTGAGTCAGGGGGAGAGAAAGGCTGAAGCAGGTGAAGTTTTGAAGTTCTGTGGGCAGAACTATGTAGGCCTGAGCCCCACAAGTGCCAGGAGCAAGGACCAGGCTATCCACATAAAGCCAGGGATCTTGAAGACCTTATCTAGTATCCTCTGAATCGGGGACTACAGAAACCGCCCACTAGCCTAGGGCAATAGCAAGAACGCTGTAATTTTCCTGAGCTATGATAGGAAAAGAAATCATCAATCAATCAATTGATCAATAAATAAACTCTGTGCCACAAATGGTATAAGGCCTGAATTCCTATTACTCGTGCTACAGGAACCCAAAACTAAGAAGTTATCCTAAAGTCTTGCCCAGAATTGGTAAATGTAAAAATACTCCCACAGGGATGCTCTAGGGCACGTGCAGTGTCTGTGGACTCCCCTTTCTCGCTCATCTCCATAAAGAAGAGTTAAAGAAAAAGAAGGGGAAGAAAAGATAAAAGGAAAAAAAAAAACAAAAACAAACACAGAGGGAGCTATTAGATGAAACTAATGAGAGAATTTTCATCTCAAGAACTGGAAATAATAGAACCATCTAAAAAAAGACTTTAAAATAAGTGTTCTAAAGCATTTCTGGAGATGGAGAAAGGAGCAGTAATCACAAAGTAAGAATACAGCTATTTGAAAACAGGCAAAGTTGGGGAAGATTCTGAGAATAAAAAACAGAGTAATTGAAATGAAAAACAAATAGACCAGTTGGGCTATATAGTAGATATAGCCAGTGAGACAGTAAGAGAATTGGAAGACAGATCTGAGGAAATCAACTAGAATGTAACAACAAAGAGAAAGAGATAGAAAATATGAAATTGATCAAATGATAAGGTCCTACCTATGTTTACTAAGAGTTCCAAATGGAAAAAATAGAGTAAGGGGAAAAAGATAATAGTCAAGCATTTTTATTATCTAAGACATGAGCCTTCAAATTAAAGCAGCACACCAAGGTCCCATGTTGCATAATTACAAACAAACCCACTTTTAATCACAGTATTTCAACTTCAGAGTATCAACCTTAAAAACTGCCAGAGAGAAAAAACAAATTACCTACAAATGGATGACAATTGGACTGAGAAACATACTTCCCAAAAGCAACAAACTGGAAGACTATAGCTTTTAAGTTATAAATGTAGTTACAAATGCCCAGGAATAATGCATTTAAATTTCTGAGATAAAAACCACCACTCCAGAGTAAAAATAAAAAAGTCAATTTCAGGTATCAAAAAGATATCAAAAGGTTATTTTGACAAGTAGTACATGAAGATTCACCTCATGTAAGAAAGGGAAAATAAATGTTTCATGTGAAGCACCCAATGCAGTACAGGGCACATAGTGAAAGCACTCAGTAAATGTCAGCTGGGGTCCTTCTTAGCTAAAATATATGAACTCAAAATCTTGCATGACATAACCCAGTTCTCTTCCATCCCCGTTGCCAGCTCATGATAGAATTGCATTTGTCTGCCCTCTGGAAGATATGTAGCCATGTTATTTGTATTCACCAATAAAATGCAAGCATAATGACCCGTGTTTTTCTACAGAATTTGTAAGACCTGCTGAGCGATTCACCACTTCCCTGTCTCCTACATGGGGGCTGTAGAAGCCTGAGTGGAGATGCAGCCCCTGTCAGCCTGGGTTTCTAGATGGCCATGCTGGGTAGGGCTCTCCTGCATCCCAAGTGGATACATAAAATGAACAGGAAACAAACTTTTGTTGTGTTAAGGCCCCTGAGATTTCACAGTTGTTTCTGCAGCAAAACCTATCCCATCCTGACTAATGTAATGCGTTAAAAGTAAAAAAAAAAAAAAATGAAAATTTCTTACAGAAAAAAAAAAACTACCTAAAGCCATGCATTAGAACTCACTTGCTCATACTTAAAATACACCATTTCAACTTGCTTACGTAGATTTTCCATCTCACAGAATGTTAGAAGCAAACTACTTGAGATGCCACCAAGGGTAGGCACTGAACCCAGTGAGAAGGGAAAGGTAGGCCCTGACCCCAGTGGACTGACTGTACAAAGAAAAGTTAGGAAACCCATGAAAAGAAGATAAGGAACTTGAAAAGCATGATGATCGATGTCTGTTGGCGAGAGGTAGGGTTAGTGATGCTCACGAACAAACCTTTGGAGACATCTCTGTATCACAGCCGTGCTCTTCCAGTGTATTCTAGTTTTATTACATTTTAATTTTGCTTATCAGTTCTATTGTATTATACATTTAATTTTTGACTACACTTTTTTTTTAATGCTTCGTATCTCCTAAGCATCACGCTGAACATTTTAAATATGTAACAAGGCCCTAACCCCTCCCAACATGTCTCAGAGGCAGCGAGTTTTATCCCATCGCTCTGGATGGGAACCTGGCATCTCAGGGATTAGTAACCACCCAGGACTTCAGGGCCAGTCCAGCCGCAGCAGGGCTTTGTGGGAGCCCAGTCTGCGTGATTCTAGTCCTTTCGCCATCCTGCCTCTCACACGTGAGCAGAACGCCGTAGGAAGACCCTCAAGAAAGGCTAAATTATGTTTCAGGAAAGTCTGTTCAGAAAGGCTGGGAAACATGTGTGACATTTTGGAAGTTTTTCTATCAAAAGAAAAAAAAAAAAAAGATTCAATTTTAACAAGTGCTGGTGCTTCAAAGGGTATAAAGTGTGGGTTATCGGGAGAAGCACATGTGGGAAGCAGCTCTCTCTCCCATCGCTAGATAAATGAGACAGTCTTGAATTTCAATGATCTTATAAATGCAACATGAGTGATAAATTATAACTCCATTAAAGCTCTTTCATTTGGAATAAGGAATCTGTATTCTTTGACCATGTAACTTTTTTTTTTTTAACTGCATCTTTCAAACAGAAATATTTGCTTGCCGTGGATGAGTCACTTCCTCGGTTCTTTACAAGGTGCGGAGGAAGGGCCCAAGGTGGGGGGCGGCGGGAAGGTGAAGCAGCCGCTGCTGCCAAATGGTTGCCAGAGCGGCCGGTCGCCGTTTCAGCCCCTAGTTGCTTCCTTATGCGAAGGGCGGCCGCTGACACCGGGGTCTTCACGGGGAACAAAAGAGCAAGGACGGCGACGCTGGGCGCTCAGGACAAGCTTCCTGCCTCGACGGGCCTGGGCAGGGCCCTTTCTTCCAGGATGACCGCATTTGGCTCCTCGCTGCCAGGGCGACATCTCTGGGGCTCGACTCCCCCGCTCTGGACCCCAACATTTCCCCCGCAAACCACAGCCACGCTTTCGCTGGAAACTCGACGTTTGTCTTTATTTTAGGGTGACCGCGCCACAGGTAAACGGAGATGTTCGTCGTGGAGCTGGAGCGCTGTTGCTGAAAAGTGGCGATGGCAGTTTGGGCCGTCCGGAGGGGACTGTCGAGAAGCCAGGGTCCCGGTCCCCGAGCTGTGCTTTTGTCCCCACGACGGCGGATGCAGTGCGCTCGCGAACCCCGGAGCGTCCGGCTATGCCGGGGGGGAGACTGCAAACGCTCACTATCAGGCGACTTCTGACAATTCCTAATGTAATCCATACACTACGCATACATTCTAGTTACACAATTTATGAGGTATAACAAGGGGAGAGAAGTGGAGCTGGGATATAATTGTGACTGATGTGAAACAGACATGTAGAATGAATGGCCTTACAACATTTTCTTTGAAGTCTGTTAAAAGCAGTAAAGTGATATTCGCCGTAAGTGAAACCTGCTGTTACAGATATCCACTGGCTTGGGGAACGTTTTCTTTTTACTCTTTTTCTTGAATTTTAATGCGCCACTCGAAGTTTTGGGAAACTTTCCTTTCGCTGCGGGGTGGGAGAGAGAGAATCAAAATTGTGGAGCACCTACTATGCGCTCGTCCTGTGTCAGGCGCTTGGCATCAGAGAGCCCCAGTAGGCGTAGCACCTGGAGCCCACGGAAATGCTTTCATTTTAATTTCTTTTAAAACCAGAAGAGAACAATGAATATAATGATACTCTAACATATTAATCAAGTCATATAATAAAATTAAAAATTAATATAATAGTAATGACTGTCACAGGGAATCCAATCTGGATTATATTTGTCCTGTAATATTTTTTATGGAAAAAGGGCCCACACAGATAGAGAACCGAGGGCCCTGGCTGCTAGAAATGACCTCACTGAGTTCTCCTGAGGACTTGTAGGACAGGAAGGCTTGGGGACGTGATGCTTCAGAGGCCAGAAATTTTCCTGAGGTCCCACAACTAGGAAGTGGTGGGGCCAGGTGGCCGGGTCTTAAGGCCACTGTCTCGCTCCTTCCGCTAAAGAAGAGCTTAATGTACAGGCAATTCACATCGGAGCACCTGCCTGAGGAGTGAAAAATGCAATCTGTACATTTGTCACCAAAGAAATGAACGGAAAATCCATTCTGAGGTTGCCATGTGTTTTTCCAAACGATATAGGAAGATGTCTAGAAATACACGTAACCCAGATGTTCCCAAGTTTACCTGTTTCAAGGTCAGGATTGTCTTTAATTATTCAAATAATCCAGGCTTCATCCTGTCCCTGTTGCCTTCCCTATCTTTCTCCCAGGCTCTCTGAAGGCCATTTACGGTGTCCCCTAACCCGTCCTGGCTAATACTAATAGCGTCAGTTAATTGCCTCTCACCAGATTAGGGAAGTCACTTTTTGGGCAGGTTGCCACAGCTCTCTCCTCGCATACGGATCCATGCCCCTCCCCCTGCTCCCCAAAGCACAGCTGAGGCAGGGCTGGGACTCCCCACCAGGCTTTATTGACGTCTCGGGAGGTATCAGTAGCATTACATGAAGGGTAACATGTGACTAATACCGAGGTTGACCAAGTGTGCCAATGGGCCAAGACTGAGGGAATTCCCAGGAACTTTCGGTGTAAAAGCTGGGATAGTCTGGGGGAAACCTGGGCAGGTTGTTCACCCTACTAATACCGCAGGTGTCTCCTTTTGGACCCACAGCCATGACATGACCTCATTTAGGATCCCATCTTTGTATTGGCCTATTTCAGCTTGGCTCAGCAGGTCTGTCCCCATCCCTGTCACCTGCAAGCGTGCTCTTTGCTCTGATTCCCAGCCCAACTTCCCTTGGCCTCGGAGAGAGGAAGAAATCTCTCCTCCAGTTTAAGACCAGCCTCCCTCCTTTCCTGCCTCAGCCTGATCAATACCAGGAACATCTCTCCCCTGGCTGGGAAACACCTGTGCTGCTCCATCAATGCCATCAAATCCTCGTGGCCTGGCCGAGATAAGCCTGGGGGTCCACAGGACCTTTCCCAAACTGAAAGTCATTTGTTCTTAAATGACACCATGTGTGGGACTCTGATGGGGAGTGACTGCTAACGGGTATGCAGATTTTTGGGGGGGGGTGATGAAAATATTTTGGAATTAGACAGTGGTGATGAGTGCAAAACTCTGTGAATACAGTAAGTCCTCAGTTAATGTCGTCAATAGGTTCTTAGAAACTTTAAGCAAAACAACTAACTCATAGCAAAACCAATTTTACTAGGCTAATCGATATAAACAAAAGTTAAATTCCTAAGGCATATTTCTGGTCATGAAAACATCACCGAATATCTAGAGAAAGTCCCCAAAACGCTTCTAATATTAAACATTGAAATAAATGTGAGCTATCCATACATTTAAGAAAGATTAATAAAAGTGAGGTCATTTTTTCTTACCTGCTTGTTCCAGTGCAGGGCCTTGAGTGCAGAGCCTCCGCAGGAGCTCAGGGCGCAGGGCGGGGCCCCCGCTGGACAGGGCGCCCTCGGGTCACAGGGCCCCTCACACCCACGCGCGCCCGGGGGGACAACATGGACACGACAGTTCACTCACGTGCCCGTCTGTGGGAGGCGGGAGGAAACCAGTCCCCGGGGGAGACCCACAGACACCGGGAGCAGGCCAGCTCCACACAGACAGGGCCCCGGCTGGGAGACGGCGGTTTCTCATCAATATTATAACAAAATGACATTGAATGATACGATGTTATTTGAGGACTTGCTGTATAATAAATACCATTGAACTGTACACTTTAAAAGAGCAAATTTTATCATATGTGAATTATATCTCAATAAAGAACTAATCTATAATGACAAGCTGAGCAATGGTTGCCTTAGAGTCGGGGTGTGGGTGGAGATGGATGGAAAAAATAAGGAGGAATTTTCTGGCATGATGGAAATGTTTCATATTTTGTTAGGGTTGTGACTTATATGGCTGTATGGATTTTTCAAAACTCATCAAACTATAACAAGATCTGTGTACTTCACAAATAAATATTGCCTCAACAACAACAAAATAAAAGGCAAAAAACAGCAAAATTGGGATTGATTACTTAATTTAGCCATCACAATTTTATCACGCATATAACAGTCAAACCAACAGCCAATATCTTGCTCACTGCGTAACCCACCAGAATCGCATCATTACAGTTGGAAACGAGACCAACGTGCCCTGTTGTGGGTGACAAGTTTCAACAAGATTCTGCAGGTACTCACCAGTGTGATCAGTGAAAATAAGAAACGAGCTTTCTGTACTAGGAAAGAGATGGCAAAAATATTGTTATTTACAGTGATTGAAATTGTCCACCTGAACAACTGAAGAAACCCCGGGAAATTGTTAGAACCAAGGGAGTTTACTACCCTAATTGTAAAACTGATAGTTTTCCCATGTAATAGTAAACAAATAAACACTATTTAGAAAACACAGTGGTCAAAGCAATCCCATTTTAAAAAATTAATAAAACACAAAATGTCCAGGACCAATATAATGAATGTTATTAAACTCTCCAGAGGGACACAGAAGGAACTCTAGTAATTTAAGGGTACATCTCATCTTTGCACAGGTACACTCAGTATTATAAAGGTTTTTGTATTGGAACTCGGGAAAAAAAAGATTCTAAAATGAACATGGAAGTATATATATACACACATATATATGTATATATGTATATATATGTGTGTGTGTATATATATATATGTGTGTGTATATATGTATAAAATGTTCAGGAAAAGTCAGAGAAAGAAAGGTGAGGGTGAACTTTCCTCTCCCCATTAAAGTTGATACAGAGCTGGTCCAGGAGGAGGGACACCTCGCCGGAGCAAGACAAAAACCCAAGCATCAGTGGGAATTGGGACAAAGTAAAGGTAGCATTGAAATAATTCATAAAAGTCTGGATTGCCCACCAAATGATGTTGGAAGCTCGCTTCGGGAGGAGGCACGGTGGCTGCCTGCGGCCCGGTCCCTCCGGCCGCCTGGTCACAGCGCCCAGGGCGAAGCTGCTGCTCTGGTGGCACCGGGACGTTAGCCCAGCTGGGTCGCAGGCCTGTCCTTGAGCAATCCCTGTCCTGGAGGGTTCCTTTCTCTTGGGTTCCCGTTTCCCTTTCGTTCATAGATTCTAGTGGATTCTGCCCACTGGTGTTCCCGGTCAGGCATGGATCACAGGCTGCCCTTGTGGCAGGGAAAGCGGTAGGTCCGAGCCACTCAGAATACTGGGATGCATTTCTTCTCACACAGAATGATTCTGTTACCAGCAGAAGGGAAGGAACAGGAACACAGGTCGAGAGTTCTCACAAACCGGCAAAAGCTGGTTCTCAACAGAAGTGAAAAGCAGTGGAGATTCATCCTTAATGATAATTCACTTTTCCCGGGTCCTATTCTTTAACACTGATGAAAACTTTCCAAGGTTGTAGTTGGCTAATTTGACAAATTAAGCTGTAATAATTTATCACAAGACGCTAATATATTATAAAGAGCTTACTCTCTTCTTAAGCAGCGTGTAGAATACGGAGACCTTCTGACGACAAGGTTTTCTTTCAAAGTAGTGTCTCTAGTTGTGAGAATCTGGGGCGCGATGACTGAGACCAGCCCCCGGCGGAGGGAAGGCTCGAGGCTTCATTTCACTGCGGCTCAATAAGTCTTTCTTCTTTCATCTTTGAAAAGTAAGGGAGGGTCTTGTTCTCATGATTTTTCTTAAATAGCCTATAATTTTGCAGTGATTTTATGTTCATATTTCTTAAATGTATTTAGGGACCTGAACTTCACTGATTTTTGCTTTAATTTGGTTTGTCTCATTGAAAGAAAAAAGCAGATTATTGCTTTTACATATTTTACATACATTTTCATAATTATGAATTTTTACCTATTAGATTTCATGTTACTGCTTTTAAAAAGATATAAGCTGTATGGGTTAGATAGACCTGTGTGAGAGGATTCATAGAAGATAAAAGTTTAATTCTAGAGAAAAAAGAAACATTCCTATCAACTCAGAATCCGAAAACCCACGAAGCACAATTATTTTGCTTTTATAAATATTCTACATTATTTTTATGTGCGGTAAGGGGAAGAGTGGGGGCGGGGAGGGAATGAGGGGGAGAGAGAGATTGAGAGAAAGAGAGAGAAAATACCCATTGCAGGGAGTTAGCTTGAGAGCCCCCCAGGTTGTATCCCATTGAGCATATAAAAGCATGAGCTCTAGCCCGGCTGGCGTGGCTCAGCGGTTGAGCGTCGACCTAGGATCCAGGCGATCGGGGTTCGATTCCCGGTCAGGGCACATGCCTGGGTTGCGGGCTGCAGCTGATCAATGATTCTCATCATTGATGTTTCTCTCTCTCTCTCCCTCTCCCTTCCTCTCTCTGAAATCAATAAAGATATATTTTTTAAAAAATTTTAAAAAAAGTATGAGCTCTATCATTTACAAACTGTGTGCCCGGGGAGTTATTCATCTTCTCTGTGCTTCAGGTTCGCCTTTATGAATGGGAATTACAGGAGTCCCTACCTCATGGGCGGCTTTGAGGGTGCAATGAATTAAGTGCCTTGAACAGTGCCTGGCCCAAAAGAAGGGCGCAGTCACTTGGCCACGACCACAATGTTGTGTCCTTTCAGGCCACAGCCCAGCCCGCGCCCTGCTGGGGCTCTGAGGCTCTGCAGCGGGCTTTGCGGGGGGAAGGGGCCCCTGCAGGACAGGATGCGGTGAAGTAGGACTGGATAAGCTTGTTTCCTTGCCCTCGAATTTTTTTGGAAATGGGTATTTCACCATACATGGTCACTACCACTAATCGGAAGCCTGAAGGGGTCTCAGAGCTCCTTGTCAGGTCTCTGTAGCTTTTATTTATCCACTGATAGTCCCCTTTCCTCTCCTAACCTGTGAGTCCAAGGACGGCTATGGTTTATTTACTATTAATTCCCCCGGATCCACCTTTCACAAAGGGGACATTGAGTATTTGTCGAGTGAATAAATGAATGAATCAGCAGATGAAGCAACATCTCAGCGGGCATATGACTCCCCCGCGTCCTATTTAAACACGACCCTGCTGTCTGGTTTGAGCCGCGTGCAAGTCAGAACCAGAAGCCCCACAGGCTAACTACCTGGCCGGCAAGGAGACGTGTTTCATCTACTTGAAATCTATTAAAAGCTCATCCTTCAAAAATTCTTTCAAGCTTCTTAAGAAGAGGAAATTCCATCATCATACGCGTTTCAGCCAATGAATTTCAAATTTTCTCCTTTGAGAAAACATGAAATATTATACCAACGTAGATAAAATCTTTTGCTCACTTTTGTTGGCCATTCATGCATATATACCATTAAAGATGAAACAGCACTGAGAGGTGGTGACCAAAAGGGAATGCGATTTAATTTAGGGGAATTAAAAGGATGAGACAGAAGCAATAAATATAGTTAAACTGGCTGAATATTTCTCTAGCCTGGAAAAAAAAAAATCACCCGATATATATATTTGATACTTGAACAGAATATATTATCAGAAAATATTTTGAAGATTTGATGTGTTTTGATGTAGTGGGTGAGGTCTTTTTTTATTTTATTTTATTTTTAAGAAAATATCTAGGTTCGATTTGGCTTGAATGACCCCTTAGTTCTATTTCTCTTTAGTAAAACTTTGCTTACTGCAGGTTGACTACAAGGCACTGCTGGGTGCACTTGGCTCATAGTGAGTCTTACGCTGGTGGTGGTGGTGTGACTGCCGTGCACACTCTGGTTCAGTTATACCTCCAGCACTGAGCTGGGACTCAGGGTTCTCTTCTGGATCAATAAATAGAGATCCCAAATGGGATCAAATGGAGTGGACTCCGTAAGTAAAATAATGTCTGCCAAAGAAAGAGTTCTTTCCACGGGTTCCTGCAGTGGTCTAGGGGCCCCGTTGTTCAATGCAGAGCTAAGAGAAAGCGTCACCTTGTTGGACTTTCAGAAGTGGCTCCTTGAAGCCCTTTGCAGGCTCTGGGTGCTGGGTAGTTTTGGAGGCCCCCTGGAGCTAACAGGTATTCCTGGCACCTGGGCCTGAGGAGGCACCTCTGCCTGGGGTGGGAGGGGCACCTGGGGCACTAGCCTGCTGCCTGGAGCAGCTGTCCGCAGGGCAACCAAGTGGGTGTGGTGATGCCCTGTTCTTCCCCTTGCTGCCTTTGTTGGGGACAGGAGGCTCAGGCACTGTCGCTGGGACCATGCCTCGGTGATCCTGCAGGTAGGCCAAAATGCCAGGAGAGCTCCCGCCCGCCCTGTGGAGGTGGAAGGGACCTAAACCACCTCCTCCAACCTGACCCGGGAAAGTTCCTGCAGCTCCTCAAGGGCTCCTCGGCTTCCCAGGCTTCCCTAGTCTGAGTGTTTCTCTTGTTCATTGTCAGAAGCTGTCCATTCAGCGCTCAGTTGTCTCCCAGGAGGAACTGCTATCTGTATACTTGCATTTTTGATTTTGCTCATGGGATGGGGAGGGGTCAGCGTCCTCCTGAGCCACTGCTATGTGGGACCTCTGCAGGCTGGCCCCTTTGTGAAACAGACACTGCAGATGGGATCACTGTCTCCCATCTGAAAAACCTCATTCGTTCCGACCAGTAGCAATGGCTTCACAGCCTGCCTCCAGAAAGGAGATGCCAGGCCCAAGGCAGGCGTGCTTTTCCTATGGATGCAGGAGCCAGCGGGGATGCTCTCTACAGGTAGACAGGCCTGGGCCAGGGCCAGGAATGGCCAAGCCTCTCCTCACCTAGGCCCACCCTGAGCTCCATTACCCAGCAGGTCTTCTTCTCCTTTGGGGTCAGTGAGTGAAGGGGAGACAGGGACCAGCAGTGTTGGGACCAGGAGTGGAAGGTGCCTTCCAGAACCATGAGGGCAAGGGCTAGCTGTCCACTGTCAACGCACTTGATCCTTGCAGTTTCTGTCTCAGGGTCCAAAACACCACTTTGCTCAGGAATTACGTGAGTCCCCCAGTGAAAGCCCCTCATTCCTGCAGAGAGGCCGCTCTCATCCCTGCTCAGCTGCTTCTGAGTCAGGAAAGCCGTATTCCACCTGTTCTAGAAGTTCCCGGCTCCATCGCGCCCACTCCTTCCCAGAGGTCCTAGTCTCCTCTTTCATCCCTAAGACCAGAAAGTCTGGCCTTTTCTTTCCAGAACGGCCTCCTTAATATTGTCATACACACCCGGGTGACTGTCACCCATTTCGAGACATTTTTCTTTGTCCTCCAAGCCCCTGCCCTCTACCCAGCACACACATCTCAGAAGCTCTGGTCTCAACCAAAGCCTTGGACCACTTGGATTGTTTCTTGGTCACCTACAGTAGTCACGGCCTGTGCTCGAAGCCCCTCGGGGCATGTTCACTCCCTGTGTGCACTCAGTGTTTACCGCACATACTGGACGTGAGCGCGAAAGGCTGGCGCGCTGGAGCTCCTTGCCTGTTCTCTTGAGCAGGGTGCGTGCGAGCTCTTGACCCGGTAGACTCGTTAATTCACTCACTCATGTCTTCACTCATTCACTCATCTTTAGGGGGTGCGCTTGGCACTGTGCTGACCCCTGGGGTTGCAAATAAGAATAATTCTCCATTCCTACCTTTGTGAACTCAGTCCAGGGGGCGGATGGACATATAGATATTTTACAATATGGCCAGGGAAGCGGGGTTAAAGGCGGGCAGCTTTGTCAGTGCCTGGTCTTCTCTGGCGGGAAGAAAGCAGGGGTGCGGCGGGAACTGTGAAAGGCAGGCAGGCCCAGCTGGGGAAGGCCTGTGAGACAGAGGAAGGCCTTTGGACTCTCTTCTGTAAGCAGCAGGAAGCCAGAGGAGGTTTCAAGCCGAGGGGTAACTCCATCAGTTTTTTAACATTTTTATCAGGAAGATAATTCTGCGTCGAAGGGATGGGATTCATTCTTAGAAAAGTTAATCCTTAAAGGGCATAGGCATTTGGCTGCCGAGAAGCCCGGCTTTTAGCTTAGTGTTTGGAGGGTCTCGAGTGATATTGATGTAATTGAGCTTTTAGCAAAGAAGATGAAATCCTAATAGCCAATATGTCTAAAATGAAAAGAACGTGATTTGCCTTATAATAATGCAACCCCCCCCCAAATAAATCTTTAATTCAACCTATGAATCTTTAATGCCAAGCACGCAGCGTAAGACTTTGAAATTGAAACTTGAGAGGCGGGCATTGCAGAAGCAGCCCTCCGGTGGGTTTGGGGCAGACAAATTGAGCAGCATGAACTATTGACACCTCCTGGTGGCAGCAGATGTGTGCTGGTTACCTGGTCAGAACAAGAGGGAAATGAATCAAAGGCATTAAAGATAAATAACACTGGCAGCCCAGAAGGAAGGGACGGGCGTTTGAGATGGTCCCAGTCAGGGGGCCCACCTGGTGGACACCTCTGCCCATCAGAGGGAGAGGGGCAGAGGGAGGTGCGGGGTAATCAGGGCCAGTGCCCCGCTTCCTGGTGAGGGGACCCCAGCAAGAACGCTTCTGACCAATTTAAAACCAAAAGGTATAGAGGTAGGTCTGCAGAATGTCCGCTGGCGGTTTTTAAAAGAAGTTGTTTTCACTTTTCAGTTCTGAACACCCGGCCTAGTAAATTCTTTCTCATAATAATCTCTTTTGCTCTATGGGTAGTTTTAACCCTCTGAGAAACCCTGTCACTAGCAGGGTTGGATTTAAAAGGAAAGTGGCAACTCAAGGGAAGAACCACCTCAAGCTGTCTTTCTCACTTGGGATTTTTCTATTTACAATATTTCAAAAGTCACGACAATGGTCACTTGTGAGATGTTGATGAGCTAAATGCAAAAGCTGATTAAATGATGTCTGAGGTGGACACCCTACCTACATGTGCTGCAAAACTCAAGAGGAAACAGAAAGCAGCAGCTTTGGGTTTCTGACTCGTGGGTTTGGATGTGGAAATGGCCCAAGAACTAAGGGTCCGGGTCTAGCCATTCACCTGCTGGATGACTCACCCTCTCCAGGCCTCAGTTTCCCTCTAGGTAAAGTGAGCAGATAGACTCCAAAAGATCTCTAGGATCAAAGGGGTGCAGGGCTGTTTTAGGAATGCCATGACTCTTAAGCACCCCCTTCTCCGTTAAAAAGTTAAAATTATATTTTATTACTGCTCTGGTAGCACAGACATGTAATCAAGTCCGGATTATATTAGTTTTTATACCAACAGCTGCCACATGCATCCTGTTTATTGCAAGAAGCAAAGTATTCACGTGCTGTGCCACTGGGCCTCGTGGGAAGTCTTCCCTGCGTGGGGGGTGAGCAGCCAGGAGAAGCAAAATATCACTGCGGTTAAGAGTGTGAGCTTAGCTTTAAAGGAACCTCGAATCGCACTTGTGCTCAGCCACTTGCAAGCTGTTTGGCTCCAGGCAAGTTATTTAACCTTTCTGAGCCTGGAGTTTCTCTAGTGGAGAAGGGGGGTAATAAATCATTGCAAGTCCACGGGAGCTCTGTGGGGGTGAAACGAGATAGCGTCTCCACATCGGGCCTCCCCTACCTAACTCAGCACCCGCTTCTCTTCCTGCTAGGTCCTTGTCATCACTGTCTTCTGTAAGGGACTGTGGGCGCTCAGCTCAGAGCAGGGCAGCCCCCTCCTGCCTACCCCGAGGGACTGTCAGGCTGGGGAGCCAGCTGGTGGCCGTCGGAGCCCCGGGCAGGCGCTAATGACCTCGCTCAGGCTCACAGGTTGGGAGGGCATCGGCCGTTGTCCTGCGTGTGACTGCAGAGGGCATCGTCACATTCCATAGTGCTAAAAGCTGGAATAATTACTTAGCACAATTGGTTTAGTTTTCAAGCCTTTTTTTTTTTTTTTTGAACTATGTACACAGATTGTTATTTAAATAACAGTACAAGATTTGAATACCTGCACCTGTCACCTCACATTATTACTAGAGAGTAAAAATGTTCTATGGAATTTGTGTGTGCATGTGTGTGTGTGTGCTGGGGAGGGGCGTCTTTTGCTCTCCTCAAGTTTCCATAACTACATCTCTTTAGGATTCTGTGGCTATGGGGAGCTCACACTGTTGATGGAGGAGGGTTATTTTGCTTTACCAAAAGCCAATCACACAGGTCAGTGGCACCCCCTTGCTCACCCGCTATTCTTTAGGCATTCATTTTAATGTTTAAATAGCAAGTGCATTTTCCAAAGGCTGCATAAAGCACTAGATAAGTAGAAGACCACTGGCTTGGGAAGAGCGAATGCTCAGCGAAGCCTTTCGCATAGAGAATACTGAATATCTCCACCATTATTTAGCATCAGAATCAGTTATGGTTGTCTGACTGATGGACAATTTTTCCCCCGACCTGCTCTCTTTGCAAGTGACCTATGCCGTCTAGACAGTTGCATATTATTTATACATTCATTTCTGATTTTATGGGTGTTTTTCCCCCCACTAAAGTTGTGCAGATTTCATGCAGCCAAGTAACTGTTGGAAACGCACTTCATGCAAAGCCATAGAGGCACGCCAGGTGAATGCCGGCTTTCTTAGTTGTGTCACCATAAAAACGTGTTTTATTTTTAAAAGATGATCATAGGTGCTCCAAAAAAACAAGAAAAAGAAATGAAACTTCTAAACCTTTGTCCCAACCACACGCGCGTGCGCGCACACACACACACACACACACACACACACACACACCCCTCCTATCCTCAGAGTACCAGCGGCGGGCCACGGAGAGAATTAAAGACAGCTAATTTCAAAGGTTCATAATCAATTCAAGTTGATCCCATTTGTTGATTAGGGAGTCAAAATGCAGTATTTGCATTCTGTTTCAAATTCCGAATTTTCTTATGGAGCTTGGAGGCTGGAGAAACCTTTTTCAGAGCTATCCCCTTGGGCAGAAAGGGAGTTAATTTGAAAACTCTGGTGAGTCTGACGGGTTGTGAAAGTTCCACATGAAACATTTATAACGGCTCCTTTCAGGGTGGCGGAATGTGGGGCGCGTGTGTGTGTGTGTGTGCACGTGTGTGTGCATGTGTGGCCTTCAGTAGTCATGAACCCATAGCTGAAGCTTTGAGGACTTACCTGGGTAGCGAGCAGATGCCTCATTTCCATCCGGACACTTGGTGTGTGTAGACATGACAGCCAGAGGCAGGGGATCGGGGCAAAGTTTAGTGACCGAACAGAGTGGGGCCCCTTCCCCAAGTGCCTCTGAAGCTGGGGGACTAGCGCTGTGAGGTCACAGGCCCGAGTCTGACTCGTCTCACTGCTCTGGGTGCCCAGTTTTGGACGCTGACTTTTCCTGGCTTCATTGCGGGGTCACTTTCAACAGGAGACTGAAGTTTGAAATGGGGTCCTTCAAGCCTGTGGCCTGGTGGGCCCTGGGCCCCGGCCTGAGCCAGAGGGAGCGGACCCGGGGCCAGTCCTCTTGGGCGAACACGCCCCGTGCAGCCAGAAGCGGGGGGCACACACCTGGACGCCCCTCCCGTCGGGCTTCCCTGGAAACCCGGGCCCTGCTTAGGGGTGTGCCGACGTGTGGCCCACATACGGGGCTCACCTGCTTCTTTGGGGCAAGATTAGGCGGGAAGCTGTTGGCACTGCATTCACTCAGCTGGAGATGGCGAGGGAGGGGGCCCCCCCAGGAACTATATGAAGGAAAAAACTGCCACTGGGTCAAATCGGTTCTGCATGTTGGAACCTCACCCCCAACCCCCAAACACGAGCCTGCTTACACTGCTTCTATGTCCCATTGGGAGTCACAGTTGACACCTTAAAACTTAACCCTGGCCACCAAATGGTCAACTGTGTCCTGTTTATCAGCCTCCAGCAACACTACATCGTAAAGCTTGCTTGTCCTGTGGCTAAAGTGACCCGGGGTATAAAAGAAGCAGCGGCCAGGAGAGCCCACAGCCCCTTGAATTTTGGGGCGGGGGAGAGTTTTACTTGTCTAAATACCAGTCCCCAAACATGCCATTTCCCTGGAAAACGGCGCCCAGCTGCCCCTTGCGGAGGCCGCTTCTTTCTGAGCCCCGATTTGCTCTCCCCAGAGGATAAGATGAAGCCCCGCACCCGCACCCGCACCCGCACATCGCTCCGAGTTCGCTGCACATGTTTACTGAGGTGTAGAGCTCTCAAATAACTTTGCTGCTTTTTTCACCCACGGTTAGGAAGTATATTTAAAAGAAATTGCCTTTTATAGATTTAAATTACAAAAGTACTGATATCATGCAAAAGGCGGTTTAACTCATGCAAGCATACAAATAGGTAAATCTTAGGGCAAAGATACCAAGGCTAATATGAATGTAAATAGGATTAGCCGTCCGCATTAGCGGCGCCTGTGAAATTTCAAGCACTTTCTGTTAGGTGATTCTTTAAAATACACCTATATTTCATGTGTGCATTTGTAGGTATTTGCAAATATATTTTACTTTGTCTTCGGCTTGAATTTCGAACAAGAACAGACAATGGCGCTGACATCTGCTTATGGGCAGCCAACGTAGAAGTGGAATTCAGCCTTCCTGGTGGTAAAGTATTTATTGATATTAAATTTCAAACCTTTAGGAAAATATGAGAAAGTTTGACCAAGAAAATATAGATTCATATTGCAAATAAATGAGAAAACTGAGTATCTAGTGTTTTTATTTTTCTCTTGAGAAAAGGCTTGTGCCCTGGCCGGTGTGGCTCAGTTGGCTGGAGCGTCATCCTGTGCACAGGAAGGTCTCGGGTTTGATCCCTGGTCCGGGCACATACCTAGGTAGTGGGTCCCATCCCTGATTGTCACCTGCAGGAGGCGACCAATCAATGCATCTCTCTCACATCGATGTTTCTCTCTCTCTCTATCTCTCTCTCTCTCCCCCTTCCTTCTCTTAAAAGAAAATATTTTCTAATCTTTAAAAAAAATAAATAAAAGCCTTGTTTGCCCCCAAACACTGGCTCACCTGTGAGTGAGCAGCTCAGAGCGGGGATTGGCAGACAGTGCTCGGTGGGCCTGACCCAGCCCGCTGCCTGATTTTGTTCATCCCCCAAGATAACAGTGATTTTTACATTTTTTAAATGGTTGTAAAAAAAAATCAAAAGAAAAATAAATTTTATGACATGTACGAGTTACACAAAATCCAAATTTTAGTGCCCATAAATAAAGTTTCATTGGAATAGAGAGGTATTCATTTGTTTAACTGCTGGCTCCTTTCTCACTTCCATAGCAGATTTGAGCAGTCGTGACAGTGACCTTATGGCCTCCGAGGTCTAAAATATTTACCATCTGCCTCTCACAGAAAAGTGTGCCAGTCCCAGGTTTAAAAGTATCTTCATGCACCTTACTGTTGAGAATCAAAATTAGGTTGCTGGAGTTGGAAATCTGTTCTAACAAGAATCTCATGTATCTGTTTGGACTTAGATTATTTTCTCAGCTGGGAGCATCAGAAAGAGACGACAGGTAATAAGGCATATTTGCGGTGTTTTTGTTTTGTTTTTTAATTTAAATTAAGCCACAACCTAACAGAACACCCAGGGAACCACAGGTATGACACGTTGAGAGGAGGTGTGGTAGAGTGAGGGGGAAGGGCCCCCTCTGGGGTCCCCCTTCCTGGGATCACATCTCCAGTCTTCCATGTTGGACTTTTGCTTAACTTCTCTGCACCATACTTTACTTGCTGATAAAATAGGGGCTTTCCTTATAGGGTCGTTGCCAGAATTAAATGAGATGACCTTTAACTTGACTCAGCTGGGCACATTATTTCACAGCCCTTGAGTTAGATGAGCCTTTTGTTTCTGTCCTTGTGAGGGATCTGGGAATACAAGGTCACCTTGCTCCTGGAGCAAGTCTGATGCATGAAAATCCAGATTCCCAACACAGATCAGAGGGATGTGTCTCGCCACTCATTCATTTGTTGAGCCCCGTAGTAAATGATAGGTATCCCAAGCATTGTTCCTGTCCTCGTGGGGCTTATAGTCTAGAGAAACAACTGGCATTTAGCAGATCACAAACTATTACAATAGAGTTACACTTCACAAAAGACTGCACCCCAGGGTATAGGATGGGAAGATTTATTTAGCAAAATTTTGGTGAGAAAGAGCTGATGGGAAAGGGCAGATTTAATAATACATGAGTCAGAATACACTCTCCTGGGGTTCAATGGTGTGTGAAGTGCTTCCCGCAAATGGGATGCATGATCCCACTCTGACCACCAGCTCTTTGGGGGGTTCTGTTCTCAGTGGAGAGCTTCTAAGAGCCAGGGAGACCCATCAGATCCAGAGGTACCTCGGTCCATACAGGCTGTACGCACAAAGCCAAGCTCATTTAGAGGAAGTGGGAAAGAGCCCAACTTTTGAGTACATATCAAGTCATCAAACAGCCCTGTTGGTTGACCGAGTGACTCATCAATTGGCTACTGTCACAATGTGATTATTACTATTCATCACACATGAATAAATAATTTATATTTTTATAAGCATCATAAATAACTTACGCATTTGATAAGAATTTGGTGGATGCATTTGATGAGTGCTTACATTGTACAAGACATGAATCTGCATGCTGCGGAGGTGGTGGCCTTGACCTCACATCTCCCTTCAAGAAAGAGCCTGCTATTTCAGCTGCCAGGAAGGCAGTTACCTGACAGTCTTCAGCTCTTGGCCCTCAGATCCCACCCCAGCTTTCCTCAGCCAAGACCATGCTCTTCCTCACGTCCCCAGGTCTTGGTCACTTTTGCCCAGTGCAGAGCTCCATTCATGATGCTGAAGCATCCTGTTGAGTTGGTTAAGACTTTTATCAGATGAACATCACGTTCTGAGGCTCTTCCTTCCTAGTCCCACTTTCCCTTTGATTAGGGTCAGATCTGCATTGTGGCCCCAAGGCTCTCCCTACCCAACCCCACTTCTCAGATGGTAGTTTGCTCAGATGGGAAGACAAACCAAGGAAAGAGCAATAGCTGAGTTTGCAGACACAGAGCCGGAGGGTTTCAGTTCCAATGAATGGCCTTGTCCCACTCGGCCAACCTGATAGAAGAAAGCCCCAGCTTAAGGTAGAGCGTGAGTCTTTGCTTCACAGATCCATCATATTAGTGAAAAATAAAGAAGTGTTTTTGAGGAAACATTGTTAATATTAGAAATGTCAGATATATTTTTGGATCTTTCATCAGTTGTTGAAGGAATGTACCGCCCCTGCCGTTTAACATTTTTATCTGGAGGCTTTGAAATATATTATATTTGATGGGCAAGACCTACACGTGTGTACAGACTTCTTCTTTTAGAGATTTTTGTTTCCTTGTTCTGGTCCACCCTCTGTGAAGTATATTTCTTTTCATTTTTAAAATATGTTTTTATTCATCTTGTAGAAAGAGAGGAAGGGAGAGGGAGAGAGAGAGAGAAACATCAATGATGAGAGTCATTGATCGGCTGCCTCCTGCACGCCCCCTGCTGGGGATCGAGCCCGCAGCCTGGGCCTGGGCCCTGACCGGGAATCGAACCAGTGACCTCCTGGTGTATGGGATGACACTCAATCACTGAGCCACACTGGCCGCAGTGAAGTATACTTCTTTATTAGAGATGTGTAGAGTTTCCGAGTCCTCCCTCTAACCCCTGTAATTCTAAATTTCAGCCTGGCCTCACTGTGCTTGACATTTTCATAGTTTTAGGTAAACAGAACATTTAAAAGATACCATTGCAACCAGGATTAGATGCCTCTCTCTCTCTCTTTTTTTTTTTTTTTTTTTTTGCAAAAGCAAAAACAAGTACAAGCATCCTATAAATAACAATATTTTCTGATGTTAATGTCGAATTAATCCAAGAAATGAATATGTATTGATGGTATTCTTTTGGGTTTTGAAAATCCTTACAACCACGTAATTAAATGAGTGCCTTTAGAAATACTGATAAAAGCCCATTGCCATTCAAATATCCACACAAGACAATGGCCGTAAGCTGTGGGCTTGGGAGATTAGTTTGGCCACAAGCCAGTGTTTATCACAATATTTCCATCTCAGTTGATAAAATTTAATCATTCTTATTTAAATAGAAATCAGAATTAATGCAGGTTTTAAAGAGAAGGAATAATAAACGATTCGCACTATCTTTATTTCAGAGCTCCTGGCATATATTTTCTATTCAGAATGGAAATGCTAGCGGTTGTTGTGTTGTTTTCCTACTTTGGACTTTCATTCCCGAGTCCTCAAAAATAATGAGCTATTGCTTCTCAAATATTTATTTCTTCTGCTCTGTTTTAACTATCGTGGTTTCCAGCCCCCTCTCTGGTGGGGTCAGCAGGGCCTTGTGTGTGAGGGGGACGTGACTTGAACTGGAGTCTGTCTGCACTGAGCTGTTTCTCCCGGGGCCGTGGGTTTGGGCCGATCCATTCATGTCCTCACGCCTGGGTCCCTGGGGACCAGCAGCGGGACCTGGGACGGCAGCGGGTGTGGGCTGGGTGTGGCCAGCTTAGGATCAGAACCATGTGCTGCTTGTGATCAAGTCCAGAGCCAAGGGTCTCGCTGGAACCATTGGGTTCCCCAGCTTCCTATAAGCAGTTGCGGCCTGAAGAAATCTCGTTGGCCACTTAGTTTCACCCACTCATTCTGTGGGGGAGGAAGCTGAGGCCCAGACGTCGGAAGTGCCCTGTCCACTCTGTGTCACTGTGCAACTGGGTGCAGTTAGCGGACAGCCCGACCGAGTCAGGCCGCAGGCCCCAGCCTGGCACTCTGACTTCGCAGGATCCTTTTAACCACACCTGGGGCTGGCGTGGACACAAATCAGGACCATTTTGTTAGGCTCTGTCTATACATTTTTGGTTAATGTCTCAAGTGGTTTATACCAAACCAAACCCATTCCAATTCACACACTTCCCCCTCCACAATATTAACAAACAAACTGAAGGAATCACATTCCCCCTCCCCCAAAGGATTTCCTCCTTTAAATAACATTTTAAAATTTAAATGTCTTACATTTAAATATAAAAAGGGAAAAAAACACCCAAATGTGTCTGTAGTTTCACTGTCTAGATGATATAGATGATATAGCTAACATAAAAATAATAATTCTTATAAATAAAATTTATTGATTATTTACTACGTTCTAGGCGTTTTACTGTACTATCTCTTTTAATTCATTACAAGCTCCCAATGAGGTGCGTACCATTTTTATCCTCATTTTGCAGATGAGGAAACTGAGGGGCCAGGGGGGCCCAGGAACTTTCCCAAGGTCACCCAGCTAGCAAGTGGCAGAGCTAGGATTCTCACAGCAATCTGGCTTTAGGGCCAGACTCTGAACCATTTTTTTGCATAGATTTAGAAATGTGGATTCTTCATTTAGCCAAGACTAAGATCTTACCTGAATTTTAACTTTTATTTCACCTTCAGACTTTATTATGTATCCCATTGTTCCCATGGCCACACAGTCTCTCCCAAGTAGGAATCAGCTCCCCCAGCCCCCAGTTAAAGTCAGCTGTTATAAATAGTCCGATTTGCTAGAAAGGGCATTTGGGAATGAACTTCACCCTATTGCGTTCGACTTTGTTATGAATTGCACTTCGGGTTAGGGGGGTATCAGGCTTCAGAACATCTGGTGAGGACACTTAAGAACCTTCCTGAGGCTTCACAGCCCCGGAAGGCTTCCTTTCACAGCCGCACGTTTCCTCTGTGCCGCGCTTGCTGGCGCTTTGAGAAGCGATGCCTCACGCATTGGAGAGGATGTATGGGAGGCCTCCCGCCCTGCTATCAGTGGGAGAGATGTTTCATATAGTGACATTTCAAGACGAAACCTTAGAGGTTTAAGAGCTGGATTTTTCCCTAATAGTCTTTGATAGTTACATATCCCTTAATTTTGTTTTGTTTGTTTTACCCATTTCTGGATAACCCAGAGCTTTGATTATAATCACTAATAAGATATTACGAGCACTAGTGAGAATCCCTGGGAAAACGCTCTTTGGGATCTGGGACCTCTAAATGAATGCCCCTTTGTAATAATGATGTCCCCTAAATTACTTAACACCCTTAGATCTTAAGATGGAAGCAGGATGATACCGCTTGATGACACAGTTTGATAGTTTGATGTCACATCTGCTGTCAGAAATATGAGAACGAGTTGAGGGCTGACGAACTGTTATGGGAGGTCAGGCCGGGCCCACGTTCTCTGTGAGAGGCATGTATTTCGGTTGATATTCCCTAAAGGGATAAGAGGTGTCAGTTGGCCTACCCCATTGCCGTTGTCTCTGCTGTGACCACTATCCCCACCCTGACCAGGGGAAGCTGACCTGGACCCTCTGGGGCTCCCTGGGAGCCAGGACACCACCGTCTCCCTACTCGGAGACATTCAAATACTCCCTGCTTTTTCACTGTTAGAATCAGGGCTGCAATGGAGCTTGTGGGGATAATGTCTCTTTGCACACGTAGGCAGGGGTTTCCCTGGGACAAGCACCTAGACCTAAACTGTTAGACGTTACCAACTTTGCTAGGTGCTGCTGAATTGCTCTCTAAGGTGGTCACACCGATTTACATTCTCATCGGCGATGCATAAGAAAGGGTTCCCATTTCCTATTATTCTCACCAGCACTCGGTCTTATCAATTCTTTCTTTAAAGTTATTACAAGACCTATGGAAACATTTACTTTTTAAAATAACATTTTATTGAAGTGTGATTGACATACAGAAAGCTGAACGTATTTAATGTATACAACTTGACGAGTTTGGAGATAAATATATGGCCACAAATCCATCCTTGCAATCTATACCATAAGCCAAAAGTTTTCTCCTGCCCTCTTTAGTGTCATTAATTGTTATTATTATAATTGATAGAAACACTTAACATAAGGTCCTCCCTCGCCAAATTTGTAGATCTCTGATACAGTAATTGCTAACTATGAGTAGTATGCTGTGCAGTAGCTCTCTGGAGCTCATTCATCGGGGATAACCGAAACTTTGTGCCCTTTGACTAACACTTCCCCATTTCTCCTTCCCTCCAGCCTCTGGCCACTACCATTCCCTTCTCTGCTTCTCTAAGTCTGACCATTTTAAGTTCCTCATATAAGTGGCATCATATAGTATTTGTCCTTCTGTGTCTGGCTGATTTCACTTAACATAGTGTCTTTCAGATGGCAGGATTTTCTTCTTTATATATATATATGTATATATATATTATATTATAATATTTATCTCACATTTTCTTTATTGGTCTATGGATGGATACTTAGGTTGCTTCCATATTTTGGTTATTGTGAATAATTCTACAATAAACGTGGGGATGCAGATACCTCTTCAAGATCCTGACTTCAACTTATTAGTCCTGCTGCTTGTCGCCCTTAGCCTGTGTTTCAGTCTCCTATCAACTGGAGCTTTAAATGTAACGCCTCAGCTGGAAAACTTACAAATGACAGGTCCGTTCATCTGTTTCCATCGGGCAATTACTCATGATCATCTCTCCACTTAAAAATCCAACAGGTGGGAAGGAAAGTTACATTTAGCACGACATTGGCAGCTATTCCAACCATTCAGCTGCTTCAAAAGGAGTATTGATGTTTAGATTTCTTAAGAATCCCTTTAGAAGTCTGCTTGACCGAGACATAAGAAAGAGGAATCTTAATTGAGGTCAAGTCCCAGGGTGAAGAGAGCTGACCCCCAAAGAGGAAAAGGCAAAGGGTCTGGGCTTCCCATGCTGGCCCGTTAGACCTGGGCTCTGCCGAGTGTTCTCGGCATCTCTGTTTACTTCTGCTCTACTTTGGTAAATACCATCAGGGCAGGTTTCCCTTGTTTCTTATCATGGCTTTTGCAGCAGGATCTTAGCTGGGCCTCTTGGATCTCTCATTGCTGCCAAAGTAACATTGGCCATTCTCCATGGCTATTGTCTTACTTTGGTTTCAGGGCCTTTGAGAAATCTCCTCTCCCTTTCTCCTTCCCAGCTTTTTTTAAGGAAAAAAAAATTTTTTTTAAAATCCTCACACGAGGATATGTTGTTTTGTATTTTAGAGAGAGAGGAAAGGAGAGAGAGAGGGGAACACTGATGTGAGACAGAAACATCAATTGGTTGCCTCCCATACACGTGCCAATCGGGGATGGAACCTGCAACCTGGGGATGTGCCCTGACCAGGCATCAAACCTGCGACCCTCCAGTGTGTGGGGCGATGTTCCAACCAACTGAGCCACACCAGCCAGAGCTCTCCTTTTCAGCTTTTACTACCCCTCTGCTTGACTCCCCTTTCTGCTTGGTGCCCCTTCTTTCATTTCCCTCTCTCAGTCATTTACCTTTTCCCCATTCTCTCCCATTTGCTGATATGTACCCTCCACCTACCTGGCTTCTAATGCTGTGTGATCTTTGGCAGGTTGCTTCCCCTCTCTGAGCACAACGTGAGCATCTATACAATGAGGGAGTTGAATTTGATCAGCAGCCCCAAACCCAAATGTAGGGCTCAAAAACAAACAAAAAAGACCAGTGTATGTTGTTTGCATATTAAATAATACTTCAAAATACTATTCATTTTCCTGTAGAAACCTCCTTGCTTTTATTTTTTGCTGAAATACATTGCCCTTGCTGCCTAGTTTTCATTTTCCCACTAAAGATAGCGATGAGGGAATGAGAAATAGGCCACATTCCTCTTTGCTCTAAGAACAACAGCACAGTGTGATGACATGAAGCAAATGACACCAGCCTCCATGTAGGGAGGCAATAGAGAGCAGTGGGGAGTGTGGTAAACTGGAAGGCAGAGCACACTCTGAGCTAAGGGAAGATACTACTGTATAGTTCTTGGCTCTCCCCACCCCAAAAGGACTTGGAAATTCAAATTTTTAATATAAAATCTCCCAATATTTTAATTTTATTTTTTTAAATTAGCATTTAATTCAACTCTAAAATTTAAAAAATCACTATATTAGTGAGCACAGTGCAGGCCTAACAAAAGTGGCCTATGTGTCGTATTTGGCTATGGGACTGCCGCTTGCTTCCTGGGAATTATGGGACCTCTTATAGGAGTTCCTTAATTCAGCACCTCTTAATCATGTCTTTTCTCCATGGATTTTTAGCACTCACACATTCGATGCACACCAACCTAGCAATCGTTTCATTCATTGAGTTGCAGTTTCTCCAACAGTTTCATTTCTGTGTTTTATCTCATCTGGATGGGAGCTCCTTAAGGCCAAACCAGACACTGGACTAGAGTCTAGGGAGCACTATTAGATCAAAAGGCCCCAGTCCCTGCCCTCACAGGGAAAAGACGGGAAAGTCAGAGGGTCCCAGGGCAGGTCCAGCCCAGTGACAGGCCACTAGCAAAAGCACCCCACCCTGCCCCTCCCTGGTGCCAGTTATCATCTCAAATGCAGCTCCATTGTCCCTTGTCTGCATCACAGCAGAAGCCCCCGACTGACCACCTGGAGCTACTCTGGCCCCGTCTGGGCCTTTGAAATCACTGCAGCCAGAGTGGCCCGATAGTGTTCTGGCTACTCTACACCTGTTTTGGGCTCCTCCCTGCTCTTTGGATGGAGCTCCCTGTCCTAAGGGGGCCTGAGAGGCCCTGCCATCTCCAGCCCCGTCTCCATACCCCCTTGTCCTCTCCAGTTCTTGTCCTCCAGCTTCTCCAACACACTACCCTTCTGGCCGCCGAAGCCTAAAGGAGAAACTGCATTTTCTTGTGAGGGCTGTTCCCTGTAGAAACAGGGTGCGAAATGCTAAAGCCTGAGTGTGGAACGTGGACAGTAGCTCATCGCTGGGCAAATGATCATCAGGATGCAGTAACACTCGTTACTGCTTACCTGGCACCAACTCTTCACTGGGCACCGTCCCAGGAAACCTACTTATGATTCATTTTATCTTCATAACAATCCGGTGAAGAACTATCACCCTCCCATTTTACAGGCGAGGAACTGAGGCACCGAGACATGAAGTAATTTCACCCGAGGTCCCACAGCCATCGACCACGTAGCAGAGCTGGGATTCAAACCCTGCTGCCAGGCTCCCCCGAGCACATGAGGGCACGCCCTGTGCCCGCAGCCCCTTCTAAAGCCTGAAGGCTGTTACCTGGAGGGGTGCGCTCCCTCATTCTGCAGACCTGGGAGCATCTGTTGTGAACGGGGCCTCTGTGGAGGGATCCAAAGGCAAAAACAGCTGCTCTCTCCCCTCGCTCGTGATGGTCCAGTGGTCCTATTTACAGACGCAGACACCTGAAGGCCAGAGAACTAAATGCCTTTTTCAAGGTGCCAAGATTAGAAACAGAAAGAGTTGGAACCTAAACCTGGATGTTCTGACCACAGGCCCCGTGTTATTTTTACTCCAACACGCTTGTTTAAAATACCAGAGGAAACCACACGAGGTAGATGGCAATTACCTACCCGACTAAATGCCACCATCCCGACGGAGGCGCTCGCCTCCTTCAAGAGCTTGCCCGCAGAGCAGTGGAATATGTTGTTTAAAAAGAGTAAATATAAAACAGCTTGTGACGCGCGCCACCAAACCGGCCACAGTTTCCACTCAGAAGAAAGTAAGGCCTGAGCCTCATAGAGGTGACCCGGGAAGCCCTGTTCGCCAGCTCACGGAAATAATTTTGGGTCCGCATTTCTCCCCCTTATGGATTGGCTTGCCCCCCACGAAGGTCCCCCTTTTGCAATGAACTCCCATTAAAATGCTCGGTTAGTGACATGGATGAGTTTATCCCTTGGAGAGGTGGGTGTGCCAGGCTCATGATGACACGGCCTTTGGTGTTCTTGTGGCATTGATTAACCCTCGCCTGCCAGAAATCATTAGCAGACGGGTTGCTGGTTTCTGATGGCTCTGAGGGGAGGCTGCGTTTCAGTAAATAATCATTGGCCTTTTCCCGGGGGGAGCCAGGTTGGCGCAGCCCTGGAAGGCCGCGTTGGTTTATGTTCTAGTGGGTGCATTTAGGAAGGAATGGAAATTGCATTCCAAGCAGCTAATTATAGGATAAGTGTGTCTACTTAACCAGGCAGCGAGCACGTCAGCCCTGCACAGCGCGATCACATTATATACATTTTCTATTCTCCCGATAATTAACAGGATCAAAATATTACTGTCAGATTTGAGGGGAAAATTAACACATTATCTTAATTGTCTTTTCCACTCAGGTACCAGGCATTACCATTTCAAAAAGGACTTGCCCGAGACACTGGAATTTTAAACTGTGATTCCTGAAGATGCCCTAATCCCTTCTCAAACTTTGATCTGCCTCTGCGATATGGTTGGATCCTGGTTCGTGTGTTTCACTTCTGCACGATTTCCTGGCCACAGGGGCTTCAATGGGGCCTTGGAACCTGCTCGTTCGCTCCCACAGAGCCACCTGCTAAATTTTCAGAAAAATTTAAAACTGGGCTAACAGTTATTATTACAAAGTAAACTTTATAAGTTTACAATGAAAGAAATGATATGAAGACAAAGGAGGCAAATCCTTTAACTCCCCACTTTCTAATTATTGCACTGTGTTTCCCGTTTTCCAGATGGTTGAGGTTATCTCGACAGTGTCTCTCTGGTGGAAGTCCTATACAGTGGTGACCGGTGCTTATATTTTTCCAGCTCTGCATTCGGGGACATTATGTTGGTAGCTTGACCTGGGCCATGGTGGGGGTCTCTACACTATAGGAATTGGCAAACACTACAGATCAGGGCCTTGTTGATTTCTAGACCAAGGTTGGCAAACTGTAGCCCGTGGGCTGGATGCCTGCTTTAGTGAAGAACGTTTGTGGGAACACGGCCATGCCCGCTTGTTTACATATCATCTCTGCTTTGTGCTACAATAGCAGAGCTGAGTAGTTCCCACAGAGGCTGTATGTCCTGCAAGCCTAAAATATTTATTATCCGGCTCTTTACAGAGAACTTGCTGACTTCTGGTCTATAGTTTAAAAGTGATAAAGAAAATATTGATGGTGCAGCCTCAGTGTATACCCTTATCAAGCTTGTAGCCGTTACATTTGTGACTGGCTTGTGTTACTAAAGAAGCCAGGGAGATCTGTCTTCAGGCAGGGCTGTATCTAGGACGTCCCTGGATCTCTCAGCTTTGCTTTCTTCTCCATTAACTTTATTTTCAGGCAGGGTTTAGCATGATATGATAAATGACTTCTCAAAGACCCTGACTGAAATCCTAGCTATAGTTTAGTAACCCCAGCTAAGACAGCGTCGCTGTCACAGTAGTTGCATTAGCAAAGGCCCTGTGCGTTGTATTAACCTGACGGGGGTCATGTGTCCATGTATGAACCAGTCACAGAGGTGGAGCTCCCTGATTGTTTAGGCCTAAGACACGGGCCCATTCTTGGAGCTTGGGGGTGGGATTAGCATCAGCCCCACCTGAATGTTCTAAGTGAGAGGAAGAAAGTCTGACTCTCCAGAAGAAAACCAGGTGACTTATTAAAGAACAGAGATGCCCTAATCCTAGGATGCTGGGCAGGAGGAAGCAGCCGATGTTCACTGTAAACATCATTTCATCTCTTGCTGCTCAAAGAGTGGTCCGGGGGCCAGTATCACCCAGGAGCTAGTGAGAAATGCAGAATCACAGGTCCCCACCCAGACCTCCCAACCAGAATCTGCATTTTGACAAGACCCTCAGGTGATCTGCACGCATATTATAGTATGAGAAGTGCTGCCTGAAGCCAAACTTTTCATTCTGCAGGAAACCGAGACTCAGAGCTTCAATGTCTTTTCCAGTGTCACCAGGCTAAGTGCTCACACAGCTCCAAGCAGAACTCTGCTCTGTGCACCAGCCCACTGTCCTCCCGGCGCTCCCAGGACACCTGCTCACACATGATCCCCTAAACATAACTGCTGTGGGCGCTCTCGCTGACTTCTTAGGCTGAAGCTGTCTTGAATTCTGTACCCTGGCAGGAAAGAGGTTTTAAGGTAAGACCAGGAAAAAAAAGAATTCCCCATGTTTCCACAAAAGAGCTTGTTTTCAGCCCTCCATCAGCAAGACATACAAAGTCAAGCACCCAAACTGATACTTACACACATGTTGCCGGGGTGACGTTAGTCTGCGAGCGCCAGCTGGTCTTGTATTTACGTTGGACTAACACTAAGTCCTGTGTATTTCCCTCCCCCTCCTCCTCATCAGAACAATAACAACAGTAATCATAAATAGAGATTTTCAAAACCAACAGTGCTCTTTTCCCTCCGTGGAGCTGGAGTGGAAAGGCCCAAATGCGAGGCCGCTCCCCTATTTCCTTACATGTTGACACCAGGACCGACACACATGGTTAACAGATTTTCCGCATGTTTTTCTCCTTGGCTGACATCTCCCCACTCAATCAGAGAGAGGTCTGTGATCAGAGAGAGTGTTGATTGACTGCTTAGAGGCCATGAGCCTTCATGAAAACACGGGAATGACAGTTTATATAAATATCCTGACACTTCTTTCTCATTCCCCCCCTCCCTTAAATTCCCGTTTTTATTTTTTCTTTGAGCTTAAAATTAATATTTTCTTTGTGGACATGTAGTATCCCGGCATGCCTCAGAGCTCACTCAGGCAGCTTGTTAGCATTGCCTACTTAATTGGATCTTTTCCCCCATTACCCGTGTGGAATTCTCGTGCCACGGGTTTCCAATCGATCTGATGTCAAAAAATAAGAATAAAGAATCTCCCCAAATTACATAGTGAAATATAATGTTTCCTTTGGTGGGATAACCACAAAGATTCAGACTTAGGCTGATGTTATTTGGAGGGGAGCATGTCTACAAAGTTCTAATTATTTGGGTAATTTGGGCAAACAGGCCCTCTCTCATTTGTCCCAGTTAGTTGGCTAATTGTAGCCATTTGGTTCTGACCTGGAGGGATTTTGGCTGCTTCCAAAGTACAGGGAAATAAATGATGTCGTTTCCTTTGGAACAACATTAAAGTTGGAAAGATTCTAATATGTGCAATTTTCCCACCGATAACATTTTACTTTCTGGACATCCTGGAGTGGAAAGAAGATTATACAATATTGACAGAGGTGAAATTATGTTTTTTAGTTCATGGTCTCAGAAACCTGTCATAATTACACAGTACATATTTCCAAAAATGACTTCAGCAACCAGAGGAGACTGGTGAAATACTCTCTTCCAGATAATTCCAGCTGGCAGCGGGCTGACCCCAGGCTCTGTGAGCATCCGCCTAAGAGCTCATGGAACTCGGAATGCTCCCCAGGTCGGCCTGGGGGGCCCAATGGGCCCTGACACCCCTTCTTTCCCAGCAGGAGGCTTGTACCCAGAGTAGAGCTGCTTTGTTTCTGTCTTCATTCTAGCACCTGCTGCACCGCATGGCTACGCTCAGTCTGCCTCTCAGTGGTGCCATGGTCCCTGAGCCAGGGGACTCGGTTACTATAAGGCGGACCTTGGATCCCTTCTGAACCTGTTTCTTAGGCTTACTCAGTCCCTGGAGCCCAGCGAGGCTCCCCCTTTGCATTCCCCGGTTCCATGACTCAAGAGCAGCCCTTACTAGCAAAATTCTTAAGTGCTTCCCCACCCCTAAGCCCAGTCTTGGGATACTTGACAAATATCTCTTAGTTCACTTTTGCTTAGAGGCTATAGAAACAGGTCAAGTGAAGAAGGCCGCATTCATCCTGATTCCATCTTTCTGTTTGACCTTGGGAGAGTGCGTTCATTTCCCTAGGCCTCAGTTTTCCCCATCTATAAAATGGAAGGCATTGGCCAAGGTCTAGGTTAAATCCAAACCCAAAAGATTAAGACACTTCAACAGAAGATAACCATACACCTGGATTCAGAATATGGATTTTCCTACCTCTGAAAAAATCCCAATTATCATGTATCTGTAAGATCTAGCAAAACTGTGACCCGTCTTAAAAATAACAGCAGAGTAGTCATGGCCCGTAGCCTATACGAAGCTGCTGCGTCTTTCCTCAGCAATGAATGTGTTTGTCTCTGCTCCTGTGAATGTCTAAACACTTCTAAAGAGAAATTTTCAATTCCAGTTTTCCCCTTTGTGGGCCAATCTTCTGAACTGCAAATATATGAGCAGAGACTATTTATGCATTCAGCTTCTCCGGTACATGTTTGTTTGATTGGCGAGATGGAAGGTAAGGGACTATTTACAGATATCTTTGAGAATAATATAAGTACACAAGGGGGCCGGGAATAATAGGTTAGCATCACAGAAAATGTAGGTTGGGTATACACTTCCCAGCAGTTTGCATGATTCAATTATGAAGTGTATCCCATAGGAAGGGCTTTCATCATCTGCACTGGAGACGCTTTCAATTCCGTCGGATTTTTGAAAAATCTCTCACAGTGATTTTGGCAAAAACAGGAGCGTAGGCTGCTGGATTTGGGGTCTTTTTCTACATTAATTTCTTTCTCTTTTTTCCTCCGCTTGCTAATTTCTCTGAATAATTACTGCAGTGAAGTGAGACAAAGGGGCCATTCAGAATTTCAGAAGAGCAGAGGCATGTGTGCGTTTGGTGGAGTGCTGGGTAGGCCTGGCCCAACACTGGTGGCTCCCATGCGAAGCGAAAATGTTTAACTTACTACTCACGGCTCCCAAGTGTATGTAACTTGCTTATCACGGACTCAAGCTTTCTTGGAGACTGGGCTACTCCGTTTTCTTTCTTCTTCCTCTAGGTTTGGTTGACTGGTTTAAAGTAAAATAAGACATAGGTAGGAAAAAAGCACACATCAGACACCTGCAGCTGAGAGAGTTATTGTAGGACAAACGGCCCTGCAGTCACCACCCAGAGCAAGAAATGCGACTGTGCCAGTCACCCCGGATGACCTTCGACGGGGCCCATTCCATTCGCAGCATCCTTCCTGCCCACGGGCCTGACTTTGTGTCCTTTATTGCATTTCTTTATCATTTTATTAGCTAAGTGGGCATCCCTAGATGCTCTAGTTTAGTCTTGCCCATTTTAAAGGCAGTTTATGATTTTTAAAAATTTGGCTTTCTTCCCATCTTTTTCTATCCCTTAACTATTGCTGTTGAAGAGCTCAGGATGTTTGACCTTAGAGTTTCCCACAGTCTGGGCCGGGCTGACTGTAAATTCCCTGAGCCTTTCAGCAGGTCGCTCTCCGGGCTTTTTTTCCTGCAATGGGGCCCAGAGGCTGGCTTGGACTCGTGTTTGATTTGTGCGAGAAGAATATAGTTGGTGCTGTGTTCTTTCCTCGGGAAGCATGTGAGCGTGTGCGTCTCTTTTGTGGTTGTAGCAGCTGTAGGCATTCAATGCGTAGACCCTTTCATTCGTTTGAGTTGATGAAATGGTAATATTTTAACTGCCACTTTTGTATTTGGTAGAAATATGAGTATAAAGAGATGCTTGCTTGCTCTCATCTATATTTCATTGTCCAGTGGCACAGTTTACATATGAAAGGTTGGATAAAAGCATAATTCTTTCCCTCTGGTTACTCATTTTTGGATCTCAATTGTCCCAAAGGTGACCAATCAGTGTGTTTTAAAATATCATCATTAATTGTCAGAGAGAGAGAGAGAGAAACAAATTGAGTACCAGTAAAAGGAAGGAAAGGAAGGAGGGAAGGAAAGGAAGGAGGGAAGGAAGGAAGGAAGGAAGGAAGGAAGGAAGGAAGGAAGGAAGGAAGGAAGGAAGGAAGGAAGGAAGGAAGGGAGGGAGGGAGGGAGGGAGGGAGGGAGGGAGGGAGGGAGGGAGGAAGGGGAAGGGGAAGGAGGGAAGGGAGGGAGGAAGGAAGGGGGGAAGGAAGGGGGAGGGGAAGGAAAGAAGAAAGAAAAATGCATTATACTAAAATGTAAGATGTTAACAGCAGGGGAAGTGGGTGTGTGGCATGTGGAAACTCTCTGGATTATCTCCACAATTTTTCTGTAAACTGAAATGAAATGTTTATTTACAAAATGTCATTATGAGCTCAAAAATTTAAACATATTTGATGGGATTCAACCAATTGCAATTTTTTTGTTTTGAAGCTTAAATCGTCCCATCGTGGGCCTCCCCCAAGGTGGCTCTTGGGTCTTTTCCACATGGCCAAAGTCTTTGAAAGTTTCTGGATCTCTGGAAGGATGGGGTATCCCCGACTTCTCTTGGACACCCCGCTGCAGACATAAAATCAGCCCTTTTGACAAGAAGAGTCTCTTCTGCTCATGGAAAATGGTATTTCAAGATCACACTCCTGGTGCTAGAGTTATTTTTAGAACACTTCTGTGTACCTCATGAGTTTATATAGATGTTTCCAGTTCAAATTCAAGACTACAGTTTTTGGTTTATTTGTTTTTAAATTAGCTTAGCCTCTTCTGTATACATCTGTATCTCCTGGGTTTTACAGCCACAACGCCCAAGCATAATAACCCTTACATTTATACCCTTTTATTTTTAACCCCCTTTAGTCTTAGCTCTCCACATGCAGAAAAACCACACAGTCTGTGCACTCTCCAAACTAGGTCCTAGTGGTTATGTTGACAATCAGTCCTTCTTTGCTTGGTGACTAGTTGGGTGCTTTGGTTAGTGGGCAAATACGGTATCAGTGAGTGTTGAAGTTTCATTGTCTGTGTCATTTACCCAAGAGACATGTTTATTAGCCGACTCTAGGTGCTCAACATCTAAGGCACGGTGTCTACCATCAAGACGGTGACAAATATGGACATTAAAATTGCCACTGCTCTATCGATGGCAGCTTATATAGAGAAATCCACCAGCTCTCTAACTAAGACCAAGTCCTGCCCTGCAGGGCTGGCTGTCCCTGGCATGGAAGGATGATCTGTATGGGTCATCTCTTCTGACCGTGAGTGTCACCTCTCCTCGGTGCCATCGTCTGGCTGACCATGTGATCACTACGACACTGGCATTACCGGGCTGCCCCTCCCTAAGGCCTGGACTGCGCGTGAACTTCGCACTCTTCCCGTGATTCCAGCGGCTGGGACCAGGCGGAGATGTTTAGATGGAACCTTATCAGATATTTGACCAAAGGGAAAGAAATCCAGAGCCGGGTGCCACTAGACCATCTGGCTCCTCAGCACTCTCTCATCTTTTGCTCTGGTTCCCAAAGAGAGGTGATTCCTCAACTGTCGCCTCTGGGCTCAGGAGCACCTAAAAACATCAGTGTTCCATATCTGGTTTTATAACAAACATGGGTGGCTCTAAAAATGTTCATATGTCATGAGCTCTCCCACAAAAATACACTGAAAATAAATTTCACATTATTTTGGAGTTAAAAGGGTCTTTAGAGGCTCCCTCCTGAAGAAGTCCAATCTCTCTTCACAGGTGATGAAAATTTAAGCTCACATGTTTTCAAGGACTTGTCCAAGGTCACAAAGGAAGTGAGGGACAGAGTCAAGGTCAGGCGCAAGGGTCTGGATTTTCCAATGCGGTGACTTTTCCATTTGCAGCATGTAGAATCCTGTCCTTTCAAGAAAAGGCCTCTGACCATCCATTTCAGCCCGAGTAGCAAACCTATTTTAACTTAACTTCTGATGCTCGCCGACCAGCATTTCTCAAGCTGGATCCCAGGCTCTTGGGATTTTGTGGGACTACGAGAGTTTGACTTTTCTTCTCAAAGGCTGTTGACTGAAGCTGACTGTAAAAGCCAAGTGGACTTACGCCATCACAGAGGACGGCAGTGTCCTCCAACAGCAATCAAATTTCGCTTAGTTCCTGTATAATAGTGTTTTCCTTTCTTTAGTCATTGTATATTTGTTTTTTCTCCCCCTTACAAATGTTTTATTCTGGTTTTTTTGTGGGTTTTTTTGGTACAACTAATTAGGATGGTAAAAATTATAAATTCCTTTAACTCTTCCCTTTCCACCTCCTCTGCCCTTAAAAAAGCACTATCACCCATCATTATATTATGTTGGTCTGAGGCCTTCTGTCTTATTTCTGGCACAGGAATGGAGTGTCATGAGTTCATCAAAACTCCATGAGGAATGGAAATCAGAGACTAAGTTTGTTTTCATCCAATAAGTGCCTGATGTCATCAGCATGCACTGGAAGGCTGTTGCTTCAACCTAATAGTTGGCTCATCTATACTCCAAAGCAATGGGTGTTTCTTGTGGAATAGTCAAAAGGTTAATTCCTGACCTTGGCCCTTTTGGATGACAAGTTGTCTTAATGAGTCCCAAGTATGATGCAGAAACCAATGGTAAGCCTATGGACACACCCTGGGCACCCCTTTCCTCTCTGGGGCTCTGTGTGTGTGTGTGTGTGTATGTGTGTGCTGTGAGCAAATGGGCCTTGAGGTGAGAGAGCCCCCTGCTCCGATGAGGATGGTCCCTGTCTTTGGGGACAGCTGCAGTATCCAGTGGAGACCCCAAGGTTGTCTCCGCATGAAGGGTTAGGCCGGCTCACCCATGCCGCCCAGCGTCCTCCCCAACGGGCCATGCCAGGGAGGAAGAAGAGCGCCCTATAACCTGTCCCGATGGGAGAGTCGCTGTTTCCTGGGTGCATTAGGATCCCTCCCAGCCGAGACTGGTTCCAAGTAGAAGGGCCTCTAAGTTTTTGGCTCCTGCCTGGCTTGCCTCAGGACGGAGGAAGATGAAGCCTGGCTCCCGGGCGCTGTCAGGCCATTAGCACCTCCGACAGACCTTAGGGGTGGTTTCAAGGCCTTGAGCTGGGACCTCTCCAGAGCTTGGCTCCTAGGAAGCGCTACTTCTGTGAACTAAAAGACATACAGCACTTCATTCACTCGGTCATTCTACTGCTTATAAACGTGCTTCCACCTGCGGCCTTCATGCCATTTGCAACACTGCTACAGGATGAGTGTTTAAATCGTTCTTTCCAAACACAGAAGATCTCCGAGAAATATTTGGTGGAGGGGTGGGTGGATGATTAAATGAAGGAGCAGGGGAAGGGCAGGGTCCCACGGTGGGACGTCACCCAGACCGAGGCCTGACTCTCGGCTATACCCAACTGTTAACTCGGACAGGGACACTAATCTCTCGGGCCCGATTCTTCATCTGCAGGGTGCGCTCACGGGGTTGGAAGGCCTAGCGACATACCCTCAGTTCCCAGGGACGCTGCTACGACACGTGCAGGGCCGGGCTGAGAGCGAGCGTGACCTCCAGCACGTCAGAAGTGCGCGCTGAGGTTAACGCTTGTTTCCCGCCTGTGTTAGGTGAGGAGGTTGTGAGCCAAGGAGTTTTGAAAGACTGGCCCAGCCCCGGCCGGTTTGGCTCAGTGGTTGGAGCATCGGCCTGGGGACTGAAGGGTCCCGGGTTTGATTCCAGCCAAGGGCACGTACCTCGGTTGCAGGCTCGATCCCTGGCCCTGGTCGGGGCACGCGAGGGAGGCAGCCAATCGGGGTGTCTCTCTCACATCGATGTTTCTCTCTCTCCCTCCTTCCCTTCCACTCTCTTTGAAAAGCAATGGAAAAAATATCCTTGGTTGAAGATTAAAAAAAAAAAAGCTAAAAAAACCACAAAAAACTGGTCCAAGGACCCGCAGTTGTAATGAGTGGGGCAGGGATTTGAACTCGGGCCTCCTGGCTCTTAACTTTAGCTTGAGGGGGCGCTAAGGAAGTAGGGTAAGCTTCTGAGAAGAAGGGGCGCAGCAGCCCACCCCTTCGTTGCTGACACCCCACGGCTCAGGTGTGCGAGCCGGGCTCCCCCGGGCTCCCTGCGAAATGCTTTGCGGGGGCTTGTGCATGAACCCCGGCAGCTCAGCCCCTTCAGCAGGGGTGTTGCAGTCAGTCACAGGGCCGGTCTGGACGGACAGCAGGAGCGGACGGTGGGACACGGCCCACCCCCGCCCTGCTCAGTTGTCTCCCCTACTTCTCTGTGATGGGCTCTAGCAGAGAAAGCACACGAGCCTCCTTCCCGAGCCCTTCCTGCGACCACGGCAACTGTCGGGGCAAACAGGCCGTTAGGAGGATGGAGGGAGAGCGGGAGGCCCGGTGCACCCTCGGGGTCCGCGCCGGCCCGGGCCTGGGGCGCTTCACTTGGCTGAACTCCTTCGGCCGAGCATGCGCGGGCTCGCGACTCTGCCCTCCTTCCAGTCACCAGGGCCTTCCCCTAAAGATGGGAAGACTAAGGATAAAAGGCGGGAAGTTAATGCTCATCCAGCTGGTCCCAGGTCTGCCTCTCTCCCCTCCCCTCCCCCTCCCTCTCCCCCTCTCCCCCTCCCCGTCCGATCGCTCTGATTTTAAAGGTGGTTCCCCAGCCCTGGAACTGTGCCTTTCCCATTCACCCCCCACGCTTCCCCTGGAACCTCTCTGAGATGTCCACTCTACCGCTCACTTCCAGGAGTGTCATGGATGACAGCCCTTGTTGTCCCACTGTCCTGGTACCAACAGGAACTGGGCAGTCCCAATAAAGGGGGCCCCAGGAGCCAGAGACCACACCAAGCAAGCCTCCCTTTGGGTTCCTCGCTCCTGGCTGGGTTCTGGGCATCGGTGTGCAAAGTGGACACTGGAGCACCTTCGGCTCTCAGGCTTGGCTCTTGGGCACTGCTTTTGTGTCTCTCTTTGGCTCATGGTCACATTGGCCTTCGTCCCACCTGTTTTTGACGATCTTTGATGTTTCATGTGCCTGATGATAATACCAGCAACAATAATGAATAGTGTTGCCGTGCAGCGAGCAGCTGACCACGTGCCCGGGACTCCCCCATCCTGCTGCGGATATCATGTCCAAGTTCAGGCCAAGCCGCCACCAGCCGCTTGCATCATCTTTATTTTGCTGGTGAGACATTGTGATAGACTCACCCACTCAATAGCAGACCTGGGGTTCAAGTTCAAGTCTCACTTATTCTGTAGCAAGCATCCCTTTCACCACCCGCACACCCACCTCCGGATGTTAGACACGCACTGCCCGAAACGGACAGGACAATTTGGGAGCCTCCCAGGGCACTGCACTAAGTAACCTTGAGTGAGTGGGCACTGAGGTATTTCTTTCACGTGCTCCTTCAGTGTCACGGATCGGTGAAGCAGGAGCTTTCAGTTTGCTGATGTTGGGCCTTTCACACCTAACACTTGTTAATCTCCTCTTTTAATAAAGAGACAGTGGCCTCAAGCACTGAGCTTTGGGCAAGCAATTATGTCCAACTAGAATTTAATAGTGTTGTTGTTTTTATACGTGGATTTATTTTGTATGGCAACTTTCTTTTTATCCCAAGTGATATTAATTTCCCATTTATGGCAGTGATGAAAAGTGTCCTTTTAAAATACATCATTCTAGATTTTTAAAAGTGAGTCAATTTATAAAAATTGTTGAATAAATAACTGTATGGTCATATGCAGATGGAGAAATGAAATTAAACTGGTACTCAAATGGCAGAAATGTTGGAAACATTGCCTTGCTCAAAGCATCACTCATTTATGGCCCCCAGCAAGCCAAGCTCATGTTAGGCACAGGGGGGCATGAGGACATGTTAGCGCTCCCACTTTTGTTGCACAGGCACTTTTTTATGATATTATAGTCCTTTCTCAGAATTGATTTATACAACTCTTCAAATTATTCAATAGACATTTTCCCAAGTCTCCATCTATCTTTCCTGAGCTCCAGGCTGGAGACAGATCAGATGGTGCACCAGTAAATATAACAGGAGGTGAGTGTGATAAGGGCTGGAGATGAGTCATGGGCAGAGTGTGGTAGAGTCTCCAAGCTTGTGGGGTCACTTCTGGAAGTGGAAATCAGGAAGGTTTCCTGGAGGAGGAGGCATTCGGGTTAGGCTTCAGGGAATGGGTAGTGACTGACTATGTGGATATGGGAGTAGGGAGGGGGGAGCAGAGAGAAAGGTATCCCCAACAGAGAATGGAGAAGTACAACCTGAGTTTGGGAACAGCTTGTATCTAATTTACCTGGAACACTGGGATGGATATGTGGCTGGAAGGGTTGATGGGAGCAAAATCATCAAGGCCCTTATGAATAGGCCAAGGAGATGGAGCTTATTTTCGAATGGAGTGGGGTTTCACAGAAGACTTCTCAATGGGGAGTAGAAATTATTCAGAACAGTCACTCACAGGACTCAGTTACCCAGGAACCTGCATGTCCCCAAATTTGTTTTTTCCTTGGACAATAAGGTGAGCTACTTCTGAGGCCTCATTTCCATGCCTAAATTCTACCCAAAATGCCTGTTCCTGCCACTGAAAATTCCATCCGTATAGATCTGATGTTTCAGGTTGGGCACTCTAAACGGGTCAACTCTGTCAGTTCTGGAACACTGCACTTGGTAAAGAGAGCGTGGCTTCCAAGTGGGCAGTTACCCAGATTGAAAGGTTTGGAGATTTGAGATTCATGGTTGTCTTTCTATCCACAGAAACATGAGAGTTTTCTCTTCTCTCTGTTTTTGCCTGACTCATCACATGGAGATTACAGAGCATCTCCCACCAAACACCACATTCCTAAGGGGAGAAAAACCATCAGCAGGGTTGGTATAGCCAGGTAGTGAGGAGGTAAATCTCTTTTCAGGCCACCAGCCTATTTATCTCTGGATGCCGGAAGAGAAACCTGGAGGCCCAGCTCTTTTTGTGCCCAGGAGGATGATTTTTCTTTCTTGTGCTTTGTAATTTTGCATTGTGACCTCATCGTTAGTGGGGTTGTGGGGAGGGAAACTTCTAGGGGCTAGTGTGGGAGTCTATTCTTTTAGGGGGATTATTTATATCTACCAAGTACCTCTGATGTTATTCCCAGCTAAGACTACTCATTGTGGGTTCCAGATGAACCCAAAACCAGAGTAAGAGCAGTCTTGCCCTTGTAAATTCTCATGGGAGATACAGATATCTTTCCCCCACTCAGACCCAGGTCTACATAGTAAAGCTTATTTATCTATATTTTCTGGAGAGAAGATTGCCTAGTCCATCCTGTCGCTGAGGGTAGCAGCTCCTTGAGGTTTCTGGCTTCGTGTCCACACAAAGCCTTAAGGCCTATCCCTGTGTGATGGTAAAAGCCTCAGCTCCTATTTTGCCCAGACTGGCTACCAGGAGCCCCAGGGGCAGCTGCAGTGCCATTTCCCATGAAGCTCTCAAGACTTAAATGCTTCTGTTCTAAACCTTTGCCCAGAGGTTTCCTTATTTTTTTTTTTTTCTTTTTGCAAGCTCAGCTTTGCTGCACTTAAAAAGATGTTCATTATGTGTCATCCAGTAGCTCTAGAGGTCTTGAAATCAGAGATTCTCCAGGTTCTCTAGTCCGAAATATTCCCAGAAATAAAGGTCTCCAAACAAAATCGATACCCCTTTCTTCACTAGCTACACCTACCGTGCATGGGCGGTGCCTGAGTTTTCTCAGAAAATAAACATTTCAGGGAGGTTTTGCAAGAGCGAGAAAGAAGGGAAACTCGGATATCTCCGTTTTAGATCAAGAGAGAAGTTAGAGGTGTTCCAGGGACAACAGCGTCATTGGAGGTGGTCCTCATTGTGCCATGTTAGGGCTTCTTCTTCTTAAGTTATGGAAGACTAAAGAGAAAGATATTTCATTTTAATCTCTTATATCTGTTCACGAGGTAGGAGAGAATAAAATAAGATAAAGCAGTGCTCTCTTGAGAAGTCTGTTTTCGAAGGCTTTTGGCATTAATGTGCTTAATTGTCACAGCCCATCACTGCCATCCAAAGAATATTGTGTAATTTAGTGGCCTTTATGGGGCTAAGAGAGTGAGTTTCAAGTTTCTCTCCTAACCTGAGCCACTCACAATGCAAAACAAAGGCCGTTAAGTCCGGTTCGTCTGAAGTGGCTCCTAAATGTAGTTTATTGGGGCTCTTAATTCACCCTGAAAAATGCTGTAATTATTAAAAGTGTCCAAGCTGTTAACTTGAAAACAACATATGCCACATTTACATAATGATTTGCATATAATTTCCATGTAATTCATTTAATGTCAAAATGTATAATTACGTTTGCAGCCCCTCTGCCTTTTGCCCCCATGCCCTCCCTGGCCCTGCTGTGTTGAATCGGAATCCTCACTTTGTCGGGAGCTATTGATGGCTGCATTTCCAAGAGGGGGCTAGCTGGATATAGTCTATCATTTTGGTTGAAAAAGTTTGGATATACATATTTATTTCTTGGATTGCTTGTTGGCTGTACTGACTATCTGCATTGAGACACAATGCGTATACCAGTTACTCGTTTGTGCCTGACACAAAAGGGCTCATTTTACAGATGAAGAAACTGAGGCTCGTGGAGGCTCTGGCTGGCATTCTGTGGTCCCTGCTTGCTCTCTCTGCCCCAGCAATCCAAGGGCCTCCACCTGCCACACAAAAGGATTGGTCAGACACCTTTTACAACATACAAATATGCTTCATTGAAAAAAATCATTTCCTGTAGCCCATGAGATTATTTGGGTTTGTGATCAAGGACAGGAAAGAACTCTTCCCTTTGATTCCATAACCACATTCATCTAATGTGAGTGGGCTAATTTCTGTCTAAACTAATTGCAGTCCCAAGCGTGCCACGCCTGTGCCAGCTCCCGCCGATGTTTCCTGCACCGGCTACTTTTCTGCCCCGTCTGGTGTGTTCCCTATTCGCCACTCAGCGGCCAGCGGTCAGCTTACACACGCCAGGGCGCCTGGTCCCACTCCTCTGTGACCAGGTGTCACGCCCCAGAGTGAACTCCTACATCACCCTCAGTGACTTGGGTTCCCTAGAAAACAACCCTTGAGCAAGGACCTGGCTGTAGGTGGCTTATTTGGGAAGGGTCCCAGGGTGCAGCAGTGAGGGGGCAGGAGAGTAAAAGCCCAAAGGGAGAAAAGTAAGGCAAGAGGCCTGATCGAGGTCCTTGCTGCTGGCCACGGGAGCCCGACTGCACAGGGCCCTCCTGGGAAGCACAGGGCGTGGAGCCAGCATGTCCCCCGGGAAGACGGGGACTGAGGCGTCTGTCCACTGCATCAGTCCCCAGGGGCCGGAGGTTGCCCCCGGCGTTGTTACCTTCCCTGCGCTTCCCAGCAGGGCAGGAGCGTGGGGCTTCTGCGGTGTGGGGGTCACTCGCCGAACGGAGCTGTATGACATTCGGGGTGTTATCTTGAAATGAGTTACACCCTGCCTGGCACTGTCCCCAGCCTGGCTGAGATCCGAGGCAAGGCCAAACAGATAGAAGCTGGCCACCAGATGTGTGTGGTACTGCACCAGCCACTCTATATTGCATTTCTTTTCTCCTCTAGGTTCTAGGAATATCCCCATTGTACAGATCAAGGACTGAGTCTCAGAGAGGTTCAGTGACTTGCTCAAGGTCATACTGAGGAAGTGGAGTCGCTGGGCCTCCTGCCCGGGTAGATGTGTGCCTGTATGTAGTACACCCGTGTGTGTGTGTGTGTGTGTGTGTGTCCTCTTATGTGCATATGTATAGAGTAGTGGTTAAGAATACAGACTGGAGTGAGAGGGCATGGGTTCAAGCTTCAGCAGTTATATCTTGTCTGTGTTATCCTAGGGAGGTAACTTAAACCTCTCTGTGCCTCAGTTTCATCATCTGTAAATGAGGCCTAATGGTACCTACTCATAGGAATGTGAACACTTACAAGGTAACGTGTGTGACCCCTTCAGACAGCACATAGCACCGTATGTGTTACTAGTAACAGTGACAGTGTCTCTGCGTTCAGCAATACCGAAGGTTTATTGGTAGTAATAGTAACAGCCCCACTCACTAAATCTCCCCTTTGAGGCAGTGCTGTGAGTACATCCCCTGATTTAGTCCAGCTCTGCTGTGAGGTCGTAGGCACCATGATTTCCATTTTAATGAGGGACCGAGTCTCAGAGATTTTAAATAATTGGCCCACAGACAAATATCTAGTAGAGGTCAGAACAAAGAAGCAAACCTTGGTCTCCACACTCCCCTGTCTCACACCCTTTGTGTGGATTTGTTTGCTCATTTGAAGAACAAATACCTTTCAAACAGACTTAGGTCCCCCCCTCCTCCAAACTGGGGATGGCGCCCATCTGCCTGCCTGGGAGAAGTGTGCACCGGGCTGCTCCGCAATGTGACCCCTGCAGCTTTTTAATTGCCTCTATCTCTTTGAACATTTGGAATTTGTCATGAACTCACTTTCCAACCCTGATTCATCCCAAATTCAATATTCCGTTTCCTTACGGCCTTTTTGTTTTGTCCGGCAATGAAAAGATTGGTAACTTTATAAAACATCTAAAAGCGCCGTGGAAGCTTCCCGGGGCTCCAAGTGTTGTGTTATGTTATCTTTGGAATAACTTTGAAGTCCCACCGGTGTAATAGAAGCCGCTATTATGTCATGGAGCTGATTAGCATGCCCGTGGGAAACATTAATTCATGCTGACATCATAGCTGGGTTTGCAATCAGTCAGTGTGTTTGGCTTCTTTTTGGCCCCCCCCCATGAAGCCCCCCCCCCCCATGAAACTCCCCCCCTGCTCTTAATATAAAGGTGACGGCCGGCTTGCTGAGGGTAATGGGACATGGATGGGGACCCCTAGGCGAGGCCGAGCTTGACCACAGCAGCCGCCTCCTGATGGGACCGGGAGGAAACGGGGAAACAGAGCTCTTGGCAGGAGCAGGGAGAAGGCCACTGGCCCTTTGATTTGCCCCGAAAGGTTCTGATTTAGTTGGCATTCAGATGCTTGATATCTAAAACTTTTAAACTCAGTAGCAGTCAGCGTGGCTGCCTGAATCCATTTGGTTCCGGTCATTTATGATTAAGCTGATTGCTGGTGGCCCTGGGTTGCGGGGGAGCAGGGCTGGCCTTCACGGGGGAGCACCAGCATGTCCCAACTGTCCCTTTGCTGCTGCACACACGCCCATTTCACTGACAAAGGGAGCGCAGAGGAGACGTGCAGGCTCCTGTTATCTCCAACTGTTAATATTTAACAAGCATTAAAGAGCTGGCTTTCTGTTCGCCACGTGCAATTAGTTTAATCACCAATGCACTGTTAAGTATCTATCAGAAATGTGAATTTTTCCACGATGTATTAATCTGGTAATGATGTCTTTCCTTTTACCTTTAGATTTAGCATTATTATTTTATGGTATGTGGCGTGTTCTCTTGGGAACAGGGGAGACGTTGTAAGAAGTGTTTGGAGGAAGCTAACGACACCTGAGTTGGGGTGGAGAAATGCCGGAGCATTCCTGGTGTGAGCTCGTCTCGGGGATCCCAGCCTCACATCAGGGCAGGTGTGGCCTGCTGTCCCCCCGCCCTCTCACCTCTAGACCTTCGTGGCTCGGAAAGTTGGGATGGTCATTTTCCTGTGTCAGTTTTTGACATGGAAGATGGAAACTCTATTGTCTATGGTGATCTAAGGCAGGAGAAATAGGGGAAGAGAGGTTTTATTTTAGCTGCATAAGTAGATAGCTGCATTTTCCTAGCCGGGGACCAGCTTGCCACAGTCATAAGCCCACAAAGTTCCCTATACTCCCCACAGATGCCTGCTCAGGGTATGTCTTTCCCCGTTAGACTTAGGCTGCCTGAAGGAAAGAACATGTCTGCCTTGTTCACCAATTATCCCCAGTATTGGGCACATAGTAGGTGCTCAACAAATGCTTCTGGAATGAATGAGCAATTCCGTTGAGACTAGAAGAAAACAATCCGCTCAGACCATTCAAGAGTCTTTAATGAAGGGACAACTTCAGGGGTGTGGGGAGCATTAAAGGAATGAACAAGGAATGATTAAAAAACCCAGCGACCAACAAGGGGAAGGAGGGGCGTTGCCAGAGCCAGTGAGACCTGGAGCCTTGCCACCCGCCAGGAGCCATGGTCATGGAGGATGGCAGCTCCTGCACGGAACATAGCCCAGAAAAGAGAAGAATTGGAGATTATAATTTTAATTTTTCTCTCCTCCTATCCTCCAGTCTCCTCCTGACCAAACTCAACTGAAATCCAGCTGAGAGATGGTGGATGGGGGTGGGGGCGCGTGGGAACACACCCGAGGGATCTTAGGGCCTAGTTTTCCAAGATGCGAACGAGGCAAAGGAAGGTGCGCGTAGATCTGGGGTGTGAAACCAGCACGCCGCAGTGTCATGCGCACCCTCTATCCGGGCCACTCCAGCTAGAAGGAAATAGGACCTAAATCACCAAACAGACAGACCAAAGTCCCTCTTGCTCACAGAGGGTCCTCACCGAGAGCGAGCCTGGTTACCCTTCCTCTGCAAACGTGACTAACAGTCTTGGGGCGGGGGGGGGGGGGGTGATTCCTAAGCAAAGCAGAGGCAAAGCATTTAGGGGCAGAGCTTATTAGAAACTGACGCAAGTGTCGCAGCCACCAGAGGAACCTTGCAGCTTTGTACCGAAAGAGAAAGAATCGGAAAACACAACACGCCTGGAAGACAGAGCTGATCCTTTAGTCCAGGATCAGCTTCCTCCACATGCCTCAACAGCCCCGAGAACATGACTGTTTTAAAGATCAATGGAGTTATTAATATCTGCCGCTTGGTTCAAAGATGATCCACACCCCTTGTAAAATTAAGCAGGGAAACTTATTACATACTTTTAAATGTTTCTGATTAGAATTACACACATGAAATAAAAGCCTGCGATTTAAGGGTGAAAGCATCTAACTGTTTTGTAGATCGGCTTAGCCCCCCAAGGGCTAGATGAACGGAACAAGGCCCTGGCTGTTAGGAAGGAGCTGGGAACTATCTCCCTTCAGGATTGATGAGAACCGGGCACAGGGACAAGCTGGGATGAGCTGCCCTTCATTCTCACCACACTTGTGTGTGTGTGTGGCCTAAACGTTTAGGATAGTGTTTCAATCAGAAATAAAATAGGACCACTCCCAGTTACTAAGTGGTAGAGCAGGAATTCAAACCCAGGTCGGCCTGACCCTCTGAGTTTTTATTATTACACCCTCGACTTTGGTATCACTAATCTGCCTTTCTCCCGTCCTTGTGAATGTATAGCCTTGCTTATTAATTTATGACCAACCAAACCGCTTAACCTGCTTTCCTTTTGCTATGGAAATAACCCAAGGGCAGCAGTGGCCAAGGCAGCCTGAGTTAGCCCGTAAATGTTTTCTTCTTTAACCTTAACCCCCCAGGGATCTCCTCGCTGGCTGCCACAGGAACCAAGCCTAATAGCTTTGGAGATTCTGTCTGCCCCCAAATCAGATCAGAGTCCCGGAGAAGTGACCTATTTTACAAATAAAACAAGAAAGAATAGACTCCAAAAGTAATTTCCATTTTAATACTTCTGATGAACGAAAGAATGCCCGATGACTAAACTTAAAGAAATTTGAAGTTTATAGAGAATCTCTATTTTGGTCTAGAAAAAAATTATAAAATTTTAAGGTGTAAAAATACCTAGAAAGTAATAAGAGTAATAATAGATTACATAGTTATAATTCACTGTCGAAGCGTATTAATGCTCTTCATTTCTTCTGATCCTTCCAACGATCTTTGAAAGCAGGTCAGGTGAGCCTTCACCTCTCCTGTGTCCATTCCCCTTGTCATCTATCTTTGAAGGTCTCCCCCTTGAGGGGTAGAGTGTATTTCCCTGCCCCTCGAGTCTGTGTTTGACCATGTAATTTTCTCTGGCCAATGGGACGTCCGCAGACATGACTAGAATGGAGGCTTGAGACTGCGTGTTGCATGTGCCTGCGTGTTGTGCTTACCCGCTTGCCCTTCAGACATGGCCGTGAATGAGAAGGACAATCCAGGCTGGCCAGCTATTTCAAGGTGGACATGGAGAGCAAACCTTCCTCAGATGAGATGCCCCAGCCAAGCCAACCTAAAGCAGAGCCTCCCGACTTGCAGAATCGTGAGCTTTAATGATATGGGATTGTTAGCTGAAGCCACAGAGTTTGGGAGATAGTTTGTTACACAGCACTAGCTAACTGATACATTGAGATAAACCAGCTAGTAAGTTATAGAGCTGGAAACAGAATCCAGATCTTGAAATGTATAGTTCTACACACTTTCCCACTATGCTATGTTGCTTTTCATGCAGAGAGACAACTGTCTGGGCATGAAAATACCTCAAGACAGAGCCTTTGATTCCTCAGCCCAGTCCAGTATCTTGTACATGGTAGGTACTCAAGATATGTTTATTAAATAAATAAGAGATAAAAATATAAGGGACGTACCTTTACCTCTTTGCTCTTATTCTACAGTTTCTGATTAATAAAAATAAAGTAAAAAACATAAGTATATTACACATGGTCAGTGAAAGTCAGCTTCCAAAATAAGACCCAGCAATGTCACAGAAAGGGCACAATCATCATTTTGTTTCCCAGACATCTGTCCGTATGCGGCAGATTTCCTCTCTGAAGAAAGATCAGACCCCATAAAATGCATCATTTATATGCCACCCCCCATTATGAAACAGCATGGAGACCGTTCATGGGAAGCAAAGACGAAAAGAAGAGTTCCACTGGGCGGTTGCAGGCAGGCTGTGTCGAAAATGCACCGTCCCTCGGGAATGACACACATAGGAAGGAACAGACTTCGGGCCTGATTCTCAGCCGGCCCCCCGCCCTCACCAGCCCCCACGGCCCCAGGAGCCACAGCAGCTTGAGGTACAGAAGCTGTGGAGCCCACACGGAGAGCTTTCCCCTCTGATTTTTTCATCTCTGAAGTCCAACAGTGTCGATGAAGGTAGCTGTGACATTTGCAATTTTCCATGCACCAGCCCATCCCATTTCTCCCCCGGTGCCGCTTCCATGCTACAGTAAACCTCCGGCTCCGACGGTAATTACGGCAGAAATAAAACAAAGAGAGTAATAGGGACAAAGCGTCGCCGTAATTGCCTTTTCATTATTTGCTAACAGTTAGTTATTCAGTCACAGGGAGAAATTACACAGTAATTGGGTGACAATGGGGAAGCAATCGCCGAATCCCACAACTAGGATATTCTGGCTTGTTGGGCGTTAGGCCTTTGTTCGTGTTTTGATTAAACAGCTGGAGCATTAAGCTGGCAGAGGACTGTGTCCTCGGTCAAGACCCGGTGCGTCCGCTTCTCCCCCATTCAAAATGCTGAATTGAAAGCAGCCCGTACAGTAGACGTGTGGATACTGAGCCTATTGACTTTCAAATAAATCCCTCTTCTGTGCCCCAGTTCATGAAGAAGGCACGGTGGGTGGAATAGCATAGGTATTTTTTTTAACAAATCAGTTTTCAGTGGGGTGTTTTAAAAAGGAAAATCATGAAACCACATGGTGCGTTCTTGCTGCATTTAGATTTTTCTCCGATTTAACTTTCTAAACCCAAGATCTTTATATTTATACATGGATCCGTAGCAAACATTCAGTCTCACTTCCTCCTACAGGCAGAGAAACTGAGGCCGGGGAAGCTGACTGTGAGGTTCAGGACTCTGACCCTGTCTACTCTCTCAAACTTTCTGTCTCCATGTCTGCTTGAAGGGAGAGAATCAGAACAGCGGGACCGGTAAGACCTGTGCCTGCATAAGCACACACCTCCACATGCGTGAACATACCACACGTGCGCACACACCTCCACATGCATGTCTGCACATCCCCACATGCATGCACACACCTCCACATGTGTGCACACCCCCTCCACATGCATGCACGCACCTCCACATGCGTGCACCCCACATACATGCGCACACCTCCACATGCGTGCACACACCTCCACATGCATGCACACGCCTCCACATGCGTGCACACACCTCCACATGCATGCACACACAGGCTGCACGGGCTCTGCGCTGCTTGGCTGCCGAGCCTCATTTAGGTGGTGTCTGCTCCGTGCTCATGATCTCAGAGGGTGAGCTTCATGGGCGTGACCCTTCCTCGGGTTATTCCAGGTACCCAAGGGCCCTGTGTGCCATGCCACCTCCGGGAATGCTTGTGATGACAACTGAGTGAGAGGATCTCATTCTTACCACCCAGGCTCAGCAATCCTTTCACTCGAGGGGACGTCATGCTGTCTTGGGGAGACAAGCAGAGCGCTTCGTTGGCCTGCAGGTGACAGTCGCAGAGGAGAGAGAAACGGAGCTGGAATGCAGTCACACATACACGTGTGGCCTTGAGCCCATTTCAGGAAGTAGGTAAGAAGTTCGAGACCGGGGCTCCCAGGAACTGGTCATAGACAGGCAAGGAGTGAGGACGGGAGATGTTGGGGCACAGGACGGGTGTACAGCCGTGACTAACGTGGGGAGCCAGGCAACACCCTTGGATCTCACTGCAGCCTCACGGCAGCTCCACGGGGCGGATTCTATTATCCCCATTTCATAGACATAGGGACCAACCTTATAGAAATCAAGTGACTTGCTCTAAATCATCAGACTCATCGGCGAGAGAGCCCATGATTAAAAGCCAGAAGTCACTGAAGCTTTAACCCCTGAAGTCGCTGGAGAGCTTTAGCTACTTGCAAGTAACTGGAACTTACCCAATTTTCCAAGTCGATCCACAGAATATTTATCTGATGTCTACCCTCTCTGATGCACCATGGGGATTCAAAGGTGAAAGAAAAATTCCTGCCCTCAAGGAGTTCAGCATTTCCTGGGAGAAACCACGAGCCAAGGCACAGATGGGTCAGTCCAGGGAAGAGGCCACTCCTATGACCATGGAGGCTCAGCTGGGATCCCCCAGAAGCAGACCCCGAGACAAAGATTTCAGTACAGCTAGTTTACTTGGAAGGCGACCCCAAGAAACATGGATACAGTGTGAGGAAGCCAACGCGGGGTGAGTTGAAGGTTTCTGGGGAGGGCATCTGGGGCCCATCCCCCTTGGGGAGCCCTGGGAGGTGGTGGAGTACATGTCTCAGTGTTATCCCTACAATAGAGCGAAGGAACTGAGGTATTTCTCTCCAGCGTCCGGCCCATCCCTGGCTGAGGGCGGCTTCTGAAGGCAGGAAGCCTTTGCACCTTCCGTGTACTGTGTGCAAGGGCCCAGAAAAGGCCCCTGGCGAGACTGGCAGGTGTGCTCAGTGAGCGTCCTTCCCTGCCTACAGGTGAAGGCCAGGGTGAGGTGGGCGGAGCTGACTGTGTCTGCCCCAGAGGCGAGAGGAAAGTACGTCCCAGGGCGGGCGCATTGCTGAGCGAGGCCTCAGAGGCGAAGGAAAGGGTCTTCTAGAGCTAGCGCCCACCTGCAGTGCAGGTAAAACTCCAGGCCGCCCTTCTCAGGTTCACCTGCCAGGCCCTGCTGCAGGGGCAGAGAGTGCCTGAGACACCAAGTTCAATTCCGATGAGCTCAGTCTCCTGCTTGTTATATAGAGTTTATGTTCTTGTCCTGGCATTCAAGGCTCTTCACAACCCAGCCTTCATTTACCTCTTGACAAGTTCTTAGCAATCCGTCTTGGGCACAGAATCCTGCCAATCTCTGAGGGTCTCGGCTCCAAGCCCACCTCCTACACCATCTTTCTTGACCTGTTCAGGTGGAGGAGACCTTTCTCTGCCCCTTGCTCTTGGCTGGACTCACCAATGCACCTCTACTCACTTCCAGCCATACAAGCCTTTCATGCATTTCCCAAATCCCCAAAGCTCCAGAAACTCAAGGGGTTTTGCTTTTGTTTTTATTTGTTTGTTTTGCTTTTTAAAAAATTGTGTATGGTAGCAAAACCTGGCCTGAATTGACATCAAGCTAATTATAGTTTTTATTTGATCTAAATATGCATACATTTCACTACATAAATATTCATGTCTTTGGTTGCAGACTGCAGCCCAGACTTGCTGGGATTTTACATGTGCACCATATTTCTCCTCTCACATAGGAACTACCTGAATTATAAAACACAGATTTCTGGCTCAAGGGATTCACATATGGGGCTGTGAGCCTGTAATAATAATGATAATAATAATAGATACTGCTATAGTCCATTCTAAGTGCTTTATATATTTAATTATTTGAATCCTTACAAGGACCTGACAAGATAGGTTCTATTAATATCCCTGTTTTCATAATATCCCTCAGGGATCTAAGGTTCCAAGATGTTCTGTAACTGCCAAGGTCCCACAGCTAGTAAACGGCAGATTCAGGGTTTGAACCTAAGGCTCACAGCAGGGTCCAAGCTCTTACACGCCACGTTGTGCTTCTTCTGAGTCTGAGTGTCCAGACTCGGTGCTGGTCACAGAACTCAGCCAGACTCACCCTCTGGCTTGTCCTGAAAGCTCTCTTACAGACCTTCTCTCCTGATGACTCTGAATTCTTAACTCTGAGCTTTAAGTCAGAGTTCAAGCTCTGGGCCATCAGCTGATGCTGGATTTTCACCTCCCTGCAATGAAACTTTCAGAAGCTTCTTGCAAACATGAGTGGTCCTCAACTCCTCTCACACCACAGTCTCAGGGAGGGCAACTTGCCCCTTACAGCCCAGCCCTGGAACTGGCTGCAGAGGGAGCCCCAGATTCGTAGCCCCTGCCCCCTTCAGGCACCTCCTCTCAGTCCCCAGAGCCTCACCTCTGTCTCTCCTAAGTCCTACAACCCGTCTAAGATTAGGAGCCGTGTAAATCTGCATCCTGAGTGTTCTACCAGGACCTTGTGTGTGGCCTTTGTCACATGTGGGAGCAAGAATATGCAACTGAATGAGGAGGTTTAGATCTGGGCTTCTTTGCTAATGGAGACAAGGTCTTGAATTTGAAGTGTCTCCCACACTTGTCTCTCTTCCCCTCCCCCCAATCTGTAACAGACCCTTACATAGTGTCAGAGCTAGAATTTGACTGAAAATATGGATCCAGTTAAGAGTCCATGCTTTTAGCAGTGCAATTTACAACAGCTAAGATCTGGAAACAGCCCAAGTGCCCATCAGCAGATGAGTGGATAAAAAGCTGTGGGACATTCACACCATGGAATACTACGCAGTTGTAAAAAAGAAAGATCTCTTACCCTTTTTTGACAGCATGGAGGGACCTGGAGAGTATCATGCTAAGTGAAATAAGCCAGGCAGAGGAAGACAAACATCATACTATCTCACTCATATGTGGAATCTAAAGGACAAAATAAACTGATGAACAAAATAGGTCCAGTGACATAAAAGCATGGAACAGATTGATGAGTTTCAGAGAGAAGGCGGCGGGGGGTGGGGGGTGGAGTGGTGGTGGTGAGATTAACCAAAGAATTTATATAAATAAATGCATAACCCCTGGACACAGGCAATAGCGTAGTGATGGCCTGGGGTGTGGGGTGGGGGTAGAAGGGGTCAATGGGGAAAAAGGGGACATCTGTAATTCTTTCAACAATAAAGATAAATTTTTTTTAAAAAGAGTCCACTTCCTTAACTATGAGGGTGACTATTAACTGCTTATTCTGCCTGGGTCACTATGCTAAGCAGCTTGGACGCTTCTTTCTGCAGACACTCACAAGCTTAAGAGGCGGTGCCACTGTTGTGCCCTTTACTACATGAAGAAGCTGAAGGACAGAGACAGTGACTGGCCCACTGGTACCTACTACACCCATCGGTTGTCGCCACAGTAGCTGTAAGGAACCGCTCCAAAACTCAGGGGCCTCAGACAACAGTCAGTTCTCCTTGCCCACTCATCTGTGGGTTGGGGCGGCTTCCTTGATCTCATCTGGGCTCCGACAGGCTTGACCCCAAGCTGCGGGCGGGTGGGCTCAGGCCTGCTCCATACGCCTCTCATCCTCTCCGGACCAGGCGCTAGTCTGGGCATGTTTTTCTCAGGGTGATGGCAGAGGCGCAAGAGGGCAAAGCGATCATTCAAACACAGCTGCCCCTCTGGCCGCAGCAGAACCGTTACTGCATCTCATTGGCCAACGCGAGGACCAAGCCCAACACCGATGCAGTGGGAAGGACGCCTCACACGCCAGGGTGCGTCGGCAAGTGGCATGGCCAAGTCCAACATCGGTGGGGGAGGGAAATGCACTTTTTCCCGGGACAGGGGAAACCTCTCCTGAAAGGTAATCCAACTCACCACACACACTAAAAGGGAGAACCAGAAGTCACCAGGACTGCCAAGCTTGGAAGTCATATTTTCTCACAGACTCTTGAGTAGCAACAGGCACCCAGCGCAGATCTCCTGGCCACAGAGGAAACAAGGCCTCTGCAGTCTGTTGAGACTTTTGCCCTCACGTTGGAAGACGTAGGCTGCTCCTAAGGCATGTGAGAGGTGGCGGGGTGGCCTGGGCAGTGGGGAGTGCAGGTGAGTGTGGGCTCTGCCGTGCTGACATCATCCCCCCACAGACACACATGACCCTGTGTTTGCGCTTCTCTCTGGGACCAGACCTATCATTAAAGGATTAACTTTCTCCTTGCTCTCCTCCCACGCGTTTCCATGCTGCCTTGGAATGCATCATCAAAGCCCAAAGCAAGGACATTTAAATTCTTTGCCTGGAGGACCTGTTTTCTTGTGTTTAAAGGGATTGTTAGAAGTTCCTAAACTTTGGAGCTGTGTTTTCACTAAGAGAGAGGAACGAATAGAAAAAGCTCCCAGTGGATTAATTTATTTGTATTTTGCTCTAGCTCCTGACATTTGGAAAGGGTTTGAGGATCTTATTAATGTTTGCTATTTCTGATTTGCTTTGTAGGATGCTGGATTAAACCATAGACTCTTGGAAAACAGACTTGCTATTTTCCTTTTGAGAGGTTCAAGGTCTGAAACTGCTTTCTCAAGGGCCAGTGGGCAGCCCTCAGCTCTGGAGCTGCCTCTGGTCACCACCCTCACCCCAGCAGACTTTGTGAATAGATCCCATTACTGCTGCTCTCTAAGCCCCCAAAGGACCCCAAACCCTCTCAACGCAGCCACTACTGCGTTGCCAAAGTTGCCATCCTTGCTGTAAAACCCTTTAATTTCTCACTTGCCAGTAAAATAACTTTATCAACATCTTTACAGAGTTCTGATGAAGATACCACCGTCTTCTGTTCTAGTTCTTGTTATGCTACTACTGTACTCAGAAACTGTCAGCGTCCAAACTCCTTAGCTGGCAATCAAGGTTGTCCACCATCTGACACTTTCACTGCCCAGGACTAATGTTCTTCTGATCCCTTTATCACCCCTTGTGGTAGTCAGAATTCTAATTTCCCCCCAAGATTCTTGCCCTCACTCACCCTAAAATAGGGGAGACACACAAGTCAAAAGGCAAGTACTACAGAGAGTGGTAGCTGCTTAGAGAACACAAGGAGGGGGCCTTATGAGCTGAGTCCTGAAGAGCATCTAGGAATCATCCTGAGAAACTGGGCTAATTGAGAGTATGGCAGAAGCTGGAAACAGAATGAGCAAAGTCTTGGCAGTGAGAGAGAGATGGAGGTGCTGTTTTCTGAGATGGGAACATGGGAAAGGAGCACAGAAGGAAAAAACTAAGAGTTTCCATTTTGGACATGTTAAGTTTTAGATGGCTATTAGACATGAGTACTAGTTAGGGTGATACTACCGACTATAACATAAATCCTCATATTTCCATGGCTTAAAACAAGTTTATTTCTCACTGATATAATAGACCAATGCAGGTGTTCTTGTTGGATGAGGACCTTCCACATGATGTCTCAAGGACCCAGGCTCCTTCCACATTGTGGCTCAACCCTTCTTAGGGCTGCATTTCACTGACAGGTGGCAAATAGAATGTGGGGAAGAGGCACTGGAATAGACTAGTAACATGCTTCCACTTCATGGGGTGGAAGGCAGGAAAGGTAGTTCTTGGTCAGGTGGCTGCATCTTAGAGACAACCATACTACGGAGGGAAGCACATGAAACTTGGATGTTTAGTCATCTACCCCAACACCCAAGTGAAAATGTCAGTTGCCTTGTAGAATGCAAGTATCATAGGCAGGGGCAAGATTGAAATTGGAGATGTAAACTTGGGAGTCACAGCATGTAAAGGATATAAAGAGCCATGGAGACTGGATTAAATCAGTAGGGCGGGCATCCACAATTGTGAGCTATGGGCTGGCCGCCTTTTTCCATTAAAGTTGTATTGGAACATAGCCTTCACATGTTGTCTATAGCTGCTTTCGCAACGATGACACCACTCTCCCAAAGAAAGTGCTGCTAATTGTTCTGTGTCCTTCTAGAAAGTTTACCTATGACTATCTATCATATATCATCTACCTACTCAACCTCACACATATGTGCACAAACATACATAGTGATGGAAAATACTTGCATATACATTTATCGAGGCTTGTATGAATACTTCAAGTAACAAAAATGGGATCACACCATACATATTGTTTTAGGACTTACCTCTTTTTACCTTTACTATATCTTGAAAATTTTTCTATAACAGTGCATGTACTAGGTGTCTATCTGTCTGCCTGTCTTTCTCTCTGTCCTTAGTAGCTGCCAGTATCCTGTTGTATGGATTTATCATAAAACAGTCCTCTATTAATTGGCAATTAGATTATTTATTATTTTTTAACTCTTTCAATACCATAATGCACATCCTTATAGATTATTTTTGAGCAGTAATACAAGTCTGTCTACAAGATGAAAGTCCTAGGAGGTAAGTCGCAAGGTCAGAAGAGTGTACATTTTTATTCTGATAGTTATTGGCCAATTGCCCTCTGAAGAAGTTGTGCCAATATGCATTCCCACCAACAGTGTATGAGTGTTTATTAGTTTCCTAACCATTTAAAAACTCAGAAGGGTTTGAGTAAGCTGCTATGGAAATATATTAACAAATGAGGAGAGTGGTCACTGTGTTATGGAATGACTCTGACTTCGGTTCCTTTAGTATATGATCCATAACATAATCTTTAATATGCTATGTCTACCTAATGTGAATCTCGGTTGATTCAAAACAGCATTTTACACTATACATTGAACATTTTGAATTGGGATTTGAGCAATACTGTGTGGCTCGTATGAAACCCTATCAATATAATAGCTTGCTTTGCCTTTCAATGTGACAGCCATGAAAAGGTATATTAAATATATCTATCATGTGATAAATGAAAGAGTTTTCTATTAAAAAATGTCTCCCACACTTCTCCCAGGTTCTGTTGCAATGCAAATTTTGCATTATGGTTCTTAGTACATTTTTTCTTGTAGCTAGATCTTTATTAAAGTCAGTCAAAGGCTGTGCTTTTCATGTTGTGAGTAGGTGTCATAATTATCTAATGCAACTGCTCCAAAAATCAGATTGGTAATTAGCTGGACCAACTGATTGGTATGACTTCCTGGATGCAGATCTTTAATGTTGAACCATTTACTCTGTGCTTGCAGGATTTGTCTGTGTGTTTCCTACGTGTGATGAGAGCTTTTCGATAATTAGCTCCTAGGGGATGTTGGATTCCAATAGTTAAAGAGTAATTACAGCCTCACGAAAAGTGAAATGACTTCAGCTTCCTTTTGTTGTGGTTTAATTGTATGCAACAAGTCCAGGAGGCGTCTCATTTCAAATTGGGATAGTGAAGATGTAGCTTTCATTTAAAAAAAAAAAAAGAAAGTGTGAATTTGGTAAAATGGCAAATTGGTCTAATTTTGAAAACAAACAAGCAAACCACTCCATTAAAAAAAAAAAGCCTTGTGTTATTTCATTAGTTCATAATTTTGATTACAAATTAAACTGTGGCAGGGCAAGAAGTTGTAAGGTTATAATACGATGAGATAGGACTTGAAAAATTTCACATCAAAAGGCATCAGCTGGGGGAATGCCATTGCAATAGACTGTTAATTAGTGCCAACCGCAAAAACAAAGAAAAAGAGAATGACAGGCCAGTTCTCACAGGTCCTATAGTTTGGGGTTGAAGTGGGAAGAAAACATACTAAAAAGAATATACTTTCTTCAGTACCTGTCCTGTTATTTTTGAAAAATTGGCTTCTTTGGGGAAAAAGTTTTAAATCCAACTGTACCAAGATATTTTTCAGTCCAAGCAACTGTGAAGTGATAAAGGATGCTACTTTATGCAATAATGTGTTAGTCAGCTATTGCGGCAGTAATGCTGCCTAACAAACCACCCCAAAACTCAGTGTCTTAAAATAACGAGCATTTGTTTGCCTGCCATGGGTTGGCTGCAACATGACTGGATGAGGCTGGAGTTCAGGATCATGGCTCCAGGATCCAAGCTGTAGGTTGGGCTCAGGTTGGCTTCACTGTCGTCCTTGGGCCAACAGCTACTCACAGGATGTTCTCATGGGGAACAGCGGAAGCACAAGAGCTAAACCAAAATAAGTAAGGACACAGAGGTTTCTTCTCAGGGCATGTCAATGGTGCTTCCATTCACCAAAGCAAGTCACATGGCCCAGCCCAAGGTCAGTGGGGCGGAGAGGTGTGCTCTGCCTAGAATTCAAGGAGGGGAGGAAATAGGTACTAAACAGTCATTCAAGTTATCACAGCAACCTGTTGATTATGATGGTTGAGAATATTTCCCCCATACATAGGAGTTAAGATCCTCCAACATTTTAATATATATCTGCCTTGATTGTATGAACTTAAGTAGGAAAATATTAAAGCAAAGAAAATATGATGAGACCATTCCACTTGTAGCACTGGGTGAGCTAGAACATAGTAAGAAGCTATACGTCTTGGGCAGTAAGATTCTGGCCAATGGAAACATGAAGCCAACAGACTAAAAAGAGTATTTTCCATCTGTCCGTCTTGAAAATCCTCTAGGAAAGTGATGTTACGTGAAAAGTAGACTTGTTTTGAAAATGCTGAATCTAAAATGACACTATATCCATGCCTTGTTTGAAACCACCCTCTAAGATCGCCTACCCCAGCACCCATGAACTAACCCACCTCGCCGTGGCAGCCTCACCGAAGCCGCGTGCCTTGGAAAGGCTGAGCTAGGGTATGGTTCGCAAGGAGGAGTAAAACTGCAGCAGAGCCTTGGTCAAGTGACATCGCCCAGTCCAGAACCACTGGTCTGTTTTTCACTGTTCCGAAGCAGATCGTGGAGGAATTCCAGCCACTCTGTGTCCCTTTGTCAAACAACTGGAGGAGACTGGAGATGTCCCCACACACCCCTGTCCTTGTCCATTCCATGAAGGGTGATGGCAATAAAAACCAAAACAAAGACTCGTTGCTTATGAACTTGGTTTTGGAAATTGCAGTGGCCCCTTGGAAATGGTGAAAATGTTGCCCGAAAGGAAGCTCACGGCATCCGTGTGTAGCCGGCCCTGCCTGCGCCTGGCCCTGTCCCCTTGTCATTCTCCATGCCCGTCTGCGACATTTTGATGACTTTTTACTCTAAACACCTGTCCCTCTCTGCCCAAGAATATTTTCTGGCTGCTGGAGTGGGCTTGGCCCATACACCAGGCAGGCTCGAAATGCTGGAGAAGTTCATACCCCCAGCGGGCAGCTCTCAACCGTGGTGGGTGGGTGTGGGTGCCTCAGCGCCCAAGCTTCGTCACTCCCTGTTCGGGGCAATTCTGAAGCATGTTCTCTCCCCTCTCCTAGGATTTGGGGGCAAGACGGAGCCCGAGTGGCCCACAGAGTAACCTGCTTGATAATGTAGCCTTTATTGCCTGCCTTTCATTCCCTGCCTCACCTCCCCACCCCCCTGCAGGTGCTTCCTGGGATCCCCTCCAAAATAAACTGCTTGCACTCAAATCCCCGTGTCAGGGGCTGTTTCGTGGGAAACCCGACCTGAGACGCTGTGCACCTGCAGAGCTTGACAACTCATCTGGTTTTGCTACTTGGAGAATAAAGAAGCTCTTTACATATCCCGGCTCACCGGCGTTGCCAGAGGATTCCACGAGTGTCAAAACAGTCTGCCATCAATACTGACGGGCGCCTGGTGGACTGCAGGGCCTGGTCTCCAAGGTGTCAGAGCCAGGCCCAAGTCCACCGCCCTTCCAGGGGCTTGGCAGGAGACGGGAGCAGGCCGCGGAGGCTCGGTCCTGTATCCTGAGGTGCCCTAGTTCCCCGGGGGGTCCCAGCACACTCCACTGACCTTGGGGCAGCAGGTGAGTGCCCATTCTCAAAACGAGGAGGAAAATCTTCCTTGCATCTTGGCATTCTTGGCAGATGTGTTTTAACCCAATGAACAGGATAAACCTTTTAATTCATAACAGTTACGGAAACTGTTGCAACAAAACTCTGAGCCCCTTAGCTCATGATGAAGGGACTGGTGGGGGAGAGTTGACATATTTCCTTGATGTTAAGATACAATCTATTGTAAGATATGCAGTTACTTTAATAACAGTTCCAGTGGAGAAGGGGGCATTGCCCACATCAAAAGTGCTCATGGGCTGGAAGAGGGCAAACTGTGTTCTGAAATGCTAACGCTGCCTGTGGGGATGGAGCAATTATGGGGTGGAACCTGGTCAGTGGAAGGACCTTGCAGAGACACTTGAGGTTTGGGGGCAGGTAGAAGCTGATGGACGCCTGGAAAGGCTCCAGTGGCTTTTTGAGGTTCTCTTTTTGCTCAGGGGGCCTTAGAATTGAAACGCATCATTTTCTGATGTCAACGAGGCAGATCCTGGCGAAGATGAGCTCTCTAACCCGACGAAGGAACTGAAGTCGTGGGGAATCCTGGTTCCTTTCTCACTAGCATCACCCCTGCCTGGCCGCAGGAGCAAGGGGAGTCCTGTCACCATTTGCCGCCATCAGGCTTGTGCATCTGCTTTGTCAGCACTTGTCGCTCTCAGAGTGAACGAGAAATGAAATGGGTCAGATGTCAACGCTGACCATGTTGAAGATCAATCCACAGGTTCACCTTCTTAGTCCATCCACCCAAAAACTTCCAGTGGAAATTTACTCTTGAGTAGAATTAAAGTTTACTTATTTTTAAAAAAATTATATAATCTGTATCTATTTCCTTTTGAGGGAGAGAGAAGTAGCCATTTATTTTTGTCTGAAAGAAAAATAAAAGGGGAAGAGACTAAATTTTTATGAAGGCCCATCTTATTGATATGAGAGGGATACGCTTCCAATGCAATAAATGAGCGATGTGCCCAGTTTTGCATGTGAGTGCATTTTCCTGAGGTCCACGGGTTCTTTTAGATTTTCAATGGGATCTCAGTCTCCAAATTATTTTTTTAAATTAGTGCTTCCATAGAGCATTTTTGGAAACTGAGGCTTCAAGGAGTGTATTGCGTTATGAGTATATATAAAGAGGTATTTTTGAAGTTATTAAAATAAGTGTATTTTTTTTTTCTCTTAAAAATGGCCAAGTTCTTCTTGCAGTGTTGACTTAACTATTAATTAACCTAATAATCCTCACCAACCTTCTTATACAGTAGAAAAAAACAAAACATTTGCTCTTTGGGCCAATCGCAAATGCTCTCTTAGTAAATTCAGCTTAAGAAGGCTTTGCAGCCCATGTCTTCTTTGTTACCTTTGAGTAAATCTCAATTTCAGCCTATTTCTTTGTAAACACTGAGTAATCTTGTAGGAATGCTCTCTCCCTTGCTTAAGGACAATTTGTCATTTCTGTCCACAGTGTCTCTCCTCACCTCCACCCTCACTCCAAAAGTCTTAACGAATTTCCTCTCCTTCAGAACCTATATAAATATATGTTTCTTTGTGATGCTAAAGACTAATCTTTGTTTTTTCAGGCTTTTAGGAGGGATACTTACCTTAATCCTCTTAGGTCTGTGTGACTTGACACGAGAGCACTTGGAAGGTTTCCTGTTTCAAGGAGCGGGCTGTCCTCGGACCTGCGGGGTGGCCGTCCCCGGAATTCCTGCCCTATGGCCCTATAGGGAGCATTTGAAGAGATGTGTGGCTCCCGTTACTGCCGGTGCTCGGCTGTCCACCAGTGGGGCATTTAACAAAGAGAAAGGAAAAGAGAAAAAATGAAAGAAAAGGGAGGAGACTCGAGGGGAGGGGGAGAGAAAGGTCGAGGGGAGGGGAGGGGAGGGGAGGGGAGGGGAGGGGAGGGGAGGGGAGGGGAGGGGAGGGGAGGGGAGGGGAGGGGAGGGGAGGGGAGGGGAGGGGAGGGGAGGGGAGGGGAGGACTCACATTACAATACATTGTTTCTACTTTTCTACTCTTGAAATACAACCAGTTTCCCAATTGTGGAAGTGTTTCTTCTCTTTTTCCTCTCTCTCTCTTTTTCTTAAGGTGTTAAAAATCCCGCTTATTTCATTAAAATACTGGATTCCCGTGATCCGACATGTGCGTTTGAGAATAAGGCACAGCGATTCTGAGTCGGCGTTCAAGGCTGTCCGTAAGTGACCCACGCCGTCACGTTGCTGGTCAACCCCCCAGCCCCCAGCCGCTCACCTTGAGGAAGGCCCCCCTCTCCCAGGGCATTTACGAAGCCCCCGGCACTGCCCAAGAGGCAAAGGGGTGCGGCCCCCGGGAGGGGTGCTCACATTGAGCCATGGGCAAGACTTGGTTTGTTCGTCTCAAGGACTCCCTCTGGCTATTTTCTGGGACTTAGGGAAACTCAGTTAATACTCAAGAACTGGCCTGCCTTCTTAAGATGGAAACCCATGTCTCTTGAAATAGAGTTCCCAGGCCTCCATCCGCATCATAAGCATTTAGGGGAGCTGTTAAAAATGTGAATTCCCATGTCCCAGACCTGCCGAATTCGAATTTCCGGGCATGGAGACCGGGAATCTGCTTTCCCAGCAAGCTGCCCTGGTGATTGTGTCCTAACTGAAGTTTGAGAATCGCTTGCCTAGCTTCCCACCCCACCCCTGACTGCTTCAGCTCCTGCTAGGCGACCCCTGCTAGGGGCCCTCTCTCGTCCCCGCTTCCTCCCCTTAATGGCAATGCCGGAGGTGGGGCTGGTCTGGGAATCTGTTGGTTTTTCCTGTTTGGCTTTGATTTGTCCCCACTCCACGAGATCAGTCTCAGATTTTCCTCTGGGGGAACCACACTTTTCCTACTTCTAACTCTTATAATCAGCCAGGGACCCACATCGTCACACATGTAGGAGCGGGCATGGGACCCAGGCCTGGCCAACCAGCACATTCCACCCCTCTGCACCCCCTCCCTCACCCCATGATTGGGTCTGTGTTGGACACATGACTAAGCTAATTCTATGACATGCAACCTGGGGATTTTGTTAGGAAAACACAGAGAGACCCTCTTTTTTGCTGGGGTTGCTGGCAACAAGAATAATGTAATCCTGGAACCGCCGGGGAGGAGGCAGAGTCAGCTGTGTGTCGCCAGCAAGAGGCAAAAGGGGCTGAGAAATGACAAGGGGGCAACTGAGATCCTGCCCACCTTATCCGAGTCTCTGGATTCAGACCCATCTGCAGATACACCCCCTCAGGGGTTTTCAGTTCCCTGAGACAGCATATCCCCTTTCCTGTTTCTGCCAGTTAGACTTGGGATTCTGACACTGCACAAAAAGAGCCTTATAATGGAGGGAAAGTGGAAATAACGGGTCTCCTCCAGGTTCAGTATTGATCTGGGTTAGACCAAACACTGAGTGTTTGGTGCAGGTCAAGCCTTAGATCTACTGGTATTCAATAAGATAGGCTGGGGAAATGGTCTGGAAGCTCAGGGGAATGGATAACTCTTGGGTTGACTCTAACAGTCTCTCAAACTAAGTCAAGGTCTAGAACATTCTATAAAATAGTCCTGAACACCCACTATGTCAAGAATGAGCACCCTTATGGGGACAAATATTTGGATTGCAGTCTCATGGAAAATTTCAGGCCTAACCCTGATAATACACTCTCTCCAGACTCCATAATTTGTGTGTGGCCTGTGGCTGGACCACACCACCCAGTTCATTATTATGGTAGACGTCTCAGGTTTTAACGATAACTACTTGAATTCATGGGAAGGAATAAGCTCTGTAGTCATGACCATTGGGAGGGAGTTCAATATGCCATTAAGAACAAGGATTTTGAAGTTGGACAGAAGTGACTCCAAGTCTTGACTCTAGTTATTGCTATCTGCCTAATCTGGGCAAGCTGCTGAGGAATTTTGTGCGTATAAGGTGATAGTGGCGCCCTGTGTGCAGGTAACTGCAAGAATCAAGTGAGATAATGTATGTAAGGTGCTTAGCGCAATGCCTGGCCCATAGCAGTTACCCAGTTAACCTTAACCCCTCTTACTATTGGCCTCACTATACCTCTTTGACACTTTTGTTTCACTTTTACCATATATGTTGATACATTTCATAAATGTCTCTCCCACTGCCCACCCTTGGGCTCAAATGTATAAGCTCTTCGCAGCAGGTGTTTCTGTTTACCAACTATGGTTGGCTATAGGACTTTGGGCCTCAATTTACCTGTCTGTGAGTCTGAGAACACTATGTACTTGGTAACCAACTAACTGAAAGTTCCCAGGAAAACATCTCCATTTTGTATTCCTTAATCACTAATTTTATCAAGGTATTTAAAAATATTGTATTTTTCATCTGCCGGAGGAACTGTAGATGTAACTTTATGTGCATGGCCGAATCAGTTGACTTCCGTGCTTTACATTTTTACTGCAAATGCTATCAATTGGTAGGAATCATCTTTTGAAGCTTCCAAATTAGAAGATAAATTGCATTTTTTAAATACCCAAAGATTTCCTCCATTTTTTTTCCGTTTCTTTGATGCATGTAATTCTTTTGACTTCAGCCCAATTCTCATCTTTTGGCAAATGACCAATTCCCAGATTCCAAGCAATATTCAGAATGTATTCAGCTAAAACAAATCAAGTCCGACAGTTGTCACAGAAGCATTTAACTAAAATTACTTCAACATTTTAACAATGCTTGACGTTTTCAGGGATGTCTTTGAAGTACAGAGCTCCCCAAATATTTAGTGTTAACAGTTTTAGACAGGTGTTTCGCCAGAGACATGCAAAGATGTGTTGAGTGAAGATTATTATTTTACAGCGAGCTTAGCCTCTGGAAAAATATTTATGTCTTAATTGGATGGAATTCCACCTGTCATTTTATCAAACACTTTGCTTATGGTCCATTTTGCTTAGAGTCCAAGAAAAATGAAAGTATTTTAGTTGCGAGAATTAATGTGACACATGTTTGGGCTTTGTGGAATCACAGCATTTGTTTGGCGATAATTATAAGAGAGTGTTTTTGGAACCTGAACGGAGTTTGCAATTAGAATATACAAAATTGGGTCCGAAAAGAAAGCTTAAGAAAGAAGAAGCGTGACAAAAAATATCGCCAAGGCCCTTGGAGAGAAAAACCAAAGTTACAGCACTGAAAAGTCACTTAATTAAAACTCAGATGGATAAAGGCAAACAACACATTTTCTGGGAGCTTCTGCCCATTCTAGGGATCAGTTGTGTTAGTACCTGGCGCATAGTAGGTCCTCAAAAGGAGGGAGCATCTTGCCTTTCTCTCCCTTGCTTTTCTCTTATTTTATGTCATCTTTCTACCGGCTGTTTTGGTCATCTACAAGATGATTTCAACAAGGAATCTTGAAGATAGAAGCCGGAACTTGGCTGGGTTTTGAAAATCAGCCTTTAGATCAGAGGGAAGAAATCTCCCTCCTTTGCTCAGAAAGTTCTCGATGTGAGTGTAGTTGGTGCAGCGTCAGGGTGCCGACTCCATGGCCGAGAGGAACGCATTTGGTTACCATGTTGACGCTGAGAGGGGCTGCGTCCGTCCCTGATACATTCTGTTTAAGCCCCAACCTTGTAATGGATGAGTGTCAGCTCTGGGTGGGTCTCGGTGAGCCCCGTTGTCACCTTCGAGATGGGACCCTAAAGGGACAAGTGGGTCAGAGGAGAGGTGTTTGCAGTTGGGGCGCAAGCGATTGTGTGTTGGAGGCACTTTCAGAGCCTCCCATTTTGGGTGGTAGGATCCAAAAACCTAAGCAGTAGAAGGTCCAGCTCAAATCAAAACGCAAGATCTCACTTCTGTGAGGTGGGCTCTAGGGAAACAGAATGAAGGAAAAACGCAAGTGGAGGAATGGATTCGGGGGTTCCCGAGGCCTCGCGATGGCACCCCCACCCCCCCATCCCACCCCCCCAATATGTCTCGAAGGTTGGACACTGTGATTTGCTTTCGACAATGTTGAGTCATATCCGAGTATAGTTTCATTCTTGCCCTTGTCACCAGCTGTGACAAGTTGCAGCTGTGACAGTTGGGTTTCCTGGTCATTGGTAGCGGTTCCTCCTTGATCTTGCGGCAACCGAGCAGCCAGCACTCTGAGAATGTTAAATAACACAGACGGGGGGAGGGCAAGCCCGGGGCCGGCTCGCTGGTACTAAGACTTTGGGGCTTCGTTCAATAGACAGACTGTTCCTCTGGACAAGCCGTGCTGTGCAGAGCATTTTCTAAGAGAGAGTATTTGGAGGGGAGATGGGCTAAGAGGCTCAGTTCTTTTTAAATGATGACTTACAGTGTTAGTCAATTATTGTTTAAATGTTAGTGGGGAAAACTGGAGTGGGGTGTTGAGATTGGAGAAGCGTACAGATGGACTGGACTCTTCCAACCGCTGCATTTTACCCCAACCCAGAGGCCAGCGCAGCTCACGAGAAGCAAGAGGAATTGGTGACCCCACTCCAAGCATGGGAAGCCCTCTAGGACATGCCTAGTCTTTCAGGGGATTCTGGAAGGTAGGGGGTGACTGATGGTTGTTTGGGTTTGGGGGAGACTTTTTTCCATTCCATGTAACTCTGGTTTCTGTCCAGTTAGCTCCGTTCCACGGATTCCTACACACACTTCCATGCTACCCACGCCCCAAAGTGCCTCAGCTAAGCCCTGAGACTTAGACTTGGTTTTGCTTTAAAGCCCACTCCCATCTGCCCTTCGTACGCACAGCAGACTTGGCTAAAGTTTGGGAACAGAGACGGAGGGTGTTTACATCTCCGAAGAGAACTCACCTGAAAGTGGAGTGTCAGGTATTCCTGTGCTCAGTGGTGTTTGCCAGAGGACTTGGTGACTTTCTCTGTCCTTGCTCAGAAGTCACCTCCTCTCCCAGCTTCTTCATGGTTTTTATGCAGAGAAATAGGAAACTAGGCCGGGTCACCTGGAAATACCACTTGAGCTCCGAGGAAGCACTGTTACCCTTGGGAAGGAGTGGGCGTTGTTCCCCCAGGTGAGCTTCAAATAGGCAAACAGGGCCTGGGGAAGCGAAATCATCTGCGCAGCTAAACGCCAGCGCCAGGGCCCCAACACACAGGTCTGCGATGCGTGGCCTTACTTCTGAGGCCCATTATTTTTTAATTCTTTATTTATCGATTTGAGAGAGAGAGACATCGATTTGTTGTTCCGCTTCTTTATGCATCATTGGTTGATTCTTGTATGTTCCCTGACCGGGAACTGAACTGGCCACCTTGGCGCATCGGGAAGATGCTCTAACCAACTGAGCTACGGGCCAGGGCTGAGGCCCGTCGTCACCACACGCGTCTCCACAGGCCTGCCTAGGGCCCACTCTACTGCCAGTTCTCCAATTATTCAGTGTTCACACACTCAGCACTAAAACTTGAGTGAACAAAGCGAAGTCCTTCTCAATAAATGGAAGGCGCTCGAGAACCTGGCTCAGCTTCCAGGATGCTATTTATTGCAAACTCCAAAAGACACACTGAGGAGCCATGCGGGGCCCTGTGGGGAGACAGAAACGGATGAAGCAGAGCCGCCGCTCCCCCCTTCCCAGGAGCAACACGGGCAGGTGCTCTGCTCCTCAAATAGGCCTTGAGCTGCTGCAGGCTCCGGGGGACGAGGGAGCCCAGGCAGGCATGGTGTCTGCCCTCAGGTGACAGCAGGAGTTTACTTATGGAGGCCATGATGTCAGAAACAAAAACTGGCTTAGATTTTCTGACAAGCTCAAAGATATTTATGGCTGTGTGTGGAGACACGTGTGTGAGTTAGGCACCGTCCCAGCAAAGGGGGTAACCGTTGCTTTCTGGGGGGAGCAGGGATATTCCAAGTCCTAACACAGCCCCTGCCAACTGTCAGCTCTCGCCAAGCCCTCTTTGACTCTCTCTGCTGCTCCCGAGTCCTTAGTCTTGTCACCCTTCTGATGACCGCAGGCCTTCTTAAACTTGAAGCCCTGTGCCTGGACACTGTGCCACCTGCTTCCGCCAACCCCACCCTCTGCTCCCCTCCACGCCTCCTGGCTGGTTCCACTCACCCCGTAACCCTCTCCTTCAATTGTAATTATTACTTAATAGTATAATTTTAAAAATCTCATCACCTTTCACTTACAGAAAAATATCATGTGTGTTTTTTATCTGATTCCTGGCATCAAAAATAGGGCTTAGTACATGGTAGATGCCCAGAAAATAGCTGTCCAAATGAAAGGGAAAAGTTTAGGTCAGCTGAGGGCAGGAGTGATGCTTTCTAAATAGATACTCCTCAGAAAACTTTATGGATATGGCAAGAGTGCTGCTGTGTCTTAAACGAGGGTATATCAACTGGTATTCTGGGTTGCAAGCAACAGAAGTGGGCAGAGGCTGACTTTAGGAAAGGAATTTATTGGAACCAATGTATTGGCTTAAGAGCCCATGGAGAACCAGAACTTGAGACTGAACCAAGGGAGGTCCAGCAGTGAGGAACATGGCCAAGTTCACTCCAGTGAACAACTTGGGGGCCACGGTGCTAGTCACAGGACTCTGCTGGATCTCACCCCTGCTGCCTGACTCAGTATGGTTCCCATGAAGATGTTCCCCACTGCCCTGCATCTTTGATTCCCTCCTGCAAGAATCTAGGTCCGGATGAGGGCATTCGATTGGCAGTCGGGTTGTTTGCCTGCATATCTGCTGCCAGGAATTGGGAAGGGGATTATCTTGCCCTGTAGCTTTCATAGTGGAATGAGTGCCTTCATCCCACCAACACTCACAGGATGAGGGATTCTCCAGTTATGGACTGAGTTGTATCCCCCAAAACCCACATGTTGAAGTCCTAACCTCCAGTACCTCAGAATGTCACTGCATTTGGAGATAGGGTCTTTAAAGAGATAACTACATTTAAAACGAGATCATTAGGGTTGACCTTAATCCTATATGACTGGTGTCTTTCTAAGAAGAGATTAGGACACAGACACACGCAGAGGGAAGACCATGTGAAGATTCAGGGAGAAGATGGCCAACTAGGAGCCAAGGAGAGAGGCCTCAGAAGAAACCGACCCTGCTGGAGCCTCAGATTTCCAGCCTCCAGAACTGTAAGAAAATATATTTCTGTTACTTGAGCCCCACAGTGTGTGATTCTTTGTCACGGCAGCTCCAGCAAACTAATCCACTTTCCAAACACTTAGGCTCTGCAAATAAAGATGTGGTGGTGTAGGTAGCTGGAGCTGGAAGGAAAGATACAGTGAGTAAAGGAATTCCCGCAGCATTAACCTTTCAAGCCAAGACATGGAGGCGGAAAATGCGTTCAAGACTGGAATGTGGGAGGAAAGAATGCACAAAAAGCTGGAAAGGTGAGTGGTCAAATCTGATCTAGGGCACTGGGTTCTAGATAGAGATGCCTGGTCTATCCACTAGTCTTTGGAACCTCAGCAGCAAACAGGGCCAGGGAATAGATGTGGGATGTAAAGTTAGACCGTGTGGGAAGCCCAGCATTTTTTCTTGCCTCTTTTTCTGTCTTGTACAAACTTTAAAAGTTGAAAGACATTGCGGAGCATCAAAGATGTCTATAAAATGAAGACAGAAATTGAAAGAAGGTTTCTTTTCTTCAGGGGTGGAAATGTTTGCTGGCTTGAAACCTTTATGGGCACAAAGGCACTTCAAGGCCCATTGATTTGAGTGAATTTTGGAGAAATTTTTCATGAAGTGATAGGTTTATTGGCCGGGAAGGTATGACGCTTCTTGACCTGGCCCCTTCAGCGCCGCCTGTGAAATGACTTTGAGTCTCTTGACCCAGTGAGTGAAATTGGAGCGGGTGCCTCTCCCGGCTGTGACCTGCGGTGGGGGGCGCTGCCGATGGTATCAGCGAGGGCCCTGCTCATCCGCTCCCTACATGCCGGCCTTTGTGTGCTCGCGGGAGAGGGGGCCGGGAGCACAGGGCCAGGTGTGGCTGATGGGGCCTGATAAACCCACACAAAAAGCCGCTGTAGTGCTCAAAGGGTCTCCAGTGTAGCTCTTTAATTTCCTCGCTGAGAAATGTTTCTCCCCTTTTCATCCCCAGCCTTTATCTTAACTTCTAATCGCAGCAAAGCGGCAGCCTTTCAAATTGAACAAATAGGTTCCTCTGCCCGTGACAAGATGTGCCTCATTTTCTCGGCAAGCCTTCAGCAAGGTCACACCTTTTTAATTTATTTTCTGTAAGAAAAATCTAGTTGCTGGATAGAACAAGGGCCAGATCTCGCTAGAGGTCATTTCTCGGGCTAGTCATAAAGGGGACGGGATTAGAGCCACTTAATATCCTGGCCCTCGCTGCTCTGCCCACCGACCACCAGCGCATCGGTAGCTCTGCCCTCTTACTGTGCTGGGGTGGGGGGGTGTCCCGTGGATTTATCTGTATTTTAAACATTACTTTACTCTCTAACACATACTTATTTAAAAATGTGAATGAAAGATCATGAATTGGTGTGTGTTTAACAGTTTCTAATACAAAATAAAGGGACAGACATAGTTGGCCCATAATTGACTTGATTTATTTATTAATGTATCTTGCCCACCACTCCATGTGTTCCCCCGCCCTGCCCCGTCATTTGAAAATCGAGGGGAACAATTTTAATCTGAAATAAAGGCAAAGCCATCATTCTTTAAATTTCAGTTATTGGGTAATTTACTAAAACATTTGGCCAACTCTCTACGTGGGCCCCCAATTCTTTTGTTTTGCATTAAATAACTATTTTTCTGATTGTGAAAATAGTCCCCAGATATATTCATATATGTAAATACGTGGAAAGGTGTCCGGGAGAATACACAGGGTGGGCAATAGTAGGTCTGCAGTTGTTCGCATGGAAAATAACGCAGGAATTAATAAGTAACATTCGAGAATAAACCCTGTGCTTTGCTTCGTCAGGACTGTAAACCTGCTTCTGCAAACCCAGCCCGTCTATTAAGCTCCACTGGCTATTAGTCCTGGGGGTGAACAGGGGCGGTAGGAAGGAGGGGCTCCACATATTAACCCATTCCTTGAATACTTTACAGTGCATTTACATTCAAAACATTTTAAAGGAAAAGTAAACAAAAGCACCTTTCTTTTGGGAGAAAATTAAGAACATGATAGAAAGTATAGCAAATAAATAAAAGCCACCTATTAGCTTACCTTCCAGGAAAAATTATTGATGACATTTTGTTGCATGTTTCCCATTGTGAGCATTTCTGAACTTTCTTGAAAGTTCTTTTAAATAGAGGCTTCAATGCGTGTGCGCTGTTCCATCACATATGCATACCTAATGCGCTTGGACATTTTAAAACCTGCTTCTTGTTTTCAATTTGTGGGCATATTCAGGGAAATATTATAATAAACATCCTCACATATACATATTTGTGGACATTTCAGATCCTTTCCTTAAGCTGGAGAAATTCCTAGAAGTTGAGTTACTAGTTCAAAGTCGAGGACAGCATCAGGACTGTTGATATATTTTGCCAAATTGAACTCTAGGAAGAGTATATCTGTGTAAATTACTACCAGCAGTATTTCAAAATATCTAGTATAATTTTTTTTCTTCTTTTTTGATAACTCTCCAAGTTTGATGATGGAAATAGTAATGGATTGTTTTAATTTGTATTTTTAAATTATTAGTGATGCTAAACATGTATTATTCTTTTATTGTTTGTTGGTATTTCTAATGAATCAGTTTTTTGCCATCTTTAACCACTTTTTTTAAAATTAGGGTTTTCATTTTTGCTTTACACTCATTAGAGTTTAAAGATACTAATCCTTTGTATACAAAATGATTTTCATTCTACCTAATTTGTTATCTACCTTTTGATTTTAATTATTTTTAAAAAGATCATTGTTTTTTTCCATTTTTTGCACTTAAACCTACTACTTGTGTCCTTCATGGTATTTCTGTTTGCATTTAGGCTTAGAAACATTTTTTCCACCTTAAATGCAATTAACTAATATTCTACTCAGATACTTACACTTTCACTTTTTACTGGTAACTCTGTATTTTTTTAGAGTTTATTTTTATATGGAATAAGATAGGAATTAAATTTTATTTTTAAATAGTTAATTGATTGTTCTAAAACTACTTATTGTAATTCATTTCCTCAAGAATTTGAAATTCTAAAATCGATATCCTGTTCCATTTATTTCTTTGTCTACGCTTGTGTCAATAACACTCTGGTTTAATAATTGTAGTTTTATAATATGTTTTACATACTTGTCAATTTATTATTCATTATTCTTCTCTTTCACAACATCTTCAATAGTCTTGCCCATTTAATTTTCAGATAAATTTAAAATTCCCCTGTCATTCAGTACTTACTTATAAACATTTAGTTCAGGCATATCTCAGAGATATTGCAGGTTTGGTTCCAGACCAGCACAATAAACTGAGTTGTAATCTTGCTGATGGAGGTTCTTGCTTTTAATTTGTAAAAAAATCAAAAAACAAAAAAGCAACATCTGTGAAGGGCAATAAAGTGAAGTGCAATAAATTGAGGTGTGCCTGCTTTTAATCAATAAACATTTTTGACTGTACAAATGGATAAGTGATTTTATTGGAATTGAATTAAACCTATCATTGAGAAGTATTGACATCTTTGCAATATTAACTTTCCTATCCATGGGCATGGTTTGCCATTTTTTACTTTTTAAAAATTGTATTTTTCAATAATGTTTTTCCTTCACATAGGCCTTAAGTATTTCTATTAAGTTTATTCTTATGTATTTCAAATTTTTACTGCTATAGTAAATGAATGGTAATTCTATTTCAAGATGCCAAGTATTAGGTTGCATTTAAGAAAATTTACTTTGAAAGACTTGATATTAGTAGATAGAAACACAAGGTACTTCAAGGTCACTCTCATTATGCCCATTGGGTATATGTTTTGGAATGACTTTTCTTGAAAATAATTCCTTCACTCATTTGTTTATTTATTCTACAATCAAGAAATCATCCAATTCATCACTCAATAAATATTTATTGAGTCTCTACTATGTGCCAGGCTGGTTGGTGATACAATGTTGAACAAAAGTAGACATGGCCCCTGCTCTAATGGAGTTGACCCTCCAGTGGCGAGACTTCCACAAGTAAAAGAAAAGGTGTAAGTATGGTAAATCCTATGAGAACGGACCTGGTTAGAGAGGTCAGAGAAACCTTTCCTAAGGAAGCAATAATGAAGATGAGGACTGGAGGACTGAAGGAGAGATAGGTGTGAACTAGGGAAATAGGGGCGAAAGATTGTTCCAGGAAGAAGAAACAGTATGTTCAAAGGCCCTGCGGCTGGAGGCAGTGCCGTGCATTTGAGCTATGCAAAGAAGTTCAATGTGGCTGAAGTGCAGAGAACAAAGGGTGCGTGGAGAGGAGGCCAGCGGGGAGGGCGAGACCAGACTACCGGTCCTGGGAGGCCAGGCTAAGGATTTTGGTCTTTATTCCTACAGGAATGGGAAGAGTTGAAGAAGAGAATCGATTTTATTTGTTTTTCAAAATAATTGTTGTGGCTGCAGTTATGGAGAACCGTTTGGAAGAGGCAAGAAGAGATGAGAGTAGAAGAAGGAGAAGACTCGTTCTGGGAGAAATAAATGCAGCTTTGACTAGAGAGGTGCTAGTGGAGGAAGAGAGAAGTGAATGGATTCGGGAGATAGCTGAGATGCACAATTCCCAGGCCTTCCTGGCGGGTTAACCTAACCTTACTGGAGGGCAGGGTGAAGAACGGAGTCCCGGGTTCTTGGCTTGGATAACAGGAGGACTGATGATATCATTCAGTAAAATAGAAAACATAGGAAGAGAACCAGGTTTGAGGTGGAGACCTCTAGTTTGGTTTTAGACGGGTGAATTTTGTGACATCCATGTAGACGCACATGCAAGTTAGCAGTTGCATGTGAGGGTTTGAAGCTCTGGGGAGAGGGCTGAGCTAGGAATCCGCACCTATGAGTCATCTGTAAGCGGGTGGTAATTAAAGCTAGACACTGCCTGGAGAGCAAGCAGGCAGTGATAAGGGAAATATGCACAGGCCGGAGTGAGTCTTAATGGCTGGGAGGAAGGTACTGAGCCTGCAAAGGAGATAAAGAGAATTCAGAGTGAGTGTTAGGTCATCAAAGCCAAGGCATGAGAGTGCCTCAGTTACACCTATGGCCAACTGGTTTTCGACAAGGGTGCCAAGACCGCACAACAAGGAAAGAATAGTTTCTGACAAATGATGTTGGGACAACTGGATATCTACCTGCCAAAGAATGGAGTTGAATCGCTTCTTCACACCATAGGGGAAAATAACTCAGAGCGGATCCGCAACTTAAATATAAGAGCTAAAACCATAAAGTCTTAGAGGAAAACATAGGGTTATGTCTTATGAGCTTGGATTTGGCAACAGATCCTTAGATATGACACCAAAAGCACAGATAACCATTGGGAGAAAATTAGACTCCATCAAAATTAAAAACTTTTGTGCATCAAAGGATATTACCAAGAAAGTGCAAAGGCAACTTACAGAATGAGAGGAAATATTTTCAGATTATATACCCGATAAGATCTAGTATCAAGGTTGCATAAAAAGCTCTAACAACAAAAACACCTTAAAACAACAAAAAGTCAAATGGCCCCATTAAAAAATGGGCAAAGGATTTGAACAGACATTTCTCCAGGTTAGATATACAAATGGCCAGTAAGTATATTAAAAGATGCACCACATCATTACTCATTAGGGAGATTAAGGAAGTGACTAATTCGTTATTAGAGAAATGCAAATCAAATTCTCAGTGAGCTGCAACGTCACACCCACTAGGATGGCTGTAAGTCAAAACAACAACCGCCACCAAACCAGAAAATAACAAGTCTTGGTGAGAGCGTGGTGAACCTGGGATTCTTGTGCACGGCTGGCCAGAAGGTAAAATCGTTCAGTCCTATGGAAAACAGTGTGGCAGACCCTCAGAAAGTTAAACATAGAATGATCACATGACCCCCCAATTCCACTTTTGGAAAGGGACCCAAGAGAACTGAAAACAGATATTTAAACAAGTACACGTACACGCGTGTTCATAGCAACCCTGTTCCCAACGGCCGAAAGCTGAAAGCAGCTCAAAGGTCCAGCAGTGGACGAGTGGACAGGCCCGCCGTGGTCTATATGGGCAACGGCTATTGTTCAGCCATAAAAATAACCAAGTACTGATTCCTGCTACGATGGGGATGAACCTCCAAAACGTGACGGCTAGTGGAAGAGGCCAGACACCAAAGGCTCCATTTCTATGGCTCCATGTCTATGAAATATCCAGAATAGATACATCCGCAGATACAGAGCATGAATTGGCGGTGCCAGGGGCTGGGGAGAGTGGGGAATGGGGAGAAGCCACTTAATGGGTTTCACTTTGAAGTGCTGGAACTGAAAGGAGGGGAGAGAGAGGTACTTTAAGGAGCTATTAGTATGATTTGATTCAAGCTTTCTTTGATCAGGCCCATGCCTTGGGAAATTAGAGCTACACACACACACACACACACACTCACAAATACTTTTCATTTTTGCCGTTTTAAAAAGCAGCATCGTTCCCCACCAGCTGCCTGTGTGGCTACACATTTTTAAGTTCTCAGGTCTTTGTAGAAAATGAGCGATAGGAGCTGATGCGGTTGGCGTGAGCGGGTGAGATGGAGATGCTGTTAGAAACATATCGGCTCTGAAGGCGATCCCTGTACAAAGGGATTTCTACCAGCGGGTTAAAAGATGGGAACCAACCCAGGGGCAGATGGAGTTACTTAGAAGCAGTTAGAGAAAGAATTCAAAGTGCAAGCTGAAACACAAACCTGGATTAAACCTCCCAAATACGAAGGAACTTTCTTTATGAAGTTTGCTTCCCTTTTATTTTTTTTCTCTCTTCAAATCCCAGCCCCAAACTGTATGTCTCAGACAAGCAGGGAGCAAGTGTAATTAACTGAATAGAGCAGTAAAAGGAGAATTATGGGATGCGGAAAACATTTAAATATGATTCATGGGCTTGGAGAGATTGCAGGCATGTGATAGATGCTCGGAAGAGGCATGGGAGAGATTGTGCTGAGAGCTCAACTGGGAAATGACTGACGCGTGCACCCGAAACCTGGCAGCTCATCTAATTAAAAGACTAAATATTTTATAAAGATGAAGCAAGTAAGGTTTCACCAGCACCACACTCTGTGCCAGAAGTGATTAAGCACAAACCCAAAACTGCACAGCTCCTTCTCTCTGCGGGCAGGCCGCCCGCTTCTTCCCTCTGGGAGGCTGGACTTCAGGGCCACTGTGCTCACCTGGTTCACTAGCAGATTTCTTTGGCTGGAATTAGAAAGCCAGTGGGAACCAGGTCCGTGGTACATGGTGAATGGAAAGATATGAGCCGGCGTTCAAAAGGAAAATGAAATAAAAAACCCACAAACCTCTCATGTCATTTGCCCTCTCGCCACCCCCAGCATATCATCAGGGGCCATGCCCACAATGTGAAAGTTGAATCCTTAAGGCTTCTTTAAAAAAACAGTAGAACATCTTTATGATCTTGGAGTAGGCCAAGATTTGTTAGCCAGGGCACAAAAAGAACTAACCATAAAAGAGAAGATTTGATAAGTTAAACTTGAATCAAAATGTAAACCTCTTCTCAATGAAAGAAGCTGTCATGAAAATTAAGAAGCTAACCACAGACTGAGAGAAAATATTCACAAAATATATATTCATATCCACCATATATAAAGAACTCCTATGAATCAATAACAAAAAATACAAACAATCCTATTTTAAATTGGGCAAGGCAAAACAAAAACAACCCCCAAATGGCCAAACGACCTGAGCTAAAACTTCATAAGAGAAGATAAATGAATGACCAATAAGGATATGAAAGGATGCTCAATATTGTCATTCCTTAGGAACTACTAATTAAACCACAATGGCTCAAGGTCAGAAGTGTTGGAGAGCTATCACTATGGTCATCTTCATCTCCCGCCTCCAGCTGGTGGCCACAGTTTAGCTGTCGTTTCCCCTTAAGGTCGCCAGTGACTATTCCCTTTGCTCCACACTCTTAGCTTCTGCCTTCGAACAGTCTCCCCAATTCTTCCTTCTACACTTGCAACCGCTTCCTTCCTCAGCTCCCTGACTCCGATCCCTCTCCCCCCTTCTTCGCTCTGCTGCGTAGCTGGCCAAGCCCTCCCTTACCCACGTTCACGCGAGTCCCCTGAGCCTCAGGTAGAGTCCGTCCTCTCCGCATTCTTGCCCCCCCACACCTCCGCATCCTGTCTGGCCTCACCTGGGGAACCCGCTCTGTTCTAGCCCTGACGGACTGTCTCTGCAGATTCCCAAACACACTGGCTCTGTTTTTCCTGGAGCTCCTCCTAGCCCACACCCCTCCCCTTCAGGATAGACACCAAACCCCTTGCTGTAGTCTCCAAGGCCCTGCTGGCCCACCTCTCGAGGTAGGTACACACTCGGTCACTCTCTTTAGCCATGGGAGCAGCTATGCTCTCTCCTGCCACAGGGACTTTGCACGTGCTATTCCCTTTGCCTGCAACACTTTACTTCTTCTTCATCTGATAAACTCCTAATCAGCCTTCTGGTCTCGCTCAGTTTTCTATCAGGACAGCTGTCCTTGCTCTCCCCGCCCCAGCCCTCACCTGGACTGACTCAGATCCCTGTTATTACCCTTATAGCACAACAGGCCTCCCCTCTGCACAGTTTATGGTAGCTGTAATTTCACCTCTGCTTACTTGCTAACCTGCCCCCACCATCCCTTGCTAGAGTGGGCAGGGACAGTGTCTATTTTCCTGCCATTATACCCAGTGCTTACAGCAGCGCCTGGCTCTTAGTAGGTGCTCAGAAAGCATTTGTGGGGCAGTGGGATGGCTTGGTTATGTGCTCAGACTCTGGAGCTAGACTACCTTGTTCCAAATCCTGCCACTTACTAGCCATGTGACCTTCAGAAAGTCACTTGACCTCTTCATGTAGGGCTAGGACTAGAGTGAGGGAGGGTGTCTAGGTTGTAAAGTGTAAGGAGATACCTACTCTAGGGCCTCCCCCTGGTCCTGGCCTTGTCTCCGTGCCTCAGTTTCCCCATGTGGAATAATACCTTTGCCTGCATCATAGACTTGTCAAAATGAAATGACTTTATGGATGCAAAGCCTTTGGAGACATGCTGTGTGAGCATGTGTCACTGGTCCAGCGGCTCAAGGCCTAGGTCATGCCTTTCTTGCCACCACTTCCTCCCAACTCAGGCCCATCTCTCATTCCCTGGGATTCTCATTGCCGCTGTCCTCTTCTGAAAAATGACACCAGTAATAGTACCTAGGTATGTAGTTTTCATAGCAATTTACATATCTGTCACTCTCCCTACTAGACGAGAGACTTTGAAGACATCTTAATCTGCATCTCTCCTGCCCTGGCCCAGCCCCAGCACAGAGGGTGTCCCCCTGGACACCGGGGGAATGAGTATCTGCTCGATATTCTTGTTCAAGGCCAGGTCCAGAGACCCTGAGAATTCCTGGAGTGCATGTAATGCTGGCTCCTGGTTAAAGCATCAGGATTTGAAACTGGTGGCAGGGGGAGGGTAAAGTAGGGATGTGCAAATTCAAGCACCATCTAAGCCTGGACTCAGGAAACCCAAATTTGCTGACAGAATGAGTCTTCTGCAGTCCAAAAAAGAGCAGAAAAGCTCAGACAAGCACACACTCCAGGGGTGAATTTTTTTCTCTTTTTTGGCTATTGTATTTCTGGGAAGTTTACGCACATCTAGCCAGCTAACCATTTTTTTTTTTTAAATTTTTTTATTTTTTGGTGGCCTGAACCTCCTAGGAAACACTGGACCATCCCTTCTAAGTGGCAAACAAGCCTCTTTTCCCTTCTGATTTCCTGCTGTGACTTGTGGCCTCTGTCTCCCATTCCCTGCCTTCTGCGCCTGCATGTGGGGAACAGGGAGGAACCCGCACTCTCCCTGCCCTGATGGCCCTGCAGAGGACCAGGATCCGGGGTCCCAGCCTCCTGTGAGCTGGTGACCCTCACCCTCCCAGTCCTGTTGCCCAGTCCTGACCGACTTCTCACAGACCACGAGGTGGGTCACGAGGGGCCCGTGGTCAGCAGGGAGCGGAGTTTCCAGGCCTGGGGGCGCGCGCCCAGACTCGTGCCCGTGAATGGCCCGTCTTCAGACCTGGAGGACAGTGTGTGTCTTTGTTTTGTGGGCGATGAATCCGTCAGAAGACCCTCGTCTGGGGCTGACGGTGGGGTGACTCACGCCCGAGTGCTGTTTATTTCAAGCCTCGTGGGAAACTGTGCAGCCCAAGTAGGTTTAACACCGTTGGACTCAATTTTCCCCCCGCATCGCCATCCAGTAGGAGACACTGAGCACAAGCACCATCTCCAAGCAGTTCTCAGTGCGCTCGTGAAAGGAGCCCCTCGGATGGGCCTACGGTTGCCCAAGCAGGCCCGGCCCAGAGGCATGTGGCATCACGGCCCTTCAGCCGGGAACACTGACCTCTTGGCCTCTTGATGTGCATCCTTCCATGTGGCACCTGGCGGGGAGCAAGCCGAGCAATCCAGGATATTACCAGGCACCCGGAGATGAGGGAAGCACCGTCTGGAGTGACATAAAACGGTAGTCCCGCACTGCAGAGTGGATTGCTTCCAGTGAGGACACAAGGCTTCTGCTGCAATGATGATTTTATTCAAATCAATACTTACGAAGCCTGGAAATAGAGATGGGGAGGCCCTAAGCCAACACACAGCATGCCACGCAGAGCACTTTCCCAATAAATATGCACGAGCGGCTCCGCCGCCGAATCTGTTGCTCCCGTGAAGTCGGCATAAATGTGTGAGGTACTTAACAACGCCCGCTGCGTGTGTGTCGGCAATTTGTCAGCGTGCTGGCAACGGGAGTCGGATGCGGAAAGTGTTCGGCTGGTGTCGTTTTTCAGAGTATCAATACAGGAAATGGCAAAATCTGGTTAATTCTTTGGATTAAAATTACCCACGTGTTTTCCTGAATGAGCCACAAGTGATTCAGAGACACCTCCCAGGCACCTTCCCCCAGCCCTATGACCAGAGCCTGGGTCCTCATAGTCTTGGCTGTCTCTCGAAAGGCTGGCCTGCCTGCATGGATATCTTCTGTTTCTTTCATCTGATCATCCCTCTGACAACCACCTCAATGTTCCTCCAGGGTAACCGCTCCCCCCTTATCCTCAGTCAGTGTAGTCTGGGTGGTGTTGACTCCACCCCCAGACTGTGTTTTGATCTGGCCAATCAGGTAATCACATTTCTCTGGCCACCGTGATTGGCTCAGCGACAGGCATGTTGCTCAATTGGGGCCAATAAGAGTCAGGCCTGGGAATTTTGCTTAAGCTTTTTGGGGAAGAGAAGTTCTCTCTTTCTGCCAGACTTGGAGCTATGAAGAGAGAGCATGGAGCTGCTGGGGAACCACCACATGAACAAAACCTGCCTGAGAGTGAGGCCAACAGACAGGAAAGTAGAGTCAAGAGGTGGGGAGAAACCGAGTTCTGATGACATTGAGCCACTGGATCAAGCCATGCCTGAAGGTGGATATCTTAATTTTTAAATGATAAGAACACTTTTAAAAATTACTATTTTTTTGTTAGATAGTTTGAGTTGTGCTGTCTGTTACTCACAACTGAAAATCTCCTAACAGATGTGCCCTAAATCCCAAGCATATACACACTCTATCTTTCTAGTGCCCATGTTAGAAAGATGAATCTAAATGGCTTTATAAGTAAAAATAAGTAATTGTTTTAAGAGGAGAATGGGATATTGGTGCAGGCTGAGGGCTCTAGATCCGTCATCAGCATCCCTGAAGTTAGCATCACTTACCTGTGGGCCAGGTCTCAGTCCTCTCTGGGTCCTAGCACTTAGGGCACAGAGTGGCACAGACGAGTTGCTTGGTGTGTGACTTTGGGGAAAGCACTTAGCTTCCCTGGGCCTCTGTCTCCTCCTCTGTAAGATGGGCCTTCAACGGAGGTGTTCACTGAGGCTCTGTGCTCACCAGAGGGAATGACAGACAGGCAGCCTTAATGCAACTAGAGAACAAACCAACATCACAGGCAAGTAAAACTACCCCTGTTTATGAGCTGAGAGGCAGCTAAACCACGAACTCTGATATTTGGATCCTAATCCGGAACTATGTCTACATCCAGTGTTTTTCATGATGGAGACCTGCTTCTACCAACACTTCACTGATAAGTACACTACTCCCTGGCTCTTGTTCTATTGCACGGGTTGTGAGTTTGTGTTATTTCTGCCAGGATGGTAATAAGGGTGCGAGAGAGGCTCACTTTGATTTGCTATGTGTCACTGAAACATCTTAGCCCTCTCAGCCACAAAGCCACACAAAAGCTCCTGTGCCATCCGAGCACATCTCTGGAGAAAAATGAGGGTCTGAGTCCCATGTTAGGGTTACGATCATAATCACAGCGAATAACCGCTTTGCTATTTCGCGTCTGTACATCCCTGCGTTTCAGCCCTGAGCTCTGTTTCCTATTACCCCCTGGTGCCAGCTCACCCGCACCCCCGGTTCAAAGTGGCACCGCGCAACGGCCATTGAGGTTGCCTCTCCGCTGTTGTGGCAGGTGGAACACTTGTCAAATAACACACATGCCCCTTTCGAGCTGCAAGTGATTGCAGCCTGAACTGGCAGGTTAAGGGACGATCCCTCTTCGCGGGGAGGTATTTCACCTGCTAAATGGTTTTCAGTGAACAATCGAAGCTGCCGAGTCGGACTCCAAAGTGTGGGCGGGGACGAAGCCGGGGGGTGCTGGGGTTTCTCTCCGCTCTGGCTGGGCTGCAGCCGCATGAAGGCGAAACGCAGCTCCAGGAATGACGCTGAGCTTCCCAGCTGCGGAAACAGACGGCAGGCTGGGCAGCCGGCGAAGCCCAGCACCAGGGGACATCAGTCCCTTCAGTGTGTCCGTGTCCAGCACCTGCCCCGCCTCCTGCGGCCTAGACGTCATCTCCCCTGGGAAGAGGTAAGTCCGATGAAGGCAGAGTTCTGTCTTTCTGTGAGCTGTTTCCCAGGGCCTGGCGCTGTGCCTGGCATGGAGCAGGTGCCCATAAATACTTGTCGATCCCTCAGGCCACGTGTGCAAGTCTCCTTTGGGTGCTTTCCTTGGGGAAGGAAAAGTGTATTGCATAGACCTGATGATTGCCATCTGCTGTCACAGCCGGGAGTTTATGCGTAAATTTCAAAACCTTAACCTCCATCCTCACTGATAAGTGACAAGTTCATGCACGTAAAGAAAAGGACGGTCGCCTACAGACCACGCTCCGCGTCCTGGTGGCCCAGAGCAGAGACTGGGTCTCTGCAGCACACGCACCTGTGAATTTGGCCTGCTCTGCATTTAAAACATAATTACATTCATTGGCAATATTTAAAACCTAGCAGATTTTATTTTAAAATATGAATTGTGGGGTGACCCTCAATAATAGGAGAGCGCCTGCCTTGCTGCCAGGCGTCAGTTGGCTGGAGCCGAGAAGCGAATGATCCCAAGAGGGGCCATCTCGTGACCCCCGGTTTGTCCTTACCTGGCTCACCTCACTTGACTGCCTTCCCCTGAGGACTTTCCAGTTTGCTGCAGGCAGACGTAGACAGAATTTTGTCCATGTGAATTTGGGTGTAAGAGAGTCCAGAAAGACGTGTTCTTAAGGACCTCGATCTTAGGTGAAAAGGCAAGCATTTTGTTGAGGATTAGGAAAACGAAGAAGCGTGGCTTCAGGTGCAGGTGACAGTAACTTTCCAAATCAATAAGGACAAGTTTGAAAATTTCAGTATGGATCTATGGTGTACAAAAATGGGGGCAAATCTTCCTTGGGGACACCTTGAGATCTCAGCCAATGTCACCTCTCAGAGCAGTTTTTAATGGTCAAAAATACCAATTTGTTTCAGACACAGCTGCCTTCTAAAACTTTGACTTGAACGTATTTTTTAAAATGTTTACTGCCACTGGTGTGACTTTGGATGAGAATCTGATCTTGCCAGTTGGGGTTTGCCTGCCATACTGTGTTCGCTACCTCTGGAACTGTACCCCCGTCAGTGACAGGAGGTGACTGTGTGGGGTTCAGGGTCAGGTTGCAGAGTTCCGACTGCTGGATTTCAGCACAGGATTGAGATTGGAGTGGGCCCGAGTCTAGAATCAGGATTCAAAGGAGCCAGCCAGCAAGGGTCCTGAACTGCCAGGATGACACGGAATTGCACCAGGTGGGAGGAGCGACAGGGACGTGAGAGAGGAGGTAGGCATCGATACTGTGTCTGGTGGGCATTTGGAGGCAGTGCTATCTAAAAGTTAAGAGGCCAAACTCTGGGGTCAGACTGCAATCAGATCCCACTGTGCTGACCTGGCCAGTGTGGCTCAGTTGGTTGAGGGTTGTCTCATGCACCAAAAGGTCGCCAGTTCGGTTTCCTGTCAAGGCACATGGCCTGGTTGTGGGCTAGATTCCCAGTAGGGTGTATGCCTGAGGCAGCCCACCGATGGTTCTCTCTCTCTCCCTCTTCCTTCCTTTCACTCTAAAATCAATAAAAACATACTTAAAAAAATTTTTTAATCTCACTGTGTTACCTTGGGCAAGTTACTTAACTTTGCTGAGCAGCAGCTTCCTTAAGTGAATGATAGCTTCTACCCCGTAGACTGTGAGGATCCGATGAGTGTGAATGCATTCACTGTGCTTAGAAAGAGTGCCCAGCACAGTAAGTGCTACACAAGTGCCAGCAGCCACTGCCGGGCTGCGGGTAGGCACAGAGGGCAGATTTGTCCAGAGAGCGGCTGAAAACCAAAGTGGGCCCTCCTCACACTGGATCTTCCTTTTGAACGTCAGGTAAGGCCTTGGCACTCCTTTGCTGCAGGACAAGGTCTGTCACTTTCTGGAAGATCAGGACCTAATTGTAGGGTCTTCTGTGCCTGCCACCTGGTAAATACTTGTACATCTGTCTTACTCACCAAATATTGGCTAGTTAATTCACTTCAAGGTCTCTAATTCTGTCCTAGATCCATTAGATCAAAATTTTCGAGACAATAAAGAAATCTCAATTTGGGGGTAGAACTTACCAGTGTTTATAAAAAAATAAGCTTTGCATGTGTCCACTTAAACGCACCTGCTGGTTTGGAACTTGGAGGCTAGCTCCTTGTGGCAGGTACTATTGGTGCCCCTGGGGCCCTAATACTTCAGGGCCCTCAGCAGGGCTTAGCACTGTGTCCCTTTGCCTGGGGTCTTTACAGCTGCGGCACCCGTTGGACTCGCACACAGGACTTCAGTGCCAGGAAGCTGATCCTTTTTGGAAGCAGCCCCATTTGTGACTGATGGGAGTGGTAGATAACCCCCCAGTTCTGTCCCCCACCAGATGGGATAGCTACGAGACCTGTGTGTGTTGGGCACTGGCTCCCTGTGTTCCCCAGCAGGATGGAAACCTAGTTTGATTTAATTCCACACCCTTCACTGGCTGCCTTCCTGTCCCTATGTCACCTTTCCATTCTACTGCATTGTTTCCTGAGACCACGTTCCTTCAGCTTGCCCACGAATCCTGTCATAGGGTCAACTCCAAGGGAACCCAAACTAAAAATGTCTCTTGGGAAAACTGGGTCTTCCGGATTCTCTGGTAGGTGGCACTGGCCGAGCATTGCAAAATGGAATGGTTTGGGGGTCCAAGGGTCTCTTTAGGGCCCAAATAAGGTTTCACGGCCAGCCGAAGCTTTTAGAAAAATCCCTCCTAATTTTGGACAGTGAGGCTTGGGGAGGGAGAATCTTTCAACTCCCATGCACTCATTTACATTTAAATTTGAAGTTGAAATTAAGGCTTTTAGAAACTTTTAATTTCTATTTAATTATAAGAATTTCACTGCAGGGTATCTATCTGATTTAAAAGAATAATTAAAATTAAGTTTAGCTACAGTGATTTGCCACAGCGTATGTCTGTCCTTCAGAACATTAAGCAACAGCCAATTATTTGTGGCTGGAGGTGCTGTATATGTAAATTCCTCTGAGAACAGAATGCGGTGACAGAGAAATTCAGATGATGGGAATCACATGGCGAGTCTGAACGTCAGCGCCTAATACATGCCTTAGTTGTTACCATTACTTCTCTTAATATCCTCAATTAAATGATTTAAAATAGAACAATAGATAAGCAAGATCCATTACTGTTATGAGATGATCAAAGGGATGTGGTTGGGCATTGTAGAAGCTGTGAATGTGATAATGGTTTTATCAGAGGGAAAAATAACTCCAAGTGGCTCACACTTTATTCATTTATGCTCAGAGGGGTTTTATTTACGATTAATCAAATGGTCTTTTGTAATAGGGAGAGTTTTAAAATCTCGCCTATTAATTTGAGAGAAAAAAAATCATTCAGACATTAAAATTGATGCTATTCTCAGATGGTTGTATGTCAACCGTAATAAGTGATAACAACCATCAAAATATCTCCATCCTGGAACCTGTTGGAAGGAGTCTGCAGGAGGGGCTGTGAGCTGCCAGTAGCAATAACACTGATCCTCTGAGGACTCCGAGAGGGGCCCAAGCTCAGCATCTGTGTCTGAGGTCTAGGCTGGAGGCCAAATACAAGGCACAGAATCAGCCAGTGAGTCTGTTCAGATGAAGGATGTGCCATCGGGAATTTGAGAGTGGCAAGGTGAAGGGAAGGATAATTTTTGAAAGGCTACATTTATCTGCAGTGTGTATTGGGGTTAAGAATGATTCAATTATTTATGCCCTTCTGCCTTTCAACAAGGAATTAGGTAGTTTCCCCCAAAAAAAGACAGAAGCAGTAAAAGAACAGAAAAAGAGCAAAGCTAAGCAATTAGAGTGTGGTGGGTAATGATTACGGTGGTTACATCTAAGCTAGGGGGAAAAATATTTGCACTTAAAAACAAATTTTGGTTTCGGGCTTCCTAGCAATCAAAGCAAAAAGGGAAACAAGATGAGTTATTACCAACTATTATCTTATTTAAAATAGAAAAATGATGATTTTTAATTTCTAGGTTGATTTTTTTCCTGCAAAAACAAGCACTGATGTTCCAACGGGGAGAGGACAGGTAATAGAGTAGGAAACATAAGAACAATTACTCTGTAAGTTACCCTGGTTCATTTGGCTTTTGTCTGATGGGAGCAAGTCAACAAGTTGGGAGGTATCTGTCCATCTCAGGACATCAGTGTCAAAGGCCAGAAATATTACCACAAACACAGTTTTTTGTTGACAATGTAAGTCGATGTTGAAGCTAATGACAAGCAAGCATGCCTTTGGCAAGAATGGGGTTGGATGACCAAACATTGGCTTCACAACATTAAGGGGCAGTTTAATGGTCTTGAGAGAGAATGACACTGGCAGGGGACGGAGCTGTGACCGTCAAGTGGCTTTCTGGCAGGTGGCTCGCTGCGTGAGCCACGGTTGGATTTCCCCAGCACTAAGGCTCCATCACTAAGTGGCTCATGGGCTGCTGCTTGCCCGGCATTAGCGCAGCTATTTGGGGCTTACTGGAAGAACCTTGGCACGCTTTCTGATTAACCAGGCCACAGTGTTCTCTCCCCCCTCCCCTGAAGTCCCCGGGGCTAATCCCCTCTGACTCTGTGGCCTATGGCAAAAAGGTGCAGCACTCGGCCATGGACTGACTCCCATGGGAAAAGCAGCAGAGGAGAGAGCTCCCGCACCCCCCTGTTACTTGAGTCCCTGGTGGGCAGGCCAAGGACCTCTCCCGGCCAATGTGCTTCTCGCCTCCAGTCTCATGGTGCTGCAAACACGGTTCCTGCAGGAACTTGTATTTCCTACCTTACATTACCTCTGGGCATGACGCAGAGAGCCTGGGTTGGGGAGACCAATTTGGGTCCAGATCCCATGTTTGCACTTACTGGTCATGAGATCCTGGGAAAATTATGTAATTTTGTTGCGCCTACTCTCTCATCTGAAAAACGAATGTCTGTGAGTTAATAAATGGAAAGCAACAAGGCCTGTCCTTGAGTATAGACGGTGCTCTCTGGTCGCTGTTCCATTTATAAATATGTGATAGACCATTTTCTAGACGGTGACAATACAGTGAATAAAATACACCCCCTTGAAGAATTCTAAGTCTACCAGGGAAGCACCAAGATGCTGTGACACAAGCGGTGATGGAAACATGTGCCAACAGTGCCACAGGAGTAGGGAGTCCAGCTTGGTGATTTGTACACCAAAGACGGTGGTGGCCCAGCGGCCACGGCTGACATCAGCAGAGCCAGGCTCCAGCTCCAGCTCCCTAATGTCCGAGCCATGGCCAAAGGCCCCTTATGTTTTGGCTGCCTCACCTATAAAAGGAGGGAGGCTGACCTGAAGGTCCTTTGTGTTCCTTGCAGATTATTAGCAGTAAGGAGGCGGCCTGCAAGGTAGACCTGAATGTTGGGGAGTTGATCCAGGTCTCCACCCAGAGCTCAACCTGGAGCTCTCCTCCAAGAGCCAAAGCTTTTCCATTAGCTAATCCCTGGCACCCAAACAATACAAAGAGGCGAAATGGAGCGCATCGTGCATCCTGTAAGGCGGCTGTTAACCGTGCGCTGCGATGGTGTTTATAAGGTGACCGGGGCGCCACTGATGTGAAGGATGTCCCCCAGGCCGGGGGCCTGACTGTGTTCAGGGAAGGCGAGCAGCGAGGGCGTCCCGGGCTGCCTGCGGCCACTGCGTCAGGGTCACCCAGCCCGTCCCCGGTGCGCTCAGGCTCAGGCACTGAACCTCATCAGCACTGTAATTCCATTTGTGCTATTACATAATTAAGTTGAGACTTCAATTGTGCTTTTTAAAAGATTATGTGACCATATGTAGCTTGAACAAGGGCCAACTTTAAAAAAACGACGACACCGTTTTTCACAATTCTTTTCTATTGAGTTAGGACTTTGTTATTTCTTGTTTCCTCCCCTCCACCCTGTAAATTCGAATCAAAACCAGTCAGTAGTTAATAAATTGATTACAGCTTAAAATATTTGTATTTTAAAATATGCTTTCAATATACTTTAAAACAAATATAAGATCTCGTGGAGTCCAGATCACGTATCAGACAGGGAATGGCTGGGTTCCCACACTCTGAGGGAACATGGGACTAACGTTTCAAATGACCTTTGATCAAATCAGGCTTAAAACAGAAAGTTTTAGAGTCGATACTGAGTAATTCAATTAGCAAATGGTACCCTTAATTCTTAAAGTAAGTCAGGTTAAAGAAAACAAAATCTTATGTCTAGTGTAAAGCAACATTTTTTGAGAAATTATTTAACATTTGGGGAATGTGTGTGTATCTTGTACTCAGTAATATTAGGGAGCTCAATTCAGATATATAAATGAACGCAGCAGATGATTTTTATTGCAGTTAATTTTATAGGCAAACAACAAAATACTAACAGTTTTAAGTGCGATCCAGCCATTGTTTCAAAGTACTATCATATCAAGAGGAAAATTAACTGCCTTTGAAGCCTCAGGAGAACGTGCCCAGGTCTTACTTTTTTAATCAGTGTAAACTATTCCTTGTAAAATCAAGACTAGTTTATGAATATGCAGTAGGTCTTATTAAGATGCATTAGAAAACCCAAGTGCCATTAGATAATGAAAGTGACCAGAGGTATTTTCTGGTGCTTCAATTAATACCCTGGTGGTTAAACTGTAATGACCAAACTCAATTGGAGTCAAGTTCAGATGTGAATTGTACTTAAGGGCCTCAGAGTCACTTCTTAGTGGATTGGTTTTGAAACACAAAAGCACTAAATTAAAATAATTGTTTTGCCTGGAAGTTTTTTTTCATTGATAACCAAATGGGTGCTCCCTCAAATTCAAGCCTTAGCACCTTCCATCCTTGCCCTGTGCCTGGCACATGGTTTGTGCCCAGTAAATACGCTGGATAAGTACATGAGGAGTGCTAAATATTTATTAAGTGAATGAGACTTGAGATCTTAATGTCAACAGGCTTGCCTTGCCTTGGGTTCATTGTGTTAAACTCAGTCATGCTTTTAATTTAAAAAATCTTAAAGGCGAATACAGTAATACTGTATTTTGCAAATTTCTAAATAACGTACAAATTTCAATTATTCTATTATCACAATAATGCTATCATGTTCTATCCCAGTTTTGCGTAAGGATATTAAATAACTTCACAGAGGGTGCACATCCCTTCGTTGGCAAAAGCAGGATTGAAGCCAGACAGCCTAGATCCTGAAGCCATCCTTTTAGCCCCTCACCAGCGGTGCACGAACCATGGTCCAGGGGCCGAGTCCAGCGTGTGTAAGGAAAGCTTTCCTGGAACACAGACGGCTCATTCGTTTACATATGGCCACATTCATGCTACGAAAGCGCAGTTGAGCAGCTGCAATGGAGACCCTCCTATGACCGCAAAGCCTAAAGTATTTATTATCTGATCCTTCAGGAAAAAATTGGCAGACTCCTGTTCCATGCCATTTGCTTAAGAGTAAAGAGGAGTCAATGTGACAGCTCAGCGAAGGTTCATGTCCACAAAAGGCTTCCACTGAAGTCAGCCAGAACCCGCTGTAGGAATGACAGTGCCTGTCAACCAGTTCAAGACGGTGTGGGATCATGGAACGGGCGTAAGGCTTGGAGGCCAGGCCCGGCTTAAGTATTAACTCTACCGGTTAATGGACGTATAGGCTTGAGCACGTTGAATCTTTTCTCTGAGTTCTGACTTCCCCTCTGTAAAATCGGGCTATTTAAACCTTCCATGCTGAATTGTTTGAGGGGATTAAATGTGATAATTTCTTACAAAGATGTATAAGGCCCAACATCCATGGCCCTCGTTATTGCTCAGCCTCTTCTGTCACTCTGCTCTTGTGCTCACTTCATCTGAGTCCTATCAGCCTTCCTGATGTCTCCTAAGTGAGCCAGGCACACTTTCCTCAAGCGCTTTGCACTTGCTGTTCCCTCTTTTCAGAACACTGTTCCCTCCCTCCCTCATCTCCTTCAGGTCTTTACTCATGTCTCACCTTCTCAGAGAACCCCCACCCCACCCTTCTCTCCCAGATGCCCCCTCTAGGCCACTACCATATGCTCACATATCCTGCCTGGACACTCTTCTGCTTTATTTTTTTTCTAAGCATTGGCAAACATACTATATGTTTCTACTTAATTATGTCACATCTGCTTCCCCTGACTAGAACATAAGCTCCTGAGGACAAGACATTTCTGTCAGTTTTGTTCACTGCTGTGTCTCTAGCATTTGGAACGATGCCTGGCACCTAGTAAATGTGCAGTAAATATTTATTAAGGGAGTGGATGTAGATAAAATTATAGGCCTACACACTGAGTGGAATATTAAGCCTTCATCCTTAGAAAAAGTATTTCAAAAAAGACATGGGAAGTACCAAATCAGCCCTGGCAAATTTGGCTCAGTAGTTAGATGGTCCAAAGATCTAAGGGCTGCAGGTTCGATTCCAGCCAAGGGCACGTACCTCAGTTGCAGGTTGGATCCCTGGCCCTGGTCGGGGCACGTGCGGGAGGCAACCAATCGATGTGTCTCTCTCACATCGATGTCTCTCTCTCTCTCTCTTTCTCTCTCCCCCTCCTCCCTCCCTCCCATTCTCTCTAAAAATCAATGGAAAGAATATCCTTGGGTGAGGATTTTTTTAAAAACTTACAACCAGAGAAATGATGGGACATTTCTGAATTCCCAAGAAAAGAGCAAGGTCAGGTATGGTCCACGCAGGCGCGTGTTGCCTCATTCCGAAGAGACCCCCGTTCTCGATTCATACTCAGATGGTGGCCTTGTGTCTCCTGGCATTACACGGTCAGGTGAGGTGTCCTAGGTGAGTAAGAAGCTGTCATTTGGAATGGCCTCACCAAGGCCTGGAAGGCAACTGCTTGACATCACCAGTGTCTAAATGTCTTCGTGCCGGCGACGGCAATGTCACGGAACACGCCTTCCCGGAGCCGAGGAAAGGGCAATTGCAGTTTGCAAGCTGCACTTTCTTAGAAGAAAAGCCCAACACAAACTGAAGATCACTAGACAGACTTGACGTTCTCGCTTTGTTTCGATTGGCTACGTGACGATGACGATGATGATGATGACCGTGATGATGACGATGATGATGATGATGATGATGAACATAGCTGAGAATTACTGAGAACTCGCCTGGTTATTTTTCAACTCTCCTTATACCATACGAATTTTAGGGTCAACTTGTCTCCTTTTGAGGAAGACCTGTGGGGATTTCTATTCAAATTTTATTGAACCTATTGGTTTATTTAAGGGTGATTGTTACTTTTATAATGTTGAGACCTTCCACAAGCACATTTTGAATCCATTTAAACATTACTTTATATTCTTCCATAGAGTTTTAAAATTTTGCTTGTAAAGGTCTTGAACACTTTTGGATATATTTAACCCCAGGCCCTTCATCAGGAGAGTTTTTTCAATTACATTTTTGAAAATTTGTCACTGGTATATAGATTCTTCACTGCTCTTGGTATATTGATCTTTTATCTGGAAACCTGATTGCACTTTCTTATCGTATATCAATTCTTTTGGATTTTCGGCGTAGACAATTATACTAATAATGCATGCGCATAATGTAATTTTATTTCTACCTTTCAAATTCTTTTCCTTTTTTCCTTTTCTTATTTTATTATATTCTCTAAGACATCCAGAACAATGCAGAATAAAAATGGTAACGGAGGTCATTTCTGCCTTTATACCATCTATCAAGGTAGAGGTGTCCCCTTCAGTTTCCAGTTTACATGACGTTTGTCATGAATAAGAGTTGAGTTGAGAGGAAGATTTAGAAACTGCCTAAATATTCCGCAGTTATAAATTAAGTGACGACAAACTAAATCATAGTGCATACATTAGGTAGATAATGATAAAAGCATGAGGCCTATAGTAAAACATTTATTAAAAATAAAAAGTATAGCCCGGCCGGGCGTGGCTCAGCAGTTGAGCGTCGACCTGGGATCCAGGCGATCAGGGTTCGATTCCCGGTCAGGGCACAGGCCCGGGTTGCGGGCTCGATCAATGACTCTCTCATCATTGATGTTTCTATCTCTCTCTCCCCCTCTCCTTTCCTCTGTCTGAAATCAATAAAGATATATTTAAAAAAATTAAAAATAAAAAAATTTTAAAAAGTATAAAATTAGATATACACTCTCCACATCCTCACAAGCAAATACACAAAATAATAGCTGGAGCGGGGCGATTTCGCCTTTCCCCCCCGACCTTTCTGTAATGGTGCTGCATTATTTTGACCATAAAAGTAGCTTCTTAAAACACGTTCGCCCGCACCAGTCTGGGTACCAGTTCCAAACATGAGGTCAGAGTCAGCACTTGCGTAAATATGTCCCTACTGTTGAGTGCTTCTCAGAAGCAGAAGCCCATTTCAGGACAGTAGCTGACACTCAAAATCTTGTTAGTCATTTCAAAACCTGGCATGTTCTCGCTGTCCCGGTGCTGAGCTCAGAGAACTGAAATTTATGTGCTTGTGGGGGCCATGGCTCAGATGCCACTGTATTTGTTTCTTGCTTTTCTCTCTCAAACATAATTAAGACTCGGGCTTTGAATATTGTCATTGAGAAGTTACAAAATGCTTTTCCATTCTACATTGCGCTTTTCTTAAAAACCCGTTTATAAAGCATGGGCCACTTTTAAATTAGCTGAGGACATTTGTTTAAAGCTTTGGCTTTTGCCAAATAAAAGCTGTGTTTACATTTGTCAGAAATGAATGAATGGCTGTGTATTTGCTCCTCGTAGTGATTTCTCGCACGGGCAGAAAGGGGTATTTCTTATTTGGGGCTGGAACTTGGCACTCAGAAAAGCTGCACACAGGCAGCTCCAGGGATATCTGCAGCGTGAACATGTCCTTTGATTTGGCCAATTTTATTTCTTCCTTCTCCTAGTGTTTCCAGCATGTTCCTCTGCAGACTCAACGGTACCCCCTCCCTCTTATATGTCCCGCACCAGCCCCCCCCTCTTGATTAAACAGGACGGTGGGGACAGTAAAAAACCGACGAAAGAGAAACTCTCTAAAATTGGGGGATTTGGGGCTCTCCGTGGCCTGGCTGGGGTTCTTGCTTTTAAGGTACGTCTTGGGTTTGTATAACCCTCTGGTCAGACCCTAATCCTTAATCACAGTGATCCTCATGAACGCTTTTCTGTTTCCATTTTCTCTGAGAGGTCAAAAGATGCGGCCGGTGTATGAGTTTATTCTGCCATGTATCACCCCAGGCGGGTCAGCTGGCCAGGGATGGCTGGGCAGCCCTCACCTCCCCATTTATTACTCTTGTCAGCTCGGAAGGGTTTTTTTTTACCTTGTGAAAGGCCCATCAGCAATGAATCAGTGAAGTGAAGACGACAGTTGATTTGTGAATTTAGATTCTATAAACTGACTCCGCTTTGGTGGGCTGTGTAGATAAAGCAACTGTCATGATACGGTGGCAAGTGCAATTCCACAAAACCAAATTTATTGCACATTTGAGGAAATCATCCTATTTTAAAATGCCATAAATTCTAAATTGTATATTACTTATTCCCATGAATTTTGATTTATATTTTGAATATTTTTAATGGGATGCTAAATAGCCTAGGTTGGAAGTTATGAGTTTATGCATTTCTTCTCGCGGGCTATTGTGGCTTGGCACAGAATATATTGGCCATTCTCAGGATTTTATTGTAGGGGCAGAGAGTGGATTCCTGCCCCTGCTGAAGGCACCCGGGGGGAATGATACGGACGCTGGTTGGAAAGAAAGGAGGCTGGTGCCGCCGGCTTCCTCCCAGGCAGAGCTCAGGGAAGGGCTCCTTGCACCAGCTCGGGCAAGGTGGAAATGCAGGAGGAAGGGAGCGCATGATCGCGACCCCGGGTGGCCGGACCCCGTTAGCACCCTCAGAGTCCCCTGCACTTCCCTGTAACACTCACTGCCGTGGTAATTAATGATTTCAGCAATTACTGATTTACAAACTGCCTCCACCAGTGGGCCCGTCTCCTCCGGCTCACAGCAGGAGCTCCCTGGGCCAGGCAGGCAGGAGGCCCTCCAACAGCGAAAACAGGACATTTCCATGTCCCAGGATGCGGCGTCCATCGCCTTTTCTGGTTAATTCAGCTTTCTCTTTAACTGATAGTTGACAAGGAAACCCTTTAACGTTCAACCCTGGCTGCTGAAGCACGTAAGGAAAGGTACACTTCGCCAGGCCGGAGGGGCTCCGTTGGTTGGAGCATCACCCCAGGCACCCAGAGGTGGCCGGTTCAATTCCCAGCCACGGCACATACCTGGGTTGGGGGTTCGATCCCCAGTTGGGGAGCATATGGGAGGCAACTGATAGGTGGATCTCTCCCCCTCTCTCTGCCCTCCTCAGCATGTTCTCTGGAGAGGATTGAAAACAGAAAGAAAAGGTTCAGTTCCTCCAAGGAGAGAGGGAAGGAGTCTCCCAAGCTATAATTGCAAATTGACAGCTTTGCAGTGTCCCTATCAGGCAGTGGCCTCCAGCAGCATTGCCCACCAGCGGTGGAAAGACAGCCGGGTTGGAAGCTCCTGGAGAGCAAGGCAGGCGGCTTCCCCACCCCGTGCAGGCCTCCCCCGGCGCCTGGCATGGGCAGGGCAGGCTCTTAACCCCCCGGATGAACGGTCAGGCTTCTCCTGCTCACACTGCAGCCGCCTTGCTCTTAACTCTCAGGGCAGAGGCTGGTCTTGAGTGAAGAGAAGCTTCCAGGGAGTTGAGAAAATCAGCCGAGCAGGTTTAAAAGCAGATGAGTGCCTGGTAGAGCCATGGAGGCCTCCCGCTCCCTTTGAATACTTTAATTACAACTGCATTTTGAGTGTTGGTGGGGTTTGTGTGATACCTACAAGGAAGGTTTTAAAATCTCTGTGTGAGGTGAAACCTTATAACTTTCAGGACCTGAGACTTCCTGGTCCTGAAGTCCCCAAGTAAAGTTCTGTTCTCTGTATTTTTATTGTGGTTTCACTTCCCATGGGGCCTAGAGAATAAGAGAAACGCACAGAGGCTTTTAGAAAAGAGATGGGGATTCTCTGGCACACGCCACTCCCGAGGCTCTGACCTTGACACCTGCCAGGCTGCGTGGTGAAGTCTGGACGACTTCGGTGCACACTGACTGTGGTTCCAGGTGCCACTGCATTGGCTGAGACCTTAGCTGGAGAAAGACCTCCAGGTGGCCTCTCCAGGTGGCCTGGGCTTCCTCTCCACATGGCTGCTGTGTTCCCAAAGTGAGTGTCCCGAGTGGGGAGGCAGAGAGGGACAGAGAGACAGGGAGAGGCAGAAAGAGAGGGGCGGGAAACAGAGAGGAGAGAGACAAAGAGAGACAAAGCGAACTAGGCAGAAGCTAAATCCTTTCTGTGACCCAGCATCGGAAGTCATAGAGTCCCTTCTGACATGTTCCAGTCATTAAAACTGAGTCACTAAGTCTAACCCGCGTTCAAGGGTGGGGAATTAGACTCCACTGCTGGAAGGGGGAGTGTCAAAGCGTGTGCAGACCTATGTTAAAACCGCCACATAGGGTCCTTGTGGGGAGCAACCTCGCTCCTGTTGGGGTGAGATCACATCTGGGTGGTGCCCCGTACCATGCAAAGGCCAAGTGGCATCTTTTGGAAGTAGCCACCGGTAGTGGGGTTTGGCAAGCCGCCTTCCCACAGGGGCAGGTGCCCGTAGCCTGGTGATGGGGGCTTGGAGAGAAAAGTTCACAAGGAAGTCAAGGCCTCCTCCGGCATTTCAAAATGCTATTTAGTCCTTTCTGGAGAGCTGCTATAGAGGGAAACTGAGGTATCTGTGCTGCTCTACCTGTTTGCAATGTCTGTGCTCCTTTTTGTGTGCTTAGCAGGTTCCATTCATCCTTCAAGGCCCACACTTCAAACCCATCTCCTCTCTTAAATATTCCAGGGTCCCCAGGTTGAATTGATTCCTCCTGCCCCTCTGTTTTCCACCAGCCTGTCATTTTTATGTCCACTGCTACACCAAAGAATCTGTCACCTTGTCTTCTAGGTGGTGGGTTCCCCCAGGGCAGTAATTCTGTCCCATCCCCAGCTGCAAACATAGCACTTGAAAGGTGCTGGGTGTTGATGGTCCATAAGTGCTGGCTCGTAGGCACTTGGACAAATGGGCCATGGTTTTATGCTAGCAAATGCAGCAATGGGATGCGTGCAAGCTTAACCCTGGGATATCCTGTAAAAGAAGGGTTTTATGTCAAGTAAGTTTGAAAAACATCTACTTTTCCTCATTTTCCTCTTGGAAGCTCATAATGCATATGAACACTGAAATGGCCCAGCTAGTGTTGCTCAGCGGTTGCAGAAGATCTCAGTTCCATTCCTTGTCAGGGCACATGCCGGGGTTGCTGGCTCCATCCCCAGTGGGGGGCATGTAGGTGGCAGCTGATCAATGACTCTCTCATCACTGATGTTTCCCTCTCTCTCTCCCACTCCATTCCTCTCTCTGAAATCAATAAAGATATATTTAAAAACAAAACAAAAAGCACTCAAATAATGTTGAGTGTGTAGAGCTGAAAAAAATGTGAGCTTTGTGGTCCACCTGGATTTTAATTCTGGCCATACTCTTGTGCAAATCACTAAACACGTAGGCCTCATTATCTTTGACCATAAAATGGGAGTGATATCATTTCTACCTCATAGAGATATTAACTTTGAGAGAATTAAAAAAAGTCATGAAGTGCACCTAGAGATATTAGGAATTCAATAACTATTGGGTAACATGATTATCATTAAAGGCTCTGAGAAGTCCTGCAACAAATAATCACAGTAATTTTTAAATTTATTTGAGAGTAAAATTATTTTGTTCAGGTCACACTAATTTACACCCATATTTTGGGAAGTATGGCTGAAGAAGGCTTGATAACGTTGGCAATTAGTCTCTACAAATTGGTGATGCTTTAGAGCCAGAAAAATTAAAGCTAATATAAGTCCTGAGGGGTTGTTCAAGCGATGAAGCTAGAACAAGTGTTCAATAAGTGAGTAGCTGACACATTTTTCTCATTCGAATCTCTTTAACTGATGGCTGCTGTCCTTTGGGGGAATTCTTAAGTTTGTGCAACTGTTTCTGATGTATTTGACTACAGGCTCTCAGCCACCATCGATGTGAGGGAGGGAATACAAGGTCATCTGCTGGGCTTAGCTGATGCCCTCTTGCCAGCATCGGCTTCTGCTATCCTTGCCCATGGATCCGGAAAGAGGTGCCAAGCTTCTTGCAGTGAGAAACCTCTGTCTTTGGTAGGGACCTATGGCTCCTTGTTATAGACATTTTGTCATTTACTGCCTGCCAGGCTGCTTATGAGTTTGTTAGCTCCTCATGGGGACCCGAGGGTGTCAAGGAATTCCTGAATTCCAGGGTAGGTCAGGGCCCAAGGTAGTTGCTTAAATAGCTGTAGATATCTGAGTTGTGAACTGGGTCAAATAAAGTGGTTTTAACTGCCCCGCAGACACTTCTCCTTTGTCTGGTAATACACCATCTTGACCTTTCTTCAGGAAATCGCTCGGTCCCCATCTGCAGGCCAGGGAAGCTTAGGTAAGGCCAGCTCTACCTCTGGCAACAGAGGTGGACACATGACCCAGGCCTGGACAATCGAAACATGCCACTCTGCTTCAGAAATAGGCCTGTGGCCTAAGCTGGGCCAGTGAGGGCCCTGGGTGGAACTATTGGAAGGAAGCCTGGTTGGCTGTACCCAGTGGGGCCATGGCAAGAGCTGCCTTTGCCCTGGAAAACTCAGACACCAGACTTGTTGGCACATCCCCTTTGATAAAAAGTGGGGAAAGAGAGAATTTGCAGTTACATATATTACCGTTCCTCTCAGAAATAAGAATTAATACTATAATGACCGCGTTTTATTGAGTATTTGCTATGTGCCAAGCTCCTGTGTGTCCTCAGCTCTAACACACACCATTTCCTATTTGACTCTCCCAAGTCAGGATGCGTCTTTCAGTGGCTGGCTTCTCACAATTGCTTCCAGCCACTCGGTGGTCATGACCTAGTTGTCATTGCCTCAACCGATGTATTCCACTTTCATTTTTTATGAATGCCAAGGGTGACATATGGTGAAAATCTATGTCTAGAAAAATCTTCCAAAAACTTTTTCAATACAAATTGCAAACGATAAGGAAGCTTTGGGATATCGTTTCATCACCAGTGTTTCTTTCAGTCTTGCAAATGACGGCATCTCAGTTTATATGAAATACAGGATCCCCTTGTTTAATGTTGGGGTCGGTACTATTTTGCATTTAAGAAAACCAATGCCTGGGGGAGTTAGCTAACAAGCCAGATTCACCACCAAGCTCCCAGTGCTGAACCAGAGAGCTTAAAGCACATAAAACTTGGTCAAATAAGATCAGTTTAAAGCTCAAATCATAAACAGACTTCAGCATTCGAGTGGAGATTTCTAATTGGAGGTCATAGACAGAGATCATCTTTTCTTATTCCTTTATTTAAAAAAAATGTTTTCTGTCCTGCCCCAAATCCAAACCTTCCCTTGTGTCGCTGCTTAAATTAAGGCCATCTCGCTGCAGTAGCATCATGGAAAAGTTACTTGTAATCTCCGGGATTAGATGAAAGTCGAGTTCCCGGTCTGTTTCTCTACCAGAAAATTGATACCAGGGACTTTCAGGGCTGAAAGAGACCAGTGGCCTTAACGCAACCAGGATCCCAGTTGCAACGGTGTGGCAACAATTAGACTATGATTTCCTTTGGGAAAATGTCACTCAGCTTATTTCAGCCAAACGTCCAAGTCGTTTGGACAATTTTTCCGCACGATCAGTACTCCACCCCCACCCCCCACCACGTTTTATAAATTAGAACCATCCAACTGGGCTTTGGGGGCAGTGTCACCCTGGTGTGGACCGTGCCGTGGAAGGAAGGCGCTGCGTGCGGACGCGGAGCGCCGAGGGGCCGCAGGCACGCGGGGCATGGAGGGGTTTCCCTCCTGAGGCCGCTTTGAAAACCGGCTTTCATGTGACTATCAGACGCTTTATTGCCTTGACTCGGGTGACCTCATCTACCAGAATGAAGTCATCCATCCCGCCAGGGGAGACAAACCTTCGTCCCAGAGAATCAATCAGGCCCATCTAGGGCCCTGCTCACCCCTTATCTGCAGCCAGGGAGGGAGGGCGCAGCTATAAACCTGGCAGGCCCCAGGGAGCCCCCCATCCACTAAATCAAAAGGGAACCCGAAGCCTCGCGAAGCACCAACCTGCTTCCTGGCAAGCACAGCTTGACATCTTTCCTGACTTGGGGGATTGTTTAGAATCGAGGTATTTCTCCAGAACAAAACCACAGTATTCCGGCGAACTTCGGGGCCTTCTCCTTGCTATTAAACTATTACCTCCTGCCAGATAGGAATGCCAGGCACATCGCTGCTCGCCGGCCTTTTCATCCCAGGCTGTTGCACAGCCCATAAACAGTCCAATTAGGAAACCAATTAAAATGAGAAAGAGGCTTCCTGAATTACCCCGCAGTTGAGGCAGGGCCGCCTTTTCCTTGTCAGCCAGTGAAAGGTTTTTATTGCTTCTGCTGAGGAGGGGAAAGGAACAGAGCTGCCCGTCGGCTGAGCTGTGGCGAGGAGGTGAGGGGGACCCTGGGCAGGCTTGGAGACGCTTTTTGTTTATTTGTTTGGTTTTGGTTTTTTGGAAGATGCTTTGTAAGACTACCAGGTGCGCCTTGGAAGAAGAAGAAGTTTTGCTTGGCTGATCTGGGCAGCAAGACAGAAAAATACAAATAAAGATGGAAAGCTATACCCTGAAGTTTATTCTTTCATTGTCGCAGAAGCTCTGGTGAACATGGAAGTTTACAGAAAGTAGATTCTTCTCCTAGAAAATGGGCCACCTGCCCTGCATTCCTGGAGGTCTCTCTCATACCTCTGATGGCTGGATCCTTCCACAAGGCATCCCTCTGAGTGGCTGGAGGGTCTTCAGACTACTAAGGAAGAAGCTGACCTTGGCCAAGGTCACACAGCTCTTCATTCATGCATTTAAGAGACACTTAGTGGTGGCTGGCTCTGCGCGGTAGACACCCCCGGGCCCTGGGGATCTGAGGGCCAATAGTAGCGAGTCCTGCTTCACCAACCACGCAGTTCAGACACATTCTGTCTTTTCTCCTCGGGTTCCCACAGCACCTCAGACATACCTCTAGTTTAAACCTCTAGCTTTAAACCTAATCCCAGTGCATGGCACATAGTAGGAGCTCAAACATGGGATGGTGGACTTGTCCAGACTCATAGGCCTCTGCTCATCCCACCTGACCGTCAGCATTTTGTCAAGAGCCCTTGCAGGAATGGGAGAGCTGCTGATTCCTTTTCCTGAGACAGAAGCGAGCATGCGTGTGCATGTGTTTATGGGAAACAGAGTTAATAAACCGAGCATTCCTTGTCCTCTGAGGGTATCAGGCCCACTATTAATTACTGAGGCCACTCAGAACTCCACCTGTAAAGTTGACCTTGTCCTTTGTTGCTCTTTTGATCCCATAACCCCTGGCCCATGTTATTTAAATTTTAAACTAGATGGTGGCTTCAGGAATAGGATTTGAGTCTGTGACTTTATCTGTCACTGGATAACTCATCCCAGTTCCTCCAGTTAAGTCACTTGGACAAGTTGCTTAATCTTCTTTGCTCCTCACTGGAACCAAGCAAGCTTCCCAGAGTTTGGAAAGACCTGGCTTTTGTATCCATTATCATCTAGGCCATTTCCTAGCCATGCTGCCTTGGGAAGTTACTTCTGCTATATGAGCCTTTACTTCCTTGGCTATAAAATGGGTGCATTCACCACAGTCCAGCTAAGCATCCAGAAGCTCATCTTGAATTCTGGGGCAATAGACTCTCCCTGGGCCAGGATCATGCTAACCAACCCAATAACTCATGCTAAATGGGACTTGTATGTGAGGCAGAAACCCAATTTACCACTTCACAAAGATCAGGGTCGCTGTCAGGAGGACTGGAAACTCTAGAATGATCCAGAACAGCCAGGATGATCTTTCCAAAGCTCAGATTTGATGATGTTTGTCCCAGCCTAATCGCTGGCCATGAGTTTTCCTCCTGCTTCATGTGCCTTTCTTCCCTGCTCCCCCAGCCCCATGCTGATCCACATGCATTTGCTTGATTTGCCATGGTCTGTCTAGAGCAGTACTTCTCAAATAGGGACAATTTTGCACACACCATCTAGGAACAATTAACAATGTCTAAAGATACTTTTGGTTGCAGAGTGAAGGCTACTGACATCTGATGCATAGAGGCCAGGGAGGCTACTAAACATCCTACAGTGCTCAGGGCAACTACCCCACCACAAAGATGTATGGAGCCCAAATGTCAATAGTGTCAAGGTTGGGAAACTCTGGGCTAGATTCTAGGTTCTTCCAGAGAATTCTTCCCACCACCCACCCACCTGTGCCACCTGTATCAATCAGGATAGACTAGGGTATAGTGCAATCACACACTACAAAACTTAATGCCCCAACTTCACAATGTCATTTCTTATTAACGCTCCATGTCCCCTGCAGTTTGGGTAGGGGACTCCAGTCATGTTGTCCTTGCTTTGGGACCTGGGCTAAGAGAAAAGTTCTTTTGGAACCTTTCAGAAGAGAACACATGGCAAATTGCTTATTGGTGTCACTTTTGTTCACATTTTATTGACCTATGTAGGCCATGTGGCCATGCTGGACCTCAAAAAGGATTGGGGGTGGTGGAGAGAAAACATAAAAAAACCTTAGCTCTGATAAGAGGTTAATAACTAAAATATATAAGAAACTCATACAACTCAATAGTGAAAAAACAAACAAACAAATTTAAAAATGGGCAAAGGAATAGGCCCAAGGACTCACTTTGGATGCCAAAGGGAAACCTACTCAGATCACCCCCTCCTTGGGCGTCAGGGATATTTTGGCTCTGGGTTCCCATACGGGCTTACCCCATTGTAACCTGTGATAATCTGTGGCTTCCATGTCTGTGGATTGTGGGATTCGTATGCACTAGTGTGTTCCCAACAGTAAATCCAGTGCTTGGCAAGCCCAGGAATGATTTCCCAAAGAATGAGTGATTAGCCCATTAAGTGTCATCACAGAAGAGAGCCCGAGGAAGAGCAGGGCTCTGAGCAAAGGTCTCTCTGTGTCTGGCCTGAGAAACTAATGTCATCAGGTGATGGCAGCCCAGTGCCTCCGTCTCCTCCATTGGTCCGACCTGCAAGGCATCAGGACCCTGGAACTGATGGGGCAGGACTTCTCCTCCTCTGGACCTACCCCATTTCTGCCCCTTCATCTCAGATTTCCCAGGTTCCAACCTGACATCCCTCCTTTGCTGGACCAGTTCTTTTTTTAGATATGCTCATACCATTGACTGATTGGCATCAAACCCAGTTTTTCCTGTTCCTTACCTCAACCCTGGTGAGAATTGCCTTTTAAGGAAACATTGCTTAAACTTCATTTACCTATGATTGCACCACTCCACCTATTTAATTAACATTCTCTTTCAACTAAACTCATACCTTTACCTAAATAAATTTATTTACAAACAAGGCTACACATTAGTCCCAGATAGATAGGTCAATAGATTAGATAGATAGATAGATAGATAGATAGATAGATAGATAGATAGATAGATAGATAGATGATAGATAGATAGACAGATGATAGATAGATGATAGATAGATAGATAGATAGATAGATAGATAGATAGATAGATAGATAGATAATAGATAGATGGATAGATAGACAGATGATAGGTAGATAAGTAGATGATGATAGATAGATGATAGATGATAGATAGATAGATAGATAGATAGATAGATAGATAGATAGATAGATAGATAAACAGGCAGAATTGGTCCCTTTGTGTAGGGAGTTCTAGGGAAAATAATAAATCAAACATTTATGCTGCCTTCTCTATATGATCTATATCTCAGGGAATCCATACAGTTGATGGAAGAAAGTTTTTCTTTGCAGAAGTTTCTGAGCTAAGTAATGAAGAAGGAATGTTGGACGTGGAATAGCACTATTTTGCAAGCCCTGACCAATCCGTGGATCTAGGCAATGAACGTCAGTGATCAGCGAAGTCATGGAAAGAGAAACCACAGACATCACATAGCTCCTGATGGAAGAAGACAACACTGTCGATGAGATGACCTTGCAGAACCGTATTGAACTTGAACCTGATCAAGCCTCTAGGCCTAACTAGCAGTTACCAGATATGAAGGCACAGAAGAGCATGTTAAGTGACCTGCAGGATGCAACTGGCAAATCTAGACTGTGAAAGACTCTACAAAGAACACATGACCTGGCTTCTTTAACGCAAACCTGTTCCCCCAAATTGCAAGTTAGAGAAAAGAGAGAGAGGTGGAAGAAAAACTTAAAGATTCAAAGAGATTTAAGAACATAGAAAATGCCTCATTTGGTTCCCAATTCGAACAAACTGGGTAAATGTGAACACTTGACCGGATATGTGATGATATTGACAGTGATGATTGTTAAGGTTTTAGATGCAATAATGATGCTACGCTTATGTTTTCTAAAGTTCTTATATTTGAGAGAAACACACCAAATATTTTCAGAGGAAAGGACATGATGTACAGCAGGCGCTTTGAAGCACCTGGGCACGAGGAGGCGGTGGCCAGTGGCCAGAGAAGTTCGTGACAATGGCCGAGCGCAGGTGGGTGTTGAAGCTGAGAACAGACTCAGTCTGTATTTTCTGTACTTCTAAATTTGCTTGAAAATTTCTATAATAAAAGATTTTTTTAAAAAAACAAACAGGCTGATGTAATAGAATGATGACCAGGGTTAGTGATAGGGAGAAAAATCAGGGAAGCCCGTCTGAGGAGGTGACATTCCAAGTTGAGTGACAGGGAGCCAGCCACCTGAGGATGCAGGCGAGGGGTATTTCAGGCAGCGGGAACAAGGACAGCGTCCCCAAGATTACCCGGTGCCATCTAAGAAATAACCCTGCCAAGCCTTGCAAAATGCCACTTATACATTTTCTAAATTACATGATCAGCCAAGAGAAGATGTTTAATTAGCAACTGAAAATGCTGCTTCTTTGAAAAGGACTCTCATTTCCAGTAGGGTTTCTCCCCTCCGAATGGAGATGTGCGTGCAAACCTTATGCTTCGGATTAAAATTTCAAGTGTTGTTAAATTTCTGATTAAAATTCTTTTAATTAAAAAAATTTAATTGCCTCATTGTCTCCATCGCCTGCCGTCTGATTCCACCACTGGGATCCATGGTGCACCTGCTGGAGTTGCACAAGCTGCCAGTTCAAACAGCCACATGTCACCAAATAAAAAGAAAATACAGTTTTTTATATTTGTGAAATACTGCACCAAGGCACGCAGTGTAAAATAGCCCCGTACGGTCCCAGCTGAATAGTAAGAGGGTGATTTATTCCCAAGGCTCTGTTTCCATTTTTGCTGTTTATGATAGCATATCAAAGGAGCTTTTTGATTGAATTACCACCTTGTATCCAGGCTGGGGCCATGCATTATTACATATGTAAGTATAAATGTTGATGCAAATGAGTTTCCCTAATGAAATGAGAGGCAGTTTATTTTTCCCTGCATAATGGGTGGTTCTGAGGACCAGATTTATTTTCTAAAAGTGAGTACATGCTTATTTTTCAATTTGTCACCCATTCTTAACATGGGCACCCCAATAATTCAAATCGCAGATCTTTGAGCTTTCACATGCTAATGTGGAGGTTTTTTTCATTTTTAAACTGAAATCAATTTCAGTGTGATTTATCACCAGAGAATTACCTTATATAAAATGCTTAAGTGAATGAAGTAATAACTTTCAGCCTATCGGTTAGAGAGGGCAATTTTCGGCTTCTCGGTTCTAAATAAACGGTGAGATCCCGGGTCACGTTCTCATTTTATTCATTACACTGTGTGCTTTAGTCGTTACTGAGTTTTGCAGCGTCTAGAAGCTTCTGATGAGCTGAATTACTTTTAAATGTTGCTGAATTTTATTTTATGCACTCTGAGCTACTTGGCTGGGTGTTGCTTGCAGTTCTATTATCCCCTTACCTGAACCAGCTGTCCAAGGCTGGAGTTTCTTTCACTTCATAAATTAGGATCTTCCGTGGAGCCCTAGGCCCTCTCTTTGCATATGAATTGAACAGCAGCTTCCTTGCTTTGAAAGTGGATTGAGGATTTGCTTAGTAAAAACTTGCCCAGGGATTGCAGAGAGAGAACCAGACTGAAAAAAGAGAGTTGTGGGAGCATTTCTCTCCCACCTTTGAAGAGGTGAAGGCTCAGGTGGGCAGACCCCAAGGACAGAGTTTGCCCACCAAACCTTCTACATGAATTGTCAATTTGGACATGAATTGGGCGGGGCCCTGTGAGAGCATGATGTGAGTTTAGGGACAATGGCAGCTTTCTCTCCACAGGCTAGACATCCCCTAATAATAATAGTAATCCTGTCTGTTTATTTATACTTACATATAAATAATATAAAATAGTAAGTATATGTGTTGAACTAATACATAATATATAGGATATATCATCATCATAATACTAAAACATTGTGCTGTGTCCAGGTACTATGCTAAGTGTCTGCCATGAATCATCTCATTTAATCTCCATGACAATCCTCTGTGGTAAGAACCACTATAATTTCTGTTATACAAATTCAAAACACAGAGGCTCAGAGCTAATAAGTGGAGGAACCCAGATTTAAAACCAACCTGGCCTCAAAGCATTCCTCACCTCCCAAACATTCAACATTAGCAAGATTTTTGCCCAGCGAGGAATGCGTCTTTGCCCCACGTCTGCTGAAATTCCCATAATCTTCCATCCTGCAGGAGGAAAAATAGCTTGTGTGGCCAGGTGGCGGGTGAGATGCTGAACTTTAAAAGTCAGGCAGATCTGGGTGAGTTCCAACTCTGGGGCCAACACTTAAACTGCATGGTTTTGCATAAGTTGTTTAACCTCTGCCTGCCTCAGTTTCCCCATCTACCATATGGAGATGCTAGAATGATCACATTGTTATTGTGGAGAATTCATGAAGCAGTGCCATGTTCAATGGGTCAGAACCTACCGGCACTAGCTACCCTTAAACTAGAATCTTACACCAGGTTTACTCAGGTGGGAGCTGCCTCTGGGAGCTATTTGAATGGGGCTTATAATTTGCATTTCTAATTACCCTCTAACTACCTGCCTGGCCAGTCCACGAGGACTTGCCTGGTGATTGATGTGATACCACTTAAAAATGTCTTTGAGGTCTTGAGAAGAAAGGCTTTTTGTGCAATCCAGCTGCTGGTGTTCCCGTTTAGAGGAATCTGAAAACATAACTGTGCTGCTGATACGCTCATAGGGAGTTGAAAGGGGGATTATCTTTTAAGGCTTGAAAATGTTGATGTTTGCAAATATTTTCTTGCTGCCTCTCCTAATACTGCAAATTGACTGCAGAGATAATGGGCTACGGATGACATCATTCGAAATAGCAGCCTTTTAAGTGCAAGAGCTAGAGGAACCACTTAGAGTAATTAGGAAATCCTTAAACAAGTGTTTGCAAAGTATTGGCTAACCCTTAATGTTTGCCTTTCCCCCCCTGGCATCCAACTCTAAAAATCTGACCTTGAATAATTACCTACCCACTGGCTCTCGGTTGCATGGGGTGTTGTCACCGCTGGAACCAAGTGGGTAGCTGTTTGGAGGAAATGCTCTTGGACAAATTGTGCAAAGTGGAGCGAGCGGCCTGACGCCCCTGCTGACTGCTCCAGCGTAAAGTGCTGACGGCCTTTCCTCTCGCTTCCAGTTCCAAAACCGCTATCCGCCTCTTTCGAAAGCCTGATAAAATATCTTTCTGTTTAAGCTGGCCTGTATCCCACTACTCATCATGGCAATGCAGAAAAAAAAGCTGGCTTTATCAGGAGGGTCCACTGGTCTAGTTAGAGAGTGGGGAGAATGATTGGAAATCCTGTCGTTTGGAGCACAGGTCTGTGGTGAGATGGGGTGAACAGGGGGGAGCTAAGCCTGGGGCTGATGTTAAATCTTTTTTATCTTGATCAATACATGGTGACTTCTGGAAACCAATTTTCTTGCTTTAAGGAACACCAAAGATAGATACATAGATAGATAGGTAGATAGATAGACAGACAGGTAGATGGATGGATGGGTGGATGGATAGATAGATGACAAATAGATAGATAATAGAAAACTCTTTTCTATTTAAAAAAGCAATGTGTTTCCCTTGTAGAAAAGTTAGAAAATATAAAAAAGCAAAAAAAAATAAAATAAAATCAGAGGGAAATGTCCATGATCCTGCCACCGAGTGGAAAGCATGAATTTGTTTTCTATGCATTTTCACATAATTGAGAAAATGCTGGGGAGATGATTGTGTATCCAGGAATTTTTATATCATTATTTCCTAGGCATTTCCCCAGGCTTCGGCTAACGGCCTCATCGTATTCCACCACAGGGCTATGGCATAACGTAAGAGCCATTTCCCCAGCTATGAACGGTGAGGTTGTTTCCAATGTTTGGTTGCTCTAAACGATGCCAGGCTGAGCTCCCATCAGCCTCTCCAGTTCCTCACCAAGCCCTGCGTGTCGCCAACAAGCAGGCATAGGAGACTTCTCCAACCTCTCATTTAACCAGCATTTCTGCAGCTGAGGATTACCACTGCTTGAATTATTTTAACTTCCTAAATGGGGATTTTCAGATACTCGATGGGGAAAGGAAAATAAAAGACACATGTTGTGACCATAGAACATTCTATTTGAGAGTCACTCGGTTGAAGAAGAATGGATTCAATCAATGAGCCAGAGCAGAAAGTGATATTCTGCAAACCTCATAGACCAGGTATTCCTTACCTTGTTTTAAAGAGATCTCTGCAGGTCTTCAGCAAGGAGCAGGGGCAACATTTCAAGGGGTAACAGACAAGTCTTTTCCTTAAGTAACAATAAGGGTGAGCCTTCCCATCAGTGTCCGAGTGCTCTGTGCCTGCAAACAGAGACTTGGGTCCTGCCCTGCGGAGCCCTGTTATTATCAGGGGTAGATCAGGAGGTAGTGTTTGGAGAAATGCAGGCCAAGTTTATAGATGATTGCAGGATGCTTGGTGTCCAGTGGAATGCGTGCATGGAGGTCCAAGACAGCCCTCCTGGTGGAGGAGCTTGGCCCACACCATTGCTGAGGCCCTGGAAGGTGGTGGCCTCCATTGTACTTTCCTTTTCTACCCCAGGACATTTGCAGAGCTCTTTCTATTCTGGATCAGGGTCCTTTCCTCTCCTTGACGCCCTATCATGACTCTTTGGGAAGCTCCGGAGAGAACAAGGACCCAGGCAGTTCCCATTATCCGATGTGCCTAGAGAAAGGTTCCAGCGGAAGCTTTCATATGTCACCCTCTGGCCGTCTCCCCAACCCCCGCCTCACCCATCCCCACTCTTCACCCCTCTTCTTTCTCTCTTGCGAGAGTATTAGTCCTGATTGCTTCATGGCCAGAAGCAGTGTGGATGTTACTCCCTGGCTTAGAGGCCCAGAAACTCAGTCTCCACTTGGGCTCATCACAAGAACTCTTGAAAACAGGGGTCCTTAATCACTAATTCCTTGGGGCAAGTCTTAATCTTCAAAGAACAGTAATGGGGTTTCATGAAGCAGAGAGGAGAACCACCATCAGACATTATCTTTTCAGATTCAACGCTATTTAAATTCCAGAGGAAACAATGCAAGCAAAGGATTAAGAAGCCAATCTCCAAATAGGTTAGAAAGCAAGGATTCAGGTTTTCTGCTGTTATTTTTTTTAAAATAATGCACAAAGTTCACATGGTAATTCCTTGACGCTGTGTCTTATACTTGTATTTATTCTCAAGCTCCTAGGAAGATGCCCTGTGCATATTAGATTTATTTACTCATTTGTTCTCAAGTTTTTATTGAGTTGGTTAGGTGCTGAGTACTGTGCCCTATGAAGGGGATACACGAATGGACAAAATCAGCCTCCCCCCTCCTCCTTTGGGGTGTGCTGTCTAGTAGAAGACACATGTTAGATAAATGATCTCACGCGTGTAAATTAGTGTACCTTGTGGAAAGCGCTGTAAAGGGAAAGTGGACGGTGTACCTGGAGTTTGATTTAGATTTGAGGTGGGGTAGGGCAGAACAGGGAGCGATCAGAGGAGGCTTCCTTAGGAGATGGTGTTCCAGGTGGCACCCGAAGGATATGTATCGTCCTTAACTAGACAAAGGACAAGAGAAAAGTTTTCCAGGCAAGCAATAGAACGTGCAAGGACTCGCGGAAGGGAAGACACCGGCCACCTGGAGGACTTCTTCATCTTAAGTGGCAGGAGATGGGGTCAGAGAGACAGGCAGGAGCCAGGTTAGGAAGTCTTGCCAGGTCCTAGAAAGGCATTGAACATGGCCCTGGAGACAAACGGAAGACATTGATTGTGTGTGGTTGTTGTTGTTGTTGTTTTAAAAATGTACTTCTTTTAAAGCAGTGAAGTGCATGATCTAATTTGTAATTCAAGATTCCTTGGGCTGGGTTGCAATGAAAGGGGTGAAGGGCATTGGGGAATCAGCTTGGCCAGAGTCCACATGAAAGCTGCTGGGGCCTCAGAAATGGTGCTGGGGGTGTCTAATGGAGAGACAGGCAGGGAAGGGAAAGTCCTTACGGGAAGAACTGACACGTCTTGGTAAGACTGGATGGAGGTGAGGGCTGGTGGGGACAGGGAGATGTCAGGGGGGAATTCTGGACATTTGCTGTCAAGCTGCCATTTACATAGAAGGAGAACCTGAAGGCCCGCAAATTTGGAGGTGGAAGATAAACATAAGGGAATGAAACATTATGATGTTTTTAGGGCCTAGTTAAGCCCTCTGACTTGCTAGGTATTCTGGGAATAGAAGACAGGACCCAAGTAGTGGTCGGTTCTTGTCCTCAGGAATTCACAGTGATGTAGGGGCCAGGGGCCACTGCATCCGTTCCTTGAGTTAATACAAGCAGTTCATCCTGTTTCTTAACACATGATATACATCGCATCTCTACTTATGGGCGACCGAACTGTATTCGTCCCCAAGTTTCTATACCATTTAGTGGCTTTGGATAATGCATATAAATCATCAGTCCACTCCCAACCCCACATGGAGGCATTTCTCTGTTTTTCATCCCAAGCCTAGCTCTGTGCCTCACATTGTACTCCTGGTAACCACGGGGTATTCAATTCCCTGTGAAATATTTTAACAAGGTTTCTCGAGTCATTTCAATCAGTTCTTTAAAAGAAACAGTGTATATTTTATTTTTTTTCAGGAAGTAAATGATGGTATTTGTGCCATTATAAATCATGATGGATTTCCATATTCTCTGCCATAAAGAACCTTTTTTTTTTTTCTCTTAGAAAGGAAAATTAAGGTTACTGTACCATGGGATCACTCTCATTATCTTTAGCATACAAATGATCTTTTAAAAAGATTTTCTCCCTCTACATACGTACAGTATCAATGATATAATTTACATCGCATCCCTCATATTAAGGCTCTGATCTATCATCGCTAACAATGCAGGGGCTTTGTGTGGGGGGCTGTCGGACAAATGTTTTAGCTTGTGAGAAGAAAATTGTTAGCATTTGAATAGAGAATGGTACAGGGAGGATTAATAGCCTACTTTGATGGATTAGAATGTAGGGAAATTGCTCAATATTAATATGAAAATGTTTGTGAATTGGCTGCAAGGAGCTGTCAATGGGAAATGATTATGTCTCCGAGGCCTTATCAGTTGAGACTTGACTCTTAGCTGAGACTTTCACACAAAAGACTGATGAGGGGTGTGGAAATGGCTGGGCTCCGGGAGCCTGGACAAAACCCCCCATTCAAACATGGAAGTCCCCCCATCACTCTGGGTGCCCTTTCCATAATATTGTACATCTTCATATTAACATATCTCAGTATGGATTTATAATAAGGGAAGACAGAGGAAAATGTGGAGAGAACTTATTATTTCTATTATTTAGCCTTTCCATCTTTGAAGCCCAATTAGAAGCAAGCAGGCCATTGCGGCATGAACAGTCGAACTCCCTGTAACTGACATTTTTGTCCTTAGGCAAAGGTTCCCCTGTTCCCCAGCTGGTAATTCACAAGGAGGGCCGACCATTTAAAAACCATGATATGAAAATTATTGTTTAACGCTGGCATCAAGCAGCTCCATCAGGGCAAGCCTGCTTTTTAGAAAGGAAGGTTCCGGGGGGTATTAAAAAGTTATACTTGCAAAATTTCACTCTGATGCTTCAAAAATATCTCAAGCATTCACTTACCTTTAAAAATAGATTCCTTAAGGAGGGGTCAAATTCCTAACCAAATGGAGACTGCGAAGTCCTTGTTGTTTCTACAAGAATCTGAAGCCACACTCGCTCTCTCTGCCCCTGTGCCGAGGTCCCAGCAGCAATGGGCCGTCTTGTCCTGCAGCTGCGGGTGATGCTGACATCCGTTCTCCCTGACTGTCATCAGAATAGAAATGACAGGCTGGGCAGTGGGAAATGCGGCCCTTAAAATCAAGGCCCCATCTCTTCCCAGGATGGAAGAGTGCTCAATGGGATTCTTAAAATATATATTTTTCCTCCTTAAATTCCATACTTAATGCTAGAGCAGGCTTTCTCCACCTCGGCGCCGTTGGCATTTTGGGTGCAGTAAGTCTTTGTTGTGAGGCTGTACTATGCCTTAGGGGATGTTTAGCAGCATCTCTGGCCTCTGCCCCCTGGGTGCCAGGAGCAACCCCCACAGTGGGGATGACCAAGATGTCTTTAGACACTGCCACATGTCCCCTGGGGAACAAACTTTACACCCACCCCCAGTCAAGAACAGCTGGGCTAAAGAAATAAAAGGTAATCATGACTTAGGCAGAAATGTTACTGTTGAAATGAAAAACATATATAATGTTAAATTATTTTCTAAAATAAAATGAAAGGTGAGATTCGTGGTGTTTGTTTACACGTTTTTAAAGAGCTATAATACTAGCTATCGTCTAATGGATGCCAGCTGATTTCCCAGCGCCCAAGGCTCTAGCATCATTATACAGACCTCAGAAAAACCTGAAGAATTGGCTAAAACGATTCCCATTTCACAGATGAGAAACTGAGACTTGCAGATGTTAAATTGCTTGCCCAAAGTCAGTCTGCTAATACGGCAGGAAAGCTGCCCAGTGGCTGTGGTCTTGTGCTTCAAGTCACAAATGCCACCCTTTTGCACAGCTAAGCACTCAGCCCCACAAATCAAATGTACATTTGCATAAATATGCAAGTTTGTATAGGTTTTTAGGGGGTTCACAGAATCTACCAAGATTTCCCCTACGCAGGCCCCAGGTTAAAAACCCATTTTTACACTGATCTGTGGTCTCTCCAAGAATGTTGGGGCAGCTCTTCATAGAAAAATAACCCCCTTTTGGACATATTGGGATCTAATTTGTGAAAATGGGCAGCTACATAAACCAGCGAGGGGGCGCCAAGCTGAGCAAGTGACATCCCCCCAGCCTGGCAATCGGCATTCTAGGAAGCTGACAGTTCACAAGGCAGGCCTGTGGCGGCCGTGTCCCCTGCATGCCCCTAGGATTGGCAGCTTCATTATTGCTATTGTCAGTGTTTGTGGAGTGACGACCCTGAGCACCAGCCAGGCCCTTGCCAGGTAGAGATGTTCACTGTACCCTGTTAATTCCCAGGCGAAGACAGAGTCAAGATAGGGGCCTGGGGTTCCTAACCCCGCCACCACGCTTTCTGCTTTCATCCCAGTCGTTTGTGGCTACGGAGTGTGGCCTCTGTCTATCTGCTTTCATCTTTTCCCCCTCTTTTGTTTTTGGAATAAAAACTTCCCCCCTGAAGTTACACATGTGCCTAGTCCTGAAGAATTTAGTAAGGCTCTCCCCTGCCTCCCCAGTTCCCTATCACCCAGCCCAAGCTCACGCTTGGAAATGACTGTCATTTTTCTCTGATGTATCTTTGGGCACATATTTCTTTGTTTCTAAACAACATGTTTGTAAAGGCTGTTTATTATTTTTAAAAATAAGTGTCTGTTAACTTCCCACTGTTGAACATGACTCCCTGGCTCTTAATGTATTTCCCACCACTGCCCCCAACACACACAGGCCTGGCAACACACAGGCTCCCTTCCTGCCGCCTTCCTCCCGATGGAGCTATGTCACAACTTGTATTTAGTTCAGGAGTCAGTGTTTACCTTATTACGATCATGTCACTATTACCCACAGCTGAGCCAACGATTACACTACGATCACGTTTCCTTCTTATACAACTTTCTGTTTTCCCTGGAGTTGATAACAGCTTTGCCTTCTACATACCTTTCAGCAGTTCACCTTCAGGCTCTGTCGAAACTGTGAACCTCCTCTCGGCATTTTAAACACACCTATCATTTGATCAGTTTGGGATTCTTCTAGGAGACTTCCTTCCCGACTGTGGGTGAGATATACATTCTTTGAGATTGAAAATGCCTCTCTCTTTATCTCACCAACAAATATCAAGGCTGCAAAGGATGCTTGTTCAAAACATAAAAACCCCTTGTAGTTTTCCTACCTTATGGCTCCATGGGTATCAACATGTATTTGGAGTCACTGACTTTTTCAGGCTCTCAGGAGCACTGGCCATACCCTTGCAATCTATTTCTCACTGACCTCTTGGAATTAATGAAAACTTACATTGTACGAACTCCTCCTGTTTAGATATGCCTACTGCTGTAGGCATATCTCATTGGGGGAGGCAGGTAGACATCACCAGTCCTGTGTCTGAGGACACTGAGGCTAACTCAGGACCACGCTGTTCACAAATGTGGTCCAGGACAGAAGGTTCTGACCCCTGGTGCATGCCCGAGAGCTGGAGAGACCAGCAAAGCACGTGCCTGTGACCCCAGAACAAAAGGAGACACTCTACCAATTTCAGTTCTGATGAGCTTAGCCAGAATTTTGTGTTAAGACATTCTCTCAATGAGCTATTTTTATATCAGAATATGGGTTTTGGATAAAACATATTTTGTATTTTATATTGCTATAAGCTTTTGGACTCTGATAGTAGGTCAAGGGAGCATGATAGTTCCATGGTTTAGGACCTTGAAAGGTCTTAATCTGGTTTGTTTCAAGTTAGGTGATTTGCTTTCAGACATTCATCAAAAATTCCTCCAAGAATGTTGTATCGACTGAGCAGTTGCTCAACTGGAAAGGAAGGAAAGGGTTTTATATCCAAATCACCAGGGGAGACTTTTCAAACTATACTCTCCCTGTCTCTCTGACATTTCCCCTGATCCTCATTCCACTTCCTTCCACGATGCCAGGGAGCCAGTGTTACTGATGGTGATAGGTGGGGGAAGAAAAGTCAAAGCAATAGAATTCCACTGACCTTTATCAGAAGAGCCATTTTTGGTTTCCAGACAGAGGAAATAGCAAGTGCAAAGGTCCTGTGGCCCTTTGGAGGCCGCCATTCTCCCAATGCTCCTCTTTCTCAGGTAACCGCTAGCTCATTTTAAAAAGTAATCCTTGATGAAGTATTCTGGATTAATGTGGTCTAAAGATAGCTTGAAATATGTGTTCTGGGGACTATGCCTTAATCCAAAGAGGGAAGTGAAGGTAGTGGAATTTCTGATCTTGGCAGGCAGGGACTTCGGTATTTTTCAACCATGGAGACCAGCCCAGCTGGGGAAGAAACACAGTACAGAGGAAACAGGGAAGGATTTGAGATCAGGAGGCCCAGCTGGTAACCCCTGCTCTGTCCTATCATAACTGTGATTGGAGTCACTTCTCACTCTAAATTGAGTTAATATAAAACATGTCATAACTTAACCTGTATCTCAAATGTGGAGAGTATAGCAGAGTGGCTTGTAATGAGATACCGTGTGTGAAAGACCTTTTCCTGTTATAAACATTAAATGCATGTACGTTTCTACCACATTAATTTCATTTCTTAACATTTTAATGCCAAGATGTAATACTCTCACATATTCACAGAAGGCACATTTCTGTAACTCATTTTTCCATACCTGCCAAAAAACAGATTTTTCTTTTCTTAGCTGCAGCCTGCATAAAGTTAAATGTGTGTAAGTGCATATATCAATGGGTTTGGGGTTGCAAACATAGAGCTGAACCCTATTAGCCTCAGTAGAAAGGGGAATTTTTTCAAAGTTTATCAGAATGCATAAAACTGGTATTCAGAACAGTAACTCATAGGACCTGGCACTGAAGGGAGCTGAAGCAGGGTTCCTGGTGGCCCCTGCTGTTCTGGGAGTTAACCCTTAGGCTTCCGGACGGTGGGGAAGGCTGAGCAGGTGCCCAGGGAGTGGCTCAGCCAGGTCAGTGGGTAGATGCAGTTGGGGGTGGTGGGGACAGTGGCTATTTACTGATGGGAGTGAAAAGAACTCAATATTTTAACACTGGCCTGAGTGATCCGCGGAACACCAGTCCTGGCTGGGGAGAGACCAAGGGTACCAGGCTGGAGAAAGATTGAAAAACCTAGACAGTGGGGCTGACACCTCTACCATCTTCTATGAGACTTCCTGGGGAGGCCGCTGCGGTTGATTCTGGCCAAGGCTGAGCGGGAATTCCTACCGCCCCCATCGATGTGGCATTCAGTTAGGATGCAAAGTCCTGCGTGATAACATCAGGGTGGCCGAGACCGGGCACGCTCCCTGCCTGCCAGGAGCGAGGCGAGGGCCGTGTGAGGCCAGCGCTGCTTCCCACTCCAACACGGACCGTGCGGGCTTCTTCCAAGGAGAAAGGGGCTTCGGATGCCGGGTATCCGTGTCCATGTCAGGAAAGCTTAAGGTTGAGAAAGAGACACTTTCTCTAAGGCGATCTCTAAATCTGTTTCTCCTCTCGCTCACCTCGAGAGGAACTCTAAACATATTGTCAGAACCACAAAAGGCCTTTAAAAACCATCTGGTGATCAGCAACGTGTTGCCTAGTTCAAGGTCACCTTGGCTTTCCATCTTGACTGCCATGCTTTGCTTCTCATTAGAATATTTGACAAGAATTCTTTGCATGGATGAGCAGCTCCAAGCCCCTGGCCCACACTGTGCTCACGGGGCGCGGCCCGGTCACGGTAAATGCTGTGCCGCCCGCTGAAACGCAGAGTCTGCGGGACACCCACGCACTCGGGAATCTGGTACAACGCTGGGCGTCACTGCCTGGTTTCTTGATGAAGTAACAAGTATTTTAGGTTACTCACAAGTGGCCTAAAAAGCAGGGCTCCATTTTTATTCATTTCTGGGTCCCCATTGTACCTGGCAGAGAGCTCTGATCACAGTTGCCGGTTGAAATGCTTACTGGGCAGCACCGTTGGAATTGCACGAACCTGAATATGTTCTCAGTCTAAGAGTCGCACACAGGAGGAGGTTAAGTGTGGCGGTTAGTGTTACAGGTAAGATGACCGACTGTCCCGGTTTGCCCAGGACTGAGGGCATGCCCAGGACACAGGCCATCCAGAGCTAAAACCGGAGAGTCACAGGCTCGGGCACCAGGCAGCCTGGATTTGAATCTTGGTTCCACCACTTGTCAACTGCGTGACTAAGCTTTCTATTTGTAAAATGTAAATAACAACACATTTATTATTGGGCTTTGGAAACAAATCCGCTAATATACTTCCTAATAACAAATATGCTAATATGTATAAAGTACTAGGACTATCTTGGATCTCGGTACATGCCCAGTAAATTATTCTAATGGTGCCTGACTATCGTGTCTCCTACCAGAGTGCAAAAGATGCTTCTGCGAATATCTTTGCCAGCATTTGTAAGTCTTTTTAAAATAGTGTCCCTTGTAAAATTTAAACAGCGCAGAGTTTATTGCAAAACAATGTGATTTTGAGACAGGACAAACTAGCCTTTGCAGGCATCGGCAAATAGCATGTCAAACTGGCAATCCTTTTCTATAATTAAAATATGTTATAATGTGACAAGGGCTGTAAAGATTTATAGGTATGGGGAAAACTATATTGAGGTGAGCAATGTGATTCCATTTTTTTACATGGCTATTATACTATCTGACTCCCTCCCTCCACACACACACACCTCCCACAACACGAAGCCAGTGTTATTGTACTGGGAACTTGAGGATTTCACCAAATTATCCAAGGGTAAAAAAAAAAAAAAAAAGGAAAGGCAGGGAAGGGGGGCAGGAAAAGCCTCTTCTACCTAAATAAATACCACTGGAATGTTACTGTCGCTCCGGTCTCTTTGATTTTCCCCTTTCCGGTGGAAATGTTCCAGATCCCAAATTTCATAGACAAGCTTCAATCAATGTGTAAATATTTTGCCATCACTAGGACCTGATTTCTTCATCTAAGTGTTCTGAAGCCTTTGGGCCGCATGTGAAAGGACACAGAGGCCTTATCGTCTTACATGGAAAGCAGGGCATGTGCTGAAAGCTAAGCCACGGAGGAATAGCCGCGGCCCGTAGGCCAGGCCAGCCAGCAGGGCAGCTTGCTGTTCGCCGGGCCTGCTTTTAATCGGGTCTTGGTGACGTGAGCTCAGGTCGCTGGCCTGAAAGGAGCCACGGGGCCACCATCTGGGTCTTCGGTCTGCACGCCCCCGAACATGGCTGTTGGGGAAGGTCCGTGCGGCTGGGCTCTGACCTCATACAGATCCCAATCCTTCTACTTGCTCCTCAGACTATAAGATACACTAAGGGCCAGTTATACTCTTAGAATTGGAAGGTGGCTGCGGTGTTTTCTGGTTTTCTCTTGCTTTTTAGAAGAAACAAGCAAAGCCAAAAAAAAGCAACTTAATACAAAACTTTAGTTTAGTTTTAAAAATTGAATACGACCTGGGGTCAGTAAGCATTACCTATGTTGGTGTTTCCAAGTGTAAGTGAAAGATTTTAGGTGGGGCATTAAGTCACAGCCTGCCTTAGCAATGACCTCTCCCTTTTCTAGGCCCTTTAATCCCTCTACCTACATCTGGAAAAAAGCCGCAGCTGGGAGACTGTACATCTCTGAACACCTCTCCAACAGTCCCGAACCTGCCTCTTCAGCAAAGACCGGTGGCCTGAGGTTCTGAGTCTTCAGTGGGCAACAGAATCTCTCTTGAATTTAATAACATTGCTTTGCTTGCTTTTTATTGACTTTCCCTGTTTTCCTTCTTTTCCATGTATTGCACTGCACAAAGTTTTTCTTTTAAATAAAAGCGTTCCTATTTAAAGAAAGCTGTTAAGTACTCTTCATGAGGTAAGTCAAATATGTCAAAAATTATGAAAGTAGTACAGAAGCAGCCCAATTTTAGGAATCACTAAGTCCTTCACTGTGAAGGGATAGTGTAATTCTTTCATCCATTCAGTTATCTACCCATCCATCCATCCACCCATTCCTCCACCCACCCATCTATCCATCCACTCATTTATCCCTCTACCTACCCTTCTATCCTTCATCCATCCATCCACCCATCCATCCATCCAACAAACATTTACTGAGTATCTACTATGTTGTGTTGAATTTTGTGGATCAGGGGGCAAAGTCCTTGGCATTAAAGAGTGGTAAGGGAGATAGCAAACAAATAAACAAACTTAACAGTGAGGGAAAGAGGTCAAATATAAAAGATGTCCCATAGAATTTCATTTATATAAAGTTATTAGAGAATTTTATATAACTTCATATAACTATATAAAATTAATATAGAATTTTATTTAAATAAAGTTGTTTGTTTGTTTTCTAAAAGCCAACCTACCCTCTAGCATTAGAGGTTAGAATAGTGGTTTTCGCTGGAGGAGAGTCTGGCAACGTTCCATTTGCTGCAGGGACTAGTTATCCCTGTACTTTCATGTCGTGAAAATTCATCTAACTGTACAATGTGATGTGTGCACATTTCTATATAAATGGCATACCGTTTAATAAAAGTTTTAAAAAGACCGAAAGATAGAAAAACAAATGTAGGCGATTTATTAGCCTTAACAGATGACACTAGCTGGAATCTTTAATAGATCCCAAAAGGTTTTAGACAAATTGCAAATGAGAAGCCTTAATGGCTTCGCAGAGACTGGGAATACTAAGCATTTAAATAGGCCTCTTTCTCCTCTGAATGGTCTCCACGGATCACCCATCCCAAATATGCAGTGGACTGAACTATCTGCAAGTCCCTGTGTCCCACAGCTCTACCTAGGTGCTCAATACAGAGAGTCTCCTCTTCTCATTCTGCAAAGGCCTAGACGTTACCAAGGACAGAGTGAGGTTACTAACAGATCACATGCAATTCTCTTAAAAGAAGCTGCCATATAATCTGCCTTCCATCAGGCCCCACCTCTCTGGCACTCCAATGTATTCACAAAAGCTGCCAGGGCTCCTAGTTTTCTCAGAGTAAAATCCGACGTCTTCCCAGGGCTCCCAGGCCCTACCTGATCTGGCCCTTTCTTACCTCCCTGACATCCTTCGTGCCCTCCACGGTCTTCACATTGGCCCCCTTGCTGGTCCTCAGAAACTCCAGGCACCGGCTCCCACTCCGGGGCTCTGCACTGCCTGACTCTCCCGCCTAGAATGCCCCCCACATCCTATTGGCTAATTCACTGACACTCTCCAAATCTTGGCTTAGATGTCATCACTCTCATGAGTTCAACCCTGCTACCCTGTCCCCTCCTTCTGCTGCTCTCCTAATCCCTGTTACCCTGATCACTTTCTTTTTTCACCTAACTTCCGTAGCATGGCCTTGTTATTTTACGTATCGTTTACTGTCTCTTTCTGCAGGAGCACATCAGCTCCGCAGGTCAGGGGTTTTGTTCTGTTTTGTTCACCAGTGCGTCCCATGTACCTAATGCAGAGTCTGGCAGGGAGGATGCGATCAACAAGTAAGTGTAAATGTTGAAAAGCGACAATGTGTTGGGTGTTTGGCATGTGCTCCTATTATGCTGGGCACTTTACATGTGCACATATAATACTTAGCAACACGTGTGAAAAATATTTATTTTTAGTTTTTAAAAAATATCTCTTTATTGATTTCAGAGAGAGGAAGAGAGAAATATGAGTGATGAGAGTCGTTGATCGGCTGCCTCCTGCACGCGCCCCCTGGGGATCCAGCCGCAACCCGGGCGCGCGCCCTGCCCGGGGATCGCACCGAGATCGCCTGGATCTGAAGTCGATGCTCAACAGCTGGGCCACACCCGGCTGGACAGAAAGATAACCTTCTTAACCACGTTAACAAATGAAGAAGCTGAAGCAGAGAGAGGTGGATTAACCTGCCCAGGGTCACACAGCCAGTGAACAACGGGGCCCGGATTCAGACCCCAGCAGCTGGCCCTGGGGTCACTAGCCCTGAACCTCAGCAACTAAATCGAAACAGGGCAGGCCAAGAAGAGGCTATGCTCTTAGCGGCACGTCCTGACTGTGGCGGAGACCCCAGCCCGCCGCTCCTACAGTTACCCCCCCAGCCCGCCCCCGATTCTCCGCCGTCCCTCCCCGCCCCCCGAGGGACCCCTTCCCCGCCCGCTTGCAGCCCTGCCTCGTTGGGGAAGAAACAGGCGAGAGCCAGCCAATCAGCGAGCAGCGGTCCTCTGCGCCTCCGTGATTGGCTCAGGGGCGGTCATGTGATCTGCTCCGCGCTGCGAATGCTGGGAGGAGAGCGTGCTTCTCCGGGAGGGCACGGAGGCGGGGGAGCTGCGGGGCCGCCGGCAGCGTCTCGGGTGAGCCTGCGCGGGAGGAGCACCCGCACCTGGGAAGTAAGAGTCAGTAAAGCGGGGAGAGGCCCTGGGGCTGCCCCCTTGGTTTGTGGGAGCCTGGAGGCTCTCCCCTCTCTCCCTCAGCACCCTCCGTGGGTCACGGGCTCTCGGTGGCGGTTCGAGGGGCGGGAGAGCACACGCCCCCTTCCTTTGGTTTCTCTCTCGCGTTTATTCTTCCACCATGTTAGGTAGAACTGTTTACTGTTCCCATTCTACAGGCGAAGACACGGGGTCACGCAGCGGGCGACGGAGCCAGGCGGCAAGCGCAGGCCTCCTGCCCTGGGCGCGGGGTTGTGTGCGGGGTGGGCCGCGCCCGGAGAGCAGGGCGGCCGCAGAGGCTGCCGGGTGAAGGCGGGCGGCCGGGTGGGGGGCGGGCCACTGATGAGGAACAAGCCTCTGGTCCGGGCGGGTCTGGTTTGAATGCGGCCTCTCCCGTAGGCCGGCCGTGTGAGCTCCGCACATTCCTGAACCCCGCCGAGGGCTCCGGGTCTACTCCACGCGGTGAGGATCACACGGGGCCTGTCTTGAAATGATTTGCCTAGTTTAACCGAGAGAACGGATACAAAGTGCTGCTCATCATTGGGTACATAAACGAAAGGCACTACGGGAATAACACACACATATATAATTACTATTAATATCGCTTATTATTCTGAGTCACCCGTAGAAGCCTTAGTTCCAACAGCTGTCGTTTCGAAGACACGGAGCAGAGTGTGCTTGATCCTTTGAGTGTTCGCCAACAGCCCCAGTCTAGCTTAACTCTTGGAACGGAAGACTCCTTATAGATTCTGGAAAAAAACACACAAAAAAAACATTTAAACGATGCCAACTGAATTTTGTCGACCTTAGGAAGGGAAGCGTGTCATGTGCAGCCTTCAGGATGTGACTGTGTTTAAAGAGATGTTCTCGCAAGCACGCGCATGCCCCAGCGAGGGGCAGAGCAGTCTGAGTCCTTCCCCAGGTGATGTCAAGCAGACAGTTCTTTTTCCAAATTAGCAATCTGGCTACGAAAGCACTGGTGCTGTGCCACAGGGCATCCACCTTCGCAAGCAGGGAGGTATTGTACAAATAGGAAGCATCTCCCAGATCTCAGATTAGTGCCGCTGTGCAAACTAGCGTTTTAATAAGTGGATGCTCCATATGCAGGCACTTTTATTGCAGAGCCTTTCTTTTCTATCCAGAGAGAAAAGGTATGTTTTGGCCAGGTGTGAACCACGATGAGAGTATTGTCTAAATACGCATGTTTTCCTTGTGTCTGTTTAACTGCATGTCATAGGTCATTTTCGAGACCCCCGAGGGTTAATGAATCCAAAAGAAACACTGAATGATCAGAATCACTGTACCTGTTTTACATCCGGGGGTTCCCAGCTTCCCTCCTCTCACCCCCACTTCCTGTAAGTGTTCAGTTGCATTTATGTTGAGAAAAGAGCATTAGGCTTGCGGACCAGCACCGATCAGAAAACTATTTGAAGTTAAAGCACTTTGCCAGTTTCCATTTTCTTCACAGCATCCCTTTCCGCTTCTACTTTTTCATTTTTTCAAAAAAATCCTGACTTAAGAAAACTTGATCCATTTGGAACAGACCGGCCCCAGCTATTTCTTCCTGTGCTCCCTGAGACAGAAGGACGAGTGGAGGAAAGGGGGCCTAGAAGATTCCAGGGCAGAGATGCCGAGAGAGGGCAAGGCGAATGGGGCCTCCTCTGCGGGGGACATCCAATAACTCTCGTATCCTTTATGCTGCAGGACAGGGGCTCATTTGCTCTATGTGGGGTGACAGCGGCAGGTTTTGTTACAGCGTAGCTGGAGTTTTAAATAAGAGCAGCCCTCGGAAGATGAAGGCAGCTTTTCGCTATCTTAGCCGTGGGAGGGCATGGAAATTGGAGGCGTTTTGGCGACGGCAGCATAAATCCACTGTTGTGAGGGGCCGGCTCAGCCAGGGAGGAAGGAACGCACAGCTTCCCTTTGACGGTGTGATTTCCTGCTTCTGGGCGCAGAGGTTGTCTGGACTCCACGCAGGAGCAAAATCTGCATCAATTACTTGAAAGGAAACTGACCCTATTCCTGAAGGTTTGGCAGCAGAAATAGTCATTGTTGAGAGAGGGGAAGAAAAAAAAAAAAAGACTAATGAACTCCCTCCCCTCTCTACCATATTTTCAAAGGCCTCTTGTGTTGGTTGGTGACTACTTTTTTTTTTTTTTTTTTAAACAGTGGTCTTAGGAACTCTTATTAGCCCTCAATAAATGCTACTTTAAAGGCTTGTAACTTCATCATTAAATCTTCACTCCGAGATGAATTAAGGTTGTGGCCAAGAAGTACCCTCCTTACCCCCAACAAGCTCCTCTAGAGTCACCAAAAAGGCAGGAAAGAGATTTGTGGAGGATTCTCAGTGCTCGTTTATATGCCTTCCTGTCAAACAGTGATTAATTCGGGGCCACTTAAGTTTTTCTAACTTTCATCCATAACGGGCACGTTGACATTTTTATTTGAATCTCTTTACGCCATCCAAAACAATCTCCTTCGGCAACAGAAACTGCAGCTTAATTGCCACGGAGCAGCTGTTCCCTCTCCTCAGTCGGCGGCCTCCTTCCCGAGGTTTGGAGCTTGGGCCTGTGGAAAAGCACGGCGGCGACAGTGGTGTGTCAGGTGGATTGATTGAATGGCCCCCTTGTTCCCGACTGGCTGTGTCTACACTGGAATCGGGGCCAAACAAAGCCCTTCGCATCTAAATATAGCATTTTCTTTGGCCCTGGGCCCTCACTGTCTTGTTTTTCCATTCTTCCACGCTCTAAAACAAATACAGGGGAGCTCCGTTTCAACAGGACTTATTTTTACCCAGATCTGCATAGTCCTTGAGTCAGACTGTATCCTGGAAATGGAAGTTCATGCACAATTAATCTGATTTTCTGGTTAATTGCAGGCTAACCAGAAAACTGCTTTGAAAATTCCCTCCTACTCCAGAGTCCTCTGAGAATGTGTTCAGACACTTTGACACAAGCAGAAACTCGGAACAGAAAGAGAGACGGGCGTCTGTGTCCACAGGTCCCTATGAGGTAGAAGGTGGCGTCTGTGGGTGCAGCCCAGTTACCTGGACTTGCCATTTCCTGCACAACCCACTCCAGATTTGAACAGTTTTTGTTCTTTGGTATTTCTTGTGTTTCTTGCCAACCGATTTTTAAAAATTGTTTTCTTGATGGCAGGGGAGCCAGCAGACTTTGAGGATCCCATGTTTGCCATTGTCCTGTAGATGTGGGGTCCGGAGCCTTGGAAACTTGTTGTCTTGTCATCTGTTCCTCTCTAAGGATAGGCTGAGCTCAGCGGTTCCAGATATTTGGGATCCAGTTAGATGAGGTCCTGTTGTATGGATAGCCCTTTCCAAATGTTGGCAGAATTGAAGCAAGAGAAGAAAGAGAGAGGGAGGGAGGGAGGGAGGGGGGAGGAGGAAGGAAAGGAAAAGAAAGATGAAGGGAAGAAAACCAACTAGTTTAAAATGATTTATCTATTCTTTTTTTATTATGAAAGTCAGATATGTTCTTTTAAGTTCAAATGATACAGAAAAGTAAAAGAAAGAAAATGAAAAAGTCTGTTAAAGTCTTGTAGAAATAAATATTTTACATGAAAAAAAATAGCACTGGGCCCAGGTCGTGTGGAGGGGGTGTGGCCTTGAATCTAGATGTGATTCCAGGTCAGGCTCCTGCAGTTTAGGCCATCCACTCTCCCACCTGCCTCCTCTGTCTTCCAAGCATTGCAGAAACTCCAGCCAGCCTCCCAGCTCTTCTGGAAGGTCCAGACGAGAACAGTGTTATTCAGGGACATCTAAGGATCATTACAACCATACACTCCTCTGGGCCCCACAGTGCTATCTTTGGATCAGGCTGGACACCAGAAACCTGTTCATTTATACTGTATTTATTTAACCCAACATGAGGCATTATACAGCATACATGTGGTCAATCATTGGCCCCCTTTGCTGCCCAGCCTAGATGTGGCCTAGAATCCTTCTCACAACAGAGCTCTGTGAACCCACCATTAGGCAACGGAAATGGATACTAGACAGGTGCCCATTTGCCTTACTTTTTTACTCCTGCTCTGGGAATTTTGCAACTGTATTTGCTCTCAAGTTGACATTGAACTTCTGTTCCCATTGACTTCTTATGAAGAGCCCTGAGTGTAAAGTTTTTTTTAGAAATTAAGTATCTGGAAAAATTTTCTGACTGCATGCTTGAGGGAAGTGAGTCTTCATTCCCCTTTCACTCTTGCTACCAGGAGGATCTGAGTTAGATCTCAAAGTTCAGTAATAGCGCACATCTTGAGCCTTATGATTGCCCTATTGGCAATCTCTCTTTTTTACTTGTCCAGAGTTTTTGTTTCTATCATGTGTGTTCTGGGTTGTGATCTTCCTCATATCAAAGAGGCAAAGGCATAAATAAATATACAAGTTAAAAAACCATGCAGCCAGCCAATCTAGTGTCTTATGAGCCCAGGCCTCAGTCTGAGAGCTCTGTTCGTTCCTCATGCTTAAAAACTTACGTACCTTTGCACTCTACCTGAGAGGAAAGGTTGCTACCAGAACAATGGGACTGGAGCTGGGAAGGGCAAATAAAACTCTGTTGATGGTCTGGACATAGGAGGTCTTTACTTTCGGTCTTTTGAGAATGTTGTGGCGCATGTTACAGATAAGCGGGGGCAGACATGAAAGAGGCCTCAGCTCCACCACCTTGGCTTGTAATCTTGTGCAACCTTCTCTGTTTCAAAGTGCTTCTGCTCCCTGGTCATGCCAAAGGCTGCTGGAGCACACTTCATTTAGACTCTCTAGCAACTAGAATCACTACGACTTGGGAAAAGCATGAAAGCCCTAACTGAAGGGAGGGAAGGTACTTGGTGCCCCCCCATCCCAATATGAAGAGACAATCTGAATACACAAAATTAGAAAAACATACACAGAATGGTTGCTTAAAATTCACAGCTGTCAACATCAAGCATTTTGTGAGAGTGAAAGAATGCACGAAACAGCGGGTTAACAAAATAGCTGCAGCTGGGTGGGTCCGCGGCTGCGACCAGGCCGCCGTGGTCTGCGGGTTGCGCAGGCTCATTTGCATTCCGGGACAAAGGCTCCCTGTTGGAGACCCTTTCTCTCCACCCTCCCCTCAAAAAGGCGCCTTGCCATCCGCACTGAAGATCCTCTGCCTCCGCCCTCCCATCAGAACCTACAGGAATGAACACAGATCTGTTATTTTAACACAACGTGGGCACAAAGTGGTGTTTTCACTCGGAATAAAGCCGGGGAAGCCAAAGAATGGGGCCTTTTATTTGCAGGAGATACTCAAAGGAAGCAGGCTTGAGCTGCAGGCCGGGCTCATGAATGAAGTTGTTACAGAATGTGCAGCCTGTGGCCTGGGAGCTCCACTGAGTTCCCCACTGTCAGCTTGGAGCACTTTGCATCAGAATGCATAATTGGGGCTGTTTATGACATTTTTAGCCTACTTCTCCAACATAGAATAAATTCACACACACCCCCGCTTTCCCCACCCCTGCACCCCCACTTTTCCTACTGCCTGGGAGAGAAGACTTTTTTTTTTCAATTTAATAAACATGATTGACAACAGAAAATGTAGATCTACTTTTTTTCTATTATGACTGTATATTTGCGTCCAGGATCCACGTGTGTATTTCACTGATGATTGTGCCGTGGCCCATTAACAAATGCATTCATTCTGCAGATTCTGAAGGCCCTGTCTTAGGACGCTTGTGAAAAGTAACTGGGAAGTGTCACCAAGAAATGTTTAAAAATACACTAAGGACAATTTCAGCATTGTGTCTAAAGTGAAATGCCAGGGTAGAAATGGTATTTCCATGGTAAAGGCCAGCCTTGGACAGAGGGAGATCAGGGCAGCCTCGGAGCCCAGCATTTGGAACTCCAATCACCGGCTGCTTTTTAAGGAGGTGAAGCTGGAAATGCCTCAGTATTTTACCACTGCCCTTGAACCAGGAAACCTTTGAGCTTCAAACTTGGTATTGCCTGCTGGGCAGCTATTCCATCCGTTGCCCAAGGTCACAAAGATTGTGAGAACTGGGACCAGCACCCTCACCTACCTGGCACTGTGAGAGGGACCCTGTCCCTCCCTCCCCCCTTCCAGGGTCCCCAGGAAAAAAGGTAAGAGTCCACCTTTCCTGAGTGGGTGGGGGAACAGCACAGGAAGATGACTTAACTGAGGCCAGGAAACCCAGAGGACACTGGCTTCTGAGGCCGTGGCATGAGGCGCCATGAGTCTGGGGTGGTGACTGTCCAGCCTGCTCCACAGAGTGGCCCATGATGTAACCCAGGGCCTTGACACCAGCCTTTTAAATCAGGGGCTCCTTCAGGGTCTCCCCTTGCCACTGTTTCTAATGGTCTTAAGCCCAGGCCTGAGGGGCAAGGAAGTCATTTTTCTTTTTTAACCACCAAAGAAACCCTCCTGTTTAAGTAGAAGAATCTCCCAGAACATGCATTATCTGCTCTGGATCTGGTCTTCCGCTCCTGTTTGCAAAGCTGAGCCTTCGGAATGGGTCTGGGAAGATGAGGGTGAGACTGAGAATCTCTCTCCTCCGCTTTGGGAGAGCATGCTAAGGATGGGGTTGGGGCTCCCTGTGGCATCTTCAGAGCTCAGCCTGCGCTTGCCTCTGACTCCTGAGAGCTGGGCAGCGGCAGACTGGTCTCAGCCTGTGCACGGGCCTTGTGTTGTGTGGTCATATATCTGCGTCCCAGTGAGAGGTCAGATGAGATCATGGGGGCCAAAGAGCTGTGTAAACTCTAAACTACTAAACAAATGGCAGTCTGCTTTCATCTTCAGTCAATAGCACAGTACCTCCCCTGCTAAGGAGACTATGAACATTTTTTTTGGTTTGAGTTTTTTTTTTAATTCTTAACAAATATTGAGAGGCCACCACTGATCAGGCACTTTAAAAACAGGTCAGCTTATGTCACTCCCCACATGGCATGCAGAATGGCATTCAAAGTCTTCTCAGGGTCTGCAAGGTCGCCTGGGACCTGGCCCTATGACCTGGCCCTGCAGCCCCCCGCTCTGTGCTTCCCTCCATCACCCCTTTTACCCCTGCCCAGGCTGGTGCCCTCCTTGCTGCTCCTCAAACCTGTCAATTTTCACCTGAAGGCATTTGTATATGCTGTTAAATCTGCCCTGAAAACACTCATCTGCCCAGGTCTCTGTTCAGTCGTCGCTTTCTCAGAGAGGTTCTCCTTGATCACTCCATAATGCCTTCCACATAACGTCCTCCTACCTTGCTTTCAGGGTCTTTGTAGCCCTCATTGTAGTATGAAATTGTTGAAGAATGTGTGAGTGTGTGTGTCTGTGTGTGTGTGTATAGGTTGTTTTCCCTGCTAGAATACATGCTCTATGCCTATGGTTCCCAGCACACAGTAGGTGCTCAATAGATATTTATGGGATGAATACAACCCAGTGGGGATGTAGAGATGAGAAGAAATCAAGGGGCTTATAGTCCTGCCCTGCATCTGTTGGGATTGGGCGTCGAAGGGAAGCAAGAGTAATCAGTAACTCGGTGTTTACTTTGTGACTTAGTATGAAAGACTGGGACACTCAGGTTGTTTTTGAAATATGATGGCTCTCCCAAGGTTGAGGATCTGTTTTCTAAGGTGTCCTTTGATCCAGGAATTTGGGTGTGAGAGAAATAAGGACCAGGGTCCAGAGAGCCAGCTCAGAGACTTCAGGGGTGAACACGCACAGGGAGGGCCCCCCCAGTGCCTCTCTCCATGGCTAGGTTGGCATTACTCAACCTCTCTCCCACCTCCCTCTGTGTGGGTCAGATGAGAGCACCTGGGCCTCCTCTCTGCCTCAGTGCTTGGTCGAAGGGTGAGCGCCTCGCCCAAGCCGAGCCGATTGTACTCTTTCAGCCTTAGTCCAAGGGTGACCAGCGGCCTCTACCAGGCCAGCCATGGCCTCATCCTAGGGATTTCCCAACTGAAACAGGAGAGAGAAAATGTGTTCCTTTCCAGTCAAAGCTCTGAGGATGTGAGGCCAGGAGTAGCCATTAGCGAAAGTTCTAGCTTCATGACGACAGCCACAGGAAGAGAGGTGCAGAGACGAGAGGTGGTGATGGATCCAGAGGGACAGCGAATACATGGGCTGGTGTCACCTCCATGCCCTCCCTCCCCTACAGTCCAGAGCCACTCAATCCCCCTTTCTGCCTAGACTAGCTCAAGCTGGATTTGTTTTTTATCAACCACAAGTACCCTGAGCATATTTCTATTTAAACTGGTTGTTTATTATAATATAAGCACATACATTTAGTTTAAAAATTCAAACCCTCCAGGAGATAATAGCATGAAAAGTAGTCTTCCTCCTTGTCCCCCCCCTCTACCTCCCTGGTTTCATTCCCTGGAGGTAACCGGCAACCACTTGTTAAACTGATTACCCTTCATACTGTCATTTGACCAACTTCTGGCAAGCATTTTGAAAAGCAGCAGAAAATCCTTTGTAATTTTGATTTATCTGATTGTAATATATATTACTCTTGGAGATTTCCAAACAATGGGTTATTCAACCATTTGTTTCAGTCAGCTTTGTCCGCATTAGTAAATGTTTTGACATTAGCCATTTATTTCAGAGATGAATGATTCATCTGGGTATTTCTCAACGACATAAAATAATACTCCGGGTGAGGGCATTGCCGACTTTTTGGCAGGGACCGAGTTATTCCTTTCACATTCTTTATGCTGAGCATTGTGCTCCGCGCAGAGTGGGCGCAGTGTGTGCTGGAATGGGTGAAGAATTCGGTGAAAGGAAGCCAGGACAGAAGGGGAAAGAATGAAGCTTTATTGAGTGCTTTCAATGCACCGTGGCCTTGGCATGCTTCGTCTCTGTTAGGCGTCGCTGTCACCCTGAGCAGCTCTACTTCCTGTCCCTTCTCCAGCTCATTTCTTTTCTTTGTGTTCCATGATGTGGCTGCTCCATAACTCTCCAACTAATTCATTCTGCTTAGGTTAGCTGGTGTTGGTTTCTGTTGCTTGCAACTCAAGGACCCTGACAGAGGAACCAGTGTATCTAAAGTTGGGTGAATGGACTGGGTGGGAGAAAGATATTACTCGTCACAAATGAGGAAAACAAAGGTACAGCCCTTGAAGTGCTGTGCTCCAGGCCACACAGCCAGGGAGTGGCCAAACAGGAATGAACTCAGGTCTGTCAAGGTAGGAAAGTTTGGCCCTTCCCAGCACTCTGCAGCCAGGTGCCAAGATTCCAGCAAGGGAACAAATAATTTCTAGAGACGAAAGAGAGCGTGACTGAGCTTGCCTGGTTCTCACCCAGGATCGGTCTGCATTTGTTCTACAGGAGATGCCCTCTTCTAGATGTCTGCACGTTGTATCCGTGGAGAATTTTCTAGATCCTTGCTGATGCAATGCATGTCTTAGACACTTAGAAAACAATGTTCAGAAAGTCCTAAAAGAGAACCTCAAGCACTGTTCTCCTACTGGTCTTTCATATCTCTGCATGTCTCATGTGTGTCCCGTCCTTCTGAAGCCTTCACCACACGGTTAAAAAGAAAGAGGGACCTAATCTATGACGAATATCAATCATTTGTATGTTTTAATCATGATTCTTTTTCTTACACAGTATTGCAAAGTGGTCAGAAGCACAGACTCTGCCACATGTCGTGCAACTTTGTTGTATGTGATGAATTAGTTACTCTCTCTGTGCCTCTGTGTTCTCATCTGTAAGAGGGGTGTGATAAACACTCATGCCTCCTGGAATTGTTGTAAGGATTAAAAAGTTAACATACGGGTAAAACACTTAGAACAGAGCCTGGCACCTTGTGGTTGCTGTTTGCCATTCATATTTCTTCTTAATTTCTCATTTTAATGTTTAAATATTTTCAATTAAATGTCAAGGTTTTGGGGAACCTAAGCAGATGAAATGTTATGAATTCTACAGGTATATGTGTGTGAATTTTGCAGTTCCAGACAGTAGTTCAGAGTCTGTACTTACGGCATAGGTCTTAAAGTACCAGATGACTGGTAGCAACAGGAGTATAAGTAGGATCCTGCCTCACGGATATTCTAATTATTCTTGCCTCTTTGACATGATTCCGTGTTTAGCTACATAACATTAAGCAATACTTCTGCAGTTCGGGAAAGGGCAATTTGGAGAGACCAGACCCAGTGATCTTAAAGCTGTGATGTATGGTTCAGTGAAAGTGTAAGTAGGTCAAATACCTCTAACAGAATTAGCTGAAATTATGCAAGCTATTACACTGGATATTACTATTTGAACATTTTGTATAAACCGCAGTTAATACACATTCGTCTTTATGGGATGAATCAAGACTTAAAACTAATTCTGGCGAATTAAGAATTGCATTTTCCAGGAATTAACTACCACAATTTGACTGCAGCTGTAAAAATTTTATTAGGCAATACATCTGACCTCAAATTGGAAATTTGTGTTGGAACCAGTTTAGGAAATAATTATTGCTGTGTTGTTAATTTTATATTTGCCTAATAAAACACAGCAGGAGCAACAGGGCTGGGTGACTGTAACAAAAGAAAGCCCTTGGACATGCTTTAAAGGAGCGTTTTCAACCTGGCTGGAACGTCCACTGGGAATGCGGTGTCTGCTGCGGCCGCCCACATGGGGGATCAGCAGCCCCCGCGGCCAGGCCGCGGGGGAGAAGCGCGTGCCTGTGGCTTGTGTCATCCTCGCGGCCCCTGGGCAGTCGCTGTCGCCTACCTTATGCTGTTCGCCTTGGTGAAGTTTACCTTCCCCGCGGACGCATAACCTCAGGGAACCCGCGATGCGCCCGTGCACGGCAACCGTGACGCCCGCCTGCCCGCTTGGCCCTGCCTGTCCAGCTGGTATGAGGAGTGTCAGCGGAGAGATCAGCTTCTCTTGGAAAGAAAATCACGCCTTTGAGATTGGCGTCAGCGTCGTCAGTCTTGTTGAGAGAGGGCTAATTGTCCCATGCCATCGTGTGCGTGGATCTTAGGCTTCCTTGTGCTCGTATCGTCTTCTGGTATCTTCTCATAGCACCTCGGAGACATAACATGAGGCTATAAACTGAGTCAGTAGCTACTTGCTACTGGCTGCTGTGAAGCAGTGTCATCCAAAATTTGGGACACAAATCACCTTTGGGATGGGGTATCGAGTGACATGGATTCACACCACGAGGAAGTGAGTCCCTTAACTCTGTCCTCTTATGACCCTTCCTGTTGCACCGACCAGGACATGCCCGTTGGGTGGTGGGATGCCCTTCACACCTTTCAAACTCTTGTTCACCTCCATTTCTACCCAAAGAGTGGGGGCGACTTGGGCTCAGAGCCTTGGGCGGCAGGAGCAGCTGGCCAGAGGTCAAGGAGAGTGAAACGTTCGCCCTGCTTGTCTTTATGGTCGTATTTGATTTAGGGAAAGCGAACATGGTTTTTCATTTACGGTAGGGATTAAATGTCCACTTTAAAATGAATGTAAATATATCATAATTTGATTTTAAGAATAAATGTTAGGTAAATATTAATGAGTAGTCATCCGATAAGGGAAAATCAAGAAGATTGTTGTGAGAGGCATAGGTGGTGTGCTCAAAAAACTAACTGGAAAGAAGTTAATGAGATGATTAGTCACAGAGATGCGCACACTATTAGGGGAACCGCAGAAGGATGGGGAGCCCCCAGGACTAGCAATGCGGGGAGCCATTAGCCTCCTAAGGCTGAAAGGTGAGGGAAGGGAAGGGTATTCTCAGAACCAGGTGAGAGCTGGGACTTTGGAGGCAGGAATCAGGGGCCCCTTTGGGAAGCAGGGAAATAAATACCCTGACCTCTCTACGTCTACTTTCCAACATCCTGCCGGTGCCTCCTATCATCCCAGCCCAACCAGAAGCCAAGGTCAAGGGAGAGGCGGGTCCTCAGAGGTGAGCCTGCCGGGGCACCGAGCAGGACAAGGGAGGGCTGGGCGTGCGTGGGGAGGGGGCCCGCAGGTGCAGAACAGCCAGAATGGCGGTGCCTAAGTGATTGAACTTAGGAGATACCGCTGGGGAAACAGGGAGTTGGGGAAATAGAGTTGAATATTGAGATCCTACCCTGTATTTGCCAGGGGTCAAACATCCTTGATCTGCTTGACTTCATTATTTATTTTATTAGTGGATAGCTGAAGGAAATTTACCTCTGAAATTCTTACATTGCAAGAACACAAAACCAAGAGATAAGCGATTAGCAGATGAAGGTTTAGCCTAAGACCCCTGCAGCAGGCAGCCCAGCCCAGCCCACCCTCGTGCTCTGTAAAGTGGAGCACGGCAGTTGAGAAGCACAGCTTAGGGGCTCAGCCAGCTGGGCTTCAGGTCCCAGCTCCGTCACGTGCCCGCTGTCTGATACTGGGCAAGTCACTTAACTTTTCTGTGCCTCAGTCTACTCATCTACAGAATGGGAACATGACCATTGTTACTTCTTAGGGATGCTGTGAGGGTTAAGTGGGTTCATATGGATAAAGCTCTTTGAATAATAGCCGTGTTCAGAAGTGTTTTATGGTCACATGTTTTTGCAATTCTGTTTGTTTTCATTTAATTTTGCAGAAGATACCCATTCTTTGGGGCATGAGTGATAGCACTAATGCTGAGGCATAAAAAAAAACTGAACATGGCCCTGACCAGTGTGGCTCGGTTGGTTGAGCATCATCTTGTGCACCCAAGGGTCATCGGTTTGATTCCCAGTTAGGGCACGTACTCAGGTTTTGGGTTCCAACCCGGTCTGGGTATCTACTGAAGGCAACTGATTGATGTTTCTCTCTCACATAGATGTTTCTCTCTCTCTCCCCCTCTCCCTTCCTCTCTCTCTAAAATCAATAAAAACATATTTTTAAAAAAATGAATAGGAAAAGATTTTTTCTCCCCAATTTTTCTTAACTGCCGTAAAACATGATAGTTAAGTAACCGATGCCTTGGAGCATCGAGTAAAACAGAACTCCCTTTTCTGTTCTAATACCTGTTGAAATATTTTCTAAGACGAGCCAGTTCACTCAGATGACCTAGTGAGCAGGGCAGTGAAAGCCTGAGTGATCTGAGACGCATCATTCCTAAGAGGTGGCTTACGCCTCTAGCCTGTGGCTCAGGGAGGGCCTGATCGTCCCAGGCGTTCATTTTACAGGATTTCCCCTTAATCTGTAACATGTTATTTCATCATCATTTGCTTCTTTCTGATGAGATGAATGAAACACCCTAGAAGGTTCAGGTTCTCTCCTAGCCCAAGGATGCTTTACATGGTAAAAAGCCTTCATTTACTTTGCGCGGGGGTGGGGCTGGGGCTGGGGTGCCCCAGCTAAGGCATGGCTCTAGCACTTGAGGAGATTGTGATCTTATGAGGAACATAAGGCAGGACCTGGTCAGACTATTCTGGCTGCCTTATGACCGGCGTGCGTAGGTGCCCAAGGTGTCTGGGAAAGGCCCCACCCTTTCTGCTGGAGACAGGAGGGTCACTGGCCGACAAGAGACTGCCTTGGGAAGAAAACTATGTCTGAGCTAGATTAGGAGGGAAAAGTAGGACTTTTAGAATTGGAGATGGATGACAGGAGACATTTACGATGGGAATAATTCTACAAGTAAAGACTTGAAGAGAGGAAATGACTGCATAGGATTCAGAAATAGCAAGCATCTGGCTTGGCACCCAGAGGTTTTATACATCATGAGCAGGCTCTTGACGTCTTTGTTTTATTGAATAGAACATGGGGCTCAGCAGTGAGAAGTAGCTTAGAAAATGTGATTGGGGTCAGACTCTAAATAGAGTTTGGGGCACCAAGCCACAGAGTGTGCACCAACCCAAGCACCAGTGGGGTTGATTTCCAGACGTTCCATCTTGCAGTGAAAAGGTGTAGAGCCCCTTCGGTGCCCCAGCTCTTAAATGACAAGTGGACATTGTGCCCTTGTCCTTACAGAGCTCACGGTCAGGCAGGTAAGATGTTGATTACTGAGGGTGCGGTGAAGGCCACAGCGGAGGGACTGTGGAAACAGGAGAAGGCACCTACCTCCTGGTGGATCAGCAAGGCCCCTGGAGGAGGGGCACCCTGGGTGCGATAAAGGAAGGGCGATTGTTGACCCAGCAAGGGAAGGCAGAGAGAACACAACACGTTCCAGGCAGACAGAGCTGCAGGTGCAAAGAGGTGAGAGGATCAAGAATCGGCCACCGTGCTTCCTGCAAGGATGCCCTCTTCTTGGCCATCTGGCAGCACGGCACAGAAGGGTGCTCCAGCTAGTGCAGATGAAAATATGGGGTGATCCTAAGGGTACTAAGGTCTCCTGGAATCCAAGGACAATACAGCCAGGTTAGACTATCAAAGGCCAAATGATCGATACTGTTCATCTCTCACCCATGGGCAACATCACATCTAATCTCTGCTTTTTCTTGTCTTATCTATTTCTGTCTGTCTATCTGTCTCCCTTCCTTGACTTCTGTCTGATTCGATATAGCCACCAGCCCATAACACTGTGCAACCAGCCTGTACAACCCTAACTAACGCAGCCTCTCAGCCCCTATGGCCGAGAGAGGACTCTGATCAACACCCCCCCTCCCCTTAATTTAGAAGGAGTTCTTGGCACCAGACTATGCCATAGAACTGTCCAGAGAGTGTTGTCTTTGGGTCAGAAACTGTGGTCCAATAAGCTATGGCTAGGAGCGAGTGGAGCAAGGGCATACAGCCCATGTTTAGTCCTTTGGAGCTATGCTCTTAATGCCCAAATCCCCAAAGGTTTCAGGATGCCACAGTTGTAAGCTGTAGAGAAATCTAGGGATGAGCTGGTTGGTAGTCTAAATAAAGACCCAGCCCTTCAACTGACAACCTGGTACCCTGGAAACCCCCCATCCCATCCCACCCGATCCAGTCTAAGAGTAATGACCTGAGATGACAGCCACTTGCTCGATTGACATTCTTGGCAAGATCCACCCATTCTGGACCTAGTCTGTTAATTTCATTTGGAACAGCAAAGAAAAAATAATTTAATTAGGCATTTTCCTGCTATACCTATGGAGAGAACTAAGTGATAGGAATCTCTCCATCAAGTTGTCAGTTTTATCTTAAGCGCTCAGGGACAGAAAATGGTGGCAAAGAACAATTTGAGATTGAGAGAAAGTATAAAGTGCAGCCCTCCAGCCAGAATGCTAATTCTTAGAATTTCAGCCTTTATCTTGATGGTTATGCTTTCTTCATTTTATTAAAAGTTTAAGATTTTCTCTGATTAAAAATATACTAATATGCTAAGAAAAAAAAATCACCCTCTCCATATTAAAATTTATTTCCCAGGAGAGAAAATAGATTTCCATGAAATGAAATAAAGAACAAATAGACACTCGTTTTTCTGAATAACCGTGTTTTCTCTTGTGCTTTCAGGCAAACACACTGTGCACCTCTTGAGGTATGCGGCGTCTGCTGCTGTAAGACAATAGTAATTAAAAAATTAAACAATTAGCAGAGGAAAAAGTTTGTCATCAATTTTAATGTTCTCTTATGTGAATTAATATTTCTTTTTATAATGCAATATTCTGCAATTTATCATGCAGGTGCAGTGCCTGCTTCCGCATTGTGGATAATTAGTTTACATTACTCTACAGAAATGAATTGTCACTGGTGATCTCGAGTGCCTGCTAACAAATCACTTCTGCTGGGGGCTCATTGAGATTCTTCTCAGGCCTTGACTGTAGCAATATATGGCATTGTCCTTAAATGTTAACTCTCAGGCTAATTTAAAAAAATTTAGATTCCTAGTCCAAGAAGGCTATTCTTACAACAAATCAACACTCTGTCCCCTTCCTTCATAAAAGGATTTGTGCTCTGAAGTATAATTTTCATCACCGGTTTTTCTCTCCTCCCCACACTCACCCACCCACAGCCCAGGCAGGGCAGGGAAGAGGGCTTGGGACTTCTGCAGGCTGCTAATGAGGCAGAATTCCTCATGGGCCTTTGTGTGTCTGCTCTGAAACTTGATCTCACCATAAAATACTCGGGAAAAAGACAACTGACTTCAAGATCTAATTCAGAATTCCAGTATTTGTCATCGTGGGTGTGAGAACCATATTGTGGATCAGTTTCATCACAGGAAGAAAACTGGATTGTATGATCGTGTCCGGTGGGGTCAGGATTGCGGAGCTCACCTGTCTCGCTGCTGCCCAGCCTGGCACATGGAGAGCCGAGCAGGACGCCACTGCACAGCTGCGATCCAAACCTCTAGCCCGTCCTTCTCATCCGTCACCCCAAACCTTCGCCCCAAAGTCTACCTTACTAGGTACAGGAAGGTGTGTGTTGGGGGGGGCGGGGGGGTGAGATGATGTTGTAGAAACAGACACTCACAAGGTGCCAGCTCCCGGGAGGACAGTGTTCCTTGCGGGGGGCGAGGGCTGGGAGGCAGAGCAATCTCATCCAGTTCTTAAGGGATGGGAGACCAGAGCCAGCATCCAACTGGGTTACCGGAGAGGAGCAGAAATGACCAAGAAGGTCAAGTTTCAAACTGTCCTCAGACAAGGAATGGGGGCATCAGACACTCAAAGGCTGAACCTCACCTGGTATTCAGACACCAAGCAGCCCAGAGATGGCAGGGTTCCAGCCCCCATGGATCTGGAAATTACAGAGCCCAGTTGTATCACGGGTATAAAACTAATTACCGTGTGCTTGTGGCAATGACTCTCAGCTCTCTAGGATCCTGCGGGTGTGTGTGTGTGTGTGCGTGTGTGTTTATAAATCTCGGTGTTGCCGCAGACCTCCCCCTGCTTCAGTGTGCAGTGCTGTAGGGTCTAAACGCAGCTGCTTGAATCTCTAGAGCCCAGACAGCAGCTACTGCTGAACCAGAGCGTCACTCTTTATATTTTATATGTACAAGGTCCCTCAGATGGTGGCCCTCCTGTCTCCATTCTTTTACCCCAGCTTCAGCTTGTTGGGATTTCCCCATCATCTGGAACAACCCTACCCCCACCCCAGGCTCCAACCCCACAGATGCCCCTCCAGGCCAGGGCTGCCCCCCGCCACTCCCTGCCCAGCCCTGCCCAGGACAGAAGAGCCGCTGGCTGGGTTTTCTGGAATGCAGGTTGGTCTGGTTTTGGTGTCTGGAGATGGGCACCGAATGTCCCGTCTTTGGCATCTCACGGGCCCTTGGGAGATGCCGCAGCAGGAGAGAGCTGCTTCTTGCTTGTTTCTGTCCTACCAGGTCTCCTACCTGCTGGAAGCAGAGCCCCTTTAAAGCCGAGGCAGACGTGGGCCTGGGCTTGCAGTGAGGAGGGGAGAGGAGGGGAGGAAAGACGCTTTTCCTCCTGATGTCCCCCAGGCTCATTAGCTCCAAGTTCACCTTCTCAGGGACCCCTTTTCTAAAATCCCCCGACCTGCGTCCCTGGTTTAATGTCCCCCCTGTTCTTCCCACCCACCAGCGCTCCGCGGGTTTAACCTGTTGCTCTTACCCCACAGCCTGCTGCGCCCTGGGCGTTTGCTCCAGGGCAGTGAAATATTATTAGTCTGTCCTGCTCACCCCTTGTCCCCCTGGCATCTCCCGCTAATGATCAGGGAATATCTCTTACTGAGAGGCTTGTGTGCCCCGGGCCGAGGGGCCACAGCGCCCTTTGGAGAATGTGGATATTGAGGCTCCCAGGGAAGCAGGCAGGAAGCCTGGGCCAGCAGAGAGGCCGGCAGAGCAAAGCGTCGCCATCAGGGCTCTTTCCCGAATCCCATGACCCTGGGCCCGGCCCTGTGGCCCACCCGCCTTTGGAAACCCACCTCCCGGCCCAGGGGCTAGGAGAGCGGGGTCCCCCCAGGCAGCGCCTCCCTCAGGCTCCGCATTCTCCTCGCATCCCAGTTTAACGGTGCTGGGGGTTAGGCCAGGGGTCTGCCGGGACGCCCCCCACCCGGCCCTCTCGGGGAACCCCGGCCGCAGCCCACCCTCGGGGATGCCCTGGAAAGAGCGGCCCCCAGGCGCTGCCCCGGGCTAATCTCTGCCCCACACGTTGGGGGTGCAGGCAGCCTCCCACCAGGCCCGATTCACTCATTTCCCCCCCTTTGATCTCTCCCTTTCCCATTTCACTTCCTCTGGCAATTTCCTCCCGCCATTCCCAGGACCAGCAGCCCTCACCCGGCCCTTGGCCTCTGGGACCTTCCCCAGTGTCAGCCCTCGTTTGGCCCCGCTCGCCAGGGCGCCAGGCCGGTGCCCGGACTCTCAGGTGCGGGCTCTGCAGAGGCAGGTTGGGGGCCTCACTTGGTGCCCTGTGGCTCCCCATGCCCTGAAACGCGAGGGTAGCCTGGGAAATAGGTCCAGGCAGCCCCGGGGGCCCCCAAAGGGGGGGTAGCCCAGTTAGTGGCCGTGAAGCAGGACTTTTCTCACGGTGAGCAAAGGTGGATTTCCCCCCGCGGGCCCCCCGGGGGCGCTGACTGGCTGCTCTCGGCCTTTTGTGTTTTCCTTTCCTAACTGAAACTCATACGTGAGAATCAAATATTCCATTTAAAAAAAAATCAAGGTGCAAAATGTTCTAGAAACATCTGTGTTTCTATTTTGACGCCTAAGTCTCAATGTGAAATGGTTCCCGAACTAATCACATTAGTAAAACTGGCAAGATTAAAAGAGCCATAAAGGCACACGCTCAGTGTTTCAACATCCATTAAAATGTATACCGCAGCCTCCCAGAATATTTAATGGGCTTATATGATGACTGGGTGTGAATGCATTCATCTCAGTCAACTCGGGTTATTAAGATACACATGCTAAGTGATTTGTCCTGTGTTTACCCTGAGCTGGGAAAATGGTATCTGATTTTGAAAGGAAAAAAAAAAATTCAGAGCTGTTCTTTGTTGGAAGAAATGGCAGTCAGGACCTCACCCCACCCCAAATTTTCATGCTCCCTGAATCACAAGCAGACTGCTCAGTCCCTGCGGGACTCGGTCGTCCATGTGAGGAATTTGGAGCGCTGCCTAAATGACCTCTAATGATTCTTCCAGCTCTGACCTCTTCAAATGTGGCAGGTCGTGTAGAGTGGTGGTTACAAGTGTGGGCTCTGGCATCAAACTGCCACGATTCAAGCCCTGCCTCTATCACTCAGTTTCCCCATCTGTAAAATGGGGATAGTGACAGAAAGTGAAGTCATCAATGCAAATCATGCTACTTAGTGAGCTATCACAAAATGTTGGTTAACTTGGGAACTTAATGGAGCATCTACTGGGCATTTTAATGGGTGGATTTCACTCTTGAAGTTAAGAATGTGTCTCACTTTAGATACATTATTGAACTTACTGGTCAGCACAATCTTATAAGGTGGGTGAAGTTAACCTTGATTTGCAGATAAGAAACTGAGACTCGAGAGAGATGAACTGAGTTGCCCAAAGTGACACAGCTACTATAAAGGGGCAAGGCCAGGGTCTAAACTCAGATCCAGACCGACTCCCCTCTGCCTCCCCTCCCACCTGATCTATCTATCTACCACCTCTGGTTAATTTCGAGTATATCCAGAGATTCCAGGTACAGCTGCAAGTATTCAGTCTCTGGCCATTAGCTTCTCCGCTTTGGGAAAATCAAAAAAGCTAGGCAATCTCCCGACCATGCTGGTTTCTCAGGGGTTTAGGGCTGGAAAACCAGTCGTGTTCTCGGCACCTGTTTTCTCTCCTTCCTGATTGAAGCTTAGTCGGCCAAGAGCAGCTTTCGTTCATTGTTTTTCTTGTTTTAATTTGCTGAGACTCAGACTCAATGACATCACATCTCTAGCATGAACATGTTCCCCAGCCAAGCTGAGCCAATTGGGAAGCCAGTGTTGTACCTGTGTCTAGATCAGGGTTTCTCCACTCTGGGGCTATTGATATTGGAGGCCTGGCAATTCTTTGTTGTGGAGGCCTGTCCCAAACATCCCGTAGAATGTTCAGCAGTGTCCCTGTCCTCTACGTACTAGATGCCGGTAGCAACCCCTTTCCCTCCCCAGTGTGACCATCAAAAATGTCTCCAGGCATTACCAAGTGTCCCCTGGGGAGCAAAGTCACCCTTGGTTGAGAACCGCTGGGCTGGCTGAAGGGTGAAAGCTCGAGGTTGGGTACCCTGTCAATCCTGCGTGGCCGTTATCACGTGGCTTTGGGAGTTATTTGGATTCTGGTAAAGGACTGTTTTATCTAGTAACGTCCTAGCCGGCAAAACACGGGCCATCTTGAGATGCTTTTGGTCTGACGGCACATTTGCCTGGACGGATTAAATGTTTTGGTCTTGGTGGCTCTCAGGAGAGCTTTCTCTGGGGCAGTAAAGGTCACTTTCAAAATGGTCTCCTTGACTTCTAATGGGGCCAGTGCCCCCTGCTGGAAAGTCTGGCAGCCTTGCCTCAGGGCCGGTTGGACCTTTCAAGGGGTTTGCCAATTTGGAAAACAGCAGAAGCACAAAAGAAAAACCAATGAAACAATGCACTTAGTAGGAAAGTTTTGCAGTGGCTTCCTTTGTGCTTAGCCACTGTTTCCACAAGCTTCCTGATTTCTCGGCAGACCTTTTTTTTGGCAGATTAACCAAAACTTCCTTCCCATCTTTCCATCTATACACCCAACCAGTCCTTCACTGGTAATTATAATAACCACACCAACCAAAAGATACCCAACGTTTACCGAACACCTCTCATGCGTTCAGTCACCATGCCCTGTATGTGCGCCTCCTTGTGCCGTCTCGGTGTTTCTGTGACACAGGGGCTGGGGTCATGATTATTTTTCACACTTGAGGACATGGAGACTCGAATGGGTGAGCTGACCAAGATCACACAGCTCACAAGGGTGGAGAAAAGCCTCAAAGCCACAGCCCATGTTTTAAACCCTATGTTATACAGCTACATCCATTCATTCATCTTTTCTCTGTCACTCAATCACGAAGTTTCCTTCCTAAATAAATGTGATTTGTTACTGATCTAAGGAAGCAGTGTACGGGTGTCTGGTGTCGTTTTGAATTTTCTCCCCTTTATTTAGAACATATCTTTCACCTAAGCATCCCTTTTAGGTTCTGAAACCCCAGGAAGATAAGTTGCTTTTCCCCAAATGTGGGCCGTAGGTGCAGAATTCTAATGGAGAACAGGGTTCTTAGGCGTCTGAGCGCTCACGAAGCTCTAAAAATATTACATACGAACAACATTCACGTGCATCAGGATACATCCGAATATACCCAAGACAGTGGAATTTATGGCCCTGCTTATTACTTTAAAAGCCTGGGATTCTTGTAGAATATGGCTTAGTGGGTCAAACACTCCCTTCCCTCTCATTTATCAGGCTTTTGATCTCACGTCAGTCCTGAAGGTTGGCACGCCGGGCCCAGAACCGTGTGCTGGGAGATCACACAAACGACAGACCCCCTTCCCGTTTCAGAAACTGGCGGGGACGCCTGGGCTGCAGCCCCTCCTGGGCAAGCAGGGGAGGTATTGATTTCCCCCGTCCTCACTGCCCCTTTGTCTATTATTATTTTATAGTTTTGTTCTGCATTCCTTCCATTCAACCTCCAGTCCATAGAAGCCTGTTTCTTTATTAGTTACATATGTCTGCACCCTTTTACCCCAGCAGGGAAAGACAAAATATTCTGGAGGGCTTGGAGGCCAGCGATGGACAGCTAATCCATCCCCACCTTGAACTAATCGGCGGGCTGATATGCTATTGTACCGGGCCCTGTTCTGTGCAGCTGAGCGGTGGGGTTTCAATTTGTAGGAGCATAAACAGATACTAAAGTTGGAAGAACGGCTCGGTCATTTGTTAGCAGAGTTCAGATCAAATTATCACAGCGGTCCCCTGCTGACAGCTCGAACAATTACCTCCTTTTTTCTTGATCTTTAAATGTTTTCTGTTTCACTTAAGCCTCAGTAAATAGTTTACTTCTCATGGGCTTCATTTATTGACACAGAGAGGGTTGATTTATTTAATTTCGTTTCCCTGCTGCCTTCCCAGAAAGGAGTCGTAATGTTTTGTTGAAATCTCCCCCCAAATGATAAGTTTATCATGGTAGGCTAAGGAAGCGGTTTAATGATGTGACTATAAATTATCTGGCTTTTTAATGAGAAGTTTAGATGCCCAAATGCGAAAGCTGATTTTTAAAAGCTTTAAACCAGAGCCCGGCATCTGTTGCTTGAAAAGGCTGAAATCCGGAGTGAGCAACCGGGGTAAGGAGAGACGGCAGAGGCTCGGGGATCGGAACCCGTAATTGGATTATTCGAAACCCAGGAATCTGATTCTTCTTTTAGAGAAAATGGAGCAGGTTCTGCCCATTATGTTTGTCCGATCCCGGCCTGGCTTCCTTGATGTTCTGCGTGAGTTCACCGGAATTAACGCCAACATTTGTTTTCACTCTCCCCCCTTCCCCCAGCCTCAACCCTTGACTTTCACTCGTCCATAGTTACATTTGTCTGCTTCTTACAGTCCTACTGGGACGGATTTATCATCATTTGCTAACATATCTGTCTCAAAATCTCAGCTTTGATCAGCTTGTATTTTATAACTTACATCTGTTCTACATTTAACCTTTTGTAATGCTGTTTTTCAAAAATATTACCTGACCTAACAAAAGAATGGTACCAGAGCAAGAGCTCTGGAGTGTGGATTGAAACACACACACACCAAACATACCTGCCTACATGACCATATTTTTATTACTCTCCTAAAGTGGCCTTTTCATTAAATGTATAAATCCATCGCCCCCGCCCCCAACCTGTGACAGGACCTCTGCTGATCCGGGGGCTTCTTGCTCCCATCTGCTCTGGCCCCATCACGCTGACCCTTGCTGTACCTGGGATGCATGCCAGAGCCCATGGCTGTGAGCAGGGTGCTCCGCTGAGGCCCACGCCTGGAGCGGAGCCCGCCTGTCCCGTGGGCCTGGCCTGCGGCGGGTGGGGGCAGAAGTCCCGGCTGACCTGAGCAAGCTGCCACTGCAGCCCCAGTGGGCTCCTTTCCAGCAGGTCCTGCCTCCCAAGAGATTTGCATTCAATGTCATTTGCTTATTTCACTTTAACAAAGTTCATTCATTTGTACCAATGAATTATGAAATATTTAAGATACCCCGAAAGTATTAAAAAATCATGTAATGAACACGCACGCCTCTCTCAGGTGTTGCCTTCTCCTCGCTCCTTGCCCATGCAGAACAGCTGCTCTGAATTGCATTTGCTCATGTCCAGGTATGTCTAAAGAAATGCTTCAACTACTTAGATATGCTCCCCTCCACGGAGCTGCTCGCATTCTCTGCCCCACGCTGTCTTCCTCCCCAATGTGCAGCGCTGAGCGGTCATTTGCACTGCCGCAGAACCTTCCATTTGAGGATGGACGTTTGCATTTTCGACTTCCTGGCCATCGCGAGCAATCCCGTACGAAAATTCGTCCACGCCTCCCCCAGGGCGCATGCGTGGGCGTTTCTCCGCGTGCAGAACGGAGAGGGGGTGGCTAACTCACGGGGCGCGCTCGTCCCTGTTGTATTAAATATCGCCAAACCCGTTCCCGACACGGTTGTGTGATTTTGCACTCTCGCCCCTGCGTGGTGGTGTCAGACACTGTTAACTGGTGCCAACTGTTGGGGACGTAAGGGCATCACACAGCAGTTTTAATGTGCAGCTATTTACTTCCTAACAAAGCTGCAGTGGGATGATGCAGTCATATTGCTTATGACAGCACCTGGCACGCGGTAAGCGCCCCGTGAGCCGTGGTTGTGATGGCTGCGATTATTGCCCACAGCGGCCCTGCGAGGCAGCTGGAGCAGTGATTTCATAGGTGAGTGGCCAGGATCTGGAAACAAGGGGTCCAGGCAGACATTAGCCGTGGAGACAATGGTGATGGGCCTGTGATTCATAACGGACCTGTTGGTGTCCCCACCGCATGGGAAGCCCGGCAGCTGGGTTGGGGCTGCCATCCTGAACAATGATCCCCCTCTTTCCTAATTACTTTTATACCTGCTCTGGGTCTAGACTCAACGCGGGAAGGTGAAGGGCAGAGATTGGATTCATTTTTTTTTGGCCCATGACTTGGGGAGAGAGGACAGCTGGCCATTGGTTCATCCCTGTGATGGAAGAAGTGGCACCCAGGCAGCAGGGGTCTCCACAGAGCCAGCTGGAGACAGACCTTTGGGGTTCCCCTCCCCTACAGAGCACCCCTGGGGATCAGGGGCTTCGTTACCAGATCTGAAAGGCTGGAGTCGAGTCCTCCTTCCTTCCGTCAAGGTGGAGAGGAGGTATATTGGGGGCGCATATGAGTCATCCTGATGCTAACGACATGGACGATGAAGATGGGGGGAGGGGGGGAGGAGAGGTGGGGGGGAGGGGGAAAGAAGCTCTCCTGCTTTCTTGGTCATGCACTTTGCTGCTCTGCCCGCCCAGCAGCCCGTGGGCACGTTGCACCCGCCCTGTCGCACTGGAGCTCGTCGTAAGTGCTAAGGGGCAGCCTTAGCGCCAGCCTGCAGCCCGCAGGCCCGGGAGGAGCGGGCACAGCAGGCTCGGGACAGCCTGGTGGGGGGAGAGCGGGCGTCGAGATACTCCATCTTCCCCTAAGTGTTTCTGTGCCCTCAACTCTCCTCCTTCTTTAAATTACTAGATTGATTTCGTCTACAGTCACCCGTGGCCTCTGCAAACCACTCCTGCTTGGTTTCCAACGCCCAGGACCCTCAGAACTAAAGCACGTTGGCGTTACCCTTGAAGCTCCCTGTGTGGGCTGCTCGTCCCCTTTGAGGACGCTCTCGGGGCGGCTCTGGCCACTGCGAGGCCCGTGGTGGCTTCGGCCCGCGTCCCAGCACCGGGCTGCGGAAAGGAGACAGAAAGTACGCTGCGCCACGCTGAGGGGAGGCGAGGCCCTACGGCTTTTCCTTTTCATTTCCAGAAGGCATGGGGGCAGCTAAGGTTACCAAACATGCCTCTCTTGATGGAGAGAAACCTCTCTTTTTTTCTTTCTTCTCTTTTTTTTTTTTTTGACTTGGCTTTTCTCTGCCAAATTCTCCCCTTTGAAAAATGCAGAAGCCCATTAAAGATCAAGACTACAAACAAGCTTAAAACACGTCTTAACAGCCTTCAGAAAGGTCCCAGGTGTGGGCAGGTCAGAGCGATATCGTGTTCTCCTAAATATTTCGACAGATAGACAAACTTTTGATTGTGTTATCTGCTCATAAAATGACTTTGAACTTTCCGCCAGCGCCGCCCACTTGGGCTTGCTCAAACCCACAGAGGGCCAGGGGTAGATAAGGGGCCTGAGTGGTCCCGGACGGCGGGGGCCTTTCATCTCCCCTCGGCTGTGTACACGAGCCGTTTGCTTAGCTTGGCTCTGCTATCCTGAGGACCTTTTTAAAATCCTCCCATTTATTAGGACCTAACACCCAATCTGTAAATAAGCCAGGGGAAACGTGGATTGCAGGGCAGGCGGAGTGCGGTTCACGCACAGGCGGGCTGGCTGCCCCTCGCGCTCCTCATTTCCCTCCGGGTCTCCTCTGCCCTCCGCCCGCCCTCTGTCCCTTCCCCTTCCTTCCCTCCGCCGCCTCCTGTCCTTTCCCTCAGCCACTTGCAGATAACAAAATAAAAGTCGAATAGATTGGCTGCATTTTTTATGTAGGTGTCTTAAGTTCATGCATCAAGAAACAGTAAAGGCCCTGGGCAGTTTGGCTCAGTGGTTAGAGCATCAGCCTGTGGACTGAAGGGTTCTGGGTTCGATTCTGGCCAAGGGCATGTATCTGAGTTGCAGGCTCGATCCCCACCCTGGTTGGGGCATGTGCAGGAGGCAACCAATCAATGTGTCTCTCTCACATTGATGTTTCTCTCTCTCTCTCTCTCTCCCCTTTCCATTGAAAAGCAATGAAAAAAAATCTCAAATGAGGATTTAAAAAAAAAAAGAAATAGCAAATCATGGTGGAGAACAGACACAGAGCCAGGCTATCTGGGCTCGGCCTCTGCTTGTGCGGGTCCTGGCTGTGTGACCTTGGGCAGTTTCCATAACCTCTCTGTGCCTGTTTTCTCATCAGTAAAATGGGGACAATAACAGCAACCCTGTGGTACTGCTGTGAGGATTAACTGAGCTACATACACTACGTAAAGGACTTGGAACAGGACTTAGCACACACTAAGTCTTGGCCAGTCCTCTTACTGCCACATTGTTATTAAATCGGGAAACTCTGAGTGTGTTTCCACGGAATTACCAGTGGTCTGTGGAAGGGCTGCACTCCACGGCGTGGCCTTGGACAAGTACCTCCTGGGCAAGGATGTGAGCCCCGTCACAGGTGGATTTCCCACACTGGTCCCTGGCGCCCCTCGTCTCCCTCCAGGACGGCTGAAGGAAGAGCACAGTGGCATTGCTGTCCGCACTCCCAAAGGCTGGCAGTGTCCCCAGCAGGCCTCTCCTTCCCCACTGCCACCTCTCAGCATTCAAAGGACGGCAGGGCCTATCCGGTGGTGATGTTTCAAGTGTGGCGGAGCTGTGATTCGGCCGATCAAAGCAAGCCCTGCTGAGAGGCTCACAGGACAGGGCGAAGCTTTTGGTGGCCAGAGGCACGTCGCTGGCCATGCATGTCCCTCACGAGAGAATGCCTGAACCCGCCCGGCTCGGCTGAACCACACAGGAGGGGCTGGCAGGCAATCGGGCCCGGAGGTCCTCTCTGCTCAGTTCTGGACCCACCCTGGGGCCTCCGAGCCTCCGACAGGCCCAGGGCAGTTAGGATGGACGCTGCTGGCTGTCCCACTCGGCAGGCTGAGGGCCTCTGCGTCCCCTCACCGGCCGGTCCGTTGTGTTGTTAGAGGAAGGCCTTGGCCCATGTCTCTGAGGCCGGGGCTGACCCTGGATGCCGGGGCAGAGATTGAGCATCGTTGCCACACTCCAGAGGCCCTTCTAAAGGGCAAGAGCAGACAACTGGAATCGCAAAGTCGCAGTGAGCCCCTCACGGGTTGCATGCAAACAGGAATTTTGAATATCCATCTTCTCTCCTAAACGCACGGCCCAGTGGGAGCTCCAGTCATCATCTTCTCTAGGAATTGCCTCAGAGACAACTGTGAGCGCTGGCGCCCGTCTCCCCCTCAGGCCCACAGTCCATCTGTCACTATAGCTGGAAACCATGTTGGGACACCCCATAGCAAGCCCGGCGCGTGGTAGGCACTCCAGACATATTTGTTGAATGAATGAATGAATGAATGAGCAGGGAAGTCAAAGAAAGAAGTCAAGAGCGAGGACAAGGGGAACCAGGGGCTCTTCCCATGTGGCACAGCAGGTACAGCCCGAGTTCTGAGTGCAGGAAACCCAGTTCTAAGAGGTACGAGCCGTGTGGCCTTCAGCCAGATAGTTGACCTCTCTGAGCCTTGCTGTCTTCATCTGCAAGATAGGGACGGACATGCTTAACCACACAGCGCTGCTGTCAGGATCAGAGACAACAAAAGCAGAAGACATGGCCGTGGCCACCCTCTGCCACTATGTTGGTCACCGAAGTGGTTGCTTGTCTGCCAGGAGGCACCACTTTGCATCCAAGGCCCACCCAGTAAATACCACTTATAAGGGGTCTTTTTCCCCTGAGTCACTGTGCTGTCCTCTAATAACCTGTACCCACCGCCTCAAAGCAAGGCAATGCAGCCATGGGGCAGCCTTGTTAACTGTGGGCGGGGTGACAGTTACGCTCCCTACACGAGAACACGCTTGCTTGGAGCGGCGCAGGGCAGTGGGACATGCTATGGCTCAGACAACTGGCCGGGTGCCTCTCCAGTTGGAGGACCTTACTCGGTGTTCTAATAGCAAGTCCCAAGTAAGGAGGTGACAGGAGGTGTGTGTGGCTGCTGAGGAGACAGGGCACCTGGGGCAGGCACGGGGGCAGGTTTGCCCTTAGAGATGCGTGTTGAGGGTCATGCGATGATCCAGTTCACGGCTGCTCTTCGATGAACCCAGATGTGTGCCAGGCGTTGCTGCGGGCACTCTGCAGTTTGACCAGCTTACGAGGGGGGCACTGATTGCCATCCACCGTCTCCAGATGAGGAGACTGGGACTATGACCAGTCAAGTCCCCTGATTTGAAACAGACGACCCATAATAGTGGGGCCAAGATTCAAACCCGGTAGGACCCAGAGCCTTGTCTGAAACAGTGTTTGCTGGAGGTCTGCACCTGACTATGGACCAAACAGTAGGTGGATACACTCACTCATTTTTAAAAAAAAATTCCATTAGTTAGTTGCCTCTATTAAAAAACTAGGTGGTTTTAAGTTGAATTCTAGACTTGGGCCAATCAGAAGATCTAGCAACGTAGTGGAGGAATTGCACCTCAACAGTGACTGCCTGGAATCAGGTAGAGGCTGTCCCCTTTAGGAAAGACAAACAAGCTGCAATTGGCCACAGTCCTCACCATTCCATAGTGCCCCTTCTCTGCCAGCTTCACTATTTCCTTTCCTTCTTGGTCCCGGTGCACATTTGAGTTCAAGGTCCTTGTACTAACCTCTGTGAGGCCCTTGCCTTCAAGGGCACCTTGAGGAAGCAACAGAAGTATTATCTTGTTTATCCTGCCCTTTAAGAGCACGGTGAGGTGAGAATCGGTGTGCGTGGGGGGAGCACGGACTATTATACAAGTGACATAGGTTGTTCCAACAGCCAGGGGTCTATCCACGAGGGGGCACCATCTCCCCCTGCCCCCCAGGGCTCAAGGATCCTTGGAAGCGGCTCGTTACTGTCATCCGCTCGTCTCTGCAGAACCCTCGGTGGCTCCTGTTGCACCCACTTTATTTATTTCCCTTGATCTCCAAAGAATCCAGACTCATTACCGACCTTGGTAAATGCTTTCCTCCCCACGGCTCTGTGGGGAGATCAGCTACCTTGATCAATAAAAGCAAACTTTAATTTTTCTTACAGAGCTAGGTCTATCGGAAGGGCGGGGGCGCCTTAAAACAGTAGCTTTATGATTTCCCCGTGCCTTGAGGAGTAAAGCGCGTTGCTTCCGTTCCGGCGTGAGTTATGCTTGATGCCAGCGCGGCCGAAAATGGGTCAGGCCGTCCAGAAAGCCAACAGTTGGCCCCGTTTGTGCTAACTCCGGTCTTTTTGTTTTTGCCAGAGGAAGAGAATATTCTAATTTCTATCAGTGTAAATTGAGTTGGGGAGCATTATCAGCTGGAAGGACCCTTCTGATCTGACAGGCCCCGCTGTATGGTGATTAATTACTTCTCAGCTCCGTTGGACTTTTCTAATTTCCTCTCGCCACTGGCTGGAGGCGCCGCGCGATAAGTCCCCCTCTTATTATTTCGTGCAAAGGAAAATGTCTATTACGCTCTGTCGTACAAGCGAGCAGAATAAAAAGGCGGCGGATCAGGGCCCTCGCGAGCTCTCTATCTTTATTTGGTCTCCCCTGGCCTGCCTTCCTCGCTTGTTCTAAGACAGAGGTGGCCACACACGGTTTCCTGTCAAAATAAGAAGATAAAATCATAATCTCTGTCAGAGCACTTGACATTTTGAAATTTGTATAATGATTTCATGGGATTTAATACTCCAGCTCGCCACAAATCCTCCAAATGCAAATGCTGCTAAAATATTAGACTGAGAGACGCAGGGCTGTTCTTTGTCAGGCCATTTATTTGGTCGTAAATTCAGCTTGGGGGGGTTGCTTTATGGTGTCTCGTGCTGAAATAAGAACAATAATAATAATTTGGGTAATTACGATGATCAAGAAGCGTAAGTGAATTTGGAAAGAGAGCATTTAGGTGTCGTCCAAGCGGACCCAGCACCTAAATTATAGGGGGTGGGTTTGCAGGAGGGTCTCCCAGCAGGAGAGCGACGGGCGGCCGCCTTCTTCCCGCGATCACAGAGGCGCCGTAGTGCGGGACGGAGACTCCACAGAGGCTGCTTGTTTTCCAGGAGAGGAGGGACATGAACCCGCAGGGAGATCCCCACTCCCGCAGCCCTTCTGCCTGCAGCTCCAGGGCGCGGGCCGACCCTGAGCTCTCGGTAAGTGTTTACCGAGCTTATGCAGAAAGAACCCCTTGGAGCAAGTCACAGCTGCGTTTCTCTCTGTCCCCACTGCTGAGAGGCTGCAGATTTCACCCCGATTTCCCCGGGAGCCCTACATCAAAGCCGGGTGGAGAGGAAGGAGAGGGCCGGGCTGGGCTGGAGCCCCGTGCCCTGGGTTCCCATCGCAGCCCCACTGGCTTCTGAACGCACTTCTGCTGGTGGGGTTTGGTTTATTTATCTTTGGGGGGACACGGAGCCGCCTGGGAGTTGCTGAAGGAGAGCGGGCCCTCAGCGTCTCCTTTAGATACTATTAGCTGTATCTCACAATACTACGCGCGGGGCTCTGTGCTAAGTGCTTTACGGACGGTATCCCATCAGCTCTGGGCAGTCCACTGGCGTTTTGATGCTTTTACGAACCCATTTTACAGACAAGAACACTTGGGCATCAAAGTTAAATGTATCGCCCAGGATCACACAGCTAGTAAATGACAGAGCCTGCATTTGACCCCGAGACTGTCCTTCTCTCAGCCTCTCCATTGCCTCCTATTTCTTTGTCAATCTTTTTTCTCCTTTGCAAAATCCCTAATGATGATTGTGTGGTGAAGAATGCTGGCTGGGTCACCAGGACTTGTTTTCTTCATTCCCATACTCCACTCATTGCGTCTCTACTTGTTCCATAAACATTCGTTGAGCACTTATTATGTGCCAGGTGCTGCACTAAGGCCTAGGAACCCCCAGATAAAATCCCAGGGTACTTACCGTCAAGAGGCTCGGGCTAACATCAGCAAATGAATGACTAAAACTAAAACCCAGAGGAAAAAAGTGCTATAATAGAAATGTGCAGGAGTCATAAATTTTGTCTGAGGGAATGGGAAGGTCTCCAAGACGGGTGGACGTTTGACCCAAGCCCGGGAGGGCATTCCAGGTGGAGAGAAGAGCCTGGCCAAAGACTAAAGAAGTAAGTCTGATGAGGCCAGTTTGTGGGATGCTTGGGGAACTGAGAGGACAGAACCGCCAGAAACTAAGGCAGGGAAGGTAGAGAAAACCAGACCGGGAGGCACACTATGGAGTCTGACTCTAGTTTAATCCCTGAAATGTTTGTGACCTCAGGCAAGTCCCTTCTCAGCTCTGGGCCTTAGTTTCCCCATCTATGCAATACATTCAGTCGTTAGCCTAGACCAGAGGTTGAAAACCAGTGATCCATGGGCTGGGCAGGCCCACAGATGAGTTTCCTTTGGTCTGCATGTTCCTTTCTTTAACAGAGAGCCACCATCCAAGAGTTCACATCAAAACCCAAATTTATAGCTCCTTTTGAAAATAAAGCCTTGACCGATGGCACTCACATTCCCACCCAACCAGAGCCGGCTGGAGTGAAGAAGCAGATGCATTGTTTGAATAAACTGGGATCTTTTCAGTTTGCCACAGTCTCCACCACTCCCTATTATTGCCCAGCATGAATACCAACTAAATATGCTCATTTGCCCTCATATTTGTATTGCTGATTAGTTTTTTTTTCTTAGAATAGAGGAAATACACCTCTGTAACCATGATGCTGACTAAAGTGTTAAAACAAAATCTAGACACAAAGAATTAGACCACATTTTAAAAAAAGTAGTAGAGGGTACATTTCCTGTTGAATTAAGGAATATTTGGGCGTGTTTTATGTATGAAGAAAAGTGTGCTTATGTTGAAGAACTTCAACTTCATTATCCAGTGTTCCTGATGGCGTCTGAGTTGTACATCTCTCAAACTTTTACTCTGGCTCCCGAGTGGGCCTGCCATGGAAACTTGGAGTCAGAGCTCTGATGGCAACACAGCTCCAACAGAGGACCAGGGGGGGAAACAGGTTGATGGTCACCTAGTCCACCTGCAGAGGTGGCTCTTAGTGCTACAGCCCCCTCCAGCTTTCTCTGAGAGACGTGTGTAAATCGCTGGATGGGGAGTGCTCCCAAGTACGGACTGACCTTCCTGGAAGATTGTATGATGCATAGAGCCCTGCCCACAGCAGCCCAGGGAGAGGGACAGGGCTGGGTCCTCAGTTTGGCACAGATGGGGCCTCCTATGTAACAGATGGTCTGGTGGGGTGCGTTCTGGTAAACTGTAGCTTGGTTGACCAATCAGGACGCTTCTCTCCTGTGACTTCACCTTCCTGGATCCAAACCCTTTGCTCTGTGACTTTGCAGGGCCCCCTCTTAACTCTGGGCTGTCCTATGACTTGCTTTGGTCAACAAGATGTCAGCAAGGACAAGGTGAGCAGAGCCCCGAAATGTGCCTGTGCATTTCCGTTTCCTCTCTTATTCCGCTGCCTTCTCGGCAAGAACACGCCCAGGCCAGCCTGTTGGAAGGCGAGACTCGCTGAGCAGAGTTGAGTTGACCAGTTGTCCGAGCCAAGGTGTTCCTAGACCAACAACAGCCAGCTAACCCTGAAACACGGGCGAGAACCATCCCAGGCAGCAGAGCCCCTAGCCGCACCGCAGCTGACCCCAGGCTCATGAGTAAGGCCAGCCCAGACCAGAGGAACCTCTCAGTCAGCCTGCAGATCAGGGACTAAATAAATGCTTATTGCTTACGCCACTAAATCTTGAAGTGGTTTGTAATACCACAGCATTGTGGCAGCAGACAACTGGTATACCTTCCCCCAAAGGTGTTTTCCTCCGTAACAGCACAATCTCTCTCCCATATGTCAGCAGCCCCCACCTCTTGTCCCAGGGTTACCCCTAGACGTGGCTCAGAGCCCAAAGTGTTTGGTGTCTTTCAGATGTGGGTCTGGGGTTTAACTCTGCCAATTCCCAGCTCTGTGCCCTTTCACGAGCACTTCACTTTTGAATCCTCAGTGTCCTCACCTGTATAGTGAGTAGAATAGTAATACAGGCAGTGTCTGCTGGCAGGCAGGACATTTAACCCATTGCTTACCATATACTCAACATTCAACAAATATCAATTGGTCTCACTCTCACCCTTCCCCTTTCCTCTGTCCATTAATTTCTCAAACTTCTGGTAGAGTTTCGCTCTTCCCGCATCCAGCAGCTTCAGGCAACATTTTCAAACTGCACGGTGCTCCGTGCTGCGGGAGCACATACTTGCAGAATTTCCTTGTGGCAAGAACCATGGACAAGGCCTCCTGACCGCAAGCCCAGGATCCCCGCTGCCCTTCTCATTTTCAGTAGGTCACTGGAGGTGGGGAGATGGCCTTAGCACACTCAGACGTTCGAGACATTGCCTTGTGCTGAGAACACATAATCAGTTACACATCTAGAGGACAAAGTTTGCTCCCCAGAGAGGCTGATGATGCAGAAAAATGGGAGACCAGTGTTTCCCAGAGTGTGTACCGAGAGAATGTTTCTACATGATATCTGCTAAATAAATGATAGATAGATAGTTAGATGATAGATGATGATAGATAGATAGATAGATAGATAGATAGATGATAGATAGATAGATAGATAGATAGATAGATAGATAGATGATAGATAGATAGATAGATAGATAGATAGATAGATAATAGGTAGATAATAGATAGGTAGATAGATAGATAGATAATAGATTATAGATGATAGATAGATGATGATAGATAGATGATAGATGATAGATGATGATAGATAGATGATAGATAGATGATAGATGATAGATAGATGAATAGATAGATGATAGATAGATAGATAGATAGATAGATAGATAGATAGATAGATATAGATAGATGATAGATAGATAGATAGATAGATAGATAGATAGATAGATAGATAGATAGATAGATGATAGATGATAGATACATAGAAAAATTTATGGAAAATAAATTTGATAAATTCTGAGCCAAACAGAGTTCTTTGTTGCAGGACTTCTCTGAGACTTTCTAGAACAATGTGTATTTATCACTTCTCTCCAGCAAGGAGGTAGAGAATCTTGTATTTTTTAAGTTGATTTGACTGCAAAGCCCTCATTTTTGGCACAACGTTTTATGGGACTAATAGCCCATAGACAATCCTTTTGGGAAATGGTGACTTGGACACCAAGTCGATCGTGGGGCTGAAATCGCAGGTGACGTACCCCCTTAGGTGGGAAGGGACCTGCCTCCTGGAGGGAGGCCTGCGTTGGAACCACTGCTCTTTTCCTCACTGCCCTTGGCCCCTTTGTGGGGTCTGTCCTCACTCCTCTGTTCCCTTTGCCACCAAGGAGAGCCAAAAGTTTGACTTGCCCTGGCTACGGCTTTTCCCCCCTGTTCTTAGAGAGAATTGTGCAGTCAGATGTGGGCAATTTGTGCCCGCTTTGTGCAGAATAAAGCAAGGATGCTGGATGCATTATTCCTTCATCATCGCCCCAATCAGCCGAGGTTTAAATGGAATTCTGTCAGGGTCACCGACGTGATCTCTCTCTCTCTTTTTTTTTTTTTAAACAGGCACACAAGATACCATTACATTTCATCTTAGGACAATTGTTCTGTGAGAAAACTGTGTTATTTTCCTGTAGGTAATCCCTTACCAGATTGCGGATTTTCCTTGTTCAACATCAGCCACTACAACCAAAAAGCAACCAACTGTGTTATTGACAGTGTTTTAATTATGATACATAAAAGATACAAGAGAGCAAAGATAAGAAGATCATCTGCCTGCAGATAATATTTTTATGTGTTTAAGAAAACTCACAGTGATGATCACTCCAGTATGAAACGCATATGTATTAATGCTCAAAATCATCTGGTACGTACGGGACGGCTTTAAAAGCAATAATAACATTAATAGGAACGATTGTCCCCGGCAGCTCAAGGAATGAAAGGAGAAGCCCTTGGAATGGTGGGCTTGCAACAATGTTAGTGTGAGACACAATCGTTGAGTTGCTTTGTTCGCTTTTCCAATAAAAGGGGGAAGCTATCGAGGGTTGTTACCAGGCGAGATAAGCTGGGCTTCTGCTCAGCGCAGTTCTGCGCGTCTGAACCAGCAGAGGCTTTTGAAGTCCCGCGATTCCTTCTGCTTGCTAATTCTTCCATTTGTTTGATTTTTGGTACAAAGAAAATGAAAGAATATGATGAGATTATGGCATTTTAAGTCAATATTTATTAAAAAATCAATCTAGATGAAAATCTGCCCATCCCTCTAATTAGATGAGGCAACTTGAGGTTGATTTTTAATTGCAAAAGTAATTACACGGAGCAGATAGCCAGTGACATTTGATTATCTAGGTGATTGATTAAAAAGCCGAGCTCACCGAGCAGATTGCCAGCCAGGGAATCCAGACAAAAGAGCAAATTAAAAAAGTTGTCCTGTTAGTAATCACAAAATTCAAGGATGAAATTACAGAGCCACGCACCTCCATCGGCCCTCAGCTTCATCACTCACTCCGCACGCGTTCACTCCGCCGCCCGATAAAGAAATGGATTAGTGTGAAATTAATTGAAGGGGGGGAGAGATGGGGAGCGAATTCACGGCTGAGAAAAGGGCTTTTTAACACGTTGAAACAAATTTCTCCAGTTTTATAATAAACTTTTTTTTTTTTTTTGGCAAGAGAGATGTTTTCGTAAAGGATTTTTTCAGAACGTTTGATGATATTAATTTATCTATTAGGAGAGAGGGAGGGGAAACGCTCCCTTTCTGGCGGGGCAGGATATTAAGACGTCTCGCCCGCTCCTTTCAGTGCAGCAGGGAAGCCTGGGGACCAGGCCGCAGGTTTGGAGAGAATCCTCGGCTTTGTAAACAGCCCTCGCTGACTTATTGGGCAGAATAATGAAGGGGCCCTGGCTGTTCAGAGAGACCCCGCAGGGTCCGCGGAGGGTATGGCGGATGCGAGTGGAAGGGGTGTGCACCAGAGCAACCCCCAAGGGGACACTGGGGCCGGTTCACAGCGGTGATTTCAGGTCCCCAGAAGGGACGCCGAGGCAGGCCACCCAGCGCGGTCCGGCGCACTGAGGGTTCCGCGCCACCTCCCAGCGATGCCGGGCGGTGCCGCCCCGGGTACAATGCAAGGAAGCAGTCAGGGGACCGAGCCCAGATCACTGCTAACATCTGTCCTGCTTTGTCGGCAGGCACCGGCCAGGCCCGATGCGTCCCGCCCGACCCTCCAGGGCGGCTGATCTCAGCCGTTTCCAGGGCCCGGCGCCGTGTGTGGGCGGCTCCTTCGGTAGACCGAGGGCTGGGGTCCCGGCCTCGCAGGCAAGGCAGCCCCCTCCCCGTGTTCCTGCTGTGGCCTTTGTAAAAACCCAGTTATTCCTTCGACACATCCTTTTGGTAAGGCAGTTTGATGTTATGGTGACGAGTTCAGGCTCTTAGAAACCAGTGTGGCGTTACCCAGTGGAACTGGAGGTGCACACACCCTCTGACCCAGAGATGCTCCCACCAGCCGTGTGTCCTAGAAAAACACGCACAAGGGACACGCTCCGGGAGACACAGGCAGGTGCGCTCACAGCCACAGGGCTCTCACAGTTGCCGCAAACTGGAAGCATACCAAATGCCCATTGCCTGGAAAACGGATGAATAACTTGAGCTGTATCTTTTAATGGCGTCATATATATGCAACAACATTTCATAATTCCAGCGTTAAGCCCAAGCAGTGAGACACAAAAATATTTACTCCATGATCCCATTCAGAGGAAGTCCAACATCAAGGAAAGCTAAATGATATTGTCTAAGAACCTACAGGTGCTGCAAGGGGAGGGTTAGAGTCAGGGAGAGAGTGCAGGGAGCCCCTGGGTATTTGCGATGTTTTATGTTTTGTCATTAATGAGTATTAAATTTTGTTCAACTGTATATTAGGTCTCACGGTTGTTTTCTGAATGTGGGCTGTATTTCACACGCACACATATTTGTAAACAGATACATGCGGATTTAGAAATAAACCGTCAGGATGTTCCACAAGCTCTGAGTGGACTGAAGACACTTGGTGTTACTGGAAGCCCCCTCTGGGCCTCGGTTTCCCCATCTGTAAAATGAGCCACTTTTCCATCTCTCACGCAGGGGGCTCCAGGACATACGGAGGCTCAGGGCAGCAAAGCAGCCAGGGCCCCGGGCTTTGGGCGCGGCCTGCCCACGTTCAGTGCGGCTCTGTCATTAGCCGAGAGGCTTTGGGTAAGACGGTCTCTCCGTCTGTAAATTGCCAAGTCTGTCAAAATAGCGATCACAGTACTTCACTATTTACCTCGTCGGATTTCTGTGAGGATTCAGTGAGTTCACATGTTTGAAATATGCAGATCAGTGCCCAGCAGAGGTGAAGGGCTCATACAGTTTTTGTTGTGGTTACTATTATTACTATTGGCGGTTTGTTTTCAGGTATCTGACGTCCACTCACTGCTCTTTTCTAAAGCTGTGGCTAGTTGGTCTCTTCTGCCCACAGTTTCACAGGGTCAAGGGTTCTGCCACTTTTTCAGGGGCATTTTCACAGCCTGGGGCTCGTCTCCTCCCGGGCGCCCGTGACTGTGTTTCCAGACTTGCCGAGTATCCCCTCTCCGCAGCTCCCCCCACCCCCGGTCCGCCTTTCATAGCTATTTTTGGCTGGGATTTCATTAATTCTTACTTGTCTGAGTTTTCCCTTCTTATCGTGACTGTCAGCCAAATTCTCCAAAGGCCACAGGCAAAGCTCCCCCAAATCCATACTCATTAAATCGCCCTCCCGCGGGGAAGGGGAATAGGCCGGGAAATAACTGGAAAGATCTCACTGTTGCCTTTTCCTTAGCGCCGGCTTTGGAGCAGAGCTTCTCCGTTAGGCACCGTTTGGCAAACGTTCCCGGGCAGGTTCTCGCCGTCCTGGGTAGGAAGCAGTTATGGGGAGACTGCGGGCGGATGTCCTCTGCCAGGGGTGCCCGGCGGGCAAGTGAAGGAGCATGTTTTCCAGACGCTCACTTTGGACTTGCACGTGGGAGCTCAGCTTGAGGTGGGCTCTCGGCTGTCAGAGCTGGGAGGAGACATCGCAAGCCCTGGTCCAGGCCCTGGTGACACAGGTGAGGGTGCCAAGGCCCAGAGAAGGCAAAGCTGGGAGTGCAGCCGAGCGTCCCGAAGTCCAGCCCATCGCTCTCTCTGCCACGTCAGCTAGCTCAAGCCTTACCCCCATCTCTCAGTGCAATAAGTCGATGGCATAAATGTCCCCAGTTTTTCACTCCTCCGTGGGAAAACACCATTTACAACGTGATTGCAATTCCTCACATCAAGTCTGTTTCTCTACCAAGATCTATTAGCCGGCCAGGGCCTCCAGAGCAAAGCACCGCAGCCTGGTGGCTTCAACAACAGGAATTTACCCTCACAGCCCGGAGGCCTGGAGGCCTGGAGGCCGAGATCAAGGTGTGGGTGGGGTTGGTTTCTTCCGAGGCCTCTCTCCTTGACTTGCCGGTGGCCGCCTTCCCCCCGTGTCTTCACATGGTCTTCCCTTGGTGCTTGTCTATGTCTTAATCTCCTCTTATTATAAGGACACCAGTTGTATTGGTCTTGGGCCCCACCCACATGGTTTTGTAACAACTCCCACAGGTAGACCCTTAGCAGCTCCCACATGCCTGCGTATGGCCCGCAGGGAACCTGCTCCCTGGCTGGAGAAGCTGATTTGATGAGTTTCATGGTGTCCGTGCAGTAAAAATTATTTGATTCCACAACCATGATCCACTTCTCCTGGTCTTGGCACCCAAGAGCAGCTTCTTCCGTGGACCCTCCTGAACGAACACTGACCAGATGGTCAGCGACCTAAACCACAAGAACAGGATCCCTGCAGTGGGCCGGCACGTCAGGCCTTCTCACAGAGTGGCAGGACCACGGAGCACAGAGAAGGGGCCCCGAGTTCGAATCCCAGCTCAACACCGCGCCAGCTTTGCGCGTTGAGCCGGTCACTCAATACTTGGAAGTCAGTTTCGAGTCTCAGAGATAATGACGGTGTCTGCCTCCTAAAGTTACTGCGAGGCTGACCTAAGGGAGGTCCAGGCTGCAAGCACAGGGCTTGGGACTCAGCAACACCCCCCCCCCCGAGGGCCAGTGATTCACATCAAACAAGCCAGCCTGAGCTGGAAGGAACCTCACCCGAGCCACCTTCTCCCCAAGAGGTCACCTAACCCCTCCAAGCCTCAGTCTTCTCATCTGTAAACTGGAAATGAGAATGGTCTCCAGCTCTTAGGGTTATTTAAAAGATTAAACTGAGAATGAGGGAAATGGGAGATGTGGACCAAAGGGTACAAACTTTCAGATATAAGATGAATAGGTTCTGGGATCTAATTGACAACATGGTGATTATACTGAGGAATACGATTCCGAATCCTTGGGGTTTGCTCTGGCCGCACACACACAGTGTAGGCCAGCTGTGTGAGGGGATAGTGGCGTCATTAACTTGATTGTGGTAACTATTCCACAATGTACTAAATCATCACACTGCACCCCTTTAATACAGCCTAAATATATACAATTTTTATTTTTTGATTATACCTAGAAAACATAAAGGAAATTTAAAAAGAATTTAGAAGAAGGGATTAAATGAGCTAATCAGAGAAGGTGCTTAAAACAGCGCTTGGACAAAGCAAGTCTCCATAGGGCTGACCAAGCATTAGAGCAGAGGGGTGAACTGTGGGACATGGGCATGGGTGTTTCGGGGTCAAACAGAGCTGTGCAGGGGACACGGGAAGTCACACGTTAAACACGATGGATTTTCCCGGAGTGCCGACCTGACGATTTAAGAAGAAAAACATAATACATATGAGGGACCGATGTGCCCCCAAGTACACTGCTCTCTAACCACCTGCGGTTGATCCTGAGGGTCCCAAGAATTCCATCTCCTGTCCTAAAATCGAGGCCTGGATGCCAGGGAGAAGGGAGGGAGGCCCCTGGATGACGCGGGCTGCGGGCACCACGGGAGCGTCGCCGTCGCCTGGCATCTCTCTCCACACCGGCTGCTTCAAGCACGGCCGTTTTCCACATTCCCCTTCATTAAACAAGAAACTCAGATGTTGGTAATTAGACGGCCGTCCCCAGCTGCCAAGTCACATTCGGTTCCAAAAAGCCCTGTATACTGCTACTTGTGTGTTTGTTAACAATGTCCCCACAACAGGCCTGCAATTAGAGCCCATCTGTTGGGTTTCTCAAAGAGCATTGCCAATGAGGCTGGTGAACTTGCCGTCCTCATTGTTGTGAATTCCTGACCGGAAACCCTGCGGCGGAGGCTGCTTGTCCCTGAGCGAGCGTCTGGGGTTGGGTGGGGGGCAGGGGGTGGGCCCCAGTTATAACGCATGTCGCAGGCCCGTACTCAGTGTCAAGGAAGCTGGGCACAGTAAGGTGACGGCCGGGGATGCTCTGTGGTTATCATGAGGTGACAGTGCTGCTCTCCTCAATCAAAGCGACCCCTCCTTTCTCTAGCTGACCCATCATCAGTTTGGCTGCCACACCCTGTGGGCCTGTCTGCAACTACTGGTACCCGAGTGTCATTTCCCAGACACTATTATCTGCTCAAAATCAAGCATCATCGCTTCCCTAGGTGGGGTTGGGCGTGTCCAGTGCCATCCTGGTAGGAGATGCCCTGTAGCTGGTGTCAGCTCCCTTTCTGCACAAGCCCAGCCTTGCAGAAGAGTCAGTGATGGCCAGGCTTTCCCTTTGGGAACTGACGGGGGGATATGGAAAAGGTGGGGAAAGGGGCGAGGCAAAGCCAAGAGCATCAGGATGCAGGCACCACATATCGAAACCAACAAGGTTTACAATGTATTTTCCAAGAAAGAAGCTATGTGTACATGCGTCAGAAATGGTTGCTGAGCAGCGACCCAGGGTGAGGGTCCTCGCCTGGGGACTCACCTTCTCTCTACCTTAGGAAGCTTTGGCTAACACAGTAGTTTTCAACCCCAACTGTACATGAGAATCACTTGGAGAGCTTTAAAAAAAATACTAATGCAACTTGGAAAGCAATTCCATTTATATTAGTAGCTAAAATAATTAAATACTTGGGAGTAAATCTAACCATGGAGGTGAAGGACTTTTATACTAAAAAATACAAAAATTGTTGAAAAAAATGAAAGAAGATCTAAGTAAGTGGGAAGACATCCCTTCTTCATGGATAGGAAGAACTAACATTGTTACGGTGTCGCTACCACCTGAAACAATCTATAGATTCAACACAATCCCTGTCAAAATTCCAGCGGCCTTTTCCTACAGAAAGGAAAAAGTCAATCCTCAAATTCACATGGGATTGCAGAGCGCCCTGAATTACAAAGATGATCTTGAAGAAGAAAAATGAAGTTGCAGGTCTTGCACAACCCAACTTTGAAACTCACTACAAACCTACAACAATAAAAACAGTATGCTCTTGGCGTGAGGACAGGCATATAAACCAGTGGAATATAATAGAGACCCCAGAAATAAACTTTGGCATCTATGGTGCTATGGGCTGAATGCTTGTGTCAAAATTCATATGCCGAAGCCCCAGTCCCCACTGTGATGGTCTATGGAGGTGAGGCCTTTGGGAGGGGATTAGGTCATGAAGGTGGAGTCCTGGTGATGGGATTAGTGCCCTTGTAAGAAAGGACTTGAGGGAAATGATTTCTCTGTGTCATGTGAAGACATAGCAAGAAGCCATCCATCTGCAAACCAGAAAGAGAGCCCTCACCAAGACCCCAACCGTACTGATCTCAGACGTCCAGTCTCCGGAACTGTGAGAAATGACCATTTATTATTTCAGACACTCGGGCTATGGCATTTTGGTATAGCAGCCCGAGCTGACGAAGACATACGGCCAATTAGTTTTGAGAAGGGTGCCAAGACCATGCAATGAGGAAAGGGCAGTCTTCATTTCTGTACCGCAGAGGAGAGCACCAGCTTCGAGGAAGGCTCGGGAGGGGAGATCAGGGAAAGCTGCCTGACGGAGGCAGCACTTGAGGATTATACGGGGCTCTTTCCTAGGGGTGAGGGGTAGGCAGGGCAAAACTGCCCAGCAGAAGGAGCAGCTTGGCCAACACGGAGGAAGGAGGGGCAGTTCGGTGCCTCTTTAGAGAAATGGCTCCAAATGGAGGCTGGGTTTGAGCAGAAACAGAGTGAGTGGCAAGGCTTAGAGAGTAGGTCCAGGATGGGCTGCAGGGGTGGGCAATGCCAGAGGGGAGGGCATTGCTTTCTTTCTGTGGGTCAGTGAAGAGCCACCAAGGGGATATGGGCAGGAGAGACATGCTCTCGACCGTGGGAGAATTAATTAGGCAGAAGCACGTGGACTGGAGGGGCAGTGGGGCTGCATCCGCGAGATATTAGTGCACAGCTGCTGTGTAGCAGCGACTGTCCCAGGTCCTAGGGATCCCATGTGAACCAGGCAGGACACTGAGCAGCTGGCTGGGCAGAGTAGAAGTGGGATGGAAACTGGTGATCAGAGGAAAGACGACTGAAGTCACAAAGGACACTTGGCTTTTAATGCGGTTATGTGAGGGGCTGAGGGTGCCCCTTGAAGAACCATTTCAAGCAGAATTGCTGCCTTGGGTGCATCACCAGGCTGGGCATGTTGTGTTCCAGCTGCCAATATGCCCTTCACTTCGAGAAGTAACAATGAACTTCTATGATGCCAACTGCAGGCCTTGGACATAATGCTTAACCTCCCTCCCTGATCCTCAGTTTCCACATCTGTAAAATGGGGAGATAATGCGTGAACATTCCTCACTGAGTTGAGAATGCAATGACTCCGTATGCTGAGCACAGGGCCTTCCCACTCACAGTAACGTGAGCTGCAAGAGAGAGTGGGAGCCTCATTGCAAACAGGCTGAGGAGGGGAGGTAACTCTAGAGTAGAAGCTTAGAGAAGTCTCCAAACGGGCTAAGGGTGTTGGAAAAGATCACAGGTCACTTGGGTGAGCATCAAATGAAGCAGTCACTTTATGCTTAGAGACCGAGTTTTAGATAGATAGATAGATGATAGATGATAGATAGATAGATAGATAGATAGATAGATAGATAGATAGATAGATAGATAGATAGATAGATAGATATTCATATTCTTGAAAATATGTAAGGAAAAGGCCTACTGAGTGAGAACAGAATCCTACTTCCTATCTGCTCCCCACATTCTTCGAGAGGCAGCATCTCCCGCATCATTTAAATGGCTGCCACATCTCTCTGTGTGCAGATAAGCTCGTGTCCACGGGGCTGCCAGGCTTGGCTGCAATGACCCGTGGCCAGTGGCAGAACCCGGCATGCACAGCTGCTGATAAGGTTGGACCCAAGGCCTGTCCTGGATGCCCGGGTGAGTAGCAAGGCCCCCGGCTCCCAGAACATGCATCACTCTTGGCAAGAGAAGAGCAGAAAGGGGGAGGCCTCTGCATTTGCCCGAATTCTTGATCCGAAGGCGAGTGAGGGGGAAAGGTCTGAACTGGGCTTGTCTCTGTTCACTAAATCAGGTTTCCTGCTCTTGGGCCGGAGAGGAAAATTTAGGTCAGTTATGGAGAAATACGTGTGAGTTTGTGGCTCTGCCGACGTACCTGCTGAGCTGGCAGCTTGTTAGGAAGACGGGATCTTGCTAACTGATTTGGTCCAGAGGCGTGTCTGAAGCACTCCCCATGCGCCCGGCGCCTCAGCAACCAGAGGAGGGAGAACGGGAGATGCTGGTCTGAATCAAAATAGTCCGTACCATGGGGGCTCAGGGTAGTGGGGTGTGTATTCCAGGTGAGAATGGGTAAGGTGGGGGGGATGGAGAGAGAGTCTCATCCTGGGGGAGTCCGGGACCATGTCCTGAAAGAGATGCCATTGGCCGTGGGACCTGAAAGAGAGGCTGCAGGGAAAATTTGAAGTCATTGTTGGGTTTTATTTTTCCCTTGTGATACCCCAACTGGGGGTATCCGTGGTTCAAAGACAAATCCTTGCAGCTAATGCTGAGCCTTCTAGCTCAGTCACGACGGGCAGCCATTCCTGCAGGACCACAGTCCACAGAGGGTGTTCGAGAACACGGGCTCCCCCAGCAGGGAAGCCTGGGTTCAAGTCCCAGACCTGCTGTGTGACTTCAGGCATCTCACTTAGTCTCTCTGAGCCCTTGGGGTCTCTCTATCGATAAAAGGGAGGCAATAACACCCACCCTGTCAAATGATTCTGAGACTAAATGGGCATCATATGCAGACAGAGCTGTGTGCACAGGACATTCTCGGGGGCAGAGTGAGTGCTCGAACAGCCAGGGCTGGGGGCAGAGCCGGGTTGGGTCCTCAGGCTGCGAACGCCTCTGCTGCTTTAACAGGTGGCCTTTGCCTCTCTCAGAGCCCTGCTCCCCTGGACATGATTAAAAGTCCTGACTTCCTAGGTCAGTCTCCAGACACTGCCTGCCATCCGCCTGCCACTGACTGGGGCCCAGGTTTAGCCAAGTCTGTAGATGGTGGGGGGCTTCTGGGCTCTGGCAGGGGGGGAAGAGAGTGGTTTTCCCTTTGCGCTCAGGAAAGCGTCTGTCCTCATTTCAACGCCAGCCAGGGCTGATGATGGGAAGCCAAAGGGGCTTCAAGGTCCCTTTCCTACTGGGGAAAGGGGTGAGGCACAGAGAAGGGAACAGCATGTGCGGAGACCCTGAGACAGGAGGAGCAGAAAGAAACCAGTGTGTCTGAGGAACAGAAAGCTAGTGAGAGGGTGGCGGAGAAGATGAGGGGTAATGGTGACAGCGGATGCTCTGAGTGCCAGGGCCTCTTCGACGCCTGCACTGACCCATTTAGGCCTTGTACAGGCCACGTGGTCAGTGCTGGCACCTTCCTGCCGTTTTACAGATCACACCTAGAAAGGGTTGCAGTGACCTGCCCAACGTCACAAAGCCAGTTAGGGGCAAAGCCAGGATTTAAAGCTAGCTTACCTGGGGTTCACAGCACCTTCTGGCTACTCAGCCCTACCAACCGGGCACAGGGCATTTATGAAAGCCACCGGGTGTTGTGCCACAAGCAATGGGAACTAGGTAAGAAAAACATATAATGTCGTCTGGATCTGCGACAAGGTCTCCGAGGCTGCTGGTGGACAGTCGAATGGAGGAGCCAAGAGTGAAATCCAGAATGACACCCACCACAGAGTCCCTGAAGGTGTTGGGATGAGAGATGAAGGCCCACACCGGGCTGGTGTCTTGGGAGGTGGGGACAAGTGGTCACTTGCAGAGACGCCGGGTGTTCTCACCTTGGCACTTACCCTAATTTTAGTCGTGGAATAAAAGAATTAGCCCTGACTGGCTCAGCACTGGGCGAGGAAGGCAGATGTCAACTCACAGAAGGCTTCAGCGGCCCCGCTAGGGACCTTGCTGTCATTTCCCACTGCCTCCGCTGTCAGGGTGAGGGGCTTGGAGCCCCGCCCCTGGTTCTGGGAGTTGCGGGAGGAAGCAGATCCCAAGGGACCAGCACTCAGATTGATTCCTCCAGAACAGGGAGACAGCCGGCCCTGGGCAGGCAGCCCTCCCCGGACCCCAAGACCCCTGTGGTTCACTCCCTCCCACCTGCGGAGCTGAGGCTTTCTCCTGGACCAGGGAGGGATGAGAGCTGTGTTCAGATGAATGTCCCCACCCCCACCCCCACGCAGCCAGCGAGCCTGGGCCAAGGGCATCAAAGGCCATTTGAAAGACTGTGCTCACAAGCCAGGCAGTTTAACCACTGTCAGGGGCCGCTCTGCACCAAATCCTTACCTCCAGGTAGCATTTACCTCCACGGCACACAGCCTGGGCTCCCTGCACCTTTGGCCTCCCAGGGCCGGAAAGCCGAGGAAGCAGCGTTTCCAGCACACTTCCCAAATCCGAGCCCCGAGCCGAGGGGCCCAACCCGGGGGCAGCGGGGGACTCAGGCCCGCCTGGCACCTCGGCTCTGCTATTTGCATTCTGCCTCACCCCGTTCCCGCGGCCTAGAGTTAATCTCCACAGCCAAGATTAGTTTATTCGATTAACTCTGCTCCCTACAGACTATCTCGGGGAGCTCTCCGCCGCGCATCCCGAACAAGCCTTACCAACCTTTTACCAGCCGGGAGAAGATTCAATAGAATAATCTTTCTCTCTCCTCCTTTCATATGATTGGAAAATAAATTGAAAATGAATTTCAGTCATTGCTTGTGTTTTAAATAGGAGATAAAGGGCAGCCCCCTGTGCCAGCTAGTTCAATAGACGGAGGGCGGGAGGAGGGCCCGTAATGAGAAACACAAACACCCTGGCGGGGGAAGCAGGGGCTCCTGAGCAAACGTGTCAGCTTCCCGGCAGCGCGGCTGTAATTAGGCTGTTACATTTTGACACCTTTAACTGATTAGTATTACTTTGTTTGTTTCTGGAGAACTACCGCCTAGCCAGCAAGCCTTGAAGTTATAAAATCAAAATGTTCCCTCCAGCATCCTATTTCAAAATTTCCCTCTGCCACCGGTTGGCTCTCTGACTTGGCGGCGTGTTGACCAGCCTGGGTCATCCCCCCCCGGGACTTCCGATGTAATGGGTCGGGGCAGTGGCCTGGGCGTGAGATACATTTTAAAGCTTTATTATTATTATTTATTAATGTTTTTCATTGCTAAGGATTCTTTTTAACGATGATGTTAGTATGTAGCCAAACTGGAGAACTGTGACACTGTCTTCTCTACTAATGGCAAGCTCAGGAAAACTCAAGGGAACCGCAACCTCATCACCCGTCCCCGCAAAACGTAACGTCAGAAACGGGGCGTCAGCCCCGTCGTCCGTCTCTCCTTCTGTCTTCCTGTGGGGTGGGTATGTGCCCACCAGGGGTAGGGTGCTGATGGGGGTGCCCTGGGCAGGCGATGAGCCCCCGAATGTTTGTCGTGCAACGGTCAGAGGCGTATTCATCCAGGGCCGGTGCTCAGTATTTGTCACCACGAAAATGATTGCCGAGGTCATGAAAGTGGCTTCGGAGCTCGGCGCCAAAGGTTCGCCCCGCTCACGTGGTTGTGCGGGCTCAGGAAGGGATGTCAAACGGCTCAGCCAGTGATCGCTTTTCACACTGAGTTTGCTCAGCTTGGGAGCGACAATGATGTGAGAAGGAGCCGGGTTTCGATGCTGGCCCAGATAGGAGGGTGGCGAGCGGCTGAGAGCCGCGGTGTTGACAGGGAGAGGGGCTGGGCAAAGATGTGCGAATGTGGCTGCTGCCTTCCATGGCAGCGGCCTTCTAGAACCCAGTAATTGTCCCTGAATAATAATAATAATAATAATAATAAATAACAACAACAATAGGGTTCCTGGTACAAGTGTCTTCTTTTGCCCAAAGAAGGGGTTTCTGGTTCTCACACACGATTCTGCTCCGGGTTGACACTCCCCTCCATATACATATTTTAAAATGCACTGAAATCTAATTAAAGTAGACAGCACGACAATTCTTTTAATTATTCATTACAGCTCCAGTACACAGAGAGTCTCTCTAAAGTTATCGTAATTGCCGAGGAGTGATGCCCCACCCTCCCGCCTCCTCATAACCGGGCGCAGGCTGGCGACCCCTCACTGTATTAGCCCCACATCACTCCAGGCTGCAGGAAGCGTAAGGGTCAAACTCCGATATTCTCTAAGAAGAATCCCATTTTAAAATTAGATTATTAAAACCCTCAGACAAGAAGACACGCCTGGATAAATGTCAGATCAATAGCTGGGCGCTGGTGCAGTTTTTGAGAGGCTGAGTACATTCACTTTCATTAAATTATATGATTGTGCACTAAAGGCTATTGTTCGCCTATGAACCTTCGGAGAAGTCGCAGTAGAACCAGAATTACGATGGTGGATTTCTTTCAAGAAACAATAACACATAATTTAAAACACAATAAAAATAAATAAATCTGAGTGTGTGATTTCTGCTTTATCCAAAGAAACAAAAATTCCCCAAACTAGATGTTCTCAACTCGTCGATTAACAAAAATCACCACAAATAGATTTCAAATTGGTTGAGAGCACTCTTCCCGGGCCCTGGAGTGGAGGCGTTTTCAGATGTCTGCACGCGCAGGCCCCACTCGGCCGAGCGCCGGCAGCCGCCCTGAGCTTGGTTTGCGTCGTGGCCTTTGGAACCCTGACCGCTCCCGCCGTCTCGGGAATATTTTCTGGGGGGGGATGTCACCCGCTTGGAATCTGTGCTGTTGCACCTCGGGAACGCGGGCTTCCTCGCTGCGGGGCAACAGCCCTCAGCTCTGTACACGCCCTGCGTCAGCAAGGAATCCGGCCCGAAGTCCGTCACGACCGGGAACCGAGGGCGCACACGCTTTAAAATCATAGCAGGCCTTTTCCAGATGAGCCCCGCAACTAAATCGTGAGGTTAACTGGGCACAACACTGCATGTTTTGGTTTTTATTGGATTCTCTGGTTTCAGTTCTCCTGCCTTTCTTCCCCATGGAGGGTCTTCATGCTGGATCTTCGGCCTGGATGACTGGAATTCCTCATTTACAATCTCTCCCAATGGGTGACGCTCGGGGAGGTTGCTCTGCATGTAACAGGCTCAACAACTCGGTCATTGTTCCTGGGATTTATAGTTTGGCCACCACCTGTGGGCTAACAGTCCTTCAGCAGAGCAGCACGGGGTCCCCCAGGTCCTACCTTCAGACAAGGCTCCCAGGAACTCAGCCTCTCAGCTGGGGGAGCCCCACTGATCCCCAATTAGCCTCCATGCTGAGCTCCACCCACCCACAGAGCACAGCAGCCAGGCCCCCTGCAGTCCCCTCCCTCATCTCCTTTCTTGTGACAAAGTACAGAATATCAATAGCGTTTCAGGCTTAGAAAGTTCAAGGGTCAATCTTCAAGATGCTGAAGATGCTGAAAGCAGGGGAAACTCCCCAGAGACTTGAGGCCAAACTCAACCTGCAGTAGCCAGCGTGGTGTCCTTGGGGTGCAGGACAGTGATGGCATCTCCAAGTAAAGAGAGGGATCCCCTTGTGACAGCACCAGTGTTCCCCATGCTAATCAAACAAACCAATTATGGTAATTACCTGGCACAAAGGTGTAAACGGAAGGGGGGTTACCACTTAGCTTCCACACAGTTACGCTGGTAAAAATGAATTTCCAAAGACGATCATGCTACAATTATCTGATCATTTGCAAAACATATATATTGAAGTTCTTAGAAACCATCTGCCATTCGGAACCATCCTTAGACTCTTAAAGAAATAGTGGGGAGGAAGGAAGCTGGGCGGGGAGGGAGGAAGGGGTGGGAAAAGGGAGGGGAAAAAACATAAGCTAAATTTTTAAAACCCCTCTGCACTGACAAGATGCTGTGGGATGTTATTTTCCCATCACTTTGCTGTAGCGATTTAGAGAAATTCAGCCTCATTGAAGGTCACCTTGACTTCAGGAAGGAAGCAAGGCCTGAATGATATGCTAATTAGGGCACATCTCTTTGAAAACTGTCCACATGGCTGAATATATATATATATATTAAAGCCGACCTGTGGTTAAAATACTTTCGGGCCAAGTTCCCTCTTTGTGTGTTTTCTTCCTTAAGAGAGTTGATTGGTCAAGTCGATCCCTTGTTGTTGAAATTCAATCAAGGGCATTAAAGTGTAAACCAGTTGGAAAAACAAAGAGCTTTAGGGAAATTAGTTGCTTCAACAACAACAAACAAGCCTTCAGTAATCTTCTTAGAGAAATTAATGAAGGGAAAACTCCCCTCGACTGGGGAGCAGAAGGATCCCTGGCTCTCAAAGCCAGGGCCTGGGAGGTTTATCGAGAAGGTGCGGGCTAAGTGGGACTTCAGTGACAACACCAAGAAACTGGGGGGCTCTGAGAGCAAGCACACCCACTTTCCGAGGGAAGAGCATTTTGGAGGGCCGGCGGGTCCTGATCCTTCATGCAAATCTCCTCCCGTTGGAGTGGCCTGTGTTGCACAGTCAGAGCGCGGGCCTCTGAAATGCTAACGTCCGTCAAAGAAGCCCCGTGTCCAGAAGCATCCAGAGCCGCCGGCTTGCTGCATTTAATCATCTCCCAAAGTTGCCCGAGACTTGAAGTTGAAATCTCACTTTCCAGAGTCTTGAGGGCCTTGCAAACCGTCGGAACACCAGACACAACAGGGCACCACCACCAGCACCAAACAAAACAAGTAAACGAAACACCCGCCTTTTGATGACCAGGCCAGACTAGATCTTCTCTGACTGCTGGTTTTAAGGCTGGTAAGTAACTCTCCTATTTTTTCTTCCACTACTCACCTTCCCCGCACTACTCATTTTAATTTCACGTGAAAATCGTAATCCTGAACAAGGAGTGGTGTTTTGTTTTTTAAATGTTTTATTTGGAAATGACTTCAGATTCACAGAAAAGTCATAAAAGTGAAAAAATAGTATAAAGAACACCCTTTCCCTAGAGTCAATTACTCTTAACATTTTATCTCATTGCTTTGTTATTTATGCATCACACACACACACCCCAAATTGTCTTCTCTAACCTACTAGCCTGTTAATACTAACTAGCCACCTAGGCTAACAAACCCAGTTGAGAGTAAGTTAGATACCTCAAGTTACACACCCGTATTTCCATGGGTTTTGCCTAAGAGCAGGAGGATTCTGTTACACAGCCACAATATAGTTATCAATGTCAGTAAAATTCACCTTGATGCAGTAACTTTTATCTAATTCATCATTCGTGTTTCAGCTTTGTCAGTTGACCCAGTAATTTCGTCAGCAATTTCCCCTCTGCAGTGCAAGACCGGGGACAGGATCAGGACTGCCTTTGTTCGTCTTGACTTTTTTAGTTTAAACAATGTTTTTAAACTTCTACGAATTTTAAGCATGTTGGATGTTTTTAGTAAACAATGACCGTATTCGAGAAATGGCTGCATTGTTTCATTTAGACGCCAAAGTTTAAGTTTTTGCTAACATTTGTAATTGATGTATGTGGAAGCCAAGAATCAGGAAATAAAAATAACAGTGATAGTAGCAATAACAGTAACCCTCTACTGATCAATGACTCTGCGCCCGGGGCCCTGCTAGGGTAGACCTGTGGGATCTGCTCCCTCAAGGCCTGAATGAAGGGGCTTCGAGAGATGCTCAGGACCCCCCTTCTCATTCCTTCTAAGGTACTCAGCACCTGAATCCCAGCTCTGCAGTTCAGACCTACAGTTGTGCAGGGCGTGAAGGTCAGGCACCCCAGGTCTTTATCTCCAGGTCTTTAGCTTCAGGGGTTACTGCTAATCAAGGCACACAGGGACCTCCTGCTGCTGAGAAAACACACAACAGACACACACAGACACTCACACACACACACACTCCTGCCAGCCTGTCTCCACCCCTCTCCCAGCTCCGCCAGTTCGCTGTGCATCCCCAGGCCGGTCATTTAACCTTTCTATGCTTTTCCTTCCTCTGCCCCTCCAGAAACAGACAAAACAAACGAGGGAGGTTTTTCCAACGTACGGAACACTTTACCTTCGATGTAAAACGGTTATTCCAATTTCTCTCTCAGCCAGGGGGTGATGTGCCTGGGCAGGCTTTGGAAATCGTAGCTGGTGCTGGCGGTGGAGGGGGCAGTGCCGGAACGGGATGCGGATCCTGGCTAATCAGAGTTTTTACGGGGCCACCTCAGGACCCCGGAATTCACCGGCTAGGAAGGAGCGGGGGAGGCGGGAGGCGGAGGAAAGAGAAGCGTCTTCTGGGACAAGAGCCACCCGTGGGCAGAGGCCCAGAAGGGGGGTGATACCTGGCAGGTTCGGAGATCGCTGCCGCTCCTGGAGTGGCCCAGGATGGTGCCCGGCATCCCGCGGAGACAGCATAGAGAAAGGGCTGGGGGACGCAGGAGCCGCGTGCACCTCGACGGCCTGCAGGTGAGCGGGCCAGAGGGAGCCTGCAGCATGCGCGGCCCCCAGGGCAGTCGGGTCTCTTTGGAAGGAAGAAGGGGAGGGAGGGAGGGGACCACAGCGGCCTGCTCGCGAACAGAGGCCTCTGCGCTCGCCCCGGGTTAGAGCCATCCGCTCACCGCTCGGCCACATACATTCCTTGAGTAGGTTCTAAGTACCGGGCGCTGATCTAAGTCCTCGGAGACAGCTGTAGATAAAGTAGACAGAATTTAATGATAAGTGCTGGGGAGAAAAATCCAGCAGGGTGGGTGACGTGGATGGCAACGTGTGGCTGGTTCATTCAGGGAGGTCCGGGACAGCCCTCTGGCGAGGTGGCACCGAAAAGAGCCCCGAGACAGGACGCGGTGGCGGGAACCAGCTGTGCGAGAGCAGCCGGGAGACGGGTCAGCAAGTGGGGTGGGGTGGGGGTGCGCGGGCGGGAGGCACCCCGAGGAGCCCACGTGGCCGGAGTTCAGCGATCTGGGGGGGGAGGGGCGGGAGAGGAAAGCACCGAGGCGGCCGGGCAGCAGACGGCGAGGGGCCTCGCAGGTCACGTCGAGGACTCCGGCGCTTCCGTGAGTGACGGGAGACGCCATCGCGGGGCTCTGAGCAGAGGAATCCTCGTGAAGGCTGCGAGGCGGAAGCAGCTGGAAAGCAGGGAGCTGTGAGCAGGGGGGCGGCTGCCGTGTTTTGAGGGTAGAGCTTTCGTGATTTGCTGATGGGCGGCTGTGGGGTGTGAGGGAGGGAAGGCAAAGGGAGCTCCGCAGTGTTAGGCCTGAGCGACTGAAGGACAGACGTGTCCTCCACAGAGACGGGGGAGGTGCCGCATGGTTTTGGTGAGGGGACAGGAGGAGAATGGGCATCAGAGGGTCCTCTTCACGTACTATGAAGCCCCATCAGGCACCAATAGCAAGAGAGCTGAGTCTTCCTCCCAGGCTCTGATGTCTGAGTATTTCATTTGATTTAAAAAATATTATTTTATTGATTTTTTAGAGAGAGAGGAAGGGAGAGGGAAAGAAAAAGAGAAACATGGATGTGAGAGGGAAACATCCACCCGCTGCCTCCTGAAGCCACCCACCCGGGTTATGGAGCCTACCCCCTGGCATGTGCCCTGGCCGGGAATCGAGCCAGCACCCTTTTGGTGCACGTGAGGACGCCCGGCCAACGGAGCCGCACCGGCCAGGGCTGAGATCGGGGTGTTTCAAAGATGAGTGTTCACTTTGCAACACTCTTCAGAGCCAAGTTCTTAAACGGGATGCTCTTGTCCTGCTGAATGTGGAAGGTCATGAAGGAGCCCAGGCAATGAGATATGATGTGTGACTCTTCTGAGTTGGGGTTTGTTCACACGTGAGCTCTCTCCCTTTGACATGTAGAAAGAGATCATGTCATGTGGAATTTTCTCCCCGGAAGATATTATAGCATAAAATTTATTTCATGTAATAAGTTGAACAGGGGATGTTAGAGGGCAAGGCTGCCCTGGGATGACCCCCTTGTCACTGGGGACGTGAGTGGCAATTCCTTCTCGGCAGGAGGGCCGGCCAGTGCGCTGTCTACGGCATTTGCTTCAGAAGAGGCGTATTTCAGGGTGTGTGTTTGTGTGTGTGAGTGTGTGTGTGTGTGTGTGTGTGCTCGCACAAGCACACTAGCACAGCGGGATTCTGGTGTGGACGGTGCAGGATCTAATCGGGGTGGGGGACACTCCTGGATTTTGCTGAAGGTGACCCAACCCTCACTGCTCTTGCAGAGCTCTCCCTGCTTTGCCCACTATGGCATCTTCAAGTCCTTCCTGCCCCCAGCCGCTCCTTCCACCAACTTGTCCCCATTCCAGGAACCACGGCCACATCCTTTTGTTTCTAGACCCCTTTTGTATTTCTGTGTGGCAAAGCTTCCCGGTGAGCAAGGGGGAGCTTTCCAGGTCTCCCAACCTCACCTCTCCTCCCCACACAGCGGTTAAGAGGGGCAGGCTCTGGACTCAGAGACCCCAGTGGGAGTCAAAGCCCTTTACGTCTTTGCTGTGTGACAGTAGGCAAATTGTTGAGCTTCTCCGAGCCTCAGTTTCCTCCTCAGTAAAATGGGGGTGGTGGCGACCAGACCTAACCATAGAGTTGTACCGAGGTTGTGATAAACACAAGGCCACTGCAGGCTCGTGAGGTGCGTTTGTGGAAAACGGGGGACGTGCCCTGCACCGGGCAGTGGCTTGGTGGATGGAATGCAGAATAGATTACAGACAGACTTGGTCCCTCCTGGGCACCTGAACCATTCACACAGGTCCTGATAATAAAGCTACAGTTGGTAGAACATGGTGGGTGCCTAACATTCACCAGCCTTACTAAGAGCCCTGGCTCCTCACCTTGATCTTGGCAACCAGATCGGTCAGGGGCCACTTTTACCCCGCTCTCGGTGGCCCAGAAAGTTCTCTTCTCTGAATTCAAACGAGGTAACCAAGAAGGGGTGGGCCTGCCCATCAGAGCACCCCACCAAGCACCAGGCCTCCCTCCCACTGGGTGCCGGGTGGGGGTCAGGGTGGGGGCGGGGATGATGGATGTTACCACCGAACCCTCCGAGTACCTGGCAACAGCTGGGGGCACTTCTGAAACTTGCAAAGAAGGGAAACCAATTTTCCCAGTTCCAGCAAATGGCTTGAGGCCTCCTAAAGGCCCCCTTCAGACAGGCAGCTGGAGCAGGCTGGGGCTGAGCTGCATGGGCGGCCCGGGGACCATATGGGCAACACGGCTTGGTCCCCGGCCGCCCCCGCCCTGCTTGTCACCCCCAATCATACTGGCTCTAATCCGTGTTTTAATTTACTCTACTGGTTCAACACCCGCGCTGCTGGGCCGGTCCTTGGGGCCCCCTCATTCCTGCCGCTGCTGACAAGGCGTATGCAAAAGGCACAATTATTCACCCACCGAGGTGACAGAGGAGGCCTCTGCCTGGGAATAGGTTTCCAGCTTCCAGCGTTTTCATGTCAGTCGCTGAAGCACTTTGCAGTTTGCAAACAATTCTACGGAGACCTTTTTTTTTTTTTTTTTTTTCCTAAAGCATTTTGATCAGAGCAAGTGATGAGACTTCCCTTGGCGGCCGCCGCCGGCTCGCCATTGATTCCGAAGGCCCGTCCCGAGGAGGGTGGCTGCACACGCTCCCTCCCCTTCAGCTGGATTATTGGATTTTTTTTTAATCAAATAAGATCCTCCCCTGCCTCCTCCTGGCCGGCCCACACCCCAGGGCTGCCCGTTGGGCCTCAAACAAAGGGAAATGTGTCGGCCGGCCTATGAATTCGTGCGGAGCTGGCGCTGTTCCTGTTCTCATGCGGGCCGCATTCCAGAGCAGGAGCGGGAGCCCGCGCGGGGCTTCCGGCTCCCGAGCCCGTGATGTATTTCATTTGCCACGGTCCGAGCCGTGGCAACACTGCTTTTCATTTTCTTATGGCCTAAAATGATTTTCTTTCTGGGAGGGCCGTTTTGAGAGAGAGGAGAGAAGGGGGGGGGCAGAGAGAGAGGGAAAGGGGGGAAGAGAGAGAGGGAGAGTTTCCTTTCAGGGTATCATTTGCAATTTAAAGCTAACCTGGGGAGCCCAGGAACAATGGCCATGCCCATAAAATGGTCCCAGCCGGGCCGCATGCCGAATGAGGGTGATGTTGAGCTATTTAGTTCTTTGTGCTCCCATAATATCTACTTAATGCAATTCAATAGCAGAGGATTGTTAGCGGCATTAAGGATTCTATTAAGTTCCTCTCCAAGCCCCGCTGTCTTCCTTCAGCTGTCGAGAGCCCGAAGCCTGACGCTTGAAGCTGAGCCTGGGGTGGAACCTTCCGGAAAGCACCTCTGGAAAGTGGGCCTTTTCCAGCCTGAGAAGGACCCACTTCATTTCAGACCTGGGGCTGCAGAGCTGAGCTCCAAGCCAGTGTCAGATCCCACCACCGGGCCCCCAAGCTTTGAGTTGGGGAGTCTCCCTGTCCAATATATAAAGTGCTTTCCCCCATCTCACGTGAAATATGACCTTCTTCATGCCAAAAATACTTTCTGGAAGCATTTTTAGAATATTTAATCATTTTCGGTTCTGCTTCTGTGAGAGCAGACCATCCGCTCCTCTCTTTCATTGTTCAGATACTACGAGACGGTGGGACCTCAGTTAACCACACACTCCTCCCTCACTGAGTCGCTCATTACCCGCCTCATCTGTCCGATCTGGCAGTTTTTCTTTTTATGTTTTGGAGCCACTGCTCTAACTTTATTTGCAGACAGGAAACTATTCCGCGAGCCCTTAAAAGTGGGCCCTGGGCCGGTGGGTGAAATGGGTTCAACCTGCGAGAAGTTAGCCCGGTGCTGACCCAGGTTCTTCTCAGCCCCGGCTGTCAGCTGCTGAGCTCCATAGTAGCTTCACATTTTTTTTCTGGTGCTCCAAGCCGACCTCAGAGGATATTTCTGGAATAAATAGAGCCAGGTGGCTGGGTTCACCTCTTCGGGGCCTAGAACCCTGCCTGGCACAGAGGGGTGCCCCGGGCTGCCCAACCAAGGATCAGTTGTTAATGAGTTCTGGAGACAGCCGTCCAGGGGTTCGTCTTTTTCTCCTTCCCTGAAAGCTAATTCCCTCTGGGGCCACCCTGCCCCACAGGCACTCTGGGGGTGTCCCCTTCTTGCCCGTGGCAGCCCCAGGATCCCAGGCAGAGCAGCCAGGGTGGGTCGGCGTGGCATCCAGGAGCAGGTCGCTCTTTCCAGATCGGGCTGGGAGGGGGAGGCGGGGCTGCGGGAGGGCCGGGCGGAGGGGAAGGGGCCACCCCGGGATTTCACACAGTCGGCTTGAAGAGGCCAGCACTAAGCTGCCTTTTCAACCGCGGTAAAACCGTCCATCTGGCCACCCTAAAACTCCGTCAGCTTGTTCCCCGGGCCCAGGGCTGACTGGGCCTCCTCAAGCAGAAGTAACGACATCAATGGTGTAAACCCCGGCCACTTGAGGGTATTACATTTCATTTCATGCTTGACTTAATCAAAACTGGGGAAATGAAATGTACACCTTTTTGATGTTCCTTTCCCCGCTGCTTAAAGAGAAGAATCTTAACCCATTTGATCTTCACAGGCACCCAGTAAATGACCAAATATGCCAAGCTGTCAGAAGCAGAAGGCGGCCAGTTGCCAGGCGGTGTTAGGTCACTGGGAAAGCGCCTGGCGCAGGCCCACGTCAGTCGGGAGCCCAGGGACTGTGTCGCGAATGCACCGCTTCCCCCAGCCAGGCCGCAGTTAGGAGCTTTTTAAAAGGGAATGTGAATTGGGGAAAATAAACGGGTCCTGCGATTCAGAAGGAGGGAGCCTGAGCCCACGCCCTTGCTCCTCGGGTCCCGGGCCTTCAGAACTTCTCTCAGGCATCACCTGCCCCTTGAAGCTTTTCCCAACCTCCCCCCAGAACTGGGCGGTGGGGGGGCCTCTCTGGAGTTACACCTCGTGTCCTTAGGCAAGTGACTCCACCTCTCCAGGGCCTCAGTTGACTCAGCTGTGAAACGGGGGGATTCTAGTAGCTGTGAGGATGAAACGATAGGAAGTATCTAAGGTGCTTGGCACCCTGCCCGGCAGGTGGATGCTCGGTAAAAGTGAGCTATCGTCATTGTTCCTGTAGGGGTTCGCTTGTCCGTGGTGGTGAGTGAAATAAGGACCTAGAACAACGTGACCGCTTCTGCTCTCAGCTTACGAAAGTTTTCATGGGCACGCAGTGTTCCCATAGTGAGGGGAACCCGCGTTTATTACTCGCTGCTGTTAACTAATGTGATCTCCCCACCCCCAATTTATAGGTTGAAGCTCAACCCCCAATGGGATTGCATTTGGAAGGAGGGAATTCAGGAGTTGAGGTCAAATAAAATCATAACTTAGGGCACAAATCCTACAGAATTGAGAGCCTATGGGGGGGTCGTTTTCCATGCTCATACACTAAGAAAAGGCCATGTGTGGACACGGTGAGAAGGTGGCCATCTGCAAACCAGGAGAGTGCCAGCCCCAGAAACCCAATGGTCAGCAACTTGATCTTGGACTTCCCATCTAAGTACCCCGCCTGGTATTTTCTTACGGCACACCAAGCTGACTAATACACCAACCGATCAGAGTTCCCTCTCTCTCTTTTTTAAAAAAATTTATGTGTCCATCTCCTCAATGAGACTCTTAAGTTCTCTGGAGGCAAATTCCATGACTCACCTGGCTTTGTATTCTGGGGCTTAGCACAGTGTCCGGGAGACAGTGGCCGCTACTGGTTAACCATATAATTGGGTGGACACAGTTTTGTGTGGCAAGAGAGCCCTGGCCCTTTTCTTATCTCAGTTTGGCTACTTGTATGCTCTATGACCTTGGACAAGTCACTCACCCTCTCTGTGCCTCAGCTTCCCCATCTGTAGCACATGGAGTTGGATTGGATGATTTCTAGGGTCCCAGAGATACGAGATTCTGTCTTTAATCAAAGACGGAGGTAGGGAGAGCAGGGGGAAGGGGCGAGAAGAGGCTAGAAGGAGGCTGCTGTCTTCTCCTAACCCAGGCGGCAAGAATATGCTTAGTTATGACACTGACCTAGCAGGAGGATGCTGGAGGTGCTCCTCAGGCAGCTTGAGTTTGGGATTAGGAGGGCACAGGCTCAGGACTGCGCGCACCGGGTGTCACTCTGGAGGCGCCCCAGCCCTGGTTTCTGCCTGCCCAGTGAGGCTGGGGAAGGGGTGCTGGCCGCCTGTCAGAGCTCAGGGATGGCTAGGTTTGTAGTCCTACGTGCACATTTGGCTGAAAGGTACACAGTTGCCCATCCAGCCTGCGAACTGAAACACCAGAAGAGGGTGCTTGTTAAACTGTCATACCCGGGCCCTAAACCCTGCCTCCTTAGCTCGCTCAGTAGGGGGGTGCTCCGGAGCGGGGATTTCTGCCAGGCCTCCCTGGAGAGCCAGGAACGCTTCCTAGGCGTGCTCCCACCCAGCCAGCTTTACCTGCCGCTAACACACTCATGACCTCGGACCAGTCCTGTGGACTCTCTGGGCCTCAGTGACTCCCCCCTGAAAAGAGCACAGCGAGCCTTTGCCTCTCACAGGGCAAGGGTTTGCCTTGCTGTGAGGGCCGCTTCTCTGTAAGGGCACAGGCGCCTCATGTGAGCCCTGGGCCTGGAAAGTTTAACTAAGCCCTTCAGGCAACAAGCTTTCCAGAAAGAGCAGAACACTGGAAACAACCTAAATACATTGTGATACATCCATGCCATGGACCCCTTTGCAACCATCCAGTGAAGGGGTCTGTGATTCAAGGCTAGGTTAAAGCAAGATGTTGCAAAACAGTGTACAGAAGGTGATGTTGTTTTTGTAAAACTTGGGGGGGGGTAGAGGGTTGTGTGCACATGTGTCTTTGCAGCTGTAACACATCCAAGGGAGCATAAAGTTTCGGATGTGGACTGAGTTCTGATCTGGACTCTCACACCCCAGCTTCATGACTTGGAGAAGTTACTTAACTTCATTCTTGCCTCAGTTTCCTTTTCTGTAAGATGGGGATGGTACTGACAGCTACTAGCCTGTTATAAAAATTAAATCTGATAATACGGAGTAAGGTTCTTATCACAGGCTCCTAACAGACATCCAATACAATGTGAGCTCCTATTAGTTCCATAGAAGTGCTTTTAAAAAGTCAGACAGGATTTGTACCCAAACAATGATCATGGTCACCAATCATTTCTGTATTCCGCAACTGCAAGACAGGCAAAAGAGGTGGAATTTTATTTTATTTTTAAGGAGAAAAAAGAGCTCAAGGGTGGGGCAGGACTCATATCTCTTTAGCACAGAAAGATACTGAAAATCTACTGGGTGAGTGAAAAAGTGAGCTCTCACAGTCTGCATGGCGAGAGCTCATGTTGCCCAAGATGATGAAATGTTGGTGCCACAGTGAGAAACTCCACAAGTCAATAGATGACACTTCTCATGATCAGTGCTCCTGGAAGCAGGACCAGGACCAGAGGAGGCAGCCAGGCACCCAGAGCACAAAGTCTGCACTTGGCTGACACTGAGAGTAGGCACGCCCCTCAATTCTGCACCCTTCATGCCATGCTTGCCTCACCCCCATCCTTTGCCTGCCTAGAAACTTTCCATTTCTATGCTCTATGTTTCTGTATTGTTTTAGTTATTTTGACAATTATTCTTTATTCCTATTTGTTTCTATTTTATTTCATATTTATTTTATGTCTGTTAAAGAAATTGTCTATATTTCTGTAATTTTTTTTAACAAGGTGGCCTACCAATAAAGATACAATCTAATAATAATAATGGCTACTGCTATAATGTATCCACTGGGATCCTGGCCGTGGAGTAGCCTGCCCCTGTCCCTGCCTAGCCCACAGTGCAACACTTGCTCTATGAGATAACTCCTGCAACCAGCCCTTTTTGAGCACTTGCTGTATGCAGGGCCCTGTCCTGCCACAGAGAATAGGCCAGCTAATCCTCTTACAGGCCTTCCATTAAGGCCTGTTAGTACCCTCATTTTAACATGAGGGAACATGAAGTTCAGAGACCTCAAAAGACTTGCTCAGGGTTGCACAGCTCGTAAGAGGCGGAGGTGGGATCTGAGCCCTTGGAGCCAGGCTCTGGAGCTGCTACTCTCAGCAGACACCCCACGCTGCCCTGCTCAGCCCAGATTTGCCATGTACCTGCATCTTCAACCATCCTGCTTCGGGGGCCCCTGGCACTTCTTTTTTTAAGTGGGACAACTGACTTGACCTGATGTGCCAAAGAACTCAAAAGTCCCACCCAGAAAATAAAAAAATCCCGGTTTCTGCCCCACCCTGAGCAGCACCAAGGGGTTTCTCCCTCCCTTTTGTTCAGAGGCCTCATTTCTGACTTGATGAAAACATTTGTGATAGATAATCGAATGCTGATATGCTGCAGGGGACAATGCCTTATTTGTTAAAATATAAATGAACATGAGCACGGGTCCTCGGTGCCAGAAAGGCAAAGGGTTCGGCCGCCTTTTCAGCGGCACAGGCTGAACCCCGGGAAAGAAAGCCCGGAGCCCCTAAAGGGTCTCGGCTAGGACGGTGACCAACCGACAGCTCTTGTGTGACAAGATACATAGTTTCTTTTCAGCCACAGGCAGATTATCGGTTACTATAGTTTCCCTAATGCTCAAATACAGCTCGGGCCTAAGCTGAACAGAATAAGTTAAAAGGTGCCGAAGTTTGGCCCGGGAAGCCACATGTTGAGAATCAGAAACCAAACAAAGCAAAAAGCACATCTCCCTGGTCTTTGATGTCTTTTCTGAGGGATGTAAAGTGGGAAAAATACAACCGGTGCTCAGGCCAGGGGCTTGATGGGCCCCCGTGACAATGGCCGGCTGAGTGGGAGCCCAGCACAATGCTCAGACAATGTCCCCGATCCCAGGCGTCCCCGGCGTGCTGTTCCTTCACAAGCACCCCCCCTGGAGACAGCATTTTCACCCCCACTTTTGTAGAAAGTCCCTGCAGGCCTCCCCAGCCCCGCTAACCCAGACCCTTTAACAAGTTCCTTCCTGAGAGAGGCGACTTTCTGGCTAAAATGCCACCGGCCCCAGCCGCCTAAACACCGCCACCGCAAGCACCATTGTTCCGCCTGTTTTGAATTTTCCTAGATCTGCATAAACATCCTTTCTCAGCCTCTCAAAAGGGAGACGCTTCCTCGCCTCCAATAATTCATCTTTGCCCGAAAACATCGCCTTGCGGATCCCTCGGAGGTGACGGTGTGACGTTTTTCATAAACGGGATGAAATTAACCACTCTTTAGGCCCGCGATGTGGGTTTCTCTTCTTCTGCCGGGATCTGTTTATTTCATTTTGCTTTTTATTTAAATTTAGGGAGCAAGATGGATGTGCTCTCGCGTTTGGAGATCTCCATCCATCACCGGCAGGCCGCGTCTGGGAAAATGAGCGTGTGGGAGATGACGGGAGCCAGGGGGAGCCGGCCGGGCTCCTGCCCGCAGCTCCGAGCGCTTTTCGGTGGTTGTTGCAGCATTGTGCTTCTGGTTGTCATTAGTTCTTTATAATGTTTCATGAAAAATATCTAATTGTAACAACTGTATTCCTCGAGCGAACATATTCCTTCAATGGAAGCGTTCACAATGGCCATAGGATAACTGTCCTTGAATTTGAGCCCTTTGTGGGCCGTCAATAGGCTTACAATGTGCTGAATTAGCAGGCATATTAATGGACAGATGCAACAGCAACCATTCTTCAGCCTCAAATCTTCTTATGCAAATACCCCATGAATCCAGTTCAAAGCGCTGCCTTCAAAATGAGCCGAGCCTCCCTCTCAGAAGGGACCCCGGGAGAAAGTGACATGAGAAAAGTTGAGACACTTGTTTTTATAACTGGACATGATCCTGTTATCATAATCTGGTGCTGGTCACTTGCATGGCCGGCTTGTAGGGTTTTAAACCCGAACAGAGAGCGCTAATCTTGGCCTTTGTGGGACTGTGGACAGAGCCCCGGCGCGCAGGAAAGCCGGCAGTGAGAAGCGCAGTTCGAGCTTTCTCAAACAAAACTTTTCATGATAAAAGCTTTTATCCTCAGATAATCACCCGCCTAGTTTTCAATGGTGTTGGGAAGGTTGGCAAAGGGCAGTGAAGGCGAATTTAAAAAAAAAAAAAGAAAAGAAAAGAACTGAATTTCAAGATTACCCGGATCAGGATGACTCAGCTCTCAGAAGCTCCTGAACAGCCGTCGTTTTTAAAGATCCCAAAGTAAAACTGAGTTTGTGCAACCCCGACCTGGCCCCAGGCAACCCAGCAGACGGCTGGCTGATGTTTCTGGGCCACCAACATGGGCCGGGTACCTTTATTCTGCTCTTAGGCCTTTACGGGACTGACTTGTTCGATACGAACACCTTATGAAGCAGCTGCCAGACGGTTATGACCATCCCCATTTCACAGATGAGAAAAATGAGGAAAGAAGTTAAGTAAGTTGCCGAGGCACTGAGGTTATTAAGCCATTGGGGGGAGACCCTGCTGCGGGCACCTCAGCCGACTCCAGCGGGAAATGGGAGGTCCCCAGGAAGACGTTTACCCCAGAAGAACCTGCCGCTCCCTCACCCCCAGCCCCTCTGAGCTGGGGGGGCCCAACCCGCGTAATGATGTGTGTCACTTGCCTCTATTAGCGGTCTCTGCCCCTTGGCATAGCCGTGTGATAAATTCGTATTTATAAAAATGTTTTAAAGGAGAATATATCTCTAAGAGGTAATGTGTCTTTCGACCGTAGCACTATCATTGCATATAGAGCCAAACCCCACGGCCACACAGAAGTTCAATATCCTGAGGACGTTATAAACAGAAAGTCACGTTGCTTGACAAGAAGTGGCCGGCTGTATGGTGCCATTACTGACAGTGACAGCCGGCATTTTCCAACTGTTTGCACGTTACGTATTTACTGAGCACTATGCCTTTGTGCCTTAGTTATTTATTGAGCATTGACCCGTTTATTTCTCACATCCACCCTGTGAAAGAAGTCGGCTTGTAACTTCCATTTTGTGGCTGAGGAAACTGAGGCCCAGGTAAGTTCAATGATTTGTCCAAGGTCAAGGAGCTGAGACTTGAACCCAAGAACTCTGGCCAACCCTCGACCACTCTGTTCCATGCCAGTCCAGATGTTCCAGCCACTCCGGTGGCGCAGTGGCTGTGTTTCCCGCATCTGTCCTGACCAGCTGATCCTAACCCACCTTCCACTCAGATTCATTATATCACTGCCTTGTTGTGTGTGTGTGTATGTGGTGTGTGCACTTGTGTGTGTACATGTATGTGTTTGTGTATGTTTGTGTGTGTGTCTGTGTGTCTGTGTATTTGTGTGTGTGTGCTTATGTGCTGTGTGCATTTGTGTGTGTACATTTGTGTGTGTGTTTGTATATTTGTGTGTGTTTGTGTGTATGTGTGCCTGTGTATTTTGGTGTGTACATGCTTGTGCTTGTGTATCTGTGGGGGGGATGTATGCGCACTGGTAGCCTGTGTGATGAAAGGGGGAGGTAGAGACGACACAGGGTGATTTACCATTAAGGAGACTGAAGAACCCAAAGGCCAAGAACTTGCCCAGGGTCCTGGATCTGGGTGGATCCTTCCAGGATAACCTTGGGCAAGAGACATGCCCCCCTGCTGCCCCCACCTTGGCTTAGGACCTTAAAGGTTTGTTACTAAAAGGAGTCTAATAACAAAATGGGGACATGCCTGTGCTTTCCAGAAAAATATAATGATAATAACAACAGTAATAACACTAAGTCGTAATAATAACAGGCACTGTTTGTGGATGTTTTACCTTGCCCCGGGCACTGCGCTAAGGGCTTTCTATGGATAATCCACTAGCCATAGAGAGGACGATGCAAAGGAGAAAAAAATATCACAGATGTGGCATAAAGACGCTGTTGTTGGAGATAGTGGGCAGAGTAAGGGCAGGGGAGAGCTGATGAACGGGCTTCGGTCGGCTCCGGCTGCCGTAACACAACACGACTGGGTGGCCTACACGACAGATTTATCTTCTCCTAGTTCTGGGGGCTGGAATTTCAAGATCGAGGTGCAGTCAGTGGTGGTTTCTGGGGGGCTCTCCTCCCGGCTTGCGGACAGCCACCTTCTCACTATGTCCTTCACATGACCTTCCCTCTGTGCAGGGGAGGGCAGAGAGCGAGCGAGCTTGATGGCTTCACAGGCATGAACCAAACAGAAGGTGCTTGCTCTGAGGGAGCTGTCGATTTTCATGGTGTTGGCTGGTCAGGCATCTGGTCCCCGAGTCCCTGTTCCCACCCCAGGTGAGAGACCCTCAAAGGAACAGGTCCTCCCTCAGAGCCTTGTAACGAGGCATGCCCGGGGGAAGACTGCCCTGATCCTTCATCCCGAGGTGGCCACATTTAACTAGTTTTTTACAAATATGTTTTTATTGTTTTTTTTAGAGAGAGAGGAAAGGAGAGGGGGAGAGAGAGAAAGACAGAGAGAAGCATCCATTGACCGCCTCCTGCACGCCCCTTACTGGGGATGGAGCACGACACCCAAGCACGGGCCCTGGCTGGGATTCGAACTGGCAGCCTCTAGGTGCACCGGGCGACACTCAACCAGCTGAGCCACATCGGCCAGGGCTAATTAGTTTTTGATTGCAAATCAAGCGGTACTAACGTATGTCTTCCATTTGGACTCACTGGAATGTTCCACAGAAGAAAGATAACCGCCCTGTTGTTTTCCCCTTGACCAGTGGAGGAGGGTCCTTGGGGATGGCTGTGGTTTAGATGGCCATCTCTCCACAAGGACATCCTGTGCTTCAGAGGGGTCTCGACTTTCCCAGAGTTTTTCCTGGAGGGTAATTGGAAACTGTGGTTAACGTAGCATGGCTTTTCAAATTGAGTTGAAAAGTTCATCAAAATGTCATTAGTCTGCTTTCCGTAGCCTTTCTTGATTAGGTCAAACTTGGGTCTGACCGAGTCTTTATGAAGCCGAGCTCTGGATGGGGCCATCGCGGCATCTGTGGCCCAACATTATGTTATAGGGGGGCACGCACACTTCACCCGGGGGACCCCGAGACCTCCGCTAATGCCATCACCACCCCCCCCCCCAGCCAAGGAGGCTCTGTGGCTCGCACAGGTAACTTCTAGCCCATCAACAGTGTTTGGTGGCTACAGGTGGGCATCTACTGTGTGCCACACATGATGGGAGAGCCCGTAAAAAAGTGCAGACCCTGGTCATCTCGGGTGGCTCTTTGCTGGAAAGTCCTGCATGTTTCACAGCAGGGATTTCACTCGGGCGGCCCTCTGGGAATGGAGGCCAGGAGAGGACGCTGGGCCCGTCCTCTGAGCTCTGCTCTGCAGAGGACTCGGCAAAGGCAGACTTTCTTCCCCGGCTGCAACCAAGCAGGGACAGTGATGACAACGATGGCAGCTACTGCACGTTTCTGCATGCCAGGCACACTGCTCACAGTATCGCAGGGAAAAGGGGATACTCGCCTGTTTCTTCTGATGAAGAAGACAGAGGCTCCAAGGGGCCAGGGCGCTTGCACGGGGCCGCGGGGCCGAGGCTGGAGGCCGAGCCTGCCTGAGGGAAGGGTGTCCTGGCACTTAGCTGCCGCCACCAAGCTGGTTGTTTTTTCCTCCCAAATAAGTTTCCTGTGGACACAGGGATCGCCTCTCAGCCTGACTTTCCAGAGGGCTTCTCAGTCTGTGTGATATAATTTTTAGTGACCTGGACGTGAATCACAAAACTAGGGGCAACGGAAGAGAAACACACACCCTGCCGGGAGCCACAGGGCGAAGCGGGGTCATGGAGTCCGTGGGGACCAAACGGGCAAGTGCGGGAAACGGCCGGCGGTGTGAGAAGGGCCAGAACCGTGGTCCCCCTCTGCCCCCTGCCCGCCACATGCTTGGTGGCCTGCGCGTCCCCGTGGGTTCCCAGGAGGAGGGAGCCGCTGTGTCCTGGGGAAGGTGCCGCCCCACTGTCTGCGATGGTAGCGAACTGCGGCAGGTGGGGCGCCTGGAGCGTCTGCCGGCCGGCTCAGCACATGTCTTTCGACAGAATTTATGGGGACCCAGCGCTCCTCTTCGAGGGAGAGCGCGAGCGAGACAGGACTCGTATTTCTGGGCTTTCCGAAGCCTCCGTGGCTCCTGACGTGCTCTGGGCAAGCTGCCACCAACACCTCGGGACACAGCCAGAGCCTGTTTTATGAGTTTCCAGGTCCCCCAAAGACATCTTTATTAATGTCCGACTCCAGAGAGTGGCTCCTTGGGGTCACGTTTCCCATAGCTCTCTGCTGTGTTCTGCAGGGGCCCACGGGCCACAGGCGGCTGAGTGTCTTTGTGTTTGTTTTTATGGCCTGAGTTTCCTCTTCTTCCTCCTGCATTTAAATGCATTGCTCAGGTTCATATTATCGAGTGGAGTTTATCCTCCCGGCTCATCAGCACGTCCCTCCTGCCTGGGACACTGTCCTATGAGGTGGACCACCTTCCGGAAGTCATTCTGGCTTTGAATGGCCGGGCTGGGCTTTATTTATGAGGACAAGCCCCCAGTCCGAAGTACCCGAAGCAATTTATTTATTGGCCAAGAAGCCCTGGGTAGCACCAGCCCCAGGCGGAATCTGTCACCAGACGATGTACCGGGGTCTGGTCCCTCGCCTCGCCTCGCCTCGCCTCTCTGTCGGCTGCTTCACAGCCAGGCTCACTCCTGAACCTGGGCAGTGGTCTACAGCACCCCTCCGGCCTACATGTTCCTACACCCATGCCTGCCCTTCCCCCAGTGGTCTTTCTTGGGCTCACATTGGGTCCCATGCCCATGTCTAAACCAAGTGTTGAGAGGATGGTTTATGCTGTTTGGCTTGGGCCCAGGTCGCATCCCACTCCTGCACTTCGGATGGGGATGGCTTCTCCCAGACCACGTGGACTGAGAAACAGGGCCAAGGGGATCTTCAAAAGACATATAGATGTTTGTTTTCAAAAGAAAGAGAACCATCATCCAAGGTCGATACGTTCCTACCAAGAATCCAGTGTCTTCAGGCAATTCCTTGAATCGAGACCTTGCAAATAGTGCACCTGGTCTTAACTTTCCCAGTACCGGAGAGACTAGAAGCTCTGGAGCAAGCAAGGAAGCCTTGCTTCAGTGTCATATTGAATCAATATCCAAAACGTCCTTCTAGAACGGGGTGGGGAACGTCTGTCCTGCAGGCCGTATACAGCCCATGAAATCACTGGGTCTGGTCCTGCCAAGGCAGCCACAGAAGGGGCTCGAAATTCAATAAATCTAGGAGCTTTTTTCATAGCTAATTTTTAAATTGATAATTTTGTATGGCCCTCAAATGATGTTACAAATATCCAAAGGGCCCTTGGCAGAAAAAAGGTTCCCCACCCCTGTTCTAGAACATCTCTATTGGCCACTGTAGCCACCAACTCATGTTCCTCTGAGAAATGAGTCAGATTGGATACTTTTCTGGACTTTTTTTCTCTGATATTTGGAAACTTTGTTGCCTTTTCTTTATGAAGCAAGAAAACCTTAATCTGAGTGTAAAAATGTACTTAAAAAAAAGACAACTTCTGATTTAACAACTAAAAAATCTAAAATGAAATACCGTACACTGACAGTAATGTTTTTCACTCTCATGGAAACTTTCACCTTTAAAATAGTCACATCCATCGTTACTATTGACCACTGGGCCTCAACCAGGGACAGTTTTGTCCTCAGGGGACATTTGGTGATATCTAAAGATATTTTTGGTTGTCACAACTCGGGAAGGGCTGCTGCTGGCATCTAGGGGCTAGGGGCCAGGGAGGCTACAGTGCCCAGAGCCGCCCGCACAGCGAGGACTTGCCTGCCCTCAAATGTCAGTAGTCCTGAGGTTGAGACGCCCTGTTTTTGACCCTCATGACATCTCTCTAAGGAAAGTAGGGCTGGCGACACTGTCCTCATTTGACATTGCCCAGAGAAGCTGTATGAACTGGGAAGGCATTTGGCTCCAAGAAACAGAATCCAACAGTTTTTATTTTAAAAAAACAAACAGACATTTCTTTTTCTCAAATAGCCAGAAATCCAGGCGCTGGCAGTTGCTGATGTTTCTGTGCTCAGCGATGCCACCAGAAAGCTTGGTCCCGTTTCTGTTCCGCGTCATCCCCACTGGGCTGGCTTTCGTCTTCATGCTTGTCACCCCGTGGCTGCAGGCGGGTTTCCGAGGCTCCCCAAATCATGTGGGGAGCAGAAAGCTCAAAGCAGAAAGCGTGGAGAAAAGGCTCGGCACCGGCCACAGCCTGGACCTTTCATCAGGCAATTGAAAGCTTTTTCAGGGCCCTGGCCATTGTGGTTCAGTGGTTAGAGCATCGGCCTGCGAACCGAAGCATCTTGAGTTTGATTCCGGGTCAAGGGCACGGACCTGGGTTGAAAGTTCGTCCCTCACCCCGCCCTCGTCAGGGTGCGTTTGGGAGGCAGCCAATGGATGTGTCTTTCTCTCCCCCTTCCTCCCTCTCTTCCATTCTCTAAAAATCAATGGAAAAAACATCCTCTGATGAAGATTAACAAACAAAAAATAAACAAGAAAAAGAAGAAACAACCCTCTCTCAGACCACCCTTGTCTCATCAGACTTCTGCTTCCACATCCCCTCAGAGCTGACACGTGGCCGCCTCTGGCTGCAGGGCCACCGAGGGGGGACAATCAGCTTTCCAGCTGCACCATGGGAGGCGGCAAGGGAGGGGGCGTAGGACGCGAGCACTGACTTAGGAGCCAATAGCATGCACCGCAGGGGCTCAAGGACGTGCTCAAGGTCATGCAGCCAGCCAGCCAGGCTAGGCCCCGGGTGCTCTGATATCCAGCGCTGATCTAACTGTACTACGATACATAATGACTGTGTTTCCAAAAGGACAGAGGATGAACCCAGAAAAAGAACTTGCCCTTTAGACATTCCACAAGTTCCAGAAGTTGTATTTGTTCCCCCCCAGCCTTTGTCGCTAGACATCACGGGCTTCTTGATAACTGCAGTACCGCTCCCTGTAATGAGAGCAACAGCTCAGCCCTGCAGAGGAGCTCTGTGTCTTGGATCTCAGGCGGAAGAAGCTCAAAGTAACCAAAGTGTAAAATCCCAAACCAATTGCCTACCTGGAAACTCTGGGTAGAAATGAAACATCAAGACAAACAGGTGCTGCTTATAGGCCCATATTTTTCTGTTGCAGACCGTTAGTGGGTGGCAAATTCAATTTAATGGGCCACGACTGGCTTTAAAACATGGAGCAGAAGAGCACAGGAGAGAAATACAGAGAGCATTGCACGTAGGAAGGTCAGTGTGATTGTGTGACTTTTGTTTCAGTTGTGTGGGGGTGTGTGGGGGGGTGTGCCACCCTGCACTGTAAAGTGTGTTTCTTGCTGTGTGAACCACAGTCAACAAGTTGGAGAGGCATTACTTCCCTTTGTCTGGAAATGAAAGGACAGACACGAGGAGGGCCAGACACTGGCCTGTCACACGGGCCAGGCTGGTGCTGCCTGGGTTTGGGCCATTAATGAATTGTCCTTCTGTTTCCCAATTATCTTGAAAGCCTGATTGCAGGGGTTTTGCAGGAATCTAAATAACCTCCTGCCACTCTCTGTCTCCTGGGCTGAGTGGCCCGTCGGCCCTGGCACCTCCGCAAGGCAGTTCTGGTTACTTAGAGCGGTTGCTCTCCCAAGAGGACCCTCGTTCGGTGTTACAATTCGCCAGAGCCTGTCCTGTGTGGCACCTCGGATTGGTGGCTGGGAGTACCCGGTTGCTGACCTCTGGTGATGAGCTCATTGGCATATAAAGGAGAGCGATATGGGATATTATGGTCTTCTTTTTTAAAATCGGGCTGTCTCGGATTGGAGGCTCAGCGTGTCTTTCTCTGCCTCTGATTTGAACTCGTTTACATTCAAAGGAAGCGATTTAAAAGAGCCTGTCCCCAACGCCTTTCTTGCTTGCTCTGCGAGATGTCTCTTGCGTGGTGCCCAGACACTCTTTTCCTTCCCTTTGACATCCCCAATGCAAGGCAGAGAGCGGAGGAAGAAACAGGCCGGAAAACCCCACCAGTAATCCCCCCGTGGCTCTAGGTACCCCACAAGAGGAAGAAAGCCTTTGGACTTTCATTCAGATGTTTTGAGAACCGTGACCCTCGTCTCATATGGCTCTTGCACCCCCAAAAGACTGGTAACAGCAGCCGTCCAGCTTTCCCTGCCCAGAGCACCGCAGATCTCCAGGTCGCGGGAAACGGGAAACACGCACCTGGGCTTTAAGATCAGCAAGCCGCAAGGACCCTGTGCTCTTCTGTGACCTTAAGCAACGCAGTTCAGTCTGCACACTAAAACTCAGATATATTAAAAAATGTCACTTGATATATTTCCTAGAACTGACCTCATCTTTCCTTACAGCTCCCGTTCTCATTGATTTTAGTGTCTCCTGGTTGAAGATGAGCTCTTTTGAGTAAATATGAAATCTATTCAAAGTTCCTGACTTTTCCCCACAATAATCTCTCTTCTCACTTGTCATTTCCATTATGGCACCAGGGTTATGCAGAAGCTTGTATAGCCTCACGGCAGCCAAGAGAAGGGGCTAATGACCCTTAGGATATTCTCTGGGGCCTCACTAAGGGGTCTTACAGTCCATCGCATAGCGACCTAGTAACTTATATTGGCACCTGGTTATGGGACCCAGTCCTTCTGGCCTGAGGGGTATCAGGTTTGCATCTACCACTGAGGACTTTGGCCATGGCCTCTGGTTATTAAATCCACTCTCTGTGGCTGCCTCATTTTAACCCCCAGGCCCCCTGTGTCCCCTGGTTCACTGTTTCCCACTGTCGCTTCACTATGGCATGTGGGAATTTTTGGATCCCCAACACACCTTGTGCTCAGTATGGGCAAGCAGGAGCCCTGCCTCATGCCTTTCCACATTGTTGGCAGTGTCCTTGGGCACTGCTGTTCCAGATTGGGATGACAATTTGGGGTCAACCCCTAGACACTGAAGGGACGTTCATGCTTCCTATCAGGTGGGAACTTCTTGCACCATGGTCCCCATTCTCTCTGGGTGACATGTATGTAAAGCTCTATATTCATACTACCCAGGCCAGCTCTTGACATACAGAAGGGGGTTTTGAAAGCCCCCTTTCCCCCCCAACGATGACCACTGTCTGTCCATGCACTCAAAAGAGTGGAAACACAAAGTTGATCAGTGATCTCTTCATTTATCAATTCCTTCCCCCAAAGCAATCAGTTCAGACATGGGGGGACCTATAGAAAGATGCTCTGCAAGAAGGTGTCATTGGTTTCTATGTATAGGGCATAGTGGTAAATTTCTAAAAATGTATTTCTTGTTAAGTGACTTTTTAGGGGTCCATCTGACCATTCTCTCTATTTCTGTGTATGTTGGAGTTTTTTTCCATAATCCAGAGTTTAAAATAAATAAATAAAAAGGCATAGGCCCATCACACTCAGAGACGTCATCCATTGTCAGGCTCAGAGCTGAGAACGTCTCCTGCTCAGCAGCTGGCTGGGGCTGCTGCTCACGTTTGGGCGCCGGTCCTCACGCTCTGCTCCGAGCCACGGTGGCTCCTGCTTCATTAAAATAACAAGGGAAGGCCCTAATTTAGCCAGATTTAATTTTCAACTTTTATAATTCATTTGAAATTTGTTGGAGAAGTTAATTTATGACAAGGGCAAGGGGCGCCGTGCCAGCTCATCTAGTGGGCAAAGGCATTGGAACTTAATTCTCGGTTAGGGCCGCTTGTTATAATTAAGTGCAAGAAGGCGGCTTCGCGTCTGGGGTTCGGAGCCCCGAGGCGAGCGGGGGGAGCAGTGGGGTCCCAGCCTCTCCTCTCCACAGGCCGCAGGATGCCGCTGATCAGAGCTTGTCAAGGGGCCAAGGAAACCCACATGGCCGCACCACACCAGGTGTCCTGGCTTCTCCCAGAGCCCCGGGGTGGGAGCACCCTCCAGAGCCGGGGTGTTGGCCACGGGGTGTGCAGGACCCAGCTCATAAAACGAAACTGGAGAAAGCTCAGAGGTGCCCCGACAAAACTGGGAGGTGCCGAGGGATTCTAACGTGTCCAGTGGCTCAGGATATAGTAGGGGTGTGTGTGTGTGTGTGTGTGTGTGTGTACACGCATGTGTAACTATGAACCTTTGTGACTGTGTGGATACGGAGGAATGTCTGTGCATGTATCTGTGTGCAAATGTGTATATACCTGTGAACATGTGTGTGTGTCAATGTGGGGGATGTGTGTGTGCATCTGTGCATATGTGTGTTTTGGGCATGAACGTGGGAGGAGGTACGTATACCTGTGAACATGTGCCTATCTGGGAATGCTTGTGTATCTGTGTGTGTGTCGATGGGGGCATTGAACGCGTCTATGAATATGAGTGTGTTTCTGGGGATGTGTGTGGACTGGTAATGTGTGTCTGGGGGGCGTGGGGGGTGGGGAGAGCAAAGCGGGTCAACTTCTTACTTTGCATTAAGGTCATTTGCAAGGGAATCTCCGCCCCCCACTAGACTGTACCCACCACCATGGGTTATATCACCTCTCCTGTTGCTGGCATGCTGATAGTTTGCGGGAGAGCTTCCTCGGAGCCTGGCTCTGTGCTTAGTGCTATATTAGTTTTATTGATGTGTATTTAATCCTCACAGCAACCCGAGGGTAGGGACTGTTACCATCCCCATTTTACAGATGAAGAAATTGAGGCCCAGAGAGGTTCAGCCACTAATCCAAGATCACACAGCTACTAAATGATGGATCTCCAGCTCAAACTGAGGGTCTGTCTGGTCCTGAAGTCATCGCACTTCACTACTTAGCACAATCTCAGGAATGTGTTGCAGAATGATGGTTTTCCTGAGATGTTTATACTTTATAAAAGGACTGAGTTGAGAGAAGAATGCTTAACCCAAAAGAGTGAATCTAATGGGGGGCACTGCAGGCCCTGTGGCTTGAGTTGGGGACAGAGACTGGACCAGAGGCCTTTGCAGGCCTTCCAAGCACAGCTCATGGGAAGCGCTGTGTGGCAGGCTGGCTTGGACCACCCTCTCCATTACTGGAGGCCCCTTCCGAATCAGATGTTGTGACAGAAGGGTTATGACATGCTTCCTCTAATGTGGGCCTGGGACAGATTTTAGCCATTCGGTTGCATTTAATGAAGCTGTAGTTTTTAAAGCCATGTGCACTATCCTCGGCTGCCCCTGGCCCCGCGCTCCCCCGGCCTCAGGGCAATGGGCATATGAAATAAATCAGTGAGCTAGTCTTGGGCACCCCCACTTCAGCTCTGAAGAAAAGTAGAAACGGAATGGAGTTCTTGACCATCTAAAAGGAGCACTGGGTTTTGAGGATGCACAGAAGGGGGAGGGTGGAGAGAGGGAGGGCGAGACTCCGGGCTGCCACGGAGTGAGGGCCTGTGCTTCCCCCTCCCAGAGCACCCAGGGTCTGCCCTGTAAGGCTCAGGAAACAGCTGCCAAGTGAGCAGTGCTGACCAGGCCACTGTGCCCTGTTCTTCTGCTCAATCCAGGTTTCCCAACCTCTGCATTGTTGACATTTTGGGCAGAATCATTTTGTTGTTGGGGAGGGGGCATTTCTGAGCCTTGTAGCATGATTAGCAGTGCCCCTGGCCTCTACCCACTAGATGCCAGTAGCAAACCACCCCTCCTTGGTTATGATGACCAAACATGTCTTCAGACATTGCCGCGTGTCCCCAGGTGGGTGAGGGCTGAGGGGCAGCAAATTGCCCCTGATGACAACCCCTGCTCTAATCAGAAATCAAAAGAATGAGGTGCTAGTCTCCCCAAAGAGGGAACGAATGAAAGAATGTGGTCTTGAGTATCCCTTTTCCAGAAAGATCCGTGCCTCTCACCTGGGAAATCCCTGTTATAAGGGCTGATTCTTGCTTTGGTTATGCCCAGAGTATCCTTCGGGTCCTGCTCTGCTAGGTGGTGAGAGGTGTTAAGAGGTGTTTGTCATGAGGTTATGACTGGGCAACCCCTTAGATTCTGTTCTGCCCACACTCCCTGAACACCTACTATGTGCTGAGCACCATGGTAGGTAAACAGAGGCTCCAGTTCACCTTCTGGGTCTGGGGACTTTGGAATGACAAGAACATAGCTGTTCTTCAGTAGTTCATTCTCAGAAAAATCCAACAAACAATGGACAAATGAATAATAACAGCATCTGAGATAAGGGTTTTTATAAGCTTGATCTCCTTTAATGCTCACCACCACCACCCTAGGAGGTGGCTACTATCAAGAAAGTCGAGGACCAGATGTGTTAAAGAACTTGCAAAGGCCACACGGCAAGTAAGGGAAGGAGCTTGGCCTTGAACCCAGCAGGATTGGATTCCAGAACCCGTGGGGATTTCTTTCTTCCATCTGTACAAAAGGCCTTAAGGAGTAACAGGCAAACAGTCTAGGTTCTATAATTAATATTTTACTATACTTACTTTATCACATAGCCATCCTTTACCCACCCATCAATCCATTTTATATTTATGTGTGTGCATTTCAAAGTAAGTTGCAGACTTTAGTACACTTTATCCCTAAATACATCAGCCTGCATGTCATTCACTAGACTTTAATATTTGTTTATAGCTTTTTTTAAAGAAAAATTTCCATTCATGGCCTGCATAAATCTTAAGCATGCCAGTACATGAGTTCTGACAAACACATATACCTTTGCAATGCACACCCCTATAAAGATAGAGCACATTACCATCTCCCATTAAAGTTCCCTCCTGCCTCTTCCAGCCAATTCCTGCCTCTCTACTCCACAGAAATAACTAGCTCCTCCAATTTTTTCCACCACGCATTTACTTAGCCTGTTCTAGTACTTGTTCCCCAGAGTGGATTCATGCATTAGTGTATGGTTTGGTGTAAGGTTTTCACTCAGCATAATGCTTTTGAGATGCATCCACATTATTACACATATCAATAGTTTGTTCCCTTTATTGCCAAATTCCATTATATGACTATACCTCAGTTTGTTTATCCATTCCCCTGTGTGTGAACATGTAGGCTGTTTCTAGATTTGGGACTATTATGAATTAATTGACTGTGATGGTTTATAATAGACAAATGGTCTTTTCTTGTCTTTTCTGCACAAGTCTTTTGATGGACAGATGCTTGTATTTCTTTTGGGTAAATACCTAGGACTGGTATGCTGGGCCACAGGATGGCTGTATGTTCAGTTATGTAATAAAATGACTTTGCTTTCCCTAAAGTGATTATACTATTTTACATTCCCATCAACAATGTTTGAGAGGTTTGGTTGTTCCACATCCTTGTCAACACTTAGTGCTGTCAGTCTTTTTAGTTTTAACCAATCTGGTGGGTATGTAGTGGTAGCTCAGTGTGGTTTTAATTTGCATTTTCCTGATGCCTAACAGTGCTGAACACTTTTTTGTGTGTTTATGAGTATTCATAAATTCCCATTTTCTTTGTAAATTATCTATTTGGCTGTTTCCTCCTTAAAAATATTGAATTATTTGTCTATTTAATTTTGAGTTGGAGCAGTTCTTTATATATTCACAATATCAGTCTTTTGACAGATACATATTTTGGAGTCCAGGGTTTTTGCCATCAGGATGTCAAATGAAATGAAGAGCTTTGGGATGTTGAAACTGTTCATTCTAAAGTAGGAGACACTTCAGGTTGGCCTGAGTCAGAGACCCCTCTCCCTTCCCCACCCCATCCCATTGATGGGTGATTTCCAAGCTGACAAGTGTCCTGCACACTCTGGAATAGATGGGGTGAGAGAATAAAGAACTGGGAGAAAAGGAAGGACAGGAAGTGGGGACTGTCGCAGGAGAGAAGCTGTGTGGAGTTAAGCTCCAGAGACGTGGTCCCACACCCAGTGAGTCTTCTCCTGGATTCAGGCTACACTTCACATGTAATGCCCTGTAAACTTGGGGTCTGTGATAGTCATTTCTGCCCTTCAACAAATATTTCCAGCTCTCCTTCTTCCTGATATGAGAAAGGACTACATTTCCTTGCCTCCTTTGAAGTTAGCATGACCACGTGACTTGCTTTGGCCAGTAAAATGTGAGCAGAAGTGATGTCTGGGCAAAATATTTTAGAGCCAGTACAATTCTTGCTTCCCATGTTCCTTTCCCACTATTGTGATAATCATGGGAGTTGGGTCTCTGAGTGAATATAATGAGCAGAATCCCCTGCTGGCATGAGGTAGATGTGTAGCATTAATATGAAATCATCTTTTGCAGAGGTTTTGTGGTTGTTACTGCAGCATAACTTAACCTATCCTGACCGAAAGAGTATTGCTTTCTCTTTCTATAGGCTGCCTAAGAAGAACAATGAGGTATGTATGATTCAGTTCTCTTTCTTCCCTCATCTTTAGACATACACCCACACTATTCTGTGAAAGTGACAGCCTGATTATCTTATGGCAAATGAATAAATATAACAGTTGGAATTTGATCTTGCCATTAAGTTTCTTTTCTCCTCTTGGCCTTTTTTTTTAAGCAGCAGGAAAGTGGTTTTGATTTTTAACGTATGACAACCCACAAAGTGAATTAGGGAAAATTTTAATTCAGGCAATAACAAATAAAATTTAATTTCATTTTAAAAGAGAGTGAAAGAGTACACAGGTCATGTGAAGTTACAGCAACTTGTGGAACCTCAGAAGGGTTTGCACTGGAAAGCTAAGCAGAATCTTCCCTGAGAAGATGGGAGCCTGGAGAAGAAGCCCAAGGCCCTGGTTGTTAGAAGGTTCTTGTCTCAGAGATGCACAGGATGGACATTCAGATCAGTCACAGAAGATGGGATCAGTCAGCCAGAGCTGAATGTAGTGTCTTCTCTTCAACTAAGCCTGAGCATCTGGCTGGTATTTGTTAACCAATTCTTGCCCATTAATGATCAGCAAATCCATACCCTCCCAAGTTGACCAGTCCAGTTTCAAACGAATGTCTTTGGAATATCAACGGAGTGTTTACAAAGGGCCTAGTGCTGAGCTTTGGGAATTAAAGAGTAAATAAAAGTCCAATTGATTGTACACAATTCAACAAATATCTATTGATTGTTTTTACAGGGCACAATAATCACCATTCCTATACATATTTGCCCAAAATAAAGTCAGTGGGGTCTGGTTAAACCCCAGAGATGAGAAGTGTCACCAGAGAACCAACTGGCTACTTTTTCCATCAGCAAGTGCTCACAGACCAGCGTCTCCTCTCTGGAGCAATGATGGTGGCGATACATCAGAACGTGTGGGATTCCAAAGCCAGCAGCAATGTTTTCAATCCTGATGGCAATTCACGCTCTCCCCCAGCCTGGCTTCTTTCAGGAGCTTGGCCTCTGGACCTGGGCTCATTTTTGTGGCTATAGCAATACCCTTCGTGATGGTCCAGCTTGGATACGATGGGTAAAGATCTGCTATTGTGATTACCATTCATTTTGCAATTTTATTTCAATCAAAAGAGTAAGGCTTAAGGGTGTGTCCCTACCCACTCCCCAAGGCTGAGATCTTAATTCCCTGGGCTGGGAGCTCATGATGAAGACACATGGAACTGATTTCATGGCCAGACTGCCTAACAGCAGAGGGAATTATACTAAAGACATTGGCTTCTCTGCTGGCCTGTGTCTGTAAACTGTGTATGTGGCTAACAGTGTGGAGCCATTATTGGTACCAGACACAATCAAACACTATTTTTAGTATCTCATTTAATCCTAGCAACAACTCTAGGAGCTAAATGTTATTTTTATCTCCATTTTACAAAGGCGAAAACTGAGACAGAGAGTCCGGGCCACTGAACTTGTAAAGGGCAGAATTAAGATTTGTTCTTGCTGAGGTTGACTCTACAGTCATCCCAAAGCTTTAAGAACATGGTACCCCAGCCAGGGAAGGAAGAGGTGCCTGAAGGGGATGGCAGGTTTCCCGGCAGCCTGCTGAATACGAAGGTAGCCAGGAGGACTCTGTTGAGTACATCTAGGCTCTGTGTTGTGGGAGAGGAGTAAAGGGACATTTATGAAAAACCTAGATGACTGGACACTCATTACATGTATATTAAACAATCTCCAAGGTCCAGTGGAAAATGTAAAGGGAAATAAAAAAACAATATGTGTAGTATGGAAAGAAAAAATAAACAGTATGTGTAGTATGATGACCTTTATGCACAAATAAGAGAGCTTTCTCTGTCTGTACATAGGTGGAAAGAAAAACACAGAAAATTACTGGAAGGGTATGCACAAAATCATGTTCGCCCATAGGGAGGGCAGCGAGGTGCAGAGGATGGCGAAGAGGGCCCTTCAGCTCTGTGGAATTACACTTTGCTCTGACTTTCCTACAATAGGAATGTATTCACATATTATTTATATATAATTTTAAAAACACACCTATTTAAAAGATAGTAGCAAGTGTTGGCAAGGATGCAGGGTGACTGCAGTTTGGCCCGTAAATTGATGGAGCTGCTTTGGAAAGTAGTTCGGCCATTCCTTCAAATGCCAAATATAGAGTTACTTTATGACCTACTGATTCCACCCAAAAACTTGGACATGCATGTTCATAGCAGCATTATTTGTAATAGCCAAAAAGGGGGGAAAAACAAATGTCCATCAAATGATAAATGGGTAAGTTAAACATAGTGTAGCCATGGGGAGGGGGGAGGGCGTGTGTGTGTGAAATGGGTGAAGAGGCTCAAAAGGTACAAAGTTTCAGTTATAAAATAAATAAGTCTTGGGATGTCATGTACAGCACGGTGACTATAGTTAAGGATGCTCTATTGTACGTCTGAAAGTTGCTAAGAGAGTAGACCTTAGAAGTTCTCATCACACGAAAAATAAATTGTAACTGTGAGATGATGGGTGCTAATTAGACTTACTGTGGTGATCATTTCACAATATTTACAAATCATTTTATGTATATAATAATTATGTTGTACGCCTGAAACTAATATAATGTTATATGTCAATTATACCTCTTTTTTTTTTAAATAAAAAAATTTTAAAAAAGCACACCAAGGTCTACAGTGAAAAGCACATCTTTTTATCCCTGGTCAACCAGTAGCGATCCCGGGACAACCATTGCTTCCCGGATCTGGTCCCTTCTCAAACCTTCATGGAAACAGTATTGTAATGTTGGAGAGTGCCTCTTAAGGTGGGCTTTTCAAGGTGCCAGTACAAATGGGCACCGCAATTCTTAGAACATTTCCTCTTGGTAAATACTAAAGAGCTTTTCGAAGTGAAATAGTCACATACTCTCTTGTCCCAACATTGGTCAATGAGGCAGATGGCATTTTGGAACTCTATAAAGAGCTCTATAATTGGGGTGGCAACACTGGGCAGGAACGGTTTAAACACACATGCAAAACATAGTAAAGTAGAAGGTTGCTGGGAGTTTGAAGCAGAGGAGCTGGATTTGCATCCCAGCTCCATCGTTTACAAACTGTGAGCCAAGCTATGAAACCTCTGAACCTCAGCTTCCCAGGCCGTGAACTGGGGACGATGTTGCCTGTTGTGCAGATTTATGGCAATAGGACTGGAACTGGGCTGAGACAACTAAGACACTCCTCATCTCGGGAGCAAAATTTGAGGAAGCATCCAAAACCTCAGTAGTTTTGAAATAAATATTTTCATGCAATATTTCAAAAAATCAAATTAGCAAACAGTGGCTGGGGGCCGGCCGCTGTGTTTTTTAAATACAGTTTCATGGGACTTGGAGATCATTCATGTAGCACCACTATTCAGTGTCTGATGCTTAGAGATGGATGTCTTTCAGGTGAACCATGGAGTAACGGGTGTTTGCTGCATCCTTGGATCATAGAATAGCTAAAAATGTTCTCTGGTAACCCGCCTGTCCCCTCCCTCGTTCCCATTGCTCACGATGGAAATGGGGCTCCCTCCTCAAGCCATTTATCAGAGTGGCAGATTAAAATTATGTAACAGGAAGTTTTCTGTTCCTATTGTAATATAACCGAATCGCCAGTCCTCTATTGATAATTCATTATGTGTTGCCGCTCGCTCGCTGCGGCCCCGGAATGCTTTTTGCCATAACGATTTTAAACCCACTTCTGTAATGGCCTCCTGATGGGGCCCATCGGCTCCCCTTCCGTGCACAATAATATTATTCTGCGATCCGTCTTGGGAGAACTCTTAAAAGCTTTCTCTCATTTTCTCCATTTAACTCATGTATTATCCGAGTTTTTACATTAAATGGCCGTTCTTAATATCCCATGACACGCCACCTCTCTTCTAGAGAGGACACTGACGCAGTCCTTACCCGATTCCAGAATCCATACTAATCAAATCAGCCCCCCGCGTCGGCCGAGAGCAGTTCGTCGGGTGCAACGGCATTTAATCTGGAGGAGGAACTTATGAGAGGGAACAAAAACAATTGAAGCCGCCGCTGGTTAAGTGCGAGCCTGATTGATGCAATTTGTTTTATAAAAAGGAATTAGCAGATATTGAAGTCAAGTTGTGGAATGAAGGTCAAAAACGCCCAGATTTACAGTCGGCCGTATAACCGACAACAATGGGTTTTTAAAAGCCCAGCCAGGGCGGCTTGTGGAGAAACACGTGAGGTTTGATATGAGGGGGGGGAAAGGCTACAGCTAAGGCTTTAACTCTGCGCTGTGATCTAGTAACACAAAAGGCCTGAGAGCCAGCCTAGAAATGCCCGTCCTTCGCCCAGGACTTGCTCCCCTCCCCGAATCTGTTCCCAGCACTGCCTTGAGCAAGATTCTGGAAAGCCTACGTCCAGCACCTATTTGAAGGAGGAAAGACTGTCTGATCATCAACTCACCTTCCCTGTAGAATCCAAACAGAAAACGGAAAAGTGGAAGCTCAAATTCCTTTAAGATATAAAGGGACATAACTGACTGTTGCCTTGAGGCCTCCGGGCTGGGCATATTGTGATGTGAAGAGTCAGAGGCCTCCCAACTTTCAGGCTGATTTCTTTCTCGTCCATATAGAAAGTTCCATCTCGCTAATGGATTGGGGGCAGGACATGGGATGCGTGTGGGGGCCAGTAATGGAGGAGATGTCCATTTCAATCCGAGAGTGGCTGGGGGTGAGAGGGGCAGTGCGGGAGGCAGGGGACGGTGAGTCATCCATCCTTCTGACGTGGGCACCAGCCCTGAGAGGAATGAATGAACTTGACTGACCTACCCAGAGTTAGCTTGGTGGGACCCGGAGAACAAGGAGCAGAGGTTCCCCAAGCACCGCAGCCAAACAGATCTAGGTTTGAATTTTGTCTCTGCCACGCAACAGCTGTGTGACTTTGGGCAAGTCACTTAACCTTTCTGAGCCTCGGTTTCCTCATCTGTAACGGGGATAGCAAGGTCTACCTTGTAAGGTTGCAGCGAAGATAACAGGTATGATATATGCAAGCACCTCACGGTGTCTTGCACATAGTAGGTGGTCAACACAGCGGTAGTTCCACACCATTCTGCACGGCTAATGTATCCCAGAGGCCTTTGCGCGGCCAATTATAACTTGGGATGGCAACAGCTGAAATTTCAAATAGCTAATTAGATTGTAAATTGATTTGCTTATTCCATTTAAAAGCAACCGACAAATACATTGTGAAATTAAAATTATGGGAAGACTTCACGTAATGGAATTCATTCTGCACTTAAAAAATTAAGCTTTAAAAACTCCGTTTTGCCCTTTTCCGTGGCCAGGGTGTCGTTGGCAAGGAGCTCGGTAGAGAGAGCTGCTTGGCCATCTCCTCTCTCCGAAGGTATTTATTTTATTTTATGCTTGCTTTCTGGCTCACGGAGCTCTACGCTGTCATCATCTTGGATGATAAATCCATTTGTATGGGCAACTTCAGGAGGGAAATTTGCCCAGAAAACTGGCTGGAGCTGGCTTTGGAAAAAGCCAAATTAGGTCTCCAGCAGACCGGGGTCCCTTCCAAATGAGATCCCAGTGGGCAGGGAGTGCTCGGCTCGGTACAGCGGGCGGCCTTCGCCGGGAGCCCGCAGGCCGTGCTGAACAAAGAAGACCCGGCCATTGGCAGTTGCATCGATTGGCAGATATCAGACCGCATTCCTTTGTCTGCTGCCCGGCTTATTTTCATAACCCGGGCCAACCTTTGTAAAGGAACAAGCTTAAATGCTGACAAATTTCCCCCTCCATAAGAAATTGCTCCTGCAATTTGTCTTTTTAGCTGAGCTTCTGTGGGCCCGTGCAGCATAAAAAAAAAAAAATGTTGTCCTTGTCACCTGCCATTTTTCCAGCCAGCCTGACACCCCCGGGCTTCCCAACAGCTCTCTCCAGCAGGAGCTGTCTCCGAGCTCTTAGCACCACCAAATAATTGAGGTTGTCACATCTCTTGTTCATTGTTTTTTCCAGCCCTGGAAAAATGCAAATATTTCATTGTAGTCATTAATTTTCCCATCGTTTTCTTCAAGCATCTCGTCGGTGTGATCTGATGAAAAGGGCTGAAGGCGTGATTGCAAACTCAGTGGCATCGGCTCCTGCCCAGGGTGGGGAGAATCTCATCAGATCGAGTCGCAGGGAGGTCATCAATCACGCCCGCTGACAACCATTTTGCCTTCGTTTGTTACAGATGTGAACATGCTTAATTATTTGTAGTGTAATTAGTTCATGAAATGTCAGGAAATGTCAAACTGTGTTCACAGCACAGATTTTTTTTTTTTTTTTTTTTTTTTTGCCGCAAAGAGCGGCGGGAGCAAGTGTCAGTGGGAAATGAGAGGGACTGATGAGAAGGGCTGTGTCTGCAGGCAAATGAGGGGATGGCTCGGGGGGCAAATGAGGACCAAAAATATTAAGGTTAGGCATTTTGGAGAAGTGGGCTTTCAAAAAAACAACAATATCAACCCAGGTACGCATCAGATGAGTGGGATGTGACAAGGCAGACACGCTGCCAAGTTCCTCCTATCAAGGGAGTTGGGGCTGGAGATTCTGTTTGCCTTGAGTTGAAAAGCAGTGGATTTTGATGTAAAAAGATGTCAGGTTAAAAAAAAAAACACAACTCTCCACCTGGGGAGGCAGATTCTTCAGTATAGTCTTTGTGCTAGAAATATTTTTTTTTACAAACTATTTATTTTTAGGTGGATAAAAGGCCAAGGTATGAAGACAGTCTCCGGATTAAGGGCAAGCTTTCTGCCGCGGAGAGAGCCAGCGCCCCTTCGCCGCAGCCTCGCTGGGGAAGCTTCCACAAGCTCGGGTTTATTGCCTTCTCATCCGGCGCTAGAGGCTGGTGAGTTTGCCCCACAGAACTGGGGGGAAAGATAGAGAAGCTCTCGAGAGCTGGGTCTCTGAGTCTAACGAGGCTTGATTTTTTGGCAAAGGCTCCAAAGGAAAAAACAAACATGTCCAAGATGTATTTAAATGTGACTGAGGCTCTATTGACAACTGGTACATTTTTCCCCCCTGGTGTCTTGATCTGTCTGGGATTCTTTTGCAAAAACGGGGGGGAGGGTGCAGAGTTGGCTGATGCTAAAGCCAGAGCTATGTGGCCACAGAATGTGAGTGTTAATTACAGGGGGTGTCCTAATCTGCTGTAAACTCGGGGTGCTGTGGACTGTACCTCCTCAGATACACAATGTTTAGCAGGCTTGGCACTGCAGATCAACCTGTTCGCTGTATTCCAGCAACTCTGCTACTCAAACAATATATATCCTTGCCAGGAGCTGAAGGACAGTAAGCTGACTGACATCCTACAAATGCCCTTTGATGGACATTCTGTCCTTGAATTCCTGGACGGTCCTCTCTGGCCAGTGGAGCACAACAATCTTGAGATGGCCGAGATGGTGGCCCAAGCTGGCCAGGATGTCAGGGCTGAGCTGGTGAGTGATGACAGATCCTTCTTCCTCTGCTGGTCCGGGCAGTTTTAATGCCGCCCCCGGGGGCACTCAGCTGCTCTGAACCTTCCTGAAAGCAGCATTCGTTGTTCAACAGCAGAGCAGGGCTTTGGTTTCCCTCCTTTCCTCCCCATGCCATCACAGTCTCGTCTGCTTAGAGAAAAGTTTCGGGAACTTACCCGCTTCCCTGAGCTGTTAGCCCCCAGAGTCCGATCAGCGACGCGTCACGAAGGCCGCATTCAACACGGCGCTGTTTGAGGTCCCCGCGTGTTCCTCGGATGTCCCCCGCTCACCTCCAGCAATGCGCCTGTGCATCAGCTATTCCTGCCGCCGGTGTTGAAGGTGAATTTGGGCCGGAGAAAGGCGTTCTCCAGACGAGGCCGTGACCATAGAAGCGCTCAGCTAGGGGCCGTTGTTTTTAACCACAGTCCGGGTACGATCTCAAGCGGAGGGGAGAGGAGAGCGGGCGCGCATCCCTCACGCACTCGCGCCGAGGCCCGCCTCACCCGGCAGCCTTCCACCGCTGGCGGGGGCACACGCTGCTCATCCTGAATCCACTGGACGCTCTCGACGGGACGGTCTGAAAGCGCGTCTACTCCAGAGCGTGGCTCACAAGCCAGCAGAAGACGGGAGACACGGCGTCAGAAAGTTCTAGTGTCCCCGTCAGGGCTGGCCCCTCACCGCCAATCTGGGCAAACGTCAGCAGCTCCGTCCCTTTCTCGGGGGGGGGGGGGGGGACCTGTCCCTGGGTTTATTGGAGGGCCAGGGTCCTCCACTTCATTTTCCCCAAGCTTTTCCTTTTCAGAGAGACAGAGATGGCCCATTGAGCAGGGCTTTCTCCCTCGGCGCCCGGGGCTGGGCCCACGTTACACTCAATCGGACTGGAAGGCTGGGCCCGCGTCTTCCCACCTTTTGTGCGTGAGGTGGCAGCCGGGATTTAATAGACGGAGAGTGCTGTGATTACTTAATGGCTTCCCAGACAGCGATGGCCCGGAGAATTAAATTTCACATCTGCTTTCGTGGCGTTAATCTCTCTTCTCACACCCCGCCTGTTATGATGTGCACACGAGAGATAATGTTTAAACTGACTAAAGCAAAGTAAACCAGACAAGTCTGTTATTGGCTTTATAATTACATAATTAACTTTTTGTCTCTAATCGTTATGGAGGTAATGGTGCTGTTAAAATGGGCTCCTCTTGAGCAGAAACTAAATCAAAAATCAATAATCCATAGAATGCCATTAAGGCCTGTAACAGCCCTTGTTGAATTCACTCAAATTTTTGTACTGCAAATGAATTTCATTAGGACGTAGAATGTTATCGCACAAGCTGACTTTCAACTGATAGCAGGGAGCAGGCGCGTCGCAATCAGCCCCACGCAGGAAGGCGGGCGAACGTTGCCGTAAATTACACCGTGCTTGTAATGCAGTTACTGTACAGTGGTTGACCTCCCGGAAATTAATTCTATTTTCCGTGAACCCTCCTTTATTTCTAATTTACATTACGATCATATACGTCTGAAAAATGATATAATAAAAAAGATTAATGTACTAATTACTCGTCGCCTTATCTTTTCCCCTGATGCCTACACCTTTGGACTGACTCCACTCGGCACGTAAGTGTGTGACTTATTTCACTGTGACAGGGGTAATGTATTTGTAAACTGAGCTATAAATATTGGCATCTCATATTCCGACACCGGCATATCTCATATTCCGACACCGGCATTCCTGAGCTACGCTTTTTCAAATGAATTTAGAATTGACAAACATTTTCAAAGCCAAATTACGAGTGTGTCACTGTGAAATTAGGTTCTTGACCCCGCTTCTGATGTATGCTTATTTGGGCCCACATTTTCTCCTAAATTTTATGCATCGCTGTTCACTGCTGGAATCGGTGACATGGCTTTCCCAAAAGGGGGTAAGCAATGCTTTAATACACCTAGGAGAGGAGGCTGCTTTTTTCTTTTTTCATGAATATTCTGAAAGCTGGCTGTCACGTCCGTCAATTGATAACCGCACGCTTCATTGCAGAGAGGAGTGCACTTACGGCGGGGCATATCTTCGTAAACTTTATTTCATCTCCCTGACATCTTCAACTTTCATTATGCCAACTTAACTGTGTTTTTCTATTATTTTAAGTGTGTTCCATTTAAGATGGAAGAGTCCTGGGGATAAATCAAAAGGCCATAGGGATCCTCTTAGCAAGGGCTCAAATCAAAACTTAGCCTGGCCTCGGCAGCCCGGGCAGGCACAGGGCAGCTCCCTACAGGTTCATGTCCCCAGGAGAAGGTGCCTATGAACAGATTGCCTATAAACAGAAGCACGTAGGGTAATTCAATCTGCCTTTGTAAAAAATAACTCACCCAAATCTCAGCTGTTTATTTTATACACGTTTACAAGCTGGTCTTAAAATTCATGTGAAAATGCAAGAGACCTAGAAGAGCCAAAACAATGTTGAAAAAACAAAGTCAAAGGACTTACACGTCCCAATTTCAAAACTTATTCCAAAGCCATAGGTCAATGGAATAGAATTGAGAGTCCAGAAATGAACCCATGCAGATTTGTTCAACTGATTTTGGGCAGAGGTACCAAGACAATTCAATGAGGCAGAGGTGAGGGGAAAATAGCGTTTTCAACAAATGGTTTGGAGCAACTGACTATGCATCTGCGAAAGAATAAAGCTGAATATCTACCTCACACCATATGCCAGGATTAACTCACAATGGATCATAAACCTAAAGGTAAGAGCTGAGACTATTAATCTCATGGAAGAAAGCATAGGAGTAAATCTGGGGTTAGATAATGGTTTCTTAAGCACGATACTGAAAGCACACGTGGCAAAAGAAAAACTAAGTAAATGAAAGGTTCTAAAATATTTGTGTTGCAAATGATATCATCCAAAAAGTAAGAAGACAACTCACAGAAGGAGCGAAAGATATTTGTAAACCCTATTTCCAATAAGGGACTTTTATCAATATTATATAAAGTACTCTTATAATTCAGTAAGACAACCTTATTTTAAAATAGGAAAATATTAAAATATTTGAATAGATATTTCTCATACACACACACAAACACACACATATATATACATATATATGTATACAAATGGCCAGTAAGCACATGAAAAGGCCCTGTTTTATTTTGTTTTATTTTATTATTTTAATTTAATTTAATTTTATTTTATTATTTTTATATTTGCTAATGCCTGCTACATTCAGTCCTCTGAATTCTAGAGTTAATTAAACTTTCTGTAATTGAGAACTTTAACAGACAGATAGAGAAGCAATATTTGTGTGGCAAAAATAAAAGTGAGGCCCTGGCCAGATGGCTCCGTTGGTTGGAGCAGCATCCATGCACCAAAAAGGTTGCTGCAGGTTCGATTCCGGCTCGGGGCTGATCCCCGGTCCGGGTGCATATGGGGGGCACCTGATCAATATTTCTTTCTCACATTGATGTTTCTCTCTCTCTCTCTCTCTCTCTCTCTTCCTTTCTCTCTCTCAAGTCAATAAACATATCCTCGGGTAAGGATTAAAAAAATAATAATAAATAAAAGTGAGAACACGTTCTCAGCTATGATCTGTTTAAGGTTTGAAAGAGGCACGCTCGCCATCCCAGTGCTCAGTCATTCCAGGATATTTAAAATAGCGCATTCTGTAGAGTTCTGCAATAAGCACAAAGGGGACTGCGAGGCTATAGCGTCCTACCTCTTTCACTCCGATGCCTCTTCCCTCGGCGCGGGGCGAGGAGTCACATTAGCATCTGGTGGGACGGAAAGTGGCCAGGGCTGGGCTGCGTTCACCCTCTTTGGGGAGCGGTGGCTCCTCCTCAGGTCAACACCGGCTCATCCTGAATTGAGAACAAACATGAAAGTTTATGTTTAGGTTCTTTTAAGGCCCAAGGTCGTTGTCAACGACAGGCTGTATCCAGGCACGTTGAGAAAACTAGTATCTGAATTTAGGATGAATCTGAATTTAGGGTGGATTTTATTTGATTTTAATTTATTCTTTTCCTGCTCAATATATTGAGGTACCTGGGCCTGAGCGAGGCCAGGAGCAGAGAGCTGCCATCACACGTTCATATACAGTCAAATAAATCCGGGCTGGTGACCTCACCAAGCACAATTGATTACGCACCTGTCACCAGGAGCCACCTGCACAGGTTCAGGATGACAAGGCAACTTGTCGGACCCTTTCAGATCTAAGTATCTGTAATATGCACTCTCTTCCCTCTGACTATTCTATCAGTTTTCTGTCCCCCGTTTGCTTCCTTTGCCTCGGTTTCAATCGCTCCACAGCTCCCACTGGCTCATTTAGACGCTCCTGCTTCTCCTGGGTACCGTTGGCTGCTGGCACACAGACCAGCCAGGAAGCTGGGCACCTGGGCGGCCATGTCCCCTTCCCCCGAGGGAATTCTGCATGAGAGGGACCAAGGTCGGGATGCAGCCCAGCCCTGCCTCCCAGGACCCACTGGACTTTCTGAAGGACTTCAATTAAAGCAGACCAGCTGCTAGAGGCTGGAGAGGCACCCCGGCCACTTTGTGGAGACTCAGTTTCCTTTTCTTCTGTGTCAAGGGCCTCAAGGGGGAGTGGAATCGTAACTCAGACCTGTGCAAAGCCCCGCGACCCCCGGGATGGCTTCATTGGATCGCAGACTCTATCAGAGGCTCCTCTTAATCAGATATGTCAGCCCGTCTTCGGGGAGCGTTATTTCACGAGGCGTCTGTCTTCATTCTCGCCGTGTGGATGGTTCTCGATGAAGAGGGAAGTGCTCTCAGGAAGGGGACCCTGTCGGCAGCATCGTTTCTGAGAAGGAATTTAACAGCAGCCGCTAAGCTCTCAACTAGAGCCAAGTTGTAAGGATCCGAAAGGGAGGCCAAGCTTGTCGGCAAACCCCGCCCGGTGTTTGTGGGTCTTGCGTTCTGTGTTTTGCAGGAATGCCCTCCCTTCCCGGATTTAGATATTGGAAAAGCCCCATGATTAGATTAAGACGATCATCTTTATATCTATCTCCATGATTGTTTTCGCTCTGCCAAACCCTCAGAAGCACTGAACTCTGCACAGAGCTGGCAAATGGGGCTTCTGATTGATTGAAACGCACAGGACGTCGCCAGAGGGCCACGTAGTTAAAATAAAATATACACACAGGGTACAAGGGATGGCCGCTATCGGCCACTGGTGAGTTAAGCAGGGCTTGTCATGTGGAATTTCAAAATCAGAGCTTCACCGGATCACGTAATAACGCGCTAAGGGTGTAGTTGCAGGGCTTCTCCCAGCCTCTGCCTGACTTCTGCAAAACCATTGTCACATTTCTGTAAGGAAAGGACTGTCCTCGGGGAGGGCGCCCGATTCTGCCCCACAAGCTTTCCCCTGCTCTGGAAGCTGGTGATTTAATTAGCGCTGCTTTAAGGTGTCCCTTCGTTACCTGCAACAGGGCCTTGCCTGCACCAACTGCCACCTGATCTTTGCATGAAGCCAGAGCTGGCCCTTTGCTGTTCAGCATTTTGCAAACCTGTCAGGGGCTTTCATAGGACGCCACAGAGCTCTTTATATGGAATTATGAGACATGATCAGATCCGAGCTGTTCTTTTGCTGCAGTGAGATAATTTCTGGAGGCAAGACACCTGGCTGGCCTCGAGTGGTGATTAATTTTCTGTGTTTAGGGTGTAATCATCGCTCAGAAAAGAGGTTGCGGCTTGGGATGATAGATGACGGGGAGGAAGGAGATGGCCCGTGGAACTGTTCTACATCATCAGTTCCTTTGATCGCTGGCACCAGTTCAGAGATAACTTCTTTGCATCTGCCCAGAATAAACAAAGCTACCAGAGACTTTGCAGAGCTCCGTTTGAGAGGGAGTTTAGGACCACAGCATCTGAGCCGCTGAAGCTGAGCAAGGTACCACGGGCTTTTCATCTGTGTCTTCCCAAATAACATGTATGAGTTCATGTTCTGCGTGTGTAAGCACGGGCGCCGTGGGTGCCATGGTCTGCCACCAGGTGCCCCTTCGGGACGAAGGCACTCATCCCCCCCACCCTGGAGTGATGGCTGCTAACTGCTCACAGCTGCTTTCCTCTCTGGGGATTAGGAAAATGATGTATGGATTAAAGTAAACACTCCAAAAGCATTTTTGCTCAATCAAAGAGATTTAAGGGAAGGGATGCTTATACCAACCAAAGGAAGAAAAAAAATACCCCTTTTGTACTTCAATTAGCAAACAATAATTTGGATAATTGGAAGCAAATGTCTCTTCTTTTATCACATGAATTCCACAGTTCTTTGCCCAATGCTGTCCCCTGCAGGGTAGAAGAAATCAAGTCAGAAGGATCTGACCAATGCATGGCCAAGCATCCCTGAGATTCCAGCAGAGGGGAGCAAGGTGGTGCCCTGGATGCCACCAACAGCTACCTGGGCCCTCTCCCGGGAAGATGCCTACATTCCCCAGAGTGGCATTTCCTAGGCGTCGCGTGAAGAATACCCTCTAGAAAGCATTTCTGAAGCGCCCAGGGCCAGCCTTGCGAATTTTTTGGATAACGTGGAAGCACAGACTGTTGCTGATTCCGGGCGAAGGGCTGATGTTGTTTTGCAGTGAGCCAACTGCTTTAAAAAAACAGTCTTAAAAAAAAAATTTGACACAAAACAATAACCTTATGGAAACCCACCCTGAACTACCTAGATTTGGTCATCTGAAAACTTTTCCTTTCATATACTTCAAAAGGTATGAGTTTTATAAAAACAACAAACAACACCAGCATGAGTTTCACGTGGGAACCTGTTGTGTGGCAGAGCTCTTGGTACGCAGGCTTGTCTCCTGGCCCCGCCGTCCCGTGTCACCTACATGCCCCACCAGACTTTCCACCGCGCCAAACTGCTGTGATCACGTGAGCCAAGTGGGGAGTCGCTTGGCACAGAGTAGGGCCCCAATAAGTATTTGTTGAATCAAGAAATAGAAATCTCCGTCCCTGAACAACCTTCGTTCCCTGAGCTAAAACGCACTCCAACAGCCGCAGCCTGGAGACGCAGCCCATCGCCAAGGCAATGGGGACGCGCTTGTGGGGGAGCGGATTTCAGGTTCCAGCTGCCACTCTGAAGGGCAGGGTTGGCTGCCTTCAGCGCCAATCTCAGGAGTGAGAGCAGATGTGAAATCAAACACAGGGTTTAGAACTATAAACTGTTTATCTGTGCGGAGAAAACCTATTCATCGCCCGAGCAGCCCATTCAGCCTCGCCGTTCCTTCCCTCCTAATGGGGGTCACACAGTTCTTTTTTTTTCTCCATGGCAGTTGGAGTCTTCGCTGGGTAGTAGGGTGTGGGCTGGGCTGTGTGTTGACTGCCCAGGAGACGAGGCCAGCCAGGGCGGGGTGATCACATGCTGCCATTAATTTTTAGCGAATGAGCACCGTAATTCTATCCAACACCTAGTTTATGTGCCACCTCCTGGGCCAGGATGGAGCTGGGAGCTCGCAGAGCAAGAAATAAAGCATCAGGAGACTGGGAGGCGCTGTCTGCTGGGATGGGAGGGATGGGGGTTGCCTGCTGAGACTGGCGCTGATCAGAGCAGGCCCAAGGTTACCATCCTGGAATTCATCTCACATGGGTGCCAGGGAAGAAGGGCGGTGTGGGACTGAACACACTCGGGGTCCCCGGGCCTGTGGCTTCTGGGGAAGGGTAGCACAGAGTAATTGTAGGGCGTGAATGCAAAGACTGGACCTGAGAGTCACAGACCTGGGCTGGGACCCTGGCATGTTCCACTCCCTGTTGTGTGGCTATGGGCCAGTCATCTCCCCCTCTGGGCCTCTGGGTTCTCATCTGTAAAATGGGGCAATAGTAGCACTCACCTCTTAGATTGCTTGGGAAGATGGAATGAAATCATTCATGTAGGGCTCTTTACCTAGGGAGTGCTCAACAGATGGAAGTGATCGCTGCTGTAATGATAATTGTGATGTTTGCCCAGGCACTGGAGCAGCTGATTGCATGACCAGGGCTGAGCGGGCATCCCCAAACCTTCAACACACCCCTCCACGTCCTCCTCCCATCTGTCAAGGCAGCTCAGGTCCCTTGACACTCTTAGAGAGATGCCACCTGGGAGGGCTAATGTATCTGATTTCTTCTACCACTGCCCAGCTTGGGCAGGTCTCTCCGTGTTCCTGAAGCTCCATTTTATCACCATAAAACAAGAATCCCTACCTTTGGGGCTGTTGTGGGCTTTACCCAAGATAGTGAATATAAATTGTAGCATGCTGTCGAGAGTGCTTTAAGCTCCCAGTAGTCAGCAACTGTAATAACAATGATGGTAAATATTATTATTGACCATTAATAGCTGACAGAGAGCCAGATAGTTTCCATGTGAAGGAAAGGCTTGGAGCATTTCCCCAGGCTAGATCATAACACGCAGGCCTCTGAACCCCGATAGGAAAGGTTGTACAGGCTCTTCACGTCTATCCTCACGGAAATCATGGGAGAAGACCGATGATAGTGCCTGCACTTTATAGGTGACATCATGAAGACCCGTTAAGCATATTGTTGTGGGATCACACAGCCGATGGCCAATCTAAAATCTTGAAACCAAGGTGTCTTTCCACTATCACAATGGATCGGGAACACAAACAGGGGCAATTCTTCCCCTTCAAACCAGGGAACTTCTGGCAAAATTTGGAGACATTTTTGTAGTTGTCACAACTGGGAGGGGGGGGTGCTACTGGCATCTAGTGGGTGGGTGTCAGGATTCAGCACCCACTCACTAGATCTTTCAGGGCAAAAGAGCCTCCACAACAAAGAATTACCCAGCTTAAAATGCCAGTAGTGTCCTGGTTAAGAAACCCTGAACTACCCTATAGCTGCTTCCGATTGAGTAGCCTGACCAAGAGAGGTCAGAGGGCAGAAGCCGAAGAGAATGGTGGAGGGGGAGGTGCGAATGCACATCTCTCCCCATCTGCACTCCGAGGCGGAGGTCTTAGTGACCAGCTCTGGTCTGGACAGTGTTTTCCGAAGATGCATTCGTTGGTTAGCTGAGACAGTAGTCATTAGTTCTGCTCACCCAAAATTTCTAGTTCTTCTTGGTACATGTAAAGGTGGCCACAGGACTTGCCTTGACCAATGAAATGTGAGCAAATGTAGTATCTGTCACTTCTGGTAGGTGGTTTCAGAGCCAGAAAAGGGGAGGGAGGGAGGGAGGGAGGGAGGGAGGGAGGGAGGGAGGGAGGGAGGGAGGGAGGGAGGGAGGGAGGTCGATTCTCATCCTGGGTCCCTGAGTACAGATGACACAAGTGGAGCCCCCCAAATACCTCTGCTGCACTATAGTGTGAGCGGGAAAGAAACTCGCATCGCTTGAAGACACTAACATTTGGGGATTCTTTGTCCCCAAAGTATAACTTAACCTATCCTGAACAGTACCATTGCCAAGACTGAAAATAGAGTTCATATAAAATCCTGGATTTCCCATGTATCTTGGGGCATTCTGAAAACTCTGAGTCTTCAGTCCATATAGCAAGATGGCCACATGGTCCACTTCACACGTCTACATTATTTGCTTATCAGGGTATTTGTGTTTGTAAGGCCCAGTGACAATCTTCTCAAGAGTCAGCCTTGTCAAATCAGTGAGCTATAAAGGTATTGCATCTGTTCATCCTGTTCAGGTGGGGCAGCAGATGTAAGCCCTCCCTCTTTCTGGGGGGCGGGGGGTGAACAAGAGACTGGGGAGGAGAATCTGAGGGAGCCTTGCAGCCTGAAATAATTGCTCCTAGTTTCATTTCTCATATTTCCCACAAATAAGGGATGGTTTGCCACTCTATTTTAGAGGAGTTTTTTCACACTATTCACTCACTAATTCATTCATTTGTTCATCCATTCTACTCACCCATTAACTTCTCCATTTACTCATCCGTCTGCTCAGATATTCATTCATGTATGCACACATGTACTCATTCATTCACACATTAATTTACTTATTCACATCTTCATTTATTCATTTCAAGATGTTTACTAGGGGCCTACCACATGCCAGGTTGACACAGGGGATATAATTCAAGACCCAAGTCCACCAGAAGTCTGAATGAGATGGTATTGTCTCTAAAGATAGATGCCAACAATTCCTCCAATTTCTGTATCCACATCCTGCTCTACTTAAGGGATGAATTTGAATTTCCCTCCCCTTGAATCTGGACCAGCCTTGTGACTTGTTTTGTCCAAGGGAATCCATCAGAGATGATGCTGTGCCAATCTGAGCCTATTCTTTAACAGGCCCAGCACCTTCTACTTTTGTTCTCTTGTAACACAGCCCCCCCTTCTCCACCTGAGCTACCCCAGATGACACCACGTGGAGCAGGGATGAGCTATCCAGCTGAATGTGGCAAGAATTAGTGGTGGTTGTTTTGAGTGACTCTGCTTTGGAATAGTTGGTTACATATCAAAAGACAACTGAGACAGTGTGAATCTGGTTAAGGAGGTACCTAGGAAGAATGTTGAAAGTACCAACTGCCTTCTAATAGCTGTTTGCTATAAAGTATGGATAAAGAATGCTAAAGTAAAAGCTAGTCAGTTTTCAAGCAGAATTTCAAAAAATATATAGCATGCCTAGAAGAGTCTCTCCAGCTAGCAAACATATTCTCAAAGTACAGAGTGACTTCAGGGTACAAATCAGATCAAGGCATAGCCATAAGCCCCTTGTTGAGGCCACAGAAAGATTTAAAGCTATTTAAACCAAGCAAACTCTCTTATCTAGGCAAAAGAACTTTAAGAACATTGTCCTAAAGCATGTCTCAGAAAGGATTATGGATATGGCTTTGGGGGCATATAATAAAGACATCAAGGTTCATAGATAACCCACAAATTATTTAAGAGAATTGTATTGGTAAAAGCACTACAGGCTTGCATCAAAAGGGACCTGAACCATTCAAAATGAAAAGAGGCTTTTGGGCCCCCACTTTTCTAGAAGCAACACGCATACTGAAAGACATAGCTACAAATATGAGTTAATTCTTATGAAAAGGAAGGACCCGATAGAGGACAGGTCAACAAGCCCAGAGAGCTGAAACAAAGACTGGAAAGAAAATGGATTTAGAAGCCCTCTTCTAGGGAGAAGAACTCGGTCATGATCAACTAATATTCCATGTGTCCAGTTGGATTTAAGAATTGCTATGGAGCAATGAGTGCTATGTGCTTCCCATTTTCTCCTTCTGCAGAGGAAGTATCTATTGCAGTTATCCTTTCCGTGTTTAACCACTGTACAGGGGGTGTAGGAAGACAAATAACTTGTCCTTTTAGTTTACAGTTTTCGAAGGAACTTCTCCTGGGGAGTCTTATCTGCATCTGGACCTGATTTAAATGGCTATATCTTGGACTTCTAACTGATGTTGTAATGGTATGTAATTTGTGCAGGTGGAAGGATTGCATTTTTCTTGTGGGAGAGATGGGAGTGTGTGACTACAAGAAGGATTGTGGTAAATGGTTTTGAAGGTGGCTGCAACAACCGCTCTCACCCTGAGTGCCTCTTAATGAGCCACATCTCAAGAGACTGGAGCCCATTTCCCTTCCTCTTGAGTCTGGATGACCCTGTGACTTCCTTTGACCAAGAGAATGTGGCACAAGAGATGTTGTTCAACTTCTGAGGTGAGACCTGCAGAGCCCTTGCACTTTCTGTTTCTCCTTGAAGAGCACTCTTCCATTATGAGAGGAAACTCAGTCTAGATTATTGAATATTAAGAGTAATCATTTGGAAGAGAGGCAAGATGTTCTATGTGACAGCTGGCATCATGGTCTCATGAATGAGGCCTCCTTGGATCCTCCAGCCCCAGTCAAGCCTTCCCTGCCTACCTCAAGTAAAGCAGAAATAAGCCATTCCTGCTGAGTCGAGACCTGCCCATAATGCCGACCCACAGAATTTGAGCAATAAAAAGTTTTAATCCACTAAGTTTGGGGTGGTTTGTTACACAGCAATAGATAGCTGGAACAAGGAGTTTGTTCGGGTGCTTTCTCAGCTTAAGCTGATGAGATTGCTTCCATTTCACTCCAAATCAAAGCTAAGCAGTCAGAAATGACATCTCAGGGCCCCACACCTCATCAGTAGCCTTACTTCCCAGCACCTGACATGTGTGCCAAGAAAGCTCACCAGGGAGCCAGATGCTGCTACCGAGAGCACTCTCTTTGCCAAGTTGATATCTTACTTCTTTAACTTCCAAGGAAAAATGAGGAGCGGAAGAAATAACATGGGAGCTCTCCCATTTCTGAATTCCGGGGGGAATTTTTTTTATTGTACTAATTTTTCTTTTTAGCTGTCACTACTGACCAGCTGTTATGTGTCAGGCATGTGACATATCTATCTCTTAAGGAAGCTTCTCTTAAAATCCCCATTTTTGCAGATGATAAAACTGAGACGTCTGGAAATTTTGTGACTTAGCTGAAGTCACTCAACTAAGGGGAGGTGAACCTGGGACCAGAACCGTGTGTTTCTGGCTTCAAAAGCATATGGTTAACCTCTGTGTTGTGTCTTGCCCCCCTTCAGGATGTGTCTGCTGCCCTTGTCCTGTCCTCTGAAAACAAACATGATTTGCAAATGAGGTACCTGCATACTTAAAGGTTAAATGAACAGCAAGGTGTGGCTTGGGATGGCCATGAACCTGGACTAGAATGAGACGCAGTGTAGGCAGAAAGCCAGCAGGAAGACAGAGGAGCGTTTTTAAGTAGAGAAGGGAATGTAAGGTTTCTTAGGGACTTAATTTTATTTGACATGGTACTAGGATGTAGGTACCTTTGTTCTATTTTACATATGAAAAATTTGAAGGTCAAAGAAGCTAAGTAACTCACCTAGGGTCATACACTCAATGAATGGTGAAGTTCACATCCAGGGGTTTCCAGTGCCAAAGTGCATTTCTTTTCCACGGGGCTGGGCTGGCCATCATTTCCATGACTGGTTTGAGTCGAGTATCCAGACTAATGGGCAAAGATATTTTTTCTTTGGCCCCATTTCTATAAGGCTTGGCCTCAATATTCTAAGCAACTATGTCTGCCCCACTAGCCTCTTGAATCAGTGGATAAAGTTGGTATGTAAACTAGTTCAAAGAAATGAAAGTGTATGATCCTATGGAATCCCCTAACCTGAAATGGGGTGCTAGATACCTAATTACCTAGGAATCTTTCTTTGTCTATTTCTATTTTTAATTTTTCCTGACAATTCCTTCATTTATTCATTGCTTTGAAGGTATTTGTTAGACACATACCTCATCTCAGGGCTATTGTAGTTATTCAAGACATATTAAGAAAGAGTACAAAATCCCTGCCCTCATGAGCTCTATGTTTTAGGGAAGGAGACATACCATCTGCAGTTTTCTTTCCAACAAATCTTTTTCTTTAATTAGAAACAATCCCAAGATTGCTGGAGAATCAGGGAAATAGCAAACTCCCCAATCAGCCTCCTTTCTCCATTTATTAAAATCAAAACAGATCATTCTGGGGTGAAATCTCAATGCATAATGATTTTTACCCACTGCCTCCTCATCAGGAGGTCAAGCTGTGGTTCAGGACTCTTTGGAGCCCCCTGACTAAGAAGCCCTCTGCTCTCGCCACACCCTGGCTCACCACAGGGATCCTCACTCAGAACCCCCTCCAAGCCCAGCTCCAAAGTGTCTCTCTAAAATGAGCCAAGAAAGCTCTGAGACATACTTTCCCCCTTAGTGATAGTAGTTAATGTGCCACAAGTCACTGCCAAACTAAGCTGCTTACTTTAAAGCAACTCAAAAGGGCTATTTCATTTTCTAGGCCCATTCATTAAGGTGATTCATCCCTCGCAGAAGCATTTAAACCCTACTCAGGAGAATGACCACTGGGCCAAGTTTAGCTCAAGGCCTTGGACTTTGAGGTTATTTACTGCTTCATCCTTTAAGGCGGGCGAGAGAGCATCTTGTTTTGATATTTAACTCAAAGGCAGAGGAATTGAGGGAGGGATAGCAATGAAATTACCGGTTAGAATTGGTATCGTTGGCAAGAGTTCTTAAGGTCAACGAGGAGTCATCCACCCTCACGGATGACAAGTCCAAAAAAAATAGTTGTTATAAAAGGGAAAACACCAATTGTTGTCTTGTCAAACAAAAAAGTAAGCATTGTGTTTTGCATGAACACCCAGTAGCTTCCACCAATTTTGTGAAGCGTGTTTCCCTTTGGGCGGGATTGTCGGGTCTTCCCTTCTATGACATCCTCCCATTGACACGCTGGAGGCCCCAGGGAGAGCAAATCCACCCAGACATTTGTAACTCTAAGAGTTCATGTGCGTCATTTGCGTCCGAGATGCCTCATTATTCCAGGCTCAAACCACATCCTGCAAAATGAAAACAACAAGGAGACCTTTGACCAAATCTGGGGAGGAGGTGGGAGAATAGGCGAGGGGTAGGCTGGCTGCTGAGGTGTTAAAAGACACAGCTAGTATTTCGGGAGTTTTGAGAAACAAACTCAGTGTAATGTAATTACAACCTTTTCTTGGCTAAGTGGAGTCCCCTGGAGATTACTATAAGTAACTTATAATAGAATTTTTATTAGCAGCAGTAATTTTTTATGATAATTAGAGTAATCTGCAGCCCATAAAATCAGAAGATATATAGTTATATCTTTTGTACAGGAAAAGTGTTTCTCCCAACTATGGAAACACCGTAAACGGCAAATGCAGCTTTATGGCCACTGTTGGCTTTTATGCCGGGCTGTTTGGTGCGTCTTTTCTTATTAACACTCTTCATTACTTTGGCTATAAACATTTGATGACAAACTCAAAATGTGCTCAGGGGGATCAAAAGGCAGCAGAAGCTTCCCCAGAGGCCTGTCGGTCCAGTGTCCTCCCCGGCCCTCCCCTCCCCTGCTTTCTCTCCTCTGCCCAGAGCCCAGAGTTTTCCCAAAGGCAAGGTCATTTGTTAGCAAGCCTCCCCCACCCCCCAGCTCAGGCCTGTCCGCACCTGAGTTCTGAGTCTGGCCCAGAACCATTACACGAGGATCCAACCAAGCCGTAACTCCCAGAGCACTAACAGGGCTGAGGCTGCCGGGAGGAGTAACGGGAGAGGCTTGGGGAGAACACTCAGGTCTGCGCTGCGTGCTAGTAACCGGGTGTTACGCCAGCTGCTGTAACAAATCAGCCCCCGTATTTCAATGGCTTAACGCAATTGATGTTTGTTTTTGGCTTACCTATTAGTCAAGTGCAGGTGAACCTGGGCAGAGACTCTGTCTTCCCAGTGGTGATGCAGAGACCCAGGTCCCTTCTATATTATAACTCCACCACCTCCTGGGGCCTCAGAGCAATCTGCACCTCTTGCTAAATGCCAAAGAGAAAGGGAAAAGGGCACCTATTCATTTAAAACCCCATCCCAGGGTGATGCACCCCGCCAATGAGAACTAATCATGTGGCCCCAAGCAGTTGCAAGGGGTCCTGGGAAATTTAGTCCTGAGTGTGGCAACTGCCCCACCTTTCACGCTCTGCTCTTACAGAAGAGAGAGCAAGAATTTTGCTGGGTAGCTGGTCCATCCCTTCCCCACTGGACAAGACACGGTCTATATTTATCCCCACTATTTGGAAAGATATATGCAGATGCCAAGCTCTTCGCAGAAACAGAGCAAAATGAGTGTAATATTTAAGAACAAAATCCTAAAGTCAGACTATTTGTGTTGAAAGCCAACCTTTTCCCTGTACTGTCATTAAAATATCGATCAGATTAGTTAACTGCTCTGAGCCTCAGCAAACTCAGCTGTAATATGAGAATAAAAATAGCTAAAATAAATTGAATCCATAAGATATGCTATATACTGTTTCAAGTGCAGTATAATGTTTTTTCCCTTAACATCTATTGCAACTCTATGAGGTAAGTGGTATTATTATTCGAGCTGTACAAATGGGAAAGCTGAGGCACAGAGAGGTTCAGTAAGTTACCTATGGTCACACAGGATATACTGGATGGAATTGTAAACGTCTTAGACACTAGACACACAGCCTCGTTAATGGTGCCTATCTCACAGAGCCGTTGTGAAGATTAAAGATGATAATTAAAAAAAGATTTTAACAACTAGTGAAAACTTCATTTATTTATCTAATAATTACTTAGTTAGGCCACCAAATATCTCCCCCATCAGCTGATTACAGTGCCCCAACTACACACAGTTAGAATCATTGTTTTGTGTTAAGGTAGCATTTTTCAAAGACTGTTCTGCCTAAGTTTTTTATCAAAAGATACTCCTTAAAAGGGGGACTTGTGGTCAAATAAATGTGGGACAGTTGAATACCCTGTCTTGGAAATTCATAAGCATATTAGACTATCAAAGGCATTGGTAAGTCCTACAATAAAGGAACCTGTTTAACTTTGCTTAAACCTGCAATTCTCAAACTTATTTTATTTGGGGCCCCCTAATTAATGTAGCATTATTAATACTCTAAGAAGTTAACATTCCATTTAAAACACATTTTATTATACAATGCACCATGTTATACTGGCCTCAGGAGTTCCCGGTTGAAGAGTTTGTGTCTGAGAGCTATGCCTGCAAAACCTATTTGAGGACGGCCCTTAGGAATTTGCATCAAGATATATGATTTATAAAATTGTCTTTTTCTACTTAGTAAGGATTTGGGGGGTGGCATTTAAGCTCTACTGCCTTTCCCAGAAACTCCTGGTGATTTTTTTAATGACATCATCAAAAAGGGCTAGTGTTTATGTTGATCTCTCAGTGCCTCCGGTTTACTTTCTCTTCAGCCCCAAGAAATAGTTTTACCTTCGATGTGGAGGGAGCTGTCAATGGCTGTTGAACAGAACAGGGGAAAGGAAACCAGTTCAGGTCCCCTTTTAGCTTCATTATTTCGTTTGGAAATGTAATGTAGCCTTGCAACAGATCCCTGAGTTAGCCACCCCCCCATATCTTGATTGTTTAATCAACTAGAAGTCAACTAATTACAATTCTCAATTAACCAGAAACTTGTCCCTTCACTATTCATTGGAGAGGAAAGAAAAGATAAATGACGAGTTAATAAGCTAATAATAGTGATTTAAAAACAAATGGGAAAATATTTTCCATAAGAACGACAAAGATATTACCTTTAATGAACAAATAGGTCATAAAAATCAATAAAAAATATCAAGTTAATAGAAAATATAGGCAAAGAATGGAATAAATTAGGTATAAAGAATGCAAATGGCTAATAAACATAAAAAGTCATTCTGGCATCAAAAAAATGTAAATTAAAATTGATAAAGCCAAATTTTGTTCTTGGCAAATGAATAAAGATTAAGATATCCTATAAGCTTGTGAGGGAACCAAACATAAAAATATTTCTGCCCATTGACTTGGTGAAGCCACTTCTAGGAATTTACCTTTAAAAAGGCAGAGAAGTGAATACAGATTTCTGTACAGATATATTTATTGCAGTGCTACTTATAATACTGAATGAAAAAAAGATTAGCTAATTGCAGAGAAAGATCTGGGAATATCACAGTATTCATAGTGGAATATTATGATGATTATAAAATAACATGTTCAGAGCACTGCAATGACAAAGGAAAATTCTCACATAATTAATAAGACAAATTTCAAGATGTAAAACTATATTTATACTCTTATGATATTCTCAGTTATATAAATAAATTAGAGGGACAGAAAGAGAAAGAAAGGGAAGAAAAATGAAGGAAATATAACCAAAAATGTTAACAGTGGCTGTTTCTAGGTTGTCAAATTAGAAGGTGTTTTTAATTTTGTAATTTTTATTTTTCTCTACTTTTCAGCATGAGTGACCTTTATAATCATAAAAATGAAATAAAAACAATACAAGATATGAGCAAAAAAAATCAAAGAAGAGGTTTTTCAATCACTGCTGACTCAAGTCGGCCCTCTCTCCCTTCCACACACTCAAGCCTGTGTCTTGAACACTGACATTTATTCAGAATGGCAGTGCAGAATCCCTGTGAGATCCCCAGTCACTGAGAAAGTATTCGCTGGGTTTACCACACTGAACTTCCTGAGGCAGAGACGTGAAGCACAACATCTTGGAAAGATTTTTAGCAATAAGATTTGAAACCCAGAGACTTCTTGGCTAGCCTTCATTGAACCAAAATATCATTTTAACCAAAGTAGCACATTAACAGAAAATCCTGATCAGGTTAGATTCTACTGTATAAATTGTTGTTTAATTATCAGCTACTCTGGCTGACTCAGACCTCTGCCATTTTTTTTTAATCACACGGAAAACTAAAACCTGGCTATATAATTGAGTTCTGGAACACGCCCTCCACTCTCTCCTGCAGCAGAGGTTGCTTTGTATTCACCAAATCCTGTATTTTTTCCCTCCTGGGCACACAGATTGCATTTCCCAGGCTCCTTTGTAGTTAGGTGCACCCAGGTGCTGAGTGCTGGCCCAAGGAAGGTGATCAGGGTGACTCACACCATTCTCAGACCTGGCTCATATACCCTCCCATCCATGTGCATCAGCTCTGCTCAATCTTGGTTCCCTGTGTGATGAATACATGAAGAAAATCCAATGGGGGAGGGATGGGGAGCCATTAGAGAGAAAGAGACTAAATCCCTGAATGGCTACATGGAGCAGAGTGCATGCACACACACACAGCAGGTTTTTTTGGGACTGGGTCATGAACAAGAAATAAACAATTGTTGTGTTACATCACTGAAGTCGGAGGACTTCTTTGTTACAGCAGTTAGCTTACCCCAGTAAATACATCACCTGACCACAAATCCACTTGCATTACTCTCAAGAGGATGATGGCAGAGAGGCATTTTCGATTAAGCAGAAGATTTAGAGATTGTTGGCTTGGATTTACATCTTGGTTCCACCACTTTCTAGCTCTTGGGCCTTGAGCAAGCTAACTCTATCTCTCTCCATGAAGTTTAAATTAATGTGTGTAATTTAGTGCCTAGTGCAGTACCTGAGAAAGGGAACACAATTAACAAAGGGGCTTCTCTTTCTCATATGAACAAGATCCATCTTCACAACTGCTTTTCTCAAAGAAAAACTAAACTTCACAATCTGAAAGCAAAGAGATGAGCCCCTGAGGTTAGCCCTCCCGATACTATTTCTTTATCTAGGTGCTGCCCACAATCTCCCACTTCCTAGATCTGTGCTGCTCATCTCATTCATCTGTCTTGAACCAAAATGTGTCTGACAAACTAAGAGAATTAAATGGAGGGAGGATCAACAAAGAGCCCTAAATAACCTTTGCTGTGTTTGAGTGTGGGTGATGTCAACTCTGTATCCTCAGCACGAAAATCATATGGGATTGAGATGGTGGGATAAAGAGCCTTCATCGAGTCATTCATTTAAACACACACACACACGCACACACAGACACACACAGATTTATTGGGCATCATCAGGATGCAATTATAACAATGGCAGGAGCTCCTAATTCAGTGAGATGCAGCACTAAGCAGGCCAAAAATAGTGAGATTAAGGGCTACGACTTGTTCATTAACTCATTCAACAGATACTGAGCATCAAGTTGTGCCAGGTATTCTTCTAGGGGCCGAGGGTTTATCTGTCCTTGCCCCTTTGAGCCCAGGAGGTTAGTGCCCTCCTGCTGGTGCCTCTGTATCTCTTACAGTCCCCTTAGTCCTGCCCACACCTATGGACAGAGTGCCACCACTCTCTTCAAACAAGCCCACTGAATGTGCCATCTCTTTCCTGCTGGGACTCTAATGGATGTAAAAAAATATTTTTTAAAGAACTTAACATGCCAGCCTTGGGGGAGTTTCGTGTTGGAGATCACTGAAAATTCCACATCTAAGAAGAAAAAAAATCCCAAAAGGAAAGGGGCCTAAAGAACTTTCCAATTATTTTCTTGGAACCAAAGGCCAGTGCATTTCCATTAGCCACCTGCTCTCTCAGCAGAGATGCCCATCTGAATTTTCCTTGGGGGAGTCTGCAATATTCATGTCTACTCACCATGTCTTCTTTTCCTAGTAATCCAGCATCTATGGCCAGCACCAGACTCCACCACTATCCATCATGAGCATTTCCCTCACCCTCTAGTCCACCCCATTTTGAAGCTATGTGAAGCCATGTCAAACACTGACTTCCTCATAAAAAACCTCCAATAACCCTCAACTTCTCAGCTCAGGTCTTGTGCAGGTTAATTCCACAGTTGCTCACCAAACATCTGTTATGTTCTTGGAGCTGAGGAAATAAAGATAAATATAAATCAGATGCTTTTCTTCCTTCGAGGTGCTTATAGTCTGGGGGAGATGGAGGAGATGATAAACTGATGACTGATGTTAGCCATCAGTGGATTAAAACCCTATTGGATCTATGAAAGATAGAAATAATTAGTGACCCTGAATTAGACAATCCCATAAATAGAACAAAAACAAATTCGAAGATGTAATAGCATAAAACTTCCTTGCAATGAAGAAAGAACTAAATCTAGTCCACAAGACTATGTTTGGAAATGTTGTGTTTTCTTCTAGAAGTGCTGATTAAGAATAAGTGATGCTGAGACAGTCCCTGGTCAGGTTCTCAGACTTCAAGGGGAGAGGAATATTTCTTCTGACACCCAGGAGTCATATAAAGGCATTAGTGGTTCAAAAGCAATCCCAGCGAGGAACGTTCACAGCCAAAAGATGACTGGGGAATGTCTACAAAGTTCTGAGAAAAAGAACATGTGGCCCAAGTAAATTATGCCCAGTCAAGTGGTCATATAAATGTAAAAGCAATAGAGAAATATTTTCAAACATAAAATACATAGTGAAATATAGCACCCATAGTCCTTTCTGAAAAAAAATTTAAGTAAAGCCAACCAAAAAGCAAATGATAAAAAATGAGCATGACAATCAGAACCAAAAGACAGCAAAACAATGTCTATGAAATTCTGGAAGAGATGAATTTTATACCCAGCCAAGCGGCATTTCAATGATCAAGGCAACAATCAACCCCACACATATGTGAACTCTGGGCAAACAACCCAATAATGATCCTGTCTTGGAAAAAAAGAGTATACTTGGGTAAATCTATCCAAGTACTTTCTTATGCTCTTATGGCTTGTATAACTCTCTCATAACTCCCCAGGACCCAATTCTTATGTATAGATATTTTCAGATCTTATAGGCCCCCTGTTCCAAGGACACTCTCCTTGCCTAGAACAAAGGTTGTGGAGTCCTCTCCCAATGTGAGAGGCCCTCTTTCTTTGAGCCTTCTTGGTATTAAGGGTCCCAATGAGCCTCTGCTTCTATACAATAAAACTGCTCTCTCCGAATGGCTGCGAGGCTTTGGAAGAGGCCAGAGCTAAACTGGAGAACCTAGTTTCCACCTTCAGACTCGGTAGAAGATGGACAGTGACCTCATCCACACCTCATGCCGTCCCTTGGAGGAGATACATTCTCCTTTGCAACATCCGCCTCCTTGCCCCCACATTGCTGCTGCTGCGGGATCTCTGTGAGCCCCAGACTTTCGCTATGACATCAATAGGAGGATTTCTGCTTTTCTCCAACATTTTGGGTCTTGCCATGTGCCAAGGGGAAGAGCCAGAGTGGCCAGTGCACAGACCTGGGGACTTCTGTGCCAGAGCCTATTATGGGGGACTCATACAGGAAACACTGAGCTCGCCTTGTGCATATTCTAAGGATTTACCTGCTTTTTCCCCCTTCCCCAGCTCCCCAGGGTAAACTACCTCCAAGTTGCAGCGGACCAACTTTCCTCCTCGCCCAGCTCAGAAAGCTCTCCTGTCCTTGGCAGTCTCAGGAAGGAGGAACCAACAGGTGGTCCTGGTGGGTAACACTCATTTGTTTATTTGAGACTTAAGCTCAAAAAGCCAGATCCAATCTTCAGAAGCTTATCTTTATGGTTTCCACTTTATTGAATCTCATTTTGCTAATTCCTCATGATTCCACACTCGCTATTAGCCATAATGGGTTCTTTATTGGTTTACCCTAATAATATGTTAATTGATAGCTCTTCTAGCTTTAAAACGCAAGTGTTCCCACCTCAAGAAGCCCAAACAATCGAGCCCTTACAAATAGGGCTCTGACATGGGGGGATCTGTGCGATTCTACAGTGGGCAGGGCAGAGGGGGGTGTTCTTTACGCAGCGATGTCCCAACAGGAAGCTCCCTTGACAGCGCACAAGGGCGCCTTGCTCAAGGCCCTGGTGGTGGGGAGGGAAGGCGAACGGCCAATTTCAGCACAAAGCGTGACTCTGCCTCAGAAGGCCCCCTCCTGACGGGCGAGGCTCCGGGGGACTCCCAGCCTCAGCACCCTGACGACACACCCCACCAGGACAGCATCATGTTGGGCTATTTGTAGACCAAGCAGGAGCCGAGGGGACATCCCGCTCACAAGGAAAAAGTCGATTTGAAGAGGCTTGGAGTGGGGCTCGAGCCTCAACAAGCGCGGGAGGACCATCTCAAACTGACATAATAAATTAGTTCAAAGCCGATGACAGGCCCCGCGGATCACCCCCCGCCCCACAAAGGAGGGACCGCTCTGGTCCCCTTCACGAAAACACAGATAAAAATTGTGTTCTTCTCCTCTAATGAGGCAAGCTCAGATATAAGTCAATAGAGCAATTCATTAACAAATCTAATGAAATCCCCAGGGTTGCCAGCGCGGTGGCAATGAAAGTCTCCTTGGGCGGCTGGTCCATATGTTGAGGGTCAGATTGCGGAATGGTTCCCTCTGGCCTATTCACTGCCCACATATGGCAGCTAAGGTCACTGTTATCAGACACTTTCTCTGTACACAAAACAGAATTTCCATATGGCCCATGGAAATGGCCCGGCCGGCTCCCGGCAGCTTCCCACGGCTGTCTTTGTGCTGCGTTGGTTAGAAGTGTAAAAGGGGTGTACGGGGTTACCTCGTCACTCAATTGCTCGCCGGGCTTTGTGCGTCAGTCCAATTTAGGGAAAATCTGCATCACTTTTTCCCCTGTCTTTCAGGCACAAATGCTCATGTCAGTCTATTAGAACGTGATCGAAGTACTGATCGCTGCCTCCGCATTTAAACCCTTTTGAAACCGCAGTGACCTGCCGAAGAGGGTTCTGAGGGGAAGGACCTTCTCAAGGCTCTTTCAAATCCACATAAATAAAGGCCTTTCCTGGCTTAAAGTGGCCCCTCAGATTGAGCCCCACAGAGCCCCTAGAAAAAGCCCAACACGATTGTCATGGATATTACATGACAGTAACAAGAACAGGCCAGCAGAGACAAGGCTCGGAGCCACACAAAACTGGACGGGCTTTCTTCGCTATCTGGGCCTCGGGTTGTTGACAGCCCAGTAAATAGGCTGTTTAACCCTTTGAAAGTAATAAAGAGGGTGTAGACAAATGCTTTCTGATGGAGTTTGTGCATGTAATGGGCAAGCGCGTACACACACTCGGGGACTTTGGGGAGTTGAGGGTGTTGGGAGGGGCTGGCTGATGACAGTGGGCAGCTTCCTTCTTACGCTGCACACAGAAGCCTCGATAGGATTTCTTATGAAACTGAGAGAGTGAGCCGGGGCTCAGGGAGCCAGATCTAGAGGTGCAGGTGACCAGGGCCTTTGGGACAACAGCAGTGATGCCTCCAGTCTTCTCCTGTGGCCCCCTTGGCTCGTCAGCATGTGGGGCTCTAAAAAGTTTGGGGAGTGGTCCCAGAGGCCTTGTTCCCTCCCACCGTCACCGTTTTTACCCACCCTCTTGCTGAGACAAGGATGATCATGGTAATATCAATAACTGACTATGACACACACTAAGCAATGTATGTGCGTTATCTCACTTAATTGGCCTGACCTCTCTGCCTGGTAGAAACCATGAACCCCATTTTGCAGATGAGGAAACCGAGGAACAGAGTAGTTAAGCCAATTGCAAAAAGTTCACAGCTGGTAAGTGGTGAAATGAGGCATAGACCATTCTTACGCCTCCTGCTAACCTTCTAGACCTGGTCTTCCCATTGTATCAAAATAGGAAAATTCCTGCCCAAACGATCCATTGTTTTAATACATACAAGGCAGCCTCCCTCTCTCTCTGCCTCTCTCTCTCTCTCTCTCTCTCTTATATTTTGGGTGCAAATATATTCCTGTTGATCCAAGAAGCCAAAATAAATAGGGTAAAAGAAACGGCCTCTCAGAAATTTAAAATTATGCATATTGCCTCCAATTTCATAGGCTGTTTCGGCTCTCTTGGAAATGACTCCCCCATGAGCCACAATTCCTAAGGCTTGGCAGCCATGGAGTGTCCATAAATCCGAATACTACTGTTTCTCACCTCTGACTGTACCTTAACTGAAACGGGCCCTTTTAATTCATTTAACTCACTTTAATTGTCTTTGGGGGGGATAGAGCTCTCTTCGGCCAGCTCTGCTGGCAGGGGGAGCTGATTATGGAGCTCGCGCTGCCATTCACAGGGACCTCTCATGAAAATGCATGCCTGGCTCCCGCACCCTCGGTAATTGTAGTGTTTCTTCCTTACTGTTTATGTCGGAGAGTCATTACTGGGAGAGGCTGACACATCTGACATGTGTGGCATCAACGCACATTAGGTGGTCCTTAGATAATTTTTAGACAAAGTTTAGTCAGTGGATCAAGGACCCAGCCCTGTTGTAAGCAGCAGAAATGAAAGGAAAACCATCTTTTCGTGTCAGCCCTGTTTGTGTGGGTCTCTTTCTCTGCACCTCAAGGCTACAAAGTTCTCTAGGTTTGGGGCTGGGTCATACTCATGCCCTGTGCCTGGAGGATAGTATTTCCATTGTTAGCTACAGTGTCCTCAGCACCACGTCACATCGGCTACTTATAGTACCTCCTTTAATGTTCAAATCAAACTTAAGAAGCAACTTCTAGTATTATTTAGTGTAGAAAAAGCTCTGAAGCCCAGAGAGGTTAAGCAACTAGGCCAGAATTAAACAGCTCATAAGCCCAAAGTGCTTCCCATCACGTCGCCTTGCTGAGTGTAGCACCTGGTACAGTCAAAACTCAGTAAGCGCTTGTTACCCACGTTTCCAGGGAGGCTGGGACTCAACCTGAGCCCTATTCTGGCATAGGCCTTACCCCATCCTGGACCCTGGACTTACTGGGCTCCCTCCCCCAACCCCTTCTCATCTCTGCTGCCCCCTACAGTCACTTCTGACTCTCTGGGCTTTTGTTTAAGGCAAGATCAATCCACGTTAAGAAATGTCTCCTAATTGCTTGTGTTTTACTGCTGAGAAATAAGCGAGCATTTTCCTTCACCTGATTTAATAGCATTCACTCTGACTGCAAGGGGTAGAGCCAATCAATGGCGAAGGAAAGGGAGACTTTTTAAAAACAACTCAGACGCTAGCTACGTGGTCGCTAAGTTATTACAAATTATAAGGTTAAGACCTCTCAGACAAATCCTAGCTGTTTAAAAATTTAAAACTCCAGGGTAAAGCAGAGAAGTACTAATGAGCTTCAAGCCACTAAATATCAGATTGTGGGGGGTGGAGCCCTGTTTTGTGTGAGAGCCCAAGAGCGCAGGACAGCCCGCCTGTGCCATGTGGAAGCAGGAACGAGATGGGGGGGGGGGGTGCAGTGGGCGTGGGGGGGGGCTCGGAGGGATGAAAACGGTAGTGGTGGTGGCTTAGAACATTCCGGATGAGCCTGGCTGGTCCTCTGACTGAGAGACGTGAGATTCCTCCAAAGCTTCATTATGTCAATACAGCATTAGGTTTCCCGGGCACATCCTTTCCCCCTCTGAAGAGAGGAAAGAAAAGCGTTTTGTGAACTGTGGTGCCTTCACACCGGGGTTGGAGGGTGTGCGTGTGTGTGTGTGTGTGTGCACGCAAACCTTTCATGAGGAATCAGGATTAAAATCTCTAAGAAAATACAGCAGGCAGAAGTGACATGCAGTATTTATTTTCCCAATGGAAATGTAAACAGTGGCGGGAAAAGATGAAAATATTTAGAGAACAAACTGACCCGACCCAATTAAATGCTCCAAGAAATGCCTGCCTCGCAATGAAGGGCTAGAGCTGGTGGGCTTCGTGGCAGACGTGACGGCATGTGGCACAGACACGCAGTTGCCCCCCGGGTGCCCCTCCAGCTCATCACCGCGCACACGATCCCGGGGAGCCCAGGGCTCAGAGAGGCCGGTAAGGACCTGATAAGGTCCATACTCAGTTGAAAGCGTTCACTGGTATGTGAGATGCCAACTCTCAGTTATTTCTGTTTCCTGCCTCTCCCAGGGTGGAATCGCTTTCTCATCGGCCCAGTCTATTAGTCTCAACTCCCTTCCCACAGTCCTGGTTCAGGAACAGCCCACGGTGACACCCCTCCCCTAGCCCCGGGGTTCCCCGTCCTCTGATCATCAGCATCCCGACGGGGCTGACAAGAAACCCCCAAACGACCCCGCTGGTTTCCATGAAGGAGCCGAACGGGCCCTTCCGAGGGAGCTCCTGTTTGCTCAACACCGACCTCCGCTCCCCGGCCCGCGTGGGTCTGAGCTCCCCATTTAAAATTAAATTATGCTTGGGATAATATTGTCTTGAGCTCGCAGTCGCTGACATGGATATTGACGAAGACTTAGCCGGTATTTTAATAAGAAAACAAAACGCAGGGAAAGGCGCCCGAGTTTCCAGGCGGATCATTAAGGAGCCGCCTCGGAGGCCGGAGGCTGGCACCCACTGCATCACAGTTCGTCATACAACTTAAACTTCTTTTGACATCTAGTTATGTCGAAATGTGACTGATCACCTAGGGGTTGGAGCTCCGGAGAGGGAAAAGTTCACTGACAGGCAGAGGCGCGAAGCAGCTCTTAAATAAGAATCACGAGAAGGTGGCATCGGGCGTCCTGACAGTCGGCAGCTGCTACCTGGATCCGTCTCCCGCAGCCCGCGCTGGTGAGATCCATTAGCATCTGCACGCTTCTGTCTCATTACCACACATCTGCCCACCTTTATTCCGGTGACGCCGCCTCTCATCTGACAGCTCCGGCGTTGTCAGGGCCTGGGTATTGTGGGAGCAGGGGACAGCGGGCTCCCGGTGTTCGCTTTTATTTTCTAAAGACTGGTGTAGGGTTTGACAGTCCCGCGCCTGGAGGTAAAGGAGATAATTAACATATAGGGCAGTTCCTAAACAAAGCTGAGGCCCGGATTCTGGGGGGAACCACCGGTGCGGGAGCCGGGAGATCAAAGCCCGGCAGACCTCAGTTCTCGGCCCAGTCCCACGGCAGAGGCCCACGCGCCGAAGACGAGCTTAACTTCTCGACATTTCACGTTCAAAACAAAAACAAAAACTCATGCTTCGGTTTTGAGCAACTTAACGGCCGTCGGCATCCCGACTTTGGGTTTTTCTGCGGGAACCGGCGTCTCAGCTGGGTCTGAGGCTTCCAACTGGACCTCCTGCTGGTGGAGGGGTGGGTGGGAGGCCCTGCCTGCCCTCAGTCGCCTCCCGTCATTAAATCCACGGGCAAAGACGGCTGCATTCACGAAAAACAATAGCTTCACGTAGCTACCTGGGAACCAGAAACCCATCAGCTGTACCCGCCACCCCAGAAAACCCTATGGGGGTGCTGCTCAGCGGGTAGGAGGGCTTTGGGGTTCTTTCTGCAATTCCATTTGCCAAAGGAACTGGCTTTTCCCCGCTGGCTTTTCCTTGGGGAAAAGGAAGGTCCCTCCGTGGTCAGAGAACCTTGGGTTCTGAAGGGCTCCGAGCATCCCTGAGCTGAGTTCTAGATGAACACTGAGGTCACTGGCAAGGGAAAGATACACGATAACTCACGGTCCCTCTGAAGGAGGGAGTCCCAGCCTCTGCTTCCCAGGCCCTGCAAACACAGAGGAAACAATAGAATTTGGCAGACAGGATGGAAGGTGCCCACTGAGACTCAAACACCAAGGGACCCGAAAGAGAGCCTCAAATGGCATCGTCGAGGAGCCCCAGCCAGCCTCAGGAGCTGGTGTGCGCCGTGGCCTCCAGAGCCATCCGGAAACTCCCGGCTTCCCTCCCGGCGCTCATGGCTTTCATCCCTCTGATATTTCTTTGTTCTCCTGCTCGCTGAGGGTTTGTATGGGTTAATGGAAAAATTACTGCTATTTTGCAACAATGCAATCAAAGTCAGTTCAGCAAACCCTGATAAAGTGAGAATAGCTTATTCAGATTGAGCTGGCAGGCCTGAACTCACTATTGCAAAGTTTGAATACAAAATAAGATATTCCCTTTAAAAAAAAAAAAAAAAAAAGACAGAATCCGTTGTCATTCATGCTAAAAAGGCATTACAGTCTGTCGACACTGTACAGAAAAATAGGGGATGTTGACCTTTTTATTATAGACTTTTCTCTGCCGTTGCCCTTCTCTCAACTGCACAGCGCTCCCCCCGCGCCCCCGCCCCTTCTGCACTCACACACACTCTTTTCAGCTGTATGTTATCTCAAATAATTACCCTCGCTTCTGGCTGTCCCTGGTGACTTCTGCTGCTAAAAAAGCTACTCATTGTCGGAGACTGAAGAGGGATTTCAAACCTGCTTCTTGTGGCCGGGCAACGGCTCTTAATTAACCACTCAGGTATTGAGGAAGCTCCCAGCCCAGCTCGCTTCCATATGGCTGGAACATGTCCGCAGTGATAATCACGGAAGGAAATATTGTATCAAAAAAGAGCTCACACAACCCAAAGCTTGTGCAAATTATTTTTAATGATTCTTCTCTGGTGAGTCGGCTTATTTGTTATTTCAAGCAGAGACAGAGAGAGAGAGAGAGAGAGAGAGAGGGGATGCATGTGTCCTTGACCCAGATCCTGGTGGCACCCCCCACCCCAGATCTGATCACGGGCACCATCATCAAGAGGGTACCCCAAGCAGCAAAGCCCCCCCACATACTCTAGAAAGCTTTTCTCGGCCTGATTTTTATAAGCTTTTGTTTCTATTGGGTGCGTCGCTCTTCTCAGATGCATGCACAGGCACACACGCCGAATTCACAGGATTTCCAGGACGCGGGCGAGCTGCCTGGCAGTCCTCCGCGTGTTCATGCCTCTCGTATTTCTTGCTTTAAATAACTGAGGGGGGAGGGGGGCGCTGTGAGTAGAAGTGGTTAGGTTAATAAATTTAATTAAAAATGAATTCGCATTTACATTTTAAAAACCACCCATCCACCAGCGTACTGTGTCACTAGACGTTATGTACGATTTTACTTTGCGACAGAAACCATTACATTTAAAAATTCATTACAGCAAGGTTAGTTAGACACATGATGGATGCAGCTTTAATCCTGCCATATATTATTACAGTTAAAATGTAAATGATGAAAAATATTTTGTGCTTATCAGCATTTGTGTGGAAATGTGTTTTACAGTGATATATGGTGTTATATTTCTATTATTGTGATGAAGAGAGAGCAATACAAAAAGATGAAGTGTTTATTAAAACATGGTTACGTGTGATAACATATTCCTGTTGTACATGACTCTAAACGTACTCGCTGAGGGCATTTGTCCAAAACAGCCACAAAACGTATTTTCTGTTCACACTGGGCAAAGTTTTTTTCTTCTGATCACAGCCCTTTTTTAATAGACTAATATTAATTCAAAATCATGTAGAATGCTGCAAAGTTGGCAGTCTCTTTCCTCTCTTACGTGGTTAAAAATTCACGTGTGCGTATAGAAACACAGTCAGTGGCTATAAAAAGAAGGCTTGCTGTTTACTTTGTACAATCATCCAGAGGAAAGTGGACCACCCAATTGAATGATATTTCCAAAGTGATGTCATCGAGGGCACAATAAAATCCTTTTAGAGCTGTAATTAACATAATGGAAAAATAATATCAAATGTCACTTTCCAATCAGGTGAGCATAAAAGAAATGAAAAGGCCACATTGGGTCCACTCGTGGTCCCATCAGGGCACAGGAATAGGTCAGCTGTGGCCATGGAAGAACTGGTGACAGGGAGGGAGCCCTGCAAACCTCAGCTACTGTGCCGGACGGGAAACTTACCTCCTAACGCTCCTGTTGCCAAGTTCAAGTTCACTCACAATGTGGTTCCTGCCTCCTGCTCCCCTCCCCTTTTGTCACCAGCTCCAGAACAATAGTACGTCCAACTACAAAATGAAATAGAACACAAAAAGAAAATAAACCCTCATCAGCAACCTAAAAAAAAAAGAAAAGAAAATTTATTACCAAATTCTATTTAAAGGAAAGGAACAAAAGGCCTTCCTACAGACACTCTCTGCTGTAAGGCTCGCCGCTTGGGACAAGGTGCTTAATATTCCACCTAAGTGTCCTTCCCTTAGAGCCTTTGGAGCTAGGATATTATACTAATTTTACCGAATTCACAGAATTTCCACAAAGCCGGTGACCTGAAATACCCCAGGAGCGAGCTGTTTGGCAGTCCTCAGTGCTCACCAGGTACCCAGGGCCATGGTGCCCGATTCACTGGATAGATTGCAAGCCTTCCTCCCACCTCCCGTTGATGACAGATCTTGAAATAGATTTGGAATTGACCAGACTTGGAAATCAGTTCCGAGGGCCCCTCCTCTATTCAGTGTCCCCCGCGTGGGCAGAGGTGAGGGCGACGTAGGCTTAATGTAAATTTCCACCGGCCCCCGCCCCTTCCCTCCTGCCCTACATCTGCTTGTGGGAGGATGTCGCTGTGTGCCTTAGCGCTGAAGTTTCGCGCCCTTCGGGGCTCCCTGTGGCACAGGAAGCGAGGAGCGGGGAGCCAAGGATAACAGCCGGCGCTTCCCCTCTCGGCGCTCGCCTCGCTCTGCTCCTCCGAGGCGGCCTTGTTATCTTTAGGAAGTCCAAGGTGGGGCCGGGGAGGCTTTTCTGGCTCCCATCCACTTGCAGACATGAAACTCCTCCTGTACACCTTGGGAGCATTGTCACAGAGGGGTCACATCCGCTCAGATTCCACGCCGGTGACCCAACAGGCCTGTGACCTACGCCGTCCACCAGCTCCTTTTGTCTGTGGCTTTCCTTCAAAGCGCAGGTGGGCATGTCCTCCCGTTTGATGGCAAAGGAAGGGCCCCTCGCCCTCTACAAGGCACACCTTTCCCTTTCTTTTCTTTCCCTTTTTTCCTTTTTAGTTTTTTATTTTAAAGAAATACACACACATACGCAGGCTTTCTCAAGGGCCCCTTGTAACAACAGCCCCAAGCACACCTCTCCAGTCCATTTTCCTGCTTCAGGAATTTCCCCCCAGCCAGGATACCAGAAGCTGTGGACTGACCTGAGGTTGCCCCATTAAATGTATTTATTTCTTGGACCTGAAGAATATTTGCTGAAAGGTGGATTATCACTTGGTCGACCACCAGCAGCTGTTGAAAACCAGGGCATAAAAGCTTGTTTATGTCTTTAATGGCCCACTTAATGATGGAGCGAGTATGTTATTCATAATAAAATGCCAAGGAATACTCTTAATACCCCAATGCGTGGAGCTAGTGAATTAAGAAACATCTGCTATGTCATAAAAGAACATTTTATTTGGGGTCCACTTTAAAAACATGATTCCGTGGAGTGTTGCTGATTTATATTGCACACAACAAATTATGATGTCTTGAAGTAATTATACTTTACAATTAAATCTACAAGGGCCACTCCTGGAAAGCAAAAAAAATCCCACCCTGTCTTCACCATCCTAGATCGTTTAGGCACATCCTGTGGCCTTGCCTCAGTATATTTCAATGTTGGGAATCTCTTGGCATTTCTCCCTCTCTAGGAAGATAACCACCCCGAGCATTACTCGTGAAATCACCATCACAGACTGAAAGCGCTGTTTGGATCCAGGGGGGAAAGTATAAATATAAGTCCTTCCCACCTGTCTCTTCTCTGACTCTGACCTGGCAGCTTATGTGAATCGGAGGAAGACCCAGAATCTAGGCCTGCTTGGGGATGAAGAGGGGTGCACCCCCAGAGGGAGAAATGCCAGGAGTCTGGCACAGAGTGGCCCTAGACATGTCTCTGAAAGGGAGACGGTGCTGAAGGGACAGGGTGTGGCCAGCCCAGTCCCGGCCCTCACCCCCTCTACTCCAGATGGCGTCTGTCTCCAACACACCCGCTATCACACCAGGAAGCCGTGTGTCACCACCTCTGTGCCCAACACCACTCATGAATCCAGGGACATGTCTATTGTTTCCTGGAGCTAGGTCCTCAGAAAAGCATGTGCAGCAAGAGGAAAGACGAGTTATTTTAAGAGCTGGCTGCAGGGCAAGCTGGTTGTCCAAGGGCAGTGCTCTTGACCCGGGCTGCTGGGGGGAGACCTGGAGGAATGGAAGGGATACCTGTGCCAGACACAACCGCCAAGGATTCCAACTTCGTTGGCCTGAGGTGCCCTCCGCCATCCCCAACACACACACACACTCACTGGTAATTCTTTCTTTCTTTATTTTTAAATATATTTTTATTGATTTTTTTAAATAGAGAGGAAAGGAGGGGGAGAGAGAGATAGAAACATCAGTGATGAGAGAGAAACTTCGATTCGCTGCCTCCTGCACGCCCCCTACTGAGGATGGAGCCAGCAACCTGGGTATGTGCCGTGACCGGGAATCTAACCAGGGATCTCTTGGTGCCTGGATCGACGCTCAACCACTGAGCCACACTGGCCCGTCCACACTGGTAATTTTTTAAAAGCTCCCTAGGTGATTCTCATGTGAAAACTAATGGAAAACTATTGCCTTAAGGAGATTGGATTTTTTTAAAGAGTGGTATTTTTGTCAGATAAACACCTCCATGAGCTTTTTTGGTTTTAGAAAATGAGCCTCCCTGCTGTTAGTAGGAATGTTAAATGTTAAATGGAGCTGTCACTATGGAAAACAGCAGTTCCTCAAAAAATTAAACAGAATTACCGTATGATCCAGTAATTCTACCGCTGGGCATAATATACCCAAAGGAATTGAAAGCAGGGTCCTGAGAAGGTTCTTATACACCCATGTTCATAGCAGCACTAGTCACAACAGCCAAACATGAATGCAAGTGTCTATCAGCAGATGAATGGATAAAAAAACAAGTGGAATATACTTACACTAGAATATTAGTCAACCTTAAAAAGGAAGGAAATTCTGACAAATGCTACAGCATGGATGAACATTGAAAACATTATGCTAAGTGAAATAAGCCAGTTGCAAGAAGAAACATACTTTATGATTGCACTTATGTGAGGTTCCTGGAGTAGTAGTTAAATCCATAGAGACAGAAAGTCAAGTGTTGGTTGCCGGGGGCTGGGGAAAGGGAATTAGAAGTTGATGTTTAATGGGGACAGAGTTGCACTTAGGGAAGATTTTCCATCATTTAAAAACGAAAACCCCATTCTCAGCGTGGCAGGCCATACATGCCAGGTGGTGGGCTGGGTTTCCCACAGGCATCATTTGCTAAACACTGGTCCAGACTCTGTGTGCCCAGGACCCTAGAGCTTCCTGTCCCGTTGCCCATGGCCTATCCAGACCTGCTCTCTCAGGGTTAAATGTGCCACAGTGTGCACCCCGTTGGTTGTGTGTGGGGAGTGTAGACAGAGGCCAGATGTGCGGGTCCACTCATGTGTGCGCAAAAGCCCCCTTCGGGGTGGGAGGGGCCCAGGGCAGCGAGAGAGAAAGGAGGTGGGTGACAGGTCTAACTGGAGCTAAGAATTCTAAATTCAAAGCCACCTTCTAGTTGGTTGCCAAGTTCTCTTCATTAAGGTAAATGAATAGAACATTTTAAAAACATTTTTTGCGATTGAAAATATTTAAAACTTTTATCCTTAGACTTCTGGGAAGTGGGCCTCCCTTGATATCACAGGGAACACAAATGGCAAGAGCGGGCCCCTTCCTGTTATCTGAAACGTGCAGTGGGGTCTGCTTCTCACAGCCCATGGGGTGATGGCACTTTGGGAACAGTGCCGAGTGGGGGGCCTTGACGGTAGATGGCTGAGCCAGGCTCTGGCAGGCACAAGACAGCTGAGTGAGAGAAACAGGGCGCCCTGCTCAGGAGTCCTCAGAACTCCTGGGGGGAGGCTGGCCTTCCCCAGGTGGCCGCTTCAGCCTTGGATGTTAAAGAAAAGGGGACTTCTGAAGGCTTTGGGCACGCTCAGGGCCGCGGGAGGACTGTGGGCGCTCAGCACCCCAGTCCGAGGCTCCCGTGTGCGCAGCTGCATCAGGCTCCCAGTGCGGTGTAGACACACTTAGAGTCCTCATTGCCCTCGGCCAGCGCCCCCAGTGATCTCTCTCTGGGGCAGTTCCATCTTTTTCTCCCTCACTCCCATTTTAATTCCTTAAGTGCCCCGAAAGTCTCTGTCCAGCCGCCAGCCTGTGCCCAGGTGGCAGCTGGCAACCAGTAGGGCAGACGCTCAATATTATTTGTATCAGCTCCAGGTGTACAGCATAGCGGTTAGACAATCATGTACTTTACAAAGTGTTCCCCGCCAATATTTCCAGTACCCATCGAATGTAAACTATAATTGAAAATAACATTGAAAATAAAATAAAATATGAAATACCAGTTTTTAAGAAAAAGAGGGAAGATGCTCGGGTAAAATTGCTCTGGAAACAAGTCCTGGATGCGCAGAGTGAAGTGCTATGTCGACCAGACCCAGCCTTTCTCAATTTAGGGGCAATGGGAGCCCACCCCAGAGCCGTTTCTCCTCCCTGGCAGAAGACGGACAGGAGGAAAATTTCTATGGCAACAAGATGGCCATCAACTCATGAAAACAGTCTTAGAATAGATTTGGATATGATGAGTCCTCATACCACCTGAGCATTAATCTGCTGGCAAATATTTCCCAGGGGAATGGAATCTCTAGGGCAGGAGTGGAAACAGCCCAGTGGCCACCGTGGTCATCCTGCCACCAGAGCCAGCATCGAACAGTAGAGGCCACGAGGGGGCGGGGCCAAGCAGGCCACTGGAGAGGTGGCCTTGGTACACGCTCCTGTTCCAGCTAAATCCATCACAGGCATCTGCTGGCTTTAATAAGGATCGAAAAGAAGAGACAAGCAGGCAAACCCGCAAGCTCCCTACAGGATCTAAAGCACACCTCCAGCCTGCGCTCCAGGCTGCTGCGACCCGGCCCCAGCCCTGCATTTCTGGTCTCATCTCCCACAATGTCTCGTCCAGCTAGGCTCACCCACTCACGGTTTCTCAAGCCAGCCTGGTGTTTTCCAGGCTCCATCCCTTCATTCGTACTGATCCAGCCACTTGGAATTCAATTCCTCTTATGCCCAACCCCACCTGCACAGCCTCTAGGCCCCAGCTCAAATGCTTACGTATTGAAGCCAGGGTTTCATCGCTTCTTCCTCTGTTTGAACCTCGGAGGCAGCATTTTATCATCTGCCTTGGGTCTTGCAGTTAAGCCAGAGAGTAACCCTGCCTGTGTGACTTTGGGGGCTTGCAAGGCCTCTTCAGGTCTTGGTTTCCTCCTACATTGGCTGGTGATGGTAAGAGATGTGCTAACGGTTGGCTGTCTGAGGACTCGGTGAGAGGATGCGTCGTGCCTGGCTCAGCCAACGGGGGCACCATCGTTAGTAGAGCTTTATGGGTACCTACCAGGATCCCCACCAGGGCAAGGACTGAGCCTAGCACACTGCATAAGTGAGTCGCACTGATGGACCCTGAATAAGCAGTTGCTCCCTTGTCTTACATTCGCGAATGGACCTTACCAGATTATAAAGTAGGGTCCTTCCACTTACCCAACTCTTGCTCCCGAGAAAGGGCTCTTCTTTCTTCTCACTCACCTCCCCATCGCTCTCCTTTCTTCTCACGCACAGTAGGCCAGTATTTCCCGTATCCAGATATTTGCATGCCTCTGCTATGATTTTTGACATATCCAAGTGTATTTGTTGTATTTAAATTAGTCTCATTTAACAGCTCCCAAGTAACAATGTTGTTTTTTAAAAAAGAACACATGAATGTCTGCCTCATTTCTAGAAGTCTGGAGTAGTCAATTCAGGGCATGGTGTGGAATTAGAAACCAAGGTCCCTTCTACCTTTTTGCTCTGCCATGCGTGGCTACCATTCCAAACTCATCAAGGGTCCCCGAGCTCCAGCAGGAAGTCGGAGGGGTCAAAGAACAGGGCCACTTCGTGTAAGGACACATTTCAGAAATCGTATCTATTACTGCCGTTTGTAACTGGTTGGCCAGAACTGAGTCACATGGTCATATTTAGCTGCAAGGGACCCAGGATAACTTAGTGTTTATTCTATGTGGACAAATGTCCATTGAAAAACCGGGGCTGTCTTTCGAAAGAAAGGAAGAGTAGCGATTGGGAACAAAGTTTCTACCTTGTTGGGAATATCTATATTGTATGTCTTCCACTTTAAGCATAAGTTTGTCAAATAATACAGGCACATAAGTGAAGTCATCAAATAATGCTAAAAAGGTTTATAATGGAGAGAGAATTTTTTTTTTTCCTACTCATCCCAATCCACCTCTCTAGAAGCATCCATTTTAACTCCTTTAGTGGTTTCTTCAGGCATTAAGCTCCATATTTCTAACAGATAATATGATGATACAGCTCTTTCTTGATTCATTAACTTTAGGCTTTCGCCTTTCTACTCTGGTAAATGGGAATTTGGCTTTCTTTCTCGTGAACACACACACACTTCTGCCCTGCTTCCTCTCCCCTAGATCTTTCCAGCAGGATCAGATAAAATTTTCCAGTTAAAGCAAGATCCAAAAAATAATTCCATTATTTTGACAGTGCAAGTATCATTCACTGTTGAGTCTAATGGAGGGCCATAATTATGTTTCTTTTTTGGAAAATGTTTCTTTTCATGGAATCAATAATTATCTCATTTTTCATTTTCTTAGTTTTTAAAAAATATCTACTTAAAAATTTCCCATTTCCTCCAATAGCTTTTGAATAGAATCATCCATGTATCAATATATTAGATCATTTATTGGTTTAATTTTTTTTTAATATATCTTTATTGATTTCAGAGAGAGGAAAGGAGAGGGAGAGAGAGAGATAGAAACATCAATGATGAGAGAGTCATCGATAGAGCCCACAACCGGGCATGTGCCCTGACAGGGAATCGAACCCCGATGACCTGGATCCCAGGTCGATGCTCACCCGCTGAGCCACGCCCGGCCGGGCTCATTTTTTTTCTTAGAGACCCTCTTCATGGACCCCTCTGTCTCCTGCTCCCATCTGGACGAGGTGATCTTTGGGGCTGGTGTATGGCTGTAAATAGTACCTCATCTTGGCACCTCCTTACTCCTTTCACATGTTAGGTTTGTTTCCAGGATCTCAAACTCCCTTCTTTGATGAAGTCCCTCTTCTAGTCACTTTCTAGGAAGGGGGACCCTGAGAGGTGAATGTTCTGTCTGTGAGATGTTTTGATTCTACCACAATACTTGATATTTTGGCTGGACAGAATTCTAGGTTGAAAATTCACTGTCATTCTCTCCTAGGGTTAATAACCTGATTCTGTTAGCCCTCCCTGTCTTTTGTGTGTAACATGATTTCTTTTTATCTCTCAGAAAGTTTTAGTGTCTCTCTCTTTGGGGATTCTGGAATACCGTGCTGATGAGCCTTAGGTGGGCCTTTTAAAATTCATTGTGCTCAATTCCAGGTGGGTCCTCTCAGCCCACATGAGAAACCTCGTGTCTCTCAGTTCTAGAATTTTTTCTATGTTTTCTTTAATAAATGATATTCTTCCATTATGTGTTCTATCGGTCTTTTCTTTCCAGAAGTTTGCATAGCCAGATGCCAGAGCTCATGGTTAGATATTATAATTTTTCAAGTATTTTCTTTCCACAATTTTAGTCTTCTTGTTTTATTTACTGGGAGATTTCCTCAAGTGTAGCTTTCAATTCTTAAGTTGCATTTATAATTTCTTCAACCCTACTTTGAGTTCGCAGAGTTCTTTCTTGTTTGCTCTTTGATAGAATCTTAAAAGCAATCGTATCCCATTCTCGTTTCATGGATGTAATATATTTTCATCTCCCTGTGAATATTAACTATAATATTGCGACATTTTCTTTCATTCTCTGCATTATCTCTGATAGCTCAGATTTTTTTTTCTTCTGATTTCTCATTTGGTCTCTGACTTTCTTGGTGGGGGGTTTCTTTTCACATCTGTGAATCTTTCGTAGCCAGTTTACATTTAAGAATGCAGCACTAATAAAATAATTGACTGAAGGACCTGTGCACCTGACAGAGCTTGTTAACTGGTGGGTCATTCGGTGGCAGACCAAGTTTTTAGTGTACGCCCACATATGTCCTCTGGTTCCACGCTGTCCACAGGGGGATTGTGCACCACTCCACCTCCGACGTGTGGGGATCAGCCTGACGGCGCATTCTGGGTACCAGGCAAAGAAAGCCCACCGGGGAGGAGGGGCCTGTGCTGCACAGTTACACGGAATTTTATTTAATCCGCATATTTTTATCACAGTATTCATCTTCCTTCTAATGCGGTTCTCTCTTCTCTATCAGCTGTCCAATCTAGCATGTTATGGTTAAGCTTCCCAGACGGTTTCTAGTTCCAGCAGAGATGGAGGCTGTATTTTGGTTTCTTTTTCTTATGGATATTGGGAAGTGATGCCCAAGAAGAGACGAGGGAAGAAAAATACCCTGTCATCTTAACTCTGGAAAGTCCTGTGCTGCTGTTTAATTAACATCTGTCTTTATCCTTGATTCAGTCTTTTCACTTAACTACGCCCGTTCAACAAGGAAATTTCATATCACTGTTGTAAAATGGCAAACTGGGGGAAAACTACAAAAAAAAAAATCCCAAACAAATAAAATCCCATTATCCATTCTAGCCAGCTACTATTACTCGTCCAAGGTTCTGGGCTTGAGGTCTGCTCTATCTCTGTTAAAGAGACGGACTAGCAGGTTTTAGAAAGATGTTGCTAATAAAAAGACATGCAAATTAGGAAAACACACTAAGACCAAACGGAGACATTTCCCCTTTGTTAACCAAACGGACCAGAAACATACTCGAAAATGGGAATGACCGGTCCATGTGTAAGTCAGGTTCACTGGCCCCTGTACCCCCCGCCCGCCCGCGGCTCCTTGCATAGCTGGCTTCTTAACAGTATTCCGATTGGGGCTCAGATTTCTTCTTCCCAGGGTCCTCCCTGGCCACCCCTCTGATGAAACCCCAGATTCTGCCTGCCACCCCGAGTTGTTTAATTCATTGGCGCTCATGTCCTTCGGGTGGAAGCTGCAGGGGGCAGAGGCCCCGCCTGCCCGCTCGCCGCACACCCGGGCTAAGTTAAGGGCGGCACGCAGTAGATGCTCAATAAATATCTTCCATGGCTAACCCGGGAATTAAAACTAGGAGGGGTTAGCTCGCTACGCAGTTTGTCATTTGCACGGCTCCAGCCATCCAGCGGTCCTACCTTTCTGTGTCTTACCTTCTTCGCTTGTCCTTCCCCTCGGTGGCCGGGTTTCAGCCACCAGCTTCACTCCACCTGCCGGGAAGGCGAGGAATTGGGGCCGCGGCTGGAGCCCAGGCGACAGCGCTGACAGCCCTCGCTCCCCCTCTCGGCGACGGCGACTCTCGCGAGGGCCAGGACCTCACGATGGCAGATGCTGGTCAATTAGGCGGAAATGCTTTCATCTTGAAAAAGAGAGAGGAGAAAGGATTTAAAGACCCAAAGGTATTTTTGGCTGACATGAGTGTAATTAATTTCTTCACGAGACAAAATGGACAGAAAATGAATGCCATTAAGGGCTGAGCTTTTACGCTGCCAAACCGACAAATCAATTCAGGGCGAACAGCGAACTGGAATGTTTTGTTTTTCCCTTACTTTTTTTTTTTTTTTTAATTTTTGTTAAATAAAATTAACAGTAAAAAGTTGAGAGAGTTTAGATAGAATTTTATTTTTTTAATATATCTTTATTTACTTATTTATTTTTAAATATCTCTTTATTGACTTCAGAGAGAAGGAGGGAGAGGGAGAGAGAGAGAGGGAGAAAGAGAGAGAGAAACATCAGTGATGAGCCCGGCCGGGCGTGGCTCAGCGGTTGAGCGTTGACCTAGGATCCAGGCGATTGGGGTTCGATTCCCAGTCAGGACACATGCCCCAGTTGTGGGCTCGACCAATGACTCTCTCATCGTTGATGTTTCTCTCTCTCTCTCCCTCTCCTTTCCTCTCTCTGAAATCAATAAAGATATATTTTAAAAAAAAAAGAAAAAAGAAAAGAAACATCAGTGATGAGAGAGTCATTGATCAGCTGCCTCCTGCACGCCCCCGACTGGGGATTGAACCTGCAACTAGGGCATGTGCCCTGACCAGGAATTGAACCGTGATCTCCTGGATCCTAGGTCAATGCTCAACCACTGAGTCACACCAGCTGGGCTGCATAAAACTTTTTATTTCCAGTTAGTCGTGTAGAATGGGATAACGTAGCTGCACTGGAGAGGCATTCCCAGGTGGGAATCGTCATGGAGGCTGAGAAGTGCCCACCCCTTTAGGTGGGGCTGGGGTCTCGAGTTTGACAGTCCTCACAGGGCCTGCGTCACCCATTTGGAGTCTGTGAGCCCTGAAGAGGGAACCACCTTCAGGGTAAGTGCTAAGTGCTAGGTCTTACTCCTCTCTTCATCTAAGTACCAGGCTAAGCTAAGTATCAGGCACATAGTAGGTGCTAAATAAATAATAATAGAGCAGTTGGATAAAGTTTCTGGTATTTTCCCACGGTGTAGCCAACCTATTGACTCTCATGCATTGGTACCTTGATGAAAATCTTGATTTCATCAGCATAAAGGTCCCCTTTAATCAATAAGACATCTCTCTAAAAACTAATTTATAAACACCTTCCGGAAATGAAATAGTCATTTTTTTAAAAAGAAGATTTGAGTAATTACTCTGTTTCCATAACCAGACGGACACACACTTTACTTCATAGACTGCCATTTCTGTGGCAGAAAGAACTTTTATTTCCTATAAACAAACATAAGGACTTCTTTAAAATAAGGTAAGTGTCTGTGCTCACCCAGAAACTAAGTCACGCTGCATCTGGAGACGGGAGGCTCCCGGGGCGCTGGCGTTTCCACGGGGCCGGCAGGGCGCTCCGGGCTTTGTGTGTGCTTTCTCCAGGCGGGCCAACTCCTCTCTCAGCGAGTGAATACAAGGTCATAGGGACTTACGAGGTGGGTCAGGAGGAACAACTACAGGTGATTACAGGGCTTTCTTCTGCACATTAGCCAGTGAGAACATGGGCTGCCATCCTGCTCCAGCTATTGAGAGAGTGTGCCGATTTATTTAAGGTCGTTTTTTAAAAACAATGACTTGGCAAACATCAGGAAATGCCAGAGATTTCTCTTTAATTAAGGACCTTCTCATGGAGGTGAATTTGCTCACTGTTCTGAACATTGAGCTGGAATCAGCCACAGGGGGAGGGCTTTTGTCTACTTTGCGATTGTAGCATGTGGAATAAGGCATAACAATTTAACTAATAATAGCCGATGAGGTTTTGCAAGCGCTGGACTCTTATATATAAATGAGTCAGTTCAAAGTTATCCATAAAACAGTCTCACTCACTCATTTGCCTTTTTAAGTGGAAAAGGAAAGGATGTGGTTAGGATATACCAGGAATTGCACGTAACCCAAAGCCCAGCTTATCTATGCCAAAAAATGTATTGAGTAATTGTTTCCAATGTACTATTATTAGTCTTGATCTAATCCATTACAACAGAGATTAACTTCTCTGCCAAATAGTTTAAGCTTAGACAAAACCTTGGTTCACCCGTGAGAGCGTGACATCCGCATACACCTTCGCAGAAAACAAAATGCTAAAAACCACTTCTCTTTTCACAGTGGCCGAGCATTGGCCAGTTATTACTTCTGACATTATCCATTATGTTATCATGACCAAGCAATAAATTCCTCCAATAATTTAGTGCCAGGAAAAATGTTTCTCTCCCGATAAACTTATATGGCGCCTTTTGATCAGATCACGACATGAACTACAAGGTTCTGCCTGCCAGGAAGCTCAGAGTTTCAAGTTGAATGTAGTGAAATGAACACTAAATCAGGAGCCTAAAATTTTGACTACTAGACCTAGTTCTACTATTTGTAAGTTGCATGTGCCATGAAAAATTTACTTGACCTGTTTGACCCTCAGTTTTCATATCTGACAAATGACAATCATAACATGTGCCACCAGAGGCACACACTCTTGGTTGCTCACTTATCAGTCACGTCCCACTTTTTCTCTTGATAGCAGAAATTCTGTATCTTTCGGGTTCCCAATGGCAATGTGCTCAGGAAAGTTGGACCGAACTCTAGCGAATGAGTCATCATTGGCCAGTGCCAAATATAAATAATCCATTCTCCTTTCCCGGCGATTGCTTCAGAGATGGATGAGTGACCCAGTTACGGTGAATGACTTACAGCGAGAAGTCTGCTGGGAAGCCCAGGAAAATATTTCCTCCATCAAAGATGAGAGAGGAGATCAACCCCATCCTCTGCCCCCGAGATGTTCTTCTTGTAGACAGACTTTTGTGGGGGTGTGAGAGCTGGAGCTAGGGAAATGTTCTTGAAGCCATCATGGGGAGCCAAGAGATCTGCAGGGAAGCCAACTCTGTAATCAAGGAACTGCCGAACACCCAGCTTCTTGGCTTCTTGCTATATAGGACAACAAATGTCCTAAGATGTGAAGCCACTAATAGGTGAGCATTCTACTTCTTGTCATCAAAAGTATCTTAACTGTTAGTTACTTTAAATAATGTCTATCAAAATACTTTGAAAACCTCTAATATCTATGATAATTATATGTCTATTTCCAGTATCTCTATTTCTTCTTTTGCTTCTTGACTCACCCCTCACCTTTTATCTCTTTCTTATACTATTTTAAGTGATTTTATGGAAAATCAGCTCTAGTAATTATTATCATTGCTCTTGTTGCTGCTCTTGTCATATAGCATAGCTACTGTTCATTGACTATTTACCATGAGCTTAGCATTTTGTTAAGGGCTTTACCGACAATACCTTATCTCCTCAATACAAGAACTCTACGATGGAGACTTTACAATCATCTCCATTTATAGATAAGTAAATCGAAGCTCACATAAGTGAGGGAACTTGCCCAAGATCATACAACTAGCACTCAGCAAAGCTGAACCATGAACGTGAGTCTGAATGACGCTAGAGGTTATACACTCAGCTGAATTATTAGACCCTACTCATTCAGGAGATGGAAATAACAAACCAATCAATCAATCGATCAATTAATCAATTGATCAACCAATAAGTAACATACACATTAAGCACCAAGCCTTTTTAAGATTCCAAACCTAAGGGTGATTTGTGCAAGGATTTTTTTAAAATGTGTTTTTATTGATTTCAGAGAGAGGAAGGGAGAAAGAGAGATGGAAACATCAACGATGAGAGAGAAACATCGATCGGCTGCCTCCTGCATGCCTCCCACGGGGGATCGAGCCCGAAACCTGGGCATGTGCCCTGATCGGGAATCGAACTGGCAACCTCCTGGTGCATGGGACTTCGCTCAACCAGCTGAGCTGTGCAAAGATTTTAAGAAGCCTCAGCTTGTCCAACTATATCCCTCTGCCATAGCAAGCACTAGAAATTCTTACCATGGTGTTTCACCGTTAAAACTTGGCTGCCAGCTGAGAAAGTCAGGTAGGACCATTTCCTCAAAACCCCACTGTTACAATACAAATCTCAGAGCCGGTTACGGTCAGCTGGCAGCGAACAAAGTCCCTGCTATGCTGGCTTCACAACAATTGTCCTCCCGCATAGCTGATGAAGCCCCGGTGCAGAGCGTTGTTGAGAACGTATCAATTAGCTCCGATACCTAGCGACTTGACAAGCAGCCCTTCTCGTAAGCAGGGTGACACGGGCTTGTTCGAGAAGGTGCTGAGAGAGAAGTTTTCCATCGGGCTCATCTGAATGAGAAATACGTCCCCAAAGAAATGCTTACTTTTCAGCATGTCACGAATGCTCGCTTTTCATCCCCTGAGACAGAGGGAAAGGCGGTCGCGGGGGTCCTGTTGAGCGAGTCTGAAGTTGTCTGCCTCGCCAAGGTCACGTTTTCTCCTGAAGGGTGCTGTCATCTGTGTGTCACCCACCGTCCTCCAGCGGGATCACCAGAAACGGGGGGATGGAGATTGAGGGCGTCGAGGTTAAGAAGCTCTTAGCAGAGGTGATGGCTGAGATCTAGTCTCCTGTGTCTAAAACAAACGTCAGGGCCTGTGCTCGGGGAGCTGACTCGGCCTCGGACACGTGGGCCAGTGCCAAGGGGGCTTCACAGCAAAACGGACCCCGGGGGTCTCTGGAAACGGAGCAGAGCGGAGCAGAATGTGGCCAGGAGCTCGCGTTGGCGACACAGCCAAGGTCCCCGAGACTGCAACAGCAAAAGAAGGCTGCCGGCTGGGGAGAAGCTTCTGGAAGCAGCCCTTGTCCGGGGCAATCGTATTGGCATGCAGATGTCCTTCTGGGATGATTTGGACACTCCGGGGTGTGGGCAGGACCCTGCACTGGTGGCTGGGAAGACGAGAAGGTCCTGGAAAGCTTACAGGGATCAACCCTGAAACGAGTCTGAAACTAGACTTTCCACTTGTTCTTATTACCAGAGGTCTGTTTGTCCAGCTGAAATTTTGTGAGATGGTCCTTCTGACTTTGAGATGACAAGCCCCTGCCTCGGTCCCCTCCTCCACCCAGCATTTTGCACAGCCCCCCCCCCCCAATCCTCCCCGTTCCTGCCACATCCAAGAACTGGGAGAGAATGTTCTGGTCGGGCCACATCCCGCCCATTCAGTGCCCTGGCTGTGAGCAGGGCTGAGAGGGACGTCATGGGGCACCGAGGGGCGCCAGGACCAAGAGCGTTCAAAGCCACTTCCGTTCCCCCGTTTCAGATGAGCAAAGGCTCCTTGTGAGAAACTGGGAGCGCCTATACTCGGAGGTATTGCACAGTCTCATTACCATTAATTTTTGCATATTTAACTACAGTTTTTAATTAGATGGTATTTTATTATTCATGCACATAATTTGAGTCCAAGTCGGGCTGCTCTCTTGAAGGAAAGAAAAAAAATGGTCTGTGGGGGTAGGGGTGGGGGTGCGGGTGGGGGTGGGTGGCATTCTTCCCAATCGGGCGGTGGCGTTGGCGTTCTTTCCCGGCTGGGGAGCGAGCATGGCAGGCTCTAAGTCTATAATGGTTCTCTTGTAATTTCGCTAATAGCTATCATGTTATGTACCTTTATAAATTTGTTCAATCCGGAGTGCTGGGAGTTGTCTCCGTATGCGGTAACTGTAAATAGTTTGCTCTGTTTGGTTTGCACATCCAAACTGTTTGCTCAGGCTCCTTGATGTATTATTAAAATGGGTAATGGGCCCCTGGGAAGCCATCTCGTTCTCTGCCTTCATTTGCAGAATAAACCATGCGCTGTTTTCATCTCGGCTCATGATTGTTAATGGCACTGATGATGAGATGGGTGGATTTTTTTCTGCTCTGCCTTTATCAGCGCTGTTTTATTATGCAGGCAAAATGTCCAAGCTGCTGATTTTGTCTAAGGTTTTCAATTAGTCATCTGACTGCACACATCTGTGCTGGCATCCACACCAGAGCCGGACTGTCGCTATTATTGGCTTACACCTGCTGAACCATGGCCATAAACTCTGCTGGGAATAAACCGAAATTGGCCTTTTAGATGTGGTTGAAAGTTGTAATGTTGCAGTGTTTTAGGTGTTGGGAAGGTGGGAACTTTGCCGCCTTCAGGCCTGAGACCCCGCCGTGATATTCCACTCCACGCAAATGACCCACGTACAGGTTGGTGATGAATATCTATTTGCCTTTTAGTGGCCCCGGTGACTTGACCGGCTGATGCTAAGCAGATAGGATTATACTGGCTGCAGCAGGGCATGGGTGAGCTTTAAACAGAGCAGTGAACAGCGCACAGTGGCGCTCGGGCACCTCTGCAGATGCCTCGGGATTATTCCACAGCAGTTTGGCACAGGACGCCTCTGTCTCCCACAGAAATGAAAATCGCTCCACAGCAGAGCAGAGGCCTAGGTGCTGGAACCTGAGGCGCAGTATGACTTTAATACTCCAAAGGACCTGTCGTTTATTGTGAAGGAGACAGCCTGGGTCAACTTCTGCAAAATAAAAAGTCGTCTCCTCACTGAGAAGTGCTCATGGGTTTCAGGAGAGAAATTGCTAATTGCTTGATATTTAGAAATCCCCGTTGCAGGTCCTCAGGAGCCCCAGGGGGCAGAGAGCAGTGGCCAGTCACTGAGCTAGAGCTCACAGTTGACACTGGAGTTCAGGGATGCTCTCGGAAGCAGCAACACTTCTGTTGGATCTACCAGATTCGCTGGGGACTGGAGTAGAAACATTTGCCTCACTGCGGGAAAATCCTGAACAACGTTCCAGACTCTCAGGATGGCAAAAGATATCGGTGTTGCAGCCAGGATGGACACGCTCACCCTGACACCGTCTCTGCCCTGAAGGGACTGAGCTTCGTTAGGTTCGCCACGGCCACATGAATGTATGCAGCCCTAATAAACATCAACCCTCTGTGCTAAACTCATAAAACCCGGTTTGCGGGGAAAGACCCTGTTTCTTTCTTACCCCTTTCCCTCTATCAGGGGGGCTACCAATCATTTCTCCAACCATTTTCCTAACTACAAGGTGAGCTTAACTATTACACCACTTCCCAACTCAACGTGCTATCGCCACAGTTTTGAGGCTGAAAAGTACTATCGAAAAACTGATTATTCTGGTATTGGAACTATACAAGCAGAGGAGAAAAGCACTTGTGTTTTGACTCGTATCAACTCTACAAGGACCAGATCTTTGACTTGGTTCACGCCAGCCAGGTTCATTTCTCTGAGCTTTATTTTGTGTGATTGTTGCTGCTTATATTTAGTTTTCCAATTAATATCTGAGATAGAGCCAAGCCGTAGGTAATCATCATCACCGTCATCTCATCCCATTTCACATTTATTGAGGCTGTATCGCAATACCATGCAACAAACATGATGGAACATACGCCACTCTAGTTGACCCATTTGCATTAATGCCTTTCATCTTAACAACCCCACGGGCAAGGGGTTATTATTATCACTCCTATCTCATAGATGAGGAAACTAAGGCACAAAGAGGCCAAGAAAGTTTCCGACGATCACATGGGTCAAGGAAGGAGCCAAGATTCATGGCAGGCAGTCTGGGCCACAGCCTGTTTCTAACCACAAGGCTATACAGCCTATTAGCATTAGAATGTGTTTCTTAATCCTTGGGTTTGAAATAGCAAGTTGAAATCATGCTGAAAGGGTTCCATGGGTTAGAACCTTCTTTTTTTTCACCCATCCCTCCTTTTGTTGGTTTTTGGTTGTTTCCAGTTTTTCTCAGTGTTGTGATAACATGTTTTACCTATCTCCATGGGCACACATGGCCAGGTTTAGAAGTGGATTTGCACAGTCATAGGTCATGCACACCTGAAATTTTACTAGATGTTGCCAAGTCGACTTCCAAGGCGGTTGAACCAATTTACATAGCTACCAGCAGTGCACAGGAGAAGCTCTTTCCATACACCCTTGCCAACATTTTGATATTATCAGTCTCTAAGTTTTGCCAACCCAAATGTGTTTTTCAAAGTTGAAATTTCCAACTGCTTGTGAAACTAAACCTTTGGACTTGCTATTTGTCAAGTTAAGCCTTCTGGCTCTCAGACCCGCCCTCTCACTCCCACCTTGGCACCCAAGAAAATAAAGATGCTCTATGTTCTTTAAAATACAAGTCAAAACACAAGAGCTTTTCTCCTTTGATTGTACAGATCTAATACCAGAATAATTAGTTTTTGACAGCATTTTTCAGCCTCACAACGATAGCCACAACACACTGAGTCAGGGAGTAGTGTAATAGTTGTGTGCTGGCTCTGGAGTTAGACAGCCTAGGTTCAAACTGTGGCTCACCACTTCCTAGCTGCGAGACTCTTCCTATGCCTCAGTTTCCCCACTTGTAAAATAGGAATGCTCACAATACCAGCTTTACGAAGTTGTTACAAAGACTAACATGTAATAAAGGATGCTTGGCACTTAGAGAATTGCCTACTTCATCATAAGTGTTGTTACGTTCATTACACACTCTGCACAACTCTGGACCCAATAGGCTAGTAAATAGAGAATATGCTTCTAGCTCTTGTTTTAGATTTTTTTTAAAGTACCTTTTTAAAGATTATAGAATCTGAGATGGTAGAAACCGTTATGGTTATTGAGCCCAACCCTTTCCAAAGCTATGCGTGACTTGCCAGAAAGGACCAAGTGTTTGTCCAATCCCAGGGCCACACCCAGTGCTTGGCATCTAGTAGGTGTTCAGTAAATAATAGCAAGATGGATGGACAGACAAATAGACATACTATGGCTCGTTGGCCTTTGCAGGCAAAATCTGTACTTGCAAATGTCCAGGCTTCAAGATCTACTCTGGATCAGAATCTCTCTGGTGGAGGACTGGGATCTGCCTTTTGAGCAGCTTCCCCCATGATTTTGGCCTACGAAAGCCTTGGGTGTGAGACTGTAGATAATCCTGGACCTAGAGAAAATTATTTCCTGCACCTGGCACAGTTCCTTGCACATAGTTGGTATCGAATAAATATTGTTGATTGAATAAATTAATCATCTCACGTGGTAAGTATAGAATTTTTATGCTCACGTGGCCCCAGGAGATGGAGGCTCTCCAGACCCTTTCACGGCTCTTGTAGTGTGGATCTCAGAGCCGGCTCAGGAGGAGGCCGAGGTCCCCTGGGCCATCTTACTTCTCCCCCAGCCAGCCTCAGGCCATCTGCTGTTACCTAACACTCTGAAATAACTTCCTGGAAATACCTGGGACCTCCAAATTTCATAGATGGAGGGTAAATTAAGTATGCTGGAAGGTAAATCTTTTGGAGCGCAAGGTTGAGCTCACTTCAGCAGCTGCCACCTGGCTCACCAGGCCTCTTAGATTGCAGCCTGTGGCCTGGCTGGACCTCACAGCCTGGTGGCTCCTCTGACCATCACTTTCTCCCTGCACTCAGGGACCTCTGATCTCTGGTAGCATAACTTCTGCTCTTCTTTCTCAGGGCCTCTACCCTGCCTTTTCCAGGAGATTTTGAGCTCCCAAGAACTGAGTCTGGTGTAGGCCATTCCAATAAAAGGAACACACTTCTCAGAACTGCAAAGTGCTCGCTGCCCATTTGGGGCAGATGATGGTGTTGGCTAAGCTGTGTTAATTTTCTTGAAATCACTATTTTGCTTAATAAACATTATTCGCATTGTTGGAAAAAAGCAGTCATCTCTTGAAGCTGCTTTTAAAATATTGAGTATTCCTGGACTGTGTTCAAATGAATATCAGATAGATGATTTCAGTGATAGCGGGTATCTCTGGGGCCCAGGCGGGGCTGGGAGCATGGTGGGCACAGTCAGTCAGCTGGACTGTCACAACCAACTGCACAGGGTGGATACTAATACCACACGCACTTCACAGGGGAGGAAACTAAGCAAGAAAATGATGCAATAATTGGTCAGGTTTAGGGAGCTAATAGGGAGCAGGGCTGGATTAGAACCCAGGACATCCGGCTGCATGCACCACAGGTTACACGGGAAGCACTGGCTGCCAGCACCCTGGCATGCCCTTGTCCCCTTCTTTACAAGGTAAACGTGCCCAGAGCAGTGGAGGGACAAACAGGGTTGGCCTTGTTGGGAATGGAGGCCAGACCGGTTGGACTGGCCAGGGTTGAAAAATTCCCCAGCCGGGCCCCACGGTGACAGTGACTACGGTGATGGCAGAGGGCCTAATGGAGAGGTCACTTGAGGCCTGCAGCAGCCCATCCCCACAGGCCTGGTCTGTGCTGAGCTCCCCAGAAGGCTTCCAGCGTGAGGTGGTCACCTCCTCCCCACTCAGCCTCAGACAGTAGTGGGAATGCACAGCCGCAGCACATGAAAGCAGGGCCCCCGACAAAGGGAAAAACGAAATCTCCCTTGAGCTATTTGCCCTGGCTGACTAACCCGAACTTTCCTTCTCAGGATGAAGAACAGCTCTGATGTTCTGATGTGGAAAAGCATCAAAGGCTGATCCCACAGCTGAGCGGTGACACAGTTGCTTGGCAGCCAGGGCCTCGGGAGCTTGCACCCGCGCCGCTTCCAAAGCCCAGACCCCAGTTCCACCCGCGTCGTTAGCAGCCAATATGCCGCTGGTTAGATGGCAGCTTCCTGGGCTACTCCCTGGCTTGCCTGTGTCCCTCCTCTTCTGTCCACAGCTCCCCTGACCCCCCACCTCTAGTGGGGACACGGACTCTGGCTTCCCTAACACCGTCTCTACCAGTGGCCAAGTTCAAAGCCAGTGGAAGGAGAGCCTGAGGAAACAGATGACCTTCCAGAAGGCTGGAGAACATGATTTCTAGAAAAGGGTTTTCTCAGAGGTTTCATCTTTTTTTCCCCCCTGAGGGCAAAAAGGGATCCATGTTCACTGTTGACATTTCAACAATTAGAAAAGTATGGAGATGAAAGTAGAGATCGCTGGGGAGCCCACTGTGGAGAGGGGCCCGCAGTTCCTGCCAACAGTCGCCTGCTTAAGTATCCAGGCGGCCTGGTGCGAACGCCTGGCCTAACTTGCACCCCTCTCCATACGTGGCCCCGTGGTCACCTTCCCCTCTTGGAGGCTTCTTGACGCATCTCTCCTACTGAACCATTCATCCTAAACCTCTTCCAGCATTTTCCTTAAAACACAAGCACTTCGCGCTGGAGGCAGCACTGAGCTCGCTTCAGTCTCTGCTTTTCGGCCAGAAGGAACCCGAAAAGAGGGCTGGGAACCAACCTCGGACAGCCACCGGCAGCTTTGCGAGCCTCTCCTGGAAATCCGAGGAAAGCAGAAGCACGACCCCACCCCTCCTTTGTTTTTAGAAATTAATAAAGCTTTCCCAACCCACAGCTCTCGTCAACTGGTAGCGCACAGTCAAATCGCGGCTTTTATTCCCAGCTCACCACGTCAAGTAAATAGACGTTTACAGGATAGACCGGCGGAAGATAGGCAATTCCCACTGCAGCGAATTCTTAATATATGAATTCACCCGACAGCGGTTTAGCATCAACTGGCAAAGCTAGAACAATGGGACGCAGGCAGGCCCGGCTCTGCGAGGTCAACCAGCAAGGTTATCTATATTCAATTACTGGTATCTACAAACTTGCATAGCTGTCAGCTGGTCAGGGCCCAGATGAAAACTCTCCATGCACTCAGCAAGCAAATATAGTTTCCGAGGAGAGCCTCAAATTAGCTCTGCGAATGACTTGGCCTCGAACGCGCAGAAGCCATCAGCCTTTGGGGACGTTTCTGCCGTCAGGGCCTCAATGTCTAAATTTGGGCATCGCCTTATAACTCTCTGTTCCCGAAGTAGGAAAGCACCTTAACCCTGGGCGACGATAAATTATCTCACTTAACAATAGATTAACTTAAGACACTTTTCCTGTACTGGGGACCTATTGTGAGGTGGACCCTAATCTCCAGCATCTCTTCTTCCCCGACGGCCCCACTAAAGACCTGTCGGTGGCAAGGAGACACAATAATTTGTTTTCTAACTCCCCCTCCGGAACCATATATCATGTGTGGGAACAAAGCTCCCCAACAACAGATATGGATCTGTTTCCTTTATCTGAGTTCCTCTTCCCAACAGGGGTGAGGCGGTGGGGAGACGTTTTCAGCGTGATGCTCCCCACGGGCTGGAAAGAGGACCCTCTAGCTCCCAGGCCCAGCTGGAGACGGGGTCAAGGTCTGGCTCCCCGGGGGGGACAGAGGGGGTGCCTGCGGGAAAGGAGGGCTTTTTGTTCACTGCCACATCCCACCGAGGCTTCAATCACACCTCTGTCCTCCTTGGCAGGTGCCTTTCCAGCCCACTCCCCATTTACAGGTCACCAGGGAGATTTACCGACTAGGCCAGTCAGGGTTAATCAATGCCGAGGTAATTTCTAGATTAGCTTGGGGAGGCTATAAATCGTGGGCCTTGTTAAGACTAGATGTCTTTGATTTTCTCGCTGGGCCAGAAGCACTGAGTTGTTACTCTCCCCCATCCATCCCCTGCTGCACCCAATATCTGTCACCTTCACGGTGTTGATGATCCCCCTTCCGACGACCCCCTTCCAGTCATGGGCTCACATGGTCCACTGAACCCAAAATTGAGGACTGTATATTCATAAGTGGAATTTAGATTAGTAAGGCCAGGCTTTGGGACAGAGGTAAAAATATGATCGTCATAAGAAACTATTTAACATGGGCTCATGTGGAGAGGGAAAGGCCAGGGGGAAAAATGTCTCTTCTGACTTTCAGTCAGTCTGGGACATGGTCCCGCTTCCAATCTGGGTCCCTGGGCCCACTTTGACAGAGCCGCCCTGTGTACAGCTGTAGACAGGCTCCTGGCCTTTGCAGGATTCTAGCTCATTTGTACGTTGTCCTAACCCCCTGCGTCAGATGACAATACCAATGAGGAGGACCCGGAGGCAGCGTGAGGGTTCAAACCCACGATTATCTAACTCCAAAGCCTGCTGCATCCTCATGGGGAGCACGGTGGTCGTGGGGGTGTTCAGGGTGGTGGTGGTATAGGTGATGCTGGTGATAATGATAGTGACAATGGTGGTCGTGGGAATAGCAGTGTGGTGATGGTGGCGGCGAAGGGTGGCAGTGGCGATAGTGGTCTTACGATCGCAGTGGTGGCGATGGCCGTAACGCTCTTCATGATGTGGCAGTGGTCCCGTCAGTGCCGATGGAGTGGACGGTGTTGGTAATGGTGATGCTGGTGGTTGTAGTGGTGATAATATCGGTAGTGGAAGAGCATGGAGGTGAAGGTTGGATATAAAGCATGAAGTCAGCCCTACTAAGCGACATACCAGGAAAAGACCGTGAAGCACAAGCATTGGGACCAGGGAAGCCACGAGGAACCTTCCAGCATACACTGCATTTCTAGATAATAATGTAGGACCAGGGCAAGACCAAGAAGAAAGCCCGAGAAAACCACTGGGGCTCAGGCTCTGGCCACCAACATCTTTGTAGATTGTGCTCTCTCCACTCTAAGGAGGAAGCGCCTCACCTTCAGCCCCCCCCAATAAAATTGCTCAGTAAAGATAATTACTTGTATCACCTAATCAATAGCGATTGCTCTGGCCCCTGCTTGTTCAATATCAGTGTCTGGGATCGCCAAATCTTGATGCTTCCCTCAAGACGCCAATTTCTGTTTAATGTTAGATAAAACACATCTATCAAGCCCATCTGTTCATGAGGTTTTATTGCATCATTAATAATACATACCTTTAAAAAATACGTTTTCGACCAATATGACATGAAATATGAGGTTGCAGATATGCTACACTTCCCAGTCATGGAACTTCCCATTGACAACTGAGCAACCCAAATCAATGTTGTATTAAGCAATCACAGGAAGTGATTATGGAATTTGAGAGACAACCAACGGGTAGGCGAAGAGAAACTACTTTTCTATTGATTGTTCTGAGAGAGAGAGAGAGGAGAGAGAGAGAGAGAGAGAGAGAGAGAGAGAGAGAAATAAAAAGCAGTCTCCATTCATGTGCAGAGGCTTGTTAGGGGAACTTCACTTGTAGGATTTGTCACCCCTAAAGTAGGCTAGTTCTTTGCCTTGTGTTCGGGTCACCAGTTCCAAAGGAGCACAGGGCTCCTTTGCCTTAATGTATGAAAACCAGGCTCAGCCTTCTCTGTGGAGAGGGGACAAGATACAGTTGCCCCATTAGAAGCACCCTGGCGATAGCGTGAGACCGGGACGCCCGCTGCTGAGGGTCATCTGTATGTAGAATAAACACGGGGTAAGCAGCCGGTTCTGAGAGGAGCTGTCTCCACGTCAAGACCCAGGACGGACAACCCCAGGCATGTCAGGCTGCACCCAAACCAAAAACAGCTGCAAGGCAACGCGGGGGGCAAGGGGAGGCGCCGCGGAGCGCTGAACAGGCCGCGGGCCTCTTGATCTGGAGAATCACATTTATTCTAATTGCCTCACTGTTGTGTTCATCGTAAACAATTTCGCCCACTCTCCTTAATTTCCTCATTAGAAAGGCTCTTTCATTTAGGAACAAGGCGATCATTAGTTTCACCTTCCCAGGTTGGTCCCTCTGCAGCGGATGACAGACGGAGTCCTCCTGATGAGCCGTTGCCTGTAAATATTTTGTTAGTAATTCATGCTAAGAGTCTACTACCTAGTTTGCTAATTATTTCATTAGCAGCGTAATAAATAGCAAGCGTCTTAAGCAGAGGGAACCTGTAAAGTGGGGTGTCGCATATGCTAAGAGGGCTGAGCGTCTCCTGAGCGAGCACAACCACGTCCGCGGCTCTCCCGGGGCGATGCGCACCCCGCCGGACACTCCTGTGTTCCGATGCTTGGGGCTGAGTGTACAGACCTGTGAGTTTATGTGCAGCTCCGGTCTAGGTGAGTTTTTACTGCACGTGTACACGCGGAATAGCCGAGTGTCTTAGATCCACAGGCTATGTCCGCGCCGCTTTATACGCAGCTGTGAACAGATGTGCGGCTTCACCTCAAGGGCTGCGACTGCGTGTGACACAGGCCGCGTGTTTCACGGTTTCTCTGCTCAGCCTCTGATAGAAACGAGGACTATTTCTACACAGAGATCAGCGAGATCAAACAACTGTTCAGTGTCACCAAACGGATCCCTCCATGTGAGCACAGCCTGGATCTCTCTCCCTCCTTTCTCCTCCCTCCTACCTTCATCTCTATTTTCTCTCAAAAAAAAAAAAAAAAAAAAAAAATCAGTGAAAATTATTTTAGTCTTACCTACCCATTGGTTTCATCTCAAATTTCATAATTATTTTCTGAAATTGCTTATTAATAGAGTATTGACTGGGCTCGAAGGACCCTTCTATGTTTGAATTGCTATGGTTCTAGAATTTTCTCTCTCCTTTTTCTTTTTTAAAATAAAGATTCCATTTTTCAAATTCCCAGACAAACGGTGGGGCCGCGCTGCACCTCTTCTCCCGGATGTGTGTGGCTTCCTTGATATTTCTCAGAGCCTTCTTCTCTTGACTGTTTCATTTGACTCTAGAAAGAGCTGTGGCAGCCCGGCAGGTATAGCTTCAAATCGGAGCCATTCGTTCTCGAGACGTGGCAGAAAGGTGCTACCTCCGTGTCACAAGGGGAAGACACTGACCATGTGTTTGTATTTATATGTATATTTTTAATTTTAACTGAATGTATTGGGGTGACATTGGTTAATAAATTATATGTTTCAGGTGTACCATTCTATACTTCATCTGTACACTGTGCTGTGTGCTCACCACCCCAAGTCAAGTCTCCTCCCATCCCCCTTGTCCCCCCCTTTACCTTCTTCTACCTGCCCCACCCCCTTTCCCTCTGGTGATCACCATGCTGATGTCTGTGTCTATGAGTTTTCTCTTTGCTTAATCCCTTCACCTTTTCACCCAGCCCAACCCCCTGCCCCTCTGACAGCTGTCAGCCTGCTCCCAGTATCCATGGGTCAGCTTCTATTTTGTGTGTTAGTTTACTTTGTTCTTTAGATTCCACATATGAGTGAGATCATGCGGTATTTGCCTTTCTCTGCCTGGCTTATTTCACTCCGCATAATGCTCTCCAGGTGCATCCACGCTGTCGCAAAAGGTAAGATTTCCTTCTTTTTTAGGGCTGCGTAGTAGTCCGTGGTGTGAATGTCCCACAGCTTTATTATCCACTCCTCTGCTAATGGGCACTTGGGCTCTTCCAGACCTCGGTTTGCAAACAGGAGATGTTGGGGGAAGTGTGATCATTGGGCAGGGGTTTGAAGCGAGACTTTTCACTGAATACTCTATACTGTTGGATTATGAGCTATGGGACTATGGTATCTCTCCAAAAAAATTAATCATCGTAAATTTACAAACAAAAATCCTCATTGATTTGGTTTATTCGATTAGCCCGGGAGGGGGGGGGATTTTATGACCATAGAGAACACTTTCTGCCAAAAATGGGCAAACATTTTAAAAATGGGACTGTGTGGTGTAATCTGCTGAACTCACAAATTAACTGGGGGGCTTCACAGTGACGGGCTGGCTTAGAGGTGAGTAGACACAGCCCAAGACAAACTCAAGCGAGATCTCCTGGGACGACTTGTAAGTACACAGGGGGCAGGGGAAGGCAGGGTGTGTGTGGAGGAAAGCTCAGGGCCCAGTTCTGAAGATAGCACTTAGGACTAAAAATGTGGGAGACAATGGCAAGGAACTTAGGGGACAGGTTTTTGAGGGGTATCTCTTTTCTCCTTACCCTCAGCTATGGTATTTTGAAACGGTGGTGTTGATCACGAAGGCTCCCTTTCAACCAGAATCAAAGGTGGTTGTTCCCACTCCACAGAGTGACGTGGGCCCTGTTGCAGGTCTCCAGGAGGGGGTGCCCACCAAGGGCATAATTTAGTTTATTCAGTTGAAATTAAGGATCTTTCTGAGCTGCAGCAGTAGACCAGGCAGCCATTAACCAAAGACAGCCATTCCCTCTGCTCATTTGTTTTCCATCTGTTTTTCCACACGAGTCCAAAACTCTACCCTTTCCTCTCCCATGTTTCTTCGTGAATCCCACGTGGACAAGACCGCAGATGACTGAAGGTAGACACCAGTGTTTTTCTTTCTTCTTTCTTAACACCAAGCTTCAAAAACATGTCTCAGTTTGTCTAAAAACAGTGCTATGATTGATCCACTTTATTTTTGATGGCTGCAATAAACACCTGCCCAAGGAAAGGGGAGAGGGGAAAGTAAAAACAAAACAGTGGATTCATCGGCTGGAGACGGTATTTATGTGTAAGTGATACTAAGCCTAAGCTAGGTAACTCAATAGTAAAATGGGCAGGTTTTAGGGCTGTTGCCATTAAGAAAATAACACTAATACAAGACACATGTGGGTGCTGGCCAGGACGCATCCCCAGAGCTCCCAGGCAGCCCGACCTGAGATCAAGGCTGCGAGCTCGGCCCCAGCTTGCAACCCTTGCTGTGATCTCAGGTTGGAATCTGCTAATATAATTTTCTGCCAGGTGGGGGGAATCCATGTGTTCCCCATGACACGTCAGGAAGTTTTGTTTTGATCCATTAGATCATGGAATCATTGACCCTTCAACTTCTGAGACCGTTAGGTTTTGCCTGGCCCTTTCTTAGAGGAGAGCCCAGAGAGATTAAGTGACTTACCCAAAATCACACAGTGAATTTATAACAGAACCAAGACCAGCGCCTACATATTGATAGCTGTTTTGCATTTAATGTGGCCAAAAAAATAAAGTGGACCCCACGTCATCTCTACTTAAGCACCATGCTTGGTTTGGGTACCATTCTAATCCTGAGTGACTGTTATGATAATGTATTCTTATACATCAAAGCACCTGTGAAATACAAGAACGCACATAAAAACAGTAAAAAATATGACTTGGGATTCTTTGGCTTGTGATTGCTGCCTTTTTTTGAGAGGGGGGAGGAAGAGGAGAGAGAGAAACATCGATGTGAGAATGAAGCATCCACCTGCTATCTCCTGCACGACCCTACCAGGGACTGAGCCTGCAACCCAGGCATGTGCCCTGGGCCCTGACCAGGGATCCAACCTTTCACTGTACAGTGTGACACCCATCCAGCTGAGCCATACTGACCAGGGCTGCCGCCTCCTTTTGAAGTCTTTTCTCTTTTTATTTTGTTCATGTTTTGGGTCTCAGCCTGAGGGTCACCAGTCAGGGGAACTCTCCCAAACCACCCAAGCCCAAGTTGCCCACCTCCCACCACTGCCCAGGCACCTTCAATCATCTTCCTGGTCCGTTTCCTTCACTGCAACGATCTTCTTTGTTCCTCTGTTCCTTTGTTGCCTTTCGCTCCTTCTAGAACGTGAGATCCAGGAGGGCAGTGTTCAGTGCTATATTCTCAGTGCTTGGTACACAGGGAGTCCTCAGTATACATTTTTACATGCATGAGTAAATTCCACTGAGTGCATGCGACTTTCCCTTCCTCAGACCTTCATGCCTCCTCTTTGATCCATCCTAGGGCACTTGTGTTCTGCCTTGAAAGAGCCCACCCCACCCCATCTAGCCTCCTTTACAGGGTTGGAAGGCCTTGAAGGCAGATGTATTAATATCCGCAGCAGTCCTCAGGATCGTGTCCTGCCCATGTTGGTTCTAAAATTTAATTGAGGCAGGCACACAGGTCAAGAGGTTTTGGAGCCCATCCAAAAATAAAAGCCAACTCCCCATTTCTGAACCACTGAGCTAAAAGGAAGGCATGCGTTTAAGGAGAGCTTCCATTGCAGCTAATTAATGTGTTTTGGTCTCTCCCTTTCTTCTGGACTTGAAGCTGGGCACAGCCAAACACTATGTTGAACAAAGATATCTTGGACCAAGTTCTTGTTTGTGTCTCCTGAACAGCTACTCCCAGCTGGCTTTATTTAAGTGATCATAGGATAAAATTTCAACACAATCTCCAGCGAACGTGACGAAAGACTGCTTCATCTATGGTCTCTGGGGCTGGTGCTCAGAGGTCGCTCAGGCCGAGAAGGGACCTAAGACCTTGACAAAGCCATCACTCCAGTGAAGAGCCCCACCCTGAGGCACCAGAAGACAGTGTTGACCAAGATTGCCAGTGAAGAGAGGTGAGCAGTGTCTTTGGAATCTGAGTTCGAATCACAGCTCTCTTAGAGGCTGTGACCTTAGGCTGCTGGACCTCAGTTTTCTCATCCAGAAAATGGGAATGCTACCTCACTTCTGTGGTTGACAAATGTTTGTGGCATGCCTGGAACAAAGAAGCCACTAAACACAGGGTAGTTACTACTACTCTTAGGACCACCGTTACCCTCCCCACTCTGTCTCTTGTATTTAAAATCCAAACCGATGTCTGTGCCTACAGGCCCCAGATGACCCAGCTCTGTCCTGTCTCAGGGCTTTTGCACTTGCTGTTCTTCCTACCCTGGTCCCACCTCCAAGCCCTAGCGCATGGCTGCTTCTTATATCTTCATGCAGATCTCAGCTCAAATGTCACCTCTCAGGGAGGCCTCCTCCAATGTCCTGATCACAAGGGCCACAGTGAAGCCCTCTCCATTGTGTCACCCCTTTATACACTCACACGCTCCCCATCCTCTGAAATTCCCCCCTTTATTCAATCAGTTGTTGTCTCTCTGCCCCATCGGCATCTGCAGTCCATCTGGTCCCTGGGAGTGGGGACCCTGCCAGCTTTTCTCACTGCTACATCTCAAGCGCCTGACACATAGTAGGTTCACAGTATAGATAAACAAACATATCTACGTGAGAACGATCCCCAAGAGGCAGGCCCAGCTAGATAATTTGCGGAGTCCGGTACAAGATGAAACGCAGGGCCCCTTATTCAAAGTACTAAGAATTTCAAGATGGCAACAGCAAAGCGTTAAACCAAGCTCAGAACCCCTGCCCAGCCTCAAGGGTGGCGTGCCCGTGAAGCCACCCCGCCCCGAGGCCTGGTAGACAGCTGTAGGAATGCTGCTGCTGGGCAAGGCCTCTGGAGAGTTCTCAGGTCACATGGGCCATGCAGACAGTTCAGGCCTGGCCTTTCTCCCAAAGGCTGGTTCCCGGCGGGTCCCATTCCTGCTCCCAACCTTTCTGTGGGACTCTTCCTATTTCCAGCCCCCCCCCTTTGGAGTTTTACTTCCGAATGGAGTCACATAATGAGGAGCTTGTAAAGGACAACCAGTGCAAGGGAACAATGGCTCTGAACCCACTAGAGTGAAGGGGAATGAGGGGGGCCCAGGAGCAGGGCTGCCCCATCCAGCTGTACAGGGTGCTCCCTGCAAAAGGCCCTCCTGAGGGAACAGTGGGACTGAGGCCCAGCCTGGGTTACAGTGACCCAGCCAAAAGTCCCACACAGGACTGCACCTGCCCAGGGGAAAGGGCACCACTTTCTCTGCAAGGACACACTATCTGCTTGACGAACCCACGTGCCTGCCTAGAGGGGGCGCCAGCTTCTAATTTGCTCGAAGGCACCATGAAGTTTAGCAACAGCCCTACCCAAGTAGCTGAGTGACCTAAAGCAAAAACAAACAGACAAATGCACAAACTAGATCATCTTGCACTGCTCAGTAGGCTGGGCTGCTGAGCAACCAGAAGCAGATGGAGACACCAACCAGGAGCATGGAGGCAGCCCACAAAGTCCACAGGGCGGCTGGGAGCATGTGGCCTGCAATGGAAAGGCACTGGGCAAAAGAGCTTCCCCCTGCTGGCCCGCAGGACGCAGCACATGTTCCTTGGGACCCAACAGGGACCCCAGTGCTGGCAGTTTCCTGGGACGTGTTTGCAGATGGGATTAGGAGGACAAGCAGAGAGGGAGCCTTGGTGCAGATTGAAATCAAAAGCTGGCTGCCTGGGGTGTTTGCGGGGTGGGAGACAACACCCGGTTTTCACTGGCGCTTGGCTCTGTGTGGCTTCGAAGGGTTCTTTTTTTTAAATATGTTTTTATTGATTTTTTTTTTTTTTTTAGAGAGAGAGAAAGGACGGGAGAGAGAGAGAGATCAGGGTGAGAGAACCATCACTCAGCTTCCTCCTACACGCCCCCTACTGGGGATAAAGCCTGAAACCCAAGCATGCGCCTCGACGGGAAATCGAACCAGCAACCTTTCGGTGCGCAGGACTAAGCTCAACCAACTGAGCCCCAGCGACCAGGGTGAGATGGGGATTACTGATTCTTGTTTTACAGGTAGGAAGCTAGAGTTCAGAGCAGCCAAAAGAGACTCAAGGTTCAGATAACCAAGAAGCAGTGTCCCTGGGATTAGAACCCAAGGACCAGGTACTGTTGGTTCTGCTTCCCTCTCAAAGTGAGGGCATCATAGGTCCTGTGTTCTGGGCTAACCCACTGTGGTCCAGATTCCATGCTGAAGCGCAGGCCCTTTCCCCTGCTCCGGATAAGAGCGCACGTGGAAGGGAAGTTCTTCATTTGCATGTTTCAAAAGTCACCTAACACGGTCAGTGGCAATCGGGAACTGAGCGAAGCCAGCATGTCGATGACAAACATGTTCCCAAACCCCTCTACACCCACACACCCTGGACCATGAGATTTACAACTGCCAAGGGCCTCGCCTTGGACAGAAACCAGCCCTCGGAGGCTAAACTCTCAGATGGAGAAAACATCCTGCCCTTTGCAAGCGCCTTCTCGCTCTCGGTTTTATTAACCAGAAGGCTGTGATCTGCATGTGGGGTTGTAGTACCAGTTTCCAGCTGGTGGAATCACAGAGCAAAGCCCTTTCTCCTGGAACCAGCCTGAAGACCACACCAAGCCCCCAGATGGGCAGTAAAATCTTTTAAACAGCTGCTGCCTGTGGCTCTGCTACTGCTGGAGCTGTGAGTTTATTTTATAGGGACCGTGGGCACGCAGAACCCTCCAGACTGAACATTAGAAACGCCGTGTTACGAAGGCTGGGTTATCTTCCCAGCACCGAGGGATGGGGGCAGCTCCCTGGAGTTTAGTTTGCGGAAGCCTAGTCTCTCCGACATCCTGGTGGGACCAGAGCATGGAACTCTTACCAGTAAGGGCATAACACAGTAGTAACAACATCCATGCATGGAACACTCAGCATGTGTTTAGCAGACGTTACCTCTTTTAATCTTCGTGACGACCCCATAAACAGGCACTATTTGGTCCATTCAACAGATGGATATTTTGAGGCTTAGAAAGGTTAAAGATTTTCCCAGAACTACGTGGCTGGGAAATGGTCCAGATGAGATTCAAACGAAGGTCTCCCTGACGATAAAGCCTTCGCCCTCATTTTGGGGGACATCCCCCCTACTCAGTGACTTCCATTCGCCTTTGGAACAAATGGTCTTGCAGGAAGTGAGCAAGTCCAGTAGGAAAAGGGGCCTTTTTAAGTCTCCCGGGTCTTCTCACTCCACATTTAATGTGTTGCCTCAGTTTCCCCAGCTGTAAAGTAAGAATGGGAAGGCTCTTCCTAGCATTGCATTGAGAAGTGACAAAGTAATAAATATAAAATTTTCAGCCGAGCACTTGGCACACGGTAAGGGTGCAGTAAGTGTTGGCTGTGATTTTTCCTCTCTGCCTTATGATGATCGTGTGTCCAGGGTGGATGGCAGCCTTGGTTCTGTCCCTCGAAGACCATTTCAGTGCCTGGATCGTGTTTGCCTTCGAAAGAAAAAGCTCTGGGAAAATTCAGCCTCACTTTATTTTTAGAAGCCAACCTGGTCCCCTCTTTCTTTCAGCATCATTTGTAGAAAGTTCTGAACATTCAAACCAGATCACGTTTAACCTTTTGCCCAACATAGCTTTGACTGCTGCAAACCCCTTTGGCTCTCGGAGGCCTGGCTTCCTTCAGGCTCAGGCTGTAAACGTTTGACTTTGATTTGAGATACATGACAATAAATTAGGGGACATTTATCAAAGCTGCTTTTTGCATAAATTACTGCATTATACAAATACACTTAGCAGGATCCTGCTTCTTTGATGTTGGGAGCAAAGATTTATGTGCGATGGAGTTTTTATTTATCTGCCCTGTTCACCTCGACAAGAGCTGGACATAGTCCTCAATTAGTTCCATACTTCTCGAAATGACATGTATCTCTCGCAACTTGAGTTGAGGGAACAAAGACGCGTAAGCCCCGTCCGAGTGGCCTTTTTAAGGAGATGAGAAGATTTATCTGACCCAGAGTGTCTCTGAATTCCTTTTCCTGAGAGCAGATTGAGTGGCATTTAAGTCTGTTGCTCTGGAACCTTCCTCTACCATTAAAAAAAAAAACGAATAGAAGAAAGGGCTTTCTCTTCTTTTCTATTATTATTATTATTTTATTATAAGAGAGTTAAAGAAACATAATACGTGTCCTCTAAATTCAAGTAGATAAAGGGGCACATGCACCCCCGTTGTCCCAGCTTCCGAGTTTCTGAATTGAGCCGCACTCAGTATGTGCCATAGGAGTGGGGCCAAGATTTTAGATTTCACAGGCCATTGACGATTTTCATGCATTCACTGAGGTGACCTCTAAAGTTACCATTTTCCTGTGCTTGACGTAAGAATATTTTATAAAGGAAAACGACCCCTCCGGTCACCGTCCTTTCACAGAAGATGACGCAGTTGTCAGAACACAGGATCTGAAGCAGGGAGCTGCGGTTCCCATCCCTTCAGAGCAGCCGCAGCCTGTTTCCGACAGCGGCTCATGGGCCGTTTCTAGTCCAGTTCTAGAAAGTCATGCAGGTAACCCACTGTGAGGGCAGGGGACCTGGGACAGAGATGCAGGTGGGGAAGCTGTGAGCGTCAGTCTCACCCAGGCAGGAGGGAGCGACAGTGCAGGAGGCACTGCAGGCAGAGGAGGGGGTGGCACCAGTTGCCAGGATTGGGGAGCGTCATCCCTGACCCCAGGAACCACATCTAATACCCAAGGCAGCCCCCTGTGGGGAGCAACCTGGAAATCAGAATAAGGCAGCTCCCCACTCAGCAGTAAGAAGTACACCTCCACCTTCCCCCCAAAACATGGGGGGAAGTAGCCCCCACCCCCCGTTTACACCCCAATCCTTACCCTCATCCTCAGTGCAGCTGTTGAAAATCCCTGAAGTGCAGACAAAGTGGGGGACGCGGGGAAGAAAACAGGTTCAACTGAGGGAAGGATCTGGTTGCGTACAGATGACAGGCATTTCAAAATGCGAGGAGAGTGGGACAAAGGAGGCAGAAATATTTAGGAGTAACAATGGCAATAGAATAATACTGGCATTTGTCTAGCACTTGTTCTGGCCAAGCACTAATGCACTGTGTCACTTAACCTTCCCTACAACCTGTGATGCGGGAACTGTTGTTGGCCCCATTTTACAGGTGAGCAAATCGAGGCTCCGAGAGGTTACATAGCTCTCCCTAGGTCCCTCAACTCATAAACTGTGGAGCTGGGGGACAAATCCAGTCCGACTGCAGAGCATTTCTACCGCCAGAAAGCCAGAAGGGTTGGAGCGACCGTGTGTGCATGAAGCTAGCAGCAGCAGACCTTCCTCACTAGGCCACCACCTTAAGGAGCCTGTGGAAGTTCATGAGCAAGGAGACGGAGCAAGAGGAGCCTTTCGTCCATGCCTGCCCGCAGGCGCCACTCTCACAGCCTCTCCACTGAGAGCTCCATGCAGGCAGCGTCCATGTGCTCGCCAGCAGGAGCTCAGGTCCAGAAAGGCGCCTCCTGCACGGCCAGGAATCTCCCCGACCTTGGCCATTGCCGCTAAGCCAAGGGCTCCCCACCACTCTGTGCAACCGTGAGCCTCCCACATCGAGGGTGGTCCGCTGAAGGTCACGGCTCAAGCTTCCAGACACTGGGCAGAAATACCCTTCGATCTCAGTGCACAGCAGGACCGGTGAAGGGTGGAGGCCAGCGGGCCCCTGACAAGCTCCTGAGTGTTTCATGGAAAGGGAAGAACTCCATGCTTTGTAGAATTCTGCTCTTTCCCGTAGCAGCTATCACCTCGACCATTTACCTACCTTCCCTGCTCCCCCCTTTCTACTTCTGGATATTTTGGATTGAACTACACCTGTCACGGGCTATTGTAAAGACGGAAGGAGCTTATGGGGCAAAGGGTGTCTAGCATGGTGCCTGACACATAGGAGGCGCTCAAGTTCAGCCACCTCCACTCTTCCCAAGCCCGTTCCAACTGGTAAGTATTATTTTTGTTATGATGATAAATCTTTAATAACTTTTAATTTTAGATTTACAGAGTTGTTCTGACGATAGTACAGAGCTCCTGTATGTTCTACACCCAGTTTTCCCTGCTATTAACATCTTATATTAGTGTGGTACATTTGTCATAGTTAATGAACGAATACGGATTATGTTATTATTAATTAAAGTCCATACTTTATTGGGATTTTCTCACTTTTTTCCTAATGTTCTTTTTCTGTTCCAGGATCCCACCAAGACTATGCTACATGTGCTCATGGTGTCTCCTTAGGCCCCTCTTGGCTGTGACCCGTGTCAGAATTCATTTGTTTCTGATGACCTCGACAGTTCTGAGCGGTACTGATCAGGCAGTTTAGCAGGATGGCCCTCGACTGAAATGTGTCCGGTGTTTTTCCCATGATTAGCTGAGTGATATGCTGTGGGCAGAGTAAATGCTGTTCTCAGCCCAGCGTATCACGGTGCCCACTCTCGACCTGACTTGCCACTGCCGATGCTGACCTTGACCACCTGGCTGAGGTGTGCATGTGGGACGCCTCCGCTGTAAACTTATTCTTTCTTGTCTCTTTTTCCATCCTGTCCACTTTGGAAGGAAGTTACTACGTGCCACATGTAAGGAGTGGGGAGAAATGCTCCTCTTTGAGGGCAGAGTAGCTACATCAATTGCTTTTCATTCTTCTGCACAGAGGATGGGCTTGTTCCCCACCCCTCTTTACTTATGAGCAATCATGTATTTACATCGGCATGGCTTTGTGGATATTTATTTTATCTTTTACGCTATATTCCAATATTTACTTTATGTTGTTGCTCAAATTGTTCTACCTCTGGCCATTGGGAGTCCTTCCGTTGGATCCTGCATCCCTCTGACATAGTCCATTGTTATGGGTTTGTTTTTCCGGTTGTGTTTCTGTTTTTCAGCACTCTCTCGCTTCCCAGCACTACAACATGCTCCAGAGCCGTCCTGCGTATTTCAGGCCCCTGTCCCAGAGTTCTAGAGTCAGCCACTTCTCCAGGCCCCAGTTCCTTCGATTGGAGGAGGGTATTAGAAACCAAGATCTGGACGCTAGGTGTGGACATGACACCTGGGATGTCATTACTTCTAAGTCCTCTCAGCTGACAGAGAAAGGAGAGACGTGTGTATGTGAACCGTGAACATACATCACATATGTATGAAAACGTCAACATGTAACTCTATGTTTCTATATTAAGCTAGACATGAGTTCACTCTGGTGTCCCCAAGTCTAATCCATCACCCACGGCTCATCCCGACCTCCTGTCCTTGCCTATCTTAACCCGCTCCCACTGTGAGGCCTGGCTCTCACCACCCCCACCCATTTCCTTGGTGGTTCAGCTCCAGTACACACAGAGTGATAGAGAATGAACACGGACCTTGTGGGAAACAGCTTTACCAACTAGAGCGCGTTCTTCGCCTGCAGTCTTACCATTCCACTCACGTCAAAGTTCCCAAGGTCAGCACCTTATCCGCCTTCCTCTGCAGTGAGACTGTTTCTCACATTTGGAACACAGTTAGCGCTGTGTCATATTCTGCATTCCATCTTGGGATCCCTCGACCTCCTAAATTATTATTTTTTCGTATATCTACGTTAAGGTTTACACCCTGTGCTGTGCAGTTCAATGGGTTTTGACAAATGCATAATATCTTGTATTCACCGTCACGAGAGTGTTCAAAACAGGATTGCTGACCCCCCAAAATGTACTATGCTCTACCTGTTCAACCCTCCCCCACCCCACCTCCAAACCCTGGCAACCACTGATCTTTGTACTGTCTTTATAGTTTTCGCTTTTCCAGAATGTCCTATAATTGAAATATAGCCTTTTCGGACTGGCTTCTTTCATGTAACAACACACTTCAGGTTCAGCCATATCTCTTCCTGGCTTGATAGCTCATGTGATTTCATTGCTGAGTAATATTCCATTTATGGATATACCACAGTGTGTTTATTTACTCACCTCCTGAAGGACTTCTTGGCCTCTTCCAGGTTTTGTGGTTACAAATAGAGCTGCTGTAAACATGACGTGCAGGTTTCTGCGTAGATGCTGTTTTCAAGTCAGCTTGGTAAATACCTACGGGTTCAGCTGCTGGATGGTATGTTTAGAGTACATTTAGTTCTTATAAGAAGCTATCAACCTGTCTTTCAAAGGGACTGTGGCCCTTGGTACTCCCGCCAGCAATGAGGGCGAGGCCCCTGCTGCCCATCCAGCACTGTCTGTTTTTTGGATTTTAGTTAATCCAATAGATGTGTAGTGATAGCTCATTGTGGTTTTAACTTGCAAAGCCTTAATAACAAATGATGGGGAGCATCTTGTCCTATGCTCCCTTGCCATCTGTGTATCTTTTTTGGTGAAGTATCCGTTCGAATCCTTTGTTCATATTTATAAAGGGTGGTTTGTGTTTTTTATCATTGAATTTCAGAGTTCTTTGTATTAGTTTATGTATTTTATTCTTGTCTTTGTCATAGTCTCTGAGCCAGCTCTGTCCACGTTGCCCCTGCCTCCCTAACCTGTACCACCCTGAGCCCAGAACACATGGAACGTTCCGTCACCCCAGCCGTGCGCATCCCGGCTCAGAGGAGGGAGCAGGGACGGACAGCTCAGCCAGGCTGAGTCCAGTCCCCTCGTGCTGTCCCAGGTCCCCTAGTGACCTCTGCATGGACCTCACTAGGTCATGGGCTTGGGGAAGCGCCCCTCCCGGCACCTCAGAGATGACTCAGCAGCAGTTTCAGACAACCACCTCCAGAGGCCGTAATGTTTTCCCCTGCCAGGGTCCTGTAAGAGCATTTCGTTCATTTTATACGTGAATACACTAAGACTCAGCTCACAGGTCTCACTGGGTGTTTTACCAGGAAAAGGTAGACAGAGTTGGATATATTTGGGATTAAATGCAGCTAAACTTTTTAATTCCTTCAAAATGCAACAGAGCCTGGCCGGGCGTGGCTCAGCGGTTGAGCGTCGACCTGGGATCCAGGCCATCGGGGTTCGGTTCCCGGTCAGGGCACATGCCCGGGTTGCAGGCTCGATCAGTGACTCTCTCATCATTGATGTTTCTATCTCTCTCTCTCCCTCTCCTTTCCTCTCTCTGAAATCAATAAAGATATATTTAAAAAAAAAAAAGCAACACATCAGCATTACACGGGTGCGCATGAGAAACACAGTCCTGGGCCCCACTCCAGACCCACTGACTCAGAGCCCGTCTTTCGCACAGCCCTGACCGTGGGTTCGAGTGTTCCTCGAGTTCAGGAGCGCCGCTCGTTCAGCGCCGTGTCCGACCGTCGCCGAGCATCCCGGGTGTGGCGAGCAGTGTGCTGAGCATTAAGGACTCGCCACAAAACAGTCAGCACCTGCCCTAGAGCAGACGCTGCGCCATCAATTGCTTCACGACTCATTGACAGGTTGACTGCGCTGTGAGTTATGCCAGAAGGAGGGTGGATTTGAGCATCAGGGCCTGAAGGACACGCGTGATCAAGCGGGCCGAAGACCCCGTGGGCAGGGAGTCCATGTGCATGGCGGGCCATGGAGGCGAGGCGGCTGGCAAAGATTCCCAGGCTTGTTGGATCCGGACGCCCTGCCGAGCGTTTAAGGGGAGTGATGGCCTGCAAAATACTGCCCTGGGAGTTATGACCAACCCAAGACCCAACAGGATGACTGAGCGGGAGCCTACAAACACCCACCTCTCCTGCCTCTCAAGGATAAGGCTACGCCACGCCACCCCGGCCGGGTCCCTGGGAGTCCCCCAGGGTGACAAGGAGAACCGAGGCCGTGGGCATCAGGCTGGCTGCCAGCCAGGCTGGACACACATGTGAGTTATTTTCATGGAGAAGCAAATTCTGGAAAATATGTGGCTGAGAAGCAACATAATTATCGCCCTCTAAAATTAGGCTCATAGTCTAAACAACCCCAAGTCTTCCTTCGGCAAAAAAACAAACAATCACAGGCAGGAAGCCTGCAGCAATGCCTGTCATGTTGGCCAACAGGCCTGCTAGTCTCCCCGCTGAGCTAAAAAGGCAAACAGCATGCAAAAATGTAAATATTATATTGTTTTTCAAATACCACCTATTCCATTCTCGCCCCGGCTGCCTCTGCCTGTCCACCTCGGCGCCCTCTGGATACCCTGCCCCTCCAGGCTTTGGCCTCGAAATACATAGATGTATTTTTTTTCAGAAGCCATTATCGAAACTGCTGATGTAATAAGGCCCTGGTATATGAAATTCACTTAATAACTCACGCTGCGTTATTTATTGTGAACCTGGGTGCATTCTCCTCGATTCCATTTCCCAGCGAAACGTAAGTGCAGCTTTCATCATGAGCGCCTGAATTTATGGCAAACAGACCAAGTGACATTAAGAAAGCCGCACAATCCCTTCATTCAGTCTTTAATAAGGAAGCCAAGGAAAAATTATCCTAGCTGGTTTTCGGGTGACAGCACAAGAACTTTCTGGAGTCAGAGAGTTAGCACCGCGCCTCCTTGTCAGCCCATTAAAAAGCAAAGCTGGCATGGCATGATATTAGAACCATGTGTGAGAAGGAATTTCTCCTCTGGTAAGACATTCCAAATACTGTCTCCCAGCCAAAGACTTTGGTGTTAGACTAATTTAAGCAGCATGTTGAAATCAGCGCTCAGGACTTTGATCATACGGAGATCGTTTGTTACAAATTGAACTGACCCAGTCTCTATTTCTGGCGGATCAGAACTCTGGATTTGTTGAATTAAATGCCTCATTTAGTGTCGTTTGCACATGAAAAGGAACGCTGCGCCCGGGAATCTGATAGTGAATTTTTCACCTAACCAACAGGTTTACTTTTTTATTACTTTTAAACCTAATCCATACTCGGTCCACACTGTTCCTAATAACCCCAGGGCTGTTCAGAGTGAAGTTTTAAATCAACTCCCATGTTATTGGGGGCAGGGGGGCGGTGGCAGGGCAGTCGAGTTGCTGAGCCATCCCTGAATTATCAAACCATGTAATAAAGAACATATTGGAGCCCGGATCCCAAAATAAAGGAGAAGAGAAGGCAAAATAAATTAGCCCTCGGTTGTTATTTACTGTCTAAATAACCCAGTTTCCTTTCATGACAACTGTGGGCTAAAACGGCAAAATGATTTCGCAGACGTATGATTTTTATGCTGTGGCCTGTCTGGTCCAGCTGAAACGCTGAGGGGGCGAGGCGGAAAGGGCACAGAATAGACCACTTCCACATATGGCTACACTTTCTTTTCATTTTTGAAGTTATAATATCTTTAACTGTAGATAATGATATTATAAACTGTCATTTAGTGCATTTTAAGTGTATTACATACATGAAACAGAGATCTAGAAGGAGCTGCAGCTGAGGTCTTAACAAAAACGTCGTGACTCAAATCCGCCAAGCAGGGGACAGGTCTTGGGGTTGCTAAGGGCCGCGCGGAACCGGATCCCCGCAAACGCAGACTGGAGGCCGGCTCCCGGGCGTCAATTGTGGTCCTGGCCCAGACTGGGCAGCGATGACTTAATAGTAATTAACTGTTAATTATTAACACTCAGGGGTCAACAAGCTACTTCGCAGTATGGTTTTACTTTTGCATTATTTGGTTCATCTGTAACTTTGATTCCCATCACTTAACTCCTGTTGGTGGGAGGTGGGGGAGTGTTCCTGAGCCACCCCTGCCTCTGCCATTGAACAGCCCTGACATCTCCTCAACTGGGGGGGGACCCCAAACACCTATAATTAGGCAGATGATTCTTCCTAAGCCCTGTGTGCAGTCAATTCATAAATATCCTCACCTGCAGGCTTAAAAGCGCCCCTTGAATGAGGACTGCCTTCATTTAAAATGAGAAGAATTCATGAATTATTATTATTTCTAACGTTACTGCTATCGTGGGCCAGGAAAATCAACAGATGCTTCCTGAGTCTTATTGGCATGAAGGTGAGGGTGATCTCCCTCCCTCCTTTGGAGAGAGAAAATGGTTACGAAACAGATAACGATAATAAATGTTTTATTGGTGAAAAAGGAAGATCGAATCTTTAATGAAACCAGGATGGGCTTAGAGATGAACTCCGTCTGAACTCGCCGGGATTCATGGAACTTCAATTAAAACAATTTCAGGAGGGCAGCGGACAGCAAGGCGCTTGGAAGTGTAATTAAAATTGAGCAAAATTTTAACACCAGGGTTTCTGGCAGGATCCTGACTATGTGTGGAGGCCCAGGGCAAGAGCGCAGTCGGGGCCAGGGAGGGCGTCTGTGGGGAAGGGGAGGATTCTAGGCGACACAGCGAAGAAATCCTGTGATGCTGGGTCCCAGGCATCAGCTCACAATATGTAATTTTTAATCCACTATTTTCACCTCTGTCCATATGGTTGCAGAAAACTGGCTTCTTGGGCTGGAAACAGGCCTTTTCAACCTGGAAACAGCCCTTCATGAAGCCACACACACAAGGATGTCAATAAAAGATCATAAAGCCCTGTGATGTTAAAAGCGTGGACTCTAGAGCCGGAGTCCCCGGGTTCAAATCTGGCTCTTCCGTGTACCGGCTGTGTGACCTTGAGCCGGTTATCGACCCTCTGCAGGCTTCATTTTCCCAGCTGTCAAATGGGATGGTGCTCGCACTCCCTCTCAGCATTAGTGAAGGTATTCCAAGGAAAGTGCTTAATGCAGTGCCTGGCTCCAAATTAGCACCTAGGAACTGTGAGCAAATCTTCATTAGGGCTGAAAATTAGGAAAGTTAACTCCAGAAATCCAGCCTCTGCTTTAAAGAGGCACAGGCCCCCACCAGATGTGGAACCAGCATGATGTGACCAAATGGAAGGGCTACGTGGGGAACCTGGGGGCCCCTGAGGAGCTCAGCACGGGAACGGCGTGGCTCTGACGCGAGAGCTGGGGCTCCCCTCTTCAAGAGGCTGGCATGGGAGACAGCAGCTAAGGCCTGGGACCTTGGGGAGACTCCCATTCAGCCTCACTGCAGGCAAGAGGAAAGGAAAGAAGAGATGGAAGGAGGGAGGGAGCGAAAAGGAGGGAGCTTTGTTAGGTGACACTCTGACCCCAGCTCAGCTCCACTGTCTTAGATCTCCCTGAAACAAACCTTTCTCTGACTTGAGCTAACACGAATGGGCTTCTGTTCCTTAGCCACCAAAAAGAGCTCTCTCCACCACTCTGAGCAGTCACATGAATGTCAGGGAGAGGTTTTCCGTAGTATGGCCAAGGGGAAGCCATGGTCACAGACACCCAGCTCCACGGGGCACAGTGGGGATAGGGTTTGCACCAGGCACCCCCCGAGTCTGCCCACGAATCACCTAGAACAGGTCAACACTCACTCTACCGGCCACTGGTCAAACCCAATAAGCACAAGTGGCCTTTCTCTCCCCCCAGGCTCCCACGTATAAGGGATCCATCCAGATGGCAGCTCTGGGCCCACCAGCCACCTAGAGAGAGAATCTCTCCACCAAACTTCCTGCAACTGAGAACTCGGGGCTGACTCAGCAGCCTCCCCAAGCTCTGGGGCCCCTGAGGCAGGAGCTCCACACTGGCTTTGGGGAATTAGCTCACGATTTTAAGTTAAGTCAACTTTCTAATGATATAGAGAATCTCAACTTATGAGTAACAGAAAAAAATTAATTACATATCCTTTGGATTGTCTTCATGATTTTTTTATAGCTGCTGCAGCAGAATTACCTTCCAAATTATATTGGACCCGGGTTATTAAAATGACTTTCAATTCCCTGAGTATACACAATGCCAGCCAGCCAGGCAGGGGAGCCAAAGCTCTGGAAAGCTCCTCCTGCCCCCTTTTTGCAGCTTCTTGCCGCTAAGCCGCATGCGGATAACTGAGAACTGACTGCTTCCACCTCCAATTAATCCATTTCCTCTGGTGTCTGGTATTTACTCCTAGACTTCCCTGGTTTCCAGTATAAACCGACACTCTTTTAATACTCCAAATCCATTAGACACTTTTCTTTTCCCTGGTGAACAAAGGAGAAATGTTTTCGTGCAACTTTATGGAAGCCATCAATCTCGGGGAGAGGCTGGCTACGCTCAACAGAATCCACATTATAACTTATGCAAAGCAGAGGGCGGGAGGCGTGGGGGAAATCCCCGCTTTCTTTGAGCAGTAGCAATGCATTAAAGAAAACATGCATTTCTGCTGAAATTCATATTGGTAAATGGATTTCCCATCTGAAACATTGTTTTTCACTAAGAGAAGCTTTTAATCCCCTTAAGTTCCTTTCTAATCTGCCTTGGAAGTGCTTGTCTCAGGCATATAGCAGTGATGATATAACAGATTTAATTTATTAGAACGAGACAGCAGCCAGCCCGGGGAGTGCAGCCCTCAGGCTGAGTGGGGCTGTCATTGCCGTGGGCGAAGCCTGTCCCACCTCCTCCCGAAGCCAGGCCCCTGCACTGCCAGGCGCTCCCAGTTCAGATGTCAGCTCCCCTGGCTCTTTCTGGAGCAGACACCCCAGCCTCATGAGGTAAATAAAGCCCTTTATTCTCTAAAGGTTAGTGTGAGGTGGAGGAAGGTGGCCCCTGCCTGCTCGACCTGCCCAATCCTGGGGGGGGGGGTGCAGAGACGGTTGGGTGGGAATAGAAAACACCCAGCATATAGGAGCAAGTGGCCAAAAGCTTGGCAGACGGTCTCAATGAGACAGTCACCTCCTACTGCCTAATCTGATGGGCCACCTCAGAGTAGCAAATGGCACCGATGGGCCAAGAATCAGAAGGACAGGAGATGGGAGGGCCACGCCCGAGTCTGCTTTCGACCAAGACAGGGCTAAAAATAATACCCAAGTCACCAAGCCCTGCTCACTGCAAATTCCGGTTGATCTGGGGAGGCCGCAGGGAACTTCTTCTGGTGGCTGGTGTTTCATTCTCTTGGACAGGGACAGCTCGAGATGTGAGCTGGTGAGTCCACCTGGCTGGGCTGTGCCCAGACCAGCATCGCGGCCCCAGGTGGGTCCGCACTTTCCCTTCCTCTGAACAGGGAGCTGTTCATTTACTCCCTCGGCCCATGCTTATTAAAGTCCCCTGAGCCCGCCTCTGACTCATGGGGATAACACCCCTTCCGTCACACACAGAGTGACATTATAGAGCACTCTCGAACCAGACAAACCCCTGCTCCAGCACTTACATGGTAGGAGGCCTCCCGTAAGGGATGCAACCTGGGGAGCTGCTATTTTCTCATCTGTGGAATGGGAACAGGGCCGTCTGCCTCCCGTGAGGAAGAAATGACATCGTTTTATAAAACATTAGCCGTGTGCCGGGCTCATAGAGTGCTGATTGATTGTAATGATCGTTGCAGATGTAGATTTACCCCTTCTGTTCACTCATCCATCCCACCAGACACTTACTGAGCATCTACAGTGTGCCGGGCTCTATGCCGGATGCTCTGCATCTGTGCCGGGGGAGACAGCAGGCGGTGGAGGGGGCCCAATAAAAGTAATTATTGAAGGACGTGCAATGCTGCCTTCATTCTTTCATTTAAATCACGCACTGGAGGTGGGGCTACGTGGAGGTGGGCAAAGGGGGCAATGAGAAGGTTTACCATAATGTCAACATTAAATTTTTTAATTAAAAAAAAATCTTTCTCTCTCTCTCTCTCTCTCTCTCTCACACACACACACACACACACAACACTAGATTAGGGGTCTTTGTCACATGTCACATGGCAAAGCTGAAAACAGTCAGGGTGGGGGTGTCTCAGGCAATCCTCCTCCCACACTTTTCCTCTGGTAGCATCTTCTAGAAAATAGGTTCCTGAATCTAGTCGATGTGGAAACGGTATAACACAAAACCACGTGCCCACGACCCCCATGGACCCAGGGCCTAGCCCATCCCGCGGCAAGTGTGGGCTTCGGTAGAAAACCATGCCCCGCGCTCGGTGGGAACCGGGGTCTGCTGTCTTCGGCCGATCAGAAGGAGGCCGGGAAGGAGAGGAGACTGGGGAACTTGACGCTTATTAAAAGCACTTGCTCCCAGGCCGCGCTCAGGCCCACATGGTGCCCAAGCCCGGGAACCCGGCCGCGGAGGGGTCAGCGCCCCGTCCTGACAGGCGTGAGCTGGGGAGTCTGGGCCGAAGATGGATGGGGGCGCGAAACACGCCCGTGACAGCGGTAATCCACACGACCCGGGAGCGCAGGCTGGTATTTTGGCCACTTCCCCACACTTTTTATGGCCTCTACATGGGGGGAGGGAATTTTCATCATTTCAGACATAAATAACTCCGTGAACAGTGTCGAGATCAGACACCTAAAAATTAACCACTCCGGGCAACACAAAGCCTTCGACGGCCAGATTTATTTCTCGGTTGCAGAGCTGCCTGAAGTTAGGCAGGGCTCCCAGGGACATTAAATCCAGCCCCACACTTTTACCATGATTCCTTGGAGAAGTCCCTGTCCTGCTCAGAGAGATGCCCGTGTCCCGATTTCCTCTGGCTCGGAGATTTTGTATCGCTCCCTCTCCCCTCACCCAGGGCCAACGACCTTTTCTCATTCTGTGTGGAGAATATATAAACGACAGGTTCATGCTGTCTCACTTCCCACCACCCAAACCCACAAAAGGGCCCACATTCAAACCCACTCTCTTTCAGGCTTCTGGGTATAGCAGAAGACATCCTCCCACCAGGGCCACCCTCCACTTGCGGCCTGAGGCCTCCCCCTTCTAAGAGTTTGCCCTTCTAGCTACACACACTCACTTTCCTCAACAGCCCCGCTTTCCCCTGGCTCACTCTCACCTGCAGGGACACGGTGCTCAGTGTCTCCCACGACAGAAAAGCAAAGCAAACCAAACCATCTTCCTGGATCCCTCGTCTCCAGCCAACTATGTTCTGTCTTCCTAATTCCCACCTGGGCAAAATCACATGCATGTGTTGCCTCCAAGCCCTGTCTCTGCTTCTCCAGCCAAGTCCAGCTTGACGGCGCCAGCACCCCACCAAAACTGACCTCATGTTTGTCAACGACTCCACAGTGTCCAATGCAGAGTCTCTCTCTGTCCTTCTCTTACTTGACTTCTCAGTCGAGTTCTCGGTCCCTCTTCAGTCGCTTTCTTTGCTCAGCAGCTGCTTCTTCCAACGGTCTCCTCTCTCTGGCTGCTGCTCCTCAGTCTTTTGTTGACCTGCCTTCTGCACCTGACACCTAGTTGTAGGAGGGCGCCTGGGATCAGTCCTCAGCCCCTTCCTTCTGCTTTGTTCATTCTCTCTACAGGTGAGCTCATTCATTCCATGGTTGCAAATACCACCTATATCCTACGGACTTTCAAAATTAGAGCCCCAGCCCAGAAAGTTCCCCTGAGCTCTGCCTTGTATATCTAGGTGCCTTCCTGACATCTCCCCTTGGACGTCTAACAGGCGTCTCACCTTGACGGCTTACAGAACAAGAAACACAGCCAGCTTTTTAGACGCGCCAGCGGGGTTCAAACTCACTGAGAGTTAGTAAAATGCAAATGAAAACGAACTGAGATATTTTCTACCAATCGGTTGGCAAAGAGAGATCAAAACATCCGAAAATGCAGTTGATAAGGATTCCAGGGGAAAGGTACTTTTGTATATTGGTAGGGAATATAAATTGGTATAATCGCTTTCAGGGCAAGTAGTCAATAGGTATGAAAATGAAAACCATGCATCGCTTTGGCCTGCAAGTCTACTTCTAAGAATGTATCTAGTTGATACATTAAATTAATATATTCAACAAATGTATGTATTTCCATTAGTAGTTATTCAATAGATATAGTCACACACCTGCAAGTGGATGTTGAAAGCATTCAGGAAACCATCTAATGCCAGCAATAGGAGTCCCACCGTGTAAGTGAAAGTTAGTTCCACAGGGGAATAGCACTTAATTGTAAGAATGGAAGAAGTCTTTAGAAGCTAATACAGAAAAATCTGCAAGATATAATGTTAAATGAAAAAAAATTAAGGTGGCCCTGGCTGGTGTGACTCAGTTGGTTGGAGCATTGTCTTATACATCTAAAGGTCATGGGTTCGATTCCCGGTCAGGGCACATAACCACGTTTCAGGTTCAGTCCCCACAGGGCATGTGTGGGAGGCAACCGATCAATGTTTCACTATCCCTTCCTCTCTCTAAAATCAATGAAAGCAATGTCCTCAAGTGAGGATTTTTTTAAAAATTAAGGTACAGAATGGGTATAATATGGTACTATTGGTATTTAAAAAGGGCACTAGAGACAGAGGTACTCACACAAAAGCACTTACATAAATACAAAATATTATTGGAAGAAAACACACAAAACTTGCAACAGGGACTACCTTTGGGGCAGTGGAACCAGAAGACCAGTTTCTAAGGGATCAGGATATATTCTCTGTAACTATCTGTACTACTGGAATTCTATTTTCCCAGGTTTTTCAGTTATTTCAGTTTCATTTTAAAAATAAAGTTCTTTATTAATACCTTGTCTTCTCTCCTTTCACCTCTCCACAGAGGCCTTCCTGGACCACCCTATTTATGTCAGGCGCTCCTATCTTTTTTCGTTCCCTATCAGAACAGCTTCACTTTTAACTACTTTAAATATTGAGGTTCCAAGGAAAATTTCAATCAAAAAAGACCTCTGCTTACTTCTTCAGAGAGACTGCCCTGTGCACCCCATGTGAAATCATAGCCTCACCACTGTCCCTCTCAAGTCTTTACCCTGCTTCTTTCTTCTTTCAGTGCATTTATCAGCACCTGACGTGTTACATATATTTCTTGTTTACCATTGTCCTTCCCCCGTTAGAATGGAAGCTCCTGGAGAGCAGAAATCTTGCCCACATTGTCCATAGCTCTATCCCCTGGGGCTGGAAGACTGCTTGGCACATTGCGGATACCCAATAAATATTTGTTGAATGAATGAATGGTCCTACTGCTAAGGGAAAACAAATAAATAATAAGCCAGGCAGGGAAAGACAAATATCACATGATCTCACTTATATGTGGAATCTAAAGAACATAATAAACTGATGAACGAAATAGATTCAGTGACGTGGAAGCATAGATCAGACTGAGGAAGGAGGGGGTCAGTGGGAGGGGAGAGATTAACCAAAGAATTTATACACATATATGCACAACCCAAGGACACAGACAAGAGTGTGGGGAAGGCCTGGGGCGGGGAGTGGGTGCGGGATGGAGGGGGTCAAATGAGAAAAAGGGGACACCTGTAATATTTTCAAAGATAAAGATAAATTTTAAAAAAGGAGCTTAAAGGCCACCTTAAAGGTCTAGAAAAGAAAATATCTGAGGCCGTGAGTTTAGTTCTGGGTCTGAAATCCAGTTACATCAGCAGCACCCTGTCCAGGCTGTGTCAACATCGGCCTGCTGAACAAAGGGCCTGGGGACACATCATAGCACCAAGTGACAGAATGAAAATGAGGGAGACAGGAGAGGGTAAGCTCTACAGAAGAAGCCCAGAAGTGTGGTGCGTGGGAGAAACGAGCCATAGAGAGCAGACGGAAGGGAGTCTTCAGCAAAACCCCAAGAGGAAGTGCCTTCCCTAGGAAATCAGGGCTGGAGAGAGGAGAGAAACACGAAAGATCAGAGGGAGGCCTTAGGCCTTTATCTCACCTGGTAGAGCTGAGCTCCAGCCTCTGATGATATCAGACACACACGGTGTAGGAGCAGAAGGCCAAGGGGAAGAGCTGATGGGTCATTGCATAACCTCAAGTCACAGCGACCTGGCTAAGGGCAGGAGAGCCATGACTCAACAAGTTCTTGGGCAGCAGGCAGACAGTGGAGCCACCAGGGACCCGAGATCCCCTGCCCCCGGTGTCCAGCTCCTCCCAAAGAAGTCTTCTGGCGTTGCAGGACCGCCTAGCTTCCCACTGACTTCAGAAAACAGTGTTCTCAGCCCTAGTGCTTCAGTGGCTGCATGGATCCTGCCGGGGCCTCCTGGAACCTCCCAGAACCTCAGGAAACTGCGTGTTTTCTAAATTGTACTTTTATGCTCAGCAAGCCCTCGGGCTACCTGGTTAAAAGTTTACACTAAAAAACCCTTCATAATTGGTTCGTTTGAGGGGTGCCCTCTGCACAGCCATCAAGGCAGGCCGCGTTCATTAGCAGCCGTTCACTAAGCCCGGGCAGGGAGGCGGCAATCATCCCGGGGCTCCGAGCGCCGCGGGCAGGCCTCGAGCCCACCCGCAGGCCCGCACGAATCCATGTGGGGCGAGAAAGCATGGTGCGGGCCCTCCTAACCCACGCTTCCTCCACCCTGGCACCAGTGCCACTTGGAAATTCTTTGCTGGGGGCTGCCCTGTGCCTTGTGGGGTGTTCAGCAGCCTCCCTCGGCTCCACTCACTAGATGCCAGTCGCTCCTCTCTAGTTGTGACAACCAAACATGTCCTCAGACAGTTCCAAATGTCACTGGGGGGCAAAGTGGCCCCAGGTTGAGAACCACCCTTCTAATTTTCTATCCATTTGAACAACTGAAATTCAGAAGAAAGAGTCAACTCAGAGAAGACATTTCTTGAAGGTCTCCTACCCACTAAGCAGTGGCGAGGGGCCCTAAGCTGGGGTGCACGCGGCCCCAAGCACCCCTCTAGAGTGAAGGGGGAACCAAAGCCTTGGTTCCTTATCAGTGACCCAGTTTCACGGCTGGGCTCTCCTGCGGGAGGGGAGGGCGGGGTGAGGTCCGACGGCTGCATTAGGGGAGAACAGAGGACAGGGGGGTGAAGGCTGAAAAGCTCCTCCAGAGGAAGGCCTCAGAAATGCTTGCTTTTTGCCTCTTGTGTGAAGGGATGTTCGGCGGTGAATCATGTAAGTTAATTACAGAGGCCACTGCGGAGCTGAGCGAAGCCCGGCTGAGCTGAGCTGAGCTGAGCTTGCGCAACCCCGGGCAGCAGGGCAGCCTCACCGAGGCTGATGTGCACGGTAGTAACTGGCACTCAGCACTCCTGGCTCCGAGCCGGTGCCAGGAAAAACAGAAAAGCCGTCAAGGACCACACAGCAGCGTTTATCACACCTTCTAGTGAGAGGGGGCCACCGTGCCCCCTGCAGTGGTCTTTGAGACTGACCGGTGGGCCTCGAGGGGTGTTGCTGAGCCTGGTGGATGGGTTGGTGGTGGGGGCAGGCGGGGGGGTAGGGGAAGCCGGTGCAGATGGGGGTGGAGGAGGAATGGAGGACTGAGATAGAGGGACAGGTGAGGCTCAGGTGCATGTCACTGCATTGCATTAAGTGGCAGTGAAATGCTCCCAAAGAGTTGGCCCTGACAAAGGCCAGGTCCCTCAGAGATTTAAGTAGGAATATTTACAGACCGTGGGTAAGCAGGCTGCCTCCTGGTGCCTCCAAGGACTGCCAGGGTGCAATGGGACAGGAGAATTTGGGAATATCCAACACTCTTGCCCAAGTACTGGGAGTAATTTCAAGCAGACAGGCCCTGGAGTTGATAGAAATGTAGCAAGTGGAGAGTTAAGAAGCACCTTTCCCAAAATGTAGCACAGTTGTCCCAGGTGGCACAGAGATGTTCTGGGGTGATTTAGGGACAGTTTCCCTGACATTGAATCACATGGGGACAGAGGCATTCCTTCTCACGTCTTTGAGCACTTCTGATGAGGCCAAGGAGAACGTCTTGGCTTGGTTCTGGGAGATCTTCAACACAGCTTCCATGTGGGGTCATCTCCCTCCCTTTAGCCAAAGATAGAACAGACCTCAGGCTCAAGCCTTGGGCAAGCAAGGATATCTGGCCAGAATTTAAAGACATTGGCTTTTATTTTTTCCTTTTAAAGTCAAATTTATCGAGGCAAAATTTACATACAGTAAAATTCGCCATTTTTAGTGTATAGTGAGTTTTGACAAACACATACAGTTGTATAACCACCATAGCCATCAAGATACAGAATATTTCCACCACTTAAAAGGCTACCTCAGGGCCCTTGAGGTCAACTGGATTACTAGCTCCGTGGGAGTAGAAAGCTAACCTTCCCAGGCCTGAGGATTCTGAGCTGAAAGAAACCCACAAACTCAACTCAAGCTCACGTTAAGTACAAAAGAGAATTTATGTGTTCATATAAAAAAGTCTTCAGGTATGGCTGGATCCAGAAGCCAAATTATGTCATCAGGCCTTAGTCTTGCCTTTTCTCCCACTCAGCCCTGTTTCCCTCTGTCTTAACCCATCTCAAGCAAGCTTTTCCTCACGGTGAAAAGCTGGTCTGCGACACCCCGAGTTAGCATTTCCCCCTCCAGTGACCCCCATGGAAAGAAGGTACCTCTTTCCTAGTTATTCCCACAAGAGTTCGGGGACTGAATCTTTTTGAACTACTATTGAATTGTATGTCCACCTCTAAAGCACGCACTGTGGTCAAGTGATTAAACATCCTGATTTGTCAGGCCTGGATCACAGGCCCACCCTTCAACCAATCACTGAGGCTAGACAGGGGCTACACCTGAACTAATCACTATGGGTAGTGACTTGTCTACTCCGATTGACTAGTCCTAGGTCACCTGCCCAGGCCTGGAAATAGGAAGTGCAGAGTCAGCCTCCTTTGTACCATGTGGACTGAGTGTGAGAGAGAGAAAGGTAGATTTCTTCAGAGGGAAGTGTATAAACAAGCAGACATTGCTTACACAATGGACAGTCAGGGAAAGAAGATTCTAGAACAAGCACTGGCATGCTGAGGACAGGGGTTTGGGATGTTTCATCGGACAGCCAGCCCCGTGCCTCTCTGCCCTACCCGGATCATGACTCACACTTCAGCAAGCCACTGCCAGCTTCAGCCCACTCCCCTGGCCCAGGCAGAGCAGCACCCACATGGCTTCGCACCCCGTGGGAGGTCTGGGAGCTGACACTGCCTCAGCCGCCCGGAGCCCTGACACCCACTTCAACCGGGGGTCCTGCTCTGGTGGCTGACCACCGGGCGCCCACCGCCCCCACCCTCCCTTCCAGCCCACAGCCTCTCCAGCACAGCCTAATCTCTGGAACAGGTGGGAGGCCTGGGCCCCGACTCTCAGCTTTCATGGCCAGGAGCACAGCAAGGGGAAACTCATTACATGGCTTTAACGGGGTTTAAAGGCGTTAAAGAGTCCTGTGGGCCAAATTAAGGGGCCTCAACTTACAAGCTGAGTTATGAAGAGATCTAAGGCATGTTTAGGCCGAGAGCAGGAGCCCAAAACTGTGTCTAGCCCAGTTGCAGTGAAAAAAATGTGCACCCCGAGGAGTTACTAAGCAGAAGGAAATAACAGGTGCTGGAGGCCTGGGCTGGGGATGGAGAATGCCCCAGGGCAAGGCTAACCTTCCCTCCACAAAGGGTACAAAACCCAGGCACGACCCTCCAAGAGGCAGCTAGTTAAATAAATGAAGGTATAATAAAGGTCTGTCTTCAGGCTGGGATACTACACGACTGTTAAAAAGAACGGGATATGTCTGCATGAACTGACACTGAACGGTTTCCGAGAAATAGGACTAAGTTAAAAATAAAAATACACTCAATGTAGAAGTGTGTATTATAAGCTATTGTACAGCGTATAAACACATGCACATACATACACGCCATTTAGGTTGAACCATCTGACACTTCTATTTTTGTAAATCAAAATATTTACGTGTGTAAGTCATATCTCTGTCTACATCATTTCCTCGCATGGAGAGTATCTTTGGCAATTTGCACAGGACACTGATAACCACAGTTTTCTCTAGACCGGAGATTTTTAGCCATGTTCCATCTCATGGCACACACAAACTAATTACTATAATTCTGCAGCACACCAAAAAAAACTAATTTTTGTCGCTCTGACAAAAAAATAGGTATAATTTTGATCCATTAACACCGGATGGCTATTGTGTTGGCTGTTGTCGGTTTTCTACCTGACAATCTAAGGAAGAGAGGTCAGTGCCCCTGAGTAAATAGTCAGGTACTGCATGTTTTAAAAACGCTTGCTGCTCACCGGTTGAAAATCACTGCTCTAGAGACATCCTATGGGCCTGGGGATCAAGTATATAAATAAATAGATTCATACTTATAAAAAAAAAATAAAGAGTTGTAAACAGTCACTTGCCAGTGCATAATCTTTCATGTCACTAGAATCTTTGAAGTCCTGTGCCTATTTTATATTTGGGGGAAATATTTTCAGAAATATATTACTTTCACTATGCAGAGTGTTTATACATACATCATTATCCCACTCAGTCCTCACAATACTCGTGGGCAGTAAGTACTATCAACAGTCCCATTTTACAGATGATGAACCTGAGGGAGAAAGGGTGAGAGATGCACAGTCAGGTATGTCTGGCTCCAAAGGCCACATCCTTGACCACGAGAAGTGCCACGTTTCCTCCCACAAGGGTGATCAACTCAGACCAGAACCTCCTCCGTTCTGCCCCAGTTCTCCTCCTAAAACAGCTTCTGTGAGCCCAGCAATCAGCTAGGGGCTCCTCTCTCTTGCTCAGAGGTCACTTGGCCTGTGGGAGGAAGGGTGAGGCCTTCCTCTGATGGTGCAGGGCACCAGGATCTGCCCAGGAGGCCAAGGGGTGCTGACTTGTGGTCCTCTGAGACTATAAAGGTTCTATGTGAGCCCCCAGGTGACCCTTTGTCTCACAGGCCAGGTTCCAAACACATCTAGTCAATGGTGTCACCTAAGATCCAGAATAAACAAGTATTCAGGGCACAAGTAAAGCTAGTCACTACTCACTGTCCCCTCCCCCCACAAAAAATTAAAGCTTTGCTATGTGATTTTTTTCAAAAGTTGCTATCATGGGGACAATTGGAATTTTGACGGACATGTATAATACTTATTTTACATATGGCAGAGGACACAAACTCTCGTCAGTGCCTAGGGCCTCCGTATTAGTTAGAGTCCTATCAGCTGTTATAACAAACAAACCCCAAAAATGTCTGATGGTGCAAACACAATAGAAAGTTATTTCTCACTAGTAAAGTCTGATGCGGGTGCTCCTGGTCAGCGCACGGCTCTGCTCCAAGTGCTGATTCAGGGCTTTTTGTACGGTGTGCTCTGCTGTATTTATTATGTGGTTCCCGAATCTTCGCTGGCATCAAGTGCAGGAGGGGAAAGCGTGGAGGACTGCATGTGGGAGGTGTTCCCAGGCTGGGCTGAAGGCCGTACACATCTGCACGAATTCCACTGCCTATAACTCAGCCACATGGCACAGTCTAAGAGAAGGTTATAGGTTTGCTAAATGGCTGGCCAGTCTCTGAAACAACCTCCAAAGGTCTTAATCTGACCCTGATGGTGAAACTGGTTCATTCCCAACCCTAGGCTGGATACAGAACGGAGAAGGGGGCCATGTCTCCATCCCCATTAGGTGTCTGAGATAAGGAACTCTTCAACAAAGAATGAGAGATTAAAAATGACTTTGAATGTAATGTATCGCCTTAAGAAGAAGATACGCTATCAAAACATAGGTTAGAAGGAGCAGGATTTCCCACTTCCAAATCCTTTCATATCCTAAGTAGTTGCTTGGCACCTACTATAAGCCAGACCTTCGGCTAGTCCCCAGGGATAGAAGGACAAGCTGTCAGGAGCTCAGTTTTCTGAGGCAGACAGACATTAGTCATGTAGTCACACAGAGGCACGGTCCCCGGGCTGGCTCCGTGCTGGTTCCTCCAGAAGCCGCCCTAGAGAAGAGGTTCGAATGAAGGTGGTATCAGGAAGGTGATTCCAGGAGGCGAGGAGGCTCATCAGGGCGGGAAAGGGGGACATCTTCCAGCATGTTCCCACGGGGACAGCTGGAGCTCATCCCACTGGGGAGCTTTGGGGAGCCCCGCAGAACATGCACCTTCCAGTGCTCCCACCAGGGGGGCAAGGGAGCTGGGCTACTTACACACGACTGCCCACATCTTGGCGATGCTGATGTCCCGGCACTCCTGGCCTGGTGTGCAAGTGGGCACAGCAGACTCCACAGCCAGAGAAAGGGGGCAGATGCTGGCAGTCAAAGTTGGGCCACCAGCTTACGCTGACACGGCGAGAGCTAAGGACGCTGGGCACCGAGGGCATCGGCTGCCTCACCCGGGCACCAGGAGTGAGAAAGCAACGAAAATGAGTCAGGCAGAGCGCCAGGCAGCGTGGGCTCTGGAGCCAGGGCCCCCAGCCTCAATCCCGGCTCTCGCCCGGGGCAGCCAGGGGACCCTCCGGCACGTCCACAGCTCTCGGCCTCGGTGTCCTCAACTTTAAGAGGGTCCAATAACAACGAGGCTGTGCACCTGAAACTAATACAAAATAACGCTGAACGTAAACTGTAATTGAAAACTAAAATTAAATAAGTAAATGGGGCAAATAATAGCACCTGCCTCCTAGGGCGGCTGGTGATTAAACGGGACAGTTCTTTAGAGGGTGGCATTTGGGTTCTCCCCTCCTCGCTCACTCTCCCGAGCAGGTGGCTTCCTCTCCTAGTCAGTCATCACATGGTCACAAATCACGTGGCACTTTTGGCCTCTCCTCTGGAAACCAAACTTCCCATGACCCAGGGACTGGCAAACTCCCCGCCTGGCCGCCCTCGGCGCTCAGTTGATCCCGCCGGACACCCGATAGCCCATTTGTACGTGACGGCATTTACTTCTCTGTTTGTCGGATTCCAGCCCCAGGCCAGTTCCGAGCACGGTCACGGGGAGAACAGTGTCCCCTCTGTTCCCCCCCAGCCATTCATGTCGACTTTTGTTTCACTAAAATAACACCGAGCTGGAGGGTATTTTCTTAACACCACCAAGCCCTGTGGAAAATGCGCGGCCGGTGGCTGCTCCTTGCCGCCGATAACGACCTGGTGATGTATAGGTGGCCCCCTGCTCCCGCGGGCCGGGTGACCCCGGGACGAGGGTCGCGCTTATCTCCCAGGACATCTCCGAGCGCCTGGGATTCCATTTCACAGCGGGGCCCGGGGCCGCGGTTCCCCCATGTGCTCCTGAGCCAAGTGGGCTCGTCCTGCTCGGGGCTGGAGCGGATTACGGCTGATCACTCGCCTAAACCGGGACATCTGAGAATGTTGAAGACAGAAAAGAAGGGGGCTCCCCAAACCCAAACAAACACGGACTTCAAGGGAGGCTCGGGCACTAACCATTAAAACCCAGTCCCGGGAAGAGCGGGCTCCGGGAGTCAAAGGCCTCTTCAAAGCCCACGGTCTGGCCAACCTGCCCGGAGTGGCTCTCAGCACAGCCTCTTAGCAGCTTCATCAATCACACGGCGGCAGCTTTATGCCAAAGGTGCTATTTAAAAAAAAAAAAAAAAAATTAAAAATGGACTTGTCCAAAGGGGCTTTAAAAAAAATGTCCCAAAACCCACCACTTTCTTTATTAAAGTTCACAGAAAATAAATATCAAATTTCTTTCAGCCTGAATTTTCTCTCCAACTATAATCATAGAAACTAGAGATGGAGAAAAGAAAAGTGTGGGGGGGGCCTCTATTGGGTAACTTTTTCCATAATTTGCGCAATAAAATTTGGTGCTGGGGTCCTCGCAAATTCACTTTCCCATCTGTTCTCGAGAAATCGAACAGAGCCCCACCGACCGATTGCTGAGAGCAGTGCCAATTCTAGAAATTTCTAAAAATGTTGCAGAACAACAATAAAAGAAAGAGAAAGAAGAAAGAAAGAGAGAGAGAGAGAGAGAGAGAGAGAGAAGAAAGAAAGAAAGAAAGAAAGAAAGAAAGAAAGAAAGAAAGAAAGAAAGAAAGAAAGAAAGAAAGAAAGAAAGAAAGAAAGAAAGAAAGAAACTTCCTTTGAATGTCAGCCCAGTCATGAGATGGGATTAAACTTCCTCTCTGATTCATTCTTCAAAACCTCAATGTCGATTTTATCAGAAACAGATCTCACGCCCTGCTGCTGCTCCCGGGTCAGTCTCAGTCCTGGGCCCACGTCTTCATTAAAGCGCATCTGTTTGGTGTGCTTGGGAGATATCATAACAGATCGGGTGCGATTCCTTCTTTGTTCATGAAAAAAAAAATGCCCTGACCTTTGCTTGCTTTCTTAGGGTAACTAGAGGTGACAAAAATCACAAAGCTCTATATTTCCCTGAAAGGGCCCCAAACCTCCGGTAGTGAACGTAGCCAGACTCTGGCCACTGGGATGTGTGGGACAGTTACCGCTGCCACCAAAGTTTGCTCCGTGTAGCTTTGGAAGATACTCGAGTGACTGCACATGTCCCCAAAGCCGAAAGGAGCAATTTAAGGCCCTTCACCCCCCCACTCCGTGGACCTTGGCAGGGATGCCTCCTTTTCTCACTAACCTTAACTAAGCCACTTAAAAAGAAAATGAAGGGGGGCATGGGGCAAATCTTTATAGATCGCCATCAAAACCTGACCACAAATGGTTCCAATTTGCCGTAGTGATTAAATCTATGTGAGTCTGAGGGTTTTCATTCAGGTCATTTGCTGCTTTGGAGTTTCGCTGCACGCCTGGCTAAGAAAACGAACTTAGGAGTCACCGGCCAGCGCGGAGACGGAAGAAGGTGACTAGACAAACCCCAAGCAGGGCTTAAGTGGGTGTAGAAAAGAAAGACTCCGAATTCTATATGTGGATCTAAGTGTAGAGGGATTAGGGCCGCCTCTGTGCCTGGCAGGCCGGCCCCAAGCCCCAGCCACAGCCTGGGATCAAAGTAACAGCCACCAGTTTGTCAATATGCTAAGCTGGGTGTTTACACAAAAGTGTCAGCGCGTGCGTTTCACCACAAAGAGGCTCGTACATTGGAAGATTAATTACTTCCAAAACAGGGACTGTGGGTAAACCCCGGTGCTCCAGAGCCTAGCCTCCTTGGGGTATTTGCTGGGCCCCGGGATGAAATGTGTTGCCAAAGGCAGAGAGCTGGGGGCCCGCACTGAGACGGTGATGGAGGCCCATCTCGGTACCAGTACTTTACCTGAGCACATGTGCCTGGCTGGCATTTCACTTTCCCTGGATACATAGCCCGGACTCCACGTGGTCCAAAGCCCCTGTGTGGGGTGTGAAGGTGGGAGAATCTATTTCTCAGAGCCCCTCTGGTGGCAAGCAAAGCCTTGATGCCAGCTTGGGGCTCTACAAGCAGGTGGTGTCCTGCCCATTCACTCTTTTGTTTTCAAGGGGAAAATGACCCAGCCAGGGGTGGGGTGCTGCCATGAGGTTCCACAGTGTGGCTGATACCTTGGGCTCTCAGGGGCTGCCCCCAGGACTCCAGGAGCTCCTGACACTGAGAAGGCATGGAAAGTATTTTTGAAGAAAAGGTGGAGTAAGTGCAAAAGAAATCTTTCCCCAAACCCTCACTGGGACCCCATAGCCCTGCCCCTCCGGTCATGGATGCCAGTGTGGATATTTGCTGTAAGCTTCCTTAGGGGAGCATGAGGTCTCACAAGAGAACCTGCAAGGCCAAAAGATTGAGGAAAGAAAGAACATGTTCTTCTGAGTTCCACTCTGGGGTCTAAAGTTCATGCACTCATTCAATCATTCATTCATTCATCCTTCAACAAATATTGACTGAGCAGCCACTATGGGCCAGGCACTGTTCCAGGCACAGGGGACCCTGGGTGGAACAAAGCTGATGAGATCCATACCTTCAGGAAGCTCAAGGTGGAGCAGGAGTAACCTAATAACCTAGCTTATAAGCCAGGTAATGAAAGTTAATAATGTCAACAGCCTTCTTTGGAATAGCAGTTAGAACAGCCATTCTGAAGAGTGACAGGACAGGTGTTCCAGGCAGAGGGAACAGCAAGGGCAAAGGCCTGGATGTGGGAAGGTCCAGGCCACAAGTGTGACTGGAGAGCAGGGAGGGAAGAAGTCATAGTGAAAAGTCACTGGAGGGCTCTAGTCGGGGAAGGATGGTCAGACTGACATTTTAGGACATCCATCTCGCTGGACCAGAGGCAGTTACACTCTGCGCCAGCCATACTGGTCTCCTTGCTTTTCCCCAAACATGCCCCAAATATGTTCCTGCCTCGGAGCCTTTGTACTAACTTTCCTCCTCTATCGAGGCTCTTGTCCCAAAGAGCCACATGACCTGTCCTTACCTGCTCAGGTCTTGTCTCCAGTGTCTCTCCATATCATGTGACCGTCCCTGACCACATGGCTGTAAAAGTACACCCGGTCCCCAGAACTTCCTGGGCCCCCATCCTGCTGTATCTGTCTCCGCAGCACTTAGCTAGTATAGAGCATACGTATGTTGAAGTGTTTGTCCCCAGTCAAATGTAAACGCGCCTGGTACATGGTGAGTACTCAATAAATATTTGTCGAACACATTGAGTGGTGGAGTGGACTCAGCTGGTCAATTAACCTCTCAGAACCCCGGTTTCTCTTTGTGTCAAACAGGCTTCATAGTACCCACTCCAAAGGTGATTCATAACCACTCATAGTTTACTTATTAATAGCTTATTCGTTCAGTCATTGTTTAAGAAATGTTTATTGAGCATCTTCTATATGCCAGGAACTGTGCTGCATTTAAAGGGGAGGATGTACCGAAGTAGCTAATGGAATAGACAGTTTGTTAGGCTTAGGACCTAAAGGCTTAAAGGAACTAATAGGGAACCTACTGTGTGCTAGAAAGATTGCCTAGATGGATCCCCACAGAAGAGGGTGGCCAGCAGTGTCACTCACAGCCAGCGTGGACTTTGGTTCCAGGACCAGGTAGGCCTTCATTGTCATCTTGGCTGTGCTGTGACCTTCCACCTGCCCTACCCCCACACCCATTCTCTTTCTTTGCCCTGTCCCTTGGGGCTGACGCCCGGGACTTCGCACCCAGGTATCCATGTTCTCTGGCTCCCAGCTGGCCAAAAAAAGGTCAGGGAGAAGAGAACAGAATATCTATTTTCTGCTCTCTTCTTGCTTTGGGCAGCGGCCACAGCTCTCCAAGGCCACAGCTCCTGGTGGGCAGTGTCGTCTGAGGGGCCCTGCCCTGGCAGAGCTCTGATGTCCCTGTCTCCTCCCTCCTTTCACGCATGTAGGTAGTAACAGCACCCTGCTACCCTGCTAGTCTCTGGGGTGCTGGTCCTGCCCTTCATTTTCCCTGAAAGCAGGCCCTTCCCTAAAGAACTCTGAACCATCTCAATTGGAACCTAATTTCCTGCTGGGACTCTGCCAGTAGACCAACCACATCAATTCATAGTGTAGAAAGTGGCCATCGTCTTAGTCTGTCTGGGCTGCTATGACAAAAACACCATAGACTGGGTGGCGTACCCATAACAGACAATGATTTCTCACAGTTCTGGAGGCTGGAAGTTCAAGATCAGGGTGAGTTATGGTCAGGTGAGGTCTCTCCTCCAGGTCACAGACTTCTTGTCCTGTCCTCAACATGGCAGAAGGGGCTGGGGAGCTCTGTGGGGTCTCTTTTACAAGAGTTCTGACCCCACTCCTGAGAGCCCCCCCTCATGGCCTACGCACCTTCAAAGGCCCCACCTCCAATGACCATCACGTTGGGGGTTAGGATTTTAACATGTGCATTTGGGGGGATACAACACAGCAGTCTTGTATATTTCTTAAAACAATTGATATAGGTATATACAGATATAAACATACATATATACATGCTATATTTACTCCCCACCCTGCCCTCCTAGTATTTGGAAATACACACTAGCTAAACTTCTGACATAACCCTAAGGCAGTGATTTTCAACTTTTTTCATCGCACGGCACACATAAACTAATTACTAAAATTCTGCGGCACACCAAAAACTGTTATATTTTTTACCAATCTGACCAAAAAAAAAATAGGTGTAATTTTGCTTCATTCACACTGGATGACTATGGTTGGGTTGGCTGTTGCCATTTTTTTATTTGATCATCTGAGGGAATAGGGGTCAGTGCCCTGACGAAACAGTCAGGTACGCATGTTTGAGACATTCTGGCGCACCCTGGTTGAAAATCGCTGCCTGAAGAGGTCACCCCTGGCCCGTGGCCCACCCTGAGGTCCTGCCCCTCTTCTCCTCCCACCAGCATGCTGCCGACTGATGTTAAGAGCACCCATGCGTAGTGCCCTGTGGAGCTTGCTGGAGGCATCTACGTCTGCTAGCACCCACTGCCACGGGCTCCCCACTCACGGCAACAGCCGTGCCCACACCTTGGGATCAAACCGGTGAGTTTCCTTCCAGCTTATCAATTGCAACTTGTCCTCAGGTCAAGCGGGGAGCCAGCTGTGGGAAGAACAAAGTGTAAACTTGAGGAATAAATTGTCATTCCCCAGGGGCATGGGTGCTGGGATGCATTCTTTCCGCAGCATTCATTCATTCATTCATTCATTCCTCTTTTCTCCCAGCCAAGGATATGCTGGGCATGATGCTAGGCTCTGGGGACCCAGAGATGAACTGGCCACACAAGGTCTGAGGCTTCGGGAAGCTCTGCTGGGGAAAGAGGAATGGACACGCGCAAACCAGTTTGCTGAGCCCGCAGTTGCAGGCAGGAGGAAGTGCTCTAAGGATCAGCGGGTTCCCTCCATTCCAGAATGGGCCAGAGACCCAAGTGAAGCTGTGTAGAAGCAGAGAGGCCCTGGGATGCTTTCCAAAGGCCGTCACCGTCTAGCGATTGGCTGCTGATTGCCAGGCATTGTTCTAAGGAGACCAGGGGCAGCGAGAGCACTAACGCTGCAGAGAATGCTGTGAACACGGTTAATTACAAGACCACTAATGGAGATACATGTTGTTCAACAAGAAAAATGGGTTGGATGGCCTCGCTGGTGTCCAGGAAGCCGGTTCAAGGTTGCCCCACACTCTCCCTTGCCTTATCTCCCATTTCGATCAGCTCCATGGTTGCAAAATGGAGGTGTTATCACTGTCATCGGCTGGCATCTGACTGTAGATAGGACTGAACAAATCCCAGTGAGCCCAGTACCTGGAAGCTCACTTCTGGGTACAAGGTGCCCAGTGGCAGGGTGTAGCCCGAAAGACTCACCCGGGCAGCAATCGAGAAGACAGATAAAAGGGTTGGTTCTTGTAGTCACAGTCTGTTCAGAAACTCCCTGGTGGCCACAGGTTTAGGGAAGGTTCCCACCCTCCCACAGGGCTGGGGCAATGCCTTAGGTCATAGCAGGAAGGACTTTGAAAACAGTGGGAGAAGGTGCCACGCTTGAGCGTCTAAAACACTGGAGGTGGAGAGCTGGGCCCAGATAAGAGACAGGCGTCAGGGTCAGGCCTCAGCAAATACACAGGCCCAGACCCCGGCCCCTCCTCGACCCTCACGGCCTCCGTAATTCAATTCCCAGAGCAGGTGAAATTTCAAAGGCCGTGCTGTGGATCAAGAGAGATGGTCAGGTGGGTTTCGTAAAGCTCCTGGCTCTTTGAGCCAAGGGACAGAAGGAGCGCAGGAAAAATGATATTGACTCAGCAACTGGAGTTAAAAGTAAATACTGTCAGTGTAAATAATTAGGCTTTTAAAGAGAGCATTTCACACCGGCTCATGGGCGCCCATGGCAGCTGGGGAGAACACAGGATAAGCATAAATTGCTGAGGGCGCCTCTGCCTTTCCCAGTCCATCTTTAGGGAATAAGAGGTGTGGGGAGGGGAATGGAGAGTGGTTGGGGGTCCCAGGACCCTGTGACTTGTCTGCACATGTTGGGTACCTTGTCCATGGAGCATCTGTCTGATTTTTGCAGGGCTTGTGACTCTCCCTAAAGTTGAGAAGGGCTGGTCTTTAGAGGTTCAGAAATGAGCACTACAGGCCCCAGGGGAACAGGCATTTGGGTGCACAGGGCCTGGGACTACATTTACCTCGGACGCCCCTGGGTTCCAGGTAACGCAGGGGAGGCACTTCATCCAGGCTGGAGTGAAATCAAGTCAGCACATGGCAAATAGGCACCTGCAGGTCTACCTGCCCAAGGGTGCTGTCACCCAATAGTTCCTGGGCAGCTTTGAGGGGCCAAACCCTTTTACAACTTAACTCAGTCCACCTGCTGGTGAAGCTGCAAAGTAGGAACTATTACCCCATTTGATGGGTGAGGAATCTGGCCTTTAAGGAGGTGGAACAACTTGTCCAGGCCACCCACCGGTTAGGAGAAGCAGCAGGATTGGAACCCAGAGCCACCTGCTCAAAAGGACATAATCCTCCACAGCTGGGATAGAGGGCAGAACCAGGTGCTTTTCCAGAGGAGGCCCCAGTGTCCAGGCCTTCTCGACCACAGGCCCTCATGCCCAGCCTGTCAAACAGGTCAAGGGCCCCAGGCCCAGAGAGAAAACTCATCCTTCCCCATCTGACCTGTCCTTTTCAGGAGTAGGTGAAACCAGTTCTCAAACGTCACTCTAACTTGGGCTGAAGCAATGCAGGGCAGGGGAGGAGATGGGAACGTGCCCTGGGGCTTCCCAAAGAGCCACCCAGCTCTCCCAGGAGATGCCCAAGGTGATCATGAGTCACAGACAATTCTTTAACTTCCAGCTAAAACCACACAACAGGCTATGAAGGCTGTAAATCGCTGCCTGGTGCTGAGGGCCACACTCTCCCGCTCTGCCACGTAGGATCCGAGGCCTGGCCTTTAACTTTCTACTTGCAGACTTAAGGGAGAACCCTCAGGAGTGAGCAAGGCCAGGTGCCTGATTCAGAACCAGAGGGTAGAAAAGTGACATGACACGATTGTATCCTACAGGACGGGAAGGAACTTGCTGGGTTCTGCAGGGTTCTCGGTGGCGAGTGGGCCTTGGGATGCCTGACTTCTCTCTCCTCCTACCTTCCTACCCAATGCACTTACGCCAGATCCCCCTGGGCACTTGGGAGGGGGCAGCTGGGTGTGAGCATATGTGGAGCTGACAGCCCAGGTGGGCATGGTGTGTTGGGGGACGGGGGTCCTGCTGGCCTCACCACCCTGGGGACGTTGTCTCAGCTCCTGCACAGACTGGGTGCAGGCCCAGCCCTCCCGGGCACACCTGGGACATGCCGAAGTGCGTGTCCACAAACTGGAGGTGTGCAGAAAGAACCAGGGGCACACAAATGAACATTTTTTACTTTGATACATATTATTGGTAACTTATTAATGTGATTTGGGGGAGAAAAATTCAGCCTCACTCATATTTGACCCGCAATTGGAGAGGCAGCCTGTTTAGGGGTTTGGAGCCCCACAGCCTAGGTTTGAATCAGCATGACCTTGGGCAGGTGACTTCATCAATCTGTGCCTCAGTTTCCTCATATGTTAAATGGGGGGAAACCACCTCAGGGAGTTGATATTGACTAAGTTTATATAAAGTGCTCACTGCAGTGCCTGACCTATTTGAGGGTCCTCTGAGTGATACTTGTTACTACTGTATTGCAGATATTATTGCTCATAACAATGCTAAATTTACTTACGTTTAAAAAGTGGTTTGAGTGTGTGTATGTGTGTGTGTGTGTGTGTAATATGTAAAGACCATTGCAGAGAGTGTGGGACACCGAAAGCCTGGGAAGGTGGGATGCAAAAGCTTGTAGCTTGGGGCACACTAACCTTCCAGCTGGTTTTCTCACCCTGTGGTCCTGTGGACTCCCAGGGGAGCTGGCCTGCTGTGCCCACAATCGAAGCTTGGCCCTGGTAACCAGCTGTGCCACAGGGCCCTTTACCAAACGCAGCCAGGCTCTCCACGTGGCCGGGGGGCGGGGGAAGAGGGTGCCCATTGTTTCCCAACAAGTTCCCCCAGCTTCTCTCTCCAACCTCCTACCAGAAACCTAGAGAGAGCTAATAAGCGGAGTGGCCTGACTCATCTGACTTAAGATGGCAGGAGATTCTCTGCAGCTTCAGACGTTCCCACTCTGCCCACATCTCTGGCCCAAGAAAGCAGCCTGAAGTGTCCAGGTCCCGTGAGATACTAGGCCAAGGGCTTCTTCTTGCAGAGAGTCATGGAAAGACTTCGCCCACACACCTGTGAGCCAGCCCTGCCCTGCTGAGCCCAGGCCACATGCCTTCAATGTCCTGGTACAACCTCAGAGAGGTGGCCCAACAGCATTACTACACTCCCTTGAAATACAGGGACCCTCTGAAAGGAACTTTGAAAGGATTCTGCTTTTTGTGTCAGGACCAAATGTCCTTGGAGGGGAACCAAGATTAACTTGCCTTATCTTGAAGTCCATCTGACAATCAACTGGGTCATGGCAAAGTTCCATTGCAGGTAGAGAAATCTAAGCCATCCTCGAACACCTAGGCTCCCCACTAAATCTTTGGGGGGGTGACCTCCTAGTGACCCCAGCCCTGCCATCCGACAAGCATGGCCTGGGCCTTTCTCACACACACCCGAGCGAGACCCCTGCACCCTAGGCTTCCTTGGGAAAGGGAGAGATGGAAGAGTGTGAAGGAGACCTTGGGGTGTCCCACATTCTTGGGAGCAGTGGAGAGGCTGATTGAACTTGAGTAGGACCCTCGACTTAGGATGAGTGATGTCTTCACAAAAGTAGTCACACAGCATGGATCTGGTGTAGGGACAAACTGATAACGGGAACTGAAAACAGGGCCTCAAAAAGATGCATTCACGTGTAGAATGCAGTTTACGGGACTTCGCTGATGTCAAAAAAAACTAAAAAGGTCTATTCTATAAAAGATGCTGGCAAACTGATCAACCATTTGTTGGGAGGAACACAATTAAATCATTACTATAACATACACCCACACAGTACTATGAACTCCAGAGGCACTAAAAGATCTAATGGTTTTCAAAATTATATGAACATTATGTTAGGTAAAATAAACCAGTCACCAAAGGACAAATACTGTATGATTGCACTTATAGCAGGTCCCTAGAGTAATCAAACCCATGGAGAAAGAAAGTAGAGTGGTGGTTGTGTGGGGCTGGGGGAGGGAAGTGGGGAGTTAGTGTTTAGTGGGGACAGAGTTTCGGTTGGGAAGATGGAAAAGTTCTGGAGATGGGTGGTGGTGCTGGATGTGCAGCAATGTGAATGCACTTAATGCCACTGAACTGAAGACTTAAAAAAGTGATTAAGATGGTAAATTTAATGTGATGTGTCTTTTAACCACAATTAAAGATAATTTTTAGGAGTACTATTTCTAAAAATTATATGAGCATTAAGAACAATGTGAGGTAATAGTTTCATAATTATGGGGTGCGGAGGGCCTTTTTGGCATCTCAGGCGCAGCATGGAATCTAGACTCCACACGAGAAGAGGTTGGCAGAGTTACGGTCACGGCTGCAACAAGACTGACAAAGATCCCTAAGGCACTTTTTAAATGACAGCCAGAAGAACAAGAGGTTCCTAACTCTCAGCCACCTTCTCCAGATTGGCCTTGTCACACAATACCTATTGTATGATTTATCTATTTTTCCTTTGGACTCTTATTTACACACAAGAAAATGCACCCACGTTAAGTGCCCATTTCCATGAGTCTTGACAAACTCATGTACCCATGTAACCACCTCTCAGATCACGACATGGGACTTTTCCATCCCCTCCAAACGTGCTTTCGGGCCCCGCACATCTAGCCTGTCCCCACCCCTGGGCTCCAGCACCCTGGTCGCTGTTGCCACAATTTGCCTTTTCTAAGAAAGCCATGCAGATGGGATTAGCGAGCACACAGTCTTGTGCTCCTGACTTCTCTCACTTAATGCAATGCTTTCTGTGCCCCGATATTTTGTCCCTTTTTCTCCTTCATTGTACAGCAGTGTCACCATTTCTTTATTTGCCTCTTGATGGATGTTTGGGTCGTTTCCAATTGGGGATTATCAAGATTAATACCAGGATGAACATTTGCATATAATAAACACGGACATAGGTTTCCACTTCTCCTGGGGAAATACCTAGGAATGGAATTGCTGGATCGCGTGGCAAACGTGGGTTTTAAATGAAATTTTAACTTCAATTCATTTTTCGAAAGACAACTTGTTGTCACTATTATTGAAAGGCAGTACTGTTTCCCATAAATCGGAGCTCACCAACATAATAAAAACCTCAAGATTTAAATATACATAATGGTATTGGCTTTTGTATGCAAATGCCATGAGCATGCGACCTTATGCAAAGCAATGTTTGTACACGCCTAGGAGGCACTGCGGCCTGCCAGAGGCTTGAGCCTTAGGTTAGTCCCAAGAACTCTCTCTGCTAAAGGGGAGATTAGCAGGTGTTACAGAGGCTTTAAAGGCCGGGCTGTCTTTGAGGGATGGACCGACTGTAATTCAGTGTTCCTTAGTGTGAGGCAGGTATGCCACCTGTAATCACCACACATACTTCAGAGAGCAGGAACAAAAGGTGACAAACAGGCAGCCAGTGATCTTGCTCACTTCTGCGGTCAAGGAGAAAGCCCTTCCAGCCACATATATCTATTTATTTAACAAAAAAATTATTAAGTGCTTATCATGGGCCATTATTACCGTTGTGTGTGTTTTACAACTATTAGCTATTTAATAACAGAGAAGGTAGAACCACTTCTTATGAGAGGTAAAGGGACTGAAAAGCGCGCTTGGTTGGTCCTGAGGAGAGTAAGGTTTTTGACTCAGTAACATTCCAAGTTACTGCATGTGGGATTGTGGAGCCGCTGCTCGAGTCAGAAGACACAGTCACAGGTGAGCCCGGTCACAAAGCTTGCAGGGCCCAGCAAACCTCACTCCTCTAGGCCCAACGCCAAGTTCCATGTCGTAGCAGCCATAGCCCCAGCACTGCCCACGGTCATGGGTCTGGAGTCAGGTCCAGGGTCCAGACCCTGCCACTTACCAGATTACAATCTTGGGCAAGCTCTTAGTCTCTCACTGCCTCAGTTTCCTCACCTGAGAAATGGGAATAAAAATAGGACCTGCTCCTTGGCTCTGTATGTTAATTGGAAGAATGACATGAGAAAACTAAGGAAAGGCATTGAGCTTGGTGCCAGGCAAGTAACCCTCAATGAATGTCAGATGTTGTTGTTATAACAATAACATAAAGCATCAGTACACAGGGTTCTCTGTGGTTAAGGAGATTATGGTGAGACGTCAATAAGTGGCTGTTGTCGAATGGTCACTATGTGCTTGGCACTGCTTAGGCTCTGGATCTCTGGTGATAGAAAAGGAAACGCAGGACAGGTCCTTCCCTTCATGAAGCCTGTACTCAGTGGGAGATAGAAAATAAGCATCAAAAACAATAGATAAACAAGATAATTTCAAGCTCCAATAAGAGCTATGAAGATGATATACTAGAATAATTTGTTACAAAGAAATTGGGTTCTCTTTGGGTTGGTCAGCAAGGGCCTCCCTGAGGGTCTATGAAGTTGAGACCTAAGTGAAAATGAAGAGTTGGAAGAGGCTTTGAAAAGATAGGAGGGAGATGGAATGATGGTGATCATTCTAAGGTGAAAGATTAGCATGTACAAAGGCCCTGGGTTCACTGAATTTGAGGGCAGAATAGGCCAGAGGTAAGAGGCAGGTAAAAACTTGATTATTTGAGGCCTGAAAGCCATTCAAGAAATTTGTATTTTGTTCTGGTTGGAACAGAAATGTTTTCCTTAAAGTGTTTTAAGCCAGGGAAAGATGTGATTGAATTTGAGTTGCAGAAAGTTCATGCCGTCTGCTATGCAGAGATCAAACCATGGGGGACAAGAGCAGAAGCAGGGAGCCCAATTTGGAGGCTGTCACAGGAACCTAATAAAGAGATGTTGGTGGCTTGTCTTGGCTGGTCAGTAGGTTTTTGCCCCTGGCAACTGGGAGCAGCGTTGCCACTGCCTAAGAAGGGTAACGATGGGAGAGGGGCAGGTGCATTGGGAGCATTTTCAGTTTGAGGTTGTAAACAGTTGTAGTATAAATGTAAGGGGAAGAGGCTACCTGTCTGGAGTCCAGGGGAGAGATCTGGGCTGGAAATGAACCTTCCAGATAAAACTGTAATGTATTCTAAAGCGATGATAGCAAATGACATCACCCAGAGAGACAGAGAACAGTTACAGAGAACAGGACAAGCTCTTCACCATTCAGTGGCCCAGTAGAGAAGTACATTTGAGACTTGCCACGTCCCACATCTTCCTCTTGGAGATTCCCAATGCACACCAGTGCATTAAATGATCTGATAAGTCCTGCAGTTAGTAAAAAAGCCTGTTTGACTTAGGATTTCCCAAACTGTATTTGATCATGGCAACCTTTTTACAGAAAAAAACAATCAACGAGGCACGGAGTGCTAAGCAGATCAAGAACTCACGTCGGGTGCTCCCAAAAGAGTGGAGCTAGGGCAGTTTATTCCTAGGAGAACATCAAGAACAGGGTGGGCGAACTGCTTCTCTACGGGGCCTGAGAGGACAGGTTCGAGCCTTCGTGGGCTGTGTGGTGTCTGTTGCATCTACTCAGCTCTACCACAGTAGCCCAAGAGGAGCCACGGATCATCTATAACTGAGTGGGCGCGGCTGGGTTCCAGCAAAACTGCCTCGCCCAGCCCAGGCGTGGCCCACGGGCCATAGTTTGTTGACGTCACCCCCTGGTCTAGGGTAAGCAGGTCTAAAGAGGGCAAAAGGCAGAGGGAGGGGTGGTCCAGGGAGAGAACAGGGCAGCGCAGGGCCGGGGGCAGAGGGGGCCGGCCGCCTGGGGTGGTCCCTGCCCTCGCGTGGGTGCTCTCCACAGCCCGGGGGAGGGAGGCGGCCGGTGCCCGGCTGCGCAGGTTCAGACGCGGGGCTCGGGGGTTAAGCAGCCTCCCCAGCTGGGACCCAGCTCAGGTCACCTGCCTCCGTGTCTCTGCCACACTGGAAGATGACCTGGGCAGTGAGAGGACCCAGAAGCCAATCCCGCAGCCAGCCTCTGCCTCCCCGGCCCCCGTGCGTGGGGCTTTATCCAGAGGCCACCTCCACCCCCTGCGCGTCGCACAGGCTGATTGAATGGCTGTCCCGGTCCATGGTCAGCGGCCAGGCCGGGCCCCCACCTCCACCCGGGGGAGGATGTGATTGGGTGGGAGGCGGGGGAAAGGAAGGGAAGGTGCCTCGCCACGCAGAAGATTGCGGATTAACAAATGCCAGTGCCTCCGGTGCCCACGATAGCACAAAGACATCCAAGGAAACACTGATATTTATTTATCTGGTGTTTTCTTTCAGATCTAGCAATGTGACAATAACACGTGTCACTGTCAGCCCCAGCCCTGCTGGCAACACCTTGAAAACTACGCAGAGATTCAGAAAATAAACAGCCGTCGCTCTGATTCCAGTGATAAAATACCAGTGTAAGGAGAGCCTCCTGGGATCCATAATCTGGAATTGTCAGGGGATAAGAATTGTCTGTCTTTTTGATAAAAGATGTCAGCTACCCTTCTGGGTTTTAAACAGAAAGAAACGCTTCTGATTATGAGACTGGTTGTGTATCATGCAGTCTGTTGAAAGAGCCAGTGTGTGCAATGAATGTGTTTCCCTTGCCCATCAATGTCCTTAAAATTCCCTTATCAGAAGAAAATTCAGCCAAATCAGAGTTACAGAAAGTACACAACTTGAGTGCCTTATTTTGCTCTGAGCACTTGGCTTCGTGAAGGCTGACATTCCCTGATTACTATTCAGCTCAAAAAGCCTTCGAAGACAGCTCCAGAGTCGGCAGGGTTTTTTTGTGGGTTTTTTTTTTAAAGGCTTAGGACTAATTAGCCTCATGAAAGATTGTTTTGTTGTTTGTGGTCTGTGGTTGTTATATGGCTTGTTTTGCGTTGAAAAATGCTACCACGGCTCTTTCTTTTCTCTGTTGAAATTCAACAGGGGGAAAAATAGCCCAATTAAGAATCACCAGTGGATTGCCTCATACATAATAAGCCCCAAATAAGTAAATATTTATTGAATGAGTGAACAAGTGAATGAATATTAAGCAGCCTCACATCCCGGGACAGGCTAAGGATCCAAAACATGAATTTAAATAGCCATCCATACCTGTTGATCAAGGCAAGCTAGAGGACCCGTCTCATTAATACTAGTCAAACTCAGTTGATGTTCAGGACACTGCGAAAGGTCATTCATTCATTCAACAAACTTTCATGGAGCATCCACTGTGCTCCAGGCGCCCTATAACACGCTGCGGGCTCAGGGGAGAGCAGGACACCCCAGTCCTTCATTGCCTGGCGCTCAGATATTTTTTGGTTTATTTGTTTGCTTTTATTTATTTATTTTTTCCATCACCTTTTTCCCCCCATGCCCTCTACCACCTCCACCCACCCCCCGCAATCACCCCACTGTTGTTCATGTCCATGAATTTCCTCTCTCTTCTTTTTTTTCTTTTTTGTGGAGCTCATGTTCTAATGGGAGGAAGGCAGGCAAAATGCAAGTAAAAAAACTAAGAAAAGAATTTAAGGTTTAACTAAGTGCTGCTATCGAGGTTAACCTGCTCCAGTTAGGAAGGTCCAGAGGGCCACTTGGAGGACGTGTCATTTAGTCTGAGTCTGAAAGCATGATTCAGCACCAGCCGTGTGAAATTGCAGCTGCTTGTGGAATACAGAGCAAATGTCACTCAAAAGGTATTAGTTCCCTGTGGCTGCTGTAACAAATGGCCACAAACTTTGTCGCTTGAAACAACAGAACTTTCTCCTCTCATATTTTGGAGGCCAGAAGTCTAAAATCAGTATCATTAGACTGAGATTACAGTGTTGGCAGGACCGCACTTCCTCCCGAGACTGGAGGGGAGGACCAGCTCTGGCGGCTGCCAGCATCCCTTGGCTTGTGGCTGCACCCCTCTGATCTCTGTCTCTGTCTTCACATGGCCATCTCCTCTGTATGTTTCTCCCCTTCTGAAACCCTCACCAGGAACATCTTTAATGTCCATATTTCTGCCAACAGTCTGATTGAAACAATGTGGACCTGTTCTCTCCTGTGCCTCAAAATCCTTCTAGCTTTTACCCAATTCCAAAGCCACTTTCACATTTTTAGGTCTTTGTTAGAGGAGCACTCTGCTTCCTCATTGCTAGTTGGAAATCTCTTGAAACAATCAAGTTGTTTTGTAGCACAATCAGGCGTCTATCTGGCCTGCTCAGAGGCATGTCATGAGGGAACGCTGTGTTCCTTTAGCACCGGTATCTTTCAGTCTAACCACTGTTTGGGACTACACCTGCAATGTATTATGTCTTTCAGTATTTTCCAAAACAAATAATACTCACTATAATTTTGCCTTTTCTGGATGTCCCTAGGGTCACTAGAATGAATTTCAATTGCTACAGGATAACAAATCTTACTCTAGATGTTCCCAATCTGTTAGATTTTGTCCCTAAAAGTGGAGGTCTCCCCAAATTGCTTAGATAATTGATTCTTTTTCCACTTGGGTTTTCTTCCAGAGTCCAATGCACCCAGGGTCTTATCCCCATAACTTCTGTGCCCCTGCTGGAAGTTCTACCACGAAGAGGTGAGGTGGGGCCACTGTGACCTTTGCCAAACACAAATAGATATGTCACTACCCTTCTTCCACGTTTACCCTCCTCCCCCATCTGCATGGTTAAAATCATTTAATGGTTTCTCACTGCTTTTGTGATGAAGAAAAACTCTTTCCATGGCCTTAGCAAGACTAACAAGGCCCAGCCCAGTGAGTACCCTGCTGACTTCTCCAGACTCATTCCCACACTGTACTCCAGCCCCCCCTGCCTTTGCACTCCCTTGTGCCTGCCATGCTTCCATCTGCCACTGGGCCTTTGCACCTGCAGTCCTTTTACCAAGAGTGTTCTCTTTCCCCGTCTCGCCTTTGGTGAGCTCTTCTCATGCTTCCAGTCTCAGCTCCCTTGTCTTTTTCCTGGGGAAGCTTCTCCAAACTTTGTTGATCAGGTCTTTTGTTCCTGCAGGCTCCCAAAGCACTGGGTTGCTTTCCTTTGTAGCTCTCATCGCAGACAAGCAAATGTGCATTTATTTATGTGATAACAAAACCATCTGCCTCCACCCAGCAAGATCACTTGTCCCTGAGGGACTGTTACAGTTACCAGTGTGTCCCCCATACATCACACAGTGGGTGCTGCATCTTTGTCTGACGGGCGAGTGAGTGAACAAATGAATGGATGAATGAATGACCTGCTAAAGTCCTAGATCACTAGTGGCAAAGGATGACCTCCAAGAGCATTGCCTTTATCTACATTGAGAGAAGGCTAATTACCTTCCTTTCAGAAGTCTCTCTGTTTCTAGGCAAAGTGGGGCCCCACCTCCGCTCCATATCAGTCTCCTGCATCCCACACACACCTGCCTGGCCTGGGCAGGCCTAGGCCTGTCATTGTGCAAGAAAAGAATCTGACTCTTGCCCCAGCACACTCTCAGAGCCCCGGTTCACTGGAGTCCCCAGTCCCAGGGGGAAGGGGGTCCCACTCACCAGATTCTTTTTTCTCCAGGAGGGGGTCTAGCTCCACACACTGCCTGACAAGATCTGGTCCTCCAGCCATGCACTGGATGGGGCAGGAGCCAAAAGGTCACAGCCTGTTCCCCCAGCGGCGGGAGAGGAATGGGCAGCATGGTCACTGGCTCTCTGGAAGCGGGTCCCTCCAGCCACTAACAAGGATAAGTCACCGTCCCACAGCACAACCTGATTGGGCCCCAAGAATCATCTCCCAAAAGTGAGCAGGGAGGGTTTCACTTTGTGCACAGGACAGACATGAAGCCCATGTCCTCCCATGTTGGAGGGACACGGGGCTTCATGGCTTTGCCCACATCAGCACTTGTTAGGACATGGACTCCTGATGGTGGCTGCCTGGGTCCCACTGCAATGGTCCCAAAGCATTTATTTAACCTCCAGTGCCTTAGTTTCCTCTTCTGGAAAATGGCCTTTAAAAAAAACACTATCTATCTTATGGGGTTGATGGGAATATTAAAAGGGTTGACATAGGGAAAGCACCAGAGCTGGACACACCGCACAGGTGCTACAGCTGCTATAAGATCAGCTGTTACCATCTTATCAGCGGTCACTATTATCAGTGGAGTTGACATGCTGTAAATTCCTTCTCCCCTTAAGCATCAGAATGGCCAAAGCATAAGGTAAGTTGATTTACTCAATTCTCTAGGTTGGGGGACGGTCCCTGTACACAGCCATTTTCAAACAATACATGATTTATATTTTATAAATAACATGCAAGCTGGACGGAACTGGAGCATCGACCCCTTTGGTATGTCAAAATGGTGTTTCAGACCCTAGGGGGTCTTTGAAGGGCCTGGGGTCCCCGTGCCCCGACGTGAGCAGCACAGTGTGAAGTCGACATTGCAGGCTGTGGAACCGGGCTCACCCGGGGTCAAGAGCTACCGTTTGCATTTGCTTCACTGCACTCGTCCGTGGACTGTTCCAGGTCCTCGTTTGGAAAATAGGAATAATACAGGCATTTCTGTCAGGGGGCCTTGGGGAAGCTTTAATAAGATAATTGACTTAAAAGCCTTCAGCATATGTCCCGGCACAGAGTAAGTGCTTGATAAATGTTGGCTTGTTTGTGAGGATTGGACAGAATTCAACACTGAGAGGCCCAGGGTCCACCCTCGGGGGCTGAAGACGTAGAAGATGCAGGCTGGATCTATTGGGGTTTTACAATAAACCCCCAAAACTCTCGTTTCTCTGCCTATTGTTCTTGTTCATAAAAACCAAGAACCCAAAGAGCATGGGGTGACGGGAGTCAGCTTGCTCTCTGGGTTTCAGGTCAACAGGAGTTGACAATAAGTCCACACAACAGGCTTTGGACAAAACAGCAGCCCTTCCTGGCCGCTGCAGAGGGGACCTGGTCCAGCAGCCACCCATCTTGATGAGAAGCAATTTCATAAATTCAAACTGGGCACATTTCTTCCACAATTTATTTAGCTTAACAAGTTAATCAGAGTGCACAAGCTCCATTTGTCACCGTGCTCTGTTTTGCTTGCCGTTCTGATCGTATAAACATGCCCAGAGGTTGGACGAAACTTCTAATGCATCAAGCAACCAATGGCCCACTTACTGAGTGCGCTGTGGCTGTTTTGAAGCGGGGCGTGGCCCTCCTGAAGCTGGTGGCATCTGCCCACCCAACAGCCTGGTGCAACTGGGCTGCTGCTCCTGGAGAGTCACCTCGGGTCCCAGGGCCTGGATCACGGCAAGCAGACAGGGGAAAAGAGGAAGGATGCTGCGAAAGGCAGGTCCCTCTGACTCCCAGGCTAAGTCCAGAAAACCCCACATCATATCCTCTCCCAGCTCGGCTCTCTCTTTGGGATTAAGCAGAAGGGCATATGGCAGACTCAGGAGCCTGTGAGCTGTCCCTTCAGGGTCCAGGCGTCTTTCATCGAGTTCACATCTGAACCGCTTTCAGCGCCTGATTTATTAAGAGGCGGGTGGTGAGGTCCCTGGAAGCTGATAATAAATCGGAGGCGCCTATCATGGGGGGTAGAGATCTCTGAGCTAGACGGCGGAGACCAGAGGAGTAAAGCTAAACGAATGTGTCTGAGTTTCGTTCTGGAAGTGCGACTTCGAGGGATTTCCTTTTTATTTATCTTCAGTTCCCTCCTCTTGGATTTAAACCCTCTGTCTCCTCTAGGCTCCTGCTAATGTTTCAACCTATAAATTTAATTTTAATAAAGGAGGTGTCTAGTAGGGAGATAAAACAGTCTTTAAGGCAGAAAAGTTCTCATCGCTTCTGGGCCTTTCGGCTAAGATCAAGTGAAGACAGAAAACTTCTGTCCCCACCCCACCCCCAGCTTTCACACATTGTGTCTCCAGCGCAGATGTTTCCTCTGCCTTATCAGAGTGCCGAAAAGAAACCCAATAGCCGGGCTTTCAAATTTTCCGCCACAGAAACAAAAGACAACCGGAGGGGAGAGAGGCCTTGCCTCAGTTCCCTTGGAGCCCGGTAGAGAGCTGAAGGGGCCTGGGACCGGGCCAGGTGCCCTGGGGGGGCTGGGGGAGCTAATGCAGTGACTCCTGTTACCCTGGCTCACCCCTCACCCCCAAATGAAATGCATTCAAGTAATAAATGCTCCACCCACCTGTCGGGGCGAGGCTGCTAATGCCACCCTGATGTCACGTTCCTAAAGATCTTCCAGGGCTCCGGTTACAGGCCGTGCTGGGAGTGTGCACACGGCCACGGGGAGCTGCCTTCCCAGCCCTCTGCTCTGCCACACGCACTGGCAGTTTCCATGGGCCCTGACGTTCACTGCACAGGCCTTGTCCAGGGCCTGTGTCCTTTCCACCACGTCCAGGCAGTGCCCCGGTGACCAAGCTCTGCGCCCCACCCACCCCACCAGCTCCCAGGTAACCTTACCCTCAACCCACACTATTGAGGATTTCAACTTGAACACTCCAGGTAGAACCTCTGGAGAAGCTCACACCCCAGGTGTGTGAACCGTGTCTCTAACTGGGTCAGGATCACCCAGACCTCGGGCGTGTCACTCCACCCCAGCGAGTCACTACTCCCTCTTGTTGCCAAAATTCCTAAATGTGTCCCTGTGTGTCCCCTCCTTCTCAGGCTAATGCCACTGCCTTAGCTCACACGCTCACCTCTCGTTAGACTCCAGCATGGGCCAATGCTTCATTTTAATAGATATTTATATAATGTGTGATTGAAAATAAATTGCTTTTTGATTTATACTAGTGGCATAGAGCTGTTTGAATGAGCGCATCTAACTACAGAAGTAACCCGTTCACACGCTGAAAAGGGAAGTAGGAGAGCCAGCCTGGCTGGTGTGCAGTTTGGGCAAACTGGTTGAGAGCACATGCCTGGGTCTGAAACCCAGCTCTGCTGGCTTCCTGCTGTGTTACCTTGGGCAAGTTCCTCAACCTCTCTGTCCCCCCCAGGTTTTGGTGAGTTAAGTGAGTTACTGCTGCTCACATTCACCGGGTGAGTGCTGTGTAGTGTTTCTGAATCACCACTGGGAAGCTCCGGGCTACTGCATGAGGCTCCTCTGCGCCTCCCGGGCCATGTGTCTAAAGCCCAGTCTGAACTGCACCCCCGACTGCCAAACCTTCGCTTTGTCTGAACCTCTCGCAGTGGCCCCTAAGCTCTTCCATGTCGGTCTCCAGCCAATTCCTACATCTTCTACCTCAGCAAGTTCAATGCCAGACCCCTCACTGCCCCCCAAATGCGCTCCCTTCATTCATGCCTCCATGCTCTCGCCCATGCTGTGCCTTCTGCCAGACGGGCCTTTCTTCTGTCTTGTCCATTGGGCAAAGCCCTCCTCATGTTTGGAGGCTTTTGTTCTTAGGACATTGGCTTCTTTCTACACCCGGAGACTCCAAAGTGAGCAAGGCCCGCTGCTTCCTCCTGTCTCTTACCACCCACTGTGTCCGCCGGACATTGGTACCTCGGGGTGCACAAAATGTGCCTTCAGTGCCCCACACCCCCTTTCTCTCATCCGTTCTCCCTGCTCGCCTTGCCTCTCCTCCAAGCTCCCAACCACCACCACCTCAGCACCCTCAGAAAACTACACCCACCCTCCCCTCTCCCTCTCGTTCCGTTTTCAAACACTGGATGCTGAGAACGGCGGTTCTCACAGAGGACACTGGGCAGGAATGGCACGTGTACTTTAATTATGATGCTAAATCTTACCCATTAGCGTAGCTGCCTCAGAGCATAGGGACAAGAGTCTGAGACCTAGCAATGCTTCTGTGGGAAAGACCACCACTGTGGTTATAGGCGTTAAGGGAGGAACACTGGGCAGAGGCCCTAACTTCCAGGATCAGAGTGATTCCAGGAGGATGAGAGATTTTTCTGACATCTTTAATCAAGGAAGGCTCCCTGGGGGAGAAGCCAGACTGGCTGTGTTGAGGAGCTGGGACCATCCTGAGGAGAAGTCCAGAGGCCTTGGCACTGAAAGGTGGGTTCCCAGTCCTGGCTCCTTTCCAGTGCTCCCAGGCCCCATTTTGAGCTCTGGGGCCCTCTGGCAGCCCAGCCCATTAGGACCTGGCCCTCCCGGGATCCAGTCATCCCCCAAGAACTGGCACCAGCCCCAGGAGAGGGCTCAGCTGTGAAAGAAGCTAATGTTACAAGTAATTTTGGCAATTAAGACTCATGTTCAATTAAACAGATTTATATCATGTTACTTGAGAAGCCCAGCAACCTGGGGTGGGTCCCAAGTAGAATTAAGCACGGAGAACTTTCCCCAATCTTTCCTGTCCAAAAACGCCTTCCCCGTGCCCTGCCTGGGAGCTCAGAGCAGGAGAAGGCCTGACTGGAGGCTTCGCGGCCCTGCTTCCCCAAACATCTGCCCAGAGCTTGGCATTGTGTCTGCTGTGTGTCCCCTGAATCTTTACAACACTGGCAGGACCCTCCCCATTTTAGAGATGAGGAAACTGAGGCCAAGAAAGCGGAAGATTCGTATGCCAACACACTCCTAAAATAACTCAAACCCAGAGATTATGATTTGAGATCTACAATTCTCTCCCATACACCATGTAACATTCTGTTTTGTTTGATTTTGAGTTTTGCTTTATCCATGTGTCAGCTATATCATTATCTACTTAATATTTTTCTTTAAATCAACTCGCTTATGAAAACTTAGATACCTGATGCTGGCAGAAATATTCAGGAAACCATGACTTGGATGTATCAGCTCTATTTGTTGGCTTATATGCCCGCATAATTATGGAAGAAAAAGAAATTTCTCCTGTGTACGGCCAGGGTACCACATTTGTGCCTCACCTTGGAAACGCCACCTGATACCACACTGCTCCCTTGGGCGGTGTGCCCCTCCGCCTGGGGGGCCAGCCCTCTGTCTGGGGGGAGGGGTACAAGGGAAGTATAAGCTCTGGTGCCAGGAGGACCCGAATTCAAATCCTGCTCTTGCCACTTACCAGTTTTCTGAACTTGGCCAAACCTCTTGGCCTCTCTGAGCCTCAGTTTCCATGTCTATAAAATGGGACTAATATGAGTTGGACTGCTGGGATAACTGAATGAGATAATGCATAAAGTGAGCTCAGCACTGCGTAGCCCTCACGATGTCCCGTGGCCTCTGGAGAGGAGAGGAAGCAGGGGCCAGGGCAGAGTTCAAGCGCATGGTGATCATGCCTCTGGGCTGACTACCCTCCAGCTAGAATGCAGCCTCTCAGCAATGCTGCCTCGGCCTCAGGCTTCTGCTTGGCTGAACGTTAAGCTCAATCCATGTGGGAACAGTAATGACCAATGACCACCCGGCCCATGCCCCCGTACAAGTCTGGGAGGTGCGAATCAGAGCAGCAGAGGCACTCGGGGTCACTGCCCTCCCTGAGGACCCCACTGAACAACCCAGGGCACATCTGCCTACGCTGGTGGTGGATTCTAGCAGGGGTCCCAGGAAACTGGAACCCCCACATATGCTGAGGAGTAGGGGGTGTAGACAGAGCCACGTTATGACACTGCTTGTGGCCTCAGGCACGTGTGTCCTTGCAGGCCCCTTCCTCCATAAATAATATATAAGTAAAACGTATTTTACAATGGTGTTGCTATAATGACAAATTGAATGGAGCTGGATTTGTTATTATATATTTTTTATTATTATATTCATTTTTCCTGCTGATTAATATTAAGACCTCAAGATGCTCCCACACTGATGCTCAGGCACTCTGGCATGAGCCTGAGTTTCCCAAACAACCTGGAAGGGGCTGACTTCACCTGGACAGTGGGACCAAACCAGAGGCTTGAGCAAATGCCCAGGCTGTGGCTGGAGCTCACACACCAGGTTCCAGCTGCACCCCAAATGTCAAGGGTGGAAGGAGAAACGCTACCAAGGTGAGGAACCCAGGGGACATTCCAGCCCTAGGAACAAACTCCTGCCACCAAAGGCCACTGTGACCCTCAACAGATACCACCCAAGAAGCTCGCGCTCTCCCCAAACACAACTTAATGATAAGAGGAGTCAGCTGGCCAGCTCTGTGCAGAGCACTTGCCTGATTTAGGGAGAGCTCTTGGTGAAAATGACCAACCCAATCCAAGTTGCTTCAGATGAAAGAGGGGATTTATCATAAGGCTTCAGGGTGTCCCAGGGAAGCGAAAGGCAGAAAAGCACTGCCCTTGGGAAGGGCTGGGGCCAGCAGCCCGGGAGCCATCAGTGGCACAGTCTCCCTTTCCTGCCCCTGTGTCTCTGTACGTTTCACTCTTCCTCCTCTGCAGCCTGGCCCAGTGGCAAACGTGTCTGCCCCATGGCTCCCAAGTCTGAGTTGCATTTGGGACACTCTCAGACACCACTATCCTATCTCTTTATTTTTAATTCCCTAATCTTCCAAGAGAGAGAAGCTGATTGGCCCCCTGCCAAGGAGGCCAGGACACCCAGTGCTAACATTTCTGGGTGCCCTTGCCTTACAGGTTAAAGAGTAGTTCCTATAGAAAGTTGCCGCGGGTGGTCACAAAGAACTGGGAGGCTACCTCGGCAGGTCCACCGGTTTAGTCCATCAGGAGCAGAAGAAATGAAGGTCAAGTGGTAACAAAAACTCAGCCAGTTTGCTGATGGAGCCCAACTGCGGGAGGGTGGCGCAGAGAACCAAGTTGGCACCACTGTCATCACTGGCGTTGCTTGCAATTTTTCAGCCAGAGTGTGATATTTACCCAACAGCTGCCCCTGGGGGCTCGGTCCCAGGCACACAACCAGGACCAGCCCACACACAGCACTGGGCCTGCAGGACTCCCGACTGCACCTGGACGCACATCCCTTCCAAGGTGGGGATGGCTGCCTTCCCGACGCCCCCACTCCGCAGACCCCTCAGTGGGTGGGACGCAGCCGGAGGAAAGCAGACCGGGCCTGGGCAGGCCTCAGATGCGGGCTGGAGAGGCGACAGCTCCTTGCTCGGCAGTAGCTCAGCCTCCAAGCCAGGAAAAGTTGCAGCCAACATACCAGCATCCCAGACGCCGAGCAGATGACGCGGCTCCTCTGCCATCTCTCCCAGGGAGCCTGCCAAGTCCCCAGGCCCAGCCAGTGCTGACATTTAAAGCAAAGTGTGTGTCAACCATATTAAACAATATACCAAGCTGTGGGTTATTAAGTGCAGGGTACATTGACCACAGCAATTAAACTGAGATTAGGGCGTGATGAAGCCAGGGTCCCAGGCTGCGAGCACTGTAGCATACAGAGGCCTGACTATTATAAAGGGTGAGAGCTACATCAGGAACTCAGGGCTGCATGGCCCTCAAAAACAATCGGCCAGCCCCCACCCCCGTCTTGCGTTGACTTCTCTCCTTTTGACAATCTGACATTCTCAAGAAGACACAGCTTATACTCGGCACCCAATAATGATCTCAGACGGCCAGGTAGGGCCAGGGGACATGTCCTCAAAGAAAGGTCTGGCCTGTTTGGCTGTATGTGCCCTGCCTCCTCCCAGCCCCTTCCCAATTTGGACAAGGCACAGATCTGAGGGGACGCCCAGAGTTCCAGAGGCAGGGAGAGCGGCCATTCTCAGCCGCTAGGGCTCGGCACCCCGCAAGCCCCAGGCAGCCTCAGAGCAACAGCTGGAGGCCCCACAGGCAGCACCAGCCAGGAAAGTCCCAGGTAGGGTCAACCCCATCTGATACCAACTGGGCAGAGTGGGAGGGGAGGGTGAGGACTTCCTGGCACCAGGACATGCATTACACATCTTGAAATGAGCACGCACTGCCCTTTGAGTCACTGGCTCCTGCCCTCGGGGCAATGGGGCCGTGGTCTTGCCAACAGCCTTTTGGCCTGTGGCCCGGGCCTTGGGCCAGCCCTGGACATTCAGATGGAGAATGGGGCATCCAGATGAGGCTTCTTTTCTAGGTCTGGGTCTGAGCTGCCTCAGAGAGCTGCCATTTACAGCCAAAAATGTCCCCATCCCCAGGCACAGGCTTAGCTCCTGAGCCCACTACCCTGGGAGCCCCAGTGATTCAGCACTCAGTGGTCAAGGACACAGGACCTGGAGTCAGACCAACTGCAATTCAGATTCCCACCTTGCCTCTGGCTCACTACCTGACCTTGAGCAAGTGAGTTGCCTTCTCTAAGCCTCAGTTTCCCCATCTATAAAATGGCCTCATAACAGACTCTCTCTGGGTAAGTGCTTATATGCACATGAAGGTACTCGGTCTATAGTGGTGGTTGTTTAATATATTATTTTAGGAGAGCCCGCATCGACCTGTATTACACCGACCATTAGGGTGAGTTTGTATTCCAGGCTGTCACATAAAATTTTGCCAAGGGGTTCCTTCCATGGCCAGTGGCCTGCTTTGTAAATACATCACTTGCCTGCCCTTCCTCTGCTCTACTCCATGGGGGGGGATGGGGGTGCTGGCTGCAGGCTGTCTGTGGGTCTCAGGCTTTCTATATAAAGACCGGCTTCAAGGAGTTAGCCAGTGGAGGCCCAGGAGGGAGTCTGCAGGTGTTTCACTCGGTGCCTCAGGTGGTTCTCAGGAAAAACACATCTTCTCTGAGGCTCGGGCTCCCTCCAGACAGCCTGGCATGGCCGCAGCTTCCCCTGTGCGGCCCTGGTCCCTGGGCTTGGGCAACGCAGCCTGGAGAGAGGGGAGTGGCCGCTGCTCGCAGCCCTGCGACTCTGAGTAGCCTCACCGGCCCTGCTTGGCCTCTCAGCCCCGCCTGCCGCGCGGTCAATGCCCTGCGCTCATCTCCAGCTGTTGAAAACACTCGAGGAGTTTATGTGTTTCTGGCTGGACCCTGGCGGGCCTCTGCCCTCTCCTCGTCTTCAGGTCCTGCGGAAGTTCTCAGCATCTTGACTTTTCATGGATAGCGTGCCAAAGCACACACTGGATGGTAAGCTCTATGTGGGGAGGACCTGGGACTGTTTGATTAACCCTTGCATTTCCAAGGCCCAGAAGAATGCTGACACATAGTAAGCATACCTCTAACTCCGCACTAAATGGATAAACTAGTGATCTAAAGAAAGGGCCCAGTGGGAGGCCACCCCTTTAAGGGGCAGGTTCCGTGAGCATGATCGTTGTTAAGTTGATTGAGGGAACAGCTATACTTCTGTCCCGCTGTTTCTTTATAAATAGAAATAGCAATGATGGTGTTTAGAGAGTTAAAGAAGCAGATTCCATCCAAGCTTCCAGAAAAGCCAAAATTGCCTTCTCGACTGGGTCTTAGACAAGCTACATGGATTAATGGGCCGCACTCTGCAGCCTCAGTCCTTCTGAGCATTCTACCCTACCCACATTTTCTCTCCTTCCTCTGCTCCTTGAGGGGGCGAGGGGGGTTGCAGACCATCTTGCTTTATTTAACATATCCTTATACATTGCCAGCTTCCTCTCTGGTTGGAGGCAGATCTGAACAAATGAGTGCAATAATAATGTACCCAGAGATGCAGCGGGTTGGGGAAATGGTTGAACCCAGTGCCCTGGGCCTATTTGCAAACGGGTCCCTGAGGTTAAGGCCCCACTGATCAAATGTTTTGAGCATTTTTTGATTCTGACTGTTCAGGAAGGATGAGGAATCTCTGACCCAAACTGAGTAAGTTCCAAACTATAAAAGCCTTGGCTCGACCGTAAAGAGATATATATTTGGTGTCCTTGGGAAGGGGGCCAGAGAGGTCCTCGGGCTGCCATCTGGCTTCTTAGCAGTCCCACCCCCCCACCGCACTGGAGCTGATGTAGAAGGACTTTCGACTCTACCCTAGATCCCAATTTATCTGCCCCTTGATCTACCAGCAGAACCCTGCTAAGCCACAGGTACCCCTCTCACTGTACAGATTTGAAAACTAGGCTCAGAGAGGTTAAATAACTTGGTCAAGGTCGTGCAAGCAGTAAGTAGCCTCTGAAGCACTTCCCTTGGGCTCTACCCTGTTTCCACTGGATCCCAAGACCCTCGGGCTACCCTCTGGCTTCTCAGAAGCCCCTCCACCATCACCCTGAAGCTGTCCCTCCCCCTCCCCCTCTCCCTCCCCCTCCCCTCCCCTCCCCCTCCCCTCCCCCTCCCCCTCTCCCTCTGCCTCTCCCTCCCCCTCCCCTCCCCTCCCCCTCCCCTCCCCCTCCCCCTCTCCCTCTGCCTCCCCCTCTCCCTCTCCCTCTCCTTCTCCCTCTGCCTCCCCCTCTCCCTCTCCCTCTCCCTCTCCCTCTCCCTCTCCCTCTCCCTCTCCCTCTCCTTCTCCCTCTGCCTCTCCCTCCCCCTCCCCTCCCCTCCCCCTCCCTCCCCCTCCTCCTCTCCCTCCGCCTCCCCCTCTCCCTCTGCCTCCCCCTCTCCCTCTCCCTCTCCTTCTCCCTCTGCCTCCCCCCTCCCTCTCCCTCTCCCTCTCCCTCTCCCTCTCCCTCTCCTTCTCCCTCTGCCTCCCCCCTCCCTCCCCCTCTCCCTCTCCCTCTCCTTCTCCCTCTGCCTCCCCCTCTCCCTCTCCCTCTCCCTCTCCCTCTCCTTCTCCCTCCGCCTCCCCCTCTCCCTCTCCCTCTCCCTCTCCCTCTCCCTCTCCTTCTCCCTCTGCCTCCCCCCTCCCTCTCCCTCTCCCTCTCCCTCCCCCTCCCCCTCCCCCCTCCCTCTCCCTCTCCCTCTCCCTCTTCCTCTCCCTCTCCCTCTCCCTTTCTCTCTCTCTCACCTGTTAGGCTAGACTTCAAGACTTGTTTTCCCATCACTTGGCTGGAAGAGCAGCCCAGGACGGATAAGAGGGGGAAAGGGGTCTGGAAGATTCCACAAAGGCAGCAACTTGCACCTTTTCATGAAAATAGAAATGAAGAAAGCCAAAGTCTTTTCATCTGACCCAGAAAATAAACTTCCTTTCTTCTGGGCTGGAGTAGTGGATGCCAAGTTCCACCTCAGGCCTTTTAAAAAAACAAAACCAAACCAAACACTACTAAGCCTTAAACCCCTCCATGATTCCGTTTATAATGAAAACATTGACTTCCCCTCTCCCCTGGTGGGGAGAATTGCTGTGGTTAAAGAAGCTGTTTTCATAGTCAGCTAATTACCCCCTTAAAAGATGGCTGGTGATCTAACTTCCCGCCCTCAGCTTGGCCTGAGAGCTCCCTGAGTGGGCTCCAGACGGCAAGGGGAAGGAGAACCAGGCGCACGAGGGGTGAGAAAGGGTGGGACAGGAGCCCTCGGGACCCTCACGTCCCCGAGCCTGGAACCAGAGCCCTGGAGGCAGAAAATCTGGCTTCCTGCACCTGCCTCTGCCACCTCCTGTCTGTGCAAGTGACAGGGCCGGCCGTCCTGAGGCTCAGCTTCCTTGTGGAATGGGGACACCAACAGTGCCATGAGAAAGTCCAAGGAAAGTGCAGAACGAGTGCTCAGTAAATCATTCCTCTCTCTCCTGGCCTGCTTGTCCTTTCCTTCCTGGACCACCCAACACTGAAGAGCCTGACTGGGCAGTGGCCATTTCCAGCACGACACCAATGATGACAGTTACGATCGTCATAATCATCATAAGGAGCTCCACCGGCCAGCATGTGTGCTAAGTGCTTTGGAGCTGTTAACTTATTTAATCCCTCAGAACAACCTTAGGAGACAAGTCCTATCATGCCCATTTGACAGAAGCAGGAGTTGAGGCTCAGAGGGGTTCACTTACTCAACTAGGAAGTGTTACAGCAGAATCAGAACTCAGTTGTTAGATTCCAGTGCCCACCGGTCCCATACTAGGGATCCTTCATTTTCTGTGCGCATTCTTTTTTTCTTCTTTTTTTTTTTTTTAAATATATCTTTATTGATTTCAGAGAGAGGAGAGGAGAAAGAGAGAGAGAAAGAGAGAGAGAGGGAGACAGAGATAGAAACATCAATGATGAGTCACTGATCGGCTGCCTCTTGCATGCCCCTGACTGGGAATCGAGCCCACAACCCAGGCATGTGGCCTGACTGGGAATTGAACCCCGATCGCCTGGATCCTAGGTCGATGCTCAACCGCTGAGCCACACCGGCCTGGCTCTGTGCTCATTCTTTCTAAACTTCCTGAGAGTTGGAAAAGAGACACATGGATTTGGCCTCTAGTTCTTTAAAAATAATTTCCTCCTAAGAGCTCTCCTTTTTTAAAAAAAATTTGCTCTTCCAAAAGATTTCGTAAACTTGATCTTCCATTTCTTTATTTAAATGTTTGTGTTCAGTTTCCAAGAACTCTGCTGTTCCTCACTAGTTGATTCCATAGAGATAGTCTGTTATCACTCTGGAGATACTATCTTTGTTTGTTTGTTTTAATTCTTCTGGCTTCTGTATTGTCTTTACTTCCTGCCTTCCCTTCATTATTTTTTCGCCAGGGGTTGGGGGGCGTCTTGTTTTTTCATGTTGAACACTAGTCTCAAATATCTGAAGATCCTTAGCTGTCTGTTTATATTTAATACAAGGTCCTGACAAAGTGAGAGGGAAGCTCTCTGAGTGTTTTGATAATTGATCAAAGGCTATATTCTGCTTTTGGAGACCTCACATGCTAATCTCTCTCAGCCTTTCCTGGGGTCCGTTTGTGTGCTCCAGAGAAGCCTCGCCGATCTCCTGCGGGGGAGCCGTGGGGTGAAGGAGGGTGGACACAGGCAAGCGGCCGGAATCCAAGGAGCAGGAGAGAGCATCACCGTTTATGTTCGGAATGTAGTGCGCTTTGGGGATTTCTGGGGAGACATCTGGAACAGGGAGAAGGGAAAAATGGGTAGGCAGCGAGATGTATCTTCTTGGTATCTTGGTTAAAACGTATTCTTGTCTGAAAACTCTAACACTTTTTTTTATATGTCTATTGATTTCAGAGAGAGAGAGACATCAATGATGAGTCATTGATCGGCTGCCTCCTGCCCGCCCCCTGCCGGGGATCGAGCCCGCAACCCGGGCCTGTGCCCTGACCGGGAATCGAACCCCGATCGCCTGGATCCTAGGCCGATGCTCAACCGCTGAGCCACGCCGGCCGGGCAAAACTCTAACACTTTTACCTACAGGTTCTATGTTGTAACTTCCGTCTCAGATGGCATCTAGCCGGTTGTTAGATTTCTGTGACATTCTGCCCTTGAAACTTTTCGAGAGACACAAATATTTGGAATTAATGTAACTCAGTGTTTGAGGGGTTTTTCTTTATATTTCCATCTTTTAAAAGGGATCACGTTGATATTTAAACCTCATAATGTGTTGTTTGCTGTTTTAGCGTTAAGTTTTTCTGTTAATACCAGTAAAAGCATTTTTGTTACACAAGTTATACAAGTTTATAGTACATAATCTAGACCAGACTTGGCAAACTGTTTCTGTAAAGAGGCAACTAGCAAATATTCTAGCTTTTGTGGACCTTGTGGTCTTGGTTGCATCTACTCGACTCTGCTGTTTGTAGTGTGACAGTAGCCATAATAGACCTGTCCGTGTTCCAATAAAAATTTCTTTATAAAAACAAAGGGTGGTCTATATTTGGTTTGCAAGCCATAGTTCGTTGACCCCTACCCTGGACAATATGGACTAATAAAATGAAGAAAATGAAAAACCTGGAATCCTACCATCCAAAGATAACTGATGTTAGAATTTGGTTGTGAATCTTTCCAATTTTCACTCCATGCGTATTTTATTTTCAAAATAGAATCCTTACCTATATACCATTCCAATCTATTTTTCCCACTTAATATTTTAAGAATATCTATGCTATTACTCTTCCATATTATTACTTTTAATAGCTGTGAAATATTCCATTACATAGATGTACCACAATTTATATAACTATTTTTCTTTTGCATAATTTTATTTTTCAGTTTTTAAATGACCCTATAAAGAAGCAGAGTTGATATTTAGTTGCTGTGTGTGAGTTTAGCCACACCAGTGCTCTACAGGGTGGATTTCTTCTGATTAGTTGGTGCCTTTGTCAAGCCAGTCATTAAGTATGTTTAATATCAACCCTATAAACAATATGAGAGTAATAGCTTCAGAACTAAGTCTCGGTGGCATTTAGTAATTATTTACTTAGAATAAATTCCTGTAAAAGAACTTGCTTCTTACTAAGCATCAACCTTTTTGACATTTTAGACAAGCACTATAAAATCAACTCCAGAAAGTCTACACCAATTTTTAATCCTACCAGCAGAATAATATGAGTATCTCTTTTCTACAAAGGATATTTTTAATAAGCAAATATCACAAATGACCCTAAATTGTTAAACTCATAAGAAATACCCAGAACCAGTGGAATCTACTCTCCCTTTTGAAGGTTGCATAGAGTAGACTCTCCTAACACATCCCAGGCATGCAGCCTTAGACGTGGCCTTTCCCCAGCACGTGCTCCACGGACACTCGTCACGGGAGGTCCACATAGAAAGAGTCTGTGGCCACATATATGGGGGAGATGCTATGCACTATTGTCCCCCTCTTTGAGAGTTCCAGAGCTAACACCCTAAAAGCATTGAGAATACCTGCTTACCATTTAGCTCCATTTAACCTAGAATTTTCCAAATAAAATCCTTTCTCTAAGTAATGCCTATTAGAGGTTCAAATGACTACTTGTTCAGAACAAGTGTGAGGAATCCGGTCTAACGCGTGGTCACAAAGCATAATCTTACAGCTGAACTGCAGAGAGTGCCCACACCCAGTAATCCTGCCACTAAGCAGCATGGGAAACATGAAACAAAACAACAAATGGAGATTACTAGCAAGGATTAGAAACACTTTTCTATGAGGACAAGCTAAAAAAAAAAAAAAAAAAAAAATTATATTAATTCTGGAAAGGGGCATAAAGAGGGCAGAGCTGATTGAGAAAGGTGCTTACGTATCCTGAGGTCTGAGGTAGGCAGCCCCAGAGCACGAGGGACACTGTTTAACCTTCACAGGGGACAACCAAGTTGAGGAACTCATTACCCCCTCAAGTTCAGGAACATCTAGGCAAATTAGTGGATGTCAGGTTCATAATAGATTAGCCCAGGAAAGCTAAGGATTTGGGGGAAGAAAACATCTCTGACTTTTGGAAACTAACCTCATAGAAGGAAATCACTGTGGGATTTTTTGGAGTCAACCAGTCGTCACTCCTTCCTTTTCTCGAAGGTCTCCAAAGGGAGTTCCCGCACCCCTCAGTGCCCATCTCAAGCTGCTCCGCCATGAATTGCTAGGAAAGATCATCCTCATGCCCATAAAACCCTTCATCTTCTTTCTTTCCTGGATCTGAAAAGTAACGATTTTCAACGCTTTACTTCTTTTATTTATCAATGTAAAGGGAGAAGAGTGTGGGGAAGACCCTGAAAATTCACTCTTACCCTTGACTTTCCAATAATCTTTGAATTTTGGAACTTTTGGCAAAACATGCTTAGCATTCACACTTAGCAAAGGACAGCTCCCTAAGACATCGAGCTGCAGTCAATGATTCCTGAGTAATGTAAACCCTGTGAAGACAGTCACTCAGGCTTGCATGTCCTCTCTCTGGGGGCCTCTTTCATAACAGGGCATCGTCACACAACAGCACCAGCACCACACAGCCCGAAGGTTCGAGGCACCTTGGCCACGCAACAAAGCAGGAGACTTCTCTGGAGGTCAACATCCCAAGGAACTCTAGTGACCTTGTTAATTTTCTCACTTAGATGGAACATCTAAGAAGGCATATTATTCTGTCATGGAGAAGATATCATCTAATTCAACCCATTTCATTTCAGGCATGCAAGCAATAAACCAGAGATAGGAAGGGATTTCCCCAAAGCTGCAAAGTTACTGGGGAGCATAGCTGGGATTAGAGCCCTGTATCTTCTTCTGCAGAAAGCTCTGCACTGAACACCTTATGCCACCTCTATAGGGGACAGTTGATGGGTCAGACAGGTCTAGAAAGATTCCACCCTGGGAGATGCGATTTCTGGGTTTCTGTAGATGCAATGGACCTCCCACTCTGGGTTTTGAGGCCTTTGTCTCGTGTGTGTTAAGAGTTAAAGCTGTGGCTGGATGTGATCCCTTTCAGCACACACTCTCCAAATGCCTAGCAAGACCCTTCCAAAAATGCCCTCCTTAATTATGCAGAACGCATCTTCCTTGCTCGGCTGCCAAATAAGACTGCAGGCGCTACAGCCAAACTGGAACTTGCTTCCCTCTCCTCCCCGACTGTACAGCCTTAGTTCGGTTTTAAATTTCTCCATTCTCCATGGGTATTGGCAACGCTGGATTAGTAATGCTAAAAAAATTTATCTCTACAACCTATTGTCTTAGGTAAGATTGTATCAACAGCTCCAGATGGACCAATCTCTAAGAATAATTTCACTTCCCCTTATCATTGACAGGAATCACATTTACATATTCTACTGGTAGGAGAGATAATGCAGAGATGATTAATGTCCCTCGATGTACAGATACCTGTAGACTGTTTGATCAATGTCTCCCCAAGAAAGTGTCTTTCATTCTGGTTGCTCAAAGTCCAAAAACACACTGTGATTAATGTAACTAAATGTTTGGGGTCGGTGGAAGCTGCAGGCTCTGTTCCTGCGTCCCCACCACACTAAAGAGAGGTCACAGGGGACCGGATTAGTCATGTGGAGAAAAAGTGTGTGTGTGTGTGTGTGTGAGATTTCAGATGTCCCTTTAAAGAAAGAGGCAGAGTCTCCCCTGGGATTGCTCCTCCAGAGGTTCTGCAGGGAGAAACGCACACTCAGTCTTTTAATGCAACCATCACTGCTGTTTAGGGAACCAAGTGGGTCAGGTTCTGTGTGCTGCACTAGAGTTGGGATATATTCTAATTTCTCTTGCACATTTGTTAGCCGGAAATATCTGGCTTCTCCAAGTTATCCCTTAGAGAGGCACCGAAACCAGCTGGAATAATGGGACAAAAGGTGCGGAGGCATTGTTTCCTTAACCCTCAAGATTTACTGAAGTATTTCCTCCGAGATGCCTTTGGAGATGATTCCAAGTTGGGGTGCCAGTGTCTGGAGTCAGGATGCCTCAGTTTACTCATCTGTAACCTGGAGGTGATCACTGGAAGTACTCTTAGGGCAGTTGGCAAGCTTAAACACAAAAACATCTTTAATGTGCTTAGTTCAGTGTTTGGCATTTAGCAAGAATTCAGTAAGTGCTTGCCGTTGCCATTGCCATTACTCATTCTAAGCATAGCTTGTTGCAATGGCTCACACTCACGCCTGTCTCAAGCATGCTTTGTGCAAACAATGAGGCTCTCTTCAGGTACTGCCTGACTAGCTTCCTCCTGCAAGGAGACCTATTTTCCACTGGCAAATATTTTTAAGGAAATGATATTCAATTCGAGCACATTTGCATAATAATATGCATATTTAAAACCTGACTAAGCCAGGCTGCCCCTAGCTGTGGGAGCTGAAGAGGCCATATTTAGGAATACAAATGACTTCAGGAATATGTTTCCGCACCCTGGGCTGCTCCCAAGGAACAAACGAGGGTCATCATTAGATGGCCAACCTGGAAAATGCTAGAAGGATTAAGAAAGAAATTCCAGAACCACATATGGTGGTCAAATCCAGAGAGGGCATTCAGGAAGGATGACCTTGGGGTGAGAGTAGAAGGAATTTCTCAAAGGAGAGTGCAGGTCCTGGGAAAGTCATTGTAACCACTCATTCATTCGCACGTTCATTCATTCGAGGAACACTGACTGAATGCCAGGTACAGTCTGAGGCGTTGGGATGACATGGTAAACAGGTCAGACCAAGGCTCTGCTCCTGAGCTTGGCATCCCAGCGGTGAGAACGGACGGGGCAAGGGAACAATAACTGAGGTTATTTCGGCAAAGGCATAACTAAGTTCTGTGAGGAAATGAAGCTGGCCTTGGCCTTGTTGTGGCCCTCAGAGCAACGAGGAGACGCGTCACCGAGCAGCAGACTTGGGACAGGCCTGCGTCCCCCTCTCCTCTTCTCCGCCTGTGTGGCTTTGGGACAGTCCTGCCCTCGCCAAAGCCGCCTTCCTTTCGGAATGGGAGACCCATAATTCCAAGTCCCCAACACAAAACCCTTTGACAGGCAGGCCATCCAATGGTAATTCGATCTCGCCCAGGTTTAACAAATACCCAGTGTACCCGCTGCCCGGGTCCCTGTCCTGAGCCCGTGGCAGGCATCACCAGTCCCTGTGATGCTCCCTCAGGCAGTCCAGGGGCAGGCAGGCCCATCAGCCGACGGGAGTGAGCGCCGCGGGCTGCCCCGGGCCCACCCAGGAGGGGTTACGCAAGTTTGAGGAGATGGAAGCTTTCCTTGCTCTTTGACACCATCAGAAGATGCAGCGGCCGACCTACACGAGAAAGGGAGAGGCGGCTCTGTGACACACGAGTCGTGCCCAGGCCGGCCCTTCCACCGGCCGCGCTGCCTTCCCCGGGCCTCCTGACTCACCGACGGTGGCACAGGGCCAGCTGCAGACCCGGGGACCTGCGAGGCCGGGCGCTGTGGCCCGGCTCCTTCCACGGGAACGCACAGACCCCCCCAAACTCTCACCCCGGGGCAGCATCGCGCGGGCTTTGGGGTCCCGTCCACCAGAGTTCAAATCCTGACTCTGTCCTCGCCAGCGATGTGACCTTAACCTCGCTGCGCCTCAGTTTCATCATCTATACCAGGGGCCGAGTGACGGTTTCCGATGAACACGGCGACCGTGAAGCGAGCCGGTCCTTCCCAAGCCTTGCACGTAGTTAGCTCTCCATAAGTGCCAGCTCTCGTTAGCATTGCTGTGCTTATCTGTTAGCAGGAGAGCTGCGCAGAGCATCGCTGGGACCAAAATGCCTGCTGCCTGCTAAATAATGCAGAGCCTTTGCCCTTTCCGACGGGGTAGACTTAGAAGAAGGGTTATGTGATTTTGCATTTTCCTCTAACAGGGAGAGAGGCCCAGGAGGCAGGGCGGCAGCAGGGGGACGTGTCTCCGGCAAAAAAAATACACATTCAATAAATGGGGAAATTATTTAAATAAGCAATCCCGAGGAAAAAAATATGGAAGCCAATTTTATTCATAAAACAACTGATTTACAGCATTCTAGCTAAGAGCAGCTTTTAACTCAAGCCTCTAAGATCCTATTTATTATTCAGCAAAATATTCAAGATTAATAAAGGTATCTTTAATACTAATATAGCAGCAAGAGCTAATATATGTAAAATAATTATTATGAAAAGTATTATCAATATTTGGGGGAATAATGTACATGCATAATGAATGAATTTTGCCCCTGGGTTTAGGCTTATATCTTGGCCTGATTTTGCATGGAGAAATTCTGCATTATAATGAAAGGCAAAATGATCACACATTATAACTGTGAGTTTTTTATCACTGCTTAGAAGGATCCTAAAACTGTCAACTAAACAGGAAAAAAATATTTATATTCCATATAAGCATGCATATGGTGAGATTTATCATTCTTGGAGTGGTGGTAAGAATCCAAGCACCCAAATGTCTTCAAAAGGGTGCTTACCAGCCCTAAAAAAATAAATAGAAAAATTTGAATAACCAAATATCATAAAAATTTACCAAATTTTAGGCAAAGGAAGAATGGCTTCAATTCATTTTTTCAGTCTTCACATTCCTGAGACCAGAATCCTTAGGTGTTTCTTAAATGGCCTATACAAACTAGATCAAATAAATAATTATTCTCATTTTCACGAGCCATGTAGGACCTTTCAAAATTTAACAGGAGCTCCCTCCCCATCTGCACCCTCACTCCAAACTTCTGGAGTAAAAAATCAAATTCTATTCAACACACATATGGGCATCTCTCCCTGCATCAAACCCTGTGAAAATTACAAAGAAAAATTAAGGAGCACGTCTTTCCTTCTAGAGCGTAGGCTCCTAAGAGAGTATATGAAGGGGGATCTCAGTGGTCGGCTCTCTAGTCTATTCCCTTATTTTACGGATAAGGAAACTGAGGCCTAAAAGTGGCAAGTTCAAGCAAAGCCACGTTTCCTTACGTCTAAAGCGGGGATATTTCTACCCCCTTGCCCAGCCCTGTTTCCCAAGTTCACCAGGGCAACCCCTGCAGGTGCAGCATCTGCTGCTGATGTCACCACTTCCACAGGAGATGTGCACCCCCCGAGGGGCAGGGCAGAGCTACCTCGGGGAACCACGTGGAAGTTCCCCTTCGTCACCCTCAGCGCAGACCCCGATTTAAACAACGAATCAGCTGACCATTGCTCAGCATTCACCCTGCACAGAGCACGAAGCTGGCTGCACCCCACTGAAACTTCGGTAGCCCAGGCTCCCACCGGACACCATCCCCAGGATGAGGCAGGCATGGTCAGCGTCACCGAAAGAAAACAAAAGCTTCCAAACATTAGCTAGCTCTGGAATTTATGTGTAAGAACTCATGTTTGAGAGGTTTTATTTTCTGTGTTAAATGACTACACTATAAATCTCACGAACGGCATAAATCAGACTGGACTCCGGCCTCGTGAGTGAGGCGGGGGCCGATTTATGACGAGGCGCGGAGAACAGTGCGGCTTATTTGTTTTACCACCTGGCACTTACACGCAGGGGAGCCTTGGGGAGCTGGCCTGTGCGGGCCAGGGAGCAATCCACAAGGCTACAATAAATCCACCCGTGGCTGGCAACCCACCTTGGGTTACAAACTCGGATTCAAATAACCACAAAAATATGCTGCCTGGTGGAAGATTCTTAATCCTGGCAAGGGTGGGTTTGGATTGAAGTCCAGTGTGACAACTGCCATGTCTTGCCTAGCTTCAAACACTGCTACTTATGACTAATAATAGAAAGTGTCCTTTGTGGACGTTTCCCATAGTTGTTATTGGGAAATTCAAGATCAATGTGGACAGTTTAATTTTATGAATTTTGAAATTACTGTACAAAAATTTGGCTTCAAGAATTCCAAGTCGTTAAAGGCCTCCGGTGAATCTTGTAACAGTCATTTATTAAACTAGTATTTAATGAATATCTACTATATGGTGAGTACATCCTTTTGTAGAGTTTACTATCCAGTGGGAGAGACAGAAATGTTGAAAAAAAAGTATCAGATGGGAATAATTGCATAAAAAAATAGTGGTAGGTGCTTTATTAAACAGGATGGTCCAGGAATGTCTCCAGTAATAAGTGGACATTTAATTAGAGACCTGAGTAAAGGACATCCAGCCAGTGCAAAGGCTGGAGCAAGGCTGACATCTCCAAGGAACACCAGGGGGACCAGGGTGGCTGGAGTGGAATGAGTGATAGAATAACAAGAGATGAGATCAGAGAGGTCACAGGGGGCCAGAGCCCTGGAAGAATTTGGCCTTTAACGCTGAGTGAATTGGGAAGCTTAAGAAAATTTGAGCAGAAGAGTGGCATGATATGGTGTATGTTTTGAAAATATCACTCTCATTGGAAGACAGAGAGTTGAGGGGCAAGCATAGAAGCCAGGAGACCAGTTAGCATACTATTGCAACCGTCCAAGCCAAAGGCAATGGCAAGGAATGACAGATTCCCCTGTTCTACTTTAATCTTAACTTGTTCCTTGTGCATATTTCTTACTAACCGTTGGACTCATGTTAAGAAAGACAGATAAACCTACACTGTGAGAGCTTTGGATAATTTGTAAAAAGAGCAGTTTCTGAAAACTTAGTCTTAAGTCAAGAGGATATAAGTCTTTTTCTTTTTGAGACAAATCAAGGATCCTACAGTTCTACTGGTTATGTGATTTCGGTGGGATCGGGATGCATCCTAAGATTATAGCATCCTTTCCGATGGTTCACCTAAGTGCAATTTGTTGCCCAGTGGTTTCGGCTCCTGGGGAAAGTCTGTCACGAACCCGTTTACCAGTGTGTCCAGAAAAATCGTAGTGGAGACCTCATTGGACTTAATTAAAGCCAAGCGAGACTTCATAGCAAGAAGGGAGAGAAAGTGAGCACCAGAGAGAGAGAGGGTGGGGCCTCGCTGCCAGCTCCTCTTTCAGCAAATTGGTTCCTAGCCGCGGGAGCGTATTGGTAAGAACACTTGGGATGGTTACCAAGAGAGGAAGGCTGTGGAGGGTGCACCCCCCAGACAGTGAAGAATGGCACCAAATGGGAGGGAATGGACAAATTAATGATTAAGGGAGATTTTTTTCCTCCTCGGAGTCGTGTCCAGCCTGGCCTCCCAGATTTGGGCAATCTTTCACTGTCAAGAGAGGCTGGGAGATTGATTCAATTAAGATTAGCAGAGTCGGGAAAAATGGCACGGGTTAGTTGTGATTAGTGGTGTCTTCTCTCTCATCTCTTGGTGGCGGCAGCCTGGACACAGGCAGAGTGTGGCCCGTCAGGGCACAGGGCGCGGGCGCAGACGCTGGAGCAGAGAAGCGGCGTCCCCTGTTCTTTCCTCCTGAGGTCTCTTTCATTTGTCCTCTGGGCTGCGACTTTCTCATAATTAGCTCCTTGTGAAGAAGCAGGAGGGAGGTGGGGAAACTGAAATGTGGGGGTCATTGCTGGCTACACCTCCTTGAAGCAAATGAGTGTAATTGGAGGTCTCATTAATTCCGAGGCGATGCCCAGGTGCCCTCCCGGATCCATCAGAAGGGCGGGCGGCCGAGTTCTCCTGGAGACGTGAATGCGCCTGAAACTAAGGGGGCAGGGAGCCCCCACCTCGCTGGCAAAGAGCCTCACAGGGCCTGAGGTCCCCGGGTGAAGAGTCGGACGGGGGAGGACACATCTCTGTCTCCCGTCCCACTGCTGCACCAAGAAGCCAGCGTGCACTGTGGGCCTTCGCACTTAGGAGCAGCTGGCAAATGCCTAAAATAGATGCGCCTTGCAATTTACCGCCGCCTCGAAATTCGTATTCAGACCCTGCCGCTGGATAAGTTTAATGAAAGTGGTACTTTCCGCGAGGTCCCTGGTGGCATTAGTTCACATTACAAAATCATTAGACATAATTTGACACTATTGTGCACCGTTAGCTTAGAAAGAGAGCTTGTTCTACAGCTCTGGGGACAGAGGTCCCTCCAGATAAGGTTGGGCTTATGAGAGAGGGAGAGGAGAGGGGCCTCCCTCTGGTTAGTAATGAGGACTTTGATGTTTGATGCAGCTACTCCCTTTATGCTCATCAAGACGGATCTTTAGTACGAGGGGGGAAAAAATAAAGCCAAGTTTCTCTTTTAAAAGGCAGCCAGAGACCAGAGACCATGTGCGAGTCCACTGCTCTTACAAGCAAACAGTGAATCTGCACTTTCAAGGCCTCTCCTAACACCTCTCACCCTGTTGATTTTTTTGTTGGGAAAGCTCCTCCTCCCGGTGGCTTGGCACAACTCAACACATGGCATCCCACCCTGCCCCACACAGCCACATGGGTCTGGCACTGATCTGGGCTGACAGAGGAAGGCTTACCAACTGCTAGAAACTAAAATACCTCTATGCCAGTAGGTGCCCACTGCCTGGCCACCCCAACCCTTCCCCCAGATGTCCCCATGGACCAGCAACTAATGGGTCAATGTCTGGCACTCCAAGGGACTTGCAGGTTGGTATAGACTGAATTGTGCCCCACCCCTCAAATTCATATGTTGAAACCTTAACTCCTAATGTGACTGCATTTGCAGATAGGGCTTTTCAAGGAGCTAATTAAGGTTAGATGAGGTCATATGGGTGAGGCCCTAATCCAATAGGACTGGTATCCTTAAAAGAAGAGAAAGAGACACCTAGAGCTCTCTCCACACAGGAACAAAGAAAAACAGCCATGTGAGCGCGCAGGGAGAAGGTGCCACCTGTAAGCCAAAGAGAGAGGCCTCAGCAGGAACCAGCCCTGCTGACACCCGGATCTTGGACTTCCAGCCTCCAGAACTGTGAGACAATAAATGTCTGTTGTTAAGTCCCCCAGTGTGTGGTGTTTTGTTACAGCAGCCTGAGCCCACTGATACACAGGGTTGGTTCCCATGCCTTCTACCAGTTGGTAAATAATTTTATTATCACTTCAAGTATCCTTTCCTATAAAAAGAGGACACCCACTACCGTCTGGCTGACTTGCAAAGGTACCTGGTTGAGAAACAAAACTAGTTCACACCCATCTGCCCATGTGAACCTTGGTCTCAGGTGTCATCTTGACTCCTCTCTCTTGTCTGAACCCCTTGAGCCCACCTCCTCTTGATGTCTAACACCTATCCCTTCTCCCCACGCGTACAGCTGGCCCCTTGGCTCAGAGAGTGACATCTCTCACACTGACCACTCTGGCAGCCTCCTAAAGGCTGGCCTGTCTGCTCTACACTTTCTCCCTCCCACCCCATCACCTTGCTGCAGTCGACATGACTTTCCTAAAACTCTGAGCAGGTCACCGCCCTGCTTGAAGCTCTTCAGTGGATCTCCATCACTCGTGGTTGGAGACTGACGTGTGTGCAGGCCAGAGGGGTTGAGCTTCAGCCCTCCAGTTGGTGGGCTGTCATTCTGATGTCGTTGAATGCTTCTAGGGATGGAGAGCTCAGCTCCTTATGCGCACTCTCTTCTGTGGGCAAGTCCATCTTACGACTGATCTGACATCACCTCCTCATGAACTCTCCTCACTGGCCTTCCTTGTCCCCCATCAACCTTCCAGATGTTCAGATTTCCTTAGCTCCATGGGGGCTGAAACAGCACTACCTCTCTCCACTGCTGCATTTCAGGGTCTGCGATGCCCGGACACATAGCAGGTACCCAGTAAATATGAATTGAACAAATGAAGGAATAATTGAAATAGGATGCTAGAGCCAGATGAGGCATTGGGGAGTATCAAGTTCAAGGTCCTTGCTTTACAATGAACAAACTAGGGCCCGGCCAACGAAAGGGAATGGCCCAAGGTCATAGGGCAAGTGAGTAGGTCTGAAAGGACTTCAAAAGGCCTAGGAGGAAACTGGCAAACTCCGGTCTGTTTCAGACAATCTGAGTAGGGAGTCAATGCCTCCTTTTCCCAAAGGCATCTTTGGGATCCTGCAAACGTAAGCCAGTGCCCACGCCTGGCCCCATGGCCGTTTATTGGAGGGCCTAGGAGGCAAGATTGATGAGATCTAAACAGTGCCATATTCTGGGCATTCATAACGTGGTCTGGAGAGCAGGAAATCCTGCTCCTCTTGCAGACGGAGACAAATGTGCTCTGGAAAATTCCCACAGGGAAGGGGGACATCACTGGGAATCTCCATCCATACGGACATGTCTGCCTTAAGTTGGACAAGAGGGCAGGGTTCAGGGTGGTTCCTTCACATTCCAGAGGTTTCCTGGGACAAGGGAGTGTGTGGGGATGAGCCTTTCAAATGGAGGGCAGGGGGAGTAACAGCTGGTGGTTGGGGCTCCAGGCTCTTCCCCACCAGAGAATGGCTGCCTCCCCAAATGTCCTTCCCCTGCCTCACCTCAAAGCCCCTCTCCCCCCATCAAGGGAGAGGTAAGGCTGCGTCAGAGACTCAGAGAAAATCTCCCACTGCCCACCCAAGGGGAGGAGAGAGGGAGAGTCCCCGAGTTGCAGAGAGGGAAAGCTGGATTCCAAGAGAGGCAGAGGGACAGAGGGAATCTCAGAACCCTCAGCAAAGGCATAGAACTTGAGACAGACTCTCAGTGGCTTTAAACATGCAAAAAGGGGAGGAAAAATTCAGTCCCAGAGACAAGATAACATAAAAATGCATCCTTCCTCTCTCCCTTCCTCGCTCCCTTTTCTCCCTCCCTCTCTCTCTCTTTCTCTCTCTGTCTCTCTCTCCTTTCTGAGCCGGAGACCAGAGTTCTTAGCGACAACAGGTGAGATGAGGTCTTTGCAGGAATAACGCGCGGTAATAACAACACCAATGACGCCTGATATTTATGGAGAGCTATGGCGCAGGAGTGCGTTGCATGGGTCCCCCCATTTAACCGTCACTGCCCTAGGCCCTGGGTGCTGGGCTTGTTCCCTTCTCATGGAGAGGACACCGAGGTTCAGAGAAGTCGTCATCTGCCCGGGATCTCAGAGCTAGTCCCGTGCAGGGCTGGGATCTACCGGATGTCCTGCTCCAGTTCCCAGGGCCCTGTCCTCCCAGCCCCAGCCGGAACTTGGGACTACAGCCTCGGGAAGCCCGAGTCATCCCAATGCGGGCTCGCCCTCCCATTCCACCTGCATTTCCAGCTTACAGCATACCCCTCCTCCGCAATCGCACCTGATGGCCCCAGGAGGGTCTGAGGGCTCCATTTCACAGACCAAGACGACCCTGTTTGCAACTAGTGGGCTACCTCAAAAGGGTTTCAAGCTGCCTCCATGCCAGGTGACCTGGTGGACCCTACACTTTCTTCCAAGCCCCTCTAGAGGCAGAGGAGAGGGAGCAGGTAGCCCTGGGAGATCTTGGAGGTGGGAGAGGGGAGTGGGCAGAGTCCAGAAGCAGGAAGTCAAATGCAAGCTCCAAACTTCCACAAAGGCTTCTTCTTCATTCAAAAAGTTCATGGGGGGTTTGCATTCTAACTGTTTCTGAGAAAACAGGAAAATAATGTTTTTAATTCCTTGCCTTGGAATGAAACAGATGATCTCAAATGTGGCCTACATGCATCCCCCTTGGCTTTACCCCAAGGCAGAGAAGGGCCTAGCTTGAGAAGCTGAGAGCTCGTCCAGGTCTCACCTCCCCCCTACCATGTTTCAGCTGAGAAGACAGAGGCCCAGAGAGGTGAAGTGATTTGCCCAAGGCTGCACAGCAGGGCAGAGTCTAGGACCTGCATCTGCGGAAGCCTCACCCAGGATTCCTGCGCCACGTCAGGTTGGGAGCCCTGGCAATCAAGCTGGCAATGCTGGGGCAGCTCTCCAGGTGGCCATGACATTGTACAACTTGAGGGGTGGCACTCCCAATGGAACAGATGTGTTTGTCACCCCTGGGGCTGGGCAGTGCTGCAGGCCATTCACCATCACTGAGCACCAAGCACTGAGTGCTTCTTTGCACTCAGTTTCCATATTGTTAATTCTCATAAAATGGAAATAATAGTGTCGACTCCATGGTTTTGACATGAGAATTAAATGAGATAGTACAAATGTCTGGCACATAGTAGGGACTCAATAAAACATAACAACGCTGCCATCATCTTTCCCAAAGAAGAAAGACTCCTTCCCAAGACTGGCGATGCCTCTCCTGGCTGCAATGACGTTAACCCGCCTCCGCGGGCTGCAGTGGGCTTGACGAGGTTAACACCTGTTAAAGCGCCCAGAACAGGCCCGGTGCAAAGTGAGCACTCGCTGAGAGCCGCCTCTTTCACACCCAGGGCTATGTATATACCTACTGCGCGCGTTATTTTCATTCAAGAATAATGTTTACCTCCTTGTATAAAGACATCCCTCTGCACTCCGTTTACTGTCTTGTGGCTCCAAGCGTCCCTCTCTTGAGGACGGAGGGACCAGCATCCTGGGAAGATGACATCGGGAGGTCAGTTTTTTCTGGTGTCACAGGGGAGAGACTTCTTAATCCCGACCCAGCTCACTTTTCCGCCCTAGATCGGCTCGCCCCCTCTTTGCAGGCCCGCTCCCAGAGCCCTCTGGCTCCATTCAAAGTCCCCTTTTCAGAGCTGTGGCAGTTTTATGGCCTTTAATGACCCCCTATTGTACCCTGATTGCCAATCAGGGCACACGTAATGACCAAGCAGCATCACTTACCCCTTATTCTGATGACAATGGCCAGAGCGGCCAGCTCGCTGTTTTGACATGAGCGGGGTCACAGGGAAAGTTTTCGGGCGGGTGATTTAAAGAGGCCGGACCAGCCAGCACCCTCGACTCCTCAGTTGCTGGGACTTAGACAAAAGAATGAACTCTGAACTTTTCCTTTGACTGATGGAGGTCATTAAAACCGTGGTGGGGGCCCCTTCAAAGGCAGGTGTAGACCAGGCTGTCCCTCAAAGCGCCTAATAAAGAGAGAGCTGGCGATTGTGTGGGATTCAGAGAACGGGAACTTCTGAGAGATTCACTCAAGTGGTTCAAAGAAATCAATGAGCTGCTCCGGCCGATTGACAGGGGCCAGAAGTGCCGTGAGGTTCCCTCTACCACCCATTGAATGGGTGGCTGCCCCAATTGTTCCCAAACAGGGTCCACCACAATAAATGCTTGGGGTCCTTTCATGGGTGCCCTGGGCTCCGGGGTCTGACACCAGCAAAAAAATCCAGAGAAAGGGACCTCACCAACTCCCATTTTAAATTCCATCCATTTTAATAGAGTGCCGAGAGATCTCCAAGCAGCTTAAAATATTAAAGATTTCTTGTAAACATCTGGAAGATAACATCTAATTACTAGATAGTGCTCTAGGTTATTAATATGTAATCAGAGCTAATCCCACCCAGCACAAATAAACAGCAAACAAAAGTGTCTCTGAGAAGCATCTTCTTGGCAGAACACAGAAGAGCCTCCAACAGACAGAGCCTGCAGACCACCCCCACCCCCCAACTCCCATTCCCACCACCGCACAACCAGCTGGGACCACATGCCGGCCTGGAGGGGCAAATACGGCAACGCTGACCTCCTGGCAGTCGGCAGGACAAGTCAGCTAAATAAATTGACTGCAAATGACTCGAGTCATCGAAGTTCAACCATGAAGGGAAATGAAAGCTCGGGGAATTTCACCTCCCTCTTCTGTTTTTTTGAAAGTTGCTTTTGCTTGTCACAAAAGGGTCAGGAATTTTGATCCCCCAGGTCTGAGCGGGAATACAGATGGATTTGGAGAAGCTGGAGGCTGGGTCCTGGGGGTGAGGTGCACTGGACGCATCGTCAGGACCCCCTGCCCTGCACATGACACACACTCCTGTGGGGTACGGAACTCGGCACCCCTCTCCCACCAGGGCAGGCAATGGTTATTAAGGGTAACGGGATCAGATGAGAAGCCTGCACATGGGCAACCACAAAGCCCAGAGGAAGCAGCTGTGGAGACAAATAAATGAAAGTCTCGCCTCCCTAAAACGCACCCACAAGGCAGAACCACATCCTTCGCATTGTCCAAGGACCGATCACTGCGGCTTCTCCAGCCGCTGGTGGGGTCAGCAAGACGGAAGGACAGTGATGACTCGCGGCCCCTGGAAGAGGCCCAGGAGCACCTGGCTGATGGAAATCGGCCGTGACCATGGCAGCCCTCTCCAGCAGTGATGTGGGGACGGGGACAGTACTAGCCCCTCCAATCGTGGAAGGAAAAGGCTGAAGAGCCATGGGGTACAAGGAAGACGTGCCCTCTCTCCAGGCCCCCAGGAGAAGGACCTGACCCATTCTGCTGGTTCACTGTGGAGGAGCAGACGTCTTTCAAACATCTGCAAGCAGTGTCCTAGTGGTTGGGGTTTTGTGGGGACAAGAAGATGGAAATTTAGCATACAATCGCCCAAATAATAGATATTTTGAGAGATACTACAAAGGGAAAAGCAATGTGCTCTAAGAACCTACAACAGGAAAAGCCTGAGTGGTAGCCTGGGCTGGGATGCTGCGAGGATGCCCGTGTGAGCAGAGGTGGTTCGGGCAGAGGGAACAGAACGTGCAAAGGCCCTGTGACAAGCAGGTAGAGGTGGCTTGGATTTGCACAAGGACAAAGCGGCTAGAGTACCAGAGACCTTCCATCCCAGCTTCTTTAGTTTCTCCTCATAGCTTAAACATTGGGGTCTGAGCAAAAGGTGGGCACCCCAGGGCAGAGAATGAACGTGTGAGCTACTATGGCTGGTGGACTTAAGACTTCACTTCAGAGCCAAGTTAAAGGGAGGAGGGACCAGGGAAGGAGAGAGAAAGGAGCAGGAGAAGAAGGATTGCGGGGGAGCAAATTGAGATGTTTAGCAGGTTCAGTCCTGACAGAGGGTGGGGTTAGCAATATCTAGAAATATCTGGAAGGTAGAGATCTCTCCCATTCCTGGGCCTGCTAAAGCCGCCCAGAGGCAAAATCCACATCAGCAGCTTCTGGTTGGCACTCACCCGCCTCGCCTCCTGCGACGGGGCAGGAAAGCAGCATTGGCAGCGAGCACTGGAGCCCCATTACTTGCCTCTAACCATCTACTGCTAAGCAATTTTATTTACTAAAAAGTAAAGTCGCTATCTTGATGGCTGACATTTTCTCACCAAAGTTTCCTGAAGGCCAGGCCCGGTGCCACAAACGTGAGCCTCATTTCCAACTCCTGAAACAGCAGGTGTGCCTTATCACTAAGCCTGCTTTACAGATGGGGAAACTGAGGCTCAAAGAAGCTGCTTGCCAAAAGCCACACCGCTGACAAAAGCGGATCCGGGATTTCTCCGTAGGTGGGCTGGCTCCAGAATCCTCTCCTGTAGGCGCTGCGCGACTCGGCCCGATTCTGCCTGTTTAACCAGGAGGTAGAAGCCGGGGAGGTTGAACCCCTTCCACATACCCTGAGCTCCTGTCCACTTGGGTCCAGGGGAAGAAACAAGCCTACGCAGGGACACTGCGAGCAGGGGCCACTGCTGAGCCCTGCGGGGTGGCGGCTCCCAGGGCCCAGGAAGGAAGGCCCGCCGTCCCCGTGCTCCGAGCCCTGCTTCGCTCACAGGCAGCATCTTGGTTAACTTTGCACGCGTGTTTAATGGCAGGAGCTCGGGCAACGTGTTTATCTTCCTTAAACACGGCCAGGGTGGCGCTCGTTTGTTATCTGGGGTGTGAAATGAGGCTGACAACAATTAATACCTCCTCCCGGGCAGCTCGGCGGCGCTGTGACGGGAAGCTGTGCACTTCCGAGCAGGCCGCGAGGAGGTGGCGGCCCCGCCGTCACTCAGGATCCGAGGGGGAGAGTGACAGCGGCAGCTGTGCCCCGCCCGGGCCTCCTGAGAGGCCCCGTGATAAAGCGCCCTGCTTTGTGGTGTAATCAACTTGCTATACATGCATTACCTCCTAATGAGTGCCGTGTTTAAACAAGTGTATAGAACACATCTGTCCGGCCTCGGGACTCGAGGCTGTGTGACCAATTTCAGCATCTGAAAGTTAAATTAATGGTAAAGGGTTTAATTGTGAGTAAACAATACCGCATTAAGGAGCAGTAAACACAGCAGTGGGGACCCACCGACCGGCTCTGGCATCGCAGATGTGGCTGCCTCTGTGTGACCGTTAATAGTCCCCCCGCCCGGACTCGCTGACAGTGTCTTGAAGCCCATTTGTCATCTAAATGGTCCATCCCCTTCTCAAACATCATTTTGGCCTCTGGTCCATTCACAGGGCCTGCAGCGTCTGTGTTCTTTGGAAGGTGGGAAGACGAATCTGCGGCTCGTGGGGAGGGCCTGGGGCAGTTCCAGCTTCCAGACTGCAGCACGGAGTGGGGTGGGAGGGGGACAGACACCCCTTTATATCCAGGCAACCAGCGTCCGTCCCGGGGGCCAGGCTGCCTCAGACTCCAGGCTTCGATGGCCATGATTGCAAACCTGGTTTTAAAGCACCCTGGGGTGTCTCCAGTGAACAAAGGATGCCGCAGAAGCAAATTAAGTTCCCTTTAATTAAAGATCATAACATACGCCACAGAACATTCCGTCACGGTAGGGGGAAGGAAGAGACTGTCACATAAAATAAACAGGGCTCCACAACTCAGAAAGTGAAGAATCACCCGGCCAGGGCTCCGCACCTTCCTGGTGTGTTCATAGCTGTCGTCGTTGCTACCTTGGCATCGGAGCTGGGCCATCGTGTGCGTGGCAGAGTAGACGGGGTCTCCCCAGGGCATGTTGACAGTAAAACCCCTGGCCTGGGGAAGGAGAAGGGCCTGGGTCCTCTCTGTCTCTCTCTTTCTCATCATGGCCCAGCAGGAGTAGACGTCTCAGGGGTCCGGGTCCTGGGAGGGGAGTTTCAGAGGATCACAAAGCACAGGACTGTGCTCTCTGCACCTTTAACTGTCCACACCTGGGAAGGCCTGCAGGGGTAACTCAGCCACCGAGAACTTTCCTCCTGTTTGCCCCCCACCCTGAAACCTGGGCAGACGAGTGTGCCGTGAAGCCCAGCCCCTCTTGGTGGACACTGAGCTGGGGTCTGCTGGGGCCAAAGCCTCGGCTCTGAGCTGAGGGGCCCTCGGCCCGCTCTCAGGGCATGTTTCTCAAGCATCTCCTGGAAAGGGGGGCAGAAAATGTCCAGCATTGAGTACCAAAGGCATCTCTCTCCCTTTCAATATAGAGGTATGTGGTTTCAAAGACAAAATAGCCTCGTGCTTGCACACCCATACTCCAGAGTTGGAGTCTTCAGGCTCTGCCATTGTCACCTCCTTGAGCCTTGATTTCCTCACCTGTGAAATGGGGGTAATAACAGGGTTATTGAGGGGATTGAACCCATTAGTACATGTAAAGGGCGTCCATCAGCGTGTGGCACAGAGTAAGTGCTCAATAAATGTTAGAGCCATCATGAGAGGTGTGAGACCGGGGCACCTTTCAACAAGGCCTGAGCAGCTGACAGGAAGGAACAACCCAAGGGGAAGCGGGAGACACTGTGTGGCTCACCTCGAGGCACCAGGCTGCAGAATGAGCCAGTGTGTGTGTGCTGGGTTCTTCTCTGCCCTGCTTGGCCCAGCCACCTTTTGGCAGCCAAGTAAACACGGCGGCCCCAGAGCCTCTGGACGTCCTCTATGCAATGTGGCTGTGGGTGCAGAGCTGTCCCTGCCTGGCCCGGGCAGGCTTTCCACAGTGTCAGGACGCAGTGCTCAGTCCGCACGAGCAGCGTAGGTGCATTCTTACCCCAGAAAGCCTGCTCCAAGTCCACACCACCCTGCTAGCTTCAGTGAAGTTTGCAGAGCTGAACGCTGGCTCATTGTGTACGTTCTGAATACAGGTGAGCTCGCATTTTTATTTCCTGACATCCCTCTTGCCAGTAATTTTTTTTCTTTTTTAATCCTTAATAGTTTTCTGTATTTGAGCTGGGCGAACCGGTGTGCCTCTCAGAGACCCTGGAATTTCTAAACATTATTAGTAACAGATTCACTGGAAGAGGGTGCTAGGGGACCTGCCCGGGGTGGCTTTGGGAGCCACACATGGCCGGGTGGGAGGTTGCAGTTAACACCTTTCCCTGCCTCCTTCACTCCCTCTCCAGGTGGCACTTTGGGTACCAATGTAAAGAAGCCCTGGTTTCTTCCAAAAGAGGCTCGAGAGATCATGGCCTCACCTTGGCACAGACACTGGATAACGGACCTTCATCCCCACTAAGACGGCGTTGGCGTGCTTTTTTGTTTGTTTTGCTGGACCCACAGAGTGTAAGCAGGCTGGGCTGTCCCATGTGTGGCAGAGGAGTCCCCCAGTGTTTCCAGGGAGAGCCGGAGCAGAGCTCAGTGCCCACTTGGGCCTGGAGCCCCCTCTCCTCCTGCCCATTCTGAGTCACAGGCAGAAGGTGGAATTCGTCCAAGCTGGGTTCTCAGAAGTAACTTACAGGCATGCAAACAGATGTCTCTAGCCCCCTCAGAAGTAGAAGGAAATTTGGAACCCCTCTCCTCTCTGCTGTGAAATTCTAACTTTAAATGAAATCTTCTGCAGGAGGCCAGAGCAGTTACCAAGGCGAGAGGACCAAAGCCCTCACCCTGACCTCGGTTTCCACCCTTGATGCCCCCAAGGCTGCGGTTTCTTCCCAAAGCACAGGCTGGAAGTCACTGCTCCTCATCTGACTCCATTTTCTGGCGGAGAAGACTGGCCCAGAGAAGTGCAGGATAGAACAAAAGGTAACCCAGCAACCAGCACACAGGCATCTCGAAGTCCACCTGCTGCGGCTCCAGGGTAAAACATAAACCCATCCCAAGCACCACCCTCCCCCTTGTTCCCTGCTGCCCAATCATTCAACGGGCCCCCTCACCCCTGAGGTCTGTCCAATGGGCATCCTGTATATCTTCAAAAGGGAAAGTCACTCATTTTCTGCCCCCTCCTTTGTTTTAGACGCAGGCCCCAGATCCAGCTATTCTAAGTGGGAAGGGAAAATATAACGCACCGAGGCAATAGATGTTGTTTATCTCGGCGACTTTAGTCTGCCTTTAAAGCCCATTTTCACCACTTATTGATTTTTGTTTGCTACTAGTCTATGAATGACAACTTGAATTAAGACAACGCAGGCTGAGAAGCCACTGGGCAGTGCTAAATGATGTCCTGTGCTTCATGACGGAATGCCTCACCGCCATGAGGCTCCCGCCCACCCCCGCTCTCTCGAGGAGCGGTGGGCACACAGGCCCCTGCCTGGGCGCCTGGCACAGAGTCCAGCTGAGTTGGGACAGCCTCTCACAGCTGCCAGCCCCTTCCCTGACAGGCAAACAATGAGAAAGTTATTTTCACGGTGGGTAGGTGGAGTTGCATGAGCCAAAAGCATGGCCTCGAATAGTGCGCCGAGCTTTCTAATGTCCCCCAAGGAGAGTTCCTGCCATGTCAGATCCCGAGCTCTCACCTCTCAAACAGCAGCCACACAACTAACACCGGGCACGTCCTGTTTTCTTGTACCTTCCGGCACCCAGTGGGAGGCATTGTGTGAGTCAGACTGATTTAGAAAGCCTGTTCTCACAGCCACTTTGGAAAGCAGGAGGTCGGTGAGAGTTTTTCTCTTGACCACATGGACAGAGAAGACAGAGGTCCAGAGAAAGAGAGAGAGAGAGAACATCAGACAATATACCAGGAGCAAAGCTCATCTCAGTGGCTCACTGTATCCCTGAAGCCAGTGATCCAAGACCCCAGTGAGGCTCACACTGAAAGAAGGCTTCCCCCATCTGAGAAGGTTCCAAGACATTTCTAACCCACTTTGGGGTCATGGACAAATTTGGGAATCTGATGGAAGCTATAATCTTCTCCCAAGAAAATACATGGAAACACAATTTTGCACACAGTTGAGGGGGTTATGGGTCATCCATGGACCTTCCATGAGCGACCCTGGGCCAGGAACTTAGAGGAGGCTCTCATCAGTGGGGACCTATCTCCATGTACCCCAGAACCCACTCCAGGTTTGACAAGGGCTTGCCAGCCCACTTCCCCCAGAGAGGGGGGGATGACAAGGAGCAGTGAGCAGGAGAGGAGCCGTCTCCGATGCAGAGCGTGCCATCCTCTTCCTCCACGGCCTGCTGGGACTTTCTCAGAAGCAAGAGCATCTTCCGTGTTTTGCAGGGGTGTCACGGAGAGCAATCAGAGGGCCCCCAGTCAGACCTCACGCTGTCGATCCTTCCAGAGCCGAGGCCCTCACTCGCTGCTCCTCTCAGCTGGCACGGAGCTGGGGCCAGCAACAAAAGGTGTTAACAGCCTGATGAGGGGCCCATGCTGATAGATGACCCATTAGGGTGATCGCTCTTGTGTGGATGGCAAATAGGTTTGATCAATTAGATTTTAATGTAAAGTGGGGCCTGGGGGAGGAAAACAGCAACCGGGAGAGGGAAGACCCTTTGTTACTAATGTGTCTGAAAAAAGCACTTAATTGAGGTCATAATAATATTAGCAGCTCTCATCATCAATAATTCAGCCTTATTTATTACTACCCGATAAAGTCCTGTCAGGTGGGGAATGTAGGAGGCTTTTGTTAGAGACAGGATACGTGGGGGTGGCCTCTCCCTCTCTCCAGCTGCAGTGGCTGGGCCGCAGGACATCAAGGTCTCCCGAATTCACAAAATGCCTTCTAGCTGCACTCTCTATGGACGAAAGGGGGACAGAGGACAGACGTTTACCCTGTGGTCCGGTTGAACCCTCTCCCATCCTTCCCCATTCAAAAATAAGCTTTTAAAAATTTGCACAGTTTTGCTACAGAAATGTGCCAGGAGAGAAACACTGCCTACCCTTGCATGATTTAGCACCCCAAAGAATGACATCAATCCTGCCTTTTCACGCACTTTCAGTCACCTGTGGTTTGTTATCTTTGAAAGCAGAAAAGAGAAAACGCAAGAGAGAGGGTGCTAAATGAATGTATAATTGTACAATTAAAGATGCAGGCTCCCGGTGTTAAAATTTAAAATGTATTAGTCTCATAAAACCGCCTCATTAGTCTCCGTGTCTTGAAGGACACACTTGTCCATAATGAGGCGATCGCAGGAAATGGCGCAGGGGTGAGAGAAAGGGGAAGGAGGGGACGCTGGAGCGGCTGCCATTTCATTTTTCAGGAGGGGGAAGGAAAACACTTAATAAAGATAATTGGGCTGGTAGTGCCTGTTCCCATCTGGAATCTCCACACAGACAGACCCCAGGGCAGACGATCGGTCATTAACCAGGAAAATAACCTATTTGGAAGGGATCCGTTTGTTTTATAAATGACGCCCCACTTTAGAGCAGCTTAACCGCAATCATAATAAAAGTTCCTCCAACCCCCAGCCAGGGGACTATGCTGAACTATCGATCCGCTTGCTGCTGATAATGGCTGGACTTGGTTTCCGCTCAGCGTGCAGGAAATGGCTTTTGAAGTTTGGCTTTTCTGTGTATGTGTGTTTTTTTAAGCCTAAATAGAATTTAAACTGCCCTTGGGTGATCAGTGGCTATTAGCGGCGTTGGTTAGGAAACGAGGAGCCGTGGGGTCAGGAGAGGTGGCCCAGGTTGCGGATGGAAGGGGGAAGAGAGAGGTCAGCTCTGAGCCAGCAGCCTCCGCAGGGTCAGAGGGGCCGGCCTGGCCTGCGAGGCTGCCCGGGGACAGGACTCAGAAGAATTCATTCTTCCTAGCCCCAGCCCGGTCACTGTGCCCCCCCCAACACAAACCAGGCGTGCACACACACCCACACCCAGCCACACACACACACACAGCTTCGGAACAGTCATTCATCAGGCAGAACTGGAACTGGATAGATCAAGGCAGAGAGAAGCCCGCCTGATCTGCCGCCCTCTCCGTGCAGACAAGGGGAGTGATTACTATAATTAGAAAGAAGGTTTCAGTGGCAAAGCTCTTCCCACCCACCTATCTCCAGGGGCGGCTGCTTCGCTGCTTAGGAGGGCACGTGAAGGCCGGGTCTTCTGAGACAAAGAGAAGCGAGGGGTGGGCATGGAACCTACATGCAGCCGTCTCTTAAGGAGTGTGGGGAATCTGGGCCCTGCAGGGTCCAAGCCTACACCAGCGGGCCTCCACCGAGGTGATTTTGCACCCAAGGGACATCTGGCCATGTCAGGGGACATTTGAGGCTGTCACAACTGGGGGCGAGGTGCTGTTGACATCTGGCGCACAGAGGCCAGAGTTGACTGGATCGTCCTGGAGTATACAGGACAGCCCATGCCCTCCACCCGCACCCGCACCCTCACCCCCACGCAACGAAGAAGCAGCCAGCCCAGTGCCAGCAGGGCCAAGGTCCAGAAGCCCTGTGTGCCACCATCACACTGAAAGAGGAAACCCTGACTCTTCGGTCCCCTCTGCTCCAGAATACGCTCTGCCTTCACCCCCTCCCCCTCCTCCCCTTCAGCTTCTCTGGTCCGCACGTTCCAGAAAAGAACGTCTTCCGTAGGGTTTCTCAAGAACCATGTTCCTTAAGGTGCTGGTCTCAGCCTGATGGACGAAGGGAGAGGGTGAAAGCTCGTCCGGAGACACAGGGCCTCCACGTGGCCTCCATCGCAGGACATGCGTCCCCCACGGCTCAACAAGGTCACATCTGGATGGCACCTTCTGGATGGTAACAGGGGTATAATCATTGTGCTGCTCCCTGGGGTGGTGCGGAGAAAATGTTTAGCCAGGTGCCGGGCATATATTAAGTGCTCAAAAGGAATTGAGGCGAGAGATGGGGGGTAAAGATGGGTTTGGAGATAGAGATATTGAAAGGGTGGAAGAGAGGAAAGCAGGGAAGGAGGGAGAGAGGGGAGAAGGGAAAGGGAGGGGGAGACAGAGCTGGATTCCACCTGGCGTCAGGCGCTACACAGGGCCCCCGTCACTGCCACCCAAAGGTCCATGGGCCGCCCATCGCCCATCAAGGGGTGGCTGCCACTTTCGAGTCATAAAAAATAAGCTGATGCACAAAGCTCTCTAGAATTATCATCCCATCAGCTGCAAGGCCCAAGTGCGTGTCTAAGCAAAGCCTCGCTCACCTTCCCCTCGTTCCTCCCCTCGATTCTAGAAACGGAAGGTGGAGGGTGGGCCACGGCCTGACCAGATTTCTCCCTCGCGCGCCGCTGTTTCCTCCCCACGGGGCTTGACTGCGCTGATTGCTTCCAGCAAAGCCCTTATCATTTTCAATGTGAATTTCAAATCGCACTGATCCAGCCCTTCTTAGCTAAAGTCAGCTTTATCAACCACAAGAGATGTGGGATTTGAGAGAGATCTGAGTAAATTCACATTGTTTGGATAAACTCATTCAGGGAGCTCAACAAATCAAAGCCGAAATGGATATGTATCCCAAAGAGACTGAGAACTGCTGGGGAAGGAAAAAGTTACCATTAACATTTTTATTTCTTTAAAAAAAAAAAAAGAATGGCAGCGTGGCATTCCCTTTTTAATGAGGGTGCTCACCACCTCTTTTTGAACCATTACCAGGGCTCCTTAGGACCCCCGGTGAAGTGACAGAAGCCGTGAGGCTGTTGACATGGGAGGCGTTGGTGGAAAATTACATCGCCCACCTCCCAACATCAAGCCCCCCACTCGGGTCAGCCGGACCACTATCAACTATGGTAATGGGTGAATTTATGCGTTATCCCATAATTTAAGGAGCCGTGTGTATCACGTATATTTAAAACTATTTCTCTGTAGTTTTAATTATCTCAGTCTGCAGGGGCAGAAAGGGAAAAAGCAGATAGCTCCCTTGCCTGGGACCGAAATGAAAGCAGTTGCCTGCTGACAGCTAAGACGCCTGTCCTAGCTGGTGGAGATTTCCCACACAATTTGCATTGGAAAGGCAGCTTTCAGGATACTTAAAATAAAAAGGGGCATTTGCATCTCATTTGCCACACTTGCAGTATTAGAGTTTTATCTGAATAAAGACACTTCAACGGGATTTATTTAGTTAAGCTGATAGCTGGGAAAGTCAACACCAGAAACATCAGCTAAATCCAGCAAAGTTGGAAGGCAGCTAATAGTATTTACAAGTTCGGGTTGGTTGTTTTTGGGGGGTTTCCCCCTCCCCCCCATCCACTGAAGCTTGAAAACTGTAGCAAATTATCTGCTTTTCACACAGGCCTGGTAATGACAAGGTTTTAATGAAAGGTGTCTTAATAGATGGACCCCTTCCCTCTTCCCCACCGACACACCCAAACCTGCTCATGAAGTGCAGTGGTTGTCAAATGTGGTCTCACAGGAATCCCGGTGGCTTGGGACGCAGGCAGCTTCTGATGCTGACTCGGCTACTTACTGGCCATATGGCTTTGGGCAAGTACCTCCTTAGTCTTAGTTTCTGCATCTGTAAAATGGGGGTCACGGGAGCGGCCCCCCGTGGTCGCTGCAGATGTGCATGCACAAAGGTGTCCCACCAAGGACTGCAGCAGAGGCTGAAGTCCAGCCACCATGACGGGGCACGTCAGAGGTGTGGCTGGGTCACATCCTCCCAGGAAGGGGCATGTTTTTCTAATTCACACACAGGCGCTGGGTGACCAGCAGCTCCACAGAGCCTCCCAGGGAGGCTGTGAGCTTTAAAATATGTGGAATCTAATGAACAAAATAAACAAACAAAATAGAAACAGACTTACAGAAACAGAAAACAGACTGACAGCTGCTAGAGGAGAGGGGGCTGGGGACTGGGTGAGAAAGGTGAAGGGATTAACCATAAAGATGAAACCACCTCACAGACACAAACATAGTACAGTGATGACCAGAGGGAAAGGGGGTGGGGGAGGTAGGAGAGGGGGGAGGGGGGTAAATGGTGACGGAAGGAGACGTGACTTTGGGCGGTGAACACACAATACAATATACAGATGTATTATAGAACTGTACCCCTAATTTTACTAACCAATGTCACCCCAGCAAATTCAATAAAGAAAATTGTTAAATGAGATTGTATCGGCTGAACACTGGCGTAGCATCTGGCACATAGTAAATGCCCAAAGAATGCCAGCAGGCTGATGATGATGACAATGAAAACTCAGGGACGCCGCCCAGCTGACGAACTTCCTATTTAGCGCTGTCTCCGCTCACTTGGAAGACTCCATTGTCGAGACCTGTCCCACAGGAGTCAGGTTCTGGCTGAATGGTCCCAGGTGATTCTCTCTGGCTCCACAGACCGGCACCTGACCCCTGCATGGGGGGAGGCAGGGGGGCCCTGATGCCTTTTAGACTGGGAAAGCCCTTTCCCTGCACACCCTCTCCTCAGCTGGCCTGGGTGCAGTAATCCCAGGCTCTCGGCACAGCCCCAAGCAGCTGGGAACAGATTTCTGCATGCTGGGAGGCCTCTTCAGGGCCACGTTTCCTTCCCCTCTCTGAGCTTTGAAGCAAATACCCACTCAGAAAGGGGGCACAACGCCCCCCTGTGTTGGCTTCCCTGCCTCACCATCACTGAGAAGCCCATCCAGCCACTGCCCTGAGCGCCTGAGACCCCAGCTGCCTCTCCAAGGAACTGGATGCAGAGGCATTTGTACCGGGGAGCCCTGTGTTTACACCCACTCCAGGGACTTCCACCCCCAAGGCTCCCAGCTCCTCCCTTGCCTCCGAGCAATCTGGCTTCAAACTGGGGCTCTCTACTTACCACTGACCGAGGCAAGTCAACATTCCCACATTCTCGGTTTCCTCATCTGTAAAATGGGAGTAGGAAAAACAGCCACTTCTCAAGGCTCTGCTGGTAAAAAGTAGCCGGTGGCCGGTGACAGAGGAGAACAGGCCACTCTGTACCAGGCCCCAGCTACGTAGAACAGACTCCTGCCACCCAGCCACAGACCAATGGCCAAAGTCCTGCCCCCAGCTGGCTGAGCCTGCAGCACCTCTGTCCACTTCCGAGGCAGGTCCCAGAGCCACTGCCCCATGTGGATGTCTGTGTTGATGGAAAACAAGGGGCCTCCCACCCATTCGTGCTTCCCACAGCCTGCCATCTGGGAGCACCGGCAGGCTGGCTGCAGGTTTTAATGGGTTTAGTGGAAAAAATGTTAAAAGCCTCTGCCATTTCACAGAGCAAGATGCGCGGGTCAAGAATGCGGTGCCATCCAGCTGGCAGCTTCATCGTGGCATGCAAAATGATGTCACCAGACAAAAGATTTGTTGTTTCCAAACAATGAGCTCTCACTGCCACACGATTTAGACCCTAACAAGCCCAGGATCCCCTTATCGCCAAGCAAGAAGATGACATCTCAGGACAGTGTGGAGCCTCAAGGCCATGTGCAATGTACAAACCTAACAGCAGAAACAGGTGCCACTCTTATTGGGAAGAGGGTCTCAGGAGGCAAGTGAGGGGGTGGGGACTTGAGACAAGAGAGGGAGGAAAGTCATAGTGAGTTCATGAGCAGGTTACCAGTGTGGGCAACTGGAGCTCAATCTTGCTGGGCCCCCTATGAGAGACAGTAAAAGATGCCACAACAAGGTCCCACCGAGGGCCAAGAAGCTAGAAACACCCCAACTCCCATGCCTCCCTGGTGGAGGGCGTTCCTTGTGGCTTTAACTCTCAGGACCACCCCCCTCACAGGCCATGAGAACACTCAGGCAAAGACACTAAGCCATTAGCAAGTATGAGACCACCTAGAGCTGGCCCCCACCCCACCTCAGCCCCTGGTGCCCCCCGCCCTCCAGCTAGCTCTCTGAGAGCAGTGTTATTAGCCCCATTCTGCAGATGGGGAAACTGAGACCCAAGGAGACACACATCAGCACAGGCAGAAGTAGTAAAGCTGGGACTTGAACTTGGTCGCAGCTGACTCCAGAGCCCACGCTGGCCACAGGCTACATGGCCCGGGCTGTGTAAGTCTAACATAGGGGCAATGAAAAACAATGTAAAACACAAGCGAACGCTAACGGCAGTCCAAAGCAGAAAACGTATATCAAATTAAAAGAACTCCTGCTTGTGCCTGGGAAACAAGTGCTCAGCTCACAGCCGTGCTCAAGCAGAAGTTCGTTTGTGTTTCCAACTCTTCGAACGTCTTTTCTGACTCACATGAAAACAACCTTCCTCAGAGGAAGACGCTGCGCTCGGAGGACTCGGAGCCTGGCACCTTTCTTCCCAACAACTGGGACAGATGCAGAAGAGAGGAAGATGACCCAGGGACTGATGTCACCCCTGTCCACCCAGTCAAGGGTCCAGACCTGAGCCCAGAGAAAGCTGGAGGGGGCTGCACCCTGGGGCCTAAGGGATCAGACTAGGCTGGGTAGTGGGGCTGGGAGAGAAAGAAGAGGTAACGGAGGACACTCAGAGGAGGGGTGACCCATTCCAAGGGTGCAAGCATTCCCTGGGTGACTCTAGAATCCTAGTTACGGAGCTACTCTTCAACAACCTCCCTTTGTAATAGCCTAATGGCTCAAAGTGTCCGCTGGCCAAGTTTCCTTCCCCTGGGATGTTTCCTAAGCCTGAGCTGGCACATTTGTAATATCTGAAGATGCTCAATTCAGCAAATGTCACTTAATTGTGTGGCTATTGCAACCCCCCAAGAAGCCAACAAGACTGCCTAATTCTATGTCTAGCCTAGATGCTGAAGCCGAAGCTTGGCAGTCCCTTGGCACTGCAGCCAGCACCCTTGGCAGCTGACCAGTTTCTCTCAGTGATGTGATTGCTTTGCCGGCCCAGAGACCCAGAGTGAACCCTATGTCATGCTGGGCAATGATGTCAGCAAGCATAGCTGTTAGACATGGGCACCAGAGTCACTTAGACCTGGGTTCAAATCCTACCTCTGCCCTGTTCCAGCTGGGCAACATTGGATGTGTTGTTTACCCTCTCTGAATGTCAATTTTCTCATCTGTAAAATGGGGATATTTCTGGTTACTAATCTCAAGGGGTTGTTTCCAGGAAGAAGTGAGATGCGGCATATGAAGAGCTTGCTTACCTGGCCCAGCGTTGTAGCTGAATAGATGTATAGGAGAAAACCTTCTGCTATATAATACACACGCACCAAAAAAAGTGTTGAATAAAATGTTTTTTTAGAAGGCACTTTTTTAAAAAACATGCATGAGTGAGCTGGAAGAAAACGCAAATGAAATCCTTGGAGGCCAGAAACAATGAGAATGCTCAAAAGCAGAAAGTAAGGAAGCCCAAACCAGTGTTTGCACTAGGAGCAGCTGCTAACACCTGGTGGCCTTAAGCCTTTGCTTTAAAGGTTCTCTGATGTGTGGAGAAGTGAACACAGGGCTTGGAACCTAAGCAAGGTAGCTAATTATATTGGATCCCAGAAAGGTGACCCCCTCAGTGAGGATAAAAGGCATCATCCCATAGCTCAATAAAGTTGTTACCAAAAACAACAAGAGCAGTAACGCCCGGTCCCATAGAGGAGAGACCGTGGGGCTTCTGCCAGTCGGCCCTGTGAGCTCCCAGGCACACGCCTCGCTTGGGCTTGGACTCAGCACCCATCCACTATCTCTCCGTCGATGGCACAAAAAGCCCGAAGCCAACTATTTCGTTTGAAGTGGTCCCAAGCTGGTAACTAATCAGAGAGCCTGGCAGAAGCAAATGCAAATGTTTTCTAGAGTGAAGCCTAACAGACTAGGCCTCAAAGCACTCCCGGCGACAAAGGGCCAGGGAGTGCGACTTCACACAAGCACAAGGGAACACACCACCATGAGAGTAATACCTGCAAAGTGTGCATGCATTCGAACAGAGGAAAACAGATTATAAAACCAGGCATGCTTAGTATGTTTCCAGAACTAAATGAAACTTAGAAGTAGGTGATACGCACAAGTACACTGATGAATCTCAAAAACATGCTACTGAGCCAAAGAAACCAGACGCAAGAGGGTCCATTCTGTGTAATTTCTTTTTGGAAAGGGTGAAAACAGTCTGTGACTTCTGCACTTCTCTATGTAGAAGTTATACTGCAATTTAAAGGAGTAAATGAATGGCAAATAAATTAGACACTGCTGAGGGGAGGTTAGACACTGCATGGGACACCAGGCCTGAAGGAATTACTCAGACTGCAGCACAGTGAGAAATGGGGGTGGAAAATCTGGAGGAGGGGTATACAGGAAAAAGGCCTAGCATCCATCTAATCCGAGTCTCAGAAAGAGGGAATGAGAAATTAAAGGAGAGGTAATATTTAGATAAAACCGGTTGAGAATTTTCCAGAATGGGTGGAAGTGACTAAACCTTAGGCCTTTGTCTATTCTGGCTGCTAGACTAGATGGTTTATAAACAACAAACACTTATTTCTCACAGTTCTGGAGCCTGGGAAGTCCAAGGGCTAGTTGCCGGCAGATTTGGTGTCTAGTAAGAAAGTTCTAGTTTCTTCCTGGTGCATCTCACTGTGTCCTCATGTGGTGAAAGGGATGAGGGGGCTGCTCTGGGGCCCCTTCAGGGGGCACTAACCTCATTCGTGAGGATTCTTGCATCACACCTAATCACCTCCTAAAGGCCCCGCCCCCAAATACCACCACATTGGGCAATACTTTTCAATGAATTTCAGGGGACACAAACAACCTGTAACACCTCAGATCCAGGAACCCCAAGCAGAATAAATAAATAAGCATCCATACCTACACATACCTTAGTGAAAGAACACCAAAGACAAAGAGATGATCTTAAAAGCATCTTGAAATAAAAAAATATTACCTACTAAGGGACAGCAGCTAGAATAATAGCTGGCTTCTCAATGACAACGCAATCACGACACAGAGTGGGCACCTCATAAATGGAAACTATCATTACTCGTGCTCATAACAGTAATGACAGTGGTAGACACAGTCAAACCTCAGCTCTGCAAATGTTTTAATTGTGTAGCCTAGAGTAGTCATCTAACCTCTGAGAGCCTTGGGTTCTTTGTCTTATAAATAGAGTTCTGGTAAAGATTAAATTAGGTAATGTGATAAAGTATTTGACACAGTAATTGGCACTTAGTTCATGTTAAATTAATGTTAACTCCAAAACCAACACCCTGTGGACCACGGTAGGAGTGGTGAGGGTCAAGTTCATCTCAAATTACTCCTAGAAACCACTGTGTCAGGATTCTCACTTGAAAGCTCAGTTCAGCTCTCCGCCAATAGAAAGCATTCATCTGAAAATGCCAGCCAAGAGCAGCCATATGTGGAAGCCACAAGAAAGAAAGTTTCACAGAAACCCATTCTGCAGACCAGTCCCAAGCCACTTCTGTTTCTGAGGTCAACACTCCCTACACGCCCACACCCAGTAAGCCCATCAGATGAAGAAACACGAACCTAACATCTTCCTCGCGGTTACATTCTACTTGTCGCCTTCCAAAGTGACACACTGTGATCACAGTGGGACCTCACAGGGGTTTCACAGGGTCGGCAGGCAGGCGAAAAGTCAGAGACTCAGAGGATGAGTGACCACCTGAGCTGCAGCGGCCCACGGAGCTGTCTCCCACCTGGGGCCTGGCCCTGGACTCCAGTCCCCCGGATCCTGGAGTCAGGGACTTCTTTGCATCTTTAGGTCTCAGGCAGGCCTTCCCTAACAGCCACCTTCCATCGAATTCTCTACCCCTGCTCCCTTCGCTCCTCCCAACAGCCCTCTCCGTTACTCCCGGTTACAGGCAGGTGCCCATCTCTTGAAAGCCTTGAGTCATCAGAGCATCGCCCAGGGCTATGAGAGTGCAGGGCGGGTGCAGCCATTCGGCAAATGGTTGTGGAGTGAATAGACTTAAGTTGAGTGAACTTATTTCTACCGTTACCTCTAATTACGTAAACAGCTATACACCACTTAACAAGAGTCAAAAACTCTATTCTACATTTCTTCTTATAACCACCCCCCACTGCGCACAGAGCATTGCTCACTAGACCAAAAAAAAAAAAATTTGAACAAATAAAGGGAACAGTTCCTGGGCATGACCATGTGTCCCTCCTGCCTGCTGCCCTTTCTCATTCGAAGCCACTCCTGGAGCAGAAGAGCCAAGACGAGTGGGAATTTAGCAGAAGAGCATCCTTAGGAGCCGCCTCGCTGCCTGTAGACCCTCGGCTACCTGAATACACGCATGTGAGGCACCCGCCTGCTGCTCGCCATTTAAACAGCTTCCTCCTGCTCCTCGGCCTTGGCCTTCTGGCTCTAGGACTGTGCCGAGTCCCATCCCGTCTCTGGGTGGTGCAGAGGAGGGCACAGGAGGGAGGAAGTGGAAATACATTGAAACAAAACAAGGGGGGGTGAAACGGTGTAAGGTTGGTCACACATTTGTCATTAAGTCAAAGCCAAATCCCGGTGCCCGTGTGAGGTGGAATTATCTCATTCTTTTAGCCGGCGGGTCTCTGTGATCCACCAGTCAAGTATGTGATTGGATTTCGGCTCAACAAAACCTTAAATTACACACCTATTGTGCCTGAGTTAAGCCCAGTGCGCGCGGTGGAGAAGGCTTCCCGGCTCCTTGGCCGTGTTCGATCCACAGCCAGTCCTCGTCTGCTGGTTGATGAATGAATAATAGGATTAGAGTCTCATCTCGAGCCACGGGGTAATTGTCGTGTTGGGTGCAGGGACAAAGGCTGGGGTGATGGATAGGGGTCCCTGCATCGTGGGGATGGGCCGGGTCCCTCAAATGTACCCCCTCACTTAGAGGGACAGGCTAAGGGCCTCAGGGAAGACAGGACCAAGTCCTAGAAATCCAGAGAGATGCCGACTGGCACTTACTAAGTGTCTACCAGAGGCAGCGACCGTGCCAGGTGCCTGCGCAGAATGCACCTATTTCATCAAATGCTCAAAGATGCTCCCTAAGTGTGTATTTTCCCTGCCCAGCATCTATTCCCCATTTCTGGATACAGTACATCTCCCCCCTTTCCATGGAGAACCAAACCATCCCTGCTGTCAAAGGAAGGTTCTGGTGAGATTAACTTTACCTCGGGCGCCCAGAGAGGTCATTGTGACCAAGCCAGGCCAATCAGAGACGCTACGGTCCACGGTGGGCTGTTGCCAGGGCCCCCAGGAAATAGGCATGTTCTCTCCATGGGGCCAGTGAGGGGCCACCACGGGAAGTGGTGGGGAAGGGAAAACAGCCACCGGGGAGGGGAGGTTGGGCAGCAGAATTTGGAAAGATGGGGCCATGTTTTCTCTTTCTACTAATACCTCTACCTCTAAGACTAAAGCCAGGTCTACCCTTTGGATTTTCTAGTAACTAAAGCCAGGAAATGCCCTTTTTGGCTCATAAAGCTTCTTGGCCTGGTCTTTTCTGTGCAAGTCAGTTCTCGTACATTTTTACAAATGAATCAAGGCCCACAGGGGTGAGGTCACCAGCCCAAGGTCACACAGTTAGTAAGTGGCAGAGCTGGGATTTGAGCCCAAGCCTGTTTATCCCAAACCCTGCACGCTTTCCCACACGCTGTCCCTTCCACCAGACGGCAGCAGGCCTGCTTCATAGAAGGGCCCACAGACTTTGATACCATGAGGGAAGAGAAAACCAGCAGCCTGTGTTTTTCCCTTTCTGTCAAAACCTCCGTGTGGCCTTCGTTGTGTTCTTTCCCACTCTGAGGCCAGAGCGGACAGAGGTTTGCAGCAATGAAAATAGTTGCCTCTTCCCCCATCCATGAAAAGACGAAGGACATGACGCTAAGGGGTATCATTCTCTCCTAAATAGGATAAGTGGCCCATATCCTAGTCCCTTCATGCTTACCTAGTAAAATGGTGCGGTCACTTTGGAAACAGTCGAGAAATTACTCAAAGGTTGACCATGGAGTTACCGTAGGACCCAGAAACTTCACTCCTACGTATAGGCCCAAGAGAACTGAAAACATATGTCACACAGAAAGTTTTACACAAATGCTAACAGCAACATTATTCATAAAGAGCAAAAGTGGAAACAACCCAAATGCTGATGAATACAGACCCAGGATTATCCACACAGGGAACTTCCAGCTGTAGAAAGGCATGAAGACTAGCAGAGGCTGCCACGTGCAGGAACCCGGAAAACACCGGGCTAAGTGAAAGAAGCCAGACACAAAAGGTGACATATAACACGGTTCTATTTACACGAAACATCCCAAACAGGCAAATCCGTGCAGACAGAAAGTAGATTAGTGGTTGACAGAGGCTTAGAGGAGGAGGGAATAGAAAGTGCCGGCTCATGGGCCTGCGCTTTCTTTTGGGGGATAGTGAAAATTCTTTGGGGATGATCGACTTAGATCATGGTGATGGATGAGCAACCTTGTAAATATACTAAAAACGGCCGAATTGTATATTCTAAAAGGGTGAATTTTATGATGATATGTGAATTGTACTAAAAAACAACAACAACAACACACCTCCAACCTCCCCAGCCCCGACGGCCACAGGAAAATGAGCGTTTAGCTGGAGAGGCAGCCCGGAGCCGGTTGCTTCCTGTCGGAGCTGCATCAGCCCAGACTCTGAGTCCACCCCCTCCGGGGACTGGAGCTGCCCGCTAAAGCCCTGCCGGCCTCCTGCTGGCCCCGCTGCCAAGGACCTGCTGCGCCCACAGCGCCTTTCCCTCCGCTCGATGCCGCTCTGAGTCCACTGCCTTGACAAGGCGGCCGTGGAGGACACTGGGCATGTCCTTGGGAAGGACATTAGAGTGGAGGCCTCAGTGACGTCCTGTCACCCACCGGCTTTGCCTGACTGTGATCCCAAGAAAGAGAAGGGGCGCGCGGAGCAGCCAGCGGCCCCTCGAGAGGTGACTTCTGTCCTGACCCTTGCCCCCATCAGAGCCAGCACACCTGTGTGGAGGAGACGCCAGGGCTTTAGCATCATCGGTTCCTTTTCTTTTTTAAATGATTCTGGTGAACACACTGCAGTTAAAGAAGCTGCCGGGTGGGATTTTCTTTCATGCAGAAAAGCTGGGAGAGAAACGTCAGAAAGTCTCAGCCTGGCCCGGTCTTCAGGAAGCCAGTTAACCAGGCCCATCGTCCTTAGGAGTCACTGATGCTTTTGAGCAGCATTTCCCCCTTCCTATTAGATGCATCATCTTCGGTTTTCATTCTCCAGCTGTCGTGGGAACTAGGAGAAAAAGCCCGATCCCAGTTTCCCAAGGCAGAGGGTTGGTAACTGCTCACCCCCCTCTTAGCGACTCCACTGCCCCTCCCCGTAAACCTTCAAGCCCAAGTCCGATCTCCCCGCCCCACGGAGGCTGTGACGACCCGGTGTTGTGGGGAGGGGTGGGTCAGGAGGACACGTCTAATGCCGCCCACTTTCCTTGGGTTCAGCAGACCCCGGAGTCTAACAGGCTCAGGCTCAACACAGGTGGGTGCCCTATTGGCCTGGGGTGTATCTGAACCCAGGAAATGATAGTGTCAAGATGGGCCAACAGGGACCCATGGAGGCCCCAAGCCCAAGGCTGCTGTCCCCACACGGATCTCAGCCTAATCAAGAGAAAGGATGCTCCTAAGAGGAAAGCGCTCCAGCCCCACGAAAGCGAGGATAGTCACCCTGACTCTGCTGTCCTCTCCAGGCTGCCACCAGCATCCAACAGAGAATGGTTTCACCTGGTCAGCGCCTGCTGCGTCTCCGGCACCCAGAGACGGGGACAGGTGGGAGGGTGGGGTCACCCTGAGTCCTCATGGAGGCCATTCTCTCCATGTGAGACTTCGCCTGGAAATGAACCTCCGGCCATCAAGGGGCTTCTTTCTTAAGACAGCACTTTTGACACCTGGTTTACTTACTTCCCAGGGCAGGTGTGAAGATCAAGAAAGATCACAAATGACAAGCTTGTTCATGTTCCAGAAGGCCACAAAAATCTAGAGGAGAACCATCAACATGGAAGAATCGCCTGGTCTGACTTATCCCTCCGGGAGGTGGCGTGTCCCTTAGATGGCCGCTGTTTTCCCGATGGTCCAGAACAAGCTTCCAGGGGACAGAGATATCAGACACGATAATCAGACACCCAGCAAGTTATTCCCATTGAAAGACTTGTTCTTGCCTCAATTTTTTAGTAAGCATCTACCGCAGGCCAGGCCCCGAGCCAGATGCCGGGCTGTGCACACGAGGCGAGCACAGTCCCTGACCCCTTCCAGCAGGACAAATAGACATTAAAAAAAAAAGACAATTACACAACAGCCATGGAGGCCCTGGAATGACGGTCAGGGGTCAGTGAGGACACAGGTACGTGCTGGGAGGCAGCCTGCTGCTGTCAGGATGCTAGGCTTTGAGGTCACACTAACCTCCGTTTCAATAGCACCTTGTGTAATGATTGAGGGACCTGGAGCGAATGACTTCAGTTCTCCCGCCCGGCTTTTCCCATCTGTAATGCAGAGAAGCGAAAAAGGCAATAGCGAGAATTAAATAAGTAATGCATGCAAAGCATTTCAGAGGGTTTGGGGTACATAGTAAGTGCTCAACAAATGGGAACCTAGAGAAATGATGCTATATTGACCCTCGAAAAATGACTACATGTTCACCGTGGTATTAGGGAGGTGGGGGGAATGGGTGGGTAAGGGAAGTTATACGGTCGAGAAAGACCCAGAAGCCTCTTGACCTGGGATCACTGTGAACGGGTGAAGGGGCCTTTTCTCCTGGACCCCACCTCCTCACCCCCCACCCAGCTTGCTTGTGCAGTCCCCACCCAGAGGAGCCAACAGGATGTCACTAGCACGCTGACCCCCGCCTGGTGGAGGTTCCCCCAGGCCGTGGAATTTGTTGCGCCACAGGACGGTAAACCCCTGTGTGCGGGGCTGGCTCCTTGGCTCCACTGGCCCTGCCCACACAGAAAACTGGGCCACACTACTCATCAGATAACTGGATTGAGGTGTAAACTGGTTCTGCTCCAGCTAAATTGGTGCATGTACCCATGACGTCCCCACCCCACAGCCTCTCCAGCCTGCTCGGAGAACAGGTGGCCTGGAAGCCACGTAATGTGGTCAAACAAGTGGTGTCTGAAGAATGTGACCAGATCGGTAAAGGGCGCCTTGGGGGACGACGGGAGGCAGGGCAGCCCTTCCACACAGAGAAATGTCTCCTTCCTCTCAACATTTCATGGAATGAGACACTATTTAGCTGAAGAAATTCTTCCGAAACGTTTCACCATCACCAGCTGGTGTTTCTTGACAGCTGAAGCAAGATTATAACCATGTTGAAATGGCACCCAACACCTTGTAGGAACAGGGCGCAACTTGCTCCCTCCGCATACCTGCGCCTCCTCCAGCTCCGGGCCCATCTGCCCCCAGGCAGCCCGGGGGCAGCTGCTCCGGGGCAGCTCCTTGGGCACCCCGTGGCAGGGAGGGGCGGTGGGATGGGGGAAGAGCGTGCCCAGGACAAAAGGCCACTGGTTGCCCAGCAGCTCCCCGAGCGCCACGCCCCATCCCCCTTCCAGGAACCCCTCCCACTCTCATTTCCACCCAGGAGTGCTTGGACACATCTGAAACTCTGTTTAATAACTTACCACCTCTCCATGACCTGACAGTAGCCACAGGTAATCCCAGGCTATTACAAGACTTGTTTACAACTCATCTAATCCGAGGTTGTGCAAAGCCCAACAAGTCCGGAGAGGTGTCAGTCAACCTTCCCTCGGTCAATGGCACAACTCGTGTTCACAGATTATATGTAATTGATCCAAAGATGTTACAGGCATTTGCAAAACAAAAGGCCCGCCTCCTCCCTCCCAACCGCTCCTTCTGGGAACTTACCCACGGGGAGATTACCCTGGATGTGGGCAAAAAAAATTAGCACAGCTCTGTTCTTTGGCAGTGTTGTCTGTAATAACAGGAACTTTAGAAACAACCTACGTGCACAACAATAGGGGATTAAACAAACCTTGGCACATGCACATGACAAGATGCGAGGCAGCCGTTTAAAATAATATTGCAGAACACAGCCGGCGACAAGGGAAAACGTTAATGACCTATTGAAGTGAGGGAGCAGGAGAGGGTGACAAAGCGATCGCTACAGTTAATTCCATTAAAGTGTTTTATACAAATACATTCACTGGAATAGGGTTTGGGAGGTGGGCGTGCCCTGCAGGTGGACGGGCGGGTTTGGGGTTTGAATCTTACGAGTTATGTGACCTTGGACAAGTTATATAACCTCTCTCTGTGCCTGGGCTTCTTTACCCGGAAAACGCAGAAAATGCCTACGTCACAGGGCTGTCGAAGCAGGTCAAATAAAATTCTCTACGTAAAGTGTTTAGCAGCACATCAGACACACAAAAAAATATGTTCAACAAGCCGTGATTCCTGGTATCGCCATTATGTGAAATTGGCTAACTCTGGGTGGTATAATTATAGGTATTTTTCTCTTTTTCAATTTTTGGGTGTTTTTGCTTATCCATTTCCTAGGAGATGCTGCTATTATAATGACCAAATCATTCTTTTAAGTAAGTGAAGTTGAGGTGAGGTGATGTTGCCGATCTTAAAGAGCGAAACTGGGACTAATTAAAGGCGAGGCATGTTGGTGACCTCAGCAGGTGCGGCCGAGGGCCACATTCTAACGCTTCTAATACAGCAATTGTCAGCCGGCGTTCCGCAAGAGTTTTCAAAACAGGCAATACCTGACTATTTAGTCAGGGCCACTGACCTCTTTTCCCTTAGATTGTCAAATTAAAAAATGACAACAGCCAACACATCGATAGCCGCTCAGTATAAAGAAATCAAAATTATACCTAGGTTTTTGTCAGATTGGCAAAAAAATATACATTTTTTTGGTGTGTGCAGAATTTTAGTAATTAGTCCATGTGTGTCCCAAGATGAAAAGGTGAAACTCGCTGTTCTCATAGATCCTGCCACCCAGAGGCGAGCAGAGAGCCACGGGGCCCACGTGGGCCCGCGCCTGAGAGAGGGGGCCTGAGGAAGAGGGGTGGAGATGGGTCCAGCCGTGTGCAAACAGTGTGAGCATCTCTGGTGCCTCCCTCCCTGTTCCCCACCCATCTCACCTCCCGCAGGAATTCAGGTAGCAGAGGGGCTTGAGGCCTGTGGGGGGGAAGGGGCATGGAGGGATGTTATCAATAGAGGGGGTGTAGGAGGAGCTGAATTGGGAGAGGGAACTGAACTACTATGTCGCTGGGCATGTCCTGGGGAAAGGGGACCATGGTGGCTCCGAGCTCCTGTAGGTCAGTATGTTTTGGAAAACCCAGACTGGATGGCCTTTGCCTTGGCTAAGGGACCCAGAAGGTCAGAGGCACAGTCACGGGGCTGCAGGGCTGGGCCACTGGCTGGAAGTGCAGGAACCCTCCTCACCTGGGCCACCACTTCCAGATCCACCTCTGCCAGGGCCCAGGCCAGCGTCCTGGGCATCGAGGAGCCTCCTGAATTAGACACTGTCTTCCAGGCCAAGCAGGGTAGCTGAGGGCCAGGGAAGGGCTGGGGCCATTAAATCCCAAACCAGCTCCACCCAGAGCTCAGTGGAGCCCATGACAGGACCAGAGGCTCCTCCTTTTCAGTCAGGGAGGCAGCCCCAGATAGAAGCTAGGCTCAGATCTAGAGCTGAGTTAGGCGGGGGATTGTTCACAATAGCCAGATGGGGAAAGCACCCCAAGTGTTCATTAATGGATGAATAAAATGGAATGTTATGCAGCCATGAAAAGGAACGAAGTACTGACACATGCTGCAATATGGGTGACTCTCGAAAAGTTATTCTAAGTGAAAGAAGTCAGACACCGAGGGCACAGATTACATGATTCAACTTAAATAAAATATCCAGAATAGGCAAATCCTTGGAGAGAGAAAGCAGATTAGTAGTTGCCAGGGACTGGGGTGGGGGTGGGAGCTAGGAAGTGACTACTCAGCAGATATGGGGGTTCCTTTGGGGGTGATGAAAACCTTTTGGAAATAGAAGTGATGGTTCTACAACGTTGTGAATGTAATAAGTGATACTGAATTTTAGGTATAAAATGACTCCTTTTATGTGATGTGAATTTCCCTCCGGTAAAGTAATGAGTCAGAGCCAAGAATTTCTGCATGCTGGACCATGTGTTTCGCCCGTATGATCTCATTTGTACCTCAGAACAGGCTCCTAAAGCAAAGATTTATTATCCCATTTTACTGATAAGAAAACCGAGGCTCGAGGAGGTGATATAATTTGCCCGGGGGCTCATAGCTCCTGCTTTGCTCACAGCAGAGCAGAGAACTCGCTGGCTACGCAGGGACTTTCTCAGACTTGCCCAGAAATTCTTCCGAGCTGAGGAAACGGCTCAGCAACGACAGGCATCCTGGGCTGGGTGGGGAGGGAACAGGGGTCTGCGAGTCCACGCAGCTTTGGGTTGCTGGGGTTCTGAGAAGGGCGGCAGGGAACTGTTCAGGGGAGACCTGCCTGGGGTTGATCATGGTCCATCTGAGCGTTGTGGGGTGCTGGGACTAGAGGAGGCCGGGGAGACCAAGGCCCTGCCCTCAGGGAACCAAACATCCTGGGTGGAAACAGCCCTTGACCCTTCAAACCGAGTCTGCCTCCACTCTCCAGTCCTCAGAACAGAGTCACACAGGAGGCAGCTTTGATGTCATAGCCACTGGGTTCCCTGGGTCTTTAAAAGGTGACTGTCCCCCTCCCCCTCCATTATCGCAGCTCAGATTTACTGAGCACTTACTAGTTGTCATTCACTGTCCCGAGCACTGGGCCGTGGATCTCGGCCACAGCCCTTTGATGTGGATTGTAGTCACAGAGGTCGGCTTGACATCACCCAAAACCCGCCGGCCCCCGCCCCACTGTATTTAATTGGAACCAGGCCTGGCAACCCCACCCCCCTCGGCGTCCGTAAGACCCTGAATAAGCACCGGGCCTGATCTCAGCCCACGGGGCATAGAGGCCAGACTATGGGGCCTTACGGGAAGGTGTCCCTGCTCTAGGAGGAGATCCCTCCTTCCCCCGGGACATGGTCGCGTCCGGCTGTGACGCTGGAAGCTGCTGGGCTGATTCCACCTCGAGTCTGAGAGTGAAGTTAACTTGGAGCAGGCCGAGCAGGGACACGGAGGGACATCACTGAGCCGCTCACGACACAGGCCGGCCCCTCCTGGGCACGCCAGAGAATAAGCTTCCTGATTGTTGAAGCTGGTGTCGCTCTCCCTTGCAGCCAGAAGGTTCTAACGGACAGATCTGTCACCAACGGGGATTCTGAGGCACCAAGAGGCTGAGTAACCGGACTGAGACCCCGCAGCGGGGGGACAGGGACTTGAGCCCAGACCCTCTGGCCCCAGAGCTCCACCCTTCACCACCGCGAGACACCGTCTACCCCATCGGATTGTCGTCGCTGCAAATAAAGTGCCGGGCACAAGTGAGGATAAATACTGATTGCACAGGAAGGAATAAAAATATCTACCCCACGAGAGACATGGAGGGCCCGGCGCAGAGGGGGTGCTCAATGGACAAACCCACACCCCTGCAATTTTCAGTCCTGACTTGGTGTCTCCATCTGTTCCAACCGGCTCAGAGGCTAGACTGCTTCATACACCTGGCACCGTCTGTCTCTCCAAGAAAGTCCCACTTTCCAAATTCTGGCCCCAGCCCCCCTGTTCCAGGCAGCCCTCCAAGATTTACACCCTGCATCCCCTCACCCCAGCAGCCTGCTTACCTTACCACATGTACCTCAGCAGCTTTGAAATAATCTAGTATCCGCACAGCAGCCAGCGGGATCTTGGAAAAATCAGAGCAAGGTCACCTCACCCCCTGCCTAAAACCCTCTCACTTCCTCCCAGTGCAGTTGGAGTAAAATCCAAACTCACAACCATGACCCACCGGGCCGTGTATGTCTGATCCCTGCCCTGCTCCCAGCCTCACCTTGACCCAAGCTCCTCCTCACCCACTTCACTGGGTCCTCCGTCGCCTTTCAGCTCCTCAAGCCTGAGCTCACTCCTAACGTGGGGCGTGCGTCCTTGCTGGTCCTCTGGCAGGAACAACACTCTTCCTCTAATGTCGCACGCTCGGCGCATCTCAACACTCGGGCTGTGGAGAGATCCCCCCGTCTGTCATGTCACCCGGTTCTGTTCCCCTACGGGCCTCCCACGCTTGCTGACACAGCAGCGTCCTGTCTGTACCACCGTGAATGTCGTGTTTCCCATGGTCCCCCAAGAATGTGCACTCCATGGGGGGGACACACGTCGGTTTGACCCACTGCCAAACCCTCAGCACCTCGGACAGTGCCTGGCACACAGCAGGTGCTCAATAAACGTTCCTGGGGGCATCAAACTCCGTGGGCTCCGCTGCCTTGGCTGCCGGGGGAGCCAGGCCGCCCGAGCGGGAATTACACGCGCCCGCATCTTGACGTCCCGAGAGCCTCGAAGTGGTTGGAACATGCTCTCCTCAGACTCAAAAGCACAGACGTTGAGCTCTCACCTCAGCCCTGCCAGTTTCTCGTGGCATGGCCATGAGCAAGTCCCTTCATCTCTGTGCGTGCCTCAGTTGCCCTCGCTGTCAAGCGGGGGTGATTTGTCTCGGGGTGTTATTGTGGAAACTGCACGGGCGTTCAGCATAGTGTCTGGTACACTGAGAGCAGCCAACATCGGGAGCCGCTGTTGTGCATGTGCTGTTATATCAGAATGCGGGGGGCGGAGGGGGGGAGGGGAGGGGGAGAAGAGGCGGGAGGGAGGGCAGAAACCCTCCCGAGGTGGTCCTGCCCCGGGGGGGGGTGCAGGCCGTCTGGGTGGACACCTGCCCGCGCCCTTCCTCAGCTCCAGGGGCGCCCTGACAGGGTCAGGCGGCGCTGGTGCCCAGAACACAACGCCTCCGCCCAGCTTAACGTGGGGAGTGAGCTCTGGGGCACCGGGGAGACGGGAGGAAATCCGCCTGAGTCCCCAAGCCTCTGGCTGCAGGGGCGGCCGCCGCTAGGGAGAAGCTTCATGCCAGGATGGGTTGGGTCGTAATAGCTGCTAATTGGTCATAAGGCAAATGGAGGAAAGGTATTAACGAGCCATCCATTCGGCTCCAAGTAAACGGACCATAACCCAGGAGGATTTTATCGGTCTGTCTCTGCGTTTTAAGAGTTTTCATTGCAGGAGTGGCTCGGTCCTAAAATAGCCCACAGGGACCAAGGCTGGGTGCTCATGGGGAAATATCTGAGGATGACAGGATTCGGGTGCCAGCAGTCCCCCCGTCCCCCACCTTCCTGTCTTCCTGCTGAGCTCAAGGTCACTCTAAAACCTAAGACCACCCCACTCGCCCACAGCGTCTCAGGCCTCTCTCCTCACCCGCCTCACTTCCCCTTCCAGGGAACCATCCCCTCGAACTGGGGAGTCCTCCCCTCTTCCTGAGTGGGGCCCAGACTGGTCCGAGACGCTCACCTCACTAGTGCTGGTGGATTACTACTTTTCTTTTTTCTTCCTTTTTTCTCTCATTGCTCTTAAGCAATCTGTACCATTAAAAATTGAAACAATGCCGAAATATCAAAGTAGAAAATGACATACAGTCTCCCCCACATTCTTACTCTTCAGAAATAACCACCATTAACATTTTGATATGGAACCTCCCAGATGGAGAGAGAGAGAAATCTTATTTTTGATATTCCTTGTTTCCAAGATTATTGTAATGACTATCCAAGAACCAGCATCCAGTTTAAGAAATAAAACATTACAGACAACATTGAAAGGCCTGTGCCCAGAAATGATCACTTCCATACCCTTAATACTCTTCCACTACAGGTACTTGTATCCGTAAACAATATGTGACATTGTTTTCTTTAACGTTACTCTCTAGAGAAATAGTATCACAGTATATGTAGCCTTCCACAGCTTGCTTTTCTCCTCTGCACCAGCGATTTTCAACCAAGGTGCAGAAGAATTTTTAAAACATGCACACCTGACTATTTAGTCAGGGGCACTGACCCCTTTCCCTTAGATTGTCAAATTTAAAAATGACAACAGCCAACGCAACAATAGCCATCCAGTATGAATGAAGCAAAATTATACCTATTTTTTTTGTGTGAGACTGGCAAAAAATATAACCTATTTTTGGGTGTGCCGCACAACGTTAGTAATTAGTTTATGTGCCACGAGATGAAAAAAGTTGAAAATCACTGCTCTGCCCTGTTTCCAGGTTCTCCCTGTAGTTACATTGTGACACTATATTATGTTCCTTTTTAATATTGTGTCATATTTTATTATTAGATGTAATAATAAAATATTGTGATACAATTTCTGTATCCATTCTCCTTTTGAGGAACCTTGGGGGTGTCTCTAACTTTCGCTTTGCAGGCAGTGCTGCAGTGACCGTTCTTGCACCCATCTCCCTGTGTGCGTGTCTCCTGAGTATCGAGCTGGAAGTGGACTTGTCTGTGCCGTGGTATGTGAGCATCTCCCACTACGCTGAACATTAACGAATCGCTCACCGAGTGGCTATACTAATTCATATGCCCACAAGCGAGTATAAATGGGTACAGCCACTTTAGAGAGCCACTTGCCAATATCCAGGGGCATATGGAAGTCCTTGCTGTCCCACATCTCACCACAATGGTGGTGTCAACACTCAAATTTTTGCCAGTCTGTTGGGCGTGAACTGATAGTGTCTGGTGGTTTTCATTGCATCCCATGATTACCAATGACACTGAGCATCTTCCATATGTTTGCTGGCCTTTCCAGTGTCCTCTTCTGTGAATTGCCTGTTCATACTCTTTGCCCAATTTCCATAGGTAGATAAATAGATGATAATTAGATATAGATGATAGATATCTTAAAATAATGATTTCCAAAAACAGCATAAAACACTTCCTGACATATAAGAAACATGCATAGGTCATATCCTACATAATATTCTGCAACATGATTATTTTTTTCTTCCTATAACTTGTACATCTCACGCGTTTTGCAACTGCATGATATGGGTATATTATGATTTAGTAACCATCCCTCTATTGACGGATATTTAGATTATTTTCATTTTTTCCTGTATAAGTGGTGAGTTTTTTTAGCAATATATTTAGGTACAATCACAGCTGTTTCTATGGGAGATGGTCGATTCTCAGTGAATTATAAGCAGTGATATATAACCAAGAGGAAATTAGAACTCAACAGAAGTATAACAAAATAAAGTCGGCATTAAATCTCTTCTAGATTTAATTTCTCCTCTTTAAAAAAAACTTAACAGTTCAAAAAGTAACGCGTGAATAACCACTCTGGAAGTATGCTTGGCAAAATCTTCTAAAGCTAAAACGGGCCTACCTATGACTCAGCAATTCCACTTCCTGCGTATACACCCAACAAAAATAATTCCCATACCCATGAAAAGACATGCATGAGAATGCTCGCAGAGGCCTTACTCATAGATGACTTCAAACTGGATATGAACCAAGTGTGTATTAATGGAGCTGCACATTAACAGGCACGGATCTGGAGACACGGTGGAGCTTGAGATGCCAGACAGCAGAGAGGGGGTGCTCTCGCTCCCGCTCCCCCTTACACGACGTTCACAGGCGGGAAAAACGAACCCGAGGCGCTTGAAATTGGGACGACTTACCTCTAGAGACAAGAGGGTCGCGGGGAAGGGGCGCAGTGGAGCAGCGTGGGGGTTGAAAACATCCTCTATGTGGATCTGGGTCATGGCTGTATTTCTAAAAAATTCATTGAGTTTTACCTTCAAGAGAGGGATACTCTGTACGTGATATGCTATGACGCCTTTTTTCCTTAAAGAACCAACCTTGTTATTTTAACTCACCCGCTGTTTGGATTCTGCCTCAGTGAAAGGAAAGAAACTGATTTTATTGAGATGCTGCTACATGCTAACTGCTGAGCTAAGCATGTTTATAAAATCTTATAATTTTAAATTATAATTTTTATAACTACCCCCACGATACAGCTTTGATGGTTCCTTTGCTTACAGATGAGGAAATGGGAGCATGAAAAATTTAGTTGGCCTATCCAAGGTCGCAGAGCCATTCAAGCTCTGTTAATAACCGTCGGTATTATAGCTGTAACTGCTGACATTCATAGGCACAGGATAAGCGAGGCCCTGTCCTAAATGCTTTACACGCATTATCTCACGTTCTCTGCTCTGTGATCCTGTGGGACAGGCACTACATTCAGCCCATTTTACAGATGAGGAAGTTGCAGCACAGTGAGTCACATCCCCCAGCTCGCACCGCGCGTAGGGGAGGGACCTCGATCTCAGTTCTGGGGGACAGCAGCCCCGGTTCAGGGCTGGTTCCCAGTCTTCCGGCTCAGAGGCCCTGTGGAATCTGCCTTGTGCTACGACACTGGGGGAGCCGGGCGTCAGCGGTGCTGCAGTCTTCCGGTGGAGGCTCCTGTTTATTTGTAGCTGTGTTTTTCACACTTACTCATCTGTTTAGAAAGTCCAAAAGCAGACCCATTAAGCATCGAAGCCCAAACATTTCCAAGATAAATGAGCAGGCAGGTCTCCCCAAGGCAGAGGCGAGGGAGGGAGATGGAAGAGTTCCCATTGCTTCCCCCTGCACGGAGCCAGGCCCCACCCTCCCTGCCCCCCACCGGCCCAGGGACCCCGGCACAGATAATAAACCAGCAGCAAAAGCTTGTGGCTACATGTTTTTTGCAGAATTGGATCTCACCTGGGACCACAGTTTAATGGGAAATACAGCTTGATGGGGATAAACTTCAGGGTGTATGAAGAAACGGTGACCTGAGTCAACAGGACAAGTTGGCCAGCCGGGGAAAGGACTGGTAGGAACAAACGTCTCTGACAACAGGGAAGGAAGAAAAAGGGGCCGGAGGGGACGGGAAGGGAGAGAAGCTGCCGAGCCCACCACCAGGAGCCTGACGGTGCCAACGAGCGACCAGCCACGCAGCCAGCCCTCTTCCGTGTCCCCATTCCTGAGTCACAGGGGTTCCGCCTCCAGCCACACTGATGTCATTTCCACAGACACCCCCAGCCCTCGGGCCCACCCATCGGGGTCGGTAGTTTCCCACAGGGCCCCTGGACAGAAGAAATCAGGCTGGAAGGGGAAGGAATCGGGGCCTCACAGCAACCACAGGAACCCAGGGTCACTGGCAATAGCAGAAATAAGAACCCCGGCCCTCCCGGCTGGTGTAAGGGGGCCAGTCATGGGAGAAAGGGGCAATTTCAGGTCTCCAGCACTGGCAACCTTTAGGGGTCACATGTGGTGGGGCATGCGGAGAAGAGAAAGGGTTCTCGGAAGCTGCAGGGTCTTACCGCTTGGGCGTCGATGGGTGCAGCCCGTTGTTTCTGCAGATGAGCACACAGGTCTTTCCCATCTGACCGGAACACTATCCAAATGTTACAATCAGAGATAAGACGGAACTGCAGAGAGAAACATCAGAAAGGACGAAGTAGAAATGCTTCTGTGGCAGCTGATTAGATGCCAGCCCTGTTCTGTGCAGAGCTGAGCTGGCACCCTGAGGGCACCCCCTTCCCTCCCCTGCACCGCCAGCCTGGGCAGGCGGCATTGCTGTCTGACCACAATCCGGTCTCCTTCGCCCAAGTTTGCTCCGCAAATACATGTCAAGTTATGCCTCCCAAAAGGTAATGAATTCCCAGACGTCCGCTAGTATCAGCTTGGAGACACTGTTCTGAAGCTTTCTTTCAAGCTTCTTCGTGGGGAGGGAGGCCATGCTCCAGGTGAGACCCCAGGTCCCTGCTTCCCTCCCAGCCACGGGCCATGACAGCTGGCACCCCACACCGAACCACACTGCATAACCCACCATGCATGAGAAACAAGGTTGGAAGCTTGTGGACGCTGACGGGAAGCCATATTTTGGTTGAACTTAGGTTCCATGGGAGATTCTGGCCAGTGCTGGATCATCAACCTTTGGTCCCCACTAGCTGAGCATCGGCAAACCACCGGCTGCTTCAAAAGGCTGCAAATGCAGCGAGAGGAAGAGGCCGAGATCTCCTAAGAAGGGCCACCTAGGAAAGATCCATGGCCAGGCAAAGACTTGGCTGCCTCATCATATGTGTCTCTCTCTCCGCCGAGTCCTCCTCAGCTTCTGGGGCCGGGGAGCAGGACTCTGGGTCTCCTCCTGGTTCACCTCTGACCGGATGAGCTCAGCTCTGCCTCGGATGGGGGGAGAGGGGAACGGCTGGTGCCATTAGTCATCTGAATATGCCGGTGGCCTCCCCAGGGGTTTGGGCTCCCACGTCACGGTCACCTGAGCTGCCCGTTATTTATTCCTGTGGCCAAGAAAGCATGTTCCTAAAGAAGTCTAAGCACTGAGAGACTACGTCCGGTGCGTCCCCGGCAGTGCCCTGCACACAGGTACGTGGGCTCAGGACACCTTTGAGAATCCATGACCAGCGGAGAGGGCTGGGGGCACAGGCGGTGGGCAGAGCCACCGTCCTGGTTCGCACATGGGAGTCTTCGGTTAACAACAGGCTCCCCCGCTGGCCTTGGCTCACCACTGCTTCCGGGGCCCCTGAGCACTACCTGGGCGTGACATCGGAGGCTCAGCTCCATGGCACGGGCCGGGAGGTGGCAGGGACGCAGGTTCTTCACGGGAGCTGACCTGGCTCCCGTTTTCCCAAAGAGGAACCTGTAGTTCATCAAGAGACCCAGCGACACAGGGAGCCCGCGCCAGGGCTTTTGGATCCAACCATTCTACCCGAATTTTGATCCTCATGGGCAAGTTTCAGGAGAAGCCAACCCAGAGAATGGGAAGAATGACAAAGACTCTCAGCAGAGAGACTGTCTGAAGGCTCTGGCAGCGCGGCCCACGCTCAGTACGAGGACGCCTAACAAGCTAATCAGGACCCATCCCAGCCCTGCACGCCCGGGAAGGCTCTTCCTCCCGCATAAGCAGCACTGTCACTCTCTGGCCACAGGGCCACCAAGCTGGCCCTTTAATGAATGCACACAGGAGCCGCCGGCTGCCAGAGGGTGCGCCCCCCCTCACATCCCTGGGGGGCCACCTGCTCCCTCCCCGGCTCTCACAGCCAGGAACCGCTGTGCATGCTCCGTGTGCATTTGGGCCTCTCCGCCCCTGCAGGATTCTGATGCAAACGGATTTGACACAAACACGGAGCAGCTTCCTCCCAGCTGAGCGCCTCTGTTTGCCGACAGTTTCCAGCATCCTCCCTGGACTGCTCACCTCCACCTTTCGTGTTTGTTTAAATAACAGCCAGGTAGAGACCTCAGTTCACTATCTTCCGAGATGCCAAGATTGGAAGCGTGTCCGTCCCTCCCCCACCTGACGGCATCCTGTGTTTGCAGCGGCTTCCAGACCAGTTCCCTGGCTGGTCTCCTCTCATCCGTGAGGCTGGGACAGAGCCACACGAATCAGGCTCGCACATTAGCAGGAATCTCGTGCGTTTCCAGGCTGTGAGGCTGCCAGGTACCCAGCCTGACCCCCCAGCTGCCTGCGTCCGCTTTCCTACCAACGGCCTCGGGAGCAGAAGGACACACGCACACACACAAGCCTCGAAAAGAGTAACATCACCTTCTTATATATCTACCATTGGCTCCTTTCTCCATCCTTTTAGGGGGAGCTTTCCTTACTATAATGAAACTGACTTTTTAAAAATAAAACTAAGTTCTCTGAGGTGCTGAGAGAGGCGTGCTCTCTGCTAGGCCCTCAGGGGATGAGGGGTGAGCACACGTGGCCCAGAGGATACAGGCTGGGCATTGAGTGCGGGGTCTCCAGAGTCAGGCAGACCTGAGTCCAAGCCAGAGTGCCCCCCGCCCCTCCTCCTGGGGCCTCCCTGAGCCTGTCTCCTGGGCTACCTTGCAGAGGCGTGAGGCTCCAGAGGGAATCCATGCAAAGCCCTCAGCCCAAGTCCTGGCACGCAGGAATTTCCAGGTACAGCCATCATCCCGCCCTTTCTTGCTTGCTGGGAGACCTCCTGCTTTGTTCAGGGTGGCGGTGCACCCAGCACCCCCCACTCCTGGCAGGCAGGCTGCTGCTCTCCCAGCATGCCCTGCGGCCGGGGACGGTCCTGTGACTTGGACTTGTCCCAGGGCACAGGGGAAGGGGCTGCCTGCTCTCAGGGAAACTCTCCCTGCTCATCCCCTTCCCTTCCTACCTTTAACCACTTTGTGGCCATTTTGCAAAGTCTAAGAGAGCAAGGCCAGCATGCTGAGAAGAGCCGGAGAAAATATAAAAAGCGCCAGGTCCTCCCCGGTGTGGTTGATTCCTCGTCCGTCTCCAGACGGTCACGAATAGGATGAGATGCTTTGCATTGTTTTAGCCTCTTGGCCGGCTCTCTTACAGCTCACCCTGCTACTTGCAGCCTAAAGCATTCCTACCCGTTGGCTCCAACTGACCTGTATTTCCCTTCCTGCCTGAAAAGAAAATGGACTCACAAAGAAAGGAAATCTACATTTTTAACATAATTATTTTAATGACTGTAGTTCCAGAGGTTCTAAGATACCAGCTCCAAAACTCCCAAGTGATCTCCAGCCTGGGCTGTGACAGAGCCACATGGAGGGATGGAGCAGAGGTGGACGAGCGGTGGGTGTCCGCGTGGGAAGCTGGCCTCCTGCCCACACCATCCTTCCCAGACTCCTCTGGCCCAGGGACCTTGGGCAAACCCCTCCCTCTACATGCCTGTTTCTTTAGCTGGAGAGTGAGGGACAGAGAGAGAGAGAGATTATAACTACTTTACAAAGTTGCTGAAAGTCCCTTCTCCATATAAGGCCCCTTCTAAAACCCAAGTCAGTGCCCTGCTTACCCACTGGGTTCAAAGGCCCCTCCACCTAGCCCCTGCGACTTCCTGAGCTCGATCCCTGCCACTCACACGTGCCGTTCCGAAGCCCGGCCACACTGAGTTCCCTTCAGTCCTCAGACACAGCGTGCCTTCCCCAGGGCTGTCCCCTGCCTGGAACACTTATTCTCTGCCCCTCACCTGGCTGGTGCTGCTTATTTCTGCCTCAGCTTAAAAGTCACTTCCTCCTGGAAGTTTCCCTTGACCCCACTCACACACACACACACACACACACACACACACACACACACACAAAAATACATGGGTGGGCAAGCTTAATAAAAATATTAACAAATAATATACAAGAATAAACTCTGTGTTTTGCATACTCACAACTGTAAACCTACTTTTGCTCACCTCTGTCTACACACCCCCCTTGGAAGGAACTCTGCTCTGGGTCCCATTACCTGCTCAGTAGCTGCCCTCCCAGATCTCTCAGGTTTGCCATTGTATCTCTAGCGTCTAGCATAGGCCTGACACATAGTGGGAAACTCACAAATATGTATTTATAAAGGAGCGAACACTCACAAGAGGGAATAAGTGTAAAGAGTTAGCACAGCTTTAGGCACACGACAGGCGTTCAGTGACTCCGCGTCTACCGAACGACAACTCTGTGGTTAAGCACCCCTCCCACGGAGCAATCTGCCTGGGTCTGAATTGCAGCTGAGCCACTTGTAAGCTGTGTGACCCTGAAGAGTCACTTAACCTCTCTGAGCCTCAGTTTCCTCACCTACAAATGAAATTCCAAGTAAGAACAAACTTACAGAGTTGTTGTGAGAACTGAAGAAGTTGATAAAAATAAAGCCTTGGTGCATGGTCAGTGCTAGTTATTACTATTATTATCAAAACTGTTCCTATGCCAGAGCTGTCCGAGTGAGGGCCAGAGCAAGCCAGTCTGCCAGGGACCCCGCCATCCAGGTTTTCTCCATCACCCAGATTCTGCCACCTTCATTGCTACCCCTCTGCCCCCCAGTCTGTGTACCACTTACTCAAGGCTTGCCCTCCGCCAGCCCCCCAGCCTTCCTGCCCATCCACCAGCGGTCACAGCCGCACTAGCTGATTGATAAAGTCCCTGTCTGGTCATTTATGATCTGGCTGCTGAAGAGGCAGCTCCTGCCAGCTTGAAAAGCAATTAATCTGCAAACAAGCTGGGCAACAGCAGGCCTGGGCATTGCAGTCTCGGGCTGGGGCCGCTCCGGAGAGCAGATAAGGCTGCAGTCGGCTATTTATTGTACATTTTAATTAAGTGCTTGTTAACGACAGTTATTTTAACAGTCATAAAATTACTGTTGTAATGCATTTTGTTGGAGAGAGAATGGAGGGGCTGCAGGACTTTATGAAAGCAACCGCAGATTGCCTTCACTTTAAATCAAAGGATAAATTCTGAAGAGGAGGGACGGCGCCGTGTCCAGGCAGCGACGCTGATGGTTATTTAATGCGCTCATCAGTGTTTGTAAGTCCCGAGCATACGGCGCGCACACAACAGCCTCCAAGCCCTCTTTAACACTTATTTGAGATGACAGGAAAAATGAAACCGTTTGTGCCTTCAATGGAAAAGCAATCATTGGTACATTATATTCGCCTTGCCCTATCATGCTAATGCGTGGTAAAAATGTCACCAAATGTATTTAAGGGCCTGATGGACTGTTGCCGTTGGATCCCTGGTACTGGACTGATTAATAAAAATCTTCAATTTGTATGTAAATGCAGCGAGGCCTCATATCATCCGCATACCTGCACCAGAGAAAATAATAAACTGAAGTTTAATGCAGCAATTATCAGCATTTATGGAACCCTTACCTCGGTGGCGGCCCTTGGAAACAGGCATGGAGCGAGATGCTGGGGACAGGTGGGGATGCTCCTTGCGGGGTGTGTGGGCTTGTCCCGAGGGCCAGAGTTGGCTAAGCCGGTCCTGTCACACCGAGGAGCTTGCACTGAAAGGGGGAGCCAGTTAGGGGGACTCTGGAGGGTAAGTTGGGGCTGTTGCCAGGAGATGTCCCCAGAGGTGGCTCCTCTCCAGCTCCCACCCCTACCTTGGGACAAGTGCCAGTGACTTCCCCTGAGCTGAGCTGCAGGAACTTCACCGACAGTCAGGCCACCCGCTGGGCCGAGGAGCCGCACAGAATTGGTACAAATGGCAACAGTGCAAAAACAGCCACTGATGTCATTGCTGTGTGTCAGACACGGAGCCGAGTACTTTACACATGATCTCGGGCCTCATGGTGTCAGTGCCAGAGATTGGCTCGCTGTTCCCCAGACGCACTTCCTTTTCCTCCTGGACACACAGATAGACTACATTTCCCAGACGCCCTTGCAGTTAGATGCCGTCACGTGCGTTAGTTCAGGCTCTCTGAGAAGTAGGCATCGAGGTGGGATCACGTGTGCAAGGGGTTTTGGGGGGAGGGAGAAGAAAGCAGGGCGAGCCTTCAGGCCTTACGAGGGGCTGACCCCTGTGGGCATAAAGCCGAGGAAGGGGGTGAAGGAGGAAGAGTCTCGGGCCGCAGCCCTTCCGAGAAGGCCTCTGCCAGGCCAGCGGGAAGTCTTCAAGCTGGAGCTGCCCATTGGGGGGGCCCTGGTCTTGCCAGAAGGGTCCTGGCCCATGACCTCTGCTGGGAGCAGCCCAGGACAGACGTGGCTTCCTTCCCAGTGAATCTGAGGGTTAGTACAGACGGACCGCGGCCGGGGCGGCCAGTCAGGGATGCTCCGGACACTAGGAGCTCTCACCGGTGCCTTTCCGTGGCTGCCCAACCCTTTGGCTGAGTCCCGGCCTGTGGCGTGCAGGCGAGACTGATGGGCCCGGCCTCTGAACCCTCCCCTGGGCGAGTCTCCGGGCTCCCTCCTCCTGTCCAGTGGACACACACAAGCATGGGAACCCGGGAGCCGTGCGTCGAAGAACCGAAGACAGAAGAGGCTTGACCGCCACTTAAGAAGAGCCACCCACCCATCAGAAGCAGCCATTTAGGACATCCCTTGAGTGAGAAATAAAGTTCTACTGTGTGAAGCCGCTGAGAATGCAGCTTGTTATCACAGCGGTCAGGTGAACTATCAACCTAACATCACACTGCATAAAGTAAGGATTCTGGTCTCGTTTTTCAGGTGAGAAAGGTACGGGACTTACCTAACGTGATGCACTCCGGCTATGGCAGAGCTGGGCTTCGAAACCAGGTCTATCTGACCCAGACACTGTTTTCCCTCCTTATTAGCCAGGGACACAGAAATATTTCTAGCACCCCTATGCCTTCCAGACATTCAAATACCCCACTCCCCCACTCTCCAGAGTCCCCCTGAGAAAGGAAAGAAAATGAGCCCACGCAGCTTCAGGGGGCGTAGGAGACATGACCTTGAGAGCAGGAAAGGGTGGCAGGAGTGTATCTGGGTGGCTGAGCCTGTCTCCCCACTTGCTCCTCTCTCTGGCTTGTGACAGCCCTAAGACCACACCCACCTCCCAGCCTGTGACAGAAAACCTCATGAGCGTAAATCAGCATAATTATTTTGGAGCACGGTTGGACAATACCTATTAGTATTTTAAATGTAGCTTCTCTCTGAGTCTGCAAGTCTCCTTCTAAGAACTTACCCCAAAGGATGCCAGCAGCCGGGTATAAAGAATGTTTATAAATAGACTTACCACACATTGTTTACAGGGGCAAAACACTAGATGCAGCCCAATGGTTCATCAGCAGGTCTTAGTTATATAAAGTATATTCTCTTACTGGTAGATGGAGCAGCTACTCAAAAGAATGGGGTCAATCTATAGGGTGTGCTTTGGGAAAATACATATTAAATGGGAAAAGTTATGGGACATTATTATAATATGATTCCATTTTTATCATAAAAATTGTTATCTACATTATAGCATGGAAATGAGTATGGAAAAATGTTCACCAAACTGTTAAGAATAGCTATGGTTAAAGGGGCAGAGGTCTGAGATCTAGAAGAACTGCCGTTCCCTGTGCTACTCATTGTGGGGGTGTCAGAATTGTTTACAGTCAACAAGAATTGCTTCTCTACTCAGAACAAAATTTTATCATTATTTTTTAAGCATCAGTGATGCCGTGACCCCAGGAAGCATAGTGAAAGAGTGGGGAGTGAGACGCAGAGGGAAGAAAGCCCAGGAAAGGTGGGTTGCTGCCGTGGGCAGCCAGGGCTGCACCTCGCCCTGGACCGTCTGGGAGTGTGCAGAGCACGTCTGAGAGCCGCCCCCCAAGGTACCAGGGAGCTAGGCATTTGCCCACCCCTCCTACCTCGCAAGGGCTGCCGCCGCTCCTGGGAACCTTATGGTACCTAACCCATTCCACCCGGAGACTGAGCATGTTCCTCCAGCCAAGAAGAGTCCTCAGGCTGGAGAGGCAAGTGCTCAGGGTAGGAAGCATTGTCCACGGAACGGTTCACGCAGGCTGCAGGTGACCTCTGGGGTGGACAGTGGGACATGGGTGGGACACCAACAGCTTCTGCTACAGCACACTGCTCCTGCATCCACTGCGCCCCATGCTAGGGACCCAGGAAACACACGGTGAACCCAATTGAATGCATATATTAAACTAATAATAATATACAATATGTAGATATTTTCACCAGCCCAGGAACTCCCCCCTCCCCCATAAGAGGGCTGCTTTTAATCCTTTCTCTCAACACTCAGTAGCAGCCAGGACTCCACGACATGGACAGTGATTTTAAAACTGAAGAAGGTAGTGGCCCTGTTTGGGTAGCAATTATTATGTACCAGGTACCTTCCACACCCGATCGGATCTGATCCCCAAAGCCCACCTGTGAGGAGCAAGCTGTCAACAGCAGTGTGGCCTTGACTGTGGCCTGGCCTGTTGGTCACACCCACCAGCAGGCTGAGCTTGTGTGTCGGGTATGAGCAGAGCAGGAGCATCCAAAATTACAGAGCAGATTTAAGGCGCTCGACGGAAGCTGTTTCAGAAATCACCCAAGTGGGCATTCAGACGGAGGCCCTTGTTGAATCCTCCGATGCTCTGAGTACTATTTGCATGCTTAATTATATTCCTGGGTGTTCTTCAGAGCTTTGGGCCTCTAAAGGTCTGCATGGGGCACTTCCTGTCCCCTCTCACTCCAGCCACTGCTGTGCAAGCCGGTTCCATAGGACCTTCAACCAGCTCCCTTCACCCCCAGGGGCCAGCGCTGAGACACGTGCCCCAATGCAGCCCTGTGGTGGCTCTTTTGCCCTCCCTGCTACACCTGCCCCCCCTCCCCGCAGCCCTGATCCTGCTCCCTGGGGTTTTCCCAAAGCAACTACCTGCCCGTCGGCCTTTGCCTTAGCATCTGCTTTTGGGGGAGCCCAGGCTAAGAGAAGGTTTTAAACAGAAATAATCAGAGTTCCTGAAGGGCTAGAGGTTTGAATTGGGTTTTAAAGTAGAAAACAGAAATAGCTTGGCAGAGAGAAATGGGACAGGGAACCCCAGGAGGACAGGGAGAAATATTAAGCCAAGAGAGAGAGAAAGAGACTCAATTTGCCTGTTAGCCCACTGCTTACCTCTTTCTAAGTTCCAAATTGTCTTCACTTTCTCAGAATTACAATCAAGCCTCTTCCAGAAGAAGCAATTTCTACCAGTGCTTGGTCTCCCCACCTCCTGACCCAGGAGAAGATCCCAGAACTTCAGCTAAAAGAATCCCAGCCGACATTAGCAAATCAACTGGAAAAAGGCAAAAAATAAAATAAAATCCATCCACAAGTGGTTGCAGCCGTCCCATTTGACAGAAAGGTTCTGTGCCCCCGGGACCCTAATGAGAATGTGGCCAGGATGTTGCTGGGAGCTTTGTGACGAAGGAAGAGAGAGTCAGGTCTCAACAGCAAACCAATGAGGCAGCGACAAAAACACACAGGGTTCTTCTTTCTCCCCAGCGACACACAGGCAATAATAAAGTAGGACTTCTCCCTCCAGGTTTCAAAAGTAATCAATTTTAAAGACCTCCTGCTCTGGCCAGGTAGCTCCGTTGGTTAGACCCTGGTCCCAACATGCCAAGATTGCAGGTTCAATCCCTGGTCAAGGCACATACAAGAATCAACTACTGATGCATCAGTAAGTGGAACAACAAATTGATGTTGCTCTCTCTCATTCCCTGTCTCTCCTTTCCTCTCTCTAAAATCAATCAATAAATATAATTTTTTAAAAAATTTTCAGTCCTCCTGGCTGCCTACATCCCTGGCTCTGTCTGGCCCTCCCACAAGGCGGCCCCTCCTCTCGAGGGTGCGGTGAGGATAGGTCTCGGCCAGGCACACCCCGCCCGGCAGGGGGCCAGTGGCCCAGTGCTGTTGGTCACCGCCAATGTCACCACACTTGTGTTCAGGGCGTAAGGGAGAAATGGAGTTCCTACCTGGGCCAGCCACAGCCCCCAGATGAGCAACAAAGGGACTCAAGGGAAACTGAGTCCTGTCATGTCTTTCCTGGGGCAGAAGAGGGGCAACATTTTTTTGGTGTGGTTTTTTTTTTTTTTCCAATTTGGTGGGGGGAAAAGTTTCAGGGTGGTGATGAGGAACCAAACACCCATGGGTGTTTACTCGGTGTCGGGAACTGTTAGAACATCTCAGCGAGTGACCTCTGGGATCCTAGCCACTCTTTGAAGTAAGTGTATTACTCCCCGCTTTTGCTCACAAGGGAACCGAATTTGCAGACAGTTCCGTAGCTTGTGCCAAGCCACACGGTGAACAAGACGAGGACCCGGGATGCGAACCCAGGTCCTCCTGTGGGCCAGGGTCTCCTCTGCCCGTCATGTCACCGTTGATCTCCACGCGAATCCCTCTGGGAAGTGTGAGGAAGGACTTTGGGCCGAGTCCACGTGTTCCGCAGCCCTTCTAGCATGTTCTTTGTCCAGAGCAGAAATTCCAGGGACATCTGGCAGAGAGGCGGTAAAGCGTGGCCCGTGGAAAGGAGGAAGGGGAAAGGCCGCGTGGGCTGGAGATGACGGACAGCTGCGGAGCGTGGGAGACGGAACAGGAGAGGGGACCTCAGGGAGCGCTGCTCTCGGGGCGAGCGGGGTCCACAGGGAAGTGTTTTCAGAGGCGCAAGTAAAGATTAGGAGCCTTTAAAGGGGGGAGATGGGGGACAGCCGTAATACTCTCAACAGTAAAATAAATTAAAAATAAACAAGTAAATAAAATGATGTGTGTTTATTGTTTTAGACTCTCTTTCTTTTTAAATTATTATTATTAAACACTTCTGGGCATCTACTAGAAAATTTTGAAAACACTTATTTGTAAAGATATCTGCACCCCGATGTTCACGGCAGCATTACTCAGGGTGGCCACGGCCGGGACAGGGAAACAACCCAAGTGTCCGTCAACGGGCGACTGGATGAAGAGGGTGTGGTCCGTAGATGCAGTGGAATACTACTCACCCCCGAAAAATGATGATGTAGTGCCATTTGCGACCGCGTGGATGGCTCCTGAGAGTGTGACGCTGAGTGAAGTCAGTCAGATGGAGTCAGAGGCAAAGTGGCAGGAGGCGTGTGATTTCACGCCTATGTGGGGCTCTGTTTCCGCACACCCAACCCTGCTGAGGCAAGACTGAGCCACAGACGCCCGGCTTACGTTTGGGTTAAAGCAGAAGAATGCCATTCTTTGGACACTTGCTATGGGCTAGGCACTGGGTTTATGACACCAACTGACGCAGAGATGTCCTTCCTCGCAGGGCCCCTCCTCAGAGACCCAGAAGCCCAGCCGAGGGGTTGGCTGCAGTCGGGAAGCGAGGCTGGTGACAGACGCTGGAGGTTCTGGGAGTATCACAGCGTTTCTCTTTCTCTCCTTACAAACCACGTGAGGGGACACCCTCCCCCGGTCCTCTTGGCCAGGCCCTCTCCCACGCCTTACCACCCCCCCACTCCCACCGTCCCCCCCCATCCTGAGTGTCCCTCGTTCAGGGTGCTGAGGAGCCTCCCACCCCAGCCCAGGCTGCATGGTCAGACGTCTGGGCCCCCAAGTTGCCCCCAGGGAGACTGATACTCCTACCAACCCCGGGACCCAGGGCACCAAGCTGACTGCTGGCTGCCTCCAAGTCCCAGTGCCTCTGCCCCCCTCTGTGGCCTTACCCAGGGCTCCCAGTCTATCAGAAACTGCCTTTTCATTTTCCAGTAGCACCTATGGTTCTCTCTGAATTCAAAAGATCGACATAGTCATTGTACAAAAACTGGAAAATTCAGAAACTGGCAAAGCAAATGACGTCACTCAGATCCCTCTGCCCAGGGTCTTTGCCATGGGTGACCACGCTGGTGGGAAACCCTGCGGGAGCTCCCCATTCTACACACGGGGAAATGGAGGAACAGAGGCTGTATGACTTCTCGAAGGCCACCCAGATGGCAAGGGACAGAGCAAGGACCCAGGTCTCTCGCTCCAAACCTGTCCACTCTCCTGTCGTCTTCCAGTCCCTCCGGGGCTCTGGCACCAATGGGGCAGGGGCAGGTGGTCTGTGAGGCCTGCTCCTCAGGACAGAAATTGGGCACGTGCCTTGTGCCATGGGAACAAACACCCACTCTGGGCGACCAGTCATGACGAAGGTATGAGATCCTCGCCCTCCTCCTGGCCCACGGAGCGCCTCCTCGCCCAGGCCTCGCGCCAGCAGGAAAGGAAGCCCATGCCTAGTGCTCCTGCACCTCTGCCTTCCCCAGCCTGGCCCCCAGAGGCAGGAAGCAAGCCTCGGGGAGGGACATCGAACATGCAGCCAGGTCACCATGAGGAGAGGCATGGAACACGCTGCCGGGTCACCATGAGGCCTCACTTTCTCCCCTGTGGGAATGTGGACAGCTGTCTGAGCAGCTCTGTGATGGCATTCTTGCCATTTCAGGTCATAAGTAAATGACTTTGGGACACATTCCTCCACAGGGCAGCCTTATATGCCGTGTCCATGCTGCTCAAGAACCCAGGTCTGTCACTCTAAACCTCTCCACTCCCCTGCCCTCTTCCTGTCCCTCCAGGGCTCTGATGGGGCAGGTGCAGGTGGCCCCAACATGCTTTCCATGGTCTCCTGGGAGCAGCACTCCCTGGGGTACCCAGAGTGACCCCAACCCCGTTTACATCAATGAACTCATTCACGGGGACCTTAAGGGAGGCAGGTGTACCCCCCCACACACACACACTTTAAAATTTTATTCAGGATTGGAAATTGAGGACCTGGAGGATGGTCAGGGGATTCTGGGACAGGTGTGGTAGGTCTAAGTTGCTAAGGCAGTGTCCTAACTTGGGTTCCCCAAAGAACACCCTGAGAATAAGACTTGGGCGCAGGGAGCTTATGGGGGGTGATTCCGGGAAGCTCAGGGAGCTGGGGGAGAGAGGCAGGGAGGGAAACAATACCATTAAAGGGCATTAGTGACTCACTGCCCTGGGGCCTCAGACAAACCGCAGAGAACAGGCCTTTGTCATCCCACAGGTATCCATCCCACTGGATGGGGTGTTTATCCACACACTCCTGTCCTGTCAAATAGCTAACTAATGATAAATGGGAACTGGAATATAAAAATCCTACCTAAAACAATTACATCGCATATCAAGTGTGTTTGTTAAATGCACTCATTCTCTCGTTGGTGGCAAACGCCTGAAGGAACCTTTCTCATCTCGGCATGTCTTCACCCTCTGGAATGACGGAGGAGCTCCAGAGAGTGGAAGTGGGGGCGCTCTCAGACTCTGAGGGGCCCTGCCTGCAGGTGCCCTGGGCCCTGCTGCTGGGACTGGGACACTGGGTTTCCTGGGACACTGGGAACATTCTGGTGGACTAGTCCAGGATTTGGATTCTGCCAGAGTCTCAGATCCTCAGCAGCAGCAATCTGGGCCTGAGCTGGACTTGACACAGTGGCTGGAGCATCGAAGCACAACAGAGATGACTCTGGGTCACAGACTGATGACCCGACTCAGGTCACCAGCCCATCCGGCTCCCCAAAGCTACCCAGCCAGCCCTCTGCTGAAGGGTTAAACTTCCCTCCTCGGGGCCTTGACGTCCAAGGGCCCAGCATTTGGACACCCTCTCCTTTCAAAGTGCTCTTCCTTCCTTCCTTTGGCTCACACAATGGAGAAAGCCCGTTACCATTAATCACCAGGGCATGGGATGGCAGGATTTCTAAGCCCTGAAAAGCCCACATCAAAGGCAGAGGCTCTATTTGGATTCTGACTTGCACTCGCCAAAGCTTCAGAGCCAGGTTGAGAACTTGTAGGATGCGGAGAAATGAGGGTGCAGGGGAAGGGGTAGGAGAAACTGAGGACATCCTCAGGGGTTGGCTATGGGGGTTGTTTTACATGTGGTTTCTTTGTTTCCCAGGTCAGAAGAGATGGTGACCTCAACAACCTGACAGGACCGACTATAGGACCCGCAGGGCCTAGGGGGGAATAGAAATGGGGGCCCTTGTTAAAAATTGTGGAGACTTCCAGGAGAGCCAGGGCAAAGCATGCAAGCAGTTCCCCCATCTGCACATCTGCACTCCCTGCTCCCCCAAGACGCAGATATTTCTAAGCCAACGAATGCAGAATGTGGTCCTCAAACCAGCTTTCCCTGGGCTGTCCCCAGTGCCACCTCCCACCCCAGTGGCTTGCTTTCCCATCTCCCTATTTTATTCTTTTCATTTGCTTATCAAGTTCTGAAAATACTTGTTTAAATTTGCTTATGTCTGTGTTTCTATCTGAGTCCCCCAGGAAAGTGTAAGCTCAGGTAGGGCAGGGATCCAGCCAAGCCTTGTATGCCACTGTGTCCCCAGGGTCCAGCACGGGGCTGACCACACAGGGAGGGCTCAATCAGTATTTGGCGATGAGCAGATGAGCCACCCAATCACTCACAGTGGGTTTAGAGCACAGGAGGGGCTAAGTGCCAGGTTCACGCCCTCCCTGGGAGCCCTTGCAGCATCAGCCCCGCTGCTGTTAGCTGACGCCTTTGCTTTCAGCTGTAACGGTGACATCACGAAACCTGCATGGTTTGCCCTTTTGGCCCACTCTACAGGAAGCGGATATCCTGCAGGAATCAGAGAAAGGTGGGATGTTGAACAAAACCCCATAAATAAACCCCTTGGTGTGCCTTGATGACTGCCTGCCTCTAGGTCCACATGTCATGTTTTATTTCCAGTCCATGGCCAGAAAAGGAAATCACTTACAAAACGTCCAACCCCACCTTCATCCCCCGATGCTCCTGCACAGTGTCCTGAAAAAAACTTCGGGAAACTGTGTGGCAGCATCTACTGATGCCAAACGTACACTTAGCCCATATCCCCCTACTATGTACACACCAACAGAACTGTCTCTGTCCACTGAATGACATAGGCCAGAGTGTTCCTAGCAGCACTAGTCATGAAAACTACCCCAATGCCCATCAACAGAACGGTAGACAGATACATTGTACACGGGACAGTGTGCCGTTCCCATCAACAGAGCAGTAGAGAGATACATTGTACACGGGACAGTGTGCCGTTCCCATCAACAGAGCAGTAGAGAGATACATTGTACACGGGACAGTGTGCCGTTCCCATCAACAGAGCAGTAGAGAGATACATTGTACATGGGACAGTGTGCCGTTCCCATCAACAGAGCAGTAGAGAGATACATTGTACATGGGACAGTAAGCCGTTCCCATCAACAGTAGAGTAGACACATACATTGTACACGGGACAGTAAGCCGTTCCCATCAACAGTAGAGTAGACACATACATTGTACACGGGACAGTGTGCCGTTCCCATCAACAGTAGAGTAGACACATACATTGTACACGGGACAGTAAGCCGTTCCCATCAACAGTAGAGTAGACACATACATTGTACACGGGACAGTATGCTATAATGAGTGGCAATAATCTATATCCATGAGCAGCAATGTGGATGAATCTTACAAAAGCAATATTGAGCGAAAGATGTCAGAAACTGAAGAATACACGCATTCGATCCCATGTTCATACAGTATAAAAATTAGCCAAATTAATCTGTGCTGTTGGAAATCAAGCTAGAGGGTGCCCTTGGGTGCTGAGGTGACTAGGAGACCCAGGGGCTCCTGAGGGCCGTCACCTTCTGTGTCTGGGTGTGGGTGCGGTTACGCAGGGGTTTTCACTGCGGGGAGTAAGTGCATTCCACACTTATGACACACACACTTTGTGCAGGTATAGTATTCTTTGATAAGAAGTTAAACTTCTTATTGAAAAAGGAAAAACCCTAGATGTCCAGCAATTCATGAGCCATATACATGTCAGCAGATCACAGTGCTAAGAGTCAGGATGGGGGTGACTCTAGAGCTACAGGCCTGAGTGCGAATCTTGACTCTGCCACTTACTAGCTGTGGGACCTCAGGCAAGTTATTTAACCTCTCTGTGCATCAGTGTTCTTTATCTATAAAGTGACGGAAACAACAGTGAGGTAATACCTGCAAAGGGCTTAAAAACAGACCTGGCGGTAGTGAGTGTTACATCCATGTCACCTTTTATGGGTGGGAATATGGCGGAGGAAGTGGTATATTCACACAGAATAATAAATGGGAAAGACGGGCTTTAAAAAGTATGTTAAATACGTAACTATATGCCTAAGCACTTAATTATGTGTGCTAAGCACTTTACATGTATAAAGTCATTTCATTCTCCTCATAGTCATTTTACAGATGGGAAAACTGAAGCACAAAGAAGCCAAGTAACTTTCCCAGGGTCCCCCAGAGGGTAAGAGGCGAGGCTGGGGTTTGAGCACATACCCTTAACCATTCCAGCCAGAATGGAACCTGGATTGTAACCCACACCCAGGTCCTGCCTGTACGTGGAAGACACAGGTACGGAGACAAAGGGCTGTCCTGGTGCCCGACGCGCCAATGAAACAGTCCTCCCGACCGAGAGGTGGCCTGGATGAGGGAAAGACACCAAAGCTACTAGAGTCGTGCGCTGGCCAGGAGGCGAGTCCCGGGATCTGGGAAGGGGAAGGACTGGCTACCCAACGAAGACCTCGCTCTCGGGAGCAAAGCCCCAAATGTAGATGGCACAGGTGGCGGGAACACCACAAGAGCCCTGCTTGTGCTTTTTTCCTTCCTTGTTCCCCAAAGCCGCGAGGAGCCAGGGAGGGGGAGAGGTTAGGGCCCGCACACAGCCAGCATGCGGGCCTGTGCCCTGCCGAGCACCTTGACCTGTCCGCTGCTTCTGAGCAGCTGGGAAAATGTCAAACTGTCATCAGTGATTCACGTGGGATTTTCCGAGGGTTTCAAAGATATTTCAGAATGCTAGCCCTTGTTCCTCTGGTAGAAAATGGGCCCGAGCAGCACTCCCTTAGTCGATGCGTCCTGGGCCCCGGTTTCCCAGCGGCTTCTCCTCTCTGGGTAGCCACGGAAGCGCGGGGCAGGGCAGGCTTGGCCTTGGCCGTGGTTTCCTTGGCGGCTTCAAGCAGATCTGCTTGGCTGCTTCCACCCAACTAAGATGCGGCGGAGCACATGCAAGGGCCCAGTGCTCTCCCAGCGCGCGTGGAGCTGTGGGATGTGATTACGGTGGGTCCATCGGCCGCCTAGCTCTCCTGCAAGGCTCCTCAGGAACAGAACTGTGCTTTATCCACCTGTTTGTGCAAGATCAGTGGCATCATGTTCAGGGCTCCGTGCAAAATGAAAATGAAGATCCCACATTCAAACGTTACTCAAGAATTTCAAGATGGCAACCTCAGAGCATTAAACCATGTGTGGGGTGCTTCTAGGCATGGGGCACAGTGCACAGTGACACACATGTGGAACCAGCCCTGTCTGCATGCATGGGGCCCAGTCAGTGCTCAAACACCACATACTGAAGCACGGCTTGCCCTTATCATGACCCCCCTCTGAGCTTAGTCTTTTGGCCTCTGCTTCCCAAAATTGTCTGTGGCCAGAGATAACCCCTGATTTGCCGCCTGTGGTGCAATGCAATTCCTCAGTTTGTCTTGAAGGACCTGAGGGGACTGCAAGCCACCTTCCCTGACCAAGTGATGACAGCGTGCCCTCCAAGATTAAGGAGGGGTAAGCCAAGCACACAGTGTGGCTGTGGCTGTGAACTCATGCAGGGAGACTGAATCAAAAAAGGCAAGAAACAGGTCCAAGTACCCATAGTGAGGCTAAAACACACCAGATCACCTCTCCCTGCACCACCCCCCTCCAAAATCTGGCCCCCAGCAGGGATAATGGGCCCTGGACCTCTCTTGTTCTCTCCAAATATTTGCATGAAGTGTGAGAATTAAGGGACAGGGAATGCCAGCAGCCTGTTTGGCCTTTTCTTTCAGTCAAACCTGGAACTAGTCTTCCAGTGTCCCCCCAAACTCCCAGCAACACCTCCTCAAATCTCCCAAAGACCTTGACCTTCTACCCAGAAGCATCATAGTTAAGAATATCAGTTGGGGTTGCAGTCTGGGCTTTGCCAAGCTCTCTAAGCCTCAGTTTCTCCATCTCTAAGATAAGAGCTAGGTCACACCCCAACTTTGTACAAATTAGAGAAAGGTACTTTTGCTCCAGTGCAGCCCTAACAAGCCAAGGGCCACGATCGGATGAGCACAGGGCTGGACTCCAGACCCTCTTAGCCCCTTGGCCGGGTGCCCTTGTTCAGTGAGCATCCAGCACAACCATGCAAGGCCACCCCACACAGTGTCTCACCTGTAGGCCTACTGTGAGAATTAAATGGGATGCTGCTGGAAAATACTTAACACAGTTACATGGTAAAAAATAAAAATGCAACATGTCAGTTTTTATCTTCCATTTTTAACATAGTCTTCAACAGAGTATGACATTGGGAAACCATAAACCAATAAAAAATGCCGTTTTTAGCACCCTCAACATGACTTTAGGGGGTGTGGAGACAGAATTCATTCATATATTGAATAGTGAGAAACATTCCCTTTTCTTCTGAGAAAAATTCAGAGTTTAACACTTCTAACACTCGCTGATCTACACACACACACCCACGGACCCCTGGAAGTCATTCCCAAGCAAGCAACACGGCTAAAATGTATGAACATTGCTCGGTTTCGGCTGTTTTTATTTTTTACAATTTCCTTTCACGGTGAGTAATGGCTACTTTTCAATTTACAGCAGTAAGATCAAGTTTTCTTTCCCAAAACACGGCTTTGAGTATTTAAAATGAGTCCATTTAAGGGAAGATGTTAAGCGAATAGCAGGGGCGGAGGATATGAAATTTGGGGAAGGGGACACTGCGCTGTTCCAGACCAGGCCAGATCCTGGCGTTTTGTCTTTGAACCCAGAGCTCTCAACTTCCCTAGTGTGTGTGTGGGGGGGGGGGGGGGCAGGGTGTAGGACAACTGCCCGGTGTCCACAGGTCCCCCTGGGCTGTGTCTAGAGCCTGGGTTCCGAGTGGGGAGCAGGGGGCTTTGGCCCTGGAGGCTCCCGGCGTCACAGCCCTTCACCCGCTTGAGAGGCGAGCCCGGGTCCTGCCTCCTGCGCTCTTTGCCCTCGCGGGGAGGGACACGTCCCTCGTGGACGACTGGGTCCTGCAGGGCAGCTCTGTCTGGCTGAGCCCAGGCGGGAGAGGGCTCGGGACAGCTGAGGTAGCGATGCCAGCGAGCCCTCCCGGATTGCGGGGGAGTGCACCGAGCGGGGCGCACAGTGCGGCTGTGTTTCACCCCAAGAAGCGTCACAAGGAATCGCAAACCATTTATTGCCATTAGACTCCGTCGTCAGGCGCTGGTTTCCTGGTGGCGCTCCGTCAGAGGCCTGGAAACAGCAGAGGAGGGGGCTCAGAGGCCCCTGGGCTGGGGCGGGAAGGCACCTTCCAAGGGGCGCGGTTCCATAATGAAGCTTTAAAGAGGGGGGCTCGCCGGCCTTTGTGGAGGCGCGCCCCGCTCAGCCCCGCGAGGTCACTTCCTCCCCAGGCCCCCCAAGCATCCAGGAGGGAACCCACGGAGGGCCAGCTGCGGCCACCAGGGCGCGTGTCCCGTGCGGGGCTCTCTCGGGCCGCGCCCCCCGCCACCCCGCCACCCCGCCACCCCAGCCGGTTCTGGAACTGCGGCAAGAAACACCGCATTTCCATGCAACAATGCAAATGCGCTCATTACCATCTCCTCAATATGCATGAAGGAACCGCGCCAGGCCGGCCGGGCCCCTCACCCGGCTCTGGCCTCCGCATCCAATAAGGCGACACATTCATCTGCCAGGATGCGCGAGGAGGGGGCGCCCAGGGGAGGCCGATCCACGGGGGGAGGGGCAGCTCCTGGAGAGGCCGCGAAGAGAGAAAATACAGACGCGCAGAGGAGAACCTGAGGGACAGAGCGCGACTTCAAAGGAGACTGGAGAGGATTAGAGTGACAGGGGAGGGGAGGAGAGGGCGCTGCCCAGAGTCGCGGCGAGAGGAAGGCAGAAAACAAGGGACGGGGGACGCAGCGGAACTGAGAAAAATGAACTGAAAAGTGGTCCAGAGGGGGCGAAGATGAAACGGGGAAGGAGGGAGCGGAGGAAAGAGAGGAACAATGGGTGCCCCGAATGGAAACACGGAAGGTGGGGAGACGGGCAGGCCCTAGACAACAACAAAGGAGGGAAGGGGGTGAGGCGCGCCGCCAGGTGCGCGAGGATGGTCCCGCGGAGGTGGAGGCAGGAGAGTCGCTCGCGCCGCGGGCCGGCGTGTTCCAGTCGCGGCCTTTCTGGGGCGCTGCGCCCCGCGGGCTGCTCCGGCCGGGGAGGCGCCGCGGGGGCTCGGGGAGCGCGCGGCCCTCCGCTCGGCCTCGCGCCCCTGCTTGGGCGGCCTGGCCGGCTCCGGGGCGCAGGGGCCTGGCCGGGGACCCACCCGCAGCCGCCGCTCCCAGGGCCAGTCGCGCGGGCCTTTTCCCTCGCTGACGGCAGAGTTAGCAAAGTTTCCTCCTCGCCTTCCCTCGCCGCTCCTCCGGGCCCAGGGAAGGGCTCCGGGGCCGGTGGCGAGCAGCAGCCGGTTCTGGGGCTGCTCCGGGCGCGCCGGCCCGCGCCTCCGGGGATCCTCCGGGCGGATTCCCGGCCAGATGCAAATCCCTCCAGGTGCGGACACCAGGCCACGCACTTGGGCGTCCACGCGGCGGTTAATAGTGGAGAGAGCGAGCGAGCGAGGGGGAGAGAGAGGGAAGGAAAAAAATACCCTCAGCTCAATTGAAGTCTCATGGAAAGGGCTTACAACTGTAATTAAATCATTAAATTCTTGCCAACGCTTCACAGAGCGGAGAGAAATTAACTTCCCACCAACCTCATTCTCTATTTGAACATGAAATAATGATTTTCTGCCCGTCTAATTACAAAGCCAACATCTGATCAAGCCGGCATCCAGAGGGGATTATCGCATGCACGAGTATTAGACCTCATTACCAGCTTGAGTGCAAAATTATTACATCTTGTAATTGGATGGTGAGATTTATATACAGATCGGCCCGGTTTCTGTAAGATTGTAATTACAAGCTTCGTTGGTTAGCTACTTATCAGAACTTTGCAGGAAAACAAAACAAATGACTGAGGGAAACGAGCATTTCATTAACCTGTAACCCGAGCGCGGGGGGAGGGAGCGCGGGGAGCGCGCGCCCGCGTCTGCAGGAAGCGCAGGGATCGCCGGGCGGCCGGGCAGCCGCGGGATCTCGGGCCTGGAGGCGAGGCTGGGAGAGCGGCCTCGGCGGAGAGACGCGAGGCTGCAGCCGGCGCCCGGACGGACAGTGGACCCGGTGACTCGCGGCGCGCGTGCAGTGCGTGGCGCAGCCCCAAGGGCCTTGATTTTACATCGGGGTCCCTGGGCGCGTCCCGCCAGCGCTAGTGGGCGCCGAGCCTGTGCCCTGGGACCACCCTCGGGGCGCACTCTCCACGCCATGGGCCACGTCGATAGAGCCTCTGCTGCAAGTCTCTGAAGCGCTTTGTGCGCTGGGTGTACCGTGCGTTTGCGCGCGAGCCTGTTCCAAATCCACTTCCCCCTGCACCTGCTTTTCCACTTTGTGCGAGTGTGTCACTCTGACCCCATCCCTTGGATTAAAAATCCCTGGAAAAGGTTCGGTTGTCCTCGGCCTCGCAAATTTAGTCTGGAGCCAGGCTCCACAGGACCAGTGGAGTTGGGGAGCCAGCGCCACGTCGGGGCTCGGCTGCCTAGGACGCTGAGACCCGACGTCACCCCGGCTAGAGCAGGGCTGATCCTAGCGGAAGACTAGGGTGGTGGAAAGACGGCTTCCGTTTGGGACCTGGGGCGCCTGGAGAGGTCTAATTAATCGAAGTTCCTGGGTCCCCGGCTGGGTCTGGGTCTGGAGGTTCATCCCCTGGGCCATGGCCCCGGGCTCTGCGTGGCTGGTTCCCTAAGAACAGCCTCACCCCGTCCCTGGCCTCCTGCAGTCCAGCGCAGCCAGGTGGAAGGCTGACAAATGCTTAGAAGCACCTCCGGGGCTCACGGTGTTCTTCCTCCTGGAAGAGCTGAGTTAAATCTCGGGCACTTGAAGCGCAGCTCCAATCTCCCTACCTCCTAATCTCGCTCTTGGCACTGCCCTGGTCTGCTGCAAACTCTAGGATTTCAGGGCTGTTGGGGCTCGAGTCTAACGCCTGGGAAACACTCCGGGGAAACGATGCGAATGTTGCCCTCAATTGTGAACCCCGAGATTTTTCCCCAGGAGGGTGAGCTCGTGATTCCCTATGTCCCTTCTCTGAGAGTTTTAACTCCAAACGAAATCAGGCGCCGGGAAAACAGTTCAACGCCAGAGCGCCCCCTGATAATCTCCTTCTCGGGGGAGGCTCGGGCTGAGGCCGTGCCTGGCTTCAGGCAGAGTCAAAGGGGCGGGGCTCAGGGAAGCGGCTTGACCCGAGCCGAGGAGGCCACAGGTCAGTTTCCCCAGGCGAACCCTACACCTGATTGCCCCCAAACTTTCCCTTGCCTCCCCCCACCCCCATAGTTTCCTAGACGTTCCCACCTACTGGAGTGGCCAACCTGTGCAGAGAGTGGTGGAAAGAAGACGGGAGTGGGGGTGAGATGAAAACCGGGTGCCCACGGGAGTTCACTCCCTAACTGGGCTCCCCAGGGCTGCTGAGGCCAGAGACAGCGGAGCCCAGACCCTCCGATCCCTCCCCTCTGCTGGAATTCGGACTCGATTCCTCCACCGACCAGCGCGCGGCGGCCAGTTTCCGCCTCGGAGCCGAGCGGGCGCTGAAACCTCCGCGGCACGGTCGCTGCGCCCGCGTGGTCCCCGAGCGCTCGCCCCGCAGGCCTGGCTCGTGCGTCCGTCCGGCCACCGAGGCCTAAAGCGTTCAGCCCGGAGCCGCGGCAACTCGGGGGATGTCAGTGGCGCCCGGGCGGCACGCCCGAATGCGTGAGGGTGGGCGCCCAGATACTAGGATTTCAGGTTTGATTTAGGGTGTATCCTACCACAAAAACTCAAAGTCTTGCCTCCCATCCCCACCCGAGACGGTGGGAGAATCCTCGCAGAAAGAAAACAGGTTGGCGCTGAGGCCCGGGGGCAGGGGGGAGGAGGGAAACGGGGGTCTCCACCGACAGAGAATTCCGAGAGACAACTTCTTGAAGAGCTCTGGGGAAGTTCCCGGAGCCGGGCTCCTCCCCCCTCCCACGCCGGTTTAGGGCGCTGGCAGGGTCCCCTCTCCTGTAGTCGCGCCCCAGGACCCCCAGGGCGTCCACCCTGCAGCCCCCCAGGCGAGCCCGGCCGGACGCTGGGGCTGCGTTAAGGTGGCTAATCTCAGGATTTGGTCTTCTTGGGTGGGGGCAGCCGCGCCCCCGTGGGCAGTGAGGCGGCCTCTGAAGGCGAGGCTACACTGCACCCTCCCACCCTTTTCTAGCCCCCTCCCTACGCCGCCGAGAGTGGCCTGGCGTCAGAGGTGCGAGCTGAAAAGGGGGCCCAGGCCCACCTAGGCCCCGGGGCTGGCCCCGCACCCACGTCTGGTGCCGACCCAGGCTCCGCGCTGGGGCGGAGGGAGAGGTTCCGAGGGGCGGGGAGCGGGAGGAGCGAGCTGACCCGGTTCTAACCCCCGTCCCGGTGCCTCTCCCCGCCGCCTCTCCTCCTAGGCCGGAGGGGGCGGGAAGGGACTGGAGAGCCGGGGTCCCGCCCCCGCCCCGCCCTGCCCTGCGCGCGGGATCCGCGGGGGTGGGAGGCCTCGCCGGTGAGGCTCCCAGGCGATTGGCGACTTGGGAAGGAGACGCTAGGAAAAGTCGAATAAGAGGGCGCGACGTCAGACCTGAGATTTGGGGAAGGGCGAGGGAGGGAGCGAGGGCGGAGACGGACACCCGGGCGGAGACGAACACCTCTCCCCCCCCACCTCGCGCAGCACCCTAAGTATCCACAACTTTAGGCCGCCTTAGCCCAGGGCGCAGAGGCCGGGGTGGGGTGGGGACAGTGCTGTGTGAGTCGAGAGAGCGAGACAGATGTGAGAGAGAGAGGGGGAGAGAGAGAGAGAGGGAGAGAGGAAAAGGGGGAAAGGGGGAGAGAGGGAGAGGGGAACGGACAGCGGAGACGGAATCGTGAGAAAGAGAAAGAGAGCGTCCCAGCGCCCAGATGGGGTAGAGAACCCGAAGGAGCGGAAGCGATCCTGGGGGAAGAGGGACGCCGAGAGGGGAGGGGAGAGGAAGGGCGAGGAGGGGGAGTGAGAGCTAGAGGAGGGCGAAGGAAGCGAGGCGCGACACTGCCGGGGAAGAGGGCAGCGCGGAGCCGGGCGCGGGCAGAGGCGGCTCCGGCGCCGAGAGGAGGGAGCCGCGCGGGAGGAGGGGCTTGCGGGCCCGTGGAAATGTCAATCAGAGCCCGGAGCCCCGGGAACCGTCGCCAATCTGTTCGGACCTGACCTGGCTCCTCGCCGCCGCCGCCGCGGAGCCGATCGATAGGTGAACGCGGAGCGCAGCGCAGCGCAGCCCGGCCCAGCCCCCGATGCGCGCCGGAGCCCGCGGGCGGCGCTGAGCAGGGCGGCCCCGGGGGCCGGGCCCCCTCTCCGTCCGCGCCCCGCGGGCCACCATGTCCTTCCCCCAGCTCGGATACCAGTACATCCGCCCGATCTACCCACCCGAGCGCCCGGGGGCGGCCGGCGGCGGCGGCGGCGCTGGGGCCCGGGGCGGCCCGGGAGCCGGCGCCTCGGAGCTGGCCGCCTCGGGGTCCCTGTCCAACGTGCTCTCGTCCGTGTACGGGGCGCCCTACGCCGCCGCGGCTGCAGCGGCCGCCGCCGCCCAAGGCTACGGCGCCTTCCTGCCCTACGCGGCGGAGCTGCCCATCTTCCCGCAGCTGGTAAGCGCCCGGGGGGCGGGGGGCGGGGGCGCGGGGGGCTGCGGGGCTGGCGCTGGGGCGCCGGAGGAGGGGAGCGCGCGCGAGCGGCCGCGCGGGGCCGGGCGGGGGGGCGGCGGCGGCCGGGGCTGACCGCGCTCCTCTGCGCGTCGCGTCTCCCGCTCCTCCACGGCGCGTTTAGGGCGCACAGTACGAGCTGAAGGACAGCCCGGGGGTGCAGCATCCGGCCGCGGCCGCCGCGTTCCCGCACCCGCACGCCGCCTTCTACCCCTACGGCCAGTACCAGTTCGGGGACCCGTCCCGTCCCAAGAACGCCACCCGGGAGAGCACGAGCACGCTCAAGGCCTGGCTGAACGAGCACCGCAAGAACCCCTACCCCACCAAGGGCGAGAAGATCATGCTGGCCATCATCACCAAGATGACCCTCACCCAGGTGTCCACCTGGTTCGCCAACGCGCGCCGGCGCCTCAAGAAGGAGAACAAGATGACGTGGGCGCCCCGCAGCCGCCCCGACGAGGAGGGCGCCGCGTACGGGAGCGAGCGCGAGGAAGAGGAGGAGGAGGAAGATGAGGAGGACGGCCGGCGCGCGCTGGGGCTGGGGGACGAGGGGCGCGCGGGCGACGACGAGGAGATCGACCTGGAGAACGTGGACGGCGCGCCGGGCCCCGAGCGCGCGCTGGCGGGGGCGCGCGGCGACGACGACCTCGGCCTGGGCCCCGCCTCGGACTCCAAGCTCAGCGACTCGGACGACGGCTCCGAGGGCTCGGAGGAGCGCCCGCTGCCCGCCCCGAGCCCGGCCCCGGGGCCGCCGCCCGCCGTGGCCCCGCCGTCTCCGCCCTCGCCCCCCGCGGGCCCGGACCCCTGCGCCCCCGCGCCAGCGCCCGCCTCCGCCCTGCAGAAGCCCAAGATCTGGTCGCTGGCGGAGACGGCCACGAGCCCGGACAACCCGCGCCGCTCGCCCCCGGGCGCGGGGGGCTCTCCCCCCGGGGCGGCCGTCGCGCCCCCGGCCCTGCAGCTCTCCCCGGCCGCCGCCGCCGCGCACAGACTCGTCTCGGCGCCGCTGGGCAAGTTCCCCGCTTGGACCAACCGGCCGTTCCCGGGCCCGCCGCCCGCCCCGCGCCCGCACCCGCTCTCCCTGCTCGGCTCGGCCCCTCCGCACCTGCTGGGACTTCCCGGGTCCACGGGCCACCCGGCCGCCGCCGCCGCCGCCTTCGCCCGGCCCGCGGAGCCCGAGGGCGGAGCAGGTGACCGCGAGCTCACGACGCGGGGAGCGGGGGGGGGGCCTCTGGACCTCGCGCCGGGGCCCGGGCAGGCGGGCGGGCCCCCAGAGCGCAGGGCCCGTCCCCTCGGCGCTGCCTCCCGCGGCCCCGGCGCCCGAGCGCAGCGCTCTAAAGGCCCCCTCTCCCCCCGCTGCCCCTCAGATCGCTGTAGTGCCTTGGAAGCGGAGAGAAAGTTACTCAAGACGGCTTTCCAGCCGGTGCCCAGGCGGTAAGAGACCCGGACGGGGGCGGGGTGGAACCGGCTGGCGGGAGGAAAGCTGGGGACCGCGCTAAGGCGGGTTTTTGCCCCCCGGGGGATGCAGCTGGGAGGCGCTTTTAAAAGGGCACGAAACACACTCTCCCGCCGCCCCCAGGGCCCAGAGATGGCCTGGCAGCCCTGTTCAGGGCAAGCGCCCCGCGCGGCGCAGGGACGCGGCGGGGGGACCCGCGCACCCGGCCGGGCCAGTAGGCCCCTGGAGCCCCCAACGTCGGCCCCGGGCACCCACCCATCCTTCAGCTAAACCGGAAGACCAGCACCTACTGCTGACTTTTACCCTGCCCCCCCCCAGCCGCAGCCCCGGGCAGCGTGGGCGCCCCGACTCCCGCGTCCTTCGCTACCCCCGCCTCTCTCTTCCAGGCCCCAGAACCACCTGGACGCCGCGCTGGTCCTGTCGGCTCTCTCCTCCTCTTAGTTCTTTAAAAAAAAAATTTTTTTTTAATCGTTGTAATAATTGTAAAAAAATAATAATAATAATCTCTGTATAGTTACGACTTGTAAGCATGTCTGTGTATGAACACCTAAAAGAGAAAAGTCAACAAAAAAAGAAATAAAAGAGAAATAAAACCAGTCCCCCCGGGTCCTCCCCAAGTCGCTTCTGCACCCCACGTGAGCTGAGGTTGTGAGATTGGTTTGCGAGGCTGATTTTGGGGGGTGGCGTTTCCGTGAGAATAAGCGTGTCTGACTTGTTTGTAAATACAGAAAATGTACATATGTGTGAACCAAATTGTACAAGAAAGTATCTATTTTTGGCTAAATAAATGAGCTGTTGCCACTTTGACTATAACCGGCCTGTCTGCCCGCGGAGGGATCTGTCTGCTCTGTTCTGTCCCCCCACCCGCACCCCCACCCCACCCGAGTCCGAGGCGGCGCTGGGATCCGCGGGAAGGACCGACGCGTCTGGGCCGCGGGACGCGAGGACGGCGGAGGCGGAGGCGCCGAGGCGGCGGGTTCGGGGCGCCTGGAGGACGGGCAGCTGGAGCAGAACCTGGGGGACCCCGGGAGACAGGGCAGAGGAGACAGGTGGGAAACCGGGGCAGGTTCCCTACGAGGAGATGGGAGACTGGGCCCAACCCGCCTGCCCACCGACGCACCCGCGGGGACCGGGGGCGTCCGCTGGTGACACGGCAGAGAGACTTGGGGGACAGTCTGGACGCGGACGGGTTAGGTTGGCAGGTTCTCACCCTCCCGCGCCCCCGTTCTTTGACAGGCACGATGGAGGTCAGTTCAGTCTTAAGGGGCTGTGCAAGCTCAGCCTCGAGACCCCTTCCTACCGCATTGCACCCCCAGGCTCCTTATAGAAGCAAGGGGGGGGGGGGGGGTAGAGGAGCGGGGAGCCTAGGGGTGCGCATCCTTTCCTCTAGGTGACTGTGCCCAGTCCGAATTGAGAGTTGGGGGCCCCGGGGCCTGGATGGCGTCTTGGCCCCCCAGTGGGTTTCCCCCAGGTGCCCTGGAGGGGCAGCCTTCGGAGGTCCGGGCGCGGGAGGTTCGGGCCGCAGCGCCGATCCCGCGGGGATCCGGGCCGCGGGCCGGACGGGCCGGGCGGCCTAGGGGAGGGAGCCGGGAAATTTGGGGCTGGAGCTCCCTCTACAGGACAAAAGGGCCGCTCGGCGCCGGCCACCGCGGCCTCTCCAGCCGGCCGGCTCCGCGCCCCCTGCGCGCCCCCTCCTTCTCTTTCAGCCCCCAGCCTGGCCCAGCTTTCACCTGAAGTTGAAGGGAATTTTGGAAGCATGATGCGTTGGGGTACAGAGTGCGGGTACTGTTTTTTGCGTCTCTCTCCCCACATTTAATTAGTATATTTTTAAGGTGGCCAGATGCCAGGTGTTTGCCCCGCATGGTGGGGCGTGTGACGGGGAGGTTTGGGAAAAGCTTGCTCACCCCAAGCCGGGGACACGCCTCACACTGTACACCTTGGAGGGTGGGCGGGAGCAGGAGGAGTCCAGCAAGGCCTGGTCTATGCGGGTGCAGCTGCCAGCGCCCACCTGGGAACCCCCACTCAGGCTCAGGCAGTGGGGGTTCCCTGGGGTGTGGCGTTCCCCAGGAGGGAGTGGGAAGGAGGGTCAACCTGTGGCCCTGCCGGTCACAGAGGTCTGATGAAGCAGAGACAGGGTCACCAGGACACCAGGCAAAGCCGGTGGGAAGCTGGAGCTGGCTTTTCCCAGAGGCTGGAGACCGACCCCCCCCCCATGCTCCCCAGAGGCTGGAGACCGCCCCCCCCCCCATGCTCCCAACGTTCCCCCACCTCTTCCTTAATTCTCCCGCAACCCCCACCCCGAAGTTTGGGTCCTTCCTGGTCAGAGGCAGAGGCAGGGACTGTGGTTCAGCTCTGACCCTAGGCACAGGCCCCCAGACCTGGAGCCAGCTTCCACTGTCTGCACCTTGAACCTCGGAGCCAGGCCTCAGAACCTGGGCAGAGGCCTCTGGTTGGCCAGAGTGGCTTTACCTGGACAACACCCCCGAGAGCTCCGGGCTGGTGCCTCCCGAGCTTCTGTGGCACAGACCTGGTACACCTGGCCCACTTCGTGTGGAACTGAGCAGATGATTAATCCTCTGTGTCCTATTTCCCCTCTGAAGAGAGGCCCACCTGGACGGGTGTTTGTCCAAGCCTGTCTGGTGCTGGCATGTGGTAGGTGAGGGTACACTGCCCTCTTGCCCTCCTCTTGCAATTGTATTCCAGAATCTCAGACCCCACTCCTCCACCTCTACGCAGCACTCTGCCCCACCCCCTCCAGTCAGCTCAAAAAGTGAGGTGCAGGCATTGAGGCATCTCAGAACCCAGCTCAACCAGGAAAAAGGAAAGTACCCAGGCAGGGGTGCGACAGGGAGAGAGGCCATAGCAAAGCCAGGCAGCCTCCCCATGCTCAGGGCCCACCAAGCAGGGAGACTGCACCCTGCAGAGGGAGCTGGGTGTGGAGAGGCCGGCAGAGCCTGGAGAGGTCTGAGCACCTGTGCCCCGTCTCTCCACTGAAAACCCTGGGTTCGATTCCACCTTCAGCCCATCCCGTCCCAGGGATAATGGTGCTTGGAGGAGACCCGCCCTGCCCACTGAAAGGGCAGCATGTGTGGGTGCCAGAGGAGAGCGGGGTAAACTTGAGAGCAGTTCCTGTGTTTGCATCTTTTCTATGGGATCGTAGGACACGTGGGCCCCTCACGCGGCCCCAAGCTGACCCCGATAAGATAGGGTTAACCGAAAGAAAAAAAGCCCCTCCTGGGCTCTTCAGCTTAGAAAGGGAAGAAGAGGGAGCGTCTTTGCTGAACTCTTATTCCACCCCCCTCTCAGAACCTCCTCCCTGAGCCCCCCGCTTATCTCTGCCCTCTCAGGGGTCCCAGGAACTGCTTCCATCCTTCATTGTCCGGCCTTAGCATTTAAACAGGAGAAAGGGAGCAGCCGAGAGAAGAGGCAAGAAAGGAAGCGAGAGAGAAGGGGCGGGGGGAGAATATGGGAATCTCATCCTTGGTCCTGATTAAGCTTCAATTAGAAATAAAATGTGTCAATCACTCTGCCTGGAAGGGGTTCCTGCTGTCGGGGCTGGTTATGCAAAGCACTCCAAGGTGTGTGGGGATAATCAATTAGGTCAGAGGAAAGAGTGTATGTCACCGCTCCCCTCATTATCTGCATGGAGCTGGAGGTGGCGGTGCATCGCCAGGCCAGGGAATAAAATTATCTCCCTAAGTGACGGCCCACCTCTGGGACTGGCACACTCACGGTTTCCAATTGAATTTATTTTCTGTGGAATACGGGGAGGAGGGAGTGGGGTCCAGTCTAAAGGCTACATGGACAGGCTCGCAAAGGGAGGCCGCAGGAGACAACGGGATGCTCCAGCCCCTCGCCTGCGCCGGGTGGGGAGAGGGCAGGGCCTCACCTGCTGGGCTTGTGTTCTCCAGGTGCACAGTCAGTGCCAAAGAATCCGCTGTCTTAGGCCAGAGCTCTGGAAGGTTAGAGAGAGGGACTGGATGCTTGGGTAGGAATTGGATGTCAGATGTCTTCACTAGCCTGTTGGGAGATTCTGTCAGGAACTCGCTTTGGGCCTAATTATTTGTATCCTTCTAGAAATATCCTCTGCGTCCTATACTTCCTCTACCGCCATCAAATGAAAATGGGCGGTTAACAGCAGGTGTGCAAAATTGTGTCTGTGGTTAGAACTTTACCTCCGCCTTGAGTGGGGCCAAGTCTTGTCCTCTCTCCGGGCCCCACTTTCACCATCTGCAACTTGGAGGGGATTGGATTAGATGAATTTATCCAAATTTTCTTACAGATCCAACGTTGTCTAGGATTAGGCATACATGAAAAAGTGTGGGTTCTAAAGATAATTATGAGGGTGATGGGGACCCGTAACCTCCACAGATATCACCTCCTGATCCTAAACTGGCTGCTGTCATCTAATCCAGCCGGTCAACCTGACCACATTAAAAACTTGGTCCATCTATCCTGTGACCAACGTAGCTTTGACACAGTCACTGCTCCCCTGGGAACACTCCAGCCCCTCCAAGGCCAGCCTGGTTGTCTGGATAGAAAAGCCCAGGAGGCATCTCTTCCTGAAGGTGGAGGGAGGGAGTGCTCAGCGCGAGAGACCCCGTAGAGGTCCCGAGAGTACTTCTCAGCTGGGCGATCTCCCCACTCCAGGACACATGGCAATGTCTGGGGACATTTTCGATGGTCATGACTGGTTAGGAGTGCTCCTGGTATGTAATGTGTAGAGCGCAGGGATGAAGGTCCTCCAAGGCACAGATCAGGCCTCCACACACAAAGAATTCTCCAGGCCAATGTCAACAGTGCTGAGGTTGAGAAACCTTGGAGTTGAAGGCGGGAAGAGGTGTCTGGGGCAATCACCAGAAGATCAGGTATTTTTCTCCCAGAAACCACAGCTCTGTGGAGAGAAACATTAAGAAACTTTTGGCCCTGGAAGGGGGAAGTAGGGGCGAGAGAGTGCAAACAGGAAACTATGCCAGCCTGGGAACGAGAGTGGGTTTCGACTCAGCCTGGTGCCTGAGAGCCAGCCGCTGGAGGTGGGACCATCCCAGGCCAGAGGGACAGAGCCAGCCCCAAAGAAGATGTGTGTCTGAAAAGTTGGGGCCCTTCTCGCTGGATATTTATATCAGGAGCAGGTTACGGGAAGGTTCTCACAGATGAAAGCTTAACTCGTGTGGTTTTGCCTCCTAATTATTGCCACCTCTTAACTGCTGCCAGCCCTTCTGTGCACATAAGTGCATCTATTTATTTACCTGCTTATGTTACCCTGGAGTGTGTGTGTGTGTGTGTGTGTGTGTGTGTGTCTGGGTGGTGTCAGGGAGCAGAAGGGAAACAAAGGTCTTACTCTGGGACCAGCAGCGGCTCTAGGACTGGAAGGCTGGGATTTCATAGCTTTTGTGAGGGTGGCGAGCCCTGCATTCTCTCACTGCACTAGGCCGCTAACAAGTGGGCCCACAGCCCTCCGGGCCTTTGGAGTGCACTCATCTGAGAGATTGCGCTTTTCTCAGCCGCTCAGATTTATTTTGCCAAAGTTACAGGGCAATTATGGAAATGCGCCCTTTGAAGCTGGGCTGATTTCTCTTTATTTTCTCCCCCCTGACAAAGCAGAGCCGCCCTGCCTCTTGTGGGCTTTTTTGGTCCCTCGCTCCCTCTCCCTTTCCTCTCTCTTTTTTTCTGATAATTATTAGACAGGGGGAGTTTCCAGGGGTAATTTGAAAAGATCTTTTAAACGGCAATGAAAATGTGTGTCAATTAAAATAATGTTACTCTTATTTTAATGTTACATATTTTTAATGGGATTTTGATGGCCAGGAGGGGAGCTGAGGATTAATGATAGCAAGAGACAGACACCTCTTGTCCAGACATGGGTCCGAGACATCCTGGCCAACCCTGAGGCCCAGAGTGGGTGAGGCCCAAAGCTGCAGCAGGAGAGCCACCTGGTCAGCTAGCAGACTGGCCCCCGCCACCTGGGGCTCCACGAACTGAGCAGAATGAGAGCCCTCGGCTCCCCCTGCCTCAGGGCTCACTGCTGGGGACTAAGAGGCCCAGACTCAAAAGAGCTGTGTTTCCTGGGCTTTGTACGTTATTTATCACCTTAGCATGGAATGTGGAGGCTCCATGCGAACCAACCCCACTCTTTCTCTCCTCCTGCCCCACTTTGCTTTGCGTGAAGCTGGGGTGTTGAAGAAAAGTGTCTGAAGCCAGATGGTGTCCACCTTGGGGCTGGGGAGGCTGGGAGGGGGGAGCTAGCCTGCTTAGTGTGTGGGGAGGGGGCTCACTTTCTATTTTTTCGGATGGCTTTGAAGTTTCCTCTGTCCGTATTTTTGTTTGCTCCTAAATTCCTCCCTTCCTGTCTTTGGGGTGTATCTGTGCATGAACACCCACAGGAAGCCTCACCACCTTAGGGAGTGGGAGCAGGCTGCTACCTCAGTGGAGGCCACTCCAGCTCTCACTTCCTTTATGCTGTTTAACATAAAATAAAATAAGGTGAAGTTTAGTGAGTGCTTATCACTTGCTAGGCCCCATGCTCAGCACTTCCGTGCAGGTTATTTAATGTTCACTGCCTCCCTGGGGGAAGGCACAGATGAAGAACTTAAGGCTTAAAGGTGTGTGTAGGGGGGGGGGGTAAGAAAGTCCCCTGGTAACATGGAACAATCTCCATGGAGCAGAAAGAAATCCAGGCAGAGCATTCCTTGTGGACGCTACCATCTGAAATAAGGGGAACATACATCTGTTTATACAAGAAGCTGGTAAGAGCGGCCAGAAAGAATATCTTTTGGTCTCTATCCCTTTGCTTCTTTTGAACCATGTGAATATGTTAGCTCTTCAAAAAGCTCTTTTGTTTTTAAATAACTAAAATGTAAGAGAGAGACAGAGAGAGGGAGGGAGAGAGCATGCAACTTTTCTGGGCCTGATGTAGAACTGATAATGACTTATTTATTCATTCATTCGCTCTATGCACTGGACACCCACAGGTACTCATGCAGCACCCACAGGTGCTGGACCTTAGGTGTCGTGGCCCAGAGGGCGGGCCCCACAGTCAGACTGCTTGGTTCAAATTCCAGCTGCATGGCTCCCCGACCTTACTGACTGCACCTCCCTGAGCTTTGCTTCCTCGTAAAGCAGAAAGAATAGTTCTAACTGCCTCACAGACTGTTGAGGGAATTAAATGAGTTCATTGATGCTTAGAACAGTGCATCATGCGTGATGATTTGCTTTGTGCATAATAATTACCTAATAAATTACAAATATTATTTTTATTAAGTATAACAACATCCCTAGGAATAGGCATCATTGTCCCCACTTTATTTATATTTAAGCCCAAGCTCAGCCACTCGCTGAACACGGCCGATAAAGGGTAGGGCCAGCTCTCGGACCCAGGCCTTTGGGCCTCCGGTGCCCAAGCAGGGTTCACCCGCACTAGAGTCTGCCCCTGGCTTGTGCGTAGGGATTTGGGGTGGGGCGCTCTGCAGCTGTGGCTCCGATGCATACCCACCCCGCCCATCTACCTGGTGCACTTGGACCTGACCCTGTCATGGACGGGCTGGGACCCCACGGAGCCCCAGCACAACAGCTCCCCCTGGGAAGGACAGTGCAATGCAAGGCCATGTGAGGGGCCGTGTCAGAGGGTCACCCGTGAATCGGTTACCTTCCCGTTTATTTTTTAAGCAGTACAGGACAGGAGGGGGATCTCCACGCTCTCCTTCCATCCCTTCTCCTCGCCCGTCCTGGTCTCAGGATAGTCACACGCCGACACTTTGTGGACGAGGCCGTCTGTCCGGGGAAGAAAGGCCTGTCCTGCCTCTGGATCTCTGCTGCTCAACAGGCGGCCCCCGGGCCAGCATCAGCCCTCAGGCCCCTCCCCATGCGCTGAACCGGAGCCCGCCTTTCCCAGGGCTCCCGGGGTGCTGTGTGCGCATCGCAGGGGATGGTAGGCGCTGCTCTAGACACACCTCAGTGACACAGTGGCCCTTCCGGAATGGAGACGGAATGGTGCCTGGGCCCGGCCCTTCATGGGCTCTGCAGGATGGAGAATGCCGGGGGCAGAGGGGGGCGGGCGTGACAAAGGACAGAGTGAGAGAAGTCAAGGGAGGAGCTGCCAAGTGCCAACCTGAGGCTGCTTCTGCCACCAGCCTGAGGCTGATTTTGCCACCAGCCTGAGGCTGATTTCCCCGGGCTGAAGACACCTTTTGCCCTTCCCTCCACCATGAAGCATGTCCCAGGGCGGCTGCAGCCCTGGGTTTCTCATGGCCACAGCCTGTCCCCGCTGCCGGTCCTGATGGCCGAGAGCACAGGGACACAGGTAATTAGGAAATGTAGGACTTTACTAACAAGTGATTTCGTACAGCACACCTCACGGCTCATCCCCCTGCACTCAGGGGCATCGCGTCAAGGGAAGGGAGGAGGGGAGAGAGGAAGAGAGAGAAGGGAAAAGGCAGAGCAAGGGAGGCGGGGAGAGGCCGGCCGGGGAGGGAGGCCGGGGAGAGGCCGACCGGGGAGGGAGGCCGGGGAGAGGCCGGCCGGGGAGGGAGGCCGGGGAGAGGCCGGCCGGCGAGGGAGGCCGGGGAGAGGCCGGCCGGCGAGGGAGGCCGGGGAGAGGCCGGCCGGGGAGGGAGGCCGGGGAGAGGCCGGCCGGGGAGGGAGGCCGGGGAGAGGCCGGCCGGGGAGGGAGGCCGGGGAGAGGCCGGCCGGCGAGGGAGGCCGGGGAGAGGCCGGCCGGGGAGGGAGGCCGGGGAGAGGCCGGCCGGCGAGGGAGGCCGGGGAGAGGCCGGCCGGGGAAGGGAGGCCGGGGAGAGGCCGGCCGGGGAGGGAGGCCGGGGAGAGGCCGGCCGGGGAGGGAGGCCGGGGAGAGGCCGGCCGGGGAGGGAGGCCGGGGAGAGGCCGGCCGGGGAGGGAGGCCGGGGAGAGGCCGGCCGGGGAAGGGAGGCCGGGGAGAGGCCGGCCGGGGAAGGGAGGCCGGGGAGAGGCCGGCCGGGGAAGGGAGGCCGGGGAGAGGCCGGCCGGGGAGGGAGGCCGGGGAGAGGCCGGCCGGGGAGGGAGGCCGGGGAGAGGCCGGCCGGCGAGGGAGGCCGGGGAGAGGCCGGCCGTCGTGACTGGACAGAACAGGTGGGCGGTGGAGAGCGGGGAACAGCCAGGGCCAGGACTGCCCCGTTCGCTTATTTCCATTCATTCCTTCAGCGTTCTTTGTCACTCAGGAGACACGTGTGAACCAAGTCCCTGCCCTTCTGATCTTTCTGTCTACTGGGAACACATAATTTAATAATAATAATAATAATAATAATAATAATAATAATAATAATAATAATAAAACGCTCTGAAAAATAAGCACAAGACGCTGTAAGCATGTATAAGGAAGAGGGGCCTCCCCTAGTTTGGGGGGTGGGGAGGGTGGGCACAGACACTGACGTGCATTTGTGTGTCTGGGGACACAATGGGGGAGACACAGAAGCTCTGGATCTGTGCTCTGGAGCCCTTGGAACATGGCTGGTCCTAATTAAGAGACGCCGTAAGCCCTGCACACTCTGGAACTCAGAGACTGGGTGCATTAAAAGGAAAATGAATGTAAAGTATTGCAATGATTTTATGTTTGTTCCATGTTGAAATGATAGTATTTTGGACCCATTGGGGTAAATAAAATGCATGATTAAAATTGATTTCACCTGTATTTTTATACTTTCTTTTTTTTAAAAGCAGTTACTAGAAATTTTTAAATGACATAAATATGGCTCACACTGCATTTCTAATGGAAGGATGAGTCTGAACTGGGAGGCTCCTGGGGACCCACGTTTTGCTTGAAGTCAGTACAAATCCAGAGCTTGACTTTTCTCTCCTCACTCTATCTTGCCCTTTTACACTCAAACCTGAGCGGGAGGTTGTCCCCTTTGGGCTGGGGGTTGTCATAGGTAGTGCTGGGTGCATCCCAGGGCCTCATATTAGCAAGAGCTCAATTAGTATTCACCGAATGTATTGCTCCTTTGAAATTCAGCAATAAAATTGGGCTTTTCCTAAAATATACATTTTAGATTGTTGGGAAAAGCACTTGCAAATATTTTATGAAATGAGAATTATTAAATATTTTAATTTCATAAAAACATTTTAATAATTTTCAAATAGAATAACTTTAAAGATAATTATACAGTGTAATCATTATAAAGAGAGTAAGTTACCCTTTATTCAGGTTTGCCGTGTGACAGGGACGTGTCCTCGTGTTTGCCTACACAAAGAGAGCATGAGATACTGTTTGAAGGCAGCAGCAACTCCAACTCCATTTTTAGTTGTCCTGTGTCCTCTCCCTGCCATACCCGAGCACCCTGAGGTGCAGCTGGGATCATTTATGAGGCCAGTCAGTGAGGTTGGGGCCGGGCGCCCTGTCACATGCTCTCACTGATTTTCCTAAGACATTCCTTTATTGTCCATGTAACAGCCAGGCCAGGAGGGCTCTACCCGGGGTCTGTCATCCTGGCAAGGCCCCTGACCTTTTGCATCCTGTAATACAGCAGAAGAGCAGGATGGCATGGCCCAGCTGGACACAGTGCTTGGGAAAAGGCCATCGACTGGACTGCTTGCTCCACAGCACACAGAAGGGCCACTGCCAAAAATATAATTATCCAGAAATGTGGAACCAAGACACTGCAGGAGAGAGGGGCTGGGCAGAGAGGGTGAGGGATGGAGGGGAAAGAGGGCTGGCAGAGGCAGAGCCCTTCCAATGGATGGGCAGGGTCCCTCCATGGCCTGGTGACCTCTACAAGTCACTGGGAGGTAGGAGGCACCTGAGGTCTGCAAACTACAGGCTTCTAAGGAAGTTGTCTCAACAATTCAACCTTTTCAGGGGAGAGATAGGCCTTTTCTCTCCTGCAAAACAGTGGGGAGACTCTGCAAAGGGAGCATTCTGCAATCTCCCCTAGAGGGAGGCTGAGGGGGAATCCACTCAGGTAATCTCCCTGGTCCTCGGAGTGGTCAGTGTGATGGGAGCAGATTGTTGCGATGGGGGCTACAAGTCTGCCTGTCTGTGAAGAAAACACAGTGGAGCCTTCTCTCCCAGCCGCCTCTGAGGTCTTTGGTTCACAGGCTTTCATGCAACTGCTAAGCTCATTCTGGGTCAGTGTCCCCTCTTGCTCTGGTCCCCCCTGGCGTGATCATTACAGAAGAGCGAGCATTTCTCTTTGCCTCAGAAATGCCCCCTCAAGTTACACTGCATGACTGTCAATGGCAAGTTAGGGGGCATCTCTGAATGAATATTAGCATCTGCGACCCTCAGAATGCGTCATAACATACACCAACACATAGGTGTGACATTCGAAATATTTAATAACTGAGACCTCACTGGCATCAGAATTGGCGGGGTCCCAAGGCCTCCTGCTCTGACAGACATGGACAGGTCAGTGTGTAAGTCATGGAAACATCTAAGAGGTCCTAGGGAAGGGTCAGAACAAAAGAGGAGTCACTGTTTACCAACAGGCATGGAATTACGTCTATATTTTTTAAATGGAGACAACAGGATAGCCACATACGACAGAATGAGGTTGGATCCCTTCCTCACTGCATACACAAAAATTAACTCAAAATGTAGCACAGACCTGACTGTAAGAGCTAAAACTATAAAACTCTTAGAAGAAAATAATAGGCCTAAATCTTTGTAACCTTGCCTAAGATTAGATGTGACACCAAAAACACAAGTAACAAAAGGAGAAAATAGATAAACTTTATGAAAATGTGAAACAGTGTGCTACAAAGAGTACCATCCAGAAGTTGGAAAGGTAACCAACAGAATGGGGAGAAATATTAGCAAATCCTATACCTGATAAAGGGATTCTATCTAGAATGCCTACAAATATTTCAGCTCAAGAATAAAAAACAATCCACTTATAATGGGCCAAGGATCTGAGTAGGCATCTCTCCAAAAACAACGTAGAAATGACCAATAAGCATGTTAAAAGATGCTCAGCACGATTAGACATCAGAGAAATGCCAGGCGGAGCCCCAGTCAGGTGTCAGTTCCCACCCATTAGGGTGCCTATGATAAAAAAGACGGGCAATGACAAGTGTTGGCGAAGATGTGGAGAAACTGTAGCCCTAACACACTGTTGGTGGGGATGTGAAGTGGCGCAATCCCTTTGAAGAAGAGTTTGACAGTTACTCAAAAAGTTAAGCACAGCTTCTATACGACCCTGCAATCCCACTCCTAGAGATGGAAACCAGCATCCACACGGAAACTCGGGGATCATCAACGAATGAGTGAATGAATGAAATGAGGTCTTCTCCTCCACACCAGCAAATCCTTCTGCCTCACCCCAGCCAAGGAGAGGCCGTGGGGGGAGACGGTTCTGGTGCATGTCCCTGGAAGATGGGAGTCCAGTGACACACACGCAGGCCGGGGTGTAGGAAAGACTCGGGAAGGCTATTTGCCAGACAGATTAAGCCCACGCCTTTTCCAGAGGGCCATCAAATCTATCAGATGTACTCGCTGGTTAACTGCAACCCCGGGGAAGACGAGTTCGGGTTCAGGAAAGGGCCGCGGCCTTCTCAGGGCCCATCCTTTGTACTGCTGAGCAAAACCGCCACCATCGACTACCGCTGCTAACATCCGCGGAGCACTGTAATAAGATCTACATGCTTATCTCACGTAATCTTCGAAACCACTCAGTACGGTCAACGTTATCATCATGTCCACTTGGCGGGTGGGGGCTGAAGTCCCCGGGGCAGAGCAAAGTTCTGCCTCACACCATTGCCAAACTCTGGATCACGCACGCTTCAAAAGCAGGCGCTCTGAGGGCGTCCTCACAATCTAACAGGGGAGGGTGGCCAAGCAGGGGAGAGGCTCGTCCCTTTCTTTGGCCATGGTGTTGAATTACTACCGAAACTCCTGAGAAGCAATGATCTGGAGTCAAGAGGCATAGGAGAGAAACAGGGAGAGAATACATGGGGGGAGGGACTTACAGCGCTGGAAAACCTTCCTGTACATGTTAAGGAGAGACAGGAGGAAGAGTAGGGAAGTGGTAAGGTGAGAGGGCAGAGAAGACCCTCAAAGGCTGCGCCAAAATAACTGAAATATAAATGGACTATTGCTATATACATGAAGGAAATCCAGAGGTAAGCCGTCCAGGGTTGGCACGGTGGCCCCGCACGGTCATCAGGGACCCAGGCTCCTTGTGTCATTCTGTTCTTTCATTCTTAGTATGTTGTGTCCATCCTCATGATCTAAAGTAGCTGCTGATGCTCCCACCATCACATTTATGCCCCAAGAAAGTAGAAGGAAGTAAGGGCCAAAAGGCCTTCCTCGTGGGTCATGCGTCACGGACACATCTTGGAAGGCTCTCCCAACACTCCCTACTTGTATCTCGTCGGCCTGAATTGAATCACATAGCTACCGGGGAGGCTGGAGAAAATAGCCGTCTAGCTGGCCACATCCCTGCCCTCGGGGATTAGGGGTCTTGGTGTGGGGAACAGGGAGACAGTGGGTGTCGGTCGGCTGGTAACCAGCGATCTCTACCACATGTTACTGCAAAGAACTGTTCGCCCCTCCCTTCTGTACTATTCAACCAGCACACCTTTCGCTTCCAAGAGTGAACAAAACAAGTCACCTCTCTCCCTAGGGTAGTTTGGGACAATTTTAGAAGCATTCTCATAGCATTGAGCCCGTGCGGGACCTTCCCCCGCTGGGGACCCAGGAGTGCCCCTGAGGAAGCAGCCGCCGGGGACCACCCTGCCATCTGAGCACTAGGAGGGGCAGGTGTTTCCACGAGAGGAGGAAGCACAGTGATCCTTCAACAGCACAGCAGATAAGCCCAGAAGCCAGATGCCACTCACTGTCTCTCAGCAGAGGTGAAAGCAATGTAGTCAATGTCGCCAGGGAAGGAAATGTATCCAGAGACATTAAGAAGCGCCAGGGTTCATCCCAGGGGGCTGGGGCTGTCATACGAAGCAGTGTTAAGTACACACTGAGTGGTGTCAGAGGTGCCAGGAGAGCAGTGTTTATGGGTGAATTTGGGAGCAGGGGCTGGGGAGGGGTGAGGTGGGGTTGGGAGTGAGGTGGGCGATTGGACTCCTATGCACCGAGCCTCTCGTGCACCGAGCCTCCCACGGGGGTCCCCAGGGAGACCAGGGTAGAAACTGTCAATAAGGGGTTCTCTATTCTCCTTACATTTAAGCCCTTCACCCCACCCCCACTAGTGCGACCAGAGCAAGATGGCCTCAGGGGTCATCAGAGGCCACTTCACATCAAAATGTGGGAGGACAATTGAGGTTTCTTTTTTCATGTCTCAGCATGCTGGGTCTTCAGTTTTGTCCCCAAGGCACTGTTCATTAAGGAGTCACTTTCCTTGCATTCAGGACTTCAGGGATGTCAACCTATAATTTAGTATTGTCCCAGTGACCCTGGATGTGCAACCCTGGACATGCCTCGGCCTCTGGAAACATCCCTCCCTCCCCCTCAGGGGCTTTTCAGAAGCCAATGGAAGCTCTGCTTTGAACAGTTAAGTATCAGAAAGCGCTCACGCCACAAAGCAGACATGTGGGAAGCACATTAGTACTCATTAGATGAGCCAAAAAAAAAAAAAAATCTGCCATTTATTGAGCACCTAATCTATCTGCTCCTATACTTTACTTTCGTTATCTCGTCAGAGCCTTATAACCATTCCACGGGCGTGGGAAACAACTATTATCACCCCCATTTTCCTGAAGACCAAACTGAGACTCAGAGAGGTTAAGAGGCTGGCTTGTCCAAGGTCACAGACCCAGTAAGTACTGGAGCTGGGACCTGAACCTAGGGCTGCATAACCCAAACCTAGAGTCTTAAGAAGTGAGGCCCTTTGGCAGAGGGCTTTTCTAAGGCTCAAAAGCAGGGCTTGGGTGAGAAGGTGTGGGCCTCCCCAGGTCCCCAAGAGCCTCCCTTCTACTGGAGACCCGCTCATGTCCAGTGACAGCTGTTGGCACGGGGCACCCACCTCTGGAGATGCAGACACCCCCGCCCCACCCCCACCCTCTGCTTCTCAGCCGCAGTAAACCCGAAGTTTATTTTCATTCCCCTGTCCCCATGTTAAAGGAAAGCAGAGCTTAGGCCCCACATTCCATTCTAAATAAGGGATGGGAGGCCTGTTCAATCTAATTAAGATGACTTAGCAGTTCTGAAAGAAGCATTTCACACACACACCCACTGGGCAGGCCTGTCGGATCATCCCCAGCCACCGGCTCTGATGCCAACCGGCCACCACGGCAGCATCTGCCCACAGGCCCCACGGCGCCACGGCAGGGTGTGCGGACAGCCAGCGAGTCCCCTCCGGAGCTGCCCATTCAGGTGCTCGGGGAGTCGCCAGCCCCTGTCTCTCCTCCCGCTGAAATCCTTCGGGATTTCCTCCACTCCCAGGCTCCTTCCACGCCCCAGGCAGGAAGGCAGTGGCGACCTGTGAGCAACCCCGACTCCAGCCAGAGGGATGGAATAAGGGGAGCAGGGACCACTAATAGGGTAATGGTAAAGCTGTACCTGCCCGGCTCTGGCCCAAATCCTCACGGCACCCCCATGGGGACGGGCCAATAGAGGAAGGTCATCTTCTACAACTTTCCTTCTTAAAGTGTGGGCTAGGGACCAGCATCTCTGGTGTCACCTGGGAGGGTGTCTGAAATGTAGGCTCCTCACTAATGGCATGAGCAGTAAACTTTGTGCAACTCTGTTCCAAAATACTGAACACCTGGAGGTCTCCCCACCCCACCCCTCAACCCCAGGTCCAGACAGCTTAGCTCTCAGGGCTGAGTACCTGGGCAAATAAATAAATAATTCTGCAGGAAGGTAAGTTTGAGAAATATTACATGCCGTGTTCCTCTCCAGAGTGCACAAAACACAGCTGCACATGAGAGGCCCTGATAAGTCCTGCGTTAAAGAAACACGTTTACTCTTTTCTTTAACTGAAGGCCTCCCAAAGATGTTGGACCCAAGCTATTCCCATCCTAGAGCACCCAGCAGGGGAATGCGCTGTGGGAGAGCGCGTCCCGCTGTAAGAGAGGCAAGCACCGCGCTCACATTCTCTCTAGGAAGAGGCCGCTGCGGCGTCCACGTGACCGTGCAGCTTAAGAACCAGCTCCAAGATCTCAGGGTGTACAAATCAAGGAACCTACTTTGAAGGTGACAGGAAAGCTTCCATCAATTACCTTGAACTAGGACCACACCCTCGTCTCCTTAGAATCCCAGCCTGATTCCCACGGTAACCTCAGGTTCAACGTGCCCAGCCCAATTTCATTCCAGAACATCCCCCCTTCCCCAGCAAGCCTCTTCTCCCAGGCTCAGATCAGTGTCTTCACCCCCCTCTCCTATTACCCCCCCCAGCCCTCTGCCTAGGCCCCTCCATCCACTCCGCTGCCGAGTTCACTATATTTTCTCTCTCTCCTGCCTTTCGGCTCTGCACGCCCTGCTCCTTCCCACTATGACTAACCTGGCCTCTTGCCCCCTGAGCACCTCCCTGCCCTGATTTCTCCATAATCCACCCTATCCTTGCCATTAGGAGGATTTCTCCGTGCACAGGTGCGAGCGCCTGTCCTTCCACGCAAACTGTTTCATCAGCATCGTCACTGCGGGTGACATGGACCAGGCATTTGCTTCCTTCTAATTCTAATATTATTATTCCCATTTTGAAGAGAGGGGAAGTGAGGCAGAGAGAGGATATGAGACTTGCCTAAGGCCTTACATTTAGTTAGTAGACGGTGGCGAGAGGACTTGAGGTTGGGCGGCATGGCTCCAGGGCTGTGCACTTCCCCCTGGCATGGCCCTGGCTCCCTTCGCGAGCTCTGCCAGGAGGGCCGCCTTCACCTTCCTCCAGCCCTCCTCGGCCCTGTCGCAGCCATGCCAGGCCCACGGCAACATTACGCACCTCCACCCACCCGCTTCACCGTGAAGCCTTCGCTCAAACGCTTTTCCTCCACCCCACCCAGCTGCCGTTACTGGTGGAACCCTCCGTCACCCTGAGCAGATGGTCCCCTTTCTGAGGCTGGGGACCAGGCCTTGCCCATCTGTAGTTGCCTTCAGGGGCCTCACACAAGGACCATGTCCCTCTGTCCCTCACCATCCACTCTCCACTCTGCTTTAAAAGATCTGGAGAAGAGCTTAAATCATTTCATTATGGACATTTTCTAACACACCAAAACTATTTCTGGTAGAAAAAAAGCAGAGAGAATGGTTTGGTGAACCTCCACTATCCATCACCCATTTTCAACAATCAACATTTTGTCAGTCTTGTGCCATCTGTGTATCCCCTTTGTTTTTGCTGGAGATTAGGAAAAAAATCTCAAACTTCATGGCACGTCATCCGTAATTTCTATGGCACATATCTCAAATAAGAACTTTTAAAAAACCGTAACTTCAATAATATTATTATCGGTGACAAAATTGACATTATCACATAAAAGGTGTCGGCAAACTATGGACCACGGGTCAAGTCTGGCCTGGTTTCTTTTTTTAAATAAAGTTTTATTGGAACACAGTTACACTCATTTGCTTACCTGCTGCCTGTGGCTGCTTTAAGCTTTAGCTGCAGAGTCGAGCAATTGTGACCGAGACCATACAGTCCACAAAACCTAAAACACTTAAACTCTCTTGCCCTCACAGAAAGTTTGTTGACCCCTCGAAAGTTTGCTGACCCCTGATACATAAAACCTGGTCCACTTTGAAATTTCCTGGGTTGAAGAAAGATCTTTTGAAACCACAGATCTGATCATGTCTCTCACCTGCTTAATTAATTTTCATTGGCCTCCAGGATCCTCTGCTCCTGCCTCGCATCCCTTGTCCGTCAGTCCCACGCTCTCTCCGCTCCAGCGCGTCATTCCTCTCCCAATTCCTCTACGACCTTTCTCAGGACCTTTGCACAAGCTGTTCCCTGGACTACAAACTATTCCCTAACAGCCACCTTTGCTCAGTTCACGCCAACTCTTCCCGGTTCTCAGCTCTCACCCACTTCTTCCGAGGGGTCCTCTATGAACCCCCAGAATGCTCTGTGGTGGCTCTCACAGTGCACTCTTCCTTTCCCTCGGAGCACTACACTCTTGTAACCACGCGACTCGTTGTCGACTACTTGACCACCGTCTGTCTCCCCACTAGGAGCCAAGTCCGGGAGGGTGGGCAGTGTCTTCTTTCTGGTCCCCGAATCCCCAGCACCGAGCATGTGCCCAGCACATATTGAGTAGGAGCTTAATAAGTATTTAGCAAAAAAAAAAAAAAATGAATCAATTAGATTATATTTGTTGAATTGAGATGTCCTTGGGTAAGGAGGCAGAATTCTCGAGCATGCCAAGATCATTTTTCCCATCCTCTCCATGAAGCACAAAGAGAAAAAGAGAGACAAAGATTTTGAGGGACCTACTATGTGCCAGGCATGTTACAGTTGGCATTGCATTTAATATTTACTGCAACCTCACAGGACAGAAACTACCCATATGTTACAGAAGCGAAACCGAGGCTCAGAGAAGTGAAGAAATATGTCCACCCAACCCCCAGTCTTCACTCTTCTCTGATTCTAAGACGCCAGCTCCGAAGCATGACCGGAAACTTCTATGAGCCACGGGGCCCGGGCAGAGTCCCCGGGGTACACATGGGAGATGGTTTGGCAGGAGCTGGTTTATGGGCTCTGGGGGAGGTGAAGGCAAGGAGGAGGATGTGAAGAGAGGGCCTGCCCTGCACCCAGTGTTGGGAGAGAGCCCCTCTTTCTCCCTTCCCTCTCCAGGTAAAACACCCTGATTTCCACCATTCTTAAAAGCATGGGAACTTCTCCTAAAGGAGACTGGAATGCCCAGGTTTTAGGAAAATGGCTCTTTCTCCATTATTTGTGTCCAGATTGCCCTCCCTGTGGATCATCTGTGGAAAATCGCTAATCCTTTAATGGGCTCCAGAGCCGCCCAGCTCATTCCCAGCGAACTCCCGTCGTGCACTTGGCCTGGCCTCCCAGGGCGCCGGCCTGGCCTCTCTTTTGCGATCTGTGTCCTCAGCACAGAGAAGCCCCTGGGTCCACGGCTCAGGCCCACTGAGCAGCTTCGCCCCGTCCGCAGCCCTGCCCACTCAGCTGCCTCGCTGCCCTCCCCAGACCAGCTCCTGGCGGGGCTCCAGGGGAGCGGGCCTGTCACTGTGCCCCACCGTGGCCACTGCTTGGCACCCGGGAGCTGCTCTGTAAATCACGACAAGTGACAAGTCTCTCTAACGGGGCCTCTGCCGGCTCTTCGGCACCTGGCCCCTTGGTCACCTGGTGGAGACCCCTCAGGCACCTTCGGGGGCATAGACACCCTCTTTATCGTAGAGAATTATAGAGTATTTACCATCGTGCCCATTTCACAGTGGCATACGGTCATCATCACTGCCTCGGCCCCAGGAGATTGTCATCCCCCCGAAAGGACAGCCCATAGCCCGCCATGAAGCCCGCCCCCCGCAGCCCTGGCAGCCGCCCATCTGCCGTCTGTGCCTCGGGATTTGCCTGTTCTGGGCCCGTCGTGTAAGTGGACTCCCACGCTGTGGCCTTTCGCTTTGGCCTGTTTCACGTAGCAGGACGTTTTCAAGGTTCACCCGTGTGGGTTCACCCTCTGGCGGCTGAGCGATTTCCTTTGCGTGGGTGCACCACGCCTGTGTCCGCTCACCGTGGGCAGGCGCCCGGGGGTTTGCACCTTCTGGCCGCGGTGAACGCCGCTGGCACAAATCGCACGTGCAAGCTCCTGTCTGAACACCTAGGTTCAGTTCCTCAGGGTGTGTTTCCCAGGGGGGGAATTGCTGCGTCGTATGATGTCCTATGTTTAACTGACTGAGGAACTGCCAGATCCAGTGACCACTTTTTCGCCAAGTGCGTGCATCTTTCTCATAAGATGTTTCAAAAACGCGTGCAGAGCAAAGAAAAAGTTAAAATCACCCCTCGTCCTGGCGCTCAAAGATGAGATTGTCAACTTTTCCGAACGTTTCCCACAGGGATTTTTTAAAATGCCTAAATAGATACATATCGGCACACTTTACATTGTCAAGTTTTTATAAAAATGGAAGTGCCACGTAAGGCCACCTTCTCGTGGGCAAGCCTATTTAAGACACCACCTCGGAGCTCCCTTCCTCCCACCTTGACCTCCCTCCCCAGCGCCTCTCACCATCCTCCCCGTCTCTACTGTGCTCATCGCAAACCCTGCGAATGCAAGGAGTGCCCCTCTTTCATGCCCTGCCCTGCACACAGTAGGGATGCGAAAAATATTTGTTGAGTGAATTAATGCTTGTGAATGAATGAAAACGGGGCAGCCAATTACAGATTTAAACTCTGTTTTAAATGCGTTTGCCCGAGGGCCACAGAAATGGTTGTGCATTTTTCCACGCTGGCGACCGGTCGGACCGGAATCTTCACAGTCCTGTTCTGCCGAACAATAAGGACATCGTGCCGTATCCCAGGCACGCAGGTATCCGGGGAAGCCCATCGGCGACACCCATTCTCTGCCCACCCTTGAGCTTTCTGAGTTCTATTTTGCATGGAGGCCCCTCTCGCTGCCACCCCAGACTCCTGGAAGGGGCTGGAAAAGACAGTCCGGAAACTCTCCTAACAGCCCAGAGCCCATTTGGTCCTAATTTCAGGACAGGTTTCTTCCGAACTCCAACCAAAGCCAAGGATCCCCAAGAGGGACCGCGTCTCTGCCTCCACCTTCCTGTCCATGTCAGAGCAATTCTCCCAGCCACCTTGTCACGAGCCCGCTGTGCTGCTGATATTGGTTACAGATGATGGCAATTAGAGGCCGAATCTCCCTGGCTCCTGGTAGAATATTGAGACAGAGCTACAGCTATTTTAAGATTTTAAGCAGATTTATACTTAGTGCTTCAAAGAAGGCCAGCCAGCAAGGAAAATATGGTAACTGTTGCTTTAAATTATAGCTATCATTACTTCAAAAGGAGATTCAATCAGAAACCACTGAAGACTAAAACTATTTACATCTCCTGACACTTAAAAGCAAGCGAGCAGTTTTAGCCTGTCAGCCCTGGACATCTTGGCTACAAAGAGAGAGGCACCTCGCTGGCCTGCAAAGAAAAACATTTTCGAGGGAGCAGGAATTAAGAGAGGATCTTGGGGGTCCTCCCTCTTGGAGCTTGCCTCCCATCTCTCTTCTGGCCTAGGAGAGATTTGGAGTCTGGGCATGCAGCCCTGCCCAGATCTGCAGGCGGCAGTCTCCAAACCCCTCAAAAACCTGGTCTCCCCAAGATAAGAGGACTGGCTGCCCTTTCTGTCTGGCCTCTGGCCTTCAGGTCCTTGCCCTAGGGAAATCCTGTCTTATCCCATTAATACAAGTCCCAGAACAGGACTGTCCCCTGCTTCTTCTGGGCTCAACCGCATAGAGTAGACAGGAGGGCTGGGTTTTGTATCGATCAGCATCAGAGCCAGACAGTGGTAAAAAGCATGGGCTTTGGAGACAGGCGCCTCTGGGTTAGAGTTCGGGCTATTTCATTTACTAGCTGTGTGACCTTGGACAAGCCACTTAACCTCTCTAAGACTCAGCTTCCCCATCTGTAAAATTGGGGCAGTTCAAGTGCCCATTTCATAGGATTGTTGGGAAATTTAAATGAGGTGGTGTGCACAGAGCTCTTTATTAGTTAGGATAATGCTAAATGCTGTAACAAATAGTTCCTACAACATCACAGCAGCTTAACATGGCAGGACTTTATTTCTCGCTCACACAATAGCTCAAGGCAGGTGTTTCTAGTGTGCAGGCAGCTTTTGTCCCTGTGATGACGTGGGGACACAGGATCCCACCATCCTGTGCCTATGCCATCTCTTCGGGCTCCAGACCCCTCTGCTTCCTGCCTCGGGAAGGGGAAGGGGCAGAGTGCCAGGTTCTGAGGACATACCTCAGAGGACCGGGTAAAGGTAGCTGTCACCCTTGCCCTGGGTGTCACTGCCTCTAAGAAGCCTTCCTTTACCCCTAGTATGAATTAGAGGTCCTCCCTACACGCTCCCTCAGCACTTGTGCTTCTCTGTAGAAGTCACATCTGCTGGGATATAATATTGTGGGCAGGGCCTTTATTGTTCACAGCCAAATTCTAGGGGAACTTGGCACCTGGCACACAGGGAGAACTCAATAAGTGTTGCTGGGTAGAACTGAACAGTAACATCGGGCCCTGCCACATTCCTGCTCATGGCCGATGTAGATTAGTGCATGCTACTAAACCGGTGATTAGTGAATGTTACTAACTGGCAAATCTAGAAAGAGAATACACAGGCATTCTCTATACCAGAGGCTAACTCCGGCCCATGGGCCAGATTCAGCCCACCCCCTGGTTTTGCAAATAAAGTTTTATTGGAACATAGACACCCCCCCCCCCCAAGTTCCCAAGGGAGGCTGGGAAATGTAGTCCTTGACTGACTTACTCTCTCCCAGGGGGAACTCTTCACTATGTCAGGAGGAAGTCAAAGTTTTGGTGGACAAGTAGCTGTCACCTGCCACAAGCACTTAGCATACTGCTCTTTGTAAATGTTAATATTATTTAAACTATTAGTGTTTTCTAACGCAATCTTGCCGTTGCACAAATGAGATCCAGGGCGATCTGTAACTTATGCAAGGTTACAGCTAGCTAGCAGCAGAACTGAGACTGGAACAAAACTCTTTTGGCCTCTGACTCACCCTGGGAGCCAGGGGAAAGAATAAGAAGTTCCTTCTCTGGGCTGTTGGCTTTGGATGGGCAACAACTTTGAAGGTTCAATTCCCAGGTTTTAGGAAGCCAGCATTTCATAGCTGCTGACAATTTTGCAGGATGGAGGAAGGTCGGCCTTGCTTTTCTCCTGGGTTCTGGAACCAGCCCTTTCTCACCTGTATTGCTCATTCAGAGCCCTCAGCCCACTGTTACCCTTACCACATGCTCCAGGCCCTTCCTCCAGCAAGAGTCACAGCAGGCACCATGGCTGGGCAGAGAGTTGGTGTGGGAGTTGGTCCCTGCCCACTCATGGCAAGAAACTATTAGAAAAAGTCACTTTCCCTCTGCCCTGACCCATGGCCCACTCTGATGCCAGTCTGAGGTAGACGGGGCATGTTCCCAGTTGTCTGGGGCTCACCCCAGCCCCTCCCTTGCCAGTCAGGCCTTGGGTGGCCTGAGCAAGCACGCACAGGCTGCATGGCCTGAAGGATGGCACGGGTGGGGCAGGTGATGGCACAAGAGCAAGTTGGATGCTCTGTGTTACTGGGCAGGTCACTTCCCTCTCTAGGTTTCTGCTTCCCCCCCGCCCCCCCGCCATGAAAGCAATGCCAGCTGCTCTATCCACCTTGTGGGGATGTAAAGGGTGGGGGTAAAAATCTAGAAATGTGACAATGTCTTTTGCATCGTGGACATTTGACAGCAACTTGATTTCCTTTGGGCAAATCACCTCTTCCTTACTGTGTGCAGTCTTGGGGAAACTGTCAGTCAAGGTGCCCCGCCCTCCCTTGCCCAGTGGGTGTGTACATGACCCAGCTCAGCCAATCAGACTCTTCCCTGGGACTGTGAATCTTGAGTGGCATACTAATGGACCGGGGAAAAGAACAGGACAGCTGAAGCAGCGGGGGCAGCCTGCACCCCCCACACACATGCACACTGACAGCTGAGCCTACAGCACCTGCAACACCTCCTTAAGGTTTTTCCTTATTTCCTCAACTAGACCTTTAGCTACTTGAGAGCAGGAATGTTCTATAATTCTTCTGGATTTTTCTTTCCCACAACCAAGCATGCAGAGCAGGGATGGTGCAGGAGAAACATCAGCTGCGGTGTCGAGAATAGTTAGCTCACACCATCAGCTCCAGCAGCACCAGGCTGTGCCACCATGAACAGGTGCCTTAAGCTCTCGGGGCTTATTTCCTCATCGCTCACCACGTCATGGAGCTGTTCCGAGGATCAAATGGGAAAGTAAATAAATTTCCTAATGCATTAAAAGGGGTTGTGCTATTAATAATAACAATGATTATTAACCCTCAAGTCTGAAGGCAAATAAGTGGCTTTTAGTTACAAAATGGATTTTGTTCTTTTCTAAGGAATAGTATCAAGGAAGGTTTTAATGAGAACCTAAAACTCAGAGAGCTGTCTTTTAGGTCTGACAGTTAGATTCCTCTGAGAACTCCTCAGCACCTACTATGTGCCAGGCAGCCCCCCGTGTGCCTCTAAATAAGCCTTCTGGTAGCCAGAAGATCCAGGCAACTAGTAAGTCCTTTTTGGTTATGTGCTTTTAAAAATGAAGAGTGTGACAGAGAAATCCCATTTTCTAAATGGATGTAATTTTTCACCTATTTTTCCTGATGGGACCCCTTTATTCTCTTGGGGACATACCTTCCAGCCATTAGGGTGGGCCCTTAAATCAAGGCAGCCTCATATTCTGGCCATTTTCTGGGCGAGGGAGCACCAATCAGGTGTCATTAGATGCCCTTAACAGGCAGCCATCGATCCCCAAAAAGAGCCAAACCAAGGATGAGACCCACCAGAGGACAGTGGCAGATCAGGGCCCTAGGAGACAAAAGAGGGAGTGAGGCTGTGGCAGGCAGGGAAGATGGTTTCCCGAACAATGGGCCTTAGCAGACCCTGACTATGCTGGACATCTGTGTGCCCCTCCCCGAAAGCTCTGCTCCTCTCCCTGCCATGTGGCCCAGAAAGCTGATGCAAATGGCCAGGACAAAGAGTTCCCAAGCCCTCCCTGCTAACCACCCCCACCCCAGCTTACAGGAGACTCGGGCCAGCAGGGACCCTGCAAGAGGACTGAGGGGAGGAGGCAAACACGAAAAGACGAAGAGTGACTTTGGGGAGTTAATTCTCCAAATCCCTTCCTGTAGGGCACCTGGGACAGGCATAGGCTTTAGCAGGTGGCTCAGAAAAGCCTTTTCTATACAAGTCTCTCGTCTGGATTTTGATAACTGTTCCCTCTTCTTGTCCCTTTGGGTCTCCAGGGGGCAATAGCTCTGCTGTCATCCCTTGGGTTTCTCCCCACCCTGCCCACATCTTAGCAAAGTGCTTTGAAGGCCCCCCTCGAATGACCCTACTCCCTGCCAAGGGCCTGCCTGCTAACCTAGTATCAACAGCCCCGCCCTCTCCAGACCCTGCTTTCCATCAGCCCCCCCTGTTGCAGCACCCCTTCCAGCCTCATCAGAGAGGTGGCTGTGAAATACGCTCCATTCGGGCAGAGCTTGGGGAGAGGCAAGGAACCTCCCCCCCGCCAGATGGTCAGGGACCCCAGGCATTCAGGCAGAGCCCACCCTCTAAGTGACTGATAACCGGAGCTCTAGGCGAGGTTCTGGGAGTGTTCCAGCCTCAGTGAGCACTGGGGTGGGGCGGAGTAGGAGCAGGGCTGGAGGAGGCGGCGAAGGCTTACCTAATCTCAGCGCCACCCCAGGGAATTCCCTCTCTTTCCAGGGCATCATAAATACTCGCCTAATTTAAGAGGAAATGGTGACAAAAGATGCTGCTCCACCGAGAGCACTTTGTGCCAGACAGTCCTCCCGATAAGTCGCGGAGGACTTAAGAGGTTGCTGACATTTTCCGTTATGTATCTTTTCATTAGAGGTAACTATCACTTTAAGCAAATTGTTTCAGGGCCTGGAATGTAGCAATAAGTGATCTAATTAGCGTAGGTTGTAATTTAGAGAGGTTCATTATGTCACAGACATTATGACTCCTGGGTATTACCAAAGGACTCATTTGTAGCCCTTGAAATGATTTTCTCATGAGCACACATAATGTCACCCATCGAACTAGCGAGGAGCCTTAAGACGACAGGACGTATATGAAACCCCAGCTTTCTTGGGAACTGCATTTCAAGACAGTAACAAACAAGAGGACAGATAGTTAAAGGAAAACCAGTTTTGACGAGAGCAACACTGGTCCCTTCAACTCCGTTACCCAGTTTCAAATAAATCAGTTAGGACAAACGTAGCATTCAATGAGAACGAAGAAGCCTGTGATGTCTAAATATTTTAGATCTCTTGGAGCCAGAAAGTCTGAGAAACGGTTGGCTTTGAGGGTTTTTATTTTTGTTTTTGTTTTTTTTGGTGCCCTCGGTCCCCAAAAGGGAGCATACCTGTGATATCCATATTCACAAAAGTAAAACCTGCTGCCAACTGACCCGCCAACTCGTCACTGTGTTATTGGGCCTGGCGGAAACTAGCTGGCTGCTGCCCACCTGCGTTTTCATCTTTCCCTCCGGGGCTTCCAGCTAGACTACATTTCCCAGGCTCCCTTGCAGTTAGGGTAACCATGTGACCTAGCTTTGGCCAATAGGAGGGCTGCGGGCAGAACTGACGTGCACCACTGCCAGGCCTGCACATCAAACCTTAGCCGTTTACTGCACATTTTCTCTGGCTTCTGCTTGCTGTCAGAGCACAATGATATTGGGGGGGGCGGAGCGGGGGCTTGGCAGGTGCCGGCGATGGCAGAGCCACCAGGTAAACAGAACCTGGATTCTGGCTCATGACTTGGGGGAGAGAGTCCCCTCCTACCTGCTGCCAGCAGGACAGGGCGTGGATGGAAACCCGACTGTGTTTTAAGCCAGTCAGCAGCATCACTGCATTTTACAGCAGTAGTCAGGCCCTTGACTGATCTATGCCTATGGGCTTCCCCTCTAAACTGTTTCTCAGCCCCAGCCGAGATCTTGAGGCACTCTATATTCTGTAGTGTGTATTATAAAAGCCATGGGTTTCTTTTCCAGGCTTCTAAATATTTTTTAAAAAACTACAGAAACTTACCGACCTTCAAAACTTTCCGCTTATAAACATTCTCAGACAGGAGCAAAGCTCAGCCCCAGAATAAAGCACGCTGGGCCTGGGACAGCTCTGTGCAGGGTGCCAGCGCATGGAGTTGCTCTGCTTCTGACTAGATGGGAACCAGTCGCTGGGGCTAGAAGGACGAGCTGCTCTGATTGGCCAGGCCTGGGTCACATGTCCACCCCTAGCCTAAGAGCAAGGCCAGCTCCCCAAACTCAACGAGCTGAGAGTACAGAAGAGATGGTTTCTCAAGGGAAACAAAGATGTTATCAAAAGAAAGCGGGTATGGAGGCTGGGCTGGTAAAAACTGGAGGTATCAATTAGACACATTCGGAGGGAGAAACTAAAATTCTAAGGACTTTGCCAAGATCAAACAGCTAGGAAGGGCAATAGAACATTTCCTCCCCATCACCCCCATAGTAGCACAGGACAGCATGTCCACGGGGCAGCTGGTTTTGGTGCAATGACCCTCAAACTGCCAGCAACAGTGGATAATTATAACCACAGAGGAACCACATCCCCTAATGCATGGACCGTAAACCCATCAGTTGTCCAGGGGCTGCAGAGGGATTTATAAAAGGCCATTCATCTAATTAATAATTGGTCTGCTGCCAACTTAAGTGGTTTGGTGCTGTTAACTGTAAGTATATTTTTTAATGTAAGGAACTTACTCCCATTAGCTGTCTTCTCTTTTGAAAATATGGCCAAGTAAAAGGCTCAATTTCAGGAGGTGAGAGAAGCACCTGGCATTCGCAGTCCTCTTAAGAGTTTACCTATGCAGCCAAGTTTATTTCTAACACTACATTCCAAAGGCTGAACCCCATCTTTCATGGAAGAAACATTGAGGGAGAACCCCACCATAGATGCTGGTCCTGCGGCACTTGATTTTGTTCCAGACATACCTGTGCAAATGTTATCTGGCTCATGGCATGAGGGGCCAGGCATGGAGCAGGACCTCTTGGGTGCCAGTTCCTGGTTGACAGTGTTACCTGCATCCATGATTAGGACACTCATCTCCTCTGTGCTTCTCGATGCAGAAGCATTTCTGGCAGACATAATTTCTGGGACGCATTTGTGTTCTGGTTTGTTAAATATTTTGATGGTCCTAAGACACAACTTGGCACTATGGAATAAGTTGTGTCCTCCCAAAAAATATATGTTAGCCTGGCTGGGTGTGGTTCAGTGGTTGAGCATCAACCTAGGATCCAGGCGATCGTGGTTTGATTCCTAGTCAGGGCACATGCCTTGGTTGTGGACTTTATCCCCAGTGGGGGACATGCAGGAGGCAGCCAATCAATGACTCTCATCATTGATGTTTCCATCTCTTTCTCTCTCCCTCTCCCTTCTCTCTCTGAAATCAATAAAGATATATTTAAAAAAAAAATATATATATATATATATATATATATATATAAAAAAGCCCTACCCCATCCCTATTTGGAGATGGGGCCTTTGGGAGGTCCTGAGGGTGGAGTCCTCGTGGTGGGATTAGTGCCCTCTTAAGGAGACACACCGAAAGGAAGAGCTATCTTTCTTTGCTATGCAGGAAGACCACTGGAAGCCAGGAAGAGAGCTCTCACCAGGACCGGAGCCAGCCCGCACCTTGATGTTGAACTTCCCAGCCTCCAGAATTGTGGGAAATAAACTGTTCTTAAGCCTCGCAGTCTATGGTATTCTGTTCGTGTGGCCCAAGCTAACTAAGACAGTTAGTGAGGCCCTTTTCTGTCTGCCAGTGACCCTGATGAGCGCCCGCAGGTAGGAGTGAAACGGGCCCTACATTCCTCAGGAGCAGTGGCAGTAATTTGCTTCACCAGCCTTGCTCTTGGTGAGACCTTCAAAACCTCTTCAAGAATGTTCTGTTGAGCCAGCTGCAAATCAGAATTCCTGCAGCAGAGTGTGGTTAAAAAATACGAGTTACTGAAACGTTTCATTTGGTCCAAAGCTTGCATCAGCTGCTTGATCTGATAGATTGAAAGAAAAGGGGAAAATGTTTAAAATCCACCCAGGACTTTTCCAGACTTTCTCTGCTTTTGCCAGGCTGTGATCTAATCCTAGAAACCTCTTCAGGACTGTTTGGGACTATTTAGAGTTATTTCAGGCAGGCGGGCTGTGGACTTCGCAAGGGCACTCAACACCTCTCAATACTCGGTTGCCTGGGCCCTAGGCGCTTATATTTAAATAGCAGCTGCACTTTGAGACCTCTTGTTTGTTTAATCTGCCCTATAAACACTTGAAAGTTTCGAGAAAGCTCTGCACAGGGAAAACAGAGCTGGTTTGGGGAGAATCTATTCGGATTCCTCTCGGTGCAAACCGGCTTTATAAAGATGTTATAGCACATTAGACATTTTCCCCCTAACGTCCAGCTGTTTCTCCTAACTGCTTCCAGAGAACCCAGACAGAACCATAAACGCTCCAAGAGGAAAGACCCCGCATTACTGAAAAATACCCCCCCCCCCGCCAGCCCCAACTGGAGGGGCCTCCGTCTTCTCCAGCCTCTTGCGCAGGGAGCTGTGGGTTGCACCTGGGCAGGTGCGCTGTCGGGGGCGGGGGGGGGCTCTGTGCCTCTTCCTGCGGCCTCCCTGCCCACCGTCCATTCCCCCACTCTTGCTTGACTGGCCTCACGCAGATGTAAAACAGATTATGGTTTCTGTATTTTTTTAAGAGAGAAAACAAAAACATTTGGGTCTCCTCAGCATCCCCTGCCATGAAACCCAGCCAGTTAAAGAGAACCCACAGGAGAGTGTAACCCCGAGAGTCGGTGCCCGACAGCTCACTTTTTAGACGATGACGGCTCCGCGGGGCTGGAAACATCTGGAGTGTGGAGACAAGGCTTGTCTCTCCTGGAGCTGGAAAAGCACGCACAGCTGAACAGGCTGCCAGGGACCAAGCAAAGCTCTAGACTTCCCAGCTCTCCCTCGCCGCCCAGGTCAGTGTTCCAAAGGCAAGGGCTTCGTTTGAACCCCGTGTTCTGTCATAAGCACTCACTCTGCTGAATAACTGACTTCACGCTTTTTAGCCATTGTGAGGCCGAGGGCAGGAAAAGGTCTGCCAACGGAGAGACAGTCCACCCAAAGCAACGATTCTGCTCATTTGTGGCATCAAACGCTTGGACAGTGACTGGCACCTTCATTTTATGGATAAGAAAACTGGGACACAGAGTTTAAGTGTCCATAAGAAAGACCTTCAGGAAAATCTCTTGCATTAGGCCTGAAGTCCTCATGACACCTTGATGTTACTGGGCTCAAGCGAAGTCACCCAAATCCTTGCTTGCTTTAGCATGTATTAGCTGCATGATCTTAGGTAAATGTCTTCCTGTTACAGATTTCCATAACATGGGGACGATAACCATAGGTTGTTGTAAGTAAGTCACATAGTTATCTAAAACTCTTAAAACAGTGTCCGACACATAGTAGGTACTGGATAAATGTTAACGATGATGATGATTTTGAAATATATACTTATATATGTTTCTAGAAAAGACTAGCTGCAAACTTGTCCATCAGAATTCCAGACAAAAAAAAGCCTATGCTCAGATGATACTATGGACCTTTAATTTCTCCCCAACATCAAGTATTTAAAGAGGTCAGAGTATGAGCTTCTTGCCTCCACTTTGGAATAGGGTCCTGATTATATTTGAAAGGTTGTGGGTTCAGATGTCAATAAAACTCCTCTTCTCTATCCACTCCTGATGCCCCGAGCTATTTGGACAGCTGAAGAATCTCCCCCTTTGGCAGCAGGTCAGAGGTAATGCAGATAACACCTAACTTTCTGCAGAGGGAATGAAGGATATCTGGAACCCTTTGACCTACCTCTTTCTCTTGGTGTCTAACATTTTACTGTTTCTTTGTGATCAAAAACCATCTGGAGGCCCAGTGACAGAGACTGCTGGCACTCTTACTGTCCATGTTCTCTGTGTCTTCCTGTGGCCATAGGACTGAGTTCTGGCCCATGGAATTGAACAGGGGTGATGTGCACTGCTCCCAGGCCTCCCATAGTGAATCCTTATTTCTCTCTTTCCTCGTGTACCAGCAGAATAGAAAGGGCTCCATGACTAGAGGAGGGCTGAGTTTCAATATGGAAGGAACCTGGGTCCCCGAGTCACTACATGGAGGAAAACTGTCCATCCACTAAGAACACCTATTTGGATCATGAATAAGAAATAAACTTATATGATGTTAAGCCACTGAAATTTGGGAGCAATGGTTTAAAAAGTTAGCCTGCCTCTGACTAGTGCAGGTCTCAATTGTGGCAAACTCTAAAGCAGTGACTTAGCCAAGATCACATAGCTAGTTAGGGATTCAAGTTTCAACTTCTTGTCCACAACTCTTACCATTAAAAGCTGCCATCCACCAGTGCCTGAAGCAGTACAGGCTCTCCAAAGTTGGATGGATGGATGGATGGATGGATGGATGGATGGATGGATAAATGACTATATGGATGGGGGTGGAGTGGTTGGTCAATGTATGAATGGATAGATGGATAGGGGTGGGGTTGTATATAAATGGACAGAGGAATGGATGGGGGAATTGGTGGATGGATGGATGGATGGATGGATGGATGGATGGATGGATGGATGGATGAAGGGATACTGGAGTTGGTGAACAGATGGATAGATGGATGAATGGGGGATTGGTGAAAGGATGGATGGAAAGATGGATAGATAGGTGGATAGGCAATAACCTGTGGTCATTTATCTGTTAAATTTTCTTCTGCTCACAGAGGAAGGACCAGAAAATGTTTGTTTCTCCCAAAGGTGGGAAGGAGCTCTGTGATCAGCCCAGAGCCCTCAGAGAGATGGGCAATCCTGTTTGGGTCAGTGAGACCTGGCCAAGGGCAGGTGGATGCACCTTGGGATCACTAGGGAAATGAACCAATCAGATGCATATTGGACCCTGACTCAGCCTTCCAGGGGCCACACAGCCCTTCAAGACAAGACTTGAATACACACAAGTCCAGACAACTGAGGCTGGATCTTTATCCTTACGTAGCTTGCTAGACAGGTGTCGGACAAATAAGAATACCGTGTGCTTATCAAGATACAGAGGGCGGGTCAGCCAGCGGGGGGCCTGCCCCACCCCACCTGCCACCTGTGCGCCTCCCCCGGAGTGTCAGCTCGCTGTGCTGAGATGCAGGATGCTCTGGCCTCTGCTCTGCCCAGGCCCCTCTCTGCAGGGCTTCGGGGGCCGAGCATTCGGCTCTGCGAGGGGTGGCTGGGCTTCCTAGCCGCTCTGCCTCTGGCAAGCAGGCCCTTTAAGCCCGTCTTTATGTCCTTATCAGTGCTCCGCGCAGGCCCAGGTGCCAGGCCTCATTCACTCAATTACCATCTTCACAGGACACAATGCTCTCTCCTGAAAGCCCGCGCCGGGCGCAGAGAGAGCCACTTTCATGGCAAGGGTTCAGAGTTAAATCCTCTTTTGATACTGTCAGAAACTCCCTGCCAAGCTGACACTGTACGCTAGAGGGAAAAGAGCTCACCGGCGCAGAAAGCCGGAATTAAATTAAACAGGATATTAATACCTAGCAGTTACGGAAATGATATTTCTTTCTTTCTTTCTTTCTTTCTTTTTGATTCCTCTCTCTTTCAGTGCCGAAGCCAAAAAATGCATCTCAGCTTGGCTCAATCAGCCAAGCCCGGGGTTTCTGAAAGCAAAACACCAACGTGATTCTTCTGGAAGAAGAGTATTGCTTGGGGCCCTTCCTCACCCCCAGCCAGCCCCCCAAAAGTCAGGCCCTCCCAGTTCCCCTCTGCTCTACTGACACGCACTCTGCTTCATGTCTCTGAAGAAGGAACTTGAAACTCAGAGATTTTTTCTTCTCAATTTTCTAAATTTTAAAAATTAGAGTCACATTACTTTTATCACAGAAACTGTGTTTCTATTAGAAAAAAGAAAGCTTCTTTTGCCCTCCCTTTGTGCCTGCAGAACTGTGAAACTTCTCCATCAAATGCTTGGCTGCAGATCATCATTGATAATAACAGCTCTGTTGTCACCGAGTCTTACCCAGTGGTGTTCATTCGGCACTTTCCGTGTGAGGGCCCTGTGCTGAGTGCTTCCTGTGAATCGTTTCATTTAATCCTGGAACAGCTGCATCGGGTGGGTGGCTGTCACTCCCATTCTAAAAGCAATGTGTACACCCACGTTCATAGCAGCATCACTCATAATAGCCCAAAGGTGGAAACAACCCGAATGTCCATCGACAGATAAATGGGTTTTAAAAATGCAGTACAGTAAGTCCTCACTTCATGTCATCCATAGGTTCTTGGAAACTTCAACGTTAAATGAAATGACAATAACAAAACCAATTTGACCAGAGGGTAATGGATATAAACAAGAGTTACACTCCTACGGCACATTTTTTTTATCACAAAAACATCACCAAACTTCTAAATAAAGACCCCAAAACACTTCCAATATTAATACTAAAATAAATGTAAGTGCTACATACATTTCAGGAAGATTAATAAAAACAGGTACAGTACGTGGAATATTAGTCAGCCTTAAAAAGGAAGGAAATTCTGACCCATGCTACCACATGGATGAACCTTGAAGACACTATGCTGAGTGAAATATGCTAGACACAGAAAGACAAATACCATAGGCTTCCCCTTGTAGGAGGTTCCAGGAGTAGTGAGTGAAATCCATAGAGACAGGAGGTAGAGTGGTGGTTGCTGGGGGCTGGGGGCTGGGGGCTGGGGGTTGGCGGTGGGGTTAGGGTTTAATGGGGACAGAGTTGCAGTTTGGGAAGATGGAAAGTTCTGAAGATGGATGGTGGGGATGGTTGTAGAATAATGCGAATGTGCTCGATGCCACTGAACTGGAGACTTCAAAGTGGTGAAATGAAATGTAATTTAATGTAATGTATATTTTACCATAATAAAAAAAGAAGAAGAAAGAAAGAAATGAGAAAGTTAAGACTCAAAAGACGAAACGGCTTGTTCAAGGGCAGTAAGTGGCCGACGCAGATGCCTCGTCATCTCCACCAAAGCCACGGGCCCGCCCTGCGAGGAAACACGTTCCCAGGGCCGGTCAGCGCGCACGGGCGTCACCTGCGCTGCAACAGGGTTAGAGCGATGGCTGCAACGCGGTGCATTGACTTTAAAAAGCATTGAAAAATTACAGGATGTGTAAAACATACCTCAATAAAGTAGTTTTTTAAAAATAATGTAACCCACGTTCTCACAAAGCCTGCAGGCCCTACAGCTGCTTCTCCAATTGCTTTTCCTCCTTCCATCCAAGTCACAGCGGCCTCTCCCCTGTTCCTTGAACACACCAAACACAGTTGTGCCTCAGGGCCTTGGCACTTATTGTTCCCTGTCCCTGGAATTCTGTTCCCTCAGATGTACTAAATGGCTTCAATTTATCCAGATCCCTGCTCAAATGTCACCAAACCAGAGGAACCTCGCCTATCTAGAGTAGCTCTCCTAATACTCTGTCCCTTTGACATGCTTCGTTTTTCTTCTTAGCATGGGTCACCTCCCCCTGACATTTTATGGCTTTGTTTACTCCCTCCCCACGTAGAAATGTCAACTCCACAGAGCTCAGACTTTGTATTTGTTCATTGTGGGATCCCCAGTTCCTAGAACAGTGCCTGGTCCATAGCGAGTAGTCAATAGAAATGTGTTGAATAAATGGATGAACCGTCGATTAAGAAAGTAGAAGCAATCCCCTCAATAAATAACCTCATAGTATTAAGAAAACAAACTCCTTTGCCCATCTCTCCCTCCCTCACTGGCCAGCCTCCACAATGTGGGGTGGGCATCCCCGGTCACCCCATCTCAACAAAGTCTCAGGGAAGTCACGAACGTCTGCCTCCCAGAGAGGGCTCCCATCAGGGCTGGGGGAGGGTGGCCTCTCCGATGGGCCGAACACCTTCCTTGGCGTAACATCCTGGCCACTGGAAGTCATGATCATTACCCTGAACACACAGGCCTCCCTTCAGACCTTGAGCTGAGGGCCCCGAGGTTTCCCAGGTACAGGAGGCCGAGGAGAGAGCGTGGTTCCCTGGCCTCCACAGCTGCAACTGCACTCGCCTGTTTGTTTTCTCTCCTCTGACAACCTCCTGGCAGGGAACCTTGCAGGACGGAGACCGGCAGAAAGATTGATCCCCCATAAATCAGTCCAGTTCATTCTAACAAGTAATTATGTGATTGCAACAAGCACTGTCAGAGGGGGCAGACCGTGGCAACTGGCAGTTGCTCCATTCACCCAACGCCCAGCCACTGCATCATGTGGCTTGTAGTTGCTGTTGTTGGATTTCTTTCCAACACAAATAAATTATCCAAATTCATGAGAAATAAAATAAAGCCCCACCTGGAAGTAACAGATGGAAAAGAGAAGCAGCAATAACTTAGTGCTGGAGAGGAAATGAGGGGAGACTGCCCCCCACCCAGCCTCCCCTGTCCCACACTGGTCTGACTCACCTTCCTCCCCAAACCTCACTCTGCCAGATGCTGTCTTTTCTAAAATTTTTATATTTTGTCTATCACTTATTTTTTGCATTAATTCTGATTTTTTAAAAATATGCATTAAAATATGATTTCCCTTGATTGCTGAGTTTTCTGGAGCCCACTTTAATCTTGCCTCATCCTAGTCTCATTGCCTTTGTCACCAGATGAGCAGCACACAGGGCTTCTGTTTGTGCAGGTGAGTGGGGCAGGAGGGGGGAAGCAGGTCTGGGCCAACTGTATCATCTCTCTTCCCTACACCCCATGAGTCCAGAAAACCCCCAGGAAAAAGACCCCCTCTGGGGGCTCACTCTCCCTTGGGCAAGAGAGTGACAGGCAAAGATAAACACCAGAAGCAACACTTACCGAGCAAGCCCTCAGCACATGCTTGGCACTGTTCTAAGTGTGTAAAGAATCTCACGATTCCATGAGTATGTACCATATGAAATTGCCATTAATGGACAGTTTCTGACCCACACCGATGGCAATTTCATGTGATTTGGCCTCACAGCATTATCCCCGTTTTACTGATGAGCAAACTGAAGCACAGATAGGGGAAGTCATTTGCCCAAAGTCCCAAGGTGACAGAGTCAGGATTCCAACCTGGGCAGGTTGTGGTAATAGGCCCTGCTCTGAATCACTGCCCTCTCTTGCTCACCCTGCAGACCCTGTGGTTGTCATAGTAGCCCTACCCCTGATCAGGTACTGGTGGGCTTTGTTTTGTAAGGGGGATGCACGGTCTGATGTATCAAAAAAGAACTTCCCAGGAGCCTGATCCAACGTAGGACCAGTGGCCCACGACAGGGGCTCCCTGGTGCCTCCTTCAGGCAGCCCAGAGATTTGGGGCCTCGGCTGGCTCCTTGGCTGAAGGAATACGTACCGTGGAGTTTCAGGCCCCTGGAGCCAAGGCGATGGTAGAAGGGACCACACCCATGATTTGTTATTTGTGGTGGTTTTACTGAGGATGGGGGGCCCACAGGCCACATTTGCTCTGAAGGACAGGAGTCCTCTGTAAAAATGGGACCAGCATTTATGGGTGAGGAACAACAAGACAGTGTTCCTAACTTGAAACTTCCACCTGGCCCAAATCTACCAGCATCTTTTCTAACATCCCAGAAGTTTCTAGACAGTGGGTAGCTCCGGGCCAAGCCAACGCCAAGCCCCCAAACCACAGACTCAGAGTCCTTGGATATCCACTGGGCACAGATCCAAAGAGGCATTAGGACCAGGGCACTGGTCACTTTCACAGATGCCAACCCAAAGCTGAATGATGAACCCAGGCACTGGACCAGGTTCAGGCTGGGGATGCAGAGAATTGAGAGCTGGATGCTTGTTATTATTATTATTATTATTATTATTATTATTATTATTATTTGACTCTCCCAAATTAGCAGTGACCATCAGTAATCAATCCCCAAGAAAGCCTGGACTCAGATGTACCAGAGATCTGAGCTGCCACATTCTCACCCGGGCACAAGCTGGCGAGCATGGGAGTGTTCCCACATTCCTTCCTCTCCCCCCAGCGACATCTGGGCCCAAGAACGCTCATCTGACGCACTGCAGCCTCCCACTCCCACTCCCGTTATTACCATGTCCGATTTAATAGTTAACACAAGGCCGCCGCAGGTAGCCCTGGTGAGCAGAGTCAAAATGCAGCAAAACTGCAAATCCACGATTACCCTTCTCTCTCCATTTTCTCCCCTATTTTGGCAGGCAGATGACACAAGCAGGATTTAGGGAGTTAATATTCGGAGCTCCTTCCCTGGTAGCCCCAGTTCCCCACGTCTCTGTCTTTTGTGAGAGTTTAATAAAATAAATTTTGAATATCAATAAAGCCCGTCCTATTTTTCTTGGCATGTCCCGGCCCCACTCCATCCTTCTATTGCAGGAGTCATGCCACAGACAGATCACTTTTCCACAGATCATTGATGTGGTGCCACGAGGGCTGCACATGATTTGCTAAAATGCTCCAAAGGTATTCAAATTTCTTTAAAGAAGAAATTCAATTTATGTGCATTTATATTACAATGTCTGTCAGGAAGAAAGGCTATAATCACCAGCATATTTTAGATTTACATTTTCTTCTGTACATGAGGTAATGGTATTAGAGGGAAACGATGAAGCTTAAAGTTGAATTGGACGCATGGTCCTATTTTCATTGCTGCTAAAAGCAGGTTTTTGAAGTTCTTGAGGAAAGCATATGTTAGCATATGTTAGGGAAATATCAAGAACAGGAGGCCGGGTGGCTGGGAGTTTAAAACATTTGTCTTTCCTCTTGGCCTCTCCATGTGGGGCACAGATAGGCTATTTCTCTGCGCCTGGACCCCTCGGGAAGCGCTGGGGGTTTCAGCACCTGACACAGAGTCAGGAGCAGAGTCCAGGCCAAACGGATGTGTCCCAAGGGGCTGTCCTTTCTCGCTGAGGATGCCCGGAGAGCCAGCTGGAGGCCTCAGCGAGGGCAAACCGGCGAACCACTAACTCACCCGGGAAGCAACCCTTGGTCCCGGATACTTTTAAAACTACTTCCAGTGCTTTCTCCTGGGAAAATGCATCAATCATAGGCGCTGGGGAAGCTTCTGGCTCCAACTCTTCAACCAACTGATGGACCCGTGCAAGCAAGACGGCAGCTGACCCGCTTCATATAAACAAGAGGCTGGAGTCTCTCTTTCATGTCTAAGATCCAAAGCTGGTAACAGGCGAAACCAGGGTTCCAAGGCGGAAGGTTCCACGGGCCACGTGCTAATCCAGTTGCCGTGGGCCATCCAGATGGGGCTACATTTAGATTTCTGGGGCGGCCCTCCCTACACATGGATTTGTGGGAAGCTGGGTGGACAGATGTTCCTCAGTGATACCGACCAGGTCCTCAGCAGCTCAGTCCACTACACAGTAGAGACTCAGCCGCCTGGCCTCACTGCTTTTAAATGATGCATTAAAAAGATTGGGTGAGGGAAAGGAGACAATATTTCCCCAACTTCTCTCCCATCGTTAAAAAAATATATTTTCTTTGATGGGTATTTTTAATTGAATGGCACCACCTCTTTCATTGTGTTTCCCCCTGATTTAAAAAAAATAACTATCAAGTGTAGAGTATTTGGGAACTTTGTAGAATATATGGACATGCTGATAAAAATCATTCTTAGTTCTATCTCCCAGAGGCAACTATCCTTAACATTTTGGTATTTATCTTTCTGTATATTGTTTACACATATATATCATATTTATAACATATTTTATATAAATATATTTTTCATAAATGTGAAATTAAATTATTTTAATGATATATTGGTTCACAACAGATTGTAAGCATCTTTGTATATCATTGAGCAGTCTTCTACTACATAATTTTAACAGCTGTATAGTGTTCCCCTCTATGGCTATAACAAACTATTTAACCAATCCCCTCTTATTGGACATTTAGGTTATTACCAATTTTTCACAAATATAATGATGCCACAGTATATATCTATGTAGCTAAATCTTTGCTAAGATCCAGTTATTTACTTAGAACAAATCCCTAAAAGTGAAATGTGGGGGCCATGGGTATATATATATTTTACTTCTTTCGGTCAAGATTGCCACACTGTCTCCAGAAAGGTAGTACCCCTTCCTCTCCCCATCAGCAGTGTGAGAGGGTCCTTTCTTGCTGTGTCACTGACCTAAACTCTAACTTAATTGGTTCAGTTAAGTTTTTGTTCAGCCTGGAGAAATGTAGACAATAGATTTCCTGGGAGCTTGGACTCCTCCTGGGAGAGTAGGGGGAAAAATCACTTTTTAGTTAATGGAGAATTTAGGCAAAGTTCGCGAAGAGGAGAGTCCATGGCTTGTTCATGCGACACCTACGAGCCTTCAGGTGATAGGAGATCTAAGGTTTATATTTTATTTTCTGATCCTCTAGGAGTCACTAAAACTTGGTAGGATGGAAACTCTTCGCTGGGATGTGACAATGGCAGGGAAGATCTTGTTTTGTGTTTTAAAAGCCATAACAAATAGAGGGTGTTGGGTGGAATAACACAATATGTATCGACCCTAAATCCACAATCAGAAAAAAGTCCCTCATCCTCACTTTTTAAAAATTTTATTTTTATTGTGAAAAAATATCTATAACATAAAGTTTACCATTTTAACCATCCTTAAGTGTACAGTTTAGTGGCATTAAGTACGTTCACATTGTTGGGCAACCATCACCACCACCCATCTCTAGAACTTTATCTTCCCAAACTGAAACTCTGTCCCCCTTAAACACTAACTCCCCAGTCCCCTCCCCCAGCCCCTGGCCGCCACCACTCTCCTCTCTGTCTCTATGAATTTGACTCCTCTGGGAATCTCCTATAAGGAGAACTGTACAGTATTTCTCCATTCGTGTCAGGCTTATTTCACTGAGCTTAATGCCCTCAAAGTTCATCCTCGTGGTAGCATGTATCCGAATGTCATTTTTCAAGACTGAGTAATATTCCGTTTCATGCATAGTCCACACTTTGTGCATCCATTCACCTGTCGGTGGGCGCTTGACTTGCTGCCATCTCTTGGCTCTGGGCACAGCGCAGCCTCATTCTGCCCACTCCTGGCAGCCTAAGCCAGCGCCGGGACTCGAGAGGGGAGACACAGGCCCCGCCACCAATGGGGGGGGAGGGCTGGCGGCACCCACTGAGGCCGAAGACGCAGGGGGACTCGAGCCATCGGGCCGTCCCGCATCACCCACCCAGCAGGAAGAAACGGCAGCACTGCCATCCGCAGGGGCCCCGACAGAGGCCCAGGGAACCGGAGGCTACGCGTGCAAAGTGCACAGCTCCGGGCCAAGGCATTACTTGCACGTGCACAGGAAGGGAAGTGGGCGTGCTCGTGGCACAGAGATTCTGAGTGAGCAAACGATCGCTTCCTTCCGAACGAAAGGCCCTATGAGTTCAGCGCTGTTTTTATGAGTTGAACAGAAACAATCTCTGCAGTGAGAGCCATGGTCTGTCTGTGCAGCAGATGAAACAGAATTATTAGAAAAGGGAGTTGGAATGGGAGCGGAGGCCTGAGTCCTGGTCTCCCCGACGCCCACAGCAAAACCCGCCAAGCTACCTACCTGAAGTTCATTCCACACCTTCTCCGGCCTTTAGTTTTCTCGGTGGTGACATGGAAATCACAGCCTCTGTCTTACGACTAAAGGATGAACTAGTGCTTGTGAAAGTCATTTAAAAAAATAATGGAAAGTATTATTGTGTACAGCTCCTTCCTCCTTCCCCGGGCGCTCTCTTTCAAGCAGCCACGTGCTCTTTTCTGGTGTCCAAGTCCCCTTTTCTTCCCATCTGGGGTCACTGACAATGGTCTTGCCTTCGCTGTATCTGATTTCTCTCTGAAGTACAGCCAGTGCCCCCAAAGACCGAAGAGCTAAGCTTACCAGGCTGCTTCCTGGTACATTCTGATTTCAAAGTGCACTGCGGGTTCTGGACACACTGTAAACAGTGACGATGACCTCAGCAGAAACCCAGCCGCCCCTGCCCCTTTGCTATCTGTTCTCTATTTTCCTGTCCCCCTGCAAACGGACGCAGGCCCGCAGAGGACCATTCGGAGCAGAGTGAGACCGCCTGCCTTGTCACCAGCCCCCGGCCAGAAGGCCCTGAGTCACAGGCAGGAGGAGCGGCAGGCTGGGACTTCCAGCCAGGTGGGCCTGGCTCCAGAACACGCACCTTTCCCGCCACTCCATTCTGGTTACTTTCAAAGCTCTTTCCGGCTCCATTCCAATGGCCGGTGGAATAATCTTCGTCTGACTGTACCTCTCTCCACTCTCTGCCCCCCTCCCCGGCCGAATATCAAGAATGAAAATATCTGAGAAAATCAGCTGAATTTCCAAAAACCTACATCCAAATGTCTGGAAGGCTCTTGGAGGGCGATTAAATTAAGAGAAAGTATGCTGAACAGAAAGTGCTCCTGCCAAATTGAATCCTTGCTCACCGTGTTCTTTTTGGATGAAGAACAGGCGCCCTCCATGTATGGTTAGAGCTGAGATTGTTCTGCCCCCAAGACCCCCAAGAGCCGCACACAGGGCGCCCAGGCCACAGGACCCTTCCTCTGCGTTTAAATTCAGAAGCTCGATTAAGAAAATATCTCACTGGGCCATCCTGGGCCACCTGGCCACCCCTCCCCAGGCTCTGGAACCCACCGGCCAAGCTGAAGGGGGGCTGAAGACAGCAACAGTCTTGTCACTGCTACTCAGAGTGTGGTCCCTGAACCAGTGGCGCTTTTTAGAAATGCAGAACCTCGGACCTACTGAATCAGAAACTCTGGGGGTGGGCCCAGAAATCTGGATTTTCGCGAGTCCTCCCAAACACTCTGATGCCGCCGGTCTTGTCCCACACTGGCCTTTGGAACTTTCCTTTGACGGGACTCACTTGAAGCACAGAGCTCTCTCCAATTTGGGACAAGATGAAGAATTTGGGGTCTGAGAAAGGGAAGGGAGTTATCTGAATCTTGGATGCGAAAACATTTAAGAAAGAAAGGAATGGAAAAATCAAACCTAGAGCAAGGCGGGGGGGGGGGGGGGGTCGTAAGGACGAGATGCCCCAGCAGTGCCAGAGGTCCTCAAAGGTGAGCAAAGGACAGATGTCAGAACTGAAAGGCACCAACACTTCTTCTTTGGTCCCTGTGCCTTCAGTCCCGCCCCCAGAGCTGTCAAAGTGGTCTTTCTAAGTCACAAATCAATTATGTCACTCCCTTCTGAGACTCCCCATCAACCTCAGGCTAAGATCTGAAAATCCCCAACCTAGGCTCTCCGTAACCTGGCCCTGCTACCTCCCTGGCCCCCACCTGGCACTGAGCCCCAGCAGTACCCACCACTTGCCTGCTCTCTCTTGGTCTCCAGGCTCCAGATGCCTTTCCTTTACCTGGCCTTACTCATCTACAGGTGTGTCTCATAGGTACCTGTTCCCAAAAGGTCACCCCCAGAAACCAATGTCAGTCTGTACTCCAACCCCCACCCAGCTCCGGTACGAAAGATGTCCATCTGCCTTCAACTCGTCTTTTTTTATTGTAATCCTTACCTGACGATATTTTTTTTATTGATTTTTAGAGACAGTAGAAGGGAGGGAGAGAGAGAGAGAGAGAAACATTGATGTGAGACACACCAATTGGTTGCCTCCCCCGTGCCCCGTCAGATGCCGGGGATCAAACTTGCAACCCAGGTGCATTCCCTTGATGGGGAATCGAACCTTCGATGTGCAGACTGATGCTCTAACCACTGAGAACACCGGCCAGGGCACCTTCAACTCTTAATTTTAAGGCCAAAGGATGCACATTTCAGCAATGCCACACTATTCAGTGAGGGCGACCAGGAACTATTCAAAAACTAAGTTGGCACCGTGTGCTATGCTGAGCTGGTAATGAGGGAAGTTTGAGGTTCTGATGCTTGTACTGGGAGAAAAAGTATTACCCTGCATCCCACCAGCCCCAGCCCCTCTAGACCCTCACTAGGGTGTACCTCCGTTTTTACACTGCATTTTGTTTTCTCCAGGTTGGCTCTCCTAACTGCCGCCAACGTTGAGCCTCTGAATAGCATTAACCTCACTGTTAAGAAGCTACAACCCATTTTCTAGAAGAAAAGTTCAGGGCTTTTACTTCAGTCCTTCCTCATGAATAAAGATGTTTGGTAACTATCACCCAACTTGCTTTAATATTTAGCCAGCATCTTGGTCAGCGAGCACTCAGTTTTCGTTGGCCATTCATTACCATGGTTCTCCAGGGTCGAGCAGGACCTTGAGATGTGTTTTCCAACTTCCCAAACCCCAGTGACTTGCGCTCCTCAAAGTCTACTCATTGGAGCCTAGAGCAACATGCTCTGTAATGCTGGGAAATCCTGGAGGCAAGGAGCGCAGCCTGGCTACAGGGGACACTGAGCAGTGGGGAGGCCCCTGGAGAAATGCCACGTGGTGGGAGAGGGGGAACCATCACAGGAGGGCAAACATCAAGAGAAGGCCAACAGCAGGGCCAGGACAGTTAAATGGCAAGGGGAAGGCCGGGTCCCGTGCCCGCGTACGTTGAAGTGACACATGTTTCTGCTTTAAGTGAGCAGTTTTTACTTTTAACGTTGAAGATTAAAATTAAGCGCATTATCATAGATCGGTTTACAGGGATTTGGTACGTCTGTTTTGGAAATGTAAAACATAACTGAGTGACATCATTATATCTATTACTGGAATTGGAGAAGGGAATCGATAACAGCCTGGATGTCACCACCACAGTTTGCATCCCTCACAAAGGTGGGAAGACATCTGACAGGGGGTCGGGGAAGAGCTACCCTCCAAAAATGCAAGAAGGCCCTGGGACATGGCTCAGATCCCCTGGTGGCCCCAGCCATTGCCCCCCACCTTGCGCCTGGCCTGACACCCCAATGCACCTTGCTTGCCTGCCACGAGTTTTCAGCTGACTTCTGAGGTCCAGCCAGAAGGGAGAAGACTGGCAAGTCCGATGATTGCTTCAATAATAAGCGAATGGTTTCTGGTTTGCTATTTACACTGCTCTCTGGGAGAGAAAACAAGTCTTCCAACTGAAGTACTCCAATTTCTACTATTTATCCAAGATTACACTTCTAATCCCATAATAAAACACCGTTCCTGCCCAGAGAGCAGAGTGATTGCCTGCAGATGTGCCCAAACCAAAACATCTGCACATCCACGAGGGCCACCGGCGTGATATTTTACCCACTCTGGGTCGATGATAGGAATGGCTGATTAACCTCTGAAACTTTCAGGGAAAATCACATACAGGGAGTGGACGGGCGGGCTGGGGACAGAGTCACCGCTTGGAGATGCGCAGCCCCAGACAGAGGCCACGCTGTGCCTGCCTTCAAGTAACACCTTGTAGGCCGATGAAGTTTGGCCCCGACCGTGTGCCGTCACTGACACATGAAAATAAAATGCTTTCCTAATGGTGCCTGGCACGGCATCAGGAAAATACCTCATCTGAATTTTTATTCAGCTGACAAATGATGTGCGTCCCGGCCTTTATCTGGCTGCTTATATTAAATATCTGAGCGCAGCAAAGATTTCTTAATTTGCTCGTTTCTCAGGAGGGAGGCAACAGAGACGCCCACCTGCTCGAAGCCAAGCCCTGGATGTCACTGGGCCTCATCAGACCGGATCACGGAATCAACCCGGCTCTGCCTTGATTTGTCTCTCAATGGACTATTTAAAAATGTAACTCAGTCACCAAGCCCAACAAGCAGTCTATTATTACTTGAGATAGAAAGCTTCATAACATCCTGTAATGTGTGTGCATTTTTTATCCCGTTTGGCTACTAGATGCTGAAGCCATTGGGGACATTTATTAAAATGCATTCAGCGCTCTTTAGGATGAGGTTAATGTGGGATTTATGCCTCTGCGGCGCTCGGTGCGCAAGGCAGTGATAATGCTCGTTTAGTACTTAGTTCACGTACGAAAGGGTCGGCCGTAAAAATCGAAGGGATACAAAGATTGGCTAAGAAAAGCACAGGATGCGGAGTGATTTCTCCAAGTTGGGGGCTTAGATGGGATCCCAGGCGAGGAGGAGAAGTGATTTGAATGGAAAATCTAATTCTCTGATTGCATGAGACAGGCTGGAGAGTGGGGGTTCCCAGAAGCCTGGTTTCATAGACCCAAGGCTGCCAACCTGCCCGGGGAACCCTGTCCCACCAGCATGGACAACAGCTGCTTTCTGTGTGGCCACGCTTTCTCCTCTGGCTCCCTAATTTCTTTCCACCCCAAAGGCCGTGGCCTTCAAATAGAGCCGAGTCTGCGAAAGGGCTAGAGGGCCAGCGTCAGAGCCAGTCGGGTGTCCAAACCAGATGGACCCAGCAAGGCAGGGATAAAAATTCCAAGCCACTTTCTCAGGGTTGGCCAGGCGTCCAGGCAGCGGGCAGAGCACACATGTTTCCTACACATGTTGGTGATGTGCTCGCTTCCAAGAGCGGAAGTGATCCAGAAAACCCCTGGAAACCGCCCAGCGCCATCCTAGGAAAACCTGCCTGTTCAGGGAGCCGCTTCCCAGCCAGGCAGCTGAAAGCTGAAGGCCTGTGTCCTGCTTCGCTGAGGGAAGTGGGGGCTTTGGGGGCTTACGGATGGGAGGGGTCTTTGCTCCAGCTGCTTCTCAGCTCACTTCACTGAGGCAGGGGGTGCACCGTAAAAAGATCAAACCTGTTCTCCCTCTGTTGCAGCTGGGTGATGGGGCGGGGGGGGGCGGGACGCTGAACTGGAAGCTTTGGGCTCCCTCCCACCCCAAGTGAGGGCAGGCTGCCTGAAAGCACAAGTCATCAGGGGCAGCCGAGCCGCGAGCATCTCCCCCTGCAAAATGGCAGGAGCCCTCTCTCTGGTCTCCCTGCTTCTGCTCTCACCCCTTCAATCCACTGTCCCACAGCAGCCCCAGGGGTCATCTTTAAGTAGAAATCAAACCAAGTCACTCTATCACCCTTCAACCCTCCCTCGGGCTCCCACTGCTCTCCGAGGAACATCCAAAGTCCTCAGCAGAGCCCAGCAGGCCCTGCAGGATCTGGTTCCTGCCTCTTTCCACCATTTCATCTCCTTCCACTCTCGCCCTGGTTCACTCTGCGGCGGCCAAAGGGGTGTCCTTTCCGTCTGTTCTCTGTCTGTTCTCGGCCCTGCACACTCAGGGCCTTTGCACGTGCTGGTCCCCAGCCTAGAATGCTGCTGCCTCAGATATTTGCAATGCTGTCTCCTCATAAAACAGATCTCAGCTTAAACATCCTCATAGAGACCTTGTCTCACCCCCCCTCCCCAAGTGAAATGTGGGCCCCGTTGCTTTCTTTCACAGCACCCTATTTTAATGATCTGCATAGCATTGAGTGCTACTTTCCCCCTGGTTTATGTCCTGTTCTTCTTATTTATTCGGCCCCTCGGTACTAGGATGTAAGTTTTTTGAGGGCCAGGGCCTTGCTGCCCTCTTTACCCCCGTATGCCAGCTACTCGTGTGGGGCCAGGCACAAAGCAGGGCTTAATAAATAAATAGTTGTTGGATGGGTGAAGAAGAGGAGTGGCTACCACGCACCAGGAGGTACAAATAATTTACGAACACGATCCCATTCAATCTCTATGACAGCCCTGTACTCTGGCCACAGGACCGTGATTACACTCACTCTACAGGTGAGGAGCCAAATACATGAAGCCCGTGCCCAAGGTCGCCTAGCAAAAGGAGGCAGGGAGGTTCCGATTCTCCACCACTAGGCTACACGGCCTCAGTGTGTGGACGACCCACAGGAGGGTGCGGTGTCTGCCAGACGACAGAAGGAAAACGCACGTCTAGCAGATCTATAAGGGCTTCTGGGCAACTGGTCCTGGAACCACTGCCCTGCTCTCCCACCCAGAGCCTAGTCTGGATTCCTGGTCTCTCTGGTGCCACGTATCAATTTAGCTTATGGGAGGTCCAACAAGGCTAATGCAAGAGCACACATTCTCTTCCCTGCCCTCCTCCCTCTGTGAGCCCCAAACCCAGCCCAGATCACCCTCCCAGGCCATCCAGGGCCCCCTCGCCCACCTTCCACGTCACGCTCGTGCACATGGTTACTCTCCAGCCCCAGCTTCCCGTAGGGCCCACCATCCTCTCCCCACCCCCACACTAAAGTGAATGGAGATTTTTTTTTTTTTTTAATTGCATAGCACAAATAACAGCAGGCCATGAGACAGCGATGGAAAGAGTGGCCAATTTGACTGCCAATCAAATTTCTAGAAATGGGTCCTCTGGCTTCCCACGGCTCCCCCTCCGCGCCTGTGGTCGCTGGAGGACTTGTGTTGGGTACCATGTGCACTCCTGGCCCTGCATCTCCAGCGTGTGTATCAGACACCGCCCGGGCGGCGGGGCGGGGTGGGGAGGGGTCCCACTTAGTTACTCTGGATAACGAATGTTTCCTCGGCTGCAAACAAGACACTTTTGCTAAGAAGTTGGGGGTCGTTAGAGAAGCAGAGGAACTGGTTGCTGGTGTTTGAACAAAGGAGCAGGGAGGCGGTGGAGATGCTTCTCGATGGCATCGGGGCAAATGGCAAGTCTAAGACAGACAAATAGGCTGAGCCTCTGCGGGCGTCTTAACAGGCAAGGCGTTTAACTGGAAACACACCAAGTAATTAGATTAAAAGGGAGGAGCCCCGAGCGTGCAGGGCTCTGGGAACAGCACTGAATTCAGCCAGTGTGCGCGGCGGCTTGCTGTAGGCCTGGCCAGGCCTGGCCCGGAGATCGCGTCGCTGGATCGTCGCCCCAGCTCTGCGAGTTGATGTCTTTACCCTTACGCACGAGGACACGGAGGCGCAGGAAGAGGAAGTGACTGGCCAGTGAGAGGAATGGGCCCTCGTGGCAGACGACCTCTCTCAGCCTCTTAGCTGCTGTGCTAAATGCTTCCATCCCCTACCCTTCGCAGTAAGGAAAGAAAAGTGTGTTTGAAGGCGCATGCACAGAACCACCCGGGGTGCTCTTTAAAAACACACACCCCTTCCCACACCCCAGCTCAGGCCAGTTCAATCAGAATCATTGGCAGTGGGCCCCCAGGTATTGGTATTTTAACGAGCAACCAGACTGGGCAATCCACTCTCGAAACTAGTGTGCAGTGGTTCTCAAAGTGAGGTTCCCTGGACCAGCAACAGCAGCAGCCCCTGGAGACTTGTTAGAAATGCCAACTTTCGAGCCCTGCCCGAGACCTATCAGATCAGGAACTCTGGGTGGGGAGTGGAGTCCAGCCACTGATATTTTAGAAGCCTTCCAGGTAATTCTGAAATGTGCTAAGGCCCAAAAACCACGGCTGGGCACGGGCTTGCTATTATCTCCAGGTCCAGATTTGAATTCCCTTGGATAGGTTTCCAGAAATGGACGGCTGGGTCATACGGTAGCTCTATTGTTAATTTGTGAGAAACTCTACCATGTTTTCCAGAGCAGCGGCACCATTTTACAGTCCCACCAGCAGCAATTAAGTATTCCAGTTTCTCCACACCCTCACCAGCACCTGCTGTCTTTTGGTTTTTTCATAAAGCCATCCTGACATGTGGGAGGTGATATCTCACTGTGGTTTGGATCTGCATTTCCCCGATGACTGGTGACAGACAGCATCGGTTCATATACCTGTTGGCCATTTGTATAGCCCTGTGCTCATTACATCCCATTCATGACAGCTAAGATGTGGAAGCAACCTAAGTCCCCACTGACAGGTGAGTGGATAAAGAAAGTATGATACACACACACAATGGAGTACTATGCAGCCTTTAAAAAGGAAATTCCACAATATGCAACCACGTGGATGGGCACTGAGGACATTAGCTAAGTGAAATAAACCAGATACGGAAAAATGTGATTCCACTTATAGGAGGTATTTAAAATACTCAAATTCATAAAATCAAAAACTAGAATGGTGGTTACCAGGGGTCAGAGGGGAGGGGAAATGAGGAATTATTGCATAAAGTTAGGTAGGATGAAGCATCTCTAGAGCTCTTCTTACAACGTTGTACCTATAACGAACAGTAGCATTAAAACTTGTTGAGGATTGATCTCATGTTATCATAATAAAGCAAGATTTTTTAAGTATGGCCCTTATTTTTAATTGTTAAAGACCATTTAATTATTCAACAAGTGAAAACCATTTCTGTCTGTATAGCTTTAAAAAAACCACATTGCCCTCCCTAGAATATAAACTACATAAAGGCAGGGACCTTGCATGTTTTGTTCATCTCTGCACTCGCAGCACCCAGCACCTAAATACTGATACACTGAATGAATGGCTACTTGCAGCCTGATGTTGGTGCTGTTTCCATTACGTGAAGGAAACTTCGACCGGTAAGGATTTAGATCCTACTTTGCAAAGTTAGTTAAGGATTCGCTTAGCTATCTGTATTGGCAAGATTAAAATCTTTGTTGTTTTTTCCAAACAGGCTACAGAGCAACAAAATTAACACCAATCACAGCAGTAATTGCTGGCCTGGCCCCTGCTGTTATTAGTCCTGGTTAAGTAGGCAGGTAGCTAATCCGCGAGGCTGTTTTCCTTTCCGCCATCACACCCCCAGAGGGTGGAGGGCTGCCCGTTATTGACAAAGGCAGGAGAATATTCCTAGCAGTTGAAAGAGTCAATCCTGCATCCTTCTGCGCAGCCCAACACCCAGACAGAGCTGGAGCCTAATCAGAGAGAATTAACTAGGCTTTCAGCTCTCCTCGCGGAATGGAGGGGGTGCTGTGTCTTCCCGCAGGCCCCTGCTTCCTCACAATCCCCTCTCCACAGCCTCACCTGGGTTTTACTGCGTGTGAAAAATGACTTGGAATCGCAACAGTACTGCAAGGGAGCAATGATTAAACTTGTCCCTGCGATTAATGTGTCTGTGATTGGCAGAGGGGAGGGGCGGGAGGGCCGGAGAGGGGACGTTATAGAGCGATCAACAATCGATGGTGGGAAGGTGACCTGACACCACAGTCTTCCGCGACTGTAATCAATATCACTCCGGCGTCCGCGAGCCCCTCTCAATCTACACTGCTTCATCTCAATAGAGTTTATTCCTGTATAAATACCTTAAATAAATAGCGCGGGGAGAACACTCAGGGGTACTTTAAATTACATCCATACCCTAGGAGGGCAAGAGCCAGTTCCACGGGGGAGAGTGTGTCTCTCAGAACCAAACAAGCTGCTCCTTTAAAAACCTCATAATTGGTTATTTACACACTCCACAACTTTGCATTTATGCCGCACCCCGATTATCATAAGCATTTCCAATCCGACAGACCGGCTACAGTGAAGAGCAGGCTCTTCTCATTTCCGACGCGGCTAATGGGAGATGGTGAGGCGCCAAGAGCTCCCCATTTGTGATCTGAATGGATAATGCCGGGGCCTCCAGAAGCCGGGGCTGCTTTCTGCTCCCTGGGAGACTGTGTCATCTGGTAACCCTGGCTGCCCCTCTGTAGGAAGGTAAAAATGATTGGGGCTGGGCTTTCTGTTATCATTACTGGTCACCCCCCATCCCCCTGTGGTACTGGGCACGGGGGAGGATTCTGCTGAGCGGCTGTGCTGCGCAAAACCATGCGGTCCACTGGTCTTCTCCCCCTTGGAACCAACCTGGATCGGAAACAAAGGTGCTCCTGGAGTTCCGGGGCCTGCACTGGGCCTGCAGGGACCCCCTGGGAAGGGTCCCTGGACTCAGGCAACTCTACCGCATTTGTCACTTCTCCCTGCGTCCACTGTCACCACTAAGTCTACAGCATCTCGACATCGGACCTGATCCATCCCTGCTCCCACCCCAATCCCTACTCCACGGGACGACCAAAGCGGTCTCTTAAAACTCACACAGCAGGTCTTGACACTTGTGTCTTGAAAACCCTCCCCTGTCTTTCGGCTGCACCTGGGATGACAAGGCTCTGCAGGAAGTGGCGCCAGCCCTCCTCTCCAACCTGACGGCCGCTCTCCCACTCCATCTGCTGTGCCCCTGAGACCGGCTTCTGTCTGCGCTGTGGATGGACACACTGATTTATTCCTACCCCAGGGCTTTTGCCAAGGCTGTGACACCCACCTGCACTGCTCGCCTGCATCCTCACATGGTGGGGTATAATGCGCTGTGATATTTATTATTACATATCACATATTGATCTGTACTTATATCTGTTAATATCTTCTGCCTGCCTCAGCTCAAGTGTTACTTCCTCAGAGAAGTCTTCCGTGACTTCCTACCTAGTGTCACTGGTTCCACTCACATGACTATCCATTTCTCCACCTGCAAAACTATGACACCTCCTCTCCCCATGAAACTCCCAGCGCGGAGAGGCTGGCCCTGTCGAACACCCCCTGCCAGGCCTTTGCTTCTGCCATTCCCTGCTCCCGCCTCCTTCCAGCTCCCTTCTGCTGGCCCCACCCCTATGCTCTTTGGAGGCCCAGCTGAAGGCCCCGGCGGCCTCCTATATCACCTGCGCCACCAAGGTGTCTGGTCCATTTAAGAAGGTCTGGCCCCCAAGCTTCCGAAGCCCTACACAGAGTAGTCCATGGGCCCTTCCTCTGTCTCCAGCCGCTGCCGGCCCCTTCCACGCCCTTTTGTCCATTTGAGAAGAGCCTCCATGGGGTAGGGGAGCTGGCCACAGGGTCGTAAGCGTGGGGACTGTCCTTGCTTCTGGATGTTCTTTAGGACCCAGACTGACGAAAGGAGAAAGGAAGCAGTGTGTTCTCTGGAGCCCCACCCGCCCAAGCATCGCCCCCGAGCCGCAGGCAGGCGAGGTCTCTGAAGTTCCCGCACGCTGCTCGCTGCCCACCCAGGAGATGCGTGTCGCCCTGGTCACCAGTCACCAGTAGCTTCAAAGACCACGGAAAAGTCAACGGCCACCACCTACGGAGGACAAGGCCTCACAGATGAGGTACTCAAAGCGCGACCAGAGGGCTCCCTGAAACCTCCCTTCAGAAGAAAGCAAAGCAGGAAACACCCAGCCTATGCCCGCGTGTAATGTCCGAGCTCCCACGGGTCTGTGCAACCCAGAACGAGCGCCCTGGGGCAGTGGCCGAGCACCTGGCTTTAGAATTCCAGGCTGGGCGAGTTCCCTTATCTACCACTCGATTGGGGACACCCCCCCCCCCCCCCCGTCCCCATAGCAAACACCCAACTCGCCTGGGTCACTTCTGATCTCAGGGCAATTGTGTTACCTTCTCCTACCTTTTCAAGGAGGCCACTCTTACTGAATCCAAGGACACTGTCCATGCCTGCACCTGGGAACTCCTTCTAATGAAGAAAAGGAAAACATAAGTTTCATCCCTAGTAGGGCACCCCATCTGAAGACAGGCAGAAAATTATGGCAAGGAGGGCTTGCCTTGTTAGTTTCAGAGGAACTTACACCCAAAATACCACTTCCACTTTCCCTATATTTCACCATTAGAGATTCATTCCTTTGCAGTATTAAAGTACAGATGACTTGGGGGATGTCCATAAGTCATGCATTCACACACATGAAGTGGAGGAAGCCATGGATCAGTAGTTCTCAACCTTGGCTGTATATTAGAATGGCCTGGGCCACACTCCAGAATTATTGAAACCAAATCTCTGGAGACATGGGCCAGGCATTTGAAGTTAGTAAAAGCTCACCAGGTGGTTTGCAATGTCAGTGCTGAGAAGGACTTCAACCTATTGAAATGTTGTACCAGGAGACACCCTGTTGATCACTTATCCTTAGCAGGTTGCCTGAAGTAGAAGCCAGCTCAGATGTGGGGCTACACTGGCTTCTCCCTGGCTGAGCTCTCTCTGCTGGCAGGGGCCCTTGGCCAGGTGTGACATGGATCCCCACACCTACCTGTGGTTTCTCAATGCTCCCAGGAGAGGATTTGAAGCAGAGGACTCTGGGTTATACAGAGGAATTGAGAAGAATTAGCTGATGATAAGTGAGAGTGGATGTGTAGGCAGAAGACCGAGCAGGAAAGCCCCTGGCCGAGGGGCCAGATGTTGTAACTCAGAAATCAGGAGCAAGTCGCCACGGTGCCTTTCAGTGGAACATGCTCACTCCGGTCCCTGCCGCCTCGCCCACAGCCTGCCTCCAAGGATTCAAGGAAAATTAAAATTAATGGGCTGGGGAAGGTAATCAGCAGTGAGTCCCACTCTTGTTAATAACCACCCTCTGTCATGGGTAGAAGGAGACAGAGTGTCCATTCAAGGCCAAGGTCACCTTGAGGAAGGAGGGCGGGAGTCTTGGAAGGGGGCTTCTCTGGGTCATGGAAGATGGTCTCCGAAATGGGCTGTCCCCTTTGAGCTTTTGCGACCTGAGTGCCTAAAGACTGGCTCCGTGGACTGAACTAAAATTGGGACCCCCCAGCCCAGGTTGCCTTCCAGCCCCGCCTACATGGAGTGGCCAGCCTTGCCTGCCCACCGCCACTCTGCCTCTGTTCCCAGCATGCTTCAGCTCACTACTTCGACCCCTGCAGCCTCATCATCACGGACAGAGTGACCGTGAAAACGGAAACGCTTTGGGGCTAAAGCTGCTGCAAGCAGGTGGGACAGTCATCGCTCTCTGACCCCTGAAAATACCTCCCAAGACTTCAACATCCAGCCTGATGATAAGGTCCCACTGCCAACTACCCCTGCCCTGCCAGGTACCTAAAAGGCATGAGGCCCTATAGACAAACACATCACCCAAGGTGCTTTATGTTTCCAAAGCCATTTTCATTCCCCATTTGCTTACTCAGCCTCCCACGGCACTGCGTTGCTTGGTGATGGGTGAGATGGGCAAACAGGAGCCTCCAAGGGCAGGTCTTGGATGTGTGCTGTCAGGACTGGGAGGCAGCCACAGGTCAGTGTTCTGCCCATCTGCCCAGCCTGCCATGGAAACTCTGCAATGCGGTTTCTCCAGCTCAGGCAGGGCCGAGGGGCCATGATGGCCAACCCTGCCTGTCAGGTCAGAGGTCAGCAGGGAAAGGGAGGGATTTCAGTCACCTCCTGAGCACTTCCCATATGCCAGGCACTATAGCAGGCAGTTTGCATATAGTATCTCATTTATTCTGCATACCAAGCCAGTCAAGTAGGTATAGCTTAGTGTCTAAAGCTTAGATTCTGGAGTCAGACTGTCTGGTTTCAAATCCCAGCTCTGCCACTTACTTGCTGTGTGACCTTAAACAAGTCACTTAATCTCTCTGGGCCTCAAATGCTTATAACTTATCTGTAAAATGCAAATAACAGTACCTCACATCATATGATTGCAGTAAAGTTTCAATAAGAAGTATTTAAAACAAAGCCAGTGTATTCGTCTGCTCTGGTTGCCATAATAAAATATGTAGACTGGGTGACTTAAAAAACAGAATTTTATTTCTCAGTCTTGGGGGCTGTGAAGTCCAAGACCAAGGTGCCAGGCCATTTAGTTCCTGGTGAGGCCTTTCTTCCTGGTTTGCAGACAATCACCTTCTGGATGGTTCTCCTGTGGCCTTTCCTCTGTGCTCTACAGGAGAGAGAGCTCTGCTGTCTCCTTTTCTTTAAGGCACCAGCAACATTGGATTAGGGCTCCACACTTATGACTTCATATAACCTTTATCACCTTCTCACAGCCCCTATATCCAGATACAATCACATTGGGGGTTAGGATTTCAACATGTAAATGGGACGGGGGGGGCACAACTCAACCATGGCACCAGCACATAATATGTTCTATAAGTGTTATCATCTTATTATTACCATCTTTACCCCATTTCACATGAGAATACCTAGGCCCAGAGAAATTACAACGCTTGCCCATGGTAATGGCAGAGTCAGGGTCTGAACCCAGGACAGGACTGACTTCAGAGCCCTTGGCTGTAACCAGATGCTAAATGCCTGGCTCTTCCCAGTAGATCTCAGGGGATCTCAACCCCCTGAAGGTATCTCCAACTGTTCTGTGACCAGTGGATACTCCCATGGGCACTAGAGAAACTGCCACACCTCTTGGCCAGAGAGCCAACCCAAGATTGTCAGGTTGTGGGCAGGGGCTGGATGCCAAGCCCAGGGGAGGCCTTGTTCAGAAGCTGGAGAAAGTCTCCCCCTTTTCTGACCCCCCAGAACACTATATCTATGTTCTGATTTCTTTTCAGGACCCATATTAGCTGCTTACAAGGCAAGGCCAGGCCTTAGTCAAGTGGAAAAAGGGGAAGAACATAGACACAGCTGTTCTCTATAGATGGGGCTCCACCTGTCCCCTCAAGAACTGATGAGGTGGACCTGAATGGGGTTCTCCTTGCCCTGATGGTATCGGAAAGAGAAGGAAACCTTTTCTGCCCCATGGCTAGCTTAGGTGGGCAGATGTGTAGCAGGCATCTGCATGCCCAGCACCCCTCCCATTCTCTGGAAACAGCATCTGGTATTGCTTTCAGGAACCACCTACCACACATTCTGTCCATGCGGCTTGAGTGGGGCTAATTCTAAGCAGTCATGTGACCTCGGTGTGACCAATCTGAGCATCACATCTTTCTAGACACTGTCGTTGGTTTAGGGATGAGTACATGTCCAAACCTAGGCAAACCAGAGTAAAACAAAAGTCGATTCCAGGATTATCATTAATATGATCAGAAAAGGGACATTCGCTTCACTGAACTTATGCTCAAGGGTTCAGGAGGTCAGCCGGCAGCAACTGGCCTCCATCTGGCTACCCTGAGAATGAAGCCCAGGAAAGGAGAACAGAGCTGAGAGAGACAGAGTCCCAGTGGCATTGTTTTAGCTCCTAAGCATAGCTGTGCCTGAAGGCCAGCTTCTAAGACATTATAGTTACCTAAGCCAAAATACTTCCTTTCTTACTAGTTTGACTTGGGTTTGGTGACCTGCAAAAAGGCCTTAAAAATAGAGGCAAGGAGCAGTGAATTAGAGATTATGGATAGGGGAGCAGAGTTTTGCAGCCAGTTTGTCCCTTGTGCTGGACATGAGAGTCATGGTCTTCTCCTGCTCCCTTATGGGGAGCCCTGGCATTAGCCAGAGTTGTATTCCAGAAACAGCAGAGTGCTCCCCAAAGAAGTGGGGAGAAACACGACTGGCTAGGTGGGGCCAGAAAAGACAATGGGAATTTCAGCATTGCGGTCTGGAGACACAGGACTCTTTATGGCCCAGAAATCAATGCACTCACGCGGGGAGCCTCCATTTGAGAGGAACAGGGCATTGATCTTGGGTGAGCTGGGCCACAGATGCATCGGGCCGGCCTGACTGATCTCACGGCTGTGAGCCCGCCAGAGCTGGCCGGTCGGGAACATTGGATTGCAGGCGACTAATGAATCTGGGGTCAATAGGCAGTCAGAGTAGAGATGGCCCCCCGTCACCCCAAAGCCTCCCTCTGGGCCAGAGTCGGGACGGCAGCAGCCCCCAGGGTAGGCTTGGGCACCGTGAGGATTTGGAACCTTCCCAGGCTGAAGGGCGGAGGAGTTTGAGGCCGAGGGTGGGTCCCTGTGGAGGCTGGGAGGGAGGGGCTGCCCCACCGCACACCCCTCGCTTGCCCCTGTGGGTTTGGGGGAGAGAATCACAGGGACTCCCCTTGATCATGGTAGCTGCCCTCCCCCCCTCCGCCTACCAGGATCATGGTGGCTAAACTGGGGGATTTGAGAAATAGCTGGTGGGGGAGAAGCGGGTGTGGAGCAGAGCCTGCTGCCGGGGAGCCCACCTTTTCCCCCTGAGCTGGCACCAGGACCAATAGCACTGGGTGGCCCGGCCTCTGCTTTGTCTGCTGGGCACAGGGTCCCTGACATCTGGAAACGTGCCCTTGCTAAGTTATGGCCTCACTTAACCGAAGTTTGTAAAAGGGCACCCTGAGAGAAGAAACGGTCTTATCTCGCCAGAGCCCTGCTAAAATCCCAATAAGCCCGGTGCGAGCTCGCGATTGAAGTGCGATTTTGGCATCTCTCCTCTGGTGTGGAAAGAGATTACACTGAGTCATATTTCAAAAAGGCACGGCTGACACAGTATAATCTCCAGTCTTAACTCCCGCTGACCTTGGGAGAGCGGCAATAAAGCGCGGGGCGGCCGCGGGTGGGAGCAGAGACACAGACAATCAGGAGAGTCTCCTGGCTGCCCGAGGATCTCATCAGGCCCGGCGGGGACAGCGGTGTCACTGGGGGGGTGGCTGCGGAATTCGGTCAGAGGTGGGGGCTTTAGAGTGTCCTCTCCCACCGCCCCAGTCAGGGACCCAGGTCCAGCCTCACCTTCTAAGGACCCCAGCTCGGCCCCTGCGCCAGCACCTCACTGATTCAAACCCGAAAGGACTCACCAGGACCCCCTCTCCTCTTCCTCCCCGTCTGCCTCCCGCCCCTTTCTCTTTTCCAGTGACAATAATGAAGCTGAAAATGTCGCCAGAAAAGGCATCGATCTGTTTATCTAACACTTGCTAATCAAAAGTTTCCTGCCTCCTGTTAAAATACCAATGATTTCCTTTGCGGAATCAAACAGGTCTGTTCTCAGAGACGGAGCGAGTCAGTGGAGACAGTTTAATTACCGCCTCTGATGAGCCTTCCCTGAATAGCAATCTTTCCTGGGCTACATGATGAACACACATTTGGGGAAGAATTAAATCAAAAAGCAGGAACTGACTAATTGCAGAACTGATTAATCACATGGAATCGGGCATCCCTGTTCCACACGCCATCCCTGCCCAGGTCCCAGGCATTCCGGAGCATCCAGCCCTGGGAATGCAGCACCGGCCCGGGGGACTGTGGGACCCTGAGCCCCTCTGACACACAATAAAGGCAGTGGTTAGACTGTGGGCTCTAGAGTCAAAGGCTGGTCTGACCCTGCAGTCCCAGCTCTGGCCCCTCACTGTCTAGGAGCCTCAGTTTTCCTACATGTAAAATGGAAACATGAACTATCCACATAAAAGGCTGCTGTGAAGATGAAATTAAATGAAATAGGCAAAGCCTTGACCACAGTGAGAGGTCAGTTAATGAGAGCTGTGATTATGATGATGATTATGATTATTAAATGTAACAATAAGCATGTGTTTATAATAGATTATATCATGTTTTACATAAGATATGTTTATAAATTTTTATAATCTTAGAGTGTTATCATAAAATATAATAAGCAGGCTGTCTCCTTCATACATCGTCTATGCCAGTGTGGAGAACGGTGCTGCCCATCGCAGGTGTTCCCTAGACATAGAGGATGCACTATCGTGACAGGCGCAGGGAACGGCACAGGGTACCCATATAAACGCGCTTCCTTTCCTGCCCGGCTCCGCGACGCAAAGATGAAGTGAACATGGTCACTTACGCGGATGCTCGACGCTCCCTCGCCCTTCTCTCTGCCACCCTGACCCGCCCCACCAGGAATGCAAGGCCCCTGCAGAGGACGGTGAGACCCCCCGTGCCACCAAGGACCCATTTAAGGGCATGGCCCGGGCGGTGGTGGTTTCCTCCCTCTCCCACTGCCACAAATGACTATTGTGTGATAGCATTTATGGGAAAGAAGATACACAAAAATAAGTTTTAGATTTTATATTTTCAAAGAAAAATAAAAACATTTTTAATTAAAATAAACGAAAACAATTCCCCTCTTCTGTCTGGGAAACATTAAGGTCCAAGGCCCCCACTCACCCCCCCCCCAAGGTTTTCATTTCTCTCTCACATAGGTGCGCACACACACACTCACACACACACACACACTCACACACACACACTCTCACGGCTCTCTTCCTGCACCGATAATCTCCTACCTTCCCATGTGGATGGAAGCTGGGTTTCCCCTACTATTCATCACCCACAAACTGATACCATGTGGGCTCCCCAGTCAGGGGACCAGCTGGCGGCCATGTCCCCAAACCGCTGACTCTCACCTTTCCTTGTCAGTGACATCAGGAAGCATCAAGCTGTTTGAAGGTTAAACACGTCGAGCTCTGGAGGGGTCTGGCTCGGCCTTGGTGGAGTGGGATGCGGGCCTTTCCGTGGTGGTCCCACCAACAGGCTCATCCTCCTGGCAGCTTCCTGTCCTCCCATCCTGCCCAGTGTCATGAGTGACGCCTGCAGGAGAGAAGGAGGAGGCTCTTCCAGCTCTCCCATCTCTCCCTAGGCCCTCGCTGCCCCTGCCCAAGGCACAGGGCACCTCTCCCATCCATGCTCTTCCAATCAAAATGCAGCCAGAGGGCCCTGGCGGGTTTGGCTCAGTGGTTAGAGCGTCGGCCGGCCTTTGGACTGAAGGGTCCCAGCTTTGATTCCAGACAAGGCTCCATCCCTGGCCCCAGTTGGGTGGGGCACATGCAAGAGGCAGTCAATCAATGTGTCTCTCTTACATCAATGTTTCTCTCTCTCTCTCCCCCCTCTACTTTCTCTGAAAAGCAATGGAAAAAATATCCTCTAGTGAGGATTTAAAAAAAAAAAATGCAGCCAGAGGGACACTGAGGCACAACAGGCTTATCCCTTCCCCACTGAGCCTCCAACAGAAACTAGATACACTGTTCTTTAAGGTATTTGCCCCTCCCCAAAATTACAAAGCCCCCACATATAAGAATAAGGGAGAAGACTTCTTCCCGGGACTCTACTGGAAGAGATTAAAATGGTGCCACACGATGAGTGCCAGGCCCACCCATGTGTACACAGACGTGACTACATACCTACACGCAATGGTGACTGAGACAGGTCCCTACCCTTGGGGAGCCTGGAGTCCCCTGTAGGAACAGATAACCCAACAGGCAATTAAATACGGCAAGAGAAGACTGGGACGGGGGCAGGCCAGGCTGTCACGACATAGCAAAGGAGGTGGCACTTGGCCAGAGAACCTCATGGCATGCCCGGGTAGAGTGCACGGAGGTCCAGAGCCCCCAGGGCCTGGTGAGCCGTGTGGAGGAGCTACTCCTGGGGTCAGCGGAGAGCCAGTGAACACAGGGTGGTGTGAGCCTCCCTACACTTCACTGTGGCCGCGGTGTAGGTATCTGAGAAATGCCCCAGGAGGAGGGTGGGAGTAGCTCACCCCCCTGCCCATGACCAACTGACACCCCAGCCAATCTACCCTGGCAGCTTGGTGCTCCCACCGGACCCCTTGCTGCCGTCCTGTCTTCCTTCTCTCTGCACCCCCTCCTCTGGCTCCCGTCCTTGCCTCTCTCTCTCTGGGCCCCCTTCCCCTTGGTCTGTCTTTCCCAAGCTCCTCCATTCTCATTTTCTCCTCGCTTCATTTCTGCCACTTCTTATTTCCCAGCCTCCCTGGATTCTGCACCCTCTTTCCACCTCCCCGAGCCGCAAACACAGAGCTTTGCATGTCATTTATTTTTTATTTTCTTCCCTGCTATTGGCATACACACAATTCCCACCAGCTCATAATGTGGATATGACCTTTCTGATATTCATGATCAATTAAAGGAACAAATCCCCTTCTCTGAGTGCGCTCCAAGCAGCACGGGAGACCTTTCCAGCCGCAGAGCGCGAAAGGGCCTCTCCCGCTGGCTGCTGGCTGCTGTCTCCCCTCTCCCCATGCTGCGTGGGTGGGTGGGGAGGTGGGCAGGGTAGACACAGACACAAATGTGGCTGGAAGCTTTCAGAGTCATTTTACAACTGGACTGCGCTGCCCTGCCAATTGCTAGGCCCTCCCGACAACCGCGGAGAGTCAGAGAGAACATGGGTGCCCTGGGCTTCCTTCTTTGCTTTCTGCCTCGCCAGACACAGGTCCCCTCTGCACCTAGCTCATCCCAGGCCACAAGCAGGTCTCAGCCTCCAAAGGAGCAGTTTCTGGGGCCCAAACTCTGACACCTTGAAAAAGAAAAGCTCATTTGTTCAGAAGGTCAGCTCACATGGAGCTGCACCTTCTCTGAGCCCATGGTGCCCGAGCCACGCTTCCTCCCTTTGGCTTTCCATCCCTCAGCCTCCTCTCCAGTCTCTCCTGGACTTCTCCCTTGTCACTCAGTTCTGAAAAGACACTCACAGCTCCCCAGGACACCATTCCCACAGGAGCCGGACAAAAGGCCTCGGCAGGCATCCACCGCTGTGCAGAGGCACTTGATGCCCCACGAAGGCCTGGCTCTCCCTCATCTGGGGAGAGCCAGGGGCTGGGCCCACCTGCTCGTTTGCTGGAGAGTGCTGTCCCGCAGGAAGCTGAGCCAGGGCTGGGCGAAGGGCAGGCCCAGCTGCCTAGGATGGAAGCCAGGGGTGCAAGTAGGTGGTGGCCTGAGAGAAACAGCCCGTCTATGTGCCCAACCCTTTGCCACAGCTGCATCCCCAGCAGCTTATCCTAGATGCGCTCCAGGCCCAACAAACCGCCAGGAAGAAACCCTCCATGCGGCACCCGACCCACACGGCTGTCACAGCCAGGGCTGAATGGCTGCCCTGGGAGGGGTGGCAATTCCTCAGTGTGCCCTGTGGCTGGCTGTCTAACCACACCCGTCTGGACACGTCTGGGAGCCATGCTGTGTGCATCAGAAGCTCCCACTGGTGCAAAGGGCACTGGGCACAGTGATTCCCCAAGTCTGGTTCCTATTCCTAGAGCAACGGGCCCACCAGCATCCAGAATAAGAGGGGGAGGCCCGACTGCAGGGGTTAGAGGCACATTCAGAAAGGAGGGTGATGCAGATGCATGAGGGGGAGTGGGGGAGAAGACGAGAGAGGAAGCCAAGCCCTGGCTCCGCCAATTATTAGACGGTCTGACCTTGGAGCCTGAGAGGCTGTGAGCTGCTGCCCAAGCTGTCTGTTATTATCCACTCTGGGCATCTAATGGGTTCTCAAGGCTCCACCCAACCGAGGCCACAGCAGCACGGGCCCGGGGTGCTCAGCCGCATCTGTCCCTGCCATTCCTTTCCAACTGATAGGAAAGCCAGGTCCGCCCAGGCCTTCAATAGCTGGTGCCCAGCTCCAGTCCCCCGGAAGGTGGGCCTGCCTGACTCCAGGCCCCTTCCCCAGCACCAGCCTCCCCAGGCCGAGGTGCACTCTAGTGACACCATAAGGCGGTGTATGGGTACAGCAGAGGGAAAGGTCCCACTGGGGTAGGAGGGCCCGAAAGTGGCACAGGGCACCTAAGGGACACACACACACCCCCATGCATACACATGCACACACTTGCACATCCAGAGGCAATGGTGTGTAGCTGATGAGCTTCCTGAAGCAGCACCACCCCTCTGTCTGTCCGCATCCCCTCCCAACAGTCTTTTGTTTATTTAAAATATAACCCAAATTTGGGAGCTTGCAATGGGAAAGGGCCCCCCAGAAAGCCTCTGCTCCATTCCCTTGCCTAAGGGCATGGTTTTCTCCCCTGGGTCTCCTGCTGCAAGGGTATCTCCCCAAACTCAGCCACGAAGGGGGTAAAAGTCTGGCCACATCTACCTCTCTGAAAGGCTGTAACAGCTGTGGCTTCGTTTGGAAGGAAAATTCTCACGGATGGATTGGGATTTTCTTCATAAAATCTCTCCCCACAAGATTCCAAGACCTATTTACAGAAGATGCCACAGGAGGCAGACGCCTCCTTTCCAAGGACGGCATGGAGCCGCTTCCTTCATCGGGCTCACCTGCAATGCGCCTTCCAGTCACACTGAGCTCTAGCCAGGCGTTATCGCCCCAGCAGGCCCCTCCTTAAAGCCTTTCAAATGGATCGTGTGATGGGCACTTAGACCTTCCTAGGTACCGGGCAATAGTGGGGTCAACATTCGTAGCTGAGGAGGAGGCCCCAGTGTATAGCTCAGGCAAAAGCCGAGCCCCCAGTTGAAGGGGGAGTTGGGGGATGGGGTGAGCGCAACAACACAGATAGAAATTGCAGCGTGAGGTTGCTTTCACGTCTTACACGGGTATCTTTAATATACTGCAAATGATACTGCTTTTCCATCTGTGGAATTTGTATAAGGTTTCTCTGAAGTAATTTCTTTAAATAAAAGAGTAATCCCTTGGATGAAAAGTATTAAGTAAATAGTATGGTACTCAAATATGGCCTAAGCCAGGATGACAGTCCAGACAGTGATGTTTGGAGAGAGTGACCCAGCCAGCCAACCACCCTTACAAACAACACCTTTTCTTCTACACTCTCATTTCCGTCGGGTAAGCCGTTCGCGCCAATTGCTGTGCAAAGCGTGGTTTCTAGCTGAGCTGCTGCTGTCTGTTGTCAGCTCAGCATCGCCACAATCTCCTTCCCAGGAGTCCTCTGCAGCACAAAGCTCGAAACTACATTTCCCAGAGACCCTATCCCAGAAGAGGCCCATAGATAGAGGTCCTGTTGTCCCACCCTGCCTGGCTTAACCTTCTTCCTCGCTGAAGACTGGGGAGCCCGGCCGGGTGAGGCTCAGCGGTTGAGCATCGACCTGGGATCCAGGCGATCGGGGTTCAATTCCCGGTCAGGGCACATGCCCGGGTTGTGGGCTGCAGCCGATCAATGACTCTCTCATCATTGATGTTTCTATCTCTCCCTCTCCCTCTCTTTTCCTCTCTCTGAAATCAATAAAGATATATTAAAAAAAAAAAAAAAAAATGAAGACTGGGGAGTTGGTGCTTCTAGAAGCAGGTGATATGCGCGAGGCAAGACCGCCACCTACACTCAGAGGATTTTAGACCTGGGTTCCACTGTAGCTTTGCTGCGACCCCATGGCTACTTGAGAATATATCACAAGACATTTTGGTTTCAGTTTGGCTACATGTAAAGTAGGAGCCCTGGCAAACCCTCAGAAGGCTTAAAGCAGCATTCCCCACACTTTGTTCAGGAACATGAGTTTTCAAAGATACTGATCCTTTAGACTCTAGAGCAAAAAAGGAAAGTATTCTATGGTCAATCAAGTCTAGGAAATACTGGCTTTAGTAGAATTGAATGGGCTTCTTTATTACAGGACTTTCCAAAGCTATTAATATGTGTCTGTTCATAGGCAATATCATGAAAGGGAATAGCCCACTGTGCATCTTAAGTTTGTTTGGCCAGGAAACCCTCTCCCACCCACCTTTTCCCCCGAGCATATTGAGAAGTTAGTGTCCCACACTAATTTCTGGTTCAAAGGAGAGAAGATATTTACAGTCTCAAAGCACATGATTTCATCTAGAACTTCAAAAATACACATGCCCAAGAGTGACAACAGCAAAATGGTAGAATAGGAAGTTCCAGACATGCATTCCCCCAGGGAAACATTATATAATCAACTAGAGACTGGCTAAAATAACTTATAGGAGCTCCGAAAATCAAAGATATACAGTAACCAAAATAATGCCCAATGGGGAAAAAGCCACATTTCAATGGTAGGAAACTCTGTGCTCTTCTTTCTGATCTTTACCTCACCCTTCCCTGGCATGGCGGGGTGAAGTTTAGGGGAAGGAGCTGCCCAACCTCCAGTTCCCTTCTTTGAACAAGAAACAGCAGAACGGACCTAATTTGTAGTATTCTGACCTGTCTAGTGGCTGTCCAGTGGATTGGTTTCTGTGTCACCTAACTTGGAGCTCAGACAGCCAAATACAACACAACTTGGATCTCAGGCTAGAGGAAGCTGCAGGAAGCAGCAAGCATGGCTCATGAAAACTGCAAGGGGACTACAGATCTGTAGATTCCTGAGGCAAGAGATCGGTGATTGGAGAATATAATAAAATGGGTAAAGCCCAAGAATAAACAGGGGTGATACTCATAGGAAAATTAAGACATTTACAAGTGGGCATGTATATGGATGAATTGGAAAAAGCACGTACACAGGCCCAGGGAAGACACATGTCTGGAAAGGCCAGAGAAGACCTTAAGCCTTCATGCAAGGCTGGTCTCAGAGCTCAGAACTTGCCCTGCTAATTAGTGAAGGTCTTATCTGCCAGTCTTCAAAGAGAGGGAGAGGTGGCTGATTTTTTAAATGCACAATTTTAAACAAAATATCACAATGCATACAAAGAAACAGGGAAACATAGCCAATGCAAAGGAACAAAATAAATCTCCAGACACTGTCCCTGAAGAAACAAAGGCATCAGACTTACTAGGCAAAGACTTTAAAACAACTGTCTTAAATATGTTTAAAGAGCTAAAAGTAAATACGGGCAAAGAACTAAAGGAAATCAGGAAAACAATATATGAACAAAATTGGCATATTAAAAAAAGATAGACTTTTTTTTTTAAAAAAAAGAACCAAAAGGACATTCTAGTGCTGAAAAATGCAAGAGCTGAATTGAAAAATTCACTAGAGGTGTTCAAGAGCAGATTTAAAGAGGCAGAAGAAAAAAATCAGCAATCTTAATAAGAAGTCATGTAAAATCATTAAGCCTGAGGAGCAAAAAGAATTAAAAAAAGTAAAAAAAGTGAATGGGAGTTATGGAATACCATTAAACAGACTAATTACAGGGTGTCCCAAAAAATGTATACACACACTTTCAATAATTATAAAGGCAGTGTTTATTAAAATACATTTCATTTCAAAATGTAATAGAATCTACAGACATCATGTGTAGATTTGTGTTCTGTCAGCTGCAGACAGAGAAGAGAGTGAAAAGAAGGCAGAGAAATTCTTTGAAGAAATAATGGCCCCAAGTCCCACATTTTAGGAAATACATGGATCTAAATATCCAAGAATCTCAACAAACTCCAGGTAGAAAAAATATACAGGCCCATTCATCCAAAAATCTGACTTCTGAGGAATTTTTCCTTAAGGAAATACTGTGATCTTGAACTTGGGTATACAATTAACTGCAAGTATTTATCACAGCCATTGTAGCGGTAAACAGTTGGAGCAACCTATATGTTCCAAAATAGGGAATTGGGTAAATAAATTAAAGTGTATATCCATAAGATGGGATATTGTGCCATCACTAAAAACGATGTTGACAATGTTCAGAATTGAATATTAGGAGAAAAGAAATGTTTATAAAATTCCATGTGCAATCTTATTTTTGTAACATAGATGGGTTCATACGTCTGCATGGGCATACTTCGTTTTATTGAGCTTCCCAGGTGGTGTGTTTTTACAAAGTGAAGGCAAGTCCCTTTACCAGCAGAAAGATTCCAACTCGCTTTATTGTGATACTCGCTTCACTGCAGCGGTCTGGAACAAAGCCGCGGTATCTCCGAGGTATGCCTGTATATGACAGAGGACTGAGAAAGACAGCCATGAAAGAATGAAGAGTAGATTTTTCCTGAATGTGTGAGATTGAGGTTTTTAAAAAAAATTTCTCTCTATTGTTGAAACTATTACAGATGTCCCCCTGTTTCCCCCCATTGACCCCTCCACCCCCGTCCCGCCCCCCAGGCCTTCACCGCAGTGCTGTCTGTGTCCATGGGTTGTGCATATATGCATATAGGTTCTTCGGGTAATCTCTCCCCACCCCCTCCCCCCTGCTTCCCTCTGAGATCCGTCAGTCTGTTCCAGGCTTCCATCTGGATCTATTTTGTTCCTTAATTTATTTTGATCATTAGATTCCACATATAAGTGAGATCATGGGATACCTGTCTCTGTTTTTCTTCTTTCTGCTTCCGTAAAACAACTATTGCTTTTGTAATTAGCGGTAACAATCTATTTGAAAACTAGTCACATACCTAGTAAGGGTCAAAAGTGGGATTTGAACTTACATTGCTTCCCAGTACACCTTACTGCCTCTGTCCCAGCACCTAACGTCTGTTCTTGAGTCTCTCTTTACTTAGAACAGTCTTTTCCGCAGGGAATACCCCCCCACACCACCACCGCCACCGTCACCATCACAGTGCCTCACTGAGGGCCCGAGCTCATAATTTCACGAACTTTAACAGGTCAGGGAAGATTCTTAGGCTGAAAAAGTCTGAAATTTCAGCATTCAGTTGGCTTCCTATTAAAAATTATCTTCTAAGCCGCACTTAGCTTTTTCTTTTTTTGCTTAGGGACACTAAACCTCAAGCACCATTTCACTTGCAAATAAGAAAGCCACTCACTGTGAGCACCACACTTGCTCCACACCCTTAGCTCTCCTTCACCAAGCCTGGGTGCCAGAGCCAAGACCCTGGATGGCCGGCGAAAACTAGATATCCTCGTTTCTGAGTTTGTCAAGGTGTCTTAGCAAATTTCCTTTCATTTACATAATTTCAGCTAGCATCACTTTCCCCCAAGTGGCTTTTGGAAATCAAACATAAACAGGAAATACGAGTTAGTCTCCTCACCTTTGCCAAAGCCTAAATGAAATCAAATAAAAAAAGTAATAAAATAAAATGAATGACCGTCATTACCTTGCCACAGCTATTTCACAATAACAAGGTCTGACAAGTATTAATTCACCATGCAGCCACATACATGCCCAGACTGTATGGTGCTATGCGCACGTCCCAGAACTGCAGACTAAGATGTTTTTATCCCAAAGGATCTTCAGATTTCGAGTCTATGAACTTTGAACTGTGCAGTGTCTGCAAGAATGAAATTCCACCAGGACAGGGATTCAGATAGACGCCAATTGATGGATGGTTCCACCTGGAATTTGCAGCTTTTAAAATAAAACAAATCTTATCACCAATCTGGGAATACTTTGCCACCAAGAGGAGAAATCAGAACCTTTGGAAAGTCGTACACTCACAGAGGACACTAAACCCCTGAAATCATTAACGTTGGGACCGCAGAGCAGCCCATTTTATGTTTGAGGGACAGGTACTTTTCTGGCGGACACTTTCGTGTTTCAAGAGAGCCCCAACCTCGAGAGCAGTGATGTCCTTTGTTAGAAAGTGTTAGAAAGCTCAACCTGGGATCTGCAGAGCAGGGAGGGTGGTCTTCACTGGGCCCTAGGATGTCCTGAGAAAGAGCTTATGAGGCATGAACAACAGAGGTGCCAACCTCAGCACAGTCAACCTCTTTGTTTTAACTAGATTTATTGGGGTGACATTGCTTCACAAAACCATACAGGTTTCAAGTGCAGAGCTCAACAAAGCAGCATCTGCACACTGCATCGTGTGCCCACTGCCTCAAGCAAAGTCTCATTCTGTTTCCTAATTAGAAAGAATCTATGCACCCCCATGTTCATAGCAGAGCTATTTCCAATAGCGGGGATCTGGAAAGAGCCCAAGTGCCCATCAGCAGAGGAGTGGCTAAAAAAGCTGAGGTACATTTACACAATGGAATACTACTCGGCTGTTAAAAAGGAAATCTTACCCTTTGAGACAGTGTGGAAGGACCTGGAGAGTATTATGCGAAGTGAAATAAGTCAGTCAGAGAAAGACAAATGCCCTATGATCTCACTTATATGTGGAATCTAATGAACAAAATAAACTGATGAACAAAATAGTAACCGAGACATGGATACATGGAACAGGCTGACTGCTATCAGAGGGGATGGGGATTGGGGGGATAGATGAAAGAATGTGAAGATTTAAGAAACAAAGAAATATATATATATTTGAACCCGCCTGAGCCCCTGGGATCTGCAGATCCCAGGTTGAGCTTTCTAATAGCATTGTCCGGAATCTCTGGTTATATTTATGTAACACAGAGACACAGACGACAGTGTGGTGATAGCCAGATGGAAGGGGGTGAGGGGTGGTAGAGGTGGGCCAAGAGAGGGAAAATGGAGACAGAATGAGCACAGTCGACCTCTTGACAATAAGAAAAAATCAAGAAACGAAGAGAGCCCCAGCTCTCCAGGCAGACGTTGCAGACTATGCCCACTCTCTCTTGTACTGGTCGTGAGATATGAAACAGAAGGAACCAGAATTAAAGTCCTAAACGAGAGTCACGTCCACCGACAAGAACTAATTTTTATGCCTAGGACACTAAGACCTTAAACTAAGACTTTAGAAGGGGAAATGTGCAAGTCAGACCCATAGCAAAGGAAAGACAGAAAAAAAAAAAGTGTCCTTCGGCACCTGCGTCTCCGGGTGCGGGGCTACTGGCCATTCCTTTTCAGGGGCTGTAAGAACGCTTGAGACCTAACTACTTATACTCCAAAATAGGAAAAGCAAACCATAAAATTGAAATAAATAGGTATCTACTTTTAAAATGTCTGCAAAACTCCCTATGGTATCAACTTCATTGACGGCTAGATTTAGTATTTGTCAGAATTCCGCCGTCTTGGAAAACCGTTTGAAGGGTAGCTATTTCTCCCGTGTCAGGAATTCTGGGGCACCCAGTGATTGCCGACAAATCTCAGCCATCGTAAGTGAAGTGAGGTGCTCAGCCTAATCATTTAAAGGGCAAAATGATTTCTTAAAATCTTTTCAACCATCATCGTGGAAGCGAGAGGTGGGGGCATTTTAATACGCGTGGTGCGATGTGGGGTGGGGTCTCCAGAGGTCAGGGTGCCTAAAGGTCAAAACCACCCTACACGTGGGACACCACGGAGCCAGGGAGGCAGCAGCGGGTGGGGAGGGACTTCTGCTGGGTACCATCCCCCTTCGGAGGGCCCAAGCCCTGCCTGGCTCCCAGCGCCTCCCTGGCTGAGCTCCCCCCTCCCTGGCTTTTAAGTTTCTATCATAGCAACAGCCCCAGGGCCAGACCCCTAATTGCCAGCTTCTTCTAAGTGCCAGGGAAAAAACAAAACAAAAAAAACCTTCTCAGGCCTCCACCCCCTTCCCAACACAAGCCCGGGGGGTCAGGCGGGTTCAAAAGGTGAAATAAATGAATCTTTACACATTATAAGGACCCAAGCAACATTCTCTGTGGCATTAGCGCCTGAAATGGCAGCAAGTAAAAGCAGGTGTGCCGGGCGCCCTGTCAGCTAACGACACTGATAAGCCTGCCATGCCCGGTTCTGCTTCATTTCAAACAGACGGCTGGAAAGAAAGGAGGGGAGAGCCGAGCAGAAATAATTGCCGGAGCTTCCAGCGAGCTGCGAGAGAGCCTGCAGGCAGAGATCCGGCTCCCGATCCCCCCCTGCCTTTTATTTCTCTAACCTTAAACGTTCAGCTATTATAGAAGTCATCATGTCAGCTTTCTCCCCAGCCTCGCCGGCCGCCCGTCTTCAAATTGTATCAATTGGTAAGGCTTTCGGGCTGGAGGATTTTCATCTTGATTTATGGTCGCTGTGCTTTAAAGATGAAGCAAACGCCACCGACCTGATGCAAGCACGGAGGCTCCCTGGCCGGGGCGGGGGCCCTAATCACATTCCCCCGGCACCGCGGAGACGCCGGGGAGGCCTGGCGTGTGTCTCTCCTTTACTTTCTTTTTTTTAAAAAAGAAAGATATTAAAGCAAATTGCAAGTGAATAGCATTGTCCTGAATCTCTGGCTCAAGTGGGTGAGGGGGTCCGGGGTTCTCAGCAGTCCCTTGGGACGGGACGGCAGCTTTAGCTCTTGAGGATGCTGCTGAGGGCTGGGGCCCAGGAGGGATCTGCTCGCAGAGGGGCCCTTCCGAACCGTCGCCTTCCAAGGGAAGACAGGGAGGGGCTGAGAAACAAGGGCCGCGCTGGCCTTTTTAACCAGAGACCTGCATAAACAGTAAATAATACTAATAATTTACTTAAATGAGCCTAAGTGGCCCATTTAGCCCGTCCACAGGCTTCGCGGGGAGAGCTCATGCGCTGCTCTCTGAGTCCACACGGCCCAGATACAGCGGGTCATTAAAACGTTTGGGGGCACGGTGGGCCTGCTACGGAACAAATAGCAACTTCCACAGGACTCTTCACGCACGGTCCATCCATCGGGAACTCTGGAGCAAATGGCCCACTGGCTCCATCCTGCAAAAAGATGTCCTCAGTCCCACTTGTCCCCCACCCCCGACTGGAGCTACAGGCAGTAACTAAGGAGGGAGACAGGAGGCAGGAGAAGAGCTTACACCTGACACAGAGAAAGAGCCTGAGCTCTCGGGCAGGGTCGTGGGGCGAGTCTGGCACTGGGGGTGAGCTCGTGCAAGGGATGGGGGTGAGGGAGACTGCTGTAGGAACCATGGGGTCAGATTCAGGGGCCCGGAGGCAGCCAAACCCACATGTAAATTAATCAGACGCCTGCCCATGAATTTATCCACGGGACTCTGGGGATGGACGTGGCAAAGATGTATGAGGCCCCATCTAGGACTCGCCCCAGGAATGATGATAGAGGCTCCCCGAAGTCCCTTTCCTAATTCCTTCCTATTAATCTAAGCGTGCAGATTACAGGCCTGTTGAGTTACAGTTGGCTTTTCAGGGCCTCCAAAGTCACACCTTCCTGCGATTTAAGCTTCTTTCAAACGCTGCTCACAAAAGAGGTGGCTCTCCAGGCCCAGGTAAAGCTGTGGGGAGAGATAAACCTCAGTGGGGGGAGAGAGAGAGAGAGAGGGAGGGAGGGAGGGAGAGAGAGAGAGAATGCTAATGGTGCCAGGGACCTGCCGGATTTGACAGAAAGTGTCTTCATTGGGAAACCTCGGTCTGAAGTTTCCCCTGTTCCTTCAGAAACAGGAGAGAGGCAGGAGGGAGCCTGACAGGAAGTGAGGACTCGGGACTTCAAACACAAACATTATGAAAAACAAGGAACGTCTGCAAACAGTAAGTACTTATTTATATTTTATGGAGTGTGTGCTTGGGATTCTGACAGGTTTTTAAACAGAGACCATATTAGGCCCATTGAGAGGCGAGAATGTCCCTTTTAAAAATGCATTAGCCCGCGGCCGGCAGGCGGCCGGCTGCGCTGGCCTCAGGTGAGCCCTGACCCCTCCCGACCTGGGCTAACAAAACGCACGTGCGGGGTGGCGGCGGGACCGTTTACGTGCCTCTCTCGAGGTCAGCGCGGGCGGCGCTGGAGGCTTAGCATTCAGCAGGCTTCTCCCGCGGCTGACACAGCTGCTTTGAACCTTCCCCTTTTGAACAAATAGGAAGGGAGGCTGCGAGGGAACACGCGCTGGAAATCAGAGGCGAGACCGCACCGCAAATAAATAAATAAGCCGCGAATAAATAAATAAATGGCCAGCCGTGTCCTCGGTGCAAAGGCACCCCTGGTGGATCCGCTGTGTTTCCCTGCGCGTGGAGCGTAGGAGAAACTTTAAAACAAAAACAAAGGAATAAACCTGCCATCCTTCTCCCCCACCTCCGGAGAACGAACCCTTTATTTCTGACAACAAATACGAGACGGCTGGCAGGTAAGGTGTGCTCGGCGCCATGAAATATTTAGCAAGGCAATAACGACTCCCCGGACAGCTTAAGAAAAACCCCGATTATATTCAGAGGGAAAGGCACGAACAAACAGAGGGGGGAAGTACAAAGACAGATAAAGGACGGCCTTTCATCAGGACTTCCTGTCCAATAATGCAGCAGGCTTGATCCATATGTTTTGAGAAAAAATCAAAGTGTCACAACTATCCAAAATGTCAATAGCTCCGGCAAGGAATATTGTCTAACATTTTCTATTACACCGTTCAAGAATTTGCCTCCCAGCGCAATTTGGAAGGAAAAAAAACTCTTTCATTTCAAAAACACTCAAAGAAAAAGCGGGCGAGGGGGAGAAAAGAGGCCGAACGAGGCGCATCTCAGCGACGCTCGGGCCCGAGCCACCCTGAAAGCCGGCCGCCGATGACGGCAGCGCTGCTCCGCGCCTCTCGCATGGCCCGTCCTTTCTTCGCACACACTCTCCCAAAGACACTGCCTGGGCAGTTGGAGGTAACTGCGTCGGGAAACCCGAGAGGCCAAACTTTCAGCAGCCCCAGTATTTAGATGATCCTGCATGTTGGCTTCAGGCTTGAGCCTGGGAAGTTCCGCTGGGCTCCTTTACATGCTCGCTAGGCGCCTGGGCTGCTGGGTGACCCACTTTAGGGAGGAAAACAGACCCTGTATGTAAGCAAACAATTTATTGTTGCCTTGGAGACGTGTAAACAAAACCCAGGCCCCTGGCCCTGGGGGTGGGCCCTGCAGTATCCAGTCTGATAGGACTTAGGGCCCAGGGTCTCCTGGATGTGCCTCCTCCGACATCCTGGAAACTCTAGAGGGAAAAACCACGCAGGAGTCGCTGCTGTCTGGGCTTGGCGGAATCTTAAATAGAATGAAACAGGCCTGCGATGATCAATATTACTGACAAATTAATCTCTGCAAATAAACTGTTGTTAGCTTCGAGGCTGTCTCTATCCCCCAAATAATTATTCGAATGAAGTTGAAACCCCTGTGCCAGTTGGTTGGTATTTTACCTGGTCATCTCCCCGGGGCTGGCACTCGGATTGTCCGGAGGGATTCGGTTTCATGAAATAAAATTACACAGCGGACCCTGACCTTGCCCCTTTAGTTCCCTCCTGCCAGGGCTTTGTCTCTGCTGCAGAACAAACACTCCCGCCCAGTGCTGAGAGGATGCCCTTACCTGTGTTGGGGGAGGGAGGAGGCAAGAGGGGCAGGTGGTGGTTGTCTCCACTCCTGCCCAAACTAAGAGCCCATCAGGAACAGTTGGGAGGCTGGAGGTGAGCAAGGCACTCAATGTCAAGGTTTCCAAATTCTAGTTTTTCTTAAGGAATGGGAAGGGCAACCAATACCTCTGCGACCTCCCCAAGACTCCTAAATTTGCTTGTATGTGGGGCAGAGGCGGTGCTCACATCCAGAACTAAAATTCTCCCCGTCTGCACCAGTATTAAATATTGGGCTATTTTGTACCAGTTGGTAAATAGCCATTTCCCACATATCCTCTGACGCCCGCTGCCCTGGCCTTTCCCCATAACCTCCTCCCTTCCCCTAATTCAGCACCTACAGGGTTAACATCTGGCCAAGCAGAGGGACGTCAGGGACATCCAGCCAAGTGCTGGCTGGTGGGGGCCCGTGGCTCACCACCCTTAAATATTTTGATCTCACCCTAGTTCAGTCTCACCATGTCCATAGCTAAGCCTCAGGCCATGCCGACTGTCCTCGGCTGAGTTCTTGCAAAACTTCTTCAGGGGAGCAAGGAAGACAGCAGATGGGAAGGCTTTTCTGAGCCCCCCCTCCTTGGGACCAGGTTTCCCCCTCACTTGGATCTGAGACATGGGCGGAAGTCCCGGGGATACTCAGGAACGTCAGAGCACACAGGCGAAACTCAAAGGCCTCTTTCCCAGCCCAGGAGCAGTAAACAGCGGCAGAACTCAGCAGCCACAAGGGTATAATTGTCATTAGTATGTAAATTTTAAAAGCTTAGTCAAAAATATCAATACCTCCCACTTAATTTATTACTGTGTAAAGACAGATGGTAGTGAAACACAGCATTGATTTTCAGAGCCCTTAAAAAAAAAAAGGTGAGGGAGAAAATCGTCAAAGACAACTTAACACAAGATGCTGTGTCCCGAAATTAATCACTGTGCTTTTTAAAAACATACACACTCACAAAAACAGTACCAAGAGCCTGTGCGGTTCAGCCTTGTCGGACTGGCTTTTCCAAAAAGGAAGAAATGGAACAGGCCGTTTGTGGAAAGAGCCCGCTCGGAACGGATTAGATGTAAAGACGGTTCGCGTTTTCACCGCATCGACAGCAGCCCATCAGGCAGCCCCGCTCCCGCCCCGGCCGCCGAGACGCAATCGAAGAGAACGGCTCCTGGCTGGGCCAGGCGGCTCGGCCTATCAGCTCCCGGTCCCCGGCCCGCAGGGCCGTCCCCAGTCACTCTCAATCCACCTGCTGTGATGACGCCACCGCCCTCAGATTTCCTGGCGTGCTGGTAGGAACAGTCATGCCCACTAAATAAAGACGCAGATCCACCATGGGTTGAACACTGTGCCCGAGAGCCCGCCGCCCTGGGAACTGCGTTTGGGTCTGGAGCGACGCGGAGGTGGGAGCACCACTGGCCCCCTGCGCAGTGGAAGGATGGGTCACTTCTCTGCGTTTGACATTTTGAGATGTTTGCATTTACACAAAGGGAGAAACAGGGTGGAGGAAAAAGGGAAAGAAAACAGTGCCAGTGCAGAGGCGGGTTTCTGGAAGCGCGTGTCCCACGCCGGGCTCTCGGTGCTGTGTCTGTGCTGCTCGTTTGGTTTTCCAGGAGCGGTGGCTCCGCGGCTCTGAACTCTCCGGTGAAGGCCCGTGAACCTTCCCTGCAGCTGGAGGGGGGCCCCGTGTCTTCCATCCAAGGGAGTGGCGATGCCCTTGTTCTCCAGGAAAGATAGAGATATTCTTTGTCTCTCGTTTCCCGAATCCCAGGGCTCTGTTTCTCCCTCTCCCAGCAAACCCTGTGGATTCCTGTCTTGGGCTTTATTACGGCACCCGGGGAAACTTATTTTTTACAGAGACGTTCCACCAATAATCAGGCTATAAGCCAAAAGCAGGGCTTCACATTCATCAGCCCAGAGACGTGCACCTTTTCCAGAAGCCTCTTGTCAGGGAGACGCCAGTTGGCAGGCAGGGCCGTTCATCAGGGGGGCGCTCTGGCCGATGCTGCTCATTTATCGGGGTGCTTCTGCTGGAGTCAGCAGCAGCGTGGCTCTCTTCCCCACTCGGCCCGTGCAGCGGGGCTGCGGATGGCAGCGAACATCAAGTGGCGAGCTGTCTGCTCGCGGTAATTGGATTTAATTCATTATCTTTCATTTCAATAAAATCGCAGGAAAACACAGGGATGTAAATGGGTAGACTAATTGCTTATGGAAATTCAGGTGCCATCTTGGTATAAATTTACCCCTTGCATGAGGAAGACACAGTTGCGTCATTATCAGGGAATTTTACAACAATATGTAATTATAGAGAGGGGCAGGTGTAATTAGCAAGCCTTTCCACGGAGCAGGCAGTGTTCTCAGTTCAATATTTACGGCAGCAAAAGCAGCTGGTGAAAATGAGTTTTCTCAGCCACAGGTTCCAGAGCCCCCAGCAAATATTATGAAACGTGGTCATTATCTGCCCGCGAGCACAGCTCGGCCTTGTCGCTCGTGAGAAATGTCTCTGCATGGTCCTCAGGACGGGAACCGGGCTGAGTGGGCCCTGCGGTTTCAACGGTGATGCAAACAAGGAGCTGAGATCTCTTCCCTGGCTGCTGCAACGAGGCGCAATTAAAGCTGCGTAGCTGGAGACGACACCAGCCAGGAATCCCGCTCAGAGAGAAAATGTTTTCTGCATTTCCCCTCCTTTCTTCCCTCATTCCACTTTCTGTCCAAGGGAACCCGCAGCCCAGCGCGAAGATGCCGAGAGCTGCAGGCTGGCGAACCCCACACTGCTCCCCGAGGCTCCGCCTGACCTGCAGCTGTTGCACAAAATAAAATCAAGGCAGCCCACCCTGCGTAAACACCCTCGCTGGCTCTTTATTACCCAGTGACATGAACTTTGACCCAACCTAGACAAAATTTAATATTTTCTCCCAAATATTTAAAAAAAATCCATTGTGGGGCTCCAGAGGAGTCAGGGAGTCTGCGAGCCGTAATTTGACATCTGAATTATTCCGAGGCTAATACGGAAAGCTATTCACAGGCTTATTTGGAGATGTGTCAATCAAGATACCACTTGTGCAGGGAAGATGGACTTGGCTTAGTATCGCAGATAGCTTTCAGGGAACCACAAAATAAAAGGATGGCAAGCTCTGATGAATACGTTACATCTTCATTCTCGACCATGACTTTTTTTTCCTTGATACAGAGTGTAAACGTAGGAGAGCGGCGTCCCAGGGCTGTGCCTTTTTCCACACCTGTAAAAACATTTTAACGTTTATTAAAAATGATAACCATAAACAACAAACATGGTGTTGAAACTCGCCTCTGTTAATTTCAATGCTCTGATTAAGATTTTAAGCAACGCTTCTAAATTAGACTGTCAGGCCGCTGTCCCCCACACAGGGCTGGGGCTCTGATCTCACGCAAGCTTGTTCCGGCAGCAGCCGTTCTGAGTGGATTGGGAGCCGGGCTAGTGACGTTCAGTGATCTTTCATTCATTGTCGATGAGGTGGGGGTGATTCAATTAGCCCTGGTTGTCCACGAGATGTGGCCCAAAATTAAACCGGCTGGGCTCCGGGAGCCTCCTCCTAGGGTATTTCCCAGCTGACGAGTGACAGTGTTAATTACCCATTGTTATGATCTGAAAGACACAAGAATTTCAATTATGTAAATTGGGAGCCATTTGGCTCATATGAGTGAAAAATAAGCGGACAGTGTTCCTCTTGGAGGACACGGCAATTGCTGTTTGGAATCTCTGCAAACTTCGCGGCAACGTGTGTGATGTCTCAGAGAGGACTCAACTCCATCCATCTCTGAGCAGCCTCGAGATGACTTCTTTCTCGAAACACAAAGAAGAGAGCCCTGACCAGCGTGGCTCAGTTGGTTGAGCATCTTTCCGTGCACCCAAAGGTTGCTGGTTCGATTCCCGGTCAGGGCACATCCGGATCCCTGGTAGGAGGCAGCCCATCGACGTTGCTCTTCTGCTGTCACATCGATGTTTCTCTCTCTCTCCCTCTCCCATCCTCTCTCTCTCAAAATCAATAAAAATATTTTAAAAACACACAAAAAACAAAGAAGAGGGGAACTGTCCTTGACATTCTGTTTCTCCCAGGGTCCTCGTCAGGGCCCTGACAGCCAGGCGGCTCGGCCGTGTCTGCTCGCGGAGAGGGTGTCTGCGACGGAGGGCTCTGCAGCTGGCAAACACAGGCCTCCGCCTTCAACACCCGTGAGGCCAACCCATCGCCAAGCAGCAGTGATATCTAGCACCTTCAATGGGCCCCTACAATAACTTGGAAACTTTGTCTGCTAACTGCCAAAACTCTAGTCAGAAAAATCCTGCCAACTGAAAAAATGAAATCAAATTCTCTTTGGAGCTGTGGAGAATCCCGGAACCTTGCCATTGCCCAGGAGGAGCCTCTCTTCCAGAATTGCGCCCCCCATGGCTGCTTGCCTTTATTCGCTCATCACTCCCTTCCTCGTTAGGAACCTGTCGATGTCCAAGGGGCACGTGGTACCCAAGGAGGGCACGTGGGCGTTTACGGCGATCAAGTTGGACTTGACCTGAGGCTGAGGTTCTGCGGTCCTCCCGGGGTGGACAGGGCATCTCAGAGCCGTGGGCAAACAGAAAGGCAGGGGGGCAGGGGTAGATCGTGTAAAGCAGCTAGAAAAGAATGTAAGATTTTATTATTATAGTAAAATGAACAGTGATATATTGTGAACAAGGATTTAAATTTATTTTTTAATTTGAAACAGGAAACTTGAAGGAAAATGTTTTCATGGAGTACGTCCTAACCCCAGCGCAGACCCTGGGAAGCTGGGTGAAGGTTGATTCAAGTCCACTCCCCTTTGCTGGGTAATATCAGTGAGGAAATTTTAAAGGTCTGGTATGCCTTGGTCCTCAAAGAGTTTTCAATCTGGTGCCTTTTAGTCCTGCTTGTTAGTCTGATAAAAACTGAGCCCGACTGTGCCACAGAGACACCTGGTCCTACCAACGGCATCATCTTGAATGCAAAGGACCAGAATGAGAGGGAAGAGAAAGCTGGGGGGTGGGGGGTCAGGAGGGAAAGAGTGGGAGAGGAGGGCATGCTTCACAAACAGGTCACACCCACAGCCTGGAAAACAACTAGTCACATTTCATCTGGAAGGTAAGCAAGCAGCCAGAGACCTCACCCTAAGCCAGCCCCCTTTTCAGCAGGATTTTGGCAGAGCTGAGAGTAGACGGAATAAAAAATCTAAGAATAACATATAAGCGAGCCTGCCACAAGATGATAAATCGAGCCACTAATTGAGCACTTACTATGTGCCGAATGTGTTCTCTTCTCACTGGACCACCACCACAAACTCATTTTCGGGATAAAGAAACCGAGGCTTAGGAGGGCTGAGCCACTTGTCCAGGGGACACAGCTAGCAAGCGGTGGAGCCTGTGCCCTCCTCCCTCCTCCATGCTGCCTGCCTCGAGGGCCCTTCTGTATTCCAGGTGCTTGAAATTTGGGGGTGCCCATAGGTCTCGCTTGGGGAGGAAGGATGGAAACGGAAAAGATCTCACCAGAGGGGTGGGGTGTTGGGGTGCTGGGTGTAAAAGGTGAAGGGATTAAAAAACAGAAATTGGTAGTTACTTAATAGTCACAGGGATGTAAAGTAGAGCATGGGGAATGTAATCAATAATATTGTAATAACTGTAAATGGGGCCAGGTGGGTACTGGAAATATCGGGGGATCACTTGTAAAGTATAGGATTGTCTAACTACTATGCTGTACACCTGAAACAAATGCAGAATAACATTGAATGTAAGCTGTAATTGAAAAACATTTTTAAATAATAAAAAAAGAAAAGATCTCAACTGAAAAGATACAATGATGTCATGGTTCCCCATCCCTGAGTTCATAGCGTCCTAGCCGGGCCACGGCTGCCGGCTCGTCTCCTTTCCTACGCATTCCTCCCACTCCGCTGAGCACTCCTTCCTCGGGCACCTGCTCTACCTTAAGCGTCAGGGCTTCTCCGGGTTCCACGCAAGACTCTTTCACTCTACATTGTCGCTCTAGACAAGGGTTTCTCAACCTCAGCACGACTGACATTTTGGGTGGATAAATGTCTGTTGAGGGCTGTCCTGTGCATTGTAGGATGTTTCCCAGCATCTCTGGCCTCTACCCTCTCGAGGCTGGTAGCACCACCACCCTCTACCCCCCGATTATGACAATCAAGAATGTACCCAGAAGTCGCCTGATGCTTCCCAGGGGCCAAAAATCACCCCTGGCTGAAAACCACCCTTCTAGATGACTTTATCCACTTGCACGGATTTAATTACCAAGCATACATTTAGATACTGACCATCTCCCAAACCTGTTTGTCCAGCCCAGACCTTTCTCCCAAGCTTGGGCTGACGTACTCTCAGTTGAAATCAGACCTTGGATGTCTCTCTCACAAGCACCTCAAACTCAATACATTCAAAACTGAACCTTCCAGGCCTGGATCCTGCTGTAGTCTCCAGCTTCAATCTCGCGCCCACAGAAGCTTCAGGTCTTTGCCCAGCTGTTCTTTCTGCCTGGGCCTACCTTCTGTCTCCTGCGCTCTCTGACTTCTCAAAGTCCACCTCCAGGAAGCCAGCCTTGAGTCCCACGAGATGGGGTGGAGGGCCCCATTTATTACAAGTCATTCATTCATCCGTTCATTCAATGTCATTCACAATGTTAGCTGCCGGGGATCCAATAGTGAGCACATCCCAGTTGCTTCCTCTCCTCGGGGTGCTTATAGACCAGCACCTCCATCCGATTCTGGATTCCCGTCAGGGACGTCTTTCAGCGTAGAGCTCAGAGCCTGACGTATGGTACATGCTCCATAAATACTTCTATAGCTAACAAAATATTCACCAGCAGGTGACCCTCCCATTCAAGCGTCAAGCTGGGGTGCTGGCCTCACTTCTCCCTCCCTGACTGTCCCAGAGGGACGGGCTGGCTCAGCCGTGGAGTAACCAGTTAGGCCAGGCATTTGCTCAGGGATTATTGGGCCCCTTCCAGAAAAGGATTACCTTGTGTCCAAACCCACCAGGCGTGAGAATAGCCCTCCAAATATTTGCTGAGAGTTCCTGACCTTTACCTTCTGTCCCACAGCCCCACAGGGCCAGCAAGCTGAGCCACGCAGGTGACTGGCAGCCCTGGGCTCCTGCCCCCGCCTTCCTCCCAGCCCACTCGGGCTGCCTCTTTGGTATTCAGCCCAGGCCTGGCTGGAAGGGCAGTGCCTCCGCTTAATCACTCAATATTAAATAGGGAATGCCCGATGCTCTCCATGTTGATTCTGCTAAGACCATTAATGCCCTTGGTGGCATCACTTTAATTTGTGCTCTTGAAGGCAAACTGCTGTCATAGGAGCCCCGGCTGGGAGGATATTGCTGATATTAAAGATCAGGATGGAGGGGAAACCAGCGCTGACCTGCAATGATGCAGCTGGAGAGGAGAGATACAGGATGTGGAGGGAGGGCCTGTGGCTTCAGGAAGTTCAAAATTCCCCCCAGCTCCCCTGCATCAAGATGAACCACTTAACTAGTGCAAAAACATTGCGTGAGGTTCTGGGCAGTGTTGGGGTTTTCCCTGTAAGCAAAGCCCAGGGGAACAGCCAACAAGGTCGCTGCTGACAGAGAGGCAAATAATAGACTGGGCAGAGTCTCAGGCAGGCTCCCCATCCTATCCAGGCTGCAGGTGAAGGGGGGACGCAGAAGGAAGAGAGAGGCTGCCCTGGCAGGGAGGGGACCTCCGGGAAGAAGACATCAGAGCTTCTGGAAGCAGCTATAAGAGCCACAATGTGCTGGGGTCAGGGATGCCCAATAAAACTCAGGATGCACAGGTGAATTTGAATTTCAAGAAGCAACACATCTTTTAAAAAACTTTATTGGAGATATATAAAAACTTTATCTTTGATATATAAAAATTGTATATATTTAAGGTGTACAATGTGGTGCATTGATATATGTATACATTGTGAAAAGGTGACAATTAAGCTAAATAACGTATCTATCACCTCTACACAGTTACCATTTGTGTGTGTTCAGAAGATTCAAATTGCTATCTATCCCCTTAGCAAATTTCACGTGTACGACAGGGTGTTAACTGGCAAGCTGTACATTAGATCTCTAGACCTCGTTTATCTTGCAAAGCTGAGACTTTCACCCTTTGGCTAGGAAACAAAAAGCGGCCTCTACATACATTACGCAGCCTTAAAAAAGAAGGGAAGGCTGCTTTCTGCAACAGCATGGGTGACCCTGGAGGACATTATGCTAAGTGAAGCGAGTACAGAGAACAATCGATCCGGTTCTCAATGCTTTACCACCTTATGGGTGTGTGTGTGTGTGTGTGTGTGTGCGCGTGTGTGTGCGTGTGTGCCTGTGTGCGTGTGTGTGTGCGTGTGTGTGCGTGTGTGCGTGTGTGTGCGTGTGTGTGCGTGTGTGTGCGTGTGTGCGTGTGTGTGCGTGTGTGTGCGTGCGTGTGTGTGCGTGTGTGCGTGTGTGCGTGTGTGTGTGTGTGTGCGTGTGTGTCTGTGTGCGTGTGTGTCTGTGTGTGTGCGTGTGTGTGTCTGTGTGCGTGTGTGTGTCTGTGCGTGTGTGCGCGCGTGTGTGCGTGTGTCTGTGTGCGTGTGTGTGCGTGTGTCTGTGTGCGTGTGTGTCTGTGTCTGTGTGCGTGTGTGTCTGTGTGTGTGCGTGTGTGCGTGTGTGTGTGCATGTGTGTCTGTGTGCGTGTGTGTCTGTGTTCTCGGCTCCATGAGAGTGCAAGCTGCTGAGGGCAGGGATCTTTCTCAAGCTTCATCTTCCTCCTGCTCAGCACACAGGAGGAACCCAGTCAGCCCTTGTCAGCAGCAAGGACTCTACCACCGTCGTGGGGATCCAAGCGTGTGGGCCCCTGTCCCGTCTTCTAAGCTGACGTCGAGGTGGGATCTTCAGACCTGCATGTTCCGGTCCCCTCCCTCCAGGCCCCTCTCAGTCTCTGCCCCAGTGGCCCTTTTCAGCCGCCAGAAAGCCCCCACTCCTTCCTGGTGCGTGAACTTGGGGCGTTGTAACGGATGCTGTGACGTGTCACCCAGAGCCCTCCGCAGGACTGCAGGACGGATCGCTCAGCCGCTGGCAGCGCCTGTGGAGAGAGCCCTCAGCGGTCCACCCTCTTCGAAAGTGTCCTCCGCTAAAGAGAGCAGCTTTGTGTACGGTCCCCCCCACCCCCCGCCAGGGTGGCCTACACCCAGTGACATTCATCCCAGCTGGGCTCAGGGGCCATCCCAGCCTCACAGCTCCCGGGGGTTGGCCAAGGCTGTCACCGACACCCCATATTCTCAGTGCCGTCCTGTGCCTGGCATGCAGCAGGCCACCAGGACCTACTTGGTTAACAAACAAGGTCCCTGGTGGGGACGTATCGAGGCTCCAATCCAGGTGGCATTTCTGGTCCAGTGAAGACCCAACCTAAGCTACTCTCACCGGATTTGCTCTCGCTGGGAAGACCCTTCTTCAAAGGTGGGGCTTTCTTGTCACCGAAGACCAGCAGGCCACTTTACAAACCCGCCCCCACTAACGACAGGGAGGTGTCGCCCTCTCCCTCGGGCCAGGAAGCGGGTGTCTCCCTCCAGGCACGCGGGGACCCCGTCTGGCCACCATGTGCCCGCGAGCGCCTCGCTTTCCCTCCCCTGTGCAGCTCTCAGGGCGGCGGCTCAGCACCTCTCATAACGGGAGGTCAAACGCAATGAAAGCGCACCTCCCTTGCCCCGTCATCTGAACCCCTACATTGGCTACGACATGGCTGAGGGGAAAATATTGGATTTATTTTTATGAGTTAGTCATCACCCTAAGGCCCTTCAGAGGAACTGTGCGAAGTGAATCCATTCAGAAGGTCGGAAGGTCATAGCTAACTTGTAAAAATAAATCCAATATTTTTCACTCTGTCTTATTAGATTTATATGATGCAGACATCCGAGGGAGGTTTGTTTTTTAAAAAACGTTCATTTTCCTGCGCTATTTAGAGTATTTCTTCCTAGCCTCCACCGGATACCCATTCCACCTGCAGGCTCTGTGGACCATCTCTGGCCGGGTGGCAGCTTCTTGATTTTTAAAAACATTTTTTTAAATGAGTAGCTGAGAGTCCTCACATCTCCCTTCCATCATTTCATCTCTACAGAAGCCAGCACCCAGGTATCTGAGCCCGAAATCACCAACGTGGAGGTTGGAAGTAACTGAAAATATGTGATGGGTGGTGCCACCAAAAATTGACTTTTCATCTGGGAAAAAAAAAGGCATTAGTGTTGGATCAAATGGACCCATTGTCCTCACTCGGGAAACAAGCTATGCCACCCACACACTTGTCTCTCAAGCTCTCCAGGCTGGTTCTCTCTCAGTCAGTGTCCCTCAAATGACAATGAGGGGACATTGGTCACACAAGGGTTTGTGGGGAAAGTCCACCCCCCTTCTTCTCTCTCCCTCCTCATTGTCCATGAGTTCACTTTCTCTAGCAAGAGTGTGACATTTGATCGTAAATGTTTTCTGCTCCTGAATCCAGTCCCCCTCTGTATTAGTTTGCCAGGGCTGTCATAACAAGGGACCACAGACTGGGGGCCTACACAATAGGCTAGACATCCATTCTGGAGGCTAGACATCCATGATCAAGGTGTCAGCAGGCGCGGTTTCTCCTGAGGCCTCTCTCCTGAGCATGCAGATGGCCACCTTCTTGCTGTGTCTACACATGCTCTTTTTCTCAGTGGGCACATACCCAGTATCTAAATTTCCTCTTTATAAGGTTGCCAGTTGGACTGGATTAGGGCCCACCCTGAAGACCTCATTTTAATTTAATTACCTCTTGAAAGGCCCTCCCTCCAAATGCAGTCACATTCTGAGGTCCTGGGCATTAGGGCTTCAACATGCGGGTCTGGGGAGGGGAATGGAGTCTAGGCCATCACCCTCTCCCAGGATGGACACCGAGCATTCTTCTGAGAAGGAGAGTCTGTCTTCAAAAGGCTCACATGTCCCTCCTGGCACCCCACATGCAGCTTTGTGCCAATGGAGTTCTACAAAGACTGGCGGCATTAAATCCCCACAGTAAGAGGGCAATGACCCACGGGTCGTCTTTAAGGGATGTCATCACCAAGGAACTGTCATCTCATAGCCACATTTCATGTTCTGTTGCGTGCCCAAGCCCTTCGCGCCGATCGCCTTCCTCAGACTTGAATGTGCCAGTTATGAACGGCGGGGACGTTGATAGCCCCCATGTTTTGTTGTTTGTCAACCTCTTTCTTGAATCTGAAATCTCAGATTATTGTTCGCAGGAGAAAAGCCAGCAGCCTTTGCTCTGAATTTCCAAGGCCACTTTCCAGCCTGTGATAAGTCCCCAAAGCCAGCCAGATTGATCCCATTGGGCTGGACATGTGTCAGCTCCCCCGCGAGAATGTGAGCAATAATGTCATCAAGCGACTGTCCTGCCTGCCAGCCCTGGCCCTTGTCTCCCACCCCTTTTTGAAGGATTCAGCAGAGAGGCCGGGGCTTGGAGGAAGGCGAGTTCGGGTTCTCCGCTGTCCGCATCAACCAGCCCCTTAAATCTCACCGCGAGCTCCATTCGCTCTTAGGAAGCTGCCCTCTGAATACTGTGATTTTAAGGGCGCTGAAGGGCCTTCCTGCTCCCAGAATATTCACTGTGCCTCAAATTCACTATTAAAGCCACTCCTTTGATTTAAGGAAACATTTCTCAAAGTGTGCTCTGTGGAACACTGGGTTCAGGCAAGTCAGTATCTTGGGCAGTAAGGAAGAGTTCTTCAAGGGAAGGGAGAGAGAATACGTTTTCTTTTGTATATTATTTCCCCAGGTTCTCACACGAGGCCTGCCACATGGGATGTTCCATGAATCTATGTAGAATGATGGTTTAACCGGCCAGGTGAGTTTGGGAAGCACCGGCTGAAAGCCAAGATTGAATTTTCTTCCTCTGAGCTTTGGTCAACTAGGGTAGCTTAGGAAATGCCAGGAGAGGGAGCCTTCCTGCAAACATGTTTATCGGGACTAATATTCTAAAATGCAGTTGCCACCAAGTTGACAGTTTTGCTCTGTGATGTTATAGATTGAGAGTCTCATATGCTGGGTAGCAGGACACGAAAGGGAGGTGGAGGGGTGTCAGCCTGACACAAATGGCCTCCGGGGTGACTTGAGAAGCAGTTGCTTAGACAGGAAATCTGGAGGTTTTGGAAGCTGGAGGACTTCCAAGCCCATTCGAGGGGATTGCTAATTGAAGGTGCTGTCTCTAAAAGGTACTGATTCAACATGTTTTGGTTATATTGGGCTGGAGGGAACACAGGAGTGTTTGGAGCAAATGGATGTCACTGGGTCCCCAGCAGAGTGGCAGATGTCTGGGTCAGGCAAGTCTTCATGAGCATGGGGACAAAGCAGGGGGTGAGGAAGGGTGAGGAAGGGGAAGAATCAGTAGGACAGAGCCCTGGGGCCGGACAGAGCCACGGAGCTGGGTGAGGGTGGGGATGTGGGCCCCCCCCCCTGAGCCCCTGAAGACAAGTGCTACATAGCTCTGTCATGCCCAAGCCTGACCTTGCTCCCTGATGCCACCAAGCAAGTGCCACCTCATCATGAAGAAGCTAAGCTCATTCTTCTCAATCTGGAAAAGAGAGAGAGAGAGAGATGGAGAGACAGAGAGATGGGGAGACAGATAGAGACGGAGACACAGAGAGAGACAGAGAGATGGAGAGACAGAGAGATAGAGATGGAGAGACAGAGAGAGAGATGGAGAGACAGAGAGAGAACAACAGCTCCCATTTCTCAGAGCTTCAATTTAGCTCCCCCTCTGATGAGCTGCTGGCAGGATGCGCAAAAAGCAGTGCAATTTAAAACTCAGGAACCTCGGCCTTCAATAATTCCCAGCTAGGTTCCCGCGCGCGGAAGAGTAAATAACACACCCGCTACAAACGCTGGGAGCGAAATCGCCAATAACAGCTCCACGCTTATGATAACTTTCCCAATTTTCTGCAATCTCCACCGCTTCTCTCGCGACTTGGGAGCCACTGTCACAAAAAGTAATAAACACATCAATCCAAAAGAAAAAAGAGCATTGTGCGGCCCAAACGACTTAACCGATCGAGTTGGCAGCTGGCGGGATGGAGCGGAGGGGCGGGAGCTGAGGCTGCCTCCCAGGGACCCTTCCGACGACGGCGCCCACCCGCGGCCGACGCGGACCCGCACCCGCACCCGCACTGCACGCGCCTTCCCAGTAAGCTAATTGTAGTTTCCAGCGCTCGTTATGGATTTCAGCCTTTGCTGAGATCTCAAGCTCTGGGATTAATTTGTAAATCTCTGTTTAGCCAAAATTTGACAGCTCTTGCTTGGCCTTTGCCTCTCCCCCCGCCCCCCCAAATAGAAGGGACCACGGGAAGGATTCGTCTTGGAATAAAGAATTCCTTCCCTTAAAAAATAAATCCAAACTCTAATAACGCCTCTCAAGTTATTGCCCTCAGATTCTGCAAACATGTACTGGAGACAGCAATTATGATGTTCAGCATCCCTGAAGGTTCCCCCTCCCCACCCAAATAACAACCACAAAAAATTATGCCTGAAAGGGAAACAAAAGCAATTTATGTTTTCCAGTTATCGCCCCGAAAATAGCCAAGGATTACTTGCATACCAAAGAGACGAAATCAAATCTTTCACTACTGCTTTAAAAAAATCCTATTACAAATTACATTTAACTCAGGTGTGTATAGTTGGCCAGTTCTTATCCAATTGTAAATTAGACCAGGGCTGCCTATGGGGAGGCAGAAGTGGCTTTTGAAACATGTCTTATTGACCGGGTGTAAATTACCTGCAGCAGATTTGTGAAGCAAATTTGAAAGCAGGAGATGCCTCCAGGCAACATGGTATCGATTGTGGATTGATATTCGGCTGATTTTCAGGTGAAAAATAAATATTGTTTTAGCAGCAATTTAATTAACAAATCATTGCGCAAACGGTAAGAATATTGTGTTGTCCAATACAGGGACTTAAGCTTGCTTTCCTTTCTTTTTTTTTTTTTTTTTACAATTATCTGATAAATGCTTCGTTACACAGGTAGATTAACTGTCTTTAGTCATCACTCTAAGTCGCTCTGGGAATCCACATAAAGCAAAGTAATGGTTATGGGCACCCGGCTCATTTTTCTCCAGGCTAGAAGCGAGGTGTTCCCTGCTTCTAAATGAAATGAACACACTTCTCTGCAGCACCGGAAAAAACCCGAGGTGTGCTGATTTTAGCAGAGCCCTCGCGGAACAGCTGGACGCCCGGGGGAACGGGAAGGCTGTCAGGCTAGCTCTGTCCTCAAGCTCTCATGCGACCTTGTGCAGATCACTTCGCTCTCCCAGCCCCGGTTCCTTTGTGGATTAGATCATCCCTAAAGCAGCGGTGTGCTGCTAAACAGGCCGCTCTTGCAGGCGCGAGGCCTCGCTTCTAGTGTTTTCCCATTACTCTGACGTGGTGGCGGGCACAGTTAGGAAGAGATGCCTCCAGCCGCCTCGAACCAGCTCCAGCTGCCCACTGCCCCTGAGATGATTTGTCCTTCAAGAATTGCACGAGTTTGCCCTGGCCGGTGTGGCTCTGTGGTCAGAGCGTCTTTGGTCATTTGCACCAAAGGGTCACAGGTTCTGTTCCCAGTCAAGGGCATGTATCTGGGTTGCAGGCTCGTCCCGAGCCCCAGTCCGGGCACATGCAGGAGGCAACCAATCGATGTGTCTCTCTCACATCGATGTTTCTCTCCCTCTCTCTCTTTCCCCCTCCCTCCCTCTCTCTCTAAAAGTCAGTTACATATCTAAACAGCTCACCAGCTTTCAGAAAATTTAAATGCGCATACACAGGAAGTGAATTCTACCTTTATTTAATAATTCACAAGTTACATCAGAACCTTCCAGTGTAGCAGGGCCATGATGATGAATATCAATATGATTTCTCATGAATGATCTGTCCAGAATGTCCAGCTTTTCTCCTTTTGTCCTTTTAAAGGGGAAAAAAAGCAAAACAGTAGCAAAATCATCTAATATGGAGATAGCACCCATAAGAGTTCTCAAAATCTTCCCCAAAAATGATATTTTAAAATACTTTTTCCCCCTAATACAAAAGTACTACATGTGCATTAAAGGCAATGCAGGTAATTTCATGAAGGTCAACGGAGTGAACATGCTTAACTCTCTGCAGTTACCTCACCCAGAGATCAACATATTGGTGCATTGTTCAGTTATTTCCCTCTCTCTCGCTCTCTCGCTCTCTCAAATCAATAACAAAAAAATTTAAAAAAACACACAAGAGGACACTGAATCCAGACACTACAGGAAGCAGGATGAGACAGAAACAATGTGAGACGAGGGAGCAGTGAATGGAGGGAAAACACAATTGATTAATTAAAAACCATCATCTGAACAGCAGGTTGGAAACTGCAGAAAATCAATTTAATGAGGTAAAAGACAAATTCAAGACATTTTCCATTATACACATGGGAAAGTTTGATAGATACTGGTTTATAATGACAGAGAAAAATGACCAAATACTCATTTGAAAAAGGTAAAGTGGCGACTAACAGAACAAAAGTGGGTATTTCCTTCTAAATTATATTTTAATAAAAAGAAGAAATTAAATATAATCTACATGTTTCTTTTAAAAAGGAGGGGAAATCATACAAGCCTAAAAAAACAAAACAAAATAATAAAAAACCGAGCATTACTCTCATAATATATAGAGTGAATATTAAATCCAAACCAGATAAGTTAGTTAACTATTAAATTGAGAGATTCTCAGAGTAAAAGAAAATTCTATTTAGTTAGATAATCCTAAAACAAATGGTTTCAGAGTATTAACTAAGGATATAAAACTGTGAGTAAAATAGTGAGATGGATTTAACATATGCATCTCGAATTTGTATTTCCTGGAACGGAAGATCATAGTCTTCTAAATTTTCTATAGAATATATCCAAGAATTACCTCTTAGCTTTCACGAATGACCTTAATAAATTCAAGAGGATTTCTATAGCTCCTGACAGGTGGTTTGAAGGTTCAGAATTAAGCCAACCATGATGCCTCCTTCATTTTCAAACTTCCATGGCAGAGATCTAAAAATAAGAAACCATCCATAGCTATCCTAGAAAATTGAGAAAAATGCAACTAATGGGCCCAAATTCTAAAGTATTCCTGGAAGCAGCAAAAATAGAGGTGAAAATAATCCCAACAGGTGACAAAGAGCCCACATTCAGTGGGCGGCACGGGGGACCCCTGGGAAGAATGTGGGTTCTCACGGGGCCCAGGAGGACCCCAGCATCAGAGGGCAGGGTCAGGAGGAGGGGGCCCGGCAGCCCGCGGGGTGCTTGACTGTAGACCTCCTTGACCTCCCGATGACAGTCCAGCCGCTGCTGACGACAGGGATGGTCACCTGGGGGAAACCGATGTGCCCTCGTCTGCTGCACTCGCTGTGGCCCCCGGGCCCTGGCCCCTTGCCCGGCAGACTATTGAAGCATTGGGTGGCAAAGTACCACAGAAGAGCCGTCATCGCAGAAAAATATTTTTTCAAAGTATGAGTCACAGTCTTCATATGAAAACTGCAGCATCTTCATTCTCAGATTCCAAAATGCTGAGCTTAGAGGATAAAAACAACAACAACAAAACAATTGGAGGTGGGGGGAGGTGTGGGAACGGAAAGCCAAGCTACCTCTCTGTTTTGAAAGGGAGGTTAATCCAGTTGTCTTTCTTTTTTCAATTGTTTTTCTAGGGAAAAAATATCTAGACACATGTTTTGAGTTGTTTTCCACATTCAGATTGAATAAAAATAATATATTCTAATGTTTTACAAAGTGCCTTGAAATGTACATAATTTCATTTGCTCTTTCAGACGCACCCTTTGAGTTAGGTAGCCCGGGCATTATTCTGCCCACTTAACAGATGACTGATGAGAAAACTGAGGCCCAGGGAAGCGAAGCGGCCGGCCCAGTGCTACCGAGTGGAAGAGCCGACTCCCGAGCCCCAACCTCCTGACTCTCGGGCCAGTGTTCTTGCTCCCTCACCAGGGACCATAAAACCTTGGCCCGAGGAATAAATAAACTTCCTGAAGGAAGAGCTCTGAGCGCTCTCACGGGCGCGGAGAGGGTGCTGAACGAGTGAACGGACCGAGAGCAGCAGCTGTTACGCACGGACCCTTCTGTCCAGAGCTCACCCCGATCTTTCGCGCACTCTTCTCTTTAATTAAGCGGGAGACTGGTGGGAGCCCCCCAGCCCCTGCGCGCCCCTCGCCAGGGAGCCTGCCTCCTGGCCCGCAGGGGAGCCGCGGGGTGCGGCGGGCAGCCCACCGCGCGGGCAGGGCAGCCGGTGACTTGGCCGCGGAGGAGCTGGGCCCCGCGGGGGCAGGGGCTGGCGGGGGCAGGGTGCGTGCCCTCCTGCTGCAGACCAGGCCTCCAGACCTCTCCCGTGTGGCTTGCCCGCGACTGAGGACAGGCTCCCTGAACTATGGAGTTAGCTGGCTCTTTAGCTGCAGGCCTGGCACGAAGATTTATGTTCCTAGTGTGACCACACTCACCATCCATCACGATTAGTTACAATAAAATCTCTCTTCGTGTTTTTAAAAGCCCTTCGAGTTACATTCCATTACGCAGTTAACATATCGCAGATGGTCGGGCCATTGTTCAGCCGGGGAACCAGTTTTTGATCTCTGCAAAGGAGGGCAGGGAACCAGCGCGTGACCTCCTCCGGGGTCCCCGAGCCCCTGCGCTTGGAGCGGAGGAGAGAGGCGGAGAAGGGAGGCCGGGCTCACCCCGGGAACGCAGCGGTCAGGCAAACGGGTGAGCAAAGCAGAAGGGCCCGGGGAAGGCCTTTGCCTCGAGGGACGCTGCCTGGACGTCCCCTGGTCTCTGGAACATCCAGTCTGTCCTTCTGGACAGGTCAGCCCAGCCAGCGCCCAGGCGGCTCCTACCCCCTCGTGCAGTTCCCGTCGGGGGGAGCCCCAGCTGGGAGCTCAGAGGATGCGAGGTGAAGGGACGATTTATCAATGTTGCCCCCCAAACTTGCCGCTTCCTACCTCCTTCCACCACCCCCCACCTGGAGTCTCAGTAAATGGCCCTGGCTGGTAGCCCGGCCCCCAGGAAGCTGTGTCCTGCCCCCCGACCGCCGCTCCCTGCTGGGACTCACGGCCCGGGATTGGAGGGGTGTCCTGCGGGCGGGGTGCGCGGGGGCCCTCAGGGTGTCTGCGGCTCCGGCTCCGCTCGTCTCCAGTCCACACGAGGCAGAAGGGGGGCAGGGGGGGATAAGTGGTGAAGAGGCTGCCGCCTCAGGCTGGACCCTGCGACGAGCCCGGCCTGCGGAGCAGATTCAGCCAGCAGCGCACAGTGGCCCGCGGCTGACATGGGACCTGCGGGGCAAATGCTACCTGGTTCTGCAAGCTACAGAGATTCTGTTGCTACTGCAGCGTAACCTAGTAAAATGGGGAGACCTCAGGCCCCAAACTGAGGGGTCATCTTTGGTCAGCCCCCCTTACCCTCAGCCTCCACGTTAACCCCCAACGAGTCCTGCCGTCCCCACCATCAAACTGTCTCCACCATCAAACTGTCTCAAATGCCCCCCCTTTGCCCCTTCCTGCCACCACCACATCCACCCCTGGCTCCTGGGCCGCCCCAGGACTTGCCACATTATACGATCCCTTGCTGTCCTCCCTTCTGTCCACTCTGCAGCTGGCATCAGTGAAGATCAGGGGATGCCACGCCCCTTCCAAGATTCCCCATAAGCTTTCCAAGAAAAGTCAACCCCCCCCCCGCAGAATTGTCTTGTTTGTTGGTTTATTTGCTTTCTGTCTGCCCCTGCCACTCTAGACTGGAATGTAAGTCCCATGAGAGAAGGGACAATTGTCTTCTTTCTCTGACGCATCCCCAGTGCCTGGCACATGAGTGAGCATATGCTTGATGACTATTTCGCTATAAAAAAAAACAGCTAACATTCATGGAGCACTTACAAGTATGGACTTATTTAATTTCCTCAGCAACCTATGAGGTAGAGACTATTATTACCTCCATCTTATAAATGAAGACGTGGAGGCACAGGATGGTTATCTTACTTGCCCAAGGTCACACAGCTATTGAGTGGTGGACCTGGGATTTGAGCCCAGAGAGCCTGACTCTAGAGCCTGGGCACTTAATTAGTGTGTTATCCTGAGCAGGTCAATGGCTTAGGGGGACTCTCCCAAGCCGCACTCAACCAGAAATAACACCCTCAGCCAGAGCATCTTCCAAGGAAATATATCCATTTCCAAAATCCAACCACACTTCTTCCTTCCTTCCCGTCTCAAGGTTCCTGCAGCATTATGAAAAGAACGCAGACTTCGAAGCCAGACAGGCCTGGGTCTGCTCCTCAGCCTGAGGACTGACTGTGTGTCAGGCACAGGGCCAAGCCCTTAGCACCTGCTATCCCATTTAACAGACAAGGAAACTGAGTCTCGGGAAGGTTGCCCACGTTATACAAGCCCACAAGCAGAGAGAGATTCCAGCTCGGGCAGTTTGACTGAGTGACTGCATTCAGGACACTGAATCCCTCTGGGTCTCGGGTGACTCATCTACACAATGTTGCAAACTAATAATACAACCCCCCCCCCCCAAATCCAGGGCGATGTGCATGTGGCACACAGTAGGCTGTCAGTGGTAGCTCCAAACAGCAAGGAGTCTCCCCCGCCACTGGGCACAATCGCTCATGAGAAATAACTGCCGAGGCTCAGCGCTCAAGCAGCCGGGGGTTTCAGAGACGCGAGAGGAGTATCGATCCACTAACGACCCGCCTAAATCACTAGAAAGCCATCTGCAAACAAAACGCCCTTGAGAAATCATCACTTGTCACCGGCTCCTTAACCTTCACGGCCAGCGGGGTCAGACGGCAGACTTCATTCCCTAATGTCGTGGCGCCCGCCCCTCCCCGAGCCTCGGGCTCCCCGGTTAACAGCTCCGGGGACAGCGCGCTAACCTCCCAGACCCCCCACCACCCAGCTAACGGAGCCGAGCCGGGCCGACCCCGGAGAGCCCCAAATCAGATTCGCTTTCTCTAAGTCCTAATGAATGAGGAGGAGGCAGGGTGCTTCATCTCCGGCTTATCAATTGCATGATCCGTCCTGGGGAGGTGGCCGTGAGGCTGGGCGCATGACAGATCCATCTCATTAGGCGGCAGATTCATCACACCTTCGGTCCCCATTCTAAACGCCTCCCTCTCGCTACTGTCTCCTCGATGGCGCATCCGCTGGCAAGACACAGGCAGGCAGGGGACTCAAAGCCTCCACTTGAAAAAACACAAGATGTCCTTCTTTGAAGGCCTTACTTCATTTATTTCCATTACAAACCTGGGACTCTGGCTCTGCCCAGGCAGCTGGTTGGAAGCTGGCGAAGGGAAGGGGGCCGGGTGAGAAAGACCCCAGAGCAGAGATGGAGAAAAGCAACGATCTGATTTTAGACCTCACACATCAGACCTCAGGGCCCCTCATCGGATGACCTCATCATGGGCATCTCCCTAATTCCAGAGCCCCACAATCTGCCCAGGACTTTCATTGGGTCCTCCGTGGTCTAGGACAGCCTAGGTCCCTGAAGGACCCCGTGAGGACTCCATGTAGCTCAATGAGAGAATTCCGCCAGGGCCCAGAGTCAGGCTTCATCAGAATCAAACCTTTCACAGGGCAAAACCCAGAATCGATCACTCAAATAGACAAAGACTGCTACGGCTCAGACCATCTGCCTGTGGAGAGCAGGACAGAGGACAGCCCAGGCCATTGAGATTACAGAGTCTGCCGCAGGAGTGAGTTCAAGGCCAAATCGGAAGGGTTGTCTCCCATTCAAGGCCTGCTCTCTGGGGAGAAAATGGTCACTTGGTCAAACTGTGACCAGAAGCCAAGAGGCCAGCAGAAGATTTGAAAGAGGCCACAGAGGAGAGCTCAATGTTTGTCTCTATCTTTTAAAGAGTTTAAAGCAAATATGAACCCTTTGTTCCTCTCAAATGCCTTAAAAGAGAGTCGTGATTGGATTTCATCCTGGGCCACAATTTATTCCTTGAGCATCTCTCCAGCAGCTTCCCAGCTGTATCCGCCCCTCTGTGTCCTCTCTCAAGAGCATTTGGTCGACTCAAATAGGAAAAGATCACTCCTTAAAACAGAGATGTGCAGTTACAGTGTGAGTGTCACACAGTATTGTCTTGGACAGGAAGTTAAAAAAAAAACCTTTGGACAGATATGCCACCAAAAGCACAAGCAACCAAAGAAAGAAAATAGATAAATTGGAATCATCACAATTAAAACGTCTGTGCTTCCAAGGACACTATTAGGAAGGTGAAACGACACCCCACAGAGTGGGAGTGTGCTTGTAAGTCATTTGTCTGAGACGGGATCGCATCCAGAAGATATAAAGAACTCTCACACCCCAGTAATAAAAACAGAAAAAAAGGCCTCAATTAAAATATGAGCAAAGGATTTGAAGAGGCATTTTCCCAAAGATAACGTACGAATGATGAATAAAGACGTGAAGACACGTTCAACGCCATCAGTCATTAGGGAAAAGCAAATAAAAACTACAATGAGATGCCACTTCGTGCCCCGCAGGACGGCTGTAATCAGAAGGACAGGCAGCGATGGGCTGGCGAAGACGGGGGGACCTGGAGCCCCCCGCGCTGCTGGTGCAGCTGCTGTGGAAAGCAGTGGGTGGGCCACAGCGAGTTAAAAATGGAAATACCACGATGGGCGTATACTCGGGCTGAAGGAAGGGGCTCGAACAGATATTTATACACCGGGTTTATAGCCAAGAGGTGGAAATTATTCAAATATCCACTGAGAGTAAATGGATAAACCAAACGTGGTGTAGGTGCACAGTGGAATATTACTCAGCCTTAAAAAAGAAAAAAAAAACTCTGACACAGGCGATAGCATGGATGAAACCTGAAGAGATCTTAAGTGAAAAAAAGCCAGGCAGAAAAGGCCAAATAGTGTATCATTCCACTTATGTGGGATACTTCGGGTAGTTGGAGTCATAGAGACAGAAAGCAGAACAGTGTCATCAGGGTCCAGGGGAAAGGAGCTATCACCAAGCGGCACGTTTTCTTCCAAGGGCCTGTCTGCCGATACACTACAACCAGTGAAAATCGGGATGCCCGAAAGTGTTCTTTGGGAAGATATCTGACCAAAAAAATAAATCCAAATCCATTGTCTGATGCTGTTAAATAAGATGTTGTTAAATATTTGGTAGGATTCGTCGCCCCCAAACACAACCTTTGGAAGCCAGCAGGCTCCTCCACGTTCCACCCTCTGCGGAAGCGGGTGATGGGAGGTCACCACGCGTCTTTTCCGCAGCCGGCGTCCAGTTAGCCGTGATGCGGGCAGATAGAGCTCTCGTCTCGCTGCATCAGTTCCTCCCTCCACCCCCTCACTAGCTGGGAGCCCTCCTGAAAAAACAATAGATGCATAATACGAGCAAAACAAAGGAGTCGGGAATAAACAGCTCTGGGAAATAAGTAGGTCAAAATACAGTCAATTTCCAAATTTAAACTTATGTTTGCAAAACGTCCCCTTAACACAGGAGCCTGCCTCGGCCCTGTGGGCTAAAGCATTGAAAGTTGAAGGTGCCTGAGTGGCTGCTTTATCAGGTAGCCTGGAGTTTACCCCGGAGGTTAAGCAATAAAATGGAAACAAAAATAATTTAACAGTTTTGCAGTTAGTTTAACCCAGCAACAGCTCCTTAAATGGCTTTCACCTTCCAGGAGCTTGCCGTGCTCATAAAGCGACAAGATGCATTTCAAAGCTATGAATTTGCTAAATAGAACTTCATTTCCTCTTCTTATTAGAGGTAATTAAATTTATTAGACGTCAGTAAAAGCCTTGTAAACAGAAAATATGAATGCTTATAAAAGTCTGCCCTCTCTTTTCAGCCTAATAATTAAGATGCAACGAGAAAGTCGCTAATAACAGCTCATAATTTATGAGGTGTCACTCAGCCCCGAATCTGAGACATATTGTGCAGGTATTAAACACTGAAATGAAAATAATACCCAGTGAACCACATTATTTATTAAATACATAACCACTCAGAGAAATAAACACATCACACGCGGAACTTGATATTTCTGATGGAAACAGTATATACATCATCTGCTGCTTGGGAATATATTACCCATCAAGTCAAATTCTTAAATCAAAGTCACAACTTGTTTAAATGCGCACTGCCTGTGGCAGCCTGGCAAGCCCCAAATTTCCACTCCACGTTCACCTTGATGTCAGTTTTCAAAGACTGAGTCCCTGTGAAGGTTTTTCAATATTATTCTTTTTAACATGCTCACAAGGAAAGAAATCCCCCAGCAAGCGTTTGTGAAAAAAACAGGAGAGAAGACAAGGAAAAGATTCCAGATGGACGAGCCAGAATCATAAATGAATGAAAACATTTCCCCACCCCACCCGCCAGCACCGAGGGGCTGGATGCACCCGCAGACTCAGTGCCCCCGCCCACGGGTGTGATCTAACCCCACACGGAACCCTTTGCTACTGCAGTTTCAGATGTAAACTTTATCTACAGTCCAGCTGAAACCTGTGCTAATAGATGGTGATGGAGAGTGTAGATGCCATATTCCACCGATTCAAAGATGCCCTTGTTTGTAAGCCACATCATTATTTTGGGTATCGCTAAGAAAGAAAAAATAAAACACTGCCAATGAAAGGAGGGCGTGCCGTCATTGAAAGAGGCACCCTGATCCCGGATCCCCGATCCTGGGGGGGAAAAAAGGCATTTTAGACTCCACATGACAGTCCTTTAAGCTAGACGAGGTTAAGATGAACATCAGTCTTGAAACTGTTATCTTGGTTACAGTGTGTGAATTATGTCTCAATAACGCTGTTATTAAAAGTGTTATTTTAGACTTAATGTGAAAAATCCTAATACTATTGGGTTGTGAATCAGATGGCTGAGAAAAGCCTCATTTTTAAGGTGACAGTTGAGGAAGGACCTAAAGAAGATCAAGGAGTGGACCTAAAGGGAGAAGAGAGTTCGGTAGAGCAAAAAGCAAGTGCAAAGGCCCTGAGGCGGGTGATTATTTGGTTCAGGGAAGCCACAGTGAATGGTGCAGAGAGAAATGCTGGGGGTGGAGAGTGTCATAGGACATGAGATCAGAGAGGTGACAGCAAAAAGGTTTCTTCCCCCCCCCAAAAAAGGTTTCCTCCAGTTTTCTATGAAGTTGAACAAATTAAATATATATATATAGAATATTGTTTACAAAAATTTGGGGGGTGGTGCTATCCATCAATTTCACTCCAAACCCCTACCTTGGTCGCTCCTGGAACAGTTTGAGAACCCGTCTGCCCGAGCATCCCTGCCGGCTTTGCCGGTGGTCCTGCCCAAGGTCCCCTGCGCCCGAGACTGAACGCAGCTCCCAGCACCGGTGGTTCAGGGGACCCTGTGCGGCAGATGGCCTCCAGGCGACGAAGGGACAGGCTGCTGGCAAACCCACTGGAGGCTGTTTATGGTTTGCGGCTATTGTGAATAAATCTGCTGTGATCGTTCCGGTGCAGGTTTTGTGTGCATTTAGGTTTCCTTTTCTGTGGACAGAGGGCTGGGATGCAATTGCTGGGTCATGTGGCGCCCGCGTCCGGTTTTCTAAGAAGCTGCCGAGCCCTTCTCCAGAGCCGCTGTCCTCACTGCCACTCCCACGGGCCACGTCTGCGTGACCCGTCTCTCCGCACCCTGGCCAGGGCGTGGTATTATTGTGGCTTCAAAAATCATAGCCCTTCTGCTAGGTGCTCCCTGGTATTAATTTGCATTTCCCTCGTGGCCAATGGCGCCGACCATCTTGTCACAGGTTTACTGGCCACCTGCATGTCCTCTCTGGATGGTTTTCCCTCCGGTGCTGGACCGGACTGTGTTTTCCCAGCTGGGCACCAGGTGAAGTCCCCGCCAGTGTCCCGAAGCTCTGTGGTAACTTCCCGAATGAGAGACAAGAGATTCCTGTCCCGCATCTCCCCACACCCGGGCTGCGCACTCACCGAGCACGGTTTGGGGATGGAGTCATGACGCCGTCTTTCCCGTGTGTGCGTGCGTGTGTGTGTGTGTGTGTGTGCTGTGTGTGTGTGTGTGTGCGCGCTGAGCACGTGTAATTGAGCTGAGTCAGACCTTTACGATGTGACGCCACCGTCTCAGCAGCCTCATGACCAGGCCTGTGGAATCTGATGTTCCAGGCAAGCCCGGTGCCCGAGTCCATGTCCACCGCACTCGCCCAGCCTTTCCTCAACCTCCACTGGCCGAGGCAGTTGGCCTTTTGCTCTCTTGAGCTGCGCTGAGCCTGGATCCCTAGACTGAATGCTATGCAGCTTGGCTGGAGCCTGATCCCACGTGGAGGTCTTCCCCATTCCTTTCTGGGGGCGCTTCCTCTGCCCCCTTTAATCGCAGACAGACCAAGACCTCCTTAGGCCCCTGAAGTCATGCCCCAAACACCGGCTCAGTTACCTGGCTGCCGTATCAGCCCTTCTGTGCTGACCAAACTCTCCCCAGGCCCAGCCATTCTCAGCTTTATTCCTTGCCTGCTGCCAAGTTCCACCGTGCTCACGGCCGCCTAAGACACAGTACCAGAGCCATGAAGGAATTCAGGGCACGGTACAAAAGTGGGTGTGGCTGGAACAAAGCTGAGAAGCCGGTTTGGGGAGATGGAGTTGGAGAGAGAGGCTGGGGGTGAATTTCAATCGGCCTTGTAAGCTGTGGCCAGAAAAACCTTCAGGGAAGGGAAACTGGGAGTATTTTAGAGCTGGGAATGGTGATGGCAGATCTCTACTCTAGCAAACCACCAGCCAATAAGTGTTTATTGAACAGCTATTATGTGTCAGATAAAAGTTAGCTGGATAGATAGCTAATGAGTTTTCAATGATTTGGGGGATATGAAATGTTATTCTGAGGATTAAGGAGCATAATAAAATGGAACGAAAGATTTGATCCTGTGAACTCTGCCGTCTGTAAAGAGCCCAACAGTAAATATTTTAGGCTCTGTGGGCCCCACAGTCTTGGTCACAGCTACTCAAGCCTGCGAAGGCAACCACAAATAATATGTAAACGAATGAGTGTGGCCGTGTTCCAATAAAACTTTATTTTATAAAAACAAGCAGTGGGCCAGGTTTGACTGGGGAAGGCGCTGTGATCTGCTGACTCCCACTCTAGATTTTACTGTTGTGACTTTTGCTTGACATGCCAGTGTTGGGGATGATGAATCTTGGCTTCTTTGATGTTAAGATCCTGCACCATAAACTCCAGCAGCTTGTTTGGGTCGTCAACAAATCACAAAACTTTTGTGGACCTCTGTGGCCCGAGGCAAGAAGAATTCATGACACACATTTGTTTTCTAGACAAAATTTCTCCTTTCTGGGCTGGAATTGGAGGGGATAGGCCATTCTCATAAGCAACCTGGGACCATCTTCCTCTTTGACATACTTTAGGTTTACTTAGGAGGTGGGTTTGAGAATGTTTGTATTCTTTCCAAGTCTCAGTATATACCAGAAACTTGAAACCCAAGGTCTATAATTCACTTTAAATAGTTTCATTGTTCCCATCTGGGCTTGAATTGCCCCATCTGTAAAATGGGTACAACAGATAAAACCTTCTCTTTGGAATTCATGGCATTACTTCTTTGGCCAAACTGCTTTCTTTAGCCTCAAGCTTTGTTTCAAAATGGGCAAGGGGGCTGAGACCGGGTTAAGAACAGGACTTGGAGGACAGGGGCCTTGTGTCCCTAGGACAGAGTCTGGTATTTAGGGAGGAAAAGGTGAGTGTTTGTTAGAAGAACCCACTTTGACTAAGGCAGAAGCATCAACACTACCAAGAGCTGGACGTGGGGCAGCAAAAGCTTCCTCGCCGTCAGCTCCGCGAGGGCGCCCCACGCAGCCACACTGCTGTTGCCTTGTGCTGGGCACTCAGTTTTGCTGGCCCAAGGCTGTCAAATTCACTTCGATTTTGGCCTCGGCTGGGGCTTCATGCTTTCAGAAAAATTTCCCCACCGCCTTTCACTTGAGGTCTTGGCTGGGATGCGGCTCCCACTCTGCACGCACAGCTCACTTAATGGGCACTGAGAAACGGGAGAAAGCTCGGGGAAGAAAACACAACCCGATCCGGCCTGAACCTTGGGAAACCTACCAGGGTCTGCATCTCTTTAAAAACTATACACAGACATTTCTGGTCGAAGTGAAACCATGCTTCTCACAGAGGACTGGAGACAGCAAATGAAGCCTTAGTCATACACAGTTAGTTTCAAACTTATGTTCCTGCTCGCAGGGAGAAATCAATGTACAGTATATTAAAAACAATCACCGCGGCCCTTAAATGATCCAATAGCTTAGCTTTGAATGCATTCAAGCTAATGGGGGCTTTAATGGCTTCTGACAGATCATTCTATTGATCAAGAGGCTTGTATGAAATATGCTGCCTACTAAACTCTGTTTTGATTTTGAGAAAAGAAAACTAAACGTCCATGGTAAACAGGGCTTGATTGTCCCGCGCTCCCCGAGAGCCCTCGCAGCCTGACCCTGGTCGGGAGCAGCCAAGGGGAAGACAATGAGAATCCTATATACCTGGCTCGCTTCTTGCCCGACTCTAATCAAGGCGTAATCAACTGGAAATCTCTGTCTGAAGATCTGGGGGCTGGGGTGGCAGGAGGGTGGCCAGGGGTGCAGGGTTCTGTGTTGGATGAGAGAGCAGGTAGCTTTAGCTGCCCCGGGAAACTGACTGGGCCCTTTCGGGGTTGGTAGGTTAACTGCGCCTGCTCCAAAGTGAGGGACTGAATTTCCTATTTGAAAGGATTAAAAAGGGGCTTTCGGGTGGGGATGGCAGTTTTGCAAAGACACGAATGAAGGCCCGCTCCCTCCATCCCAGTGCTCTGAGGCCCTGGGTTTATTTTATCAAATGCTGAACATGCCTCTCCTCAGGTCTGGTGTGTTTTGCAGGGTGCGTGGAGTCTGCAAAACATTACAAAGGGGCAGGAGCATTATTCTCCGGGACTTTTCTTGTGCAGGAGGTGTTTGCGTGTCCCCCCCCGGCTTGAAAAGTGAGCCGTGTGCCGCTCCCGTCAGACTGGCCTTGCCTGTGGTAGACACGTCTGCCAACTCTTCCGTCACCCTCTGCCCCCAAATTAAACTGGGTTCACAAAATAAAGTGCCCTCCTTTCTTGGATTTGCACAGGGCTTTAGGGTGCACACAAGTCCTCCCAAATGTGGCTCACAGCTGGGGGGAGCTTTTCCTGCGGGGTCTCCTCCAGCTTGCAGACCCTCTCCCCATCTCAGAAGCTGGCAAGGGCATGCAGGGCACCTTTGAAACTGGCACCATTAAGATGGTCTTTACTGACTCTTCGATTCCTTGCAAGAAGCAGAGGGGCTTCCTGTGGAAAGTCACTGATCAAGCGGGTCAGCGTGGCTCCGAGCACCCAGGGTCTGGAATCACTGCACTACCCCTAAACCTCGGGTGAACTGCCCTTGACCTTTCTGTCCCCATGTGGGGGCACCGCTGTCCTCTGCCTGCACTTCCCATCTCTCAGCAGGAAGCCACTGCACTTACCAGATTAAAAACCACGGCAGAGCCACATGCTCGGAGCACTTATTTGTATTGGTGTCATGTTTAGTCAGTGGCTTTTGTAAAATTGATGAATTTTGTCTAAAGGCAAGTGCAGACAGGCAAACAGATCTGTATCTGCTGTTATCCATTTAGCTTGACACACGTGTGCGGAGGAGCTGTTCTGCCTCGATTCCGGCCGGGCTGATGGAGAGGCACCGCGGGCAAGGCCGCGAGCCACACCGTCGGGAAGGATCCCGGCCGCACGCCGGAGTTAATTAACGCTTCCCCCCCCCCCGAAACAGACTGACCCCGGGACTCCAACACCCACAGTCGATAAACAATTGTTGTACACAGATCATCCATTAGGAGGTGATGGCAAGAATTTTTTTTAAGCAAATCTAAAATTGCAGTGGGTGACCTAATCCCGCCATGGTAATGGGAGTACTAAAGAACCATTTTTCACAGTATCTCATTTATAAAATGTCCACGCCACCCCCTAGGAAAAAAAATGGAAGCTGTGAGGAGCAAATGGGATGATGCGGGGCGGTCACATTATTCTGGTACTTTCTATAAGACATACTGTGAATCACTTAATACGCATGGTCACGGTGACAGACAGTGCAAAGGGCCAGGCGTCACCATCCTCCCTGCTGCACACGCAGAGACCAGAGGGAGCACAGAGAGCTCACGGGCCGCTGATGTCACAGGAAACTGGGAGAGCACCAGAGCCGGTACCGACGCCCGCATGCGCCAGGCCCTCCGGAGGGTGTTTTCTATGCACATCAACCTGTGTAATCTCCCTGCAACCTCAGGTGACAGATGCACTACGACCACCCCCATTTTGCAGACAGGAAGACAAAGGTTTGAAAGGGTGGGTAGCCTCAGGCTCACACGCAGAACCAAGACGCTGCTGCCCCCGGGGTCAGAAGGTTCTGAAAGCTGGTCAGTGGTAGCAGACATGGCAGAGCGGGGGCAGCGGGGCCCAGTCTTCAACGTGGGAGGGGGACCTGGGCAGTGGATGGCCGCAAGGACATCGTGCCTCCCATAGGAACTGGGACTGTCCTGTGAGAAGGACAGTGGAAGCCTCGTGTTTTCCCTTGTTAATAAGAGAGAAACAGGCCTTCCAGGCGATTTCCTGGGGTTCCTAACCGGCCCGGGAATCTCTCAGGTGAGCGAGAGAGCCAGGTGTATCCCCCTTCCTGACAGCCACCGACACCTGCCTCCCAGAGACGGCAGGGCCACAGGCGGGCCTGGCCGACCCCCGCCCCTCCCCTCCCCACCCAGCCCCCTAAGCCGCCTGCTTTCCCCGCAGCCGGGATCCTTACAACACTCCTGGGCCTCCCCTCCCCCTTTATGGTTGTCAAATTGATTTCACCACCGAGATACCCGTGGCTCCCAATGAAACGTAATTAAAAACACCATTTAATCACCAAGTAACAAAGGCAGACTGGATAAACGGCATTACCACTTCAGCGCATTTTAATCCGCGTGGCTCCTCTCCTTCCCAATCTGTTTGGAGAATTGCCTTTTCAAATAAAAATCCTGTCTTCCATGCGCTTGCCTCTGACAGATCTCCAAAATAAACAGTATTTAGCGTGGCAGGGGTCCACATGTATGCAATTTGCCCAGTGGTAAAATCAGCCCTAACTAGAGCAGGGGGAAAAAAGTTGCATTCGAAAATACCGTCCCTCAAAACACACACAAAACCTTCTCCTGAATGTGGGGTGTCCATTATCTGGGGCCTGTGGAATCTCATTTCGAGCACCCCTCGATGCAGTTAATGATGGGTTTAGAAGCTTCTTACTAAAACTGTGTCACAAGCGACACCGTGACCCTGAGCTTTTCTGTCCAGTACCGCCCCCTGGGCAGGAGGCTGCGGGGAAACCGGGGTGGGTGTGGCAGGGCTTCAGGGCTGCAGAGGGAAGCCCACCTCCCTTACTTGGGGGGCTCCCAGCACACCGTCCCCTCTCAGGCCCTCACTCTGGGGTGAGGGACATTCCCAGCGAGAAAGCCGTGCCTTTGGACCGAGGCACCTGCCGTTAGAGACCCTTTGGGATCCAGCACGTAGCCAGAGCCATCACCTGAAAGCCTAAGATTCCCGCTCGAGCCACCGCACCCGTCCCTGCAGGGAGCCCTTGGGCGTCTCGGGCACTGGAATCAAATCCAAACGCCGCCCGGCCTCCTCTCCGCCTGCATCGCCCGCGGTCCTCTCGTTTGTCTGCTTCAGCCACAGTGCCCTTTTCCTGCCCAAGCCCACCCGGTTGCTTTCCCGCCTCGGGCCCTGCTGCCCGCTGCCGCGTCACCGCCTTTCCCTGACCTCCTGGCCCAAGCCACCCTTCCCCAGGCCCCAGCTACTCTCTGGCCCTTCACCCAGGGGGTTCCTCCCCGGCACCTACATCTTATTTACTTGCTGGGCTATTGTCTGTCTCCCCCTACAGGGTATGTTTTCATTCTGGTTGCTACACACCCGCCGCCCTGGCATGGGGGCTGGCACAGCGGAGTCCCTGGGAGGCAGGGACCTGTCCTTGGGTGCCCAGGGCCACAGCACGGCTGAGCTGCGGGGGGAGGGCTGTCTTCAGAGCACTTTCTGAAGAAAGCTGGGACCAGGGCGAGCCCGACAGGGAGCAGGCGAGGACTGGTGGTTCCAGGAGGTCCCGGGGACAAGGCTTCCTGATCCCCCGCCCACACCCGTGTGCGTGTTCCCAAGAAAGTCCTCCACTAGCTCACAGGGGAGAAAGGGCCTGCCCGTAGCCCCGCAGGGAACTGAGTTGATTGTCAGTGGCCCCAGCAGCCCCCTTGTAATCGCCTCTCCTTCCTCCCACTGAAACCCCTGGGGAGCACATGTATAGTCCTCAAACGCGCTGAGCCACCGTTTACTCAAAGCCACCGTTTCTTCTGGGGAAACGGGACCTCGCCTTTTGGCTTCGCTGCAGGTAGTGGTCTCCAACCCTGGCTGCCCATCGCCTGGCCCCGGCCCCACCTACAGGACTCAGAGCTGCCTCACCTGGGCCCCACCCAGGCAAGGGCGCGGCCCACCCACTGGCGTGCAAGCAGAGCATCCCAGAGCTTCTCTTGGCCTCTCCTCTCATCCCCCAAACATTTTTATTGTTTATGAGTGTCTTCCGACGTACACAACATATTAACACAAACAGTCCACGGCAGTAGGGTGACAGTAACACACGGACATTGGGTGAGCACTGAACATTTATTTCTACTACAGGGGTGCGAGCAGGCAGGTCTGGGAGCGCTGACGTGAAGGGGGAGCGAGTCGGGGTGGGGGGCCTGGAGGGCTCCCACTCATCTGAGAGCAAGGAGACAATCAGCTCATGGCCACGCCCAGGGCTGCCAGATCTTCTAAACCCTCGAGACAGCACATGTTTTTATTTTACATGAAATCTCCCAATTTTTCAAATATTGGCCCTTGTGAAATATAACAAAGAACAACACAGGGGGGCTAAATGAAGCCTCAGGCAAGATGGCCCGAGGGTGCCCGGTCTATGACTTCTCTGTGCCAGGCACTCCTCACCCATGCACCTCCACTTAACCCACAAACCCTGCGAGAAAGGGCTTCGTCTCCTCTACTGACAAGGACACCGAGGCTCAAGGGCGTCAGGGAACTCGCCCAAGGTCGGAGACACCCAGTCTCCTGGCTGCTGTGCCTACCGGGATCTTCCTGTGGTCGTGAGCCCCGTGAGCGACGCACACCTTGAGCCAGAGAGGCTCTCACGGCAGGAGAGGCTGGTCCTCAGGGAGCCTCTAACGGGCAGAAATGCTCTTCACCTTCCAACTACTGCAAAGTTACAGAGAAGGCCACGGGCTGGGAGAAGGGAGAACTTTCTCATGATTTCTAGGGGTCACCAAAGGGCAGGAGACATGGGCTGGCCTCACAAGACAAAACTGGTACAAGGACTGAGGAAGGGAGGGGAAAATGTCTCCATAGGGTCAGCTTACTGATAGGGAATCATTCTAATATTTTTATTGGATATTTAATTACGTGTCAGAAATTGTTCAAATAAGTCTGTAGCTAAATAATTTCACTGAATCTTCACCTTGGGAGTTGGTGAAGTATCCCCACTACACAGATGAGGACACTGAGGCACAGTGACGTGCCAAAGGTCACAAAGCTGGTGGGAGTTGTGACTGGGGCCCAGGTTTCACCCTCTGCTCTACGTCGCCTCTCTAATGCTCTGATGTCATCCACTTTACCTGTCATTACCTGCAAGCGAGGGAATGATAGGGAAAAACCCTGCTACCCTGGCTAAATCCATGAGGCAGTGTAAATGGGGCTGTGTCTCTTTCATTAGATCAGGACAACTTGCTAATGGGAGGGTGTCAACTTCATTTTAATTCCAACACCTCTCCATTCCTGTGTGCAGAGTACAGGACCGTACCTCGGGCTTTTCCTTAGGTCTTTCTAGAGGAGGGAGAGGGGCTACTCTCCAATGAGTTGTTTCTTTCATTTATTGCGCCCGAGAGGACGGCAGCTACAGAGAAGCGGAGACCACGCCCTGCTCCCAAGCTCTGTCTGGAAGGGTCGTCCACTAGGGCCTTCCCCGCCGACGAAGATGCTCTGTGGACTGCCCAGGGCACACGTGGCTACTCAGCACCTGAAGTGTGGCTCGTGCAACCAAGGAGCTGAAGTTTTCTCTGCAATTAAAGTCAAATTAAAATTTAAGGAGCCACACACAGCTGGCGGCTGCCGTACTGGACACCACAGCCTCGAAGCAGTGCGGTGAGAAACTGGGACGGACATCCCTCAGCTCTGTGGTCCCCCGGGTGGCTGCAGAGCCACCTGCCCTTGAGTCTCTGTAAAGGCTTAAGAAGGAAGTAGGTTCAGCTTTGTCACAGGCGGGGTCCGCCCTTGTCACCTCCCTTGGCCTTGGGAGCTGAATGGCTCACATTAAAAATGCAAGTGGGGAATATTGGGGGGAGAGGCTGTTTAACATCAGATCAGAGGATCACACTGTGCGGTTTCAAACACTGTCACATTCCCGGGCTCCGTTCCCCAGCTGTTCCTAACTGGGACCCGGGCCCTACAATCTCAAGGCCGCGTCTCCCCAGGCTGCCCTTGCCGAAGCCCTCGGCAGGGATGGAGGAGAGAACCCCAAATCTCTCCCTCCTCCACTGGGACCTGCGCTCCTCCTAGGGCTTTGCCTCCAGAAGCAGACCTCTGAGCTCCGCCACGACGTCTGAGAGGTCGAAGGGCAGCGGCATCGCGGGGTCGCCCTTCTCCCAGTACGGCCGGCACTCCGGCTTCTGGTCCTCGGGTAGAGTTCGGGCAACTCGGGACTGGCATCTGCAAGAGCAAGAACAGGCAATTCACCGACGGGAGGGGCTCCCGGGGGCCCGAACCCCACCGGACCCCAGGCCAACTGGCAGCCACGTGGCCAAACGCCCCAAAGACCGCCCTTCGAGGTGGCGACGCCAACACGGAATGACGAGCGTGTGAGGCAGAAAGCAGGAGTTTACAACAAGGAAGATTGATTGTTCCTTTTTGTGTGTTTTCAATCTTCACCCGAGGATATTTTTTCCATTGCTTTTCAGAGACAGTGGAAGGGGGAGAGAGAAACATCGATTTGAGAGAGAGACGAATCGACTGGTTGCCTCCCGCAGGCACCCCAGCTGGGCCCGGGGATCGAGATCCGCAGCCCAGGTACGTGCCCTTGGCTGGAATCAAACCCGGGACCCTTCTGTCCGTGGGCCGACGCTCTAACCACTGGGCCAAACTGGCCAGGGTAAGAATTGTTCTTTACGGTGCTGGGACTTTTTTTGTTGTTTTTTTCAATTCCCAGATTTGTGAATTTCTCCAGCGGCTCTGGAAAAGCCAATCGTCAGGGAAATTCCGTTACTCTGCCTTTCAAAATGGCGAATTACTTTTTTATTATCTCAACTGTTATTTAAAGGGTGTGATTAGGCCATTATCAGATTTAAATGTTTGTGGGGTTTCGATGTATTACTAGATTCCTGAGAAAGATGAAGCTGAATTTACGGCATGGAAACGTCCAAGAACAGATTAAACAATATGACAGGCCAGGACTGACTTTGGAGGTCCCGGAGATGCGCACACGTCCCCGCCTGCTGTGCTCAGGAAAAGGCCCTCCAAGGAGAGACGGGCTTATAAGGATATATGCAAATGGAGGTTAATAATCATTTCCGCTGATGAATAGGTGGGGAAAACTTCCACAAAATTAAATTAAGAGGCTAGCAAGAGTTACTCCCCAAGGAAAACACTTAAATCACGGTTTTTATTAAATGGATTATTCATCAATCGCAGAGAAATTAATTATCACCTGCGACTAACACACAGCGTTGGAGGAAAAAGTTGGGGCAGCCCCACCACACCCTGGCGCGCACGGCCCCGCTTATCCGAAGCTGGCCTGGCAAAGGCCAGGGGCCTTCGCTTTATGCATCTGGAAGGAAACAGGACCAGGAGACGCAAACTGCAGTCAGGAACAGGCCATTTCTCCACTCTGGCGGCGACAGGCTGCGCGCTGAAAGGAATACGGACGCTCCTCGGCTTACGATGCGCTTACGTTCCGCTAAACCCATCGTAAACTGAAAATATTCTAAGTCGAAAATGCGTTTAATCCGCCTAACCCACGGAGCCCCTCGCTCGGCCCGGCCTACCCTAGCTCAGAACACTTCCACGGGCCTCCCGTGCAGCATCACCCAACAAAGCCGGCTGAGGAACAGAGTGGTCAGTATCCTGTGCAGTGACTTTCCTACGATGTCGCTTCCGCCACCGTAAGCTGGGGGCCTTGGGGACCGCCTGCACTATGACTGCACGTAGAAGAGTGGCAGGGGCTCTTCCCACCCCACCCCGTGTTCTCCCCATTGTTCCCTAAATCAGTTAAGAAGGGGTCCTGCCCACTATTTGCCTTCTGTGCCGGACTCGCTGTGAAGACATGAGAGAATGGAGCACCCCGGCCCTGTCTCCGAGCGCGATGGTAGAGCAGGCTCCGAACTCCAGGACACCTTCTTCTCTGGGGAGTTATTAATGGTGAGGGGATCCCCCCAGGAAAACATACTTCAACTTAACACCTATTTTCTCGTGGGCTTAATTGCCGGGCCGGCATCCTCGGCACTCCATCCGCCGCACATTACACATAACATCCCAATATATCTTCAGCTCCGCGTCGGCCCTGATAATAGCGCCTGTTAACATGCGCTAAGTACTATTATGTAGCACATCACTTCATAAATAATAAGATTAGCTGACCTCAGGGCCCCAAGAAGAGTAATGTGTTTAAATGTTCTCATTATTTATTTAAAACAAGAATTAAAGCAACAGAAGCTGCTTCTGACAATCCTCTTAGCATAAATATTAAACTGTTTGCACTGATAAGCCCCGCACAGCACCCGAGAACAGAGGGTGTGTTCGGCAGGCTCCTTGGTAATCGGTGCTGGAGACGGTGCCGCTCGCTGCCCTGGTTCCGAGGGCGCCTCTCTGTAGGTCCAGAGACCGTCTCTGCATCACACACAAGCGATGGGGGAAATCAGCATTCAAGGGAAGCCGAGACTAATTACAGAGGAGCTCGGCAGGGCTGTTTAAACTGTGCTTTCTTCTCTGCCTGGGAACCAGAGAGTGACGCTCAATGCGCAAGGCAGGAGAAGTTATTCCAAATTGAGCATCCCGGCCTGGCAGCGGAGGAATGATCTGCACACACATTATCCTGGTTGGCAGATTAAAGGGCTGTGAGAAGTGTTCACCCACCTGGAATATCAGAGGTCTGCAAAAAGTCAATAGGGCCGCTTTCTCACCTGTCAGTGGGTTTCGAGCCCTCACATCGAGGAAGCGTTATCGAGATATTCCAACCTGCTGCACGGGCGTGCTCAGGCCGCGGTGCACAGTCTCCAGCCCACCAGCTTTCCTTCCGGCTGAAGGTGCACCACGATTTTCTGCCATCGCTCTTCTCAGCGAAGGGCAGGCTGGTGTGGGAACTACCTCCAGTTCACGCAGGCCCCGGGGGTCAGGCAGAGCCCCTGCTGGGTTTCTGCGGGGCCTTAATTTAGATCTTTGGAGGCTGCTCTGAAGCTCTTCCTTTAACGCCCTGTGCTCCTTGCCAGTTTCCTAAGGCAGGGGTGGGGCCCAGCATTGGGCCTGGCGTTCGAGGCGATGTACGTACCTACGAGAAGGGACAGTCACCCCAACTCAAACGATCTCGTCTGATTCACCATCACCCCCGACTGTGGAATTGAAAAGGAAAGGGCTGAGAATTACGTGGAGGCACAGACTCCTTTGGGTTTAACTTCTCTTGCTCAAATCACTCCTCTCTCCCTTCTGTCTCCATTTCCTACGCCGGGGAGGCCGGGAGATGGAGGCCCGGTGGTTAAGGGCACGCTCTCTGGGCACCCGGAGCGCTGCCTCCTAGGTGCGTGGCCCCCAGGCAGCCGCTTCGGGTTGGTGTGCCGGTGACACGAAGTAAAGCTGGATTGTTTCTTGGCACGTGTACTAACAGACCCTGCGAAACAAAGGGGCCACACGTTCTCTCAAGAAATGTTTCAGAAATGCCGGCTGGTGGGTATTTGTCATCTTGCGTCTGTTCCCACCTTTCCCGCAAACAGGACTCTAATTTTTCCGGGAGTCCAGCCTTCCACACGCGCAGTGGTCTGAGTGGGGCGGGTCCCACCTCTACAGCCAGGGCATGGCCATGACCATCAAAGGGGATTAGTGCACCCCACTCTCCCAGCTGCAGGGAGTGGTTCAGGGGAAGGTACGTGACCCAGTCGGGGCAAGATGGAAGAGTGGAAACCAGAGGACTGGTGCGGAGCTGAGAGAGACTTGCTAATCCCCCGGCCTGCGGACTGTTAGAATTACCATCTGGAGCTGCCATGGTCATTTTGATCTCATGCAACACGAGGCTGGGTCCCGGCAGAGACTGAGTGGCTGGATCAAGCCTCACCTGAAGCTATGTATGCTTAGGCTTTTCCAGGTTCATAAGCTGTTACTGTCCGAGTTAGGTTTCTCTGTCGCTTGCAACCCGGAGCCCTGGCGGACGTGCTGGCCATGCTTCTCTGCCCTCAGTGACTTCCTGCCCTGCCCACCAAGTGGAAGCTGACGGTCCTCTCGCCAAACCCAAATGCTGACAGAGGGTAGTGTACGCAGAGATCGTCTGGGTAGAAAAGCATGAGACACCGGCTTTTGCTTTTGGTTCAGATAATGTTGCTATTTGGGACAAATTTCCACCCAGGAAGCAAGAGAGTGCTGGCTTCACCCACACCGGCCTTTGCATGAAAATAAGCCGTCTGAATGACCAGGGCTGGATGACCTTTCTAAAGAGAGTTACATTTTTCCCAGTGTTCCCAAGGATAGCAGATCATCCCGAAGCTGGCCAAACAGCGAGAAAGTTATATTTCCCCCTTTCAACCTTGTCCTCTTGTCTCCCATCCTAAAGGAAAATCATTTTTAATGCTTTGGGTTTGCGAAAAAACTTGAATCTACTCAGGAAGCCCTGCTCCTTTTGTGAAGCCTTGCAGGGAGCGGAGGGAAACAGCACATACTTCATCCCTCTGCCTCCCAAACTCACATTCTTCCAACTCAAACAACTCTTTGAGCCTCTCCCAAACTCTTGCTGCTTAGGAATGGTTCTCCCTGAACAGTCTAGTGACATAGCGGGCACCGGCTGGTGGCCCATGAGCAGCCTGTCCAGACGGGACCCTCCCCCAGGTGTGACTCACGGGGCCGCCGCCCGCTGATTTCCCCCAGGGCCACACTCGCGTCCAGATGACCAGGACGGCGGCTACATTAGTGGACGCTGGTCGCCGTGCTGAAATTAACCACTTTAGCTAAAGTGTGTGTTAATTATGGGTATGCAAGCAGTCAATAAAAGGTTAATGCAGAAGTCAAAGGAGAAATTTCTTCCCTCATTGCATCACGTCACAGACTAAATGACTAACACCAGGCTCCATGTTTTTAATCAATAGGTTTTACAGTAATGTGCTGGCCATTGATTTTTAAGAAAACACGTACGGTCTTCCTTCTTGTCCCTAAATTTTGCCACAAATAAAGAAGGACAGGTAACACTTCCATTAGTCTTGATGAAGCAACGAAGAAAGGTTTCAGGAGAAGTGGTTCCTGCTGAAAGATTCATCGGGGTAAGCAAGCTTTTAAAAAAAAAAGTACAAAAAAACTCACCCTCGATGAGGAAATATTACCAAGTCCGGGCACCGAGGAGACAAGAAAAGTGAGCTCCTAAGAGAAGATTCTTTAATGGGGAAGAAGGGAGCAACTCTTGATGAAAATAACAATTCCGTTTTGTACACTGTTTAAACCCCGCAAAGAATCTTAAAGCACAGCCCTGATTTATCCGGTTCTCAGCACAACCCGAGAGGCGGGAGGGAGGCGTCGGGTCCCCGTGCGGAGCGAGGGCTCCCCGTCCAAGGCTAGTCCTTGGTCAGTGGGAGGGAGAGGGCTGGGCTGACCCTGGGCATCTGGCCGGCTGCCCTGTCCACTAGGTTCCACCTTTCCCAAGGAGCCCCATTTGGACTCAAATGGGCCCTGGTCCTGCCACTTAGCTCTTCTTGCCAGATTTAGACCTTCAGGAGACTCCGAACCATGTCAGGGGGAAGAAAGAAGAAAAACATTCCCCCCTCCCCACATTTCTACAAAGACTATTATGGCAAATGACTGATGAGATGTTTTCTTACATAATCATTTATAATCTATAGGAAAAAAAGATACAGGTTCATCTTTTAAGACCATAAACTGCCCTGGCGGGTGTGGCTCAGTTGGTTGGGTATCATCCTGTGCATCAAAGGGCTGCTGGTTCGATTCTCGGTCAGGGCACATGCCCCAGTTTCAGGGGGGGTGCAGGAGGCAGCTGATGGATATTCTGCTCTCACATCAATGTTTCTCTCTCTCTAAAAATCAATAAACATGTTTTTTAAAAAAGACCATAAATTACTTGTAATTACATTCCTGGGGTGACCTGAGGAAACCCTCTCAACCTCTCAGCTTCCCCAGCTGTTCCATGATGTCGGCGCTTCATGGCTTACGTGAAGGTAAAATCAAACAATGTCTCTAAAAGCCCTTTAAAATGTGCGAGGATCCCACAGATGTGGAATTGTGCCTCAGTATCCCTTTTCCCGTGTGACACAGGTCCTGTTTTTAAAACTCGGCTGATCACACAATGTCAGCCAGAGCTGTTTGTCACACTCACAAATAAAAACGAAAGAAGCCACACTTCTAAAGACAAGAGCAACTTAAACTAACAATGGCAGAAAATACCTAGCAACTGAAAAACAGCACCGTTCCGCAAGTCAGGGTGTTTCTATTGGAATTTTAATCGACGATGAGGGATGGACAGTCATCCTGTCTCAGGTCACAGGGAGCCCATGAGGGTGTCAGCCTTCGGCAGACAGTCTGGGCCGTAACAAGGCGTAAGAGGCCTCAACAGCATAGAAAACACTGGCACTGCGCCATATCAACCTACAAAACCCAACCAGCAGGGAAAAGTGGGAAATGACAGGTAAAGGGACAACCGTCTCCTCGATGGCTGTGTGTTTGGAGTGAGCACAAGACCAACACGGGAGGGAACGTTCTCCGTTCCTCTCAGTCTCTCTGGGCCCATCAGAGTCCTGGCATCTCGTCACACACAGTGATTCCAAGGGTTAAAGGTCCGCATTTTCACAGCACGTGGCATCTGGCTCCCCGACGGTACCTCATGTACAGTTTCAGGGGTTTCCCTGCTAATTCGGACTGTCCGTGGGGTTTGTCTTCAGCACTACATGTCAAAGCCAACCCTGAGTTAGAGGCCACCCCATTACACTGCGTTTGACTATCCTACTGTGCTCTGCTCCAAATGACCAGTCTTAGTCGTGGTGAGGAGCGTGTGCCGTCCAGTCTATAACAATCTCACCCTGGACACGCTCCGTCATTTGAAAAGAGGAGAGTGAGCTAATGAATTTATCATCTGTCTTCTGGGACTTCTTCTTACTGTGGACACCTTTGCAAATAGCACCTTGTCACCGCCATCACAAGGCTCTGCTTTGACAAAGGTGGTTTTGAGAAATCGGCTTGTTAAGGAGTGTAATTCGGTTTACCCACCGCAGAACCACTAAGCAAACCGATGCACGAAGGAGGTCCAGCCGAGGGCACGCGCCTTCCCTCCGAAAGGTTTTTAACCCCTTGCTCTGCGGCGCATGTGAACGTTTCCAGATCAGCTAAGTCAACACACATCAGAGCAAGGAAAAGCCAAGCTTCGGCCCGGGGATCCGCTTCTTTTTTATTTGTTTTATTTCTTGGGCCAATATACCTTTCCAGTAGGGAGTGTATGTCCACCATGACCACCTGAAAAGCTGGACTGGACGTAACTTCTGGGCCTCGCACTCCAGGGAAGAAGTAAGAAGCCACCTTCGGGGCTTTAGAAACCCAATGTCCCTGGAGCTGTTGGACACCAAGATGATGCTGCGGGGCCACATGGAGAGCCAGCCGCTTTTCAAGAGGTGGTGGTGCCATTCAGCATGGACAAGCCTGCTTGTCTGCGTCTCCGGCAATCCATCTGCCTGTTTGTGGGACACTCGCTGGGAGGAGAAGGGAGCAGAGCAAAGCACACTGCTGCCCAAGGCTGTGTTCAGCACATTTATTCAGAACTCAAAGGCATTTACTATAGAAACAACAGTTTTCATAGTTCCCGGGACTGCCCCTCAACACCAGCACTACCGAACACTTCTCTGAAACGTAACAATAACGTACTGTATAGCCCAGTAACCATGACTCTCAGAGGGTTTTGTTTTGTGTTGTTTAATGAAAAGGGACATTTAGAGATCCAATTGGGATTCCAGGAAGAAATTCCTCTTGATGAGGGTCTCCCGTCCTCCAGGCTTATGGAAAAGGGGCTTCTTCCCGGGACTCCAGGTCACCGCTAAGACCTCCTCTGGCCTGTGTGGCAAGGCCTCCCCCAAAGAGGAGAAGACCCTGCGGTGAGGGGTAAAGGTGCCCGGATAGTACCTCCGAGAGGTCAGGAGAGGAAGAGACGTGGGTCGCAGGTGCCCCTTGCTGGGATAAAAGTCGGGGACGCTCTTCCGTCTTGGAATGCCTCCAAGGCACCTCCACTCTCTCCTCCAGGGTCCAGTGGTGTGCTGGCCAGCTTCCCTTCTAATGCCAGCATCTGCTGCCTCCTCCAGGGCTCTTCCCCAACCCACAAGATTGCACCATGCAACCCCACACCTCCCGCCCCCTCCGAAACTGCCCTGGTAAGGTTTTCAGAGGTTTCTGTTGACATGGGAAGATAACTACAAAGGTCTATCTCGTGCCAATGCTCCTGCAATGACATCTCCTCTCAGACCGAAGGACTAAGTAATAGTGACAATAAAAACATCAGTGGTGACTACCAAGCATCGGCACGGTTGGTGTACACCCTCTGTTTAAATGCTTGTCCTCAGAGCGAAAGCTGAGGCCCAGAAGATTAACTAAACAAAGGAGAGTCAGGATTTGGGAAAATTCTCTGGCTCCAAATCTCAAGTCCTTTGTACTTTTCCAAAATACAGACCTCATGAGAATTATTTTGGGTCCTTGTTAAAAAATCTAGTTTTCCAAAGGCACCGAGCTCCAGGTCCGACTCCCCAGAAGAGGGCCTGTCGATCTGAACAGTCACAAGGTGCTCTCTGGATCAGGTGTGAAAACTCTGCGCCATGTTAACCTGCCATAAAGGGCCTCAAAGATGCTGAAGGTGGGACACGGTGGGGGGGACACGTGGGTGTCTTTGGGTTCATAAAGAACTCACATTAAAGCCCCGCCGGGCGTGGCTCAGCGGCTGAGCATCGACCTAGGATCCAGGAGATCAAGGTTTGATTCCAGGTCGTAATCCATTCATACTCCTGAGGTCAGGGCACACGCCTGGGCTGTGGGCTCGATCCCCAGACGGGGGCGTGCAGGAGGCAGCTGATCAATGATGACTCTCTCATCACTGATGTTTCAACTCTCTCTCTCCCTCTCCCTTCCTCTCTCTGAAATCAATAAAGAGATATTAAAAAAAGAAAGAAAAAGAACTCACATGAAAGTCACCTCCGTTTCACAGAACACCAGGCTCGGGGCCGGCTCTTGTAAACCTGCAGCTGCTACCTCGAAGGGTCCAGCACGTAGAACAGGCCTCCTGGGGTCCTCCCCCCGCTTCAGGGACCCGACAGGCTCGTGGAACCACTTAATACGTGAGACTGCTTGGCCCACCGCTGGGGTGTAAGCCCGGGAGGCGGAGGGTCGAGAACAATTTTATCCCCGGGTTCATTTGTCGGCTTGTCAGTTACATAATGATAGTGATGAATGGGCTACCTTGACGGCCGAACATTTAGGAGCCGCTGACCTCTGATCTCTGGTCACATGATAGGGTCACCTGAAACTGGCATGACTTCTACCTGGCCAAGGGTAACAATATAAAGGTCAAATAGGCTGGACGATTATATGTACCAAGTCGGAGGCAGCTCGGTTAGGAGCTTTAAGAGGGGCGGGTTGGGTTCCCCGGCACACAAAGCTATGGAACCACTGCAGAAATGCGCTCAACAAAAGATATACAATTTCAAAGCGGTCTAGAGTAGCTTTCCTTGCAAGGGAATAGAATGAGCTCATTATTTTTAAAGGGCAACAATGAAAACAAACACTTTGGAAGAAAATGTATTCTGCCCGTGACTCTGCCGTCGGGGGGGAGGCGCAGGCGTAGGACTTAATGAGTGATATTAATGCTGTACCTGCACAGGGCAGACGGTCCGATTTGGTGCAATTACTGGAACAAAATCCCCACCAGGTAACAGCAAGCCCTCCTTCCAGCCACAGAATACGGTCTCTCCGCTGTCCTCTGTCAGCACAGCACCCCACAAAGGGCTGTGATTGACAAAAGATAACCCTTTCCAAATTTCATGACTTCCTTGTTGCTTGAAACTTAAGTCAAGTTTGCATGAGACTGTCTCAAACTTCAGAAGGATTCCAGAATAACTTAACCATCAGAAATTCAAGGCAGCTGTGATTTTTTTTTTTTTAGATGCACTGTAATGTTTTTTAAAAACACTTCTTCTGGAAAAATCTGAAGATTTTTAATTCTTGACTATCTGGTTCAATTCCGCTTACTCAGAACCAAGATAATGGCAGTCACGCAGGTAATGCAGTTATGGGAATGAAAGAGAAAAGCTAACATATTGATTTCCCGCGTCTAGAAATTGCATCACCCAGGGAAGGAGCAGGTATCACGGAGGAATCTGACGCACACCAAGAACCTGTTTCCTACAAAGGTTTTCTCCAGCAAAGTCAAAGACTGACAGACAGACGGCCACTGCAGCGTCATCCATTCATTCTCCGGAGAGGTGCGCAAGGCGAGGGACAGCGGCTTACGGGGGGCCAGCGCTCTGACTAGGGAATGCTCCTTTGAGTTGTAAGCTGTGAGATAAACTTGAGTTGATGGCGCCCCATCTGCTCGCCTGCCAGTCTCGCCCCTGCACTGCTGCTTTCAGAAATACTGCCATGGGCCCTTGCTTAATTGGTCTTTGGATGCTGAGAAACATCTCCCAAGTTTATTTTAACTTTCTTCAGAACAGGGGGCTGCTGGGCCTGTTTCTCTCCTCTTCTGTGAGCACATTCACTAAGAGGCCAGGCACACTTACAGTGGAAACTCAGGGTAGCCCGAAACCCACCGTGGGGCCGTCCAAATTTGGAACCAGGGAGAGAGAGATGGGCCAAAATAAAACGCCGCGTTATCAAGGACATACCGGTCTTCTGATTTAAAAGCTGAGTAAATGTCAAAATTCTTACCACAGCCCACACGTCCCCTGGACCTACCCGTCCCCACCCGATTCCTGGACCTTCTCTCCTTCCATGTGTCCCACTGTTCACTTTGCTCCAGTCACGCCGGCTTATCTGCCTTCCTCGAACAGGCAGAGAACACTCTCAGGGCACCAGCATCTGCTGTTTCTTTGACCTTGGAGGGTCATCCCCTAATCTACCCTCCTGGCTTGCTCCCCTATCCTTCAGGTCACTGCTTAAACATAATCCCATCCTCAAGGCCTTCCTTGACTTAAGATAGCAACATCACCCCTCCCTTCCCCTCCATCTCCTTTCCCTGCCATATTTTTCTCCACACTTGATACCCAGTGTGTGCGAGTGTGTGTCAGATAAGCTCCCTGAAGGCGGGGATTTCTGTCGATGTCCTCCAAGCCTAGAGCGGAGTCTGGCCCATTGTAGTCACAATAAACACAGAGGACTCCACAAATGATGGAAAGCAACTTACACCCGAACTGTATCTCCTCGGAACGGAACTACTTCCCCGGTGATAGGACCAATTTTATAATAAGAATCGTGAAAGTACTAGCACAATCAGAAGAGGATAACGATGGCGTTGCCTGCTGTCCTGGAGGACGTTACGGTACGAAGAACACCCGGCTGGGAATTCAAGGCCCAGCTCTGCCGTTACCTTGTCCTGTGACCTTGGGCAAAACCTTGACCTTCTGGCCATCGATCCTCAGATCTGTAGCGTGGGGCACTGGGTTAAACACTCCCTAAGGTTCTTCCTGTCTCTAAAAAGATGAGGTTTTTATATGTAAACATTACCTCCAGGAGCCTTATCTCATGTGACCCTCACTGCTAGGGCAGGGAAGAGAGGAGTCATCAGTCTGGGGGACCAGGAGACAGGCCCCCGGCTCCTCTGCTCAGGGAGGACAGCCGACCGACCCCCTCTAGCTCACGGGCTGGAACCCGGCTGCTGGCTGCAGCTGAGCCTGGGGAGCGTAGGTCTGAACTGGACGCACTGCCCTCTCTTCTTTCCGCCATCAAAAGAGGGTCTGCACCGAGGAAGGAGGGGAGGGGGCGGAATGAGGAGGCCGGGCTCTGTGCCACGCAGCGTGAGCAAAGGGACGTGAAGATCACTGCGGGCAGGGCGAGATGGTCGGAGCGAAGGCAGCGGGACCACGAGGATGAGTGGGGGGGCGGGGCGAGGGAGGGTGAGTCTGGCGAGAGCGGTGCGGCTGGCACCTCTGGGGGAGAGGATTTTGGGTGAGAGTGAGTCACCTGAGTCGCCTGCTGGTCAACGGACAGCAAGGGGGCCACTGTGGTGACAAAGGTGACAAGGGAGGGAGGACAAGAGTCTTGGAAGCCCCTGGGCAGATTGATTTTATTAAGACGGGAAAGTACTGAAGGGTTTTGCAGGGTAGAGGCGGGATCTATGTCCTTGTCCTCGGCAGAGAGCCTCCAGCTCCTTCAGAACCGGGTCAGCCGAGAAGAGCAAACGTCTAAGCTCAACTACACGCGGTTTTCAGGTGATGAAGCAAAAACATCCTCTTTGAGACTCTCCTCTGGCTGATGGCCACTCCCCACTCCGGGGCTGAGGGGAGCGATGGCTCTGAACCTGACCACCCGGGGCCTTGCGCTGCAAGAGAAAAGAGGAGCTGCAGCCGGAGATGCGGTCCCCGGTCCCCGTGGTCCCTGGTCCCTGCGGCGTCTCTGCAGGACCCAGCTCGCTTCCAGCTCACCGCCCTCCTCTCGGGCCTGGGTTCCGCTGGGGGGAGGGAAATCCTATATGCTGGGAGCCGCGGGGCTGAGCGGCCCCTGGGTCAGCGCTCGCTGGGCTTCTAAAGTGACTTGGTTTGAAAGGCGTTTTTTAAAATTGTGCTTCACCGGAACGCAAATTCTGCAGCCTCCCTGAGTCTGCCGAGCCGCCAGTGCCGCCCGCGGACAAAGCCCAGAGGCGCCCGGGAAGGCGGGACGAGCCGCCGGAGCGACTGCCTTGCGGGTGCAGCGTGGCCCCCAAACTGCGGGCTAACTGGGTGGGTTTCTCCATTAATCATCACAAGGACAGCTTTCCCACCTGGGTGTCCCTGAGGACAGCGCCAGGCGAGAGACAAGCCATTATCTATTTATTACTTGCAGTCCGTACTCCCTCGTCCTCAGCAGGCTGGTGCAAGGGTCCGTCTTTCTCTCACTCTGGGGTGATCGGGTTCCCCAGCACCAGTGGGGTGACCTTGGGAAGGGCCCTGAAGCAGCATTTTGTCATCTGTCAAGCTGAGGCAGCCCCAGAGCCCGGGGTTCTGTCCAGTGAATACTCAAGCGTGAGCCAGCGCCGGCCACCTCGTCTCAGAGCCCCTGGCCCAGGAAGAAGGCTTTTTCCTTGGAGGTAAATGAGTGAGGCCACGTCCTTGCCAAGTGCCAGGTAGAGATGGGGGTGGGGCGGCAGGCGAGTGTCTGTGCAGGGAAGACACCCTCAGGCAGTCTGCGGATCCCTGCTGCCTTCTCATTTGCCAAAATTCAGGAGGTCATAAGGAATCAAAGGACGTCAGCTTGTGCAAGATGTCACGATAGAGGAGTCTGGGAACAGAGGCCCGTTACAGGCGACGGATGGGGAAGAGGGGCACTCGCGGAGCGGTACAGGAGGGGCGCACTGGGAGGGGGCCAGGCCAGCCAGCCGGGGCTGGATTGTAACCTGCTGCTCCCCTGCCTGGCCTGCCAGGAGCCGGGCTTCTCAGCGGACTGTCAAGTTAGAATTTACACTTTTTGGACGGACACTTCTGCAGTCAAAACCACCTGGGAGTTGGCACAGGACACCTTACTGAGGGTCCACGATGCTTCCTCTGCAGGGCCAGCTGGCAGGTCAGCCCAAGAGAGGCTGCAGGGCCTCGGACACTGGGGGCTGCTCCTGATTTAAACCGTTCTTTCTAGCTGGAGACTGGCTTGCAAAGGACCTAGTGCTCAAAGGCACCCAAGGTCAGTAATGAGGCCAAGGTCAAATGTCTAAGCGCCATCAGCAGGTGGCCAGCCTCTGCGGTGTGGACACAGGGGTGCCAGTTCAGCATTCCCTGCGAGAACAGCTCTTGCTCTGGCCTCCAACCAAAGCCACCAAGTGTCCCGTTCATTCATTTTTTTTTTTTCTTCCCAAATCTATGGGGAAGGGGGGAAAGAGGTAAAGGCATTTTAAAATGCAACTATGTTAAGGAGGATAATATTTTAATATTTTAAGTCACCTCTCGGATAGATCGCGCTGCTTCCTGGTGAGAGAGACGCATGTGGGCTCTGCCCCCTGGGGAGACAGGAAGAGGCAGGGGTCTCCAAAGCCCGACTCTGCCTTCCCCACGGTTCCACCCAGGGCTGGCCACCTGAACAGCCTTCTGGGAGGGACTCGTTCAGGAGGCCAGCAGTCACAGGCTAGAAGCAATTTGATTGGTTCCAAGTTAAGGTCCTTTCTCCACTTGGCCTCATGTAAGCACCTGGGAGTTCTGGCGCCTAACTTACAATGATTTATGATGTTCTTTCCCAGGAGAAAGGTCTTTGGACAGGCAGCGAGTGAGTCTGAGAATTATTTCTCCATGGTGGGAACAGGATGTGGATGAAGGGACAGGCTCAATGGGAAAGAATCCGAAGCGCTCTCCTAAAAGGGAGGGAATTCCCATTTTTCAGCAAGGCAGTTTTTCACACCCACGGCCAGCTCTTTCTAGACTTGAAATCTGACAGGACCTCTCTTCTTAGGGGTTAATCTTATCTCGTACCCCCTCAAGTTTAAAGGCGAGGTTAACAGATTTGCTCAACACCTGTATGGCAGAGCCAGGAGACAAGAATCCAGTTCACTGTGGGCTTACTTGTGTTTTTCTTATTTAATGCTCTAACTGTAAATAGCTGACATGTTTTGAGGCTATATTTCATGCCAGACGGTGTTCTAGTAAGTGCTTTACTCATGGAATTCTAATAACCCTAGGAGGTTGGTGTGATTATTACCCCCATCTTACAGATGGGAACACTGAGGCTGAGTTATGTAATGCGCCCAAGGTCACAGAGATCGTACATGATGAGGCCAAGATGTGAACCCAGGCAGTCTGGCCCCAGAGCCACAGTCCAAACCAACCTTACAATGTTACTTACAATGTTATTGAAACAATGCACATCCCCCGTCTCAAATCTAATGATACAGAAGGGTTTATAAAGCAAGAGTCTCCCACGCTAGTCCATCCCACCCCGGATCTGTTTCTAATGGTGGTTCCCTGCTGCACCTCTAACTAATACGCACCCACTGCCATTTCTTGACTTACCAACTTTGATACTATCTGTTGGCTTCTTGCAATGCTACGCGAGAGTCTGGCTCGCCCTATTTCGTGCCTCTGAATGGTGTTTGTGGTAACTAACCACTCCCTATGGCACCATACCTCCGGCATTCACTCTGCATTGAGTCACGGCTGGCCCTCCTGCCACTTGCTTTAAGCAATAGATTGCAGCAGAGGGGACATTTGAACCGTTTCTTTAAAAAGCCTGGCAGCTTCTGCTTTTGTGCTTTTGGGAGTCTTAAGCCTCAGTGTAAGAAGTCTGGGTACTCTGCTCAAGAGACCACACGGCAAGGCCACTTGGAGAGGGAGAGGCCCAACAACCCTGGAGTCAGCTGCGACCTGACTCTAGTCACAGGCAAGACCCCCCATGAGGCAGGAGAAGAAGCCTCTATCCCGCTGAGCCCCAGTCAGCCCCCCAAGGCCAGAGTCTGATGTGAGAATAAAAACTGGGGTTGTCTTCAGGCACTGAGTTTTGGGTGATCTGTGATGTAGTGATGGATAGCTGAAACAGTGTTTTCTGCATTTTTAGTTCCTTAATTGGATACCTTTGTAACTTTAGATGATATGTTCAAATTCTTTATCTGGTTCCATTAACTTTTTTACTGTGGTTAAAAAAAAATAACATAAGACCTGCCATTTTAACTACTTTTAGGTGCACAGCCCAGTGTATTAACTGTATTCACCATGTTGTAAAAACATCACCACCTTCTACTTCTAACACTCCTTCATCACCTCAAACAGAGGCCCTGCACCCATTAAGCAGTGGCTTCCCATGCCCCCTCCTCAGCACCTAGAAACCTCTAAGCTCCTGTGTGTCTCCGTGAGTTTTCCTACTCTAGATCATTCACATAAGTGGAATAAAGCAAGTTTTTCCCTTAGTGTCTGGCTTACTTCACTTTGCACAATGTTTTCAAGGTTCATCCAGGCTGTGGCCCACATCAGAATGTCATTCCTTTCTATGGCTGAATAATACCCTTGTATGGACATAACACGTTTCGTTGGTCCAGTCATCTGCTGGTAAACAGCTGGGTGGTTTCCACCTTTTGCCTACTGTGACTAGTGCTGCTAGGAACTCGGGTGTACAAGTACTATCTGTTTGAGTCCCTGCTTTCAATTCTTCTGGGTATAGACCCAGGAGGGGAATTGCTGGGTCATATGGTAATTCTATGTTCAACTTCTTGAAGAACTGCCGAACAGTTTTACAAAGGCACTGCGTAAATTTACATGCCCGCCAGCAATGTCAGAGGGTTCCAACTCCGGGGCATCCTTGCCAACACTTGTGATTTTGGGTTTTTTTTAATTATGTTTACTTTTTTATTAGAGCCATCCTAGTAGGTAGGAAGCAATCTCTCATTGTGGTTTTGATTTACATTTCCCCAGGGACTAATGATGCTGTGCACCTTTTCATATACTTATTTGCCATTTGTGGATCTTCTTAGGAGAAAAGTCTAATCAAGTCCTTTGCCCATTTTTAAATTGGGTTGTTTGTCTCATTGTGGGAATAATACTAAACTCCACTGTATCTATACTATGAACTTCTCAGCAACAATTAATTACAATAAAACAGATTTATATTATATGTTCTAACAGAAAGAGACTTTCAAACATAAGGTATATCATTGAGTAGTGAAAGCAAGTTGGGTATTGATTTGTGTAGTAGAATAACCATGTATGTGGAACAAAGAAGACCTGTATTTGCCCCTAAATGAACAGAAAAATAAGTGGAAGGGCGAGGTCTGAGATTGTGGGTAGTGGTCAAGGAGGACTTTGTAAAGTTTTAATGTTTTAATATTTGTGCAATACTTGTGTAATTCAAAAATAAAGATGCTGACTAACGGTGAATGAAACAAAATACTTTAGCTGGAGATGTGACTCAATTAGTCAAGAATATAACTGTCTTCAGTTCTAATTTTCTGTCTACCAGCCAGAATTCTGGGAACTCAGCGAGAAGTTAATTCTTGGCTCGGGCAATAGGACTTTGAAGTCAACTAACAATTCCTTTACATCTTAAGGGCGAATTTACAACTATCTACATAGTAAAGGGAGGGTCAGCGGAGGTCTGGAGTAGGAAAAGGAAGTTCTTTCGACTGTCTGTCTCACCTTCCCCAATCTTCTGCCATCCCACCGAAACCGAAGGCTTGCAGGGGCAGAGTGAGGGTAAAAGACTGGGGACTACACTTATTTTAAACACCTAAACTTTATAAAACGTCTTTCATCTACATGTCTCTGAGAAAACTGTCAAAGCAACAAAGATGCAAAGTGGAAACATGTTTTCCTACCCAAAACTGCTCTCAGGAGTGGTCTCAGACATTCAGGGCTGTTTTCTAAGTAGCTGTACCCGCGGTTCTTGTGCACCGTTACAGCCCTGGCCGTTTCTTGGGCCCCTCTGGGCACACGGGCTCCAGCAGGGCCTGGCCTCGCAGCCCAGGTCTCCAGCACGTCCCGAAGGCAGGAGGGCCTGGGGTTCCCAGACTCAACTCGGCTTCGGAGGCCCCCACCGCCACCGCCACCCCCACCCCCAGGCCTAGGAGCTGCGCTTGGGCAGGACAAGAGGGTGGCATTTTATCCTCGGGCTGACTCTGCTTTTCCCTTTAGGGGGAGGGCAGCCCCCTGGAACGCCTCTGAGGTGTGAAGGGTCTTGGGAACACAAGCTTTCCCCCTCCGGTTCGCCACCCCCTCCCCTAAGCCTTTGCTTTTAGGCACCTTAGTTGCTAAAGGCATTTAACTTTAATTCCATCTGACTTCAATTGTGTCCAAATTACTGTAAAAAGGAAGAAGACAACAAGCTGTAAATATGAGGAGAGACAGAAAATCATTGCGGATCCTGCCTTTATGAATATTTGATGAAGAAAGGTTAGCTCCATAGCTGGTAAATTATAAGAAATTATGTCCATCATGTGACTCTGTCAGCAGAGGTTAATACAAATGGGTTGGGACTTAGTTGGGATGACAACGCAGATTAAAAAAGATTTGTCCTGTCCGCACTGCAATTAGTTTTTGTCCCATTATTAGTGGAATAGAGCTGATCATTAGGATTATGGCAGGAGAGCAACTGCTCGGTGAAATCATTCTGTTTTGCCGACCGGCGCTGCGTCTTCACAATAAATTTTTCATCTCTGCTAATCTTGCCCTTAATTGTGTGGTCGCTGTGGGCAGGATCCAATTATTAACTCTTTTGATCCTGCAGTGCCCTTGCCATCAGGAGCGCTGATTACAAGCAGGCTGGGCAGGCAGGCCGGCCGACGTTTCCCTGCAGCTGGATACATGGGCCTCGTGCTTCATTTAGTGCAGGCAGAAAAACGGTCATTTTTGCTCAAAGAACAGCTCCAGTCAGGTGTGAAATTGTATATAATTGTGGGACAGGACTATGCCCAGGTTAAAGGGCTTCTTGGGGCTCCCATTATGAACCTCGTTTCTCAGGTTATTTAGGATTCCTTTTTCACTTTAAAAAAAAATCTGAATTAGGCTTAACTTTCTCTGCTTGGAGGCCTTGTGGTTGTTTTGCAGAGGGGGTTAAAGCAGTCACCCTGCGCTCCCTGTACTGAGGCGGAGAACGTGCCTGATGTCAAGCGCAGTAACCTGGGGTGGGGAATGAAGGGACCACCACGGACCCCGGCGGCCGAGGGTAGCTGGGGTTTCCAAGGGCACCTCTGCCCTTTCAACGAGGCTGAGGCCAGAGAGAGGGTGGGATGGAAAACTACCTAAAGGAGTCAGATCAGAGTGAATCTAACTTTGTAGCTCTCCCAGGTCAGGCCCTAAATAAACAACACACAAACCTCCGCGACATGGGGCCAGCTGGCTAATCATCACTGTCCTCTGTGCTGAAAACTCCGCCCTGGCCCAAGGTCACCCTTTCTCCGATACTACACGGCATGAATCGGACACCTCTCATAAAGCGGCTCCGGCCTTTTGAAAGGATGGGTATGGCAGACGGGATGTTTGACGACGGGTCTAGGACAAAGACAAAGGTGGAGACGACTTTTGCCATGGAGGGCGTGGGAAGGAGGGGAAGGGAGAGGGCGGAGTGCGCTCGCAACAGAAAACGAAATTAAAAAGTCTAAACACCTAAATGTTATATATGCTAATACAGCAAAAGACCCTAGAGGTCCAATGCGGAAGACAAAGTGTCTTTTTCCAAGTCTACAAAATGTGGACGACTGGGGAAAAATGGTCTCGGGCAGGGTTAAATGTGACAGCCGGAAGAATAATTGGAGCTGTCGTGCCCGCGGCCACCGCCCCGCGGAAGACTGCCGACGCAAGGCCCACGAGAGCTCCCCGGCTGAAGCACACACTCTGCCCACACTTACAGCCATCCCCAAGGAGGAAATCGAACACACCAGGGAGCCCGCGGGATTATCAGATCAACCAATCAATAGCATTGACCATACTTCTGCCTAAAAGCATGGGGGAGCCGTGAGGGAGGCACCAAAGGAGACAGGATCTTTGCCAATACATTCCCTGGGAACTCTGACCTCTGCCCGGGCCCCCGGAGGCACATGACGCTTCCTCCCAAGACTCGGGATTTTCTGCCTAAGTGACTTTGACCTGCTTGAGCTCAGTCAGTTGCATCCTCCGTTAGGAACTGGCACAGGCGACGTATGCACGTGGCGCAGACCCAGGCTCCCGGGCAGCTGCGGCAGCGAGTCTGGGCGCGCATGGCCCCCTCTCCGCAGCCCTCCCGTCCCCCCCAAAGGCTCTGTAAATCTCAGCTGTGTGTCTGCAAAAGGGCTGGACTCAGTGGGATCCAAATGGCTTCTCCGTGTACCTGGATGGCTCCTGAGACTCCAGCCACCTGAAGAGTCCTGTCCCCTCTGTGTGACCTACACCTTGCGGCTGGCTCTGAAAAGACACTTGGGCCGCTCTCAGCTCACTGAATTTAATGCTCCAGAAAGCAACTGGATTTCATCACTGAGGAAGGAGCTAATGCAGAGAGACAGGAGAGTACAATTTCCAGGTCCCCAAGCCTACGAAGGTGCGTTTGGGCCAGCGTGGAACCCAGCTCACCGAATCCACACCAAACATGCTCTCTGAAGTCTGACCAGCTCCCCAAACTGCTCCTTTTGGTGTAGCAATCTAAAGGCCAGCCCCCAAATATCAGAACGAACCCCAAATCTAGAAACCCATTTGCAGCTGCTAAAGTCTGTCAAGGGAAGAGGCCTAAGTATCTGGTATGGACCCGTTACTTTATTTAACAGTCTTAGTTCTTATGCAATCATTTCAAGTTGACTGATAAGGAAACTGAGGCTCAGGGGTTCAGCAACTTGTCCAAGGACACAGAGCCAGTCCCAGGAAAGAATGTGATTCAAACCCAGGCCTGCCAGGCTCCACCCCACTTCCCAGAGCTCTGCGCACCACCCGGGTGCCTCGTTTCCACCAGGGGAACAAAAGGCAGCTCACCAAGTGCAGCAAACGCACACGGACGAAACGTCAACCCCCCCAAACTCCCGACACACCCAAGAAGGTGGCTGGGCAGTGGCGCTGTGGAAGGAACGCTGGGGGTGGGGGGGAGGTGGTTCTGTTCTCGGAGGTAAAACGTGGGCTCGCTTGGACACAGATCCCTTGCATCCGCGTCTGCACCGTCACCGGGCTCTCTCACCGCGACAAAGCCAAGGTTTTCTAAAACTGGCACATGACCGTAACCCGCCCGGCTGTGCCGTAACCGTTTCAAGGACTATTAAATTAAACCCTGGAGACGGTGTCCCTTAAGATAAAGAGAAAGCTTTTCATTGTGCCATCAAAGGAGACCAGCAAACCTGAAGCTTTCAGCTTTAAGGACAACATAATGGGATCAGAGATTCTGCTTGCAAAGAAATTAACTTTCGGTTAATTAATGAAAGTAACCTTAAACAGCGGGCGTGTGGCCAGCGACCAGGACGCTGGATGGGGAGGAGGGGAGATAATGGGCTGCTTTCAAGGGGCCAGGGCTCCGCAGCCCAGAGACGAAATTTGATGAGGATGCTGCTTGTAAGTTTGGTCTCAAATTCTTAAGATGAACAAATAATAGTCTTATCTGTAATGAAGTCTGCTCCAAATGCTTTCTTTTCGCCCATAATTTTCTGTTCAATTTAGATAGAAGATTTAATTAGATGTTGGTGAAACACCAGTTATTTAATAATGCCCTTAATAAAAATCTAATCTGTGGTACCTAGAAACCACTGTAATATAATCACAGTTTTAAAAACACATTTTAAGAGTATCTCCTTTTTACGACGAAGAAAATACACGTATGTGACGTGTTGCTTTCCACTCAGCATAAGGACTGAGACGGCAAACCCGATAAAAAGAGGAGCCCCCAAACTGCCACCCTTCCTCCCTCCTCAAAAAGTCCGTTTTCAGAAGTTTTCTTTCGTCAGCTGCAACCAAAAGGGGTCCTTGAACCTGAAGGAAGGAATGAGACTAATCCCTCCCACCAGAAAAGGTTTTTAAACAACAAATTGCTTGTCATCAGAAAGTGACACTTAAGGGTTCCTAAGATTGGGCGAGAAACAATACGGCCCCTGCGTCTGTTAATCTAACCTGGGTTTTCCCATTATAGACAATCAGTCAGCAAACCCCGCGGTGGAGACAGGGCTCTCCCCTAACTTTCTGGGAGTATGGAACCCCCCAGGAGTATAACAAATACACGGAGCACGCGTGACCCCATGGCACACACACAGACGATATTAAGAACATCTCGAGTTGTTGCTCCCCTGAATCTTATGTCTTCATCAAAGCAGCCCTCTGGACCGGGCACCCCGAGCCCCGGGCTTCGCTCGGGACGGCGACTCTCCGAGGTCAGTTTTCCCACATGAAGTCTTGGTGCTGGCGGGGTGCTGGTTTCCCCGGGAAGCTGCTCCTAAGGTCCCAGCCCCTTGAGCAGGTTACATGGAACTGGGATCCAAGGTGTTTGAAACATCGGGCGGCTTGCTGTCCACAGGTTTCCTGAAAGGAGCTGAGCAGCGTGGATGGAGCCTCGCCACCCTTCACTCCACGGCCCAGACTGTGTCCTCTACGTGATGTCCCCTTACTGCCACCGCAGAGTTCTCCTGCCCCTTCATGATATGGGTAGAAGAATCCAACTCAAGCCGTTTCTCAGATGCAGAGAGTGGGGGTGCCTCTAAGTGAGGGAGAAGCCTAAGCCCCTGGTCTGAAAGGGCATGTGGCTGACGGTAAAAACCTGTCCCTTTCTGCCGTGTCTCTACGCACCTAGCACCCAGGCTAAAACGCCCATCGCACGACCCGCGCGTCCTTGGCCAGGGCCATGTGGTATCTCTGCTCGTGTCTGATTTGAGGAGGTCACTGTTTGCTATGATCATCCAGATTTAATCACGGGGATGGGGTTCCAGTGGCTTCCACTGCACATCAATTTAAATAACGGCCCCTCCTCTCAGGAAGGAAGGAAAGTCCTCCGAGCGTGCCCATCTGTTCCGTGGGGCTGTTCATTCCGAGTTTCCGACCAGATGCCTCCCACTGTCCTACGTGTGCCTTAATCCAGACAACGCCACAGCATTTGGGGGCACTGCATGATTTACAATGCTTGCTATTTTTAGTTCAAATCTAATTCCTCCCTGGCTACTGGCAGGGTGCTTGGCATGGACTGAACCCGGCCAGTGCTTATCTGGATACACTGTGCACACAAGAGGAGGCGGTAGGGGCCTGTCAGGTGCTCTGGGGCCATGTGCCTGGTCAAGAGCACGTCCTGCTTGGGTGTCGGATTGGATTTTATTTCTCTTTGACACACCAATACCTGCATGGCTCACATAAGCCCAGCCCCAGAGTGGGCTAGAGGACAAGAGAAATTGGGGGCCTGCCACAGGGTTCCTGAAAAATGGAGCGAGGACACAGTGAGAAAACTATCTGAAATAACGTCTAATTGCCTCCTTTGAGGGGGGTGGGGACTACACCACAAGCCTGTTCTTGGACCTCTTTCCAATGTGCACAGACTTCTGACAGTCACCTCCTCTCCCTGCCCTCCATGCGGTGGCCTCACCTTCCTTGTAGCTCTGCCACATACCCAGGGACAAGAGACATTCTTTTGTTGGAAAAAAAAAAAGTTGATGTGATTCTACGTCCGAAAAACAAAAGGGGAAATGGAAATCCCAGCCCCTTTTTTGGTGTGGAGCAACGAGGCAGCCTCCGAATTTAATATTCCTTAAATAGTGACGCTATGATTAGGAGACACGGGGTTGGGCTCCGCTTGTGGGTTTCGCACATCCTGCCTCACCAGGATCCTCGGGAGCACGGCTGTCCTTCCAGAGGGATGTTGACTTTTGTGGTCTATTAAGCAGCGCACAAGTCAGAGCACAGTCTTCCAGGAGCCGAACGCTGCGAGAGCTTCAGGCCAAACTGCAAATCCAGGAGTCCCTTTCCCGTGGACTTTGTTAAAGAGAATTCTCCACTGTGGGGCCAGAATAAAGGGAAACTTTGTTGTTTGGACTATAATTATTGACCAGGTAACAGAAACCATCTCACGAGTCTGTGATTTTTACGTTGCATGGGAAGCCACCAAGGCTCGGGTGATGGGCCCTTCACACGGAGACTCAAGGCACCCCAGCTCTGGCTTTTTTGGTGTAGCTAAGAGTCCCCTAAGTGCTGGCAGCTTAGGCACCGTGGCTGAGATCCTGAGCTCTGACGCACAAGACAGGACTGGGTTGGAGTCCTGACTGTGTGGCTGGACTTGGGGAAATGACAAAACCTGGTGAAGTTTCCTCATCTGTAACTAGGGATGCAAACGCCTCTTTCCTAGAGCTGCTGGGAGGGTGAGTGAGGGCATGACACGGAGCGGGGAGCACATCGCCAGGCACCCAGCGACCAGCTGCACCGGTGACGGCCACTGTTACTAGTGTCGTCTCTTCCGTAGCACTTGGGGCTGCAAGCTGGGGCAGTTTCTGTGGCAGTGACTCCATCACCGCCTCTAGCCGTCAGGGGTGCTTCTCTCTTCTTGTGAGCACAATGAGCCCTGTCCTGCTATTCCGTCCGGAGGAGGAGAGCCACCCTACGGCTGGCAGTATGGTCACCCGAGACAGTTCAAGGCTCTGGCATAAAACGGTGACTGAGGGGCCCAATTTAGCTACCAATTTATTTTGGCCCAAATAACATTAGCTCTTGTAATTTTTTTAAAATGTGCATTAGTTATTTTTTTAAAAAGAAAATACAAAGAAATCCAGAGATTTTGCTCAAAAATCCAGATTTTTTTGTTTGAAAAATTGGAAGCTCTGCTGATTTGGGCCAACCATTCCCCATGACGGTAACTGGCCCAGTCGCACTGCCCCTCAGAGCGGACACACATGGTCCAGTTTGAAAGGGACCCCGCCTCTCCCGCTCAGCGGCTTCATTCCTCTCTTTCCAGGTCCTGCTCCGCTCACTGGGCTGTGGAACAGCCCGCGTCTCTGCTGCCACTTAGTCACCCACTGGTTTGTCTGCTTGGCCTCTTCTGGAATTTGGCCATGTCACTTTCTGAATTTTTAGTTCAGAAGGGCCTGGAGTTGGAGTTGCTTTGGTCCAGTCTCGTGAGTGGCGCCACTCATCGCAGTTACCTGGGTGGCACCGACACGGGGTGACTGTCAACAGTTCGTCTGTCCTCCACTTGTTTCCGCTCCGTCACTCGAGTCAAACTGACTGACGTGTTTCCTTCCGTGGCGTCAGCCGCAGCTGCACCTCGAGGCCCAAGGACGCAGGGAGATGCCAGGTCACTGTGCTCAGGATCGGCTTCCTGGTTGGGCCGTCCTGCACCTGTATTTCCCGATTGTCACTGACTGTCACGGGCACTGAATTCACAGAAACGCTACCCCCCTCCAGGGACACACAGCATATCCAACAGCTGAAGACCATTTTTTTGTACCCTTCTCTCCAAAACAATTATTCTCAGTAACAATCATATAACCATCAGTAGCATTAATAGCTTTCTTGATTAGTTAAAAATAATCGATGAATAATGAAATAATAAATTTCAACTTAAAATATTATTGAAATTCAGTCAAATATTTTATGGCAAGAACTAAATGTTCACTTAATGAACAAAAACATTACTTGGAGTAGTTTGTAAAGTCTTTCGCTGTTTTAAATTTTAAACAAAAATTAAAAAATTAAAGGGGTCCCATGGTGCGATCGCTGAAGCACCCCCACTGTTGTTTCTTTGTCTCTGACTTTCTGTTGTCAGGACATTCCTGTCTGGTTTCTTGACCCGTTTTGGCCCAGAACTTTGTATGAGTCTTAAATCTTCTCTTCCCATATCCATTAACCTGGGTTCTTGACCCAACGGCCTGCCCTGCTGGCTCTGGACCTCGCTCCCCTCTTCCTTCTGACTAGCTCCCGATGCCAAGCCCCTCACCCACCTGCGCCCTTGCTGTCTGCTCGGCAGCGCCCTGTCCGTGGCCTTTGACGACTCCCCTGGGCGCGCAGGGAGCTCTCCTTCCTGTCTAGCTGAACTGCGGCCCAAACTCCACATTGTCCTCCTGCTGCCGAAACCTCAGTGACAGTCACAGGAGCATCGTTTTGATGTTAGCAGCTCGGTGGCCGGGGGGGAAAAGCTGGCCTTGAGTAGAACTCACTGGTGGTGCTAGAGAAACGCTGCTCAGGGGATGAGTGAGCTCCACGTGGCAGCCAAGCTTCCAATGTCAAGGCCCAAGCAGGTGACGGCTCTGCAGGTGCTGGGCTTGCTCTGGGGTTAGTTGCTTTATTTGACTCAATGCTAGTCTACTGGGCTCCCAGAGGCGGCTTCAGCGATCAGATGTCCGTTTCTTAGGACAGTATATTGCCCAATAGCAGAATGTATGGTGGTCTTTATTATTATTATTATTGTTTTTAATCCTCACTTAAGGATATTTTTTCCATTGCTTTTGCAGAAATGGGAGGGAGAGATAGAGGGAGAAAGAGAGAGACACACATTGATTGGTTGCCTCCTGCATGTGCCCTGACCTGGGCCGATCCTGCAACCAAGGTATGTGCCCTTGGCCAGAGTCGAACCCAGGACCCTTCAGTCCGAGGGCTGACACTCTAACCACTGAGCCAAACTAGCTAGGGCTGTATGGTTGTCTTTCGTTCTGAGTTGTCAATAAAAACACCTGGCTACGTGAGGGCTTTCTCCGGGACAGTCTAATACAGAATGCTTATCTTATCCAGGCACAGCCTGCGCCTTTAATATCCCACTGAATCTGCAAATCAATCTATGACTTTTAAGAATTTTTTGAGAGGCGTCTTAAGCAGCCTGCCATTCCTTTATATATGACGACGATGGTGCTCATTAACTTTATCAGTTAGTCACACGTGTCAATAACCACACAGGCTGGTGAGCTGAAATTGTACGCCTCTGCTTTTGCTTAAAAACCAAACCTATTATTATATGAAACAAGAGCTTTCAAAAGGGTGGCGGTTGTGCCCCATCACTCTGGAAAATCAAGACAGAGGTTCAGTATTTAATTCTAAATCCCAAATATCCGATATTGCACGGGTGCCTTCACTCATGTGCAGCAAGGAATAATAACCCCAGCCCTCCCTCTGGCTCCAAATGAAATAGCACTAAAGATGCACTTCAGGGTAGGCCAGGCCAGGCCAAATAATGATGTATCCTGTTTATTTAACCTTTAAAAATCTAATCGAAACCAGTATCCAACTGCACGCGCTGCTTTATTCCACATGATAATTTATATGCACGTAACACAGACACTGCATATATGTGTCTATATACACACATGTGTACACATATATGCATAATCACACAAAATATATGTGTGCACCAAATGCACAGAACGTAGTTTCAGTGGGGATTTAGGTCGTTGTGTTGGAAGAAGAGTATTCAAATGACTTTCTGATATTCTTTTCCACACATACCTGTCTGTGCCATTCAAGTGCTGCCGTTCCTGTGTAGCTACTCTATGGGTCCAGGACGCTGCTTTAAAAAACCTGCGCCACCTTCAGAGATTTTATAAAGTGACTCCTTTATTCCCCTGAAGAGCAGAGAGGCAGGTTAATCATCTATTGACTCCTCTGTCTTATTACTGGCAGAAAGCTCTGGTTTGCGAAATTTCCCCGCTTTCCAGTTACCTAACAAACACACATCAGCAGGAGGTGCAGATAAAGATCGAAAGATTAAGCTTTGTCACTCAAATGATAATTAAAAAGAGTATTTTAAACACACTGTAAATATACACGAGCCGTCATAAAACCATCACAGCCCTGCCGGGGCTCAAGCCTCCCGAGTGGATGGATTTTCGGGTAGAGGGATATTGACGTTAAGCCCTGGTTGTCTGGGGAGATTGCCATTAACTGTCCCCAGCCTGCACTCTGCCCGCCACCTGAGCTGGGGAAGGACGGGAATCTGGCTTCAGGCGGGGCCAGCAGCAGACGGGCGGGACTCGGGATGAGCAGTTCAACGTGCGCTTCATGAGATCCATTTCTATTCCCCTCCGACGTCCCTAAAACATGTTATCACGACTACTTAAATAAAAACAACAGAAATCAAGATTCTGTTGTCCTGCGTGTAAGAAACGATTTCGCATATGGCAAAGATTTAGGAAAGCAGATTAATTTCTTCTAAAATTTTCATTTATAACGTGTCATAAAAAGACGCACGAGCCCCTGTAGGTGAGAAGCATGCAGGAGCATCGCCTTTCATAAAAAGGGAAGCCTGTCGTCGCAATCTTATTAGGATGTCATGCATTGTTAAACTGGTAAAATCTTTCTGTATATTCCAATTAGTGCGATCATTTACTGGCACAGATGATAGAGAAAACTATCTTCTTTTTTTAAAAAAAAAAAAGTCCTCTCCACTGGGAACGAATCCTTTGTTTGACAATTCAGAGAATGTTATTTAGAGATTTTAATTGCTCAGTTGATCTGTGGCCGGATCTCAATGATCAAAACAATAAAATTATTGGGTTTTGGGTTTTTTTTGACAACTGTAATAAAATGCTGGTAGTGTCCTGAGAGGGTTACCTCGAGCTGGATTGACACTGTCAGATTCTTTTTCATATATCTTTTTTATCAGAGACCAACAGGCCATTTTTTAAAAAGTAAAAAAGTATGTTAATTACATTGCCATTACTGGCAGATATTTCAAATATAACTCAGTGTCTACATGAAAAATCCAATCTGGTGATCTAGAACAATCCAATCTGATTATCTATGAAAAGGGAGCACAGTGTCTAATTAAAAAGAAAAAAACAACAATCTGCAAATCAATAAGAAATAGCCAAACATTCCAATAAAAACAGGCGAGAGACATGGACAAATATTTCACCGAAGAAGAAATATAGTCATTTAAATACAAAAAAATACTTCTACCTCATCAGTAATCTAAGGAATGTAAATTAAATCAAGAAGATACTATTTTCCTAATGATCAAATGGAAACAGTTCACACACACACACACACTCATTCACACACACACACACACACACATTCACACGCTCACACTCACACACTCACTCACACGCACTCACACACACACTCACACACACTCACACACTCACACACACACACACTCACTCACACACTCACACACTCTCTCACACTCACACACACTCACACACTCTCACACACACACTCACACACACACACTCACACACTCTCACACACACTCACACTCACACATTCACTCACACACACACTCACACACTCTCACACACACACTCACACACACACACACACTCTCACACACACACACACTTTCCAGGGCTGCCCGGGTGCTCTCAGACCGCTGGGGGAGCCTATATAATTGGGTCAACCTTTTGGAAGAACATTCTGGCAATACGAATACGCGTCAGAAGTGTTAAAAATGTACATGCCCTTTGACCCAGTAATTCAATTTCTAAGACGCTGTCCTGAGGTGACAGATTCACACGGGTTTTTCAGACAAGGATATTCACCCCGGCATTTTACATACGGAAAAAATAGGGAACCACCTAAATATGCAACGATAGGAGAAGAGTTAAGTAAATATGGCATATCAACAAAAGGGAATTCTATTTCTATTAACAATCACGTTCCCAGGGAATACCGAAAGCTATGACAAAGGGAATAAAATGGGAATAAAACGTTATAAAATGTTACGAGCCTAATTTCGCTTTAAAAGGTATGTACGTGCCCAGGTTCGCGTTGGGGAAAGACTGGAAGGCAACACCCTAAAATACTCATGGTAGAATTACAGGAGACCTTACTGTTTCATACTTCTCTGAGTTTTAAAAAAATGGTTTTTATTGGCATAGATTACATGTTAATATAAAACATGCTCATTGAAAAAGGAAATACAGAAATGGAGTGAAAGGGGCCGAATATATGGTGACGGGGGAAGATCTGACTTTGGGCAGCGGGCACACCCTGCAATCTACAGATCTTGTAACATAGAAACCCACACCTGAAACCTATACGGCCATATTAACCAGTCACCCCAATGAATTTAATTTAAAAAAAACCTCAAAAAGTGTTTCCTACCATATTTTCTAAATAATTTACATTATGAAAAGTACACTTAGATCTAAGTAAGTTCCTTCTTTTTTGGAGAAGAGTCTGGGATATGTACATAATGGCAAATTTTACAGAAATGTAGAAATAAGGCATTTAGAAAGTTTACAAGGGGGGGAACTGGCCGTGAGGATGTCAGGATGTCAGGGTTCGGCTTGACGAGAACAATTAGCAGTTAATAAGAGTAAACAGGAGCAACATAAATCAGCCCTGAAGTTGCATTCAATTTTGATTTTAAAATTCTCTAAATGGGGAGATTTTTATTTTAAATATTCATCTTCGAAAGGAGAATTCCTCCCAGCAGCCACCAGCTCCACCCCCCGCCCCCCCATCTCAATCCCAAAGCACACAGGGGGGCATTTTCTGACTTCCTTCCTCAGGGACCACGGAGAAGCCACTGGCATAAACTCCGGGACCACACCCATTACCGACAAGCCAGGCCAAGCTCGACCTTGAAGATGAAGAACATTACGACCTCGCTTAGGGGAGATGTTACAACGTCTCAGGGCTTTCTGCTCTGAGAATCAGTGAATTGCTTCCTGGAGAGCCAGAGGGAAAGACACCCCATTCTCTCACTCCACCTGCTTCCAGGCCGCATCCCCGCCTCGACACTGTTTCCTGTCCCGCTGGACTCCGTCGGGGGAGAAACGCAGCCTGGCCCTCGGGAAGGCCACGTGCTCCAGTCTCCTGGGAGGACGGGCGGGCGGGGAATGCATGGCGGAGGCCGCGGGACACGCACGAGGGGAAGGAAGATGAATCACTGGCAGGCGAACGAGGGCTGGTTTATTAACTGAGCGTCTACTATGTGCTGAGGGCTTGCGCCATCTCGCCTGATTTCGCACATCCCAGGATACCAAACTCCATCCTTAAAAAGTCCTTCGTCCTCAAGCTCCAGCCAGAACAACTTTCCGTGACCCTCAATATTAAGGAGCAGGTCAAAACACAAAGTTTAGGAACTTGCTTAGCCACAGGTTTCTTCACGATTTCTCATCCTAGGGGAAGATTTCACCACCAGTCGCAGAAGCGAAAACGGTGGGCAGCTCCTGCGCCTGAACTGGGCAGCTGGGGAGCTCCTGGCGAACAGGGAGCCCGGGGAGGCACCTGCAGCCAGCCTGGCAGGGGCTGAGCCGCGTGGGTGGCGGGGGCACAACGCCTCGGCCCCCAGCGCGAGCGGAGGAAGGCAACGGCCTCTGAACCATGCCTCACGCTTAGGTTTCTGGGTGATGCAAAGCTCAACGCTTTCCAAATCCAGATGCGGGGCAGGACCCTTCTTCCCCTCCACCCCTCCCGCCTGCAGGGGCCGAGGTCCCGCGCTAAGTGGCCGCAGCGGAGCCGGAAGGACGCGCTGTGCTTGGCCACCCCCCGGCGGGAGACCCCACCGAGCCCGCGGCCGCCTCATTAGGACGCAGGACGCTCCGCCAGCCCGGGCCCTGCCTGCGGCCTGCATCTGTAGTCATGACAGACGGCCCCGGCTGCTGCCGTCCGCCGAAGACCAAGTACATGATCCACTGCAGTTAATCAATAGCATAATGGAATGAATCAATAGGAAAGATTTTTAGAAGGTCTTAATTAAAGAAACACTTGCAGATACAAATGATGTCTTCAATCTATTGATAGTGCCAAGGTGAAGGGTTAAGCACAAACAAAACCATCAACTTTATTTTCCCTGCATGCCTTCCACGAGAGAACAGCCCGGCAGCCTCCCGGCCCCAGGGTCGGCCCATTAATCAGTCCCTTGTCAATTCCACGGCCACACTGCATGGGAAAATTAGGCTATGATAAAAAATTTTAATTACCAAACAGCGGCTCGAAACAGCAATGAGAAACAGACGCGCGCGCCCCGTCTGGGCTCCCTTTGCCCCTAGAATTGGGGCAGTGTTCCCCATAAAAAACCCGCTTGGCAGACAGATGCCCTCCCGAAGCGATGCGCGGAATTAGAATAATTAAAGAAAGCCTAAATTGATGGGTCCCATTTAGGCAGGGGAATTCTCCAGTGGGCCGTCTGCTCAAACACATTACATCAATATTTTTGATTCCCTAGACGGTCCTGCTCTAGGTACTGGTTTAAAGAGACATCAATCTGTGATGTCAGCATTTATCTAACGAACCTTCAAAAATCAATGTCCAGGATGGCCGGTTCCACGCAGGCACCCAATTTGTCCACTCCCTTCGTCTTACTGGCTGAGCCGAAAGTCCTAATCGCAGTGAACGTGGGCCCGGGTGGTCGGGCGGGGCGGGTGGGCCAGAAGAGGCTGAGGTTAGAGAATCGCTTTCAACCCAGAGAACCGAAAGGATTCGGAAACAGAACAAAGGAGACGGGACCTGCTTCTAAACTTCCCGGACGTGCACATCCTAGACCGACCTGCTTCTTAAACATCCCCCCCCTCGGGGCTTACCTTTCCCTCTCGCGGTCTCCATTCCCTTCGCTGCTGCCTGACAGGATTTTGGTCCCATTCCTGACAGCTCTGGTAATTTTCTGCTTTTTTGGGTTCCTCGACTGGGATTTCCATCCGAGCTACACTCAACAGGAGGCCCGTGCTTGGTTTTCCTCTTGTTAGTGTTTATGCTCAACTCACCCTCACCCTTCTGCTCGGGGCTCCTTGACACTGACGTCTTGACACCCTAACAGGCAGAAGAGAGGGCCGAAGTTTGTTTCGCTTCTCTTTGCCTCTTTAAAATAAATTGGCCTGCACCGGCTGCCACGCAGCCGAGCTGTTTCAAGTGCGTAACTCGGGGTGACAGGTCCACCGCTCACTATGCCAGTGTCTGGCCTGCCTTATGATCTCGGCTTTTCTCCGCTGTAGTTCCCTCTCTGTTGACTGAAAGAGTCTGTCCTGAGAGCAGTGTGGAGCCTGGACGGACGTAAGATGTGTTGTGTGGGCTGAATTAGTTGTTGTATGATCCCTGTCTGTCTCCTTGATACAGCTCTCGGCAGCCCCTCATGCCAAGTTTGAGTCCAATTAAACTACAATGAAAGGTACCATGATTTCATTTGCTTGGATTGTCACATTTCAGAAGTTCAGTGGCCTGCAAAATGTTCGCTGTCTCTCATTAAGCCGGCTCCAGCCTCGGTGTGAAGTCTCTAATTTAGCTGCTTTTTATTGTCAGCGTTGAGGCCTGGCGATGGCTGCCTGCAGGGAAGGATCCTGTGCCATCCGTGGTAGGGGGAGTGTTCTGACCACACAAATGGAAAACGCTTCCGAATAGCAGAACTGACTCCGTAACAAAAATGAGATGATACGCTCAGGGCTCCTGTTACGTTCTGTAGCATTTCTTTGGAAGAATTCTTGCTCTAGAGAGGAGGGTGTGTGTGTGTGTGTGTGTGTGTGTTTGTGTGTGTGTGTGTGTGTGTGTCTGGGGGAGGGATGCATTCTAAGCTAAAGAACTATCAGTATGGCGATCATATTTTCAGAACCATAAATACAGACCTGTAACTTTTCTGATACAAACATTTATTTAAAGACCCTTAAAAATATATAACAACAAAATTACATTCAGATACACATTTAAGAATGAAATGCCTTCAATCAAGGAGTGCTATTTGAAATCAGGTTGTCCTGGAGATCTGCTATGTATTAGATACTGGAGAGATCTCAACTGAGCCGTAGTTGGGCTTAAGGAAAACAGTCCCCATCCTGTGGGCTGTGTGCTCACTGCCACCCTGGCTCCAGCATGGTGAGCAATTTGCTATCCAGATGCAGGAATGACAGTTACCACTTACTGAATACTCACCAGGTGTCAGGCTTCGCATTACAAGCTTACGCATCCTATCTCAGGGAATCCTCTCCACAGCCCATTTTCCAGATGGGGAGACTGAGGTGCAGAGGAAGTTGAGGAACTTGTTCAAAGTCATCACTGGCAAGGAAGACCCAGGCCTGTCTGGTCCAGAGCCCTTCCTCCTAGACATTCTGCACTTCTGTTCAGCGGCAAGGCTGGACTCTGCAGCCCCCAGTGGATTCACAGAATAAACGCGGGCGGGTGCTTGGCGACAGGCGTATGTCCGTCCTGCTTTGCTGGGAGCAGAGACCAGCGAGGCCGGCGGCTCTCCTTCCGCCTCAGCTAATGCATTCGCTTGGGGACTGGAATGTGCGGGACTTCCAACCCCTCTACTAACCTCTCCATTTTCAAAAACAACACCTGTAGGTAGGATATTTTTCCTAATTACAGAAAAAATTATAAAAATGAAAAATGCCCAAAGAAGAACATATAAATGACCTGCAATTCTACCACCCAGATATAATCACTCTCGGTGCAGATTCTCTGTTGCCCTTTTTGGGGTTTATAGAACTTAGGATTTCAAGTATCAGTTGCTCCCTGTTGGGTGTGTTTTTCTCAATAAATATGCAAACCCATCCACACACGTGTCTGTCCTTCCTATGGGCAGAGGTGATTATGCTCACTGGGTGGAGGGCTGCTCCCTGAAGGTTAAACCCCTGGTTCTTTTAAACACGTGGCCATCTCAAGGGAATCCGTGGAGGTGAAACACGGACCTTCTTTTAGGCCCAGGTGGTGAGAACAGCCCCAGCGGCTGCGAACTGAAGGTAAGAGAGGCTCTGCTCTGGCGCCGTTTGTGCCAAGCCCTGAGTCTCAGAAGCTTAAAATGCAATCAGAGTTCCTCCCACCAGCTCAGGGACCCATGGGTCCTCTAGTATTGCTGGAAAAAAAGATAGAAAAAGCCCAACATAAAACTGAACAGATCGGTTTAATTATATGTATAAAAAGTAATCAAGATCAAAAAACGCTTTCGTTTTCCTGGGTAATTTCTTTTTTTCCAAAACATATACAGTTGATAATCTTGCTTGGAAGATGGGAAGGATACCGGGGCCCACGGCCGCCGTAGGTGTGCAGGCTGGGCTGCTGCTCTTGGCCCGGCCCCGGAAAGGCTGTGATGGACGCAATCTGAAATCGATATCAGGGACAGTCACTGCATCTCAATATCATTTGCCGAGCTGGGCTGCGGGAGAGGGCGGGGGAAGAGAGATGCCGATGGCTCTAAGGAAGCACTCCCCGGCCGCACACAAAGGGAGGTCACGTCACCAGCGGCCGGCCAATCCCCACCGTAAGTAGTAAAAATGATAAAATCAATATTATTAAATAAAAAGTTAGCACTGCTATTGAGCTCTCTCATGATCTTGGCAGCGCCTGGCTGGAAATGAAGGAGTCTATTTTCTAATCTCTTTAGGGGGCAAATGTTTGGGATCATAAACAATGGCAAACTGTGTGTGTGTGGAGGGGGCAGAGAGGTATTTTTCACATGTAAACTGAGCCCCGGGAATACCTGAACAGTAGGGCCAGGTAGCTGTCACCTCGCTAGAAAACCGCCATCCTTCCCACCCAGGTGAACATGTATCCCGAGGGCCACTTGGAGCTGGGCCCTGCTCCTCTGTCCTTCAGGGTGACCGACGCCAGGCTGGCTCAGGGCTTCCCAGGGAAAGTTCCTATCTGCCTTCCTTTCAGATCTCGAGGTCTGCACCAGAAAGCCAGGGGGTGTCAGCAGCAGGGGACGGGCCGGCCCGCGTCAGCCAGAGGACTATGGGAAAGGCGAGGGCGCCTTCTCGGCCGCTGGCCTGGGGTGGCGGGTTGGGCAAGCGGAGGCTGGCACGGAGCAGGTATGGAAAAAGATGAATTTGGAATAAAGGTAGCGCAGCCAAAAATTCCTGTGAAAGCAGCAAGCGCCAGCTATACCTGAGGAGCGCGGGGAAGAGCAGCAACGTGTAGAACTGAGTGACAGCCGCCGGCAAGGCCGCACCTGCGGCGCTGACCTGCATTTAGACGCGGGGCTGCTCAGACTTCTGAGCAGCCTAAAGTTGGCCGCCTTGTTTGCATTTCATAGAAACTACTATGGAAAGTAAACAAGGACCTTTGGTGAATTATTTAGCATACAAATAGACCAGCAAGGAAGGCTAAGTGGGCCTCGCTGAACCAACGGGGTGGAAATATTCATCTGTAAATAACCCTCCAATCTGGCGCTTTCCCGGACAAATACTACACGGGACATTAGACACAACTGGCTTCCGGGGACACTCAGGCTCGCTGGAGAGCCGTTTTTATGTCTACTGGCATCTGTGGGTAGTGATATGGACTGACTGTTAATATAACCAACATAAAATTTATGTGCGCACTCCCTAAAACGGCAACACGCTGTCAGACAGCTGGTGGCTGATGCGGAGCACATGCGGGTTTTATACGCGCTGCGTCAACTAACCTTTGCAATAAAGATTTAGCAGGTTTATTAGTTTAGGAAATCGCTATAATTAAGGATAATTCATAATGGCCGCTTATCCACTCTCCAGCAATACCTAGCTTCATTTAGACTCCATTTCTCGGAGCTGTAAATAAGTGAGCTGCTATCTTCCGCACAGATGTGGCATTCAACCTGTTCATGTTGGCTGGTTTTTGCTTGTGTTTTCATCAAAAGCATTAGTAGATAAGACTATAAAAAAAGCATGGGGTTGGAAATAAATTAGCAAGAAATGCATAGGCGAAGTATTTTTTTTAACTACTCAAAAAAAGAAAAAAAAAGAAAAGAGTAACCTCTCCCTCCAGAGGTAAAACAATTAAAAATAAATAATCCTTTTAAATGTACTAAAGGAACTCTCATTGACCAACCCGGGGAGACAGAAAGTGACAGAGCAGTAACATTAATGAAGGCCAAAGAAATATGAGTGTGACCTCGCTACAGTATTTCCATTTAACTGTGCATGTAATTAAAGTCTGACCTTTGCAAATGCAGCGAGCTCGGGCTTGCAGAAGCCTCCGGTGCGATCCGAGCACAGGCTCCGGGGGGGAGGTGTCTGCGCTCAGTCTCCGGCCTCCAGTGTCTGCTCTAAGGGATGGCTGTGCTTCCTCTCTGTCCCCACTGACTGGGACGCCTCTCCTTCCGGCCCTTGGCAACACCTGACATCCTTCCTGCCTACACCTACTCCCCATCTTTGGGTGACAGCCCCTGCACTTTGCAAACACTCGGAGCATGAGTCAGAGCAAGGCCAGCAAGCAGTGCCAGCGTGGGTTCAGGTCCTGGGCATCTCCACGGCCAGCGGGTCGGCCGGCGCGCATGCACGAGGCGCGGGGCGCTGCGGAGCCTTCCCTGGCTCCGTCTGAACAGCCGCCCAAGGGGGCCTTCCCCTCCTGAGATCACCCCGGGACTGCAGCTTGATTGACGTGGGAATCTGGAATCGCATTAAGGGTGAAGCTATACAGAGACTTAAGAGGGGCTTTGTTCTTGAGATTTCCTTGATTGTGGAGTTAATCCTGGTGTAATGGAAGGGTGTTGGTCTAAGAGTCCAAAGGTCTGGGATGCTTTCCCAGCTGTGTCACTCGTCATCTGCTATGTCCCCAAGAAAGCCAGTCAGCCTCGGCCTCCCCATTTGCAAAGAGGGACATCATCACCTGTCCCCCTGCTGCATGGACTACTGCAAGGGCTCAGGGGACAATGCCAACGAAAGTCTCCTGGGACAGCAAAAATGCTACGGTGAGTTCCAGCCCAGACACACAGGAGTGGGACCTCTCCCTCTGAGTTCCCCCCACTGCGAAACAGGGCCAAGGACACCAGTCTTACACATCACTTCACCACGTCAAGAGAAATATCGCGCACAGTGGTTAGTCAACACCAAAGAGCATTCCTGTGTAAGTCAGCGAGCGGACCTCCTGCTGCTTTCCAAGGTGCCAGTGGTCCATGGGTTCCAAATACATCCCCGTCCCGCACAACCACCCGGAGCAGGGGGCTGGCAAAGAGGACCTGGACGATGCTGAAGCGACGCCAAGTGTTGGCGGGCATGATGCACAATGGGCTTGGCATGTTGATTTTTTTAAATTGTAGTTATTGCCAAAATAAATTTTCCATCTCTGGGAAATGAATAAATGCGGCTCCGTTTTCTCTGTGAATAGTCGGACCTGGTGAACACAGGGACAGCCAGTGACCAAGTAAGTTAAACGCTGAAGAAGAAATTTCTCTCCCAAACCAGTCTCATTGAGAAGTTGGGTTTGGGGCTAAAACTCAGGGAACGGGCATCATTTGACACATTTTTATTAACAAATTGTGGTATTTGGTGTCCTGACCATGAAGCTGGTACACACGCAGAAGAACAGGGACAACAGGAAGAGTAACTGTGACAGGTGAGCACAATTCAGCTATCACTGGCTGCAGTGCCCCTGCCCTCAGTGCCCGGGTCAGTGGCCACCATGCCCATCCAATGAGAACAGGGGGCTGGGAGCCAGACAGTGTCAGGGAGAATCTGTGCACACCAGGGAGGCAATCCGCAGCCAGGGAGAGGCCCTGAGAAGCAGCGGGATCTTGGCTCCCAAGTTAATGAAAAGAGCCACAGCTCCGGTTAGCTGGCATACTCACCTGTTGCCCCATGGTGGCAAGCGGCTCACCCTCCTTTTTACTCATGGACAGGCCTATTTAATTAGGTGTGCACTGGGAGATTTATATCCCATTATAAAAGTGATCTTGGCAAAATAAAAATCTAATGCTGTGGGTTGTAGAACTGTGCTGGGTCACAGAATGAGGGAGTAAGTGGGGTCAGGCAGTGGGCTGGCCCTCCCCCACCCACCCCAGCCTCAGACTGAAGGTATTAGCCCCAAATGAGGAACATATTTATCAGGAAAATCTTTTATTCTTTTAAAACAGAGTTTCCTTTAGGAGTCAAAGTTCACAAGGACATTTACCATGCTGGTGCACAAATTGACATCTTTAATAAGGCTTCTGGAAATTCGGAATTTAAATCACGGTTAGAATGCCAGGGTCAAAACATGTCAAACTAACAATCTAGGGTCCAAGAAAAAAAAAAAAAGATGTTTTCATTATAGGTGAATTGCTTTAGAACATTCTTAGCACCCCAAAATTATAACCTAAAATAAAGAATCTTAAAACCAACAATCAGGTCCCAGGGTTTCCTGAAGAAATACCTTGCTGCAAGGGCCTGCCCAGACAGGAGAATAGACGTTTAAATACAAGCCCTCAAACAGAAGCAGTAACAGCAATCAGAGCTGCCGCAGTAGCTACAGCATCAGTAGCAGGAGCATTTAAGCTACATGTAACCATTTTGGAGGAAACAAAGTTCCAGAAACACAAGTACCCTGTGTTAAGCTCCTAGAAGTAAAATTAGCAGGGTAAGTGCCTTTGAGATGGATGAAGCACAATTCCACTTAGGGTAAAGGTAGACGGCAAAACCGAATGCAAGAAAGATAGAGCGAGAGGACTTATTTGCAGGGAAAAAGGCTTATTACTGTAATTCCTCAGTTTAAGAAATTACGTGAAAAAGTCAGAACAAGGACTTGATGGTGCGTCTCTACCCCACGTGAACGCGAGCGACCCTGGTCACTGCTCTAAAAACCACGCTGGAGTATTGGTTTGCTTTCACGCCTGCCTCCTGCTCACCTGTGCATCACGCACAGGACCCGACCTTTGGATCTCAAGCGCAGTCATGTTTACCTCAGGTGTCAAAATGTTCATTTTAGGTAAAAGAGTTCTACATGGCTGTACAAAGTCCCTAGGCTTCTGTCCCAACCCTGACAGTGACTCACGGAGGTTTTACTCTTATCATTTAGGCTTATTTATTTTTTTAATCTTCACCTGAGGATATTTTTTCCATAGATTTCTAGAGAGAGTGGAAGGGGGGGGGCAGAGAGAGCGAGAGAAACATCGATGTGAGAAAGACACATCGATTGGTTGCCTCCCACTCGTGCCCTGACGAGGGCGGAGGACTGAACCTGCAACCCAGGTATGTGCCCTCGATGGGGAATGGAACCCGTGACCCTTTGGCGCGAGGGCCGAGGCTCTAACCACTGATCAGCACCGGCCAGGGCTACGCTTATTTTTCACCTCAAATCTATTGCATGACTTTCCAGGAAGACTGTGGGGAGCAGTCAGGCATTTGTGACTCGGGAATAATGAATGAAAACCGAGACGGCACATGCTACATAATAGCCACAGTAGATTTCCAAAGTGCAGATCACAGTTCTGTTTGGACCTCCGCCCGAGTGGGAGCAGGTGGTTCCGGCCCAGAGCCTGTTTTTTCCAAGGATCCCTCGGAATTCCTTCCATTGAAAAGAAGCAGATTCCCACCCAGAAACACCAAACCTTTCCAGCGTAAAGGATAAACACGAGGGCCCTCCTTCCACCTGCCCTTTGCCTGGTGCCCCCGGGGTGGCAGCGGCTTCGCAGTCATATTTTGCTAACTATCAAAACGTGGAGTCCTTTGATTTGCAGATGGGGACCCCTATTGGTGTGAAAAAAATCCCAGGGAAAATGGAAACTCAACGAGGCTTCCTCAACCAAATAGGCCTGAACTTCCCGATAAAAGGGCACGACACCCACAGTTCCGTGCCACAAAGGAAAATGCAAGTGCCGAAACGGCTCCTCCCGGGAAAGCCTAAGCTCCCAGCGCGCTCCGGAGCCACCCTCCGCGCGCACCCCCGGGGCGCACGCTCTCCAGCGCTTTCTTCCCGCTGCCTGTGTCACGGGGCTGCCGTCCATCTCTCCGCTGACAGATCTCCGTGTTGGGCAGGATTTCCAATCCTTCATGACTATCTATTTGTCACTGCAGGTGAGTGGTGGCACTCAGCCTGATCCCCAGCCACTTTCACAGTTACTTATCTGTCTTTATGGATTCATCCTGTGTGTCAAGCCGGCGCATAACAGCATTACTGTCAGGGTGACAAAACTGTCCCCAGAGTGCCACAAATGATTCTCTCTCCTCACGGCTGCCGGGGGGGGGGGGGCGCAGTGGCACCACCTCACCGGGCCCATACTCCTCCGGCCCTCGCCTGGCTCAGCACCTCCTCCTGCAGGGAGAGGTGGCTAATGAGCGTTCAGGGAACAGCAGCTGGCGTGATCGCTGAGGATTACAGAGAAAGGAAGGGGACAGGGCTAGCATTCACCTCGGTGCTCCCTGCAGGGCGCCCAAGCTGCAGTCACCTGTTTACAGGTGAGGCGCCCGAGGGCTTCACACGGATCACTGAGCAAGCCAGAGGGTGGATCCCCCGTCCCTTCAGCTCCTGAGGCCTGGCACCCTCCCACCCGCCCGGGCACACATTTACCCACAGGGAAGGGGCCAGGGGCTGTTCACTGCCCAGCCCGTACACCTGAGCGGCGGGGCCAGCTGAGACGTGCATGTCGTCAGTTTCAGAGCAGAAACATTCACGGGAACTCACCATAAATAAGAATTTCCAAGGTACCTTGGCTTTGCCAAATGGTTTGTAATGATTTTCGTGAGTTGACTGCTTCAAAAACAACATCTCATTTCTTTTCTGTTTTTAAATGGAGCCCCGGTTCCATTCTCCTCCACGGGCTTCCTTCAAAATGTAATTTTGACAGCAACGTGGTGCCCGTGGCCATGTGCCTTGGAAGGAGGGTTTCTGCTCTTCCTTGATTTTAATCCCACAGTAATATGCCAAAATCGATGCATCCAGGGAAACACTGGGTTTTGACTGCCACCAGGAACGTGCTGGAGGGTCCCACATCAGGACACACTCACCCTAAACCAGGTCCACAATCCTTCGCTGGCCTGCCCAGAGCAACCTTCTCCAGCCACTCAGCAGTTTCCCAGACCCCTCCGAGGTCGAGGCCAGCGGGGAACGGCTCTGCTCCCCAGGCAGCCACGTCCCATTTGGGGGCTTTAGTAAGTGCTAGAAAAACAGATCGTGGACAAGACACTGTGCTCACCAGGTGGGGTCAGGGATGAAGTCTGGCTGGAAGACTTAGCTTTCCCTTGGAAAGGTCGACCGAGACGCAAGCGCCGCGAGCGGGGGCGCCCGCGCCAACGCACCCGCCCGCCCAGGCCGCCTCCAGCTCCGCTTTGTTCTCCTTCTGAGGAGCACTCACTGTCTGAGGTTTTTTTGTAAATAGGTTCAATCTGATTTCTGACACTGGAAAAACAAACCTAAAAGCAATTTAGAAAACACCTGCCCGTGAAGTCAGGTGGCAAAATATCGAAGGCTTCTCTCGAAATCTGTGACCTCAGAGGCTGACATGGTTTGATGGGAAATTTAATGTAATAGGGGCTGCGAAAGCCAAGAGGCCTGTTGTCAGCAATGAAGTCTGAAAGTTAGCAGAATTAATAACACTGTACAATGGAAGAGCCCTCGAGGGACAAGGCTGCAGAGCCAGGGCAGTGGGGAAAAATGACTTTTGAAGTCATTTCACTATGACATTGTCATCACTGCTAAACGGAAATAAAAAATCATCCGAATCACCGCGTGTTTCTTTGTGTGTCCTCCCGTTATCTAATATAAAGTAATAACACCCCACCCAGCCTGGGAAGGGCCCCTCCAGGGACTCCGGGAGCTCGGGCTCGAATCTCTAAATGCAATAAGAATAAATGCAAGTGGGAGTCTGTTTAGCAGAGAGCGATGCCTGGTCTGCTGCCCATCGAAAGCCAATAAATCTCAATGCTTCAGCGAGAGAGGGAAATGGTTATCTCGTGATCGCAGTGCCAGGGCGAAATTTTCTCCGAGCCAGAGTATTTTTGTAGATGATTTATGTCCGGGAAGGGTGGTTATTTAGCAGGATGGCAGATAATGATGACCAGAAAGTAAACAGGAAGAGCAGCAAGGGAGAGGCGCCCCGCTGCCGGGTAACAGGCTAAACACCGCCGCGAAGTGTGCGCCGCCGATCCACGGCCGTGGCTCTGAGCCCAGCACCCCGCGCGGCCGGGCGTGAGACACACGCGGGCCCGTCCGGCGGGGGAAGCCACTGCTCTCCGTGGTTCCAGGGGACGGGCCCCGCGAGTCTGCTAATTTTTCTCAAAAGCGCACTTTTGTGTCTACAGGGTGGTAGTCACGAGACCGGGCTCGGAGCTGCGTTGATTGGACTCAAACCCCAGCACCACTTCCTCGTGGCTAGACCTTGAGTACGTTCCTTCACCTCCCTGGACCTCAGTTTCCCCACCGGTGAACTGGAGACGATGGCACTGACCTCCTAGGTTTGCGGCAAGGATTAAACCGGGGGCCCCGCGGAAAGAGCTGCCGTGGTCCGTGGGACAGAATGAAGGCTGCGTATTGGTCAGCTCTTGCTATCAGTGGGGGGCAGCCACCCAGAGGGCTGTTTCCAGCTCTTTTTAATTTCATCCGCTCTTCTCCGCTCGCAGGATCTTTCCGTCACATCCGGAGTCAGGTCTGGGAGGGGAGGGAGCTCTTGGTGGAAGACGTGCGGCCTCCTGGCTGGGCCCATTTACCAAGGGCCCCAGCGGTGACCCTTCCACCACCACCATCCACCCACAGGGCTCAAGGCCTAGGAGACGGTCCCGTCGCCGAGCTGGAAGGCGATGAGGAACGAACGAAATTATTCACGGAGCTGCCGTGGAAAGACAGTCTATTTTGAAAATAAACAGACCCGAATTTGGGGGGGGCCTTCGAATAAAAGCTAAGTTGATTGCGCACAGAATGTCAAAACGGAATGGAAGGGAGGTTGTTTATTTTAAACGCTGTTTTCTGCACCGGAGCACAACACAAGGAGAGAGGGGGAAAAACCTAATTATAGTTTTAAATGTCCAAAACTCCATGTCCACCAAAAGCCCGACGCTCATTAGTCCTTGTAATTAACTTTACAACTGTCAACACAAACAGCGCAGGGGCTGACAGATAGAGCGGCTCCGAGGGTGCTAATAAATCCGGAAATAACAACGTGACACACAGATGCACAAAAGGATGCAGGTGATAAAGAAATGTTGACATCAAATCTAATTATCTCGGAAACGGCCAACTACAGCAGGAGCCACAGCAACGCGCTGTTACTGCGGTGACGAGCCCCGCCGGAGTGGCGCTTCACCGCCGCCTACGACCAGGCGTTTACAGCCCTTGTCAGAGCCGGGAGGACAGTATCAAACAGGAAATTATGAGTGCCGTGACCCCTCCGAGTCGGAGATCCGGTGATGAATATTGCCCAGCAGGGCAGAGCGGATCACCCCCTCACGGGTTCTGAGGCTGCGATGATAGATGACATTTTTATCAGGCACTTTCTCAGGAATGTCACCAGGAGGGAAAATAAAGGCCTCGCAAAGAGACGGCGAGCGAGGTGAATTATGCAACTGTAATTGCCGATCATAACCTGATATGAGGCGAAATTGCTCTGTTTTCATATTGAGATAGCATAAAATTGTCGGGAAATGCAATGGCTCCTTAATGTGGCCTAGATGAGTCTAATATTCTGATCATTTTTCACTCGGCGGCAAGGTAAATCTGGCTTCCTGAACACAGCCTCTGTGGCCCAGGGCAATCGAGGGGCCCAATTTCACACTGGAAGGGAGCAAATCTGTGTAAACCACAATTTTTCATATTTTCTGCATGCATAAGAAGATGAAACATCTTTATCATCTGTACTGTCTGGCTGAGCTTATACAAAATATTAGTTTATCTCTCCTACTGCGGTTCATTCCATAAGCGAGACACATAGATCTGAAGGACAGGCAATATCCCACGTACAAAACAAGTCCATCTTTTATGCAGTCTCATTTCACAAGTTCTCCTATTTAAAACAACAACCGCCCCGACAAAAACGGGCACCGCGGCACCACACAAAGGGAAAACATTTTTTTAAGGGGAAGGCGATAAAAAAAACAAATGAAGGCCCCAAACACAACCAGTTGCTCTGTCCTTCCCCTGCTCAGGCACAGGGGGTGGGGAAAAGCGAGATAATCTCCAGGGTCTGTCCCACGCTGTCCCCCTTTCCCACTCAAATCCGTGTCCCCTGTATGAGGGTCCTGCCGCCAACGGGAAAGGCGCGTGTCAGCTTTCTTCCTCCCTGGCATCATCTCTGCACCCCGACAGTATTAATGGGGCTCCTCCTGGCTCCTGGGCCCCACCCCTAGAGAGTAAAGGGCCCAGGCCCAGCTTCTTTACTAGGAAGTGAATTTTCTCTCTGTAGCTCTGTCATGTGCCAGCAGGCCCCAGGCTGGCCACACACCACCATCCGTGTACAGGGCACGCTCTGCGTAGCCCAGAGGGTGAGGTCCTGGAAATGGGCCCGCTAACGAGGCAGCCATTAGAAGGGCCGTTACAGCCGGGTCCCTCTGGAGACGTGCTCCTTCCACTGTGATTTATTAGTGACCATCAATACAGGGTGTCCCCAAAAGAATGCATACACACTTTGAATGGTTATAAAGTCAGCGTTTATTAACATACAGTTCATTTTCAGAATTTAAAAGAATCTACAGAAATGAATAATTTTTTTGTCAATGCCTGTTTTCAAACTGACGACCATTCTGGTCCAGGCACCGCCGATAACTCAAAGCAAATAGAACTGCGAACATCAGGAATCCTTCTGTTCGGTATTTGTGCACCTTCAATTCATCCACTGCTGCCAGTTTGGTACCATAAACTTTATCTTTTATATATCTCCATTAAAAAAGTCTAGTGGCATGCTAGGATAAATTCTCTTTGTTCAAAGCTTTGTCTGGCTTCACCCATTATTTCAAATCAGTTAAACCTGAAAATGAGTGAAAATTAAGTGAGTTATCAGCCGTTCAAGTGTGTGTACATTTTTTGGGGGGACACCCTATATATTAGGGCTTCATCGGCTGATGTCTATCTTCCTGGCATTCCCAAGGACTGTTCTGTTCGTAGGCCCAATACAGGAGTCACCTTCCTGCCATGCTCAGCCTCAGCCACCGTGGAAGTTCATTTGTACATCCAGCAGATAGTCAAAGCATTGCAATAAATCTCATGGTTTTTTGTTCTAAATCATCAAGCTATTTGTTTCTAATCAAAACGCCCCTAGGTAATAGGGAGTTAGTGAGAGAGAAACCAGGGACGGGGTGAAGAAAACTGGCAGACTTGGAAGAGCCACTCAGACTCGGTCAGCGTCAGCATGGGGCGCTCGGACACAGGGCCACGCGCTTCCATCGTCTCTCTGGTCGTGGCCGACCGGGTACAGAATGAATCAGTGCTGTAGGGAGCAGTGCTGGGCGGAGCTGGCTAGAACCGCCTAGAGCTCTGCTGAGCGAAGGTACAGTCAGGAAAAGCGTTTGCTGTGATGTACTTGTGCACTGGGATGAGAGGAGGCTACGGAAGGGGCCGCTCTGTGGTTTTATGCCTGGCCCCCACTTCAGCTCCATTCTTTCTAAGCCCACAGCACTTACATGGACAGCACTTCTGTGCTCTGTTTACATATCCACCTCCCTTCCCTAGACTGGAAGTTTCTGGAAGGCAAGGACCTTGCCGTATTTGTCCTGGTATCCCCTGCATCCAGCAGTCTCCTGCAGAGTTGGCATCCAATCAATACTTACAGGATGAGTCAGTGAACCAAGTGATGCATCTGGTAAATGGCCAATGTAGTCATTTTCTATTCTGTGTCATAAAAATTAACCACCCCCCAAATTAGAGGCTTAACACTGCAAGCATGATTATCTCAGTTCCTGGGGGTCTGGAGTTTAAGTGCTGGGTGGTCTGGTAGGGTCTCTCACACGAATGCAGTCAAGTCAGTGCTGCAGGCATCTGACGCCTGACGGGCTGGAAGACACACTTGTCAGCTCGCTGGCATGGCTGTGGGCTGGCGGCTTCAGTTCCTCACCACGGCGGCTTCTGTAAAGGCGGGCTCCCAGCTCGGCGGCTGGCTTCCCCGGAGAGAGCAGTCCAGGCAGAAACAGACTGCAAGTGGCCACGATGCCTTTTCTGACTTGGCTTCCCCCCCTTAGTCTAGTATCGGAAGCAGGTCGCCCAGTGCAGCCCACATCGAAAGGGTGGGATTCCATGAGACTGTGAACATCAGGAGATGCGATCACTGGGACCATCTTGGAGGCCGGCTACCACTGCTAGTTTCTAAGACAACAATTAAATTGAACTGACATTTACTGAGGTCCCCTGTGGAACAGACCCTGCACTGGATGCTGGGGACACGGCACGTGTCATCGCAGGGTTTACGGTCCAGCAGGCAAGCTGGGTGCCAAACAACTGGGACACGAGTGTCACCTCAGGGAAAGTGGTGGGAGTGGGGTGGGGCTGTATGAGCACAGAGCACCCTTAGCTCGGGGTATTCAAACTGAACCACAGGCCAGGAGACAGATCGTGTTATTATTACACGCCATGATTGTGCACTAGCAGCCATTTTTGGCTTTTTCCCAAATGATTATAGCCGGTCCTGAGAATACAGTGCTCTGCTGTGAGGTGAGCCCTCCGCAGGTGCCAGGCAGGAATCAGAGATGGCCATCAGCTTCCTCTCTCCAGGGAGGAGCTGCAGGCAGGAGGGCAAGACCTTCCCGACGGCCGCCTGCATTCTCCAGGGAGAAAACGAGTCACAGGTGGGGACAGAAAAAGCTGCTTTCTGAGCCCTTGGGATTAGACAATGAAGGGCTGAGCTGGGCCCAAAAGTGACCCGAACCAAACAAAACCAAGACAACCTTCCTGGGTAATTTATTTACTATTTTATGTTTTCTCAATTTTTATGTCTAAACTAATAGAAAGACATGAGCAGAAGTTCTCCTCTTTCTGTTTTTCCCGTTTTGTAATCCAAGAATCGACTCCTTTCTGCCGAGGGAACCTTTATTGAATTGCAACACACTCGATAGTATTAGGAATTCTGATCAGAGGTAAACATGCAAAGCACTCAGCCGAGGGGATTAAGACTCTTTGTTAGTGTTTACGTTACCTGCTTTTAATTCCTTTATATCCTTTCTTTATCTCAGTGTTTCAACACTAATTGCGAAACGGCCCTCTCGAACAGTAACGAGTCCCTGGACCTTCGCAGACCTCCAGACGCGGCTCGCTGCGCAGATAAAGCAGCCCCTCCACGAGGCTCGGTGTCAGGATCAAGGTCTTCGGCTGCGTTTCCTCTCTCCTGCTCATCCGGCCTTCCAGAGGCTAAAGCGGCTGAGTCACGGAGTTCAGGGTGGCAGCCGAGTCTGCTGAGAGTCTAAGGAGATGGATACGCTGTCCTTGGCTCCTCCGAGAGAGGTGCTCGCTTCACATGGAGCAAGAGTGAGCACCGGTGAACGAGCACCCAGGCCACGCGGCACCCAGCCGGCGGCATCGGGACCGGGCCCCGTCCCCAGTTCATCCAAGTTCACCGCTATGAACAGACTAATGCTAAATATAGACTGTTCTAGAGATTTCCAGAATCGAGCTGGATGCTCCGTCTCTTCCCTCCATGAACTTTCATCTGCATTTTGGGGAAAGAATGCTCCCCGTGTTCTGCTTGAGTTGGGTTCATCGTAAAGTGTCACAGAAAGAGGACCGGCCCTTACACCCACGAGGTTGGTTCACCTGTCACTTACTCTTATTTTATACGTAGCAAGAGAGGAACTACGTCCTGTCTTTCCTTTCCTTCAGCCCTAATTTTCCACTCGGCTGTTCCTGTGATTACAAATACCTTTACCAGTCCTTCATTACCGACTCACCTACACATGGGAATGGTACCTATTTCATCTTCCTGTCTTGTCTTTTCCTGTATGCCCCTTCCAGAGACTTAATTCAGGGACCGTTGCTAAGCAACCCTACATCACAGAGCCAGTCACCAATGACTAATTGTCCTCAGCACTTTAGCCTGGCAAATCTGGACGGCCTGCGACAATGGCAAGTAGTTTGGACAGCCAAAGGCACTCCTAGAGGTTTCTCAGCTCAGTGGAAACAGAGGCCCTGACAAATAATGAGACTCCCAGTCTCATGCCCACCGAATCGCGGGGTTGTAGGCCCAGCCGCCTGGCACTGCTCCCTGCTCCTGCTCAGCACCCGGGGGGAGGGATGGGTGGAAATACCTGCACACACGCGCTGGTGAGGACGTGGCTCCTGGCATCTCACGCGCGTTCACCCCCTCCCCGCCGGCACCACCCCACTTCTAGCTTCTACCTGAAGTGAGGATCGATTAGTAATCAAATTTCAGCCTCAATTTTATGGTGAGTGTAACGGAGTTAATTTCTCTAATGCCAGCAGTTCATGGGAGGGGTCTCCCGTGGCGGCGCAGACCTGGGACTTGGAGCAGCTGTCAGGGACGCCGCCAAGGAATTCCTTATTAGCTGAGATGCAACCAGGCAGAAAACTCATTACACAGTGCTAAATATACTTAATCACATCTATTAGAGAAAAATGAACTTGATAATTACAACAAATAACTAAACTGCAGAAAGTGTTCAAGGCAAAAAAAAAAATCCCCTCCCCGCCAGCATCTAAGAGCACAGGGTATAGGAGCCGGGCAAGACCAAAAAGAAACCTCCAGCATGTGGCTTTGGGCCGAAGGAGAAACCAGCAGGTGGGTGGAGATGACTCAAGTTGCTGGTAAAAATGACAAATTTACATTTCCACCGTGCCCTTGTTTGTTGGGTATATGTAAAATTTTAATTAGAAGGAAATCCTCAGAGGGCCAATGTTTTGTTTGCAGACTGTTCTTGGGAGGCGGGGCAGGGAGGGCTGTCCGGGAGCCCACAGTGGACCCCCGGGTTGACAAACAGAGTAGCCTGGGCGTGCACAGGCTTCCCTGGAGCCTGACAAATGCTGAGAGTCCAATTTGTCTGTTACTCTATCACAAAATCAAAGACCCCAAATCGGGGGAGCCCCAGAGTGAAAGTCACCTATCAATTTTTTGAGTGCCTGGCCTCAGTCCGGAAGAGAAACTACGACCAGAGGTGACGCGGGGCCGCTGGGCTCCTGGAAGCAAGGCCACAGAACCAAGCTAACTCTGAGCTGAGACCCGGCAGGGGATGATCTTTGGGAACCTGGAGGAGAAGGGGCCATGCCACAGTTAACAGGACAGCTGTGGGACTTCCGGGAGAGAGCAGCGGAGGGCGGATGGAGCGGAGAGGGCCCAGGGTGAACACTAAACACAGGTGCTGTCCCATCTGAGGGAGGGAGAGCCCGGGAAGGGGTCTGGCAAGGGCGACGCTGGCTGAAGCCTGGAGGAGTCCCTGACGCTGGCAGCTTCTCTGCAGAGGGAAGCGGGACATGGTCTTTAAGTATAGAAGTAGCAGGATGGTGTCATCTCGCTCACGGTTGCTGAACAAAAATATACTGCTCTGACCTCTGGCCACGATGGCAGCAGCAGAGGGAAAGCCAAGAGTCAGGTTGTACATTCCCATGAATAATCGAGAAGCCCTCTCCTCTTATTATTATTAATCCTGACCTGAGGATATTTTTTCCTTTTTTTTTTTTTTTTTTTGAGAGAGAGTAGAAGGGAGGGAAGGGAGAGAGAGAGAGAAACATCGTTGCGAGAGACACATGGATTGGTTGCCACCCACACCCCCGACCGGGGCCAGGATCGAACCTGCAACCTAGGTACGTGCCCTTGACCGCAAATCAAACCTGTGGCCCTTTGGTGCGTGGGCCGACACGCTAACCACGGAACCACGCCAGCCAGGGCCCTCTCCTCTTATTATTCCTATTTTAAAGAGAATGAAAGCAGAAGCCATGAGCGTGATTCCCCTAAAGCACTCAAGTGTCCCAGTCAAAGAGGCCTCCTTCCCTGTGCCACTGTCTTGGTGGGTCGGCCTCTGGCCTCGGTGGAAAGAACGGTCTTGCTTTTGTCACCGGCTGAGTCTGTAGCCCGGGTACTTGTTCCCTCCAGGAAACCTCCCGGGGCTTCCCGTGCGGCCACCTCTAGCCCTGCGCCATCCCCGCCCCCCGGCTGGAACCCAGGCGCCTGTGCTGGGACGGTGAAGACCCCAGGGCGGGGACACAGGAGGACAGAGCCCCCCCAAGGGCCGCAGGCAGCCATCCTGCGACCAGGAGAGGACAGTCCGATGGAAAGTGGGGCCAACGCTACGGGAGGAGAAGCTGCATAGGAAGCAAAGGACACAGGTGACCTTCGCCTCAGTAGAACCCAAGGTCTTGCTGCACTAAGGTCAGAGACGTGACCTTTCCAGACACGTGCGCCAATGGCTCATCTTCCCCACACCCCAGTCAAGCTCCCCCCCCCAGTTTCAGCTAAAGGACTCGAACGGGTGGAGCACGCCCACCAGCAACCAGGATGCTTCCCGTGGACGCCACCGGCCCGGAACAGGAGTGGACGGAACCGGCAATGGGAGAGGGACGGCTGAGCTGGCTGACCGCTGGCTGGCTTCGTGTTCAGCACCCGCATGCTGCAGCCCAGATGCCCTGGGGTTGGGCATTTCAGAACCTGGGCCACCGCAGGGCACTCGCTGGGCGGCTCCTCTTGGAGCTGGGCAGAGAGCTGAGAGGACCCGGGAGGACCCGCCCCAACCAGCCAGCAGCTGCACCGAGTTTCATCCCGTATCATTTTTACTGAAAAGAAAACCACACAAATTTAATCAGCTCTTCATATGGAAATATTTAACTTTTTTTTTTCCCCCTGGAGTTGTTTGATATTATTGTTTTAAGAGTCAGGATTAAGAAAAAAAGTCAAGATGTGTGATAGTGGTGGGCACAGAACAGCATCCACTCCTGGCAAGAACGCAAGTCTCATTTCCAGTAGACTCGAGTCTTAAATGCACTGGCGTCTCCGCCAATTGCCTGGCTCAATGAAGAACATATTACATGCCCATGACCATGAAGCAGAAGACAAGAGTGATCCATCTCGCCGCCCTCGGCCACGCTCAAGGCAGAACCCTATTACCGGTGAGGATAACATGATCTCAGAAAAGCCCCCGTTGCCGACAAGTTTAGGGAGTGTTTCGTCCTGGCAGCCAAGCCTCTGAGGTTTCCATTTGCTCGTTTACCCTTCAAAGATGCTATCAAACAACCTCGCTCCAGAACTTCCAATCTCTGAAAACCTATAATGTGGACCTCGCTTACACGTACACCTATTAAAGACCCACGTCCCCTCTCAGTAGTCATAAAGTATAAAACACCTCTTATAGGAGACTTTCTTTGTTTCCCAGCCAAGGGCACATGAGACAAAAGACGCTGCCCCTTAAATATAATTTTAAAACACTGTGTTAAATAAAATGAAGTATCGGTATACAGAGTGGCTTGAAAATGAGGACTGCTTTTCAGATCACGGGTATTATTAAGTGCAAAAGTGGTGTAAGCATAGGCCAAGGCCAAGAACTTTCCATCTCAGAAATGGGTCATCAGAAGCCCCGGGGTGAGGAAAATACAGCGGCTGGTCACCAACAGCACTGGGAGGACACATCCACTTAAGGATGACAAAGACCACACGTCACCTGTGCCAGTCCGTGAGGAGAGAGGGTCAGCTTGGAAGCCTGGCCCCAGCTCAGCCAGGACAGCTGTCCGGATGGCCCTGAACTGCCCAAGCCCCAGGCTCGCATCCTTAGAAACTTCTAGCACTGAGAGACTTGCAATGCAGCCGTCCGATCACCAATCTGCAGCCAGGTTAAGTTGTCCCCGTGCTATCTCGCTTCATGCTCGGGGACCTGTTTACTAAATGCAGAGCTGATCTCCCAGGCTCCTGCAGACCTTCTGGCCCTCACCACGTCAGCAGCATGTGCCTGAAGCGCTGGGAACAGTTAGCAACTGAGGAGATACAAGCCTGTGCTCAACAGGGAGGTTTTGTTGGAACCCAAGGCACAGAAAGCTTGGTCAACGTTAGGGACAAGGCTTTTTTTTTTTTTTTTTAAAGAGGGAAAAGAAATCCCGTTTCCATTATGCAATCAGGAAATTGAAGATGCTTATCTCCAGATAACCAAAGTGCTCGTGGTACGATTTCAGTTGGAAACTTGCACTAGACTGTTTTCCTACTGTCTGTCTTGGTGCTTCTGTCCCTTCTCATTGACACTGATATTTTTTGCTCTCTCTAGCAAATAAAGGAGGAAGTTAATAATTCTGTTGACTTGTCGGAGCTTTTTTTTCCTTCTTTAAAAAAATAAAGAAAAGAACAGCTTTAAAGGGGGAAAAACTGATCCCAGTGTGTTAGCTCCATCGCGGTTGCAGGCTGCGGTCATGCCAACTGTTAGTAAAAAGAGAAATTCCACTGTAGCAGAAGTAATAAAATCTTCCTTTACAGCACAAATACCCCGCGCGGGAGGAAATGTAAACCCTGGCGTGGGGACAGGGAAGGTGGGGGCGGCGCGGAGTAAAACGCGGACCGGAGCGCTGGGGGTTGGTGGTCATCGCGCTGCTTTGAATAATCGGTCTCCAAAGGCAGCTGTCTGCATGACCCAGCGCCTTCTCTTCCTCTCTAATCCATCACCCAGAGGATCTGAGAAAGATGTGAGCTATTATCTGAAGCGATCTTCATTGTGATTCACAGGACAAAATATTTATCACCCACTCTGCTTTTCCAAGGAAGCGGGTCTGGGAGAGGGATAGTTAGAAGACGCTCTTCAGCAGGGCGGCCTGCTCGTGGCCGGGCCCCGGGAGAGGCAGGTGAGACGCAGAGGAAGCGTCGGCCTCATATTTGCCAGCGCACTGCCATCATCCCCAAACCAGAGAGCCGGGCGTTTAACATCCGAGTCTCCTATCTGGATTGCTAGGCCTTCTAATTGACAAATAATTGACTTTCCTTAAAACCGGGGTCAGCGCTGCCCACATTACCACCCGTGGCGATGAGCACCCTGGGCCGACTGTTCCCTAGGCAGCCGGGAGGAATCCCGTCCGCCCCAAAGGCTCCCACTCAGTTACTCCAACAAAAGGCAGCGGCTGAATGTAGAGAGGAGCCAAGTGGGAAGAGAGGATCCCGTGACACGAGGCATTCGCCCACCCGCCAGACTGTTTCCACACAATTGCTCAGTATCTCTGACGATGGCCGGGCTTGGAAGGGGACCCCGCTGGCCAGGTACAGCTCTGACGCCGAGAGCCAGCAAGCTGGAGGCCCAAGGCAAAGCCAAATTCCTCTTCCCTGATTCAGGTTCTCCGTGAAAACACCGCCATCCTGACACACAGCAGAATCCTGGGCCTAGAGCGGGCACAGCCACGGGCAGGGCCCTGCCAATGGGCGGACTGCAGTTCCCACCTCCCCCACCCCCACACTGCCTCTTCCCTTTTCCCAAAAATCTTCCCCAGGGGAAGAAGGGACAGCTTTAGGGGCAGTAAAAGGCCAAAGCAGCCACTGCCCACCCCTCCTGCCCCCCCCCCGCCCCAGCTGCCCAAGCCCCCCCCTTAACACTTGAATAAATTAAATGCAAAGATACAAAGCCGTGTATTTCATTTCATCTGCTATTGCCCAAGCCCTCCCACCACAGGAGCTATATGTAAACATTACAATCCCCCCCACCCCACACCACTTTGGATTTAATTGTATTCCTAATTGAAAATGAAAATTAATTTGCTTTTGATCAATTCCAGGTGGTAGATCAGCCTGAAATGGTAGCAACGTATTTTTTTTCTGAGTGACCACACGCACGTGCCCATAAACACCAGCATGCGTGAGTTACTGGCGCCAACAGGCAGCCGCCTCCCTCTTCTCCTACAAGCTCTTCCAAGATCTCTCTTCCCTTTGCTGATTGGCACCATTCAATTTTTAATAAAAAGATTTACAAAAGTGACGAGCCTCGTGCAAATAAACCGCTGACAGAGTTGCTGAGTTAAGTGCGTAATTAAGGCTGTGGAGCTGCAGATGCTGAACAATGGTGGCTTACATCAGGATGCACGCGGATCACAAATAACCCAGCATCTGGTTTCTTTATCTAAGTACCTTTCTTACGGTTTGGATCTTAATTTTTTACAGTTGACAGCAGTGTTATTTGAGCCAGTCAGTGGCATCTGGCTGCTGGGGGGGTAGGGGGAGGAGAGAGAGAGAGCGAGAGAGAAAAAATCTCCATGCACTTTAATTAATTGTGGAGAAATTACATGGTCCTTCAACCGTGTAGTTTGTCATCAGCGCGCATTACAGATTTATATTAGATGTTTCTCCACAGTGTCAGGAATAATTAAAAGGGGGTAGGAAATGATGCCAACCAGCAATGCTTTACATCAGTGGTGAAAGTTTTATATTTATTACAGCCAAACAATTCTAGAAGAAGATGTCAGCTCCGAGGCCTGACTGTGCGTGGAATGACTATCAGGCGGAGAGAGCCAGTGCTGCAGGGTAATGAGAGGGCTCGTGTTCAGTCTGTCGGGCCGGCCAGAATTGGTGTGGCTGCCAGAGTTATTAACGACGTGGCACCCCTCTTCTCATAAACACATCCACCCAAAACAATAAGTAACATATGCTTTCTTCCTTTTCCTGAATGCACTTCATCCAGCGGCTCTTTCTGATCCTAATAAGAACAGAAGTGCCAACTGTATGCAAGTCTTTTTTTTCTTCTCAATTAATTTGTGCCACACTTATGGCTCGGGCAGCACTGGCAGAATTGTTTAGTTAAAAGATGCCATGATGGCTTTTGCTTTCACAGATCACATGGTTCCAGCATCCCCGCCAGGGACTTCCTCGGAGGGGGCGACGCCCAGACAGCAGTGGACCCGAAGGGCGATCTGAGAAAGGCAACCCTCGGCTTCCGACTCCTGTCGCCAGGTGAACAAACCTGGAACGTAATTCCTGTATCTTCTCCAGAGATCAGAGCCGAGGACTACGTTTAGAAACCAGAGGCCACCAGAAAGCTCTTAGGAATGGAACGTCCCCCTGACCCACGTGAAAGGGAACCATCATCGCAGGACGTGATCTTCTGGCCTGTTCTTCCAGTGGGACAGGCTTCCTGCTGTATCCCCAGCGCACCAGGCAGCACATTCAGGGGATTACTGGACGCCCTCAACCTTCGCCGTGTGTCTTGCAGGGGAGGCAGTGCGAGTAATAATCCCCTAATATGTGATGCCTGTCACTTTGTATTTATAAGCTGCCTGCCCTGGATATTTTCATAATTTCCACTTAGCTGGTGTGGCCACAGAAGAGGAGACATCCAGGGAATCACAGCGGCAGGACAGCCCCACCTTTGCCCCGTATGGGCTCATTTGAGAGCAGGGTGCCAAACGGGGCTTCTCTCCTCGGGGCCTGTGGGTCTATAGGGTGGGACTCCTCCTCCCTTAGACCTTCGTGAGGTATGGAAATAGTAGGAGAGTCACAGAGCAACCCAGGTCTCTCAGAATTGCAGGTGGGTCTGGGAGGGGTGGGGGAAATCTGCTTAAAGTTTATCGAGCTGCTTCTACAACCACATAATAATACCCTTAATCATGACAAAGGCTTCTTAACAGTACTCTTAAGTTTATAGGTGCTTTAAAATTTTCAAAGCACTTTTGTAAATATTATTTCATTTTACTGACACTTGTATGACTCAACATTGAGATATAAAAGGGGAGAAACTGCAGCACTTTCTCCTTCAGCCCTAAATACATACCTTAGGCACATCTCTCCTTTGCTGATGGCTTAGAAAAGCCAGTGTTTAGCTTTCCAAAGTACTCTCTGTATTTCAAATAAGATCTTAAGTGTCTTCCCATGGCCCCGCCTTCCTTCCTGACTCTTCCCAGGTGCCATCACTGCTCCTGGACATGGCTCCACAATCCTCCTGCTCCTTGGGGACATGGAGCCCATTCGCAGCGCTGGGACTCTGCACTTCCCGTCCTCTGCCTGGAACACTAACTCCATGTCTTCATGTGGCTGTCTCCTTGTCTCTCAGATCTCAGCTTAAATGTCACTGCTCAGAGAAGCTTTCTCTGACCTCTCTATCTAGTATTACCCACCCTTCTACCCCCCCATTTCCTAGCTCATTATTGGAAATGATCTTATTTATGTATTTATTTAACAGGGATCTCTCTCACACTGGAATGTAAGCTCCAAGAGAACTTGGAAATATCAAAACTTCAGGGTAGATTTCTCTATGTCCTCAAATATATCTACAATTGGTTTCATATAATCAGTGTGTGAAATTTTTCTTTAATTCAGCAGGAAGTCTTTAATCCAGTGAGTATAACTGGGATTTTTACCATATTAGTGATTTTTCTTTATCCCATTTGGATTTCAAAGCCACTCATGAAACCTCTCTTTTGGAGTGAACCTAATGGAATTAAGTAAATTTAAAGAGGTGCTGACTTAAAACCCTGATTATTGGAAAGGAAAGAATATTAATAAAAGGTCAAACCATTCATCTTGTGTCCCTAAAAGGATTATTTTAAGTCAGTTTTTTCACTGTTAGTATTAAAGCAGTTCACTCAACACATCACTAGGTGTGAACTCTGATTTAAACTGAAGTGTGCAGAGGTTCAGACAAATCCCCACTAAATTCAGCTGCAGAGAGGAGCAGCAGCTAAGCCACTGTGGCCAAGGTGACATGGTTGGCTCAGCAACACTCCTGCCTCCAGCAGCAGGTACCAATGGCAGTCTGGCACACTGAGGATGGGCCAGGGCCAGAGGAAAGTAAGTCGAAATTAGAACAGGCAGATTTGAACCCAATATAGGAAACAAATTCCTACAGGAAGTGAGAGGCCTAATAAGTAAGTAGAGAAATGATAAAAATCTCTGGAGAGACTACAATTAGGATGAATCCACTGATACCTGCATTTCTTCAGGACGGTGACTGGTTCGTCCTTGCAGTTCCTGTTAGCATCTAATATACTAAGCACTCAAGATAGATGCAGTGGAGTAAGTCCGGAGGACAGGCCTACCTTGAGGGCAGGGCCACGTCTCTCTAGTTTTCCACTGTCTTCTCAGTACAGTGAGAGGTGCTCCCAAGGCAATCATGTCCCGTATTTCACTGGTATATCTCACACAGCAAAAAGGACTCATAGGTAGCAGACTTCATTAGTGTCCTCTGTATTACTGCACATCTATACCTCTTGGTAATTTCATAAGATAGAAACAGAGCAGTACTACTAGCTCCACCTGTAGAAGACAAACTGAGTCAATGAGCTTGTAAAAATTAAAATAAACACAGAAATGTCCTGGCAGAGCTAGAAGTCAATCCACGGATCCCTGCTTAGCACAAAGACTCTATCTGTTAATTATTTCTGACGCTACAGATTAACCTTTGTTTTACCATGTGGGAAACCACGGGAAGGAGCAGGAGCTTGCAACGTGTTTTCAGAAATGAACCCATTTCTGGATGCGGCAGGAGTCCTGAGCAAAAGAGGCCCGAAGTGTCTAGTTTAGTTTAGTTTCGTTTTATTTAATCCTTATTTGAGGATATTGTTTCCGTTGATTTTTTTTTAGAGAGAGTGGAAGGGAGGGAGGAGGGGTACCGAGGTGTTTTGACCCTCTGATCTATCTTTATGACCCAGGGAGTCCTCTTGATTCACTCTGCCCTCGACTCTATGGCCCTGGACTCCAGGCCTAAGAAACGGGGTCCGGTCCCTTGGTGGTTTCCCCTCGACGCAGCCCTAATGAGCGCCTTCTTATGCATGCAGAGATGTTAACTGAGATAGGCCCCGTGGAAGCTGGGAACTTGGGCCAGACAAAATGTTTAAAATATTAGAGAGCCAAATATTAGATTAGGACTAATCTGGTAAATTCAGAATACTGAAGGGCAATAAGAACCGTAATAGAGGATAGACAGCTGAAAACATAAGCTTTTTTTTTGTTTTGTTTTTTGTGCTTTGCCTTAACCCACCAACCTATCTGAAGGTCTAATCTATCAGGTATTTAACCATATACCAGAGATATTTCCTCCACTCCTCGGGGGAAGGAGGCGAGGGGGAATTGGTTCCATATGAGACGATGGGATCTCTATTGTGCTTCTAAATTAAAGCTTCGCAGCCCCTGCATGTGGTCACTGTGTTTGCTCATGACACCATCTCTACCACCACCAGCACCACCAACACCAACACCAACACCAACAACCCCATCCTCAACAACAAAGAAATTAGAAAGGGAAAGAAATGAACTCAACCTATAGCCAGCACCCAGGGATCTATGTAGAATTGTGGTTTGACTGAAGGGAGAAAAAAGTGAGGGAAAGATACAAAAACCTCTGACAATTCCAGTTATTGAATTTAAAAGCACAAACTTATATAAAAACAAAACAACCCAAGGTTTCCCATAAGTGGCAGGAAGCTGCTTTGTCAGAGACCCTGGAGAGGCCTTGCAACACGTAAGGACAATCGCCTACAATTAAGTGTTCTCCAGTGGGCCTGGGCATGACAAGCCACAGTGGCTCCAAGGGAGCCCTTAAAACCTGCCATGTCAATGAGCTCCCCAAGCACGGGGATTTAGAGTTATGGATTAGACCTCTTAACCCCTCTCCTCCCCTCAAAATACTTTAAAGACCCTCCCCTCCCGGGGGAGGAGCTGTTCTGGCAGCATCTAGCTAAGAGATCTTTGCAAAGTCACGCTCAGACATCGTTACGGAGCATCTAATGAAGACTCTGCAGTCAACTCAGACCCCTCATGTTGCCATGAGCCAGACTCAGGGGCCAGAAACACGGTGACCCCCACCAGAATGAAGGGGAGGCCTCCTTCGAGGGGGCTCGTCTCGCTGCGGGGTGTGAACGGCTGTGTGGTCTTGGACACGTCACCTGTTTTCATGACGCTGTGCTGTTTGTACCTATCAAGTACTGCTCCTGCTTTTCTTGCAGGTTTGTATTAAGGAGCACATTTAAATCAAAGCAGGGGATCTGACTAAAGAGAATATCTGTTTTACAGCAAAAATAACAAAATTGACAAATCCGATCCTGCTGAACATTAGTCACTTTGGGACGTGAATTCTTTCAAACCACAAGTTAAAAACAACTTGGAATCGCCTCTGCATTGTCTGAGCTGAATGGTTACAGGAACCCCAGAAAATGAAATTGGAAAGGACGCCGCCAGATTCTGTATGTTTACGACCCTTTGGAAGGGCGCCACGCTCCCAGTCACGTTTTGCTGGTGACTCAGTGGCCGCGCTCCCTAAGCACACACTGCCGACGGGGGCTGATGGCCTAATACCCTGAGCCACGGACACCAGCTTATCGAAAGTGCATTCATGCTAATTTATGTACAACTGTGAAGTGTGAGTGTAGGAAAGGACAGCTCTAGAAGAATTAAAGAAACTCTAGTTGGCTTGAAAGCATCAGTGACCTTTTCAAGACCTTCAAACGGCGGGAAGAGCTGTTACCTTTCTGACGTTCACACCCTCCGGCTGGTCTCAAAAGCTCAGGTTCATTCCCCACCTCTGGCTGAACAGGCTCCAGGGGGCCTGCTGCACGCGGTGCTGGGGAAACCTTCCAGATAAAGGCTGTACCAGAACCGGAACGATGACTTCCTAATAAAATCCTTTTTCCAACACACTCGTGCCAGCAGGCTATGTGGAGGTGGCCAAGTGAGGTCCGCTCTGTCGGCAAAACTTTCCCCTCATTCCCTCCTTCCCTCGTGTAGCAAGGGGCTTCGTTCCATTTGGAGCCACCCAGACTTACTCTCTGCTTCTGAGATGGAAAGGCCACTCGGGAGAGGCACCGACACAGCCGAAACCTGGACGCAGCAACGCAGCACCGAACACATCCTCAGTGGGACACTTGGGAAGTTGTAAGAAGGACTCGAAAGGTGACTCACCTATTAAAAAGTCACACTGTTTGGGGCTTGCAGGGCTCAGCTGTTTCTGGCAAACGTGGACTTGTCCCTGTTCCGTGGAGTGGGAAGACTGCAGATTTTATAAAAGTAGTTTTATTCTAGATAACTACAGGCACTCAGCTCTACCTTTCACTCAGATCCAGTCTCCTACATCTAGAAAATGGGCTTGGCAAAGGCACAGGGTTTTTGCCCTGGCCAGTGTGGCCCAGTGGGTGAGCGCTGTCTCGTGCGCCCATTGGATTCCCGGTCAGGGCACATGCCAGGTTGCAGATCCATCCCAAGTAGGGGGCAGGAGGCAGCCAGTGGATGTCTCTCTCTCTGTTTCTCTCTCTCTCCCTCTTCCTTTCTCTCACTCTAAAATCAATAAAAACATATTTAAAACACAAACAGTGGTACAGCGCTTTACCGCTCCATTTTCGTTTCACTCTTCAAGCATGAGGGTGTTGCCCCCGAGATTTCCCGGCTGGAGATGACACCAGTTTAGCCAAACCACTGGGGAAAAACACTAGTTCTTCAGAGTCACCAGCATACAAAAAGTCTGTCTGGAATTGACAGGCTCTTGGCAATTTGCCAGCTTCTGAAACCCAAAGTGACATGAAAACCTTTTAACCTAAACAGGAGCCGAGAGGGACTCCGGCCGTCAGCTGGTGAGGGCACGAGCAAGCCCTTCACCAAGAAGCAGGCCGTCAAGACGACCAACCCACCACGAAATACCAAACGCACCGAAAAAATGCAGGAATCTTTCTCTTTGGATAACTGGCTTGGTACCTTAAGTACTAATGTGGCCGAGGTCACTGAGTGGGCACCGAGGTTAAAGTAACCTTTGGTGGAATCACTTCACAGCTCCCGTGCACGTCAGGTCTCACCCACGGCTGCGCGCACGGGTGTATCCTCAAACCTTCTCCCTGCATCCAAAAGAGCGCCGGGGCACTCAACCTCTCCCCAAATGGCTCTTTACTTCCCAGTGTGAAATCAGAGAATCACCGCCGCCTCCTCCCTCCCTCCCCACAAGCGACTGGGTACAAAGTTCTCTCACGGAGAAGCCCTTCGAAATTCACACCTCCCTTCTGTTATCACTGCCCGGCTGGTGCCGGCCCACAGACCCATGCCGGAACACTGCTTTTCTCCAAATACCGTCCTTTAAGCAAAAACAACCCCAACCCATTGCACACCCTTGCCACCAAACCACTCTCCCTAAAATATCACAGCGTCCTGTCACTCTGGGCCTTGGGACCTTCGAAGGCTTCCCAGGACTCGGCCTCTTCGAGTACCTCATACCTAGTTGGTCTAAGTTTCCTGAATTTTCTGTTTCACCCAGCTAGCCTAACACACAGGTCCTGGTTTATACTACCTTAATCCCACCCTCACAATGAATTCTATCCAACTGGAGTGACCTCTTCCCGTCCATCTGTCCACTTCTTACCCAACTCGAAATCTGTCATTTCCCTAAAATCTTACCTATGTAGCTTGAAATGAACTCACTGCATGAACCTGAAAGTCACTCATGAAATGATCACCTGAGTTTGGGGTCCACTGGCATTTTCAGAGGTGCATGCATTTTATGAAAACTTTTAGATGATATGCTTTCATTTCAATGATAATCTAAAATAATAATTTTATCGGTTACATAAATAAGACTTCTCTTTTGCACTGAATTGTCAACACTGAAAAGCATTTTTATAGAATATTACTTCCATTTCTAAATATTTCAGGGATTCACAACTGGTATCTCTGAGCCCCTACTACTGGAAGGGTCTGAGAACACTGTTCTCCTAAAGGAAATCTATAAATGCATCAGACAGTCAAGTACTGTCATGTGACATATCTTTTCTAGCATTGTCTTAAACTGTTATTTAAATCCTTTATTAGAGTTTTATCTTCCCAGACAGATGGTAAACTCTCTGGGGACAGGGGTTCTATCTTACACTTCTTTGGATTCCTGATGCACCAAACACAATCTTGCGAAGAGCAAGTGCTTGGTCAAAATTGGTTGCTCTGGTTTTAACTATAAAGGCCTGATCTGGCCCACAGTGGATGCGGAGTGGGGTGGGCGGGTGGCAATGGAGATGGTTTCATTAGCTATCCAACTGAAAGTTACGGAGAGGGAGCATTCATATTGTCCAAATGTCCCTTGCCCTCCCTGGGGCTCCTCACTCAGAAGCGTTTCCTGTACAGCCACAGCCTTATCATTCCCTTCTCCCACTAAGACAATAAAAGCCAAGACTGTTTATTACTCATAAGCAGTAAAACTGAAGCATTTCCTTCTCGTAACTTGTAGGCGGGACTAGAAAACGTGTCAAATCCAACAAATTCTTAACATTTCTGGTATTCCTTAACCTACATTAGTTTCATGCTATGTAGAGAGAATTCTAGAGCTTCCATTCACCTTCCACAGGACCGGGGTGGTCCTGCGGTCCTGTGTGTCGCCCTAGACTTTATCAGAAGCAACAGGAAGGCAGAGGGAGCTGAAGGGAGGAGCAGAGAACCTCAATATGAGATTTTCCCCGCTTGAGACCGACCTGCAAGAGGACTAGAAAATTAACTGGCCCCTATTGATGACCGGAAGTCTTTTCTCATGCAAGCACACAGAGCTGATTTATAGGCATTTACAAAGTTTACTTTCTTGCCTTAGCTAAGAACAGACAGCCGGGCAGCACCAGGTAAGCCCAGGACTAACTCGCTAGGTGACCAGCACCTCACCCAATGTTGTCACCTACACACAGGGATGGTCATCCCAGCAGAAGGCTGCTGGTGGGAGGTGAGCTTATCCTGCAGGTCAGGGGACGTCATTCATTCATTCACCCCAGAAGGAGAACCTGCGGAGCCTCCCAGAGAGCAAAACACCAAGGCTGGAAATCACCTGGACTTTCCAATCCAGCGACAGATAAGCCCATGAATACATCCACGCACATCATTTTATTTCGTAAAAGATCACTCCAAAGAACGTGCTAGGCTTGCGAAAGTAAGTAGGGAGCGAGTGACAGGGACAGATGATGCACTTCTTGCAGAACAGCCTGTCCTTATGCCTCGGCCTCAAGTCCAAGAGGGGGCGGCGGAGGCAGCGTTAGTAAGAGAACAGCTAACTCCTGGGCACGGGGAGGAGGCTTCTCCACGGTTCTTTGTCCAGGAGCGCGTTCAGCATGAGAGGAAATGGGCGCACAGCAACGCCCGGGGCCGCCTTACGCAAGGACACCCGCAGTCTCAGGTGGCTCTGCGCCACCCCGCCCTCAATCGCCCAGCCGCCCCTCTCGCGCAGGGAGGCCAGTGTTCATTTGCTGAGGCTGGTGGCATGCCGGTGAGATTGAAACGTTGTCACTTCCAGCGTGCTGGGTGCACTAACAGCCTGAATGAGTTTTCCCAAATGCTTTCCATGCAGAAACCGAAACCCCGAGAGAGCAGGACCTGCGGTTCCTCTGGAGTTTCTCCCTGCCCGCCACAGCTTCCCGCAACAGGCAGGCCTTCCCTCACGCGGGCATCTGTGCTGTTGCTTCTTTCATTTTAGCAGAATGCTGTCTTGTTAATAGCGATTAACCCTGAGTGGATGGTGTTAGGGGGAATCAAAAACAAGTTTTTAGACTCTTCTGGAATTTTTAAAGCTTTTTATAACGAGGAAATATTATCTTTCTACTAATAAAAATGTAGGCGGGGGGGTGGGGAGAAAAATTGATAAAAGATTCCTCCCTAAAATGACCCATCCTTAACTTTCCCACAGTAATGCATTAATGGCTACCTTATAAAACACGCAATGTAACTTACTATTTCAGGATTTTACCCCAGAACTTAAAAACACTGTGTACATTAAAATATTCATCGACAAAAATCTTTCATTTATATGATCAAGTGGAAGCAACGCGCAAGCTATGACGTAAATTAGCCCCAAGAAGCACAACTCGGGCAAATGGGGCAGAGACCTTAGTGACTGACGTGGCACAAGGGGAGTTGGAACTGGTGACGCTTGGACACAGATTACCCTTATCTTTCTCTGACCACTATTTGTGAGTGACACCATCACCACCCTAGAGGCTTGTCACCTGGCTTGGCCCACTTTGTCCCCAAACCTGCTGATCGCCCGAAGGGGTTCACGAGAGCAGAACTCCACCCTACGTATTCTGGAAACAGGTGGGAGGGGAGGGAGGGAGCGTGGGTGTGAGAAACAGAACTTAATTAGGTGGAATGCCTGGGTCCCAGGCTAAGATGGGAAGCTACCCACCGGGTGGGCCAGGCCGGAGGGCGCAGGCGGCTCTGCCAACGCCAAGTTCGCACTCGGCCGCAGCGGCTGTCAGCTGGTGATAGATGACACAAATCTGGTGGCTCTATCAAAACATCCATCTCCAACCCTGATTAGTGAGCCTATTGAATGATTAATTCACAAGGGCGCTGCTGACAGATAAGATACTTGATCTGACGGTGTGTACTAGTTGCTTTGCCTGAAGCCAAGAACAGGCCCCCTGCCCCAAGTACAACACGAAACACGGACTCCCGAAGTTGCCTGTAAAGTCACCAGGATCAAGCAGAGCACACGGAGAGGGGAAGCCAGGGAGGCTACACGCACCTTTGAATTTAACAGAGACGGCTGGTGAGAACCCGGCCTCGATACAAAAACCAAGAGGGACTTAGGGCGAGAAATATCCTGAGGACAATAGACTGCGAGCGAGAGAACACCAGGCACCCCTGCCGTCTCAGCAAGGCCTGTGTAAGGGAGGCTTCCTGGGGACTGCTTCAGGGGGCGCCGTCCCCGGTCCCCGCGGGCGACACCCCCTCGCCCAGGCCAGCGCAGAGGGGGCGCGCAGGCCAGTCTCGGCGCTGCCATCGGCTGCTCCCCTCGCTCTGGGATGGAGACAGGCCTGCGGAGGAACACTCAGCAGACCCCAGCTCCGGGCCTTTCAGAACTTGCACTGTTTTCTGCTATTACTGTGAGGGACTGAAGGGAGGAGGAGGGGAGGGAAGAGCAGTTCATGTTTTGTTTTCTTAAGAAAAGGCATAGCCCGGCCGGGCGGGGCTCAGCGGTTGAGCGTTGACCTGGGATCCAGGCGATCAGGGTTTGATTCCTGGTCAGGGCACATGCCCGGGTTGCGGGCTCGATCAATGACTCTCTCATCATTGATGTTTCTGTCTCTCTTTCTCCCTCTCCTATTCCCTCTCTGAAATCAATAAAGATATATTTAAAAAAAAAAAAAAAAGGCATAAAAACGAGACTTAAAAAAACGACGTTTTCCTTCCTTTTCCTTTGAGCTTTGTCTGAAAGGCAGAAGCACTTGGCGTGACATACGTCTAAGTTTCAGTTGCTACTGAGTGACTCGGGGAAACTGAACGGAGGGGCTCGTTCCCCAGTCAGGCCGGCCCATCAGCCCCCAACCCGAACCCGAACCCGCCCATCTGTCTGTGTCCATCCACAGCATTGCCAGCCCCCCAAATTCAGCTGTGGTTGTTTTGGGGGGTGGGGGGACGTAGTAAGAGGATGCCAAGGACTCAGATCTCGTGTAACTTTAGACGTATCATTATCTTAGGCCGACCTTGTGATTTTACCCAAAGCCTAGCGTCCTATAATCACGTTTCTCTTCGGCTGGTATTAACCTTTCGGTGACTCCTCTCCTCTCTCTCTGTCTCTCCCTCTCTCATAACCATCCTCTGTGTTAATCAATTGTGCACTGCAGATGGGGGTCAAGGAAACCTACTTCCTCCTTTGATAGCCTCCAACGTTTCTACTCTTGGGGATAAAAGTGCTTTAAATGGAGTTATATTCTAGGAAAATCAATATATGATTACTGCAAAGATTTCTATTGATTGTCCTGTTGCATTGCAAAAAGGCGCAAGAAAAATGGCAGGGCACAGTTTCCTTCGATTCCTGCTCCACGCCGTTTGTGCTGAATGTTTCGGGCAAGGAGAAAATGTTGGAACTTTATTTAATGACCCAACGTTTTCATCAGTCAACCCACTTACTGCTCTCTCTACCCTGGGAGACGCTGCACGATTGCTCTCCTGGCCTCTCGTCTGTAACACTGGCCGGCGCCAGGGACAGCCCAGAGCCAGGGACAGTCAGAGCCGAGGACTGTCTACTTGGACTCGGCGGCTGTGCTGGAGAGTTCTGGTGCCTTCCTAATACCTGTGCCCCTCTCTCCCTCCGCACAGAATCTGACCGTGTTGGGAGCAGCGGTGCGCCCAGCTGAGCAACACTTCTCAGTTTCCTTTATCGCTACGGGTGACCCCTTGGGTATGGGATCTAGGTAGAGACTGTTGGGGGGGGCTTCTGGGGAGGTTCCTTAGAAGGGGGGCCCGGGGTGACTCAATTGCCAGGTACATTTGCCTTTCTGCCCTAGGAATCCTTCTTCCCACCTGTACTGCGGATGAGATGTGAGGAGCTGCAGGGACCGTGAGGGAAATCTGAAGACAGAAGCCATGTCCCAAGAAAGGCAGAGCAGAAAGACCGAAGCCGTACGGCCCTGCTCCTCACGGGTTTCCTTCCCAGGAAGGAAACATAAATCCCTGCGTGGTTTAAGGGACTGTCTTTCAGGTCCGTGGTATCTGCAGCCCAGCAGGAGACATTTCTCCTATAAAATAAATGCCTGACAAATAAAAAATGAGTGACGTTTGTCTCTGGGGCTAATGTCGTGGGCCATGGCCCCTGGCTGATCCAAGCGCTGGTGGTGCCTGGGATCGTTCTGTTTTGCCTGGTCACCGGGGTTGGGGCACGAGAGCAACAGTCTGTAACGGGTTCAGGGCGCCCTGGCTATTTTTCAGCTGTCCAGTCTCCATCTCCCCTTCTAGCAGCAGGACTTTGATTCTCTTTGGGGAAATTTTTCTTCTGCCAGTAGGATGTAGTCTTAGCGGGACTGTCATCAAGGTGCTCTGGCCTCCCCTGGTCAAGAAGCAGGCACCAGACGCAGGCTGGGCCCCGTTAGACTTTGATTCCTGAGTGGAGTAGAGCTTATTTCTTAAATAGCAGCCCCCTGATGAGTGCACGCTTCCCTGCAGCCTGGATCCTTGGAGTTGCGTGGCTTCCTCTCTGGGCAGAATTAGCGTTCATAGGTACTGTAAGCACCCCATATCCTTCGAAAGGGAGGGAGGGAGGGAGGGAGGGAGGGAGGGAGGGAGGGAGGGAGGGAGGGAGGAAGGAAGGAAGGAAGGAAGGAAGGAAGGAAGGAAGGAAGGAAGGAAGGAAGGAAGGAAGGAAGGAAGGAAGGAAGGAAGGAAGGGAGGGAAAGGAAAAAAGAAACTCATGTGTGTGTTTTTCCCTTGCTTAAATTAGCCAGCATTTGTTTCTGTTGCTTGCAACCAAAGAACTCTAACTCAGAAATCATCATCAGAAGGGCACCAGAAGGCACAGAGTCCGACCAGGCGCTCCGTGGTCACTCGGGGCAACCGCTCTGACTTCCCGCTTCAGAAGGTGCTCTGCTCAAGTCTCGGAAGGATGCAGCACATGCCTCTCGTCAAAACTGTCCCATGAGATAAAACTACTTCCAGTTTTTCCTTGAAAAATAATAAATTTGAAATCCATTTTTCAAAATTCAGAGACCCAGGAAACCAGTTCTTTGTCTTACTTCGAAGCCAACAAACACCTGACGTTATTAATGCAGAGCCTGGTCCTGAAGGTGGGGAACCTGGGCTCACCGAATGCGACGCTCCCAGAATCGGCACACCACAGCCCTGAGGCTTCCAGGCCCGTGGAGGGAGCTCTGCAATAAGCGCCGTTTTATTATTAAAAATGTAGCGAACACGCTTCCAGCGCCTCCACTTTCAGACAGAAGGCTCATCACTACGCACTTCTTCCCGATGGCTCAGTCCCGGAGCAATTTAAATGTTTCACTGAAGAGGCACAGGGCTGCTGCTGATGGAGTCTATGAGCTACTTAGCTTCAATGGCCCACTACATTTCCTTTAAAAACTGCAGCTGAAACAGAAGGTGACATTAAATTGGGTGGAAAATGAAATTTTAGTGATTATGATACTAATAATAGCTAACCTTTATTGAGTGCTTCCCATGCGACGGACACTAATCCAAAAACTGTATGTACGTAAAGTCATATATACTCACGATAACCCATGAAGTGAGTTACTCAGCCAGGGGGTACTGGGGTGCAGATGAGGCAGGGAGGTTAACCTGCCCCGTGTCCTTTCGTGTGTAAGCAGAAGAACCAGGACAAACCTCAGTGCGCCTCTGATGAAACTGCACGTTCCTCCTACGTTGCTGGTGGCAACATTAGCCACCCCACCTGGCCCAGGGACCTACTTTGGGAACTAAGGTAAAAAGCCACACAAACGTTTACACCTTTTACCTAATAATTACATTTCTAATAATATGCTCCAGAGAAACAATCAAAACCAAGAAAACACCGAAGGAGATTTTTTTAATTGCAGTGTTACTTATAATAGTGAAACTAAGTGGGAAGTAAACCAATTTTTCAGTAACAAGGAATAATTAGATAAAATATAGTATATAAATTTAATGCATTATTATTACTGCCATTAAAATGCATAATTTGTTTGCTGTTATTGTTAATCCTTTCCTGAGGATATTTTTTCCACTGGTTTTTAGAGAGCGTGGGAGGGAGGGAGGTAGGGAGGTAGGGAGGTAGGGAGGTAGGGAGGGAGGGAGGGAGGGAGGGAGGGGAAAAAACTGATGTGAGAGAGATCAATTGGTTGCCTCCCAAACACACCCGTTGGGGCTGAGATTGAATCTGCCACCCAGGTATGTGCCCTTGACCAGGAATCGAAGCCACAACCCTTCAGTCCGAGGGTGGATGCTGTGACCACTGAGCTACACTGGCCAGGGCAAACACATAATTATTAATTTATTAAGCACCATGGGAAACACTTGGGTATTAAATAAAAAAGCAGAATACAAACTTATATGCAGTCAACAATTATAGATAAAATATAGTAAAAAAACTTTATGGGTTATATTGCCAATAAAACGTATAATTATTAGAGTATGAAGCAACATGGGAAACACTTGGATATTAAATTAAAAAAGCAGAATACAAACTTATATATAGCCAACAATTACACCGAAGTTAAACAATGTATTCGTTTGGCCCAGGGCTGGAAACTGGCTTTCAAGATGAAAATAGTTGGTTTACGAGAGTGGGACGGTGGATAGGATCTCACCCCCCATTTTCTTCTCTATTCTTTTCCGAATTTCAAAAAGGGGGGACACGAAGCAGAAAGGAAGAGAAACTGCCCAAGCCTGCGCAGCCCGAGTGCGGTGCGCGTCCCTGTCGCTGAAGCTTCGCCGGCGCTGCGAGGGAGGGGCAGCTTAGCAACGAGGCTCCTTATCCAGTCGAGGTAAATGAAGTTCGGCTGGTCAGGAGAGTAAATGAGATTAGTTATGGGCTCCAGGTCAGCCGCTCATGGAGGTCAGCGAGTGTGAGATTATTACCTTGGTAGAAGAGCAGCAAAATAGCATTAAGGAATAAATTAATGAAAAAGGTAGGAGATTATTTGAACTAAAGCCCTAATCAGTTTAAAGATTTCACTCAACTGCTCTGCTGGCCATCAGTCAAGTTCACAAAACAAATATGCTTGTTCTCCTAAGTAATTCCAGGAGATCTCCCTTTCTGGCTCCAAAGACAGCCAATCTCAGCAAAGTCATGAATAAAGTTACCCCGGTTTGCTGCTACACCTCGCACAAAACCCACCGGAGCATTCAGACGGATGCTGCTAAAATACTAAAGCAGACTCTTCAGACCAGATGCCTGCTTGGCCTCTGATTCCAAACAGAACACCGCTCTCCATCCATTCGGAAGCGCTGAATTCGCCAACGTGCAAAATGTGTATTTTATTAAATAAACACAAAGTAGGAGATAATGACATACATTTGTTTTCATTACAAGCGGTGATGCAATATTTCTCCAAGGCTTACGGCATTAGCATTTCTTGCCACGTTTCCAATGCCTTTGAACTTCCCGAAAAGCTACATCTGTTAGCTCCCGTGTATACAGAGGAAAGTTACCAAGTGAATTAAGTTTTAATATAAATTGCTTTGTTTGCTATTAAGATTGATGTTGGACACACTGTACTGTAAGTTGCAAGCTGCAATTACAATTCGTTGCAATTATCTTTGGTTGTTAATAGCACAAGATAGCATGTCACTTTCCACCAAGTGTATAATTTATCATTTGTGGTTTGTTGGTTTTTTTGGGTGTTTTTTTTTGCATGAACTCTTGTGGTATTCCAAATGTATAATCTTGTTGTATTTATTTCCCAGCGGCCCAACAAAATGCACAGCAAGTGCTGACTAGAACAAACTAAAAAGCACCGCTATTGACAAGCCGTCACTTGAGCAGTAATGAACATTCTGCCTCCACTTTCACCTCGACGAGCCGGCAGCTTTAATTTATGATAAAGCAGAGGAGAGGCAACCTCCAGGTTTACTATACCCTCAGTGCTGTTTCAAATAAAGTAATTAGAAGGTCAAGAGACAGGGCTGGAGAGCCAAATATAAATGCAACCCTTCTGTACCGACATTAAAGAAAAAAAAGACTGGTGTGTTCAAAGAGCATTTTATCCATCTTTCTTCCCCAGAGTGGGCAAGTCTCTCTCTCTTTTTTTTTTAAATACGACCGTAACCAATCAGAACCAGTGGCAGCTCTATTCTTTCGCTCTCTAATTTGCTCCATATGGGCTCTGAGCAGCACACCTAAGAGAGGCTGTCCTTAGGAACACATGACTGGCTAGTTCAAACCCCCCCCCCAAAAAAACCCTGCTCCCAACTGTAAACTGAGGACAGGTGATTAGGAATCTGATTTGTTTTAAATAAAGAAAACTCAATAGGTGAAGTAACAAAAAGGATCAGGAGAAATCCAAATAAATAATTTTAAAAATCTATTTCAAAACATCTTGCTTAATATTTTCTGGATGAGACAACGGAGGAAAAGGAGTCGACTTGCAGAAGAATGACCCTTTGAAGGCGTTTTATTTTCAGGGGTGTTGATGCAACGATGAAAAACCAGCTTGTTGTTTCTGTGGACCTGTCTGTGGCACCTTTTGTTTCTAGGCCTCCTGGCTTTGCATACATTGCAGCCGGTGTTCATCTTCCTCACTCCGCCTTTTCTCCAATAGAACAATGTGTCCGACATCATGCTAAAAGCACTCCCCAAGGCCAGGAAACCCAGGGCACCTTGACCGTCCGTCCAGTCTACCCTCTGCAGGGTCAGGAGTTTTCAGAGACCACGTGACCTCCTCAGAGCCAGCTGCCTTCCAAGAGCTGGATCGTGGATGACTTGGGTGGGAAATAACGTCCCAGGAATCTATGCCATCTCTCCCCGCTAGCCAACTCTTTCAAACCCTTGTCTTGGCCCCTAATGGAAAGGAGGACATGGGGACGGGAAAGACAGGTGAAAGCAGAAGGAAGTTCAGAGACGGAGGGGAGGGGAGGGGGGGAGGAGGCAGGCCCAGAGCCCAGGCAGCCTCGGCGGGCGGCCGGGCGCCGCCTTCCAGAGCAGCCGTGAAAGGACGGGGCTTCGGCAACGATGCGAGTCGTTCTCGGCGCCGCATCCTATGGAAACTCCCATAGCTGCTTGGAGGCTGTTACATTCACCTGACCCACCTCTTTTGGGCGTCTGTGCAGCATTTGCTCCAAAAGCCTTTCTGAAGCAGCACTGTGCCGTGGAAGTTTTCCCGCAAGTCATTTTCACCATTGTCTGTTCAAGTATTGGGCGTGATTACACTTGATTATACAAGTGATGGATATGTATGCAAGCTCATCATTAGAACATGTAACTAGGTTATAAAAATACTTATGAACCCATAAAACAAAAAGTATACAAGTTGGTGTTTTCTGGTGTTTTTGGTGTCCACCCAGATAACAACTGAAGTAATGACTCCGTGGCTGGTAAGAAATCAGCGTATTCTGGCCGTCATCTACCTGGGTGAAGGAATAGGCAGCTTTGATCCAAGATCACCTTGATATCCCTGGTCCCAAACAGTATTTCCAACTCCCACTGATAAGGAGACATCATCTGTAACACTATAATCCAAGTATGGACGTGACGCGCAAAACAGAGCTGAATTCCTGAGGCATCAGGGGTAGTATCCGGGCTGCTGCTTCAATCCAGGGCCATGTTTCTTCTGCTGCTGCTTTGAAATTTTTTTTCTTATTTATTTTACACTGTAATTAATGTTCCCACTGATTTGTACAATGAGTGGGAAAGTCAATGTAGAAACAAACTAAATAATTCCATTCCCTCCCCTCCCCTCCCCTCCCCCAAGGATATTTTTTCCATCGCTTTTCAGAGAGAGTGGAAGGGAATGAGAGAGAGAAACATCGATGTGAGGGAGACACCAATTGGTTGCCTTCCGCACGTGCCCCGACTGGGACCAGGGATGGAGCCTGCAACCAAGGTATGTGCCCTTGGCCAGAACTAAACCCGGGGCCCTTCAGTCCACAGGCTGATGCTCTAACCACTGAACAAACCGGCCAGGGCCTAGATAATTTTCAAATACTCTGAGGCATGAATTTCAGCCATTTCTCTGAATTCCTCAGTCCCCCCTCCTTCCTAGGTCTTTCCCAGCAGGTGCTCATGAGCAGCGAAATGTTCAAAATGCTGGAACAGGATGCACAGGGCCCGAGTCACCCAGGTCGCAGGCAAGACCGGCTTCATCGGGCTGCAGACCTGGGTCTCAGAGGCAGCCCAACAGCGCCACCACGTCACACCTCCACCAACAGGAATTCTCCTACCTCGTCCCCATAGGAGACCTGCCCACCACAGGTATAAAGGCAGAGACTTCCTGGCTTCTGTCTCAGGGGCCCAGCCCTGCAGCAGGCTCTCTGGAAGGGAGAGGAAGCACACGGGCACAACGCTTGCATATAGCTTGCACAGATCCATTAAATGCATCAACTGCTACTAAAGAATTTTAAATGGTTCTAAGAGTGTCCCAGAGACTGAAGAAGGAAAACCATGGTGTCTGTGGGAGGCGCTGTTGGTTACCTCCCAACACCCGCTTCTTCCCCCTTCCTTGCTAACAGAGCCCCCATTTTATTCAGCAAGTCGGCACTCAGAGAAAACTGACTTCTTGGCCAGCTCAGAAGTCAGTCTTGGTTAATAAGCAGCGATGGTGTTTCCATTTCCCTTGGCAGTCTTTGGTTTCGGGATGGACATCTGACCCAGGACCGGGAAATGAGACCAGAGGAGAGGTCGTTTGGGATTTCCAGGAAGGATTTCCTCCCTTGTCAGAAGGAGACTCCAGGGGAGTTGATCTCTTTCCATCTCTGTTGTTTCTACATCTGGATGTGATGCCTGGAGCAGCTGCAGCCATTTGAAACATGAAGGAAGCCAGCAGGAGGGGCAAGGTTACAGTGGCAGAGCTTAGAAGAGATGAATCCAGGTCCCCGACGACGTCCCCGGGCCTATGATCACATCGCACCTGCAGCTGTCCTACCCCTGAACTTCCTGCAGTGTGAGATGATAGGCCCCTGCGAGCCGGGCACAGTCAGTGCTGTACCCGTTTGCCCGTTACGGGGGGCAGAGCGGCGTTTATGCTGCTGGCCAAGCTACGAGCAGGCCAACACATCTGAATTTAAACCTCGTTAGCTAATATTAAACTGCTATCTGCACGCGTTACCTGTGGGGTTTTAAAAATCCATACAGTCCCTTTGGAGAGTAGTTTGTCAATACATATCAAGAATTGCAAATAAGTTTGTAAGTTTTGATCCAGCATTGAGTGTTGGGCAATTCATCTCAGGGAAATAATCGCGAATGTAAAGAAATACATATTCTGCATTTAATAAGAGTATTATGCATCCATTAAAAATGATGATTAGAAACTGTTGGTAAAGTGAAACAGTTATTGACAAGTGAAAATGAGACTATCACAATAATAGTAACACTAAACAACAGCAAAACTCGTTATGCGTGTATGTTTAAAAACTCGAAATAATAGCATCAACAATATAAATAAATAAATAAATAAATAAATAAATATATATATATATATATATATATATATAACAACAAAAATAATAATAAAATAAAAGCTCAGAATAAAATCTACCAAAAAATGGTCCCAGAGTGGTGTCCTGGTTGGAGGTTAGGGGTGACTTATTTTCATGTTATTTCTTTTCCAAATTTCCTACATAGAAAAAATATATATATTTACGTTTTCCACCCTGCATTATTCAGCTGCTTAGTGAAATCTGCGGAGGGTGCTGATTGAAAATGTCTAGGGAGGGAGCCGGGCTGGCCTGCAGAAGAGGCTGGAGGTGGGCGCAGAGGCTCATTAGCACCAGGATTCCTTCACAACTGGCTGGATTTTTCTTTTAAATCATGACTTTTCTTCCTTTCTTTTCATTTTTTTAAGGGGGCGGTTATTCCACGATTTGGGAAAGGTGAACAGGAACAGTTAACAAATACGGGGTGGTGAGCGATACACGTCACGAGAGGCCCACCGGGGAGGGGTCCTGTTTCTGAGTGCCAGCGAGAAAATGCCAGCTGCTCTGATCCAAGCCGGGGCTGCAGCAAACATGCCTGGGGGCGCACAGGGTTCCGGCGGGCTGGGGGTGTAGAGCCTCCCTTAAAGTGAAGGCTGGGCCTGAGACGCCTCTAACCAGGGCAACACTGGCACCACTGACGGGCCCAAGGCAGCTCGCAATATCCCGCATAATTAAGAGGGATTGCCGGCATCAGGGGGACCAGAAACGTTCTGCAGATTAACTGCTTACTTCATTGCTAATGACTGCCCAATTTCTTTAGACTAATTGGTGCAATCTACATCTGCAGCAAAGATGAAATATCAACCTGATTTGGTGTCGATAAAAAATTGATGGATGCTTCTGACGGCTACTTCTCAACAATACATGGATTATTGCTGCTGTAATTATCATAAACGACAAAACATGGGCAAGCGGTGATTACAAGTCTAATTCTGTCTTGAGGTTTTAATGGCATAAACCACTCAGGCTTTACGCCCATGATTTACTGCATCATCAAAACCCCTGAAAGGATCACCCTTGGGTGCCTGCCACTCATTATCTTACCAATAATGCACTCGTTTGGCCCAACACGGAACAAATAATCAAGACTGACTTCTCAGAAAGCCCTTGTTAAATATGTAAATCTCTAGTTTGAGAAGGAGACGCGGACCTGCCAAAATCCTTGCCTTCGTTTCTGGATGTTATAGTTGTATTTTGTTCTGACATGTACGGAGGCTGGGTGTCTCTGTGTCACACCTACCCAGCTGGATGCAGAGCCTGGAGACGCTGTTAACAGCTCGGTCACTGCCAGCCAAGCACCACTGAAGTACCAACAGCAAGGCAGAGAGGGAAGGCGGCACACCTCGCGTGCCCCCACCTGGGTGGGCACAAACAGCAGACCTGCGGAGTTGCCCGGCTCCCGGGGAAGGGGGCAGGGAGGAAGGCAAGGAGGGGTCCGTTGTTATTTCTGAGGAATACTTCTGAGGGGCACCAAACAACTTGTGTTGCCACGCAACACGAAAAACAGACGTTCAGGCTGCTGCAGAGAGAACTCCAGGTGCAGGCCTGAGCCTGGGCTGCACAGTGAAATACCCCCGAGGTCAAGGTGGGTAACCAAAGGGCAAAGCAGCGGCCGTGAGGGCTGGTGGCCACTGGGCAAGAGAGATCCCCCTAAAATGGGCAGCTACCCATTGTTGCCAGGGGCTGTTGCCAGGTGGAAGGGGACCTGATTTCCTGTGGTTTTTTTGTGTGTGTGTTTTTTTTCCAAGAGAAGTTAGATGTCTTCATTTGTAATATAAAATATCCAGGCTGTAAAACGTTGGCAAACAAGTGCACTTTTCAGCATACTGGTTAAGACAGTGGGTTCTTGGGACCGGACTGCCTGGAGCTGGACGTTCGCTCAGCTAACATTGGGGACACATCGCTTAATCTGAATGTCAGTTTTCCTCGTATGCAAAACAGAGATAATAACTGCTGCCAGTTTAGTGGCGTTGTTTTGAGGGTGCAACGAAGGAATAAATGAATGCGCATAAAATAATCCTGACAGGGACGCAGCCCCAAAGCTACAACTGTTACCTAAGGCGAGGTTTGGCCTGCTGGCTCTCAGCTCGTGACCTGTGCTGCAGGGAAGGGATGACGCGTGAGGCCAGAGGGAGAAAGGGCCAAGCGCAAGGCGCTGAGGCAGGTTGCATCAGGTGAGACTCTGCCCCCCTCCTTGCTGGAGGCTGTCTGGCCTTGGACGTGACCTTATGAAACCTCAGCTTTCTCATCTGGCAAATAGAGATAATAAAGTTTTTGCTTCATAGGCTGTTGTGAGGATGAAACTGAAAACTCTGCATGAAGCATGTATCACGGTGTTTGGCGTACGGTAAACACTCCATGGATATTCATAGTCACTATGCATGTTATTTTTTTAAGTTGAGTTTTTCCAAAGTCTTCAAATTTTTAATCTGTTTTTAAAAGTGGGTCCAAATTTCCTGCTTGCGTCTCAGTCCCTTATGCTATGAGCACTTTTGTGCCCTAGGTAAAACTGTATCATTTGCTTATTAGTTATTAAGCATGGGAAATTCCCTTTTGAAAATCAATCTATGTTGCTTCTTTAAGTGCTACTTCAACTATTACAATTGTTACCAAATGCAAAGGACTGTTACATCAAGTGACTGTGTAAACAGATTAGATGATGCATATCCTTAAGAGTGAAAGTCGCTACAATACTTTCCATTAAACGTAATTGTTTTTGTAATATGTAAACATTTTATACATCCAGTTCAAGGAAATGTGCAGGTGAAATGTCCAGGACATCTCTCCCCATTTAAATATGCTTGAAGATCCACGCATGTTTTACAGCACACTTCAGGGCTGGGAGATTTGTGCAAATGAACTGTGGGTGGCCTTCTCCTGTGGAGCCAACACACCGATTACTCGGTTCACGACACCAAATTGCTCACACACACCAGACTATAGGAGGTTCCCCAGTCTGTCTGATAGTGCAGCTCACAGGAGTGGGGTGGGGGTGCCTGTACATTTCCTCTCAAATAGAGAAGGTCAACAGAAGCACTGCAGGCTCCTGAAAACCCAAGCGCGTGCATCACTAGCAAAGAAAATGCATTTCCCTTCAAAGGCTTGGGCATGAGACAGGATACAGCTTATACTAGAAGTGTCAGGCGCACAGGGCTGGAAGTGGACATGCTTCCAGTCACCAGAGGTCCCTTATCACTCACTCGCCAATTTCAAATACCCTTTTTAGTGCATGGAGAATCTTAATGTGTCACAGCTATTTAGGGAAAATAAATTACGGGTATGATCTGGTATTCTGGGAACCACCAGATATCAGCTCCTGCTTCCTAATAACAAGTTTTTCTCTGTGACTCAACCAGGTAAGTCTCCTGGCCTCTCTGAATCTCAAATCATGGGAAAAGCTGTGCTTTGCAACTGAAAGTCATCAGAAAATTTCCAAGAGAAAGTTCTCCTCTGGATGGGAATCTCCATAGCCTCCTGTTGTTTTATACTCTAGCCATGGATATTAGAGCAACTGGGTGTAAATTCACTCTTTTCATAAAGATCATTTGAATATTTAAAAAAATAATGTTCACGAAGCCAGCCTCGAGTACTTCAGCGTCATCTCCTCGTGAACACAGAGACCATTCCATACACGAGTCGGAGGTGGGTGAGATCGAAAGGAGGTTCCCTCTGGAAATATTGTCATTCCACCATCCAGTTCCTTCCTCTCCCCTCCCCTCCCCTCCAAAAGACTCACAATTTTAAAATGCCCGAATCCAACGAGAGAGATCGCTTACTGTCGGGGATGCACATACCAGAGGAAGTGCTGGGGATCAAGGCGGTCTGTGAATCAGAGAAAGATGTTGGTATGCAAGATTGAAGATAGACCAGCTGGCCCACGGCTTCAGCTGGCTTCCAGAGGCCAGGAAGAAATTAGTCTCACAGTTCAGTTGAAAGAACACCTGGCCACTCACCCAGAGGCACCAATTCACTGTTGAACAGGGTGATCTTTGTTTCCCTACTGAACACACCTAGGCATCGAGTTTTTTAAAATCCTGTGAGCCTGACTGTCCTAAATCTCTCCTGTTCATAAAAATCAGGACATGAGGACGATGGGCGGGGAGTGGCGGTAAAAAGATTAATGTCAACAGGACGGATTTTATAGGCTAGGATGGTCTTTCTCTGACTATTACAACTGGGTGGGGACGTGTCCTATTGATTTCTCACATACATCTTATTGAAAATAGACGAATGAGAAGGCCTAGGCGAGAAGGAGTGGTGCTGCAGACTAAGAATTGGCCCACAGCCCAAAAGACACATTAGAGCTCCGGAGGCTTGGAAGGATGGCAACCTCAGCTCAGCGCTCCCTGCCCTTCGGGATCTGCACAGAGCTCATCGCTCCAGTCGGCCATAAACTCAAGTCCCTCGATGGCCCAGACGTTTATGCGGGTGGAAGGCGTCATTTTACAGCTGAACCCTCCACCTCTTTCCCCAGAGGAGGGTCGGGTGGAGTCTCACCGTGGAGCGCTGAGCAGCGTGGCCAGGTGGGGGTGGAGGCGCTGCGGGGCTGAGAGCAGAAAGGCCAGCCTGGATGCGGGAGGCAGGCGGGACAGGGCGGGAGAGGAGGGGCCGGCGACTTGCAAAGGCAGAATGCTTTGCAAATGCCACTGGCGCGGACTTGGAGGGAGGCCAGGCAGATCCGATCCAGAATGCAGCCTGGGAACCGGGCTCCGGGGGAGGCGGCCTTGGAACCGGTGTAGGCACCGATCTTCGGGAAAACCCCAACCTGCCGACTCTGGTTGGCTTGTGCCTCTGCCCAGCAAACTCTCTTTCTCTTTTCTTGACTTAACTGTTTATGGGGATTCTCCATTTTTCTTTCTTGCTCCTATCTCCCAAGCTTGCCAAGCCTTGCCATACCGTTTTATTTACTTACTTATTTTTATTTTTAAACAACTCCAGCATTTTTTGCTGAGGCTCCTCCCTGGTCAGTTAAACCACCACAGGGACGACAGGATCTCATAGCATTCAAAGTGCATCTAATACACGCCCAGGGCAGACCGTACAGCGCCCCTGTGCCTGGTGCTGGGGAGGGTACAAGGACCGCAGTCTCCTCCCTCAGAGAATTTACAATCAGCTGTTAGGCACCAACAGGACGGCCACTGCCACACTCAAGCCGCCAGGTGCCTGGAAAAGCAAGTCTAGGCCGTCGGTGGTATCAGTCCGTGAACGCTGGGTGGGGAGGAACTGGAAGGTGCTACAGTTCCTGGCAGGAACTACAAATTACAACCCAGCACTTCCCCAAATGGGCCCGATAATGCCGGTAGCACAGCATTTTAAGATGCCTTAAGCGGGGGAAGGGAGAGGGTAGCCCTTGGTTGCATACAACCAGCAGACGTTTTTTTAGACGACGTTTACCCAGCGGTTTCCTAGACTTCGGCTTTTCCTCAGAGCCTGCCGTGGGCTCTGGGATGGGCTCTGTGACTCTCCCTGTGACTCTCAGGGAGATGCCACAGTCCCCGCTTCCCCAGTGCCACTGTCCAGCTCACAGGCTTAGGCTTCCTTGGGGCCCCTGGAAGTGTGAATGAAGAGCAGACTCAAGGAGAAAACTAGAGAAACACGCGACGCCCCATGCAAACCACTGCAAGTGATCGCCGCCCGCGTCCCTACGAGCTACAGAGGCACCAAGTAAAAGAGCAGGACTCGCGAGGGCAGCAGGGCCCTCGAGGGGCACGGAGCTTCCGCGGGGTGCCGGGGGTCTTGCTGCAGGGTCACTTGTTGTTAACCGCGTCACTGTTCCCACTCAGAGCCCAAATCAGCTCCCAGGTATCGCTGGGCCGGGCCTGACCCCCCGAAGGTAGCGGGGGCCTGGCAGCCCGCTCACGGGGCAGGGGCCGGCCGCCCTCTGCTCGCAGACCCGCGAAGCCCGTGCTCTCCGGCTCGCCCGCCCCGGGCCCGCTGCCCTCGGCACCGGCAGGCTCTCGCACACAGTAGGGACGCAGTATTCCTGGAATCGGAAAGAACCGTTTCCCAGGGAGAGAATAAAGCCACCCTGGATTTGCATAAGCTACACCTGAATGTTTCATTACGAGACAGAGAGGCCACTAGCTGGTGACCCAGAGCCCGCAGACAGTGTTTTATTTCACTTGTAGAGGGTTTTCGACATTTAAGATTTGGGGAATTTTCAACGAAAACCAGACTTCCAGCTTCTTCTGAGGCAGGGTCAGCACTCCCGCTGGCGGCACCCAGGGCAGCGCAGGGTGGGGGGCAGTGGGTGAAGAGCCGGATGCCACTGTCCCCCCCACTCTCTGCTGTCCCCGCACCACCAGGCCGTCTCCATGGCACTGGCCACTGTGCGAGGCCCTGGGCGTTGTGGGCATCTGCGCTGTGACTGATTTATAACAGCGATGACCACCTTGCACAGCGCTTACCGAGGACCAAGCTCCATCCTGAACACCTTTCTCGCTATGGATTCACAACAACCCCGCGAGGTGGGGACTCTGAGCCTCTCCACTCCACAGAAGGTCCCAGCGGGGAGGGGTAAATAACTTGCTCCGGGCCTCACGTCCAGTGAGCGGCAGAGCAGGACTTGAACTCGGACCATCAGGCTCCAGAGTCATGCTCATCACCACCGGGGTCTGCTGCCTGTCACATGGACACACTGTTCTCTGCATTGTTTTCTCATTTTTAAAAAATATTTTAAATTGATTTTCGAGAGAGAGGAAGGAGAGGGAGAGACAGAGAGAAACACTGATGAGAGAGTCATTGATCGGATGCCTCCTGCACGCCCCCTGCTGGGGATGAAGCCTGCAGCCCGGGCATGTGCCCTGACCGGGAATCGAGCCAGCGACCTCTCCGAGCACAGGATGACCCTCAACCGAGCCACAACGGCCAGGGCACTGTTTTCTCATATCTCACATTAAAAAACATCCCCCCAACTATCCTGGCCTCAAGGGCACAAAACACATCATAGTTCATAAACACATCATAAAGTGTTTTACGTTAGCAGATTTCCCCCCTAGTGCCTTTTGGTTTTCACCTGCTCAGGAAGAGTGATATAAGAAAACACATTTCACAATGTCCCCACCCTTCCTTCAGGAAACTGGCCACGGTCGGGCTCCCCACGAGCAAACCCATTACTGACCCAAGATGCCACAGGCCGGAGCCGCACGCGCGGGGGATGGACGCCCGCCTCGCACGGGTCACGATGACAAGGGCCGCACTCACGTCCCCGGGGCTCTCGGCGGGCGGCTGGGGCCCAGGCCCCGCTCCCCCAGCCCCCACTTGCGGTGTGGGCTCGCCCACGCAGTGGCTCGGGCCGCCCCGGCCTTTCGCTTCCATTAGCTCCTGTTCTCTAGCTGCGCCTGCTGACAAAGCCGGCTCTTTGTCCACGGGCGGCGTGAGGCTCGTGGGGACAGAGCCCGGGGTTGGTACAACGGGCCGGTCGGCACGACTTAGCGTTTCCGTGCGGGGCACCGGCTAAAGATGCTTCAATTCCCAACAAGCCCGTGTCAGCAGAGGGAATGCATTTTCCATTATTTCTTTACTCTGGATTCTGACTCATAAAATATCTTAAAAGAACCCACACATTTTACGTGACCGAGTCTTTGAGGTCCCAGGGAAAACTAATAAATAATCAACAAAAATATGATTAAAGGCTGCTTGAACTCCCTCCCGAAGAGGAGAGCGAGCCGGCAAAGAAGTCCTTCTGATCCCAACCTTTTTATTGCTAGAAACGGAATTCTTACTTCGCCTTTCAAAAGCCTGATGAAGGCTTCCGCTAAGTTTGACATAGATTTTCATATTCAAAATAACTGTTGAAATAAGGGGAGGGGCGTGTGGCTCTGGAAGCTGCCGCTCTGGACTGGAGCTCAGGAGGCTGGAGAGGAAATTGCTGCTCCGAATTTGGAATTCTCTCCTAAAAAATCCCTTTGAAATCACTTCCCCAGGCTGCCCCAGAGATGCTAACTTTAACCCCTTCAGGTACCCCATCACAAAAATCAGTTCATATTTATGAGCTGCCCCGGGAAGGATTCCCGAGCAGCGGTCTGTGTCACCCAAGAATATGAAAGAGGCGTCCCCAGGAGTCCTATGCGCACTTAAAAAAAAAAAGTGTGTTCCAGGAGACCTCCTCCCTCTAGTACATGGCGCTTCCATTTAGACGCCACTGTTGTCTTGACCACAGAGTCCTAAGGCAGTGCCCCAAATCCCCTGAGCCGAGTTCCTTCCCTCGGAGTGACGTAACTAAATTCTTTGAAGGCAGGAATCGTGGTCAATTCTCCTTTGTATCTTTAAGGCCAGGACGTAGTAGTTGCTTGATAAACGCTCCGTGAATCGTGAGTGAACGAGTGAGAACTGGGCGGGTGGCACGGCACACTGCCTGACCTCTATTCTCCAGGCTCAAAGACCACTCACGAGGATTAAATGAGATAATACAAGGAATATTTCCCACGTGTATTACCTTAGTGCTGTGCCTGGGACACGGCTATGCTCTGTAGCTGATATATTAACATAGCAAATAATACAATTAACACAACAATTATACACACAGCTATGTTATATGGCTATTAATATGTTAACATAAGTAATAATATAATTATACACACAGCTATGTTACAGAGCTATTAATATAAGTAATAATACAATTACTATAACAATTATGTGCATAGCCCAACAACCACTAATCTACTTTCTGTCTCCATAGAGACAGAAAAATGACTGTTCTGGACAATTCATATAAATAAAGTCATAAGATGTGGTATTTGGTGACTGGCTTCTTTCACTTAACATGTTTTCAAAATTCATTCATATTGTAGCATGTAGCAGTACTTCATTATTTTCATTGCCAAATAATATTCTGTTGTATGGACATACAGCATTTTGATGATCAATTCATCATTCAATGGATATTTGGGTTGTTTCCACATTTGGCTCTTACGCATCATGTACCTATAAACATTTGTGTACACTTTTGTAAACATATGTTTTCATTTCTCTTGGGTAACCAAGAGTAGAATTGCTGGATCATCTGATAATTCCATATTTAATCTTTTAAAGCATTTCTAGACTGTTTCCCCAATGGCTACACCATTTTCTATCCCCACCAGCAAAGTAGAGGCCTCCAATTTTCTCCTGATGTCATCACCGCTCGTGATTGTCTTTATGGTGACATATTTATAAAAGATCACACAATTGTTCAACTATCATGCTTGTAGGAAATGGCACAAGTCCCTGTTTATTAAGAGCTTGGAAGTCTAAAGTGACTCTGGAATTCTAAATGGTCATGTGATATCCTGAGCAGAGGCTGAAGTGGAATATATACCTTTGCCTAGAACCTGATGAAAATGCATTTAGCCTCATAACCGGACACAGAGAGGACAGTCTTCTTCCATTTGCTCGCTCCCAGGTGATAAAAAGCATACATTCAAGTAGATATTTGTCTTTTCCCTAAAGTGTTTGGAACACAGTGTTACCAACCACCTGGCCCAAAGGAAGAGCTTTCAGAGGGAGCGTCTGAAGGCTGAGTGTGAGGCTGGTCACTCACTCGTCCGAGCACAACCAGTGGTCACCACACTGAAAGGCCAGTGCCCAAGGGACGCGGGGCAGGAATGAGCCCGGGAGTGGGCTCAGCAGCCTCGGCCACGAAGCCGGCGGGCTGGACTAATGTGCTTCCCCGTGCCCGACCCCGCGCTCGGCATCTCGCAGGCCCGCGCAGGCAGAGAGCATGCACCCCAGGGGACGTCAGGGGCAGTCCTGTCTTAGGCTCGAGGAGCTGCGGAAAGGGCGGCGGTGTCAGATTCTAAAGTCGTCAGAGAAAGAAAAAGTCCGAAGAGTCGAAATGACACTCGAAAAACCCCTGATGCTGAACCTGTCCCTTGTAGCTCAATTTACGTTTGTTCAGCAAGCCCAGGTTTTCCTCCATCACTGGGATAGACGTGTTTGTTTCTCCAGTTAAGCGCCAAGCAATTGCTGCGTGTGGAGGGGCCACACTGGGCAAAAACAAGATGTAACCTTAAGGTGTAGAATCCCATCGGATTCCAGCAGGTACCCGCCCTCCCAGAGGCTGGCACGCAGTCCTGATGCCCATCTCGCGTGTGCTCCAGGGAGAATGCTCGTGAAATGGAAGGCGGGAAAAGCACTACTTAGAACTGTTTAAACTGCCATTTCTCTCTCTCATTGAACTAAAAATAAGCTAAAAATAGGCATGGCTCAATTCTCTGAAATCAGTTTCAGGAATCCAAAGTCTACCGAAAAGTCATCGTTGTCATGGATTATAAAGGAATGGACTCCAATGCTAGAAAGGCTTCAGTTCACAGAATTCAGCAATAAAATTCCAGAGGCCAGAACAGAGAGGCCTGGGGAGAGCCAAACTCAGAAGAGGAAGACTAACTGGGTTTTCTCTGGTTTAAACCCATTTTATAGCTGAGGAAAAGAGGCCCTGAAGACACTGAGTGGCTTATCTAAGGTCACAAGGCTGGGGCGTGGCAGGGCCCGGTTCTGAGTGCAGACTGCCTGGCTCCCGTCTCACGCTGTTATAAATTCTGGTGAATGAAAGAAATCGCTCAAAGGTAAAAGTCTACCTGGTGGCTCCCACTTTCCCATTCGTAGCACGTTATATCAATTAAAATGCACTACCTGGGTGATTGTTGTGGCCCTTTAATCAACGACATGCCAATGGACATGTGTTTTGGAAAATAAATAAAACCACAGAGCCGGTTGTCACTGGCTCTACTTCTGTCATTTACATAGTCTCAGCTTGCCTTTGGGGAATTTACAGACCAAAGCAAACCTGTCCCCTGGAGACGCTGCGGAAACAGCTCCTAAGCATAGTCTCTTTGTTGCTGCAGTCACTTAATAATCAGAGAAATCAGAGTTCTCGGGTGAGAGTCCACAGAAATCCGGGGCAACTTCGGCCGGGCCCGAATCTCTTCCCCTTCCTGGGCCCAGGGATCGGCGGCAGCTGACATGAGGATCCACAATCCAGGATCTGACTTGGGCCCAAAACAGTGAGGAGGACTTTTCCCTTATAAATATCTGTTCTCTGTTCTCCAGCCCACACCCCCCTCCTTTGCTTTGAAATTTGAGTATGACTTCTACTCCTGGTGACCTGTTGGAATATATTTGCTTGTTTGCTTTCTCCTGTGTTTTCCTTAAATGCAATAACTTGAAATGTCAACATGAGGTGACAAGTAAATCCTCAGTCTAAATAAGTTTGAAGGAGGAAACGAAAGGCGGGGGAAAAGCCCGCCGTGGAGGCTGCTGAGGGGCAGCCAAGTCCACGGCCAAGGAACGAAGCACATTTACCCTCACCCAAGATCGTTCCCGCGCTCTTCCTCGGTGGGTGCGCTCCGGGTCTTTCCCCTGCGCCCCACCAACAGCTCTGAGTTCATACCTGCTGCGCGAACGGGTTAAGAGAGGTCACGGTGTGCTGGCCGGATATGGGCTCTGGCTACGTTTCCCAAAGCCAAAGGCACTTGGACGAAGAATGTCTGTCGGTCCAGAGTTAAAAAGAAGTGTGTTGGTTTTTATTTTTGTAATTTTTTTTATTTTTAAAAGATTTTTTATTGATATTTAAGAGAGAGGAAGGGAGAGGGAGAGAAAGAGAGCCAGCCAGCTGCCTCTTGCACGCCCCCATCTGCGGATGGAGCCCACAACCCGGGCATGAGCCCTGCCTGCGAACTGAACCCACGACCCTCTGTGCATAGGACGGCGCCCAGCCCACTGAGCCACTCGGGCCAGGGCCGTGTTGGTGTTTAAAATTTCCCTGTGAGGCAGAAACTTAGCAAATTCACGGCATCCTCTATGATGCAGACAGGGAGAGAATCCAGAGGTTCCCGTTCCAACTTGCCACAGAGTTGGGGAGAGTTCAGCCCACGTCTGGCCTGGTCTATACGGGAGGGGAATGGAGCGAGGGGCTGTAAGCCACAGAGAGGGGCCGGCACCTACAGCCAGCAACCGGCCGCGCTCACGGACTACCTCCCACAAGCAAAAATGCACACAGAGCCACACAAGCCGCCAATCTAAGCAGTTTCCGCATTTCCACCATGAAGTCCACCCCTCCTTCCCGCTGGGTTGTGTTGACCCCGTGGCCACTTGCCTCCAGGACCTAAGCGCAGGGACGAGTTTCAAACCCAAACCACAGTGTCTGTCAAGGGGTCTGTGCACCAGGTGCTCTGAATCCTGACCTTCCAGGTCCTCCTGGCTCCTCTGTCAGGTTTCTGGGGGGTCAGAAACCCCTCTGCGCACCTCCCTCCGACTCAACACTGGACACGGGCACCTGTACACCCTCTAACGCCCCTGCCCGTGGCCGACAGGTTCTGGCCTTTGGTGAAAGCTAGGATCTCAAAATCTGCTTTTTGTTTATTTCCAAAGAGGCTTTGCTGCGGGACTCCTCAGCGAGCATCAGCTTCCCCGGTGACAGCTGTCAACGCCTTCATTTACGTGGTCAGGGCTGGCTGGGACCCTAACCATCCCAACACCTAGAATTTAAGCTCATCCTGGGTAAAATCTACAGGCTCTGTTTGGGGAGTTTCCTCTTTTGGAGATGGGATTAGTTACCTTCTTAACACAGTCCCCTCCTGAGACCGAGAACCCTTGGTTTCCCTTTGGGGGGAGGGTGCTTGACTGCTGTGAGCCGACCAGCATCCCCTGGTTACAGTGATGGATTCAGGGGTGAACACATCATGTGTCCGCACCAAGGAGGCGTGGCAAGAAGCTGGGCCTCCGAGGAAGGGGCGCGCTGCTTCTCCGCTAGGATTAGTGGCGTGGTGGGAGATGTGAAGTCTGGACCCGCGACCACCTTGCAACCAGAAGAGGCTAAGCTGCCAGGAGCCAGGAGCCACTTGGGAAGGGAAACAACTTAGGAGAACCCAAGAATGAAGAGGCGGTCCTGGGGACATGGCCCACCCCCGGAGCGCACCATTCCCAGCGCCGGTTACCATGCACTTTTCATTACGTGGACCAATAAACTCATTTTATGTGAGTCAGCTGGAGCTGGGTTTCCTGTCTCTTACAACTGGAAGACTACCGGTACCTGAATTCAGTAAAGAGACTATGGTACACTTATGAAGGCTCTGAGCTAGAGTCCTACCTTCTCCCAGAGCCGGGAGAACACGGAGACGCAACATTATAGCAACCTTGGTGTCCTGAACAGAGGTGCCGGCAGAAGTCCCTGGCTGGTCCACCCCAGTGGTGACCCGGGCGCCTTGCCTGCCCCACCCATCACGCACCCTGCTCCGGGCCTTTGGCGTCCCTCCCGACGGCTTTCTGCCCTTGGCACACACACGCTCTTGGCTCCCCAGTCGTGAGAAATGTCCCCCTTGACGCATAGCCCACTCTAGTTGCCACCCTATCACGATGCTCTTCCTCAGGCAAGCTTTCTGAAGAAGCCCTATACCAACCTTTCCCAAAGCGTCCATTCTGCAGAGCTGGGGCTGCATGGAAAAGAAATCAAGAAACCTCTCTCCACCAGCTGACCACAATTCAGGTTCCCTTGTAGCGGAGGTGAGACGAGAGGGTGGGGGCAGGGGACTGGCTGTGGGAGAGGCAACAAAGAGCGCCTGCCAGGATAGCACTGGCATGGGTGCCAGGGTATCTGGCTGTGAAACCAAAAGATTCCAGTTTCTAGGCCGAGGTTTCTCACTAGCCAAACCTGGGTTCTTGGCCAGTTCCTGACAGCTCAGGGTTTAGCATAACGTTCATTAGCTCTAACATGAGGTTTCCTCAGTAGTGGCATGGGGGCTGATGCATGACTTTTAAAACAGGAAAAAAAAAAAAAAAAGGTTTCTGATGCCTAACCAAATTCTTAGGTTAGGCATCTCTTGACATCTCTTAAGGCAAGAAAACATGTGTCCCTGCACTCATTTGAGTTCCTGCTCATCCCCCCTGTGGCAGTTTGGGTCACAAAGATCATTAAGACAGCCTCTGCCCTCAGGAAGCTCACTGTCCGGTAAATGAGACCAACACTGACCAACATTTATACAAATGGCTAAGCTTAACATGACAGTACATTAATTACGCTCTGCAGAAAGGGCCAGGAACCAGAGAGGAGGTCAATTTGCAGGGCAGGGGCAGGATGCCGACCCCCCCCCCCCCGGCTGTGTTGCAAGGTAAGAGGAAGCCCTGGGTACTGATTCAAAGAGGTGTCTTAGCCCGGCCGGCGTGGCTCAGCAGTTGAGCATCGACCTAGGACCCAGGCGATTGAGGCTCGATTCCCAGTCAGGACACATGCCCGGGTCGCGGGCTCGATCCCGTCAGGGGCGTGCAGGAGGCAGCCGATCAATGACTCTCATCATTGATGTTTCTATCTTTCTCTCCCTCTCCCTCCCTCTTTCTGAAATCAGTAAAGATATATATATATATGATATATATATATATATCATATATATGTATATTTTAAAAAGGTCTCTTAAATGAGGCAACATCTGCATTAAAGGCAAAGGAAGAGTGCAACTGGGGGGAGGGGGCAAGGTAAAGAAGGACTCCACAGAGAGAAGACATGGGCAGAGGCGTGGGGACTAAAAGTACAGTTGGTGGGCAAGGTGGGATACAGTAGGTGCCCTGGAGCAGACCAGCCATGGAGGGGAAGCTGGGGCTGGGGGGGAGGGTAGGGGCTGGGGGGGGAGGGGAAGGGTAGAGGAAGCACAGAGGAGGCGGAAAGACATGTAAGGCTTTTGAAAGCCTAAACCTGATCCTTAGCTGGCAACTGAGTGTCAATGAAAGTTTTAAAGCATTAAAAAGTAACTCTTCCCTCCAAAGGTTAGAGAGGCCAATCCCCTTTGCAAATTAAATAACTACTAAATTGCAGTCCACCTAAACTGCTACAAACGATGTCTAATAAACAAAGAAGTTACTATATGGTGAGAGCAATAACTGTCAACGGCATTTCCAAGTTCTCAAGCAACGACGATGGAATGAATACCTGTATTTTGTTCTTCCCGTAAAACCGAACAGGTTAGGGATATATCCCATCAATCCTACAATTCTTTAGAGCACAAAGCGGGGCTTTGGTACATTGTCGCTTTTAAATAACACATCACCAGATGCTGGCTCCTGAAACCACTTTGGGGGAAAATGCTTCCCTAAGTGACATCACCCCATTTTCCATATAAAATGAAAAAATAAAGGCTCATATTCAGAAGTAGCAGGCTAGAGAAAGGGGCTGGTGTACCTTAAGGGCCCACTATAGAACCCCCGACTGCCTTGAGAGAAACAAAGAAATAAATTAAAAGTATAGAAAAAAACCCAAATCCACATAGTTGAGCTTAAAAGAGGTGGGCTGGCTTTCCCCAAACCCATTAATAAACTAAATGCCTGTATTTCATATTCACAGTCAGCTCTGAAAGTTCTCGTCCTAATTGCTCCAAGGCATCGTGTTTTATTTTAGCAAAGTTCAGATTTTATTGCCAGAGACTAATGGGCAGAGGGTCCCTGAAGAACTTGTTTTAAAACATCCACCAGCCAACCATAAAAGGGACATTAAAACAGCTACAGAGGCTAAACAAGAATTAAAAAGTATGGCCACTTATTTTTAAATTAGACGCCTCTTTCACATTTAGGAATAGAATAAAATGCGCCATAAACTTTCTGCTTTCATTCGTGGTGGTGCTGGAAGAATCGACAGCCACGCAGGCACAGCCCTTCTGTGGTTAGGCAGCTCATTAACGTCAAGCGCGGCTTTTAAGCATCAATAGAGGCATTTTAAAATTATAAATGATTACGACGTCGTAAAGACCTTCCAGGGGGAGAAACAGAAAGGGAAAAACAGGGGCAGGACCTAATGAACGGGCTGTTAATGAACTTAGACCGCCGATGGGTCAAAACTCACAAGCTGAGCGGGGCCAAGTCCTAGTGCAGGTCTGGGTAGAACTTTGGGTGAAATGTGTGCAGAGGAGGCCTGCATGCCCCCCCCCCCCCGAACCCGTCTGTGTCTCCTCTTGCGGGGCAGGTTCCAGTCCTGAACCTTTTTCATAACCACACAGCACATTCCACTCCACTAATACACTCTGCTCTTTACCAAGGTTTGGCAGCGGTGAAGCGTGAAGCGCCCCATTTTATAACTGGGGAGCTAGCCAGAAGGGTATCTCCTAGCCTTGCCTCCAGTTCAGCCTGAGTGGGGCACTCCGATCCCCAATAATCTGACAGCGGGTTACAGTCCTTGTCTTCATCGGGGGGCGAAGCGGAGGGTGGCGACTGCTCCCCCAGGAGGAAACGGCCGCGCTGATAAGCTGTGCAGGGCCCGGTCACCCCCGGAACGTGGAAGTGGCTTTTCAGGCTTCCTTTTGGAAACAGGGCACTGGGCACAGAGAGGTGGCCTTTCCCCACAGAGGCTCTCGGCCAAGTAGGACAGACACAGGATGCTCTGCAGAAAGGAACCATCGTTTAGTAAACATGATCTCTGAAAAGGCTCGAAACAGAGATCTCAGCAGAAATCGTGCTTGGTGCCAAAAAAAAAAAAAAGAGAGACAGAAAGAGGCCAAGCAGGAGGGCAGAGGCCCAGATGCCACTTTCTTTTGCGTTCTGCCACACCTTCCGTTCTCCTAGCCGGCTTTAAATAAAAGCATCTTGAGCTGGTTCCGATTAGGCCGCACCAGGCACATTTGTAAAGATAAACAGAACATGGTGGTTTTCCTTCCTTGGAAAGGGGGTTGGGAGGCGCGAACAGGAGCCTCCGGCCTGGTCTGGGGGAGGAGAGAGGACAGGAGAGCCAAGCGTGTTCTCAGGCCCACGTTTTTAAAAAATCGCGCCAGGTTGCTCTGCAACCTGTAACTCTCAAAGGTGTCCTGACTCCCGGGTGGTGGAGCGGCCAGGAGAAAGGGCAGGGGTGGGTGGGGAGGGGTGCAGCGGGACAGAGTGGTGGTCGGCCCACCCATCCCGCATTCAGGGCAACAACCGGCTTGTGTAAACATCCAGTAGCCCATCTGAACCCGATTTTCAGAACAAAACAATTTCAGTTCCAAAGCGTTTGAATTACTTTCGCTAAATCTGAGGATTTGCCTATTGAATCTGGGGCTGTTCCCTTTCAACTCTGAACGAAGGAAGAATTATGAGGCTGGAGTCGTTCAATGAGAGCTATCTGTCCTGGCACTCACTCTAAGGGATTAGGATTTGGAAAGAAAAGCCTACAGGTGATCCTCCAGGAAGCATACCGAGCAGTTATCAAAAACATACAAGTTCAAAGCAGCTCAATTTTCATATGTTAAATGTACTTGGATGCAGCCCCAGGCTCCTTTCTAGGTAAAAAAAAAAAAAAACACCAAAAAAGCCCCACACTGTGAAGCTGTTTGTACTTGCATACTCCGCAGGCGCGGTGAGAAAGCCGCTGGTACAGAGGTGCCGGGTCCACTGCACCCTCGTGTAACCCGATAAACCAACCTTGTTCTCTCGGGGAAACACGATCGGCCGCTGGGCCAGGTCTCCTATGCTCGCCCCTGACTCCTGCCACCGCGGCCGATACTCATTTGCCTCATCAACGCAAAAGAGCTGTCACAACACAACCGCTGCGAGGTCAGCCACCAGCACTGGCGGCTTAACAATTAACAGTGCGCGCCATTCACAGGTCCTGGGTGCTGTGTCCCCGAGCACCGTGATCTGGGTTTAAGGGCGCCTTGCGGACTTAACTGCTTAACTTGGGCTCATTGAAAAGGAGGGAAGGGGAGACACGGAGATTTAGGTGACAGAAGAGGGCACATGTTGGGTGGCCTTCCTGTACCAGCACGTCACGGGGCACTCGATCTACACTGTCGTGAGGCCCCGCAGGGCGCGCAGGCTACGGCTCCCTCTGGTTCCCTGTGTCTAATTTACAGGAGGCACGTGGGGGGAGAGAACGAACACCTACATTCGGTCGTTCGAAATGCATGCCAGTCATGCCACGGCACAGCAGCCCCATCAATCCTGCTCAGCAAAGGCCCACAGAGGCGAGGGAAGGGAAGAGACAGGGCCTGCTCCTGCCAGGCCCACCCTCCACGGAAGGAAGGTCAGAGGAACGCGTCTACAGCAGCACCTGACGCCGATCCGTGGGCGGCGGTGAGGCGCCCAGAACTCCTCCGGACAGAGCGCGGCACCAAGAGGCAAGGGGACGGGCCTCCGCTCACCCCTGCGGCCCCACTGGCTGCAGGGCCCTGGAAGGTCACCGCCCACTCGGGCTTCGGTAGCCTCATCTGTAAAATGCGAATAAAGCCAACTCACCCGCAGCCAGGGGCCACTGACCGTGTTTGCTTCCTGTGTGCTGTGGGGCACTGTGCTGAGCGGCACAGGTGTTAACTTCTCCGACGACGTTACGGGATGAGTATTAAGATTATTTCCACCTTAGAGAGAAGGGACTGGGAATTAAACAAGTAACCTGCTCAAAGTTACTGTCGCAGTGAGTGGCAGAGCAGACACAGCCTAGGACTCGATATAAGGTCCCTGTCCCCACCTTCCACCCGATTCTGCCCTCGTCAGGAGCTTCCTGAATTTGAGTTGCCTCTGAGGATTCGCATAACCACAAGCCCGCGGGCCAGAGAGCCCAGTGCCCTCCTCGGGTTCTCCCTCCCTCCCCCCCATCGCTGACCAGTCCCGGGATCTCACCGCCCCTCCCCGCCCCGCCACGGCCTCCATTCCCTGCTCTGTGTTCTGACTGCTGCGGCAGGCCCGGGTCTCCTCTGTTCCCCCAGCGCATCAGCTAAATATTTAGCGTGTACAGCATCCTCCTCGGCATCCTTCTCACCCAGACCCCTACCCAAACCCCTCGTGAGCTAAGCTGCAAGGCCCGTGAGGACTGAGTCTTATTTATTTTCATCTCTGTGGCCTCTGGGCCTTCCCGATAATGCGGTTTTCTGAGCTGGAAAAAGGGGAGCGTGGGGAGGAAGAATATCTTCAGATTCTTTCCAGGTCACAGATGCTTGATTCAATAAAAACAGAGAAATAACAACAACAAAAACCCTAGTATGACACGAGGTACGGAGAAGCACACCGGGCAAAAATCTAGCTCTGCTGCCGGACCGCCAAGGTGAAAATCCTTGCACGGCCGCTTGCCAGCTATGCGATCTTAGGCGGGGGGTTCTGAACTTCTTTAGGCGTCAGTTCCTTCGCCTGGAAAATGAGGGGTCCCAGCAACCACCCCACGAGTTTCCTCTCTAGGACTAAGTAACACATACGCAGCACTTAGCAGAGCACGGGCTCGTGGCAGGCGCTCCGAGGTGGCAGTGCTATCATTGCACAGGCAGGCTATTTACTTCCCGGGCCGTCTGAAATGTTAACTTCTCAAAACAGGTATAAAAGAGAAGGTGGCATTACAGTCCAGGCTCCCTCTTTCAGAGTCAGAGATGAAAAAGAACTCTAGAAGTTGGATACTGGGAATTTTGCTAGAACTTCTTTCTTCGCGGCTCGGTGAAAGGCCCCAACGTGAAATAGCAGCCCCATGAAGCTGGCTCCTCCCGGCTGTGCGCTGTCTGGGCCCCGAACGACCAACTTGAAAGTACATTAAGTTACTTAACAGGTCACCAAGTAGTAGGGAGCTGAAAGTTTAACCATATTTACAAGGAAGAATTATATGAAAATATTTTTATCGATGCTATAAAAACCACCATTAAAAATGACTGCATTGAAAAGCTGAACACAGATGGAGCAAACGGGCAACTCTTAAAATGTTACCTGGTTCCAGACAGTCCAAATTTTGTGTCTCGTGAGCAAATAAGATAAATGACTTTGTCTGAAATGATGTTTTATAAATCCTATTAACAGGCTATAAGGGAGGCGACAGTTTCCAAAATAGGAGAATTAACCTCTGAGTTCAATCCCCATTGTACACACAAAACTGTGGGGGAAGCAAGGGGCGATTACCTTTCATGCTCTTTTCAGACTAAGACACAAATAACAGGCTCAAACACATACATTTTAGACTTTTCAAGATACCTGTACATGCTTTTTCTCATGTGATCCTTGCAACAAGCCTAGGAGGCAGGTTGGGCGAATATTGTCACTCTTTGGGTTGTTTAAGTAACAGGGAAGGGCCACGTGGCTTCACGGAAGTCCGTGTAAGGCAGATCAGGCGAGACTCCCGGTGCACAGCGTGAGGGTTACAGGAGCCGGTGTTCATAACGTGGACGGGGGCGCATCCCCGTCGCACAAACCCACAGGGTGAGGGAAGCCACGCGTCACCGCACTCTGCATCCAGGTAAATTAAAAAGCGCTCGCTCATTCTTACTTTTTCAAAAAAATACAACTGATGTCCTCTCTCCGCCACACGAATACCGGCCTAGCGCTTTGTATACGCTACATATATGTATATATATGTTTTTTATTGTAAGAGTAAGACGTACTCCAATGATTGGTGCAATTTTGTTTTGCCTTTTCTTGCCAAAAAGAAAATATGGCTTTAATAGAAGTTTACATCTGCGTGGTATTACATGCATGTAAAACAGATGTAACCTAATTACGTTTTCATTTAAATTGCTAAATAGCTACTTAAGTAAAAAGCTAAAATAACATACAAACAACAGTTCCTATAATAACAAGTGTACTTAGAATTAAGTGAAAAGGGTCAAAGCGACAGAGCACAGAATTTGAGTTGGGCCTTCGGAGAGACAGAGTGACAGAGCAACGCCGCCTGCATTCACTCAGTAATTTAAGGTCTCGCCGCTCAGCCTGGAGACGCAGCTCAGCTCAGCCCAGCCCAGCCCAGCCGGGGCGCACGGAGGAAAATCCATTGAGTTTATATAAAGACTCTGGGTTTCATGAAGATTAGACACACTCTACTAGAGATTATATACAAAACCCTAAATTGGAAATTAGCATTCCAGGGCAATACAATCAGCTTGATTATAGTCTTAAGCAGACCTGTCCAGGCTGAAATCAGAAATCAGCTCCCAGCTCCGGGATCAGAGCAGCCTTTTTGTATTTTTAGCAGAAGCCAGTACAAGGCGGTCATTGCATATTCATGACCCATCCCTTCCTGTCTGCACACAAAGGCTCTCAGAAGCATCCAGAGCACTGGGGACGGTATCTGGCTTCAGAGCAAGGGGTAGGGAAGACATGGCTCGTCTTCACAAAGCAGGAGGGAAAACACCACGTGGCCGGCCTGAGACAGCTGAACTCCAGAAACGGTGCGTTCTGGAGAAACTCCCACCGGCCTCACCTAGATTTGCTGGGGAACGTCCACTCCTCACTTTTCCTTTCCTATTTCAGTCGCGTTTTTGACCAAAGTGAATTTCAGCGGTTTGGTGACAGCGGTAATTTTAAACAGTCTAAGAAGAAAACTGAACTTGTAGAGTGCTAGAACAGTCTAAAATTATTTCAGAAGTAGAAGAGTCTGTCCACTGCAAGCCAAGGATTTGGGGCGGGGAGGCGCAATGAACATACTCTCAAGTTACCCTGCCTCTCTAAACTGGACGGGCCAGTTTTTCTGAATTTTGCTCAGGAGAACAGAAAATAAAAAGACTTAGGTCCAGCCAGCCTTTTCTGATCGTAGGCCTGAAGTGTTTAAGAACTTTTTAAAAACAGAGTGGACCGTCTTTGCTGTTACACGACTCTTCAACCTGACACCATCCTTATCAAAGACGGGGCGGGGGGGGGGGGGGACAGGTGCTTTTACAATTAGCTTTAAATGATACCCCAACATGCCTGACTTTAAACATATCATTAGCTGCTTGTTCCCCTTTCACTTCCCTCTCTCTAGAGGTGGGACAGAATGAAAAGACTAAGGGTCAGAGGTAGGGAATGGAAAGGAGATTTGAAAAACAGAGAAACTGCCCAGGGCTACCAATTTGGCTGCAACCTTGGCATTTATGGCATCAACATCATGATTCTTCTACAAAAGGCCTGTACTCGAATCTCAGCACAGACCTCAAAGGGCTCCCACGCATTTAAAGTTTGGTGGGAAAGAGTTTCCTTTTCCGTGGCCAGACACCCTACAGCAGAGCTGCGGGGATCCCGTCGGAGACGGTCCCTGGCTCGAACAGCGAGGCTGACTTGTGACGCGAACAGGAAATACACATCGAGTCTTCTGGTCCCGTGGCTATCCCCAGGCCGACGGCTCTGGCTTGATCTTTTCCGACTGGCTGGTGTTTGCTTTCTGCAAAGCCTGTTCATCCAGTTCCACAGAACAAGTTTGTGAAAGACGAGTGGAGGCCTGTCACGATTTTGTAACCAATTATTTCATTTGTATTTTATAAATCGGTCATAAATGTCATTGACTAATTGCTGCCCTCCCCACCTCCCCACCCCCGCCCCATACACCCACTGGAACAAACAGGCAGCCTCATACGACTCTTGCCACAGGCCAAGGATTAATGGCAGGTTTTAAACGAAACTTCCCCTATTTGGAAGGACATCAATGGCACCTGAGGACACACTGTGATTTCTCTACTCACCACCACTCCTCTCTGCCCCAAAAAACAAACACATTCCCACCAGTGCATTCTGCCCAAGGAACTCAGACACCAGGACAAACGGCGACAGCTAGACAACCCAAAAGAAGCCAGGAGAGATGGCACCGGGACAATCATATCACAACATTGCTGAGGTGGTTGAGATCTTTCCTTTCTCTGATCATCACTACACCAGGCATTACTCAAAAGCGCACACTAAGTGAGGATGCATCTGTTTGGCTGAGGCAGGGACCCTATCTTCTGCTGGCCCTTCGCAGGTCTGGGAAAGGACATGTGAATGATGTCCTGCCTGGGAAGGAACTTTAGAGAATGACCACTTTGCAAGGGCTGATGAGGGGGGTTAGAGGGGTGGAGAGAGAGTAGTTACAGTTTGATGGGTTGAAAGTCAGTCAGAAAAGAGAGTGGAGAGTGGCTCTGAACTATAAACTTTTCTGGACATCTACTCCCTTAACTCAGCCTCGTCGAAGGATCTATGTCACTAAAAAGAAATGATACACATGTGACAAGCTGCCCCCAATTTCAGAATCACCCTGTGTTCTTCACACACAGTAGGGTTTCACACCACAGATGGGCAATGGTTCAGAAGCAACCAGGCTGCGGACACCACCCCTAGAGAAAGGGAAGATTCTACCACCAAACACCGAGCCCTCTGCCTTTTGCCATTCGTGAAAGCTGGAGTCAGACGTGTGGCTCGCAGGCCAAATGCAGCCCTTGATATGTTTTCAGATATTTAAAAAAAATTGGTTGCCAACATTTTTATATAAGTGCATTTCATATACAAATCTGGGTTCCGGCTTCTTTTGGAAAAAGCCATCAGACGAGTGGCCCGTGTTCCCTAGTGGCGGCAGCTGGCTGGAGCGGGGTACTCTCCTCAGAACTAAGGTGAGCTGTCTGGTCTACCCAGTCCCCCACACCTAGTCCTGCTCATTCACTGACGTCACCGCTGGCTCCTGTGCAGATCTGACCTCACCACTTCTGCTGTTTTGTGTGACTACTAATTAATTTCCCAGCAAATAACTCCTTTCCCTACTTGAAGGCGGAGAGGATTTCAGAAGCTCGAAGTCCTGTCTAGCAGTTCCAACTCTGAATGAGACTCGGGTCCCCCAAGTAAGCCAGTGTGTGAGCTGAGCACCACGCATGCCACGTGTTCTTTGCTTGCCTGGAGACATCCTGGGCCCCAATCCACCCACACTGGCTGCCCACCAGGTCAGCTCCTCCTCCAGAAAGTATCCAGTACCCTAGGGGTCTGGCGCACGTTTTAAAGGCAAACTCTGCAAATGAACCACACCATTCTCTGAAGGAAAAACACACTCTCTTCTTATTTATTCTCACTCCTCCAAATTACGCTTGTTAAACGTTGACCTATCAGACTTGAGTCTTTTACGGTTCTGATGGAGAAAGACCATCATTCTTCATGATATATTTTTTTATAATAAGGACCACAAAAAAGAAAAAAGGAACACTGCAGAGAGAAATAGCTGGATCTTTGCAAATAGAAATGGCCGTACATATTTTGCACCAGCCAGCAGTAATTTACCACGTGAGGCTCAGGGTAGGTAGTAACGTGCAATACCTTTAAATGTGGAGCCATCCCCCAGAAACAAACAGAAAAAAACCTGACCTCCGACCCTGTTTCGAAGCATCGCTACCCACTTGGGTGGTGTTTGCATGCTGAAATATTTATTCCTTCATAAAACATCTATCTGAATATCCAGTCTCTCAGCAGTAAAGCGTCTTATTTCCATGTCAGCAGACGCCCCTAAGTAATTTGGGGCTATGATCTAAACGCTGCAAGCTTTACCCACTTTAGACGTCACCGGCTTGCAGCGGCACGGTTTTCTCACCAGCTCACTTGCAAAACACTGCAGAGATTCAGGTGAAAAGCGATGGAAGTTTCAACAGCCACAAAGCCCAGTTAGAAAACTGTCTCTTGGGCAGAGCTTCCAAGAGAACAATGTTTTTGAGCACCTGTCACTTGCAGACATGAATCTGTAGCAGTGAGGATGAGCACTGTCCCGCCAGCAGGTGCTGTAATGGTAACTTCTGCATGTGGAGCGGGACAGGGGAAGCCTCTGAGCCAGAAAGGGCAGCTTTCTCCCTGCAGCACCTCAGAGTGTGACGTCAGAGCACATGGACATCCTCAAGACAAGCTTCTCTTCCGCTCTTCGATGACTATGGTCTTTGAACCAAAGGCCTAATAAGTATCACTTAAACTTTAATTTCCACTATGAAAAGCAAAACCTAAATCTCACAAAAAGGGCCCTCCTGCATCAGGCACAAACTTGGGCAGACAGAAGGAGAGGCGCCCCGAGGTGTGCCGTGCCCTTTCAGAAGAGAGGGACTCTCAACCGTCATCAACAATAAGGCTGAGCCCGGCCGGTGTGGCTCAGTTGGTTGAGCAACGTCCCGAATGCACCGAAAGGTTGCAGGTTGGATTCCAGGTCAGGGCACATGCCCAGGTTGCATGTTCGATCACTGGGGGGCACATACGTGAGGCAACCGATCAATGTTTTTCTCTTACATTGATATTTCTCTCTCCCTCTGTCTCTTTCCCTTCCTCTCTCTAAGCATGTCCTCGGGTGAGGAATAATAATAATAATAATAATAATAATAATAATGGTGAGATTAACCCTAACACCTCCTCCAGAATGCTTTCGAATAACAGAGCATGGGTGGTGAGCCTTTGCCTAATTCTCTGAGGGCCAGGATAGGGACAATGAAATTCAGCTCAGAATGGCTTTTAAAAGCAGGCAGGCTTCAGGTTTTCCTTCACTGTCTCCTGAGACTGCTTAGAGGGGAAATGGCTTTGCATCTTGAGGACAATGATCTGGGGACACAAAGGAATCTGGGGTTTTGCTTTTAGATGTCATCAGAACATTACCTCCAAATGTACTAACAGCTCAGGATGCCTAAGCTACTGTGGCAAACCCATGCTCCTTGCTCTCTCTCTGAGGAAGACTGGCGACACTGCTCAGACTTGTGGACAACACGAACCTGAGGAAATCTAGAATTTTGTAATTCCAAGCTGTACAGATTTTTTTGGTGGTTTTTTTTTTTTTTTTGGCATCTAATCCTATATCAGTTATTTACGTCAGGGAAAAAAAAACAAAGTTACGATAAAAAATATACTGGTTGTATACTGAACTATTTAAATATAGAAGTTCCTCTACTTGACAGCTTTTAATTTATATTTAATGATAAGAAAAAACCTAAACACTAGAGCAAAAGTATTTCTCTAACAGACTGCATTGCCAGTGGCTGCTTAGTGCCTGTCTGGACTGACAAAGGTTCCTAACCTGCTTGGAAGCAGAGGCCCTTCTGTAAACTATACAGGACCTTGGTGGCCTTTTTAGCACCTTTAGGAAAATTAGGAGAAGGTGCCCCTTTTGGGCACAGACAGAGGCCCAGTTGGAAGAGGGAGTGTGTGTCGGATTTCAGTCCCTCTCTCCCCAAGTCAGCCCCCTCAGCTAGGAGCCCGTGTGCAGAAATAACCTGCTTGCCTAGTACTGAACACGGACAAAATGCATAAACAGGTCTCTTTTCACTCTGGAGTGGGAGACGGGTTTCCAGGCAGCAGGAGTCTTGTCAGATAACCTCACCAGAAAGCAGAAGAGGTCGGCGACTGATTTCCCAAGCGTTTGGTAGAGTGACCCCAACAGCATCCCGTTAGAAGGACAAGGGATATATCAAGGAATCTAACCAGAAATCGTGAGAGGACAGCAGAAGAGAGCGAGGCCTGTGGCCTCACTCCAGGTCTGACCAGCTCCTCTTGGCTTACGGGGGGGTGCGGTCCCATCGGCTCTTGTCTTGACTCAGGAAGGCAGCCAGGGAGCCCAGGCCAGCGGGTGAGTGGCAGGAAGGACCAGGGGTGCCGTTCCGCTGGGGAGCGTCAGACATTTGGAAGCCAGGTCTTCAGGCCCGGGGAGCAGGCTGAACGAGCCGACAGGCTTTGGCTTAAGGCTTCCTGTGGAAGCAGTAAGCCCACGGAGGGAGCAGACTGAGGCCCCGGGAGGGGAGCTTCAGAAATTACCTCGAGAGTTGGGGGGGACCAGCGCTTCCTATGACAGGGTGTAATTAGAATGTAATTGAAAGCAGAGTGGGCAACGGGAAGGTCAGCAGGCGACGGAGACATCTCAGTCCCTCTCGACCTCCATGTTAGGGTCCCCCAAAGCTTAGCTGTCATTGGAAATGATCCGGCAGCACCTGCCTGACAGCTGACAGCCATCGTAGCTGTTAGCAACTAACGTGCACGCGTCAAAGGGAAGGGGAAGCGGGTGGGATACGAGAGAGTCACACGCACATACACGGCCAATGAACACGAAACTGCGCCCCACACTTGTGATAAAGGAAGAAAACGAGGTGTTACTTTTTGCCCATGAAATTGGCAAAACATTTTTTTCAAATGGTAATAGTCCTTGCTCCTAAATGTGAGAGGGAGGAGGCGTCTTAAAAAGTGTTGATGAAAATATAACTTGGTATATCTTTCTGGAAATCAAAGCAGTCATGTTTTAGTCAAACACCCCTTGCCCACACATTTTCCAAGTACCTGTGACTTGTGAGGGACTTCAATTGTATGCTCCCTTCCACCTCGCAGTTCCACATGTAGGAATCTAGTCAATAAAGGGTCAAAGATTCCTATAAAGGGATATTTACCATAATATTTAAATGCGAAAAACAAGAGACATATCATTAAATAAATTATTGTGTATTTTGAGGGAAATTCTTGAATGAAGTATAATTATGAGAAAGTGCCAAAATAATGTTCTGTGAAAAAGGGTACAAAAAATTTTAAAACAGAAGTATTTCTAATCATAAACCAAATGTTAATAGTTCTGGATAGTTAGGAGTATGGGTAACTTTTATTTTCTTCTTGTGCTTTTCTACACATTTTTTCGAATTTTCTACAGAGAGCATTTATGGATTTTAAAGGTAGGAGGAATTACTGAACAACAAAAGAGGAATCAGCTACAGAGTAAATATATTTAGAATCTCAAAACACACAATTGAACAAGAAAACAGCACCACGAGGATATCAAAATTACAAATGGATAGCTTGGTGGAGATTTACAAATCCTGAAAATGTATAAATCTGTCCCCCCTCCCTCAAGAAGCATGTGTGAACAGAATCAGAAAACGTTCACCACAGGAGATCCATTAGCCGCCACTGAGTTTAATCTCTCCGTTGCACAGCTGTGAGAACCAAGGGTAAGGATTCAAATGGCCTGATTTCACACTCTAAGTCAGAGCCCGAAAGCCTCGGACTCCTGGCTTCAAACTATGCTGTTTCCATGACACTAGGGCTGTAAATAGGTTTCGTCTAAATTACAAGTGCCAAACAACTGGGAGTCGCTGTTTGATCAGCTGTGTTGAGAAGCTGTACAGGAGCTCGGGAGCAGACACATGCTAAGCTGAGCGACACCTGCCATGGGCAGGAGAAGGGGAGTGGTGCTAGGTATGTCTCGTATTGGACATCCCTGCAAAAAACTACACAAGGCTGTCCTCTCCAAACCTGATGTCTGTCACTATAAAATAGTAAATATCTATATCTAGGGATATATTTAGGCAAAGAACAAAGAGAGACAGTCATATTTTCCAACTGAAAAAGGGCAATTTCAGGTTTCAGAAAGGTGCATCATACTTCAATGAAATATTTATACTCTCTTCCTATAAAGAAGCTGAAAAGCAAGAGCAAAAGTTGAAAGAGCCAATGTATGCCTTCCCTCTGGAAAGCTATAAATAGAAATAAAGTTCAAAGATGTGAGGGAAGCTCCATAAAGCCTTGATGTTAAAATAGCCAAAAGCCAATCAAGCCTTGGACAAACTTCAAAAGGGTCAGCTTCACAGGAAGGTTAGGAATTGAATGAGTTCTACTAAGACCTGTTAACTAGGGTCTCAATAGGAAACAGGCTTCCAGAGGGAAATCTCACCTATGAAAATAATGAGTAAAATACCAGCAAATCAAGTCCACCCATATATTATTACATCAGGTTAAAGTAAGGTCCATTCCAGGAGTGCAAGGATGGTTCAATAGCGTAAAATCTAATAATGTAATATACCACATTTATAAATGAAAGAAGAAAACTTATGATCCTCTCAGCAGACAACCTCTCCCTAAAAAATAGGATCCAATTAAATGTAATACCCGTTATAGAGAAGAAAAGGTCCTTTACTGGATAAAGGATGTTTACCAGACATCTCAGCAAATCTCCAAACTTACTTGTAAAATATTAGAACTAACCTAATTAATAAAAGAAAAAAAAAATAAAGATGCCTGCTATCTCTTCTACTATTCAACGTTATTCTGGAAATCTAAGCTAATAAAGTAAGAAAGACAAATTTAAAAATATCTACGTTGGAAAGAAAAGGGCAACATCATTGTTATTTTAGATTATATAATTCCTTGTCCAGAAATTCCAAGGGAATCAGCTGAAAAACTACTGGAATAAAGGAGTTTGGTCCAGTGCTAAATAAATATAAAAAATTAACAGCTATCCTACATACTTGTCATTCCATTACAATAGCAACAATCACTATGAAATATCTAGAAATAAACTTAGAGAAATGGAAAGAAAAAATTTAAACTCTACTTAAGGATAGAAAAGATGACACAATAAATAAGGGATGTGTCATTTTAATAGATAAAGAAATTTAATTTTTAAGAAGTTCTCTAGCATAAATCTATAAATTAAATAGTCCTAATAAAAATGCCAAGAGGATTTTTATAAATTGAATTTGACTATTTGATTCTAAAATTCATCTGGAAGAAAAAGGCATGAGAACAGCAACAAAATTATTTAAAAAAAAAAATGGGAGGAAGCAGGTCCTACATCAAAGCAAAAAATTTTGGTAATTAGTCCAAAAATATAAATCAAACTGAACTGGTAATATAGAAACTGACAATACATTTATGGGATTTTAGTATATGACAGAAGTGTCTTTTCGAAAGAGTGCAGACAAGAATGATTTATTCCATAAGGTGGGCTTAAGAAAGATATAATATGCAAAAACTATAAAGAAAAAGAGTAAGATATTTGACAAGAATATCTGAAAATAATAACATATTAAGACATCTAAGATAAAAGATATAATCACATTTTCAAAAGTTAAACAAGTAGCACATTGAGAGAACACACAGCTGACCCTTGAACAACATGAAGGTTAGGGGTGCTGACTCCCAGGTATACCTTTTGACCCCCCAAACCTAACTACCAACAGCCCACTGTTGACCTCAAGCCTTATCGATAACATAAACCATCGATTAATACAGATTTTGTATGTTATACATGTTATAAACTGTATTTTTATAATAAAGTAAGCTAGAGGAAAGAAAATGTTATTATGAAAATCATAAGAAAATACATTTACATTATTTATTGAAAAAAAATCCACAAGTAAGTGGACCAGCTCTGTTCAAACTCCTGTTGTGCAAGGGTCAACTGTATTTGTAACACATAAAACAGAAGAGGATTCCTATTCAGGAGACATAAAGAACCTCAAATCAACAGGGGAAAGATAAACAACTTAACAGGAAGATGGAATAGAGGATATGAAGAGGTAACACGAGGCAAAAAATCAAAATGTTCATTAATAATGTGGAAGGCTCACAAGTAACCAGAAAAATGCGAACTAAAATCATGAGATTAAATTTTTTCACCTACTAAAGTAGCAAAAGTAAAATAATCAAGCTTGATAAATGGATGTCAATTCCTTATACACAGCTGAGGCTGGACGTAGGCTGCCTGGTTCAGCAGTTACTTAAATGAATCTGTGCCTCAACTTTTTCATCTGTAAGCTGAGATCACAACAGTGCCTGCTCATAGAGTTACTTACTCATAGAGAATGACATTTCAGATAAGCTGCTCATAGAGTCAATAACTTAATTAATATGCATCAAGCACATGTCTGGCATATAGCAAACACAATATAAATACTTGATGTTAGGGTCACCATATATAAAATTACTGATATGTGACTGCTTTGATCTATAAAAATAGTGATTTATACGGTTCAACTCAATGTTATTATTTATACTGTTTTGATTTTTTAAAAATACACATTACATGCCATTTGTTAAGGACTGCAGGGTGGGAAGGATGGGGTAAGATCAGCAGAGTACAGAGGGGCTGGAGGGAGTCACTATGTACAGACATATTAAATAATTTCAGTATCTGTGTCAAGAAAGATCTGACCTCCTTAGGGAAAAGAGCCAATGTTTAGAATAACTTTGCCAAGTGAAACCTGAGACGTGCTCTCAAAATCAACTTTGTGAATATTTCCATATAAATCTACAGGACCAAATTTTATGCAAATGACTATATTCTAAATAGTAATAATTTTAAAAACCTGGAATTTCAAAGAAATACTAAAAATAAAATAATGCACAAATTAACATAAGATAATAAAACTTATTTTTGCCAAAGTATTCCATACTACTCTATCCAAAATAAACAGCCTGTTTTAAGTTTGTTCTGATTCTGACACCTGTATGATGTTTAGGACACAGCTGTAACACACACACACACACACACACACACACACACGATATCACAATATTTGAAACCTCATTAAGTGAATTTTTATATTTAAAAAAGGTTAGAGTGGCCCAGTTTTAGTTTTTTAATGCTGGCATCAACTTTCGAATGCGCTCTATCTAAAAACCAGTGAAATGCCCCCAGCTGAAGTCAAAGTCAGAAACAGAAAAACATATATAAATATAAAAAGAAACCCCTAGTATTAAATACATAAACAACTCCAGGGGAGTAGAGATTCCTCAGAAACGCTGCTATAAATAGTTTGACGTTATTTCACAATCTCTGCATATGTCATAATAGAAACACAGCTCCGGGTGACTGAAGAAATAAGCAACTCTGACATTTCTGGATGTAACTCGAGGAGACTATTTCATCACAAAGGGCTGGAATGGAAGACACTAACCAACGACTCAATATCCAAACAGTGCAGAATGACATTTCAGATAAGCCGCACAACACCGTCCAGCCAGGCTGCCCGCTCAGGCGTCAGCGACCAGGCTGGAGCAGGCAGCGAGTGCGCAGCGAGACGTCTTGAATACATTTCCTTACACGCTGTCGCCGGACCTTGGACTTCAGCTCCCAGACTTTCTGCGATTTATACGAGCAGCTGCACAAATGAAACGCCTTCTCTTTTTGTCACAAACTGGGGAAACATTTCCCTCCAAGGATAATGAAACGTCTGCCTGTTCGTCGGCAGGCGAGCAACTGAGTCGTGGTAAATCTTGATGTTTTTATCACTCGCCTTTTAAAAATCTCGGCGCTTCAATGCCAAGCAATGGTGATTCTAAAAATGTAAATAATTCTTTACAGCGATCAGAAAGGTAATAGTGGCTTGGACTTATATGGTAGCTGTTTGTGTTTCAAACGGTTTTGTACAGGGTATCTCATATGCCTCACCAGATCCCTGTAAGATTAGTCATGAATTATCAACATTTCATAGGGGAGGCAAAGGGAGGCGTAGGCAAGTTTAATTTTTTGGTCCAAGGTCTCATAGTAAGCTAGAATCATTCAGTGTTGGGGGTGAAATGATCCTCAGGGTAAATTAAGAATTTCCCAGTTCAGAGGTCACAAACTGGTATTCTGTTTGCCCAAATAGGGCCCACAAATCTACATGTCCTGAGAGTTTATTTTTAAAAATATCTGAATTTCTGCCCTGGCCGGTGCTGCTCAGTGGTTAGAGCGCTGGCCCGCACAGCAAAGGGTCGCAGGCAACCAATCGATATATCTCTCTCCTATCAATGTTTCTCTCTCTTTCTCTCCCTCTCTCTCCTTTCCTCCCTCCCTCCTATTGCCTCTAAAAAAAAAAAAAAAAAAAAATCAGTGGGGAAAAAAAAGCATCTGAATTTCTGGATTTCTTGAAGATACAGCAACGCTGGACCCACATTCTGCAAAGAAGCAACTGACTAGAGCTCATCACTGCCCTGTTCCCCCCCAGCAGATATGTGCTCCCCAGCTCCCTGCACAGCTCAGTCCCCCCATTCACATTTATTGTATAGCCAGTACAATGCATAGATCTGAAGTATAAGTTCCACGAGTTGAGTTTTGTTTTTGTTTATAATCTTCACCCGAGGATATTTTTTCCATTGCTTTTCAGAGAGACAGGGGAGAGGGAGAGAGACACATCGATTGGTTGCCTCCCACACACGCCCCACCCAGGGCCAGGGACTGAGCTGCAGTTGAGGTGTCTGCCACTGGCCAGAATCAAACCCAGGACCCTTCAGTCCTCAGGCTGACGCTCTAACCACTGAGCCAAACGGGCTGAGGCAAGTTCCACGAGTTTTGAGAAACATCTATGCCCATGTAGCCATCGCCCAGTAAAGATGTCCATCCCCACTGCCTTCCCCAGAGGTCCCTAGTGCTCCTGTCCAGTCACCACCCTCTCCTGCTCTCATCCTTCCTCCCGGACTTTTGTTAGCTGCCCATCAGCATTTGAACTTGAAATTCCTGACTTTGTCCTAATCTCTTCTGATTACAAACAGGGAAACTGAACCCTGGGGAGAGGCTGAGCCAGAAGTAGAACCGAGGTTTCCGAACTTCTGGCGTATGACACCATCCGCAAAACGAAGCCTTTCAACCTGTTGCCCAAGGGCTGACCTAAAAGAAAATGCCAAGATGGCATGACCACCGCGGGCTTTAGACAGATGGCTGGGATGGCTGGTCCACCACTCCCCGTGAATCGGATTTGGAAGTAGCAATGACGTGGCAAGTGGGAATAAGTCGGGACAGAGGCTTCTCTGGGCAGGTCACGGTGACCTAGATTGGATCAGGTTGACTCCCCGCGGCGGAGGTGGGACTGCTCCACCCCCCCGAAGGGAGAGCATCTGGGGTCAGCCTCCCACAGTGCGTTCAACTCCAAAATGGCAGGAGCCCAGTGGCAAAAATAACCTCTGCTCCCCATGCCAGGCCACCTGCTTCTCATCTATGATGATCTTTGTTCAGGAGGCTCAGTGTCGTATGGGATCCTGAACCCCCAGTTTTTAAAAAAAAGGCATATACGAAATTGAGCCTGAGTTCACGTCTGTGTGGAGCTGACTCAGTGCCTTACTTTCTCCATCACCCGCCTCGGTTAATTACGTAACCACCTAAGGATAGGATTCGAGGAAAAACCAAAACAAGGTATATTCCCACTTTTATATTTAAGAGGTCACAATATGCTCAGAGCCGACGTAAGCAGTTCCATGTGCCTCTAAAGTGGCCCGTGGACACTGGTATCTCAACTGCCCCATTGCAAGAACCTCCCTGTACTCCCCACGTGCACCCAAGAGTGGAATTCCCTCTTCTGAAGGGCTGCATTTCCTTCCCAAGAAACACAGCTTGGAGAGGTGGCCGCTCCGGCAGCAGAGTGACTCCGCACTCGGTGAGCACGGCCCTGGGGCCACGGCCGCTTTTCCCAAGAGGAAACGCTACAGCTGAAGGACCCAATGAAGACCACCTGGTGTGGCACCTACATTTTGTGAATGACGAAGCTGAGGGCCAGAGACGTGAACGAGTTCATAACTGCAGTTTATTATCCGTCCTGGATTTCAATACTCGACACACATGGGACATCGCTGGCGTCCCACCCGCTGCTACGAGGCAAAGAGAAGCAAGTCCCCTCTAGAGATGAGCAGGCTGCGAGCTTGAGAAATGAAAAACTCACTTAGTTCAGAAAAATGAAGACGATGCCGGACACATACTTCATCTCTCTGGGCCTTCATTTCCTCACCTACACGGGGCAGTAATGTTTCCTACCGAATCGGATTGCTACGAGGATTCAACAGTCAAGAGTGACACTGCTGTTGTTGCTGTTCGACTATTGTTAAACAAAGGGCCGAGCCAATAACAGAACCCGTCTCCGTCCCATTACTGGCTTGGTGCCCTTTTCATTAGATCACGAGAGAAAAACTCAGATTATATATCACCCATGCGCAGCTAGAACATGCACCAAGCAGAGTGGTGAAGGAGGGAAGGGGGGCGATGGACAAAAACCATCTATGACATGGAGATTAGCTGTTACCCAAAAAATGGCATCGGGCAATCATCATCCAAATTTGTGACCGCATTTTGCAGACAGTGCGGATGGGAATTTATTAGATGGCTCTGCCAAAAACATATTGGCAGATACGGCCCCGAGCCTGTGGTTTCCCAGACACACAAGAGCCCGTCTTCAGGAAGGGGATCCTGCTTGGGCCCTGGACCGAGTCCAAGTCAGCGCACAGTTAAAAGCAGCAGCTGCAGCAGCGCTGAGATAGGGGGGTCCCCTGGAGGAGGGCCTTGCCAAGCAGGCTCTTCCCAAATTACTTATCAACTGTGAGCAGAGAGAACTTTCAAGAAACACGAAAACAAACAAAACCTCAACAAAATTTAGCTTCTGAAAATACAGATGTTATATGAACAAATATAATCAGTCAACAGATTTATGGAAAAATCTCAAAAAAAAATGCAAATTCAAACATCAAGGAAATCCAATTTTCACATTTTCACCTACCAGCCTGAGGCGGGGGAGGGGGGGCTCTAAAATATAGTAATGCTGGCAAGAAGACAATGAAAACTCATCTACTCACATTTTGCTGACTGCAGTATAAACTGGTGCAACACTTTTGGAAAGCAATTTGGCAAAATGGGCCAAAAGCCATAAAAACATCCATATCTTTTGATTAAGCAATCCTCCTTTCAGATTCTAAACAAATAATCCCAAATCAGGAAAAGAGCAGCACGAATAAATATGGAATTGCACCGTTACTTAGAATGATGTCAAGTCGAAAGCAACTTACACGTTCAACCACAGGGGAATGGTTTTACATTTTGTGATGTTTCCTTGATGGAATATCCTGTAGCCATTTAAAATTATCGTCCTATAATAGTTAGTGAAAAACACAGGCTCTTATTACAGCTGTTTAATAAGACGGGCACATAAAACGTATATGAAGTCGACAAAGATTCAAAGGGAAATACCCCAAAATCTGAATTGTTGTTTCAGAGGCTATTTCCTTCTCCTTTTGAAAAGTGTTTCCACATTGTCCGTTCCTCACCTCGAATACGCCCCCTTTGCCCGTGTTGCCGCATGTGTGTGCCGATGCATTGCACACGTGTATCAGCGCTGCGGACTCAGCAGCCCAGAAAGTGCATCTCACTACAGAATAGGGTTATCTGGCCTGTACTGTTTTAAAATGGTGAATTATCTGCCAATATGGAAAACTCAGAAAGTTTCACATCCACAGCTTCTAATGAAAAAACAGATTTTTCACATCCCTGCAAGGTGACAGCTGGTTGGTGTTGAGAAGCAACTGTCCCTTGCTAGCCTATGGTCATGGCTGCCGCAACTCCCACTGTCTTCTCATCCAAGCCTGATCCAGTCCTTCATGTCACCTGCCTGGTTCCTCATCAGTATAATAAAGAAAAAAAAACATGACAGAGAATTAGACCTAATTTGAATCCCTTTTAAAGGGGATCCATTGCACAGTGAGCTCGAGCTTTGGTCTGGACTGTTACATCACCAGGACACTGCAGTCATGTCACCAGTCCCCTCACCAGGGCACAGGTGAAGGAAGCTGCTTTCTTTTTCCCTGTAATGTTCCAGCTGCGACCTGACCGAACTCTGGCTCTGCCAGCTGCAGGCAGATGTTTGCATCTTTCTCTTCCCAGGGGCAGTGGGCACAGAACAGAGATTGCAGCAAAGCAGAGAGATGGCACTGGGGGGAGGAGGTGCCACCCTACCTGCTGCATAAAGGTACCCTGTGAGGAGAATGCCTGGGAGCTTGCTATTTGTAAATCTCCACACAAAAGTCGCAAATGGCCATCGACACTATGTATTATGCTCATTTGCATAAGCCTCTGCAAAAGCTAGAAATCTTGGTAGATAAATTAATTAGAAAACAAGCCCAAAAGAAGCACCTTACTATTCTATGTGTGATAAAATGAAAGCCGAGAGACTGATACCGGGCCAAGGACCTTTGGCAAAACTCCAGGACTTTAGAATGTCCTTACCAGTTTCCGAAAGCTCGGACACCTGTTCTCCAGGCAAGAGAGAAGATTTATTTCAGATAAGGGACCAATGCTGTCCTTTAATTAACAACATCTATCTCGGGGACAAGCACATCAGGTACACCACGCAGAAGATTCTGTTCATATAAAGGACAGATGGCAACTCACTCCCAGGACTCTCAAGGCTGCCCCAGAAAAACACACAATTTTAAAAGGCTTTGCGAATCCTCTAAAGAGAGTCGGTCAGGGGACAAGAACACTTCATCGTCCCATTTACAGAGTAAACCAGAAAGTGTCTCCGAACCCTTCAGAAACACTTGAGGAGGGAGGAAAGCAGTCATGTCAGCCCTGCATCGTGGGAGATTTTTTGTATTTCTGAGTATCGTGGTTTGAGCATCGTGGAGGATTTTTTTATATTTCTGGCTAAGACGTGGGCTCCACGATGACATAATAACAGAGCCAAACCAAACTTTCGAACATCCTCTTTGTGATGACATCAGAGAAGACCGAGCGAGACGTTCCCACCCGGCTGGACACCAGGAGGCCTGGGGAAGGGAGGCTGGGACAAAGGCCCCGGCTCCAGGGAACGTCTCTCCTTTTATGGTTCTCATTAATCTGACTCACCACACACACGTGTTGGTACAAGATTCCTGCAGCATGTGTTGTACCTGCCTAACTGGGTGCTAACGTTATAAACCACACATCAACACTTCTTGCCCGAGTGTTAATGTCTATTAATGTCCTGCTGGGGACAGGCTCTCCTCCCAGCCAGCCGGAGCCACCAGTCAAGCCTGCCTGCCCTACGTTCCAGGCTTCGGCGCTGACTGTGGACGGCGAATTTCATTAACACGATTTCTGGAGGAGGGGGGCAGGGAGGGGGGTGCCTTTGGTTTTAAGTTGCTAAGATTATCTTCCTGCAAGAAGCTTAAAAAGCCACCGTAATCTGAAGGAATTTAGGGTTGAAGACTTAAGCATGTGGAATTTGGCTACTGATACCAAATTAGGCTTTTTTTTTTCCCCTTGATGCTCTGTGATGTTTATAACACAATGATACTGGGACAAAAAAGGCTTGCCAATGTCACGGTGGGTTTTCCTGTCTGCACGTTTCCTTAACAGCCTTGCACTGTATTTACTGAGTTCCCAAGAGCACTTGCAACTGCTGGGCTATGTAATATGTATCTATGGACACCACTGTAGAGCTGGAATAAAGCACAGACAGTGGGCTGCTTTTATACAACACAGGACGAACGCATGACACTGTGGGAACACACGGGCGTGTAAACACATATATATTAAAGACTAATCAAATGACAATTTTATAAATCTGTGGAGTTTCCTCAAGCTCTTCCTGGCATCACTTAAAGTGCCTATCTAAGCCACATAACCCCGTGCCCCACCCCCCAAAAAAAGACGTACACATAAGCACAACTGTCAAAACTGGATTTGCCCTCCTCTAAATTAATCCAATTATTCAAATGTCAGTTATATCTGTCACAGCCTGGCTCCTTGGGCAGAACCAAACTGTTAAAAATTAAAACTGTTTTACTTCGTTTAGTCTTTCTGCCTTTTTAGTGTAAAACCCACAGTCTCGACAAAAAGTTGTGGGATTTGACACCCAGCGCAACACAACCCTATTGCTGTCGCCCATGCATAATTCACTTTGGAAATAGGCGCTCGCTTTAAAATACCACTAAAATATACATGTAACATATGCTAATTTCACTGTGTTGGCTTGTGAGCTCCAGCCACTGGGTTATATGTAAACTCCGCCAAGTGCATACACTGTACATAAAGGGATTATAAATGAAAGGAAGTATCTCTGTCCCTAGCTCTCTGTCTCCAGCCTTGGCCAAACTGACAGCCCCAAATCCCAGCATCATCTAACATGCCCTTCCCGTGGAGAAGACAGCCTGTTCTCAGAGCCTTAATTATATCCCAGCTGACCGCCCAGCATTGCCAAACCCAGCAACAGCACTGGCCCTTCACTCACAATATGGTCTGCAAACCAGACTCCTGGTCACACAAAAAGAAACTTCCACAACGCGGAGAAATAAAGGGACAAGCAGAGATCAAGGGAGAGCATCAAGAGTGACCTGGGGGATGGAAGAGGCAGAAACAATTCATTCCCACCATGCAAAAAGGGAAAAAAAAGAGAGAGAGAAAAAATACCCTTCTCTTCCAAGAGTCCTTAGGTACCACCGAGCAGCAGAATTTTCACACAGCTATTCTCATTACACTGAAATCAAAGCCCCACTCGCCCAGTCAAGTACTGCTGCTCTTCAAGATGGGCCCTGATACTAAAACTCAGGAGATTAATGACTGTTGAGCAAGACTCTCCCGCCTTACGTGGATCAGGCCATTATAATCACAGAACAGCACACAACAGTCTACTGCTGCAAATGGTATCAATGTTTTCCTGGCTGGCATTTGGGGAAGGGTTTAGCTAGCTCATTTGGCATGGCCAGAAGATACTAGGGCTTCCTGCCCCTCAAAAATTACCTTTCTCCCTGTGTGGGATTAGATCACCTGTAAATGAGAGCAAAGATGGTCACCAAACTCAGGGGCTATTCTTGGTTTGGTCCAATTCTAAACATAGGTTAAGGCATGTACAAAACTTACTCTAGGGAGTTTTGGGAGGGAGGCAGCTGTTGGCCAGAGCAACAGAACCCCCCCCCCCAAGATCAACGGAAGATCTTGAAAGAGTGTCACTAATAGAGAGAGATCTGCCCTAGGTATTAAAATGCTGTCCACTGAGAGAATGAACAGTAGTTTCAAATGTGAGCCTGGAGTCAGGAGGTACAAAGACAGGGGCTTGGAACTCTACTCATTGATTTTAGCATTGAAATTGCATTTCTGGGGGTAGCATTTATTCAGGACAATGGGAACAGTGCCCCCTGGTATTCTGTCACATAGTGACCTCAGTGGATGGGCAGTTAAGCCACTTCTCACATGGACAGCACCGTGTAGGACGCCCGGAATGGAACAGGGTACGAATTTAGTGATTTTAATGATGATGAAGGAGCCTCGTGACCATGGCAGGGCCAGATAGCTAGTTAAACAGTAGAAACAACTCATAACATGCTAAGTACAGCTTACAAAGCACCTAAGCATGCATCCTCACGAACTGTCAAAATCCCTCTACTATCTAAGATAAGCTTGGTATTTTCCAATTTTACACAAGAGGAAACTGAAGGTCAGAGAAGTTAGATGGTTCATCCAAGATAAGGGTTTTGATGGCAAAAAGGTAAAAACTCATACTTTTTTACAGCCTTATGTTGTTGCCCTAGAAAACATAAAGGAAAGGTAAAGTGAAGGTAACTAAGTATTTCACATGTGCCGTGTTGGATAAATCGAGAACACAAGCACCTCACTTTACAGTGTCTTACTGGGGTCAGGGGCACGCATCTGAGCCAGGCAGCGAGGAAGTGGAGGTGTTGAGAGCGCAATTCCTGTGGCTCCCCCCTCCTCCCCGACATCACCGCCCTTGGGTAGGGAGGGGGGAGGACGCCACTGATGCTTTCATTAGGAGTTCTAAAGAGAAAAGCTAGCTCCCCAAGCACGCCACAGTTAAAGAAGACTAGTGCTACCACCACCAGCCCCGCCCCTAGTTCTCTCTTTGTAAAAGGAGTTGATGCCACTAGTGCCCGTTATATGGTGACGGCATGATGCGCGGTTTCATAAAGGGGGCCACAGCTCCAGGAATGGAGCAACAAGGAAACCATGACAGCTGTTAGGGTAAGTAACTCCAGGACTCATGCACTGTTTGTTTTGGGGGGTTGTTGTGCTTAGTTTTACCTGTTAGAAAATGCTTAGTGAAAAAAGCGGCATTATCCTATCACCTGCGTCCAGCGTGGCCTACCTAGAAATCAGAGTCTAATCCTTACGCGCAGCCCTAACGTTAAATCTTCACACTGCCGTATCCTCGGAGCTGACATAACACTATAGGACAAGCAAACAAAGGACTCAGGACCTGAACGGTGCCGAGCAGCAGCCATTTCGAGGATTCGTTGCTGTGCGTGGAACTTAAATAATGAAGAGTTGGAATCCTGTTTCCATTATAGAAACAGACTACATTCAAATGGCATCTTCAGAATTGATACCAAACATCCTTTGGGGATAAATTCACTGCAATTTGAAGTCTGGGAAGGCAACCAAGATGTTTAATGGAAAGAACATGGACACATTTAACATGCACTTAAACGAGAGATTTTTTAAAAAGCAAAAAAACCCTCTAAGATCCAAGCCTATGAAAAGGGTTGCGAATTATGCTGAGGGGACCTCTTTCTCACCAGCAATCTACATAAACAACTGATAAATGAAAAGGGAATAAAACGGTTGTGCCCTGGTTCCCTTAACCACAACTCTTCTTGAAGGCCTAGGCCAGGGGCTGGCAAACTATGGCCCACGGGCTAAATCTGGCCACCTGTTCTACTAAATAAAGTTTTATTAGAACATCGCCACACTTAGTCATATTGGCTATGGCTGCTCTAGAGCAGCTGAGACCGAGACTGCGTGGTCTACAAAGTCTAGACACTTTGGTCTTTACAGGAAAGTCTGCCAACCCTTGATCTTGATAAAGACCTACAGCAATCCAGGTGGCAGGGAGCTCAACCAAATCTAAACATTTCCCCCTGATGAAAACTGGCGTAAGGTTTCAGTGTTAAGAACTATACTTTGTTGTATATCCTTGTAGGGTTTAGTTTTCACAGCCGCAACCAGAGGCCTGGCATTGGGCTGGCATTATCCCCTGGTATGATGACACAGGATTTCAGGAGTCTGCCTGAATTCACTGGAGTTCCGCAGCTCATGGCACAGACACAAACCCAACACTGGTGACGCGCCCTTAGAAGCAACAGACCCAGGTTCGAGGCCCACCTTCTAAAAGTACTTTTAAAATAGCCCATGGACACAGACAACAATGTGGTGAAGGCCGGGGGGGCAGGGCTGGGTGGAGAGGGCAGAGTGGGGGACATCCATAATAGTGTCAACAGTAAATTTAGAAAAGGGTGGGTGGGAATCACTACGGAAGCCTTCGAAGGCCCAGTTTCCTCGCCGGTGGAGTGAGCATATGACCCTTCTCAGTGAACTGAGGAAATGTTACAGTGAGTGCAAGGCACCAAAGGCCAGGTCTGGCTCTGGATGTGAGCAGAGGAGAGAGGAGGAAAGCGGTTATTTCAGGATTTGCAGGATACACTGTCAAGAGTCTCCTTTTCATGCAGATTCCCGTCTCACCCAAACATTTGCCATCCTGAGAGTCCTTGACTCTGGTAGCCTGTCTACAGGTGTCTGAATTCCTAGTACCACAGAGCAGGGTCTGTTTGCCTTTCCTTATGCCTCTTGAGAGTCCAAATCTCTGTCATTTCCTGTGCCCCCCTCATCTCAGGAAATCTTCAAAATTCTGACTCCTCTTTTATATAAACTGTTAAGATCACCAGCCACCAAACAAGTTCTCGTATAGGCTCCACGCCATCCATACCTAACAGGTCAAACCACCTAGGCCCCAAGAGTAACTCAAAATATACCAAACAGAAGTCCAGGTAAGATATGGAAGGAAGAGCTAACTGCTCATGCCAGAGAGATACAGAGACAGGAATATGAAGAATTAGTTCTGGATCTGAAATGTGCACGTGTAGTTATTATATAACAACTTTTACTTTGTTATTGCGGTACCATGAGGATTCTCAAATACCAATGACAAGAATGAATGTGCATTCGAAGGACCTCTGGGAGCAAGTCCATGTTTGCCTGGGAATATATTGCTTAAAAATATCCCAAACCGTTGTACATTTGGTAATTTAAATGAAATAAAACAGTGATTACTCTTAGTTTCGTTTGGATGAAAATGCCAGTTTCTCCTACTGGATTTCAGGGTGAGAAAATCAATCTCCCAGGATTTTAAAGTATATTCTATACTGGACACTGTACACAGTCTATACATTTCATGTATAAAGACTAATACTTCTTTCATCTTCTCAGTGGGGAAAGAAAATACTTATTTCTCCTGTTGAACTTTGCTGTAAATTATAGCAATTCCATTTCAGCGGATGTGAGTTTGCAAAACAGCTTATTTAAACAAAGCTTATGTGTATGTGAAGTAGGGCGAACCCCCACATTCAGGATGTTCGAGGTCCCACAGACTTTATGGGCTCCAACTTACAATATAAATTCTCCACCACAGGTAGCCTGAGATTGGCCATCAGCATGTCTAGGTCGGGAAGGAAAGCCCCCAAGGAGGACTTTTGGGTGACTCCTTATGCCTTCCCAGGCATCCTTGCGTGGAAGCCTGCAGACTGTCCCTGCGTATGGGGGTACAGTGATGCAGCAAACGCAGTGACACAGCCCTACGTCTATCTTCCGTCACTGTGAGCTTCTCACGTTTGCTTCTAATTCAAACACGGAGTAGAGCCCGTCTACTGCTTCCTAGTGGGGACAGCCAGCAGCAAAGCGTTTGGATTCCAAAGACATATGTCCCTGAGACGGACAGAGCTCTGATATGTCTGCCAGGTACGGCCTTTAGGTAGGAATTAAAGTGACAACAGCACTGCAGTTACTGTCCCCCCAAAGCATTAACTTGAAGGCAAGCACAGTACTTCTGCCACTAACCAGACCTGAATTCTCATTTGGGGTCCTGCCTGGAGCCCTCACCAGCAGCTCCGACCACAAGCTAAATGGACAAGTGCCTGCTGTCAAAGAGATGGTTTCCTACGCTGCCCATGACAACAACAGAGGCTCTGGGGGTGCACTGAACTGAACGTGGAGCGTGTGCCATTATGGGAAGCCTACAGATAATCGCCCCTCAGTCTGGGGCGAGACCTGGAGAAAGAGGGTTACAGAAGTCAGGAGCCAGTGAACACTAACAGGCAGGGGGATGGTGATGCGCATGCTGTGGGAGGCTTGTTTCAATGAGGTCTCATGGGAGAGGTGCTACTCAGGTGCCCAGGAACTCCCAGCTACAGCAGTGGGGTCTAGAAGTGCCCCGTGTGAAGTCTGATTTCACGCTGCCCATCTACCTAAGCACACACAGTGCAGAGATGCAACGATACCACCAAGGACGTGTCATGGATCAACCAGACTAGTACAAATCACTGTTGATGTTGGTCATCATAACTACATTCCCCAGGGCCGGTCCCAACATATGCTGAGTGAATTAGCAGCAAAAGTAGATTTCAACACGGATTTCAGGTAAAGCTGATAAATGCCTGACCAGCCCTAACACTGGAATGTCTCCGATAATCGTGAAACGCAAGCCAGTGCATCTGGTGAGCGAAATCCGTCTTCCCAGCTTTGAGAAGAAGTTGGCATCGACCTCGGAAGAATGCACAATAGAACCCCCGTGAATCAGCTCAAAGAATTTAATACCTGTTGCAATTTTCTCCAATTTAGTATATGAAATAATAACACAGACAGCAATTACCATAAAGAAAAACTTCAGGTGCAACGGCATTAGTTCAACAGCTGGGATCAAGTGTCAGCCCAGAATAACAAATTTCATTCATTTTATCTCCAGCTCGGGAGACAGGCTGCTACTCGCTTTAATAGTCAGGAATGTCTGCTGCCTAAATGGCTCTGCAGAGCTGGGCAGCGGGGCGGCCCCACAGCTCCACTGGGCTGCTCACTAGGACTCTATCTGGGGGCTGTGAACAAGCATCCAGCGGCCCCCGGTGCCGGGCGGAGCGGGAGGACAGGAAAAGCGGGGCTCCTGATGGCAGGATCTCTCACTGACACTGGCGTCAGGTTGGCTACAGGTGAGCCGGAGCGGCGCAGGGGCAGCAGCTGGGGAAAGGTGAGGTTAAGACAGCAATCATTGATCTTGTATTGATTTCTGGACACTGTGTCCCAGATCCACCCAAGATAGAATGGCAGCTTTCGTTCAGCTGTGTGCCTGCAAGAGACAAAAAGCACTCGCACCAGCCCTACTGTTTTCTGATCGCATTTCCTTTAGAAACACGCCACCCAGAGATTTTTTTTTTCCAGACAGGGAAATCCAAACAAGTTTGTCGTCGAGAAAGAGGGTTAGGGGCTAGTTAATCAGCCATTTGTCTTTGCTGCCCTGGATCGGGGAGTCAAGGGGTCGAAACCAAGAACAATTGGGCCCTTTGGTTTTATCTCAGGTAACCCCTCCGTCTCGGGTAACTGAACCTGTTCCTCACGGTCAGAGCTCCTGTCACTCAGAGTTGGTGTCTGTCATTACTGAGAAACGCTTCATGTCACAGGACACTGACAGACCCACACAGCGAGGGCAGCCCAGCTCTCCAGAAACAGGGGTAAGATGGAGGGAACTTCTTCCAGGCGCGTGGTGGTTAGCACTGCATGCGCTGACACTGTGTCTGTAGAGCAATGCGATGCAAGGCTAGTAAATGGGAGATAAAAATTCATGCTTACCCTCCTTCGGGGGCTGCCAGGCAGTCTCAGAAATAAAACCAGTTGGCAGCTTGGGCGATACCAGTGTGCCCGGGCCACACTGGCCTTGCTGAGTGTGCCACGTGGATTATACAAGGAAACACTCACTGGCATGCAGACGTTGTCACTTGCATTTGATGTGGCTTGTGGGGCATGAGTAACTCTCACGGGGTCACCAAACTCAGAATCAAACTCAGCCCTGAATAGAGTCTGAATGATGGGAGGCAGGGAAGAGATGGCCCGGCGGCAGATTAACAGAGAAGGCCTCCATCGCTGTCTGGAAGTCTTGAGATGAGCTCTGAGGAGAAGCGTGCCCCTGGCAGGTGCTCGAAGCTCAAAGTCCACGCTGAGCACCGTCTCCTTGTTTTCAAGGCCTTTAAACTACTTTTCCAGGCTTACAGGCCTTCTGTCCTGGCCCACCTTGCACATTTATGCCCCTGGGCCTTTGCACACTCCATCCCTCCTCTCTCTCCTCTTTCACGCCTGTTCCATGGCAGCAGCTCTGAGTCCCCTCAGCTGCATCTCCTTGTGGCTAAGAACTTGGGCTGCAGCTTTACGCTGGGGTTGTCTGACCCCTCATGCTGGAATTTAAGCAAGTCTGTATACTGTGCTTCAGTTTGCTCAGCTGTAAAATGGGGCTAATAGGAGGGTCTAGCTCATCTGGTTGCTGTGGGGGTTAAGTGAGATAGCTCATGGTAACAGTTACTAAGGGGACATGGATATAAAACAGTGCCCAGTGCAGAGCAACCAGTCAACAAACGCCTGCCATCATGAGAGCAGGAATAATTACAAATACTATTCATGCTATTGGTGTTCTCAAAGCGCTCTGTGTATCTTACTAATACGCTCTCTCCTTTCTTCTTTGCTTTACAGTGACTGGTTCCACCTGGCACAGAGCTGTGAGAATTTGTTGGCAATGCAAACCCTCAAGCCCCACTGGGGAAGGGCCCGCTGTCTCTGTTTCACACGGCCACAGCTGAGCCTGCGGCTGATCTGAGGACACCGGCTCAGGGCTCGGCTTAGTGACCTGCCTTCCTCCTCTGGAACCCCAGCTCCTCTGCCTCCCAGCTCTGCATCCCTGAGAAAGTTACTTAACCATTTGTGCCTTGGTTTTACCCTATTAAAATTAGGGAATTTAAAAAAAGAAAAGAAAAACACTTACCATTGTAATAGTTAATTCACATAAATCACTTAAACAGGGCCTGGCACTGAGAAGGGCTCAGTAAGGACTCGCAAGTACTATCTTACTGAGGATTAAGCAAGTTAATAATACATGCAAAGCACTTGGCTGCGTTAGTCGTTCAGTTAGGAGTTATTAGCCAAAGTTCCCATCTGACTCTAAGCCTCCTGAGGGCAGAGGCCCCGCCTTGTGGGTACCCCCTGGAGCCCAATGGGCTGTGCATCAAGCAAGGATTCTAAAAAAGGTTTGCTGCCTGGATCTTGCAGTGATTCCAAAGGCCTAGGAGTCAGGCTGGGTGTTTACTGGGGTTAGAGCTCTGTGGGCTGGGAGGCAGAGAAACAAGGCAGTTCACTGGCTTTAGAGCTTTCCAAAGGCCAGCAGCCTGCGGGCCGGTTGGCTTTCCCACAGATCTCCCGTTTGAAGGCAGCATTACTCAAGGTCACACCCCCTCAGCCTGGTAACTTTGGATTTAAAAATCATCTTGACTTGATATTTTACAGGGCACATGGCAGGCTTAGTAACTTTAATCTCTCCCTGTCTTTTAATACACTGGGGGTGGGACACCTTTTAACCTATCCGACAAAGCTTCATAAAGCCTCTGCTTAGAAATGGACTCAGCCGGAAGCCGAATGGAAAAGCTGGCCTGAGCCATCCAGGCGGGAGGGGGCAGCCCCACAGAGAGCCGCAACCCCTCAGCACACCTCCGCACCCACCAAACGGGAGTCACACATTCACCTTCTCTCCCTCCCTGGAGAAAAATCAGAAGGGTCACTTTGCTGATCTTTAAAACAGCCAGGCAGCCTCTGTACCCAGAGTATGAAAAAGCAGGGTTTGCCGCAAAACCTTGAACTAGCCTCCCTGGGAACAGGTCCCACACAGACCCGCGCCAGGACCACAGCGCACGGGAAACGTCAGCTGCTGTGTCTCATCAGGAGAAGCCATGCTACTGCCTCGACTGTGGACAAGATCCTCAGGGCTTGTCCCGCAGTCAAAACTGTAAACATCTAGTCTGTGTCGCTCTACAGTTTACCCGACAGAAGGCAGGACTCCCCCAAACGCAGGAGCGTAAGCTCCCCACTATTAGCCATGCGCAGGCAGCGGTCTCGGACCTGCACAGGTGTGGCCACGGTCCTGACGGCAAAAAGTATGGAGGGTCTTGTGTTTTACATTTAAGTCACATGAATAAGTGAAAAAATTCCACATCTTGATTACTGTCTCTACGGCCATTTCACGTAACAACAGATTTCTGGTGACTTGAAATTTCCCCCCGACTTCTGGCCATGGGAACTGAGGGGGCAAGGGAATTGAACAAGCTGTCTTGTGGGCACCGGGGACACCACCAGGTGAACCCAGGGAACAGAGAGAGAAGCTGAAATGCTAGTGGTATGAAAGTAACTCGTTTCTCTCCAAACCCATCATCACTATCGAACTGGACAGAATAACATGCCAAACGCAACCCGAGGAACCAGGTCCCAGACCGTATTCCTACACTGTGCACAGCAGACCTCGGGGGGGGGTCTCAGACCCCAACCAGATCCCCATGCAGCCCCACGGTGACCATTTCCCAGACCCCCACGATGCACCGTGAAGGACTGAGACAGGGCAGTGCCAGCTCTCAGAGCACCACACTCAGACAAATAAGATGGATTATGTTCACCACACCGAGTGGGGAAGGCATGTAGCAAAGACACTCCTAATGCTGAGATATCACACTGCCAAATGGTCCTGTCAGGCCGCGGTTTAATTACCTTGGCCCCCGCGCCTCTTATAATCACCTGTCATTAGCAGCGACGCTTGCATCTGTTTACACGTCTGTCTGAAATGCCAGCCCAGCTGAAGCCAAGGGACAAGGAAACTTTTAGTGAGTTATGACCTTAAAGTTGACCTACCTACACCTAGGGCCATCCCTCAGAGCTAACCTAAGGAAAGGACGCCCGAAGCAAACATCTCAACGGGATAGAAACAGATTTTGAGTAAGGTTGTTTAGATTCTAAGACCAAAGAGGGTTCATGGCCACACTATGCCTCCTTCTGTGGCATTTCTGCGCGGCTCCAGGAAATGACCCCAGTGGTAATGTGTTCAACATGCCAGTGGCTTCGGGGTCTTTCCACCCGGGCGCACTCCTCAACCCTACAAGGTCACACCTAGCCCCTCTGTCTTCCATTACTTCTTCCCTCCTCCGAGGACTCGGTCCACCTCTCCTGCCATTTAGTGGCCGCCACTACCTGCTCTATTTGAGGGGACTGCCTCCCAAATAATAGGCCATGATCCCCCTGGAGTTCTCTTTCTTCCCCACGTCCCTAAACACAAAACACACACATCCTTTTGTCTTGACATGTGAGCCCATTGACAGACAGAGAGAAAGAAAACACAGGGCTATAGGGAAGACTACAATGTTTTAAACAGGGTCAGTGATTTTTAAGTTTTGATTCTCTCCTGACATGTTTACCGTGGTTGGAGTTTAGGTTTGTCAATAACTGGCTTTCTCTGAATTTAGTGTCATCATCTGTCAAAGGGAGATCGGGGCACTCAACCTCCGTGTGAGCCCACAAGGAGTAAACATGAAAATACAGACGAAGCACCAGCACACAGTAGGTGTGAATACCTGCTGAGCGCCATCCTGACTCCCCTCTCTTCCCACAGAAACGCCCCCAACTCGCAATGGCCGCCGGCGCCGAGGGCCATTTAATCGGGCACGTCTCGCATCGGCTGCGGCTGCTGACAGCTACGCGGCAGCCTCGGGAAGCAGGCAGCACAGCGCTGGGCGCGCGTGGCAACCTCGAAGCACTCTGAAACGGAATCTGGGTTCCTCTTTCATCTGAGTCAGCGAGCTCCATGAGGGAATGAAGCCTTTACCCCAAACCTAGGGTCTGCCCCTCCTGCCTCTCTGACCCCATCTCACGTCTCCCTTCAGTCGCTGGGCTCTGGTCACACCGGCTGATCCCCTCTCCCCGTCCCAACCTTGCTCAGATGGGGCTTCCCTGGAGATCCCAACAAGCGCATGCCTCTCCCCGATCCTCGCCTTTCCCTTTGCTCCATAGTACTATTCCCAGCATTGTCTTACTTGTTTGTTAGTCTCTCTCCCACTGATAGACTACAAAACTCCACCAGGGTGAGGAACAGACCGCGTTTTTGTCCATCTTATATCCTCAGTGCCAGGCACACAGTAGGTGTTCACTAAATATGTGTTGAATAAATGAATGGCACTTGGCTCTCTTCTTAACCATCCGTCCGTTTTCATGCTACTGAAGAGTTAGACACAAATTAAGGACCCGTAAGGCTAATGCCAGACTCCAATCTCGTGGGTGCTTAGAAAGATGTTTTATAGCAGAAAACACCCTAGAAACGGCCCAGCACTGGATAGAAACAAGAGAAACTATCTTACTAACTCCGAGACAAGGCTGATAATGTGGGGGAACTAGGGGTCTGGCCGAAAATGAGGCCCACCCAGGACTAAGTCTTCACAAAACATCTCTTCGACCCTCAGTCATGCCTCACACTCTCCCTCCTGCTTGGCCAAGTTTCTCAGCTCCTGAAACATTAGCTTCCGTCTTCTCCTGGGCCCACTAACATGACAACCCCTGCTCTGACCAGTGCCCCCACATCCCTCCTGGCTCGGCAGCCTGGGGCTCCATGGTGACGGCTGCAGGGCGGCCAAGGTGCACACCCTACGCCAGCTGGAACAGAGGAGTCTTCTTTCTCCACCTTCTGAAATTTTGAGCATTTTAGCCCTTTCTCTAATCTGTAACCAAACCAGGGCCCTTCCTGAATGCACCCCTCTCTGGGGTCCTGCATTTAATTGTTAGCACAGCCAACCTCCCTTTGACCTTCTTTCTACTGGACTTAAACCTTCATCCATCAGTATGTTCTAATTTTTTTTATTTTTTTATTTTAAATACAGTGGTACCTCGGTGTTCAAATGTGATCCGCTCCAGAAGACCGTGCAAGTTCTGAAACATTCAAAAACCGAGGGATCCACAGCCAACAGCGAGGCCGCAGGATCTTGCCCTCAGCGGAAGCCATGTGGCATGTTCGACTTCCGAGGCGTGTTCGAAAACCGAAGCATTTCCGTCTGGATTTATGGCGTGCATAACCCGGAATGTTCGTCAATGGAGACGTTCAAACACTGAGGTACCACTGTATTTTTTTTTTATTGATTTCAGAGAGAGGAAGGGAGAGGGAGAGACAGAAACATCAATGATGACAGCCAGTCACTGATTGGCTGCCTCCTGCACCCCCCCCCCCCCCCCCCAAGGATTGAGCCCGAAACCTGGGCATGTGCCCTGACCAGGAATTAAACTGTGACCTCCTGGTTCATAAGTTGATGCTCAACCACTGAGCCACACCAGCCTGGGCTATGACAGTTATTAACCCAAGTTTCAGGGCTGGTCAAGGCGCATCATCTTACCTTAAGAGACAAGGTAATGTTTTGTTCTAGGAAAAGATTCCAAACTCTAACCACACTCTGGACTGGGTTTAGGAATAAAAGCCATCCTTCCCTTTGAATGAAAGACCTATCCACAGGCTGTCATGTTTTAATACACCCCTTAAAAGAAGATGATTGCTCTGCCCCACAGAGGAATCAGGCAACACCGAATTCCCCTGGGTGGTGATTTGGACAACTCTAGCTACTAACTCCTCATTTGTAAGAGATGGTCAAGTAGATCCATTTCTTCTCCTTTCTTCTGTATTGTTTATGCTTCAAAATGTGTAGGAGAGAAAACTGAACCTTCTTCATCTGTATCAACAATCTATGAACACCTCTCGTCCTCGGCAAGCATTAGGGCCAGCTCCTGGCATAGTCCTTTCTGGGGCACCCCAGCCTTCATTATAGAGTTTGAAGCTATGGGTGAAAGAAAAAAAAGCAATTATTTTACAGATGTGCACTGGGGACAGCTACTAAAGGGTCTTTTACTAGTTCAGGATGGTGAAAGAAGTCAGCCACAGCCGGTACCACCACACACTGTTCCAGAAATAAACGCATGGTGCAGAGTTGACACTGTACCTATAATTTTAAAAGATTTGCTCATTTAAGACCAACCGGCAGCATTTTCTGCCACATAATGGAGAAATTCACAGGATGCTGGGCCCCCTCCTGGCTTCTGTGGCTATAAAAGCCCCTTCGTGCTGGATTTTTTATATTTGGTAAATTAATAGTTTACTGTTCCAAGATTCCTACGTGTTTATATTATTGCTTTTCTAACATAAAAGTCTGCAGTTGTTATGGAAACATATGGTAACATTTGCTGCTAAATTTTAAATGCATTTTCTACCCCTGTTACACACCTGAAATGAAGCCAAAAACTCTCTTTGCTTTACATTAGAGTGAAACTCAAACTGGTCTGGGTGACTATAAATGGTTACTGTTTGTCTTGGCTCCTACCTGTATCAGATTTAGACTGAGGAATCTTAGGGAAGAAATTACACGGGATAAAATGGATATTTCTAAATTACAAGGCCTGCAATTCCAGTGGCTCCAAATATCAGCTTTCTGTTTCATCTCAGCCTGCCAGAAAGAAAGCGGGGGCGGGGGGGGGGGGCTGGACAATAAGAGATCGACAACATTTACTCTCCAGAGCCCAGAGCTTCTTGTTTTGATTATACTGGAGGAGGCTGCAGATCCTGATCAGTTAAGTCTTGTTAGCAAATTAAATGGTTGTAGATTACAATGGTGCGAGACGTGCGCTTTAGCCCCTGGCTCCAAGTCGAAATGACAAAAGTATAAATTCTTTTGACCCATTTTGTTTTCCAATTTTCCTCTTTGAGCACCTCCCAATTCTCAACAACTCTCCAGTAATTGTTCATGATGACGCTTGGCCCACGTGGAGTGGAGGTTGGCTTGGAAACGTTCATTGGACAGGTTTTCTGAGAGGCCCAATTACCCGTTTCCCCGTATACCTTAACACCTCACCCGAGCGACGTCTCCTTGCGCAGTGAAACTCAGTCATAGATGCCGACGCAGAGGAGCAAGCGCTCTGGCTCGGGAAAGCATCAGATGAGAAAGACAGATGAGAACTCTTGCCCGTTCGAGCATTTTCCTGGGGCTTTCAATCAAGATAAAGCAAGAGTCGCAGAAGAGCTGCCAACGTGTGCGCTCGGTCGTGGTCTGGGACCTGGGGACCTGACTCCCACCTGCGTCCCGGTCCTGTGCGCTGTGTTGTTCTATCCACTTTGGCACATTGCTTAAGAGTCAAGATTAATTACAGGTTAACGCTGTCTCTTCTTTCTGAAAATACAACCACGCTATTTGCTGAAGAGTTTCATTTTAAGTCTCAGGCAGGATTGGACATTGTTTATATATATTTGAAGTGAGTGGAGAAAAGAATTATGTTGCTTTTTTAAGTACAAAAACATGAGAAGTTGGCAAAGGCTTTTTTGCTCTGTAGACCCTTGTACACAGGGTGGGGTAAAAGTAGGTTTACAGTTGCAAGTAGGCAAAACTCAGAGTTTACTCATATATCTTTATTTATTAATTATTGTATTGTTTTCCATATGAACAACTGCAAACCCACCTTTGCCGCCTCCCCAGAGCAGGAAGTGTTACTTTCCCCCTAATGGCACATATTTGGAGGCTTCTATGGCATTAACTGCAAACTGAAGTCCTGTCCACCCCCCCTTTTTTCATTTGTTCAAATGAAGAACCTCAAGTTCTAGGGCAAACTTGTTCTAGCATAGGTCCCACATGGTGTCTCAGGAAGCCCAGGGCTCGGGATACAGTCAGAGCAGGGCCCTCGCGAAACGTGCACAACTACTGTGCTGTTCAATTCTACATAACTACGTATGGGAACTATACACATCCAGATCATATGTTACTTCTATAGCATGTATACAGTGCGCGGTGTTGCCCGTCTTCGTGTTTCTCCACCTTCCTCCACTTCGGAAAACAGACGCAGGGTCACCTTCTGAACCCACTGGGATGTGGAAAGATGCAGTGATGGAAAAAGAGGCCCCAGAACCCCACTGCCTGGACCCGGGCCCTGGTTCGGCCACTCACAGCCTGTGTTATCTGGGGTCGATCCCTTGGCTTTTCTGGGCCTTCGTCGCCTTGGCTGTAAAGTGCAGATGAGGACAGCGCCTCTCTCACTGGCTTCACTGAGGCGTAAGGACACGTGAGTGCCGTGCCCAGGGAAGGTCCGGAGAAGCCGGCTGCTGGTCTGACCGGGGCCACCTTGTTACTCACAGTCAGCAGCACAGCGATGACGGCGACGTAGGCTTCCCGAGCCCTTCGGTGCGTGATGCTTACATGTCCTAAACTTTGACGACGTGATTCCCCCATCATGATTCTTAGTGATGAACCAGCTCCCTGATATTTCTAGCATTTTTCTTTAAATCAACTTAAAACAAATTTTTTTTTTAATAAAAACTTAGTGACTTGAGTCTCTGGTTCTTAGAAACATTACCTGAGAACCATGGATCCAAATGCTAATTATGCTTTTCTAACCTAAAGTAAAATGGATCACTTCTAAAAGGATTCATGGGTGTCGGACAAAGCATCTCCCTGCTGCCAGTGACAGGTCAATGGGACTCCGGACTGAGCCTCTGAGCTTGGCCGTGGCGTGTGTCAGAAGGACATGCCTCCGTTGGGACAGGGAGACACTTTAGGTCGGACAGAACCAACCCCAGCTACCCGGACAGTACACAGCCTTGTGGAGACACTGAGGATGGTGACTGCAATGAAGCTCACTTCACTCGGCACATATTCAGGCCGGAAGCCTCTCGGTGCTAAAGGACTGAAAATAATCCCCTTTCATTCGCCTGAGCTCCCCGTAACGTGAGCATTGTGCTGGGGGGTAGATTGCAGACAGGGCGAGGCCCTTGTGAGAGAAAGAGGACACCACAGCCAGGCCTCATCCGATCTCCGCCGACTGGATTCAACGAACTCTGACCCCTGCGCTCACCCATTTTCAGGGGATACATTTGGTACAAGAAAAGATTAATTACTTATGAAAAACAAGCTAACATCTCTACAGCAAATATATTACCGCTGTATAGAGTGGGACACAGAGGTTCGCACTTGCATCATTAGCTCGGCTGTAATAAATGAGACACTCTATGTGATGTATAATATGGTAAAGAAAACACAGCTGTTTGCATCTGTCGGAAAGTGCATAGGTGCGCTGCACCTGAGTCTGCGAGCGCTTAATAAACCCCCGCCAACAAAGCTGGGAACCATTATCCACGGGTAATTAACTATGTCAGGACACTGAGGTCCGAACATGAGGTCCTCATAATTCCCCACGAAGGGAGAACCAGTGAAACATCATTATAATATATTACTAATGTTTAATAAAAAGGCTGCTCTGTTTGTGCGTGATTCATATTACAGTGGCATCTGAATTACTATTACTTCCTCCGAGCTCTTTCTCACTTGAAGGGCAGAGCAGCCCCTGGAGCCCAAGACCTGGAGAGAAATTCTTCCATCTGGGACTCGAATTTTAAAAATGCCTTTGCAATTTGTTCTGTTTATTTTCCCTGTGATCACATGAGTATACCTATGGTGGACGTTTATCACTGAAAAAGCCATTGCGAAAATGACCGCTATTAAGGAAGCTCAAAACTGCACACGTGTAAAGCATTTTGAGGGTCCTCATTGGGTCTTTAGAAATCTACCGTTTTCCTTTCGCCAACTATCTTGGTCATTTTGAGACTCTCCCCTGTAACACCAAGTATTTACATTTCTCGGTAAAAAGGCTGTTCTGAGGCCTGAAGACAAAAGCCCCTCTCCGTCTATTAAGACGACTTCCTACTGTGTGGAGCTGTTCTGTACCTGGTAATTAAAACTGCACCTGAACAGGACCATCTGTGAGCTCGGATTAAGTTTTTACACAACGTGAATGTCCTTTTTTTTTTTTATCCCTGCCAAATGCCTCTAAACCCCATACATATTTTGTGTGACATACCCCCCAAAATGCATGCTTAAATAAACTTTTCTCTCCACCCCCCAAAATGAAATCAGCTAGAATAAACATTTTGCTCATCACTGCAACCTTTCTTACATCCATAATGTCAAAGAGCGAACGTGCGGCTCCGGGACTGGCTGTGAGAATGAATGAACTGTCAGTCTCTCCGCTCTGTTTCTAGGATTCTGTCAGTTTATGGCAACCCGGGGACACAGTTTGCCACTTAATTTCCCTCTTCCTTTTTCAAATACACTCACTTTGGAAAAGACATTATTTATACAAAAGGCTGCCAACACATTGGGTTAGGATGGATTTGGATATACAGACTATTTCACAAGCCAGTCTTATTTAACCAAAATAAAGTCTCTTTGGGAGTTTTTTGCACAAACTGCAAATCCATAAATGCAGGGATTATAAACATTGATACAGACATTTCTTCCAGAGGGTTTTCTGACCCGATGTTAACTTGACATTAGAAATTCATGTTTCTTTAGAAATGTTGGCCTATTTTATCGAAATGGCTCCTTTGGTACAGTTGGGGCTGTGATGTCAACCTGGCTCCACTCTAATAACCCTTATGAAATATTTACAGTGAGACTGAACCACGCACGCACAGCAGCCGACTTCGGCAGCAGCGGGTTTAGGCTTACCTTTTTCTTATTAAAGGAAAGAAATTGTTTTTATATTTTCCTCTTCTCCCAAAGATCAAACCCACATGTGTTTAACAACCCGCCCGACCACACCTCCATGAGGCCGTCTGTCTGGAGCAGTGAGACGAAGAGATTATCCTGACCACGTGACACCTCTGTGCCCTGCCCCCCCCCCCCCCCCAGGAGCCGGGAATGAGACACAAACTCAAGGGCTAAAGAGGAGACATGGCGATCAGGATCGATGAGGTCCTCGCCTTGCCTCCTGAGGACCAAACCCTTCATCGCCAATGATTTTGCAGACACCCTTTCTACGGTGACAATGAGCACCGTATATACCTCATTCACTTTTGAAAACTCTCAGATGCTTTCTCTGTAAAAGGAAAAATGAAAGACTGGCGCATTAAAGGCAAAACCAAAAAATACACACAAATATTTCCTTCAAGAATCTGCGTTGAGTAGAACAGTTATGGGGTCAGAGAAGGTGGCGAGCGGATTGCACTCTAGTCTCCTGCCCAGGGTCACTGCCTCTATTCTTGAGAAATGGGGGAAGATTTTCATTCAAAGCAGACACGACTTTCATCCTAAATGCGAATCCTCTCCATACCGTCCCATCTCCAGATATGGGGCACTGATTATCCTGAATAACAGGTAGACATATTTGAATTTTTGCGAACCTTTAAATCGGAGACTTCATAAACGTACACGCAATCTGAATTCTCCACTTTGAGAATGGAGAGGACCTGGTAACATGGAGCCAGCTCCACTGCAAGACTGAAAGCCGCTGCCCACTTCAGACAGGTAGGGACGTCCGCCTTCACTTCGGCCCCACCTCTCTGTCTTCATCCGTCTAGGTTACCTGCCAGGCTCTGTAGACATTTTGTCTTTGCAACCTCTGGTCTGAATTCACTAGAAAAGTCACAGATATCCAAGGATCATGCTGCGATCATGAAAAGCTCCCTTGAGAAAGCTCTTCGGGCAAGATCTCACCTCGTGGTGCCCTCCTGGCCCCTCAAAGCCAAGTCCCATTCCCCTTGTTACACAGCCAGGTGTAATGGTCTTGGGCGCCCTTGGTACAAAGGCCAGTATGTGTGTGAACACACACAAATGCTCCAAAATACAAGGGGAGAAATCGCCAGCGCAGGGGACATCTCCCCTGCTTTACCTGCTCTCGGCCTGCCACCGTCGCCCGGGCCAGCGCCGTTTGTGGACGCCCCATTGGAACTTGCGCTCGGGTTCCCGCGTGCAGGCATCCGTCCTCGGCACACCCTCTCGGACTTCTCCACAGCCCGTTTCCAGTGTTGCTGGAAGATGCTGTGCTCAGCACAGCTCCCAATCCTCAGCGGCCCCTCAAAGCTTTTAAAGCGAGCATAACGTGCGGAATTTCAAATGAAGAACCGACGCAGAAAGATCATTTACAGTAACTATACAAACAAGCTAAATGAAAGGCTTGTGTTCAGTCATTAAAAATAATAACGCTCAGGCCCCGGGGGCTGAAATGTAAAGCTTATCCTTCGCGGGAGGAAACAGAAAAGGAGTGTGTTTATTATCCCAATAAGATAACCTGCTAATTTATTTAGGAGGCAATTTCCGCGCACGTTTGTTCACAGTGAAATCTCACTTTATCAGATTATACGAAAAATAACAGCCCCGCGTCACATGCTCCTTCCAGCCAGGGCTCTGGGAAGACAGATGCCCGGGCCGCTGGGAGGCACTGTCACAGATGACTCTGTCCCCTCTCCTCCGTGGCCTCCCGCACCAAGCCCGGAGTTAGTTATAGAGTCATCTCTCCCGCACTTTGCAGATGATGCCTAACATCATGACAACAGCGAGGAGGAAAGGTCTCTGGACCTGCCTACATACAACAAGTTTCTGTAAAGTAATGAATACAGACAGCTTGGGGACCGTCCACCTGCGCTGCCTGCCTCTTCTGCCTGCAAAGTGAAACCACCAGGGATCAGCAGAAGGTACGTGTCTGACAGGGCCAGGACAGCCTTTCTCCTCGGTGACAGCCCGGGCCTACCCTCTTAAACTTGACCCACCGTAATTCCTTCACAAGGCCGTGGCGAGGCAGCTGACAGGAGCAGCTGCAGCTCCTAAGCGAGATGGATGGAATTTTCATAACTAGTTCCCCAAGTTACATTTTACCTTCAAGATAATTTATGAGCTGCTCCGGAGCCTTGAAGAGACAATATGCTTGCCATAAAATTAACTGTAACAGTCTTGTAGGTTATAATTAACACTGGGAGGGTAGCACCAACTGGATGAAACACATGGCGTAATTGATGGTGAAACTGGAAAGGAAGCAAGCTAACAATATCATCACTGTGCACACCGCCTTAGCAGCACCCGGCTTTCCCAGGGTTCGCTGCAATCACCTTCCAGGGCCCGCATTCTGTAGGGAAGAGGCCAGAGCTGGGAAGGTGGGTGGGGGGATTGCTGGCAAGGCCACGGGGCACCTGGACGGATGTGGGGGCTGTCGGCAGTCTGGAAAGAGAGGCGTGCGGAACCGAGAGCCCAGCAGAGCAGCTGGCGTGGTGCTCACACTGAGCCCTCCACACCCGGCCTTGTAGACATGACTTCATTTTCTCAGAAAACTGCATCTTTTTCGGCGAAGAAAAAGAGATGGGTGGAAAGGTGACAATCAGGCCTTCCAAAACGTCCTTCGAAGGCTTATGATATTTACCTAGATTTCAACTGAACATGGGCACATCTTAGTAAAAAATTAACATGGTCCATGAAAACCTAAAAATGTATTAAACTAAAAAGTATCCGCCTGCGTACTCTGTCCAGAGGAGAGCAAAGACTGATCTGGAGGCCCTGCCAATCACTTCGGCCCTGAAAAAGAATTCTCCACTGTTCCCTTCTGGGCCTGGATACTAAACAGCCGGATCAATACCCCAAAACACAGTATTCTAAACACTCTGGAATCGCTCAATGAGCAACGTGAAGGTGACTGGCCTATTTTTGTTTTTTTATTTGTTTGCTTTGTTTTTTGTCCTGGGACAAGATACCGATGATAGTTCTGATAAATGAGGCAACAGTGTCCCCTACAGGCCATAGAGCTGTTCCCTGCCCCCTCCCCCCATTACTTCCTCAACAGAAAGCTGAAGTTAAACTTTTATCTACAAGCTGGAATATACATCACAGAGTCAACCTGTAAAGTGCAGGGGACGCCCTGAGATAGAATGAAATTGCCACTCCTCGCGGGCGGCAGGTAAACTGTTTCCCAGATATAAAGACGCTGTCCACTGGTGGTGACCCATCAGAGGAGACGAGCACTCCCAGTTCTACTTAAGGAAACCCACTCCCATCAGCCCTGACTACACCGGCCCCCAAATCACACCACTTAGAGGACTTATGGATTCGTGGAAACTCCGCTTTACTGTCCTCACCGGCACCCGACCCTCGCACCTTCTCAAAGATCGTAACCAACACGAAAGAAATGGCCTGGCTATAAAGGTAGTAACTTCCTTTTAGGAGACGTACGAGAAGGGAAGTGTATAAAGCATGAGCGGAAAGCTACTTCCTTACAGAGAGAGATGCCCCCACAACTAAACATGTTTAGGTACCGAGGAAACAAATATGTACAGACACACACCTGCCTATCTCCACCCGGGAGGGTCCTGGAAGGTGTCTGAGCCCTGTACTGTGAAACCTGGGCCAAGTACTAAGCGGACACACACGTGTTTGCAAGAGGAAAGCCTGTTACTGCGCTGGTGGCCACGCAGCCTAGGTCTGCGCTGGGCTGTCGGCTTCAGTTCTATCTCCACTACTCCTTAGCTGTGCTGCCTTGGGGGAGTGATTCTCCCTCTCTCTGCCTCCATTTTCTTACCTCATTAAGTATCTAAAACTCTGTCTGGCACTCAGTGAATTCTCGATAAATGTTAGCAGCTATTATCTATCGCTAAAATTAGTACGAGGACACCGGAGGTAGAAGCCACCAGGGGTAACACCTGCTCTACCCTTAGCTGCTCCCTGGTGTCTGACAGAGCCATGCCTTGTCAGAGCTCGAAGACCCTTCGAAGTCACCTGCATCAGGCCACTTCTGTGTTAGAGGGAGTTGCTGCCATCCAGAGTGGCTGTGACCACGCCCAGAGTCCACGGCCAGCTGGGGAAAGGACACAGACTGGGGTTCGGGCCTCTGTCAGTTCAGTGTAACAGCGCTGGGGGCGGCTGTGTCCAGGGTTCCTCTCTACACCACTTCAGCAGTACCGGCCCCCACCATGAGCGGGGTGTTCACACGAGGCCCCCTCTCGGAGAGGCAAAGCTGCGTGAGTGTGGCCGGGTTTAGTCCCAACATTTCTGTTTCGGAGGTGACGGGTCATTTTTACTGAATACCTAGTACGTTACAGGTACCTGCTCCAGGTGTTTCCTATGAAATCGGTCCTCTTACTATCTCTAGGCAAGTTACAAATGAGAAAACTGCGTTCAGGGGGTTAAGTAACTAGTCTAGTTACAAACTGTCCCTGGAACTTGCCTGAAGTACAGAAGTGGAGCCAAGATTCAAATCCAGGCAGTCAGACTCATCTTCCCAGCCTCGAAAGAAAACCTGAAAGAAAACCCCTCCCCCACCCCCAGCCATTTAACACTGAGAACTAGGTCTACCAGAGGAAAGGCCGCCCAGGTTTCATCCTGTCACCCAGGATCGCAGAGGTTTCTCCCCCATTTCTCACTCATATTTAGAGACAAACACTCCGTCTGGCAGGAGCGGCAGTGCTGGCAAGGTGAGACGGCTCCGTCACACGTTGTCTCGGGAGGTAATCACCTGGTGGCCAGCACGTTTCACAGCGGAGCATGAGACTCGCACGAGGGCACCTCAAGAGAGCCTGCCACTCGCTTTGCTGGAACAGGTTTCCACAGGTTCCTGACCTAACCTCTTTCGCAGCCTTCATTATGCTACGTTGTATAATCTGCTTCCCCTAGTCGAGTGTTACTCATCTGTGTGACCTCAGGCCTGGCACCCGGTTGGCCTCAATAACCATTTGCTGAACCGGTGGATGACTGACAGCTCACTCACAGTCACCGTAACCACCACTTAGGAACTGCTAGTTTCATCATATGATGGTATCACAGCACCTCCGAGACAGGTACGGCTCCAGTCCTCTTAAGAAATATTCGTGAGTGTAGCGTGGCCTGAAGTTAAGCCCTCCTTAAAGTGAAAACCTTTAAGGTGACACAGATTCTTTTGAAAGGTCACTGGGAACCAGGGTGCAGATTAAGGAGAAACTGAAGTTGTCAGCTCCCTAGGGTGGTGCTCCTCAGAATGCTGGGGTTCCACAAATATCCCACAAATATGACCCACTAGAACCTGGACCGCAAGTTTCCTAACAAGTGATCATTTTATGACGAGGATCAGAAAGGAAAATTATCTGTTTTTATCTCAGCTGGATGACCGACTGCACTATGGTTCTGTTGAGTGTTGTTGGGATGCAGGACACGGCAGCTGCAGATGGGCTTTTACAGGCATTTTCTGAGATCCATTTAGGAGAACCGCTGTCTGCCATCCCACTAGGACGTAAGCGCCACGAAAGGAGAGTGTCCATCGGTTCTCCTCACTGCTGTATCTCCAGTACCTGGAACAGTGCTTGGCAAATACCAGCCACTTAGTAAGTATTTGGTGAATAAATAAATGAATGGATCAATGTTTTCTCAAAAAGTTTAGGAAGCGCCGCCTGTAAGAAACAGCCAGCAACCAATCACAGTCAGAAACCTGCCCAGAGCACAGTCATGCTGAAGCCTCTGTGCTCATTTTATAAATAAGATGCGCAGAACTCAATCGGCTTTTGTCCCCCATAAAACTGTTCAAATAATGACAGTAACAATGGTAACAACATTAACAACACTTGACTCTTTAAGATAAGTTGCTGTATCTTGGATAAAAGGTAACCCTATCTCTAGACTCATTTAATCCTTGCTCTAAATTTATACAATGTTTCAATTCCTACACATTTATGAGGAGGTTTTACGGCGTTATTCCGTTTTATGGAGACACGAAGGACTTTCTTCTGCTAAAGGCAGCAGAAAGCAGAGGCTGCAATTACTGAAGGAGATGGGACAAGATGCATTAAAAAAGAAAGACGTTGGCGGCCAGCAGGCCAGTGCCTCCCTGCTTGTCCCTGGAATCGCCTTCGCTTGCTCCCCACGCCCACCCAGCCCCGCAAACAAAGCCGGCCAGGTGCAGTGGGCAGCTACTGAGCTAGTCCCCAACCACCTCTGCCAGGAGTAGCAGCCACTGTCTCTAGTGTGAGTGACAGCAGTTGACATGGTCAGATGACTCACTTGCATGTTGTCTCAGGAGATAATTGCATCAGCCTCATCACCCCACAGCCTATTCCTAAGGCTCGCTGTTCCCCGTTTCGTGACCACAGTTCCCTAGAATGGAAATCCAAATGCCAAGTCACTGAGGCAGGGGCACCTCACTGTACTGACAGGACATGAGCCACATCAGGACATGAGCAGGTGACCAGCAAAGAGCAGCTGCCTAGAGCAGGGAAATATGGACTTGAAACCACATTTAGCCTCAGTTTTGCCCCTCCCTGGCCGGAAACCCAACCCCCTGTTCAGAGGAATGTCCATAGGGAGGCTTTTTCCCCCCTCACCCCTGTTGCTCCTTTCCTCCTTCAGTTGTCTCTCACTTCCAGGAAGGGCTGGGGATCAGGAATGGCTGGGTCAGGGTGGAGACCATGTAAACACAGAATCAAGCACATATATAGCACGTGTCAGCCTACTCCTTTTCGTAAGCTTCCACCAAACTGCAAGTTCCCTTGGAGAGGCTCCCATTGCTAAGTCATCTTTCGGCCCTACAGTGCTTCACATAGAAAAGAATAAATTTGCATGCAGGCCACTGTGTTCTTACTAACCTTCCCAACCCTCCCCCGCATTACACTATACATTATATCAGAGGTGAGACTTTTTCATGCTCACCTTGATATTTCTCACAGCATCTAGCACAGGAACTTGTTCATAATCATGCAAAAAATAATAGTTAATTGCTAAACTGGACTGGGCTGACTTGTCAGATTTGAATACAAGTCGGGCCTGCCAGGAAGCAAAAGGAGAAACCAGGTATCCATGGAGAAAACCTCAGAGCCAGAGTAAATCCACACAAGTAATTTACACAAACTGTTCTATTTGTTGTACGCAGATTGGAGTTCTGAAACTGATTCCCTTAGGAAAGCAAATCTGTCCCAGATTGGAGCATCATCCCATGCACCAAAAGGTGGAGAGTTTGATTCCTGGTCAGGGCCCATACCCAGGTTGTGGGTTCGATCCCCAGACAGGACCCGTACACAGGAGGCAACCAATTTATGCTTCTCTCTCACGTAGATGTTCCCCTCTCTCCCTCCCTCTTCCTTCCCCTCTCTCTAAAATCAATAACAACAAACATATCCTTGGTAGAAATGTAAAGTGGTGCAGCAGGTGTGGAAAGCAGTCTGGCAGGTCCTGAAAAGCAGGACACGGAGTTACCATGTGACGCAGCAATGCCATTCGGAAAATCTGCTGCTCGAAAACTCATATATGAATGTTCATGGCGGCAGCATTCACAATTGCCAGAAAGTGGAAGCAGCCCAAATGCCTATCAACTGATGAATGAATAAGCAAAATGTGGTACATGGACATCCATACAATGGAATATTACTTGGAAAATAAAAAGGAATGAGGTACTGATACATGTACAACACAGATGAACTCTGAAGACACTATGCTAAATGAAAGTAGCCAGATATAAAAGGCCACACACTGTTTGATTCCATTTATAGAAATAGGCAAATCTAGAGACAAAGTAGCTTAGTGATTGCCAGGGGCTATGAAGACAGGAACTGAGAGTGGCTGGCAGCAGGTTGAGGGTTACATTTCGGGGTAAGGGAAATGCTCTGGAACTGGATATTGAAATTTTATATTATGTGAATTATATCTCAATTTTTAAAACCCCTAATGGTCTGGTTTTTGTCTTATTTTTTGAGTTCGTACCTTACGTAACGTAAATGCAGTAGCACTGTTTTACGTTAAAAAGCACACTTAGTTCTAAAGGAGTCCCTCATTTCTCCCCATAATCTATCACCTCACCTTCTGCCCACTTGTCAATGGCCACGGATATGTGCAATCAAGTCAAAACCAAAGGTGAAAGAAAGGCTCATTCGGAATAATGTTTAAGAGCCTTTTATTTCTATTTTAAATATAATTATTGTCTGGACGAGGCTTGCGTTACGTAGACGATGTAGTTCAAGATAAAGGTTTTTGACGGCACAGCAATTCTGGTCTTCACAGACATCTACAATTAGCTCCTTCCCTGAGTGGGCAGAGGCAATGTGCTGCATCGCTTTCCTTCCCGCCGCCTTCCACAGGCTCTTCTGGGTAACTTGCTAAATTCTCAGCCCCAGACACATTCTTAAGTTGGCTGCTGAGCCCATCCTCTCCTGATATCTTGTATATGGTAGGCATACAAAACATACAAAAATGCTTGTTAAATAAAAGCGTCATTGCTTCAGAAAGTGGAGTCGTGGGCTGTGTGGGCCGTCTCTGGAGGACAGAGCTTTGTGATCTCCAGTGTCGCTGGTCAGACACCAGGACACTGTCCGCAGGAAGCTGGGAGACAGCTTTAACCAGGTTACTCATCAATTAACAGTCAATGAACACATACCTGGGATGTGCCCATCATCGCTCTGATGTGTCTTTGAAAGAGCGGTCAAGAAAGAAACAAGCTACCTACTCGATGAACACTATGTGCCTGCTCCTTAACTGTTACAGATAAACTGCCAGGTTGTAGAAAAAATACAACCGCGTGGAGAGTCACGCGTCTATTCAGCATCAAAAACCACGCGCCGTTCAGCGGGCAGATGTTGAAATGGACTGCAAATTTTGCAAAGCATTTTCTCCGACACATGACTTACCTACATTCTCTACACCGAGCGAGGGACAGAAATTAGGTGCTTGACTCTCACCCTGACATGTTCGAGGCAAAGGGAGCCCACTGCTTTCCTCACACTGACCACGAGTAATTATTCCATGATCAACACGCCCTCGAAATTGTCAGCAATCAAGGAAGGGCGCTAGGGATTTGTGTAAGATAAACAAAGGCACTGATTTTGACTCTGTTTTCTTTAGGAAAACAACTGAGGCACGGACACGGAACTGTACCTCTTCTTTAGTGCACTTTTCAAATGATAATTTCTCCCACTGTCACCATTAAATCTTAATCCATTCCAGCTCCTTGCATGGGTCATTGAGTCTATATGTACTGCTGTTATTTTAAAATGTTTCCCCTTGGTAGGGAGCGAGGGGGAGAAAAGATGTGGAGAGCCAGATGGGCCTCTTCACAGTTCATTTATCAAACCTAATACGCCGGGCTCCACCCTCCTCTCACTCGCTATTGCGGTTAAACTTCCATATAATTTGGTAATCATTTTCATTATCAGAGAGTGACCCTAAAGCAGCCTATCTGGGGACGCCCAGTCCTTGCAGCTGCTCTTTCTCTGCCTTTTCCTACAGTAGACCCGAAGAGCCTTGCAGTTTATTAGCTGCAGACTGACCTCTGGGCTGCAGAGGTCAAGAAGGGGTCAGATCAGAGGGCTTGCCCAGTTCTTTAAAAGCTATAACAAGCTGTCCGTCAGGCGGAGTGGAGTGTATAAACAAAGCCAAATCTGCAGAAATTCTGTCCCACTTCTGTTAACACTCACCCCGCATTCACACAGCTTCTCCGGCCGCACTCCGATCACTCAGCTCCAGGGAAGGGAACAGACAGCCCTAATAAGCCTATTTGGAGAGGGTTGTTTATGGGATTACCAAGCTCGGGGAAGGAAACCCACAGGCCTCAGACGGGCCTCTGGAATCGCGGGGTTGTGTGACACTGTGACAAACTCGGTTACCCCGAGACATGCAGAATTGACACTTTCCTCCAAAAGCTAAATTACAGGAACATATGCTTTCGGTTTAAGAGGCTTCGGTGGGTCATCCCGAACAATGGCTTGGCTAGAGACACACATTTTTTTTCCTATTTACTTTTTACTTCTCATTGAATTTACTGGGGTGACACTGGTTAATAAAACAATATAGGTTTCAGGTGCACAGTTCTACAACACGCCATCTGTACATTGTACTGTGTGCTCACCACCCCAAGTCCAGTCTTCCACCACCATTTATCCCCCCTACACCCTCTTCTACCTGCCCCCAGCCCCTTCCTCTCTGGTGATCACAACACTGTTGTCACACATATTTTAAAACCAAGTTACAAGCTTCGCTTAGAACCCTCCCTGATGTCGTCACCACAAAGGAGCCTGCTCAAGCGGGAGCTGGGGGGCCTTTGCTGCAGTCACGGAGACTGAAGCTGCTGCCAGCGGCGGGGTCTCGGCTGGCCTAGCTCTCGAAGTCGTGCTATTCATAACGCGCTCTCTAACGTGCAATAGAAGGTAATTACAGTCATCTGTATTTAACTTTCGGAGGAAAAAAATTTCTATTATCTAATCTAACTGATCCCCTGATAGCTTTGATGAAAGTGAAATGCTGCAACCTACTGCTTGGCCTTCGGCGAGCGCTAATTATCCTCTGTCAAAGCACGTGTTTCCTCCCGTAATTTCCAAAGCGCACACCGGCCGGCCCGGGAACGCGGGCAGCTCAGCGAGCCCGAGTGGGTGTTTTATAACTTTCACCACCACGCGCCCGACGGCTGCGCGAGGCCATGCCCGGCCCCAGACGGCCGGTGCGGCTTTGATGAGGGAGAGAGGTGTGTGGGAGCAGCCTGTTTATCTGGGTCACGTGGCTGAGTCTTTGAGCTAGGGCACCGGGGTGGGAAACATCAAATGGGGGTGAGGACGGGGAGGGGGGCGGGTTAGGGTTACTTAATACTCGGAGGACACTTTTCCTCCTGAGCCCTCAAGACATCACGCTCCTGAAATTTCCTTTTGGGTGTTTAGTCTTAAGGAGGCCTGCAGAGCGTCGGCAGCTGGGCTCCTTCTTGCCCCCTCCCCTCTCACAAAGGACTTGAGAATTTTGGTTTCAGATGCTAGACTGCATCAGCTTCAACCCTGGCTCCAGCTCCCAAGAATCATATTATATTCAGATGCTAGACTACATCAGCTTCAACCCTGGCTCCTGCTCTTAAGTGAGCAGGGAGGGCCCGAGATGAGACAGACAGCAGGCTCCTCTCCAACAGGCCATTTCGGCCACACCGCCTGATGACCTGGTGTATTAGGAAACTACTGTTAATAAGCCTAAGGCGCCCAACGGAAGCCCTCCATTCCCAGCACTTGGTCTCTGAGCTGTGCTGTCTTCAGAGGGATGCGGGTGGTGGGAAAGGGGTTACAGGGGCCTGTTTCTTTCTCCCTCCCGTTCCTGTGTAATAAGAATCACCAGGGCAATAAAATATAAAAGGTCAGAGAGAGAAACCTCTTAGATGTCCCCACACCGATATTCCATTATTTAATAAGGCAGGCATACTTCACGGATTATACATACTTAAATTGTAACACAAAGGAAATTTAATAATTAGTTATTGAAACTTAAATTGGAAATCATTTCATGACAGCAGTTGAAACTGTCACTAACTCTGGCCACACAACAGAAAAGGGGGGGGGGGGGAGATGACTGGGAATTTTAGAGCAACTGTTTCAGTACAAATATGAATTTAGAGATAATACACATATTTGAAAAAGCAGCTTCCTGATACCCTATCAGAATGAATAGTTCATACTCTTTACTGTCTCCTTGCTTGGAAAATGCTCATCTTCAGCCCTGTTCAGACAAATCTATTTTCATGATAATTGTTACTAGGAAAGCCATCAATTATTGCAAATTCTGTTGCATGAACTCATTTGGAGAATATTGCGGCTATCAATAAATGTTCCTGACTCCCAGGCACACAGAATTCCTAAGCATCAAATAAGACTCTGAAACCATGGACAGCATAATCTTCCTGATTCCTCTCCCGCCTGTGCAGAGGCAACAATTTTTACAAACTACAGACCTAAAGGCTAACCCTAACCTGTGGGGGAAGTCGGCCCAGCCGTCCATCCATCAACTGTTTGTCAAATAGGAGCAGGATACATGCATGATATGCAGCATGCAAGCATCGATTCTGTAAGAACTGATGATCTGCACAAACTTCCTCCCAGTGGCAGCTTTCTAACCACAGGTAAGTCCGTGCGCAGGGAAACTAGGTGGGAGCCAAAGGAATTCCGACTTGGTCAATTCAAAAACTGATAAACAGACAACTTTCAAGCAACCCAGACACCTGCCCCACCTGAATCACTGTGCTGGTCTTTTAGATCGTTGATCAAAAGGTTTCTTCGGCCTCAGGTACTTATATCACATTATGCTCAAGGTGCAAACATTTATGCTAAATGTCCCACTCGGGGTTAAGTCACATACACATCCAGGTGACACCATGGGCCATTACAATTCATGTAGGTCCCACTTCGGCTAAAAGTGTACCGAGCTGGCTGCTTCTTCAAGCCCCTCAAACGAGAGGGATGGGATGAGCCTTAGGAGGGGCTGAGCCAAACACAGCCCGTTTTCCAGGGACAACAAATCCCACTGCGCGGCGGAACTAACCTGGCGTGCCACTCCCTCCGCAGGTTCTGGCGGTCGGTGAGCGAGGCCAGGATGGCGGTCACGATTCCATTCCTTTGTCCCACGGGCACCGCCTCTCTTCGAACCTCATGAAGCACCCCATTTGTCTAGAAGAAATGACCCAAAAAAAGAGAAAGAAAGAGTGAAAAATTAATAATACAAAAAAAGCCCATAAGCAAATAAGGACAGTAAATCAATGTCTTTTTTATTACAGTTCCCCTGCTAACAAATCAATACAGTAAATGATGGTCAGAAACGGCCGGCATATATTCGGTGTTTAATCAATGTACACGGCACAGAGGCGGACTCGGAGGCCCCGCCGCCTTAAGTAACACATCAACACCCTGTGCGTTTCCGCTCTAATTTTCTCGGCACACCAATGATTTTTTCCCCCTGGGAATCGCCTACCATGAGCTGTTATTAGAAATGATTTTCACGTACACTTCGCCGTGAGTTGTTTGTTTTGCCTTCAAAAAAGAGCAGTCTCTGACTTTCCGCATTTCCTGCCGCCCCGCCGAGGCCTGCTGGACTGCCTCTCTCATTTAAATCATTCTGTTTCCAGCCATGCAGGCAATTCTGCTCTTGTTGTATATCAATTTCCTTAGTTCCTACTACCCCTGGTCCTCCAAGTATCCCTAGCTTCCTGAACTTTCTGAGTCTAATCATTTTATTTTCTTTTGGCACCTTGAGTTATCCAATATCCTTTCATCAAAGTCCCACTTTGTTCAAATTCACCAGGATCTGTTTCTGTTGCTTACAATCAAAAACCCTACAAAGAGCATAGGAGAGGAAGCAAAGAAATGGAGACAAAGAGACAGAGACAGGAAATAGTATCTCACTGCAAAGGCTCCAAGATAACCTGACCAGCACTGACCAGGGAAAGGGCCCTGATCTCTGCCTCCTAGGCCCAGAATTACACCCACTCTCCTGGGAGATACACCCAGTTGGACAACATGAGCTTCCAGGGCAACAATATTTCAGCCCTCCAGCCCTGGGAAGGATGCTCAGTTTCTCCAGGCAATCCTACTGCAACGAAGCCCAGGCTGCAAATGGCTAAAGCAGGGGGTGCAAATGCAAATACCCACTAGGGCCAGTAAGGTCACACGAATGAGTTAAGCAGAGGTTACCTGAAGAGAGCGTGGGCTCTGTCTAAAAGGGCAGCCACTACTCAGCAACAGCCAACTCTGCTATTCAGAAAAGCTGGTTCAGGTAGTGCCGGATTCATGAATTTTCAAAACAAATATGAAATCTGTTTGTTTTTAATGTGAAAAGTCTTGATTTTCAAATGTTGGAAACTAATTTTTAAAAATTGTTTAAATATTATGTGGGCAAAACAAGAAACACCTGTAGCTGAACAGAACTCAGGCATCTGCCCATTTACACCCTCGAGGGTAAAAGATGTCTAATTTCAGAGAGGTCCTGGTGTCAGTGGGTATTCAAACAACAGTCCCCTGTTGCTTCCTGACTGTGACATACCCTCCATGATGTACTTAGAGTGAAAGAGACCTCAGAAAGTTATGTAGTTTATCACTATGTCTGGAGGTACGTATTATTTTCCCCAAATGCAAAAATGCTTCCAACAGAAAACAAAGTACACATTTAGATGGTTCCAAAGACATGATGCAAATAAAACTACTTCTCAATTCGGCTGTGCTAAAACAACTTTTTAGAACTGTCATTTAAACTATGTATGGTGCCAGGTGGGTACTAGAATTATCAGGGGGATCACCTCATGAATCATATAATTATCTAACCATTGTGCTGTACACCTGAAACTAATATAATATTAAATGTGAACTGTAATTGAAAAATTACAAAATATAAATAAAAATATTATTTATCTCTTTTTGCCTTTCACAACATTTCTATTTTATCCAGAGACCCTGTTTTCCAGGAACAGCCTTGAAGAGAAGGAGGGTTTAAAAGTACGTTTCACAAGGGCTGGGGACCTTGTCTGCTTAGTTAGTTACTGTGTTCCCACTACTTGCCCAATGACGTCTAATAAATATTTGTCAAATCAGTAAATAAAGAAGGTACTTGAAAAACAAGTGTTGTAAAAACAAAGAGCAATGGAAGACTCTTCTTTTAAGAAATTGTCATTATGTGAACTTACAAACTCATAAAATAGATAAACTAAGAGACAGCTGGGTACTTTACCACGGAGCTCTCTTCACTTCCCAAAAGGATGGACTGTGAGGTCTTTTTAAATAACCAGATACCCTAGTTCAGAGTTTCCCGAACCTCAGTCATTGCAGCACCTTCTCGTAATTCTTGCCACATTTGCGTATAAGCCATGTAAGATTTAATATTTTTCTTTAAATAGAACCATTATTTTAAACTATAAAATAAATTCATTTCAGAAAAAAATTAAAAACTAGTGATACTTGTCAGAAATGAGAAGAGAACCATAAAATAATATATTTAAAACAAAGCTACGGGGCAGGTCATTCGGGATCGACGTCTGTGCTTGCTGAAGGCTGCGAGACTGGGGCCCGCCCCCTCTCTGTAAGAGAGGAGATGACCGAGTGGTGGAGAAGGTTATGGACGCGTCAGTCTACACGAAGGCCTCCTCGACAAAACCACGTGGGCTGCAGAGGAGCTGAGGAGGGAACCACTTTCTCACAGTGTGGTCCTCACTATGGGCACAGGCCTTGAGCACCACCTAGCATCTCCCTGGGTAACACCCATGGTCCACAGCCCCGCTCTGCATGCATTGATTGCCCTGTTGCAATGGTCTTTCAACTCTTCACAGATAAACCTCTTTTCTCCCCAAATGTATTCTTTCACAGAACTCAACAAAGGAAACTGGAGCAGTTCTCTTTGAAGCCCGTAGGGAGGACCTAGAAGCTCTCCCTTTGTCAAGAGGCATCTCTTCAAAACCCCAAGGACCGGTGAAACACAACTGCCAACCTCGACCCAAGAGCATGTAAAATAGCATTCAAGTTTTTTAAAGTTTATGCACTGTTGGCGGGAATGAAAAATATTGCCATCCTGGTCAATGGGTTGGCAGTTTCTTATAAAAATTACACAGACACTTAACATGGGACCCAGAAATCCCATTTCTAGGGATTTAGCTAAAGAACTTAAAAATGTATGCTCACACAGAAACATGGACACAAATGTTTACAGCATCTTTGTTCACAATTGCGCAGAACTGGAAACAACCAAAATGTCCTTCGAAGGGGAAATGGGTAAACACACTGTGGTACATCCATACAATGAATATTTACGGCCCAGTAATGAAAAGAGACAAGTAACTGATACATGCAGCCACTCAGACGGCTATCAAAGGCATTATGCCGAGTGAAAGGGGCCAGTCTCAAAAGATTAAACCCCAAGTGATCCCATTTATTTGACAGTCTGGGAAAGGCAAATTATAGAGAGGGAGAGAAACGCAGCGGTGGCCTGGGATTAGGCTGGATGAGTGTTGTTTCACAGAGGCGGCGTGTGGGAGTTTTTGGGCAGATGCGACTCCTGTTTCCTGACTGCAGCGGTGGTCACATGATTTTATGCATATGTGAAAGCTCATGAGCTGCACATCCCAAAGCAGTCTATTTGATCGTATGAAAACTTTATAAAATTTATTCTTTTTAATTCATTTTTATCACATGTTCAGGACAAGAAGGAATGTAGGGAACACACATACCACTACATCTAATAATAAGTAGTTAGTAAAAAAAACATGGGGAAATGTATTTGGATCACAAAACAAAATCTTTTACAATTTTTTTTTTTTAAATATTGGAAAAGAATGGGTGAACTTGGGTTGAGCATTCAGACCCTAAAATACAGTATTTCATAACATTCAGAGTGAAAGAAGTCATGGCACAAATGGAAATCTCAGCGTGTCAAACACCATTCTTTTCGCAAGTATTCATGGTGGAATTTTTCTCCGTCTAGTAGCCTTGGTTCCGCAGGGGTTGACTTTACACAGGAAACGTGAATAGCCCATTTTCCCATCAGCAGTAACACGGGCTGTCTTCAAACAAGTACCGATTTTTAAACAGGCTCCTATTACCAAAAGCACATTCTTCCTCTTCTCCCCGCAAAACACAGGGAGAGTAAATCACAGGTTTAGGAACCAGGCTCTGGAGGTTGAATTTCATCTCAATGTAATTCTTCTTCAACAGAAACCTATGGAAATGCTGGCTATCAGGAAAAGACTAAGACGATCCTTAGACGGCTGGCCGCTCAAACCCACGCCACCGCCTGGTGCGGGCCTCTCCGCAGCCGCAGTGTGGCGATGGTGACAGGCCTCTCCACAGGTTCTCGTGGGGACACTCACCCGGGACAGGCGCCGCTGTGATGATTACTGTTTAGTTTCATCTGAAACTCACTCATCAACCTCGCGCTAGGTTGTGCTATTTTAACAAAAGGGTTCCTGAGAGTGTCTCTTACTTTAAATGAAAAACTTCAAAAGGAAATCCGGCAGCCACGGAACAATCAGACCACGAAGAGCTCCCACCAGGAGCCAGAGGCATTCCTCTCTGGGAGTCCCCAGTGGCAGGACACCCGTGTCCTTTGAGGGTGGGTTGTATTTTTAGAATCAGTCCTGCTTTTACTTGACGTTTCTCCATTAGTAGATACCTCTCACTCTCAGGCCCCCTCCACATGTCCTGTTGTTCTTAGTCTCGTGTGGGTCACTCGTTCTAGGACCCTCCACTGCGGTCAGCCCAGGGCTGCCCGTTGGTTCTCCTCTATCCCTTCCGCTGCTCTCCCTCTGGGTCTCTTAGATGAACGACACCTACATATCTACCTCCAAACAATTCTCTGCTGAGCTCTAGCCCCGTAGAGCCAACCACTGGCTACCTCTCCTTGAACACACACCTCAAACATGGCATCTCATCCTCAACTTGCCCATGTTTGAACTGACAATTTTTGCTCTCCGGTCTCTCTCCTCTTGGTCAACCTGCTCCATGTCCCGTGTTTTCCCAGAGTGTAGAATAACATCATGACCAATGCCGTCACCCACACTAGACACCTAGGGATCCTCCTGGCCCCTTCCCTTCCCTGCACTCCCTGCGCCTGCACACGGGATGCTGTCACTCATCTCTGCCCAGCAGAACCCACCTCATCTCTCCCCACTGCCGCAGGCTTCCTTCAGCCCCTCTCTCTTCTGGACCACGAAATGTTGTCCAAACTAGTGTCTCTGTGTCAATCTCACCCCTTTCGTGAAATTTTCTCCCATAAGAATGATCTTTTAAAGGTGCAAGTCTGAACGTGTTAATGCCTTTCAAATTCAAAGTCGGCCTTACCGACAGCAGTGGTTCTAAGCTGTCTTCATGAAGACCTGGTGTCTGCAGGAAGGACCTCAGGGTCAAAGAGCTTCAGCCTCCAAAGCCCCACCCGAACCAGAGCAGCTCTGCTCACATATATGCTTCCATTACTGGCATTGGAGGGATCCAAAAATAATAAGAAGTTTGTTAAAAGCCCAAATTCCTCCAAAAAAACTCTTCTTAATATAGGTCCTGCTTACTTCTTAAATTTTATCTCCTGCCATCTTCTATTCCATATAAAGCTAATTGCAGTTCCCTGAAAATACGTGGCTGTCCTATACTGTATATTTACTTGTACCAGCTGTATAACTTACCAGGAACAACAAATTCTTCAAGAAACATCTCAAGTAACACGACCTCTGTGGGCGCTGCCATGAACCACATCCTTCTACCAAACCAAGTAGAGCTGATTCAGCCCTTCTATGTGCCACCCCGAGCGCCTCACAACCATGCCCTATTCCAATGGATGACTTCTGATTTATTCGTTAGACGTGTCCTCCAGAGCGGGGGCTCTGTGAGAACAGAGCGTCTATATGGCTCCGTGCTGTGAGTGCGGGTCCTGGCTGATGCGTGTGCAATCAGTGAGGCCAAGCGACGGCCAGCGCGTGCTGGGGAAGGGATGAGCTATCAAGCCAGAGAGTCCTCTTCAAGACCCAGAACAACGTGTGAAAAAGCACTGGTTTTCAGTCAAACTATTGCTGAAGATAATTCTAAGAAAAAAGCTGTAAAAACTATTTTTAAGCAATAGCATAAAGAAAAATATATGCCATTCCCTAGGTGACTAAGATGGGCAATACCCACGTGGGTGGCTGCAACTAAAAAACTGATGTACAGTTTTGCTACACTGTGATCACACTTAAACCTATGCAGACCCTTCTACTGAGCCAAAGGAAGAGGTCTCTCCGCACTTCAGCAGAGAGAAAATACTTTGGACTCTGGCAACCCACAGCATGCTGAGGACCTCCGAGAAGTCCCAGTGTTTTTAGTTTCTCCTGGCTCAGAACTTTATGCATAAAACCAAAGTAAAAAATCCACAACCAGAGTGGGGAAAGGGGAGCAGAGATGACAGATTGGGAATGAGAAAAGAAAAAAACCAAAATTCTAAGGCTCTAAGAAGTCTTCCATTTTAGGCTTAACCTTCACCTCTTTCTGGGAAAATTCTGAATTTGTTTAATGAAAACTGAGCAGTTCACCGAATTCTTGTTGGGTACATTTTTATGTTAAGTAACTTTCAGTATGTCCCAATTCTAAGGTATCACAAAAAATGCACATACGGACATGCGTGCAGTTTGCAGGATTTGTAGCATCTAACATTTTCAGACACAGATTTTCAAAGGAGAATTAAGGCATTTACTCCTTACTAATATGGGGTAACACTTTCGAATAGACCTTCACCTCCAAAACTCAGGGTTACCCATCCTTCCTACAAGTGAGAGAGCTCTGTCTAAGGAAACGCATGAAAACAGGAGGCATTCTACAAATCTAGCTGGTAATCTCTCTGCTTAGTTCATTAAACCAAACAGAGAAAAAGAAACAGAAACTCTGCTGCCGGTTTCCCAGTTTCAAAAGGCATATAAAGGCCAGGATGCCAGACTGCACCCCCTTCCCGCCTCCCCACCCTCCCCAGCACCGAAAAAAGTAACGCTGTTATTATGGGCCAAACGCCGGCCCTCACACTTTTTATATACATATCTGCCTCATGTTAGGGTTGTACTTCCCTCTGCACACAAATTACAAAGATATGCTCAGGCTGATAATGAGGGCGAAAGGTTCAACTTGTGAAGAAACTTGGCTTAAGATGTTATCAGCTGGGAAAGCTATTTCCTCGCATCAACATTGCCACGGGCTGTCAAAATCCAACCAGGGCTCCCCTCTTCAAAAGTCCAGGAGCATTTTTTTTTCCTTTCTTTCCTTTTTTTTTTTTAAAGAAGAAAGGCGCAGAACCCACTGAGATAGCCCTGGTCCCATCAAAGAAAGGTCGGTGCCAGGTCTTCCCTCATTTACTGATTGTCAGTTTCAGATGGCTCCTTTGTGAGGCCCGGGCTCGGCGCTGAGTGACGCCCTCGCGGTCCCCACGCTGCGCGGGCACCGCCAGGGTCTCCCGCACGCTCGGCCGCAGGACAAATAAACATTCCCCTCGGCCTTTGTGCCTACTTTATCTCCCTCTCCGGAGCAGGAGGTTTCGGGGGTGCTAATGTTTACACAATGTGAAAACTTTCTTTCCCCTGTTTCCTGAATTTGAGAAAACACATCCTGGATGACCTCGGCTCCGAGATAACACCGCGTCACCACTGGGTGCCGCGTCCCCTGGACTGCTTCAGGCTGCTGTCTTCGCGCCTCCCCTCTCTCCCTCCCCTCCCCCACCGCCAGGAAAGCTGGAGATAAGCTGGGCCGTCCTGAAAGGAAGGCACAAAGGCAGAAGTCTCCAAGAGGCCGCCGACAAAGCGGCCTTTCATTCCCACCTAAAGGCACCCTTGGTTCAGTTCATCTCAAAGACCCACTTTATGTAAATGGACATCTCAGCAGAGTTTGCCAAACGAAGCCTCAAAAACATAGAAGGAAGGCACAGCCCAGCATCTTTCCATCACGTACTGCTGAGCTCGGGGAGCGAGAATGGCCGGGATGCCTCCGGGGAAAGAATGCAGGGGAAGCGCTGCTTGGAAAGGGGTCTATGTACCAGCACCTAAAGCTCTTGGGGCAGTTACATGAGAGAATCCAGGCAAAGCGCTTTGCACCACGCTTGGCACACACAAAGTGCTTGATAGATGTTACCGTCATCGGCAGTTATTATGGGTAAAATAAATTGGCGGGAAAAAGATCACAGAAAATAGGAACACTGATTTTTCTTAATGCTGAAATACTATAACCGTAGATTTGAATAGCTAAATTTTTCCCCCAAAGCACTTTCACAGTGCCTCCCATTTTCCCCCTCCTACCAGTACAGAAATCACTGTACTTCATGGGTTTCACTAAAAGCTACAGAGCCACAGCAACCTGCCTGGTACTATGTGAACCCCCAGAACAGTCTGTCGGGGGGGCAGTGCACAGGCTGTGGAGGGGAAGGTGGCCTGCCCAACACGCTGCACCTGGGGTGCCAGGCAGGGAACAGACGCTGGGCCTCAGAGCTGCAGCTGGTTAAAACCATCCCTGTGTTTGTCAAGGAAAACAGGGGGAAAAAGAATGGGAGGGAGGAAGGGAGGGAGGGAGGAAGGAGAGAAAGAAAAATGAAAGAGAGAAAAAAGATGTGAAGAGGGGAAAAAAGTGTTGTTTATAGAAGCCAGCTGCTAGGGCCTTGGCGCCAGCGGCCCCTCCCCCTGCTATTTTACGCTTGCAACCCCACTGCCCCCACTGGCACAGGTACAACTAAATGTTGACTTCAATGCTTCAGAAAGCACTCGACTGATTTTGTACATGATTAATTGCCAAAGACATGGCTGGCCATATGGAACAGAGAAAGCATCAAGTAATTCATACTTCTGTATGTGCTCGCTTGGCCCCTGTTGTTTTAATGTACAGGAAAGAGCTAGTATAGCACAGCCCTGGTGTCTTGCCCCTGACAGCCCATTAAGAAATCTCAAAGCACCTAGTCCAAGTTATGCTGTTGGCTTTTCAATAGCAGCCTAATAAAACAGAAGCCAAGCTTTCCAACTAGTCTTAAATCTTTCACATACAGTACATTAACTACCGCAGCTAAAACAACGGGCTTCTTATGATAGGAAATGGGATTTGATTTCTAGTCTCTGCATACTTACCGAAAGCCTGTTTTTGACCTTTATGGAGTTTACAAAATCATTGTTCTTTCCCCCCCCCTGTTTTCCAAGTAGCCTAATAGATTCGCTTGTTTCAATAATCTCCTCTTCGTCACTATTACACACAGTCCATATAGTAGAGCTGATTCATAGAGAGGTGAAACGGCAAAATTATTCTTGCCAAGAGAGCCCAGGAATCATTCTAGCGTCTGAAGCATCAGTTTTGTTTAAAAACAAGGGGGGGGAAAACAAAACCCGCACACAAGGGGTGAAAGCCTCACAAACACACTCGTATAACCATCGCCTCCCGTCCCCATCAGTCTGCGAAATGAATCTGTTCGACATGGGAAAGAATATCAATTTATTTTCCAGTTGTTCTACTGTTGGCTGTAGGTGACACTCCACTCCAGCAAAGACGGTGCCAGCTCGGGGGCAATTCTAGCCCAATTTGCGGTCTATTAGCTTCATCCATTAGTACAATCTTTGCAGACTTATTTTCAGTCTGAGGGGAATATATATACATTTCCACAATGTTTTCCTTTCATGGATTTTCAAATGACAGCACTAAAAACGGTAATAGCATCAGTACTTGCCTTTGTCAGTTCTGACATGTGTTGGCGGAGATGACTTTGTTGCCACCTCTCATTAGAAAATATTTATACAATGTTTTATGTCTGAGGATTTTCAGGTGTTGAAATTACCCTCACACCAGAAGACAGTGTAGATGGGAAATTCCACCTGACTGCCTATTCATTAGCACGGCCGTAATTGCCTCTGTTGCTGCAATGAGCTAACAGCCCATTGAGCGCTAAGCCAATGGGAAATTCCCTGCCTCCTCCTTCCTGGGAATGAGCTGGTGCTTTCCAGGACGAGCAAGTCCGCTCATTAGCGACGTCGTGAATGGGGAGCACGAGGAAGAGCCTTAGAAGAGAAAAGAAACAAAAGCATTGAAGTTGGCTAAAGGTGGGCAGTGAAGACAAAACACAAGGTTTCTACAAAGACCACGGAGTGTTTTCGCTGACCATTATCTCGTAAATACTTGTTTTGTTTTATTATGGTATGCCCTAGAAGCTATGATGTTAATGGAATTCCCATTTTGTAGATGGGAAAATGGAGACTGGGAACATGAAATAGCCAGGAGCAACACGCATCCAGGGCAGAACCACTGGTGTGAGAATTTTGTACAGTTCTAGCTGGCTGTTCCCAGCGACGGAAGCTCTAATGGATTACACATAAAAGTATATTGTAAGTAATACTTTTATACACACACATATACATAATTACAAAGTAATACACATAAAAGTACAGTATCTTTCTAAAGTCCCATCCATGGAAATAAACCTACCACAGCTGCAAAACCTTCAATAAAGAAAATAAAAAATGTTTGACTACAGACACGCACAGAGCACTACTACCTGGATGTCGAATTAAGTATGGACCTACGTACATGCTAGAATGATAGCAGCTTCTCTCCAGTTCCTTCTGCAGGGACTTGACTTATCTGTGTCTTTCCATCAAAAACTATTCAACCTATAAATAAAAGCAAAAGCTCTCCCAACCCCCCGCCAATGTGCACAGGCCCCCCAGTTCCCAGCCGCCACTTCTAAGAATCTCACTGCACTGACCTATCCGTTAGCCTGTTCAGTGAAGGTGAAGACTGGCTAGCTGCACCAAGCGCTAAATAATTGAGCCACTGACGATGCTTGCCCTTAAAGTGGCTTAGCACCTTCCGATCCTCAGGCACGTGAGAAGTTACCCAAGGTCTCCATCAGATCGGCTCCCTGCTTCCCCCACATCAGCAGCACAAAGGCTGGAGTGGTCTGTCATGCACACTGGATTATATGAAGTGTAAAACATTGGGGGAGCGGGGGAGGCGGAGAGGCCTTTGAAAGGGAACCAGGAGAAAGAAATCACACTGGCAAGAGGATCCAGCTGACAGCTCAGTCCCTAACAAGTGAGACAAGTGAATATGTTTGGAAACATTGTGAATGCAGGAAGAGTGCGGGCCTTTTGTCTGCAGCCCTACAGTGTGTCTTTAACCCAACTGCTGCCTGCATCACTGAACATATGTTTTCTACACAAGAACTGAAGCAGAAAAGGCTCTTTGTTATAATTCACTCCTTTGTCTATATCTGCTCCCCACCCCCTCTTTCAGTAACATCCAAACCAAAGCCCTAGTGGAAATTTTAACTGCTCAGGAGGGTGAAGCCAGAATACCCAGCTGAGACCCTTCTACAACCCCTGCACCGAGCCAACTGGTCCCCCCACGGTGGCAATAACAGCAAGAGGGACATTTAGTGAGTGCTTACTATGTGCCAGGCATTGCAACAAGCATTTTGTCAACGTAATCTCATTTTACCCAGCAATCACCATATGTGAGGCGCCTCTGTTTCAAAGATGAGGAAACTGAGGCACAGAGAGAGTAAGCAGCCACACAAGGAGTTAGGAATGCTTGTGGGACATTCGGCAGACAGGAGTATGGAGGAGAGAAACATCTATGTAAAAGTTGAAGACTTGGGGAAATTCCACATACAAAGACACACCATTCAGCACTTTAAATAATGTCACTGTCTCTTAGTCGCGCACGACATGGTAAGAACTCAAATGTAAGCCCAGCTGATGGGGCAGGTGTCTCAAGTCCTGGCTGCAGTGAAGAGAAAATTATGGTTGGTGAGTCAGGAGGTCTCTCTTGTCCTTGTGGATTTTGGCAGGAAGAAAGAGCACAGCTCTGGAGTCTGACTGCCTCAGTGGCTGAGCTGGCCAAGGGCGAGGCACCTCGGTTCCCTAGCCTGCAAAGTGAAGCTATTTATGGCACCTACTTCAGAGGGTTGACAGGATTCAATTTTTACACATAGGTCCTTAGAGGACAATAGCGCCTGACATGATAAACAGCCAGTAAGTGTTAGGTACTTCCGAGTACCAGTCACTTAGAGCCACAGTAAAGCTACTAAAATTCATCATCTTTCTACCACCTAAGCCCTCGTTCACTGTTAACCACCTATACAGGAGAAGCCAGCGTCTCTGCTCCAGATGCCTTCTGGGTGGTGATGGTGGTGATGGTGGTGATGGTGATGGTGATGATGATGGTGATGGTCATGATGGTCATGATGGTGATGGTGATGGTGATCATGATGGTGATCATGATGATGGTGATAATGATGATGATGGTGGTGATAGTGATGGTCATGGGGGTAGTGATGGTGGTGATGGTGATAGTGATGGTCATGGGGGTAGTGATGGTGGTGATGGTGATAGTGATGGTCATGGGGGTGGTGGTGATGGTGATGGTGATAGTGATGGTCATGGGGGTAGTGATGGTAGTGGTGGTGGTGGTGATGGTGATGGTGATAGTGATGATGGTGATAGTGATGGTGGTGATGATAGTGATGATGGTGATGGTGATGGTGATGGTGGTGATGGTGATGGTGATGGTGATGGTGATGGTGATGGTGATGGTGATGGTGATGATATGGCAGCTAACATTACTGAGTACTTACTACATGCCAGGTACTGTCACATTCATTATATCACTGACTTCTAAAAATAAGTTCATGAGATAAAGGAATTAACATTTCTATTTTGCAGATAAAAAAACAAGAACTGAGATGCAGAAAGGTTAAGCAACTTACCAAATTTTGCACCATTAGTAAATAGAGCCATATCCAATCCAGGGATCAGAAGCTAACATATGTGTAAACTGATTTACACTTTGAGAAGTTCCTTCATGAACATTATCTCATTTAATCCCCATAAAAACAATATCAGTTAGATGGAGCAGGAATTATTAACTACATTATTACAGATAAGGGATCTGAAGCTCAGCTAAACTAAATAGCTCATTCAATATCAAAGTTAGTTCAGGAGTCAAGTTATGACTGGAAATCTGGTGTTCTAACTCCAGGACCAGCACATTTAAGCTGAACACATGAAACAGAATGAACTAAAGGCAAATTCTCATGTAATAATCAGTTTGAGTCGCTGCTGTATGGACATCCATAAGATCACAGTATCTGACCACTAGGAGCTTACAATCTAGGTTAAAAAAAAAAATTATACACATACACAGGGTGAAGGGTGACCAAGGGGGTTACATAAAATAACTGTTGGATTCAATAAAGCTCTTAGAAATTATTTTTATTTATAAAAGTTACTCTACTAGAATGTCCTATTCATTGCCTATCAGAGCCTTAACTTTGTATCATTTAGCACTGATCTGCTAAGCACTCATGCTTTTCATTCCGAGGCAACGAAAACTAAAATGTAGACCTGGTAGAACAAAGATGTAACTAATTAACTTTACCACATACATCTGCCCACCCTCAAAAAATTCCTATTTTTCTTAAGATTCTTGAGGTCAGAGCTATGTCTCACTATAATGAAGTGGCTCATGCTATTGACAATGTGACTAGTAAAACTCTAAATGAAGCAACAACCTGGTAGGGAAAGATAATTCAGTGATAATCACATGGGCAGAGGTGCTGCACTTGTCCTCAGATAGCATCTACCTAAGACAAATGCAGTGCCTGCCTAGGCCACTCTGTAAACACCCATCTACAAAGTCTTCAATGTTAGCACTACTTGCTACTTGGCACACACCTGCTCGGAGGAGACGGACAGACACACACACACACATATAACCTGGGGATGTAGTTCTCAAATAGGAATTCAGAACCTATTCAAGTGACCATTAAATCAGTAATGTAAGTACACACTACTAGTGCATTAACAGTAACTATAAAAAGAAAAACACTTCAGTGGCTCCACAAAATATAATGGGAAATGTGTTCACAATAACAAAAACTACCACTTACTGAACATTTATCCTATGCCAAGCCCTGTCCTAATCACTTTTCACGTATCCCTCATTAAATCTTCCTAACGGTTCAGTGAAATTGATTTTATCCCAATGTATAGATAAGAAAGTCAGGGCACAAAAAAATATTAAGTATCTTGCCTCACGTCACACAACTGGTAGGCGGTAGGGCCAGGATTCAAACCTAGGTGGTTGGCTAACAGCATTCACTTTCTCACCCATTAGACTATGTATTGATGAGTAATCCATGGAGCACTTTTTATTAGACAGGGATACAGAATCTCATTGAATCCTCCCAACAACCCAACAAGGTTGCTTGGATCATTAGCAAACTCATTTTATAAGACTTAATAACTGGCCCAGAATCTCATGGCCAGAGTAAGGGCTGTTAGCAGAACTGGTACAAACGATGCTAAATTCTTGACAGTGACTTCAGTAACAGGCTAGGGTTCAGAGCTGGTCTCTACGCGCGGAAGAAACAGCCCCTGATGGGCCAGAGTCCCACTTGGACACACAAACAGAGAACCTGAGGCCACAGGGAATAGCCTCATTATTTGAAGACACAGGACAACAGCCAAGTGCTTGCTGAGTCTCAGTTCTACCAAACTATCTTCCCACCTAGACTGGCTCCAGGGATGCCAGACCCTTCCCAGTTGTAGTGCCCCAAGTGAAGGCTGAAACGACAGTGTCACCGAGGATTTTCTTCACCCTCTCTCACGTGGATCCGTATTACATACAGAAGGAATCTGAGTGTCAGGCATTAACACCAACTTCTGAATGTCAATGTTATCCAGAAAGTTAAAGTCCCTGAGTGTGGCGGGTGCTGTTCTCTTTATAGGCAGCTTCTTTCTGGTTAGGAATATATCCAATGTTCACATGAGCGATTAGTGTCGGGACATTAACTGAAGGAGCATCTATAAATTTATCAGAGCTAACAATGTCTGAAGTTTATGGACACAAGGTTTTTCAACTCCAGCCTCCCCGGGAATTTATAGACGAAAACTATCACTATCCGGCATTCATTTTCTTACATCATTCCCGCTGTGATCTGGGATAAAAGAAACCATTAGGGTAGCTCAACAAAGCTCACACGGGGACCTGGAGGAAGGGGATACTCGGCGCCCTGCGTCAGGAGCAGTGACAGGATCTGTCAGGGGTCCGCCCAGCCCCCTAACTCATCCTGCGACACCTCCCACTGAGGGTGTCTGGAGTTCTAGAGTTCTAAACCACATTTCATTCATTTTTAGGGAAAGAAAGCAATTATTCCAACTTCAATCATTAATCTCATTAAAAACCTATGCCCCCCCCCCCAATAAAACACCTTGATATAAACAGGTACAGACTGCAGTTTACCCTTAGCTTTAAAAAGGTAAAGTTATCACCACACAGTTGCTCTGAGATCCCCAAAGGCAATGAAAGCCACGCTTCTGTCTTGAGTGACACAGCCTAAAACCTGCAAAGCTCGCCTGCCGCGGGCATGGATTCCCACGCACTCCAGCCTGCCCCGGTCAGAAGAGTTTAATGCTTTGATAAGCAGATATTAGTGGCTCGTCTTCTGGAGAGAAGTGCCTCCCCTGCCTCGTTCAGCAGTTAGACATTCCATCCCCGCAGACGAAGCGGCCGGAGAAGACCGGTGATGGGCACGGCCCTTTCATGCCGAGATCGTCTCCGTGAGACTGAGCAGGCCACTTGCACGCTGGGGGCTTAGACAATGGGCATTTTGAAAGGCTTAGAAAAATGGGCAACAACTGAGCCTCCTCCTTCCTCCTGTGTTCAAGTCCACCACCTGCTGCGGCATTTTTGTTTCTGTGACAAAGAAGCCTTCATGTTTGAGGCTCATATTTAATGTTTGCTCAACTGGCCGCTTTGGTTTGCGTTAACTCTTAAGGAGCAGAGTGAGAGGTATTTCTTGCCTGAAAAACAAATAAAGACATGGACACGCTGTCCTGATTGGCCCTCACAAATAAGGACACAGGATCTGTGAACTTGGGCAACGGCCTGCTCACCTTTATAGGCGATCCCAGGGTCAGGAGGTGCCCTGTTTATATTTAATAGACTATTACCGGTCACTAAGAGCCACGTAACATTTGTGATTTCATGGTTCGCTACAGTAACAGGTGCTGAGATAAACAGGAATGTAAAGTGTTAAAGAGAAGGGGGGATCACTTCAGAGACATTAAGCAGCTTTAAACACTGACAGCAGAAAGGGAAACTTTTTAAGCAATTTGGTCGGGTCAGTAAAAAGTAACACAGGTCAAAGGAACAAAATGGTACCTCAAACTTCTGCCTATTGATCAATGGGCACACTGTCTCGTGGTTGGGTGCACAGGCAAAGGCTAAGCAACTGTCGTATGGAAACAAAAAATATGCTCCCTTTGTGGCACCCAGACAATAAGTGACTTCAGCGTGGTGGACGCTTGAGGCCCCCATTCACCCATATGCGCGGCCGGGTTGCATTAATGGAAACAAAAGGGTCCGTTTTCATTGTAACCACGCAGAAGGGTTAAGCATTTGACCCGCGAGGATGGTGTGCTTATGCTTGGTGGAAAGGTTCTTGACAATATAAACAAGAATTACTGCTGTTCGAGAAAAGGGACACAATTAAAAACAATCTCAGATGCTTGTTGTACAGCTGTTGAAGTTTCGGCTCTGCTTGACCCCTCGGGATGCTACATGTTGAATGGAGACAATTTCAGATATGTTAGCGAGTCCCTTAACCGTTCCCCACAGCCGTCCTTCCACTGGGAATGCCTATCCTTAGTCCCAGGCGCTTTTCCAGTAATGAGATTTTATGCCGTGCGGTTTACCCTGCGAGCCGCTGGCCTCCCCGCCTGTCCTCTGCTTGCTATCTGACCTCCCTGAGATGCTGCTGGGCCTGGGCGCAGAGGGACCCGGCAGGAGGCAGGAATGCCGGCATCAGAAAGCGCAATTCCTTTAGAATAGCTGGCTTTTGTTTCAAAGCAAAATCTTATCCCACCTTCCCTTCCACAAAAGACGTTAATGCTATTGAAGAAAAGTTTTTATTCTGCTAAACAATAACTTAATTTATCTGAAAAGTACTGTTTATCAAAACAAACATACAGTCATGTATTTCCAATCTGCAAAAGAGAAGGCAGTGAGGCATCCCGAGCACAGTTAGAAACAGGTAAAACAAACAAACAACAAACAAAAAGGGCCACTTCGTTTTTCTTGGGCAGCAGAGAAGCAGGTTTTAAGAAACACAGAAATTCTAAGGAAAAAGACGAGCTCCTCCCCTAAGCTGAGGGAAACACTTTCTTCCTGTTGTCTGAGACAGGCTCAGAAACTTCCACAAATAAGAGGGTCCCCGGGAAGTGACCGTGAGGTGTCGTCCACCCCTGGGGCAGGACGATGCCAGAGGGATGAGGGGCTGCCGCCTGGGCCCACGACCGGCTTCAAGGAAGAAGCCCTGGCGGCCGGCTCCAGATTGGAGGAGGTGAGACTTGGAAAGAAAGGAAGCCACTCAGAGGGAAAACAAACGCAGGAGACAGGCCAGGTCTCGTAAGGAGTGGGGTACAGGAAAAGTTTTGCTTGTCAAACACACTTTAATCTCTAAAGTCCCTGGGCTTTGATGTTGCCCCAAACAGAAAACCTACATGGTTTGCAAGATGTACGGCATCTCTAGTGGGAGCAGTTCCATGCTGCAGGGTTTTCCTTTGGAGATTAAGGTTTATTTTCCCCCTGACGTTCAACGTGTCTGAGCCTCATCAGAGACAAGGACATTTTCCTGCCTCTGACTCACCAAATACCACAAACTTTTACTCATCACGTCAAGTTTGTTTTGCGGGGAACAAAGCTGCGGGAGACGATCTGAACTGCGGGGTGATCACGGTCATGCTGACAAGGCAGGATTGTTTCTTTTGCAAAGAGTCAGCTCCTGAGAGAGACCGCAAGAAGCGACTTGACAACGGCTGCGCTCACCTCCACGTTATAGAAGACCTCATGATTCCTTTCTCAGGTCGAAATGAGGGGCAGCGGGCGGCATGGCGAAAGAAAGAAGCAAGTCACCGCCTCCCCCCATACATCAAGCAGCCCACCCCAGCCCCAGCACTGGGTCGCAGGGAGCCAGGTAGACAGGAGCGCTTTAAAGGGGCCACGAGGTGCAGCTCACTGGAAGCAGCTCCCACCCTTTGCACTAACACCCCTTCTTTAAGCTGAATCTTAGTCTTCTGACCTCAGAGTGAGACCTGACCGGTGAGGGTAGAACTTTGTAACGTACGAGGTGAAGAAGCTGCTAGTAAGTTTCAACTGGATGGCGGACCATAATCAACTCCAGCTCCATGGCGAAAGCAGCGCAGGGCCCAGAGGGCATCTCTGCCTGGACGCTGAGATGCCCGCTTCTCGCCTTGGCGCCGTGGCCCACTCACTACACGGCATCTGTGAGCAGGTCATTCGGGCCCACGGCGTGCTGATCGCTGAAAAGCTCTACCCGCGACGTTGTGTGTGTCTGACGCAGGCCGTTAGGATGATTCTTCTGCTGTGGCGAGCAGGGGCCGTTCACTTCGCCAAAACGAAAGGCAGGACAAGGCCCACTGCTCTAAATGCACGGGCTTGATGGAAAAGAAGTCTGGTCCCACTTCTAGGAAAGGAAAACATAATCAACCCCTTGGGTGTTTTGTTCCTAATGATGCTAATGGAAGACACTGCTCTTTCCCCCAGTGTTTCCCTGAAGTACACGTTAAAACCACGGAACACACCAGGGTGGAGAGAGGTGTCCAACGCCAGCACATGGTCCGCAGAGGCTGACGGGTAGCCAGGCACCCTGGTTCTGACGGCACAGCCCTCCGGAGCTGCTGGTCTAGGCTGCCTCAGGGCACACATAACTGAGTGAGTTTCTGCTCGGAACTGCAACAATTTGGTCCTTCTGGTACCCCAGCTACACTATGATAGCCCACCCCTGCCCTTGGCTTTTCCACAACAGACACATGTCTGTGCAATAAGGAAGGCGTGTGTGTCCGTCCCTTTGGGGGCCAGTTTCTTCCATGTATTTGCAACAGAGCACACCTGGGTTTTGAAGAGAGCCATCCGGTGGTTACAATATTGATTTTTCCTTTAGCTCCGCAAAGACGACCACGACTTTATAACTGATCGACAGCATTAACAGTTTCCTTGGCCTTGGAGACCAAATTAATCACAAAATCAACCATCTGTTTCTATGCCACAGAGTCTGATTTCAGTTTTCACCATAAACTGCAAAGCCAGAGCCCGGTGCAGTTCAGGAGATGCGCCGCCAAACTGCCTCCCATTCCTGATTTACGACGATGGTTTTGCAAATCAAAAGGTTTACCGCGTTGGGTCAGCCTCTACTCAGTCAGCCACTGGGCAACTGAGTGTCTGTGGCTAACTTGTGGAGGAACCCAGGAGAAAGCTAACGGCAGCACCCTCGTCTTGCTAAAACGTCCAGCAGACACACCGCTCTGAGAAACCGCCTCTCAGATCAGATCACAGAAATGTAGAGATAGGTTCACCTGTCTTTTCCCACCTTGGCCTCTGCCCGGCCTTTCCACCGAAACTCTCCACGCTGAACCCAACAGTAGGGTCGCTGTGGACCCTACTGCCTTCCCTGCCGGGTTCGACACTGTGAATCTCCCTCAATCCCATCTACTCTTGGTTTTCTTGGGACCACTCTGTTTCCCTGGCTCTCCTGTGCCTGCCCTTTATTCTGGAGCATCCCACACTCCCCCTTCGATGCTCTTTACTCCCACACTCCCCCTTCAACGCTCTTAACCTGAGTTCTCTGTCACTCCAACTACTTTAGCTACTGTCTCCGTGGAGAGAACTGCCACCTGTTAGGTGCTTTCAAGCATGAACATGAGGAGACCATTGCCCGGAACATGACAGGAACACAAGGAATGCCCACTGACAACGTGGACCGAACCCCCAAATCTACACTTGGCTCGCATATATCCTATCGAGCTCCAGATCTTAGATGCTCTGCTGGCTCCTCAAACCCAATACACAACTAAAATTCCCCCTCTGCTGTTCCTCAGCTTGCTGAACGCTGTCATCATCCATCTAGTAACAAGAACAGAAATCTGGCAGAACGGCCCACGACTCTCCCTCATCTGCCATCGCTAACACCCAAGGCGGTGAAGTTCTATGTAAAAACACAGGCATTCAACCGTCTTCTTTCTTCCCTCTATTACTGCCTCGGCTCAGAACCTCATCATATTATTTCTCACCAGAATATCTGCAACAGGTCTTTGTGCCCCAGCCTCTCCTCTCTACAATCCATCCACTCTGCTACTGCCAGTTACGGTTCTTCAAAACGGACCCGACTCTACCACGTTCCTACTAAAAAACCTTTGAAACCGACTCCCACCAGGATCTCCAGAGTACAGGCCACGTTTCTGAGCATGCCATTGAAGGCTCTTCATACGTTGGCCACATGCTCCTCTTTCCACAGGTTCCTTAGTTCCTAGGTGCCTGCCCCCCTCTGCCATGCCACCCAAACAGGTAACGGAAACCCTGGTTACAAGGTACTATGTCACTTCTGCAAACATGCCCCAGGATGCTCTGCAGCTGAGCCTTTGTGCCTACCGTTTGCACTTTTTTACCTGCGAGAACTCTGCCTTCTAAGAGGCAGTTCACTCTTCAAGGTGCAATTAAAAAGCGCCTCCTCTTCCATGAAGGCTTCCCAGTTTTCTCAGCCTGACTTACAGCCTCTGGGGCACCGCCACGACATTTAGTCTCCCCCTCTCATTTGACATCATGCCTTGTTGACATGTGTCTATTTCCTCGACACGCACACAAGCTCCTCAGGCGCAGTGACTGTATTTTTGCCAACACCAGACACGCTGAATCTTAAAGAGAGATTTCAATGCCTGTTTGTTAGATTGAACTGAAGCCTCAGCTGGATTCTGTGCCCATCTAGTAGATGCCAGCTGAATATGAAACGTACTTTGTCAAAAAACGTCATGGGCTCTACTGGAAGAGGGTGGAACAATTAGGAAATGGCAGCCTGGGCACCATCCCAGGCCAGCCGGTAAAAGCCAGAGGGATACGGGAGGCTCCGAGGAGGATGCTGCGCTATCTGCCTTTCAGCCCACAGAGAGAACAAAGAGATACTCTCCCAGGGGCTCGAAGGTTATCGTCTCTCCCTCGCGCTCAAGACATGTTTATAAACACAGGAGGCCATAATAAAACTCACATGAGAGACAAAACTCAACTTCAGCAAGTGTTTACATTCTAATCAGGACAACAAATCACTTCTCACCAGGAGATTCCAACTCAGTCAGCAGAAGGCTTCTTGTACATGTGCCAAGAGTTCCCTGGGCCAGGCAACCTCCTGGGCCCCTCCAGCCAGAACTGTCACCCGGATTCTGCATGGCTCGTAAGGACAAGATATGTGGGCCCTTGATGCGTCCTGATTCGTCACACGGCTCCCAACCCAGAGAGGCAGAGGGCAGTATCGAGCACAACGGCTCCGGACCTTTCTGATAGGAAAAGGCTGCTGCCCAGGGTTCCTGGGGTTGCTTATATCCGTCAATGGAAAGAAAAATATGACCACCCGCAGGACCCTGGTTTTTCTTAAAGTCCAAGGTGAACGATGTTTGGAAGACACTGAAATTAGGAAAGGAGCGTCACAGAAGGCCCCACTGGGGTTCCACCAGAGGCAGCTTGCCCTCATCAATTCACTCGCCTACTCACAATTTGACACGAACTGGGCCATGGCTTCACCGCTGTTTACATGGAATGGTTATAGATTTCAGACTTGCCTCATACAAAGAAAATCTGATGAGGGCTGTCTTACTGCAGATAACAGGACCCAAATTCATAATATGGAACTGGCTTGTGTTCCAATAATGTGGAAGAATACGTACAAAGAAACCGCGTGGCTAATCACACTCTATTTTACAGTGTGACCGAGGATGCCCGGGTCTTTGTCAAGGGGTGGTTAATGAGATTCACAAATTAACTACCAAAAATCACGAAACAGTTAAGTGCTCCCAAGTTCTATCTATTACAAATATCCAACGCCTCCGGAACAGAGCCCAAGCTCCCGGGCATGGCCTTCATGAGGGTGACAGGCACTATGTCACATAAGTTCTACATATGTACACACACACACACACACACACACATACACAAACTCTGCTATAAGCTCTATCTACAGAAGGCAATTTGACCATTTCTCTTAAAATTAAAAAGACACATATCCTTTGTTCCAACAATTCTACTCCTAGGTATTGCCAAAGATGCTACATGTGCAAATCTTATGCACTAGGATATCCATGACTACATTCTCTGTAAAAGCAGAAGACAGGAGGCAGTAGGAGGTTCATTAAATAAATTATAAGCCAGACAATGAAAAGCTACGTAGTCATTTAAAAGAATGTACCAACATGGAAAGATCTCTAAGATAGAGTGTTATTCATTTGAAAACATGATACGTAATGTATACAAGAGTATCTCCGGAGAGGAACGGAAAGTATTAGGGATAGTGCTAGCTTCTGGGGAAGGGAAACGGTGGCCGGGGGAGAAAGGCTTCCTCTACACTGTACGTACACTTCCACTTTTTGAAATCTGCACCACATATGTGTGTTGGCAAGCAGTTCTGGGAGAACTCATCTGAGAGGCCTGGCGTAGCTCACGTGGTCCTGGGGCGGCCAGGTTAAGACAATGAACCTCCACCTGCAGCCACAGAAGGACGTGGAGTCGCAAGGTAACGTCCAGACACAGTTAGAGGGAAAACTGAGCACTGAGGAGCCAAAGCATTGTCCACCACACCACCAAAGGGCCTGACACTGATACGCCAAACCCAGACACAAGGCAGAGCACAAGCTCTGAGAACACATTCCTTTTGTCATATTCTGATACCAGTGTCCAGCTGAAGGTTGGTCAAAGCACAAGAAATGGCACAGCCACTGGGAGACTTGGGAAATGGTGAAAAGCACTGAACTGGGAATCGGGAAACTGGGGTTCTGTGCACACCAGTATTTGGCTCTGATGCTCCAGTCAAGCCTCTATGCCTTTTGAGCCCTTTCTCTTCCAAAACGAAGACAATGGTATGATCATCTCTTGGGTCCCTTCCAACTCTGATGTTCTGGGATCCCATGGTAGCTGGACCTCAGCGAGTCAGAGCCCAGCAGCGTGGGCATCTCCAAACTAGTCAGCAGGAGCCTGTGATGAATGTGGCAGACCTGGAAAGACAAATAGACGAGCAAAGACAAATAGGCACCTCTGCACCAGTTTCTCTGGTGCTGTGAGGAGCAGAGATATCAAAAGGGAAGACACGCCCAAAAGGCCCAAAGCCCATCTGTTCTCTAGGGAAGCACCGCTTGGGTGTGACTCCCTCATAAGGTTCTCTGGTAACGTGAAACAGTGGCCCCAAGATGTCATTTCTCCATCTCACGAATCCGTAAGGTGGCCTCTAAGGAAACTCAAGACCTTAGATTCTTGAATGGACTCAAAGTAGAGGCAATCCTCCCGAAGCCCAAGTCTAAAGAACAAACGAGTTCTCAGCCACTCGAGAACGAGCACCTTGTGCCCTGGAAGTCATAAACCCAGTCACTAGAAAATAGTAACGTGACATAAAGGGGAAAAGTGAGAGTCTCGCTGAGATCTAGACCTAAAGGCGGGGAGGCCAGCGTGAACAGCCGCCGCTCACATTCCGAACACTGACTCGGTCTTGCGAGGGGCGTGACCGACACGCTGAAGTGCGAGGCCACGCAGGACAGCAGGGAGCGCACAGCCATGGGGAGCGTCAGCGCGGAATGGGAGGTCCCGTGGGAGAGAAAGCGCTGCTTCAGCGGCGGAAGGACAGGTGGCCGCACCCGCTCTCCTTACCAAACCAAGCGGCTCACGAATAACACGCTGGCTGTCACGCAAAATGCTTTCATATAGTGCGTCGGTCCTCAAGGCTGCCCCTACAAGAGGCACTGGAGGTGTCCTTTCCTCCAAACCACAATCCCAACGTCAAAAAAAGTCAGTACATAAAACGAAACAGACCTAAGGTTCCCAAACAAGAAAGAATCACAAGCGGTTTGCACGTGGGAAGACCAGCCTCTGACCGCTGTCCCCAGTGATTAGGCTGGTATTTCATTCATGGGAGGGAAAACAGAGACCCTGGTAGGAAAGGCCTCCACGCGTCTGTAATTCTCCTGGAAATCTGCGGTGTTACTAGCTTGGTGCACTTGGGGTGCGGTGTTACCAGCTTGGTGCACTCGGGAAATGAGTGCAAATCATGCAATTTTGACTTGTTTCCCAAGTCAAATGCAAGATCACAAAAGAGTTTTCATTTTCTTCTTGGTTGGACACGGTCAGCACTCTGGTCCCCGTGGGTCTGACAGAGGCCAGTATTAAGGGGTGACAGCCCCGAGCCTGGCTCAGAACCGCATGAGAGAAGGTTGTCGCTCATCTTCCTAAACTTCTCTCCCAGGAGCCACACTCCGTCCAGTCTAGTCGAGTCTGGAAGCAGATCTTGTGTTTCCCTCGAAGATGCCTCTGCTTCTGCCACCGCTGACTATCCCCCGCCCGCCTCCATCTGGCAAAAGCCCTCGTGCTCCCAAAGGCCCGAGCAGACCCACGCGTCCCCTTTGTTCCGTCTCCCTCGGACGTGCCCACTGCCTTGTGCCTCCCCACCCGCGGACCCACGCCCTAGCTTTCTGCATAACTGCACCCGTGCCTGCGCCCAGTGGGGCAGAGCGGGGAGGAAATGACCCGGAGGGAAAGAGGCTGTGTCCCTTCTGATGCCGCGCTGTTAAAATAGGTTTCAAATCTAGGTACTGTCCAGTTTTTACGGTACCCTTCATAAAAATACCTCTGGGTGGAATAATAAAATCTCAAATGCAGACGGGGGAGGATTCGGAATTCTCAGACACAGAAACTTAAGTTTCTTAACGCGTGAACCTTTCTATGAGCACATTCTATCCGTTTCCAGGTTTTTCAGAGCACTCGATAAAAAGGTCAGGTTCTCTCAGCGCTCTTACTTGCCCGTAGAATGAAATCAAGGCTATTCTAATTTAGACAGAAGACAACACTGCTTAATTCTTTCTCTCATGGAAGGGGACAACATTTTAAAGATCCCGAGAACCCCAGCAGGCTACCTCGTGCTACTGACGCCTGGCTCTGTGGACACCATATATATCCACTCTGTCTCAAGATAAAAGAGAGACAGACGGAACACTCTAGAACAAGCAGTCAGCGGCAAACAAAACTGGCTTCTCTCCCTCTTCCTCAAGGGAGAAGGGGAAAGCGGGAAATCTGGAGCCCCCGGGGCGTTCACACTGAAACCCTTTGTGAGGCTCCGCCTCTCGTCTCTCCCATTCACGCGCCCAAGGCGCCACGGCTGCCTCCTGGACTCGGAGAGCAAAAGCAGTTGTGCTGCTCATAAAATTACGACCCAACTTTTCCCTTTGTTCTAGCAAAAGACTTCCTGTGAGAAAGCAGGACTCCTTTAAAGCCTGCAGTCCCAAAGCCTCTCCTGGTTTGTATTCCCCCGTCGCCGTCCCCCAGAGGACAAGCCCGATCACATCACAAGGCCCTTCTTGCTGCCGAGCTGGGCCGGGTCTCCAGGACTCCTGGTGAGGAAAGGAAACTGGTCACCTGAGCATCCTTTCCCGGGTCTGTCTGAAGTGCAGAGGAGCAGCAAGGATGAATATTAATATGCCTCCCATCATCAAAGCGGCTGCATACCCAAAGGAAAATAAATATTTTAATCAGTTTCTCGCGTGTCTGGCGGAAGCCAGTTTACTCCTCAGGGATTTCCCTAGTTCTGGGCCCAAAACCTGCCCAGTGCACGTGGCTTTCCCTATCGAACTGGGAACAGGTACGAAAAGTCCTGCCCTTGCTGGAGAACTCACTTAATTATATGGCAATCTTACTCCATTAGGTTTTTCAAGAACAGGGAAATCTAAAATAACGAAGGGTGCCAACAAATGCGACAAATCTCCATGATTCTACATTTTAGCAGCACAGCTACTCGGGGAAACAACCTATTTACATTTCTCATTTCGAAAAGAAAGACTTTTCGTACTTGCATAAGTTGTCTGCTGGTGATGGCTCAACCTTCTCGGTGTTAACGCCAAAGTGTAAAACAGGACATTTCTTGCATCCTCTGGGCTCTTGATGTGTATTTTCTTTTAATGCTGTGTATTTTCTTTTAACGTTAAAGGTGTTTTGGGGTATCGTTTGGAGGGTTATGTTTGTTTAAAAATAACGATAACCCCAAAATATTCCTGTTAAGCAGGACCTAACATTTTAGGAAAACGCGCGGGGTTAAAGGGGATTTATTAAAGGCCACTCCGGCTAACACGGGTGTGAGGAAATGGCAGGACTGGAGCGCTGACCTCATGCCCACTCATCTCTGTAACAAGTAAGTGTCAAGTAGCTACCATGGGTCAGCCACTGTTCTAGGAGCTGGTGAGTACAGCCAAGTCCCTGCCCTCAGGAGGACTCTGTTAGGTAGAGAGAGACAGTAACAGTACCTGGCAGGCACTGGAGAGGGACAGGACGCCCAGCGAGCAGGGCAAGGTGCTCTCCACAATGAGAGAGAGCTTGGTCAAGAAACTGTCCCAGGAGTGACATGAGCAGGGAGACCCCAACAAGGTGAGGGAGTAAGTGAGCCACGCATATAACAGACTGCGGAAGACTCCAGGCAGAGGCAAGGGCAACGTGAGGTCCCTGAGGCAGCAGGGGCTGGGCATGCTCTAAAGACGGAGAGGGGGCTGGCGGAGGGGGGGGCAGATCCCACAGGGACCAGGCCCTGCTGCAAGGAGGTTGGGTGTCTGAGCGTGAGGGTGAGTTTGGGGAGTGGAAGAACCTGATGTATTTTAAAGGAACACTCTGATGGGGGTGGGTGCAGGCTGGGAGAAGCAGGGAGGCTATTTCTGCAAATGATGGTGTCTCTCACCAAGGTGGTGGCAGAGGACGACAAAGTCGGGAGCGGGAATCAGATCATGAACATATTTTGAAAGTAGAGCTAACCAGATCTGCGGATAAACCGAGATAAATCGAGACAACTCCAAGGTTTTAGGCTGGGCACCTGGATGGCGCAATCCTGGGAGAAAGGCACGGGGGTGTGGGAACCAGGAGCCTGGTTTTGATATGTTACATTTGAGATACTTATTACTAAATGGCTAACTACGGCCCACCCTTCCCAGCTACTGGTCCGGTGTCCCAAGATGTGAGACCAGGACCGAGTAAACATTGATTTATTACAGGCATCGGCACATCCACCACTTCCATCTGTTAAAACGTTTCACTGTGACTACATCTAACATGTGTGATGTTAAATAAAAGACAAGCCCCCTCTATCTCCCAACATCTGCTAAAGAAGATCTATGCATAATTCTAGGTATTTCGTAATTGCTCATTTGACAATATTTAAATAAGAGGGATATATATTATGAAGCTCCCACCTGTTCCAAGTCTTTATAACCAAAACAGACATTTCCAAAAATTGGAAATTCATTTTGACTATTGCCACGATACTCCGGATTTTTATTTGAAGGCTAAGTTTGTCAATGAATCAAAACCAAGTTGGTGGTTATCTGAGGTTTCTAAACACATCAAGGAAAAATTTACAAATGAGGCTGTTGCAGGTGGTTCCAGATGGGCTGAGATTGTGGAGAGGGAACACGAGAAAGTCCACCCTGATTTTCGTGTCAGGGAGAAGATGGTGTTAAAAATTTCTTTTACAGATGATCACAGAGATACTTTCAGGAATACTAAAAAGACAACATATCAGTTTCCTCTGGTTTAAAAAAAAGGGGGTCATTCACTTGCAGATGTCCGAAAAGAAGAAAGCAGGATGATGCTTATGTTACCCTTAATGCACAGAAGAGCCAACTTAATGTGTTCCCAGAGCTCTCGGGTAAGGCGGGTTTTGGCACTTGGAGCACATTTCCCCATAGAGACATTTTTGCAAAATATGGAAAGATTCCCAGCCCAGCCTCCCAAAGTATTTAGCCCATAGAGAAGCAGAAACTACCAGAATAGCCCTGAGCTCAAAGTCATTGTGAGTCTCTATAGCTCCAAGACAGACCCCAGCTCTAGAGGAAGGGAAATGAGAAGAGGGGAGAGATGCTGTCATGAGGGACATTTGTCAAATGACCTCTGAGAAAAGGTCCCTAAGTTGAGGACTGTCTACACTTCCTTCTGAAATTGCTACTGCTGATGACTTACATGTCTGCGGTATTTCACGTCTTACAAGCCTCCTCATTTCCTCACCATCATTTTCTTTAGAAGGTAACACTTTTAAGGACCATGCAATTAACCAACTTGGGGGGGGGGGCGATCCTAAAATATTTACAATATTCCCAACAACTGGCACATCCTTTGGAAATCTTGCTTCCCTTTCAAAACTGTAGATATGCTGGGGTGTTTTTTTTTAAAACATAACTTCATGTTTCTAGAGGTTCTTCTACAGTATTTCTTTAAAATAAGACAGAGTAGAGCTGAATTTAATGCCCTACTCCCCACTCTCCTCCCACCCCCCAAAAAAACTAGAGGAGAGGAAATACTGTGTATGTTTGTGTTACGTTGTATCTTTTCCTGGAAAAATGAACATCCCTGACACTCCAGTGTGGCACCAGGGTTTGAGTTCACATCTGAAATGCTATGATGCTCTAAGTAACCCCAAATCAATTCCAGCAGCCAAGGCTAGACTGGCACCCCAGGGGAAAGGAGCAGGGTTTTCACACCTTTCCATCAATCAGAATTCCAGGGCAGTTAAAATTATTTCAAACAAAAGAATTCATCTAATAAAAAAATATATATATATGTATATACATATACTTACAGTGTGTGAAATGTGTGTGCATGCGTGTGTGTGTGCGTGTGTGTATTTAACAAAGGCCAGCAACATTTAGCTAAAGCCTATGAAACCGCAGCTACAATACAAGCCGTGGCCGCTTATTCCAGCTCCTCTCCATGTGCTAACAAGAGTGCAGAGAGACGGCCAGGCTTTCACTTGGAATGTCCCAGCTCCTGTCACTTTACTTTACCATCTTCAGCATTTTTCAGGTTTGTTCCCATTGTGTGCCGAGCAGAGGCCTGGACTCGCCTCTTCACATTCCTGGGGCATAACAGGCACATCCAAGTGCTCGGTGCCAATAAAGCTCAACTCTCACACAGCTCACAGAAGGGTTAAAAACAGAAAGTCCTACCCACTGGTTTGCTCTGATGTTCTTGGAGATATTGTCACTGGATGTATCCTCAGTAGAATTCTATTCAACACCTCTGTCTTTAAGTACAAAGCTGTAGGCTGTAGCAGCTTTAAGGAACATAAGTATCCCTTTTTTCTGCTGCACAGTATCTGTGTGTGAAATTCTCTAAAGGGGTTTAAGTATTTACCCTGAACACTATCAGGCGAGTTCTAAATTTTTCTTTATCCAGTTGCAAAAACACTTCAAAGAGAATCATAAACACAGTCCTTTGTGCTTTCGATGCACATTCTGTTTCTAAGGCTTAAGCCTGAATTCTCTTGGAATTGTAAATTTCTTCCCCAAAAAGACAGGATACAGAACACTTTTTTTTCCAATCATTACTAAGTCTGTAGCAACTAAGGGAAAAATTGGAAAAATCTGAGAGAAATCCAGAAGGCAATCAAAGAAGGAATCAAAAGGTATTAAAAATTCATTGCTAAATTACACATACGCCTTCCCCCCAGATAGTTCACTCTTAATAGAACAATGCCTCTGTGGGGAATTGGGGTGGGTGGGTGAGGAGGCCGGAGAACTGAGAGCACCAACCTTCAGTGAACACATTCAAGATAATAAAAATACATGAGCCAAGGGTTTTAAGCCACTGTGGGCTAAAAAGTGACTTTTTCCCCCCTTTTTCCCAAATTTCCAAAGCTAAACATAGCAGTCCCAAAACTCAGTGTCTGCGTACAGAATCTGAATTATTGGGTGCTGTGGCTGTTTACCTGCCTCCAATCTCTGCTTATCCTCAGCCACTCAGCACTGTACCCATCAAAAAGGGGAGAAGGGAATTTTAATTTTAATTTAAATCCATGGGCCATCTCACACCCGATCCCAAATTACTATAATATATTCCTGCTCCTGTATCACAAGTGCAGGCTCATGTGAGCAAATATAATTTGGTATATACATTAAAACTAAAGGGGGATATACATAAGTATGTATGCATACATATCTATATAAGTTGGTGACTTCATCAATATGGACAAAAAATATTAATATTTATAGTCTTTCTTCCTCATACCTCCCAAAATCTTTCATCCTAAACGAAAGTTTAAAATGAGCCCAGCACAGTCAATGTGTATTTCGGTATAAGAAAAGGCGGCCTTGTTTCTCTGTTCAGTTACGAAGATTTCAATCTAAAGCGCTGTGATGATAGCTTCATTAATCTCTCCAAAAACAAACAAGCGGCTCCGCAGCTCAGCCCTTCCCCGCAGCTGAGTAAGCCGCAGGGAGGAGGGCTCGACCCGCCAGCGCGGGCAGGCTCGGGGCAGGAGCTTTTCCAGAAGGTTAACGCAGGCCGAGCTGCAAGGGAAGAGGTATGACTCATCTTGAAAAGAAACTATTGTAACTGACTCGTAAAAGATAGCCCTCACATTCTTAAGTACCTTTCTCTCTTAAAACTTTAACAACAAGAAACGGGGAACGGTATTAAATAAAACACCTACTCATTTCCACATCTCCTGCTCTCTCCTGTGCCAAATCAGAACATAAATGGGTAAAACGAAATGCAGCCTGTGGCTTACATAGCATAATTATATGTTGTATTTTACACTGCTTCGAAACGGATACATTAAAATAATCCAGTCTTGGCTCCTGCCCACTAAAGTCAATAAGGGTTAGCAAGGCCAACGGCCACAGAAAGGCGGTGCTACCCCCGCGGAGGAACTGTCAAGACAGGAAACGCAACTCAAAACATTCCAAGCCATCAGCGTCTCGAAAAGAAAAGAGCAATGAAGAAAGCAGGAAGACATTTCTCTCCAGCGCAGAAATCATCAGTACTCCTGCAAATGTTTACTCTGGAAGCTCTTCTAGAATATTTCCATTGGATTATACCAAATTGAGCTTTTTTTTCTAAGGTCAAAAGGAAATGAATAAATGTCATCAATTTAAAGGACACCCCACCTAGCATTCTCTTCTGTATCGCTGCGAGGTTGATAGTGTTAAAGCATTTCATAGGTAAAATAAATGTCAGTTTTGCAGAGCGCGATAGCAGACCCTGCGAGACACCGGCCTATCCGCTGCATCTCCGGCCACAGCACGACTCCCTCACCTCACAGGAGACTTCGGCTTTTCAGATTTCTCTTTACCCAGAAAGCAAAGCTTGTCCAGTTTCTTTCAAATGGAAACTCTCTCTTATCCTGAGAAGTCTGCTCATAATACGGTAATCTTGACTGTGGGCGGTGAGCTGATTTTTAAAAATAAAATACAAATATTTGAATAGTGTGACGGTGGTATAATGCCTTCCCAAATAGAGAGCAAAGGAGAGGAAAGGTTAGGCTAAATTCCTGGGTTAGAAAAAGCGTTCTGTTGCTCTGGGGTTAACTCAGGAGGCAATATTCAAGGAAAATGTGATATTTTATCAGAATGTCATTCAAATCGAAGGTTGAACATTTACATCACAAGAGCGTGCTCAGGGTAAAGCCATCCTCAGGGAGGGGAAGGCGAGAGTAAACAGCGCGATGCAGACGGAGCCGGGGATGGGAAAGCGCGGAGAGGCTGGGGAGCCTCCCAGACAGCTGACTCAACTTTTTGAAACAGGCGACCGGTTATGACATGTGAAGCAATTACTGTTAATGGCAGAAATGCGGTTTCAAAGCTCATTTTCCATTCTTCTCTATCCTACCTGAGACCACACCTTCCAGCCGCAAAGTAAAAAAAAAAAAAAGGGGGCACAAAGACAGAGAGAAATTACAACGCCAGTCTCTTCGCTGACACAAGGGCTGTCAGAGGTTGCGTTACTCATAAGCAGAGGGGAAAAGTAATGTACATATTGCCTGGGGTTTTTTGTTTTATTTTCGTGCCAAAAGAGATCGATGCCATGTTGCGGAACAGACAAAAGACATTAATTAGAGAAGTCTTTCCACAACACACACGTGATTTTAAGATTCCAAAAAAAAACACACCAAAAGCATAAAGATAAAGAAGAATCATTTGTCTAAAAGGATAGTAATTTTGAGTAATATATTCCCTGGAAGCAACGTGAGCACATTTAGAAATGCCGTTTAGATTAGTCTAATTCTATAGGATCCAAATGTGCGCCAAACTCTGCACTTTTTATGTTAAATTGCTGTTGAATTTGTTAACCCACAACTGATTTCCTGTGTTATGGAATCTTGGAGATTACAGCTAACTTGGAGCAACAGGGATAATTCTTGACAGTTAATGGTACATTTGTATGCATTTTCCTGAAAGGCTAGCATTTGGGGGCCTCGAACTGGTAGCTCAACATTGCCCCCTACTGCTTGCAACTGAAAAATATGAGATGGGCTTGGTGCAAAGTCGGCATTGAACCGGCTTGTGCCAAGTACACAAATACCAGATGGTCCTGCACAAACAGAACCACGGAAGCACGGACTTTTCCAAGGATCATTCTCTTCTGTCTCCTCCAACCGCAAAAATAAATTATTATGAATTTGTTCAAAGTCATTAAAAAAAGGCTTGAAGCAATGCTTAGATTTAATTTAGAAGTACCATCCCTTTTATCTTGGCCCAAACCTTCGCTCTGCTGATAATGATCATCCTGAGGCTTGCTGCAGACACTGAGGCCATTCATTTCACTGGGAACACTCAGTAATGCCACACCGATGGCAGGCAAGCACGCTCTGGAGAAGTCCCAGGATTGCTCTTCCTTTTCAGTATTTTTTTACACGAGCGTTAGAAAATAAATAGAAGATATTCCATCTCATGTGCCATCGCCACCAAATATTAAAAAAACACACGTTATAACTAAATCTCTTAAATGAATTCACAATGAACATCACTGGCAAGCTCACAATACCAAAGATTTCACTTTTTAAAAAAGCAAAAAATGACAAAAGCAACTGAAAAACATTTTTAACAAAATTAGCGAGTTCCTCCCGTATTCGTCTGCCAATTCTAATTCAGAGTTGTCAAATTACAATTCCCAAGTCAAGCTGACATCTCAGAGTCAAGGTTCAGCAAGTAAAGAAGTTCAAACTCACGTAAATGGACAAAACCAAAATGAAGGGAAAAAAAAGGCCTGAAATTGAAGCTGCCTTTATATATCCATCCCATAAAAACGAGTGCACACCACACGGGCTAATTTGAGGAACAGGACAAAAGGGGGAGACGTAGGCATGGACTTTTCATTACCTCCAACTCGGGTTTACGATACTCAGCTTTGCACTGATTCATTTCTTTGGAGAACCCCATTCCTGCGATACTCAGCCCTCCACAAGGGTTACAGCGTTCTTCCCTCAGACATACGTCCATGAAATGCATGGTTTAAAGATTTGAGGAGGCGTCTGGAAAGCAGGGACTTCTGGATTCTCACCCAGACTTTCCAACCGGGCCCCTCCAGGGCTGTGACTTGCTAGTTTCATTATTATAAAATGGAGGTTAGCAATAGCAGCCCGTTTTTGCAGATGAGTTCATTGTTTCCAGCACATTTCAAAGTCTATGCAGTGACGCTATCTCAAGAGTTCAGCAGGCTTTTATCACTCCCCCCCTGCACTCCAAATTCAACTGTCTGGAGGCGCAGTGGTGAGGTGCTGGAGGGTGTGACCCTGGAGCTGGCCTCCGGGAGTTCAAACCCCAGCTCCCCACTTAGAGTCAATGACCCTGAGAAAGTGATGTGGACCCTTTTGGGCTTCGGTCCCCTCGTTTGTAAAAGGGGAAAATAACACCTACTTTATAGAGTTGTCCTACAAGTTAAATAAGTTATGTATAGAGCATTTAGAACAGTGTCTGGTACATAGTAAGTATCATGTAAGTATTTGCTATTATTACTATTAGTTAAATGAAGACTTTATTCAAGCCCTCGTGTGGCCTCTATGCCTTCCAGCTACATTTCCTGCCACGCCCCCTGAATTTCTTGTCTCACTCGACTCCCCCACTTCTGATCTTGGTTATATAGTTCCTGGAGCCTAAATTCTTCTCCAAGTGCCCCATCTGACCCTACTCTGCCCCATCCAAGGTCCCCAAGAGCCACACCTATGGTTCTACAACAGTGCCGGCTCCAGTGGTCTGAACTGAATACTCTCCGCTCCCAACTGCGATTTTCAGACATCTCTGTGACAGGGTCCCCTTTAAGCTAATGTGGCACCTGGCGGTATCCGCGTCTCCCTCCTCATTCAACCGGGGCAGTGGCGGGGGCACAAGCTACAGAGCAGGACTGCCTGAGTTTCTGGCTTGCGATGCCACTTACTGGGGGATCTTGGGTGAGGCACTCTTTTCTCTATGCCTCAGTTTTCACATCAATAAATTAAGGCTCATGCCCTGGCCAGTGCTGCTCAATGGGAAAAGTGTCAGCCTGCACAGCGAAGGGCCGTGGGTTCGAATCCCAGTCAAGGGCATGTACCAGAGTTGCAGGTTGGATCCCCAGCCCTGGTCAGGGTGCGTGTGGGAGGCAACCAATGGATGTGTCTCTATCACATCAATGTTTTCCCCTCTCTCCCCTCCTTCCTCTCTCCCTCCCTTCCAATCTCTCTAAAATCAATGAAAAAAAATATCCTCAGGTGAGGATTAACAGAAATAAATAAATTATTTAATTAATAAGGCTCCTCACAGTTTCTGGGGCTCACAGGACTGTGGAAAGAAGTCTGAAAGTTAATAGAGGGAAACCCCTTAGAATAATGCTGGTACATATAAAGATACAGATAAATTTCAGGTACCATTGTTACAGTGCTCTCTCCTCGCTGTTCTTTCCTAGGGTGTCTAACACAGCGCCTCTTATGTAGGAAATGCTCAAAAAATGTTCATTCAACTGAACGGAGGTCAGACTGACAAAATCCCGGCTGCTCCATTACCTTACCAAAAGCGATCAACTCGCTAATTCAGAAGAGTCCCGTGTGTATTCACCTGCGCACACGAGGCGCGGAGAACCGACCCGCACCCCCCCGGACACCGGCGCGGGCCGTACTTACCACACCTTCCATCCGGCGCCACATGTCCTCCAGCTGCGCCATGGGCTCGCGCCACCAGTCAGTGCACTTCCTGTAGCGAGTGCCTTGGAACCAGAACTGTCTCAGCCACTCGAACTCCACCTGCGGACGCAAAGACCGGGGAGGTGACAATGCCCTCGTGGTGCCCGGGCAACGGCAGCACGTGGGCATCAGCGCTCCCTCAGCAGCTTCACAGCCAGAGGATGAGAACGGAGAGGAAAGCTCAGCCTAACCAGTTCCCAGAGTAACCTGCAGTCTCCAGAGCACTTCTGCAAAGCCAGGGAAAGAGTCGCCTCAGTGCTCAGCGAGGTGACCCAGCTCGGGCCGGGGAGGGACTTGCAGCCACATTTATCAGTCCGACGCCGGGCAGCTGTAAGTCATCCAACGGCAAGTACCGAGACCTAAAGTATACAGCAGCCTGCACTGTGTGTGACGGGACAGATATAACCCAACAAAGTATGTTTTTATTAGATATCTTTACTAGAGATTAGCATCAAGAGCAAAATACACATATTAGGAGATACTGATTTTAAGTTTCTTAGATTTAAAATAAAGAATTTATCTGTAGGCCGGGAGGAGCTGGTGATAGATGTCCACCCACCAACCACACATCTAACAACACAAAGTTAATTACGGAGGTGCACACACATTAACCCTGCAGAGCCAACCAAGTCGTCGCTCCTCAACTTAGGGCAAATGACAACAGGTACAAAGAACAGCAGAAACACTAACAGCATCTTTTCTTTCCTCTGACCCTACTGTGGCAACTAATAACCACAGAGGTTTGCAGTGAGGACTAAGTGGGTTAATAACAAGCAGCTTACTATGTGCCAGGCACTTGCTAGGTGCTAAGAACAGGAAGTGGGCAAGGCCACAAGGTCCAGAACTTACTGCCCAACCCCTCTCAGGAGGCCGACCAGAAAAGTCCAACGCCAAGGACTTACTCCCAACAGAGTTCTATTCTTGAGTGAAAGTACTGCCCGTGAGATACAATCTTGGTGGGCATCAGATCCACTGGCATGCATTTTATTCCAGTCCATGACCCGACCTTTCCATTTCAATGTTGTGAGCAAAAATATTACAGGATTGTAATCAAATGCCACCCTCACGAGTTCCTCCATTGCCAAGAGAAGTAGTTGGCTCCTTTCTTCAAATTAATTGAGGGAGGGGAAAAAAATCCTAGCTTCTTGATTCAGAGTTTGGATTACAAAAAAACAGCTGGGTTGTCTCTCTGCCCTACCCTACCCTAATCTCTGGGGGTGAAAAAGGAGGGCTGTGGGGTGGACACTGCACAAAATCCAAAGGGTAAGGACCCAAAATAGAGCGGAAGCCTTCTTACGTCAGGGCTAAAAGAAATCACTCTAACCATGCTGACGGACCGATAAAGTTCTAGCCAAGGCCCGAGAAGGATCTTCATCCCTTCCCCAGAGTCTAGTCCTTCTGGGAGGCTCACAGCTACCAGAGCAGAAATAAGAGACAAGCCATCAGGAGGGGAGCTGCTGATGGTGGCCAAGGAACCCTCCACGGGCGATGCTGATCCCCAGAGATGTGAGCAGCAGGGAGACCACGACCAGGAGCTCTCTAGAGGCTCTCTCAGAGTTCATGATGCTCATAAGCCTAACTCCCAGACTTCCGTCTTGCACTTACGGAAGTTCACTAGAGTGCCCACAGGTATCAGAAGGCATGCTGACAACCAAGGGCCCTTGAAAGGACCTCTGAGTCATCACAGAAAAATGAAAGTATGTTCACAATGGTGTCAGTTTCATAGCTATGACCCAAAACCCATCTCTATAACCTTTTTAACTAACTCACACCTGCCTTCTCCACAGAATAGCCAAAAAGATCGATCGAGAAGAGTTTTGTTCTAGAAACGTCTAGAAGAGTCTGAAGGAGAGGAAGAAACAGAATCCACCCACCCACCTGAACCTTCTAGGTCATTGGCCACTTAGACGTGAGGAAAGCGAAGCTGATGAGATTCTGAAACCATATTTCTGAGCTACTGCACCACCATACAGTTATAAATCATCTCCATTACTCTTACAGGTAAGGAAACATCGCCTATTTTTTCTTCCGCCAAGTTCGTGTGGGTTCTTGACTAGATCCCAGGTCAACTCATGGAGTTCCTTCATGAAATGTGTGAACATGGCCAGTGGGGTCCATAGCTCATTGTAATCACTGAGAAACACCTCGGACCAGGGAGAGATGCTAAGGTGCCGTCTACAAAGGGCCACCCTAGGAGGGCCCTTCCACAACAGCTCTGATCAGAACCGGATGAGAACCGAAGGATGTCACTGAAGAACACCTGCTCCTAGGGGACGCTGGCCAGGTAAAGAGACTAGATTCCACAGTTTACATTTTCAAGAAGAAAGACCAACTATTCACGAACACAGAGAAAGGTTCTGCTTATAACAAAAATCTTTTCTAAGCATCTTAAGTTGGAAAAAAAATGTATCTTCTTGTGGATTCGGTTCCAATCCCAAAGTTCCCAAATTGCTTAGTTAGAAACCATCTAAGACAAGGAAGACAAGCCACTTCTAAAGCCACACAGCCTAAAGGCCTGCAGTACATAAAACCAAGGACTTCGCCCTATCATTAGTCCAGCAAAGGCACATGGCCTTTAAGACAGGGCAAAGCAAACAACGAGGGCCCGGGGTAACTATTATGGACAATCATGCTTTCATAACAGGTCACAGCAGCGACTAAGCCCGAGAGCGCCTGATCTCAGGCCAACTTGGACGGCACAAGAACTGTGTCTGACGATGTGCCCTGACATGTGGATTTAATTCTTAAGTAAAGAGATGGCCTTGAAGAATCAAAGATTGGGGGATGGAGAAGACTGGAATGCATGCTATCTGGAGTCAGGTTTTCTCTCTCCATTCAATGGTAGGCGGCCTCAAAGGACTAAGTTTCCTGATATATCGCTGCCTCACATTGCTAACACATACGGTGTCAAAAGCAGCCAGCCACTTTCTGAAGAAGACGAGTTCAGATGACACCGTTCTAGAAAAAGAGTGTGATTTTATAGAGCATCCATTCTGCTAGCCCAGCTCCTAAAACTGCAAGGTTTTTAAGAAGGAGGCAAGTACACTTCTAGGTGAGAATTTCTTCACTACAAATATGGAGAAAGACATAACTTTGTTCCCAGGTCAAATTCAGTGAGGTCTCCAGTACGTAAATGCTTATCTTTCCTACAGTTCTAGCCATCAGCAATGTCCCCGGCCAGGACAGGTAGAAGAGAACATGGACACCGACCAGGCACAATGAAGGTTTGGCTTAGCATTAAAAGTGGTTACTGTTTCCCTGAAAGGCAGAATTCCTTTGCCTTTGGGTCTGCAAACTATAGCAATGTTTCACAAACAGTGGGGCCGTTCACAAGATATTAAATATCTTTTTGAAGATATTATATTACAATGTTTCTCCTCTGCTCAAACCCCAGTTCCCACAGGGTAAAAAAGAAAGCACTTGTGTTTCCAGGGACCCTCAAACCTTTAGGGCACCATCTCTGTGATCTCATCTTCTGTAAACTCACAGCCTCACTTCTGCCACTCAAATCAAACTACCCCTTAACTAATTATGAACACAGTCTTTGCACTGGTTGGTGCCTCTACCCGAACGCTGTTCCTCAGATATCCACCAGGCTCACTCCCTTACCTCCTGCAAGTCTCTGCTCAAAGGGCATCTTCTCAGAGAGATGTTCTCTACTTATCTCAATCTCTATTATTGTCACCTCCCTGCACCATGTCTATTTTCTTTAGCAATATATCCTAAACTACCCAGAAGAGTACTTAGCACAGGTTCAGTTATTACGTATTGAACATTCCTGTATTCCAAATTCTCCATCAATCCTTCCAATTATACCAAAAAGAAAGTCTCAGGTTGGTGATGTGATGATCTTCAACAATTTTCTTCTACTTGGTAAACTCTTTTCTCCTTTTAATAGTCCTTTTTTTTTTTAGGTATAATTTACCCACCATAAAATTCACCCATTCTATGTACAGAATTCAATGACTTTTAGAAAATTTATGAAGTTTGCCCTAATTACCCTTCTTAATGTAAAGAACGAAGACTTTAGGTTTAGAGCCTTCTCCCCACAAGAATTTAATAACACTGCTCTGTTTTCATGGCTATATTTTTCTGGTTACTTTTTCTTTTGGCTGATGATGCTGGCTTTCCACTTGCAGTGGTAATATAAAGCTTCCTTCTTAAAGAAATGTACTTATGTAAAAATGAGTTGATTTAAAGAATGTGTTAAACAGATTAAAAAAAATCTGTAATCCAAAGATAAAGAAAAATTAAAAAGGTACTAATGAGAACAGTAAAGTTTGCAAAACTGACTCATGGGATCCAGACCTGCAGGTCTCACATACTGCAAAATTGGTACTAATAAACAAAAAGCAAGACACTTACACTTGCTTCTAGGATCCACCCTCAATTCCCATCAGATCTGTTGGGAGACTGTTCTTCATGGGTCTCTTGTGTTTCTGCATTGTAAGCAAGGAACTGTCCTTTGTTTCAAACTCTCACTGCAGTGAGAGTTTATATAGTGATGTTTATAAAGTGAACAGCTTTGGACGGTATAGTTTCTCCCTCCAGAGCAAAGGGCAGGTTTGCTAACAGACTTAGATGATAAAGACAGTGCCTTGATTTGAAGCAAAGAACAAGCATGCTTACTGCCTATTATAAAAGATTCGGGTTCCCTTAGCTCAGGTTCCTCTCCTATAATGCAACCCCTCCACCTGCACATGCTATCTGGCCCACTTTGCATTGCACTGTAGGAATAGAGGTTTGGAAAACTGGCACAGAAATGCTGTTACTCTAGCGACTGCTACTGTTGTAAGTAATAAAAACTGTCCTTTGTCTCTGGGAGTCACATGTCTTACACTCATATGAAACTATGGCAAATTAACTTGTAAGTTTGCAAGTAGGATATGATCTCAGATCCCCTTCACAGTTCTTCAAAACTCTCACCTCGTTGTGGATTTCTTCTCCTTGTTTCAAAACTGCAGGCTCCAAGGACTTCAGAGAGACTTCACCGCTGTCTGCCTCCTCACGGATGTTCTGCAGAGCCAACTGGCAGCGCTGTAAGATATAATCCAAGGTCCCCGTCGAGCACTGCAGAAAAAAACAGAAATCCAGATTATAAGCAAGTTCCAAATTTGCCATGCCTCTTCCTAGAACTGTTCACATTTGTCCCCATAACGTACATTCACCTGTCACCTTCACAGCTCAGCCTATACTCCTTAAGAATTACTATAGTGGACTGCCCACTGGGCTCTGTGCTACCAGCTTGGCCTCACCTGGGCCACTCATCTTGTTGGTTTTCTTTTATTATATAAGCCTCATATCTCTAACTAAAATGTAGGCTCCCTCAGGCTAATACCCTATTATTTATATGTAGAATATATATATGAATAGAACTGAGTTCTAAATGTAAAAATAACTAATTAACCAAGAAGTCAAGGACACTGACTTTACCTCAAGTGCCCTGCACTTAACACTGGGAAAGAAAGGTAACCAGAGTATAGGACTGTTTCAAAAATACACAAAATAGAACAGTCATGGCAGAAAAAAAAAAAAAAAAAAAATGAAGTTATAAACACAGGGCAAATAACTCACTTTCCTTTTCTGCAATCGCAGTCCTTGGGGGAACTGATTCTTCAAGTAATGGGGACTACGTGGCTGATGCCCTCAAGGTCCGTTCAGAGGCATGACTTAGAACCTGGGTATCACAAGGGCACAGATAACTAGCTCATCCCTCTCTGGTCTGTGGGACCAAAACAGGTCAAATGGACAAACTCCTGCTTTGAATGATCCCATGTCAGAAAAGGAGAGGACGCAGACGGCCTGTGCATCCGCTTATTTAGATAATGACATGATTTCCTAGAATGATAAACAGTGAGCTATAAATACCCTTGAGGCTCAATGTGGAAAATGCATTCCCTAAAGGATTTTTATTTTAATATTTGTCATTTAAATTGATCCCTTAGAAAGGCTAACCTCCTAGCACAAAAATTCTTTGCACAGTTACTGCCATTTTGTACAGTGTGATATGGAAAAAGCCTGGGAAAAAAAAGTTTATGTGCCAAAAACAGAAGCTTGACTAATATGTATTTTAGTAAGAGGATCTCCAAGTGCCAGGAACATAAGGGAGGCAGCTCCAAACTGCTACCAAGAAAAAACAAAAAACTGGAGTTGAACTCTACCTGTGCAAAACTGGACGAACTACTGTCTTCCCCTGATGTCTTAGATCCCTGTGTCTATTAATGGGAATGTCATCCCCAAATCACCCACACTTGACACCCAGAGTCATCCAAAAGCCTGGCACATGGAAACCATCTAATAAACCGTTCGTTCGTTCATTCATTCATTCATTCATTCATTCTAACACTGCTCCCGCCACTTTAGTCGGTCAGGTGCAAAATCGGACACTATGTCTCCTACATTAATCATGGGAATTTTTCTTTTTCCCTTTGCTGCTATCTTAGTTCAGATCCTGATAGGTTTAATTGATGTCTCTATCATATTTCTCTTCCTAAAGATATCTCCAATATGTCACTAGTAAGATAAATAATCAATATCCCACCTGCCAACCAACTTAAATTCAATCTCCCAATATAATATTCAAGATCTTTCACACTCTGGTCTCATTCAGGATCAGCCTCACCTGCTAACCATGGTATCAGGTTCAAGTGCAGCCACTCAGTACTCCCCAGGTATCTCCACCCCATCCCAGTCACGAGATTCCCACCTGAGTCCTCACCCATTAGCTCTCCTCAACTGTCCTAAAATCCCCTCATTCCTACATGTTGAAGTCTTACCTGTCACCTCACCCATGAAGCCTGATGCTGTGTGCTACGTTCTATTCTGCACTATACCCACTCAGACTGTAAGCAGCTTGAAGATTCTGAATGTGTCAACCATCCCTCTTCACAGCATTATTTACAATAGCCAAGATATGGAAGCAACCTAAGCGTCCATCAACAGACAATTGGATAAAGAGGATATGGTACATACAGTCAATGGAATAGTACTCGGCCATAAAAAAGGAATGAAATCTTGCCATTTGCCACAACACGGATGGACCTGAAGGGTATTATGCTAAGTGAAATAAGTCAGAGAAAGACGAATGCCATATGATTTCACTTATTTGTGGAAGCTAAAACACAAAATAAATGAACAAACAAAACAGAAACAGACTCATCTATCTATACAGAGAACAGGCTGATGGTTGCCAGAGGGGAGGCTGGGTGAAAATGGGGAAGAGATTAATAAGTACAAACTGGCAGTTACAAAATAGTCACAGATGTAAAGAACAGCACAGGGAATACAGTCAGTAATATTGTAACAACTATGTGCGGTACCAGGTGGGTACTACTTATCAGGGGGATCACTTCATAAATTATATAGATGTCTAACACTATACTGTACATCTAAAACTAATATAATATTGAGTGTCAACTATAATTGAAAAATAAAAAAAATTTAAAGATATGAATACATTGAACACAGGAAAGTGCAACAAAAGTTTTCAGAAGGAATGAACTGAAATTACTTCCCTTCTTCTGAACAGTAATTTCAATCAACAGCAACTCTTACAGTCCAGACCCACTCCACTGATGACTCAGTGTCTCTTGCTTTATTATTTACCCTCTGATGTATAAATGGAGACAGAACAGCATCCCACACAAAGAGCTGGGGTTGTTCCTGTCTGCCATTGGCTTTTCATCAGGATAAATGGGAAGAGAGTAGGAGTCGCCACAGTAACGGGAGCAGTAGCTTGATAGTGACAGCAGCGGCTGACGTGTTCTGAGTGCATGCGCTGCACCAGCCCATTCTGAAAGCCTTGCAGGTATTAACTCATTTAAGCCTCACATGAACTAGGCACGGTGCTCGTCCTCATCAAATCTATCTCCCCAAACTCTGTCTTCATCATTTTGTGCCAGTCCTCCGAGCACAGCATTAATCAGCTTGTCTACTCTGCCAGGTTATATTTTAAAAGGTGCAAGAAGGATCCACTTAAGTAGCCACACTGTGGTCAAGTGGATCCAGAAGAAAAGGATTCCTGAGTGGGTTCTGGCTAGAGAGACAGAGGCCTGTAACATCTCGTATAAGAACGAAGTCCTTGCCCAGCCGGGCGTGGCTCAGCGGTTGAGTGCTGACCTAGGATCCAGGCGATTGGGGTTCTATTCTGTCAGGGCACATGCCCGGGTTGCGGGCTCCATCCCCAGTGGGGGGCGTGCAGGAGGCAGCCGATCAATGACTCTCTCATCATTGATGTTTCTCTCTCTCTCTCCCTCTCCCTTCCTCTCTCTGAAATCAATAAAGATATATTTAAAAAAAAAAAAAGAAGTCCTTTTTGTCCGATACAAAGCACATAGTAGATGGTCTGTAGATATTTGCTCACTTCTTTCCTTCACTACTTCCTCCCTGACTTCCTAACAGAGCTTAGTTTTAGGTCTCTAAGGTAATTATTTCTATGTTTATTTGTTTAATATTTGTCTCCCTAACTGAAACGCAAGTTCAACGAAGGTAGTAGCCATAATTGCTGTGTTGATGGCTGCATCCCTCTCAAGCGTGGGGTGCTGCTGGACACGCACCAGGCACTCAAACATTCAGGCGGATGGGGGAGTGGGAGAGGAGACGGGGGGATGGGGGGAGGAGTGGGGTACGGCCTGCTGCATGGTGACTGAAGCAGTCACTCACGCCTCCCTGGCACCAGCAGCATGGCCGGCCCGCCAGGAAAGCCGCCTCCCAGACTCGGGGCCTCAGGACTGGAGAGGCCTTGCCGCCCCACCGCTGGTGGTACCCCCCCCCCCCACGTCCTCACTGCCGTGTGATTAAGAGTCAAACTCTACAGCAAAGCTCTGTAACAGGCTTGGAGAGAGGTCAACCCGTAATCCTTGTCCCGATTCCTCTGCTCTCGGAGATCCTTCCTAACTAAGCACGCAGCACCCCAGGGTGACTGCCAAGGGTTTTCCTCATCGCTAAAGTTTCCATAACCAACTAGTCCCATCTTCTGACCACCAGCCGCTCCAAGTGGTGGCAGAATTCAGCAGTGAGGTCTGGGTTATAAACACAACTGGGAGCTCAGACATTCCTTGGCACCACTGTAAATTGCCTACATTTACATCCACATGCCCAGAAGCCTGACCAAAGAGTTCAGGGAAATGTAAATTCTCAGCTGTCTGAGCCCAAGCACAGCTAATGCATGCACAAGCACACAAATCCCTCCCACTTCCTTCTGGCCATCTCCTGCCCTTGACCTTGACAGATACGCACCCGGTAGAAAATCTCCAACTAGCAGCACCTGCCAACGGCACTTACCTTCTCCAAGAAACATAACCCCAAAGAAGCAAAATATACTTATCCCACGCTGTGAATACACTCTTTAAAACTATTCAACACAACTCAGGGCTAAAAAAGCAAGTAAACAGAGACTGAAGTCGAGTTAGATGGAAGTAATTTTCCTATCAAATGCTCTTCCAAAGTTCCATGATAAATTGCTCATTCAACCACTTCTGTCACATCCAATTAAGTCTGAATCACATTTTTATTTACACTTACCTCTGCCACACGGTGGGTGGAACTGAACCGAGGTGGTAAACCAGCCAAAACACAGTGTTGGTGGGTGGCATTGAGATCATCTGCAGGAAAAATACCAAAAATTAAAAACAAAACCACACATACACACACTTATTAGTCTATACTATTTAACTAAAATACAAAGTAAACAGTAAATCCATCATTCAAACAATGACAGTAAAGAAATTAACAAATGCTTTGTATTCTTTAAAGCATTTTTTATAAATAAAATGACCAACAAGACCACGACGCTTTCAAGAGTGAAATGGAATGTTATTAATAATTATTCCAGAACAATAGGTGTACACCAGGACTGTCCTTAACTACTGGGACGTATGGTTACCTTACTTACTTGTAGTCTTAATGATACCCACTCCCCACCAACTTAAAAATGCATGGATTGGACTTCTTCCTGTTTCTCATGACATATTGAATTCTACCCATGCCTTTGGAATAAGCTGAAGTTCTTGCATATCATTTGGGGTTGACTATCTTTCATCTGAAAATCTGCCTTTCTCTCCCCAATCAAAGCATCAATTTTGCCCTAACAATTTTCCAGGCAACAAAACAACCAACTCAGCATGTTGCAAAGCTCTGGCTCTCAGAACAGAACTCAATCCTATGGGTTCACAACCCAAGGATGGAGTAGGCGGTGAGTTCATCAGCTGAAGAATGTGCCTAAAACCACAGGCAGCGGGAGAAAAACCAATGGCCAAGTTGTGTATTCTAAGGAATGATGCCACATGTCAGGCAAAACCGGTACCACCTCCACTTAGGACAGCTCTTCCTGTATTATAAAGAAGAGAACTGAATAGCACTGTGCCCCGGCAATAGCGGAGGTCCATATAGGGAACAGAAGCTTCTTACCTAGATACCAAGAAAGGCAATGACACAAGCTAAGAGGCAAAGACCACAACACCCCTTACATGTCAGCAAAAACAACATACAATGTTGCCTCTAAAGATAAGAAAGGAAACACATGCTGGAGTAAGAGTGACAAGATTTACCCTCCAACCTTAAACAACTATGAAACAGACCAAAACTAGCAAACTCGGTCTCTGACACTGGAAAGCAGAGCAAGATATAATCCCAAAGGTAAGAGAAATGATATGTCAGTGAGCCCTACAATTGCCCTAACTCACTCCCTGAAAACAGTTTCAAAGCCACAGAGGAGGGAGGGGCAAGTCAGACAGAACATACAGTTTTCAGTTTCCCTTCTTGCTGAGTTGTGAAGACAGAAGCTGGAGGTTGGGAAAGCCAAGCCAGCAAGGACTTGTAAGGCAGACCACCAGAACAGAAGAACCTGCACAGACAGAGAGAAAACGAGAGAGAAAGAGAGAGAGAGAGAAAGAGAGAGCAAGCAGACATAGGCAAGAGGGTTCCTTCAAGTCAGTGCACCTGTGCATGAAAACTGCCCATGGTCAGGAAAAGCAGCACGGGAAAGCAAGAGGTTGAACAAATCTCAGACCTCACACAGGGCCAGGATCACTCTGTGTTCTCAGCAGGCAGAATGGTCCTACTACATGAGATAATGAACAGTCTTTAAAAAAGCATCATGTTAGTAGTAGTGCTAAATTAGTCTTAGATTAAAGGCTTCTGGAGATCCACTGAATAGCTTAAAAGTAAGCCTTAAAAGATTTAAACTTATTCCAAATAATTTAATTACTCACCAGAGCAAAGTCCAACACTATTTAAAAGAGTATAACAAAATCAGACACTCAACAAATAAAATTTGCAACGCCCAGTATCCATTCAAAAATCAACATAAGAGAGAAATGAAAGGCATGTGGTATATATCTGATACATGATACAGAAGACAGATACAGCTTTCCTTTCTTTCACATGTATGTCTGTTATATATAAATAAAATGGAGCATCTAAAAAGGAAAAACATAGTTTCTGAAATATCACATTGAATGAGATCACCAGTGCTTTAGACACTACAGAAGGAAGCATCAGTAAACTGGAGTACACAGAAATAGGAACTACCCCAAACAAAGCACACAGAGTAAAGAGGCAACAGCAACAACAAAAACGACCACCCATGACCTGTAAGACAATATTAAGCAGTTTTAACATACAGTAATTTGAGTTTCTGAGGATGGATAACAAAAAAAAATGTTCTTGAAGAAATGATGGCCAAAGAGAAAAAATAAGAACAAAGAACAAGGGCAACAAACAAAAAACACTAACAGATAAGGTAGGTATTCACTCAACTATATCAATAATGACTTAAAACATCAATGATCTAAACACACCAATGAAAAGCCAGCGACTGTCAGACTGGATGAAAAAACAAGAGCAAACTATACGTTGAGAACAAGAAACTCTCTTTAAATGTAAAGACATGTATAGATGGAGGAAGACATACTACTAATACTACTTAAAACAAAGCTGAGGCCCTGCGTGAGTTTCAGACAGAGCAGGCTTCAAAGCAAGGAAAACTACCAGGGATGAAAAAGGGCCATGATACAGGGGTCAGCCCTCAGAAGGTGTAAAAATCCTTAAGATCTATGTGCCTTAAAAGAGCATCAAAATGTGTGAGGCAAAAACTGATAGGAGAGACAGAGACTGCAACATTGCCTTTCAGAAACGGACAGATTCGTGAGGCAAAAAAATCACGAAGGACGTGGGAACTCAGGAGCACCATCCATCAACTGGATATAAACTGTGACACAGACAGTGGAATATAACTCAGCACTAAAAATAAATGAGCTATCAAGCCAGGAAAAGACGTGCGGAAACTTAAGTGCATATTACTGAGTGAAAGAAGACAAGCTGAAGGGGCTACATGTACTATAAGATTCCAACTATACAACATTCTGGAAGAGGCAAATCTATAGAGACAGTAAAACAATCTGTGGTGGCCGCCCGCTGGGGGTAGGGGGAAGAGGCTGAACAGGAGGATTACAGAAGCTTTTTTAGAGTAGGGAAACTATGACGTACAACATTATAATGGTAGGTATACGTCATAATACATTTTCAACATCTATAAGATATACAACACCAAGAGTGAACCCTAATGTAAATTATGGACTCCGGTGATAATGACATGTCCATATAGGCTCATCGATTATAAAAATGTGCTATTCTGGCGCACGATGTTGATAGTGGGGGGTTGTGAATGGGTCGGGGCAGAGGTATACGGGAACTTGGTACTTTCTGCTCAATTTTGCTATGAACCTAAAACTGCTCTAAAAAAAATCTATATATATATATATATTTTATATCAACCAAAAAGTCTTTTGAAAATTCTTTAAGGCTGCCCAGCTCAGCATCTTGAGACTAGTAATATATGCTGCTATATAACTGTATAGGGTTAATGTCCCGGTGTTCTCACAAAGAAGAAAAACACTTATACACGTGACTTAATTTAGTATCTGGGTAAGCAGCTACCAAGTGCCAAGCACTACTCTACCCTGCTCTCATGGAGGGTCCATTAGGTTGGAGAAGATATGTAATAAATGCATGAGAAATTACGATGGGAAGTGCGGTGGAGAAAATCAAGGACAGTTCAGCAAGTTTAGAGCCAGGGCGGGGTATGTGCATGCAGAGCCTTCACCGGTGAAACTGAAGCTGAGATGAGACCTGAATCACAAGGAGCCTGCAATGCCCAGATCTGGGAGGAGAGAGTTCCAGGCAGAGGGCAGAGCCAGGGCCAAGGCGCTGAAGTGGGAACGGGCGTGTAGTCGAGGAAGAAGGCGGACCGGTGAGAGGGCAGCGTGGTGAGCAAGGAGCATGCGGAAAGCTGAACGGGTTAAGGCAGTCTCTTGGTCGTGGTAGAAATTTGGAGTTTGACTCTAGATACCATGGGAAGCCTTTAGAAAATTTTAAGCAGGGAAAAAATGTGCTCTAAGTTTAAAACAGATCACCGTGGCAGCTCTATAGAGAGTAGCGAGGACTGGAGGGAGCCTGACTGGAAGCAGGGAGACCCAGCAGGAAGCTGCGGCAGTGACCCACACAGCAGGGGACAGTGGTTTGGACTATGGTGACGCAGGGTGACGGCAAGCAGTGACCGCGTTCACAGTGGTTTAGAGGAAGACAACAGGACCTGCTAATGGACTGGATAAGTGAAGTGAGGAGAAGAGAGACATTAAGAGCAACTTGGGGCATTTCCACAGAAACAACCGATTGAGGATGCCTAAGTCATGGCTCATTAGGAGACTGTACGCACAGTACTACGAAACGAAAACACCAGTGGTAATCCTGGGGCGTTAAAATCAAATATAAAGACGACAAGGAAGGCTAACAGAGAGGATCAGAGCAGAACCCCCTCTGCAGACCTGGGCTCAGAAGGTGGCTCAGGCCTCATGGAAAGGCTGAGGGACCCTTCTCGGCCAGCTGGCCCTCTCCGGGGATTCTGGTTAAGGACACTCCTGAGAATTCCTGGTGGAGCCACACTATTTTCCTAACGGGGGTTTCAGAGTCAAACAAACAAAGCAGCAGTGATTGGAAGAGGTTCCCCAGACCAGATTCCTATAAAGGGCTGAATCAATTTCTAAGAAATACATGGAGGCCATTCTCATTCGCCCACATGAAAGCCTGCTTGCTCCTGTGCTATGAATACCGGGACCCACAGCCCTGCCGGGTGGCTCAGCTGGTTAGAGAATCAGCTGATACTCCACGGTTGCGGGTTTGATCCCTGGTCAGGACACATACAAGAATCAACCAATGAATGCATAAATAAGTGGAAGAGCAAATCCATGTTCTTCTCTCTCTCTGTCTCCCTTATTTCTCTAAAATCAATAAATTAAAATACTAGGATCCACAGACATCATAAGCGGGGAAATCATCTCAATGGACAGATTTGTAACATGCTTTTATTCCCCTGAGGGGCAACTAATCTGACACAGGCCACGTGGCAAACACAACATTCGAAGTAATCCATGGAGGCTTGTACCTTTATTCAAATCCTTGGCAACTCTCTAATCAAAAACCTCTCCGTTGCTCGAAACTGTCTCTAGTTCTTTATGACTTTCAGAAAGAACCCTGTAATTTTCATTTAAGAGCTTCTAATTTATCTAAAACTCTAAGTCTCCTAAAAGTGGCTCAAGCTTCATGGGTTGTACTTGTTAAAGGATATACCGAAGACATTCCTAACTTTAAAAGGTGACTCCTAATAATTTTTAAAAAGAAAACATTAAGGAATGTCTATGTGCCAGAGCCATCTCAAGAAGATAGCTAAAAACTGGCTGACTGTGCATTCAGGTGGGATAAGAGCTTGCAGAATGGATTCGGCAAAATAACCAGACCAGGGGCTCCCTCTGTTTGCTGAGAGACACTGTGGCTCCATCGGAGGGTGAAGAGAGCTCCAGTCAGTGTAGCATGAAATCTCTTCCCGTATATAAAAGACCTCAGATGCAAAGGCTTAATTTGGGCTACGGTGGCCCATTCATGCCCAGGACTTTTTTGATTTTAACACTGAAGTCTCTCATCCCAAGGTCCCCTCCCCATCAACAAACCCCAACAGTTGGTCCCCTAAATTTAACCCAGCCTGTACTTCCTTGGTTTTGTTGTCCAGTGTGTCCCCAGAGCTATTTCATCCCAAATTTCGTAAAGTAACAATCAAGAGCTCTGCTGAGGCACTCCTGAGCACAATTGAGCCCAATGCTGAAATCCAATCTCCCAGCTTCACACAATCACTGAAGCTTTTCATCCTGACTCACCTGTCCATTCTCACCCCTCAATCTTCATATTTATGACCTTATTTTTCCTCGACATCCATGACTGAGAACATTTTCAGAATTTAACAGCCAGTGAGAGGGAAAGGGGAAGCCTCCTGGCAAGATGTCAGGACAGACACAGGCCACTGCCTGCCCCATTTCCAGACTTCCAGTGAGACGATCCATGGAACACTAAGAGATGGAAACTCCGTTCAGCACAAAATATTAGGGAAAGGTGCTTGATAAGCCAGAGGTGGCAAGGAATTGGGCTGGATCCAGCAGAGGTGGGATGAGGCTGCAGACGGGCCAAGGACGCTGGCACGGGGCTGTCCACTCTGAAGGAGCAACACCCAGGTAAATGCATCACGTGGACCCTGAGAGGAGCGCCCAGCCTCAAACCCACGAGGTGGAGAGCACCGGGGGCGCCTGGGCACTCAGGCCTCGGAACACGTGGCGGCGCAAGTCGCCACTTTGAGGACCAGGCACGGCTGAGGTGAGGAGGTGGCCAAGCGGGTGTGCCAAGGATGGGAACATAATACTCATGCACATTTTAAAATCTCCACACGCTCTTCCCTCGCCCAGGTGTTCCACTTCTAGTAATTTCCCCTAAAGAAACAACCCTGGATGCAAACACAGACGCACAAAGATGTTCGCCGGAGCCCTATGGATGATATCGGAACAGTGGAAGTGAATTAAATGACCAGAAGTAGGGGATTAATATTTAAGCCACTTTTAAATAAGGCATTTTCAAGAAATCCGAAATAAGAAAAAATATTCAAGATATAGGAGTATTTCCCGGCCGGGCGTGGCTCAGCGGCTGAGCATCGACCTAGGGTCTAGGAGATCACAGTGCGATCCCCGGTCGGGCACATGCCCGGGTTGCGGGCTCGATCCCAGTCGGGGGCATGCAGGAGGCAGCCGATCAATGACTCTCTCACTGATGTTTCTCTTTCTCTCTCTCTCTCCCCCTCTCCCTTCCTCTCTGAAATTAATAAAGATATATTTTTTTAAAAAAGAAGATATGAGTATTGGGAAAAAAGCAAGATACAAAATATTATATCTGATATTTTCTAAAAAGAAACGTATGTTCCCACGCATAGAAAGAAACACTAGAAGGAATTAGACCTAACAGCTACGAACGACATGATCTCTGCGTGATGATATGGAGGTGTATTTTATTATCTACTTTATACTTTCCTATCGTTTGTAAACTCTCTACTAAGAGTATATACCGTCTTTCACCAGTTCCAAGGTCCACATTTTTCCTTCCTCATTAACGTCTCTGAAATTGGACATCTTAAAATTCATGGCATCTTTTGGATGACATGTGTTACTACTTTTGTACTTAGCAAGGAAAAACAGAACAGTAAGTATCATTATTTTTGAAAGATTCAAAGGAAAATGTTCAATGAAGAGAGACTCCGAAAAGAGGTGCTCACTGCCCAAATGAAAACGAGGCACAGCCATCACTGAAGGCGGCAGAGACTTTGATTAGTTTGTATATCTCCCCTCAAACGCAATTTCCCACAGGAGCAAAAACTCCCTTATGAAAAACAAGTACAGAGGTGAAGATGGCCTGAGGGTACACAGCTTCTCCCTCCTGCTTTTTTTTTTAAATTAACTTTTATGGAATGCTTCGTTTGACATTGGGTTGTGAAGAGAATAGATTCTTGAGGTTAATCATTCATTTTTGCTTTCTAAATATGCAAAAAGAGCGTTAATCCCAGTGTGGCTGCAAAGCTCCCCAAAAGACAGGAGGGCGGGGGGGGGGGGCTGGGGCGATGGAGACATGAGAAGGGACACAGGTCAGGCTGCCAGATAATGTGAATGAAGGACTTTTCTTCCTTCCCCATTTGTACATGCAGACCCATCACCTCTGCCCGCGACTCCTGCGGACTGAGGGGACCAGAGCTTTCCGAATAAAGTCAGTCGATGAATGAAACAGAAGCAGCCACGTAAGCCTCTAGGCTCCGTTCCTTCACATACCTTCTGACCTCCCCGTGTTCACTCCTGTCTCCCACCTAATTTCCATTGGCAACTGAGGAACACGGCTGTGGTTCCTGGCTAAGGCCCAGGAGGGAAAGGGGTGTTCTTTCCCAATACGTGGCAAGTTTCTGTTATGCACAAGGAAGGCACTAAGCGCTGTGTGCAGTACAAGAATATATATAATAGTAGTGACTCCCTAAAAGCTCACCTCCAGCGGGTGAGATAAGACTTCTATACCAATCACTACAGTCCCAGAGAGGAGTTAGAACATCCACACTGGCTGGCTGGTACCCCCACCATTCTGGGGATCAAGTTTTATTCATGTCACCTCTAAGTAGATGAGTGATACATACACCTAGATGGGAAGGGAACAGCATGACATGGTGGAGGGAAGAGCATGAACAAAGGTAAGAAAAAGGTTCGTGCCAGGACCAATTTTAGGGCAAAGCAACTATAGGGAATTGACCAAGGATTATAATTTATATCTTTTTAAACATTTTCAAATGTTTATTGAGCCTAGAATTATTCCATAGGAAGAGCTTAATGAATCATCCATTGTGGGGTGTATAGCCTGGCCTTGAAATATGCTACAGGGACTGACTGGTTTAGGAAAGTGAAACTCATACATGGTCTAGTCCTGGGTGCAAACCTTCAACAAGGATCAATTTTTTTTAAGGCTTCATTCATGGTCACTCTTCCACTGTCTTTATAAAATGAAGAATAAACACAGGATATTACAGTCACATTAGAAGCCTGAAAAAGTCTTTCTATGGCTCATACTTTTAGGAGCCAGATAGGTAGTGAGCTAAAGAGAGCACATTAAGGCTGCCAGCCAAGGGAAGAACTCCACCCCCCTCACCGACACGCAGAACAATCCTAGTACAGCAAGACTGAATGAAACACGGGGGGACACAAGGGTCTCACAGTTCATAGTGACACGTCCTCACCGGCTTCAAAGAAACCAACACGTTTCTGTTACCTTTGGTGGTTTTCTCATAAAAGACTTGGAGGAGAATGTGCACACTGGGTCAACTTGGAAAGTTCTGCGATGTCACATGGGTATTTGGACCAGACATAAAGAAGTTAAAGCATCGGTCACTGAAGGAACAGACTACATGCAAGATTCTATAAGGTGTTCTCTGGAGATCCCCAAGCATTAGGTGAATGGCCATCTGCTTGGGGGAAGGACTTCAAAACCTTTTCCAGCCAGGAGCTTTCAAAGACAGAATAAGTATTTCCTTTTGCCCGTATGGCCAAGACATATTGCCACGAATTTTTTTTTTAAAGTTAATCCTTGGTTCATTCCTTCACTCACTAATTCAATAATTATTTATTAAGGCACCTACCACATTCAAAGTACTGTGTTAGGTGCTGCAGAGGTTACAAACGTTTAGGAATATAAAATATAGTAGATAGAGGAAGTTTAGAAAATCCAAAGGAGAAAGTCATGGGGCCCAGGTACAAATGGAATTAGCAGAGGGGTGCAATGAGAAGAAACCTCGGGGGGGCCGCTGTACTGGCTGGGTTTGAGAACCCAGGACTTAGCCAACATTAAATAAGTAGCCTGACAGAACACGTAGCGAGTGGCACAGAGATATCACCATAGCACTTCTATCAATAAGAATAAAGAAAGGTATTTATGAATCCCAGGGGGAGAGGGAGCTGCACAAGGGAGCCCTAGTTCAAACACACGGCAGGCTCAGAGGGTGTGACTCCGAGCCTCTGACGGAGGGTCACGTCTGGACCTGACAGCGGCAACATTCTCTTTGGACAGACTCGGGTTTAGGGATCACAGTGGATTCATCTTCTACTCATGGGCCCTGTCACTTGGTTTGGCTCTGCGGTAAATAACACATACATAAGCACTGCTACATGCTGGCTTTCAAACGTCAGAATCAACGTAGAGAGAAGGCGAGGTGGTCTTGTCAAAGTTACAGATTAGTATGTGAACACGGTCAACTTCAGAAAATGGGAGAGTAATGATGCCTGAAGGGGAACTTCAGCCCCCGTCTTGCACAGTAAAAGTCAGGTGAGGGCATCTATGCATTGGTTCAAAGGTAATCAATTCAGGGGAAAAGCGAAATGTGAACTAAAGAGAGTCAGCAGGCGCGAGAGGCAGTGGAAGTGAGCCAACGCCACACTCCTCTCACTGGCGAAACTGAAAGTGCTTGGCACTGTCGCATGGAGAGAAGACTGAGGGCCTGCGTGGAGTTACAGAGATGACCATTTAGAGGAAAGCAGCCGCTTCTAGCAATGGAACCTGGGTCAGGAGCAAAGGGTTTGTCACTGTCCGCTTTAGAGCGTCAACAGCGTGAATTATTATTTCCTAGTACATACACTATTTTTATAACACCAATGATAATATGAATGAGGTGCTGACATGAAAAGATCTCTAGGACATTTTATTAAGGAAAAAAAAGTGCCCTGGCCGGGTGGCTCCACTGATTGGAGCATCAGTCTATGCACCAAAGGTTTCTGGTTCGGTTTCTGGCCGGGGTGCATACAGAAGGCAACTAATTGGTGTTTCTCCCACTGTTGTTTCTCTCTCTCTCTCCCCCTTCCTCTCTCTCTCAAATCAATAAACATATCCTCAGGTGAGGAAGAAAGGGAGAGGGAGAGAGAGAGAGAGAGAGAGAGAGAGGAGGGAGGGAGGGAGGGAGGGAGGGGGAGAGAAGAGTACTATAGTAATATATATAAGGTCTCTTTTGTGTTTTTTAAAGCAGCAACATATATGTAAATATATTAACATAACTATAGTTCTATATTAACGAAACTTTTATAAACTATAATTGTGTAAGTATATTACCATAACTATATTTATGTTAATGGTTAAAAAAAGGACCAAGTAGGAGAAGAAGGTAAGAGAGAACTTCCACATTTTACTCTCAATAGTTATATATTGTTAGAATCCTTTACAAGGAGAATATATGCTTATTCATCGGGCAATTGTTCAATTATTTTTTCTACACTTTTAAAGGGACAAGATTCCATGACTCTATAATTAGTAGGGATAGCACAATTCCGTGGAAGAAAGACCAACTCTTGTCTCAGAAAACCATTGGTTCGAACCCTAGGTATGTCCCTTTGAACAAGTCATCTGGCCTCTCTAAGCCTCAATGTTCTTTTTTGAAAAGAGCTTTCTTAAGATATAATTCACACACCAAACAAGCCCTTCATTAAAATTATATAACTCACAGAGTTTTTTAGTAGGTTCACAGGACTCTGAAACCATCACCACAAACTAATTCTAGAGCATTTTCATTCCCCGGAAAAAAAAACCCAAAAAAAAAGACACGTGCAGCTAGCAGTCAATCCCCATCAATTTCCTTTTCTGGGGGAAAAAAGGGGGGATTAGAGCCCTGGCCAGTTTTGTTCAGTGGTTAGAGCATTGGCCTGTGAACTGAAGGGTCCCGGCTTCTATTCCAGCCAAGGGCACATACCTCAGTTGCACGCTCGGTCCCCAGTCTCAGTCGGGGTGTGTGCAGGAGGCAACCAATTAATGTGCGTCTCTCACATCAATGTTTCTCTCTCTCTCCCTCCCCTTCTACTTTCTCTGAAAAGCAATGGAAAAAATATCCTCGGGTGAGGATTTAAAAACGGGGGGGGGGGGGGGGGGCGCTTAAAGGGGAGGGAGTACCCAGCAGATAGGTCTGTTATGAAAAATAAATAAAATCCATCCAGGCATCCAGCACAGGGCCTGGCCCTCAGAAGGTACTCATCGCTTGCCGTTTGAGTAAAGCTCAAGACAAAATGACACAGAAATAAGCAGAAAGACTGGACATGGTAGGAAAGTGTAGGAGGTGAGCAAACCCCCCGCAGCGCCCAGGAATACACTTGGTTCCTCTCCTCTGCGCACTTCCCCCTCGGAGCACGCCATGGCCTCCCCCTAATTCCACTGAATACAGAAAAATCAGGTATCGAGCCCAAAAGCACTCTTTTGAAAACATCAGCATTTGGGGACACAGTTTCGAGAGAAGCTTCTGGAGCAGAGCCGCAGCCTCAGCCCCGCGGAGAGCGCGGCGAGAGGTAAGGACACCGTGAGCTCCGTGGACGCGCCGAGGAGCTCTCCTGTCATGTTTCCACTTCTCAAAGGGAAAACAAACATGACGGGCGCTCATTTGGCTGCTCGAGCACTTTCCACTTAAATGGCAATTCCTGGAGCTCACCGCCTGCCGCCTGGAGTTATAATTTATTACTGCTCCTGTCTTATTCCCTGGCCTCGGCAGAAAGCAGAACCTGGCACCTACATTTCAGGACCCAGGAGAGGTAATAAAGTACAATTATGTAGAATTTATGATTAAGCCATAAATTATAGGTGCCTTTTACTTCGGTTGGTCAGCTAGAGTTTGGGGGAGGAAGGGAACGGGGTCAGAGGGAAAAATAACAAAAGGCTTTTCCTTTGAATGAAATGTCTCAACGGGGGCAGGACTGAGGGACACCTGGCGGATTTACTGAGATGCCACAGACTCAGAGCGACGCCCCAGAGGGGCCTCAGCTAAACTCCCAGCGGCCTCTGTTCTTCCTGCTCACAGGGCTGAGGACTCCAACCAGAGTGCTCCTGTTGACCCCAAAACAGAAGCAAGACCTATTTTCAGGTTATAGCCCATCGAAGGCTCCCAGAGCTCCGGCCCTGCTGCCTTAAGCCATGGAGATTTGTAAGGCAGTGAACCTCATTTATAAAAATCTCCCAAACAGGCTCAATGAGTAAACTCAGCCTCAACCCAGGGAAGACTATGGTTACCACAGAGTTCCGACTGGACAATGGCCAGATGCTAACCCTTCTCACCCTCAGGCGTCAACTGGTAAGATTCCCCTTTCCTATAGCCCCTTTGTGTGCTACAAAAACACATGCGGAAAAGTCAGGTGCAAAGCTGGCGAAACTCAGGGGTGAAGCATGTAGGAACACAGGTCTGACACTCTTCCGTCACCCACTCGCCTCCTTGGTTCTACAAATCCCCTCCCAGGTCCCAGTCTTCCTGAGTCCCCACATTCAAATAGTGGTCTGCAGAGCACAGTCCCCCACATTGCACTCAGCCTCACAACAGCCCTGGCAGCGAGTATCATCAGCACCAGTGTGACAGGGAAGGCAGAGGCTCCGAGACGTGCCAATAGTGCTACCCACAGACGGTGCAGGGAGTCTGGAACCTGCTCCCCCGACAGCAAATCCCACAGCGTTTTCAGTCTTTTGCCCCAAACTGTGGGTGAGGTAAAGCAAAACCAAAAAAGGAAGACCAAGCATTTCAAGTGATCCTGCTTTTTTCTCTTTTTTTGCAGTGGAATTTTTCCTGGGCAACTGAAGCTTTGAAGTGGCTGATCATTACAGTAACGACAGATATTTGAAAGTGAGACTCAGTTGGATTTAAGGAAACACAGGTAAAGAGACAAGATAGAACAGTCATGAATAGTGACAGGTAAAAAGTAATAATAAGTTAAGGGGGGGGGGGAGGTTTGCCCCAACTGTTTACCTAGCACTCACCTTTGTCCTGAAACATCCCACCTCCATGCCCGGCTCCTGGTTAATAAACATAATTGGGTCGATGTCCCTTGAACTGTATAATCTGTTCCACCAAAAACAAACCCACAGTTTGTCTGCAAGCCACTTTAAGTCCCTAAGTCCCAGGTTACATTCTGTCTATGGAAAACAGCTGTGGCCAAGTAAATCATCCTACTCTGAAAAAGACCAGAGTCTATTTTTTTCTCTCTCTCTAAGTGTGTTTTGAAGTCCTGGTTGGGAAATTAGTGAAAATTGTAAATCTGTTTGCAAATCTGGTCATGTCTAACTCCGAGATTAGGGCAGAGATTCCAATTTCAAAGTGAAACCGTGACAACTCCAGTTAAGCGTGTCCTCGGGCACCGCCAGCAGGGCCTTCACTCACCCTCGCAGGAGCTGGATTTATTACAGGCACCCGGCTCGCTCCCCATCAGACACCCCCGAGTATTTACTTGAGACAGCAGGGCTCGGCCCGCACTTCCTCTGCAGACCAATATATTATTATAAATTGAGCTAAACTGTTTCCTTTTCATAAGTGCTATGAAGTTCAGATTTCAGATATCAACACAGGGCTGAGGTCCCTCCACGGGGCTCCTGATAGTACTTGGATTTGCAAAAGGGAGCATTCGACCACTGTTGCTTTTTTTGTTTGTTTGGTTGGTTTTGTTTAAGAGAAGATGGAGGATTCCCTTTAGAAATCCTATATGACATCTTAGTAAGAAAATATATTCTAGATGCAAACCTTGGGTCCATTGAGCTGTGCCTGGCCCAGGTCAGGAGGGTACCAGCCATCTCACCCATGTCTGAAGGCAGGAGTTGGGAAATCAGGATTAGACATTGTGTTTGAGCTATGAGACCCTATAAAATAACACTCACTCCTTCTGTTCATCACCTACAATAGCGAAAGGGACCAATGTATATTTTAAAATGTATATGCATTGTAACACATCAGTCAAAAGGACAATGGAAGTATTTAATATTTTCACTATTAACCTACTTCTGAGGCAAGAAAAAGACACATAACTTTAAAAAGAAATGGAAAAGAAAGAAGCAAGGCCCACTGTCGTCACCTTCGTTTGTTCCCTTCCTGAGCAATTTAGTCCTAGAGCCTTTGAGGCACGGGCACCATGCTGGGGGGAGGGAGAGGAGGGCACAGAAGCCCGGAGCAGGGGTGAGCACCCGAGTGGGGAGGAGGGACAGCCCCGCACGCAGTGGCAGAGCGCAAGTGGGATAAAATGACAAGTTTCAGTCCATGCTTCTCACTAGCTGTGTAAACACTGCTAAGTAAATACATCAACCTAACCTTAATTTTTATTATTTATTTATTTATTTTTGCCATATAGGTAAGGTCTACTTCTTAGGATTACTGAGAGGACTGAAAGAATGCCTGACTTGGTATTAGTCCCCAGTAACTGTGGTTGTTACTCATATACTACTAATCATTCCAGGCATACATATGTGTAGAAAAAAGACTAAAATGAAATATACTGAAATAGGCATCAACCTGGTCTTCTTTCATCACGCACTTTCCAGAGTTTCTTTTCTCTAGAATGAGAATAGATTACTTTTCAATCAGAAAAGAATACATGAGATGTTAATAAATAAATGGAAGATGGCTGAACTTTCACAATGTGTATTTACTACTTTCATAAACAGAAAATTAATAAAGCTATTAAAATGGCACTGTTCTGACTCTCATTTCTTTTAAGGATGCAAATCGCTAATAGAAATCCTGAACAAAGTATCCCAAGGAAAGCAGTTTATTGGCTGAAATGAACACTTACTTATACTCAAGATAAATATCCATATCTGGGAAGTACATTAAAAAATGAAATAGTAAGCTGTTTTACCTACAAATGAGACTCATCAATGGGGTAGAGATTTCAGAATAGAAACTTCATTCCTGAGGCAAGCAGAGGAGAGGCAGAGGAAGATAGGACCTTAACCCTAAAAACACGCCCACATAGAGATTTTAGTGTATAGGTTAAAGTCTAAATGGTCCATCTTAGAGTAGATAAAGCACTGTACAGATGCTCCTCAACTTATGATGGGGTCACCTTCAGACAAACTTGTTTACGTTGAAAGGACTGTAAGTTGAAAATGCATTTAATGCACCTAACCTACTGAACACCACAGCTCAGCCCAGCTCACCTTGAAGGTACCCAGAACACTTACATTAGCCTCCCGTTGGGCAAAATCACCTTGTTGCCCAGCATCTTGAGAGAGTATAGTACTGCATAGCACTAGCCAGGGGAAAGATCAAAACTCAAAATTCAAAATTCCAAGTATGGTTTCTACTGAAAGTTTATTGCTTTCGCACCATCATAAAGCCAAAAAATCGTAAGTCGAACAATCGTAAGTCGGGGGGTAGCTGTACATGAAACCTGAAACCTATTCTGGTCCCTGATCTGCCTCCTAGTAACTGAGTGACCTTAGACAAATTACTTAAGAGAAAAACAATCCCTGCACTGTCCCCCTCACAGGGTTGTCTGGAGACTGCATGAGACTGCTTAGGTGAAACTGATTTGTAAACTGTAAAGCGACGTGCCAATGGAAGGCAAGAGATTTGGCGCTTACTTAGATCCGTGTTCAACAAATGCAGGAATCAGCCCAGGAGGAGAATTTAAGAGGTAAAGGGACACAGCATTAAGTACCAGGGACTCCCACTGTGAGAAGGACATTCCCTACAAAATGATCTTCCCATCTTCCTGCTGACATCAAGGAGAGGGTCTCCGGGAGGTGCCATTACACAGCTAACTCCTCTCTAACAGTCACTAATCTCTCTTCTTAAGACAGAACAGGATTCAGACTCAGGGTCTTCAGCAAAAAAAAAAAAAAAAAAAAAGAAGAAAGTGGCAGACACAATACTATTTTAGTTTATAGATTCATAAAACTTTCTAATTACGCCAAATGATACTGGCTTTCCATTTAAAATAGTAAAATATAATCTCCCACTAAAATAAATTCCATTTTTAAAAAGTGAGCTAATTTAGAGAGAAATATTAAATAAGTGATGGTAAGGTAGTGCATGGATATGGCAAGAACCTCGGAGCTGGTGTGCAAATGACAAATTTGGAAAATACTTAACGAGGTAACGGCCTAAAGAGCTATTGCAACATCCGAATTCCTAGAAGGCAAGGACCAAGGTTTGTCCATCTCCAGGATCCCCTCCAGACCTGATGCAGCAGGTAGAACCCAGGGGGCAACAATCTGGTCATAAACTCTGGGTGAGAGCACAGTGCTTCCCGGCTCTAACACCGGCACATGAGCGGATCCCCCAGCAGGTGAGAGCGTGAAACCCGGAGTACGCAGCAGCTGCGGCCAGGGGACAGCAAACCTCGAGCAGTTCTAGGAGTAAAACAGGGTACTGCCTGTCGGGAAACAGTAGAACACCCGAAACCAAACCACGAAAGTCAGAGCAAAGGAGCACAACAAAGCTCCCCGCACTGCGCGGCTTCGGTTCGCGAACCTCGCTCACAACTGCTTCGGGGAGCGCTGAGGGGCGAGTGCGGAGAAAGGCCTCGCTGGCAGGGCAGCGCTTCCCGAGGAGACGCCAACTCCAAAACTGGGGGGAAAACCTTCTCACTAAGAACTTCTACAGAGAGAGAAATATTTTTCAAACTTCACAGGGATAAGTTGACTTAGGTGATTTAGTGGCTTTAAGACTCCTGAAAAGTGTTTAGAACATTTGTGGGAACTCCAGAAACACTGAGAACGAAAAGTAACTTTTAAAAATTAGCAGTATCTCATAAAACAAACAAACTAGTTACATGTGTAAGTTTCGTTATCACTACAAAATATGTGAAACGCAAAAGATATATTCAAAATATGTACCAAATAATGTAAAACTTAGGCCCTGGAGCATCAGCATGGTCCCGAGCCCCCTAATTACCAAGCATGAAGTAGCAGTCTCCCTGGTGAAGGGGTATCGCCAAGCCAGGTGTCTCTATGTCCCAGGAGATCTTGAAACCAACGTGCCAAACATCGGGATCTCTGCCTTCGAGTGGAGGGTCATCCTCACTCTCCTCGTCGGGGTCTGTCGAGAGACGAGAGGTATCAGAAAGGAAATGTTTCCTCCAGAGTTCTGGGTACTATGATAGTTATCTCAGGAATAACTGAAGTGTTAATAAAAATATCTTCCTTTTATGTCATATTTTTAAAAAAAAACACATTCTTTAGAATGTTCTTAACATGTCATTTATTTTTTAATCAAAATATTTTAACATGGTGAGGAAATAGCCACAGATATCAAGGGGGAAAAAGAGATTATTTTGTTAAATTCCATGCAAATAAATTAGAAAAATCTAGATTAAATGGTTAGCTTTTAGGAATTAATTAATAATAAAGTCCACCCCAGAAGAGATGCAAGAGCTAAACAAGACACAGAAGATACAGAGGAAGCTGTCAAGGAACTATCTTTCAGGAAAACACAGGCCTAGAGAATCACAAAGGAGAAACTACCAAACAATTATGGAGTGATTTCAATACACTTGAAATTGTCGAAGAACATAAAAAGAAAAAAGTTTCCAAATCTTTCATGCAGACATCAAAATCCAAAAAGAAAAACACACACACACACACAACCAGTCTCACATCTGAAAATCAATGCAAAATTCCTAAATAAAAAAACCCCAGAATTCAAATCCAGCATCATATTAAAATAATAATGGTCCACACGGAAGGAGAACTCATTTCAGGAATACAAGCATAGTTCAATATGCAAAGACTTATACCTAAAATTTATCATATTCATAAATTTTAAAAAATCATGAGTTACCAGTGGTACACAAAAGTACTCAATAAAACTTATCTTTTCATAATGAAAACCTCAATAAAATAGAGGTAGGTGGCTAGTTCCTGAACATGATAAAATACAGATCTGCTCAACCCCAAAGCCAGCATCATATTTTAACAGGGAAACATTAGAAACGTCCTCAAAGTTAGGAATTAGAAAACAATGTCCTTTTTATCACCACACGGCTCATCATTACTCTGGAAGGAATGGCCCACACCACGGTGCCCTCTGGAGTGGCATAACAGGGGAGCCCTACACAGACAGGAAAAGAGGTAAAATATGTTTTAATAAGAAAAATATTCTTTTGCAAATGATATGATTACTTATCTGCAAATCAAACAGGAAAAATATATCCCAAGCAACAGGCAAATTAAGAAAATGCTAGCTTCAAAAGTGTGCATATAAAAATATCTAGTAAGATTCTTATGCGTGAACTGTCTATATGAAGAAAAACTTTAAGATATTATTAGAGGAAACAAAAGAATATTTAAACAAATGTAATGACCTATTATTTTCTTGGGAAATAAGACTGAACATCATGGGAATGTCAGTTCTCCCTAAATTCATCCATAATGACAGAGGTGAGTGGGGCTGGTAACTAGGCAAGCTGATGACACAGTTCACAAGAAAACATAAATAAGCCAGAACCACCAGCTCTCTGCACATCTATAGGAGGAGCACAATATTCAAATAGGATAATAGGTAAAAGTTATGAAGGTAAAACACGTAAAAGGAGATAAAATGAGTTTGTAAACATAAAAAAGATATCCAAACTTATTCCTGTAAGTTCAAACTAAAGCTACAGTAGGTATTTTTCACCTATCAAATCGGGAAATATCAAACACTTTGATAAAATATGGTGTTAGCAAAATGGCATACCATAATCTCTGTAGAGGACAATTTGGCAATACCTATCAAAATTAAAACGCAGAAACCCTTTGAACTTGGAGGAGTTCCACTCTTATGAATATGTGCTAAAATTTCTACTTGATGAGGCTGCAAAACGGCTTTTGAACAAGGACATATATTGTAGCTGTGTTTATAAGAGCAAAAGATCAGAAATAACCTAAATATCCATCAATAAATCTCTGTCCCTCTGTGGTCAAATCAACTCTTAACTCCTTAACTTTAAAAAAGGTGATTTTAAGCTGCAAAGAAAATGATTTTCAGGCAGTTTTAACACTACAGTGTAAGGTTATTCCAATAAGTGGTCATCTTGATAGGCTCACAGGCTGCTTGGCTACTTTCCCCTCTAACTTTCATCCTAAACACTCTTCTCAATGTGGCACCAATAAAGTCTTGAAGGACAAACAGAGACAGTAATTGCAATCAGTGTTTCCCGATGTTTTCCATAAATCCAGCACCTTTGAAATGTGCTCATTAAAATAATGTTCTGCTGAAGCTTTGTTCCCCCTTTGGGCTGGGTCAGGAGGAGGGAAGCTGTAGGTTTGATCAATTTTTTATTGCATAAGCAGAGTGTTGCTCACTTTCTCAATAAAATCCACTTGTAATTATCTATAGCAAGTGCAAGCGATTCCTCTTGCCCCGTGTTATTTTGGAAACGAGCAGAAGCAACAGACTCCTATTTGCCTTAAAGCCTCCATAACACTGAAAAGCTTTTAAGTGTCTCAGTGTGTCTGGTGCACTCCCAGCTCCGGCTAAGCAAAATGTTACAGAGGTCAAAGACGTACCAAAATTCAAAACGCGAAGTTTAAATATAAGTTTCTAATGTCTAACACTCCTTCTCCTCCCAATTAACCAATTTGATTTTTTATGCTACATAGTTTTTAGAAAAAATTAGTTCCACTTAATAAAAAATAAATGGCATCAAATATGTTGTTTACATTTTTATAGCTACATGTAACCACTGTTACAGAGGAAACAAAGGCCTAAGCATGAAGGAAGAGGTGACAGTTCTAATCAAAACATATCCCTTGGATTTTCCTTCCATATTTAATAATACACACCATTAATATTGTGTCAATAATTTCCCTGATATGTAAGTATATATTCATCATCACCACACATTAAAAAATAGCCCTATTTCTTTAGCCAAGTGCTAAGATTTCTAAGACTCTGGTCCTGCAAATTACTTTCTCTGCTCCCTGAACCCCACCCCAGAGAGGACTGAGTAGCAGCAGGCCCCTTCCTGTCCACGTCACAGATCTTATGGCAGGAGAGATCCAGAAGTTGCAGGTGGTCAGCTGGCATATGAAGCCTAATGATGCTTTCTCTGCCCAGAGTTCATCTGTGATATTCCAGTGTCTGGGACGGGGACTCTGTTGGGGTTTTTTATTTTATTTGTTTTTTAATTTAAGTATAATTGATATACAATATCATACTGGTTATATTGGTTTCAGGTTTACAATAGAGTCATTTGCCATTTTTATACCTTCAATTGTGATCACCCCACTAATTCTAGTAATCATCCATCACCGTGGATACTTATCACAATATTACTGACTACAGTCCCCTGCCCCTTTTCACCTGGCCCCCACCCTTTCCCTTCTGGTAACCATCCCTCTGGTTTCTGTTTCTATAAGTCTGTTCTTGTTTCATTGCTTTCTTTTGTTTTCAGATTCTGCGAATCTGTTTTGTAAAATGGCAGGAGACAGAAGGTGAAATGGGAAGGCGTGAGGCTGGGAAGACACACAGGATGGGAATGGCGGGTGGGTGTGTGAGAACATAATCCATGCTGAGCTGCAGGAATATCATATGCACAACCTGGATTTGCAAGAGAAGAAGCTAGAGAGACGGGTAGAGGCCAGGATGTGGAGGGCTCTGTGAACCACTTGCGGACTCTAGACTTGTGCTGAGGGCAGTGAAAGACCCAAGACTTTCCACAGATCAGAGCTGCTGTTCAGAATGATCCCTCTGGAAGGTAGAAACCCCGAGGACCAGACTTTGTTTAATTTTTCTAAACAAATTTCCAAAGTAATGGCAAATGGCATAAGCCACAGAACATGTGGGAAGCCCTCCTGAAGGACTGTCCCCGGGAAAGAAAGATTGGCCAAGGAGAAGCCTCCCTGGAAGAGTTCTACAAGGTGGAGGTGCCTTCTTGTTGGGTGGGGGGACAGGAGGCAAGCTTGCAGCTGACACGAAGCAGGACACTCCTTCCCAGCCACTGAGGAATGAATGAACATCTGAGAAAATGGAGAATTCGGATAAGATGGAAGGGAAAAGGGAAACCTAATCAGCCCCAGCTCAGAATCTGTAACAAGAAGCTGCTCCCAGGTGCCTCAGAAGAAGCAATGCAGGACGCACGTAGTCCCTTGACACAGATAAATTGAAAAAATTAATTAGAAGTTTTCTGGGATTTCAGGAGAAATATTGAAAACTACTTACTGAGAAACCTAAAGCCCTTCACCATGATGTCTGACTCTGTCAGCTTTCAGATTAAGCATTTGAAGAAATAAATTTTAAGATGTAAATAATTCACATGCATAGGAGAACCTCATTACATCGTGTTTCGTGGACTTGGCGGAAAAAGAGAAAGTGAGGAAAGGAAGAAAAATTGCTCTGGGGATCTCAGCTAATGCTTCAAAACCACTACATTGTCTAAAGTAAAGTATGAAATGAGAGGAAGCATAAATACTTCTCAAACAATACTTCCTCCAAGCCAGAGCTGCTAACGGAGGCTCCAGGACCTTGGGCACCCGGGAGACCTGGGAGCCTACGGGAGAGCTGTCTGCCGTTAGCAGCACAGAAGGCAGGCCACACGGGTGCATCCGAGGACGCCGGTTACCTGCTCATCTAGCGCGAGGCAAAGCTTCGCCCAGAGCGCAAAGCACCTGTCTCACACCGAGCTTCTCTCCTTCCCAAAACTCCTGAAAGGAAAAGAAAGGGGGTGACCGCAAAAGCTAGGGGCAGTCACGAGAAACTGGTCGGCCTCGAGAGAGGAAAGGCCTGCTCAAGAAGAGCCACAGGGCGAAGGGGCAGGTGCTGGAAGCCGTAACGGGCGCACCTGGAACCCGTGAGACCTCCGGTATTAGGATTAAGTGAGGCAAATCCTCATCTTTGAAAATTACGACTGTTTTGGTAAGACATTTGCTATTTGAAATCAAGTCTAAGCAGAGATGATAGTTACAGAAACCAAAGAGTTATTGGCATATGGACACAACGTACCACAAACTACTGGAAGAACAAAAAACTAACTGGGCAACAAATGCGTACTGATTTCCCATATACACAGACACAAAGGGAAAGCAAGCCACAAACCATGCCTTCAGAGAGCTACGGTTCTCATTCAAATACGTTTAAAACTCACGTATGACCATATGACCGCAGTCAATACAGTGGTTACTGCTGGGGGGAAGGATACATCGGAAAGGAGCATTTCTGGGGTGCCAGTATGTTTTATTTATTGATCTGCGCGCTAGATATGTTCACTCTGTGGCAATTCATCAAGCTGTATGTTAATGATCTATGTTATATTTCAGTATTTAAAAAAACAAAAACCACCTCTATAAACCTCTAGAGACCAGTTGGAAGGTAATGCTAAGGAAATCTCTCAGAGAGCATATTTAAAAACACAAAACCATTGAAAACAAGAAAGAGAATAAAATTTTAAAAATAAGAGGAACAGTCCAGAAGGTTCAATAACCAAACCATATGGATTCTAGAGGAAAGAGAAAACTTGAGAGGAAGAAATAATCAACAAAGTAATTCAAGAAAAAGTCCCTCATTGAAGAGCACGAGTGTGCAGACTGAAAGGACCTACCAAGTGCCAGTATCACGGATGGAAAGAATCCTGAGAAATTATAAAACATGAGAAAAAATGGAACAAAACATAGTCCCATAAAGGATAGAGAAAGATCCGAACTCTCAACATGAACACTGGAAGGTAAAAGACATTGGTGCAATGCCCTCTGAAGAAAATTCTACTGGGAAAATACGTCCTACCAGTATTTCTACACTGAAAATATACACACATGTCAAGGGAGAATAAAGGTGAATTAGGATAGTCAAGGTCTCAAAGTTTAAGCACCCAAGTAGCACCCTTTCTAAAGAAACGAGGAGATGCTCCCCCCAAATAAAGAAATTGGGAAAGAGGGGGCCATGGGACGCAGGGGCCCCACTGGAGTCCGCTGACGGGACATCACAACATGGCACAACCGTGCCTGTCTCCTCTGACAAGCCACCCAGACTCTAAGTCCCACTAGAAGGTGTAGAAGGTAACCATCCAGGCTGAAGCAGATCCGAAGATGCTGGAAGCTACTCCCAAGAACATTTGAAGACACTTCTTGGAGAAGCTATTTCTCCAAGAAAATGAACATCTGATGCTCCTGAAGCTCTTGAGAGGAGACAGCACGGGACATCGCTGGCGATGACGGCACTGAAAACCACTCAACCAGCAAAACGCAAGGCCACCATCAGCAGAGACCACTGTCAAAAACCAAAACGCGGTCAAGGAAAGGAAGCTGGTCAACGGTTACGACAAGGCTCAGGGTGGCACTTTCACGGACATGGTAACGATGAAGACCGAAAGCCGACATAACCACAGTTACAGCCCGCCTGTCACGGGGCGATGGGGACCCTGAAGGGCGTACACGTGCAGGCAGACAGGGAGGGACAGGGGCCTAAGTCCACCCTCACTTTCCACAGCAGGGAGCCTACGAACAGTGCCCCAAACAAGGTAAGTATAATGCTTTCTTTCGAAAGCACTGCCTGAAAGAGGAGAGTAGAAATGGAGAAAAGGCACAGAGGACTGCTGTTTTTTCTTAACAAACCTCATACTTCTGGAGGAAATGGGTATATATGTTCATTATCCTGATGGTGGCGGTGGTTTCTCAGGTGTGTTAAAACTTACGAAATTGTAAACTTAATACGTGTGCAGTTTACTGTATGTAAATTATATCTCAAGAAAGCTATTGAGGGAGGGGGGACATCGGCCACTCTTGGTGGCCAGCTTTGACAAATGGGAGATGTCAGGTCTTCCTTTGTCACCGGCACTGAGCACCGCCACTCTGTTCCAGTGCATGACCCTTCTAGCCTGGATGACTGCGACAGCGTCAGCTCTCCTGCTCCCGGGTGCCTCCCTTCTGTCACAACTGCGGGCTCCCGTCTCCCTCCAGGACCAGCCACGCATGTCACACAACAGGACCAGTCACGCATGTCTCCCTCCAGTTTGCACACAACACCACAGGGCCCTAAATTCCGCCCACCCCACCCCTAGCCTTGCCTGGCCTCGCTCCTGCTACTTTCCCTCTTCTCTGACATGTTCCGTCCGCACTTGCTGCTTCTGAAACTTGCCAACATCGTGTCCCCCCAGCGGCGTCCCTGCTCGTAGGACAGCCTGCCGCCTCTTCCTGCGCTCACGCTCCGCTTCCAGCCTTTGCTCGGGTGCCTCCTTATAAAGGGAGCCTGGCTTTCCTTAACCGCAGGCCTGTGCCCCACCTTGTCACACAGCCCACGGGTTTGTTTAGTTTCTGTCTCTCCTTGCTAAAACATAAGCTCTACAGGGGCAGGGATTCTGGTTCATTGTTAAATAGTAGATGCTTCCTGTTCACCAGATAAATCACTGCACGGGGGTAAAAAAATGCATAACTTATAAGACCAAACAAGCTTTGCTGAGCAGAGAGGCTAAGCGACTTCACAGTGAAACAAGGTGAGCGAGCATTGAAACCTTGGACAGGAATGCTGAGAGGCTGAGAAAAACATAAAATACCAGAGCATTTTTTAAAATGGTGAATGCTCCCAGCTCCTAAGCTGCAATTACAACGTAGCTTTCCAGGGTCTCAAAGATGCGCTAAGAAACATAAAGATTAACAATTATGGGAACTAATTTTCACCCTTAAGTGGATTCAGCTTTCCCCAAGTGAAAGCCATGAATGGGTATCTGAGAGTTAAAAAGAAAATCCTGGCAAAGTCTCCACTTTCTAGCCTGTCACGAAGCCCTTCATGGGAGACTGAGAAAATAATATAAAAAATCTCAATATTTTGGCAATCTTTGGCAATTAAATATCTTAGGAGCTGGTTTTCCTATAAAGACAATGTCACAGAAAATGTGTCCTTCCAAGTAAACAAAAATGGTAACCAAGAGTTATTTTGTTTAAGTGATCTTTCTGAAGGTGTTCCAGCCTAAGAAGAAGGTGTAGGGACATATTAAACAATGATTTTTAATTCCTTCCCTGGTGAAATTTGTTTATTTTACACATATGTGTGTCCTGGAGTAACTAGCAATTGCCAGCAAAGCTGGAATAGGAAAATCAAACTCTCTGCCCATTTATGCGTGGTTCCCCAAAGCCATTCCTGATTAAAAATTGTACCATTTCAATCTTCCTGCTGGAGAGATGCATTAACTAGGACTGCTTGGGAAGCCAATGAATTTAGTGTATAATTACACATATCCTAGACAAATTACTTCTCAATGACCCCTATTCACGGAAATAAACCGGAGGGATGACTGGCTCACCATAAACCTACATGAAGATTTCACTGGGGAAAGGTATTGAGAGCAAAGTCCAGAAAGACCTTAAGCCTCACCTGAATTTAATTTCAGCAGGAAGTGATCGCTTCTTTTCCAAACTCCCAGTGCATTTTACAGGAATCTTTCCTGCTGCACATGATGCTCTCTCATCACTAAGTAACTACGTGACCTTGGACAAGCCACTTCCATTCTCCCCACCTCCATGCTTTCATATGTGAAATGAGAGGCTTGAGCTGGGTGACTTCAAAGGCCCTTCCAGACCAGATGTTTCACCGTTTCATCGTTACAATCACAAGAGTGCGCCTTAACTCACCTACCCTCTCAAGGCAAGAAAGGCATTTGGTTGACCTTTGAGTTCTCCACACTGCCTAGAACAGAACCTCCCCTAGCAAATGCTCAGCAAACAAGTTCAAGGACACAGAAAACAGTCCAGTTGTCTGAAATGTCCACTCTCTGCCCTTTTTAAGCCCTTCCCAACCCCAAACTTGATTTTAACCCAAGTGGCTCTCTTCAAGTCCACCTTAACACACCTCTGGCAGGATTCTAAGGAGGCAGAGAAATAAGCATATCACTTGCCACCTGGAAGGAGTCACTTGGAAAAAATGTGCCACCAAAAAATTTCAAGGCACAGGCATTGTAAACCATCTGACCCAACATCACGCATGTAGCTAGAGGCCTCGAGAAAGGTTCCATTGCAGAGAGCGAATGCATTCTAATCACCCAAGGGTCTGTGTAGAAAGATCCAGCAGACGCTACGGGGGGAGAGAAGAGAGGGTGTCGGGACGCGCAAGGAAGAGCAAGTAGAACAATCCCTTAACCTGTCCAGAGGTGGACATTTAAAAAAATCCAAATCCCAGAGATATCTATACTGCAGGGACAGGAAATACCGGCTCATTAGGCATTCAGCCAGAGTGTTAGGACTCTGAAGCCAAATGCCTAGGTTCAAATCCTAGCTCTACTAATTCACAGCTCTATAGCTGTGGTAAAGCAAATTATCCTTCTGTGCCTCAGTTTCCCTGCCTGTAAAATGAGAACAACAGTAGTACTTCGTTCATGGGGTTGTTGTAAAAGCTGAATGAGTTAATACATGTAAAATGCTTATACTAGTGGCTGATAGTAGGTGCTCGATAAAGAAAAGCTCCCAGTCTTACTATTATTATTAGATAGACTTTTGGGAATCTCAGGGGTTACAGATTCCAATTCTGCAGTTCCCTCCTCCAGGTGATAACTAAAGGATAAACCTTTATATATTTATGTGTATTTGTGCATTTTATCAGTCTTATCTACTCCCGACCACAGAAACTATTCATTAAAAAATTTAAATTCCTTTCTGAGAGATATTCTAGATTTCAAAACCTACGCAGTCACCCACACTCTGGGAGGACAATGGGACTATTAAGCTGTGGGGCTGAGAGGACCTGAAGCACAAAGACACCTTTGTGGCGGACCCAGCCGCCACACACCAGTGCCTCAGCTTCAGAGCGCTGCCTCCTCCTTAGTAAAGAAACTAACAAACTCCAATGTTGGTTCACATCAGAGCTCTTGGATACGATAGTTCCTACACCCCTGGCAAGGCCTTTCAAAGATCACAGGATCTCAGCTCTTTCCATTAGGACAGCATCAAATCCCCTGGAAGCAATATTCTTGGGCCAGCATCATTACTTGAGACGCCAAGGAAACTGGTGAAATTTCCAACCACTGATCTGGTTCCTTGCTTCGGACTGAAGGCATCAGGTAAAGTTAGAAAATATTGTAGCTATCCTGAGGAACATTCTGAGACTGAGAAATGGTAAGAAATTTAAAGAAAACCATGAGAATTTCTTGTTCAGATCGCTTTTTCCAAAACAGTCATTTTGGTAACAAAGAAAAACTAACACCCACCAGATCCAATTAAAAAACCAGTTGTCAGAAAACAGTAACCCTTAAAAGTTCCTGTTCATTCCCCCATAGGATGTCTAGAACTCTGGTTTTCTAAGCACCTTTCAACACACAAGTAGAAGAGATAAATGGACAAGCAAGCTAAACCTAGGCCTTGTAATCCTTTGTCAAACGATCAGGCAGAAAAGAAAGTTGGCAGTGGTCAGGCTGTGTCAATAGATTCAACTACCTTTTTAATAGTCCTGCTCTGAAACCCAATAGAGACCCCAAACACACAGAAACCGAACAGCAGAAGGAAAATTGGGGTGAGCCACAAAAAAACATAGCCTCTGATCTGTGCTCCGAGGGAACCAGATTGAGCAAGCGGGAGACCAAGCTGGCCACACTCACCCTATTGGGTCTAAACCCACAGGACGGCTCAGGGGGCTGGAGAGTTTCCCGAACAGAGAGGACAGTCTGCTTACAGAGCCCACCTCTGCGGCTTGTGGCAAGGAAGGGCAGTAGTCAGAAGGGGAGGAAGCCAAGAACACGTCCATATTTGACAAATCGCTCCCGTCGAGACAGTGATGCCAACCATAATAAAACATTTTGGCAAGACGGGGAAAGTGCACCTGGGGGAACCTGCAAAGATTTGACAGATTTTTGTTTTCCCAGCCCTTTATCAGCAAGTTAATTAGATCGACTGTTCAACCTACTCCACGCTTTAGACAAACGCTCTTGACTCTCCGGGGCACGGGAGGGACAAATGACAGTCCCGCTTACAGGCGACAACGACTCCTGTACACAGCATGACAATGAACCAGGCAGCCCCGCTGGGTGAGAAGAGGGGTACTCTACAGACATGAGGCTGTGGGCACCCCCCGTGACCACACGCGGACACAGGAACGCGCGCACGCTCCCGTGCAGGTCCGGAGCCCCGGCCACGCGCCAGGGCGGCCGCCCAAGCGGGCCGTACCTTCACAGCTGTGACTGTACACGGCCACCGCTGACCTGTCCACCAGGTTTTCGTCGTGGTGCCAGCTCACTGCCATCTTGCCCATGCCAAAGTAAGGCTCCTCTTTCAGGTACGGCATTTTCCGGGGATCCATGAAATTCAGCAAGGTCACGTTGTACGCAGATCTGCTCCTAATGTCCACCTCATCGGGTCCGTCGAAAGCCCCCATGCCCACCCCGGGGAAGTCGGGGCCAATGCACACGGGCACGTCGTCGATGTTGGCCCTTTCTCGGGCCACGAGCTCCTCCCACGCCTGGATGGTCTCGGCCTGCAGGTAGCGGTTGAGCCTGAGGAGGGCCTGACAAGCAGCGGCGATCTCCGCCTCGTGGTATTTCACGCTGGAGCCCTTCACCGGCCAGGGCACCGTGAAGAGCCGGGTGTTCAGGTACTTGTAGGTGCAGCCGGGGTCGCCGACGAGGATGCGCGAGACCGGGGTGAGCAGGTCTTTGCCTTGGATGCGCACCAGGTCCCGGAACAGGCAGCCGTGCTTGCGGAGCGCCGCGAAGGCCTCCCGCACCTCCCGGTGCAGCCCCTCGGGGACGCCGCCCGCTTCGCGGAGGATCAGTTTCGGGTACTTCAGCTGCCACTGAAACAAAACCGGAGCAAAAAGGAGTGTTTATGGATAGTGGTGATTTTAATAGTCCCAAAAGTAAGTTTCTTTATAAGCATTAGGGGTAAAATAAAAAAATTAAAAACTGTCCAGTGGTATTTCTAAAGAGGGTTCATGTCTCTCTAGCCTAAATCAGAAGACTAAGTTAAACAAACATCACCAACTCCACAGCTGCAACTTTCAAGTCCAAGCTCAATTAAGGATCTTTAATAAAGAAACAAAATGATATAATAACTTGGGCTTTGACCCCTCAAGCTCCCTCTACGGCCATTTCTCCCCACCCTCAATCTGTCTTCCAGCCTTTGGCCCTCCAGCAAACAATTTCATTAACTGCTTGTCACCCACATATTGAGAGCCTACTATGTGCCATATACTATTCTAAGCCTCCAGAGCATGAGGGGTTTTTTTATTTTTTTAATTTTAGATTTTTTATTGATTTTTTTTTTCGAGAAAGAGGGAGGGAGAGGGTGAGGGAGAGAAACATCCATGTGAGATCAAGACTTCAATCGGCTGCCTCCTGCAGGGCCCCTACTGGGGATTGAGCCCACAACCCAGGCAGGTGCCACGCCGGCCAGGGGCAGAGCATGAGCTCTTAACCACTAGATTGCATGGTCTCTCAGCAAGTGACAGACTGGTTTCTGCTTCCACACTGTCAGTGAAAGAGAAAGTTACTTCTCATTGGGAGTTGGACACTAAGATCTATGAACACAGGAGCCACGACAATTTTGTTCACAGCTCTAATACCAGTGTCCAGAATGTACTCACTACATTTTCAATGAGTGAGTGAGTGATTGAATGAGTGAGGCATCCCACTGACATTTAGAGAGTTGTAATAGTTTACTGATGTCACTGGAGGAGAGGCCTGTAAGATGAGCCTCTCTAATATGGAAATATGTGGATTTACTGGTGCGGTTTACAGCGAAATTGCCTTTTCAGCCATCACTTCTGCCTCCTCAGACTTGACATATGAATTGGTATCAAGCCAGAGTCCCCCCATTCCCTACAGTGAAACTGATTTCTTTTTTTAAACAAAAACACAGGGGTTTGCATTCACCCTTATAAAACTTAATGTGACTGGTTGCTTCTGAGTAGTGTGCTGCCCACCATTTATGACATACATTCCTTCTATATCTTTGTTCAATAATTACCATTTGTGTGATAAATAGGGCAAGACCATTTACTCTCCCAAACTTTCTTTTTCATTCAAAATATGTCTACAGAGCACCTATGAAATACTTGACAGAGATTAGGTTCCTGCCCTCACAGAGCTTTCTACCATATCTTGTAAATAAATAAGAAAAAGTGATCCCAAACTGAGTTAAGTATTAGACCTGAAACAAAGTAGGAGGAAATCTTAGTGTAGCCAACGGTCTCGGAGAAGCTGGCATTTAAGCTTAGATCTTCAGGAAAAGAAGGTACCAGCCATGTAACAAACTAGGTAAAGAGCACCCCAGGAAGAGGGGCCAAAAATTACGCAGCATTATTTACAACAGCCAAGATCTGGAAGCAGCCCAAGTGCCCGTCAGGAGATGAGTGGGTAAAAAGCTGTGGAGTTCCACTCTGCCATAAAAAGGAAGACAGTTTTACCCTTTGCGACAGCATGGATGAACCTGAAGAGCGTTATGCTAAGTGAAATAAGCCAGTCAGAGAAAGAAAGATAACATTATAATTTTACTCACGCAGAATTTAATGAACAAACTGAACTACTGAGCAAAAAAGAGACAGACCCAAAGAGCAGGCAGACAGCTCTGGTAGAAGGGGGGCCTCAGAGGGACTAGGGGAGTGGAGGGATTGAGCGAAAAAGAGAAAAAGAGAGAGGCCTGATGGGCAGTGTGGTGACTGTGGGGGGGGGGGGGGGTGGAAGACGGCAGAGAGGGATACATGCTGATGGAAAATAAAATAAAATTTAAAGAATAATAATAAAAAAATAAAAAGCATAATTGCAATATGCCAAAAGAAAACCATGGAAACAAACTGTTTTATAAACCTCAAAGCACTGTATAAAGTAAATTATTTTTTCTTTAAATACAAAGGCACTGAGGATGGAGACCAGCCTGTCTAGAGACAAAAAGGTGGCCAGTTGAACTAGAACCAAAAAGTGAGATGAGATGATGAGAGAGATGAGATGAGATGAGATGAGATGAGATGAGATGAGATGAGATGAGATGAGATGAGATGAGATGAGATGAGATGAGATGAGATGAACAGGAGGGGAGAGGGCGGGTCACACCTGGAGGTCAGAGCGAGGACCCTGACTTGACTGCATGTGCCCTGAAGAATTCAAGGGAGAAGAGTAACTTCTCCCGGGCGTGGAATGGAAAGGGGCAGGTGTGACAGGAGACTATCCTATTGGGTGGGTGCAGCAGTACCCACCCAGCAGAAGAGTGGGGCTGGGCTGGATTCAAGACAGAGATGAAACGGACATTTCACTGGCACAGCAAAAGGATGTGCTTCTGGACTAGCTGTGAGGGATGAAGAAGGGAAAGGAGCTATGGGTGACATCCAGATTTCGGAATTTAATAAATGAATAAACAGTTTACTATTTTTTGAAATAAGAAAGATGGGGGCAAAACAGAAGTGGTGGTAGGAGCAGAGAGGGACTCCGTGTTGGAGCTGCAGCCCTTAAGATGCCTACGAAGTCCTCCGGTGGAAACAGCAGCTGGAGCTCGGAGGACGGGGCTGCGGGAATCAAGGTGGGAGCTGTGGGTGCACAGCTGGCATCCAAAGGGCGGAAATGAATGAGATCTCCCGGCAAGCACGGAAGGGGGCGCAAAGCCCGGCTGAGGCGCGGAGGAAGGCCCGCGGGGGACCAGGTGGAGAGCCAGGGGAGTGTGTTAGTGCAGAAGGCGGAGAGGGGTCTCCCTGAAGGCCGGGTGTCAGTTACGGCGACTGCCCGAGAGGCCAGGAGACAAGGACAGAAATGGTCCACGGGATCTGGCAGCGTGGAAGTCACTGGTGACAATGACAAGGCGATTTCTGCAGAGCGGTGGGCATGAGAGTGAGAGAGGACAGTAGGCTGATGACGGAACGAGAGGGAGAAGTGGAGGCAGCACGGACAGGTCTGAGCGACGCTGCTGCGAAGGCCAAGGGAAGAGCGGAGCTGCTGAGAACGGGGTGCTGCACAGGGACAGCCCCTAACAGGGGCTCAGAGCACGCTGAGCTCCCCAGAGGGTGCTCCACAGAGAGGGCCCCTAACAGGGGGCGCAGAGTATGGCTGAGCTCCCCAGAGGGTGCTCCACAGGGACGGCCCCTAACGGGGGGCGCAGAGTATGGCTGAGCTCCCCAGAGGGTGCTCCACAGGGACGGCCCCTAACGGGGGGCGCAGAGTATGGCTGAGCTCCCCAGAGGGTGCTCCACAGAGAGGGCCCCTAACGGGGGGCGCAGAGTATGGCTGAGCTCCCCAGAGGGTGCTCCACAGAGAGGGCCCCTAACGGGGGGCGCAGAGTATGGCTGAGCTCCCCAGAGGGTGCTCCACAGAGAGGGCCCCTAACGGGGGGCGCAGAGTATGGCTGAGCTCCCCAGAGGGTGCTCCACAGAGAGGGCCCCTAACGGGGGGCGCAGAGTATGGCTGAGCTCCCCAGAGGGTGCTCCACAGAGAGGGCCCCTAACGGGGGGCGCAGAGTATGGCTGAGCTCCCCAGAGGGTGCTCCACAGAAAGGGCCCCTAACAGTGGGTGCAGAGCACGCTGAGCTCCCCAGAGGGTGCTCCACAGAGAGGGCCCCTAACAGTGGGTACAGAGTGCGCTGAGCTCCCCAGAGGGTGCTCCACAGAGACAGCCCCTAACGGGGCACAGAGCGCGCTGAGCTCCCCAGAAAATGCTCCACAGAGTCGTCACCGAACAGGAGGAGCAGAGCACGCTGAGCTCATCAGTATACTCATCAGGAGGATGTGAGGAAGAGGTGATGTCGCAGAAGACGGGGTGATTGACCACCAAAGTCCTTGAGTGTCTAGAACAGCAGTCTCCCAAAGTGAGGCGGATACACGTGGGATCTGTACGGCAGTCCATAGAGTTGAAGAGGGGAGGGAAGAGAGCAAAACTGTTTTATTATTCATCTGAAAAAGGAAAGAGATCGAGCTTTACCAAAATATGTGTGTACACACCCCGGGACACCAGCCTACACATGGGGTGCTGCGGTCACCTCGTTCCACCTCAAGGAAGCCTACTGTGCACGCCGCTTCCCACCAGCATGATCGGTAACGCCGGCATGAAACTGCTGAGGGTGGAGACACACACCGAGGAAATCAGGGAACTGAGAATGGAGGCTGTGTTCCCCCTCGGAGAACCAACTGTTAAATATTTAGTAGGAAGCCACTGCTGATGCTCAGAACTCGGTATTGATAGGAGCGTTTGATCAGAAACATTTGGGAAGGAGACGCAATACTTCCCATATGGGAAGAGGCTGGCAGCAAAAACAAGATGCACATTCATGGGACTGTAAATTTGCTAAGAGGCAGGAGAGTGGCACTTCCACTCTTCTGGGTGAAAACGTAAAACGAACCGCTAGCTAAGAATATGCGCTGGGCGGTAGGGCCGCTTGCCAAGTGGTTCTGGACTCCTGCCCCATCACCCAACATAGAATTACACCTGCCAGCCCCTCATGGTGGATGAAGCACAAGGCCACTTCTGCTCAATGAGAAGTGATGGCTGTCACTTCTAGCCTGGAGCGTTTCATCGGCAGTGCCAGGCCCCCCAGAACATGTTTTCCCCTTTGGCACAGTCGCCAGCTGGTGGCTGCTTGAATTCCTCAGTTACTACTTTAGTGGGCCACGACTCTCTGCCAGTCCACAAATGATGTGTGAGACGAACAAGAAATGTTGTTGGGTGAGATTTGAGGGGTGTCTGTTACCACCGTGTTGCCTAGCCTATCCTGGCTGATCCAGAATGCAGAGAGCTCAGGAAAGCAGGCAGACGAAGGATGAATTAGAGTCAAGTCTAGTGGGGGAAACGGATTTAGGAGGAAAGCACAGTGGGCGCGCCTTGCTTCTCAGAGGTGTGTGATCTTACATCTAAAGTGACAGAGAGCGGAGTTAGGTGGCATTCCACTAAGGGCTGTCACAGAGACTGTCAGCGTTGTTTGGAATCTCTGGTTTCTATCCCTCATTCATCCCAATTGGAAAACGAAAACAGAAATATCACCCTTTCTGTTTACACAGCTCATGAAGGGAGCCGTGGGCAGGAACTAATTTTATCACTAAACTGGTCATCCTCTGAGGAAGTCCCCAAGCTCTTAGTATACTTGAAGCACATCTAACTAGCAAGGTAATGGAGGAGGAAATTTCTCTATACTTAACAATTCCAGTGTTGTTTCAATGGTCCTTAATGTACAATATTAAAGAAAATTAAGATAATTACCAGGAACTCCCGTTTCAGAGTACACTTCTTCAGGGCTGAGAGAAGACTGCAAAGAACACCTACATACACACACACACACACACACACACACACACTGCACCAAAGTCAGAAAAATTATAAATTAACATAATTGCATTAAATTATATTTAATTTAGCTTTGGCTATTAAATTTGCAAAATAATAAAATTTTATTATAGTAATGCACACTGCTGGTGAGTGCAAAATCAAGTATTCTGAGAGCCTGCACTTAGAAAATGCAAATTATTGTAACCCAGTTTAAGGCCAAATGGGAAAAAAATCTATCAAAATCTCACATGTTCAAATCTTTTATTCTTAATAGTTTATTGACTTTTAGAGAGAGAGGAAGGCAGAGAGAGAAAGAGAGAGAAACATCGATGGGAAAGCACAACATTAAACATCGATCGGCTGCCTCCAGCACGCTCCCAACCAGGGATGAAGCCTGCAACCTGGGCATGAGCCCTGACTGGGAATCCAGCCGGCAACCAACTGAGCCACACCAGTCAGGGCTCATATCTTTTCATCTAGTTGTTCTACTTCTAAGAGTTTATCATAGGGTAATAGAGAAATTTATCAAGATTATAAGGATATTCATCATATTGCATTTTATGATCAAAAACTGAACACCAAAACGTCCAACAGCGGATTAGAAGTGAAATGGTACATCATTCACGTGATGAAGTGCTAAAGTAACACACGCTAGAATAATTTTTATACTGTTTTATGAAAATGTAAGTTAAAAAAAAAACTACTCTACAAGAAATTAGTATCCAGATAATTAGGCAACAGAATCCTACTTTCATTTTTTAAATGTAGATATGTAAATACAGAAAAAACTATTTAGAAAAAAAATGTGGCCAAAAGTTTATGGTGCTTATCTCTGGGTAGTGAACTTGGCATAATTTCAATTTTCTTCTTTAGATAGCTGTTTATTTTCCAAATTTACAAAAATAAATGTAAAATACCTTTTAAAACAAAAAATCAGGGCAAATATTGCATTCAAAAATTCTTAATTTCATGACATTTCTTTTGTTTGCCAGGAGATTGTTTTTGATGCCCCTAAATTTTCAAAATGTTTCAGAATAACTTCTCATACTATTAAAAACTGACAGAATATTATTCAATGCTCTAAGAAATTTTGATTTGATTACAATAAATACAAATAATAATAATTGGCTAATACTGTCACTATCTCAAAAAAAAAATGCAAGAGGAAAAAAAAAAAAAAACCCAAACCTAAATGCCCTCTCTTAATATTTATTTATAAAGTAATTAGATTAGTGCCAGATACATAAAGTGCCAAAATTTGTTAAATTTTTCTTTAAAGAGAACAGCAAGTAAGTCTGGAAAAGAACTGAACATTAAGTAATTTAATATTAATTAATTCTGTCCAACAAACCAGTTCACTTTCCATTTTGGACAGGTACACGTAGAAGAACATCAGATACCACACAATAATTTGGAACAGCCGTTGGCAGATTCCCAAATATGCTAAAAAAAATTTTCTCATTTAATCCCATTAAAGTTTTTCCAGGGAGTATACAGTCATGCAATTATATCAATAGTTGTCTGGTCACATAATATATTTCCTGAGATCTACAAAATGACATAAATGATGATTATATAGTTTAATAGGCATTTGGAAAGGTGCTTTAGATATAAACTGCCAACATGCCAGGCCTCTACCGGTGGTTGAAAGATGTGGCATTCTGGGTTCTCTGGAGCATAGGTTTTATGCTCCACTATGTTAAAGCATTCTGTGAAAATTCTACCCCTTCCTCTCCCATCAAGGAATACTTCTGAAAGAATTTCATCATGCAGAGAAGTCAGACATGGTGTTAAATGAGTAAGAAGGCAGTCTCCAGGAGGCTCTCCAAAACAAAGCCCAGTGGAACTTGACTTCAGTAGAGTGAAATGAAATTGTAAATCTTCAAGTGACTTGGGAAATGCCCTTCATTTAAAAGTGTTAGGATGCACCGATTTTATGAGAGTATATTTCTAATCTGGCTATTAATAGATTTTGCTGATAACACTTTATATTTTGCACTCTATAGAAATTTGTACTATACCTGTCATATTTTCTACATAATGTTCACTATAAAATGCATATGCCCTGCCAGCCATCCCCTGACAAATGGGCTAGACCTTATTCCGCCTTGGAGTCTTGTGATGATGTGTGGTTTGCTACAAAGTGATACAAAGATGTATGTTCCTTCCTTCCTTCATTCAATAGCTCTTTTTACAAATTATTTACAACTTACTGGAGATCTGCTATGTAACAGACACTGTCTAAAGTGTCATAAGTACAATCATAAAAACAAGTTAGGCCCTGTTTTATAGCATCTCATATTTAACAGAATAGACAAATATAAACCAATAGTTAGAGGAAGCCTTATCACGGTAGATGTATGAATGTCTGCTTTGGGAGCAGAAGATAAATAATTAGGAATGGGATCTGGAAAACCTTCATTTATTAAATACAGATTTATTGAGCACATACTACATGCCAAGCGCTAGGTACTGGGAAGACAGAGAGAGACCTCCTATATGCTCTCCGGGAGCTCATGTTTATATATACAATATATAAATATATAGTAAAATACTATATATAGTAAAAAAATAGTTATTTAGTACTTGCTTGTTTGTTTAGTAAAATACATAGCCTTTCAAGTTGTACTAAGTGCTATGGAGAAACATAAAGCCAAGTAAGTCCAATAGGAGAGCCACGGTGAAGGTGACTCACTGCCTTACACAGGATGGTCAGAAGGCCCTCTGATCAGGTGACACCTGAACAGAGGAAGCAGGAAATGAGAGTATAAACCCTGCAGACACCTGGGGGCAGGGAGAGGACACGGAGTGCAAAGGCCTTGGGGCAGGAATGTGCCCTGTTTATTCCAGGAAGAGCAAGAACAGGGGAGGAGTCGGGAGAGGGGAGGAGGGGACTGAGAAACAGCAAAGAGGTGACAGCGTGGTCAGGAGCCAGGTGTGCGGAGCTGTGTAGGTGAATGCGGGGTCCTAGGCTTCTACTCTGAAGAAGACAGGAAGCTACCTAAAAGCTAGCAAGAAAGAGTCACGAGCTGACTTATGTTTTAAAAAGAGCACTACAGATGCTGTGTTAAAGCAGATTGAAGCCCTTGCTGGTGTGGCTCAGTTGGCTGGGCGTCCTCCTGCGCACCGAAAGGTTGTGGGTTCGATTCCTGGTCAGGGCACATACCCCAGTTTCGGGCTCCATCCCTAGTTGGGGGCGTGCAGGAGGCAGCCTGTCAATGTTTCACTCTCACATCCATGTTTCTATCTCTCTCTCTCTCCCCCTCTCCCTCCCTCTCTCTCTAAAATCAGTAAAAACATATTTGAAAAAAAACAAACAAAAACAGACTGAAGGTCGGGGCAGGGGTGGAAGTCAGGAGCTACCGCAACCATTTGAGAAAACACGATGGGAGCTGCGGCTGCTGTGTCAGCCGCAGAGGAAGTGAGAAGTAGCCAGGTCCTTCTTGTTTCTGGAAGTCAACAAGCAGGATTTCCTGGTGTCTTCCCAGAGGAGGTAGCATTAAGCAAGGTCTGTAAGGGGAGCAGGAAATCGTAGGCACAGGGCCATGAGGGATGAGAGGGCCCAGCGGGCTGAGGTGGCAACAAAGCCTGTGAGACGGGAGTGTGAGGCCGGACATGGTGTTAGGCGATGGGCAGAGACTGGACCAGAGAGGCGGCTTGAGGCCGTGAATGGCCTCAGAGGACACGCTGAGGGGCTTGGGCTTTACCTTAGGGGCAAGAGAGACCCAGCAAGATGCACGAAGCAAGGAGTGACAGTGAGACATGTTATAGGAACACTTCTCACGGCAGTGGCGAGGGCACACGGGACACTGATGAGAAGGATGGAACCGCGTGGGTGGAAGGTGACAGCCGAGGGGCTACCCTGAGACGGTGTCGGTGCAGCTGGAAACGAGGAAGTAACCTGGGGGTTCTGAAGAGGGGGCAGAGCCAGGGCCCAGAGCACGAGGGAGGGGTGCAAGCCACGGGCGGACGCTGGGGACAGCGAGGCCTCCGTGTGAAGACCAGGGAAAAGCCACAGGGGGAGAGGAAGGACGCTGGGTTCCTGTAAAACGGACCCTCGGCAAACTGTCAGGCAGACCCTGTGACACCCGTGCTTAGAACCCGCTCATGTCCTCTGTCTGTCAGAGTCACAGCCAACGTTCTCACCGTAGACGGAAAGTTCCTACCGTCAGGCCACTGCTGTCTGATCTCCTTCCACAGTCCCCACCTTCCCCCGGCTCCAGGGCCGTGGCCTTGGGGCTGTCTGTCCTCAACATACCTTCAAGGCTTTGCTGTTCCCTGTGCCCGGCACTCTCTTCCCGCAGGTACCCACACGGCTTGTTCCCGCGCCTCCATGAGGTCCCTGCTCGAATGTCCCCTCCAGGCCTTCCGCATCCACCCTACTTGTAGCCCCCAGCCAGCGGCACTCCCTACCCGCTTACCCGCAGTAGTTACCTCCACTTGCCCTCTAACAGTTATTTTCCATGTGTTTTCTTTTACTTCTCTCTTTTTTTTAATTTCTACTCCCTTTCCCCCTCCCTGCCCCACAGAAATAAGCTCAAAGAAGACAGGAATCAGTCCTGACCAGGTAGCTCAGTTGGTAGAGAGTCTCCCAACACACCAAGGTTCTGGGTTCAGTGCCCAGTCAGCGCACAAACAAGCACCAACTGATGCTGCCTAAATAAGTGCATCAACAAACTGATGTTTCTCTCTCTCTCTCAAATACGTTTTAAAAAATATCCAGATATTAAGTAAAACAGTAAATTAGCAAAACTACATGAAAATTTTAAAAAAAGACAGGAATCTTTTGGTTTTTTTATAACTTTGTCTTTAGTACCGAAAACACTACCTGGCACAGAGTGGGGGAGCTAAATACATTTTTTAAATTAAGTAATTAATTATTATAGATCAGGTGGCGTTAGATGTACCTGCAAAACTTCCAGGTAGAGCTGCCTGGTGGACAGCTGGAATGGGAGTGCTGGAGGTCAGGAGGGAGAGCAGGGATGGAGACAGAGCTGTGGACTCACTGGATAAAAGCACAGACGTCCCAGGAGCACCAAGAGAAACGGGGAAGCAGTACTGCAGTTCTGAGTTCAGACCCGCAGCCAGCCAGCCTGGGCTCAAATCCTGGTCTTGACACTTCCCGTTTATAAATCTTGAACATTTAAACCTCTCTGGGCCCCAGTTTCCTCATCCCTAAAATGGGGTTTTAATAACACCTGTCTTGGAGGTTGTGGTTAGATTTAAATGAGCAAATGCATGTAAAGCACTGAGAGCAGGGCCAGACCACCCGGCACAGGGAGAGGACACAGTAACTGAAAGCAAGGGGGAGACTGCAGAGAGTGGCATCCTCTCTGGAGTATGTTTCCTGACACGCATTCCTCGTGTCCCTGTGCTCCGTGGAGACCAACAGTGAGCGGTTCTCTCTGCTTGTCTGACTTGGACTTTGCTGTTGTCTGCTTTGCGTTGTTTGCTCTACGGTTCTTACCAAAGGAAACTAAAAACTCCTCTGAGTGTTTTGAATCTGAGCATGGTATGCTGGGAGGCACACAGGCTCAGCAAGAAGAGCGTGGGCCTTAGGGTCAGAGAAGTAAGGGCTTTTACTCCAGCTCTGCCGCTCAGAGAAGTAATGAGTCTCTCCTGGCTCCTCAAACAGCGAGGTCATGTCCACACCTCAAGCACCTCAAGCCCGAAGAAGAGCAGGTGCTGGGTATGAGCCTGTGGAAATGCCGCGGGCAGGTGTAAATGGCAGAGCCACACTGCGAGGGTCAGGAGACAGACCGTCAAGTCTTGTTTTTATGACTGGCAGCTGGACGGGCATTCCTGTGGCCAGAGCCTGTTTAAGGGACCCAATGGCAGGTCTAAATTTTCTGTGTATCATGTCATGAAACAGTATTTTCTCTTCACCTTCTAAGAGAACAGATTTACTTTCCCGGGGTTTTGTTGAAGCACTAAGCCTTCTTACAAGGTGCACTTACAGGGATTAGAGACTGGTATCAGGTTTGCTGGGTCTTGGAGAGCTGAAAGAAGCCTTGATCAAGAGAGGCCCTGATGGCTGTTCTGTTTGCATCTGGGTTCCCTTTGATCCCCGGTATATGGCTGGTTGGAGCACCATGGGCTGATAACCTCTGGTGTTTGATTCTACATGTACTACATTCACAACACAAAAGCTGAAATGGCTCGGCAGTTACTTTATAACAGAGTGTGTAACCACGTACCCGAAGGCTTGTATCTGGGAAAATATTAGTAAGGATTTAAGAATTCATTGCATTTTCTGTGTCTGCCTGCTTTAAGGGTACTCCCTAAAATTAATTTTTTTCCTGATTACAAAAGAATACATGGTCATGTAAGATCATCTGGAAAACTAGAAAAGCTCATAGGAGAAAGAAAACCCTACCAATTCTGGGGGATAACATTTCTGTATAAATCCTGCAGATCTTTCCAGATACCACCTCCCTGGAGAGGACTGCATGTGTGTGAAACCAAACTTCAGGTCATACTAAACATTATTACAGAGCTTGCTTTTTAAATGAACTAATGTGTACATTCATTCAAGAAAACTAAATGAGCACCTACTAGGTGTCAGGCACTGTACATAGTACAGAGGATGAGGGAGACAAACATATATATATATATAAAATCATTACGATACACTGAGAGAAGTATTAACAAAGGTGCCCATGAAGTACTACAGGTACAGGCAACAGGGAGCAGAGCAGAGCCCACTCCCTGGGCTGCAGGGGTGTCAGGGAAGCATCCTGCAGGACGTGGCACATGAGTTGTTACAGACACCACACAAGCTCATCAAGGAAGGAAGGAGGAGGCACGTCAGCCGAGGGCGCAGCAGGGACGCCCAAACAATGCAGGTGCGCAGCTGGTGGGAGGTACCGTCAGCACCCCGCGTGGGAGGCGTGAACGAGATGGGAGGTGCAGGGGCCCGGCAGTGAACAGCCACGGTGCGGTTGGAAGCAGGGGCTGACCCGCTCTGAGGTATGCCTTGGTTAGAAAATGCACTGCACACCGAAACTAATACAAAAGAATATGGAATGTAAACCGGGATTGAAAAACTAAATTAAAAGAGAAAACAGTGCAACTGGGAGCCCAGCTGGGCGTGGCTCAGCAGTTGAGCATCGACCTAGGATCCAGGAGATCGCGGTTCGATTCCCAGTCAGGGTACTTGCCTGGGCTGCAGGCTCAATCCCCAGTCGGGGGTGTGCAGGAGGCAGCCGATCAATGACGACTCTCTCATCATTGATGTTTCTCTCTCTCTCTCTCTCCCTCTCCCTTCCTCTCTCTGAAATCAATAAAGATATATTTTCAAAAAAAAGAAAGCAAGAAAGAGGGGCAAAGCAGAAAACCAGCGCAGCCGTGAAAGGGCCCACCAGGTAAAAGAGAGAGGGCGTCTAATGAAAATGCAGATGAAAGACAGTGTCCAAGAGCTGACGGCGGCCTGGAAAAGGAGACATGGATTCCAGGGGGAGAAGCTCCTTGCCTCCTCTCCCCGCCACGGTCCTGAGAATCAGCTACAAAGGCGCATGCCGGCTGCTTCAGACACGAAGTCACGTGGCCCAATTCTCAGCCCCAGGAGCTCCTATCCTAGTAGGCAAGAGAGGGGAGACATATACCACTGCTGCTCACTTGCCCAGCATACTCTCCCCTCCTCCTTCGGAAGGAAACAGGTTCTCGTTTGGGAAAACCATCGGTCTCTGACTCGGAGTCCATGCAGTTTGAGTGGGAATAATCATACTCCAACCCCACCTCAAGAGTGGGTACGTGGACTGGGCCAGGCAGACGAGGGCACCTTACTCCCCTGGACACAATGGCTGGTTCAGAGATGAGCATATGACTCTGGAAAGGCCAATGAGATCAACACCAGGAGGATCAAATAGAGCCAGGAAGAAAGAAATCAGGACCTTCTTCTAAGACCCCATGTGCTTAATACCACATGTCCCTGGCTGTCAGAGCCTCCTGTGCTACCAGGTGAAGGCCTCTCCAGCATGAAGTCACAGAGGAAAGCCCAGCCAAGAAACAGAGGCAAACAGTGATCAGATGGCATGTTTTGAGAAGCTGGATTCAGCCAGCTACTCCTAGACATCCCAGGTAAGTCAGTCAATAAATTCCCTTTTTTCCATAATGAGTTTCTCTGAGTTTTTGTCACTTATAATTGAAAGAATGCTGACTAATTCAGGGAGAGAGAGAGAGAGAGACGCAGAACCCTGTAACTGCAATACAATGTGACAGGCACAATAGAGGTGTTCGCAAGGTTCGGGTAGCACAGAGGAAAGGGCAGTCTGCTCTGCGTGTAGGGAAGGTAAGTCGAGACAATTTTCACAGGGGAGGTGGTGTGTCAGTGAAGCCTCGAAGGGTTAGCCATCTGGCAACAGGATATTCTATGCAGAAGAAACAACGAGCAGAGGCAAGGAAGTAGGAGAAACCAGCCGCTGCACTAACGCACCAAGTTCACAGCAGAAAGCAGGTGGTGAAGGAAGTGACATCGCCTGCGGGTGATGAGGAGTCACAAGACGGGCACATCAGACCATTCGCTTCTCATTTAACCTCTCCAGACTGCAGTTAAAAGCTCAGGTATATCAGAACAAACCACTAGTAACTGACAAAGGTATGAAAAGGCCTTACCTGCTGGTAGAATTCATCATCTTTGGGGGTCAGGTAAGGAAGCCAAGTGTCTTCAAGCTCCTCAAGAAGCCTCAGCTTCTGTTCAAAAATAATAATATGTACAGGTGACTGACTAGAAAGTGACCCAAAATATAAGACAATCCCTTATATTTCCAACAAGAGAGAGAATCCCCCCAAAATTCAGCCAACTTGAATGTCTAAACTTTCAGAAATTCATCAAATGCCAATTATAAAATGTAGTAATGTAATAACACACATTTAAATTACATATTGCATAAAGCATTAATTCATAAATAATGACTTTATTCACTGTTACATTTCATAAAACAGTGTAATGAACTCCTGACACGTATCTTTAACATCAGGGTCCTTTTATCACTAGAGTCTCCTTTTGAGTCGTCAGATATTTTTCCAGAGCAAGTCTTCCTGTGTGTAATCCTCCGGAGACATGGCAGCTTTCGGGCCCTCCCACGGTCCACCACTGGAAATACCCAACCAAACAACAAGTACCCGTGTGCAAACATCGGGACGTGTGGAATGGTTACTCATCCTGTAAACTTTCATTCGGTATCATATCCGCTTACATGATTACTTTTTAAAATTCATCTTTCACCTCAAGAATAATTATTAAATCCATGTTAAGCATCTTCGCTTCTTTGCCTTTCCAATTGTATGAAGCAATCTTTTCAAGCAGCTATGGCTCAGACTGTCTGAAGCCGTTTCAGGGCGCTGCGCCTTCCTGGATCCGGGCTTCCCCCCTTCCCAAAAGCTCACATTACATCACTTCACTGCCACAAAGACCTACATTAGCACCTGTTTTCGCCAACCAAAACAGGCCCAAAGAGAGTTTTTGCTTTTACCAAATAAAATAAAAGAAAAGTGAAATTGCTCAGCATCTGCTTTGCAGGGAAAGTGGCCTGTCTACCTCCTTCCCCAGGAACCACACTAGGCATCTCAGCACCAGGCCGCCTTAGCCTTGAACTTCCTGTGAGCGTCCTTGCTTTATCTCGACTCACTCTGCATCCGACAGCAAGATGTGCCCAGGGTACCGGAAAGGCCTAAGAGTCGTCGAAGGGTGTTATGCTCTGCACACAACTGGACGTAGAGAGCATTTTGATGTTGGTGAACAAAATAATGACCTTGTGTGTGCCTTGAGCTTGCCTGTGTCCACCATCTGTACTATGTACATGCAGAGAGAAAGAATCTAGAAAGCTGCCAAAGTGACAAATGGTTCTGCTGGTAGCAAAGTGGTCCCTTAGACGGCACCCAGTAATGGGTAACACAGAAAGTCTGTTGCTTGAGTGGACTGATGGCTGTGCAAAGCATGGCATCCTGTTATCTTTTATTTAAGGAGAAATCAGTCTTTTTAGTACGTGACTGCACTGTCCTTACATTATTTCTACTGTCTACAGGCTAAGGTATTTACCGTATCATTCCCCCTTTCACTATATGCTAGGGTTATTTTGGGTTTTGTGTATTATTTGGTATGATTTGGTCAGTTATTTTTTGGGTATGGGAATGCTCAAAAATGTTTCCATATAAATTAATGTAATCGCTTCTTCACCTTTCAGCACCTCTTATGAAAGGTTTCATGGGAACGCACTTCTTTTGGACAGTGGGGCAAACCTGCAGTACCACACTGTTCAACCAAGTAAGAGGGGACCAGGTGTTACAAAGTACTTTCTAAAGAATCAAACACATATAGGGTGACACCATCCTTCCAAGGGATTATTTTTCAAAGAATATCTGACCTTATATTCAAATATATATGGTGTGTGTATGTACATGGTATATAAATGCTGTATGTGTGTTTACACAGACACATATACACATAGAAATTATCTATACACCATAAAAATTTTCTGAATGAAAAAAACCAGAAGTGGCAGAAACAACTGATTTTCAAATGAAATTGTAATAAAATGCGTAGTCAGGCTGTTGCCGGCCGCTGAGGCACGGTTATAAGAATTAGAAAGCGGCACTCCTCGCCCTGGGTCAATGCAGCCCTGCTCCACAGCGTATGGTTGCTCGGTGAACACAAACTGGATTTATCCCCCACTTCAATGACATTCAAGGAGCAATGTCATTATGTAGTGACCAACCTGCTAAAGCAGACATGGGAGCCCTGGGTGTTAGCCTCCCCACCCTAGGAAAGCAGCCTCCCCACAAAACCATCACAAAGCAGCCCAGAGCAAGCTTTGGGCACAACTCAAACTCTTTCTGGGTCTTTTGTACAATCATCCACAGCAAATACAGAAAAAGGGGAATACAAATACAGCCACCAGTTGACCTAAGAGAGACAAAACAATACATTCTACTCTTATGCAGTATCCCAGTCTGCTTATTGAATGAAAGCTTTCTGCTTTGACTGCAGGTATTTCCTCTATAATAAGAATGGCTCACCAGTTAAACTACAGTTTCCCTTTATGAAGGACCGATACTACCAACACCAGCCATTCGTGCAGATAAATCATCGGGTAAGTGGCTTATCTGTCTTCAACATTAGCCATTATTTGGAGCACAGAAAGAACTCATGATATTTCCACAATTTTATTTGCACATTTCTGCACTCCATCATGGGCTTAATCAAAATCTGTACCTCAATTTTCACTTCAAGCTCAAGAAAGCCTACATTTTCCTATGAATCTTCACCAGTCCTTTTTGTAGATAAAATATTTAAATGCTCCCTAAAAAACTGTAACCCATTGTTAAAAGCCTTGAATAATTAAATGTGACCTCCAACCTTGAAATGCCTCCACCTTACAAGTAAGATCTCTTCTGGAGAGTCCACGAAATTACTCTGTGTATAAGAAGGAACACAAAGGTGGAGACCCATAAGGAATCACATACGACACCTTAATCCGATCGAACAGCAACAGGCCTGTCCCATAGACCAACAAGCACCAGTGGAAGTTGAAAGTCTGTGCATAATTAATACTTCAGCCAAAGTATTGTGAAAACAACCACTTCTCAGCTCAGTGGAGGCCCATGTATCAGATGGATATAAAACATTAGAATTTGGAAGGCTGCACTGAAAGGATCAAATTCTACAAGAATGTTCCTACGCTAGAGAGAGCGGAATATAAATGGCCTCCTGCCCCTGGGAATCTGAATGTTAACACTGCGAGCATTTTATACCCATGTGACAAGAGAGAACAGGGGTCAGGAATTCACTCGACCTGAGACCACACAGGTGAAATCTGCTCTGTGCATCAACATCCAGTTTTACCAAGTAATTAGCAAGGTCAATTATAGATGACAACAGTTATCCATTTAAAAAGAACTTTTGGTCCTATTTACTTTGGTGAAATCAATCAGGAATCAACAGGAGATGACACTGGTAGTCCGTGAACATCACACGTTTCTTAAAATCAAGGTTGATTTATAAAAAGGCAAAGTCACTCGGGCACAGCTATGGTGAAACCAGCCCTCTCATACTCAGAGCACAAAATCATACAATTCCCATCAAAATTTAAGTGCAGTTTCCCCTTGCCCCAGAAATTCAACTTCTGAGGATTTTTTCTACAGATACTGTACCGTGCTCAGAAGAATGTAGGCACAAGTTTACTCACTGGATTGCTATTTGTAGAACAAAAGCTTGGAAACATACTAAAAACCACTTAAGTGGACACTTTAAAAGACTGGATTTTATGGCATGTGAATTATACGGTAACTCAACAAAAAGATGAGAAGCAATCCAGTGTCCGTCCACAGAGGATGGTTAAATAAACCACGTGCATCTGCGCGATCAAATACAGAGCAACAGGAGACCAGGGCAAGGGGGCTCCCGGCAGAGGAGGGAAAGCCCTCCGGGGCTTACTGGGGTGTAAGGCAAGGGGCAGAGCCCCCGCTTGGTCTGCGTACAGAAACACAAAGGACAGCGGCAAACTGTTCAAGCGGTGATCTTGGGGTGGAGGTGGGAAAGACTAGAGGGGACAGGGGTGGGACAAGACCATCCAAAACAGTATTCCATTTTACATTGCTTCGATTTTGAGCTCAGCAAACATACTACCTATTCAACACATTACCTACTAGCAACTTGAATGTTTTACGCATTAATTGTTAACATGAAATGCAATACAAAGATGAAGATGACGTGATTTTTGGCTTAGTTTTAGAAAGCCCATACTTTTGTGATGTACAATGAAATATTGCGGGGGGAACCAGCGCAGACTTACAGAGTAAAGAGGGGGAAAGAAAACAGCTCTGACAATTTCTGAGTCAAATGCCAACCCGCTGGCACACACACAGCGTGAAAGGCGCTCCAGCGCAGAGGCAGAAGGCACTCATGTTTGACTGTGCGAGCTGGCTCCTCGGGCAGTGTAGACAAATCCACACAGCTGGCCCTGCAGCACACTGCTCTGCTCACACGTCCTTGCTGTCACACTCGTGTCGAATACATCAAGCGGCTCACAAATGCCACACGAAAAGCCAGAGAGGGTGCAAAGCCTCGGATCTCCCACCCGGCAGGAAGAGCATTTGCAGACCCTTCCGTGAGGACTGGGTCCATTTCCACAGCTCCAGCAGGCAAGCGGGACACGGGCCCAAGACAGGAAGTAAAGCAAACGAACTGTGTGAGGTGACGAAGGTGTTAACTAAGCCTACTGTAGTAATCATTTCCCAATACATACATGTATCGAAGCATCAGGTTTTACACCTGAAACTTATAAAATGCTATGTGTCAATTATATCTCAGTAAAGCCCAGGGGGTTGTTCTCTAACAAAATGAAATTAAATTGAATATCTATAAGAGAAATATATTTTGAAACTCCCCAAGTATTTGGAAACTAAATGATCTGTTTCTAAATAACCCATTGGTCAAAGGAGAAACAAAACAAGAAATTAGAAAGTTTTAAATTGAATAAAAATTAAAATAAACATTAAAAAGTTTCTAGGTTGCAGCTACAGCAATATTTACAGGGAAATTTATAACACTAATGCCTATATTAAAAAGAAAAGTGATCTCAAACAAATGACCACAGCTTCCACCTGGAGAAAATGAAAAAAGAAGAGCAAATGAAACCCAAAATAAGCAGATGAAAAAAAATTATAGCCTAGCTGGGCGTGGCTCAGCAGTTGAGCATTGACCTAGGATCCAGGAGATTGCAGTTCAATTCCTGATCAGGGCACGTGCCCAGGTTGCGGGCTCGATCCCCAATCTGGGGCACGCAGGAGGCAGCTGATCAATGACTCTCTCATCATTGATGTCTCTCTCTCTCTCTCTCTCCCTCTCCCTTCCTCTCTCTGAAATCAATAAAGATATATATATTTTTAAAAAGAAAATTATAAATGATCTGAGTAGGAATCAATAAAATGGAAAGAAGAAAAGAAAATCAATGAAGTCAGAAGCTAGTTTGTGATATTTAAAATCTCTAGCCAGACTGCTATGGAAAAAACACACTGACGTCTCAACATACCAACTAAAAGGACAGTATGGGGGTATTATGAATTTTATGCCAACAAATTTTAGAACTTGGACAAGACAGAAAAACTCCTTGAAAGACACCAATTACCTCAAGAAAAAGATAACCCTAATAGCTCTGTATCTAATAATGAAATTGAATTTGTGTCTTAAAAACTTACCACAAAGAAAACTCCAATCACAAAACACTCACTATTGAATTCTACCAAACATTTAAGAAAGAAATAATATCAATTCTACACAAACTCATGCAGAAAATGAATAGCATGCAATCCCTAAACCAAGGAGGATTATTACAATAAAATTACAGACTACTATCCCCTTGGGAATATGAATACACAAATTATTAACAAAATTTTAGCAAACTGAACCCAACAACACATAAAAAGGATAACTCATCAAAACGAGTATTGTCCCAGAAATGCCAGGGTGGTTTAACATTTGAAAATCAACATAAATTTTCATATCATCGTGCTAAGAGAAAAAAACACGTGTTCATCTGAACTGATGCAGTAAGAGCATTAGTCAATATCCAACGTCAGTCCTGCTGAACACACTCAGCAAACTAGAGAAATTCAACCTGCTAAAGGAGCCTATGAAAACCACACAGCCAACATCATCCCTAGTGATGAAAGCCTCAATGATTTCCTTGTATGATCAGGAAAAAGGCAAAGATGCCTGCTGTCACCCCTCTATTCAAGAGTCTACTAAAGGTTTTAGTCGGTGCACTATGACCAAAAAAAGAAATGAAAGGCATCCAGACTAGGGAAAATTATGGAATAGGTGACACTGTCTTTATTTGCATATGACATAAGCACCTGTACAGAAAATCCTACAGGATCTACAAAAAAAAATTTTTTAAGCTATTAGAACTAATATGTTCATTCAGCAAGGTTGCAAGGTTCAATCTACAGGACAGCAAGGTTGCAAGATCAATATACAAAAATCAAGTATTTCTACATACTAGCTACTATCTGAAATTAAAGCTTTTTAAGAATACCATAAACAATAACACCAAAAATTATAAAGTACTTAGGAATAATTCTGACAAAAGATTTTCCAGACTTATATTTTTTATTTTTTTTTATTTTTTTTAAATATATCTTTATTGATTCCAGAGAGAGGAGAGGAGAGGGAGAAAGAGAGAGAGAGAAATATCAATGATGAGAGAGTCATTGATCGGCTGCCTCCTGCACGCCTCCGACTGGGGATCGAGCCTACAACCTGGGCATGTGCCCTGACCGGGAATCAAACCCTGATCACCTAGATCCTAGGTCGATGCTCAGCCGCTGAGCCACGCCCGGTCGGGCTAGATTTATATTTTTTTAAATCCTCATAAACATTCCTGAGAGAAATTACAGAAGTTCTAAGTAAATGGAGAGATATATTATGTTCATGGATCTGAACACTCAATGTCAAATTGTTCCCAAATAGATGCAGTCCCAATCCCAGGCCCCTGCAGACATTTTTGTAAAGACTGGCACACTACTAAAATTCACACAGAAATGCCAAGACCTAAAATGGACAAACAACTTTGCAAAAGAAGAACAAAGTTGAAGGACTTCACTCTAAAGTCAAGACTTATTATAAAACCACAGAAATCAAGACAGTATGGGTAGTGGCATAAAAGTAGACTAATACATAAATAAATAAAATAGAATAAAAAAAATAGACCCACCTATTTGTGGTCAATTGATTTTTGACAAACATTCAAAGTTAATTCAGTGGAGAAAAAAAATTCCTTTCAACAAATACTACTTGAAGAATTAGATATCTGTATTTTTAATTTAATCCACATCTTGTACTATATATAAAAAGTTAACTTTAAATGAATAAATATATCAATGTAAAACCTAAAAATAAACATAAATATAAAAGCTAAACTATAACACTAGTAGAAGAGGAAATTCTTTGAGTCTTTAGGTTAGGCAAGGCAAGGTTTTCTTAGATTTGAAACCAAAAACACAATCCATAAAAGTAAAACAAGTGATACATGTCATCAAATTCAAGAACTTCTATTCTCAAAACTCTCAAAGCTAGAACTCTTAAACACTGCTCTCTGAAAATAAAATGGTACAACCACTCTAGAAGACAATCTGCCAGTTTCTCAAAAAAGTAAGACATATACCTACAACCATGACAGCTTATATCCATACAAAAACGTGTATATAAATGTTCACAGCAGCTGTATCTGTGATTGCTAACAACTGGAAACAACTCAAATGCCCATCAAATGAATAGAAAAGAAATATGTAGTATATGGGGGGGGGGGGGGGTTGTGGTACAGCAACACAAAACGTCACTACTCAGCAATAAAAAGGAATGAATTACAGATATACATACAACATGAATGAATTTCAAAAACACTATGCTGAGTGAAAGAGGCCAGGCCAAAACAAAGAGTGAATACTGTTTTATTTCACACATGCAAAATCATAGAAAATGCAAATTAATCAATAGTGACAAATGGCAATTAGTGGTTGCCTGGGGCTAGGGTTGGAGGAAGATGGAAGTATTACTAACAGGTACAAAGAAACCACCTGGTGTAATAAAAATGGGAGATGCCTTGATTTTGATGGTGGTTTAACAAGTACATACACATGTCAAAACTTAACAAGTTGTACCATTTAAAGATGTACAGTTTATGGTATGTCAACTGTACCAATAAAATTGTTCTAGGATCAGGGAATGGGGAAAGTGAGAATTACCTAAATATGGTATATCTTGCCTGCAAAACTGGACCTCTTGTCCTTTAGGGCATAGACTTCTGATTGTCATTCAGTTTCTTTCATTGCTTTAGTTGGACTTTTTACTACTTCTTAAGGCTATTTAATAGATATTCTTCTAGATATGTCTCCATTTCATCTACGTTAGTTCTCAAATGTATCATATTTTCTTACTGTTCTTAGAAACCAGTAATACCAATAGTATGTGTTCTTTTGAGTCCCTAATATTATATCACACATGGCTTACCTGCTCCTTCTCACATCAGTTACTGCTATCTAGAGTTTGAGTTTTGTATTAATTTAAAAAAAAAAAAAAGTACTTTAAACTAATAATTAAGTGAATTTTCCAATGTATTTAATCAATTTCTATGCTCATCCTTGTTTCTTGTAATAAAAACCTTCACTCTGGGTTCACTTTTCTTCTTACTAAATTACAACATGGTCATTCTCCTACTCTTTTTTAATCACTGAAAATATCTATAGTTCTTCCTTACTCCTGAATCAGACTACCTGGGTTTTAAAAATTAAAATGGACTGTAACCTTCCCTTAGCACTTTGAAAATTTTATTCCCCTGTCTTCTAACATCTGTTGTTAGTAATAAGAATCTTTCTCTTACAGAGAATCTGCATTGTTATATCTTAAGTATCTTAAGAATTTTTTCTTTATATCCCTATAGTCTACAGCACCAACATGATGGTACTACTCAAAGTATTTGAGGACTCATGTCTTTTTTAAATAAGGAAAAATTTCAACTCTTAGCTCTTCAAATTTTTCTGCGCTATCAGGACCTTCATTCTCTTTTGTTGGAACTCCTATTAGACATATGTTGGATGCTCTCAATCTATCCTCCATGTCTCTCAAATGTTCTCTCTCTCCTCTTTTTTTAATCTTTTGACTTTTTATGCTACATTCGGGATAATTCCTCAGTACTCTTCCAATTCACCAATTCTCTTTTTAATTGTGTCAGGTCTAAAGTTCATCCCATCTATTGAGTTTATTATTTCTATGACTAAATATTTAATTTCCAAAATTTGTGAATGGCCCTTTTTTTCAAGTATAGCTAGCTGTTCCTTTTCCATTTTCTGCATATTTTGGAGCATTTTAAAATCTCATTTTTATCAGTGTGATGCCTTTTCTTTCCCAAACCTGCTTATTTTAATCTTTGACTGACTTCTCTATAAAATGAATCTCATCTAGAATCATCCTTTGTTCTCATTCTTGATTCTGTTATCTATCTTTACTAGCATTTATTTTCTTCCAAGCACTTTAGTATTTTGTTTTGAAGACTCATTCTGAGTGGAGGACTTTTTTGTCTTTGCTTTTTTCCCCCCTCCTCTCCCCATCTACACTGGGCTGGCTTTTCCTCCATAGTGGTTCAGCAGCTGCCTCCACCACCAGTCCTGGACTGAGCCTCATTAAATGGTGATTCGGAGCATCACAGTCTCTCCCCCATTACTCCACAATCAATCAGCCTAATTCAGTTTCTGTTCTTGGAGATTTACCTACCTCATCCAGCCCCTCAAGACCCATATCTCCATATAAGCTATTTCCCCAACCTGGTGGTCTTTTCTCAGTACCCTTTTATGAGAAGCACAGCTTCACCCTCCACCTCTGGCTTCACACAGTTAGCCTAGTTCTGTCCCATCTCCAGTGGGAAACAGTCCCTATTAACCCATAGGACCTAATGCCCCACTGCTACCTTTTGTTTTGCGGGGCCATGATTTCAACCCAGCTCATCCTTTCACCTTGCTCCCCTTTTCAGTCCACAACGATGTCCTGTCTGTCAGCCTAGGTGTGACTCTCTTTTTATCTTTTATTCTTCTAATATGTTGGAGAAGAAGGCATACACAAACTGTGAGCTTCCCCTCTGATAAGAAGGCACGGATGATTTCTTCGTGATAAAACCTCTTAGCAAGAGGTTCACTAGGTCAAAAGGAAGCTCCGTGAGGACTATTGATTCATATTGTGAAACTGCCCTCCAGGAGAACCGTATCCACTCCCTGCCCATCAACAGACAATGCCCATTTCTTCATCTACTCACACACCAGTGATTATCAAACTTTTAAATCTTTGGCAAGTTGATAGATAAAATAAACAAGTTCACTCTAATCTACGCTTCTTTGTTAATCGTGTCTGGAGTAACTTTCCATATGTTAACTGCCGTCAGCAGTAGCTCTTCTGTGAAACTCCTGCTCCTGTGTCTGTCCGCGTTTCAGCTGGGGTATTCTTCCCCCGTTTAAATCTAAGAACCTACACTTTGCCTCCACGTAAAGACAATGAATCTGGGTTTTATGCAAGTGGCAGAGAATGCTCTCCATTTAGCTTTCATTCTTTTATTATAAGCAACTTCCCAACAAATTAGTTCATTCCTAGTGGCGTTCACTGCTCTTGCGTCAAGCTCTAACGTGAACTTTTCCAGCACGTACAGCACGCCCTCCCTAAGATAGCGCCTTTCCCTGTAATTCATACTTTCCCAGGTATTCCCTGGTTAGCCATGGCATTCCATGACCTCACAGATTACTCTTCCAAGGGCAATCTTTTTTACATAAGTAAAACCACAGGTACAAAATACATACTTTAGCTCTCCATATAATAATCTGAATATCAAAAGCGATTTGTCTCACCAACTTGATACTGAGTTCCCACCTACAATCATCAACGTTGAAGGTGTAGTCCAAGTTTCAAAAGGAAAAGGAAGTTTCCTAAGGAGAGAAAAGTCTATGATGGAAACCAGCTGGACAGGATCTAACAAGAAATAAAGGCAAAGGGCGGACTGCGGAAAGGACTGACACTTTGGGGGAAGGGCAGTTTCCACATTTGAAGACTGTAATATCAACACCAAAGCAATAAGTACCTTTAACAAAATGAAATGTTGGATTCTTTACTCAGGGATAATGACTTGGAACAATTCTAACTTCTTTGGACCTCATTTGAAGCAACTGCCTTGTAAACTGGAATTTCCTTGAGCCACCTCCAAGTATTTGACTAAGAACAGAGATAATATCTTACCCAAGATTCCTCTTCAGTCATAAAGCTGCCCGTGATATTGTAAATGGATACAAGGGCAGCACCACTCCAACCCATAAAAGAGAGATAACAGATTAATTAAAACTCCTCCAGTGCCCCTGTACCTATATCCTGGATCCAGGGATCTAATAACACACCCCTTACATTTCCAAGAGGAGAAAGAGCTCTCTTGGCCGCACCTGTTTAGATGAGAGTCAAACTTTCCCAGTCATACTTCAACCTCCAGGGAACGATCTACCTTGTAATTTTATACCTCAGCGATCTACTGGGAGGTCAGAGGACAGAGCTCCTTGCGATTTCACCCCATGTCTTGTTCAGCTTAGCATCAGCGCGATCAAACCAAACACTCTTGCGCTCGCAGGCCGATGGGAAATAACAGCACTTGACACCAGAAGCATCTCTGACTCCTTTGTCATTTTACGAAGCTCTAACAGTTAAACCATGATCAGGAGACCTGCCATGGGAAAGCAGATGTACATGTGGCAGTAATGACATCAGCAAGTGACCTCAGTGACTGTCCATTTAATAATCCTCTGCTCTCTACTGGCCCTCTCTGGCTCTCTGCTGCTTCCCCAGCAGGAGCTGCATAATCAGACATTAAGTACCCCCCTTGTGTAGCCACAACTGAATTATACGAGGCATGACATGTTACTTTGAAAACAACAAAAATCCCTTCGTGGCTGACACAGCTATCTCAGCTATTAGTTTTGCCTAGTCGTAATGAAAGTTAAAGAAAAATGCCTGGAAGAATGTTATTTAAAAACTAATTTAGAGGTTTATAATACAAAGTAGGTATTTCTTTTTGTTTTCATTTATTCATCTGCAGGATTCCTGAAAGTCAATACACACACTTTATTATCACAATTTCTTGATTGAGGCATCACATGAAACTCCACAGCTTCATCAGCAGGTGTTTAATCTTATTTCAATATGTGCATTTTATGTTCTCACGTTCCCTCTTCTAATTAAATCACCAGTGAAAAATTATACGTGCCGGTTTGTCTGATAAAAAGTGAGTAATAATTCTAATAAATTTATTATTCTTCAAATACACCGAGGCTTGCAACCGAACCGAGCCATCACGTGTATAATTTCATTATGCTGAAAAATACAGCACTCCAATCTGAGATGTAATAACCAGAGGACCAGGCTTTCCTCTTAGCTCTTCCTATTTTAACTATGGATTGTAGCTCTCTCTCTAAGTGGCCTCCAACTACAAGAAAAACGGCGAGACAGCGTAGCCTAAAATAACGGTAAGAGCATCAGCTCCGGAATCAGACTTTATAGGTTCAAATTCCGCCTCTGCTAATTACTAGCTGTGTAGCCTTGGTTAAGTTGCTTAACTTCCCTGTGTCTCGGTTTCCTGATCTTTAAAATAGATGCAGGCATCATACCTGCCTCACAGGACTGTTGTGAAGATTAAGCTAAATGGTAAAGAGACAAATGTGCCTGCAATTCCTGTTACAAACCAAACACTGTGTAAGAGTACAAACACTTTACTTCAGTATAGGTGCTAATAAAAGTTTTTAAATAGACTGCAAAGCCTGACGATGGTCTGTCCTCGTGGCCCCATGCCCCCCTGCCTTCCTTGGGGTCCTGAGCCAGTGGTCACGGTTCTATTTTACATCATCGAGCAGCCTCTTCTCTCCGTAGGACTGTTTGCTTCATGCTTCACGTTTATGTTATCTCAGACTTTAAAAATAACCATGCCAGTGGGGTAGAGGGGTCAATGGGGGAAAGAGGGGGGCACCTCTAATACTTTCAACAATAAAGATAAATTTTTAAAAAATGATCGTGCTACCTTAAGAGTAACTAACTGATTCACTATTTAATGTTTCCTTGGGTCTTCCTTCCCACTCTAGCTCCTACCATCCCACTGGGTCCTTTCTTTCCCTACCAAACATCCTGAAGAACAGCGTAAGATAAATGCGCAGAATTCCTACGTCTTTTTGCCCAGCCCCCTACTATGATCTGGCTTCTACCACTGCCATTGGACTCAAACAATTCTCAAAGTCAATGACCGACTCTACTTGCCAAAAGGCAGCATCACCCCTGGGTTGCTGGGGAAGCCCTGGGCAGTTACCTGTATCACCGCCTCAGGATCCTCTGCCCCCGTTTCTCTAACACGCTCCCCCTTTCTCGCCTCCGGCCTATGCTCCCCCTCCTCACCCTGAGTCTGGTCTTTCTTCCCAGGCCTCAAGAGCAGACACTCCCCACCCTTCCGCCCCTTCAGCTTTAGGCGATGCCCTTCCCTTCCTTTAGGGGATCTCACAGTGAGTTCCTGACCGACAGAATGAGTTCCTGACCGACAGCCCTCAATCCCTCATCTCAGCCCAAGCCCACCTTGGGAACGGTCTCCAGGATACTTATTGCATCTAAGTCCCACCATCACCTGAGACTCAAGAAGCCCAGAATCAGCGTTAACATTTTCCTTTCCCCCCTCCTGAAGTCTGTTTCTCCTGCTTTGAATCTTAAATTAATGTCATCGCCGGAGTCCCGTTCCCCAGCTTCTCCCCACGCACTTCATTCGTGCTGACGGCTGGCAGAGGCCCTCTCATCCGCAGGCTTTCAGTCCTTCCGAAACCTTAGGGGGATAAGGCAGACATCATTATTCCCCATTTTAATGAAGTGAAAACTGAGACTTAGACAAAATACCTGGCTCAAGATGCCGAAGCTACACCCTGGCCAGTATGGCTCAGAGGTTAGAGCGTCGGCCTGCAGACTGAAGGGTCCCGGGTTCGATCCCAGCCAAGGGCACATACCTCGGTTACGGGTTCGATCCCCGGCCCCGGTCGGGGCACATGAGGGGAGGCAAACAATCCGATGTGTCTCTCTCACACTATTTCTCTCTCTCACTCACTCAACCAACTGATGTGTCTCTCTCACATCTATGTTTCTCTTTTTCTCCCCCCCTTTCTCTCTCTTTCTCCCTCTCTCCTTCCCTCCCACGCTCTCTGAAAAGCAATGGAAGAAATATCCTCTGGTGAGAATTTAAAAAAAAGATCCTAGAGCTAGTAAATGTCAGAGCTGGGAGTTAAAGTCACATTTTTATCTGTAAAGCCCAGACTTTGCAGTATAGCCCATTGGGAGGGTCTTTAAAAATCATTTTCTGTTTTCAATTACAGTTGACATACATCATTACATTAGTTTCAGGTGTACACCCCAGTGACCAGACAATACATAACTTAATACGTGATCACCCCAATAAATACTGCACCCACCCAGCACCATGCTAGTTATTAGAATATTACCAATTCTATTCCCTGTGCTGTACTTTACACCCCCACAACTGTTCTGTAACAGCCAACTTGTACTTCTTAATCCCTTCGCCTTTTCACCTATCCCCCAACACCCCTCCCATCTGGCAACCAACAAAAAGTTCTCGGTATCTATGAGTCTGTTTCTGTTCTGCTTGTTCATTTTATTTGGGGGAGTTTGTTTAAACCTAAAGGTGCACATTCCAGTGACTGTGCCTGCTGAGAGCCAGGTCCTAAGGACACAACAGGGATCAATTCAGATATCCCTGCGTTGGTGGAACTCAGCCTGCAGTAGAAGTGTCAGACACGTCAAACAAGCTGTACTCAAACACAGGAAGTTCTATGACACGGGAAGCAAAGAGTGGTACTTACTATAGCTCCTGACTTAAAAAAAACAGGATAGGGAGCCCTTGTGGAAGGCTTTCCAGAAGACGTGGCATCTGAGCTGAGAACTGAAGCATCAGTAGGTGGGTGTCAGCCAGACGGAGGGAGAGGTGGTCAAAGTGTTAGAGAGATACTGTCACACAACCATTAGGAGGGCTATTACCAAAAAAAGGGAAGAAAGGGAAAAAAGTAACAAGTGTTGGCAACGATGTGGAGAAGGTAGAACCCTGTATACTATTGATAAGAATGTAAAATGGGGCAGCCACTACGGAAAACAGAATTGAATTACCATATTATCCAGCAATTCCATGTCTGTATATAAACCCAAAAGCCTTGAAAGGTGGATCTCAAGGAGATATCAGCATTATTCAGAACAGCCAAAAGATGGAAGCAACCCAGGTGTCCATCAGCAGGTGGATGGATTAACAAAATATGGTACATTCACACAACAGAATATTAATCATCTTAAAAAGGAAATGATGACACATACTAGAACACTATTCTAAGTGAAATTAGCCAGTCATCAAAGAACAAATGCTGTTTGATTACACTTATATGAGGGGCCAAGTATAGTCCAATTTATAAAGACAAAAAGTAGATGGTAGTTGCCAGGGGCTGGAAAGGGGGAGGCATGGGGAGTTATCGTTTAATGGGGTCAGAGTCTGTTTGGAGTTAAAAAGTCCTGGAGATGGATGTGGCGTGAGTGGCGTGACAATATGAGTGTACTTGCTGCCACTGAAATGTACACTTAAAATGGTTAAGATGGTAAATTGTATGTTATGTGTATTTTACCACAGTTGTGTGGTTTTTTAAAAAAAATGCATTCCAGACACTATTACCAGCATGTGTGAAGGTCAAAAAGCAAAAAAAAAAAAAAAAAAATCTGAAAGAAATCTAAATGTTCAGAAAGTCTGGGGAGAAAAGACCAAAATTACACATATGCAGTTGCCATGAGTTCCACAATGCATATGACCCTACGTGTCTGAGGCCACATTCTGTTTTCCAAAGACAGTGGCCACGTATGATTTTCTGGCATCATGGAATTAGACCAGAAAGAATGTTAACGATGCCTGATCAGCAGTGAGCGCCGTCCCTCGCTTCAGAGTCAGGAAGCCGTCATCGGATTCCAAGGGCTCTATCACGCTTTTCTAGGCTGAGGGCGCAGAGGAATCTTCCAGATCAAGTTTAAACCACAGAGTCCTGGGGCTCCACAACAGCTCTTTGCAAACACACGCCTAGCTCATTAGGGGGAAAACGATGCTTTCGCCTGTGTTCTCGGAGTACGTTGCAGACCTGGAGCTCATGTTGCAGGCGTCTCAGCTCTGCTCGCTAGTTAGATTATACACGAGGCTATGCCAACGGCTCCATTTCCAGGGTCTCTCTCACCCGTAAAATTCAACTCAGGCTAAAATGTGGCGCTCACAGTCCTTGCTCGGAGAGTCTCTTTACATCTGTGTGTATGCCAGTGAGCATGTATACACTCGTATATCTGCATGTACGTAAATGAGCATACACAAACACACACATACACTAAGCACGGGTAACCACGTATAGTGGTAAGGTGGACGGCCGTAACGAATTTTACAAAGCTTTCATCACTGCAGCATATCACAGCTTTCCAAATGTGCTAGTCTTAAACTACAATATTTCATTTCCAAAATGAAATCTGGCATGTGATTAATTTATTCAAACACCTGGTTCTTATTACAGACACAATATGCTTGAATGGGAAAATACAATAATTACAACGCGTTTGCACACTTACTGATACAGCACGGTGCACGGCCGAGTGAGACACACGCCCAGGACCTCCTCCTCCCAGGAGGTAACTGCCCCACGAGACTAAAGCAGCATCCGCATCCAGTCTTTTCCAAGGAGACAGGGAAATGGGGACAGAGGTCGAGCATGAACGAGGTCAATTTTGAGTCAAAAGCAAAACAGCACGTAGCCAAAGAGGTGGAAAGGACAGGAGGTCAAGAGTAAAGGAACAGCAAGGAGGAAAGAGAAGGAACTCAAAGCTTTAGTTACGGATTAAATCGGAAGAAGCCCCATCCAGTGGTAATTTCCCAAACCCGGGAATCCGCGCGGTTTACCCCCGATGCAGTGCTCAGCCCATAAACGCCGAGGAAGCGTCCAGTGCCGGGAAAGAAACAGGGCCCACCTCGCTTCCTGCTGATCGTCGCCCCCACCCTGCTCCCCTGAACAGAAGCCAGGCGTCCCGAATCCCCGCAAAGGACGGCTCAGGGAAGGAGGGAGACTTGGGTGGGACAGGAAGAGGAGCCGGCCGAGGATTATCCACTCGTGGAATCAGCCCAGCACATCCCGGGACCTGCTCGGTCACGGCCCCGCAGCAATGAGTAATTCAGTGTCCTCGGCGGCTCTGAGCCTCCACCGCTCACTACAGAAACCACGCTCGTCGGCCTTCTCTCTGATGTCAGATTTTTTTGGCTTGATTTAACTATAATTTCACTCGACTCACCTCCTCTACGAGGGACACGCCGACTAGTCGAAGATGAAGGATGTTTACATGATGAGTTAAGTATACCAGACTTGCCAATGAGATGACCTCAAAAGTGTAGAGAAAAATTTCGCCTGCCAACATAGCATCAATCTCCTCCACTCTAACCAAAAGTCATTCCCCTTCTGTTCAACGTTAGGTTTCAAATTTAATCTGCTGAAACTATACGAGTCTACTTGAAACAAACACTCAGGTATCTCCCACTGACAATTCCTCTGAAACCTAACACAAAAGAAAGTTAAAATTTTTTTTTTAATTATAGTTGCCCTATTTTCCTTAGGCCAACAGGCATATTTATACTTAATGTTTAATGTCAGGCAAACCCTTAGTCTTCTTATCTACGTGTGGTAGCTGATGACCACCACCTAGGGTCACGTCGGGGGTGATTTTTATAACTACCAAAACCAAGATAAACTAGCAATTACTGGTGCCATTTTCCACTAAGAGAAGGCATGCAGGTGGCCTGGTACCCTGGGAACGGAAGGTGCCTGCTGTCTAGGAGGATGACGTTTCTACAGAGAAGTGCTCCAGTCCCTCGAGGCCTCTCCGCCACTGTATATTCCAGCAGGAGGTCGGGAACAAGGGGCTTAGGTTAATGGTTTCAGAGCACACGCTACTAGCACTTCAGTTTGCTTTCATGTTCACACACTCTGTTTCTGACTGTTACCTATTAAACCTCAGAGTAACAGAGACCGTCCAAGTGGATCACTGAGCTCACCACAGCCAAAAGGAATCCAGAATAATAAAGCACACATTTGAAATGCATAACTGATGTCTGTGTTTATAAGAAAGTGCATTAGCTCATAAACTAGATCCCAGATAATCTCTTCTGAGTCCTATTTCACTCAAGAGCCAGAGTTGAATTTTCCTATCCTATCTTTACGATGTTCTAACCTGCCGAAAGGTACACAGGGGTGTTGCTGTTCTGCCCTAATCGGCACTGTCAAGATGCCTGGAACCACAGAACCCCAGCAGCAGTGCCTGGGGCACACGGCTCACCTCCTCCTCTCCCAGAGCTCGCCACGTTGCAAGAACAGCAGTTTCCTCATCTGTGGCAAACAGTCTCACGATCCAACAAACACTGTTTAAAGAAGGTTCATCGTGAAATAAGAGGGAGAGTGTTGGGGGGGGGGCAGGACAGTATCAACTTTCTAATGCAACTCTGAGACCTCTAAACAATCTTTCCTATCCCAAAATACATTCCAAAGCCATCCACTTCTCTCCATCCCCTCTGCTACCCCCCTAAGCAAGCTACCGTCATCTCTCGCCTGCCGCACTCCAGTAGCCTCCTCCTGACCCTCCTCTAGTCCCCTGACTATGGTCTGTTCTCCAAAGCAGTCAGAGCAAACTTTTTTAAAGTTCACACAGGGATGTAAAGTCCAGCATAGGAAATACAGTCAATAATATTGTAATAACGATGTATGGGGCCAGGTGGGTACTAGAAATATCAGGGGGACCACTTTGTGAAGTACAGGATTGTCTAACACTTGTGCTGTACGCCTGAAATGAATATAGAATATGGAATGCAAACTAATTGAAAAATAAAATAACTAGATCAGATCATCCTTGCTTAAAACCTATCTGTTCCCACTGCACACAGAATAAAATCCAAACCCTTAATCATGATCCAGCTCCTGCCTATCCTTCCATGTCAGTGAATCTCCCCTCGTTCACCATTCTCCAGCCATGCAGGTCTTCCCCCTGTTCCTAAAGTAGTACTTCCCCCTGCCCTGCCCCAGCTTTGCCAGACTGTCTCCTTCTCACAGATCCACTCCCAGACCAGCCCAGTCCTGGTCATCCTAGCAAAAGCAGCACCTTCACCTCAGTCACTCTCTAGCACACACTCTGTTGATTTATTTGTACTTATTTTCTGTCTGTCTCTCCCCTAGACTGTAAGCTCCTTGAAAGCAGAGATCAAGTACATCTCCCTTTCTTCTTTCATTCAGTAATTATTGTGCATCTATTTTGCACACTGCCGCCCTGCCAGGTTCATCACTAGACCCCCAGGACAAAGTCGGCACTTGACAAATCTGTCTCTAATGAACGAAAACACTGCAGTGACGTGATCCAGCAAGTGTTACTGTTGTGCTTCAATATGTCTTTTAAGAATATTTTCATTAAACCAATCAAGTTACTAATGAATGAAATCTATTAAAACCGGTCACACACATGAAAGTAATACATAGTCTACAATAATGTCAAAAATCATAGCTCTAACGCAGGTGTTTAGAGCTCAGTGCTGTCCAAAGGCTGCTTAACACGCGCCACTCCCATCAGGAACAAACTTTGCTGACCAACCCTAACCTCTTTGACAGTTCCTCAGAAACCACAACCTCTCCCCACTTCTCCCCACTCTGCTCCACGCACCGTGACAGAGGTAACTGAACTGAGCCCACCGGCAGCTTTGAAACAGTTTTAATAGGTGTGAAGGTATCTGCAGTATCTGAATCCTAACTCTAAATATAGGCTAATTTTTTCCTTTAGTTTGGTTTTGTTTTTTAACATAAGGAACATCACCTATCCAGTCAATGCCTGGTAATGAACTCCGCTTGGCAATTACCTGTTAGGTCTGTCACACCCAATTTAGCGCTTGGAGCAATTATGATAAGTAAAGCCCAAATGTGAGACCATTTAAGCCTCCCCTCCTTTTTGCTGGTAGGGCGCCCTGAGTCCCGCCCAGAGGAGCCTATCACTGCCAACACCTTGACAGCTCACCTATTTTCAGGTCTGCTGAGAGATACCTGACTGTCTTCCTGCCAAGCCGACAAAGAGGAATCCTGGAAAACCACAAATCTGTATCCCTAATTCCACAAAGAAGCATGCACTCTTGAAAGTCACCGTGTAAGCAGCCCACACTCACTCTACACGCCCAATCCAGTCAAGAGCTGACCCACAGATGGGGAGACACAGGGAGAGCCAAGTGGGCCGATGACCAGGTCAGGGCTCGTTTATTACATTCATTTGTCCACATGATTTCAGGGCACTTTCAGAATGCATGAATATAGACAGTAAGCACACTATTTGAACTTGCAGAGTTCCCTTGAACAGAAGTGTGTACTGAAAAAAAACATGAAATTCTTTGAGGAAGAAGACGATGCTACTGACATACAGTATTAGGTCCAGGTTCTAGGACCAAGTACTCATGCTCAACACTCACCCAGAAAGCAGAGGTATCTGCATAGATTTGGCCACACATTGCAACTGCCCATGGAGTTAACTGCTTTTCTTTCTTTTTTATTTTTTTTATTTTTTTTTACTTTTTATGTTAGAGAGAGAGAGGGAAAGAGAGAGAGAGAGAGAGAAAGGTCGATTCATTGTCTCAATTACTGATGCATTCATTGGTTAGTCTTGTATGTGCCCTGCCTGGGGATCGAACCCGCAACCTTGGTGTATCGGGACAACGCCGGAACCAGTGAGCTGCCCGGCAAGGGCTAACTGCTTTTCAGTACAGCTTCCAATGCCCACCCCAGACCTACTGACTCGGGATCTCCAGGAGTAGTGTCTGGACGCCCATGTGTGTATGTCGGTTCTAAAGCCCGAGTTGAAGTGATAATCAACCATATTTTGAAATCGCCGATCCACAGAGCCCAAACCTGAACTCCAGCACCATCAGAAGGTAGGCAGGTAAATGAGCAAAGCAGGTGAAAAAAAGACCCAGGGAGTAAGGCAGCACACATTCAGATCAAATTAAAGAAACAGACACTGCAGGCCTCATCTGGTCTGCTGCTCTGGATCTTGTTACTTTTGTATTTACGCGATGACTTCTGGAAGCCAATCTAAGAGCTGAAGCTCATTCATTTCTGTGCCTGGTATTGTGTCTGATGTACGGCAGGTTCAATCAGTGTTTGCTAAATTACTGATAAAAATGAGGTGAGATCCAACTCTTCTGACACTATTAAGACAACTACCAAGGAAACTCCTCATTCATTCATTCAACCAAAACCTATGACACACCTTCTATGTACAAGGCTCTAAGAATACTGACTTGAATAAGACCCCTGTCCATGTGGGGTTTACACCTGAGGAGAAACATTCATGAATAAGCCAACTCCAAACAGTGATGTTATTCAGCATTAACGTGCTGCACTTGGTCTCAAAGGCTGTTGAATCACACAGAAGCCCGTGGAAGTTACTGATTTCTGAGGTGCTGGAGAAGAGTCACTTGCTGAGGTTGGAGTGAGGGGGGCAGGGGGTTGTATAGGCTGAGAGTTTCATGCCATTACACCAGCTCCATCTGCCACTATACCAGTTAAGTGACCTTACATCAATCACTAAATCGATCTGCAGGGATTAGATTAAATGTTTCTAAGACTTCCTAGCCCTAAGATTTTTATATTCTGTTAGTGAAGACGCATTAGCAAAATTTCACAGGCTCTGATGGTCATGCCCAATCTAGCGTCCAAATGCTTTGAGCTACCATCCCTCGATTATTATAAACTGAAAATATTCCCCAAGCATTTCATGAGTCCACCTCTCCAGTGTTCCCAAGGCAAACCACAGGCTCAGATCTTCAGGTCACAGTGCAATGGGTATGGGCATGCTCACACTGAGTTATGGAGCTGGCACTGCCACACAGGCCCCAGGGCAAAGGAAACCAAATATCAAGTTCAAGGTGATTAAGGAATCCAGAAATTAGTTAAATTCCCTCATTCAACAAACATTAATAAGAGACTGCAAGAAGCCAAGCACTAGTCTAGTTCCTAAGAAAGGAAGAAAAAAAACCACAGGCTCTTCCCTTAAGGACCCTGGTACAGGACAGAGACTCTTAGCCTGGGCATCAGAGGTTCCATGAACCCCACAAAATTAAAGGCCACATCCTGAGTGTACGGGCATGTTTCTGGGGAGAGGGTCCACAGCTTTTGTTACATTCTCAAAAAGGTCAATGATCCAAACTGGAGACACTACACGACACTTTAGGCAAGGTCTCACTTTTCCTTTTCATACAAATCCCAATTGTATCAATCAGGAAACAGGTTTAAAGACGTTCATTGCTAAGATGCAGCCAAGAAGTGGCACAGCATAGATTTGAACCCTGTCCTGCCAACCTCCAAAGTCTATATTTTTTTCCTGTATCATGAGCTCTCACACTGTTTTCAACGCTTACCAAAAAAAGGGGGGGAGGGGCTGTTAAAAGAATGATCTGTGGAGCCCCCACAACCAAGGACCATTATCATGTGCTGTCGATGATATTCTATAAAAGGCAGGCTCAAGCCGACTGCTTCCTAGAAGCTGCAAGAGCCAACATTTAGATCTCTCAACTTCTGCCTCCACCCCACGAAAATAAGATGACAGGAGTACAGGAGCCCCAACTAGGGGTTTCTGACAACATCAAGGATCCTTTCCATTCAGAAGTGAAGCACAGGAAAGTCCTCAGGCAGCCCAACCCCCAGGCAGGAGTCAGGGAAACTCTGATTCCACCCTTTGAATTGGTGAGTTTGCCTATGTCTCTCTTTCCGAACTTTCTTTCCTCTGGGGCTAACTCTTGGCCTTGACCTCTCATAACCACATGAGTGGCTGCTTCCATTCATGAGTCATATTGGGATGCATACAAAGAGGCAACCTGAGAGTCATGTATCAAACCCTACCAAGTCTGCAGTAAGGAAACACCTCTCAGGTATGTGCTGTAATAGGAAGAAGGTGAGTTTTTGGAATCAGGATCCGATCTACATCCCAGGCCTCTGACTCAGTGGCTGTGTAACCTTGGGTAAGCCATGTTACCTGTCTGAACCCTGATTACACAATTTCTAAAACGGGGATAATGGGACTTCATATTTGAACAATCAACAAGTTTTTAGTGAGAAACTCCTTATATCAAGCACTGTTCCAGGCTCTAGGGCCGGGGTGGGGAACGTCTGGCCCTCGGGCTGTGTAATGGAATCATTTGGTCTGGCCCTGCCAAGGCCTCACATTAGGGGTGAGTTAATTAAATGTTTGACCAAATACAGCAGGCTCATTTTTAAATTGATAATTTTGTATGGCCCACAAATGATGTTATAAATATCCAAACGGCCCTTAGCAGAAAAAAGGTTCCCCACCTCGCTCTAGAGGAACATTTGTGAATGTAATAGATGAGGTTCCTTCTTTCATAAAGCTTATTATATTCTAGGTGGAGGAGACAAGTAGCCATACAAATAAGAAAAAAGTAATAATTTTAATAATATTAATCACCTTAAAATAATAACAGCTAACAGTTCTTGAGCATATGTAATGTCACAGAAACTAATATAGGAGATAAGTATTAACTTATTTAATTCTCACAATGGAGGGACATAATATTACTATTCCATTTCATAGACGAGAAAACTAAAGCCCAGAAAGATTAAGTAACTCGCCCAAAGTCACACAGCCAATAAGTCACAGGGTACAGATTGAAATCCAAACAATCTGACAATAGAACCTCAGGACTCTACATTGCATCGAGTGATTTAATGAATATAAAATTAATGATACAATAGAGGGAGGTTGCTGTAGGTTGGCTGGTCAGGGAAGCTATACTGAGCAGGTTAAGACACAAATCACAAGGAGAAGCCAGGCCCACAGCAGAGATCTAGGGAGAGTGTTCCAAGCAGGAAGAAAAGCTAGTACAAAGGCCCTGAGGAAGAACCAGCCTGATCGCTTTCAGGGACAGAACGAAGGCCAGTGTGTTTGGAGCACAGTGGATATGCTATGGGGAGAGGGGATGAGTTCTCAGATATAGAAGCCAGACCAGGCAGGTGGAGCCTTCTCAGCCAGAGCACAAGGATTTCATTCTGTGTGCCATACAATCCTTGAAGGGCCTTAAGTATGGAGGCGACACAAAAATTGCTGATTTATGCCCTGGCCAATGTGGCTCAGCTGGTTGAGCATCAGCCCATGCACCGAGAGGTCACTGGTTCGATTCCCAGTGAGGGCACATCCCAGGTTGCATGCCTGATCCCCAGGAGGGGGTGTGCAGGAGGTAGCTGATCGACGTTTCTCTCTCATGGATGTTTCCCTCTCTCCCTCTCCCTTCCCGCCCTCTCTAAAGTCAATAAAAACATATTTTTTAAAAAACTGTTGATTTACCTTTTTAAAACATGAGTCCATCTGATGTATAGGGACTGGATTATGAGGGGAAATGGCTGTGAAAAGCTGAAGCAGGGAAATCAATTTGGGGGTGCAGAAGTCCTGGCAAGGGGCAATGGCCACTTGGCCTACACTGTAGTCAGAGAGCTGGAGGTAAGTACACAGGCCCAGGATACATCAGGGTCACCATGAGGATTCGATGATGGTGGTCACACGCCTGGTAGGGTGTCTGACAGAACAGGCACTTAGAGGTGGTAATGACCGTCCCTGTCTGACGTTCACTAAGCAGCAGCTTGGGAATAACACTATTGATCATACCCAAAATGACTAACCCTCCCCGACACCCCTGCCCCAATTTCTCCAAAGAACCCTGGAGCTTAGAGAGTAAACTGGGAATGTACCAGATTCCAAACACAATGGAGAAGTGATCTATTAAAGGAGCTGGGCTGTTCAATTAAAACCGGTTCTGCGTGCCAAGCTCCAGCACAAAGGGGCCAGTCTTCTCCCACAACGAGGACGGGCTGGGGGGAGACTCGGGTTACACAACCTCCTCCTTCTCCCCGAGAGGCTCGGGGATGGAATTTTTTTTAATAGAAAAGACAAACTCTTGAGTAAATGTAATAATTGTTTCAATAATGTGCCCCAACCACCCAAGAAGTTAAGGAAAAGAAACTGGAAAATTGGGATTCTCCTGTTACATGGCTGGTTCGCTGCTGCCTCGAGTGCAGGCGGTGTCCGGGGATGGGACAGCCCGGGGGGGATTCAAGAATCAGAAGGGACCTTATGTACGCAAACTAACTAATAAAGCAATCAAAAGCTTGTGAGTGAGGCCAACTGCCTGAAATAACTTTCACAGGTTGCCCCAAATAGGCTCTTTTTAGAGAAGCCATTCCTACTGATCTCAGCAGTCTCACTAATAGCACTGGGCATTCATTTCTTTTCTAACAACAACAACAACAAAACCACAATCAACTGATCTAACTTAAACATGAGTAATCACCAACGGCAAGAAATCAGGCCCCCGGAATTAACCCTGGGCTGAGAGCAAGGCCAGGGTAGGAGGGAGACTTCCTCCTCTGGATCGCCTCCCTCAGAGCTCCCGGGGAAGGGGAAACGAGCCTCGAAGGCGCGACCCGTAAAACTCGGACTCCGTTCTCTGAGTTTTCACCTGGTCGGCTCATCCTATGGACCCTGGTGCAGGGGTTCAGCACAGGGTACGAGAGAGCAACACTGTTCTCATCATCTCACTGTTATTCGCTTTTCTCACTGCGCTGCCGTGCGGACCGATGGCTCGAAAGAACGGTGGGTAAAACCGCAGGTGCACCGGCACCAATCGAGCCATGTGTTCTTCACCACCCTGGTGCATCCCAGCAAGAAAGAGAAAAAAAGAAAAACATCAGTGTCCTGGACGAATCAGTGAAAACTATTACTCTGACTAAATCATGGATATTAAGTAGCTGTCTCTTGTGTATTGTGCCTGATGAAATAGGAAATATAAAGTACTTCTGCTAAACGCCAAAGCAAAATGGTTGTCTCAAAGAAGAACACACTGGTGCGACTGAGTTGTGGACGGAACTACTCACTTTTTTCATGGAATCCATTCCTACTTGCGGAAACGACCGACCAACAGACAGGGTTAATCAGATCCTGGTATTTGGCAGACGCGTTCTCAAAAATTAATGAAGTGAGCCTGTCCATTCAACTGCCCATATTTGCTGCCAGTGATAAAACTTGAGCTTTCAAGCCAAAATTTAGAAGTATGGAAAATTTGTATTTGCCCCCTTGCACTGGACAGATTTCTAATACTTCACAACTTTTCTGATAAGATCAGTGGTGGTATCAATGAACGTGACTTTTGATGCTGTCCAATGAAATGTGTCGATATGTGAGAGATCTAATTCAGCGAACTAATTTCCCAAATGAGTAAAAAAGCATGATGTTACAAAATCATGAGTAAGGTTCAAACTGCAACAACAGAGCAACAGTAGGAAAAGAGCGTAGACAGGTTTCAGATTCCACACTGCAACTAAACCTTGATGAAACTATGACTTGTTGAATTTTGATGTAATATCAAAGGAGATACACATTTACTAGCTGGAGAAGCAACTGAAACACTCCCATTTTCCATTAGTGTCGATGTAAGGCTGGACTTTGCTCATATACTTCAACCAAACCAATATAGTGCAACAACTGAATGCAACAGTAGGTACGAGAAGCCAGCACCTATTAAGCCAGACATTAGAGGGATTTACAAAAATGTAAAACTGTTCTTGCTATTTTATATCATAAATTGTTACTTTCCATAAAAATATTTGCTAACATGTGGCCAATACTTTTGCTATTCTTTTAAAGGGCTTAATGAATATTTTGATGCCTCAATGTTAGTTTCTAATGTGGTGACTATCAGTAGACACGGCCCATATAAACAAAAGCTTCTGGGGGTCCTCCACCATTCTTAGCGGTGTAAGTATAAAAAGATCCTGAAGTCAGTAAGTGGAGAATTTTGGCTTAAAGCAAATACATAACCGCTGCCTTTTCACACATGCCCTGCACCCAACGAAAAGCAGAAAGAAGACAAACTGAACTCCTTTGGACTCTGTTGTGTAACTGCCTTGAGGCCCGCGGGCCTTGCAGGTTTGCATGTCTGATTTACTTGGAATCCTTTCTCCCTCCTCCTCTCTGGCAGGAAACCACAGGCAAACCCCGTGGCTATTTCACAGCCCGCCCTGAAGCAAGCAGCACCCAGAGGTTCGGGTGCGGCCAGCCCGGCCAGCAAGCAGGGACAGGGAGCTGCGCTCCAGGGTCTTCCAGCCAGGGGCCCTTTTGAAGCGCTAAACCCACAAAACAGGGCATTAGCTTGCTCAAAGCAAATAGTTAATTTGTCCTTTCACTACAAATGAAAAGGCCAAAGCCCACAGCTGGAGTGCCGCGCTGGCCCGCGCCTGGACCCTCCACCTCCCCCTCCCCCAGCAAGGCGACATCTACGCCATGAAGAGTCAACGAGTCCATCAGATCCATAACAAACATTTATACTGTCTACGTAAAAAAAACGGTCTACAGTCATAAAAAGAAAACTAACAGCACAGGTAATTTTTTAAAAATGCCGAGTAAACGGGGCTATAGAAATGTGAAGAAAGGAGAAAAAAAGATCCTTGCACCAACGTGGCCAAGGGCATGAGTACATGGGAAGAAGACATAGATTAAACACAGGCAGTGCAGGGAGCAAAGCTTAAAAAAAAAAAAAGGCAGCAAGGCTGAAAAATTAGTAAAAGACAACACACCATCAGACATCGGTGTTAGACCTTTTTTCTAAAATTCAGTTTCGACAGGGGGGAATGAAAGATAACATGAAAATGACAGAGCGGACCTGGATCGTGGAGATTCTGAAAGCCAAGCTAAGAAATCTAGATTCTATCCCAATTTGAGAAGGACAAGAACACAAGGGAAGCCTGTTATTTTATTTGCTGTTTTGTTTTTGAAACACTAATGTATGAATAATATGACTGATTTAAAAGAATCCAAGACTAGAGGCCAGGGCGGGGGGGCAGGTACGGAGAGCACCGAAAAGCCCAGGAGACGTGGGCTGGGCCTGAGCAGGGTGATGGCAACAGGGATGGAAAAGAGTGAAGGGCTGCCCGAAGGAAGATAGAGCTGGAACCTAACGTGGTGCCAAGGCTGCAAGACAAGGTGGCACCAAACTGAGAAATAAATAAGTCCAGGTCATTAACAACGCATCTAAGGACCCACTAAGCTTATGGCTGTGCTAGGCAGCAAACGAAATACTGATTCAGAAGTAAAGATCTGTGATTTTAAACATCCTGAGAGAGATGGGGGAGTGGGCATGAGCATTGGCACTCAGCATCCTTCTAATCTATTATTGTGCTTCCCGACGCTGCAGAGAATGGAGAGTTAAAACTGCATCTTCCAGACGGCTCTGGATGAGCATTCGGCTCTACCGGTTGAATGGCCCCATGAGAGACTGAGGAGGCAGAAATTAAATGGAGGCCACCTTCCCGCTGTTTTTACCTTTTCTGTAAGCAACATAGTCACGAAAACCTTGGGAATTTCTGCAGCAACATTCCAGAATCTGGCCATTAGCTTAGAGGTTACCCAGTGCCGGGTGTAATGGGGGTAAGCTGCTGTTCCCCAAATTCAGCTAGAGCAGTACATTATTAAAACCAAAGGTCTAGCCCACTGGCATGGCTCAGTAGGTTGAGGGTCATCCCATGAACCGAAAGGTCACCTGTTTGATTCCCCATCAGGGCAAGTGCCTGGGTTGTGGGCTCGATCGCCAGTAAGGGGGGTGCAGGAGGCAGCCGATCGATGTTTCTCTCTCTCTCCCTCCCCCTTCCTCTCTTTCTAATATCAATTACAACATTTCTTTTTAAATCAATGGTCTAGTCATAGTTCCTGATTCCTGGCCCTCTTGAGTGTGACAGAGTATCCCTGGCTAATGAGAAATCCTGCTAATTATTACACCAAATAAGCACAGCTAACAGCTCACCTGGCATCGCTTCAGAAGCCCACCTCTAGAGGCTCAGCAGGGAGCCCATTTCTCTGGCCCTCCCAATGACTTTGTAAGAATCTGTTTCCCCAACTTACACAGTGTCCTCCAGCTAAATCCAGAGATATAAGTGGGTTTGAATAAAGGCTGAACAACCAAGTGAAAATATTTGATACACAGTTCAAAGAACAGACTTAAAACTTGAAAACAAAATGTCCACAACTCAGAATCAAGGAAGAAAAATCCTCTTAGATTTCTGAAGTAATTGTAACAACATCTTACATCTCTCTGGAGCTTTGAATATGAGCAGAGGCACTGGGAAGAATTCCCAGGTCATTTTCCCGGGTGTATCCCGGGAAAGGATGGGTATCCTAGTCTCCATTTTAAGCGACGTAACAACCATGCACAGAGAAAGTAAACGGTCGGCCTACGGAGGCCACAGGGGCCAAGCTAGCGGTCCAACTAAAGTATTTCCTGCTTTAAACCTATTTTCTCCTTTTGGGTCTTCTGTCAGTTAACTCTAACCATGTTCTAAAGTAAATGTTAAAATTGTTGGTGTAGAAATAGTAGGAGCCTAAGAGGGCTTGGAAAGACACAGAGAATTAAATAGGGCTTAACTCACAACCATGGAAAAAATAAAAATCCCGTGTGTAATTTTCTTCTCCAATTTTAACCTACAATGTGGTGCCTGTGGCAGGCCCAGCGTTCCTGTGACACCTTCCAACACACACAGACCCGGGAGCAAGTGTCGTCCAATTATTCAGGCAGCTACTCATTTATTTTTCTATCATTCCAAGAGTTGGAAAATTAACAGTGTTGTGTTTGCCAACCTTCACTAGGCCATGACATAAAAGCTCGAATGTGTTTATGTTACACACAAGTCCAGTTTGAAGAAGCTCAACAGCAAGTTAATATAAACCTATTCTGTGCGGAAAGTGGCCCTGTTGGACAGAGGTTAAGCTTTGACCTTCCCAACTATTTCCGCAGAATGTACGACCCATCACGTACGAAAGCACAGTGAAGATGTGAGGTGTTGGTAAGTACCCCTGTTAGTGAGAAATCCTGCTAATTATTACACCAAATAAGCACAGCTCACAGGCCATGGCCACCAGAGGGGCATGTTTCAGGGCATTAAATGGCTGCCTAGGGTGGAGATGAATATATTACACTATGCCCTCTGCCAATAAAACAATTTCCCTGACACCTAGAAATCCGGTCGGCTGGAGCCAGATAACAAGTGTTCCTTGGCTCCAATTGCGGAGATGGATCTTCAGTGCCACCTACTGACTCACACATTTTAACTTTCAGAGTTCAGGCAACTGACCATATCTTTAACCTAAGCCTGGAAGCCCGAAGAGGAAACGGGGGTCGAAAAAGTGGAATTTTGAGGGCTCCTCCAACTTAAATACTCTTTAAAGTATACAGATATTTTCTTCGCTTTCTGCGCCACCTCTGCATTCCTCAATAACCACAAAATAGGTACATCTCAACATGAACTCCTCTAAAACCAAATCTAAGGCTGAAACTCATCAGTTGCTTTCTGGAAATATATTTTATTTTGCCAGTCATCTTCTGTCAGAAAGTGTCTTCAGAATTAAACCTGAAGTGTGTCCAAGGTAGGAGAAGATAGCAGAGGGGGTTAAATTAAATTAAGACGTAAGTAGAAGTAAAGGCTTCGAATCCAGAAGACATATTATGAAAATTGGCAAACTGTACAGTATATATGAGCATAACGGCAATGGTTTAAAAAGTGGAAAAATTTACCAACCTGTAGCAAGATATCTGATGGTAACTTTGAGGAGCTGCATTCCACCCTGTGGGCCAGAATCACTTTTCCCATGGAGGCTGTTTCCAGGCCACTGTTTTCTAGCATTCAGACGGGCACACTGAACATTGCACACAAGGATCGTGTATTCCCCAGACATCATCAGTGCCCCTGAAATTCATATCTTTCTCATGCTAATGGTTTAGTGAACAGATGGGGCCTAACTTGCTGCAGATACAGTAATGAATGAAGCCAAGTCGCTGCCTCATGGAGCTTATATTCTGATGGAAGAAGGCAGACCAAGAATGTATAGTATGTCAGACGATGGTAAGTGACACAGAAAAATAAAACAGGGTGAAGAGAATAGAGAATGGCAACAGGCAATGAGATGGTGTAATGGCAATCAGAGAAAGACTCTTGGGAATGTATTTAAAGAGAGACCTAAAGGAAGCCAGGGAACCAGCCTCGCAGATATCTGAGGGGAGGAAGTTCTAACAGAAAACAGCAAGTACAAAGGCCCTGAGGCAGGATGCTTTTGCCTAGTTGGAGGAACAGAGCAGAGGCCTGAATGGGTGGGTTAGAAGGAAGGGGGAGGAGTTTCGTAGGAGAGGACACCAGAGAGGATGTTGAGAGGCAGATCAGGTAGAAAGTCAAAAGGAGGGTTTTTTTAATAGCTTTATTGAGATATAATTTATATACCACACAACTTGCCATTTTAAAGTACACAATTCAGAGTGTATATTCAGAGTCATACGATCATCATAACTTAAATTAAGAATGGTTTTTGTTATGCCAAAAGGAAGCCCTGTAGCCATCAGCAGTCACAGCTCATTCCTCTCTCCCCAGCCTCTGGCAACCACTAACCTGCTTCCTGCCTCTATGGGTTTGATTCCTCTGGACATGGAGTCGGATAATACATGGCCTTTGTGAGCATGATGTTTTCAATATTCACCCGTGTGGTAGCACATATCACTACTTCACCCTTTTTTATTGCCAAATAACATCCCATTGCATGGCTAGACCATGTCTGATTCCCTGCGCATCGCCGAGGGACGTGCGGGTTGCTTCCACCTTTCGGCTGTTGTGGATAACGCTGCCATAAACGCCACGCACAAGAGCTGTGTGGGCACATGTTTTCACTCCTCTCGGGTAACCAGAAGTAGAACTGCTGGATTACACGGTAACTCTATGTTTACCATAAGAAGGTTTGAGCAGAGAAGTAACATGATAAGAATTTGTTTTTTAAAGACTCGCGTTGGTGGCTGCGTGTAGGGAGGCAGGAAAAGCAGCAGGGAGACTAGTTAGGGAGAAAGTGCTATGGTCCAGGACAGAGGTGCTGGCAGCCGGGGGGAGAGTGGCAGAAGCGGGGGCTGTGAGAAGTGGCTGGATTCTAAATATATTTTGAAGACTTCTAGGAGCAACAGAATTTGCTAATAGATGAGATGAAGAACATGAAAGGAAGAGTTGGGGATGTCTCTGAGGTTTGGGGCCCAAGCCAATGAAAGAATGGAGTCGCCATGTACGGAGCTGCAGATGACTGTAGGGGAACAATAAATATTAGTTCCTGCCTACTCCCTCCACCCGGGGGGTTGCCCTCACTCTGCCTTCAGGAAGCCCTGCCAATGCTTGCTCAGAAGCAACTGCCATGTTTACGTTGCCTCACCCTTGCAAGAAAGTCTCTGCCATCACCCCAACCTACATCAAGTCCCTTCAGAGTGACTCTGGACATTTTGCTTTTTTAATCAACAAATTAAATTCCAATTGGTGGGACTGAGCAAAAAACAGAAACAGCAAAAGCTTTGGGAATTAAATAACCCTCAACAAGCTCTATCATAGAAGTGGCTTTTGAAACTACATGGGCCACGGGTCCATTTGGGGTGCCTCACTTTAAGAAAACAGAATTCGAGAAGAGGGAACCATGGTCCAAGAGGCCAGAGATGACTCAAAAGGAGGACCAGTCAAGCCCTGCCTTCAAACATGACAGGCGAAAAAAGGGGACCTTTCCATCTCCAGCACCTCCAAGGCCAAGAACCCGGGTCATTAAACGCAGTGCAGTTTATGTCCTTTGATATCACAGTAACAAATACTTTTTTAGAAACTAAGAAGGGAGAAAGGGGAAAAAGGACCCTAAGGGAGAAAACATCTGGGCTCAAAGTGCAAAATGCATCGTTACCCCCATCAAACACCTTTTCAAAGCAACCAAAACATGTCTACGTGAATGGTGTAAAGGTCTTTGTAAGCTGTGATCACTACTGATTTGAAGGTACCACGCAACATCAAAATAAACATATTAAAAACATATTAAACTGTACCCACATTTCACACTAAGAAGTTTCTTTGCGCCCAGCCAGTGTGGCTCAGCGGTTGAGGGTCAACCCATGAACCAGGAGGTTATGGTTCAATTCCCTGTCAGGGCACCCTGGGTTTCTGGCTCGATTCCCAGTAAGGAGCATGCAGGAGGCAGCCAGTCAATGATTCTTTCTCATCATTGATGTTTCTATCTCTCCCTCTTCCTTCCTCTCAGTGAAATAAATTTAGAAGAAAAAAAAAACATATTTTTTAAAAAAAATTTTCTTTGCAATGGAAAAATTGGAGGGTATTTCCATAATTTTGCATTTGAATGTATTTGCCTTTGAGAAACTCATTTCTGATTGCCTATGATTTCTCAGCAATCACTGGGCATACTTAGGAAATCAGAATATCCAACTTACAAATGAATTTCAAATATGATAACATTTTATAAATACTAAATGGAACAATTTATGGAGTTGATATATGGCTATAGCTTATAAACATTTAACTAAACAGCTATTCATTTTAATTCAGCAATTTGATGTTTGAAATTTGGAGTCAACACATTGTTGTTTTCAGGTCTCCTACGTTTTTATAGGCTCCTAGAGAACTCTGTGGTTGAGACTGGTCGCTGCTGAGTTCTGGTCAATGGAATGGGAACAGAAGTGATGAGGGCCACAGGGCCACTTCTGGGTCTGGCCCCTACAAAACTCCTAACCACATTTCCGCCTGCTCTCCTCCCCTCTGACTGCTGGAATGCAGATAACCTACAGTGACCGTGGGTTACTGAAGTGGCAGAGCCTCCTGCTGCTCCCATCCCTAAATGAATGCATGAAGGAAGCCATCCCGCCAACTTGTTTATCTACTTATTACCATTTCATAAGCAAGAAGTAAGTTTTTATTATGTTCAAGCCAATATACAGTATTTTGATATGATTTTTGTTATAACGATAACCTACCCAACGAATATAAACCCGCAGCGCTAGACCCAATGCCTACAGTGTCTCATAGATTAATGATTTACACCTTCATTTTTTTTATTTGTGCAATTAGTAGTTCCTAATGAAAGTAATAGCTACACTGTATAGCAGTTTCTGTGTACAAGGTTCGGTTATAAATGCCTGACATAAATTAATTCATGTGAACCCCATGATAACCCTTGGTGGTAATTACTGTAATTATCCTCACATGGTAGATAATGAAACAGGTACAGAGAAATTAAGTAAACTTCCCAAAGTTACACAACTCATAAGTGGCAGAGCCAGGACTCAAATGCAAGCAATGTGGCCCCGGCACCCATACCTTAGTATGGTATAAATATGCTATAAATGTGGACAAAGACACAAAAGCTTGAATTCCAGAGTCGCTTGATTTTCTTCTTTCTCAAGCACAAGGAGCAAGATAAATGGACATAATACAGTGCAACACTATCTCCCATGTCTGTCACATACATGCACATTATTGACCTTAAAGAGAACTTCAGCCCTGGCCGGTGTGGCTCAGTTGGTTGAAGCGTCATCCCACCCACCAGAAAGTGGCAGGTTCGATTCCCGGTCAGGGCATGTAAGGGAGATAATGGATTGGTGTTTCTTGCTCATATCGATGTGGAGTTTTTTTTCCTCTCTCTCCCTTCCTCTCTCTCTCCAATAAAAAACTTAAGAAAGAGAGCCCAGCTGGCATGGCTCAGCAGCTGACCATCAACCTAGGATCCAGGCGACTGGGGTTCAATTCCCGGTCAGGGCACATGCCCGGGGTGCGGGCTCCATCCCCAGTCGGGGACGTGCAGGAGGCAGCCAAGCAATGAGGATTCTCATCGTTGATGTTTCTCTCTCTCTCTCCTCTCCCTTCCTCTCTCTGAAATTAATAAAGATAAATTTTTTTAAAAATTTAAGAAAGAGAACATTAGCTAACTCAGGACAGTTATGATTTGCTCCATCTAATCCTGACTGCAAAAGCACATGTGGGCAGATGGGTCCAAAAGTCAGCGGAATTATAGACTCACTCTCACGAAAATGCAAATGTCTCTGAAAGCAGCTAACAAGTAAATCTGTACTTTTCCAAAGAAGCACGGATTAACTTCATTGTGGGTTAAATGAGCTGAATGTCAGAAGAGACATCCAAAATAAACAGCCACGCTCGGGTGGCAAGGCAGCCAGGGGTGATGGGCACAAACGCACACTCGAGGAGCAGCTCCAAATGTGGTCATGAACACTGCTCCAGTTCAAAGTCAACAAAGAGACAGGGCAAGTTTTGACATGGACGAGACATCTGAGATCGTGAAAAAGCAGCAGCCTCGCCAGCAGGCCACAAGTCTAGATTAAATGCATATTTCAGATGACTCATAAACCACCCCCAAAATGACTCAGTGCTCAGGAGCCAAACAGAGGCCACTGCTGCACTTAGGAAGCTGCCTGTCCTTCTACCAAGATCTTGCCACACAGAGCTGGCCCTCTGTGCAACAACTAGAGAATTTACAAGAAGCCTAAGGTCCCCTGGGCATCATCTACCAGGGTAAGAAATAACTATTTCACCTCATACCCCAAGAGGAGCCACAACCCCACTTCCCAGCGTGATCCCCAATGGTGGATACCCTGGCAGTCATGACGCCGAGTCAGACGGCACTTACCTATTCTGTGCCGGGCCCTGTAGTAAGAATGTTAACATTTATTATCTCCCAACTGCAAAGAATTTAAAACCTGAGCCCAATCTGGCAACTAACAAAGAAGTTAGGCAGATGCAAAAACGGTTGAAATTCAAATGCCCCTTTTCAGAGTATCCATGTGAAGGGAAAGGATGGAAGGATGGAGGGAACTCAGACCATTTTAGAAAATACATAAAATTGGCTCTCATATTACAGGTGTGGAAGGAAATCCAAAACGCTGGAGACATCAATCATCCCTGGGCATCTACCTGAGTATTATGCTGTGTGCCTCGGCCTGTGCTGGGCACCCGGCTGACAGGAAGGAGCTTACAGCTGACGTCACGAGTAGCTCACATCAGTCGAGCACTGCTGTGTATCAGGCACTGTCCTAAGTGCTGTAGCCTGTACTAACTCATTTAAACCTCGAATCCACCCTGTGAACAATCTGGCCAGAATTTCCAGACATGGGGAAAATGTATGTCTTATTACAACAGAAAGTCAAAACTTTTATATGGAACTGTTATTTTTGAATGATTCCTGGGGATTTTTTTAATATATTTTTGGCCAGGAAACAATTTATCCCTTGACTACCATTAAATTTTTCAAACCATCCTCAGAACCTGGCTTGTAAACGTTATGAAACCGAACCTGTAGGAGTATGTTGGATGCATCATATCACAGTATCTACAAGAAAATTACTTTCCAGATGCAACATTAAAACAGAGGAGTCCCATGGGCTTAATTGTGACACCTTTAAAAGAGGTACCTTCCCTGTTTAAAAAAACATATCTATAGAGTGAACCTTGCTCCAAAGTAGCACTGAAAAAAAAAAAGGAACATCAGATTATAGCATTTAATAGGAAGTTCCACAGCAAAAGATTCAACATGAAACCCACTACTATTGCTAAGAAAATAATTCTAAACAGTGTTAAAATTAGTCTTCAAGCAACAAATGACAAGTGGGAAGTTCAGGCGATGTCTCAAATCACCAGTATCACTTTGGCCTCTACAAATCAGTGAACCCAGTCCTTCTAAGAACAAAAGAGCCTCCGTCTTTAAGGTCAGATTAAGGTAATAAGCCGGATTAAGCCATCCATCAGGTAAAATAAATGCTTCTGGACAGTGCCTAGACTAAACAGGGGCAAGAATTCCTAAGAAAAACAGCACTTAGAACAGCCGAGGTCAGCAGAGAGGCCTGACCTGGGGGGACGTGCCCTGTAGTGGCTGGTCAGAAAGGCTACCCTGCAAATTCTCATCAGACGCTTAATCAATATCACGCCTTAGGACCTGAACTGCTACTGTAAAATCAATACTACCTTTATTTTAAATAGCAGGAGGAACAATGTGATTACCTTGTTACTGACAAGCCTGTCATGGAAAATCTGGCTCACAGGGTGTGCCATCTTCTCTTTTTGCCTGGAAGGAACTTGCTTGCGGGGCATGTGGGCGGGCTGGCACTGCAACCCACAGGCAGGAGGGCAAAGGGACGACACTTGAGCTCAGGAAAGCTGGGGCCTAAAAATTCATCACAGCCTAAGGAAGGACGATGCTTGAAGAGAGGAGCTCTGAGGCTTAACACCATCATCCCTGTACTGATGACTCTCCAAACTGGTAGGTCCATTCCTGGTCCCAGATTCTCCCTGCCCAACAGCCTGACTGTCGGCCCCTTGGATGCCAAACAGCCACCAGATGTATGAATGTCCAAAGGAAAACACCTGCCGTCACACCCACAGCTGCTCCTTCCTTGGTCTTCTGGTCTCAGCAAGTGATCACCTTCTAGTCCATAAGGTGATAATGGGGAACTTACCCTTGATTCCTCTTTTCCTTCAAAACTCTTTCAAACCCTGTCAGCTTCACCTCTAAACTATATCCTAAGCCCTCTCCCTTCTCTCCACCATCACAGTCACCACCTGGGCCGAGCCATCAGCATCTCTCACCTCCAGATTTTTCTCCCTAATTCTCCTCTGGCCCTCCGATATTCCCCGCACGGCAGCCAGAGCGATCTTTGTAACATGCAAGTCAGGAGGTCCTTCCACATGCACACGGCCCACCTTCAAGCCCTCCCGTGGGCTCCCATCAAGCTGGGAACAACAGCGAGGCCTGTACGGCTGCATAAAGGCCCTGATGCGAGCCTGGCTTCGTTCCTTCTCCCTTTTGTCTCTTTCTCCTTAGACTCTGGCCACCGACCTCTGTTGCTCCTGCATGCAAAGCTGATCGGCACCTCCATCCGAATCTCACATGGAAACGTGCCCCAGACCACTTTATCTCCAGCAGCCCTCCCTCGGTCATTATCGCACCGTACTGTTCATCACTATTAGACGTGGTCTCATTTGTTATCCTAAATATGGTGTACTTGTTTACTGCCTTTCTTCCTCTAACAGAATGTCAGCCTCCATGGGAGGAGCGACTTTGGTCTGTGTGTCACCACCGAAGCCCCAGAGTACAGGACAGCACGGAGCATATAACAGGCCTCAGCTGACATCTGCTGAGTGAACACATGGGCGGCACCTGGAAATCTGTTACTGATGCCTATCACCCTAAAAGTACCAGCAATGTCCTTTCTCTCAAAGTAGTCTGTCTTCTCAGAGAGAGAAGCTAAGACCAGATAACCTCTGAATTGCCCTGTGTAGGATCAAACATTTCTGACATTTTGCATCTGAGAACAATGAGATGATCAAGGGGACAGAGGGAAGAGAAACGTGGCCAACTCTGCATGTGCTCTCCACTCCAGTTCCGAGCGGCAAATAATGACAGTGGAAGTACAGGTGATGTCGCAAATCGCCAGTATCCCATTTGCCTCTAGAAATCAGCGACTTCAGTCCTTCCCTTCCCCATCTGTCCATCACCCCCCACACACACACGCGCCTCTTCTCACCTAACTCACACGGTTGTCCACAGACCTGAAGTGCACTCTGACTCAGCGACTCCCCTCCATCAATCAAGAGCTTCTAAAAGTCTCACTTCTGGAGAAAACATTTTTGGCCTAACTGAAGAGGAAGAGAATACAGCTAATAGCTAATGACTGTCTCCCACACGCTGGGCATGGTGCTGACCGCTGAGCAGCTTTTTCACTGAGAAGCGAATTCTCTTTAGCCCCGTTTTCAGAGATGAGGAAACTGAGTCAGGGCCCGTGACTTGCCCAGAAATCAAGCAAGGAAGTGGCAGAGGCAGAATTTAAATCCACATCATCCAAACTCTAAAATCCCAATCTTTCTAAGTCATCATTTTAGCAACGAAAATAATAAACATACCAATATTCTCTCATTTCAACTGTTTCCATTTGGGGCTTACTACATTCTTTCCCACATAGGTCTGTATCACATTTCACTGATCCTGGGTGTTTAGACTATGAATGTTTTTGCATGCAGTGGACGTTCATAGTCTAAACAGTAAACTCCTTTCAAAGTTCCCTGATTTATAAGCTACAGACAAGATATTACAGTCACACAGGGGAGTCTCACCAACGTTTCCCTTCTGACATTATTAACCTTGACTTTATAAGTGACAGAAACTTGTCAATTTAGGCGAGTGTGATCATGGGGACAAATAATGTAGTTTAGCATAATGCACATCAAACACCCAGGAAGCTCATGGCAGGTACCAAAGGCCACGAAGCCAGGCGATTCCTTTGACAGGCCAATGTCTACAGTCAATCTGGGCTTCCTTATTAATACGTGATTCAGTTCTTTCTATTGCCACTGAAAAGCAAAAGCAGACGCATTACATGAAAACACCTCCCAAACACAGTCCGTGGGGTGGTTTGTTTGTTTTTTACGTAAATCATGAGTAAAATTCAATTTAATTAATCAAATTATTTCTTGTCAACCTTTATCCATCAACAACAATACATATTTTCAACAATACTACATAATACTATGAAATCTAAAAAGGTTTATCCCTATAAGAAAAATTTACGTTCAAAATACTGGGCAGAGGGGGCAAAAGGAAGTTGGTCTGGCAAGTTCATTTCAGCCCTTTTTTATCCCAGCAGATACTAGAAATTCTCTCAATGTATCAGCTCAGACAAGCACCTTCCAGGCCTTTTCTAAGTGAGCTATCCTGACACTCCTGCCGTCTATTTATTTTCCTATGTGCATCATTATTAAATAAATTCACAAGACACATCAAAGTAATGGAAAAATAAATGTCACAAATTCTGTGTGAAAGTAAGAACACATTAAGGGCTGTTTGGTTCTTTGCTATTCAAGCCTCTATTTTTACAGATAATCAAATGAGGGCTGTTAGGGTATGTTAAATCATGACATTGATTAAATTAAAACCTTAAACTTGTAGTGGCAAAAAACCATGACTTTTTAGTCTGTTTTAAGGACTGATTAAAACTTGGCTCTGCCCTGGCCAGGTAGTGTAGTTGGTTAGAGCGCTGCCCTGATACGCCAAGGTTTTGGGTTCGATGTCCAGTCAGGGCCCATGTGAGAATCAACCAATGCTGCGTAAATAAGTAGAACAACAGCCCAGCCGGGCGTGGCTCAGCGGTTGAACGTCGACCTAGGATCCAGGCAATTGGGGTTTGATTCCCGATCAGGGCACATGCCCGGGTTGCGGGCTCGATCCCCAGTTGGGGGCGTGCAGGAGGCAGCCGATCAATGACTCTCTCGTCATTGATGTTTCTATTTCTCTCTCTCCCTCTCCTTTCCTTTCTCTGAAATCAATAAAGATATATTTTAAAAATAAATAAATAAGTAGAACAAATCGATGTTTCTCTGTTTCTCTCTCTCTCTCCCTTCCTCTCTCTAAAGTCAATTAAAAAAAAAAAGATTGGCCCTTAGTAAAGTTACTGTCTACAAAAGCAACCTTGCTTTTGTGAAAAGCTCCCACAAACAACAAAATGTCACCAAATCAATACCCTTCTTTCCCTTTTCTTCCTTTCGCTCCCTCTCTATTTATTTTCTGTTTTGCTTTCAAAATCACTGAGTGTGAGTTGTATGGCATCAGGTTCAACCCAAGACGATAAAAACCCACCCGCTCTTTCCTCCCCACCCTCGCTGCTCTCGGGTGCAAATATTTCCTGGTATTACCATCACTCACTCACTGCTTGTATTGTCTGATCAAGCCTCTGCTTCCGTCTGTTAGATACTCTGGAGAATAGCGTTTTTCATGTCTGCTGCTCAGTCACATAAAGCCCTTGCTTCTCAAAGGCACTTGAAAGTTCAATAATTTATTAAGCACTGCACTGGGGTCAGTAAGCGCTCCCAGAGATGCATAACTAAAGAATACGGGGCCCTATTAAAGCATTTCTTTAATTAAAAAAGGTGACTTTAGAGAAAATGACAGCATTGTTACTTATATAAGAGCGGCAGACTTAGGACAACTGACGCTGTCCTACGCTAAAAGGCAAGAGCTTCAAATACACAGAAGCACCTGGTTACAGGCCAGTCATTAAGCCAACGCGCTGTGAACAGGCTTTCCGCTGGAGTCTGAAATCAGAACTCGGGTCCCAGGTGTCCCCTCCTCAGCAGAACGGCTCCCCTTCTTCTCTTTCTAAGTGCAACTGAAAATGGACCATTTCAGCAAAATACTTTCGTATTGTAACTTAGGTTACAATGACATTTGTAACCTAACGATATTACTCCCAAGTCTACTCGCTGTTATTCTTCCTTCCTACTCATCTGTGAGCAACAGGCTGAGAGGACACTGAGAACAACTCGCGTATACGTAACACAGAAAAGCAAAGTCATAGAAATCTGAGTAGTATACGTTGATCCACAAGTATTTGTTTAATTCAGATTCATCGGGAGCCACAGGAGATACGTAAGCAGACTAAGCTGTCACCTGACGTTCACAGGCTACCAAGCCCAGCTGCGCGCTGGGAGGAAGCCCCGAAGCCCGGAGCGGCACGGAACTCGCTGCCGACTGAGCGGCGGTCTCCGAAGGACGCAGTACGTCAGAGGAGGCGGACAGAAGCCCATCTGAGTGGCGGTGGTCAAGGAACACGTTTAGGAACAAAGGGTTTCTACATATTAGATTTTGTTTTCTCGATCTGATTTCCAAATAAGCCTTAGGAAAAGAAACTCTGATACCCAAATTAACGATTAACACGACCAGTTAACAAACTGACTTCCATCTGCACACGGCGGATACGAAACAAGCACTCGGCCCCCTTGGAAACCTAACTGAAATGCCTGTAAAGACCTTGCAACAAAACAAGCAAAACAACAGCCCCACAGATCTTCAGGGACAGAAAGAGTGGGAGAAGATCGCAGCACATGAAAGGTGTCAACTCCTCCACACTTTGGGAGAGAAAAGGGAGTATTAACTAACGTAACAGAAAGGAAAAGTCAAAGCCCGCTGGCAGCGCAGAGGTCGGGGGAGGAAAGGGGAAACCAGTAAGTAGCGAGCTGATTCACGTCTCCACGTCCGGAAGGGCGCCGGAGTTCCAGGAACCAGGCACCTCCGAGGGCAGGTGTATTTTAGAAGGGGAGCCGAAAACAGGGAGCCTGGTTGGAAGCCTTTGAACAGAGGTTAAACTCACAGCCTTCCTCTCAATCCCAAGAGCCAGGCGACCAGCACAGCCCTGGCCAAGCAGGGCTCTATGAGTTCACGATGGAAGTACCTCGGTGGGCTCAGTTTTCATGCCTGTGCTGGGCACTCAGTGGGCCCTTCAATTTCAAATCTATGTCTTTCATTTTTAAATTATTTTATTGATTGACTTTTAGAGAGAGACAACGCTCCAACCAACTGAGCCACCTGGCCAGGGCTCAAATTCATGTCTTTCGGATCAAGAAAATTACCTCATATGATTTCTTTGTAATTTCTTCTCTTCTGATACTTTGGTTCACAGCCTACAACTCCTAGGGTCAGACGCCGGGCCACCAGGATTGGCCCAATTCATATCGTTCCTGTTGCTTTGCCTGGTCTACGTTATTTTGTCATCTCGTTGAGATTTTTATTATTGCTATCGCGTTTTTAATTTCCCAGGCCTCTTTCTTGTTCCCTGTATGTTCCTTTTTTAAAAAACATTTTACAGTGGAAAATTTCAAACACCCAAAAGTAGAAAGACTTGCACCATAAGCCCTTGTGTATTCGTTACACAGCTTCAACAATTACCAACATTTCGCTCATCTTTTTTCAGTGTATTTTTAGTTGCAGGCGGCATACAATATCATACTAACTTCGGGTGTACAACATAGTGTTTAGACACTTACACACCTTACAAAGTGACCGCCCCGATACAGCTGGCGGCCATCTGACAGCATACCTAGCCACCATCTGTTAGTGACTACGTTCCCCATGCTGGACTTTACACCCGACTACTTTGTAACGGGCAACTTGTACTTCTTAATCCCTTTACTTTTTGCTAATCTTAACTAATCTATTGCCCCACCCTACCTTTTTTTCTACAAAGTAAATCTCACACATAATATTTCTATTGTAACTCTTTGGTATGTATCTCTAACATATAGGAACCTTTTTTAAAAAAACATAATTATAATAATTATCAAAACTAACAAGACTAGCAATGTGAATGTTCCTTTTTATTAACATCATGTTCCTGTTTCATGTTCATAACATCTTTCCTCATTTCTCCAGGAATATTCATGACAGTTGGTTTCTGAAGTGCTGTCTCCCGCTCTCCACACTGCCCTCCTTCTCTGGGCCCCTTTTCTTCGTTTTTGACCCCGTCGCCGGTCATTCTTGTCGGAGGCCTTCCTCCGTGTTTCACGGTCCTTGCTTATCAGTTCATGGCTCCAACGGAGGCCATACAAATGGGACTGAAAGCTGCCTGTGCAGAAACTGAGTTTGTCAACTGGTGGGCCTCGCTGTCAGGCGAAGTGATGGAAGCCTGGCCTTTACTTGAGAAATCCCCCAACGTCAACCTCCGTGGGTTTTGGGGGCTGGTCCACTTCCTTAAAGAGGACTCCTCACGTCTCCTCCCCTGGTTACGTTAGTCACACGGCCTCTCTAAAGAACAGAGAAAACAAACGGCAGGACCTCAGCTGCTTCCAGCCGGAGGAAGTAAATATGGCATATTTGGACCATATGGGTTTAAGTTTCAATTAGTAGACAGTTCTTTAAAATAAAGAACTTTCAAATAAAAATCCACATTTATGGCTTCTTCTGAAAAATCAGTGTCTGCAAACACATTAGCACACTGCAGCAAAGTTGCGGATGGCCCCTTTCTATAGGACACGCACCTCCTGTTCCACCACTCCCACCACCAGTCCTGCTGTCCCTCCTACATGGAGATGGAGCTGTTGCTTCCATTAATCTCGCCCCTATGGTCCCCTGCAGGGAGGCAGAGTTTAAGATTCCTGCTGTAATGAGATGTGACTACATAAAAGGAACAGGCATCTGTAAAATATACTTGAAGTCATTTTATTTGGGGGTATCCTGGGAAACGGCTGAATAATCCAATGAAATAGTAAGATAAGGAAAAATACACCAACAGAAATACAGAAACAACAGACAAGGGACACCTGGCGTATTTCATCTCTCAGAAAATAAACGATGCTCCAAGATGTGAGCACCCTCAGCACAACCAGAATCAGCTCTTCTCCGAGGGTCATGTGGAGCAATCTTGGATTTGGGGGGGGGGGGGGATTTGTTCTTTGTACCCCTAAAGGGGAAGGAAATTCTCAAAAACATTTTTCCTCCACCAAACGGCAGGCAAATCATAACGCCTTATGCGGGTAAAGACAGATCAAGTTCTTAATTCATATAAAATCCCTAAAGTCTCTTTCCTTAGATAATATACCTGGTATATATATATGAATGACATGACCAAGCTTAGCAAACACATCATGGAAATTCCTAGAAGTTTCCAAACACACTTTAAATGTGTTTGAATGACTTTTTAAAACACAAAATGATTAGCTATTCCAAATATCCAGTGACATCATTTTTATTTTTTTTTACCAGTTGGAAACAAAGATTTTACTCAGACTCAGAAGTCCTCCCCAAGAGACTCCCGGCTGTATACCTATTAGCTAAAAACAACAATGCTACAGAACCTGCTTTGGGATTAACAGCCCTGTCACTTATCCTTTAAATGTTTATCTCCTTCGGTCACAATTTTATTGTAGTTAAACAGCAACTAGTGTGTGACCAAGCGCATTCAAATGCTCTGAGTGCACAAAGAGCGCCCTGTTCTGGTTTCCAGCTGAATGGACTTTCACTTGTGTGAACAAAAGACAAGATCCTGCCATTCTTCAAATTAAAAGGCAAGAAACAGCGAGGAAAAACCTGGCCCACAAACCTCTCGCTTAGCTCCCTTTACAAATGCAAATGAGAACAAGTGAACCAAATAACTGCTTTTCTCTTTCTCAACTTTTAAAAATCATGAAAAATAGGCACGTCTTTGAAAAGGGTTGTGTTAATAATCATTTGCAACCCACTAGAGCTCACAGAGTACACAGTATCCAATGTAGTAATATTAGCGGAAGGAAGGCCGCGTGCAAACTTTAGGGCCCAAAGCCAGTGAGTCGGGCAAATATAAACAGCAGGACCATGCAAGGGAACTGGGAGCACTGAATGGACTTGACACTGGAAATGTGAGATTTTAAAAAGCGCCCGAGCCCTTAAGAAAGCAGATGAAGTTGGCCTCCTGAGGAAAGAAGCTGCCCCCACAGGTGAGGGCGCCCTGACCACGGAGACTAGAAGCCGCAGAGATGGTCCTGCTGCCACTTTCCTAAGTGGGTTCCTTTCCGTCCCGCCTTCCTGCTCGTCTGTCCCTTCCGTACCTTCCAGATGAGTATGTCTCTCATGTCTCCAGCTCCTACATAAATTAATGCATTATCTTTTTTGTAGGTTGTTTCAATTTGTAGGGGCTGAAAGAAGGAAGGATGAGAAGTCTGTTTAAACTTGACATTAATATTGAGAATGAGAGAGGAAATCTCGGGGCTTGGGATTTATCTTCCTCTTCTGCAGCGTGTAGAAACCGTGTATTATCAAGGATTAGGCTTGGCTGCAAGTGACGGAAAATCTAAAATGACAGTGGCTTAACCAGGCTGATACGGTGGTTCTCCTGTCGTCCTCACAGACTCAAGGCGACCCCCAAGGACTGGCCCTCACCCTTAAGAACCAAATGCAGCCTCTACATCCAGGCAGCGGATACAAGGACGGGCCGAAGGAGAAAGGGGCAAAGGATGCACCAGCTTTCCGTTAAGGGCCTGGCAGGCTCCGGCTTCCCCTGTGGGCACGTGCCACGCCCAGCTGTAGCGCAGGCTGGGAAACGCAACCTGCATTCTGGGCAGCGGCGCCCTGAAAAATCCATGACAGAAGGCAGCGAGACGGCATCTGGGTGTCCATCTGCAGTCCCTACCACAAGGAGATTTCCAAGTTTTACAAGAGTAGAAATAGTGGATGGTTTCAGTCAAAAAAATTCCTGGTCAGAATAAGAAACCTGCACATGCTCCAAACAGGAGAGCCACTGAAATCTACGGGCTTGACCGTGAAGCCTTTGAGTGACTCCCTACCATCCATCAAGTGCATCTCCAGGGTCGAGATCAGTCAGCTGAATGTCCTCATGGTCTTTCTCCCTCAGGAGTGAGTGTCTTGTTCCTGGGACTCCCACAGACCCGAAGGGAGTCTCCTCTGGGCCAGGTCAACTGCCCACGCTCCTCAGCCCTGCAGCCCAATCACCTCCCATCATTAAGAAAGAGAGGATTTCACATCCAAGGGGCAGATCTCACATAAACGACATTTGGCTGATGCCCAAAGGTGACAGGGATGAGAGCAGAATAAATAAAGAATAATGTTGAAGCCAGTTGGGGCAGCCTTTCATTACAGCCCTTTCAAGAGCTATTAATCTTGGTCATAGTCAGTCGGCTAAAAATAATTACTTCTTCGAGCACATGTTGTCCACATCAAGTAGCAATAGTAACAGGCCGGCCCTTCCGCCTAGGAGAGCTGTGGCTCTGGCTTGCCGGCGGCCACCTGAAATGGTGTTTGTACGGCTGTTCTAACACGAGCCCCTCCTCAGTCCTACCCAAAGCTGGCATCGGGAGAAGGAATCACTGTCAGCAATACTGTCCTACTACCAGGAAGTTGTAGAAGTACCTGGAAGATTATTGAAGGACTATTAGCAATATTTTACAGGGAGATTTGTTGGTTCCTTTGATTTATAATTAAGGTAAATAAAATTTTAAAGACTTAAGCATTCTTTTTTCCCCAAAGTATCTCATTGTTGAGGTGTTTTAATGGAGTGCTGTTTGTCTTAATTCACCATTAATTTCTAGACTCCACCTTAAATTCAAGGTACCTTTGAACGTGTACATCAGTTCAGTTTAGAGAAAAAGCTCTCGACCTAGAATTCTGGATTACAGATTCAGCTCCTTAATTAAGCAGACATGTGATCTTGAAGAAGCCAGCAGCTCTCTGGGCTTCCCTGCACCCCAGTCTGACTCAAAGAAGCCATAATGTTTCTTCACCAATTTAACAGCACAAGTGGTATAGCTTAATAATAATGGTGATGGTAACAGTCTATCTAACCTTGTAAAATGTGTAAAAGGCCCTACCTGAAAGACAGAAGAGGAGTCATAGCAGGGTTTCTTGAAGTCATGGACCCTCCCAAACCCAGTTCACCAACAATCCACATAAGATATGAAAATTAAATGAAGACATCCTTGCAGGAAGCAAGGAGCCCTGTCCTTCCAATGGGCAGACTATAGCAGGAGCAGCCTCCGGCTGTGTCAGTAGGTAGCCAGCAGCAGGAATAGGAAGCATGTGCAGTATCTTTACAGTGAAAACACAGCTGCCAGATCTGCTGCAGCTGGAAAGACAGCATGGACATCGCAGCTTCTTATGATAGCGCAAAGCTTCACCTGTAGGGAGAAGGGGAGCTTCTTCTACAATCCACACTTTCCAGCTAAGGAAATGGTGAGACTTAGCCCAGTTTCAAAGAAACATGTAAATCACAGTAGTGGGCACTGTGTCAAATCCCGGGAGCCGAAACTGCCAGCCTCGCCTCTCAAGGTGGCAGCCTTACCAAGCAGAGGTGGGGGCACGATGAAGGATTTACAATAATTAGGGAAGACACAAACCAAAGTGGCACCAAATAATAAAAAGCAGGAGTTACAGCCAAATGATGGGACCTCCTAGGGCCAGGACAAATCCCAGCAAATGTTCTATAAGTTAGAGGAAGTTAGCGTTATAAAGCGTGCACACAGATGGGAAACTTGGAAGAATTTCAATCACACCATCAACAAAAAGTGTAAGTTCCTGGAGGAGCAGCTATAAATCTTACCACATTTTCATACTTTCTTCACCCTTATTGGGCTTGATGAAATAATTGAAAACCTATGCCTGGATTATTTTTTAAAGCCTTCAATAAAGGGTTCTTAAAAAAAAATAAAAAATCACTTCTATGTTAATTTTACTTGCAAACTCTTTATAGCTTGTGAGAAATGGGTTTACTCTTATCAAAACTATAAATTTCATTTATCATATCACAAGGAGACATTAAAATAATTGTGGGTGATCTGATATTATGCCTCGAAAGCCACATTCCTGCCCTGCAGGTACACTGCTACCACACAGCTGGGTGAGAAGACAGTGTAAAAATTACTGTGGAGCCACGTAATTGCTCCATCATTAGCGGTCGGGGCTGGGAGATGAGTCTTAACACAAATGATTCCACAAGGACTGAAAAGAGGCAAGATTGGTGGCTAAGCTGCAGTAGAGAAATCAACTAAAATTTTTTTTAATTTTAAAGTAATATTAACCACCCTCTTGAGTTAAAATTCCCAAAAACAAAATTGATTTAGATTCGAATCCCCTCTGACACATATTCTACTTGCATGCATAGATGGATAGACCACATTTTGTTCATCAGCTGATGAACATTTGTACTGTTTACACTTTTTGGCTATTATGAATAATGCTTCAATGGGAAAAAAAAAAGTATATAAAAAAGTCTAACCCTGCAAAAGGCTGTCTCTCTCCTATTACTTGACCTACCCAAACTTTTTCTCCTAAACAGGTAACTACTGTTTAATGTTTCCAGAGATATTCTATCTTTTTGCAAGCATTTTACACAAATGGTAATGCAAGTATTCTGCACCTTGCTTTTTTCATTTAAATATATTGGATGGTTTCATATTGGTACAGGCAAAACAGTCTCTTCTTACCAGTACTGCAGTAGTTCATGGGCTACATCTCCCTTTATCTTTCAACGTGTCCCCTACTGATGGACATTTAAGTTGTTTCTTACGTTTTGCCACTACAAATAATGCCACCACAAAATTCTTGTACATCCCTTTGTACACATTTGCCAGCATATAAAGTGGAATAAATTCATGTAAGTAGACTAGTTGGATCAAAGAGGATTTAATATAAATCAAATTTTGCTTCTAGATTTTAATTTAAGGAGGTAAAATATAAGAGAGTCAAATCCTGCCCATTGATTGGGTAAGAGGGTATAAAATCAGCAGCACCCCTAGAAAATGAGCCATCCACTACATAATCATTTTGTTAATATCCATGAGTTATAATTCACATAACATAAAATTCACCCATTTCCAATGCACGATTCAATAGTTTTTAGTGTTAATATACTCAGAGTTTTGCAGCAGTCACCACAATCTAAGTTTAGAATTTAGTCATTACACCAAAAAAAAAAAGTCATATCCATTAGTAGTCACTCTCAATCCCAACCTCACTCCATTCCCAGCCCAAGGCAATCATTAATCTGCTTTCTGTCTCTATAGATTTGCCAATTACAGACATTTTACTTAAATGAATTCATACAACACGTAGTCTTTTGTGTTTGGCATTCACTTAACACTAAGCTGTCAAGGCTCACCCATGTTGTAGAGTGTATCAAAGCCTTATTCCTTTTTATTGCAGTATAATATTCCATCACAGGCTACATGACATTGTGTTTGTCCATTCAGCACTTAATGGCCTTTTTGGGTTGTTTCTGTTTGGGAGCTGTTATGAATAATGCTACTATAAGCATTTCTGTACAGGTTTGTGTGTGGATATGCTTCCATGTCTGTGGGCACATATCTATGAGTGAGCAAATGAGTGAACTCAAAGAAACTTGCATAAAATTTTTTTAAAAAGAACATCAATGCCAAATAGATTAACCAGAAGGCTCTCATGATACTTTGAGGCCAGAGTACAAGGTAAGATCTTCAAAACCTTCCAAAATACAACCTTTATTTGACAATAAGAATGAATGTAAAATTAAATAAATGTCCATACACATTAAGTTTAAACAAATCCTCAGCTGTCACCAGCCAAGTGAACAGAGGAAGAAAAGTTCTATCTGTTCCAACCTATGGCCTGCCATGCTTTCTTCTCAGATCCCATCCTCTGAAATATCTTATCTCTCATGTTCTGTGTGCAACTCCATAAAGTCAACTTGCTCTGAACTTGTACTTTGTCCCATGCACCATGATAGGCAGAAAGGCACAGAAATTCATAAAACCCTTTAGTTCCCATTCTCAAGAAATTCACATTTTAGTGAGATGCTTTTTGATAATAGTATGTGGATATTTTAAGGTTATAAACCAAGGGGAAGCAAACTTTGTTCTATAAAAGGCTGCATAGCAAATATTTCAGGCTTTGTAGGCCACATATGGCCCCTACTGAATATTCTCTGTCTTCTTTTTTTCTTTACGACTTTTTAGAAATGTAAAAACCATCCTTAGGCCAGAATGGGTTGAAAACTATATGACAGAGAAAAATTACAGGTTCAACCTTACCAACCACACATGCTGGATACAATTAAAAATTCATTAATATGAGTTAGTATTGCCTCAACTCAATTCTGGCTCTTCTTACAAATTATATTTGCTCACCTCAATGACTGTTTATACCAATGTTATTTCTCCCATAGACACCTTGGTAATTGATGAAATAAACTCTTTTTCTGTCCCTAAGTTGTCTCTTCCCTTCAATTCCCCACTGAAACTACATTCTGCAAAGCTAACCGGAATCATGTTCAATACCAGGTCCTAGCTAACACACAAAATCTCTTCCTGTACTAATCCTGTACTAATCAGGAGCTTAATAGAATAAACTTTCTTGCTCAAGTTCCCTGTCCAATATGGGCCATTGGGATGCAGGGGTGGGCTCTACTCCACACAGTCATTCATGGACCCAGCCAAATAGAGACCCCAGTGCCTGGAACAGAGTCCCCAAGGTCACTGTGGCAGGGAAAGCATGCAAGTGGCACCCTAGCTCTTAAATGTTTTGACCAGGAATGATACCCAGCACAGCAGTTACATTTCATTGGTCAGAACTAATCATATGATCCCACCTCCCTGCAGGGGAAGCTGGGAATTGTCGTTTCCCAGTGCGCTCAGAAAGATCAAAAACTAGGAGTTCTATAGGAAAAGCTGAAGTAGATGCGGGATGCCAGAAATGACCTCACCAAGGCTGGGTGTGCCTCACGAATCTCAATCATACAGCATGCACGTGACTACTAAGGTGTGGTATGCAGACCACTCAGGCAGAAATCAACCCACACTCACCATCCTTACTCTCCAGGCTAGTAAAGCCAGGTCATCATACCGCATTCCTGACTTCAGTGTGGCAGAAATGAACAAGGGTCGCTTACTCATCTCTGGGATTATGTTATCAGGCTTATCCTATAAACAGTTCCAAGTTTAATCAAACTTTAGGTGTATCTAAAGCAGTATCACGCAACGTCCATCAACAGCAAATACACACTGAAAAAAGTATCTGAGAGCAGCATGAGAAACCAGTAACTGATCTTTCTGACCAATAGACCCTGAGCCCCTTCTTTATACTCTACACTCCCTTTGAGGACACAGCACATAAAATCCACCTTACTTCTGTATATCCACAATGCTGTACTCAGTACTTTGTACCTAGTAAGGTGCTCAACAAACACTTCTTTATTTGAATGAAACAATGAAGAAAGTGGCTCGGTGAAAGTATAGTGGAAGCTGAATCCTGTTAGAGCATTGCCTCTCCCATAGCAACACTCGAGGGTTAAAAATCTGGGACAGAAAGAGCTGCATGTTTCCCAGAAGAATCACAGAGGTATGTGGAGTGGGTAGCCAAGTTGGACTATGGCTCACAATGCCCCAAGGACACTGACAAATAGCCCAATAATAACCCATGTGAGTCTCAGAAGCCACTCCTTAGAGCGGCTCTATGAAAGCCAAAGGGAATTATTCATTAGCAAGTGTGAATAACCCCGGATACCACCAGCAGATTGTGTTTGGCTTGGCTGAATTATTCATTAGCATTTGTGAGAAACGAACAACCCAAAGGGTGTGTTAAAACCATCCAGATTGTTCAGCAACGTTTGTTTTCTTTCAAAAAGATTAAAAAAAAAAAAAAAAAAAAAATCACCTCCAAGCTACAGTTCTTATATATAAGACCAGTTCTAAATCTGGCTACATGAGTAGGTAAAGAGCAGAAAGCCAAGAAAGAAAGGGGTATCAGTGGTCTTACTTAACATTCGTCTTTATCATGACAGGCAGCAGACTGAGCCAGTTGTTTGTTTACCTGTCCACATCTTGCCTTTTCAGATGTTGCATGGTCAAAGCCAGTAGGAGCTCTACAACGAGACTCCTAGAAAACTCCTTTGAGTCCTGTCACAGAGCAGATGCAAATTTAATTACCACGCGTTAAGCTTTCCATCTTGTCTAGGTGTCCTTGGAAAGCAACTGTAAACAAGAAACACTAGGCAATCAGGTGTCAGGGGCTCATTTGATCTGCTCAGAGATGTCACAAATCCCTGCCAGGACGTGAGTGGGGAAGGGGAACAAAGAGAGAGAACTGACAGTGTTGGAGGCAGACCTTGGGGTTGTGCCTGTTGGTGCTGGGGACAGCTTCCACTTCCCAGAGGAAGAGCTCCCTCCCCGACAAAGCTCTCTCATCTCACATTTGTTATACATGTTCCCGTGGTCTGCAGAAATCACCGCCACAACTCGGGTGTCTACTGGAGAGATACCAAGCACAATAAAATTACTCAACACTAAAGAAAACTAGCATGGGTGCATTTTTTTTTACAGCAACTGGAGAAATCTGGGAATTAATGCAGAATCTAAATTCAGGTAAAAGAGAACATATCAGCCAGCAGTCTCAAAGAAAACCCTACGTCTCGCTGCATGCCCATTTTTTGAGTGTCCCCTAATTGAATAGGAAGCATGTTCCATTCTATGAGGCTCCAGGTCTGAACCGGAGCTGTCAAGTGTCCCGCTGTTTCCATGCTAATGGGCGAGGCATTTGTAGGCAAGGGAATGGAAGAGGTCCCTGAGTGTACACAATTTGTAATTCTGCAAAAAGCCTGTGGCCTTCCTGAAGGGGGCCCACATCCAGGGCACACTGATCGCTTCCATGAGACAACTGCAGAAAATGGATTTCTGTGCTCACAGCCAAACCATGCTTCCAGAAGTGCTCTCTGCTGAATTATTTTACAGGAATTTTAAATTGTATTGACTCAAGTCAAACTCTCCCCACCACTATAAAGATATATCAATTTCCAAATGGAAGGGAAAAAATTCTGAAAGCAACCAAGCTCTATTAAACTTGGAGCAAATTAACCAGCCTCGCTAAGCTTCAGTTTCCTCATCTCTAAAATCAGGGGGAAATAGCAACCATGTAGGGTTCCTGTGAGGATTACGGAAGATACTACATGTTAGTTACAGCCAGGTTAATGATATTAAAGAACAGAGAAGTCAATATTAATAATGCAATCATTATTTGTCCAGTAACACTATTCCCATGATAATTGCACTAAAATTATTCCTAAAATTCTCACAAATGTCTTATAATTATTTTATTACCTAACATATCTAGATGAATACGAAGTTCTCTTCTCCCACTTAACTACTTTTATTAATGAGAAAGAGACACTGAACACTCTCTAAGTTTCCAAAGAATTGATGTATTACTTAAATACCAGCCTGTGACCGGAAGGAACAGAAGCAGAGAGTTAAGGACAAAAAAGGCAACTGGAATCATCAGAGTGCAGGTCCCACGGAACCTTTAGGCTCCTGTTGTCTACTCTGCCTTAGGTTCCTTCTAAGCGTGTGGCACAGGAGAAAGGACAGAACCAAAAGGAGACACCTAGTGGTCAAGGAAGTTTCCATTCAAACTAGAGTTAAACAGCAAATAAGGTCAACTTAGATGACTTTACAACCCTAGAAAACCTCTTTTTTAGCATGTGTTATATTTATTAAAAGCAAGAAAGATAGGAAAAGAAGTATAAAAGAAATATAACACTTAATGAATTAAGCAAAGCTGCATTTTAACTCCTATCTCAGAGTAACTAAAAGTCATTGCTTCTGTAGGTTAGAAAGGGCCCAGTCTCGGAAAGGTGGCAGGCTTCTGGACTTACCCACACCTGGGTTTAAGTGCCAGCTCTCCCACCTGCTCATTGACAGAGCAGTACTTTCTAACCTTTTGCACATTGTGAAGCATGTAGGAAATTATGAAATCCGCAAGGCACAGTGGAGTAACCAGAAGAAGCTGCTAGAGCTGGAGCTGCAAGGCCCAGAGGACCCAGCTGCCCCAGTCCCCAGCTGCTCACTCCAAGAGCTAAGGGGACCAGTATCTCCTCAACCATAGCCCACTCAAGGCACAATGGTGGAATGTGCTCTCTAGACAACCCAATTAATATTATTGGGCCTTAGTTTCCCCATCTGTAAGATGAGGCAAATAATACCTACTTCACAGGTTTATTATGAGGCTTAAATCAGATAAGTTATATGAATAAAATGCCTTGCATACAGGTGGTACTCCATAAATGTTCATTCTCTTCTTTCTTTGCTATTTCTTTCAGTATCAATGCACAGGGATCTTGTTATAGCAACAAGCTAACTTCCCAAGTAAAAACATCACTATTGTTTAACGGAGTGCATATTATAAACCAGACAAGGGCTAAGCTGTCACCTCACTGAACCCCTAAGGCAGCCATAGCAGATACTACCTGTTGCTCACCCAGCATCTATTCTGACAATTTTTCTTATCAACAAAATCCTGGGTTTCACCTGGGCAACAATGGGCCCACCCAAAAAGCTTGGTTTCCCAGACTCCCTTGCAGCTAGGGTAGCCATGTGACATAGTTCTAGGTGATGAAGCAGAAGTGCAAGTCTACTGTTGCTTTCCTCCCCTACCTGCTTGGACGCCCCCCAACCAATGCCTGAGGGTCTATCCACTGCCTTTAAGGCTGTCTCTTGCTGAATGGTGGAAGCGGCCTCTAAGAAGGCCCCCAATAATCCCTGCTTCCTGGTCTTCACACCCTCTTGTAATTCTTCGCCTTGAGTGTAGGCTGGGCCTTGTGACACTTCTAACCAATAGAATACTACTTAAGTCCGGGGATATTACTTCCAATATTAGGTTACAAAAACACTGCAATCAATCTCTCTCTCTCTCTCTCTAAGACACCCTGGGGAAAGCTAGCTGCCATGCTGTATGCTGCCCTACAGAGAGGACCACGTGGCCAGAGCTAGTGTCTCCTCCAGCCAATGGCCAGGGAGGATCTGCAGCTTCCAACAGCCACAAGTGCGAGCTTTCAACCAGATCCCCTCCATCCCACGTCAAGTCTTAAAATAGCTACAGGCCCAGCCAACGTCCTGAGTGCATCCTTACGAGAAGCCCTGCACCAGAGGCAGCCGCTAAGCTGTATCTCGATCCCTGACCCACAGAAACTGCAAGAGGATAAATATGAATAAATATTTGTTGCTTCAAGCCATTCAGCTGTGTGGTAGTTTGTCACACAGCAATGGCGGGGTCTAGTCATCACCTTTCAATGAAATTATGGGGTGAGAATGGCAGAGCAGGAGGCTACAAACATGCTGACCCCCATGACCTGCTTGGCCTGCTTTCCACCACCTGCTTCAAGGTTCAGGTGAGGAAAAACGTTTATTTCATCCAACAAGTAAAATCAGTCCTAAGTGATACAGTAAACCCCATTATTATTATTACTGCTACTACTACTACTACTATTCCCTGGTAACATCTAATGGGCTTATATAATCCAACATAAAAAGAAAAGTAGCAGTTCTCAGGTTTTAACTCAATGGAATAAACACAGGACTAGAGTTCAACAGAAGCTCCGACAAACATCACATTCGGTGGAAGGGACAGACCACGAGGGCACGCGGGAGGGCCGCGCTATTAGCCACAAACGCACACAAATGCGCAGGGGGAGTCTCAGAGCCTACGGAAAAGCGGTCGGCAAACTCTCCCTCTGTAAAGGGCCGGGGAGTACACACTTTGGGCCCTGCAGGCCATCGGTCTGTCGCAGCCGCTCACCTCCGCTGTTTCATCACGAGAGCAGGCACACCGCGCCACACGCGAATGGGTGAGCCCGGCTGTGTTCCAATGGGACGTCACTTACGGAAGCTAAATTTTAAATTTCATATTATTTTCACCTGTCACAAAAAATTATTCTTTTGATTTTTTTCCCCCCAACCATTTTCAAATGTAAATACCATCCTTAGCTTACAGGCCACACAGAAACAGGTGGCTGGCAAGATTGGACCCACAGGCCGTAGCTGACTAACCCGTTATAGGCCAAAATAGTCACAGCGGTTACATTTGTCTGAGAACTAAGATCAAGGCTTTATTTTCTTCTTTAAATCGTTCAGCATTATCTGGATATATGATCATGTATTTTATCATTAGAACGCACAGTGAAATTTTGTTCACTGGATGTGGCAGGGGAAGGAAGAAGAAGTTTGCTGGGAGACACTGGGACCTTGAAAAGCTCTAAGAAAGTAACAGACCTTGATTCCCACCAGATCAGCAACGAAAACTGTCAGCTTGGCCAGAGAGAACATCTTCAGTGGGTCTGAAAATTTGGACAGGTAGAAAGGGGCAGAAACCATGTATCTATTTGTAAACAAGCAATAGGAGATGGAGAATTGAAACAGAGTAGGAGAGCCTGCTGTGAAATGCGTGTTACCTCACAAATAAATAGATAAGTAAAACTATACTGCAATGGTAGAAACACAAGAAAAACCTGAAAATATTAAAGTCCTTCAATTCTAAATGCACATTGGAAGTTTCACATTTACATAAAATATTCTATTCACTTAGCAGAGACATAATACGGAAATGTAATTTATTATAAAAAATTTTTATTTCCAATTTGTGTGTGTGTGTGTGTTTGTTTATATATCTGTAAAATTCTTTGGGATTATAAAACAGATGTAACTGATGACATCCAGTCACTGTGTCCAGCTCTTTAAAAAAACACCCTACACCTACCCAGGTAATTACATGTGTAATATTCAGCTCTGTGGGCGCGATGACACAAAGCCATTCTAGCTGTCACCATTCCTGTAGAAAAACAATCAGACAAGGAAACACAAGTTCTGGTGTTTCTTGTTAACATTTACCGTGTGATCCCAGGGTTAGAGATGACACTGCTAAATATTCATGTCGGAACACAAGGCAGGCATATCTTTCTAATTTTGAAAAGGCTGTATCTAAAGTACAGAAGAAAGTCAACATAATTATCTTAATTACTTCAAAACTAGCGGCTTCTGGTCTGCCTTCTGTTCCTTGTATTTTTGTTCCCTGTGTATATCTACGGTGGCTCCCTGAAGATCAAATTGTGCATTTGTCCCTCCTTTTTTAAACAAACAAACAAACAAACAAAATTGCAAATAAATTTTTAATTATATGCATGTATTTTAAAGACAATATAACTATTAGAAGCACTAAGAAATACACATGACCAAGAGTTGTCCTCTCACACAGTTTAAAACTGTTAATTTTACGTTACATAAGTTATACTTCAAGTTTTTTAAATGAAGTCAAAAGAAACACAATTATACTAATTAAAAAAAAAGTGGGGGTGGGAAGTCTGATCTCCCCCATCGCTCTAAGCCTCTAATTCACTCAGAAAGCACTTCTGGACGCGTTGTGGTCCTGAGCTGCGCCCGCCTCTCCGCCTCCATTCACACACAGGCGAGGCAGCTCATTTCATCTGCATATTGGAGCTTTCACTTCTAAAAGGACAGTAAGAATATTTTCCTTTGGCGAACTCACAGAAGCATGCGAATTAAATGAGAGAGGTACAACCATGGACAATATGTGTAAGCAAGGAGGTGGAGAACTGGAATCTTTTCACATTACTAGTGGGGATGTGATATGATACATTCGCTTTGGCAAACAGTCTGGCAATTCCTCAGAAAGTTAAACAGAGCAACCATATGACTCAGTAATTCCACTCCTAGGTATATGCCCAAGAGAAATGAAAACATATGTCTATATAAAAACTTGTTCACAAATGTTCATAGCAGCCTTATTGATAACAGCCCCAAAATGGAAACAACCTAAATGTCATCAAGTGATGAGTGGGTGGGTAAAACGTGGTACATCCAAAGAATGAAATATTGTTCAGCCACAAAAAGACATGAAGGACATATACAGTCTACAACATGGGTGGATTGGAAACATACAGGTTATGCTAAAGGAAGCCAGTGACAAGAGACTACATGTTTTGATTCCATTTATATGAAGTATCTATAAAGGGCAAATCTACGAACACAGAGAGTAGGTTAGCAGTTGCTTCAGGCTGGGAGTGGTGAGAGGAGTGAATGGGGGATGGCAGCGAGTACAGGGTTTCTTTTAGAGGAGACAGTTCTAAAATGTCAGTGGTGGTGATTCCACAACCCTGTAAATATACAAAAACCCAAACATTGACGTGTATATTTTAAATGGGTAAACTGTGTATGCAAATTATATCTCAATAGAGTCGTTTAAAAAAAAAAAGTCATCTCTAAATGAAGAAGTTGAGGGCAAAGCGCTGTTATTTTCCATCATAATCCCTATGTACAGCGTGACTATTTATAACATGTGAATGTTATTAATGTGATGACAAAAATAATTATTGGAAAAAGTACGAGTAAAACCGTAGAGACATCGCTGAGTACACATGCTTCCCTCGTAAGCCGACCTAAGAGAACCAATGTGTTTCCCTAGAGGGCAGCACACCAGCTAAACAAATGAAGGCTCACATGGCAGCAGCGTAACGAGGAACACCCATCATACATACATGCATGCGTGTGTGTTCACATGAGTCTCCCTCACACAGAGAAATAAGTAAAATGTGTCCATAATGCAAAACTTAAATATCATAATAGGTCTTCTGTTGGCACAAACGACGCTGTGCTCTGCAGAAGCAGATGACAATAGGGTTCCTGGTCTCCAAGGAGAGGCCATCAAAGAGACGCCGAGACGATCAACGCAATGGTGAAGTTCAAAGTGATCAGGAGGTGAACTGATACACGGGCACGACGACGGGAAGGTTTGCAGAGGCAGAAGTTTTAGAGCTAACTCGAGGAGGAGCTGGCCCTCCGCGCAGGTGAACTGGGGAGGGAGGAGGGCAGGGCGTTGAGGGATGAAGAGACGCTGCGGAGCAGAGAGGTGGGCTGGCAGCGGGTGGTGGGAGGCGCAGGGCAGGGTGGGGAGGGTTCCGTTAGACAGTGGCCTGGAAATAAAGAACACATGGGCACCTGCAGCACCTGGACTTTATCCTACAGGCAACAGGGTACATTTAACTAGGACCTCCGGTGAATTAAGAGCGGAGCCAAATAATAAGACAAACCACGTTGTTAGCTAAGTAAAAGATGGACTGGGGAGAAAGAGGGGATGCTGGGGAGAGGAGAGAACAGCAGCCAGAAAACCAGTTAGGAGGCTGCTGCAATTTTGCTGGAAGGAGATATTTTGAGATCTAAACTGAAGCAGAGACGGTAGGGATGAGGAGGGGTCAGATCTGAGAGCTGCTGACAGAGGAAAGGCGTGGGGACTGATGGAAGGGAGCTGGTGAGGAAAGGACGACCCCGAGACTTCCAGGAAGGAAGCAATGTTGCCCCGGGTCAGGGCAGAAGTGATGAATGTGGAGTATTTCCAAGAGACTAAGCTGGGAGTTTGACTTGGTTTGTCCCAGCGGGGCAGGGTCTAGAAAAGTACAATCGACTTTTCTCAGTATAGTGTAGGCCACAGATTCAAGAGCAAGACAGACTGTGTTCAAACCCAGCCTGACCAGCCACTAGCTGGAAGTCTCCATGCTCCTTATTAACCTCTCAGGCCCAAGTTTCTTCATCTGTAAAACAGAGATAATAATAAGACCTACACCACCAGAATGACCTGTACTAGATGAGATAAAGTGCCCAGGAAAGTGCTTGGCACATACTAAGTACCATGTCAGTGCCGGCTGTCTCTACTACAGCATCCACACGGCGATGGATTAGCTCTATTTGACAGGATAAGAAACTGAGGCTCAGAGAAACCATCCCTTACATAGCTAGTTAGAGGCAGAAGCTTTTATCTTTTTATCTTTGTTTAGAGGGTGGCCGGTGTGTCATCCTCGGCGATGAGCTGAGTGAGTCCTGCTGAGTCTCTGTGAGCTGATTTCTACTCACGGCACACAATCCGTGCTCCCCACATTCAAAGCACTTCAGCTACTGTTTTGGAGCCAGTCTTTCTGCCCTACTAGTCTGTCAGCCCTCCGAGGTCAGGGACCCTCCATCCCATTCACTGCAACACCTTCGGCTCCAAAGTCGTACTGAGCAAATACCCAAAGCACTTGAACACACGTCTCCTCTGATGTGACACTGGCCACCCAACCTGAGTTGCAGACACTCGGGATTTGCAACCAAGTGACCACTGCACTCTTCGATTCTAGGAGAAGGAAACAGAACAGTAAAGGGTCCTACCTCACCACAGAATAGCTGTTCCTCTCAAATTCCGCACGGAGGGTCCATAACACACAGAACAAGATAGGCAGCTCTAGGGATACAGAGGACTTCCTTTAAAAAATAAGACCATAAACCTCGTACTCATAAGAGACCTAAATAACAGATCAGCAATCCAGAACCTGAAGCTGCGACACCATCCAGCTTCCCTGCCACTTGCAAATTATGTGAACGAGTGCAGTGCTCCGTGCCCTAAGCAGAGAGTAAGTGTCCAGCAGGGAGCTTACCTGGTACACCACGAGCTCAAGAAATGTGATTTTGGTACTTTTCCATACTTTTTAAAGACTGCTTTGTCATTAGGTGAGTCAAATGAGGGAGTTAAACTTCCAAAATTACCTTCAGCCTATAGAATCTGGGTGCTTATATTATGTGGAGCAAGCGCCATTTTTGTTGTTTTGCTGTTAGTACCATTGTTGTTTGTTTTCTACCTTACTTCCAATCAAGCTTTCTATTCATATAAAACTCTTTTATTCTGGCTAAACTAAGTCACATTTTAAGATTTAAAATTCCAGAGGAAATCCTTATATAAAATTCTTTATAACTCAAGAGTGTTGCCATGGTAAAGACAAACTCAAACCCTTTTCTCAGACACCTAGAAGTGTTACATAGGACTTTTTTTTAATGATATCTCCATATAATTCATATTTCAAGATGACAGGTTAAGTAAGCCAAACCACAACCGTCTTTAAAAAAAGACTTCAGACCCTGGCTGGGTAGCTCAGTTGGTTAGTGTCCTCTCAATTCGCCAAGGTTGCAAGTTTGATCCCCAGTCAGGGCACCTACAAGAAGCAACCAGTGACTGCATAAGTCAGTGGAACAACAAGCCCATGTTTTTCTCCCTCTCTCTCTAGTTTCTCTCTCTCCCTTCCTCTCTCTCTCTAAAATCAATAAATAAAAATTTTTTTAAAAGACTTCAATTATACCAAACATCTCAAAATAACTACAACTTTTTCCGAGAGTTCTCAGACTCCCTCCTCAAACTCAAGCAAGTAAATACGTTTAACAGAGGAAGAAGTCCTCCATCGCTGGGGAGAGGGTAACTCTCTGACTTGCCATGCTGGCATCTCCCCAGGCACTACATAACCTCCACAGGTAGCCCTGCATTTAGTCCGCCGTTAGACAGACGTCAGCCACACCATGTGAGAGAGCCTGGCTCTAAATAAATGCAGGTGAAATAAGAAAACAGTCTGAAAATGGGGCTCCCGCTAGGGCTTGAGGTCTTGGGACTCTGCAAATAGGTCGGTGCAGGGTCCTGATTTAAGTCCCTTCCTCCTCAAATCTCTCTTAGGAGGCCAGGCTCCTTTTTTTTTTTCTTTCCTTTTTTCCTTCCTCATTCCTTCCTTCCACTGTTACTAAGCTCAATCTTCCCCTGACATCAGGCACCTAAAATGTCAACCCTTTCCGAGGGTAAACAGAAATCTGCCGGCCTTTTAGTGTTTTTTAATGCCTGCTGTTATTATGAGAGGTGACAAGTACTCTGCCTGGGGCACCTCTCCTTCCATCCTGGCCAGGCAGGTCACTCTCCTTTGATCAGAAAGAAGAAGAGCTCACTGCATTTTAGTGCCTTGACACCACTATTGATAAAAGCAAGGTAAGAAGTCTCTGCCCTTGAGGTGCCTTAACCTCTACCTGGCCTAAAACAGAGACTTCAGAGTTCCTACCCTGGGCTCCGAGCTGGACAGTGATTTGACACCGTACGGGCTCAGCCACACACATCTCAACCAGGTAGCAGTTTGTTGAGTGTCTGTTTTGTTCTGGACACCATGGCAGATCCTGAAAATGCAAGACATGAATGAAAACCCAGTAAATGGCTAAACAGGCACCGTGAGGTGACAGCTAGGGAAGTAGATGAAACAATCTGAGAAGTCTCAGGAGAGGGGCTCTACAGGCTACTGCTGAACATTATGTCATCTCATCGTCTGGGAGCAATGAGATAGGAAGAGAGGCGATGGGGAGAGAGGGGGTACAGACTAGCAAAGATGTCCCACTTTTCTCCAGTGAAAGTATCAGGTGTGATATGATGGGAATGGGGGGGGGGGGCAGGCCCCAGATAATAAAAGAAACTCAAACAATGGGAACCACATATGGCAAGCCCAGGGGTCTGAATTTTAACACGTGGCCAGTGGCAAACCTCTGAGAAATTATAAATGGGTGGGAAACGGGCCACTCACCACTCAACATTTTTAAAGAACTTGATGGAAGAAACCACAGGCTGAAAAGTGAAGGAAACACAAAGAGCTCAGACACAGGACTGGCATGAGGATGAGGGAAGGAAACACATTAGACAGAGGCCAGGACTTGGTGACCAAGTGGACAAGGCGCAGGAGTGCTGTCCGTTGTGAGGAGCCCCTCCCCTGCCTTCCCAGGGCTCCATCCCTCCCTGGGAAGTCAGTTCTCCAAGAGAAAGAACCTTCCGCTGAGGGCTCTTCCCTGACAATCCAAATAAATCTCTTCCTCTGACCCTGCTTTGCTTTTCTTCATAGCACTTAGATACCAAAAGGGAGAGATGTGTGTATTTTCCATCTCTCCCTGCAGAATTTGAGCTCCAAGAAGGCAGCACACCTGCTGGTTCATGGCTGTACTCGAGAACTTAGATCCAGGCTGGCACAGAGTGACAGCTCAAAACACACTCTCGAGCAAATGAATGAAGGACTCAGAGAAAGGGCAGGAGGGAGTCCAGAACCAGTCCCTCCAGGGTGTGCTCCAGAGGCTGGAAGTGGATTGTTTTGAGCTGGGGCACTTTTAGCCTAAGGCCCAAGGGGAACTTCTGCCCCTCCCTTTAAGTACCTAGAGGAAGTACCTGAATTAGCCCAAATAAGCTATTACCAGAGAGAACATCCTTAGACCTGCCTATAGGGCGGGCAAACTCCTATTAGGGCCTTAGAAGTCCACAAGGCACCTCTCTTATCCCTAGCTCAGGATGTCTTGTCCACCTCAGTCAGTCCCTCTATCTCTGAACCTCTCCTTCACCTCGGGTCTCTGACTCTCATGTATGTGGGTTCCCATATACACATATGTATTAAATTGGGTTATTTTCCTTTGCTAATCTGTCTCAGGTCTATTTGATTACTGAACCAGCCCTGTTGCTCCCCCACACAGGCAACCCGATTGGTGGTGTGAGTGCTTGATTAAAATGCAATGCCAGGCATGGCTCAGCAGTTGAGCATCGACCTAGGATCCAGGAGATCGCGGTTCAGTTCCTGGTCAGGGCACGTGCCCGGGTTGCGGGCTCCATCCCCAGTCGGGGGCGTGCAGGAGGCGGCCGATCAATGACTCATCATCGATGCTTCTCTCTCTCTCTCCCTTTCTCTCTCTGAAATCAATAAAGATTTTTTTTTTTAAAAATGCAATATAAACCAAAATCAGTAATATGAGTTGAAACACAAGAGTTGAGACAGAAGACTGACTGTTCTGAGGGACTGTTTTACCTGTCCAAGCGCGGCCCCTGACTGCTCAGGAAATCTTTCCTGCTGAGAAAGGGACAGGTGTCAGGGCATGCCTGTGGGGTCCTGAGATCTGACAAGGACAAGCACCCCTCACAGCGACGCCCTTCCTCCTCACCCAGCAGTGTCCCTATTTCGGCACCTGAAGAGATGCAGGCTGAGGGCTTACCTGACATACCCATGGTGACAGCAGGGCCCGGCAGGAGGGAAACATCCAGTCTGCAGGTTCCCGTCCCACCCTGCACAATGCTAGACGCAAAACGAGTTTAGTTCCCAGAACCTTTGGAATTCTTGAAGAACATCGCTGGGCTTTCTTTCAGTCATCCTTCTCGCCTTCGGGGTGCTTTTCTGTCTCTGAAAAAAGTATTGCCTAAGACTCACCTCAGGAGTTTCTAAGACTTGATCACAGCCAATGAAACTCTCTCTGTTTAAGTTTCTTTACCACGAGGAGAGAAAAAAAGCATTAAATGAGAGAATGATCATACACGACCCATTCATGATTTGTTTTAAATTTTAACTCCTGCTGCACAAATCACACAGACTGACCTCCCTATCCCTTTGCAACATTACGTACAGATCAGAGTAAACGTTCCATCCTGGCTCCACCGGGCCCACCGGGCTGCACCGGGCCCACCTGGCTCCACCAGGCTCACCTGGCTGCACCGGGCCCACCAGGACCACCTGGCTCCACCGGGCCCACTGGGCTGCACCGGGCCCACCTGGCTGCACCGGGCCAGCAGCGGCAGAGGCTGATGGGATATGCAAGACAAGCCCGAGAGCCAGCGGGCAGAGCAGCTCAGGCCCGCACTGCGCTGCTGGGACTCAGACCACAGGAGACAGCAGTTCACTTTTCTCACTGCGGCAACAGGTCCAACCTCCTGGCCCTGGGAGAGTCATCTGAATACATTTCACCAAAAAGAAACACTGGACAACCAGAGAAAGAAAAGAAGAGAGACCAACTTCCTCTCTCCTGACTGAAGATACACACTCGGTCCTCCGATTTCTGACGCACACTGATGTGCTGTTGACAGCCTCGGACGTTAAGTAATATGGACTGCTGCACAGAGGCTCCCAACCTGGATGCAAGCCAATGGCAGCCTCCTTTTGACAGTCAAATCATGACAAGCACATTGCAGGCCAATGCCCGTCATTCACCAACATCCCCGACCTGCTCCAGCTGCTGCACAGCGACTAAGCGGAGGGTCAGAGGTTAAGCTCCAAGAAGCCAGCAATGAAGGGCAACTGTCACGCACCACTGCCTCTTGTGAGGCAGAAGGAGTGGCTGTCTCCTCCAGAACATGCAAAACCTTCTCGTCCTGTCCGGGCGGAGACACCTCGGAAGGTCCTAAATGAGACCATTGCCAATTCACGAAGCTCCAAACTGACAGCATGCCATTCAAGCTGCCTCCAATTTGACTTTTCCCCTATTTCAAATCACAAATGCATGCAAAGCGTACAGTTAAGCGTCAGTCTTCAGCCACGCTTTTAAGCAATGCCAGGTTTTAGACACCTACATAGCCTCAGACACATACACATTCTCAGATCCTAAAAGAGGGAAAGAAAGTGTGAAATTAATGTAGTCTTCTTTAGGGAGTTTCTAATAACAGAGTGTACGATTAAAAATGGCACACAAGAATCCAGGTGTCAGTTTTCCAGGAATGTTCATTAGTGCGTACAACAGAAAATAATCTAAAAAAAATGTCATCTTAATGTTACCATATTACACTGACAGCGGATGACTATAACTATATATGTAATTTTACTTCATGAAAGCAGTACAGTTTTAAGTACACAGTAATTTAGTAATACATTTTATAAGGTTTTTTTTAGTTTGTTCACAAAAGATGCAGAGTTTAGCATATGACACAAATACATGCACCTATAATTCTAAGTCTGAGATCTTACTCAGTTCTTATGTAGTGGAATCGCATGACCCCACTTAGATGTGTGTATTAACATATATTGGCAAAGAGATTTCTCCTTTATCTTGACTGTGTAACAAGAAATGTCTCCTATTTAGAAGCCGTATGATTGTTACTAAAAGCAACTGGCTAGGATCAAGAATTAAGTTGGACAGATCTCCTTATACCCTTTTCACCAACAATGGGCTTTCTCTCCACAAATAGAGCCATAAGTAGCCCTCATCAGAGGCAGCCTTTAGTGGCATGAACTTGAAAATGACCCTGATATAAAGGTGTTGGTCTACATCCACTGCAGCACTAAAGTCACTCGTTAAGCCCTGATCACTATCACTGGCCCTTCCTTAAGTAAGTCTGGGGAGAGAAGATAACCTATCAACTATAAGGAACAAAGCTAAGACACCCCATTATTAAAGCTTGTACAGACAGAGGTCAACTAATTGCCCTGCGCTCTAGCAAAAAGAACACAGCTAGTTGCTAACACAGAGCTTCAGAGAACCAAGCATAAGTTATTGTAAATGATCTAGGAGCATGCATCCACCTTCCACGCTCAGGTAAAGCCAGAAATGATGGTCATCAACCCAGATTACTGTGTGTAGTTCTGATCAAGAGAAACATCTTAAGCCACAAGTACCTCTCACGTTCTATGGGGGCAGCTACTTAAATAAAGTAACTAAGCGAGCATTCTGCCATACGAGAAACTCAGTAAGAATTTGAGTATGAAATGCCTTCTCTTCCCTGAGGGATTATTTTAGGGAGCAAATTCCTTCCTTCATATGCAGGCACACCTGGCACACCAAATCACAGAGACTGAATTCAGAGACGGGGACGGCTTCCCTCACTCCTTTCCTTTTAGACCTGAGCTTTTACCTGAGTCCAATGTGAACGGAAACAGGGCAAATGAAAAGGAGTCCTCCTTAAGACACCACGGAGTCAACTCATGGCACTCATGCTTTTGAGGGGCAATGCAGAACAAAAATTTAAATGGATTCAAACACAGGTCAGCTCACAAATCAGTCGCAGATTCATCATGAGGAACAAAGGTAAACCAAGACGCAGATCCCTGAGCAGATCCTAAGAAAAACTTGACAAGGATAAGAGCCCAATGCTCAAATTATTAAAATATCAGCAAGGTTTAAACTATAGGCAAAAGAGGGTGTCTTATCTGCATCTGTTGTCAACCCCATGTTCAGAGAGCTGGGCTAAATTCCCTCCTCGGCCTTCCTGCTGTGACTCTGCAGGAAGGGGTCCCACCCCCTCCTTTCCCGCAGATGACATGTAAAATTGGCTGGACATCAACCTGTGGTCATAAAACCCATCCTTTACTTTCCGTCTTCAAATACCTTGTGGGGGGAGGAGGGTTATGGCAGTTGGCAGGACTAAGGCAGGTAGGCGCTCCTCAGGTCTGATTAAGTGAGCGTGACAGGGGAAGGGCTGGACCTCATACCCTCTCTCTCTAACCCAGAACAGGGTAGATTTTTAAGAAATATCTGAGGAATGAATCAGTAAATGAACCCCTCAATATTCCTCGTCAAACTCTGAACTGGGAGGATGGACAAAGGAATATTCCCGAACAGCGTTTTCTTAGAGACAAATACATTGGTTCCAATACACTCAAAAGGTAAAGACAGTGCCCCATTTTCCCATTCGCCCACTATTACCCCCTCCCACTTCTCCACAGAGCCCAAATTTCAGTATCTAGAAGGCTCTTTCATAAATATATAAGATTCGGCAAGATTACAAAAAACTGTTGTTGCTGGATTCAGCAGCCTTCACAAGTAGTGGACTAGCAGCTCCTGTCAGTTCCGCGCTCCACAGGCCAGTAGAGGGGAGCAGAACTCCCACAAGTGGGGTGAGGCTCAAGAACGCGGCCCCAACCACTGTATCCGGTATTTGTTCCAGGTGCTCCTAGCGGCCAAGGGCCCGTTAGACCTAGACCAAGCCGGCTCTCCCTCCTCTTACTATGCGCCTTTTGGTTAGGTCCTCAGGGATCCAATGACGCAGCATCTAATTTTGTTTATCTTTCTAAATGAAAGCAAAAGCCCACATGCTCAGAGCTTAAATAATTTTAGACACACTGCTACTGCTCGTGGTGGCGGGGCTGGGACAAAGCTCACTGGAGGGAGTGCTTTTCTCTACGTCTGATTCTGTAAGGCAAGATGCTTCCCTGAAGGCTCGAAGTGCTGAGAGATCATTAGTCTGGAAGCCTGAGCTAACCCAGGCAGGTGGCCCTGCTTTCCCCCGTTCAGCTGAGCAGAAGCCAGACCCACTCATTTTACCACACTCATTGTGCACCGAAGTGTTCAGTGCCAGGAGTGCCCGTTGCCTCCGGGTCATGAAATAATACTAAAAACTTTATAATCATTCATTGATTTAGTTTTCAGCATACTATATCATTTGACTCCAATGGGAGCATAAAGAGCTATTTGTGAGGTCAACCACGGTACAGACAGATGCTGACATGCTATTGATGGCGAGGCGGAAAGAAATTGCTAAATACAGCAGATCAATACCTCGTTTCACTGTTACAGCCTTCTGCAGACATAAAATATATATCTTTACAGCTACAAAAATAATAATAATGAAAGTGGGAGATAAATGCTTCCCTCAAGGTAAACTATTTGATTAGCTGAGGGCAAAGGTGACAGCAGCAGTTACACTAAAGTAACTTTATTGTCTTAAATAAGAGCAGGAGGAAGAGCAGGAGGTGAAGTGGCAAAACGAATCGGGGCACTTCACTGGTTCAGATATAACTCTAAAACGCTCGGCGCTGGGTAAAGGGCCACCAAAATCAAAGATTTTCCTACGGTCCACAAGTGTAGCTGCCTGAGATCTAGTCTGCCATATGGAATTACACAAAACGCTTCTAAATAAAATGTTTTCCATGCTGATGGAGAGCATGAGGATAACTAAATGCTCTGTAAAAAAAAAAAAAAAAATCTCATGTTCTGTCTCTATGTGCTTCCATTTGCCAAGAAATGTTAAGAGTCAATCATGGTGGGAGCATCGTCCCGTGCACCGAAAGGTCACTGGTTCAATTCCCGGTCAGGGATATACCTGGGTTACAGGTTCGATCCCTGGTCAGGATGCTGCCTGCGGGAGGCAACCAATCGATACTTCTCTCTCACACGGGTGTTTCTCTCTCTCCCTTTCTCTTCCTCTCTCTCTAAAAATCAATAAAAACATTAAAACTAACCTGTTAATCTAAGACTGACTTATATGATATCCATCTCCCCAGAGAACATGAGAGATCTTAAGTAATATATACAATACCACCTTTTAATACCAATAAACAAAATAAGTTAGAAATAAAAAATTTTAAAATCTCAGTGCAAGGGAAACAATGAAACTGTACTGTAACTATAACTAAAAGGGAAGGAATATTCATATATTTATTTTTCTTCCAAATAAGAATTTGTTTTAAAAGACTGCTCTGAGACTTATGAAAATGGAAAAGGATTTTTATCAGTTTTATAATTTGTTATTCATGTATGAAAACTACACTACTTTTTGCCTGTAGTTTGGGAAGAGAGCATGTTTGTCTCCAGCTTTCTTCCACAGAGGCAGTGGGCTCGAACCAAAGAGTTCATATCCTCAATCCACACACATCCATGTCCATGTCACTAACTGTGTGCTGACGCAGCTGTCTAGGTCACCCCAAGTAAATGAGAAGTTTTTTTTCATAGTGAACTAAAAATTCCATGGTTGGGTACAGGGCTCCTAGGACTCAATATACTTAAGGATCCCTCAGTAATGAGCATTTGAAAAGTGAGTCTTGGAAATCATTTGGTCAACAAATATGTAGCGTATACCTGTCAACAAAGTTCTGTGCTAGATATTTCAGAGGACACAGGATATACATATATTTTTTTTAATAATTTCTGCTCCAAAGAACTTAATCATTTCTGTATTGAGGAATAGGGCTGGTGGAGTAGTAGATAAGACAATTGTAAAAGCCTTTTATTTTAGCCTTAGCCAGTTCAACTCAGTGGTTAGAGCACTGGCCCACGGACTGAAGGATCCCAGGTTCGATTCCGGCCAAGGGCATGTACCTCAGTTGCAGGCTCGATTCCCAGCCATGGTAGGGGTGACTGCAGGAGGCAACCAATCGATGTGTCTCTCTCACATTGATGTTTCTCTCCCCCCCCCCCGAAAAAAGCAATGGAAAAGATATCCTTGGGTAAGGATTTTTCTAAAAAAAGTCTTCTATATTTTATCGTATTTATATCTACGTAACGTTTATTGTTCAAATTTCTTTTACATTCATTATCTCTTGGCATCTCAGACAAAGCAGAGAGGGGAGCTGATGGTCATGCCCCTTTCACAGCTGAAGAAACAAGACAGAGACTGAGGGCCTCATATTCGGGAAGACCAAGGTAATGACAGATACAACCCTAGAAGTTCAGCCTCCTAACTACAGTGAAGTACTGCTTCACTACATCAGCTACACTCTCTAGTGAAGAGCCATAGAAACAAACAAACAAAAGATACACAACAAAACAGACTCCCAGAAACAAAGAACAAGCTGATGGTTGCCAAAGGGGAGCAGGGCGGAGGGATCGGTGAAAAGGTGGACAGTCAATAACAGTGTGATAACGTTGCACAGTGACAGGTGGTTACTAGACTTAGAGTGCTGATTACACAGTAAGATATATAAATGTCAAAACACTGTTGTGCTGTGAAACTAATAAAATACTGTATGCCGACTATAATAATAATTTTATATTGAGTGTAGAAGTCTACACAGCACAATGGAAGTTTCGGACTCGGTTAATCCCTGGGTAGGATGGGTGGGTGGGTGGGTGGGTGTGGGTGGGATCAGTGGGGTTGGTATTCATGCAAGAAAAACTGTTGAGTGCCTATTGTGTTTAAGACTTAGTAAGCACTGGAGTGCAAAGGTAAACAGTCTGTATAATTAAGAAAGGGAGAAAGATATTACCGAAAAGCATTACAATGCTGAGTGGTAAGTCCCACAAACATGTGCACAAGTTGCTACAGGAAAACAGAAGAAAAATTATTTCTAAGATTTTGCAAGCTAAGATTTTCCATATTTAAAAATAAAAATAAATGAATTAAGCATCCATCACAATAATTTAGTGGGGAAAAAAAACAAACCTAAATAAGTTTAAGCAAAGCAAAAGAAAACAAGAGAGACAAATGTAGAAATTAATGAATTATCATAAACAAATTTAACAGCTAGTTTTTTTTAAAATGAAGAGAGAGACCACACAGGCAAATATAACCAGCTTTTGAGTAGAATACATGAATACAGAAAGCTACTATTAAAAAGGAGATATGAAGAGTATGAAATTTTTTAAATTATAAAACTCTATCTTAGTAAACCAGAGAACATTATGTTCAATGCTGTGCCAATAAATCTGAAACCTCAATTTGTGAGAAAACTTAATGGCCAAATTTATTCAAGAAGAAAAACTAAATAAAATAACTAGAAAAGATATGAGAAAACTTATCCAAAAATTATCTTCCCCAACATCACATGAAGAGTTTTACAAGGAATTTAACTCAGACTTCCAAGGGACAAATCCTGATGCTCTGTAAATGGCTCTTGAGTAGAGAAGGAGGGAAATGGTGTGACTCACTTTATGACACAGGCTCAACTAGGACATCAAAACCTGACAGAAGGGCACAAACAGGAACGTTTCTCAATATTTTTACCCATTTTTACCTCCCTCTACTGTTAGCTTATCCTCAGCAGCCAAGAGAGCTTTATTAAGTTACTGACTGTAGTTTGGACTGTGACCATCGCATATATGTTAAATGTAACTCACTAAAGATTCTGATATACCCCCTGGGGTACCACCCTCCAGCTTCTTTGACAATCACTGCTATGATCCGTCTCACTTTCCTAACTGAATGCAAAAAGGGTGAATTCAGTACTATGTTAAAAGGCCAATATATTGTGACCCAGTAGGATTTATCCCAAGGAATCAATATTAGAAACTATATTAATAGATTATATTCTATCAATAGAAGTAAAGACATAACCATCTAAATACATGTCAAAAATATTCAATAAAAATTCATCCTCAGTCCCTAGAAAGAAAAGCAAACTAAGAATAAAAGATTATTGTCAACAACTATCACAATACTAGAATCCCAAAGCATAGCTATTAAAGACATGAATATCTGCTATCACCACTAGAGATTCTAGACAATGTAATAAGGGGAGGGGGAAGGACAATATAATTACTGAAAGAGGAAAGACCGTATTATATCTGCAAATGATTAAATTATCTACCTAACATACACCTAGAAAAGCCAAGACAATCAACCGAAAAGTGTTAGAATGATAAGGATGCCCTCTATATTGTGGCCAATTACAACAATAACATACACTACAAAGTTTTCCCATGTAGCACTTAAAATATATAATTTAACAATATCCCATTTTCGATAGTAAATGTGTAAAATACCCAAGAATAAAATCAAAAGGTAATAAATAGTAACTAACTGAATAAAATTTAAGATTTTTCTGAAGGACATAAAAGAAAACTTAAATAAACGTGAAGGTAACATTTTTGAATGAGAAAAATTATTTACCATAAATACCTCATTTCTTTCCCAATTAAGTTATAAATGTAGTGCACTAACAATTAAAATACCAAAGGGTTGGTGGAATACACAGAAGACCAGGAAAAAGTGATTTTTTTAAAAAGTTTATCTGGAAAAAAAATTTGTCTTCTCAGTGCAAAAGAAAAACCAAGGAACTTCTTAAGAAGAAGACTCCTGGGGTTGCACTGCCAGATACTGAAGCATCATAAAGCTCTAATAATCAGAGTACTATGTCAAGGATAACAGACAAAACAAAAGAAGCAGAATAAAAGATGTGAGTATTTTGGCATTCAAATTAGCCAGGAAATGCAGAGGGGATACCTGGTTAAGCAACTGGGAAGAAAAAGATGGATAACTATACCATACACCAACTAAATTCTAGATGCGTTGCAAGAATTACATGAAAAAAACTGAAACATAATAAAATATCTAGAGGCACATATGGGTGACCACCAATAGGATATGCTGGTGGAAAATTTTCCCTATATAGACATAATGGAAAGCTTTTCAATAACAAAAATATGCAAGTGAAAGGCAAGCAGGAAACAAACTAGGAAAAATATTCCCATCGAGCCCAGCCGGGCGTGGCTCAGTGGTTGAGCGTCGACCTAGGATCCAGGCGATCAGGGTTCGATTCCCGGTCAGGGCACATGCCCGGTTGTGGGCTCGATCAATGACTCTCTCATCATTGATGTTTTTATCTCCCTCTCTCCTCTCCCTTCCTCTCTCTGAAATCAATAAAGATATATTTTAAAAAAAAAAAAATTCCCATCGAATGATTAACAAATAATATTCCTAATCTATGAAGTGTTCTTACAAATCAACAAGAGAAGATAAACAAACGTTAGCAAAACAAACAAAGGTTATATAAACAAATCGATCACAGTAGAACTGTATTTGGCCAATAAATACGGTGGGAGGGAATTCAACCCTATATCTAATAATTAAGAAATTGCAAATTCATTCAACAACGAGCTCCTATTTCACCTTGCCCATGTTGGCAGATATTTTTATGATGACTCCCAGAATGGAGTGGAAACCGGCATCACCTCTGTGGGTGGCATTTGACAATGCGAAACAAAAATATTTATGAATGATAACCCAACAATCCGCCTTCTTTTAATCGACCCTATGGAAAATACCAGAGATTTGCACAGAGATTTAGGTGCAAGAATTGTCAGTGAAGGATAATTTATAATAGCAGCAAAAAAATCTATATGGTGAAACACTATATAATTGTAATGACATGAAAAAATATTCACAATAAAGAGCAAAGCACAAAATATGCACATTATGATTCCAATTGTTTAAAATATATCTTATATAAATATGTATCAAATATATTTTAGATGAAGTTGGGATCATGCTGCATATATTGCACACATAATAGGCATAATAATAATAGTCTAAGAAATACACCAGTATGTATACTAAGTAGCACAGTGGTTACCCCTGGAGGATTACAGCAGACCTCTTTTCTTCCTGCTTGGTATTTTCCTGAATTTTTAAATTTTCCTAAAATAACAAATTATTATGTAATCAGAAAAAATATCTTAAGTAAGAAATTCTTCACTATCTTATATGCCATACACATTGTGGTCATACATTTACAAAGCTGCCTTTCATAAGTCACATGTGAAAATAATTTCATTACCTATAGTAACATCAATGATAACAATAGCTAATGGCTACAGAGCACTTATATATGCCAATAACTATCATTATACTTAATACTAGAATAATAATATTCTTAATACTAGAATAATTCTTAAAGCTAGAATTCTAGTATACTTAATACTAGAATACTGATATATGTACATCACTATTCTAAATGCTTTATGTATATTAAATCTCTTAATTCTCACAGCTATTATTATCCCCATTTTACAGATGAAGGTTGAGGCTCAAAGACGTTAGGTGACTTGCCCAAGATCTCTCAGCCAGTAAGTAGGTGAGCAGGAGTGTGGGGCAGAAAGGCAGCCTGGCCCCAAAATCCATGCCCTTAACCAGGGCAGGCTACTGTCTCTCCTGATAAACTATACTCTAAAACAACAAGACTGATTATACTATAAATGCCAGAACATCAACAATCAAATAAGCAATATCCCCTTCCTTCAAAGTAGTCTCCATGGGAAACTCTACACATACCCAAAGATGTGGTCACTGATCAAAACATTTTTAGAAATCCTTCCTTTGTCTCCAGGGGAGCAGTAAACAAGCCTCCCATGAGGAAAAACTGAGATCTCTTTCAAACAGCTAGGAATCATTCACACACAAGTCTGAAAGTGTAATTAAACGGTACAATTCTGCTTCTGGTAAAACGGCAAGAAAAATGGAGGACCTGATTTCACTACTGTGCCCGTACGTGGCATCCGCTCCCAGGAACTACATTCACAAGTGGATTTTAACATTCACCATACTGTGTTCCTGTAATTATTTGTTGGTATGCCTATCTTTCTACAGAGCTGAGGTCCTCAATGGCGAAGACTGTATTTTATTCACCCTCAAGTGTCCAGCCCCTACCACAATTCCTGGCACAGAGGCAATAACAGAGGACGAATTATTTCTGAATGAACTCTGTGGGGAATGCCACAGAAATGCTTTAAGCAATGACAATATATTAGAATAAAATACACACACACACACACACGCACATATTGCCAAAAGGGCATCTGAGTCTGTGTACAAATAAACATATAATGTATGTGGGGACTATAATGAAGAAAAATGGAAATTTTAAGGAATGACTCCTAAAATTCTAAGTGTTAAGGAAGATAGAACTCAGGTTTTAACAGTTCTTCTTATAATTATAATAATATGTAGCTGTAGTCGTTTCTCACAAAACACAAGGAGCGGGGAGAGGAGATATGCTTCATTGTCTAAAAAGCAATCTACTGAACCAAGGATGCAGAAATAACCATAAACTTTCTCAGACAGTGATGCAAAAACCCATCTGCTGCACGGAAGACACCAGGATGCATCCCGCCTATGGGTTCAATCGACAAAGCACAACCTGGTGTCTGAAATATAAATCAAAGAGCCTTACATCTCTGGGATGTATTGACATTTGCTACCTGCAAATTTCTAATATGGGCAAGAAGGGCCTATTTTTATTTACAGCACGAATCACAGAGTGAATGTAAAACAAGATGCTTAATAAATCCAGAGGCACATAAAACACCAGCATAACTCAGACAGCAAGACAGACACTCACTCCTTAATTAAGTGGGTGATGTTCCGCTTAAAACAAAAAGACAACCCTGGGCTATAGCTAAGATTAAGCACTCAGTGTTGCGAGGGGAACGCCACCCGTTTTCAGGGCAGAGGCTCTAAATCATGAAAAATAAACCATCTAATCGTCTGTATTCAATAGTCAGTAGACAGGACACAGACTGATTTGGATGAACACATTTTCAGTTATAACAAGTAATTTTACAGAGGATTAGTATCTTGATGGTCTGATCAATATGAGGCACGGCTGCTATTACGGATGAAGGGAAAATTGCCCCTCTGGTAATAAAGTGCGCGTGTCTCCCTCACCTTCATTTGCTGAGTCCATTACCGTAATGGTTCCAGCATTAACAGCTGGGGCAACTTAAGCAGCAGGGGTCTGATGAATGTAAAAGCTGGGCTCACGGGCCACTCACCCACCGTCCCTGCCTCTCAGTTTGCATAGGCAACTCTGCCTGGCTGCTTCCAATCCGAGGATCGTGTTTTATGAGAACAATGACTACGATTTCCCAATTATTGTCTCATTAATAGTGTCATCAGCCAATACTGTGACTAAAACAAAAATAGCTCGCAGCATACTGGCTGCTGATTCGGCGAAAAACTGCACACTATTTACCTAAATAACAAGATTGACATGACAACAGGCTCGAGTCCACATAAGCAGTAATGTTGGCATTTGTCAGCCCGGTGCTGTTCTCAAGCAAAAAAATGCAGAACGTTCACGCTGACGGAGGAAAAAAATAAATTCATCAGCAACATTTTCCATCTCTGTTTTCAAAATATGGCCAACTGGAAAACAGTGAGACAATGGACGCTGTACATAGAAATAGAAAATCCATATGAGAACAGCCTTGAGACTTTAATCATGCCCAATTCGGCGGAGTGAGTTAAGGGTGCCACATCAGCCCACTTCGTACTATTATTGGAGAAACGCTGGCCCTTGGGGCTCAGGCTTGAATGATCCCCTCACTAAATGAAGGTGTCAAAGGGCAGACTTAGGGTTAATGCAGAAATCAGAACTCTGAATTTTCTGATCACAACCTCTTAAGAAAACACTCATGCACTGGCGAGGAATCTCCTTCTCAGACCAGATGCAACCTAATTTGGTCCTTCAAACTGAGTTTTCTATCTGGTTTCTACCCGCTGTAAAGGTCTCAACTGCCACTTATCCATATGGCAGTTCTTTGACATAAAAGAAGGCATGGTCACTTAGCAGGCAGGTCATTTCCAAAACTGCAATGATGGGCATGGCAACAGGACAGATGCATGTAGCATAAACAAAAACGCAAGCCTAGAGCACCGATGCAAGGTTCAGCTTTCAAACGTGCACAGAAACATTGTGCCAAGGAAAATGGTTGCACACAAGTTCCTACCAACGCAAATCTTAGTCTCCTCAATGGGTCCTGACCCAACCCACTGTCCCCAAGATTCCTCCCAGCTTACACTGGAATATCAACTGGTGAAAAAAATTTGTAAAATAATACAAAATCAGTTTATGTAACAGAAAGTTTAAGTGAATGGCTTTCACAGAACTCTAAATTCTCTAAACAGTGCCTTCTTTTAAGGTTCCAAAAGTACCATGTCAACTGTTAAGTTCTTCTCTTCTAGAAGTTACAAAATCACACTTTAAATATAAGTTGATCAAGAAATCTACTACAACAAACTAACAACAACAAAGTACACTAAACCTGGAGGGTAAAGTCGCAGTTTAAATTTAAGAGAGAACAGTAGAAAACAATTGTTAACAGTTGCTAACGCATGTGTTGAGGAGTCTTTTTTTAAAAAAAATTTATCTTTATTGTTGAAAGTACTACAGATGTCCCCTTTTTCCCCCCATTGAACCCCTCTGCCCCGCTCCCACCCCACCCCAGGCCTTCTTCACCACACTATTGTCTGTGTCCATGGGTTATGCATATATGCATATAGGCTCTTTGGTTAATCTCTTCCCATCCTCCACCCCCCAAGAGTCTTGTTTCTCAAAATTAATACTTATATCTATGTTAAGTCATTTACAACCCATATTTAACCATTTTCCATTATTCCTTTCAGGTTCCAGTTCCACCTCTCACTAGTAGAAAACCTTGTATCAAATAACCGGAAGTTAATTCATTACCTTGATGAATATTTGTGGCATATTTACTCTGCGCCTGGCACAATGTTAAGTGTTAAGAATAGAACGGTGAATTACAAAACCAAAAAGACATGGTCTCTACTTTCTGGAAGCATACAGTCTTGAAGCTAAACTCAGCCACAATAAATACAATCAGCAGCCAGGGAGCCAGTGTGATGCGATTAAAAGTTAACGGGTAACGTGTATCAGACGCTGGAGGCTCCCAGCCCTTCCATCTTTCTTCAACAGATAAATGTCTCTTCAGTGTAAGACACTCAGCCAGGTAAAGTGGAGAGATGGAAGGATTAAAGGGACACCACTGCTGACCTCAACGAAGCCAAAGTTTGTTTCGAGTGCCGAAGTGTTAAACGTGTCAAAGAAGTGTCTAAGATGTTTTCCAAATGGCAAATTTCATTTTCAAAACCAACAGTAAGACTGCTAAGAAACAGATCTGGAAACAACAGAAAGCAACAAGAACTCGTTAGTTTAGTTAATTAATGTTCAATGAAGGTATTTAAACTGATTTGGAAACTGTGAACAAATTAACCCTTCTATCTAGAGAAGGCTAGCAAAAGTACTAAATGGTGATTAAAGCCCGCCCCATACACTGGAAGAGAGAGCAAAAAAAAGACAAAGATAAATGGGGGGCAGGGGGCACAGAGTAGACTCTGTCAGGCAAAGTTTTAAGTTTTAATTTTCTTAAGTCCCCTGATCATTGGCCCACCACCAAAAATGCCCTAGATTTAGTTTCCTAAATTACCATCAGTTAGATTGGTGAAATAATCCAGGACAATCCAGGGTGAAGGTAGGGACCAAAAGAACCTTCTCAGGACCTCACTAAAATGCCAAACTGCAAAAAAATTAAATTAAAAAATTGAAGTAAAAAGACCCAGTGGGTACATACATAAATAGCAAACTTCCTTTTACTTAGTTACTATTTAAACTCATTAAACCTAACTTAAATATGTATCTTGTTAAATGATATTAAGACAATTGTCACAAAAAACAGAAGACTTTATTAATGATTTTTATTTGAAACAGCAAATTTGTCTATTCTGGATGTATTCCTTCCCTGACAAAAATACACATTACTTAAAATTATTATGTTCCTATTAAGTGTATAACCTTTTAGATAAATTTAAACTATTTCTATTTTCAATAATTTTTTAAAAGATGATCTTACCCAAGCCAGCATAAATAGGAAGCTAACTTGGAATCCAACACTCTCGTATTTTTTAACAACCTCTAGATGAGTTCCAGGCCGCTCATAAGGATATACCTTTCAACAGATTCTAGAAGGAACTCCATGCCCCCTAGAACAGACTACACAGGTTCTTCCCCAGGAAGGGACTCCATGCCCCCTAGAACAGACTACACAGGTTCTTCCCCAGGAAGGGACTCCATGCCCCGTAGAACAGACTACACAGGTCTTCTGAGAAGAGACTCCATGCCCCCTAGAACAGACTACACAGGTCTTCCCAAGAAGGGACTCCACGCCCCCTAGAACAGACTACACAGGTCTTCTGAGAAGAGACTCCATGCCCCCTAGAACAGACTACACAGGTCTTCCCGAGAAGGGACTCCACGCCCCCTAGAACAGACTACACAGGTTCTACCCCAGGAAGGGACTCCATGCCCCGTAGAACAGACTACACAGGTCTTCCCAAGAAGGGACTCCATGCCCCGTAGAACAGACTACACAGGTCTTCCCGAGAAGGGCCTCCACACCACATTCGACCCCCTTTGCTGCCATGCCCTGTTCCCATGGTAAAAGTCACCTGTCTACTGTTGGCACTCGCTTCATTACTGACCTTCCATAGAAGGCAGCCAGTTCCATGGGACCAAATCTGCCATATTACCACGTGTCCCCAGTACTAAGTACACTCCTTGACACAAGTTCCTCATCTGAACCACAAAACACAATGTTTGAGTGACTATTTTCTCAAATCTCCCAAGGGTGGTACTTACCTAGTACCACTGGAGACACACGGGAGGAGCCAGTGGCACCCTGATTGAGTAGGTCTGCCCGATTAGACACTCCACAGAAGCTTGCGGAATGATCCAAATACAGGCTAAATACCTACTGGGGTCAGGTAAGTGATGACGGCAAAGAGAGGATGGTGATAATAGCGAAATTATATTCCCAGTGTCTGACAGGTGCTAATTAATTCTTCACAGAATAAATGAGTAACTTTAAATGTAAACCCAAAAGGTGAGAAAGGCACCGCGCGTGATGCCATCTGTTTCTCTGCACTGATGAAGACCAGTCCCGAAGGATCCTCCCACTGTGAACCCATCTTATTATGGTCAAGCCTGGAAACTCCAGGTCCCTGGGGAAACCTTGATATAACTCAGGTCATTATAAACCAGATTTTATATTTTAAATCCATATAGGTATTCTCCTTAGCCAGGCTCACTTGTGGGACTCTAAATTCTGACAGCAAGAACTGCGTCTGCTTTATTTACCATTGGTCCTCACCTCCAATATGTGCCTAATACAGAGTAGGCAACACATAGCATATGTAAAGGCCAGGGGGCAAGATAAAGCACAGGAGGTGTGAGACAGGGCAAGGGTGTCAAGGTCTGGGCCACTGGACAGAGGATCTGCTCTATAGAGACTCCCGCTCGGGGCTGACCACTGAAAGGGCCGCCTGGCCGGCCTGGACAGAGAGGCGGAGTGGCCCCGAGCCTGTTTCATTCAGCACTTAGGAAGAAAGGCGGGCAGGCCAGCCCCCATGGTCACTTTAATTCGTGTGCTACTCCCGCTGGGGTATAGGGTTCTCCGGAGGATAGTTTCAGTTCAGGTGCACACTTGGTTCCAGGTTGTTTGGGCAGCAACTTGTCTCTGGGACACCAGATTCAGGGCCTGACCTAGGTCTAACTCTGGAGGGCTGAGAATGCCAGCAGGCCAACCCAAGACATCCTCGAGTGACCACCTCTGCTCTGGTTGTCTGTTGTCAGGGAACCCTGGACCACTGACAGTGTTTTCAGAGGCTAGAGATTATGGAATCAGTGTCCACCACCCTTTAGTTTCTGTGGGGAGTAGGATTTTGTGCGTGTGCGTGTGTGTGTGTGCGTGTGTGTGTGGACGTTTGCATTTGCCTTGTCTTAGGAAATTATTTGCCTTGTCTCAAGGCCCAGACCTTGAGACCCTTGCCCTGTCTCACACCTCCTGTGCCTTATCTTGCCCCCTGGCCTTTACATATGCCATGTGTTGCCTACTCTGTATCAGGCACATATTGGAGGTGAGGACCAATGGAAATGTGCCCATTATGGGAAACTCAACCGTGATCCCTGAATGCAGCCCCTTGAGGTACATTCTCCAGAATCTGATCAAGACCCCAGACAGACTTCCCTGGTGTCTGAGTCCTTGTGGGGCTCATTTGGTTTGGGGACTTCCCTTTTGGTTGTCTTAGGGAAAAAGGCTTTGAGAGGTTCTCTTGGTAACTTTGGTTACACTGGAAGTTTGTTTTGCCTTGATTTAGAGCCAGCCACTAGATGTGATTAACAAATAGAAATTAATGAGGGGTTTTCCGTACCTGCCTCACGGCTAAAGGAATTTTAAAATGAAGCTTTCAGGTCTCTGGTTCTGTCTGCCTATGTGTGTATGTTTGTCTACCTCCAGAGGAAATTATTAAAACTGGTTTTTATAACAAGAACTGTTTATTTTACTTAATTAAGCACTTAGATAAATTAAGAAATATAACATACTTTTCAGAATTATATGGTCTAGGAAATCATTTAATGTGAAAACTAATTTAAGTTTTTGGAGTTTTATTGGGGTTTGCAAAAGTAAGTTCATGACTACCTCTGTTACCTACTTTTGGCTTTTTAATACAGATGTAACTAAAGAGGTTTGTAGCTATATTAAGGAAATATATGTTTCTAAGAATTATGAAACATTCGCCAAAGAGCCTCTATTTCTAGAGGTTATAGTTATTCACAAATTTGAGTTCTGATTGTCACTGAAATTAAGGTTTCTAAGGGTTACACAAATCTGGCTTTTGGTTGTCACTAAAATTAAGTTTTCTAAGGGTTAAAAATTCAGAATTAAAAAAATAATTTGCTTTTCATGTATTAAGCTGGCTAAAATTAAATTGATATATTATTAGGGGTCTTTAATTAGCTTTAATGTCAAAAGTGTACCATACGCAAAGTCAAAACTTAATGTTATCTCCTATATTACTGGATGCTTTGAATGAGGAATTTTTTTTTTAATATATCTTTATTGATTTCAGAGAGAGGAAGGGAGAGGGAGAGAGATAGAAACAGCAATGATGAGAGAGAGTCATTGATCGGCTGCCTCCTGCACACCCCCAACTGGGGATCGAACCCGCAACCCAGGCATGTGCCCTGACCGGGAATCGAACCCTGATCTCCTGGACCCTAGGTCAATGCTCAACTGCTGAGCCACGCCCAGCCGGGCTGAAGGAGGAATTACAAAAGAAGAAAAGGTAAACCCCTCATCATCAGGTCTTTAACTGCTTAAGTACACTGCATCTTCTTCATATTGGAAAAACTATTTTCTTTTAACAACACTTTGACATCCCGTATTTGCCGGCAAAATCTTTATCACCTTGATTAAGTGAATAAGTTTTAAAGTATTGTTATCTATGATTTTATTTGGAAAATGTTTCAATACTTTTGATATGTTTGACAAACTTCCCAAGATTCAAAATTTAAGGAGAGCCATTTTCTTGACCTTTGATATTTTTAAGAACTTAGGAGTTTTTCAGAAGGATCTCTGAAACACCTCAAAGATTTGTTTTCTCTCTTGATAAAAGGGGGGAATTAAAATACTTAGGCCTATCTGGTAAGTTAAATTACAGGAAACACTATCAAATAAGTGATGGTAAACCTTTGATTATATTTAGAATAATAGGTTATATGCTTTTGGTAGAAGAGGGTATAGGAAATAGAGATACACTCTTGCTGAAGGAAAGGAGAATGTCTTTAGATAAGGAATAGTATAAAGGACATGGGTCTTACTGGCGAAGAAAGAAAAAGGAAAATAATTTTGTCCCAGAATAAAGTGATTGTTTCATAATGAGGAGAGAAAAGATAGGGCAAAAGTAGAAAGACATATGTAAGCTACGGAAGGGCCGTGCGTATTGCAAAAGGTGTACATACACTGCAGAAGGTTCACAGAGGAGAGATCCTAAGATGTATGTATATGGACTCTAACCATGGCCATTTTTAAGTCTTGCCATTTACAGACAATTATTGTTTTACACTGATGCTTTTACAAAAATGTTTGTACAAAGATGTTTCATCTTCAGAGATATTCATGGAGAAAACTCTAAAATGTAAAACTTCAGGTACTCTTAACTAATCCATGCGTGACTAAATTTAAAGGTATTAACTCCTGGATGTTTACTGCCTGGTGATGTCAGTGCCAATAAAGGTACCAGATTTAGCACAAGCCAAATGATTAAACACAGTACCCACTAACACCTCATGGTTACTTAATATCTTCAGCTGACTGCCCTCAGGTATTGCCTCTTGATTCGGATCCATTCTTCAAACTAAACTTAATTTTGTCATTATAAAAATTTTTGCTATTAGAAATCTTTGTTTATTTTGCATAGCTCGATGTTACAAAGACACCCCTCTGATAAATGCTGCTCAGTGTTTTAAAATGATCACTACTAGGGCCTATAAAATTTTCATATAAGAAACTACAGATGTTTAAGAATGCCTTTCCTTGGACAGGTATTACAATGACCGCCACAGCAGTACTAGACAAGAGAATTGCTCTTGAAAACATTCTAGCTAAGCAAGGTGGGATCTGCTCTGTTGTTAATACCTCTTGTACTTGGATAAAACACCTCTGATAAAATAGTTAGAACTAAATATAATCCAGGCCCTGTCCTTAAAGAAACACGACCACAAAGCCTTCATGTGTTCTGGTGTTCTTGTTGCTCAAATGTGGCCTAAGGCTCCTAAGGAAAGAACAAACTACTTTCTGTCCTACATGGGACATGAGAGGGTGAGAATGGGCCCTCCTGGCCTTAGGGACTGACAATGCCATGAAAAATCCAAAATGAGCCACCTGATAGTAGAGGACCAATGATGTTTTTAATAACTGATCAGGGTTGGTTTCTGATAATTGATCAGGAATGTTTTCAAGGAAAGATCTTGATCAAAAGAGAGAAAATGGAGCCAGAGCTGTCATACCAGAAGAAGTGTCTTACACGTAATGTTAAAAAGAGGAACAGGACTTATAATTGCTGGAGTGGTTTTGATAGTGGAGACAATTTGGGGGTTGGCAGGAGGAACTCAGTAAAAGTGACCCTCCACAACATAACTTGGTTTCTCCTGTTCCTAGGAACCCTTACTCCTAATATTTGTGAGCCAATTAGGAAAGGTAACTGAAAACTTGAATAAAAATGCTAATCTGATTTTGCCTACACCAACAGATACTAAGCTGCACCTACATAACCCAGGGAACTGAGTATATTTAAAAACCTGGAACTCAGGATCCTCGAAAGATCAACTGAACCCAATATGAACAGGTCCTCATTCGGTGTTACTAACAAGTCATTCTTCTCTTAAACTACAAAACAAAGCTTCCCGGATACATCACTCTTGAGTGAAACCTGCTATTTTTACCCTGTGGGGACAAGAAACCAGATCCACAGTACTCCTGTGAACCCCCGTCTGACCTCAACTTGCTACAAGGTAAGTGATGTCCAGTAAGTCTGCTCTTACTCCTAATAGTTTTTTCTACATTCTGTCTCTTTATGTACTCCTGTTCAGAACCTTCAGATTCAATAGTCAAGCAGCCAGGAAATTTCACTCTTCTAACGGAAAGAGCTCCTCCGCCCACGTTCAGCGGGAAGCAGTTACAGAAGTATGACAACTCATCCCCAGTCCCTCAAGAATAAGGAGTACAAAAATCCCAGGGGGAATTCTCAGGTAGGACAAGCATCTCAAGGTCAGGGTGGTTCTTACTAAAAGATATTCTTGCTAAATGTTAAAACAGAGCACAGTATTTTGCAGATGCAGCTGTAACTGATGAGTCTGACAAGAACCCAACCTGACCTGATGCGAAGAAGAAGTCAACATGTAATTTTCCAAATCTGCATACAAGCAATGGCTAAGCCTCCCTTCCAGGAGACAGAGCTTTGGATGTGAATCCTGTTTTCTTTGCATGCTGCAAGTAAATAAAAGTACCCAATGACAACTACTTCTCGTTCTTTATTTAATGTTTTGGGTTTTTTTATATTGATTTCAGAGAGAGGGAGGGAGAAGGAGAGGGAGAGATAGAAACATCAATGATGAGAGAGAAGCATTGATCGGCTGCCTCCTGCAGGCCCCCTACTGTGGATCGAGCCTGCAACCCAGGCATGTGCCCTGACCAGGAATCGAACAGTGACCTTCAGGTTCATGGGCTGAATGCTCAACCACTGAACCACACCGGCTTGGCTACTTCTTGTTCTTGAACACCCCAGGGGAGAATCCCTTGAGTTCAGTAACAGAAAGACAGACTTTTAAGAAGGCCAAAGTGGCTGATGGGCAGAGAGCAAGGAGAGTGTCATGTCCAATGAGGCTGTAGAAACAAGTAGGGTCCAGACCATGGAAGCCATATGAAGTTCTGTCTTTATCCTAAGAGCAACAGAAAGTCATGAAAGATTTTTAAACAGGTGGTTGGCAGAGGAGGGAGGGAGGAAATGAACATGATTAGATTTGCAGTTTTAAAAGATCACACTCCACACTGTAGAGAAGAGACTGGTTGTGTGGGAGGAGGGGGGGAAGGGGTCTAAGGAGAGTTGGGGTATAGAGTGAGTGTAGACCAGTGAGGAGGCTATTGTAACAATCCGTTAGAGAGGGTGGTAGCTTGGGCCAAGGTGGAGACGGAAAAAAAAGTGGGCGGATTACCAACATTCTTAGACAAATAAATAGGACTTGATTTTGGGACTGAGAGAAAGGAAAACACTCAATCCTTCTGGAACTCAAGTCTTCAGCTGTAAAACAGGACTGTTGATACTCCCTCCATCTGCATAAATATCTATCTTGCAATCTGCTGCGGTAAGAATAGGGGCTAATATAAATATTACGAACTTAATGCAAGCCTGACATGTAGTAAATGTTAATTTTTAAATTGCTGTTGCCTGGCCAGGGGTGCTCAGCGGTTGAGCATCAACCTAGGATCCAGGAGATCGGGGTTCGATTCCCTGTCAGGGCATATGCCCGGGTTGCGGGCCAGGCAGCCGATCAATGACTCTCTCATCATTGATGTTTCTCTCTCTCTCCCCCTCCTTTCCTCTCTCTGAAATCAATAAAGATATGTTTAAAAATAATAATAAAATAACATTGCTGTTGCTATTATTATTTTCAACCCATGGAATGGCAACTACGAGAGGCCGAAGCCCAAAAGTAGGTAACAGGATTGTCGTTAAATTCTCATACCTACTGTGCTGAAGAAGCGGGCCACTGAGACAACTGTTGCAAATAAACACACCTGACCTCGCTCCTCAGAAATCATTACCGAAGAGAACGCACAGCTGGGGTGGTCGCAGTCGTCTGAGAGCCCGGGAAACTGAGGCCCCAGGTGAGCTATGGGTCCGCCCAGGGAATGCGGTGCAGCACAGGTAAGTGGATGCCTTCCATCGCGAGCCGACCGACGGGACGGGGCCTGCCTCCCGAGCCGCACGAACCGACAGCCCCCAGCGTCTCCAGCTGCGGGGCTGACAAGGCCCTTTCCTCGCCTGGGCTTCAGACCGCGCTCCGCTCGCCGTCCAGCCGAGTCCTCCGGTTCCCTGCCCACAGCTACACGCGCACGAGCGGCCAAACGCGCGGGAGGGCCCCACCTACCTTAGCTTCGCGCTCTCGCTCCTCAGCACTCGGGGTCCGCTTCATGCTGCCGCCACAACCTTCTTCGCCACCGCCAGAATTGTAGATTCCCTCGCTCGGGTCCCCGCCTCCGGCGTGTAGTTCTCTCGGCATCCTGCCCCGGTCCACCGCCGTTCTAGCCCCGAGCCGCGAGAACTACCACTCCCAGGATGCACAGCGGGCACCCGAGCGCCCCTCGGGGTTTAGAGCACTAGACTTTTCCCAGGTCGGACAGCTGGGCACGCGTAGACCGCGACGCGGCCAGCAAGCGGGTTAGGGACCCAGGAAAACTACATTTCCCAGGAGGCAACGGGGCCGGCCATGTTTTCCCATGCTGCTCTCGGCCGGCGGCGCGACACGCCGTCGGCGCTATAGCAACGGTTAGCTAAACCGCGGGGAGAGAGTGGCGGTGAGTACTCCAGGGGAGGAGAGGGCGTTGGAGGTGGTCGGCCCCCTGCCTGCAGCGCCCGCCGGGTCCCGGGGCCTTGCTCTACGGCCTGGAGAAGGCCCCGGGGTTCCGCTCGCGTGAGAAGTAGCCCGGCACGAGACACCCCACGTCGTCAGGCCTGAACCACAGCCCGCCCATGACCCCCACGCCCAGCCCCGGTTTGAAAATTTATATCCCAGACCTAACCCCTCGCTGGTGACAGCGGATAGAAATTGCAGCGCGTAACCAAGCCCTTCCTCAAGCAGGCTGCGGGAACCCAGCCGGCTTGTTTGCCCGGGGCTCGGAGTTGGTTAGCACACCCTGCAGCCTCCCGAGTGGCCTGTTGTTTAATTATTCATAACGGTCTGTTCATCGTCTTATTTCCCCCAGAGTCTCTGAGCTGCATAAAGGCCGGGACTTGGTTTACCATTTTAGTCTCAGGGCCAGGTATTCATTTATTCATTCACTCTCTGTTAATGCTGGTGCCCGCCGTGTGCCAGGCTCCGTACTGGACCAGCTGCGACCAGGACAGATGCCCGTCTCAGGACACTCACTACTACTCCCGTTAGTGTAGACGAGCGAGGAAAACGAATAAAATCATTTCAGATGAGAGATGACGGCTATAACAGAAATAAACAGCGATGAGGTTGCGAGGAAGAGCCCCCTTCACAGGATGGTCAGGGAAGTGACTTTGGAGCTGAGCCCCAGAGAGTGAGGAGCCAGCAAAGGCCTTGAGCAAGGACGGGGAGCCCTGGGGTGGAGGAGCCTCGGGGACAGCAGTGAGGGGAGCACAGTGAGCAAGGGGGGACGGCTGGAGGTGGCGGTGGAGAGGCCTCGCAGCATTGCACAGGGTTGCTCAACCTCAGTAACGTGTGGGGCCAGGTAACTGTGATTCCTGTGCACGGAAGGGTGTTCAGCATCACCTGTGACCTCTAGGTGCCGGTAACACTCCCCCTTCCCAGTAGTGATAATAAACAATTTTCAAGAAAGACTGAACAGCTACTTCTTAGATGTGTGACTTTGGGCAAGTTACCTAAGCTGTGTCCCCGTTTCTTCATTTGTAAAGTAGGAATCATTTGAGTAACAACCTCACAGGGATATTTGGAGATATTTAATTAATTCATATAAGCAGAGCCCTTTAGAAGAGTGTCTGGCAAGTTTTAGTAAGCACTCAATAAATGTTAACACCATCATCGTCATCATTGTTATTGTCTTTAAAGCTACCAAATCTCTATCACAGAAAAGTTTTTACAAGCGTCCTGTGTTGAAACTTCTTGATAATTTGGTTCCTAAGACTGACCTGTTCTGTAGCACTGTTTGCAAAGGAACTAGATGACCGCCCAGGCATATGTCTGTCAGCTGTTTATGGCACAGCAAAATGCAGTGGTTCTCAACCGTTGATCAGTTATTATGAAAGTTGTGAACCCTCTCTTTAAAAGATATTGTGTATACACAGAAGCACAGAAGATTTTATAAACCACCTCTGGGTCCACAGACACTGAAGCTCCATGAACACCATTCATTCATTCCAGCTATTTAGTGAATGTCCACCATGTGTCCAGCTCTGTGCCAGCCTCTGAAAATACAGAGATGAACAAGACCTTGCTACTTTCTTGCACTTTGCATTCTAAGACCAACATTTTAGAGATTGACAACCTCTGCCTTAGAGCATCTGCATTGACAATTCGCATTTGGTTTTCAGGGTAGATTGAAATGAAAATATAATTTATTTTTTTTAGCATGCTAGACATTGTATGGACCACTCACATCCACATACAAAACTAAGCCACTGTGGTGCATCTCTGTAAAAAATAGAAACTCTAAAAATGCCAGAATTAGCTGGACAGCCTGTATGTTGAAGGAGGAAGCCCTGGGACCTAGGCCTCATGGCAACAAAGACAGAACACAACAAAAACCAACCCACTGGGTGAATTTATGAAACCTCTTTTGCAAAACTTGGAACTACCTGCTCATTTGACATCAAACTGAAAATTAATATTCAAGTAATTTTTCATCCCAGGCAAATGTGCTAAATGCTTTTAATTTACTGTCTCACTTGCCCTTAGCATAACTCTGTGAGATAGGTATTATTTTTTCCATTTTTAAATTAAGGAACTGAAACTCAGCAAGATTGGGTGACTTGACCAGCTACTAAGTAATAGAACAACCATTTGAATGAAGTTTCTGACTTGAGTTTTTTCCAAGATATCTGCTTTCTTTTGGGGACAGGGAAGGGGGTGGGGGATGGAAAGAGGTGTTTCTAAATTTAGGGGAGTTTGTTGTATTTCAGATAGAGGAATAAGAAGAAGAGAGAAGGAAGAATGATAATCTTACCTCATTTCCTAAGCAAACTACAGGAAATATACTGTTGAAAGGAACACTGTCTCCATGATTCAATGTAGTATTACTTTTAAAATAGAAGCTTTCATCTTCTTCAAGCTGCACATGTGGGCAATAAGATGTCCATTAAAGTTCTAGTGCCTTATTCATTTTATTTGGTTCATTCCATTGCATAGTTAATGTTATAACTTGGAAAGATTTTATTTGAATTTTCTTTTCTCCACAGATAGGCCATGTCTGGTCCAACTGATGAGACTGCAGGAGACCTGCCTGTGAAAGATATAGGTCTAAACCTCTTTGGAGTAGGAGGGTTACAAGGTATGGCCAGCTGTTATTTATTACAGTTATGAACTTTGATCAGTAACTTCTTTACTTTTAATTTAAAGTATTTTTGATATTTATACAAAGGAAGCCATTTAAGTAACTATATAGCTCTTGATTGGACTAAACAAGAGGATGGAGTGTTTAGAACAACATATGGTATTTTACTGCATGCATCAATTATCAACAGCTCATAGAAAACGTAAAATCCCCCTCTGTTCTGATAAAGAATTGTTATAAATCATCTTTTTAAAATTCCACACATCAGTAGAAACTACAGAGTATCAAGCCTCCAACCCGGATTGCCTGGCTTAAATCACACTCGCCATTAAAATGTTTCTTTATGTTTAAATTTTATATGGGAGGAAATGCCATATTTAAAATTTTTTGTCTTTCAAGTAGATTATCTCAAAATGGTTTGTTTATCCAAGTGATATTGACTTTGATTTATCAAATTAATATACATTAAAGGTTTTCTTTATCCTTTTATATCTTAGGAGTTGCTACAGAGCTAAAAAGCACTTTCAAATTAAGAAAGGAAAGCACAGCTTTAAGGAACAACTGAGAGTGTTGAGCTCTGGTTTTCTCTGTGCGTGCAGTGTGCAGTCACGCCACTGCATTTGTCACTGAGAAGGCTGTAACGAAAATGTATTCCTCAAAGGCATGTTCATACACCTGGTAATGAGAAGAGTGCCAGTGGTCACCTTGAACTACCACAGAAAGGTGGTCAATGCATTGTTCATTGAAAAAGATAGATTTGATTATACAGCTTTTATTGTTCAAAGCAAAAAATGTGTATAAGCTTTGCTTTAGATTTTTGGCAGTGTCAGGGATTCAAATACAAATAAATTTTAAGTGTGCAAAGCTCTTTATTGGGATTTGATACCCTAAGTTCAATTCTTGCCCTCAGATACCCACCAGAGGGCTTTAATCTTTGTCCATTTGTTCTTTGTTTCTTTTGGAGGATTGCTGAAAATCGACTGACCTCACAGTGATATGGAAAGTACCAAACTTAAGCATATGTAAAAAAATCATATACACATGCTAAAAGGTATAAAAGTTCTTTAAAAATATTTAAGATAGATTATAAATAATTTGTGAAGGATTTTTTTTTGTTTGGTCTTACAAATTTTATAGTTTCTTTCCTATAACCCAACACTCATGGCTCAGAAAAATATCTTGATCATGTTACAATCACTAGATTATTGTTATGACTCTTTGTAAAAAAAAATACTTTTAATTTAGTTTTTTCAGCATTCAGCATATAAATCGAAAAGCTTTTATTGAATCAAAGTTCCAGCCTACATCTTAAAGAATGGTTATTTGAATACAGTTTTGAGTGGATACTGTTATTGTCCAGATCCTTTAATATTGCATATAAAGTATTAATAGCAAAGGTTTTTATTCTCACCTCCAGTCGGTGATGTGAACAATGCTATAGTATTTTCTAAAGCAATCTTAATCGTAGGGCACAAAGGAAAAAATCTGAGATGAGTGCATCAGATTTCGTATTAATATCGACAGGTATCGTTTATGGAGACTAGTTTAAGTAATCCCACTATTAACGACCTTGGCGTTTTTGCAGAACCTTCAGCCCCACGGATGATGAAGTCTCACCAGGCTGTGTCACGAGTCAGTCGAGAGGAACTGGAAGACAGATTTTTGCGTTTGCACGATGAGCACATTTTGCTCAAACAGCACGCCCGCAAGCAAGAGGATAATATTAAAAGGTTAGGGCCAAACGCTTTGAGCCTTTCCCCGCTCGGTAAAGTTTAGAGGATTTGCTTTCGTGTAAACTTAATTGCAAACTCCACCTTGAATCCTTTTTGTAGCTAGGCAGGTTGTAAACAAATACAATTTTTTAAAAATGGAAACTCTTACAAACTAGAATAATAAAACCATTATGCATGTTTATTATGCCTGAAGTTGCTGTTCGAAAGGAAGAGCTGTTAGCTAAGAGTGCCACGCGTGTGTCATGTCTATAAATAACTTTGGGTTTAATATTTACAGTTTAATAACCAAAGGGCCAAAGCATCTGTTTTTTAAATGTCTTTATTTTAAAATGAAAGTTTTAAAAAGTAATTAGCTATTTTAACTTGTCAAAATGCATGTGCCCTTAAAATTTAGGGTTTATTAATGAAAACATTACTTCCATATCTGGAACATATTTAACTCTGCTCGAGTCAGTCTACAGTCTATATTGATTTCAGAGTCTCAATTGTTTCTGAAGAAACAGTGTTATTTTTGATTTGCATGCATACATTTCTGCAGACATGATTTCTTAAGAGTAGATAGTCTTTCATGCTTTCTTGTTCAGAAACACTATGACTAGCTTCTGAATGGGCGGCATGAAAAACAAAACAGTGCATCCACATCTAGAAGCAGGAACAGGTCTGTACTCATATTTCTGTTCTAGGTTCAGTGAAAAAGTAGGGCAGCTGAGACAGAGGATAGGGTTGTTTTCTGCTTAGAATTTATTATAAAGGGGCGATTCTAGTTCAATTTCTGCTCTGTGGACTTTGTTTTGATGCCCCACTGACCTGCTGTGTGTGAGGCTTTTATGTTGAGTCGGGTTTTGAGTCATGAAGACGTCTTTTTTCAAGACACGTGACTCACCTGCCTGATTCCTTTTCTGACCGGTAACACACACGTCAGCCTGTCAGAATGAGGAATGTGGTCCATCACCACAAAACAATTCTTTTTCTTTGTAAGCATCATTGGTCAGTAAAAGAATTGAATTCACAACCTTGACCTCATTAGTAATTTGTCCTAGCCAGAAAATATAAAACAACTTAATAATGAGCCATGTAGTTTAATGGAAAAAGAACTGGGCTGCGAGTCAAGTTGTTCGCATGTGTTCTATTTATCTCTCTGCCACTAGCACGTGATATGTTCAAGCCATTAACCTCCTGGGATTTTATTTTACTCAGACCCGAGGGAATGATCTAATGACCGTTGTGATCCAAAGCTCTAAATTTCTTCTCAATGTCACACCACTGACACTACCTAGGTACCTAGGTAAAACTGCCTTTAAATGTATACTTAAGATACAATTAGTGCCACTTTAGTATAAATGTAGATTTGACAAACCACCTTTTCAAGTAAGTACTCATACTTCACCTGATCATTTATGATTTATTTACATAAAAAAAATGAAAATTATTGCTCTAACTAGAGAAAGAAATGCAATCTTATGTTTCTTGACAAAGTATACTTGAATATCTTTGAAGGAATGTGCTTTTCTTGCCTTAAAAAGTGGGGCCATTTCTTTTTCTCTGGATGTTGACTGCTTTTTCGTATTAAATCTGTGTCTCCTGACTGTAATCTCTATCTCTCAAATCTCTCTGTAACAGAAGATTCAGATATCTAGGTTGACATCTCACTTACATGGCTACCATATTTCTAGGAATAAGCCAATGGGTGAGGCTCAGGATCCTAAACTCTTTAAGAGCTATGAAGAGTTTGTGGCTCTGTTGGGCTATGATACCTGCCCAAATTTCCCAATGATATATCATTCTCTGGATTCGGTGGAAAAGGAACTAATCCATTGATTATTTTACTAGGGTGTTTGTGGTGCTCTTGGATCTTGGTTTTTATTATCCTGGATCCCTTATAAAGCATGTTTAATGGATGTGCCTCAAGGGAAAGAGAAAACAATCTTAACTGATTATGTTATGCATAGCTCTCCCTGGTGCCACATGCTGTAGGCTGAGAAGCCAGGAGTGTAGATAGACATGTATTACTACCGCTTTTACAGAGGACTCTGCTTAGGGCAAACAGAGGTGGTTCTGTGACATCCCAAAGCTATTAAGGATTTTTTTTATTTCACTTTTGTTCTCTTAAGTAAAAGCTTCTGTCCATAACCATGCTAAAATAAAGCAAACTCCGTTTAAAGAAAAATGAAGTGAGTTTTTATTTTCAATCTCCTGTCTGGGTCTTTATAAAAATAGATTCACTATAAACTAGAGGCAGCTATTGAAGATGTGCGACCAATTTTGTAAAATCTTGAACTTGTGTCTCTCATCAAAGCCACCTTTTCTTTCTTGTCCTGCCAAGATTTTTCCATTCACTGTCAGGCATGTTTTCTGTACGTGTATATTACATCACCCCCATGTGCCCTTTCTGTCTTTTGTTCTGTCTAACCAGTTTTTATCAAAACTTAAAAGAAGCAAAGGTATAAACTCCTGAGATGTCAAAAGCACAATTTATGTCTAAACCTAAAGGTAGCATTAAAATCATACATTTTGCATCTAATTATTTTCTACCATTACATGCATGTTTCTTGAGCACTAAGCAACATTTAATGGCGCAGTTTGGTTTCTTTTGAATGTTTCATTAGGCTTTTTATATGTGTGTATCTATGCATTCTAACGCTTTTATATTTGTAGTACGTCTTAATCCTAGAGAAACTGAAAACAATATATCACCTAAATGCTGCATAGTCTTAACACACTTTTCAAAAGTTTTAACTGACTGTGGCCTACAGATATAACCCACCACATCCACAATCTGTAGCTACATTTAAGTGCATACAGCATTCCTACATAAGGTCATGCGTTAAAAATTGCATTTGAGGAACATATGGAGTAAATATGTGTCCTCTCTTTACTAACCTTAAATGATAAGCCTTAGGAAACTGTTATTTGTCAGTGCTATAAAGCAGATTGTTGCCCAGTGGTTTCAATTATCATCAAAGGATTCTTCACAGGCAGTAATAGTTACATCAAAACCTGAAATTTATTATTCAGGTTCTGCACTGAAGTCTTCACAGTGATTATGTTCCTTTCAACAGAATGCATTTTATGCTGACTTCTCACATTCCTTTTCATCTTTTTATTATTTCCCTAGAATGGCCACCAAGTTAATACGGCTAGTTAATGACAAGAAAAGATATGAGCGGGTTGGTGGCGGCCCCAAGCGGCTGGGACGAGATGTGGAAATGGAAGAAATGATTGAGCAGCTACAGGAGAAAGTTCATGAGCTTGAAAGACAGAATGAAGTCCTCAAAAACAGACTAATCTCAGCGAAACAGCAACTTCAAATCCAGGGTGGCAGGCAAACTCCTTACAGTTATGTGCAGTCTCGCGTAAACACTGGGCGCAGAAAAGTAAATGAAAGCTCAGGCTCCCAGGAATGCCCCCGGAAAGGTAAAACAAGGCTTCCATAAATCCTAAACTGAAGTCTTTTAATAGGTCATTTTACACACAACACAGAGTTTTATTTCTGTAATCAGGTTTTTAAGTTTCTTTAGAAAGAGAAAAATTGTTTTTGGACTTGCTTTTTGATAAAATCATTATTAACATGAAGATCATTTTATTTAAAAATAACTGGATCACACTCAAATTTGTTTAGTAAGACATTGAACATAACTATTCATTCTGATATGAGACATATATGAAACTACATGAAATATGAGTTCAGTTTAGCTTGAGTTGTGTGTTTTTTATTACAGAAGCAAATCGCATTTACGTAGGCAAATGGAGAAACCAGCTAGTTTGCTTATATATGATCACACTTAAGTTCTTTATCAAAAGGGTCTCTTCCATCTCCAAAAATGAGCATAGGCCAGTCACTTTTTTGATTTTGAAAATGAGTCACCTAAAAGCTACCCAGGTTACAAAGCAATTCAATTGCATAGACAAAACTCATTATAAGAAGAACCTAAATATTTCTAATAAAAATCCCAATTCTCTCCACCCACAGACAAACTGTATTTATAATGAAGCAGAAAGTCAGTAAAAATATTTTAGTCAACACATTTTTAATTTCAACTACTAGGGAAGGAAGTAAAATGTTAGCTCTAATTGATCTTCATTTGGAATACACTTCACATAAAGACCAAACATTTTTAGGGACATAAAAATTGATGTAAAACTTGCATTTCAATTCATTGAGAAAGAAAAAAACACCATGTGAACAGAAAGGGAGAAAAATTTGTTCTATTTTTTTCTTCAAGCCAAAATGTTAACACTTTATTCCCTAGACAGAGTTCCTTTGAAGTCAGTAAGGCCTCCACACAGGCAGGAGGCAGCTGCAGGATGAAAGAGCTTGGCTACCCCTCGCTATGTGAGATTGGCAATAGACTCAATATAACCAATGTGGTCATGATGAATTACAAACCAGAAAATACATTCTGCCACTCATTAACTTCTTACATGGAAGAGAGCACTTGAACTCTCAGGGCCTGGTTTTCCCCATCTGTAAAATGGAGTGATAACACTGGATTAGAAAAATGGTTAGGAGGTGGTAGCTCCCCAATAATATATTTCACCTTTAAAAAGTCACTTGTCCTCTCTGAACCTTAGTTTGGTCATCTGTGATTGTAGATGGGCAAGCTGATCTCTAAGGTCGGCAGGGTCTTTCAGACTAACACAACACCCAAATTTTAGATAAGCATGGCAAGCTAATGTAGTACTGTGAAGTGCTGTTTAAATGGAAGAATTGGTGGGAGTTTCTCCTATAGAAAAAAAAAGCCACAGAGCAGCTGAGTCTTGAAAATATGACTACATAGCTTGAATTTCTCCTTGTGTTTACACTCAGCAGTTCAGATCTTTTTCGCAGTTTGGTACAGAGTTCAAGACATAGAAGCTGCACAAAGCATTAAATAGTGATAAATACTTTCTTAACCACTGTCTTTCTGAGTATACTTGAAGCATCACTCTCAAGGTTGATACCATAGTAACCTTATTAGACTCTTCAAGACCACCTTTGAGGCTGGAATTAGGCCAGCCTTGTCAGAAACAGTGCGGCCTGCGATGGCGGGGTGAGAGCCCCAGCAGCCCCGTGGGCCTTACCCCCAAGCTGCTGTACAGATACCATTTTCTATTTATGCCTTGTCAGGATAAAGGACAAAAGTACTGGCTCAAGGTGTGATCATTGTAATGTAGAAACAGATCTTACTGTGAAGAACAAACATTTTTATGACATGTATATGTTTTAAAATATAACCATTGCAACTACCATGAGACCATTGTTTTAAGAAATATTTTGAATATAAATAGATTTTTCTAATTTCATTAGTGATGTTTAGTTTTTCCATGATTTATGTAGGAAATGCTTAAGAAATAGCATTACTGCCAAAATAATATAATTGGCGAATTTTAACACAGTAAACTGTTTTAATGTTTTAGGGAAAGCCTTTTCTGTTCTTTAGACTACAGCAGAAAATGGTGAAATTTTTGGAAATAACAAATAATAGTGCTATTTTTCTAATTAAAATTCTCATTTTTAAAAAGTGAACGTTTCTGAAGAGATAGAATTTTTTCTATCTCTGGGACTATGCACCATTAAAAACTAAATTGTCATATTTTATTCATCTTAAACTCTAATAATTTAATTATTCTCTAAGTGGAAACTAATTCATGTAATTAAAAGTGTATCTCATTTTTAACAATGGGACCAGGCTTATAAAATTGCATATAACTATTTTTGTAAGAAAAGTTATATTATTGGCATGGAATAAACCAAAGGACAGGAAACATTTATCAAAATACTAAAAAAAAAGTCAAGTTTTTGAAACTTTTCTCTCATACTTCAGTTTATATTGTAAAGGCCTGAATTGAGGACTGGTGCTTTCAGAAATTATTTCAGGAGTTTTAAATCTAAGTTGAATGAAATCATTTCTAGGTAATTTGTTTTCCATAGTAGAGTTTGTTAGATGGGCTATACTTGCTGCTGTGTTTGACTTAGTGCCAACTGGTGGCTGAGATCTAATAGTCCCATTGGCAACATATTTCTAATTTTCTCTACTACAGAGCACATATCTCTTAGTACTTAAGAAATGTTATCATGTTACACATTTCCTCATGATACCAAATCAAGGGTCCTCTTTTCTAACTTCTATAATCTTATTAATTTATTTTTAGGTATTAGATTCCAAGATATAGATGTAGATCAACCCATGCTGACAAAATGTGGCAACAGTTTACTTGAAGAAGCCAGAGGAGAAATAAGAAATTTGTATGTATTCTTTTTGTGGTCATTTTAGAACTTTGTTTATTGATCATGTTTTGGTTTTTTCTTTTATCTCTCTCTTTCCTTTATTTTAAATAAAATTGGTTTATGTACAAATAATTTGCTCCACCAAAATACAGCTAGACCTTTGTGATAAGAACATATTATTAAGCATGTTTCCATTGAAATGAGGAAAATGAACACCTGGACCAATGGCATCAATGGGAGTGTTTTCAGAAGAGTCCTCTTTATTGTAATTTCCCCCCAAAGGAATGGCATAAAGTCCATTCATTTAGAGGCAGTATTTTTATTCTCAGAAAAATTACAGGTAATTTTTTATTCCTGAAATAATTAGCCTTTTTGTGGTTAAAAAAATATTGGAGGGAGTGGCTTAAACACTTGGAGTTATCAAATACATATGGATTTCAGATTTGTTTCGCTATGATTCTACGGTACTGCATTCTTCATCATACTATGGTTTCAAAAAATTTACTCCTGCCATGTTGAGCTTACGTTTCCAGTTAATCAAAGCCTCATGGTTTCAGTGTCTGAGTCACACAAACAAAGATCAGGTTCCACCTTATCTACGGACCTTCACCTGGTCATCAGAAATTACCAGTTCTGAATGAGGAACAAAAACATGAGGCGGAGTATCATACTTTAGATAGTTGCTTAAGAATCATATAGGCTTAAAATTTTTTTTTCTGAATATTTTACAGTGATGAGTGTACTATGAGAGAGTAGAAACTAACAGACTAGACCTTGTCTACCTGTTAGTCAGCTGAAAAGCCAGGTTCACACCAGTTTCCTGAGGCCCGTTACACTGGGATGCTGCCAGACACCTTAGAGAGAAACGCATGCTAGAGACCACCTATTCTGTTTTGCGAATTTTTGCCACCTCTCTCTGAAGTGTTAATTTGGGTGCAACAGGGAGATCTGCATGTGAAAGAACAAAGGCATAGAAATTAGCTGAAGATGAACAGACTGGAATACATAGTAGGTGAACAATAAATACTTACCAACTGAATCTACCCACCAATCCATTGCCTAGGACATTTATCTTATAAAAAGGATATCTTGACTGTCCCTCTGCGCCTCTGGGTCATCACCGGTAATCTGCTACTATTTTCCTATGTTGCAGAGGCACTTAAGCGAATGTTTTTAACTTTTGCTTGTTCTTTCTTATGAAGAATTTTCTTTGTACTGATCTTAAATACTGTGGATATTTCCTCAAACGCCACATTCACGTGAAGGCTCTTTATTTCAGAGAAGATGTTATTCAGTCACAGAGAGGCCAGATAGAAGAGTTAGAGCAGTTGGCTGAGATCCTGAAAACTCAGTTACGGAGAAAAGAAAATGAAATTGAGTTATCTCTTCTTCAGCTTCGAGAACAGCAGGCTACAGATCAAAGGTATGTTAAAACAGAATTATCACTTTGATAAAGTCAAAATTCATTTAAAATACTTTATGAACAAACTGAACTACCATGCGAAATAGACACAGACTCATAGAGAGCAGGCAGACAGCTCTGTTGGAGTTGGGGGAGGGATTTGGGGGTGAGTGGAGGGATTGAGCCAAAAAGGAGAAAAAAGAACTCAGGGGCCTGGGCAGCAGTGTGGTGTTTGCAGTGGGGAGCAGGGCGGGCCGAGGTGGAAGAGGCAGGGAGAGGGTAAACGGTGATGGAAAAATAGAAAGGGTGCTTCATCACGTGCCATAGAAGGGTCAGTCTGGCCTATTTAAAATCATGTTTTTACTTCACGTTGTTCACATGGGCCTTCTCTAGGCCTACTAACTGCCATCAGCAGCCCCAGTCTGAGGGCAGCGTTCCCTCGGTGCTCAGCCTTGGTGACTCCACTCATGGGCCCCATTTACCAAGACTGCAGGAAGCCTGATGCCATTTGGTTATACCTTCCAAGAGAAGTATGTGTGACAAGGACTCGGTGGCTGGCACACCTTGTGAATAAGTCCAGCCTTAAGTTTTTTTCAACCTTAAAACGTAATAAATTTCACAACGTGGTACCAGTCTCTTTCATCCCGAAAAGGCGTTACCTCTCCTGGTAGTCAGAGTTTGCATCAAATGCTGCTGATTGTTACGGATGGCGGGGCCCTTCCGCGGTCTCCTTGCGGCCTCTTCGTCTCTGGCCTTTGCTCGTGTGCAGCATTTTCCATACCATCCCCATCTGTGACTGTCTGCTTCCTGGCGCCTGGCCTCTCGTCCTGTGCTTTCACTTGTGCTTCCAACAAGACTTCATGTATTCTTCCGTAAGTTCTTTTCTTTTCTTTATGACTTTTCTCTTTTTGTTTCTTTTCTTTTTTCTTTATGTTTGTCTGGGTTTTGTTTTGTTTTACCAAGCATACCCAAAAGTAAAGAGAATAGTATATTAAACCCCCATGTACCCACCATCACTCAGGTTTAACAGTCATCAGTGTGTTGCCAATCTTGTTTCATCTATCCTGTCACCTTTATTTTCTTCAATCAAACAGCCCTAACCAGATATCATGTCATCTCACCTGTAAATGCTTTAGTATATTATCTCTCTCTGATAAGGAATTTTCCTTTGACATAACCACCAGGCCATTATCACACATTACAAACCACCAGGCCATTATCACACCTAACAAAAACAGCAATTCCTCAATATTAGCCAATAACCAGTTTATAGTCAAACTTCCTTGAAGATGTCTTTCTATCATTTGTTTGAATTGGAGTCCAAATGAGGCCTGCACATTGCATTCCTTATATCTATTTTATTTCTCTCTTAATGTTGTTGTTTTTTTAAATGAGTCCTAGATCCTCGGTTTGTTTTCCCCCTTTCCAATTTATGTGACACCATGCTTATGTGCCTAGGAACTTATTTAGAAAAACCAAGGATGATTTTCCAGCTTTTCATTTCAGGCTTGTTTAGAGTTTAATCTCCTTTAACAAAGTAACCCTACATGGTAATATTTGAAAAAGCTAAGAAATGATGCATAATGTGAGACTTGTTTTTAAAAAACTAAAGTGGGATTAAAAATATATGAAAAACTTTATATTTCAGAGACTTAAAAGCTTAGTACAGAAATCAATAATTTCTGTTTCTAAAAAGTTGTATGTGAAATTAAATTATATAGTGAAATTCTATATACTTTGATGTTTATATATGCTTCTAAGTGAGGACAAAAGAAACATGTGGTTTTTTAAATATATTTTTATTGATTTTTAGAGAGGAAGAGAGAGGGATAGAGAAATAGAAATATCGATGAGAGAGAATATCATCGATGGGCTGCCTCCTGCACCCACCCTACTGGGAATCCAGCCGAAACTGAGGCATGTGCCCTGACTGGGAATCAAACCAGGGACCTCTTGGTTCCTGGGTCTGTGCTCAGTCTCTGAGACACACCGGCCTGCTGAAACATGAATGTTTTTGAGAATTGCATGTATATTAGGTGATATACTTTGAGCCCTGGTGTTGAACCAGCTTGAATACCTAGGAGTTATTCACAGTCCCTCAAGAAGAAGAACTGGTTTAGACTTAGCCTCCTTGGAAAAGCAGGCAGTGTTTCCTTGTGAGGAACCATGCTGAAGCACCAGACTCCAGCACTAAGTGTGGTGATCTTAGTAAATTGCTCACAGCCATATTTAAGATTTTATCTAAACATAAAAATTCTACACTTAGGCCAAGCCCAAGCTTGGAGCCAGTTCCTATCAGCTTCACTTTCTCTTATATTTCTTAAATTCCCAAAGAATAGCATCAACACTATATTTGCTGTTCTGTCTTCCGAAGGGATTGATGGTCTAGGAACTAGAATGTTCAGTGTTAAATGAAAGGGAGATCCAAAAGTCTTTCAATCCTGGGACTAGAACAGCATAAGAAATAGTAATACACAGGTACGCACATTTCCTACTCTAAATATTGTCAGCAAGAGACATCAACATGTACACATAAAAGAGTTTACCTTAAAACTGAACTACTTGCCTGGCCAGTGTTGCTCAGTGGTTGAGCATCAACCCATGAACCAGGAGGTCACAGTTTGATTCCCGATCCGGGCACATGCCAGGCTTGAGGGCTCGATCCCCAGTAGGGGGCGTGCAGGAGGCAGCCAATCAGTGACTCTCTCTCATCATTGACGTTTCTCTTTCTCTCTCCCTCTACCTTCCTGTCTCTGAAATCAATAAAAACATATAAAAAAAACAACTGAACTGCTGCCCTTGCCGGTGTGGCTTGGATGGTCGAGCATCATCCTGTGCGCCAAAAAGGGTGCGGGTTCAATCCACAGTAGGGGGCCTGCAGGAGGCAACGAGCAATATTTCTCTTTTACATTGATGTGTGTGCGTCCCTCTCTCTAAAATCAGGAAACATATCCTTGAGTGAGGATAAATAAGAAGTAAGACAAAATAAGATTTACAGGTAAAGTCACTTCTGTTTGCCGAGGCCAAAGAAATAAACTAATGTATACCCTACCTCACTGATTTTATAAAATTGAAAATTACATGTTACTTCCTTAGAAGGAAGGGTGCCTACAGTGAATGGCATATAGTTTCTTGAAATATAGTTGTTGAAAACTGAAGAAATGACTTCAAATAAGGGGCTTCAAGTCTTTTTTTTTTCTTATATGTTTACACATAGCTCAAAGTTTTATGTGTAACAGCAGTTTAGGGGTTTTTTTTAGACTAATGGAAAACTGTTGAAAAAAATGTTGGGGAGAATATAAAACTTGGTATAATTTACTGTAGAGAAAAATTACAAAATGGAAAACATATTTGAACTTGTCTTTCACGGATACATTATTTCAGATTTGAAATTCTAGAAGTCTGATCTGGATGTTGGACTCCTTGTTCTCAGACATGAACCCAACATGGCTGTAATCTGCAGAGCACGGGGCTGGGATTCATGGCAAAGAGCCCTCTCGTAGAATATTATAGAAACTCTTCACAGTCTGTGTTTAATAGACCAGTTTGGTTTGGCATCAGCTTGACATAAACTTTTGGTTATCCAAAGCCCTTAATTGCTTTGAAGTAAAAGCCCAGTGCTGCTCCTTTTTATTAAAATTGTGTTTTTTCTTGTTATTGTGGTCTATTTTGGAAGACTGAGCTGTGATTTTTGCATATGTTCTACATAATGCCTCATTAGCAAAAAATCTTGTATCATTTACAAGTAGCCTGAATGTCTGTGTTGTTTTGAACAAAAGTCCATATTAAAATTTAAACAATATAAAAATGCACATTTTCTGCTTATTAAAAAGGCCGTCTTAAATTAAATGCACAGCAGTAACCAGTGAACACATGTACATGGACGTTAAAATCAGAATGATTTTACCTTTTATTGACTTTTGCAACTCCAAAAATATTTATACTCTTACCAAATGTGTAACTAGTTTGTACTGTTTCTTTTTTAAGTATATGTTGGGGTGCTTATCCTTTTAGTTAAAAATCATGTAAGTGCCGTAATGCCCCAGTGGAGGAAATGTCACCCGGACACGTCTCAGACTTTCGGACTGGTCGTCTTGCCTTCGGCTAAGAACAAGCGCTCAAGTCCTAAAGCAGACCTTTTGTAGCCACGCAGCGTAAGACACAGCTTGGCTCTGGGCTCCATTCCTCCTCTGTCACAGGCACAGGGTTACCTCCTGGCACTCTTAAGTTCTTCCCCAGCCTTCCATTTTGAAAAATTGCAGTCCTACAGAAAAGTTGTGAGAACACTCACATACCTTTCACCCCTTTGCATATCTGTGAATGACACAAGCCTCTCCTGCACTCTGCATGCTCATACACAGCCCTGCTTCCTCCCTCTCCCTCTCTCTCCCTCTCTCTCTCTCCCTCTCTCTCTCTCTCTCTCTCTCTCTCCACCCCTTCTCAGGTCTGAGAGTTCAGTGCATGTATCCCTCCCCTCTCTGTGCACTTCTGGGTATCTTCCAGGAACAAGGACACCCTCCTACATAACTACAGTGCAGCTGTCACATCCAGGGTGTTTAACAGTGAATGATAGAGTAGCATCATCTAATACACAGTCCATCTTCAAACTTCCCAGTTGTCTCAGTAATGCCCTAAATAGCTGTTTTATTTTAATAGGTGTTTTTGTTTTGTTTTGCTATCTTTTGATCTAGTTTCCAATCAAGGTTCATGTATTGTATTTAATTGTCATGTCTTCTAAGTTTCCTTTATTCTACAGTGGTCCCCAGTCTTTTGCAGCCCATTGATAGCTGTTTGCAGAATGTCCTTCAATTTGGATTTGTCTGATTGCCCCACCCCCTAATTTAGAGGGCACATCTGGTCCTCGGATGGAAGGGTAACTGGGGCCAGGGATAACCATGCAAACATTATTATTATACAGGGAGGTGATCTGTCATTTTTAAAAAATATATTCACCAAGCTCTTACTGTTGTTTTGAATACCTTAGAATTTGCCCAATGAAAAGTATCAGTCAAATTCCTTTTTTTTATCCCTGTGCTTTTTATTATTAATATTATGTGAGATTTTTTGCGTGATAGCAACTTGACATATTTTCTCAGCACTTTATACAAACCACAGAAGTTGTCACAATGAGTAGTAACTAATGTATTACTGCATACCTACGTGAGAGTGGAGGGAAAGCCGAAACTCAGGAACATCTCGGAGGAAGGAAGCAGCTTAGAAGACGGGGAAGAAAGTCTCTCTCAGAACTGGATTTGGGTGCTGGCTCCCGCACTTAAGGACTCTGGCCACATTCATTACTTCTCAGCCTCAGGCAGCCCCTCAACTATGAGATGGAGACTGAAATGGGCACGTGGCTTCCTACCTTTTAAACAACAGCCACTTTTACTCCTAGAAACCTTGTGTTTCTGACAGATTTTTTTCTACTAAATAAGCAGCATTAATTTAATTTATTTTTTTATTCTTTGAAGACTATATCATACCAACTATTGCTTCTGTTAATTGTAAAATAACCTGTGTTACTACTGACCAGGTAAAATTCTAACAAGAAATAAAAACCATACAAAATTTCTAGTTCACTTTTGCAACTAAATTGCCAATAAATCTAGATTTCCCTTTGGGCTTTTTGATATATTGCTATAATTCTCAGATTCCCATTACTAGTTGGAATCCATTAAACCTGAGTCCCAAAATGGCCCCAATAGAAGATGAGCCAGGGTTTGGTTTCTTCCTGTCCCCACCAGTCCCTGGGAGTTGACCCTCCATTTTCAGGAGAGTTTGACTATGTGCGTGTAGAGAGTACTACATGACTGTCCCCTCCACTCTCTGTGGGTGTTGAGAGGAAAAAAATACCACATTCTGATTTATATTTTGACCCAACACCGTAAGAAATATATGATCCAGAGGCAAATAAACATAGACAAGTGCTTCCCTCTGTGCAGTCTTAGATCAGGGAGCTTTATGAAGTTCACCTATGAACTCAAGTAGCAGTTTTGAGTGGAACCATTATTACCTTTCAAGTAGACTTTCCTCAGCTATTTTAATGAAACTGATTCCATTTCACTTACCAGCAACCTCTGTAATCCTACAGAGGGATAACTTGCTAGGGATTGTAGTCTGTGCATCTCTAACAGGAGCTGTGAATGACCTACATTTCTTTCAACAATACACTTACAGAATGTCTGCCACTGTTCACACAAAAAACTGTTGAGTTTTTTAATCCTAAGGTGGTTTTCAACTTTATCCCTCAAATTTGGTCACCCTGAAACTATTACTCAAAAAGAGCCTCTCTCTTCTATCTCACACATATTTTACTTAACTGCTTTCCAGAACCTCATAGCCTAGCTTCTGTACTCGAACACCTTCTCTTCTAAATGGCATTAAGTACTATGTTATAATATTTTTACCTCAAAAAATCAAGAGGCTCTTTATTAGCATTCACTATCCTTACTGCAGCAAGGAATGAAATGTCCCTGGGAGTTGTGAGTCGGGGTGAGGGAGTTGTGTGCCTGGGAGATGAAGCATAAGAAACTCAGCAAGCGCAGATTGTTCCTCCTCAAGATCTCATAGTAGATTCTATATCACACGGAGCCAGGGAGTTTCTCCTCTGCCCGTGAACCCGAGCTTTTGGTTTCTGGATTTATTATGGCACCAGTAGCAGGGCTGGAGTCAAGTGTTCTCAGGGCTTCCATTAGAGATTCCTTTTCAGAGTTTATTGCTCGACTGTTTCAAATTATGAGCGAAACTTGGCACATAGGTTGTTGAGCTGTGTTACTTTTTTCAACATAAAATCTAATTTATTTCAGTTTGTTTTTAATCTAGAGATGGGCCAACAACTCTTCATAGTTTTAGAAGATTTTATCATAATTTTAAATAATATGTCTACTCAAAAAAAAAGAAATGAAGCTGTATTTTCCAACTTAATTGTTCATAGTTTTTATTGAAACTCTTTGCTGAGAAATTTATTTTTACAGAGAATTTAATTGATATGCTTGCTATCTGTTTGCAGATCATTTCACCATGTGTAATGCAGCATGTATGAATTTTGGTGCAGGGCTGTCAGAGTTCATCTGAATGTTTTTACTATGCATTGTTCTTCCTGTTAGAGTGTCATTATCCTGAAGATTTGATGTTCCCATCATAGTGCATGGATCAGGCAGGCGGTCACTTAAACCACTGCTCATTAAACTAGCCCTGTCTCCTTTCTGCAAAGGCAGCCAGCCTGAGGCCTTCCTCCCGTGCACAGAGGTCTAGGGCAGGCCGCTTACCAGTGAGTGACTGGCTCCCTCTTAACCTGCAGCATCCTTCTCACATTCCTCGTCAGCTTTTTGTGACCTGGCCTTGCGTCTTTTCTCTCTCACTTCCACTCTTATTCTTTTACCATATTTCATCTATGTAAAAACATTGAGTTGATTATCAGGTTTGAAATGATCTTTCGCTGTACACCCTCCCGAAGGCCAGATCACATTCATCACACTGTTGATTTTAAATATGTTTTTATTGGTTTCAGAGAGAGGAAGGGAGAGGCAGAGGGAGAGGGAGAGTGAGAGAGAGAAACATCAGTGATGAGAGTCATTGATCAGCTGCCTCCTGCACGCCCCCTGCTGGCAATGGAGCCTGCAGCCCGGCATGTGCCCTGACGGGAAACTGAACGGAGATCTCCCTGATCCCAGGTCGATGCTCAACCGCTGAGCCACGCCAGCCGGGCACATTGTTGATTTTATTTTGTATGTACTTTATGTCATTGACTCAGCACTGTCAGCTAGACAGGGAGTCGTCCTTCTCGTTGTTATCACTCAAAACATCCAGTTACAACAATGACTGTTATGTCAACAGCCCTTAAACTGACTCTTAAAAATCATTAAAGACTTGCAGGTGCTAGATTAGGTGTCCTTTCTAGCAAGCTGACTTTTTATTTAAAGTACCACATTATTATTGCTCATTTCTAAATACTTCTTATGTTGTAATTTGTGCCCACTTATTGGGCATTATTAGTAGAAAATACTAAGTCACTTTTCTTGGCAATACTTTGAAAAGTCTGAACTCCAAGGAGTTTAGGAAAATATTCAAGAAAACATCCACCAATTAAACCACGGAAAGTTTCGGAGATAGTTACTGGCCTTTGCCATACAAAGAAAATCTACAATTTACCTGTGATTTCTATGACCCTGTGTGGCTTAATGGGCTACTGGGGCTTAATTCTTTGTTAATATCATTAAGTAATAGTTATTATTTAAATATGTTTGACATATACAGGGTGTGGCAAAAGTAGATCTACAGTTGTGAGTACACGAAACAGTTTATTCTTATATAACTATTATTGCATTTTTTTACATACGAACAACTATCAACCTACTTTCTCCCCACCCCGCATATCTTCTTGAAATTATTAACATCCTCAAAAATAAGACAACTGAAAATATACGAGAATATCCCAAACTGTTTGAATAGCATCTGTCCTTCCGTACCAGTAAATGTCACCCACAGTCAAGGGGTCAAACCAAGCAATTTGGGGAAAACAGGTAAATCATATTTTTATTTCTAAATATGAAAAAAATATGAGTATTTTTTAGACCTATAAGATCTATTTTTTTCTCCATGTTATAATTTTTTAGTAAAGATAATAACATTACCTTTAGTGAGTAAAGATAATACCCGAGGGCAATAATAGTGAGGGCACTGTCAAATGTGGGCTCAGAATTACTCGATAACATGTTTTGGACACATAATTATTTAACATTGTGTTAAGACTGTACCCTGGGCAAGATCCAGGCTCTTGAACTTGTTTATCTTCTGTGTGAGGACAACTAACTGTCCAATGCCAAAATCCAATGAATTTTCAAATATCAAAGAGGAAAATTAAGTATTTCAAGTCCTCAGCTGGTTTACAGATGTGTGAGCTTTGTAGTCCATTTTCTGGTTCCAGTAGGGCATTGTGACAATTTTTCCAATATGTGTACACTAGATAAGTTTTGGAAGCAAAATTACTTACTTTAAATACTGAAAAAGCTTTCTGAATTGAAAATTTTTATGTTTATTTTCCATAAAAGATGAAGGCTAAACCCCAGCTTCAGAATTTTTAAGATACTTTTGAATGTAAAATGTATTAAATTAAGGAACCTTTCTCTGTCAGGAAAAGAAATGCCTTTTGAAAACGTATTCATTTAGATCGATGATTAACCTTTAATGAGATCTTCCTGTTAAATTCTACATTTGCTTTAATCTCTGTAGGAAAAATACAAACTGGTGTTGCAGCATATAGAGTTTCTATATACCCTGTGGATGTTAAATGATCTCTTACAGCTAAAGGCACATCTGCAACCTATTTAAATGCCAGCTTTGGGCATTATTAGTATAAAACGCTAAGTCACTTTTTTTGGAAATATTTTGAAAAGTTCAAACTCCAGAAGGAAACTCCAATAAACGGTAATCTTATGACACCATTTGTTTCGAAGGAGTGGTGGGAAGATGAGTGGCTGTACTGCACATTTCTCATTTAGGGAAGAGTGGTTGATAAGTCTGAAGTCTGGAGTGGAACCGTCTCTGTGCTGAAGACTGCTGTCCTTTTGCACCATCTTTCAAGACACTGTCAGATGACTTTAGATCCATATCATCAGTCACTGTGTAGGTGACACAAGTCATCACATTTGGGGCTCTCTTAAAACTCTGAGAGTCTATAAATTTATAAAGTTCCAAAATGATTACTGGTTGGTTTTAAATAATAAATGTATCCTAAGTGTATAATAAACTCAAAACCCTGGTGACTGATCTGCAAGTGTATACATTTTTTCTAGGTAATATTTCATGAAAATGGTGATTGCATCACAGATTTCTTTTGCCTTGAATTTTTTACTCTGTCTCTTTTTCTTAAACACATCGTTGAAGGTCAAACATTCGGGACAATGTAGAAATGATTAAGCTTCATAAGCAACTAGCGGAGAAAAGTGATGCTCTTTCAGTAATGGAAGGAAAATTCATCCAGCTTCAAGAGGTACTGTGGTCATTTATTTTATTATAGTGATACATACATACAAAAGTCCAAAAGTAGTGTTCAAGGTGTATATTTTTAAGTAGAATGGTCATAATACTAAAAAGTAACTTTTAAATGTTACTATTTTTATTCCCAGTTGTATATAATTTCACTTTATATATTACTTGTTATTTATAACTTAATACCTAAAGGAATGACCAACTGGTTGAACTTTTTATAAATATCTGTGTCATCTTAAAATAATAAGTGCACTTACCATAAATCATCTCATACTGAGAAAACTTTTTCTCTCCTTTTATCGGCATTTATAGCACATAGCACTGAAGGTTTAGAGGTGTTTTCATGTATCTTCAGTTCTAAGCATTTATGAAATATTCAGGATTGACCAAAATTATGAATAGGCCAACAGTCAGGTTTTATTAAGTTTTTCTTTGATGTGCTGTTTTGCTTTGTTTTGTCACTACCATGATCAGAAAATATTTGAGTACCCGTCATGTCAATTATCAGTGTATTTATTCTAAATCTTAACTATTCAGGTTGATAGTACTTGGGACTCTTCATCCCCATAATAGTTTTAACAAGGACTGCGGCCCCGCAGGAATGTGCCATCAGATGGATTTATTGGCACTGCATAATTAACATCGGTTCTGGAATTAACTCCACACACTCCAGATGAGCAGAATTTATATAAGCAGTACAGTAGTCCCCCATGTCTGTGGCCTTGCTTTCCAGGGTTTCAGTTATCCACAGTGAGCTGCAATTCGAAAATATTAAATGGAAAACTCCAGAAATAAACATTTCATGAGTTTTGAATTACATACCCTTCTGAGGAGTACGATGAAATATTGGGCCGTCGTGCTCTGTGCTGCCTGCGACATGGATCATCCTTTTGTCCAGCAGACCTACACTCTGATGTCACCTGCCTATTAGTCACTTAGGAGCCATGCTGGTTATCGGAGAGAAAGAGACAGACCAGATTCACTTAACTTTCATTACAGTTTATTCTTATAATTGTTCTCTTTTATTAGTTATTGTTGATAGTATTTTACTGTGCCTAATTTTTAAATTAAAATAGGTACATATCCACGGGAAAAACATAATATGTCTAGGGTTTGGCACTATGCGTGGTTTCAGGCACCCACTGGAGGTCTTAGAACATGTCCCCAAGGACAAGAGGGGATACTATACTTGCTTTGAAGTATAACATGAACTTCAGGAGCACATTATTTATAGAATTGTAATCATTTATTCAAATCAGAATCCAAAAATAATTTTGAAAAGATTTTCCTTTTGGTTTTTAGAAGCAAAAAACTCTCAGGATCAGCCACGATGCCTTGATGGCAAATGGTGATGAGCTGAATGAGCAGCTTAAAGAGCAGCGTTTGAAGTGCTGCAGCCTTGAGAAGCAGTTGCATTCCATGGCATTTTCCCAGAGAAGAATCGAAGAGGTAAGTGAGCCTCCAGAGTGCTCAGCAGCCTCAGCATTAAAGCTTCTCTGTAACTAACGGTTTTGAAAAAGTAAATAGAGACATTTCCATACTACATTTATTTAAAATCTAAACTACCTACATGGCACCAAAAGCACAGCAAACTGTATTCAGCGTGTTGTGTACATGTCAAATCTGTGCCAAAACGTATTTGCAAATATACTGAGAGCCACTGTTTACATGAGAATTAAGGATCTTTGTGGAAAAAGAAAACATTTTGAAACAGATTACCTATGAAGCTCAACTTTCTCACTTTTAGCAGTTTATTAGTCATTTGCAATACCAAAACAAAGTTATAGGAATATATTTGTTTCTGAGAAGGATGTTATATTTTGCAATGTCAGCAGTTTTGTGAAATTATTTTTTTTCCGAGAAGTTGTTTGAAAACTCATCTTCCTATTATTGTTGCTACTCCTGTCTACTAGCATGCACAGCCTTTGTAGTCTCTTAAGCTTGTTCTTGAAGAGAATGGAAGTGAAATAAGATGCCTACATTTTGTTCTGACCTTGGGAGAATCTTTGACTGTGTCTCATGCCAGCATCAAAAGAGGATTTTGAGTCCTGGCCAGTTTGGCTCAGTGGATTGAGTGTTGGCCCACGGACCTAAGGGTCTCAGGTTCGATCCCTGGCACAAGTCAGAGCATGTGCTGGAGGCAACCAACCGATGCGTCCTTCTCCCACCAATGTTTCTCCCTCTGTCTCTCCCCCTCTCTTCTATTCTCTCTAAAAAAAATCGATGGAAAAAATATCCTTGGGTAAGGACTAACCAAAAAAAAAACAACAAAAAAAAGAGGATTTTGAGAAGGGAAATTAATTTTAAGAGTTCTCTGATCCATGGGAAGAGGTGGTAACTACAAAATATACTGCTAAATAAATATTAAATGTAAGTACTAGAAATAAATACAGAAAGGTACATTTTAGTCATAAAGATAAAATTATTACCCCAAGTTAATTTCTAAAAATATTCACTGGGATTAAAAAAAAAAGGTATGCAATTTTATTTTTTCATTCACATATTTAAATGATGTGCTGCTCGCTTTTTGTAAACTCCAGGTGACATGAGAAAGTGTGTCTCCAGAGTAAATAGTGATGGGCACATTTCCTTGACCCATGAACCAAAAGAAAAGTTAATCCTTTTACTATTTTATAGGCCAATTGGAAATTAATACAAAATTAATATAATGATGGAATTCATTGGGGAGGGAAGAAAAAAAATAATTTGTTTCCTCAGACTTAACAGCAAGCTTTTAACACATTCTTTATTGAGTTGTGGCACAGGTTGCCATCAAGTAGTGCCTATGTTTCTACTAAATTAAAACAGAGATATTAATTTCATGTTTACTTAACAACTAGGGGGAAATTAGTGCTAAATTAAATACAGGCAATATAAGTAGACTAGTTAGCAGCTGCAGTTCAGAAATCAAGACTGAACCATGTTAGCCTCCTCTTGTGTGTTTTTACCCCCTGTGGTTTTATGTGAGAATCACCTAATGTGTAATTTTTTTTTTCATTTTAGCTGCAAGATAGAATTAATGACTTAGAAAAGGAACGGGAACTTTTAAAGGAAAACTATGATAAACTGTATAACAGGTAAATCAGGGTTCCATGTGTTCTCTCCTTCTCTTGTCTGAGATCTTTTATACCAAAGCATTGGGTGTCAGAACATCTAATATTTATTAAAGAATTAGCTACCATGATTGCAAGAAATGTATATACGTTATAAAAGAAAATAAGCTTTGGGGGGCATTGTTAATAAATTCTTTATCCTGAGTGATAATCTGTAACTAAGAAAACTACCACTTTGTTACCAGTGACAACTGCTGTCGTTTATTGAACACAGACTATGAGCTACTAGGACCTGTGCTAAATACTCTATATTCATTATTGTAAATTGCTCACAACAGCCTGGAAATGTAAGCATTGTAAATGCCCATTTTGCAGACAATGAAGATAAAACAGAATTAAGTAACTTGCCCCTGTTCTTAAAGCAATGATGTAATCCAGCTTGCCTTTGAACCTCTGAAGGTCTCTCTAAGCCCTGTTTCTTCCAGTGGGCTCCCCAGCCTATGACCTGAGAGGGATTCTTTTGGTGGAGGCAAAGGTGTTCACGTATAGTTGTCTCTGTGCCGTGTAAAGAGAAACACAAGCATCTTTATCTCAAGATGAATTTTAAAGGACTGTTTCAATTTTGTATTTTATCTGCTTCATAATTAAGGTATTTAAAAAGTTAATCACTTCCTCTAATGTTAGAAATAGATTTCTACTCCAGAGCTAAGTTTAGTTACATGATACAGATATATGTGTGTGTATGTATGTATTTAGTATATAATACTGATAAATGAAAATACATATTTACATGAAAGTAAATTTTATATATATTGAGATATATATGTTAGAGCTGATATCAACAGTTGCTTCTATTGATCATATTTTGAAACATCACAAAATAGTTGTCTAATCTACAGACATATCTAACTTTTTAACTATGTTTTATGTTTTGTAAACTAAATTTATATTTTTAAATTAAATCATACCTAAAGAGTGTAGTGATAGGTTTTTATTCATTTTTACTTTGAAAAGAGAGCTCAGTGGTTAGAGTGTCATCCCAAGCACGGAAGGGTCTCGGGTTTGATTTCTGGTGAGGGGCACGTACCTGACTTGCAGGTTCGATCCCGGCCCTGGCCCAGGCACATGCGGGAGGCAGCTAATCGGTGTATCTCTCTCACCTCGATGTATTGATGTTTCTCTCTCTCTGTCTCCCTCCCTCCCTCCCTTTCACTCTCTCTAAAAATCAATGGAAAAAATATCCTCAGGTGAGGATTAACAATCGATCAGTCAGTCAATCAGTGAATCCCTTAGGAAGAGGACCATTGCCCAGCTCTCCCTCCAGGGAGCATGCTAAGTGCATCACCTTGACCTTCCTCACTTCTAAGCCCCAAGGGCCCTTCCTTTGCCTCTGTAACTTGTTTCCTGAGCCCATTTCTTCTACAAGTTACTTCTACCTCTGGGATTTTCCAGATAAATGTTCTTTTATTTCAAAAAAAAAAAAGATATCACCCTGGCCAGTGTTCACAGTGGTTAGAGCATCAGCCCACAGACTGAAGGGTTGCAGGTTCAATTTCCCAGTCAAGGGCGCATACCTGGGTTTCAGGTTTGATCCCCAGCCTTTCTTGGGGAGCGTACAGGAGGCAGCCGTCACATGGATGTTTCTCTCTCTCACTTCCCCTCCCCCCTCACTTCTACTCTCTAAAAATCAATGGAAAAAATATCCTCCAGTGAGGATTGACCAAAAAAAAAAAGGAAGATAACATGCATCTAAATTATGGTTAGGCATCTTTCCAGTGGTACATATCATCTATGTTGTTTACCTGCGAGTGCTGATTGTCTTTGCACAGTGGCTCATTATATCGAGCGTTACAAATACCAGGTTCAGACTTCAGTCAAAATAATATCTGGGGCTCTCCAGCAAGGATAGACTGGCCAAAAATCTTTATGTAGGATTTGCCTTCAACCCCTTTCCAGATCATTTGGCCCTAGCTCTTTGTTCAGGTCCCTCTCTTCAGCCCCAATTAATTTTACCTGAAGCATTTATTATACTGCTTGTTTTATATTTCCATCTCTACAAAACAATACATAGGCTTATATTGTTTTATACCTAAGTATTTAAAACTTGGGTGTTTGAAAAATTCAATTTCAGTATACAGATCACACAACCACCGTGCTATATGGTGGAGAAAGTGTTGTCCTCATATTTCATAAATAAGGAAATTGAGACACAAAGAAAATGAGACTCGTACAGAGTCACAAGGCATTGCTGAGACTCTGGTACAGAACTAAAACCCAATTCTTTTTATTCTAAAACTTTATTTTTTTCCCCGTGCTTCACTATCTCTCTGATTTTAATTGGATTGAAAAACTGTATATTAGAAAGGGAAACATTCATGGAATCACAGAACTGTCATGTGTTCAGAAATTTTTATTGATTTTATCTTCAACATCTTATAATTTCAAATAATTTAACATGGTCTTAATACAAGAAGATAAGTGCCATTTGGCCATCACTTATACGTTTTCTACTTCCTCCCAGTTAGGGGATTTACTGAACATACTTCTTTAGGATGAAAGAGCTTAGCTGGGAATAAAGCATAAATGGAATTTTGAGAAAGACATGTTTTTCTCATATTTACTTTATCACCATGAAACTTTATCTTTTCATATCAGAAGATGATCTAAGAGTGTAAATATAACTTTGAATGTTTTTTTCTTTTATGTCTTATGCTTGAGTTACATTTTTTTTTCTTATGTTAAACAGACTTCATTATGCTGCTTACACTTGAATTTTGTGTCAGGCATATGGGAGTAAATGTGTGTAATGAGTGTCATAACATTTTGTGTCAAAAAGGAAAATCATGTCACTTAAGCGCAAAGCCCAGCAAGCATACACATAATAGTAAATAGAACTATAAAATTCTCTAATACAGTTTTTTCAAATATATGTTTTCAGAAGTTGGAGAACCTACAAAACTCAACAAAAACTCCACAAACTGCACTTATCAGCATCATTCCTAAGATTCTTTACAGCTCTTGTGTTTTGTGGCACTGTTACTCATCGCTGCCAGCAGCTAGCGCTCATCAACAGCTACACACACGCTCAGTTTGGTTAGTCATAGTGATAGCATGTTTTAAACGGAAAGCATTTGTTTGTTGTCCGAAACTGGTCCGTTTCCAAGAGAAAATGTGATTTGCAGATTGCATTCTCATCTTCTTTTTCAAATGAAACTTTGAATGTGTTTATCACTTGACATATGACGTATTAGAGAATCATCTGGTAAGGTAAATCCCTCATGTTAGTATTGGGTATGAGCCTTTTTTTACTATGTTAAAACATTTCTGATACAATGCCAAAAAGTAAGCATTGCTTTAAGAAATATCAATTTAAAAATTCAGAATAAATTTTTTGCAATTACATCTTTTTTTTGGTTAGCGAGAAGCTCTGTACTGTGGAATAGTAAAGCTGTACCCATTTCTGAGGTTGGTGTAGTTTTGGGACGATGTAATTAATGAATGCAGCGCCCTTCTCCACCATGTATATTAATAACCTGGAGAATGGAAAGCAGGTGTCATTCCCCTTGGAAGCCCTTCGCCCGCTACCACCCAGCGCAGATTCAATCCACTGAGGTTGGATCCACAGAACCTGTTAAAGGTGATTTGAAGGTATTAACTCCCCGAGAGACTAATCTAATGCCTATTTTTTTAAAAAAGATTTGGTCTGATTTTTTAAGATGACATTAACCATCTTATGAATTGGGTGAATCAAGTTTTTACAGTGTGATAGTCACCTAATACCCAAACTTTAAGGAGCAATGCTGACCACCCATAGGCTCTCTGCTGCATTTCTGTGAAGTGAGCACCTGTCCCCTGCAACCTTCCAGGAATCACAAAGCTCATGTGATCAAATATGAGCACTTTGTGCTTCCCGGAAATCGAGCTGAGCATGTCTGGGCCATCCTTTCCCCTTCAATAAGTGAAATATCCTGATGTAAATATGTATTTAATTTCCATTAGGCCCTAACTAAAGTACCTATGGATTTCTTTAGGGATGATTTAGAGCTTATACTTCCCTGTCTCCTTAGGATGCCCTTGAACATTAGAATAAGTGGCATTTCTCCTGTAAAAACAAAGACCCTAGGGCAGAGATGAATTCTTCACCTCTTATTTCGATCTTATCCTGTTGTTGATCGGGGTGGGGGGGATGTTTCCAGTGTGCTAACCCACAAGCACCAGTGGCCATTCCACTGCAGATTGACACTTTATCACTCCTGCAACACAATGGAACAATGAAATGTGCACCAAGGCCAACTATGATCCCCCTCAGTTGTCACTGTAGGCAATGTACAAAGACATTTTCATGAATAAAAGGCTCTCAGGGGCTGTGCTCATATGCAGATTTAATCATGTACACAGCCTTTGCAGAGAAAATGGAGCCAGATGTGGTTCACCATTTATAGTTGCACAGATGGCTCCAAGCATAGAAGAGTACAGTGAATTCAAAAGGCATCCTCATGAAACTCCAGTGGAATGTGAGCCTAAATTTAGAGGGAAGATAGCAGTGGACTAAATTCAGATTGACTTATGCTGATTTACACTAGTATTTTGTGGGTTTGGAAAAACCAGGCTGCTAAATTGTTCTTAATTTAAACACATACAGCTTCTGATGTTTCTGCCAGATTAACTGCTGGTGATCTTTTTGCTGGTACTAATGCTATTGGAACACTACTGTTTCTAATTTTTGGCGTCTGATATAATGTATAGTTGTGCCTATTTCATCATGCTAATTTTTTTCCGGGTAGTACATGTTTTTAATAATATGAGACACACACACACACACTCAAACGCACAGGCATGCATATATATGTATGCACTTGGGATGTATAATTTGACCAGACACAGAAATTACATTTGTTCTTTATTTAAAAATGAAAATGCAAAGGAATATTCTTTACTTTAGTTTTTAAAGTACATATTGTATTTGGATTTCATTTAAGTCTAGGTAATTGTACCTTTTGAAAAGTTAATTTAAAATATTGATATATTGGATCCATGCATTTTTTAAGGTTCCATATGTAAACAGAGAACATTGACAGATGAAACAGATGTCCTATTTAGAAAAACTAGAATTCCATTCATTTTTAAGGTCCTGTTATTTTAAATGCAATAAAAACATTCAAAATGTAAAATGAATGCACAGTTTTCCCTTTGAAAACTATGCCTCCCAGAAAAGTATCTCCTTTGGTATAAAAACCTCAAGACTAGCTGGGAGCAACATTAAGGGCAATTTTCAATAACAACTTTCTTTTTCAGTTACTTCATCATCAGTACAAAACCAGATTTTATAAATTTTTGTTTCATCTACTGGGTTTCAAATAAGTAGAAAGGTCAAAGCTGCTGATAATTATTCAGTCATATCAAACTTCACAGATAATAGTTTTCTGCTGAAATACATACAGATCAAGATCAGTTTTTCCAAACCTGGCCATCACCTGGGAACTTTGTAAAAATAGGATTCCTGGGCCCTGGGATCTTCATTTTTAAATCTCTCTAAGTGTTCTTCTTGGAGCTGGTCTAGCATCGGTGTTTATGTGAGGCCAGCATTTGGGAACCACTGGCCTAAACAGATGTGTAGTGTATACCTCTGTAGACCATTTAGTTATTTGTCAACTAGTTCTTCCAATCTTGGTCATTTGTAGATTTTAACAATAGTTTAAACTGCTACACTTTTATTGAGAGACAATAATTCTACCTATGTCACTTCTTATCAGAGCTTTCATCCCAAATGTGTTACAAGTAAAACTTGTTCTTAAGCCTATTGCTTTTAGTTTTTTTAGGACAAAAACTGCCTTCTCACTATTTTTTTTCTTTTTCTTTTTCTTCTTAACATCAGAATTGCTGCCTTGTTGTTCAATATGCTATCACTTTGTGGCCAGTACTTTATGACTATGTTATAATCACAGACTCTTTGAAAGTCTCAGATTCTGGAATTAAAGATCAGTCCCCTTTCCCTGTAGTAAGAGGGTTTGTACGTGGGAGAGAGTAGTCCTGTCCGATGTCGATGGCTGAGGTTTGGAATTGCGGATTCCTCTGGAGCATGCACAGTATCTGAATTCCTGCACTAGTCCCACAAAAACTGCACACTGCCAACTTTTCTGACTTTAGAGCTCTAAATTAAGGCCAGTTCCTTTGCTCATCCCACAAACTCTTTCATGTTCTCTAACCGCAGCCTGAGAAAGGCGCCTTGGTCTCAACAGCAGCAGACCAGCATATGTTTACTTAATTCCTAAGACATGATGACAGTGGTCTCTGCGCCACTAAAAGCTTTTCTCTTTATTATTTTCTGTTGAAGCTGATTTCCAAGCTCTCCTTGCATGTCCCTGTGTTTTGCAGTGCCTTCAGTGCTGCCCATGAAGAGCAATGGAAGTTAAAGGAACAGCAGCTGAGAGTACAGATCGCTCAACTCGAGACGGCCCTAAAATCTGATTTAACAGACAAAACTGAAATCCTTGACAGATTAAAAACTGAAAGAGGTACATATGAAACGACTGCCGACTTGCTCGTTTCGGACCTGTGTTTGACTGTGGTACTCATTGACCAGTCGGGCGCACTGTGGTGCCCGGGCTTTGCCAGGCACCTTGCTGGGAGGGAGGCGCAGCCGGTGTCAGCAGCTGTCCGCTCGCATGAGTGGATCGGTGGCTCAGAGCTTTTCTTTCACTCAGCCTGCAGCCGAAGGAGCCATCGCTCCTCAGAGGCATTCTTACTCAGGTTCTCTTTAACGTTTCATATTGCTAAATTTTGAGCCTGCCTTCAGCAGTCAACAGGTGTTTATAGAGCAGCAGCATTTGCTAGGCACTGTCCTCCCGGCTGGGGATACAGCAGTGACTAAAACACAGGCCTTGTTCGAGGGAGAAACAGTCACTGCACCAGGATGTAGTGCGTGCAGCGGCAGCAAGTGCGCTGGGGACAGGAACGGGACAGGGGCAGGTGACGGAGTGGCAGGAGCTTGCTGCTTTTCGTAGGTCCAACAGGGAAGACTTCTCCCATCATGAGATCTCTGGTTCTTCCCTTATGACGGGGAGCTTGCATACCAGGAAGCCTTGTCAAGGTGACCCTGCCGCAAAAGTTCAAGTTGGTGTGTGGGGAGAAGGGGGCAAAGAACAGGAGTCCCGGAGGGAGGTCATGTGTGTATTTGTCTGCTTTAGGTTGTTTTTTATAGCGTAAAGAAAAAACAAGGACTGATGATGCAAAAAAAATGTTCCTGCTAAGTTATAATCATTAATAAGATACATCTTATGAGTCTCAGATCTCACCCTTCTTGTCTCATAGAAGTAAAATAATTATAATTAACACTAGATGTCTGATTTACTATATTCTACACACACACATTACACAAAATGCACAACAGGGGAATTGGATTCTTTGCTTCAAATGTAGTATCTGTTGCTCATCCACTAGGTAAATCAAGTGATGTGATAATAAGGTTGCTCTTTGGAACATTTGCAATTTTGTTGTATGCGAATGTTTAAAAGTTTAATGCGGACTCAGTAAAAAAGAAAAAAAAAATTATCTAGTCAGTACTCTATATATTGATTTAAATCACAATGCCATATTTTATCCACTATAGGAAAGATTTTTTTCCCATTTTAACATTTCTGAAATTGGAATGCGTTTTACAGATCATAGCATTTAAAAATTATGGTCTGACTTTTTTTAACATTTTTAAGAAGGTTGAAGCAGAACACATTTTATGATTGATGTAGTCTTAATTTCAGAGAAACACTTCTACTTCCCAAGTGATTAAATTTGATGAAAGATTATTTATAAATGTTTCTCTGGAAGATTGTGAGTAGAATAAACTGGTGACATGATCTGACCAGGGGGATATTTAAAGTTTTGATGTCAAAGATACAGTTCCTGATTTTACTGTGCAGAATCGAGTACCTAACAGTGCGTTGTTTAGGAGTTGCTCAAGAAATTCTTGCTCACTGAAGGAAGTGGAAGTCCTCTCTATTCCCTCTCTCTTTTCCATAAGCATAAATTTCTCATTCTTAAAGGAAAGAGGAATGAAATAAAGTTTCCTTATTTCTGTACTTTCTGTACTTCCCTAGATATTAAGAACTCCAAAACTCTAGACATCTGAGTTGATCTCTGGAAAGAAACTCTCCGTAAGGGGATAGAATCTTGGTGGCCTTTTTTTCAAAAACCTGTTTATTGTTGTTGAATCAATTCTGAGGGCTCTTATAAATTATTAAAGCTACAATTGCTAAGTTATTTTATTTCAACTAGTCCATTTCTCATCTTCTTTTACTGGTTTTTATGTCTCTTTTGGATTTTTTAAATAATAAAAATAACTCATGTACACCGTAAAAACGTCCAGTAAACAAAAAAGTTCTTTTGAATCACAGTTTCACAGTTCTGAAGATCATCTCTATGAATATTTCTATGTATGTCCTACCAGAGTTTTCTAGATGTATATAGTTTTATAACATGCTTTTTTATTTACCATATTGTGAAATCATTTCTTGAGTATAAATATAAATTCACTTCATTATCATTTATAATGGTTGTCATAGTTTTTCAGTGAGGATGGTTAACAATCTTCTATTAATGAATTTTTAAATCCCTCCAGTTTTTTAAGTATCAGAAAATTTTTTCTAAACAAACCTTTGTACATTTATTCATTTATTTTCTAAAGAAAAAGTACAGTACTGAAACTAAATATTTTTAATGCAACTTTTATTTAAGTTATTTTTACTTGAATGCCTGACATTTGTAGGTCTAATCATTTAAGTGTGTTTTTTTAATGTGAAAATGTTACGATAGATAATAAGAAAAATATTACAGCCTTTAATCATTTTTTCCAGGGAAACACTAAACAAAAAAATTGAGATTGCCTAGTTAAGGAAATCTTTTAATGTGTAGGAAGTTCCCTTTTGTGTAACAGATTTTGAAATTGTTTACTTTTGCTTTGAAGCCCCTTCACACATTTACCTTTTCATGTATCAAGTTCTTCGCCAGAAGATGTTTCCCTGGCTTCTTGTAGTCATTCATCTAACTGGCAGATTATTTTTAGAGAATACTCACCTCTTTATTCAAGGTACAAATTAGTTTCAGATTGTGTGAATATGTGGTGGAAGGATATGTAAATGCAGTTTGCATTTGGCTAATGCTTAAATTAACTGCATGTGTTTAAGGGCCTGCTTTTGAAAGTTCCTTTCTATCTTTAGCTGAAATGCATAATTCAGCATAATGCATATGGTTATATTGATCACAGCTGAAGATATTAGCACAAAGGAGTTCTGAAAATTGTTTAGTGGAATTGTTCTCTGCACCCTGCTTATTAATGGTGTGCTCGAAGGACATAATTTTAAGAGTGAAATGTTATCATTTGAATAAAATGCTGTTTAGTTTAACCTGCTTTTTGTCAAATCATAAGGTAACGGAGGTTATTTTTCATCTTGCACAGCGTGCTTTGATTTTTCATGTTGTAATTCAGCAAGTCTATTTCCTCTTTAAGCTATATTGTCTCCCAGTAAACAGTTTAAGGAAGGGAAAATATAGTGAATAATCCTACATAAAATTCAACAGAGAGGAAGTTACTGGTATTCAAAATATCCTCTCCCACTAAGCTGTTTTCTTACTAATAATGCCATAGTTTAAAAAATATCAGTGAACCTATGGGGACATAGTCGTTGAAACAAAAATCAGCAACAGAAGAAATATTGGAAAAAGTTTATTTATATTTATTAGCATCTCATTCTTAGGGCCCCGCTCAGAAAAACTGAAATAGAGAAACTAGAGCACAGAAATACTCCTCCAAATGAGCATGGAGCAGCCCTGTCCTCCACACTCCGGGTCCCCTCAGAATCCCTGAAGTTTGCTGGCCACAGAGGGAAGTTAAGTCAGCCTCAGGACCTTTGCTTTTACATCCTTCTGACTATATTTACCTTCCTTTTGTTACCTAATCATTCTGCCTAGGTGTTCTTTTAAGCTAATCAACATAAAATAAAGCTTTCCACGTTCTTATTCTACTCTCTAGACCAAAAGCAAGTTTATCTCATGAGAATTCATATTTATTATTAACCCTAATTTTTAGTTTAAAGACAAATATTTTACCTTTACCTTCGAATTTTCCAGGTATTGTCCACATTTAAATTTTTTTTCATTTTGTTCACTAAATATTAGCAATTTACACTCCAGGATAACTCCTTTTATCAGTAAGAAAATTTTTTATATATTTAATAGTAAAAGGTTTCTGCATACCCTAGAGTCACAGATTTGTTTGTGTTTGGTTTTATTTTACTTTTTAGTTTGCCAGGAATTATGTGACATTAAAAATATCCAAATTTATTCCATTTCTTCTTAACTATGTATTTTACAATTTTTACTTACATGTAGTATTTCTAGCTTGGAAACAGAAAGCATTATAAATGTCAGAAACATATTTTTGTATAAAATGCAGTCAGTGTGCAAATGTACTTATGTAAAGAATTATTGGCAAATGTGTCGACTTACTTTTTTTTTTAAGAAAAGGAAACAAAAACTGTACAACGTGAATTGAGGACTTATGATAAACATAAATCTCTGAGAGTAGGATGAAATTAGTGAAGACACTGGATGATGTGGGGTAGGATTAGCCCACAGGGAGACAAAGGAGGGTGCTTGACCCCCACGATAAACTCTGTTGAGGGGCACACATAAGAACATGAGACGAAAGAATAAACTTGTTAGCAATTATGCCTTTTTTTTTTTTTTTTAAGTTTAAAGCACATTTAATGCAGGGAGTGAAAAATTAGTCTCTCTATGGATTTACTGTCTTCGGTAGCTCTGCCCTAAACCCCTGCTTGTGGGGTCACGGTGAACAAGTGCCCTGGGGAGCATTACTGACCTCTGTTCCCTAACAATAGCTCTGAGTCCATGTCCTTCTAATTAACAGCATGAGCTCATAGACACAAATTATTATTGAGAACCCATTTCTCCTCTCTTACAGGGTATGTTAAGAGTTGTACATTTTTGTTTCCTTTTCTTAAAAAGTCAACATATTTGCCAAGTTAATTAAAATTGTAGCTTTAGTTATTACCAGATAAATTATCTTTTTAACTTAAAAAACTTTATGTTAAATAGGGGAAAGAAAATTTAAGGACCTCAAAAAACTAAAAATAAAATAAAAATTTTTTTGCATGCCTTTCAGGACCCTTACTAAGTAAGTAAAAATCATAGATTTAGAAACATATTTCTTAGGTATTTTAGATAGAACGCTCCTTTGAAGTCCCAGAGGCCACAATTTCCTTACATAAATGCTGCGAGCGTCCGCCTTGAGCTTTTGATGAGCAGCGAATCATATGGCCGGCACATGAGCGCCGCCGGGCCCTGCGCCTCGCGGGGGCCTGCGCCTCGCAGGGGCCGGCGCGGCTGCCTCGGCCAGAGCTGCGCCGGGGCGGTGGGCAAGGCCTTCTCCCCCCGCATCTCGCACCTTTCTCATCCCTTTCTCATGGTGTCACTTTTCTTTTTAAGACCAGAATGAGAAACTCGTTCAAGAAAACAGAGAACTCCAGTTGCGCTCTCTGGAACAAAAGCAACAGCTTGAGGAACTTCAGCACCGCACCAAGTTTTACAGCCAGGTGAACTGATTTCTCCTTTCGGAAGAAAACGCCAGGTTTTTATCGAAATAGTTTATGTGTTAGAAAAAGCACTATACAGGAAAGAAAAAGAACACAAATATATTATTCATTTACTAATTCCTGGGCTCAGGCCGCTCATGTTCATTCCATGAGGATAATCTGCACAGTTGGAATACCTGGTACTTTCCATTAATATCTCACTGTGAGCTCTTGCTTCTGTCTTTTGCAGGAGAGTGATATTAATGCTGATGAGCTGAGCGAAGCTCTCCTGCTTATAAAGGTAACTTTCTGAACGCCATCATGAATTTCATGTCTATTATAACCGTTTCAGCATAATAAAGACCCTTATCTGTAACCCTCATACTTGTAGAATGAATTATTCAGGAAAGTGGTCAAGTGACATTTAGTTACAGCATATACATATTTCATAATGACATCAAAATCACATTAAAATAGATCTTTAAACTCTTGTTTAAAGCACTTTGTCCAACCATAACAAACATTTTACTTTTACACGCCTTACTATAAAACTAATCAACAATTTTCTCTCCTAAGAGACCTTGGTACACACTATTATTTTAAGTAAAATAATGAATCATAAGTGTTACCAGAAGATATTTTCCAGTTCTAGGATATTCTGTTGTTTACAGGAAGACATGAGAAAATGCATTTCTTTCCTTTGAGATCATCACAGTGTAGATTTTAATCAAATGAAGAAATAGAAATAAATGTACATGATTTCTTTTTCATGTCATGAAGTAATAAAGTGTTTTTTGAATTCTCTATAATTGTTCCAAATGTCTGTCCAAATACATTTTCTATACCAGGACTACTTTATTCCTGGTGGAAAATGGAAATATGTCTGTTTTCAATTAATGATTTTTCCTTGCTATATCTATATTAAATAACATGATTAATTTTAGAAACTCTTGTTTCAATAATAAAACATGTTGCCCTAGCTCTTTTGGCTCAGTGGTTAGAGCATTGGCCTGCAGGCTGAAAGATCCCGGGTTCAACTCTGGCCAAGGGCATGTACCTCGGTTGCAGGCTCCATCCCCAGCCATGTTTGGGACGCGTGCTCAAGGCAGCCAATCAATGTGTCTCTCTCACATTGATGTTTCATGCTCTCTCTCTGTCTCCCTTCCACTCTCTTTAAAAAGAAATGGAAAAAAATATCCTCAGGTGTAGATTAAAAATAATAATAATAATAATAATAATAATAATAAACATGTTTTTGTTTTAGGCTCAAAAATCACAGAGAAATGGAGATCTTTCATTTTTAGAGAAAGTAGACAATAAAAGTAGTAAAGATCTAGAACGCGCCATGAGAGAGCTGCAGGCCACTCATGCAGAAACAGTGCAAGAACTTGAGAAGACAAGGAACATGCTAATTATGCAGCATAAGATTAATAAAGACTATCAGGTAATGCAACACACGGACTTGGGAGAGTAAGTTTCCTCTAATGTTCCACGAATGATCTACTTTCCTAAACCGTATCATGCAGTGTCTTGTTATAATCTGTGGTCATGTGTTATCACATGCCTGGAAGCTTGCCTTATAACTAAATCCTTAGAATAAATAGTAGTTTCAAAACAAATAAAAATTTTTACATCCCTGATTTTAGAGAGCAAATGGTGGCGATGAACTCACCTTGACTAGTGTTAGCACATTCTCCAAGTGGGTTGTAGTGGTTCTGAAGTCCCACACAGCCATGTCATACGCAACCACAACAAACGAGAAAGTCACCTCCACAAAAAGGGATCTAGACTTCTTTGATTTCACTTCTGATTTTTTGAACAATCCTAAACGTGATTTTCTAAGCTGTAAGCTATGTGAGGTCAAGAAACTGGTTTACAGCTCCTGGCATCTCCAGGATCTAGAAAATGCTTGAGTGATACTTGCTTTAAAAAAATGAAAATGGAACTAATCATAAATGTTAAAACTCGTTATGTCTCATTTTTGAGATGGAAGTTGAGGCAGTGACCCAGAAGATGGAGAATTTGCAGCAAGACTATGAACTCCGAGTGGAACAGTATGTTCATCTCCTGGACGTCAGGGCTGCACGCATCCAGAAACTGGAAGGTACAACGTGCGCAATTCATTGTCTGCACATGATGGGTTTATAATAGTTGAAAATGTCATCCAAACCTACGCTCACCATTGCTTTTTGCCCTTCTTTTTTTCCAGTTTATAACTATAATAGTAATTCACCAGAAAGGCTGTTTTTCTCTGCTTCTTTTCTACTCAGGAATTTGTAGTCATTCCCTACTGCTTTTTGAGTTCAGTGTTGCTTTCAGGCAAGATTTCAAAGTACTCCCTGCAGTGTCTCAGACTAAACTTACCACCTCATCTCTAATTTCTCTTTGGAGGAAGCTGCGCCTCTCAGCCAGACACACCTGCTTGCTCTTTGTCAGCTGCTTCTTGCTCAGCCCCATCACCATGCCTTTGTGCATGGTGAACCCCCTTTCTCCCCTGACTGCAAGATACACCCTTTCCTGCTTCAGAATCTCAGTGCAGGCCCGGCCAGGACTGGCCCCCATTCCTCCTCGCCATCCCTCTACTGGACATGCCCTTGCACTGTTTTTCAGACTTGAGCAAGTATGAGAACCACAGAGGGGACTTGTTTCAGTTGCGGCTCCCTGGGCCCTCCCCATGCACCTGGGACCCATGATTCTGTATATTTAGAAATAACTCCAAGCATTTCGGATACAGATGCAAGACTGTACTTTGAGAAAAATACCGCCTCGGCACTTACTACTGTCACTCTCGCGCACTCAGAAACTGTGTTTAGAGATTATATCATTTGCTTTCTTCACTGTCGGAGCTTTGCATAGTGTCTGTGACTCCAGGATAGGTTGTCTAATCAGAAGTACTTTATCTCTCTTTCATGTCCCTTGCTTTACAATGCTTAATTCAATGATCTATGCCAGCAGTGAGCTTACACTTAAAAATTACTGAGGATCCCAAAGGCCTTCTATTTAATGGGCTACACTTATAATGCTTATCATATTAAAAATTAAAAGTGAGAAATTTAAAAATAGTTGTCATGTTAAAATAATAAATCCATTACATGTTAGCATAAATTACAGCAGTTATTTTTATAAAGCAATATTTTCTATACTACAAAGTAGTGAAAAGAGTGACAGTGTTTTAAATCTTTTTTTAATTTTTTAAATTGTTTAACATTTTTGCAAATCTCTTTAGTGTTTGGCTTAATAGAAAAAAGCTGTTATATCATATAAAAACAGTTTTTATATCTGCTTCTGTATTGAATCTGTTATGATGTCACATACCATGTAGGTTCTGGAAAACTTCATTTTATACTCATGAAAGAATAAGAATGAAAAAAGCAAATAACATCTTTGTATTATTTTTTAAATAGTTCTGATCTCACAAACTTTCAAAACAGTTTCAGGTACCCTAAGGGGTTCCCAGACCACACTTTGCAAACCACTGCTCTAAGTGGAAGGGCTCAATAAATATCTTAATCCTGCTGAACGGGGTTTCCAGAAATCACAGAGCAGTGTGTACCGTTTATTTCAAGCAGTACTCAGTAAGTTTGCTTACTGGAGTTTTCCTTAATAGCAGGGAGGTCACTGAGCTCGGTATTTCATCCCTTTCTCATCTCACTAAATCTTTACCATGTATTTTATCTGTTCCCTCAGTTCATTGATTCAGTCCATAAACATGCCCAAGCTCCTAAGGCAGCCTAAGCAAGGCGCTAGGTGGTGAGAACAGGAGCAGGCGCGCAGCCCGGGCCCACCCTCAAGGAGCTCACAAGATCTCACAAGCGAATGGGCGGGTTTCTGTGAAGACTGTAGACCTGGGAAAGTGCAAAAGGAACTGAGCACAGCTGAGGAAAGGACGACTGCCTGTTTGTTTATACCCGGGGATTCAGGGAGGACTCCGCACACTAGGTTGGGAGTGTTAAAGATGCCGAGCTCACCGCTAAGTGAAAGCAGTGGCAGGCGCGGGCCAGAGATGAGGCAGCTGAAAGGGCGTGAGTGGGGAGCGCCGCCGTCCATCTGGGAAACTGCGTGTGGAGCCTCCGCATGGGAACCCGGGAGCAGGAATCACGAAGGCCCTGTTTACCATCCCGAAGAGTGGGGGCCTTACTGACCAGGAGAACCCCTGAGGGCGTTTTAAAGTAGGGGTAGCGCACCCAGATCTGCATGGTGGAGACTGTGCTTTAGGTATTGGGAAGTCAGATAGAAAGGAAAGAAGCAGTTCCTAACTACCTGGGTAACAAGCACTAGATTACACGTGTGAGTAAGGCAGTGTCAGTGGCGATAACAAGGACAGGCATATTTGATGGGGACTTAGGAAACAGTGCTGCCTGTGGCCCCACAGGTGTGGGGAGGGGAAACTGGAACGACTCTGGTACCTACCTGAGGTAACTTGGTGAATGACAACACCATTGCTTGAGTGCAAAATCAGAAATAACTGCAAGACAATAGGGTACATTCTGTTTCTGATATAGTGAGTTTGATGTGCCGCAGGGATGTCTGCAAAGGAGGGCTCAGCAAGCCGTTAGATGCCTGGGTCTGGACTTCAGAAAAGAAATCTGAATTAAAAAATAGAAACCTGAGCATATTGATACTCAGCGTATTGATAATAGCGGAAATCATAAAAGGGAATGAGCTTACTACCCATGGGAAGACAGTCTGGGAGGAGGGCAAAAACAGAACCCCAGCAAGCCAACAGAAAGGAAACCCTCAGCCCGGCTGGCATGGCTCAGCAGTTGAGCATCAACCTAGGGTCCAGGAGATCGGGGTTCGATTCCCTGTCAGGGCACATGCCTAGGTTGTGGGCTCGATCCCCAGTCGGGTGTGCCGAGGCAGCCAATCAATGACTCTCTCATCATTGATGTTTCTTTCTCTCTCTGTCCCTCTCCTTTCCTCTCTCTGAAATCAATAAAGATATATTTTAAAAAGAAAGAAGAAAAGGAAACCCTATAGACGAGAAGAGAGACAGGAGGAGTAGCAGGACGGATGCTGATGTGGAAGCCCAGGGGGAACAGAGCCCACAGAAGAGAAGGTGGTCATCCGTGTCAGTGACACAGGAAACCAAGGACTGCAAGGACCAAAGTCCATTCGACCTAGCAGTTGATTGGTTATTGGTGACCTTTCCCTGAGTAGTTTCACAGGAGAAGCAAGGCAAATGCTGTTTGCGGGGCTTGAAGAGTGTTAGATGAGTTGGAGACAGTGTGAATCCCTCTTCCTAGAAATGTGGATGTAATGGGGAGAGGTATTTAGAGCTGTATCTTTTTTAGAGAAGTGTAATTAACATAACTTTAAACCATATAATTTAAAGTATACACTTTGGTGAGTTTTGGCCTGTGCACACCTATGAGACCATCACCATAACCAAGATAACAAACATACCATCACCCCTTCAAATACAGTAGAAAAGTATATACAGGGTGGGGCAAAAGTAGGTTCACAGTTTGTATGGAAAATAAGGCAATAATTAATAAGTAATCATACAAGAATAAACTGTGTTTCACGGACCCACAGTTGTGAACCTACTTTTGCCCCGCCCTGTATTTTAACAGGCTGCCGGGCAGGAGCCCGTGGGAAGAGAAAGTGACCAGGAGAGAAGGTGGGGCCCAGGTATTTTCCTCAGCTGCCGGTGCAGAGGCCGTTTCCTTCCTTGTTCCTTTCCATGGGACAACCTGTATTACAACTTAAGTTGTCATTTTGTTGTTTAATAAGCAATGTCAAAACAAATGAAGAATTTCTGCATAATGCAATATTGTTTACAGAAAAGCAGTATAGTCATAGAGTTTAAGATGGAGGCATTCACCAAAGCGCTCAGACTTCCTACCACTTCAAAAGCCACTTCGTATCTTCCTATGTCAATATTTTGAAATCTCTAAACCGTGTGTCTTCTCTTGCAGCCCAGTTAAAGGATATTGCCTATGGCACCAAGCAATACAAATTTAAACCAGAAATCCTGCCAGATGACTCTGTTGATGAATTTGATGAAACCATTCACTTAGAGCGAGGAGAAAACCTATTTGAAATCCACATCAACAAAGTAACCTTTTCTTCTGAAGTGTTGCAGGCGTCTGGAGATAAAGAGCCTGTCACTTTCTGTACCTACGCTTTCTATGATTTTGAACTACAGACAACTCCTATAGTGCGAGGCCTTCACCCGGAGTTCAACTTTACCTCTCAGTACCTTGTTCATGTTAATGACCTGTTTTTACACTATATTCAGAAGAACACTGTCACTCTTGAGGTCCACCAAGCATACAGCACAGATTATGAAACAATTGCAGCATGTCAGTTGAGATTCCATGAAATTCTGGAAAAAAGCGGTCGAATATTTGGCACAGCAAGTTTGGTTGGTAAGTACAATTTTATAAACTTTGGCTGTTAGAATCACTAACATGGTTTATATACTAATTTGGTGTTCCTTGTTAGTATCTTTCACAGATTCAGGGTGCCTTCAGGGTAAGGACACCATTCTCTGATGTAGCTGCCCATAGATGTTGGGACTACCCCAAATGTCTTGATGATGTCAGCACAATGGCTGCTAATTTTATAAAAGCTTTTAAGTGCAAATGTTTATTTATGATATTGATACTCTTGTTTGATTAAACATTAAGTGTAGTACATTCACCAAATATTTTTTAAGAGTGTATCTTGTTATCATTGTCACTAAGTACTGAGAATACAGTGGTCAGTGGTAAATAATACAGACAAAGCCCCTGCCCTCATATAGCTTACCTTCTAGAGGGGAAGACAGGCCACAGAACAAATATATACATGTCATCACATATGATGAAAAATGATCGGGGAAAGCAGCTCAAGAGAGGGCTGGGAGGTTGCTACTTCAGATAAGGACTTCCCTGTGGGGTGACATTGGTAAAGACCTGAATAAAGACCATGCCTGGACCAGGGGAGTGAACCACAAGTGCAGAGGCCCTGAGGCAGGACCAGCAGGAAGGCCAGGGGCGTGAGCAGAGGTGAGATTTAAGAAAGGCAGGGACCAGACCCCCTTGTAGAGCCTGTAGGTCCTGGTGAGGAGTTTGGGTTTGATTTTTTCCCCTCTGAATGATGAAAGTCAATGGAGGATTTTGAGGATGGAAGTGACATGGTCACGTATAGGTTTTAGGAAACCACCTGGGTGCTGCAGGAAGAAAAGTCTGTATGGACCCAGAGAGGAAATAAGGCCATTATCAGGCAGCTCTTGCATTAATCTGTAAAAAGAGGGTGGTGGCTTGGATTAAGATGGTAATGAAGGTGGTGATAAGAAGTGCTTATAAGTATATGTTTGATTAACTCTTTTTCCAAGATTTGCTTATCAATTGAATGTGGAGTAGTGAGGGAAATACAAGAGGCAAGACTTTCTGGCATGAGCAGCTAGGAGAATGGGGAGGTGTTTGTTGAGATGGGCCTGGGAAAGGGACAAATGTGAGGAAGAACATCAAGAATTCTATTTGAATAAGTTAAGATTGACCTGCCTGCCAGACAGCAAAGTGGAGATGCCACGTACGCTGTTGGCGACATTAGGCTGAGGTCATGGACAGAGATATAAAAGTGGGAGTCATTGGCATATAGAATATATTTTAAGCCTTGAGCCTAGTTAATATCACATGGAGAGTGAATGTACATAAAAAAGAGAAGATGATGGACTGAGCCTTGGGAAACTCCAAAACTTAGGGTTCAGGAAGAAGAAGAGCCAGGAGTGGCTGTGAAGTAAGAGGTAAACCCAGAGTATCCAACACCCTAGAGGCCAAGTAAAGAAAACATTTACTTGGGGAGGGAATTTTATTTTATTGTTTGAGCAATTGATTGCATAGGTAATATATTCACATAATTCAAAAACAAAAAGGCACAGAAATTTAGACCGTAAAATGTCTATCTCCCACCTGTGTCCCCAGCTGCCCTGGGTTTTTCCACCAAAGGCTACAGATTCTTCCCCAAAAATTGTATGCATATTTAGACAAATATGTGTATGCATTAATATTCTTCTTTTAGGACAGTTTTTAAAATGATGGCAGATATGAACCATGTTATTGATTGATGAGAATTATATGTTGATGAGAATGATCCATTAGCAAGGAATAAGTTGATGAAGTAGGAGGGAATAGGGGTAATATTTTTAATAATATGTTATGTTCAGGAAAATTTATGTATAGAATATTATCTATTCAACCATTTTTGAGTACACATTATGTGCCAGTCCCTCTGGTAGGAATATATCCACAGAAACCACAGCCCTTGCCCTCAAGAAACTAACAGTGTGGTGGAGAAACAGATTGTGAACAGACAGTTATGTCCCAGCAGTCAGTGCCCTGATAAGGACATATTCTTCCTTTCTGTGAAGGAAGCATAGAGAGCTGTTAAGTCTCCCAGGAGCCACAGAGGAAACCTTCACAGAGAAAGAGAGATGAAGAGCTGCCCAAGTAGAAAGGAATACTGAGGGTGTGCAGGGCAGTCATACAACGGTATATTACACACTGTGTATGTTCGGTGTAGCCATGGCTTTTTTCCCTATTCTTGTGATACGGTAGAGTGGGAGGGTGCCAAAGATTTTCTTTTTAAAAAATGTTTTACTGATTTTTAGAGAGAGAAGGAGGGAAAGCGAGAGGGGAGGGAGAGAGAGAAACATCAGTGAGAGAGAAACATCCGTCGATTGGCTGCCTCCTGCACGCCCCCTACTGGGGATCATGCTCACAACCCGGCATGTGCCCTGACCGAGAATCGAACCAGCAACCTCTTGGTACATGGGTCAGTGCTCAACCACTGAACCACACCAGCTGAGCCAATGATTTCTTTAAGTTGCATTAAGATGTGGAATATCATATTTATAATTTGGAGGTTTCATATTGTATCTGTCAGACTTCAGTGAGTACAACTTGTCTCTTTAAAAGTACTACAGCATCAAAAAGAGTCTGTGGAGTATTTGGTTCAATACTTAGATTTTTTAAGTGTTTCACAAGGATTGAAATAGTATAAATTGGAAGATCTCAAACAGTTTGTTCTTTAATAATATCTAACATACAGCGAAACTCATACTTGCAGAAGTAATTTTATTTTCTTCATCTCTGCTGTTTGCCAGTCACACATCATTTGTGCATGTCACATATTATTTTACTCAGTATAAAATTTATAGTTTTAATGTATAGTACCATTGATGTGTTTTTTACTGGTATATATTTCGATTTATGGGACTGTTTTAACAGTGAGTTATATATTGATTTGTAGGAACTAAAGAAGACATCCCAAATTTTGGCGCAGTAGAATACTGGTTCCAATTAAGAGTTCCCGTGGACCAAGCAATTCGACTTTATCGAGAACGGGCAAAGGCTTTGGGATATATAACATCAAATTTTAAGGGGCCAGAGAAAACGCAATGGGTAAGCTTGTTTGACTTTAAGACACTTTTATGACACAGAAATTTTATAATGTTCTTTCTATGCCATACTTTAAACTGAAATTATTTTCTTTCACAGCCATCAAGTGGCTTTTTCTAACTTTTTATTTTGAAATAATCCTAGACTTGCAGGAAGTAGCAAAAATAGTCCAGAGAAGTCCTGTGTCCCCTTCACAGTTTGTCCCAGTTGTAAGATCTTACATAGCTGTAGGACAATATCAAAACCAGGAAATGGACATTGGTACATTAACTAGGAGAAGACCATATTCAGATTTTGTCAGTTTCTATGTGTGGGGGAGGAGGAATTCTGTGCAGTTTATCCTGTGTATATATTTATGACACTACCACCACAATCAAGATACAGAATTCTTCCATCACCACAAAGGCACCTATATGTGTGCTACCCGCGACACTCAAGAAATAGAACTGCAGTACGATCATCACACGTCAAGTGACTTTCATTCCACTCTACTGTTAGGGAAGCACGTAGCTATTATTGGACTACAAAATGAGTTTTCTCACTGAGAACGGGCCATTTAAATGCAGTTCTTTAGGTTCAAACTATGTTTCATGAAGTCTTAATGGCCATATTTCCGAAAGAAAAAATACCATGATCCAGTGAATGCAGAAAGCACTGAATTAAACAAAGTTAAATAGAATCCTCGACTTCAGGTTCTCGTTTATAACGTGACTCTCAAGAGGAAGCATAAAACATGAAATTCTGTGGAGTTACAAAGGGATAGAATATCATAGAAACATTGTGGAACGTCCGCTCAAGTCTTAATTACCTTTTTCCATTTGGAACTGCCCTCACTCCCAGCCCATGGGGCTGGAAACCCCAGTGGCAGGCTTTATAAAGATAAACATGATCCTGTTCTCTCCCACTCGCCACCCAGCTATAACTAATGATTCGGGAATATGCACCTGACCCCAGTTCAGCCAGTCAGATTCTGCTTCCTGAGATAGAGAGAAAGCAAGACTCTCCATGCCTGGAACATGCAAAATGAGGAGCTTCTACCATGTTAACCAGCAAAGGAAAGAAAACGGGTCTGGAAGAGAGAATCGTGAGCAAGCACAGGGAGAAACAGAAGCTGAGCGGAAAGGAAATTCTCGTGGTTTCCAGTGCTGTTGCCTTCCCATGGCCCAACCACATTTCTGCTTTAACAGTTCCGTGAAATAGCTCTTTAGCCCTATGTGAAAGTCTTTTTTTTTGTTGTTATATTTGCTAGATGGAATTAGTTTCTGTAACTTTCAATTGAATGGGCGCTGTCCCGTGCACCAAAAGGTTGCCAGTTCAATTCCTGGTCAGGGCACATGCCCAGGTTTCAGGCCGCTTGCCGAGTAGGGGTGTGCAGAAGGCAGCCAATAGATGTTTCACTCCGACATTGATGTTTTTCTCTCCCTCTCCCTGTAAAAATCAACTTAAAATAAAAAGAAGAACCATTACTAATAGAACATTGATTCCCAAACTTAGGAAAGAATGGCACCCTTTCCCAGAGATCATCTTTCTGGACAAACTTTGGGAAATGCTGTTGTGGAAAAGGGAACTAGAAATAGAAAAACCAAATTATTCATTTAGTTTTGTGGTTTAAAGGTCTTTAGACTCCCAGTTTCTGGCGTATTTACTGTTGGAATTTTGGCTTTTGTAGGTACACTTGGGAAAGATGTGGAGGGAGAGCTTTGTAAATCATTCCACTCAGCCTTATATAGCTGAATGCAGACTAGGCCTGGGAAAGCGGTATTGTGAGTCCCTCCTCAGATTCCCTTCTCCACACCACCAGATGTCTCCACGAAGGAGATTAGGACTGATCCTATCATTCCTCCTCCAGTAAACTTCTCTAAAGTCAGAGGTCCCACATGCTCCATCCTGATTCAGATATGCAGTGAAAGGGGCGTCCCTTTGTGTAAGGTTGAGAATTCTCCAACACTAAACTGAACGAGGCACTGACACACTAACATTTCTTTGCTCCAGATCACACCAGCGACGGTTAGTTAACAGTCAGTATTATTGTTTGCTTACGTGCCTGTGCACTGTCTGCCTGAGCAAAAGGGACCATAGAGTAGTTTCTAGCTCTGCCTAATGAGTCCTTTTGTTCATATCCCTTCTGAAATGGCCTCCCAATTCTAGCTTTTTATCCCCCCAAGGCTTATCTCTGATTCTGTTCTCTTGTTCTTATTGCAGTTGTACTGTGATATACTGGCTAATTTGGGGCTCAAGATGAGGGCCAACCCAAATATAACATAATTATCTCTCTGGGTGGGGCCCATCAAATTCACTGGATTCTCACTTAAGAATGGGATAAAACCAAATAGCTGGCATGATCGAAGGATTGCCTCTTAATAAAATTGTGAACTGGAGAACATTGGTCTTTGGACCCATCTGCTCACTTTACTCAGTTATTAAATAGAATTAAAGACCATCAGATTAACTTTTTTTGGTTTTATTTGGTTTGGGCAGCAATCTCTGCATGTATGTTCAGTCTTCTATGTTTGTTGCTAATAGCATAGGATCATCTGTTCACACGTTACAGTGAATATTGGTTTTGAATAAGAATTACGAGTCTTACTGAGAAATTCACTATGAAGTGAAAATATGCAGGTTTTCTCCATTTACAAAGTTATTTTGTTTGGGGGTTGGCAGCTACTGTTTATCTTTTTATTGTATACTTACTATAATATAAATATGTATGTTTTTCCAGTTAAGTCAGCAAGCACCGAAAACTGCTCAGCTCAGTTCTACTGATTCCACAGATGGCAACTTAAACGAACTTCATATTACAATAAGATGTTGCAACCACCTGCAGTCCCGAGCAAGCCACCTTCAACCACACCCATATGTTGTGTACAAGTTTTTTGATTTTGCAGACCATGACACAGCCATCATTCCCAGTAGCAATGATCCACAGTTTGATGATCATAGGTGTTTCCCAGTGCCAATGAATATGGATTTGGATCGATACCTTAAGTCAGAGTCTCTGAGTTTTTATGTGTTTGATGATAGTGATACCCAGGAGGATATTTACATAGGAAAAGTCAATGTCCCTCTAATTTCATTGGCACATGACAGGTGTATCTCAGGTAAACCTATTTCTTAATCTGTGAAATTGTAAAAACAAACCTAAATTATACCTTAGTGTTACAAATATGTTGTTCTGTTTATGATTAATCTTCCTAACTGTCTCAGATAATCTTTGAGCCTATAACATTATATTTTTTGAGCTATTTTTTTAGTAGTTGTTCTAGGCATTACAATATTTATCTTAGCTTATCACAGTCTACTTAAAATTAATACTAACAATTCCATTGAAATATAGAAGGTCTGTCCCAATATAATTTCATTTCTTCCCCCTCCTTTGTGCTTGTGTCATATATACCTCTGTCAGAGACCCAACAATATAATGTCATAATTATTGCTCTATATAACCTTATATTGTTTAAAGAAATTGCGAGAAGGGAGAGTATACATATTTATGGAGATGGTTTTATATTAATTTATGTATTTATCACTTCTGATATTCTTTATTTCTTCCTCTAAGTCTACTGTCTGGTGTCACTCCCTTTCTCCAATATCGCTTCATTTCCTCCCAGTCCTTTGTGCTACCACTTTCATATATTTTCTGTCTTTATATAAGTCCAACAATATTATTTTACAATTATTGTTTTATGCAGTTGTCTTTTAAACCAGTTAAGAGAAAAAATTAGGAAAAACATATATTCTATCTTTTATAATTACCTATGTAATTACCTTTATTGTTCTATTCCTTTGTATTGATTTGAGTTACTATCTGGTCTCACTTTCTTTCAGCCTGAAGAACTTCCTTTAATATGCCTTATGAGTGAGGTCTTCTGGGAATGAATTCTCTCATTGTTATCCGGGAATGTCTTTATTTTACTTTTACCTTTTGAAGGACAGTCTTGCTGGATACAATATTCTTGGTCATCAGTTATATTTTTCTTTAAGCACATTGAGTACATCAGATAACTGACTTCTGACATCTATTGTTTCTGATAAGAAGTCAGCTGTTATTGTATTAGGTTCCCTGAAGTATCCAGATATAAATCCCTTTGTGCTTACCCTGCTTAGAATTTGTTGAGCTTCTTTATATGTAGGGTGTTGTTATGTAACAAATTTGGGGAGAGTTTTTGCCATTATTTCTTGAATTATTTTTTTCTTCTTCTTGGACTCCCATTATATATATGTTCATATGTTTAATGGTGTCTGTCCCACAGGTCTCTGAGGCTCTATTCATTTCACCTCTTCAAATTTGATAATCTCTACTGGCCAATCTTCAGGTTCACTGATTCTTTCTTCTGCCAGCTCAAATCTCCTACTGAGCCCTCCTATTGAATTTTTTCGTTTCAGTAATTGTACTTTTCAACTCCAGAATTTCTATTTAGTTTTCTTTTTAAAAATAATTTCTATATCTTTATTATATTCTCTATTTTATAAGTCATTGTAACCACACTTTCCTTTAATTCTTTAAATATGTTTTTTTTTAGTTCTTGGTATATATTTATAATAGCTGCTCTGAGGTCTTTATCTGCTAAGTCTAACATCTGGACACCCTCAGAAAGTATCTATTGATGGATTTTTTTCCTGTGTAAACATCACACTCTCCAGTTTCTTTGTCTCTCTCTCTCTTTCTCTCTCTTCTTTCTCTCTCTCTCTCTCCCCCCCCCCTTTTTTTCCTTTAAAGTTGGACATTGAGGATACATTGTAGCAACTCTGGATTCCAACTTCCTTTCTCCATAGAGTGATTATTGTTGCTGTTTTTGTTTGTTTGGTCAGCCTGTTCTGACTCCTGCTGTTCTTACTGAGGTTCAATAGATTTTCTTGAATAAGTGCTTTTCAATTTGTTGTACACCTTTGATCAATTTCCAGAGGCTTTAAATGGTGGTTTTTGATCATTTTGATTTTTATGGGAAGGATTTACTGAGCTCTTCATTCAACCATTCTTGGAGTCTCACCTATGCCTGTCATAGAAGTTTATCACTTCCCTATATTCCATCTGTATCCTTCTACCTAAAGTCTAGAGTTGTTTTTGTTTTTTCTTTCCCAGCCAGCCATTAAAAGACATGTCATACACTTGAGGACAAAGTAAAAGATACCTCTAAACAAAAGTTATGCTTGAAATATAGGTGTGTGTTTTTCAAGTCAGGGATTTTTCATACAGAAAAATTTAGTATAATGATTAAAATTTGTGACTCAATATTACATAGATAGGTAGGTGATACTTTTTATTTACTGCTACATGTTTTAGATAGTTTATCTGATGGACATTTTTTTGGTATGCTACTATTTGGAGTAATTTGGAGTAAATCCTAATAAAATATTTTAAATTATAATAAAATTATATAGTAATATAAAGACTCATTTAGATATGTCAACTATTTGGAATTTTGAAGTTTTAATATATTTCTCTACAGAGACAAGTCTTTTGCAAGATTATTCAAATCAAAGTGAAGGTTGATATTTGAGCTATAACCTAGATAATATCTTGGAGGAAGGCTAAGAATTTTGAATAATTTCTGAATTTCTTTTCAGTGGGTTAAAATATTTATAAGTTAATTTTCTCAAGTCTGATGAATCAGTATTATCATTGAGGCCTTAACTTCTGAAAGTGTACTTGAGAGCTGAACCTATCATACATCCTTTTGTCTTTATTTTATTCTCCAAGTCATTTGGGTTGTGAGTAAAAGCCAAAATTATTTTTTAAGTTGTGGGTAGTTCTCCTTAATTATTCTGGTAATAAAACTTTAGCATTAATTAAAACTATTTTTTTGTGATTTGACAGGAATATTTGAGTTAACAGATCATAAAAAGCATCCTGCAGGAACCATTCATGTTATATTAAAATGGAAATTTGCATACCTCCCACCGAGTGAATGCATAACATCCGAAGACCTAGGAAAATTCATCCACAAAGAAGAGTCAGAAGTTGTTCAAAGACTACCTCCAACATCCTCTGTGAGCACATTACCTATAGTGAGTAACAGTGACTTTGAATTTCTTGTAAAACTTTATAGACACAAAAACAGAAAAAGTAGCAGAAGCCTTATCTAAAGTGGATGTTCCTCATACTCAGTTTGCCATGTCGGTTTATCTTAGGCACCAACACCTAAACCAAGACAGCGTGTAACAGCCATTGAGAAGAAGGTGTCCTTTGTGGATGATATTCCACCACATCAGAATTTTGTAAGTAGTAAACACTGAAAGTACTGATTATTTTCCTGTAACAAATATTGGAAATAAATGATATAGGTGTAGTATACCCTACCTGATTTAAACGAAACTTGGGTGAATGAAATGCCTTTTTTCTTCAAAATGTTAGCTTTGTAACTTGGTATTGGGTATAAGTGTTAACTGTTCTTACTTTTTGATCTGAACCTTCCTTTGGCCCCATGCCTTTCTCCAGCTATTGCTCTAATCTTTTGCTCCTCATTTACAAAAAGAAACCTCTTCAAAAATTGTTTTAATTTTGTTTCCCTTTCGTCATAGTGTTTCTTGAACTCACTGCGGTCAGACCTTACCCTGGTTAAAACCACTCTTACTGAGTGACAATGACTTTCATTTTACCATATCCAGTGGTGATCCAGTAGTCAATACCCCATCCCCATCTTAATCTTCCAGTAATATGTAACACATTGGCATACTTGTTCCCTCTTCTCTTGGCCTCTGGGATACCTCACCTTCCAAGTTTTTCTCAAGTTTACCAGTTATTCTTCCCACTCTCCTAGACCATACCTCTAAATGTTGAAGTGCCTCAACAGTCAAATGTCAGACCTAGACCTCTGCTCTTCTCAGTCTTTATTAATGTTAAGAGAGCTTTTCATTCCCCTAGTTTTAAAAAGCCTCTGTATACTGACACTCCCATACTCATAATCATCTGTCTTGATCTCACTGCCAATTCCAAATTTATTTTTTTACTGCTTACTTCATAAAGACTGAATTTCTAATGGGAATCTAAACTTAAAATTTCAAAACCCAAACCTTATTTCAACAACCCTCTTTCAAAGTTTTTCTCTTTCATTTTTTCCATTCTCAGTAAATGACACAGTCATTCACCAGTGGCACAGTCATGAAATTTTGGAGGCATACCTTTGACTCCTTTTTCTTACATCCCAAATCCAGTTCATCCACAAAACCTGTGAGCTGTACTTTCAAAATACACCCTATATTCACATCATCTCCACTTTTACCACCCAAGTCACCATCAGCTTTTTAAAAAATATTTTCTTTGTAATATAACTTCTATATAGTAAAGGACAAAAGTCTTAAACACACAGCTCAATGAATTTTTCCATATGCACAGATCTGTGTAACCACCACTCAGATCAAAATATTCTTTCTCTCCAGGGCTTAAAATAATATCTGACATATACAGAACATTTAATATATGTGTTCTAAGTAAATGGCCTCAATAATTATTACTCAGGCAGTGTTTTATAGCTAGCATTGATTGAATGCTTATTATCTGTCAGGCATAATTGAACTTACATTCATTGAACTCATTTAATCCTCACAACAACTTTATGTGGTTCATACTAGAATTATGTCCACTTAAAGATCAGGAAAGTAAATGTCTACAGAGGTTAAGTAATTTGCTCAAGATAAAAGTATTAGATCTAGAATTCAAACACAAGTAGCCCAATTCCTAAGTAAATTATCATTAATATAAAGAGACACGTATATGGAGATTTTGTTGCAACATTAACCACAGTAGCTAAAAATTTAGATAAATGTCCAACACTAGTAAAATGGTTCATTAAATCATGATACAGCCACTCAATGTAATATTATGTTGTCACTGAGGTTTTTTTCTTTAAAAAATGGTGATGTGAATTCTTGCATAGTTGTTGTGAGGTTGAATTAAGTTAATAATTGGAAAATACTTTATATACTAATCACCATAGCTCTGTTTTCCTATCTGTAAAAGAGGTACAACCTAGATTATTATAGTTTGGTATCATGGCAAAAAGCAGTCAGCAAATAATTACAACTTCTGTGGCTCTGGCTATTATACTTTTTAAAGGATTATTTCTACTCTATATTTCATTGGCCTAATAAAGCTTATTTTTGTTTTTCCTGCTTAAAATAAATTTATGCTTACCTAGAGTTTCATATCAGGAGAAAATTTTATGTTACAATGTTAAGTTTTTTAATGTAACAGGATATATTATATTTACAATATAATTATCACTGTATAGCCAAAATTTATTATTTGCATTAAAATTCAGTTAGAAAGAATTTGAAATTTAACTGGTTAATAATAGATATTATCATTGAATAATGGGAATGTGGATTTATATTAATTTCTTTTATATTTTTTTTGTTTAACTTTTACATTTTCTATATTGGGCATGTTTCCTTTTAAAATTGCCAAAATGATAGCCCTGGCCAATAGCTCAGATGGTTAGAGCATCATCCCCATACACCACTGTTGCGGGTTTGATCCCGTCAGGACACATACAAGAATCAACCAGTGATGCATAAATAAGTGGAACAGCACATTAACGTTTCTCTCTCGCTCTGTCTCTCTCTCTTTCCGTCTCCCTCTCTCTTTCTCCCTCTCTCTAAAATCAATAAAAAAAAATTTTCATGACAAACTATATTTTAACAATAAACATCAGTTTATGAGCCATGGAAAAATGGTTGACTATTAAATTGATAGAGAGCATGTACCTAATCTATCATGTACAACTTTTAATTACGTGAGTAATGTATAATTATCATAGAAATATTAGAAAATAAAAATAAGCAAGCAAGCAAGCAAGCAAGACAGCAAGATACAGTTTTCCCAAATCTGTGTATCAGAGATAAAATTTTGATGAAGTTCCTTTTATACTTTTTTCCATGGAAATGTACACACACGTTTGTTTGTTTGCAAATTTGTTTTTTAACAAAACGCTATACAATTATATATGTTGTTGTATAACTATGTTTTTTACTCAACACTATATCATATACTCTCTTCAGTATCAGTAAGTACAAATCTATATTATTAGGTTTTTCATGGTTACATAAAACTTTGATATTTGGATGTACCACATTTGATTTAATTAATGCCCTATTGGACATTTGCATTGTTTTCACTTTTTTGAGATTATAAACAATGCTTTAATGAAATGCACTTGTAGTTCTTAAGCTGTATATATATTATACTATAAAGAATATCAATCATTTTACTAAAATGCACTATTTCACTGTCCTATGGGTAACTACTATATTTGCTCCTAATTTTTTTTAGTATTGTTTTATATACATATTAATATAATAATATAATATAATATAACATAACATAACATAACATAACATAACATAACATAACATAACATAACATAAATGTAAAAGTCTTAGGATGATTTGGGATTTAGTAATAATCCATGCATGTTTTCACATTAATATAAGGAGCCTTCTACTCCTCCTGAGGATAGGAAGGAAATTTCACCAGAAGTGGAGCATATACCAGAAATAGATATTACTATGCCAACTGTGTCCCATACTCTCAAGGTATGTATTTGTATAAAATTATTTCAAAATATTTAATTTGGTTCTTAAAGACTCTATCTTTGTATTGACATGGATCAGGAAATCATAGCATTTATCTTATTTTTTTATATTTTTCCTTGGAATAGAAAAATAAAAAATATGACTAGTGTATCAGCTACAATTATACTGATATTAGCATAATATCAAAGAGGTATGTCAATTAATGTAAAATTCATTTTGAAATTAATGTATTTTTCATTCTTAGTTTATAATTAGATTTTCATTTATCTGCATGTCTTTATTTGTACAATTTAAGCAATTGTTTTTGAATGAATCATATATATTGCATGTCTGTGTATTTAAGTCTCAGGTTTTCATGCTTTATTATTCAAGGGCTTCAGCAAAAATGCTGCAAATGTGATCTAATCAATGATAAAAATATCAGCGTGCCCTCCTTTCTCCAGGTCTCTCAAGAAAGCCGTGTCGTTAAGATGAGAGAGAACACTGAGAACACGCCACTAGGGAAAGGTGGTGATGTGTCTTTGCTGTCCCAGGGCCAGCTTGCAGAGCCAAGTGTGACTTCTTCCGAAGATGAAACAGAAATAACTGAGGAATTGGAGCCGGGAGGTGACTGTCTTTTATGAATTGACAGTATTTATTTAACTTTTAGCTTGATTTAATAGTGTGCCTCATAGAACATCTTTGTTTAATAGTGGACCTACTCTGTGATACCCATTTCTCGGTAGAAATGATGGGTGCAGTTCAGTGTAGTCAGCTGTGATCAGGTAGAATAGTTACAGCTCTCTCATTTCCGCTTGGGTGCCACAATAGAATGCAAGTATTATTGCCAACCATGCTCCCAATTTATATATTAAGTGGCTTTATATTCTCTTCGGGTTCAGAGCTGTCATCTGGACTGTTCTGGAGGACTTGACTTTTGAAAAATTAAAACTAAGAACTTAAACCAAAAAAAAAAAAGACAACTTACAACATGATTTAACTTATATAAATAAGTAGAAAAGCAAATTAATGTATGTATAGTGACAGAAAGTGTTTAAGGCATTGCCTGGGGAAGGACAAATGGGAAGAGACCACAAGGCATGAGGGAACTTCTTGGTGATGGGTTTGTTTGTAATCTTAATTGTGGTGCTGCTTTCACGGAATTATATATGTCAAAATATCAAATTTTGCACTTTAAATGCGTGTGGTTTATTGGATGTCAACTTTACCACAATAAAGTTGTAAAACTTTAAAAAATATTTTTAAATAGTAATATAGCTTGGTTCTCACACAATATTATTTGTTAAGCTGTTGGAAAGCATCTATTACCTTGTCCTCTTTACAAAATTATTTTTAAGTTTATACTAGAACAAGACATATTTTTATTTCCTTTGTTTCTACTAAAACTAAACTTGGAATTTTCAATTTTTTTTTTCTAAAATGTAATGTAAATGTAAATATCTTTGCTGCTAAAAGAGGTTCAGATACAATTATCATATTGTTCTTTTAAGGTTGTCTTTATAATGTATGCATATTTCTCTCCATTTCACGAGGTGTAAATATAACTCGTCTAACAGATTTAAACTACTGAAATTTTATTTTTAACAGATGAAGAAGACAGATCAGCTTCTGACAGTGATGAGTGTGTTATTCCAGGTCCTGTCTCCGAGAATCTCAAGCAGGTCAGTAACTTGATACCAATTAGGTATGTTCTGAAGTAAAGTTGCTTTTCCTTCGTAGTATATCAGTCTTCATATATGAACATCTTAAGTCAAAAAAATTTCTGGGAGAAATTTAGTGCATTATCATAATCTTATTCAAGTAATCATCTAGTATAAGAAAAGTTTGTTGACAGTTTCACTATGTAAGGGGCTATAACATCTAAGCATTATTTTTGCTTACATGTTAGAAGTACCTAACATTCAATAGCTTCAAAAGGTATTGCTAAAAACAGTTGACTTCCTTGACTCCTTCTCAGAACCGTTGTTCAAGGATGAATTAAATCAAGTCTGAACTTTAAAGAATTCAGAATGTGAGATGGCATTTAAAACTATAATCACGTGTATATGTGAATTTATAGATTCTTCATATCTAAGTATGTCTACTGATAAACTGTTAAAGTTATTTCATTTCTGCTAAAAAAAATTAAATCTTTTTAGAAGATAACCCTGTAGGTATATTTTGCATGTTTTGTAGCACATTGCTGAAAAGTAGTATGCAACTCGAAACTCTGAAAAGAAAGTTATACTTTCACTTATGTGGGAAGTATACCTCTTAGCAGAGCATTTTCTATTGTAAAGGGGGATAAGAGTTTTATAAAGTAAACGTAAGTAAAGGGAAAATTCTAGCTTTTTCTATTCATCTGCATTACTTTTCTTGAAATGATTAATTGTACTTTTTCCCTAGAATCTTTATTGGTAAGAATTGCAATACTTTTTTCAGTTCTTAAATTTTTCAGCTTAATCTCTCTGCAGAACAAACCCATAGAACAAAATGTTTTCGTTGTCACAGATGTCTCCGTAGAGAAATTCTTTGTTTCTGTGATTGATAACTGCAAACAAAAGAGTTCATCTGTCCAAATTCTTATTATTGTTGTTTTTATTATATAATTATTAACTATAATAACATATCTAACCTGTAACATCCTGATACCTGGAATCTTTTTTGTTCAAAATTGATAAATTAAGGAAGGAATTTTACATATGGCTGCCTGAAGGCTTTTAATTATAATATTTAGTTCAGTTTAATTTTTTGCTTTATCAAATCTAAAATTATTAAATTATTTATCAAACTACTGTATAGAAAAATTTTTACCCCTATTAGAAAATTTTGATGATAGAAATCAATGGGAAAATGGGAAAATGGACTTCTTGTGTGGGAGTTGGCTTTATAGCCATTTGTATTATTCGGGATTTTCCAGAGAAACAGAACCAATAGGAAGTATGTATATAGAAAGGGACTCATTATAAGGAATTGAGTCACATGATTTTATCCTATAGTTACTAGAGAGACAATGCAATAGTTAATTTTATTTCATAAATAATGTATTCACCATCTAAAAGTAACTAGCAAAATATGGGAAAATGTTATCTCAACTGTACCTTCTTAGACCAGTCATTCTCAAGTAGGGTGATTTGGTTCCCCAAGGACCATTTGGCAATGTCTGGCAACATTTTTGGTTGTCACACTGGGAGGGACTGCTGCTGGTATCTAGTGGGTAGAGGCCAGGGTTGGTGCTAAACATGCTACAGTGCACAGAGCCCGCAACAAAGAACTATCTGGCCCCAGCCATCAATAGTGCTGAGGTTGAGAAATCCTGTGTTAGACCTACAGCAGAGCCATGGGACCACTGACAACACTGAGAGCATCTCCTGGATTTGTATATTGCCCTTAACTAAGGTAGAATAAAGAACTTCGATTTCATAGAGAACTTTAGTGAGAAAGAGAACTATTCCTCTAATATGTTCAACTAATTGTAATGTACACATATATTTTTCCTTTAGAGTGAACTGTTTTTTTTCTTATTACTTCTGGGAAAGTAACTTGTGTTACTTTGCTACAGCTTAATACAGCTTCACTACCATTCCAAGATGAGATTTCATGTTGTGGTTTTAGATGATATCTCAGATGTGTGGACATCAGTTAAAGCCAGCATCTACTCTAAGCGATGCTTTATGCCTCAGTAGCCATTAATCAGCTGCCATGCGCTTCTAAAAATTCTGCCTTTAGCATTTTGCTACATGTGTTTTTTATCATTTCCATTCTCTCTCCTATATATGTGTGTATGTGTGCATATGTGTGTATGTCTTTATATACATACATTCTTACATACGCAGTTGCAATGAATCATCTGAGCTTTGCAGGAATCATTCCCCTTTACCCCTGAATACTTGAACATAATAATGTAAAACTACTGTCTAATCTACACTTCTCATTAAAATTTTGCCTCTTGTCCCAGTGGTATCATTGATGGCATTTTATTGACCTGGTCCAGGATCCAATCCAGGTCACACATCGCATCTAGTTTTCATGTCTTGTTAGCCTGCTTGAATCCATAATGGTTCCTCAGCCTTTCTTTGTATTGGTCTTTTGTAACAGTGACATTTTTTAAGGATACAGGCCATTTATGTTACAGAACAGTCTGCAGTTTGGATTTATGTGGTGTTTCCTCCTATTCTGTTCAGGTTTTGTGTTGTGGTAGGAATACTTCAGAAGCAATGCTGAGTCCTTTTCAGTGCATCGTATTGGGAGGCACAGGATGTATCTTGTGTAACTATTGATGATATTAACTTTGGTTGAGGTATTGTGTCATAAAATCTTTTTAAGCTTAAAAATATTTGTGACTCAATAGCTTCTTAAGTCTCTTTAAGAACTGCTTCAGGTAGAAATCTCAGGACAGTGGTACATAGCCCTCCTCGGAAGGAAGGTGTTACCGAATGGGCTACTATGTGCTAAGCACATCCTATGTAATATCTTCTTTAATTCTCACAACAACTCTGCATTCATTAGCATCTACTGTGTCATAAAAGAAGCAATCTCTGGTCTTAAAGAATTCACAATCTGTAGGGGAAACACAATTGCAACGCATGGTGGTCAGCACTCGGAGCGTGGAATGCTGGGTGCTGTGGGAACATGCAGGAGGCGCCTAACTCAGCACGGGGGACCCTCATCCAAGGTGAACGAAGTGTAGAAGGTGACTAGGAGTTAGTGAAGGCCCAGGAGGGGTCACTGGAGCACAAAGGAACCAAAGTGTGAGAATGTGAGAGAATATAGGGCCTGCCTTGTTCTGGGAATCAATATGGTTTCAGGGTGAGCTAACCTGTGGCACACCTGGGGAGCCTCAGGATATCCTGAAAAGACAGGTATGTCCAGAGCATTGAGGCCTCTCTCTTGAGAAGGTTGAGGTCTATCCTAAAATTCTAGGAGCAGCCAGTGAGGATTTTTAAGGAAGGGGAAGATCACTCATTGATTAAAGAGATATTGAGTGAGCATCCACGGCACCCCAAGCCTTATTCTCAGGGCTGGGGATATAGCTGTGAATAAGGGAAGGGAGCCTTTGCTCTTGGGGAGTTTACACTCGTGAATTGCATTTTAAAGGATCAAGCTGTCACGAATGTGAAGAATAGATAAGAGGCACAGAGACTAGTGGAAAGCAATTAGATAACCCTGCTCTTTGGTTATCCCAGTTTATAGATTTTTTAAATTGCCTCTACGCCAGTAATATCACAAAATTGAGACTAGAAGTAGTGTTATAAATAAATATCATTCATGCCAATTAAACTATCTATTTGAATTATCTCCTACACTGTATAAGCAATTTAAGATCATTCAGGGTGGTTGTTTTTTTTTCATGTTACAGAATCTGACAGCTCATAGTTATTTCTTAGAAATGTTGATCCTTAAAAGGAATCTAACAGATTTCCAGGGCTTAGACATATTACTTGGTTCTTCCTCTTTTCTTCGTGTCTGTGATGTATAATTAATCATAGATTACTTCATTTTGTTTCATTTCATTTACAACATTTATGAGCTTCACTTTGTCAGAAGGAAACGCTTGTCCCCTCCTTTCCTTTCCAAAGTGGCATAATTAGTGTTAGCATCTTTTTTAACAGGCTACATAAAGTTTAGTGGCTGGATTAAGTCAAGTCATTAACATAATGTGCCACCCAATTTGCCCCCATCTCTCTTCATTTCCAGGACATCAAAGTGCCGCGGATACCAGTGTAATTGGGCCGTGCTGGCCTGTCAGGTCCCGTCAGCCTCATGGCTGCCGCTGTTACTAAAAGGCTTCCAGGCATGATAATTAAATGGGGGGAGGCGGGTGCTGAGAAATGTAAAACTTTGGACATTTCTCTATCAATATTTTATTAATTCGAATAATCAGAAGTTAACAGTATCAATTTGATGTATAATACATTGATTAAAAGCCTTGTTTTAGGCCCTCAAAATTGACATCAGAACTGAAAATTTGCATCTGTCATGGCATCTGAAAAAAAAATTAGCAGTCCTCCTTTCACATTACTTCTGACTTTATCATTTAAGCAAGGCAGCTTTCCTCTCTCACAGCTAAATGGATCGCCACCACCTCACGGATCTCATGGAGTGTGCCCACAGGTGAGAACGGGAAACGGCGGCCAGAGGGCCTCAGACTTCACTCTGTACTGTGTATTTACATATTTCTCTTGTCTCATTTCTACTAATAGCAGTTTTGTGAAAGCTGCTACTTTCAATTGGACCAAATTGCAATTTCACCTGGACAGCAGGTTCTCTTGAATAACAGGAACTGTCATGTTCAGGCGATGGCAACAGTGATGCTCAGCAAAGTATGTTTTACAGCTTTGAAAGGCAAAATGCATGGTCACACATAACTTTGAGAATTCGTGTATTAAAAATTAGTAAATCACTTCAGAATGAAATGTGATATCCTATCAGTGGGTAAAATAAGTCCCTCCCAATGTTTTACATACCTTAAACTAGATAGAGTGGGTTTCAAAATAGATTTTAACTGAAGCCAGAAATGCCCAATTACTTTCCTGATAGTAATTACTCTAAAAACTATGTTTTATCTTTCACAACTTTGTTATCTCTTACTAATGTACCGTGGACTTCTCTCCATAGCAGTATATTCCATTTCTTTTAACAAGGGCAAAATATTCCATTGTATAGCTCTACCATAGTTATTTAATAAGCCCCATTTGATGGACCCTTAGGTTTCTAACAGTTTTTGCAAATACAACATTTCTGGTTAAAATGTTGTTTATAGTAACATTTTTATACATAACAATGTATGGAAATTCCTGTTTCCTCACATCACTCCCTTTGCCAAATTAGTGGATAAGAAATTATACTTTACTGATGATTCCATCTAATAAGAAGCAAACAAAAAGACATATTTGTACACATACATGCATATTTTTACACAGGCATGCAGACTTAACCTTGAGGTTTATGTAAGCGGACAGTATCTGGAAGTATACATATTTCAAACCCTGCTAGCACCAAGTATCTCTGAAACATGGGTCAGGGCAGGGGTCAGCCAGCTATCACCCAGGTGCCAAATCCAGCTCTCTACCTGTTTTTGTAAATAAAACTTTATTGGAACACGACCACACTCATTTACATACTGTCTGTAGCTGTTGTTGCTCTACAAGAGCAGAGTTGACTGCTTGCAGCAGAGACCCCATGGCCTGCAATGGAAAGAACATTTACTGTCTTGCCCTTCACAGAAAAACTTTGCCAACCCCTGAGGAAACAGGAACTTTTATATTTTACTTTTGTGGATTTATATTATTGGGTTCTTGTTGCTGATGAGTGTAAATTGCTTCTAAAATGGAAATAATTTGTTAGCTTATTCTGTACTAAAATGTCAAATACTAACTAAAGAACAGTGTGATACGGGATTGTAGATGCTTTCTATAAAGATCTTAGAAAGGGTCCACAAGTGTGGGTTGAGTCTTTTTTAGTTAAAGCAGTGGTTCTCCAAGTGTGGTTCCCAGACCTAATGAGTAAGAAACTGTGAGGCTGGCCCTGCAGTCTGTGGTCATCAGGCCTTGCAGGTCACTCTGGGCGACAGTGAAGTTTGAGTAGCACAGCTCAGGGAAAGCAGGCTGCTCGCTGTGCCCGCACCAGAATGGCCTAGGAGCATCTTTAAATGCCAGGGCCCAGGCTCCACTGGATCCATTGAATCAGAATTTTGTTTAAAGCTCCCCAGGTGACACTGAGGTGCAGCCAAAACTGAGCACCACTGCACTATAACACCTGTTCTCAGTGATGGTGGGAGTGGAACAGCACAGCAAAATTGTCTGAAATTGAGGGCCGTTTTTAAAATTCTCTGCTTCCCTCACCTCGTACTGCCACAGCGAGCCTCAGTTAGCGATGGACGTGTGTCACATCCCTCCAGTACATTAAGACAGGAAACCACAACCCAGCCGTTGCCTTAGAACAGGTGGGGACGAGCTTCTGTAGTTCACTGACCACTGCACATGCAGTGATTTGCATGGTGTGTAAGGGGGATAGTGACACTGTCCCCAAAAATGAGCACTCTTGACCCTAGCACCATTTTGATCTCTGTCACTGGTGTTTCAGTATTTACTATATTTGTTAAATATAGTATATTTTACAGAACACTTGAGAAGAGATAGGTTACTACACTGATGAGAACTGGATTTGTTTCGTTTTTTTTGTAAAAGCATTATTACCTCAACAGTTGGCATTTCTGTTTACTCTTATTTCACCCCAAGGGCTATTATTTTGAGAAAAAACAAAGGCATTCCTATCAAAACTTGTCTGAAGAGTGGATATGGTTCCTAATAAAAGGAAGCTTTGGAACCTAGAGTGACGTCCAGGGGACTTTCTTTGAGTCTTTGAGATGATTCTACCTTCCCTGGTCTGACATGAAGACTCACCATTAGCCAATGTGTACCCAACCCTACTTACAGATGGCCCTGCCAGCACCTAGAATGAGTGTGAGTTGTGGAGCCAACTCGATTTTGAGCCCGACTTAGAGCTCGCCATAATTACAGTTTTGCTTCTGGAGGGCAGGGACATCAAGCAACACCTTCCATTCCCATTCGTCTCTCTGGTTTTGTTATAAAGTACCGAGTTCCACATACCTCAGCTCCGATAGGTGGGCTTTATTTGTATTTATTTACACACACACATACATAAAACATTTTTATGGTGATAAAAATAGTACTTGTGTAAATTCATGTAACCATTTGAAAATCCTGTGAAACTGAATCCCATACCCATCACCCAGCAATTCTTCTAAGAGAATCACTCCCAAGAAAACATAAAAGGATATTCAATGCAACTTCATTTGTAATAGCAAAAAAATTGCAAATGGCTTAATTGTTCATCAGTAGAGAAATAAATGGACTACAGACTATATATGCAATATAAATGGAATTCTATACAACAGTTCATCTGAATTAGATTTTAATTATAAACGTGCAGTAAATCTCAAAAATATGGTATTGAGGGGAAAAACAAAAATTGCAGAATGATTAATAGAGGATGATACCACTAATATAAAATCTAAAAACAATATTATATGTTGTCTGTGGATCTATACATATGTAATGGAAAATATAAAAGTGTGCTTGGGAATGAGACACACCAACGTCATGCTGGTGGTTAGCCCTGGGGGAGCAAGGAGGGAGGGGAGACCTTTACCTGGATCGGAAGTATTTTATTTCCTCAACAATAACAACAAAAGGGTTTAATCACATACAGCAAGACGGTAACATCTGTTTCAGATGTTGAGCATTTGCATATGCCAGTTATTTTCTACACTTCATAACTTAAAGAAACGTCTATTCATTGTAGCAAGTTAGGATGAAGTAAAGCCCACATGTAACCTCACCACGGGCAGGTCCAAGTGTAGCGACACAAACAGGCTGCAGGCCTCACCACGGGCTCAGGTGAGCGCGCCCTGCCCGAGGCTGCGGGGGAGCTGGTGACACTGCAGGAAGAGTTCCGCCTGATCCTCAAGTGAAACATGAAAGACTGAAGCCTGTGGAAAGCCCAAGTCGGTGCCGTGGAGGAAGGCGGCCTGCATGTGACTCGGGCCCACCAGGGAGCAGCAGTGCACCCGAGCCGGAATCATGAGAACTGTCACTTTTTCCCTGCAGGTAATACCAGCTGTCATCACATTTCTAGACCATTCAGTCACATAAGGTGTAGCTGCATCTACACAGACAGCTAAAACCAAGTCGCATGCGGTTCCTATGTGAGTGACTTCCATCACTTCTGTTCAGCGCCGTCAGAATTTTGAAGCGCTGTTCTCACGTGCTGCCGTTGACATCCTGCTCACGAGGGCAGCTGACTGGCGACAGAGAGGGAGTCCTGAGAAGCGGCAGCCTTACCCGGTCGCGGCTCGCACACAGGAAGGCAAAACAGGCCCGGCCTGGAGCCGGTAGCATGCGGCCAGCTGCCTGTGTGCGGGCGTCCTAGTGCCGCCGTGCTGCTCAGAACTCTGAGCAGAGACAACTACGCACCCGTCTGAAAAGGCTTTGCTTCCGCCGCTGTCATTTGAGTCCGTCTATTGTCCCCTCCAAGTCTCCTACTTGAACCTTGTTTTTCTTTTTCTATTCTTATGAAAAATTTTAAACATACAGAAGAATTGAAATAATAGTGCCCTACCACCTAGATTCTACAATATTGACCTGTCTGTGGGATACTCTTAATTCAGTTATAATCTAGAACAGCAAAACATCTGTGTGTTTTTCAACGGTTAATAATCACCCACTTCGCTTTTTCGCAACGGGTTTGCCGCCAGAACACATAACACAGGTGTCTTGGAAACCACCACTAAATCAAACCCAAAATGGGAAAGGAAAAGACTCATATCAACATTGTTGTCATTGGACACATAGATTCCGGCAAGTCTACCATTACTGGCCATCTGATCTACAAATGTGGTGGGATCGACAAAAGAACCATCGAAAATTTTGAGAAAGAGGCAGCTGAGATGGGGAAGGGCTCTTTCAAGTATGACTGGGTCTTGGATAAACTGAAAGCTGAACGTGAGTTTGGTATCACCATTGATATCTCCCTGTGGAAATTCGAGACCAGCAAGTATTACGTGACTATCATTGATGCCCCAGGACACAGAGACTTAATCAAAAACATGATTACAGGCATATCTCAGGCTGACTGTGTTGTCTGTTGCTGCTGGCATTGGTGAATTTGAAGCAGGTATCTCCAAGAATGGGCAGACCCGTGAACATGCCCTTCTGGCTTACACACTGGGTGTGAAACAACTGATTGTTGGTGTTAACAAAATGGATTCCACTGAGCCGCCCTACAGCCAGAGGAGATACGAGGAAATTGTTAAAGAAGTCAGCACCTACATTAAGAAAATTGGCTACAACCGTGACACGGTAGCATTTGTGCCAATTTCTGGTTGGAATGGTGACAACATGCTGGAGCCAAGTGCTAATATGCCTTGGTTCAAGGGATGGAAAGTCATCGTAAAGATGGCAATGCCAGTGGAACCACGCTGCTTGAAGCTTCGGGTTGCGTCTTACCACCAGCTCGTCCAACTGACAAGCCCCTGCGTCTGTCCCTCCAGGATGTCTACAAAATTGGTGGCATTGGTACCGTCCCTGTGGGCCGAGTGGAGACTGGTGTTCTCAAGCCCGGCATGGTGGTCGCCTTTGCTCCAGTCAGTGTTACAACTGAAGTCAAGTCTGTTGAAATGCACCATGAAGCTTTGAGTGAAGCTCTTCCTGGGGACAGTGTGGGCTTCAGTGTCAAGAATGTGTCTGTCAAAGATGTTCGTCATGGCAGTGTGGCTGGTGACAGCGAAAATGAGCCACCAATGGAAGCAGCTGGCTTCACAGCTCAGGTGATTATCCTGAACCATCCAGGCCACATCAGTGCTGGGTATGCGCCTGTGCTACACAGCTCATATTGCTTGCAAATGCACTGAGCTGAAGGAGAAGACTGATCGTCGTCTGGGGAAAAGCTGGAAGATGGCCCTAAGGTTTTGAAATCTAGTGATGCTGCCATCGGTGATATGGTGCCTGGCAAGCCCATGTGTGTTAAGAGCTCTGACTACCCTCTTTTGGGCCATTTTGCTGTTCATGGTGTGAGACAGACAGTTGCTGTTGGTGTCATCAAAGCAGTGGACAAGAAGGCAGCTGGAGCTGGCAAAGTCACCAAGTCTGCCCAGAAAGCTCAGCGGCTAAGTGAATATTGTCCCCAATACCTGCCACCCCAGTCTTAATCAGTGGTGGAAGAACGGTCTCAGAACTGCTTGTCTCAACTGGCCATTTAAGTTTAATAGTAAAAGACTGGTTAATGATTACAATGCATCGTAAAACCTTCAGAAGGAAAGGAGAATGTTTTGTGGACCATTTGTGTGTGTGTGTGTGTGTGTGTGTGTGTGTGTGGCAGTTTTTACGTTATTAGTTTTTAAAATCAGTACTTTTTAATGGAAACAACTTGACCAAAAATCTGCCACAGAATTTTGAGACCCATTAGAACAAAGTTTAATGAGAAAAATAATAATAATAATAATCACCCACTTATCAGAACACACTGAACTGGACAGAGTAAGCATTTGTTAAAGGAGAAACACTGATTCCTGCAGCTTCACGTGTTTCTGGCAATATAGAAAGTGTATTTTGGATATGTAGGAGATATTCAGCCTCTGTTGACTGTATCATTAAGAATTTATTGAGAGCCTACTATGTGCCAGATCCTGGGGAGGATGTTAAATGGCAGACAAATTAGATGGCCCCTGCCTCCAAGAGCTCACAGTGCACAGAGAGAGGCGGGTATGTCAACAACTCCATGCAGCACATTGTGACCGAAGAGAGCAGTGAGGGCCCAGCGGAGGAACCATCTGGCTCTTGGAGGTCAGCAGTACTCACAAAAGGGCAGCATGTGCAGTCCAGGGCCTCACATAGGTGGAATTTTGTCTGATGGAGAAGATTGCAGATGCAAAAGCTGAGCAATGTAAACACACAAGTCTGGGGAAACGGCTGAGTGTAGGGTAATAGAAAGTTTGCAGGCAGAGAGGTGATGTCTGATTTGTTCTTAGGGAGAGAATAGCTGAGGCTGCGGGCAAGGGATTAGGAGCAGGAGTGCCTCGCCTCGCCTGCAGCCACGAGAGTGGGGCCGCTCGTTTACCGAGTATCTACCGCATGCCACACCAGATAATCACCCCGTGTCCCCGGGCTGGTCGTCTCATCCGCCCCTCCGTCTGCGTACAGTCTGAACCGCCAACCCTTCATGATGCCGCCCGTTGCCTCCCTCCTTAGCCTGTCACATGTCAGCCTCTAACACGGGAGTTGCTGTGTCACTTCCTCCCTCAGGGCCGCTGAGCACCTGGCGAAGTTTATCTAGAGGTAAAACTGAGAAAAGAAACCACATCTTGTTTTGTCTTTAGATCCCCAATTGCTGGCACAGTGTTTCAGATGTGATAAACCTTCAATAATTCACTGAATCATCGAGATACTTAGCAAGGAAATCGAACAGCGGGCGAGCTGCAGGGTGACGGGTGTGGAATGGAGGCGGCGAGCCCGGCGCCAGGGTCTTTGGGTCGCAGCGCAGGTGGAGGGGCCTCGCCGGTTGCAGCGCAGGTGGAGGGGCCTCGCCGGTTGCAGCGCAGGTGGAGGGGGCCTCGCCGGTTGCAGCGCAGGTGGAGGGGCCTCGCCGGTTGCAGCGCAGGTGGAGGGAGCCTCGCCGGTTGCAGCGCAGGTGGAGGGGCCTCGCCGGTTGCAGCGCAGGTGGAGGGGCCTCGCCGGTTGCAGCGCAGGTGGAGGGGCCTCGCCGGTTGCAGCGCAGGTGGAGGGGGCCTCGCCGGTTGCAGCGCAGGTGGAGGGGGCCTCGCCGGTTGCAGCGCAGGTGGAGGGGGCCTCGCCGGTTGCAGCGCAGGTGGAGGGGGCCTCGCCGGTTGCAGCGCAGGTGGAGGGGCCTCGCCGGTTGCAGCGCAGGTGGAGGGAGCCTCATGGTTGCAGCGCAGGTGGAGGGGGCCTCGCCGATCGCAGCGCAGGTGGAGGGGGCCTCGCCGGTTGCAGCGCAGGTGGAGGGGGCCTCGCCGGTCGCAGCGCAGGTGGAGGGGGCCTCACCGATCACAGCGCAGGTGGAGGGGCCTCTCCGGTTGCAGCGCAGGTGGAGGGGGCCTCATGGTTGCAGCGCAGGTGGAGGGGCCTCGCCGGTTGCAGCGCAGGTGGAGGGAGCCTCATGGTTGCAGCGCAGGTGGAGGGGGCCTCGCCGATCGCAGCGCAGGTGGAGGGGCCTCGCCGGGAGCGGAACGGAGGTGGGAGAGCCCCCATTGGAGCTGTGGTCATGCTGCGGCCGCTCTTGCTCTCCAGAGTCTGCCTACGTGTCCTGCTCGAGCTTTTGATGCCCAGGGGCAGGAGCACAACCAGAGTCGTTCCGGGGTTGGAAAAGAAGTTGGCCAAAATGTACAATGTTTGGAAAATTCTTCACTCAGAGCATGCTTCCCCAGATATATACTACTTGGAACTTACCTGTTTGGGATTTATTTTAAGTTGACTCATGTAGCACCAAAGGAACAAAGAAATGGTAACTAATAACTTCTGTCAGTGATATTAGAGAATTAAAAAAGACATGTGATAGGCTGGGGGCAGGGGGAACAGGACCAGAAAAGAAGATAGGTGTCATAAAAAGAATTTCCAGCTCTTTTATTTCTTTGGATAATATGGTGGGTTTTCCTGGTTTGTTGGTTTGTTTTTTGACTGTGGTCCAAGTATCTACTTTCACTTGGAATTATTTTTGACAAAAATATCGTCTTATTTGACAGTCTAATCTCATTCTTATAATAATGCAACTTTTCATATGCAGATTGTACAGTTGATACATTGTTCATAAAACAAGCACTTAAATAAATTTGATTCCCCTGCTATTTAAAGTCCATTTGTCTCCTCATTGGGTCTTGTGATAAACAGTTTTAACGTCCTGTCTTCACAGTGTAGAAATAACCATGTATACCTCTTTCAGTTTTTTCATGGCTGGTTTTTTTTATTCTTTTGTGCAGACACAGGATGATTTTATAAGACACATTATTATAACAGTTCTGTGTTGGGCAAACTACAAGTTGTGTAAAGGACTTAGCTATGCACTCTGCTGCATTCGAACCAGAATTGTAAAGTGTGTTGGTGTGTGGTATTTTGACCACCACAATACATTTGAGGGAAAAAATAATATTTAAAATATTTTCTTTACCGTGTCAGTCTTCAGCAAGCAGAGAAGGGCTGTTCTGAGTGAGATTAGACAATAGAGCCAACTTCATTTCTTATGCACGTGAATGGAGAGGGCTCGAGGTTATTAGTTGAAACCGAGTAACCTTTCCGGGCTTTCATCTCTCTCTTTTCAAATTTGAATATGAAAAGCATATTCAAGTCAAAGACCATCACTTTAATGACATTTGGCAGTCATTTGATTTATTAGGTTTTAGAAAAAAATTTCCTTTAAATATTTCATCATACTATGCTAATCCTGGTAATATTGCCAGCGCAGCCTTGCACCTGTATTAGTGGAGACAGAATGGTGTGGGATTTTCTGTCATCCTAGTAAAATTTCCATGAATCTACTGAATAATAAAATAACCTTATTGAAATATTCAGATTTGGGTTTTTAGTGGAAGTGTCTCAGAATACATAATAAAAGAAAATGTCTTTTGAAAGAAGGGGGTAAAATTACTTCATCCAATATTGAGGGGGTTGGACAGCAATGGAAATTGCTCTTTATGAGGACATTGTTATAACAGGACACTTATGCTGTTCAGTTTGATTAATTATATTATATGCTTTGAAATATCTAAGTAATCACTGTGGTAAATTTACACACTGACTTATATTTAACAGTGAATTTCTAAACCTTGGTCATATAAACAGGTCTTAGTTTCAGAATTTTCTAATTATGGTTTGAAGTTCTATAATTTACAGTAGCATGCCTTTGAATTTAGTAAAGGGGAATGAAGAACAAATGTAAAACTGTAAGAGCAAACATTTAACTGAGGCGTTATCTTATAGTGATCTCATTATTAAGTCATGGTCTATTATTTGTTTTTCTTAAAATATGTTTTTATTATTGATTTTAGAGAGGAACAGAGAGGGAGAGGGAGAAACATCAATGTAGCATCCACCAGCTGCCTCCTGCACGCCCCCTACTGGGGATCGAGCCCACAACCCAGGCACGTGCCCTGCCTGGGAATTGAACCAGGGACCTCTCAGTGCAGGAGGACACCCGGCCCACTGAGCCACACCGGCCAGGGCTATTATTTGTCTTAAATCATTACTCAAGGAAACATGTGTGACTCCTATAATAATGTCTGTGGCACCGAAATCTATTAAGAATTGAAGTGCAAATTACACTGTCAAACAAATACGTATTTTATTTGTTAATTCTGAAAAAATGATATGAAATAAATCGTGAGAAAACATGTTAAATGGGATAAAAATTTTGTTTCTTTTGTTTGAAAACTACTTATTGAATGAAATATGGCAGAATATGTAAGAGAGTGACTTGTAGGCTCTGCTCTAGTTAATATGGGTTCATATAGCTACATATATTAGCATCATGGCTATAAAGTATTCAGCAGGCTTTGATCTCTGAATAATGGAAACTTTCGCAGGTACGGTAGATTAAGTAAAAGCCATGATCAACATGTCCTTCATCACATAGTTTGAAAGAAGGCCACCTGATAACTTGTCATTCTGAAAGCAATCAGAGATGAAGATCTCATAACCGTCACTCCCCATCGACACTAGTGGGGTATTTATAGCCTCCAATGTAAATCAGGAGACTATTGCCGTGACACTGGTAACGCGGAGCCCTGGGGCATCAGGATCTCATTCTGTCTCTCTCTGTCGTGAATAACCCGTCCTGGGAAACTAAGTACTAGTGCAGGGTGCCTTCCAAAAAAGAAGCCCACTGGCCTCATGTTTTATTTAAAATTGAGAGTAAAAAAAGAATAAATGATTTTTGGTTCATTTGTTTTATTGTTTCTTAGTTGTTGGGTTTTGTCTCCCCCTCTCTTTAAACAGACATCAGAGAAGATTCGGATTGAGATCATAGCTCTAAGCCTCAGCGATTGTCGCGTAACTGCGGATGACACCATCCAGCGGCTGTTCGTTGAGTGCCGATTCTACAGCCTTCCTGCCGAGGAGACGCCTGTGTCCCTCCCGAAACCCCGGAGCGGGCAGTGGGTCCACTATAACCACAGCCACGGTAGGTGCTGCCCGCGGGTCGGCCAGGAGGAACGAGGAGAACATGCGCCCCGCGCGGAATCACAGCCTCTCCTCAGAATGAGTGAGAGTCGGCTCTGTTGCCCCGGCCCGTGGCTCCGGTGGCCGGAGCGTCGTCCCGCACACCAAGGGGCTGCGGGCTTATCCCCGGTCTAGGCGAGTCCAGGAGGCAGTTGGCCGATGGGTGGCCCTCTCCCTCCCTTTCACCCTTCCTCTCGGCCCTTCCTTTCCAAACACAGCCTCAGAGGGTTAAGGAACAAGAAGGAAGGAGGGAGGGAGGGAGGGAGGGAGGGAGGGAGGGAGGGAGGGAGGGAGGGAGGGAGGGAGGGAGGGAGGGAGGGAGGGAGGGAGGGAGGAGAAAAAAAAGAAAGAGAGGGAAGGGGAGGGGAGGGGAGGGGAGGGGAGGGGAGGGGAGGGGAGGGGAGGGGAGGGGAGGGAAGGGAAGGGAAGGGAAGGGAAGGGAAGGGAAGGGAAGGGAAGGGAAGGGAAGGGAAGGGAAGGGAAGGGAAGGGAAGGGAAGGGAGAGAAAGAAGGAAGGGAGGAAGGGAGGGAGGGAGGGAGGGAGGGAGGGAGGGAGGGAGGGAGGGAGGGAGGGAGGGAGGAAGGAAGGAAGCTGAAGCTGAGCCATGGGGTAAACAGATTGAGCAGAGTTGAAGAAATGCTGAAGTGAAAACGGAAACAGTAGGAGACAGTGTTTCTAGGTGTTTCTGATCTCACAGCATCATTTAAAAATGCACCTCCTTCTACAGTTAAATTTAATGAAAATACTTGATATTTCACAGGGGGTAGAGTCTTGTTTTAATCATGGATTCAAGTGATTCCATGGCCTGAGTCCTTCACCCAGATGTTTTTATAACATATGCCTCTCCCAGTGTGTGCCTCTCCCTGTGTATCTCCCTCTGTATGTATCTCTCCCAGTGTGTGTCTCTCTCCCAGTGTGTGTATCTTTCCCAGTGTATGTATCTCTCCCAGTGTGTGTATATCCCTCCCAGTGTGCGTATCTCTCCCAGTGTATGTATCTCTCCCAGTGTGTGTGTCTCTCCCAGTGTGTGTATCTTTCCCAGTGTATGTATCTCTCCCAGTGTGTGTATCTCTCCCAGTGTGTGTATCTCTCCCAGTGTGTGTATCTCTCCCAGTGTGTGTATATCTTTCCCAGTGTGCGTATCTTTCCCAGTGTATGTATCTCTCCCAGTGTGCGTATCTTTCCCAGTGTATGTATCTCTCCCAGTGTGTGTATCTCTCCCAGTGTGTGTATCTCTCCCAGTGTATGTATCTCTCCCAGTGTGTGTATCTCTCCCTGTGTTTATCTCTCCCAGTGTCTAGATGTTCAGGATTATAATCGAGTGACATAAGTTCTTACAAGACCTTTCACTATTTAGTTCACACACCCATTTTTAGCAGCAGGCAGGTTTTCTCCTAATTTAGGGCTTTATTTATCAGCTGGTTGACATGTAAATCTACTGAACCAGTACAGACCCAGTGGGCAACCTGTAAATTCTTACATCAACCAACTTGAGGATGTTTTTTAAATCGTATGTTAGTGTATAATTGGAGAGGTGTATAAAAAGGTCATGTCAAGCTGCCATAACCCTAAATTAAAACTACTTATTAAGTTCTCCTAAAGCCTATATTAAAATGAACCATGAAGATAGAGTGTTGCATTATCTTTACCAAAACAGGCCACCCCATGCTAGTTTTATAAATTGTGTTTTAATCAATATGTATAATCATGCTGTTATATCAGTAGTATTACAAGTGTTTGTGATTACTTTCTTTCTAGCTGCACTTTTAGAAATGTGTTCACTGCTTGAGACACTAATGACAGTAATCATGAGTATTTAGAGGTCTGGTCTACTCTCCTCTGTGCCCACAATTCTTACTAGTTATGTGAACTCAGGCAAGATGTTTAAATGTCATAGTTTCTTATTTTCTTATCTATTGAATAAGATGTTCTCTAAGATCCCTTCCAGCTCAAATTCTGTAATTCTATAATAGCAGGTAGCTTGAGAAATCATGTGAGAATAAGTGGTGTGGTCAGGACAAGAATCTGATCCCTCCTTCCTTTCATTGACTTGATATAACAGAAACATTTCTAGAAATATTTTATCAAGCTTCCTATAGATCTTTTCATTGCAAAGTACCAGAAAAGTAAATCATATCAAAATATCATTAGAAATGAAAGACCTATTTAGTCAAATAATCTCAATGGAGATACTCCAAGAAAAAAGACAACTCTTTTGCTTTCTGTATAATTCTTTGTAAAGATCAGCAGTAGAATGTTGGTTGGGCTGGCAACAATTTTTTTTTTTTTAGAAATTGATTGTACACTGAAAATTTTGGCTATGCCCCAGAGCAGATGTGCCCCTTTGCTTAAGGAGCAGTGCAGATCATTATCTGGATGAGACCTGATACATGCTCAGGTGTCCTGAGTGCTGTACGTTTGCACATGGCGACCTAGATCTGTTTGGGGGTTTTGGTTGGTTGGTTGGCATTGGTTTTGTTTTTGCTTTGTTTTTTCTCCTTTTACTGCAAGGTACCCTACTATCTTTTTGGTGTTTTCAGAGTTGCTTGTTTTCTATGAATTAGCCATTTGATACTAACAAGAAAACCAGTAATCTATTAGAAATGAATTAAGTATAGTGTTTACCATATCTTTCCTCAGCTTCTATTCCTACATATTAAGATTTGACTTTGTAAAATTTTAAAGATTAATTGAAAAAAATTGTAAGGATATTTATCTGGGGGGAGGGGAGAGGAGCGGAACATACTTTGTGCTTAGAAGCAAAATAATGCTGTTTTGCATCTACTTTATCTGAAAAAATGAAGTCCCAGGTCATCATCAAATTTAAGAAATAACTATTATTAATTTTCTAGCTTTTATTTTATTTTTCACTTAAGTATGACATAATGAAAATGTTTAATTTTTAGTTGTTATATTTACCTCTCCTTCATTGCAGGGGAATCTCCTTGAATCTTTAGTTAATAAGTAACTAGCTCATCTAATTATTTGTAATGATTTACCAAAAGGAAGTTGTACACTGAGGTCTAAATTAGGTATATAAAATGAGAGGCTTAGACAAGTGATCCCCAGGATTATTCATAACCTAATTCAGTCTTTATTAAGAGGTGTTAATACCAGTTTCACCTACACAAAAAATACATTTTCTTTGGGCTACTAACACTGAAAAAACATTACTAGACAATGGTAGCAAGAATGAGACAATCATATGTTATTGGGCTTGAAAATTTTGCTGAGAAAGCAAGAAAATAGTTTGAAAGGAGATAATATTAATGGTAGATCTGAAGAATGCTGTCTGGGCTGAATAACGCCTTCTAGGGAATGGACGGTGGGAAGGAAAAGGTGAGTGAGGTCATCCAAAGTCTTTATGAGACTTACACAGGTGTGGGTCCTTAGTCTCCAAGCATCGAACAGTCTATCTTTTGGGACATTAAAGTTTAATTCAGAATATGTAAAAGAAGCAGAACTTCAGATTTTGTTGCTAATGGGAGGAGAAACTTGGCAAAGAAAGGATTAGGGGGTGATAACACTTTAACACAATGGTTATCTGAGATTCAAGGTCATCAGCCCTTTCTAATAAACCTTCTGCCAAATGACACTGAGAGAGCATGTAAGAACTTCTCCGGCCTGCAGAAGTGAGGGACATGATTTTAATGGTAGACCATTCAGAATCCACACAAGTATTTGGACTAGTGGTTTGCATCTTTTTGAGACATATGCTTTCAGTACTTTTATGTCCAAATGTAGCAAGTCCTAAACAAATGTAATTTCTGATGAAAATGAAAGGTAAAAAGCTTAACTTTGGAAAGTTCTGATATTTTTCATAATCACCAGAATTGCTTTTTAAAGGAAGCGTTTGAATTTTTGAAGTTGTAGACTTTAACCATCTAGTTTCAGAAGATAAATGGATGTCCTAGGATTGTGACCTAATTAGAAGTGGCCATTGTGTTCCTCTTTCCCGCGTGTTCAGCACACAAATGTTCACTAGTCCCTGGTCCCATTCAAGAGTGGGCAGAGATACTGGGCTCCACCTTGATTCCCAGTGTGTGGTATCCTGAGCAGCAGCAGCACCTGGGAAGGTGTTGAAATGCACACTCTCGGGCCCTCCCCCAGGCCTACTGAGTCAGAAGCTGGGGTGAACTCAGTAATCTGCATTTAGCAAGCCCTCTAGAGTGCTCTGCTGCACATCAGAGACTATGGATCACGGGCTAGATGAACACACCTGAGCTAGGCCCTGCTGTACCAGCAGGATAGCTATAGTTCTAATTGGGTACATCCTTGGAGAACTCAACTATTGGTAAGTAGCTTGAGTTTTTTCAGAGAGGAATTTTTGAAAGTGTTTGGCCAAGAGAGTTATTTAAGGTCCCTGGAGCAGGTGTTTCTAAGCAATACCCTTTTGTGAAAGATGGAAGGAGAACAGGTGGCTTCCCTTGTAGTTTTAGAATGCACGCCCTCACTCTGGTCTGTGCCAGCAGTGTGGTGACCACTTACACAACAGGAAAGTTTGGCTTCGAGTGGGAGGAGGAGAGGTTACAGCATGTAGGTTGAGAAGGCAGGCCCTGGAGACAGATGTTGCTGCACTCGCTCTGGCTCTGCTACTTCCTAACAAGGGGACCTTGGGGACCTTCGTCCCAACATAAGGTGCATTGTCCAGCATTAGTAGAACTTGTCTATTAGCAGGCTTTCTGTAAAACACTGTATTTACAAAACACTCTGAACCCCTCGTCTTGTTTGATCCCTGTAAATCTTCAGTGACCTATGTAATTAGTCACGCTTCCTGCTAGGGCATCGTGCGAGAGCAGCAGGCTGGCAGTTACTGGGCCGGGCTCCTGCCTCCCTCACGCTCCGGCACTCCCCGCGCGGATGCCTGGGCTCCCGCCTTGTGGGCCTCGCTCAGTGCCGGCGCATCGCCCGCCCTCACCCCTCAGTTAGTATTTGCTCAACTGAGCCAAACGATGACATCATTTGATGGCATCATAATGTGAGACTGGACTAAAATTGTCCAGGGAGACGTTACAGGATGAAATGTGTTTGTTCCCTTGGAGCCTGGCTGTGGAATCATTGTGGCATCGCCCACTCTGTGTACTTTTGATCAGGGGTCATCTCTGAGTTGAGATCTGGTCACAGGGGAGCCTTTAATTCCAACGTGGCACCTGACAGAGAAATGCCCAGAAGCTAAGGCACAGCGGGAAGGCGCCGAGCTGAGAGCAGGGCGTCGGGTGAAGCTGGACTGTTCGCACCCTGAGATGCCTTTTCCCCAACTGCAGGTGTTTGTTCACAGCTTCGTGTCCACGGCTTCTTCCTGGCAGGACTTGCGAGCAGTTCTCTAGTCTTGTATTTCAGTGAAGCAGAGTCTTCTACGTCCCTGCATGCCAGCATGTCCCTTTAAAAACCAACGACAAACTTCACCCCTAAAAGCCTCTTTTTCTCCCCATGTTTCTCTCTGTGTCCCCCACCGTCAGTCTGTGGGTTCCTCGGCCCTGCACTCAGATGCCTCTTTATTGCGTGTGGCTGCAGGAGGGGCGGATTAAGTCCCAGCCTGCCGGGGACAAGTGCTGCGCCATACACTGTCACTGCCACTGGCTTCCGGGGCGAGGGATGCGGTAAATCCCTCCAACACAAGCAGTGCAGACCCCAGCTTTTCCATCCTGACTGCCAGTGCCACTAACAGGCAGCGACAGCGACGTGGCACTCTTGGGGGTCGCCCGTGTCTGTCCTGACAGTGGCACGGGAACCCGCAGGGACACGGCATCACAGCACTGGACTGCTCGGGTTTGGTTCCGACTTCCAGGCAGCTCTCTGTTCCCAGGCGAAGTGAGGCGCGCGGCTCGTCTCGGGAAACGGGCGTCTGTCTGAGCCCAGAGCAGTACTGATGTGCGTGGTCCTGACTGACCCTGTGTGGGCTTTTCTTTTTCTGTTACAGTGATCTATGTGGATAAAGAAAACAACCGAGCGAAGAGGGACATTTTAAAAGCTATACTACAAAAACGAGAGATGCCTAATAACAGGTACATTCAGCATTCCCGGTGCGCTGGGGTTCAGAGCAGGCCTCCGTAGCTCCGTGCGGTGACGGGGAATCAGAGCACTGGCCCTCTGGGTCTCTTTTGCCCTGGAAATACAGCTGCCCTGCCTACCATGCAGGGTACCTGCCCGGATCCTGTGTGCTCTGAAAACCAGGACTGTACAGTGCATATAGTGTCCCATCGCTGTTCACGTGTGACTGTAAGGAGCCTAGCAGTGCTCGCAGGGAGGGTGCCCTCTGGAGCCAGTGGCTTGGGCATAAATTCTTGTTCCATCACTTTCCAGCTGTGTGACCTTGGACAAGTTACTTAACCACCCTGTGCCTCATTTCCTTTGTCTGTGAAATGGAGATGATAATGCCACACAGGGTCATTGCAAAGGTTAAAGGAGATAGTGAATGTACCACGGAGAGACTAGCACTTGCCAGGCAGTTAAGTGCACAGCAAGTGTTTGTTGCAATGCATGTAAGTAGCAGTAATGTTAATATTGTTATTTTAATAGCTCCTTGGCCTTTCAGACCAGTTTTTATCTTACTATCACAGTTAAATCATCGTTTTATCATTTTTAATGCATTGAGGTGGTGGGGGACAAATTTGAACAGGAAACTCTGCAGTTCTGTTTCAGAAGAGAAATTATACACCTCCAAACTAACATTTTCATTTTGTTTTAAGACAGGAGACTATAATTCTTAGCTCTTAGGATATGATGTAGCTTTTCATGACCTCCTTAAAATACGCATGTCATTTCTTTGGATCGCGATTCTGAAGAAGGGATGGCACACCCTGGAAGCTAGCCTTTGGTTCTGCTTTTCCCAGGGTGGTAGATAACCCCACAGGTGTTTTACTCTGTGTACATCATCTTCTTTCAAGGCCCCTTCAGATACCACCAGCCCCCAGGGTCTCCCAGGCCACCGATGACTAAACAACACTGGCCATATCACCTACTTCTCTGTGGTCAACAGCTGGACCCTCTCTGGCCAGGGCTGAGCTCTGTCCCCACGGATGAGCCCTGGGCTGGACCTGCTGGTCTGTTCAGTGGTACCCATCTGCCTGTGTCACCTTGCTCTAGAATGTCAGAACATGCTATAGGTTGTCGTCTTTGTTGTGGGCGAATGACTTTGTTTCCTCAGAAGTGTTTATTTTTAAAAGGGCAGATTCTGCTTTAATTTTAGACCTGCCTTTCCTCAAAAGGCCTGCATATTTGTAACAAAATAGTTTTAAAACTAAAAAAGTCCTCAGTAACTGTAATGACTCCCACTCGGTCATCATTGTTTCGCTAAAGCTATCCAAATGCCCCACAGAGGTACAGAGGTCCATATCATGCCTGAGAAATACTGAGAGAGGGTGGCAGATGCTCAGGACCTCAGCAATCACTCTCTGCCCACCATGGGGGGACTGCCCCACCCCTTTCCTCCCTGGACAGGATCTTTTTCTTAAGGAAAAAATAAAGGGTTTGCATTTACATTTTCCATAGCCAACAGACAGCTGTTAGCCAGTGAGATACTCAGGTCACATCACTCAAAGTACCTCCTAGTCCATAAGAATTTATTTTCTCAGACAGCAACCCTCTTGAATATGCCCATGTTTATGCAGTCTGTGTAGCCTCTGTAAGTCCTGTGGGTGTAAGATGCGCATCAGATGTCACCTTTCATGTCTCTCTTCCAAGCATAGTCATTCTAGGTAGCTTCTTTCTGTGTCATTCTTTTTTAAAGTGAGTGATACAGTCACTGTGTAATTTGTGAACCTCAGTTTTCAATTGAAACAGGCCCTCCCATGCCTTCTTTTTCTCTCCCTGTAGACATGTAGAAGCTTAAGTGAATCCACCTAGATTAATGGTAGTAATAAAAGAGCAGAAGTTTACTCAGCGCTCACTGTGTCCTGGACTCTACTTACATGTGTCACTAGGAGGTCGGTGTAATTATCCCCATTCTACACATAAGGATGCCAAGATCAGAGAGGTTAAGAATGTGTCCAAGGCCACACAGCTAATAAACAGGAAAGCAGAAATTTGAACCCATAATGGGTGCCCTTAACCACTCCACCTGAGTCCCTGGATTTTATGTGCCACACAAAATATTCATCTTTCCCACCTGCAGACCAGGCTCTGCACTTCTCGCCGTTACTGTGTGAAGAGGTTACCTTTGCTTTCAAAGTGAGGGATTTCTGTTTTCTAACCAAAATTTATTGTTAGCAAAACATGGACTTAGTAACGGAATGGAATGTTGGACACTTATTTTTAGCAAATTGGTTTAAACTATTGTCGTGTTTACCTACGTGTTTGGAAAAGATTTATTTTTCAAGGCCCAGATTTTCAGAGACTTTGATTTTTATCTGAGAATGTTATCTAAGAAGCAAGTTTCTTGTTTCACTTCAGATTTGAGATGGATACATTTTGAAAATGGTTAAAATGGTAGTTTACAAGCATCCGTGGTTTAAGCTGTGGTGCCAAGACATATCAAAAGAATAATCCTTAACTGTAAATTCCTGTCCTATGGTTCGTCCAAGTGTGTTTGGCCTCAACACATGTCACTAATTCAAGTCAGAACCCCACAATTATGTGTCTAAAAGTAAAGTGAAACTTGGACGCTGATTTTAAGTTAAGAGACTGCTGAAGTAATGCAAACATTTCATATTGCCGTTGGGCAGGGCCACAGCCTTTATCTAACATGATGCAGAGACCATGATCCCTGCGTTTTATAGAACCACATGGTGGGTTAAAGTGCTCAGCAGCAACTCCAAAGCTGTGCATTTCTATAGAAAATATTGCATTTCTATTGCGAATGCTGCCCTAACCTCCCTGGTCTGTGTTCATTAGATCCTGTTACCTTAAAAGCAGACATATCAAAATAGGATCAGATAGTAAGTAGCAGTGAGCATCGGTTCTTCTCGGCCAAGTACTTTTTTCAGATCCTAGAGAAAGATGTAACCAGTGCTTAAAATGTGGGTTACTGTTCATTTGAAGGCCGGGTGTGCTATAATAATTCTAGCAGTTCATATACCAGCTTGTCTAACCTCGTATGCTGTTCTTTTTATGGGAATAATTGCAAATTTCAAGATTCATCCATAGTCATAAACACCCATTGGGGAGTTTTGTTTCCTGGTGATTTTTTTCACTCTGCAGTGATTTTCCCTGTTTTGTTCTTTCTCAGCATCCGCTTCACTGTGGTCAGTGACCCTCCAGAGGAAGAGCAGGACCTGGAGTGTGAGGACATCGGCGTTGCTCACGTCGACCTCGCAGACCTGTTTCAGGAAGGGAGAGACCTCGTGGAGCAAAATATCGATGGTATGGGGAGAAGTGTTGCTCAGTATGTCCACCCAGCAGTTGCTGAAATCAGGGTCTTTATTAAAACCGTCTCCTTGCTGGCTGCAGGGACAGTGAGTCACGTGTTAATCGAATCCTTTGCAACCCAAGCTGACGTGTGTTGAAGCTGGAAGCCTCTCCCTACATCCCTCCGCTGTCCTCCTTGCTGCCTGCCTTTGAATCAACAGAAATTTAAAAATAATTAGTTGTGTTTCACAAGGAATTATTCATTTTGTTTGCATTGGGTGTGTGTGTGACAGATGTGGCCACGGGATGTTTTCATGTTGTTTGTGGAGCCTCGAAGCAGGCTGTTCCAGCTATGGCGTGCTATCCTGAGTGACCTTCAGTGTCTTTCGCGAGCCTTCTCCCTCATTCAGGGCTACAGTCCAGTGATGGTCACTGTCAAGGACCCAGTCATTTGGTCACTTGTTTCCCAGCAGGGTTCGGGAAGGAGAGATTCCTGACCAGTGTGCTCTGCTGGGTCTCACCTCCCCGGTATGTGTCCCAGCGCGGCTCCATCTCTACCCTCTCTCCTTGTGTGACATGCCTGGAGCATGCTGGAGGAATGTGGCCTGGGCAACCCACAGTGCCTGGAGGAATGCAGCTGCACCCTGGTCTCTTGTGTTAAGTGAGCAGAGCCCCCTGGCACCACGGCCAGCCACGTTAATGCCTGGAGATGTGTCAGGTGCTCAAAGTCAGAGTCAAGCCCAACTGAGTAAATCAGACCAAATAACCACATTAGAAACCTGTTCTGAGACATTTTTATAAACCAGACATATCGAACAGGACAATTGGCCACAACTTTGTGGCAGCCGCAGAAGAGAAAGGTGAGAGAATTAAAATACTAGCCTAAACCACCCAATAAAGACACCCAGAACCACGAAAATCTGACAGAAATGACCAAAATTATATATGCTTTATATTCTTAATCTTTTTTCCAGTCCATTCTGTTTAACAACCCACGGTCTCATTCTGCAAGACCGCACCTGGCTGCACTGGCCTGACAGACAGTGGCTGTGGCCATTTTTGGGAAAGTCAAAATATTAAGCACTAGTCAGTTTAGGATTTTAATGTTTTGTTCTGTGCAAGACAGAGGTAAGAAGTCCCAAAAGAGAGGTTAAACCCTTGGGAATGAGCGGGGCCCACGGGTGCCCCTGCAGTCTCCCCGCCCCTTCATTCTGCACCCGAGTCTTTGTGTACCAAGTTTGGTTTGAAGGTTTTCTTACAGATTTTCTTGGAATGAAACACACACATTATAAAGTTCAAGTAAAGCCACAAGGAATATAAACAGGAAACTGCATGGACTCATAAGTGCCATCAAGCTTACAAAGTTCAGGGTTCTGGCCTTGAGTCACTGGCACTTGTCAGGGTGCACAGGGGCAGGTCCCGGGTCCTGAACCAGCATCCCACCCACCCCACCACTGAGCTCAGGGAAGCCTGGTGCTTCCGCCCCGCCGCCTGCCTTTGGTACTCCACTGAAGCACAGCCCCGCCCAGAGGCCACGCTCACTCAAGACTCCTCGCCTGCTTTCCCCCAGCATCAGTTCATGGACCCTCAGAGCCAGTCCATAGACCTCAATGTCCCTGCATCTGCCATTTTCACTTTTTCTAATTTCCCAGCAAATCTATCATAAATGGAATGTTTTCCTTGGAAAGATAGATAACCCATCCAAGCTATGATTGTGTAACTTCTTTACAATGGTTAGAACAAATTCTTCTTTGTTGTATCTCGATCCCTTTTAGACTTTGTATTTCTTCCTAGCTTAGAAATTCTGACTGTGTTGGAATAAGTATCCTGTAGCCCTTCATGGGTAAATGTCATGATTAGCTCACTAGTTTCAGTACATCTGAAATGTGTAAAATGTGTATCTTCCTACACATGTGGCAGCTGTAATTTTTAGATTTGTGAGATGTCAGTGGACTTTGGACTTTTATAGAGGAATTTGCATCTTTTCAACTCCTGTTGCAGCCACCTCCCTGAAGGAGAATCTGTGGGGTGACATTAACGTGTATCTGCTCTTCTCTCCCTAGTGTGGGATGCTCGAGCAGGTGGTGGAAGAATTGGCCAGCTCAGGGTGACAGTGGAAGCACTCCATGCCCTACGGTCTGTCCATGAGCAGCACGGAGAGGACTTGGAGGCGTGAAAGGAACTGCTCCAGAGACACTGCCTCCTCCTGAGTAAACGCTCACATGAAAGCTCTCAGCCGAGATTTCTGTAATTACTGTGCTGCATATAATCTGTAATTCGTGGGAAGCTGGGAGGGTGAGGCCTGGGCTTGAAGGGTTAAAGTTTTGTGTACTCATTTATTTTCCTGTTTTCCCCTTCCCCTGACTGCCACCCCTCAGGATTTCAGATCTCCACCGCAGGCCACACCTTCTCAGTAATTTACACCTACACAGTAGCATGAGAAAGTCGTTTGCATTTTCAACATTTTCTTATGAAGAGCTGAAACGCAGGTCCCATTTTTATTTTTAATAAGCAAAAAGCATAAACCTCAGAAAACCCATGAAAAAGAAATACTTTCATGTTATCCCTAATCGGCCCACTAAGTGGATGCCTATGATTGGCCTCATTAAGCGTTTTACACTGAAGATTTTATTAGAAGCAATATGTGAAAATTACTTGGATTAATGTGTTAATCCCCCTCTTTAAAATGCTAATATCCATTTTACGCACATTGAAGCTCAGTATGCGTCTCCTTTGATGCCCACAGTTCCTGTCAATTAGATATAAAGCATGAGACTTGGCACCTACTCACTAAGTTACTGCAAGTTTCTTGTTTTCCTTTCTTAAAAATTGGAGTTCTTCCTGTCGGTATTACGTTCCTGGACTGTGATGGCGACATTGATCATGGGATCCAGGAGTGTGTGTTTACAAAGAGGAGACAGAGACAGATATATATGAAATTTACACTTTGAAAACTTAGCTCATGACATAGAAAGAAATTATTAAACAGCAGGGCTCAAAATGACCTGCGTGGTTAGCCCTGAAAGGAGTATCTTTCTATCACTTTTTAAACGTGCCTCATGCCTGTACAATGCGGGATGTATCTGGAGCCAGGCCTCAGAACGCCGCGCAGAAAGTTAATTTCCTAGCTTTTGCCCGGTCGCACCAGAGAACTTAATTGATATTTTTAATGGGGCTGTGAGTCGGTGCCGCCGAGGAATTGTCTCCAGAGGTCCCGGCTATAATGCTTTTCATTTTTTAATTTACTTTTTTATTTGTCATTTTCTTCAAAGGATTTTTATAGGCTGTGGGTTTCCACTGTTTGCAAACAGGCTGAGTTCCTTCTTAAGCATATGTAAAGTATTCAGGGAGATAAGTAATTTATTAAAATCTACCTAATTTGCCGTGATATATTAAATCTCTGCTTCAGTGATCACAGACCATTTCATTTAGAGAATTAGGCATTCCCGCTTTGTGTGATTAAAGCTCTGGAAATGAGTTCTTTGCTCCTATTTGTGAACATTCAAAGCCCGCTAATGGCAAGAAGATGGAATAGATTATGAGACAATTCATTACAGTTCAACAGAGGAAAAAAAGCAGCTATAATGCAAAAATGCAAGTATGAATATCTGCACATAGTTTGAACCATCTGTGCTCTAATGGCCTCAATAATGACTCTGGTCTTTAGGAGGCTTTGAAATGACATCCGCACAGTGTTAATTTGTTGGTGTGCATTGTGGGACAGTAGAGCACCATCCGACCGCAGAAACCCATGGATCCTGGGTCTACCGTGGGCCTCCCTGTTTGAGGCCTGCCGTCCCCAAGAAGAACCCTGCTCGCATCAGACCCTGCGAATCTTCATAACAACTCATTCCTGTGGAACCTTCTGGAGACCACAGACATCTGTGGCCTGAACCTCTCCAATCCTAGTAAAGAGCCACATGTTTGTTGTCACTTCAGCTGGCTCTGAGCTCATCCTCTGGCCTCTCCTTCAAGCCTCCTTTGGCTCTCTGCAGTTACAGTGTCATTAAGGCCCATAACACTCCCCGCAGTAATTTGAAACAGCCGGACTGTACCCTGGGATTAACGGAGTGGTTTTTGAGACATTTATTGTGGTATTCTCCCAGGAGGTTTATATTATTGTTTTAAAACATTACATCCCAAACTAAATACCCTTTCTGTAGGGGGAGGAATGGATGGCGCTAACTTCTTAAGTGGAGAGGGGAGTTTTTATCAGAAAACTTCTGCGATCTAGTCAGCTGTGTGGAATGTATACCTCAGATAAGATGAGAGAATCAGCCATGTTTCTGTTGCGTTTCTGCTTACCATAATGGATTGTTAAAGGTTCCTTTTCTAGTTTTAAAATACTTCAAACTACGTAAATGTTCGCAAAATTCATTTTCATAAGTGACTGAGTAGGTGCTGACACCCTGAAGTGGGCTGGTGGCCTCGCTGCTCTCGTGCGGATGCTCCAGTCGGGTCTCTCACCTGTCCACGAGCAGGTCTGTCCTGCCGTGTGCTGACCAGAGTTCATTGAAAAATTCACCACATTTGGATGACAGAGCAGTGGTTTTCTCCTGGGGAGACAAGCCTCGTCCATTCCGCGTGGCTCGGGGGCAGGAAGGCACCAGCAGATGCAAATACTCCCGTTTAAGGTAATGCTTGTGTGGATGCGCAGCTCTTGGTGTGAACGCACGCAGTGCACTCAGCGCTTTGGGGCCCCAGTGCTCTTAGGTTGGAAATATAAATAGAGATGTGATGTGGTCTGTGGGAGAGTATATTTTACATGGGTTTTTGCCTACTGTAGTAGAAATGTCAGATTCCCAGCCACTGTCATGAGAAGAGTTGACGAAAATAAGTTTTATGGTTTACAGTGTGGTTTACGTAGGGAACATTTCTCTTCACTCTCAGTTTCAACATGTTTTCTAAATTATCATGGTTTATTGCCATTTAACTTAACTTAGTTTTTTTAAAGAATAAATAGAGAATATATTTAATCAAATAAAGAACAGGCACATTGAAATTCTGCTGTTCCTGCCATTCATTTGTTACCACAAAACACAAATAATCTCTCTGTGTTAGGAAGACGTGCGGGCTGAGAAGTGGTCGTGTGATTGGGAGGTTCTGTGTGCACCCCTGTTCCCACGACAAAACATAAATTATTTTAGTAATCCGACATCAAGAGCTGTGACAATGCAAACCACTTCTTACACATGTTCTAACAAGAATCTGATTAACATTTTTGTGGATTTGGAAAATAACTTTTTTTAGTCAAACTGGCACTATTGCTGAATTTAGAATGATTTCCTTATGCACTAGATAGCAAAATGTGAATCATGTCTGTGAACAAATTTGACAATAAAATGTCATCTTTATGTAGTATAAAACGACCAAGGGAGAGCTCTGGGGATATAAAATTATCGAGTGATTGACAATATCAGGATGACAGCTCATCCCCAACCACGAGAGTACATTTTAATAAGTCGCTGGTGCCCGAAGGCCTCTGACTACCTTAACCAAGGACGACTAAGCCCGTGGTTTGTCACAGATTGGGCCACAGGCCTAGCTAGATCCGGGGGTGGGAGCAAACTCAGCCTCCCGTCCCTTTGTTCAGAACAAAAGCAACCTCCCGGTCTGCCAGGAAGCGGGAACTACCGGTGCTTTAGGCAGGAGCGCTGCAGAGGCCGAGACTGGGGGGAAAGCGCTCCTCCCGCAACCTTTCCCTCGCGGGGTAGACCTTCCCCTCCCTCGCGGGGTAGACCTTCCCCTCCCGGCCAGGTGCCTCCCGGGGCAGCGGGCCTGCGCCGCCAGGGTCACCTCGTCTGGCCTCCCGCCTCCCGTTTTCCGTCTAACACTGACTGGCGCGTGAAACAGCGTTTCTCCCGCAGTTTGTCTGAGGTCAGGTGCGGTGGTCTCAGAACATGCCGTCCCGTGGTCCCCGCAGGCCTCCCTCGGCTCTTCCCTGAGGCCCGCCTTCCCCATCTCGCGCATCGCTCACCTCTCACGCAGGCCGTGCGTGTTCTTGTCGCACTGAATTTGCCACCTTGGTCTTTACACTTCTGTCATCTGTCCTGTTCACACCTGTTCCCTGAGCGCCTCCCCACCTGCCTGTCCCCCTCTCCCCTTTAGTGAGTGAAAGCGCCCCCTTTTCTTGGTGGCACAGGCACCGACGCAGACGCTGCCCCTGTGGCGGCTCCGTGGCCTTCTCCAGATGGTCTTTGTGTTAAGGCCTTTCGTAGTTCAACACGGCAGGCCCGTCCCGTCCAGCCGTTACGACGCAGGACGTGACAGGCTAAGTTGTGTGTCTGCTGCTTGTACGTTCTTACGGTGGAGTAACGGCGGCTGTACCTCAGGAGGTTCTCAGGAGTCACTGGTAAGGAACTGAAGCAAGTGACGTTTTAATGTAAGGAAATGTGTTATTATTAAAATCAAGTTTTATTTGGTATTAATGCTTTTGTCATAGGTACACATGTCATCATCAACAACAGGGAAGGTAAGAGATTGTAGAAGAACGTTTGAGAGACTGCATACAGCATAGAGGCCGACTTTTCCAAACGAGAGAAAACGGCTGTAGAACAGGAGACGGGCATGCTGAGAATGTGAACATCGAGGCAGGTAAACGCCAGATAAAGCCGGTGGGAAACAAGGGGCACAGATGGACGTTCCGCACTGGAGATGGGAAAACGGGGCAAAGACGGAAGGAACGTGAACACACGCATGCCTGACGGTAGAGCCTCAGTGCATGGAGCGGAGACGGACAGAGCTACGGACAAAATATGTGGCTACGTCGATGTTAGTAGATTTTCACTCTCAGGAGTGATGGATCAGAAACAGCAAGTGTAGGAGATTTGCTTCATATGATTACTAAACCTGAACGAGTACAGACGCACATGGGACATGCAAAACATGTCAACATGTTCTCAGAGAAAGTCTGTTTCCAAAGATTGAAAATCTTACAGACTGTGCTTCTCTCAGCAAAATGCAGTAAAAGGATAGCTAAAATATGATCCTGGCTAAAAGTTAAAAATATGTGTGGCTCTTTTTCTGGGTTCTAATAGGACAAGAAATATCCCATTTTTACAACAACTAGAAGACAAAATTCTACCAACTATATGTGCAACTGGGGGAAACAAACACCAGCTCAGAGCCCACACCAAAGGATTCAGGGGTTGAGCATGAGGGAGGGTGAGACAGGATCTTAGTGGTGGCGGAACAGACAGTACCAATCAAGGTCACCCCAGGAGAAGGGCCACCCCGAGGGGGATGCTAAACAGGCCGGAAGCTGGTGCATCAGGACACCGGCTACTGGGGAAGTGAGAGGAAGGGTCTTGGAAAGCACACAGGACCAGAGGTAGCAGCCTCGCAGGCACTTCTTCGTGAAGAAAAGGGGGCGTTTGGAAGGGGGGGTATCCCTTGGAGACATAGTAATTCAGTGAAAGAAGAAACCAGCTGAAACTGAGAGCCCGGAGAAACAAGATACGTAGGTTGAGTCAATGGCATCACTATCGATACGAACAGGTCATGTATTAAAGAAACTGCACTTCACGGTGGCAACAGAAGGGGGCACTCCTGAGCTAAGAACCCTGTGAGCCAGCCAGCCTCCCCTCCACCCCCCAATAGGACTGATTATCTGCCTGGCTAGTCTGGAAAAACCCAAAGCAAGTTTCAATTACTAAAGAATCATGCATCCATATTCCATAAGAAATAAAAATGAGAATTGAAACTTTTCAGCAGGAAGGAGTTCTACTTGGGTAATGGTGAATTTGACAGATGGAACCACCCTTTTGTGAAGAACAACTAAAGCTGATTTTGTACACACACCGTGTGTGTGTGAGTGAAAACAAAGTGTCACAGCTGCCTGGGCTGTAGGATTCTAGGAACAAGATCCACCAGGGCCGCTCAGGGTGAGCCAGGCCGGAGGGCCGACCGGGAAGCACAGGGGAGAGGCTCGGAAGATGAACAGAGTTTTCAACAGACGCGGGGTTTGAAGAGCAATAACTGAAATGTAGGGTCCACCAAAGGCTCAGGAGCCCCGGTAAGTCCTCCAGGCTCAAATTATTCCCCTCAGATTATTTCTGCATTTTTATGTACGGGGTTTGGTGCACACATGAAGTTAACCAGGCACGTGAGGAGGCAAGGCCACGTGACGACTAGGACGAGTGAAACGCTCGTTAGTGGTTCAGACACTGGAGTCATCTGTGAACGTCAAAAAAACTATTCAGTAAGTTCATAAAGTTAGGCAATCTTTGAAATTTGACATAGAATTGGATGTTATTGAAAAAGAACCGAGTGGAGATTTTATAAGTATAACTGAAATTAAGAATTCACTAATGGGCCTAGTAGCAAATCAGACACAATTGAAAACTAAAAATAAGTAAATAAATAAAATCAAGAAAATATCTATTCTGATGCATGGAAAGAAAATGAAAAATATTTTTTTTAAAGCAGAGAGAAGGGGGAGTTAAAACACATGGGATTATGTGGAAAGCTACGTATATAATGAAGTCCCAGGACAGGAAAAAGAATTAGAATCATTAGTCAAAGAGACACTGGCTAAGAACTTTCCAGGATACACATAAGGTGCAGATGTAAGAATGACTTAGGAGGCCCAAGCTGGATAAACACAAAGACAATCACTTAAGGCACATCATAGAAAAACTCCTGAAAACCAAAGACAAAGAAAATCCTAAAAGCATCAGAAACAAAAGGCAACACTGACAGCCGACTGCTTAACCGAAACAGCGGAAGCCGTTGAAAGGAGCAGGAGACACTCCTTGGGCCCTACGTCCATCCTCCCTCTTTACCTTTTGCTCACAAGCATGGAGGGTCACAGCCCAGGGGACTCTTGGCCAGTGGGCAGCGCCGCCCCTTCCCGCCTCGGGCGGGGGACAGCCCTGCGGCTCCGGCAGAGGTAAGCCCCGTCCGGGCCCAGAGGCCGCCCTGCCCACTCGACTGGGCATTGGCTGTCCTCCCCTTAGGTCTTCCTCCCCCATCCTCCCTCCAACCTCTAGCACCATTTCCCAAATAAAGTCCCTGCGCGCATGCCCTCGCTTCAGGCCGCCGAGCCCTGGGGGACCCGGGCCAACAGGAGATGCCAGGGGTGGCCCCAAAAGCGGAACATCGGGACGGACTCCCAGCACTGGGTCGCTCGGTAGCGAGGTGGCAAGGGGATGGCACAACTACGGTAAGTGGTGTTGCGACAGAGCCTGGCGTCTGGGGAAGTCTTGATGATGGTGTTTTAAGATAGCGGGGGAAATCGAAGCAGTGGGTTATCAGCTGTTTACTTTTCTGGATTTGTGATATACTTCGGTTTTGTAAAAGTGTAAGAAAAACTTCAGTAGATTAAAAACTCCAGAAGAAATAAAGAAAACCAGCCCTCACGCAACAGAAAATGAAATACAATATCCCAGCATGGATTAAGTATAATTAAATAAGCAATTGCAGGCGGAGGGGCACAGATCAGAAATTTAAAACTCAAAATAGACACTGACAAACTGCAACCTATAAAATGGGAAGTGATGTTAGGAAAGAGATTGTTTTTAAGTACCTAAGGAAAATAAGTATTCCTGAGAGTGGACCAAGGAAGATTGTGGATAGAAGCGAAAGGAGCCAAGAAGATGGAGGTAGAGAGAGGTAGAAGGACGCCGTGAGGACATGACAGGCGGCCAAGCTGAGTAAATCAGAGACGCCAAGAGAAAAGACCGGGAAACGGAACTCACAGCGGCAATTCAGGGCGCTTCCCGGAAGCAGAGGGCTGAGTGCTGCCGAGGGAGCCCACCAGGTAGGAGCGTTGCTTTAAGACTGTCAGCTTGGTATACATATTCTGATTAAACAAATATTAAGGGGAAAATACTCCTCTGGCCCTGCAGGCAAAGAGTACAAGTCATTTATAAAGAAAATCTGGTTGGCACTGGATTTCGCAAGAGCAACTTACAAGGCAACAGACAGGGAAATACTCCCATCAAAAAACTCACCGTGGGAACCGAGGGTTCTTTCTTACCCAACTCAGATATCCCTCAAATATCAAGGCTGTAGAAAAACAATTTTCATTAAGGCGAAGTCCACATGACATAAAATTAACTATTGTAAAGTGAGCGATCCAGCGGCGTTGAGTACATCACAAGGTGGCCACCACCGCTATCCAGCTCCAAACACGTTCATCGCCCCCAAGAGAGCCATGGGCGCACGAAGCACTGAGAGCCTGTCACCCCTCCCCAGCCCTTGGCAGCCACCGTTCCGCTTTCCGTCTCCGTGGATTCACCTGTTCTGGGTATTTCATATGAACAGAATCACACGCCGCATGACCTTTATGTCTGGCTTCTTTCACTTAGCATGGTGTTTTTGAGGTCCATCCGTGTTGTAATGTGTGTCATTATTTCACTCTTTTTTATGGCCGTATAATATTCCTTTGTATGAACAACAGTTTGCTTGTCCATTCATCCACTGATGGGCACTTGGGGTGTTCTGCCTTTGGGGTATTGTGACCAGTGCTGCTCTGAACATTTCTATTTGAGGACCTGTTTTCAAACCACCTGGGTTTGTCTGGGAGTAGCCTGGCTGGGTCGTGTCACAGTTCTGCGTTCCACGTTTTGAGGAACCACCAAACACTTTTCCACAGCAACGGAGCCATCTCGGCTCCCCCCGGCAGTGTACAAGGGTTCCAGTTTCTCCACGTAGTTGCAACGTTTGTTATTTCCCTTCTTTAATTTGTAGCAGCCATTCTTGAGTGTGAACTGGTGTCTCGTTACGGTTTTGATTTGTGTTTCCCTGATGACTAGTGATGTCGAGCATCTTTCCCTGTGCTTGTTTACAGAAAAACGATGTTAGACATGCAAGAATTCAGGGAACGTCGGGCTGTGAGTCCTTCCTGAGGAACCTCCTAGGAGACCACCTTCCTGCCACTAAGAGGCGAATGAGGGAACTGTTCAAAGAACTGGTGGTGAGCTCTGACTATATTTCACTATAGATCTTAGACAAACCACAGGCAGAAGACTTGTATGTAGCTATTACGTGCCCTGACAGAGCAGATATAACACAATTTTTTTATTAGAGGAAAGGGGGAAACGAAATGGGAAAGGAGAATAAATGTATGGGTTTTACGTAGATTATAGGTGACAAAGATGCCCTTTAAAGCAGACAGACCAGAGAGCAGAAGCCTAAATAAAGAAATCCTAGACATCTTGTAAAGATAGTGGAAAGATAATCACTAAAACAAAGAACACAATCATTCTAATTACCAACATTTTTTAAAACTAAAATGCGAAGAAAACAGACCAAGGGATGAAAAACACATGGTAAGTATGCACAGTACATATTACATAAAATAATAGGGCAGAGCTAACCAAGTATTTAAGTCATAACAATAAATGTATATGGTCTTACTCACTTACGGGAAAAATATTTTCAGATTTTCCTAAAAGGCAAAATTCAACTCTACGTTGTAAGAGACGCTCCTAAAACAAAGTGTAATGAAATTAAAGGATAGGCAAAACTAGACCTGCGAACGCTCGTAGAGAGAGCAGGGATTGTGAGTGTGATATCTGACGAGATGGAGGGGTGTGTGTGGGGGTGTGTGTGTGTGTGTGTGTGTGACCTCAGCAATGCAATCCCAAGATAGGTCTTAGGAATACATGTTGAACCCCCCACCCTTATCAAAGAGAATGTTTCTTCTTTTCAAATACACACGGAACATTCATGAACATTGACCATATGTGAGGTCACCAAGTAAACTTCAGTAAGTTCTTTTAAGTAAAAATAATGCAGACCAACAATATTGTCTTATTACAATGCAATAAAACTGAAAATAAATAAAAATCAAAAGGCATGAGGTCTTTTCCATCTGGAAATTTAAAACTTATGAAACAATTCTTTATTCAAAGGGAAACTGGACATTGAAAGTGAACAAATCTTTTTAAGCATAATGATTATAAAAACACTATGTATCAGAAGCTTTGAGATACAGTTAAAGCAACTGTTAAGGCATTCTTAATGTCTATAAGAATGAAACATGAAAGTGTAACATTAAATACCTATCTCAAAAGTTAGAAAAGCAAAAAGTAAATCTAGTGCCAGCCGGTGTGGCTCAGTGGTTGAGCGCCGACCCTGAACCAGGAGGGCGCCAGTTGGATTCCAGTTCAGGGCACATGCCCAGTAGATGTTTCTTTCTCATCGATGTTTCTAACTCTCTTTCCCTGTCCCTTCCTCTAAAATCAATGAAAACATATTTTTTTTAAAAAGTAAATCTAGTGAACATAGAAGGAATAATAAATAAAAAGCAGAAATAAATTTTAAAATATAATTTAATCATTTTAAAGGTGAGAAAGCACAAATACAAATTAAAACATGATGATGGAGACCGATTAGAGAATCAGAGGCTATTCTAAAATATCAGGAGTCTAAGTTGTACAAATCTGTGCCAATACAGTTGAAACCTAAATTAGACAGATACTTTTCTTGAAAATATTGACCCTAATAGATAGGGAAAATTTAAATACCAATTTCCATAGAAGAAGTACAGTTATTAAAGAGCTAATCCCCCAAATGCACCTGGCCTGGTAGGTTTTACAGGGGAGTTCTAATAGGCCTTCAAAGACTAGATGATTTTAATGCTTTTCAAACTGTTCCAGGCATATGAAAAGAAGGACAACTTATATAATCTTTGATTTGCAAACCCAGTAAATACTGCACACACAGACACCAAAGAAAACTATAGACTAATTTTCCTTACGAATTTTGAAGCAAAACTTCTAGGTAAAGCATTAGCAAATATAATGGAATACCACATAAAAATATAATACACCGTGATCAAGGTGTTTGTTTCAGGCACGCAACACGGCTCAGAATGTCTAGAAACAGACCCAAACCCACACCAGAAGCTGGCATATTGAAGGTGGCAAATAAAATTAGGGGAGAGGAGTGGACTCCTTGGTAATTATGTTGGAGCCACTAAAAAAGCATCTAGAAAAAAATTAATTGGAGTCCTATTTATACCATAAAATGCATTCTATAAATATTTGCATGTAAAGAACGAACTGATAGTGCCCTCGGCGGTCTCCCGGATCTGTCTCTCGCTTCAACAGTGTTTGGACAGGACAGACCCAGGGACGCCCCTTCTTCCAGCCTCGGACCACCCTCCAGCCTCTTTCCCAGTCGCCACCTTCGGGACCACCTCAGGCGCCCTCGGCCTCCGAGACCAGCCGGCCCCATTTTCTGGGCTTCGCTCCTTATTGCTGAGCAGCCAGGAGCTCCCGGGTCTGTCGGAAGCGCCCACCGAGGCCGCGGCCCGTCACCCGCCCGGCCAGCCTGCATCCGCGGCCTCCCCACCCGCCTCTCTCTGGGCTGTTTCCACCGCACCGATGTGGCCCTGGAGGGCGTGGGCCTCTCCTTCCTCGAGCTGGCCAAGGAAAGTTCGAGGCTGCCCAGCGTCCCTGAAGATGCAAAACCAGGACAGTGGCAGCCGCACCCTCTTCCAGGATGTGCAGAAGCCTCCCCAAGATGAGTGGGGTGACACTCAGGACGCCGGGGAAGCCTCCGTGGTCCAGGAGAAGAACCTGACCCAGGCCCTTGTGGCCCTGCAGGCCCTGATTCTGCCCACACAGACCCCCATCTCCGCGACTCCCTGGAGAGCCCCGTCCCCGGGGAGCAGGGGAAACTCATCAAGAAGATGGGCTGGTGGGTCCCCAGGCTGGGCTGAGAAGGTGAAGTGTTTTAACAGAAGGATTATATAAATGTGTCGCCTGGTCTCTCAATGGCTACAGACCCTCCAGGTCTCCTGCTTTGCTTTACCTGTGTGATCATTGTGTTTTCTCCAAAAGCCAACAGAGTCAAGGCCAGAGAATCAAAACCAGTTTGGGAAATAGAACCCAAGTAGATGGGGTGCATATTGGATGCCTCAGGGGCCGACTCACGTCCCCTGTGTCACATCTCATATTCCAGCTGTGGTTCCGATGTGGTCCCTTTACTCAACACCATTGTGCCCCCGGGTGACACTGTGTTCTCTTCTTTCTGCTCCGGAGCCTCTCTGGAGCTGTGCACGCCAGCAGGAGTTCACGTACCCTGCGCACATGCTACCCTTGGGACCAGGCCCAAGAGCCCTGTCCTGAAAGCAACCTGGAGAGCACAGGTAAGACCCACAGGAAGGTGGCCCGAGCTCCCATGAGCCTGACTGGTTATGCCAGTGCCTCTTGCTCAGCTCTCACCGTGGTTCGTGGGACAGGAAGGACATGTGCAACAGCTAGAAATCAGAGGAAGGGAAACGTCTCCTTGACATGTATTGTGTTGGAGTCCAGCTCCTGGGAATGGGACAGTCTTGTCACTATCATTGTCATTTCTTGCATGGCCTAGTGACTCCTACCACAAATCCTGAGGCTAACGTGTCCACAGAGGACAGTCATTGCAGCCGTGGTCTCCGTTACCGCAGCGGCGAAGGAAGGCAGTGTTCCGTGGAACGCCATCCTCGATTCCCAGGGAGGGAAAAAGACCTCCGCTGATACTGCCTGACTGTGAGTTCAAGCAAGGAAGACGTCAGTAGCAGCAGCTCAGGGAATGGTTGCTCCCTGCTGTCCCCGAGTCAGGACTGACCTGTGCAGCCTGCTCTACTCCTACTGAAGGCATCGAAGCAGTTACAGTGACAAAGCAATTGTAAATATTTATGTTTTCATATTACATGACCACAGGAATGATTTGCATGGAAGGATCCTTAAATGCCAAAAAACAGAAAACAAACCAAAAAAGGCATTACCACTGAGCTCTAGTTAATACCAGAAGATTGTTTTTATGGTAAGTAACATTTCATTCCGGATTAGTCTCATTATTGTCATTGTTTTTGTTATTAAAACCAACTACACAACATTAAAGGCATGCTCCAAGAAAGAAATTATTGATAAGCTGAACTTCATTAAAATTTAAAATTTCTGCTCTGCGGAAGACACCATCAAGAGAATGAGAAGAGAAACCGCAGACTGGGAGAAAATACTTGCAAAAGAGATATCTGAGCCCAGCCAGTGTGGCTCAGCGGTTGAGCACCAACCCAGGAACCAAGAGGTCACGGTTTGATTGCTGGTTGGGACACATGCAGGAGGCACTCAATTGATGATGTTTCTCATTGATGTTTCTCTCTCTCTCTCCCTCTCCCTTCCTCTCTCTCTTAAAATCAATAAAAACATATTTTTTAAAAAGAGAGAGAGAGAGATCTGATAAGGGACTGCTATCCAAAATATACAAAGTCTTAAAATTCAACTATAAGAAAATGAACAACCCAATTTAAAAATGGGCAAAAGACCTGAACAGACCTCAGCTAAAATGACATGCAGATGGCAAATAAGCACATGAAAAGATGATTAACATATTTCATTAGGGAAATGCAAATTAAAACGAGACTCCACTACACACCTATTAGAATGGCCAAAATCTGGAACACCAACAACATCAAGTGCCGACAAGGACATGGCGCAACAAAAACTCTCCTTCATTGCTGGTGGGAATGCAAATGGTGCAGCCACTTGGGGAGACAGTCTGGTGGTTTCTTACAAAACTAAACATACTCTTACCATACAGTCCAGCAATCAAGCTCCTTGTTATTTACCCAAATGAGTTGAAAACTTATGTCCACACAAACACCTGCATATAAATGTTTATAGCGGCTTTATTCATAAATGTCAAAACTTGGAACAACCAAGATGCCCCTCAATAGGTGAATGGATAAACTGTGGCACATTCAGACAATGGAATATTACTCGGCACAAAAAAGATTTGAGCCGTGAAAGCCATAAAAAAGACACAAAGAAAACCCATGCATATTGCTAAGTGAAAGAAGCCAATCTGAAAAGGCTTCCTACTGTGTGATTCCAACGAGATGAAATTCTATAAAAGGCAAAACTGCAGAGGCAGTGAAAAGGTCAGTGGTTGCCAGGGGCTGGGGATGGAGAGAGGGATGAACGGGCAGAGCACAGAGGACTCTTAGGGCAGTGAAGCTGTTCGGTGTGATGCTATAATGGAGGATAAGTGTCATTATACATCTGTCCAAACCCACGGATGTACACCACCAGGAGCGACTGTGGACGTTGCCTGATTATGATGTGTCGGCGTAGGTTCATCGACTGTAACAGGTGCACCACTCTGGTGTTGGGTGTCGATGGGGGAAGAGACTGCCGCCTCGGGTCCCTGACCCTGTCATGCTCACGGAGTGTGGCTGTGGGTGGTGGACAGCCAACGGGCCAGAGGCCGGTGGGGGATCCGGGAACAGCTACGGCTGCTTGTACATTGGAAACAATCCCACTTCCAGCAAAAGGCTGAAAGCAACACTCAGAATCCTGGTGGACAGAGAATGGAGGGCAAATCCTGAAATTTCTTTCTCTCTGTATTGAAAATAATTAAAATGAGAGCCTTGCCCAGAGAGGAGAGTCATTGCCAGCATTGCAGGTCCTCAGACAAGGACACGCTGTGCGGAAAGAACAGGCGGCACAGCAGTATACACAGTATCGTCCGTCTGCTGTTAAGGAGATGTACTCGAGTGTGCACCTGTATATACAGAAGGTCTAGAAATAAAACGTATTCCCAATGGCAGTGGTTGGCCACCTGTATGGCAGCCGGTTAAGTGGAAGCTACACACACTCTTCCAGGACGAAACTTGAATTACAACAACAGTATGGAAAAACCATCCTGAAATCAACTGAAGACGAGCTGGAGAGCACCCTCATAACCAAGGGGGAAGAGTGGAGGCCGCACAGAGACTGGTAGGAGGTGCAGAGGCACGAGGGGGCTGGCTCGGCTCCCACAGGCAGCAGCTGAAGGTCCGCAGGGATAGCTCAGCTGTGGGGGGTTCCCACTGAGGACTTCGGGGCCTAAACCCCAGGCTGGGCTCCCCAGCCCAGAGCACAGAACTGAGAAAGGTGCCCACATAACATCTGGCTGTGAAAAGCAGCTGGGTTTCTGTCTGCCAGGGAGAGACAGCTGGAAATGCAGGCACCCTCTTAAAGAGCCAACACACAAAGTTTCCTGTGCAGCCACTTACCTTGGGCTCCAGCAGAGGGAGGGCAGAGTGGGCAGAGTGAGGAGAATCTAGGGTTGGGGGCTCTGGAGATAGAGCTTGGAGGGCAGACGTGTGGATTCCTGGCCGAGTCATTCCCCCATACTGCATAGGACATTTTTCTCAGGCAGACCTTTACCATCCAGGCAGCTCTGCCGGGGGGGGGGGGGGGGGGGGGGGCAGAGCAATTACCCCACCCTGTTGGGAAACCCCTTACCCCACCCTGCAGAGTTTACACCTTGCTGTGGTTTACAGCCTGGGCTCAGTAAGAGATTAGGAATAACAATCAGCCTGCAGGCAGAGGCAGGTCTCTGGGTGCTTTGAGTCTTTGCCTGATCTGCTCCTGGACCTGGGGCTTGGAAAAGCAGACCTTGGTGTGCGTCTTGGTCCTGTCCAAATGCACTCAGCCCCAGCAGAGGGAGCCACAAGCTGTGGATTGCTGATAGCTCCAAACAGGATACCCAAGTCAGAGAAACACAAGTATCACATGATCTCACTCATACATGGAATCTAATGAACAAAATAAACTGATGTACAAAATAGATCCAGAGACATAGAAGCATGGAACAGACTGAGGGAGCTCAGAGGCAAGGCTGGTTGGTGGGAAGAGATCAATCAAAAAACTTATATGCCTATGTGCATAACCCATGGACACAGATAATAGTGTGGTGAAGGCCTGGGGCAGGGGGCAGGTGCGGGTAAAAGGGGTCAGTGGGGAAAAGGGGGGCATCTGTAATACTTTCAACAATAAAAATAAATTTTAAAAGAAAAAAAAAAAGTGGGTGAAGCTGGTATTGACCACGATGGAAGACAAAATCCATTTATAACAGAAATAGGCCCCATTCAAAGGCATAAATCACCCTTCCTGCTCACATGCTTCCTGCTGTACTTCCCCGGCAGCTTTGTTGTTCATTTGTCTCACCATCAGTAAATGAGCATTGCTTATGACACGTGTACCAACTTAATGTTTTCCTGCTAAACATCGAGTTCAGTAGTGAAGGGGCACACACTCCTCCCACCTGTTCAGTGTCACTGGTGTTATTAAAGAAAAAACAAGGTCGTTCTACTTGGGTTTATTCAGATAGTTAACATCTGATTTTACCTGGAACCATTTAAAAGAAATAGAACAGCATGGCCTGAAGCACGCTGAGCATGGGATGTGGAATACTTGAAGAAAATGTTGTCCTGAACTCTGCAGTGAAGTCGGAAAGAGAACCAGAGCTCCCACTGAGACAACGTCGGATCAACCCACCACCTCCAGACACTCTCCTCTTGGACCAGCGCCCTCTTGGCTCTGTGCTCGCCACCTGTGCCCAGGGAGGCCCGGCATTGCTGCCTGCAGGGGTGGGTGACACAGCTCGTCCCAGCCAGGGCACTGATACCTCAGGACCCACAACACGAGCCGCCCCGTCCCGGTGCCTGGGTCTGTGTCCCAGATCTAAACCCAAGTCAGCCCGCACGTAAGGGAAACGCTTATCAGGGAAACCTGACCTGCACCAGTCACAGTTCAACTCAGCTCCAGCCAGCTCACCTTACCCAGAAAATAGGGCCCTCTGGCCTTTAGAGGAAATCCCGACCTCCCAGTCAATATTGCCTCCTTTCCATGTTTCCTCTCCTAACATTCTGGAAAATTCCCTGTTGTCCACAATCCCTCGGGAAGAGTGCTACAGGGCACGGTCCTCCCCCACTCCATGGCTGTTTTCTCCTAAGTCAAGGACACCAATCTCATCACTAAACTGTTTTATTTTGTCATTGACAGCACTACCGGCTAGAGATTTGTCACTGCAAGACCCCCAAACCACAGGGTCGTGGATCCCCCTTCCCTTAAAGCCAAAGGAAAGCTCTCACAGCCCCACGCAGGGCCAGGACCGGGGTGAGGAGACTGAGGCACCGGCTGGGGGTGCCTCTCAGGGTGTGCCCAACACTCTGCCATCCAGATAAATCATATTTTAATGCAATATTTAAAAAAACAAAAATCCATACTGAATAAATTATCGGCATTTTGAATAAAGACAGTATCCGTACAATGCATTGCGCAGCGATGCTGGAGCCTGAGCCGAGGGAGAAATCTGCAGTGCTGACCGTGTTTATTTAAAATTGCAATACTTGGTTCATTAGAAGTTTTGTTTTGTTTTTTAAATGTCACATTAAAATATGATTTATATGGATGCCTGGGTATTGGGGCGCACCCTGAAATGTGCCCGAGGCGAGCACCTCACCCATCCCACTGGCCCTGCCCTGTCCCAGCCCTGAGCCCGTGCTGAGCACTAACAGGGACCCGCCTCCCCTCCTCCCTCCCCGGCTCTCGAGATCCACTTTCCAAGGGAGGTGGAGGAAACCCGGGTTCGTTAGGAATCTGTTCCTTGGCCATGGGCACTGGGGCCTGTCCCTCTCCTGTCGCTCATCTCCCACTGTCGCTGGTGCCGGCCCAGGCCTCTCAGCAGGTCACACCTGGGCTGGCACCGTCACTTCCCCCGCACACGGTCGTATGTGCCCGACCTTCACTTCAGCCTTGGGGAGAGGCGACCAGGGAGGCAGGGTGACGGCATCAATACCTACTAATAAACCACTACGGGCGGGAGGTTTCTAATACTCACTTTCCCTAGATCTCATCGGATGTCACCTGCCCAGACCTCCACGCTCCCAGCAACCAGAGACTGCGCTGGGGGAAGCACTCAATAGACGTCAGCCGCCTGGACCCGCTCCTGGCCTGCGGGGAGGTGGCCTTCAGGTGGAGGAGGCAGACTGCGGCTGGTCCCGAGCAAGCCGGAGACACCGGGTGAGTGGGCTCCGATCCACTCCGGGCTGCACTGGGCCTTCGTTCCCAGCAGCCCCAGAGGGCAGCGAGGCCCCAAGGAAAGACCCCAGAAAAGGCGAAACTTGGGGTTTTCCCGTGTCAGTGACCTTTCAGGCCCGAACCCTGGGAGTCAGTGCACGCACACCACCCAAAACAGACCCAGGCTTCAGAGGCAGACCCCAGACCACCCCCACCCCCAGGCTGGGCCCAGCAAGGAGTCTGGGAGAGGTGGCGGGAAGGCAGAGGGGCGGGAAGACTGCCGTCTTAAGTGTTTGCATGAAACCTGGGCTTTGGAGCAATCTTTTGTTTCCAGAGAAGCCTGTGGGTGCTGGGCCAAGAACACTTTTCAAAGCAGGGCTCACGTCCCCGTGGAAGAGCGCCCCCCGGAGGGCACTTCATGCCAATACTTGGCAGTAGAGGGACAGGAGAAGCCTCACCTGCCCGCCAGGTGAGCAGGAATCCCTCCCTTCACGGGATGACAGGTTGCTTAAGCCTCAGAGACCAGCTCTGGCTGTGAGACGTGCCCCGTGTTCCATCCCAGCCCGGCCTTTCTGTCCCCCATCCTTTCCTGGATTGGAAGAGCCTCTCAGGGTCCAGGGCCTCCGCATGGGTCCCCACAGGAACGGCTGGACCCAGCCAGCCAGCGCCAGCACCTCCCAGGCAGCAGCCAAAACCCCAAGACGCAGGCAGACAGAAGCTGCACCAAGCGCTCCGGAGCCAGCGGTCTTACCTGCCGAGAACCCACCGCCAGGAGACGCTGCCGGCCCGCCAAGTCGCCAAGTCGCCGAGTCCCCGGGCCGCCGGTGGAGGGCTTGCTGACGTGGGCCTTTCTCCTCGCTGCACCGGCCGCCTGCTGCCTGCACAGGGCGCCCAGCCCGGCAGAGCTGATGCGAGGCTGCGAGGAGCAGCTCCCCAGGGGGGCTCCTGCGGCGCCCCATCCTCTCCACGGCCAGGATGCCCTGATGGGCCCTAGCAGGGCGCCAGCCATGGGCGAGGGCAGCCAGCCAGCCATGACCCCCTCCTTGTCACAAAGAAAAGAGGGGCTTGCCTTCCAACCAAAGGCCGCAGGTCATTCCTGGTGCCAACTGTATTATGCAGCCTCCCGGGGTGTAGCTTGGTTTTGTGTCCTCTCCTTCCCGAAGGCACCATCACAACTTGGTAACCCAGGTGCGACGTCCAGCCATCCCAGGCTTCCTTCAGCATCACAGCCCTCGGGGCAGTCAGGGCGCCTGCGGGAAGCAGGAGCGGCAGGGAAAGAGCTAACCCTTCCCTGGGTCCCCGGGAAACCCCGGAGAGAGTCGGGGCTGATCCGCAGCAAATGTCTCTGCATCATTCCTTTGTCTCTCTCCCCGCTTCTCGCCCGGCCTCACGCCCCGGACAGCCTTGAGTTTCTTCTCCCTCTGCACGCCCAGAACCCCTCGCCCCCCTTGCCAGGGAGCAGGACCCGGTCGTTCCCTCTTACGCCCAAATCATCTTTGCTTCAAATCGCCCCGCTGCAGGCTTCCGCAGCTCACCCTGGTGCCCGGGACAAAAGGCGGGCAGGGGATCCCCAGCCCCTCGGGCGACTGCGGCCTGGTCTGTCTTCTCTTCGTCTCCTCTAACCTTGTCACGTGCAAGCGCGTTTTCTAACGAAGCAAAAGACCCGACCCTCAGCTCTGGAACTTTCCTGAAGGTCAAACACTCAACCACGAAAACTCCCTGCACTAGAGCAAGTCGCATCTGCATTTGCCAGCAAAACACACGTGCCGGTAGCCCGCGTTCTACGACTGTTCTCCATTAACTCACGTAGGCAGAGAGGAAGCACCGTCCACGAGCACAAGCCCCTGGGCTTCCTCCCGCCCCAGAGAACTGGAAGGAGAGGGGCACCTGCACCCCAGCTCCGCTCCAAGCTCAGACCCGCCTCGCCCTGCAGAGCTGGGGAGCCCCGGCCTCTGCAAGAACTGGGACACCCCGGGACTGAACGCTTCCACCGCCCGGATCCATGGGCAGGGCCCTGCGTTCCTGTGAGTCCCGACGGGCCAAGGCCAGTGCAGGACAAGGGGGGACACTGCCTAATGCTGAGCGCCCTGAAGGCCTCTCCCATCGTGTACCATCGGCCAGGGTCCAGCAGTCGCAGGAAATAAGCCGTAAGTGGAGGCGAGTCTTCCCACACGTCTCGCAGGAAGGCGCAGTGACCACCAAATGTGGGCCAGGGCCCCTCCCAAACATGCGCGTTGTTTCAGAAAGAAAAGGGACACTAAGGCAGGCTGAGCGTCAGGAGGTTTCTAACCCGACCGCAGGGAGCAGGAGAGCACCTCGCCCCAAAGGAAGTCAGAGGGAGATCCCGGGGCAGCAGGCGGGGCTGCGACCAACTGCCCGGTTCATGAGCACAGTCTCCTGGGGGCGGGGGCGGCTACAGCCAAGGGGATTCCCAACGCCCACTGTTGGATGAGGGGACAGAGGCCGGGGCACTCCTGAGAGACCACTTAAAATAATTTTCTGAGTGCTTCCCAAGGGATTGAGTGTAGAAGGTACAAGAAGGGTCAGGGGAAATGCCACAGCAATTTCCACTGTGTGGTGGAGAAGCTGACCACATCCCCTGCCTCAGAGTACAGCCCCTCCCACCCATATATGAAATTCCACTGTTAGAGATTCTTTCCTTTGGACTGAACATTGTTAACAACCATGGGTAGAAGACACATTTCTTCTAAATCCCCCAAAGACTAAGAGTTACATTTTATTTCCAGCCTGTTCTGGTGCTTCTACAGCAGAGAATGGGGTGTTTAGTTTCAGAATGAGTCAGGCAACTCTTTTTATTTCTAATTACAAAAGTGAAATCTTTACTGAATGAAATGATGTAATGTCCTGGATTTGCTTTAAAACAATACAGAAGGTAAGGAGGCAGTTGAAACAAGACTGGCTGTGAGCCAGTTATTGTTGGTGCTGAGTGATGGGTACATAGGGATCATTATTTGGTCCCCATGGGCCTCCTGTGCCAGGCAGGGAATAGAAACTCTGCAGGGCTGTCTAAGGCCTCTCTGCCCGACCCATCCGGTATCTGAATTGTCACTACACCCTGGTCACCTCTCCAAGCTCCACCCAGAAGGTGAGGCTGGGAGTGGCCCTCTGTTCTTAGATGCAACAGAGCTGTGTGGGGATCTGGGGTTTCCCAGCCCACCGCCCCCAGACAGGAACGCAGCCTTCCCTAGGACCCACCAGCATCTGCAGTCCCATCTTCACCTGCCCTCGGGACTCCCCGGGCCCGGCCTGAGGACCTGAGATGTGAGGGCACCTCTTGCACCAGCACGTGGTGGCCTGAAGCTACTGCTTTGCCAGGGACTCGCCCATCCCCCACAGGGCACTGTGCCTGGTATATTCCCCTCCCTTCTCTTGCAGACGTGAGTCTAAAACGAGCGCACAGAGTGCGTGGGAAAGGCCACAGCGTACAAGGAAATACAGGGAAACCCTTCAAATGGTGCTCTTCTCGCACAGACGTGCACCCAAGTAGCCAGTGCAAATATAGTGTGTGCACCATCGCAAAGCCTTTCCACAGGCGAGAGAGAGAAATTCCCATTGGAGGTAAGCAGAGAAGGCTGCATGGAAGAGGTGGGGCGCGTGACCTGGGCCTTGAAGGACAAGTGAAACCTTGGCCAGTGGAGGAGGGGTGTGAATGCAGGCACAGAGCTTCGGGGAGAAACTGGGTTGGCCTCACCTGCCCCAGCGGCGCTCATGGCACCCGGGGAGGGGGGAGGAGTAGGGGAACCCATCCTGCTGGGATGCTGGGCCAAGGTGGGACTTCCCAAGAGTGAAGAGAGAGAAGGCGAGTTAGGAAAGAAAATGAGAGCAACCAGTCAGGGCGGCTTCTGGAGCCTGACACTTAGGGATCCTCTGGTGGGTCAAGTGGGGGCCTTTCTGTGGGAAAGCGGAGGTGGCACCCGCCCCGCTCACACTCACAGGGGCCCGTTCATGGGTGTGAAACCACCCTGAGCCTCGTCAGGTGAGTCCCGGGCTGTGAAAGGTCTGATCTTCTAAATGAATTCACCAGCCGAGGTGGGACTGACAGCCCAGGGATCCCTCCGGCAGAGGAACTGGAGGAGGCGGCGAGAGCAGGTGGCAATCGCCGGCGACAGAGAGCGGAACCCACCCCGCCAGCCAGCGCCTGGCTCTACCAGCCCAGCAGCTTTGGGGAAAATAGGATGGTCTGAGTTTCCGGGCTGTTCACACTCAGAAACTGAAGCCGGAAAACTTTCAAACATCTGGCTTTTCCAGCACAAAAGCCCCACTCCGGGCCGGGATGCTGTTTAGTAATGTTATGGCTCCATCTACAGCCCGAGGAAGGACGGCCGTTGCTGGACTCTCCTGAGCCACAGCCCGGCCTGTGAGCTTCTTGACTCATAGCAGTTAATGCCCAGGGAGCTCTTTCCCGCCCTGCGCCCTGCGCCCTGCACCGTGGATGCAGCACCCACGGGACCTCGGCCGGGGCCCGCCGAGGTCCCTGCCCTCAGGGCGTGGCTGCCACAGCGGCTGTTCTGTTGGGAACACGCAGAACCTTTCGGCCAACATCAGTTTGGCGTTTCTGTTCAAAAACAGTTTTTAAACCAATGTTTGTTATGAACTAAGTTAAATGGGGGGTTTTCCGCTTCTTTTCTCTATTTTAACCATGAAAGCCCTCAAAATAGCACAATTGAATTTTCTTTCATTCATTCGACACATTTAATTAGCACCTTCCCTGTCTCAGGTTCTGTGATAAGAGCAGTAAGTCAGGTTTGAACACATCCCATAACTGACTCCTCGGAGAACTTTGGACGCTGCTTCTCATTGGCTGAAGTATTTCCACGTGGGTCAAAGAAGGGGCGAGGGAAAAGGCCATTGACACCGGTGGACACAGAGTCGGGAACAACTTCGAGACACCATGAGCATCGTGACAAAATGCGAGCTGGAGTCAGTCCCATAAGGTCAGCAAGAGTTTTGTCCTGTTCTGTTTCCCCCTCGGAAATGTGGTAGCTTTTTCCTAATTAAAAAGGTAATAGAAAAAATAAGTATTTGCTTTGTGCAAAAAACCTGGAAAACAAGACAAAGAGGGACAAGAAACCTGCAGCATTCGTAATCCTATCAGCTAAAGGCGACCACTGCCAGCTGCGTAAAGGCCCCGCTCCCACGCCGTCCTTGGAACAAGGGTCCCGCCGAGACTTCCACTGGCCCGTGGGAGACGAATTCTCCCACCTCACCACGTGCTTCTACGGGATCTTGAAGGAACGACTCAGGGTGTTCTTTCATATGAACGATCCGTGATTCATTAATTCCATAGAAGATCCCGTTTTTCACATTAGTAAGCTTTGTTCAGACATTCCTTAAGATGAACCCCTAGTCGTGAAACTTCTGGATGAAAGAGGCCTCTGAGACCCATCCAGCATCAGCCTCGTAGAATTTCACATCCTGTCCGAAACAAAATCTAACTGGGATGCTCCAGAACACAGGCAGCAAGACCTGTCTTGGCCCCGGTAAGTGTTTTGTCCGCAGAGCATCACCTGAGGCCAGGACATTAAGGAAGAGAGGACACCGTGGTCACCTTCATCACACACCCTCCACTGCCAGCCGAGCCCGGTTTTCCTTCCCCACGACCTGTCCACAGCTCCTCCCCAGCCACTTGGCCCATCCTGCATTCCTGAGGCTGGGCTGGGCTCCGCTGGAGGCCTCAGAACAGTGTACAGAGCAACTGCATTCACTAGGTCTTTGAAAAAAGCCCTGGCACCTCTGGAATGTGAGGTGAGACCCAAGGAGTCAGGACACTGGCTGTGGGAAGACTTGCAGGTCCTTTTCTTTAGAATTGAGACGTGTTCTGTATTTATCCCTCTAGTCGCTTTCCTTTGAGGGTGGAAACAACTCCGGGAGAGGGAAAAGATGTTACATGAGGCTCTCTCAGCAGAAATCACTCCGGGGTTAATTTTGTTAAGAGAAGGGACAGAAATAACTGACTTCAGGTGAAAAGGGAAAATTAAATTGTTTCTTTGATCTTAGGCTGTGCCTCATTGACTCTCTCATCAGTTACCAAGAGAAGGGAACCTCAGAACATTAGAGCCAAATGTAACCTGAGTGGAAGGTGACTCAGAGACAAGGGTTGCCCAAGGTCACAGGCATGGCAGGAGAAGGGGTGGAGACCACTGGCGCAACCATCACTCCACGTTCACTAAAAAAGGGTGCTTTTCTTCTTTTTTAATTTATCTTTGTTGTTGAAAGTGTTACAGATGTCACCTTTTTTCCCCCATTGACCCCCTCCACCCCATATCCGCCCACCCAGACCTTCATCACACTTGTCTTTGTCCATGGGTTATGCATATGTGCATATAAGTTCCTTGATTAATCTCTCCCCCACTCCCCCACCCCCACCTTCCCACTGAGATCATTCAGTCTGTTCCATGTTTCTGTGTCTCTGGATCTATTTTGTTCATCTGTCTATTTTGTTTATTAGATTCTACATGTGTGAGATCATGTAAAACTGAGTCAGGAAGAATCAGAAAACCTGAATAGGCCAATAACAACTGAAGCAGTAATCAAAAAACTCCCAGCAGCCCTAGCCAGTTTGATTCAGTGGTTAGAGCGCCGGCCCTCAGACTGATTTGGGTCCCAGGGTCCCAGGTTTGATTCTGGCCAAGGGCACGTACCTCGGTTGCAGGCTCGATCCCTAGCTCCAGTTGGAGTGCATGTGGGAGGCAACCAATCGATGTGTCTCTCTCACATTGATGTTTCTCTCTCTTCCAATCTCTCTAAAAAAAGCAACGGAAAAATTATTCTCAGATAAGGATTGAAAAAAAACAACTCCCAGGAAACAAAAGCCCTGGTCCAGATGGGCTTGCAGGAGAGTCCCACCGGGCATTCTACTTCTCATTACAGCAGTCCCTTTAACATTTCCTGCAATACTGGTTTGGTGGTGATAAAATCCTGTAGCCTTTTTTTGTCTGGGAAGCTCTTTATTTCACCATTTATTTTGAATGAAAGCCTTGCTGGATAGAGTAGTCTTGGTTTCAGATCCTTGCTTTTCATTTCCTCGAATACTTCATGCGATTCCCTTCTGGCCTGTAGAGTTTCTGATGAGAAGTCAGCTGACAGCCTTATGGGAGCTCCTTTGTAGGTAACAGACTGCTTTTCTCTTGCTGCCTTTAAGATTCTCTCTTTGTCTTGAATTTTTGGCATTTTAATTATGATGTGTCTGGACATGGGCCTCTTTGGGTTCTTCTTGCTTGGGACTCTCTGTGCCTCCTGAACTTGTGTGACTTTTTCCTTCACCAGGTTAGGGAAGTTTTCTGCCATTATTTCTTCAAACAGGTTCTCTAACCCTTGCTTACTTTCAACCTCCTCTGTCACTCCTGTGATGCAAATATTGTTACAGTTCATGTTATCCCACAGCTCCCTTAAATTGCCCTCCTGTTTTTTTAAATTTTTTTTTTTTTGGATCTCTGATTGAGTGATTTTTTTATACCCTGTCTTCTAATTCACTGATCCGATCCTCAGCTTCCACTAATCTTCTGTTTATTCCTTCCAATGTATTCTTTATTTCTGCTATGTCATTATTAATTTCCTTCATAGTTTCCATATCTTTTTTCATGCTGTTGAGCATCCTTACAATCAGTAATCTGAACTCTATATCTGATAGATTGCTTATCTCCTTTTCATTTAGCTCTTCTTCTGGAGAATATTCTTGTTCTTTCATTAGGGGTTTTTTTTTTGTATCCCCATTTTGGCTGCCCATTTGGGTTTGTTTCTACATATTACATGGGTCTGCTAGGACTCTCAGTCTTTTTTGGTGGGTCTCTGGTGCAGGCCAATGTCAGATACTGTTTGTGACTGGCCTTAAGTACCCTGTTTGGAGCTATCAGCAATCCACAGTTTGTGGCTCCCTCTGCTGAGGCTGGGTGCATTTGGAAAGGACCAGGATGTGCACCAAGGTCTGCTTTTCCAAGGCCCATGTCCAGAAGCAGATCAAGCAAAGACTCAAATCATCCAGAGATCTGCCTCTGCCTTTAGGCTGATTGCTATTCTCAATCTCTTAATGAACCTCAGGCTATAGACCACAGCAAGGGATAAACTCCACAGTTGGGGAAGAGGTTTTCCAACAGGGTGGGGTATAGCTCCCCCCCTCCTGCCGGCAAAAGCTGCCTGGATGGTAAAGGTCTGCCTGAGAAAGATATCCTCTGCAGTATAGGGGAATGACTCAGGTGGCTGCCCTCCGAGCTCTATCTCCAGAGCTCATAACCCTGGATTCTCCTCACACACCTTTAGTTTGTTCTGCCCTCCATCTGCCAGAGCCCAAGGTGAGGGACTGCACATGAAACTGTGTGTTGGCCCTTTAAGAGGGCCCCTGCATTTCCAGCCATCTCTCCCTGGCAGACAAAAACCCAGCCACTTTTCACAGCCAGATGTTATGTGGGCACCTTTCTCAGTTCTGGTGCTCTGGGCTGGGAAGCCCCACTTGGGGCTTAGGCCCCAGAGTTCTCAGTGGGAACCCCCACAGCTGAGATCTCCCTGCGGACCTTCAGCTGCTGCCTGTGGGAGCCCAGCCAGCCCAGAAGAGGGTGATTTTCAATAGAACTGAACTGTGACTGCCTTAGTTATTCAGGAGCAGCGTGGCCCTGGTGTAGGTCTCCTAGAAGGTGGAGTTTCCTGTGAAGAGACAGTTCTGTCAGGTTATCTGCTGTGCTTGGCTCGGGTGACATGAACTGTGGGTGGTGAAGCCAGACCTCGCTCATGTTTGTCTGACTCACACTTCCGCAGGTGAATGCCTTGTGGGGGAAGGAGATGAGTGGTTGACTTCAGGCCCACAGTTCCTGCCCTGGAGGTCACAGCACAGAGCAGGCAGTGTGGGCACAACCTAGGGCCTGTCTGCTTTTATTGAATGTTCCCACTGCCTGACATCTTACAGGTCTCCCTTAATGCCTACGTGTCATGCTGAGAGTGTGGTGAGGCTCGGGGGCTAGCTCACACTAGAATGGTGTCCCACCTACCCCTCAATCTCGTCCACCTCTTCTACCTGTCCTTGGGGACTGTGGGCATGCAGCAGACCGGGGGTGGACTGGCTCCCCTAGGCTTCCTCCACCCTCACGCTGGGGGCCTAGCCTGATGGAGGGAACTTCTCCCAGGTTTTCAGTTTGTCACACTCTGTTTTTGTCTCAATGGTGAAACCATGGGGAAGGCCTGAAGCAGGGAGATCGCCTTGCTACAGATGACACGCCCGAGGCCCATGTGATCCACACCTCACACTGCAGTGGCCTCACAGTAGGACCCTGAGCATGCTGACAAAACAGCAGAGATCATACCACTCGGAGAAGTGACCTACATGGCCACAGCCTTCCCCTGCCCATCTCTAATCCAGATGACCTTTAGCTTCATGCAACAACGAAATGAAATATTTTGAGGCTGACATTTCAGTTGGTCTGAGGTTCAATAGGTCTGAACACAGCCCAGCAGCTCACCACGCTTTTCTGGGCTGTGATTTTTGCAGCTGGAGTTTTTGCACCTCATTGCCACCTGTTTCTTGGGAATGTACTGACAAGAGAGATTCACAGTATTTTTCGAACTTGTTCAGTTCCAAGTACCACTTGGGAAACTCGTCAAAATACAAACTCCTAGTTTCAAAAAGCTCCCGGCAGAGTCCTGTGATGGGGAGAGTGGGCAAGTTAGGGGTGTTGAGACATTGCCCGCACTGCTCCACCCTCACTGTGTCAGATCGCACCAACCCTGAGCACTCGAGTGCACGGATTGTTTCGTGATTGCAGACTGCGATCACCAGCGTTCGTTTAGTGCAGATAAACAAGGAGTGATTTTTCAGTCTAAGCATGTCCCATGCAATATTTGGCATATACTTATACTAAAAGTGTACTTTTTCCTGGCAACTCTGTCAGGTGCTATGAGCCCGAGTTATCGTGTTATAAGGCAAAGCTCCAGAAAAGTCTAATTTTTAGAAAAAGAAAGCATGTCAAGGATAGAAGAGTGTCTGTTTCACGTTCCTCTCTGGGAGCCTCTCAGCTCGTCAGCCTTGGTCCCGGCTCACCGGCCAGCCAGGAGGAGGTGGCCCCAGCAGCCGGCTCACCGCACCCGCCAAAAAAGCTACTGTTACCCAAGAAGACGAAGGAACCGCTTTGAAAGACAAAATACAGAGTGCAACTGAGTTCTGCTTGTTCACAGCCAATGGGACAATGAAGCAGGTGTAAGGGTTAATGCCCTTCACTTGCCAGTGCATTTGTGGATTTCAAAATGACGTAAGCATTTCTAAGCCATACACATTTTTCCTCTGGCAAAATTTCTGGGGACCCCTCAGCACCAGTAGCACGGGTGCTGCCTCTGTCGGACGCCACCTGCCACCTGCCACCAGGCCGCAGGCGCACCTCGCGGGCGGGAAGGTCTACAATATGTTGTGCCTATTTGGAAATCCCATGGTCAGTGATCACACAGACCTCCCTCAGGTGAGAGGAGGAGGGGAAACGTACAGATGGATGTGAAAATAGAAGGACCGTGTAGTCTAAGAATGAAATGTTTTCTAAATCAAATTAAGTTACATGGCGGAGTGGAGGAAAAGGTCCTTAAGGTGACTCGTAAATGAAAATGAAATGTCTGTTAGTAAGGTACAGAGGTGTGGCGATAACCAGTGGCAGGCTCCTGTCTCATTAATTTCCAACATAGATTTTTATGTGGGCTATTTGATTATAATTTGATTATCTGACCCTGTAATTAAAGTTTATTGCCAATTTGGAGGCATGCATGTAAAATGAGCTGGTTTTCTTCAAAGCGATATACAATCCTTTGGACTCATTGACTTCTGGTTTTGCATTTAAATGGAAAAAGTCAGTTATAAGGTGACAAACAGGTTGGGGCTTCGATCATTAATCCTGCTAAAGCAATATTCATAAATTCAATTCTGAATCAGTTGGAATGCTTTTCTTTTATTAGTTTCTGTGTTATTAAATGAGATTGTTTCTGACTAATATATTTCTGGACTCAATCTGTAGCTCCGAGCTGTTATTCAAATCAAATAACATGCCCTTTACTTGTGCCTTGCACTAATAAATGCCAACTTGTGATACATTTGCAAGAGGCTGTCAGCAATATTAAAGAAGGCAATAACGCCGTGGAGGTCTGGAAGGGAGCTGGTTTTTCTAAGGGCTGATAACTGTCATTTTTCTTTAAAAAAAAAACTCACCATCAGATATTTGAGTCTTAAAGCCAAAAACATGCCTTGATCCCTGTAAATAGAATTCGCTAACACTTAAATGCACAAAGACTTAAAAACACATTGGAGTCAGAAAACGCACAACTTCAGGGTCTTGCGTGAGAAATTTAGGAAGCTGATTTCAGAGCAGAATCTAAGTTACACGTAGAAGGAAAAAGTGCTGCTTACCCAGCCCGCGTGGCTCAGCTGTTGAGCATTGACCTGGGATCCAGGAGATCGCAGTTCAATTCCCAGTCAGGGCACATGCCCGGGTTGCAGGCTCGATCCCCAGTCAGGGGCGTGCAGGAGGCAGCCGACCAATGACTCTCTCATCATTGATGTTTCTATCTCTCTCTCTCCCTCACCCTCCCTTTCTCTGAAATCAATAAAGATATTTTTTTAAAAAATAGAAACTAAAAAGAAAAAGTGCTAACAGATGAGGAAACTGAGGCCCAGGTCAGTCACACGTGAGTAGAGGGCAGATCCCAAATGGAAACCCTCTCCAACACTCCCCGTAACTTTTCCCAACATTTCCCCTCCATCCAGCCAACAAAAGGCCCCTCAATGTTTGTGGAAATGTCATAGGGGCTGGAATCAGAGGCCCGGCCTCTGTCATTCCTCCAACAGGTCACCTGAACACCCTGAGCCTCGGCCCCTGGAGGCAGCTACACCTGCGCTTTCTTCCCGTTTCAAGAGGGGGTGAGGCCCGATAAACTACACGGCCCAGGTGACTTATAATTGCTCGCGTTTTACATTCAAACGCTTTATTGAGCTATTTAAAGTAGATTGCACGTCTTTCCTGAATAATCATCTCGTTGACCTGTTCGCTGCTTTGGACAGCCCTTCCCTGGTCCCTTCCACGGGCCTCGAGCTCATCCTCGGGACCGAAGGGCTGCTGCTATCTCGCCTTCTCTCCCCCGCTTCCCCGAGAGCCCCCCACTCACGACCCCACTGCCATTCACTCGCACCTCTGCCATCCAGGTGGGCGTTGGTGGGTTTCCACCTTATTGCTCGGTCAGGCCTCTCCCGCCCCAGAGGAAAGGGTTCGCGCTCCCCTAGAGCTCCAGTCTCCAGTCGCCCAGAGAAGCAGCCTCCCCTCCGCCCCAGCTCCCGGCCCCTCCACTCGCCAGAGCGCCCCCCCGCTGGGCCGCCGCTCCGTCCCAGGTGGAACCATTTCCTCGCCCGTGTGCAGGCGCGGCCCTGGCGGCTGCTGACCCGCGGGCGCACCCAGGGCCCCTGGAAGCAGGTGCTGCCACTGCTGCTAACGCCAGGGAGCAGGAAGCGGGGCCCCTCCCCGTCCGAGCTGTAAGCTTTACTGCGGAGGCTGCCAGCCTGCCCTGCAGCGGCCGACCCCTCCCCCCCTCCTCCCCTCCCCGCGGCCCCTCAAAGCCCCGGCTGGAAACGGAGCCCCAGCTGGAAACGGAGCCCCAGCCCGGGGAGCTGCTGAGTGACCTGCTTCCTCCATCCCTTCGGCCCCGCAGGGGTGGCCTGGGCGAGAGAGCTTCCAGCCAGGAGACAGAACGGACGCTGCAGGAGGCAGGTGCGAGTCAGGAATGGGGAGGCTGGGGACTGTTGGTCAACCTGAGTCTTTGCCTTGGATTTGCCACCAGCAGGTCAGACCCCTCCCTTCCCGCTCAGTGTGCACCAGAGAGCCAGGCTGGCTGTGGTGGGGACAGCTCCAGGCAGGACGTGGCTGGGCCCAGGGTTCGGATTTTGTGCTTATAAAGGGCCACTTGCCCTGCACGGTGCCTGTGGCCGGCAGGTGTGGTCTCCTCGGTGACAGCGAATGCTCAGGCCTCACTGCCGCCTGCCTCGGGGAGGCCGCAGACTGAGGCTGGCCCCACGCCCAGCGGTTGTAGGTATTGTCCTCACGGGTGGCTGAACAAGCGTGACATCTTTCGTGCTAGACTTGGAGGTCCAGCCTCACTTCAGGGCGGGTTATTACAGGTGTCCCGAGGTGATGGGGCCTCACATTGCCCTGAGAGGGCAGGGGTGACTGGGGCCCTGGGGTCCCAGCCCCGCTGGGCACTGACGCCGTGGGTTGGGGGGAGTCCTACTAAATAGCTTTTGAGTCTTTCTCTGCCGTCGAGGTTGTAACTTTGCTGCTTAGCAACTATGTGTGCCTACGTGATGGGCAGCTATGTGATTCTACATCCTGCCCTCTTCTTGTCTATGTAGTTTGCAAACTGTAAAAACTCGCCATTTTACGGGGTACGATTTAAAGGGTTTTAGCACATTCACAAGGTTCTGTGACCATCACCACCGTCCAATGCGTCGGGTTCCAGAACATTCTCACCACTCCCAGCACACAGCCGGGACCCTGCCTTTTGAACTGAGGTCAGAGTCAAGCTGGACGCAACCCTGTGCCGGGTGCTTTGCGGAGTCTTCCACTCGATCAGCACCCCACCTCCCAGCAGGTGGGCCCTGTCCTTGCCTCCCTGTGCTGATGGGGGAACTGAGACCCAGGGTGAGGGGAGAGGCACCCCCGTGGCGGGACCTGGCCCAGCTGCTGCGGGTCTCCCGCCCCAGCTGCTGCCAATGGGAATCGCCCCATGCCTGCCCTTGCAGTTGACGCTTCAATCCCCTTGAGTTCCTCAATTGTGGTAAAACATGCATAGCACCAAATCCATCATCTCAACCATCTTCTGTGTACGACTCGGTGCCACAGAGTCTTGAGCGGCTGCCATCACGTCCGTCTCCGAACGTTTTCCTCACCCCAAACAGCTAGAGGTACCCGTTAAACAGTCACCCCGCCCCAGCCCACGGCCCCCTGCCCGTCTCTGCATTGGCTCCTGGGGATCTCATACGCAGAGCAGGCCCTGCCCGTCGCCTTCTGATTTACCTCAAGGTTCGTTCGTTCCGCAGCAGGTGCCAGAATGTCCTTGTTGAGGCTGAGGACACCCTGTCCTGTGTGGCCCACATTTCACAATTCATTCATTATTGATGGGCAGTGGGAGGCTGGGCTGTTTCTACCTCCCGGTGACCATGAATAATGCCACCGTGAGCAGGTGCAGCAGCTCCTCCCATGACGTGGCTCTGCTGTAACACTGACGAGAAACCGCCGTCCCCCAGCCGGGGCCCCTGTGTGCAGCTGGCCTGCTCCCCGTGTCTGTGGGTTTCCTCCCGCCTCCCACAGACGGGCACGTGAGGGAACTGTCGTGTCCATGTTGTCCCCCCGGGCGCGTGCGGGTGTGAGGGGCCCTGCGACCCGAGGGCGCCCTGTCCAGCGGGGGCCCCGCCCCGCGCCCTGAGCTCCTGGGGAGGCTCGGCCACCCGCGGCCCTGAACTGAAGAAGCGGGTGAGGAAAGGTGGCCTCACTTGCTTTTATTCACTTTTCTTAAATGTGTGTGTGGCTCACACTTATGTCAATGTTTAGTATTAGTGTTTGGGGTCTTTATTTAGAGGTTTGGTGATGTTTTGTGACCCAGAATATGCCTTTGTTTATATTGATCGGCCTCCAGTGAGACTGGTTTCATTAGGTGGCGTTTCGCACCAGGTGCCAGCTTCCAAGAGCCCGTCGAGGGCGTTACTCGAGGACGTTAAGCGAGGACGTTAAGTGAGGACTTCCAGCACGTGCCTGAGGCACCGCTCTGTCTCCCGCATCTGTTCCTGGGCTTGGGCTGTGGGCCGCACAGCAGGTCAGAGTGTAACTTTTGAGGGGCCCTCGGACTGTTTTCCACAGCGGCTGCAGCATTTTCACCGAGGGGGCCCCTTCCTGCCAACGCTTTTCATTTTCGATGACAGCCACGGTGTGACCAGCATCTCACTGTGGCTGTGACCTGTGTTTCCTTGATGACTGATGGTGTGGAGCATGTAGCTTCCGGTGTGGCTGACTAATTTTTCAAGGTAGCAAACTGGAGAAAGGGGTGTGTTAGGGACAGAGGGTGCCGAGCAGAGGCCTGTGTCTGGGCTGAGTCTGCGTCTCTCTGCGTCTCTGTCTGGGCTGAGTCTGCGTCTCTCTGTGTCTCTGTCTGGGCTGAGTCTGCGTCTCTGTCTGGGCTGAGTCTGCGTCTCTCTGCGTCTCTGGGCTGAGTCTGCGTCTCTCTGCATCTCTCTGGGCTGAGTCTGCGTCTCTCTGCGTCTCTCTGGGCTGAGTCTGCGTCTCTCTGCGTCTCTGGGCTGAGTCTGCGTCTCTCTGCGTCTCTCTCTGGGCTGAGTCTGCGTCTCTCTGCGTCTCTCTGGGCTGAGTCTGCGTCTCTCTGCGTCTCTCTCTGGGCTGAGTCTGCGTCTCTCTGCGTCTCTCTCTGGGCTGAGTCTGCGTCTCTCTGCGTCTCTCTGGGCTGAGTCTGCGTCTCTCTGCGTCTCTGTCTGGGCTGAGTCTGCGTCTCTCTGCGTCTCTCTGGGCTGAGTCTGCGTCTCTCTGCGTCTCTCTGGGCTGAGTCTGCGTCTCTCTGCGTCTCTGGGCTGAGTCTGCGTCTCTCTGCGTCTCTCTGGGCTGAGTCTGCGTCTCTCTGCGTCTCTGTCTGGGCTGAGTCTGCGTCTCTCTGCGTCTCTGTCTGGGCTGAGTCTGCGTCTCTCTGCGTCTCTCTGGGCTGAGTCTGCGTCTCTCTGCGTCTCTGTCTGGGCTGAGTCTGCGTCTCTCTGCGTCTCTGGGCTGAGTCTGCGTCTCTCTGCGTCTCTGGGCTGAGTCTGCGTCTCTCTGCGTCTCTCTCTGGGCTGAGTCTGCGTCTCTCTGCGTCTCTCTGGGCTGAGTCTGCGTCTCTCTGCGTCTCTGGGCTGAGTCTGCGTCTCTCTGCGTCTCTCTCTGGGCTGAGTCTGCGTCTCTCTGCGTCTCTCTGGGCTGAGTCTGCGTCTCTCTGCGTCTCTGTCTGGGCTGAGTCTGCGTCTCTCTGCGTCTCTCTCTGGGCTGAGTCTGCGTCTCTCTGCGTCTCTCTCTGGGCTGAGTCTGCGTCTCTCTGCGTCTCTCTGGGCTGAGTCTGCGTCTCTCTGCGTCTCTCTGGGCTGAGTCTGCGTCTCTCTGCGTCTCTGGGCTGAGTCTGCGTCTCTCTGCGTCTCTCTCTGGGCTGAGTCTGCGTCTCTCTGCGTCTCTGGGCTGAGTCTGCGTCTCTCTGCGTCTCTCTGGGCTGAGTCTGCGTCTCTCTGCGTCTCTGTCTGGGCTGAGTCTGCGTCTCTCTGCGTCTCTCTGGACTGAGTCTGCGTCTCTCTGCGTCTCTGTCTGGGCTGAGTCTGCGTCTCTCTGCGTCTCTCTGGGCTGAGTCTGCGTCTCTCTGCATCTCTTTGGGCTGAGTCTGCATCTCTCTGCGTCTCTGTCTGGGCTGAGTCTGCGTCTCTCTGTGCACATTTCCTGTCTGTTGTTCCCTGTCTCTCTGCCGCTCAGAGCCACGGCGGGAACGGGAGAGCCAAAGGCCAGCGGTCCTGGGCCCGGTGGGGCTGGCTGGCGGGGTGGTTCCTGAAGCTCCATTTAGAACCTTTCCACACCTCAAAGGAAAACCCCGCACCCCTTAGCCGGCACCCTAACCCTGTCCTCCCCGGCCCCTGGCCCCCGTTGACCTGCTTTCTGTCCCTCGATGTCCCTGTTCGGACGCTCCATGTCAGGGGAGCACGCGCGGCCCCTGTGCCTGGCCGCCGCCCTCGGCACGTGCTCTCACTGTCCGTCGGCAGGTCGTGTCGGCACTGGCGTCTCATTCCTTACGCCCACAGCACTCTGCCCTGGATCAGGCCAGCCCTTCGGCCGGTGTCGCAGCGTTCCCACCCTCGGCTTTTGGGAGAGGTGCTGCTGTGCACACGAGCCAACAGCGCAGGGGGGGCTCAGCTCGTGTTTTCTGGGGAAAAACAGCTGGAAACCCTGAACCCCACGTCTTTTCACTACAAAGTGTTCCACTCCGAAATCTTCGCTGCTGTTGAGTGTTCTGCGTAGCTGTTGTCTTGCAGCCTCAGCCCACTTGGAGACTCAAAATGTCTCTGACAATCATCTCAAAACAGGCCCTGACCTTGGGCCGGCTCCTCCCTGCTGTGCTCCGCTCCCTGCTCGAGAGCCTGGGCCGAAGCTCACTCGTGGTGACAGTAACCGGGCCAAGGCGCCGCCCGGGCTGGCGACGGGGCTCCCCCGTCTATTCCCTCCACCACTCTCCTCGCACCAACTCGGGCCCTGGCCTGTGCCAGGTGCCACTAGGCCCTCTGGAGGAGGCAACAAGGGGCGTCTGGTGGGGATGCAGAGATGGACAAGCCGGAACCCACCTGGCCCCTGGGAGCTCAGTTTGAAGCAAGGGAGCCCTGGCCGGTGTGGCTCAGTGGGTTGGGCGTCGTCTTGTGCATGGAAAGGTTGCCGGTTCGATTCCCTCTCAGGGCACATGCCCGGGTTGCCATCTCGATCCCTAGTGGGGGGCGTGCAGGAGGCAGCCGATCCGTGTTTCTCTCCCTTCTCTCTCTTCAAAAAAAAAAAATTAATTAAAAAATATTTTAAAAACAGAAGCGAGGGAACCAAATTCAAAATAACTAATTATAGTGCATACAAAGTTCAACCTTCCCCAAACGTGTGGAGGGCACACGTGGGTGTAACGGGGCAGTGGCGTTAGGGGCAGACAGACATGGCATTAAATGACCCTAAATCGCCAGAGGACGGTCACCCCTCACCAGTGATCTGAGCCTTCAGCTAGAGCACAGACAATGACCGCAGCCGACAAGTGTTTGGTGTGTCTCTTGGATCGTTTTAAAAACTGAACAGACATACATAGACCTTTTTGGGGGGTTGGGGGGGGAGGCTGACATAGACCCCCCCCAAGTCCCCAGTTGCCACTGGCAACACGGCTTTGCTTTCATTGTATTTATTTTACATCCGGCTTCTACTTGACTACTCTCACTGATCTTTTCTTTCCATTACCATTGTGACATGAAGCTTACTTTAAAAATAAACATACTTAAGTTTAAGTTTTAAATAAGCGAGTTCATCCGAAGGAAAGTACGAAGTCGGCGTGGAGCAGGTGGCCAGCAGCTGTGGCAGCAGCCGAGGGCTGAGGGCGTCCCCAGCTCTGCCTGGGACACAGGAGAGGGCGTCACTCGAGCAACAGGATGTGGCTGATAACTTATAGATGGGAGGGTCCCAGCCACCGCTCCCGTAGAGGAGGGAAACTGAGGCTCTGAAGGGTCCGAGGTCACGTGGGTGTCCGTGGGGAACCAGCACGAGGCTCCACGGCTTTGTGGCCGCTGCCACGGACCATCTCAGTCACCCGTCATCTCATGCATATCACGGCTGTTTCATTTTCCTCCAGCTGGCCCAACAAAATAGTACATTTGCTCCCAGTAACGTGGCCGTGAGCTGCACGGATCCATCTCTGCCACTTTGCAAAGCACCACAGATGAGGCTCATTTGCAAAGGACAGGACATTTTCTTTAGAAATAAGATGATAACCTAGTAGCTACTTCTGCAGCTGGCTGCTGTGTGGCTCGTTAGCTATTTCCAGCTTCCTTTCAGATGCGTGGTTGGGGAGACTGAGCTTCCCTGGCCCTGCTGAGTGTGGGGACGACTTGTTATGCGACAGTCGATAACCGATGCACGTGGCCCAGGACACCTGAAGGGCAGCCAGGTGCTGGTGTGTCGGTGACTTGCTCCTTGCTGCTGCGTAGCATGGCTTTGAGTGGATGTGCACGGCTCACTTATCCACTTAGGAGTTGAACATTCAAGTTTTTCCCCTATTTTTTTTTTTTTTTGCAGTTATGAATGAAGCTACTACATAGAGTGATCTTTGACCTCAAATTGCTCTTAACATACAATAGATTTCTCCAGTGATCCTCAAGGCCTGGTGTGAGCTGGCGCCTGCCACCGACCGTTCTCGGGGCACTCCCCGGGGCTCACCTCTGTCACTAGGCCAGGTGCTCCTGTCCCCAAGGCCACCTTAGCTTTAACCTGGTCCTTGTGGTAACTGGCTCTCAGATCCAAGGCCGCCGCCTCAGAGCCCTTCATTGACGTCGCTGCCTAAGCCACCCTCCCTCGCCTATCCTCTCACCCTGTGTGTTTCCTTTATAACACCGGTCACCACCTGTCGTGACTTGTTAGCTTCTCTCTCCTCCTAGAATGTAAGTTCTAGGAGGGAGAGGCCTTGTGTGTCTTGCGAGGTCCTGGCACATCCTGGTGCTTAACAGGCATTTTCTGATGGAAGGATTGGATGAGCGAGTAGACAAGGTTGGGTGAGTAGTAAGAAAACCGTGTTGCAGACGGCACCTCGGGAAACGTCCGCACGCTCAGAATAAAGGTCCGGGTATGGTGGGCCACGAAGACGGCGGGGGTGAGCGCACAGACATCCTACAGGCATCCGCTAGCCGGCAACTGTGGTCTCCAGTTCTCTTACCAGAAAAACACAGGGGAAAGGCGGTTAACATTTAAGAGATGAGAACTGACTGATTTTTATCCCTTGAAAGTTGTTAGAATGTAAAGATCCATGACTCCAAAATATATGTAGCCTTGTTTATTTTGCCTTGAGACTAGTATTCGAAATTAAGCCGGGAAGGATGCAATCGCTGTGGGCAGCCGGGGGCAGAAGGCCCGGGATACATCGCGGGCGTGTCTCTCCCTGGCGGGAACGGCCTGTGCGCAGAGACCCAAAGGACGTTCAGTGCTCCGGTGCACCACGCTCCACGCCGTACACTAATTTTAAATGGTGAGCTCTTAAAATAGACTCTTCTAGAACAACAAACAAAAGCGATGATGTTTTATTAAGAGATTAATAGACAAGCAGGGAGTCACTTCATTTCTCTGAGGTTTCTGCCTGAAAGCAGGTCTGTAAAAGGACTCACAGGAAGTGCTTCCCACTATTTAAGTTGGTGACATGGCATGCTTGGGGCACCACGTTTGCGGGTATTCCCTGGAACCCATTGTGGAGACACCCAGAAGCAAGAGAGTTTGGCTTTTCTCCCAGGGAAGTGCGCACTTGCTTACCCCTCGATTTTTACCAAGGGGAGTCCTGCCAAGGCCTCAGGTACCGTTAGGACTGCAGAGGAGTCAGAATAGAGCAGGTAGAGCTCAGTCTGGAGTGAGTGACTGTAAGGACAGCCCAGCCCCGTCCTGCTGGAAGGGACCTCCGACGCGTGGGACTGGGTTCGGCCTTCTTACAGCCTCACCTAGACGTGCTCACAGAGGCCAAGCGTGGGCCCCGGAGGCGTCGGCAACAGGGGGCCTCCGAGAAGGGCACCTGTTTGGCTCTAACTGGAGAAGTCGCGCAGCTCAGCGCCCCGGCTCCCCATGCGCGGCCGGCTAGGTGCGGGGAGGGCCCAGGAGACGGGGGCTCCGCGAGCAGCCCCCAGACAGTGAGTGTGTGACAGGAGAGGCATCTTGAGAAGTACCGACTCCTCTCTCCTGTGGCCTTTCCGCCTGTGACCCTCTGCCGCCTCGGCTGTGGGCAGCGACCTCCGCTGGCAGAGAGGAGAGGTCAGTGTGGGGACGGATGCAAGAAAGTGAGGCTCGCAGGTTGACGGTGAAGCCGGGTTCTGCGCGGCGGGCCGTCTGTCGTGAAGATTTTATCAGTTATTTCACCTCCTCTGCCCACTGGGAGCCACATTTGGAAGCCCCCGTGCGTGGAGATGCCCCAAGTGGAGGCAGACCCTGTGCCCCGGGAGGTGCGCACGCTGCTCTGGAAGAGGGGCCACGATGCAGAATCGGGGCTCCCGTGACCCTCGCTAAGAAATTCATCTTACATGTTACCCAGAGCACACGTGAACACACGCGTAAAACAGATTGCAGAGGCAGTTCTAAGCCTTGTTATACGTGGCAGTTTTTCACATTTATTTATTTTATTTTAAATATAACTTTATTGATTTCAGAGAGAAGAAGGGAGAGGGGGAGAGAGAGAAACATCAATGATGAGAGTCATTGATCGGCTGCCTCCCGCAAGCCCCCGATTGGGGATCAAGCTTGCAACCCAGGCATGTGCCCTGACCGGGAATCGAACCCTGATCTCCTGGATCATCGGCTGACACTCAACCACTGAGCCACGCTGGCCGGGCTCACTTTTAAAATTCTGGCTTTTTTTCATTAATGCTGGTCATGACCCACTTTTTATCTCACCCCCCACAGACAGGTCATGATTCACAGTTTGAAAAACACTGAGGGGAGGAACGGGTCTGGGCAGATGGGGGGAGGAAGGCAGCACAGACGAGCAGTCAGCTGTGGGATTTCTTCTCCGCTCCGTCCTTTGACCCGGAGAAGGCAAACAGTGGCCAAAAGGAAGGGGGAGGCCCAAGGACGAGGTATTTCTGCCCCAAGTCCCCTTACGAGCCTGGAAATAGGTTACCTGCCTCTGCACTCACCTGGGTTAGGCCACAGCTTAGCGAGGTGGGTGGTCCGGGGTCAGGTGGAGGGAGCACAGCTTTCTAGAGCTGCCTTCCATCTGTCCCTTTGTGGTGTGGAAGCAACCAGGAGCGCCCCCCTCCAGGAGGGATGGGGAGACCCACAGCAGATGAGAGGTGGGGTGTCTACCTGCCAGAGTTGAGGCTGAACCAGTCAGGGAGACCATCGGATCAGGCCCAGGGAGACCAGGTCCAGGTTAATCTAGAACACCAGCAAGGTGAGCAGTAGCCAGTGGTCAGGGGACACCTTCAGAGAGGCCCAGGCACTCGGGACACCTGCCAGCACCCGCCCCATTCCTTGAAGTGCTGCCTCAGGGGAGCTGCTGGGCAGGTGGGACACCGAAGAATTGAGCCCAAATTCTCGTCTCAAAAGAGATTTAGCCCCGGCTGGCGTGGCTCAGAGGTTGAACATCAACCTATGATCAGGAGATCACAGTTCAATTCCCGGTCAGGGCACATGCCCAGGTTGCAGGCTCGATCCCCAGTAGGGGGGGTGCAGGAGGCAGCCGATCAATGACTCTCTTGTCACTGTGTTTCTATCTCCCTCTTCCTTCTTCTCTCTGAAATCAATAAAATCATATTTTTTTTTAAAAAAGAGGTAGAAATTGCCTAGAGAAGTTGTTAGAATTATTGTATTAGTTGCATCTAAATCCAGTCTCCCCACCCCCTGGCTTTGCATCGCATAGGGGTTCATGCAGATAGTAAGTTCTAGATAAAATAAACTATGTGCTGTGCCCACATAAGGTGAAGCCTGGTAACCATAGAAACAGCCCAGCTACTGTCAAAAGTGAAATCACCCCTATGTTGCCTTGGGTCAGCCAGTGCGGTGCTGGTAAAATGTTTAAAAACTGGCTGGTAGATAGATGGGGAGTCCTGATCTGTAGTGTTTGCCAATGTCCATGGTGTAAACACGCCCACCCTGCCAAACGTCAAGCTACCAATGAGCTCACCAAATGCGGAGTCAGGAAGCTGCTGAGCCTGTGCAGCTGCCTCCAGCCCACCCAGCCTTCCTCCTTGGCAGGCCAGACTGTGACCCTGCCCATGCGACCAGCCAGGAAAACTCCATTCTCAGACTCAGGTTTAACTTGCTCCATGGAAATCGTGCCCTCCCGCGCGTGGACACCTCCTCCATGTAGCCCAACTCTGATTCCCGGATTCCCCGCTTTCTCCACAAGCTTCTCTTCCTGGCAACTTCAGCCTCCGCCCACCCAGCCAGGCCCCTCTTTTGTTGGAGCTCAACTGACAGAATCAGAGCAGACCAGCCCTGGAGGAAGCTCCAGAGGTCATCACGGCCAACCCCCTGCCTGCAGGCGGGCCTCCTGCAAATGGGCCACGACGGAGCCTGCCTCCTGCTGCCTCGTGTGGGTCCTTTGCTGCAAACGCCCCAAGCAGCCGAGCAGCGTTTTGTGCTGACTCCGTGGAGTGCGGTCGGTGCAGCGTGCGGCGCTCATAAGGGAATCATTAGCGGGACACAGCGCTGTGCGAGGGCCCGAAGGCCTGTGGCAATTAGTCACCTTTCCTCCCCACAGCGCCAGCTGTCTCAGATGCAGCCAGCCCCCAGGTAGCCCCTTAATTGCCCCAGGAGAAGGCAGGCGGGTGAGGGGCCACCTGAGCGCAGGTTAGCCAGCCAGCCTCCCAAATAAAAATTAAAAAAAAAAAAAATTTTTCCGAGTATTCAAATATTTCTCACTCACTTTCCAGAGTCTGTTATTGGTATAAAGGTTGAAGCTCAGGCAGCTTAACTGTTCTGTGGAATGACCTTTAGTTTTAATATTAATATATTATCGCAAAGTCGATGCAAGTCATGGGCGCGATTTCGGTGTTCGTGGGAAATGCCACGCTGAGCCCGGGCAACGTCCCTCCCCTCTCGTCCCGCAAGGCCGCAAACCGGGGAAATTAATATGCATCTTCCCGCTCCGCTCTGTTTACTTAGAGGGGTGGCCGGCAACTTTATCGAGAGTAACATTATCAAGAGCTTTCCTGCCGGCCGCTTCATCATAGTCACCTCCGGTCGGCTCGACACTTGTCAGTGTCAATCAAATCGCAATAATGCGCAGATGATTTGCTCATTTGGTTTAATAAAATCTTCCTGCTTATTTTCGCTGCCTCCATTACACCACATAATTGCCGCGGCGCCGAGAGAGGCAGCCGGTTGCCTGGGGGATCAGGGAGGCGATGGCTATATGAAGGGCTTGTTTCTTTGCCTCTGTCTCTCCCCAGTCACTCATATTCCTAAAATTAATATTGTATTTGAATCCAGCCCCGCTATTCTTATGCGGGCTAACATTGTTATTACTTATTATTTGGATGTGAAGTCATTTATTTTTAGTTTTATGTCCAAGCTGTCAAGCTAAATTTCATTGTGAACTGCCACATACGATTTTTAACTGCCACTTAGAACAAGAGTCAAACTCCGAACTACAGAAGGAGCTTGTTCCAAGGGCTGACCTGACGGGGGTACAGCTGGAGGCCCCGGTTTCCCCACAAATCAAAGGGGCTCCCCCTGATTGTTTTCGTGGGGAGGAGCGCGCACAGCCCTAGCAGTTCGCGATCACCTTGAAGGTGGCCGGGCACGCAGGTGGGCGCGTGGACAGACCCCCACCCCCGCCAGCGCCACCCAGGAGTGCGCGCGGCCCACGGGCCCGGCCAGGCCGGCTCGCAGCAGCGGAGAAGTCGGGGCGACTTGGCGAGGGGCCCGTGGCTGGGGAAGCCACTGTTAGGGGTTTGCCTTGTGCTCTGGTGTTGCCACGAAGCACGCGTGTTCTGTGGGGCACAGGCAGCTTGGAAGTTCGATGTTGCCAGGAGCGGTGAACCCAGGAGCACGGCCCCTCTGCTCCCGTCCAGCATAAGCTGGGGGCGCAAGCCTGCAGCTGCCGCCTCGCCGGCGGCCTCCAGTGCACCCGCGGCTGGCGCTTCGCGGAACCTGCGCAGAGAACAGGCCTGGGAGAGCGGACGCCCGCATCTGTCCCGCGAGGCAGGGCTGCCCCACACAGACCCCGGCCCCAAAGGCTGCTGTGACGCTGGCCCCCAGGTTCCCAGTCACACTGCCCCCCTTTCCTCTTGGTTGACCCCCCTGACCCCCGAGGGCCTTATTCTGAACGCACACGCTTGTCTCAGGTGCTGAGGTGAGCTGAGGAAACACTGCAGGTTCTCGGAGGGCGGAGCTGGCGTGGGTGTGGGGCAAGGCCGAGGGCTGTCCCTGGCAGGGCAGGGCGTGGGTGACTCCTGTTCCCCTTCCCTCCTGCTCTGCCATGGCAGAGAGGCTGGTGTGCTTCTCACACACCCAGATCTCGAGCTGGGCCAGGTGGGGGTACTGTAGGAGCTTCTGGGCCGCGCCTGCCCCGCCCTGCCCAAGGTCCAGGCCCCCCTCCTGCCCAGCACGCCTCAGGCTGGGCTTTTGTGGGTGAGTCAGCGCCAGGCAGGGCCGCCGCTGACACCGATGGAAGGAGCCTCTGAGAAGCCTGTGCCCACAGCGTCACACCTCAGGCGTGGGCAGCACTGCCGGGGGCCAGCCCGGCGGGTGATCCATTCCTTCAAGGACTCTCCGAGCGTCTGCTATGTACCGGGCGCTGCTGTGTGTGCTGGGGACACGGCCGTGAAGAAAACAGGCCAACAGCCCTGCCTCACGGAGGGGACAGTCAGGAGGGAAACAGTATACAAGATAAATAAGTAAAACACATGGCTTGTTAGGTGGAGCCACGTGAGCAAGGGGAGGTGATGGGGCCAGCGCGGCGGGGCGTATGGGGTCTTACGCCAGACTTTGGGTTTCCTCCGAGAGGACAAACCACTGGAGTTCGAGGGAGACATGATCCGAGTTAGGCTTTCACGGGATCACGTTGGCAAACAGCGGGGGACCGAGCAGAGCTTTAAGCACAATCCAGGTGGGCGGCGAGACCGGCGTGGGTCGCCTGGAGGCAGGCTCGGTGCTGAGAGGCGGCTGGATTCGGGATACGGTTGAAGTAGGGGCGGCCCAGATTCGCTGACAGGAGAGGAGGGTGACCCCGAGGAGGACCAGTGTGCCGCAGCAGGTGGCGTGGTGGTTGAGGTGGCCTCAGGCGGCCGCGTGGAGATGGGGAGTAGGAGTCTGCAGTTCAGGGGGGTGCGGGCTGGACACTCAGGTTGGGGGCCATCGGTGTGTAGACCGATGAGGCCTCCAAGTGAGAGAGGAGGTCCCGGCAGAGCCGGGGCGCGGGAGAGACCAGCAGGGGGCGACGGCAGCTCAGCCGCCACCCCCGGTAGAAGCTGTCCCCCTCCCGGTCAGGCTCACACGGAGGAAGGGTGAGTGGAAAGTTCCGCTGGCTTGTTAACAGGCCAGGATGGAGAACTTCAGCCTCAACTGCTCTGGGGCCAAACCCAGCGCTAACCTCTTCTCGCTCAATTTTCTGGTGTGGGAGACAGATTTACGTGGCTCAAGTTCTAAAGGCACCGTAAAATCTCATCTTCCCACCCTGTCCCTCGCCCACCTGACTCCTTACCCAGAGTCGATCGCATCCCCAGTTTCTTCTACGTCCTTGCAGAGGCGTCGTCCACGCACACAGCGTGGGTGTGTGTCTATGTGTACACACCTCTCCCGTGGCCCCTTTGCCCAGGAAATAAATTGAGAAACTTATTCCCTTGAGGGTTTTAGTTACTGGAAGTGGGATCACCCCTGAAATTATTTACTTTGAGAACAGAAATGGAGGAGTAATACTTACCAAAAAATGATGACTGGTCCGTGGTGGTAACTGAGGCTCTGTGCCATTCATTCATTCATTCATTCACTCATTCCACTCAGCGAGTGAGAGCCTGGGATGTACCAGGCTCTGGGCTGGGCTCTGAGGAAATCGGAGGGTTAAGATCTCCACGTTCTAGGAAGCTTATGTCCTAGCAGGCTGCAGACAGTAACCAAGCCAACAAACAAGGATGTCAGGGAGCAGTAAGTCCTGGGAAGGAAAGAAACCAGGACGGTGTAACAGGGACTTAAGAGGGTAAGGCCAGCGAAGGTCTCAGGTGAGGTGACATTTCAGCCCAGGCAGAGACCTTGCGAAGGGGCTTTCCAGGCAGAGGGAACAGGCTGTTCAAGGGGCCTCCAAGGAGCGGATGGCGGGCTCCTACGCTGGCGCAGAGAGGTGGGTGAAAGGAGACAACTACCACTGAGGGGAAAGAAGTGAGGCCTGGGCCACAGTGAAGGGCAGACTATCTGTGAGTGCAGCCTGAAGCCCAGGAAGTGTTCAGTGGCGCGCTGCAGAATGTCCCACAGTCAGCTGGGGTTGGGGCGGGTCGGTAGTGTTTGCCGATTCCGATGGTGTAAATATGCCCATCACGACCAATTTCAAGCTACTGAAGGAGGCCACTGAACTCAGCTGGAAGGAGACGTGCACACAGGCCATCTCCTGGGTGGAAATGACAGCTCCCTGCTTCTCAGGATTTGTTTTTGGAAAGCATCCTGCTTTCCACACATCAAAGGGCATCTTATAAAACAGACCATTGCGAGCTGGTAAGAGATGGCTCCAGCCTTGCTTCACGCCTCGAAGGTCACTCTGGCTGCTGTGTGGCCCTTTCTGAGTCCTGCAGGTCACACGCGCCCGTGCCACCTTCACTGTAGGCCAACAGCATCTCCTCTTTCCGCCTCCCACCTCCCTTTCTTCATTTTATTTCAACAGTGGGCCCCGTCTTTTTTGTGGCTGATTCATTCCAGTGCCAAAGCTGCTTCCCTAGCTCCTCCTCTCGTGTAGCAAGTCCAGAGCAGAAAAGGGTCACCCTCTGCTTTCCACGCCGCTCCCATTCCCCTCCCCTCCCCTCCCCTCTGCCCCTAAAGCATCAGACACCAGGAAACCCGGGGACCAGGCGCCTCTAAGCATCAGCCCACTGCTTCCGAGCTCCCGCTGCTGTGCTGCGACGTCGCGTGGGGGACAGAGGGCCTGCTGCTTTTCCATTTCCAAGCAGGTTCCATGTCTAATGTAAGGATGGCCTGAAAACTGTAAACAATTTTACGATGTCTCGCCATCCTTAAAGTTCTGAAATTACTTTGGTCTTTGTTGGTCAGCAAATAAATTAATTTTCACTTGAAGAGACATCATTTTTAATGCCTTTCACTCGGGCCTGGCCTCATCCCACGGCCCAATTACCGAGGTAACTGTGAGCGGCGCAGACGCCAGGGGAGCCGTAGATCAGAAACTGTTTACCAGACTTGCAGGCATCGATTCAGTCAAGCTATTGGACACAGTTGATCATATTTTATTGGCCCAAATCTTCTCTCTGAAATTGATTTTTCAGAAAGTTTTTAACACAGGTTCATTCACCTGGCTAATCCATTTATCTTCAGTTCCACCTGTAAGTTGAGAAAAGCCTCTGGGGTGATCTGACAGGGAAGAGACCGTCTCTCTGAGCCTCGCTCTCCCCTCCCACCCTCTCTGCCCCTTCCCACCCATGTCACCTGCAGGCACACTGTGCGCACACACACACACTCTCAGACCCCACTGTCCGCCCTCCACACGCCACACCATGACCGCTAATTAGCAGTGAGACGGGAAACCTCGCTTCGCCTTCCTAGGCCCCCTCTTCTGTGAAATCAGGGGATTGCACTATTTCATCTTTAAAGTCCTTTCTGATCTGAGATCCTAGAATCAGCTTTGAGAGCTGGAAGAGCCGAGGGGACCAATCTCCTCATTGCACAGCTGGGGAAGCTGAGGCTCCTACAAGGGAAGGGACCCACATCCCAGCCAGTGGCAATCTCAGCAGGACAGTGACTGGGAATGGACTGCTTGGCCACACACCCCAGGCCCTCCCCCTCCCCTGGGGCTGTTTCTGTCTTTCTCCGGAGCAGAGAGACTAAATGGTAGAAGCAGAGGCCTTTCTCTGGGGGCACTCAGGCCAGTGGCCACCTTGGCAGCTGGAACAAGGGCTGGGTGGGGAGAGGCAAATAAGAAGCGTGTTTTGAAAAACACTACAAGTGTCATGAGGATGTAGGTAGCTGTTACCATGGAAGAAGGTGAAGCATAAACCCCAACTCTTCAGGGCTCCTGGAGGTGAGAGGTGCCAGGAAACGCATCGGGCACCATGAAAGTGGACATGGTGGAGCCATAGCAGGAGGTCAGCCTACCCATTCTGTCTGCGTGTGGGAGGCGGAGCCCTGTGCCTGGAGCCCCGCCCTGCAGTAGGTGGAGCCACAAAGTTGATTCCAGGCAGAACCGCTGGCGACCCTCGGCCTGGGCAGGTGCCCCCGGGCCCCAGGGCTAAGTCCCTCGGCCTGGGCAGGTGCCCCAGGGCTAAGTCCCTCGGCCTGGGTGCTCTGACCAGAAAACTGAGCAGGGTTTGCAGTGAAGACAGTGATTTTATTAGAATTGGCCAGTCCAGAGACGGGCGAGCTCGTGCTCTGAGACCCGGCTCCTCCATGGCGTGTGGGTTACAGATTCTGCAGGTGAAATCACAAGACAGCCTGGGTTAGGTGCTCGGGGTGTGCTGGGAGCTGATTGGTGAGGGGTGAAATAAGGGTAATAAATCATTTCTTCAGGTCTTGAGGACAACTCCGAGGTCGGTTCCTACGTCCAGGACCAGGGTCCAGCACCAGTTTCAAGGACAGGTGGCCAAGGGCTCGTCCCGCTTGGGGCTCAGGAGCTGAAACATAATTCAGATTGAGATGTTATCTTTAGCCTCCAGGGGCTCAGACCCCGCGACCCTCAGTCAGACCCGGCTACCGGCTGCTGCGCAGGGTCGACGATCCTCAAGGTGGGACACTGGGGTCAGGCTGGGGAAGTGCGCTGAGAGAGGAAGGAAGAGTGATGGTCTTAACGCCCAGGTTTAATCAAGTCAGCACACAGGGACTCTGGGTCCAGACCCAGGGCCTGCGTGATGTCGCCATCTGTTTCAGGGGGCTGCTCCTCCGACACGCGTCCCTGACATTCCCTCCACTGTGGTGTGGGAGGGGACTTCTTGGGTGTGTAGCCTGCAAAGGGGAGGGGCCGAGCGGAGGTTCCTGCTGCCACTGGAGAACCTTCACACGGTCCCCGTGGCTGTCAAACCACGAGGGGGTGACTTTCGCACTGTTGGATGGAAACCCCTCTCATGTGGCCTTTTCACAGCACCAGGCGGGTGTCTCGGGTGTGAGTAGAGACCACCCGGCCAGGGAGACACCCCGAGGCCGCGCCCCGGGCTCGCCCCGCGCCACCCCGCTCTGTTAACTCCCGCCACCAGCGGCCGGAGAGAGGCGGTAACAGGTTGTCCCCCGGGTCAGCCCCTCGCTCTTGAGCCGCTGCCCCTCGGCTTTGTGAGTTGCGCTGTGAATACCTGGCTGGCCCTGGGCTTGCAGAGCCCTCTCCCGAGTAGACGAGGGGCCCCGGGGCCTTGCGGAGCCGCCGGGCAACCGAGGACTGCGGGCGGGGGTGGTTCGTAGTGGAAGAGATGCGCTCCCCGTCCTGGCTCTCACCAGGGCAGGATTCCCACGGCAGGTCCAGGGGCCACGGTGGCCGCCCACCTCTGGCACCTCCCGCCCCTTGACAGCCCAGCCGGGCCATCCAAGGAGGGGCCCAGGCACTGGCCACGTCCTCTTGCGTCTGCCCCTCTCTCGGCCCGGATGGCCGGCTTTCTGAAGCCCAGTGCTGTACGTCCATTCATCCCTCATGTAGAGAGGACTGTTCCCTGCGTGTTTTCTCGGTTCCACCCCCCAAATACACAGCCGGGGAAATTGCCCAGAGTTGCTCATAGGCGGGCAGCCTGTGGGCAGTTCTCCGGGGGCTGCAAACCGGCAGCCTGGGGCCTTTTTGGCCGCTGTTCTTTGGCCTGTGTTGTTGGGAAGCGACATAACCAGGCAGGCGTGCGGCCTGCCCACAGCACACCAGAGTGTTGGGTCTGTTATGGGCTCGTTCATGCTGCCTCCTGGCCCATCTGCCTTGTGCCCCTGGCTCAGAGAACTCTGTCAACACGTGGTGGGCAGAGACAGGGCACAGAATCGATGGAGGCCCGTGCCCCCCACCCCCTAGGCACAGCCCGCGGGTGTGCCAGGGACTCGGCTGCTCGGCTGGGCCGTGAAGAGCTCAGTCTTGCTGAAGGTGGTGTCCAGGGCTGACACCCTCTCAGCTTAGTCACAAGTTTCTTGTTCCCAGGACTTCTGCCAGAAGCCCGAACTCCAGGGCGGAGGCTCTTTAGACTCACGTGTATCCCATGGCAGCCCTTGAACCAAAGGGGGGGTGGGGAGTGGAAAGGAATGGAAGGTTCCGATGGGAAGGCCTGGCTCTCTTGGAACTGGGTTGAGCAGTGGACCCTGGCAGGCATTATGCTAAGTGAAATAAGCCAGAACTGAAGGAGATTTACTCCCTGACACCACTTACCTGAGGAATCTAACACAGTCAAACGCATACTCAGAAGCAGATAGAATGGTGGTTGCCAGGGGCTGGAGGAGGGGAGACGGAGGTGTTGGTCGCAGGGCACAAAGCCTGTACCCAAGGGGAGTACGTCCTAAGATCTGCTGTGCAGCCGGTACCTGTAGCTAACGGTACAATATCATTTTAAGTATAAATTTGTAAACCTAAAATTTGGCTAAAAGGGTAGATCTTCTGTTAAGTGTCCTTGACTGAAAATAGCTCGGGAGGAAGCATTTGGAGGTGACGGACATGCTTGTGGCGTAGGTTGCGGTGAAGGTTTCACGGGTGTGTGCTTATCTCCAAACTCAAGTTGTGTACGTTAAATATGCACAGCTTTTATCTGTCCATCAATAGTGTAAACCATGTAACATAAAAAAAGAAATCACAGAACCACATTTACTACATATGTGTTGATGGAAATCTTACTGGTAACATACCAATTTCTAGTTCCCCAATATAATGAAATCCTACACACACACACACACACACAAATCCAGTTATTTACAATTATGTCTCAGCTAGCTAAGCATTTTATCATCTTAAAATGAAATACAGTATTGCAAAAACCTTTGTGTTTTGGCAACGGTAGTATTTTGGCATTAGCAGAACTCACGTGGGTAGATTTCTTTACAACACTTAAGAACAAAGTAAATAGCCATACTACTTTTCTTGTATCAGCACTGAAAGCCCACAGTGTAGCCAATACTATGTATTGATTGGGGGGAAAAATCGAAGTGGTGAGAGAGTGAACTGGGGGAAAAGCATTCCAGGTAGAGGGAACAGAAAGTGCAAGGGCCCTGAGGCAGGAGGATGACTGGAATGTTCCTGGAACAGCAGAGGCCATGGAGGCTAGAGTGGAGGGAGGAGTGGAGATGTGCCAGGGGATGAAGTCAGAGAGGGAGCTGGGGACAGGGGAGGGGGTGGCAGCAGCTGGATTACTGGGATCTTATTGGCCTTTATTCCGCATGAGATGGGAAACCATGGGAGGGCTCGAGCAGAGTGTGACATGGCCTGATTTGAGGTTAATGTGCTCGATCTACCCGTCATGTTAAGATCAGACTAAACGAAGGCAGGGAAGCCAGAGCCCAGCGCAGAGGCTGGTGCTGTCATTCAGGTGCGAGGTCAGAGGTGGTGGCTTGCACTAGGGTCCTCGAAGTAGAGGCACATGAGCGATTTGGGATTATCTGTTTTGCAACATAATTCCTCTCCCCCCTTCCTTTCCTGTGAGCAACCTCGAGTTACTGCTGCGTGATATTTCTGGTTGGGGGAGCAATAGTGACCCTCCCTCACCGCCAGCCCGAGTTTCCTATTGAGGGGCATCTGGCATAAGTTGCTGAGAGTGACTGTGGCTATTCCAGAAGGGGAGAGCAGGTGAGGACCCGCAGGGACATGGCAGGCAGGGCCTCCCCCAGGCCAGTGCTGTGTGTTGGGCGGCTGGTGGTTTGGGTTGCTGCTCACCTCCCACACCCTCCAGGGGATGGGTTTCCCAGCGGAGCCCCGAGCGCCTCGCCTGCGGAGCTAATCTGCTCCCTGGGAGGAGCTGGCCGGTGCAGACGGGTGCAGCCCTGGCAGCTCTGACTGGCTCTGGGCTTACAGTAAACACGTGTGCTGACAAGCTGCTCACACGGCCCCGGGTGACGGGCTAACTCTGAGGGACCTGTGCGGTACCCCCTGGTGACACCTCTGCCCCTGCATTTCTACCTAACACAAGCTTGGTCAACCTCACCTCTAGTCACACGGGCATATTTGAGGGCCCGATGACTGGGCAGTGCCACAGCCCCCCTACACGACGTGATGGTGGCACCTTGGGGAAGGGGTGCAGCCGTCGCCAGCCCTCAGCCTCTCTGTATCCCTCCCTGTCCCTCCTTCCCCCAGGCCATCTCCTCGACAGGATGGAGCCAGCACTGTGCTCTGGGCCTGCACCGGAAACTCCACCATTAGAGCTTCATCTCTTTAACTGAAGGCTTTGAGCTTAGTGTGTGTGAAGAGTTAAACTGCCACTAGTCATTTCTGTTTTAGGGAATGAAGATTCCAAGTTCTGGTTTTGATGGAGGTGGGAGGGATGTAGCTATAGTAGGTGGGAGACAGACCCCAGTGGGAGGCTTGGAGGTAAAGGCATGACTTTCTTAGGTGGGGCAGCCCTGGGGAATGGTTCTGAGATGACCCTTGCCGGGTATTTGAGTCTCCTTAGGTGAAAGGGTCAATGAAAATATTTCTCTTGAATCCATTCCTCCTCTGTGTACCCGAGCCCTGGTGGGGATGCTCCCCTGCTGGAGTCTGTTAAGCACTTTGTCTAAAGGAAATATGAAATTCTTTTAGGAGACTTTTTTCAGGAATGCAAATGGAGATCGGGATTTGTTTTAAGAGCATGGGCTTGTTTAAAATGTCCATATAATGTTCTCTGAGAAACACTTAAGAAAATTAATTTCGGCTTTGCTGCACGCATTCTTCCCACTGCCCACCAGAGGGCACTCGACCACCCACGAGGAGGCCTCCCTGACGCCCCTTGAGTTTCAATACCCAGCACCTTCCCCGGCTTGGAGCCTCCTGGGCACAGGGGGAAGGAGGGGGTTTGTCTTTTAGGCTCAATTGAAAGAGAAAGGGCCATATAATGGTGTCCGGAGAAACTGCTGCCTGTTACTGGGGAAAACACAAACATTCCCACGAACCCGATGTTAGGGCATGTTTGGTACCTTGTTCCGTCGGGAGAGAGAAGGGAACCTTCTTCACGCTGACTGTCCCTGAGCAGAGCCTGCGCCCGGCCTTGGCTGCGGTGGGCGGAGCAGCTGGAAAGGGCGAAATGCGCGAGCACCGTCCTTGGGCTCCGCCGCTTTCCACACCGACACCTGCGGCACAGCGGCCACAGCTCGCCCCCTGGTGTCCCTGAACCGCGCTCCTCTTTCAACTGGATTCGGCTTCACTCGCCCTTAAGTGCCCAGCAAGCGGCCGCGAGAGCAAGTGGCCTGGTCAGAGTCATTGACAGTAAGTCAGCCTTCAGAGTGGGAAGTAGGAATAGCCAGTTACCCCACTGAAAACTCAGATTACTGATGTTTACAGCAGCAAATATTCAGGTGACTTGTGCCGGCACAGGGCATGTTTCTGGTTTTAACTGCTCACGCACAGTCACCAGGAGCAGCAGTGCAAGGAGTCATAACAAGCTCCTTCCCGGGAAGCTCCCCTGCCAGAAATGCTGAATCCGCTCACACCTTCACTTTACAGGCCTTACAGGTTACAAGAAAGGCAGGGATAGAGAATGGAGCTAAATCCAGAATGTGAAATATCCTGGTCTGTTCAGATAGTCCATGGGGCGGGGGCTGTTCTAGAATAAATGGGTTAGAGACAACCAAACACAGTCAGTGAATCTTGATTGGATCCTGGCTTAGGAAAGGAATAACCATAAAAGCTTTTTATGATATGTGACCACTAGGACAGTTTGAGTACCTGTGGGCCCGCAGTGGGTAGGAATTAGTTTTCTCCAGTGTGGTCATGGCACTGTGGTCCCAGGGGAATGTCCTTGCCCTTAGGAGATGCACGCCGAAGTATTTAGGAGAGAAGGCGATGATGACTGCAGCTTATTTTTAAATGACTCGGGAGGGGAAAACAGGAAAAGGAAATATGGGAAAACCATTACGCATTGTTGACTCCAGGTGGTGAGTATAAGATGGCCATTGTACTTTACTTTCCCAAATGACTGAATTTCATATTGAAAAGTTGGAATGAATGAGTCAGCATGTCATCTGCTTTGCGTGGCAGACTTTCAAAATCGCTGAGACACCTTGTCTTTCACGAACCACTATTTGCCTGTTGTAAGAAGGCGTCTCCGTGTGGACAGTGCCCCGACCACAGCGAACCCCGACTGATTTATCAGTGGGTGAAGGCTGCATTTTCCCTCCCTCTCTCTGGCTCTCTCTTTGGTTTTCTTTCTCTGAATCTGCCACTCTAGCTAAAACTAACCTTAAGCCTTTATCATCTCTTAAAAGCCCTGAAACCTCAGAGTGGGGTGGTTTGGCAAAGATAACACCAATCAAAGAGACGGCTGCTCCTGTGGCTGGCGGTGCGGGTGTTGGCATGCCAAGGCAGTGGGCGGTGGCCTGCAGCGTCCTGCCACGTTCAGAGCGGTTTGATTATAAAAGGAAATCGGTTCTCTCTACGAGCTGCAGCGTTGTACACTGTTTGCTTTTCCTTGTGGCATAAATATTCACGGTTCGTCCACCCGCTACTCTTAGAACTGAAATGCCGCATTCTGTAAAATTCATCCATCATCCAAGTATCCATTCATCCACTTGCCAATTTACTCAGGGTCAGGGGGTCACAGGAACTAGAATGGGGGGAAACGTGGTGCAGCCAAAAAGGGGGAGCACATTGTGATGCTGAGTAAGAACGTGACGGTCAGTGAGGATGGAGACAGAAGCCACACATCCTCCCAACAGTGTTTCTCATCTTCGATCACTGTCAAAAGCTCGCGATTGCTGCCATGTCTGAGGACTACTATCAACTGCAGGATTATTACTTAAGATCCTCCCTTAAATCCATTCACTTAGGACAGCTTACACGCCTACAGTGGTCTCATCCTAAACATTACTGTCCATAAGGTCATGGTTTTGATATGTTATTTTTTCTGACATTAAAATAGATGCATAGCTGTATGATCACCTCACGTATCGAGAATAGGACCACACACGACCTGGGACTCTTCCTTTCACAAAAGGGTTTAGGGGCAAGTGGACTGAGGTGAACATACTGGCCTGTGTGTGCACGTATCTGAAATACATGCACATTCCACCTAACCGTTACTTTGCCCCTTCCTTCTGTGAAGGGCCCCCTATAGCAGTAAATCCGTGATCTGCTCTGTACAACTGATGTTCCAGAAACCGAAAGACAAATGGATTCAGTGACTCTTTTGGTGACTGGAACATGAGCCAGCATCCTGAGTACTCAGAGATCATGTATCTGTTACGTCCCAAAGCAAGAAGAATTAACCTTTAAACACAAATATCACACATATCACACATGCTCTGAAACTTTAGAATAATGAATGTAACATGAAGCGACTGAAAATGTTTTATAGGCAAGGCTTAGGATCAGTTGGCTTGCTTTCTTGGTACTTTATATTTTAGTCAAGGCCGCCTCCTCGCTTCCCTTTGAATTGATCACCCTCATTTTCATAATGAGCTACTTTCTTGGTGCAGAGCTAGGGGCATGCATGTTGATAGATGTTTTAAAAGTATTTTAAATTACTTTTGTCTTTCCTTTGTCAAATATTCATGATATACCTATTACATCCAGGCGTTGGGCCGGATGATGGGGAGCCACCGTGAGCAAAATGGACACGGTTCCTGCCTCATGGAGTGTACAGTGATGTGTGGGAGAAAGACATGGCTCTCTCCCAACTAAACTAAATGGCTCTGGGAAGTGGTGTTTGAGCTGAGGTGGGGAGAATGTTTCAGGCAAAGGAAACATCCAGTGCAAAGACCCCTGTAGTGGTGGGGCAGGATGGGAGAGTGTCATGCCTCCAAGGAATTAAGAGTACGAGTCGCCTGAGCCTGGGACAGGTGGGGCTAGACAGGTGTTCGCCCTGCTGTGCTGGGCCCACAGCCACGGTAAAGAGTTTGATCTTTGATCTAAGAGTGACAGGGAACCATTGAAGGGTTGGACCCCTCAACAACAACAACTACTACTACTCAAGGCTCTATCAGCAATGAAGGAGAGGTAAACGGGTGACCAGGACACAAGCAACAGCACTTACAGAAACACCCCAAACATCACCTATTCAAAACAACTAGTTCCCTTCTCCCACCCTCCCATAACCAGTATGGTTTACTGTTTGTCATCTCAGTGAATGGCATCATTCATCCAGTAACTGAAGCCAAAAATCTAGGTGTCATCCATGACATCTTACATCTAACCCATGGCCAAGTCCTGTCCACTCCACCTCTTCACTGTCTCCAGAAGTCATTCACTTCTCCACCCCCACTGTCAAATTTGTGCAGTCATCTCTTGCTGAACTATTGCAGTGGTTTCCCAAAAGCTCTCCTACTCTCGTAGCCCTACAACCTGTCCTCCATACGAAGTGGCCATTCCCAAATACAAATCTGATCGTGCCACTCCTCTGCTTAAAGTCCAGAGACCCAGGGTAAGTCTTGATTGGCCCGAGTCAATCATGGCAGACTCATTCTGCATGCCCTTGATTGATTGTGGGCAGAGGCCTTGTGACTCACTTCTGGTCACTGAAACATGCCTATTGCTTCTAGAGAGCTGCTGGGAAAGGTCCTCTTGCTCTTTGACAGTGACCATTGCGACGAAAAGGTCTTTTTGTTTTACGAGATGTTGCCAGATCTGGGTGTGCCTGGAATGGCAGGAGCCATCTTGCTACCAGCCTGGAAAAGCAGTTCCAGGGACAGCAAGTAAAGCAGTGCCCAGGGCTAGGTGTCCACCCCTGGGGCCTGTCCTACCAGTGGAGCAATCCCTCTGCCATGTAAGCTAGTCCAAGCCGTATTTTCTGGTGTGTGCAGCTGTAAGGATTCTGATTGTGTCTGAAGCATCTGGGCCAAGTGGGCTGCTGGGTCCGTGCATCTGCAGCTCAGTGGAGAGGTCTGAGGTGCAGATATACTTGTGAGTCCTCAGTGTAGCTTGGGGAAGGGACGAGATTGCCAAGAAGAGAGTAGAGAGTGAAATCAGAGAAAAGTTTGGGAGAGGATGACAAGCCTGCAAACCAGAGAAGTGCCCAGGAAGACCACCTGTGGCTAGAAGGAAGGACTTCCTGCTTGCCTTTTCACACTGAGACTAATATTAAGGGCATTACAACATTCCTAAGTGTATTAAAACTGGACAAAAGGAAGTGGCTTAGGAGTGTTTTCAGCTGAGGGGGAGCAGGGGGAATTGGACTTCAGAACCTACCCTTGGGATTAGCACTAGGGAGAGTTTGGCTGCCTGCCATTTAACAAGGCCATTTTACTAGCATTTCAAAGGCCACCAAAAATTGAACAAAAACCTAGTTAGAGAATATTCCTCCTCTTCTGAATGCAACATATTGAGTTAGATGGAGATTGGACGAGTTTCCTAAGAGAAGGCACCTTGTGAGAAAAGACTCGGAGGAGTGAACAGGCGTGGGAAATGAGACGGGAATGTGGGAATGAGGCCAACATAGGGTGTGCCTTGTAAACCTGGCTCAGTTCAGACTTTATTCAGTCTCAAATGGCTTTCTGTTCAGTGGAAAGCTTCTGAGCAGTGCTAGAGTTGGTAAAGTGTTCCAGATCAAAGTGAAGGCTTGTAGGCAAAAATAAATAAAAATGAATCAGAGGACCATGGGAGAGACTCTCAAACTTCAGTATGCGCCAGAATCACCAGAGGAACTTGTGACAAATGTAAATTCCTGGTAATCGCTGCCCCAGCCCCTTCAGTCCAAATTTTGGGTCCTTTATGTTAGTCAACCTATGGTCATAGGTGCCAGTTGAACGCCAACAGGAATCCCCAATTTGGGATGTGGTGGTGAAACAAACAGCTCCATTGTGATATTCAGCAGGACTGAGGCAACCCCGGGCAGAGGCGCCCCAGGGAACCCGGGGACCCTAATCTGCTCTGTCAAGTTCGGTCTTCTGGCTTCAGTTGGGAAGGAAAGTGGTCGCACCAACCACTTATATAGATAGAAGTTCCCGCCCCTGGTCCCTGATTGGTCTCCCCTCATGCAAATGAAGACTCCAAATCCCTGTAGTTTGATTGGTCCAAAAAGCACTGTCCTGATTGGTCAGAATGAGTGGCTTTGATTAGTGAAGACGCTGAGGCGGATATAGCTGGGCAGCTCTGATTGGGTGGGGAAAATACCCGACCTTCCGGCTGCGATGGGATCCGGGGGTTGCTCTGTGCGGCCGGCCCAGGCGGCGGGGGCGGAGGGCACCGTCCAGCGCGGGCTTCTCCCCGCGGCGGTTTGCTGAGAGGGCCCTGTTTAGTAATGGCTGCTGAGTTCTGCTTTTAAACTTGAGTCGAGTTAGCCACCAGGAGCCCTTCTGAGCAGGTATCTTCTTTCTCAGGGTCCACACAGGCGTTTCTCAAAGCTCCTCCGGCTGGCGGCGGTCCGGCTCCCGGCGCTGTCCACTTGCGCTCCGCTCTGACGCGGACGTCCCCAGCGCTGCGTAAAGCGTTCCGCCAGGCCCTCCCGGCACGACACGCTCGCCTTCCCGGCCGACAGGACAGTCAGGGCCTGGCTGCCCTGCCGGGGCCGTGGGAGTCCCAGGCGGACTCCGGGGTGGGCACGCGGCCGACCGCCCCCACGCCTCTCGTGGAGACTCCATCCCGTACCAGGCCCCGCCCTGGCCCAGGCTGGAACCGCAGGCACAGCCTTTCTGAATGGCTGCAGGGGCTACGCACAAACAGGAGGGCAGGTCTCTATGGTGACTGGCTGACGCCGGGGCCAATTATGTACAGGCGCGTGCCCATCTCCTTGGCCGACACTTCCGGAACATGACAATTCACTCAAGGTGCTGTTATGTAAGGGGAGGGTCAAGTGGTGCCTCACCCAGAGGAGTAGATTTGATTGGCAGGACGGAGTGTGGTCGGCCCAACGCTTCCGGAAGAAGGCTCTTGACAGACAGTTGTGGGAGCCACTCGCTGGCAAGAGGCTGGGCGGAAGCTTTGGGGGGGACCAGGGGCGTGGGGCAGGGGGCGGAGCCTGATGCGGAGAGTAGGGCGGGGCGGAGAGTGGAGCAAGCAGGGGCAGGGCCGGGGCTGGCGCCGCGGCCGGAGATGCTGTGGGGTCGCCACCGGGGCAGCGGGAGCGCTGCGCTGAAGGCTCTGAGGTGAGGCGCGCTGCCAGGCCGACTGGTAGGTATGCGAGGGCCGTGGAGTCCTTAGACTGCGCCGCCCGCGTCCTCGGGCCGGCATTTTTCTGCCCTGCTGGACGCGCTCGACACCGCGAGCACGAGCGACGGCAGCGGGGCTGGGCATGGGGGCAGGGCTGGGCACCTGTCCGCGTTTGCAGGCACCTGCCGCTCCGGCAGCCGGGGGGCAGCTCTGGCCTGCGCTGGGTTCTGTCTGGGAGCTGGGGAGCTGGGCCGGGCTGGCCTGAGAGTAGGCGGCGGGCCGCCCGGCTTGCCCCATCCAGGTCCCGCCCTTCCCGGCCCTGTTCCCACGCCCGCCGTCCTTGCGCCCTCGCTAGGGTGGGGGGTGGAGCGTCCCGGAGCCTCGCAGACCCTCAGCCCCCCGCTGGAGGGGCTCGCGGGCTGGGTATTTCCAGGTAGTTGGGAGGCCGGGACGTGGCCCCTGCGTTGCATCACGGCGAGACAGGTTTGTCCAGATTCTCTGCGTGTGGGGAGATGGTTTCCGCCCCGTGCCTAGGTGCCCGTGCCCGTCCTGGTTGTCCCCAGGGAGCCGGCTGAACCCAGGTTGTTTCCGTCTTTTCTCTGGGCCGTTCCGTCGCCTCTTAACATGGAATTTAAGGCTGTTCGGGGTGGTGTATTAAGGTAGTGCTTGTAGGAGGAAAGAAAGCAGCACATGTTCCTGAGTTTGGGCGCACGCTATGTATGCATATTTCGTGCGGGTCCAGGATCCTGACTTCTTCGCTGTATGATACAAAGGCAGGCAGGCATATTTTGTTTGTATGGCCTAACCAGCAGAAATTCTAAAATTGTTTCCTAATGACTAGGGTGTATCTTCTGGGTTTGTCATTCCTGCTGGAAAGTGCTATAGTGTGTCTGAGACCAGCCAGCCAATAAATGGTGTAGTTATTCCCGAAAAGTGTGCTACAGTTTCTCTAGGTGATGCTGCTGGAAACATGGGCAGTAGACAATGCAGCTCCTGCTGAAACAGGAGGAACTGGGGGCAAGTTTTACTTGATTCTTAAAGGCAAAGTCACAGCCTCATTCTGTGTGAGACTTGGAGGAGACCTTCCAGGTGACTGATCCACCCCAGTAAATTTACATGGTGGTGATCACTGTGTCCCAAGGGGATGGTCCTCTGCTAAATCATGTCTGTCCTAAAGGACAGTAGGATGCTGCACATTCCTCTGGATCTGGAAACCAATGTTGTTTTCATTTGGGCCAAACAGGTACATGACCCCTGCCCCCTACATTTTTGATGTCCCAACCATTTTCATGTGTATAATAATCATCTTTAAAGGCAGATTTGCAGAGAGCTCTCAGCACTAAGTTGCTGTTTATTGGATATAAGTCAACAGGTTTGTGGAAGAACCAGGATCCTCATTCCTTTGACTTAATTACCGGGTGGCATTATATCTTGGAAAGCAAAACAGCAATAATTGGCACTGTTGGAGTATGGGAGATCTGGTACCCTCTGTGGGTGTCTTAGGCTTGCAAAAAACACATTTTTGCTGATTAGGGACATTTGGTACATGATTCTCTAATGATTTGCTTCTTAAGAATTTAGTAACATGTTGCTAAGTTTTCACCCTTTTCGCCTTCAGCCTTCTGATTGGTGCAAATATGAATTCAGAGAAGGAGCTCTGCTCTTCCTGGGGGACATTGCCAGAGCAGAGAGGCTGCTGTTCTTACAGCTCGGCTTGCTGGTTTTCCTTTGCCTCTCACTTTGCATTTTTAGGAAATGACCCACTGACCTTGTGACCTCAGAGATACTCTTTCTTATCCACTGCTTAAAGCTTTGGTGGAAGGTTTGTGTTTGTGAAATCTTTGCACTCCTCTCTTGCATTTCTGTGTATTGGCTGGCAAATCCTTGAATGCCTAATCCTGCAGTTTCCATACTTCAGGTAGTTGAAGGATCTTCCAGACAGGACCCAGTTAGCTCTCTCTGTCTTACATGCTTTCCCTCCCCTCTGCTTTTTTCTTATTTCTTTAGCTACTAGTTTCACTGGAGAGAATAATTTTGTACTTAAGACACACTTAAATTGGCCCTTTTGGATCTTTAATTCCTCATAACCCTGAGAATAGTCTAGACTTTTTTGTGTTATGTGGGTACAGTGCATTCTGAACCTAGTGTTCCCACAGTCAAATGCCTACATATTATGCTAGTAGCAACTGTTATAGTCCGTATCTTCTGCATTTCTGGCACCAAAGCTGAGCTGTGTCACTGAATATTCTGAATCCTGGCCAAGCACTGGGCACTCAGATTCCTGTAGGCATTTAAAGGTGGGAAAGAAATTGGAGTCAAAAGACGGGGGGCGGTGTATTGAAGGAAACTATTTCTGAAAACGTTTTTTCCACTAGGTTTTTATAACTCTGTATTATGGAATGTTATATCACATTTTTATTGAGTGTCAAATTTGGTTCTTAATTATTTCAGAAGTTTTAACTTTTGGTGTTGGTATGTTTTTGTTTTCCCATCTCATTTTAAGGTAAAGTGAATTTTGGGGACGGAAGTTTGATGACGCAGACCACTGAATTTCTTTGTGTGGATTACACGTTATGAACCCTTTCTGGAGCATGTCTGCAAGCTCTGGACGCAAGGTAGGTATAGTTGATAAATTTAGTGAGGAAACATTTGCATAAGAATAGAGGCCAAAATAATTCATACTGAGGTTGCCCTGTAATCTTAACAAGATTATCTGGTTTTTCTAGTTCAGGTTTTACTTTTGAGAAATAATAATTATCATTATTTTAAATATATATTTTTACTGATTTGAGAGAGAGGAAGGGAAGGGGAGAGAGAGAGGTGAAACATCAACGATAAGAGAGAATCATGGATCGGCAGCCTCCTGCATGCCCCCTGCTGGGGGATCGAGCCCACAACCCAGGCATGTGGCCTGACCGGGAATTGAACCATGACCCCCTGGTTCATGGGTTGACTCTCAGCCACTGAGTGATACTGGCTGGGTCAGGGCATGTTTTTTGTTGTTGATTAAAGTTAGTTTCTGAGACTGAGATTGCACCTCAAATAGAAATCATTCTGGAAATCACAATTCTAAGACTTGACAGGTGATACTTACATGTGATGAAATTTGCTACAAATTTCTGTAGTAGTTTTCTACTAAACTGCAAGATTCTATGGTTAGGAAAGCCTTGGGAAAGGCCAGTCCAATGTGCTCAAGTCAGACTTGAGGGCACTGGTTTAATTTTTCTAAAAATGTCCTTTTTTAGTTGCAAAAATAACACAGTTTAGGAAAGCTGAACATATGCAAAGAGAAAATAAATATAACCCATAATTTTACCTCTGAGAGCACCACTATTAATCTTTTTCCTATGCACATGACATACTTTTTAATATAGTTAATTAAACAACCAAGATGGTAGTTGTCTTGACTCACCTAGACCTTTGTCTCTACTGTGGATGACAGTTTATGCTGGGAGAATCCAAATGTGGAAACATATCTTTGAGGGGCAGGGTCAAAATCAGAGCCATTACAAGTGAGAGAATAGCTTCTTTCCTTGTTTCTAACCCAATGCTAATGTCAGATAGGGACTAATTTCGTTCATCTCTCTTGATTTTGAGCCACTTAGCACCTGACCTTCTACCACATTGAACTGCTCAGGAACTTTTCATCTTGTACAGTTGTCTAATTGTTTAGTAACCCCTTGCCCTCTTTTGGGGGCCCCCAGGAGAAACCATTTCTTTGTTTCACTTAAATCTTGTGAACATTGGCTTTTTGTCTCTATAGGATACAGCTAACGAGTTTTCTAGTGCCTTAGTCTTGCTTCATTGCTCTGCTCTTTCTAATGGCCCCTGCACAAAGGCCTTTCAGGTCATCTTGATCATGGTGCTAGACTATCCTTGTAAAAAAGTGATTCCAGACTGAGGTCAAGGAATCATCCTAACAAATGTTCTCACCACTTCATCTTGAATAGCGATCTGATGGTGAAGAGAAGACAATAACAGGGGACGGGAAAACCAGTCCTCCCCGCACTGCTCCAAAGAAACAGCTGCCTTCTATTCCCAAAAATGCTCTGCCTATAACTAAGCCTACATCTCCTGCCCCAGCAGCACAGTCAACAAATGGCACGCATGCTTCTTATGGACCCTTCTACCTGGAATACTCTCTTCTTGCAGAATTGTAAGTTCTTAAACTATTTGGTTACATTTTGAATGACTCTTGAAGGTAAGGAATGAAATTTATTCTGATGGACTGGACTCAGCAAATGGCAGCCATTTTATCTTAAGGCTTAAAGTCATATCCCTCCAATATCAGCCTTGCTGTTTATAGAAATATGGAGGCTATTTGCTGGCAATATAATCTTCCTTAACCAAGGCCAAAGGAATTTTACATAAATATCCTCTTGTAAATGTAATGATTCTTATTCAGAGCTTGGGAAAGTAAGATTTAAAGGCAAACGTGTGCTTTAATTTCCATGTCTGTTTTGGAGAGCAAGAGGAGGGAGAGAGTAAGATTTATTAAGCACCTGTAGGTCAGGAACTTAATTTTGGTCTTCCTTCATATGACAGGAGGAATTTACGTCCTGAAGAGGTGGTACAGGATGGGACAGTGGGAGGGTAGCGCTCTGTTCTTCCCCGGGTCAGGCCCAGCTGGAGGCTCTGTGCTGCATTCTGAGGATCGCCTTCTGTGAGGCATTCTTACACACAGGTCAGAGAGCCAGGCTATAGGAGTCTAACTGAAGGAGCTGGAACTGGACCTGGGGAACACTTCGGAAGTGCGGCATACATTTGAAGGCCTGTCGCTCGGAAGGGGGTTTGATCGATTCTGTGACACACACCCCCCGCCCGAGGCTGATTCGGGCAGTTACAGGGACGTTGTGAAGATGTGGGCTCCGTGTGAGAAGGTGACTAGTCCCAAACGTCAAGATTGGACTGCAGTTGCATGGCGCCTGTGGAGTGAGGTGGTGAGCATTCTGCAGAATGCTGCTGGTGATGACACAGCACCCAGCCCATTATGGGCCCCCATAGTGACTCAGGGCAGGTGACCTTTGATTTAATGATCTGCTACAAGGGCAGAAAGTGTGGAGAATTCTTAATTTCAATTACTTAAAAATAATTGTGTGCTTTGTACACAGCACGTGATACTAATCGAGCTATCTGTAGCCTAGCCTGTGTCAAAGGCTTGTACTGTGTGGTGATGTCTGGAAGAAGTGCAATATTAAAACAAAAGCCATAAGCCATTAGGCCCAGTGTGTAGAGACACACTCTGAGTTATAACTCAGTGGACAACTGGAAAAACGTAAAATTCCCTTGTAACTGCAGTTATTTTAAAGGCACCATTGAGCGGTCTGTCCCTGCACCAATGCAGTAACAATCAGAGGGTCTGGGGCTACAGTCTAAAGGGCTGAGTGTGATATGGCAGCAGCGGTCCCCTGGGCTGTATAAGGGAGGCCTTGTGTTTGAGGCTGGGCAGTGAGTCTTCTGTCTGATCAGAACACAACACTGCCTTTCTGGCAAAGTGTACTATGGTAGCTACATCTGCCAACCACGCTGCTGTTGATGTGCTGAATGTTAGTGACTTAAACGGAATGATTAAAAGTCTGTTGGCAAATATGTAATAAAAACTATCAACTAAGGCCCACTAAGTTACTTCACAATTAAAATTCAGGACTGGTAGATTAATGTGTTTGAAGGTCCTAGGTCAACATTGTTCTTTTCAAGGTCTGTCACAGCCTGGCTTATTTGGGTTCACAGCTCAGCTGCAAGGAGCAGCGCAGCATGGCTATGGGTGGGTGACAAGGTCCCTAAAGAGTCAATGCAGCCTGTGTCCTGCACTTGGCTGCCCTGTCTCAGCACCCATGGTTTCCCACACTGGGGACCAGAGTACAGGTGCTGCACTGCAGGGTAAATTCAGGAACAGAACACTGCAAAGACCTTAAACATGGCCTCCTGCCACATGGACTGGTGGTCGAACTGAAATTGAAACCTAAGAGGGCAATGCATGGAATTTTATTATTAATTACCTAAAGTTGTATTTAAAAATGGCTTTTGAATGTGTGTGGGTGAGCTCTGCTCTCCACTCACAAAAGCAGTGACTTTACCAATACCCTCATTTGACCTCAAATTTAATGTCTAGAACTGAAATCAGGCTGAATTGTTCAGAATGACCTCCAGTTTGGTTTCCGAGATGATGTTTGGGGGAAGTGGATTTCTGGGAGGAAAACTTTGTTTTCACTGTTTGGCTTGAATCTCTTAATCTGGGGCCCTTTATGGTAAAGCCAGTAAAGGGGCAGCAGTCAGGGCCAGGAAAGGGATTGTGATGACTCCGCTTGTTGGGTTAGGGCATCAGCTGCCCCATAACGGACTCTTTCACCTCAGAATATGAATGTGGGATGGGGTGATCTGTGCATCATTGACCTCCATTCAGAGGCATTATTCTGCTTGTTTCAGTACCTTGCTTGTGAAGCAGAAGTTACCAGGTGTCTACGTGCAGCCCTCTTACCACTCTGCATTAAGTAAGGACTCCTTCTCTAACATATTTACAACATATCTGGTGCCTCTGGCATGAACTTAGGCCTTAACTGTGTTTACTTTTCCCTACAGTGTGGTTTGGAGTCATATTCATACGGCATGGACTTTATCAAGATGGTGTATTTAAGTTCACAGTTCACATCCCTGATAACTACCCAGATGGTGACTGTCCAGTAAGTAGGGGCTACATCTGGCTTCATGTGCTGGCCAGTGAGGAGGCTTAAAGGGCTTTAAAGATTTCTTGGTTCTTTTCCTTGACCGACCACTTTTATTATTTGTTTCCTAAAATGTCTGCTCTGCGGTCTTTTGGGGGGGGGGGGGGGGCTTTGTTTTGTCTTTTGCCTCGTCAGCCTCTGCCTGGAGCTTGACTTGGCGCTCTGTGCTAGGCCAGCGTGTGCCGAGGCCGCAGGCTGAACCGCAGCGCTCAGTGTGTAAGGGGATAGCGTGTTGGAGTAGAGACTTCCCCCTTCACTGCAAACTTCATTTCACAGGAAATGTTGAAAGTAGTTAAGTCTTGCTCCTCAGGCAGCTCTCTGACAACATGACTGCCTTGTCCTCTCTTTTCCCACTGTCTCTATGGGCCCAGTACCTCCACTGCTTACATTAAAAGATGTGTGTCTCTCTCCATATAGCGCTTGGAGTTTGATATTCCCGTCTTTCACCCACTAGTTGACCCCTCCTCAGGTGAACTGGATGTGAAGAGAGCATTTGCAAAGTGGAGGTTAGTAAATAAGTGTTTCCTTTAGTGACAGAGTCAGTCAGAGGAAGCCGCAGTCACGGTGCCGTATCTCCCTTTAGGCGGAACCACAATCACATCTGGCAGGTGTTAATGTACGCAAGGAGAGTGTTCTACAAGATCGACACAGCAAGCCCCCTCAACCCAGAGGCTGCAGTCCTGTAGGTTACTGTGCTTTGTTATTTAAGTTAAATTTGAAAATGCAGCCAAGTAGGTTATGTTGGTAACTTTTTGATTTAATCTTTTAACACAGATATGAAAAAGATGTCCAGCTGTTTAAAAGTAAAGTGGTTGACAGTGTTAAGGTGTGTACGGCCCGACTGTTTGATCAGCCTAAAATAAAAGACCCCTATGCCATTAGGTAAGTGGTACACTACCTAGATAAACTGTACTTTGCAGTCCTGTGTTTCGTGTTCCAGGTGGTCTTAAAATGGGGAGTAAGCCCTGGCTGGTGTGGCTCAATGGTTGGAGCATCAGCCTGTGCACCAGAGGGTCTCGGGTTTGATTCCCTGTCAGGGGCACTACCTGGCTTGCAGGTTCAATCCCCACCCCCTCACAGCAGTTGGGGTGTGTGTGGGAGGCAACCAATCATGTTTCTCTGTATCTCTTCCTTCCCCCTCACTTTAACTGCCCCTCCCCCCCTTTTGAGAGCGTGTCAAAGGGAAAGCGTATAATCTGTTAGCCTACAACCCCATTACTTGTCAACAGGATTTCTGATTCCTTAAAAAGCTTTACATCAACTGGCATGTTGTGTCAACAGCAAACTATTTCGTGACTCTGGTTTCCTAAGGATCCTTGTGACGTGCTCTTTCAAGTGTCAGGACTCTCCTTTTCAGGAGGCAGTTTAAGCGAGAGCCCTCTTAACTACCAGAGCCCTATCAACATTCAGATTTGGTGAAAGGAGGGAAGCTGCATAGTGGGAGAGTGACTAGTGGGACAGTGGTTTCCTGGGGCACTGTGATACTTGATGTTGGGGATGAGTGGTGGGAAGAGTACTGAGACCTGAAGGATTGGCATTTTAGCACTCTGCACACTAGTATTGCTGGGGAGGCAGTGTAGTGCAGTGGTAAGGGCTCGGGCTCTGCAGACAGACTGGTTGGCTTTTGCACTTACTGGCTTTGGTGATTCAGCAATTAATTTTACTGGACCTCACTTTCTTCATTTTTAAATAGTATCTCAGAGGTTGTGAAGCTTAAATGAACTAATCCAAGGAAAATGCTCTATAAAGGATAGTTATGTGAGAAAATAATTTAGATAATATCTAAAACTTATATGGTCGCAAATGATTAAAGACTACTCTTTTAAATCCTTGTTAGGTTTTGTTATGGCAACTAGCTTAAGTATAAAAATATGGGTATTACACAAATTTAGTAAGCCAAGCAGTTTTTAAATCTTTTTCTCTTGTTAAGCTTTTCTCCATGGAATCCTTCTATACATGATGAAGCCAGAGAGAAGATGCTGACTCAGAAAGTAAGTAGATAACCATTTTTGAAATAGTGAACTCGCACTTTCCTTTCTGAAATGGTCTTCACTGTACATCTGCTCATGCTGTACACACAACTTTTGGGGAAACAAGTTTGTACAGTGCTGAAATCTCCCCCTAGTCACTTTCTGATGTCTGTTTTTTATTGTGCCTAGAAGAAGCCTGAAGAACAGCACAATAAAAGTGTTCATGTTGCTGGCCTGTCATGGGTAAAGCCTGGCTCAGTACAACCTTTCAGTAAAGAAGAGAAAACAGGAACAACCTAAGAGCTGGGACTGTGGTGACTCTGGTGCACCAGGCACTTTCCTGCGGACTCAGACCTGACCAGCGGCCAGGACTGCTGCAGAGTAAACTGTGTGAACAAGGACTGATGTCAGTGGTGTCCGTGTGTGCTTAGGTTCTGACGGCAAATTCTGGAAACCTCTCTTTAAGTAACGCATTATTACTTCTGTCAGAAGTGTCTTTAGGGTGGTTATCTAGTTCAGTACTCCAAATTATTGGGGACCTTGAGGCTTAAGTATTTTTCTGAATATAATGCTAAAGGTAAGTGGCATTCATTTAAAACTAATACAGTAGACAGAGTTTAGCACTATCTAATGGTTCTTAAATCGGTGGGTTTCAGTTGTACATATGTTAGGATGTGGAGAGGAAAGGGATAGAGAAAGCAGGTTCCATAGCTTATTAGCACTTTTAGCGGAAGACCACGTGCCCCTCAGTCTTCAGCCTACTGTCTGATTTACGAACCGCTATCACTGAGGTGCATGCTAGGAGAGAGGCAGCCAGAACACTGGTTCATAGTTGTTTTTTTAAAACAAATTACTTACTGTATTTTTATGGCAGAAGGGACAAAAAGTGTTAGAACGGTTTCTAATGAAGTCAGATATTTAAGTGATGAATGACTAATGTGTTTTGTAGAGACAAAATAAACCAATAAATGATGGTTCTTTGTCATTTATGCAGGAAACTACCCTCTTAGTATAACTGAACAGATTAATTTATAAATGCTTTATTGAAAAATGCACTTATTTTCATATAAAATTACAGTAGCAGAAGGTGTCTGGAGAGGTTTATAAATACTTTTGCAGAATGCTATTCTAACTGAACAGTGCAAGTTCCATATGAAGTTACCTAGTAACTGTTCATACTGATCCAATTTACAGTTGAATATTCTCCCTAATAAGATTATTCATTCAACTTAAAAAATGCTGGAACAATACTGATTAATAAAGTTATATATAGATAATTCAATAGCTGTTAAATAACCTTTTCTAATTTGTATGAATGGTACTATGTACTCATGAAAACCTAACCTCTCTGACCTAAACTCTCTTTAAACTGCCAGGGACACACCCAAAGATATTTAAAAATGTATCACCTTAGTAGACACATGTGTTTTGGATAACTACCTCCTAAAGGAAGGGGCCATAATTTTTCATATTAATTCACTTAATTCAACTTGATTTAAAATCTTCACTTAGCCAGCTGATCCCTATTAATGGGGGGAAAAAGAAAAACTGGAAAATTTAAAATACATGCCCCAAAGGTGGCTACTGGGGCTTTAACAGTTTTTAAAAAGCACAAAAGCATCAGAGAAGATAACTGAGTGTTTAGCCTAGCAGTTTTGTACTTAATAAAGTTCACATTGTAGAAAGTGCCATCACAATATACAGCAAAACCTGGGTTATGAAGTCATGCTTTTTACAGCCCTAAAGTGCCACTTCTTACACAAGCTCACTCACACTGCACAGCAAACACTCAAGCACTTGCCACACTGCACCACACCTGACAGGGAGGGAAGGACACACACACGGACTGGGACACTCGGGTATCTGAGTTTGGGACCTCTCCCTTGTTATGTTTCAAAAATGCAGAATTCTCAGACTCCTACCAAGTGTTTTAGGATAGGATACCTAGTTTTTGTGTTGCTTTTCGGGAGAGCCAGAGCAGACCACAAACAGGAATGGATTGCAATACAGTCTTCTGCTGGAGCATGTCAGCAGAGACCTCGTACACACATTTCAGCATGCTTTGTTCTCTACAATACCTGTAAAAGCTTTGCCAAAGAGTTAAAAAATCCCAGTTTGAATTCTAAGCAGCCTTGATGGCAAGCACTGAGTGGTAGGAAAAAAGGCAGATGGGATGAGTAAAAATAAGGATATTGGAAAGATTAAAGAAAAAAAAGCCCCATAATCTAGCATGCATTAAATGATGCTGTTAAACAGTTTGTGAAAGGAGTTTCAATACAACAGACTAACCTCAGTGGGAACCTCGGTCATTAGCTACATCTTGGAGACGGCGTAATAAGGCAGAATGATTTTCTGGGCAAATTCTTTTGGCAGGTGATTCACTTCCATCTTCCAAAAGAATCCCTCTCTTTTTGGTTGGAGTTTCTCCTGTCCGTATCATACTGTTAATTTCTCTTAGCCTCTAGAGTGAGGGAAAATAAATATAAAAACGTTAAAATGCTAATACACATAATTCATTAAGGCGAAGAACCTCAAATGAGTTAAGTGGCTTACCTTGAAGAGTTTGAACATCTTAGAGAAAAGAACTACTAAATTATAAAGTCTCCCAGTGTCACCTCTCAGCTCACTGAGACTGATGACTGTGGAGTGCAGGAAGACTATTTTTTAACAAGCTCCAGAGGTGAACTGATGTACACTTTTCCAAAACGTAAGAGTTAAGAAATTTGTAATTTCCTTTTACAATATAGATCATGACATTGCTCTGCCATATTTAATCAATTCCATACAACTCTATTTCTTTTCTTTTATAAAATAGCATGATTTTATATAGTATTGTGCCTTTTTTTTTTCTCTTAGTCTGGCAGCCATTCTCAATTGGAATTTCACAAGAGAAGTAAGCCTTAATTCCCTATAGCATCCCTTGTAAGTAATTTATTAGTATGATCTAGAATGTAATATTTATTGTCCTTGGGAGAATTGAGAAAAGTTGGGCAAATTTTCTGTTAGGAATGCCTATTGGGAAAACACTGTCAGGGTGCCAGAGACTGGATCTGTTTTCAGTGCCTTTAGCGTTAAGTTTCTCCAAAGTGCCAAAAGTCATTTTATCACATTATTTTCTGGTAGGGTAGTTTTTTGGTTATAATTTTTTCCCCATGTGATGCTTCACTGTCCATGTTTTCTACTGGAAAGTATACTGAGCATATTCACATGCACTTATTAGAGGAAACTGTCTTGGATCTTCCCTTATTAGTCTACATGGATCACACATCTCTAACTGCTATACAGTATTCTACAGTATGTCTGTATCATAGTTTAATCCCCTCTTGATATATTACTTAATCCCCTCTTGATATATTACTTCCTCCCAATTATTTAGTACTATAAGCAATGTTACCATAATTTTTTTTAACAAGTTGTACTAACAAGCTGAAACTGCCCTGACAAGTGTCACTAATGATCAGTCATCTTGATATCACTTTGTATAAAAATATATCTTTATTGATTTCAGAGAGGGAGGGAGGGAGGGAGGGAGAGAGAAACATCAATGATGAGAGTCATTGATTGGCTGCCTCCTGCATGTCCTCGACTGGGGATTGAACCCACAACCTGGGCATGTGCCCTGACCAGGAATCAAACTGCCATCTCCTGGATCCTAGGTCGATGCTCAACTGCTGAGCCATACCTGGCTGGGCTGTAATATTATTCTTGATCTCAGCTATCATCTGTTAAGTCATGATGACAAATATTTCTCCAACCAACAGTCCAATACTGCTTACATGTATTAGAGAAACTCCCAATTCTGTGCTACAATTTTTTTCTGAAACCTCCCCAGGTGGTGATCATGTACAAGCAGGATTGAAAGTCACTATACTGGATGCTTAACCTAAAATTCACCCCGGTAAGTGTACAGTTCTACACATTTTGACAAATACATAGTCACGTAATCATCACAATAGAGACATAAAACAGTTCCTTCACTCCAAAAAATTCCCTCATAGTCCTAGCTAACCCACCCGAGGAAAACACTGATGTTCATTGTCCCTACAGTTTTTCCTTTTCCACAGTGTCACAGAAATGGAATCATACAGTAAGTGGCCTAATGAATCGAGTGACGTTCACTTAAGCATTAATGCCTTTGAGATTCATTTTTGTTGCTAAGTGTGTAAGTACTTTGTATTGCAAAGTAATACTCTTTGCTGGGTCTACCACAGATTTGTTTATCCATTAACCAGTTGAAGGACACTTGGGTTGTTTTCTACTTTCTGGCAATTAGGAATAAAGTCATAAACATTCATGAGCATGTTTTTGTATGAACTTAAGTTTTCATTCCACTTGGGTAAATACCTAAGAGTGAGATTACTGGTTATGATAAAGGTATGTTTAACTTTATAAGAAACCGCCAAACTATTTTCCAGGTATAATGGTTACGCTATACCATTTTGCATTCTGACCAGCAGTATAAATTCCAATTGCTCCACATCACTGCCAGCATTTGTTGTCATTTTTTAGATTTTAGCCATTCTCATAGGCATGTAATAGGTGAAGTGCGTTAAAATCTTTTGCCCACTTTTAAATGTGGTTGGTTTTCCTTCTGAGTTTTGATAATCCTTTATATATTGTAGATACAAATCCTTTATCAGCTATGACGTTTGTAAAATTTGTGGCTTGTTTTCTGTTTTTAAAGAGTAGAATTTCTTAATTTTGATAATCCAACGTATCAGTCTTTTATAGACTGTGCTTTTGATGCTGTATCTAAGAACTAACGTTCACAAAGATTTTCTCCTATGGTTTAACTTCTAAGTTTCATAGTTTTAGGTCTATGGTTCCTTTTGAGTTAATTTTTTGTAATACGGTACAGAGTCTGGGTGCAAGTTTACTACTTTTGAATATAGGTATCCAATTGTTTCAGCTATCACCTTTGTTGAAAATCAGTTGGCCACATAGAGTGGGGCAAAAGAAGTTTACAGTTCGTATGGAAAATAATACAATAATAATAACACAAGAATAAACTAGCCCTAGTCAATTTGGCTCAGTGGCTAGAGCACTGGACTGCAGACTGACGGAAGGGTCCTGGGTTCAATTCTGGCCAGGGGCATGTACCTGGGTTGCAGGCTTGATCCCCAGCCCTGGCTGGGGCATGTGCGGGAGGCAACCAATTGATGTCTCTCTCTCAGCCCCCTTCCCCTACTCTCTGAAAAGCAATGGAAAATTTCCTCAGGGTGAGGATTAAAAAAACACCAAAACTGCATACTCACAATTGTAAACCTACTTTTGCCCCACCCTGTATGTGTGGTCTATTTCTGGATTCTGTCCTGTTGATCTTATAAATTGATATTTTCACCAGTACCACTGGAGTTGATTACTGTAGCTTTATAGTAAGTCTTGAAATCAGACAGTGTGAGTGCTTCAAGTTTTTCTAAAATTTTCATTATTCTAGTTTCTTTGCATTTTCATATAAACTTTGGATCCAGTTTGTTAATATGTATAAATAATTCTGCTGAGATTTTGACAGGAATTGGGTTGAATTTATAGATCAAGTGAGAGAAAACGGAGATCTTGATATTGTTTTCCAATTCATGAACATGATATATATATATATCTCCATTTTCTCAATCTTTAATTTCTTTCACCAAGATTCTGTAGTTTTCAGGATACAAATCTTGCACATCTTTCATCAGACTTAACCGTAAGTATTTAATTTTTTAAAGCTGTTTATAGTGTTTAAAAATTCTTTTACTTCTAATTACTCATTGCTAGTATATAGAAATACATCTGATTTTTGGATATTAATTATGGGACTTTCTAATCTTATTGGTTCCAGTTACCTTTTGTAGATTTTGTGATTTTTCTATGTATAAAATTATGTGGTGAATGGAGATAGTTTTCTTTCTTTCTGTATGTCTTCTCTATCTTGCCTTATTGTACGTGCTAGGACCTGCAGTTAGTGTTGAATAGGAATGGTGAGAGCAGATATCCTTGTCTCTTCCTGATCTTGGAGGGCATTCAATCTTTCACCATTAGGTATGATGGTAGCTATAGATTTTTAAAATATATATTCTTTATCAGGTTGAGGAAGTCCCCTGAGAGTTCCATCATGAATGAATGTTGGATTCTTTGACAGTAGGGCTGTTAAGACTACTTCTTTTTGAATGTTTTGGAAGTTAGTCTTTAAAGGAATTGGTCCATTTCATCTGTATTATCACATTTATTGGCACAAAGTTGTTCTTTATCCTTCATTATACTTTTAATGTCTGTAGGGACTGTACTTTTTCATTACTCATATTGGTTAACATCTTTTCTTTTCTGCTTAGTCTATTCAGACATCAATTTTTATCTTTTCAAAAAAAACCTATTAACTTTTAATGGCCCTACCTAATTTCTCTATTTTTCATTGTTATTTCATTGATTCCTGCTCTTTTTCAAGTTGCTGAGGTCACTAATTTCTAATTTGATACCTTTCTACTAATAGAGGTATTTAGAGCTATAATTTTTCCTCTTAGCACTGCTTTTGCTGCATTGCACAAATTTTTATATGTTAGGTTTTCATTTAGTTCAGAATACTTTCCTATATTTTTGTCCTTGACTCACAGAAATACACAATTTAGTTTCCAGATATCTTTGTTAATGATTCCACTGTGGTCACAGAAATAATTCCACATTATTTGAATCCTTTACAATTTATGAGATTTGCTCTGTGGTCCAGAATGTGTCTTACCCTGGTAAATGTTCCATGTGCACTTGCTGCTGTTGGAGTGTTCTATAAACATCAATTTGGTTGATAATAATGTTCATGAACCCTTAATATCCGTTTTCTCTACTAGTTCTATCCATTATGTTGAAATCTCTGGACTATAAATTTTTTTTTCTTCTGTTTAGGATTGTATATCCTCTCCATCATTAGGAAATTACCTTCTTATCACTGATAATTCTTTGCTCTTCAGATATTAATATTGGTGATATTAATGTAACAATCCATACTTTCTTTTGATAGTGTTAGCAGAGTATAACTTTTTCCATCCTTTTACTTTTTTAAAAAACAGCTTTATTGGGATATAATTCACATACCATAAAATTCAACTCTCTGAAGTGTGTTACAGAGCCAGGCTTTTAGTATGTTCCCAGAGCTGTGCAACCATCAACCACATTCATCACTCTTTCATCACCCCAGAAACTGTACCCCTCTACTCCCTCCAACAGTAGCCAGTCTACTTTCTGCTTCTGTAAGTGTGCCCACTCTGGACACTTCATGTAAGTGGAATCATACAATATTTATCCTATGGTGACTGGCTCCTTTCACTTAGCAAGGTCCATCCATGCTGTAGCATATGTCATTACTTTTATATTGGAGTAGTACTCCATTGTATAGATATGCATTTTATTTATTCATCAGTTAATTTTGGGACATTGGGGTTATAATCCTTTAAACTATTTGTCTTTAAGTGTGTTACATATAAGCAATAAATAGTTAGGTCTTGCTTTTTCATCCAGTGTTACAATTTCTGCCTTTTAATTGGTTTTTGTTTTTTTTTAAATGTTTTTATTGATTTCAGAGAGAGAGAGTGCCATTGATTGTCTGCCTCCTGCACACACCCCTCACTGGGGATCGAGCCACAACCTGGGCATATGCTTTGACCAAGAATCGAACTCTGACCTCCTGGTTCATGGGTTAATGCTCAACTACTAAGCCACGCTGGCAGGGCTAATTGGTATTTTTAGACCATTTACATTTAATTGCTATTTTCCCATATGTTCTTCCCCTTTTTTGGCCTTCTTTTGAAATGAGTATTCTGAGGGTTTTTTTTCCCCATTTAATTCTGTAATAACCATACCACATTAATCCACTTGGAATTAGAGGAAACGTCAGAGTCATTTCATCCAACTCCAATTGCTTTTTGGGGCTATTGCCATTTTTGTTCCAAGCCTTCACAATCGTACTGTGAATATTACTGGCATTAGATTAAACCATGTAATGGTTGAAGGAAATATCTTTTTAGTATTTGGTCTTCCTATTCAGAAACATGAGTATATCTTCATTTATTCCAGTTTTTAAAAAATCTCTAATTCAAGTTAAATAATTTTCCTAAAGGGATAAATTTATTCCAAGGTATGTGATACTTTGCTGCTATTATAGAAGTTTTTCCATTATATATTCGAACAGATTTTTTTACTTGTTTTCCCAACTTTGTATTTTAAAAGACTTTCAGCTTACAGAGATGTTGGAAGACTAGTACACGGAGTACCCATTTATCGATCATCAACAGTCACCTCACTTGTTCTCGCTATATTACCTTTTTTTAGTTGAACCATTGGAAAGTAAGTTACTGACACTGGAACAGGGCACCTCTGAATACTTCAAGCATATTCTCCTACATAATCTAGTACCATCATCAATACCAAAGAAATTTAAAGGTAAAAATTAACATTGAAGTCCACATCCCCAAAGTGTTCTTTACAGCTGAGTTTTTCTGTGTGGGACCCACTACAGGTGGTTGGCATGTCTCTTTAGTTTCCTTTAGTCTAGAACAGTCCACTCCCACCACAAAAATGTTCATGACAGTAAAATGTTCATGATAGTAACATTTTTTAAGGGTCCAGACCATTTGTTTTATATGTTTCCTCCTAAGCAATCTTTATAAATACAAATATCACATCAGGCCTTTAAGATCCAGTTGCACTCCTTACCACAGCATGATTCCCAGTGATCTGCTTCCCTAACACCTTCCCTTGCACACCTCAGCAGCTTGCTAACTTTTCACCCACTAAGGCCTGACTCAAGCTTCCCTCCCTGTCACAGGTTAAGGCAGAGGGGGCTCCCACACAAATCTATGCTAATGTGATAATCACACTGCACTGTACAAAATGTCCATTTCTTCCCGAAGACAGAGACTACAGGGGATAGAGACAATGGCTGTCACAGAAACAAACAGGTACTCAGTTTGGAGCTCCAGATTTTCTTTCCCTATCAAAATCTTGGAAATTTAAAATTTTACAAATTGAATAAAAAAATACAAACCCCCAGATTTACAAAAGAATGTTAAAAATGCATAAATAGGAAATGGAAGGAATGAAAATAAATCCAAATTTCTTACTCGATTTCCAACTCTTAAAACTCTCCCCCCCAAACCTCTTGGGTTTTTGCTCCACTGGCACTTAACTGGTCAGTTTTCCCTGGCAGTTCCCATCCATCCTGTTTCTAGACCGCTAAGCGTTTTGGAATTAGTAAAAGCCAAGATATATGTTCGACTCACCTTGGAAGGACTGTTGCTGAAGTAGTAGAAAATCTTTTCTTGAGGAGAAAGCACTATTTCATTTTTATGTGGGGAAATGTAGATAGGATGATTCTGAGACAACTGTATTCGGCGAGGTGAGCCTGTTCTTACAAATGGATAGGGAGACAGTGGAGGAGCATCTGCCTAAAAAAAAAAAAAAAAAATCATTTCTAAGCTGAACAAAATTTCTAACCAGGTATTGTTTGAAAGTGGTTATTCTTACAAGAGTGAAGAGACAATAATCCATTAGCTTTATGAATGGTAAACAGTGACAGCAACAAGTAAACCTAAAGAAAACATAACAAACCTAAGTGCTTGGTTTGTGGACATTATGCCATTTAATCCTCACAACAACCTTATAAGCTAGGGACTACTCTTATTCCCATTTTATAGAGGAGGAAACGAGACAGAGAAAGCTAAATAACTTGCAAGGTCACCCTTCTGCTAAGTTTTAGACAACTGGAACCCATGCATTCTCTCCTATACTGCTATACTCTGTAGGGAATCCAGATACTGTCTTATATTCTTGTTTAACGCTACACAACAATATAAATTGTATTAGTCACATTTTTCTGTCAGGTTTCCTCCCATTTTACTGAAGAGAATTATTTGTAAAACTAGTTTACATATGGAGCAGCTCAAAGTGATGCCTCAACCCTCACAAGTGAAAAAGCATGAAATAATCCCCACCAGACTTACTGTGTTTGCTTGTGAGTACTTGAGGGCAAATGTTTTAATTTGTTTGATATAGATGTTGTTGTAGAATTGAATGAGGTCTCCCCTCTCCTCCTCTTCCATGTCACTGTTGGCACCTGTGAGACGAGTTGGTGTTGGAGGTGCACTGCTAGGCTGTGGAACAGGCAAGGTGCTGCTTGACCTCATGATAGGACTGGAGTCTCTACTGGCTGTGGCAGGTAGAGCAAAGGGTGTTAAACAGAAAGACTTCCCTTATCCTACTGAATTTTCTTTTTAAAACTACCTGCTCTACTTGTATGATGGCAGCAAATGGGCATTTAATTCTTTATGCCAGAGGGCAAAGCACAGGTTAAGACATTAAGTACTAAGGTTACCCCCAGGCCATAAATGCAGGAAGGGCACATTGAGTAGTTTTTACTAATAAGTTACACCAGGTTTTCTAGGACCTGAGCCCTGCATTAAGTGGTGCAAGCAACCAACCAGGGATGGTAGTTCCACAGCATGGTTTCAACTGACATGCCAAACTTTTCTGAACCTTGAGCCAACAAATTCCTGCCTGGTTCCCCTGGAGAAAAATGTTTTGCACAATCTGCCTCAGCTATTGGGATAAAGGACAAACAACTTTGCCACTAAATTTAGAATTGTTTCGTGTTCCAATAAATCCTTTCCCAATAAAATAGTTTCATAGTTTTCTTAGTAGTAATTTCATTTAGTAATCCTGTCTCCCAGGCCTAAAAAAGAAGAGAAGCTACTAATTTTATTTTGTATACCTGTTCATAAAGATCCCACTTACTTCTGTCTTTGTTTAGTTCTGTTGGAGAATTCTGGTGGCTTCTGCTGTCACTGCTGCCAGAATTTCTTCTTTTCCTTTTCCCTTTTATCAAAACACTTCTATACACCTTTAGAGAGACCACGAGAAGGGCACAGAAGTATTTATTGAATACATCCTAGACCATGTGACCTTGACATGTTAGTTAATTCTTGCAACAACCCTATGAAATAGTAGTAATCCTCCTCAGAGGAGGTTAATAAATGCAGCCAGGGTCATATAGCTATTAAATAACAGATCCAAGGTTGACACCAGGGCCTGTCTGGCTCGAAATTCAAGTGCTGCCTACAATACAACAGAGCAGTAATAATACCCAACCATAAAATGAAGTCATTCTAAGCCAAATACAGAGATCTCTTTAAGATAGATGAATAGTATTAAAAATAAAATGAGTTTTAAAATTTCGTTAAATGTTGTCTTGGTTAAATGTACTGTTTCCTAAACCCGACTGAAAGGTGACAAACCAAACAACTTCCTAGTTTATGGCTCCCGGTGATTAGCTGAACCAAGAAGCCTGCGGCTTCCTATCGTTAACCGCGTAGGAAAGGGGACAGACTAGAGACACCTTTGAAGTCAAGCCTCCGCTGTTCAACCTGGAGAGAAGGCCACAGAGCCAGTTCTGGGGGCTCTCTGTATTCATCAGACTCGCTTTTCCAGCCCCGAGAGGAAATGAGGTTACCTGGCTCCGGGCCTGTGGCTGAGTCCTGTAACAACGCATGATATTCTGGAAGGATCTGTCTTCTTTTGTGACCTGGAAAAGAATAAGTATTTTGTGAGAGAGACTGACTTCCAGCAAAATACTGGGTGGAGCACTATAAATTTGCTCCACAGTGAAACTGATGAAAATTATATTAAAAATCAGTCCCTTAAAGTGTCTGGAAATGGTCCTAAGAGCACACAACAAATGAAGATCTATTAAAGAAAATCTAAAATTCAGCAACAACAGAGGTAGCAAGTGTTATCTGAACCAAGACCTGGCATAAAATATACAGTAACAAATGAAAATTTCACTCGATGGACAAAACAGTATTTCGCTTACCAGGGAATCCTAATAAAATAATGGACAACTTCTCATCAGAAACTATGGAGGCAAAGAGGCAGTGGAACAACATATTCAATGTGCTCAAAGTAAAATATGTAAAGAATCCAGTATCCAACAAAGTTATCTTTCAAAAGTTAAAACGAAATGAATATAATCTTAGGTGCCCTGGCTGGTGTGGTCAATGGTTAGAGTGTCGGCCCGTGCACCAGGTCTCTGGTTCAATTCCTGGTCCCAGTCGGGGCAAGTGCTGGAGGCAACCAATGTCTCGCTCAAAAAAAAAAAAAAAAAATCAATGCAGAAAATATCCTCCAGTGAAGATTAAGGAAATAACATCTTTTTTCCTTTTATATTCTAAAGTACTCACTTTTGCCATCACATAAATGGCACACATTAACAACTGGTCCAGATGTCTGTCCATCATAAGATCAGGACACTGAATTATGGAGAATTCAAAGCAGGTCCAGATTTTTTTCCTTAGTTCATCTGAAATATCTAGTTTAGCACAAAGATCCCGAAGACGGACACCTGCTAAGTGGTAGACCTAGTAGATAAACAAAAACATTTCAAAACTTGTTTATCTAACACATTTCCCAAGCTCACAACTTAGAATGCATGAAAAATTACCTTTCTAAAGAAAAGTGATAAAGAGCTGGTCTTCCTGGGTCTAACACTGCTGCTGGTTAAAGGTGGGCCTTGTTTCTGCTGTTGTCCACCTTGGGAAATCTGTTGAATAGCCACTTGACCAGGGACTTGCAAGGTTGTTCCTGTCACCTGTTGAGAGCTCAAATTTCCAGCCAGGGCCTGAGCACTGAGGGGCTGAATGGGGCCTGTCACAGCTTGTGCCTGACCCCCAACATTGACTTGGACTGGGAAGAATGTTATCCCTCCATTTTCATTGGCAATACCTATAGTTTGTTACAAAGAAAAAAGCACAAAGGAAATGATAATACAAGGTTCTCTAGGCAGGGGTTTCCAATTCCTCCCAACTCAACACCCTTCCTAAATGCTTGTCTCGTCATCATTCCAGCCAAATCTCGGTAACTTTCCAATAAATGGCACAGAGAAAGAACTCGATATCCAACTCTGCCTTCCTTACCTTGTACAGGAATGGTCACAGTTTGCCCATTGTTGGCTGTGACAGTGGCTGTTGCCATGGTGACCAAAGTCTGTCCAGGAACTGGTGTGACAGGAACAGGCTCTCCAGATACGTTCTGCACAGGGACAGCATTGACTAGGGGCTGTGGTGGCATGCGCCCTGGTGTTCCTCTGTCGGAGGGGCTATCATTCTCAACAAATAGCCGTCTCCTGGTGGAGCTGGCTGTTGGAGAGCTGTACCTATCGTATAATGTGGTTGGAGACGTTATGCCTAGGGTAAAAAAAAAATCATTTAACTCAAGGAAACTGATATCTGACTTCCATCCAAGCTGTTATTAGTGTTCAAAAACTAATTGTTTTAAAATTATGAAGTATTTCAAACACTAAACAAAAATTACAGAGATCACATCATAGCTACATTCAAGTAATAAAAATTCAACTGAACACTATTATGAGCAAAATTTAAAGAGATTTTTCTGTATTTGTCTCCCAGCGCTCCCTTCGCTCCACCTTCTGGTAAACCAAACTAGACTTCGCCCCCCACTGCTACGAGCCTTGATGAGCAAGGGGCGACTTAGAAAATTACTTCTCCAGGATATGTCTGACCATATTCAGTTCCTACCTAACACTCATGAAAATGTGATTTTACCATGAACACACTACTTGTCAAGAGGACTTGATGGACTTGATATGCCTCCAGTACCATCTGGGAGCATCTCCCCCCTAGTTTTATGAGTCTTCATCTTTGTCCACATTTATATAATTACTAAAATTTAATAATGTCCTTCAGAAAGAATGAACATGCATGTTTTGGATTCAATTAAACTTAGTTTATTTTTTAAAAAACTTTATTGATAATTCTCATACATTACACTGATTTAAAATTATATAATGCAATGGTTTTTGGTATATCAATTTTTTAAAATTGTGGTAAAATACAGGGTGTCCCCCCAAAATGTATACATACTTTGAATAATTATAAAAGCAGTGTTTATTAAAATACATTTCATTTTCAAAATGTAATAGAATCAGCTGTTAAAGTGTGTATATATTGTTTTAGGACACCCTGTATATGCCCTCTAAACTTCACTTGCAGGTTTAGACAGAATTTAAATCCCCAGATATCAGGCCATATATCTTTGCCTTAGTATTTTAAACTTACTTCTTCCAAGTCCTCCAGTATCAGCACGAACTTCACTCACTCTTCTGGGAGTCAAAGGGGAGCCAGCAATACAAATTTCATCTGCTCTTTCCAGGTTCTGAGGTGGCATGACCTATAAAGAATTGTTTACATAGAATGCCATTATTCAAAATGCATTATAATTAAAAATACAATAATAATCTAAGGTAAAATAAAACCATCTTGGCTCATCAGTTATTCCATCTAACAGTTGTCTTTTCTACTTTCATACTAATGTTAAAATAAATTCTGGCAGGCTTAAAAATTTCCAAATCTAGTAAGTAGATATTAAATATAAATCAACAGTCCTTAGTGATTTGGAGAATTAGAGTATCAAGCATTCTAAGGTACAGAAATTTGATTAAGAAATCAAGACACAACACTGAACTCTTACTCTGTCACTAAAAACCTGGGGCAATCACAGATTATTTCTGATTCTTGTTTCCTATTAGATATAGGGATGATTGTACTGTATTAAACCCAGATGCTACCCTCCTACCCTGCATAAGGAAGACACTAAGTTTAACTGCTCCCTGTGAAAGAGGATTATGAAGACACTAGATATCGGTATACTTTTGTATAGAAAGGTGTTGAGATATTTTCACAAACCTCTTCACATGTAGGAACTCTGTTTTCATTCTCTCTGATTCTGTCCCAGAGTGGAGACTCTGGTTTCCAGGCCAAATGATCCAAGATCTGTTCTTCAATGTGATTGAGGTGTTTTACCACCTCTCTACAAAGGCCACCTTCTGCTCTAATGAATACTTCTATCACCTGAAATAAAGAAAAATGCCCTGGTTTAATAATTACTTTTACAAAATTTGTGTAAGTATAAAAATGGGTAAATTTAATTTTTTACATATTTATAGATACAACAAAGACAATTTATTAAAAATTCTAAGTTTCAAGAATAGTACTATTTTGAAACAGCTGTTCTTCCCTTCACTCTCTTTATAAATAATACTTAAACTGCTTGTATGAATCATATTAAATCTTTTTATAGTGCTGTATTTCAAAATGTTTTCAGTGAAAGAATATGTCTTATCTATTGACATTGAAAATATCTATGCCACTATAAAAATGTTTTGACTGCTGTATCTGAATTAAGTAAATTTGTACACTAAATTAATATTAAGAAGGAAACAACTACCAAATCAATGCCCTAACTCTGTGCCTCTATATAGCAAGTGAAAGAATTTGTTTCTGAAAAACAAATCCAATATTATTTAAATTCCATAAAGTAAAAAAAGATTGCTATATAACATTAGCTAGTGATATGTTTGCTATTTTTTAAAAAACCTTAAGCTCATAAAATGACAGTATCCTAAGTTTTCATGAAATAAAAGGAATCAAATGAAACTTTTACTGAGCATAGGTCTTGATTGTATAGTAAAATAATTTATATAGTTCTTAAGATTCTATTTCTTCTCTGCTCACCAAACAAAGTAGAAATTAGTAAGCATGTAATTAAAACAGAAGAAATGTACTTAGATATTAAAATGAACTAGACGGCTAACAATAGGAAGTTGGTCTCATCTATAATTTTATTAGTATCAGATTTTTATAAATACCTTATAAAAGTGATAAAGTGGCACATCAAATATTTCAGCAACAAATGGAAAATTCCCAGGAGGCTTGTAAGAAAAAGTGACAACCTCGAGGCAGCAAGCCAAGAGTGATCTGTGGAATGCATCTTGTTCCAGAATGACCTATAAAACAGTTATTAACATTTAGAAACATTAGTCAACTTTAGCAAGACATTTTATACCCAGTCAAGTCATTCTCTGGGTTAGTGAAAAAGAAGTAAGTGCTTAACAACTTTCAAAAATCTTACATATTATAAAATATAATAAAATTATATCCTGAACTAAAATGTACATATACTCTGATGCTTAGAATAATAATAATATGGAAAGATGTTACAAAACAGTATTTTACAGTAAGAGGCCACTGTTATGAAAAGATGGCTGTAAGGAGGACAGGTGACTTGGCTAGATGGTCATGGACCAAAAGTCAACATATTTATTCAGGGTAACATAATCACAGATGATTGTCACATTTACTTTTTTTTGCTTATTTATTTTCCTAAAGTGTAGATATTTTTTAATTAAAAAGTTATGTAGACACAAAAAGCATAGGCAACAAGAGGAAAAAATAGGTATATTAGACTTCATCAAAATTAAAACCTTTTGTGTATCAAAAACACTATCAATAAGGTGAAAAGACAACCCGCAGAATGGGAGAAAATATTTGTAAATCATATATCTGATACAGGACTAATGTATACCAAAAAGAATTGGAAGCACAGACTCAAAAAAATACTTGCATGCTGATGTTCATAACATGATTCACAACAGCCAAAAGGCGAAAACAAGTCTATCAACAGATGAATGGATACACAAAATGTAATATATACATATATGTGTGTGTGTGTGTATCCTTAAAAAGGAATAAAATTCTGCCCGGCTGGTGTGGCTCAGAGGTTGAGCATCAACCTATGATCCAGGAGGTCTTGGTTCAATTCCTGGTCAGGGCACTTGCCTGGGTTGGGGGCTCGATCCCCAGCAGGGGGAGAGGGTGAGTGTGTTTGCAGTAGGCAGCCGATCAATGACCCTCTCTCATCATTGATGTTTCTCTCTCTCTCTCTCGCCCTCTTCCTTCCTCTCTAAATATTAAAAGGAATAAAATCCTGATATATGCTACATGGATGAACCTTGTAAACATTATGCTAAGTGAAATAGGCCAGACAGAAAAGAACAAACACTGTATGATTATATGAGGTATCTAAAATAGGTAAATTTACAGAGAGAGAAAACAGAACAGAGGTTACCAGGGGCTACAGCAAGGAGTGAATGGGGAGTCACTACAGGTATAATCTATTGGTCTAGAACAGTAAATTCTGAATATGGCTAGTGTTAAGGGCTGCACAATACTGTGAATTAATGGGTAATGCCAGTGAATTGTGCACTTAAAAATGCTTAAGACTGTAAATTTTATATACTTTTTACTACAATAATGTTTAAAAAAAATAAATTTCTTAGGTGAGTATATAGGTATCCACTTACTATCAACCTCTAAACTACAGCTGTGTTTTATAATCCTTCTGTATGTGTTTCAGAATTTGAAAATTTGTCATAAAACAGCCTTTTAAATTCCTATAGCCATATGTATATATTTAAATATATTTTTATAGATTTTAGAGAGGAAGGGAGAGGGAAAGAAAGATAGAAACACTGATCAGCTGTCTCCTGCACACCCCCTACCACGGATCAAGCCCACAACTTGGGCATGTGCCCTCACTGGGAATTGAACCAGTGAACCCCTGAGTGCATGGGTCAATGCTCAGACACTGAGCCACACCAGCCAGGTGCCATATTTTTATATATATAAACAAGGAAATGTAAATAAATATAAAGAATTAGAACAATTATTGGTTAATTTTGTAATTTTCTTTAAAAGATTATTTAAGCCCTGCTGGGCATGGCTCAGCAGTTGAGGATTGACCTAGGATCCAGGAGATCGCAGATTGATTCCCAGTCAGGGTACATGCCCAGGTTGCAGGCTTGATCCCAGGTTGGGGGCAATCAGGAGGCAGCCCATCAATGACCCTCATCGATGTCTCTGTGTCTCTCTCCCCCTCTCCCTTCCTTTCTCTGGAATCAATAAAGATATATTTTTTTAAAAAGTTATTTACATTTCTTGACTAATAAAATCTAGGAAAAATAATTATTTTAGCCAAAGGGAAATGGCTGAATATTTGTTAAAGACCTACAGAGTCAATACTCAATTATTCTTGCTGTAGAAGGCTTAAATAAAAACCTGTTATTTAAAAACTCAGTTAAGATTAAGCCTAAATGTTTTAACCCTTGACTAGAGTTTTACTCCCCACAGAAATTATAAGTAGTAATACATGGCCTGCTGAAGTGAGACACTTAGGTGGGGGACTGGAGGTGAAAGAATTCAGAACACAAGTCTCCTTAGGTACCAATCTTATTTCCTCAAAGCCATAAATCATTTATTTTCTTTAATAATGGCCTATTTTGTTTTCTTGGTGGCTAGCGCCGACAGAAAACTACATTTTACTATGCTGATCAATACATTGGTTATTTACTCACAGATAAATCCATGTCTCCCAGTCTCTTTTGTTCCTGCTCAATAACAGATTCTAACACTTTATAGTAAAGCATCTCTGCAAAACGAAAATGTCTGCTGGCAATTTCTGCATAAATAATAAAAAAAATCACATGCAAAGAAAATAAATATTGTGAAAAATGAGGGTCCATCCCATCCCCTGCCTACAAAATAAAATTTAGAAACCAATACAACACCTCCTACAGTTCTTTTTCAATCATCCCTAAGATTCTTTAATTTTTTTCATGGTAAGACTTAAATGAAATTTTCACATAAAAAAGTGTAATAGCATTCCATTAAGATTGATCTCTTTTTTTTTTTTTCCGCCCCCCTCTTTGGTATGTTTGAACAGAGAAGCTCTATGATAAGAGGTGTACAGTTGGTTTACTTGGATTCCACTCATACTTGGCTTTAAATGATAACATCAAACAACTCCTAGCACAGGTCTGGGCATGAAAACAGCTATGTCTTCTGTTTTGTTCTTAATATTCTGAAGAATCACAATACTTCTATATTTAATATCCAAAGATTTTCCAAACAAAACTACCAGAAACTCAACATAATAAAGATAGTCTAAAATTTCTCTTACTGAGAAGGGCCCAGAAATCATTTGGTTGACAAAAAATTTAGACATCCATATTCTGGCACTCAATCTAAAAGCATAAATCTTTTCTTCACATTTCTGACTCAGTTACCAAGAAAGGATTCCACATAGTTAAACTTCAAGATGAGAACGATATAAACAATATTAAGCTTCACCTTTAGCACAATTACTGGAGTCCTCATCTGGCTGGGAATGCTGAGAATATATTTCAAACATTTCTTTCAATCTGTTGGCAATAGCCTTTGTTGGATCTCTAGAACATGTTCTAAAAAAAAAAAAAATACTGAATTTAAAGGTCTTGCCAAGTTACAAGTAATAAACTGTTTAAAACTCTGTATTTTTGCTAACCTATAAATATAAAATACTTTGAACACAAACTATATACTCCCCATACTGACCCGGAAGATCCTATACTTCCTTAACAAAAGTGTTGGTATTACTACTTTCAGTGAAAAAAATGTCTTCTGTAAAGTCGTACCTTCTACTGCAGTACGTTTAGCAACCTTAACCTGTGCCCATTTGATGTCCATGACTGGGCCCCGCACCCTACATGTCTGCAATCACTGATGAGCAACAAAACTGCCCTCAACTGTTTCCTCAACTGTCAACCAAGTGTACTGGGGGCAATACAACTTAAAACTCCTGGAAAAAAATAGAATGAAAGGGTATGTAATCGACACTATAGACTCATATAAACCATTCCTGGTATTCTACATCTTTTCCTGAAAACTAAGTTTATTTGATTTTTTTTAACTAGAAAGGCAATATATGTTCAATGCAGAAGCACAGATTATCACCATGTGGGCTTTTTTAACAACTATGTTTTTATCTTGATCATAAATATATATATTCGTTGTAAAAATATAGCAAGTTTAGAAAATTATAAAGAAAGTAAAAGCTATAATCCTACTAGAGCTAGCTACTGAATATCATATATAAACAGAATTCTTGAACATATAGACACTAGGAAGCAGTCCTCACCAGACGATGAATTTGTTTACACCTTGATCTTTCTGTTGTTCATAAGTCACCCAAGGTAACTTTTTACAAAAAGTTTTACCTAGTATCTACTGGTATTTAAATACCACGAATGGTATTTAAGATTAAAGAAGCTGCTACATCTGGTTAAAGATTGTACAAAGATTTGGAAAATACAGAGATTAAATCAGGCTTCTAAAATGTACTTATAAAATACTTATGAATTCTAGGTAAACAAGGTCCATTTTAAAAACATGACTTACGAAGAGGTCATACAGACATAGCCTATTGGGTGCTAATCACAATCAAGCTTATGAAAAAACTAGATTTCATGAAAATGTAAAGGAAAATTAGTAGCCTTGGTATTTAATGAGTCCAGCTATGAGTGGGGAATTACTCATATATGTATACTGGGCCTTCCTATATCATATCACCTGAAGTATAATGGGCCCCTAGAGGGACTATGTCATCAAATCATAAACTTTTAGGACAAACATCCTGTTCAGGCTAAGGGTGTTTTATAGAGCTTACAGAAGTTATGTGGTTTTAAATTGGTTATAAATTTAACTGTCTATGTTTTCCAATAGGACCCACCCTACAGAAATGTGCTCAGGTCCAATCCTCTTCATGAAGTCCCATGACAACTACCATCTTTACTGATTCCCCTCCCTGAGATCTTATGACAGAACAGTTGGTAACAGATACTTTGGCGCTTTAGTCTACAGGGTCTAGTGTTGTTAGTTACTCTTGTGCTGAATTAAGGAAATCTGAGTGCTATGGACTGAATGTTTGGTCTCCCCAGTGCCCAAATTCATGTTGAAACCTAATCCCCAATGTGATGCCATTTGGAGCATTTGGGAAGTGATTAGGTCATGAGGCTGGAGCCCTCCTGAATGGAATTAGTATCCTTATAAAAGATCCTAAAGGGATTCCTTGCTTCCTTCAGCCATGTGAGGACCCAGCAAAAAGACATAAGGAAGCAGTCCTCATCAGACAACGAATCTGTTGACACCTTGATCTTCCTGTTGTTCATAAGCCACCTAATGTATGTATTCTATTATAGCAGCCCAAACAGACTAAGATACTGAGGAAAAATGATCATCATCTAATCATACATCTTATATTGCTATGTCTTCTGTAGACTAACAACAGGACTGAGCATACAACTGATATAAAGTTATTAATGAGTAAATTAAGGCACTAATAGTGAGAAATTAAATTAGAAAATAGTCCAGCCAAATCTTAGAAGGCAAGAAGGGCTCATACAAACCTTAGAATCTGCTCCAGTTTCTGACTTGGTGCATTTTTGAGGCCTGTCAGCATGGTGTGAAGACGGCTCAAGCTGTGTGTAGCTGTAGACACTGGAGTCACACAAGGGCTGTTATCCTTAACGTACCTCACACCAGTAAGTGGTGTGGAGATTCTAAGTGCTCTAGACTATAGAGGGAAGAAGAACATTATTTTAGGTTGGAAAGATATTTGATTACTTCACAAATGAGAACTGAAGTCAGTCAGACTTTATCTTTAACAAATTTTAGTGATTCAAACATCACCATTCTTGGAATTTAAACATAACACCACTAAAGCATCAAGATCCATATGAAGATGTATGAAAGGATAATCTGTATTTTAGCTAACTAAGGAGTTTGCTCTTAAAAGTTAAATCTTTAAGATAAAGCATATTTCCCTATGATCCTTCCTTCAAAACTTAAGATTGAAGGCAAAAATAAGCATTAAAAAATTAAGAATATCTTTGAGAAACAGCTAGCATCTACTGCTATTTTTGTAAATACCCAAATATTGACAAAAGAAAGCTGTGAAATAAATCTGGCCCAAATGAAATCCATGACTTAACAAAAGTTCACCTGAATGATCAAATCTGCTTCAGAGAGGATAACACAAACACCGCTGGAGCAGAATGCGGACTGGTGAGAAGAGCCCTCTTGCCCCTCCTTCACCTTTATTTGCTATACCCCATCAGTTTCTCCCCGAAAGTAAACAGAGCTTCACATAAATAAGTGTTAAGTCAACATTCTTGAATACAAACATGAAAAAGAATTTAAGCATGAATGTATATGCTAATAAAACATCTTTTTCTAATTTTTCCAACAAACTCTTAAAGGTTAAGATAGCTTAAGAATGTTTTTTAATATTCAAGATAAAGTGTATTTCCCCATGTATTATATGTTCTTATTTTAGAGACAGTTGTAAAAACACCTAGCAAAAATTTCACCTGGCAACAGAACCACTCAAGCTTGAGACATAGAAAAGCACAGAAATTAACCAGAGAAATAAATCTATATGCTTTTTTTGTGACTTAAACAGTAAAGTCAAGACTTCTACTTTGTTTCAAAGAAATTAATTCTATATATTGTTTAGGCCAATAAGGTGATCTGGGTAGGTTAAATACATTCAGAAGGTTGCTCCCTGCCCCAGACAGCTTTCATTGCAGCCAGCTTCTTCCCTGTATATGAACCAATGCTGTGCTGGGAGGGCATTTACAGGAGAAGCAACAGCAGCCAGCAGCATCTCACCGCCTTGCCTAAAGGTAACAGTGCTTCCACAAAGGAAATGAGGTATGATGACCACAGACTCCTGCCTACAGTCCTCAAGGTCAGCACTGGCTTCCTGGCAGCACTGTTTAAACTCCTAGCTTAAAGCTTCTTGTGCATTCTGAGTAAGAGGAGTCTTTCTCTAACTCACGTATAAATATTAAGCTGATATTTTAAAAATATTAAGATGTTTCTTCTCTAAGTAAAGACTCTTGAATTTTGGAGCTCTGTTTTCAGACGTCTTTTATTGTCTAACAACTCAGATTACCACTAGGTAATCTCTCTTCATCCATGACCCCTAACCTCTGTGGTGAACTTCAGTCTTCCATATCTAAACTGCCCACTCAACTTCTCTACTAAGATGCCTAAAAGACATCTCAAACTTAACATGCTCTTAACCCTAACTCTTGATTTCTTTCCCCAAACTTGCTCTTCCCCCTCAGTAAATGTTAATAGTAAACATTCAAGAAATGCCTATGTGCCAAGCACTGACTACAGTACTGGTCATAGCCCTCAGGAAGCTTATATTCTAACACTGGGAGACAGATAATAAACGATCACCTCCATCTATCTACCTGCCTCTCTCTCTCTTCTCTCTCTTACTGTCAGACAAACAATTCTTTTTTTTCTACTTACCTACCATGAGACAATGATAAATAGTAAGAGGAATCATAATCACAGAGCAAGGGGAAAAAGAAGTCCTGAGGGTTGGGGAGGATGGTGGTGGTTATCACTTTATACAGCAGTATCAGAGACCTGAATGAAGTGAGGAAGTGAACTGCATGAAAACCTGGAAGAAACAGGCTCTAACAGTGGAAACAGCAGGGCAAAGGCTTTGAGTTGGGGTACATTTGGCACACCTGCAGAATGAAAGAGGAGGCTAGCTGTGGCATGAGTGGACTGGATGTGGAGGAAAATGGTAGGAGATGGATTTAGAGAGGGAGCAGGGTTAGATCCCTGAAGACCTTATGGGTATTTCTAAGGACTTAAACTTTTATACTGTTTACCCAACTGAAGTCATCACTGTTTTCTTTCTCTCATACCCTAGATCCAAACGATCAGTAGATCCTTTGGGTGCTTTCTCCAAAATACAGCTCCAATAGAATCATTTCCTTGATCCAAGCCACTGTAATCCACCACCAGAATCACTGCAATAGCTTCCTAATTCCCTGCTTTCACCCTGGCCGTCCTCCTCCCACCTTTAAAAATGCAAATGAGATTACATCAGTCACTGTTTTCCCTGTCACCTTCCAACCGCTTTCCTCTCAATCACAGCAAAAGCAAAAATTTTTACCATGGCTTCCAAAGCCTATATGGTCAGCCTGTCCCTTTTGTCCCTCACCTCCCCTTTCTTAATCACTTTCCTTCACTCACTCCATTCCTACCACACTGGCATTCTCACTGTTCCTCCAAAAAGCCGATCATGCTCCTACCTCATGGCTCTGCACTTGCTGTGCTCTTGGCTTTAAATACATTTCGCAGCTATTCACGTGACTCGCTTCCTCACTTCAGGTAATCTTTCCCAGCCACCCTACCTACCATAGCCCAAGGCCCACCCATTCTCCCTTCTCCCCAGTACTTTATACTATTACTCTATGTTTCCTCATATGTCATCATCTGATATACATATACTTACCCTGTCTACCCCCCCACTGGAATATATGGCAGGACGTTCTGGACCGTTCTGTCTGAGCATCCTGTGTGCAGGATACAATCTGGCACACAGAACACCTTTAGAGTATTGCATGAATAACCAGACCAGCCTTAAGTCTGGCCTTCCAGGTGGGCTATCCCTGGAATCATCCAGGCTGCCTCTGCAGGCACCTGGCAGAAGTGTATTTTCTGTTAAACCACACAACAGGAGGGACACTCTTAGTCTCCATCATTGTAAGCGTCTGCATGACATGACACCACATGACCCCCAAACTCAGTTTAAAATAATTTTCTTAAAGCCTACAGATTCTCAGGTTCCCTAGTCTTACATAAAGGAACCAATGTAGGTCAATCGGTATTTTCTAAATGCCTACTATTTTCAATATTTAAAGGCTGTATATTACTGGCCCATCTTTTTAAAACCAACAATCATCAACATGAAACATTCACTTAAATGTATATGAAATTCTCTTTTTCCCAGATCTAACAAAAAACTCTGAAAATTGATGTTAACAAAAATTAAATAAGTAAACAAAAATTGAGATAATTTTTCCAATTAAAGTAAATATGGTGGGAATTTTTTTCACAATTGAAGTAAAACACACACAAAAGTTACCAAAATATAAGGACCTGCATGCGTGGGCCCCTGTACTTCTACTTTGGCCTGCCTCAGCTTACCTTGTCGAAGTGCTGCTGCAAGATGTTTTTCACCTGCACCCTTTCAGCAGTCTCTGTTCCTGACCCAGTGTTCAGACACCTGGAGATCGTCCCAATTTCCTCTTCAGCATCCTCTCCAAGAAATATCCGTTCATCTAAATTCCCAACAGATAAAACATACTCCTCATAGGCCTTATTGATGGCTTTACTAAAGGAAGGAAAGAAAAAAAGACAAAATGTACACTCATAGAACTGCCATTTCATTTAATGTTTTAGTCCACTTAATTATTTCATTTTTTAATTTACTACAAGTTCTACTAACTCTGTGAAAGTTCAACTTTAGTGGGATCACTGTTAACTATAAAAGCTGAGGAGTATCTGCACTATGCTCACCCATCTACATAGCATACTTCACTGACAGTGTTTCAGGGAGGGTATACTGCACTGATCTGCCTGGTAAGTGCAGCTTCTGGTGAGAAACTTAATTATCTCTCCTCGCTGCTCTAGGCACCTTTACAGACCTCAGTACTCCCACATCATTTTTCACCTGAGTAGTTCCAAAAGAATTTATTTCAAAAATTATGAACCAAAAGCTTAACTACTAAAGCCTTCAAGAAAAGCAATACAATTTTTAATAAATTTTAAAATGTTCTTAAAGTAATAGTTAATCACTAAACTCTGAGGTTTTCTAAGCACAAATTTTAAATATTAAGATTGTTTAATAACAGAAGTACTTACAAATTCTCTCCAAAGTTCCCAGGCTCTAAAAACCCAGTAAGGTTTTCTTCTTTTCCCTTAAGGAGCTATGATGAAAGAAAAGATCCTTAAGTTATCATATAAATCAAATCTTTCCCCAGAAAATATTTTCACACTACTACTTACAAACCTTTTTTTCATAAAGTTTCCTTATGTAGGGTTTCCAGAAATGTTCCTTTATTCCCTTTGCTTCCAAAACTAGGCCGTCATGTAAGGAACAGAGTTTCTCAATGACACAAGGTGGGTCAGAGGAAGGCTTAGAATCCTTAGCATGAAAATCTTCAGATAGGCCTATGATGGATAGAATCACAGAACAGAGATAGCAGGTAGCAGTCAAGAAACCAAGTTGTAACAAACTAAAATATAAAGATGCAGAGTCTAATCAGCATCAGTTACCATATGGATAAATAGGAAATAGTGTATAAGGGCCTAATTTGACTCTAAATATACTGCTAAAATAGCAAATAGAGATCAAGTGTACCACTACTCAAAAGATTTATTCAATCATGTATCTAGAGATGGTTAATAAAAAATAATTTTATTATGCTAAAAGATCTAAAAACACAAATACCTAGCTTTGCAAATAAGCCTTACATTCAAATAAAAAATACCACTTTAAGAGATTACTGTCCAAAGTATATACTATTTACATACTTTCACTAAATTACATGTGTTTGTTTATATTAATTTACAGATAATCTTGGCCTAGTCTCAGTGGGAAAAAAATAAAAGGGGAAAAAATGAAGGGAAACAGCTATATAGAAATATAAAGCAGAGTTAGGAAGGAAAAGGAAAAGACAGAATACAAAGAACATTAAATTTACCAAACCAGGAGCAACTTATAACTCCATTAACTTTAAATATCTACTCTGAGAGTCAGACAAGCTGAAATTCTAATTGTAACCACTCCCAAACTGACAATTACTCAATCCTACCATGGCATTATTCAAATATCAGCATTATTATATACTACTAGTGCTATGAATACTTTCTAATATTTTCTTTGTAGATCATAATTTGGTCTGTTACTATATACATCATTCATAGAAACTACATACCTTAAAGCCTACTAAACACTGGCAAAATAACTATCATTTCCATAAAGCTTTTTGTGTCTGTGAAAGATTTTAGTAGCTAAATATGGCACCATGTGTTCCAAGGGGGATATAAATTACAGTATGTAAAACATACTGACAGGCTGAGGTAAAATACACTGTTCCTACCCCGTGTCACCATGAGGGGAAACATTGATACTTTTAAAAACATCTTGCTGATAAAAAGTGTCCCCTAGAAAAGCCTCCTGACAGGGCTGGGGCTCACCCTCCACCACGTGTTGAAGGATGGGTGTCCCCCACAGCAGCCAGGCAGCGCACCCCACCCCACTACAGCTGGCCTGGGCTTTGTCCAGGTTGCTCCTGATGGCATCCAAGAAGTCTGAGGTGTTCAGGAAGTGCTTGTTCAGCTTCACGTTGCTGAGACCATAAACACAACCTGTCAGGTCCTTGGTCATGGACAGTGGTTTCCACGTCTGAATGCACATCTTCTCCAGGGTCTAGAAAAACCTGATGAGGTCCTGGTTCCCATCCAGCTCCTACCAGCACTCCCAGCTATGGGTCCGGGCAAAGATGCTGGTGATGGGCTTAGTGTTAGTAGGCTGGCCTTTCTGGAGCTCCTGATAGTGGCAGGTGACCATCCCATGAGCAGCCTCAGCCTCAATGGTCTTCCCATCCAGGCAGACCAGCACAGATGTCATCAGGCCAAGGGAACCAAAGCCCTGGGCCAAAATATCCAAATGCACGTCTCTATCATAGTTCTTGCAGGCCCACACAAAACCACCTAAAGACTTGGGAACCAGAGCCACCATCTCATCACTGAGCCACTGCTCGTACCAGCTCATATTCTCACCTAATTCGGTCTTACCAGTGCTTCTCAAAGATCTCCTGGAAGATGTCCTTGAAGCACCCGTCCTAGGCTTTCAGAACGGGGTTCTTCGTAGAGTGGCCACTTCTTCTGAGTAGCATAATGGAAACAGCTGTGCACAAAACCTGAGGTGGACTAGGTGTACGTGCTTGTGCCCATGCCTCCGGCAGAGAAGCTACATACTGCCCACTCCTTAGCCCTGCTGCTGTCCTTCCGGATGACGACCATCTTAAGGTGCCAGACGGTCGGCCACTAAGTCTGTGGCCTTCTACTGGTGGCCATGGGTATGCCTGCCAATGGTGATGAGCTTGGTCCAGCCAGGAACAAGGCAGGAATCTTCTTGCAGATGACGGGCCCCCTCCTGGAAGAGAGTTCCGCCAAGGATGTTCTGAATGGTTCCACTGGGATTCTTCAATCTCTTCTTCGGCTTGAATTCTTCCACATGGGCCTTGTCAGGGGTGATGGTGGCATACTTGACAGCCACACTGTTAATTCTGGGTGGCCAATGCAGTTAGTGGGGACCTGGTCATCAGTCTGTTTGAGGTTTGGGAGCCCCAGGTCGAAATACTGGAGCTTGATGTTCATGTGGGGCAGGACGAGTGTCTCTTTGATGAACTGCCAGATACTACAGGTCTCTCATTGCTGTCAATCTCCAGCACTGGCTTAGCCCCCATGACCTTCTTGTTGGCATAGTGGTGCCATGGCTGGTCCTGCAAGCTGGGGCCTGTCACCCAAGCTGGCCCAGAGCCCAAGGCTCTGCTAAACAAGAGTACGACCTACAGGTAGCCAGCCATCCCAAACAGATGAGGCAAGGGAACGAACCAGGCAGATGAGATCCGAGCGCCAGCCGCAGGTTCAGCTGCTGGCAGTGGGATGCCCAGACCTGGCCATTTCCACATAGCTTTTACTTTAAGAACTGAAAATTTATTTTCCTTATTTTATAACCATAACTACTCCTGTGTAGAAAATATCTAAAATGTACAGTGTGCCCCAGACACAAACTTGCCAATGTAGAAAAATATCATCAGCTTTAATGCCATCTTTGCTACTCTGGATTTCTAAATTCCTTCTTCTTGTTGAGTATATATTTCAGAAACTTCTAGTGATTATCTAAGACTTTAAACTTCATGATATTTGCAATTGCTTTTTCCATAAATGTTGTTACAGAGACCTTGACTCCTAATTACAAGTACTCTGGGAAGCAATGATGATGGAGCTTTTTGAAGCACTATGTTCTCTACTGCTAAGAAACCTGCAATATGTATAAAATTCCCAAGAGTAAACACAATGTAGAAATGTGAGTTGTCCAATCATCTTTGATTTACGAACTTACCTTTAAAATTAGGGTTCACAAGTTCTTTACGATTAGAACATTGAAGGGCATTTCCATAAACTAAGTCCAAAGCACACAGGAGAAGATGATAAGAATTGACCAAATCATCACTGATCATGGGGAAATTACCTATAGGATTATAGAGAGTTAGGAAGTTAAACATGCATCCACTTTACAGTATGTTAAAAATAATTTCTTCCTTTACTTAAAAAGACATTATACAACACTGTACCAAGCAAACTCAAGAGCTACATAAAGTGCTGTGGCAAATTTACACTTTGAAATATTATAGTTTAATTCCTAAGAGTTTAATGAAAACTAAAGCTTTACTTAACATACCATTTGTCTGCTTAGTATTCATTAAGTAAGCACTGTTAGCTGACCAGAATTTTATCATCATTGGTTTTTCCTTTGACAATTCAGAACACAAACAACTTCATAAATTATCTCAAACTGTAAGAAATTGTTTTATATGAAAATATCTTTCTGTCAAGAAAATTAGTAGAAATACTTACATGTAAACAGCTGAAAAATTATTCATGTAATCATTTTTTTATGTATGTACTTTTAAAAGGCTATAACCTATAATTAGACTCCTAACAGTAACATTTTAAATAATTATCTAATATGAACACAAGCTCATACAAATTAATGCAACAGGGTCACAATGAAAGACACTTAAGATTTAGAGCTGGTATTCCACAAATTGCTGATGCTTGATAACAAAGAAAAAACCCTTAAACCTATAGAAACATGTCATTGCTGCAGTGCCGGTTTAAGTCTGACATTGAAAAAAGTTTCTTTTTTTTTTTTTAAAATATATATCTTTATTGATATCAGAGAGAGGAAGGGAGAGGGAGATAGAACATTAATGATAAGAGAGTCATTGATCAAGCCCACAACCGGGCATGTGCTCTGACCGGGAATCGAACCCCGATCGCCTGGATCCTAGGTTGACACTCAACCCCAGAGCCACGCCCGGCCAGGCTTGAAAACAGTTTCTTCAGGCAGTTAAAAAGCTTTATTATTAGTAGAAATTAAGGAATATTTCTAGTTTTATAACTTCAAGTATATCCCTTTTTTCATTAAACACTGCATATATATGCTTCATACTGATTTTATATTCTTATAACATTATATGAATTCAATTTAAATAGCTAGCATACATCTGAAATAATTATTTCTAAACCTCAACATTTTCACACTTAATGCCTACCCAAATGCATGCATACACAAACACACACTGCTTTGTGTCAGGCTTTTTTCTCTCCTTTCCACCAAAAAAACTTACCACTTACCTCAGCATATGAAGATGAGGAATTCTATGTTGTATAGATGGAGACATTCAACAAATCAACTTGAAAAAAATATTTTTCTTTTACCAAAAAGGCAAATGTTTAATAGGTTAACTAATACATTGCTATAAGCACACTAACCTGCTTGGTTCTACTATAAATATGTTTAAAAAACAGACTAAGTTCCTCAAATGTAAAACAGGAAGTGGTAGCGCCTAATGTTTTCAAGCTACAAAGCACATCACACTGACAAGCCTAAACTTGTCACTGGTACGTACTTGCCATAGAAGGAAAAACCCGCAGCCCTGTAACTTCTAACAAGAAGCTGAAATGCCCTTCAGGATTAGAATCTAGGTTAAACTCCAGGACTGTCCCAACATGACATACTCTACATTTCAAATCCCAACTTTAGAAATAAATCTCGCTGTGAGGTATTCCATCTTTCAATCAACAAAAAAAAACCTGTTTAACCTCCAGAGTTAGCTTGTTTATCAGAATGAGAAGATTTGGGTTCTCATACAAAACAGGAGTGGCATCTGTTTGTCTTTCAGGACACAAAGCCCACCATGAGGACAAGCCTAAACTTGTCCCTGGTGTGTACTTGCCACGGGAAGTTAACAAAAACAGGCAAAAGGTTGGCTTATTTATCAAGAATGAGAAAATCTGGGATGCCCCTGTAGTACAGAGAAAGTCATGAGAAAGATGGCTATGAAAGAGTACACCTCCCCCAGTAACTACATCAAGAACTGAATAAAACCGATCGAACTGCTCTATTAGAAAAGGTCCTAGAGAAGCATAGTCCTGGACTGTGAGGGAACAAAGGCTGTTCAGATCAAGCACTTACAGACTGAGTTAAAAATAAGAAAAACACTTAGTTAACTGCAGAGACAAAAAATATGCTACCCCAGTTGATCAAGTGAGATCAAAATTGACATAAGGACAATAAAATTCTTTTAAAATCATTTATATAGTACATTTACTCCCAATTACACATAAGCCATAAAAGAAATAAACAAAAATCCTGGAAGTCAGATATACCTATTCACAAGCAAATGACAAAATTAACATCATACATATAAGGCTGCCACAGCAAGCTAAAAATGGCAGCAAGGGGAGTAGCCACTATGAAAACAGTTTACATGCTCCTAAGCCTTTCTTTATTTCCTGCTGAAATCATATCACTTTTGACTCCACTAAAGAAACATGTCAGTGTGGTGGAAAGCAAAATATCTAACAACTTATTTTTGACAGAAGATTCTTTTCAATGAATCATGCAGCTCAGGGAAAGGAGGAGGATCTTTCAGCTAGTTAGCCAGAAAGGACCAGTTATAAACAGACAAATCAAACATCAAGACCAATGGAGTTACATATCCTTGCTGGAGAGCCTTCACTTGCAGCATGAAACTAAGAGCTAGGATATCTGGGTTCAAATCCTAGCTCTGTTTCTAGCAGCTACTTTTTGGGGATGTTACCTAATCTTTAAAATAAATAAGTTGGGTTAGTTGATCTCATAATGAGAATATCTTTTATTTATGAAACTCCTTGTAGCCTCTATGACTTTTTTTAACTTTGCATTTTAGTGGGCTTATCTTAATGGCAAAGGCATTCTGTACAGTCTCCAGAAAAAAGCTATGTAACTTATGTAACTGTACTCTCTTTTCTTCTTTAGATTAGTAAGAATAATTTCTACAGAGAAATACAGACAGGACAAACATAAAACAAAACAAAACATATTTCACTGAATGCAGACCTTGGGTAGGCTAAGTGACATGAGAAAAAAGGGAGAGAAAATAAATTGTATCTAAAGGCATTGATGAAGTGTAATTATCTGAACAAGATGCAGAAAGTAACCTGAACCACTGAGGATGATCAGTCCCACTCCTTTAGACTTGTCTCATGAAAAATACAGCTCAAGATATAAACAGACACACTAATGTGTTTTCAGTCCATAGTTCACAAGAATAGGTTTGGGTGGAAAAGACATTGTATAAGAAGAAAATTTTAAGCTTTTCCATTTAATAAGATAAGTTTTGGACCTTATAAAGAAATCCTAAAGACTTTTATGAAAAGGCAATACTTACAAAAAAATCTGTGAATAAAACCACTGAGTAATTTTTCAGTGAAAATCTTTTCCTGATACACATTATAGGTTGACAAAAGTAGTACCCATTTAAATAAACTAATATCTAAATAAATATTACTCTTTTCTTACCTTTTGCATATATAAAAAGCACCCAACAAAAATGGAAAACTTCAGACACGGTACAGGGCTGTCGCCTTTGGGGGAGAAAAAAGTCAGGAGATAACAAAAAAATTAGTAAAAGACATCATAGATGACTGTAAATTAGATGAGAAACAAAACCCCGTTAGAGAAAATGGGAGATTTGCTTCACAGGGAAAATACGCAAGAAGTTCTACTCCAACAACATACTGGTAAGGAATTAGCTGGGAGCCAGGGAAAGAGCTCATCTCAGAATGAAGAAAATTCCAAACTCGTTATCTTGAGGTCAAGATAAGGTAGAAAATGAAATAAGTAACAACAGTCCTTTTAGTGAGAGCAGCAAGACTAATGCTACTTTAAGACCCATGTATGCAGTCAGATATTTCCCCAATTTTTTTCCTCTGCCATAGCTGATGAAATGTAAACCCTCTGTCCCTAAAAACATTTCAGTTTATATCAAGATATAAACACAGACACACAAAGGACTTTTTTGTTTTATATTTATTGTTGGAAGTATTAGAAATGTTCCCTCTTTCCCACCACTGAATCCCTCTACCTTGCACCCCCTACCCAGGCCTTCACCACATTATTGTATGTGTCCATGGGTTATGCATATCTGAATATAAGTTCTAAGGTTAATCTCTCCCCACCCTACCCCACCCACCCCTGCCTTCCCTCTCAGATTCATCAGTCTGTTCCATGCTTCTATGTATCTGGATCTATTTTGTTCGCTGGTTTATTTTATTCATTAGATGCCAAATATGAGTAAGATCATGGGATACTTGTCTTTCCCTGACTGGCTTATTTAGTTTAGCTTAGCATAATACTCTCCAGGTCCCACCATGCTGTCTCAAAGGGTAAGGGATCCTTCTTTTTTACAGCTGCATAGTATTCCTTGGTGTAACTGTCTGAGTAGATGCTTGATATCATTTCAATCTTCTTGAACTTGTAGAGATTGTTTTGTGTCCTAACATGTGGTCTATCTTTGAGAATGGTGTGGCCCGGCTGGGCGTGGCTCAGCTGTTGAGCATTGGCCTAGGATCCAGGCGATCGGGGTTAGATTCCCGGTCAGGGCACATGCCCGGGTTGTGGGCTCGATCAATGACTCTCTCATCATTGATGTTTCTATCTCTCTCTCTCCCTCTCTTTTCCTCTCTCTGAAATAAATAAAGGTATGTTTTAAAAAAAAAAAAAAAAAAAGAGGATGTCTGGTGTGCACTTGAGGAGAATGCCTATTCTGCAGCTTTGGTGTGAAATGTTCTGTAAATGTCAATTAAATCCATCTGATCTAGTGTGTCATTTAGAGTCACTGTTTCCTTGTTGATTTTTTGTCTGGAAGAACTATCCAGTGAAGTCAGTGGGGTGTTAAAGACCCCTGCTATGACCATATTGCTGTTGCTCTCTCCCTTAAAGTCCTCCAGAAGTTTTATTTTTTTATTCAGCCTGTGTGTCTATTGTTCTGAGGTGGGTCTCTTGTAGACCACATAACTTTGGGTCTTATTTTCTCATCTATTCAGCTACCCTGTCTTCTGATTGGGGCATTTAATACATTTACATTTAAGGTTATTATTGATAGGTACTTACCTACTGCCATTTTATTTCTTTTTTAATCCTCACCTGAGGATTGCTTTTCAGAGAGGGTGGGAGAGAGAGAGAAACATCGATGTGAGACACACCGATTGGTTGCCTACCTAACTCTTTTAGCCTTATTTTGTCTGGGAAGCTATTTCACCATCTATTTTGAATCATAGCCTTGTTGGATATTCTTGGTTTCAAGTCCTTGTTTTGCATTATCTTGAGTACTTCATGCCACTCCCTTCCAGTCTGTAGAGTTTCTGATGAGAAGTCAGCTGACAGCTGTATGGGAGCTCCTTTGTAGGTAACAGCTTGCTTTTCTCTTGCTGCTTTTAAGATTCTTTGTCTTGAATTTTTGGCATTTTAATTATGATGTGTCTGGGTATGGGCCTCTTTGGGTTCTTGCTTGGGACTCATTGTGCCTCCTGAACTTGTGTGACCTTTTCCTTGACCAGGTTAGGGAAGTTTTCTGCCATTATTTCTTCAAACCAGTTCCTAACCCTTGCTTACTTTCAACCTCTCTGGTACTCCAATGATGGGAATACTGTTACATTTCATGTTGTCCCATAGCTCCCTAAACTGTCCTGTTTTTTGTTTTCTCTTTTTGGTTCTCTGATTAATTTTTCTACCGTCTTCTGATTCACTGATCTGATCCTTCACTTTCTCTAATCTGTTTATTCCTTCCAACGCTTTTTTTACTTCTATGATGTCATTCTTAATTTCCTTCATAGTTTCCATACATTTTCTGTTGAGCATCCTTACCATCACTATTCTGAACTCTTTATCTGACAGATAGCTCACCTCCATTTCATTTAGCTCTTCTTCTGGGGAATTCTTTTGTTCTTTCATTTGAGGTATTTTGTCTCCCCATTTTGGCTGCCTGTTTGGGTTTGTTTCTATGTATTAAATAGATCTGCTAGGACTCCCAGTCTTTTGGATGGTCTCTGGTGCAGGCCAATGTCAGACGCTGTTTGTGACTGGCACTGAGTACCCTTTGAAGCTTTCCTCACTCCACTCCATAGCTTGTGGCTCCCTCTGCTGGGGCTGGGTGCATTTTAGAAGGACCAAGATATGCACCAAGATCTGCTTTTCCAAGCCCTGAGTCCAGAAGCATAACAGGCAGAGACTCAAAGCACTCAGAGGCTGATTGTTATTCAGTCTCTTAATGAGCTTCAGGCTGTAGAAATTCCTCAGGGTGGGGCAACTGCTCCCCCCTCCCCCAGGCAAAAGCTGCTTGGATGGTAAATGTCTGCCTGCTAAAGATATCCTCTGCAGTATAGGAGACTGAGCACAGGAATCCAAGTGGCTACCCTCCGAGTTCTATTCCCCGAACCAGCACTCCTGGATTCTCCTCACGGCTCCAGTCCACACTCCCCTCCCTCCACCAGAGCCCAAAGTGAGTGGCTGCACACAAAATTTTGTGTGTTGGCCCCTTAAAAAGGTACCGGCATTTCCAGCCCTCTCTCCCTGGCAGACAGAAACCCCAGTGCTTTTCACAGCCAGATGTTATGTGGGCACCTTTCTCAGTTCTGGTGCTCTGGGCTGAGAAGCCCATCTTGGGGTTTAGGACCAGAGTTCTCAGTGGGAACCTTCCCTCGCCCCCCAGCTGAGATATCCCTCTAGACCTTCAGCTGCTGCCTGTGGGAACCCAGCCAGCCCTCTCAAACCTCTGCACTTCCTACCCGTCTCTATGCGGTCTCCACTGTAGGTCCTTGGTTATGAGGGTGCTCTCCAGCTTGTCTTCAGTTGATTTCAGGATGGTTTTTGTATATTTTAGTTGTAATTCATTTGGTCCTGGGAGTGTGTCAGAGTAGCTTACACTCAATCCGCTGCCATCTTGGAATCTCCACACTCTCTCACAAAGGGACCTCATAATGTAAATCTTGGCCTTCCTATCATTCCTTATACTTTTATTATTAAGAGTACCTTGTGTATTTTGCCAAATTGTCTGTTAAAGGGAGGTTCAGACATGTTTTAAGCTCGGCTTTTCTGCCAAAACCTCTGCCAGTGTGTAGATAAGACATTTGTTGCCTCCAATCCCAATAGCCTTATTCTAATAAATTGCTTTGAAGAGAAGAATCAGGAGACTGAGGTTTATTTCCCACACTGTCATTCTGGACTTAATTCATCATTCCCTGGCAAGGACTAAATGTAAATGACCTGCTTTAAAAAGCAGCTTCCTGGCCATAGGCACATGATAAATTATCTAGTTTTGATAGCTGCCAAGATAAAAGCCAAACTTTTTAGCTTAACAGTCAAGCCACTCTAAAAACTAGCTCTATAACATGAGAACTCTAGAACAAACTGCATGGAAGGCTTTATCTACATAGTAGTGCCCCCTTATCTGCACAGGATTCTTCCAAGACCTCCAGTGGATACCTGAAACTGCCACAGTATGAAACTTTATATATACTATGTTTTTTCCTATATACACATTCCTTTTCACTTAATGGAAGCATTTTATGGCTTCTCTTTGGCATATCTGAATTGCCTGAACTTCTACTCTTGTCCTTTGGGGCTATTATTACATAAAATAGGGTTAAGGTGATATAGAGACAGTCATCTGGTAACCAGAGATTGCAACTAGTAACTAAGAGTGGGAGCATAAGAAGCATGGATAGCTAGCCAAAGGGATGATTCATTTCCGGATGGGACGAGTATGATTTCATCACGCTACTTTAAATGGCATGCAGTGTAAAACTTATGATTTCTGGAATTTTCTATTTAATATTTTGACACCACAGTTCACCATGGGTAACTGAAGCCAAGGGAAGTGAAACTGTGAAAAGGGGACTACTGTATCTCCAAATTCACCTATCAAAATCCTACCCACCGTTCAAAACCTATTTCTACTTATTCCATGGAAGCTTATCTGACTGGTCCATACACAGTAGTTTATCTGTGCTTCAGAAGTCCTACATTTCTATTACCTTTTGCATTTCTGTATGCCTCCAAAGACAGTGACAGTGGATTTTTTTAAATACTTGTGTCTCACATTACACCTCACAAAGTACTTTACACAGTAAATTCTCAATAAACACTGTGGCAAACTTTCAAAGGTTGGTGTGTGTGATACACATTATAAGGTCACAGTAAAACATGGGTTTTTTGGGCAGACTATGTGACTTGCAATAACAGCTCCACACTTACTATGTGACCTTGGTCAAATTACTTAACCTTTCAAGGGCTTATTTTCCCTTGCCTATAACAACAGTATCAACCTCATAAACGTGTCATAGGGATTAACTGAAATAATATATATTTAAGTCTTAGGAGATTCCCTATTCCATAATAAATACTAACTAAATGGTATACATCATTATTACTACTAGGCAAAAGTACTACTAAAAAATATACAGGGTAATATAGATGTCAAATTTTAAAATAAAGTATCTTACAATTTTCTTAGAATTAGGTATTATATATACCCTAATAAATATCATAGGAAGTACCACCTGAAATCATTTTCTACAACACTCCAAAGAAGAAAATATTCTGTATATTTCTATAAATGATCGCATCAGCATCGCTCAGACTCAGAACAAAGTTCTATCCAAACTTTAGAATATCTGTGAATAGTCAATTCCCTAACAGTACAAGCAAACTAGATGAGCTGCTTCCAAATTATGGGGGTCAATTATATAAAAATGTACAGTTTGTTTTATTATTAAAAACAACTCACTTATTGTAAATATCCTTCACAGCTTCGGGAAATTTTTATATTGAAAGAGAAACAAACACGATTCATTTATTTATATTAATTCCTTTCCCCTGCTTTTCTTGTCAGCATTTTTCTAGTTCTATTTTAAGAACAAATTCCATTTCTACTTTATAAAAATACTTTTGTGATAAAGGTAGAGAATTTGTATCCCATAATTATCCTCATCTATCAGGAGAAAATGAAAAAGATTGGGTCAAAGTTAAGTTTTTAGACTGCAGACATGATCACTGTCCCCTCCTCCCACCCCTAATCCAGCTTCTTGACTCTTGACTGTTGTAAACATGAAAATACACAGAGAAGCCACTTCATGGGGATTATTTAGTACGTAATTTGACATGTCAAATAATAGAAATAGTTGGTATATATTATAACAGAGAAAATTATAGAAATAGTCAATATATTCAATAACAGAAAATCAGTAGTCAAATTCTAGACCCTCAGTAGCTATTTTGGTAAAAACATCTGTGTTCTGACTTTTGTATTTTTGGTAGTTTAAATGAAAAGTGAAAATTTATATGAACAGGGATTCTACACATTTTGCCATCTGAGAGAAGCCAAACTCCTCTTGGCTAACATATAACGAAAAGCAAGAAATTATTATTAAAAGAACGCTATTGGAGAAAAAAGTTACGTACAAAATCACATTCATTTTTTAAGACTAGCAAAATAAACTGTGGGACAAAAACCGAGGGATCAAAACCGTGACACAGTCAGATAAATGTGTATTCCTAACCAACAAAGATAAAAAACATACCGCTGTTTTCTTCCTCTTTGTTGACGAGGCTGCTCCTCTTGAGGGTATTTAAAAATGTCCTGAAAAATGGGTTCATATTTCTTAAAAATTACAGCTGAAACAGTGAAGTTTCTTTCTAATCTCTCAGTACGTTCTCTGAAATGTTGGGGTAGATTTGCCATCTCTTCCCATTTCTTCATCTTGTTAAAAAATTCAATTAAGCTAAAATACAAAATGAGATATTTTCTAAATTAATACAAGTATACAAATATAATTAAAAGTAAATAAAAAATAACTCATTAAATTATATTACTTTTAGAAAGTGATATAAAATAAAAACTCATGCCTCTGACTAGCTTAATTTCCTACAGACTGACTTCTCTGATCTTCCTAATCAACTCTTATTCTCACATTATCTGAGATTTTAATTAAAAAATAAATTTAAAACAAAACAATTAACCAGAGTAACACAAACAACATTCATGTATCCTACTGTCAGATTTAACAAATATTAACATAGTAAATTTTGCCATGTTTGTTTTAGATTCTACGAGAACAACCTAAATTCTCATTTGTACTCCTCCTCAATCTCTTTCCCCACTCTTCCGCCCCGAAGACAAACACTATGCTAAAGTTAGTCTGAATCTTTCCCATCCATGTTTTTATACTTACTACTTACTAGAGTTACTATATGGATACATTTGTATCCAAAAATAGTAAGTAATCTCTTTTGTATGTGTAAAATTTTATATAAATGGGGTCATATTGTAAGTAGCATTTTGCAACTTGCTTTTTCATTCAATAATGTTGCTGAGATTAATGTTGATACATGTAGATCTCATTCATTTTAATTGCTAGAAATATTCCTTCGTATGAACTACCATGATTTTTTGCATTCATTTCCCAACCAACTGAAATTGTGGCTTCTAATTTTTATTATAACCAAAAATGCTGTAAAGAATACATTCTTGTACATATAAGAGTTTATTTACCAGCTACCCTAAGAAGTAGAATTGCTGAGTCAGAGAAACGTGCATTTTCAACTTTCCTAGATACTGCCAAATTTCCCACTGAAGTGGTTTCACCAATTTATTCTCTCAGCAATGCACACCAGTAATAAAAAGAGTTTCTATTTCCCCACATAATGACCAATATTGGTATTATCAGACTTCAAATTTCCCTAATCTAATTGAACTTTAACTCTTTATGCACTGCCTCTTGTTCTGAGGTCTAAACATAACTCAAAATGGAATTCAAAGTAAGCAGACTACAGCTAAAATATTACATTTCTTGATAATTATTTTAATAGTGATTTTTTAAAACCATTAGGTCCATAAATTATGACAAGTGATATTTACCCTCCAAAATGCCAAATATCCCTTTTCCACCATTCTTTAATAAGCCATAGAAAAAATTCACCCAAAAGGCACAAATAAATGTAATCAGTTCAATTATACAACCAATAGAAAAAGCAATTTCTGCCTCTTCTTTAAAGCATTATTTGACCCTTTTTATAACTTATTATAATAGTGTTGCTTATATCCCAAACAGGAAACTTACAAATATTTACACATTCCATACATATTAAGATGCAAGTCTTACACATGTAGTTCTAAATGTAATACCATAAATATTTTATTTACCTTTTCAACCTAGAGTATTTCCTAAAGTTTCTCAATATCCTTATTTAGAATTCTTCAATATTACAGAATGAGTAGACAATCTTTATTAGTAAATGCTTCATATAAGTGCCTGATACATTAAAATTTAAATATTTTTCACTAAGTAAAATATAATGGATAGTACTTAGATGTAGTAAAGGAAAACCATGACCTAGGTTCAAAATTCAGCATTCCATAGGTACAAATGCTCAGAAAATGATAAACAAAGAGAATTCTTCCTACCACTATGACTTACTAGCTTTTATACTCACACTATTTTTCAAACTCTAACATAGTTACCTCTGCTCTGAACATCGCAGGAGTCTAGTTAAAGACACATAGTTTCCTTCAGCTGTTCCTTTGCTTATAGTTGGCACAGATTTTCTGCAAGCCACATATAAGGCACATGCTAACCAATGAAGATCATTTCCCTATAAAAAACAAAAGAAAACGGATATTTAGTTAATGAGCTATGTATATTTCAATATAAAAAATTCTTATGCTTAAACTGACAGTGATATTTATGTTTGTGGGAAATTGAATTTTCAGTGATGACCATATTCCATGTGCTCTTCCTATAACGACATTCTTCCACTGAGAGGCAGGAGTCTGTGTTCCCTCACTTTGAACTGGTTCAACCAGTAGAACCATGGAAGATACTATCTAACTTTCAAGAGCATAAAAAGCAATAGATTCCACCTGGCTCTCTGTCAGGACATAGGACATGTGCCTTGGGAGACCCAACACAGGAGTAGAATACCTCAGGCGAATTACTTAACAGTCACAGAGGCTCAATTTTCTTATCTGAGGGATGTGAGAATTGAATGAGCTACAAGTATGAAGCACAGAAAAATACAAAATATCAAAAGATAAAGCTCTGCAACCAGTATTCTGTATTATTATCACATTCTCTCTTTTTAAAAAAATATTATCTTTATTGACTTCAGAGAGGAAGGGATCAGGAGAGAGAGAAACATCAATGATGAGAGAGTCGTCATTGACCGGCTGCCTCCTGCACGCCCCTGACTGGGGATCGAGCCCACAGCCTGGGCATGTGCCCTGACCAGGAATGGAACAGCGATTTCCTGGATCCTAGGTGGAAGCTCAACCGCTGAGCCACGCCTGGTGGGGCCATTATCACATTCTCTTACAGCATACCTGACTACAAGCGCCACAGGGCAGAGGACTTAAAGTTGTGTTCACCATCTATTCCCAGCATCTACACCACCAGTGTCTGGCAGAAAATATTTGATACATGAATAAACTTTCTTTCACTTATTGGATAAACTGAGCTAAGACTCTGATCACAGTCATAAAAAAAATTAAGTAATCAAACATATTTTCAAAAATAGTTTACTAACCATCTAGTATTTGTCACTTGCTTATATAACACTGGACTTCAGAACTTAACTTCTACGAACTGAAATACCTCAATAATGCTTGTCCTATGTAATTTATAGGATTATCCTGAGGGTAAAACAAGAGCTTATTTGGAGGCACTTATCACCGAAGAGAGTCCTTCTCTTTGCCTGACCCAGGAACCACTGGGAAAGAGACAGGAACTCGGCCTGTTCAGCCAGATCACCTAAGTATATGAAAGAGCTTGGTACCCGCTACAGCACTGTCCGCACGCGTGCTCTAGGTGCTAGGAACCGCATAATACCATCTTATTCAACCTTTAGAACAGCCCTGTGCCTCAGGTACAAATATCTCAACTTTACGTATCACCAACTTGAGTTGTGGAGTGGTTCAGCATATTGTCCAAAGTCACCGAGGTCTGCCAAGTGTTAAAGCCGCTAGGGCACTAGCTTCTCTTTTTCCTTGTACATGTAACAATGGGGAGAAAGAACTGAATTAAAATCCTGTTACTGCAAAACTAACTAAAAAAAATAACCTTAGTGGCACGTAGGCAAAAACATCCTAGGATAATTAAACGCCTCACCGGGCCTTCCCTTCCGGAGCACACTAGCCCAACTCCTTCCGAAACCCGTAAAACTACTTCAGAAAATCACGTGGCTTCCCGTTTAAAAGCGACGCGCACACGCCAGGAAACAGCTGATCGACAACCCAGACTTCCGCGTCACTTCCCATTGGCCCGTAAAGGGGAGGGGCCTACACGACTCGAGCCTCACTGGCTAGAAAAGAGCATTTTTTTCTCATCCGCAGGCCCCGACCGAAGAAAGAGACGCCAGAGGGCCTAAATCACGGCGGCTGGGGGAGAGGCTTGTGCAATGTCTGCGGTGCCCAAAAGGTGTTCAAGGTCGTCGCAGTCCTGCGTTCCCGGGGACAAGGGGGAGGGGGGCGGCGGCGTCCATGTCCAGGTAGGCGGAAAGCCCGCTTCATGGGCACTGGAGGGGGCTCCTCTCGGCCACACGTACGTGAACACAGCCCGACACTGGACGCGTTTATCCAGGCAGGTGCAATGCCTGGACAAAGGCAACCTGATTCCGTAGAAAAGGAGCTGGAGGAGGAGACCAGACACCCTAAAAGCGAGCGAATCGCGGGGCGAACCCAGGCAAGCCCCTCCCCTTCTCCGTGCGGTCTCCACAGCCGCACCTGTTCCCTTTCCCAACCAGGTGGTGGTTAATTCGTAATCGGGACCCGGCACGACCTCAGCCTCGTGGTGCTGCATCAGGGCGACAGGTGTTCCCTATTCGGAACCCCAAAACGAAGAGCAGCAAGGCGGGGTTCTCCTTCAGGGACGCTAAGAGCTTTTCAAAAGCCAGGTTTCGGGGACTACGGTCCGCCGACATTCCCACCCCGGGAGCTGTCAGAGAGTCCCTGCGGGGCGCCCCGCCCGACCCGGGGGAGAAGGGGCCGATCCCCGCGGCGGGCGTGACTAGGCCCGGAAAGACCTGGCCTCCGCCCGGGGCGCACCTCCAGCGTGTAGCTCTCGCTCATGCTCCGGTAGCTGTCCCAGGCCTCGGCCCGCGCCGCCTCGTCCATGTTGAGGCGGCAGCATAGCTCGTCGAACCGCTGCTCGGTCTGAGGGGTCGGCGACCGGGTCGGCTGCGCGGCGTCCTCCGCCTCCCCGTCGTCGTCCTCCTCCTCCTCCGAGCCTGCCGCCGCCGGAGGAGGTGGCGGGGGCGGCGGCGACTGGTCGCCTCCAGATGGCATCGCGCACCCCTGGGCGGCCGGTCCTCAGGTGAGCTGCAGGCCCGGGCCCGTAGCCATTCAAACAGCGAAGCGCCCGCCCGTCCGCCGCTTTTACGGCGACTGCGCCGCGGCTAGTGGCGCGTGACCCTACGTAGGCACCCGTAGTCCCGAGCACCGCCTGCAGGGAAATGTAGTCCGAGCCGGAGGCCCACGAGGGTCAAAAATCATTTAAAAAAAAAAAATCAGCGCTCATAGTCTCACCTGGGCTGAAATAAATGCGGCTTCTCTGCATTTTAAGTACCTCCCCATCGCGAGCTCATTCAGCAGGGCTCTATTGAAAACAAAACATCCAGGAAACACTGATATGCGAAGGTTTACTGTCCAAGTCGTCTCCCGGAAGCTGACTCATCACCTCGGGGTCCTCATGGAAAACAAAATAGCAAGGGCCTGTCTGCCCAAGTTCATTTTCGGCCTCCTAACTTAGTTTTTTCCTAAGTTTAAATTGTATTTGCGTTGGATTTTTAAAAATATATCTTTATTGATTTCAGAGAGAGGAAAGGAGAGGGAGAGCGAGAGCTAGAAACATCAACGATGAGAGAGCCATTGATGGGCTGCAGCCCGCAACGCGGGCATGTGCCCTGACCAAGGATCGAACCCTCATGGCCTGGATCCCAGGTCAGCGCTTAACCGCTGAGCCACGCCCGGCCCCGCGCGTTAGATTTTTTTAAAAGCAGTAATTCCTTCACCGGCCCCCATTGGGCCAATATATGTTCACTGTGACATATTTACACTATCCTCAGTCACCCAATTGACAACTTTATTCCTTACTTTGTTTTCTCTTTTCCCATCTATAGACTAGAATCACTTTATTTCCAATCCTCTTTGGTTTATAAATGAGTTTACTGTACAACAATTTTATGCTCGAGGAGCCGGAAGGCAGTGCAAACTTTGGGAGAGAAATACTGGAACAAAAGCCGGAGTTTCAGGAAACCTGAGCTGGAGCGAGGGACAGAGGCCAGGTCGCCTGCAGGCGGGGAGGGGAACTGGAGAAGATCACAGGAGGGCCAGGAGCAGTTTGAGATAACAAATCACATTCCTAAAACCTGCAGTAAAATGCAGTCATTGGAGCTGGACTTGCTTTCTCAGCGCTGAGATAAGGCAATCAAGGGCAAGTACAGAGGTTGAATACAACTGCTTGTAAGTATTAGTAAGTTTATAAGAAATTCTACCTCTTTCCTTATGTTCAGGCTGGGGATACGAAATTTTAGAATAATGATACTGCTTATTTTGGACACCAGCAACTGTTCACTAGGACAAAAATTTGATTTGTTTAAAGGTAAAATTCTGTTTACCCTTTTTAGTAAAATTTAATGTAATTGAAGTAAAATTTATGGTAATAAACCATCAAGTATGTGTTTATAAAAATAAGCTTTGCTTGTTAATACCAGTATTTTCAAAGCCAGTGGACTCTTAGTAATCTGAAATTATCATCCGTTTTAAAAGTACATTTACAAAACTTCTCTTTATTAGAAAGTGTATAGCATTCCTATTTCTCCTTTACCGCATATTCCCATTCTGCTCTACCAACAAAATTTTATCCTAAAGGTTTGTGCTTGAAAGTCTGTTCTGGATTTTTCATATTTCCTGTCATCAAAAATGTATGTACAAGTTAATTTTTAAGTATCCTTCTGTTTATTCTTTTATATCAGATTCATTGAGGTATAATATGCATGGTGTGAAATTCACTTTTAAGTGTACAGTTCTATGAATTTTGACAAATAGTCATGTCTACCTCAATCAAGATACAGACCATTTCCATCACCCCAAGTTTCCTCCTGCCCCTTTGTCATGACCCCTCCTCACACAACCCCAGGCAACCACTGATGAGTTTTCTGTCCCCATAGTTCCCTATTTTCCAAAATGTCATGCAAATGTAATCATACATTGTGTAGCCTTTGATTGGGCTTCTCTCAGCTTAGCAGAATGGCTTTCAGATTCATCCAGGTCGTTGCTTGTGTCAGTCCTTTGTTCCTTCTTATTGCTAAGTCATACCTATTGAAGGAATGTCCCAACATTTTTTTATCCATTCACCAGTTGAAAACATCCAGATTGTTTCCAGATTTTGGTGATAATAAGAAAAGCTACTACTAACTTGCATGTGTATGTTTTGGGTGACAGAAGTTTTCATAGGATCCAGCAATTCCACTTCTGGGTTATTTAACTGGAGGAAACACAATCATTATCTTGAAAAGATGTCTGCACCTCTATGTTCATGGCACCATTATTTACAGTAACATAGACATGTAAACCTGTGTTCATCAACAGATGGATGGATAAAGAAAAAACACAATGGGATATTATTTAGCCACATAAATGGATATCCTGCCATTTGTGACATGGATGCTTGCTGAGTACATTATCTATATGTTAATTCAAACAGAGAAAGACAAATGCTGTTTGATCTCACATGAGGATCAAAATAAAAAATGGCCTGGACAGTGTGGCTCGGTTGGCTGGGCTTCCTCCGGTGCACCAAAGGGTTGAAGGTTTGATTCCTGGTGGGGGCACAACCTAGAGTTTGCAGGTTCGATCCAGGGACAGGGTGTGTGCAAGAGGCAACCCATCGATGTCTCTCTCTCTCTCCCCCTTCCTCCCTCTAAAAAAAACCAAAAACAACCATAGAAATAAAAAACAACAAACTCATAGCTACAGAGAACTGATTGGTGGTTGCCAGAGGCAGGAGATGGGGGAGTGGGGAGTTGGTGGGGGCAAAAGTCCTGGGGATGTAATGTACAGCATGGTGACTACAGTTAACAATGCTGTGTTGTATATTTTAAAGTTGCTATGAGAGTAGATCTTAAAAATTCTAATCACAAAATAAATTTTCTAACTGTGGTAATGGATGTTAACTAAACTTACGGTAATCATCTCATAGTATATACATACATGAAATCATGGTCATACGCCTAAAATTAATACAATGTCAATTACATCTCGATTAAAAAATCAATATTGGTTATTAAAAGGTTGGCTTATTGGGCTCTGATTTTTCACTCACTCACTCATTCATTCAGCCAGCCAGAGAGTCTGCCATCCATCCATTCAAGTATTCAACAAATGTTTAGTCAGTGCCTACTGTATGTCAAGTATTTTGACAAGCACTGAGGGTACAGTAGTGAATGAGACAAACATGGTCTCTGCCCTCACAGAGCTTGTGATCTCATGGGTAAAACAGGCCTAGAACAAGTAATTGTCAAGTGTAAATGTAATAACGAAATTCAGGGAGCTATGGGAGTACATCACAAGAGGCCTTAAGCCTGTGTGTGGGGGGGAGGGGGAGCTCAATAATTAGGTATTAAATAAAATGTACTGCATCTACATATGAGAATGAGAAAGTCCTTAAAAATGTTTTGGAAGATTCTTTAATGACATGGAAAGATAATCATAATATAGTAAATGAAAAAAAGGTTACAAAATGGTATGTACAGTATAATTCCATTCTTATTAAAATAATATATAATATGTATCTGCAAAGAAAAATGACCTGACAGTTAACAATTATCTGAGTGTACAGCATTATGGGGGGTTTTGTTTACTTTGTGCTTTCCCTACTTCCCTTCCCCTCCCCAGATTTTCTGTAATATGCATGTCTTCCTTTTTACAAAGAAAAAGAATTTAAAAATTCATCAAGATGTTATTTTTGCCTATTAATTTGGCAAATGTTATTTTAAAGGACAATACACAGTATTGGTAAGGATTTGGGGTAAATCAACATTCACAAAATGTACCCTGCTAATGGTAGTATAAATTGCTACTAATGGCATCATTATAAACTTGGCAAATCAAAATCCTTAAAAACACAGGAAGTATTTTCACTTCTAGGGATTAAGAAAATCATTAGGGATAGGTGCAAAAAAAATGCATATATAAACCCAAGTGTCTACTTTTAAGTACATGGTTAAATAAATTACATCAGTATGAGCCAATACTAAATTATTAAGAATATTAAAAATCACATTGCAGGATACTTATTGACATAAGTCAGTATATCAAGGGCAGAAGAGTAAATATTATGCCCATATAATACTGATTTAATATGAAAATGTATTAGTTTCCTAGGGCTACCATGACATATTACCACAAACTGGGTGGCTTAAAACAGAAATTTATTCTCTCACAGTTCTGGAGGCTAGAAGTCCAACAGTCAAGGTGCTGGCAGGGGTCGTTCCTTCTGGAGGCTCTGAAAGAGACTCTGTTCCATGCCTCTCTTCTAGCTTCTGGTGAGTGCTGGCAACCCCTGGTGTTCCTTGGCTTATAGCTGTATCACTCCAATCTCTGCCTGTTGTCTCGTAACCTTCTTCACTGTGTCTGTGTGTCCTCGCCTCTTCTTGTGAGGATACGAGTCATTGGATTTAGGGCCCACCCTAATCTAGTACGATAGCATCTTAACTAATTACATCTCAAGACTGTTTTCAAATAAGGTCACGTTCTGAGGTTCTTCATTGACATAACTTTTTGGAGGACTCTAATCAACCCACTACATGTATATAACATACATATAAAAAAGACGGGGCATTTTTATCTCAGGGTGGGTTTATGAATGATTTAAATGTTCTTGTGTTTTTCTGCACTTAAAAATAAAATAAATAGCTTATGTACTGGAGTTACATTAATGTAGGGATTAAGTTCTAAATTTATTGTATAAGGTGAAGATTACCTGTAGTCAAATATCACTCTTTTCCCTCCTACTGTTCACAATACACAACATAAGTTTATAGTGTATCTTCTCTCAAAAACATCCAACACGGCCAATTCTTCCTCCAGCATCGGAGTTGATTACTGGTCTTCTGGGTGAGCACTAGATGAAGTAGTTGGCTTGTGTTTACATGCTATATTGTATGAAAAAAGAAAAAGAGGTTTTCTAAGCATAAAAGTATACTTGAAAGTGTTCAAGTTAAATGAGTGTATAATGAGACTCCACTGTTTTACTTTAATAATAAAAGAAAAAACAAATTTTTCATGTTTACAAAAAATATTACCAACAATGGCAATGAATTGAGAGTCATAAGACCATGTAAAAAATAATTACTGATTTCCAAATGAACCCCTTTAAAAAGTTAGGTACATCTGAATCCTTCTGGATTATTTTTAAAGGTCCAGGGGAAGAAAACTTAAGGAAATAATAATATTGTGCATATAATTATTGCCAAATTCTGTCTTTTAAAAAATTTCCCCAAGTATTCTTTTCTTTTAAAGATTTAGGACTATGGTTACTTTCATAACTTTGAAGATAAATTAGCTATATAAAATTCAATCATAAAAAGTATTATCATGTACAGAGGCTGACATCATGGGTAGTCAAAGAATATGTTTAATAAAAAATAATTAAACTTCCATTTGCTCTATAGAACATCATAGAAAGTAATTTAATAAATTACAAATGACTTTTTAAGACGTTTGCTCAACTACAGAAAGCAAATTCCGACTACACAAAACACAACTGGTAAATATTGCAAATGTCCAAAAGAAAAATTGGACTAAGACTTGTATCATGAAACCTGAAACAAGGACTATAAATACAAGGCAATAACAGCTATAATTCTTTTAGTAACTACCAACACATACTTGGATATCCTTTCAACTGCAACTTTAGTATTATGTAATTCTACTGATTTTTTTTGCCTTATAACCCTTAACTTTATACAACCATATTTGCACATTGTTGTTGTTTTTTTTTAACCTGATAGCTGGATAACTTTCCCACAATCAATAATAAATAGAAGTATCTTGAAACCCAAGAGGATGTTTAAAGTTAATATCAGCCTTAATATTTTTAAAACTGCAATTGCCTTATTACATAGAAAGGGAATCACTAAGATGTTAACCAAATTCATTTGAGCATTAATTAGGAAAATACTTTATCTCATAAATTTGATATAAATTAGAATTTAGTGACAAGATCTAGGGTTTTTTCCTTTTTTTTTTTTTTAAATTGGGGAAAGAAAGGAATAAAGATCATGTGGGTAGAAGTAGAGTGAAGGAAGGGACATATGAATGGTGCTGGAATACTCCACCGGCAACCTAAGTTTACTGTGTTTGAAAAACTTTGGCTATCTCATAGGTGTATTATGGTTAAACAAAAGTGCAATACTGCAAAGGGAAGAGACTAAATATGTAATATATCATTTTCATCAAGAAAAATTCCTACCCACTTCTCCTGGATGGGCATTATACTGGCTATTGCTAAGACATTGCATAAAGAACTAGCAATTCAAAGTAGTATTTTGGAAAAATACAAAAATCAATACCATCCCAATGGAACTTACATAACTTTTGTAAATACATATAACACTGTCTCTCTAATAAGGGGTTCATTATTTTACATACAGAAACATAACTGACTGGTAAATGTTTTGTAAAATCCAATGTAATTGCTTAATTCATGACAAAACAACAGAGTTCTATCATCAAGACATACTGTTATTTTTTTCTGTGGAAGAGACGTGGAGTACTTGTTTTCCCCTAAATTTATCCCCTTGCAAATTTTATCACAACTTATTCAAGTACTAGAGATGCTAACATTTATCTCTCCTTAGGATATAAATGGTATTTTACATCCAATTCAGTTCTTTGTTTTATATGTATATGCAGATGAACCTGGACGTCTGCCTTGTCAGAATAATAGCAGCTTTAGAAGGAGAAATTGTATCACAAATCAAATATCAGACAAAATTTTATATGGTAAATAAAGGGCTGTAAGAAATTGATCAGAAGCCTTGGGCTTCATTCTGCGGTTTACAGGTATAACTCGTATATATTTTTTGAGATTATTCAAAGTGCATTTTTAAAATGGGCAACTCAGTATATTTAATATAAACTGAACACCCAACACTGATTCTGGGCAACATTTAGTCTGCTTACATCTAGAAGAAATTCAAGACAAATTTAGACTGTTTGCATATTACTTTACCACTGTTATCTGTTCATTAGGAAATATTACCATAATGTAAAACACAAAAAGAAATCTACACAAATAAAGCAAACAAACAAACTTTCTACATGAAGTATGCTGTGCTGAAAGTTCTTTTCAGTGGCATTTCATGAGTTTGCCTTTTCTGAACCCTGGAAAGCAGACATTACTCATCTGAGACATAATTATTTCTAATAGGAGGCCAGACTTTGAAAAGTTAAAACTAAGTATGTCTAGAGTGTGCCAAAGTCACATAACACAGGATTATTTTATCACTCAACTTGACAAATATCAGAGTTAAGTTCAGCAAAAAGCAAGTCATATTTCTTGCCAGATTAACATGATATAGAGGATGTGTTTAAAAAACCCCTGAAAACAAGTATAGAATTAGAAACGAATGTAAACTTCCTAAACTAACTCAGCTGAGGTAACAGGTAGCCAGTTAAATTGGCTGATTGGGAAACTTATTTCTTCTTTCAAACACACTTGTACCTGAATTGGAAACATCAGCAGTGCATCAAAACACTAGAGCATTTTCATGTAATTAAAGCAATGAATGGTGATGTAGATTCTACAGCTTTCATGACATTCATTAGCTGCCCAAATTATTGCTGAGTTTTGATCTGTAAATTATATGTGTCAAGGAGGCTGTAAAACTATATTCAAATTAAATCAGTAATATGCATAAAGTATTCTGTGTTCACTGCAAATATATTAAATATACAACTCTTATTGAGCATAATTTTCATAAAATTAACCCCAACAAAATTATAATGCCTTTTGTTGTAATTTTACACCTTTATGTATTTGATAGTACATACGAGTTCAGAAACTTATGAATCTTAAGAAATATTACATGCAAAATGTCTCTGAAAGCAGTTTGCACTTCTAAACAAATAACTGAAATGTTCGGTCAGTAAGTTATGGATGCACTCCACACTGGGGTATTTACAATTAATAATTAAAGAAAAGAATCCAAAACCAGTTCATAATTTAAGCATAGTCTGGGGATCAGTCTTCATTACTAGAATCTGAATCCTCGGATGTCGATGAGGTACTGTCAGATCCAGAGGAAGCATCGGCTTTCTCTGAACCCTCATCTGTGCTGTTTTCATTGAGAGGACTTGGTGCAGTTCCCCCTTTGTCTTCCTGATCACTAACTCTGGAATCTTCTTCCTTTACTTCCACAGACTTAGATGAGCCTAAGTCACTGCTTTTGTTTTTCTGTACATCAAAAGTATTGGACTGGGACAGAGCTGGAATATGAAGATTAAGGCCTGGAGTGAGAAGCATCCCTGGATAAAGTATATTAGATAGTAACAGTGGGTTAAGAGCTAACGAGTTGGCAGCTGCAGCTGAATTTAATGCAGCAGTAGAGGATGTTGAAGGAGAACTTGACACAGAGTTTTCTCCACCATTCTCTGAATTTTGGCTCTCTGTCCTTTCTTTTTTTCCTTCTAGCTCCTTACAGTCATTTCCCTTTTTTTCTTCTGTTCCAGATTCTGTAGGCTTTGTCAGGAGTCCTCCCATGCCCAACAGATTTGGTAATCCAGTCATTCCTGACAGCAGCATGGGGAACATGGCGGCCACGTTTTTAGCTTCTCCTCCAGAAGAAAGGCCGGCAGGCATTCCCATCAGCCCTGCGGTTACTTGCAGTGACTGCAAGTTTTGTAGGTTTTGTTGTAAGGCCTGAAGAGTTGTGAGATCCATACCTGGAAGTAATCCATTGGCTAACAAAGGATTGCCTGCAACACTGGCGGCAGTGGCAGCCGATGCTGCTGCTGTGGCCTTCGCGATTCCACTTTTAGGCCGTCTCCCTCGCCTGCTTACTTCCTCTCTCACAACAGGACCAGTGAGAATACGTTCATACATACTTTCTGGAAGAAATCCCTGGGGAAAAAATCATTAATAATAGTTATATTAAAATCAGTAGCTATTATCTTGTGATACAAGTAACCTATTAAAAGTAGGTAATTATTGATAAACTTAGTCTATATGATATAATCAACTATGCAAGAGATACCCTAATTTCATATTATTTTATGTAATGGCTTAAAACAGCTCTTCCACCTCTCATTTTATCATAAGAGAGCAGAAAGAGGCTTCTAGTTTTCCTCCCTATTGGAAGGCATTCATTTGTAGAACAGTTCTAGAAAATGCGAAGTGCAAAGGCATTTCTTCATGAGGGTTATTCCTACACCCTTACATGTTCTGGAAGACTAAAGAAGTGCCCCTCTTCTAATCTGGACGAACAGTAAGGAAAGGACAGAGGGAGGAAGGAAGAGATTAAGGTTAAAATGAGACGCTTCCTATGAATCTTTTGACTGTCACTTTGGGAATAAGAGACACAGCCAACCTGAAAAAGATACTCAACAGGGGAAAGTCACTCGGCTCAGAACTCCAGCAGCACCTGCAGACTGGGAAGCCTCAAATCTGGGACACTGGAGAACAGTCTGTCCTCCTCTCTCATCGTTCTCCTGCCATTCTCCCATGATTTTCTCAGGTGCAAAGATCCTAGGAGTTTTAGGAGTATAGTAGCTCTTGACCAGCATTGTCCAATAGAAAGATAATTAAGTCACAGAAGTAATTTTAAGTTTTCTAGTAGCAACATTTAAAGGCTAAACAGAAACAGGTGAGCCCAGTTGGGCGTGGCTCAGTGGTTGAGTGGTTGAGTGTCAGACTAGAATACAGGAGATCGAGGTTTGATTCCCGGTCAGGGCACATGCCAGTGGGGGGTGTGCAGGAGGCAGCCAATCAATGACTTCTCGTCATTGATGTTTCTATCTCTCCCTCTCCCTTCCTCTCTGAAATCAATAAAGATATATTTAAAAACAAAAAAACAGACCAGTATTTATTGATTCTGCATTCTAACTCAACAAGCATCTTAGAAATGTGTTAACATGTTCAGCAAAATAAAAATTGCTAACTAAAAAGCACTGGTACATGTTCCAAGAAAAATTCAATCTGAGATATAATTAAATAGCATCTAATTTTTAAAACGATGTCTGAGTGCTTAGCTGATATGGCTCAGTGGTTGAGCATCTACCTATGATCTAGATCTCAGTTCAATTCCCGGTGAGGGCACATGCCTGGGTCCAGGGCTTAGTCCCTCATAGGGGGCACGCAGGAGGCAGCCGATCAATGACTCTCTCATTATTGATGTTTCTCTCTCTCCCTCTCCTTTCCTCTCTCTGAAATCAATAAAGACATATTAAAAACATTAAAATTAAAAAAATAAAAATAAATAAAATGATGTCTGCGTTAGTGTTTATGAAATACTCACAGATTGCTTGACAACATCTCCCCATTCAGGAGCAACTCCATATTCTGAATTTTCTTTCAGGAATCTACATAAATCTTTCAAAGGAGGGGCAAATGCACCTCCAACCTGTAAACAAAAAGATCGTTAGACACGTAAAACACTATTAAATATGGAGACATGTCGTGCTTTTATTCGGAGTTTATACAGAGTTTATTTCTTTAAACCATGTATTATTTGAACCTTTGATAATCTTCATTATAATAAAAAGGACTACCACAGCTCATAAGGACTATTAAAATACTATTCAGGGGCTGGCAAAAGTAGGTTTACAGCTGTTTGTATGGAAAATAGTAATAATACAAGAATAAACTGTTTTGCACACTCACAACTGTAAACCTACTTTTACCCTGCCCCTCCCCCGTATAAATCTGGAAATGTAAATTTTTAATGTTTTAAGTAGAGTAACTAGAACAGTAAAATAATTAACTACCATTTATTGTGCACTCACTATGTTGGATAAGCAGTATAGTCTAGTTAAGAGTGAATTTAAGCCAATCAATTTCTCTGAGCCTCAGTTTTCATATCTATAAAAGGGATAACAACACTTCTCTCAGAGGGTTTTATGAAGATAAAATGATACAATTCAAGTGCTTTAGCATAGGGTCCCTGACACATAATAACTATATTAACTAATATTCTTACTATTATATGCCAAGCATTGTGTTAAGGATTTCCAGTATATAATTTATTTCGGTTCTCACTACATCTCACTACTTACAGTGATGAAGATATAAATCTATCAGTATATAATTTATTTCGGTTCTCACTACATCTCACTACTTACAGTGATAAAGATATAAATCTATCATGGCTAGGACGAGTGTTGTCCCATTTCATCAGGGTTTCTCAACCTCTGCACTACAGACATTTTGGAATCATGGTGTGGAGGGCTGTCCTCTGTACTGTATGAAGCTTATCAGCATCCTTGGCCTCTACCAACTAAAGGACAATAGCCTCCTTCCCTTGGCCCCCTCCCCACTGCCCCACACCTACATCCTTCCTCTAGTTTCGGCTACCAAACCGTTCCCGACATTACTGAATGCCATGGAGGGCACAACTGCCCGCTGTGGAGGACCCCGCTTTAGATGGAGTGCTCCTGCGCAGTGCCAGTGCTCAGACACAGCTATGAAAAAGGCCTTGCTTAATGCACCCAACAGGTAATCAAAGGTATGAAAATTAGACTTGGTAAAATTACATCCCATGCCTTTTCCCACAAATCTGCTAGGTTTAGCTCATTTCTAGGCCTGTTAGAAAATATAGCATAATGAATAGTGACTTAGCGCTCTCTTAAATACTGAATCCATATAAAGAACAACAAATGTATAAATACCTTTCTGGCATTTCTTCTGTTAATTAGCTGAACACGTTCTTCCCCAGTGAGACTATTAATGTCTAGTTTATTGGGGTTTCTGCAACGATGCCTTTTTTGTTTGGGCCTCCCTTCATGGAGCTGCATTCTCTAAAACAGAGATACAGAAAGAGCCTTAAAATCTTCACTTGTGCAAACAGTATAAATGAGCTGATTAATTTAATTTGGTAATAATGACAAAGATAATTCTGGATGAAAGCAGGCTCCTGACATGAGGAAATTTCTAGTTCCTTCTTTAAATGCCCTCAAAGACCACTGTATTCCTAGAGCGCTACTTAAAGAAGTTACCTAGAATGATGGGGCAGCTTCCTCTAAATTATAGAGTTCTTTACTTCTGATAAATTTTACCTGAAACATCAGATTTCTCTGGGCTCTGACTCAATTTATACATGTGGTTGTTGGACTAGTAGCTTGAATTTCTCTTCATTTCAGACTTTCTTATCTCTTCTCATGTAATACAATACTCAAAGATATTATTCATAGTTTACAAATGATACTCCAGGCTCAGAGAGTTCTCCTCCCTCAATGTCATGCAGCTTGCAAGTGACAATATGTGGAAATAAAAACTCTTTCCATCAAACCATGCTGCTTAGCTCTGTAACTGAGAACAAAGCAACACTTCCAGCCAGTCAGAACACTCCAAGAGACTAATGCTCAAACTCTTTAGCAAGGTACACCGGTCCCACGCCGGTTGGGATCTAATTCAATCTTTTCCATCCAGTTACTATTACCCCACAAATTCCCTCACAAAATGTGGAATACCAGGCCAGTCACTGTTTTATGAATATGCCTTACACTCCTATCCATGTTTAACTCTCTTCATAATGGTTTTATATGTATAAACCTGGTCAAATATCCACTAATTCATTTATGATCCATCAGTCATATGTCAACTTTATTTTCCTTCTATTCTTCCCCAGACATTTTACTCTGACTGCAGAGTAATTATTCTTTTATCTGCTTCCATGGCATTCTATACATACCTGTTACAGTATATGTACCATGTTATAATTATTTATAGATATATCACAATAGCACATGTGATCTAACAAATCATTAATGTAAAGTATCTGAGGGAAATTAAAGTAATTATTTCATTTCTTTACTGTAATAAATGCTGCTTTTAAAAATGTCATTAAAATCTTAGCAAAGTTACAAAAACATTATGATACAATGTTTATTTGCAGTGAAAAATAATAAACAGATATAAGTTTAAACAATTAATAAAGATTCCTTTGCAGCGATAAGAGAAAGGTATGAGAATCCTTTAAAATAGCAACTAGCACACAATAATTATTCAAAAAATTTACTGACTGAATAAATGAATTTTACTTTGTAATCTGTGAAGAAAGTACAGCATTAAACTAGTAATTCTCATCATTTTTTGAACTGCAATGTTCACTTTATGATTGCCCCTCCCCTCAGAACTATAAGAAGTTTATTTGGCCTTTATAATTTTTTTTAAATAAAAAGGAATTAAGTTCAAGAATGTGTATCCTTTGAGAAAACTAGGGATACGACAGGAATTCAAAAATTAAGACCAACGGTCTCATTTCATGGTGACAGCAACAGCAATGTAAATACTGAACTAAATGTGTATCACAGGCACAAATATATTAACATATATATTACAGATACAGTCCCATTCTAGGCAGTGGAGCTTTTGTATTTCTTTCTCATAAAGAAAAAAAAAAAGGTCCCAGCTGGGCGTGGCTCAGCGATTGGGCATTGACCTAGGATCCAGGAGATCTCAGTTTGATTCAGTCAGGGCACATGCCCGGGTTGCAGGCTCGATCCCCAGTCAGGCACCGTGCAGGAGGCAGACAATCAGTGACTCTCTCATCATTCACATTTCTATCTCCCTCTCCCTTCCTCTCTCTGAAATCAATAAAGATATATTTAAAGAAGAAAAAGGTATTTTTTTGCTATTAATAAAATAATCACTCTGTATTTATATAGTACTTTTTAAGACTTCAGAAAATTTTCATTTTTTAATCATTGACTCAATAAATATTTACAGGGAGCCAGATACTATTTTATGTATCAGGAATTATGTACTAAGTGCTTGGGATACAAAGGTGAACAGGACACCGCAGGTAAGCTCACAGGTAGTAGACAGCCTCATTAGGTTATCCATTTAATATCCGTAACAGAGGCAGATGGAATAGGCCTGCTAAGGTCGCTGTGTAGAGGATATGCTTTACTCTTTCACCTTATAAAGTACAGAGGAATGTCAAGGGAGATGGACACAAAATTTGGTACATCAGTATCTGATAGTAAAGTGTTGCAAAACAGATTAATAGATTTCTATGAGTGACAAAAGCCATCTGCTCAGGAGATAGTATTTCAGAGGACAAGGAAAAGGGAAATGGAACGTAACGATCTCATCTGTGATTAGCGTGACTAAATGTAACCACTTATGCACCTGTGATTAGTGTGACTAAATGTAACCACCTGTGCACCTGGAGAGACACAGAGCTGTACTCTTATAATTTGAAGAAGAGCTTAAGACTAGTACTTTAGATACGGAATTGAAGACATTAGCTATGTGGTCTTAGACGATTTACTCAACACTTCTTTATCTATGAAATAGTTATAACAATGCCATTCTGATAAAGTTGTTGTGTCAACTGAGATAATGCAAGTTAAGTGCTACGTATAATGACATATACGTATAAGGCACATAGCTAAGTCTCAATAAATGTTAATATGACCATTATTATTTTAAAATAAGCTCTTTGATGGAAAGGATTGGAAGTTTTATATCTCTTCAGCCTGCACTAGGTCTAACATAATACTCTGTATTATCAAAGGTGATTTTTCTTGTTAAACACTTATTGAATGCAGGATGGAAAAATGACACTGTACTGTATCATGGGGAAGGTCGTAATTATTTTTTTCTGCTAATTTTCCTAAGTCGTGGGCAGAATATATATTTAATATAAGTGGGTGAGAATTTAAACTTCATCATTAGAGGTTTGATAAATCATAGAAATAACATATACCAAGATTTGTAAAGGATCACCTACAGGGATAGAAGCTCCTAAATCTTCCACATAACCTGGGTGCTCCTTAAGCCATTTTTCCAAATCCTTTCTCTTCGGCGCATCATCGCCTGCAAGTCTTGTTCCATCTTTCAGGTGAATAACTGGGACTGGACTTTCTGTGTCAGGAACTCCTTGAGGTTGAGGATAGGACAGTGCTGGGTTTATCCCTGGAGTAATCTGTGTGGTGGTTAAGCCCAAAGTAACCTCGAGAAAAAAACCAAATGCAAATTTTATTTCCACACTTTATCATTCTAATTTCATTCTAATGATAGGAATTCTTTTTGAAGAACAACAACAAAAGTTGTTGTTTAAAAGTCTGCAAAATCTTTCAAATTCAAGATTTTCATGAATCTTGGACAGTGTTTAATTCTACTGAGATACAATCTAAAACTATGAAGTATACTTCTAGTTTCCTAATTATTATTCTACAAAACATTCACAAAACAGTAACATACACATTTGAACTGGCTGGATTTGCACTCAAGGATCCGTAGTCCTAAGTGCTGTTTTACTTACATGATCAGGTGGTTTACTTCTGTTAAAAAAGAGGGTATCAGCACCTTCTACATTCTTCCTCCTTCCTCGCCTTGGTCTGACCGGAGGCTGGTTGTCTAACAGAACGCCATTGGCACCAAGGGCAGATGGAATGGAAGTACCTAACCAAATTTAAAATGAAAAAAAATAAATAAATAAATCTCGTTCTTGAACATATTAAAAGCAATCACTTTTCAAAATATATGGAAGTGTTAATTCTAGTTTATATGTCCTAAATCAAGCAATTAAGACCAAAACACCACTGATTTGTCATTTAAAAACTTGGAGTATTATAATTTAGGCCTCTTTCAACTTTTGATTTATTTACTCAATTTCCCCTCAGATACTCATATATCTTCTTGTCCTTCCCCTTTTAGAGGGAGAAGCACGCCTCTCTCATGTACAACAAAAATCGTTCCCTTTTCTTTGAACCCATTTATTTCGACCTTTTCTAGAAGCTTGTTTAATAATTTTTCTTCGCTTTTTTGTGCCAAAATATCTTGTTCTGCATTAGATTCTTCTCAACTTAAAAACATAGCCTAATTCAAACGAACAAAAAGTGAACTTCTTCCGGCCTTTTTATAACTTTTAAAATGTTTAAAAGGTTCATCTCTATTGTTCTCCTCTTTATCACAATGAACTCATCCCTCAATTTCCCATAGTCCATTCTGCCCTAGCCTACTTAAGAAATTTTCTTTAAAATCATCAAATTTCTTTAGATACCAAATTAAACAGACCTTTCTCATTCCTCATTTCAGTAGGCACTTGAAAAAATAAAAAAAGTCTGAAAGACATATAAATGAAACAGTTCCATGCATTTAATCATCCCAATAACTAAATTTTTTTAAAATGTTTTTATTGATTTCAGAGAGAGGAGGGGAGAGGGAGAGAGAAACAGAAACATCAATGGTGAGAGTCATTGATTGGCTGCCTCCTGCACGTCGCCTACTGGGGATTGAGCCTGCAACCCGGGCATGTGCCCAGACCAGGAATTGAACCGTGAACTCCTGGCTCATAAGTTGACGCTCAACCACTGAGCTACGCCGGCCGGACCCAATAACTAAATATTTATCAAATAGCTACATACAAGGTACTACGATAGTTCAAAGTTGAGTAAGACACAGTTCCTTTCCTTAAAGAGTACTATACAATCTAGAGTCCTCTTATTAAAAGAAAATATTACTAAGGATGAGATTTTTGTTTAGAATGGTTCACAGCGGCAGTGCGAAACTCATTTTCAGTCATCCAAGGATAATTTTTTGAGCAAGTCCAGTGTATCCCTGAAAAAAGAATACTCTTTGGCTGGCTGTGTAACCTTATAGAAGTCACTTACCTTCCAAATCTCTGGTTCAAAAAATTGTCTAAATTCATAGGGTAAGGAATAACTAATTGCAATGATTAAAATCATTTTTGCACATAAAAGCTTTCAGTACGTCCGCACAGAAAATTTTATTATAATCAGATTAATGAATTATTATGATTTGAAAATTCTTTCTATATAGTGCCATTTTTAAAAATATTATTCTGTTTTATAAGAACTTCTCATGGCTCCCTATTCATATATGAATGAGATGTCTTACATCAATCCCCATTCCTGCATGACCAGTAACCCCAATCCAGCCCCAGCTCAGTTTCTGATATTGCCCATAATCTAGATTCAACTTTCCTAAGCAGCCTCTGATCTTACACAAGTATCTCTCCAGTAACAACCCTGTTTCTGCAAGTAATCCATGAGGATGAAAGATTGTCTTTCAGGGGTTAGTCATAAATTATTCCTGTACCTTGTGGCTACCTGAACTATACTGTCTCTAAATTCTTTCTGAAATTTCTCACTTTAACTTCTTCTACCAATCACCATTAATTTGCGATTTAGGTGTTTTTCTTTAAATTCATAAATTTGTTTTCATATTAAAATGCTATTTGAACTTTTACCTGAATAAAGCATCTTGATAAAATTATATTTTCACCCAAATATATAAGCTCCCAAAACTACACTTGAAAATGTCACATTAAAGGTTCCGATATTTACTAATATTGAAGATTATATTGATTATAGACTTAAGAGAGGCTTGAACATCAAAGGATCAATGAATTTTTGTTACAAGAGTAGATAAAAGAGGCTATGGAAATGATAGGAAATACTTCACGCCAAGGCAGCTATTACACCAGCATATTCACCTGACGCTGGAGTAGACTTTGGAACACTGGTGAGGCTGGTCTCGGATGCACCCTGGAGCTCCCGAAGCCGAGGGGGGTGCTGCTGCTGCCCCAGAGAACAGTCTTCATTGTCGGATGGTCTTTTTTGAGCAAATCCTTGCTTTTGAAATGTCAGCTTCAAACCACCTTCCTGGGAAACAATCACCATTATTAAGAAACTATTTTAAAAATCTCATTGCAGGGTATTAAGAGAACTATTTTACTTAGAAAAAAGTGAAGTAATAACCCAGAAATGTTTTCTCTATTGCTCATAAATCAATTGAAAAAATCATTAAATCAATGTCTATCTTAAGTGGGAAAAAAATCCAGGTACTATATACACTTTTATGAGCAAAACAAAGTTTTTCACCTGACCAGCACATTGTAATACTTTCAGCTTTGGATATACATCTCTATGTACATTATTCAAATGACATTTTAGAGAATATTATTACCCTTGTTAAAGACACTGAGTAATAAGTTTTGCTTCAAAAATCATATGGAAAAGTGAAAGGTTACTGAAAACAGGGCATGCTAAATGTTTAAAACAGAAAGTGCACTGACATACCATTGAAAGATTATATAGAAGAACCAAAACATTAGGAATTGTCAGTTTAAGAAAGCATCTTGATCAGCAGAAGGACTATTTTCAGAATTATAGGTAGAGAAACATATTTAATCATGATCCCTCTAGTAGAATATTCAAGTTTAATAACCTGAATATCAAAAGGAATATAATCCAAATACCAGAAAACAAGTATGTGAAGGAAGTAAGAGTAAGAGCAGGCAGCCATTTGCAGGAAAAGCATGCTGCACACCACAATTGCAATCAGGCCCTAGGGCAATAAAAATAAACATACGTCTTTGATTTTCACTGTAAACTCCTTTTCTCGTACATGCTTCTTCACCTTTGACATCTGTGCTGACTGATCATGTTCTTCTTTCACACTGGCACCTGGAGGAGTGGGCACACTGGGCTCGCTAAGCTCTGTGGCTGCGCCAGGGCTGTCCAGCAGCTTTGTGGTATAGAAAGAAGCCACCGTGTTGGCATCATAACTTCTTCTAGCTGAAGGCCACTTCCCTTTAAGAACTGTTTGGCAAATACTGTCCAACCGGTTGATCATCACACGATCCTGGAAAAGCATACCACATCAAAGTATAATTTTTATAATCAGGCCAGACCTTTGGAGGTCAAATGGCTCTTAGCCTTGATGGATCTAACCCTAACAAAACATGTGTATTTGGTTTGCATAGATACTCTCACACACATATTATGATTTTATAAAAAGTTATTCAAGTATAAGTTCCCATTGGTGAAGTTAAAAAATATTATATTACAAAGATACGTTTCTATACTTTTGTTTTTATAATAACAAAAGTAATACAGGTTCCTTATAAAAAATTCAAACAACACAGAAGTACATAAAAGAAGAGAGAGTTCTCTATTCCCCCATTTCCCAAATTCACTCCTAAAGGTAAGTAGTCTTGTACTAGTCTAGTCATATACTGGAAAAATTGTATTAATTCAGTCTGAACTCTTACCACTGAATATACATATCCTTAAATGACACCCCCCCCATGCATCACAACTTGCTATGATTAATTTCTCCAAGGAGACTCAGTTGAAAACATGTATTTCATAAAGAAGCACTTGAATATTAATTTCATTATGAACATATGCATTCAATATCCTTTACTCTAACCATTCTAAGGTTATATTGAGAAACATATACATTTAAGTTGATCTGATTTGATAGTAATAGTTGATATTTTTAATGCTGGCACCAAAATGTTATCCTACCTTTTACAGCGACTTGTTTTTCTATATAATGAAGCAATTTAGAAAAATACTCAAAAAAAGACCTATTTACACAAGAAAATATTCACTTACCTTTGGCCAATAGGAAGCTGCCAGCATATATCCACCGTGTAAGATGTAAGCAGACTCTGGTGTCCCATTGTTCATCTGGAAGCTGTCCTGGGTCTCATCCTGGGTAGTGCTCAATGATGCAACACTTTCTTCATCGTAGGCTTTTATGTGAGGGTTACCTCCTGCTAAGAACAATAATAACTGTTCAAAACAGACTGCATAAACATTTTTAAATATACCTCAAATCTCATCTAACTATTCAGATGTATTTGAAAATGAAAGTTAGAAATATGATTTTTTTTTTTAAAAATTCCCCTAGAATACTCATTATTTTAAAAAATTAGCAAAAAAGCAAAATAAATGGCATTAAGGAGTTTGAGGACAAAGGGTTAACAGAAGATCCTCTTATGCATAAAAATGTGACCCCCAGTTAACTCTCTAGCTCTGTTTCCCTGTAACAGGTGAACTTCAGAACCATAGGCTGCCTCTGGACTCAGAGAATCCTAAATACCTGATGGGAGTACCCTGACTCAAGTAAAGGACTCTATGAAGTGGGCATGTCCCATGGGGCAGCCCTGGAATTCGTGCTGATGGAGGCGTGTGGGGGATCCCGCTCCTGTGCGGTCCGGAGGCTCGAGAGCTCGACTGTGCCCTGTGCCGCCCCAAGAGGACGCCGCCCACCCGTGACAAGCCGGGGTTCCCGCCCTGCGCCTCCCGAGCAGGCGGGCGTCAGCAGGGGCTGGGACACGCTCCCTGGTGTGAGAATCCTGACGGCTGTTAGGAACATTATCTTCCTTTGATCACGACCCACTTGTTCCAGTAACCCTGTAGCACTAAATAAACCTCAGGCAGTCGCAGAGAGTTGCTGTATGAAAGCCCTCAGCTCTGCGCCGCTGCTCACCAGGCGCGTTGGCCGTGGGCGGGGCCGCAGCAGCCTCCTCCCTGGGCGCGTCCCGGGGGGGCCGTGCGTCCCGGGAGGGGGGGCGTGCGTCCCGGGAGGGCCCGGCCGGCGGCCGACCACCCGAGCGCGCCAGTCACGGACGCCAACTCCTCTTCACCTGCAACCTCGTCTCCCACAGCAACGGCGCTGCGCACGCATACCTCGCTTTGGACCTTCTTCTTCGTCACTGTCACTTTCTCCTGACGACGAGGACGACGACGAGGAGGAGGAAGAGGACGACGACGACGAGGAGGCCGAGGAGCAGGAGGAGGAGGAGGAGCTGGAGCCGGAGCGGGAGCAGGACGAGGAGGAGGAGGAGGACGACGACGACGAGGAGGACCGGGAGCAGCAGGACGAGCGCCGGGAGCCCGAGTCCGAGTCCGAGCTGCGCCCCGGCGCCCTCCTGGGGAGCCGCTGCTTGTGAGAGCAGGGGTTGGGCGCCAGGGGCTCCGTCCTGGCCGCGACCATGCGCCGGTCGGCTTCGCCCTTCCCGCCGACTCGCTGGTCTCCCGCGGCCGGCGGCGAAACGCCGCTCTTGGGGCTCGGGGGCGCGGCCTTCGCCAGAGCGCCGGCTTCCTCGGAGGACACGGAGTCCTCCCCTGAAGACCGGGGCCCCTCCTTCAGGCTGCCCCTCCTGGCCTTCGCGTCCTCCAGGGCGGCGCCCTTCGCGTCCAGGGGCCGGGGCAGGGGCGTGAGGGGCGCGGCGGGCAGCGCCGCGGGATGCTGCGGCAGGAGGGGGGCGCAGGTCCTCGCGGGCGCCGCCCTGCTCTGGCTGTAGCCGCGCTGCGCCGCCATGAAGGAGAGCTCGGGGTCGCGGAGGATGTGGTAGTCCGTGCGGCTCACGCCGTGCTTAGCGGCCCCGACGAGCAGGTCGCGGTCGTGAGGGCCACACTCCCACCACACGGGCAGGTCGGGGTTCGGGTGGCACAGCTTCAGGCGCTCGAACAACTGCGGGTGGCGCAGCGCCTGCTCCCGCACTTTGCGCAGAAGCTCGATGCGGTACAGGGTCCGGGAAGCACGCTCTTCCGTGATGGGCTGAATGAAGATACTTGGATCCACCAGTTCTACGTTGAAACAGAGCAAAAACGTTAACCTTACAAACACTTCATTACAGATTTAAAACGAATAACGCAACTTCTAAAATGTCCCTCCATTCAGCATCACTGTACAGTTCCCACAATTTCTTTTTAACAGTTTTAAATGCGGAATGTATAAGCTTTAACAGGAAGCACTATAAGTCATATAACACACATAACATACATAACATTGGATCTACACAAAGTAAGTAATTTTTGGAAGTACTGGGCAGAAATTTAATTTTAAGAAATTCCCCATGAACCATGTTTTACTATTCTGTATCTTCATCAAAGAGCAAAACTTACTTGAACTCACTTTTAATATAAATTCAACCTGTTAAATAATGCCCCATAAACAAACGCGAGTCCACATATCCCTAACTGCACTGAGGGAGCGGCACTGCAATGAACTCACCAAAGGCTGACTTACAATTCAAGGGAAGCACAGGGACACTCAGCGAATACTGCCTGAACTACTTGCCTCAGATAGTTCAGTTTAAACATGCCTCACTTATTCCTTTTGATGAGGTCATATCTTTGTGAGCAGAGATACTGGCAAACCAAGGATATATGGAAGCTCCCTGAATGGTCTTTATAACTTTCCTGAAAGCCTAAAGTAGTTCAAAATAAAAAGTTAAAAAGAAGTCATGGACTATGCAAAAATCAGTATGGAACAGCAAACAAGAGTAGGAGTATCCATTCTACTTCCAAGATTTGGGAAAAAAGTGCTCACGTTTCTAACAAGAAAAAGCTTTTTCAATCATCATTTAGTAGTTAACCCTTCCCCTTTACTTTTAAAAATGGAATCAAAACTTATGAACTTATTTACATAGCTTTATATTGCTGATGGGAATTAAGAAGATAAAAAAAGAAATGAGGACCTCTTGGCAACCATAAATAATAAGAGACACAGTATGCCTTATCCGTCTTTGAAAACCAATTTATGGTTACAACAGACCTTAACAAAGACGAAAATCTACTCTGAATTATCTGGTATTTGGGGAACTGAGTGGCTATTCTATTCAGTGGACTGACAACAAATCTGTTAGGAAACAAAACAAGGAAACAGACATGGTATTTAAGTCCTTTTATAAGACACATTTTTACTATGAAATAGGAATAGGAAGCCAATGGGCTTACCAGGCAGATATATTCAACAAAGAATGAAGATAGCTGCTCATAACAGCATTACTAAGAGGAAATGCTAACAGCTTCAAAGGCCATGAAAATTCACCCAGAACAGTTCCTTAGATGAGTATTAGCACCTGCGATTGCCTTTTTTTTTTTTTTTTTAAGGCACTGGGTGATTTTATCTTGCTAAAACCCTTTAAAATGTCTTTTGCATGAAGGCCTCATTCCCTGAGAAATCATCCATATAAATAAGCCCTCTAGCACAGTTCCTATAAGATGGACTAAAAATGAAAGTTAGTGCTGTTTACCAAAAGCTATCCTTTATCTTCCACCTCCCCCAACCATAAATCTAATAAAACATGGGTTATTTTCTCAAAACTCAATGTGTATCTTTATTCTCTTTAGATCTCATTTTAATAGGAATATGAAATAGGGGATCTTTAAGCATAGTTTATTTACAATTCTGAAAAACTGCTGACATACTGAATTAGTATCGAAAATTTCTGATTTTATTAACTATTATCACCCCAAAAAATTCAATAAAAAAAGAAAAAAAGAAAGACAATTAAAAAAAAAAATTCTGAATTTTAATGATTTTGTTTCTTTGACCAAAACAAGGAAAAAACATTTTTATTTTTATTTTTATACAAACCTTCTTTGGAAGGAAGACGGCAAACCCTCCGACACATAGACATGAATGCATACAAATATTTCTCCAAGCTTTCGTCAGTTTTCTTATGTAGCCTAGCCATAGCTCTAAATTTTGTCCAGTCAAATTGGCCTCTGTCAGGATCAAATACCACTCCAAATGTAGACACCACTCTGTAAAAGTCAGCTTCTTCTCTTCTTGTCCATCTATTTTGAATCAGATTTAAGAGAAAGCCATATTGGTTACTGAAATAACCATTTATTAATGCTAAATATAATGACTATAAGCATTTGAAACACTGCAAATGCCCAACACTTTAAAGGGTTAAGTCCAGGGTTATTGTCTTGTAAATACATTTTATAATGCTAGATGACTCACCCAACCAACCATGCTTCTTTTCTTTCAGACAATTATAGTTTTTTGTACACTTACTATGTAAGAAAATATGCACACGATGCAAGATTATATAAGACACGATGACCCTGCCTTCAGGAAAAAGATAAAACATCTCAAACATGTTTATTGTATAAGGCAGTATTTTAGAGTTTTAGGAGTTATAGAAACAAAGGATTTTAGGAGAGCACAGAAGAAGATCAGTTCAGACTTGAGTGATCAGGTAAGGCATCACAGAGTGGCATTTAAGATGGAACAGACTAAGATTAGGGAGGCCATGTTAGGAAGAGGGCACCGAATAAGCAAAGTAGAAAGAAATCTACATTTTTGGGGGGATGATAAATATTCCAGATTAACAAGAAAATGGCTCATACTGGGGACAGATTATGAAACACTCTTGATGCCTGGCTGAAAATAGTTTCTATTCAATAGTTAAAAGCTAATAAAGATATTTAAGAGGGTAATATTTACAGGACTGCTGTGTAAATTAAAGAAACATGAGAAAGTTCTTTAAAAAACATTAACAGGTGATTTTTAAAAAAATCACAATGATGCATTAAGAAGACTAATGTAATGATAATGTAAAAACTATCAGTCTGAGAAACCCATCAAGCCATACGAACCTTGCACCTGAGTGACAGAAGTAGGAATGGGGAAAAAGGGTGGAAGACTACACAGGTCACACACACAAAAGTCGCAGTGCCTACCTTCAAAGAACTTACAACTTAGGCAGACAAAGAAAGGAAAAAAATAAATGTCATTACAATACCTTATGTTATTGTGACAAATGAGTAGTTTGTTTAAATGAGTGCTATAAGAATGCAGAAAACAAAGAGTACCATAAGCTAAACTGGCTGAGAAAAAAATTCGTAAAGGTTTGAACATGTGTTGAGCTCTGAAAGATGGACTAAGTATGGAGTAAAGAGTAGGGAAATGGGCATTATTCCAAGTGACAGGAACAACATAAGCTAGGGTGTTAAGTCAATAATGAGGAGGACATTCTGGCTGAGAGAACAGGAGTGGATAAAACTAGAAATGCACAATGAGGCCTAAATTGAAGAGACTCTTGAACTGAAGCTCAAGAACTTAGACTTTATACCTATACTAAATAAGGAGTCACTGAGTATCATGATAAAATTAGTATCTCTAGGAGATTAATCCAGATACCACCGGCTGAGGGAAAATGTATGTGGTGGAGTAAAGATGGTCACAAATTCTTTCCCAGTCTTCCCATTGAGAAGTATAATCTATTTCCCTTTCCCTTAAATCTTGGTTGATCCTGTGACTTTCTTTGACCAACAGTAGGTGGCAGAAGTGATACTTTTTAACTGCTGATGCTGGCCGTTAAGAAATCTGCCTTTGCCACTAGGAAGGCTCCTTCTTAGATTTGAGCTCCCAGCTGGCAGCCAGCGCCCAATGCCAGCCAAGGGAGTGAGGCCACTTTGGACCTTCCAGCAAATACCATGGAAAGCAGAACTACCTGGTTAACTAACTTAAAAGTGAGAAATGAAAAACTGATGTTATTTCAAGTCACCATGTTTGGGGTAGGCTGTTATGCAATGATAGAGAAGGGAAATAGTTACAGAGGTATCCACTGACAGAGTTAGTATCTGAAATCACGTCTAGAATAGCTAAAATCTAAAGTTCCAGACTAAGTAAAGTCTGGTTATAATGACGTGCTGCAAATGAAAAACACACATATGCATGCACACGCACACACACGTGCGCGCGCACACACACACACACAGAGCGCTTCATCTCCCAGAGAACATCAAAGGGGGCCAGGTTATTGCTAAACATTCCTATTCTTTTCTGTCATTTTTAAGAAGAGGTTAAAGCTTTTGGGATGGGAAAAGTTTGCGTTTTCTTAACGGGGTCTCTTATATGAAGTTTTACCATTTGTTCCCCTTTGACATACTAGTTCCGAGGGTTTTTCCTGTGTACAAAGCATAAATGGACTTGTCTGTCACAGATTCTAATATTTCATAGAAGTCACAATTTAAAATAAGACAGAATGGAATTTATTTTATGTAACTGAAAAGTTTCATTATTAATTCTTGAGCTTGCTCTGTACCTTTATTTTATTCACATCAAACTCTTCAGAAACATGACAAAAGACTGATTAACTGGGAAGTATGGCTAGTAACCATAAGATGCAATAATCTTTATTAGTTTTACCATATTTGTGTATGTATTTAAAGCACTTTGTTTTGACCAACTTCTCTACCTATATACGCTTTTCATGAACTGATTAATCACACTCTAACAGCCTTCAGAATGAACAATTATATTTAGATACTATATATTGCATATTTAATGCAATTTATTGTCTTACCTTTGCTGTCTTTCTATCTTGGCTGCCATTTTAGGATTAAGAGTGGCTTCTTCATAAAGAGGCTGCATGACACTGGCAGGCACTGAGAAAGTAGGTTGGATTTGTTGGATTTGCCTGTTTTTATTAGTACGCTGATATGCAGTGATGAGACGCCTCAAACGCGTGGTTAAAGCTGATTGAGTAGGCCAATAAACTTTATCACCCTCCATCAGCTGACCATCTATATTTAAAGAAACTCATGTCAATTAAAAGAAACTAAGATACAAAATTAAACATACTGTAATGAAGTTTACTAAAGTGGCAAAATTTCCCTACTTTAAATGTTTTCATTTTTCAATCTGATTACATGAAAAGCCAAATCTCTCACCATAAACAAGTTTTAACTACAGCTCTAAAAACATTACAACAAACTTAAAGAGCAACTCCTAATAAGTAGGTCACAGTGGAATAATGAACCACATGTTACCTGTATACTCTGCTTGCACAGAAAATACAACTCTTGCATCACCAGGTCTAATACATCTTACTGCTGGTGAATACTGAAAGCGTTAACGTAAGTTAAAAGTCAAACTGAAATCCATGAGAAGATGAATACTGTAAACTCTTCTATTTGATCCCTTCTTTATTAAATTTACCTCAGTTTAACTGGAATGAAAACATTTTACAAGTCATTAGGGAGGAACTTACATTTTAAAAAATTCAATAGGACAATGCTGAACTTTTAAGCTTGTATACACCCAATACAGTGCAGGATTTCACTGTATATTTCCCGGGTGTGTTATTAAACTAATATACACCATAATCAAGTGGTAATCTATTCATGCTAAGCTAATCTCCTCTTTAGTTCCTAGTGTAACTACGGAAGAGTGAGGCACATTTCCCCTGGTTCCTAGGAGGTAATGAGTGTACTCTAGTGACAGTGCCTTCCTATCTTGCCGTCACAAAGAAGGCGAAGACCCTGCACAGAAAGGCTTTGCAGAAATTAAATGAGTAAGAATGGTCCCTAATGTGCATATGGAACTAATAACAAGCTGAATGAATTACTGAATTAACACTTTAATGATGAAATCTCACATACAAGTCTAATGATCAAGCAATAAAAAATCAGCTTCCAGTCTATAAAATCTCACTGAGTCACTATATAAAAATTTGCAAGTAAAAATATAGTTAAATTCCCAACTAGTATGTCCAATAACGATTACGACTCTCTGCAACAAAAATTTCACATATATTTGAAATATTACAAAACTTTATTAGTCTTTGATTTCATGGTACCATGAGAATGTGAATTTACAATAATAAATAATTAAATGCAATTTACCTCCATCTGCTATAACAAGATCTCCTGGTGAGGAAACATCATCCTTTTAAAAGAAAACAGAAATTGTCACAGGGCAGCTGGGTTAAAAAACAGATAGGAAGAAAAGCAAATCAAACTTCTTTAAAATAGAACTTTTTGCTATAGAACTTTTAATGATTAATATAGCAAAAATAAAAATTATAATTTGTTCTTGGTCTTCAATTTTTTTTACTTATTTTTTTCTTATTTAAAAATGTATCCTTATTGTTGAAAATATTCTACATATCCCCCTTTTCCCCATTGGCCCCTTGCACCCGGCACCCACTCCCTGCCCCAGGCCTTCACCATACTATTGTCTGCGTCCATGGGTTATGTAATTTGTTGTTCTTAATTCTCACCCCTTCATATTTCTCTGTTGCCTTTGACATTTAGACCAGTCATTACTAAAATTATTTCCCTTCCTATGATTACATTTAAGTCAGTTTCTTTTCCTCCATCCTTCCTCTAACTGTAAAAACAGCCCAGGTTTACAACTGTTTTTCCTATTGTTCTATATACCAGCTCTCACATAATTCATTCATTCTCATATTTGGTTATTAGAAAACCTTCAAATCTTTTCTTTTTAATCTTGAAGAGTTTGCTTGTGTTATATACCTAATTTTTATAAGCTAACAAAGCATCTTTTAGGTATCTCAACATTATTATAAACTTAACATATTTGTAACTGGTGATTTTATTCCAATGACTACTAGTTTGCATTATTTCAGAAAAGCCTAATTTTAGAATTCTCATCCCTTTATAGGCGGGTCTTTTTTCACTGGTTGATTTTAACACCTTCTCTTTGTTTGGTATATCTACAGTTACAGCAGGACATTTCTTAAGAGTGGATTTAATTTTACTTATCCTGACAAGATTCACGTTATTGCTTGAATCTGATGATGCATAAAGTTCAGAAAAATTCTCCACTGATCTCTCTTACAAATGGTTTTCTCCCAAGTTGAAACGGTAATCAAAAAACTCCCAGAACACAAAACCACTGGTCCAGATGGCTTCACAGGGGAGTTGTACCAAACATTCAAAGAAAAACACCAATCCTCCTCAAACTATTCCAAAAAATCCAAGAGGAAGGAACCCTTCCAAGCTCTTTATACGAGGCCAGCATTAGCCTAATTCCAAAACCAGATAAAGACACTACAAAGAAAGAGAATTACTGGCCAATCAATATCCCCAACGAGTATAGATGCTAAAATCCTCAACAAAATATTAGCAAATAGGATCTAGCAATATATTAAAAAGATAGTAAACCATGACCAAGCAGGATTCATTCCAGGGATGCAAGGCTGGTACAGTATTCGCAAATCAATAAACGTGATACATCACATAAACAAATTGAAAGACAAAAGTCACATGATCATATCAATAGATACAGAAAAAGCATTCAATAAAATCCAACACCCACTTTTTATAAAAATTCTCAGCAAAGTGGGAATAGAGGGAACATACTTCAACATAATAAAGGCTTATTGACAAACCTACAACCAGCATCACACTCAATAGGCAAAAACTAAAAGCATTCCCCCTAAGAACAGGAACAAGACAGGGGTGTCCACTTTCACCCTCTTATTCAACATAATACTGGAAGTCCTAGCCACAGCGATCAGACAAGAAGAAAACATAAAAGGTATCAAAATTGGAAAGGAGAAAGTAAAACTGTCATTATTTGCAGATGACATTGCACATAGAAAATCCTAAAGACTCCACCAAAAAACTACTAGATTTAATAAATGAATTCAGCAACACAGTAGCAAGATACAAAATTAAAACCTGAAAATCGAAGGCATTTTTATACACCAACAATGAATTCTCAGAAAGGGAAACTAATTAAAAAATCCGATTTAACACTACAACAAGAAAAATTAAGATACTTAGGAATAAACTTAACCAAGGAGGTAAAAGACCTGTACTCAGAAAACTACAAGACATTGCAAAAAGAGACAGAGGAAGATATAACTAGTGGAAGAATATACCATGTTCATGGATTAGAAGAATTAACATCATTAAAGTGTCCATACTACCGAAAGCAATCTATAAATTCAATGCAATCCCTATTAAAATACCAACAGTGTATTTCAGATCTAGAAAAAACACTTCAAAAATTTATATGGAACCAAAAAAGACCCCGAATAACCATGGCAATCTTGAGAAAGAAAGACACAGTTGGTGGGATCACAATACCAGATATCAAGTTATACTACTAAGCCACTGTAATCAAAACAGCCTGGTACTGGCACAAGGACATGGAGATCAGTGGAACAGGACAGAGAACCCTGAAATCGACCTAAGTCATTACGCTCAATATTTGACAAAGAAGGCAAGAACATACAATGGAGTAAAGACAGTCTCAACAATAAATGGTGATGGGAAAATTGGGAAGGTACATATAAAAAAATGAAACTAGACCACCAACTTACACCATATACAAGAATAAACTCAAAATGGATAAAAGATTTAAATGTAAGGCGTGAAACCATAAAAATCCTAGAAGAAAACGTAGGCTGCAAAATCTCAGACATCTCTCGTAGCAATATGTTTGCCGATACATCTCCTAGGGCAAGAGAAACAAAGGAAAAAATAAACAAATGGGACTACATCAAAATAAAAAGCTTCTGCACAGCAAAAGAAACCATCAATAAAATGAAAAGGGAGCCCACTGTATGGGAGAATATATTTGCCAATGACACATCTGATAAAAGGTTAATATCCAAGTACATAAGGAACTCATACAACTTAACAAAAGGAAGACAAACAATCCAATTAAAAAATGGGCAATGGACCTAAATAGACACTTCTCCAAAGAGAACATACAGATGGCCAAGAGACATGGGAAAATGCTCAACATCGCTAATCATCAGAGAGATGCAAATTAACACCACAATGAGGTATCATTTCACACCTGTAAGAATGGCTGCCATCAACAAATTAAAGAACTACAAGTATTGGTGAGGGTGTGGAGAAAAGGGAACCCTGGTACACTGCTGGTGGGAATGCAGACTGGTGCAGCCACTATAGAAAAGAGTATGGAGGTTCCTCAAAAAATTAAAAATTGACCTGCCATTTGACCCACTACTAGGAATATATCCTAAGGAACCCAAAACACCAATCACAAAGAACTTAAGCACCCCTATGTTCATAGCAGTGCTATTTATAATAGCTAAGATCTGGAAACAGCCCAAGTGCCCATCAGTAGATGAGTGGATAAAAAAGCTGTGGGACATTCACACCATGGAATACTATGCAGCTGTAAAAAAGAAGGATCTCTTACCCTTTGGGACAGCATGGACAGAACTGGAGAGTATTATGCTAAGCAAAATAAGCCAATCAGAGAAAGACAAGAACCACATGATCTCACTTATATGTGGAATAAACAAAATAACCTGATGAACTAAATAGATCCAGAGACACAGAAGTATGGAACAGGCTGAGTGATCTCAGAGGGAAGGCGGGGGTGGAGTGGGTGGAGAGAAATCAATTAAAGAACTTATATGCTTATATGCATAACCTATGGACACAGACATTGATATGGGGAAGACCTGAGGGTGGGATGGATGTGGGGTGCAGGGGATCAATAGGGGGAAAAAGGGGACATCTGTAATACTTTCAACAATAAAGGTTTAAAAAAAAGGGTTTCTTCCTTATGCTCTCTGATGTCTCCTTCTGGAATGCCTATTACACATACTGCAGAAACACTATCATGCTATTCTTTTTGTCTCTAAAACGTTTTTCATGTAATCTACTGTGCTGGTTATTGATTTATTGCCTCAGCTCTAAATATACTGCCTCTCTCGATGCCTTTTGCTAGCCCTAAGAAAACAGATCTGGGCTCTTTAAATAATTTTTCTTAGCCAGTCAGTGTGGTAAGTTCTGTCAGTAGTGGGAGCTTGAGAGACACTGTAGGAGGAAAGAGGTTTGACTTCCAGATTCTGGTGGGTTTCCCCACTGCTCAGCTCCCATGGCACACACAGCTTCCCCAGCACCACTTCCTCTAGTTCAGGCAGCTTCTTTAGCACCTGCTGGCTGGCAGCTCTCTCTAGAAACCTCCTCTTGGAGCCCCAAGGCTACCAAGAGCAGCAAATCCTACCTGACAACTATAACATCACTTAGTCTTTCACCATGGTCTCATACATATAAGGGAAATTCCTCATCTCTTTTAACATCACCTGCCCCACTTCACAGATTATTTTCTGCATTCTCATCCAATTCCTGTCCTTCCTTTGGATCTGATACGAACAGAGCACTTCAAACTACACTTCAGCAGTCCAGAATTTCTCTAGGCCCCACTCCCTATTGCAAACATTTTGTCCGTATAGTTCCTATTTGTTGCTGTGTAATTTTTGTATCTAGTTCTGACTCTGCTTTGGGATTCTGGCCCTGGACACTGTGTTTCTTAGCTCCTATGAGCATAGTTAGTGGCAAAACTCCATTTCACCCACATGTCCAAACCAGCCTCCAACTTGTCGAAAAGGGGAGATCAGGCAAATTCTGAATGATTATTAGTGAAATCTGTCAACCTAAGTTGATAACTAACTAATCTTCTGAGGAACAGAATTATGTGTAATGAAAACATGAAGAAAAAGCACAGAAAAGAAAAAGCAAACAAAAGAAACCACAGAACAACTAATATTGAGGATTTTAAAATATGATCCAAAGCATACCTCTGTATCATCTTTAAAGAAAGCTGGGGCAGGTTTGTATTCTGGATCTTCCACATCCCTGTTAAAACACCAACAAATGCAATAATAATTGTACTGGACTTAAATTTCTCAACAAGACAAACAAGTGGAATCTTGTGGAAAGGACTTTTTAATGTCTTAGAAGTCAGACTGAAGTCTCTGTTCTTTGGCCAGGGGAAATCAAGCCATGGCATAAAGACTGTTATATGGCAAGTCAGAAGAAATTTCATTTTAATTTACTCATACTGCCACTCATACTCACTTTTAAACATGGAACTATTAATCTTAACACAGTCTCTTAGTTTCCTCTTTTGGTAAGATAATAGAAAGACCTTATAACTGGTATAATGAAACTTTTATTTCTGTTCAATTGTAGCTTTCTTCCCTCTTATGCTCCTAAATGTAATGGCCTTAATGGCCATGACTATTAGAAATGGAAAAATAAAAGACTCATCAAAAGAAAGAATGTGGGGCACTCTCTTCCTTGATCCTACTCTGTGACACAGAGCACGATGGCGTTGACAGAGATATGGCGAATTCATGACCGAAGTGCACATACCCATCCATGTAATCATTCGCCCTCTGTTCCGCAGCTACTGCTTTCTCGTCAGGCTTCCCCACTCTTTCCAAGAAGCATAATGCCGGGTCTGCTCGGATAGTGTTATATTTCTCATATCCTGGAAAGATCACCAATGATCAAAGTAAAAGAGATAAAAGAAAGATGTATAAATACAAGCATCCCTCATACTTATGGTGGATGATGTTCCTGGCCTAAAGCGACCATCTATTAAAAGGATACATGTTTTCTAGAAATAAACATAAATATTACATGACCTGGTATTATGTATTTGACAATTTGAATTTATCTGTTCAAATGAAAAAGAGGAAGAATTGATCAAACACACACAACACACTTCACATCAGAACTCTTGCTGACATGTGGAGCTGTGTGAGACATCCAGGGGGGCAGTTCACGAGTGCCACTCTCCATAAGGAAAGGCAGTGACTGACATACAGTTTGGTAGTATATGTTTTATATGATATATATAATAACATGAATGTGGCTGCAATAGAACTGTAAGTGGGAATCAATAAACAGAACTAGCTGAATAACACTACACATAAAAAAAGACTCCACCAACCTTACTTTTCACTTACCATGTTTAAAAACTCCAATAAGGAGTGACTTATCAGCATCAAAATCCCACCATTCAGCAGGAACTTCTGAGTGGTCTGGTTCTGGGACCCAAACATCGATGTCACTTAAAAATAAAGCATAACATGGCATTATGAATTACTACAAACAAGTCAAAGAAGAGGAAAAATTTTACCTATGTTGTAAAGGATTATGAATTTTTTATCAAAAGGGTAAGATTTTTATTTCATTGATTTTTTTTTTAATATTCCATAATTGCCATTTAATTTTGAATTAAAATCACGAAACTATACAATATCAACAGTTACCATAAAATGAATTAATATTCTTAAGCTCAACAGAAGAAATAAGTTTCAACAAGATTTACTTCACTCTTAAGTAATCATATTATTTCCACCGATTTCCCTTAGATATAGACAAAGGGCTCCTTTGGAAAGTAAACTTATGTCAGCAAGTTTACAAAAATCACCTGGTTTAAATATTTCATTTTGTTTGTGATGAAATTGAGGCCCTAAAAGGGCAAATAAATTGCATTAGGCTATAAAACAAGTTATCTCTTCTAGACTGCTCTTGCCAAGTAAAATCACACTGAAAAATTACAAATGCTCACAAGGAAAGGAAAATGGCAAGTGTTTTTTTTTTAATAATTTGATCAAAACACTCAAACTGCTATTTTATGCCATATATATATATATAAAACACTATGCCACAAAATGAAAATGTAATAAGTAATAACTATAAAATATCCATAGTGCTCCGGTAATCTGGCTATTTTCATGAATATGAAATAACTCTGGCACTTATAATTCTGCGTACATAATTTCCTTTTACATTGCTTATCACTTGAAATTATTTTCCCAGAAACCTTCTGCAAGTAACATGTATAAACACCTTTAAAGAGGTGTACAGAAGGACTGAAATACTCACTTCTTAACACAGTGATTCAAGCCAAAGTCTCCTTTAGGCTCATATAAAGCTAATGTCTACAATAAGTATCATTCATTTATATGTACAACATTCTTATACCTTATTCAACAGGCGAAGAAGGGGTAGGAATTAGGTAGGGTAAATTACCCCAGGAAATCAAATATTCTAATTGCTAATTGCCCTCTCTAACATTCACGAATTATCAATTTTCAAAGAATCAGAAATGAAACTATAAAACAATATAAATGATATTATGTAGAATTTCACAAGTTAATTAACAAAGACATATAGATATGAAGAATTGGGGAGTTTCCTACTTATAATTAAGTCATATGGCAAAACTTCATTAGTAAGTTGGTTGATTTTGGGAACTCAAACTTTCATATAGAAATAAACTAATAAATGCTCAGTATGTTCACTAGAAGCCCTTATTTAACCACTAATATAGTTGAAACAAAGAACATTAAAAAAGACAGACTTACATGTTTTATAAATAAATAAAATGTTAAAAAATGGGTAAGAAATTACTTTTATTTTCCACACGTTTTGCTAGCAGAAAATGTTTTAACCCAAGAAATATGGAGAAATGGATGGAGACCTGTCATATGGCAAAGTTGAAAAATATAGTTAAAGAAGGTTAACTGTATCTCTGATTGGTTCCTCACTAGGGATAAACAAAGTATAAGCTCTAAAAGATAAAGAGAGAAAAACACTGGAGATAGGATGCCACAAGGAAGAAAGTGGGTCAGTGAGTTCTCACCAACCATCAGGTGGAACTGCCTGTGGAGAAAAGGATACACACCTATTGTTCAAACATAAGCGCCGTCTGCATGCTGAGTGTCCACTAACCGCTAAGGAATGGAATACAGTAAGGCGCATGTGCTCCACTTATTTTTTATAAAAATGTTGTCACTGATTTCTAGAGAGAGAGCAAGGGTGAGGGATAGAGAGAGAGAAGCATCACTGATCGGCTGCCTCCTGCACACCTTTCTACTGGGCAGGATCAAGTCTGCAACCCGGGCATGTGCCCTGACCAGGAATTGAACCGTGACCTCTCGGTTCCTGGGTCGAAGCTCAACCGCTGAACCACACTGGCCGGACTGTGATCTTCTTACTGATTTCTGTTTTGAAAGATTCGGTTCCTATGCTATGTCTTGCATAAAGCATCCTTTAACTTCCAAAGGCTAGATCATTCATTCAAAATGTAGTTAAGCAGCTCACTATGTGCCAATGATGGCAATAATCAGACAGACATACCCCTGCCCTTGAGAAGATATACCTGCCATACTGTGTGATGAATGTGGTGACAGGGTACTCTGGGCATGTGCCTAACCCAGACTTGAGAGGTAAAGAAAGGGTGAGTTGATGGCAGCTGGGCAATAAGAGGAGGAAACACTGTTCCAGCAAGAATGCAAAGGCCTGGAGGCATTAGCAATCATGGGACATTTGAGAGATGTAGAACTGAAGTTCAGACCAGCAATAGGGGCTGGAGATAAGATTTGGAAGATATCAGTATTTAGAAATGAAAACTGAAGTCATAGAAAAGATGAGAATGCCCAAGAAAGAGTAAGTGACAAGAAGAGAGACGTATGTGAAGGCATAAAAGACAGGTAGAAGAGGCAGGTAAAAACAAGCAAGTGGGAAGGTAAGTGGAGGGGGGAATATGGTTAGAGGAGAGGTGGAAGGGTCTTCTTAAAGAGCAGGAAAGTGGATTTACTAGTGGTTTTTGATTAATCTCATTAGGGATCGATGCTCACAAATTTGAAATGAGTCATTTGAGCAGGCTTTACTTGATTTTCTTCAGTAATGTTCAACTGCTCAGATGTAGACAAGAAGTAAATTAATATTTGGGATTATCCTGAGCTGGGATTGTGCCACGTATGTGCAACAGATGGAAAGGCAAGCAAAGGATTTTAGTTACTGATTAGACTGTGGGATGATAGAATATAGGCTGACTCACATGGAAAGGGTGATGGAGAGTGAGTAAGTGGTAAGATGAAAGACACTGTGCTAAAGTTAGACAATCAGGGTGAAAAGTACCTGAGTTAAGTGATTTGAAACAAAGGAAGTGACTGTCGAAATTTAAGAAGTAATGCTGTTACTGAGGATGGCAAGACTAAGTACACAACTGCAAGTATGTGGCTGTGGTGAAGACAAAAAAGATGACTAGATAAAAATGAAGGAACTGAGAAACTGGGGTGTTGGATGGATCATACGTGAACATAAAAGTCAGTCAACATAAAACCTCTTACACTGCAGTTAGAAGAATGAGTTCAGAAAGGATAAGCTTCAGATCTGGTGGCAGGAAACCACAATACTGCTATCATTGGTACTGTTATTATGTTATAACTTTTAGTGGCAAATGTAAAGATGAGATTAATAGAAGGTCACAAATCGGTAAAAGTTCATTCTCTAAGTTTGGTGGATTTTTCTTCTTGTGAATTTCATTGATTAACTAGCCACTTATACAGGTACAATTTTTTAACCTCATCTAACTGAAAAACATAAACAAGCTATTTCATTTACCTTGCATCAACTCCATCAAATACTTTCTGACACTCATTTCCAATGACTTCTTGCTTCAGGTAGTAGAGCATTCTTACACGAAGCAAAACCCTAAAGGTGAAGAAAAACAGGTAAAAGACACAAAGATATTAATTACTAAAGAAAATCCATCCTTTGGGTTTAAATTAGAAAAAAATTTGTATGTAGAATTTTCGTAATGAAATAATAATAATTAGTTCTGATTAAATAAATCTCATTACTACCATATATATAAAATAGGTTTCTCCAAAATCTTCACAGTCATCATTATTTAATATCCAAGTAAGATACAATGAGATCATTTGGAGGCCAGTTTTATTTCTCTCTCTCTTGATGGAAAGAATGACAGGAGAGGCACTATGATTTGTGGAAGTATACCCTTTAAGATTAAGATTAGGATTGGCCCTAGACCAATCCTCAAAACCAGCATGCTTTGCCCGGCCAGGCGTAGCTCAGCTGTTGAGCATCAACCTAGGATCCAGGAGATGGTGGTTCCATTCCTGGTCAGGGCACATGGCCAGGTTGAGGGCTCGATCCCCAGCGGGGGGTGAGCAGGAGGCAGCTTATCTATGACTTTCATCATTGTTTCTCTCTCTCTCTCTCTCTCCCACCCCCGAAATCAATAAAGATATATTAAAAACAAAACAAAAAAGCATGCTTTAAGGTTGTTAATAAATTCAGAAAAATAAACTTATAATGAGCTATGTTAAAAATACCCCACTACTCACTTATTACAGTGGTGTTTTATATGCTTTTTATAGCCCTCATCTTGAAGTAGTTGCTCAGGATTATATTTTCGAAGCCATTCTGCTTTCTGTATATCAAATGAGCTTGTCTGGGTCTTTACTTTCTTCCCTTTTCGTCCCCTGGGTACAGGGGCTGACAGGCCTGTTGAAATGAGAAGCATTGTGAAATCAGGGATAATTTGTATAAAGATCTGCAATTTGAAAGATAAAAAATATCTTTAAAATATTTGAAAGATAAAAATATCTTTTAATATAATAAACTTCTGGAGAGTCACAGAGACCTGTATAGGCTATACAAAGATCTTTAAAATATTAATGGTAACAATACTGATCCAATCACAAGATGATGGGTCAACATGATTATACACATATTAAGACAACTTCCCCCAATAATTCTTCTTTTTCAAATGTAAAAACTGAAAGATCAAACTTTTCCCTCTGCTTTACTTTTACTTCCTTAGTCATAAAATAGTAAGTTTTGGCCTGGATTATCAAAACTGATTTGTGGGTTCCTGTTTGAGAGCTAAATTCATTTTATTTATTTCTTTGACATTTTTGTTGTGAAATATTTCAAAAATACAATAAATGGTTCCACTCTTAATATTAATATATCCTATATTCGGTCAGTTGTATTGAAGGAAGTAATAATTAGTTGAAGTCTACTTTACTCCTTCCTCTCCAGAGAGAATCACTACTCTGAATTTGTTTTTGCATTACATGCATATTTATACTCATATGTTGGAGAAATTATAGTATTTAAGTTTTCAGACATTATTGATTGACTACTCTTGATAAATATTTTTTGGGATGTATACTTGATGACTCATGAAACTAATTCATCCATTTTAATTGCTGTGTAAGAATCTAGTGTATGACTATACACCTCCTATTAATCTTCAATGACGCTTGAGTTGGTTTCTCTTACAATTTTTCACAATTACTACTCCAGAAGTTTGGACTCCTCCTTTTAATTCTTACCTCATGTATCTTTTCCTTGCTGTTTTCTACAGGCTAGAAGTTCCATCACACTGTGAACAGAAGCACTATGTAGATTTGTCCTTTTATCCTTAAAACTTTGGCAGGTTTTGCCTTGATATTTTGAGGCTATTTTGCTTGATGCATACAAGTTCAAACTTTGTTTTATGGATTGGTGTTTTTTATGATGTAGTGTCCTTTTTTAATACCAATCAATTTTTTATGATGTAGTGTCCTTTTTTAATACCAATCAATTTTTTAATACCAAGCAATTTAATACCACCTTAAATTGTATTTTGCTCTATATTAACATTGTTTTGCATTCTAGTCCTCACCTTTGTTGGTTTGGAAACTAAACAATGCATATTTAAAAGCATATATACTTAAATTTTCCTAATAACACAAGTAGACATTCTATATCCTTAAACTTTTCCCTAACAAAGTTATCTCGAATTCATCATTTAATCCTATTTGCTCTTTCATTTTTGCTAATTACAATGTAACTTATAATTTAAAAGAGGTCTGTTTGTGGTTTGAATGTTTCTAGAACACTTTACTCTTCTTTCAAAATCAAAATATATTTGAAATATCTTTGAAGATATTAATGAATTTTTAAAAAGCTGTCCTCTCCTACTATAATCCTTGTTGACTTCAAGGTCAATTTACAGGTGTCTCTTTACTATCTCTCATATTGGAGACTTTCCTCAGACAACTGAGAGCCTGGGTTGTTAGCTCATATTTAAGAATGAGAGTCCAAAAAATTAATAGGTAATCTGAATGAGTGGAGCTTACTGCTGTGGACTCATTGAAGGGTAATCTCACTGGTTTTTTCCCTGTAATTATCTTTAGGTTTTGGTCTGGTCAGATTCACCAAAGGAAATTCCTTAGTGTTCTTCCTTGAGTATGGTCTTGTCTAACATAGAGATTTTCATTTAACGCCATTTAGTAGCTCCAAACCTTCACCATCAGTGCCTCCAGGAACGCTCTATTTTATCCTTTCCAGAGATAAGCTATCAGGCAGTCTTCATCCTGGCTGCCTGGGCTTGAAGAGGGTATTTAGGGATCTGACCCCATTCTAATCAAAGCCCTAGTCTTTAACATCTGCTTCCATATGTTCCAGATATCACAAACTCCTGATGATCACAAACTTTTGGATTATCTGTGCAGAACATGAGTGTGTTGTTGCCATTCCTACTGCTGACCTAAGATTGGGTCTCTGCAGTTGATTAAATTCACCACTAATCTATTTGTTTCTAGGTTCCAAAAACTTTGTTGCTATTTCTTCTTCCATTCTCTCCACTTCTGAGGGTTTATGCCTAATTATTTTTAATTATGGAGTAAATATATACAAAAATAGTTGGAATAATATGATGGATCACCATGGCCCATCAACTAATTTCACTAATTATCAACTCATGGTCAATATTGTTTCAACCATATCTTGTTAACTCCCTAAGCTCCCAAATTATTCTGAAGTAAATCTAAGACATCAGTCATTATATTAATATGTTTCTTTTAATCATATATAAAAGGCTTTCTCTAGAAAAAAAAACACTACAATACCATTATCAGCCCTAAGAAATGCAATACTGCTTTCCTTAATGTTTAGTATTCAATTTTACAATTATCTAATAAAAATAACTTAAAAATTTCTGCTGGGTTGTTTTAATCAGGACCCAACAATGGACCACACACTAGAACTGACTATAGACCCTTAAATCTCCTTTAGGTCATAGCAGGGGTTTTCCATCTCAGCACCATATATATTTGCTCCTGAACTTACTATGGGGGTTATGTTCTGATAAACCCATTTTAAGTTGAAAATGCAGCTCTGCTGGGCGTGGCTCAGGAGTTGAGCATCGACCTAGGATCCAGGAGATTGTGGTTCGATTCCCGATCAGGGCACATGCCCGGGTTGTGGGACTGATCCCTAGTTGTGGGCGTGCAGGAGGCAGCCAATCAAATGACTCTCTCATCATTGATGTTTCTATCTCTCTCTCCCTCTCCCTTCCTCTATCTGAAATCAATAAAGATATATTAAAAAAAAAAGAGAGAGAAAATGCATGTAACATTCCTAACCTACTGAACATCATAGCTCAGCCTGACCTACCTTAGCTCAGAACACTTACATTAGCTTCCAGTTGGGCAAAATCACCTAACACAATGAATACACTACAGAGTATTGGTTGTTAACCCTCATGATCACGTAGCTGACTGGGAGCTCTGGGCCCTCCCGCTGTCCAGCATTACGAAAGAGTATTGTGCCATATATTGCTAGCCTGGGAAAAGATAAAAATTCAAAATTCCAAGTATGGTTTCTACTGAACGCGTATCACTTTCGCACCATCGTAAAGTCTAAAAATAATAAGTAAAACCATCATTAAGTTGGGACCAGGTGTATTTGTATTTTGAGCTGCATAGCTCTTCATTGTTGGCACTATCTGTGGACTCTTGGCCTCTACCAACTAAAGGCTAATAACATGATCAAAGTGATGACAACTGGGTGGGGATGGGATTCAGGTCCAAAAGCATGTATGGTTGAGAACCACTAGTTTATAGATACCTTATGTATTTCATAACCTACCAATACTTATTTGTTGAAGAAATTAGGACTTTTGCCTGTAGAATTTATCAAGCTTAATGCCTTAAATTGTTTTCTTTATGGACATAAGTAGGGTTTCAAGGAAGAGTGAAATTATATTTGTGTGACTCTTCCATCTTTACTGGAAGTCAGCTCTTCATGTTAATTTCACTGACTCTTATTAAGATAGGCCTCAAAAGAAGACTATTCTAAAATAGTTGCTTTTTGTTATTTTCCAACTAGGCACTTAGTTTATTTACATCACAGTACTTAGCACAATCTGCACTTAATTAGTTAATTTACCTATTTTCTTATTATTTCTATCTACTTAGCCAGAATGTTTCTTCTTATATTCCGAGAACAAGGAGCATGTACAGGGCATTTTAACAGGTTATTTGTTGATGAAATAAAACAAAATTTAACACAAATTTAAGGGCTCAGTAATCTTTATAGAAAATTCAATTATTTTATGCAGAAAAAAATGCTCTGTTAGCAATCCTGTGGAGAAAAAGATACTTGTATACCACACATTGGACTGTAAATTGGTAAAGCCACATTTGACAGCAAATCAAAGTATTTATGGAAGTGTAAAATGTATATCTGTTTCCCAAACTTTAATTAACATACAAATTGCTGAGGAACTTGTTAAAATGTAGACTGAGATTCAATAAGACTGAGGCCTAAGATTCTGCATTTCTAAGCAGCTGAAAGGAGATGCTGATGCTATTAACCATAGACCACATTTTAGGTACTAAGGCTACATATATACTTCAACAATTCTATTTCTTGACATTTACTTTAGTGAAACATTTATTCATGTGCACAAGAGGAATGTACAGGATCTTCATTGAAGCTTATTTTCCACTCATCTAAAATTGAAAATGTAAATGTCCATTAAAGGAGATGCCAAGTAAATTATGGAATATCCACACTTTAGACAACTAAGTAGGAGTTTAAATAATAAGATAGTCTGTATGAATACAAATGGGAAGACTCCTAAGACATACTATTGGGTCAACAGCTTGCAAGCCTATACATGTTTGACAACAACATGTAAAAACCAACAAAACTGATAATATTGGTATTTTCTAAGTTGGAACTTGAATTGAGGGTGAAGGTTAAAGGTTATTTAACATTGTAATACTACAAAACTTTATAGGGTATTACGTTAAGTACTAATTACACGTATAAAAATAAATTTAGCCCTGACTGGTGTGGCTCAGTTGGTTGGGCATTATTCTGTGTACCAAAAGGTTGCTGGTTCAACACCTGGTTGGGGAACATGCCTGGGTTGTGGGCTCGATCCCTGGTGGGGGGCTTGCAGGAGACACATTGATGTTTCTCTCTCTCATCCCTCCTCACTCTCTAAAAATCAATAAAAGTATGGAAGGGAGGGAGGGAGGGAGGGAGGAAGGAAGGAAGGAAGGACGGACAAAATGAAATAATGTTCTTACCTAGATGATTCTGTAGCTCTCGAGTTTGTCCATCTTCAGTTGGAGTAATGAGATCCCATATGAAGCCTTTGATTTTCTCATCTCCTCGGTAGTGAACAAGGCAATATGCTAAGAGGGCTCGGCAAATTATTTCTACATCATGCTCATTTAGCTGTCTTTTAAAACGACCATGAGATAGAATCTCTCTCCATCTGCCCCATCTGATTAAAAAAGGTATATTTACATTATTATTAAGTCAAGTTCTAAAGAAAAGCATATATCATGGACAAAAAACATGAAAACTGCAAAAAACACATTTTCTCATTAATAGGATTTATCTAATCAAGTTTCTCCCCCATGAGTAAAATGCAGAACCATGGTATAGTAAATTCTAGTATATTTTATTCCTTAATGGAGAGTATTATTCTTTCTGTATTCCTAAATATTCAAATCTGAGAACAAAGAGTTTCACTTTAGTGATACATTTATAATTTAAAACTTAAGAAGGTCACCTCATTCTGGTATTAAATATACGTTAAACATATAAATTCAGGATACTTTAAAAATAACTTTTTTTTATTTTAACAAATTAAAAATATACTATAATATAGTGTATGTTTTCTGTAACTTTACATAGCAGACTACTAACAGCAAATGTTAAAAATAATATTTACCCATAAACCAGCAGATTTTTCTCTACTCTAAAGCATTCAGTTCTTCCATAGCCATTGGAACGGTCACAGGGTCTCCGTAGTTTGGGCTTTTCTTCTCCTTCACTTTCAGCTTCAGATAATTCGGCCAATTCATCTTTTGTGGCACTAAAGGGTCTTGTTTGCTTCCTAATTCTCGGAGTGTCAATAACCAAGCTGTTCTGTAAAATTTAACAGCTATTACTTGAAGGTCCTTTTACTATTTGGCTTATAACATTGTCTTACATTTTCACCTTTCGTATAGTATGAAAAAGAAAATAATTAGAGAAAGCGAGAAAAAGAAATTACTAATAATTTTACCAACTTAACAAATCAACTGAAAAAATTTTATATTCCTTTAAAATTCTTATTACCATACATACATAATTTTATGATATTACAGTAATAGGGCAAAAAATAATGGTATCTGGTTTTATAAGTAATATGAAAGTTATTGTATTATACATCTGAAATAACCATAAAATATATTTTAAACTGAATTTATGGATCATGCTTCACCTAATTAACAATTTAATTTAGATTGTTTAAAATTTTTAATATAAATAATGCTAAAGTAAATCTTTGTGATCTAAGTTTATCCTGAAGATAAATTCACAAGAAGGGCAGTATGTAAGAATAAAAATACTGGTCAAAGGACATGAATATTTTCCAGATATAGAAATATGTTTCAGTGCTTTCCAAAAGTTACTCTAATACACAAAAAGCAAAATAATAAGTGTATGAACTCACTATGTTCAATTTAGCTTAATTCATTCAAAATCACCGAAGTTTACATACTTTTCACCTTAATGAGAAATTTCTCTAAGTTAAGCACTATATTATGGGCTGCAGATATAAAGATAAATAAGACAGCTTTGCTCATTAGGAATTGGTAGTCTTGAGAGTCAGACTAATGTGGAAACAAATGCTATTCAGGATGGAATATCTTATGATACAAGATGGGTACAATTGAATGGATCATCATTAACAGAATCTGACACTAAGACAACAAAGATAAATAAAAAGAACACATGATTTAAAGACATTGAAAAAAACTTTAAAGACACACATTGTAATTTTAGGGACATAAATAATACCCCAAATTAAACTTAATTTGCATTATAACTTATCATGACATATATCATGAGTATGAAATTGAAGCAGTGTCTGACTCAAAATGTGATTATTCTAGTAACCTACATCAATTTACTGATGCAGAAAAACTTATTTTGGTAAATACACAGTTCATTACCTTAAACTATAATAATATTACCAAATTATCCCCAAGAGATAATATTTCTAAAAAAGAAATACTTACTCTACCACTGATGGTATCTATATCTATTTCTGCCTTTTTAGCCCATTTTTGCCAGAAATTGGGATCATCTAAGGAAATATCTGTCCGATTTCCAGATGCCACAAAACTCGCCTGAAATACAGAATGGCAGTTTTTCAAAATGTTTTAAAGCTAGAGGAAAAATCTATCAAAGCATATTTAAAACATTCTGTCCTCACATTTACTATGAGTAGGATTTGAAATTTAGCATTCAAGCATTTATTCAAAGAGTGTTTCAAATGTAATGGTCTGAAATGTAGCATGACGTCTGCTTAAGGCAACAAAGATAAGTTCTATGACTAGTATGTTTTGTTTAAATTAACTAGATTTCCGGAGAGAAACAAGATGGCAGTGGAGGTAACAGCTCTACCCGCCGCCTCCCGCAACCACATCAAAATTGCAACTAAATAAAATACAGAACCACCATCACTCAGAGCCTCCTGAGATCTGGCTGAGCAGAAGCACCGCAACCAGGGAACTGAAGAAGCACTGAGACTGGAAGGAGGGGCGGAGACGCAGGCAGGTTGGGGCTGGATGCAGAAGCGGCCATGGGCCCACCCACGATGCCGCGGGTTAAACCCAGGAGGAGATCTCAGGAGGGGAGGTTTACTGGAGGACTGAGGGGTCCCAGCGCCACAGCAGGCCCCCAGCCCAGGACTCCAGGCCCAGGAAAGGAAGTCCCCACAACTTCAGGCTGTGGAAACCAGCGGGGACTGTCACTGAGGAACGCAGAGGCTGTGGGAGCCCCAGCAGCTCCTCTTAAAGGGCCCAAGCACAGACTCACTCCGATGGGCTCCCTCTGAGCCCAGCGCCGGGCAGCAGCTTGAAAGGATCTGGGACACTTGGGGAGGAAATAACCTTCCTGAAATCATGGTGAGAGCTGGAGGGGCAGCTTCCTCCCAGGCAGAAGAACTGGTAGAGGCCACTGGTCCTTGGGTGAGCCCTCCCACCCAGAGCTGGCAGGCAGGTAAAATATTTGAATCGCCAGCACCTGACTCACACCTTTGGCCCCGCCCCTCCCTACCTGCAAGCTCATCCAAGCCATTCCCAGTGGCTTTTCTATGCAAGTGGCCTCTCTAGCCTCATGCTTAGGACTTTCCTAAAATCTCTCAAACAAGCAGCAGCGTGCCCCATATGTCTTGATAAGTGGCACGAGGACTGGCACTAGTGGCAGCCTGCATTGTTTCAAAGGCTGGCCTCTCCTAGACAACTCCAATCCCAGCACAATTAGCAGCCAACTACGGTTTGCTGTGTAGCTCATGCTGGGTGGCCCTGGGCAAGGCACTGGCAGAGGCTGACTTTGCACCTCCCGGGAGGCCCCAGAGACAATGCACCTGGTGGTCAGACACGACCATGCTGGATTACAACCCTACCACATCCACGAGTGACTCACTGAAGGGGAGCACTTGGTGAACACCAAAGCTCCACTGAAGTAAATCCTGCTCCATAGGGATGTCTCCAGCACAGCAGCTCTTTGGCTATAGTTGCACCTGGTCCTCATAGCTGATTGGCGTGGGGGTCAGTTCCTTCCAGTGATGCCAAAAGTAACCAAGGCTCAACTACAACAGGACAGTGCACACAGCCCACACATGGGAACACCTAGAAGGTCCAGCTAAGGTGACTGGGGAGGCTGAGCCACTGGATCCTACAGGACACCTTCTACACAAAGCCACTCTACAAATTCCAGGAGACACAGCAGCTCTACCTAACACAAAGAAATAAAGACCTGGAAGCAGCCAAAATGTGGAGGCAGAGAAACATGTCACAAAGGAAAGAACAGAAGAAATCTCCAGAAAAGGAAAAAAATGAAATAGAGCCAAGCAAGCTACTAGATACTGAGTTCAGAATTATGATTATAAGGATGCTCAAGGATATTACTAAGACTATTACGAAAACAAGTGAGACCATCAATGACCTAGTAAAGTACCTATCAGAAAATAAGGCTACACAAACTGAAATGAAGCATAATTTACAGGGAATCAACAGTAGAGGACGCTAAGAATCAAATTTGGAACACAAGGAAACAAAAACCACCCAACCAGAAGAGCAAAAGGAATAAAGAATCCAGAAATATGAAGATAGTATAAGGAGCCTCTGGGACAACTTCAAGAGGCCCAACATTCATATTATTGGGGTGCCAGGAGAAGAAAGAGAGCAAGAATTTGAAAACCTATTAAAAAAAATAATTTCAGAAAATTCCCCTACCCAGGGAAAGAAATAGACTTACAAGTCCAGGAAGCACAAAGAGTCCCAAACAAGAGGAACCCAAAGAGGCCCACACCAAGACACAACATAAGTAAAATGACAAATGTTAAACAAAAAGAGAATCTTAAAAGCAGCAAGAGAAAAGCAGTTAGTTACCCACAAGGGAGCACCCATACCACTCAGCTTAGTTCTCAACAGAAAACTTGCAGGCCAGAAGGGAGTGGAAAGAAATATTCAAAGTGATGAAAAACAAGAGCCTACAACCAAGATTACTCTACCTGGGAAAGCTATCATTTAAAACTGAAGTTCAGATAAAGAGCTTCTCAGACAAGGAAAAGCTAAAGGAGTTCATCACCACCAGACCAGTACTGCATGAAATGTTGAAGGGTCTTCTTTAAGAAGAAGCTAATGAACAAAAGAATCTGACAAACTAAATGGATCCAGAGACATTGACACATGCAATAGATGATATTTCAGAGGGAAGAGAGGTGGGGTGGAAAGTGGTAAGAGATTAACCAAAGAAGTTATATGCATATATGCATAACCCATGGACACAGACAATACGGGGTGAAGGCCAGGGCAGGGGATGGAAGAGAGGTGGAAGGGGTCAATTGGGGGGGGAGGGGGAATGGGACACCTGTAATACTTTCAACAATAAAGAAAAAAATTTAACTAGATTTCAAACAATTTCAGGAATGGGGGGAAAATACCTGTACATAGTGTGTTGACAACTTGGGTAGAGCCAAGGAATCAAAAGTAAACAAGATTTCTGTGGGAAAAGGCTACAGCCAGGGTATATTTAATGAATCATGACTAGTTTTAGTTCTAAGCCATGTACTTCTGCAGTATCCGTTTTGTTTCCTCAATGCTACTTTCTTCTAATTTATTCTCTATTAACTCCCAAATCTACATCTGTATCCTAGACAACTTTCCTGGACATCTCCACTTAGATGCCCTGTAAATGCCACAAAAAGAACAACTCCAATATTTTATTTTCTACATATGAATTTCCTTCTCTTGCATTCTACCTTATTGAATGACACCAGGACCCTCCTAGTTACTTGACCCAAAAATTTAAGTCATTTTTGTCTCCTCCTTCCTTACGTTTCTAACTGGTCATCAATACTTGTTGATTCAAGTGATTCTTCACTACCCTAATTCATCAATCATCATTTCCTGCATAAACCTCTTACCTGATCTCCCTTCCTCTAGTCTTTCTCCTTTCAAATTCATTCTCTATTATGAATTTAGAGTTAAAATGCTAAATTAGATTGCCTTAAGGCCATTTTCTGATTGAAGGGATTTAAAAGTTTTTTAACAGCCTCCTGATCAAGTACAAATTCTTCCAATGGAATTTTTGTGAAACTTTCACAATTTGGGTACAATGTCTCTAACCCCTTCATTTCATCTCCATTTAATTCATCCTGTGCATCCATACATGTCTATACCATACTCCTTGAAATCTACCTTGTAGTTTAGCAACACCTAATTCATTTATGTGACCTTCTCTCTCTTTTTGAAACACAATGAAATCTACACTTGCTTTAAGAATTAGCTCCAATGTTATTTTCTCAGCAAAGGCTTTCCTCATTCTCTGCTCTCCCTTTTTCACATAGAAATAATCATTTCTTCCTTTACTTTTTTTTTTCTAGGCAACTGGAATCCTTTCATTTTAGTATTTCTGGAAAATAAGTTCCTGAAACAAGATTTCACTAGTTGCTGAACGAATGGCAGAGAAAAATTTTCATATAAAGAATGATATTATTACTTTTGGTGTAAAACCTGCACTACCTGACAAAAACAGTGACCTCTACAAAGATAAAGATTTCACGGTTGAAAACAGAGAGGGGGTGGTGAAGGAAGAAAATGTGGAAAGGAAAACCTACATGAATCAGTTCAGGTGGGACGTAATAAAATTGCAATAAAAACCTCTTCAGATGAATGCAAGATATAAATTTACCATGTCTTTGTTGACAGGGGGAAAAAAGACAAAGGAATATAAAGGCACTTACTAAAGTTTTAAGTTATTTTACCCAAATAGGGTAGGTGTACAGTTATTAACACTTCTTTTCAAAAAACAAATTTTTACCTTCCCAAATTATATTTAAAATAAAATTATAAATACTTTTTCTTTTGTAAATACTTTTTATTTTATTTATCTTTATTGTTGAAAGTATTACACATATCCCCCGTACCCCCCTTTTTTGCCCATTAATCCCCTCCACCCTGCATCCAGCCCCCGCCCAGGACTTCACCACACTTTTGTTTCTATCTGTGGGTTATGCACACATGCATATCAGTTCTTTGATTAATCTCTCCCCATGACTCTCCGGCCTCGCCTTCCCACTGATATTCATCAGTCTGTTCCATGCTTCTATGTCTCTGGATCTTTGTTCCTCAGTCTAGCCACATGAGTGAGATCATGTAAAACTAAATCAGGCAAAATTAGAAAACCTGAATAGGCTAATAACAATTGATGAAAACAAATCAATAATAAGAAAACTCCTTGCAAACCAAAGACCTGGTCCCTATGGCTTCACAGGGGAGCTTTCTAACGCTTTAAATTGTAGGATTAGGGACTTTACTAAAAATTTTTCTTGATTTTTGAGGTAGGTCTGTAGTGCTATGAACTTTCCTCTGAGGGCTGCTTTGCTGTGCCTCAGATTTGGGGTGGTTGTGTGTTCATTTTCATTTGTTTCCAGGAAGTTTTTGATTTCTTTCTTGATCTTATTGGTAACCCATTCATTGTTTAGTAACATGCTGTTTAGCCTGCATGTGTTTGAATGTTTATGAGTTTCTCTACTTTAGTTGATTTCTAATTTCATGCCTTTGTGATCTGAAATGTTTGATATATGACTTAAATTTTCTTGAACTTGTAGTTAACTTGTTTCACATTTAAGGTTATTATTGATAGATACTTATCTATTGCCATTTTAATTCTTTATGCCTATGTTTCTTCCTCTCTATTTCTACTTCTAATTACAGCAGTTCCTTTAACATTTCCTGCAATGCTGGTTTGTTGGTGATAAACTCCTTTAGCCTTTTTTTTTGTCTGGAAAGCTCTTTAGTTCACCACCTATCTTCAATGATAGCCTTGCTGGATAGAGTAGTCTTGGTTTCAGATCCTTGTTTTGCATTACCTTGAATACTTCATATCATTCCCTTCTGTCCTGTAGAGTTTCTGATGAGACATCAGCTGACAACCTTATGGGAGCTCCTTTGTGAGTAACAGAGTGCTTTTCTCTAGCTGCCTTTAATATTCTCTCTTTGTCTTGAATTTATGGCATTTTAACTATGATGTATATGGGCATGGGCCTCTCAGGATTCTTGCTTGGGACTTTCTGTGCCTTCTGAACTTGTATATCCTTCTCCTTGACCAGGTTAGGTAAGTTTTCTGTAATTATTTCTTCAAACAAATTCTCTATCCCTTGCTTATTCTCTTCCCCTTCTGGTGAATACTGTTATGTTTCGTGTTGTCCTACAGCTCCCTTAAACTGTTCTCCTGTTTTATAATTGTTTTTTCTTTTTGGATCTCTAATAGATTTTTTTCCTACCATCTTCTAATTTGCTGATCCAATCCTCAGCTTCCTCTAACCTGCTGTTTATTCCTTCCAATGTATTCTTTATTTCTGCTATGTCATTCTTAATTTCCTTCATAGTTTCCGTATCTTTTTTTCATGCTGTTGAACATCCTTACAATCAGTATTCAGAACTCTATCTCTGCTGGATTACTTACCTCCATTTCATTTAGCTCTTTTTCTGGAGACTTCTCTTGCTCTTTCATTTGGGGCTTGTTTTTTTGTCTCCCCATTTTGGCTGCTTGTTTGGGTTTGTTTCTACGTATTAGGTAGATCTTCAAGGACTCTCACTCTTTTTGGAGGGTTTCTGGTGCAGGCCGATTTCAGACACTGTTTGTGATGGGCTCTCAGTACCCCTGTTTGGAGCTATCAACAACCCTGGGCTTGAGGTCTCCTTTGCTGGGGCTGGGTGTGGTTGGACAGGACGAAGATGCACAACAAAGTCTACTTTTCCAAGGCCCAGGTCTAGAAGCTGATCAGGCAAAGACTCAAAGCACTCTGAGGTCTGCCTCTGCCTTCAGGCTGATTAATCCAATTCTCTTAATGAGCCTCAAGCTGTAGAAACTCCACAGGGTGGGAGAGCTGATTATTAGCAATCTCTTAACCAGCCTTAGGCTGTAGAAACTCCTTAGGGTTGGGCAAGAGGTTTTCCAACAAGGTGGGGGAAGCAATTGCCCCAGGCAAAAGCAGCAAAATGTCTGCCTGAGAAAGATGTCCTCTGCAGTTTGGGGAAATGACTCAGCACAGGAATCGAGGCATCTGACCTCCAAGCCCTATCTCCAGAGCCCCCAACCCTGGATTCTCCTCACACAGCTCCAGTCCACTCTGCCCTCCCTCTGCTGGAGCCCAAGGTGAGTGGCTGCACAGGAAACTTTGTGTATTGGCTCTTGAAGAGGGTGCCTGCATTTCCAGCTGTCTCTCCCTGGCAGACAGAAACCCAGTGCTTTCCACAGCTAGATGTTATGTGGGCAGCTTTCTCAGTTCTGATGCTCTTGGCTGGGAAGCCCAGCCTGGGGGTTAGGCCCCAGAGTTCTCATTGGGAACCCCTCACAGCTGAGATATCCCTCCAGAGCTTCAGCTGCTGCCTATGGGAGGCCAGCCAGTCTTCTTGTGCCTCCACACGTCCTACCAGTCTCTATGCTGTCTCCTCTTTAGGTCCTAGGTTATGAGAATACTCTCCAGCTAGTCTTCAGTTACATTAGATTATTCAGTATTGTTTTTCTATATTTTAGTTGTAATTCCACTTTGGTCCGAGGAGAGTGTCAGTGTAGCTTCCACTCAGTCTGCCACCATCTTTAATCTCCTCTTTTAAATACTTTTAAATTATTACCTCCCCTTATCCACAGGACATATGTTCCATGATGCCCAGTGGATGCCTGAAACTGTGGATGCTACTGAAACCTACATATACTATGGTTTTTCCTACACACACCTATGATAAAGTTTCACTCACAAATTAGACACATTAAGAGATTAACAATAATTAATAAATTAGAACAATGATAACAATATACTGTAATAAGTTCTACCAATGTGGTTTCTCTCTCTCAAAATATCCTTTGAATTATTTATTTCTGGAATATCATATTTTTAGGCTACCGTTGACTGAAATTGGAAAGTGAAGCCACGGATAAATGGGACTATTATTATCACTTAACATAAGATGACTTAATCTCCTATACTATTATTTATATTTTTCTCTGACTTTAGTGTATGTTCCTTTATTTCTAAATTTAATTTCAAATGTTATATTCTGATTAAAAATATTTGTAGTTATTATACTTATTCCATTTCACCAGGATTGGATGAGTATGTGTGAAATGTGATAAAAAAAAAAAATCAGAAAAAAATAAAAAGAATGTATTACTTACTCTTTTGAACTAATTCAGTTTCCTTAAACATTAAGTAGATGCTCTACAAATAATCAATAGAGTACGAGACACTTAAATTTTTTTAGTAGTGAATGTTAATGGCATATGTATAAAACAGCACTCCCTGTTACCTTAGCAAACGTTGACCCACGTCCTTCTGACTCAATTGTAATAGTTTTTGTACGTCGTAGTAAAATCTGATCAATATCTTCTTCACAGAATTTAGAACCTTCATCTTCTTCTTCCATAATGGCACCATAAGCACCTCTTCGAAGCAGATCTTCTATTTCCTTTTTGGAAAGCTGTTGAATCTAAAGATAAAATAATTTTGGTAATAAAATTTTTTTTTAGGTTCATAAAATGAGAAAGTATCCCTAAAGCATGTTGAACACAGAGGTAATATTTAAATTTGTACATAAGGGAGAATTCTCTGAAAGAATATACTGAACTTGACTCTTCTTTACTATCTGTAAAAGGTGATTTGCCATTTGCCTACATATCTCAGGTTAAAATATCTAAAAGTGTATAGGGCAGGTAAACTATCAAGGTTCCTTTTAATACTAGGATTCTAAAGTTGTTAGAAGCACAAGATATAAGAAAAAATCTTGATGGAGGAAATGACAAAAAACATCATTTATTATAAGACAAAATCAATGCTAGTAGTTTGACCCTAAAAACAATTTTGAAAAATTGTGTATAGAAATATGCAGAAAAATTCACAAACTCTTATTTTGTTATACCATGATATAAATGTTCTAAAAACAGAGCAAAAAATTTCTACCTCGAAAACACATTCTTAGAATTCACAAGCACTGGAGCTATACAAACAGACAAGATCAAAAGTATTAACTAAATGTCACAATATTCGGAAATGCCTCCATACATAAAACCAACTATTCAGTGTTCAGTATGGATCAAAATTAAGTAACACCCAACACTTGAGGTTAAAAACAGATGCAAATAAAAACTCGAAGTGAAAAAGAAAATATACATACACCACCAACGTTACTTTCTCTTCCACTCATGCTCTGTAACACAGCCTTATCTAGACCCAGTTTCAGACTGGCTCGGTCAAACATCTCTCTCTCGTATGAGTTACGAGTGACTAGTCGGTAGACTTTAACTGCTTTATTCTGACCAATTCTGTGACAACGAGCTTGGGCCTATAAAAAAAGGAAAAGTCACAGATTCAATTTATATCACAAAATAGCACAAAAGATAACACATAAAAGGCATTTAATAGTAAAATATCTTGACGGAATAAAAAATTACATAAGAATTTTTAGAGCCTTTTGCTACTGAATTAGCTACAACCACTTTCTAATAATGAAGGTAGAGCTTACTAAAAAAGGAAATGATTCCACAATCAGTTACAAGTGAAAGGTTAATCTTATGTTTCAGAGAATGTAAGTCATTCAAGAATTATTGTTTTTTAAAGAGGATGTCATCAATATAATTTTATAAAAGAATGTCAACTCTATGAATAGATTTTTTTATCTGTTGGCTACTCACACTTTAAACCTACATTATCAGCAATCTTTTCAATATATTTTAGTTAAACTGGGTAAATGAGGGGGGACAAAAATGTAAGGTCAATAACTCTGGACACTAAATTTTATTTAAACAAAGAGAACTAATAATCAAATATGTAGAAATATTGGAAGTTTTATCTTGAGTTCCGGCTATACTTAAAATTTACATGATAAATTTTGACTCAAAAGTTTTTATAGCATCAGTGGTCTTTCTCCCATATTATTATTCAAGTTCATATTATCTTCAGATTAAAATATAAATTTGTGGCTTTACAATTTTTAGGTGGCATTAATGCTATACCCATTGTAGAGATCTTTGTTATATTCATACACACACTGTGCCCATTGTAAGTCAGAACTGTGAATGAAAAACTTTGCTCGAGGTCTAGGGGAAGTATAAAAGGCCAAATTTTGCATTAGCGTATAATGGATCCACATTAGCAATATGTAGGGAAAATCAAGGGAGAGGGAGAACATGGGGAATCTGAAAGTTTTTCCAGTTCTCAAATGTGACTTTATTATAGATGAATTTTGAGAACATCACATGCACTGTGGTCAGTTTTAGGTATAAATATACATTCCAAAGGCAAATAATTATGTTTTGGTTTAACCTAGGGACTGGCAAACCATAGTCTGCTACCCAAGTCTGGTCTGCTATTAAGAATAATTTTTACATTTTAAAAGAGATGCTAAGCCCGGCGGGCGTGGCTCAGCGGTTGAGTGTTGACCTAAGATCTAGGCGATCTGGGTTCGATTCCTGGTCGGGGCACATGCCCGGTTTGTGGGCTCCATCCCCAGTTGGGGGCGTGCAGGAGGCAGCTGATCAATGACTCTCTCTCATCACTGATGTTTCTATCTCTCTCTCTCTGAAATGAATAAAGATATATTTTTAAAAATATAAAAAATTTAAAAAATTAAAGTGATGCTAAACACCAAAAAACAGTGTGACAAAGACTTCATGTTGCCTGCAATGCCTAAAATATTTACTAACTGGTTTTCTATAGTTTGTCCCTGGTTTAATGTATTAATTTTGAATAAACCTTTGATATTTAGAACTAGCTTACATACAGTTACACAAACAAGAGGTTAAACCGTATTTTTTATTGAGCCAGGTATAATATTCATAACAACTTACTATATTTGGTGTTTTTATCTATTTAAAGTAATATTATTTGCAATACAATTGAATATCAAGGACAATAAAACATGAATTTCTGTTATAGTTTATCTTGTCATCTTTCCTAGATAGCTTACCTCTGCAAACTTTGACTCTCTTTCATCACTCTAATTAATATTCCTGTTTCTACAAAATCCAAACACAGTCTTAATTTATATGAATGCCTTAATTTTCTACAGGATTTCATAAAAGACATACCCTATTATGTCTTAATTCTGTGCATACTATACTATTTTTATGGAAATAAAATTCTGAAAATTTTATTTATTATAAACAAGGTAGTTTTAAATCTGAGGCCTCTCAAATTTATATAACATACGTTAAACAATGAAATACTATACTAAAGAGGAAAAGCCTTTTAAGAAGATAAATGGTATATTTTATATTTTATTGCCCTTAAATTAAAATTAAAATAATTTACCTATTTTATTTGGCATAGATATTACTTAGGAAAACATACTTGTCCAGATAAAAATATAAGAACAGAAAAGTTTTGAAAGAAATTTAATTCTCTTAGGTGAAGAATTTATTTACCTGAAGGTCATTTTGAGGATTCCAATCAGAATCAAAAATTATACATGTATCAGCGGCAGTTAAGTTGATGCCCAACCCACCAGCTCGGGTACAGAGCAGGAAAACAAATCGATCTGAGTCAGGCTTACTAAATCTATCTATAGCAGCTTGTCGAAGATTTCCTCTGACTCGCCCATCAATTCGCTCATATAAATACCTATCAAACGAAAGGCAATAAATTTAAATAGAGGTATATAATGAAAATGAAGACATATTCTAATCAAATGTAAAGTGTGTTTTCCTGCAACTTAAAAAGTAATTACTACTCTAGTTGGGGTTTTACATATATCAGTATTGGTGCTAAGAATGAAATACAAAGTAATGTAAAAGTACAAAATCTCTGCATTCCTGATGTATAGGTAAAATACCATTATAATGAATATCAGTTTTAGAAGTTGGAAATGCAAAAATAGTCCATAAAAACTACTTTGCTTATCTCATAATAAATGACTTTTTTGTACAAGAAGCAAAGGCCTTCATATCACCTTATATAAGAAGTTGACAGACATTTCTCTCTGTGTCAGTCATGTTAGTCTCTAAACCATAAATCTAACACAAGGGCAAACTACATGCTATTTCCTCGTAGTCAGTACTGTCAAGTAATTATCTTTAACTTCCTTTAACTTTCATTTAACATAAGACTCAAGATATGTTAGACATCAATAAAAATGAAATACATAAAGGTTCTGAAATGAGAGGAACACATGTCACACTTGCTACACCTTTTCTGGTTTAAGAAACTTCTTTCCACAAACTGTTGACTACTCTCAGCAACAGCTCCACCACTGTCTCTAGTACCTGTTAAATGGGGGTGTGACTTCTAATGTTACTTCTGACATTAAAGAAATTTGGGGTTTTCCATGAAATTTATCTTATAAATTCCCTTATCTAAAGAGATCAAGAAAATGTAAGAATGGCTATTTTAAGGAATACTGAAATTTAATCTTTCTTCTACTTATATGGTATAAAACTGAGAATACACATTTTTTAATGAGACTAAAAAAGTGGAACACTGACACTAAAAATGGCACTAAAAATGAAAATTAAAAATGAACTAAAAAATCTCATAATATAAACTAGTATAGACCTTTATTTACCTATTCAAGTCAAAATCCATTAACTAAAACCTACAGCTCAATCTTCAGATTCCCTTTTATATTAATATATTGATACCTGATTAGACTACCAATGCTCTGATAAATATCCTATATAATTAAGTAGTGACTAAACAATATTTAAGACTTTCTAACTGCCGTGTACCAAAACAAAACAAAACAAAACCCCACATTAAACAAATCAGAAAAGATTAAGGCATGAACAAATTTTAGACTCCTATGATAGGAGTCAAAGTGCAGCAAGTTCAGGCTTTAACTGTAACAATGAAATAGATCTGAAAAGGATCTTGAATCATTTTTTTCCATTTTGAAGATGGTTGTAAGTCTGTTTGAAATGTCATTACTGCAAAGTTTCAAATTAAATAAAATGCACACTAATAAACCCATTCCTAGGTCAACAAATACCTGTCAGTTTGTAAAGTTTTCTTAGTCTCCTTAATATTGCAATATAAGTAGGTTAGAAAAACACCTGACACATAATCCTAAGCAATCTGTACTCATAGGAATGGATCATTATCTGGATAAAAAGTAAAGTTGGGTTACAGTACAGTGTTGTAAAACCTTAATGACATATACTTAGCATAATTCATATAAGAATTCAGGGGATGAATTCTATGCCTTACCTTTTATGTATAAGATAGTCCTCCAGGATGTCAAGGCAGCGTACCATCTGAGAGAAGATAAGCACTTTATGACCTCCTGCTTTCATTTTGGGAAGCAATTTATCAATAAGGACCAATTTACCAGCAGACTGGATCATTGCTTGAAGATGAAAATCAGAAGCAGCTGGATTATATGTATCTCTAAATTCTCCAAGTATTTTCTCCTCAGCACCTATCAAAGATATATAAGAGAGCATTAATGCATAAATGAAAGCAACACCCACTTGCTTTCATTGTTTCAAAAATCAGAATTAGTGCTCCTCTGAGTTTCTGTAACACACTAAAATTTTTTGGATGGCACGTAAATTACTTTTATTAGAACTGTTTGTGGCTAAATCCCCAACCAACACCAGGCTGCAACTGCACTGAGGATATGGACAGTGTCTGAACCATCTTTTTATTTCCCCAGACACCTGGCATAATGCCTCATATGAATTTATGCTCACAAAAAATTTAATGTCATTAGGGAAAGAATTAATGCAAATGTGGTCTGACAGAGGTGAAAAAGACATACTTTTAAACACACTTCTAATACTTAAACACCAATATAACAGTGATCAAGTACTGAAAGGTGATCATAATTAATCTGGATGTATCCATGGTTATCCTGCTGGCCATGAAAACAAGGAAACAAGAAAAAGTATAAGTCATTGATGACTTCTTCCTCTAGAGAGTCTAGGTCAGCATTAAAGGCTCTCTGCCTTCCCTCAGCCTGTCTAGTCATGAATCCAGTACCAGGATTACAAGTGAGTTCATTACTAGGCTAAGAAATAACTTGTCTTGGATAAAGTAAGGCAGGGAGTATATACCCAGAAATAAGTGAAAAGTCCCAAACGTTGAACAGACACAACACAAGTAGAGAACGTGACAAGACCTTCAAAAGTAACATGAGAGCACAAAAATTTAGAGATGCTACCTGGACTGGAAAGATACCAGGAAAAAATTGTAAATGTGGAGCCCCAAAGATGGGCTTTGTTGTGTTTGTGCCTAAGCATGATTAAATTGAAGGAGAAATTCCAGTCCATGTGAGACTGAAAACAAGACCTGCTATTACAACCTGATGCGGTAACATGGGACCCAGTTTAGAAGTAGTGGCCCTGACTAAGAACCACTCGTAATCCCTCAGAAGACCAGAGTGAAGTTACAGGATCGGTGCCTTTTCTTGGAAAGAAAAGCATAGTGCGCTGTGCTTTTTTATTCATGAGAATTTCTTCTAAGTGTTTGTGCGCCATCCTTTTTAGCTACCTTTGATAAGATATGGATGGTTACAGCACTTTCTGAGCTCCATCATGGTATTGACCAAGTTAGGTACATTCGTCTGTCCTGCTCCTTTGGATAAAAATGAAAAGTTCTTCTCCAAAATAGCCCGGTAGTATTTCTTCTGAATGTTAGTAAGTTCTACTTCAATAATGGTCTCTTCCTTCGGAGCCAACTTCTTTTCCACATCTTCCTTCAACCGTCTCAACATCATCGGTTTCAGTATAGCCTGAAGTTTCTGCACCTGCATAAAGATACATAACATACGTGTACATTCAATTACACATATACACACATAATGGCAATGATTAAAGATCTGATGTACTTATTCACAAAGACCAAACGTTTACCTGTTCCTCTGTTTTCAGATCCCCAAATTCTTGCATAAATGTTGTTTCAGAAGGAAACCGTAAAGGCTCTAGAAAGTGAAGAAGACTGAATAGCTCTTCAACTGTATTTTGGAGAGGTGTGCCAGTCAAAAGCACCTTGTGTTCCTATAGAAAGCCAGAATAATCCACATCAAATATCACAGTACAAAAATTATATAAAAGTTGACAGAGGTTATCAAATATTCAGTGATAGAAAAACAAATAGTTTTTGACTGAAATCATCAAGAGTCAACTCAAAATACATCTCTACCACAAATCTTTTTTGACTTCTCACTTTTAAAAAACTTTCTTGCAATACTTCACTTCGCACACTGTTTTTAATTATCCATGCTTTTAAAAGTTAAAAATAATTAAGAAACACACTTTAGATTGTCTCAATGACACAGACTTTTTAGGAACAAAGACTATTTGTTTCTTTTGTACTCGATCATTCTTGGTATAGTAATTTGTACACAGAATTGCACATTCTTTGTCATTTGGCTCATCATTTGACTTACTCAAAAGAACCAATTCTCAGATCATCAAGGCTGCATGCCAACAGTGTGAGGGGGTGAAGAGAATAGTAACAGAAGGAAACAAACAATCCTTCTAACGGTAATAGTACAAATTATTTCAAATTCTACCTGACAACACCTCTAAATTCCTTACCTAAATACTTGTATATGTATCTGTACGTCTGCATATATGTATTTGTACATATGTACTATAAACAGCCTAGAAAGATATACACCCAGCTGTGAATCCTAGAGTAACGGGTGGGAGTGGGGGAGGGCATGGAGGAAGGAGTAAAGAGGAACACTTTATTTACCATATGCAGTTCTGCCTGTATTATTTCTTCAAGTGCTTGTGTACTAATTATGTGCTCTTAATTCAATCAAAAATTTAAAAAAGCAAATTTTGAAACTATTGTGTTTCAAAACTTTGAATTGAAAGAAATATACACACTAAGAAGATGACTTTTAAAAATCCTATTATTTATAGCCTACATATACTAAGCATGTAGAATCGTGTAGGAACTTTATCCCTGTAATGATCTGAATAATATTATAACTTTGGTAAAGGGGTTTTTAAAAGGAATTTATGCCTTAAAACTATTACTGTATTTCCTTTTCAATAGTATATTCTACAGGTGTTTTTTTAAAATTCTAGAAGTTAATTACTAAAGCATTTTAAATGAAAAACCTAAAAAAATTTAAGTCTTAGGAAACAGATAAGATTTTTTTCCTTACTAATATAAAGCCAAAACAAAACAAAACAAAACCTCAATCAGCATAGAAATCAGATATTTCTATACTGTAAAATTTAAAAAGGCATAAGTTTATAGCATTAGCTCTCTAATTCTATGTGATCTCTTACTATGTAGCTAAGAAACTAAATTAAGTCATAATAACGATGTTACTTACCAGATTCATGAGTTTCAGGCCTTCTAGAAGTTTACAATTTTTATTTTTTAACCTATGTGCTTCATCAATAATCACACATCGCCATTCAATTGCATTAAGCTCTGCACAACCTCCAAGAATCATTTCAAATGTGGTGATGATGGCTTGGAATCTGTAAGCTCCTCGAATTATACGCCCCTAGAAATTTATTATCAAATACAATAATTTGCTAGACTATCCTGATCATAAAACTTTAGTTCCTGCTAAACAGCATAAACATTATATCTAATAACATCTGCTATAAACTATTTTCCACTGAAATTTTTATATATATTCATATACACTCCCTTAAAATGAGTTTTATTATTAAAACTGTAATAGATACCTGTTTTTAAGAATGTGAAAAATTATGCCAACAAAATTACATAATTTATTATTATACCCAAATAAGTATTCCTTGATAAAATGTTTTATAATTTTTAAGAGATGTAATAACAACTTTAGGACAAGAGAGAAGTGACCAATATACAACCTGGCCAATAAATTTCAGTATTAACGTAGATTACTAACATCCATGAGTCCACACCCAGAATGGCAAATAAGTAGTTAATATCAAAATTAGCCACCCAGGTCATATAGTCTGCAAATATTTATTGAGTATCTATGTTGCAGACCCTGTTCTAGTTGCTGGAGACATAGCAGAAAACAAAAACACACAAAAATAATTATCCCAGTGGAATTTAACATTCCAGTTATCAAATGCAGGACAGTCTTTTAAAAAAAGAAACAACACAAAAATAAAAAAAATAATTTAAAAATACTAAATTAGAATGGGCTGAGGGTCAGAGGTGACCACTGTAATTTTTTAACATAGAGTGGATGAGAGGCCATTCCTGAGAAGCGACATTTGAGCAAAGTCCTGAAGATAAGGGAGGAAGCCATGTTGATACCTAGAGGAAAAAGTGTTTTTGTCAGAAGTAGCAAGTGTGAGGGCTTTGATGCAGGAGTATCTTTGGCAGCATTCAAACAGCAAGGAAGCCAGAGTAGTTGGCGTCCAATGTGTGGAGGGAATAAGCTATGTAGGGACTTGAATTCTGTAGTAAGGACTTGGCTCTTACTCTGAGCAAAGAGCTACTGGAGGATTTTGAGACAAGAAGTTTAATGATTTGATATAATTTTAAAAGACTCTCTTTTGGCTGCTGTGGTAAAAAGAGCAAAATACCCAAGGACAGGATTGTAGAGACCAGTTAAGAGGCTGTCATAGTAATGGAAGCAAGAGATAATCATTGGTGGTCATGAGAAGTGCTGAGTTCTAGATGTATTTTGAAAACAGAGCTACAGGACATGCTAATAGGTGGTTGTGCAATGATATAAAGGATTCAAGTTTGACTCTAAAACGTTCTTAGCTAGAACACTAGGAGCTGGTTTCGCTATTTACTGCAATGAGGAAATACAGGATATCAGTTTTGGACATGTTATGTTTGAGACACCTGGTAGATATCCAAGTGGAATAGTTGAATAGGTATTTGGATATGACTCTGGAATTTAGAAAAGAGGTTAGACACTAGTGACACAGATTTGGACGTCTCCAGTGGTATACATGACACTGAAATTACACGACTGAATGAGATCTGATGGAATGAGGATAGATATAAAGCATGTGAAGATGGGGACGGGGCTACCTCACGGTTAGACAGAGAGGATGAAAAGGAACCAGTGAAGGGGCTTCAGAAGGAACAGGTGGTGCCATAGGAATAGAATCCAAGTGAAGAGAATGTTTAAGTGGAATTGAAAACTATAAACTATTAGGAATTAGAGAGAAATGAAGGCTTAAGAAACACCGTGTGTTTTGACAGGATTTTAATTCCTATTAACTCAGATTCATTCATATTGGTTGTATACACTGGCCATTAAGCTGAACAATAGCTCCTGTACAAATAAATATAAAGTACAAGTTTATAATAATATATGGCTCTAAAAACCTGAAATATGATGTATGCAGTTACACTGCTGTCACATTGCTTAAGTAAGAGAAGGGCTCTTGAGTCTAATTCACCTGGGTATATTATTCCCAGTCTGCTCTGTGACTTTGGGGTAAACTAAGTAACTTCTTTATACCTTAGTTTCCTCATTTGTAAATGAGAATAGTAATATTATTAACTATTTACAAGGTTGGCATTGTAAAGATTAAGTAAAATACGATATGTAAACTGTTTAACATAATGCCTGGCACATGATAAATACTCAATAAATGTTTGTGGTTATTAGTATTACTTTTCTCATGGCAATTCAAAAAACTTGAGCATAATTTTACTACTACTGTGATTTCAAGCTATTGAATAACTTGATAAAAAAAGCAGAAGTTAAATATTCAATTAATTTAGATTAAAATGTATTTAAAAGAGATAACAAAAGTTGTTTCTATACTTAAAGTACAGATCTATTTATCTCATTACACGATAAATCTTTATCTTTCGAAATTTTAAACCCTCCAGGTCATTATTCCAGAATATATAAAATTTACCATAAAAATAAAACATTTAATATATGTTTATAACACATGAAGAATCTTTCAGCTTTTTGGCTATGATATTAATACCAAACTCATGAGAGATATTAAGATTGTAACATTGTTAAAATCTCTTATAGTGAGAATATGTTAATTGTACCTTCTCTAAAAAAATAAGATTGAACCAACTCATTTCCATGATGCCATACAGAACTAAAATCCTACAAATGTATGATAAAGAATGATAAAACATTATGGAAGAAAATCAAACTATAACCTAACTAAAATGTCATAAGCTCCAAAGGTGCAAAGGTGAGTTTTCCATAGAATTGAAGGATAATTAAAGAATTTTGTAGATGCTTAATTTCATAGAAATATAACTGTCTCAAATACAGAAGTAGGAGGGAAAATGAGGTTAAAGGAACACACCAATTAATTCATTCATTTTCAGTCTCAAGAAGGTAGAAAATCAGTTATAATTGGGAGTTGAAAGTATACGCACCATATGACCTGGCGATAAATTATAATGATCCTTATAAAAACAGAAGACTGGCCCTGGCTGGTGTGATCAGTGATTAGAGCATCAGCCCATACACAAAAGTGTCCCAGGTTCGATTCATAGTCAAGGGCAAGTACCAGGGTTGCAGGTTCAATCCGGGGCATGTGCAGGAGGCAACCAATTGATGTGTCTCTCTCATATAGATGTCTCTCTCTCTCCCTCCCTCCTTTCCTCCCTTCGTGTTCTCTCTAAAAAAATCAATAGGAAAAATATCCTCCAGTGAAGATTAACCAAAGAACTTATATGCATAACCCATGGACACAGACAATAGTGTGGTGAAGGCCTGGGGAGGGGGCAGGAGTGGGGAGGAGGGGGTCAATGGGGGAAAAAGGGGAGCATCTGTAATACTTTCAACAACAAAGATAAATTATAAAAATAAAAAATAAAATAAAAAAATAGAAACAGAGGAATGAGTGAAAGAAAAATAAAATATTATGCTGCTGTTGAAGTACAGGTAGAGTGCCAGGCAATAAACCTTTTCCAGTTAAAAAGAATAATTTTGTGTGAAATGTGTTTTTATTCATTTTGCTTCTTATTTGTTAATAAAAGTTTTTAATCTAAAAGGAGTCATAGTATCACTCAAAGCTTCAACTTGGCACTTCATGTTTTCTAATCTTAACTTTCTGCTGCAAAATTGTTTCTTATAATGTCATCTCTTAATTTTATGTGTATGTAGAAGAAAAACAGGAAATCAATTCCTAAAGAGTATACTGTCAAAGTAAAATGGAAAACGTGCCTCTAAGATAGAGGGGGAAGAAAGGCACAAGATCCCCAGAGTGTTAGATAACTAGACCAAAGGGGAAAACTTACAGAGGTATGCTTACATATGCATATAAAACGAACCAAAAGTTTTAAACTGATTTGAGAGAGAGAAAGAGAGAGGGAGGGAGGGGGAAAAGGAGGGAGGCTAACACTGATATGCTGTTCTACCTATTTACGCATCATTAGTTGACTCTTGTATGTGCCCCGACCAGAGACAGAACCCACAACCTTGGCATATTGGGATGACACTCTACTGGACCAGGGCCAACAAATCCAATGTTATACAGATTTATACATTTGTATGGATCAGAATACTTTTTTATAATAAACTAGAGCACAAACATGACCACTTTTGTCACTGTTCTCTTTAGCTAGTAAATTATTGCAAAATACGTATGATGAATAAAGAGACTGAAGTAAGATCAAGTAGACAATTAAAATATATCCTAAATTTGAAAGTAATAAATATGTAATGTTTATTATGTTCCAACCTGAGCACTCAAACAACAAACCAAATGACCAATAACACACCTGTGCATCCCTGAAGTACATCTCGTATCGCTGTATCATCTGTCTGCTAATCAGGCTCCCATGATAAACCACAACATTAATATCAGTCCACGTACGAAATTCTCTCTCCCAGTTTGCAATAGTAGAAAGTGGAGCAATAATCAGGAAAGGTCCTCTTATACCAGTCAGAAGGATTTCGTAGAGGAATGTAATTGATTGAATCGTTTTGCCAAGACCCATTTCATCTGCTAAAATGCAGTTTCGTCTGAAACAAACAAATATATTATCCAAGTAGACATTGGATTTTCCTGTATTCTACAATGGTTTTAAAGATATATTACAAAAATAGTCAATGCTTAAGTTAAAACACTCGTATTTATAAAAATGTAAAAGTTGCTGAAGTGCAGAGTAGGCTAAAGATTACAATTTTATTATAACCCTGCAATGAAAAAAACTATAAATTTTTGTAGCTCCAAAATAAAGATACCACCCAATAGATGTTTTTTTAAAGAGTGAAATGGCAAGCGCAAGGCAGACTAAATATTTTATTCAGGAAGCATTTTTTAAATACCTTCTATATCTCAGGGACAGTATGAGAAGATGGGATACAAAAGAAATAGAACATGTTCTCTGCCTTCCAGGGGCTTGTATCTATTAGAGAAGCAGACATGCAAATAAATAAATAAGTAGTCATGCAATGTGCTATCACAGAAGAACAAATAAAGCACTGGTTTTCAACTCTGGCTGTGCATTAGGAGAGCCTCAAATATTTGAAAGAAACCCAGATACCCAGGGACCTCCCCTATACATTCTGATTCAAGGTATACGCAATAGAATAAAAGCAGATCTAATTTTAAAATTAAGCTCCACAGGTGATTATGATATATGGCCAGTTAAGAATCGTTGGCATTAAGTTTATTATGGAAGTTCAGAGAAGTAAGTGTCCACCTCTGGCTAAAAGAGCTCAGAGATGAGAAGACTGCTTTCAGAGAGGTTGGTGTTTTGCCAGAGAGCACAGCCAAGGAGCACAAAGGAAAGAACGTGATCCATTATGGGACCATATACTATTTAATATGGTTTTGAGAGAAGGGTAAAAGCTAGGGGTATTATTAAGATAAGCAAGAGTCATAAATAAAGGTTAGGCATCATTGTAATAATTTAAAAACAAATTTAAATCTGATGAGATCAGGTTTTTATTTTAAAGCTTGTTCCAATGCCACTGTGGATATTACAAGATGGGGTGACTAGAAGTTGGGACGCTAATTGAGAAAGTACTAAAATAATGCAGGAAAGACTGGGAGGATACTTGGACTAAGGAAGGAGGGACTAAAAGAAGAGAACTGGTTCCAACATTAATTACGAGTTGGAATGATTTGGAACTAGTGACCAACCAAGTATGCAGGGTGTAGAATGACAGTCAGATTTTTTTCAGTTTGGGTGACTACATGAATTATATTATTCTTAACTGAGATGCAAAATATGGAAGAATAAATTTGGTATGGAAGAAACAGGAAATAAGATTAATTTTGAATCTGTTGAGTTTAAAGACTCATTGAGATAGACATTAAGGTAGCAAGAGGCAAAAACAAACATGGGCTTGGGGTTCAGGGCCTCACTGAGGACAAAAGTATGAGAGCACTAGAGTTACTAATACGTGAAGGCATGGAGGGGTGCGGAACATAGCTTCGGGACGACAAACACACAAGGTGAGAAGGCAGCAAAAGGCAGTTTGGGGTAAGAAAAACCAACACTGAAGGGGCAGGCAGATGAAAAGGAACCAGTAAAACTACTGAAAGGAACTGAGAGGTGCCAGAGACCTTGCAGAGTCACACTGTGGAAGCTGCTGGGGGGGGGGGGTTTAAAGAAGTAGCAGCAAAGACAGCCAATTAAGGCCGAGAAGTAAGTATCCTGTGGATTGGAAAATAGAGTTTCAGAGGTGATACGGAATCACAACCCAGACAGCAGTTTAAGGAGGACATGGAAGAGCTTGGGCAGGCTGCTCCTCTAGAAATTCACCTAGGAAGCTACCAAGGGAGCTCAACGTGCCAGGAGGGAGAGGAAGGGAGGTTTTACCCTTTTCTTTAGCATTTCCACAGACGGGTTAGACCCCAACCTGTTCAGGTGAGGGGACGGCGCTGGTGTCGAGATGGCTACAAGACAGGGGAAGGGTGACCACTGAATAAAGGGAGGTTCTGAGAAGCCTGGATGAGACGCATGTCAAGAGCTGAGGTGGCAGCACTAGTTTTGGGCCTGGGGAGGGACCGTGTAACTTCTGATACACGCAGGCAGAGGTAAGATCTGTGGATGGAGATACATTTGTAATCTTTTGTGGCAGTTGAGGATTTGAATGAGTTCACTTACTGGCCGGCCCTAAGTTTCTCTATGAAGCAGTCACATATGGAGAGTAAAGAGGGCAGGGTTGTGAAAAAGGTCTTGAGCAATTTAGGAAATGGCAAAGGGTACTGGTGAAAAACATAGTTTGTTTACCATTTTACCTGGAAGGTTCTCTTGGGGAATATGATGATAAATATGTACAAAATATAAACCAGGAGGAGAAAAACACTTCCTGGGGTAACAAGTCAACCAGACTCCATTGACTGAGTCTATGACTCACCATCACCAAGTGTAACCACTCAGAAGAATAACGTGAGAAGTAAAAGCACAAAAAAATAATTCTAAATAAAAGTCATCAAATTTTTACTGTTACTAATAATAATGCCTTCACCTGCTTCTTTGTATAGACTATACATTTCTCTTAATCATGGTACCATTTTTACTTCTTTGCAATTATCTTTTATATCAACTGATATAATGTTCAATGAAGCATTTTGAACAACTTTAAAAGTAAGTAATTAATAAAAGGAAGTAATGCATTACTAGGTTCTCATATTGTGTACTCTATTCCTTATAATCCTGACAACCCACTTCTGCAAAGACTTAAATAAGAGACCTACTGCCTAATTCTTACAGATGCAACTGCTCACACCTTACTAACTAGATTCAATTATTGGTAGAAGAGTAATACAGGGTGATAAGATGAAAAACATTCTGGAACACTGCAGATATTTTATGTTAAGAAAGGTATTTCAAATTTAATTACTAATCAACATATCAACCTTATTCTGCTCTGGCTGACACACATTTAAAGAAAGCAATTGTAGTCAAAATCCTAAATTATAAATTACGTATCTTCTTGAGGTGTCTTCACTTTCAATAATGAAGACTCCATAACAGTAATAATGTAACATCAGTACCTATTTTACTTAACATATTTTTGCACATATAAAAAAATTAACACACTAAAATTTTTTCTATTAAGATATACTACATACCTATTATACCAATTGAACAAGAGCCAGTTGAGTCCTTCCAGTTGATATTCCCTGAGTTGATTACCATTTTTATAGTCCCTGGATTGATCTATTTTTTTCCAAATATTAGAGGGAGGACGTTCCTTAGTAGAAAATCAAAGAATGAATGATGTATTTCAGATTTTTTCATTTCTGTACATCTCATAAGCAATGCTTTTAAGATAATCATAGAAGCAGAACTTACACGGCATTACGATGAACTTTTACAAACATCTGAAGATCAAAATAGTTCTACACAAATTCTTACAAACAATTGAAGAGGAAGGCATAATTATTCTATGAACAATACTAAATTTAGACAGACATTATAAGAAAACTACATCCCAATATCCCTCATAAACAGAGCTGTAATCATTCATAACAAAATTTTAGCAAATGGAATCTAAGAGTATGTAAGAAGGGTAATATCATGACCAGTGGGGTTTCCCCCAGGAATAGAGAGGTTTTAAATTCAAAAATTAATCAATTTGATCAGCAGACTAAAAAACAAAAATATGATAATCTCAACAGATGCATAAAGGGGATTTGAAAAATCCAACATCTATTCCTAATAAAAACTCTCTTTAAATTTAGAATAGAAGAGAACTTTCTCAACCTGGTAAGGTACATCTATAAAAAAGCCAAAGCTAATGTCATATGTAATGGCTAAAGACTAAATGCTGTTTCCCTGAGATCAGGAAAAGGCAAGGATGGTCCCTGCCACCACTACTTAACACTGTACTCAAGACATAGTCTCCACCCCCAAAACAAAATCTTTCCCTGTTGCAATATCCGTTGATCCACTTCTACCTGAGCTAGTTAACGCTTTTGTTTTCCAGTTCAAGGAAACATAGAAGTCAATAAAAATGGAGATGAGAAGCTATTCACTTGGTAATAACTATGAATATTACTGGGATATAAATTAAGAAGACCAGAATATAAGAATACCAGAAAAAATATTATAAAAATATCATCTCTTCCATGGAATAATTCATTTCCATTTCTTACATCACATCTCCAAATTTTTCATGGCAGCCTTCCAAACTCTGGTGCTATGTTCCTGTCTTTTAATGTATAACCTCCCTCTCAGGTGAAGTGAAAAATTTCTATGACCAAATTATCCTTGAAAAAGGATAAGCCAAAATATTTAATAAAATCATAATGTCTCCTTGATGTGAATTTCTTTTGGCTGGATCTCCAAACTTGAATCACATGACAACAATTCTATGTTTTAAATAAATGAAATTAAGAAATTATATAAATATTAGCAATATAACAACTTGATATAACCTACTAGAGTTCTACAGTTTCTGTACTAGAAATAGCAATACCTACTTAAGGTGTTTTTTTGGGGGGAGGAGGGAAGAGACACATATAGTCAGTAAGTAATCAGTGCACCTGATTTATGTAGGCCTTTAACAATATTCTAAACACAAGTTTATAAATATAAAGCTACTATGAAAGTAGATGAACTATTTAGTTATGGAAAAATGTAGAGAAATAACAACTCCGCTTAAAGCTAAAACTGGTATTCGTAATAAATATATATATATATTTCGTTGTTGTTGTTGTTAATCCTCACCTGCGGATATTTTCCCCATTGCTTTATTAGAGAGAGTGGAAGGGAGGGGGGTAGAGAAAAAGAGAAACACTGATGTGAGAGGGACACATGGACTGGTTGCCTCCTGCACGTGCTGAGAATAGGGGCAGGGAGCAAACCTGCAACCCAGGTACATGCCCTTGACCAGATATCAAATCCGCAACCCTTTGGTGCCTGGGCCGATGCTCTAACCACTGAACCACACTAGCCAGGGAAGTATTCATATATTTTTATAAATGACCCGAGAGAAAGAGTAGTGGGAAGTTTTTAAATTCAAGAGGAAGTTAAAATATTTAAAACTTTTCTAGAGAGAAATGGGGAAGGAAATACTCATCAAAAATTTAGGTGCACATACATTCTGACCAAACTACTACAATTCTGACTTGTCTTATATGAATTTGTACAGGGTTCACTGTTCAACGTAGCATTGTTCATAATAGCAAAAACTGGAATATCAACTAATAGAGGAAAAACTAAATTAACATCCATATATAGCAATATGTAGCATTTTAAAAATATAGTATTAATTGTATAACAAGTATTAAATTAGAAATTCAAAGATTACATTAAGCCATCTGAATAAAGAAGTGCTAAAATTTTATGAAGTTGTATAACATGTTCTTACCAAATGTCTTGTGTCAGGTCTTGAAGCTTGCAATTGCTCAAACTCTACTATTTTTGCAAGATCTACATCTTCTTTTAGTTCCCAGGTACTATCTTCATATGGTAATGAGCACCACTTTACTAAGTAGTAAATAACTGGCTGTAAGAAAAAATTTTTCACTTTACCATTTTGAAAACGAATAGTTAGAAAGAGTTTAAATATATTAACCTACATCAATAAAAACTGATGGAACATTTTTTGTGTAATTTAGGCAATTAACTTTAAAAAAGTAGTAAGTTTTAACATTGACGAGTTTTAGGGTTTTCTTACTTAGTTAAAAAACTTTTTGCCAAATATTTACCTCGCCAGTATCTTTATCTTCACAAAAAGAGACTTCTAACACTCTATCTACTTCAACGTAGTCTGGGTTAAATGGTTCTTCTTCCATCTAAAATTCAAAAGTAACAATATATGACAAAGAAGTGAAAAGATAAAAGTGAAATAAAGACAAATGTACTAGCTTTTACTACAGAATAAACACATAAGTTTGATTTCAATTAAATTTCCAATTATTAGAATACTTCCATTTTAATTTCCAAAGATATTTAGGAAATTTTGTATATTATGAATCACCACATTCTATAAAATAAAACCAACCAAATAGCACTAAAAAATAAGGTACTCCATATAAGTAAATTACTCAAGAAGAAACGCTCTTTAAACATTTCCTAAATGCAGCCTCTGTACTATTTTTTGCCACTTTCCTCAGGTCCGAGAGTTCAAGAACAATCACCATACCTGCAGGCTCACCTCTCATTTGTATTAAACCACCTTTTCTGTGCTCAAGAACTTACCTAACAATGCAAACTCTCTAGTTGAGCTACGTAAACTCAGCTGCATTTACTTACTCTTCAACCTATAGTTCTTCCTGTAGTTTCTAACTGGATTATGATCACAGCACCCCCTCCATTCCCACACTCTCATTTACACAAGCCCGAAATGGAGAAGCCATGTTAGATTTCTTCTCTTTTATCTGCCATTATCTAGTGAGTCATCAGTTGGTGCAGAATCCACTTAACTGTAACTCAGATTGGTTCCTCCTCCTTCACTCTCACTGCCTCATCACTTCTTACTCATAGAATGTACTGATGAAATAGGTATCATGGACACCCTGACATGATGCACCGAGAATATAGCATCATTTCTGTGATGGTCTCTTAAAAACCGCATGACCTAAATCCTAAGGAAACACCATATAACTCCAAATTTATGGACATTCTACAAAATAAACCACCTACACTCCTCAAATTGTCCAAATAATGAGAAACAAAGTAAGACTGAGTAAAGGAGACATGACAACTAAATGCCATCTGTGGTGCTGAACTGGATTCTGGACCAGAGTAAGCAAATACACACTTTTTGCTATAAAAATACTCGTGGAACAATTAATAAAATATAAATAAGATCTGTAGATGAGATAATAGCACTGCATCAATGTTAAATGTACTATTATTATATGTATAAGAGAATGTTTTAGAAAATAAATACTGCCGTTTGCAACTCACTTTCCAATGGTTCAGAAACAACGCATATGCACCTGGAAGAGGCCGGCGAGGGAGAAGAATATGAAGGATGAAGGATGAAGGCAAAAGCGGTAAAATTGCAACACTTAGGTAATCGAGTTAGAATGGATGTGGGGACTCATTGTGTAACTTTTGCATCTTCATTGTTCAAAATAAAAAGTCTAAAAATTTTCAAGTTAAAGTTTTTAAAAATTAGATCAATTTATTTATTTATCTGAGAGAGAGCGAGAGAGACATCGATTTGTTGTTCCACTTATTTATGCATTCATTGGTTGCCTCTGGCATGTGCCCTGACTGGAGACCGAACCTTTGCTTATTGCCACAATACTCTAAACAACTGAGTTACAGGGCCAGGGCCCACAAAGAATTAGGCGAATTTAAAACTGCTCTAAAAAATAGTCTATTAAAAGAAGAAAAAATTTAGAGCAGGAAAGGACATCAGATTATTTAGTAAAGCCTAGAAAGGTCAATGATTTTTTGCAATGATGTTCTGTTCATACATAGAAAGCTGGTATGGAAAATATGAAATATATTTGAAAAATCTTTTTTCCATTTATTTGCTACTTTACCATTTCCATTACTTACCTAACTTTGTTGTTAAATCCTGAGATATTAACACACTCACATTCAACTCTAAGTATTGAAATACATGCTAACCTAACAATACAGGATTTATCTATATTCTGAATTAGTAGTATTCCTGTTTCAGCTAGTTTCCAAGCTAAATTTGGGAAAAGAAAAATACTATATGTAGACAGCATTTATAGCCAATGTCAAAGTTTAAGACCTAAGAAATAATATGAATAATACTTAAAGTTTTGATATAATAATATATTCAGAGTTCAACACATAACAGTCTCATTTATTTATTTTTTTCTTACGTCTGCAAAAAAATGTGCTCTTTGTGCTTGTCTCAATTTGAATCGTTTGATTTTCTGCTGGATCCTTTTATCTTTCAAAAGCTGCTGTTCTGTGGCCCATTCACAGTGAAGATAGGAGCTACAATATTTATAAAAGCAACATATTAGAATAATATAGAAAAACATTTTGTTTTGTTTCAGATTTAATCATAGTATTCAATGCAAAATATTATCGTCCATGTTACAAATAGTTCATCATTTCATTTAATGCCCACAGACATGGTGATCACTATATCCTGAAAAGACTGTAGCCTAGGTTTGCAATCTGCTATTAACAGAATGGTAAACTGAATCGTAAGGTAACATGATGTGCTCTATCGCTTATTTCTTCATTGTAATAGTTTTGTCATGATCAGAAAGCTAACTTGTTTTGAAATTAATATAACTTTATTTAAATCATTTTCTTTCACCAAAGTATAAAAAAGAGGTGAATAAAATTTTAAAAAACTGAAAAATACAAATGTAACAAATAATGTTCTATAACTTATAAAAGTTTTTTTTTTTTTTAAATATATCTTTATTGATTTCAGAGAGAGGAAAGGAGAGGGAGAGAGAGAGAGAGAAACATCAATGATGAGACAGTCATTGATCGGCTGCCTCCTGCACGCCCCCGACTGGGGATCGAGCCCGCAACCTGGGCATGTGCCCTGACCAGGAATCGAACCCCGATCGCCTGGATCCTAGGTCAATGCTTAACCACTGAGCCATGCCCGGCCGGGCTAAAAGCATATTTTATAGATTCCTGCATTTTGATGTTAATAATGTATTCTGAAAAATAATTCAATTTTAACATGAAATGTTGTCTTCTCATTTTTAATTATGTTTAATTTCATGGAATAAAAAATAAAACATTTAAAATGCAGACAAAAATAAAATCAATTTAACTTAATGTAGTTAAATACATTAATGTATACTTAACATCTTTCTATTATTTTTCTAACCGAAATACTTACTAATTCTTGTATTTTACAAAAAATTCTTCTGTATCAATCATCACTCCAGGTGATATCTAAGAAAATAAAATCAATAATTATGACTTTTATTATCAGACCATTGAATATAAAATATAAAATGTAATGTACCATCACTTACTTCCTTTTTCACAATTCTAGTAGATAATATTTTGTCCACAATTGCAGCATCTTCTTCACTTGGATTCTCCTGTAGGAAGGAGGAAAAATATAATGGCATATTCTGAAAATTCCTTTAGGTTTCACCCTTGTATGTTTATGAAAACATAAAAGTTCAACAAACATTGATATAACACATGTGCCAGACACCAAATGTTAGAAATACAGAAACATAAACCACTGATACAGTCCTCAACATCATCTGCATCATCACAGTGAACATATTGTGCTTTTTAATGTAACAGGCCTTATCCTAAGAGCTCTGCATAACTAATGTAATCATTGCAACTATACTATGAGGTAGGTACTATTATCATCTCCGTTTTATAGATTAGGAAACTCAGGCACAGAGAAGGTAAGTAAGCACTTGTCCAAGGTGCCAGGTGAATGAGCTACCAGATGGTGGCTGTTCACAATCCGTTAGAGAAAAGGGAGATTAAAAAATTACACAGGTTGGGCCTGCCAGTGTGGCTCAGTGGTTGAGCACCAACCCATGAACCTGGAGGTCATGGTTTGATTCCCAGTGAGGGCACATGCCTGGGTTGTGGGCTCAATCCCCAAGGGGGGGGGGGCGTGCAGGAGGCAGCCAATTGATGATTCTCTCTTATCACTGATTTTTTCTCTCTCTCCCCCTCTCCGTTCCTCTCTCTGAAATCAATAAAAACATGTTTTTTTAAAAAATTATACAGCCTGGCCACTGTTGCTCAGTGGTTGAGTGTCAACCCATGCACAAAGAGGTCACAGGTTCAATTCCCAGTCAGGGCAAATGCCTGGGTAGTGGACTCCTTCCCCAGGAAGGGGTGTACAGGAGACAGCTGATTGATGGTTTTCTCTCTCATTGATATTTCTAGCTCCTTCTCCCTTCTTCTCTCTCTAAAATCAATTTTAAAAACACTTAAAAAAAATTATACAAAAAGGAAAAATGCCTATGCAATGACAGAGGCATCAAACAAGGCATTAGGGCATTAGCGCCATAAAGCCCATGGACAGATTGCTTCTAAAGAAGTGGCAGAAGATAAGGCCAGAAAATCCATACAAAGCATTTCACATGCTGTGTTAAGAAGGCATAGTTATTTTAGTAAGACTTGAGAAACTATTAGAATCTTCAGTACAAAGTTTGGAGAAGCTTCAAGAATATATATTTGAATCCATAGCTTTCTGATTTGAATAATTAATGGTTCTATTAACTGCAATAAGGAATCCAGGAGGAAAAGTAGAAGCAGGTTTTAGAAGGAAAAATAATGAAAGCATTTTTAAAGAATTTACATTGGTTTAAAGTGTTTTGTAGTCATAATCCCAAATGTGTCTTACCACAAATAACTGCAGAGGCTGTTCCCCAGGTAAAGGAGCTGAATTCTTTTTTATTTTCAGAGAGCCTTTAACCTCTTCTTCAGATTGTTTCCCCTCTCCATCTTCTGCGTATTTTTTCCTTTTAATTTGACGATTTGATCTTCTTTTCTGTAATGAACCATAAGGATCATATTTATGACTTATTTTAAAGGAAAGATTTTAAAATAATTACTCCAGTGTGGCAGTTTTGTACATTAAAATGTAAAAATTGTATGCTACATTCATCTTTCTTCATCTTTCTTTTTACTTAAATGAAGATTATCATTTACCTTTTGCCAAAGGCTGACAATCTCTAGACTTACTTCCTAAAGTTTCAAATAACAAAGATTAGTAATACCTTTACTGCTTTTCTTTAGAAATTGTTAAGAATGAAAAGATTTTGTTTTAGTTAGCTGTCAGAACTTGGGCAAAATATATTTTATTAGTAATTACTTTATTACTTTTCTTTAGACACTTTTATTAAGAGGAGTAAAAATGTATATTTATTTAACTATTTCACATCTGGGGCAACACATTATTTTAAACTATTAATACTTTCACAATTTTTGCCCAAAACCTAAAAAGTACATGAGATGAATACTGGTTAAATAATTAGTCAAGGGCATAAAACTAGAAGAAGAAATTAAATAACATTTGCCATGAAACTAATGAAGTTGTATTTAAAATAGAATAAAATAAAATATAAAATGTTTTAAAAGAAATACACAAAATAAGTAGTAAATCTATGAAATAATTGTGAATGAAGGAGGAATCAGTGTTTTATTACTTTACTGCCTTTCCTTAAAAACAAAGAATATCACTATCATAAAAATAGAAATAAACCTTAAAAAAAGTATGACATGTAGTAACATAATTTTTAAATAACCTAAGTAATTTTAAATTAGGTATCAAATACACATAGCTTTACTTACCTCCCTAAATATCTAACGTCTGATGTTCCCACTATAAAAACGAACTCTCACATTGACATGAAAATCTCAAAGGCCTTAGGTTTGATTTTTTCACCTCCCTAAAATGTTGTAGGTGGAGGCATCTCAGCTAACTGTTTTACTGTTCAATATTTGGTAAATCTATCCCTTCTTCCTTTTTCTATTCCATTTTCTTTTGTATATTTAGTAACTCCCATGACATCCTCCCAAAATGTAACCAGCAAATAACCCATGTGTTCTCCTTCTGAATTCTGACAATGTCTTCAATTTGATAGGTCTTTCATACTCCCATAGCCATGACAAAAATGGCTGAATCATGAGCAGTATGGGGACACACGTATTTGCATCTAGACGGTTGCAGTGGCCTTGAGAGTGCCCCTGCCTCTTTCTCTTGAGACGAGTGCTATATTTAGAGAAAGAGCAACCAGAGTGGTGAGCCAGCTCAGCCAAATGCAGTAGACAATTCCATGCCTCATTTAGGATGAGCCACCATCTCCTGGCCAAGAAGACATTTACATTTCAAAATTCAAGGTACCTCTTTTGTTAATATCAGAGACAAGAAGGTGGCATATAAAAGTTACAATAAAAGGATTTCTAAAAACCCAATTTTCCCACATCCTGTTGTGAAAGTAAATGAAATATTTATCATTCCCTGGGGGGAAAATTCTAAGGATCTCTAATTTAATAATCAGCTGAAGGAATGTTTAGATTTCTATTAAGGGCATCATACAGTTCTTAATGTTCAAGAATAGTTTAATAACCAACAGTGACATTTATTATTCTAACAATAACATGTGTTATCAATGTTATGTCTCATTAGGCACAAATCTCCTAAATAATAAAGTTTGAGAATAATTTGGTATACTTTTAGAAGGTTCTATTAGGTATTTTGAGCATTAGTTTCCTTTCAGTTGCTTATGCACCTATTAGTACTTTGAAATGCCTCACTTAGTCTTTAGTACACAGTAAATGATTGTCATGAAAGAATCCTTTGAACTAAAAAAAGTGCACATTCAGGTAATTCTTCCCAAGACAGAATGAGGGCCACTTATTGTAAACAGCTCTCTAAGCCTATGAAGACTTTGTTAGTCTAAAATATTTTGTGTGAGTTGTAAGATTATAGCTGACTTTACCATAAATTATATTACACTGAGTACATAGTTACATATTAGGCAAATCCAAACAAGGTGTCATTCTCATCAATTATCTTTCTTTGTCATACAACAGCTCTACTACTTTAAAAATATAAAAAACTAATTTGATGTCCACATTTTTTGCTAATGTGATTTTTCTGGCTTTCTTCCTCCATAATGGTTTTCAAACTATGATTTAAAATAATGACAAAATTCTTTCTTCGTATTTCTTTTTTCTATTTTTTTTTCTTCTTATATATTAAGGGCTACAACAGATCACTCTGTAGTATTTCACATAAGAGGTCAGGAACATTATGCTTTTAAATGACTTCATTATGATATCATATTACTTGCTTCTTATAATAATCCTAATGAAATTTGCTCAGGGCTTTAAAACAATTTAAGTCTACATATAGTCAGACCACTGAAATACTCTCTATTGAGATTAAAGGTACAAAATTAAATACCATATTTATATTTTTAGATTTCCATCTGACTCCAAACCTTAAACTTAAATTACTTTTCAAGCCTTCAAATCCCTGTGGTTAAAAGCTACATGAACCTCTTTATCATTTATATAATGATACATTTAAATATATCAATAAAATAGATTTATAAATGTTTATTAGAAAATATTTCCTTCCTTTTCTATTTAACTTTTTTGTGTTAAAGTAACATGTATCAAAGCAAACTAACACTACAGTGAAAGGTGTGGAAGAAATGTGTGTTAACCTATTCTACCATTTCATCACTTGGTGATTACGTAATGGAAAAATGGCCAGCATTATTCTAGGAAAAAGTAAACTAAATTTTCTCATGTTGAATAAGTTAATTATAAGTTTACCTAAGTTAAGGATAACAAATGAAGAAAAAGCCAGGCCATATAATATTAGGAGCTTCAGTCACTGCCCTTACCTCAACTCTTGCAGCAGCCCAGGAGCCTTGAGCCACTATCCCATTGGATAAGAAGCTGCATAAGGAAGAAGAAAGGCCATTCAGGGGCTTTCTGGCCCCATAATTCAACAACAGCCACCACCCCTACGGCCTATAATCATACTTTAATTATTAGAGAGCAGAGGGTGGCCTGAATTATTATGACCTTCACTATATTTTTAACTTCACAAGGTTATTTTAAATATCCACCTATTCCCCCCAAAAGGGGCAAAAAACACAGTATTTTTGTCTACATTGGGGGATTTTTAATATAAATGTTTATCTTTTTCTTTGACAGAAGCAGACCAAAGGAATTATATCTAGGGATGATTCAATCCATTTGCTTTATCATTTGTAGGTGATTTTAAAGTTAATATCTCCATCATTAAGTTCATTCAAAAACATTCTATAACTACAGGATATTACTAGATACTTCTTCATGTTCAAAGACAGCAGGGACTTTGGATTATTACTTAATCTCTCTAGGTTTCACTTTCATTATCTGAAAAATGAGGGGTTTGAGAGGATATATACGTTTCCCCCCGGGGCCTAACATTCTATGGTAATACTGCTAGGAGCACATTGTAGTAATGCTATCACATCTTAAGTTCTGCTATACAATAAAATGTACTTTTACTACTAAACTACAGTACAAATATCCATCAAGCAATATTATGCTATCTAAATAATTCTAGGAGTGCTTCATGTCTCAGAAAAAACTTTAATACTCACTTGAGAGTCTTCCTCTTTGCATGCATGCTGTGGCATCTGCTCTGCATCAGATATTTCATCTGAAGATTCATTTTTTCTTTTTTGTTTCTTACCCAAAGTAATAATGAGTTTGCTGTTTCAACAGGAAAAAGAGTAGACAGTAAGATCTTTTTACATTATTTCATTTTGGATCAAATTACAATGGTCATGATAAGCTTTACATAATTTTACAGCACTTGAATGTTCAACCAAATATGATGATTATTATGAAATCCATAATGACATTTTCAAGACAAAAACTGCATTCTAGCAAAGCAAATACAAATTAATTATTAGTTAATGTACTTCAAAGCATAGAAAGGTGGTCAAGTTCTATCACTTGTTTCTTAGGCTGAAGGTTATTTTTCATGGGAATATATCAGTTCATATAACTATTTAATAATTAAAATAATTCATTTATTTTGCTATCTTGTAGATTTTAAATGAGGGATTTTTCCCTTCTATCTCTTAGTAAATTCAAATTACATTTAATGTCCTCAAATCCCATCTATTCCCCACAGTAATTTTTTCCTTATTTAAAACACTTTATAAATTGTTCTTTCATTTGTGAAAGCTTATCTTAGATATACTATAAATTTCTAAATATATATATACACACACACATATATATGTATATATATGTATATATAAATATCAGTGTGTGTGTATATACACACACACTGATATTTATACATACACATGAAATACGAATGTCTAAAATGAAAATGAGTTTCTCACTTTTTGGTCCTGATCAGAAGTACCAGTAAAGAGTTCCCACATTTCCTAATCTGATTCAACAGATGGGAGGACATAATTCTAAAGTACCATGTTACTCACAAGCCATGCTAATTGCTAATCAGGAGAATTCTATTTTAAATATCTATATTCCAAACATAGAAAACTCAGAATTTTTCAATGATTATTTACTAATGTGGGACAACTTGGAGGTTAAGAACATGAACTTTGAAATCACACAATCAAAGACTTTAAACCTGATTCCACTGTGTACCTATCTGTGATACACTGGGCAAGTTACTGGATTTTGTTTAGCCTTTGTTTCCTTGCCTAGAAAACAGGGATATTATAACAGCTACCTCTAATGCTGAGAATTAAGTGGGATAATGTATGTTACCTCTTAGCAAAATCTTGACACACAGTAATTTCTCAACTAATTATCACTATTTCTATTTACTACATTCCAAGCACTTTCCTAGGTTCTAGGATTTGAAGAGAAAGTAGACAAAGTTCGTAACCTTAAAATATTGTTGGACTATGATCACAGTTAAAATGTTAAAATGGAACTTAGCACTGAATGTAATGTGAACATAGAGGAAGAAGTGCTTCTGTTTACTGAAGAGTAAAGGAGGCTTTAGAGGAAAATTGAAGTCTGAGATTTGAATGATGAAAGGGAGTTCAACAGGTAGTAAAAAAAGAGGTAGGGGATACCACAGAAGAATGAGAACATGCAGTGATAAGGTTGTATCCAGAATCCACAGAGTGCTGCGAGAGGAAGAAACAGAGAGATGGCCACCTAGATAGAGTGAAGATCAAAGAAGGCCTTGTATGACATGCAGGAGTTATCGTTTTGGTTGAAGGCCAGCTTTTAACCTCCACAGGTCAGGAATTTAAAAAGAATCTGTCATCGCCCGGTTGCTGTGGTTCAGTTGGTTGAACACTGTCCCATGCACCAAGAGGTCACCTGTTCGATTCAGGTCAGGGCACTGGGGTTTTGGACTCAATTCCCAGTAGGGAGTGTGCAGGAGGAGGCAGCTGATGGATGTTTCTCTCTCATCGATGTTTCTATTTCTCTCTCCCTCTCCTTTCCTCTCTCTCTAAAATCAATAAAAACATAATAAAAAAAAGAATCTATCAGGTTCACCACTAACAACAAACGGCACCAAGATATCTTCGAATGAATGAAAAAAAAAGCAAATGAAAAATATGAGAATTTAAATGGGGAAGTTCTGGGGATGAAACTATAGTCAACAATACTGTATTGTGTATTTGAAAGCTGCTAAGAGAGTAAATCTTAAAAATTCTCATCACAAGAAAAAAAAGTATGACTATGTGATTGATAAATGTTAATTAAACTTACTATGGTAATAATTTCACAATATGTACATATATCAAATCATGTTGTATACCTTAAACTAATACAATGTTATATGTCAATTATATCTCAATAAAATTGGGGGAGAGGAAAAATTTTAAATAAGAGAGCAATGCAACCAGAGGAAGTGAAATGCAAAGCAGGGAAACCAGTGATAAGGCAAATCATGATTAGAGTGAGTGATGAGGCGTACAAGACAGGGCCATGGTGATGTGCCGAGAAAAAGACACAATTCTTATTTTGGAAGCAGAACTAGTAGGACTTGGTTACTGACTAGATGGGAAGCGAGAAAAAAATTCTAGAATGATTTATTTGCAGGTTATTGTTGTATTGGTGTAATTACCACCTTCAACAGGATCTTAATTCTTGGTATCTCACCTGCACTCTTCTGGTAAATGGGAGTAAAAATATAGTTCATGTTGGAACCAATAAAAGTACAAAAAGATATTATGAAACAACATTAAGGAACCAACCACAGTTATAATTCATTCCCTCTCACCATTTTCATTGGTCTTTTCCTCCATCTTCTGGTCCCTTTTCCTTACTCCGGTTTCCTTCTTAAAATAAAAATCTCCCTTAAGGTCCTACCTATTATTAGATACTGCATGAATTTGTTCTTTCTTCATCTCATCCAGAATTCTCAAAAAAGTTGCCTATAGGTAATGACTACTTCAGTTTCATTTCTCAACCCACTATAATCTGAACTTTACATACATCATCTCACTTGATGTTCCTACAACTGAGAGGCAAATGCTATTATTTTATAAGAGAAAATTGAGGCTTAGAAAAGTTAAATAACTTGTTGAAAGTCACACCGATAGTAAGAATAGAGATAGAAATTAATACCTCACTCCAAAGCCTAAAACTCCTAATCTCTAAGACCACAAATGAACTTTGTAAAGCCAAATCCAATGGAGATTTAAAGTTTTATCTACCAACACATAACATCAGTTTTTCCTTCCCTGCACCCTTGGCTCCATGACCCTATATTCTTCTAGTTCTCACTAAACATCTTTAGCTCCTCTTCCTCCACCTACCCTTAGTATATTGGTTTTCAGCAAGATTCGGTCCTTGACAACACTTAAACTTTGGTATTTCTCAAAGTTCTGTCTTCAGTCTTCCCTCTCTATATACTATCCCTGGGAGATTTAATTTAAACTATTCCTTCTTTTTTTCCTCCCTATGTGGGATGGTTGATCTTGAGCCTGCAAGGAGCAAGCTGGCACCAGACTTTTCCAAGTCTACATTTCTTTGCCTCCAATTCTTACATGTCTAAAGGCTGGGAACCACAGACATGCCTTTGTACGAGGAAAATTTATTCTTAACTACCACTTAAAAGTAGAAGATTCCAAAATCTCTTATCTCTAGTTCAGACCTTTCACCCAAGTTTCAGATTCATATAACCACTTATTAGACATACCCGTATGTATAACTTACAGATATCACAATCTCAAAATGCCCCCAAATGCAATCCCTCACTTTTCCTAAACCTAATAGTCTATTAATACTAAAGTATAATGTAAATTCAGAAAAGTGCATACATTAAAAGAATACTACATACAGCTCACTGAATTTTCTCAAATGAACATAAATGTGTAATCAGCTTCCAGATCAAGAAATGACACATTATTAGTTTCCCAGAATTATCCTCTCAAGCCTTCTCTTCCAGTAACCTTATCCTAAGGATAAACAGTATAACACTTATGATTACTCAGCACACCTCAGGCACTTGTGCAGATGAGTTTCAATGGCTAAATCAGGGATAACTCTAAGTAAAACCAAGTAACAGAAATATATATCTGATGTATTTCCACATTTGCTATCCATCTCCAAACCTAAATGCATGTTTTAGACTAATTTGTAAGATGAGAACAAAATGAGTAAAAGCAAAGTTTAGATACTTAAATAATAATTTCCCATAAATGCAAATCAAAACCTGTTAGTACTATTCAAAACATTGCTTAAAAACATTTTCTCAGTGATGGGTAAGCTAAAGGACTTAGGTAAAATACATATTCTAATACAGTATCTAAGTTGCTGCGTAAAGATGCACATCCCAGTCAATAAAAACTTCAGTGAAATCGGAAAGAGATATTAACATTTTTTGTATTTACAAATGTCTGTGAAGAGGTTATACTGTTCCTTTCTAGTGGTGTGAGGTAATTAAATGAAAATTCTCTGAGGTCAGTGGATTAAGCTGTTTAAACATTATTTTTATAGATAAATATAGCCTAAATCTCTACAAAAGAAACACTAATAAGTGTTGCCAAATCAATCTTAAACACCCACCCATTCAGGTAGAGGGTAGGTTTCCCATATCTTAGATATACCTTCACTGTATCAAGTACTTTAAAAATGTACTTAAAATAAAAAAGACACTTCTGTTTTCCACACACCGTATTTTCTTTCAATAATGTTCTATAGGCCTGAAATAGCATATTCTTTTATAAACTCATTAACCATCCATAAAAAAAATATTTTTCAAATCCTAACTTTATAAGAGATAATTCAGATTATAGTAATTTCCTACTAAATGTTTCAAAGTCCAAAATATTTACATATGCCCTTTCTGTTCAAAAAAGGTACATTTCTATAGAATGTAATAAAAAAGCTGATTCCAAAACTTGAAGTCACTGACTGACATAATTCTGAACCAAATATAGACACATTTTAAGCTTTCAAACTAGGGTTACTTACTTAGAACACTGATTCTTAGAAACAATGAAGTCATATCAGTTTATTGTAAGTTCTAAAATGGTATATAGGTGATACCTCAAAGGGGAATAAGAATTAGGTTGCTATTGATTAGGAATTCATAAATGTGTACGGCAGCCTGCATTAGAAAGCTGTCTGTTAAAAATACAGATTCCTAAGGAGAAAACATCAGAAGGATTTAAAGTGAGAGATATTCTACAAAATAACTGGCCAGTATGCTTCAAAAACTGAAAATGCCATAAAAGATTGAGGAATTACCCCAAATTTGAGTAGTGTAAGGAGACATGACAATAAAACAAAATGTAGGATTCTGAATTGAATAGTGGTCAAAAAACCAACTGACATTTGCATGAAGTCTCTAAATAAGCTAATAGGATTATGTAAGTGTTTATCCCCTGGTTTTGACCATTGTGCCTTGGTTACATAAAATGTTAACATTTGAGGAAGCTGGGTGAAGAGCCTGGGGAAGCTTGGATCTATTTTTGCAAGTCTGAAATGAGTGCAAAATAAAAATTTTAAAAATTACAGAGTTGTGGGACCAAACCCCAGGATACTGATCTACTAGGTGGGACTCAATCAGACTTCTAAAAAATTCCCTAAGGGATTCTGACACTCCACCAGATTTGGGAATTACTTGCTCAGGACAGCTAGTGCCAAGTACTCTAGGAATGAACATTCAAGATGATAAAACTGTATTTATAGAACACTTAAAATATCAAAGTGCTTTTGCCTACACTATCTCATTTGATCCTGAGAAAAACTCTGAACTAGGCAAGGCAGGTATAAGCAGCACTAAACTAGTAGAAATACTTCTCCAAAAGATTAAATAAACTGCCAAAGTCACAAATTCAGTAAAGACAATATGGTCTTTGTATCATTCCTAATCTAGTATTTCCAACATATCTTACTGGTTTTATTTTTAAGTGTATATTATTTATTTTTAAATGAAATTTATTGGGGTGACATTGGTTAATAAGATTATATAGGTTTCAAGTGTACATTTCTATGATACCTGATCTATTTATTGCATTTAAAATCTTACTGATTTTAAAATGACATTATAGCTCAACAACCAGTGGATAGATACTGCTATCAATTAACAGTTTAATGAATAAAGAACAATATGAAACTATATTATCTTTTAGTAAATTTTTATGGTTAAAGTTTATCTGACTTTCGAACACCCAGAAATCTCTATTGCCTGTAGAATGACAAATGATAGCCATCAGGAAATCAGATGATCCAAAAGTAAAAAAAAAACACCAACAAACATATAAGTAAAATACCAAATAAAGAGCATTCCATTCTTCCATCATGGATCACAAAGAGTTTACTATATTAATTCTAATAAAATTTCATAAATACATTCTTCATATAAACTGACAGTTTGCTATTTCTAGAAATATCACCAAAGTAAAGCAAAAAAGTAATACAGACTAAATTAATAATAAAGGCTTCATGCAAGCTTTGTTTTGTTAAAACATTACAGGGATCTGTTAGCAAACTTTAGCAACACATATTCAGGCTAGTATAATAAACATCAAAACACAGCTTGATTCAGAAAGCAAAGGGCAATTCCAAACTAAGTATACATTTGAAATGTTAATTCATTTGATAAGTCTAAGGCACTAGAAAACCTCTCTGTTTATACTTGACATCTATATCTGATTTTCAGATGTAATTTATGCACTCATCTAAATCCTGCCCACATATTAGTAGAGGCTGTGTAATAAGCTGCAGTCTACACAGTGTCAATCTGCAGTTGCCCCCTGTTGATTCTCTGCAAAAATTTGACAAACAATGAATCTTATCCAATTAGTCCATTTGTTGTAATTAATGCATCCAATTCATCATAAATGAAGAAAACAAGCAAAAACACATGCACATTACAATTTCTTTCTTTGCAAGCCAAGTGAAAAACACTGGGGCTATTTTTAAAGTTATCAAATATAAACTTTTTTTTTTAAAAGAAACATTTAATTTGGTGAGATTACTCCTGCCTCAGGTTCAACTCAAGAATCCAGCTTAAACTCATCTGGGACAAACAATCAAGCTTTAAAAGGGTTCTGTATTTTAGTTAACCTTACATTTGTGAGATTAACATTGTATTGTAAATTACTATAAATTAAATTACTTCCTGTTTAAGGTTGGACATCATTTTTTTCAAAAAGGTGAATTTACTTAGGTGTTTCATATAAAGTTGCTAAGGATTAATTACAGTCAATATAATTAATATTTATCAGCACAATTTAATCCTTTTTTTAAATTTCATTTTTCAATTACAGTTGAAATTCAATATTAGCCATTTAATTTTTATTCTTAAAAAGCATTTCTTTAAAAAAAGAAAATGATGTTTATGTTTAAAATTACTGACAAATAGGGACATTAAAATCAAGTATTTTCCTCAGTGCTTCTACAATACACATTTTTCCACATATTAACATCTATAAAACCAAGATTCATCTAATAATCAATAGTATGCCATAGTTTTAGTTGCCAATATTTCTTTCTTCATTAGTAACACAAAATAATTATGCCTTATAATCAATGGCATCTTAGATTCAATGAATAAAGCACATAGCTGGCTAATGATAAATCTTACTAATACAATTTATGTAAAGGTACACTTCTTAAAAATGGAACTGTAAACCTTAATTAAATTCATAATAATATCGTATATATCAATACTTTCTGTAGATGAATGTGTTTCAGATTTTCACTGAGTTTAAGTTTAGATATTAGGAATGAAGTCTAAGAAACATTTTATCTGCTGGGAATTTAAAAATTATAGAACTTATAGAGACTATTAATGGCATATGATTAATAATTAAAAATACATAATAAATTTATACATACATTTTTTTCAAACCACTTTTATAATATGCCAAGAAACAATTTAATAATTACTATATTTTTAGTTTATCCAAACAGATACTAAATTCCTATTATCTTGAGTAACTGCAATCAGGATCTCATTTATCACTTTATTAACATGAACTATAAAATGATAATTCCCAATTTCTGAATTCATCTTATTTTTCCCTCAGATTTTACTTATTTATATTATTTCCTCTTATAGTTTATTTAGAAATAAATGCCCCTCTATAGATATGCATGTGAATATACATGTTAGTTTTGTTTAAGAAATACATATAGCCCGGCTGGGCGTGGATCAGTGGTTGAGCTTCGACCTAGGGTCCAGGGGATCACAGTTCGATTCCCAGTTGGGGCACATGCCTGGGTTGGGGGATCAATCCCCAGTCGGGGGAGTGCAGGAGGCAGCTGATCAATGATGACTCTCTCATCATTGATGTTTTTATCTCTCTCTCTCCCCATCCCTTCCTCTCTCTGAAATCAATAAAGATATATTTAAAAAAAAACACAAAAAAGATATACATACATACAGGCTGTCCCCAAAAAGTATATACACACTTTAACAGCTGACAGCTCAATTTTGAAAATAAAATGTATTTTAATAAACACTGCCTTTGTAATTATTCAAAATGTGTGTATACATTTTAGGGGATACTCTGTGTGTGTGTGTGTGTGTGTGTGTGTGTGTGTGTGTGTGTGTGTGTATGATGGTAGCTAATTAATAAATGTTATTTTCCATCTTCCTTCCTGGGGGTTCAATAAGACTATAGCAAAAAGACACAATATAATTTCAAGATTATGCAATGTTTCATTGTTTTTCTTTACAACATGACATCCTTAACTTCTATTTGAGTTTAATCCTTAATATTTGAAAAATATTTAATTTAGATGTTTCTGCTTTAACTAAAGAGAAATGCTACTTCTAGCACCTGATAACTAGCATTCCTATAACAAATAGAATAATTATCAAAAAATTCAAAAAAGTTTACTCATGGAGAACTGGTTCCATGTAGAGGGCCACAAGATTATGAAGTATCAAAGGCCTTCTACCTATGTCAGCCTGATCATCTATAGCACAAAGTAAATCCTAACCAACAACACGGAAACATAATTTAAACGTCAAAGTTATAAACCATAAATTTAAAAATGTTTCATCATGTAGATATTCTATTACATAATCTAAAACTGAATAGAGCCTTAAGAAAATCCTACTGGAAGTCTTAGAATGAATTTTATTTTAAAATTTAAGTTTCTACTATTCCTAAACCATAGTTACATCCCTGTGGTTTCATGAAGGATTAGCCTGCCATTTCTGTTTTTCATTTAACAAATCAAAATCAACCATTTGTTATCTTTTAATATTTAAACTTTTACTCCTTCATTCATCTCATAAAATTCATTCCATTCCATTCATGGAGTGTCTATTAGGTACCAACTATTACTTAAGAAATTCCTGCTATTCTACTTGTTAGAATCTGAATGCCAAGATATGAAAACATTAAAGTAGAAAAGGGTTGTTTCTGGTCCTGCCTCCTTATTTTACATCTGCCGCTTCTTTTGCAACCCACACCCTTCCACAGAACCAGGCGCAACCCTTTCGAACGCTAGGCGTATGTCAGGCGAAATTTACCTGTTCTAAATGCTACTCTAGCTAACCTGACAAAAAGAGGCACGCTTATATGAAAAAAGCCACTAATAAGTTAACTTATTCTCCCTTTTAACAAGTAGCAACTGTTTTTGTTTCTGTTTGATTTTTTTTTTTTTAAACTGATCTTATTCAGGAAAAGAGCCTTAATGGAAAGAGAACCTAGGCAGATGAGTGAGAATTTAAGCTGGAAGGAAGGGTATGAATCCTGGCCATAGTTTTTTCCTTAAACAGCTAACTGTTATGCATGTTTTCAGAAAAAAAATAACAATAGCTAAAATTTGTTAAATAACTTCCAGGTACTATTCTGTTTGCTTTAAATGTTATTAAATCATTTTATCCTCAAAATAATACTACAAGGCAAGTACTATCATTGTCCCTAATTTTACATGTAAGAAAACTAAAGATTGAGGAGGTTAAGTATTTGTCCAGGATCATGCTATGCTGCTTATAAGTGACAAAACAGGTTTCAATAAATGCAACTGGCTCCAAAGCCAAAGAATTTAACCATATTATTATATTGCAAGCCCAATCTAACTCACAGCACTGCTCTAATGATTAAATGAGACTGTATCAAAGTGCTCTGAAAAGGGCACTCTACCCCTTGTATGATTAAAACATTAATCTGTAAGTGACAGAAATAATAAAAAGGTTTCAAGCACACTAGCAAGCAGAGGCAGTATTTGTTTTCTTCAGATTAGTCTTCCTAGAGTACATCAAATCAAATATGTGGGTTAAATACACACCAATGTTGACTATGTATCAACCATAACTTATTGTTTACAAATTTAGTTACTTTTAAAATTTCACATTATTGATGGTTAAGTTCCAGAATATATTCCCTTCAATTATATCTGTTATCAACCATTTGATAACAGTCCAATTCGTCCAAAACTAAAAGAAAAAACAAAATTTTACAAGAAAATGCTTAATATATCATAAAATGCTATTAATTAAAATGTTTTAACTAAGCTATTTAAATGACGACTTTTCACATAAAAATTTAAAACTTGGCAAGTTCAAAATTACAAAATGTAGTGGCTTATTGGAAAGCACAGAAATGAAATACTTCAATTGACTAATACAGCAACTCTGGCTTGTATATGAATTTCATTTCCAAGTAAACATTTTCCTCTAAAATGATAATAATCTTTGTCTTTGTCAGATAAATAAACTGTTTTACTCTAACGGCTTAATAACAATATATAGGCAAGCTTCAGTTTTACTTACCTGCCTACAAATTATAAATCCCTCTATTAAAACGTCCTATACTCACAACAATACTTTTCAGCAACTACTCATATCTAGCCATATATGTATGTGTGTGTACACACATATACATTTCCACTATAATTACCACCTTATTTTCTCAAGAATACTATCTGTAAAAACAAGTACTAAGTTGACCAATGTTATGCAATATTAAAATAATTTATTTTTAACAATCTATTTCTAACAAAAATATAAACATCACAGAATTAATCGGATACTAGATTGCAATAAATTACTGCTCCCTACCATATCAATTCACATATTTCAAAAATCCACATTTCTCTATCATAATTATTTCTAATTTCCCCTTATGTACAGTTTTTTTCTTGAACCCAATCCACTTCTGGTATCTTCTGCCTCTAGCTACACCCCTGCCCCCCCACCCCCCAACCCTGAATTTAAACTTGCTGTAACTTACCAAGTTTCTCTACAAATTTTCTTGTTTTATGTGTTGTTTCTTAATAACCTTTCAAAAGTACACTACTTTATCTATATCTCTAACTTATATTATGTGAACTTTCAATACATTAAAGGATTAAATATGACATAATATTGGAAAAATACTTTCATACCAAAACCTTTAAATATAAAAGGAGTAGAAAGTTATCTTTCAAATTTCATTTAGCTGTCTGCAAATAAAATACAAAATCAATAATATTAATTATTGCTCTATTATTGCAAGAGAGCCCATGTTATCTAATGGTTTGGACTCAAAGGCATCAGGACCTAACAATATAATTCAGTTTGGTGTTTGCGTTTAAAATGCTGAGAATTAATTTGTTTACAAAACTGTGTTAGTTCTAAATATCTACATAATGTATTAATAACTTCTTAAGCAAATGAAGATTTTCACAATAAGATAATTCTTTACTGGGTAATTTCTTGTGTGGAAAATAAGAAGAGAGTAAATACTTTATCTAATATTTCATATAAAGCCTGCAAAAATGACTGAATATTCCTACAAAAACAAGTCTAAACTTTATTGGCTGTAGGTTAACTTTACCCTTGCATACAAAACAAACATACATATAGAATAAATAATACTTATTACATTTTGTTTTTTGAAAATGTATTAGGTAATTTATCAAATAAAATACCTAGGATTAATGTATCCTCCTAGAGCACTTCTTTGTCCGTAATTCCCTTGGAGCATTAATCCTCACTTGGCCTCTTTATTACATGAATTAAATCAGAAAGACTGTAAGAGCCGAGGGCTGCTTATTGTTGGTTAAAATAGTCTTAGTTTTCCTGCCATTCCATGTAGTCAAATGTTATGAGAAAATATTGTATTTCATGTTTCCACAGTATAAGGTGCCCAATGGAGTAAAATTAAGAGGTTAAAAGATCTTATAAAGAATTTTAATGCATGTTCTATACAGAAAGTGAATTTGAAAGTAGAACAGCAATATGGGTTTTGGTTTTTTTGTTTTTCTTTTCCTATTTTATATATAAAATAGTTCCCTTTTAAATTCCTTTTACTAATATTAATGTTAAAAAAAAGTTATGTTCATAAGGTGGTAAAATTTAGTAGATCCTGGAATATTACACTACCTAATTCGGTCAAAAAGAAACAAAGTATACACAGTATCTAACAACTGGAAACTCCAAAGTGGGAGTAAACACAACACACAAATCAAAGGAATTAAATTCGATTCTTAACCAACTTACCCAATTTTTGACTTCTCTTTAAACTTAGAACAAGTTCGTGTCTTCCTGCTCTCTTTGTCCTTTGGCTTGGCTTTCACCCTCCTCCCTCTCTTTTCCTCTCTTCCTTCAGCTGAAGCACTAGGGAAGTTTTCTGGGCTCATGACTCGCGGAATATTGCGCTCCCCACGCTCCTTTGCTTTGGCTATGGCCTCCGATATTATGCGATTGGCCTTTTCTTGCTTGCTTTCTGATTCTGCCTTTCTCCTCTGCTTCTTCTCGGACAGGATCCTCACCTGGGTATTCTGCAACTTAGAGTATGTCCCAGAGCCATCGTTCTTCTTGGAAGATGGAGGCTAGAGAAACCAAAATATCATTTATACAGCATACCAGAGTACATAAAAAAACAACTAACATAAATATTTGAAATTTTTAAATTAGGCTTAAAGAAGTAAAACACATGAGCAAATATGCGAGTGTTACTAACTGAAAATTAAAATATTTTGCTAGTCTAGAAATTAGTGTTGGTATAAAAAAGGCTCAACGACTGCTTTTAAAAACGAAGGTTAAAGAAGGGTAATACAGGTTCGCTGACATTTCCATAGCATTCTTGATTAGGCAGCTGATTCAATTTTTCTCCTGTACATACAGCTGACTCAAATTTTATCCTGTAAATATTCTGTACATTTGGAATTAAAAAAGGTCTTTTCTTTCTTCTTCACTCCAGAACTCTGAAAATTAATACATTTAAAATAGCAATATAGAATGACTACTCCTTATAGTTTATTGTAATTTTTAGAAAAATAAAGCCTCTGCTTTACAAGAAACTAGAACCTGAAATCATTGAAATAATTTTAATGTGCACTCTATGCAGCAACATAGTTAGTAAACAGACATTCCCATACTTAAAATTAGAGAAAGTTTTAGTTTTTCCGTGAAAGAGTTAAATGTTTTTTTCTCTTTTTATATCATAATTATTTTGCTCAAGCAATTCTGAAGAAAAAAAAAAACCCACAAGTTTTATAGTTTTACGTTAAAATTATTAATATTTTAGCAATTATCACAGGAAGCAGATCAACAGCATTTTAAAAAGAATATCCTCTTCAAACACGCATTCACCCACATATACTTAGATCACAGTTTTGTTATGGTCTTACCCGTAAACATGCCTCTGACTATAGCAAAGAAAAAAACCACCAGGAATTTCCAAACACATTTTCATGCTGATTCCAGTGTGCTTCACTGGATATCTTTTCTATACCTGCCTCATCAAAGGTTTCATAGCAGTGCTGCAACACTGGGAAAGGAAGGAGGGTTTAGAATCGCTCACTAAAATGCCACCTTAAGGCCTACAGGCTATAACAAATAACCAAGACTCGAGAAAACAGCAACAAGCTCAAGATGGCGATGCAGTACGACTCCCGCAGCAGCAGCCAGTAATAAGGAAGGTTATTCAATCCCATTAGCCTTTTAGCCCAAAGAACCCCTCCTCCTCCCACTCATTCAGGCTTTCACTTACCCTTCCTCTTGGCCTCTTCACTGAAGACATTTTTGGCGTCAGACAAAGGCTTGCCCTCTGCTTTTTCACCACCCCAGGCAGTGCTCAAGAAAAAAGCATTGAAAGAAGATTCCTAAATGGCCTATTTAGCAAGCTGCAACCAAGAGATGCACAACCCTCCACAAATACACATTGTGATTGATCAACACATTTCTGCCTTGGCAAGTTTATCTCCACTGTTCATCCTATTTAGATATGAAAAAGGCTGTAAACTCCTCCTAAAAGGCTGGGTTCCCTCAATAGCTATAAGCAGATAGCCAGATTCCAACAAAGCACAGAAAGAAATGAATGCACAAAGCATCAAAATGCATCAGCATGAATATTAGAGATGTCGTTAAAAATACTGACTCCTTCTGCGGAAGTAGGCCAGCAGATGGTGCTACCAGTTATTATTCCATTAGACTCTGCAACTTAACCCCCAATGGACTGTTCTTCCCTCCAAGTAACACATTAACTCTCACTCTGCCATTTCCTGCAGCCAAGTTTTTAAAAATAGGAACTAAAAACCTGACTTTTAAAAATCACCTGAAAACTAAAATGATGGTGAAATAGCTTTATGTAGCTATCACTTTAAAAAACAAAAATCCAATGCAATTTTTACTGGAGAAATACACTTTTCCCCCGATACCCTAAAATATTTAAAACATAAAAATAGCTGAAGGTAAGCAAAGGGTTAAAGAGCAGGTCATGCAAATGAACACATAGCAAGTGGCTTCTCTTTAAGAAATTAGATAAGGTCTCTTATGATTCTTCTAACAATAAGCTAACAATGTTACTTTCAAAATAGAGAAATTAAGCTATTTTCATTTAAATTCTAAAAAGAATTTTTAAATGAACACATGAGAGCTATCTACAAAGAATTACTAACCACCCGTAAATTTTTCCTTAAACCTGAATGCATTAATTAATTTTCCTAAAATAAAAAATCTCATAAAATCTTCCTGACATTTATTCCTCACATCCCATTTTAATTGAACTGCTGAGGTTTTTTCAGATAAAATTTAGTTTTAGTTCCTTGCTAAAAATAAGTAAGTTGCAAGTCCACCTGAATTTGGTTGTCAGTACAACTTTCCCTTCCATGAAATATTTGAGACTGTTTTAGTAAGCAGTGTCCTTAAATAGCTTAACCATAATTTTTACTGCTTCAAAATTTAAGTTTACCTTTTTTGTTAACACTACTTTTTCATCTGGTCTTGGCAAGTCATCTGATACCTATATCAAAAGGAATCCTTTTCCTTTTTTCCCTTAGGCACTGAAGGTCTCAAAACAGAGTAACGTTACAGGAACAGTGCCCTAGAAAGACCAACCCGCACAGCAGGAGAGAACATTAAAGGAGAGGAATAACTACTACGACAAGGACGGGTCCGAATGACCTGAGAGGCCATCTATGCAAAAATCACAATAACCAACAAGGACTAATGCTTACCAAGGGCTTACTTTATTGAGTGCCAGGCACTATTCTAAGCATTTTACACGTAAAACTAATTTAATCCTGAATGGTAAGAGGGTTATAGTGATAATGGAGTAAGTAGCAAATGGGAGACATACTCTCAGAGCAGAATTACAAAGCGATAGAACAAACCTAAGAGCAAAGAGCAAAGAATTTTTAAAAATTATAATAACAATAGTAAGAGTTAACACTTGCTTAGTCCTTACTATGTGCCAGGCACTATTACTAGTATTACATATATAGTAGCTCAATTATTCTTCAAAACAATCCTGTGTGAGATGGACTACTGTTACCCTCATTGTACACCTCAGGATACTGAGGCACAGAGAAGTGACCTGCCCAAGGTCACACAGCTACTGCGCGACGGAGCAGGGGTTAAAAGGCAGAGAGCCTCATTATGGAAATCATGCTCTTAACCACTATGTCATATTTGGTTCAAATACCATAATTTACAGGGATTAATTTGAACACAAAAGAAAGTGACTTTCTCAAAACTGCAGAGAAACCAGCACTAAAGCTAGAATGAAATTCAGGTCTTCCCACTGCCCTTTCCAAGGTGTAGAAATTTGACTAGATAAGGAGGGGTATGGCTGAAGAGCAGAAAGAGCCAATATTTGGTTTCCAGAATAAGTAACTGGGATAGAAGGCAAAAGAAATAGAAAATCTTGTTGACAAAGGGTGTGTACATGTGTGTGACAGGTTTAATTCTTTTCACACTGAGTTTGAAATGGAGAGCTCTAGTAACGGGAAATTTGGGACTGGGATGATCCTCACAGAGGTCAGGGCTGGAATATAAGATGTGGATTTTCCTGCTGTTTACTTTCAATACTCTTAATTCCCTGACACTATCCACAGAACACAGGATGATGTCCAAAATATTTCACTTCTGTAAACCTTTCCAATAGATTCTATTATCTGACTCAAAATCCAGATTACTTAACATTAAATCTTAACAGACAATAAAGGATCCATGATCAAATATTGCTTCTGTTAGAATACAGTATTTTAAAACTATATTCCCACAGATCAACATTGAGGTGTTAAGTAACTAAACATTTTAAATGTAGATCATTTCGCAAAGAACCTATATGCTAAATAAGAAAGAAATATAAAAGGTAAAGGCACATATATTAATACCATGTCCAAATTTTTAAGAAAAAGAAATTATAGCAAAATGTAAAGATATATTAATTACTTTGATAGCGACCGGGAGGAATATATGAAAGAGCTGGACATAGTTCGACACTGTTTGGGAAACTCAAGGATTTATGGTATGAGTGTTTTTCAAACCACAGGTCATGACCTACATAAAAGCAAGACACGATATAAATTTAGTGCATCCAGACTGGCATTAAAAAATGAAACAGAACAGAATGAGAGAGGATGGCGTCCAACCTTAATGAATGTTAACTCTTACAAAATTAGAGAGTCTGCGTGTACCACCGCTTGCTTTTCTCTTTCCATTCATGGGACAGCGAAGCAGAAAGATTTGGGCAAGAAATCAGAAGTATTAAGATCTGAGCGGGGACTCAAGTCTCTTCTCTCTTGGTGGAATAATTTTCCCACATACCCTCCCACACACACTGGGGAATTCTTCTAAATATTTTAGTTGTTTACAAATGCTAAAAACTACTGTATCACCAGTGGAAATTGCAAACTTCCAGAAAGAAGGGGAGATAATCCCATGGCTGCTGTATATCTACTGCAGAGCACAGGTTCCTCTCTTGTGGAAAAATAAATGGAAAAATGAAAGTTCTACTTCACAGATTTAAAAGACAACATGAAGGAATAAAGGTCTCAAATAATAAAACAGATGTAATTCCTCAGTAAGAGTAAAGCGGAAAGCAAGTAGTTTTCAACAACACGGATAAAACTGCATCGCAGCGGAAATCTTCCAGCCTTGCTCAGGGGCAGGCCTGCAGGGCCTGGGGGCTGGAGACTCCATTAGAAGAGGGCATGAACGACAGGCACAGCAAGCCTTGAGCACATCAGAGAAGGTAATGAAGAAAACCACCAGTGAAACCCCAAAACACCACGTTTAAGGAGCCAGTAGAAGAGGAGCTGATGAGGGGACAGAGAAACAAACAAGCACAGTAAGAAGAGTGCTAGGAGAGAGAGGTGGGGGAAAGGGTCAGACACTCTGCAGTCAAAAGCAAAGTAAACCTCACAGTAATTTGACCTTAAAAAGCTAGCTTACAAGGCATTTAGTTCCCTTAAACTGTTTATAGTAGGCGAGTGTGCTAGTTTTAAATCTCAAGAAGAATCACAATTACCCAATTAAAAATTCACATTAAACCAACCTTCCCAAAACAATACATTTGTAGTTAATTTCAATAACGTGTTAAATGTTAGCATGGTGACTTCTTTTGGGTTTCATTTATCGCACATAACAATTTTCCCCCCACAAGCTACCAATGAAGATTTGTTTTTAAAGAGAAATGGGGCAAAAACAGATCCAAGAGCATATTATAATCGGTCAGTCTTCTGGGTTTTACTTTTAGATTTGTTTTCAGGGTTTTTGATGGAAATGAAGCGATTACTTTACTTCACTTCCTTCACACCTGTAAACTGCCATGTTCACAATAAAAGGCTTATTATCATCGCCTTGTGACTTGTGTGATGGTACCCAGGTTCCTACTTCTAGTTAACCATGACATTAATTTTTTTTTAGTGTCATATATCTTAAATTTTACATTAAAAAAGTAATACTATGAGAAGCATTACCTTTATCTTAGTCATCCACAGGGCAGGGCAGGCAAATATTAGATATTCATAAAAGTTTTGTATTTTAAAAAATAAAACTGCATTCTATGACTTACAGGAAACCCAGAGAGAAAGGAACATGTTAGAGGATATCATAGGGTGTAATCCACAACCTCCAGAGTGTGGGAAACTCTACAAATGACTCTGGTTCTTCAGCAAAGAAATTGCAGGAAACAAAACAAAGAAGGGGAACTATGGGTTGAAAGAGACTTAAGACTAAATGTAATGCCGAAATAAAAACGGAAAAAAAGGGACACTTAAAATATGTATCGACCAGCTGTAATAGGTGGCCATTTCTTTCTTTTTTAATAGTCAGAAGGTAGTTTTATTATTTAGGCTATTTGCTTATCTAGACTGAATCAAGGAGTCTTTTGCCCTAGAATAGTCTTGTTCAAAATTACAAAACAAATAAAAGCTTTAAAAATATATGTGGCCCTTCTTTTGCTATTAACCTGAACAAGTTAACTGTAAAAATACATTTATTATAATAGTAGGGAAATTTCAACTTTGATTGGATATTTGATTATGAAGGGAATTATAGTTATTTTTTAGTGTGAAACTGATTTTGCAGTTGTTTTAAATACAAAAATTTTGTGTATTAGATATATAAATTGAAATATTTACAGATGAAGTGATGATTAGCATGACAAGAAAACTGGATACATGTTGGAAGAATGATAAGCAATGAAGACTGAAAGACAATGGCTTAGGTTATCAAGTGTCACAAATCATGCTAAACTACCTGGGCTTTATGCTGAAGGAATTAGGGAATCAATAAATAATCACATATAGAGAAGTAACTGATTCACATTTTTAGATTAAAGGTTGCTAAGTGATTTAAATAAACATGCCTGAATACTTGAAGATAACTTTTATTTATGAAAAGGCCATTCATGATATAAAACCATATAACATGTGATCTTCTACTTATATCAGTTTGTGTTGCTTTTTCAATGCTGTATTGTTTGAAAGTCCATCTTCTGCATCCAAACAAAAGTGTATTTTTTTAAATATATCTTTACTGATTTCAGAGAGAGGAAGGGAGAGGGAGAGAGAGATAGAAACATCAATGATGAGAGAGTCATTGATCAGCCGCCTCCTGCATGTCCCTGACTGGGGATCCAGACCACAACCCGGGCATGTGCCCTGACCGGGAATCGAACTGCGTTATTCTAGATGCTAGGTCGATGCTCAACCGCTGAGCCACGCCTGGCTGGGCCAAAAGTATATTTTTAAAACCACAAAACCTCACCCAAGCTCACTACTGACAGCACTAAATATATTGAATTCATCAGTCCCTAAATTACCCGTGACACTAAAAGCTATTCGTAACATAATTTTGTGATTAAGGGAAATGGGCTTTTGAATCAGCCTGCCCTGAGGTTCTAATACCAGTTTTATTATTTACTTGGGCCTCAGCTTCCTCATCTGTAAAACGGAGAAAATAACAATATCTACTTACTAGGGCTTACTAAGTTTCCCTATTGGATAACATTTGCACCAGTTGTACCATACGTCCCAGTATGTTCATCAGACTAGCCCATGTGAGTGAGTACTCTGTGCCTTTCAGACGTATCTGTTTAGGTGCAATACTTTTAAGATGATTCCATCTAGTAAAAGGCCATCATTATTCTTGATGGTCTGATAATCTAAGTGTTTTTAAACTGTGAGCTGAAATCTCATTATGAACCATTAATTCAGTGGATAGCCATTAAGGTTACATGGGTGGTAAGTAGCAGAAAGGAGTTTTAAACCCAAGGCTGCCTAATCGAAGTTACAGTTTTGTTTTATTATTAATGTTTAATTATACAATATTTTAAAAAAAGAAAATAACACCCATGAAACAAGATTAAATATATATATTATTTGCCTTTTACTTCAAATCTATCATTTAAATAAGCAGATAATTATTCCTCTCCTCCCCATTACATCACCTTCCCCCTTCCTTCCCCAGATGTTAAGAAACACATATGAAAATATATGACAAAGTCAGAATAGTGGTTTGCTCTGGAAAAGGGCTAAGAAGGGACTGGAGATTTCAATGGTTACCCATTATGTTTTATTTTTTTTAATTAAAAAATATTTAAAACAAATATTACATTTGTTAAATCTATGTGGTGGGTTTATGGCGATTTATACAATACTGCTATATTTTTATGATTTTGAATGGAAACATACTTTTAAAAGTAGCAAAATATAAACTAATGTCTATTCAAAGCTTAGTCTAGAAATTGATATTTTAAATAGCTACATAATTTCAATTCTAATAGTTTAAAAAGGGTATTATGTAGTAGGTGGGCGGCTGCTGAGTATAATTGTTGAAAGGACCTGTGTTAATAAAACACAGCTAATATGTATAGCTAATATATATAGTCTCACATATATACATATACTAGTTAAGTTTGGGAGACTCAAAAGTTACACAGAGATTTTCGATTGCATCAGCATCCCGTAACCCCCAATGGTACAAGGGTCAATTGTAAATTCACACATTCATACTTATATTAATTTAAAATACTTAATCTTTTGGGGGGTTTATAATTCCACATAATAAACTGTAATAAAAGTAGTCTTTTAATACATTTAATGCTTTATTAATAGAATTATGTATAGGCTTTCATTTAAAATAATTATAAAAATTCATTTTTTCATTAATCAAGCTAGATTTTTTTCTTTATAGCTCAAGTTGCTATGCACACTTAAAGTATTGAAATTTGATTAATGAAGGGAATTTTTCTAAAAAATTCATAAATGCAAAAAAAATTACCTCACCTAGAACATAAGGAACTTTAACTCAAATATATTGTGGAAATGACAACACAAATTGCATTAAATCCAAATGAACAATCCCGTCAATACTGTTTTCCCAGACAATGTCAGTTTCCATGGAAGTATCTCCAAAAGATTATTCTCTGAAGTTACAATAAATCAGACTAACCAAGAATAAAATCTTTAAGTAAAAACAAAGTAAAGCCTTATAAATCCATCAAATTTTTCATAGGGAAAACAAGCATCTTGCTATAACTAAATTAAACTAGCAAACTGTAATGACAGTGTACATGCTTATCATAAATAAATAAAAATTTGCTTTACTATTTTTTATTAGAGACACCAGTTTCTCAACACCTTTTTAGAATTATCATCAATTAAAGAAATCAAATAGTGCTACCTGATATTAACTCATCCACTATCACACCAAGACATTAAGCTTTTTTTACGTAAAGGAAAAAAATTTAAAGAACCACTTGTCTTGCTTACATTAAGGCCAATTTAATATCTGAAAGTACATATGAGCTACTGTAAAAATTTAGTTTATAGCCCTGGCCAGTGTGGCTCAGTTGGTTGAGTGTTGTCCCATGCACCAGGAGGTCACAGGTTTGAATCCGTCAGGGCACATGCCTGGGTTTCAAGATCGATCCCCAGTAGGGGGTGTGCAGGAGGCAGCCCATCAATGTTTCTCTCTCCTTTTCTCCCTTCCTCTCTTTAAAATCAATAAAAAGATATTTTTAAAAAATTTAGTTTACACAGTAACTGAGCAAAAAATATATATTCTTTTAGATTTAATCTTTTCTAATATTTATACTGGTCTCCTCATTCCCATAAATAAGTTTCATATAATCATTCCAATTTTTTCTTAACTATATTAATTTACTACCTGACAATAATTATTGTTCTAAAATTTTTCTTTACATGACAAGTGCAATTTATTACTCTTCAGCCAAAAGCTAAAATTCTAAAACAAGAAACTTGAGAAATTATGTCTCCTCCTCATTAGAGAAGCCTATTTCAATAACCCTATCATTAATAAACATCAGAATGATGCTGATGTGCCCTTAAGATATCCAGTGTTGAATGTGAAATGTGTCCCTCCTCTACATTTCAGTAAGTCTAAATTGTTTCTCCCCACCTCAGAGACTGTTATCCATGTCCTATGTATCTCCCCTTAATATATTACTAAAACAGCTTTCAAATATTTATAATCTCTCTGTCTTCTTTCCCTTCAAGATAAAAGAAACCTAAAAGATCCTTAGCAACTCACTTGTCTTTCTCAAATTATGCAAATCCCTTTAACTTACCCCAGTCTTAGCCAACATTTTCCTGAAGGAAAAAAAGTATTTACAAAGCACATTAAAACAAAAGGTAACAGATTTCAAGAATGTCAAAGGGGGAACTCATCACTGTTACAGATAGATCACTGCTCTTCAAAGGATATCTTGGCAATGAGAAAATACACAAAAAATTGTATGCCAGGCTTAATTACTAATTTTTTTTAAATGACAAAACAGTAAGACTTGGTACATTTTTAATTCACGCCATGATCAAAACTAGAGGGTTAAAACATTTCATTGGGATGATATTTTAAGTGAAAATGATAAAAATAAAGTAACTTTTCCTAATTGGGAAAAGTTGAATACTGTTACAGGTTCTCTTCAGTATATCCAAATTGCCAGCATCACCATTCTTGTGCTTTGGGGCCATTATTAAGTAAAATAAGGGTTACTTGAACACAAGCACTGCGATGCCAAAACAGTCAACTTGATAACTGAGATGGCTACTAAGTGACAAACAGGAGGGGAGCATATCCACCATAGGTGGCGTAGGTTTGCTAGACAAAGGGCCATGCACCTCCGAGGTGGGATAGAGAGGGACTGCAAGAGATTTGATCACACTCAGAATGCTGTGTAATTGAACACTTATGAACTATTTATCTCTGGAGTTTTCTATTTAATATTTTTAGACCAAGGTTGATCATAGGTAAACTGAAACTGTAGAAACTGAAATTGCGGATAAAGGGGAACTACCATATGAATTAGATTTTAGATGATATGTGGAATTATTAACTATCTTGGGTGTGATAGTGGCTGTAGTATAGAAGAATCTCCTCATTCTCAGGCAATAGACGATGAAGTACTTAGAGGTAAATTCTCATGATGACTGCAATTTACTTTCAAATCACACAAAACCCATGCACTCATCTAAAAATAAAGCAAATGTGGCAAAATGTTAACAACTATTAAAGTGAAAGAACATCTATTTATTATTCTATTTACTTCACTTTATTTACTTTTCTAAATACTGAATATTTTTCATTAAAAAGACTGGGGAAAAACAGCTTGTCCTGATCAACTGCCATAACAACTACTCATTGACAGCAACATACAATAAGCATTTCAAAGGACAATTTCACTTTAAAGTCTGGAATCCTGAGAACATAAGACAGCTTTGTTTTTAAAAACATTTTAAACTATACAGTCATCCATAAACTCTTGAAGTATTTCATAAATCAACAATATTTGAAATGGTAGAAACAGAGCCTAATGCATAGATAATGATTTCTATGGAGAGAAAAACCACTCTCCTGGTCATAGACGGGCTTCCCACATCCCTCACTAAATTACCTGCTCTCACCAACTAACTTCACAAATCTGTGCTGCTGCTTATGAAGAAAACAGCTTCCTTTAGATCAGGCAAGAGGGACCCCTTCCTTGGGCAGCATAATTTAGAGTCTGGTTCCTTTGTCACACCCTTCCCCAGTGCTAATACCCCCTCTGCTCTTCTAGAACATGCTCCAGGTGCACAGGAATTCTCTGCCTAAAACAGTCTCATACCCACTTGCAAGAGGTTGCCTGGGTCTATCTATTTGCTAGGTTTGTTCTCAAGAAATTCCTTGCTTGGCAAGGAATACATATTGCCAGTGCATGCTTAGGCCAGAGAAATAGTGAGAAAAAGGTGGAGCTTGGCTGTGTAGGCTGAGAGGTCCACATGTATTCACAAGAACCCTGGAGGTGCAGGACGGAACCTGGGTGGAAATGGAATGTACAATGGCCCACTTCTGCCACGCTCTGGATGAGGAACTCCAGAGAGGCCAAGAATTCTAAATCTAAACCAGTACTTCTGTTTGTCAAAGAAGAAAGATAAAACATATTTAAGAGTTTACTGGCTTTATATACAACATTTAAATATTCTGACATACATTATGAGCTTCCATGTTTACACTTTTCCTGGGACTCACAAATGTTAGGGCAAGCCTGCATAAAATGAGTTAAGAAACAGTTATGTAAGAAAAAGAATAATAAAAAGGATAATAAAGGGAATCTCTTTCAGACTATGTAACTGAAAAGCTATGTAGACTTTATATCTGGGCCTCTACAACTGCAAACTATTTAAAATTTGATTAATGCTTAAAGTTCCTTCTAGTTCTAAAAGCAAAAAAAAAATTAAAAAACCCTTAGAGCAAGAAATCATTATTAAACAAGCAGCTGACTTTATAATTTGTAAAGCACTTTTAAATTCAGTGTTCATTATCACATTTATTAATCAGAAATGCCAGCAATATAGATATATACATATTACAGATGAGAAAACTGCAGAGAAGGCAACTTGCCTAAGACTACTATGATAGTACATGACAGGGTCAGGACTTGAACTCCAAATTCAGTCTTTTCCCACTTTATCAAAGAGACATATCTGAAAGCCCACTTCCAAAAGGTTTATTGTCCAGCACTGGAACTGAGAAACAAATGCCTATGCCAAAAACAAAGGTGAAAACTACTTAATTCCTCTCCTTCATAAACAGCTCATTTGATGACAAAAACTCATGCATTCAACTTCTGAGTCACTATGGCTCAACTCAGCAATACAACCACACAAGTAGCATTAAGAAAGTGCTGAAAGCACATGATATAATGCAAGAGTCGATCGCATTTTTTACAAAATAAAATATAGTTAACAGTTTGGAAATCAGATTATCTGATAAAAACAAACAAACCAGTACTGATTCCTGCAATACTCCAATATTTAAGATTACTATGGATTTAACTTGAAATTATATAAAATTATTTTATACTCAATATTATATAATTATTAAAACAATTAAGAAAAAATATTGGCCTGGCCGGGCGTGGCTCAGCAGTTGAGCGTCGACCTAGGATCCAGGCGATTGGGGTTCGATTCCAGGTCAGGGCGCATGCCCAGGTTGCGGGTTGATCAATGACTCTCTCATCATTGATGTTTCTATCTCTCTCTCTCCCTCTCCTTTCCTCTCTCTGAAATCAATAAAGATATATTTTTTTAAAAAAAGAAAGGAAAAGAAAAAAAAGAAAAAATATTGGATCATGTACTACAAAACCATGACCTCTTTACCTTTTCTCAATACCTACTTTTCTCAAATCTGTGTTCAAGTCTTAGGTATGTGATTTATATGCTATTGTACCTTGACTCTGGTTTCTTCATTTATAATCAAGATGCCCTAGTAACACCATAAGATTATTGCAAGGATAAAATGTGATGACATATAACAAGTACCTGGGACAATGCCTGGCACAGGACTGGGGCTTAATAAATAATTGTTGAATAAATGAAAAATTTGTGGGTTTTTACAAAAATTGTGGGATTTATTTAAATCACGTAAGTATACATTATTGAGAAATCTGAAACCATAAATTTCAAGTAGCCCAACTCTAATAATTTCACTCTAGACCACTACATAATTCCCAGCATGAGAAGCAGAGAGTAGAGACTGAGCAGAAATTATTTTTCTGCTGAAAGATATTCAAACATTTTTTTTATAATGTGAGGTTATATGTTAATGAATTATTTAGTTAAATATCTTCTAACTGGCCTCATGGTTTGTAGTAGGCAGAATAATGGCCCCCAAAGATACCAATCTTCTAATCCCCCAAATCTGTGAATGTTAAATTACATAGCAAAGGGGAATTCAAACTGCAGATAGAATTCAAGTTGTTAATCAGCTGACCTTAAAATAGAGGGACATTGTCCATGGGTGCACTGTATTCTCAAGGGTTCTTTCTTATAGGTGGAAGAAAGAAGCAGAAAAAAGTCATGGAATGAGAGAATGACTCTATCAGCCATTGCTGGAGTTGAAAGTGGAAGGGGGCCACAAGCCACAGAATGTGGGGAAGCCTCCATGAATTGGCAAAAGCAAAAAAATGAATTCTCTCCTAGAGCTTCTAGAAAGGAATGCAGCCCTGCCAACACCTTGATGTTAGCCCAGTGAGATCCATTTCAGACTTCTGACTTCCAGGACTATAGATAAATCTGTGTTCTTCGAAGAAACCAATTTGTAATAATTTGTTACAACAGCAATAAGTAACTGCTACATGGCTATAGGTCATGTTCAGCTTCAATATTCCCACACTCTAAGGCAGGGGTGGGGAACGTCCAGCCCGCGAAATCATTTGGTCTGGCCCTGCCAAGGCCTCACTAACGAGAAGCAGTTCCACAGCCATCACATTAGGGGTGAGTTAATTATTTGACCAAATATAGCAGGCTAACTTTTAAGTTGATAATTTTGTATGGCCCATGAATGATGTTATAAATATCCAAATGGCCCTTGGCAGAAAGCAGCTTCCCCATCCCTGCTCTAAGGCAACAGAGGATAGTGTGGGATCCAGAGTCCTATTGCTTATATCTGATCCTTGGTACGCCATTTACAAGCTATTTAACCATCCTATCCTTCAAGTCCTTATCTATAAAATCAGTAGATGACAATATCTACCTCAGAGTTGTTCTGAAGGTTAAGTGAGAAAATATATGAAAAGACATAAACATGAATATAACTGCTGAATATTTATGGGTTATTTGTACTTTTATTATTATTCATAATTGTACACATCTTCAAAGGAAGTTTGTACATTTACCTTGATTTTCTAAGAATCTGTCTAAACATGGGAATCATGGGTATATACTTTATCTGGAAAGACGTTCATCATAGTACACCCCAAAAATAAACTGGTTAAATAAGTTATGGTATTCTGCATTATAAATTATTATGCAGTCATTAATATGGTATTATAAGTCTTCCAATTAAGGTTAAGATGGATTAATAGAAACTGGATTTACCCTCATTCTTGAAACAACTGAAAAGTCAGGCAAAACATAGAAAACAATAGTTTTTAGACATTGGACATCAGGCAACCCATGAGAGTGATCCCTAGGAGAATGCAAACAAATGAGCAGGACTGACAAGGGGAGTGTTTCTCAGCTGCAGGACAGGTAAAGCAGGCATCCAGGTGGAAATCTCACAGCTGCCCTGAGTTGAAGAGACAGAGCTGGAAGTCCAGGGAAGCCCAGGAGGCTAGTTTGCAGGGAGAAGGTCTGGAGAGGAGAAAGCTTCACAGGAAAGACCTCCAGAGATCTTCAGAAGGTCCCCTCTGGAGGCTTTAGATAAGTAACCAATCAGCACTACCAGTGTAAATGAACTACCCAAGGCCCAGGAAAAAACCACCTGAAAGGAGCCGAGATCTCACTTGGGCCGGGAATAGTTTATCAGCCATAGTGGAAAATCTTGTATTTCACAAGTCACTGGATAGAGAACTCACATGGCTATTGGGTCAGTAGTGAGGAGAAATTAGCCCTAGACTATAGACTGCTCTAGTCCAGCCTAACAGAGTTTAACAACAGATCTCATCAAGATAAACCAATTTCCAAGTAACTTAACTGCATTTCAAAACAAAACTCAAGAATATTTATAGGAATGTAAAACTTTCCATCACTCAACAAGGTAAAAGCCACAATGTCCGCCATCCATTCAAAAATTTTCCAGCATGCGCCCGGCCGGGAGTGGCTCAGCAGCTGAGTGTCGACCTAGGATCCAGGCAATCGGGGTTTGATTCCCGATCAGGGCACATGCCCGGGTTGCGGGCTCAATCAATGACTCTCTCATCATTGATGTTTCTCTCTCTCTCCCTCTCCTTTCCTCTCTCTGAAATCAATAAAGATATATTTAAAATAATAATAATACAAAAATTTTCCAGCACGCAAAAAAGCAGGAATATACCAAACTACACTGAGGGGGGAAAATCAATCAATAGAATCAGACTTGGAAACGACACAGATGATAGATTTAGTTTGTAATAAATTTAAGTAGATTAGCAGCTCAAAAGAAAAGGTCCTGCCTTCTTGGCTCTGCCATTTACAAAAGCAACTGAACCTTGGACAGTTGAATAGTATATGTACACAATATAATACATATATAAGTCATCAAACAGTTACAGACTGCCAAAACATTATGAAACAAAAAGCTAATCCAGAAATTTAGAAGAACACTTTAAGTAGATGGGTGAAGGAAATTAATTTTTGTTTGTAAACCACTCATTCCAAATCACTAAGCTGGAGGGCTAAGTGAAAGTGCTAGAAACCACTGTCAAGTGAAACTGAATCAGAAATGAAGAGAGAACAGCTCTGAAACCCTAATACAGACCAATAGGGCAGTAGGACAATTTCTATTTGAGCTCTGCAAAGGCTAAGTACCATCTAATTCTTTTTTTTTTTTCATTTTTGAACCTCAGTGCCCAACATAATCTCTTACACTTGGCAGACATCTAGTAAATACTGAACAAATAAATAAAAGCACTGAAAATGCAGCATTTCCAAAACACAGATATATAAAATTCAGACATTCACATATATACACTTCAAAGCTACACTTGACAAATACAACAGTGTATTTTTTAACACTAAAGATATAGTTAAGCCCGGCTGGTGTGGCTCAGTGGCTGAGAGTCGACCCATGAACCAAGAGGTCACCAGTTCGATCCCCAGTCAGGGCACATGCCCAGGTTGCAGGCTTGATCCCCAGTAGAGGCCTGCACGGGACAGCCAATCCATGTTTCTATCTCTCCATCCCTCTCCCTTACTCTCTCTCCAAAGTCAATAAAAACATTAAAAAAAAAGATACAGTTAAAGCCTTAAGACATTGAAATTGACATATGAAGGAAAAAAAACACCAAAAAACTTCTGAAGAAGTATTTCTCAGTTTGGAGAGAACCAGTTAACTATATTTTACGACAGAGCACACTAAATGTGTATGACCATAGTGTGGTGCCACCCTCACTTCTGATCACCCTTAAACACTATAGAGTTTAAACTACAAAAGGAACCTGCTAACTAGTTGTTTGACAGCAAGTAAGCCATGACCTCTCTAAGACTGTTGCTGCTTTTTGTATTTGAGGATAGAGTAAAATTTTGTCCAGCTCTAAAATTATATGATTACATTAAATGGTCAATGTAAACTTGCAGTTTTCAGATATACAAGTATATATTCATTTAGGAAAAACCTTGCTTAAAAGAGTGGCTCTGTTGGTTGGGCATCGTCCCATGCACCAAAAGGCTGCCAGTTTGATTCCGGGTCATGGTGCATGCCCTGGTTGCTGGCTCAATCCCCAGTAGGGGGCATGTAGGAGGCAGTCAATCCATGGTTCTCTCTCTCTCTTAAAAAAAAGTATTCTCCTTGCATAATTTGTAAGGTGTTACTTGCATAATAAATGTGTAAGGTATTATTTGTGTAGTTAACTACAGCAAATAACCAAATTTTATTAAAATGAAAACTGCAGTCCAAACCTGTTCCTAACTATGTGCTTATTACTACATTTGTACATATATTACCTACACCATACTGTATTAAAATATTTCCTTAATTTGAAATCATTTCAATCCAATTACCCAAAGAAACATGATCATCCATGTAAGTATTCCAAAGCAACTTTATATTCATGGTATCATTATAGGAATAAAGTTTGATGGCTTAGTAGCCCCTAACACATTATTTTCCATTTCAGACATCAGAATAAGTAAATGACTGAGTAGTCCTAAGGGATCTGGGAATACACCTCATCAATCAAGTTAAATACAACAAAATTTTGTTAGAACTACTTTGAAGTTTGGCGGGAATGTCATGCTCTTCACATACTATACTAATTCACAAATTTCTCAACAACTGAATTCCTCTTTCCAGCCCTTGGAACTTACTTTGTGCCCACCTCTCACCCTTAAGCAGGCGTGATACAGGTCAACAGCCTTCAAGATACTGTTAACAACTAGTTTTTGTTACCTCATTCCAGCAGGCAGTGCAGAGCTCAACTCCTGTGCAGTACAGTAGTACAGAGTTTCATAAAGATTATGAGAACTTGTTAATATTCCACAAATTTCCAAACAGCATATAAACTATATGATCCCAACTTTGTTTCTTAACAATGAAAAAATATGTACGTACAGGAGAGAAGAGAAACAGACAACAGATCTCACTGCAAAAGAACACACCAAAATGTCAACAGTGGTATCTTTTGGTTACAAGTAACCTATTTTTCATGTTTGTTTTTTTGTATGGTCCAATTTTTTAAAATAATAGACATGTATTCAACTTTTTATCAAAAAAACCCCCAATATTATAAAATGTGCATCAAGTAAATAAAATAGTAAACTCAGAGAACAAAAGCCAACAAGGAATTATAAATAATTATGTACATCCCAAAATTCTATTTCCTGTTTTGATTGGCATTTCAGCTATCCCACACAGTATTTTCACTGCTACAGAATTTGTACATTAAATTTAATTTACAAACATTGAGATCACAGTGATCCATACTTCCACTTCACAAGCAAGAAAAAAGAAAGTTTGCATTACGAAACAGAAGAAAGTATTTTAATAAGCAAACAATGAAAAGTTTATAGTATTAGTCTTAAAATTCTTTTGCTCTAAAAATCAGAGATAAAAATAAGCTAATGTTTTCTCTATTATGTTTTCTAAGTATTTAGAAATACATATTGTAGCATCTCATCTTTTTTACTTTCTTTTTTTAAAAATTTATCTTTATTGTTGAAAGTATTACAGATGTCCCTTTTTTCCCCCCATTGATCCCTTCCACCTGGCACCCTATTTTCTCTTTTTTAAGTGATAAAATTCTACAGTCAATTATATAAGAAATATTCTCAGCAATACCCACTATTATGATTGACTTCAGGATACTCTAAGACATATGAAATTATATCCACAACTTCCCCACCTCAGTTGGGGAATAAGAAAAAGCAAGGCTTAGAAATATTCTTTACATATCCAAAATTCTCACTGAAGTTTTCCAGAATTCTAACTAGAGTACTTCCCATGAATTTTCAAACAGTGGGCTAAAGAATACATGTGGGGCAAAAGGAGGTTTACAGTTGTGAATACACAAAACACAGAGTTTATTTTTGTATTATTATTTATTAATCATTGTATTATTTTCCATATGAGCAACTGTAAACCTTTGCCATCCTCTATATATTGTTTTTGCTATAACAAATATATATCATTTTTTAATTTTGATGAACCCAAAATCCCCCACTTTATTATTTTTAATCTCTTACCTTCTATACATAATTAATAATGTTAATTTAGTCTGAAATGAAATTACTGCAATTAAGAGAGAATTTTTTTAAAAAACATTAAAAAAAAGTTTTTTTCCCATAGAACCTACGGAAACACCATAATAAATAAGAACTCCTTATTAATATAACATTTGGGCTATGTAGTAACCATTACCATCCAGAACATAGGAAAAAAACTTATATGCTCTCCCAAAATTTGTCATATATTACACACATTAAACCATTTGGGCTTCACATATGTAGGATATGTGACCTACAATTCAGTACATATTAAACCTATATGCAATCCATAATCATCATAATTACAATAATCCCCTATCTTCTCTACAAATCCATCTCTCTCCTCTTCACTCCCACAATCAGCAACTCCCAAATATCTCTTTTTAAAAAAATTTTTGATTTTTTATAGAGATAAAGGTGGGGGCAGGGAGAGAGAGAGAGAAACATCGATTGGCTGCCTCCCACCAGAGATCAAACTGAAGCCTGGGTATGTACCCTGATCTGGGATCAAACCTGCCATCTTTTGGTGTACTGGACTGCGCTCCAACCGAACCACACCACCCAGGGCCCAATTATCACTCTTAATACAAATAACAGGAAGCTTGAAAACAGACTTTCAGTAACCCAAAAAGTATTCCAAACTGACTGCCCTTTATCAGTATTTGATAAACAAACTGAAACAAAAAGATGCGTAAGATCTGAATAAAGCCTTCTCAATTTACCAGTGCGGAATAAGATAATTTACAAAAGGTGGCTTATGACGGTTCTGAGAAGAATTTCTCTCAGAGAGTGCTATCAATATGCTAGTATTATGGACAACTTTAGTTATTTATAATTATCTTCCATTTATTCCAATTCTATTAAAGGGAATTTACTTCTTTTTAAAGCTAGAACATGTTTAGAAAAACATGAATTCAAAAAAAATTTAAATGATGACAAGGCCTTAGGAAACTAAAATTAAGAAATTAATAAATTTCAGGCTTCTTAACTTCAATTATATGCTATACAAACTGATTAGTCAAACTAGTCAGAAATCTGCATACATAGTGAACAAATGGCCTAGGCTCAAGTCAGCAGAGGTTTTCCCAGGGTCCAACTGCGATGCTTGACCCTCTCCCCCAGTAGAGGGAGCAAAATCGTAACATTCTCCTCAGGCCACAGAAAGAAGGGCATGGGAAGTGTTTATAAGGGCCTTTTAAGTATCTTAAAACTGTATTTAGACATTTTAAAAATGTAATGAAAATACCATTTGAAACAGAACTAAAATCAATCCAAAGGAAAAGATAAAGATCTTATCTTTTTCAAATATTTCAAGGCTTTGAAATGAGAAAATGGTCCCTAAATATTTAATTTCAAGAACTATGGCATATTTCACTGTTCACCAAATCTCACAGGTATCCAAAGAACTGAAGTACCATGAATCCTTATTTTTAAAAGATTACAGAAAAGTGGTAAGATATTACATTAAATACATTTTATAGTATATATAGTCACATGACAACAACTATAGAAAACAAAGAAGTGTATTTCACTACCTTGAAACAATCTATTTCCTTCCAATATTTTTTCACATTCATATTTTCATACTGTTATGAAAACATTTAGTAAGTGCTTACTATATACTAAGTTCTAAGCACTGTTATATCTCTTATAATCCCTACCAAAGCCCAATTAGATCCTATTATTATTCCACATTTAAAGATGAAGCAAGTGAGACACATAGAAATTATATAAATGGCTAAAAGTCACAGCTACTGAGCAACAGGAGCCAAGATTCTAACCCAAGTAGTCTGGTACCAGAGCCTACACTCTTAACCACTTCACTGTGAGTTGAATTTTGAATTATGCTTTCCCCCTATTATTAACATATTCTCAGTGTTAGTCTCCAAAGTCTTTTTAATGCCTAATTAAAATCTAATCTGGATATGATAATAAACTATGTTGTTATCAGTTGTCCCTTATGGTAAGATAAATATCTTTGTGTATACATTACTTTTGCTATGTTTGGGTTATGTAATAAAGTATTTTTATACTCAAATATACCACCCAATTGCTTTCCAAAATATTTGTATCAATTGACAAAGCTATATAAGTTTCAATTTCACCATAAATTTGCCAGCATACAGCATTAACATTAAAAGCATTAACATTTGCCAGGATTAACATTCTAATAGGTGAAAACCAAACCATGCTGTAAAATGAATTATTAAAGGTGCATATTATTCTGAATGTTTACTAATTCAATTTCTTCTTTTGTGAATTTCAGCTTATATGCTTTATCTAGTTATCAGCTTAAAAGTTTGATCTTAAAAGTTTGCTTATCAATTTATATATGAGCTTTTTATAAGAATATTAATCCTATGTCCATCATGTACGGAATAAAATGTTCCCAGTCTATGGTTTTCCTTTTAGTTACGGTTTTCATTTTTTTAATAAAATATCTTTCTGTTAAAGGCAATCATAATTGAAAGTTACAAAAGAGGTCTTAAGATTTTTCTAAATATAAGTTAGTCCGTTGCTTTGAATACTAAATGAATCGCTTTCAAATATAAGACTGTTAAAACAACAGAAACGTCAAAATATGCATAGTCATTTGATAGAATTACTGAGTTTGACCAGTTTTGATAGTCTCATATAAAATTAACGCAGTGAATAAAAGCCCACCCTACCCCAAATCACCAAAATAAGTTACATACTTGTCGCTGTAAACATAGGCGATTTCTGTCATGTAAATGCTGATGATTAGAAAGTGATGAATGCCAGCTCCGAGCCTGAGTATGAAATTGAGTCTGAGCCATATCAGAAGGCCGTGTAATAAGATGTGAAGTAAAGTGCCGATCAAGGTCATGATCTAAAACATGACTTGAATTATCTTGCCCAAACGTTGACTCATCAAACTGGGGAAGGAGACTCTCCTGAAGGAGGTCTTCTGGATCAAGTCCTGTGAATGGCTCAGTTTGAGACTCCACTTGATGAAGTAAATTCTCTTCTAACGATGAAAAGCCATTAGTTTCCACATGATCATTGAAATGGCCCATTTGCGTTCCCGAGTCAACAGGATCCTGGAAGTTCATGTGCACAGGAGATAATTTTGAATTGCTGTAATTACCCTGAGGATGTGATGAATGCAACATCTGGAAATTACTTGAATTCAGTGATGTATTGGGATTTAGCATATGCTGAGTAGATTCTTGCTTGATTCCCCTATGAGGTGAAAAAGAATTACTTCCAGTAAAATCAGACAAAGTCTGATTTGTGTGAGTGGGTGCAAGAACTGCAGAGGACTGAAGAAGACTATTCGATGATACGTGATTAGTGGAAAAGGAGTAATGTGAAGAAAACTGCTGTGAGTTACTGACAGAACAAGAAGTCATATTTGGAGAAGGCCCATTAAAATTTCCTTCTTGCCGACTGCTACACTTGAGAAAGTGTACTGAAGGATTAGATGTTTGAGAAAATTGTTGCATCAAAAGAGACTGCTGTGAAGCAGATGCATTGGTAATATGTGGTGGGTGGTTGACACTGGCTCTGTGTGGACCAGAAACATTAACATCCATAAAATTTTTAGACTGGCTGAGAGAATTTTGCCCTGGGTTAAGATTATTTCTGTTTTGTTGCGAGCGCAGGGAAGTGCACTGTGTGTGTTGCTCATTGGCCTGAAATAAGGCAAAGTCATGGTGTGCCACAAAGCTTTTATTTTGATGCATAGAGTGAGAATGTCCTTGTTGGTGAAAAGGAGACCCATTTTGATTTGAAATGCTAGTAGTTGTCTGATGGCCCCACATTGGACTGCCATCTGCTACATCTGGAAATAAACCATTGGGTTGGTTTTGGGGATGGATCGGAGAACAATTAAACTGAGAGTGTGGTGATAACACATGTTCAGCTGGGCTACCAAAAGACTGATTAACTTGATGAAATTTCATTGAATCAAACTGATTTAACTGTTCATAATCAGTCATCTTCTGATGTGTTGGAGTACCTTGAACATGGTTCAATGAGTCTATGTGCAAAGGTTCAAATTCTGCACCCAAGTTCAATTCATCAACTAATGAAACAGGTCCTGGTTGTACAAATGCATCATCTGACAAACCTTCTAAGGTCTCACTAAAAAGATTGGCTTCATCAAAAAAGTCCATCATTGGATCTGTCATCTTGAAATATTCAGTAACAATCTAGGCTGTTCACTCCAAATGAAGTATATTCAGCTTCTCTGTAGTAGATATTATTGGATCATTCCCAAAGGTCATCAACTAATCCAAAACAGGTCAGTGTTCATTACTGCTCTAGGTAATGACATGTCATGAAGTGTCAGAATCCTAGAAAAATAAGAACAAAAACAATTAAAGTTTGATAATGAGTACTCATTAATGTTCTGTAAAGTTTACACATGATTTAAAAAACATAAAATCTCAGTGTACAGTATTGTCTGGTAGAATAATTTATTTCAGCCCGGCCGGGAGTGGCTCAGCGGTTGAGCCTCGACCTAAGATCCAGGCGACTGGGGTTCGATTCCCGGTCAGGGCACATGCCCGGGTTGCGGGCTCGCAGCCGATCAATGACTCTCTCATCATTGATGTTTCTATCTCTCTCTCCCTCTCCTTTCCTCTCTCTGAAATCAATATGTATTTAAAAAAAAAAAAAAGAATAATTTATTTCAAATAGCTCATTAATATTCCCTACAAGGAAAAAAAAACAAAGCAACACTGGTGCAAGGGACATGACTATATGCATTTAAAAGTAGTAATTCATACTACTTCATTTTGAAGTTCATATAACAGAATGTAAAGTAAACTTGAGAATTGTATGTCAGATTCTCTCCTACACCATGAAATGTCCATCATTCCCCACCCCAACAGCTCTAGTATGTATAAAATATATACGTATTATACTTCAGTTATGTCTCTTTAAGAAAGCTGACATGAGATCCTCTCAGATTAGTGTGTCATGATCTTTTGCTCTAGACCTCTTGAGCAGATAAGTCTATTAAATTCATAGGGTATATGTGAAAATGCTTCAGGAAGAGCAATTATATGAGGTCATGACAAGCTGGCCCAAAATGAGATAAAAGTTAACCATCTAGTCAACTGACAAACAAGACAGACACATGGTATATGGGGATGTCCCTACTTATTGCTACTACATTCCTCTTGCTCACCTACCATGGAAGATCAGTCTTCCTGACAGCCAACTAATTTAGATATCCATGTAACAAAACCAAGCACCTTCCTGTTAATAGTTATACTCATCAATCTGCCCCTAAGTCCCCCCCAATTAAGTCATTTGGAATGTACATGTTCTTTATTATAGTTACTAAACTATGCAAATAAATGTGTAATGACAATCAAGTGAGGCAAAAACAAAGAGAAGCTTGGGTTAAGTAATAAACTAGTCTTATGACAGTCTTAAGAAAAAGAATTTATATGCACACACATATACACTATTTATGTGTGGGAAGGTTACTTGCTAATACAAAATGACTAGCCAATTTTGTTCCAGGTTTCTATTATTCCAAACATTTTTAACAAAGGTATTTATGGTTTTGTCCCCACTGTCTTTCACAGGAAGCTACAAATGAAGGTTACATATTAGTTTATTCAACATATTAGTTTACATATCAGTTTATTCAAAAAACCAGCAAAGGCCTAAGAAACTTTTTCATAACTCCTATTTTTGAGGTACATATTAGGAAATACAAATTTCCTAAGCAAAATGTCTGCTCACTATTTAAATGTAGAAATACTTTTGAAAAATTCTGAAAGTCAAAATTATCAAAATCTATATTAATTTTACCTAGAAATAGAGTTATTATCAATCATGGTATCTAAAAGCTTTAACACATGATTTTAGAAAAAGTAAAATACAGAAAAAAAGAAAAAAAAATCCAGATTTTATAATTGTGAGACTGAGCAGATAGAGGGCTGTGTAGTCTGAACTAAGCAAAGAATTCGCAAAAAAAAAAAAGTAAGGTAAGTTAAATCACTTCTCTCCAATATGTTTTTTATTCAGTTTCAGACTCCAGACTAGGGAATATCGATGTATACGTAAGCCATTAATTAGGAAAGCAATGTCTTATGTTTTTATATAAATACGATTATCAAAAGAAATATAAAAAGAAATACAACTGAAGTTACCAAATCCAATATGCCAAATATAAGGTACATCATTAGTTGATATAACATGAAGGAAAAAAATGCTGCCAATTAAACTACGACACTATACCACTTCAAATTTTTATTTTATAGTTGATGAAATAAGTTTTTAAATGTTTTTGAGTTAGATTTATTCCAAAGAATTTACCAAAACTCACTGAAAAAAAGAATCCAAATATACCTATAACAGGTAAGAAGACTAAATTTGTAATTAAAAACCTCCCAAAGAAAGGCCTAGAACCAGATAGCTTCAATGGTGAATTCTATCAAATATTTAAAGAATTTACACCAATCCTTCTCAAACTCTTTCACAAAAGTGAAAAGGTGGCAACATTTTCTAGCTCATTCTGAGGCCAACATTACCCTGATACTGAAGCCAAAGACATTACAGAAAAAACAAAAACCCTAAAGATTCATATTTTTTATGAATACAAATTAAAAAATCATCAACAAAATACTATCAAACCAATTCCAGCAGCACAGTACACACACACACACACACACACACACACACACACACACACACCACATACAAATGGGATTTACCCTAGGCATGTAAAGTAAATTCCACATAGAAATCAACATAATACATCATATTAATAGAATGAAGGAAAAACCACATCTTCATCAACAGATGCAGAAAAAACATGACAAAAATCTAACACCTTTCCTGTAGAAACACTCAATAAAAGAGGAATAGAAAGGAACTTCCTCAGCGTGATAAAGGCCATATGTACACAACTTACAGCTAACATAAAACTCAATAGTAAAAGAATGAAAGCTTCTGCCCCAAGATCAGGAACAAGACACTTTCACTACTTCTATTCAATACAATACTGGAAGATCTAGCCAGAAAAAATAGGCAAAAAGGAAAAATAAAAGGCATCTAAATTTTAAAGACAGAAGTACAACTATCTCTATTCAAAGATAAAATAACCTTATAAAAAACTATAAATACACACACAAACTATTAGAGCTAATAAATGAATGCAGCAAAACTGCAAGATACAAATCTATGCAGAAAAATTAGCTGTATTTCTGTAAGAAAGCAATCACCATCCCAAAAAGGAAATTAAGAAAACAATTCATTTACTATAGTATTAAAAGAATAAAATACTTAGGAATAAATTTAATGAAGGACAAGAAAGATATGGACAGTGACAGCCACAAAACCTTGCTGAAAGGAATTACAGTACATCTAAATAAATGAAAGATATTACATTCTGTGTACATGGATCAGAAGACTTAATACTGTTAAGATGTCAATACTATCCAAAGCAATCTACAGAGTCAGTGCAATGATGTTTTTGTAGAAATGAAAAAGCTCATCGTAAAATACATATGCAATTTTAAGGGTCCCAGAACCCAACCCTTATAAAACTCGTAGAAGAAAACAGGGACAAATCTTTCTGACTTTGGATTTGGCAATGGTTTCTTAAATATAACACCAAAAGCACAAATGACAAGAGAAAAAGCAGATAAATTAAGGCTGTACAAAAATTAAAAACTTGTGCATCAAAGGACACTATCAAGTGTGAAAAGACGACGTAAAATGGGAGAAAAATCATTGCAAATTGCATCTGATAAAGATTTAATATCCAGAATTTATAAAGAACTACCACAATTCAGCACTATAAAGACAACCCAATTTTAAAATGGACACAGGACATTTAATAGACATTTCTCCAAAGAAAATACAGAAATGGTCAAAAAACACATGGAAACTCAGTATCCATCATTAGGGGAATGCAAACTGAAATCACAAGGAGCTATCACTTCACAGCTACTAGGGAGGCTATGAAAAATGAAAAGGAACAAGTGTTGGGGAGGATCTGTAGAAACTGGAGCCCTCACACACTGCTGGTAGAAATATAAAATGGTACCGCTACTGTGGAAAAGAATGGTGGTTCCTCACAAAGTTAAAACACAGAACTGCCCTATAACCCAGCAATTCTATGTCTAGGTATACAGTATACACCCAAAAGAATCAGAAACAGATATTTATACACAAATGTTCATAGTAGCATTATTCATTATAGCCAGAAGTTGAAAATAAACCAAGTGTCCATCAACAGATGAATGAACAAAAGCTGGTATATACATGAATTCATTATCTAACCATACAAAGGGGGTGCAGCTCTGATACATGCTACAATGTGGGGGAAACCTTGAAAACATCATGCTCAGTACAAGAAGCAGCCACAAAAGAGAAAACATTGCACAATTAATTCCTCTGACATGGAGGCAGAAAGATGGGAGGTCACCAGGGCTGGGAAGAGGAGAGAGCAGGGAGTTATCTAATAAAGTTTCCGTTAGGGGATGAAAAGTTTAGAAAACTTGAAAATAGACAGTGGTGAAGGTTGCATAATACTGTGAATAAAAATGCCATTGAATTGTACAGTAATGGTTAAAAAAACTGTACATGTAATGGTTAAAAAGGCAAATTGTATGTTATAGCTTACCCCCCCCCCACACACACACACACAGAGCCAGGCATGCTCCTTCCTCAAGGACTTTGCACTTGCTGAGTCCACTCTTCTTCATTTCGTTCATTTCTTTTCTCAAAAAGTAACTTTCTCAGTGAGGCCTTTACTGAATTCAACAAACTTCCTCCCATCTTCATTAATAAAGTACAGGAAGTTCTCTATGCCTACAACATAATCACTCCCCAGCACCCACCTTCCTCCCCTTGAGGTCTTTGAAATTACACTCAAGCTCTACCATCTAGGAAGCCTGCATCCCCCCATGCTGTTACGCACTCAGTTCTGCATTCCACACCCTGCACACCGTATTATCATTCCTGGTCTACTTGCATGTCTTCCCTGCTAAATATGATGAGTGCGGCAATTCCTTCTCATTCATCATTGTACCCCTAATGCCTACTAGTGTAACTGCTGGCACACAGTACTCAAGTGCTTTCAAGAATTAAAAAATATCTGCCCTGCCCTAGCCGGTTTGGCCCAGTGGTTAGAGCTTCGGCCTGCGGACTGAAAGGTCTTGGGTTCAATTCCAGTAAAGGGCATGTACCTCCGTTGCAGGCTCCATCCCTGGCCCTGGTCAGGGTGCGCGTGGGAGGCAACTAATCAATGTCTCTCTCACATGGAAGTTTCTCTCTCTCTTTCTCTGTCTCTCTCCCTCCCTTCTACTCTCTTTAGAAAATCAGTGCGGAAAAAAAATCTTCGGGTACGGATTAACAGCAACAACAAAAATGCTTAAAAAAAAAATCTGCCCTGGCTGGATAGCTCAGTAGGTTAGAGCATCGCCCGGATATGCCAAGGTTGCAGATCTGATCCCCAGTCAGCACACTTACAGGATCAACCAAGTAGTGCATAAATAAGTGTAACAGCAAATCAGTGTTTCTCTTTCTCTCTGCCTCTCTCTCTCAAATCAATTTTTTAAAAAGTTATAATGTAAAACAAAACAAAACCTCTCATTCTTAATAGTTACTCTACAAGTTGAGATTCAAAAGCATTCTTTTAAGCAATATTTCATTTTTATTACTTTAAGAATGCCCCCAATGAACTGTATACTTTAAAACGTTAATAGTAAATTTTATGTTATATATATTTTCATACACACACACACACGAGTAGCTCAGTAATAAAATTTAAAGTTTAATTCCATTATCCCTCGGTCAAAGAATCCTACTTTCATTGATAAGTCATTCTACAAGGGGCCTCCTACAAGCATAGTAGTTAAAAGTACAGGCTCTGCAAATATTCTGGTTAGGTTGGAATCCTGGCTTTATCACTTGTTAACTATGTAATCTTACACAAATCAATCATTTTGAAGTCCTGTTTCTTCACCTGTGAAATGGAGATTATAACAGTACTGATCTTATAGAACTACTGTAAATAACCTATATCAAGTATATGTAAACACTGTTTTCAAATTGTGTTTCTTAGATTGCTGGAAGGGAGGGCTTTAGACTTCCCCTATCTCCATTTCCTCCCCAATAAAAGATTCTACCTGAATATTCTTATTTATTTTACAAATTGACCTTTCAAATAGGATTTTTAAAAAACAAAGGATTCCTTGGTTAAAAGAATTGAAAACTACCATCTAATAGAAAAGAACCATCTAATGCTCATTATATTAACATCACCCTATGCAGATAGCCATTTACTAAATTCAATTACTTACATATTTTTGGTATTCACATTGAATTTAGTTTTACTCTGAATCTCACAGAAAGGAAAATCTTTAAAACACAATGCCATCTCTATTCTTGTTAAAAAGTGTTTGGGGACAATTAATTTAGGGCTGATACTGAAAACAGATTACAAGTTTCCTAGCTGCTACTGAGTCAAGTTGTTTAACTGAAATAGTCCTGAACATCATTGGTACACATCACCAAATTAAGTATAAATATATATTCTAAAGCAAAATAAATTTCAATTAATAAGCAGGAAATTGATTTAAATGCGAATTTTCCAGTTTGAAATACACTAAAAACTGAGACCCAGTTAATGATCACCACTTAACTTGCAGGGTTCTTGCAGGGTTTAGAAATACATTCTAAGTTCCTAAACTATAGTTAGGTGCTTAATAAAGGTAGCTTTCCCTCTCAGACTTATCTCTTTTCTGACTTCCCAAGAGCCTGCTGTCATTCATTCAAACCCTCTATCACTGCGTGGTTTCTCTAGACTCCTCAGGTTCTTTGGCTAATAATGTCCAACGCTTCCCCCTTCGTCTCCTTCAATACCTTCACGGCCCTTTTCTCTCAGCCCACTATACTGTATCCACATCACCACTGAATTTTACCTCCAAGGCCCTAGTCCAATTCAATGAACATTTTCTGAATATTTGCAATATTTACTATATGACTGGCACCTTAGTACAAGGTTAGTGTTAGCCTTTAACTTCAATGTGCTCCTTGCTTTTGTTGAGAAATGGTTAAGTGCATTTCCCCATGTTTCTAGGCTATCTCTTTGCAGTTATTTTATGTTTTCTCTCATAAAGCCTTCAATCCTAACTTCCCCATTCTCACCCAAGAACCATTTTGCCTGTCTTTTGAGGTTTTCCAGTTGAAATTCACCAATCATCTTTTCAGAACCAGGTATCTGTCTTTGTATCTATCCCTAGCTAGTTTCAGAAGAGGAAGCATGACTCTTCTCCAAAGATAAATCTTTCACTTAATACCATTCCACCTAGCCTTTGAAAGGACTTATACCCACACACATTCCCTCTCTGCCAAGGATCTTTAATCATCCCCCTTGCAATTGCCTGCTTCCCCTCTAAGTAAGACATCAGCAGATCTCCCCTACCTTAACAGAAATGTACAAACAAAATCATCTTATTTCTATCCTTTCAATCAATGACAAATATTGAAAATAAGTGATCCACTGCCTCCATTTTCCAAATACCTATTTGCCTCTCATAACTTAGTTTCTGACCCCATAAAATCACTGCAACTATACTTTTGGATATGACTAATAGCCTAGACAAATCTAAATGTTCTCTCAATCCCTGTGTTTGACCACTAAGAAACACTTGCCATCACTAAGCAAAGCAGAAGCTAAACTCAAATGCTATCTGTTGTATGAAGCCTCCCATCGTCTATGTACCCCATCTCATATACTATTTAGGTTTGGAGTGCTTAAAAGAACAAGGCCTATGACTTACTCACCTCAAGTACCACCTACTACCCTGCTTGGTCCATACTAAAGCCCTTTAAATGTTTTCTGAACTCAGTTCAATTAACCGTTCTGCCTCCTGGATATTCTCTTAGCTGCTATGACACTACACTGTCTTGGGTGAGCTTTCCTACGGCTTTCCTATCTAATCCACTTACTTAGCACTTCAAATTCAGTCAAATGTTGACACATCTTCCTCAGCATATTCTCTAAAATGCGATTTCACATTCAAATCCTTGAGAACCCAATTCCATTTTTCTTGGAATACTATTAATCACTCCTTTATTTTTTTCTTACCACTGGTGTAAAATAAAGATATAAAACCCAATTTTCCCACTGCTTTAAGGAGACCATATAGCATCTCATTGCCCTCCTTGAAGTCTCTGATCAAAAGCATCCATCTCCTGCCCTGGCCGGTGTGGCCCAGTGGTTAGTGTCGGCCCACAATCCGAGGGGGTCTCAGGTTCGAATCCTAGTCAAGGGCACGTACCTGGGTTGCAGGTTCGATGCCTGACGTGTGAGGCAACCAATAGATGTTTCTCTCTCACATCATTGTTTGTCTCCATCTCCCTGCCTCCCTTCCACTCTCTAAAAATTAATGGGGAAAAAAATTCTCGGGTGCAGATCAACACAAAAAGGGCATCCGTCTTTTTCAAGATGTCTTCGATGAAGTTATAGACATGCATTTTTTCATTCTTCCCAAATCATATCCCCTAAAATAGTGTACTATTCACTCTATTTTTAAAACCAAACGTTTTTAAGGATCAAGAAAATATCCCCAGCCAGCAGTAGAGCATCGAGCTAGGATCCAGGAGATGGTGGTTCGATTCCCCTACAGGATGCATGCCGGGTTGTGGGCTTGATCCCCAGCAAGAGGCGTGCAGGAGGCAGCCAATCAATGACTCTCTCATCACTGATGTTTCTCTCTCTCCCTCTCCCTTCCTCTCTCTGAAATCAATAGACATAAAAAAGAAAGAAAAGAAAATACAGTGTCTCTTATTTGACTTTAACTTTGAGAATATAAAACTATGTTTTATTCTAATCTGCTATAATATAACTAGCACAAAAAACATGGGTTCTCATTTTTGGACTAAAAATACTTGTATTTGCTATTTCATATTCCTTTCTATTATGTCTCATCCATGCAGAAATATCTTATCCATCACCAAATATTCAATTTTTGAAATTAAAAATAAGAGCACAAGATTTTTCAAATATAGTGGTATTTTAATCAAACCATGTAACTGAATATGGGAGAAACTGGCTAAACACTCAAACATTGCTAAAAGGAGTGTATACTGAAACAAATTTGGAAAATTATATGGCACTATTGCTAAAGTTGAACATATGCAAACCTATGGCCAGCTTTTCCACTTGTAGCAATATATACTCCACAAGAATGTGTGCGCACGTGCACCAAAACACAAGTATAGGAATGTCCATATTAGTATTCATAACAGCCCCAAACTGAAACCATGTCCATCATAACTTACAGTTAACAGCAATGAGAATGAATTACTCCTGAATGGTAAAACACATATTCGTGTCAGATATAATCTAAAGCAAAAGAGCATATACATGATGCATTTACATAAAGTTCAAAACAGGAAAACTACTCCCTGGTTTTAAAAGTCAGCATAATGCTTACCTCTGGGAAGGCTGAAAGGGTGTGATAACTGGAAAGGAGTAGGAGGGGGTCTCCTGGGGTGCCAATAACAATAACATTCTGCTCCTTGGTCTGGGTGGTGGTTTCAGAGGTGTGTTTACTTTGCAATAAATCAGACAGCTATATTCTTATGATTTATACACATTTCTGAATGTCCATTATAACTTAAATTCAAAAACAAGAACCTAACTGGAACAAGATGCAGCATATATTTATAAACCACCATTTAAAGTACATGTCACTCATAAAAACACTGGTAAACAAATAAAGAATGGTCTCTGAAAGTACATAAGTAAACTCTGTATACTACTGGTTTCAACATGTTTACTCAAGCAAAAGTAGTAAGAGTAATCTCACATTTGGATATGCAGTGAATTCACTACTATTCTCTGAAATAAAATATTCCCTAACACTAGAAACCTTAGGAAACTCAGGTTCTCTGTACATCATTTTCTCCATCTGTAAAACGTACTAAAATAAGTGCACCAAATCTACAATCTTAAATTCCTAGATTTGTTTTAAGTAAAACTGCCCAGTTTCAGGAATTTAAAAAAAAATTTTAATGAACAGATATTTAATCGCCTTTTTAAAGACAAACACTGCAAAGATAACATAACTTAAAACTATAGAAATAGACTGAATTCCAGTCCGTTAATTCAGTGGAGGGGGGGGTGATTTTTAATTTACTCAAACTGTGATAAAGCACAAAATTTTAAAATAAACTTTATGCAAGGTATATGACACCTAATCATTATCCCAACCATTACTTCCTTCATCTTACAAAAGGAACTAACAAGATATATTAGCAGTTATCTTTGAGATGTATCGCCATTGATTTCCAATAGAATAAAATTTAATATACTTTATCCTGCTGCTGCTTAGTCAGGTAAACTAAACGGAAATGACCGCTGGACGAGAAAAATAATCTTTTCTTTTTTCAGATTTCAAGCCATCTCCCTTTGTTACAATAAAAAGTTTAAAACTACTGGTTTAAAAAAGTCTTTAAGTATAACAAAAAAACCTTTAATATTCAGCTAGTTAACCAGCTAATAGTGCCAAATTATAACAAACATCAGTATCTGTAACTAAGTGATAAATAATAGCTACTAATGAAGTGAGCTATAATTTTCACTCATAAGCATCAGAAGTCTCATTAAAAATGATAAATTTATTATCAGTCTGCCTATAAGCAAATGACTTTAAAGGGTGTTACTTTCCTGAGAACATCAAGACTATCAGACTTTTGTATTCAGCATTATTACCCAAATAATATGTAAATCCATCTAATACTACATTCAAGTTAATTTTTTTTAAAAATGTCTTTATTGATTTCAGAGAGGAGGGAGAGGGAGAGAGAGATAGAAACATCAATGATTGAGTCATTGATCAGCTGTCTCCTGTATGTCCCGTACTGGGGATCAAGCCGGCAACTCGGGCACATGCCAACACCAGGAATCAAACCTCGATCTCCTGGATCATAAGTTGATGCTCAACTGCTTAGCTATGCCAGCTGGGTTCAAGTTTATTTTCTTCTCAAACCTTCATGTCTAATATAATCTATCTTAATATTCACAAACTTTCAAAAACTGAAATGCATTGTTAAAAGGTAACATCATACCCTGGCCAGTTTGGGTCAGTGGTTAGTGTTGGCCGGCAGACTGAAGGGTCTCAGGTTCGATTCCGGTCCAGGGCACGTACTTCAGTCGCAGGCTCAATCCCCGGCTCTGGCGCCCCAGCTCTGGCGCCCCAGTTCAGGCGCGTGCAGGAGGCAACCAATCCATGTATCTCTCTCACATGGATGTTTCTGTTTCTCTCTTGTTTGTTTTCTCCCTCTCTCTCCCCCTTCCACTCCCTCTGAAAAGCAATGGAAAAAATATCCATCCTCAGGTGAGGAGGAAAGAACACACAAAAACGCTAACATTTCAGTTACCAATCGTTCTAACAAATATGAAGCTGCTTCTTCCTCTCAAACACACACGCTATGGCCCTGGCAGGTGTGGCTCAGTTGGTTGGGCATCTTCCCCAGGCACCAAAAAGGCTGCCGGTTCGATTTCCAGTCAGGGCACCTGCCCAGGTTTCCGGCTCAGTCCCTGGTAGGGGGCGCGCAGGAGGCAACTGATGGATACTCCACTCTCCCACGGATGTTTCTCTCTCCCTTTCCCTTCCTGTCTCTCCAAAAAATCAATCAATAGCCCTGGCTGGTTTGGTTCAGTGGTTAGCGCGTTGGCCCGTGGACTGAAGAGTCCAGGGTTTGATTCCAGCCAAGGGCACATACCTAGGCTCGGCCTGGCCTGTTCAGGGTGCACGTGGGAGGCAACCGATTGGTGTCTCTTTCACATCGATGTTTCTCTCTCTCCCCCTTCCACTCTCTCTGAAAAGCAATGGAAAAAATATCCTCGGGTGAGGGTTAAAAATAAATGAATGAGTAAATGTATAAATAAATAAAGTCCTGACCATTTCTCTCACAGCACCCTGTTCTCTCCCATTATGAGTTCATCACAAGTTTTAACCTACATTTGTTGATTTCCTTGTTCACTATCAATTTCCACCATTAGACTGCAGATCCTACACAGGCAGGGTTCACCTAAAATGTTACATTACATATGATAAAAACTTGATTAATGATGGGATCACTTAATACATCTTTTTAATGAATGAATGGATGTGAGTGACTTGGAGTCCAGATAACAAATTATAGCTGAAAGTAGCTTCCCCTTCTCCAGGTCTCCTATTTGTCACTTGATCGGCTTTTTAAGGGACAGCAAACTTTAAAAGCCAAAGATTGGAATTCGAAGAGATTTATGGACAGTGGGGAGATAGAACGATTTTATTGTAATGTTTTACAGCAATACAACAGAAGGAATGTTAGAAAGCTGTACATGTCAAATAAGTGAGACAAATAGTGATGCTATGATCTCATGGGAAGGAGAAATCCTTAAGGGTTACAAGAACAAGATGATGATTTTATTCACAAGGTAGAATTTGACCTGAGAATTCCCAGGATGATAAAATTCAGAGAGGTGAAATGTAGGAGAGTGAAGTCCAAATAAGAAAGTAAAAAGAGATACAAAGTGTTAGACAATAGCTACAAAACTGGAATGTGGCAACCTGTATTTACGAAGTAATTAAGTAAAAAAGCAAAATCTACCAATTAAGAAATCTATATTGTGTTAAGACATGTTAATCATGTTAAGAACACGACAGCTACAAAACATTTAAAAGGTTACAGTAAAATCATTCTGTCTCAGCAGTATCCATATATCTCTTTGGATTCCAATCTTTGGCTTTAAAGTTTTTCAAACATTTATGACAACATGCCCTAATAAATTAGTTTTCATAATTCATGCTAACTTGGGCCATCTGTCAAGTTTCCATATTCTTACCTGTTCTTTATTCTCTATATTAATAATCTGATGAAATATCCCCAGTAGATCTATTAATTTCAGTCATATTTACTTTTCCTTTATAGACTCTAACCTCTCCAGGATTTCATCTTTTCTTCTCTGTCAAAGTACTTGGTTGACTTTTTCTTCTATTACATCAGTGATTAACACATCTAACCCTTCAGAAAATCTAATGTCCGCATGTACCAAGTTTTTATTTCACAACTGATAGAAGCTTTAACACATTCTTATAAACCTGTAATGCTACTTCAGTGTATATATTAAGCCCCCCCCATTCAGTTCTGTTTCCATAGGTGAAGTGCCAAGGTCTAGCTCAAGCCTTATAGAAGGCATTCAATTACATGAGATAAGGGGTTTGGATTTATAAGTTTCTAAAGATACTTATGACTTCATTAATCTCATCTTGGTATGGGCTTTTTCCATTGACAACACTGTTTTCTATCTTTATTCATACCTGCTAACTTGAGTGTATTTTTTTTTTAATGTTCTTTTCAGTTAAGGCCAACTATATATAGCACTATTTGTTCCAAAACCTCTGCCTTTTCTTACACTTCAATTCAAATATCATTTTTGGATTTCAGAGGACTGATTTCATGGAATACTTAGAATCACAGAATTACAAAACTGGAGAAAACTAAGGTTCACAGAGGTTAAGAAACTTGACTATAGCTACACAGTGTGGGGGTCGGGAGAGTCTCCCCAGGATGTGCCACCTGGCATGCACATTATTTAGAGCTGAAAACAAACCTAACAAATTCAGGTAGATTTTTTACCTCCCCCTTTGCCTTTTTTAAGAGATTCAGACAGACAAACCTTTAGGAAGAGAACCTTAGCATAAACCCCTTAGCATATTCACTCTGGCACATATGCATTAAGTATCGGTAGACAGGAAAGATCCATGCAAAAATCTGTTCACTAGATTCCCCTCTATCCCATTGTTTGAGTTGCCTAGAAAGAATGTGTTTGCCACTTTCTGGGCCACCTGTGAATTGCCCATTTCCCCTCTGAAATCCCAGCCACTTCCCTCTTTTCTCCTGGCTCCAAAATGACAAATCTACCTTATTTACCTCACTGTCTTTGGAAATTTTCATGCTTATGTGACTTTCCCACGCACCCATATTAAAATTTGATTTTCTTATGCTAATCTGCTGTATGTTGTCTGATTCACTTCACCAGCCACAAGAACTCTTTAAACTAGTGAGGGAACGTTTCCCCAGTCACAACAAAAGTTAATTAAGTGACAAAGTCCTGACTCTCCAATAAGCACCCCTTCCAAACCAAGAAGCCTTTACTGGTTACACCAGCACAATGTTTTTCCCCCTAATGCTGTTTCCTATGTCCTTAGGACATCATCTTTTTCTAGTTAATCAATCACAAGGTTTTTGTTTTTTAACTCTACAATCGCCACTCTTCTAAAACTTTTCAAGGGTGACCAAGATACCAGAACCAAACCTGGGAGGTGACTTCCCCCCTAAAGCATTACATGCCCGTATTACATGATCTGTGACTTATAGGAAAGTTCCCAAGGACTAACACTTAGCAATACTTTGTTGGACACTATAGCAATTTAACGTGAAGTGTCCAAGCAATTGGAGCAGAAATGGAAAGTGTCTCAGAAGAGAGAAACACTGGCTCAACTTGCTTGGAGCATAGATATTTTTCATTCAACAAATACTTATCAGTTATCTATCATACAGAAGGCTCCTGCTGCCTGCTGTTAGCAAAAAGTCACATTTAAATTCAAGTTCTGTAAATCCAACAGAAATGAAACAGTATGTTCAGCCTCCTGCATTGAAAACCCACACACACAGGCGTGCACACCACAGCCCTTGCTCTGCAATGTGGAATCCTCCTTAAGATCACCTTCCATACCTTCATGTGTTTGTAGACCTAGTGGTTCTTTTAAAAAGTACTTGTGCAATTGTGCACAGAGTCGAGTAACATTACACAAGACAAGCCCTCTTTTCTGTTAAAGATCAAAGCTGCTTAAGTAGAACTGGAGATCTGAGGTCAGAGGAAAAGTAGCATGCAAAACTGAGAAACTAAGTTGCGATAGTGATTTTATTAATGAAGATACACTTTATTTAATACGGGGGAATAAAAGTCGTATTAGTGTCAAATCCCAGACTGCCAAGAAAGAAACTGTGTAACACTGTTAATACCACAATTTAAAAAAAAGTTCTTGTCTACTTTGTTCTGGAAAGTTTTATTTTTCTTAAAAGAAAAAGAAAAAAAAAGGCAAAACAAAACCAAAAAAGGAACAAACAGAAACCACTGCGCTGGCGACGGCGACAGGCCAGTAAGACACCCGGGCTTTCCGGGTCGCGCTCGGCTCTGGGATGATGTCCGAGGAGGGCCCGGGAACCACCCATCGCGCCCCACACCCGGAGCCGAGCGCGGCAGGGCGCGGGTCCGGCCCGCTGCGGACGTGGAGGAGCCCTCGGGGGGGAGGATCCCAGGGAGACAGTGAGGTCGCCACCCGGGAGGCCGGGCCTGGGACAGCGCCGGGGGTGCCCGGCTCGGGGCACCCAGCGCTCGCGCGGGACGCCCTGTCATGAGTCACGGAGGCGAGAAGGCGGGCGGGGGCAGAGGCTGCAGGATGGAGGGAAGCCCGGCTCCCGGGAGGGACGCGAGCAGGCGGGGAGGCCCCGACCTCACGCGGGGCGGGGAAGGGGAGCCCTGCCCACCCTGCCCTCGCCTCTTCCCGACGCAACAGGCCGGCGGCCGGGTCCCGACCCCAGGGGCTGAGGGCTGCGGGGCGGGGGCAGCAGCCCGCAGCCATGACAGGCGCGGGGCGGGCGGCGGGCTGGCTGGGCCGCACGTGCGGGCAGCGCCCCCTCCCCGGCCTCCCGGCGCGCCCGCCGTCCCCGGGCGCGGGCCCCTCAGCTCCGGCGGCGCGGCCCCGCCAGCCCCGACCCTCCACCCCCCGCCCCGGCCGAGCGGCGGCGGCACGTACTCACCGCCGCCCGCGGGCTCTCGGGCTTCGCCATGACTGAGGCGCCCCCGCCGCCCCCCGCCTCGACCGAGACTGACACGCACGGCTGGCCGGGCGGGGGCGGCCTCCGGCGACCACCCAGCTGACAGAACCCGCCCCCGCCTCTCCCCACCAGTTGAGCCGCGGCTGCTGCCCCGCGGCGCCCCCGGGCTTCCTCTCCTCGCCTGGGGCGGCGGGTGGCAGCGACGGGCGGCGGCGGCACTTACCGGCGGCGCGGCCAGGCCCCCCTGTCAGCGCGGGGCCGGGAGCGAGAGGAGGGAGGAGTGAAGGGGCACCGCCTCCCCCGCGCCGCCACGCACCCGCCTGATTGGCCCAGTGCTCTCCCCCGGCGCGACCCCACCAGCCCCTGCGAGCGGCTCTCCGGCAGCACCGGCACCTCATTTGCATATTTGTGCCCGCGCCGCTGATTGGCCCACGCTCCGAGGGGCGGCCGTGACCGCTGCAGCTCCCGCCCGCGCTCCTGCCGCGTCGGGCGACCCGGGAGGGAGGATCCCCTCCGCCGCTCCCCTCCCCTCGCCGCCCGGCCCGACCTGGGGCGGAGGGCGGCGGGAGGCGGGGTCGCCGCCCCGCTCCAACATGGCCCCGCCGCGCCGCCGACCCAATCGCCGGGGCGGTTACTCCCGGAGCCCCGGCGGCCTCGGGGCGGGGAAGTGTGGGGGCCGGGCGCCCTCTGGCCGGAGCGCGGAGCAATGCAGCGGCCCGGGCTCCCCTCGCCGCCCCGCCGCGGCCGCCACGTCAGGCCGCGCCCTCGCGGGGGCCTCTCCCCTGCCCGCGGCCCCGCCGCCACGTCAGGCCCGGCGGGCACGCCCCGGCCCGAGCCGACCGGCGGCGGGGTCGGCGCCGAGGTCACTCGGACACGCCGGGCGTCTCCGCGCCAGCCCGTGTCCGCCGAGCAAGCCACGAGGGAGCCTCCAGAGCCTCCCTTTCAAACGGCCGTGGATTCGGCCCCACGCCGGCCTTTCGCTCGGGAGCCCCCGTGACACGCCCGTGCTGTGGAATCGGGAGCGAGGGCAGTGCGGCCGCGACGCTGCGGCGGTCAGCCCAGGTGCCAGCACCTGCCGCGCGCGGGCGCCGCGCCCGGCGAGACCGGCCCCAGGTGCCGAGCTGGGAACCGCGCGGCGCGCGCTGGGCCGCGGGGCCCAATCCCCGTCCTGCGGACACTCGGGCGCACGTGCCCACGTCGCGAGCGGCCCGGCTCCGAAGGCGCAGGAAGAACAAATGGAGAGGGAGCGGGGGGCGCGCGGGGGCGCCGCCGCCCGGGCCGACGTGGGGACACCGGGGTTTCCTCTCCCGCCCGCACGAACGAACCAGCCGAGTGACCTACATGGAATCATAACGCGTCCCAGGGCCTCGGCTTTCCCGGCTGTAAAAGGAAGAGGCAGGGCGGTTTTCCTAAAAGCCTTCAGCTCTAAAAGGCTTCGGGCTTGCCTGTCAGACCCTGAGCTGGCTTTAATACCGAATTAAAACTTGAAATTCCTTATTCGCATGAGAGAGAGAGAGACAAAATAATGGTATGTCAGAACGTCGGCCGGCCGACCTGAAGTTTGTTTGAAACCGTTTACCGTTCAAGTCCAGCCTGGGCGACGTGTGACACTCGCCTCCCAGCTGACAGGCATCTCCTGAATGTCGGTCCCCGCAAAGCCGCCCACCGCAGGCTCACTGCGGGTCTGCGCCCGGCCCGAGGCCACGGCTGCGGGGCAGTGCCGGCTGCCCAGCCGGTTCATTCTCTGTTCCCCACGAAGGCCCTCCAGGAGGGGACCCTACTCCCCTGAGACAGAGACAGGGCCCGGAGGAAACCCTGCTGAGAGAGAAGTTACAATTACAGCTTTGATTTCCCCTCAAGGATACTTAGTAACAACCGCGTAGCAAGCTCAGAACGCACAGAAGCAGCTCCCTACACGGCTGACTTAAACACTGCTTTAGTTTGCAGGTTTAACCTGTTGAGTCAAATCGAAGGTCAGAAACCCCTCATTTACCTGGCACCCGAAGACAAGCAGCGACCCCCTGGGCACGAGATCTTCAGCTCCTTCACAGAACTTTTCTCCCCAAGAAAACGAATGTTTTCTCGAATAGGGCCCTCTGAAAGTTACTTAAACTTGGTGTTGAAGGGTCATCATTATCACTGTCAACACTGTGGCGTTCTATTATAACCGATGAACGCCCTCGAAACTATGGAGATCTGTTTGTGCCCCATAGTCAGTGGCCCCTAGAATGCCGTTTTATCATTTTAAACTTGCGTCTGGTGTTTCATTTTGTCCTTGTGTGTCTCTCTTTCATCACTACTGGGCTGATACTTCTCCATTTTTCTACCTAACAGCCTTCTTTCCTATTTTTTTTTAATGTTTCTGTTCTAATAAGAACTCAGATACAGATTAAACTTTTATTATTTAGTCTCAGATTTCGAGTAAAGATTTTCTGTGGGGCTCTCCTGTGGGTTAAGTGCATGAGTTTTTGTCACATCTGTTTTGACTGGTTTTTACCTATTTCTTAAATCTTGGTGGTAATCTGGGTAACTGAGGTTTCTGGATTTGGGCCCTCTTGAGAAGCTATTGCAAAGAATTTACAGGCTAGATAAATACTACCCATTTGAAATTTAAATTGACGAGAAACAGTATCATCGACATCAAAAGCACTGACCTGATTTTCCATCAGGCGGTGGAACGCCCACAGCCGGGGGTAGCACTGCTCGCCAGGGCCCCGGGAAGCCTGCGCTGCGGCGGGGAAGGGCTCTCCACAGCCTGAATGAGGCATTTACAAGTATATCCAATAGTCCCAGGCACTGTGCTAAGGGCTTACACTTGGCGTTTCACTGTACCTTCACAACCAGCCTTTGAGAAAGGGATTTGTTTCTCTCTCTCCATTTTATAGATTGAAGAGGGTCCCGAATTGTGCCCTGGTCACACAATCTTTCAACGGCAGAGGTGGGATTCAAACTTGGAACTGCTTGGCCCTAAAGCCTGCAACTCTTAACCACTATACTATTTCCCTCCCTTCAACCTTAGTTTCCAATTCCATGTTTATCGAGCAACCTTTTAGTGATTAATGTGGCACCTTGTGAGGGGAAACTCCCTGTATAGGCATTTTTTTAAAAATATATATGTTTTTAAATTGATTTTTAGAGAGAGGGGAGGGGAGAGGCAGAGGGAAACATCGATCGGCTGCCTCCTGCACGAACCCCAACCAGGGATCAGACCTATAACCTAGGCACGTGCCCTGGCGTGCCTTTTGGTGCGCGGGACGAAGCTCACCCAACCAGGCCACACTGGCCAAGGCTGTACAGGCATTTTTAAAAATATATATATATCTTTATTGATTTCAGAGAGAGGAAAGGAGAGGGAGAGAGAGAGACGGAAACATCAATGATGAGAGAGTCATTGATTGAGCCCACAACCTGGGCATGTGCCCTGACCGGGAATCGAACCCCGATCGCCTGGATCCTAGGTCGACACTCAACTGCTGAGCCACAGCCAGGGTCGCTGTATAGGCATTTTGATTCAGGTCACCAAAAAAGGACTATCCCAAAGCATATACCTCAAACTTGGCAATTTGTAAGTTTGAGGACTATGAACCAATGCTCCAATACTTGTTTCCTTTGGGGAGAAACTGGTACCACCGAGATCCTAAAACTGGAAAACGAAGGATTAGACCCTACCTCAGTGAGACCTGCAGAAGTGATGCCCGCGTGGCGGTCAAAATAACCTTAAAAAAGAAGGTTGGCGGACTCACACTTCCTGATTTCAAAACTTACCACAACACTACAGTTGTTGAGATGGCGTGGCACTGGCATAAGGCTAGGCATATAGATCACTGGAATAAAACTGAGAGTCCAGAAATAAACCTTTAATTTACGGTCAGTTGATTTTCAACGCGTGTGCCAAGACATTTAAATCAAGAAAGAAAACTGGACATACCAATGCTAGAGAATGAAGCTGGACTTCTACCTCACACCACACACAATAAGTGGGAAGGGATCACAGACCTACACGTAAGAGGTAAAAGCACACAACTAAGAAGGAAACATCGTGAATCTCCAGGATCTTGGGTTAGCAACACCATATAAGAAAATGTAAATAGCCCGGCCGGGCGTGACTCAGCAGTTGAGCAACGACCTAGGATCCAGGCGATCAGGGTTCGATTCCCGGTCAGGGCACATGCCCGGGTTGCGGGCTGCAGCCGATCAGTGACTCTCTCATCATTGATGTTTCTATCTCTCTCTCTCCCTCTCCCTTCCTCTCTCTGAAATCAATAAAGATATATTTAAAAAAAAAAAAATGTAAATAAACCAGACTTGGTTAAAATGAACAAGTTTTACGCAAGCAACCCAAGAGAAAACAGATAAATTGAACATCAAAACAGAAAACCTTTTGTGCTTCAGAGGACACCGCTAAGAAAGTGCAAAGAAAGACCCCCAGAGAATGACAGGCAATACTGGCCAATCGCTTATCTGATAAGGGTCTGGGAACTCAGTGAACGGCATGGGCTCCTTTTAGAGCAGGAGGGGAAGATATCACTAGAAAGCCCTTCAGCCTTCCTCTTTGGGCTCCTGTTCAAGCACCGAGTAAAGCGGGCCGGGGAGGCCTTTCATCTGCAGCTTAAAGCACCTCCAAGAGCCTTTAAAAGCATGTTCAGCACTGTTTTCAAATCGGGAGGCCGCCGGTGATAACAACAGCCGAAGGGATGTGTTCAGCCAGGCAGCCGCAAGACTCTCACTCTTAGGCCCGTTTAATCAGCGACAGATCTCAGAGTCTCTGAGTTTTATCTAGTTTATCCCCTGCTTTTAGCCAGGAATGTACTTCAAAGCATGATCCTACTTGACAGTTCCAATCTTCCACGGATCTGCGTTTATAAACAGTTGCCTGTCCTACTCTTAAAAGGTCTTCGGGAAACAGAGGTTTCTGCTGTTTACCTTGATAAGACACCCCCGTGCATCCCACCCCCGCCTCCCCGCCTCTGCTTCTCTGCGGGTGCAAGCGTCCCCGAGAAGCCCCGTCCAAGGCGAGTTTGGGGGGATCAGGTGCCTGACATGACATGCAGGTGCTGTTTAAAGACTAAATTCATTCACAAGCGCTCGAATGGCCTGACGTGAGGTAAAGCGATAGGTTCTGGAAGTGCAGCGATGAGCGACACAGACACGGTCCTTTGGCCTCCTGGCAAATTATTTTGTGAAGTAAATACCCACTAATTAATTACCTTTATTAATTTTGGTAATAACCTTAATTTGCAGGTAGTGTAATTGTGCTTTAAAAAACCATCTTTACGGCCCAGCCGGGCGTGGCTCAGCGGTTGAGTGTTGACCTAGGATCCAGGCGATCGGGGTTCGATCCCTGGTCAGGGCACATGCCCGGGTTGCGGGCTCGATCCCCAGTCGGGGGCGTGCAGGAGGCAGCCGATCAATGACTCTCTCATCATTGATGTTTCTCTCTCTCCCCCTCTCCTTTCCTCTCTCTGAGATCAATAGATATATTTTTAAAAAACAACAAAAAACATCTTTATGGCCCTGACCTGGTTGGAAAGTCATCCCGTACGCCAAGTGGTTGCGGGTTCGATTCCTGGTCAGGGCGGGAACAGGAGGTAAGTGATTGATGTTTCTCTCACATCGAAGCTTCTCTCTCTGAAATCAATAAACATATCCTTGGGTGAGAATTAAATAAGTTAATTTTTTAAAAAAATCTACCCCATATAGCCTGCAAACTGATGGAAACTATAGACACGTATTTTTCTAATCAACTGGTTTGTTTTACAGGCATCATAAGCCTCTTATTTCAAGAAGAAACCCATCCTGGTGCAATTTAAATCCATCTTGTCTCGTTTAAGCTTCAAAAAAGAGAAAATTGCACCAGGTTTCCTCTGAATATTTCTCGACTTCTTTTTTCTTCATTAGTTATAGGCACGGCTATAATTTGGTCACCATCTTTCCAGGACCCCACGGTCCATGTTTCACACTCCAACTTATGTCTTGGGAAGACCTTATAAAACTCATATATTAATTTGTTAGGAACAAAACAAATCCTTTAGCAGCTACCATAATCTTGTTTTGTTTTGTTTTTTCTTTAATAACTGGGTGAGTATTTTTTCTTTCCTGATATGGACTGTTTAAGAAGGACTATTTCTCTTTCTTTCTTTCTTTCTTTCTAACATATTTTATTGATTTTAGAGAGAGGGGAAGGGAGAGAGAGGGGAACATCAATGAGAGAAACATCGATCGGCTGCCTCCTGCAAGCCCCCTACAAGGGATCGAACCCGCAACCCGGGCATGTGCCCTGACTGGGAATCGAACCTGTGACCTCTTGGTGCCTGGGAGCCACACTGGTCAGGGCAGAGCTATCTTTCTTATGAAGATCATCTTTTAAAGCACTCCCATTTTATCAGGGCAGATCACCTCTTATTTAAAAGCATTTGGCGAATATTGGAATGCTTGGCCATTTGGGTTGAGAAACCATGCTAATTATAGTTTTTTCCTTGCACTGAACCCCCTGGTTTGTTTTATAGAGGCTGAGTAACAATGTGTCAAACCAGGGAAATTAATTCCAGGCTATAGGATTGAAAAAAAAATATATTCAATTTAAGAGCAGAGGGACCTTAGGAAGTTTTGCTGAAAATAAATCAGTGTATTTTGCTGAAAACAAATCAGTTTCTCCTCTGGTTACCATTCGATGTTAAGCAGTTAGTGGCTTTGCACAATTTAAGTAGAAGTCTAATATGAAAACAGGGAAAGGAAGAAGCTGGGTCTGTGTTTCTGAAAACAAGAAAATCATAGAAATATCTAGGTCTCCAAGAGATAAGTTTTGATTTCCCCAACATTATAGATATTTCACGAACATCTTGTGGAAAGTTTGATTAGGTAGAGACCTCAAAAAGAGTGTCAGAGACCCGAATGTCTTCCACAGTGAGCCAGCTCAGCCCCACCTACAGGCTGTGCTCAAGGGATGGTTAGTAACAAGATAAAAGACTCAGAGGATCAGGCCAAGTCCTCTGCACACCAAATATGTCACTGATTTTTTCCCTTTTCATGGTTTATCCCCGTGTCACGCAGACCCCCCCAACTTTTTCTCACAGTCAGCAACTCTGGCTGCGCTCACTGGCCAGCACGCTGGTGGCTACTTCTCTGTTTTCTCTTTTCGGAGTGTACACTGTTGGCAAGAACACCCTGAGTAATTTGTGTAAACTAGACAAGCTATCAGGGCGTTTGCTCACCCTCTGCCCCTCCTATTTCTAGATAAACGAAAGTGACTGCAGCCTTTTCTGTTCCTCAAACACACCACCGACCGTCCTGTCTGCAGACCTGCTCACCTTCGATTCCTTTTTGCCTGATCGTTGGCTCCTGTGGATCTTGCAAAAATGGCTGCTCAGAGAGCCCGTAATTACTGTTTATTTCCTTCTTAACACTTATCACAGCCCTGTTTGTGTGTTATTATTTGTCCCCACCCACTAGAAAGAAAGCCTCTGGAGGCATGGGCAGGCTCAGTCTTGATCCTGGAAGTATCCCCAGCACCTAGCACACAGGTGCTCAATAAACGTGTGTCTTACACCAAATGCACTGTTCACGCACCACACCTGCAATGTGCCCACAGAAAGAACTGCTGTCATTGGGGGTTATCACGCCTGGTTTTGTACAGGACACTGGAAGCCTCTATCAGAGAATCTCAAACCTTACAGCACGTTAGAATCACCTGGGAAACTTAAAAATCACCTTTGCTTAGACCCTGCCCTGACCTCAGGGCAATGGGTCTCAGGCCTCAGGATGTTTAGAAGATCTCTCTGTAATTGCCCATGCAGCCAAGGTAGGAAAGTACTGCTCTAAGCAACACAGAACTGAATAATTACCCTGACTGCCAAGTTGTTATCCTCTAGGTGAGTCCTTCCCGTCACCCGAAGTTCTTTCATTTCCCACTGAAGATGTCCAGGTCACGAAAGGGACTCCTTTAATTCAGAGACCCTCTGTCAGTTAAGATTAGGGCAACAAACTTGAATAACTGTGAGTCAACACATTTCCATTCAATAGATAAGAGGATCTGGAAAGGTGAAAGTTGAAAGCAGTTTTGCAGTTGATGGTAGGACGACTGCAAACAGGAGATTCCTGCCTCCTAACTTCTCAGGGCTGGAAGCAACCTCAGAGGTTGTCTGGTTGAGAACAAGCTGGGGCAGGGTGAGAATCCCCTGTGGTCCAGGCAGCCTTACTTCCCTTATTTATTAGTAAAATAAAGACAAAAATATCTCTTTTGCAGTGTTAATAATCCGAAGCTTAAATATGATAAACATAAAGTCAGCACATATCAGGTTATCAATAAATTATAACTAGATTTTTAAAAAGTCAGTTGAGCAATTTTCAGACCCGTTCGAATGGGAAGTTGCAGATCACGATGACATGTTAATATAATTTCTCAAATCATAGGAACCAGGAAAGGTTTTTAAGTAGCAAATATGACTACAGTGTATTGTACTGAGCACTCTAATATCACAAAGAAAACACATCTGCTCACCAAAACAAAGTCCCCCAAACAAGCTACTGCACTGGTTCATGTGTCAGAATCTTCCCATAGTACTTGCTGGCGACTTGTTGACTTGATTTATGCCTGAGGTTGGAACTAGCTGCCATTCTAACCGGACAAGCATCAGTAGGCAAAGGCAGAAAAGACTGTTACTCCGATTAGCTTCAGGTTTCCTGGAGTTTGCAAATACTTTGCAATAACCCTAGAGGTGATAAACTAATTCTATGATTATGAAACTTTTGAAAGTGGGCTCTCTCTCTCTCTCTCTCTCTCTCTATATATATATATATATATATATATATATATATTTATTTATTTATTTATTTATTTATGCAGAAGTTCAAGATCTAAAAGAGAAAAGCAGACGCCCCAAAGAAAAAACAGAACAAAAGGCTGCACTGCCTTTCTCTAAGCCCCAGGATCCTGCTCTGTCGCACCCCTCGAAACTATCTCGGAAGACTTCTTGAGCTTGAAGGGGGAACATTTTGAAACCCCTGAAGTCCAGCTCCTCATTCGGCAGACGAGGAAATTAAATCCTGAGGGGGTTGGGAGATGTGTGTGAGGTTGCACAGTGAGTGTGTGAACCAGCCAGGCCTGTGACTTCTCCATTCAGCATTTTCTCCCACTCCACCAGGATTACACAGATATTGCCAGTTTTCCCAGAATAACCCTTTGGTGAAACACAGGAGGGAGAACCTTGGCAAAGGGGTCAACTTGGCAGAGGCCAACTCCCTAAAATATTTACCTTCTCAAACTGTCAAGTTGATCAGATGTCCCTCCTTTGCCTACCTCTCCTATCATGTTCCATAAGGAACCAAATTACCTGTTCATATCAGAAATCATAAACTGGCCTACACAGCATATCCAACTGTCTTTTAGTGGCCAACATTTAAAAGTCTGAAGATTCTGGCCTAAAAATTTGGATTTCCAGCTTTGATTGGAAAGTGAGAAATTCTAGCAACACTGAGCTCTCATACCCAACAGGTACCAATCTCCATAAGCTGGCACAATCCAGTTTATCAGTCCCCACCGGCTCTCACCTGCTCGTGTCCATTACTGCCTGTTCCCTGTAAGCATCTGAGTTTGTGACCCACGGTCTGCAGTTTATGTCTCCAGAAGCATTCTCAAGAATTGAACTTACAGGAACAAAGGTAAACCTAGGATTCAGACACAGGGGCCTGTCGAATTTCAGAAGATGAGGCGAACATCCTAAATCACGCTGCTTTCCTGCATTGATTAAGGAGGAAGCTCTCAGAGTGTCCTGGCTGGTTTATTTTTCTGAGGGCTGTTAAATTAACCATAGACTAACAGAGCCAAGAGCCCCAGAATTGCTTTCCTGTGTCCCCATTGATACCATTGTCCCCAGCACTACTCCAGAACACTCAGAGGCCCTCAGGAGACGCATTACAAACCACAGGGCAGCCTGCTTCCTGCCTCCCAGGGCACCTCGCTCAGCACCACCGTTAAGAGGAACCAGCTGAGAGCCCCAGGATCATGCCCAGGACTGGACACGCCGGGCACAGTGGGAGAAGCGAAAGCGGCGCTTAGGCGCAGGGAGCAGTCCAGTCCTGCTCCCCAGCTGGGGCCACCCGGTCTCCCGCCTCATGCTCCCTCCCCACACTTCCCAAGATCTGTTAGCTCCACATACCTCTCCTTACTCCCCTCTCTCGTCCAAACTTACAAAGATACCAGATAAACACACTCGCGCAAAGGCTATAATAGCTGATAACTGTATATTTTCATTTTAGCATTTTAACCTAAAAGTGTGTGTTACTGGTAATAGAATTTTAGGGCTCCTGATTAGTTGGAGATAAAAAGGTCTTACCCTCAACTGTATGAGGGGAGGTTTATTTCCTTTGCCTGAAGAGTCCCCATTAAATCACCTCCCGCCCGGCCGGGCATGGCTCAGCGGTCCAGGTGATCCGGGTTTGATTCCCGGTCAGGGCACATGCCCAGGTTGTGGGCTCGATCAATGACTCTCTCATCATTGATGTTTCTCTCTCTCTCCCTCTCCTTTCCTCTCTCTGAAATCAATAAAGATATATTTTAAAAAATAAATAAATAAATAAATAAATCACCTCCCTTCCTCCAGTTCTCAGTGAGGCTTGCCCTAACCACCTCAAATTAAAACTGTGGCCCTCCTCCCGCCACCCCTCACTCCGGATTGCATTGCCTGCTTTATTTTTCTTGATATTACTTAGTATCGTGATATACTATGCTTTATTTATTTATTTTCCCTTGCCTTTACTAGAACATAAGCTATAAGCTCCATGGGCCAAGGACTTCTGTCTGTCCACCGCATCTTCAGGGCTGTGGCAGGGCCTGGTCCATAGCGGACACTCAATGAAGGTTTGTTAAATAAATGAACTTGTGCCCAAGTCCCAGGGTGACAATTACTTCAGTGATTCACAGACGCAAATTAGAAGTTCTTGAGGGTAAGGATGGCTACCTATTTTACAGCTGGGGGGAGCGCAGAAGGTTTGATGTTGTCTTTCCTTTATGTGTATGTATCTTTTGGAATGAATGTTCTTCCCCCCCCCCCCAAATACATGGCAAAAGTAGGTTTACAGTTATGAGCATGGGAAACACAGCATTTATTCTCCTATTATTACTTATTATTATTAACCTACTTTTGCCCACCCCTGTATGATACATTCTTCTTTTAAATCTAGAATAGCTGTAGGGTAGCCCATCTGGGGAGCAGGATGCTGACGAAGATGACTTTTTTTCTTTTTTTTCAAAATATTACGGTATGACCACACCATATGGAAGTTGTGTGGTGAGGCCTTGTGTGCAGTGAGGCAGCTGTATCTTTAACTAGATTACGCACCTTTCTTTTCCTCTGAGCTAACAATGAGTTCGGATAATTATCCGAAGTGTGTGTGTGTGGCTGTTGCATCTTTAGATTGAAAACCCTGCCGGCTCCCCTGAGCTATCTATCGGTGATGGAGGTTAGGTCTGTATCTGAAGCGTGTCCTCGTGAGTACCTGCCGCAGACCTAATCGGAAGGAGCAGAGCCTGTGCCTGGCTGCTTACCGCTGCAGCTCTGCCTTCCAGCTGTCTGTCCTGTGAGAAGAGCTGTTCACCTTGCTTTGTTGCTGATGGTAGCATTGATACTTTTTTTTTTTACTACGGTTCTTTGAATTTGGGGAACTCTGATTTATTTCCCAAATGCAAACATCCTGAAGCCTGAACCCGTGGTTCAAGTGTTCTAACCTGGGACCAAGGTTGGGATGCATATTGATAATGGGCCCCAACCCATTGATTTCCGGTGCCAACATGTACTTGCTATCTGTATTGAACTAACTGGCCAGCCTGCTGAGCAGAGGTGGGCACAGAACACCGAGAGACAGACCGTTTCAGCACCAGAAAATAACCTATTCAGAAAAGCTCTCATCACCATTGTGACCAGAAACATCACCAGTGAAAAATTTAAGGCACCAGAGCACGGTAGATTAGGTTACTGACCCCAAGATCAGAGGACTATATAACAGAGACAAGAAATGGCCCACCTTCTTAGTACCTGAACTGATGAAATTCCCTGGACATAATCTCCGAGTAGAATCTCAATTCTGGTCTCTATTAAAAGCTGCAAACTCTCCTACCAAATAACATACGTACAAGATTATTCACTGCAGTGCTGTCAGTAATGACAAAAGTTTGGAAAACAACCTGAGTGGCTATCTTGGAGGCCCAGTTAATGAAATTATGGAGTATTGATACAATGCAATACAATAAAGTCATTTTTTAGATCCAAATTAGAATTATGTCAAATGGAAAAAAACCAAGGTGTGGAACAACAGAGCACACTACCATGAGGGGAAAAGGAACACAAGCATACACACGTGCCGCTAACAATAGGGAACAAGGTTTGGGGGAGACTCATCACTGTATATCCTTTGGAATTTTGAACTAAACAAATGCAATTCCTACTCAAATAAATAAAATTAATATTTTAAAGAGAAACAAAACTAAACAAGATGTTAAAAATTAAGCCCTTCCCAATCTAGGGGGTCTTGAAAAGAGAGTTCACTGTAACATTCTTGCACCATTTCTGTAGTTTTGAAACTGTTTTCTTCAAAATAAGATCAACTAAAAAAGAAAGAACCTTCTGTTTGGGGCCAAGGAGTTGGGTGCCTTCAGCAGAGGCTGTGCAGGAAGGGAACATGCCAAAGCTCCTCGGCTAGCTTCAGGTGAGGTCTAATTTAAGTGACCTGCGTGGGAGCTGCCATCACAAAGTGGGCTTCAGGCGCTGGCAATGCCATTTCTGACTATGCCATCAGAGTCAGACGCAACCTTCTCCAACAGAAAATGGCCAGCTCTCCCTTGCGCTGGTTAAATACATGGGGAGGAAAGAAAATGTCACAGTTAACCCTTTCCTCCAGGCTTTGGCAACAGAGCAGATAAAATGCTTAAATGCAGGCAAGGTTTAGCTTTTGGAAAAATTCTCTTGACCAACCCCTGAGAAGAGGGGCAGCCCCTTGAGGACTCAGGACCAAGTGTTTCCTTTACGTGGGCTTAGCAGGAGTCTAAGCGCAGTGCGGTGGTTTATAAGGATGGACGCTTTCATGAGCAGAGGGAAAGCCAGCCTGTGTGTTTCAGTCCTGATTCTCCGTCAACACTTGTCTTATGACCTTAATTTTTTTAAGCCTGAGTAGCCTCCTCTATAAAAAGGAATTGTAATTGCTGCCTCACTTACCTTCCTGGGCTGTAGTGAGGCCCAAAAGATAAAAATGGATATAAAACATTTTTAAAACTACAAGGTACAAGAGACAAATGTTAGGTTAACAATTACAAGACAAATTACATGCACCAAGCAGTTAACCTCCTAAGTTTATATTCTGATTTGAAAATTGGACTTGAAGGTGGAGGGGGTCAATTGGGGGGGGGGAAATGGGACACTTGTAGTTCTTTCAACAATAAAGATAAATTTAAAAAATAAAAAGTAAAAAAAGAAAAGAAAATTGGACTTGATTCCAATCTGCAGATTTTTTATCCAAATTATGATAAATGCATAGCTTTTCTTTTTTTCTTCTTTTGTTTTGTTAATCCTAACCCAAGGATATTTATTCCATTGATTCTTAGAGAGAGTAGGAGGGAGGGAGGGAGGGAGGGAGAAACATCAAGGTAGACACATCAGTTGGTTGCCTCCCACATGAGTACTGACCAGGGCAGGGGGTCAAACCTGAAACCCAGGTACGTGCCCTTGACCAAGAATCGAACCTGCAACCCTTTGGTCTGCAGGCTGACACTCTAACCACTGAACACACCAGCCAGGGCTGCATAGATTTTTGTGATGTAAAGAAATAAAAGGGTGTGACGTAACCTGTGGGCGGCAGATATGTAAACGTGCTGTGTGGGGCTGCTTCTTAGACTCCGTGGACCAGAATGTAGCCAGAGGGTATGGTTTTCTCTTTACATTTATACACACCCCCAGAGGCAGGCTTCTTCTCTGTTTGGGGCATTCAACAAATAAAATAATCCTCTCATATGGGAGGGAGGAGGGGTTTAACGATCTACAGAAAAGAATATCCTATAGTCATGTATAATTATACATAATTAATATAATACTTCTACACGCACCACCTGACCTAACTAATGCTCAGACCGTCTGAGGTACGGTGGTTTTATTAAAATCCCTGTAAGACAGATCGGGGACTGAGGCTTACAGTGACTTGCCAAGGACACAGCTACTAACTGGTAAAGCCAGGCTTTGAAGACTGCCGCCTGGTTCAGAGCCCTGCCTAATGCAACAGAAGGGTGATCTTCATTCAGTTAATATCACGGTTTCCAGGCTTGAAGCCCAAGGACGAGGCTGGAAACCGGACTCGGAACACCTCCCTTTTCATTCTCTCTCCCGCAGCACAGCCAGAGGACACAGACTGCGCAGGCAGCCTAAGCATGCCGGGGGTGCTTTGGGGGTCAGGGCTTGTTCCTCGGGGTGGGGGTGGGGTGATCCTGGGTTAGGATGATCTAGCTTTATCCCATGACTTTTGCACGGTTTCTGCCTCTCCCCTCCCGAGGGCAGCAATATCACCCAGGCTGGAGCCAGGACTGCATCTGCCCTTCACCGCTGTCCCCAGCAGCCTGCTCTGTCAGGGCCTGGCACCGAGCCCCGAGCCCGGAGCGGGAGGGGGGAAACGCGTGTCTCCCAGTGGCTGTCAGCTTTCCCAGCTGACTCAACTCGCCACCCCTTCCTCCCCCACCCCGCACACAGCCTCCAGCCTCCTAACTTTCCATTTCCAGGCCTGTCTGGGGTTGTTCTCGGAAAGGGAGCACCCCCCACCCCACTGCCTGGGGTGCCAGGTCTGCAGCCTGGGGCTGCCAGCAGTGCCATTTGGGCACCATGCCCGCTGGCCTGGAGGGCCCTCTCTCAGGACAATTCAAATGGGCTGTAATGGAGAGTTGGGAATATAGGTCAAGGTGCTCTCAGATGGGCCCAGGGGAGGATCACCTGACCCGGAGGTGGGTGACTCAGCGGGAAGGGAAGGGGTGGGAGCCGGAATCTCCCGGCCCACAGGGCCTGCTGGAGGAGGTCAAGTTGTCTCTGTCTGGCTGGCTGTCAAGGGAAGAAGCTGCTGGAGACTGGGGAGGGATACAGTGACCTCGAGTGACCTATCTTAGGTGGAATACAAGCGCACTCCAGAGAGCTGTCACCCTGGTATAGCTGAAGCCACGCCCAGGTCAAACTGTCTCCTGGGCTGGAAAGACCTAATTAGCCGCCTCCCTGGCCACAGGGGGAAATCAAATGAACAGATCGCTCATCACTCCATCGACCCAGGCCCCCCAAAAGAAACCAAAGCCCCTGGGGTTATCACACAAACACAGCCATCCCTAGTCGAGACAATTCGGCGTCCCCCTCCCCAATTAATTTTGAATACGAAAATGACTAACCCATTTTATTCTACGTCTCCGAACGGCAGGGGCCTCCTTTCAAGGGTGCGGCAGTGGCTGCAAGTTGCTAGAACAGCAGCTGCTCGGTCTGAGCCTCACTTCCTCTGGCTCCAGCTGCAGGTTCCTCCAGGCCAAGCAGGGAGTTTCCTGAACCTCCCGGCTTTGGCTCTTGCTTGCAGGCCACCCTCGCCCCCCACCACCCAGCTGCTCACCACCCTCTGTGGGTAGCGCTTCTGGGACTCCCTGGTTCCATGAGTCAGAGCCAGGCTGGAGGCAGACAGCAGGCTTCCTTTATTAAACCAGCCTCCTGCCCTGTACACCACAGAGGGAAGCTATAATTACTCGTTTGGCCCGGCTCTGAGAAGGGAGCCAGACGCTTGACTGGAGGCATGGTTCCTGATTCCTGCCTTTATCTAGTGCACCCCAATTTGCCCATAAGAATAACAGCCAGGGGTTCGGCCTGTTACGTGTCAGCTGTTTTGCATATGTCATGGGGCATTGGACCTGATGTAGATTCTAGAAAAATTGCTATATCAAAGCTGCCAGGAGTATTCTGTTTTGTTTTGAAATGCCTCCTGCCTCGTTGCCAGTCTTATCGGAGGCAGGCTGCTCATTGTTGATGTTGGTTTTTAAGAAATAGAGGAAAAGGCAACAAAACATTGTTTTGGATCTTTGGGGCTGTTTCATGCTTTGGGGTATACAGACACAAAACCTTGGGAGCGCAGAAATGTCTGAAATCCGAAACTTGAAAAAAACAGTTGGCTTCCGAATGAAAAATAAAACCACAAAATTAAAATAATACAGTCAGTCTTCATTAACCATTCAATTTAGTATTCACTGGTTCATTTCCCCCTCCTTCCCTCCCTCCCTCCCTTCGAGGAAGCATACATTTATTCCATTCAGTCAACAAAGATTTGCTGAGCCGCTTCTTTGCGCCAGGCACAACTTTAGGCACTAGAAATACACAAGTGCTAAACCAATTAAAGATACAGACAGGACCAAGCAGACAAATATCCCTGCCCTTCTGAGTCAATAATGCACACAATTATAAGTAAATTATATGGTATGTTAGAAATAAGTGTGATAAGAAAAAAAATAGAGCAGGGCTAAGGGAATTGTTGGCAGGAAGGAATTCCTAACATCTCTAGACGCTGAAGAACAATTTGCGGGTTAGATTTCTCTCACAATGAGAGTTCTCAAGTCTGTACAATGATTACTAGCAAATGATAAGCAATCGTAAATGAAATGAGTTACATTTGACTAGAGTAAAATTATAAAAACCCTCTAAGCTTTGTTTACAACCAAAATGTAGGTGCATTTTAAGCATATGTGATAAACCATGAAAAGTGAAAGAGCCATGGCATTTGACCTTATCCCTGGCTAGGGGCAGGTAAAGGCACTCCCTACAAGGATTTATCAGATGCCTAAAATAGAGTGGTTAAGGGCTTGTGTGTCAGATGCCAGGGTTCAGATCCTGGGCCCCTCATTTACTACGTGTGTGATTCTGGGAAAGATACTTAATGTCAGTTCCCCATCTTTTCTATGGGGGGAATACAGAGCTGCCTTATAGGATTTCATCAAATGAGTTAATAAAAGTAAAGGTGTTAGCAAAGCACCTGGGACTTAGTAAGCACTCAATAAATGTTATCTATTGTTACTGTTGTTATGATAACGACAGTGATGCCAATGACGCGGTACCAAGCGCTGTGTTGGGTACTGGGGACCCGGAGCTAAATAAGACAATGACAGGGTCCCAACTGGGAGAGGCTCGGCAATCACGTACTTCATTAAATCCTCACGGTCCCTTGCAGGGTGACCCCCACTGCCCCAGTGACCATTGTAAACCATACCTATTGGCTACCATACATAGACAGCCAATAAAATGGAACGGACCAGCCCTGGCTGGGCAGCTCAGTTGGTCAGAGCGTCAGTCAATGTCTCTCTCTCTCTCTCAAATCAATTATAAAAAAGGAGCAGACCACAATGAGGCACTATTTCATAACCTTTCAGTTGGAAAAAATTAAGAAGCCTGATAATGCCAGTGTCGGCGAGAACGTGGCCTGCCTACGGTGGTTGGTGGCGGGATCCTAAATTGCAGCGTCCACGCTGCTTTCCAGGAGACACGTGCAAGAATGTTCAGCTCAGCACATTCAAAATGACGGAAAGCTGGCCACGACTCCAACGTTCACCGACGGGAGAATAAATAAATACCGTGGGCCATGACAGAGAGAACTAGAAGATTCAGGGGAAACAATGGGCCGCAGCTCTACGCTGCCGTGTGGGTGAATGTTACCCACACAAGGTAGGAGGAGAAAAAGTACATTCTAGAAGGCTACAGACAACAGGATGTCCTCTTAAGTAAGGTAAAAGCAACAAAATCTAAACACTATGCCTTTCAGAAAAACATACTAAATACTTTTTTTTTTTTTAGAAAAGAAAAGAAATGGTAAACTCGAGATTCAAGATGGAGTGAGGGAGGCAAATTGATGGGAAAGGCCGGACCATGTGAGAAGTGAGTGGGGGGTTCGCAGGTGTTTACTGTTTTATAAATAAATGAGTAAACTATTAAATAGAAACCATCCAGATGCATGTTGTGCAAGAGGAAAGAATGTCAAGAATCAAAGATTATGGATAATCCTGTGTGCTTGGATGCAATAAAAAAGAAAACTGTCCTCTTGGGACTGGTAGGAAACACACCTCGGAAGGGTATGGGCAGGTCAAGAGAGAGGGTGGAGAAAAGGTCCTGAAGAGGTCAAGGGTGTGTGTGTTTCCAAGAGGATTAGGCAGAGTTCACCCTGGAAGTGGAGACCCTTCATCGGTCACGTGCTATTGTGCAGGCTCAGAACCTGGGATCAGAGGGTAGTGGTGAGTTGTCACTGACTGGGGTCAGGGTAATGCCCGTGGGCGTGCCCTGTTCAGATCGTGGGTCTCTCTGTGCGGTGGCTCGCCCTCAGCGCCCTCTCCCTGGGGTTTTTGCCAGGTCTGCTCCTGCCACTTCCCCCACGACCGACCTCCAGTTCCTGTGTGTGGTGTTCTCAGACAGGACCAGCCCTGCCCTGCCGGGCCCCGACCAGGGTGATGCCGGGTGTGTGCAGATAATCCTGCTTTAGCTGGGAGTTCTGGGCGCCACCCAGAGAAGTGCGGTCACTGAGCCCCTAGTCCAAGCCATCCTCTCTCCTGCTCATTCTGGAGTCCAGGGGGAGCGCTCTCAGGCAGCTGAGCTGCTGGCTGTCATGGCCAGGGTCCATGGGCCACAGACTGGGGCCCCTGAGGCTGGCACCAGGCAGAGGAACACTTGGTTAGGCCCACTTGATTGACTGACATCACGGACGGAACTAACTGGGCCTCTCAAAGGCACTTGAAGGTCGGTCCCAACTCTCTGTGGTCAGAGCTTTCAGAGCTCTGGGAGCTGCTGACATGCACGCCACCCCCACACCCGGAATAATCACTGGTGCCTCCAGAAACTGGAGCCAGAAAGACCCCAGATCAGGTTGTAGCTGGGCGGTTTCTAGCTTGATCCTCTAAACCTCAGCTTTCTATCTGTATAGTTGGGACAATCGCATTGCCTTTGCCTGACTTGCGGGCATTAGTGGGGACCACATGACATAATAGGGAACAAAATGCTTCTCAGACAGAAAGGGGCAATACACTCATACCAGAATATAAGCCCCTAGAGGGCAGGAGCCACGTGTGATGCTTCTACTGCTGTACTCCCACAACCAAGGGCAGCGCCTGGCACACAGTAGGTGCTCAATAAAAACACGTCTTGAATGAAGGGAGCAATACAGATTAGAGTAAAAATAATGATGATGATGATTATGAACATTAATTGCATCTTCACTGTGTGCCAGGCATAGTGCCAAAGGCTTTACATAGATAATTCCATTTAAGCTTCATTCGCAGGAACCAGGGAAGGAGGTGCTAGTTTTATCTCCATTCTGCAGGTGAGTTAATATGACTTCCCCAAGGCCACACAGCTAGGGGAGTCAGTTTCCCATATGATCTGATTGGCGGGTTCAGGGAGGCTCACCCCCCCCCATGTGGAGCACAGGTGGCCTTCGTGCCTCGGATGCCCCAGGAGAATCGCTGGATTTCAACAGCCTTTCACCCTTCAAACTCCAATATTAATATGCGGGTGCCTCCGGAAAACAGTGAACCCAAAATTTCTAATCAGGGAAAGATCTGGTTTATCTGTTCGCTTCCTAAGTGTGGACAGTAGGGGCTCTTTTATTAGGGACGAGGTAAAGGGGGGGGGTGCCTAGGTGAGTGAGGGTTACACATGGCAGATGGGGGGATGCTAGGAAGGGGGCCGAGAAAGGGTCCAAGATGCATGTTGACTGTTTTGTTGAGCGCTGGCCTAGGGCTTCAGAAGGGCAAAGGGTTGTTTGGGTCCTCAAATTGCCTGGGGTGGGGGAAGGGGCAGCTATTTCGGAGCAACCAAAGCCCCTGGAAGGTCAAGAGCTATCTGACAAGACAGGTAGGGGGTGCCGTCCTGAGGAGTTATCAAAGGGGGCTTGCTTTATGTTTGAAATTTTATGAAAAATGTCTCAGATGTGACTCGTGTAGTTAAAAGAATATTTCACTCAATGAAAGACTGCATGAAGCAGGGTTGGGGGAAGGTTGCAGAAAGGTCATGGGTTGGCCTCTCCAAAGCAACACGGCTTCCAACCCTGCACAGCCTGCGCCAGGCTGCAGCTCTCCAGGGCTTGGCTGATTTACTGGAGACGAAGGGGGCCCCCAGCCTTCCCAGGGCTGGCCGGCCAATGAGCCTGAGCCACAGCTGGGGGGAGTATTTGCCTCTGCAGTTGGCAGCATCTCTGGCCCGGGAGCCGAGCTGGGGAGAGGCTCATTATGCAGCTTGGTCACATGCCCTATGCATTTTAATGAATGAGTCAGGGGACAGACTCAATTTGAAAGAGGAATTGCAGCTCTCAGGCTGGGTGAAGGGCTCTCAAGGGATGCTCTGGCAGCTCGGAGAGCACAGGGAAGGAAAGAAGGGCGCTGTTTCCATTTAGAAAAAAGAAGGGAATGTCTGAGAAGGAAGGTCAAAGGAAGGAGCGAGGGAGGGAGGTAAGGAGGGAGGGAGGGAGACAGAGGAAGGCAGGGAGGGAGGGAGGGAGACAGAGGAAGGCAGGGAGGGAGGGAGACAGAGGAAGGAAGGAAGGAAGGAAGGAAGGAAGGAAGGAAGGAAGGAAGGAAGGAAGGAAGGAAGGAAGGAAGGAAGGAAGGAAGGAAGGGAGGGAAAGGAGGCAGTAAGAACAGCTTAGAGTTTAGAAAGTTCTGGAACAGACACTCCCTTGCTCCTTGGCTCCTTGATTTACTCTAAACACTGAGCGCTTCCGAGTGCCAGGCACCACACAGCACGGCAGTTACGAGACAAATGAGACCGAGTCCCTGTGTCCTTGCCCAAAAGGCGTCTGCGTATAACCCAATCAGCGTGCCACATTAGAGTAACTGCAACACAGGGGTCAAACGTGGGGGTGGGGGGTGGGGCAGGGGAGGCGGTGCTCATTCCCCCGCAGCGAGCACACCCACAGGAAGGTGGGATCCCCGCAGACGGTCAGGGTCTGCCGTCTCCCAAGCACCCCTCAAGTGCAGACATGGGGCGAGTGTTCCACAGGTAGCGTCTGGTCAGATCCTGGCCACAGTCCCATGGGTCAGATCCTGTGACTGTCACATTTTTCACAGATGAGGACAGTGAAGCAGAGAAAGCAGCTTGCCCAAGGTCACCCAGGGATTTGAACTCAGGGCTGCCTGACTCCACAGCTCTTGGCAGCTGGGCCGAATGCTGTCAGCCAACCACTGGATGGGGAACGCTGGGGAAGGCCTTTCCCTTCCCAGGCTTCCTTCCAAGAACACTCTGAACCCCCCGGAGGAAGAGGCTGGTGTGAATCCAGATGTAGTCAGCGCCAGCCAGCCTGGGAGCGGATCTGAAACCTCACTGAGGGAGCCGGGTGTGAGCGACAGCCCAAGGGCAGGGGGGAGAGGAGGGGAGAGGAGAGCAGAGGAGAGGAGCGGAGAGGAAGGAAGCTCAGCCTCACCGCGGTCAGTTGGGGCGGCGTGCCTGTTCCCAGCCTCCACACCACAAAACACAGGGCAGCAGATGCTCAGCAAACGGGTGTGTGGGAGTGAGACTTACCCTTAGATGGCAGGCGGGCAGGCTGTGTCACCAAATTACTCAACAAAGCCACCTCGGCTTTGAACTTTGAGCTGGGCTCTGCTGGAACAGGTCATGGGGGTGGGGTGGCGCTCACCATGGCCAGGAGGATGTCTCCCATCCCCCTGCCCCGAGTGGGAGAGCACAACCGGGGAAGAAGCCAAGACCTAAAAAGCCACGGCACCCCCACATCCGCATGAGTTTTTACAGCCGGAGAGAAAGAGCGACACACACACAAGCCCAGCACGACCCGGGGGCCTGGGCTTCGTGCGGGAGAGGAAAGCAGGGCCGCCTGCCACGGGCTCGGACTGTGCGCGCAGGCGGCCAGCTTTTACTGAGCGGTTACTACATGCCAGAGCTGTCACACACGCTATCCCCCGGAATCCCCCTGCCTTCTTGTGAGGGAGCTGCTGTTATTCTGCCCGTTTTACCCAAGAGCCTGCTGCCCGGAGAGATGAGTAACTTGCCAAGGTCACATGTTTTCCCAGCTTCTGGTTTCTACAAGGAGGGACTTTCCCTAAACGCGCTTTTTGTCTTTACTCTCACTGCCCATGGCAGCAGAATGACTTATCTGATTGGAAAGCGTGGGAAGGCTGTCTGCGGGGACCTGCTCCGCTCCGCCCTCCAGGCGGGCTCAGTGAGGCGGCCAGCTCTGCTCCACGCCAGCTTCAGGGATAACTCAGGTGGTGCTTTGGCTCCGTGCCATTCCTTTGTCTTTTTATCAACGTGTTCAGAGCCTGGATGGGGGGGGGGGGTGCTTTTTTTTCTTTTTCTTTTTCTTTTTTAAAGCTCTTTGGAGATCCCAGTATTCCCAACTGGGAGGATCCTGAGCGCTCTAGCCAAACCGCCCCCATCTGACCCAGGGTTCTGCTCTCCCGCTCCGTCTTGGCAGAGGACACTCTTGGCTCCCGGACCAATCTCCCTCGGGAGAAGTCAGCCCTGCAACGAACACTCCTCCTCCCTTCCCCCTTCTTTTTTTGGGGGCTGGCATTTTTTTTCTGGGATGAGAAAAACCAAGTCATGTTCCCAGCTTCTCAGTAGGAAGGGAACCATCAGTCATGAGGGTGTTCTCGGGGTGGCTGTGTCTTGGCCCATGTACCAGCTCTTTTCCTTGCCACCTGCCAGGGCATCAGCAATGAGTACTTGACCCACCCAGCCTGCTGCCAGGCTAGACAGCTTACCCCAGAACAAACCCGAGCAGCTGATCCAAAGCCCACGTCAGGCCCTGAACCCATACCCCGTATGCATATTGCAGTTTCCAGTTCCAGCCTATCTGCCAGGGAATTCAGAACCAGCCTGTCTCGGAGGGATTAGGGGCCAAATCCACATTCCTCTGCTGTGTGACTATGGGCAAACAATTCACCTGCTCTGTGCTTTGATTTCTTCATCTGTAAAATGGGAACACAACACCTGTCCTCTGTCTCACAGGTCTGTTATGAGATTAAATATGTAAAACTTATTTGAAAAGGAATAAAAAATCCTCCACAAGACAAAAGGGATTGATCATTTTACGAGTCTCAATAATGTACCAAGACGTACGAAGCATTAGAGGGAGCATCTTCAGTTTTGCCACCAGCACAGGTGCACCTTCATTTTGGTGACCATGTCCAACCCCCTCTGCAGTTTCCCTCTAAGGAAGCAGCCCTCCCCCAAGTCAGCCCCTCGTCCAGGTAGATGCAGTGACACCGGCGGAGGCACGCAAGCGCCTCTCATTCTTCTTGACCACAATGATGGCTTTGGGGGTGGTCATGTGACCCAGTCAGGGTCCATGCGACTTCTGCTTGGCCTTCTGAGAATGACATTCTAGCTGGAGATTCTGAAAGGTTACAGGAGCTAAAACCAACACTGTCATCTTATTACCACATGAACCCAAAAGTTGAAGCCAAAAAAATGGAGAGAAAACCAAGTCCTGATTTTGATATTTGAACCCTGAACCCAGCTATGTCCACCTGTGATATTGTGATTTATAATAAGAAATATACATTTGGGGGTTTACCCACAGTTCCTAGTGTAAGCTCCCAAAACCCTCATTATGTTAATAAGGTGACTTCTGGAAAGCACCTAAGGATGGGGCTGGTTGCCAGGAGAACTAATCATGTCATTAAAGGGTTGGAACTTTCAGTCCCACCCCCGACCTCCAGAGAGGGGAGGGGGACTGGAGATTAAGTTCAACCACCAATGGCCAATGATTTAATCAATCATGCTATGTAATGGAGCCTCCATAAAAGCCCAAAACAAAGGGCTTCAGAGAGCTCTGGGTTGGTGAACACATGGAGATTTGGGAAGGCATGGGAACTCTTCTACCTTTCCTCACATTTTGCCCTAGGCATCTCTTCCATCTGGCTGTTCCAGAGTTATTTCCTTTTATAGTAAAACAGTAATCTAGTAAGTGAAACCTTTCTGAGTTCTGTGAGCCACTCTAGCAAATTAATCAAACCCAAGGCGGGGGTCGTGGGACCCTCTTGATTTATAGCTGATGGGTCAGATGCACAAGTGACAACCTGGACTTCAAGTGACATCTGAACTGGGGGGGGGGCAGGGGGCAGTCTTGTAGGACTGAGCCCGTAACCTCTGAGATCTGACATTTTCTCAGGGTAGACAGTGTCAGGATTGAACTGAATTGTAGGTCACCCAGCTGGTGTCTCAGAGAATTCCTTGGTGATGTGGAATCCCTCCCCTCCGCACCCACATTGGAAATTGGGTACAGAACCCTCTTACCAGCCATCTCAGCGCTTTTCAGCTTATGGTGAGACCCCAAGTTCCCCCCCTTTTAAAAGTACCCCTTAAAGGGAGACCCTTTTTTAAAAAAGATGTTTTAAATTGATTTTTTAGAGAGAAAGGAAGGGAGAAAGAAACATTGACATGAGAGTGAACATCAATCTGCTGCCTCCTGCATGCCCCCTACTGGGGATCGAGCCTGCAAGCTGGGCGTGTGCCCTGACTAGAAATCGAACAGGCACCCTTTCGGTGCACAGGACACCCAACCAACTGAGCCACACCAGCCAGCCAGGGCCCAAATTCCCTTTTTAATTAAAGACATCTTAGGTTAGACTTTCTGTCCTTTGCTGCTAAGGAAACTGTAATGGACACAGCATTGTGTCATTTAATCTTTCCAACAACTATGAGGAAAGAATTGTAACCCCCGCTTTACAGATGAAGAAGAGAAACAGAGGCACAGAGAAACTGTGTGACGTCAGTGGTGGAGGTGGAACTTGAATCTACTCCAGAAGGGTTTGGGAATGAACTCGAGCCTCACACTCACAGGTCCACCGCATACTTCAGTCGGCAGAAGGGTATCTGCCGGGAGGGAAGAGCCCTGATTCCCCTGCAGCCAGGGTTGAGGGAGGACCTCCTTCCCTGGCGCTCTCTCCCCATGGGCCCTCCTCCTGGAAGAAAAACAGCAATCGGAGGGGGAGCTTCGTCACCTCTCCCAGGGCTTAGGCTTGATGTCAGGGCCTGGGGGGGTTCAAACTGGTCCAATACCCTCTCCCTCCAGGGGCCGATGTTTCAGTGTCAGCCTGTTAAGTTCCACTCTTTTCTCTGAAAATACTGGGCTCTAGTAAAGATGCAGATGCCTTTCAGGCCTCCCAGGGCTTAGAACCTGAGCCACTATCAGTCATGACATTTTCACAGGCCTAATGGTTTAAGGCAGCAGGTGCGTGGTGGGGATGGCGGGTGTGGCACTCTGGAAAGGAACAGGGACACCTGAGGACTGGGGGGGTTTCTGTTGGTTGAGTGAGCAAGTCAGCCATAAAAGTTTGAAAATGGGATAAAATAATACAATTATCTGGGATTTGCTTCAAGATAACACGGCGGGGGGGAGGCGGGGGTGGAGGTACAGATGAAATAAGATTGGCCATGGGTGGATCTTTGTCGAAACCAGGTTATGAGCGTATAGGGTTTACGCCACTTGAGTTTATGTTTGAAATTTCTTATAGTCATTTTTAAAAGTATGATGAATAATTTAAAAAACACGTTTTCGATTTTATTCATTGTAAAGCCCTTTACATGCATCTTGTATGCACCTCACAAATGTTTTCCCCCGTTTTAAAACGGAGGCTCAGAGAGGCTGAGTGCTTTATGCCGGGGGAAATGGAGAGTGGAACCTGGGTCTTCCAGCTCCTGCATTCCAAGGTTAGTCTGGGGCGGGGCAGCCCCTGCTTGGCAGGGGGCTGACAGGCAGGGATGGGAGCCTGGTGAGTCGGTCCTGTCTACTTCCAAGTCTCGCCTGGAGGCAGCTGAGCCTGACTGGTGTGGCACAGACCTTAGCAGGGCCTCAGGGAGTCATGAATGCACAGTGGAGAGCTCCCAGCCACCGACTCCACGTGCTCCTTGGTAGTTAAGAAAACACTGAGTCTAGCTCAGCGGGCTCTGGGCCCTTTCATGGGCATCTTGAGAACAGTTGCCTGAACATGTGGGTCTGATAAAGAGAGACCCACGTGGGCTTCCCTGCCCCCTTTCCCATAACTATTTCCTCCCGTACCCTTGAAGCTCTGTGCGTGTGGCTGTTCTTTTCTTTTCTTTCCTCCCCAACATATGGATTCCCAGCTCCTATTTCAAACTCAATTGCTCCTCTGCTATAAACTCCCCAAAGCTCTCAATTTCCTTTTTCCATTGCTCATTCTTTCCTAAAGTGCATGAAAAAGCCTCTCCTAGCTCTGTTCCAATCTCCTTGTTTACGAAAGAAGGGCAAGGAGAACCGTGATTTCAATGATCAAGGTTAAGAGAGGCCCGATTCCTTCCCTAGGAGAACACACCTCAGGAACCTGGAGATCAAAGCTTACCAGGTACGAGAACAAATCGCAGGAAAGCCCCTGTTCCCCCAAATGCTCATCCTGCAGGAGGCCTGATACAGTGCCTTCTGCTCCCTTCAGCTGGCTGAAGTGTCCTTTTTGAAAGTCACTAATGGGCTGGAAAGAAAGGAAAGTCACAGGCAGGAATCCCAGAAGGCTACTGCGGAAGTGGGAGTGTGTTATCTGGGAAGCAACAGTCTGTGCCTGCTCCTGAGCCCATGGCCTCCTATTTCTCCATGACCATGCCAACTTTACCCCTTCAGGGCAGAGGAGCCCAGCCCTCAGCCCTGAAACACTGGACACATCAGCATCACCTGGGGGCAGGAGGAAAGGTGTTTTAACACATCATCAGGGACCTGGGGGACAGAGGGTCCTCGCCCAGGTAGAGGCCACAGACCTGCAGGTGCCTCCAGGGGCCCAGCAGGTGACATAAATGGCCTGAGGGGCGGGTAGGATGACATAAAACCAGCTAACACTGTTTCAGCCTGCGGAGCCAAGGTTGGTAGGTGGTGGGGACTGGAGACAGCAAGTCCTGTCCGAAAGGGGCAGCAGCCACGCACCGCTCTTGGTTGCTGTTGTGGAAGAACCGCACCCCTGGGCGGCCAGATCGTCCATTCGGCCACAGAAGCGGAGATCTGGAATTGAAGGGAACCCTCCCAATTCGGGAACAGATTTCAGTGAAAACTACCGCAAAGGCCGACATTTTGAGCTAAATCAAACCTGCCTGGCAGTCCGGGTTCACCTGAGCACCCCTGTTTGCAACCCCGACCGAGGAAGCGGGCCCTGTGCATCTTTAGCGCGGCGGGCAGTGCTGGGGCAGGAGGCCGGAGGAGGTCAGAGGGAGCCCGGCGGAGCGGCCTTCAAGGAGGTAGGGCGCCTTGCTGCTCCCAGGCTCATAAAACACTTCCAGGCTTCTGTCACTTAATCATGCGGTGTCTGCTGCCAGCTGGGTCCTCACCAACAACCCTCCCATCCCCTTCAGAAACTCCCCTCTTCTCCAAGGCCAGCTAACGTGGCCAGTGGAGAACTTTTTCTCTGGATAAGGCCAATGTCACTTCAGCCTCAGGCCACCTTCCAAACAACTTCAACTTCACCTGCCCATCAAAGAACTGAGTGGCCCCTTCTTTCCTCTCATACTCAACGGAATCATGACCAGTAACTCTGTGTACTTAAGGAGCTCTTTTTTTGCTTCCCCCCAAAAAACACATTATGCTTCAAGGGCAGCTTCTGACCCTCATCTCTGTGAGAGAGATAAGAGGGAAACTAAGGCATAGAGTTGGGGGTGATTTGCCAAAAGACACACTCATTTGGCAGGACTCTGACGAGCTGGCAGAACCCAGCACTAGGCTATTTTTAAAAGCCCGGGTGCCTTCCTGAATTGTACATAGGAAAGATAAGTAGAATTTCCTTACAGCGGTGAAGCAGAGTACAGAGAGAGATGAGGGAAGGCTCTAGGCAACTTGACTCTTCCAGTTAGATTATTTTCTTCTTGCAATTCCCTATATACAGGGACCGAGAAAGGGGGTGGGGGGGGTGCCGGGAGGAGACACTGCAGAGAAAGGGCAGGCGCATTGCACAAGCCGATTGCCTGCAGGAGGGTGTGTGCGTGGACCTTTGGGTGTGTGTTATTTGTATGCCTAGTTTGGTGCAAGTCATTCTCATAGAAGGAGAAGTATTGTTTCTGTAATTCAGTAAAGACAACATGTTCCTGGGAGAACCTTTATGACTCTGGTCTTTCTCTCTAATCTCCCCAACACATGGTCGCTCTCCACTTGATCAAAGTCTATTTACTGAGCCCCTGCTCAGTATCTGGCACTGCGATATGCACCGAGATTACATCAGTGACCAAGAAGGACCCCGTCCTGGTCCTCAGGGGGCCCACAGTTTAAGAGGGAGGCAGACAAGTGAATGGGAAACTGCAATTCCGTGGCGTAAGCACGCAGATAGGGGAAGCGGACAGGGAGAGGGCAAGGAGGGGGCCTGACCTGAAGGGCAGAAGGGAGGAGTGGGGGGATGTACTGCGGAAGAAATGAGGTCTCAGGTCCGGAGGACGAGTGGGAATTGGACAAGGAAATGGAAAGGTGAGTGTTTCAGGCAGAGGAAAGCGCACTGACAAAGGTCTGGAGGTCGGATTCCCTCTAGCACTTGGTGAAAATCTGCTGTTTGAGCCAATTAAGGCAAGTGCCGTCCTGGCGGGGGACTTCAGGGAGCCTCTGGAGCCAAGTATGGAACTGTTAAAAAAGAAACAACTGGCGCAAAATGGAGTCACTTGGGCTAAGGCCCCCACCAGCAAACCAGGCCTCAACTGCAGTTTCAGCCTATCTCAGGAATGCGACCTTCCCCCAGTCAGCCTGGAATTACCTGGTCAGCACTGGTGAGGTCATCTGCATGACAGACCCCAGCCCTTCCCCCAAGGGAAGGTGACCTTGCCTCACAAGAGCAGTTCTTTGTTAGAAATCTCCTTTTTGCTCCCCCATCTGCCTGTAAAAGCCTTCCATTTTCTACAGCTCCTGGGAGCTCCTTTTTGCTTCCTAGATGGGACGCTGCCCAATTCATGCACTGTCAAATAAAGCCAATTAGATCTTCGAATTCACTGAGTTGGGTTTTGTTTTTTAACAAGACCAACGTGGCAGTCGCCAGGAGCCAAGGTTGAGAACCTTCAACATCACTGTTGTCAGATTTAAACTGCTCCGTTATAAAAGTACTGAAAGTGCTCTTCAGAATGTGGGATGGAAAACCAAGTGTTTAGGGGACACTGAGGAACACAGTCCTTCCTTCTGATAAAGGACATAAACACTAGGGTGATGCACAGAACCTGCGACGAACTGGCTTTTAAATGACAACTTACAGAGGAAAAAGAACATCCCTACTTGTGTTCTCTCTCTCTCTCTCTTTCTCACACACACTGGCCCAGTGAACTAGGCAGAGTGTTAGATTTTTTATTTACATATTTTTTTACAGGGGAAGAAACTGAGGCTCAAAGAGGAAAAGCACCAAGACTATCAGCTCGTTCGTTCATTCATTCATTCATTCACTGGCTCCAGAAACAGGAACAGAGCCCCTGCTGTTGGCGCTGCGGGCATAGTGATGAATAACACGGGCGGTGTTCTCCCTACGCACAGGGCCAGGGTTCAGGGTTCGAAGCCACTGCCTCCGAGCCCAGCCCCAGCAGCCCTTCCGATGCGCCGACCTGCAGGCGGGATATGCTGTCTCCCGGGCTGGGCTCCATGGGCCGCTGTTTACTGCCCCACGGTCTTGCCGGCAACCTCCCCCTCAAACATACCATGAAAGAAAAAACCTCATAGCTGCTATGCAATGTGTCCTCAAGACAAGATGCTGACCCCGATTATCGCTGGAAGTCCCTCCCATTTAAAACTGGGACAACCCACCAAAGGCTGTCCAGGGCCTGGTCTCTTTGAGTCACTGGGAGACTTCCATTCCACCTCCATCCCCTGTACTAGCCCAAAGCGGATGCTGTGAAACCCTCACCTTTTGCAACTCTTCCCTCTAAACACTGTTCTAGGAAGGCAGGGATGGGATCAAAGTTCTTTCAAAGCAAAAGGGGGATGACCGAAGGGGGGGGGGGGGAGGCAGGGAGTGAGCAAGGGAAGACAGCGGACACTGGCTTTGCCCTCTGCACAATTCTGTCCTGTGCCAAGTCGGCCCACGGTCTGCGAGGACAGCAAACCCACCCAGACAGACATCCTTCAAAGATGCTTGGGAGAGGCTGGTGGCCTCGCTTCCCCAGAGCCCGGGCAATGTTATTTCCTGGGGCAGAGCAAGTCACAAAGGATGAAAGCTGATGACTGAATGTCTGGGGCAGGGTGGGAGGCCTTGCCAGGAGGTGGGGGTGGAGCGGTGGAAAGGGAGGAGGGGTGGAGACTTGGCTGGTTTTGCACAGACAAATCCCTTCATTTTTCCAGACTGGAAAAAGCTGTTTGGGCTGTGCACATTTGCACAGAGTCACGGTATTTACTACGCTTCCTGGCTCAACAGATTTCTTTTTGTCATTCAGTCAAACGCAGCTTGTATTTTTCGTAGTCAGAGCTGAACAGACCGTAGGGGCTCTTCCCCCACCTTGTGTTCAAAAACACATCATGAGGAACTCAGAAAGCCCAGCTCACATGGACAGCAGGTGTGGGTGGGTGGGGGAGCATGTTGTAGATAAAAAACCCTTGTTCAGACAAACAGTGCCTCCTCCTTGGAGGTGTTTAATAACACGCCCTATTTTCCTAGCACACGTTTCTTGAGTAGCCCTAAGAACCAACTACTATACTAGAAACTGACTCCTGCATTTTGCATGTGATGCTCAGTTATCTCTATTTATTGGTGGTGGTGTGGGTGGGGTTCAGGGGAGTGGGATGATTTTTTAAAGTGCTTAATAATAATTTTTAAAACTCTCTTCTTGCCAAAATGTGCCTATCCAGAGTTCAGTTCCAGAAGTGCTTCTGGCCAGATGTCAGAATAGAAAGTTTTGTGCTGAAGATATTAATTCAACCCAACAAGCATTAACTGAACACTTACTATGTGCAAGGCACAGTGCTGGGGGTGGAAGCATGCAAGCTGACCCAACTTAGCATGTACTTTCCATCTTTTAAAAAAATATGTTTTTATTGATTTCAGAGAGAGGAAGGGAGAGAGAGAAAGAGAGATAGAAACATCAATGATGAGAGAGTCATTGATCGGCTGTCTCCTGCACGCCGCCCACTGGGGATCGAGCCCACAACCTAGGCATGTACCCCGAGTAGGAATTAAACCGAGATCTCCTGGATCCTAGGTCGATGCTCAACTGCTGAGCCACGCCAGCCAGGCATACTTTTCATCTTTAATAGAAAGTGGTTGGGTAGCGGGCACACAGAGCAATATACAGATCTAGTAACATAGAAGCCCACACCTGAAACCTATATGTTTATATTAACCATTGTCACCCCAATAAATTTAATAAAGTATTATTTAAATTTTTAAAAAGTGGCTTGTGGCCCGGCTGGGCGTGGCTCAGCGGTTGAGCGTCGACCTAGGATCCAGGCGATCGGGGTTCGATTCACGGTCAGGGCACATGTCCGGGTTGCGGGCTCGATCAATGACTCTCTCGTCATTGATGTTTCTATCTCTCTCTCTCCCTCCCCTTTCCTCTCTCTGAAATCAATAAAGACATATTTAAAAAGTGGCTTGTGAGCCCAACTGGCATCTCGGCCCATGGTGGAATTTAGACATCAGGGATGGGCCAGGTCAGTAAGAAAAGTCTTTTGGGATGGGAGAGGGGAGAGCTTTCCTAGGCTCCTTCATGTCATACACCTTGGCTGCCACGTGTGTGTAATGCCGGCCAAACCACCACATTGAACTGCCATCATCAAATCTTGCTGAAACAACCTCGGAGTCCGAGGGGGAGCCTCATCTTCAGAGATGACATAATGACATAGTCAGGCAACCTCTGACCTCTCTGGGTAGGAGGAAAGTAAATAAACAGACACCCCTGCTGACGCAGGTTAGCATCACCTGATGCAATGGACTACAGCCTCTAACCTCCTCCTCTTCTGGGTTGGCAAAGCACAAAGTCATCTTGCATTAATTTAAAGAGAGAAAGGACCCACACAAACCTGCTTCTGGGCCAGGAGCCATTGGGGAGTTGAAGGAATGCAGGTGGGCAGAGGGAAGTAAGGGGGTATTCAGGGGCCCAGGGGAGCCGGGAGAGCTAGGAATTCTCTGCAGTCCAAGTTGACTGCGCCAGATGTAGCTCAATTTTTTTTCTTTTAAAAGACTATTATGGGTTTCCTTTCCAAAGTGGAAATGCAGGGATGGAAAAATGAGTTTCAGTTGCTATGGAAATAGGAGTTGGCTGGAGCCTGCAGGAGCAGCAGCTGGAGTGGAACAGTGGCCCTGTGACAGAGGGGGCTTCCGGCGGGGGATCAGACAGCAACAGGCTTTGGGGGGGGGGAAGAAGAGAGAAAGGAGGCAGACTGTGTCTCCAGGCACTGCAGCCTATGAGTGATACAGAATGGGGTGGGTGTGCGTGCGTGTGTGTGTGTGTGTGTGTGTGTGTGTGGCATGTGCATCCCCAACAGGCCAAAAAATTGAAAAGCAAAATAAACTCAATGCCTTCAAAAGAAAGGAGTTTCACCCGTAGGTCAAGAAAGCCCTAAGTCAGTTGAAGGACAGAAGGAGAGAGGCCTGCCATTTAGAAGCCATGCAGGGGGCTGGGGGCCATGCCCGAGCAGGGGCTGGGACCTCACGCTCTGTGCTCTCACCTTCTGTCCTAACACAACTCCTCCAACTGACACTGACGTGGGCCAGAAACACAGTCAACACAACCCCCACGGGTTGGCAAGGCCGGGGGACAGTCAGCTTGCTGCTCCATTCCATCTGCACCTCTGGGTGACTGTTTCTGTTCAAGGCGGAAAGTCTCCATGACCCCGGGGTTCTGAGGTCTTCTAACCTGAGGCTTCAAAGGGGTCTTATGTTCTCAGCATCACATTCTGGGGAGATGCTTTGATTAGGCCTTTGCTGGATCCCTGGGCAGGGCCCACCGGAGGGAATATTATGCTAGTCCCACTCCTACCCCAGTAAGAGAAAGCACCAGGCCCTTTCCTCCCATCATAATGGCGGTAAGGGGACAGGAGGACCTCACATTCATGAGGGACTAAAAGTTAGGCTTCTGACACCATGTGATCCTATTAATGTCTGCATATGCTGTCCCCAAGAAACACTGAGAGGGTCATAGAGTTTCAGTTGGCCAACATTCTGGTATCTCGTTTTGTATTTCTTTTGTCTTGTTATATATATATAGTTATATATATTTCAATATATTAGAAGTCTCAAAAAGACAAAGTGAGATCAAAGAAGAATAAAATATTTAGAAACAAATTTAAACAAGAAGATGCAAGACTTGGACACCGAAAACTGCAAAACATTGCTGAAAAAGTTTTTAAAAGATACAAATAAATGGAAAGACATCCCGTGTTTGTGGACTAGAAGACTTAATATTAAGATGTCAATACTATTCAAAGCAATCTAGGGATTCAGTGCGCTCTCTATCCCAATATTTTTTTTTCCAGAAATAGAAAATTTTATACTAAAACTAATACGGAATTTATGGAAGTGACCCCGGTTGATGGACTGGACAGAATTGGCACATGCAGCTATATCTCCTGGGAGGAAAATAGTTCACACCAAAGACACTGTATGCCTCTCCTCCATCGGACTCCCTGAGGGAGGAGCCTGTGCCTTGCTGATTAGACTAGCAGGTCTCCTGGCATGAGAACTGGGTCTCCCCCGTCGGACAGGGCCGCCCCGAGCACAGGGCCCACTTCTCCTCTTGAGAAGCTCAAGGGGGCCTCCCTCAGTGGCCCAGGTGCCACAGGTTCTTTATGTGCACTTGGTGTTCCTTTTAGGTAAGTCAAGGTTCTTCATATGGGTGGGAAGAGAGGCCATGTACAAAAGGTACATTTTTTTAAGGCTGCCAAAACGTCCACTCCAAAATAACAAGACTCCTAGCTCTTCAGTTAAGCATAACCCTGGGCATAAGAGCAGACTCAGTGCTTTTTGGGTTTAGTGTCTTAAGCTTCCTCTACTGTCCCAGCACTCTCCAGCACCCCTTGTCCCCCAGCACCCCTTGTCCCCCATACCTGAGTGATAACATCGTAACAGTTTAAAATTGGGACGCGGCCACTTCTATAAAGGAACGAAACCCGACATCCCAGCAAACCGCTTCTTGGTTGGAAGACGTTGTTACTGGGAGGGGCACAGCAAGTCACCCCAAAATGTGGGAAGGACACGTGGGTGGGATGCACACGCAACGTCTATGATGATTGATCTGCAAAAGTTCTTAAGGACAGGACAGGATGTGCCTCTGGACAAAGCAGGAAGAGGAAGACCTGGAAATCAAATCACGGCTTGACAATGAGTGAAAGAGAAAACCTGGCCAACTGTATTAACATAAGCTGAAGGGATGTTAGGTAAGAAAGACAGTGATGTCTGAGGAGCTCAGAAAACGGCAGTATGAAAGAGCAAGTCTCTGAGAGTCTGTCTTGTGTCCCACACTGTCCCCAGTACTGGGAGCTCTGGAAACCTGAGCGGTTCAGGCAGCCAGGGGGCTGGCCAGAGCTTCCCAGAATAACCCCCCCTCTTTTTCAAATGATGGCAAGTGTGATAGAGGGGTATTAGTTTATCTTTTTTTTTTTTAATATGTTTTTACTGATTTCAGAGAGAGGAAGGGAGCGGGAGAGAGAGAAACATCAATGATGAGAGAGTCATTGATCGGCCGCCTCCTGCACGCCCCCTGCTAGGGAGCGAGCCCGCAACCCAGGCCTGTGCCCTGACCGGGAATCGAACCGCGACCTCTTGGATCCTAGGTCAATGCTCAACCGCGAGCCACGCGGGCCAGGCTTATCTTAAATATGTTTTATTGATTTTTTTAAATATGTTTTTTTAAATATGTTTTTATTGATTTTGAGAAAGAGAGAAACATTGATTGGTTGCCTCCTGTACGCCCCCTACTGGGGATTGAGCCCGAAACCGGGGCATGTGCCCTGACCTGCAATCAAGCCAGGTGCATGGGAAGGTGCTCAACTGAGCCACACCGGCAAGGCCTGGAATACTCCCTGGATAAGGATTTCAAGGTTGGTCCAAGGAGCAGCAGGAAGGCAAAGGCACAGTGACTGACTAGTCACGTCTACCATGAGCGCAGGGGTGGGGAATCAGACAAGCCGGACTGAGGCCTTTCTGGACCCTTGGGTCGCTGAAGGACACGAAAACCTTCGCCTGCCTTTGCTATTAAAATCGCTCCTCCTGCTCACCTTGCTTTGACTCCATGACTACCAACCTTCTAACTAGAACCTGGCTTTCCACGCGGGCTTCCCTGAGGGGGAAAGAATGTGCTGACGAGCGGACATGGTTTCCAGGCCGCTTTGCAGTGCTTGTCCTCTCCTGAGTTAATATATTTGTGGTCTGGCTTCCTCGCCGGGCTCCTGCGAGCTTGGTTGGTCTGCCCCTTTCAACCAGATTAGCAACACGTGCCCGGACGGCGCCCCCTCTCCGCCTGCCCCGAAGGCGCAGAGAAGGCGCCGGGGCAGCCTCAGCCCCGCACGCTGCCTGCGAAGGGTGCTCGGTGTGACCGGCCTCCCTCCGGACACCACCATCTAGCTGAGCTTTGCCACGTCAGTCACTCCAACCACAGCCATTTACCCTGAGCCCAGAATGAGCTGTGAAAAGCCTCCAAGAAAAAAAAAAAAAAAAAGCTACAGTGACAAAAATAACTTTATAAGTTCTGTTGAATACAAAGGAATAAAAAAGAAAGAAAACCCTGTGCTTGGGGGAAGAGGCCAAGAACACAGGATGGAGAAAAGCAGAGGGAACCGGCAGCGCTCAGCCCAGAGCAGGGAGGGCCCGCGAGGGCCAGAGCCTGTCGTCAGGTGGCTGAGCACTGCGGCGATGGGGAGGCGGCTTGTCTCCGGGGTCCCAGAAGAAAGCCTGAAAACCAAGGGGCAGGGGACCCAAGGAGGCGGACTTTGGCTAGATATAAAAGAGGGAGCTTTCCTCTAATTCAAACATCATCCTCACTTTTTTTTCCTTTCTTTTTCAAATGTATGAGAAACAGTGTCATCCTGCGATTAAGAGCACACGCTCTGGAGAGGGGTTCCCTTTCGGGTCTGCCGATCACCAGCTACATAAGCATGGACAAGTTACTTACCTTCCCTATGCCTGTTTTCTCAGCTAATAATAGTACCTACCTCAAACAGTACTTAGCCCATGTGGTTGTGCTGAGGAGTCATGAAATTATACACGTAAAGTGCTTAGAACAGCACCCAGCACCTAGTAAGTGCTCAGGAAGGGTGGCGACTATTATTTTTTATTATACTCTCCTACCACCTTTACTATTATTGAATAATTTTCTGTAAGTAGGCACATTTAAAACATTTTATTTCTCAATTACAGTTTACATTCAATGTTATTCTGTATTAGTTTCAGGTGCACAGCGTAGTGGTTAGATAATCATGTGCTTTACAAAGTGGTCCCCCCAACATTTCCAGTACCCACCTGGCACCATACATGGTTATTACAATATTATTGACTATATTCCCTGTGCTGTGCTTCACATCCCTATAACTATTCTGTAACTACCACTCTGTACTTCTCAATCCCTTCGCCTTTTTCACCCAGCCCCCCACAACCACCGATGTGCTCTCTGTGTCTGAGTCTGTGTCTGTTTTTGTTTGTTCCTTTAGCTTGCTCGTTAGGTTCCACATATAAGTGAAATCAGATGGTATTTTAAGTAGACACATTATTTACATAAATTTATCTTTTTTAAACTTTATATCATTATTGTAAGTGCAAAGCTAGTAACCCTTGCCACGTATAGGTGGAAACTGTAAAACTAAACATAACGCACAACAACGTTACTAAATTTTAGCTGCTGTTGCCTGTTCCACGCCCTGAATTTGAAGACTGCGGTCCTTTCCATAAAGAGGAAGGCAAGAGGCAAGCAAGCGTTACGGGAACATTCTAGTGTTTCACCGAGACTTCTGTCGTTGACTGTAGTCAGAGACGGTCACGTTCAAGGAAGTGAAAGGCCAGTGTGGCTGGAGCCCCTGCAACCGGGGAGAGAGCAGCCGAGGGCTGGCGAGAGCATCGAAGAGACGGTTCACAGAAGGATACCTATCCTGGGCTGACTTCCTGGGCTTACGTGCCATGACTCTGAGCCTCAGCAAATCATCTCAGAAAGCCCCCAGCGAGACAGGCCGCACACCAGACAACAGTCAGAAACACTGTAGCCCACCTGGACTCATCAGCGACCCCCCGGAGGTCACCTACAGTTTCCAGATGCGATGCTGCTTCTCACGGCTTTCCGCCTGAAGGCATTTTCTGGCCCCAGGACGGTTACTGCAGACAGTGCGCAGAACAGACCAGAAGTGCGTGTCTGTAGCAACCCTCCCTCAGCGAGGGAAGTACCCCAGCTTCCTTGCCTCTTTGGGGGACACGATCTCTCCAAGGGTCCTCAGAGGGACTGATCCCAGTTGCCCTGGTGGAAACTTACTCATCAACGCATCCTTTATTTGGCTTTCCTCCCTTCTTGGGCCCACTTTACTCTCACTGGGCTTTCCGGCAACCCTCCCAAATAGGTGCCTGGTACCTAAATCCTTGTCTTATGATCTGCTTTTGGGGAAACCCCAGCTATGGCACAATTTAAACTTCCGACGACGGAATGAGCTGCCCAGTGAGGAAGTGCCATTTTCTCGGGGCATTGAACAAGTGGCTGAGAATGCCCACTAGAGAGTCAAGGCTCCCGTATTCAACTAGATAGACATTTCGTATTTTTTCTGACCATTAGGTCCCATGATTCTAGATCAAGTCAGCAAACTACAGCCTATGAGCTAAGAATGGTTTTTATATTTTTAAATGGTTAAAAAAAATTGAAGAAAGAATAACATCTTGTGACCCAGGAACATATGAAATCCGAATTTCGGTGTCCCTAAATAAAGTTTTATTGGAACACAGCTACACTCACACACTCATTTGTCTCCATATGACGATGGCTGCTTCCACGATGCAATGGCAGCTCTGAGTGGTTGCAGCTGAAGCCATATGGTCCACAAAGCTCAAAATAGTTCCTATCGGGCCCCCTGCAGAAAATGTTTGCTGGCTCCTGTTCAGATCATTGCCCTGCAGGGATAAGAGCCGATGGAGACCTGGTTGCTCCGTGGGTGGGGAGGCCCAGGGTCACGCCTCGTATTTAGGGGGTGTTTTTCTCGTTTGCTGGAGTGTGAGTTCACTGAGGGCTGGTTTACCTTTGTCTTGTTTTGTTTTATTTCATTTTTACCATTTTATCTCTAGCATCTGGCAGACTGCCCGGCACATAGTAGGCTCTCAATGACCAATACATTTTGAATGAACAAATGAGTCAATGCAGGGAAAGTGTTTTGCTGGCAGCGAGGAGAGCTGGTGTTAAAGGGAAACACACCATGGACAAGCCTGCCCCGCGCTCGGCGCTCTCCGCGGTCCCTCAGTCCCCAGGGAAACAGCAGATTATGGTATTTTGTCCATGACTCTGGAGTCCGGCAGCCCGGGTTCCAGTAGGGGATCTGCCGCTTATTCTTACGCAACCCTGAGCAAGTTCCTTGGCTTCTCTGAGCCCCAGTGCAGGAATTACAGTCCTGCCTTGTAGGTTAGGGTAGGAGTCAAGGTGAGGACACACAGGAAGCATTTAGCACAGTGCCTGGCACAGGTGCCCTCGGTGAACGTTACCCTTTATTGTTAATGCTTCCCACGCCAACTCTGAGAGGTTGGTGCCACCATGCCCATTTTGCAGATGAGGAAACTGAGGCTAGGGTGGTTCAATGAGTTCTAGAGGGTCATATAAAAAAGACTGGAAACCCACGCTGGTCACCACTTTGCTGTAATATAAATATAAGGGGTCCCTTTTACTACTAATAAAGGCCCTGACCCTGGCTGCTCAGTTACATTTACCAAAACGACAAGGGCAGCTCCAGCCGGACGCATGAACTTCTGTGGGACCAGGGCAAGGCCCCCCCACCCCCACCCCCACCCCCACCCCCACCCCCACCCCCACCCCCACCCCCAGGAGTCTTCTCTCAAACCCCACCTCAGGGTCTGTCCGCGCTCTGCCCACTTTCAAGTCCAGCCCTTCCGAAACCAGCCCCGTTGGGAGGGCGGGGGCCGGTTTGTTATCTCGGGTTTGACAGCTCCAAGGCGGCGGCGATATTCCTGCTCCAAAGGCTCGCAGGGCGGACGGCGCGCGGCGGGGCCGGGGACCCGGCTGCCCCGCGTCCTGGGCTCTGCCCGGCCCCTCGCGCCCGGGCCCTCGCGCTCGGCGGCCTCGTGGGATCGCCTGGAAGCTTGTAAACACCCAGATGCCCAGGCCTGGACCCAGACCACTTACATCGGAGTCCCCGGGGGCCGCAGACTTCAAACAAACAAACCAACCCCAAGCGATGCCAATGCGCAGCCAAGTTTGAGAAACGGGGCCCCGGGCCTCCGTGCGCGCTCAGCCCAGGTCGCCCCGGGCACCGGGAACTCTCTCCCGCCGCGCACGGCGTCCGGCCGCGGGCGCCTTCCCGAGGATGCGCGGTGCGGGCGCCCCGGCCCCGCGCGCTCCCAGGCCCGGCCCGGCCCCGCTCCGCACCCGCACGTGCGGCCGCCGCGGCGCCCAGGGCGCTCCTCCCGCCGCGCGCGGGGCTCGGCCGCCACGCCGCCCGCCCCCCGGCTCAGGGGCAACGCCCGGCGCGCGGGGTCCTACCTTGGCCGCCGGCGCTGCCCTCCAGTCCCCGGAACCCATCCGTCTGTCGCCGGGCTCGGCCGCCCTCTGTCCTCGCGCCCAGAGGCGCCCGCTGGGGCGCAGCGCCACCTCGTGGGCACGGGGCGGCCGCGCGGGGCCGGGCCGGCGCGGGGAGGGGAGCCCCGCGTCCCGGGCGGAAATGATGCCGCCGCTTCCCACGTGGGTGGCTTCCCGACGAGCTGGGAGCCCGGCGCGCAGGTCCCCGCTGGCGGGGGACGCCTTCCCTCTCTGCAGAGCCCTGGGGCCGGACCGAGAGGCCGCCAGGCCCTGGCCCCGCCCCCCCCGGCCTGGGACCCGTCCTGGGGTGTTTCCCGGCTGGACTCGGGGACCTTCTCTTTCGTCGCGAAGTTTCCAGCGCGCCCCGAGTTGGCATAGCCTTTCTCTGAAATAGGCAGGGAACGCCAGAAGCAGCAAGGAGCCGGGGTCCTCTCGAGCCAGGGAGGCCTTTCCTCGACTGGCAGCCTTTCCCGTCGCCACTCCCTGCCCCCCCCCCCGCTGGCCCTCCTACCCGGTGCCCTCCAACCTCCAGCTGAGCTTGATTAAACACCCCGTCAGACCCTGTGCAGAGCGGGAGGCACAGCCAGGCCCTAGGATCTGGCACCCAGGTGATGCTTCTCACCTGGGCAGCGCTGACACGTCTTCGGCTGGCACTGCACGACCCTTGGCATCCCTGGCACTCCCGCCCGTAGCCACCCCTGAGCCGCTGGGAGGGGTGTCAGAGCCTGGGCCCAGAAGCTGAGAACCATTAGCTGGTAGAGATTCGGGTGCCAGTGAAGTGCAATGTCCAGGGGAGTCCCATTGTCATGCTGTTCCAGAGCCTGGGAACCCCCAGCCCCTTCCCTTTCCCGAGGCTCGGTTTTGTTGTTGTTTTTATGAGGACATTCCGAAGCAGGATTGCAAAAATGGTGGACCCTTTAAAGTATTTGCATTACATTTATTTCTTTGTTTAACAAATGTTAACTGAGTAGCTACTAAGGCCCAGACGCTTTTCTACAAACAAAGGATACAGTGAAGAACAAAACACCTCCAAATGTCTGCTTTTGTTATATTCACATTTTAATGTAACAAATTAACACACAGACACGCATGCAAATGTGATGCAATGGAATGGAACGCTTCACAGGATAAATACAGGATTTATACCTAAAAAAAATCAATTTACAGGACACCGAAGGTGGAGTGGTCAGGTGGCGGGGTACAAGTTTTGCAAAAATACCTGGGGAATGTCTTCTTTTAGTCCCGACTGTTTATCCCTGTGGTAACACTGGAGACAGCATGGCCAATGGAACTACTAGAGACACTTTGTGAAAACGAGGCCTGTGCCAGGCCTCCGCCTGCCACCCAAACGTGGGACTACTTAATTTTTGGTCTCTCAGTATTTGTGTAATCTCGTCAGAGTGACCATCAAGGGCAGAGGAGGAGGGAGAGGAGGGATCGCCTGTGGGCAGCACCTGGAAGGGCAAAGGACAGTGTGTGTGAGTGAGTGTGTGTGAGTGTGTGTGAGTGTGTGAATGTGTGTGTGTGAGCGTTGTGTGAGTGTGTGTGAGAGTGTGTGTGTGAGTGAGTGTGTAAATGTGTGTGAGAGTGTGTGAATGTGTGTGTGTGTGTGAGAGTGTGAGTGTGATGGGCCAGTACCAGTCTGCTCATGGCTGGACAGTGTCCTGGTGAAGGTGAATCCAGATAAATGCTGAGAGCCCAAGACGGGCACCAGCAGACAGGTACCCTCCCATTCTGTCCCCTGAAAGTCTCTGAGTCACTGGCCCCAGCCCGGCCCCAGCCAGAGCTCCCAAAGCACAGGGGCAACGTCCTGGATTACAGCCTCGGGGATTCTGAAGCCAGGCGGTGCCTGGTGAGGTTAAAGGCTCCCTAATGACTTTCTCCTCTGAGCTCTCCTGGCATTTTCCTCACTCCACGAATCACAGTGCTTGGGAAACAGTGGTAATCAGCAGGTCCGTTTCTCCATAAGTTCTCCGTAGGTGACCTCCTTGAGGGACGGCATTGGGTTTGACAGGCCAAAGTAGTGTCATCAATTGTTATATTATTATTATTATTATTATTTGGAATGTATTAGGCACTAAGAATTTTAGACTATCCATTTTTTTTAAATTGATTTCAGAGAGAGGAAGGGAGAGGGAGAGAGAGAGATAGAAACATCAATGATGAGAGAATCACTGATCGGCTGCCTCCTGCACGCCCCCCACTGGGGACTGAACCCGAAACCCAGGTGCGTGCCCTGAGCCGGAACAGAACTGTGATCTCCCGTAACATAGGCCGATGCTCGGCCACTGAGCTATGCCAGCCAGGTAAACCGGGACCATTCAGTTTAATCCTCACAGTCATCCTATGAATCAGGCCCTGGTATCTTTCCCATTTTATTGATGAAGAAACTGAGGCTCATCCTGCTCACGTGCTTTGCCCTAGGGGAAAAAGTGAGGCAGTGGTGTGGCCACGGACTTGAATCTGGGTGGCCCGACTGTGTAAAATCTGCCCTTGAGCACTTCCCTACTGCTTGTTGAGCACCTACTATGTGCGGGACACTGTTTTGGATATGGGACAGGAGGAGCAGGTACTCATTTTTATCTCTCTCCTTCTCTCCATCCTTTCCTTCAAAGGGAGAATTGTGTTTCATTTTGTTTTTTTAATAAGTTCAGATTTATGTTATTAGGTGCACCTATTTTTGGTAGGAAAGGGCTTATTTATCTTCTAGAGTGATGCTCCATTAAGAAGCATGAAAATACTCTATCCAAAGTGGATGGAGCTAGAAACGGGGGATCCGCGGCCCGGTGGGTCAGGACCCTCTCTTTCTGTAGGGTCTCTTGGGCCGGCCACCCCCCTGCCCTCCAATCATAGCTTTAAGGTGGCCCCCTGCACACAGCCCTCTCTGCCTCCGTGTCCAGGACGCCTTCATTGCGATGCGGGAAGGTTCTGGAAACCTCACGACACCCCAAATGGAACTTTGTACCATGTGGCTCAATAAACAGCTGTTGAGCTAAATGAGGGGCAGGTGTGCTTGTTTGTTTTCTTGAGTGAGAAGCAGGAGAGAAAGGATTTTAAATGATCTTAAAAACTAGGACCAGATGGCAAATAAGCCCCTAGGCGCCTGAGAAACGGTTTTTATTTATATTGTTGTTTGAATGATCTTTACAATTAAAATTTTTTTCTTAAATTAGCATATGGTAAATTTGAATTTTTAAAATGTTGGTGTCCAGTTCTATGAATTTCAGCACGAGTATAGATTTGTGGAACCACCACCACGATTAGGATGCGGGACAGCAAAACCCCCTTTAAGCTATCATCTGGTTCTCCGCCCTCATGGCTTTGACTTTCTGAGAATGCCACACGCATGACATAAACAGTAGGTGACCTTTCGAGACTGGCTTCTTTCACGCCAACATAATGTCTTTGAAAGTCGTCGCACTTGTTATGTGTATCAACAGTTTGTTCCTTTTTATCGGCGAGTAGTTTTCCGCCGTGTGAATGGACCCCCGTTTATTTCTCCACTCACATTTGGGTTGTTTCCAGGTTTTGATTATCAACAGGGCTGCTCTAAACATTCATCCACAGGTTTTTGTGCAAACATAGGTTTTCATTTCCCTTGGGTAAAGTTGCGGAGTGAATGTGTCTCCCCCAAAATTGATATGTTGAAGCCCCAATCCCAATGTGACTGCAGCTGGAGACAGGGCTTTCAGGGAGGTAATTACGGTAAAATGAGGTCAGAAAGCTGGGGCCCTAATCTTATTGAACCGGTGTCCTTAGGAGAAGAGGAAGGGGTGCCCAACTCTCTTTCTTTGGGAGCACAGAGGAAAGGCATGGAGGAGGCGAGAGGGCGGTCATCTGCACACTGGGGAGAGAGTGCTCAGCAGGAACCGAATTCTCCAGCACCCTCATCATGGACTTCTAGCCTCCAGAATTGTGAGAAAACAAGTGCCTATTGTTTACGCTGCCCAGTCTGTGGTATTTTGTTGTGGCAGCCTGAGCTGACCAATACAGGCAAATATTCTTTGGTAAGGGTATGTTTAACTTTATAAGAAAGTGCCCAACTATTTTCCCAAGAGGCTGCACCATTCTGCATTCCCACCAGGAGCATATGGGAGTTCCAGTTGCTCTGCAACCTTGCCAACATATGGTATTGTCAGTAGTGTTTATTTGTGTGGTTTTATGTTCGTATGTTTTTGTGTGATGTTTTGTAGGTAGTAAGAGCTAAGGATGCAGTTTCAAGCTGCACATATTTTGGGGTGCCATCATTTTGGGGTTGTCCATCCCCCATGTCTCTCTTTTTTAAAAAAGTTTTTTTATATATGTTTTTATTGATTTCAGAGAGAGGAAGGGAGAGGGAGAGAGAGATAGAAACATCAATGATGAGAAAGAGTCATTGATCGGCTGCCTCCTGCATGCCACCTCCTGGGGATCGCGCCCACAACCCGGGCATGTGCCCTGACCAGTGGCCTGCTGGTTCACAGGTCGACGCTCAACCCCTGAGCCCCACTGGCCAGGCCCCATTTCTCTCTTCTTGTCTTTCTTCTGGTACCATTCTCCTCCTAGGGCAGTGCCTCCTGGGCTGAGGCAGCTCATGACCTCACAAATAAGAGCCCTCATCAGAAGCAGATCTACTTCTGAGAGAGTCGAGGAAGAGGTTTGGTGTGGGCAGGGCCCGCTTCATGCGCCCTGTAATTCATTTAATAGTCTGATGTCATCCTCTTGAGATTCTTAGTAATATTGGAAGAAGGAGCTCAGGTTTTAATCTTGCCCTGGGCCCCACAAATTCTGTAACGGGTCCCAGGCAGGGCCAGGCTTCTCACCAGGTTCACTTAACAGAGGGCCTGCGTCTGTTCCCATCGATGGACCGCGCCTCTAAACTGACCCAGGCCCAACCCCAGGGCCCCACCTGGCTCCTGCCGCCTGTCTCGTGTGCTGACTTGGGTTAAACATGATTAAGTTGGAAGCTTCACAAAAGGATTGTTGCCCTAGGATCCCAATAGACAAATGAGGATTTGCTTCAATTAGGGCCTCTTAATTGGAAGGCACCCTGACACCCCCAAATTGTACTTTGGTGTTTATATGGTGTTAAAGTTTTTTTTATATATGTTTTTATTGATTTCAGAGAGAGGAAGGGAGAGAGAGAGCTAAGTTAACAGCATTGTAACATCTAATTGTTGCTTTGCCAGCCCTGTTGGCAAGAAGTACATTCTGAGAAAGGTGATTTACAGGGGAGTTGTACCACCTTCCTGCAGACCACTGAGTGCCCTGGTCCAGGAGGAGGAGCCGCATTAACCAGAGGCAGTGTGGGGTGGGGTGGGGTGGGGTGGGGTGGGGTGGGGTGGGGTGGGGTGGGAGGGGCAGCAGAGAGGCCACGGGCTTTGGAGGCAGCATCCTGAGCTGAATGCTTACCAAGCACATGATCTCATGCAACTGACTTGACCACTGTGGACTCAGTGACTTCAGCTTTACAGTGGAATTAATGATACTCCTCGTAGGGCTGATTGTGAGGAGGAAACCAGAGAGGACTTGTGCAAAGTGCCAGAGGCTGGCAGGCACCACCCTGCAGAAGTGGAGAGGAGCTGATGTCACCTCTGACTGCTGTGCACAGCCTGCAGGCTTCACTCAGGAAGCATTTGTATCAGACAAGCTGATACCATCTGGGATGGTGTGTGAAGGTGGCCTGAAGGGGTCTTCAAGGGCGATAAGGTTAGGGTGGTCATAGAGAGCATGGAAGCCACATGACTTGGGTTCAAATCCAGACTCTGCTATTTCTTGGCTGTTAGCAACTACCTTGTTAAGGTGAGGAATTTTCTTTCTTTTTTTTTTTTAAATATATCTTTATTGATTTCAGAGAGAGGAAAGGAGAGGGAGAGAGAGATAGAAACATCAGTGATGAGAGAGTCATTGATCGGCTGCCTCCTGCACAACCCCAACTGGGGATCGAGCCCAACCCAGGCATGTGCCCTGACTGGGAATCGAACTCTGATCGCCTGGATCCTAGGTCAACGCTCAACCGCTGAGTCACGCCCTGCCGGGCAAGGTAAGAAACTTTCAAACCTGTGAATAATTTTTTTGTGAGTTTATTTGAGCCAAGCTGTTGACATATGCCAGGGAGCCACAATCTCAACAGATTGAAAAAATGCCCCGGAGAATGGCAGTTTTGCACCCTGCTTTACAGATTAAATCAAAGGAGGAAATGCTAGTGGGTTACATGAAATCCACTGGTGATAGACTATGGAGGTGGGAGAAAGCCAAGTGGGGGGGACCTCTGGAGTTGGATAAAAAGAAAAATGGTAGACACACCCTTCTTTCACTTAGGTGGGTGCAGGGTAGTCAACAGTTAACGAGATAACAATAACAATGAGAGGATACCTGGTCTCTGTCCTGGGGCTTTGAGGGCCCAGAAAAAGGGGAAATTACTTTGTTTTGCAAAGGTATGTTTTAATCAGGTATGTTATCTCAGATGCAAAAGACAACCGACAAGCTTAGTTGAGGTGAAAATTAACCTTTGTTAGGGAAAAATACTGCTTTAGGGTGTGACTACCAACCACAAACTGCTTACGTGTAAAAAGTTTTCATTTCAGACCCTCCTTTGTGGTTATTTTGGGGCTATGAGCTTGCAAGGCCGTCACGCAGGCCTCCCTGAGCTTGTCAGGTTTAGTATGTGGCCCCTTTTCTCCCACAACCTTAAATAAATTACTCAACCTCTGTGCCTCAGTGTCTCCATCTGCTAAGTGAGGGTTCGACAGGGTTGTTGTGAGAATTAAACAAGATGATGAATATAAACTGTGCTTGGCACAGGATGGCTCGCAACACCTGCTGGTTCTTTTGATTACCTACGTGTTTGGGTTTCCCTTGGCGTCCGTGGTTCCAGGACTCCCCGGGTGGAGTTGACAGTCTAGGGTAGGGGATGGCGGCCACCCTGGGGGCCTGTGAGTCCCGGGACTGAATGTGACCCCAGACTGGGAAGGCAGCCACAACTGGTTGCGTAGTAACAGGACTTTCTTTATGTGCGAAGAAAAGGGCTGGTGTTTACAGGTAGCTAGGTGGGGGGATTGTCATCGGTAAAGAAGTTAAAGGTTACATAAAAGGGAATTCTTTCTGTGGAATGAGCAGAGCTTGGTTCTTAGAACTAGCGGGGTTAACCCGGAAGGGCAGCCCTCCAGGCCCTGCCCGCCCGCGTGTGTGCGTGTGTGTGTGTGTGTCTGCAATTGGACTTGGCGTCTCCCTGTGACCATAGAAACCGAGCCAGCTCTCTTTCAACAGTGCTCTGAGGAGGTTATATAACTCTGCTTCCCGATGATCAGCCACACAGACCCTCCTCCTCAGCGAGCGCCCGGGGCCCTCTGCCTCCTGCTGAGATGGGATGCCACTCCAGCAAGGCCACCAAGGTGGTGGTGGAGCCCCAGACACCCGGAGAACAGCCCTCCGGAGAAGAGCCCAACCTGGAGGCCGGGGCCGCGGCGGCGGATGGCAAAGGCACCCCCGTGAAGGATGGTGCCCCCGAGCCTCAGAGCTGAGAGGCTTTTCTCTGGAGCCCACCCTCACCTCTTCCTGGAACTGCCTTTGGACACCAAAACCTGAGACAAGCCCCATCCTGAGAAGCTCGGAAGAGAGGGAGGAGAGAGAAACCCCCGTCTTGTGGACTGAGGCTTCTGAAGTCGCCGTCGATCAGCGGGCTTTGTTCTCTGGGCTTGTGAGGGAGGACGGGCCGTGAGGAGTCCTAGGGCCCCAGCTCTCTGAGCAAGAGGATCCCTGCACATCATGGGATTTCCCACAGCCTCTGGACGTGGGCGAGCCCCAGAGAAGACTGTTCTAGGTCCAGGGGCTATTTGCTGCTGAGCTGTGACTGTCCAGGGACCTCACCTGCCTCCCTGTCTGAACCGTGAAAACTCTGTGGCCATAGCGTCGATTGGGGTGTGGGGCTTTGCTCTCTCTTTCTCAAAAGCTGGCTGAATAGCCAATGTCCCTAACAGGAAGGTTCTGCGTTTACCTCGCTCCACACTGTTTGTATGAATAATTTAATATTTAACTTTGAGAATTGTTAATGAACTATGGGGACAGTTAAGATCAGCTGTTACCATGTAGGTGGATCATGCAGGGAGTGGAGTGCTGAGGGCTGGCGGGGAGGAAGGAGAGACTCAGGTTCCTGGATTTTTTAATCCCCAGAAAAATGTCCCTCTGCTAATATTCATGCATCTCCTCATATCAAAAATCTGTCAATTTGAATCTAGCATCTGAGCTCTGTAACCAGCCTTCAAAAATATTTCTCTGTTTACTAACATGACTGTCAGCCTTTCTCCCCCAGCCCCCTGCGTGTGTTTTGTTTTGAATTCGACTCAGAAGTGTTTTAATTTGAAATCCAATAGACATGTTTGCAAATAAATGATGCCACAACACATTGGAAGAGGCCTGGGGATCTGAGCGTAGAGGGTGGGCAGGGAAGGGGACGGGGTTCCGTAGAACAGAAGTGAGAAAAGGGGCTGCGATGCCTCTCCTTCGCGCCAGGCCTCATGCTGGGAACCACCACCCCATCCCCATTGTACAGATGAGGAAGTTGAGGTACGAGAGGTTAAGGGTCCTGCGCGAGTACAGTCAGCCAGGCCCGGGTCTCTTCCCGGCAGATTTGACCCCCAGACGTGTGGCTCCTGGGAGCATGCCGTTCTCCGCTGCTGGGTCCTGCATCAAGTGTCGGTGGGGTTGGGGGGGGTCTTTCCCACGAATAAAGGGAAATCCAACTCCCAGTACAGCCTGTGCATAGTGGGGACTAAGGCGAGGCTAAAAATATTAATACTTTTCCTCCCCACCTTCTAATTTATTCTAGGCTGGGCTAACAACCAAGTCAACAGGAGGAGGTCAAAGTTTAATACACGCGCATGGGGAATTCACATAGGCACGATCATCCTGTGGAAACTGGGCAACGTTGAAGCATTGAGGCAACGCTGAGACGTTGGGCATATAAGACACTTTTGGACAAAAGAGAATGTGTGTGTGTGGGGGGGGAACAGGGTGTTAGATTTCAGAAGTGAGAATGGGCAATTCACAGGTAGTTGACGGAGAGGGAAACATGCACAGCAGGAAAATTCTTTTCAGCCAACTCGGAAGCCATGGGGCACAGGGGTATCTAGCTAACAGGCCCCTGTCCGAAGCCCTCTGCTTACCATACTTAATTCAAATTAGGCTAAGGCTGCATCCTAAGATCTCTTTCCAGAACTAGGTTTCTCTGTCAGAATCTCATGGGCAGGAAAGGGCCTGGGGGTCAAAAGTCCCTTCTGAGTCTTGTTTCTTAATAAAGTGCTTAAAAATCAGTATCTCAAAAAGGCAGCTTCAGGATGGCAAAGCTGTGGTCCCTTCGTGAGGAGCCTTTCTCTTTGCTCATTTGAACCTACCTACCTGCAGAGAAGTAGGCAACTGGTCAGCTCGAGTCACCCACTGCAGGCTGGGTTAGGGTGCAGTGGAGGCCTTTTATCGTCACTCTGGTGGTGGGTGGGGGAGGAGGGAGGTGGAGAAGGGGGGGGAGGGGGAGAGAGGCAGCCAGCTACTGGAAATGACCCTCCTTTTTAGCCATAACCCCCCAGAAAGTGAAAAGGATTGTTTTGAGATGACAACTGGGGTAAAGAGGAAAGATGGGAGGACCAGCGGTGAGCGATTCAGCCTGAGCACGGGCCACAAAAGGTTCCCCTGGCTGCGCAGAGCCGCCGCCTTCCCCGGCGGGAGCGGGAGCCCGGGGCCTGCTCGGCTGGCCCGCTGCCCGGCTCTTCCTGGGGGCGGCGCACTTCCAGCGGCCGGGAAACGGGCCTGGGCTTGCAGCTGGGCGTCAGGAAGTTGGGGGCCTCTTTCTACAGCTTACTGGGGCTAGGCCAAGCTCTGGTAACTGCTTTCGATTTTTTTTTTTTTTTTTTTAAAAAGATAATTCTGATTTTCTCCCTCCTCCCTCCTAATGGAAATCCACCCTGCAAAACAGGGCTGTGTCTGGTGAGAAGCTGCTCCCGCTGTCCCAACTCAGGACTTCTGGGAAAATGATCTGAGCTGGCGGCAAGGCTTTGAGGCGGGGTGGCGCTTAATTCACTAGCCCCGAGGGCCAGAACTCACTCAGCTTCTTAGCAAATCAAGTGGAGGAGGCTCCGGGTCCTTAGAAGTTCAGGAACGGGGTGGTTTTCTTTTTGCTTTCCTTCCTTCTGGAATGATGCAAAATGCGTATTTAATTAAATTCAAGATCTCCCAGGGCTTTTAAAACAGGATTCTTCATCTACCCCCAGCTGCGGCAGGCAGGCTGGCATTTGCTAGGAAGTTAATCTGCAGTGGGAAAGAGCACCCCTTTCTCTCTAAGGACATCCCAGTTGTTCCATGTGCCCTGTGTCACTCATCTGTCTCCCTCAGGCTCAGGTGCCTGGTGAAAGTGGTCAGAATTATGTCCACTCAAATATAGCGTTAACCTCTCGGAAGACAGGTGTGTACAGACTCTGCCCATAACTTGAAAGTCATTGCTTAGCCCACTTCCCAAAGTACTGGAAGGGGAGCCTGGTTTATTAGTGAACTTATCTATCGATTCACCTAGACGTCCCACCTGTAGGTCCATCTCCCTCCCTCCCCCCTCCTTCCTCTTTCCTCCATGAATTCAGCAGTTACTGGGTGACCTCTCTCTGCCGAACCCCTTAGTGCTAATAAAATGCTGAACTGTGTCTTTGTGGGAGCAGTGCCTGGAACAAGGTGGTCTGGAGAGATCAGCCAGGGAAAGAAGATGGGTGTCTCGGGAGAAGGGGAATGTAGGACCCAAGATTGAAAGCTGCATGGGGCATATGCATGCCGGATGAAAAAAGGCCACATACCAAACCTGACAAGCTCAGGGGAGGCCTGCGTGGCAGGCCTTATAAACGCAGAGACCTAAAGTAACCACATGGGATCCTTTCATGGAGTCACTAGAAAAGCATTTTCCAGGACCCATGCGTGGGAGGTTGAGGTGTTGTGGTAAGATTTACTGGGGTTGGAATGGAAGGCTGCCCTCGGGTCCCGACGTCCATTCATCCCACTGTGGAAAAAGTCCAGCCTTGTCTTCATCAGGCCCAGGACAAAGGGCGGTGTCCAGAAATTCTTCGCTATGCTGAAGCTTCATCCAGTTTAGCCTCTGTACTTGTTCGGCTAGCACAGTCTGTTCCCAGCTGCACTTTGGCTGGCGCTGTGTCCAGGCCTGAGCTTGGAGCCTGGCGTGGAGTCAGACCCTAGGAACCGCTAGGGCCTCATGGCTGCCACGGGGAGAGGACAAGAGTCTACAGGGCGAGTGCATGCTACCTGGCGAGAGAGCCAGAGCTTTGTTAGGCTTAGGTTATATTGGGAAGGACCAGGCTTTCCTTCAAACTAACCAGTCAACGTTCCAACCCTTATGGTCATCATTTCGGTTCCTACGGGCATCCCTCAAAGTGGAGGGACCTCCCTCTGTGGCATCTCGGTTTCTACTGGGCAGGCTTGCACCCAGCAGAGGAATTTCTCCCACCGCTTTATCTTTTCCTTGGTAATCCTGGATAATGACCGGTAGGGACCCTTTTTGCCAACTTTGGGGACTAGAGCCTGAGGGCAGAGAATGCAGCGGCCGCCTGGGGAGTGTGTGAAGCTGGCTATTGCCCCATTCACCTTCCCAGGCTATTAGGCCTGATGCCTGACTCCCTGTGCTCCCTTCCCTTATCAATATTTAGCTACTTATGCTAACAATAGGATGGCCTTTTTGACATTGTGACCTTCCCTCATGTTTCAGTCCATTCTCACTTCCCCGGGGAAGCCTTTCCTGACCCCCTGCCACATCGTTTCTCCACGATCCTGCCCTTTGCAGCCCTGTCACAGCTGTCACTTTATATTCACCATGAGACCTGTTGTTAGTGTCCCCAGCTACGTCTTCATGAGGGCAAGGATTGTGTTTTCTGTGTAAAAGAAGCCTAACCTCTGGTGGCAATAAATATTTGATAGATGAATGCATGGATGGTGTTTTAAAACACTTTAAATGGAGGTTAATATACATATGGAAAAGGGGACGTATCGTATGTGTTCGATGAACTTCCAGGAATTGAAGGATAGACTTGTAAGAAGTTTCTTCCCGGGTTTTGGATTCTTAAACTTAGCAGCTAGAGAGAAGCGGCGGCTAAAGCCAGTTACAGGAGATGAGCACGAGAGGGCAGTAGAGGCAAAGGAATAAGGAGCCGCTCCGCCAGCGCGGGCCTGACGGGGACGCCCAGCAGGTTCTCGGAGATGCAAAGGATGCTGGGAAGCTCCGTGGCCAAAGCAGCCTCCCTCCAGGTGCTCAGCAAGCCGGGCGGTGCCTGGCGACTGCCATTTCCTAGCTGTGCTGGCCAGCGCTTTGGGGTGCAAGGGAGACAGCCCAGAGATGTAAAGGAGAGAGACCCTGTCCCAGCAGCCGCACAGACGGTCTCAGAGGCCTGCAATGGCTTCAGGCCGCAGCGGCAGCCAGAAGGACCCGGCTGTCTTGTCCCTTTAAAGTGGGCATCGGCCCCTCTCTAACCTTGTGACGCTGCTGTACTTGTGACTTTTCTGTCTCTGCTTCTTTGTTAGTGGCTGTCCTTCTACAGTTGACCTCCAGGGACGGCCCGTCCCCTTCGGCTGCCTCTCTCCAGCCCTCCTCCCCAAGCACCTTACACCAAAGCCTGTGCTGAAATGCTGATCGCTAGTGATCCGGGAGGATCAAGTAATCGTCCACGACTCGTCTGGTTGTGAGTGGCCTTGTTTCCGGCCTGCTACAATCAGTGGTGTGGACAGGGCGGGAAGGCCACACGGCACTAGCCACAGCAACTCTAGGGAAGCAGCTCCCTGCGGCCCCCTTCCTTAGAAGAATGACAAGGAGTGGATTATTCTCCAAATACTTGAAAATGAGTTAAAAACACTACCATGCCATTACCAACCCAGCTAAGCAGTCTCAGGCTACCTTGTTTTCAATCACCTTTTTTATTGGTTACCGAGTATACCATTCTCTATTCATTCTGGACTAAAGGACTTTGAGGCTGAAACCTTTGTTTGAGTCTAAATTCGGCCACTTGCAAATTGTGTATCCTTGGGCAAGTGAGTCCACCCCTCTGAGCCTCAGTTTCTATATCTGTACAATGGGGGTGATCATTACTTTTCTTGGCTGACCCTGTAGGATTAAGGTGGGGGCTCTTTGCAGGCTGTAGGCCACTGGATCAGTGACTCTCGACCTCAGCTGGACATCGGAACCACTGTGGTGCTTCACAAACACGCAGATGCCCAGCTCTTCCCTCTGGAAATGTTGACTTACTAGGTCTGATCTGAAACTCGGGTGACATGTCTAAAATACTTCACAAATGATTCCATTGCATGTGTGAGTCAAGAAACTCTGCACTTCACCAAAGATAGATGGTATTTTTATTACCCAGAATGACCAAAGAGCTGAGGCCATGACTCCTCCCCACTCAGTTATCCCCTGGTCACCATTCTTGGCAGAAATTAGCTTGTATTAAAGTGTTCACTTGTGTCAGGGCCCCTGCTCTGGAGCATACACCAAAGATAGACTCCCTGAGGCCGATGACCCTGGTCGGGACGAAAGCCACAGGCAGGGCATGTATATAAAGTGGTGTGCACACCTGAGAACGGGCTTCTATATCTCAGGGGAGCTGAGGTCCAAGTTCAGGGCACCCCTGTGAAGAGAACACTAACTCTAGGGGAAGTCAAGCGAGAATGAAGGTGAGTTCTGGCTCTTCTCGTCTTGGAGACGAAGAGTTCCAACATCCCTAAGTCCCCACCAACATGTCCTTTCTAACGAGCTGGCTCAGAAAAACCTGATTCTGCCCATGAAAGCACAGATTAAACAAAAATCAATTCCAATTTTAATGCCTTCCAACCTTTTTCATATTATAGTTGTAGAGCTAATTGCTCCATATTGCCACACTCTATAGGGCAGAAAGGCATCGTTACTGTACTGGAAATTCTTCCCGTGAAATGGATTTGCGCCAGAGAGAGAAGGCTACTGATGAATTCGTCTTAAGTGGGGTGTTTGGAGGTGGAGTTTTTGGAAAAAAAACTTTGAAATTTGCAAGAGGAGACACTTTCACGAAGCTGTGTAAGTTCTGAGCAAACAGTGATCACAGTAGTCGGTGCTTTGGAGGTTTCATTGATCTATCCGCCCATCAATCTTTTATTAATTCCTTTTTTTATTTAATGAATATTCTGTGCTTACCATATGCCAAGCTTTGTGGCAGCAGTGGAGATCCAGTGGTGAGTAAAATCAGGTATAGTTTCATTCTTCATGTAGCTTATAGCCTTGCCAGACACTAAATAAATAAATTAATTAATAAATGTGAAACCCCAACTGTGACAGATGCATTGGAACCAATAATGGGGAAGTTGACTGCAGGATGTCAGGGAAGCTTGTTCTGAGAAAACCACTGGGTGTGCCGGGATCTCAAGATCTCAAGGTGTTAACTATGCTGAGAGGTCAGCATGTGCAAAGGCCCTGTGATGCAAGGACATTTGACTATCCAGAGGTCAGTGTTTTCAGAGCTCAGAGAGACAGGCAATGGATGAGAAGAGGCTGCAAAGAGAGTGAGAGGCCACACTGCGGGACATTTTAGGCCACAGTTATGCTCTTGGCTTTTATTTTGAGAGCAATAAGGACCCTCTGATGTGGCTTTGATCAGCATGGGGTGCGATCGGTGGACGGGCATGTGAGTGCTCTGACCGCAGTGAGGCAAGACCACTTGCGAGGTCATTGCTGTCCAGGGGCAGGAGGTGGGAGCTCAGGGGAAGCTGGAGAAACAGGGGCCGGTTCCCCCCGCAGCACAGGCCGGCGCTTCTCCCAAGGCCGGGCACCCGGGCGTTAGTTCCTCCTGGGGCTGGGGCCACACGCTGAACAGTGTCCCCTCCTCCCTGAGCCTCCACAGCATCTGAGGGAGCGCACAGGAATCCTCGCCAGCCCCCGCCTTCTCCAGGAGGAGTGAGAAGAGGCCGTGCTTTTCGCAGATGCATTTGCTTTTGTGGTTTGAGAATTTCTGACGTTCCTGCAGGTGTCCTGGCGACGTGTGCCGAGCATTTGGACAGCAGTCGGAGCTCCTGCGATGAGCCCCACACGGCGAAGTCTTCTTTTCCCAAATGTGCGTGCTGCTCACTTATTAAAAATCATCTGCGGGGTGAGTATTGAAAAAAATTTAAAAAAAAATCCTCTGCTAAAAGATAGTAGATGAACAGTTAGGAGGATCATGTGAGTCGCTGTACTTTAACCTGCATAAGTTTCCTTTGTTTATATCATTGGAAAAATAACTTTACTGAACTATGTAATAAATATACCATGAAGTTCACTCTTTTAAAGTGTTCAGTGGTTTTGAGTATATTCATAGAGTTGTGCATCCATCCATTAAAAAGATAGTGCCATTTATCCTTTCCTGTTTTCATTTTGTTTATTTATTTGCAAACTTTCTGTTACAGAAGGTTTCAGACTTATACATGAGTTGAGAGACTAGCAAGTGAAGCCCCCAGTCCTCAGCGCCCAGCTCCAGCAGTCAGGGCGTGGGCCAGTCTCCTCCCCAGCGGGCGACTGGGCGGCCTCAGGCTTCATGTCATTGCAACTGCTACTCGCACAATAAGACTCTTTTGTTTAAGAAAATCAGCAGAATCTTACTATCAACCAAAAAGGATTAACAGTCATTTCTTAACATCATCAGACATCCAGCGAAATTTCCCTGATTGAATCTTCTTTCTTTCTTTTCACTCCCTCCTCCCTTCCTGCCCCGGCCTCCCTCCCTCCTTCATTTCTATTTTTTTCTAACTAAGTCATTTGTTTGAATCAGAACCCAAGCAAAACCCATCTTGTGTTTGGTTGACATATCTCTTAAGCATCTTTAATGACAGGTTCCTCCTCTCTCTTTGTTCCTTTGCAATTTTTGTTGTTGAACAAATTGTTGTTTGCCCCATAGAATGTCCCCAAAGTGTTTATTTTTAATAGCAGCCCCCAAAGGAGGGAGAGTGGAGCTCAGAGCAGGGTCTTTGGAGAGTCATGTGTGTCTGCGTTCAACTCCTGGCTCTGGCTCTGTCCCTTACTTGCCCTGTGATCCTGGGAAAACAACTCATCTCCCTCCATGGACACAGAGCGGCATTATGTTGAAGACTGTGTGAGACGGTGCGTGGAAAGTGCGCAGCATGCAGTAGCTGCTCAATAAACGCTCCTCCTCTTCTGTTTATTTATTTACATAATTTATAATATTTATTTAATTTATATATAATATAATACATTATATAGTGATATTATTTTAATATAATCACATAACATTATATAATTATGTGTATATAACATGATTTACATATAATTATAAAATGCATTTTATAATTACAATATTTTATTTTTATGATTATTTTAATTTTTATCATTGTTTTTATTTTCAACTAGAGACAGAAGTCACCAGTCCACAGCCTTGGCTGATCTTGATTGTCAAGGATCTGAGAAACTGGTGGATCATTATTTTTTGAGAGTTTAAGGGAGGGCTGGAGACCTGGGAATATTGTCCCTGTAGTGTAACTGAAAGAGGGTCCTTCGTAGAGCTGAGAGGATTTCTTCATCACGACCCATCCTGCACCACTTTTTCTAGCCGTGTACCATGTTCCTGGCCCTGCTGACATGCCCATTGTCACTGAGTAGTCCACAGTTTCTGGATCCATGAGCTAAAGATAAGCTAATCCATGCTGTTCTATTAGCCATCCAAATCTTGTCCCTTCAAGGAAAGTTTTAAAAGAGAATTTAGAAGAGGGTAATAGTTAATCCAGACAAAAACACCTGGGACTAATGGGGGATATTCAGGCACTGGGAGACTTGGGAAATATTTTGTGTAGGGGGCACTCATATCCTATCACAGAGGTGACCTTTGTATGAGAGGTGCAAAGATAATTGCCTTTCCATGAATTCATCCATCCATCCATCCACCCATCCACCCACCCATCCATCCACCCATCCATCCACCCATCCATCCATCCATCCATCCATCCATCCATCCATCCATCCACCCACCCACTCATCAGCCAACATCCATCTCCTCTGTAGATAAACAGACAAAGCCCAAGGTATCTGTTTTATTTTATTTTATTTTTTTTTCAAGGTATCTGTTTTAAATTAGGTCTCATGCCCATGTGGTCTCTTGCTTCCACTCCACACCTGTTTGTGAAGAATCTCCAGCCTAAATATGAATTCAGGTGCCTTTGGGTGATAGAGAAGTGACTTTGACCCTGATTCCTCAACAGAGTCCAGCCCTGGATGCTGTGATTTTCCATCACATGTTCAGAATATATCTTCGTTCCATGGCTGCTTAATTATTATGGCTTGGAAGACATAATCCTAAATTAAAGTGAAGTGTAGCTGCTCTGCCAGTTTTCACAGCTGCCAGGATTCAGCCGGTAACAGCAGGATTCCACGAGCGTCTCCAAGCCAGGACTTGCTGTCGGTGACGGGGGGAGAAAGAACAACCCCTTCTCTCCAAGTTTGCCCTGCAGCCAGGCTGACACCACAGAATTGGAAAACAGTTGCACAGGCATAAAATTCTGTGACAAAAGAAAACTTGTGGAATAGAAAAATGGATTTCTTGGGGGAAAACATAACTTCCTTTGACAACACTGTATTTGGGGAGAGGATTCTGTAGTCAAAGGATATTAAGGTCATTAAAAGTAGCAGGGTTTTTTTGTGGGGGGGGATGGAGTCTCTTAATAACCTACTCCCTCCCCCTCAACATTGCCCTTCAAATCTATATTAAAGTTAATCATCAATTGAAAGCCAGAAATGATATTGGAAAATCATTCTTTTACAAACGGAAACTATTATAATTTAAAAGGGTGCAAATGAAACCATACATTTTCAGAGGGAGATCAATGAAAAGCACTTTATTAGAAATATAAATCACTTTTTAATTTCAGATGCAACAAGACTCATTTTTTCGGTTTCATTGAAATTGATTGGTACACCTGCAGAGAAAAGCAGCTTTATCATCTCGTTATCAGCCAATTAATATGCAGGTCTAAATGTGAACACTATTCCAGTTAACTAGAAACGGATGGTTTTATTGAAGTCTTAATAGACTAGGCAAAGCTGCCTTCCACCCTGCTAAATGAGGTCAGTTGAAGAAAAAAAAAAAATCAGAAGAACAAAACTTGGGCCGGGTGGAATCTGAAACAATTTCTCTAACTCTTCGGGTCGCAGAGAAATGGAAGCAAAGTGACAGGTCTGAAAGCAGAGGGGGCTGTTATACGGAAGAAAAATCAGAACGTGGAGTTTTCTTTTCATCGGAAAAGTTAACTATTTGGGTTTGATTCTGAAGCCTGACACCTCCACAGTTCAAATCCTGACTGTCCTCGGTTCTCAGCCTCACCTCCACTTTAATCTCAGGGTAATTAGAGCTGCAGAATAGGTGAATCTATGTACTGATCTCCCGTGTTTTTCCCTTCTGTGCTCATTTTCTGCCTGGAGATGTTCTCTCGGACACACCAAAAACCTCGTATCCTCAAGTTCTCTGTACCCTTTTCCCTACTAAACAGCTAAGTACCCTTGGGATAAACAAATTCACACTGACTGATAGGCTCAAAGTATTCTATTGCTCTTTATTTATTTATTTAGCTGCAAAAGCTTTATTGTTTCCCTTTGGTCCAGTGCACGGGAGAGGGATCCAGGGTGGTTAAAAGGGTGCCTAGTGGTTGCAGGGAGAGGCTCAGGCAGACGCCACACACTAGGGGGATGCAGAGGGGCCCCTCAAAGGCCTCTGAGCTCCACAGGCTCCTGGTGGTGCTTGAGGAAGAGCTTTTCGAAGAGACACCAGCTCAGCCCAGCCCGGGGGCCGGCCAGCCCCAGGAGGTGAGTCGGGGGTCGCCCATCTTCTTGATGAGTTTCCCCTGCTCCCCTGGGACGGGGCTCTCCAGGGAGTCACGGAGATGGGGGTCTGTGTGGGCAGAATCAGGGCCTGCAGGGCCACAAGGGCCTGGGTCAGGTTCTTCTCCTGGACCACGGAGGCTTCCCCGGCGTCCTGAGTGTCACCCCACTCATCTTGGGGAGGCTTCTTCAGGTCCTGGAGGAGGGCACAGCCACCACACTGGTTTTACATCCTCAAGAACCACTGGGCACCCTGGAACTTCTCCTTGGCCAATTCAAGGAAGTGGCCCACGCCTTCCAGAGCCACATTGTCAGGGTGGAAACAGAAGCCCAGAGAGACATAGGTGTGCCACAGACGCAGGTTGGCCAGGCGGTTGATGGGACCTCCACCTTGGTGGAATAATTCTGAGAAATTTGGAAGCTCATAGCTGCTCAGCAATAAGGAGTTAAGCTAAAAAACTAGTGTTGGCTGGTCTCAGAGGCCACGAATGACAGAAATGGTTCTGAAGGTGGCAACTGAAAAAGAGATTGGAGCATGGTTGGAGGCTAGAATAAGGGACATCCCTGGGATTAGGGACATTAAAACTAAGAACTAAAGGCTCTCAGTTTCCTCATCTTTAAAGCAAGACACTTTGGCTGGATGGTTTTCAAGGTCCTGCCCCATTCTGACATGGTATGACTATGGTTTATTGTTGCTGTGGATCAGAAAGCATGTTTTGAAATGGATTAGTTTAATCTTGTGTAGAGAGCTCTTGTGGATTTGGCTTGCAGCTTTTTAGGAGGAGCATCCTTTGATACCCAAGGGGGAAGCTTCAGGATGGTTTCTGAAAGGCCTTGATCATAATGGATCCAGCCCTGCTGTTGGTTGCTTACAAAAAATGCTTTACACCAGAGAGGGACTGCTGAGCAATCTAATGGCATGGGCATCATCAGTGGTGTTTAGATGTTAGCCACACTCAGAGGGCCTGTCTTCATCATGCTGGGGCTACAAGTCATGATCCTGACCACTGGTCTGAGTACTTAGATGCTGCATGTAGACTGATAGATCTTTAGGTCTCATCTCTGGCTGGAAGGTGTGCCCTGGTGGTCCCTTCTCCATCCCTAATGAATCAAATTATTGACACATTGCTTGAACAAAAGAATTATTTTGGCTTTGTGGAGATGCAACCTTGATTTCATAAGACTCACCAATTACTGTAGCTATGTATGTTTGGACAAGTCATTTATTTTCCTGGCACTCAATTTACCACTGTTCCTAATGAAAAGGTTCAATTAATCATCACAGTGTCTCCTTATACCATTAAAGTTCTTCAGTTCTAGAAATGGCCCCAAATAGTCATACACATTTCTCATTTTATTTTATTTATTTTTAAAATTTATTGATTGATTGATTTTGAGAGAGAAAGAGAGAGAAGGATCTATTTGTTGTTCCACTTGTTTATGCATTCACTGGTTGACTCTTGCATGTGCCCCGACTGGGGATGGAACTCGCAACCTTGGAGTACCTGGAAGATGCTCTAACCAAATGAGCTACCTGGCCAGGGCCCCATTTCCCATTTTAAAAGCATGTTAGCAAATAGACTAGGAGTCCAGAATGTCTTATTTTCAGGACTGGATGGGTATTAGGTTTTATTTTTAAATTAGTTTTTTAAAAGTTATTTATTTTTAATTTATCTTTATTGTTGAAAGTATTACAGATGTCCCCCTTTTTCCCCCATTGATCCCCTCTACCCCATATCCACCCCACTCCCAGGCCTTTCCCATAACAATGTTTGTGTCCATGGGTTATGCTTATAGACATATAAATTCTTTGATTAATCTTTCCCCACCCACTCTCCCACCCTCACCTTCCCTCTGAGATCCCTCAGTCTTTTCCATGCTTCTATGTCTCTGGATCTATTCTGTTCATCAGTTTATTTTGTTTATTACATTCGACCTATGAGTGAAATCATGTGGTAGTTGTCTTTCTCTGACTGGCTTATTTCGCTTAGCATAATACTCTCCAGTTCCATCCATGTTGTCCCAAAGGGTAAGAGATCCTTCTTTTTTACAGCTGCATAGTATTCCATGGTGTAAATGTACCACAGCCTTTTTATCCACTCATCTACTGATGTGCACTTGAGAAGAATGTATATTCTGCAGCTTTGGGGTGGAATGTTCTGTAAATGTCAATTAAATCCATCTGATCTAGGGTGTCATTTAGGGTAACTGTTTCCTTGTTGATTTTTTGTCTGAAAGACCTATCCAGTGAAATCAGTGGGGTGTTAAAATCCTCTAGTATGACTGTCTTGCTGTCGATCTCTCCCTTAAAGTCTTCTAGAAGTTTTTTTACATATTTAGGTCCTCCTATATTGGGTGCATATATGTTTATCAGGGTTATATATCCTCTTGCTGGATCAATCCCTTTAGTATTATGTAGTGACCTTTCTTGTCTCTTGTTATGGTCTTCATTTTGAAGTCTATTTTGTCTGGTAAGAGTATTGCTACCTTAGCTTTATTTTTTTTCATTTCCATTTGCATGGAAAAGTTTTTTCCATCTCTTCACTCTCATCCTGTGTGAGTCTTTTGTTTTGAGGCTGGTCTCTTATTTTTTAATTTTTATTTTTTAAATATATCTTTATTGATTGAGGCCGGTCTGTTATAGACAGCATATATTTGGGTCATGTTTTCTTATCCATTCAGCCACTGTATGTCTTTTATTGGAGCATTTAATCCATTTACATTTAAGGTTATTATTGATAGATACTTATCTACTGCTATTTTAATTCTTTATGCTTATGTTTCTCTTTGTCTTTATTTCTACTTCTAATTACAGCAGTTCCTTTAACATTTCCTGCAATGCTGGTTTGTTGGTGATAAACTCCTTTAGCCTTTTTTTGTCTGGAAAGCTCTTTAGTTCACCACCTATCTTCAATGATAGCCTTGCTGGATAGAGTAGTCTTGGTTTCAGATCCTTGTTTTGCATTACCTTGAATACTTCATGCCATTCCCTTCTGGCCTGTAGAGTTTCTGATGAGACATCAGCTGACAGCCTTATGGGAGCTCCTTTGTAGGTAACAGATTGCTTTTCTCTTGCTGCCTTTAAGATTCTTTGTCTTGAATTTTTGGCAGTTTAATTATGATGTGTCTGGACGTGGGCCTCTTTGGCTTCTTCTTGCTTGGGACTCTCTGTGCTTCCTTAACTTGTGTGACTTTTTCTTTGGCCAGGTTAGGTAAGTTTTCTGCCATTATTTCTTCAAACAGGTTCTCTAACGTTTGCTTAAATTTGACCTCTTCTGGAACTCCCATAATGTGAATATTGTTATGTTTCATGTTGTCCCACAGCTCCTTTAAACTGACCTCCTATTTTTAAATTTTTTTTTCTTTTTGGATCTCTGATTGATTTTTTTTACCCTATCTTCTCATTCACTGATCTGATCCTCAGTTTCCTCTAATCTTCTGTTTATTCCTTTCAATGTATTCTTTATTTCTTCTATGTCATTCTTAATTTCCTTCATAGTTCCCATACCTTTTTCATGCTGTTGAGCATCCTTACAATCAGTATTCTGAACTATATATCTGATAAATTGCTTATCTCCATTTCATTTAGCTCTTTTTCTGGAGTCTTCTCTTGTTCTTTCATTTGGGGCTTGTTTTTTGTCTCCCCATTTTGGCTGCCTGTTTGAGTTTGCTTCTACATATTAGGTAGATCTGCTAGGACTCTCAGTCTTTTTAGAGGGTCTCTGGTGCAGGCCAATATCGGGCACTGTTTGTGACTGGCCCTGAGTGCCCCGTTTGGAGCTATCAATAACCCTCAGCTTGAGGTCTCTGCTGGGGCTGGGTGCAGTTGGACAAGACCAACATGCACACCAAAGTCTGCTTTTCTAAGGCTCCTGTCCAGAAGCAGATCAGGCAAAGACTCAAAGCACCCTGAGGTCTGCCTCTGCCTGCAGGCTGATTAATCTGATTCTCTTAGTGAGCTCCAGGCTGTTAAAACTCCTCTGGGTAGGGTGAGAGGTTTTCCCAAAGGGTGGGGCAATTGCTTCCTTCCCCGGGCGAAAGCAGCAAATTGGTTGCCTGAGAAAGATGTCCTCTGCAGTATGGGGAAATGGCTTGGCACAGGAATCCAGAGGGGTGCCTTTTGATCTCAATCTCCAGAGCCCACAACCCTAGATTCTCCTCACACAGCTCCAGTCTACTCTTCTCTCTCTCTGCTGGAGCCCAAGGTGAGTGGCTACACAAGAAACTTTGTGCATTGGCCCTTTAAGAGGGCACCTGCATTTCCATCTGTATCTCCCTGGTAGACAGAAATCCAGTTGCTTTTTACAGCCAGGTGGGCACCTTTCTCAGTTCTGGTGCTCTGGGCTGGGGAGCTCAGCCTGGGGTTTAGGCCCCAGAGTCCTCAGTGGGAACCCCCCACAGCTGAGATTTCCTTCTGGACCCTCAGCGGCTGCCTGTGGGAGCCCAGCCAGCCCTCTTGCGCCTCTGCACTTCCTACCAGTCTCTATGGGTTCTCCACTTTTCCTCCTTGGTTATGAGAGTGCTCTCCAGCTTGTCTTCAGTTGCAGTTGATTATTCAGGATGTTTTTCCTATATTTTAGTTGTAATTCCAGTTTGGCACCCAGAAGAGTGTCAGTGTAGCTTCCACTCAGTCCACTGTCTTTAATCTCCTTTAAAAAGTTATTTTTAAAGTAAATTTGAAAAATGCAGAAAATTTGAAAACAAAGAACATAAATACTCAAAAGTATTTATATATGTACATATATATATATATATATATATATATATATATTCAGATCATTGTGTCACTGCCCCACCCAGAGATAACCACTACACTATAGATGAATCTGTGTTTACTGATAAATAATACTTTGATAGGAATAAACAACATAGAGATTGAAAAACTGAAATTATGCCCTACATGCTTTATAACCTCCTTTCACTTGGTAATATATTATAAATATTCCCAGTATTTATTCCTCTACTGGTTTTTGTAGAAGACTGCAGGTGTTCCATCGGCTGTCTATGGATGATGGCCGTATTCCAGATCCAACGCTCCCCCTCATCCGGAAACACCTGGTGCCCGCACAGTCCCGCGGGCTGTGCTGACGTCCCAGCTCCTGCTCTCTCTCCCCTCCCTGCCCTTCCTCCCCTTCCCCTTGTCTCTTCTTTTTCTTCCCCACCCTTCTTCTCCTTCCTCTTTCTCTTCTTTCCCCCTTCTCTATTTCCTCATCTTCTTTTGATGTTTTAACTGGGCTGGTCATCTGTAGAGATGTCAGCCAGTAGTATTTCTCTTCCCTCCCTCCCTCCCTCCCTCCCTGGATTTTGGTAGCTTCACTCCTGGCCTTGAGTCTGCTGAGGCACTAAACGCACATCTTGGAGATAATCTGAGTCAATCAGTCCTCAGGGAGTCATGACCTCATTGGAGGGAGAGTTATGAATCTAATATAAGGAAAGTTCTTTTTCTTCTTTAGGTTACAGATGTACAGCATTGAATTGAGTCATCTTGAGTCGTTAGTTCCCTGTTACTGGTTGCATTCAGTAGGGGCTAATTGACCACTTCTTATGGCATTGTCACGTTCCCAGACCCCCTGTCCCCCCTCCAAAACAGTGTCCAGGCTAAAAATATTAGTCTTGTGCCAGATTTGCCCTGAAGCTTCCCCAGACATTTCAGTCTGGCTATCCCTCTAGGTTAGATTCAGTGATCTCTAACTCTTTGCAATACTTCCAGGTGTAGAGTCTCTGGTTTTAATTTGAATTCTCTGACATGGCCCTTTATCTAAGGTTCTAGTATTTAATTTCCTGAAATTGATGCTGGTGAAGAACTTGGATGGGAATGGAGGTTTAACTAAATGCAAATAATGAGATTTCAGTTTATCTGGGAATTGCAATTGTTCAGACTCTCCCTATCTACCCTTCATGTCTGTGGATACATGGTGGCCTGTCTTAATGACAAAAGCATTAAATGGCACATGTGGAGGCATGTAAGGAAAATAATACACACATGTTCTAGAAGGACAAATGCTAGTTTCTACCTTCATGAACAAGTGACTAGGTCCTGTATGGAATGTCATACTAAAGACCCTTTAAATGCCTTGACTGAGCAATTTGGATGTACCCCATTTTCTCATTTCAACATGTTTCAGTTTCCTTTTGCTCCGTGAAATGCATGAAAGCTGCTTCTGACCACAGAGACTAATGTGCTGTCCCTTTTATCTTCAAAATGGGCTCCCAATTGGTTCCAGGGAAAGTGATTTCCCCAAACCTGGCTGCCAGCTGTAATTGGCTTATATGTGACCCATCCATTTCCACACGCTTGTTAGGGCCGGGGCCGGGGTCTCTTCCGTCCTTCCCAGGCAGCTGGACCGGGGCGATATATGCTGGCAGGCATGCTGGGAGATCCCTGGAGCTGAGTGGTCCACTTCAGGTGCCCATGACCTGTTGTGAGGAGTAAGCCTGGCGTGGAGACTGCCTTTGAAACCAGGCAGATGCTGGGAAAGCCTGGGGGACGAGAGACCTCATCTTTCCTTTCCTCTTATCTCCGTCTTCCTTCCATTCCTCCCTCTGTCTGCACTCTGCGGGCAGCAGTAAGCGGTTGTATAAACTAGAGCCAAATTGCTTGGCTTTGAACCTGGCTCTGCCCCTTAATAGCTGAGCAAGCTTTCCAAAATCTCATGGCCTCAGTCTCCTCATCTGTAAAATGGGGCCAGTAATAGTATCATCCTTATAATGTTACGAGGACTAACCCAGTTAATATAAAGGAAACACTTCAGTTTGCTGGGAAAAAATATGCGTTGAACAAGTGCAAGCTAATGGACCAATCAATCACCCTGCCCCAAATGGCCTTCGGATGGCTTCTCGCAGAGCCTCACTCTTCCTCAGAGCAGAGATCAAGTGGCGGAGTTCTAGGTGAGCCTGCTCATTTCAGCCAGAGCAGTCGCTCTCATGCTGGTTTTATGCATTGCAGATTCTCCTAGGATTTTACTTAAAAGGATTCTATGGTTAAAAAATACTGAAAACCGCTGGAGTAGGTGATCTCCAGGGCCTCAGTCAGTTCTAAGGTGCATAATTTTTGTACTTTTCAGAACATTTAGCAGCTGTGTGAAGGAGCCGCTTATTTTCTATCATCTGACTTTCTATTTAACCAGAATCCCCTGTTAATAAAAGTATCTATACAATATATCCACAGCACGATGATCTTTACTCTTAGCAATGCTCTAGATGACCTGGGGAAGCATAAAATTTTGTCTGGATCTCTTTTTTAATGATGTGTCCTTAGACCTAGAATTATTTCATCATGGGGATGAACATTTAAAAGAGTAGAATACACACACACTTTATATAAAGTATTCCATCATGCTTAAGTGTTCATATATATATATAAATATCTATAAAATAATAAAATGCATGGCTATGGGAGAGAATTTGGAAAATACAGAGAAATATAAGAAGAAAATAGAGATGAGAGTACCAATAATTCCAGATTGATCACTGTTAATCTTTTGGAGGTATTTTTTTCTAATATTTAAAAATTATGTGTACAATGTCTACGCAGATATTAATAAAAAGGGATCATGCAATGTTTGTTGTTTTATGTGTTGACTTTTTTCATAAAATATTATTTCATGAGCATTTTTCTCATGTTTTATATATTTTTACAAACGTGACTTTAATGACTACATAATACTTTATAATGCAGATATGCTATCATCTCTTTTTTTTAAGTTTTTTTTAAAAAAAAAAATGTTTTTATTGATTTTAGAGAGAGGAAGAGAGAGAAACATTGATCGGCTGCCTCCTGCATGCCCCCTACAGGGTATCGAACTCACAACCTGGGCATGTGCCCTGACCGGGAACAGAACGACATCCTTTTGGTGCACGGGGCGACCCTCACCCAACTGAGCCACACCGGCCAGGGCCATTTGAAATGTTTTTAATTTGTCATGATCATTAGTTAGATTGTGAGAAACATGTCCACTGACAAATCTTCATTTACCTCTCTCAGTGTTTCTGAAGCTGGATTCAAATGTGTGAATTTATTGAATGAAAGGATATCAACTTTCTTCCCCCCTGAGGCTCTTGATACGAATTTCCAAAGTATCTTCCAAAACCTTTATGCCATTTTACACTTCCATCAAGTTTATACCATTCACACTTCTGCTCTGTTAGCATATTGGTCTCACCAAATCTTAATTAAAAGTTTATTAATTGTTGGGTAAAATGTTAACCAGAGTTTTAGTGTCACATGTAATTTATTAGACTCTCATACTTTAAAACATGACGGCCTACACCTTTGAAATTAATGGACTACTCCAGCAACTCCAACAGAAAAATTCCCCCTGAAACGTAAAGGATGCAGAAATAAGAACAGGGCTAAAAATAAGCTAGGGTGTTGATATATAAAAATGGAAAAAGAAAAAAAAGTCTCCTGGTCTTGACGCGAGCCCCGGCCCAGCTCCTTCTTGCTCCGCCTTTAACACGGTGGCTGCGGGGCAACGCAGTGTCCCCCCGGATGAATCAGTACCTGGGCTGCTGGTCGGCATCTGTCCCCAAGGCACCAATGTTTGGGGTCCAGCCCCGAGACTGTTCTTTCGTTAACGCTGGGGGTTAGGTTCAGGTCCTAAGTCCATTAGGAAAGGGCCTGGGACGCCGCTGCGTGAGTCTAGTGCACTCCCCAGGCCCCATGACAGGACAGAGAGGTGTCATGTCTGCCCGGTGCAAACAGGCCTCGTGTCCCTTCCCAAACTTGCATTAGCTTTTGGATTCCTCAGGAGGCTACCAGGACATTTTTTTCTCTACTTTTACAACCCGGTGACCTCAGATTCCAGGGATGGGGTTGATCTTAGGGTTTCTGCTTTCTGCCTGTTTTGCTCTAAGGCCATAACAATAGGCAACCTTCCTCCCAGCATGTTACAATGTCTGTAAAATTTCCTTTAAAATATGTAGCATAATTAATGGGATGGTCGGCATGAACCAGTGCACATGCCTAGTGGTCGGGAAACATGCTATCAGCGTGCACGCCTGGGGTGGAGGCTCCCATTCTGTCACAGGGAGCCAGGCTCGAGAGGTGGCCGCTCCAGGTCCTTCGTCCATCTTTTCTAGATCGCCAGCAACAGATTTGCTAATTAGCACGCTGGTATCAAAAATGGATTTTTATTGGCAAACCTAGCGACTGTTAATTAGTTTGATGAATGTTTGAAATGAGCTTCAGCTATGGAGCGGCGCTGGAATAGGTACTTCTGAGACCTCCCCTTTCCTTGCGTGAACCAGGGAGGCTTGCATCCTGTGCCTTTAGGGATGTCACCTGAGCCGACCCTGCCTCAGTCCTGCGCCAGCCACTGGCCTAGGAGGCTTGCTGACGACATGCTGGCCGGGGGCCGCGGAAGCCTGCTCTCATCCATGCTTTCAGTAAACTTTCATGCGGGGAACTTTCGAGCACCTGAAAGGCCAGAAACCTGGGATTTCCTGAAGCCCCAGAACTGATCATGTGGCCTGCCTGGGGCCTGCTTTCTCACGAATGTTTATTCAGTTATTCCACACGCGGGGAAGTGCGGCTGCTGGCGCCCAGGCCAAGGAGAAAGGGCTCCCGCCTTCTCCTGCTGCGTGAGAGGCCGCGGGCGCAGGGCTGGCTCGCATCGGCTGTCGGCTGTCGGCTGTCCCTTTCCCCCAACACGATGGCCGCCAGCTGTCAGTCTGCCTCTGATTTGACTTAGGGAAGCTCATCTGAGTTCTAACAGCGATTCTGGTTCTTTAAACTTAAAAAAAGAAAAAAAAAAGAGAGGAAGGAGAGGCTTGACTACTTTTTAGGCTTCGGTGTGTAATTTAAATGTTGATGGATCCCTTCAACGGTGGACATCCATAATGGATGTGATATGCAGGACAGACAAAGAGAACCTGTTCTGGAGCGCAGGGCGCCGGGCCCCTGGTGTGGCCATGTCACATTACAAAGAGGCCGCGCGGAGGTGACACTGAGCTCCTCTTTTGCGTGTCTGAGTGACCCGAGGGCTTGTCTGATGTGTGAACAAGGAAGGTGGCTTTCTGAATGACATACCAACGACCTTTTCCTGTCACCTCCTCCTGAGAAGATGTAAGGAAAAGTTTTCTAACTTGGCTGGTATGAAAGGCCAGATTAGAGTAATAAGCCAGAAAAATTTTACAATATTTCTCCTGTTGCACATTTAAATTCAGAGTCTGATGAGAGCGAATACTAATAAATGTTTGTTAAATGAGTGAACACAATTCATTTTTGAGCTTAAGGGATCAAAACTATCTTTTTGTCTTAATTTAAAATACTTGTTTTCTTAAAGTCTAGAAAACATATTTTACAATGTCCTGTATTACTATACAACTAATGTTACTAATGAATAACTATGGCAGTGGATAACATATATTGCGTATTTCCTGTATGCCAGGCACTGGTCTTTCTGTACCCTATATAATTCAACCCTGAAGCAGTCTAAGTCTATTATTACCCTCAAGTTTAGAGGAGGAAACCAAGATTTCAAGAGGTTAAGTGTCTTGGCAGTCTGCGTCCAGACCCCTGCTCTTAATTCCCAGGCCATATTGCCTCTCTCTTTTTCGTATTATCTTGCATTATTTTTATTAAGGTGTGTTCATGATACACTTTTATTGTATGATGTCTTCTTAAAATAAGAATCTATTTTTGTAGTATTTTTTTTTTTTGGCAACACCGTCACTCAGAATTCCTTGTCATTATGGTTTATTTATTTATATTTTAAAAATATATCTTTATTGATTTCAGAGAGGAAGGAAGAGATAGAAACATCATGATGAGAAAGTCGTCCTTGATCGGCTGCCTCCTGCACGCCCTGGCCTGGGGATCGAGCCCAAAGCCCAGGCGTGTGCCCCGACCGGGAATTGAACCGTGACCTCCTGGTTCATGGATTGATGCTCAACTGCGGAGCCATGCCAGCGGGCATGGGCTTTATCGTTAGTATTTAGATTGAAAAAGTTAGTCTGTGTCTTAACCTTAGTATCCCTGAAGATTAAATCTGTGGATGTCTGATTGTGCTAACGAGAATAATAACTGCCATATATTGAGTGAATATTATATTCCAGATACTTTATTGCTAATCTTCCAAAACAACTCTGAAAAATGGTTACTTCCTTGTACCCTTCTACAGATGAAGAAGTTATATGAATTGCTTTGGGTCGCATAGCCTACACCTAGCAAAACTGGGATTTGAACCCAGGCCTGTGAGATGCCCATGTCTCTTCTGTTGTAGAAGATGCTCAGGCCCATTCTTGGTAAAAATACAGCCCTGACATGGGCTTCCCTGTAGGTTTCCTCTGGGAGACATCTCTTTTGCAAGGCTTTCTTGGAGCACCCAGTTGAATCTGATAAGTGTCCTGTCTGGTTGGAAGCAGGTCACACATTTGCCATCAACCTGCCTGGGCTGCTTCTTTGAACTTTAATTGGCTGCATGTGTATTGATACCCACCGTTAGGGAAAGAATGGCCCAGTTTAGCCGCCAGGTAGGGCTGGGAGCCCCTAGCTATGTTCATCCTCACTTGGCTTAGTACTCTTACCAGTAATAAAAAATTAATTTCAGCACTTAAGCTAATTGGGATAAAAAAAAGTGACACCCAAGCCAGAAATAAGCCTAATGAAGCCCATTAAATAATTTAATGATTACATAATTATGTTCATTTAAAATGCAGGAATTGATTACTCTCAAATTAATTTTACCATCTCTGTACTTTTTCGAGTGCATTTATTCTGAACAAAATGAAGGATTAGTTTCATTTCTGATGGGCACTCTGCCATTAATAGTCATGTCTCATTATAATGAGAAAATGTTGTGTTTTGAATAAGTTCATGTGAACATATATTTCCAGATAACGGACAGGCTTGTTCAGTGGAGAGATTTAAGCTATTGAGAGGGTCGTACTAATTTGAATCATAAAATGAGTTAGTGGAGGATTGATGTGCTGCTCAGTGAGCAGAAATGTGGATGGGAAGTCTGGAGCAATCCAGCTAATCAGGGCCTGGAGCAGGGGGCTCTGGGAGCTCCAAGCCAGTTGCCATATTAAGTATTAGGGGATAACGGGCTGAAAGGCTACACAGTAGATATACATTGAATGCTTCTCTAGCATCGTTTCCTTTCCCCTTTCCTACAACTCTTCATTTCTACTTGGGAAGCCCTTTCCTTTGGAGTTCAGACTGTTTCTCAGGCTCCAAGAGTAGAACATGTGCTCTACTGGCCAGTCACTGCCTTCATCCTTCCGGCCACAGCGGTTACTGTGAGGAGGCCGTGGGCATGTGACCTGAGGCCGTCCAATCAGGCGAGTCTCAGGGCCATTTCAGGGGATCTAGGACAAGATTATTTTTCTTTTGGCTATGGACAAGCTGCGGACTGGAAGCTGTTTGGGGGCCTTGTAGGGAAGTCAGTCTTAAGAGGAAGTTGAACCAGAGAAGGCAGAACCTAGAGGCAGGAGGAAAGCAGATCTGGGTGACACTGTGGAGCGCTACTGCAATGAATATCTCACACACCTGTCATTTCACATGCATGCGAAGACCGTAGGATAATTTCCCAGGAGTAGAATTTCTGGGCCATGAGGCAAAGGCATTGTAAAATTTGAGATGATATTGCCAAATTGTCCTCTACAGGGGTTGTATGAATTCATGCTTCTACCATCAAGATGTACACGTTATTCAATTCTTAAAAAAACGGTGTGAAGTATATATTATTATACCCATTTTTCAGGTAAAGAAACCGAGGGCTCAGTCAGGTTAATATAGTAATGTAAATGTGTAGGGGCAAAGCCCAAGATTTAACCCCAATTCACACACACACACACACACACACACTAAACTTACGAAAAATTGGGATATACAATTTAAATACTATTTTTTTCTGAACCATTTGATAGTAAGCTGTGAAATTGACCCCACTTCCACATAGGTGGTCCCCGCAAAGCTCAGGACGAATTTCACTGATTGACTATGAAACAGCAATAACAAAAATAAGCACAGTATTGTAAGTTTTTCAAAAGATAAAATTTATTTAATATAAAGGCTGGTACTTATAGCCTCCCAACTTCTGGAGTGTTCATATGTCTTTTTTCTTATAGAATTATGGGTATGTTAGATCTGGTTAATTTTTACACCTTTTATTATGAAAATTGGCAGCGTGTACAAAAGCAGACCAGGGTAATGAACCCAACTAGCACCCAATCTTGTTTTTCAAATCCCCTATTGCTCCCCCATATCCTGTTGGATTAGTTTAAAACAAAGTAGACATTACATAACTTTATCCACAAAGGCTCCGGTGTGTTTCTGTATGAGAAACATATTTTTTAAAAAAATGACCACAATAAATCTTGGTGTTTTAAACACTCATTTATATGGCTTTCTCTTTTCTTCTTTTTTTAATTTTTTTATCTTCACCCGATATGTTCAGTGATTTTTAGAGCGAGAGGAAGGGGCGAGGAGAGAGAGAAACGCCCACCCGTGGCCTCAGTGCGTGCCCTGCCCGAAGCCTTCCTGGTGCACGGGACGGTGCTCCAGCCAACCGGGCCAACCGGCCAGGGCTACCTGCCTTTTTATTTTCAAAGCAAACAATCAAATATTGGTCTCAACATATTTTAGATCTATTACTGTTCCATGAAGTGCCCAAGTCTGGGCATCACTCCTGACCTTTGCTGCTGGAACGACCTTCCCAAACCTTCACCATGCCTCAGGGACGCCCAGCTTCTCGCCCAAATGCAGCCGGCCCCGTTTTTCTGAGACCAGAAGCTGATGCGATTTGGGGGCCCCCAGTAAGATAAATAATACAAAATTAGGAATACAAAATAACATTTGAAAGTGAATATGTTTTTAGGGTGAGAATAGAACCACGAATTACAAGTCAAAAAAAGCTGACCCATGCCCCAAACATGACAAAATAGGAAAAATAACATGAGGCTTTTGTTAAGGAGCAGACTGAACCGCCTCTGTCACATCCCCCCCGAAGTTCTCTGTCCGCTTGTCCTCTGATAGCCTCTCCACATGACAAGGATGAGAGGACAGAAAGATAATTCAGTTTTTCCTCCAGGATGACTTTGAAATTTGTTGTTTATTATTGATGGTGGGGCCGTTACACACACAGACTGACCGTTTGCAGTACCGCTGGGGGTTTGTGCCCTTGTCTGATGAACTGTGTCTCGAGACCCCATCAGCAAAGGACATTTATCACCGTAGCTCTTCGCTCTTGACTGTGCTCCTGACGGGAGAACACGTCCACCGCGCTTCGGGCCAGTGGGAACCGAGGCTTCTGCTCCTGAGCTTGCACGCCGGACGCTGGGAGAGTTTCTCAAGACCAGCTTCTGCTTCTGCTGGGTTAACACCGCGCAGAGTTCCGGACCGGGCTCATATTTATATGCCAGTGGGACTGCGGGCCCTGCATTGCAGGGTCACCATGCCGGGTGATTCCTGGAAGCCACTCCTACTCAGGGACAGCTAGTCATGGAGGTGACTGTGGGCACAGAAATACATTTCACTAACCGCAGGCTAGCTATGTCCCCGAGATAATTTCCTCCTAGCCAGGTCCCCCCAATACTGGTAGTCTCTCTCAAGACCCAGTTTGAAGGTAAAACCGATGGAGAATCAGAGTTGAAAGAGCAGTCTTAATTGATTATGGTTAAAATATCTCACTTTTTCATATTATACCAAAACTTATGGCTTTCTGAAGACGTTGTTAGAGCTTCATTAACTTCATGGTAAATCTGGCTCGGCCCTTAACTGCCTCTATGATCTCCCACAGCTTTCCCATCATTCATTCTGTTCCAGACACACCGACCTATTGTTTTTCAAATATGCCAGGTACTCGCTGCCACAGGGCCTTTGCACTTGCTGTTCCTTCTGCCTTGAATGCTTTTCCCAGACACCCCTTCACTTCCTTCAGCTTTCTGCTGAAATGCCAGCTTCTCACCAACCTATATAAAAAGAGCACCTTGAAATTCCAGCATTCCTACCCTCTGTACCCCATTTTATTTTTTCCAAGTAATACCACCTCTGACATAGATATATTTACTCATTTATTCACTGTGTTATCTCCTTTTCATTAGAATGTCAGGTCATGAGAGCAGGGACTCTGTTTCGTTCACTGCTGTGTCCCAGCACCTAGGATAGTGCTGGACCAGAGTAATTGCTCAATAAATATTTGTTGAATGAGTGAAGTGTAAGTGAAAACCACTGAAGAATTTTAAGCAGAAGAGACATGAGGCTTTCCTGGGTCTGCCAAAAGAAATTAATTTCTCACTTAGCTTTTTCCCAAAACATCTTCCCACAATATTCCTTGAATTAAACACCTCTCAGTCTGGTTTTCTTTAGTTGGTTGCACAAGACCGGGAGTATGTCTAATTCATCCACAGACCCCTACCACATGCATTTCAGAATCAGTGCTGGCAGAATTAAAAGGAATTTACTGTTTCTTTGCACAAGAATTCTTGAACTGGCTGTGTTTGGTTTTCTCAACTAACTAGATTATAAGCTGTCTCTGAGCTCTGAGTAGGGGACATTTCCCTGGCCATTTATAGCCTCTCAGCATCTCTTAGCAACCAGTATATTGTGCTTCTTAAATAGGGTTCGACCTCTATGTGTTTCTGTCTATATAATTTCTGTACTTAGCATCTCCCAGTTCTCCATTATAATGGATTCACAAGCAAAATTCCTGAATCTGTTAGGATACTCTCAGTTTCTAGTAATCAAAACCCAATTAAAAGCAGCTTAAGTAAGTAGGGGTTTATTATCTCAGATGGCAAAAGGGCTGGAGGTAGCGAGGCTTCAGGAATGTTTGATTCTGCGCCTTAACAACATCTTTCAGCTCTGCTCTTCCAGTTTGTCTCCTCATGGTCACAGGATGGCTGCGGTGGTTCCCAGTGACACGTTCTCACACAGTGACAGCTGGAGGCAGGAGAAGGTCTCCTTCCTTCTCAGCCATCCCTCGAATAAGAGGCAAACCTCTCCCTGGAACTCTGCAGTGTGTTTCCCTTCATTTCTCACTGTCTACCTCCAGCGGATGCCCTCGCCTAAGCCAGTGTGACGAGGGCAATGCCATTGCTCTCACTAGCTTACGTTAATCACGATTTGCCCCTTGGGGCAGTGGAGGGGCCTTGTCATCAGTGCAGAGCCACACGGAAGGTTGGCACTCTGGCAGCCGAGAGGAAGGGGGACAGGAGTGGATTTGGGTTGGCAGCAGTGGTGCCTGCTACCTCTTCTGCAAGCTAGCCCCCCACCTGAAAAATTGGGGGTCCACAGATACCTCTTGTCATCCAAAAGTTAGGGCCATACTATTTTTCTGAATCAATCTCCTAAAAAAAAAAAAAAATCCCCAACAACAACAACAAAACTAAACTAAATACCAAGCAAACAACTTACTTAGTTTTAAGAAGAAACAAAATCGGGTCAATTATCAATGAATCTGAATGAAAACTGAGCGCTGGGCAGGTCGCTTAGTCTCTCCGTGCCTCAGTTTCCTCGCCTATAAATGAGCGAGGTCAGGTGCTCGACGGGTGCTCCCAGGCCAGGCCGTGCAGACGCAGCTCCGCTTCCTCGCTCGGCCCCCGCCCGGGCACCCGCGTGCCCTTCGCCGTCTGTGCCGTGCCACCCTTTGGGGTGCTTGTTCTCCGTGTTGGTGGCTTTGCTGTTTGAAATGCCCGTCGGGGTGGGTGCTGCCCGGAGCCCCGGGCGCAGGCTGGGTGGTGCTTTCCGAGAGCCTGCGGGCCAGGGAAGCTGCGCTCGGGCGGGAGTCGGGGCGCCGTCGGCGCGGGTTCAAGGGGAAGGTTCTACAGTCCTGCTAAACCAGGCGTCTGTAAACACAGACACACGTCAAACAAGGCTCGGTATTGATTGCCGGACAATGTGACCAGGGGCTCTCAGGAACCGAACCCCGTGCTTCCCCTAAGGGCAGTGGCTCAGTGTCCTAATGACTTCACAGGACCACAAATAACGAGAATGGGCCACATTTAAAATGACTAGGAGAGCTTCTGTCACGTAGTAAGAACTGCATGATTGTTAGTTTTAATGTCACCCAATATAATAACAGTATTCCCTACACTAGAATCATGTTAGAACCTTAGACTGTTCTCCAAGCTGAACATGATCGGAGTCTCTATTTCATTCCACTTAATTTACGTCCCTGTCAAAGTACATAAATAAACACAAAACATCCACACACACACAGCTGCCTTCACAGCCAGAGAGCCAGGAGCCCAAGGATTTAACTCCACTCAAAGCCCTCAAGGGCGACAACTGCAAAGCCACAAGGGACGCGAGGGAGCCGAGGCAATAAACTTCAGCGGCTGGGGCATTCTGGTTCTGCAACACGACCACCCGCGTAGGAGCAGGAGCGCCGCCTCCACGGCCAGGCCCCCTTGGCTCAGGCCTCTGGGGTCAGCGTGCCCGGTCCCAGCCAAGCGCAGAACGCTCAGTCCCCAGCATCTGCCAAAGGACGGTGGCCGGGCTCGCTCCAGCCTCAGCCCAGAGCAGCGTCTCCAGGCGCTTATAACACCCTTACGATCTCTCTGGGGGGAAAGGAGTGGACAGTTCCATTGCCTGCACTCTGAGCTTTCAACTTCGCTCTGACACAAGTTTCACGTCTGGGCCTAGGGCGGCCTGTTCGGAGCCATTTAGAATACAGCAAACAATGCCAGAATAGTTTCAGAGCAAGCCTTTGATCTCCTCATTATAATGCCATTACCATACCATTATTAGCTGAGATTACAATGACAAATCAATTTTAATTGAAGTCTTTGGAGATACCATTTATAATGCTATTATCATGTGAATTTGCAATGGAAAAGTTACTTAGGCAAGCTTGTTGAAAGAGAGCTATAATGGAAAATTTTGATGGTGAAATTATTCCAAGTCCCTGGGGACTGGTGATTATCATATAAAACCACAAACCATGAAAGTGATGCCCACCCACCCCCAGTAATAAATCATGCTATGGATAGTATCTATTGATCAAAGGCTATCGTTCTCTTAGAATGAGTTCACAAAAATCGTAGAAGCAGATAAAAGGCTCTCATTTTACAGATGAGAAACCAGACACAGAGGGAGGGGAGATGACTTGCCCAAGGCCACGCAGCGAGCTCCAGAGCCAAGACTCAACCCCAGGTCTCTGACTCAGGTCTTAGACCCCTCGGCAAGACATCGGTGCCCATGCCTCTCCAGTGCCTCTCGAGAACAGGGCTCCAGGAACACAGACAGATGGCAAGGTCAGCGTGAGGCCAGAACCACAGGACGATTTCCAGATCACGGTGGCGGTGCGGCATTCTCATTTTGTACTAGAGGACGCCAGTAGAATTTTCAATATTTGGTGATTCCTAGACTCTCAGTGTCGGGAAGCTGGCCACACAGAAGTTGGGACTATATTTTGCTTCCAAGGCTTCTTATGAGAGAATATTCCTTTCCTGGAAAGGAAATCTCAACTCTCCCAGCTCTGAGGAGCTGTAACAGAAAGGAAGGGAGAAATGGTCACACTGCACCAAGGAACTGCTGAATGCAGGCAACCAAGGACTTGGTAAATAAAAAATCAGTTAGACTAGTTGTTTGGCTGAAGAGAGGGTTTAATTCAATCACCCTGGGAAGCCCCTGCCTCAAGCCAGCTCCTTATTAGAATTGTCTTTCACCCCCAGAGCAAGTCTTGTGTTGGTTGCTCCTTTATCTTAATTTGTCCCAAACACAGCCAGCCTCCTCTCCCTTGAAAAAACTTCCTTCTGGCCCCTTTGGTCTGAACTTGTTTGGTCGTTAGTGTGAGTAGCTGATGTTTTGGAGGGTTTGCTATGTGTCAGGTACAATGCTAATGACTTTATTTAGCAAATCCAGCAGTAATTATTAAAATGTGACCTTGTTGACCTAGGATCCAGGGGATCAGGGTTCAATTCCCTGTCAGGGCACATGCCCGGATTGTGGGCTGCAGCCGATCAATGACTCTCTCATCATTGATGTTTCTATCTCTCTCTCTCCCTCTCTTTTCCTCTCTCTGAAATCAATAAATATATATTTAAAAAAAACACAACAACAATAAAACGTGACCTTGGAGCCTAGTGGGGTCATTTATCCAAGATCACCATGCAGCTGGTATATGGACCCTGGCTTATTGGATCCCAGAGCCTAAGCTCTTAGCCACTTGGTGTTACGGGGCAGTTTGGTTTAGCATAGTGGCTGAGCAAAGAGTTTCTGGAAACACACAACCACAGTCACATTTTGGCTCTGCCACTTACTAGCTGTGTTACGTTGAGCAAACTTCTTGACCTGTGCACATGAGGCTACTAATAATCACTTAGTTCAGTGTGTTATTGTAAAGCTATTATGTGCAAAACACGTAGAATAGTGCCTGATGCACAGACTCATTCCGTAAGGGACAGCTTTTTGCTGTTTCCCATTTCAGCAGCATGACCGGGTTTGCTGGATTCTGTCATTTGGGTAAGGATGAGAGGGGAAGTGCAGTGAATTGGTCATTTTACACAAACGCACTCTCCCACGCCAGGTGTGGGTGTAGACATTTGACTTGGGTGCATAATTTAAGAAGAGGAGCTGGACCTCGGTGGTGGCCACTAGCTGCCTTTGACATGCAGATGTCAGCCTGGAAGGGGCGGGCTTTGGGGGCAATGGAAACAGTGACCAGCCTGGAGTGGGGTGAAAATCAGTTCCACAGAGTCAAGGCCAAGATGCTAGCGCGCGTTACTAGCTGTGGGAAAAGCAGTGCAACTAATTACCCTTGGAGGGGTGGCAGTCAGCTCAGCTTGGGGCAGCCTCAGTGACATTCCTCAGGGGCCCGGGCTGAACAATGGCCCAGGAATGTCAGAACTCTGAGCTCTCAGCCCAGCTCCACTGCTGACCTGCTCGCCATCGGATCCCACTCCCTTAATCCCCCCCCCCCCCCCCCCGTGCCTCTACTTCCCTCCTGCCAAATGTCAGTGGTCTCCCTGGGTGATGTTGAGGGCTAACCAATAAAAGGGATTAGGGACAAGAATCACCATCCAAATTGCTAATAAAAGTGGCATTTTGTACTCAATTATTTGCATCAAAGCCCTTTATATTTTCTCTTTGGCATCCCCCCCCTCCGTCTTTTTCATCCTTGGACTTCCCTCCGCACCCCCATGAGAAACACATGCGATATATATGGTACAGTATCTTGCAGTGAAACGACAAGGTGGGCGAAGGCGAATCTCCATGCTGTGACATTTCCAACAGTTGTCCAAGGGAAAGAAATTCACCTAAGGGATGGCCCCAGCCCAGCAAACAAAGAAGCAATAGAGAAAATGCTGGAGCAGCTCTGGTCTATGTGAACATATAAAAGCGGAGGGACTTGGGTGTCTCTGTCTGTGTTAGGTTGGCTAGTGGCCGAACAAAGGTTACATGGAGATTCTGAATGCTGAGAAAAATAATAAAATTGCCAGTGTGTTGGAAATTAAAGTAACTCCATGAGAGAATAAATAATGAACACAACATTGATGGAAATAAATGATGTACTTTGCTTTAGAAATGTTATTTGAATAACTGATATTGTACTTTGTCAGGGTGATGGTTTCAAATGCATTCGATTATACATTTTAATGTTTCTCCCCAAACAGTCTTTCAAATCAGTATAAATTGCTGTTATGTAGCAGGCATGTCTTGATCTTTAGCTGCCATGACAACAGGATACAGAGAAATGCATTTTCATAACAATTGCTACAGTGTTTAGCATCACTGTTACTTTGTGTCAGGGAATGGCTGGCTTTGGGAAGAAAACATCATTGTTTTCTTTAACTTGAAAGCTTTCGTTGTAATAATTGAAAAAATAGGTAGAAAAATTGTTCTTTAGGGGGAAAGTATGTAGATGGAAGAGGGCCAGGAGAGAGAGAGGGGGAGAGAGAGAACCCTGCTAGGAGAGAAGGTTGTGCCAGTGGGTGCCTAGTGTAAAGCTAACTAGAAAGTAATTGGGTAATCAGATCAGCAAATTGAGTCAAATGGTGTGATTCTAAGTGATATAATCAGTTTTCACAAACTAGGAGAAATATATATATATGCAATCCCAGCCCCTGCCCATTTGTTTTAACCCAGATCTTCTAAAATAGCTGGGAGGGGCAAATCTGAGGGATTCTGGAAAATAACACATACTGTGGGGACACTATACGTGAAAAAGTCTTCCAGGCAAACATGCGAAAAGGCAGCGGAGGTGTCTCTTTCTCCTAGCTCTCTGAAATCCACGAAGCCTCCCATCTGGTGGCACCACAGTAGAAGGGAGGCTGTGCAGCCTGGTGGTTAGGGGAGTAAATGTAGCCCCGTGGCAGCTGATCCCCGTGGATGCTTCTTGCTGCTCCTTTGCTCAACTGTGATGTTAAAGGGACAAGTGTGGCAACCCGGGCCTGAGAAGGGCGTGGTGCCCAGGGGTTCAGACCCCTCGGCCATGAGGGTCTGTATCCTGCCCCAGGTGGGCCACAGAGCAGCACAGGTGGCACTTGAGGGGGCGGGTAACCTGGAATCTAGAACAGTGGGGGAGGGAGGTGACGGCTATCAGCTGTGTGACTGGGCAAGTTAATTTTCTATTCAGTTTCCTCATTTGTGGAATGGGCAAATAAAACCTTTTTTAAGGAATTAGAGGGTACATGCAGCCTCTACAGTATCTGTCAATAAATCATAATTCAAAAAAATTATTTATTTTGGCATGTTCCTTCCATTTTTATATGTTCAGCCTATCATTTTGGATTGTTCATTAAGATTTTAGGGATTTAATGTGTTCATTCTTCCCAGGGGAAGTGCATTTTTAAAAAAGAGGAGCTGTGGCGTCTGAATAAAGAAATGATACCTTGATGGTAGGCATTTGGGGCGACTGGGACCCCTAGATGAAATCCTGTAAAGGAGAGCCTTCTTCATGTCTGGGTAAGGTCGACTCACCCAGCTTTCAATGAAGAGGAAAGATAAAACTTTCCGCTTAAGGCCGCGTGCCCCCCCCCCACTATCCATGTGGGGAGGAGTTTGCCTACATCTTGCTTTTACAAGTGGGACAACTGAAATATCTTCTAGCTATTTGTTCCAGTAGTTCAATATATATTCTTGGTTATATCAAATATTTGATATTTTAGGAAATCAGCCTTGTTAAATTAAAGTGGATAAGATGGCATTTTAAGGTCACCTTGGTGTGATCAAACATGATGCTGACATTTACAATCCATTTCCATCGCCTCTCACATGTTTCCTTGTCAGTTAAATCCAGACTCTCCAGATTTAAAGCAGTTGCAAATCTAATAATGCAATTATAAATATTGTACCCAAATCACTAACTGCTCACTGATTTTCATGCAAGTTACAATATCTTCATACGTTTTTTTCCCTTCATTTAATTTTTTTTCAAATTTAAAATGGCTTTATTATAATGTTGCCCACATAAGCATAAACAAGTATAAATATGATATGTTTTATAGACTCCTTAAGTTTGTAACTTCTGTTCATATAAAAACCAAAATAAATTTGCACATTAATTAAAAAGAAAACTACGAATTAAAAGATGTATAATTAACAACATTAATTTCAGGTGACAGAAAACACAGTTTTGCAGACACCACGTCATCACACACAGAATGAATCTGGGCCACGCAGCGATGGCAGGACTGTTTTCAGGTTGGGGCCCTTTCATTCTCGTGGGCTGAGTGATGACTCAGTTCTCACAGATCATGTCTCCATTCTAACCACCGTGGAGCTTTCACCCTGCAGTCTGCCATGTCGCCATTTGCCTGCATGTTGAAAGCATCTTTTTTAAAATCCTCACCTGAGGATATGTTTTTTAAAAATATATTTTTAATTGATTTTAGAGAGAGGAAATTGAACCCGCCACCTTTTAGTGCAGGCGAATGATGCTCCAACCAACTAAGCCACACAGGCCAGGGCGCACCTTTGAAGAATGGAGTCTATCTCTACTCTTCCTCGATAGATCACTCTTAGCGTAAGGCCCAAATGTCAATTTAGGACTAGAAATTGTGCGGGCATAGTTAGGTCAAGTGCAGCTATCCAGGTGACCACAAAATGTCAAATGCTTGGTACAAATGCTTATAAAACACAAGTTAAAATGTCATTGAGATAGTTAAAGGCTGAGTATATATCCACAGCCCTCTTTGTCTTTTTTTAAAATATTTTTTTTAATATATTTTTTTATATCTTTATTGATTTCAGAGAGAGGAAGAGAGAGAGAGACAGAAACATCAATGATGAGACAGTCATTGATCGAGCCCACAACCCAGGCATGTGCCCTGACCTGGAATCGAACCGTGATCGCCTGGATCCTAGGTCGATACTCAACCTCTAAGCCACGCCCAGCCGGGCCCACAGCCCTCTTTGGAATCCATAGACCCCCGTTTAAGGAAAACTCATCTATAGAATGTAAATGAAACAACATGTAGTAACGTAACTCTCAACAGGATACGTGGTGAGAAATGCATGGGAATGGTCACTATGGTTAGGAAAGTAAAAATCTTCTGGGTGAAATGTGGGGAATGTTTTAAGAAGAATTTAATCACTAAATATATATTTTTTATTGTGGTAAAATACATAACATAAAATTATCATTTGAACTATTGTAAGTGTCCGGTTCGGTGGCATTCAGCACATTCATATTGTTGGGCAACCATTGCCACCATCCATCTCCAGAACCCTTTCATCTCCCCAAATGAAACTCTGTCCCCCTTAAACACTAACTCCCCATCTCACCCCAACCCCTGCCCCCGCCCCCCGAGCCCGTGCCAACCTCTGTTCTACTTTCTGTCTCCGCGAAATTGACCACTCTAGGAACCTCATATAAGAGGGATCGAAATATCTGTCCTTTGTAATTAGCTTATTTTACGATGTCTTCAAGCTTCGTCCACGTAGCATGTACCAGAGTTTCTTTTTAAGGCTGAATAATAAATAGCCCATTGTGGGTATATACCACTGAGAAACGCACTTTGTCCGTTTCAAAATCTAAAGGGGGTCTTTCACAGATACCACATAGCGGGGCCTGTTTGTGTTTCAGTTTTGCTTTCTCTCCACTCTGCCCATGTGTGTCCCTGGGTTGGGAGTTTAATCTGTGTGGTTTAAAGGAATTACTTAAGGGAATGAGTTAACTTGTGCCATTCTGTTATTTGTTTTCCGTATTCTTAGAGCTCTTTTGTCTATTTTATTCCATTAGTACTTTCTTTTCTATTTATTAATTTTTGTAGGGACATATTTTGACTCCTCAGTTCCTTTGTATATATTCTATGGTTATTTTCTCTGTGGTCACCACAGGGGTTACATGTAACATTCTAACATTATCATAATCTGTCTTAAATTGATACCAATTTAACTTTAAGCACATACAAAACAATACCCTTTACAGCGCCACTCCTCTTTCATGTTATTGATGTCACAAATTGTATCTTTATATATTGTGTACTCATTAGCAAAGATTTATAGGCATTTTTGTACATTTGTCTTTTAAATCCTGTAGAAAAGAAAAAAATGAAATTATAAGCCAAAAATTACAATCATACTATTTTTTTGGAAATGTTTCGCTATGTACTAACCTTTTCTGGAGAACTTTATATTTTTGTATAATTTTGAGTTACTGTCTAGCATTCTTCAACTTAAACTTGAAGGACTTCCTTTAGTGTTTCTTATAGGGAAGGTCTAGTGGTAATGAACATCCTCAGTTTTTGTTTCTTTGGAAATGTTTTAAATTGTCCCTCAATTTAAAAAAAAAAAAAAAAATATTTTTATTGATTTCAGAGAGAGAGGAAGGGAGAGGGAGAGAGATAGAAACATCAATGATGAGAGAGTCATTGATCGGCTGCCTCCTGCACGCCCCCTACTGGGGATCAAGCCTGCAACCCAGGCATGTGCCCTGACCGGGAATCGAACCTCGATCCCCTGGATCCTTGGTCGATGCTCAACTGCTGAGCCACACCCGGCCAGGCTGTCCTTCAATTTTGAAGGACAGTTTTACTGAATATAAAATTCTCAGTTGACATTATTTTTCTTTCAGTCCTTTAAATGTGCAATCCCACTGCCTCCTGGCTTGTAAAGTTTCTACTGAGAAATCCACTTAATAGCCTTGTTGAGGATCCATTGTATATCACAAGTTGCTTTTTTTTTTTTTTTTAATTTATCTTTATTGTTGAACGTATTACAGGTGTCCCATTTCCCCCCCCCACTGACCCCCTCCACCTTGCTCCCAACCCTTCCCCAGGTCTTCACCCCATTATTGTCTCTGTCTCTGTCCGTGGGTTATGCATATACGCATATAACTTCTTTGGTTAATCTCTTCTCACTCCCCTTCCCTCTTCCCTCTGAGATACAACAGTCTGTTGCATGCTTCAGTGTCTCTGGTCTATTTTATTTGTCAGTTTCTTTTGTTCATTAGCTTCTTTTTTAAAATTTTATTTATTATTATTTATTTATTTATTATTTATTTATTTTACTGTCCGGGTGGGAGGGGGGCCCAGTGGGGGTCATGCCTCCTAGAGCTGCCCTGGGACCTGAGTCCTGGAGGAGGCGCGGGTGAGTAGTAGGGTGCCTGGCTGGGGAAGCTCCAATCGCACTGCCTTGGCCCCTGCCTTAGACTCATGGCCCTCCTGGCCTGGGCTGTGGCCTGAGCCTCCATCATTGGCCTCCCCGCCTGCCGTCTCTTCTTTCTGTGTATTAGCTTCTTCTTAAAGAAGAGCCTTCAACGTTTCATGTAATACTGGTTTATTGGTAATGAACTCCTTTAGCTTTTTCTTATCTGTGAAGCTCTTTATCTGACCTTCAGTTCTAAATGATAGCTTTGCTGGGTAGAGTAACCTTGGTTGTAGGTCCTTGCTTTTCATCACTTTGAATATTTCTTGCCACTCCCTTCTGGCCTGCAAAGTTTCTGTTGAGAAGTCAGCTGACAGTCCTATGGGTGCCCCCTTGTAGGTAACAAACTGCTTTTCTCTTGCTGCTTTTAAGATTCTCTCTTTGTCTTTAACCTTTGGCATTTTAATTATGATGTATCTTGCTGTGGGCCACTTTGGGTTCCTCTTGTTTGGGACTCTGTGCTTCCTGGACTTGTAAGTCTATTTCTTTCACCAGGTAGGGGAGGTTTTCTGTCATTATTTTTTCAAATAGGTTTCCAAATTCTTTCTCTCTTTCTTCTCCTTCTGTCACCTCCATAATGCAAATGTTGGGCCACTTGAAGTTGTCCCAGAGACTTCTGACATTATCTTCATATTTCTGGATTCTATTTGCTCTTCTGGTTGGATGTTTTTTGTTTCCTCATGTTCCAAATTGCTGATTTGATTCTCAGCATCCTCTACTCTACTGTTGATTCCCTGTAAATTGTTCTTCATTTCAGTTTGTGTAGCCTTCATTTCTGATTGGTACTTTATTATGTCAGTGATGATCTCACTAGTTTTCTTAATAGTCTTACTAAGATCCTTGAGCATCCTTATAACCATTATTCTGAACTCTGCATCTGTTAGCTTGCTTGGACCTATTTCATTTAGTTCCTTTTCTGGAGATTCTTCTGTTCTTTCCTTTGTGACATGTTTCTTTGCCTCCACATTTTGGCTGTTTCCAGATGTTTGTTTCTGTGTATTAGGTAGAGCAGCTATGTCTCCTGGAATTTGTAGAGTGGCTTTGTGTAGTAGGTGTCCTATAGGGCCCAGTGGCTCAGCCTCCCCAGTCAGCTGAGCTGGGCCTACTAGGTGCTCCCTTGTGTGGGCTGTGTGCACTGTCCTGCTGTAGTTGAGCCTTGGTTGCTGTTGGCATCACTGGGAAGAATTGACCTCCAGGCCAGTTGGCTGTGAGGACCAGCTGCAGCTACAGCAAAAGAGCTGCTGTGCTGGAGACACCCCTATGGAGCAGGATTTACTTCAGTGGAGCTTTGGTGTTCACCAAATGCACCCCTTGAGTGTGTCACTCGTGGATGTGGTAGGGTTGCAATCCAGCGTGGTCAAGTCTGACCACCAGGTGCACTGTCTCTGGGGCCTCCCAGGAGGTGTCAAGTCAGCCTCTGCCTGTGCCCTGCCCAGGGCCACCCAGCATGAGCTACACAGCAATCCGTAGTTGGCTGCTACTTGTGCTGGGCTTGGAGGTGTTCAGGAGAGGCCAAGCTATGAACCAATGCAGACTGCTGCTAGTGCTAGGACTGGGGCCACTTATCAAGATGTATGGGGCATGCTGCTGCTTGTTTTAGAGATTTTAGGAAAGTCCCAAGCATGAAGCTCAAGAGGCCACTTGCATAGAAAAGCCACTGGAAATGGCTTAGATGAGCTTGCAAATAGGGAGGAGGGGTCTCCAGGAACCACAAGGGCAGGGCAAAAGGTGTGAGTCAGGTGCAGGAGATTCAGATTTGGCACCTGCCTGCTGGCTCTGTGGGGGAAGGGCTTGTCAAAGGAACAATGGCTGCTGCCAGCTCTTCTGTTTGGGAGAAAGCTGCCCCTCTAGCTCTCTCCATGATTCCAGGCAAGTTAGTTCCTTCCCAAATGTCCCAGGTTCCTTTCAAGCTGTTGCCCAGCGCTGGGGCTCAGAGAGAGTAATTCTGAGTAAGTCCGTGTTCTGGCCCTTTAAGAGGAACTGCCTGGGACTCCTGCAGCCTGTTCACTCAGTGACCATCCTTACTGTTTTTCACAGCCCGAGGTTGTGGGGACTTCTCTTTCCAGCACTGGAATCCTGGGCTGGGGGGCCTGATGTGGGGCTGGGACCCCTCACTCCTCTGGGAAACCTCCACCAACTGAAATATCCCTCCTGGGGTACCTGGATGTGGGACCACACCGAGTTTCAGCCTAGATTCCACCCCGCGTCTCTACCCCTCCCACCAGTCTCGATGTGTTTCTTCAGTTCCCTCGTTGTAGGACTTCTGTTCAGCTAGATTTCAGGATGTTTTGAATGATAATTGTTCTGTATTTTAGTTGTAATTTTGAAGTGGTTGTAGGAGGTGGTGGGTACCAGGATTACATATACCACCATCTTGTATTTCCTCACAAGTTGCTTTTCTTTTGCTGCTTTCAAGATTCTCTCTTTGTCTTTTGACAGTTCGATTACAATGTGTCTTGGTGTAGGTCTCTTTGGCTATAGACTATGTGGAAGTCATTAAGCTTCTTGTATTCGTATGTGTATTTCCTCAAATGGGGATGTTTTCAGCCATTATTATTTCTTCATTAATCTCTTCTTTCTCTCTCTCTTCTCTCTCTGGAAATCCCACAAAGAGTATATTGGTCTATTTAATGGTGTTTCTAAGTCCATTAAGTTCTATTTACTCTTCTTTAATTTTTTGTTTCTTTTAGCTCCTCAGACTTAATAACGTCAAATCACCTGTCTCTAAGTTCACTGATTCTGTCGTCTGCCCATTTGAGTCTACTTGAACTCCTTTAGTAAACTTTTACATTCAGTTATTGTATTTTTCAGCTCCAGAATTTGGTCTGTTTTTTATAATTTCTATTTCATTGTTGATATTTTCATTTGTTTATATATTGTTTTTCTGAATTTATGTAGTTCTTTGTCCATGCTTTTCTTTAGCTCTTTGATCATATTTAATACAGTTGTTTTAAAGTCTTTATCTACTAAGTCTCATGTGTGTGTTTCTTCAGAGACTGTGTCTGGAGATTAATTTTGTTCCTTTAAGTGGGCCATGTTCCCTGCTTCTTTGTATGCATTGTGATCTTTTGTTGAAAATTGGACATTTGAAAAAAATTCCATTTCTTCCAGTCTTTGAAGACTGGCCTGGAAGACCTATTAGACAGTTGGTCCCTGAGCCTTGATATCACCCCAGGGTAAAGGCTTAAAACCTTCTCAGATCTTTTCTAAGCATGCATACTGTTTGGGGCTGTGTGTCCCCTCCCCCTCCAATTCCTCTTGGCTGCTTTCAAGTGCCTTAATTTCTCTGAGTCTCACCCTAGCTTCTGCTCAGGGCCTTAGATAGTCCAATGTATTTCTCTTCTCATAATCTCTTGCCTCCAGATGTCTGAGTCTGCCATCCCCATGCCATTTTCATGCACTGCAGTAACCGCCACTGCCTTCTGCAGCTTCCAGCCTGAGATCCAAACTATGCTGCCACTCCTGTATGAGCTCCAAGTCAGGAGAGACAGATACCAGTCCCTAGGGCAGCCTACAGGCAGACCAGAACATTGCAGACATTTTCCAGTCTGCTCTTTCTATTTCATCTGTCCATTTCATCTAAATGTTCAAGTGCATTGGCCTGATGTTTATTGTATACTCTTATTAATGTTTAGTTATTGCCTTATCTGTATTTATGGCTCCCTTTTCATTTCTAATATCACTTTTGAGGGTATTGGATGCTTAGCTCATTAAATTATAGATTTCTTTTTATATAACCACACTTAAATCACATTCCCCCAGGCCTGGTTGATAGTGCTTTTAATTGTTACTGAGTTTTAAATGTTTTCCAATTTCCATTGTAATTTTTTACTTGAGACCCTCAAATTCATTAGGTTTATAAATTAAACATTTCCCACATATAAGGTTTCTATAGTTTTTTTAGTTATTGAATTTTAATTGTATTGTGTTGTCATCAGAGACTGTGCTCTGTTATAATATCATTCTGTTTCAATATCCATAATACATTTAATTATTTCCTATAATCCCTCCCTGGAATGTAATCCCCACGAAGAAAGGAATGTACTTTGTTTAGTTCACTACCATGTCCCCACTGTCTAAAATGGTCTTTGGCTTGTAGCAATAACTCAGCACTTGTTGAATAAGAGAATGATTGATGCTGTTAACAACGCTAAACGATCAGAGCCTGTTTCTTCTAGGTGGTCTTTCTCGGCCATTTAGAAGGAGATGCAAATTCCCACAGGTTGCAGTCTATACCCATAGATTTGACTCCATGACTCATGTACATATGTTCCTAAAAAATGTGTACAAAACCAAAGTTCCTGAGCATCAAAGTCCTGGAGAGCTAATTATACAGCATGGTGACTCTAGTTAATAATACTGTATTACATACTGGAAATTTGCTAAGAGAGTAGATCCCAAGCGTTCTGACCACACACAAATAAATGGTAACCATGGAGGTGATGGATATGTTCATTAGCTTGATTGTTGTAATCATTTCACAATATACACATATATCAAAACATCACATCATATAATTTAAAGATGGACAATTTACATTGGTCAAAAAAAGTAGACCAAGGGGGACTGTGTCCTTTACAGAATTAATTTGATTTTTACCTGCCTACTCTCAGCACCCAGGCATCGGTGTGACCCCAGATAAAAGAGGTTGACCATAGCAGAATTGGCAATCCCCATAAAATGGTTTTGTGTCCCATATTTAATGTTCTCCACAAAACCATATTAATGCATTCTGTCAAGCAGTTACAGAGTAGAGACAGCTGGCCATTACTCAGCTTGGTGTATCAAATAGATATTTTTGAAAATATACAAGCTTTGAAGATTTTTATTCTTCAGACAACTTTGGCTTTGAAAACTCTGTATATCTTAAAAGCAGTTTCATAATGTCAGTAGTTTCCTGTGATTGATAGTCACAGCACACAGAGCTCACAGAGACATTAAAAATGTGGCATAGGGAAAAGGGAAAAAAAGCACTTTACAATATTGGATTCTGTAGCAGTAAGTAATCTGCTCTTGGCTTTCCTTCCCTTTACTGAGGGTTTTTTTTTCTCCTCTGCTGAAAGGTCTGTGTTTTATTACATTCCAGTTTTGGACATACTAATAAAAAAATATTTTTTTCTATGCTTGCCAGAATCCTATTTCTCAACATAGACAGGATTATTGGATAAGTGCTGTAATTCTGTTTCTCTTTGGAATGCTGAAACCTCAAATTAAAAAAAAGGAACACATAAAAAATTGGCAATATGTAGGGATACCAGATAGAACACTGACATTGGCAGGTCTCTTCTGGGGGCAATGGGGATGCTTGAGTATTGTATTCACACTCACAGAGGGGGAGGTACTTTGATTGCTGAGCGTGTTCACTGAATGTAAGGGCTGAGTGATACAGAGAAGCAATGAGACGGTATGTGGATCATTTTGGGAAACCCAGAGTGGTTATTCTTCCCAAATGTGTAAATAAGTTATTATTTTTCCTAACTAGACTGTCCTGTGAATAAGTTACAGAAGGATAGCTGCTATTACAAATGACCTGAGAATGTAATACTTGTCACAGAAATTCATGTCTTGCTTGGTAACTCTCTGGGATGGGCATTCATGTTGCCAGGGTGGCTCTCTTGAACTGATTCACTCAGGAACCCAGGCTCCTTCCATCTTGTGGCTCTAGAGCAGGGATTAGCAATTATTTTGGTAAAGAACCAGATAGTAAATATTTGAGGCTTTCCATGCTCTATGGTCTCTGTCCCAATTGCTTAACACTACCATTAAACCATGCAAGCAGCCATAGGCAACAAATACATGAATGGGTGTGACTGTGTTCCAATAAGACATTATTTACAAAAAGAGGTAGCAGACTGGATTTGGCTCTTAAGGCAGAGTTTGCAGACACCTGCCCCAAAGCCTGGTCATTCTCTTCTGTTTCAGCAGAGAAAGGGAAGGAACATGGAGAAACAAGTGTGGAGGTTTCCACAGGAAAGGCCTGGAAGTAACATATAATTTTCCCATGTGTCCCATTGGCTAGAAGTCAGGTTTATGATGACACCCAATTGCCAAGGAGGTTGGGAAATGTTGTTGAGCTGTGTGCCAGGAAGAAGAGGAAACACACTGGTGAACAGATGGCAGGCAATCTTTACCATGTCCAGTATAACAGAAAATCCAACACTGGAATTCAAGGTCCATCCTCAAACTGTCCTACCACGTTCTCAAACATAGGGCTCAAAAGGCATGGTTTTGTAATCAGACATACGTGGGTTTGAATCATAACTAGGCCACTTTCTTGCTATGTACCCCTGGGGAATTTCTTTAGCCAGTCTGTGTCTCAGTCATCACCTGGAAAATGAGAGTAATTATGGCTCATAGGGCCATTGTGAATGTTAAGTAAAAATGGTGACTATCACTTCATAAATGTATAATAAATAGTAACTATTATCCTTATAATCTGAACAATGACTTGCCCTACTTTCTGGTAGAGTATGATTTAACCCTTTGCTGCTGGGCTTTAAGTTCCTGATCCAGTGCTTACTGTGTAATGTTAGAGAAATTATTTAACCTTTCCGTGCCTCAGTTTCTTCACTTATAAAATTATGACAATAATAGCACCTACTTAGTGTTGCTGTGATGACTAAATGATTTAACATGTGTGAAATCATAGGTGCCTGGACTTAATACTCAATAATGGTATCTCTAATTATTATTTTGATACACTGATTCCTGGCATCCAAAGGGCATGCTAATAATAAAAATCATTATATATTAATATCCATTAATTCATTCATTTAGCATATATTGAACACTTAAGGGCCAAATTCTGTGCCAGGCTCTGATATATTGAACACTTAAATTCTGTGCCAGGCTCTGAGGATATAAATGGTGAATCAGCCTGACATGATTCCTGTCTTCATTGAGCTTACAGTGAGTTTGCTAATAGATCGTCACATATTATTTTGCGATTGAGCAGTCCCTGCAGTGAGCCCTTTTAACATGTTATCTACTTTTATCCTTTGCGATAACTCTATAAAATTAGATATTATTATCTTTATTTTAAGACAAGGTAAGAGATTTAGAGACCAAGTAATTTGAGCAAGGTCACAAAGCTAGTAAATGGAAGAGATGGTATTTGAAATTATATCCCTCAAACTCAAATGCCAGTGGTCTTAACAATCATGCTGGGCTGTCAGATCTGGCCACATAAAAAGATTTGCCTGGCAAAGTGTACACTGTTTAACGAGAATGAGGGTTGGAGGTGGGGGGCAAGGAGAGGGCTGTGATGGTGAGGGTGGCCTCTTGGCTTCTTTGGGAATTTAGTTTCATCTCTGAGCCATTTATGACAGCAAATGCCTTCTCTACTTGGATGACTTCAAACATCCCCCAGGATTAGAAACATGTACTCTTATCAACCAGTCTTGGTTCCCATCTGTAGGAGAGCTGGACTTTTCAATTTAACCACTGGCTTAAAAAATGTGGGGGAAAAAAATAACACAAAGAAATCTACTGTCTCTACCCTTCTTTAAAATGATGAATGCTGTTTTAAGGCAAATCCATCATTGGTCACTTGAGGGAGGAAATGTCAAGAAAAGTTATGGTTTGTTAGCTTTTACTTCTTGACATTATACAAGAAAGTAATTGAAGTACAACAAACGCCGTGTTGTTTTACCTCATCTATTTATATAGTGATCTGACAAGATGAATATATATGTTACTGTGGATTTGGAAAAAAAGTGACACAGGCCCTATGATTCATTCTATTGTCTTATCAGTGCTGATCAAATGTGCTTTCCCTCAAGAAAACACATGGCAGAGGAACTGGGATTCTTTCATGTAGATCCCTGGTTATTAAACAATCGAACTCATTCAACCCTTCTCCCCATTAACCTCTTATCTCAAGTTCTTAGAGCTTTAACATGGATGTATAATAAAAACATGCACAAATCCAATTCAATACAACACATGTTTATTTAGCACTCACTGCGCCCCAGATACTATGCCAAACACAGATGCCATTAATTCACAATCTGTGGTGATTCAAATGGAGCCTGGGCTAAGTGTTACAATTATACCATTTATGACAAAAAAGAAGAAAAAAGGGGTCTGCTAAGCAAATCAGCAAGGTAAATCTTACTATATATTATGTTATGCTCCTGAAAACCCATAGGTAAATCCGATTTTAAATGCACAAGGAGATCTTGCTGTTCAGAGAATTTTATAATAATGTTCCTGGAGCATATATAATCACTGACAAATAAGGATTTTCAAGTTAGATGTTTAAAAAGTAAAAACGACCACTTTATTGAGGGATATTATGTGACGACTACTATGAAAAATCTCAAGGCTTGTTTCTATGACAGCCATGATCTCTCGGGTTGGGCAGTCTGGTTGTCAAGCAACTTAAAGAGAAGAGACACATTAAATTGTTATTATTTTTTCTTCTGAAAGGTGTCAGCCACAAAACAAAGGTACAGAGCTCCTTATTCTGTGGTAAAGATCTGTTCTTCCCAGAGACTGCTGGAGAAAAAAAGAGATACTAAAGCTATATTTAATAGGAAGAGGCAGGATGAGCTTTCGGTGTGTCTTAACCTTTTTATTTTGCTGAAATTGCTTTAGAAAGTAGGCTGGGATCTGAAGTGAGTTATCCAGGGGGTATAACATTAAGAATTATGAGACAATATCTCCTGTGGAAAGAATATAGTAAGATGATGTTACTTTGCATTCGGTTACTCTGTGTTTTATAGTCCCTTTACTGAAACCAGTCTCCTTGCATGTGTTTCTGTCTGTATATAAATGGGCTGACAGATCTGACTCCAGAGAGTTTGAATTAGGGCCATCGTTTATATGTCAGTACTGTGTAGTAAGGAATTTGACTTTGCCCAAAGAGAGGTCTGGCTCTTCCCTCAGCTTCTGGGAGGTAATATTTGTCATAGAACGATTGGAGTGTTTTTGCCTAGGGTGGAGACTGGCCATGCCAGAAAGACCAACCATGTGATTTATGGTGGGGGTTTGGGTCACATGCTATCCCTTGACTTGGAGACTGAGTTTAACAGCTTGGGAAATTATGATTATGTTGAAAAAACTTTGAAAATGTAAGCTTGGGTGAGCTTCCCTGGTTGGCACTACTTTGTACATATTGTCATATATTAATACTGGGAGGGTTATGTGCCCTGATCCCAAGGGAGACTTCACATTTGTAACCCTCTCAAACTCTGCCCTAATCGTCTATTTTGGCTGATTTTAATGCTTTCCTTGTAATAAATCATAACTGTGAGTATTATAGCTCTCAATGCATTCTGTAAGTTCTCCTAGAGAATTATTAAAACTGAGAGTGGTTTTGGAAACCCTCCCAGACTTGTAATTGGTGTCATAAGTGAAGGGAGTCTTGGGAACTCTTCCCTCTTACATTGCAGTTTGACTAACTATGGTTAAGTACCAACCGAAAGAGGTCTATTGACATGCAAATGTGTCCAGTTACACATAGCAACGATACCAGGCCTCAAAAACCCCCTCAAGCAAGAAAATTCACTTGGAGGTACTAGTAAAATAATCTAAATTTGGTAAGTTTAGGAAAACGGCATAAACAGACCTCTTTTATGCCACCATTTAAAATTGGAACAATCTTAACGGTTTCAGAAGATGCAAACTTAAATACCGTAAAGGCCCAGGCAGGTAACCTAAGTAAGTGAAGCCCTAGGTGAGATTTGTGAACTGAGGAACATATACCTCGTCTAAAGGCACTCAGAGTTAACAAAAAATTTAAAACAGTATAAGGACTGCAAACAATGTCGGCAGCAGAAGCTTCCAAGGGGCTATCAGTTTGCCTCTTCTCTGTAATCTGAAGGCTCCCGTTTTGAATTAGTCACTTGTAAATGAATATTATAAGACTAATCAAATATTCTATTTCCAGTTCATTTTAAGTCAGTTTTGCTGGATTTTAGCCATTCAACTAAATTTATTTCAAACTTATTGACATAGAGTTGTCCATAACATCTTCTTATGATCTTTTAAATATTTATAGAATCTGTAGTAATGCCTCATTTTATACTTATGACTTTGATTATTTGTGTCCACTATCTATTTTTCTTAGAGTCTTATTGTGGGTTTATCAACTTGGGTAGTTTCTCCAAGAATCAGTTTTTGGCTTTGTTGGTTTTCTTTATTGATGTCTGTTTACTATTTTGTTAATTTATCTTCCTATATATCTTTATATCTCTTTTGTTTTTCTTTTTCTATCTTATTGACATATATGCTTAACTCTTGATTGTCCATCTTTATCTTTTTCTAATAAAGCTATAATTTTTATTTTTTTTAAATGTTTTTATTGATTTGAGAGAGAGAGGAAAGGAGAGAGAGAGGGAGAGGGGGAGAGAGATAAACATAGATGTGAGAGAGAAACATTGATTGGCTGCCTCCTGCATGCACCCCATTTGGGGATCAGACCCTCAACCTGGGTACATGCCCCAACTGGGAATCTAACTGGTGACCTTTTGGTGCACAGGATGATGCCCAACCAACTGAGCTGCACCGGCCAGGGCTAAAGCTATTATTATTATTATTTTTTAAAGCATGGGCTTATCTGCAGCTCATAAGTATTGATGTCTACACATAAATAGTTTATTCTCTATTAGTTTTGTTATCATTCAGTTAAAATATATTCTCATTGTCATTTTTTGAACTATAGATTATTTAGAAGTGTGTTTTTAAACTTTCAAACTTATGGATTTCTCTAGCTTATGTTTTGTAATTGATATCTAACTTCATTGTAATAAAGTCAAAAAATATACTATGGCCTGGCCAGCGTGGCTCAGCAGTTGAGCATTGGCCTATGAACCAGGAGTTCAAGGTTTGATTCCCAACCAGGGCACATGGCCGGGTTGTGGGCTCCATCCCCAGCAGGGGGCGTGCAGGAGGCAGCTGATCAATGACTCTCCCATCATTGATGTTTCTATCTCTCTCTCCCTCTCCCTTCCTGTCTCTGAAATCAATACAGGCACATTTAAAAACAACAAACAACAAAAAACATACTATGATGATTTCAATCCTTAGAAATTTGGGGGGACTTGCTTTATGGACCAGCAATATTTATAAACATTCCATATGTTCTTGGAATCTGTGTTTTCTATAGTTATTGGTTGAAGTGTCTAGAGCTGTCACATTAAGTCAACTTGGTAATTGTTTTTTTCAATCTTCGGGATCTTTACTGATTTTTGTTTGTTCTGTAACCTTTCACTGAAATATCCCACTGTCGTCGTGTTTTTTCTCATTTTTATTTTGTCAGTTTTTGCTTTTTATATTATGAAGATATGTTATTAGGTACATACAAATTTCTTGTTACTATATCTTCAGGATAAATTAAAAATTTTATCATTAGGATAAAGCATTTTGCATTAAATTGTACTTGGTCTGATATTAACATAGCTTTAAAAAACTTCATGCTTACGATGGACCTGGAGAGCATTATGCTAAGTGAAATAAGCCAGTCAGAGAAAGACAAGTACCATATGATTTCACTCATATGTGGAATCTAACAAACAAAATGAACTAACAAGCAAAATAGTGACAGACTTATAGAGAGCACGCTGACAGCTGCACAGTGGGGTGGGGGAGGCTGGGGGTAGAGGGACTGAGCAAAAAAGAAAAAAGAGAGAGAAAAAACTCATGAACGTGGACAACAGTGTGGTGATTGCCAGTGGGGAGGGGTGATGGAGGGAGGTAGAGGAAGGTGTGAGAGGGATACACCCATTGGCACGTCTACAACAGATGATGTAGAGTTGTGCACCCAAAACCTTATAATCTTGTTAACCAGTATCACCCCAATAAATTCAATAAAAAGAAAAAAATATAATGCTTATATAGTATATTTTCTGCCCTCTTTTGGTAACTTTCTATATTCTTATGTTTTAGATGACTTTTTTGTAAACAAATTATAATTTTAAAATATCCAGTTGAAGTTATTTATCATTTAATTAGAGTTATTTGTCCATCTATATTTAATATAATTACTGATATATCTGAGTTTAAATCTACAATCTTACTACATGTCTGCTATTTGTTCTACATGTTCTATGTTTATTTTTACCTCCTTTCTTATATTCTTTTGTATTGATAAAATAGTTTATTATTATTTTATCTCCTCGACTCGTTTGGAAGTTATACATTATTATGTTATATGTTACAGAGGTAGTATTTGCAATGCCAATATCTATATTGTACAAGGAACTTTTTTTAATTAACAAGAAAGTGATGGAGAGCACAGAAGAAAGAAGAAGATTATCTACGGCGATTTCCAGATGGGTGGTTCACAAGTATGTGAATGGACACTCAACCTAATTTGCAGTCAGAGAAATACAGCTTAAGACGACAAGGAGATACCGCTTTATACCCATACAATTTGTAAGCATTAAGATGTATTTGGATAATGCCAAATGTTGGCAAGGATGTGGAAAATTGGCAAATTGTATGTACTGCTTAGGTCATTTAAACGTATTCGGGTGTTCTTAAGCATAAACCAGCAGTATTTAGTAAAATTAAGCATTGTACAACCCAGCAATCCCGCTCTTGGGTAAAAACCTCAGTGTAGTTTTGACTGGTGTACCCAGTGGTTAGAGCACCAGCCCATGCACCGGAGGGTTGTGGGTTTGATTCCCAGTCAAGGGCACGTACCTGGGTTGCAGGTTCAATGCCTGGCTCGTGCAGGAGGCAACCAATGGATGTGTCTCTCTCACATCGATGTTTTTTTCTCTCTCTCTCTCCCCACCCCCTTCCCTTTCACTCTAAAAATTAATGGAAAAAATATCTTTGGGTGAAGAGTAACAAAAAACAACCAACCTCAGTGTACCAGGGACATGTGTGAAGATGCTCATCATAGCATTCTTTAGAGGCAGGAAGGAAGTGGAAACAACCTAAATGTCTATCAACAAGGAACTAGATTTTAAAAAATGGTAGATGCATACTGTAGATTATCACTCAGCAGTTAAAAGCAACGAGAGTCAATAAATCATAAGAATAGCACTGAGTGAAAAAAGTAAGAAACAGAATTGGGTCTAGGGAAAAAAAAAAGCCATACAGAACAATGTTATTTATTTTTCAAAGGCACAAGCAAATGTGAGCACATTTACCAAACATATTATTAGAGTGGTTGTCCCCATAGGGTTATAGGGAATGGGAGAGGAGGGGTCACGGTGAAGGCAAAATATAATGAAGTGAAATCAAACAGGACCAGGGTTTGTATGGGCCTGTGACAGTACAGTGATACCAAGGAGCATGATTCATTCAATTCAAGAGGAGAGTTGCTTTGCGTCAGTGATTTGAAAATCCAAGTCATTCAGGTTCCAATTTTTGCCATATTTGCAGAACTACTAGACAGTGCACTTAATATATCCTTTAAATAGCCTCATTTAAAGCATAAATCTCTTATTTTAAAAGGAATCTTTATGTCACCCCTATAAATGGAAAACTAGTACATTTTCCTAGTAAATAGAAGGGATCTGTAAAAATACATGGGAACCAAACAGTGCTCTAAAGCTCTGGCTGGACACCGTGCCTGCCCAAGGCTGAGTCTGAGATCAACCTCTGGGAGGAAGGGAGATTAGCAAGGCTAGAGAGTCACTGAAGATAAATTAACACTTCCCTACAACATTTCTTTTCTTTATAGTCAAGAGAGGGAAAGAAAATTGAGAAGGGAATATAACTTTATACACTGTGCTTCCGAAATATTTAAGGCCATTAGCTGCCATTTAGAGCAATGCCCAAAGTTATCTTGAGATCCACCAGTGTTACATGCCCCACACTTTGGGAAACATGGGAGTTGATGGTTGCTAAGGTCTTTTTCCAGCTTTAACTTTCTGAAATTGCATGAAATTAAGAAAGGCAGTCTCATTTTGAATGAGGAAAAATGCCTGGTAAAAAGCCACTGTGCGACTGAATGGATTCCCAAGAGAGGAAACAGGGCTTGATTGCAAAAATGCTAAAATGCTGCTGTTGCTGCAGAGACTAGCCTTGGAGGGTTGCATCAAATCTTCTGAATTGTTCCCACTTCACAGAATTTTGGAAATGCTACGTGAGCACCGGGGATGATGGGTTGACTCTTACGGGACGGGGTTGGTTGATGAGTATTTTCAGCGAGGCAGTTTGGAGCTGGGCTGTGCAGGGTGAAAAAAGGTAGACGTGAAAGGCAAGAATTCCTGGAACGTGGGGCCCACTAGTCTGTGACTTATTTAGCAGTTTCCAAAATAATGATTGATGTAGGATGGCACACTGAATATGCTCTCTTGATCCATGGAGGGAATAGAGATTATTTACCATGAGTTCTTCCTGACCTTATGAAGACTATTTAGGTTGCAAGTGACAGAAACCTAATAAGCAAGAAAGTGACAAAATGTTCCCAGGACTGCCCTGCTTTCCTCTTCTAGAGACACAAGCTCCATGTGGGCAGGGGCCATGTCTTTTTTTTTTTTAAATATGTTTGTATTGATTTCAGAAAGAGGAAGGGAGAGGGGGGGAGAGAAACATTGATATGAGAGAAAATCATCATCAATTGGCTGTCTCTTGCATACACCCTACCCGGGATGGAGCCTGCAACCTGGACATGTGCCCTGACCTGGAATCAAACCGGTGACCTTTCAGTGCACAGGACAACTCCCAACCAACTGAGCCGCACTGGCCAGGGCTATTACTATTCTTTATCAGGCTCTCTTTTATTACTGTATATCCAGTGTCTACCACAATGTCTGGCAATTGCAGTTACTTAATAGATCAGTATTGAGTAGATTAGAACTATTTCTCAAAGCCCTGCTGACAAAGATGGGACTTCCAGGGGGTTGGAAGAAAAGACAATTTTCCTCTTTGGTGGTGTTTCGCTGAGCTGCAGACTGGGTGAGTCCAGGAAGGTCTGTGTGTGGTGGGTGAGGGTGGGGAGGGGGTGGTAGAAAATTTCAAGGAGCCCGGGAACCTAAGGTTTAGTCTTGGCTTTGTCATAGCTTTGTGGCTTTGGAAAGTCTTTTATCTTCTTTTGGCTTCTTCAGTGACCAAATAAAGGGACTGGATTAAGATATGACTAGCATTTTCTGTAGTTCAAGGGAAGACCTTATGAACAGCAGCAGCAGTAGAAGAGACTGGCAATGTGCCTGGATAGTGGGGTGAATTTTGGAAATTGATTTTCAAGAGTTTTGACTTTCTGAAGAAATGCTAACGACTGAGAGACTTTTCAACCCACCTGTAGTGGAAGTAGGGCTGGCCAGTTCATTACCTTTGAGAAAGGAATTTAAAATGTTCCTTTCAACTGTAGGCAGAAATATTTCTAATTCGCTTTTCAAAGGTGGATGCTTTGCAATATGTTAAGAAGCTCACTTTTCATTACACACATGGCAGACATTCGACCCTCTGTGTAAATATTGCCCCGTAAATTAATCAAACATTGACCGGAAACTGACAAATATCAGGAGCTTATTGGCTGCGTCAAGGATGGGACCAGATGGTACCTTCCCTCAGGGAGTGTCAATCTGGCGGTGCGGAATGGAAGATCATTTAGGTCTAGGCAGGAAAACAGAGCACCTCGAAGTATGTAAAAGGAGGGAATTTAATGGAGAAAGTGGTTACACAGATGATGGCATTGTTGCGAAGCCAGCAGGGGGTAATGCGATGACTCCGGACACGATACTAGGACGGCTTTTAGAGGCATGGAAGAAGGAATGGCTCACGGTCAGTGAGAACTTCCATGGGAGGTGGTGGGAATTAGGCTAGAAAGGCTCCGAGTAAGGCGAGAAAATTCACCGGACGGTGGTGCGCCATGAAAAGGCCTGGAGGACATACCATCTAGTAAGGAAATAAGAAATGTGCTGGCGAGAGGGCCACCAGCATCCCTGGAAGCCTGGCGGAGGCTCCTCGGCAGGCCAGGGCTAACTGGAGGAGCCGCCATCACAGAGCTGGCTTATCAGTAGCCGTGAGATAGCTGGCACGCTGGGAAAATAGGGGCCCAATGGTGACATTAAACCTTAGGTAGACACAATTACTGTCATGAATTGAAAGGTCGGAGGAGCAACCAGGAAGGTCCTTTTGCTGAAGACAGTTAATGGAAAATGGCATCTCCAGGGGCAAAAAAGATGAGCAGCCAGTAAATATACCTCTGAGTCAGTACAATCCAAAGAAATCAAGAATGGGTGATCAGGGGGAGGCTGAGAGCAATCACTCACGATAAGAAGGCACGACCTTTGCCTATTTTTGCCAGACCTAAGCCAGTTTTGGAACCTGAAACCCAGTGAGAGGCCAGTTTTCCAGGAGGAAGGACCCTGCAACATAATGGCAAATACACATGGTAATGAATCCTCCAGGCTTCCCCCAAAGGGACTCACAGCCCTTTCCCTCGGTCACCATACACCCGGGAAAGAGGAATGCTGAAACATTTCAAGGAACGTTGGACACAGGATCCCCACTGACATTGATACTTAGAGGCCAAAGTATCTTCATGACTCCCCCTTGACCCCTCTTAGAGTGGGTACATATGGGACCAGAGTTGAGGTCCTAGCTATAGTCCAGCTCACAATCCATGATGTCTGTGGATTCATCCAGTCATCATGCCCCAATTTCATATGTAAAATTGGTATAGACATACTCCACAGTTGGTTTAACTCACACATTCAGTCCTTGGTCTATAGGGTAGGTATCACCATAGTGGGGAAAGGCAAGTCTCCTACTTCCCAACCCTGGCAAAGATAGTCAATTAAATATAATGCCTCATCTGAAGGGGGTGACGGAAACGAGTGCCACTCTAAAGACCTAAAGAACGCAAGTTAATTATGTCCTATCTCCATTTAGTCCATGAATCTGTCCCTGTGAAAATCAGATGGGTTACAGAATATGACAGTGAGCTACTGCAACCTCAACCATCGCAGCTTCTGTGTCAGATGTGGTCTCTTTGCTAGAGCACATTAAAAGGCCATCATATTCTAAAATAATGTAGTAATAGAAAATTTGAGATTCTGTAAAGTTACCAGACCAGGAGCCCATTACCATTGAAAAGATCATTTGTTGTTCAGTTCTCAAGAGGAGGGAGCATGTCACACCCCGGGGGTGGAGGCCCATGGGAAAGCAGCAGGGTCAGTCAGGAGGCAGAGCCACTGGGCAAAATGTGGGCAACAGTCTTCATGTGGTTTCCTCAAGAAGGAGCCAGGTAGCGGGGGTGGGAGGGTGGGGGGTGGACTGGGGAAGGGCAGGGTAAGTAGGCTTAGAATAGACTAATTTGAACAATTCCAGCAGGCTCCAGGACACAGGATCTGTCCCTAGTTGTCTGGTACCTGGCCCTAGGGTGATTAGGAAGGATGAAGGTCCCAGAGTGTGAGAGCCCAATAAAGGAGTTGGTTGAGGGTGTGGGCACTGGATGGCTTGGTGTGCATTTGAAAAGCACGCTAGTGAGCAAGTTAATTACCATCTCTAGGAACTGGCTAATCCTTCAAGGGCTAGTCCCTCCGGAGTCAGCTAGCTAGGCCTCAGATGCCAGAGCATCAAAATACAGAAAATAGAAGACATAGTTAATACATACAGACACATCATCTGTGACCATTGAATGGGTCCTTTTCATTATCAGAAAAAAGAATCAGAACCAGTCTGCATTCACAGGGAATGGTCAATAGTTTGCATTTACAGTTGGCTCCAGGACTATGTTAACTCTCTGCCTTCTATCATAATACATTCGGGATAGACCTGGGCTGTTCGAACATTCCACAGACTATCACACTGGTCCACTATATTGATAACATCATGGTCTTCAGACTATATAAACAAGAAATGGTTAACATGTTGGAAGCTTTGCAAACACAATCTAGAGGGTGACATAAAAATCTATGAAGATCTAGGGGCCTGTCATATCAGTAGCATTATTTAAGGGTCAATTTGTCTGAGGGCATGGCTGTTCAAAGTTGGGGGTAAAAAGGTCTGCTTACCCCAACTAGGGACAGCTTTGTTGGGTACACCCACCTTTAGGACTCTTCACAGACTTGCCAAAATCCCTTTTGAGATCTCATCACAGCTTGACCTCTCCCTCTACTGAACCTCCTCCTTCCTTCCTTCCTTCCTTCCTTCCTTCCTTCCTTCCTTCCTTCCTTCCTTCCTTCCTTCCTTCCTTCCTTCCTTCCTTCCTTCCCTCCCTCCCTCCCTCCCTCCCTCCCTCCCTCCCTCCCTCCCCTTCTCTGGGGTTAATCCCAAGAGTACTTCCTAATCAGTCTCCTATACCCTAATCTCCATTTTAGAATCTGCTTCCTGGGAAACCCAATTTACAACAAAAGACATTTCCTTCATTACTATTCAAGCATCAGATGCTCACAGAAGCACAGGTCTATGAGGACAGATGGAAAAGAAGCCTTGTAAAACAAATGGAAACAAATGAGAGCTATTTTAGGAATGTCAATCATTGCTTTCTGTGCCCACACCTTCACCCATATCCCCAGCTGAAGGCTGGCAGTGGCATGTTTGTACCATGTGACCCAATTCGTCTCACCAAGTCGACGGCACTAGCGGTGAGTACTTGATCCAATGGTCATTCATTCACTGGTTGGCCAATGATAAATAATTTGAGTGGTCTGGTGTGGACACATGATGGGGCAGGTGTAGGCTACAGCTTAGGAAGAGAGTAGGATATCCAGGGTGTCCCCCCAAAATGTATACACACTTTGAATAATTATTAATTCCAATGGGTTAAATCTAAAAAGAAAGAAACATCAATTGAGCTATCAGCTGTTAAGTGTGTATACATTTTGGGAGGACACCCTGTAGAATGGAAAGAAGTTGAGGCGAGGAGAGGGAGAGGAGCCTTGGTTCTTCCCAGCCTCTCAAATTCAGGTCCTGTAGGTCCTAGCTGTACTGGTTCTTACCTTTGGGTTCCATGAGGTACTTCTGAAAATTTTCCTCAATTGAGCTTGATTGAGTGGATTTCTCTATTTTACAACTGAAAGAGCCTGCCTAGAATTAGAGCTTGAGGGGCATCCCTTCCTGTTTGGTTCATCATGTCACTTTCTTGTATTATTAGATATGCTCAGTGTATTGTTTTTTCCTCTCCACTTAGACTGTGAGCTCTTTGAGGTCAGCGTTCTGTATATTGTAGGGAAGCCTAATGATAATAGTAAGAGTAAAAATAATAGTACTTGTAATAATAGTTCACATTAACTTAGATTTTACTATGTGCCAGACACTGGGCTAGGTGCTTTGCAGGTGCTACCTTTAGTACCAAACGCTCAATTGTGAGCTGTCGTCATCATCATTAATAATAACCTTCACCTACTTACCCTGAGGGTAAAACCAGAGGAAATGAACTTGCAATACAGCTGAAGAGAGAAAAGAAAGAATTTATTCCTTTTAGTGTAGTATTTTTCCCCCCAAAGATTTTTAAAAATTGATTTTTAGAAAGAGAGGAAGGGAGAGGGAGACAGAGAGAAACATCAATGTGAGAGTAAAATGTCTATTGGCTGCTTCCTGCACAACTCCCACTGGGGATCAGCCCAAAACCCGGCACGTGCCCTGATAGGGAATCCAGCCGGCAATCTTTCAGTGCACAGGACCATGGCCAACCAACTGAGCAACACTGGCCAGGGCTTAGTGTAATATTTTTTAAATTAAGATTTCCTTTTCTTTCTTTCTTTTTTTTACTTTTTTTTTTTTTAATCTTCACCCAAGGCTGTTTTCCCCCCATTGCTTTTCAGAGAGAGTAGAAGTGAGAGAGAGAGAAATGTAGATGTGAGAGAGACACATAGATTGGTTGACCCTTACACGTGCCCCTACCAGGGTTAGGGATGAATCGAACCTGCAACCAAGGTATGTGCCCTTGACTGGAATCAAACCTAGGACCCTTCAGTCCACCCGGGTGCTCTAACCACTGAGCCAAAGCAGCTAGGGCTAGATTTCCTTTTCTTGGAAACCTGAATTAGAAAATAGGAAGTCACCTTTATTTTTACTGTTCATGATAACCACTGCTAGTACTTTGGTGCATATCCTTTTGTTCACACACACACACAGACACATTCTATTTTGTAACATTTTCCCCTACACAATCGGACAGTATGAACACGTTATAGGCTATTAAATATGCTTTTAGGCAGGATTTTCTAAGAACTGTGAGTAATTCTGTGGATGGTAAGTATTGAGGAAGCAACGGAACAAAGGGCCCTGGGGGAACGGCAAACTCTCCTGCCCTGGGGAGGGTGCATTTCTGCCTGGAACAGGGGAATTTTGGCACTATGTTTCCAAAATTCTTCCGAACACAAGAAATTCTTGCACCTCCTTCCTTCACCTTGTTTTTGAAAATTTTGCGTTTGGACACCTCCGGGATCCTGAGGATTGGTGGTTGCGGCTAGTCAGCACGGGGTCTGGGCTCTGGGCCAGGCCCCATGGCCCGCGTCTCCTGGGCCTGCCTCTCGCTTCGCCCCTTCCTTTCCCTGCGCAACGCCAGCAGCCACCAGCAGATGGCGCCGTGAGCAAGTGCGTCTGCCTAGGTGTGATTTACACAAGCCCTTGAAGGTTTTAAATATTTATCCACAAAATTCAATAAAGCTGTTCATCAAATCTAATGCTTAGAATTTGGGCAGCCCATGAAAATATTATAATATTTTGCCTGAGGTTCCAGAATCCTCTTCTGTGTGGTGTGTTTGTATACTCAGACTCCTGACACTTGTTTATCACCAGCAGGAAGGAATTCATGTTACATATTGGAGATTTCGCAAGAGATCGGGCCCGGGAAACCTTCCTAAATTTCTTCGCTAGATATTGCAGGGATCGTGAGCCCCTTACCTGACTGAGAAGTCAGCGAGGTGAGGCACAAGTTTGACCCATCTCTGTGTCCTCAGCACCCAGAAAGTGCCTGGCAGAGAGGAACAGCTCCAGGAAAAAATTAATTCAGGAAGAGGGCAGGTGGATAAGGCTACTTTTTTTTTTGAAGGTGTATGTGTGCGTGTGCGCACATGCATACACATGCACATATGTGTACGGGGGAGGGGTTAACAGTTAATGATAACCATCCATTAACCTGATGTGTGTGTATTGGCCCCTATGGAGAGTTTGGAAATGCATCTCGTTGTTACAATGATTGGATGAGGGGCTGGGTAAGAGGGGGACCCCACTGACATTTAGTGGGCAGAGCCCAAGGATGCTGAACCTTCAGGGAACAGTTCAGCACAAAGAACTGTCTTGTCTAAAATGCCATTTCCTCCCCCTTTAAGAAGTCCTGTAAGGCTTCTTTCTAGCTGGCAATGTTCCACAAGCCTCGGAACTTCTCTGGGCATCAGTTTTCCTCATCTGTGAAATGGAGGTATAAACATTTAGCTGGATTACCTCATAGAATTGTGGGCTTCAAATAAGTAACATAAGTTATTTTTACCAATTATAAAGCACTGTATCCCATAGCAACCTTCTCCGTCCATAGGGAAGTTTCACCCATAAGCCTGGCCTCCTTGACCACGGAGCTCCAACTAGTTGAGGCCTGAGTCACACAGGTAGGACTCAAACCTGTTCCTATCTGAGTCATCGCCATCTCAGTTACTAGCTCCACTCTCCTCTCAGTTGCTCAAGCCCCAGATCAGAGCCATCTTTGGTTCTGATTTTTCTTTCACCCGCTCCACCCCAAGTCCAGTCTCTCAGCATTCATATCTATTTTCTGTTAAACACTTAGCTCAAATCTGTCTCTTCACCTTTGCTACTTCTGCCCCAGCCAGCTGTGGCCTCTGACCCCCTAGTGAACCACTGAGGACCACAGGGTTCCCACTCTTGTCCTCACTGTGACAGCAGCCAGAGTGATCTTCTAAAGATGCCCATCAGATTATGTCATTTCCCAGCTTAAAACCCTCCACTGACTTCCCACCTCCCTTGGAATTACAGCCACACCTTTCATTGGATTATAAGGCTTTGCATGCTCTGGTGTCTTCTAATGCCCTTTGGAACCTTAGCGCATAACACCGTCTCTGCTCACCACAGAGCACTGACATTCTTTCTGATTTCCAAACTACCCAACTCTTGCCTCAGGGATTTTGCCCTTACTGTTCCCTCTACCCAGAACATTCTTTTCCAGGTCTTTTATGTCTTCAAATCTCAGTTCAAATGTCCTTCCTCAGAGAGGCTTCAGCTGGCTCCTCATGCCAACCAGTCCCACTAGGCATTTTCTATCCTATTACCCTGTTTAATTTCGTTTACGGTGCTTATCACCCTCTGAATTGATCTCGTTGGTTTTTATCTGTCCGTTTATTAGAATGTGACTGTCACAGGTACTCTCTCTGACGTGTCCCTGCTGGGTTCCTAGAATCTAGAACACTGCCTAGAACATAGCTAGAGCTTTAGTAGTTGTTTCCTGATGAACACAAGGGGAGTCTGGCTTAGGGTTTCTCATGCGGTTGCAGTGAAGCCGTTGACCAGCCTTCGTCACCTGAAGGCTTGGCTGGGGCTGGAGGGTGTGCTTCCAGAATGGTTCACCTGCGTGGCTGTTGGCTGGAGGCCTCAGTTCCTGGCCACATGGGCCTCTGCCCAGAGCTGCTCATGACACCGAACAAGCTGTCTGAGAGAGGGTAAAGGGGACCTCATCACCCATTGTCACTTTAGTCATACTCTTTTTGTTAGAAGAGACTCACTAAGTCCAGCGCACGCTCAAGGGGAGGATGTTATCAGAAGCCACCCTTTAGAGTGAGGTGTGTTGAATAATTGGCAGATGTATTTTAAAACTACCATGTGAGGTCATCAGATCCTAAGCCTAGTGCTCTTTCCTGAACTGAAATACCTCTCCACCAGGCTTTATCCAACCCTTTAAAGCATGCCATTGGTGACAAGGTAGCAAGAGGTAAAAATAGGGATGGTTCAACCCAACTAGCCCCGCCTCTGAACCGAAACAAAAGAGACTCAGCCTAGGGTGTGGGGGGGCAGCATCCTTTGGTCTATAAACGAGGGCCTGGGAAACACACATAATTCTGATTTTTGTCCCCTCTTCATACAGACTTCACGTCTTTCAATACCGGTATTTGCTGGCGGGTGGTACAGATATCAGCTTGGCCCTCAAGCTACACACACAAAAATGAGGCCCCAGTGATAACAACACAGAAAATCCAAAGCCAAGGGAAACTTGTCTCTGAGAATCCTTGTTAATTGAAGTAATTAAATCAGCAGGAAGCCATCGGAACAATTATCACACTACAAGGAAAAACTCATTTTAAGGCCTTAGAATAAACATTCTAATAAATAGCTATTAGTTTATATTTGTAAATACCACCAGCCTATCAGGAAATTTGCTAATAGAGTTTTAATTAAGGGGAACTGCACATTTATAGTAGAGCTGTTCTGCCTGGAGTTCAATGGCCTTTTTCTGGCTTGGCTGTGGAGCCTTGGACTCACTTTGAGAAACTGAGAAATTGACTTGATCTCTCTTGGCCGAAGTTGTATACACACACACACACACACACACACACACACACACACACACATATGTGTGTGTATATATGTGTATACATCTGACCATAGACTAGGTTATTCATCAGGTGCTGGTTTAGTGAAGTCTCTATGTCCCCACAGGGAGAGAAACCCAAAGACTTTGTTCCCGTGAGAAAAGCAAGGTCCTTATAGAGACGTGGTCGATGCTGTCGTCAGAGAAGTCCTGACCTGGGTGTTGCGCATTGGTGTGTATGTGGACATCTCCCCATTGAGAGCTGATGAAAGTTTTTTAAGGAAGTATGAATAACTTACTTTAAAAAAAAAATAAAAATATATATGTCTTTATTAATTTCAGAGAGAGGAAGGGAGAGGGAGAGAGAGAGATAGAAACATTGATGATGAGAGAGTCATTGATCGGCTGCCTCCTGCACGTCCCCCACTGGGGGTTGAGCCCGAAACCTGGGCATGTGCCCTGACTGCGAGTTGAACCGTGATCCCTTGGGTCATAGGTCGATGCTCAACCGCTGAACCACGCTAACCAGACAATAACTTACTTTTTTGAAAAATAAAGGAATCTGTTATTTTCTGTAGTTCTTTCCAATACATCATCTCACTAATCCTCACCAAAGCCTTGTGAGGTACATAACACAGATGTGATTACCCTCATTACCTGGATGAAATAACTGAAGCAGATGTGACTCACTGTCACCAGCAAGTCAGGAACAGAGTTAGGACGAAACTGCTTGTCTTCCAGCCAGTCCTAGCCTCACTCCACCATCATGCTTCCTGTGTTCCTGTGTGGAGGGGCCTATTTGGGGCTCACCTTTAAGACTCTGAAGATGCTTTCCAAGGGGGGTGAAAGCCATTTCCATGCACACAGTTTTATGTACAAATTCAGGGGATTTGATCACCTTCTGAAAGTCAATGGTGGACCCTTCTAGGTCTATATTCCCAGGACAAGAACCATGGCCATTTACCCAGCAACAAGGTGTTATCTACCTCGCGGAGGTTTAGACTTTATATAAGATCTGAAGTTCCAACTTTTTTAGTTCTAAGTAGAGACTTCCTTGCCTATCAGTTCCCTTCAAGTCTGGTGTTTGTCAACAATCACAGGAAAAGACGAGACTATCAATTCACAAGGCATTATCAGAAGGCACCCATGTTGGCCTTTCCCTTAGTATCTATGTGATTAAAGGTTTTGGAACCAGATATTTTAACACATTCTGTTACCCATTCCTCCAGTTCAAAGTCCAATCTGGGGGTTTTGCTTGGGTTTGGCAAGCACACCCACGTAGGTCCCTCTTCTTTGAAATATCAGTGGCGGGGTAATATGATCAAGGTCTTACTTGACACACTGAGTAATCTGTAATATGCTAACGTTTCTGTATCATGTTAGTCTTGCATTAAGCTAATATGACACTAATTCAAGGTGACAGGAAAAATGACTAATACAATAAGACCTCCGTCTAGTTCTCTAGGGCTGCCACACGTGTCTGATTTAATTCACCTGAAACCTCCCATGGATGGTCAGGGGTAAGGTGCAGTTTGGCCATTGCAAAAGAAGTCCCTGAAAAACCAAAAACAACTGGATATTTCCTACCTGCCTTTCCCACCTCCCTCTCCACCTCCACATCCTAAATCCTGGGGGGTAGAGTAAGAACAAGTGGTCGAATAGGAGGAGTGGTCGGTTGAATGCATTAAGTTTGGAATTAAGGCATCTGGAATCAGGTCTAAGCTCTGCCAATTATTGATCTTGGGCAAATTACTTAACTATTTTGAGTTTCAGATTCCTATAAAAAATAATACAATAACCCCTTGAGGGCAATTTTGAGGATTAAAGAAAGTAAAATATATGGTAAATCTCTTTTAAAAATGATGATGATGGTGATGATGACAACAATCATGTCTCACCGGACCTAGAAATAGAACTAGAAATAGAATTACTTAGAAAATACTTGGATCGGGAGATTTACTTTGAAAACTTTTTATTGTGATTAAAAATGCTTAACATATAAGTTATCATCTTTACCACTTCTGAGTGCACAGTTCAGTAGTGTTAAGTATATTTACTTTGTTGTGCAAGAGATCTGCAGAACTTTTTTCATTTTGCAAAACCGCAACTCTGTACCCACTAAACAACTCCCGCTTTCCTCTCCCTCAGCTTTTGACAGCCACCATTCTACTTTCTGTTCTGTGAATTTGACTACTCTACGTAACTCATATAGGAGGAATGGTACAGTATGTGTCTTTGCGACAGGCTTATTTTACTTAGTATTAATGTCCTCAAGTTTCATCCATGCTGTAGCATGTGTCACAATTTTCTTCCTTTTTAAGGCTGAATAATATTCCATTGAAACTTGGGCAATGGGAATACAATACAATATACAGATAATGTATTATAGAATTATACACCTGAATCCTATATAATTTTATTAACCATTGTCACCCCAATAAATCCAATAAAATAAAAAGTATATACCATGTTTTGTTTATTCGTTCATTCGTTGATGGACATTTGGGTGGCTTGTACCTCTTAGCTATTGAGAATAATGCTGTTATGAACATGGGTGTGCAGAGAGCTCTTTGAGATTGTTTTTAATTCTTTTGGATATATGCCAAGGAGTGGAATTGCTGGATCATATCTATTTTTAATTTTTTGAGGAGCTACCACACTCTTTTTAATAGCAGCTGCACAGTTTTACATTTTCATGAACCATGCACAAGGGTTCAAATTTCTCTACATCCTTGCTAGCACTTGTTATTTTTTATTTGTTTATTTATTATTTTTATAGTTGCCATTTTAATGGGTGTAAGGTGGTAGATCATTGTAGTTTTGGTTTGCATTTCCCTAATGATTAGTAATGTTGAGCATCATTTTAGATGCTTGTTGGCCATTTATATAACTTCTTTGGAGAAAAATCCTTTACACAATTTTTATTTGTATTTGTTCTTTTGTTGTTATTGGGTTGTAGAAGTTCTTTATATATTCTGAATATTAATCCCTTATTAGATATATAATTTGCAAATGTTTTCTCATTCTGTAGGTAGCCTTTTTGCTCTGTTGATTATGCTCTTCGATGCATAGAAACTTTTGATTTCGTTGTAGTCCAGTTTATCTATTTTTACTTTCTCTCTGCCTGTGATTTTGGTATCATATCCAGGAAATGCTTGTCACATCCACTGTCATGAAGATTTCCCCTATGTTTTCTTCTAAGAGTTTTATAGTTTTAGCTCTTACATTAAGGTCTTTGATCCATTTTGAGATAATTTTTTGTATATGGTGTAAGGTAAAAAGCTTCCTTCTTTTATTATGTGGATATCCAGTTTCAATCATTGAAAAGACTGTTGTTTTTCCATTTAATGATGTTGGCACCTTGTTGAAAGTCATTTGATCATATACGTGAGAACTTATTTCTGGGTTTTTCATTATCTTTCCTTGGTTTACATGTCTGCCTTTATGTCAGTATCACACTGTTTTGGTTACTGTAGCTTTGTAATAGTTTTTGAAATGAGGGAGTGTGAGACCTCCAACTTTATTCTTTTTCAAGACTGTTTTGTCTATCAGGGTTTCTTTAAATTCTGTATAAATTTTAGCATGGATTTTTATTCTTTCTGAAAAAAACGCCATTGCGGTTTTGGTAGAAACTGAGTCAAATCTGTAGATCTCACTGGGTAGTATTGACAGCTTAAAAGTTTTCCAGTTGGGTAGTATTTACATCTTAAGTTTTCCAGTTCATGAACACAGGACGTCTTTTCATTTATTTGTGTCTTTTTAATTTTTTTTCAGCAACATTTTATTGTTTTCAGCATATGAGTCTTCTGCCTCCTTGGTTAAGTTCATTCCTAAGTATTTTATTCTTTTGGATGCTATTGTAAATGGAACTGTTTTCTAAATTTCCTTTTAAGATTGTCCAAGACTTACTTTTTGTTATTTACTTTCTTGAGCAGTGTTTAGTTTTTCAAAATCATATGGACACATGGCAAAACATTCACACAGCATGAGAACATATACAGTGAGAAATGTGCCTTTCTCTATCCCTTGCCTCCAGGTCCAAGCTTCCCTTCCCAGAGTCCATCATCCCTGCTGATCGCTTGTGACACCTTCCAGAGACATGCTGCATTAATATAGTCATTTTATGAACAGATGGGGATATACAATACACACTCTCCGGGACCTTGCTCTTTTTTTTGTTTCTAAACTCAATATATTTTGGAGATAGTTCCATATTAGTACACCAGGAAATACCTCATTCTCTGTAAGGCTACCTACACTGTACTTGTATACCTTAACTTAAAAACACACACACCATTTTCCATGGGGAGAGACCTTTAGATTGCGTCCAGTTTTTGCTGTTAGAAAGAATGTGCCGCCTTTTTTAGAACGGCGTAGAACAAGATGGTGGCGCCGCCCCCCGCAAACACATCAAAATCACAACTGAAATCCAGAACCACCGTCACTCAGAGCCTCCTGAGACCTGGCTGCACAGAAGCCCCACAACCAGGGAGCTGAAGACACATCGAGACCGGGAGGAGGGGCGGAGACGCGGGCCGATCGGGCCGAATCCTGGAGACACGGCCGGGGGCCCACACCCAGGGCCGCGGTTGAAACCTGGGAGGGAATCTCAGCAGTGGGGGTTTCCCGGAGGAGGGAGGAGGGAGGGGTCCCAGCCTGACATCAGGCCCCCAGCCCAGGGCTCCAGGGCCGGGAAGAGACGTCCCCAGAACTCTGGGCTGTGAGACCAGCAAGGACTGGCGCTGAGGGTCGCGGAGGCCGCGGGAGCCCCAGCAGCTCCTCTAAAGGGCCCGGCACGGACTCACTCGGACGCGCCCTCTGAGCCCAGCGCCGGGCAGCAGCCAGGGGACCTGGGACACTCGGGGAGGAACTAACCTGTTGGAATCCGGGCGAGAGGCGGAGGGCGGCTTCCTCCCAGGCAGAAGGGCTGGCGGAGGCCACGGCTCCTTTGGTGAGTCCTCCCGGCACACAGCGGCAGGCAGGCGCCATGTTTGAATCGCCAGCACCTGACTCTCACCTTTGGCCCCGCCCCGTGATCCCCGGAGGCCCCGCCCCTCCCCACCTGCAGCTCATCCAGGCCATTTCCAGGGGCTTTTCTGTGCAAGTGGCCTCTCGAGCCTCATGCTTAGGACTTTCCTAAAATCTCTCAAACAAGCAGCAGCAGGCCCCATACGGCTTGATAAGAGGCCCCAGGCCTGGCACTAGTGGCAGCTTCATTGGCTCATAGCTTGGCCTCTCCTGGGCACCTCCAAGCCCAGCACAAGTAGCAGCCAACTACGGTTTGCTGTGTAGCTCATGCTGGGTGGCCCTGGGCAAGGCACTGGCACAGGCTGACTTTGCACCTCCAGGGAGGCCCCAGAGACAGTGCACCTGGTGGTCAGCCCCGACCATGCTGGATTACAACCCTTCCACATCCACGAGTGACATATTCAAGGGGTGCACTTGGTGAACATCAAAGCCCCACTAAAGTAAATCCTGCTCCATAGGGGTGTCTCCAGCACAGCAGCTCTTTGGCTATAGTTGCAGCTGGTCCTCACAGCCGATTCGCTGGGGAGTCAATTCCTCCCACTAATGCCAACAGCAACCAAGGCTCAACTACAACAGGACAGTGCACACAGCCCACACAGGGGAGCACCTAGAAGGCTCAGCTCAGGTGACTGGGGAGACTGAGCCACTGGATCCTACAGGACACCCACTACACAAAGCCACTCTGCCAATTCCAGGAGACATAGCAGCTCTACCTAATACATAGAAACAAACACCTGGAAGCAGCCAAAATTTGGAGGCAAAGAAACATGTCACAAAGGAAAGAACAGAAGAAATCTCTAGAAGAGGATCTAAATGAAATAGACCCAAGCAAGCTAACAGATACAGAGTTCAGAATTTTGTTTATAAGGATGTTTAAGCAGACTATTAGGGAAATAACTGAAAAAGTGGATAACATAATAAAGTACCAATTTGAAATGAAGGCTACACAAACTGAAATGAAGAATAACTTACAGGGAATCAACAGTAGAGTAGAGGACACTGAGAATCAAATCAGCAACTTGGAACATGAGGAAACAAAAAGCACCCAACCAGAAGAGCAAAAAGAAAAATGAATCCAGAAATATGAAGATAGTATAAGGAGCCTCTGGGACAACTTCAAGAGGCCCAACATTTGTATTATTGGGGTGCCAGAAGGGGAAGAAAGAGACCAAGAAATTAAAAACCTAGTTGAAAAAATAATTACAGAAAACTTCTCCGACCTGTGGACAGAAATAGACTTACAAGTCCAGGAAGCACAGAGAATCCCAAACAAGAGGAACCCAAAGAGGCCCGCACCAAGACACATCATAATTAAAATGCCAAAGGTTAAAGACAAAGAGAGAATCTTAAAAGTAGTGAGAGAAAAGCAGCTAGTTACCTACAAGGGAGCACCCATATGACTGTCAGCTGATTTCTCAACAGAAAACTTGCAGGCCAGAAGGGAGTGGCAAGAAATATTCAAAGTGATGAAAAACATGGAAGTGTAACCAAGATTGCTCTACCCAGCAAAGCTATCATTTAGAATTGAAGGTCAAATAAAGAGCTTCACAGATAAGAAGAAGCTAAAAAAGTTCATCACCGCTAGACCAGCACTACAGGAAAAGTTAAAGGGTCTTCTTTAAGAAGAAGCTAATGAACAAAAGAATCTGACAAACTAAATAGATCCAGAGATATTGACACATGTAACAGACAGTCATATCTCAGAGGAAAGGGGGAAAGGGGGGGGAGGGTGGGAAGAGATTAACCAAAGAAGTTATATACACATATGCATACCCCGTGGACACAGACAATAACGGGGTGAAGGCCTGGGGAGGGGGTGGGAGCGAAGTGGAGGGGGTCAATTGGGGGGGAAAAATGGGACACCTGTAATACTATCAACAATAAGGATAAATTAAAAAAAAAAAAAGAATGCGTCAATAGACATCTTTGTACATGTGTCTTTGAGCACACATGTGAACATACCGCTCAGATAAATTCTTGGATAGATTTCTAGAATGACAATTGTTAGGTCAAGATATGCTCTTGGAAATTTTTGGGAGATTGTGTGGAGTTTTACCAATTAACATGCCTAATGATAGTATGTGAGGATGGAGGTTTACTCCATATCTTAGCAGCATTTTGGTTTTGCCAATTTAATATGTTAAAATAGTGGAATATTTTTTAATGACTTAATTTACATTTCCATAATTATGAGTCATGTTCAGTATATTTTTTAAAAGGCATTTTTTTCACCCTATGGACTGCATGGCATGTTTCATGCCCATTAATTTGTTGGGTTGTTGAACTTTTCTCATTGATTTGTAGAAAACTTTTTATGTTGGACAAAATCAGACCTTTATATATATACTTTTTCACAAATACTTTTCCCCCAGTTTTTGTTCATTCCAACTTTGTGTAAGGTGACCATTTGTTGTGCAGACATTTTACATTTTTATGGAATCAAATTATAAATTTAAGAAGTTTAAACATTTTTCTTTGTGGCTTTTGGGTTTCATATGCTTGGAGCAACTTTTCTATTCTAAAATTAAAAAAAAATTATCCTGTGTTTTCTCCCAACATTTTTACTTTATTTTTTATGCTTGAATGTTGGACCTATTTAACATTTATTTTGGGGTAAGAAGTGAATTGGGGATCTGGCCTTCCTTCAGATGGCTAGCTAGTTGTCATATTTTTTTTATTGAAAAGAATGTATTTTTTCTCCACTGATTGAGATCTGTCACATAATACATTTTCATAGGTATTTAGGTTCATTTCTAGACTCACTACTGCTTTCTGTCTGTTTTATGCATGTGGACCAAATTATTTTAATTAATGCAGTTTTATAGTTCCCTAGAAGGAGCTTTACTCATTCAAGAAATATTCTATTGATATATTATTGAGATTACATAAAATTAATAGGTTGATTTAAGGTGAAGTGACACCTTTTCAATACTTAACCCTCCTTTCACAAATATTCATTCAAGTGTTTGTTCATGTCCCTCCAATGTGCCTTAAAGTTTTCTTTTCATATATTCGCAGCTTTTAAAGTTTATTCCTAGGTATTTTATCTTTTTAAACTTGTATTTATAAATGAGATTTTTTTCTTCCATTACATATTCTAATTGGGAAATTTGTATATAGAAAGCTATTATCTGTATTTAAAATTTAAGTACTTTATTGAGTTCTCTTTTTCTAATATCTTTTCAGTTGATCCTCTTGGATTTCCTAGGTGTACAATCACCTAATATACAAATGATCATTATTTCGCCTTCCCCTTTCCAACTTTAACTAGTACCACATTTTTTTTTTTGACTTGCTAAAGTACACAGAGCAATGGTCAATAGTGGTGGTGGCGGCAGGTAGGTATCTTATTTTATTCCAGAGTTTAATGAGAATGATTTGATAATTCACTGTAATCCATGATGATTTTTTCCTTTATATATATATTTAAAAATCATATTAAAGATGCATCTGTTTCCTTATATTTTTAATTGAGTTTATTTTTTTTCGGCTGAGACTGAATGGTGTTCTGTCCAGTACCTTTACGGGCATCTTTGAAGATGTTTAGGGTATTATTTTTCTCTGCGGCTATGTGACTCTAGTAAGTCCCCAACATTGAAAGTTTTGCATTTAAATCTTGATAGATTATTCATTTAATGCGCTGCCAGATTCTAAGTACTGATATTTTATTCAGGATTTCTGCATTACTATTCATAAGTGAGATTTACTCTCTCTCTTTTTTTTTTTTATTATGCTATCTTCGTCAGATTTTGGTACCAAAGTTTTGCTGGCTTTGCAGAAAGAAGTTGGAAATAATCTTTTAAGACTTGGAACAGTTGATGCAGCACTAGAGGTATCTGCTCTGTGAAAGTTTGGTAGTTTTCCTTCCTGAAGCCATCTGGGTGTTCCACATGAGGGTGGCTCGCTCTTCAATTCCTTTATGAACTTCTTCTAAAATTACTGTATTTTAAAAAAAAGTGGAGCTGCATGTGGTTCCACTGTGATGTAAAAGCATTATGATAAAGTAATGTCTATAAAAATTAGTGTATTTAGCCCTGGCTGGGCGGCTCAACTGGTTGGAGTGTCGCCCTGTAGATCAAAAAGGCTGCGGGTTTGATTGCCCCTCAGGCACGTACCCAGGGTGTGGGTTCGACTCCCAGTCCGGGTGCGTACAGGAGGCAGGCAATGGATGTTTCTCTCTCACACTCTTCCTTCCTCTCTCTAAAAACCAATAAAAACATATTCTCAGGTGAGCATTAAAAACAAAATTCGTGCATGTAGATTCTTTTCCCTGTGTCAGCTGTGATTCTATCTCTCTAGCAACTTATCCATAATCCTGATCTTCAACTTTACAAGGAATTGGAGCCTTGATTATGATTCTTTGAATTATCCTAAATGATGTCCCTGTCGACACTTGATATTTTGTATCTTTACTGTTCTGTCGTCTTCTTTCTTCATCAGATTAGCTAATGGTATGGATGCTTTTTACCTTCAGACTCGTAGTTTCACCTCCCGTCTGTTGCACTTTCCCGCCGAGGAAACTTCAGGAGTGAGGCTGTGCCCCCCTCCTAGGCCGGGCTGCTGGCCTCAGCGCCCAGACTCGGGGCCTGGCTCGGGGGTGGGGGGTGGGGGTGGGGAGGCAGAAGGAAGCCTGAGTGAGCCCAGGACAGATGGACAGACTTCCTGATGCCGCGTTCTGATGCCCAACCTAGCAGATGACAATTAGCAGCCGCCAGCTGTAAAGTGACTGTAAATGCTGCTTTGAATAAATGTCTCTTTTTTTTTCTTCTCGCACTTAGCAAAATATTTTAAAACCCAACAATGAATGTTTGTTGGCAGCCCGGAGGCTATGTGACACTGGGGAGGGGCTGGTTATTTGCCACGGATGAGGGCTCCCATTGGTATCCTCTCTCCAGCTAGAGCAGGAAGCTCTGGCCTGAAAGGAGGGAGGTGGGGCCGCTCAGAGTTGCCACCTTCTTGCTGCCTGACCTTAAACAAGTCCCTTCCTCTCCTTGGTCATCAGTGTCCCCCATATGTAACTGACCTCCCTGCTTCCATTCTGGCCCCCCTCCGACTCCCTCCCTGGCCATTCTCTGCAGTCTCTGGGAGTGGTCTTTTAAAAATGTGAATTTAGTTGAATTAACCCCCTGCTTAAAAATCCTCCTCTGTCAGTAAAACCCCAACTCCTCATGGGATATAGGACCATCCAGTAAGGTTCTGCACCATCTGGCATCTACCTACTTTTCCAGCTGTTTCTTTGACCACACTCACCCTTGATTACTAAGATGCGTCCACACTTCCATGAGCCAAGCCGGTTTCCTGACTTGGGACCTTTGCATTTACTCTTCCCTTGGTTGGGAGCTCTCTTTCCTTAGAGGGCATGGCAGGCTCATCACCATCCTGCTCACAGCTCAAATATTACCTCCTTTCCTGATCACCTCAGTTCAAGGGGCCTTCCAGCCCCCATTTGTTCTCTACTGCTTAATTCTGTGGTATTTTATTTTACTTACCATTCCTGAATTTACGGTCTTTGCCCCATGCCTGCACACACACCTGGCATGTAAGCTCAGAAAGGGCTGGCACTTTACTTCTGATGAGACGATCAGCTTTTTGATAAATCAGTATAACTTTACATCATGTATCCTAAATGTTAAAAATTGCAACCAACAAAAAGTTCCTTAATGTTATTTCCCCCCGGACAAATACTATTTTCCTTTGTAGATCCAAAATGCTTTTTTGGGGGGCAAATGCTGTGTTCTCTTTCATATATATATCTTCCAGAGTTAGATTATATCAAAAGGACTGCAACCATATTTCTGTCCAACATCCCAGTGAAAAGGGAAAATGTCAGTCGAAGAATTTTGTCCTACAGTCCTTGCTATAATAAAGGTAGTGGTTATTAAGACACTTTTGTTTTACAGTTGCAGCAGATGCTACTCTTGGTTCCCTCATCCTTCCCTTTCAATTCATGCCACAGTGACTTCCAACTGCCAGCATTTGCCGTTCTTTGCTTAAGTTTCTCTGACTTTAGACTTTTGTTGGCCACTGAAGCCCACGTGGCACACTGAAGTACCACGGAATTAATGCCATGCTCCCCCCAGCCACCAAGCAACCCTCAACCAATGGCTAATGGGAGTTGGCGGATAAATATCCCAGCTCCCTTCCCGTTCAGGTGGGATAACTCGGGTGTGTCCGAGGGCCCTTCAGCATCCCCAGCAGGAATGAGCTCCGTTTTCCCACAGTCGTAGCCTACTCAGCGGTGCATCCTAGGTCAGCTGCCCTCATTCCAGTCTCACTTCCCACTCCCCTATCTATGTTTCCTGAGGTCATCTCCCAAATCAACAACTTGGACTCAAATCCTTGCCTCAGAGTTTGTTTCTAGGGGAACCCAAATAACATAGCATTATAGTGATTGCCCATTACCAAAAAGGCTTTATATTATACATACTATTTTTGTGTGTGATTTGCTTTGTTTCAGCCATTAATAACCATACCAATATATATCGATCTACCTCATTTCCATTCACAGTAAGATTCTCTTCTAATGAGTATGGAGTTTTAAAATGATATTATAATTCTCTTCTGTTTTTCTTGGAACCCACAATGGCTGTAGGCGATTGTGTACCCCTCCACCATGTGTGGGTTTCTCAGACTGAGCACTATTGACATTTTGGTCTGCATATTTCTTTGTTGTAGTGGCTGCCCTTAGCATGGTGGGGTGTTTAGCGGCATCTCTGGTCACTACCTGCTGGATGCCTGTAGCACACTCCCAGTTGTGACATCTAAAAATGTTTCCAAAATTGCTAAATGCTTCTTGTGGGGAACCAGCACTGCTATGTGCCTCAGTGTATGATGTGAAGTTATACATCAGTTAAGACCACTGCTGTGTGCAACCGGAGTTTTACCCAAATCTGGAGCTGTGTCCAATTTCAATTGCACTCCCCTGGATGTTGGGGTTCATCCTAACTGGAAAGTCACACATTCGAGGAGTATTCAAAAGAGCTCTGGTGAGACAGGCTTGGGGAGTTCTGCTGATCACTGTCCCCCAAGGGTTTGTATCACACTTAGCTAAGCTGGAGCTACATTTCCCAGAATTCCTTTCCTTGAATTTTCCAGAATTCCTTTCCTTGCACGGTCCTGGCTTAAGCTTGGCCTTGAGAAAAACCTTGTTTCCATTGAAGGTGACCTAGGGTCAGGTGCTGTTGAAGTTCACTCTGGATGTTGCGGGATTTCTGGTCACATGGTTGGCGTGGAGCAGCCGCAGGGCCCCAGCTCCTGCTGGCCCCGCCCCAGCTCCCCACACTCCTGCTGGCCCCACCCCAGCTCCCCACACTCCTGCTGGCCCCACCCCAGCTCCCACACTCCTGCTGACCCAGCCCCTCCCACTCCTGCTGGCCCCACCCCAGCTCCCACACTCCTGCTGGCCCCGCCCCAGCCCCTCCCACTCCTGCTGGCCCCACCCCAGCTCCCCACACTCCTGCTGGCCCTGCCCCAGCCCCTCCCACTCCTGCTGGCCCCGCCCCAGCCCCTCCCACTCCTGCTGGCCCCACCCCAGCCCCTCCCACTCCTGCTGGCCCCACCCAGCCCCTCCCACTCCTGCTGGCCCCGCCCCAGCCCCTCCCACTCCTGCTGGCCCCGCCCCAGCTCCTCCTACTCCTGCTGGCCCCACCCCAGCCCCTCCCGCTCCTGCTGACCCCGCCCCCACTCCTGCTGGCCCCGCCCCAGCCCCTCCCACTCCTGCTGGCCCCCGCCCCAGCCCCTCCCACTCCTGCTGGCCCCGCCCCAGCCCCTCCCACTCCTGCTGGCCCCGCCCCAGCCCCTCCCACTCCTGCTGGCCCCGCCCCAGCTCCTCCTACTCCTGCTGGCCCCACCCCAGCCCCTCCCGCTCCTGCTGACCCCGCCCCCACTCCTGCTGGCCCTGCCCCAACCCCGCCCACTCTTTCTGGCCCCGCCCCAGCCCCTCCCACTCCTGCTGGCCCCGCCCCCAGCGTGTTGGAGTCCTGGCTCCCTGCGTCTCCCCGCAGGTGCCCTGGGGCAGTGATGCTGTAGGCTTGCAGGTGGGGAGAGGCCCATGTGGGTGGGTCCTGTTCGCTAGGGCCAGGCACCCATTCCGGTGCCCAGTTTTTCTGGCTCTGTTTTGGCCGCATCCCTCCCTTCATGCCTGTATTCCTTTTGCAGCGGCGGAGCCTGTGGGCTTCAGGACCAGACACAGGGCAATAGACCTTCACAAGCTACTGACAGGCTCCTGTGACCACCCGTGACCTAAACCCTACCGTGGCTCTGCTTCTCAGATGGAAACTTAACTGGCAGATCCACACCCCCTTGGGTCTTCAGGTACAGGTACAGCCTGACTGAAAAATCACGTTCCAAGATTGCTGAAAGGGTTCTGATAAAACCATTTCAATGTAGCTTTAGGTGTTTTGCCCTAATTGTTGCCTGGGAACCATCAGAGGAAGGAACTGATTCTTTCCTCCCCCTTCCCTCCCCCTCCCTCTCCCAAGATTCACTGCAGCTATTGCCCTGGGGTGTAAGGAGCCCTTACTGTTGACTTAGCAGAATTACATGGTGGGAGAGTCAAGAGAGGATTCATCAGCTGGCAGGAGTTTTCTACACAAACCATGGCCAAGTCTCTAAAAACTCAACATTTGAAAGTGACCACCTCGTTTGCAGGCATGTGCCCTCTTTCCCCCCAATTTACTCAATGCCTTGTTCTCCTTGTGCAGGTGCCGTGTCACATGGGGTGCAAGGGGTTAATTTACTCAACTGCCTGCGGACTCTCTGAGTTATTCCGTATTTATTTCAATTACATATGTATACTGGGCCAGTGTATTTATTTTAAATCACATCATCTACAGCTTCCCAAGCATGTGTCAACAGAAAGAACGGTTTCAATTTAGTAGACTTGGAAATGGTTTGCAGTTTATCCCCACTTCAATTATGCGCTCTACAGTAAGTCACGGGCAGCTTCGGGATCACTCAGGACAAAGTAATGCTATCTGAAAGCATTGATTTTCCCCTCTTCAAGAACTGTTCACTGAAGGATGCACTGGAGCCTCCTTTAAGGAAACATAAAATATATTTCTCAGTATCAGCTTCTGAGGAATCTATCTTAGGGGCCCTGGATGAGGCTGCTGGAGAAGTTTCTAACCTTTAAAGAAAGCTGTGCAGAGCCAGTTACAAAGGAGTGACCGTGGCAGGAATCGTGTTCGTGGCTTGAAGTGATGGAAGATGGATGGGACAAAGGAAAAGCAGATGCCCCAGAATCCTGCACTCCAGTCACTCCTAAGAAACTAATGTTTATTGGGCACCTTCTACGTACCAAGCCCCGTGCTGAGATCTGGGGATATAGTGGTGAACAGTAAAGACCAGAGCCAGTTTTGTGAGCATGTGACCTATGCAATTGCCCAAGCCCAGGTGCTTGGGAGGGTCCCATGCTTGGTTGAATGTTCTGTCACTGTCTTGAAATTCTTTATAATTTTCAAACAAGAGGCCTCAAATTTTCATTTTTCACTGGGCCCTGCAACATACGTAGCCAATCATGATAAATACAATGTCATTTCTGTTCTCATGGAACTTAGAGTTTAGTAGGGAAGGCAGACATGAACTAATTACATAAGGTGCTAGTTCCAGTTGTGATGAGGGCTACTAAGGGACAGGTACAGGTTGCTTTGAGGGTGTGTAACAGAGGGACCTAGTAGTCTGGAGTCAATGAAGGCACCCAGAAGAAGAGCCATTTAAGCAGACATCTGAAAGATAGCACAGGCAAGACAGCACATGCAGAGTTCTCCAGGGAGATCATTTTGGGTGGAGGGAATAGCATGTGTAAAGACCCCCAGGCAGGAAGGAGGTTGGCCCATTAGAATGAGAGAGGGGGCCAGTGAGAGTAGAGCTTAGTGAACATGGGAGTAGGACAGGATTCTCTCTTTGGCAAGGGCACCAAGATCTGGATGTAGTGTGGTCAGCTTTATAGGTTTTCCCAGTTGGTAACTTGAGGTGACCCATAGACTCCTTTCTGTTGGTATCCCATTATTGCTGTCTGATCCATGAGTTAATTTACCCCCTTAATCTTGCAATTCTTTGGAAGGTGGTGGGTACCCCACAAATACTGCAGTCTCTCAAAATATTTTTCTTTTTAAGTTCCTTAAATTTAAAATGTTATGTACATGATAATTTTTTTAAAAAAATATATCTTTATTGATTTCAGAAAGAGGAAGGGAGAGAGAGAGAGAGATAGAAACATCAATGATGAGAGAGTCATTGATCGGCTGCCTCCTGCACGCCTCTGAGTGGGGATGGAGCCCGCAGCCCGGCCATGTGCCCTGACCGGGAATCTAACCACCATCCCCTGGATCCTCGGTTGATGCTCAACCGCTGAGCCATGCCTGGCCGGGCTGTTCAGGATAATTTTTGAGTATTTATTTAATAACCCAGAATGAAGACATAAGCCACAAACTTACCCAAAGTTTCGGCAGTATTGAGTCTGAAAAATGTTTGTAAATTCATGATACACTCTGTGTGGTGTGAATCATTTTATTCTTGTTTGTTTTTTACCCACCTCTTTGACACTTAAAAGCAGGAGTTCCCTAGACCAGGACCTTCTAGAATTTTCTGCATATCCCTCTGTAGGCTCATACGGTGTGATTTTATAGAGTTCGTGGCTCTCTCATGTTCCCTCTCTCTAAGCTCTGAAGAACTGTCCTCTGAATGTCTCTTCACAGGTGAGTGGGGAGCTCCACACTCTTCCCAACGGGACAGAATTGAAATCTATTGTACATTATAAAGTTTACTTGGTGGAAACATTTCAATCTCAAGTCTTGGGGAATGGCAAAGCTGGAAGATCTGGGGGAGATAAAACCTCCATCAGTGAGTACTTAAGTAGCCCATGCCACATTTTAAAGGACAATCCATATATATACTGAATTTATTTCTCTGGGCAAATGACAGAAAAATGTAAAATAAAAGAATGGAAAACAATACAAATGGCCCTCATCTGGTGCTGTTTTTGCACTGGTATCCTGTTGACGCCCCATTTTATGGCCTGGTTAGAAATTCTAAGCAGACGTGACTGGGAATCATTAGCATAGAAAATAACTTTGGGCTCAGTGACAGTAGTGGGATTAAAAAAAAAAGTTTTATCTCTTTTAGTCTATTAAAGTGAGTTACATTTATGGATTTTCTAATATTAAATCATTCTTGTGCTTCTGGGATTGATCCAGTTTGGGGTTGTGGTTATATGGATTTTTTTTTTCTCTTTTGACAATCTTAACCACATTTAAGTGTAAAATTCAGTGGCATTCGGTACATTCACAATGTGCAACTGTTTCCAGAACTACTTCATCATCCCAGACAAAACTGTTTGCATTAACAGCAACTCCCATTCCTCCTCCCCTGCCCCTACTCACCTATGTGCTTCGTTCTGGCTCCATATGAACTTGCCTACTCTAAGTATCTCACATAATGGAACTCCTACAATATTTTGTCCTTTTGTGTCTGGTTTATTTCACTTAACATAATGTTTTCAAGGTTTATGCATGTTGTAACATGTATCAGAATTTCATTCTTTTTTTTTTTGTTCAAAATATTACAGATGCCCCCTTTTCTCCTCATTGCCCCCTTCCTGCCCCCCTCCCCAGTCCCTCACCACATATTGTCCGTGTCCTTGGGTTATGCATATATGCATATAAATTCTTTGGTTAATCTCTCCCCACCCACCCCCACCTTCCCCCTGAGATTCGTTCTTTTTAAAGGCTTAATAATATTCCATTGTATGTATAGACCACATATTGTTTATCCATTCATCTGTCATGGGCATTTGGGTTGTTTCCACCTTTTAGCTGTTGTATATAATGCCAGCAGCAGGATTCTTGCTTGGAAAGGAAATGTGTGCGCTCACCCTTCCACATGTCTTTGCTCACTTTGTATTTGCTTTTTTTTTGTCGAGAGGAGTGGCTGGGATTTGAATCTTGTCTCCGTCCCCAGTCTAAATGGTAACCCTGTGCCCTTTGTCATAGCCAATGGTTAGACCTAGGGTTTGGAATTAGACAGCTGTGAGTTCAGACCCTGCTCTCACCACTCCCAAGCTAGGGGACTTTGGGCAACTTCTCAGCCTCTGCAAGCCTTGGCTGTTGACATCACTGATGAGAACCAGCCAGTGAACACTGCACGGGGAGAACTCTTGCCCTTTGATGGTCCCTCACAAAGCAGGGGCCACTGGGACACGTGCTTCTTGCTGATGAAAAGACACTTAGAAGGTCGGAGCTGGAAGGGAGCTTAGTGGAACTCCAAATGTCCGATCATTGCTGTCACCCGGGGAACCGCAGGAGGCAGAAGCCTGGGCTCTACTCAGCTCCTACCGAGTCTGAGTCTCTAGGGGCAGAAAATTGGAAATACACATTGAAAAAGGCCTGCGGTGGTAGAGGAGCTGTCATGCTTGGGAACCGCTTCCTTGTCTGCTTGTATTTTAATACTTTAGGTGGTTTGTAAACACCCACGATACCCATCCATCGGCTGGCATAAACTGGACCTTCGTTTGGTCTTAGTTTAGGAACTGTGGGACTGATGGTTCGGGAGGGAGGGAAGATGGCGGCGCTGTGGGAAGCGGCAGAGCGCCCGCTCCCAGCCACGGCCCGATTTCCTCCTGAAATCCTACAGAGCTGGCTGGGGAGCCAGAGAAACCTACCTGAGTGGACGGAGTGCGAGGGGGGAGCCCTGAGGACACATCACGGAGGCCGGTAAGAGGGGGGCGCAGGGAGGGGAGGGCCCCCAAGCCTGTGCTGGGCTCCGAGCCCGGAGGCCTGGAGGCCCAAAGCTCCCTCCCCTCGGGGTGCGGACGGCCTCCAAGAGCGAGGACCCCACACCCGGGGCGACGAGGGGAAGGAGCACCCCGCGCACCGGGCAGAGGGGCCCAGGGGAGCGGCGAGTCCCGGAAGGGACGGCGCCTTCCTAGGAAACAGCCTCTAATGGCGGCCGGCGCCTTCCTAGGAAACAGAGCCTCTGATGGCGGCCGGCGCCTTCCTAGGAAACAGCCTCTAATGGCGGCCGGCGCCTTCCTAGGGGACAGAGCCTCTGACAGCAGCCAACGGGGACCCTCTGTCTCCTTGTGAGACATCGTGTTGAGTCCCAGAAAGCACTGAATCTGCGTGGCGCGGGGGAGGGGAGGAGCGCTCCTGGTGCGGAGTCTGGGACCTGGGACCAGCCCTGAGGGGCGCCCTGGTGGCGCCGAGCTCCCAGTGTGGAGTCTGGGATCTGTGACTAGCCGGAGGGGCCCGTGGTGGCGCATGAAGTGGCCCCAGCTTTGCTGAGACCAGCTGTGTGGGGAGCTGCGTGGAGCTGACTTTGGGTCCCCTCCCGCTGGGTGCGTTGGTGTGTGGGCGGGGGGACTTTGCGGGGCGGACTCTCTGCCTGTGTGTTGCTTTGTGCATTTGTGAGTTGATGGCCACACTGGCTCCCACCTTCCCGGCGTGCACTGCGCACAGACCAGCGGAGGCTGGGATTGGGGTCTGCGCAGTAGACGGTCTGAGGGGCGGGCCTGTGCGACCAGCCAACCAGAGCTGAGCAGGGAGGGGGGGAGCCCGCTGGCCTCTCCTGCAGCAGGAGCCCTGCCCCCAATAGGAAAGGGGCGGGTCCTGCTCACTGAGGCCCCAGACACCCCGCAGGGCACAGTCCTGAGGGGGAAGGGGGAGCAGCGCACAGGAGGACATCACAAGAATAAGACTCTCAGGGACTGTTGTCTGGGAACTGGAGGAAACACCGAAAACCCCTGCGGGGGGCCGGGCAGGCAAAGGGCTCACCAGAATGTTCTTTAATCGAACCCACTGAGCCCAGGCTGCCGAAAGGGCCCAGACAGAAAAGGCAACAAGCTGAACTCAATCTGAAGCTGCGGCAGGCCAGAGCCTGGGGAACTAGAATCAGAGGACAGGGTAGGGACTGAGGAGCTGGCGGTGGAGCAGAGACTAATTCCTGCAGAGTGAGCGCCTGACAGCGACACCTCTAAGGGGAGTGACACCCTGGGCTACACGAGCCGCCCTGCATCCTAAAGACTCTACAGAAGACTCTAGAGCAAGACCAGGCAAAATACAAAGTGGCAAAATAGCTGACAAGGGGAGGTGGTCCACAGAGAGCCTCAGATCAACCATCTACCTGAGGACACCAGAGCCAAACCTGGACGGCTTCTCACAGTGGGTGATACACAAGCACCTCCCAGGAGAACGGAAATCAGCCCACAAAACAGTGACCCTCAGACAACACAAGCTGCCCAGAAGAAACCCACCTGATTGTCTTTTTTGTTTCTGTTTTTTGTTTTGTTTTGTTTTTTTTGTTTGTTTGTTTTTTCTCTTTTTCCCTTAGGAAGAAGAGAAAGGGGGGGATTTGTTTTTTCTTCTTTTTTAAATTTTATAATAATTAAAAAAAATTTTTTAAACATTTTTTAACTAAATTTTTTTCCCTTTTTAAAAAAGAATTTTGTCTTGCTTAGCTTGTTTTTAGTTTTGTTTCTCTGTTTTGTTTTCTTTATTTGCTTTGTTTTGTTGTATCCTTGCTTCTACTATCAAGACTTTCTTGACATCCCTGCTTAATGGCTGGGACTGTATCAATATAACCAAGTTTACTGCTTTCCTCTATGGTTTCCACCAAAGCTCTTACCGGACTCCCTCCTGCCCAGGCTTTATCTCTCTCTCTCTCCTCTCGATCCATTGGCATAACTTTTTTTTTCTTTCTTTTTCTTTTCTTTCATTCTTTTATTCTCCTCCCTTCTGTCTTCCTGTCTTTTTGTTTGATTGTTAGTTTCTCTTATTCTCTTTATTGTATTTTTATTTTCTCATTTTCAACTATTATCCTATTCCTATTCTCTCCCTTAATTTTTTGCTTCCCCCCTTTTCAGAATCTTTTCTCTGCCTCTGTTATCTCCCAGTAGCTTCTCTATTTTTTACATTTTAGTTTATTATTATTTTTAACATTTTCATCACTATTAACAACAATATACATCTCTCTCTCTCTTTCTCTCTCTCAGCTTTACTTTTCTTTCTCTCTTTCTTTTTTTTTAAGCTTTTTTTTGGTGTGTGTTCTCCCTTCACTCTCCCAGTTCTATTTTCACTTTGGTTGTTTTCACTGTGACTGTCAAGATATTTTGTAAGATACCCCTTGTTTCCTGGAAATTTAGTTGTGTATTGTCCTGCTTTGCCAGCACCTGTACAACAGCTTACACAATGAGGTTGGGGCTGAAACACAGTTAGCTAACCTGAGAGGAGAGTCCTTCCAAGAACCAGTCAAAGACAATCTAGACCCAACCACAACAGGAAAACATAAAGAAATCACAAAAGGGACACCCACAAAAGGGACATGCCTAGAGCAAAGAGCACAGAAGTATAAGGAAAATATACCTCTGGGCTCCACTGGACCCACAAGACAAAATCTCATCCCACAAGACTAGGAGACAGCAAATATATCTAATATATAGATACAAACATTAAGACCTACCAAAATGGGGAGAGAAAGAAACAACTCCCAAATTAAAGAAAAGGAAACATTGCCAGAAAAAGTCTTTGATGAGATGGAGTTAAGCAAGCTATCAGAAACAGAGTTCAGAGTATTGATTATGATGTTCAAGGAACTTTAAGAGAAGAACAAGGCAATAGAGGATAAGATCGAGGACTTTAGGGAAAATATGAAAAAAGAGATAGAGAGCATAAACAAAAATCAGACAGAAAGAAAAAATGCTGTATCTGATATCAAGAATACACTGGAAGGAATTAAAGGCAGGCTCAATGAAGCAGAGGGTAGAATAAGTGACTTAGAAGACAGGGTAGAAAAATCACTCAATCAGACCAGCAAAAAGAAAAAACACTTAAAAAGCATGAGGACAGTCTAAGGGAGATTTGGAACAACATGAAGCGAAACAACACTTGCATTATAAGATTACCAGAAGGGGAGGAAAGAGAGCAAGGGATAGAGAACTTGATGGAGGAAATAATGACAGGAAACTTCCCTATGTTGGTGAGGGAAAAGCCACACAAATTCAGAAAGCACAGAAGGTTCCAAACAATCGGGCCCCAAAGAGACCCACTCCAAGACACATCATAATTAAATTGGCAAATGTCAAAGACAAAGAGAAAATATTAAGAGCTGCAAGAGAGAGACAAGGGAACCCCCATAAGGCTAACAGCTGATTTCTCAACAGAAGCTCTTCAGGCCAGAAGGGAGTGGCATGAAGTTCTGCAAGTAATGAAAAGCAAGAACATGCAACCAAGACTGCTTTATCCAGCAAGGCTATCATTTAAAATTGAAGATGAAATAAAGAGCTTCCCAGACCAGAAAAGGCTAAAGGAGTTCAGTACCACTAAACCAGCATTGCAAGAAATGCTAAAAGGACTGCTTTAAGAAAAAGAAGGAATAGTGAGAGAAAGGTACATCAGCATAATGGGGGAAAATGGCATTAAATAAGTTTATATCAATAGTAACCTTAAATGTAAATGGAATAAATGATCCAATAAAGAGACATAGAGTAGCTGAATGGATAAGAAAACAGGACCCAAATATATGCTGTCTACAAGAGACCCACCTGAGAGCAAAAGACTCACACAGGCTAAAAGTAAAGGGATGGAGTAAAATATTCCATGCCAATGGAAAGGAAAAGAAAGCTGGAGTAGCAATTCTTATTTCTGACAAAATAGACTTCAAAATAAAGACCATAACAAGAGACAAAGATGGTCACTACATAATACTAAAAGGGTCAATCCAACAGGAGGAAATAACCCTTATAAACATTTATGCACTCAATATAGGAGCACCTAAATATATAAAACATTTATTGGGGGACTTTAAGGGAGAGATTGACAGCAACACAATCATAGTGGGGGATTTTAACACCCCACTGTCAGCATTGGACAGATCATCAAGACAAAAAATCAACAGGGAAACATAGACTTTAAATGACTCATTAGACCTAATGGATTTAGTTGACATTTACAGAACATTTCATCCCAAAGCAGCAGAATACACATTCTTCTTAAGTGCACATGGAACATTCTCAAAAATAACCCACATGTTAGGGCACAAGGCAAGTCTCTACAAATACAAGAGGACTGTATCTCTTGTATATCAAGCATCTTCTTGGATCACAATGCCATGAAACTAGAAATCAACCATTATAAAAAAACTCAAAAATATTCAAACACATCGAGGCTAAATAGCATGTTATTAAACAATGAATGAGTTACCAATGAGATGAAGGAAGAAATCAAACACTTTATGGAAAGTAACGAAAATGAACAGACAACAACCCAAAATCTATGGGACACAGTGAAAGCAGTCCTGAGAGGAAAATTCATAGCATTACAGGCCTATCTCAAGAAAAAGATCTAATGAACCATCTAACACAACAACTAAAAGAACTAGAATGAGAACAGCAAGAAAAGCCTAGAGGGAGTAGAAGGAAGGAAATAATAAAAACCAGAGCAGAAATTAATGACATAGACACTAAAAAGAGATACAAAAAAACCAATGAAACCGAGCTGGTTCTTTGAAAAGATAAATTGATGCACCTTTAGCCAGACACACTAAGAAACAGAGAGAGAGGACCCAAATAAATAAAATCAGAAATGAAAGAAGTGATATAACAACTGATCCAACAGAAATACAAAGGATTGTAAGAAAATACTATGAGCAACTATATGCCAACAAACTGGACAACCTGGATGAAATGAACAAATTCCTAGAAGCATACAACCTTCCAAAGCTGAATCAAGAAAAGGCAGAAAATTTGAACAGGCTGATAACAACTAATGAAATTGAAGCAGTAATCAAAAAACTCCCAGCAAACAAAAGTCCTGGACCAGATGGATTTACAGGCAAGTTTTACCAAACATTCAAAGAAGAATTAATACCTATTCTACTCAAACTGTGCCAGAAAATTCAAGAGGAGGGAAAACTCTCAATTCTTTTTATGAGGCCAGCATCATCCTAATCCCAAAACCAGATAAAGACACTGCAAAGAAAGAAAATTATAGGCCATTGTCCCTGATGAACATAGATGCTAAAATCCTCACTAAAATACTAGCAAACCGGATCCAGAAATACATTAAAAAGATCATACATCATGACCAAGTGGGATTTATTCCGGGTATGCAAGGCTGGTACAACATCCACAAATCAATAAATGTCATACACCACATAAAAAATGAAGGATAAAAATCACATGATCATATCAATAGATGCAGAAAAAGTATTCAACAAAATCCAGGACCCATTTCTGACAAAAACTCTCAGCAAAGTGGGAATAGAGGGATCATACCTCAACATAATAAAGGCCATATATGACAGACCTACAGCCAACATCATACTCAACGGGTGAAAACTAAAACCATTTCCCCTAAGAACAGGAACAAGACAGGGATGTCCACTTTCACCACTCTTATTCAACATAGTACTGGAAGTCCTTGCCACAGTCATCAGACAGGAAGGAAACATAAAAGGCATCCAAATTGGAAAGGAGGAAGTAAAACTGTCATTAGCTGCAGATGACATGATATTGTCCACAGAAAACCATAAAGACTCCATCAAAGTACTACTAGATTTGATAAATGAATTTGGCAAGGTAGCTGGATACAAAATCAACATCTGAAAATCAGTGGCATTCTTATACACCAACAATGAACTTTCAGAGAGAGAAACTAAAAAAACAATACCACTTACCATTGCAACTAAAAAAATAAGATACCTAGGAATAAACTTAACCAAGGATGTAAAAGACCTGTACTCAGAAAACTACATGACACTGAAAAAAGAAATAGAGGAACATTTAAACAAGTGGAAGAATATACCATGCTCATGGATTGGAAGAATTAATATCATTAAAATATCCATACTACCCAAAGCAATTTATAAATTTAATGCAATTCCTATGAAATACCAACAGCATATTTCACAGACCTAGAACAAACATTTCGAAAATTTATATGGAACCAAAAAAGACCCCAAATAGCTGCAGCCATCTTGAGTAAAAAGAACAGAGTGGAAGGGATCACATTACCAGACTTCAAACTGTACTACAGAGCCATTGTAATCAAAACAGCCTGGTATTGGTACAACAAGAGACATATAGATCAATGGAACAGAAGAGAGACCCCAGAAATCAACCCACGCCATTATGGTCAGTTAATATTTGACAAAAGAGGCAAGAGCATCCAATGGAGTAAGGACAGTCTCTTCAATAAGTGGTGCTGGGAAAACTGGACAGCTACAAAAAAAAAAAATGAAACTAGACCACCAATTTTCACCATACACAAAAATAAACTCCAAATGTATAAACGACTTAAATGTAAGTCACGAAACCATAAAAATCCTGGAAGAAAGCATAGGCAGTAAAGTCACAGACATCCCATGTAGTGGAATTTTCACTGATACATCTCCTAAGGCAATAGAAACAAAAGAAAAAATAAACATAAAAAGCTTCTGCACAGCAAAAGAAAACAGCCTCAAAATACAAAGGAACCCCAGGGTCTGGGAAAACATATTTGCCAAGGATGTATCTGATAAGGGGCTAATTTCCAAAATATACAAAGAACTCATAGTACTCAGCAAGAGGTAGGCAAACAACCCAATTAAGAAATGGGCAGCCCAGCCGGACGTGGCTCAGCGGTTGAGCATTGACCTGGGATCCAGGCGATCGGGGTTCGATTCCCGGTGAGGTCACATGCCTGGGTTGCGGGCTCGATCAATTACTCTCTCATAATTGATGTTTCTGTCTCTCTTTCCCTCTCCTTTCCTCTCTCTGAAATCAATAAAGATATATTAAAAGAAAAAAAAAGAAAGAAATGGGCAAAGGACCTGAATAGACACTTCTCCAAAGAGGACATACAGATGGCCAAAAGACATGAGAAAATGCTCAACATCGCTAATCATCAGAGATGCAAATTAAAACCACAACGAGGTATCACTTCACAGCTGTCAGAATAGCTCCATCAACAAATCAACAAATGCCTTATACTGGCGAGGGTGTGGAGGAAGGGGAGACCCTAATACACTGCCGGTGGGAATGCAGACTGGTGCAGCCACTATGGAAAACAGTATGGAGGTTCCTCAAAAAGTTAAAACTAGAGCTGCCTTTTGACCCAGTGATTCCTGAAACCCTAATCAGAAAGAATATATGCACCCCTATGCTCATAGCAGCGCAGTTTACAATAGCTAAGATTTGGAAGCAGCTCAAGTGCCCATCAGTAGATGGTTGGATAAAAAGCTGTGGGACATTTACACCATGGAGTACTACGCAGCTGTAAAGAAGAAGAATCTCATACCCTTTGGGACAGTATGGAGGGACCTGGAGGATATTATGCTAAGTGAAATAAGCCAGGAAGAGAAAGACAAGCATCACATGATCTCGCTTACAGGTGGAATCTAAAGAACTTAATAAGCTGATGAACAGAATAGATTCAATGACATGGAAGCATGGATCAGACTGACGAATGTCAGAGGGAGGGAGGAGGGCGGGTGGGTGGAGGGGGAGAGAGTAACCAAAGAATTTATATGCATATATGCACAACCCAAGGGCATGGATAATGGTGGGGAGAGGGACTGGGGAAGGGGATGGGACGGAGTGGAATGGGTCATTGGGGAGAAAAAGGGACATCTGTAATATTGTAAACAAAAATAAAATTAAAAAAAATTAAAAATAAATAAATAGTTTAAAAAAAGAACTGTGGGACTAAGGAAGGAGTCACTGATTTTTCAGAAACCCATAGTTTTTGGAAAAGGGATCTTTCTTCTTAAAAAGTAATTATGGAAATGTTATGAAAAGGTGAAAGATTTTTGAAGAGAGAATCAGACATAAGAATTACATTTTGCAAGTTGTACTTGGAAAGGGTTATTTTAATTGAGGTAGCTCTTCCCAAGCCTAAATCCCAAATGCTCCAATAACCTCAGAATGTTCAGTTCATCCTTGCTGACGACTTTCTCCTCTGATATGGCCTAAACATGCCACTTAAGTATGGACTACTAGCAGGAGCTCCTTGGGGGCTATTTATGTGAACCCCAAGAGGTGAATCTGTGCAGAAACCTGGTCACTGACTCAGGCCAGCAGGCAGTAATTTGGGACCCATGGAATCTTTTACATGTCCTTTATTGTCTATGTGAAAGGCAGTGGGAAAATATCTCCCCAGCACCCTTGAAGACAGTCCTATGAGCTGGCTTCACTCATTCATTCACCCATTCGTCCCACAAGTATTTATGAAATGCCTGCGAGGTGCCAGGCGCTGTGGAACTAGGGATACTTTGGTGAGTCACACTGATGCAGTCCCTACAGAGTCTGAGCTTGAAATTGCAGGGAGAGCCAGACTTTGAATGGGTAATGACAGGCGTGAGTCATGCAACGGAAGGAGAAGTTGTGGGTGCTCTGGAAGCTGACCCCACACTGTGAGTAAGAAAGAAGGGTGGAAAGGGACTTCTGCCTCGGTGGTTTTGAGGATAAGTCACTGGCGATTTCCAGGTAGCTGAGGAATTGCAACACACACAGCAGGCAAATTCCTGCTAGGTAACCCAGAAACAGTGGGACATGGGAGTGGGGTGGGGGAATCTAGTTAATAGGCCCCTGCTTGGAACCTTTGTATCTCCTGCTAGGGCTAAGATTCCTTGCCTGGAGCAGGCCTTTCCACTGAACCTCCTAGGCAGGAAAGGTAGGGGGGGAGTCAAAGGTTCTTTCTGAGTCTTTTTTATCCAAAAAATTATTTTATTATTGGGACTATTACAGATGTCCCCCATTTTCTCCCCTTTCCCCATCTCCCACCCCTTCCCAGTTCTTCACCTGTCTAATGTTTGTGTCCATGGCTGTGTATATGTGCTTATAAGTTCTTCAGTCAATCTCTTCCTTCCCGCCTTCCCTCTGAGATCCCTCAGCCTGTTCCATGCTTCCATGTCTGTGGTCCTATCTTGTTCGTCAACTTATTTTGTTCCTTAGATTCCACATATGAGTGAGATCATGTGGTACTTGTCTTTCTCTGCCTGGCTTATTTCACTTAGCATAATTTTCTCCAGGTCCATCTATACTGTCCCAAAGGGTACGAGAGTCTTCTTCTTTACAGCTGCATAGTATTCCATGGTGTGAATGTCCCACAGCTTTTTATCCACTCATCTACTGATGGGCACTTGGGCTGTTTCCAGATCTTAGCTGTTGTAAATAGTGCTGCTATGAACATAGGGGTGCACACATTCTTTCTGATTGGTGTTTTGGGATTCTTAGGATATATTCCCAGAAATAACCAGCTTAACCTCAGTATCCCAAAAGGCACACTTTTGGGGTGGCAAAACATTGGTCTCCGTCAGGGTCCTCGTCTCTACTATACCTCATAGCCCAGGCCCCAGAGTATAGGAAAATTTGCACCCCATTTTGATTTCTAGTTAAGAACTGAGAAAGTTAGAATTGGAAATTAATTTACAGACCATCTCATCCAAATATGTTGTTTCATAGACAAGGATGCTGAGCATCAGGGAGGGGATTTGGGCTGCTCAAGAATGAACCCATCTTGCATCTACTACATTTTGGGGGATATTAGCACCTTTTATGCAGGATCTCCACTTATACCTTTCACACTCTGCATAATCACGTAGAATCTAAATTTTAAATTATTTTTTGTGTTTGAGAGTAGAAAGCAGCTACTACATAGAAGTATGCATGTGCCCATATCTGTATCTGTTCATGCATATTTGGTAGTTTAAAATAGAAAAAATGTGTTTTGGGGTTCTGCAAAAGGCAACTCTCCAGAATGACACTTGAACTGTTAAATATCATCTCGAATCTCATTTTGTGGGCTGTAATCATCTAAAAGCCTCACATAAGACTAAGGTGGATGAGGGCTGAAATTTTCCAGAGGCTTTGTCTCAGATCAGTGAAGTACTTCTAATCACTTCCCATCATTATCAAAATCGGAACAGCTGCCGAATCTCATAGTCCCCCATCCTGCTTTAGAAGAATTGTGTGGGTCGAGAGAATAATGTTGACCAGAATCCTTGTTACCAAAACACATTTAGGCGGGAAGGTATCTGCATCCTTGATTTTATTAGGCCCCTGGATCATTTTTTTTTAAAAGAAAGAGAGTGAGTGACTCCTAATCCTTTTGCACCTCCCACCCCCAAGTTTTCTAAAAGAAAGAATAAATTCCAAGAACTCAGCGTCGAAGGTTCCAGCTGTTTCGTGTTTAGGATCCTGAGCAATATGTCTGAATAGTTGGAAGACACACACATTTTGCAACATCTCCTCTCCCCCAGGAACAAATTCTTCATCTTTCATAAGGTGATCTGTCCAGGCCTTGGTAGACCCACCTGTGAGTTAACGTGGCAGGTAAATGTGGAAACCGAGATCATCTCTGTGCCATTTCTTGTGAAATTCCAGGCGGCATTACTAAGGACTCAGGCTTAAAAGTTTAGAATCTGTGTCTTTGCATGGATTTAATCATCTCCATCAGGATCCTTAAGGAATTACAATAACAGCGATTCATTTATAATTCACAATTTCCATTATCTTCTTTCTACATCTAGTGTGGGGGGTAAAATTTATGGCTTCATTTACATTGTGTTCTATGAATAATAGAAGAAATACAGTAAAGACCCGTGGAAATGTTCTTGCTGCAGACGCTCTTCGGATACATCTGCATCACAATAGCCTCCTCGCCTGTACAGTGTAGCATCTGAGAGCTTGCAGCTGCGCAGGGAGCATTTCAAAGGGGCCGTTCTCATTACACAGAGTCTTCTCTTTCTTTGAACTTCAAAGCAGAGTGAGGGGACCTTAAATGATACGGGGTAGGTAAGTGATGAAATTGTAACTTCAGGTATAAAGTATCTTCAGTCGTGTGTATGGGGAAACACAGCCATTCAGTGGAGTGATTATGTTTGCCCAGAGTGCTATCTGGCTGGAAGGCAGGGACAAATTTAATCTTCAGGTTTTTGTGAGCTTTTGGGGCCTTAAAGATAATCTAGTCCAAAGTCCTCCTTTTGCAAGTGGGGAAACCAAGGCATAGAGAAAGAAAATGACTTATTCAAGGTCACCCAGCAGAAGGGGGCCATGTGCACAGCCACAGCCCTCATTTGGGTGCAGGGCTCTTTCCAGGATATAGCACATTACCTTTGTTTTTAAAACACAGAGCACCTGGCTTTGTGACACCGCAAGCCGGCAGCAGTCCTCTGGTGAGTGATTTTCCAACATGGAGCAGAGACGTTTTCAAGGATTTCCCCCCTAAATGATCAGCATTCTCTCTACTGAAAATCTTCACTGAAGAATATTTTGAGATTTGAAGAAAGAAGTTTGTCACACTTACACGATTACGTAAATCTCAGTTTTCTTCTCCTGAGGAAGGACAGTAGAGCTGATGGAAACCTTAGGCCACTCCCATTGCCCCCCCCCCCGCCCCGTTACTACTCCATCCGCAAAAGGATGAGAGCCACCCTGTATATTTAAAAAATGGCCCATCCTCTGAATCAGTAGCCTTCCCACGAACACGGGGAACGTGACCTAGCCACGTCAAACCCCCTTCACGCAGCAGAGGGTCAGTGCATTTCGCCGAAAAGGTTAAATTTTAAAATGTGCTTGCAGTTTACTGTAGACTAGAAAGAGTCCTTTCTAAAACCTCTTACGTTCATCATTCCCTTTCCTGTGCCATGCTTCCTGTTTCCCCATCCCTGCTCTTTTCCTGTTTTGTTTTTAAAGAAAACACAGAAAATCACTGTATAGAAAGGCTTTGGGAAAGATCGCTTGTTTCTTATGGAAGACGCAGAGCATGCGCTGTCTCTAATTTTATTAAAGTAATTCAGATATCATGTTAGTAGCGAGGCCCTTTGTAGCCGGAGAGGTCAACTGATATTAGTAGGCAAGACACATACAAATTCAACAGTGCAGTGATTCACAGACACATATTCTCTGTGATCCAACATGTCTAATACATTTAGTCATGCACAATAAAAACCAAACAAAAGAATCAACCACCAGCCTTTCACTGCCGCTTCCCACCCCAGGCTTTAAGGAATTCCTCTAGTTATGCACAGCAGAAATAAAATAAGGTGTCCCCCCCACCTCCCCAAGTATGTAGGGAAACTCCAAGTGCGTTTACTATAGACAGAAAAAAAGAAAAAAAAGAGCAGATTACTTTGTTTACCTTCTTGTGCTAAGTGCTTGCAGCGCCCTACTCCAGAAGTGTAATTTGGCGGCAAGCTGATCTCATTCTATGGAGAGAATTCTAGTCTGTACCAACCGCTAGGTGTTAAACTAACAACAGCAACAAACTTGAATTTCTATAGTTCACAAAGTAACCAAGATCTAATCTATTACCCATTTCAAAAGTACACCCGCTAAACTCAACTCAACCTGACACTCCTTGGGTTCTGGGGTGAAACCACCCTTCCCTCCCTAATTTCTCAGTGTCTGCTCTTCACACACCGGGCTGTTGCTCATTCAGTTACAACATCTGCTTATTAAGCATAGGATAAAGACCAGATTTTTGATTTTGACTTGTATGACTATTGAGGATGCTAAGAGCCTGATGGTCGACTGGATCCCTCTCCTTCCCATAAATTATTTTTTTTCCTGGCCCACCATAATGGGATGGGGGTGGGGCTTGGAGGCGAGTTAAATGTACACACATGTTGTTTCTGGATCCTGGTTCTCTTTCATCTGGTCATGGAGACTCAACTTTTGTCTGTTGAATTCTACTCTGATGGTTCTTTTCTGAAAGAGCCAAGGATGTACAATAAAGTTATTCTATTTATTTTGCAGAATGCCAGAGAGAGTTTATATTTTGGGGGGGCACGATGCAATGTTTGTTTGTCTCTGGGTGACTGCCTTTTTATTCCACTTCATTTTATTTAAGTGTGTATTTATTTTGGGTGATGTAGTTGAAAGCAAGGAAGAACAAACTGATAGTTAGTTCTTGAGAAGTCCGGGCAAGGCTGGCAACTTGGTGGCTTTAAGGGCAGACATAGAAAGTGCAGACGGGAAATCTGCTTCCCAGGGATATTTGTTAATGTCTGGATATATTTTCTTTTTATGGTTTAACTGTATTTTTTTTCTTAAAATTTTATTTTTCAATTACAGTTGACATTCAATATTATTTTATATTAGTTTCAGCTGTATAGCATAGTGGTTAGACAACTACATAATTTGCGAATTGATCCCCTGATAAGTCTAGTACCCACCTGGCATCATACATGGTTATTACACTATTACTGACTATATTCCCTGTGCTGTACTTTCCATCCCCATGACTATTTTGTAACTACCAATTTGTACTTCTTAATCCCTTCACCTTTTGCACCCAGTCCCCCAACCCCCTTCCAGGCCATTATCAATCTGTTTTCTGTGTCTATGAGTCTGTTTCTGTTTTGTTTGTTCATTTATTTTGTTCTTTAGAGTCCACATATAAGTGAAATCATGACATTTGTCTTTCTCTGTCTGACTTATTTCACTTAGCATAATACCCTTTAGGCTGATCCATGTTGTCACAAATGGTAAGATTTCATTCTATTTTTCAATGGCTGAGTAATTAAGATCCCATTGTGTAAATATACCACAGCTTTTTTATCCACTCATCTGTTGATAAACACCTGGGTTGCTTCCATACCTTGGCTATTGTAAATAACACTGCAGTGAACATAGGGGTGCATATATCTTTTTGAATTAATATTTTGGGCTTTCTTCAGATATATACTGAGAAGTGGAATTCCTAGGTCATAAGGTTGCTCAATTTTAATTTTTTGAGGAACCTCTATACTGGTTTCCGCACTGGCTGCACCAGTCTGCATTCCCACCAACAGTGTGTGAGGATTCTCACCCACACTTGTTGTTTGTTGATTTGTTGATGGCAGCCATTCTGACGTGTGAGATCGTATCTCATTGTGATTTAGGTTCGCATCTCTCTGATGATTAGTGATGTTGAGCATCTTTTCTTACATCTATTGGCCGTCTGTATGTTTTCTTTGGAGAAGTGTCTATTCAGGTCCTCCACCCATTTTTAATTGGATTTTTTTTCTGGTGTTGAGTTGTATGAATTCTTTATAAATTTTGGATATTAACCCCTTATCGGATCTATCATTGGTGATCATCTTCCATTCAGTAGATTATCTTTTTGGTTTGTTGATGGTTTCCTTTGCTGTGCAAAATCTTTTTAGTTTGATTTGTTTATTTTTCTTTTGTTTCCCTTGCCTGAGGAGATATATCAGAAAAAACATTGCTAAGAGAAATGTCAGAGAGTTTACTGCCTACATTTTCTTCTAGGAGTTTTATGATTTCAAGTCTTACATTTAAGTCTTTAATCCATCTTGAGTTTATTCTCATATATGGTGTAAGACGGTGGTTCAGTTTCATTTTTTTGCATGTATCTGTTAAAAGGACACTTTAAAAAAGGTGTTGGCAACACAGTCCAATAGAACATTCTTCTCTAGACCACCTTCTCTGCACATTCTTAAATAGAGAAGACATCTTAACTACCAGACATAAGAGAAAGCTTAAGGAGGCCTGGGGCAGGGGGGAGGGTAGATGCCAGGTGGAGAGGATCAGTGGGGGGAAAAAGGGGACACCTATAATACTTTCAACAATAAAGATAAATTTAAAAAAATAAATTAGCAACAACAATAGCAAAACAATATAGTAGAAAAGAAAGAAAAAGAAGAAAGAAAGAAAGAAAGAAAGAGAAAAAAAGAAAGAAAGAAAGAGAAAGACAGACAGAAAGAAAGAAACTGTGCAGGGACAAGAAATTAAGAAAAAAAAATCTTTATTCCTGTTGCATCTGTAAATCAAGAACACTGTGCTTTAAAAAAAGGAACATTTTGAAAACAAAATAGAACTCTCAACAAGTAAAAATGTGAGCAGAAATGAGAAATTCAGCAGAAGAGTTTGAAAATTAAGCTAAGGAAAAGATGAAGCCAACAAAAACCTCCTAGAAAGTAGAGTAAAAAGATGAAGTGATAGAAAGTAAGAAGCTTTAGAGAAATTGTCTGTGAAGTCCAATATCTGAATAATAGGAGTTCTGGAAAGAGAGCCTGAAGGGAGAAACAACTGGACATTTCTCAGAAGTGAAGGGTAAATTCCCAGATAGGAAAAGCACCTGGGTTATCAGCACAGTGGGTGAAAATAGATGTACATCAGATACACATATTTCAGAAAACTGGGGACAAAATGAGAGGGAGAACTAGTCACACACTAAGGGCCAGAATCAGAATGATTTCTACCTCCTCAACAGCCACAATCGGTGCTGGAGAACAGTGGAAAGATGCCTTCAGAATTTGAAAAATATTTATTCCCACTTGAAATTCTGTACACAGCTAAACTATTAATCAAAAATCTGTTTTTTGGTAAGCAATGTTTAAAATTTTTTAAAAAAAATCTTCCACATGGCCTTTCTCAGGAAGCTACTAAAGGATATACTCCTTTCAAAATAAGGAGTAAACCAATAAAGAGGAAGACATGGGATTCTGGAAAGAAGAGAGTCAACATAAGAGAGGCAAAGGGAATCCACAGGGAGATGTTTGGGGAGGTCCCAGGATAGTAGTTGTGAACCAGGCCTTAAGGACAACCAGTGCATTGCAGCATAGCAGAAGCCTCCAGGAGAGATTTCTCCAAGTATAGGAAACTGATAGAATATCGGATAATCTAAGTATTTTAAAAAGAGGTTTAGACAAAAGACCTCTTTTGAAGTTGAATTGGTGATAAGTTCACACACACACACACACACACACACACACACAATCCCCCAAATAGGAAAACAAAACAGTTATCTCTAAGGAAACTAAAATTTGTATAGGAAAGAAAAATGTTCACTTGTTTGCTCATGACTCAGTTGAAACAGCATTTACCTAATCATAATGTCAACACTGAATGTGATCTAGCAAAAGTACAAAATAGGTATAGGGAAGTTGGAGGAAGAAAAATTGTACTGGGAAAGGTGTAGTGAGGGGTAGAGGAAGGAGCGAAAGCTAGATTGTCCTTAAAGAAGTGATCATAAGTATGTTGTTTAAAGATGTGACAGAAAATACACAAATAATCTCTTCAGGGAGTTGCAAGTGTGGCCTCTGGGAAGACAGAGTGGGATGAAGGGTGGGGGGATGCTTAGTTTTGTATAAACTTGAGTAATGCTTTGACTCTTTAAATATGTACATTTATATCTTTGATAAACATAAAATTAAAAAGAAATCTCAGTAGAGCGCCTGTTGTGTCCTCAATAATTCATGAGTCTTCAGTAATTACGAGTCCTCGATAATTTACTCAACATTAATTTTATTATCCCTCATGTACTCACTCCTGGGCAGATGTGAAAGGAAGCAAGGAAAAACATCCTCGATGCAGATCGGTTCCATTTCTGTTCTGGTTCTCAGCCATTTTCTTGATGATGACCTAATTGTTGAATTGCAGTGAAGACGCGGAACCCTACAATATCTCAGGAAGTAGAATGGAAGACGCAAAATTAAATTCATTGAGTGCCGACTCTGTGTCCGGGACGGTGCAGGTCATATACTGGACTTCATTTAAGACCACCCTCTGCTATATGTATCATCATCTCCATTTGATCATTGAGGATAGTTGGTCTCAGTAAGGTTAAGTGAAATTGCCCCCTGTCGTACAGTATGAGAAGTGGATCTGGGAGTTGAGCCCAGCTTTGGGGACTAGGTCCATGCTCCACCCTCATTGTCATTCACAGCATCAAAAAGTATATTAAGTGAAGTCTTGGATGACAGTTTCATAACAGATTAAATGAAGGAAATCCAGATGTTTGGAGGACAGGTGTACCTGGCAAGGTCCAACTAACTCTGTGTTCTCTTCTCAAAAGCAGAACCCTGGGCTGGGTGCCCTGGAAGCTGACCCAGTGGGCTGCCCTTCTGTTCTTGTGGTTTGCAAGGTGCCTGGTCTTGCCAATTCTAGACCCACAGAACCAGTCTGCTGTTTGTTTAATCTTTTAGATTCTTCCTGTCAGAACAACTTGTACTTTTTCCCTCCTGGTGAGATAGGTGAAGGCTGAACATAAACAGAGCCTTTCTTTTTCCTGTTAAAAATGTAGAGATGTGGTTGAAGCAAGCAGCTTGAATTAAAAGTAGGCTAAATAATGATTCTTCCTGCGTCACCCCAGTCCACATGGTCCGAACCAGTGGCATCAGAATTCGGGATGACCAGGAACCTTAGGCATCTCTGCAGTTGCATAGGGATAGATGATTATTGTAGTAAAATTGGAATATATGGAAAAGTACTGTATTAGAGTGCACATGGAGAAGAGAGAGCACAGTCACAAAAGCTAAGAGGGTGTATTAACTGTGTGATTTTTTTTTTTACAAAGGTGTGGGTAGGATTAAGGGAACCCAACAAAGAATGGTGAAGCACCCCAGGCCTACAACAGTGAGGAGCTGTTACCATCCCTAAGCCAGAAGGACCCTTGCCAGGGAGAGTTCACCAGACCCTAGAGAGAGTGGGTTTGGAGAGGACAGAAAGACACGATCCAACACAGGTGTGAAAAATTAAACAAAAGCCCCCCATGGTCCCCAGCGTGTAACTCCAGTGCCTGCCCTCTTCACTGTGTCTTGGTAATTGCTTTGGCTTTCCTCTCTTTGTGCATCTTTCCCACACTGTAGATCTTAGTGCTCCAAATGGTGCCAATTCTTCTCAAGGAGACGAGCACTCATAGCAAGTATATTTTTATTGTGAAGACAGCTGCACCTTCTTGCCAGCCAAAAATAACATATGGAAACGTTTCCCACATTTTCACCAGGGGGCACTCACTCCTTTCCCATGGATGGCGAGGAATGTTTTTTTGGAAGTATTTGCTGGCCAAAATAGGATCATTTTTGTAGCCACAGTGGATGTTGGAATTCTGTCCTGAAGTAATTTCTGGCCAAACAGTGTTTCTGTTTTAAGTAATGTGACTGGACTCAGAGTATGCCTTCTTGGTAAATGTTTGGGATCTGACTTGCACGTTCCATTTAGAAAATGCTTTGGGTCTAAACACTGCCTTACTCTTCTCCCACTGAAATGAACAAAACCAAGAAGACATTGAGGAGATCATCTATGAGCTTAATCTATAGGTGTACTTTTCGGAGTCGAAAGCCTAACAAATCAAAGCAGGTGAGCAAATCCTCTCTTTGGGGACTGCCTTGTAACCCATCCCCATGATTCATCCTGATAGATAAATGGAGGCTTCAGGGGGAAACATGTTTTCTCAAGTATAAATTTTCCTGGATGGAAAGGCATTTGTTTGGTATCATATCAATCCTATTTAGCTATTGGGTATGAAGGTGACACACTCTTTGTCAAAGGAACCGTGCTGACGGTTCAGTAAAAAAGCAATGTATGGGGCGTGGGTGGGATGCCTCAGACACATATTTCTCAGAATCCCCTTAAAAGTGGATTGTGGATTGTGCTTGAGACTTGACAATAATTACAGATCTTTGATTCTGTTTACATGAACATTATAAATATAGGGAAATATGAGCATACATTAAAATATGCCTGAGGACAATGATGGGGAAAATTTAGCTCCTATTACCCTAATGGAGTCTTGTTATAGAGATTATTTGGTCTATCACTAAATTGATTAATCAGAGGGATAGATTAAAGTTGGTTTGTTCTGATATAAAAGCTTTCCTTAAGTCTGGAGACTGTATGGTATAATAAATAAGAGCAAAAGTATTGGCTTAATATTAATCTGGATTTTTAAAAAAAATTTTTTCTTTATTGTTGAAAGTATTACAAGTATCCCACTTCCCCCTCCCATTGACTCCTCCACCTCACTCCCACCCTCTCCCCAGGCCTTCACCCCATTATTGTCTGTGTCCATGGGTTATGCATATATGCATATAACTTCTTTGGATAATCTCTTCCCACTCCCACTCCCCTTCCCTCTTCCCTCTGAGATATGACTGTCTGTTGCATGTGTCAATATCTCAGGGTCTATTTTGTTTGTCAGTTTCTTTTGTTCATTATCTTCTTCTTAAAGAAGACCCTTCAACATTTCATGTAATACTGGTTTGGTGGTGATGAACTCCTTTAGCTTTCTCTTATCTGTGAAGCTCTTTATCTGACCTTCAATTCTAAATGATAGCTTTGCTGGGTAGAGTAATCTTGGTTGTAGGTTCTTGCTTTTCATTACATTGAATATTTCTTGCCACTCCCTTCTGGCCTGCAAGGTTTCTGTTGAGAAATCAGCTGACAGTCATATGGGTGCTCCCTTGTAGGTAACTAATTGCTTTTCTCTTGCTACTTTTAATATTCTCTCTTTCTCTTTAACCTTTGGCATTTTAATTATGATGTGTCTTGGTGTGTGACTCTTTGGGTTCCTTTTGTTTCAAATTCTCTGTGCTTCCAGGACTTGTAAGTCTATTTCTTTCCACAGGTCGGGGAAGTTTTCTGTAATTATTTTTTCAAATAGGTTTTCAATTTCTTGCTCTTTCTTCTCCTTCTGGTATCCCCATAATGTGAATGTTGAGTTGCTTGAAGTTTTCCCACAGACTCCTGATACTATCTTCATATTTCTGGATTCTTTTTTCTTTTTGCTCTTCTCGTTGGATGTTTTTTGTTTCCTCATGTTCCAAATTGCTGATTTGATTCTCAGCATCCTCTATTCTACTGTTGATTCCCTGTAAATTGTTCTTCATTTCAGTTTGTGTAGCCTTCATTTCTGATTGGTACTTTATTATGTCAGTGATGATCTCACTAGTTTTCTTAATAGTCTTACTAAGATCCTTGAGCATCGTTATAACCATAATTCTGAACTCTGTATCTAGTTGCTTGCTTGGCTGTATTTTATTTCGTTCCTTTTCTGGAGATTTCTTCTGTTCTTTCCTTTGTGACATGTTTCTTTGCCTCCACATTTTGGCTACTCCCAGGCATTTGTTTCTATGTATTAGGTAGAGCTGCTATGTCTCCTGGAATTTGTAGAGTGGCTTTGTGTAATAGGTGTCCTATAGGGCCCAGTGGCTCAGCCTCCTCAGTCAGATGAGCTGGGCCTTCTAGATGCTCCCCTTTGTGGACTGTGTGCACTGTCCTGTTGTAGTTGAGCCTTGGTTGCTGTTGGCGTCACTGGAAGGAATTGACCCCCAGACCAGTTGGCTGTGAGGACCAGCTGCAGCTACAGCCAAAGAGCTGCTGTTCTGGAGACACCCCTATGCAGCAGGATTTACTTTAGTGGAGCTTTGGTGTTCACCAAGTGTGCCCCTTGAGTGTGTCACTTGTGGATGTGGTAGGGTTGTAACCCAGTGTGGTTGAATCTGACCACCAGGTGCACTGTCTCTGGGGCCTCCTGGGAGGTGTAAAGTCAGCCTGTGCCAGTGCCTTGCCCAGGGCCACCTAGCATGAGCTACACAGCAAACCGTAGTTGGCTGCTACTTGTGCGAGGCTTGTAGGTGTCCAGGAGAGGAGGCCAAGTTATGAACCAATGCAGGCTGCCACTAGTGCCAGGCCTGGGGCCACTTACCAAGACCTATGGGGCATGCTGCTGCTTGTTTGAGATATTTTAGGAAAGTTCTAAGCATGAGGCTTGAGAGGCCACTTGCACAGAAAAGCCACTGGAGGTAGCCTGGATGAGCTTTCAGGTGGGGATGGGCGGGGCCTCTGGGAATCACTGGGGCGGGGCCAAAGGTGTGAGTCAGGTGCTGGCAATTCAAATATGGTGACTGCCTTCCAGCTGTATGTGGGGATGACTCACCCAAGGAGCAATGTCCTCTGCCAGCTCTTCTGCCTGGGAAAAAGCTGCCCTTCCACTTCTTGCCCCAATTTCAGGCAGGTTAGTTCCTCCCCAAGTGTCCCAGGTTCCTTTCAAGCTACTGCTTGGTGCTGGGGCTCAGAGGGAGCACATTCAAGTGAGTCCATGTGCGGGCCCTTTAAGAGGAAAGCCTGGGACTCCTGCAGCCTCCACATCCCTGAGTGACAGTCCCCGCTGGTTTCCACAGCCCAAAGTTGTGGTGACTTCTCTTCCTGGGCCTGAAGCCCTGAGCTGGGGGCCTGATGTGGGTCTGGGACTCCTCACTCCTCCGCGAAACCCCCACCGCCGAGATTCCCCCCCAGTTTTAAACCGCCTCGCTGGGGGTGGGCCTGGGGCCATGTCTCCGCGATCCAGCCCCGATCTGCCTGCATCTCCCCCACTCCTACTGGTCTCAGTTCTTCTTCAGTTCCTGGATTATAGGGCTTCTGTACAGCCAGATTTCAGGAGGTTCTGATGATGGTGGTTCTGGATTTTAGTTGTAATTCTGATGCGGTTATGGGAGGCGGCGGGACCAGGTCCCTGCACTGCCGTCTTGTCTCTCCTCAGTCCAGATTGAGCCCTGTCCTCCTGTTTTTTACCTCAGCAACCTTGGGAAAGCCACTGAACTCTTTGAGACTTAGTTTTCTAATGTGCAAAATGGGGGACATGATGGTATCTTTTTTTTTTATATCTCACCAGAGGGTATTTTTTCCATTGCTTTTCAGGGAGAGTGAAGGGGAGAGAGAGAGAAAAAGAGAGAGAGAGAGAGAAACATATATGTGAGAGAGACACACAATTGATGACGAGGTGGGGAGCGAACTTGCAACCCAGGTACGTGCCCTTGACCGGGAATTGAACCCACAACCCTTCGGTGCCCGGATGGGTGCTCTAACCACTGGACAATACTTTCCAGGGCCGTGATGGTGTCTTCTTAATAGGATTGATATCAGGATTAAGAAGACCACACAAGTAAAGTGTCTGGCACATAAAACACCTAGTACTTAGGATATTGTCATTTTTATAATAAAACAATCTCATCTAAAATTTATCAATAATACATAATAGAGAAATCATGCCATGGGCTGGAATAATTCACTGTTTCATTGCTGAACTTTTTTTCTTTTTTTCCCCCCCAAATTAACTTTAGTAGCCAGCTATAGTAGTGCTAATTAGTTCTTTTAAAAACAACAGCTGTTTGAGTGAATTTACTGTCATGAAACATAGGATCCTAGAGCTACAGCACTAACAGATTCATCTCATCCAAAAGTCTTCTACGGCTAAGGGAATTCTTTCAAAAATCTTTAAAGCTGGTTTGTCTGCGTAGCCACAAATTGAAAGTATGGGTAAATAATTGCAGTTATTGATTTAGAAATTGGAATTTATACATTACCTCTTTCCTTACAAATCAGTGTGTGAGAGGAAGAGTGATTTCTTTATATTTTCTGTATTCCAGCTGACTAAGTTGATTTTCACTCCTTTCTGTAGAATTTTGAAACATGTGAGAGAATCTATTATTTCAGGTCTCCATGAAAATTAAAAATAAAATTTAATTAAAGAATTCTCCGATGATGTGTGGGACTAAGCTGTCCTGCAGAGAATAAGCTGAGGGTCAAAGTAATTGAGGCCATCAATTGCAGCAGGTGCCTCTGCCTAAACAGTGTTTATTTATTTGAATATTGTCTTGCTTTGCAGCATGTACTGAGAAGAAAGAGGTTTTTCTAAGTTTGTCTAATTGGTAGTCATGCTTTCTTGTGCCTCTCTATGAGGCGGGCAAACCACAACTGGCCCCGATGGTCCCATCTTAAATAGATAAGTATCTCCTGGCCTAGTTTATTATTATTTTTTGTAATAGTAAAAGCAAAAAGAGAGTGATAGACTAATCTCAGGCTGATTTTTCTCTTTCAATATTACCTACTATGTCCAAGGTTTCACACATTCTAGACCTGTTTCACCTTCCAATTTAGCTCTTTTGCCATTATATGTATTAGGAAATCTACTCACCAAAAAGATGTTGCCTGTTCCCACGTAGTGTCTGTTGTGTTAAATGCTAAATAATGGACAGAGTTGAGATTCCAGCAGAATCTCACAACTCAGTCCAGGAGAATTTTCCCAATTGGACATCATTTCTCTCACTTCTCAAAATCCATAGTACCCCACTTATTCCGCTCTTAGAGTATTTTTAGCTTTCTACTTACATGATTGTAATTTCTTAAAACACATTGTTTTGTCAAGTTGTAGTAGTAAAACATGATTATATTCTTGTTCTAAAATCTTTAAAAATAGGGAGATAATTGGGAAAACAGTGATTCTTCCAATCTCACAACTCTTCTCATAGGTAACCGCTCTTAAGGTTTGGGGTGTATCCTTTTTGTCTTTTTTCTGTGCATTTACACTATGGGTTGCTAACCCCGCTGTCTGCTGGGGCCTGGCAGGTAACAGAAATGAGGGAGGAAGGTTGGGTATCAAACAGTGGGGCAGAGTGGAGACTGGGGAGGACCGGAGATGGGTGGACAGCAGCTACCAAGCTACTCCAGCCAGTAATTGCCGTATTGCTGAAAGGCAGGCCCAGTATGGCCAAAACTTCTTATTTTTCAAGAGAAGCCTGAAACATAGATTTTGAAGTAAAAGTTCTTAATTTTAAAATGCAGACAACTAATTCAAATTGTTTATAGTTTTAAGTTTGAGTTGAACAAAACACAGCTGCAGGCTTGATGTGGCTGATGACAGCTTATTTGTGCCCTTTGCTTTGCACATTTTCCAGCATCTGCAGACCGTTGCATTATCTGCCCTGTTGCCTTTACTGTGTGCATTATTTTTCTAGGGTGACTATTGCTTTCAAAGCCAAGGCCCTTTCCTTACTCATTTTTGTTTCCATTCCATAGGACTCCAGTAAGCTAACAATCCACCTATCTCTAAACCTCAGTTTCCATCTACACAATGTCCCCAAGGTGATTCCAAAACTGAAGCTAATGAAAAAAGCAAGAACAAAACCCAAACCCAAATAACAAGAACATTAACAAAATAGGAACAATAAACAACAGCAACAAAGTCCATCAAGAAGAAAAGTGTCATTGAGGTCGTGGTGGTTAAAAGCAGCCCCCTAAAATGTCACTGACCATGGTCAGCAGAGGCACATTGGGAGTGTAGCATCCCCCCCACCGCCCCCATCTGACCTATCTGATTGGCTGACAGCACCTTGCTTGTCACTTGATTGGCCAGTGGCTGGAACCGATGGACAAGATTGGGAAGATACTCTCAATCCCCATGCTTGATCTCTGAAGTAAGTCCCCTAAGTGGGGAATGGAGATGCCAATGAGGCATTGAAAACTTGGAATGCAAAAGCAAAATTGATTAATGCACCTTCATTTTGATGTACACAGGGCAAAGGAAAGCAGAGAATGGAGGGGAGTCTGTAATTGGCTTTGAATTTCATGCAGTACATCCAGGAATGGCCTTATCTCTAATTACTTACTCTTGGAAACTGAGCTACAGAGAAAGCATTTTTTATAATGTTTCCAAGCATGCTCTGCCCTCACCTTGATGACCTCTATAGGGCACATGTTTGGACATCAGGGTGGACATGGGACATTGAGGGATAGGACAGAGAGAAAGATATTTAGTCTGGGAATACTCCAACAACCCCTGACTTGTCTCCCCTATTCCACTCTTGCATCCCACTGGTTTGGGTGAGCTTTTTGCTGTAAATCTATCATGTCATCCCCCTGTGCAAAACTATTCAGTGGTTCTGTTGACCTCAGATGAAAGTTTATTCTCAACCTAACCTAGAAGGCCCTGCCTTGTGGGCTCTTGTTCACCTCTCCAGTCTCCATTCTGGGCCTCTCCTTTGCTATTTCTTCCCCCAATTTTCTGGCTAATTTAATCTCATCCTACAGCTCTCAGTTTAAATCACATTTTTCCTGAAAAGTCATCCCTGACCCTCTAGAACAGCAAGGTCCAATAGAAATGTAATGAGAGCCACATGTGTAATTTCAAATTTTCTAGTAGTCACATTAAAAAAGTGAAAAGAAATAGGAGACATTATTTTTAAAAATACATTTTTTATTAAACTCAATATGTTCAATATATATTTTATTTATTTATTTATTTATTTATTTATTTACATTGTTCAAAATATTATAGATGTCTCCTTTTTTCCCCATTGACCCCTTCCACCTCCCCTACCCAGGTCTTCACCACACTATTGTCTGTGTCCATGGGTTGTGCATATATGCATATAAATTCTTTGGTTAATCTATCCCCACCCACTCACCATCCCCACCTTCCCTCTGAGATTTGTCAGTCTTATCCATGATTCCATGTCACCGAATCTATTTTGTTCATCAGTTTATTATGTTCTTTAGATTCCACATGTAAGTGAGATCATGTGATGTTTGTCTTTCTCTGACTGGCTTATTTCACTTAACATAATATTCTCCAGGTCCATCAATACTGTTCCAAAGGGTATGAAATTCTTCTTCTTTACAGCTGCATAGTATTCCGTGGTTTAAATGTCCCACAACTTTTTCATCTGCTCATCCACTGATGGGCATTTGGGCTATTTTCAGATCTTAGCTATTGTAAGTTGCGCTGCTATGAACATAGGGGTGCATATATTCTTTCTGATTAGTGTTTCAGGATTCTTAGGATATATTCCTAGAAGCTCTTTTAACGAGGCCAGCATCATCCTAATCCCAAAACCAGATAAAGACACTAAAAGAAAGAAAATTACAGGCCAATATCCCTGATGAACATAGATGCTAAAATCCCTAACAAAATACTAGCAAACTGGATCCAGCAATACATTAAAAAGATTATAGCCCGGCTGGGTGTGGCTCAGCGGTTGAGCGTCGACCTAGGATCCAGGCAATCGGGGTTCGATTCTCGGTCAGGGCACATGCCCGGGTTGTGGGCTCGATCAATGACTCGCTCATCATTGATGTTTCTATCTCTCTCTCCCCCTCTCCTTTCCTCTCTCTGAAATCAATAAAGATATATTAAAAAAAAAAAAAGATTATATACCATGACCAGCTGAGATTTATTCTGGGGATGCAAGGCTGGTATAATATTTGCAAATCAATAAATGTGATACATCATGTAAAGAAAATGAAGGACAAAAATCATATGATCATATCAATAGATATAGAAAAAACATTCGACAAAATCCAACACCCATTTTTGATAAAAACTCTCAGCAAAGTGAGAATAGAGGGAACATACCTCAATGTAATAAAGGCCATATATGATAAACCTACAGCCAACATCATACTCGGTGGTCAAAAATTAAAACTATTTCCCTTAAAAACAGGAACAAGACAGGGTTGTCCACTTTTACCACTCTTATTCAACATAATACTGGAAGTCCTTGCCACAGCCATCACACAGGAAGAAAACATAAAAGGTATCCAAATTGGAAAGGAGGAAGTAAAGCTGTCATTGTTTACAGATGACGTGATAATGTACATAGAAAACCCTAAAGACTCACCAAAGTACTACTAGATTTGAGAAATGAATTCGGCAAGGTAGCTGGATTCAAAATTAACATCTGAAAATCGATGTCATTTTTATACACCAACAACGAATTCTCAGAGAGAAACTAAAAAAATAATACCATTTACCATTGCAAATATAAGATACCTAGGGATAAACTTAACCAAGGATACAAAAGGCCTGACTTGGAAAATTACAGGACTCTGAAAAAAGAGATAGAGGAAGATATAAACAAGTGAAAGAATATACCATGTTCATGGATTAGAAGAATTAGTATCATTAAAATGTCCATACAACCCAAAGCAATATATAGATTCAATGCAATTCTTATTAAAATACCAACAGCATATTTCCAACAGCCCTAGAACAAATATTCCAAAAATTTATGTGGAACCAAAAAAGACCCTGAATAGCCTCAGCAATCTTGAGAAAGAAGAACAGAGTTGGAGGGATCACTTTACCAGATACCAAACTATACTACAAAGCCATTGTAATCAAAACAGCCTGCTATTGGTACAACAACAGACATAAAGATCAATGGAACAGAAGAGAGACTCCAGAAATCAACCCACACCATTATGATCAGTTAATATTTGACAAAGAATGCAAGAGCATACAATGGAGTAAAGACAGTCTCTTCAATAAATGGTGTTGGGAAAATTGGACAGATACATGCAAAAAAAATGAAACTAGATCATCAACTTACTCCATACACAAGAATAAATTCAAAATGGATGAAAGACTTAAATGTAAGTCTCAAAACGATAAAATTCCTGGAAGAAAACAGGCAGTAAACTCACAGACATCTCACGTAGTGGAATTTTCACTGATATATCTCCTAGGGCAAGAGAAACAAAGGAAAAAATAAATGGGACTACATCAAACTAAAAAGCTTCTGCACAGCAAAAGAAATCAACCTCAAAATACAAAGGAACCCCATGGTATTGGAGAATATATTTGCCAAGGATACATCTGATAAGGGGCTAATTTCCAAAGTGTACAAATAATTCATACAAGTCAACAAGAGGAAGACAAACAATCCAATTAAAAAATGGGCAAAGGACCTGAATAGATACTTCTCCAAAGAGGACAGACAGATGGCCAAGAGACATATGAAAAAATGCTCAATGTTGCTAATCATCAGAGAGATGCAAATTAAAACCACAATGAGGTATCACTTTACACCTGTCAGAATGGCTGCCATCAACAAATCAACAAAAGACAGTGCTGTTGAGGGTGTGGAGAAAGGGGAACCCTAGTACCCTGCTGGTGGGAATGCAGACTGGTGCAGCCACTATGGAAAACAGTGTGGAGTTTCCTCAAAAGACTAAAAATGGAGCTGCCATTTGACCCAGTGATCCAATATATTTTTATTTCAACATGAAATCAATAGGAAAATTATTAAGATACATTATTATTATACATTTTTGGTAGTAAATCTTCAAAATCTGGTGCATATTTTGCACTTACAGCACATTTAATTAAGCCTAGGCAAATTTCAGGTTTCAAGAGCCACGTGTGGCTGTGGCTAGGGGCTCCTGTGATTGGCCAGTGCAGCTGTAGACTAAGTTGACTGCCTTCCTGTGGGACTTGTTTCTCATCTCCTGGGCTGTGCTCCAGCCACAAAACTGCTTTCTGTCCTTTAGGTGGATCATGCTCTTTGTCACCTCCAGGTTTTAGCTCAGGTTATAATCTCTGCCTGGAACATGTCCATCTGCTCCACCCCACCCCTTCCCCTTTGTATCTGGTGAGATCCTCTATAATTTTCAGATCTCAGCTTCCTCCAGAAAACCTCCTGTGACTTCCCAAACCCAGGTGAGGTTTTTCTTATGTTCTTAGGAAGCATCAGAGCATGTTTCCTGCTGTGTTTCCAGTGGTCATTCACTGGTTTGTAGTTCCCTCTGGACTGTGAGCTGTGTGAAGGGACTGTTGGTATCTCTGACACACTAGTTCAATGAATAATATACACTAGATGCTCAATGAAGCATGACTTTCTGAATTCCAGATGCCCAAATAAAACTTTCATACTCACTTTTGCTGAGTTAACATGTGGAGTCAAATGTCTCAAATTTTTCAAAGTTAAAAACGTAAACTCTAGTTGTTTTATGAAATCAGTCAACTCATATTCTGTAGCTTACCTATATACTTGGAGAATACTATTTAAAATAAGCTGTACAACCCGAGTTAATATTGTACCAACGTTAGTTTTTTGTTTTTGACAACATACTATAGTTACACAAACTGTAATTGAGAGGAACTGGGTGAAGGGTACATGAGAACACTATACTATTTTTGTTGCTTTGTGTGACTTTTAAACTATTTCAGAATAAAAAGTGATTTTAAAGAAGTGTCTTCTCAACCTAACCAATTGTGGGGAATCACAAAATTCCACAGCCCATGAATGCTTTTGCTTTGTATTACTAAGTGGTGGGTGTGTCCTAAAGGTAAAACTATGACATGAAGCAAAATACGAGTGGGAGAGGACAGATATCAGCGGTTCCCAGACTTTGTAGATTCATGGCACACTTTTGAATATTAGAATTTTGGCAGCCCTCTTGGAGTGATTAGAGAGTGAAAACAACATTTAAATGAATTAGGAATAATTACAATTACCAAGTGTAACAATGTCTCGCAGTGTTTGCAAAGCAGTTAGTGGTCACCCTTTCCACACTGCCTTGCTCTTTGAATGAGATTGTTTACTGCCTCTTAAATACTCAAAAGCCCTTGCCCATCTGACCTGCACTTTACTCCAGTTCACAGCAGGCTGGACCATCCTTTATATTTTCCTGCCCGTTCAACTAACCACCCATCAGGCAGATGCTGCTGCCCTGTATGTTTTCAGTTGTGTCCCCATTCAAAAAAAAAGTCACATTGGGCAACATCTGATTATAAAGAGGTGCCAGACTCATGGTTCATTAGTATGCAACAACTCAATGGTTGAGAACCACTGGTCCAGATATTATAGATGGAAAATCTATTTATGTTCTTGGCCAATGTAAGCTATTTTTATAGAGCCCAGTTAAGACCATATGTCTTTTTTGGCCATTTTTTAAAAAAAGCTTTCAATTTATTTAACACACAATTCATATTTGTATACATTGTCACTGGAAAAAGTTGAACCAAAACAGAGGGAGCAACATGTAACATGGATGTCTTCTCTTGACATCCCCAGCACTAGACCCTTCCCCAGAAGCAGTACAGTTAGCTGGTTTTGGTTTATTCTTCCAGAGCATTCCATACATTTGTATGTTTGTGCTTCAACTCACCACCCCTCTTATTTATTTATTTTTTTAAATTTTATTTTTGTTTAAAATATTACAGATGGCCCTTTTTCTCCCCAATGACCCGTTCCACCCTGTCCCATCCCCCTCCCCAGTCCCTCTCCCACCACTGTCCGTGCCCTTGGGTTGTGCATATATGCATATAAATTCTTTGTTCTTTTGGCCATTTTAGACTCTGCTGATTTGCTTCCTCTTCCTTTAATTCGGCCTATGCCAAGTATTCAAACGTGGGATTTGTAAACTTTTGTGTCATTTTGTAATCCTTCTTTAAATATCATTCTAGAAAGATAAGTTCCATGAAGATAGGAGAACCATTTGCTACTTCTTTTTTGTCACCTGAGTGAGTTCAATTCCCTTCTATCTGTAGATTCTGAAAATATCCATCAGGTTGATGTATCTAGATCAGATAATTTAAACAAAGGTGAGAAAACTTTAACCATGCCTATGCTGAACTTGTTATTGAAAAATTTTGCCAACTGCCATGCAAAAGACACTGTTAAGAGAATGAAAAGATAGGCCACAGACTGGGAGACAATATTGCCAAAAGTCATATCTGATAGAGGGCTGTTATCCAAAATATACAGAAAACTCTTAAAAGTCAACAATGAGAAAACAACCCGATTAAAAAATGGGTCAAAGACCTTAATAGACACTTCACCAAAGAAGATACATAGATGACAAATGCACATGAAATGATGCTTCACATCATGTCACTGGGGAACTGCAAATTAAAACAACAATGAGGTCTTGGCCAACCACTACACATCTATTAGAATGGCCAAAATCTGGACCACACCACCAAATGCTGGTGAAAACGTGGAACACAGAACTCTCATGCATTGCTGGTGGGAATGCAAAATGGTACAGCCACTTTGGAAGATAGTTTGGCAGTTTTTTAAAAAACTGAACATACTTTTACCATATGATCCAGCAATCAAGCTCCTTGGGATCTACCCAGAGAGATGAAACTATGTCCACATCAAAACCTGAACACGATGTTTATAGAAGCTTTATTGATAATTTCCAAAACTTGGAAACAACTAAGATGTCCTTCAGTAAGTGAACAGATAAATAAACTTCTAAATACGAACAGTGGAATATTATTCAGTGCTTAAAAGAAAGGACCTACCAAGCCATGAAAAGACTTGAATGCCTATCACGAAGTGAAAGAAAACTATCTGAAAAGACAATATGACATTCTGCAAAAGGCAAAACTGTGGAGACAGTAAAAAGAACAGTGGTTGTCAGAGGTTAGGGAGGAGAGAGGGATAAATAGGCAGAACATAGAAAATTTTTAGGGCACTGAAAACACTCTGCATTACACGTTTGCCCAAATCCATAGAATATGTAACACCAGGAGCAAAACCCAGCACTGGTGGAGGCTGTTGACAATGGAAGAGGCTACGCATGTGTGGGGGCAGAAGGTATATGGGGGTATCTGTACCTTCTCAGTGATGCTCTGAACCTAAAGCAACTCTAAAAAATAGTCTCTTAGCAGCCCCACTAACAGTGTATAGAGCTTCCCTTTTCTCCAACACTTGTTACTTCTGGTGGGATGGTACACTGGCGTAGCCACTGTGGAAAACAGGGGGGAGGTCCACCAGAAAAATTAAGAATGGAACTGCCATATGATCCAGCTATTCCACTTCTAGTTATTCATCTGGAGAATGTGAGAAGACTAATTCAGAAGTTCATATGTACCCCTGTTCATTGCAGCGCTATTCGTAGTCTCTGAGCTACGGAAAGTACCCAAGTGTGCGCCGATGGACGAGTGGATAAAGGAGACGTGATATATGTTACTCAGCCAGAAAAATGAGAGTGAAATATTATGATTTGTGACAGTACGGATGTATCTTGAGGGTATTATGCTAAGTGAAATATGTCAGATGAAAATGGACAAAATAAGAATGATTTCACTTATATAAAATATAAAACAAAAAACCAAATGGACAAACAAAAGTGAAACAAAAACAAACTCATAGATACAACAGATTGGTGGTTACCAGAGGGGTGGGGGTGGGGGAGGGTGACATGGGTAAAAGGGGTCGACTATATGGTGATGGATGGAAACTAGACTTCCGGTGGTGAGCATGCTATAATGTGTACAGATATCAAATTATAATGTACGCCTGTAACTTATATACTGTTATTAACCAACGTTACCTCAAAAAGTCTTAAAATGCAAAAAAAAGAAAAAATTCTTGTCAATACGGCCACATATCCTTCAAGAAAAGCATTCTATATTTACAATATTCCTTCTCCTTTCAATGACCGTAAGTCATGCACTATGCGTGTGCTGTTGGGTAGGCTCCGGGGACACAGGGAAGCAAGACAGGTGGGTCCTGGCCTGCATGGAGCTTACGGGGGTCTCCTTCCTCAGCGGTAACCTAACACTCAGCCCGTCTCAGGCTTGAGGGGGCGGGCGGGTCACACACAGGGGGCTCCAAGAGGCAACCCACGCGTGTATGGCTTGAGGAAGGGGCATGACCTGTCCGGGGCCATAGCATACACTAAATGCAGAGTCTCCAGCACACTCTCCGGCCCGCTTACCCATCTTCTCCTTCTCTTCATTTCGGATAGAACTTCCTTTTTTTTCTTCCTGTTTACAAAAGTAATACATCCATCCCTTTCTTTGAATATATAATAAAATGGTACCCAATTGCACATGCTATTTATTAATCTTCTTTTAAAAAACCTGATATATTGTGGACTGGTTTCCAAGTCCACGAATATGCGGATTCGCACACATTGAGGCCAGAAAGCCGAGGGCTCAGGCTCTGAAACCGCGCTGCCTGGGCTCCCGTCCCAGCTTCAGACTCACTGGCTGTGCTGATCCTGAGGAGCTGACCCTCTCTGTGCCTCAGTTTAGTAATTAGCCAAATGGGCAATAATAGGACCTACTTCACTGTGTTGCCCCAGGATTAAATGAGAATGGCCCAGTATAATAACGTTAGCTATCTTTCTATAACAACTGCTTTCAAACGAGTTTAAAATAGTTCAGCATTGTAAAAAATATTGTGCAGAGCCCTAAGTAAAAGGAAAAAACACGCTTTACCTCCCTGTGACTATTTTGTAACTACCAATTTGCATTCCATCTTTTTCACCTAACCCCTCTTCCATCTGGCAAACTTCAGTTTGTTCTCTGTGTCTATGAGTCTGTTTCTGTTTTGTTATTTAGATTCCACTTATAAGTGAAATCATATGGTATTTATCTTTCTCTGACTGACTTATTTCACTTAGCATAATACCCTCTGGGGCCCCCCATGTTGTCGCAAATGGTAAGATTTCTTTTTTATGGCAGAGTAATATTCTGTTGTATATATCTAGCACAGGTTTTTATCCATTAGTCCATTGATGGGCAATTCATAGAGAATAAAGTCAATAATATTGTAATAACGATGTATGGTGCCAGGTGGGTACCAGAATTATTGGGGGATCACTTCATAAATTACAGAATTGTCTAACCACTGTGCTGTATATCTGAATATCTGAAACTAATATTAAATAATATTGAATGTCAACTGTAATTGAAAAATAAAATAAAATTTAAAGAAACACATACACACACACGTACACACAGTGGAGCTTCTCTGGATGAAGCTATGGTGAGGATCCGCAGTGTCTGATGCCTCTCCTAGGTTTTTCAGAAAAGACACTCTTAGATCTCAGTGTTTCTCACCACCACCTGGAGAACCCTATGGTAATGCAGAGGCTCAGGCCTTATTTTACTTCAATGATCCCAGGCCTCCGTGTTCTTTATTACCTACCCATGTGATTTTGGTTCACAAAGAAAATTGACAACCTCAGCTCTCCAATTCTCTGCACCACTTTCAAAGCCACAGATCCACATTATAATACTTAATGGCCACATAAGCTTCACAGAACGAATACATGCTGATGTATTTAAGCACTCCACTACTGATGGATGTGTAGGTTGTTTCCATTTTTTCTTCCAGGTTTAACAGTTGCTGCAGTGAATGTTCTTACACATATATATCCTTCTGTATGGGTGTGAATGTCTGCTGGATAGATTTTTAGAAATGAAATTGCTGGGCCCAGACTATGCGTGCTTTAAATTTTGATAAATATTGCCAAATTGCCCTCTGAAAGGTTATATCAATTTACTCTCCTGCCAACAGTGTTGAAGAGGGTACCTCTCTCCCCAGTCTGTCATTTTTCTCTTGACTCAGGTTTTAACACTGTTTATTTTAGGGCATTGATGAAATCCACATCAATGATAAACGGATCTGTAAGCACCCAACTGATTACCTTTCAGAAAGAGATTCAGCAACCCCATTGATACTTCAGAAACCATTTTCTTATCTGTGACCTCCTCCACACACAGCCAACGCTTCTACTGATATACCTGCTTATCTCTGTATCTCTGGCGTATTCAAAAAATATAAGAATTTTTGCTGCTTCTTTTGATTTCAGGCCGAGTTTTCTATTTTTGACGAAAGAGGTTATTATTTATAGTCAAGAAATTCTGAAGTAAAAAAATATAATTCTCCCATTGTTGAGTTCCCGGGTGCCCTCCTCCGATCAGAGCCGTATCTGGGAGTAACACATCACGGGAGTGACAGCTCTCTGGTGATTTAGGAGGTCGCCCGATCATTAGAGCATCACCAATGTAAGGATGTATTAGTGTACATCGTCAGCGTGTATCGCTCTGTGATGAATTGCTCCAAATCAGAACAATGGCCTAAAGAAACTATGAATTCTTTTAGAGTTAGAAATGAAATCCTTTTTATTTTTTGAATACGGAATAAATAAATGTGAATGTTCTTTCACAGTGGAGAGAGGTCTAAGTCATATATTCTTGATCTTCTGATGATCCCTTGGTGGTTGTCTAGTTTGAGCTACAGACAAGGTCTTCGACAGGGTGGGTTGCAGGTTTTCTAAGTACAAAATTCATTACTTGTGCTGAGGGAAGATCATCATTCAGCAAAAAAGATCTCTGCTCCGATTTTGTGGTATGTTTTCTTTTAAGTTGGGGGGGCATTTGTAAATGGAAACCTTTTTTATTTGTGCATTTGCTTCAAAATGGGAACCTGTCGAGAGCAGAGACCATTTTTAAAAACAACTTGGTTGATCACCTCAGTACCTGAGCCATGTGTACTGATTTCTTAGTGATGGGGGAAAGAATGTGTTTCTCTGAAGCTGAATTCCCACCATTGAAGTCACTCCTTTGCGTGACACCCCCCTTGGAATGGGCTCCTTGAAGTGGATTTGTGCCAACGAGAGGGGTGAGAGGTGTTGCACTGACTCCCACCGCGAGCAGGAGCTAAAAGGACCTCTCGAGAAAGAAGCAGCTCGTGGGTGACCACCATTTCGGATCTTCACTAGAGACAGATTAAAACCTTGGGCTGTGGAACTGGACTGACTTGGGTGTGAACTCTCATCTGTCAGTTCCTAGCTCAGGCAAATTGCTTGACCTCTCTGAGCCAATTTTTTCTTCTGTAAAATGGGGATGCAGCTAGTAACTGCCTTGTAAGATTGCTGAGATGAGTGCGTGAGCTGAGGCATGGGAGGGGCTTAGAACCAGCCTGGGTACAAAGGTGAGAGAAGTGTGGCCCACAGAGGCCAGGGAACGTGCCCAGGGACACGTGGAACCAGGATTTCATTCAGGCGTTTCTGATTCTACAGCCCGAGGCCTTAACCTGCTCCCCGGTTCTGGAAAACACACACTTCCCGTTCACAGGGTAGTTCTGCGTGTTTGGAGGGGTGTGGCACCCCTGGAGGCATTCCTTGGAATAGATTGGAAAAGGGACCAGGAAAGTCAACCCCAGCGCGTCACTGAACAACAGAGCGTGGAGAAGCCCAGGCTACCCCGTGGCCGGCAGCCGGCGCAGGGGGCTTCGCCTAGCCGACTGGAAGCTTCCAGGAGGGGCACCCCTGGCCACCTGACTTTAGCCACCCTCGCAGCCGCTCCTCAGTGCCCTCAGCCCGCGCGGGAAGGCAGGGTGGCACGCGTGGCATGCAGGGCACAGCGCAAAGAGCAGTCCCGCTCTGGCCAGGCGCTCAGATGCCACCCGGGCACGTCGTTCTGATCAACACGGGTCCTGCAGGGGGCTGCGTCAGCATGTCCGGCTTTGGGTTATGAGAACAATGATCGTCTGTGGCCACCAATCTGCTTTTCAAAGCACATTCAAATGGAATAAACACGCTGATGCCAGAGACAATGGCATAAGTTATTTCAGTGAACTTTTAATTTCAGTGGGTAGATGGAAAGTAAGTTTGTTGAAATGAGTTTTTCCCGGTCTGCGGGAGTCCTGTTTTCTTTGGAATGGCTTTGGGAGGCGAACGAAGGCCCTATTTCCCTTGTTTCTTATTTTTTATTTTTTTGCAGTTGTTTTGGAGAACAATTTTCTCTGACATGTAGCTGGGTGTTTTATGGCTTTAAGAAATATATTGGTTTATTCATCTGTTGCAACTATAATAATATTGCCATTGGAGCCCAACTCAGTAATAAATCAGGCCATTCCTTTCCACTCTATACAAATAATTAAAATAAAAATCGACTGTGCCAGTGAATTTGTTCTACAAGCTGAATAGAATTGTGTGCTATAAGTCTAGATATTTTGGTTGACACAGGACTGTATATCTTAAAAATAAGAAACCAAAAGGTGGGAAAATAAGACCTTATTTCATTACATGCAATTTATAACATTTATCTTGAAGATGGAGCTGCCTTTCTCTGCTGCCTGTTAACTAGGAACCAGGATTCGAGTACTGTGGAATGTTCAGGGCACTGCACCCCCCACCCCCTCCCCACACTCTTTCTTCTCTGTCTTTCCCTCTTCTCCTTGCATCATTAAAAAAGAAAGTTGATTAGTAACCAATGTCACCCCAATAAATTTAATTAAAAAATAAAATTAAAACACAAAAACCAAGTTGGGGGTTCATTCTTGCGGCTCTGGAAATAAGGGCCTGTTATTTATGCCTGCATGCTTGCATGTCATATATATTTTTATTTATGTCCTACCTTTTTCCTGAAAAGAATGAAGGGAGCTTGCAAAAATACATAATTCAAAATGAAATAAAAATGAATGAGTCAGAAAAATTGGTGGAAAGGGGGAATCTGTTCAGAAGAATAAAATAATGGAATGAGGTTGACCCCTGTGGTGGGTGACATTGCTGGAGGGTGGCCATGCGTTTGGCTTGGAGGATCCTGGCAGAATTAATGCCCTAATTCCCAGTAACTGTTAGGTTACAAATACTTTAACGACTCAGGAGAAGTCAACCTGTGCTGGGTGCTGACGCCAGAGACTTTCCCCCTCTTGGTACTCCCCAAGAGGACACTGTAACTGAGGGACAAGGGTCCTCAACGGCATCCTTAAGAAACACAACCATTAGTTGTACTATTCCTTATATCTGTACCTCCCTGATAGCCAATGGCACAGCACCAAGCAGCAAAACATTTCTATGGGGGTCAAATGTGTAGCCTGGCAGACAGTTCTCTCTTGCCCTTGCTAAGCCAAGGAAAGATCATAGCACGCCCATGCCGTGGGTCTCAGACTTCACTGTGCATAAGGTTCTTCCAAGAAGGTTAGAAGTAAAAGTCGCAGGCCTCCCCCCTCTCCCCACAGGTGAGGACAAGCCAGGTTCTGCTACAAAAACAAACAGCTCCCGAAATCTCAGGGGCTTAAAACGAAAAGGTCTATTTCTTGCTCATGCTATGTAACCATTGCAGGTCATCTGGGGAAGTGGATGGGGCTGGGGGTCAGGGGATTCTGCTCTATGGCTTTTGCATCCAGGGATCCAGGCTGGGGAGGCACCATCTCCAGGCTTCCATGATTGCTGAGGCAGAAGATCGATTGGGGTGAAATCACTGATTGGCTCCTGAAGCTTCCATGTGGAAAACGGGCACATTACTCCTCATGTTTGTTTCATTGTCAGAGCAAGTCACCTGGTTATGCTAAACTTCAAAGGAGGCCAGAAAATGCAGCCCCACCTTGGGTCTGGAAGAAGAGAATCTGTATTTTGTATGGGAACCCAGGAGCTCCTAATGCAGAGAGTCTCTGGCCCATGTTTTATAAAGCACTAAAAGGCTAGAATACAAGTCCCTGGGGAAATCTGCCATAAATATTTCCCTGAATTGAGCTTTAGATATGCACCGATTGGTGGCGCCGTCGAGGTAGCACCCTGACAAATCCCTACCTTGTAGCTCTTTGGTGGAAACAGCAAGTACTAAGCCATAGGTTTAACAGGCATGTATTCTCAAGGGTGGAGCTGAGGGGCCTAAGGACACTCCTGATTTGAAGATGGCTCCCCTTCCAGTGGAAGGTGGACCTGTCACCTATAGAATACCTATAGGTTGGGGCAAGATTTTCTTCAATAAATAGTTTTGGCTCTGTTACAAGACTTACCACAAGGTCCCAGAGTTTTATGTCATAGACAAGAGGTTCTTAACTAGGTATAAGAGACCGAATTACCTTGAATCTTTGAGGAAAAAATAACATGCTTGGAGAATCCAGGCTGGTTCCTGGGCTTATGTATTTTTATTAATACTTGACAGGCAGCCTCCAGGTAAAGAGGCACAGGCATGGAGTTGGAAGAAATCGGAGCAGTTAAAACAAGTCCGCCTCTCAAATGTCTCAGTGAAGCCCTCTGAAATGTGTAAGTATTATTTTGCGGCCACCTAAATTTTAAAAACAGACGTGATGAGTGAACACAGTTAAAGATAATTTAGGTTGTACTGGAAAGGCTGACCATGAAAATCGCCATCGCGCTTCCTAGAGGCACTCACGTTGAACTCCTTTAGCCATTTCTTTTGATTTAATGCCACATCTGTAAAGAGCTCAGAGTGCTCTTCCTTTATTTGCCACAACCAGTCTTTATCAGGGATGAGCCAGAGCAGTGTCAGCCAATAGAAATATGACGAAGCCTGCTGATGTCACTTTAACTTTTCTAGTTGCCATATTTACAAAAAGTAAAAAGAAGCAGATGAAGTTAATTGTAATAACATATTTTGTTTAACCCAATATATCCAAAATGCTGTCATTTTGACATGTAATAATACAAAAATTAATAATGAGGTATTTTACATTTTTTGTACTAAGTCTTTGAAACCTGTTGTGTATTTTACACCTGGAGCATTTCTCAATCCTCACTGGCCACATTCCAAGTGCTTCATAGCCACATGTGGCTAGTTACTGGCCACTGGATTGAACAGCAGAGACCTAGAGATTTCCTATTATGGCAGATTTCCTTTCATGCAGGTTAAGAACATGATAACCTGTTATTTTTAACAGGTTGTTCACTACAGTGCTAAAAATGTGTAATAGTGAACAGTAGAGAAATAGCTCTATTGCAGTCTATCATCTATCTATCTATCTATCATCTATCTATCTATCTATCTATCATCTATCTATCTATCTATCATCTATCTATCTATCTATCTATCTATCTATCTATCTATCTATCTATCTATCTATCTATCCATCTGTCTATAGCTATCTATATCTATTTATCCATCTGACACTTTTCATATGGATTACAGGACAAAGAGACTTAGATTTGAAATTTGTCAAGAAGGAAATGAGTATATTTTTGGCTTTGTCTTAGATTAATTATTATTTAGTTTTGGGGAACAGGGATTAACATTTAGAAGAAAAATATGGGATAGCTGGAACTCTGCTGTCCAATCTGATAAGACTACAGCCACAGAAACAACAGAGGGAAACAAGCTGCAAGGATCAAGGTTAATGAATTAGGTCAAGTTCTGAACAGATCTGGGGACCTGACCTCTTCTTTGGGTGCTGTGTTAGTTTAGGATTTTTAATCAACTGTTAATGTGAGGGGACTTACCCAAATCAGTCTGAAAGCTTGCAATTTTGAAATCCAAGGAAATTAACCTTTGTACTGGGGATTTGTCATTTCAGCTTCCCAACATCCATTTTTCCTTCTAGTAGTATAAGCCCCCCAATTTCCCCCTGGAGACCTACCCTGTCCTTCACTCTCAGCCCTGTGCTTTGGGAAGCATTAATTCTATGCTGACTTGCAGCAGTGGAATGATTGACTTGGCCTGGCCACTCAGAGGATTTTGGTCCTCTAACCACCGTGATTGGATCAAGGGTGGGCATACTTAAAAGTCAAGCCAACTGAGCTCAGTCAGAGACACCTTGGGGTTTTTGCTTGAGCGGGTCAGAAGAGGCACTTGCTTTCCTGGGCTTAAACCTAGAAGGATGTGATCTTGGAGTGGCCAGGGCCACCCTGTGAAGCCTGGAGATGAAGCCCCCATAGTGGGGGAAGATGCTGAGACATGAAGAGGAGCTCAATCGTGATGATTGAGTTTCAGCTCCTGAATTCAGCTGTGTTTGAAACCAGAGATCTACTCTTGACAAGAGTAAATCTCCCAGCTTTCTCTCCTTTGGCACCAATTCTGTTAATAAATTTTTAGTAATTTCCCACCCCCATTCTGACGCATTCATCTTTCTCTATAACAACATTTTCCACTGTGGACTTCTCAGGTTAATCGTCCTATAAGATGCTTTAAGAAAAAATGTTTCCATGGTCAGATGAATTTGATAAATTGTGTAGACTATAGGTTCCTCCACATGGTGATTCTCAATGCACTTTAGCCCATTAAAAGCTCTCAGAATTTCTCAAGTTAGGAAATGTGATTAGCTCTGTTTTTCCAAGACTTAGTTGGCCATAACCTTGTTTGTTTTCTCTGACATCTCTTAATCTACTGTGGGACACATTTTGCAGGCTTCTGCTCTAGGAAGGAAGCAATTCTCCCATGTTTTGGGTGATCAGGCTGGGGCCCCCTCTCCCCGTGATACCCCCAGAGACATTTATGTACTGCCGTGCTGTAAAGAACAGTCCACGAGGAGCCATCTGTCCGGATAGACATTATGTGTCTGACACATATAAGTATTGTAGACACACATTTAGATGGCTAGGTAACCAAATTAGGATGAACCTGGTATTTAACCCAGGCAGGTTGGCTTTGATGTTTATTTGCCTATTACATTATTTATTCATGAACTCAGCTAATGTTTGTTGAGTCACTGCCTTGCTATAGCCCCTAACCTTAAGGAGGTAATAACCTAGAGATCCTCAGATGTGAATCTTGCAATACTCCAATTATTGCTCTTCTAGTCCTTTCCTTACCTTAGTGACCGTTTATGCTGCCCAGGCTGCTGGACCTCTGGGAGCCTGTCTCCTTATTTGCCGATTAGGGATTATGTTAACATCTTTGTCATTGCATTTTTTGAGGATTCAATAAGCTAACATCTATATAGTACATAGACTAATATTAGGCGATGTTTAAATGCTCATTACTTTGTTAGTAATAATAATTATTATCATAATGCTGCTGGTGTAAAATGCAGATAGGCTTCCCAGGCTTGGTAAATGATGGTATTTTTCCCGGAACTTCATTTTTTTGCGATGTCACCCTCCGTTGCAATTCCTTGCCGTGGACGGCATTAATCATACCCTGTTTTGTTCTTACTGACAGTAATGAATAGTAACTGATACAAACCAGCCTGCCGGGTCACTGATGAGGTGGCTACAAATGCTCCTGTCCAAGGCAGTTCTTAATTGCGTTTTGTGTGTGAAATACCATATGCCCGACTCCTCCAGCTGGAGACCTGCTCTGGTTACAGCCATGGTAGATTTTAAGCCATGTCTCTGGCTGACTTCTCTGAATCTCAGGGAGAAGCTGATTCAGTTGTTGTCCTTATCATTTCCTTCTTTAATTGGATGGCCTCCTAATTCTCTCTTTCCCATCTCGGTTTTCTATTATTACGTAAGTCAGTGATTCCAGCTGGGCTTTGAGGGCGGGGGCTGGTTGTTTGAAGGCATCGGAACTCTGAACGATGGTGCTATTTATGCGGCTCACGGCTACAGATATAGTCCTGTCATAGCCAAAGGCTGTTTTTAGGACATTGTGAAATACTATTACACATAATGGGGTTTTATAACTTTGAAAAGTCTGGGAAATGCTCCCTTATTTGAAGGTCAGCTTTTAGTCTCCTCAACCACCCAGGACACATCTGGAAACATAGGTGTAAGCGAAAAAGGCCTTTCAGCTGCTAAGAACACAATTGTTGCCAAGCACAGGACTGTATTCAGAGGGGAGGGCAAGGTTGTTTTTTTTTTAAAAACACACTGACTTGTATTCATGAATCTAAAACACGGACTGGTAGATTCATAGATACAGAGACCAGACTGATGGCCACCAGAGGGGAGGGGGTTTGGGGAACTGGGTGGAAAAGGTGAAGGGACTGAGATGTCGAGATGGGCAGTTACAAAATACCGTGTGACTATTTTGCAGCTACCAACCTGTACCTCTCAGTCCCTTCACAGCACAGCCGGGAGAGTCAATAACGGTGTAATAACTACGTACAGGGCCAGGTGGGCACTGGAAATATCAGGAGGAACACTGTAAAGTACATGGTTGTCTAACCACTGTGCTGTACCCCTGAAACTAATACAAAATAGTATTGAACGTGAACTGTAATTGAAAAAATAAAAACGGGCTGGTAAACTTTTTCTGGAAAGAGCAGATAGTAAATATTTTAGGCTTTGCAGGCCTCTCAGTCGCAGTCACAGTCACAATGCTCCGTTTGGCCCGTTGTCGAGTGAAAGCAAAGCAGCTTGGACGATACGGAGAGGCATTAGCATGGCGATGTTCCAATAAAACTTTATTTACCAAACAAGAGGTGAGCTGGGTCTGGCCATGGCTGTCGTTCGCCCACACCAGGTGAGAAGTAGCGGGGCAGAGGGGGCCGCAAGAAGGGGCGGCTGCCGAGCAGAAGGAAGGGTAAAGTCATACGTTCAAGGGAGACAGAGCCGCACAGAAAGTGCAGCTCTCTGGGTCCCTTGCACATGGGAGAAATGGTTCTGGGGGCACAATGACATGATTGATGATGTGATTTCAGATGTGATAGCTGAGATTTATAATGATGACCTCATGTCCTCCAGGAACTGTTAAAATATAGTCTGTATATTCTGATGACAAAGACGGTGAAGTATGGAACACATTGATGAGAGGGAGATACCGAACTGATGGAAATAAAAGAGGAATTTTGACACCGTGAGGGGGTGAGCATCAGTTATGTGAAAACTTCTCACGGAATTCTCTATTTTCTGAAATCGGTGGCTCTTGAACTGCTACTGTGTTTTTATCTTTTGCTCTTTAAGCTTGAGACTAGCTGACAAAACCGAGTTTCTACACGAGTCTTTGAATAGATTCTCTGTGGGGTTTAGGAGAATATTCAAAATCTACATTTCTTCCTTTTGAAAAGCAACCTATGCAGAAAGAGAAAATGTACTTCATGTGCTCACAATTCGTGCTGACTGCTGAAAAAGAGTGTTCTCCCAGGAAAAAGAGCATCTTGGACCCACTCTTGCTACACTTGGAGGGAAATCGGTTGTTTCCAGCTTGGGACCCTGGGAATACATCACTTTCAGCAGCTGGGCTGCTGCTGAGTTGGTGCCTTTGAGGATTTTCCCAATACATCCCCTAGGACTTTTTTAAAGGAAGGAAATTCTGTGACTCTCTATTCAGCAGATTCTAGCTCTTCCTCCTTTTTGCTCTGAATCGTTCTATATGTATCATTATTGATAAGGAACATCAATAATGGCTGGGATTTATTCTATTTGTCTCTTAGATAGAGCTGATGTTTGTGTTATAAAATATGAATTTGTATAGACAGCTAGAAATTTTCCCCGGTTGTTTATAAAACCTCTCAGGTTTTGGCCATTAGGGGTTGGCCATCAAGAGGATGTAAAGGTAAAAAATGATTTAAAAAGATATCCTGATGTTACTCTTTGCAAAAGTGTTTCCTTCTTAGTTATGAGTTTATTATAGCTTTTCACTGATACTGCAAAGTATTGCATGAAATTAATACTGGGAGCCTCAGAGCCAAACTCCAGAGGTACAAATCCTGGTTTCATAGCTTATGGCTGGGTGATGTTGAATAAATCACTTAACCTCTCTAGACCTGTCTCTTTATTTGTAATATGGAACTAGTAATTCTATAGTTCTCAGATTTGTTGGGGAATTAAATGAGATGATACACATGGAGTCCTTAGCACCATGGAGGGCTGCCAACTATAGCCATATGAACTGTACAACTCCAGGGGGGTGCCAGTCACATAGGTACAATGCAACATGGCAGCTTTGGCCCAAAGTCAGTGCTTGATACATAAAGCTATTATTATTATTGCATTGATGAGAAACTCAAGACACACAAATGTTATAAAACCTGTCTATGATTATATATGGTCTGTTGTTATCAACAACTCAGGTGAGCTTAATATTAGATTTCAATTGTTGGATTAAGGTAATCAATAATTACCTAGTAAAAGCTTGGACTAGATTTTTGTTTTTCTATGGATGTGGTTCATCTGTGACATGATTCCAGAGTTTCCTTCAAGATGACTCTTTAGCTATTTTATCCTGTAGCTAGTGCCACATTATTGTTAGGAAAGTAAAATTGTATTCATTCATTCATTCATTCATTCATTCATTCATTCATTCATTCATTCAATGCTATCAAGTACCAAGTTATGTGTGAGAGGCTCCGAAGATGACTAACACGGTTTCTCAAGGGGCTCACAGACTGCTGGGGAGGCAGACCGGTAAGCAGTTCATCAGAGCTGGGTGAGAAATGCACTGAAAGAGTCTTTTATTCATTGACCCACTGCTTTCCTTATTTCCTTACGGAGCAGATGCATAATACTAACTGTGAACTAGGCACTGATTTCCTGGTAGTAACAGGATAGCAAGAGTGGTTAAGATTTGGTCCTTTCCCTAAGAACATCACTAAGAGCTCAGGGCAGGCACCCTGGAGTCAAAGAGGCTGGACAACTATGTCAGGACCAGCAGCAGGAGGGGGCTGGGCAGACACAGAAGGAGCGGTGCTGCACACAGTCCAAGGAAACTGAAGAGCACTGGGTGGTGTCAGGCCCAGGCTGGTGATGATGTCCAGCCATACCATTGGCAGTCCCCGTAATCTTGGTCACCCCTCTTTCCATCTCTGCATCTCAACTTCAACTGCCCAAGTGAGAAAAATAACCTTATTTCCATTAACAACCTTGAAGGCTTTTGAGAGGTCCAGATGTGGTATGTGTGTGAAATTCCTTCAGAGGGTATAAAGAATAAAGTATTATATCAAAGAGAAGTGATCATTTTAAGTCTAGTATATAAATCCCAATGACTGTCTTCACTACGTTATTGTGAAAACCAGAGACAAAGATTTGGGGGCAGGTGCTCCTGGGAAGCTGGAGGAAGGGAACAGGCAGAATGCTCCAAAGAAGCAGAAAAATCCAACACAAGAGCATGGGACTGGGACTGCTGCTTGAGCCATGAAGGTTCAGTTCTACCAGGACCTCCGGAAAAGCAAAGGGAATGCCTCCCAGAAAAGTGCACCCAAAGGATGGGAGGTGTGGGTGTTCAGCCATTGCTTCTGTTAACCAATAAAGATCTGAGGCTGTAAAACCAAAGAAAAGTTTATTTGGGGTCTCGAAGGATTTGAATCTGAGAGACACAGATTCAGGTAGCAACCGAAACTGGGCTCTGCAGAGAACCAAGGAAGGCCCTGTTTATAAAAGCAAAACCCACAAAATGTAATTGTTTCATGAAAAAGACGGATTGCTGGCCAGTTTAATGGGGATTGGTTGACTCTAATGGGCAATGAGGGAGGCAAAAACTACAGGGAAGGAAGGAGAGTCCACACATGTACATGCAGGTGGTTCTAGGATGTTCATGGCTGGGGCCTTCAGCTGAGTTTAGCAACAGGTTTAGCAACTTAACAGCAGCTCTGAGAACTGAGGCAGCAGATGTGCATGGATCCCCCTTCCCTAGTAGCCTCCTGACTATTTTAAGTGACTCTCTTAGCCATGCTTATTCCATTTTTTTTTTTTCCTATTATCAATTTCTGTCCCTCTACTTAAGGGCCTGGGTCTGGATGACAATGGGCAAAAGACACAATTATCTAAAGAATGTCCCCAGTGTCCAAGTATCTGATTCATTTCCACCTCCTAGATCTAATGTGGCTCATAGTTACACAGACACACTCTCCCTCCCGCCTTTTCTCCTCTGACTCCCATGAACGGAATGCCTGTTGGGGAGGAGTCACACAAATTAGCACGACGAATTTGTTTAAAAGTGCTGTGAGTTTGTTAAAAAGCCCCCCCCCTTCAGTTTTGCTGTTGCTCCTCTTGAGGTAAACTTTCTCATCCCCACACATTCCCACAGAACACGAGTCTGGCCAGGAAGTAAATCCGATATCAAAACGGAACCTTCTGTAACCAAATGATTAGAGATCCAAACAATTTTTGAATTCAAGTAATTAATTTAGTAAGTAGGAATCAATACAATGGCTTTAGTGTGGATGATGCCCGGTTCTAAATTCTGGAAGTCCTTTGAGGGTTTGATAGATGTGCACTTTATTATAGTAAAACATGCTAAAAGTAATATAGAATATAAATATATATATATATGGTCTCCTACTGGGCCTTGAACATCCAGCAAGCCAAGCCTATCAAAAGGGTGCTAAAAATAGTCTCACCCACAAAGAGGTTCTGAAGTGTGACTTCTGATAAAAACACTGTCACAAGACTGCTGTAGTCTGGTAACTTCTCTATTAATGAAATCTAATTTTCAAATTGTCTGATTAAGCTTGTCCCTTTAGCATAAGGACAACATGTTTGCATCTTTAGGATTTAAAGGCGAGTGCTTCCATTCACAACTTTGCGCTAGATGTCTTTTTTTACGCACCAAGCTACTGCTGGCCTTAAGTTTAGTTATCTTTGAAGGTGACTATAGGAAGGGAGAAAATTTAGGCCAAATGTGTGACCTAATTATTTGAGTTTCTGGAGGTGGCAGCTGTTCATGACTTTAGCTGTTTCCACGGAAACAATTAGCCATAAGTCCTCGCTCCTAACTCTTCAGCATCCCTGAGTAGGCAGTTATCTCCCTAATTAGCTGAGTGATCTTCGCAAGCCCCTTCAGAGATGGAAAATCGAAGGTCGGAGTGGAAAATGTTGACAGCAACGCTCTCCTCATCGCCGTAAACCCCCGAGCATGGTGCTTCGCGTGTAGTGTGCGCTCGTTCAAGAAGCGCTGCTGAGCATCTGCTGCGCGCCTGGCATTGTTCCAAGGCTGAGGTTACCGCCGTGCCCAGGCACACAAAAGCTTACATTCTGGTGTGGGAAGACCGACAAAAGCAAGGAAAGAAATAAGGGTTTCAGGCGGTGTTAGAGAGAGGGTATGACTTCTAAAGACCCAGTATCCAGGGACGTCTCTGAAAAGGGGACATGGGAGCAGAGACATGAACAACAAGGATTGTTCTGGATTGATCTGTGGGCAGAAGGCATCTCAACCCTAGATCCTAAGTTAGGCTTGAGCTTGGCATCCCTAGAGAGCAAGGAGGCCTGCAGTATCGTGAGCAAAAGAGTGTGTGGTGCGAAGTGAACTGAGGCCGGGGCGAGAGGGTGAAGGGCCCGGAACACGTTGATTTAGGTTTTGCTCAAAGTGCCATGGGGAGCCATCATAATCTTTTAAGCAAGGGAGTGACACGATCTGATGTGTTTATAAGGTCACTGTGGATGCTTCGTAGAGAAGAAATCTGAGTGGGAGAGGAAGCAGGGAGGCCAGGTGGAAGGAGTTAAGACCAAAGCTAATGGGTGGTGGGACCAGAGAAAAGTTAAAGAATGGGGGTATATGTTAGAGACAGGGCTTGGAGGGGAAAATGAATGGAAAGGGAGAAAGCCAAGAGAGTTCCTAATATTTTGTTTGAGAAATTGGGTAAATAGTGGTGGTGTTTTCTGAAATGAGACAGGAGTAGGTTGGGAGGGGTTTTACTATATATGTATAGAGATGCTGACTTTGTCTACAAAAGAAGATCCTGAAATAAGGATGGGAGTGTAATTAGATTATTTGGGAGGTGATCCCAAGTAACACTGGTATAGGAGGGGGGAGCTGAGATAGGGAGGGCAAGGCAGCCAATGGAGGATCCATGACCGGGCAAGTTACCCCTGCAGGCAGGTTTCTCTTGGAGAACGTTGGGGGTCAGTGTAGAATCACGCATCTCAGTATCATTCCACCCGAGTACCGAGGAAGCTGGGATTCTTAATCTGTCAACTCCCTGCAGCCATTGATTAAAGGCTGTTCCTGGGGGCAGGGTTAAGAATTTTCTACTACCTTTGTCTTGCTGTGTGGGCAGGTGTAGCAGCCTCTAGCTGTCAGAGGAAGTCCTTAGGTAAAGAGATGCAGGTAGGTCAGGATTGGGAGGTGAGCAGCACCTGCTACAATGCCATGTGGGCAGATGGACCCAAGTCTGTAGCGCAGGTGGGAGGTCAGGACTTTTCTGCGTGTAGAGAATATTTAGAGCCATGAGACTAGAAAAAGAAATCACCTACGAAGAAGAGAAAGCCCTAAAATTTAAAGTCCATGGAACATCAACATTTAGAGATGGCCTTGAAGAAAAAAAAAATTGAGAGTTACCATTGAGGTTGGATGAAAATCAGCAGAATGTGTTGTCATGGAGCCAAGAAGTTTTCAACATAGTGGTAGTGATCAACTGTGTCAAATGCCACTAAGGGTAGAGAAGCCGCAGAGAGAGACAACAATGGATGACACCGCTCCCACTTAGAGCAGACACGCAATACCTAAGGTTATTACTTATGATAAGTAGATCCTCAAAGATCACATTTAGATGATATATTATTCTTTTGAACTTCCTTTTGAAGCCTTATGATCTAGAATCTCCATATTGTGGAATACATTCCCTTGAATTCCTAGTAGGGACACCATAAATCTTGGTTGGATGTTTTTTGATGAATCTTTCCTACTGAATCAGGACTTTTCTTCTGGCAGGAAATTTTTAGACAGTGGGAAGAGAAGATGTCTCAGTAAAACCCCTACTTTGTGCTGTTGAGATTTCTAGTAGCAGTTTAGTTCTGGAAAACATCTCTTCCTGTGTTCCTACTCATAAAAATGGCTATTGTAGAACTCGAATCACCAACACAGTTCTTGTGTAAAACCCCAAAAGAGTTGGGTTTCTTAAACAGGTCTGTTCCATCAAGGCAGTGCTCCTCCTGAGAACATCTGTACTCTCACATTTTAAAAGCACACAGTCAGAAATATTAGGCATTTGAGACTCCACAGTATGGAGAAATATACACTAGCTTGCCTTTCTTTACATGTCTACCTGCAAAATGAGATTTGAGAAAGCATTTTTCTCTTCAAGCCTGAGAGTTTGTCTAGGTCATATAGGGAAATATTAATATCATAGAAGTAAAGGGGTTCATTGAACAGGACCCTTCCCCAACCCCTATTGAGTTTTCCACTTTAGCTGCATAATAGATCCGGATGACTTCCTTTTGGCCTGAGAGAATGTTCTAGGCAGATGATCTGAGCTATTTTAATGTCTTCTCTTTAATGCAGTCTTTCAAGAAATGTCATTATCACATTCCTGTCTTAAGATGAGGAAGTGGAGCCAAACAGATAGTGAGTTGTTAAGACCAAAGTGTCACTTTGGCAAACTGCTGGTGAGGTAGCCAAAGTGAGTTCCTAAACAATTATTTAAAGATAAATACTGAAATACTCGACACTAACCAGGATTTAATTTTTATCAGTTCAGGTTACAGGAATCCTTCAAATCATTTCTAAGCCCGAAATTCTGACTGATGCTTTTGCTGTCTCTTTGAGCTTTTGTATTTCCTGAGACTATAACACCATATCTCAGGCTTCCAGACCTAAGAGTTTGCCCTTCATTGTCATAAAGATTTGATCGGAAGAGAGGTACATATGTGTATGTGTACATGCATGCATGTGTGTGCTTGTATGTAGGTTATGTGAATTTTTAAAACAAATCAGTTGCCTGTTACCTGGCTCTATGCTATTTTTTACTGTTTTACAAATTGTGTTGCAGTCTGATCTAAAAATTTTAAGAGTTACAGATTATAGTCAATATTTTGAGGAGTGTCTGAAGTGAAAGTTGCCCTCTCTCCAATACCTTCCATGGCTCCCTCAAAACAGCCTTTTTGTTTTCCATGCCTGCTTCTGATGCTATTCTGGTCAAGACAGTATGGCTCCAGCTTCAAAAACACCTCTGCTCAACCTCTTTTCTACCTTCTGCCATGCCATGTTAAATGTTTGGCTTTGATATCTCTGAATAGATGGGGAGAGAGAAGCTGATGGAGGCAAGGTTAAGGATGAGGGAGTTGTGGGGGAACGAGAATGGTTGGTTTTCTCTCAGTTCAACCCTTGGATTATAGAATTGGGCCACTGCTAGTGAAGGAGAGTTAATTTGTCTTTCTTCAGAGCTAATGATACTCTTTTGATTCAGAGAAAATGTACCTGTTTCTAAATCGTCTCAATGATACAGCCAGAATCAAGCCGCTCTACCTTTGGGCATATACTTTTTTTTCTTTTTCTCCAATCTTTAGTTTACAGTGTTGTGAACACTCCAGACCTTTTGGGTACCTGTGAGTAATTTACAGGGAGGCTTGAAGTATGAATATGAGTTAACCCTGTCAATCCTGAGAAAGAAGAGACCTACTAATAAGGGCTCCAGCTGGCTCACTGGGCTCAAATGTCAAAACAGAGCCTGGCAGCTGTTCCTAAACAGGGGCCTCTCAAGGAAGCCAACTTTAAGGAGAAGCCTCCACTAAGCGCCCGCCCCCCACTCCAGACCAGCTTCCCGCCTGCACTGTTTCTGCAGCCTGAGCCAGCCCTTAAAGGAGCTCCTGGAATTGTGTTTCAACCAATAGGATGGAGACTTTCCCTGTCCAATCAGAGCTGTGCAGCTATATCCCTATCAGCATCTTCACCGACCAATCAGAGTGGCCCCACTCTGACCAACCAGGACAGTACTTTTTGGACCAAACTGAGAATTTGAAGTCCTCATTTGCATGAAGATGGACCAATCAGGGGTGAGGGGCGGGGACTTCTTTCTATATAAGTCAGCTGCCCTGTGGTTGCACTTTCCCTGAAGAAGACAGTTGTGTTTCCCTGGTTGGGGCTGAACCACTGGCAACATCTGTGGGAGCCTGGAGCTGAGCAGAGCTGCCTGGCTGGGGAGGGTCTCGCCCGAGGACTGCCTCTCTATGCGGTGCCACAGTTGTGCTGTATCACAATTGAGCTGTGTGCACTGACAAAGTTTCCTTTTTCACCACACCCCAAATTGGGGATTTCTGTTGGCGTTGAATTGGCACCAATGGCCTTTGGTTCACAACCCCCACGTCAAACTGGGAGTCCATGGAAAGAAAGTGAAACCTTCCAAGAAGGTACCTGACGCTCCCTTCTACCTCAGGCCCTACTGCAGAGACGCTGGGCTGGGACCAAGAATGATTTTCTTCTTGTAGCTCAGCACCATGTTAACTAAAAGTGTTGAGTTACAGATATGTGTCGCTCCTTCCCTGTGTCTCTGATTTTTCAGGGCTCTCCTGATTTTTTCATTCAGAATTTTTTGTATCTCTCTCTGTCTGCAGTGTTCCTCATTAAAAATCAGAATATGAGAGATGATAGGAGAGTTTAAAAGTTTAAAGTGCCTTCAAAAGTGCTCAAATAGTTCACATTCTGAGTTTTTCTCTTCCTCATCTCTAAAGGTTCCTCTAATTGTGGGCCTTTGTTCCCCTGTTTTTTGTTCAAGGGATACCCCCTACACCAAGCCCTTGGGGCTGCCCTGCCTGCGCTGGGAAAGGCTCTCCCGGGCTGGCCATCTGTAAGGCTGGGGCTGGGGGGATGACTGACATGAAATGATCAATCATGGAACCATTTTAACTGTCATTAAAACCTCTTTGTGAGCGATCACTGTTCTTTCCTCACATGAGATAAAGACCAGTGGAATAAAAAATAATTGCTTTCCATTTCCAAAGGGGAAATGTCTGAGGAAAAGAGGGAAGAAAAACTTTCTCACAAAAATTCAATCTTTCATTGAAAAGCACTTTAATTTCTCTCAAATATTCCAACATGTTATTCCTTCCCTCCCTCCAGGATAGGATTCTTTTATTTATTTTATATAAACGTATATATACATATATATATCTATCTTTATTGATTTCAGAGAGAGGAAGGGAGAGGGAGAGAGAGAGAAACATCAATGATGAGAGTCGTCATTGATCGGCTGCCTCCTGCCGCCCCACACTGGGGCTGGAGCCCCAAACCAGGCATGTGCCGTGACCGGGAATCAAACCCGTGATCGATGCTCAACTACTGAGCCACACCTGCCGGGCAGGATTCCTTTAAAAAGTTTTAGAGTGTTCCACTCCAGGTTTGTTTTCCAGATAATGGGGCCAGCTCTGTGTTTCTCTACATGCCTGGAACATTTGTCCTGTGCGTTGGCCATGTCGCTGTGAAATACGGCCCAGGCAGATTCCAGAGTTTCCTCGGTTGACAGGGATTTAAGGCCTCACGCCAGCAGTCTCTTGCATACACCATCACACAACACCTACACCCAGGAGTGGGCCTCAAAGCAGAAGGGCTTTGGAGGTCATGTTGGTCGAGTATAAATTGAGTATAAATTCAGGATTATGAGACACTGTCCCCTTGAAGCTAGCCCAGCAGTGGAGTTTGAGACTGTCTTGGAACCTAATGACAAAATACAGTGAAAAAAGTTGATTATGCCTGATTATGTGGGATCTAATTTTATTTTTTTTCCTTTGAGTTGCCCAGATTTCTACCACAGACAAGGATTTGCCTCAGAAGCAATGACCTGGTTGGGAGACAAGGGAGCTGAAGGAAGGAGTGTCTGTCTGAGTCTCAGGTAAGGGACTCCTGAGCCCCAGATTTTCTACCTATCAAGTGGAAGGGTTGGGGTGTGTGACCCTTGCTTTGACCAATTTCGATGCCTTTCATGCTGAATGTGATGTTATAAATAGTTCAAAAGCCATGGGGTAGGGGCTCTTTAAACCGAATTCAAGCCTTTGGAAACAAGTTTTCTGTCACTAAAATCTCTGGGTGAACGATCATTGTCCTTCTTTGCAAGTGCGATAAAATATCAAAATGTCCTGATTATGAATGTAAATAAACACATTGTAGTAAGACTGAAAATAGGAAAATGGGAGTGGGTGAGGACCTGTGTATAATTCCACCACCAGAGAACAGCTCCTGGTGGCATGTTAATGCTTTTCTACCAGGGCTGTTCCTGCGTTTCAGGTGTGCTGTGTAAATGCATTATATTGTTTATAGATATTTTATATCTTGTCTTAATATTATGATGATTTTCCTTATTTGTGCATGTTCTTCCTGATATTTTTAATAGTCGAATGGATATATTTAATTATTTCACTATTGCCGGGAAATTCATTCTAATTTTTACTCTTACAAATAATATGACGATAAATATCTTCATTCCTATGAAATCTGGTCTCCCTCCAAGTCAATCTGACTTTGCAAAAATTCACTTGGTTGGCTCAGGATGCGGAACCCTGGCTGATCCCACATTATACAAACTCTGTTTTATCTTTGTGTTTACAGTGACTCGAGATGATGTTTGGAAAATGCTTATGGATATGTTTGTGCAGTCAACCCCAAATTAGGTCTGCCAGTCACTGAAAAAGCTAACTGGGCGCAGTTGGGTAGGAAGGCTTGTAGTAGCCTCGTGTTGGAAAGGAGTAATGTGGACTATTCCGTGAGTTATGACTCTCCTGTTGTGTGTGGAGGAAGGGTGTGTTCCCCGAGGAGGAATGGCACCAACTCCGATTTCCGCGATCCCCAGTGGCAGTGGGACTGGCAGCCCTTGGGATGCGGGTCCCTAACTTGCCTTGGAGGAGATAACAAATGACCCGCCCAACAGCAGCGTCTTTCATGCTTCTCTCCAGCCTGCAACAGTTCCTTGCCATTAATATAACCACTGAAGAGTGTTAAATTTCTTAGTGCTGTGAAAATTGGTATTAAAAGAACTACTTTAAAAAAAGAAATGGGAGCTTAAGAGCTATAATAAAAGAATAACCCTTAAAGCAAGTCAATTGGAAAGCATAATGAAGTTGATAGTGGTCTTTTTAGTTTAGTCATGAATTTGTTAGAGGAAAAATGACTTTTCTGAAAACCACCATCTGTGCCATAAGTAGATCCATTAGCACCGCTGAAGACACCGGGAAGGTTACGCTCGCTGCCACGGCAGTTCACCCCCATTGCATTTTAATTTTATTGCGCTCACTGTTCAGGTTTTCCTGAGTTTCGTCCACTTGGCCATGCCAGGAGGCTCTCGTTACTCCCTAATGGATTGTGATCTTCAGAGTGAACTTTGCCTCTTGAAACAAGAATCCCCTGTGTTACTCAGACCTCTAAGTCTTGACAGGCCTGGCGAGGGGCCGGACACTTTAACAACTCCATTTGCTTAACACTGTTGCATGTCAAATTCTATCACATTGGCATCTAAGGGACAGCCCAGAGTTTTTGGGTAGAGTTATGTTTGGGCATATCAAGATCAGGTTTACCCACGTTTACTATAGAAATATTCTCAAACTTCACACAGAGGAGAATCTATTTTAATCATATTAGAGTATTTTTATTTATTTAAATGTTTTTTTATTGATTTCAGAGAGAGGAAGGGAAAGGGAGAGAGAATCTGAAACATTAATGATGAGTCATTGATCCGCTGCCTCCTACATGCCCCCCACTGGGGACTGAGCCTGAAACCTGGGCATGTGCCCTGATTGGGAATCGAACCAGTGACCTCTTGGTGCCTGGGTTGACACTCAACCACTGAGCTACACTGGCAGGGCCATATTAGGCTCTTTAAACAATTTTCCTTAAGTTAGGGATATTCTTTTTTGAAATGCAATTAATCACCCTTCAATTGATTTTATTTTGAGCAATATTTTCACAACTGAAACCTATGTTAAACTTCTATATAGAAGTGCATAGTAAGTAGCTTCAAAATAAATATTCATCTTCTTTTCATCACTCTGAATTTTTAAAATTATAGCCTACAAAACAGTATGTCCATGTGTGTTTTTTCTCTTTCAATCAATGGATATTTATTAAGTACCTACTGTATACTTAGTACCTGTTAGGTGTTGGGTACATGATTCTTGCCCTCCTGCAAATATTCTCTGGAGATTTCATGTACCTTCTCAATTAAATTCCAAGCTTCTTAAGGGTAGAGATCATGTCCTGACTTCCTTTTTTTAGCCTCTGAAAAAATGAAATCTGCACAAGATACTTAGCAGATGTTAAATGAAAGAATGAAAAAAAAATCAGATTAAACTTATATTGCTTAACAAAATTGGCTTATCACATGAGACTTGGAAATCTTTTTATAAAGGCTGAGGGCTGGGATATGATGTTTCTGCTCTTTCCTTTGCTTAAAGTTCTTTAAGCCCAGTGGTTGAAGCAAGTGATAGTGGATGGCAGAGAAGAGAGACTAGAGGCTGTTTAAAGTCCCTGAGATGTGGGAAAAACTATTTTTGTAAAACTAGAAAAGGATCTTAGCAGTTTACGGTCAACCTCTTCTACAGATGTGAGAAATGAAGCTTAGTGAGCTGGGGGGACTTGCTCAAATTTGCCCAGTATCAGAGGCAGTGGCAATGGTGGGAGTGAAATCCTGGTTTTCACTCCATGTCTTTCCTTCATGTCTTACTTTTTATTTAACACTGGTAATACTACTCATGCCTTGGTTGGGGTTTTTAAGTTATAGTCAACATAACCTGGTTGTGATCAATTTAAACAATGAAAGAAGGACTTGGGGTGGTTCACCAAATTAAAGACAGGCTTGAAGAACCACACCTTGCCTCTGGAGAGCAGGAACTGACGGGTAGAGCCTTTGGGGGCCACCATCAGAATGAATCAGCACCAGGAGCTTCGAGTCTTTGCATTCCTGCGCTCAAGCCTCCTTTTCCAGGAGGAGACCTCTGACTGGCCTAGCTTGGGGCACCTGCTGCCCTTTACCCAGGGGCGGGTGGGACCCTTGGATTGGCAGTCTCAATAAGACTTTCCATGGGGGGTTCCGAATCGAAACCAGGTGCTCTTATCAGAGGAGGAAGAGGGAATGCAGTGCAGGCAGAACCTACAGAGCTCCAGCACACAAGTGACCCTTATTTGCTCATGAAATCATAAGTATGTAGGCATTACCCTCTCCAAATATTTACCACTTTGTTCATGCCTGTAATTCTGTCTCTGACCTGCATACTCCCAGGTCCCTTCTACTTTACAGGGAGGATCAAGGTCTCTAAAGGGAGATCCCTTGTTACTCCTCTGCTCTACCTGAACATTTGCCCTTCCTTTCGAATTTCTTTCTCTTCTAAGACGTAACTATTTACATAAACTCTAAGTCCCACTTTCACACCTCCTTTGCGGACCTTGCTGCAAAAATTCCATCTCTGCCTACCCTGCACCCCCATGACTCTGTGTTGCTCTGTCCTTGCCTCTCGGGTGCAGCACGGGACCCTCAGCTCTCTCCTGAATTCCGGCATGTATTTCCAGCGTGACTAGGGATTTCTCTCTGGAAGGAGAGAGAATTCAGGGTTAACTGAGACCCATAGGAGAAGACAAAAGATGGGCATGTGATGAGCAGATAGGAGAGCCAAGCAGGGAGGAACAGAAACCATAAACTAGAGAAGGGAATGTGGAATGATGTCCTCTATTATGGGGAAAATAGTAGGGACTAGTTTGGAGGCCTCTTGAAGAACCCTTACAGATTGGTTTGGATTTATTAGATGTGGCTTTTGCCCCATGGTGACTTAATAGTGTCCCTCAGAATCTGACACCTCCACCTCGATGACCCACCTTCAGCTCAGGATGACTAAACAGCATGTTCTCTCATTGCCCCTTGCCCCTGTCAGCCTTGTTCTCGTTCAGGTTCTCATCATGGTCCAGCTACAACCAATGGGCCTTTCTTTCTCACTGAGGAAGGCGCAGTGAGGCCACCAAAGAAACAGGGCAGAGTAATGCAAGAGACTTGACCATGGTCAACTCATTGAAATTTTATTCTGTTTTACATAGCCGCTCTTGGGCACCCTGACACAAGTGTTTCCATTTTGACTCACACCCTACATAAACTATTTCCTCTTGAGCCTTGTGACTTAGCTACTGGGAGCTTCTTACCTTGTATTTCCCTCAGCCCTTATTTGGCATGTCAGCATAGTTGTAGTCCCCACTTGCTTAAAGGAAAATTTTGAATGAAACATCTAATCATCAGGTGACTAATGACCTAGGTACCGGTATCTGTGGCTCCTTCTTAGAAAAATTGGAATTTACCAGATGTGACACTTTTAGTGGAACCACCATTATCCCAATCACCATAATTTAAAATATATTGACCAGAGGGTGTTTTTTGTAAGTAACAGACCCACTAAATGAGCTAGGTAACTGGTTTATTGTAAAGATGCACAGAAGTCTCAAGGAAACAAATTGCCTGGCTTCTAAGAACGTCTGAGTCTTCAGGTGACTTCTTGGGCTGCTTTTTCTTTTCTGATTTCAGATTCATTGCTGAGGTGCATCTGCTTTATTAATCTCTTCATATCTTTTCATAACGGCAGCTCATGTGTGGTTTGGGGCTGTTATGGCTCAGAGACTCAGCCCAGACTCTATCTGAACTTTACATCTCCAACTTGACATCTTTCCTTCAAATGCTTGAGTGAGATGATGTCCACCCTCTGCTGCCAGGGGCCAGGGTTATCTAGTAAGGTCATGATCATGAAAACCCTCCCCTTCTGCAGGGTGGGTGGTCCAGGCTATCAAAGGACAGGGCTGTGGTGAGGCATGCTCCACACACCCCTCCTCAAGCCCTCCTTCATCAGAGGGTCCTCTTTTGTTTATCCCACATCTTGCCTCTGGTTACCAAGCGCTTACACTCTAATCTGAACTAATGATCTGGACTGAGATACACAAAGCCTGGAGTGGATGCCTCCTTTGGGCCTAACCCACCAGGCCTTGTAGAGCTAGAAGATGCCATCCAATGGGAAGATGTCCAGTGGGAAGGGACTCCCAGGAAGGCTGTGTCTGTCTCTGAGGGAAATAGTATTGGAAATCGATGAAGATCCATTGCTGAAAGCCGACAGTAAGATACTTAACATAGTTACTAGCTGTGCTGACTGATTTAATGAACAGGGGCATAACAAATGAGCGTGTTTACCAAGTTAACTTGTGAAAATGAATATCTGTAATTAAAGCGGCTCACAACTGACAGGCAAACAGGAAATTATTGTTATTATTATGCACAAATCATCTTAAAATACCAGAACTTAATAAATGGGGGGAAAACAAACAATGGCTGAAACTGTCTGCTAAATAAAAAATAATGACGAACACCTGTGGTCTTTTTATAGGACTCCAGTGGAGATTTTTTTCTTGAAGACCTAATTATGTTTTTGTAATGTTACCATTTCATTATTTCTCTGTAGCATTATTAAAAGAAAATGTCTATATTTTCTCTGTGTAAAAGGTCTGGCACATAGATTCTGGCATGGGGTTTTCTTCATGCTACTCTGACAGTTCTAGCTACATGTTGGCTAAGAACAGAGGCTTTGGCAAGGCTGGGCTTTCCGCGTTGGTGCTACTGGAGCCTGGCCAGGGGAACAGGGTGATGCAGACCCCTTCAGACAGGCCTGCCAGCAATGACTGAGGACCAGTGTAGCTGACCGGGCACAAGAGCCAGCTCTGTAATTAGCCTCCCTGGTCTTGAATCCCAGCTTTGTCCCTTCCCAGCTCTGACAAGTTACCAAACTGCTCTGTGCCTCAATTTTCCCATTTGAAAAATGGGGCTGATCGTTACACACATCTCATAGAATCATTGTTTAAACTAATATATGAAAAGAGTTTGTCATGCGGAGCACATCCTGAATGCCAGTCACTGTTAGCTCCTATTGTTACCTGCAAGTTGCCATTCTCTGTGTGCCCTCTTTGACCAAGCAGGTTCTGGAAAGGCAGTGCCAGGATGCCCCAGCCGTGTAGTCAGGGAGTAACAGTAACACAAGTGGTCCAGGTCTACAGAGTTGAGAGCGCGTTTTCTTTACAGCACTGAACAGCATTTGAAGGTATCTTGCTGGCCTACCTGCTCTCCCTCACTGAACTCAGAGGACGGAGAGTATTCTAGGGCTGTCCTACCGCGCAGTTCTGGGAGGGGCCATTCAGTGTCATGCCATGAGCCTGTGCTGCAGGGCTGCCATTCGCGCTAGTGCAGTGTGCGTGGTACCTTGGAGTTGTGCAACAAAGGGACCTCAAATTAAATTCACAATTGACCTCATTCCCCTCCCAAACCTTCCCTTCACCCTGATTCTCTTCTCTGTTGGTGGTGGCATCATATGCCCATCACCCTAAGTAGGAGCCTTGGGGAACTGATGGTTGGCTGTAGCAAGGATCTCAAGTTCCTTCTTCCACTTTGGTTCCCTTGTGACCCGCTCTCCATATAGAAACAGGAGTACTCTATGAAACCTAAATTGGGTCACATCACTCCCCTGCTGATGTCCTCCAGTGGCTTCCCATTGCATACACTATAAGGTTCAAACTCTGGAAGGGCCTAGAAGGCCTTATCTTACGCCCTACTCTCTTGATCATACAGGCACACTAATTTCAAAAGTGTGGGCCCTGCGTTTCGGCATCACTGGAAACTTGTTAGAGATGCAGTTCTTGGGCCCATGGCAGATCTACTAAATAAGCAACTCTGGGGGTGAGGTCCCACAATCTGTCTTTTAGCAAGGCTTCTTGATTGTTGACACAACACTGGCTTCTTTCTGTTCATCAGACACAGGAGACTTCCCTCTGCCTGAAATACCCTTTCCCAGATCGCCACATGTTTTGTAAGACCAGCCCTATTTCATTACTTGTACTTTGTTCAAAAGTCATTTCTTTAAAAAAAGGCCATTCCCAGCCACCCTGTCTAAGGTAGCTACACCCCGCTTTGCTCCCACTGTTGCTCTGGTTACTCTACCATATGTCTAGGCTCTTGTACTGAACACAATTTGAAGTCATCGCCCTTGCCTGCTTGTCTGTGTCCTCTCACCAAAATGTTAGCTCTGTGAAGACAGGTGGCATCTTACCTGGTCTGCTTACTGCTGTGTCCACAGAGCTTAGAAGAGTGCCTGGTACATAGTCGGTGCTCAATAAAGTTGTTGCATGAATGGCTATATAAACATTTTAGTAGGTATGTGTGATAGATTGAGTTATTGACCCCAAATCTTTACCTATCCTTGATCCTACATCCTTTGTCATTTGTCTCTATAGCTGTTTTCACTAGAGAAAGAGTTTATTTCTGTGGAGTAGATTCTAGCAGTACTTACGTGGATCAGAGCTGGATCCAAAAGGCAGTTTGAAGCTGAGCCCAGTCTAGACTGGTCAACTCTCAGCCAACTCCCACATTTGTAAGCAAGAACAAAATTATTGTTTAAAGCCATGGAGTTTTGGGGTGGATGTTAATGCCTCCTTTGTCAGGAGCTGATACTGTATATATATTCTGTATGTGTCAGTTGCCATTAGAATCCCGAAGAAGTGGTAATCAATCTTTTTTAAAAAAAATATGTCTTTATTGATTGCAGAGAGAGGAAGGGAGGAGAGAGAAAGAGATAGAAATATCAATAATGAGTCATTGATCGGCTGCCTCCTGCACGCCCCCCCCCCCCGGGGATACAGCCCACAACCCGGGCATGTGCCCTCACCTGGAATTGAACCACGATCTCCTGGATCATATAGGTCAATGCTCAACCACTGAGCCACGCCGGCCGGGCAATAATCAATCTTGTATGCAGGACATGGGTAGAAAATGTTTGAGAAGTAATTACTGAGTAGGTCTTTTGAAAACTAAATAAAAGATTAGCTGGTAGATAAGATGGGGGGGAGTATTTGGGTAAAGGAATTATATGCACCTGTTCATTCAAGTGCATGGAGAATCTGGGGAGAGGCACCTAGACCACTGGGAAGAAAGTATGTGGGAGTCAACTTGAAATAAGTTAAAAAACACCCAGTAGTTAATTGTACCTTCATTTGCAAAGAATGTGTGAGCTTAATGAACATTTTTGCACACATTCTCTTATTTGTTGCTCATGATATCTTGAGGCCGTGCTGTGGAGTCTTAGATAACCTTGGCTAGGGTCCTAGTACTGTGGCCTTGGGAAAGTAACTCTGAGCACCTCTCAGTCTCAGCTTTCTCATCCATCAAAGGGTGTCACTCTCAGGATTAGAAGAGAGGAAGTAAGTATAGTGCCTGATGTGCAATAAGCACCCAAAGTCTCCCCCCCCCGCCCACCCCATTTTATGTCTGAGGACACTGAGGCTCAGGTTAAACACCTTGTCCATATGTCACATTGCTAGAAAGTAGCAGCGTTGGGGCCATATTTCCATTTTGGGGCTCTCCCCTTCATACCCCGACTTCATTTGGCAACAACTGATAAATGAGCGCGAACTTGGGGATGGGGAGGTGGAAGGCAAAGAATTTTTAAAAAGTCCATGTGCTATACGAGGCTCTACATGGCCCTAGAACCTTACTCCTGAAGGAAAGGGTTAACTAGGAGCCGTTTATTCATGTTCTGTGGTGCTCTTCGGGCTTTGGCAGCATCGCCCAAAGAAGACATCGACGTTAGGATGAGTCAAGGGCAGGAGGCCATTAGAAAGTGCAGGGAACAGGCCGCCGGGGAGCCGACCTGCGTGTCTTCCAAGCAGCTCCTGTTCTCTAAAGTAAAGGAGACATGGTCATAAATACAAGACAAAAGCCAAAGAGGGCGCAATGAAAGTCTTACCACCGTGCTCACAGAAAGAGCCTCCTGGTGCCCCGTTAAATGAAACAAGGCGGCAGTGGGCATCCTGGGTCAGACACTCTCGTGTGAAAGTTTTCCTTCCCCAGAACCCAGCCTGCAAAGCAGAAGCAGGAAACCCGCTTGTTCATGGAAACGGAATGTTAGAAAAGACAGGGGAACCCTATTGGACTCCGGCTCTGAGCCCAGAAGAAAGGCAAGGGCGCGTGGGGTGAAGGGATTTTGAAGCCAGGGCCATAGAGAGGCCGTTGTTGCATTTATGGGAGCTGATGAAAGCAGATTCTCTTTAACCAGAAAAATTGGAAAAGTCTGTTCTAGAAAATTTGAGTTAGCCCGAGGAGAAAGATGCCAGTAATGTGACTAGGAAAGAATATTTAAATACTCTTAGAAGGCAGCCACCATGATGGGCAAAACCAAGGGCTTTGAGGCCAGATGTAAGTTCAAATCTCTGAAAATTCAGTGTCTGTGTAAAGCTGGGGAAACTACTTAGACCACATAAATCCATTTCCTCTTTCTACCATGGGGAGAACAGTCCTTGCCTTGTAGAACTGTGGGTCAGATTAAATAAGGTGATAAATGGAAGATACTATGGTGCTCACTCAGTACTGAGGCTGTCACTATGCGTGAAGTGTGAGGTGATGGAGCTCGAGGGACAGTAGACTGATGTCGGTGACACACCCGCTCCAGGTAATTTAGACTCAATCCTTTTCTCCTTGGAAAGGGAGCTTTCTTTCCTAATTTATCCTGACCTGAAGAATTACACCCTTTTATGTAGACAAAGTGTTATTTAGAGATTTCCAATATACCACCTTGATTTTACTGTTTACATAGATGAAAAGTGGCTTTTATAGATTCTCTTTTTGATGTACTATGATCTGTCAGTATTTGATAAAAAGTACTTATTTTGACCAAGATGGCCCATCAATTCAAACAACCAGTATGGCAAAACCTCCCCTCCCTCAGCCACAGTGACAAGCCTGTTCACCAACTTGATCTAATTGACTAAAGGTTTAGGTACCTTGTAGACACAGATTCAAGTGATTTTTTTTTCTCTTTGTGATTTGCATGGGGAGAAAGTACTGAGTCTGCAGAAATTGGGTGCTCCTGGTGAATCAAAACCATTGCTTTTGTGTTTGCTTCTTAATTTGGTCCTTTGAGGGTTTAAGACCCAAAGGGATAGGGAGGACCTAGATGAAGAGATTGGAAAATGTTTCCTGATGGACATTGGGTAATTAATTATTGTACTCAGGGGTGCGGGGGGTTTACAATGGAAAGTGGACTGCTTGGCTGTGGGGACCCCTCCTCTGGACATGGGACAATCTCCAAGAGCTGCAAGAAAACCCTGTTGGGCTTTGATTTCTGTACCCATTGTCGTGTGCCTCCAGGGTAGTGGGCATTCAATTTCTCTGGCTTCCCAGCATTTACTCCTAGTTTTTAAGGAGTCATCCCATAATTTTCTTTTGGAGGGTGATCTGTCCCCAGCTCAGTGTAGCTTTGCTTTGTTGGACTGAATCAGGTTACCCTTCCCTCTTCTTTCCTGATCAAAAGGTAGGCCCTACTCTCCTGAGGCTCGGCATCTTTAGCATTTTTTTGAAACTTTAAAAAAAAAAAAAAAATCTTTATTGATTTCAGAGAGAGGAATGGAGAGGGAGAGAGAGAGAGATAGAAACATCAATGATGAGAGAGCCATCGATCGACTGCCCAGCCCGCAACCCGGGCATGTGCCCTGACCAGGAATCGAACCCCTGTTGCCTGGATCCTAGGTCGAATTGCAAGTGCTGAGCCCCTCCCGGCCGGGCAGTCTTTAGCATTTTAAGGGCAGAAAATGTATTAAGAGCTCATTCATTCAGGTGGAAGCGCTATGAGCAGATTTTGTCATTGCTGCTGTCCAGACCCCAGAAGCTGCCCTGCTTCCTGTCCTTTCCTGAGCTTGGTTCTCTAGCCTTCCCATCAGCTCCATAATCCTAACCCTTTCCTCATTTTATCCTAATACTTTCCTTTTCTGACTATGTTAGATTCTATTTCTGTGACTGGCAAACAAAGATGGGACTGACACCACTTGTTGGCCAACCGGCAGACCCTCTTCTCCCTGTATTCTATGCCCATAGGTCGGCCTCACATGATACAGGCTGATTATATTCACTTAAAAAAAAATTATTGATTTTAGACAGAGAGAGAGGGAGAGAGAGAGAGGAAGAGAATGAATCATCAGTTTGCTGTTCCACTTAATTATGCATTCATTGGTTGATTCTTGTATGTGTCCTGAGCAGTGACCGAACCCCCAACCTTGACGGTCTGGGATGACACTCTAACCAGCTGAGCTACCCAGCCAGGGCTGTATTTACTTTTATGGCCTCTCTTGAAGTCAGGTACAGGTGGCTGGGTTCATTTGCTACAGTTGCTTTAACAAAGTGACCCAAAAATGAGTGGCTTAAACCACAGGATTTATTGCCTCATGGTTCTGGAGGCTAGAAGTCCAAGATCAAGGTGTCAGCAGGGTTCGTTCCTTCGGAAGACCATGAGGGAAGGGTCTACTCCCGGCTTCTCTCTTTGGCATATAGATGGTCATCTTCTCCCTGTGTCGTCACCTCATCGCTCCTACAGGGAAGGCCTGATCCACTCCACAGCTGCATCAGGGAGGGAAGGGTGGAATAAATGATTAAAATAATCTTGGGGACTCTGAAGTACCCGCCTTGCAGGATTGTGATGAAGGTTAAACGAGCTAATGCGTGGAAAGCACTCGACACAGTGCTGGGCACATAGTGATGTTGTGTAGGAATCACTAAGTAAGTTTTAACCCTTAGTGTGCAGTTTATCAGTTTATCATGCTCCCGATTGTTTATATACCTGAAGGAGGGCCGGGACATTTGTACATAATCTACTGCAGCCTGCGATAGTGGTTCCCAAATTTGTCCCTGTATTAAGATCATCACCCACCCCGGTGATGCTTGGCCCTATTGAACAAACTCTGGAGTTGAGGTTCCAAACATCTGCATTTTTGGACTGTTCCCCACATTACTCTGGTGAAGCCAGCATCACACTGTATTTAGAAATTATTGACAGCCTGAGGGCAATGGATAACTTATGCTGATCATGTAGTGGCAATGGGCGAGATGTCATAGAAAAGCCTATAGGGATCATTTAATTTAGCCCCTCCTGCTGGTGATGGGGACGCTGAAGGCCAGAGAGGCTGAGTGACTTACGGAAGTTGCACAGTTAGTGGCAGAGATGGGGCTAAAAGTGCCAGCAGGAACCTTTCCTTTGAGCTGCTTTTCCACCCTCTTACCTCCAGCTGAGCCCCCTGCTCACACACGGCAGGGTGGGGCTACCTTCTCTGTCGTCCTCCCGCTGCCACGGTGTTCAGAACAGAGCGGGCTCACGAATATGTTCGATGGTGAACAAACTGTGCTGAATCATCTTCTCCCTCCTCAACTCACGTGCCCAGAAAGGTTCATTTCATGGCAAGAGGAAACTTCTGTGTCCTGCACCGAAGGAGGCTCACCGAGGTGGGGAAAGGGGAGGTTATGTCCCCTGTTTCATGCAGAATGATTCCTCGGGGCTTTGGGGATTCTCGATGATAAAAACTTTTCCTTGGTACCTCCTGGCGGCAAGACCTCAGCCTAGAACTTCATGATGGCCAAGATGCTTTTGGTTTAAGGTTATAGAAACCAACTTGAGCTTACTTAGATAAGAAGGGGGGTTTATTGAAAGGAGACTGAAATATCTCATGGAGCCCGAGGGCTTAGGGTGGGCCAAGTCCAGGAATTAGAAAACCATTAGGGACCCAGGCAACCATTTCTTCTCATTTTACACCTCTACTCCCCTCCCCCCCATAGATAGACCTTCTCTGCTTCTCCAACAGCAAGTCCGACACCATCAGACCACAATTCCTAAGCTTTTCCCCCTCTTCCCAAATCCCATAGTTCTAAGCATAGGCAAAGCTTGTCTCTAGCTGTCTCCAAGTCACAATTCCTAATTTTTTAGAAAGGAAATTTATTTGGCCCAAGTAAGACCACGGGTCCATCTGTGCTTAGATGAACTATGTTTAGGGACCCTGGGGTCATGGAATACTAACGTGAGTGTCAGAGAAATTGTGAGCCAAGTATAGTTCTTGTAGATAGTCTGGTGGAGGGGTGTGAGTGTGTGTGTGTGAGAGAGAGAGACAGAGAGCTGACAGATTCTATGACAGTATCTGCGAGAGGTGTGTTTGTCAACATTACTGTGAGAACAAACAACCCCCAAATTGCAATGACTTACAACAATGAACACGTATATCTCACTTTGCGTGTACTGTGGCTCTGTGCCACGTGTCTCCTCAGCCAGGACTCAGGTGGAAGGAACAGCCCCGATTCGAGAAGTGGCTTTCTTGTCACAAAGAGAAAAGAAAAAAGGCACTGAGCCTAATGGTGCACCTGCTCTGACAGCTTCCCCTGGGATGGGGCTTGGCTCGGCTCTGCTCGCGGTGGGCCAGAAGGTCCCACGGCCAAGGCTGGCAGCGGGACAGAGACACACACTACCTTGAAGAAGGCTCTGCAGGCCACTTGCCGATGGGCAAGCAGTGGGGTCCTCTACCAGCGAGGGTGCAAGGAAGTGTGCACAGTAACACAGGCAGCCACAACTGACCTTTAACAAGCGCTTAAAATGTGCTAGACGCTGTGCTAAGAGCTTTATGTAAATTGCCTCATTTAATTATCCCAATAACCTTACGGAATCACTGCTGTTCTCCTCACTTTATAGATGAGGCAGTGGAAGCTTGGAGAGTTCAGCAGCTTGCCCCCGCTGCACAGCCTGTAGGTGGGATTCAAAGCGAGGTGCTCCAGGGAATGCCACCTGTGTCGGCTTCCTACGGCTGCCGTGACCAGTTGCCACAAACTCAGTGGCTTACAACACGGATCTGCTCCAGATCCGCAGGTCAGAAGCCTGCGGGGTCTCACTGGGCTAACGTCGGGGTGTAAGCAGGGCCGCGTGCCTTACTGGAGGCGCCAGGGAAGAATCCCTCCCCTTGCCTGCGCCAGCTTCCAGAAGCTTTCCTTGCTCCTTGACGCGTGGCCCCTTCCTCCATCGTCAAAGTCAGCGATGGGGCTGGAGTGCTTCTCACGGTATCACTCTGAGCCTGCTTCCATCGTCCTATCTTCTTCTCTGACCCTCTCTCCTGCCTCCCTCTTCCACTTTTAAGGACCCCTGTGATTACCCTGAGCCCACGTAGGCAATCCAGGATAATCTCTGCATCTCTAGGTCCTTAGCTGCATCTGCAAATTCCCCTTGCCCTGTAAGGTAACGTAGTCACAGGTTCTGGAATTCGGATGTGGACATCTGTGGGGGACTGTTGTTCTGTCTACCCTGTCGTCTTTCCTTTGGTGCAACATGTGGCCTCCAAGAAACACTTGAAAAAAAGGGCAAAGATAACTACCCTTCCCACCCGCATTTACACTGATTTTTCCATAAATCGAGGCCAATGCTGTTTATGCACAAGTTAAAAAGACACTGTAATTCAGAGTCAGTGAGGAGCTCAAGGCCAATCAGTCATTTGTTAGCAGTGGAGGAGAGAAAGCCTATCGCTGGCTCTTAGGTAGAAAAACCAATGTGTTTCATTACTCACGTCCCTGGCATGGTGCCATAATTAATATATGGGCGCAATATTGCTAAGAATGAAAACATACAGTTGTGCCCTTAAAAATGTCAACATGAAAAGTAAACTTAATAAAAGATGGGCACGGGGACTTAGATAACAAAGATTATCTTTAATAATGAAATTATTTATGATCAAACATTTTTACTTAATTTCAATTCAGTTCTAAAATAGTCACAGTAATGTCATGATTAAATATTAATGCAAGCAGAAAAAACCTAATTGGGAGGTTATTAAAGCTTCAAATTAAGTTTTTCTTTTCCTAACCAAAAAGTTCCGCCTAGAAGGGCAGCAGGGGATTTCCACACATGCGTTTTATTAGCATTGATTTGCTCGACTGAGAGAGGAGTTGAGTCAGAAGAGGCTAAGCTGAATTCCTAGGCAACGTTAGTGAGGCTTTTTCTGCCTCTTCTTTGAGTAACCAGAGAAGTGGTTACTACTCTTGTCCTTGGTTCAGAACTGACTGTTGCTTGGGGTATTGCAGTGTATCACTTGCTGCCTAGTAAACCACCCCAAAACTTGAAATAACCATTTTATTGTGCACAATTCTGTGGGTGAACAGTTTGGGCTGAGCTTCTGCTGGTCTCATCTTGGGTCCCTTCTGGCTGCTTGACCGGGGCTGGCTGTGTGAGATAGCTTAACTCACGCCTGGTGGTCGGGGCTTGGCTGTCAGCTGGGCCACTCTCCAGGAGGCCAGTCCTAGGCTTCTCCACAGGGTGGCTGGCTTCCAAAAACAACGAGGGAGAGTAAACCCAACTCACCAGTGCTTCTGAAGCCTCTGCCTATGGCATGTCTGCTGAAGTCCCATGAGCCAAAGGAAGTCACATGACCAACACATGGGCCACCGAAGGGAACTACACATGGTCACGGGCACAGGAGGCATGGCTCAGTGTGGGTTTCCGTTCACCAAGCGCACGCACAGCAGGCTCCAGAGGTGAATGGTACGGGAAAGGGCATAAGAGGCTTTAGCACCCGTGTCCCGATGGCCTTGTTCCCAGGGAAGAGGCCGCCCACAGCTCAGCCATTCGGTAGCACGCTCCTGGAGAAGTTCTCAGATGCTTGGGTGGAGGTGGAGACTCCTGCGTTGCTGTCATGAGCTGAGATGTAGGCGGTGCCCATTTCCCTCGACGGGACCCCGCGCAGAGCAGGCCTCAGGCCTGTCACCAGAGCCGCGTCCCAGGGGGTCCGCAGGCTTTCTTGCCGCCACCTCTCCCAGTCACCGAGCCAGGGCTGTTGACATCTCCAGACAACTCTGGATTTGTCTTTTCCTGATTTTCGTTCTCTCCGTTTTTGCTTCCTATATTTTGAGACCGTGTTATTGGGCGTATATAGTTATGATTGTTAGATCTTGATGATTTACCTTTTTACCATTCGCTCTGAGATATTGTAACATCTGTAATGATATTAGAAACATCATTAGAAGAATCCAGGTAGTGGCCCTGCTATGAAGTCTACTTTGTCTCCTATTAATAAAGAAAGCCACTCTCACTTTCATTTGATTAGCATTTGCATGGTATCTTTTCCCTCTTCCTTTTTACTATTAAGTTATCTATATTCGTTTTCTCTGGCTGCTTTCAGCTTTTTAAAAAAATCATTGGTTTTCAGCAGTTTGGTAATGATATCTTGGTGTAGTTTTCTTGAAGTTCACTCAGCTTCTGGTTCATTGAGCATCTTGACTCTGTGGGTTTACAGAGCTCTGGATGAATTTTTTTTTCTTTGTCAACCATTTAAGTTTTTTAAAATTGACAAACACATCATAAACACTGATTTTTATTCTTGGCATAGTCATAAACAAGTTTTGACTATGCCAAGACATCAAAGAGCAAAATATTAATTGACTAATTCTGGTTGGGTCAGAAATGATCAGTTTCATATATAATCTGGGGAGATTCCATTGATGTAGGGATTCAAGATTTCCTATCAGGAGCCAGGACAGCTGGCACTTATTCTACACCCATCATGTATGTGCTGTGTGAACGTGGGCAGGACACTTTCTCTTTAGTACCTCACGGTACCTATCTTGAAAATGAGGGATTGGGGTCTTCTGAAGCCCCTTTCAACTACTACCTTTCAATATTTTATAATTTAATTGCAGCTTTTTCAAAACATGCTCCAGAAAACACGAATCTCATATCATGATTAGAAGGAAAGGGCCTCCCTGTTCAAAGACATCTGGCCAACTTTACATATTGTCTTTCATAGACTCTAAACTGCCATTAAATACATACATGCCATTACTTTATGCTCAATAAAGAAAGATAAAAGTCTATCAACTAAGCTGTGAAACAACTCTTTCTTAGTTCTTGCAATTTTTATTCTGTATTTATTGAAGGAGCTGTGTAATATTTATTTAGATATGGATTCTTATTGTAACCACTCTTGTGTTGATCTAAAGAAGAAAATTTGAGCAAATTAAATTGCTTAGGTTCCCTCAAGCTTCATATGGAGCTTTACTCTTCTGGGTCATTTTTTTTTATCTCAAGTCATTGATGGCTGTGTTTTTCCACAAGGTGTCTTCCTCTATGTCATCAAGAGTCTGGATGATGCAACATGTCTTAAAAACATGCTCCACTCTCATCTCTGGGATTTTTTTCCAAGCCACTGACACCCAAGCAAATTTGAATGCATATGTTCAGCTGCAGCTGTTTTCTGGCTGACTACAATTGTCAGATGCATTCTGATTTTGAAAATGCTAAAATGTGGGGGGAAATATGCATTTTGGAACGGAGATATGGCATAATCTCTTCTTGGATATGCATAATGCATGATACATATTTAAGCCTCTGAGATACTCTTCACTAAAAAAAAAAAGTCTGTTTAACTGTGTTTGTCCCAATGTTTTCCAAACTTAATTGAACCTGGAATCTAGGCCCACTCCTAATATTTTCAGGGCCCTGACAAGAGTATAAATGGAGGCTCATATACCATACAGCTAAATATTTGAAAGTTATAAATTAAGCTTACCAACTGTTACATAAAATATAATGTATCCTTCTATCTTGTCGAATATACTTTCCTATTTACCTGGAAATCCAGGTTTGAATTTAGAATTCTTGGACTCCTTAGAGTCTACATTGGGAGAGCTATTCCTTGGACCCTGGTTTATGGTCTGTTCTCTCTCCCATGCCATCCTTACATTCATCTCATACTATAAGAAGCTTCTAGTATATGTGTATGGACACTCCAGTTGCATATCCACATCTGAGCTTCTCCCCACAGGAGCTTGGGGCTGATTGGGTATGCAGAGTGCGGGCTAGAATGAGAGGTATGGATTTTGAGTAGACGTGTCCCCTTGGACCTGTGGACTCCTTGCCCTGCAGGGCACAGCCAGGGAGGGCTAGAGCTGGGCCTCTGTTACTCAAGACTCTCTTGTTTGGGCCCAAGGATGGGACTGCTAGAATGCTTTTATTTCATGACACCTATTAACATCTCATGGAGTAGGCAATATTTCCAACAGCTCTCAGGGCAGATGGCTCTATCTGTGAATATGTTATACTTTCTTTCCTTTTTCTCTTGTCTTCTCAAGGGTTTCTTTTAAAACCTCTCCCTTAGTTGATTCACAATACCCAATTCTTGTATAGTACCTTTCCTCAAGGGAATTCATATCATTTCATTTCATATCCATCTTTAGGAGGAATTGGGGGCAATAATTAGTATCTTCTTTCACAGTTGAGGAAAGAATGGCCCAGAGCAGTGAAATGATGCCATTGAGAACAGTAACTGCGGTTGACAAGCCCTCCTGCCTGGGTTTTATCACTGGCTGAGACTGAAGAAATCCATCTTACCTGTGAAGAGCATGCTTGCATGTATTGATGGGTTTCTGTGATGAGTCCCTGACTGTAATGCCTGTGCTGGGAAATTCTGCACAGCAGGATGCAGAGGGACAAAGCCAAGGAAGAGCAGGGATCTGAAAATAATACAGGCAGAGAAACGAAATCTCTTTACTCAGTCGCCTCTGTGCCCAAATCTACTGCATAAAACTCTTGATAAGAATTCAAGTTTAAGGCCCAGGATGAGTAGCGCAGTTGGCTAGAGCGTCATTCCGATACACCAAGGTTGTGGGTTTGATCGCCCGTCAGGGCACATATAAGAATCAACGAATGAATGCATAAATAAGTGGAACAGCAAATTGATATTTCCCTCCCTCTCTCTCTCCCCTCTCAAATCAATTTTAAAAAGTTTAAAAACAAAACAAACAAATTCCAATTTAATGAAGGGAGTTTGTTTCACCATCTGGAATGGTCTCTTGGTCCTCTGAAATGTGTCAGAGGAGGGGCTCGACCCATGGAAGGGAGAGGAAATCCTGTAAAGTTGGGCCATGCCACTCTGTAGAGCACAGTTAAGAAAAGGGGTGTGTGTGTGTGTTCTGTCACAGGTGTGAACAGTAAACACCAGTTTACAAGTTCAAACTCTTCATTCTCTCAACAAAAGGAGGAGTCCTTTCCTTCCCCTTTTCTGGAAGTCTGTGCACAGATTTATCTTCGAGAAGAGAAGCCACCCTGTAACTCTTTCTCTGTTGGGTGTTTGACCGTGAAGGTGGACATTCCCAGGCTGAGCCCCCCAGTTGTGTCCAACCCAACTGCATACGTTCACCCAGATGGACCACACTGGGCAGGCTCTTCCATTTCTCAAAAAGCTTGAAGAGTAAGACTCCCCTTTTGGGGGCCTCATGCGCTTCCACCCACAGCTCTGCAGTTCAGGCCAGCTCCTCACACTCCCATTGCAACAGGAGATTGAAGAATGTTAATTTCTTTTCTGTGTGGTACTTAACATTTAAATCCGGGCCAGTTCACATCACAACAGGCTGGTTATTAGACGGGTGTCAGCAACACCTCAGGTTTCATCGTATCTCTATAAACTGCAGTATATTAGGGTCTCTAACGCTGTTGTTAGTGAGAATCCTAAAGCACGATTAGTCTTAATAGCTGCTGTAATTGACAAGAACCATTTCTTTGCATCTCTAAAATGCTTTGTCCCTTCCATTAAAAGCGAAAATGCATGTATGTGTAATCAGGGAACCTGCCGAGGACAGAGGGACTAGTGCAATTAGTGACAGGTTACAGATCTTGCCTTTCAAATTAAGACCTGGAGTTAACACTGCCTTTATCCCCCAGCCCCTAAATGAGTATTACTATTTGCATGACTATAACCCTCTCCAAGATTATGCAGCTGTTCTATAGGACTGATATTTACTTTAAATATATCAAATATCAAAGAGCCAGAAGAGAGGCTAGAATGCAATTTGTGCTTATGAAGAGGTGGGTGGCTAAGGCCAGAGATATTATTTATCTTCTGATTTCTGCACTAGTCTCTATGAATATAAATAAGAATATGACCCCTTGGGAAAACACTGTTCATAGGGGAAAAGTCAATAGTAAGCATGAGCTTGATGCTGTAGGAACCCGTGTTTTTTCTTTTTCTTTTTTTTATTGAATTTATTGGGGTGACATTGGTTAATAAAATTGTATAGGATTGTACTTCCTGTTCCCCTGATAGTTGGGTGGGGCCACGCACAGCTCAGGACAGTGAGTTGTAAGTGGAAAGACTGTCTTTTCTAGACTGGAACGTTACATTCTTGGTGTAAAACTGTCCAGAGCTTCCTTTTGCCCTGGCACAGTGACCAGCAAGATCTGGGATTGGGGGAAGGGAGGGGGGGATGTGCTCCATTCTCTGAGTGACTTGCAATGATATGAGCTCCTTTGCTGAACTGGGATGGGTATGTATTGTGCGTTATGACCACTATTGTAAGTCCCTGAGCTTTTGGAATTGCTTGTTACCAGAGCATATTCTAGTGTATTCTGATGTAGTCAGTTTGAGACCTAGTCTGATGCACAAACCACAGACATTGTTCTGATTACAGATGCATGTCTTAGGGTTTTCCAAAGAAGCTGGTCAATAGGATGCACATGTGTAAAGAGATTTATTACAGGGAACTGGCTCACGTGATTATGGAGGCTGTTAAGTCCCCAAAATTTATAGTTAGGAGAATCACAGGAGTAGTTCCACTCTGAGTCCAAAGGCCTAAGAAACAGGAATTCCATTGGTGTCAGTTCCAGCCTAAAAGTAAGCAGGCTCAAGATCCAAGAAGAGCCAATGTTTCAGTTCAAGTATAAAGGCAGCAAAAGATTCATGTCCCAGCTTGAGCTCTCAGGTAGAAGGACTTCCCTCTTCAGCCTTTCTGTTCTATTCAGGCTTTCAACTGATTGCACGAGGCCCACCCACATCAGGATAGGCAATCTGCTTTAGTCAGTAGATTCGAAAGTTAATTTCATGTGTATCTTTATAGACACACCCAGAATAATGTTTGACCAAATATTTGGGCACCCTGTGGCCCAGGCAAATTGCGACATAAAATTAATCATCACAAGATGCATTTGAGGCGTGTGGGAAACAAGTTCATTTGATGGTGAAAAAAACCTAGGAACCAATAGAGAGTAAAGGATTCTGGCATTATCAGTCCATTTGGCTACTGAGACCCCAAAGACCATTCTGTTGGGGGAGGGACAAATATCTGTGGCTTATATAAAAGTCATTTTACATAGCTGCCCCTGTTTAGGTTCCAGTGTATGATTCCTGTGTGTATCTCTCTGGGGTATACGGGGTGCATATATCCCTGATCTCTGATTTTCTCTTTTTGAATGATGGGAAAGGCTCTTATCTCTCTCTTAGAAAATGCTATTATTTGGGCCTAAATGTTGGCTTTTTGGCAAAATGTTGCCTAGAGGACTCTCCCCTGGGAAAACAAAAAACCCATTGTAAGTTGGAGAGTCTACCTCAGAGACTCTACCCCCACAAACTATGGTTATTATTCTAAGTTTCCTTACGCAGATGCCCACAATCTCCAAAGAGAGGCTGGGTTTCTGTGGACTTGGAGAGAATGTCAGAAGAAGGCTTAACTCTTAAGATTGTGGGTAGGTATACCTTGAAGGTATAAGGCAAAAACTGTATATAATTAAAAATTTTATTTTTAAATATTTTATATTCACTAGGCAACATACTAGACGTGGTTTGGGTATACAGCATCAGACCTTAACAATTCCAGCAATGCCATATTCTCCTGGAGCTTTGCAATCATGGTATCTTGATTTGAATAGATCTTGAGTTTCTTAAGAAAGAGCAGTTGGCTTATGTGTCAGGCTAAATTATATTAAAAATTCTTTTTGCCCCCTGAGCACATTCAATTGACTTTGTGGAAACGACATGTTTGTATGTGGGGATTCTACCACCCTGCCTGCTGTGCATGGCCAACGTTAGCATGAGAGAAGCTCAGTTTAGTACCCATTGTGGACTAGCACACAAAGTTTTGGAATTCTTGACATTCTCTGGTAGACTTCTGCCCATCTTAGATATCCCTAAAGGTCACCAGAGCAACAATCCCAAGGAACCACTCTAGTGGCAGCTTTTCAAAATTTAGCTTGGAGCTCAACTTCTTGTTAAGTGAAAGTGATTAAAAAGAATTTCAAGCATGCAGCCCATGACTGCTGAAAGTGGCAGATGGTGTGAGCTAGTACGTTATGTCAAGGAATCCATGTACATTTTTGAAACCATTTACAGCTCTTGGTACATATTAATACTCCCAGAATGCTGTCATCACAGGAGCCTGGCCAGCTGACCCTTGTCAAATGTGCCATTTCTTTTTTGTTTTCAAAAGACTTCATTTCAGTTGCATTTTTCTGTCCTCGCCTAGGAGAATCTTGCTTGGAGGTTTTGTTAAGAATTCAAGGCATTCAAAATTACTCTTTAAGAGTGTCTTGTTTCATCCATGGCCTCATTTGTTTGGGATAGATGTTGAGGACTGGGGGGCATTTACTTGCTGGCTATTTGTCTAGTGTGGATGGTTTTTCCCTCTATGCAGTAACACCTCAGGGAAGATAGAGACAACCTGGGTTCACAAATTTCAGTTTACCAGCCTCATAAAGACTTCGGTGGTGGGAAGTGCATGCTCTGGTAGACCAGATGGTTCAAATCAAACTCCCTAATCCAGGTGGGTCCTTATGTCCTGGTGTGCTGTTGTGCTAGCAGGAGAAAAGGTCTGAAACCTGAGCCTACACTGACTTAGAAGGGTGCAAGGGTGCACAAGCCACTGCTTACTCACACTATCTTTGTGGGAGCAACAGCCTCCATTTGCAAAATGTCTGGGAATAGTGTGTCTAACATCTTAGCTCATCTCTTACTTCCCACAAGCTGTTGAGCAGTTTTTGTCAGTTTTGCTGCAGGACTTCCTTGGATATGACTGCCTTTTCTCATACTTGATGAACCACTGAGGCCTGTGCCAATCAGCAGAGGCCTGTCCTCTAGCCATGGCTGGGCACAGGCAGGGCACTGAGGTGGTAGGCAATCTCCAGGGCTCCGCTTTGAACTTCTCGAGTTGTTTGGGTTGTAGCTATAGGGCTGCCTTGGCCACGGTAGGGAGAAGTGCTCCTGGGCGACCAAGAGCAGAAGCTGAGGATGTCACACCTTCAGGGCTACACTTGAGTCAGTGCCGCTCAGCTGGAAGGTGGCCGCCGGTAACGTTGAGGAGGCTGATTCCCAGGTTGGGTAAGTAACCTTGGGGATCCCTTCTAATATCTGAGGAGAAACTCCCAGGAAAGGCTGGACTTTGGGTGACCTAAGCATATGGGGACTCAGATTCACTGTAATTTGAATATGAAAAGAAATGTAATTGGGACCCATGTCAGGTTCTTGTACCTTTCTCCATAGGCTTCTAGAAGGCCCAGAACTCATTCCTGTGTCTTCTCTCCTAGAGCTCATCTCATTTCAACAGTAGGGATCCATAGTCTCTGGAAGGGTCTATATATCTGCATAACAAATTAGTCATGGGTAAGACTGGACATTGTGAAATGTACCAATGGCTGACCCTTTCGTGGCTCTTTTGACACCCTGGTGACAAGATGACCCCTGGTGGGTAGAAGTAGTGTTTTCCTCTGAAGGAAATGAATGTCCCCACTGTCGGTCATGCAGGGAAATGCTTGATCATGGGGCAGGAAGTGAGAAAGCTTTGTGTGCCAAGCTGGTAACGAGCGATGTAAAGTTACAGTGCTCAGCAGGGGCATTGGCTCTGATTGTGTTACCTGGGGCAGGTCCTGAGGGAAATGGAGCCAGGCAGTGAAATTTAGACATGGAGAGTGGGGCATTGAGCCCTGAGAAGCTGAGGCTGATTCTGACTCTGAGGGGGAACGCAAGATAGGCGAGAAAGGCCTGGCTGACAAACACGACTGTCTGCCCCATCTTGCCGCGGGCCGGCCCTGGCAATCAGCAGATAAGCACTTGAGCATCTGTTCAGTAGATACCTGTTAGATTATTTGTTCCATAACTCACACCTCCACCAGTCATTTGTAATGACAGGAGAAGCTGGCAGCAGCTCCTTATCTGGTTTCACTTGGGAAAGGAACGAGCACAAAGCAAGTGGAGCTCACTGGAAAAGCAGGTCACCTTTCCTCCTCCATCTCTAGGGAGCCTGGACCCCCCTCGCGTGTCCAGGGCCTGCGTTACTCAGAGAGGAGTGAGGTGGCTGCCCACGTGGTAAGCTTTCAGCCTCACTAGAAAGCCCTGCTCTGAGCAAAAATCTCTTCTCTGTTACCAGCTAGGTTATTTCTATGGAGTAAGCACTGTGCTTCCAGGAGTCCCCTATAACAATACAAATGCCCACGAAGAGGCAGTCCACTCAGGTGCTGTCACTGAGAATGCAGTGCTGGGAACCAGTTTAACTCTGAGTGTCCCCGCCGGCTCTGCAGACCCCCCGTGGCACAGAAGATGGTTGTAGGTGGTGCCCACACAATCCAGCCCAGTGTTCTTTTTCATTTTATATTTTTATTTGTGCAGTCGCTTTCTACTTAAGGCAAGTGGGCCTGCTGATGAATGTTGAAGACCTAAAATTTCTTTTAAATGAGCTTTTAAAATTTTAAAAAGCCAACGTGAAGAAAAATAGTAAGTACATTATAAGATAGGTGTATGTGAGTATGGAAAATAACCTGGATGATTCTAAGTTTGGAAACACTGATTTAACAGCATATCTTATTTCATGAAAGGATAGGAAGGCCCTGTAATGGGGGTGGGTGAGTTCTTGGCATTGATTTATTGACTAATTGGTTAATGATGTGAGCTGAGAACAACTGGAGAGGGCATAGGGCGAGAATTGATTCAACATGGGGACCAGATGGGCTAGAGGGTGGGACCCCCATTCTTGCTCTGGCTCTTCTGTGGCTGACAAGGTCCTAGGTGCCTGTTGTCCCATCTTCCTTTCAGATCAGTGATGGCCCAGAGCACTGGGCTGGGCAGAGCAGAGTTTGTGCATGGACTTCCTCCCCAGGGAAGGAACCTAAAGCTAAGCATCAATAGACCATCCCCTGGGGTGTCCTTCCAGAAGGGGAGCCTGGGAATGACAGATGACATTCTGGGGCCAGACATGGGGCCATGGTTCTGGTCCTGCAAGACCAGGACTGGAAAATTCCCCAAAGGCCTTGGAATGTGACCAAGGGTGTTTATAGGGTGCGCTGACCCCAGCTACGGCCAGGAGGGCACATAAGCCGGGGCTGCTGACCTTAGAGGGGGTGATGACCCTGGGTTATTCAGGACTTGATGCCCTCATGGGCCAGAGCATGGCTCTGACTGGCAGGTGCTGGATGGTCAGCTGCATGAGGACAGACACGGGCTCATGTTTCTCAGCAGCCTCCCCAAGCCTACGTGGGTGCATAGGCGGAGCCTAGGAAGCATTTCCTGAATGAATGAATGAATGAATGAATGAATGAATGAATGAATGAACGAACATTTGTTGCACTAAGCTGAGTTAGGTGATATTGAGAAGATATTTCACCTTTCTGAGCCTCAAAGTTTTCATTTTTAAAGTCAAGCCATACTGTTGGCTAAATCATACACTCAGTTCAGTTTGCCTCGTAAGGCTGTTGTAAGATCCAATAAACAGTATTGATGACAGTAGCTTATTTTCTGAGTTCCTGCTATGTGGCAGGTGCTGCACCAAGAACTTTCCATGCATTTGTCTACCCCGGTTCCCCCGACACCTGCCACGTTTGTAGGGCCCAGTGCAACATGAAACTGCAAAGCTCTTTGTTCAAAAATTACTAAGAATTTCAGGATAGTGACGACAGAGTATTAAACCCAGTGTGAGGCCCTGCTAAGCAAGTGCAGAGGTCCCCTGTCCATGAAGCTGACCCTGCCTGCTGTCCCTCATCTGCTGATGCTTTAACTCAGGTATGAGAAGTTCTCACTCCTACAAGGTCACTGGCTATTAAGAGGCACACAGGATTCAGATCCTGGCAGTTTGACTCAAGAGCCCAGGTTTGTTCCCACTAGTCTGTAGCACCTTTCTAGGGAGAAAGTGCATGCAGAAAATAGTGCTGCCTAAATGTAGTGTTGTTATTTTTCCCCACCAATGGTAAGCGTTGTGAATGAACGCCATACAAGATGAGGAAGTTCTGGGGACCTAATGTGCGGCATAGTGGTAAGAGTGTATTTTATTGTAGTGTACACTTTGAATTTGCTAAGAGAGTAGATCTTAGTGTTCTCACACCACACACACACACACACACACACACACACACACACACAGATAATTATGCGAAGTGATGGGTGTGTTAATGAACTTGATTGTGGTAATCATTTCACAATGTATATGTATATTAAATAATCACATTATACCCCTTAAAAAAATCACATTGTACAACCTAAATACAGTTTTTACTTATCAATCATACCTCAGTAAAGCTGGGGGAAAAAGACCAAAAAAAGAGGCGACAGCAATGAGGAAATTTCTGAAAACCGCTTCCTCCCAGAAGCATGAGCTGCCACGTGGAGACTGGGCCTGGAGGGGCTCTTCATGCTCACACCAATCTCTCTCTCCTCACTGTCTTCCACCCTCATTTAGGGACCATAAACATTGCGACAGGTACTGATTGGTTTGAGGCCATCAACATGAGTTTACAAAAGGGGAGGTCAGGCCTAATCAGCATGATTAATATCGTCTGGGAAGTGTCTCCAAGCCTCGAGCAGGAAGGAAGGAGCTGGAATCCGCCTGGGCCTTGAGCGGCTCTGGGTACAAAAAGTGGGCAAAGTGGCGGGGCAGACACAGAACCCACAGGGAAATGCTGGCCTGGAGGGCAAAGCCCGGTGTCAAAGCTCCTGCGACCCCAGCAGACTGACAAGTCCTGGTTTGCTCCTTGCCGGAGAACTCTTCAGAGCCGTGCCCCTGCCAGCTCCCAGGGGACAGGGCCAGCCCCAGGGCTCTCCCCAGGGGCTTTGTTTTGGGGCTGGCATCCCTCCCCCCTCACTCATGCCTCCTGTTTGGGAGAGAGCTCACTGTGCTTAGAGAAATCAAGGCCCAAGTACAGTTAGAGCCCTACACGCGATGTACACCAACACTTCTTTTTAATTCTCTTGGCAATGAACTCCTCCAATAAGCCAAATTAAAGCCGTCGAGGCTTCATGTTACAACCCCACAGGCAAGTGGAGTACGTTAGAATTCTCGGGGCTCCCCATTCCCCGGAGGGATTTGATAGTTGCCTTCAAGGCAGAGGGGAGGGGACGGACAGACTTCTGCTCGGGGACCAGGAGTCAGCAGACTTCTCTGTAAAACGCCGATGGTGAGCACATTAGGCTGGGTGGGCCACTTGGCCGCCGTTGCAACCACTCAGTTCTACTGTCATAGCATAAGAGCAGCCACAGACAATACGAAAATGAATGCGCATGCTGTGTTACAATAAAACTTTATTTACAAAATACAAGTGATGGGCTGGATTTGGCCCAGGGGCCATATTGTCAACCCTTTATCTAGACATTCCTTTTCAGGTCTCAATGTTGAATGTGCCTGAGGATTACTGGGGATAGATTTATAGAGACAACAGTGGTTTAAAAGATTTCCCAAAGATGATGGTGATAATTTGTAATTTGCAAAGACTTTGGTCCCAACCCTAGCCTAACATACTATTTCATGTGATTTTTCGAAAATGTCGGACAGAATTGGGTACCAGGAAGGGTAGGTAACTTGTCCAAGGGCATCCAGCCAGGGAGCGGTGAAGCTGGGATTTGAATTCTGTCATTCTTGTTTTGGAATTGCCTCTCCCAAACATCTAGAACGGACTAATCTAGAAATAACTTATCTTTCAGGACAGTGCTTCATACGGCCTACCGCTTGGTTAGGGAGCTGACAGAGGCTTTTAGGCGATTATAATGATATGACTAGGAAGAAGACATTAGAAGGACAACCACTAGGGGAGGGTATAAAAGTTAGTATCAGCCCCCACTCTCCAATTAGTTCCTGTCTCTCTCCATCTCCCCCTGGCCCAGCAATATAAATCCTTTGAAATATAATAACGCTTTCAGTGGACCTGGACATTTTTATGAGATGTGAGGGTCATATTTGGCCAAAGTCATGGGACTCACCTTTCTCAGCAAAGTATGATGTCATTTAGAAGTTCATGTTCCTGATAGTGTTTCGAGAGTCCTGTTAAAAAAGCCAAATATGTTTTTATGGGCTCTCACAGCAGGGAAGCAGCCATGGTAATGCATAACCATATCAATTAGAAGTGGATTAATTAAGCAATAAGACAGGAGCAGCAGTGCATTTCGGAGAGGTTATTGCACGGCTCATAGAGTGCTGCTGAGGCATCCAGCCAAGAATCGAGTGACTTCTACTGGCCAAGGCATTTCAGCCATCCAAGACATGTAATGTTCTCGAAACAGTATCCTCTGCCATCCATTTCCACTGTGAGAAATAAAAAGACCCTCTTATTAACTAGGTGTTATTAGGCATGGACAAATTGACAGCTGTTTCATTATTTCATAATTATGATTAATGGCCTTCCCAATGAAGTCATCGTCCACTATCCCAAAGCCAGTTGGTCCCTTTTGGGACGGTGTCACCAAGTCATGGTTAATATTCCTAGAAGCATGAACCGCATAGAGTTTCATAAACCCTGGGGAGGGAAGGTGAGTCGTAATTGCCTTAGGAGACTGTTTGCACAGGAAACAGGCCTCTTCTTGGCCAAGCGGGGCGGGGGTTTACAAATGTGGTGATGTTTGAAGCAGAGGCAGGAAGAGGCAGGGTAGTAACGCCACTAGTCTTTAAGCCATACTTGGCTCCCTGCTAAGCACATTCCCACGGATTTTTCATTTGACCTCCTTAATAATTCTTCGAAGTGAATGAATGCTGTTATTATTACTATAGATGATAAAACAGGCTCAGAGAGGTTAGGCAACTCGCTTGAGGTCACAGAGCTATTGAGTGGAAGAGTGAACATTCAAACTCAGGGCTCTGGACTAGTGCCTGCTTTGTTCTGTGGGCAGAAGCGTGGACCAGGGTGACAACTATGGTGCTGGGCAAATATACCCGTTTGATTCACAGGAAATCACTGAACACTTTTATTTTTTTTGTACTAGGCATTTCAGAAATACAAAGAGGAATAATTAGATTATAGATACTGTTATGGGTGGAGTTGTGCTCCCCCCTTGACTTCATAGGTTGAAATCCTACCTTCTGGTACCTCAGAATGTGAACCTGGCCCTGCCTCTTTGGTCACTGCTTCTCTTCTCCCACCATGAAGATGAGCCCAGCCCTCTTTCCTACTTTGAACTTGCCTCTTTCAAGGTTTCTGGGATGTATCATCTCTTTGACTTTCAATCCTTTGAACCTGTTGCTGTCTTTTGTATTCTAGGTATAGGACTTGAAGGGTGGGCAAGAGTTAGAAAGGAAGTTTGCTCAATGGGTTCAAGGGGGAGTAAGAGATGGTAGAGCTGAGTGATTAGGGCTTGTGTGACTGCGGGGGGCTCCTCCCAGATGCCAGGGAAGTTGAGTAGGATAGGAGATATGCTCAGTTAAGGGGTGATTTAGGACATGCCAAGAATGAAGTTGTATGACGTTGGGTTTGGTAGATTGAGGAGAGAAGGGCCATCATCATAAATAACACTAATGATACTTGCTACCTATGGACATTTACTACAGGCCAAGCACTGTGACAAGACCTTTATACACTGTTTAAAATTTTAATTTTCACGAAAATCCTATGGGGCAAGTACTATTAATATGCTCTGTTCCCAGGTGTGGAAAGTGAGTCTAAAACCCCGGAGAATTTGCCTGAGCTTGCACATGCCCAAGCTGGGACTGGAGCGCAGGTCTTTGTGATCAGCTCCAAAGCCCCTGCTCTTCTTTCACTCTTCTTGCTCCTTGTAGTTTGAGGAAGGTCTTTGAAAGAAGCAGACCTTTGGTGGGGAAAATGGCGGGATGATGGCTACTGATGAGAGTTGTCTAATTTCCCCCTTTTTCCCCCATAGGCCTCAGGGAACTCTAAATAGCCCCTCTCCCTGCCTCCTCCAAAGAGCTAGTTTAAAATAGCTTCTCCCGGGTGGCAAAGTGGCTCCCAGTCATGGGGCTGCTGGTGGGGGAAGTGATCTAATCCACTTAGAAAGCTGTTCCTCTCTTGCTGTTTTGTCAGGGAAGGTGATACCTGAGTCCAAAGCTAAGTAATTAAAAACCCTCTTAATATCACTTGAAATTAAGTGGCTCATATGCAACACGCTGAGTCTCCCATCCTCTGGGCCTGGGGTAATGAGTGTCTTTTAATACCAGTCTCAATTGTAGTTTGAACCTCATAAGAGGCAAATAGAATAAAAACAAGAAAATCTTTTAAAATATAGAAACAAACAAAAACCTACCAAGCACAAAACAACAATTCTGCCCTGAATTTATGTTTCTCATAATTTTGCATATCCCGTTACTGCTTGAATTTAAAAGCAAACCCCAAACCCAAAACAACATACACCTTTTTGGAACCTAGTTTAGCTTCATGATGTTAGTCATCATGATGTTTTTTCATTATAAAAAAATCTCACATATATTAAAATGTGTACAGTTAATTACATTTCATTGGGAATTCATATTGACTTTATGTGCCTACACTAGCAAGTTTTTATGAATTTAACACACCTGAGTAGTAATTTGCCTTTTTGGAGTATTGCAAAGTCTTCTTAAATCACCCCAGATGGACCCCCTCTCTCCTGAAGGTGGGGAGGCATGGTCAGGAATTGGGACTTGGGCTGGGGAGGCGAAGGTTCATTCTTCAGGAGCCATTCATTTTACTTGGCGTTTACTTTTAAGTAGGTGTAGACCATACCCTGGTGAGAGTGTCCAGAAATGATAAAATCTTCCTGATTCTTTGCTGTCCTTTCCTCCTTCCCCGCTCACCCTCTTCTTTTGTTCCTATCCAAGTCAAAATAATAATGATAATAATTGTAACACCACCACCACCACCAACAACCCATTTTTGAGTGTTTGCTAATAGTGAAACACAGTGCTAAACACTTCATATATATTTTACTTACCATATCTTATTTAGGTTTTGCATCCCCCTGTGAAGAAGGCATTATTTTTATTTTATGGGTAAGGAAACTGAGGCTAAGGTAGGCCAAGAAACTTGCTCAGTGATGATGTGAACCGGAGCCTTCCAGCTCTGTGCTTCACTCTCTTGACCACTGTGGTTTATGCCTTCAAAAGAGACAGTCAAGAGGGCATGGGCTGTGCAATGGAGTCAGGAGTGGAATGGAGTCAGGAGTGGTTTTAGCTCTTTAATTCTTTAGTTCTGTGACCTCACTCTGCTCCAAACTCTGGTGATCAAAAAATAGCCTGAGCAGATACTTTCTAAAGAATGTCTACTGCAGCTTTGTATAAATTAGGAGAAAGGTGCAAATGATCTAGTTTTTCATCAGCAAGGGGTTAGAGCAATGAAGGATGGTGCCTCCCCACAGTGGCATACCCCCCAACCATTGAGAATGTCTGGACAGAGAGGGATAGTCAGACAGGTGAACAGATTGCCTCAGATCACAATGAGTCCCCCGGCTCCCAATCTTGATCTTCTTACTTGCTCCTTAGAATGCCCAATAGGTTTCAAGTGTCATGCAGTTAGATAGCTAGAACCCTGGCACTCCCCCTCCTATGATCAACACTAAAAGGAAAAAGGAGAGGCTCAGTAGTGTAGTGGCTAAGGTGTGACTTGAGCTCAGCTGAAACTGTATTTGAATCTTGGGCTGGCAAGACTCCATAGCTGTCTCCACACTCTCCCAACATGACTCTGGAGCAGATGTGGTGGCATTGTAGTGGGTCTAGAGGGTAGACATCACCTAGCCTCTCCTCCTCCTCCTCTGGCTGGCACAGAGCAGCAGAAAGAAACCTAGGTGTCTGATGGCCACCAGGAGAGCACTGGACCAGACGAATCCTGTATTGGACTCAGCAGTGACCACAGTGAACTAAGGATCAGTACCAGATGGGGACCTCTCAGTGGATGTCAGCATATCTAGATGCCGTTCTCCTTTGGTATTGACCAGCATTCGTCAGAGAAACAATAGGATATCTATATAGATATAAATATTCTTATATATAAGAGTAGATTTGTTACAGGAATTGGCTCACACAGTTATGGGGGCCAAGAAGTCCCACGATCTGCCGCTAGCAAGCTGGAGAACCAGGAAAGTTGCTGGTGTAATTCAGTCTGAGTCCAAAGGCCTGAGAATTGGGGGGCTGATGGTGTAAGTCCTGATCTGGGTCTGAAAGTCCAAGAAGTAGAACTCTGGTGTCCAAGGGCAGAAGATGACTGTCTCAGCTCAAGCAGAGTGAACTCACCCTTCCTCCGCCTTTTGGTTCTACTCCGGCCCTCAGGGGACTGGATGACGCCCACTAACAGGGGGAGGGCCATTTGCTTTACTCGGTTCACCAATTCAAAGGCTCACCTTGTCCAGAAACACCCTCCCAGACACACCCAGAAATAATGTTTACCAGCTTAGACCAGTCAAGTTGACCATTAAAATGAACCATCACACCCCTAATGACTTGACCCTAGGTAAGTACCCAAGTCTAAAGCAGCCCATAGAAAAAGGACTTCCAAACTCCTGACTCAAGGTCTTGGACTGGCAAGTAAATTGACTTATAGAAAAATAACATCATGTTTCTTATGACCCTGATTTAGTGACCTGAAATTCATAGTCACTTCAATGATTATGTTTGATTGGAACTCTCGGGATGGTTCACCCTGTAAAGAATCCAGCAGCCTCTCGCAGTTTCTGCAACAGGTTGGATGGGGAGAAGCGCTCCCGCCTCATGGAAGATTCTCTATCAGTTTGATGAGAAGCGGCAGCTGATGATTCCAAGGATGCTAAATGGCTTTATTAATCATAACCACACACCAAAGGCTGTGTGTTTTCTCCAGCAGTCTAGTGAGAGATTGCCTTGTCTCCTGCCGCTCCCACAGTATAATCAAGGCATCAAGCTAAATTAAAGGAAATGCCATCTTCTCGTGACAGCAGGTGCAAAATTACCTCTAATTATGAATTTGCTAGGTACAACAGTGACTCTGCGTGAATTATAACATTGCATTCATTAAAACAACCATTTAGGGTCTCACTTACCTTGACACGCATACAGATTCTCAGAATTCAATAGGGAGTTCATTTCAAACCATCCACTGTGCTCTTGGAGAACTGATCTAGTCTGACAATTTGCAATCCACAAAATTTGTGCAAAGTAAAATGTTCAGGGTAAGAACATTGGGTCTGAGTCCCAGATTTACTATGGACTGGCGCATGACTTGAACAAAGTCGGTTAATCTTTTCAGGACTCAATTCCTGCATTCATAAAACAAGGGGGCAGAACTGGGCACTCCTCAAGGCTTCTCAAACTCAATGTGCTTCTGCAGCCTAACATGCTACTTAAATTGGGGTCCGTTGACCAGACACTTGTTGGAGATGCAGAATCTCAGTCCCTAATCCAGACTTAGTCGTTTCAAACTGTATTGTGCATATGAATCACCTGGGGATTATGTTAAAATGAATATTCTGATTGAATATATCTGGAGTGGGGCCTGAGATTCTGTATCCCAATGAACTCCCAGGTGTTGGTGCTGCATAAACTGCACTTTGAGTAGTTGAGGCTCTCAGATCCTTTCTAGCTGCATATTACCACTGTAGATGATATGTATTTAGTACTTTCTCTATGCTACAGTACATGCATTGTCTCATTCAGTTTCCATAAGGACTCTACAGAGGGGATATTGTTAATACTGTCCACATTTTACAGATAATGAAACGGAATCATGGATATTGCCAACTAGACCAAGGTCACATGAAGGTCAGAGCTGGGATTTGAACTTGGATCATCTGGGTCTGTTGCTCACTGTTTAATGACAACACTCTATTGCCTCCCAAGTATTTTAGTTTTGGAAAAACTCTAACCCTTGTTTCTTTACCCTTCTGGGTGAAGTTGTGACTAATTCTCTATGGAGGAGCAGGATACTCACATAGCCAGTTGACACAACACTCGTTTTAACTCATGAGTTTCCAGGGTTATATCATATTAGATGAGTGAATTATACATTTTACTCTAAGGGTATCTTGAAGAGTTCCAATTTTTTTCCTATTATGAAATGTGCTTCAGTAAACATACTTGTCCATAGACTTTGTACATGGCGTGACCTTGGGATGGATTTCTACAAGTCCCATGCCTGGACCAAAGGATGTGTGTTGTTCCATTTGGATAAATACCACCATCTTGCCTGCCACTGGGGCTTATAGTTTGAAAACTAAAATCAAATTTCTTCATTGAGTGGTCAAATTTGGGTTTTGAATCTAAACTTCTCTCAGCCAAAATTCTTACCCGATATATTTTTCAAATTTATCTTTATTGTTGAAAGTATTACAGGTGTCCCATCCCCCCCAATTGCTTACCCCATATTTTCAAATATCAAAATTATTACCTGTGAAGATGGACTCTCCTTTTGGTTTTTCCCTCTACCCAAATGTCAATCCCATTGGGGAAATAGTGATGCCTTTTTAAAAACTTAAACAAAAATGAAGGAAGTTGAGAAGCTGGAATATTCTGAACCTGTATTCATTGAGCTTGATTTCTGAAAAGACAAACCCCATGTTTGGGAAAATGGAATCTCTTGGTTTCCCTGTTTGGCTCCATATTATTAGTTTAAACCTCCAAAGACTCTGTCTAGGGCAGCTAAAACTTCAGGAAAAAAAGAAAAAAAAAAGATGTAAAGGCTCATTTTGATGAGAAGACTGAACTCCAGATGGTTGTTTGGGGGAACCAACTTAGATTTCTGGCTGAAACGCAAAATGTTATACATTTGCCTACATATTTAATACTGTACTCAAGTTCCCAAGGCGCCTCTGATGGATTTTTTTATTTGTGAGTCTGGGTATTTCTTTCTCCTATAAATGGTTATTTCTCTACACAGATACACGTGGGAGAATATTTAATTAGAATTGGAAATGTTTTGAGCATGTTAAGTACAATCTAAGTGATAAGTATCATGATCTTTAAATGCTACAATAAGCATTATAATACATGCCTAATTCACTGATGAGCACTCGGCATGGATTTGACAAATGCTTAATAAATTGCTCAAAAGAGCCCTTTAGAAAGTGTCATTTCACACTGTATAACTCTACCTCTGATATTTCTCAACCTTGTCTGTCTGCAGAAATGGGAAATTCTCTTGAACATTTTTCTTAACTGATTCTGATTTATGGCTTTCGGTGGAAACTCCCAGGGACTTGTTGCAATATACTGTAAATGAAATCTGCTAGCTACACAATTTGAAAAGTGAAGGCTGTAGTCTCCAAGTTTTCAAAAGCAGCCCGTTTCACCTAGACAATGAATTATGGGATCCATAAGTACATAGAAAGCCCGAACCTTGCACTTGGTATGTATCTTCAAGGGAAAAGCTCCATGAATCTAACAAAGACTAGCCACAGCCTGGATGTCATCTGGAGGGTATTAAGAGAAGATTTGCAGCAATTTAGTTGATTGTTAGTGTTAGGGGCAGCAATTCCTTAGCATCAAAGTACTTAATAAATTCTCCCTGTGCCCAGATCTCAGACTTTGCAATTAAATTTGGGTGTAAGTAAAAGATGCTTTGGAAAATTAATTTAAAAATGCATTAATTTAGGAAAGTCTGTGGCTGCTAGCAACTTGAATTACTTGAAAATGGGAAAAAGCAACACTGGGTTTAGTAGGATCATTTATTTATCTCTCACTCTGTGCCCCAAGCAAGCTGTTCTAACTGGAAGTATTTCATAGGAACTATTTAATTTCAATCTTCTTTGTCTGCATTAAGATAGCTGAAAAGATTAAAGATATTTTGATGAGAAAGGTGAAGCTTAAAGAGATTAAACATATTGTTAGTCGCGGGACCTGGCTCACTGACTTTTTAAATAAGCTTTTTATTTTGGAATAATTTTAGATTTATAAAATAGTTACCAAGACAATACAGAGAGTTCCTGCAAGCCTCTTACCCCATTTTACATTTTCCATAACCATGATATATTTGTCAAAATCAACATTGGTGCATTATTATTAACTAAAGGCCAGATTTTGTTCAAGTTTTTCCCCCTCCAACTAATGCTTTTTTTCTGATCCAGGATTTCATTGACACCCCCCCCCCCCATTGCATTAGCTGTCACGTCTCCTAGGCTCCTCTGGTCTATGACAGTTCCTCAGTCTTTCCTTGTTTTTCATGGCCTTGACAGTTTTGGGGAGTCCTGGTCAGGTATTTTGCAGAATGCCTCTCAGCTTGGATTTGTCCTCATGCTTTTTTCATGGTTAGACTGAGGTTATGGGTTTTGAAGAAGAGCAGCACAGAGGTGAAGTACTTCTCTCATCACATCATATCATGCAGTCCTTCTTTCAATGTAATTCACCACCGGCGATGTTAACCCTGATCTCTTGGTTAAGGTAGTGTCTGTCGGGTTTCTGGGGCAGCATTTTGGATCAGTGGTAAAGAGCGTGGCAGTTGATTAGTGATGTCTGCTACAAGCACAGAATTAGGTGTGAGTCTATTTTGTGCAGATGAAGAAGCAGATTCAGCTAGCAGAATTTCATGTCATACTTGTAGCTCGGCTATCCATATGCCAACCATTAAAAAACACACAAATATTTGTTGAACATCTATAATATGCAAGGGCCATATTTAGGTTTCTCATTTAAGAAACTGAAAGAATGTTGAGGATTTTAGGAAAGACTTAAGAGATAACCCAATTTCCTCATTTTTTTTTTTTTTTAATTAAAAAAATTAAAAATTCCAAAAAGAGAGCAAATACACCAGAGGCTCAGAAAGTCCCAATTATTGCCTGGAATCCTGTCTTCTGACTGGTCTAGTACGTTACATTCCCGCTTATAGCTATTTCTGTGCTTGTATAAGTTACCACAAATTTACATAGATACTTTTAGGGGATCACTGAAAATCAGCTCTTCTCACTGTGTAGGTGAACGATGTACCAGAACATTTCCATTCTATCTTGTTGAGACATTTTTGATTGTTCAGGATAAATGGATAATTTTTACAAACAACTGTGGGCTTTGAAAAATTTATTCGTGTGAGAGCAATTTATTGAGTACCAGCAAATTATCAGGCGCTGTACTGGATGCTGGCCATACACTGGTGACTAAAAGGGACAGGCCCCTCCCTGAGGACAGCTCATATTCTAGTGGAACATACGGATGTAAATATGAAGTAAAATTATAACAAAAAGTATGAAGAATGCTAGGAAAGAAGCATGTGTGGAGTGTTGCCAGGATGAAGGGAGGGGAGCCTGACTGGAGGCCAGGCCAGGGGAGACGTGCCTGAGAAAGTGCTGCTTACGCTGAGAAGCAGGTCCGAGTCGGAGTGGTTTGCGTACCCAGGGGCCTAAAAGAGGATGGGATGACAAGCCTGAGGAACCGGAAATAAGGCCTGCAAGGCTGGATTTTAGTAAACCAGGGAGCAGCTGCAATGTCATATCCCTCCGGCCCTTAGTGGTCCCTGAAGACAGCGGCAGCTGTCCCCGGCAGGCTTGGTCCACATACTGGGCAGGCCAGAGGCGCCAGGGAGCTGATGTCCTACGAGCTGTTCTCAACCTATGATGAGTGCGAGTTGGTGGGGTAACTGGGAGGCATATTCTGTGCTCCTGGGAGTCCTCAGGGGGACTGAGCCTCAGTTGCCCACTGTGGTAAGCTGCTTGATAACGTACCTTTGATTGGCTTCCTTCCCTTCGCTGCCTTCTGTCCCCAATCCTTTAGCAATCCCCTTCCAAAGAAGCTACTCAAACTCAAATCTATTTCAGGGTCTCATTTGGACGAACCCATGAAGATCAATGGACAGGGTGATACAAGCTGAGGCTGGAGATGTAGATAGAGGCTAGACCATGCAGCGCCTTGCAGGCTCTGTAAAGAAGTTTAGGTTCATTCTAATTGCAGCAGGAAGCAGCTGAAGGCTCTCCAGAAGGGAGTGACTTGACTAGATTTAGGCTTTAAGAAGGATACTCTAAAAATGTAAGTTAGCCTTAGAATCATGGATTTAGAAACAATCTATTTCAACCCTTACTTTATAGGATAAGACAGTGAGATCCACAGAAGTAGTGACTTGCCCAAAGCCACACAGTGGTGGAGATACAACTACTCTAAGTTGGACCTCAAGACCAGTCTCCTGCCTGGGACTCAGGGGTGGCTCTGGCCCTGATAACCTCTTAGAGCACTTCACCTAAGACAGCAGCTGCTAAGCAAAGGAACATGAATTTTGATTTCAACACTGTGCTGTGGAGGATGGCACTCGATAATTGCCATTCCATGTTAGACAGTTGAAATTGCAGGAGAGAAACACAGTTAAGACATTGGCCCAGTTATTAAGTATTGAAGACACTGAAGAGTTTTGCTTCATGGTATCAGGATAGGGCATGATAACCGTTTGCAAATATTTGTAAAGGTTCAGACAGTGGAGAGGGAGAGAAATTACTTAGCTTAGAGCAGTGGAGGAAACTCGAAGTAATGAGGTGGAACAAAAGGGAAATATTAGCTGAAGAGCAGGGAAGGGCTCTTTACAATGAGAACCAGTTGGATGTGTTTACACACAAACCCAATTGTTTGAGTGAATTGTATGAAATGTTTGGGGAAAAAAAAAGAATTAGAAAGCATTACATTGGCACATATCTCTTGTATTTCCTGAAATTATTTTCTCTTACCTCCCACTTTTCAAACATATTATTTGCTATACGTGTGAGATGCAATCATTTCACAGCCGAAGATGTGCAGTGCTGTTTGGTCAGGTTTATGATTGACCAACTCAGATTTCTCTTAGCAAACAGAGATGGATAAATGGTCAGACTACCCGCCAACTGTTCACTAATTATGTTTCACTCACTGACTGTCCGGGCCATCAAGAGAGAATACGTTATCATTGTTACTCAATTTTCACAGTGTTTTAACATCGGTGCAATTTTAAACTATAAAAAATGTCAAGGCTACTGAAACAATGCCTCTTCACCGGGAGATAAAAATTTCCAGCGTGAGTTTAAATGGTTAACATGAAATTAAAAACAAAACAGAAAAACGAATGACCGTGTTGCCGAAGTTGTTTTCAGTGGGCTGAAGTGGTTATTAATGAACAGGATTCACTGGTAATTCAGGCTATTTTTCCTCATTTCGTTTGGAGTTTTTGGATATGCCAGCATCAGTGATTCCACTTCCTTTAAAAGCAGCCACGATCTATCCATCGAAGAAAAAAATACCTACCGATCCCGGGGTCCCTTCAGTTTAGGGGGCCCTCCGAGGATACAGTGTCACAGTGCGTAGCTCCTCCGTGTGACTGACCCTGTCCCCCGCCTTGTTCTGCGGGTCGTCACCAAATGCCATTCCTTAGCACGCTCTTTGCTCTGTCCTCCGTTAAGGGCCAGCAAAATAGATGCTATAATTCTGCCCCCTCTAGACGATGCCCGTTCGATGGGGGGCAGGGCTGAAAACGTGCTCGACGTCATCACATGGAAAGCCCCAGGCGGAGGCCTGCTTCAGCCCGCGGGGCCGCCCTGCCCGGGTGGTTCCGATGAAGCAGCCGAGGGCGACCCCGAGCCCAGGGAGGCAGCCGCGCTCACCGCCCGCCCTGTCACCGTCCCGGCCAAGGGCGTCTTGGCCGCGCACGCGAGGCCTGATGACACGCGGTCAGGGCTGCGTGGCAGGACCCACGGGGCGCGGGATGAGGGCTGGTTCTGTGGTTCCCCCGGGGGCATGCGGTGTCTCATCTCTGCCTTTCTCTCCGCAACCTCCTCGCTCTCTTGCACAAGGTGGGCCCTCTTTGCTCCTCCATGTGTCTGCCCTGCAGCACCCCTGCCGCTCTCACAGGTACGAGGGGACATCTCTTTGCGGTTTTAATTTGCATGTCTCTGATGATTAGCGACGCCGTGTGTCTTTTCATATGTCCCTTGGCCATCTGTATGTCCTCTTTGGGGAAATGTCCTTTTAGGTCCTCTGCCCATTTTTTAAATTGGATTGTTTGCTTTTTTGGTGTTAAGCGACAGATCTACTTTTGTCACACTGAGCCTCCTCTGTGTATTATGCCAACCCCCATCCTTCGGTTTTCAGTTTAAAGGCCACTTCACGGAGGCCTTGCCTGCTTCCCCCCACCCAGGAGACCGCTGCTTTTGTAACATCACGACTGTGCTCGTAATTCCACCGCCAAGATGGTACGTCACCAATAGTGACTGGTCAGTACATGCTTGTGGAATAAATTTCTGAACATTCCCTGCTCTTTCATATTATTGAGCTCTATATAATTAATCATAGAGCAATCTCAACCACAGTCTAAAAATTGCTCAAAAGTCAGACCTAAAATGTGGTCTTAATCAGTTGTACTTGTCTGAAGCACCCATGTCTGTTCTTATTTTTTGTGACAGCCCATGTTTGCGCGAACGTTGAAATCTACTCAAGTCCCCTCTGATGTGTGATCTGCAAAGTGTCCTGTCTCTCCTCACCGCTGCGCAGTTATTTTTCAATAGGTTTTTATTTCTGCCTCTTATTTCTGCCTTGTCCCATGAGGGCAAGGACCTTGTTTATCAGGTTTCTGTGATATTCCCAGCACCTACAGTAGTACATGGCAGGCCCCTGATGCCTATTATGGTATGAATAAATGACTGGTGACTGGTGACTAATTTAATTGTTTGGCGGACTGTAGTGGAGATGGATATGATTAAAATGAGCCACACAGAGGAGCAGAGGTAAATTAGCTTCTATTGCCCTCCACCTTTAGTTTGAATAAGTATCCCGAGGTGGAGTAAGAGCATCCAATTCACGTGTTAGCCTTGCTTTCCAAGCTGCCTCCCTTTACTAAGGGGATCCCTAACTCCTTCCACCCTGGCCTCCCTAATATCCAGGGCGTTATTCCCTGGACACTGGACTTTCTGACTCGCTTCAACTTCAAGTTCAGCAGGAGGAACAAACTGAGGCTTACAGGGACCTAGACAGCAAAAGATGGGTATTTACTGCTCCTCATATTACCCTCGTCAGCGATGTGGACTGTTGAAGAGCATTAATGAAGACATTGTAGTTCAGGTTCGATCTTGAACCCCATTTGCATTCCCAGACAAAGGACGAGTCTGTGTTTCACTGTGATGGTATAAGAAGGAGAGAATTGTGGCTTATGTTACTTGGAGTTGATTTAAATTTTTATGAACCTGATACCTCTGAAAGGCAATAATCAAAATGAAACCACGGTAATTATTTTCATTTGAAAACCTCAGAATGGGACCTCATTACATCCTAGTGAGTGACTGAAGAGGAAGTAGGGGAAGGCAAAGCAGGGGCTCCATTTTGAAAATAAATTTCCTAAAATATTCATTAAAGTCATGGAAGGAAGTACAAAGCCAGAGGTGACAATTTTCAATCACTATTCCAAATTCTTTTAATTAAGGATGTCTTGGGATTGCAGACTGTGCTGAGACATACATATGTATCTATAATAAACAAGATGTATTTTGCAGAAATGGATTTGGGTTTTGGCGTCGACTTGATAGGGAGATCAAAGCACTAGCTGGCATTAGAAGGATTTAGATACATTTGTCATAGGCAGCTGTTATGCTAATCTCATTTATGCAGTTGTCAGCTGATAGGCTCTGATGAGCCAGCTGAGTGGGAAAATCATTATTCCATCCCTATTGTGATAAGTGTTATTTATTACTGTCAAATGGTATTAATGTTTGATTCAAAGATGGGGAGTGGGCACCATCTACATGAAGTTCATCCATTCATGGTCAACTGCAACAAAAGGAATCGCTGAATTCCAGCCAAACGAACTTCATTTCTGGGTGAAAAAAGAATAATGGATTTAATTTGCATATGTTTTAAAAGGGTAATGAAGTAATATGATGTTTATCCTGGTTGAAGAGTGGTAATTTTCATTGGCGGGACTCCAGCCTCGTTGGAGCCATTGTGAGGCATTTACTGTTGGGTTGGTGTGGAAGGACTTTTCAAAGCAGCAGGTGCATTCGGGGCTGTGGGGGAGCAAGATGATTTATTCATTAGTCCAAAAATGAGCAATCTGGACATCTATTTTTTCTTCATCTTCCTCAGAAATGTATTTATAGCTAAATCCCCTCTCTCTTCCCCCATGATGGTGATATCCCCTGATTTTCACATTCCTTTTGTGGCCTTTGACAATTTAATTATGTGAAATCCCTAACCCATCACTCAATCCATTTCTGTTCCCCTTTTGTTATGATCAGATTTGCTGTTTCCACTGCATCTAAACTGATGTCTGTACAGGCCTGGTGTTTTGGAATGGGGTGTTGCTTTCTAGTTAGGGTAAAGCAAAGAAGACAGTTAAGGCTGGCTACCAATGGCTGAGGGTTTGTCCTTAAGCATTTTGTTAAATTAACTGCTCAGCTGAGCTCTGAGTTGTTAAAAATGATTCCCCTCTGTTAGGAGACTTGCAGAGAGCTGTCCCCTCTCCAATACAGCTGCATTGGTTAGTGCCGCCTGGGCTTATTTTTCTTGTGTTAAAAATACAGATAACCTAATTATAGCTCCTCCCCAGTTCCCAAACGCCTCACTTAATGACTCATTAGTGCAGTGAGAACACTTTTCATCGCTTGCTAAATAATATTCTGTTTCTGAGGACTTCATCTTCATCTTTTTATATTTGCTCTGAAAAAAAAAAAAAAGTTTGACTCAACATATTTCAGAGCCCTTAGATTTTGCTGATTAGCTACATTTCTGTAACAAGCTGGTCACTTTTCAGGATCCAATTTCTCTCTTCTTTTGGGGTTGATAAAAATGGGCCAGATGCCTTAGTTCAGTGGGAGGAAGACATGGGTCATAAGAGTTTTGTTAATCCTTGAACTCAAAGAACTCTGTCTTCCTTCTCGCCCAGTCTGTGATGTTGCTTTTTTGGAATTCAGAATCTGCCATTGCATGACTTAACCCTCCGTGTTTCCCCAGTAGAATGCCTGGCACTGAAGGCCCTCAAGGAATATTTGTTGAATAAATGAATGCACCTTAGGAAGCTCAGTCTGGTTCAAGGTTGGCAAACTTTTTCTTTAAAGGACTAGGTGCACAGTAAATACCATAGGCTTTAAGTGCCATATGGTCTTTCTTTCAATTATTCAACTGCTGTTGCAGGGTGAAAGCAATTATAGACCATACGTAAGTGAATGGGTGTAGCTATATTTCAATATATTTTTGTTTATGGATATTTAAATTTGAATTTTACATAATTTTCATGTGCCATGAAGTATTACTTTTATTTTAATATTTTCCAACTAATTAAAATTGTAAAAATTATCCTTAGGTGATGGCCATACAAAAACAAATGGGCTGGATTTGAATAAATACAATTCATATTTAATTTTGTACTTTTTTAGGTTATTATCTGAATTGGTTACAGAGAATGGGAGGAAGTATGGTCGCAGCCTTTTACCTTTTGTGTTAGTTTACACTGGAGCTCCCAATAATGTACTATGTGTAAATACTTGATGAATATTCAATGAATGATGAACGGACAATGAAATAGTTGATACGTGAATCAATTTCCTTTAAATAATCTACTTAAAATGGCAAATAAAATGAGGCAAACCACAGTTTTCATTATTGAGAATAAAGATGATGGGTATTTGAGATCTTAGCTGCTTTGCCATATTTATAATTTTATTGCTAGAACCCCATACCAGAGCAGTTAATGAGAAGAAGTTTAAGACGACTGAAATTACATCACATTATAAGAGGCACTTCTAGGATTAATTTTACAACTTGTGATTTTAATTTTGGTGCAAATGTATTTAAAATGATCTCTTGTCACCATCTCTTATTAAACATAATGAAACTTGATGATATTCTAATAACATTAAACTGTTTTGGTAGTCGCTGAGGTCGGTATGAAAAGACTATTCAAGCTAAAAAAATAGTGAATCATTTTTGAAAGAAAGTATTTGGGGAACTTTGAGGAGCTGAGTATTTCATTCATCTCACACTACCTTATCACTCACACCAGCAGGTGATTTAGAAGATATTCTGTATGTTAGAAAACTGGAGTGCAATTAAGGGGGGGGGCATCAAGAACATTTTAGCAAAGAAGAAAGCAAGAAGAGAGGAGAGATCATGTCACTGCAATTTTGTGTCTATGTTCTTGGCTGATTTTTATTGTTAGCAGGCCATGAGAAATACTAGCGCCCAAAAACTTGATAAATAAAATTACTGATGCACACAGGTCATTGCATTTGTCTTTTTATATCTGCCTTGTCTCCTTTCCTCCCTCCCTCCCTTCTTTCTTCCCTCTTCCTTTCTAACTCAGGCCTCAAATCCATGGCATGATCTTCCTCTCGGATCGTTTTTCCCCCCATCTTGCCAGATGAAGAAAAAATTATTTTGAGTTAGAATGATATTACCCAGTGGGAAAACTGAGAGACTTGCTCTCATTTTTTCCTATGGTGGAGTGACAGTTGGCCTGCAAGCTCGCTGTCTTCCCGACATTAGCTAACTAGAGACTTCATGTGTTCAGTTCATATACTCTCCTTTACACTCTGTAAATAACAAGCTTGCGGATTTTTTATAGCATGCTTTTCGCTCTGTCTTAGGTCACTCTCTTCTCTGCCCTTAGCCTTAGCCTCAGATGTACATTGTGTTAAAACAGCAGACATCACGGGCTGCCTGCTGGGTGTCAGGCGCCTGCTGGCGTGGGAGATGCTGACCAGAATAAGGGTCAGTATTTGCCATCTGGGAGCTCATTGCTGGTGGGGAAACAGGCAAGTCAGCTACTAATTCTAGAATGATCTGATAGTGTTATAAAAGCCCATGACCCAAATGCCAATAGGAACAGAAGAAAGAGTGATTGGAAAGTTTTTCAGAGGTGACACTGACATGGGCCTGGAAGGATCCATAGAGCCCTACCTGGAGAAAAAGAGAGAGAAGCATTTCTGCTGTAGGAAAAGCCTGGGCAAGACACACGTGACCCCACAAAGAGACTGCATTTAGTGGAAGCGGAGGGAACTGGGGGGCGGGTGGGTGGAGAGAGTCCTTGGAAATGAAGCCGGGCCCTGGCTGTGGGAAGCCTTTGCCGTGCAGAGGGCCTTTGACTTCATGAGGACCTGTGAGTTATGGGAAGCAGTGGGCGTTTTAAATTAGGGAGGTGGCATGGTGGACCTGCCGCTGGGGAGGAGCGAGGAAGGACCGAAGGGAAAACTAGTTAGGAAACTGCTGACACGATCGAGGTGAGGGGTGGTGAAGGGTTCAGCCAGATAGCGGGAGAGGGGGGATAGCTGAGAGGTATTTAGGAGGTGACACTACTAGAGCCAGCCCCACAGCAGGGACTGATTGGACAGGAAGGCGAGGTACAGGGAGGAATCGAGGTGACCCTGAAGCCACCGGTTCCCTGGTGTGTTCATTCCAAAATGAGGTGGAACTGAATGCCGTCTGACATCCCATGTGACCCAGGTGTCTAGTGGACAGGGTGCCATGCAGAGGCGGCGCTGTGGTTCACTCATTCACTCGCGCTCACCCGCCGCTCATCAGGCATTCACCCCTCCAGCAAACACGCGCTGAGGAGTGAGGCCCAGACGGCAGACCTGCCCGTCGCAGGAACAGGCTGGAAACACGGAGAAGAGCCGATGGAGAAATGGGACTTGATATAAGTACACATTGCGAAATGTCTACCACAGTGAGGTTGGGTAGTACATCCATTACCTCACATAAGTACCAGTTTTTTGTTGTTGCTATGGAGAGTCCATCCCAATTTTCTCCTATTTATTTCTTATGCAGTCTTCATTCCTTTCTCTGGGAAGTTTTCTTCTTTCCTTTCCTCTTTATAGTCAATATATTCCTTTCATAGTTCTTGATTTCCCTTTGATTTTCTTTTTTCATTCACTTAAAATTAGTATATTTCTTGCTAGAACTCATATATATATATATATATATATATATATATATATGTTTCGCACAAAAGTCAAAGTAGTGACCCTCATGTGCAGTCACCTCACTTCAACCACAGCAGGCTCACGACTGATCCTACCTCTTTCTAGTGACTTCGGTCTCCCGTCCACACCCTCCATTCCCTTCTTCCCCACTGCTTTCTGTGCTTGGACAGGGACCAGCCTTGCTGGGAGCCGTCAGCTTTACCATTTACTGGATGTCTTTCATTCCTTCTGATTTTCGCTTTTATCACTTCAGTCTAGATAGCTTTGTAATAAGAAACTTGTATGCTCTTCCTTTCTTGATTGCTTAAAATCTACTCTGTTTCTACATGTCTAATCACGGAATGTTTCTATCTGAACAATGATTTGCTAAATTTATGAGCATTTCCATAAATGAGTTGACTTTAAGATGCCCCAACTCTACATTATGACTCCAATCAGCGCATTAATGAATGGGTGCAGAAATGAGCCTATTTGCAAATTGCCAGATTAGATTTGTCCTTGTTTAACTAAAAGCTTTAACTAAAAGCAGGGCTTAAAATACTGAAGATGATAAAGCCTCCTCCATGATTGAACATTTTCTTGGTTAAATTGTGCTTTAAAAGAATTTAAGAAAATTTTCACTATTTGTTGACAGATTAGGCCTAAAACAGTGGACTAAAGCTTAAATCATCATATAAAAAGTAATGTTATTAATATAGCATTTTAATTTTACTTTCTCTGGTTACAAAAATTTTCTGACTTTAAAATAAAATTGTGCCCAGTGATTGATGTATTTTTTATGTGTCCGCTCAGCTCAGGTCCTGCCTGCTTAATTGGGCTCAGTCAATTTCAGCATGTTTCCTATGACATTTCCATCCTACAGCTGTCAAGCCAAAGAAGGAATTAATATCAATAATCCAGTGATCAGATTTAGTCTGTAAGATTAGTTGTCATTTAAACTACAAAGACGTAGACAGAAAAGAAACCCTCATCAATTTACTTTCTCATGCGATAGTGTAAGCCGCGTGTTCATATACGTGTAAAATCACACATTTGCATGTATTTCATTGCGTTCTTTGTGCTTTCGGAAACAATGTAAACCACTGTGTTAAAAACACCCTCTTCTCCCAAATGGCATGTTGTCTACTTTTATTCATTTCTCACATATCGGGAAGCAGCCTTAGCAGCTACTGATTTTCGTCCTTAGAGGTTTTCATTTTTGTGCGTTTGTTTTAACAAGCATTGATTGATATGCCGTTTTCTCAATGGTGAAGGCGCTGCTACTTCTGCTGTGGATCGAGAAATAAAGACAGAAAGAGAGAAAGCTGGAAAGCAGTGGTAACAACACACAACCACAGTAAAACTACTGTGCCCCCTCCTTGCACAGGCGGCACTTTTCATCTTGCTGATTCAGTCACGCCGCGCGTCTGACCACAGCCTAACGGCCTGCGGAGGCGAGGGAACAGAGAGCTCCAGCGCTGGCCTGCCGCTGCACAGCTCCTGTGCATTACCTTATTTTAAGGTATTGCCTTAAATACCTGTTGTATTACCTTATTTTAAGGTAAATGACAATGACCAGAAGAGAAACTCTTAGGCATGGTGTCAGGTAAACAGTGTTTCCCCAAAAATGCTCTTCAGGACATTCCTCTGTTGAGATTCCCTGAGGACAAAAGGGTCTGTTATTCAAACATGCTTTGGAAAATTTAATAGTCTCATCCTGGCAGGTCACAGTGCAAATTAGTATATTAAAGGCACTGAGGAATACTGCAGTCATAAAAACAACTCGGTGTCATTTATGTTTAGCTCAATAGATTTCACATAACACAATTCACTGGGAACACATAGGGAGACATTCACTTGAAGCAAATATCCATTTTCTATGATGTTGGTTAACAAAATCCATGTCATAATCCCAAGTAGTTCCGGGAACAGAGTAATGCTCAGATATAACCTTACTCTTAACAGTCATGACTCAGAAGTCCAAGAAGGCCAGTTTAAAGAGGGCAGAAATCCATCCATCCATTAATGCATTCATTAATTTGTTTAATAAGCAGTTATTAATTCCGACTTAGGCCTAGGCAATGTGCAAGATGTTGGTGATGATATGATAGGAAAACCCCCACCAAGCCTGAGGGAGGGAGGGTTTCCCAGAGGAAATAATAGATGGGCTACATCTTAAGGGGTGAATAGATGGGCAGGCGAAGGGACCTGGTTGTGGAAGGGCATTCCCAATCAAAGAAACTGCATGTGCAAAAACGGAGAAGGTTATGAGCATAGCAAACTCTGGGGATTATAGGTGGACATGTCTCCTGTTTATTGCCATCTATTGTTTATTTCTATATTTCCTGTGTCCCCTGATGGAATGTAAGCTCCAGCTCCATGAGTAGGGACTTTGTAGGGTTTGCTATTGTGTTCCCCACACTTAGCATGGTGTTGGTCTTATAATAGGGACACAGTACATGCCTGTCCGATGAATTACAAGGAGCTTGGTATTGCTGACACCGCAACTGAAGGCAGGATGGAGAGATGAGGCTGGGATGGTAGGCAGGGGAGGGACCATGAAGGACCTTGTGGGTCACAGCTGGTCACTTCCTGGTGCTGAAGGTGAGCCATTGGAGGCTGTAAGCCGAGGAGTTTCTTGATCAGATTGGATTTCGGAAACATTACTCTGGTGGAAGAGAAGATGATGGCTTCGGAGCTTCAAGACTGGGGATGGTTGGGCGGCTGTTGCCATAGCGCAGGAAAGGGCAAGTGAGAATTTGACTAAGATGGTGCTCTTGGGTGGAGGGGGCCAGTGTGTAGCATGGAGAGGAGGCCGGCCCTAATGAATAAATACGGCAGAGCAGGCAGGGGGCAGAGAAGGAAGGGAAGGAGTCAGAAAGGGTTCTTACGTTTCTGATTCAGAAAGTGAAAACCACTTTTTCTGTGAGAATCTTCTAACAAATACAGGGTAGAGAGACTAGAATAATGGACCCTTATGTACTTATCACCAACTACTATCAACATATAGTCCATTTGGTTTCATCAGTACTGGCTTCCCCACCCTGCACCCTTCACCTCTGCCTGCAGTGCTTTAAGGCAAATACCAGATATCCTATTATTCCATCCACAGATACGTCAGAATGTATTTCTAAGAGATAAGAACTTTTTAAGACCATAAATACACTATCTTTAACACATCTAAAAATTGACAGTTGCTTCTTAATATCAGGTTTTCAATCAGTGTTCCAGTGGTCTCAGAATGATTTCCTATAATTGGTTTGCTCAAATTAGGATCCAAACCAAAGTCCACACATTGCATTTGGTCAATAGGATTCTCCTCCCCTCCCCCCCGTCCCTTGTTATTTATTGAAGACCAGGTCCTTTGTCCTCTAAGACTTCTCCGTTTTGTTGATCGCATCCTGGCGGTGTCGTTTATCCCGTTCCTCTAACCCCCGGTCTTTTTGTAAATTGGAACTTGGATCCTATTATAACTGTGCACACAGCAAGGTAATCGCTCAAGACAGGACGTTTACTGGAGGCCATGAGAGGCACAGTGCTGGGGTGATGAACGAACTGGATATGTGTGCAAGTAAGGATATTGAGGGGTGCTGCCGACCCTATCAGAATAGTCCTTTGGGGTGTGTCGGTGTCACCCAACTTGAGTTGCCTCCACCGCCTTTAACTAGATGCTCTTGGAAAGGAAGGGACAATGCAATGAAAACCCTGGGGTCCCTTTGGAAAGCCACCCGTTTGGTAGATGTAGCAAGCTCACCCGGGTCCATATCTTTATCAGATTTTTCAAAAGCTTCTACCTTTCAACAGAAGTGTTTAATTGTTACTTGGACGGCCGGGATGCAGTGCCACGCCTGTGGAGCCTTGCTTGGGGTGGGTCAGCTGGGTGGAGTCAGTTGCCTGTGGCTGAGGAAGGCTGCTTAAGTCATGAGTTTGCCGCCGTGTAACAACCCGTTTCCTTTCCATCATGTGTCCTCTGAGGGGCACTAATAGCCACCTTTAAAGAACCTGCTTAGAAAAACGTATGCTGTGCTTTACCTGTTACGACGTGGCTTCTTCGAGGCTGTTTCCTGGAAACCCAGCGTGCAGCGTGCACACGAGCAAGGAAAGCCATTGCCGTGGCGTTTGGATTGGGTCCCAATATTATTTGGTTTCATCTGCCTGGATATTGTCTGGTGACCGAAATAAGCAGCTTGGCTACTGTATCTAAGACTTGATTTCACACTATTTCTGTTTTGAAATCCAGGGGAACTCTCACCTCATCGAAAAGAACATTATTTATGTTCATTTAATAAACACTTAGATAGACTTACTATGTGCTAGACATTCTTATAAATAGTTCATACATATTAGCTCATTTCCTCATAACAACCCTTTAAAACAGATATAAGCCATGGACAGGTCGCTCACTTGCTTAGGGCATCATCCTGACACACCAAGGTTGCAGGTTTGATCCATGGTCAGGGCACATACAAGAATCAGCCAATATATGCATAAATAAGTGGAACAAATCTACGTTACCCTGTCTCTCCCCCACTCCTTCCTCTCTCTCTCTAAAATCAATCAATAAATAAAAATTTAAAAACTAGTAAAAAAACCCCTCAGATATTATAATTATTTCCATTTTATGGATGAAGAAACTGAGACACAGAGAAGTTAAGTAACTTGCCAGAGGTCACATGGCTGAAAAATAACAGAGCAGAACTTGGACCTGGTCTGGCTCTCGAGCCTGTCCTCTCAGCCACTGTGAAACGTTGCCTTCTGGCACCAATAGGCAAATTGAAATGACATTATAACTTCAAGCAGCCATGGCAGTTAAGTGTAGTGGTTTAGTGGTTTGGCTTCGCACGTATCAGAGCCGAGTCCCGGCTTTGCCACTTGGTGGTGGAATAGGAGCATGTTCTTTCCCCTCTGGGCCAGTTTCCTCATCTGTGAAGCGGGGGTTACACTTCCCCTCTCTCAGAGCTGCTGGGAAGACAAAGCGGAATGTTGCATTTGGAGCACCTGATGCAGTCCCTAGAATACAGTAAATCCTTTAGAAAGGTGGCTGTTATCGTGGCATCTTTCTAAAGAGACTGGATGACACTGCGACTGGCAGACAGCGCGGAGGGCGCTCCCTCGCTCCGGGGCCCAGCCGGACTTGGGGAGCGTGGTTGGCTTGTTCGTGTAATTACTTGGAATGTTGATCTCATGTCTTCACTGTTCTGTTGAACACAGGGGGGACCAAAAGCAGAAAGATGATTAATCGAGAAAACTTGCGTGTATGAAGTTTAGGAAGTGCCTTCGAGTACATGGTCTCTGATATAAATCAAGGGCGTGCTGGCTCACAGAGCCAACCGGGCACATCTCTTCCCACCTCTGCATTCTTCACGTTGGCTGCTGGAACATTCGCACCACTGAGATCAGTACATGGTACAAATCTGGGCTTTTTTCTCCCAACAGAGAGCTGATTGCTAGGCACTGTCACTATGCATTACACGGTCCTTTCAACAACCCGTGAAGTGGTTGCTGTTTTCCTTCTTCTTATAGTAGGAAACTGAGGCACAAAAGGCAAAGGGACGTACCCAAAACTGTGCAACTAGCAGGGGGCAGAGCCCAGATTCAAGCCCAGGAACCCTGCCTGTAGACCAAGCTCTTACCTGCCACGGGTCACTGTGTCCCTGCATCTACCACGCTGCCGTCATATGGCTTCTCTCTCTTGGGAGATGAGAAATAGATACACAATGCAATTAGAGAACAAGGCAGTATTAATTAATGCATTCATTCATGCGTGTGTTCAGCAAATCTTTCCGAGTGCCTGCTACATGGCGCGTTGTCCGGAGGAGATTAAAAAAGACAAAGTAAGTCAGTGATTTGTAAAACTCGAGTTCCTACCCCCTACCCCCCAATCGCTGTGAACTTCTTGAGAACACAGACCCTGCCTTGGGCATCTCTGTGTCTCCTTGGGAGCTAACATGGGACCTGACACATAATAGTTGTCCAATAAATGAATGAAAGAGGGTGATTGGGGGAAGACTGCCTTTTGGGGATAGTTAATGTTTTGCATACAATGTCCTTCCTATCGGGAAGAGAGAGGCTACTGCACCAGGTAGGCTCTGTGGGCTCCTTTTATGCAGGGCTAGCTTTTCACGGCGGGTGTTTCATGATTTGTTGAGGAGTTTGGTTCCTGAGCTGAGAGGCCAAACCTCAGCTTAGGTCTCCTGGGACCTCTTTGTCATTCAGACCATATAAGTTGACCCATGAATGAACATAGACTCTGAGATATTAGGGTCAGTTCTCTCTCTGATGAAGACAGATGTCAGGGAGGAGGCCCGGGTGAAGCTGTGTCACAGGTGAAATGTCAGGCTGAGAGAGGGGCAAAGGCTGGGCTAAGGGGTGAGTGACATGACCATAAAAGTTCTTGTCTAATTCAGGACATTTTTGAGAGCAAAAGTGATACCATTAATAATTACCCTGGGACAGTAGCCATAAACCCGGAAGATCCCAGGCAAATTGTAATGAACAGCCAGCCACCCTATTTAAGGGTCAAACAGGAAAATATTGCAAATTAAAGATAGCACATAATTTGTTAGAAGGAGCTCTGCACAGATTTAAGGTATCAAAGTCCTAATTCCAGTTCGGCCTCCTTCCAGCTTGTCACCTTTGAGCCCCTTATTTCTTATCTAAGGCATTAAAATAGATCAGAGGTTCCCAACCACTTCCCCCGCCTAGTGGAATATTTATTTTCAAATAATTCCTACACAAGAACATTTTGGAAGATCTCCAGGTGCTTTCATAGCCTTAGTATTGCTGAGTTGTAGGGATGAGATTTATTTTGTTTCCTTACCCTTCCTTATTCTTGTTTTATTCTTTTTGTGGTTAATCCCCACCGGAGGATATTTTTCCATTAAGTTTTAGAGAGAGAGGAAGGGAGGGAGAGGGGGGAGGGGGGGAGAGAGAGAGAAAAAGAGAAATATCGATGTGAGAGAGGCACATGGATTGGTTGCCTCCCACACGTGCCCCGACCAGTGCCGGGGACGGAACCTGCAACCCAGGTATGTGCCCTTGGCTGGGAATCGACCCTTCCATGTGCCAGCTGATGCTCTAACCACTGAGCCACACTGGCTGGGGCTCTTGTCTTACCCTTAGGATGAAACAGGTAGTCACAGATGACTCAACAAATGAGCCCTGAAAGGGAGCTCAGGAACAACAACTTCACTTACAGGTTGGGAAACTGAAATTCAAGAGGGTGCAATATGCCCAAGGTGATGCAGCTAGATGGCTTCGCTTAGTCATATTAACATGGGAAATGAGTACATTCTTTAAAAAAAACACAACTTAAAAATATTTGTAATCATCATGATGACCATTGTGGAAAATGTAGGAAAGACAAACAGACCAAAAGAACAGAACAAAAGAAAAAAAACACCCCAATCTCCGACCCAATGTAAGTCACCCATGAACTCACCCACTACGGCCACTGCAACCATTCCAGCGGATGTCTGTCTGTTCAGACATTTTTTTATTTTCTATTTCCAGTGCTCTTTTCAATCTGCCAACAAGTTCTTATTTTTTCCATTTTGCCACTTGTTTCCATCTTCCATGTCATCCTTCCACCCTCTCATGAGTTTCTTGAAATCACAGCTGAAAGGCATAGTTCATAAGTTGACAAGTCTATGAACTGTCTTACTCGAATGCAGCCCATTGAAGCAACGTGCAAGTGGAAAGGGCATTTGGGCAGAGTGTGGCCAAGGCACCTGGGCCCTGGATGCTAAGGGAAGCCCGCTTTTCTGGTTGGCCAGCTACCAGCCAAGTGAGGGGTGAGCTGAACCCAGACACCAAGCAATCGAAAGGGAGGTCAGAAATGGAGCGAGCTGGCCCTGCCCAAGGCCCGCTCTCTAGGAAGGCCCTGGCCAACCGTGCGCTCCTGCTAATGTGAAGGGTAGACCAAGGTGACTTTCAAGGTTTCAAGAAGGCCTGGGCCCGTAGTCCCACATCCCATTGTTGCTGGGCCACATGCATATGTCGTTGCCTCACAGACTTCCCCATGTCTCAACTTATACGTGTTCCTAAAACTTTTGCTGGAATTGATTAATTGCACCTTGTTAGAGCCCTTGACTTTTGTTAACTGAAAAATAGAGCTCATTAAATTAAATCTCCGAGATGTTTCTGAAAGCAGCCTAATGTCTCTAGAACACGATGTGGGCCCCGGGGTGAGGCGTTTGTGATGAGAGGAAGAGTTACAAAGGGAAGCAAAGAAGGAGACGTGTTTTCGGGGACCATTGCTTTCCAAAGCTGTTACAATCTTATTTCACAGATTATCCTTGATCAAAACAATTTTTAAAAAAAATTTATTGACTGATTTGAGAGAGAGGAGAGAGAAACATTGATTTCTTGTTCTACTTATTGATGCATCATTGGTTGCTTTTTGCATGTGCCCTGGCTGGGGATTGAACCCACAACGTCGGTGAATCGGGGCGATTCTCTAACCAACTGAGCTCCCCGGCCAGGGCCAGCAAAACAATTTCTTAATCTGGAAAACCACTGTTTTAATTTGTTTTATCAGTGGCTACTTTCAGCGGAAATATGCTCGAGGCCCTTTGCGACCCACCGGAGGCTGCCTTTTATTACGCAGATGGGAAGAGCCTGCCTCCCCCCAGCCAGTTCTGGGCACCGCGTTTGCATAATGACCCGCCTCCTTCAAGATGGGCAGTTAAACCAAATAGTTTTTGAATTTCTTTTGTGGAATGGCTGCCTCTTTATTTAATGTTGAAAACTGAAGGGAGTTGAGGGAGGGTACTGACTAAACAGGCTTTTTAAATACTGTCTCCGTAATTATCTGTGGAATTAAGCCCGCAGAACCCACATTAACTCTCATCAGAAAATGGAATTACGAGAATTCTTATTAACAGCAGCTCCAGACTCAACTCACAGTATTCACTTGAGTAATTATTATTGGTAAAGGCTGGGATTAATTTTATTTTAAGCTGAAGAAAATAAATTCTTAGCAATTGCCTGCCTTGGACACGCAAGAGGAGACAAAGAAATGTGAACTTTTATTTTAGGGAGAAAAAAATTTTAAAATGTAATTTTGCTTTGATTATCTAGGGAATTCTTATGCAAGGCATTTTGTATGTAAAGGGATTATATGTCACCATTGCAAAATGAAATACAAAATAAACCAAAGGGCTATGAATGTCCTAAGTGCAGAAAATAATATATAATTTATGATACTTTAAATCTCATTAAAAACACTAGCTTTTGTAGCTTCCTAGCAACCAATTCTCAGGAGTCCCTCTGTAAAGAGGTTGGCTCTCCCCAGGCTCAGGGTCCAAAGCTTTAATAAATGAAGCCCATATGGTGACTATATGAGGGTTCCCTGTGTGCAAGCCATTTGTCTGGGTGTTCTCGAAAGCCTCATATGATAGCTTATAATTTGCTAATACAATATAATAAACATGAAAGCACTTTGTTAAACTAATGTTCAGGGTCTAAATTAAACCAGGCAAGGCTGGAGAGTTCGAGAAAAAGTTGGAGATCCATGACTGTACCCTTGGTTCTGGGTAAGCACATAAAGGGTTCTGAAAGATGGGGCTGGGGATGATACTTTGATTTTTTTTTGGAAAGTGTTATATTCACTTTTCCATTTCTCATTCATAACAACCCAGGGAAGTAAACAGAGCAGGTTCTACTGTGCCCATTTGTCAGATGGGAAATACTGAGGCTCTGAAAGTTAAAGTCATGACAGTGAATATCTGCAAAGTCAGGGCCATGAGCAATGCTGCAGGCATGCAGTGCTGGTTTGTAACTTGTGCTGATCTATGATGAACTTTTCACCAGTCTGGGATACAAAGGAAAAGAGAATAAACAATGAAGTTTTCTAATAAAGCAAAAAACAAACAAAATAAGACACACACACACAGAAGCTTTTAAAAATGAAAATTATTGGGACGATTTTCCCCCTCCTTTTTTGACAGTAAAATGACCTTTATATTATAAAGTAATGGTGAGAGTAGTTGGAAGCTGCTCTTGGTTTTTCTTTGTCAAAATGAAGCCTTGCCTATCCTAAGCTCATCGCCAAAGCATTAAAAAGTGTACTGGTTGGTAAAATCTCAACGTTAAGTCCCTCTCCCCGAACACACACTTTATTTTTTAACAGTAAAAATGAGACCTGGGTGCATGTATGTGTCAGCATCACAGCAAGGGGATGACAGCAGAGCCAAGTTCAGATCACAGGCCTCCCTGCTGTCAGTGGACGTAGTAAAGGGAAGATCTGCAGTGTCAATTTTTATTTTAGAGGAAGTTATAATTTTTAAATAGGCTTTTGCTTCAGTTTATAAAGGAATTTATAATGCAAGTGCTTGGTTTGTGATGATATTATGGGCCAGAGATGTAAAAACAAATAGGAACGAAATCAAAGAAAATTAAACATCTGAAATGCAGTAAAGAGTGCCTCCCGAGGTTTCCCGGGGGGCAGTGATGTCTTGTCCCACTGTCTTTAGGAAGAGGCCAAGAAGGTGGTTCCCCCGATTCCTTAGAATTGGTGGTGGCATTGCCACTTTTCTCTGATGAACTAGGGTATCAGAGAGGATCCCTCCTCTGCTCAGGTGGCATTGGGGTTTCTCCACATCTGGCCAGTTGCTGGCAGCACCCGCATTCTTCTTCATGGCTCCCCTCTGCTATTGAAGGTGGTGGGGTGCTACTCTGGGGCAGACCATGGGCTGTGGTTCCCAGACGGCCAAGGTGTCTCAGGGCACCGTGGCTAACTCATAGTCTCAGCCTGGGATGTTCAACTTTGGAAGGAAACCAGTGCTAGTGGGCATCAGATGGACATTGTATAAACTGCTACCATGAGGTAGTTATTAATATTAAATGGTACAACATTTCTTTCTTTGATGTCATATTTTTGTGAAGGTTTTTGTGAAATTTACTATGATCAGAAGCAAGAAGTGTGTGAATGTCATTGTGGAGTAGGAAATGGGTAGTGGTACCTAATCTGATCCAAGGTTTGAGAAACTGTGCTGTGTTCAATGGTTACCTGCCTCCCATTAATAAGTGGTTGTGGGTATTAAAGAATGAAAAAAAAATTATTTTATTCTTTAAATTCATCAGTATTATTATTTTTTCAACTGGTCACTAAGTCATTAGAATATAAGTACTTAGTTTATGGGGCCTAACTACTAAATAAATGGACTGTTGTGTATTTCTTTTGGCTTGGAGGCATGGGGACAATAACAGAGATTCAAAGGGTGCTGTGAACCTGGATACTTTGGGAACATTCTGGGTATTGTTTAAAGATCATGGAAAGTACTTCATGTGAATTGTCATGGGAGGAAGCTAATGAAATCTCTAGCTACCATGACACTAGACATAGAAAAGTGATTTGGGGCTCTGTGGCTTGGGGCAAGTCACGTATCTTCTCCAGTCTTCGGTTTTCCTGTCTGCAAAATGAAAATGCTGGACTAGGTCAGGACTGCTTGTATTGAAGTCACAGCATTGCAAACACTTTCAGGGAAAGACTTTCCCTCAAATTCTTTCCACGTGGTTTGGGTGGGGCTGAGCCCTTCCTCTCCCATGCTCTTAGATGTAGACCCATGGCGTGAACAGGGCAGTGAAGTGTTATATATCCTTAGTCACAACAATTTAGAGTGGGGTTTATAATTAAGCCAAGCCAATCAGAAGATCTTGCCTTAATCATATTATTTGAGCCCCTGGATCTCCCCTTGACTGCTCTTTTCAGCTACTTAAAAACAAACAAAAACACAGTAGGTATTTATATAGTATATATAGCTTCTTTCTTCCCATTCCCCATAAGACATTTTCTTTTGACTTCATATTCCATGGGCTCAAGATATCAGACTTCAAATACTATCAAAACTCAGTCTTCCTCCCCCCATCTCTCAACTCTGCATTCACCCACCTTGGCTTCATTCCCAGGCAGGGCACTCTCATGAGTGGCATGATGGCTGACAGTAGATCTGGGCTTGCATCTCTACAAGTGTTAGTCCACGAGAAAAACGAGAATCTGTCTCTTTTCCAATAGCCTCAGCATGATTCCTGATAGTATTTATCATTGGTTGTGATTATGCTGTATGCAAATTCCTGAACCAATCACTGTGAGCAGGGGGATGAGATGCTCTGATTGGCCAGGTCTAAGTCACTTGCTCACCTCTGCTGCTGGGAGTAGAGTCAATTTGACTTGAATCCAATGGGCTAAGAATGGGGGAAAGGGTGGGATCAGCCAGGATCCAACCAGGAATGCTGAAACTACTTTGAATATTTAAGACAGAGGGAATTTAATGTGGGAGACAGATTACATAGGTGGTGGTAGACTGGAGAAGCCAAGTGGGGCTGCTGATTAATCCCGAGGTTAACAACAGCAGGATGTTGCTCTTGCAGCTTGGCTGGAGGGATGAAGGAAGGAGGCAGCGTTCCCGGAGTCCTGGGGCAGGTTCACTTGGTGGAAACAGGAACCACAGCAGAGCCTGTCTGGCAGGAACTAAAGCCATGAAGAAGATACTCCTGCTGGAGACCCTATTGAGACTGGTAGGAGGTGCGGAGGCACAAGAGGGCTGGCTGGGCTCCCACAGGCAGCTGCTGAAGGTCCAGAGGGAGATCTCAGCTGTGGGGGTTCCCACTGAGGACTCTGGGGCTTAAACCCCAGGCTGGGCTTCCCAGCCAAGAGCATCAGAACTGAGAAAAGTGCCCATATAACATCTGGCTGTGAAAAGCAGCTGGGTTTCTGTCTGCCAGGAAGAGATGGCTGGAAATGCAGGCACCCTCTTAAACAGCCAATGCACAACGTTTCGTGTGTAGCCACTCATCTTGGGCTCCTGTGGAGGAAAGGCACAGTGGACTGGAGCTGTGTGAGGAGAGTCTGGGCTTGTGAGCTCTGGAGATAGAGCTCAGAGGCTAACCCTCTGGATTCCTGTGCTGAATTATTCCCCCATACTGCAGAGGCAGACATTTACCTTCCTGAGGAGGAAGCAATTGCCCCACTTTGCTGGAAAACCTCTTGCCCGACTCAGTGGAGTTTCAACAGCCTGAGGCTCATTAAGAGACTGATAACAATCAGCTGCCCCATCCTGTGGAGTTTCTATAGCCTAGGCTCATTAAGAAAATCAGATTAATCAGCCTGATGGCAGAGGCAGACCTCAGAGTGCTTTGAGTCTTCGCCTGCTCTGCTTCTGGACCCAGGCCTTGGAAAAACAGACTTTGGTGTGCCTCTTGGTCCTGTCCAACTGCACCCAGCCCCAACAGAGGGGACCTCGAGCTGTGGGTTTTTGATAGCTCCAAACAGGGCACTCAAGGCCAGTCACAAACAATGTCTGACATTGGCCTGCACCAGACTTTCCAAAAAGACTGAGAGTCCTAGCAGTCCTACCTAATACATAGAAACAAACCCAAATAGGCAGCCAAATTGAGAAGACAAAAAAAACAAGCCCTAAATGAAAGAACAAGAGAAGTCTCCAGAAAAAGAGCTAACTAAACGGAGATGAGCAATCTATCAGATATAGAGTTCAGAATACTGATTGTAAGGATGCTCAACAGCATGAAAAAAGGTATGGAAACTATGAAAAATGACCAGTCAAAAATGGAGAATGATATAGTAGAAATAAAGAATACATTGGAAGGAATAAACGGCAAATTGGAGGAAGCTGAGGATCGGATCAGTGAATCAGAAGACAGGGTAGAAAAAAAAATCACTCAATCAGAGATCCAAAAAGAAAAAAACAATTAAGAAACAGGAGGCCAGTCTAAGGGAGCTGTGGGACAACATACAATATTACAATATTCGCATCATAGGAGTGCCAGAGGAGGTCAAAAGTAAGCAAGGGTTAGAGAATCTGTTTGAAGAAGTAATGGCAGAAAACTTCCCTAACCTGGTCAAGGAAAAAGTTACACAAGCTCAGGAGGCACAGAGAGTCCCAAGCAAGAAGAATCCAAAGAGGCCCACACCCAGACACATCATAATTAAAATGCCAAAAATTCAAGACAAAAAGAGAATACTAAAGGCAGCAAGAGAAAAGCAATCTGTTACCTACAAAGGAACTCCCATAAGGCTGTCAGCTGACTTCTCATCAGAAATTCTATAGGCCAGAAGGGAATGGCATGAAGTATTCAGGGTAATGCAAAACAAGGATCTGAAACCAAGACTACTCTATCCAGCAAGGCTATCATTTAAGATAGGTGGTGAAATAAAGAGCTTCCCGGACAAAAAAAAAAAAAAAAGCTAAAAGAGTTTATCACCACCAAACCAGCACTGCAGGAAATGTTAAAGGGACTGCTATAATAACAGGAAGAAATAGAGAAACATGGGCATAAAGAATTAAAATGGCAATAAATAAGGACCTATCAATAATAACCTTAAGGACTTTAAGGAGAGATCAACAGCAATACAGTCATAACCGCGAACTTTAACACCCCACTGACTTCACTGGATAGATCTTCCAGAGAAAACGCCAACACAGAAACAGTGACTCTTAATGGCACACTAGATCAGATGGATTTAATGGATATTTACAGAACATTTGAACCCCAAAGCTACAGAATATACATTCCTCTCAAGTGCACATGGATCATTCTCAAAGATAGACACATGTTAGGACACAAAACAATCTCTACAAGTTTAAGAAGATTGAAATCATATCAAGCATCTCAGATCACAGGGGCATGAAATTAGAAATCAACTGCAGTAAAAACACTCAAAAACATTCAAACACATGGAGGCTAAATAACATGTTACGAAACAATGATGGGTTACCAAAAAGACCAAGAAGGAAATCAAAAACTTCCTGGAAACAAATGAAAATGAACATACAACAACCCAAAATCAATGGGACACAGCAAAAGCAGTCCTAAGAGGGAAGTTCATAGCCCTGCAGTCCTACCTCAAAAAGCAAGAAACATTTTTAGTAAACTACCTAACCCTGTAACTTAAAGAATTAGAAAGCTCCCCTCTTAAGCCATCAGGATCAGGGCTTTTGTTTGCTGAGAGTTTTTTTATTACTGCTTTGAATTCATCAGTTGTTATTGGCTTATTCAGGTTTTCTGATTCTTCCTGCTTCAGTTTTACATGATCTCACTCATATGTGGAATCTAATAAACAAAATAGGCTGAGGAACAAGATAGATCCAGAGACAAAGAAGCATGGAACAGACTGATGAATCTCAGAGGGAAAGCGGGGGTGGGGGAGTGGGTGGGGAGAGATTAATCAAGGAACTTATATATACTTATATGCATAACCCTTGGACGCAGTCAGTAGTGTGGTGAAGGCCTGGGTGAGGGGCAGATGCAGGGTGGAGGGGATCAATGGGGAAAAAAAGGGGCATGTCTGTAATACTTTCAACGATAAAGATAAATTTAAAAAATATATGTTGGGGGTGATTCTGGTGTGGAAGCTGCAGTCACCTGATCAGGACAGACATGATTTCTCAAGTCCTGAGCTCTTTTCCTGGTCTCCACCTCTGGCAGTTCTGGAAAGTTCCTCTCAATCCCTCTCCTTTGTTTCTCTCCAAGTCTATTTACCATGTCGACAGAGGGGTATTTGCTCTCTATGCTGTTATGGGGTCCAGAGTGTCTAATTGACAAATTATGTTGTGCTTTTGGTGGCTTTAAGTAATCATTTAAAATAAATAAGATCATAATTATCAGTTTTCATTTACCCATTTATTAAGTAACAATGTTCACACTGAGCAGTTTGATTTTGTGTTATAATAAGGCAATCTCTACATGATGACAGATGGTGTTTCATTTTGCCGACACTGTGCTAAAGTGCTTTGAGTTGTGATGTGTTTGATTTTATTAGAGATCAGATTTAACACATGCATGCTACATAACTGCAATCACATTCCCATTTCTCATCTGTAGGAGAAAATGAAACTGTGATGAAATGTAATATACTCACCCTCAGGCAGAACTAGTGGGACTGGGAATTGCAACATAATAAATCTAATGGATATTACACTATAGGACCCTAGAAATTTACTGTTATTATGTTCAGGGAAGGAACTCGGTTTTGTAAAACTCACTTTTATTTCACTGGCATCAGTGCAATTTCACATTATTTAACTGTTGTGTCCCAATAGCAGAGATAGTATTGGTGGTGTTGAAAAGGAAACTTGCCCCCCAAGGAATGCAGGGGTCCAGGAACCCAGAAGGGAAAGCTAGGGGAGAGCAAATAGCCCAAAAATTGCATTTAGCAAATGCAGACGACAGGGCTGGCGTGTCATTAACAATGGATTGTTGGGATTGTCAAATTAAGCCTCATTTAGCCACTCAGTCAGTGGGCACCGCTGGAGGAAGACACATCCGTGCAAGCTTTGACTATGATATTGACCTCTTATATTCTCAGTCCTCTCCTCCCCTGCCTCCTTGGGGTGGGAGGGGGGCAGGGCAGCAATCTAAGTTAATTACACATCTAGTTATTGATGTGACTGTCAATAGAGCTTTCCCCTAATGAGGCCATTGTCAAGTAAAATTCCAAAGGTGAAGGCAGCTTTCAGTGCTCATGTGCCAAGAAGGTGAAGCCCAGTGACTCTCCGTTGCTTGCTTAAGCTTGATGCAGTGGAATCTACTCTGCACCGCTTCCGATAGCCTCCCAGGCAGTGTCCCTGCTCCTGTCTCTGCCAGTTGTTACTCATTATAGGGGCCGGTCCCCATGTTACTCATCTCAAGTGACGGAGATGCTGCTTCCATGCTCAGAAGCCTCAGCCACTCCCCACCGTGTGGCATTCAAAACCCTCTTACTTCAGCTCTAATCTCACAGCTCCTTAAAATAAACCCCATATTCGGGTGAAGTGCGTCTCTTCATTGTTCTTCAGACATGACGAGCTTGGTTCCTTCTTCTTTCTGGTGTAGGGTTGGTCCGTTGGGTTGCAAGTGACAGAAACCCAACTGAAATTTGTTTAGGCAAAATGGTGAAGTTTCTCAGCTCACAGATTGAGGAAATCCGGGGTGGCTGGGTACCTGGCACAGGTAGAACTGAACCAAAATATTTCTCAGATGGTCTCTGTCTCTGCTCTAGAGACATTCTGCATTACTCTCTTAGTTCACTCGCTCTGGAGGAAGTCCGCTGTCACACCATGAGGACATTCATGAGCTGAGAAGAGGTCCATGTGCTGAAGAACCGAGGCCTCCAGCCAACAGCCATGTGAGTGAGCCGCCTTAGAAGTGGACCCTCCAGCCCCAGCCCACCCTGCAGCCATCAGATGACTGCAGCCCAGACTGACATCCTGACCACAACCTCACTAGAGACTCTGAAGCAGTTCCATTTAGCTAAGCCACTCTCAAATTCCTGATCCTCACTCAGAAACTGTAGGAGACCCTTGTGTTTTTATCTTAAGATGATAAATTTTGGAGTAATCTGTTCTCCAACAATGGATAACTCAATCATCAATAGATAAATCAAGTGGTATCATTGGATTTAGACTTTCCACACTTGAATTGCTGGGCGGACAAAGAACTTTGGAGGGTAAAGAGTGAGAACAAGGGAACCACTGAGAAGGCTTTGTAGGTGTTCAGGTGAGTGGTGGTGGTGGCTTGAATCAGGGAGGTTCTCACCTGGGATGGTGAGAAATGATCAGCTTTGTTCAGAAGGTGATGTGATTTGCTGAAGGGCTCTCTGATAGGGTTAGGGGGTGTAAGGAATCAGGTTGACTCCTTTATTTTTGGCCTGGACATCTGGGCGAATGGTGGTCCTATTTACTGAAAGTTTGGAGAGGAAAATCTAGATTCCACTATACACAAAATAAAGATTGTGTTGAATGAGAGTGAGACAGTTTAACCAGAAGCAGTATTTTCTGTCACCTACAGGGTACAAATAAGAACTGTCTATGTTTCAATAAAAACATCTTCAGTCAGTACCTTGGAACTGGCTTCCTTCTCCTCAATTAAGTAGAAGACAATTAAATCAGAGTCCAGCTTCCAGGAGTTCATTATGCCTCATTGAAAATGATAAATGACTCCCGGTGACCTCATCACCTCGCCAACGTGGTCCCACCTCATCTTTCAAAGAGCTAATGAAACCGATGGATTTCTCCCTTCTCAGTAGCTGGGCCAACAAAAACAGCGCGCACCATGAAAAGCGAGGAAGCTGAGAAAAGGCAGAGAGGCGAAGGGAGAGAAAACCCACACTTGACATTTTGAAAATTGGTCAAAGTGACTTTGAAGTACAAACTTAAAAAAAAAAATCCCACCCATCTACATATTGATTTCCTATCTGTTCCATTCCTTTAATCCATCACTAGTTGGCACACAACACCAGGGCTCTGTGTGTGTGTGTGTGTTTGTTGTGGGGCTGACTTGCCCTTTTTCTTTGGAAAGAAAGGAAGAGAGGGGGAAAGGGAAGGGCAGATGATAATAGGAAATTCTTTGGAGCCGACAAAGACATCCATTAGTACTCATTTGCTCCTGAAATTACCTTGAGACAGAGTGAAAACTTGAATTACTTTTCCTTGTTTGGATCAAGGGATCAAGCTGGATCCAGAACCTGGAGGCAACCGGAGGAAAGGGTTTGGAGCAGGAGCTTTCAATCCGGGCTTGAGTTCCGGCTCCCCCATTTTGCAGCTGCATGGCCTTATTGTGTAACCTCTCTGAGCCTCAGTTTCTTCATCTATAAGATGGGAATGATTCTACTGCATAGGATTTTTATGAAGATTAGGTGAGGTTATGCACATTAAACACTTACTACTGCCAGGCATAGGGCCAGTACTAAGGAGGTGTCATTTTATTCTGACCCTCAAGTTTATATTTTTTCCCACTGCATCACATCCTACATTATTGAGTAAGCAAATCTTCTGACTGTTGAACTCTATTTAAAATACAGGATTGAGGACAGGGTTCAGCAAACTTTTTGGGGGAAAGAGCTAGAGAGTGTATATTTTAGGCTTTGCGGGCCATATGGTCTCCGCCAGAATTACCTCTGCTGTAGACAATACGTAAACAAATACGCATGGCTATGTTTCAATAAAACTTTATTTACAAAAACAGATGGCAGTTGAATTTGATCTCCTGACCCCTGATTTAGGGGATGGAGCTGGGTAAGTGTAATTTCAGGTATAATAACACTATTTGCATTGCTGATTTCTGTTTTGATTGTAGCTATAATTTCCCAAGCGTTTTGGGCTCCTTTGAGGGGCTCTGTGTCCATTCTCCCCTTTCCAGGTTTGGGGTTCGGCCTTCAGTCCCAGCGCTGCATGCACAGTCTTTGTCAGCTGGTTACTTTAATGAGTTGCTTCCTTTAATCATGATGTGTTTTCTACAGTCCATACATTTTCACATCCACTCGTATCCGTTTTCCCTGGACTCATACTAGCATGGCGTAAAAATCAGATCCCAAACAATATTTCTTTGGCTCTAACTATATCTGCCTTGTGGGATATCCAGCCCCTTCACAGTTCCCCTAAACAACCCAGGGAACCGCCTGAGAGGAATTCTGTGAAATCCACGAACTGATTCTCGCGGGCACCCTGAGTACCAGCCCTTTCTTTCCCTGCTGTGTCTGCAGGTCTGACGCTATCTGTCCCAATAGGACATTGTGCTGGCTGCACCCTCCAAGGTCACCCGCAGCTTGTACATCTTTCCAGTGGTTATTCTTCCCGGCGGAAATTGCCTGGCCCATGGCTTTTCATGCTGGACACTGTCGGCGCACACCAGAGATTTTAAAATAATCCTCGGTACTGCCCTTTTTAACTTCTTGCCTTCTCTCAAGGTTATTGATGAATCGCGAGTAATAAATTGGTTTTACAACTTCTCAGCATGTCCCACAGGGAGGGTTTGGCATCTATGTTATTGTCTTTGACTTAAGTGTTTTCATAGCACACGGAAACTTAATTTCACATTTAGTTTATCTCCTTTAATTCTCATGACAGCCTGAGGAAGAAGAGAATCTGATTGTTGCCATTGCGCAGATGCATAAACTGAGGTTTCATGAGAAAACGACTTGCTCATGGCCATGTAACTGGTGCCTTGCAATTCAAACCCAGTTTTAAATCCAGGACCAAGATGCTATCCTGTGTCCTCTCAGCACAGGACCACATTTTCTGCGGTGGTTCTCATTTCAACATTTACTCCCCAGAACAACTGTTGTGCTTCTCAGACCACTTGCCCTGATTTTTGGTTCAAAATTGTGGCCACTGTAATAATACCCAACATTAGTAACTCATAAGGATTGTCGTGTGCCTCTTCCAGAGGTCCCTGGGCTGGCTTTGGGAACTCTCTTCCCCTGGTGAGGGCTATCCTATAATCAAGCTTGTGATTAGGAACACAGAGTAATTTTCTAGCTGTTTTGTGTTGTGTGTCTTACAAGAAAGTCCTGGTGTGGAATATCTCTCTTCGCAGACAGATTCTAGAAAACGGTGGTATTAGCTTGATCCAAAATGTGTGTGGTTTGTTTTCTATCTAACCGTCAAAACCATAACCTCTGACATTGAGATCCCTCTACCCCCCAAAGTCTCTGATTCTTTGACCTGTCAAAGTACACTTCTTTCAGATTATAGCATTGAGGCTATTGGTGCCTGCCTGTAAATTAATAGAAAATGTTTACACTTGCAGTAGTTATTTGGGATCCTCTGCCCCAAAGAATGCCATTGCCTGGCTATTTTAAATACGCCCAGAACGACTTACCTTTCAACTTAAGTATAATCAGTTTTTCCTGGACGGGAAGGCAGAATTAAATTCCTAAATTAACCCATATCCCTATTGCCAATGTGTAGTCGTAGTGAGATTTGGCCGTTGGGAGAAAATATACTGTGTGGGAAATGAGGAGCGTGGCTTCTGTTGCTTTAACACCACTTCTCAAGAACATTTCTGATGCATGTCCCTGGACTAGGACTGCTGGCAGAAGGAGCTATCACGGGAGAAGATGCAGCGCAGAGAGGCCCATCTCATTCAGAGGTGTCTCCAGCCATCCAAGGGAGAATTTGGAAGAGAGAGCAGACTGTGACAGGGGGCCTGGGGCCAGCCTGGGGCCCTCGGGACTTCCCTTCCCAGGACGGGCACCAGCCGCCCAGGGACGCCCGCAGGACGGGGCCAGCTTCCGCAGGGGGACTTCATGGGCACCCGGAGCAGGCGAAAGCTGTGTCGGATCCTGGAGGACGCCTGCGCTTCTGTCCCAGGTGGCATTACTCATGTAGTGCCATTCCGCGTCCTGCGCAGGAAAAGCACAGCAGGCTTATGATGCCTGAGTTTTTAAACATTCAAAAGGCTGTGATGCTATAAATAAGCTTCCAGTGTCAGAGATTAAATCAACCAAGATGCCTGCCATGCCAGCTTTATTCCTGAAACAACATGTTTTCAACAGAAATCAAAATGCATGCTAATCCTTTCCTTCTGACGGGCTAATGGGAGCCTTGAGAATCGGGACCGCCGAGGGGACTAGAAGCAGAAGCCGGGGCTCGGCGGCTCACCCGTGGGCGCAGGCCGCAGCCGTCCCTCTGCTTGGGCGTCTCCTGCCTGAACTTGTGGCAGGGTGACGCCGAGGCAGGGCCGGGCCGGGCTGTTTTCATCAGAAAAGACTTGTTTGTGGTGTTTTGGATACACCAACACAGAGACTGTGCCTTTGCGATGGCTAATAACAGGCTGGCAAACAGCTGACCATTCTCCTTTCTTTGGCTACAACACCCCAGTTTTCTCTGGGAAACGGGGTTCTGCGTGGGTAATTTTATCTCCTAGCTTCAGAGGCGGGACCAGGGCTACCCAGTCAGAGCTGGCATCTCCTTGGCTATGGTGACTGGTTCGTAGGTGAGCCAGTCCCCTCGGTGGGCCAATTGGAGCAAGTCCTGGAGCTTGGCTGGAACTCTTGGGAAAAAGGAGCACTCCTTTTTTTCTTCTTTTTTGTCCTGGGGTTACCAGCTTGGAGCTGCTGAGTTTCATCGTCGCCATCTGATCACCTGAGAGTGAAGCCGAGCCAGATAACACAGAGATAAGAGATGGAGGAAGATTCCCGATGGTATTGTTTGGGCACTTGGATACAGTCCTGCTTGAAATTAGATGCATCCCTGGGCTCGTTTATAGGAACAAATTCTTTTCATCAAGAGTGAGTTGGATTTCTGTCACTTGAAATTGAAATAGTCTTAATTCAGTGGCCCAACTGATTAAATCAGCCAAACTGGTGAATGCAGGGCTAAAATGCATTTATGGATCAACCTGTTGTGAGACTAGGTTTATTTTAGCTTAGTAGGAGTGATTGGTTTGGCAGCCCAGGGCAGACCCAGCTCTAGTGAAATAGGGTGGTCACAGGACCCCCAGCAGATGAAAGGTGGTCCTGAGAAGCTAGCATGAAGGGTGGTGCCAGGACTGCTGCTGGGGACTGTGCTGTCTTGGTGGGACATTGTTTAGAGCTCCTGCCTCTAGAAAAAGCAGAGAATCCTTAGCCTTCAAGGATAGCTTTAAGGATGTGATAAGATTATATACCTTCTCCCTAGAAAGATCCACCTGCGCTCTTTCCCACAAAGTTTTCCATGTAGTTTTGGGTGGCTCACAGAATCACAGACACCCAGTTATGGGCCCTTGGGGATTCCAAATCACACATTAAGAGCCTGGGCAGGTGAGAGTGTTTTATCTTTTATAGGATCTTTTGTGAATGATATATATTTGCTGGTTAAGATATTTGAAGGCTTGTCCCAGGCACTGTACTTAACATATAGTGTTTAGTTATACTTTTAGAAGGACACTGTGGGTTAGGTGCCATTATTATTCTAATTTTGCAAATGAATATTCTGAAATTCCAAAGAGTTATGTTGCTTGCTCAAGGTCACGTTGCTTATAAGTGAGCAAAATCCAAACCTCGAGTCTAGAAGACACACGAGGCCACATTCTACATCGCTTCACTAACATTATAAGTTACTCAACTAATTTGTCCTAATGCCTGCCAGTCCATAATGGTTTGAATTTTTACATCTAACTTAAATGCATCACAATACGGTGTAAACCCATTGCTTCATGGAGGTAATGTGAGATTGCATAGGTTCTGATCTCATACTAGACTAGTGACTTGTGTATTACTTAATGTCTAAGTCAGGTTCTTTTTATGGGGAGTGTGATTGGTACATTTTTATATTTTTTCCATATTCCTTATTAAAAAATAGAGAATTACAAAAGGGAAACGTGTTAATAAGAAATCAACACAGAAATAGAAAGCAGTGATTAGGCGCAGCATGAAAATCCCTCTCAGTGGCTCCTGCCACCTCACTCCCCAGAGGTAATCAGGTTTAAAGCTGGGTGTGTGTTCTCTCAACTCTTTTCTACGAATTTACAGTCTTCTCACATCACATGTATAGAGTTTATTTTTAAACAAAAATAACATCACTTACCTTGGTACCTTTCCAGATTAGTGGTACATACCGATCTACTGCTTATAAAGGAGCTCCTGGGATCATATCAACCAATAGGACTGAGACTCTCCCTGTCCAGCCAGAGATGGGCGGCTGGATCCCCATTAGCATCCCACTGACTCATCAGAGTGGCTGAGTTCACCCAGTGAGGACAGTGCTTTCTGGGTCAATCAGACTGTGAAGACTTGGAGTCCTCATCTGAATGTGGCCAGACCGATCAGGGACCCGGGTGGGGACTTGTGTCTGTGTAAGTCAGCTCCCCTCTGGATTGTGCAGGGCACTTCCCCTTTTCACTGAGGGCTGACACCCGCCATTCCCTCGCTGCAGCTAAACCACTGAAGAGATCTCCCTGGGAGCAGCTGAAAGACGTCTCAGTGGAAGCTGAAATGCTGGAAGCGGAAACAGCCGGAGAGGTCTCATGGGACCTGAGCTGTGTGGAGAGGACCTGAGCAGAGTAGAGCCACCTTGCCCGAGGGCTGCCTTGAAGCTGTGCTGTGACACAATTGAGCTATTGCACAATTGAGCTATTTGCACTGAGAAAGTTTCCTTCTTCACTGCCTACCAAATTGGGAATTCCTGTTGGCGTTGAATTGGCTCCAATGATCATCGGTTGACAAGTCCCAGAAAGAGACAGAGAGCTAAAGAGGGAAGCTCCCTTTATGTCAGAATTCTCTCCTGAGATCAAGAGCACTTCCTATCTTGGATTCCCTGAATCATCCCAATAAATCCCTGATTTTTCTTTAAAAAATAATCTGATGGTTTCTCTTTCTAATCACCACTCTCCCTCCACATATTTTCCGGCTAACGCAATGTTTGCTCCCTCCTTTGTACGGCTGAGAAAAAGGGTGATGGAGAAGCTTCTTTTCATTCTGTTCCTAAAGGCTAAACAGAGACATTCTTGGGAGATATATTCCTTTGGACTCTACCTGCCATTTCTCTGATGGCCTGGTTATTTTGGAAATGCGCTGAACTCCATCCTTGGGGACTCCCTAAAGAAGGCTCAGCTTGGAGGATTCATGAATCCATTTGTTCATCAATTAGGGAGCCCTGGAAACAGATGCTCTGTGGATGGGACACTTTGCACTGCTTTCTGCTGGAGGGAATGGGGGACATGGCGCACCCCCTGGAGAAGATTCTCCAGAAATGTGGCCTCTCCTTGGAGGTCAGTGAAGGCTCTGCTGCTTCCCACCAGAGAAACTGACAACTTGGACATGTCAGTTGAAAATGACAATTTTAATTCAAGGCTAGAAGCTCAAAGCCAGTGAGAAAATAAGGTAATTCCCGAAGAGTTTTTGATCACTGGGTAGTGGTAAGGAGCAGGGGACAATGGAACTGTCCAGAAAGATTACTTCCTCTCAATGACTAGCAAAACTTAGAGTGATGAAAGCAAATTCATGATTTTGCTTCAACTGCACACATAAACATGTGAGCACACACATAAAAATTTTATTGTTGGATCACCGCGGTATGAAGCACACGCACATCTATTCCCGAAACCCAGATGCACCTGTCTGAAGAGCAGTGGCTTTCGTGGCTGGCCGAGTTAACGGTTCGGCTCAGCATCCCCATGGGAATCCCTGCCAAGACGGATCTCTCCTTTTCCCAGAAGCTTTGAAAGAAATGGAACTTAATAATCTTGATGGAGGAACTTGTTCCCTGTGACCTGTCCATTGCTATCCATGCCAGTCGACAGAAAGTCTGTCCACTCCCCATGAGGATCCACTGTGGATGCCTGTGCCCCTGGGTTCCCAGGGTCTAGGTCTCCTTTGTGGGTTTCCTCACTCAAATTGGCTTTTTGCATGTAGTACTAAGCACCAGGGAGTGCAGGCTGGCATTAGAAGCAAATCTGGTTTCTTCCTTTGTCTTCCCTCCCCACCCCCACCCCTTTCCTTTAGATTGCCGCCCTCAGCTGTGTATAAATTAAGCACATTCTTGTGCTTTTGCAGGTCACATCTGGGATATTCTGGACATCTCTGGTATAAACTCTGAATTTATGAAACCAGTAATTTGCTGCTCCCAGCTTATAATGCCTGACATTGTCACTGTTTGCTTAGAGTTTTGGTATCTGATGTTCTTAATGTTAAGGTCAATTTTATTGATACTGAACTCCGTGGCCTCATTTCTTTCCCCATTGCATTTTTTTGAGGCGCACACAGAGAGGGTAACTAATCTTAATATCTTGTGTTCACAATTCTATTTAGCATGAAATCAGTAACTGACATATTAATTATAATAATCTGTTAAATATACTTTACCTACATGTTAATTATGGGAGACCATTCTCATTTATTTCTCTGGGTAGCCTATTAATTCAACCCAGATGGTACAGCTTTGTGAGACGGTAACACTGAGCATTTGCAGAATAAATCATGTTGCCAAGATACAGCAGCAAAAACGTTATCAGCTGAATAAGCTTTAGTCTGATATAACCAGGAAAGAAAACTTACCTATTACTCACACACTAGAGCTTAGTTAAAAACAGGATCAGTATACCAAATGTTTAAAAAACTTGTTTTGGGAACATATCATGGTTTCCTCTAAAAGAGTGGATTCTTTATTTAAGCTCAGTGTCCCATAAATAATTCCAAAAGAGGGAAATGGAATCCTGACTCGGGGAGTTGGTCATTACTTGAGGGGAGGGGAAGAAAGCCTCTGCGCTTTCCTTAGGCGTTTCGGTGTCAAGGCTGGCGTCCTCTGGGGAAGGGCTGAGACACCCTCTCCTGCTTCCACCATTGCCCCGCTCCCTGCCACTTCTCCCTGGGCACTAACAGGCCGAACTCTGGGCTCTGCCTCCTCAGGGCTCCCTGGTTTGGGCTGTTTGTACTTGGGAGGCTGACTCATCTCTGAATGGGGACAATGCCAACGATGAAACTTGGGATCGGTCAACGGGGCGCCAGTAATCATCTTCTTTCTTGGGGATGATCTAGCTCCATTGGCCAGAGATCCTTTTAGTTCGACAATGTGGTTCAACAGTTGGGAACCAGTGGGGGACCAGGCTCACGTGGGCGCTGTCCTCACAGAACTCATGATGGGGTGGAGGCATTAAAGAGACGGTTACAATATTGTGTGATTAGGGTCAGGCTACGGGGACGTGGCTGTCAGAATACAAAGCGGAAGCTCCCAACTCAGACCTGGGGGAGGTGTGGGGAGGCTCCCCAGAGCAGTGCTTTCATGGATTGGTCTGGAGGGTGAGCGGGAGGAGGTCGAGTGCGGGGCTGGAGAGGGGCCCGGTGGAGGGAACAGCGTCTGCAGCCAGTGCACCACCCACTCATAGAACTGAAGGGAGCTGGTGCTGGTGGGATGTAAGTTTTGGGGCGGGAAGGGGTGTGAAGACTCTCAAGAGCTGTGGCCAGAGAGGTGTGCAGGAGTAGGTGATGAGGGTCCCCGCACCACGCGAAAGGGGCCAGCCTTCAGGGGGCCCCTGGAGAGTTTAAGCATTGAGGTAACAGCCAGATTTAAGTTCCGAGAATGTCATTCTGGCTTCGCCAAGAACAGTGAGCCCGGAGCTGTTGAAGCCACCGATGGCAGCGTCCTGGGCCTGAAGAGGGACGGTCTTTCTCACCCTCCTGCCCTTCCCAGCCTGCCCAAGTCTCCTGTTTCTCCCAGCCTCTCCTGACGTCTCCAGCTTTCCCCAAGCTCTCCCTCCTTTAACCTTTCATAGCGACATTTTACAGATTGTTTCATATTAGAAAACGACCCCAAAAGACGCTGCTTCTCTGCTCCATTAGCGTGGGGGCAGGTGCGCGCACCCCGGCGGCCACGTTAGGGGTCCCTTCCACCTTCTCCTTGCCTGTGTCTTTCTTCCCCGGACACGTGGCGTGTAGCAGCCTCTGCCTTTGACCAGCTTGTTGCTCAGGATGCCACTGGCTACTTGTACCTCGTATTTATTGTGATATTATGTCTGTGACTGCTCCTCGATCGCTCAGTCTAAGAACAGCCGTCCTGTCCGTCTCTCTCACGAGCCCTGCTCCCCTCCACCATGTTGGCCACAGTGTGCAACTGGAGGGTGATGTGATTTGCCTGTGTATTTGCACTTTTTTCTGCGCCCACCACTAGCCTTTCGGTCCCTCTGGGGTGGAGACATGTCTGTCTTTCCTCATTGTGTTTGAGCGTGGAACACAGGGCCTGGTGCCCAGCAGCTGTGCAATAGGTAGAAAGTTTCTTGAATAACTATTATTTTTCTAAAGTGGAAGGCCCTTTGATTCTTGAGGGGAGGCCTTGGATCTCAGAAGACCTTTCAGGTACACACTTTTAAGCTTAGAGGGAGGGATGAAAACGGGGATGCAGAAGTGGGAACGGTAAGCCGAAAGAGGTGGCAGTGTCCAGAAAGCTGCCCCCTGTAGCAATGATTAGAATGAATGTAAATGACTTCGGCACAGAATGAATTTGTCAAGCCCCCGGAAAGAGATTTATCTGAAGAGTGGGGATTGCAGGACAGGGGGGAAATTTTACAGAGCCAAAGGACAGCTCTCACAGCAAGGTGGATTTCAGAAGAACTTGGTTCTTTCAGAATCGGTTTAGAATTTTAGATCCTGCCTTCTTGTTTTCTGAGAATTAACCAACCTTCCTTTCATTCCTCTTTCCCACCATTGTGTGGTTCGTGCACTCTCCAACCAGTATTTCTTGGGTGCATGACATCTAGGCTCTGCATCCTTCTGGAAAGAAAGCCATTAGTACAAAAGTGCATGGGGAAGCTTTAAGGTACTAAAAGTAAAGTATACACCTCTGCATCGCAGGGCCAGGGGAGAGGCCTCAGCAAAAGGTTTCCAGTGGAGAGACTGTGTTTATCCAGGTTTGTTCCCCCCTTCCCCCGGCTTCTCTTTCAACAAAGATATTGAGAAAGGATTGGGGGCCGGCACATCTGCTGAACCCTCTGAAATCACAGCTGAGCCCCCCTCACCGGACTGAACATCAACCAGAATTTCACATCCACTACATGGTTAAGAGGAACTTCTAGCTGGGGAATATAAAATTGTAAATGGCACAGATAACGTCAGCCTGAGTTACTGTTTTCAGAATGACACAGATGTTCGGATAAGGGAGCATAAATGGAAATTAAAGAGAAACAAATTCAGAACAGATGTCAGGAAGCATTTTTTTTCATGCAGAGAATCACAAATGTGTGGAATGGCCTACCAGGCTCGATTGTTAAGGCAAAGACACAGGGGACATTCGAGAACTGATCAGATGGCATCACGGGGGAATTAAGCAGTAAAAGAGGAAATGAGCGTGCATACGGCGACCGGCTTCCAGCTAATCCTTAACAATGTCCACGTTCTTATGCTCCTGGTGCTGACACACTTACCTTGGATAAACACACATCATTTCTTTGCTTTTAGCTTTCACAGATTGCACCCATCTCAAAATAGTTATTTTCACATCATAAAGTTGACATTGGCAGAAAGGGGGGTGGGGTGGGGAGAAACAGAGAGGGAGAAAGAGATCCTTTCCCGCAGTTATTTCTTTTGGAGTCGGAGTGCTGTTGTTCAGGAATCGTGCATGGAAAATGAACGTTTAAAATGTATGTCTCTATCTACACCGAAGAGCAGGGCATGATCACAAACCAGCCGGCCCTCTGTGCTCTCCCGGGCAGCTGGAGCCCCAGTTCTCACTGAGCAAGTACATGACTGCCAAGGGGTCCATTGGAGGAGCCCTCCAAGGCTTTCTCTGCTTCTCTGACCCCAGCTAGTGGCCTCCCGGTGCCCGTGTCCTTCTAAGAATATTGTATGCGGGGAGAAAGGAAGTTAAGTTAGTTCTCAGCTTTCGACAGCTACTTACTGTGAAGAATTTGAGCCGGGATGGGGCACTAGGACATTTGCAGGACCGTGACCACCGGCCTTGCTTTCATTGTGTCTTCAGAGCAGCCCTAGAGAGACTGTAACCAGGTGCCCCTTTAAGGGGGTATCACTTGGGGGATACAGCTTATGATAATAGGGAAGGAGGGGGAGAATAGCAATGACTCTATGCCCCAAGGGAAGGTAGTTGAAGATAAAAAATTGAGTAAAACCTCATTAATCTGGACCTTACTAATTTAGAATGCATGAATAATTCAGACCCTCCGGCTGGGCTGAAGTTTACCTTTGTACTAGATATGGAAAAAAAGGGGTTTGCTAAGCAAATTAGTAGTGTAAACAAGATCGAGGGTAGGGAATATATAACCTATTAAAGTGAACAAATTGTTTTCACATACTTAGTAGAACCGTCTGCATAGGAGCAATGAGTAGGTCAATTATAACTAATCCCGGCCTATTCATTCATCCGCCGGGTGTCCATACTTAGCAAAATTTTGTCAGCATTAGAGGAATAAAATAGAACAAGCAGGGAGTTCTTTAAAGTTCACATTAAAATTGGTTTACATTGTCTCTCCTTTCATAATTACTTAAGATTTTAAGACTTTAAAGACCTCTTAACGAATATTTCTTGGACCCTACCTATTCCCTTTATTTCTAAGCCTTTAGGGTTGTGATGATAGAAAGAACAAACTGTAGAACATGGTTCTGAGTAGTGCTGGCCCCAGGGCAGGCAAACAAAGCTTGTTTTGGCAGCTCTTTGGCCACTTAGCAAGAATGGATGCTGCAGGTTCAAAAGTCTGGTTCTCCTCTGGCCTCTGCTAATAATTACACATTGGAATTGGGCAATCCATTTACTCCCTTTGGGCCTCAGTTTCCACACATATAAAAGGGATTAGATTAATGATATCTAAGGACTCTTCCAACTCAAAAATTCTATTATTGTCATTTATCTTTTCTGAGACAGCTTCTCATCAGTAAGAAAAAATATATAATAATTCTCATGTTTTGATAATCAAATGATACAGCAAATAGAGTATAACTGTAATATAAGCAATAAGTAAGAAAAATGTAAGTCAGAGAAATTGTTATCATGTCTCTGCTAATGTCCTATCTTGAGAATGAACTCTTGACCCTTTCCTTGGGACACCTGATTTTCTTTTCTCCTTCCGCATCCATGGACTTCTTAATATCATTTTCCCACTGGGTGACATCGGAGTCTCATCCTGCCCGCCCCCCCCCCCCCCCGCCCCGCCAGCTCAGCCTGCAGAGCTCGGCATCAAATGCGAGGTGCAGGAGCAGAGCCCCCTCTCGCTCAGCGGGTCCGTGAGCAGTGAACTGGAACATGGAGGGGGGAGTCAATGGCTTTCTCTCAGCCAAAGACCTTGAGTTGTGCCGAGTTTAATCCTAAAGCTGGGGGTGGACATGGAACAGCCAACGGCCATAGGTTTGGCTTTAGCTTTTGGTTCACATCAGTTTCTGGTCCTGCCAGTCACTGACTCATAAAGGAAATTAATCATAATGCTATATAAGTATTGATTTTTATATACCATTTCCATTTAAGCGACTCTCAAATAATACTCGATCAATGGACATTAAGACCTTTGCAGCCTAAACAAAACACCACCTAGTCCTTTCCGGGTATAGAATCGGAGCCCAAGACCACATTGGGTTTTCTTATCTGCTGTTGGCTGAAGACACACAGGCCCTTAACCATGCTTTTGACCCATACAACTCAGCAGCAGGAGAGCTTCAGGGATGTACTCAAATCATACGTAAATCTCATTAGTGTGTACTGCGTACAGATTCCAGGCTCTCTGTAGAAAATGGACGAAGGAGGGGAGAAAAATGTGCTGAATGCCATGAGTAGGTTATTGTGCGATGGGGGTTTTAAATCAGAACCTACGGTCCTGCTGTTTGGGTGACCTTTATGTACATGAACGCATCAGGCTCGGAAAGTCGGCTTCTATGAAATCACAGGCTTTAGTTAAAAGAAAGTTCTGGTGAGGTCATCTGGCATCCTTATAAACGAACCCAAGTTGATGTACAGCCTGTGCATTGCTGTCGCAGCATTTGTTGTGTCTCTGACATTTGTCAGCAAGCCCCACTTTATTTCTCTTTTTTATTGACTGATTGCTCTAAGCTCCATCCTGTGCAAAGGGCTGTAAGCTTTGCAGACAAATACTTAGCTGGCAGAGGAAAGAGCTGACTGTTAACTGTGTTTGAATCCCATGTAGGTAAAAAGGTCATCAAATATGAAGACCCTCAAGAAGACCTTCTTCAAGATCACTGCCCTATATACTCTACCTCCCAACGCAAGCCTGCTTTCACTCTGAAATGGAAATCTGCCAAAAATTTACTTGGCCAATGTAGGGAACAGTTGCACAGAACAGGAAATATATGGCAAACTCTCTTTGTCCTTAAGTGAATCCAACTGGGTTTTAGAGTAGTTTTCTCTCTCTTAGGATGTGAAATTTGAAAATGTTATGAACATAATCAGACTGCGTAGGTCTCTGTGCAGACCGTTTTTATATACTGTACAGAAACATAAAATGGTGGCTATAAAGAAGTGTCCTAGAAATGTGGGTTGTGCAGTTTCAGATTGTGTTCCTTCTCCCTTTTATAAACCTCCTTAATCAATTGAAAAGAACTTTCTAGTCTGACTTTTGCCCATTTCTCCATGTAATGAAATGTGGGCATGTGACTCGGGATGGGTTTGGGACTCTTTGATGGTAAAAGGATGCTTGGTTAGGAACACACAAGAAGCAACATTAATTCATATTTATTTGTTGATAAACTCATTTAAAAGACTGCACATCCATTGTAGATTCTACTGATAAATTTATAGTACTTTCTGAAAAACTGTAATTGTTTCCCTTTGATTTAGGGAAAATAATTAGGAGTAATGTAACAGTTAAATTTCACAAATTTTCTCCTTTCCTTTGGGTGCCTGTCACTTGAACATTCTCATTTATGTCTATTAAAAAATTTTAAAGTGTTCCTTAATTGCCTTGGTCAGTAGTTATAATATTCAAGATTTCGATTAGTTTTTAAATGTCCCATCTTATTTCCTTCATTTTTCTCATTAAAAAGACTGGCTCAGAAAAATGAATTCAATTCAGTAGCCAACAACTGCCCATCCATTGTAGATTCTACTAATAAATTATATGATGGTTCTTATAAAACTCTTGAGACTGCAACAAACATCTTGAAAACCAAGGTTGATTGAAAAAATTTTCTTCTATTGTGGCTTCTTAGAGAAGATTGAAGGCCACAAAGAACAACTTTAAAACACAGTGATGTGATTCAATTAATGCAGCAACCTTAGATTAACCTTATTTATTTATATATTTTGGTCCTTACTATCTTGGTTGATGAATATTTGAAATAACTTAAGAAAATAAGAAATAAAATAAATTATTTTTAAAAATCTGGGCCTTGAAACATAGAGTAGATTGCAAGAATTGGGAAAAATTAAAATGACTATTAACAGAGTTATCAAAAGTGGTCCAAATCAAGGAGCTAGTTTTCTGTGCCCATCAGGTTTCCTCCATCGGACTTTTGCTGAGTCCTAGCACAGCAAAGACAGCCCAGAGACTGGGCTGGGAAAAGAGAATGAAATCACCCAGTCCCACAGTGCTGAGATGTAAAAATTCTGCTAAAGAAAGAGGCCGATGACCACAAAACAGATCTCTACTCTCAAGGCAATTGAAATCCACCACAGAATAATACTAGGTTAGTCACACCCCAGCCACCAGGCATCTTAAATCCTGATTGAATCAAGATGATCAGCCCCTTGACCAATCCCTCTGACAGTAAAAAGTTAATATCAACTACAGTCTCTAAGTTATTTTATGAGTGTCTGTCATATAATAAAAACATAGCACGTGCCCTGCGGGCATGGCTCAGCGGTTGAGCATCGACCTATGATCTAGGAGATCAGGGTTCGATTCCTGGTCAGGGCACATGCCTGGGTTGCGGGCTCTATCTTCACTCAGGGGCGTGCAGGAGGCAGCCGATCAATGACTCTCATCATTGATGTTTCTCTCTCTCTCTCTCCCTCTCCCTTCCTCTCTCTGAAATCAATAAAGATGTATTTTTTTAAAAAATTTAAAAAACACACAAAAAAACCCCTTCCTATAATAAATGAAGTAGTGGGTTTGTTTAGCAGTTTCTTAAAGCATCTCACAATATAAACCAAGGATGTAATGTCAGGGTATGGCTGGGTGAAGGCTATTCTATCAGTGGGCAGTAAAATGTGATTTATAACTCAGCCTGAAATTGTTATCTGACTGGTCAGAAAATCATTTCTCCCAAACCTTAATCTTACACTAGTGAAATGATATTCATGAACATATTTGGAACATACCCAAGTCCTGACATATCAATAACTACCTTAAATGTAAATGATCTAAACAAACCAATTAAAAGGCAGAGATCGACAGAGTGGATTTAAAAATACCATCCAATAGATGCTGTTTTTAAGAAACTTATTTCAAATAATACCAGGAAAATTTGAAACAACAAAAATCTATAAAACTTATACTTTGCTCAAGTCAATAAAAATTAGTCCAATCCATCTGTAAAGTTATTTGGCAAGTTGCTTATTGAAGGCTAAATCCAATACACAAAAATAAAAACAACATAAGCACTGACTGGTATTGAAATTACTCTTCCTTTCTCAGCAACTTGTACATAATATGTTCATTAAGTGAATGTTTTGTACCAAATCGTGACCTTTTTCTACTTACCTGACTCAGAAACTTCAGTACATTCAATCCACATCGGCTCTGCAATCGGTCTGGTCAGTTATTAAGACAGAGGTTTGAAAATGTTGTTCTGAACAGAAATCTAACTCCCTTATTCCCAGGAACATGCATTGAAACAAGATTTCAGTAATCTAGAGAAAAAGAAATTGTAGTTTTGAATCAAGGAAGAGAGAAACTGAAGTTAACCAGTGCTCAGGTCTACTGGTATACAGGGAAATATTTAGATTCTTTTTCACTGTTCTACTACAGAAAAAAAATGTTTGCATCAACAAGTTTTAATATTTTTACTCCCTTTAGCACTTGATGTGCAAAAGAATTTTTAGACGTTATATTCCTCCCCCTTTTCCAGAAATTTTTGACCAGTAGAAGGATATGCATCACTTGGATAATACCGGGGAATATTTCATCATCATGCCACTTAAAGATAGAAATAGAAGCTGGAAAATCAAAGAGTTTGCATAATCTTAATACTAAAAATGGATAAGAGAGTACAAAATAAGTCTCAGTTTGGTATTTAGAGAATATAATCCTGAATAATATATCAGCAAAGATAATATAGTTCTCAGGCTCAAATCAGGGAGAAGGAAAATCTTTTAGCATAAATTGCTATGTATTTATAATCACTTATGGTCACACTCAGGTTGATAAAAAGGATCCTCCAAGTTAAAGTTGCCAAGCAATTTTATTTCATTGTAAAAACACACACACACAAAACCCCAAAACCACGTTGGGGCTAGTTAGATATTCTGAGTAATGGAATGCAATTCTGTCTGCTTACTGCTTTTCTAGTTCTATATTGCTGCAGTAAATCGCGGGGAACTTTATGATGGGGATCTTGATTTACTTTTTAAGAAGATATTAGCTTTATTATTTATTAATTCTAACAGATTTCTTCTATAAACACACAATAAATATTAAGCTGTGTGATGGATTCTAAACATGTGACGAAAGTGAAAAGCCACTCTATCTGATGTATGGTGGCGATTTGATAATATTCTCCTTTTATGCTGTTTGTTCTTTATTGTTTTTGACAGAAAAATGTGCAATTAATTAGCAGCTTATGTCCGTGGAAGAGAAAGATACAGAATTAATGTAGTGAGTTTTAGAGTGTTCTACCAGGAGTAAATACATCATTATTTCTAGAAGTTTATGGTCTCAGCTTTGAAGTTTTCTTAAGTTCAAATTTACAAAAAAGTTTTCTTTAATTTGCTAACTGGAAATTATTTTCGATAGAACCAAAGCTTTTATTATTGAACTAGAGAAATGGGCCAGTGTCACATATTTATGCTTTCCTTCTTAGAAGGTATTCTGAGAATAAGGTGGACCTGAGGCTTCCATCTTCAAGAAGATGCTCACCGTGTCCAGGAATAATTAAGTGCTCATTCTAGAGGCTCACAAAAGTAGACAGCGTGTCCCCCCAGGAGAGGAGCAGAGTAGAGTAACGGAGGCAGAAAGCCATGCGGCAGGAAATGCTAGTGTTTTATAATAGGTCTTATTTCTACAGTTAGTTTAGAATTGTTAAAACTAAAGTCTATTAACAAGTTAAAATTTTAGACCACGGTGATTTCCTCTTCAAAGGAGTGTCCCCTTCCCAATTTCAACATGGGACTAGAAAAGGTAAGTAAACCCATCTGTGTTTCCCCGTAAATAAGAAGCATGGGGATAATGATTGTCTATATAGTATTTTGAAATATAGCTAATATTTCTTGAGTGTATCTATGTACCTGGCACTGCACTAAGAGCCTTATATACTACTTTGCCTATCATTTACCCCAAACCTGTGAAGTAAGTGCTATTATCTCCTTTTTTTTGGTTATATACGATAGAACTAAAGCTTAGGAACAGATCATTAATAAAACGGAACTGCACATTGAGAAATAAAAGGGGAATAGCCCTTTTAAATTGTTGCACTGCCCGTGATTTCCAGGAAGGGGACGTCTCAGGAGCGAGTGTGTGTTTAACACCTGTCGCATTTGCTGATCCACTTCTCCCGTGTGTCTCTCGCCCTCAACCAAGGCAGAGCAGGCCTCAGGTGCGGAGGCCTGGAAAGCAGTCGTTTGTACCTCGGCTGTAACAACATTGTTTTTCTTTCATTCTGTTTTTTAATGCATATTTTCTACTTATGGTCGGTGAGAGAAGTCCTTCCTCTATAGTCGTACCCCAAGTCGCCCTTTGAAATGAATGTAAATAGGAAAATGCTTATGGACATTCTCCCCAGTTTCTTAAGAGCCACCCGAAGGGAGAGAGAAATGACTCAGAGAAGTTAAACAACTTATTCACGATCGTGGGGTTTCTAAGTGGCAGAGCTGGGGTTTGACTCTAGGCTTCTCTGATTGCATCGGGTTTTCATTACTCTTCTCTGTTGCTTTTCCCTTTCCTCTTTTAATTTCCAAGGAAAGCAAGAAAAGAAAAATTCTAATCTTTAATAGTTACCCTCACAGCCACCATTTTGGGTGTTCATTCCAACGTACAGACCTGAGTTCCCATGGAGATCGTGTCTATTCAGCCTGAAGAATTTCCTTTAGTATTTCTTGCAGCGCAAGTCTATTTTGGACAAACTATTTGACCTTGTGTTTATCTGACAGTGTCGTTATTTCAGCCTAATGTTTAAAAGATCTATTTTTCCAAACATAAAATTCTGATTTGACAACAGTTTTCTTTCAGCACTAAAAAGATCTTGTCTTTTTGTCTTCCCTCTACCTTTGTTTTTCATAAGTTGGCCAACATTTCTACCCTTATTTCTCTCTATGTAATGTGTCGTTTTTCTCTATGGTTCAGGATTTTTATTTTTTATTTTCAGGAGTTTGAGTATAATGTGCTTTGTTGTGGTTGCTCTGTATCATGTGTAGAATTTGTTGAGCTTCTTAGTTATATTTTTCATTAAATTGGGGGGATTTTACACCATTATTTTTTTAAAAAAACCTTTTCTGCCCCATTCTCAATCACTCCTCTTTCTGATGTGCAATCACACATGTATAATATCACAACGCTTGCTATTATCCCATAGGTCACTGAGGCTCTGGTAATTTTTTCAATTGTTAAAATATGTGATTCTATTGGATAATTGCCATTGCCCTGTTTTAAAAGTCAGTGACCATTTTTCTATTGTCCAGCTCATCTACTGAATTTTCCATTTTAGACATTGTTTTTTTCAGTTATAGAATGTGCATTTAGTTGTTCTTATAGCTTTTACTTTCCCCTGAGATTTCCTGTTTACTCAATAAGACCATATTTTCACTTAAGTATTGAATATATTTGTAATAGCTGCTTCAAAGTCCTTTCCTGTTATTGCAACATCTGAGTCATCTCAGGGCCTGTTTCTACTGATTATTGATGGGGGTCTTCTTGACTATGGGTCCTGTTTCCTATTTCTTCACGTCTTGTAATTTCTTATTGATAAGGGACATGGTACAAGATACATTTTCAGGGATCTGAATTAGGATATCTTCATTTAAAGAGCGTTGAGATTTTTCCTGGCGATTGATTTACTGTGTGGCCCTGAGAATGCCCATTCTGCCTTGAGTAGGTCTCAAGCAATAGAAATTGCTTTCTGCTAGGCCTTGTGGAGCCCAGCTTTTAATCAAGCACACACAGGGTTTCTCCATATAAACTTCTGGAGACTTCCTCTTTGGGACACAGCTTCCTCTTCAGAAGCTTGTCCTTCAAGTTCCAGCTGCTTCCTCAGGCTCAAATTCTAGCCTCTGCCCCCTCAGCTCAGCGGGACCGCCCTGTTGGCTTGGGCTTTACCTTTCTGTGCCACGGTCAGGAAGCTGGGCCCATTCAGAGAGTACAGAACCGTGGGGCACAACTCACATATATCTCTTCTTTCTCACACTCCTGTGCTGCATTTTGTCAAGTGTTTGAAAATTATTGTCCTGTGTAAGTTTTTCTCAGGTTTATAGCAACTTATGGTGGGCGTTACTCCCTCCTGGATAAAAACAGGAGTCTGTTTCCTTTTATCGCCTCCTCTTGCCTCTGCTATTTCTCCTGGCCCTTTGTAGTTTCCTCTCCTATTCAAAAAATACTGATGTCACCATATACCTTAGGTTTGTTACCTTTTCTACTTTCCAAGACCTGGCATGGTTCCATTTCCATCTTCTAATTCCCCCACCACTCCCGAACCCTGGTTTATTAAACACGAATCTAATCAAAACAAATTAAGTTACCTGGGATGGGACAATCACTGTGCTGAGTGGTGGAGATGCCAAGATAAACTAGTCTCAAAGATTTCATGGGCCAATGGGAGTGAGACTTAGAGTGAATTAAAACAAGGTAAGGCCGTTGCCATCAGAAGCAGGCAGAATACGTGATGGGAGAAGCTAAGTGCTGTGAGGCCAGAGAGGAGCGCTGGAGAACAGTCTCGAAGGAGCAGCCGGAGGTGAACAGGAGATGCGGGAGGCGTCCCACGCGGGCGGACGCGGGGGGAAGCGTGTTGCCGTGGAGCAGCCCTAGGAGGCCACTGCCTCTGTGCCCTGTGTGGAAGGTGGCGGTCATTGGAAGGAAAGGGCAGACTTCGCCTCGTTTTAGAGGACTTTTATACAAAGGCCTCAGTGCCACCATGTGAACATGAAAACACTTCTCCTTCTGCCCTAATAGTATGTCTCAGAGCCAGGTTTTCTCTCTACATCCCATGCTGGCTTCTTTAAAAAAATCCGCTGCTCTTACCTTAGTGTTAAGACTTGTCAGGTGTAAATTGAATATCCGTGTGGAAAAAGTGTGTTTTGACCTTTCCCTCACACCATACAAAAATTAATTCTACAAGGATTGTAGACCTCAGTATGAGAGGCAGCACATTATGCTTTTCGAGAAAATCAGGAGAAAATATCTCTGACCTTCGGTAGGCAAAGATGTTTAAAACAGGACACCAGGATTGCTAGTCATAAAGGAAAAGCAACTGATAAACGGAGTATATTAAGAAAGAGAACTTCTGTCCATGAAAAGACACAATAAAGTGAAAAAGCGACCCCCCAAAACATCTTGTGTGTCCACAGCAGATTCATGTCAAAAATGTACGTAAAACTCCTGCGCATCCATACGGAAGAGAAAAGAAAGATACATGTGAAATGAGCAAAACACTTGAACAGCTGAGTCACAGAAAAGGTATCCGAAGAACCAGTAAATGTATGAAAAAGGGATGTATTTCACTAGTCACGGGGCATGGGGAGATTAAAACCGCAGTGCGGTCCCACCGACACACCTGCTAGGACAGGACGGCTGAGGCGGAAAGTGCGACACCGAGCGCTTGTGGACCCGGGACCCGGGGAACCCTGCCAGAGGGAGTGGGAGCTGATGCGGCCCCTTGAAAACCACTTCTATACCCATCCCACGACCCATCCTGCCCCTGGGCATATGCTGAGGAGACACAGACGTGTGATCGCAGGAGCTCCGTAGTAGCTGGTTTAGAGGAGCACAGTTTGTAACCGCCGGGAACGCGGGAACTGCCCAGGCGGGCGGCAGTCACACGCGGGGTCCTGGGCACCGAGCGTGAGCACTGCACAGACATGGGCCTCAGCGAGAGTGGGTCTCACAAGCATCGTGACTAGAAGGAAGCACCGCCCAGAGCTGCCTACTGTAGGACCATTTCTACAGAGTGCGAAACTAATCTATGGTGTCGAAATAAAATTAGTGGTTACCCTCGGGGCAGTGACTGGGAAGAAGCCTAAGTGGGGCTTCTGTGGTGTTGGTGGTGACATTTATTTTCTTTTTAAAATCTGGGTGCTGGTTACACAGATATGCTCAGTTTGTGATAATTTATTGAGCTGTGGATTTATGACTTGGGTATATATGTATATGTGTCATATCTACCTCTATCTATGTCTAGATCTTATGCTTAATTTTTTAAATTGCTTGGTGGCAGAGCTGGCACAGATGAGTCCCTTTGTTACTACAGATTGGGTTGAACTGAGTAAGAATTTTACAGTCATGATTGCTCTTCTATCTTGAGTGATTGATCCAGTTGATATTTTCTACAGCCCCTGTAAGTGCCATTTTAAGGACCACAGTGGCTTGTAGTGGGTTTGGCATCTGTCCCAGCTCCTCTCTTCAAGTGGAAGGTGTAATCTGAATTGCTAGCAAACACATCCCAGAAACCAGTTTGTTCTTTGGCTGAGACCAATGAGCTTTAGAGCGGCTCAGCTTTGCACAGGGCTTCTCAGGTGCAAAGAGCTGCCGCCTGGAGGGGAACCGGCTCACCTCTCTGTCCATATGTATGCATACTTAAAAAATACATATGCATCGGCTCAAAGCAACGCGCGTTTAAATAGGTGTATATGGTTAACATATAAGACATTATATGCTTTAATTTGTGTGATTATGTCTTTAATTTAAAAATAACTTATGACTGACACTGGCCACATCTGATGATTAACATGAGAGATCATAAATAGCGTATTTTCCATTAAAAAAAGGGAATCAAGCTGCATTCATAGCCAGCCTTTCCCCTGGTCTTTTCAATTGGGTTTGCCTTTTTGCTTAAGGATGCCTCAGGTGTGCTTAGGAAGCATGTGTGTGGCTTGTGGCTGAGTGACTTTAGTCCCAGAAAAGTGCAGTAATTTGTCCCCAAATCTACAGTTGACAGGCTTGGCTGCCGTTATAGATGGAATCCATCCACGTGGATCAAGCGGTCGGTCCTCGAACGTCTCCTAGGAAATAGTCACCTGCCAACCCGGTCAGTGCACCAGGGGTCTGCTAAGAGCTCCCCTGGGTCTCTGGACTTAGCCGGCCCCCGAGTTCCGAAGGGCAGGTGGCGTCCTGCAGAGGAGGCGGCCGGGTCCTGGCAGCATGCGGGGTGGGCCTTCGAGAAGGCGCCCGCACGCCTGGGACAAGGGGTGTCCGGGAGGCACGCAAACGCACGGACAACTCGGTGACGTTTCCTTCTTGTCCCTGTGAAGGAGATGGGGAGAAGGGGATTTTCCCAGGGTTCCCCGTGGGGGACAAGAGCATCACCTCTTCGGCAAAGCCACAGGGTGGGAAGGAACAAAGGGCACTTGGAAACAACTGGCAGGGAGCCGGCAAAGTCAAATAATCGTGCTCCAAATCCTTCCCCAGGTCTGAGCAATAACCCGTGGGGGCCCGCGTGCCGCAGCTCTGTTTGCTCTGTCGCTGTTTTATTATGTATTTTTATTGGTTATGGTCTCTTCTGTCCCCTGTTGAGAGAGGGTACTTAACTGTTCATGAGTCCTGTTTGGGGGGGATGCTTTTGACTTCTTGGCTGGAATTCTAAATAAATGGGGGCGAGTGTGACAGCGGGGATGGGCCAGAGCTTCTGGTGGCCCCTCTGACTGCCCTGTACACGTGCATCATGTCCCTTGGCTGCCTAACGGCCTCAGTGAGTCCCCACTGCCCAGGACCTAGTCTTAGCATGGTCTATGTGGTGCTGCAGGATCTGGCCTCACCTCTGTGATCACTCGGTGATTTTATTCCCACCCCTCCTATAAGCGCTCCAAGCTCGCCTGGTCTTTTCCCAGATTTTCAAAGCAGCCGTGATTCCTCCCTACTCAGGGCTCTGCACATGCTGTTCCCTTTGCCTGGAATGCTCCTTCTGACCCCATCAGCCTGGACAACCTCCTCATTATATGGTCTCCTGACTCCTCACATGTTCCCTTCACCATCCTTGGTCTCCATTTGGGTTTCCCCAAAAGCACAGCCAAGACTAGGATTTGGGAAGTGGTCCCAGCAGCCATGGGGAGAGGCAGGGAGGCAGGGAAAGGAAGAAAGACAAATAGCGTGTTAACAAGTGGATTGCAGCTGTGGGCGGCTAGGCCCATTCCCCTGGGGACCCCCTGAGAGACTCTAGAATAGGGGCCAACAAACTATCGCCCTGCGCCTGTTTTTGTAAAAAGAAGTTGTGTTGGAACACAGCCATGCTCATTTGTTTACGTATTGTCCAGAGCAGAGCAGTTGTGACAGGGACCATATGGCCTGCAAAGCCTAAAACATTTAGTATCTGGACCTTTAAGAAAAAATTTACTGAGCCCTGCTCTAAAACATACCTCGGGATTGTTCTATCGAGAGGCAAGGAGGCTGGGGTATTTATTTCCCAACTCCCTTCTCTCACTGGCTGCGAGTTGCTCCTGGTGGTGTCGTCTGCCCCAGAGGTCACTCTCAGGAGTAGGGACGTCAGCGCTTAGGGGAGGGAGCTGTCAGCTGGCACAGGAACTGTGTCCCGACTTGCAGGTGATTGCCAGGTGGGAAGAGGGGATGTGGGCATGGCGTTCAGAGCACCTACTCAGGTGCTTGCCATAATCATAGAGATTAATGAGCTCATTCATTGTATTATTATTTGTTTAGTTTCTGTCTCCCCTGCTTCATTCCCAGCTACATGAAGGCAGACACTTGGACTCGAGGGAGAAATCACACCTAGGGGCCTTGGTCTGAGTCCTGATTGCGTCCTTTAGCATCTCCGGAAGTCTCAAACCCACAACTTCTGGCCGTAAATTTCCTTGGGGAAACTTTTACACGGACTAGCATTTTCCTGCCAACATGGGTGGCTGAGCAGTCACCTGGGGTCACCAGTGTTAGGACCAAAGCCACTGTGGTGGAATTTTCAAAAGTCAAAGTTAGCATCAAGGCAGCAGCATGGGTCAGCCCAACACCTGTCCTTTCTCGGTCCCCACCGGTCACATATGTCCCAATACCGGGGGTATTTTTAGGGAGTCCTGTCTCAGTTGAGATTACTCCCCAGTGATTCCAAAAGAGCCAAACATATGCTGGTAGTTCATTTGGGAGGTGCCGAGGACACCAGTGGGGCAGTGGAGAAGAGATACAAGAAAAAGAGAGCGGCCCAAGGCACGTTATTGGATCGGCTACCACAACGGGTGGCTGGAGCTTAGCCCAGGAAACCTCAGAATCATCCCCCCAAGGGGCCAGGGGCTGGGGCCTTGATACACTAACACTCAGGAACCATTGGTTGAAGGCCTCTTCTGGGCTTGTAACTCCCTAGCACTTCTGGCCTGCCCCGTGCAGGCAGGGCCTTCTAAGAATCCTGAAGGGCCTGGAGGGCGTCATGCTAAGTGACATACGTCAGGCCCAGAGAGACAGATACTGCAAAATCTTACTCACAGGTAGAATCTAAGAAAGTCAAACTCTTGGAAGCAGCGGGTAGAAGGGTGGTTGCCAGAGTCTGGGGGGAGAGGGAGATGGTCAAAGGGTACAAACTTAGTTACGAGATGATCTAATGTACAGCACGGTGGCTTCAGGTAAGAGCACTGTATTGTGTCCTCGAAAGTTGCTGAGAGAATAGATCCTAAGAGTCCTCTGTGCACTCGCGGGCGCACACACGGTACGTGAGGTGATGGATGTGTTAATTAGCTTGATTGTGGTAATCATTTCACAACGTGTATGTATATCGAATCATCCCATTGCACACCTTAAGTCTATCACATTTTTATTTGTCAATTATACCTCAATAAAGTTGGGGAAAGCCGGCCCGCAGGCGAGAGACAGAGGCACCGGCAGCTGGAGGTGAGCCAGGAAGAGCCGTGGGCAGGCCGGGCAGTGCCAGTGCGTGGTGTCCTGCAGCTGTGGCTGAACGTGAGCAGTACTAGGTGGTTTAAAGATGGACAGACCTGGGTTTTCATCCGGGCTCCACCACTTCCTTTGTGACCTTGGGCAAGTTACTTAATTTCTCTAAACCTCAGTTCCCTCTTCTGCACAGCGGGGTGAACAGAGCTCCGACGTGCCAGGGCTGTTGGTGCACTAACGAGACAACACACATGGAGCACAGTGCTGGGCCTGGCTAAAACAGTGCCCCTTCCTATTACTTACTGATTATTATCGTTATTACCCAAAGTGGCCCGTCCGAGTGGGGGGCAGGAGGCTGGGGGGGGAACGCCAGGCTTCGCGGTGCTGAGAGCGACTCAGCACGTGCCAGCCAGCCTCGAGCTGCCAGGAGAGCTCCACTGCTTGAGGCTTCCGTGGGCAGTTTCTCCCTTTTCCTCCCCAAAAGGTCAAACATATGCTTCGGGTGGGACATTTCCTTCAATCACTTTCAAAATAGCGATTTGCCAGAACATCTTTATTAACCTTGAAACTCGTCCAATCTGCCGAGGAGTAATAGGCTACAGCGCTATGCATGGTAATAAAGTCCCAAACAAACCTGGCCAACGAGTGACACATGGACTCTCTCTTTGCACATAATTAAATGTTGTTTTAAATGCTGAATGTGATCGGCACACAGAGCTGATCTCCCAAGGGGGAGCATTCACGTGGCACACTGCCAAAGGGGGAGGCGCCGCTTTGCTTTAATAAAGAGGTGACTGCGACTGCCCCCCATAGCCGTGGCTCCCGGTGCGGAGCCATCAGGTGCACGTCAGCGTGTGCTAGGGAGGTGGGCCCAGGAGCTAGAGGCGCAGGTTAGAAGGCCCCCCCCAGAAAGAAACTCCACAGGTGGACTGATCACTTGTGCGCGGGTGAGCGGTCACCTTGGACTGGGAACAGACTGGCATGCAGATGGCTCCTGGGGGAGTGTTCCCAGCAGACATTCCTGTAAGAAGTGGCACAGCTGGATCTGGCCACGGGAGAGGCACATCCTCTGTTCAGTTACAGCTGAGGCTCTGCCCATCCTATGGGGAACTCGGGAGCTGGGCCACCCTTCAGAAATTGAGGCAAGGCAGCATAAGCCAATCTTTTAAAAACCATTAAAAATTTTTTTGTCAAAGAGTTATGTCATTATGTAGTTGCCAGGGTGGAAGAATAGAACGTCTTTAACAGCTTTTAGCTTGATTTTAACTTGGAAATATCCAGACATATGGTATGTGGGCTTCTATTTGCAGTCCTGCCCTGGGCCTTACGTACATTGGAGGCGGCCTCAAGGAAGGTGCTCCATCTCAGAGGCTTCACATCCACGTAGGTGGATACAGGTGGAGTCCGCACGAGCAATGAAAGAAGGCTTGTTGTTTTCCGGCTATGTGACTTTCATACCAGAGGTCAACATGGCCGGTTACTACTGCAACTCTTTCCCAGGTAGGAACATTGAGGAGCAGTGAGCTTTATTCTTTGTTCACTGTCATTCAGCTGCTAAGTGGTGGATTCAGGACTGAAACTAAACAACTGAACCCAGAGCCTGTGCACTACATGGCTCTGTGTCTAAGGCCAAGCAACTCCCGGTCAATCCAGTAGTTGTTTGCACTGAGTCCACCTCTCTACTTGCTGAAATTCTCCTCCAGGAAGCCTTCTCTGATTTTCCTCAGCCATATTTCTTTCTTCACTTTGCTTTTATTTTTCTCCGGACACAAGCGTGTATATCCCAATTAATATTAAAATTACCTGTATTTATATCTTATTTTCAGGACTAGAGTATAAGTTCCCTGATGCCAAGGAGTCTACCATCTTCACCTCTGTACCGTTTTATATTGGTTTTCTCTTATAATAAAGTCCCACAAACCTAGCAGTTTAAACAAGAGAAGTGATTACTCAGTTTTGTAGGTTAGAGGTCTGGGCCCGGGCTCCTCTTGCAAGGCCACTGGTAGATGTAGGACTGAGGTCCTGCTCTCCTGCTAGTTGTCGGCCGGGAACCGCCCCCTGCTTCCAGTTTGCCAATAGTTCCTTGCCACACGGTGCCACAGGCCGTTCAGAGCATGGATGTTCCCTTTCTTCTAGCTCAGCTGGAACGCATCTCCCTGACTTCCTTTCCCGCAACCAGCTGAAGAACACTGAGGAGCACTCCCAGGACTAGGTCAGGCGCACCCAGGGTGATCATCCATGTGCCACAGAATGTAAGGAACACAGGTGCGATGTCACCATCGTCACAGGCCGACCCACGCTCAAAGCAGGGGAGATTAGACAAGTGTGGGGCAGTGGGCTGGGCCCTGAGCTCTCCTGCTGTATCCTTTCACCCCCTAAAGTGTGTCCTGTGAAAGTCTGCAGCCTAGCGAATGCTTCCTCACTTAGTCTCCCTGATTTTCCTACTTAACTGCATTTGGCGTGGGAGCAAGGCCTGCCTTCCTGCAGTCGGGGAGACAGAAGAGGGAACTGATATCGAAGAGGGTGGAAGTGACTTGCTCTTATTCCTCTAAGCCAGTATTTCAAAAAATAAATATACCACCAAGGAAATACAGGATGATTTTAGGTGGCGCATGGGCCGGGTAATAGATAATACTGACTCTCAGAGTGAGAAATGCATTCCTTTTTCAGTTCTTTACTCAAGCCTTTTATTACATTGAGGAGAAAATCTCAGTTTGGTGCCAGTATCCTTCACTCCGCCTACACGTGTGAATCTCCCTTTTTAACAGAGACTCCGGCTCAGGGACCTCAAGGTACATCAGTATCGAGCCAGGACTGAACAACATTTTTGTTTGTATTGTGCTAATTTGTGGGTCCCTTTTCATTTGATACCAGCTTTTACTTGTAGTAATGATAAAAGATTTCCTTATTAAGCTTTTATTTATGAAAAAAGTCAATGTCCACGTAAATGAAATTTTTAAATAATTAACCATCCTGGTGGTTCATGGATAAGCAGAGGCCAGCAGAGCAGGATGTGAATGGTGGGAGTCGAGGAAACGGCTCTGATCAGGGGTAGAATGGGCCGCAGGACCTGGGCAGGGGCTGAGTGTGCACGTGGGAGCTAGAGGGAGGCTCAGTCGCTGGCACACTGCAAAGGGGGTTGGAAAGGCCTCCTGCACGGCCTGGGAAGCGGGAGCCGGGCTCGTGTCCTGGCTCGGCCATTTTCCAGCTGTGCAGCTCTGAGCATTCACTTCCCTTTTTGGACTTGCAGGGACCCCAGTGAAAAATGAAGAGTTTGGACTTGAGGGTCAGCGGTGTTCCTTTCAATCCTGATGTTCTATGATTCTGTGAATGAGGCGGGATATTACATAGAAGATTTCAATAGTTCTGACCCTCATTTTAATATGTTGCTGTGAGGAAAACAATCTCTCCATAGCTGATTATTTATACCAGGGCCCCTCAACTGTTGCACTGTTGACATCTGAGGCTGGATAATTCTTTGCTGTGGGCTGTCCCGTGCACTGTAGGATGTTCAGCAGCCTCTCTGGACTCTACCCATGAGATGCCCTGGCAATCCCCCCAGTTGTGATAACCAAATATGTTTTCAGACGTTGCCAAATATCCCCTGGGGGGCAAAATTGCCCTGATTGGGAATCACCGATTTAGGGAAAACTCAGTATCTCTTCCATTGGTTCTAATAGCAAAATGTTATTCCGACTCTACCTAGTAGTACTTGTAGGCTGCATGTTGCCTTCCGTGGAGCAATAGGAGACACTAAACCACCAGATCAGTCAATTGATTTATTGATTAATTCACTCACTAATCATTTACTGAGCAGGTACATACTGAACACCAGGCATAAATGGTGAACAAGAATTTTTAAGAACTCACGGTTGGCCATCATTGATTTGTACATAATTTCTTGCAAAACAGTAATTAAGCTATTACTTATGTGCCCGTTTTTCATCTAACAAATATTTCTCGCATGTGTTATTTTTGTTAGCACTGTGCTGAAGCACAGAGGCAGTGAGCAAGACAGACGTGCTACCTGCCTCCAAGGAGGTTCCAGCATGCAAGGTGTCCCGTAAGGCACCGTTAGGCACTTAGAGGTGACCGCGATGAATGAACAGGAATATGAGTGGAGGCGACCTCAAGTAGGCTCCAGGTCAGTGCGGACAGTGAAGCGTGCACCTGGCTGAGGTTATTGGAATACAAGAAGTGGGAGAGATTTCCTCTGGCTGGGGAGATGACACAAACCTTCACAAGTGTATTTGAACTGGATAATTAGAAACAACATTTGTTAGGTGTTACTGTGTACCTACTTTAGAGATGGGAAAACTTCAGAAGGCTGAGGCAGTTGTCCAAGGTGACTTCGCTGGTGGAAAGCAGTAGATAGAGGGGAGGCGGGAGAAGGGACTTGAAACCATACACAGCTATTTGGCCCTAAAGCCCCGTGGATGTGTCCACTTTCCCAGCCAGATACTAAAGGGGATTGGGGAACTTCTCAGAGGGAGACAGATAGAAGTAAGTGTGAGGGAACGACAGTAGCAAACATCTGCAGATAAGCCTCTGTAGGAAGGCTACATAAGAGCAAAGGTATGACCTCTTCTGGTCCCAGCATTCTGGGTTTCCCAAGGAATCCCATTCCAGTGAGAAAGAGATGCTGTAGCTGGGATGGAGAGCAAGAATGTGGAGGCCATGGCAGGAAAGCTGAGCACAGTCTGAAAGAAGAAAATTTTAGTGGCCAAATTCAAAGGGAGCATGTGCATGGAGCATGGTGTTCTCTTGCTTTTGTCGTTTAGACCTTTGAATTCTTCTAGGGCGTGTCATCAGAGAATGGCTCCCTCCTAATGAAACCTTATGTTAAAGGAAGCCTCTTCTCATTCTTAGGTTTGGTCTTGGTGTTCTCCTACAATTTGTTTGCAAAACAAATTCAGATCTCAAGGACTGCACCCATTAGCCAGAAAAAAAGTCTCTGCAGGTTCTTCACTAGCCTCGCTACTGAGTGAGCTGTGATACCACAGAGATCATGTTACATGTCCTGCTAAGGAACTGGGCAATGTTTTCAGTACTAGCTGTACACAACATCAGCATATGTTCCCGCAACATGCTTTCATCTCTATTTGCTGCTCCCTGTGATTTGTGATTTGTTCATAAATAATATAAAATCTGAGAGTAAATGGAGAAATTTTATCTTGTTCCATCAAATGAAATTTTGTTGGAGAAGGATTTGTTTTTTTGGGTTGTTTTTTTTTTTTTGCTAATGGTCTTTAAATATCTTAAAAGACTAATTGTGTCTAGCCACAAATGCCTTAATGTTGAAAAAAAATTTCCTGAGAACTCTGTTTGAGCATGGGTCTTGAAAATGTAATAAGGTAGAACATTTATAATTGAAAGCATTGTAGCAACATTATTACAAATTGGCAGTCTATCAGTCTTTGAGAATTAAACCTTTGGGAAACTCATTGTATTTACCTTGATGGGATCCAAATAACAATAAATACCAAGGCTGATGCAGATTTCTTTTGGAAAAAAACCAAAGCGATAAATCAAAGTGAGTGTGCCTGTGTCTCCACTGCATTACAGGCTCACTGAGATCAGAAGAGAAGCTTTGTATCTTTCACAGCAACAGGCATAGTGACCTGCACACTGGGACGCTGGAGCTGACTTGTACTGGCTTATGCAAGCTTCAGGAATTTTGCAAGCCAATTGTAAGACCCATGGCACCTTGAAATTGGTGATAGTGGGAATATTTAGTCCATAGAAATGGACAAACATTACAAATAAGGATTTTTTATTTTGTTTTGTTTCTGAGCTCTGGTTTTCTAACACACTACTGCATATAGTCCAGCACCCAGGCAGTGTTTGCTCATCTAGTATTTGGGAGCTTCTACTTTGGGGAAATGAAAACAACAACAAAATCATAAACTAATGCTTTATGTTTGAGACTGAGATGTCTGCTCCTGTCACTTCTATTTAATATTGTACTGGCTCTAGCCAGACCAATTAGGCAAGAAAAAGAAATAAAAGACCTCCACATTGGCCAGAAAGAAATAAAGCTATTTCTGTTTGCAGATAACATGATCATGTATATAGAAACCTTAATCCACAGGAAGAAAAACTATTAGAACTAATAAGCAAGTTCAGGAAGGCTGCCGGATGCAAGATCAAGATACAAAATAAGTTGTATTTCTAGACACTAGTAATGAGCAACATGAAAATGAAATTAAGAAAATTTTATTTGCAATAGCAAGTGGAATACTTAAGAATAAAAAGAATAAAGTAAACAAGAAATAAAAGAATAGTTGTACACTGGAAACTATAAAACATTATTAAGCCTGGCCGGGCGTGGCTCAGCGGTTCGATTCCCAGTCAGGGCACATGCCCAGGTTGTGGGCTCGATCAATGACTCTCTCCCTCTTCTTTCCTTTCTCTGAAATCAATAAAGATATATTTAAAAAAAAATTATTAAAAGGACTTAAATAAATGGCAAGGCATACCATGTTCATAGACTGGAGGAGTTAATACAGCTAAGACGGCCATACTCTGCAAAGATATTTACAGATTCAGTGCAGTCTCTATCAATATTCCAGCTGCCTTGTCTGCAGAAATTGACAAGGTGATCCTAAAATTCATATGGAAATGCAAAGGACCCAGAATAATCAAAACAACCTTGAAAAAGAAGAAAGTTGGAGGACTCACATGTCCCAATTTCAAAACCTACTAAAAAATGACAGTAATCAAGACAGTATAGTACTAGCATATGGATAAACATGTAGATCAATGGAATAGAACTGAGAATCCAAAAATGAACTCTTATATTTTGGCCACTTGATTTTCGATGAGGGTGTCAAGATAATTCAATGGGGAAAGAATAGTTTTCAACAAATGGTGCCCAATCTAAAAAGTCAGCAAAGGTAGCAAGTATACATTTCCTCAAAGGACATATAAAAAATGCCAATAAGCCCATGAAAAGATACTCAATGATTAGTTGTTAGGAAAATGCAAATCAAAACCACAAGATGCCCCTTCATCCCCACTAGGATGCTAAAATTAATAAGTCCGGCAATAACGTGTATTGGTGAGGGTGCAGAGGACTGGAACACTCACAAGTTTGGCTGCTGGGGTTGTAAAATAGTGCTATTTCAGTGCGAAGCAGTTTGACGGTTCTTCAAGAAAATTTTAAATAGAGTTACAGTATCACCCTACAGTTCACTCCTAGGTATCTAACCAAAAGAAATAAAAGTATGTGTCCATATAAAAACTTCTGTACAAGTCTTTAGAGCAGCCTTAATTAAAATAGCCAAAAAGTGGGAAAACTTAAATGCTTATCAACTGAAGAATGGAAAACCAAAAAGTGGTATATTCGTACAATGGAATGTGATTTGTTACAAACAGGAATGAAGTACCAATCCATTCTGCAGCCAGAGTGACCCCTGAGAGCATAACACAGGTGAAAGAAGCCAGACACAAAAGACCACATACTGTGTGGGTCCATTTATATGAGATGTGCAGTTACAGGCAAATCTGTGCAGACAGGAAGTTGACTGGTGGCTGCCAGGGCCTGGTGGGAGATTGGGATAGGGAGTGACTGCTAATGGGTATAGGGCTTCCTTTTGGGGTGATAAAAATCTTCTGGAATGAGATATAGTAGCAATTGAATGACCCTGTGAATATACTAAAAACCACTGAGTTATGCTTTTGAATAGTGAATTTGATGGCATGTGAATCTCATATCAGTAAAGCTGTTTTTAAAATTTCACAAAATGGCAGCAGAAAGCCAGTCTAAGGTAATACTCCTGGTGAGAGATGCTGGTGATACAGATAGGGGTGACTGGAGATGAAAAGAAGTGGACAGGCTTGAGACATTTGTAGGAATCCCACTCACTGTCACAGTCACTGTCACATCACCTTGTCCGAAACCAGCTCAAGTTCCAGCTGCGGTTAGTGGATCTAGAAGTGATGGTGGGGTGGGTTTCATTCTGGGGAGCTGATTTCCTCAGCATTTCCTTCTGGCACAGTCATCCATTGTATCCTAAATGAGGCTGATACAAAGCTGGAGTTAAACACTGTGGTAGCATCTAAACTTGACCGATAGCAGGGTTGCTTTAAGGCAATTTGGACATTGATTCAACACCAGAAAGGTTAGGGTTTAAATAATATCCCTCTCCAGCCAGCTACTGAAGTGCCCCTTCCCTTCTTCAGGTCCTTATTTCACTTAGCTCAGCTTAGCTCAGCTCAGCTCAGCTCAACTCAGCCCAGCTCAACACAATTCAACACAATTCAACTCAAAACAATACAACTCAACTCGAGTCATGTTAGTGGTGTTCGTGAACTGAGGCTGTGCTTCTCTTAAAGCAGTAAGCATGTAACAGACGTTGTATTATTTAATCTTTGGAATATTTTGCTCATTCCAATTTTATAGATAAGTACATAAAAGCTCAGAGGGTGTAAATAACTTGCTGAAGATCTTCTAACCAGTTAAATGTTGGAGTTAGAACTTTTATCCAAGTCTGTCTATTTGCTAATTTATGCTCTTAACCATTACATTTTTGCAGGACCATCTACATAATTTGCAGCACCCACTGCAAAATGAAAATGCAGGGCCCTTTGTTTAAAAATTATTCAGAATTTCAAGAGAGAGACAGCAGAGCATTAAAAAAAGAATGAGGACCTTTTCAGGGCAGGGCCCTGTTCAACTGCACATGTCACACACCTATGAAGCCAGCCCTGCACCTGTTTCTCCAGTTCGCCTAATGACAACAATTACTTTGGAGAGGTACATAGATTTTACAGATTTCTAGGTGTCTTCCCTGAAGAAACCAATAGAGAGGGTGGGGATGGAGCCCTGAAATCTGTATTTCTAATGGATGCTTTAGGTGATTCTTACTGCCAAGCAAATTGGGGAAATTGCAATGTGCTGGGCGTCCTGGCATTTTTGGAGGACCTGCTCTGTGCCTAGCACTGTGTGCATGTGTAGGGGGAGTGGGGGGGAACGATAGTGTTGTGGGGGAAATCAAGTGTGTGCATTAGACAGAGTTTCCATCTCCCAGTCCTGCCCCCTCTGACACCTCTGGAACCAGAAACAGGGCTCCTTTATGCCCCTAAGTTGAAACTGCCTGAATTTTAAAGCGCTGCACAATTTATTCAGAGGAAGTCTTTCAAGGAGGAGTGGGAGCCAGGCCTCAAGATGCTAATCTTGAATATTCAGGGAAGGCAGCATGTCCTATTCAACACGGCTGATCAATAATGAGTGCATTCACACTCTAAATGTGTGCATTATGTACAGATACAAAATATACAATGCCCCCAAAACGGGGAAAGACATTTATGATTGAATTTTTTTGTTTGGGTTTATAAAAATAACTTGTGGTGCATCCATTACTCTCCATTTCCATGGATACAGGCAATACTTTATTATGTAACTCTACAGCTGTGCCGGCTTTGAATATAAAACCCAGATTTTTTCATCTATTTCTCTTTCATAGTTACTGAACTGAGATAATAACATCTTTTACCTATGAATGTATTCAATCCGTTTTCCCCCACCATCTCGCAAACTATTATTGATTAGAATTTCATTTTGTGGCTTTTGTAATAAAATCTCCAGTAAATGCTACCGTTGCAGGCAGTGGAGGGACGGAGTGGGGCCGGTCCTTCTCCGTGTGTCGTGTGTGTAGAGACGTGAGTGTGAGGAAGGCGGGGTGAGCGCACCCGGCCAGGTCAGCCTGTGGGCGCCTGCGCGCTGTGCTGACTTCCAGTTGCTCTAGGACAGTTTTCAAATGACTGTGAAACGTTGGCGTAATTTTCTTCTTTTGACCCTCCCCTTCCTATCCCCCTCCCTGTCTCCCCCCTTCTTCTAAAGAACCCACCACCCTGTTTTCTGGGAACACACCTCCATCTCCATGGCTCCACATGTTCCACTTCAGTGCCATTGTTTTAACTCCATGGTGATGCTCCACGTTGATGGAAGTGATGTAGCTCTTTCCAGGTGTCGCTGCCCAAAGGTGGCCTCCCATCGTCCTAGTGGGGGCTGGAGCAGAGAGTAATAGGAAGGGGAAGAGGGAGAGAGGGTGTGGCATGAAAATCCAGGGCAGGCCGAAAAGGGGACAACTTAGGGGAATGGAGCTGGATGGGATTTGAGGGGCTATCGGGAGGGCATCTGCGCGGCAAAGTATCAGTCATTTGGAATTCTTTCACCAGCAACTCATTTTTTGGGGGGTTAGCTTAGGAGACCAGAATGGGCCTGAGAGGTCTACCAACTCCCTGAAGCTGGATGGAAAAAGTTGCATGTGTGCATGTGCATTTTGGGGACAAGGATCTCTTACAGGTACCTTGGGGGTGACGACATGGCTCACAACAATTCTGAGAGCGGTCACTACCCATTTTGATGACAGAGCCAACAAAGAGGGTGGGCCATAGTCAAGCCAATCATCACCATCCTGCTCGAGTGATTGACCTAAGAGTGGGCACCTGGCCCATGTTGAGCCAGTTGGAGTCCTTCCCCGAGAGTTTTCCGACTGCGAGGAACAAGCTCACTTCCTCTGTGGGTGGCGGGGTGAGGATTCCGCCATGTAGCAAAAGTCCATCTGCAATAGGAGGGAGTAGAGTTATCAGTCAGCAAAGAGCAGAGGTGAAGGTGAGAGCCAGCGAGAGAGCAGAGCGGGGTTCTGACAGCACCCCGCTGACTTGCTACCCCTTGGGCCAGCCTCACTCATGCCCCTTCTGGATATTTGATTCAATACCTAGCCCTTCTGGGCCTAAGCTAACTCCACTGGGTACCTGTCATCTACAGCTGAAAAGTCTTAAAAAGGCAGAATCCATAGTTTTAATCAGATCTGTATGACCCAATGTGGGGTGAGACCACCCACGCAGGCTCTCTTCTCCCTATGATCGTCTTAAATTATCAACTCCTCTGGGAGGGGTGGCTCAGAGAGTGATAAACAGACCTGGTTAGAGGCAAGGAGTTGATTTGGTGCTCTCCCAGTTGATCTTGGGAATGAAGGTGGAGGCTTCCAGGGACTGGCCCACTTCACAGTTTTGCTTGGAACAGCCCCAGGGGTGATGATGCTGACTTTCAGTAAGCACTTACTAAAACCACGGCCTGCGCGGCTCTGGGCGGCTTCCTGTGGGACGCAAAGCAACGAGGGTGTGGCCCATAGCTCTAACTGACATGAAGCGTGGCCCAGAGGATATTTCTCAGTTATGTTGCAGACCTGAGTGTGAGACGGGGTACAGCAAAAAGACCACATGTGAGTGAGAAGGCGGGGCAACTAGCATGCCTTTCATAATTATTGTTTAATTCAATTATTTAAATGATTAATATGCGGGATCACCATGGAACAGAAAGGAATGACAGGACATCCTGGGATCCCCAGCGCTGGGCCTTTTCCCTCACCCCTGTGCTGTTCTTTCTCAGGAAAAGGCCTGATGGAACCAAAGCCTGTGTGCCCGATGCTCGTAAAGGCCAAACGCAAAGCGTCAGGGTTTGGGGAAGGAAAGGTTTATTGATGGAGAGGAGCCAACCTAGGAGCTAGGAGACCTCATGGTTCTTCAGGTGCATCCTGCTTGCTGGACTAGGTCAAGGGTTTTTAAGGGATTAGGGGAACAGGCATGCGGGAGGGCTGGTGGGACCTCTTAATTGGAGGACCTTGGAGCTTGGCCATTTATGGTAAAGGGCCATCAGCCCCGGATCTTCCTGGACAAGGGGCTTTTCACTTCTGGAAGGGGTTCCGATGTTCAAGTTCCTGTTAGGTCCCAATCCTTTTGTTCTGTGTGTTTTTTGGGGGTGGGGCGGGGGAGCTGGGGCAAGACTTTGGCTCTGGGTACAGCTAGAGGTCCAAAGTCTCTCCTCTATGCAGGCTTCCACGGCATGACCTGTGTTTTTGGTTGATTGTTGTCTCTGAAAAACAACTCAGTATCTGGTTCTGCTGTTGCCGAGTCAAACACACAGGCATTGCTTCCATGCTTTTTTCTTCAGGGAGCCTCAGTGTCTCCGTCTCCATCCACGAAGCGGTCCTGATCATTTCAGCCCCACCTACTTCACTGAGGCGTAGTGAGGACCTAATGCGATCTTTAAAATTAAACGTTATTCTCATACCCCAAGGAGCTATGTCTGGGCCGGGGCTGATGGGTCTTGGTTCAAGATGGCAAAAATATGCGTGAACGACGACATGCTCCCCTTCCCTGCCCGTGACGGCCATGGTCAGTGGGTCCTAGCACTCTTTCTGCCTCGACCTGAATGTGGCCTTACGGTCTTTTCAACACAGCTCTCCGTGAGGCCTGCTCCGCCAATCAGAGCAAGTAAAGTGAAGCTCCTCTGTGGTCTCCGATCTAGGCTCCTGAACGGCTGGTGTTAGGCTTGTGTTCTGGGGACCTGTTTCCCAACGAATGGGGGAGGAACAAAGACAATGCTATGCTGCCTCTGTCTTGAAAAGGAAGGACCAAGCGGCAAACATCAATAGGAGTTTAGGGCTAGGGGGAGGGATTGTCATGTTAGCTCGTTAAACATCTTGGTTATCGTTAATAACAGGGAGCAGAAAGGTTAGCTAAAATCACTCCGATCGCTCCCCTCCAGGCTCTGAGCCTAGAACCGAGTGCGACAAGTCAGAACAGGACACGGCAAGTCATTATTGCCTTTTGCTCCTGGGAGTTTAAGAAAGTGAGAATCTAAGAACCTGATGCAGAGGGAAATAAAACATGAAAATCAATTTGCTTAAATAAATGTTTTGAGTAGTTGTAGATGAGAGCGTTTGCATTCCTGTTGGTATGTTTACCCAGAAGTGAGCAACCACACGCAAAACTGTAACTCCATCAACAGCTGATTAGTGGACACAAGTGGCCTCCAGGCAGGGGCGTGAGGCCTCAGTAATCATAACACTAAACCCACTGCTTTGCCTCAGGCTCTCTCCATCTTGCCAGTGGATTCACAGAGTACACTGGGCAGAGCTAATTTTCTAATTCCAACAGTGCTGACAGCCCCCAGAGACTCCCTCCAAGGCTAGGGCTCAGTACCTTCCAGATGCTTACCTCCAGGCTCACACCCCCAGGCTGGCTGAGTCAGAGCTGGATTCCTCACCTGAGCTGGACCAATAGGATTTTCTCTCCTCACATTTAGAATTAAATTACTGGGTCTCTAGTGGGTGTCCTTGGACCCAGCAGGCCACTTAGAGGTGAGGGATAGGAGTTCAGGGCAGCTGGGATGGGCTGCTTGCAGGTAGAGCAGGGAAGCTCTACTGCAGAAAGGGGTGGGGAGGGCTTAGCTTTGCTTTCTTAAAATAAAGCCCTTTTAGTTTCAGCTGGCAGACAGCCCTGTCCTAACCCAAACTGCTCCCCCAGATCTGGGGTGTGTACCTCCAGGGTGCACAAACTAATGTGTAAGCAGCAGGAGAGATGACCTTATGAGGCACGCTGCTACAGTTGTTTTGTTTTTTAAAAGCTTCACCACTCATCTCCATCATGAGAAATTCCCTTTTAGTCCTTTTGATAATCTCAGTTTGGTGCTTGTCTTTAATACCTAAGACTTGCTAATTTCCAGTTTCAACAAAGAGAATAGAACTTAGGCTAAGAGCCTTCAGCAATCAACATTATCTGGCTAGAATTTAATAGTATTATCTTGCATTTAATTTTAGGTTGCCTTCTTTTGTCGTAGGTGATCTTTTCCATTGCCTTCATTCTGGCCCACATAAGCCATGGGAGAGATTTTTTTAAATAAAATGTTGTGGGTACAGCCACTGAAGTTTTGGGGTGATTTGTTACATGGTGGTAGATAATGGGAACAGAATCCATGCCAGATGATTCGATAGAGGGCAATTAAGGTGGAGAACTGGTTCAAAAAATGTTGGAGGAGCTTAAAGGGCAGGTGAGGGTGGTAAGGCCACCCAGAGTTAGCAGTGGCAGGAAGGAGCTTCTGCTCATAGGATTGGAGGGACAAAGAGACCAGGAGGTGTTACTGGTGCCCAGGAGCAAGGGACACCTTGCAGGAGCTGGAGCCATGCTGGGGACATCAGGTGGGACCTGAAACTTTAGCTACTGCCAAAGACACGCTCCGAAGGCCGGTGGTGGTGGTTTATAAATATAGCTTCTCCTCTTCTCTCACTGTTCACTCTACTGTTGGGGTTTCCTATGAGACTCTTACCAGAAGCTGGTTGCTCAGGAAGCCTGGGCACCATAATTGGCAAGAATCAGTCCCTTGGGAAACAGGAGAGGACAGGGCAGGAGATCTAAGAGCTAAGGTACAAGTTGACCAGCACACAGGGTCATGTGACACAAATCAATGCAAGGAATGGACTTGACTCAGAATAGAATCAAGGACATAAAAGGCACATGGAGTTCCATAGATTGCCCTTCAAGCAATTCATACGCCACCTGCTCAATAGCCATCCCTGATTCCTGGAAGTCTGACCCACTCCATTCCACAGGATGCTACTTGTACCAGGAACAATCAGGGCTCTTGGCAGGTGCAAGTGGCTCAGTTTTCTGAAATTTCAAGGGTAAAAAGGCTTCAGGCATAGATGGATGCTGATGTCATCAGGTAACTATCTCCGTCCATCTCTCAGCTCTGCTCCCCTCTCTCTGTCTTTATTCTCAAGCAGTTGTCTTTCTTGGAGGGACAGCATGGCTACCACCAGCTCCAGGCTTGCATCCACGGGCTGAAAACTCAGCACCTCTTTCTCGATAGTTCCAGCCGAAGTTCCGGAGTTGAGTTTCGTTGACCTGGCTTGGGTCAAGTGTCCATGCCTGCACAGAGCCAGGGCCAAGGGAGTGGGATGCGCAGATTGTTAGACTCAGCTCCTGTGCCCACCCTGGAGGCAGGGCATGAAGCGGGGTGGGGCAAGTCAGCCTCGCCTGAGTGGTAGGAAAATTCACATAAAGAACATTAAGGTGCTTGTCCCAAGAAGAGGGGATGCTGGGCAGGTACAAGCAATAGATGCCTCCTCTAATCCTTCCAGCACATTTATTACCTGCCTTGTTTCTATTTCCCCGTGGTCCCGACTAGTCAGGCAAATACTATGCCTTTCTCATCTCTATATTCCAACAATGTTTGGCATGGCATAGGGACCCAGTCAGCACTCAGTAAATGATTGTCGAATTGAATTGAGGTGTAAGCACTTGCATTATACATTTATCTCTAGAGCGCAATCGGCATTTTCTATATCCCGGAGGTACAAACTGTATTTCTTGTATTTTCCCTTTGGTGGGTGGGGCGCAGAAGAGAGGGGAACAGCACTGGCCCCCATGCAGCCCTGCTCCCACTGCCAAAAATTTTTCCTGCTGCCTGGTCTCTTGGGGACCCTGGCCAACCCAGCTGAGAGCTCATCTCCATTTGCAACAAATTAGAAAACCGGCATTTTCCCTTCAGTTGGCCCGAGGCACAATCCTTCCCTTCCAATTTGAATTGCATATAAGTACCACTTCTTCCTGTTGGATGTTTAAGGACAATCTGACACTTCAGTTGTTTTTCCTCATCTTTCAGATTTCAAAGAGGAAACACGTTTTGGAGCCTGTTTGGCATTCTAGCCCCGTTGAGGATACCGTCAGCATCACACTGCAAAACCAAGGTTCTCCAGTTGTGCCACACGAATCAGCTTCACACTCGGTCTTTGCACAAGGCTGCCACGCAGGTCCAGGCTCCTTCAGTCACTGGCCTCCAAACCTGCCTCCCGCCAGACAGAACCATCGAGAAGCCTGTTTATTAAGGTGCCATTAAAAATGAAGAACTGTCAAAGAATCCCTTATAACGATCTTGGGAACGGAATTCATAAAGATTTTTAAAAAAATAGCTGAATGCTTTTTTTTAAAAAAGGCAATGGAACTCTTTAAAGAAACTATAATGTAATAAATCAATCACAGTTCCTCTGACTTTACTACACTGTCTTCTGATCTTACAGAAAACTACACTGTTAATTATTTTCAGCCTCCCCCTGTACTCTGCAAAACTCAAGGAGACATCTAGGTAAAGCCTACTTATATTTCAAGAGATCTATATTTGCTTTCACTATTATTTACCAGAACCAGTCTTTAGAGTATCTATTGGAACATGGGCCCTTTAATATTTTGTTTTCAGTGTTTGTTTTTGTAAAAGGATAGTATTAGTTAGGCCTCCTTGATCGTAGGCAACAGAAACCAACTCTAACTAATTTAAGACCCTGAAATTTATTAGAAGGATATCAGGAGCTTGTAGAATTGTTGAGAGTCTTGAGTTTGAACAAGAATTACAGGAACTGGAGGATTCTGGAGGGATGGAAAATAGGACTTACAGGAAGTCCCTATAGAAGAACAGTGTGGCCAGACCTCTCCTTTATTTCACTCTCTCCTAGGGCAGAACATCTGGTTAGTTGAGCTTAAGTCATATTATTGCTTCCTGGTGGTAACAGGTTGGGGAGAGCAAAGGTAATCTCTTTGGCTTCCATAGTGAAAAATAGGCATCTGATTTGCTGTCATCCAGATGACACAATGGGAGAGGTAATTTCCAAAAAGGAAATCACGGAGCTACTTAAAAGTGATATCAATGAAGGTAAAGCCAGCTGCTATAAGATACATCCCTTAATACTATTAATTGGCTTAACAGAATAAATTTATTTCTCCCTAACATAATAGGCTTCGCTTTTGTTGTTCCTAATTGTTTCTTTCTTGTTAAAATAATTTTATTGAAGTATGTTTGACATTTGAAAAGCTGTATATATTTAATGTATACAATTCAATGAGTTTGGGTGTAAATGTACACTCATGGAAACCTCACTGCCATCAACATCATATCCATCACCTCCGAAGTTTCCTTCTACCTCCATCATCATCATCATTATTATTATTATTATTATTATTATTATTATTATTATTATTATCATGATCATTATGGTAAGAACACTAAACATGAGATTTACCCTTTTAACAGCTTTCAAGTGTACAATAGCCATGTATAAGTATTGTTGACCGTAGGCACTGTGCTATATAGGAGATCTCCAGAACTTACTTATCCTGTATAACAAAGTTTGCAGGACCTTCTGTGACCCACTCTTCACCTTCCTTCCAGTTTGTTGCACTCAGAGTTGGCGCCATTTTGCCCCTGTAATCTCGATTGCCCCCCGATTTTGAGGTGGTGATTGGTGACATCTTAGTCTTCTGTAACTATGCCTGGAAGGGCTTCTTCAAGCCCTCCTTCTGACCAGCTGGCTTCTCCCAGGCCCCTTTATCGAGACATTCTGCAGTTCCACTGAACCCTCCCCTCCCTCGTGGCCTCGTTGCTCCGGCCACCCCCACCGCCTGCCAGCCCTTCAGTGTCTTTCTTCCCTTCCTCTCTCATTCCAGGCCTCTGTTACCTGGTTTTCTAATCCTGTGTTCCCGGGGCCCCCTTTCAGGCTTACTCGCTATATTGAAAACACAATGTCTAAATGTCCCCCTTCTTCCATAAGTCATACAGAGCCACTTCTCAGGGTTTAAAGGAGGAAAGGAAGGAAAAAGTAAAAGAGGCTTCAACTTGAGCTCCACATGTGCGGCGCAGGTCTTGGGCCCACCCTGCGGCCTAAGGGCTCTGTCTGTATCACCATTGCCACCAGCAGTCTGGGCTGAAGAAACACAGCATCAGATTCTACTCTAAACCCAAAAGGAAATAACCTTGGTGGAAATTTGCTGAGGTCTCCGTGGAAGGCAAACATCAACTTTGAACTCCAGGTTTGGAAAGAGACAAGACTTCCTGCCCTTGGATGGACTCCCCAAAGCACTGGGGGCAAGAATTGGGGGCATGATCCTCATACTTACATGTCCCAAAGTCTAGAAGGAATGAAGCTATTTCTGTGCCTTGTTTGGATGTAGCCCCAACCCCACCACCCCCTGGAAGCCTTCCTGGATTACCTGAGCTCACACCGAGTCTCCTCTTAGGGACAGCACAACTCCTAACCTAGTTATAGACCACCCTATTAGGAGCACTACCACAAGGTAGTACTTGTCCCTTCTTGTTTTTCAACCCTACCCCCAAAATGGAGTGTCACAGAGAGGCATATATTAGGTGCTGAATAATTGCAATTTATTGAGTTAACAAATGAGGGAAGTACTGTGGTCCAGGAAGGAAAGAATGTGGGCATTTTCAGAATCCTGTGTTCCATTTCTAGCTGCACCATATATTTAGCTGTATGGCTCGGGGCAAGTCTTTTTAATTCTCTGACCCAGAGTTTTCTCATGTGTCAAATGAAGATACTAATACCTACCTTACAAAAGAAATTTCAACCTTCACAGGTTTGGTAGCAGAATAATGCCTCCCCCTCAACATTTCCACATCCCAATCACTGGAACTTGTGAATATGTTATGTTATGCAATGAAGGGGAGTCAGGCCTGCAGATGGAACTAAAGGTGCTAATCAGCTGATTTTGAAAGAGAGCTCAGCCAGGCGTGGATCCAGATCGCGGTTCGATACCCGATCAGGGCACATGCCTGAGTTGCGGGCTCCATCCCCAGTCAGGGGCATGCAGGAGGCAGCCGATCAATGACTCTCTCATCATTGATATTTCTGTCTCTCTCCCTCTCCCTTCCTCTCTCTGAAATCAATAAAGATATATTTAAAAAAAAAAAAAAAGAAAGAAAGAGGGAGATTATCCTGGATTATCTGGGTGGGCCCAATGTCATTGGAAGGGTCTTTAAAAATAGAAGAGGGAGGCCCAGTGAACCGGAGAGATGGTGCTATGAGAAACACTCGGCCCCACGATGCTGGCTTTGGAGATGGTAGAAGAGGCCCACAGCCCAGGAAGGCAGGCGGCCACTAGAAACTGGAAAAGGCCAGGGAAGGGATTCTCCCCTAGAGCACCCAGTAGGAACTCAGCCTCGTCACACCTCACTCTGAGCCCAGTGAGACCCCTTTCAGGTTTCCGATCTCCACATCTGCAAGAGAATAAACCTGGGTTGCTTTAAGCCACTGAGTGAGTGATAATTTGTTTTGGCAGCAAGAGGAAACTAACACCCGGGTGTTGTGTAAAGCCCCTGGCACATAGTGGGCACTTTAATAGTTGACAGCAGAGAATGAAGGAATCAATGTCTGTGTTTCCCACTAGACCACAAGCAGCATGGGGGCAGTGGCTCTCTCTCACTCTGTTCAGCATCGAGCTGAGTGCTGGGCACACACCAAAGCTCAGAAAGGCTTCTAGATTCACACTGAATTGTACCTTCGGGAATTGATCAATGAATGCCTTAGGATGGGTGAAAAAAGCCTCGGCATAGAAGAGGAGCCGGGGGCTTGTAAAAGGCAACCTGACTCCCTGCAGAAGCGTGGGTGTGACGAGTGCAGGGCACCCCAATGCACACCACACAGAAACCAGGTTTCAGTGCCCTGGGGAGGGGACGCGGAGGAGATGGGGAGAGGGCGCTCACTCCTCTCCAAGACGCAAAAGAGGCCTTTCTCCGGGTGAGATGCCGTTCAGCAAGGGAAAGCGCTCCTTAGGAGCAAGGTTTCTGGGCACCGCCACGTTTGCCGAGGCGGCAGGCGGCGTTCACCCCGCGGGTTCAGGGGCCAGGCCCTGTGGCCACGCGGGGAGGCCCGCGCAGAGGCCCGCGCAGATTTGGGCCCTCCCAGAACTGCAGGTCCCAAAGAGCAGGATCTTGGTTATCCGGTTACTGCCGATCAATTGATCAGGATGACGCTGCTGCAAATCACTGAATGTCTCCCTTCATTTAAAAGACGGGGAAAATTGGCCTCAGCTCTGAAAGCGCAGGGTGAGAAACCCAGAGGTCACGCTCTCTTTGCGGCTCTCTCTCTCTCTTAAATAAAGAGAAAGGCTATATTTTTCCGTGGATTAAGTCCAACACAGAGGAAACTGTCGCTGTGAAAACAATAGAATTTATCTCCTGATACAGCTTGACACTGGGACAAGTGCCTGAATTGTTGCCATAGCAATAAATGTGTCGGACTTATGCATGCGTTTTCTGCTATAGGCGGTTGATTAATGGCATTGGCTAAATGGTGTGAAGGGGGAGAGACCATGCCAAAGGCCCAAGGAGAGAGCCGAGCTGCATAAGGTGTGCTGCGGCCCACTCGGAAGGGTGGCAAGTGGGGTTGGCGAGAAACCAGTTAAACGGGGCAGAATGCCTTCTTTGGAGCAGCATCTGCAGGCCAGCAGTGCCTTGTGGCAGGGGCCTGGGAGGTGAAGGGGAGGGTGCTGGGCCAGAGCTTGCTCAGGGCCAGAGAGGGAGTGAAATCCCACTTCTACTGGGTGCTTTCTATGTGCTTGTGCTAAGGATTTTATGTCTCAACTTATTTAATCCTTATATGAACCCTGTGAGGTGGCTGTTGTTATTTTTTTTCCGGCAAGGGAAATGAGGCACAGAGAAATTAATTAACTTGCCAAAAGCCACACAGTTAGTGAGTGGCAGAGTCAGGTTTCACACCCAGGCTGTCTGGCTCCAGAGGCTGAGCTTTACTGTGGCACTGTGCTTTGCTCCAGGAACAATACCACTCATCTGACCTTGCCCATCCATGCTGGTGATGAGCTTGGGGGTAGGGGGAGAGAGAGAGAGGGAGAGAGAGAGAGGGAGAGAGAGAGCGGGAGAGAGAGCCAGAGGGGGGGAAAGTGAAAAACAGACATCCCCACCTCTGGAAAATCAACTTAAAGCCCTCACAGCTCTCTGAATGGAGGGGCCAAACCTTCCTTATTGCTAATGTTGTGGGCTCCCAGTAAGTGATTGAGTGCCGGGTGGGAGGTGTGTTACCTGCCCATCTACGCTGAGCACTCCCCATTCAGCAAGGGGCAGGGTGGGACCGAGGTCAGAGAGAGGCCTGACTGCCGGCTCCCTGCTGCCCTGAGACTGTGCACCAGGACTGCCGGTCCTGTCACTGTGGGGATTAAACCAGGTATTGTAACCACTGAACACAGTGACCGGCCCAAGGAAACCCTCCAATGAAGTGTGTTTTTCAAAAGACTCATTTTGACTCATTTACCTGGTGCTCAGAAAACCCTTTTGGTGTTTTCTTTGCCTCCAACATGTTTTCTACTTCCTTTGACTCCTGTTTCTGCTCCGCTTTCCTTTCTGATATTCCTTTTACTTGCAACCGGATCTCCCGAGTGTGGACCCCCAGGTGGCCTCTCTCCTCTTTTCATTTCTAAACCCTTCGCCAACTTTGAGGCCGGGCTGCAGCCATCCAGCTTGCCTCTGCTGCGCTCCAGGGGCACTTTCCTTCAGTAGCCAATCTGTTGAAGGAGTGAAGACTCCTCCGAAATGGTTCTAACTTTCAAGTTATTTCTTTATGACTATTTAGCCTAATTTCACAGATACAATGTCATAGTAAATATCTTTAAAATCACTGCTCAGCATTCTTTTAACTTTTTTTCAATGTTCAACAGTAAGTCTATATGAGAAAGGCTGTTTCTCCAAGATGTCCCTGTTCTCCTGGGTCAAATGTTACTGGTCTGATTTCATTCATTCATTCATTCATTCATTCATTCATTCATCCATTCATTCATTCAGAGTTATTTACTGAGTGTCTATTATACACACACATCATTCATGCCAGGGAACATAGCCAGGTAAGGAGAACCAGCAGTCACAGGGGTAGCTATTCTATATGGCATAGTTGGAGAGGGCGTCTTGGCAAAGGAAACCTTTGAGCAGAGCCCTGAGGACAGAAGGGCTGAGATAAGTGGATATCTGGGGGAAGAACTTCGTAGGCAGAGGGAAGAGCCAGTGCAAAGACCCTGCTCCATGTGCAGGAGCGCACGTATTTGCTGTGGAAGACAACTCAAGTGGGAAACTCCAGGGAGATGGCTGTCACCTGGGTGTTGCTTTCTGCTTCATCGCTTGCCCATGTGACAATATGATTTTTTTTTAATGGTTTTCTCTAATTACCAGAAATAAAGTTTTAATTTTTTTTTTCCCCAGGAGAGGGAATTTTGGGTCAGCCAGTGATACCTCCTTTAATAAGACACTAGCAGAGGTCCATTGGGTTTGGAGAGGCAGGTGATCCCCATCCTAGTTTAGGGGCTGCTGCCAGTATATTGATGGCTTGAAAAGAGGGCTGTATCCTGTCCACCACTGTGGGAGACCAGGGATGGCAAATACAAATCACAAGTGCCCTGGTCTCATGGCAGATGGCACCTCTTGACCATAGAGCTCTTTCTTGCTAAGACTAGTCTCCACTTCAGAATCCTTCTCGACACTACCAGTTAGTCATGGTTGGTACCCAAGATGAAATCTTTTAGTCATCCTTGGTGATGGTGTCTGATAATATACATGTTAATTGATTTTTATTAGGTCAAATTATATGAAGTTGCTGATAGAAAACGTTTTTAACATCAACAAGGCAATTTCATGTGGTTCAGTCTAATGTATTGAATTAAATGTGACTCTGTTCCATGGACCTTTGCTGGGAAGTGTTTGGCTAAGCAAAGATTTCTTGTCCCCTGTGAAGATTTAAACCCTAATGTATACTCTATGTTTCACATATTGGATTTTCTTAAAGTGAGACCCACTTGTATTTATTAATACCCTAACATATCTACCATGGCACCAGGTCCATTTCTGGCCCTTGTCTAGTTTTTTTCACCTCAGATTGTGAAATGCCCAACCTAAAATAGGGAGCCCCCATAAGACATGCCAGTAGGCCATAGCTTTTCCCTCTGAGCTCTATGTAGTAGCTGTTCTTGCTCTCGCTCATTCACTCTCCTCCCTTTAAGAGGTTTAGACTTCCCCATGCATTGCCCTGTGACTCTCAGTCCCCCCAGTGGGAGAAGTGCATCTCCTGTCCCCTTGGTCATATAACTTGCTTTGGACAACAAAATATAATGTATGATTCTCCACGCAGAAGCTTTAAGACATGCATGGTTCATCCATAGTGCTCTTTTCCTTCTGTCATGAGACCTGGATCTTGGGCTGTGGAAGACACATGGAGCAGAAGTGTGCAAGCTCATTTTGGTGGCAGCAACCTATGTAGTGAGTAAGAAATAAACCTCTGTAAGTCACTAGAATGTTAGGGATTATTTGTTACTGAAGCCATACCTAGCCGAAGCTGACTAATACTCCTTGTGAGCATTAGACACTATGTTAAGCGATAACTTTTCCAGGGACTCAGCATGGGTAAGCTTCAGGTAGCTTTAGAGCTCTATGCAGTGTTTTGGTTTACATACACTGTAATATGGAGGGTGTGGATGGTGTGAGACCACCCAGTCTTTCTAGAACATTATACAATGGATGTGCCAGAAACCTTCAGGAGAATGAGCCCAAACCACATGATCACAGACAATTTGTGGAAAAAAAAATTAAAAAAAAATGGATTGGAGTTCAAATAAGTTTGGAAGTAAGTTGGGGTTAAATGAAATTAAGCAGGTTTCTTTCCAGCAAGACTTCTGGAGCTTTTAATATGCTAAAGTGAATGTCTAAGGGAAGGGAGTGTATATAAAATTCACTGTTTTCCACATTGTTTGATCATAGAACTCTCCTTTTTCATAGAGTATTTTATGGGCTTAATGCTCTGCAAAAATCTCGGCAAATGCTGCCTCTGGTGGCAGCAAAATTTGCATACTTCTCCCATATTTCCTATCTTTTGAGCCATCTGTCTTTTTCATTATTTGTCTTCTCCCCTCTCCTGCCCCTTTCCAGACCCTATGTTCCCGGTTCTCCTCCCCTCTCCTGTTCACTCTCCTCACCATTTTCTCTCCCTCTCTCTGGCTTTTCAAGGAGCTAGTGAGTTATCTCTAGCCAGATGACCCAGGGGGATGTCCTACCTGATTGTCAAGTGTCATTCCTGAAAAGTAAAGCCAGCAATGGCCCTGCCTGCTGTCCCAGGCGTGGTGTTAATTTTGACGTGATGGGCTTTAACATCACATCAGCCTCCTTAAGGAGAGATCCTTTGTTCTAGACTCAGACAAAGCAGCACAGTCGGCCTTAAAAGAAAAAAAAAAAAAGCTGTTTCATTTTATATTGGAAAAATACAATGTGACATCTGGAGAATAAATTGTTCAGTCAGCCAGAAATACGCCTTGTAAAAATTGCTTAGGTTTCTGTAACAAGATTATTTACTGCGAGTGTTCACCTATAATACAGCACACTTTTGAAATGGACCTTTTATGAAACACATCAAGAACTGTAGAAATGTATTCAGTGCGTTAATCTACAACACTGCACCCTTTGCCACACTTTCAGAGCAGATTTCAAAACTCAGACCATCTAATGAGATAGAAAAAAAGTTATTCTTGTCCTATATTCATTCCAGTCATGTTCTATATGGAGCCCTGGGGATATTTAACATAATGCAATAGGTTTTTCAACATATACACACACACACATACACTCACACACTGACTCACACACACTGTTACTCTCTCACACAAACAAAAAATACGACTGTTCAGACAAGTATTCAGTTTAGAACGCGCTGGCCCATATTTCAACAGCCTGTGTGCAAGGCAAAGGCTGGCTATTTTAGATACCAGAACTTTATAAATATTTAAAGATCTTGATTTAATCCAAATGAGAGATCGCTCAGGTGCTGTCAGTTACTTGCCATAACTCCTTCTTTCCTGATCAGGGGGTGACAGTTTGGATAGCAGTCTCCTGGCAATTTGAGGAACTGCCTCAGTTAGAATCTGGCAGCTGGGGTTGGGCCTGAGGTGGCTGATGCAGGTGGAATGTGGAGAAGTGGGTCAGGCGGGGGGCAGGGAAAAGCAGGCCCTGCGATCGCCTGCTTCGCTGATCTTGACTTTCCTTTGCCACTCTGGCTACAGAAATGGGCCCTTCCAGCAGGGCAGCTCAGGAGTAGGTGGTCCAAACCCTTCTCCTCAAGGTCAACTCAACCGCTCCCTTGATTCAATGGATATCAGCTCTAGAAGATATGGAGCAGAGGCGAGACCTGCTCTGTATGATTTCTCCACCAACCCCATGACAGGCCCAGGTCCTCCAAGTCCACATCGGCCCAGAGGTTGTAGCGCTGTTGCTGGGACAGCTAAACTGAAGGAAAGAGGCCAGTGCGGGAATTCAGGAGAGGAGACAAGTAACCACACCCGAACTCTCTCACCAGTGACAGAAGTCCACTGCTGTCTCAGTCATCCGCTTGGCATCGCCATACAGCAGAGGTTGCATTGAACTCGAGACAGAGGTGGTGGCAGTTGGGCACCATCTATGTCTCGGGGGTGGAATTCTGGGAGAGCTGCCAAACTCTGCTTTCTGAGGATCGCTCCTCTCAGAGAGGGACGCTCTGGAGAAAGCCTGCAAGAGGGCCTGGCGGTTCCTACTGCAGGCAGGCCCCTTCCTTCCACCGCTTCTGGTTTTCTTTGCTGGACTTCAAGCCTGCCTCTCTCTGGCTCTCATCTTTCCTCCTGACCTGGTGTAGACTGAAGAATGACATCTTTTTATTGCCTCTGTTCAACTTTCTTGGCCTTTTTTAAAAATGAGCTTTGGCATTTTCCATTTTTGTTTTTCTAAGACTCACACTATGGGAAACTACCAGCCTCCCTGAGAAACTTTCTTCTGCTCACAGTTTCCATTACTTTCGTGAGAATGTCATCTCTATTCTTTATGGTTCAACCCAAAGCTTCCTTGGGACACTTTGGCCCACATGACTGTTTCCCTCCTTAGCCTTTCAGGTAGTCTATTGGACCATGTGTTTAACTGTCAAACCTGGCCTGGTCTCACCCCCTCTGTCTTGTTTTGCGCTGTAGTGAAGCGGAGGCAGAGGGCAATGGAAAGACAGTGCGCCAAAGGTAAGAAAACAAGGAGTCCTGGTCTCCACACCATTCACTCATCCCGGCAACCTTGCAGAAGGGCCTTAGGCATGTTGGGCCTCAATCTGCTTATACAGCAAATGAAGGCGTTAACTCACATTGCTCGTCTCATTAAAAAAGTTGTTAACATTAAGTGAACTAATTAGGTGACTTCGTTTCGTAAACTAAAAATGTGGGTAGAGGGAGCAAAGAAAACTCCCTGGAGAAGGAAGACAATCTAACAAGGGCCGTCCGTGGCGATCAAATAAACGTCTTTAGCCAGCAGGCTCTAGCCGTGGATTTAGCACCAGGTTGATCAGAGGCATATCTGACATGCCCTGTTGGAGAAGAGCTCCTAGAAACGGAATGTGTTCAGGGTCTTTAGATAACGGGACTTGGTTCTGTATTGACTTGAAATTTCTCTCATCTCCTCCGTCATCTGTCTTCTTGGTCTTTATGATTCTTGGTTTTGGTGGCCACTAGCCGACAGGAACTGCCATCTAGACACTGTCAAAATGATTTGAGTTTCAAGTAAGAGAAGCAAACTCAAGAGAGTTCAAACAAAATTAAAAAACAACAACAACAAAGAATGTCTCATGGAACCTGAAGGGGAGACTATAGTTGGGTCTCGGAACAGAATTGCTACCAGAAACCGGAAAAGCTACAGGAACCTAAGCAGTACTTTCTCCCATTTCTGCTTCTCTTGTCATCTTTATATTCCATCTTCTCTTTACATATTCGTTCTTCCTACTTCTTAGGCCATACAGGGTGGGGCAAAAGTAGGTATATATGTATATATACCTACTATATATATATATATGATGGCTGCCTCAGATGTCCAAGGTATTAATGTGTCCTGTACATCTTACCATTCACACAAACTAACTGGTTATGTCTGAATTCTTATTTCACGTCTTGGTAAAGAGAATATGTGTAGACTAACTTCACCCATGTCTCCCTTTGGTCCAATTAAACTTCTAACACCTGATTTCCAAAGTGGGGTGTGGGGATTCCTCACACAGACAATGAATTCTAGGACACCAGCTGGGTATCCTCCAATTCAACTCAATTCTGACACTGTCTACCCAGAGATAGCATCATATTCCACGGGGGCAGTCCCACAACACTGCCCTCCACTTCAGATACCAATTGCAAGTCCAGATCGTCACCTGTCCTTTTGATTGAATGGCTATAACTCAAGAGGATCCCATGACCCCCACCTTCCGTTTGATTAATTTGCTAGAGTGGCTCTCAGAACTCAGAGAAACATTTCACTTACTAGATCACTGGTTTATTATAAAAGGATGTAACAGGAACAGGCAGATGGAAGAGACGCACAGGGCAGGTGTGGGGAAGGGTCAAGAAGCTCCCACTCCCTCTCCAGGGCACCACTCTACCCCTAATCCACGTGTTCACCAACCCAGAAGCTCTCTGAAACCCGTAGTTTTGGGTTTTTATGAGGGCTTCATTACATAGGTTTGATTGATTAAATTAAATTTAGCTGCCACTAGTAATTGGACTTAATCTCCAGCCCCTCTCCCCTTCCTGGAGATTGGATGCGGGACCTAACAAGAGACACCTTCACTGTTCTCATCACTGGGAATTCCTAGAGTTTTAGGAGCTCTGTAGCCCAAATTGGGTGAAGACCAAATATATATTTCTTCTTACAAATCACAACATCACACCAATCAACTTTGTCTATAGGGTGGGTCAAACAGTGCAAACACAGCTGTCAAAATCCCATCTCTGTGGTAGAAAGAAGATGCGTGAAAATGAGGAGGCGTCCGGGGGGCCAGCCGAGCACTCGCACTCCCCCCCTCGCCCTGGAAAGCGCGTCCCATCGGCCCTGTCCCGGCGCCTGTGCTCGGAGCATCGCAAACGGCCGTCTAGGGAGAGCTCAGGTACAGGGGGAAATAGACAGCGACAGAGCATTGATGACCTTAGATGCCACCCTTCAAAAGAGCAGTGACACCAACCGAACCCTCCTCATGCATTCAAACTTCCACCATTTCAAGATTGTTTCCACAGTGCAAACAAGTCTGTTTCGCTCGCTCTCAACTCCGTTTCCTACGAGGCTAATACGATGCTCCCAGCAAGGCAGCTTCACAGAGGCCCCAGCAAGTCCCAGCTCTTTGGTACTAAACACAAGGCCCTCTCCCCTCTTTTCCTCTCCCCCGCCCCTATCGAAGGAGCATATTCATTCCTGGCCCTGTTCTGTTCTCCCTCCTAGGAGAGGAGACACAGGCCACTCCCAGCCCCAGCGCAGGGCAGCGCCCAGCTCGTGTGGGCGCAGCTTTTGGGGGCAGCACATGCCCGGGGGCCTGGCGCGGAACAGGGTCCGCGGCCTTGCCGCGCCGTAGAACCTGCACCCCCAGAGCCGCTGCTTTCGGCCCCATCAGGCTACTCTTGAAGCTCTTTATTTTGAAGCCATTTCTTGTTGGATTCTGCAACAATTTCCCTTAAAAAAAAAAAAGCCAGATCGCCAAGCACTGATGGACTGGCCTGGGACCACAAGAGCTCTCTGGCGCGATGCAAATTACTGTTTTAAATCTGCTGCCACTTGGCTAAATATTAGTATCAGGATTGAACAGTAATGTCTCCTGCCCTACCCAACTTCACTCTTCTGCCAAAGGGAGCTGATTCTGACACTTATTATATTTTAAAAAAATATTTCAATTTGGAGAAAACGAGATAGAAGATAATAGTGTAGAGAAGAGAGTGGTGTTTTTTCTTCTTTCCTCTCTCCCTCTCTTTCCCTCTTTCTTTGAGAGTGCTGGGGTCTGAAACCATGCCTGTCAGAGAATTTACCCAGGAGGATGGCAAACCTGCGGCAGAGTCAATTTAGTTACAAGATCAAAATCTCTTGACTCACAGGAGACAGTGTTAAAAGGTTGGGAACAGCTACAGATCTGTTAAAATCATGCTTTTGCAGCAAAATCAGATTCTGAATTGCTTTACAGGCTCGTTATTTATAAAGCCCCTTTCAAGTTGGCAGTTTCTGGTCCAAGCAGGCAGGATGTTTAGGAGGCTGTTGAAACAAGGCACCGACCCCAGGCAACCCCCTCCCCAGCCCTGCCTCCTCCCAGACTGGACCTAGGGGCCGGGTCCAGCTGCTTCAGAGACAGGAGGGAAAGTCAAGTCCCTGACTGAGACTGGTTTTCAGGTGTCTGCAGAATGCTAGGGGCTAGGAAGCCACTGCTTGATGCTCTCTTGCTAATATTCATAATCAATGAGTTAACAAAAGCTACCGGGCACTTACTTTGTGCCAGGCATTGTGCCAAATATTTATAGATGAGGTTAGCAAACTGTGGCCCATGGACCAAGTCCACCCCACTGCTTCCTTTTGTACAGCCTTTGAGCTCAGAATGGTTTTGACATTTTTAAATGGTTAAAAAAATCAAAAGAAAACTATTTCATGACTCATAAAAATTATATGAAAATCAAATTGCAATGTCCCTAAGTAAAATTTTATTGGCACACAGCCATGTCCATTCATTTACACATGATCTACGGCTGCTCTGGGGCTACAATGGCCGTGTTAAGTGGTTGCAGCAGAAATTATATGACCCACAAAGCCTAAAATATTTACTATCTGGCCCTTTACAGAAAGTTTGCTGACCCTTATATATATACATTATCTCAATTTCACAGAAGCCTTCCAAAGTAGGGACTATGATTATCCTAATGGTCGCAGGTGGCTAGGGAATGGAGGTGCAGAGGAGTCATTGTGCCTATAAACTCTGCATGATTTCCTTCTTTAAAAGTCACTTTTGATGAGATTTCTTTTTAAAGGAGGCGTTTCCTTAGGTGCTCAGGAGTAGTGAGGAGAGACTGGGCAAAATCACTGACCATGAAGAGTTTCAGTCCAGGATGGAAGCCTCTTATCAGTGATTAGTGTAATTTTCTGAAGCCATAGAACACTTTTCTTTTTTTTGAATTTATTGGGGTGACACTGGTTAATAAAATTATATAGGTTTCAAGTGTGCAAATCTATAATATATCATCTGTATATTGTATTGTGTTCACCACCCAAGTCAAGTGTCCTTCCATCACTGTTTATCCCTCCTTTCCTCTCTTCTCCCTCCCCCACCCCCATTTTCTTCTGGGCATCACCACAGTGTTGTCTGTGTCTGAGTTGTTGTATTTTTCCAGCGTGGATGCACCTGGAGAGCATTATGCTGAGTGAAATAAGCCAGTCAGAGAAAGACAAGTACCATATGATTTCACTTATGTATGGAATCTAATGAACAAAGTAAACTAACAAAGTGGAGACAGACTCATGGATACAGAGAACAGACTGACAGCTGTCAGAGGGGAGGGGAGTTGAGGGGCTGGGTGAAAAAGGAGAAGGGATTAAGCCCCCAAGTTTTTCTTTCATTTATTTATTTAACAAACATGTATATAACACTCAGTATGTGGCAGGTCCTATTTTAATTGCTTGACAAATATTAACTCATTTAATTTTCTGACCCATCCTCTGAAGTAAATACTGTTACTACCATCATTTTGTAGATGGGGAAACTGAGGCACACATAGAGGTTTAGTAGCTTATTCCCAGTCATGCAATTAGCCGAGATATCACTTGTTTTTCATTCCTTTGCATATAGTCCCAGAAGTGGAATTGTTGGATTATATGGTAGCTCTATTTTTAATTTTCTGAGGCTCCTCCATACTCTTTCCCATAGTGGCTGCACTTGTTTACATTCCTCTGACAGTGCACGGGGTTTTCTTTTCCCCATGTCCACACCAGCATTTGTTATCTCTTGTCTTTTTGACGATGACCATTCCAACAGGCATGAGGTGATATCTCATTGTGGTTTTAATTTGCATTTCCCTAATGACCAGTGATGTTGGCATGGATCCTACTCTAAGGAATCATGTAATAAAAATTTCCCTTGTGATGTAATATCCCATTGCATGGAAGTACCAAATTTCACTTAGCTGATTACTCATAAATGGACATTGCAGATTGTTTTCATGTTATTTCTTGTTACAAAAAGTAATGAACATTCTTGAATATGTCTCTTTATATAGTCATGCTATTGTTTCTGTGGATTAGAAACTTAGAAATAGAACTATTTGGTCACATTTAACATTTTAATAGATACTACTGATTTATCATCCAAAGTACTGTACCAATATTTTAACAGAGTATGAATCTGCTCTATTTGTCCTACCCTCCCCTGCACTTAAGGTTATCAATGTTGGGTTTTTCCCCATCTGTAAGGTGAAAATAATATTTTATTGTTGCTTTCATGCATTTCTTTAATATGTGGCGGGGCTGAATACCATTTAATGTTTGTTGGCTCAATGTGCTTCTTATGTGAATGGCCACTAATATCATCTATCCACTTGTTTTTGTTTATTTCTCCTCATGAATGACTATTGAGCCCCTGTGGTTATGAACATGACAGATTAGATATCCTCGTGGAGCTTCCAGCTCAGGAGGAAAGAGAGGGCTTGACCAATGGTAAAGGAAGCAGAGGCGGCCTGTGAAAGCATTGTGTCAGGCTCTGCAGGAGCTCACAGCAGCCTCGGGTGGGAGTGAGCCGGGAAGGCTTCCAGGTAGAGGCAGCATTGAACAGCAGGAGGAACCGGCTGTGTGAAGGCAGACGGGGGACCAAACTCCAAGATAAGAAAGCAGCAAGCACGAGGGCAATTCAAAACCCCTAGGTTGGCTTTATTGCTTATGTATCTGTATAAATACAATCGCTCGCGTCCACAGACGGATGAGACCAGATGACATTAAGATTACAATACGAATGATCCTTAATAATAGTAATAATAGAGCTAACATTATTGATTACGTAGTATGTTCCTGATACTCCTATGAGCACATTATATACATTATCTTATCTAACCCTCCCTCAGTCCCCTGTGCTAGGTACTATCTTATCATCTATTCCCATTTTACTGATGAGGAAACTGAGGCACAGGCAGGAAGTAGTAGGGCCTGTTCCTCGCACTTGTACAGTAAATTCTCCCCGAGTCAGGACGTTTCTGTTTCTCTTCTATGCCCCTTGGTCCCCACTTGACGACTCGGGGCTTCATGGTGCTCCCTTCTTCACGTAATTGCGGCGCGATGTTGGGGCCCTGGCGCCGAGCATTTGGTTCTCCTGCAAAATAAAGACAATGGGAATAACGATGCTGAACAGCTCTGCGCGTCAGCCAGGTGAATCGGGCTGGGACGGGGTTAGGACAGCAGCCTGTGGTCCAAAGGCCGGCTGCCTGCCCGTGCTCCCAGGAGTCAGGGCCCCATGGCAGCGCGGGCACGCTTCCCCTCAGCAGGGACGCATGTGCTCCCACTTCCATCTCTTTGGCCCAGGAAAGTCGTGGTCACACCTGAGCTCCAGCGCAGGAAGAGGCAGGCCCGCCAGGTGCCTGAGGGAGAGGGGGGCCATTGATGAGCCACCACAATCCATGTGCCGACTCTGTTCTAAGTATTTTACTGTAACATCTCTACTTGCCAACAACCCTGTGTAGTAACTATGATTGCTATGCCCATTTTATTTATTTTTTATAATTTTTTATTTGTCAGTTATAGTTGACGTACCATAATATATTGCTTTTAAGTATACAAAATAGTGATTAAACATATGAAGTGATCGCCCAATAAGTGTAGTACCCACCTGGCACCATACGTAATTATTACAATATTATTGACTAGATTCCCTGTGCTGTGCTTTATTTACATCCTGTGACTGTTTTTGTAACTGGAAATTTGCACATCTCAATCCCTGCCCCCTTGTCACCCCTCCACCCCACCACCACCTGGCAACCATCAGTTTGTTCTGTGTCTGTGTTTGTTTCTGTTTTGTTTATTTGTTTGTTTTGTTTTCGATTCCACATATAAGTGAGATCATGTGTTATTTTCTTTCTCTGTCTGACTTATTTCACTTAGCAAAATACCCTCTAGGTCCTTGTTGTTGCAAATGGCAAGGTTTCAATCTTTTTGTAGTTGAGTAATATCCCATTGTATATATGTTCCATCTCTTCTTTTCAAAATTTTTAAATTATTTTTCAGTTACTGTTTACATTCAACATTATTCTGTATTAGTTTCAGATGTACAGCATAGCGGTTAGAAGATCGTGTACTTCACATAGCAGTCACTTGATACTTCAAGTACCCACCGGGCCACATACATAGTTTTTACAATATGGTTGACTGTATTTGCTATGCTGGACTTTACATCTCTGTGACTACTCTGTAACTACCAGTTTGTACTTCTCTATCCCTCCATCTACGCCCATTTTAAAGGTGAGGAAACTGAGGCACGGAAAGGTTGAGTAACCAAGACCACTTGACTAGCAAGTGGTAAAGTCATGGTTCAACCCCAGCGGTCGGTGCTCTGATCCCATACTCTTAAGCTTTTTTCTGTATTTTCCTTACAGGGTTATTGTGAGAATAACAGACAGGAAGGGTCTTGAAAACTGGCCATGATCTTAGGGGGCATTAGCATCAGTGTTGGTCCTGCTGCTTCCTCCGTGGGCTGGTCTCACGAAGGCCCCAGGTGAGGACATCGGTGAGACTGGGCCTCACGGGGTGGGGTGGGGTGGGGGGGTGGCCTTCTCCCTCTCCGCCACCCAGTCAGAGAGGCACCGATTTTTCAGGGGGTTGCTGCTGCCTTTGCCATAAACGAGTCCCGCACAAACAACCCTGCGCACCTCTTTTCCCAGCCCAGGGCCCGGGGGACCTAAAAGTCCCAGGCACGCGCGGTGATCAGGGTGAATTGGCGTCCGTCACCGAAGGCCGGCGCTGCGTGTCACGGGGCGCAACGTTAGTGGGATAACACGCCGCAAAGGAAAGTTGTTACAATGCGTGCTTGCTGGTGACCCCGGGGAGGGCTGCTTACCGCTGGCGCCGAAGCGACAGGAGCAGCGTGCGAGCCAAACACGTTGCGTCGCACGGCGGTGACTTGCCAGACACGCGGGCCCTTGGCGCAGCGCTGTGTAGGGTTTACCCCGAACCAGCGGGCCGGGGTGCGCTCTGTGGGCCTCGCAGGTGGGGGTGCAGAGGTCAGTGGCGATGCTGAAGCCGAGCGAAGGACATCTAATGTAGCAACCGCACGCTCCCCGGGCTAAGGCACCTGGCTTTGATCCTTCTGAATCTGGTGGGAGCAGGGGAAAGGGACACCGTGGGGACGCTGGCGCTCGTCTCTTCGCTCCCAGCCTCACCTTTCTGGCCTGGCTGCCCCTGGGAGCAGCCTCGCTCTTTGAGGGGCTGTAGACCTAGTCAGACAGCCAAGGAATAGTGCTCCCCGTTAGGGAAAATCTTGGGTAAAAACTACCCGTTTCTTTTTAAAAATACCCAGCCCAGAGCCCCAGGGTCCTCATGCTCACCTTGAAAGCCTTGGGTGCCACATAGAAAATAGCACCAGTGTCACCGACCTTCTCTCCTTCACCAAAACCTAACGTTCCCATGTACCATCTACTTAGGGCCCTGGCATGATGTACGTAGCTTATCTGTGCTATATAAAGGCACATTTCTCTTAGGAAAATCCAACTGGAGGTGACACAAAGGAGGGGGAACAGAAGTAAGGTAGAGTGCTGAGGAGCCACCCACACCTGCACCTCACATGAGGCCGAGGGGGCGTGAAGGTCCGAGGGTCTCCTTCCTGCAGGCCTCTCGGCGCGCACGGCTCTCCAGACTGAAGGCAAGGTTCAGGTTTGGACACGCACTGTGTTCTTAGAACGTGGCCCCTGGCGTCTTCTTAAGGGATTGTGAGAATAATAACTTGCTTTTTATCTTAAGAGGTAGAACTTATACCCCACCGTAATGGGGGAATCCAATAATAAGTTAACTCCACTTAAGCGCATTCTCTTAAACCTAACTTTCAGCAGATTTCACATCTTCAGGGCTTTGTACCAGGAACGACAAATGATTCCTCCTCTCGGTGTCCCTTCTCCCTCACACCATCATAAAAAAAAAAATAGTCTAGAATAAGGTAGCCCGTTGCTTAATTTTCGTTTAGTTGAGACAACGATTTCTCAAGCTTGAGTAATATATAGACTCTTTTTAGAGGAAAATAACCATGATGGACCCCAATGAAGATCTAAATTATTTTTATTAAAATGTTAATAAATAAATGTAAAATCAGACGGCCATACTTTGGGCTTTGGTGTAAGTTCTCCTGGGGCAGGAGACCTAAGTGTCCAACAATACTCCTGTCCCTCTTCTCTTTCTCATCACTTGGCGTGAATTCATCATCTCATGTGAATTTATGCACTGGGTTCTCTCCGTTCTCTCTTTGCACAGAACAAAGGGAGCAGCACTTGGAGGCTGCATGATAGTCAATAAAAAATGCAAAGGCCTTTTCTGAAATAGCGCGGCCGAGCTCAATTAGAAGGTTGTCATCCAGGTGATCCACAACATGCTCCAACTGATTTTTCCTTTTTTGCTTGTCATTGAAATTACATGTGACAGTAAAAACTTCTTTGGGGTAGAACAATGTGTGTGGACCCTCAGGGGCTGTGGGGTCTAGTTAGAGCGCAGTGTGCTAGACAGACTCTCCTAGTGTCCTTCCCATGTCCCTGCCAGTCACCTCCCTTTGCCCTGTGCACCACCAGAGCGCGGGCTGTTTAAAGGACTCAGTTGGACAATCAGGAGACCTGGGCTGTAGTTCTGGTCGCAGCCCTAACTAGCTCCAGCTCTGGCCAAGCCTCGTCTCAGGGTTCTCCATCTCTAACCAGCCCAAGGTAAGTCACCATCATCTCTCGTCCCAGCTACAGTGGCCTCCTACCTTGCCAACCTGCTTCCCCTCTTGTCCCTTCCCCCATCCATTCTTCACCTTGCAGCCGAGGGAGATCTTCTTAACTTATCAATTAATCATGTCACTTCCTTGTTTATGACCCTTCGGTTGGGGTTCCAGTTTTACTTACCCATGCCCAGTCTAGCTGTCTGTGAACCCGCTCCCCCTCACTGCTCTCATGCCCCGATCCAGCCCCAGAGTTTTCATTTCAGTTCTTCAAGCTGCCCCAACTCTTCTCTAAATCAGGCTTTGCCTCTGCCCAAAATACTCGCTGCTTCCGCCAGCCAGCTCTCCCCTCGCTGGCTGCTCATTGCCCCGTGGATCTCAGCTACGTCCCCACTTTTCCCCGTAGGTCTCCTTGGATCATTTACCTGGGTTAAAGTCCCCCTAAGCATTGCTCTGTCTCCATAGCTTGTTAGGCTTCATGACGCCACAGTTTAGGGGCGTCTGTCGGTCTTTCTTCCTCCACCGGGAGGGCAGAGATGCTGTGTGTCCCTCTTTATCTTAGAGCCCCCCACACCTAGGACATGGGGGCATAGAATGGATTTTAAATTATTTGGTTAGTATTTGTGAAGGAATGGAAGCCTTGCATTGGGTTCATTTTCTGGGCATTTTCCTTAGCTGTAAAATGGAACAAATACCATGTGCTTTATTTGATGTCATTCACTCAATACACAAAAGCCAGTTTTACAGTCAGGCCATGTCCTATGTACCGGGGACACGGTATCTTGAGAAAGTTCAGAGTCTTGAGGAGAGCCAAGTGCTAGAGGCTTGGTGTCGAGAGCTGGCGGAGGGTGTGTGGAGTGGGGGCGGGCGCCCCGGGGAGCTGCGCCCTCGGGCACAGATGGCCCAGTGCCCAGGTGTGTCCCTTCCCACTCCTGTGGCCTGGGCGCCTTTGATTCAGAACAGAGAGTCCTTCGTGAGAGCCCATGAGCGACAGCGGGCCTGCGCTCAGGAGGCCACGCGTCTCTCGTCTTCCCCCGGCCTTGCGTTCAGCAGAGCTCCCTGCAGGTCCCCTTCCCACTTTCACTCCGGACACCCCAAGGCCCGGAGAGAAGGTAACTGGGTTCATCACGTCCCCTTCCCACTTTCACTCCAGATACCCTGAGGCCCGGAGAGAAGGTAACTGGGCTCATCACATCCCCTTCCCACTTTCACTCCAGACACCCCGAGGCCCGGAGAGAAGGTAACTGGGCTCATCACGTCCCCTTCCCACTTTCACTCCGGACACCCCAAGGCCCGGAGAGAAGGTAACTGGGTTCATCACATCCCCTTCCCACTTTCACTCCAGACACCCCGAGGCCCGGAGAGAAGGTAACTGGGCTCATCACGTCCCCTTCCCACTTTCACTCCGGACACCCCGAGGCCCGGAGAGAAGGTAACTGGGTCATCAGGTCCTTCATCCAGGGAGCACCCACAGCTGGCCCGCGCTGCTCGGGCGTTTCTGGTGACTGAGCGTTGTTTCTGCCGCCGGTGGGGGGGCAGCCCGCTCTGGGCCTCCCCTAGCCTCGGCCTGGGGGTGCGAGTTTCTTTCCTGAAGCGCATCTCCCTTCCAGAGCCGTGTGGCATAGTGCCCACAGGGGGAGGGGCAGAGGACACTGGAGCGGGACTCAGGACCCTCCCACACCGGCAGTGTGACAGTGGGTGGGCCTCTTTCTTTCTCCAAGTCAAGGACTTCCTGCTGTGTAAGATTCTGCTCCACCTACTTTTTTAGGGTCCTTTTGGACCTGATAAAGATAATGACTGTCAGGGACCTCAGATGAACTGTGGAGCAAAATGAAAATATAACTAACCGAATGGCTGCAAAATGCTAAGCAGAGGCAAAGATAAGGACCCTGATGTTCATGACATGTTTACTGTGTGCCCGAGGCTGTGTGGAGCTGAACCTTCACAAAAAACCATGTCACGGAAGAGGAAACGGAGACAGAATGGTTAGGTCACTTTTTCAAGATTGTGCCAGCAGTAAGCAATGAGGTCAGCTTTCACATCCGATCTGGGTGACTTTTAGGCCAGTATTCCCATTGCTCCAGGCGGCGCAAAACAACCGACACTGTGCCCCGCTGGAGAGGGTCATTCGGTCTCTACTTAAATGTTTCCACATGTTTGTGGCCTGATTTCTTCGAGGTCCTGACCCTGAGGACAGGTAGGATGGACCCAAGGCCAGAGCACCTTTCTAGTGATAATGTTAGATCTTTCGTGCTTCCTCAATCCAACTGGAAGTGCCCCCCGAAGTCACGGATTTGCTGGTGATGGGGATATGTCTTGAAAAGTCAGTTGCTCCTTGCAAACAATCCAAGTTCTTCCAAGTCACTGTTGTGGGCTGTCAGCCTCACAATTCCAGGAATGCCTCCCTCTTGCTGGAAACTCCATCACATTGACAACTGCTTTCTGAATTCCGAGAGCAGCTCCCCGTTCCACTGGTAATGAAATAACGGGGGTCATGGCTGCATTGACGGAGATGGAGGCTGCAGCAATTTGGTAGCAGCTAACACCCCAAATACCCCGAGCTTCATCTGTATTCATCCCCCCCAGTGCCGTGGATGGCTCCTGCGGACTCCAGTTATCTCAGCCTCCAAGCTAATAGAGTTAAACCAGCTGGTCAATTTAAACAGGAGCAGAACCAGTGAGATGTTACTGTATTCCGAGATGGTGCTAATAAACTTTAATAGATTTCAGCTAACAATTTGGTATAAATTAGACATCGCGCTGCTGCTGAGGTAATAACTTCTGGCACTAAATAACAGAAAATCAAGCTCTGTGATGTGCTTCAAAAGCATCTTCATCGAGCCTCTGAGATTCAGGCAGATTTCACTATTGATTACTGCTTACTCTTCCCCAAGCTCTAAGAAAACAACAAACTGCTCCAAAATACAACCCCAAAGGAGCCCAGAGTTTTTCTCTCACTGGTTCTGTAGCTCATTTATATGAAAAGCTCTCTATAATAAAAAAAATGGGAGGCCTCCAAATGAGTAAGTCAGGAGACAAGAGATTAGACAATCCTCTCAAGGGCGTGCAAATATTTGTTCATACTTTTCTGGAATCTTCCAGAATGTTCACCTGCTGAATTCATTTCAATTCAATTCTATTTTAACACTAGAATCTGTAATTAGCAAGCCCTGTAATTAGCTTGGGTTAGGCTCTAGAATCAATTGGGTGTGTAGCAAGGTCTGGACTTGGCAGTAGGGGAAAGTGTTCAAGTCCCAGCTATGACAATAATTATCCACGTGACCTTGGGCAAGGTGTTTAAACTTCGTAAACCTCAGTGTCCTCACCTGCCTGCCTTAAAGGGTTGCTGCGAGGTGGAAGGAAATGTGAGAAACCCTGTGAAAGTGTGTTATAACCTGGGAAGTGCTATCCGAATACAAGTTGTGAAATTCAATGGGCCACATGACTTTATGCTGGATTCTGAAGTTTAGAGATGCCATCACAATCTTCAGAAATGGTGGCACCATTCCTTGTTACAGACACATTGGTCCCTACCCACTGGACCTGGTCCCCACCTTACTCTCCCTCCACTCCAAACGTTTAGGATCTACGCAGACTTGGATCCATGCTCAGGGTCAGCACTGGAACTTCTGTGTTGGTCTTCACAGGGCTCAGGTGGTAGCTTCAAGAACAGAACCCTGCATGGGGGTCATTGCTATTGAAACATTTACCATATTTCACTGCATCTAAGGCACTTTTCTCCCCACAGTTTGGCATTTCTGGGTTGGGATTTGTCTCTGTCATCATCAGGCCAGAGTTTAATTAGCAGTACGTTTTTCTTTCTTAGTGGCAGACGATAATGTTGCATCTTACAGTTGAGGTCCTCTTAGACACACTGGACTATGGAACCACCTGTTTCAAGGCAGGAGCGCCTCTGGGTGCAGCAGAGAGTGGGGCCCACGACAGAGCATTCCTCTCTCACGGTGATATAATTGCCAAATTAATACCACTGCCATTGGAGTGTAGGCTGGCAGCAATAGCATATTAAGAAGTTTCAAATAACAGTAGCCAGTTGTCATCGTAGTATTGGCATAAAACTAGGTAGTTAATTCCTCAGTATACTCCCTTTACTATCTACCGCCGCGTTGGAAAGTCATCATAAAATAATAATAGCTAACATTTATTGAGTGCTCACCATGTGTTAGGCATCATGCCACACAGTCTAAATGTAGTGTGAGCCCATTTCAGTTTTGCAATTGCCCCATAAGGTAAGTACTATTATTATTGTCTCTTTACTTTGAGGACACGAAAGCTGGGAGAGCGGACGTCCTCACACAGGATCCCAAGGCTGGTGAGTGCTAGAGAGGAAGGTCACGCCCGGGTGGCCTGGCCCCAAAGCCCATGTACCTGTAGCCACTCTTTATTTCTCTTCAACAGTGCAGCCTTTTATTTCACACCAGAAGCTGGAAGTTCTCAAGGTCACACAACGAGGAGACGTCAGAACGGGGAGCAGGATCCAGATTCTTCTGATTCCCAGTCCAGTGCTCCTCTGCCTCCCTTGCTTCCTCAAGGCTTTGTCAACATCCAGAACCCACTGAAATTTCCCATCTTGGCATCTGACCCTCATCTCCAAGAGCAGGCCTCAAATAGTCCATGGGAAGGTGTAGTCGTCAAAGCTTGTCCAGAGGTGCTGATGCTACTCGGTAGATATCAACAATCGTGCGGCCCAGACATTACTCAGGAGCATCCAGCATTGTGGGCACAGAGGTGCCCATCTATGTACATTCATTACCATGGGCTTGTATTGTCACCACTGATGACCATCGGGTGACTGAACTAGAGCTGGGAAAATGCTGCTGGGCTACTTTTCTGAAATTGAAAGACTGGATTCTGAATGAGAAATCAGTTTCATCCCCTGTGTCACATCCCCTCAAGGCTATTGGTTGCCTGGAATGTTGTCCCACAAACTGTTCTCAGCCTGGGCATCTTGGTCCCTGTCTGGAGAAAGGGAACTGTGTATCTGGGGTTCAGGGGAAGAGAGGTGATTTCCCAAGCATGTCCATTTGTAGGTGGCACCCTGTGAATGTCCTAGCTATTAAATGTTTTTTTAAAGAAAAGATCTGAAGCCCTACCTTGAGCTCATGAGAAAATACTAAATACGTTGTAATCCGTTAGTGGAATCTGCCATGGGCACTGGATAAGGCGGTGCCTGTCTGCACATGGGCTGTGCATTCTCTGGACACCAGTCATGATGTGCATAATTTATGCCTCATGAAGACAGAGCTGCTTATTTTTCAGGAAGAAGATCCCGGGCAGTTGTCAGTGTTCTGCACATTTCCTGTTCTTCCTCAGAGCTCATCGTGGCTACTTGAGTGTCACGGAATGGTTTTCACAACTTCTCAGCTGCAGGAGGGAGAAATGCAAACCCAAGGCGATGGGCTTTGTGTCCGACCTCACTCCCTCCTGTTGCCTTCACTGAAGCAAGGGGGTGGCATCTTTTATGGCCCTCTGGGGGCCTCCTTTCCCGGTGTTCCCTAGAGCCGCTTCTTTCTCCCTCCTGCAGGAATTAGGTAGCAGTTGTGTGGCCCCTCCCGTTTGAGACCCCAGCCGCCAGCAGACTTTTAGGCAGAGAGAAGCGCAGGTGTGGAGACTCAGGGGGAGCCCGTTTTGATGCTCCTGCCTGGGAACACTGCCCTCGACAAACGCATTTGTTGCTCATACATTATCTGTTGGCTATTTAGCCCCGTGCCCATCTGTCGAGATGGCAGTGTGCCTGATCCCAGACCCCAAAGTCAGCTCCATTAAACCTAGGTGCCAATCACCGGTGAGCCGGCTGCAGGAGGCTTCACCCCTGGGGACCCTTCTCCTGCCCTTCCCTTGAGAATACTGAGGCCTCACGCCTGCTTCTGACTTTCTCACCTGGTTCCTCCCTGGACGTGCAGCCCCTTTGAAGATCCCAACTTGGGATGAAAAAGACTTGTCCTCTGGAGGACGAGGCCCAGTCTGTTTTTGGACAAGGGGTGGTGGTGGTGAAATTGAGGTGTGCATGAATTGCATGGGATCCTGCCTGCCTGCCTGCACAGGGACAGAGGGGGACATAAATGTAGAGTAATTAGAACCACATCCCTTTAAATTAACTCACATTATCAATAATAAATCAAATGTCTTTATGCCCCTCCTTTGTTCCAGAATGGGCTTGAAGGGACAGAGAAAATGCCAAGTGTCTGTGTAACCTGCAAACAAGGGCCCATTCCCATCTCACTGAGATGAGACACACTGAGGCCCCAAAAGGCACATGGTGGGGAGAAGGAAGATGATTAACTGTGGCTTGTGGTTGGCATGATGTCAGGCACATAGTAGACGCTCAGGCAAAGCTGTTGAATGACTGAATGACTGATAAAAGTCCCTTCACAGAGTTCCCGTGTAAATGAAATATGATGATGTAATTGTTTACACTATTTATTGAGCACCTGCTATATGCCAGGCACCATGCTAGGCTATTGGGAGACAGTGGTGAGCAAGACAGACAAGAGCTATAGTCCCATGGAGCTTATCTTCCATCAGATAATAGACAAAAGCAAACAAACAAATGCACAATGGAAATTGCAGAGCTCAATGACCATCGGTCCCTTTCTTTTGCTCCTATGGAAAGCAGCAAAATGGAGGTAGCTTGCATGCGTGCACATGGTAAGGCACATGCACCTGTGTTTGCTGGGTGGTTTCCAAGGAACCTCCCCCTTTAGAGACACATGCTCACGTGTATAAACATACACACTCTCACACATGCACACCATCCTCTTAGACTCAAAATTTTCCTGGAATATGCATTATTTTTTCTTATAAAACCTATAAGAGAAAGACCCATGTGATCTGACTGGTCATGTGGTCAAGGGTCCAGAGAGATCTGTTTGTTTGGAGACATTGCCAAGTCACTGCACCTCAGATCAGAACATCTGAGCATTTCTTTGTGGTCCCAAGACCTGTGTCTGCCTCTGGCTGCATCTGGGAAAGTATCTTGGCCTCTGGGTAATGTAGCCTTCTTTTTTAAAAATTGATTTCAGAGAGAGGAAGGGAGAAGGAGAGAGACAGAAACATCAATGATGAGTCATTGATCGGCTGCCTCCTGCACACCCCGTACTGGGGATCGAGCCCGCAACCTGGGCATGTGCCCTGGCTGGGAATCGAACCACGACCTCCTAGTTCATAGGTGGACGCTCTACCATGGAGCTGTGCCAGCAGGGCATCATGTAGCCTTCTATATCTAACCTAGAAAGCTACAGAGATGAAGGATGGTTGCTATAAAATCAGGGTATGTGAAAGCTGGGCATTGGGGGGATTCCAAAATGGGAGGTGAGTTGTACTCTAATTCTCTAAGATTTCATCTACCAGAGCTCTGACCTCCATGGCGGGTTAGATGCTCAGGAGTTAAAGGGTGGTGGGACCTGTGGTTTGTCCATATGGTTGAAGTCATTTGGGTGTCAGAGAGAATACTGTCTACAGTTGAGGGACTGCACTTAGGAAAACTTAATATTCAATGAGATGAAGACAGAGTCTCCTCTCTAGCATATTTGGACCACTCTGATATGTCTGAACCCAAATTACAATACACGAGTAGCCCATTATAGTGTTGCCATGGTGACCATCTCCAATTATGACCAGCAGGATTAAGAAGACAATGTCTGTAGAGCTCTCCATGGCTGGTGAGTGGGTGCCCATGGAGAGAGAGGAGGATCTGGGGTGGGGGCTGCTTCCAGCGTGCTGAGATGGAGCAGATCCTGAGCCCCAGGCAGCCTGCTCTGTGAAAGGTGACAGGGGCCATCTGCTCCACAGGTAGGGATCTTATCAGTCTTGTCCATCAGTATATCATCAGTAACTACAGCAATGCTGGTGCAAAGTAGGTACTCGATGAGACTGGATGGTGAATGAATGAATGAATGAATGAATGAATGAATGTTGTGACTTTTCTCTACCCCAAATGAAGCAAATGTGCTAAGAGTGTAATTGGTGCAGAGAAATGGTGGTAGTGGTGGTGATGGTGATGGTGAGGGGATATTTACTGTTAGACTAAGAGATAACACACTACCCTGGCTGGTTGCAAAAGCCCAGCATAAGTCAAATTGCCAAAGATAAAAAATCACTAGTGGGTTGAGAGTATCGGATAAACATACCGCTTCCTGCAAGTTTTGTAGCAGCATAATTTGGTGGGCTGGTTGAGTAAATTGTGGCCTGTCCCTCTCCTGGAATACCGGGCTGCCGTTTAAATGATGCTGTAGAAATATGTTCGTCAACAGAAGCTTGTGTATTCGTGAGGATTAAGTTAGGCTCCAGGTAACAGAAGGAAAAAAGTGTTGCTTCAACAAAAGAGGAGCGAGTTTCCTCCTAATGTGAACCTTCGGGGCTGTGATGGGGCTCCACAGGCCTCTGGAATTGCGCTTCGGGATTTCTGCCCTGTCAGGACTGGTAAAAACCCTTGGCACGGGGTAGCCTGAGAGAGCTTCAAGCAACACACTGGTTTCCTCGACACTGGGCCTTCTCACGCTTCTCAACACAGTTTGGGGTGGTTCTTGTTTGTGTGACTTGAGCAAACTCGGTGGTGCTGAGGAAGATCCAGACAAAGGGGTGGGGAATGGGGGACTCCAGATGATCACGACTGTCCCCCTGATTACGCCGCTCTTCATTTTTGTTGGCTCATTCACTTCCATTATATTCTCAATTAATAAACAAAGTTTGGAGAAACACATTATTTGAACTTTGATAGTAAATGAAATGCATATGTGGATAGTAAATCAGGTTTATTTTAGCATTTCCCAGCATATCCCTATGTGTAATGGTGTTGGGTGATCTCTGAGACACCAAGAAGTGTTTGTAAAGATTTTTTCCAAGCCCACATTTGCAGCCTTCTATGAAAGTGACGCAGCATTGGCCCATTAGGATGGACCCTGGAGCAAGGAAAACATCGCCAGTCTTACTGGAACACTCAATTCAATCAAATTAGATAGGAGAGCATCGCTTCAATACCAGCTTTGCAAGGCTATGGCCCCAAGCCAAAATCGCTGGCACTAAGTGTTGACTATGATTACATCTGGGAGGCAATAGAGTTCTGGGAATCTGGGTGGGGTATGAGAATTAGGGGGTCCCAAAAGACTGAAGTCAGTGGGGGAGATGGTGACATGTTAATGGCAGGCAGAGCCTGACTTACTGGGTAGGAAAGGGTTAGACACAGGACTAATCCTAATGGAGGTCAGAGCGCATTATCAGATTATGCATTTTCCCCAGTTCTGCTGAGATATAATGAACATATAGCATTGTATTAGTTTCAGGTGTATGACACAGTGATTCGATGTATGTACATATTGCAAAATTCCTACAATAATCTCAGTGCATAATTCAGCTTAGGTACCTGTGCACCCCTTGTCCGATCAGCTGCGGCTGAAGGGGGAGGCCCTGTGGGTTACAGGGACAGAGTCTTCGAGAAAAGGAAGGAAGGGATGCAGAGCAGGTAAAGTGATTTGCAGAGACAAGAATTTGCGTCTCATGTATTTACCCAGAAGGGGAAGCCGGAGTGTTGAGCCAGAAGCCTAGAGGGTGATTCCAGGGGAACAGAAATGCGTGCTCTGTTTTCCCTTCTAGTGGTTTCTCCATTTACTTCTCTAGCATTTTTCTAATTACTACCAGCAGAGCAATCGATACGAGGTTATCAACAATAGGGACAAGTTAATTAAGATGAGCAAATTAATCAGGTAATTAAGTGGCCTTCCCCGAGAAGGTGAGCCCGCGGAGGTGTTAGCGGCGCTGGGTCACGTCGGTTGTCTTTATGTGGGCCTTTAGGAATCACGGTAACTGGATCATGCCAGATGGGACAAAAGTGACTTATGTCCGTCATTAGCGAGCACACGTTTTCCTGGGCTCACCCGCAGTAAGTTCACGTTCCAACACAACTCCTAGCACGTTGGTCTCATCCTCACTGCATGGCCCTTTGTTTCAGTGGTGGGCATGGCGGTTAATAACCCAATACTTCTTTTTCTCCTATTACCCAATAAACAACACTCCAATCTATCTCTGCTGGTCCAGCTTAAAGACTACATTTCCCAACTTCCCCTGGACCTAGAAAGTAGCCAATGATTAAGTGGTTTTTCTGGGGTCCTTTGAAGAAGTTGACCCAGCTGGGATATAGGCCCTTTCTATTTCTGTCACTAAACTTTTCAGTCTAGGATTTCCATTTGGTTCTTTTTTTAAACCTTTATTACTTTACTGGATTTTCTACTTTTTCCATTTGTTTCAAGAGACTTTATAGTTGATTGTTGAAGCACTGTTATGATGGCTGCTTTTACACTTCTTGTCAGATAGTTCTTGCCCAATTCATTTCAGGGCTGGTGTTGGCGGTTGTCTTTTCTCACTCAAGTTGTGATTTTCTTGGTTCTTGGTATGATGCTTTAATTGCATCCTGGACATATTTGGCTTTTATTGGTAGGAGAGAGACTCTGGGTACTGCTTAAATCTTCTATTGTAGCAGACTGTTTGGGTTCAGCGCATGCTGTTGTGGGCTGGCAAGAGGTGGAGCTGAGATATGATCCCAGGATGAACATGCCCAATGACAATTTAATTTTCAGAGCCTTTGTGGTCTTATTTTGGTCTGCTTGATATATGTAGTGCTGCTGGGGCCCCCACTGGTCTCTAGTAGAGCTGCCTGAGGGGACAAAGGGATTTCCCCAGGCCCGCGGAATGGTGGCACTTGGCGGGGAAGGAGACTCTCAAACCACTGAGACAAAGAGGGTTCCTGGGTTGCTTGTTGGAGCTGGATCCCTCTCAGTGGGGTTGTGGAGTTTCAAGCGCCATGAAGAAGGGGAACAGTTCTCCTGACTGCTTATTCTGGGGGCAAAAAAGTAGAAGAAACCTTGTTCTGTTGATTGGAACCCACCACACCAGCTTTAGACCAACTATCTCTGCTCTTTCCTTATGTAAGAGAGTGTTCTATCCTATTTCAGCCACTGTTACTTGCGTTGCCTGTAACATGCCACGGAGCTTAATCCTAATTGAGATGGTATCTAAAGAAGGGACGGACAGAACTGCTAGTCCCCACAGTCGGCTGAGCCCTGCTCCCCCAGGCGGAGCAACTGGCTGGTGCGGATGCCTATGGCCTCCTCCTCGGCTGCCGCCTCCGCTCGGAGTCAGAGAACACCTTCTAGAGCCAAGGGACAGAGTGACTGTGCCCAAAGAGTTCACAGCCAGGCGAGCTTGAGTCTGAATCCAGCTTCATCACTCAATGGCTTTGGGACCTCCTGCAGTTACTTCACTTACAACTATAGAACAGGGGTACAGTAACTGTGATGATTTAAAAAATATAACTCACATAAGGCACCCAGTTGATAGTAACTTTATTATCATCATTGTCGTCACCATTTCTATCACCTTCCACCTAGAGCAAACATTAAGAGGAATTTTATAAGAAATGAGTTACATAAAATACGGCACCTAAATAGTTAAAGCTAACGTTTACAGGGTTCTTCCTATGAGCCAGGCACCGGTTGCACACCCTGTGCTCACTCATTTACTCCACGCGAACCGATGGGGCGGTTATAATCATAGCCTACCCGGTGGTTATCATAATGCTAACCACCGTCCTTCAGTGAGCTGAGGAGCCTGGGGCTCAGAGGCTGAGACTCTGTCAGGTTCCCAGGGGCAAGAGCGGAGCCGAGATGCTATCCCAGGTCTGTCCAACTCCAGAGAGAAAGCTTGTAGAGAACAGGAAGAGCTATATCAGAGTTTTGGCTTTGAACAATTAATTCACTTCATTCATTCATTCATTCAGCCACTTAGCCTTTCAGGGGGTATTTGTTGAGCTCTATGCCAGCCCAGTGTTAGACTCTATACATACAGAGATGGGCACGATATGGCCGTGCCCTTAAAGGGCTTCTAGTGTAGGAGACAGAGATGTAAGGAAATGTGCACCCTAAAAACTTGGAGCTGTGTCGACATATGTATGCATGGGGTTCATGTGGGGCACGCAGCAGAAGGCAGCCCGTTCTAGGGGACGGGGGTCCGCCCTCTAGCTCAGAAAGCCCAACTCTGCATTCCCTGAAAGGTCTATTTTCTAACGGAATCTGGAAGGATCTCCGTTTTCCTGTTTGGCTTGTGGCAAAGTGTGTGACAGCACTTACCAAATCCTACCTGAGAGGACTTTAGTTGGCTGTGAATGGAAGGGACTGTTGCTGTCAGTTTAAAGCCAGAAAGCACGAGAGGTGCCTCAGCAGACCTGGTACTTCCTTTCCCGGGGCCTTCTGTGTTTGCTTGGGGCGTCCCTGACTCCTCACATTTGCCTTTTCTGCTCACAGCTTCCAGCAGTAGGTGTCAGTTGGTTGGATTAATGAGGAAAAGTCCATGTGGCAAGAAAGATAGAAATCAAGTAAGACCACCAGAGGCTGAGCTGAGATCGAAAGGCAGATAGATGCCCTTGAATCCTCATGGGGCTGTGCTGGTCATTTCTCTTTCTCAAAAGCAAAATAAGTTAAAAACTTCGTCTCTTTGAAAGACACTATGAAGATCATGTAAAGAAAAGCCATAGGCTGGGAGAAAATATTGCAGTACATGTAGCTGACAAAGACTTGTATCTAGAATATATAAAGAACTCCTACAGCTCAATAATAAAAGGCAAATTACCCGATAAAAAAATAGACAAAAGATTTTAACAGACAATTCACAAACGGCCAGTAAGCACGCAAAAAGATGCTCACGGTCTTAGTCACTAGGGAAACGTAAACTAAAACCAATATGACACACACTACGCATCCACTGGGATGGCTCAACTGAAAGACACTGGGAAACCAAGGGTTACGAAGGATGTGGAGCGGCTAGAATTTCCATACATTGCTGGCAGGGCTGTAAAATGGTATAAACACTTTAGAAACTAGTTTGGCAGTTTCTGATAAAGTGAAACATTCACTTCCCTTATGACCCAGCAATTACACTCATGGATATATACCCAAGACAAATGAACACTCATGTCTACAAAAAAAAAAAAAAAAAATGTAGCCCTGGCCAGTGTTGCTCAGTGGTTAGAGTGCTGGCCTATGTCCTGAAGTGTCAGGGGTCTGATACCTAACACTTCGGGGCTCGTGCGAGAGGCAACCAGTCACTATGTCTCTGTCACATCTCTCTCTCTCTTTCCCTCTCCCCCCTCCCTCCCTTCCACTCTCTCTGAAAAGCAATGGGAAAAATATCCTCATGTGAGGATTAGCAAACAAACAAAAATCTAAAAAAAAAGTTTACAAGCATTTCATAGATTTTACTGCTTATGTTTTCTTCTAGGATTTTTATGGTTTCTAGTCTTGTCTTTAATCCATTTTGAGTTTATCCTTGTGTATTGTGTAAGAAGGTGGCCTCGTTTCATTTTTTTTGTACGTGTCTGTCCAGTTTTCCTAACACCATTTATTGCATAGGCTGTCTTTGCCCCATTGTAGAGAAAGGAAACTAATTCACATTACAGGCGTCAGAACTATTACGTGCACCGCTCGCCGGCGTCGAGGCCCGTGAACGCTCCGGTCCAGTCCTGAGCTCTGCCTCGGGGAATCACCCAAACCCAAATGTCAGCACTCGAGCGTCACTATTTCTTCAGCCTCCTTCCGAGGTGTAGCCCTGGCCAGTGTTGCTCAGTGGTTAGAGCGCTGGCAGTGAGAGCAAACCCACGCTTCTTAGTAATTATGGAAAACACAAGCGCTCGCTCGCTGGTAGAGGGACAGGTTTTCCCCTGCAACCTTCCGAGCTCCAGCTCAGGCCCCTGACTTTTGCTCCACTCTCCCGACGAGGGAGAAGCCCGCCCGCCTCCAGCCTAAAGAAAACCTGGAGATGGGAACGCTCCTTAAGAAGCGCTGCTGGTGCCAGTAAAAGAACAATGTTGTGTATTGTGAACACGAGACTTGATGAGGTCAGAACCACCCCGGGGACACGAAAATATATATTTATGTAAGAGGCAGTAAAATTTGTCTGCAATTAAGTTTTACCCAAACCCTCAAATCTGTTGTTTGGTTTTAAGCAGATGTTGAAAGGGTTTATCCTGGATTCCGTCTTTATTGATAGGATGTCTTTTGATCTGCAGCCAGAGAAGAAATCTGGATGTTATTTTGGATTTGGAAATTTTCTTTAAATAAACATATTAGTTAAGTATGTAAATCTGCTATCATCACTTCGGTCATATTGCCAGAGTGGGAAACATCTGCGGCCTGGTGTCAGCCGACTTATTAATTCACACTTAGAATACGTTTCACCCAGGTTATTGCTGAATAATGTTGCCTTGATTGCCTAAGTCAGCTGTGGCTTCCCTACAGTTCCTTACAAGTTTGAGGTTTAAATTTTGACTCATGAGAAATCCACCGAGCAGTCTGGGCCTAGGCTTCCTGCCCTTCGGGATTGATTTCAGAAATTAATTGTTAACATTGTGGATTATGAATGGTGGAGATCTGTGTTATTTATCTGAACTGGCCAGCGTGTAATTCCGGGAAGGGATTATATGACCTCCTCCTGGTAAGCACTGAAGTGGGGTCATTCATACAACTTTCTGCCATAAAGCTCTTGCCACTTTATGGAAGCGCCTCTCCCTCCAGTTAAAGTGATACTCTATCGACTTCCACCTTTAAGTCCAGAGTGAATCATCCTGTCCGGTGGGCTGGTGGGTGATGAACGGCTGCGGCCTGGCCTTCTCACTAATACAGGTAATAGAGCATATAAATCCAGGCAATCTTCTGCTCCTTGCACGCTCCCAGGTCAGGAAACGAGCCCCAGGGAATGGATGTTTGGAGAGCACCTGAATGAATGAAGACTTTGTGCTCAACAGAGAAGATGGTTCCAGGCATTGGTTGACCCAGCAGCTGAAATTCAAGTTCCAAGGCCCAGGGAAAGTGAATTGTGGGGAAGAGGGATTTCAGAGCAGCTGTGTGCATCTGCCAAAAGACCTCCTCTGTGTATTCGTGAGGGTAAGTAGCTCTCGCTACCGTAACAGAGAGCCCACCAATTTCAATGACGTAAGAGCGTGAGAGTGTATTTTAGTTAATATTCCTGTGCAGTGTCTGTCAGCTGGGGTGGGAGTGGGCGCTTCGCTCTAGTCATTCATGGATCAGGCTCTTTCCATCCAGTGGCTCTGCTCTCCCAGGGCTTTGGAGTCCTCCACCTGGCTGACAGCATGGAGGGAGATTTTTATAAGCCTGCAGTGGTCATTGTTCACAACCCAGTCACATGTAACTGTAAGGTGAACTGGAAAATACAGTCCAGCTGTGAGCCCAGGGAAAAACATTTGGTGCACACTTAGTCTTATAATGGGCATCTTGGCCATAAGAATGGCAGCAACAGAAATAATAGCTACAATAGCTAGCATTTATGGGTTGCTTAATATGTGCCAAACCCTGAGCCACATGTCTTGCTTGCATTATCTTGTTTAATGTTGTTCTTCCCATTTAATAGGTGAGTAAACTGAGGCTGAGGGCGCTGAAGTAAAATCCTGAGTCACGTGACTGTAGACAGTGCAGCTGAAACCCAAGCCCAGAGTGGGTCTGACTTCAGGTCATGTGATCTCAGTTTCTCCCCCTTAACCACGTCTTCAGGTGCCTCTGGCTGCTGTCGGCAACCCTGTCCCCACCCTTTTCCTCTGACCTGGGCTGCAGAGGTGCCTCCTTCTTGCTGAGACCTAGAAAAGTAGCATCCTAATTAAATCCCCTCCCATTGCCATGAGCACCCAGGGAGCCCTAGGAGGGGAGACACGCTGTGGGGCCGTCAGTCGTGAACAGCACGGGGTGGGAAGTGGGTAAGGCTGGTGCCACAGAGGTTTTCATCCAAAATATCGCTGGAGTTATAATTTTCCCCTTTACACGCAGTGAAGTTTAACGAACATTTAGATGACCCCTCAAGCCCCCAATGATTCTAAAAACGGCGCCGTTTCATTCTTTGTTTTATCCCAAACTTATGCTTTCTGGACCAACTTAATTACTCCCCCCTTCACTGTCTCCCCTCTCTTCCCCTCCCCTCTCCCCCCTTTCCTGGATCTAGCTACTCCTCATATTTCCTCCCTCCCCCTCTGCCTTCCTTTCATTTAATAAATATTTTCTGTGCACCTACTTGTTACCAGATACATAGTAGTAACCGAGACAGCCAATGCCTCTCCCTTCGTGGTGCTTACATTATTTTTCCCCAACAAACTAAAAGTTTTAATTTTTGTAAAAATATTGTTCATGTGAAGAGGGGTAAGAATCTCAAAGTAGTTTCACAATGTGGGTAATGAGGAAATTCTACTAAGCTCCCCAGCGAAGGGACTTCTTTCCAGAGACCAAGTACGTGGGCACAAACCCAAACCACGCACAGAACATAGATAACTACATGCTTTGGAACATTTGGGGCTCCTCTAAATAATGAAACCCATGCGTTTTAAATTCGTGGGTGCTTAGGGTTTTCTGCACATGGCACAAGGCCTGTCCCCCTACTATTGCAAGCCTGTGGCCTACGTTGCTAATTGATTGCAGCGCTCTGTGCCCTGAACTCAGATGCAGCCTCAGAATCTTTGTCAACACAATGCTGTGGGCAGCCGCCGCGACACCAGTGACTGCATCGGCCACGAACCCCCTTAGCACCCTCAGGGCGCTGTGCGCCCACTGTCTCCAATACGGACCCGCAACGGTATTGAACGTGCTTGTGCCTGGGCGATGCTTTTTACGCACAGAGACGTATATATTTGAACGAAGTGAAAAGTAATGCGAAATCGCTAACTGGGATGAAAGCAGAGCTCAGGGAAAGAGTCGGGAGGAGGCAGCGCGAAAGCAGGTCCTTGTTGTGCCTAGGGAGCCCCCTGGAGTTGGAGCCCGTGTCCCCAGGCGAGGAGCCGGGACGGCAGCCCCTGGGCCCGGCCCCCTGCCTGTCCTGGCAGCCGCGCCCGGTGGGCCGATGAGGGCCGAAGCAGAGATGCGAAGCAGAGGTCACTGCGCTTGAGGTGTCGCTCCGTCACGGGGCCCATACTGCAGAGCCACCCCACTTGCGGCTCTGTCCGTGCGGCCCTGGCGGAGATGGGGAGGCGTGAGCCACTGGCTGGATACACAGGGCCTGCTCGCCCTGCAGGGAGGGGCTGGAGTGAGAGGAGGTATTTCTGCCGGGGGCAGAAGAGACGGAGTTCGCAGCAAAGAGCTGCTGTCAGGGTGGTTGAGTGGCCAGAGAGCAAGGATTCCCAGGAGCCCAAATAAAGATTCTAATGTTCTGTGTGTGTTTGTGTGGGCACGTGTGCTTTTGGGGGGCTGTCCCCCGCCCCCCAGGTGATTTGAAGGACACCTGCTCTCCCAGCAAATGTGCTCAGTCATGAACAGAGAAGAAACCAGTGATGTGCTGAGGGGGGCTGGGTGGGGGTGGGAGCGGGCCCCCCAGGGTGCAGGCCGCAAAGGGCGCATAGGCCATAGGAAATGAAAAACAATGGCAACTTTGGCTAAAAGTTGTTTTACTTTTTATTATAACCATACTCCAGCAGTTCCAAACTACTGTCATCCCCAGTGCTATGCCACTGAATAGCACACTTGAAGCCTAAAGGTCCCTTGGGGCAATTAACCCCTGTGGTTGAGATCGGTTTCCTGCCCCCTTTCTAGCATTACCCCTCCCCCGCCTCACCCATTACGAGCCCCAGGGGATGTGAAGGTTTATGAGGCACAAACTCCAAAGACCTAGTAAGGACGAATTTGTTGTAAAAACAATATTTTATTTTATTAAGTAATTATTTAATGATTGTTTTCTTTCTCGAGGCTGTTTATTTATTTTTCTTTCATTTGAAAAGTATTTATTGAGTTTTTACTATGTGTCAGGACAGGCGCTGGGCATGAGTGGATACAACACAGTAGACAAGACAATGGCATGGAGCTAACACTCTAGAACAGGACAAAATACATAAATGGAATGATTTTAATAGTCACTGAATAGATTTTTTAAAATCCAACTATGTGCTGTCTATAAGAAACTCACTTTGGACTTAAGGACACACATAGGTTAAAAGGTGTTCTACGGCCCGGCCGGGCCTGGCTCAGCGGTTGGGCGTCAACCTAGGATCCAGGCGATTGGGGTTCGATTCCCGGTCAGGGCACATGCCCCGGTTGTGGGCTTGATCAATGACTCCCTCATCATTGATGTTTCTATCTCTCTCTCCCTCTCCTTTCCCCTCTCTGAAATAAAAAAGATATATTTAAAAAAAAAAAAAAGGTGTTCTATGATAATGGTAAGCAAAAGAGAGCAGGTGTGGCTCTATCTATATCCGAAAAAATAGACTTTAAGTCGAAAACTGTCACAAGAGACAAAGAAGGACATCATATAATGATGTAAGGGCCAATTCATCAAGGGGCTATAACCATAAGTACTATATATGCACACAACATCAGAGAACCTAAAATATAAAGCGAACATCGACATAACTGAAGGAGAAATAGACAGCAATACAATAATAATAGGAGCCTTTAAAACCCCACTATCAATGATGGATAGAACATCCATACTCAGGATCCAAAAGAAAACAGAGGACTTGAGCAACCCTGTAGGCCAAACGAACCTAACAGACATGCCGACATACCCATCCCACCCAGCAGCAGCAGATACACGTGTTCCCAAGCCATACACAACTTTCTCCAGCACCGATCACGTGTGAGGTCCCAAAGCACGTCTTAACAAAGTTAAGAAGACTGAAATCATATCAAGTGTCTTTTCTGACCACAATAGAGTGAAACCAGAAATCAATAGCAGAAGGAAAATTGGAAAATTCAAAAATATGTGGAAATTAAACAGCACAATCTTGAGCAACCACTGGATCAAGAAAGAAATAAAAAAGGAAATTAGAAAATACCTCGAGGCAAATGAAAACACAACCTACCAAAACTTACGGGATGCAGCAAAAGCGGGAATAAGAGGGAAGTTTATTGCAACAAATGCTTACATTAAAAAGGAAGAAAGATCTAAAAATAAACAACCTAACTTTATGCCTCAGAGAGCTAGAAAAAGAGAACACACCAGCCCCAAGTTAGCAGAAGGAAGGAAGTGACATAAACAAGATGGTTTTCGCTAACGCGAAGTGCAACGAAGGGGAACATTCTAGAGTAATGAGGTAGAAAGTGACGGGCAGGGGCAGGTCTGTACTGGATAGGTGATCAAGGATGACCTCCCAGGGGAGGTGACATTTGAACTGAGACTCGAAGGGTGGGAAGGAGCCTGCCCTGGCAGGAAAAAACAGCGAATGCCGAGATTCAGAGGCAGGAACGTGCCTGGCGTGTTGGAAGAAATGAAAGCAGGCCTGTGCAGCAAGGAATAGGGGGGCCTTTTCAGGGGAGAAGTTGAAGAGTTGGGGGTGGCCATGTAGGGTCATAAGGCCATGTTGTGGAGTTTGCATTTTATAATACAAGCAAGGGGATGCGCGAGCAGAATTAAATTGAAGCTCTTCCCCACTTTCCTCCTTCCCCCCGAATTCTTCTCTCTCCTTTACCACGTTTATGTTTACTGGCTTCAACGGGCTGTGCTTCTTCACACACCAGTTTCCCTCTCTCCTCCAAGCTTACCTGCCCTGCCTTTGCTCTGTTCATTTATTTGCTTTCTGAACGACTTCTCGTTGGCATCCCATTTCCCAGCACGGTGTTCTATTCTGCCAGGCTGGTGAACTGATGAGAAGGGAGCTTGAATGGCTCCAGGCCTCATTCTGACCATCGCCAATCGTCAGAAAGGATACCAGTTGTCTAGGTTGGAGGAGATCAACCAAATGGACCCAGGCCTCCCTTTGCTCCTGAATGGCATGTATCGCCTTGGATTTTTCTTTGTGCCTTCTTGGAGAAAGAGGAGGGCCTCTGAGTGAGGGGTGAGGAGGGAGGGAGGAAAGGTTAGGAGCTGTTGAGGCTGGGAGTCTAGAGAAAAGAGTGAAGGGCAGCCAGTGGTTCCCTCGCCTGACCTCTGGGCTGAGAGAAGTTCCCTCTGTTCTACCAAGTTGACTTCTCTCTTCAGTCTTCCACAAGGTCTTTGAGCTTCTGACCTTTGTCTGTGGATTTGAGGAAAAAACACACACAACCATTTAAGAACTTAAAATATAAACTCACCTGGGGTACAGAAAGTCTGGTTATTCTCTGATTAAAGAATAAAATTACTGGTGTTTGCTCTCTCACTCTACACACACACACACACACACACGGTCACACAATTTGTCAGCAGTTAGTGGGCATTGCTTGCTAGATTCCACTTCGACACAGGTGGATGTTCTGTCTTTTTACTGGAGTGAAATATGACTTCTACAGAGTCCCTGCTTTAGTTTCTTTTTTGGAAAAGGGAAATAAATTATAGGTATTATGCAGCAAGTTATAGCAATGAATGGATGGAGTCCAAAGAGATGAGGGGCAGGTGGATCTTGGCTTCTTGCCTAGAAAAAGTACATGTCTTTTATTTTAGAGAGAAAAAGATGATAATTCCAGGTTTCTATAGCAAGGAGGGCAGAATTGAGCCCTGATTTTTTCTGGAGTCTCCTGAGGAAGAAAGCTCAGTGTAGTTCCTTCAACCCTGAGAATACATTAGATATTCAAGCTAATCTGTCTCAACCTATTGTGATGGTTGGAGAAGCCCCTTAAATTTTCCAGATTTCTTGGATAAGATAAGCCCAGTACACCATGATCTCCTCAGAGATGACTTTGGAGATTCAAGGGTAAATATATGCTTTGCTTTTCAAAATAGGCCTTGAGAATCTGTCAGTATTACACAGTCATTAAGAATTTATTGATTCACCCACTCTTGGTTCCAGATCAGACAGACGGGACCTCTGACAATGTTACCTGGTTGGGGAATGAAGGCACATCTTTATAGTAATACGATTCTTTTCATTTCAGGTTACAGAAAACCCAGACTAAAACAAAAAGATAAATTATTGATTCATGGAAGTGAAAAATCCAGGATTGGGGTTGTGTATCGGTTGGTTATTGATAAGTAATAGGCCACCTCACCATATGGTAGCTTAAAACAGCTGGTGACTTAGCTCAAAATCTGTGGGCCCGCAGTGTAAGCCGGGCCTTTGGATGTTCTTCCCGTCTCCCCTGGGCCCCCTCACCCCTCTGCAGCTGTGGATGGGCTCGGTGGCAGGGCTGCTGGTGGGGAACTGGGGTACCCAGCTCTCCTCCACATCGTCACTACTCCTCCAGCAGGCGAGCCCAGGCTTGGTGGCAAGGTGGCAGGATTCCGAGAAAGAGCGAAAGGGTGTGCCATCACTTCCCCTGCCTGCAATGGCCAAAGCAAGTCACAGGCCCGGTCCTTATTCAAGGGGCAGGAATCGTTTTCATCTCTTAACACTCTCACTGAGAGACTCTGCGAGCTCCCGCTGCAAAGGGAAGTGTGAGAAGTTGTCTCTGTGCTTCCCCAGCCAAGGGCTTTAAGGCCGGCTCCGGGCAAGGCTGTGTGGGCTGGAGCAGTGCCGTCGGTCTGCTCTGTTCACTTCAGCCTCTGCCGGCTGTTGGCACAGCAGTTGCAGTGCCCACGCTCAAGTCTCGGGAAAGGACAGACCTCCGGTCACTTACTGCTTCTCCGTCTCACAGACCATGTGGCTGTGACTAGGCCATCTCTGTGGCCAGGGGCGTGCAGGGCACTGACCGGCTCAGGCTGGCCCTGCTCCACCCTGGCACTGGGCATGGGGCCCTAGGAGAAGCAGCAAGGCTTTGAGCAGGGGAGTGACGGGACCTCAGGTGAAAATTGGTGGCTCTTTCCAGGTAAAGGAACAGGCTGTGCTGGTGGCAGTGATAATAGGGGGACGCCAGCAGACATCCACAGCGTGCCCGTAACAGAACATGGTTCATTCGCTGAGCCGCCCTTTGCTGCATCCATAGGTCACGCAGTGAGTTAGGTGAAGGGCCATGCATCCAGATTTGAACCCAGGCATTTAGATACCACATCCTGCATTTTGACCCGAATTATTTTTCCCAACACTGAGCATAACTCTACACAGTGTGAGCGATAGACGGTCCTGCCTGGTGCGGCTTTTATTTTGTAATAGGAATGCCACCCCGACGGCAGCTTTGGCTTTTTGTAACCATCTTCTACGTGTTGCGGGATCAATGCACTTTCACATGCTTGCCCATTCACCGAGGCATTATCTCCCCAAACTTCTTTGTCCCTGCTTATATTTGTCAACTTTACAATCCTTTTATTGCCAGCAAAGGCTTTGGGAAGCAACAAGTAAAAGCAGGGATTATAAAAGGATTCCTATTAAAACGTGCTTCCTTTGAGGCGCCGAGCACAATGCCCTCCGTTCTCCCCTTGTGAAAAGATGTGTTTTCTTGTTTAATTAGAACAGACCTCCATTCCATTAGAAGAGGGCAAGTAGGGCAGCAGGCCTGAGACTCCGGGCCCCAAGGAAGAAAGGGTTATTTATTTCGGCTCCAGCCCACTTCAGAGCGCACGCAACTTGGTGAAACCGCCCGTCATATTCTGAGATGCATGAATGCGTGGAAAGCCACGTAGTGATTGGCCATAGTCTCCATTTTGTTGTTGGTTTTTGTTGTTGTTACTTTGCAATTAAAGCTTGCGTTGGAGAAGTGCAAAGCCAAGTACATCAATTAGGGTCCTAGCAGGAAACAGATGGCACACTCAGTTTGGATAATTCGAGGGGAGCTTGGTAAAGAGATTGTTTGCAGAGCCGTGAGCAGGGTTAAAGGAAACGACGTGGGACTCTGTTGTACCCCGGTGTCAGCAGCTGTGGGGGACTGACTCGCTTAGAACAGGGCTGGCAGACCGTGGCCCATGGGCCACATCTTGCCCACTACCTGTTGATGAAAATAAAGTTTTATTGAAACACAGCTATGCCCCCTTGCTTATGTACAGGGTGGGGCAAAAGTAGGTTTACTGTTGCGAGTACACAAAACACAGAGCTTATTCTTTTATTATTATTATTTTTAACATGTCTTTATTGATCTCAGAGAGAGGAAGGGAGAGGGAAAGAGGGATAGAAACATCAGGGATGAGAGAGTCACCGATCTGCTGCCTCCTGCACCCCGGCCCCCCAATTGGGGATCGAGCCTGAAACCCCAGGCATGTGCCCTGACCTGGAATCGAGCCGTGACCTCCTGGTTCATAGGTTGATGCTCAACCACTGAGCCACACAGGCTGGCTTGTATTATTATTATTATTTATTAATTATTGTATTATTTTCCACATGAACAGCTGTGAACCTGCCTTTGCCCGCCCTGCACTGCCTGTGACTGCTTTCACATGCCAAAGGCACAGCCAAATACTTGCGTCAGAGGCTGTATAGCCTGCAACACCTCAAATATTTATTATTTGGGCCTTTATAGAAAAGATTCCTAGGAGAGCCCAGACAAGATATGATGAGAGCTGGAACTTCCTTAAATTTTGCACGTGGCCGCCTCACTAGCCTCACACTGGTCTCGGCCTGGCTTGCCGACCCTGGATCCGGAGGGGAGCTCTATGAAGAAGGCTACCCGGCAGGTGCGGTGGCTTTCCGGAGACAGATGCACCCAGCCCGGGGCTGCTCTGCAGACCGGGAGGTGGCTGGCGAGCCTCACTGCCTTTGTTTCAGCCTGTCTCTCAAGCCCTCACATGGCCTCAGGCCCTTGGAAGGCTCCGGGCCAGGATGCCAGTTAAGAGGGTCCATGAAGATCAGCATCTTGGGCACTGAGTAGCATGGAGAAGGAGGAGGAGATTGTCCTGGGGACAACCGAGGGCAAGGAAGGAAAGAAGTGAGAGAACCTGCTCAAGATCCAGCCACTGCAGAGTCGCAGTCTGGCACGGCAGGGCCGGTGCTGATCGCTCAGCCCCAAGAAACTGCCTTATCAAGATTTCAAGTTGCGTTAAATACACACATTTTTTATTTGTAAGTTCTACTCAGCAAAGCAGGAAAAAATTGGAATAAAAATGGAATCCAAGGAAGGAAAGTTGCCTCCTTGTTTATTCAAACAACACTCATTGTACCCTCCAAAGGAGAAGACGCATCCCAGGTCTGAGCTCTACAGAGGCAGGGTCGACCCTACCCTCTACACCCACACATCACAATTATTATTAAATGATGGTTCTGCGATCGTTTACTTAAAGCCTGTTTTCCAAATGTGGGCTCTGTGGTTCACTGATCTATCCCCACACCCAACCCAGTGTCTGGCATACAGCAATTGTTCAATAAATATATGTCGAATGAAGACTATGTGAGAGACCTTGAACTTGAAAATAGCACAGGATGTCTATGGGATGGAGAGCAGAGAAAATGGCAAATGACAAGCATGGAAAGTAGTAACAGGAGAGTCCTCTTATCAGGAGCCCTCTTATCGGCAGGGTTGAAATGAGGAATGATTTTAAAAGACACATACTTTAAATATTTAAATTTTTTCTTAATTCAACACACACACACACACACACACACACACATTTTGCCAAGCATTTTGCCGAGCATTTGGTGTAGGAGGACTTGGGCCTTTTTTTAAAGGCTGCATTACATTGCTCGGGGTTCTAGAGTATCCTTCTTCCATAAAGCACACTCACAATGTATTACCTGAGTTTCAGTGTCATTTTCTTTAAAATGGAATATGAAAACTTTCGAGACTAAAAGCACATTCCAGGGCTGTTTCTGTATCATTCTTCACAATTTTCCTCAATTTTTGACAGATTTGCCAACACTCTGTAGTGACTTCCTTTATCAAATATTTCCAAAGCATCCAATCTAGTTTTCACAGAAACACCTTTTCCTTCGTTGCTCACATTGCATTAATGTACATATCACAATAATGAATGTGACTGAAATTAGCGGGTTTGTGGATGCACATGCTGGGTTCCTAGTAAAAATCATAGCAACTCAACCGATGAGGGAGGGACCAGGGACACACTGGAGAGGAGCCTGCTTGCCCTTGGCCTGCAACCTGCTGGGAGCATGGGAAGTGTGCTTGACAGGCTGAAGGGAGAGCTTTGGTAGATTTGGTGGATTAAATGGGGTTTATTTAAGAGAGATTCTACTGTATGTAAAAGAGCACTCAGTATTTTTGAGCTCATGTTGCAAAGGACGGTCCCTTCATCAGTGACGTTTACCCTTCTAGCCTCTGACAACTCACAACAATCCCAAGAAAGACAAACCCAACGCAGAGAGTGGAGCCGCAGGCAGTGGACCACAATGGGGCTGACACTCTGGACTTTCTCTGGTGGTTTCTGCCCCAGCACAGACCCTGAGCAGTCATCTGCTGGCCAATATACACACCCATTTTCCTTTGGCCTGATTTTTGCCCAATTACTTGGATCTCCCCCCTCCCCCGACTGGTGAGGGAAAGGAAGCTTGAGTCCAGAGCTAGAGGTGCTGCTCTGGGGCTTGAGTTAACTGAAGGGCAGGAGCAGCTCCAGCCCTTCCTTGGAGGAAATATTCTGTGCTGGAGGGAAGGGAAGGTTAGCCATCAGGTGACAGGTGTTTCAGGTGACAGGTGTTCCAAAGCTAGCACTGCTACTTATAACCTTGGTGACTTTGGGCAGGGCACTTGAACGTTTATGTCTTTATTAAAGTAAATGATAACTAATAACTATGTAATAAATAACATCCATGCCCTACCAGTTGTCTGGAGTGAAAAAAATGCAGTGTACAGGTGTTACATATTTCCCTCTTCTTCCCTCTCTCCCCCTCCCTCCCTCCCTCCCTCCCTGCCTCCCTCCCTCCCTCCCTCCCCCTCCCTCCCTCTCCCCTTCCCTCCCTTCCCCTCTCTCCCTCTCCCTCCCTTCCCCTCTCTCCCTCTCCCTCCCTCCCTCTCCCTCCCTCTCCCTCCCTCCCTCCCTTGCTGGCTCTCACTCTTGTCTTATGTTCTTAGATAAAATGTCGTACAGTGAAGCTACAGTCTTTAAAACCAAGCACAACCCCATCTCTTACCAGCTCGCAGGCCACTTTGGGCACACCACTTAACCCCGTTGTCAGGCGCCTTACGTAAAACAGGTGTTTATTGTGAAGATAAAATAATACGTGGACAAAGGACAAACGTCTGTTTCCTTCCTTAATCCGTCAGGTTCTCCTTTCTCCTTCCTCTCCACTAAAAACATTCTCCTTGAAGGGAGCAGTGAGGGCTTGGGGGGCAGGTGTGGGGCTGGAGACAGAAACCATTTCTGCTTTTATCACACCCTCTACCTCCAGCCACGTCTTCAGAGGACACGGCCGAGGAAGCCAGAGTCAGCCCTGAGCACGCGAGGTCATCTCAAGGTCACCTCAAGGTGCTGAGCGTTTCCAGGGAATGCTTCTCCAGGTAGCTGCTATGCGGGCTCCAGAAAACCCTCTCCCTGGGGGGCCTGCCTGGGCCGCTGTCCTCCCGGGAGGGGCGCTGTGGGATCCGCCGTGTGAGCGCTTCTCGGCCTCTGCGAACATCCCAACTGCTGGGGACTGTGCGCTCCTGACGGGCCCCCAGATGACCCCAAGGCTGCTGGTCTCGGGACCACACTGAGTAGCGAGCTTCCAGGGCACAGAAGCGAAGATTTAAGGGCTGTGGACCTAAATTAGAATCTTGGACCTGCTGCTGGTGAACTTCGAGGCTTGGGCACAACGCTTGCCCGGTGCCAAACTCCGTTCCTCATCTGCGAAGCAGGCAGCGACCGCACCACCTCCGAGCGCTGCTGCGACGCTTGAATGGGGTCCTACACCGAGCTTGGGCATCTCTTCTGGCTTCCAGCGCGGGCCGTCCCTCTGGCTTAGCCCCACGCGGCAGGCCTGGCAGCATGTCTCCCGTGTGCTGTGTGAGCACATCCCGCCTCCAGAGAGGTTTACCTTGTGCATTGACAAGTGTGGGGGAAATGCGGGAGGGGGTGCACATGTGTGCGTGGGCAGGAAGCTTGATGGGGGGGCTGGGGGGGTCCCCAGCTAAGGAAAGTTGGTTTTAAGTGCTCAGCCCGATGGCATCTGAACCAAATGGAACCTGTTAAACCAGGCCGCCAGCAGGGAGACCCTCCTTTTGCTTATGGGATGCGGTGATAAAGAAATTACATAGTTATTTGAGAGGAACATAAATAAAGATTAATAGGTTAATGAGTTATTTTCCTTTCATTACTAAGCTATTGTACTTTATTATAATTGCTTTGCACTCATTTAATTAAATTTGAACTGGGGCCAACACAAGATAATTTGTTTTCCCTGTACCGAACAATGAGTGTGCAGATTGGATGTACTGGAGCAGTAATCAGCCCTCTGTTTGCAACACTTTCCTACGCGGAGTCGACATTATAATTGATAATTTGATTGTTGCGGCACTCTGTGCAATATATTTTAAAGCAACATTAACATAATGGAAATTATGTTGTGAGCTTAATCTCAGCTTTTCACTGAGAGGCGATTATCTGGCTCCTCAGTGGAAGCCAGTGAGGGTGTGACAGTCTCCATCCCTCTCGGTCCCCTTCTCTCTTCTTCCCGCCCTCTGCCCCTCGCCCCCTCTGCTTTCTGTTCTCTCCCTCCCTCCTCTCCCTCCCCCCCTTTTCTGTATTTCGTCCATCCATCCCTTTCTTTTCTGTCCCCTCCGCTTCCCTCCCTGTCCCTTTCCTTCCTTCCCTCCTCCGGCAGCCACGCTCGCACCCTTCTCCTGCCAGCTTCTCTGGCCCCACAGACGGAGGCAGGGGACGGGGGACGGGGTGCTGGCCCCAACCCCTCCTCAGCCACATTTCCTAATTTTCAGACCTGTTCACATCGGGGACATCGGGGAGCAAAGGCAAACAAGGGCCTTTGCCACAAACAACCAAGCGAGGGACCATTCAAGGTGGTGGGCCCGACAGCCCGAAGCACACTTGGTGCTGTTGATAACCGCGTGGGATCGACTCCCGAGGGGTCCTGAGAGCACCCGGGCCAACGTGGGCAGGCGAGGAGCAGGCCGCAGGAGTCCTCTGTGTCTAATTCTCCTTCTTCCCCGGCACCGCAAACACCTTCTTGAAGAGATGTGGCCTCTGCCCTGAGGAGTACATTCTGGGACTAGCTCTCTTTGGCCCAAGGGTTTCGTGTCCCACAGTGGACACGAGGCGTGACGTTCTGTTTAGGCTCCCAGGCTGGAGATCTTGGGCACAGGTGGGGAAACCTTGCACCCAGGTGACTTTGGCTGAATTTCCATAAGTCTGTAAATATTTGTTTCTGTGTTTGTTTTGGGAGGGAAAACACCTGTGGGGGCTTGGAAGCGACTGTATTTGTTTTGGAAAAGCCGAAGAGGAGGGTCGGGGTGCACTCTGTGCTCCTCTGAAGGGTGCAGGCTCAGGATCTGCTGCAAAGCTCCGATTGCTTTGAAGGAAAGCCTGCTTTGGACCTGCCTTCTCCAAGGCCTGGGGCCCACGCTCTGGTCTTCCGTCAGATTTTCTAGCTGTCGGCGGACGGGCCTTGAAACGCCGCAGCCACTTTGGGGCGGAGGCGGGTTTGTCTCTGCAGCGCAGTGTCCCCCGTGAGCACCGGAGGGTCAGCGAAGGCTCTGAGTGACTTGGGTTTTTTCTCTCTCGACAGTTTTATTTTTGACAGAAAATTAAGCTAGAACTTATTCACACACCAATTACCCAGTTCAGAAGCAGCACTTCTAAGTTTCACTTTTTACCTCACCGTGCTAAATATTTTATATATATACGTATATTTACCGAAAAAGGGCAGCGGGACTTGTGTTTTTACATCTTACCTCCGTCTCACACACACGCACAGACACACACATGTAGGAAAAACACCAGTTTGCTGGGATGGTGTTGGCTGGCCCCGGTTCACAGATGCTGCCTTAAGCCGGAGAGCCCACCGTGGGGATGTGGTCCCAGCCCGGAGACACCCCCCAGTTTCCTGCATCAGCCCACGCAGGGCTCCCCGCCCCAGGGACACTGCCGAGGAAGCCTGCTCCCAAAGGGGACAAGGGCCGCAGAGTGGGGCGGGGCCGGGGAGGGCAGGAGCCAGGTGCTCAGGTGCACAGCAGCCCCCCCCCCCAGGAAACCAGGGCGAAGGGCCTCTCCCGGTGCCGACCATGGGTCCCTGGCACCTGCCGTCTATACACACGTCATAGCGCTCTGGGTTAGTCAGCTGGGCCCCTCGGTTTGCATCTATCGTAATTTGGCTCCTAAGACAAGGAAAGTGCATGTAACTTGTTTGGAGATGATTCCAGTAAACCCCAGAGGGGGGCGAGGGGTTGGGACAAGGCGGAAAGTGAGCCAGTGAGGAATGTCAAGGCAGTGGCCACCGGGGGCTCAGTCCTGTCCGGGAACCCCAGGGTTATCTCACTGAGGTGGGGGGAGCTGCGGTGTGTATGCGGCCGCCCCTGCCAGTCATTAGTCCTCTGGCATTTCTGCCCTGCTGAGTACAGGGGCAGAGCAGGCCCTGGACACCAGAGAAGGATCTCAGGTGAGATCAGAGGCTGGCAATGCCCATGAGCCACAAGACTAAGACCCAAGGGGATGCGGTGGGCAGCGCAGCATCCGCTACGGCTCCTCTGTAGGAAATGTCATTGGCGCTTATTCTGTCTGAGGGGGTCAGCTCCACAGTGACGAGGGCAGAGCCACAGCCTGTCCGCGCTCCACCGCGCTCACCTGGGTAATCATGTTCACCACCCGCCCGGCACGCATGGTGAGAGCGATGCCGAGCCCAGCACGGGTTAGCGCCGCCCATCTCCCAAGGCCTCGCGGGTGGGGTGGGGTGGGGGGGCACCCTGCATAATCTCCATGTCGCAGGGGAGGAAATGAAGGTAAGCCACCTGCCTAAGTGGTAGTCAGGGTACCCAAACTCAGTCCTCCTGGCAGGGGGCCGACCCTTAGTTAGAGTCAGAGTCTAGAAGCTCTAGGGACCCTGCTCCCCCTGCCCCAGTTCCATTGGTGACCACTTCTCATGTGCCTCGTCCTGGGGCAAATGCTTTGCTTTCATGACCTTGTCTTAACTTGCTCACTGGGGCTGACAGTTAAGGACAGTGAGGTTCAGAGAGGTCACACAGCTGGTGGCTGGAGGAGTTGGGGTTCAGACAGAGGTGCCCACCAGACATCCAAACCAGGACTTCCAGATGCTGAGTTTTCTACCTGGTCCTCCACGGCAGGGAGTGGGCAGTGGTGAGGGAAGTCAAGAGGGACAGTTGCATCCCCTGACGTGCCCCAGAGAGAGCAGGGGAGTCAAGAATCCGGCGAGAAGCGAGGGTCACTGAGGATATCATAGGCCGCCCCCTCCTCTCTGCTTCCTATCAGGATGTGGCACAGTCAGGGGAGGTGGCTGCTGCTCTTTAACAACCCTTGATAAGGCCCAGAGTGCTTTACAATCTCCTTCCCCTTCACCCGGCATGGCGACAGGGCTCCGGGACCACAGCCGACCTGGCCAGGCTGTCCCAGGCTATTCCTCATGCACTTTTGTGAAAACTCACCGTCAGTGCAGGGGACTAACAGCACAGCCCCGTGTCATGCAGCTGGAGGCTGGAAGTTGCGTGCATCTAGCCCAACGCAGGGTGGTGGGGAACCGCCAGACCCTGCCCGGGGCGCTCCATCAGGTGGGGGGTGCTGGTGCAGATGAGGAAGGGGGGCCCGCCCAAAAGGCATGCTGGGCACTCAGTTGGTACTAGCCAGAGGCCTCCCTCTCTTCTCTTCTCTTCTCTTCTCTTCTCTTCTCTTCTCTTCTCTTCTCTTCTCTTCTCTTCTCTTCTCTTCTCTTCTCTTCTCTTCTCTTCTCTTCTCTTCTCTTCTCTTCTCTTCCCTTCTCTCCCCTCCTCTCCCCTCCTCTCCCCTCCTCTCCCCTCCTCTCCCCTCCTCTCCCCTCCTCTCCCCTCCTCTCCCCTCCTCTCCCCTCCTCTCCCCTCCTCTCCCCTCCTCTCCCCTCCTCTCCCCTCTCCCCTCCTCTCCCCTCCTCTCCCCTCCTCTCCCCTCTCCCCTCTCCCCTCTCCCCTCCCTTCCCTTCCCTTCCCTTCCCTTCCCTTCCCTTCCCTTCCCTTCCCTTCCCTTCCCTTCCCTTCCCTTCCCTTCCCTTCCCTTCCCTTCCCTTCCCTTCCCTTCCCTTCCCTTCCCTTCCCTCTTCTCTTTCTCTGCTCCTACTCCCCTTTGCCTCTTTATTTGCCCCTGTTCTTCCATTTCCTTCCTAGGAAGGAGCCCAGTGTGCTGGGGCAAGCACCGGGGAAACCAGGAGGCCTGGCTGCGGCCGACTTCAAACTAGAGGCCCCGGCTCAGGGCCTCAGCTGCTCACCAGCCAAGCAGCCCTCCCTCCGTAACATGGATAGACGGACCAGTTTATGGTTTTGAAAAGACAATGGAATTTCTCCTATGTTATTTACATATTTGTGGCTGATTTTACATTAAAGAAATTCAAAATCATTGGCATTGCTTGAAAAACTAGATATGGTCACACTGGACCTACCCCCCGCCCATGCCACTGTGGGTTGACACTGAGTTCTGCTGACCCTTGTAGGTGGGGTGTGCACTCCACACACACAGCCCACACTCACTCTGTCTCACACCCACCCTGCTTCTGGGCTTGTAAGAGGCTGGGGAAAAATATTATCCCAAAGGGACCTCAGATGCTCCTAAAAAGGCATATGGATGGGGAATTTACATGTCTGTGTTTTACTGCGTGAGAAAGACTGAAAACAAACAAACAACAAGGCAGTGTAACTCGGGGTGACCTTAGACAATGGCAGAAACGGTGTGTCCTGTACACAGTTCTCCAGGTGCCTCACATGTGGGGCTCACAGGTCCTCCACCCCGACAGCCAGGGGCTGTCTCGCTCACCGCAAGACGAGGAACCCGAGGCGCAGAAAGGTGGGGTGACTTGCCCACAGTCATAAACCTCAGTTTTGCTCCCCCCTAGCCCAGTGGAGCTTTGCTCCCCTCTACCAGGAAGCATCTCCATCTCGATTTGAATACTACCTGACATTTCCCCTCCGCCTCAGCCATTTGGCTCCTCAAACCACTTGGCAGGTGTGTAAGGCAGCTGTTGCTAAACACCTTCCAGCAGATAAGGAACCTGAGGTGCTGAGGTCAGTTGGCATAAATGCAGAGGAAGGAGTGGACCTCCCTTTCCCCCTCTCTCTCCCCCATCTCTCTCCCCCTCTCTTCCCCTCTCCCCCCCTCTCCCCCTCTCTCCCTCTTTCTCTCCCTCTCCCCCCTCTTCCCCATCTCTCTCCCCCTCTCTTCCCCTCTCTTCCCCTCTCTCCCCCCTCTCTCTACCTCTCTCTCTCCCCCTCTCTTCCCCTCTCTTCCCCTCTCTCCCCCCTCTCTCTACCTCTCTCTCTCCCCCTCTGTCCCTCTCTCTCTCCCTCTCTTGAGGGGGACACTCCCTGCTTTTTAAAGAAAAATAAAGGGACTGGGAAAGGAGAGAGCCAAGAGCACCAAACCCCAATCTTGCTCACTTTGCAAATTTGGACACATCAGTCCTGAATTTTTTCTCTTTTTCTCCCCCCACTTCATTTCTTTTCACTATGAAGACAAAGAATACTTCGGGTTTTCAAATCACTGCATGGACTTCTCAGTCACTCTTCTCAAAATACAGAAAAGGCCAAGCAGGTGATGAGGCCTCCTTCCCAGGGTGGGATACTGAACCAGCAGTGGAGCCAACAAGCCCGCTGTCGCTCAGCGGCTTAGGCACACAGCTGAGACTGGACCCCAGATCGCCTGGGATTCCCGCCTGGGCCCCTCTAAATCTCTCAGAAGAATCGCTGCTTCTGTTTCAGGAGCATCTGCAATGTACCAGTGATCTCCTGGGTCCTTTATATACAAAAATCTCATCAATCCACAAACTATTCCTAGGGAAGGGTATTGCTGTCTCCATTTCACCACTGAGGTGAGAAATGCCCAGGCTGCTGCCCAAGCTCATCCCACAGGCCCGGGTCTGACTCCAAGGCCCACTCCCCCCACCAGATTGATTCTGCAACAGAAATAAAAGTCCCTAATGCACCCCGTCCACCAATAGTCCTGTACGTTGGGATCTTTCCTTAATCCACTTATCCCCAGCGACCCCTCCTGGGTGTTTGGGGTTGCCTGAGGGTCCTCCGGGACTGTCCGAAGGTTAGATAATGTTTGGTCCATTTTGCCGTCAAAGAATCTTCAGCAGTGAAAAAGGAAAGACATCGTCCTACGCGGAAGCCAGTCATGCACCCGAGTCAGCGCTCGGCCCTCCATTCAGCTTACAGCGGCCACTTTCAATGTCCCTTTGAAAGGGACCAAAGCTGGTTTAAACTGAGTGAGGAACTTTCAGGAAGCAGAAGGCCCACGCCACACCCTTGACGCGGTGTGCCAGGGGCAGGGAGTAAACATTAACCAGAAGGCAAACACGGAAACATCGAGCGGGCGGCGGGGGAAAGCCGGCCGGCTGGTACCGGAGCCAAGCTCCACTCTTGGAGACCAGCCAAAGCCTTGGTTCAAATCCCTTCTCTGATACGTGCTAGCCGCGTGCTATTAGGCAAATTACCTAACTGTTTTTAGCCTTAATTTTCTCTGTAAATCTGGGGGGGATAATATATTCCTGAGTCATGTTAAATAATATCCTGTACAGAACATGTTAGGAGAGTGCCTGGTATTATTACGGGCTCAATCAATGATAGCTGTCATTATATACAATTAAACGACAATGAACCTATTTTCAGGCTCTCTCCTCTCACATTTCTTTGCTATACTCATATTTCAAGAAAAAGTTCACATAGGGATTTTTATGATGGCTTCCTTTGCAGTTTCTAGAGCATGTCCTCTGGCCACTGCATCAGGTCACATCCCCTACAATGGGAATCTATCATCCCTCACAATGACAGTGGCTCCTTTATGATGAGCCAGAGAGCCCAGAGAAGCCCCGAGGAAAAATGATGTGGCCCTTGGACTCCGCGTGTGGAGGAGGGAAGGTAGGCCGGACGCCAACAGGGTTTTAGAAATATATGCGGAGGGGACTTTTGGAAGAATGCCAGCCATCGATTAACCCAGAACCCAGTCCTGGGGAGGGACATCCAGGTCAACCGATGTCATGCAGAAATGAAAACTGGCAGAGACAGGGAAACGGCAGCCACAGGGCTTAGAGAAAATAAGCTCCTGGTTCGTGAGAGGCAGCGTGAAAGGCGACACCAGTCCTTCCCGAGAAGAGAAAATGAGGGACGGTGCGCACCGCCTGCGACGGATGCGGTGATTCTGGCCGGGCACCTAAGTCTTCTGTGCCACTTTGGAGACCTTACTGTGAAAAGGAGACTGTGCCACTAGTGACGCGGGGCACTGCAGCCCAGGCGAGCCAGGCTGGCGTCGAGGGGAGGGGAGTCCTGGAGTGACACAGCATCCTGAAGAGAAAACAGGATAAAAACTGAAAAGGCTGTTGGGGTTCGTGGGCTTTCCCCTTACCTCCCGTCCACCTACCTTCCCAGAAACCCAGACGAGGCAGGGAGCCCAGGAGAACTGTGTTTCCGAGGGCGTTACAGAATTCAGGCAAGGAGAGCCTACAGCGACCATTCTGATGATTTGGGGATAGCACTGAATAATTGGAGAAAGGAAAAAAAAACACACCTAAGAAATACCAAGTGATATGCTCCACAACTGGCTTCAACCCTCACTCATTAGCTGTGCAACTTTGAGCAAGTCCCTAATGTCTCCGAGCTTCAGGGGCAATGCAGGGCCCTACCTTATTGTGTTTTTGTGAAGATTAAAAATAGCAGTGGATATTAAATACCTAGAATTGTGCTAGCCGTGGAACGGGCGTTCACTAATGATAGTTATTATCATCGCAGCTATTATCAGGTTGGTCCCCATAGCTTTCGTGGAAGATGGCCTATGTTTTACACATGAGGAAGGTTAACTATTTTACCCAAGGTCACACATATTGGAGCTTGTATTTGATCCCTGGTTTGTCTACACATTCCCTCCCTTTCCTGCCTCATGGCAGGTGATAAAAGGAAAGATAGAATCCTACATACAAGCTAGGTGTAATCCATGCTTCCTTCATAGGTATATTTTTCTAGGAACCTAACTAATTAGCACATACTGATATGATTGCTACACCTATAAGGGCTTTGCAGGCCTCAGTAGAAACCCTATTTATATCTGGGGATCCCGGGGAAATGAACATGCTTAGAAGTTGAAATAAGTGGGGCCTGGGGACTACATGCACTACAATCGGGTGAAAGTAGCATTCGAGGCGATGGCTTGGAGAGAGAGGGTTCAGCAAGTGCCCAGCGAGCATCCCTGAAGACTCACAAAGCTCCTGCGGGCGTGGACCGGTTCCTGCCCTCAGCAGGCCAACTGTCCCTGGGGCATCCGTGCATACAAGCTGCTCTCCTCAGTGTCCATTCCCCCTTCTTTCTTGCTTAGAGTTCAGTGTCTGGGTTTCGTTCAGGACAGTCTCGCCCCAACAGCAGATCACGCTTGGCCTAAAGCCATCCGGACAACCCATTTTCCTTTGTCAGTGATAGGTCGGGGATGGGCGTGTGACTCAGTTCTAGCCAATGAGATGTAAGTAGATGTCTGTAAGAAACTCCTGAGCTCTCTTTTCTCTGTCGAGAGAGACATGTGAGAAGAAAACTCCTCCCATGGCTGCTTTGTTCCTGCTTGGTATGCTGGTGTGAGGATGTGATGCTTGGAGCCATAGCAGCTGTTTTGCAATCATGAGGCGCAGAGACACTGCTGATACATTAAGAATGGCAGATCAGGGAGACAGAAAGAGCCTAAGTTCTGCGTGGCATCGTTAAATGTCTGTGCCAATCCTGGAATGACTTACAACCCTATACCTTGCTATGTCAGGCAACTAAATGTTTTTATTGCTTAAACCACCACTCTTGGTTTCTGTTACTATACGGGACCTGGGTATGTATATTTTAAATATTTCCCAAATCACCTTAATAGGGTTAGGGTTGAGAACCACTTTTCTACCCCGTAACAATCTTAAGCATTATTAGAAGTGTTAGAACTACTCTGATGAGGAAGAGTGAAAATATCTCGGAGAGGGCAGTGTGTGCTTTTCCCTGGGTGGGACGGGTAGGAGGAGGACAGAGGATGGTATTTGAGTGAGCAGAGCCCTGAGGAGCACAGGCTGGCTGGGGGTCAGTCAAGTATCTCTCTTTGGCTGGACCACAGGGTATGAACGGAGGGAGAGGAGGCTGGAAAGACAGTTTGGGGCCAGAAGGGGTGTTGGGTGGTGGTTTAATGTTAAGGATTTGATGCCTGACACTGAGCTAGTGGTCATAGGTGACGATGAAATGCTTCCAAAGCAATTGTGAACACAAGGAACACACTTGTGAAACTCTCAGGGAAACAAATACGCAACATACAATGTAATTAAGCTTCCCAGGGGGTGGCTCAGGGGGAAATAGGCCCAGAATATCAGAGTCAGGAGAGAAGGGTGTGGGGTGGAAAGGATCATGGGCTTATAGGGTATTAGTCCCCGAAAGATACTGACTGGCTCAGTGTCTGACTTTCTAACTGATCCTGGAATTTCATTTATGATGTTCGTCCTTAGGAAATGAGTCATTTGATTCCGTCTAACCTCTTCCAGAGCAAGGATATCACTAGTTTGCATCTATCATTGGACAGTTTCAATGATCGCTTAGTTTTTTATTACATTATCCAGAACCCATCTTCTCATAACTTCAGCCCACGGATCCCAGCTGGCCCTACCAGTGTGGGTGGGATGCGCTGACGGCCCCCGGACTCCACGTCCAGCCCCCTCCCCGGCCTCACAGTGGGTGAAGCATGCTCCCTTGACCCTGGGCTTCGGGGTGGCTTGGCTCGGGCAATCGGCGTGTTGGTGGCTATGATGCCAGCAGAGGCTCGGTGTGTGCCCCTCTGGAAAGACCCTTTTGTGCTGCTTTCATCACTATGAGAAAAATATTCCCCGGGGCACCTACTGATTCCCAAAGAAAAAGAAACATAAGGAACAAAAGGGAGGCCAGACCACCCCCCGGCGCCAAGCGCAGCCAGGCCTCCATCACATCAGGCCAGCTCCCGTTCCCCGGCGGGCACTGAGACGGGAAGAGACCTGCTTATAGGCCAAGTGGCACTGATGTGGCACAGCCGCAAAGGACGGGCTTATGCCCTTTCCCACCTGGCTGCTCTTCAAACAGACGGCGGTCACTAGTATTTCCTGAAAACACTACGTTTTGTTCTCATTTGTCTCCAGTGCTGATGACCATTCCTCAGGTGACATGCTTTCCACCCCCCCGGGGGCCCCGGTCACCCTTCACTCAGAACTGAGCCCCGCTCCAGGGGCAGTGTGCCCCTCCCGGAACCTGAGGATCCTCACGGCTCCTCCACTGCAAAGAACGCTTTCTACTGTGGCCTAAAATCGCCTTAAATAGGAAAGCAGCTCCGGTGTTGGATCACAGCGAGCTTTGGGTTCATCAAAACCCTCCTGTCTTTTCTGCCTCCATTGCCGTCAATCCAGCCCCCAGCCCCTGCACTTACACAGCTGACTTTTTGATGTTAAAAAGAGATAACTGTTACTTTTCAATTGTGTGGGGTTGGTTTTGACCTACTGACCTGGATTGTCAATACCAACTGAACCCTTATTCTGCCACCAAACATAGCAAGTATTCCTTTTCTGTTTATGCCCCCCATAAATCTGGTGAGTGAGTGCTCCTGCGGGGTCTCCATTCAAATCACGGACGGAACAGGACGGGTGAAAATGGGACCTTGCGGCCTGTCTCTAGGGACTTCCAGGTTGAGTATGAGTGCGGCTGGTTGAAATTGGGAACCAGTCCCTTTGTAATTATACAGTCACCCTACCTGTGTTTTGGCATGCTGACCACAAGAATATCATGAGTGGCATGGCCAGACGCCTTGCTTAGATCAGCGTTGACCCGTGAAATAACAATAAAACGCGGAAATTTGTTGGTACAATATGATCTGCTCTTGGAAAACCGATATCGGGTCTTAGTAATTACTTCTTCCTTTTTCTAATTATTTCCTCTATTCTTGTATACTATTTCAGAGCAAAGTTTAATAAAAGACCTAAGTCATCATGGTTAATATAATCGTGTGTGACCATAGTGTTGCAGCCCACTATCAGCAAAACTATGTTAGTTGAGCTCACTTTTTGTTTTGTTTTTGTCAAAATGTTATTTCTATGATTTGAATAGTCAGTAAGTGAGAACATTGTAAAAACAATTATATACAAAAGGATAGAGAGTGAAAATAGGTCCCCCCACCACAAGTCTATCATTCGGTTACTAGTTTCTTAAGTATTTTTCCAAAAATATTTTATATTCTATGCATACATACTCTTCTGAATGTTGCTTTCACATGTGGCCCTGAGTCTTGGTGACCATTTGTATTAGCAAACCTAGGCTGGCTTTATTCTTGTAATAGCTGTGCAGTTCTTCACTGTATGGATCAATTTTGTGTCGATGGCTATGTAGGTAATATCACTTCTTTAACAGAATCTAAACTCTAATATAATCTAAAACCTTAAAACAACAACTGTTTTATTTGTTCACTACTCTGCAATCTGAATTGGGTTTGGCTGAGTAATTTTGTTGGTCTTGCCTGGGGGTCATTCCCGTAGATCAGCGATTTTCAACTGGTGAGCCACAAGAATTTTTAAACCATGCAGTACCCGACTACTTAGTCAGGGGCCCTGCCCTCTTTTCCCTAACATTGTCAATAAATTAAAAATATGACAGCCATCAGAACAATAGCTGTCCAGTGTGAATGAATAAAAATTATACCCATTTTGCCCTACCCAGTTTAGCTCAGTGGTTAGAGCGTCGGCCCTTAGACTGAAGGGTCCTGGGTTCGATTCCGGCCAAGGGCATGTACCTTGGTTGTAGGCTCGATCCCCAGCCCCAGTTGGTGTGCGAGTGGGAGGCAACCAATCGATGTGTCTCTCTAACATTGATGTTTATTTCTCTCTCTTTCTCTCTCTCTCCCTCCCTCCCCCCCCCCATTCTCTCTGAAAAGCAATGGAAAAAATATCCTTGAGTAAGGATTAAAATATATATATATACACCCCCATTTTTTGGTCAGATTGGCTAAAAATATATTTTTTGGTGTGCTGCAGAATTTTAGCAATGAGTTTATGTGCCATGAGATGAAAAAGGTTGAAGAGATGCATTCAGCCGGCAGGCCGACTTGGAGCGGGCTCAGCTGTCACACTGGCATGGCTGGTCTCTCATTCGCACCCCATGGAGTCCCAGGGCCTCCCTCTTTCCTCGTGTGCCCACCGTAGCCTTTCTGTGTGGCCCCTCCAGCAGCTCACTGCTCCTGAAACCCCCGAACCTTCTTCGAGCTTAGGCCAGAGGCCGGCCTGTCCGTACCTCTGCTATAGTTTCTCGGTTGGGCCAGGCCACAGGCTTAGCCCAGATTCAAGAGGAAGTGACTTTACAAGGGTGCGGCTTTGGGAAGATGTGGTTCACTGGAGTCACCAATCTGATTGGCCACTGCAAGGGCTTTAGGGGAAACTTACTCGTTAAGGGATCAGGGCTCCCGACAGGTGTACAATCGCCTTTTATTGGATTTGAGATATTTGGTTTGAAGAGATAGTTACACTTTTTAATGGCTGAAAATCACTAATTTATATCATGGAGTTATAAGAGAGTTTAGAGAGATCATCCAACCCTTCCCCTTCACTTGACCGATGAGAGATCAGAAAATCAGACAGCTTAAGTGACAAAAGAATTACAGCCTTCGCCTGACTCCTGGTCCCAGGGTCAACACTGCCATCTTTATATTCCTCCTTTCCGGCTGCCCACTGATGCCCCGTCTGTGGGCTTCAACCCATTCGGTTCCTATTGAGCGCCTGCCGTGTTCCAGGCACTGCTCCCGAAGGCTGTGATTTCAGCAGGGGAGTAATCCTGGTCCCACGTACGTGAATGAAGCTCTGGAGCCGGCTTGAAACATCTCATGAACCTGCTGATGCTCACCTCCAGCTCCATGTTCAGTGCCGTCACGTTGGTGGCCCGAAATTGGCCACGGTGGGAATATTTACAGCGCAAAAACTGGCAAACGCTATCAATCAGGATTATTTTTTATTTCCCAAAGAGTTGATTGTTAAACATTTACCAGCACACACTGGACTTAGTCTTAAGTCACATTCTCTCTCAGGCTGAGAGGGCTTCCATGACCGAAGTCTATGCTGACTATAGGTATGTGTATTGTCATGCATTGATTCACTCATTCAGTGAATGTTTATTGATCAACTACGTTGTTACATGCAGGAATGTGGGCCTAGGGTTGCTAGATCTGATTTTTTTTTTTTTTAAAGAGAAGCTGGTAATCCAAATTTTTGTGCAGAATGCCCCAATTTTTAAATGTGAACACAAATTCAAAAAATTTTAAAACTATTGCCTGAGCCAACCTAAACACCTCTTTAAGTAATATTTTTCATGGGAGCCACCAGTTTGCAACCTCTGTTCTAATCCTAACAAAAGCGTATAATGTCTAGTCCCCAGCCTCTCCACTCTTCCATTCCCAGCAGTCTTGCTATGGTTAAACAGCTGGAAGTCCCATACAGCACTACACCCATACCCTGGGCCTATCATGGTGAGTTTTAGATGCGCATCCTTTGCTTAAAGACCTTTTGGGGCTCCCTTGAAATGCCCACTTCTCTAGCCTCACATTCCATTCTCCACTAAGCTGCACTGGCCTTCTTTTACTTTCCAGAACAGCCCTTGCTGCTTTTTGCCACAGGCCCTTTGTACCTGCTGTTCCCTCTTCTTGAACCCTGCATCTTCACCTCATTAACTCAACACAAAGATGATTTGCTCAGGGAATCTCCACTCTCTTAGACCAGATCAAGTTCCTCTCATTTATCCTGTTAGTCCCATATTTTGCTTTTTTGTAGTGTTGTGGCGGCCACAAAAATGCACTTCTTAGATGTCTTACCGAGGGGAGCCTCGCTGACGGACACCCCAAGCTTCTGGACTCTGAACCCACTCCCGCCTCTCTTCTGAGGCCGCACGTCCGTAGCTGAGCACGGTAGGAACACCGTGGCAGGTCCACTCTTGAGAACCTGAGACTCTTCTGACGGGCAGCCGTGGCTTTGGCAGGACTTCGCTAGAGCTACGCTGCAGGCTAAGACCACCCCTCTCCCTCCCCCACAGCTTCATGCTGATGCCCCTCCCAGTCTTCTCTAGCCCCCTCCCCTCACCAATAAATCTCTTGCATGTTTAGTCTTGCCTTAGTGTCTGTTTCTTGGAGGACCTGAACTAGCACAAGCACCTGTTATGGTAGTAAATTTATATTTATATGTGCAATATTTGACAAATGCTTACCTCCCAGCCTACACTATGAGGGCAGGATCTGTTCAGGGATGTGTTTTTTGTTGGCTCACTTTCTCCCTTCAGGTTTTGAAGTTTCCGCCTGCACCGTGAGGGGTGGCCGGGGGACTCCGAGGCTCCTCTAGCTTGGGCAGCCCTGGATTCCACAGGGAGTGGGCAGAGGTCAAGGGAAGAGCATCAGCTTTCTTGTTCCTTTCTGCATTCCCTGTATCCACCACAGCGCTGGGGACCGAAGAGGCTCTCAGTGAGTCTTGCTGGAATGAGGTAATGAAGACATGAATGAAGAACGCCTCCTCTTTCCCCTGGGTACACAATGTTTCGGGGCCCTAATCTGTGCTGGTAGGGAAGTCAGGAAGCAGCTGTTTACCTCCGAGGGAGCGGCTGGGTGATGTGCCTGTGTAAACAGCCATGTACCCAGGTGTCCAGAGGAGCAACCGAGAGAGAATACACATTTATTCCTTCCCTCACGGTAATGATCCAGAAACCCCAGCTTGTTCCTCTGTGTTTTTCCAGGCACTGCTGGAGTGGGAACCTGTTACTTATTTATTTATTTTTCTCACCTGCCTGGGCAGATATAGAGTAAAGGCAGTGGGTCAGCTGCTTTAAAAGCTACTAGGAAGGTTAAAAGACAGAAGTAGCAAAATCAGCTATACCTGTAGTAAGTAGTTAGGGGAAACACAAAACAAAAAATCTAAAATATGATGTCAAAAACAGAGCGTGGGAGAAGGGAAGTAAAAATGTAGCACTTGAAGAACGTGTTAGAACTTAAACGCCTATCAGCTTAAAATAGACTGCTATATATACATTGATATATATAAACCTCATGATAATCACAAACCAAACACCTACAAAATATACACAAAAAAATAAAGAGGAAGCAACCCAAACATAACACCAAAGAAAACCATCAAACCACAAAGAGTCCAAGAGAAGAAGGCGCAGGGCAGAACTACACAAAAAACCAAGAAATAACTAACAGCCCGGCCAGCGTGGCTCAGCGGTTGAGCATCGACCTAGGATCCAGGAGATCAGGGTTTGAGTCCCGGTCAGGGCACATGCCCGGGTTGAGGGCTCGATCCCCAGTTGGGGGCGTGCAGGAGGCAACAGACCAGTGATGACTCTCAAATCATTGATGTTTCTCTCTTTCTCTCTCTCCCTCTCCCTTCCTCTCTCTGAAGTCAATAAAGATATATTTAAAAAATAATAATAATAATTAACAATACGGCAATAAGTACATGCCTATCAATAATCACTTTAAATGTAAATGGACTAAATGTTCCAATCAAAAGACATAGGGTGACTAAATGGATAAAAAACATGGCCCTTCTATATGTGATCTAAAGGAGACTCATTTCAGATCGAAAGACACACATGGATAAAAAGTGAAGGGACGGACAAAGATATTCCATGCAAATAGAAACAAACAACAACAAAAATCCGCAGTAGCAATACTCACATCAGACAAATAGATTTGAAAACAAAGACTGTAAAAAGAGACACAGAAGGGCATTACATAATGATAAAGGAGTCAATCCAAGAGGAAAATATAGCATTTGTTAAATGGGGGAGCACATAAATATATAAAGCAAATATTAACAGAAATAAAGGGAGAATTTGACAGTAATACAATAATAGTAGGATATTTTAATACCCCACTTACATCAATGAATAGATCATCCAGATAGGAAATCACTTAGGAAATACGGGCCTCAACTGACACATTAGATCAGATGAACTTAACAGGAACATATGGGACACTTAATCCAAAAACTGCAGAATATACATTCAAGTGCACATGGTACATTGTCCAAGATAGATCACATATTAGGCACAAAACAAGCCTCCCTAAATTCAAGAAGACAAATCATATCAAGCATCCTTTCCAACAAGAAGAAAACTGGAAAAAAATACAAATGTGTATACTAGAAAACATGCTACTAAACAACCAATGGGTTAACAAAGAAATCAATAGGGAAATTTTAAAAAAATCTTCAGACAAATGAAAGTAGAAACAAAATCTATAAGAGCAGCAAAAGCAGTTCTAAGAGGGAGGTTCATAGTGATACAGGCTTACTTCAAAATACAAGAAAAAATCCAAATAAATCATCTAACTTTATACATTAAAAAAACTAAAATAAGAACAAACAAAACCCAAAGTAAACAAAAGGAAGGAAATAGGAAGGATCAGAGAGGAAATAAATGGAATAGAGACAAAAAAAAAAAAAAATAGAAAAGATTAATGAAACTAAGAGCTGTTTTTTGAAAATATAAATAAAATTGATGAACTTTTAGCCAGACTCATCAAGAAACGAAGAAAGAAGTCCAAAATAAATAAAATCAGAAGTTACAACTGACACCACAGAAATACAAAGGATCATAAAAGATTTCTATGAACAATTAAATGCCAACAATTGATAAATTTCTAGAAACATATGACCACCCAAGACTAAGCTAGGAAGAAACAGAAAACCTAAATAGACCAATTACTTATAATAAAATTGAATTAGTAGTTTAAAAACTGCCAACAAATACAAGTCCAGGACCACATGGCTATACAGGTGAATTCTACCAAACTTCTTAAAAAGAATTAATATCTCTTCCTCTCAAGCTATTTTTTTTTAAAAATTGAAGAAGAAGCACTTCTAAACTCACTCTACAAAGCTAGTGTTACCCTGACACCAAAATCAGACAAAGACACTATAAAAAATGAACATTATAGGACAATATCCCTGATGAACATAGATGCAAAATTTCTTTTAAAAATAGCAAGTTGAATTCAACAATACATTAAAAATATCATACACCGTGATTAAGTGAGATTTATCCTAGGGGAACAAAGATAGTTTAATATTCACAGATAAATTAACATGATAGACCACATAAACAAAATGAAGGCTAAAAATAGTATGATTATATGAAAAGATGCAGAAAAAGCATTTGTAAAATTCAGTACCCATTTATGATAAAAACTCTCAACAAAGTAGTTAGAGAGGAAACACACCTCAACATAATAAAGGCAATATATGACAAACCCAATGCTAACATCATTCTCAACAGTGAAATCTGAAAGCTTTTCTTCCAAGATCAGGAACAAGACCAGGATGCCCATTCTTATCATTTTTATTCAACATAATATTGGAAGTTCTAGCCACAGCAATCAGACAAGAAAAAGAAATAAAAGGCATCCAAATTGGGAAAAACTAAAACTGTCACTATTTGCAGATGATATGATACTATATAGAGAAAACCCTAAAGACTACCAAAAACCTATTCGAGTTAATAAATAAATTTGGTAAAGTTGCAGGATACAAAATTAATGTACAGAAATTTGGTGCATTTCTATACACTAATGACAAATTATCAGAAAGAGAAATCAAGAAAACAATCCCATTTACAACTGCATCAGACATGATGAAATACCTAGGAATAGATTTAACCAAGGAGGTGAGAGACCAGTACTCTGAAAACTATAAGGCATTAATAATAAAATAAAAAAGACAAATAAATGGAATAATATATACCAGGCTAATGGACTAGAAGAATTAATATCATTCAAATGTCCATAGTACTCAAAGAAATATGTATATTTAATATAATCCTTATCAAAATTCCAGTGGCGGGGAGATTGGCAAGATGGTGGGGAAAAAAATGAAAGGCATCCAGATTGGAAAGGAGGAAGTAAAACAATCATTATTGGCAGATGACATGATATTGTACATAGAAAAACCCTAAAGACTCCACCAAAGTAATACTAGATTTAATAAATGAATTTGTCAAGGTAGCAGGATAAAAAATTAACATCCCAAAATCAATGGCATTTTTATACACCAGTAATGAACTCTCAGAAAGAGAAACTAAAAAAAATTACCATTTACCATCGCAACTAAAAAAATAAGATACCTAGGAATAAACTTACCCAAAGATGTAAAAGACCTATACTTGGAAAACTACAGGACACTGGTAAAAGAAATAGAGGAAGATTTAAACAAATGGAAGAATATACCATGTTCATGAATTGTAAGAATTAACACCATTAAAATGTTCATACTACCAAAAATAATCTATATATTCAACACAATTCCTATTAAAATACCAAAAGCATGTTTCACAGAGCTAGAACAAATATTCCAAAAATTTATGGGGAACCAAAAAAGACCCCACATAGCTGCAGCCATCTTGAGAAAGAAAAACAGAGTGGGAGGGATCACTTTACCAGATATGAAACTGTACTATGAAGCCATTATAGTCAAAACAGCCAGGTATTGGTACAACAGGAGACATAGATCAATGAAACAGAACAGAGACCCCAGAAATTGACCCACACCATTATGGTAAATTAATATTTGACAAAAGAAGCAAGAGCATACAATGGAGTAAAGACAGCCCCTTCAATAAATGGTGTTGGGAAAATTGGATGCAAAAAAAAGAAATGAAACGAGACCACCAACTTACTCCATACACAAGAATAAATTCAAAATGGATAAAAGACTTAAATGTAAGTCGAGAAACTATAAAAATCCTGGAAGAAAACATAGGCAGTAAAGTCACAGACATCTCACGTAGTCGAATTTTCACCAATATATGTCCTAGGGCAAGAGAAACAAAGGAAAAATAAACATACGGGACTACATCAAACTAAAAAGCTTCTGCACAGAAGAAGAAATCAACCTTAAAATACAAAGGAACCCCATGGTTTGGGAAAACATATTTGCCAAGGATACATCTGATAAGGGGCTAATTTCCAAAATATACAAAATACTCACACAACTGAACAAGAGGAAGACAAACAATCCAATTAAGAAATGGGCAAAGGACCTGAATAGACACTTCTCCAAAGAGGACAGACAGAGGGCCAAGAGACACAAGAGAAAATGCTCAACATCGCTAATCAGAGATGCAAATTAAAACCACAATGAGGTATCACTTCACACCTGTCAGAATGTCTCCATTAATAAGTCAACGAATGACTCCTGCTGGCGAGGGTGTGGGGAAAGGGGAACACTAGTGCACTGCTGGTGGGAATGCAGACTGGGGCAGCCACTGTGGAAAACAGTATGGAGGTTCCTCAAAAAATTAAAAACGAAACTGCCAGTGATCCCACTGATCCCACTTCTGACCCAGTGATCCCACTTCTGGGAATATATCCTAAGAATCCTGAAACACTAATCAGAAAGAATGTCTGCACCCCTATGTTCATAGCAGCGCAGTTTACAATAGCTAAGATCCGGAAGCAGCCCAAGTGCCCATCAGCAGATGAGTGGATAAAAAGCTGTGGGACATTCACACCATGGAATACTATGCAGCTGTAAAGAAGGATCTCATACCCTTTGAGACAGCATGGAGGGACCTGGAGAGTATTATGCTAAGCGAAATAAGCCAGGCAGAGAAAGACAAACATCACATGATCTCACTTATATGTGGAATCTAAAGAACAAAATAAACTGATAAACAAAATAGATCCAGTGACATAGAAGCATGGAACAGGCTGAGGAATCTCAGAGGGAAGGTGGGGGTGGGGGGTGGGTCGGTGAGGAGAGATTAACCAGGGAAATTATATGCATAAATTCATAACCCATGGACACAGACAATAGTGTGGTGAAGGCCTGGGGCAGGGGGTGGGTACAGGGTGGAAGGGGTCAATGGGGAAAAAAAGGGGACATCTGTAATACTGTCAACAATAAAGATAAATTAAAAAAAACCACAATGGTATTTTTTACATAACTAGAACAAATAATCTAATTTCTTTAAAGTATCAATCTTGATTGTTTTAAAATCCATGTCTAAGAACTCCAATATCAATATACCCTATCATCTATTTTTTTAGTCCTGTGATTTTGTCTCCTGAAATGACTGGTAGTTTCAAATTAGATACCAGGTGTTGTGCATTAAAAAAATTAAAATAATTTGAGACCCTGGGTAACTTTATTTTCTTACAAAGAAAATTTGCGTTTACTTCCTGCAAACTGCATAGAGGCAAATGATCTAATCCAATCATGGGTTGAGTTTATTAAAACCGGACTGCACTCTTTGGGAGCACTTGTTTATTTCTGGTTCACCTCTCTTTCTAGGGTATATAGGCTTTTGTGGATGCCAACTGGGTTCTGAACTCCCATGTCCCTCTCGGTTTGGTAAGTCTGTCTTCTTGCTCAGCTTCTCTGCTCTCAGCCACTGCTTATGAATCAAAGACCTTGAGAGAGTTGGGGGGGGGGGGACACAGACTGAATGTTGAGCTAAACTCTTTGCATTTACCTTTGCTCAAGGATCTTAGCCCCTCAGGTCGTTACAGCTTTGGTAGCTCTTCGGTGCCTTCAAACCAAATCAAACACTTTAGCTTTTCTGGTTGTCCTTGGCTGATAGACTCGTGTGCGGGATATATTGTTACATAGGAAACGGAAGTTTTACAGTAATATGTGTAGTACGAGCCTATATTCCTTGAAATAAAGATATTAATCATTAGAACACACACAAAAATCTTAAAGAGGAGTCAGCCAACAGCTTCCAGTGGTTACCCACTATGCAGTATTTCGTTTTCTACACTACACAGTTTTTGGGGTGTTTGGACTTCGGATTTCAGTGAGCAGCTATTCCTACATATGGGGAAAATTACAGGGTCATTTCAAAAAGTAAAGAAAGAAAAGTGGCATGGGAGACAAGGCAGCAGGAAGGTAAGCTTGGCTTTTCCTCTGTTTCCTCACTTGGGAGAGCCAGGCTTGCAGAATGGCCGGCTGGCGGGGAGGAGAGTAGCCTCACGCTGGACTCCTGCTGGACTTTACAGCAGCTTCCCCTCGCTGGGCCGCAGTGTGGACAGGCCTCTTGGTTCAGGGATGTTCCAGGCTGGTGAGCTACCTGTAGCGACACAAAATTACTTACCGCTTCTTATGTACTTGATCTGTAAATAAAAGGGAAGCCGAAATTATAGGAATCTTCCGACTTGAAGAAAACATTTACTTAGCCAAACTAACTTCAGCATGCAACTAATTAAAAAGAACAGGAAGTTCTTAGAGTGACACAGGCCCATAGAGTGCTCCAATTTACATAAAGGCTCCCTTTGAAAACTCCATTCCATTTTTTTTGCAAGTGAATACTGAAATCCAAATTTGGTAGTTAATACTTCTCTGAGCTAATTTTCATCTTATCCATTCTACTTAGGTTTCTAACCCTTTTATGATCAGTTTGAGTCTGAATTTCTCTCCACCTGTGTTAACTAACATTTCCATCATTTTGTCAACTGAAGATTCAGTAGGTATGTCTTCTATGTCCTAATTTAAGTTATTTATTAAAATGTTGGAAAAATAAAAATAATCAGAAACAAGGGCAGAAAAAAATGAGACTTCTCTGCAGGTTGTCAATTATAAATCAACAACACCCTTTGTGTGTGATTGTTCAATCTACTTCAAATACACCTGACTACGCACACTGTAAATGTTTCCACATTTCCCCCATTCCTCTAGGGCTGCCAAATATTTTATTCCCATTCAAATCTTCTCCTTGGTGAACTAACTTAGTCATAGACGGTAAGAGCCAGCCCTTCTGTACCTGACCACATTAGATTGGACCAAGGATGGAGAAACTGGACCAATTGGATTTTCTATCTCAAGAATTTGGAAAAGAGTTAATATGAGAGTAGGTCTTAAAATTTCTTATCACAGCCCGGCAGGGCATGGATCAGCGGTTGAGCGTCGACCTAGGATCCTGGCGATCAGGGTTTGATTCCCAGTCAGGGCACATGGGCTCGATCCCCATTTGGGGGCGTGCAGGAGGCAGCAAATCAATGACTTTCTCATCATTGATGTTTCTATCTCTCTCTCCTCCTCTCCTTTCCTTTCTCTGAAATCAATAAAGATATATTTTTAAAAAAATTTCTTATCACAATAAAAAAATTCTAACTGTATGAAGGGATACATGTTAACTAAACTTATTGTGGAAATCATTTAGCAACATATCCATATATCAAATCATTCTGTTGCACATCTAAAACTTATGTAATGTTGTATGTTAATTATATCTCAATAAATCTGGAAACAACAACAACAAAAAGGCATGGAGCCTGAGTCTGTCAGCTGTAGGGAGCCAAAAAGGAGGGTTATGTGAAGTACAGGCTGAGCCCACCACTGTGGGGCACCCACCATGGCCCTGTACAGCGGAAAGTGGGGGCTGAGCTACAGGCAGGAAGAAAGAAGCAATGCACACACGCTGAGAGAAATAGAAAGTTGAGACCAGAAAGAGAGGAAACGATGACGAAAATAGTTGCCTGTTGGCATCCCACTTCCCATGAGGTCTAACTTTATAACCTGCACTTTGATTTTGTGAGGTTTTCTGTAGTTTTAAAATAAACTCCTTTTTTGGCTTGAGCAACTGTTATGGGCCGAACTGTGTTTCCCCCCAAATTTATATGTTGAAGCCTTAGCCCTCAGTACCTCAGAATTTGACTGTATTTGGAGAGGGGGCCTTTGATGAAATGATTGAGTTGAAATGAGGCCATTAGGGTGGGCCCTGACCCAATCTGACTGGTGTCCTTAGGAGAGGAGGAGCTTGGGATACAGGCTGCGACACTGAAAACGTGTGAGCACAGAGGGCCGACCACGAGAAGAGGCAGCGAGAAGGCAGCCGTGTGCAAGCCAAGGAGCGATGCCTCAGGAGAAAGCAACTCTGCCAGCACCTTGATCTGGGGCTTCCAGCCTCCAGAGCTACAGGGTGTTCCCAAAAATACACATACACACTTTGAATAATTATAAAAGCAGTGTTTATTAAAATACATTTCATTGTGAAAATTGAGCTATCAGCTGTTAAAGTGTGTATACATTTTTAGAGGGACACCCTTATTTACAGAAAATATGTTTCTGTTGTTTAAGCCACCCAGTCTCTAGCATCTTGCAGCCTTAGCAAACTAATATAGCAAGTGTAAGTGGGTTTGAGTGCTTTCAGGGCATGTGACAGAAAACTTAGACTTGACCGTATTGAAGAGTAAGAATACATGTTATTCCCATAACTAGAAGTCAGGGGGAAGAGAGCTCCACGGTTGGTTAATTCAATGACTCATGATATCGTCAAGGGTCTATTCTTTGCATGGTTCCCATCTCAGTATGTCAGCTCTTACTTCGGGCTAGATCCTTTCATGCTGACAAGGTGGTTGCAGCATTTCTAGACGTGACACTGTCCGGAAGATGAAATTATTATTCTTGAGAGTTTATTTCAAGAACAGAAAAACCCTTAGAAGCCCCCTACACTCTTTTGCACACGTCTCATTGACTGAAAACGTATCACAGCCAAAGGCTAAACTCATCACTGGCCGTGGAAATGGGGCCATTATGATAGGATCTACCTTGGAGAAATATGGCCCATGAAAGAGAGTGGGGCTGACATAACATGGAGATGGGTGAAGCGAAAGGAAGGAGAGTTAACCTGGAGTAGGTAACCAGCAGCTCCTTTGACCAGTGCTCCCTAGATAGCAACTGGATGTAGAAGTTTATCATGGAAAATTTTGACAAACGGGTTCTTGAACCAGAGATACTTCCTTAATATTACTCCTTTGATCTACTGATCAATTAATATATATGAACAAAAGCAAATACAAAATAAGTTTGGATTTTTGTATTTTCATAATCCTATATAATTTACAGAGTTTGTATGCCTTCTCTCATTTGCTACAGATAACAATTTTACAAACATGAGAAACTGTGGCTCAGAGGCTTAAAATGATTTGTTCAAGAGCACGCGATATCTACTCCTGAAACAGTGGAAAAATGGCTAGGGGGCAATTGTCAGTGAGTAGTAGTTGATTAGAGTAGAAATATAAGGTAATAAAATTATAGGCATCTAGGTCAGATTATGAGGACCCTGGATGTCAGGGGGAGGAGCTTGAAATTGACTAGATATATAGTAAGACCTTAATTTGAGGAGTGATATGATGCAATGATATTTCAGGAAGGTTGGTCAACCACTGGTTTTCAAAAACAGTTAGTAGGTGGCTTAGCTAAATAGCATATAGCGACCAGACTCAATTTGGATTCATTTATTTTCTTTCAACCAGTGTTTATTGAGTATGTACCCTGTGGGAGGCCCTGTGTTTAGCAGTGGGGATCAGGGAATGAGCAAGGTAGACAGGGTGCCTAGCCTCGAGTCAGTTAAAGTCAGAGGACCTGTCTTGATCTGGCTGGGCTACACTGCAGCTACAAATGAGCACTGATATCTCATAGCTCGACATCATAAAAATACATTTTGATCGTGGAAATTCCAAGGCATGAATGGCACTCCTCTACTTCTGCCTGTGGCATCTGGAACACTTGGCTTCCATGGACACCACAGTCGGGCAAGATATAGATATATATACATATATATAAACTATGTAGGATGCATATATATACATATATATTCATATGGAGGATGCATACCAGCTTTCATTGTCTCAGACTGGAAGTGACACATGTCAGCTCACAGTCCATTGGTCAAAACTGGTCCCATGACCCCCCCACTGACAAGGAAGGTAATACACGGTGTGGAGGGGGCACAGCACACGGACATGTAATAAACAGTCACTGTCTCTGCCCCAGGATTTTATATAAATACCTCAGATGAAGATCTGTTTCTCCTTTATTCACTTATAAAGTTCTTCTACGCAGGGAGGGGCTGCATAAGCATCGTTTTCCTGACGCCTTTCGCGGAGAAGAGAAGGTGCGTGTGAACCCGGCTGGCGGGCTGTGGGGTGGGAGGCGATGGGGGATAACAGGTGGGCACTGAAGAAAGGCGCCTTTCCGTCCTGTGCCCGCGGTGATGCAGCAGGAAGACCTCAGCTTGCATCGCGCTCTCCTCTGCGCCACGTTTGTGCCTTTAAGCAAGTCCTTAGCTTCCCGGAGCCAGCTGCTTCAGCTTAGAAAAGGGACCCTATCTAAATCCGAGAGAGGTCACGGGGACTAGAATACAAGCATGTACGCCGATGTCTACATCGCATCGCAACAGGCACACGGCATGAGCTCACCATGTGCTGAATGCATCTGCTGTACCGGGTTCGAGGCCCAGCTGAGACAGAGCCCGGCCCTGTTTCTCGTGCCATCTTCCATGTAGCCTCGCCCTTTAAACCCCCCTGGGCTTCGCTTCTCACGCTGCCCCCAACCCCAGCACCTTACCTCGCCACATTTATCTCTGCGACACTCGCTCACTCTCCAGCTCGACAATTGTACTTGCTGTCGGGGAATTTTGATACGTCTCTAAAAACACTGTTCCCACACGACTGATGGCATTATTTCAAAATATTGGGGGCCCCTCCTAGCCAGACCACTCCCTCCGGGGGCTGAGACTTTTTGCCTCATTGACATCACGCTTCGGCCAAAGAAAAGGAGCGGAAAGGACGCGAGCAGAGGCTGTGGCCCGCACAGCGCGCTTCCGCTGGTCCCTCCTTTGCCACAAGGCCACGGCGAAGCCTCTGCTTGGCTCTGGTCCTGAGGCGACAGCGTGGAGCGGGGCAGCAGCCGGCTGGAGGTGCACGGGCCTGTGGATGAAAACGGTCCTTTGTGGAGGCAACTCACCGAGCAATAGGGGTGGTTACTGCAGCGCAGTCTACCCAAGGATGGCTCGTACAACCCCAGATCCCCACACATCCGACCTCTTCCTTCTAACTGTTGTGTTCAAACCTCCAACCCCTAGGGCATTTGTTCACCCCTCTTATCTCCCCTCAAAGATTTCTACTTTCAAATGCTTCCTCCATGAAGCTTCCCCTGGTCAATAACCTCTGCCTTCTCTAAGCAACACCCAACGTGTTATCTCTAATCATATCTGTAAGTCAATGTTTGTGGACTGCACTGGGAAGGGTGTGCTTCTCCTGTGGCACTGATTACAATACTTCATTCACTATTACACTACTTTCTCCACGTCTTTTAATGTTTAATGTGGACAGGGATCTTTTCTTATTTCCATTTCTGGAACCTCAGCACCACATTACTAGAAAGACACAGTAAACATTTGCTAGACAATAAATGACGTGAGTTTCAGTTCTGGGTAAGATGGAATAATCTTTTCTATGCTCTCTCCCACGGAGCTCAGCTACACACTTGGTACTTCAAGCACACAGTGGGAACTCACTTGGAGATATTTCTAGATTAAGAGAGCTCAGTCTTTCAGTAAAACAATAGCTGACATGTGGGTTTGGACTGAAGAATGGGTTTCTTTAGACCAGTGAAATGCAAAAACTTCTGAAGCTCCTCTCCCTGGGTCTGCGAATCGGCCAGTCCCACAGATGTTAACCAGAAAGTTGGACCTTCAATGGCTATAATTTTGGAGTTGCCATTGTCACCACTAGTATGTGGCCAACAAAGGTTTGTAGGGATCTCTCCAAATGTGTGGCTGTAGCATCCCCAGTGAAGTTTGGGGGGAAGATGGGAACAGACTCATAGATACAGAGAACAGACTGACACCTGTTAGAGGGGAGACAGGCTGGGGGGCTGGGTGAAAACGGTGAAGGGATTAAAGAAACACACACACACACACACACACACACAAACTCACAGACTCAGACAAGCGTGTGGTCATTACCAGATGGAAAGAGGAGGGGAGGTAGAAGAAGGTAAAGGGGGGACAAACGGTGATGGAGGAGACATGACCTTGGGTGGTGAAGACACAATACAATATACAGATGATGTGTTATAGAACTGTACCCCAAAACCTATATAATTTTATTAATCCATGTCAGCCCAATAAATTCAACAAAAATGAAAAAGACAAATATATAAAAAAGAAAGTCAGGGAGGGGCACATGATGAGGACCCACGGGTCAGAAGGAAAAGCGGAGGAAGGGGGAGTGTATGCATGTCATCTGTATATCTTGTGAAACTGTCTTCTTTTCACAGTGAAAAAGACACTTTGAGGAACAGTAGAGGGTCCTTCCTAAAAAAACAAAAAACAGTTATTCACTCCTGGGGAGAAATAAAACAGTTAAAGACGTAATCGAGCTGGGCAGACAGGGCAGTAACTAAGCGACTTGAGGGGGGATCAGATTTGGACTTTAAGGTCTAGGAGACTCTGGGCACCCGTGGAATGTACTGCGGGTTAACAAGGGAGGAGGCCGGAAGCAGGGAAAGAAGCAGCAGGTGGGAGCAGAGGCCAGCCTAGGACCAGGAGGGGTCGCTTTTTACTAGATTTTACCTCCCGATGTTTCAACCAGGCACCAGTTCTGAAGAGCCTTCCATCATGATCTTCATTTCCCGCCTGCTCTGGGTTTCTGGGGTGTGGGTTGGGGTGGGTGGAGGAAGGGACCGGCAGTGCTATTCCATCGCACAACTCTTGGGGGCACTGTCCACACTGCATTTAGGTAACAGAAGGAAGCTGTGCTCTCCTTTCCTACCAGCAGCTGTCGCAAGGAGAAAACACGTTTTCCCTGAGTCGCTGGTTGAGGCCACCTATCTATTTGATGTCTGTGATGTATTTAGCCATTTTTCCAATTCCCGGAGCCCTAGTTCAAAATTTTTAATATTCTTTCCATCATCACGTTGTTGACACAGGACATACTGCGTAGATACAACTAAGTGATTTTACCTGCTGGCCTTAGAAAGAAAAGCTCTCCTGCTAACTACTCTCACTTTCTTTTTTAGGAAAGCACACATCCCCTAATCTGACTGGTAAAATATTTAATATTTTGGATACACGGCTTTCACGACCATCCAAAAGTCAGGCCGCGTGGACAATGGGACCCTGGGACTATTGTTGACTGGCCACAGAGCCACGAGGTGTCTCTTTCTCTGGGGTCAAGAGGTCAAGCCCCCCGCATTAATTTCGCTGAGTTTCTTTATTGTAAATATCAAACCAGGTCATTTATTTTCATCTGCGTGTTTCCGCGCGCAGGTGGCTGGGGGCTGCGCGGGAGCCTGACCCGCGTCCAGGACACGGGCGTCCGGGCCGAGCAGGACGAGCCGGAGCTTCGTCACCGCGGGATGCGCACCTGGGCCATTACTCGCAGAGCAAACACTCCTCTGTTTGGCAAGCACAGATCTATGCAAATGAGGGCAGATAATTTTGCTGCTCAGTCCTCGGCTGTTCTTTGATTAAATGCAACTGTTTCCCATTTCTTAAGAAACACAATCTTTATTGGACTCGGTTCTTTTCTCCGTTATTTTTACAAGTTTATTGTTCTACGGTTATTAAAAATAACACGGGTATAAATGAAGCCCAGAAACACGGGTGCTTATCCAAGAAAGGATGTCATCAGAGGCTCTAACTAGGAGAGATATTTATGCGCAAGGTACACAGATTTGTCACAGAAGGGTTTAATTATTATCTGCCTAGTCATAGTCTCTCCCTCCTTAATGCCCCTATAGCTGTCCCCCGGTGAAGAATAAAACATGGACTGACCCCCACCCATCCCTAAGAGGGTACTGGGTCCTCAGCTTTCATTGTTCAGCCAGTGGTCTTTGTGGGCACCACCCCAGGGCCCCTTTGCTGGAAACCCTGTGAGCTTCCTGATTTTCACTCCAGTATAAACCTCCTCCCCCATCACTACCTTTGTTTCTTTGGGGGGAAAAATTCTTTTCCATTTGAGCAAAATAAAAACTACCCAGTATTTGTTTCTGGAGTGTAATTATAAACTTCATTGTACATTTTTCCTGGCTTTGATGCTTATCTTGAAGAGTTCGGTGAAAATAAATTGTTTTTATGAAAGCAGAGAAACCATTTGATAAACAGGCTGTCTCTGAAAATTGTTCCTGCAAAAGAGGTCATTCTTTCACTTTAAAAGAAATAGAATATATTTCAGAAAACAGGCAGGACCACAGTTAAGGATTTCTGTGAATAGAGGTTTGTTTTTTTTTTTAAAGCAGGGAGTAAACACACTGAAAATTGCACACCTCCTGACGGTGTTGAGTGTATTGGTTTTTAAAATAGCTTTATTGAAGAGCTACTTAGGTCACAAGCAAATACTGGCTGCCCTTCCTCTTTCTGGGAATGAATTCTCAGCCCGGTACTTTTTGCTACTAGGATTTTGGGGGTTACCATTCCATAATTACTATATATCTGTCAGAACCCATGGGTGTATCTATTCTTAGTAAAAATAATAGTCGGCTGGGAAAATGATTTATTTTCTAGAGCATTTCTTGTGCCTTGTAGCACAGACACCAATATGGCAAAGTGAATGGAAATAACATGAGATTCAACCTCATGCACATAACTGAAGATATATTTATTATCATATATGGGAAGTTCACTTATTTTCCCCCCATTTGCTCATGTTTCTATATTTTCTCACCTGAGTAAAAATATCAAAATACTCCACATTTCCAGACCAGAAATGTTTGCACCCATTGAAAACGCACACTAACAATGACAATGCTTGGGGATTTTTTTTTTCCGCACTGTAATTCCTGTGCGGAACTCTCTCCTGGTGATTAGTTTTTGAGCCTGTGCTGGAGACTTGTCATGAGGGCCCAGGGTCAGAATGCTTCCTCCACACCATATGGACGTTCACTGTTGTGGGAGCCTTGGTCTTGACTTGATTTTATCTGCATGTGAGCGGTGATTCTCTGACATGAAACTCTCTTACGTTTCACGGAGATGAGTTGTGCAGATACTAAGAATCCATGCTGGATAGAAACCAATGAAGGCTTTATGACATGAAGCCAAATTCAGATATAAAACCAAACATAAGACATTTTACCAATGTAATGCATTAGCTGTTACTATGGGAATAGATGAGAAGAAACTTGAGTAGCTCTGGCCTTGTTAATTTCCATTTGGAGTTGCTGTTAATTTGGCTACATTACATATTGCAAACAAGGATCATAATATTTGGATAGGACTTTTCATCACCAAACTCAAGAAAATTAAACTCTATCCGATGCTTAATAGTATCCTCACCTCATTGGGGAAGGCAGGACACAGAGGAGTTCAATGACTGCTCATAGATCCTAAAAGGGGGGAGTCCCAGTAAGATCTTTGGTTATATAACTCCGCAATTTTACTGACGTTCTCTTAGGGACTTTCTTGTTTAATGTGGAGCCAGACAAAATAAAGAAATAAAGTTTTCAGTGTTCTGTCAAGATGTAAAATAGTTTTCTCATTGCAGTTTGTGTATTTTTTCTCATTTTTTAGAGATCCTTGGATGACTCTGACTATTCAATTAGAAACATCAAGCTAATAAGGCAGACTTTTGACCCAAATCATAGAAATACCCTACAAGAGTTTTCTTATGTCCAGAAGCTGGATTTTGGCTACACAACTGATTCTTGTGCTGACCTTCTAAATCAATAACTGTTAGCACTGTTCAGCATAAATTCAAAGCATGTTTAAGATATGTTCTTGGAGAAGTTTCTTCAAATTCAAGGCTAACCTAGTATAAAGGAAACCTTTGTCTATGGCATTTCAGAAACCAAATTGCTGACAGACTGAAAAAGGTGACAAATAGCGTGATTGTTACAATTGCATTAAATTTTTTAAAGCATCATTTTGAAGTTTTTAATGGATGATCTTCTAATCCACTGGAGCCCTCAAAATTAGATGGTATTGTGAATGCAATGGAAAGTTTAATCAGATCAGTTCTAAATGAAACTGATTCTAGTTTGCGTACAAAGGATTGAAAACAGCAGAGTGCAAAAGACCCCCTGCACCCTGTTGCCACCCCCAGTTTGTTTGTGCATATCCGAAGCAGAGTTCCTGGGTTCAGTCTTCTCAAATCTTACCTTTACCAGCTTCCCTGGAAAAGATATTCCGCTATTAAACATTGTTTCTCCCCCGCTTTCCATTTTTCCCTTCCCATTTATCTTTCTTAAGTGAATATTTATTCATCGCGAACCACCTAAGTGCAAGGCATGGTCCAAGGTTCTTGGGATACAGCTGTGATCCAGGTGGGGTTCTTGAACAGTGTGTCTTGCCCTCTCCCCTCCCTTGAGATTCAGTTCACAAATACCAGGGAGGCACAGAGCTTGGCATCCCTCATAACACATACAGGTGAGTGTGTCTATCAGGATTGTTTCTCTTAATAGTAGTGGCTGAGTCAGGACAGTATCTTCAGGTGACTGCATGGGACAGAGCATGTGTACATGTGTGCATGTGAACATATGTGTATGTGTGTATCCATGTATGTGGTGACCAATTCATAGTCTCCATTGAGGACTTCCATGTGTCATTTGGGGATCCTCTTTCTCATTCACAAGTGCCTCACACAGTGTCTGGCACAGAGCAGTCACCCCAAAATAGCTGCCCAGCGCCTGGGAAGTCAGCAGCCTCCCCAGATGACCCGCTTCTATTCTAGGAACTTTTGCATTGTAAGGGCCTCAACATACACATCTTCAGACAAACCACAGTTTCTTTGCCCCCTCTCCTTACTCAAGATCTACACTTTGAATTTTCGCTTACCTTGCCTCCTAAGTCATCTTCATCTTAAAACATTCACTGCCAGAAACTGTTTCTACAGAAAGGCATTTGCATCTGAACAGGGAGGGGGATTTTAAAGGTGAGCCTTTCCCAAAATTTTGGCCAAGAGGCTGTATGGGATACGACCGTGGATCCTTAACTCCTGGGAGCTTCCTGGGAATCTGGCTTGTTTCGAGGCTCCACAGCACAACGCTGAGTGCAACACGTGTGCCCACATGCAATTCCGGATCTCGCAGCTAGTGGGGCTGCCACTGCGAGTGTTTGTATTCCTGATCCGCCAGGTCTGATTACAACTACAGGTCTATTCTCTCTGTGACTTCGATTATCCTTTCCTTCGCCCTCTGTAATCAAGCTCAGACTGCTCCAGACGCACACGATAGCCGAGCAGGTGAGGAATGTGAGTGTGCCAGGAAAAACTCTGCTTCCCAGTCTTTTGGGCTCCTTTTAACAACTATGTGGGAAAAACAAATTTCTCTTTTGGTCCCTCAGACCAGCAGGCTGCGCCTCTCCTGTGGCCAGATGCTGCACTCTACACCATTGTTAAATACTAATAGTGAAACTTAAAAGATGTTCTCTTGCGAGACAACAGGTGGCCACTGCAACCTCCAGCTCTGATTGGTGGAAAGGCCACAGGCGCGCCCAGTGGCCCAGAGAAAGGGCCTCCACTTCTGTGTTTCAAGAACCTGCTCAATGGGGTGTTGTCCTGATAATATCTCAGCTCACTGCCAATTTGTGCAACCCGCTGGGCCATTAGGGAGCGCCGCTGGGTTGTCAGTGTTAAATGGAGACTGGGAGGGGAGACCAAAGCTTATTGGGGGGTGGGAGGGTGGGGAGGGTTGGTGTCAACCCAGGGACAATGTGAGCAGTTGTTCTGTTCCTGAATACACAGGGCTGGCTCTCCTGCAGTCCCCAAGCACACGTTTCTGCTAAGAGACGAGCAAATACACAAACTTTCACCTAATTGAAGTTTATTTTTCCTGCTTGGTTCCGGAAAGATAATATTGAGTGAAGGTACATACACAGGTGTCACGAAGCCCAAGTGCCTACTTTGGAGAACAGAAAAATTGACAAACCCATATGACCCTTGTCTGACAAAGTTCAGGCCCTGGGTCAGCAACGTGTGATCATGGGACAAAGTGTTAGTGACTGTCAGCTACAAAATTTGTAAATTTCACCCTTCCTGTTCAAGTACCTCCTAAATCACCAAATTGGGGAAGGGACTGTCTGGAGGGGATACTTTCCCCTTACCCCATTGGTTCTTCTGGCTGGTCAAGTAATTCAAATGACAGCAGACTAACAGGAGAAAAATTAATTTTAATATGTGCACATGGGGAATTCACATAAGCATGAAAAGCCCAAAGACAGGGAGGTAAAATGAGGTATAGATGTCATTTTGGAGAAAGGCGGGGGAGGTAGGCCAACATTTGGTAAATTCTTGCAGGGACACCCAGAGACAATGGGACACAGAAACCGATTTTGTGCCTGGAACCTCCCAGTCAGTCTGCCACACTGAATTCATATGTGGTAAGGTGATTATGCTAAGGTTCCCTTCCTGAAGAATCGCAGCCACCCCCCATCTGAATCTCTTTAGGCAGGTAAGGGGGAGGCAAAAACACTCTTCCTGAGTTTGTTGAGCTTTAACTGTTTTCGTCTCAACATAATCTGCACATTCCAGGGACAGGGCAAATCTCAAAACCTCTCCCTAACGTTCCCAACTCCTATAGAAGTCCCTTCCTTCGCCAGGGCTGGGGGCCACACTCTCAGGAACCCGAGGCACTCAGTCCGAGGGGGGTGAAGAGCGGAGGGGTGCAGCTCGGAGCAACAGAAAGAAATGAAGACGGGTGGGTGAGTTCAGTGCGAGGAAGCGAAGCACCCAGAACCTTTTAGGAAAACAGGGGCATTTTCTCCCAGAGCAGTGAACGATCTGCCTAGATCCAGTTACTCAGATGCCTTCCCAACACAAACAAGAGCAACGAAAACACGAAGGGAACCGACACGAGGCTTAACCCAGGAAGCCTCACGTCTGCCTACCTGTGAAAGGTCAGGCCCGACGCCCTACCACAGGTGCACGTGGGTGGGTCCCGGCTACCCCGAGGTGCTCGTGCAGGTGGGCTGCTGGGTTAGGCGCCTCCGAGCAGGACACAGAAGTGGGGTTAGAGGAAACGGCACCCACGAGCCATCATTGGGGTCGAGGAGAGGAAAACGATGGGAAACCGGGGGGGACGGAAGCCGACGGCGTGGGGTGCGGTGGCCGAGCCGGGGCCGCAAGAAGGGGCGGCTGCCAGGCGGGGGGGGGGGCACGGGGCACGGGGCTGGCGGCGGCCGGAGCGGCCGAGGGAAGGAGGGAGCGAGGAGCGCTCCGAGGCAGCGGGGACAAAGAGGACCGGGGAGGGAAGGGGGGCGAGGTGGGAAGAACAGGGGCCCCGGAGAGGGGGCGGCCGAGCAGCGGGCGACCGGGAAGCCGCGGGCTGCGCGCGGCGCGGAGTGAGCGGCGAGGGGCCGCGCGGGGCAGGGGCCGGCGGGGCGGGGCGGGCGCGCCCGGAGGCGGTCCGGGCGGAGGAGCGCACCGGCGGGGCGGGCGGCGCGCCAGCTGCCCGCGGTGGGAGGGGCGGAGCGGCGGCGGCGCGGGGAGGGGACCGGCGGCGAAGGCAGGAGGGGGAGCGAGAGGGGAGGGGCCGGGCCCCTTGTCTCCGCGGCTCCTCTCCTCAGTCCGCCCGGGGAGGAGGAGGAGGAGCGGGGCCAGCCGCCGCCGCCGTCCCAGCCTCGCCCGGCGCACCTGAGCTCTCCGCGCCGCCCCGGGCCCCCGCGCCGCGCCCCGCGCCCCCGCGCCGCGCCCCGCGCCCTCGGCGCCCGGCCCGCGCGCAGCGCTGCCTCGGGGTCCCGGCGGGGCGCGTCCCCCGGGCCGCCTCCCGCTCTCCCGCGGCTCGCGTGGCCGCGCCTTTGTGTGCCGCTGCCGCGGCTCCCGGGCTCCTCGGGCTCCGACTGCGGCGCCCCTCCGGCCCGGAGTCCCGCCCGCCGCCTCGGACAACCCCGACCGGGCGCCCTCGACGGTGGACCTAGCGGCTTAGAGGAGGCGGGCACCCGCCCCGGCGAGCCCCAGCGTCGGCCCCCGGCCCCGGGCCCGGCTCCGGCATGGATATGAGGTTCTACCCCGCGGCGGCCGGGGACCCCGCCGGCCTGGACTTCGCGCAGTGCCTGGGGTACTACGGCTACAGCAAGGTGACCGGGCCGGGCGGGGGCGGCGGGGCGGGGGCCACCTTCCCATCCCGGGCGCGCCCCGCGCTCCAGCCTACCGCCCGCTGCACTTTCTTTCCCTTTCTTCCCTCTTTCCTCCCCTCTCCACTCCTTCCCCTCTGCGCTCAGTCTCTGTCCAACTCTCCCTCTGCTCTTCCTGCCCCCTTCCCCCCGCCGCCTTCCCCCTTTTTGTCCCTCCGCCGGCACTCCCCTCGCTGCCCCTCTGCCCTCCGCCTCCCCTTCCACCGTCTCCCCCACCCCCAACCCGCCGGCTCGCCGCGCCCGCCCCGAAGGAGCGGAGCGCGGCCCGAGGCTGGAGCGGAGACGGGCGTGCGAGTCTTTGTTGTTGTTATTAGTAAACACGGTCGCAGCTCCCTGGGGGCGGGGGGCGCTGGAGCCCCCGCTCCGTGGTCCGCCGACCTCGCCGTGCCGCTTCCAGCCCATCCTGCCTCCCCCTGCGCACGGAGAGCCGGACCCCGGCCGCTCGGGGAAGGAAGGAACAAACTTTTGAGCGTGCCCTGGATGGGGGAGGGGGAGGGGAGCGGGGGACCCCCGCAGGTGGCCTTTGCTACCCTCTCTGGCAGGGCGCGTTGAACCACTCCTCTCTGTTAGCACGAGCGACTTCTCATCTTTAATTTTTTGGGGGAGGGTGAGTTTTGCCTTTTGGGGAGATCAGGGTTGGAGACCTGCACGCCACGCCCTGGGTCACCCCACCTCCTCCAGGTCCTCCTGCGCAACTTGGAGGACCGAGCTTTCCTGGTGGCCGAAGGTGGCTCCCAGAAGGGTGGCCGCGCGGCCGCGGGCGGCGAGCCGGCGCGGGAGCCGCTGCCCTCCGGCCGGGGCGGCGCGCACCCCGGTCTCTACCCTTCCCGACGCCCGCGGGGCCAGGCTTTGGAGGAGGCATCACCCCGAGGGCGGTATTCCGAGAAAGAGCGGTGCCCCGATGGCTCGTGCCCTCTCAGTGCGGGTTTTTTTCCTGCCCTCCCCTGCTCTCCCCTCCTCCCCCCTTTTTCTTCCCAGTCGTAGTTTGTTTACGATTGCTGGGATCACCGAGGAGGAGATCGGAGCCTGCCCGGAGAAAGGTGCCGCGCAAAACTAAGGAATAAATAGCAGGAAGGGGGGCTGCGTGGAGAGCGAGGGGCGGCGTGCTGCGCCCCGGCTGATGGAGCCTCGTGTTCCTGTCTATTTGTTTATACTCCGTGCCCAACTCCAGTGCTGAAGTTTGTGAAGGACTTCAGGGTCTTTCTCCCGCACCCCGTGCCATCGTCGCCTCGTGCCTGGCACCGAGGGGCCTCCCCGCGAGTGCAGAAGGAAGGGTGGTTATTCCAGGGTGCTTTAACCCTCCATTGGTGGGGGGCGGTCACGCTCTCGGGATTCCTGGGGTGATCCGCTAAGTATCGAGGGCGAAGCAAGGGAGGGCCCTGCAGCCAGAGTTAAGGTTTGGTGTCTGTCCTCTGATTTTGGATTTCCTCGGGTTATTAAATGCTTTAAGAAGTCCCCAATGTATGCTCAGTGAGGGACTCAGGCAGCCTAATTAAGTATGTAGTCTTTCAGAGACTCCACCTAATTGTTCCAGTGGGGTATTATTTATCTCTTTCCAAGCCAGCCTCTGTACGCAGGCCCTGTATGACTGGGCAGGCTCTTATTTTTGGAAGCCATTACCTTGCCTAATGTAACTACTTTCTCTGATTTAAGATCAGCAACACTCAAATGACACCAAAATAGAAACCTTTTGTATTAATCCAGTCACTGCAATGCGTGGCAAATCTCTCTGTTCCCTAGGATCCCAAGGGTACTTCAAGGGACCAGAGGAAATTCTGGGTGTTTTGTGTCCCTTTTTATTTTTTGAGAAAGGCTATTTTCAGTCCATTTAAACTCCAAACATTTATTTCAGGGAGGGTATAGGGAAAGCTCGAGAACAGTCATTTTTCACTGAGGTGCATGTTTCACTCCAGGAGCAAGGATGCAAGTTGGTTTACTATCCTATTTTCTGAATGCAGCTATTTGCCTGAAATAACTTGGTTTGGTAGTAATTCAGCAGTCTGATCATCATAAGTGCTGTGTGTACCCAACTTGTGAAAGTTAGTGCTCAAATTGGTAGAAATCAAATTGTACTTATTTTAAGGGATGTTTGCACTTAAGTCCTTGCAAATTCACACACACACACACACACACTAACCTTTAAACTGAGCCGCAAAACTATATTTCCCTACTCTTCATTTCAGGAGCGAAAAAGCCAATTTTATTCCCTGTAATTTCTCTTTATAGGGAGAATGGAGTAGAAGAGGAAGTATTAACTTTATGGGTATAAAACAGCAAGTGCTAATTAAAGGTTTATAGCGTTTGTTTCACAGCTAACTTGTGTGTCTGAAGTGGTGCTGTTCAGTATAGGTTTATACTGAAAATGTAAAAACTAGCCTACAAAGAAGTGCACTTACTTTATATGGAAATACCTGTAATGGTTAATCTCTTTGAGACTTAACTTAATGACGTGTATTTTCTTTCTGGATGGGAAATGATGGATTTGAAAGACAGTAGGTTTCTGCCCTTTCTTGTTTTAATGACCATCTGGGAAACTTTAGGAGAAATACAGAGCCCTCTGCTCCAGGCTTAACAAGTGAAATGTTAGCACTTATCTTTAAATTTATTTACAAACCGTGAATAATAGGGTCTCATTCATCTCTTTAACAAATGACCAGGCTCCTTTGTATAAATTATTTGCGTGTATATTATCTTTACATTCTGTGAGTATATGGATCCTTTTTAAATGTCAGGGCTCATGAAAGTGTACTCTGTCTATGGAGAATGGATGAAAGAGTTTTGAGGGTTCAAAAGTCCTTGCAAGTAGCAAAATAACTTCAAATAAAATATAGCCAGGATCATTAAAATCAGTTAATAATTCATGAACCAGCCACTGATGTATAAACTTAAAGTCATCTCTGTTTTCTAAGGGCTAATTTCCATTTTATTTTCAAGTGGAAAAATCTGTTTGAACAGTTCTTTTTCTGATGTGGCCAACAGATTAAACTAACACACACACACACACACACACATTTACAAAAATGCCTTATGTTACTCAAGTGACTTGGTGACCCATTATCCATATATCTAGAATTTTTCTTTCCCTGGGTTTAATTTGTCTTTTCACCAGTAAGAAGGTCATGTACAGCATTTCAATTGGCATGTAATTGTCAGAAGTCTGCCACCCCAAAATAAACTATTGTATTTAATGTGGGTGTAAAGTGAAATTACGCAGTAGGTTAATAATGAACTTGGACTAAACTCTAGTTACTAGCTTTTTCTGCATATTCGTGGAGTCCCCCCCTTTGGAAATATGGCTTTTAACTTCTTACCCTATGTAGAATAGTCCTGTGTTTGTACTCCTCAGTCCCCAGCCGCGCTTTCTAATTATTGTGCGTGGTATTGATCACTCCGCTTAATGAAGACGTTCTGATGTGAGTGCTTTCACTCTCTCTCATTGAGCCTCTCTGTCTTGGTCAGCTTGAAGGGTAAGAGGACCTGAAAGGTAATTTGTCATTTGTCTATCTTCCTGGAGACTGTGGTTCAGATTGAGACCATATTGAGAGGGGGTTTGATTGAAACTCTTCTTAGGTTGAAACCTCGTGAACTTGACACGTGGCAACTAATGATTTCATTCTAGGGTTTGGAGTATGGGGGTGTTGAGTTTTGAGAGCAGATGAGAGAGAGATTTCAATATTTTCCCATGTCAAGTTTTCAAAGAAGAGGTTGAAGCCCCATTGTGAAAGAGAAATATGACTTTTCTAAGGACCTTAGACAAGGGGTTATAACCTCAAGTGCCTATAGGGACAGCCAGTTACCCTCCGTGCAGACAGGGTTTGAGGTCTCGGGAAGATGTGCCCTGTTTACAGGGTCAGCCTTGTCCAGCATTAGTAGATTGTTGCCATGCCAACATTTGGGCCCAGTCTCTCCACATTTTGTAATTATTTTTTCAAGAGAATGATAGTCTGGATTTTTATGTGAAATATTCCGAATTTTAAGTGTTGGCAGGAAATTAACAAATAATTAAAATCGTCCTCTGGGCCCCTTAGAATGTGCTTGTGTATGGCTTCCTTGCCACTTTGTCTTACACAAACTCATATGCAGACAAGGATTCAAAATTCATTTTTTAGTAAGTCATTTCCGGTTTCTGTTCAGCTCTAAGGACAGTTCCACTCCCATGTCCCGCTGTATGGACAGTTCCGTTAAGTGAGTAGAGAAAGTAGAAACTAACCACTTCCAATGGGATTCTATTCTGATCACCTGGTTTCTGTCCTTGGCCAATTTCATGGTCTCAAGTCAATGGACTGGTTCTAGATCAGGGGTTGGCAAACAGCAGCCTGTGGGTCACGGCTGGCCTGCTGTCCCTTGTATAGTCTGTGAGTTGAGAATGGGTTATATATTTTTAAATGGTTGAAATAAGTCAAAAGAAGAATAACATTTTATGACTGAAGACTACATGAAACTCACATTTGTGTCCATAAAGTTTTATTGGAACATGGCCCCACTCCTTTGTTGACGTGTTTCTGTGGTTGCTTTCATGATACAGGTGCAGAGTTGAGTAGTTGTGACAGAGGCTGTATGGCCTGCAGAACCTAAAACATTTACTGTTTGCTCCTTTCCAGAGAAAGTTTGCCGACTCCTGATCTGGATGGTCAGAGCACATGATGAGCTTTCTTTGTCCCAAGCCTGAGCGGTAGAAAGAAAATCTAGTTAATAAGATGGAATAACTGGAAAGATTGCTGTCTCAGAGAATGTTTCTCAAAAATGCTTCTAGAACAGTGGGTTCCCAGCCCTAGCTGTTCTTTAGCCCTGGCTGAGTGGGAGAAAGCTTCTTAAAAATAGTCCCGCTTGGCCTTTCCCCAGACCACTTCAGTAAGACTCTTTGGGGAATGGGACCCAGCAGCAGTAGTTTTAAAAGCTTCCCAGGTGATCCCAATGGGCGGCCATGGTTGAAAACCTTGATTGAGGCAGAGGGTCCTGCTTTGGGTGATCAGCCTCGAGGAGCCGGAGGAGCAGGTAGAGAAGTTTGTTATTGCCGTAAGGAAGACAAGACTTCTGGCAGAAAGGTTGGTTCCAGGTTGGCACTCGGGGCCCTTTTTAGACCTTGGCAGGTTCCAAGCACTGTGGATCTGGGCTCCCCTCTACATCGTATCAGACATTAAAATGCATCCACATTCTGCATTTAATATGACACGATACCTTATCTGAGTTGATTAGTTGCATTTTGTAGACATTTAATTAGCATGTGTTAATTTTAATTTTGTAGTGTGTGTGTGTTGTATGCACAATTAGTTTTTTTCTTCTCACATTTTAGATGTTTTTATAGGCCCTCGAGAAGCTCGTAGTTCTAAGTGTCTGGTTGATAGTGACTAATGGATGAAATATTCTTGCTGGCACTAACTGGAGGCCCAGAGACTCCCCGTTTTGCCACCGGGACAGGGGGATGTTTATGAAAATCCTGTGCGCAGTAGAGGCTAGCCTGCAGTTGGCCACAGAAAGTTAATTTTAGTCATTTTAGGTGAAGTCAGTGCTTGTATGTGGCCACAACATTCAAAGTATGTGTAGGTATTTCAAGAACTAACTACTTCAGGTCATAAACTGTCAAGGGGTGCGCTTGTGTGATCTACACAGTATTTTAAAATATTCAAATAATTATCTGTATTTAAAAACCTTTGCACGTAGATCTTGATTTCCAGATTTTCTTTAGAAAAACACATAAATTTGGCCAGACTGGACCTGTACCCTCACATGGCAACATCTGCCCCTTGCCCTGCAGATGCACATACCCTTCTCTGTTCCCCGGGGCCCTTCCACTTCCTGTTTCTCAAACTGCATTCCTTTTGGATCCCTGGGGGCTTCGAGTTTGAAAACTTTAATTAAGGAGAGATGAAATTAAACCAACAAAAAATGATGCTCCGACCGAGTGAAATGAGGGCACTGTCATTGGAGAAATACAGACCAAGTGTTCCTCATGGTATGTAGGTTAGCAGATGAAATGGAAAAAAGTGATTTGTGACCATGTTGTAGAGCATTGTTTCTCAAACTTGAACATTCACAAGAATCACCTGGAGAGCTTCCTATGGCACAGAGTGTTGGACCTTAGTCCCGAGGAGACTGCAGTACAGGCGTGGGGTGGGTCCCCAGGTGACGCTGATGTGGGGTGGTAGCACAGCACAGAGGGCCTTGAGTGGTAAGGCAAGAAGTGTGTCCTTTGTAAGTGCATAGTTAGAATGCTTTGGGCTGCAAGTAACAATGTTGAACAAACGGTGGCATGAACTCTAAGGAAATTTGTTTACTGACAAGCCTTTAGGTAGGCAGTGTTCGGCTGTTTTGGATGGTTCAATCATGTGTTCAAGGACCCTCTTTGCTTTTCTTTCTGCTCTGCCATCGGTGTTCCAGCAGCCTCCTCAGGGTCACACGTTGGCTGTGGTGGCTGAGGCATCACATCCTCATGTGATAGCACGCAGAGCTGGGAGCAGGCGGGGCGATAGCATAAGACCACTTCTCCTTCTGTGCGTCTCTTACCAAGAACAGCAGGCTTTCTTGGAAACAGTTCCACTGGACTCTTTTTTATCTTACTGATCAGAAATGAACCACCTGTTCACCCTCGGCCGATCATTGACAAAAAAGGAGACTGCTGTGATTGGCTTAGACCAATTCCATGTCACCCGGGGCTGGGCACAGTGTCGCATAAGCAAAATTGATGTTATGCTCTGTTAGCAAGGAAGAAGACCGTTGGAAAGAAAACCAATAGGGTCTACAACTGAGCACATGTGAAGAATTTTTAGTGGGCCAGGGGTGCAGTCGGAGGTGTACTTTGTGAATATAGATCTAAGCTTTTGACTAGACTCCTGTAGCCAGACAAGAGGTGAGGGTTCCGGTGAGGGTGCCGTTACCCCAGTGAGCTAAAGGCGTGAGAAGAATTTGAACTGAGGAGGTGTGAGTGCGCGCGTGGAGGAGAGGGGGGCACTTGGGCCCTGGCCAAATGGTAGGACCTTGAACAGAGGTAGAGAGGTCAGAGGAGAATTTGGTTTTGAGGGAAAGATAGAGCTGATTTTGGGTATTTTGGTGGACTCGCCTCACAGAGACATCAAGTAGGCCCTTGTACCAGTGCCCTGGAACTCAAGAGAGAGCTCAGGGCTGAAGAACCAAAGTCGAGAGTCTCCCTGTGTGCAGTCAAGGGACTCCTCAGACAGTGAGGAGTCGAGGGTTGCAAAGGACATAGGCTCCTTCCTGCGGGTTGGCTGGTGTTTGCTAGTTCAGCTTCCCTGTTAGAGAGGAAGTAATGTGCGTGTGGACTCAGAAAAATTTGAAATTCTGCTGTACCATTATAAGAATGATATACACAGGAGTGAAAGAGAGAGAGAGTGTGTGTGTGTGTGTGTGCGCACTTGGGTGATAATATATCCTTTCTATCTTAATAGTTCTTTGGAAAGACACATTCTTAAATGGTTGTTCCTAAGTGGGAATGATGCATAATTTGCAATAACATAATTTAAAGCCCTGTCAGCCATTTATGAATTAAAACTTTATGTTTCTTTTTTTGTTTATGTAAGAGGTGCAGTTTCTAATAGGATTTTGTGACTTGTTAATGATGTCAAGTGTCTTGGAGAATGTTTTGAGTGTGGTTGATAAGGAAGGACAATTTTTGCTAAGCATGTTTATAAATTTAAAAAAATTTGAAGGTTCAGTCCGCGCTTTCCAAAAACTAGAACACACACACACACACACACACACACACCCTTTGTAAAGTATGAGTAGAAGCTTTTATTTAAGGTCTGCACGAGCTTCTGACAGGTTTTATCTTCTCCCTTTGTAGTGGATCATTTTATTTTCTTTGTTTCCCAGGTTAGTACCTTAATCCCTTCCCCAGGGAGGCCAGTTCTCTTCTGTATGTTCCATGCTTGTGTGAAACGTACCAGCCATTGGAACAGGGCCCTTTTTGTATGTCTAGTGTTCTGTCTTTAATCTTAATTTGACTTTGCTTATAAAAGAATAATTTGAATGTCTTGATAATCCATAAGTTAAACAAATTGGCCAGCATCAAGAAGTATTTGGATTTCACTCTAAATACATATTTGAATGATATAAATTCATTCTTCTGGAGGAGACAGGTTTCAAGCTGGGCCTTCTATTCCAAATGTTGCCAGTTGAATTTGGCCTTTTCTGCATTGACTAAATTGCTTACATAGAGGAATTATATTAAATATGGTGATGGGAGTGAGTTTTTTAATACTTTAAATTGATGATGTGGAAGCCACTGCCCCATACCAAGAGATTTTCTCAGCGATTTCTGTAGCTAATTTGTAATGAGCATGAGCTTTTGATGTACTGTAGAATAACCAACGTTTTACACTTTCTTTTCAAAATCTTCCACATATAGGAGATAGAAGTCCCAAATGCTGACCTGACTAGAAAACTTTTATGAAACATGTATAATTGATTGGAAGTTGATTTTTCTTGAAAAGAGCATGAGTTAAATCTAGAAACACTGAGCAGTTAGCACACCTGGTAGCTCTGTTTCGCTGCCCCTTACGCCTGCATCTTGAATGAGAAGCTCAACTATTACTGTTTGGCTTATTTTAAAAATTCTAATAAAAATATTTAATGGAGAAGTGGTTAAAAGTGTTGTTATTAGTGAAAATCCTTTTGATTGCAAGTGGGAAAAAGTCCTCCAACTGAGTTAAATAGGAAAGAGATTGTCAGTTTTGTTTCAGGTGTTGCGCAATCCAGAGTTTCAAGGGTTGTTATCAAGACTTTTATAAGGTTTGCTTTCATCAGTTTGGCGTCTTTTATCAGTCAGGCCCTCCTCAGGTGACAGGCAGATGTCCTGAAGCAGCTCCCAGTCACAGCCCCACAGCTCAACCTCCCCAAGAGGGAGAGATTCTCCTTCCCACTTGTTCTAGGACCTTCTGTGAACCCAGTCTCATTGGGCAGACTTGGGTCACAAGCCCAGTCCCAATATCACCCATCTCAGGAGTGGGGGGGTCCTGCCATCCCCTTGGAAACCATCTGGGCTAATTGTTCCAGCAGTGGTTCCTCAAAGGAAGAGCAAAATGCCGGTGTCATACTGAGGGACAGTAGGTGTAGAGTTGGAAAAAAGCCCATTTAAGCTGCTAAATGAAGTGGAGCTTGACAATTTTCAAGATTTCTGAGGATCTGAGTTGTCCATGCTGCTGCTACTTTGTGGAAACTGGAAATAGCCTGAGCCTATTTGATACAGATATCATTATTATTATTAATTAGGTACTTATTAGGAATGCACTTGTTAGGGGCTGAGATTAAATGTGGTCTGCCTTCAAGAAACCTCTAGTTTGTTGGGGAGCAGATGTGTATGTGTTAGTGTTCATGAAATGTTTGGGGTGTGTGTGTGTGTGTGTGTGTGTGAATATGTGTACATAAGGGAGATGCTCTAGGCTGAAGCTAGTGATCGGTGTAGGTAAATGTGCTCCAGGAGCAGATTGGATGAGGGAGAAGGTCCCTGAAGGATGATAGGTCCCTGAGGGTTGTTACCAGGTGATAGAGCTCACAGAGGCCGTCAGGTTAGGGATGGACAAGTGGGACGAATGGGCTCCAGTGGTGGGAGATGTGGTTGGTTGAGACCAAGTTGTGGAGGCACTAGGATGGGAAAGACCAGAGGTTTTATTTAGTAGATACTAGTAGAGCAAATTGTATGTGTGTAGGTACATTGGCATGTGCAGGTGTAGGTGTGTATGTACGTAGATGTTTATGGTTTGAACGGGGGTGGTTAGCTAATGAGAAGGCGTTTTCAGGACGGAACCTGAGAACGTTTGAGGGAGATGTTAAAGAGGCCTGAAGAGAGAGTGATGGAGTAATGGGTAGGGGGGTTGGCTGGCCTCGGAATGAAGGCTGCAGATAAAGGCAACTTAGCCTTGAAATAAATGCTTGCTAACCGTTCTTTGAGATGATCGGAAGGAGAAGATGGGGAGACGGGGAAAGTGGGCCGGGAGGGAGAGGGAGAGGGTTGAGACTGGAGCGCCCATGCCTTGCCTCTTCCCCCTCCGCCTTGCTGTAGGGTCTTAGTGCCCCAGCCTCGCCCCAGCCTTTTGCACTTGTTTTTGCCTCTGTCTGGAACCCTTTCTCCAAAGATCTTTTTTCTAAGTATTCATATCAAAGCCTTCAGGTGTGGCTTGATAATGAAATAATACCTAAATATTTAAAATATTCTTGCTCCCACCCCCCAGTCACTATCTCCCTCCCCTCATCTTTGTGTTTATAGCACATGTCTACTTGAATTTGTGTCTACTAATTTAGTCATATGTTTCTTGTGTACGCCATTCAGACTTCTTGAGGGTAGGGACTTCCGGTGACTACTGTATGCCTAGCATCTGGAACAGTGCTTGACACGTAAAAGAACATGTGATAAGGACTGAACCGGAGGTGACTAAAACTATCGTTCAGAAGATCTAGTTGTTGTTTAATCTCTGGATAAACATATGTTGGACCTACTATGTGCCAGACACTTCTAGGCAATGGGAATGCAGAGTTGAATAGTCACTTGTCCTGTCATGAAGGAGCTTGCCTGCAGTTGTAATGATTCCTGTTAGAAGTTTTTAAGCTTAAATTTTATTTTCGGTTTCCTCCATCAGTATTCTGTGTGTCGGGGATGATGGGAATGGAGCAGGGGAAGGAAGGCAAGGGTGATCCTAGGGGATCTCGCCTAGGCAGGAATGAGAGGACAGAGGAGAAGGGGAACAAGTGAAGGAGTGAATGGAAGTGGCTCCTCAGTCCAAGTGCTCAGGCTGGTGAAGAAAGGTCAGGGAAGGGGAGACTTCGGTACAGGCAGAGAAGAGCGTGTTATTTAGCATTCACCAGCTAGTAAGAGAAAAAATAATAATTTAAGCAGCAGTGGCTTAAATGAGGCAGATGTTCCTCTCTCTGTCCCCTAGTGAAGCATAGTTGGGGGCTGGTGTGGTGGCTTTGTAGACGGCTGGGAGTCCAGCTCCCTCCAGCTTTCACGTGACCCCTGTTCTCATGGTTCAAGGTGGGGCACCAGCCGTCACCCATGGTCCATCCGGGAAGGAGGAGGAATCGTCACAGTAAAGGGAGGTTTACAGAAACTGCCACATGGCATTGGCATTGGGATTGGCATGTATTTCACTGGCCAGAACCGTGACACATGGCCATGTCTGTGACTGCAAACTACCCAGGAGACGTGGTCTGTGCTGTGGCTGCCCATGTGCCCGGCGGAGCACTCACCTGCTGTGTGAGAAGGGGTGAGGGTCGGTGGGCACAACAGGAATTTATAGCAGGTGCACGGGAGTGAGCGATGGGTGAGGTCTGTAGGTTTGAGATTTTGTGTATAAACTACAGTGTTCTATTTTAATGAACTTCATTCAATATTTTAGTCTTCATTTGCTCCTTGGAGGGTCTTCCTTTGGTGATGCACTAAGATATCTTTTCAGTTCTTTCTTTGGTTTATGGGTTTTACTTAGGGAATGCTCAAAATACCCATGATTTATATTCTTTGTAGGAACTACAAATCCTGTACTAATGTTAATTGATTATACCTATATTTTAGGCCTGGATTTCTCTTCTTTGCAGAATACTTCTTGAATTTTCATGCTACCATTTCCCAAGTCCTAAGTGTTGGTAACAAAGTTTTGAGCGCTTGTCAGCATTTTCCAAAGTAGATTTTCTTTTAACGTTGATGCTTTTCTTTTCTGATCAAACCCAGCTTACCTCTCACTCCTCATATCCCCACAGCCACCAAATCTTCTCCCCAGGAAATTGGCAGCCCTTTAGGGTCTTTCTCATTTAATCCGCAGGCCCCTCTGGCTCGCCCTCGATCCGTCCTGCAGGTTCAACTACAGAGTCACATCGCTGTCCCCTGTGCCTCGCAGCCTCCTGCGCAGTGTACTTTGTGTCATCTTTAACGGCAGTCGCATTTCTCAGCTTCAGGATAACTGCAAACTGTGTCCACTTTCCTTGTTAAAAATGAGCGCTGCCTGAATGTGCCTGGGCCTTGCTGCAGAATCCGCGCGCTCAGCTCGGACGTTCTCCACCGTGGGTACAGCCCAAGTCCCTTCCAGTCCCCAAGTCGTGTTCAAACCAGCCCACCCTCGTTCTTAGAGGGGACCTCTGATCTCCCGCTTGATGAGCAGTGGTGATCTTCTGTGATGTGAACCGCTCATATGTCATCCTCACTGGCCTAGAATCCAGTTCTCTCTTCCGAAAACATTGTTGGAAGGATTTATCCCAGACTAGAGTCCAACAATGTTTTCGTTGAATATTCTGAGTTCTACAGATGATTCCTATCTTTGCTGCTTAGTTCCTTTCTCCTTTGAATGTGCACAGGTTTTCCAGCCTTTAGTTTGAGTGCCACCACCTCCCTGTCATACTTTTGTTATCACATCCACATAATAATATCTGTTTGACTCACTTTTTCAAACCCTTAAATAAATTAATGTGGAATTAAGACTACTACAAGTGGAAAATTCTATCACCTTCCTTACCTAGAAGAAAACCCTAAAAATAAACACCAGGGGGGTAAGCGGTATTTTGGAGACCTTGCTTCGCCAAGCTCTGCTGTCTGTCATTTGAAGACGGGGCTTTGCGAGTGTTGGGGAGCGTTGAAGGCGGGTTAGCACCAAACTGCGACTTTGTCTCTGATTCTGTCTGGGGGCTTGAGAGGGATTCAAAACAGAATGACTTTCTCCCGGTCTCTGTTAACTCATGGGGCGGTGCTTCTCGAAGCTGGGTGTGCACACAGGGCAGCTGGGGACTGGGTTAAGGTCAGCTCAGCGGTCTGGGGTGGGCCAGAGCCTTGATGTTGCCAGCAGGGTCCCAGGTGATGCTGCTGCTGCTGGTTCCTGGCCACACGTGCAAGTGTCGAGTTTCGAGAAAGGACTTTCACACTTTTTTACTTTTGTCTGACTCTGAGGACCCTCTCTCTATATTTCTGAACAGCTTCTCAAACAAGAAATCTTTACCTAGGCTTCCACCTCTCCCTGACTCTGGCCCTCCTTAACGCCTTGTGGTCTATTTCTGCTCCTTGTAAGATTACTGAAAATATCTTCCCTGTTCTCTGGTGAGCTCTGCTTTGCCAGATGAGACTTCATTCATTCTAGAATATGGAATAGCTACTTTAGGCCAGATACTGGACTAAGCCCTGGGCTTATTCTCTTCTGCTGACTCCTTGAAATCTATCTCCACCCTTACACCTCTGTCTCTCCCCATCTCCCATGTCCCTGGTTCCCTAATACAGTGTATTTGGATGCTTGGATGGCTTTTGCTCTGTCACCGTGTCTATGGCTTTCCTTCCTCTTTCTAGCTATTGGGAATGTCCTGCAGAGCTTGGGTTTTGCCCTTGCCTCTGTATTTTTTTTCACTTTATATGTGGATCTTATTTTCTGCCTTTAGCTGTTCCCACTCTAGGTTTGTATTGGTTATCAATTGCTGTGTAACAAATTAAACCCCATGGCTTAAAACAAAAAACATATTTTGCTCGTGATTCTGCAAGCCAACAGTGTAGGCTGGGCCCGGTGGGGAAGTTCCCTTGAGTGTTTCCGGGCTATCTAGGAGGCTCTGCTTCTGGAGCTTGGCTGGGCTGTCAGCTGGGTCCCCTTTCTGTCCCATGCGTGGTCTCTCACCTCTGTATGCCGAGGCCTGCACAAGAGCCCTCATGGTGGCAGCATTCTGAGTAGTGCTCAAGAGCCCTTGAGCACAGTCTAAGAAGGGTCTCACCCTTCCTTCTAGCACATTCTGCTACCCAGAGCAAGTCTCAAGGCTAGCCCAGGTTCAAGGGGAGAGGAAATAAACTCCATTTCTTGAAGGGAGGAGCTGCAGAATCACCTTACAATGGGGCATAGATACAGGGAGTTGGGAAGAATTGTGGCCATTTTTGCAACCTACCCCAAGGCCTCACATTTTCATCTCTAGCTTCATCTGCCTTTCTCATCTTCTATTTGGCAGCTCTCTCTTCAGGATATCCCCACTTTACTGTCTGCCATCAGTTCAAGTCTAACATAAGCCGTGTGGCCACATGCATTGCTTCTACCCCTCAAAATTTCTCATCAGATTTTCACCATTTATCTCAGTGCCTCCATCATTTCCAGATGCAAGAAATAATTTTGATTACTTGGCTTCTTTATTCCCTTAGGGCTTAGGTCAGTGAAATACAGCACAGGGAACGTAGTCAATAATGTTATAATAACTATGCTTGGTGCCAGGTGGGTACTGGAAATATCGGGGGGAACACTTTGTAAAATATGTGACTGTCTAACCACTATGCTGTACACCTGAAACTAATACAAAATAATATTGAATGTCAACTGTAATTGAAAAATAAAATAAAAAACCTCATTTGGTAACAGTCTAAGACGATAGGATATAAATTCCCGCGTGCTGGTTGTATTGGCTCTAGTATATTCTTAATTTTGTTTTTTCTTTGCTTTGGTTCTTGTAAGTATTACCCCTGTTTTTGGAGTCAGATTTACTTTCAAGAGTGAGTCACCCCCAATTTCTGTGGAGAAAAGCAGCTTATGAATAAATACTTAAAGCACTTTTAAGTGCAATGAATATGTTTGTATAGTGTCAAGGATACTCCGCATATCTTTCTACAAGAGAAATTTCCACATTGAAAGTGTATGTGTTGTGTCAATATTGTAAAGCTAAAAAACAAACTTACTCCTCCCCCATTGGTCCTTTTTTATAGGGATGGATGTAATTCTCAATTTAAAGCATTAGTTAAAGTTTTACTTACAGGATATTTCCCCCAGAATTATAGAATCTATTGAAATGACGCAAATAGGGAAATTGCTACACTCCCAGAGCCCTTAAAAAATGATGTTTGAACTCTTAGATTATTAAAAAAGTATGAATTCCTGGAAGTTCCCATCATGCCATAATCAGCACCTGTCTTAAGGAAGGTGCGGGTTTAATTTCACCTGAAGACTGCGCTGATTCCCTGCCCTGGGGCCCTCCCGTGCGGCCCGCATCCACGTTGGCTGCCTTGGGGGGGGGATCCGCCGGGGAGGGAGCGCGCCTGGGGCCCTGGGGCCCGCACAAGCCCCGCCCGAGGTGAGAGGAGCAGCTGACGGCCTGTGCAACCCGCCGCCTTGTTGGGTGGCTTTCAAGGGACTCACCATTGCCTCGGGGCCCGGTTCTGTTTAACCAGCTTCCTGAAAAGCCGAAAATGTTGTTCTGGTGCCTTTGGAAAGCAGCCTGACCTGTTCCCCATCAGGTGGTGGTTGGTTCTGTTTATCTGAGGGTAGATCCAGGAGATCTAATGGATTTCAGCGACTCCAAACACCCAGCAGTTGGCAGGCTGGCGGGGCGTGAGGGCAGAGGCCCAGCGAGCCCCAGCGAGCCCCTGTCCAGCACCCACGGCGGGTCCCTGCGCCTCTGAAACGGGCCCTGCTCTGCTGGGTGCTGGGTGGACAGCGGGGAACCACACAGAGAAAGCCTTGCTCTGTGTTCTTACCTTCTAGGGCTTGTAAACCCAGCCCCGACATAGGACTGTTGTGTGTAGTAAATAAGCTCACCGTGGAGAGAGTAATTACAGTATTTACAAATAAGGTTGTTGTCAATATTGACTGTAACTCTGCCCATATAAGCACTTCACTAATGTTGGCTATTGTCATGATTATTCTTCTATGATATTTTTATCCTAAGCTCAGGGAAATTTCTTAACATCTGGATAGATTGCTGAACATAGACCATGGGAGAAGAGTCTTACTTCAGAATATCCTGGTATTTTAGCAGAAGCATTAGGAGCAGTGATAGATGGGGCCTCTGTTCTTAATGTGTAACTTGGCAGGGTTTCCCAGCCTCACCGCTACTGGTGTTTTGGGCTGGATAATGCTTTGTCGTGGGGCTCTCCTGTGCATGATAGGATGTTTAGCAGTATCCCTGGCTTCACCCCACTAGAGGCTAGTAGCTCCCCCAGTTATGACAACCAAAAATGTCTCTAGACAAATCGCCCCTGGTTGAGAGCCAATGAGCTGGAGGAATATTTTGGAAAAGTTTCTGGTTTTGTCATTTAAAAAGTGCTAACTGGGATGAGTTACTCCTTTGTTACAAAGGGCATCTATCTAAATTTAGGGCATTTCTTTCTCTAGGGCCCTACGGAGCTAAAAGGAGCCTCCGTCACTGCGTGTTCCTCAAAATAGCTAAGAAGGCTAGCGCCCCTTTTGAGTAGATGGTCACCAGGGAAGAAGGCTTCTGGACCAAGTGAAAGAATCACCTGTCTTGTCACCTGCCAACTGTTTTCTTTCTTCTCTCTCTTTCTGTTTGACAGTCTCTCTGGGTTAGTAAAAATATTTTTAGAATTTACAAAGCTGTGTGATTTTTGTGGGTTGAGAAGAAAAGGTCTGTGTTCATTAGAGGGAAAAATTGCCCATGAACTGGGGAATTGGCTCCGTGAGGGCCCACCTGTGTCTCTAGGTACCTGAACTAAGTCAGTCACAAAGCTATTTGGGATGAATTGTTAAACCACCACCAATGACTGGTGCCCTGTTGTGATTGTGTTAGAAGAATAGATAGGACCTGGATGTCAGGATTTATATGTCTTGTTCCATTTCTTCTGAATTTGTGGGGCACACTCAAGATTGTTTCATGTGTTTGGTGGTTCTTAGTGTATCTGCTAGTTTTTTAAAGTCTTGAGTCACGTGAACCCTGCACTCAGAAGTCTCTTCTTCGTTCACTCATTCCTCCAGGATTCATGGACTGGCTACCGTGTACGGCATGGGCCGCATAGAAGTTTGAGAAATAGCTTTGGCTTCCAGACTGTGAGTTCCAGAGACTAGTGGCCCATCATGTCTTTTGTTTGTTGCTCGGGACCCAGCCCTAAGCCTGCAGTGTAGGCAAATCTTAACACCTAAATAACTAGTTGCAAGATTTTATGCTAATATTCAGTGTCCTTTGCTTAAAGATTTTATAGACCGATTACTTGACAATTTTTTTTCAAACAATCAACAGAATATCGTAAGGAAGCCTGTGGCAATGTGTATAAAAGGACAAATTCCAAGAAAATGGGTTGTGCTGGTCCAGCATTCCCAAGCAGTAAATCTCAAAGCCTCCTACCTGGTTGATCTTTCCCAAAGCACTTGTCACCGCATCCCTTCCCTCTCTGCCATGCCTGGAATTCCCAAAGGGAAGGGGGGACTGCCGCAGGCAACAATGTCCCCCTCTCTGGCTCTGATCAGGGTTTTATTGTCAGGAAATCCCCCTTTTCAGGGACTTCATTGTGTGCATCCTCTAGCCAGCCCTCTCTCAACACCCCCCCATCCCCTGCCAACCAACGATTTCAAGGCTTTATGGAAATGAAAAGTTGCTCTTCACAAAAAAGATTGGGGGAGATAAAGTGATTAACACTTATTTTGTTCGGGAATCCATCCGAGCTAGCATCCTTGAACACTCATGTGGCTTGTTGGAAGGGTAATCTCTTTCAGAAACATTGGGCAGAATTGACCAATTCATTATGTATGTAAGTCTGCTTAAGAATGTTTAATTCAGTGAGCCCTCGTCTCCTGGCTTCGTAATCTCCTGCCTTGGCTATTCTGTTCTCTTTGAGTTTCTGCAACTCATTTCTCCCCTGATTATTGAATCTTTCCCTGGACGTTTCAGGCTTGGTGGAATTTCAATGAATAGATTTATGGAGGAAAAAAAATTCCATACTCTTTTAGTTGGTTGTTGATGACTGGATTGTTCTGGGGTAATTAAACTTGAGGAACGACAAATTTAGGCAGAAAAGCATGAGACAACTTAAGCCAATGGGAATGTTGGAGACTGTCTTAGAGGCAGTGGGAAATTCTTGTAAAAAGTAGCTACTTTGGACATCGGGCAGTTCCTGTCGGGCCAATTCTGGAAGATCTAAATGAGAGCAAATGAACAGACCAATATTTTCACTATTTAAAGATAGGAGCAAGTAATTCAGTTGTGGGTGACTTTCAGTGGGATGCATTGCACATTTTTTCAGTTTCTTTTGTGTTGCGTGTGTGTGTGTGTGTGTGTGCCCACACGCACCTGCCCCATGGGACTCGGATGGCCCAGTGTCGGGAAGCGGCGGAGGCGTGAGAAAGGCCCCCCTTTCGTTACGGCCTTTGTACTCCACGCCCCACTATCTCTGAGAGCACAGGAGCAGTGAGATGAATTCATAAATGCCCGACAGTAGCCACTAATTTGAAATTAGCGTTTGGCCCGCTAGGTGCTGGTAAAGTTACCAGTGGCAGTGGCCCGATGCCTGAAGTAGAATTTGATTTATCTTGTTTCGTGTGTGCTCTACTGTCTTAGTAATTCTGGGCTCCAGATAAGTTTTCTTTCCATTTCTTTTCCAGTAGGAGGGCTTCAGGGGAAAGGACAGAAAAAGATAAACAACCCCACAAACTTATTCAAGGGGATCATTTCATTACTATAAGTGCGTGGATGGCGCCCCTCCCCCAGGCACCCACCTCTGCATTCATCGGAAAGATTCTCATTTTATTCACTGATCTGGTTAGGAGGCGTGCGATCAGCACATACAAAGCATGGAACCGTCAGGTTCTGCAACTTAGTTGGAAAAAACAGCCCCCTGCACCTCTCCCCCCTCAAATGTCTTTTATATTTTTGAAACCAGAATAAAAGTAGATTTTTTTTTTTTAAAGTAATTATCTGTCCAGCTAAAGAAGCTTCTTTGGGGAATTTTACCTTAACAGAAGAACGCCCGGGTGGGGGTGCCACAGAAGGGCAGAAAATGGGGTTCCCAAAGAGGAGATCCAGAGAAGAGAGCTGAGGCCCATTGCGAAAGGTCTGGCCTGTCATGTTTCAGGGTTTGGGGCTTATCTTTTAGGTGCTTTAGAGCTCATCCTGCACCAAGGTTGGGCTTAGATTTCTGTTCAGGGGGCTGGTGGCTGCAACTGGTGTGGGGGCTGGGCTGGGCTGGGGAGAGTGGGGAAGGAGGAGTGGCCGTGCTCTTGTCGCAGGAGTTGTGTCCCGGGAAGGGCGTGGAAGTGCTCATTTCCTCTATGTCTTGTTCAGGAAGTCATCGGAAATCTCATTAGGAGACTTTGTAATCATGTACACGTCCCCGGGGTGATTTGGAGTCATTTGCATTTACTGCTCCCTACATGTAAATCATGGTAATTTTAGGAAGAAAGAATTGCAAACATCTAAAAAATTCATTTGAATTTATTTCTCAAGTTCCATCTTTAATAGATCCTTCTCTTTCAGGCAAGCTCATGTCTTATCAGAATTATTTTTTAAAAACTGCAACAGACCACTTTGAGGCCCTGTTGGATTCAGCGAGTTATTAAGTTTCACATCTTCCAGGGTTTATTTTTTTTCTGATGCTGTAGTTCAAGATAATGTTTTTTTAATACTACATGCAGAATTCCAGAGATTCATAATAGCTCATGACATCTTAATGTCCACAGTGACATTCCGCTGGCCATAACCAACTGTGATAAACAGCTCTGTACTCCGTAAAGGCGACAGCCACCAAGTGAAATGCAGGAAGACACAGAGTCCCCCAGTCTCATGAATAATGTTACAGACCCTGAATGTTAATTTTGAAGAAAACACATGCTTATATTTAAAGTTTATGCTTTCAATTCCTAGTCCTTTTATTCTTCCAGGAAAAAAAAAAAATCAAGCAGCTATACTTTAAATGAATTTAATGAACTGCAAAGAGTGACATTTTCACTATAAAAGTCACACTTCATTTAATGAGTAGTTAAATATTGATGCTATATTAAAATACAGGCAGAATAAAAATGGCACAATGGATTTCAAAATAGGAATTCAGGGTTCTTTTATGCTGAAAATTTCATGAACTGAAAAAAAAAATTGTTCATCGGAATGTCTTCGTAAACACCAATAATTCCGGTGAAACGGCGTATTAGCCCACAGCCCATAAATCCCAGTAGATGAACTGAGGTAAGTCTGTCTCGCCACTGTTTGATTCTATGTCAGTCTTTGTCGCCAAAGGACCCAGTGATGTTAGATGTGGCTCCTGTCTTTGATGGGAAGGCTGCCAAAATGCACCCTTTTTGAGTCCACTTGAAGTCCTGCCCAGCCTTACCTGGTGGCCACCAGGGTCTCCTTGATCTCATCTCCTAGGCCTGGCTCAGCCTGCTCTGCACACAGTGGTGTCCTTGTTACCATTGGGAGCTCCACGCACGCCCCCAGGCACACTCCCGTGGCAGGCCCGCCTCCAGATATTTTCATGTCTCACTTCTTCATTTTCCTGAGGCCCCTCCATGGTGCCCCTTTCCCAGGAAGGCATTTGCAACCACCCCATCCAAAATCGAGCCCCCTTCCCCGTCTCTGATATTCTGCATCACCTGTCCCTGCTGCTTTTTTCTCCAGATGCTTGGTCTTAAGATACACCCTATATTTCTTTTATTGATTGCCTGTCTCTGCCATGCTAGAACATTTCTTGTGAGGGCAGAGATTTTTGTCTCTTTTCTTCATTGTTTTATCCCTGTTGCCCAGAACTGTGCCGACTAGTTCAGGAAGAATTTGCAGAATGTACCAATGAATAAAGGAAAGTGTGTTTTGAGACAAAAGTGGGATTTTCAAGGGAAATATTCCCCGTGGTAGTTGGAAATGAGGAACAAAATATCAGGAGAGATGCCTAAAATGTAGATTTGGGAGCCACCCGCACGGATAGGGTGACCAACTCATCCCGGGCTTCCTGGGACTCTCCCAGTTTTCACATGGAAGGCCTGTGTCCTGGGAACCCCCTCCATCCTGGCAAACTCGGATGGTTGATTACCCTCTGAACTGAGAACGTACTGGAAGCTCTTGGAGTTTGCAGGAAGACAGAGCTCACAAACCCACATCCATAGACACTGGGAAGACGATACACTGCTGCAGCTGACCTGCGGGGGCCTTGGTCAACTTAACTTTGGCCCTTCTAAAGGGTGGTTGCAACTCCACCTGGCCAACTGTAGCTCTAGGGAATTGTAGACCTGTGTCTGAGCTCCAGAATTTTCAAGGGGAACTAGAAATTTTGATTCTGTAATGTTTTCAATTTTTGTGTTGGCAATTAATTGGCAACTGTCGAAGGATTGCATATGGCCTGTGGGCCATCTACATCTGCTGAAGTAGACCTGGGCTTCCAACTCACTGGGACATGAGGACTTAATTTTAAGTCCTAAATGAAGAGCATAGTTATTAAATTTCTTTATTGTTTGGAAGAAAGAAATATCCGTATTAGCTGTAGGTAAAGTTTTTATGCAACTTACATGGGATAGTATTCATATTTGTGGAATATTGCCAAGAATGATTCTAAGCATTTTACATGTCTTAATAAATTTAATCCTCAATAACTCTATAAGGTAAGTACTATTTAGTGTTCCAATTTACAGATGATGTCATAGAGGTATGGCTAGACCAAATAACTCATTCAAGGTCACAGACTAGGAGGTGATAGAAATGGGATTCCAACAGCTGGTCCCGGAGCCTGTGCTCCTTCCCCACCTGCTTCTCAGATTTGAATGAGCACCAGAATCACCTAGAGGACTTGTTAAACTCTAGATTGCTGGGTCCCACCCTCAGAGTTTCTGATTTCATTGATCTGGGGTGGGGCCCAAGATTGGCGTTTCTAACAAAGTCCCACCCAGGTGATGCTGCTGCTGATCTAGAAAATCTCAATTTGAGCACCACCGTTCCAAAGCCTCTGAAGGGACCTGGCACCGCTGGGGAGAATATACCTGCATCCTTGGAGCTATGTTCACTCCATCGATACTCTGGTGATTAAGGTGTCTTCTGCCCTGGCAGCCATACACTATTGTAGAACCTATTTCGTAGGCATAAAATGGGCTTAGTGGAAAGGAAGCACTTCCTGCACCCCTGTAGTCCTACACAACTTACGCTACATTTCATCGCAGCTGAATGCCCAAGACCTCTGTATTCCCAAATGTCCCACAGAGAAACTGGGTCTGGCCAAGGACAGGAGCAGACACTAGGGTGAGCTGGCATAGGACTAGAGGAGGTCCATGGTGGGGAGCTTCTACCATTGGTGGGATGGGACTTGATTTTTAGCTGCAAAGATATGTCATTAAACCACAGTAAATTACATAGAAAACATTTCATTTCTCTGTCCCTTTCAGTCCTTCTTAGTCCATCACTGAGAAAAATCTCAGTGTGGTGCCAGTATGTCTTTAACACCTAATGCTCGCTTATCTCTTTTCTACAGAGAGATTGAGAGAGGGAAAGGCAAAGGAAGAGGGGGGAGAGGGAGGGAGAGAACGCAGGACTCGGTTACAAACCCTTCTGTAGCGGGTAGTTTGCTAGAATTAGTTGGATTATCTTGCTAATATTGCATTTCTTTTGGTGATTGTATTCTATTTATGTCAAGGAATACTGCTTTTTCCACTTAGGATACAAAATTTTGCCTTGTTAATATAAAGCACAGTTGTTTTCCAGACTTCCCAAATTCTAAAAGGTCTGAAAAGCGAAGTTAAAAAAATAAGTTGATGACAACACATTTGTAGCAAAACCTGAGCTGGACTCGTGCGAGGCTGTTTCTGTCCTGTACGCATGTCCCTTTGTGTGACATTCAGGCATTTTACTGGGTTTGATCACGGGGTGCTGCCCCAGACCACTAGAGGTGCGATGCAAGGGATGGGATGTGCGCCGTAACTTCTCTAACTGAAAGACTCTCAACCATCAAACACATCTGGCCCCAAGATTGCGGCCAAGGAAGAACGTGGACCTGCTTTAAAGGCCAGATCTCATCGAAGTGGCACACAAGTCGTCGAGCCGGCGGCATGACCTGGGGGGGAGCTGTAATTTGGGGTGAGTACATTAACACGAAGGGAACGTGCATAACGTCTGACGGATTCCACGGCGCTGGCCTTCTGTAGACTGTTGGTAGTGGCCGCATCTCTGTTCTATTTTGCATAAGGTAAGGTGCTGGTCCTGCTGCTAAGCCCGATTTTTGAAAATAAAAGCCTTTCAGGAAAGTTATAGTATAAGAAATGACCCTATTTTTACCGGAAAACTTAAGATATTCAACCACGAGCCCGTTTTTATTTTTTTTGTTTTTTAAAATTTTACTTTAATTGAATTTGTTGAGGTGACATTGGTTCACAAAACCATACAGGTTTCAAGTGTACAACTCAATAAAACGTCATTTCTTTTAGTGGTTATATCCTATTTATGTACACTGCATGGTGCACTCAGTGCCCCAAGCAAAGACTCTCTCCCTCCCCATTTCCCCCCTTGCCCCCCCCTCCCCCCACCCCGCTTTCCCCGTGGCCATCGCCACACTGCTCTCTGTGTCTGTGGGTTGTGCATGTATGTTTTTTTGGCTAATTCCTTCACCTTCTTTCATCCAGCCCCCCAAACCCCTCTCCTCTGGCAGCTGTCAGTCTGTTCCATGTCTCCATGCCCAAGAGCCCATTTTTAAATGGATTTAGAGATACTGTCTCAGGATTTTATAAAATACACTAATTACTCTTACTGATCTGCTTTTTACGTTTGGGTTTTTATACCAGTATACCTCCTAAATCGGGCCTATCTGGCATGCGACGTCTGCGTTTATATTCCAGTTTCTGTCGCCTGCGGGGCCATCGAATGTGCAGGCCGTTTTCCTGGCCCGGCTGGTGTTTAGGAAGCCTGTCTCCTCAGTGGCAAAGTGCCGATTGTTCAGCCCTCACACCCTTTCTTATTTTGTGAGCGAGGCCTCACTTCTTCCCCCCCGTCCCGTCCAGCCGAGGGACGGACAGACCGGAGGGAGAGAGACAGGCGCAGGTGCTCCCAGGAGTGAGGGACCCGGCCCGTCAGGTCGCACGCCCACACTGGTGGCCCCGCCGCTGCTCTGGGTCAGTTTGCGTGATGAGTGATCCTCTCTTACCTTCCGGTTCCAGCGAGATGAAAGCGGGTGGGGATGAGGCGGCGTCGATTTCAGTGCCACGTGCACAGGCTGACGAACGTCCCCTGGGCTTTAAACAATCTGTAGCCTTCAAAATATTTGTAGGTAACTCAAGATAGTTTGGCTTATCCATCTCCCAGGACACTTGGTGGGAGAGGAGTTGGCTTCATGCTCCTTGAGTGACACTGTTTCTCTTTGATCTTCTTGACCACAGTTGTCCCCAAAGTCGTCCTCACGGTGAGGGGGGGGGGTCCCTGATGGCCGATGTTTTGTCCTTCTGTGTTTTCTTGCAGCGTCTAGATCCAGGCTCATTAGTCATTGTCCTTCGTGTTTACACTCAAGCGTAAATTTTGGTAGAAAAACAATTGAAATGATTTACTCAACCACCGAATATTAATGATCATCGAAACATGATTCAAATCAGAAACATCCTGTCACGGCCGACAATGTGTGGAAAACATTCCTTGTTTCTCGTGCTTGAAATCTGTGAAGTAGAGTAGTTGTTTTTTATTTATATCATTCAGATGGACGTGAAGCCTCAATTCTGAATTACTGTAAGCTGCTCTTCATCTGTGTCGTATTGCTAGCATTGCGTTTCATCAAAGTGAATGTAGATATTTAAGAATTATGTTGCTTGTGCCAATTCTTGTAAATCTTAGAATTCTGGATGGGAATATTGATATTAAAGTGGTGTTAGGACGGATACCATTAGCAGCAGTATAGAGAAGATGTTTTATTAAATACTAATTTCATATGTTATTTAACAAGTAGCCAGCTTTGGACACATTAATCTCTCTTTTTAATTCAAGGTTGATGGTCTGGGTCTTCCATATTGTATCCCTGAATGGGCCATTCAATAACTATGCAAAATATCTGTTTCTCCCGCGGGTATTTGTGCGTTGATATATTCTGATCCTTATTAAATTTAAACAGGATCAAATTTATACAGCTCCGGCAGAGATTTATTAAAAGACACTGAACGGACAGCTTGTGGGAGTGCAGTGCACTGTAATAACATATGCCTTTTACCAGAGAATAGTAATTATTGAGACTCAAATAAATCTGTAGGAGGTTAAGTATATATGGAAAAGATATCAATTGCAGTTCTTCAACACTAGCCTGAAATACTGTTTGAAGATGTGTTACTGTGCAAACTAGCAAACCCCATCCTTTTAGACTCCAAATATATAGCAATATTTGAAATGCAGGTTTTTAGGGATGTTTTAAATTCCAAAAGGGGGATGGGAATCCAGCGTTATCAGACATGTTACATGTGTTTAAGCATACTCCGTCTGTAGAGGCACCTGTGCTTTACTTTGCTCTACTTTTTATTGACTAAAATGGAAAGCACATGTATTACAGTTTGCAAGAACATTTTTTTTTTTTTTTTTTGGAAGCAGAAATTTGCGTTTCCTTTGCTTGGGAGTTTAGGAGAGGGATCACAGATGGACTAAATAGAAACCTTTTTTATACCGGTAATAGTTTGTATTTTTCAAATATTGCTTTGTTCTTAAGGTTGTGTTTTCCTATCTATTTTCAAAGCAATCTTGGTGTGATTAATCTGATCGAAAAGATTGCAGTATTCCTCATTTTGTTGGTTTGATGGCATCATGGGGGAGAGTTAGGATTTTAAATACTGAACATATAGGTAAAATACATATAGCTTTTCTGTTCTTTCAGAGTCCCCGTGGTTCTAATGTTTTATCCCTTCATAAACTATTTAATATGTTACGTTTGTCATCATTAGTGCTTTTGTGTTCTTTCTATTTATAGACACTCCTGGGGGCTGGCCAGGGCACTACCAAGGACAGTCAGGCTCTCATATGGCAAGAGATGGCTTTGCCCTAACAGACCATCCTGGCTTTGGCACCCCTTTCTTCTGCCACCAGAGTCTGAGTTTCTTTCTCTGCCTGACCCTTGTATAGAAGCAGAGGTATAGGGGGAGGTGGGCCATTCTCTCCTGGTCAAATCTTTGAGTGTCAAGTGAGACTAGAATGAAGGGTCAGGAACCAAGGGAGTCTTTGAGTTGTGGCACCTAGAGGAAGTGAGTTAAGATACTCGAGGAAATTTCCCAATTCTACCCTAAGTTACACTGAGCATTGGTAAAGAATAGTTAGGGCGGAGGGGGGAGATCTGTTTTTTGCTTTGTAGTAGGATGTCTAACTTAATTTTTGTACTTACTATTTCTTTCTTTTTAAAAAAATTTGTTAATGATTTTTTTTTTAGAGGGAGGGGAAAGGAGAGAGAGACACACACAGAGACATATCGATGTGGGAGAGAAACATCAATCAACTGCCTCCCGACCAGGGATCAAACCTGAAACCTCAGTATGTGCCGTGACTGGGAATCAAACCCATCACCTTTCAGTGTATGGGATGGTACTCTAACCAACTGACCCACCAGGCCAGGGCTGCACTTACTGCTTCTTAACACATAGTAGGTGTGCGTATGTGTGTGTTCTCATGTGCATGTGTTTTATAAGAGAATCACTATTTACTTTATTCATTCTTTGTAGTATTATATTGGTCCTTATGTGATATTTGTGTGTACATGACGCTCTAGGTAGGCACTCTATAGAAATTCCTCTTAGGTGTCATGGTAATCAGGGTGTGTGTGTGTGTGTGTGTGTGTGTGTGTGTGTGGTCAGATTCACTGAGATATTTTTTACATATAGTAAAATTTGCCAGTTTTAAGTTCTGACAAATATGTACAGTTGTGACAATCGCCCCATGATATAGATCATCTCATCACCTCAGGAAGTTTCCTTGTGCCCAGCTTATCCCCAACCAATGATCTGCTCTCTGTCTACATGATGCTTATACATTTATCTTTAAGGCAACTAAATTAAACCAGTAAGTATGTAAATGTTTATATATATCCCTAAGGAAACCTTTATGATTAGCATATATGTTTTATTTTTTCAATATTTTGTTCAATTTTGGTTAGGTTGAGTCATCAGAAAGAGGAAATGTCAGATATTTGAATAAAATGTTTGTATCAATTACAGTGAAAAAGATAATGCTCCAAATTATTTGTTACTTAGAAAATAAGTATAATTGGCTCTGTTGCCAACTTTTCTCCTTTACTTTTGCGTGTGTATGAGAAAGATTATTCTGAAAGCTTTTAAGTAATAAATTCAGTTCCCTGTCTCCTGCAAGTCAAATTTTTATTTATATGTCTATTTTTATATGGGCAAAATATTGTAGTGTTGGTCAGCTCCACAAAGTTCTATAGACCCAGTTCCTGAAGTTTGAAAATAGATAAAAATATTAAATGATACAATTTGTTAATTCCAGTGTGTTATTAATCTTCAGTTGATTTTCTTAATTATTATATCTGTGCTCATGTTGGATATCTGTGTGCAGTTTGAAAGTTATTTTACATTTCTGGTCATTTGCTATACCAAGACTGGATCAGAAGAGCTCAGATGTCCTTTCAGTTTTAAAATACATAAATCTTTGAGTTCTTTTAAACAAATATATGTCTGTATTTGGTGTGTGTGTGTGTGTGTGTGTGTGTGAGTGTGCATATAAAGATTCATACATACATGAATTATAAATAGAAAAGAAAATGGAAAAATCCAAAGCGATTATGTTGTTGATACCTTAGTTACTGTTTTAGAATGTTTATTGTAAAGATAATTAAAATAAAATGCATCCTAGAGATTGCTTATACCAGCTGGAAGGGTGAAGAAGAGGAAAGCCAAGTAACATTTTTGCTACAAGTATCCTTAATACCAGTAAAAATACCATAAAAAAGGGCAAAAGGAAAAAATATCAGCTTATCCTGTTCTTCTGTTTTACCTCCTTCAAGTTTATAGAGTCCCACAAGCCACTAGCTTCATAAATGCCAAGCTCTTAAATGCTTTGCAGTAACAAGGGCAGTTCTTAGTGTTGTCGGAACTTTTGTTTGCACCTGGTGTTACCCTTGATCACTGAATAATGGAGTGATAATGACTGTTATTTTTAAACTAAAATATAACATCAGGGGAGGATGAGAGACACATAACGCCCGGCTCCCCCAAGGGAGTAGGGAAAATAAAGTGTCAGCACGAGAGAACCGTGGAAAGTATGTTCCATCAGCTCTGCAAACGCAGAACAGGAGCCACGGCACGGTTCGTCCTGCAGCTTGAAAAGAGTAAGACTCTTGGCTTCATAAAGATGAAAATTCAAAGAAAAACCAGTAGCCTTTGGACACCAGTGAACTGGGATTAAGGACCCGGCAGACTGGACCAGCACAGTTGTTCAGGACCAAGGACAGAGGCGCAGCCTCCCTCCCCCCTGAGCGCTCTGGCTCGGGCCCACCTGCTTCTCCGGCTGGGGCGGCAGGTGCTGCTTGAGTGGCTGCGGGGACAGAACATGGTGGGCCGGGCTCTGCTCTCACGGGCTCCTGTTCTCCTGGGTTCCCTTGCAAAGCTGGCTCTTTTGTAAAGTTATATGTTCTTTCTCTTTCTGGCGCTTGCCTCCTCCAAGGTAACTATCTCGTGTCAGTACCTCTCAGATCTCAGCCTACTGGTGGCCCTCCAGGGGACTCGTCGCAGGCCACCCGCCTGCTTCCCGCCTCTGCCGTTAGAGCTGTCCTTACCTCCTGCTTTGCAACCATGCTGTGAAGACAGTGCCTGCCTCCCTTGTGTTTAGACCTGCTTGACCGGCGAATGCATTGTGCTGTGAGTAGTTTCGTGGTTAAGTTTACCAGTTGGATTCTTGCTCAAAAGCAGTCATGTGGAGCTAAGTTTGTGAGTGTTGGCTCTTGGTTTATGGCTGAGATGACGCCCAGAAACACCAGGAAAAACATAACAGTGTCTAATAAAAAAGGTATCTGTTTAGGCCCCAATAATATGAAATTTGTTAAACTTGTATATATAGAGGCAGTTTAATATCATGAAAAGACATGGATTTGGAGCCTAATAACCATCGGTTTGACTCCTATAATCGCCACTTATCAGCTTTGTGCCTTTGTTTACATTATTTAATATGAGTGAATTATAATTTCTTCAGAAATAAGGACATAGTAGTACCTACCTTGTGTCCATATGAGGTTTGATGAATGTAAAGCATCTAGAAAAAATATGTGTAATTCCCTGCCCTTCTTCTAAGTATTTTTAATGAGTCAGGGTAAACAATGAATAAATGGTGATGGGAGGAGAGTTGATTTGGGGTGCTGAACACACACTGCAATATACAGATGATACTATAGAATTGTATCTGAAACCTATAGAATTTTATTAATCAATGTCACCCCAATAGATTTAATAAATTTTTTAAAAAAATGATAGAAGAAATAAGTACTCAACTAAAGGTAAAAAAAAAATTAGTGAAATTCCTCATATTTTGAAAGTTCTACCTTTTAGATTTTCAGTTTTGGCTTTTCTATCTCAATTCTAGGTCACTCTCCTTTTGCTGAGTAGAGTTAGTTATAGAACTAGAATAGAAGCAACACAGAAAAATCATGTCACTTTTATTTCGGAAAAGGACTCACATTTCCTGAGCCCTTACAGGATCCTAGGTACTTTGTATATATTATCCCATCTTAACCACAATAAGTAGTCCTCAGCATATTTTCAACTCTTGTCTCATCTAGGCTTCTGTAATTTTCACTTGTGCCTTTACCCCTGCTACAGTTTTAGTTTATGAATGTTCGAGGAGTATGGACCTGGTCCTAGATACAGAAATACCTATATCTCTGTACATTGAGTATACGGAGAAGAATTGCTTATTTGTCATCTTTGTGATGAATATACTGTACATCTCCAGTTAGAACACAAAACGTTTCTAGAACACAGAAGTAACATTGTATTTTCTTTTATTTATTGATTTTAGGGAGAGAGAGAGAAAGAGAGAGAAACATCAATTTGTTGTTCAACCTACTTGTGCATTCACTGCTGCTTGTACGTGCCCTGACCGGGGATCAAACCTGCAACCTTGGAGTATCGGGACGATGCTGTAGTCAGCTGAGCTACCCGGCCAGTGCCAACACCGTAGTTTCTGTTGTTTGGAAGATGGTGCTCCTGATAGCGAGGACTCTTATGAGCACGGGTGAAAATGGAGCACCAGCTGCCTTTTCTACAGTATATGCCCTTAGTGGGGTTCTTTGGGTAAGGCCGTGATCCATGCAGACTGTTGGTGTCTCCATCTCTTTTTGCTTAAGCCCCTCAAAGAACCAGTTGTTGTCTGTTTGCATATTAGCCACCTTTCCTTGTGGCCCACTGCTATTGGTACACAATGCGATAGTATGAACAGACATAGAGTTTGGAATTGCAAAAAGAAAATTGGTAAACTTTTATTTTATTTTTATTTTTTTAAATTTAATTTTATTTTTTAAAATATATTTTTATTGATTTCAGAGAGAGGAAAGAAGAGGGAGAGAGAGAGATAGAAACACCAATGATGGGAGAGTCATTGATCGGCTGCAGCCCGCAACCCGGGCACGTGCCCTGACCGGGAATCGAACCCCGATCGCCTGCATCCTAGGTCGACGCTCAACCCCTGAGCCACGCCCAGCGGAGCGAAAATTGATAAACTTTTGGATGTTAGGTGTATTAATTATTCTTTTTGCTTACCTTGCTCACACCCCCTTCTCTAGTCCCTTCCTGTCCATGCTCAAGTCACCCCACTCCCTGGCATGCACACTGCTTAAGCTCTCTTAGCTTTCCTTTTTGCGTTTTCCTCCTAAATGCCAGGCACATTCCCAACTCAGGGCTTTTACATGTGTTCCTTCTGCAAGGAGTGCTTTCCCCAGCTCCTTTTCATCAGTTATGTCTCAGCTCAAAAATGTCACCTCCTCTGAGAAGCCTTTCTATTTCCTCTCTCAAAAGGGGGGAATCCTTCTCACCCAGTTATTTTAAGTAATGTAATCTTACTTTATTTTCTTCCCCTGAAATTCTTATTTATTACCATCTATCTTTGCCTGTCTGCACTCATCAGGGCCAGGGACCTTGGTCCCTTTTGTTGCTAGCTGCCTCGTAAGCAGGTAGAATAGTACTTGACATATAATATAAATAAATATGGCCTGTGTAAGTATGTTCTAGGTAAATAGAAAAACAGGCTCATGATGGTTGGGCTATCCCTGGAGTAAAGTTCCGGATTATGGAACATTTGGGGGCTGGAATCAGTGTGAGGGGGTTGAACATAATCCGTTGGCTTTGTACTTTTCCCTTAAAACCCTTCCTGGCACTTGGACAACGATTTCTCAGGCACATCTTTGTCTCTTTAATTCAGTTGAAAGAAAATCATTTTAAGCCAATATTTCTGTGTTCTTTCCAGAATGTGCCCTGATTTCTGGGGTACATTCTAATGCTATTTTTATGGTAAAACTATCTTAAAAATGAATCACCCAATACAGTCAAAGGGACACAAGCCACAGGGACCGTCACTTTCTCACATTTGATCCCCTGGGAGGGAGGGATGAAGGCATTAACATTTTAAAAATGTTTGCTCTTAGCTATACTCTTTGGTTTTAAGTGTTCTCTGAAATTATAAAGTCAAATACAATTTGATGCTGAATTTCTTTTAAGCCTTTGGAAGAAGGACTGATCGTTTTCAAATTTTTTAGGACCTTTAGGCTCCCTCTTCCAACTGTTGCTGGATCCTTCACGTCTGCTCAGAATAACTTACTTCTCTGGAGCTCTCTGGGCCGCTCGGGGCCCCTCTGTTCCTTCTTTCCTGCGGACACGCGTGGTGAAAAGTGCAGATCTTGCTGCACGAGAGGAGAAACGGAACGTCCACATCGAATGCCTCCCCTGCTCACATTTACTTTAACGTATCTTCTTATACTCACAGTTCTTTTCTATTACAGACACCTCTCTTCTTTTTTTCTTTTTTTTTTCAGTATACTGTACATTAACTTTGCTATTTTAGTGGCCTGAATTGAGAGCTTTTTATAGGATGTACTTTGTTCTAATGAATTATAATTCACGTTCTGTTGATGCCCAGATGGTCACAGCATGACGTGAGAGAGTCTCCTTAAGTTTCCTCCTTGGTCCTCTTGGTGACACCCCCAGGCATTCCTGAAGGCACTTTTGTTTTCTGAGAGCCACAGAGGTTCCAGTTCACCTCTCCTGTCCCGACACGTGGAGTCAGCTCTTCTCCAGGGAACTGATTCCTTCAGGAGAGAAAAGCAGTACAGACTCAGCTTTGGATGCTCTTCCATTCAGGTCCCCTGGAAGGAGAGATGACTCCCTGTTAGGCCATTTTGGGGAGAGTGCTGGAAAGATAAATTTTTGTTAAGGTCATGTGTTCAAATAGTTATTTCCAGTTTAAACCCGGCATTACTAGAGCCACTTTTTATTTTCAAATATAAATTTTTTATATATATTTCTGCTCAACGTACCTACTGTAAATTTTTAAGGCCTTCACCCTAAGAATTATTTTTACTCCTTTCTCTTCCTTACTATTTAACTTTTATTTTTATCGAATTTACTCATCTATCACTTTATGGACACAGACATTTTGAGACTATCCTTGCTTGTCACAAGAGAAGAGGGAAAGATGTAAAAAGGAAACTTGCATTTTAACTTGTAAGGGGCATCATTTTTAGCAAGGCTTATATCCCTTGGAAATGCAACAGATACATTCTGAGGTGCAGGGGGAGGCGGTGGGCTTCCAGGGATTGGAGGAAGATAGTGACTTTGTACTTGGAAGCTCCACCCTCATCATGGCCAACAGCAGGTATCTCTGGTTTCGGGGAGGAACAGGGCCGGGGTCCCTGGAGATGTCATCTTGCAAATACCATGACTCGCCATTGTAGCGCCAGCTCGAGAGCCAGTGCTGTGGGTCTTAGACTTGGGACTTGCCAATTCAAAGTGAAAGGTTAATTATTTTAGCAGGACTGCTGTTGTCAGTCATCTTCAATATATAATAAGATGGTATGCTAGAAGTGCATTTTAACCAATGCCAGCGGTTAATGTGTGTGTACACACTTAGGCATTCTGCGTGATTGTGTGTGCACATGTACACACACACACACTGGGCCACATTGCATTATCTGGAGGAACTGTGAGTGGGTGTGTGTGATTGGCAAGTGTGAAATTGAATTTAATATGAGATTCTCTGGCTTAGGTAAAATATTTGGAAGAACGTTGATAGCGAAAAGCTGTCTAGCTCGGGAAAAAATGGCTTATGTGTTTTGGGAGCAAGAGGTCTGAATGTTAAAATTTCATGTAAGTGGCGAAACATTTTTAGAACCATACTGAAGAATTTGGTTTTAGTGGGAAAACTTTAATTTGCTTAAAACATGAGGTACAAGTTATTAATTGCACCAAAGATAACATACTAATTAAAGGTTCGTGTATAGTTGTCAGAGGTTAACAGTGCACACCACAGGCTTGGAATAGAAACTAATTATGTTATGTTCTCTGAAAGGAGTATTTTTACCCACTCATCTAAGATAACCTTATTCTAGTACTGTGTTTTTTTCCTTAGCTTGGAAGGAAATCTTTTAGATGTTCTTTGTAATAAAACTGCAGTGATAAGCATCCGTACCCCATGACGAGGCTATATAAATAGCTTTACTTGCAACATTAGCTTCAAGTGTAGCTATAGAGCTAATTCATAGTATACATAGTTAACATTTATTCCTGTTTGCTGCTTAGGAGAGAGATACACAAAGTGGAACTGGCCTAAACTTTATTATCCTGGGTTGAAAGAACATCACAACAACCAGGAATTTTGGAAATACTCTAATGCTTCTTTTTGAATTACTTTATCAATAACAATCAGTTTTGGATTATTAGTATGCCAGAGATTTGGGCTTATTCATTCTTACTGCATTTTAAGCCTCTTAATTGTTATATATGTAAATATACATATATATATAACTGTACACATGAACTTAAATTATGAAATGTATTTATAATATGAGTGTAACTGATGAATACATTTAAAGACTCATGATACAACAATCACCTGTTTACCCAACACCCAACTTGATTGAAAGTCATGTCCTTCTCAGTTGCAACTTTCTTCATCTCCACCCCCATAAGTAGTCACTTCTCTGAATTTTATATTTATCATTCCCTTTTTTTAAATAGTTTACCATATATCTAGTTACCCCTCAACACTATATTATTCAATTTTGCATATTTCTGATCTCTGTAATGAATGGAATAACACTGTACATTTTCCTTTCTGACTTGCTTTCCCCCCTCAGTATTATTTTTGTGGTAGCCACCTAAGAGGATGCATGTGGCTCTACTTTGCTTGTCATGGCTGTAGACTATTCCACTGTGTGAATGTACTGTTTCTGTCCTGGACATTTACATTTGTTACAACAGTTTGCTATTCTGAGCAGTATCCCTACAGGCATCCTTGTATCTGTAACCCAGTGCAACACGCCAGAGGGGTTTAGAGTTGAGAATGCGCTTGATTAGGTAATAATGAACTGTTTTCCAGAATGGTTATACTGATTTATACTCCCACCCACAATGTATCTGTGTTGGACATCGCCTCCAATCAGCCTTCATCGTAATGTCTCCAGCTAATTGTATGGTTAATTAATTCTCTAATTAAATCAAAGGGAAACTTTCCTCCAGCTTGTAGGAGTTCCGCTATGATAGCATATGTCTTAGTTTACAGTGCTTAGTCAAAAGCGCTCCGTGTTTTTGATCAGACGTTAAGCATGTTCAGTAACAAACCTGAAACTCATTCATCATGTTGTTGTAGTTATGCAAATGCCGGGGCCTCCGTGGGACGGAGCTGAGTCACCTCGTTTACGGTCACCCCTTCCCGGGACCGCCTAACATGCGTGGGGTCATTATTTCCACACAGTGTAATTGAGATACCCAAAAGAAAAAAACAGTATTAGCCCTAGTCACGTGTAGTTAAGATCGTGGGTAGACTAAACGGGACCTGATGGATTTCATTTCTTAGTTTATTGCTCCTGGACTTCGGTACCAGTTCTGGACTAAACGATACTTTGGGCAATCCATGGCTTTCCTTTGCTCATTTAATATGGACGTAATCAAGTTTATATCGTTTTCCTTGAAAGCAGTTGGTGACATGCTGCTTTTCTAATACTTGTCGCCACGTCTGTGACTTAGTGTGCTTGCTGAAACGCGCCAGCCGGGGGAAATGCTGAGCGACGCGCCGCCTCGGCTGTCCCGGGAGCGCCCGGCCGCACGGCCGGCCCGCACCAGAGCCCTAAAGCCTCGCTTTATTTACTTATTTTATCATTTTCCCTTTTTATTGAATTTATTGGGGTGAGATTGGTTAATAAAATTATATAGGCTCCAGGTGCCCAGTTCTGCAGCACATCACCTGTGTATTGTACTGTGTGCTCACCGCCCCAAGCCGTCTCCTTCCATCACCACCTATCCCCCTTCGCCCTCCCACCTCCCCTGCTCCCTCCCCCTTTCCCCGGCGGTCACCACATTGTGTCCGTGTCCATGAGTTTCTCTCTCTCTGTTTTTTTGCTCAATCCCTGCAGCCCCCCAGCCTCCCAGCAGCTGTCAGCCTGCTGGATCCCTCTGAGTCTGTCTCGACTTTGCTTGTTACCTGCAGAAACCCGAAACACTAATTCAAAAGTCTTGCTTTATTTTTAAATGCAGATTTTGCGTTCTTTTACATAGCATCTCCATGTTTGCAACAATACAGAAATCCTGCCTCCCTCTCTTCCCCCCATTCTTTGAGTAAAATGGATCTTCTGGGCCCTGGCTGGTGTGGCCCAGTGGCTGGGACACTGTCCTGTACACCCAAAGGTTGTGGGTTTGATCCCTGGCCAGGGGACATATGGGAGGCAACGGATCATCAGTTCTCTCTCTCTCTCTCTTTCTCTCACATCAATAAGCATGTCCTTAGGTAAGGATTAAAAAAAAAAAAAAAGACCACCTGGGAAATCACCAACTTTGTTCTGTAACTTTGAACATTTTTACTACATTTCTTAGGTATCTGTGTATCCCAGCGAGAAGAGCAGGGTGCCACACATGAACTATGCAGGTCTCGTCACTTTGGGGTCCATGACCGCTCTGTCGGCAGCTCTGAGCAGTTAGAGCAGAATCCAGATCTCCGTGGGTGACTCTCATCAAGGTTTCCAGCTTCCGAGATCCATTAGCCTCCCCATAACCTCCCTGGAGAATTCGACACAAACAATACTGCGTTATAAACGGTGGCTCTTTTTAGATGAAGCGCATCGAGAAGGGCGTCCTAAGGAGAGTCAGAGTTCTAGGAGGAGAATGTCCGTGTGTGACTTAATCCTGCTTTTGCATCTTTAAAATGATTGTAAGTGGTATTCGTTGTTGGAGCTCTGCCCCGCAGCTCCCCCTCCCCGGTAAGGGTCCCCTCACCGCACCTTGCCTGCAGCCCGCAAAGGGTCCTGATTGCCTTACGCACCTGATCAATATGCTTGTGGAGATGAGCATCTTATGGAAGGGGACAGGCCACCGTGTCCCTATGGTTGATTTTATCACTGTCCAGAAAACCCCCCGATTTTCAAAGAAGGACCAAGATTCCACATGCCGTGTGTCGCAGCCCTTAATAACACACCCAACCTGTGCCAGTCCCGTCCGCTGTGGTGCGTGGTGCGGTGGGTTGACCTGAGGGCAATGATGACTATGTGCTTTGAATTCTTACCTTGTCTCTTCTTTCCTCACCTTGGACCTGGCTTCTGCCATTTGGAGAAAATGCTCCTTTTATCTGTCCTACGTAATCTCGTCTTTCGGTAGCTAGACCTCTGGGGTCTTGGGGGATGGAGCTTGAGCATTTCGTGTTTCAGGCCTGTGCCTAGTGAGACTTGCATCCAAGAGGCACTTGTGCGTTGGTTTTAGGCTGAGACGTTTTCATTGTGCTGTTCCCCAAATTCTTGGATGTAGACAAAATAGGCTTAGAGGTTAATATTGAGGCCCTTCTTCTGCAATGATTGTAATTTTGACTAGGAGTATCAGTTCAAGGCTAAGTTAATAAAACTCATCATTGAGATTTCAAATAGGTTTAGATAAAAATTGAGCCGTTCCTAGAGATTCTTAATTCTTGTGATATAAAAGGATTAGCTCATTGAATGTGATTTTGACTGTTCTGCATTCTCTAGAAGGACCTTGGGCTTCTCCAGGAGACCATTCTCTGAAGGCCAAAGCAGTTTGTGATTTTTGTGGCAAAATCCAGTCATCAGCTTCATGAAAACCCAATCTAGTTATATTTCCAGCATCATCTGCAGTTATTCCTATGCTTCCAAATTATCAGTCCATTTGTTTCATGCTTTGTTTAGAGACCTGGGCATTCAGAATTTCTTATAACTAAAGACACAGGCAAACAAAGAATCCCTCTGAAGGAATGCATTAGCCAGATGATGATTGTTATTCGAATGAGAGGTTAATAAAATCAGCCTCTTTGGTGGCATAAATTCATCATTAGATAATCATTAGGTCTTAGCTGCATTGATGACCAACAGGAGAGTAAGAAGGTTCAGGGACTCCTCGCCAGACTTTTTCTTTCCCACATGTTCTTTGTACGTGATCTTCACTGTGTTGCTTCTAGAAGTTTCTCTCCTTTTTTTTTTTTTTTTTTTTTTTAATATCTATTGATTTCAGAGGAAAGGAGAGGGAGAGAGAGATAGAAACATCAATGATAAGAGAGTCATTGATCGGCTGCCTCCTGCACGCCCCCGAATGGGGATCGAGTCCGCAACCCGGGCATGTGCCCTGACCGGGAATCGAACTGCGATCGCCTGGATCCTAGGCCGACGCTCAACCGCTGAACCATGCTGGCTGGGCTCTCCTTTTAATACATGCCAGGGACTGCTGCTCTGTGGAGCTTCCTGCCCATCTCCACTCCCTGTCTCCCTGGATGTAGTGCAAGCCTTGCTTTCTGTCCCTCACGCTTGGTCCTTTCCTTGTTTAGCCCAGTAGGCCTTTAAGCGCCTCCTTTATCCCACCAGTGAAACAGACCACATCTCTGCCCCCCTCTGACCCTCACGTGTGCTTTGAAATGTCGTGTGAGCAGGAGAGAATGTAGCCCCGACTGGTCCCTTCCACTCGCGTGTCTGCGGGGCCCCCGTGCACAGACATCCCCCGTTTCTCTCCATTTGTAGAGCCTGAGCTTCTTCACGCTGGGCCTGTCCACCCTTTCCCAGCAACAGACATTGTTGCACAACCAGGAGCGGCTGGCATATGTTGCCCTCATTTTCAGCGTTGCTGAAAGACACTCTTAATCCCTGGATTTTCACGACCTGTTCCTTATTAATATCTCCTCTCACGCTGTAGTGAATATGAAAGTGGCGATTGGGCTGGAGAGCAAATACCAGCGTGCGACTGCTTGATTTGAAAAACAACAGTACAGCAGCCTTCGAAGCGATGTGTGCTTACCCGACGGTTTGCTCGTGGAGTATTGTTTCAGTGTATTGGAACCGGTTAGTGTAAAATATGTGTATTCCCAGAAACACATCCTTTGGTTCAAGTCATGTAAAATAAAAGCTCTTGCTATTTACTTTTTATTTCTTATCTTTGGAAGTTGGAGAAAAACAAATTCTATAGAATTTTGTTGAGAAAAACCTATTAATACAGTTTAAATTTTCACTATTATTTTCCTTTGCCTTACTTTTTTATAAAACCTTAAAAGATTCAGATTATACTTTAATTTGGAAATGAACGTAAAATTTTGTCACTTCCCTCCCTCCTTTCGTTTCTTTCATTTGCCCATCGATTTAATATATGAGTAGCTACCTGTGTTGCCATTGTGCTGGGTATTTTCGTAACATCATTAGCGATCAGGCAGAAGGGAGTAGTCATAGGGTGGGTGTAGGGTTATACTTTCTGCCCATTCACTTGTCCAGGCCTCATGATGAATGACCCTGTGAGGTCAAGACAGTTTTCATCTCCATTTCACAGATGACAAAACTGACACGTAGAAATGGTAGGTCACTTGCCCAGAGTCCCACAACTGCCCTGGAACCCAGCCCTGTTTGATTTCATAGCTCAAGGTTCTTTCTTTATTCTGCATTTTCAAATTTATGGAATCTCTTCAATGAAAAAATTTTTTATGGTGGAAAAGACTACAATAAACATCAACCGTAAAAAAATAAAAGTAGATATAAATATTAATTTAAATCAGGGGTCATAAACTGTAATCCATGGGTCAGTTGCCTGTTTTGTAAATGAGGTTTTATTGGCACACAGCCACGTTCATTCGTGTACTGACCACCTTCTATGGTTGCTTTTTGCTACAGCAGACAGAGCTGAGGAGTTGGCAACAGACACCATCCGACCCACAGAACCTAAAGTATTTACTCTCTGGCCCTTTAAGAAAGAGTTTGCTGACCCCCGATTTAAGTAACATGAGAAAATACATTTTTATTGTTATTAGTGTTAGTATTCTATTGCCAGCAAGCCGATGTTGTATTATACTTAATGCAAGAAGCAGTATTATCGGACAATTGGAAATTTCCAAAGACGGAGTTAACTAAGGTCAGTCTTCATTAGATATCATGGATTGCTATGTTAATCTCTCAAATTTTTGTAGTAATTGTAAAATACTCCCTCTTCTCTTAGTTTTGCTAAAAGTTATATTTGAGAGATCTTTCTGGAATTCTTCATTCTGAGTACAGTGTAATAACTTGGTTGAATTTCAATATTAAAAATTTTCTTAAAAACGGTACAGCTTTCCATGCAGCCTGGGTCGGGGGGGTTTCCCTCTTTGCCGTTGGGGTGTTTTCTCCGCCTGTGCTTTTTGTTACGAGTAGACCTTTACCTCTGACGGACAGTTGTTTCCCTTCCTTGAAGACATTGTAGGTTTGACTTGCGTAATGTTTATTCCTGCTGATCTTGCTGGAAACCAGCTCACTGGCTGATGTATAGGGGAAGACATGCGGAAATGAGAATTAAACCTGAAGCAGGGAAGAGTGTGGTTTTCCCACCCACGTTGGATTTTCCTCTTATTTTTTACTTTGAAATCTTGCTCCTGAAGGGCTGTCGCTTTTAGTTTTGTGCTGCTCCTGGTACTGCACACAGGCTGGCAAACAGTAGGCGCTCAGGCAATGCTTAGCTGCTGGTCTGATTGTCGGGCTGGAAGGAACTTTCAGGTAAAAGAGGCATTTCAGTGTCCCAGACAAGCAGGCATTGATAAGCTGCCCGGGACAGTGTGGCCACTCTCTTATTGACACGCCCACGGTTTATTTGGTGGGTGTTCAGCTTATAGGAAACTGTAATATCCTCTCTAGCAATTGCAGGGTGGTAAGAAGAGTTCCTGTCTCCCCAGGAAGGCAGGCAGAGGGGTCTTAGTCGGTGGCACTGTTGTCTTTTATGGATTCTTCCAGATAGGCAGGGCTGTCAAAGGAATGTTTAGATTAGTGGCTTAGGGCTGTAGTTTTCCCCAGTATGGCCCACATGGCTTTAGGACCGGAGAAGAAAATATTAGTAATTCTATATTTTCTATAATAACTGTGTATATAATTTATTAATAAATAAACCTGCGCAGACTGGGGGTATTGTTAGAGAGACCATCCAGTAGCGGGAGCGTGGGCTCAGGAGCTTGCTTGTCCACATCACCGCGTGTCCTTGGCCAGGGTCCTCGGTAGAATCGTGCAGTGGTGCTACCTGCCTGCTAGGTGGTTGTGAGGAATTAATGGGTTAGCATACGAAAAGGTTTTGAACTGCTTGACACCACGGGTGGGTAGGTAAGTAATGTGAAAGTATTGGCTGTTATTTATAGAAACATCTTTACTAAGGCATGTGATAACAAATAATTGGAGACTCCTTATTTAGAATTTAAGATTTCAGAATCAAACCATTTTTTTTTTCTTTCAGTTTGAATCTACCTGTGTGATTGTGGACAAGTTGCTTAACCTCTCTGAGCTGTTTTCCTTCGCAGCAAATGGTGATTGCAATAATAATAATCCCATATTTCACTGACTGAGGCACACTTTTTTTTTCATATTTTAACATGTAGTTGGACTGTATCTTATAATCGGTGGCATCTTAGATGTTATGAAATGTGGTAGTTTCTACCCTATAAGGTGGTTATGATGAATACATTAGATAGTTAATAGGAAGTGATTAGATAATGCCCAGCATAGAGAAGGTGCTCAGTGAATATTACCTGTTATTACTGAGTCATACTGACATAGGGATTATCCTGAAAAGGAAGTGAGAAGGCCGCATGCAGTCGCGGTAGTTGGAGGGTTTTGGAGACCAGCCCTTGACGTCTAGTAGGAAGGAGTGTGGATTTCAGCCTTCCCAGCTCTTGGGAGCACTCCTGTGGGACCCAGCTTGAGAAGCGTGGCAGCATTTTAGGGTTCTCCAAACATCTTTTTGGAACATACCTCTCATTTAGGGGTTTTGGGTTTTTTTTTAAATCAGAAAACCGTGAGGGATCGCTTCTCGGCCTTTGGGCTAAGGTCAAGTGCGTTAATACTGGACCGTCACACGACTTTAGGTAACATTATGAGTATTTGGAACACCCGCCATGAAAGAAAATGAAAGGAATACCTCTGAAGAGACCCCCGGCGGCTGGATTTTGCACGTTGCTGCGAAGGGGATGCCGCCCGGCCTCCCGGGAGCAGCTGTCTGCGCCCTGGGACGGGCGTGGTGGCACCCAGCTCGCCCCTTGCCCTCTGGCTTTCTAATCCCCCCCCTGTGATCCTAGTTATAAAACCTAATTTCCAGGGGTCTTGTGAGTCGTATTAGGAGCTTTGTGTTATAATAGCAATTTTATATTACATCAGTATTCATTTTCACTCTTACGGAAAATCAGATCAGCACCTCTCTTATATGCCGTTGAAATGGGAAATAATGGGACTGAAATGTAAAACTCCTAATGTGATGAAACTCGCTCATTGTGCGAGGGTAAGAATGGCCTCCTCTCTTGTTCCAGCTCACTTGAAACTGTGATTGAGGAAGGAAATGGAAAGCATTTCTACATCTGTGATAAGGCCGGCGTATATCCTTCATTTGAATACCTAATTGTCTTTTTATGGCTCAGGGGGTGCCTGTTCGCACACTCGGAGGCCTTTCCTGCCACCGCGGTGACGCGCTGGGGAGCAGGGGGCTGCCCGGCCCAGCCTCCTACCCTGGTTTCCCTTTTAATCATGAATAACATTTGATGTCTCTCTGCTTCCAGAGCAATTGTTTGCACCCACTTTCATGCTCATCAAGGCCTTCTTCTGGCTTTTCGGAAAAAAATAAAAACATAAAGAGCACATTTAGGCTACATTGTTAGAAAGTACAAGCCCCCCAAAGGTTCTGATTTGACAGGGATGTTGGGAGGCAGGTCAAGTAGCTGCCTAATGAAGATGAATGAAGAAAACTGTTGGTACCGGATCACGAGGGGGCTCCCGGCCCAGGTTGTTGGAAGTGTGATGGAATCTCATCGCTTCATTTATCAGTGTCATATTTGGGCTAAAAGTGAGCAGTATTGTTCTCATTTCTCCCAGATGGATAGGTCAACTTTAATATTTATTGCTCTTGTAGAACATTTGTTTGATGTATTTCCATTAGCTAGGCAATAATAGAAAAGCAGTGGAGAGAAACATAAAACAGTTCCCTCTCTATTCAGTTGAAATACAGCGCACACTAATGTATGACTACGGCTTGAAGTGCCATTGATTTCCCCCCTTTTGGTTGATGACATGATTGTATATATTAAAGATTCTCGTGAAAATAATGGGGGAGGCAGCGTGAATAGAATATATATTGAGAGCAGCTGGCGGGGTATAAATTGTGTTGTCTTTTGATTTTCATGATTTGGTCATATAATTGGCGAATTTCTCTTGGCTATATATTAAATCCTTAGCCCGACGTCGGATTTCAGAATTGGGAATGTGCAGTAGATTGCGTCATCCTCTGGTTCTACAGTGATTCTCAATAAAGCTAGAATTATTTTCACATGATGGAGCCGATTGTTTTCAGTCGCTGAATAATGTTGATTTTTTTCTTTATATCTTTGTGGGAGAAAAAATACCTTGTTGTAAAAAGTATTTCCCCCCACGTTTTGATGAATATATTAAAGATAAGACCCTCAACGTGCAAAAAGATTGGTTCTGCAAGGACATCCAGCTCCCGGTTTATTAGCTGATGTTCACATTCTGCAGGAATCTGAATGTGGGGACGTTCTTTTACGCTGTGGAACAAACCTAGCTCTTTGTGAGGTAGGTGTTGTCTTAAGTGCAAAGCAAACATCCTAGCCATATGTTTCTATAATTTAAATTAATTTGGTACAGTCATACTGTTAATCTTTAGTGACTTGTTGATTGGCATTTTGCAGACATATTTCTGGAAGGCTCCCAATACCATTTTCTGCAGCCTTTCTGGCAGTAGCAAAGAGCAACATTTCCACAAATTGGAATCTTGTACAGCACTGGGAAGCGAGCCAAGATTTAAATTAGACAATAACCTCTGCTCTGTGTATAGCTTCTATTTTTCAGCTGTAGGCAGAGTGATTTGTTTAATACAGTCAGCCCTGTAGCATATAATAGACTGATATATGAGTCACTCCTTGGCAATGTGTGTTTCTTAAATTTATATAGATTGAACAACTGGTTGGTAATGTACTTAGTTACAGTTGTACAAACAATAACTATTAGCAGGGCTGAAACAGGCCTGGAAAAGCTGCACTGGGCTGGTATTTGTGGGGATCCTGAAGTATTGCCGAATTTCAGAATAATTCCCCTTTTGAAGCTAAGGGAGGCTCTATTTCATAAACCTGAGTGTGCTTTTTTTAGCAAAGTAGCAATAAAAGTTTTATGTTATAGTTTTCTGTTTCTCATTTTCTATTTGCTTAAAATTGAATCAGGAAACCTAATTTGCTTCAAAAATTAAACCTAACATCAGTCTGCATTTGGGGCAGGATCGTTGGGTTGTAAGGTTTTTGTGTTTTGTTTTGTTTTTTAAACATTTGCTATTTCTCTTAAAAGAACCCTGGTATCAATATGTGTTTTTCCTTCCTTTTTCCAGGTTAGATTGTCACTGGCTTTAACTGTTCGTAGGTTGAAAAAGATCTTTCTGAACAGCTCCAAGTTCAGTTCATGTTTATTTAAAAGATTAAAAATCATTAGCCAGATCTCACTTTTTTGTCCAGAAGAAAATCGATTTCGCTCCCCATGAAAGTAGGATCTCAAAGAGGATACTCAGGCATACTCAGATAGGGGCGACGGAGAGATCTGTTTGTGCAGCTAACAAAGCGGTTCTGTTTTCTCCGCTGAACGTTTACTTGGCCCCAATGTGAACATTGCTGAGCAGAATTGTCACCTGTCTTTAGAAATCACTTGTTTTGTGAGGCAAAGGGGACTGTTTTGATCTGAAATGTTTTAATGCCTTTTTTTTTTAAAAAAAAAAAACACCCCACTTATGCCAACTTGAGCATTCATACAATAACGCACCCTGTAAATATTGAACAATACAAAGACATCTTTCATAACAGTTCATAGTGGGCTGCGTGTGCTCCGGGGAAGCCAAGCAGTAGTTAGTGGCAAATGATATGCCAATCAAAAATTATTATTGCGCGTCTAACCTGGTATAATGCGGCCTCTTATCTGGAAGTGTCAACTTGATAGAAGCCAACTCTTTGTCTTCTGAAGTTAAGCTCTTGTTTGCCCTCAGTTAATGCTGTCTCCCAAAGGCTCATTTGAATTGCATAAAGGGTAATCTACTTGACACTTTTATACATTTAAACAATCTTGATTATATGGTATTTTGCATGTGTTTTTAAGCTCCCAGTTTCTATTTTGTGTGGGCTTTTAAGTCTTCAGTAGAAAAGAATGAGAGAAAGTCGTAGGTAGAATCTGATACTCTTTTGTGAACAGCGTTCGGGAAAGTAGGGTATAGAACCTCTTTTCACGGGGCCGGGGTTCGTGGGGGGAGTGTGATCGGCGTTGATGATGGGTGGGGGGTGTTTCGGAGTTTCTCCTACCACAACTCTAGCGAGAGTCAATGGAAGAAAATGTAGTACTCCAGTTTCACTATACTGAAATGGAGATTTATAGATAACCTTTTGCCCTCCCCCCCCCCCCGCGATAATTTGGAGAACTTCTAGATGAATTTTTGGGGAAATTTGAGGATCAAGTGCCTTGCTGCAAGAATTTGGAGATTATATGTGTGCCAGCTGTGCTCTGGAAGGGCAGGGGTGTGTTTAAGCACCGGGGTGGGCGTTAGGAGCACACCATCTGGCATCAGGCAGACTGGCTTCAGATCCTCTGACCACAACATGTGCATGCACTGTGGGACTTTTGAACAAGATGATAAACCTCTCTGTGAGTCAGCTTCTGCATCTGCAACCTGAGGAGAAGTAATACTTCCCTTAGAGCTTCTGATCAAGGGGAAAGGTACCTAAATATCAAGAAATGTCGGTATTAATATGGTCTGTCTGTTAGCTGCTTTAGATCTAGAGAGATTTGGAAAAGCTGGTCCAGAGTGGTAACTTTCATGTATACCTTCCTCTCACTAGCAAATTATTTGGTAATTATTAAGTGGAAGGTCACATGGCTGTTCTCTCCATATCATTGGAAGAAATGAATTTTGAAGAGAAAATAAGGCATCAGGGAATTGCATTTTGAGGAGAAAGGAAGATCTTCTGTTTCCAAATGTACTTTCTGAACTCCTGACTCCTTTGAAGGCCATATTATGATGTCTTTAAGGTAAAAGAGTTTTCTTCATGTCTCTCATGAGCTGAAAGACAGTAATAGTCCTTCAAAGTTATCACCAGGACTTTCTTCATTCTCTTGATGAGGAAACAGGAGCTTAGCGGATTTAAGGAATTTGTAAAGAGCTTACATAACCCCAGCTGGTTGGTGGGACTTGAACCTGTGACTCCCAGTCAGCAAGCCCATGCCCTTTTCAACCACAGCAGGCAGTACGCCTTTTTAGGAGAATAATTTCTTCATGGAAATTCTACTGATCACCCCCTCCCCCCTGTACAGTTCTGGGAAGGGTAATGTCATAAGTGAGCTAATTAAACCCTGTTGGCCATTTGACATAAACTCTTGTACCCACTGGTGTCTGGATGGCTCAGGTGGATGGTTTGTCACAGGAAAGCAAGTAAACTGAAAAACCTCCTCTTCTCTAGTATCATATAATCAGGTTGGCAATAGAACCTGCATTTGGTGTAAGAGAACTGAATAAATATTTATTGATGGGGCCTTAAAAGAGTGATGTAACCGAATGCAAGTGAATGTAATAGAAACAATATGTAAGTGTTGAGAGAATGATTTTTGATGGACATTTTTATTAGTGAGATGGATTTGATCAGAGATTTGAAGGACAGAAAGACACAGAATGACCTAAGTAATATAGAACCATTGAAATGGTCTCAGAAGCTTTGAAAAGTAGCCCTGGCTGGTGTGGCTCAGTTGGTTGGGTGTCATCTCATGCACCAAAAGGCTGCCAGCTGGATTCTCGGTCAGGGCACATGCCAGGATTGTGGGCTCCATCCCCAGTTGATCGATGTTTCGCTATCACACCGATGTTTCTCTCACTCCCTTTCCCATCCTCTCTCTCTAAAAATCAACTTTAAAAAATCTTTTAAAAAATTCCTCTCTTAAAAAAAAAAATCTATGGGAAGTAGAAATGAATAAAAGGGACATGATGCCCTGTCAGAATAGCCTAACAAGCTGTAACAAGTGGACCCAAATACAGAACAAAATAAGGTCAACACAATAGAGGCGTATTTCTTGTTCACCTGTACAGCTCAAGGTTGGTCTTGTTAGTGAGCCTAGGCTGGGGGAGGCTCTGCTGTCACCTCTTAAGTGCCAACCGCCAGCTGGGGTAGCAGGCTGGGGGTGGGGAATAGAAGGTGGAGAAGCCACACTGTGTCTCCACTTGGGCCCCACAGTGACACACGTCTTCTCTGCTCACATTACGTTGGTAAGACCTAGATGCATGGCCCCACCAAAGTGCAAGGGCTTAGAAACAGCCAGTGGCTCTCTACCCTGGAAAGAGGAGCATGACTTTTAGAAAATAATTAGCTGTTGCTGCCTCAAAAGTCAAGCAGAGTTGTCTGCCCATATTTGAGGATTCTTTTGGGAGTTGGAAGAAAAGATTATAAAGTTATCCTTAAAAGAAATGTGGGTAGAATGGTTTGAGGGAATCTCGGATCATCAGTCAGAATGTATCTGCTCTCCTAAGGTAGAAAATTCAAGCCTTCCAATGCTGGTGAAGATAAATGTTTAGAGAGCACGTGCCCGCAGGGAGAGGTGCAGACACCGGAAAAGCATCTGCAGGATTGACACTGAGGGTGAGAAGGTGGCAACGACTGGAGAGCTGTCTGGGTAATTATGTGCTTAAAGAGATAGGCGTTTGGGAAATAATTACCACTTCTTCCAAATAAAGGGGGAGATTTTGTAGGAAAGATGAGGTTTCGCGAGGTGGAAGCAAAGGCCTTGGGTGTTTAGATGAAGAAGTGGTGCGCGTTCCCTAAACCAGGCAGTTTCTGAGGTCGTAGGCGGGCAGGATGGGTCTAAAGAAGACGCTGAGGAAGGTTTCTTGTGAGAAGAGGGGTTGGGAAGGACAGAGGAGTGTTTAGGGTCGTCAGATATTTATAACCGATCGTCTTTGTTCTTGCTGGTAAGGAATTCTCTTCAGATGACACTCGGTATAAACGTGTTTTATTGCTTTTCATCTCACTCTGGTTTATTTACACGTGTATTTTTTAATCTCTCCTGGGAACTCACCATTACGACTTTTATTTTATGGTCCAATTTATGGATATGCTGCACTTTAACAAAAAGTGTGACTCGCACTTTTCCAAAGAGCTGGTTTCTGAGAGGGAGAGGGTGGGAGGGCATTGGGGTCGGGATGGGATGGCTGGGCGTGTGAGTGTGCGTCCAGTTAAATATTTGCTAACCCTGCCTTCCCTGGCCTCTCCCGTGCACAAGGCCTTTGGACACTGCCCCGGAGACCCGCGACCCTGCCCCTCGCCCGGTTGGAAGCCACTGGTTCAGTCGCCTGTTCCTCTCGTGGGACGGGAGCCCTTCGCAGGTATGAGGGTCACAAGGCAGAGGCAGGGGCAGGGACAAGCTCTGTTCTGCCACTTGCTGTGTGTTCTGTGGAAGCTCAAGGTACATGTTTGTTCCATTTGTGAGCAGAAAGGGGAAAAACCTATCTGTTTTGCCTTCAGAAATATTCTTTTGATCTGACTGTTCTCGGAACGCAACCCAGGGTGGACTGTTTAGGGTTTTTTTTCTCCCAGTTGGGTCGTCCGACCTACCTTGTACTGCTCATGAAAACAAAATTGGGAGTTGAAGGAGTCTGTTCTTGAGGGGAAAAGCAAAGCTGCATTTCATCAGCCTGCAAATCAGGAGCAAAGAGCGGACCTTTTATTTTTCTTGTCATATCCAACACCTGGGAACACGTGGAGCCCCGACTCAGCTGGGAAGGGGAAGAGTGACTGAATTTTGATTGGCCATCTGTCTTCGGTCCCAGACACAGTACATGAAAATTCAGTTTCTCGTGAACATGCTACATTCTAATGTTAAGGAATTTTTTTTTATATAGATTTAAAAGTGATGGACATTGACAATAGCTCCATTCAAAAGTTTTCAAAATATTGCCAAAGTCATTTGATAACCTGAATTCATCGTACAATATTATTGACTATATTCCCTGTGCTGTGCTTTCCATCCCTATGACGGTTTTGTAACTGCCAATCTGGCCTCAGTCCCTTCCCCTTTTTCACCCAGCCCCCCAACCCCCTCCAGCCTGTCTCTTCACCCATTAGTCTGCTCTCTGTATCTGAGTCTGTTTCAGTTTGGTTTGTTTGTTTATTTTGTTGTTTGGACTCCACATAGAAGTGAAATCATACGATAGTTATCTTTTTCTGACTTATTTTCACTAAGCATAAGACCCTCTAGTTCCATCCATGTTGTTGCAAGTGGTAAGATTTCCTTCTTTTTGTGGCCGAGTAGTATCCTGAGTCTTTAGATGTGCCCTGAAATGACGTGTCTCCTGGAGGAGCTCACGGTCTAATTAGGGAGAAAGAGGGAGAATCCGATCGTATACAGTGTGAAAGACTGTGGGCATCTCGGCAGCAGGGCTGCCACCCTGCCCAGGAAGGACCACAAAGTGCAGGGTCGGGGCAGGAGGGGCGAGGCTGGCAGCTGGAGAGGAAGGGAAAGGAACGGAGCTGGATGGGTAAGGGGTGTCGGCTTGTGAATGGCCGTTGTCCCCGCTATAGAAAGGACTTTGTAATCATCCAGCTGTGGGAGTCTTTGAAGGATTTAAGCCTGACGGGGACATGAGTAATCAGATTTCCGTTTTGGAAGGCCAGCCCTACAGGAAGCGATTGAGCAGTTTACGCTCTCGCCATGCCTTGGCATTCTGTGTAGCTGTTAAAAAATCACATCCTGGAAGGTGACGGTGAGGAAAGTGGTTGCAGAATATCTTTACGTTTAAAAAGTGTATTCAGTGTATACACTTTGATCCCAGGTTTGTTTTTAAGATTATATACACCATAGGGAAGAAAAACAAAGAAGATGGGAAGGGTCATGCCAACATAGTGAATGATTCTCTTGGGGGTGGGGAGTGAAATGATGTTTCTGTTAGTCATACATTCCAGCATTTTCCTTTTTTTACAATGTAATAAAATGTGATTTAGCAGATAAATGGAAAGAAGGATAACTCCAGACAGTGTGGAGGGTGGGTGAGCAGGGAGAAAGGAGTCTGAGGGCTGGGGAGGCCCGAGGAGTTGGTGGAGCTCAGTGACCTTCCCTGGGGGAGGAGAGAGGCTTAGCAGGTAGAGGGGTTACTCACGGGGGACACGCTGGAGGTTGGAAAGGTCAGCACCGCAGCCGGGTTCCTTGAATTTGCGTTGCTGGCAAGGCCTCGTGGCCATCCTCAGAAGGAGCTGGAAGCTCGCCGCTCACTGCGTGACAGGTGTTTAGACGGAGAGTGTTGGCGGTGCTGAGGCAACCGGCGTGATGAATGGTCGGAGCAGTGTTAAGAAGAAACTGAGAAATCTTCTGGGAGATAAAGAAGAGCTGGCTGAGAGCAACTGTTTCCAAATGAAAATACTCTTTCAAAGAGGGAACGGTTGGAAGTGTCAGAGAAGGGAAAGAGATCATTTGAGACAGATCCTATCGGAAGTGTCTGCGGGATTTGGAAATCAAGAGTCTACAGTAGACATAAGGACAGCAGGTTATTAAATAAAGGAGCACAGATAGCAGGAGGGTAGGAGGGACGAGAGACCAAGGCTGGAATGGAAACTGGCTTAGTGCGATGAGCGGTGAGGCTAGTTGAGAGGGGCTCCCTGGCCTTGGCTCTCCCTTCCCCCCAAGGACGGATGGGACTTGAACATTTTTATAAGTTGAGGGAGGAAGCAGTGAGTGGGAAAAGTTGAAGAATCCAGTGAGAGGGAAATTGATAGAGCCAAGTCCAGATGGGGGTAGGAGTTAGATGGGGGGGGGCACATTCTCTTGGCAGAGGAAGGGAAGGGGTGACTTCAGGTGCTGGTTTTGGGGTGACAGCTGAAGAATTACTTGTCTGAGGGTCAGTTTTCTTGGTGAGGGACAAATTTCTTTAGCGGAGGGGTGGGTGAGGGTTGGAGCAGAGAGCTGGATGGGAGGGCAGGGGCTCAGCAGAACTGCTGTGGGAAGTGGATAGGCAGAGCTCTAAGGGACTGCTGAGGCCGAAACCTGGCAATGGAGAGATCACGCCTGTCCGTGGACGTGGGCGAGACAGGTGAAGGGGACCAACGGCCACAGACTTCCAGTTATTACGGAAGCAGGCCGGGGGGATGTAACGGACAGCATGGGGAGAATAGTAACAACTTCGTATGGTGGCAGATGGTAACTAGACGTAATGTGGTGGTCATTTGTAATGTAGGCACCCAGTAACTATGAAGTACGCCTGAAATTAATAGGGTATTGAATGCCAGTTGTGCTTCAGTTGAAAAAAGGGTCATGCATATGGGAGACACGTATTTTTAGTGTCCATGTATCCAAGGCTTATTAGCCTTTTTTTGTGTGTGTGTGTCTACATGTATGTATATATATGTATGTGTATATATGTATGTCTATATATGTGTGTGTCTGTGTATGTGTGTATCTATATATATGTATGTGTATATGTGTGTGTCTATGTATGTATATATGTGTGTGTATATATGTATGTATATGTATATGTGTGTCTATATTTGTGTCTGTGTGTGTCTGTGTGTATATATGTGTGTATGTGTGCATCTATATGTGTGTATGTGTGTGTATATGTGTGCGTGTGTATGTGTGTATGTATATGTCCTTGTGTGTATGTGTGTGTGTATGTATGTATATATGTGTATATGTTTGTGCGTATGTGTGTGTGTATTCCGTAATGCAGGCTCATGCACGTCTGTTGAATAAATGAATCCATTGTAGATTTTTGCAGGCAATTTTGTGGGGTTGATTTTCTGGGACCCAAGTAATACAATGTCAGGATTTGAATCCCTTACCTTATGTCTTACATTTGTGACCTTTCTTTTTTCTCTTCCATGATTATTTCCTCTTCCATGAAAAAAAAGAAAGTTCATGAGAGAATGAAAAATTAAATCCAAATAGTCACTGTGTTCCTTCTGTGGATAAAGCATTGCATGTCGCTGGCCCTGCAGAAGAGTCACAGGGGACAGGATGGTCCTTGCCCCGAGGCTCCTGGTGGGGGGTAGGGGGTGGGATAACGCTCAGGAAGAATTCTTTATTCTCCGCACATGCTGACTGCAGCTTGAGGTGGGAAGGAAGGGCTTCGAGGAGGAGGAGGCAGCAGCTCTGGTGTCCTGAGCTGAGAAGGTTGCCGCAGGAGAGCTGGTGTTCGCACTGTGCTGATGAACACGTGGAACTTCACTGGAGGCCATAGCTGGGGGCTTGCGGTGCAGGTGAAAGAAGCAGCATTTCAGAGGGAGGAGGTGGCCTGAAGTTGGGAAAATGTGGGGTGTGTTCAAGAAAGAAAATATACACCAGAACGTATAGAGAGAAAGTATAGTCAGTTAGCTACTTATTTTCAAGTTTGGAAACCTGGAAGTATACCTTTTGCTTACTTTATAGAGCTGACAGGACCTCGGATGAAGGGGCAAAGATTCAGTGTGGGTGTGAGCTTCATTCTTTATATGTGTCAGAATGGGGGGCACTCACTTTACCCGATTAGTCATTAAGTTTTTTATTCCAAAAATTGCAGACTTGTAGGAATTCACATTGCTCCATAGACAAATGTGCCCATTTAAAAGTGCCCCAACATCAACATTTATCAAACCAAATTGCTTTGTGAGAAATAGTTTCCAATTTTATTAAAATTTTCCAGTTAATATTTCATGCATTAACTTGAAGTATAAAATCTAGTTTGATTCTCTTATTTATAAAACAGTATTGAGAAGACACATGACCATGGTAGTTTCAGGCTTACGAATATGTTGTCCCAGAGATAAAAGCAAGCCTTTTTTTTTTTAAATGTCTTTATTGATTTCAAAGATAGGAAGGGAGAGAGAGAGAAACATCAATGATGAGAGAGAGTCATTGATCGGCTGCCTCCCGCATGCCCCCTGCTGGGGATCGAGCCTGCAACCCGGGCATGTGCCCTGACCAGGAATCGCACCCCAATCTCCTGGATCCTAGGTCGACACTGAACCACTGAGCCACACCCGGCCGGGCTAGAAACAAGCCTTTTAGTCCTGTTTCTTCTAGTAGGTGTCATTTTCTTTTGAACACATCTGGATAATTCCTCATACTTCAGGGTGTGGGGTGTGGGTGAATAAAATTGGAGACAGGAGGTATTTCTTACTCAATACATGTATGTTTTATTTTGAACTATCCCTCCTCGCATGTTCAACTTAAGTCTTGAGGCAAAGTCATTCTATAGTGCCTTTAAATGTATGACATTTCCTAGCAGTGAAAGGGCATTGGCAAAGCTCATTTTGTTCCCCTTTGTTACAAGAATGATGAACTAAATGTGTTTTATCTCTTTCCTTCTTTGTCATCTATGACTCAGCTGCTTCGGTGGCCCTTAAGCTGCTGGTGCTGGGCGTGGAAAGGCCCCGTGCTTATCCCCCAGCCAGTGCTTCCAGTTCATTGGCAGGTGAGGCCTTCTCACTGATCCCGAATAATGCATCTTCTGCTTTATCATAAGAAAATCTTCTTTGTCTGCTTGTTCTAAGGAATTTTCCTTTGTAGACATTTGGACTCTTATTTGCCTATTGAGGAATGATTTTGTATGCTTACTATTTTTCTCCCACATAAATCAAGATCACTCGATGGGTGCTCCCCATGGTTTCCTGCTGTGTGTAATTGGGCCTCAGCGCAGCCCTCTCTCTCTCCACTTCCCTGTCCTCCCCCTGAAACTGGACTTGCATATTTGAGTTTCCCTGGATCTGGTTCTAAGTCATTGGATGTCTGTCTGTCTTGTCTCCACAACTCCTTGAGGGCAGCTGGGACTCTCCCTGCCTGTATGTCCAGTCTGTGCCTTTGTGAATGGCAAAGTTTTGGCACCAGGAACTCCAATAAATACAGTATTTCAGCTTCCGAGTTTTTGCGGTATGTGACATGTCTGATCCCTCTCTCTTACTGAAGCCTCCTCTTGATGTCAGGAATGTCACTCTTTCTAGGCTGTCTTCTAAAACTCTTGCCAGCCTTTCACAGGCTCCATGGCGGGATCAGTGTCCCTGTCATTAAATAATGGAGTTTCTCAAGGTCAGCTGTAGGCCATCCTGTGTCGGTTTTCCCTTCCCAGATCCCCTTCACGTTGATGGCTTTATTGAACATCTGCACCCATGAGTCTTACAAAAAAAAGTCTCCCTGTTCCAGACCTTTCTGTAAACCATAGACATCTTGGTGCCTCAGTTCCAGCATGTTTAAAAGGCACCCATGCCCGCCAGGCGTGGCTCAGCGGTTGAGCGTCGACCTAGGATCCAGGTGATCGGGGTTCGATTCCCGGTCAAGGCACATGCCCGGGTTGTGGGCTCGATCAATGACTCTCTCATCATTGATGTTTCTCTCTCTCTCTCCCTCTCCCTCCCTCTCTCTGAAATCAATAAAGATATATTTAAAAAAAAAAAAAAAGGCACCCATGATTCAGCCCACCACCCATCCCCGAGCCCGATTCCGTTCAGCGTCCCCTGTTGCAGTGAATGGCACTGCCGCCCATTCAGTTACACCAGCCCCAGCCCCAGCCGTGCCCCCGGGCGGCCGCTGCCCTGTCCCCTCTCCAAGCTCCTGGTCTCCCCGGAACCCGTCCGAGCCTCAGCGTGTCCCCCCCCCCCCCCCCCGCCGTTCCCACCTTGGCCCCTGCTGCTCTCGCCTCCCCTTCGGTCTGCCGCAGCGTTTTCCTTCTGGTCCACCGGCACCTGCTCTCGTTCATTCTGTACCCTGTGCCCTTCGGGCTGTGCTTTGCAGGTGAGGTTTTACCGTATGTTTCCATATTCACTTGGTTGCCGTCTGGTTCCCTGCTCTGTGCTGTGCTCCATGAAGGCAGGGAACCATCTTTTTTGGCTCATGGTATATTCTCATTATTTTAGCGAACTGCCCAGCAGGCACATAGATGCCGTCAGGATGTGTTTGTTGTAAGACCGAGGAAATGACTGGACAGCAAACGTCGATTATCGCTGTCTTCTTATTTTCAGGATTTTTATTTCTTTACATGCTCACAGAGATGAAGGAAATACTTCCTGAGACACGTTCCATTGTAAATATTGTTTTGCCTGATTACAGAACTAGTCAGCGCTAATTTTAGAAAGCATAGTAAAATAAGTTTAAAAAATTTTTTATACTGTATGTGGTTTTGAATCATGGTTTTCTATTCTACCATGACCATTTTCCTATGTCACTAAAACCACTTCAGAATTGTTTAAAATAAAATTGACAAATTTGAGAGACACAGCCTTTCTAGAATGCGTGTTTGATGCAATGAAACTCTTGCAAAGACCTCGTTTACTTAATGAAGTTTCTCTACACTATTGCAGTCCATAAGGTTTGATGAACTTTAGGATCTGTTGAAAATGTATTACATTGTGTTTGGTGTCGGAGGTATGTTTTCTGCTTTGGTGCTGCTGCTTTGTAAAAGTCTCAGTTATCCTCGGACCTTCCATCATCCAGATTTCCCAGGACCAAGGTGGGGATTCCTTGGTCAGTATTTGTCACAAAGCAACACCTGATATTCCTGATGACCACATAAGGCATCAGCTTCAGGTTCTGCCATTAGAAATGAAATCTTGTCTCTTTGGCCAAGTTCCTTTTCTTGTATTTAAAACTGCCCTGACTGATAAAGGAGGCAACTTTAAAATGTTTCGCCCACCAGTGGATGGGTAGGCACATGAGGGTTTCCTTCCAGCTCATGTTTTCCAGAGAGGAGTTTATCATTGTTCAGTGCTGGGCTGAGGGGAGCACTCGGTGTTTTCTCAGCTCTTCTGGTCAATGCTAGGATCAAGAACTTGGACAGTATATTTCCTGTTATCTCTGAAGGGTTTATTTTCTCATGGAGAAATCCAACCTTTTATGTTGAGCGTATCCCTTTTATATGAACCTGTGTTTTTTTTCCCAGTAGAGCATTAAGATTTTCAGCTTTACCTCTCTATAACCGTATTAACATCATTAAACATGAAGGAGATAGCTTGGGTGATGTGTAGATTTTGAGGGCGCCGTCTTCTGCGAGCACTTATTTTTGGTTTGGAGTCTACAGAGAGAACAGTGGGGAAGGGAGCAGCTTCTGGCCTGTGCCAGATGGACATCCCTCATGGAATCCGTTACTTATCCCAGGGGCCCTATTGTACCGGGTTTATTTTCAATATTAATCTTGATATGAAGGCAGCTGCAGTTTTTAAAAAAAATCATACCTCTAACTTATTTTTATTATGGCCAAAGTAATTTATAGATAGGCTTTATGATGGATCTTAGTTTTCCCTCAGTTATTAACCAGCACTGTGGAATGCAGAGTAATTCTTCCTTTGTGCCATATATATTCTTCCAAGAGTAGCAATGAGAAAAAAAATTCTCTTTCTAGGAATAGATGGAGTCAGTATAGGCTGGTAATGTGTGCATTTTATATGAGTCCCTGTAAATAAGGTGGTAACATTTTACTTTAAAGCCAGGTAGTTTGTCTTTTTTTTTTGAGTTTCTAAGCAAAATCTCCCCCGCCTCCCATAGGTTGCATTTTAACTGGCACGTGTTGAGAAGGTTAGTACGTTTTTAGATTGTATTCACATACTGTCTTTAGCTGAAAATGCAGCCTCACTGATACCCCTTTGTGATTCTTTTAAGATTTTCCCATCTGTTTAAGCTCCTTTTCGGTCACTTTTGCATTTACAACTTGATATAATTTGCCTCTATATAGTTGAGTCACTCTTCTGGAATAGAATTTGGTTTTTGCTGAAGTGCGTGAAATTTGATATATGATTTAAGAAGAGCTGCTTACAAATTGCTGTATAATCACATCTTTTTAAATTCATGCAAGGAAACGTTAAGGTGATCTTGAATGTATTCCTGTACAGCGGCTGTTTGGGATTCTAATAAAATGCCTCTCTTATTTAGGAATACTTAAATTCATGGTTATTTTATATAAAATGCTATAATAAGTTTGAGTTATACACCAGATTAGCATTGACATCTTGACTGAGTTCTACTGTTTGCCTTCAGGATGAAAGCCAACGGCCCTTACTTTGAAAGGATTTTATTTTATAGTTATGTTTAAGAAAACATTAGCCTCATACTCAAACTAATTAAAATATAGGTCTGGGGGGGAACTCTCTTTTTAAATAAATATAAGATATAAAATCTTAAGTTACAAATTTTAGAATAGTTGGTTGGGAGAAATGTGATTTCTTTCCCTCTTGTCCCAAGTCCTTAACCAAAGTGGGATTTAGTCTCCTGTGAGCCTTTTTCCTAGTAAAAGCCTTTAGATAAACAAATGAGCATAACTGGTAAGATACAGAGAATTAATGAAAGCTATACAGTCACCCATCTGGCAGAAAGTTGTCCCTTCAGAATTCAAGCAATCATAAAATCACAGAAAAATGTATTTAATCAAGATATTCTTGCAATGTGAGCAAAAGCCCTGCAGCCCTGGCACGTTGCAGTGGTTTCATATCTAAATCTTATAATTTCTTATCAAGTATCAGAGACTTATTTGTAACCTTTTGGAATTGATAGATATGACTTAATAGACATGAGTAGACCTCATATGCAATCCCGTTTGATTTAAATGATTATATATTCTGTATACTTAGGAACTTCTTACCATTGATCATTTTTGAATTAAGCAGGCTTCCAATATTGGGTTTGCCAAAAATGATTGAGACTGATAGAGAATATAGTCAACAATATTGTAATAACTATGTATGGTGCCAGGTAGGTATTAGCCTTATTGGGGGATCACTCCGTAAATTTTATAAATGGCTAACCACCATATTGTACACCTGAAACTAATATAAAATAATATTGAATGTCAACTGTAATTGAAAAATAAAAAAGTAACTAAATAAAAATGATTGAGGCTTGAAAATAAACACATTAAGTCACTTAACTCTTCAGGGAGAATTTATAGTTTATTGATCTTTTGTAAATGTTAGCCTTAGAAAAATATGTTAATCTACTTCTATTTCTTGACTTATTTGCAGCAGGGAGAAAAAGAGCAACTGAATATTTACATAAATGGAAAACTTCATAGCTGACAACCAGCTAGTTGATGCATATTTGAAACCCATTTAAGATAATCCTTGATTGCACTCAATAATCTTATAAACAGATCTATCCAAAGTCAGCAGAATGCCCACTTGAATAAAGAACGCCAGTTGTGTTTGGATCATGTAGAAGCGATAATCCTGTAATATTTATTTTAAAACACTTTATCTTTTGTTTATGCTTAATGTATGAATTGATCTATATAAGAGTTTCTCAGCCTCAGCACTATTGACATTTTGGACAGGATAATTCTTTGTGTGGGAGCTGTTCTGTGCATTGCACAATGTGTAACAATATCCCTGGCCTTTACTCATTGGTGTCAGAAGCACCCACTAGTCATGACAATGAAATCTCTAGATATTTTCAAATGTCTCCTGGGGGGAGCAAAATCACCCCTAGTTGAGAATCACTGATCTATATACTTACATGTTTATACCTGTGCATCTGTATATTAGCATATTGGTTTTAGGCACCTGGACATGATGTGGTTTGACAGCATTTAATTTTATACTTTAGTGATCAAAGAATGGAAGACAATATAGGAACTCACTGATGTTTTGATAGAATTCATACTAAATCATAATTAGAGGGATTGAAATTAGAGAACGTGTTTGTTTTGCCATTGGTTAGTAGAGTTTGGTTACTGCACTAAAGAAATGTTATAATGAGTTAAGATGCTTTTACTTAAAAATGCTGAGGGACATTCTTCTTAATTTGTTTTTCCCTTTTTACCAGTTTGAAACTTCATGTGCTTGTGTAGGAAGTATGGCCCAGGAGACTTACTAAAACTGTTTGGTATAAATGTGTCACATTGTTAGAGGCCCGAAAGTTTGTTTTCAGCTGAAAGTCTCTAAGGTCCTTAGTCATTTGGTTGCAATATGAACAATAAAGTCTGGCAGGACCAGGAAAATAACTCAGATTTTATCTTCTATGACTTTCCATTTCTCTTTTGTTTTAAGGCTTGGTGTCCTTTGGCAAATCATCACAGTGGTTCACCTGAATTTGATGTGGCCCAAGTCGTGTGCACAGACAAATAAATAGCACTGAAGTTCCCTTGACCCATGAGAGCTGAGTTGTTACTCCTCCCAGGGATATTAGAATTTATCATGAGACTCAGCCCTTTCCGAACCCAAGTGATGTCCTGCTAGTAATGGAGATTTGCATGTCAGTGTCAGATCTTCTGGGGCCAGGGAAGGGGTCCTTCTGATTCTTACAGTGACATCAAAGAAAGGAGCCGCCTTCTCCATCCAGACTAAATGGCTGCTCTTACCTATCACTCCAGTGAACTTCAAGAAACCCAAACAGACTTTCCTATTTAGTATCCAAATAGGACCTTCCTATTGAGTACATTTCGAAACATTCAGATTGGCCTTCAGAGCTCTCCATAGCTTGGCTGCCTACCGTCTCTCCCAGCTTACCTCCATTTCTCTCAATGTCTGGCACCTCCCCTGCAGCCTCTCTGGCCTCTGCTTTGTCCTTTGCACAAAGCCTGCACACACTTAGGCCTGCTGGGGTGCCCCCTCCTCCTGCCTCCTTCCGTGGTTCAAGACGTTACTCAGATTGGCCATTCCTTCCTCTAAACGTTCAGGCCGTTTGTCAGTGGCACTCATTGAGTTGGCCCTGAGGTTGATCAATGTTTGTGCCCCATCACCCTGATTGAGTTGTCATCTCTTTAAAGCAACAATTATATCATTTACTGCTACTTTTTCACATCTTCAGAAAGGTAGATGTATTCCCCCAGTATGTCCTGTTCATTAGCATCTAGTAAGTTCTTGCTTGGGTGTTGGTAAGGCTTTCGGAGGAAGGGGGAGATGGAGCGGAATTGCACGGAAGGCGTGGGCACTTAGCACGTGTGTCAGCTTCGGCTGGCCTCTGCCCCGTGTGTTCAGGGGAGACCAGGGCCGCCGCCTCCCTCTCTCTGAACGTGGGTCATGCTTGGCTGCTGGGCCCATCCCAAAGATCGCTCCATTTTTGTTAAAAAGAAAATGTGATTTGGGAAGCTTAGTATCCTCTCTTCTGCTTACATTTGTTTCTGATATTAAACAAGTGCAGTTGGGTTTTGTACTTCCTTGGTTTTTGTGTTTCAGTCCTTGCCATTTCTAACTAGTCCAGATGGTTCTGCAATTCACAGGCTCAAATGTGTCCAGATCATGCAAATCCGAAGGCCTCCCTGTTTGAGTAGGGTCCATATGTTTAGGCATTGTTGTTCCTTCTGTGGCTCCACAGAACTTGTTGGAAAATCCGACAGTGGCACTAGCCTTCCCTATGTGGTCCAGCTTAGGATGCTCCCATCCTGCCCTCTGGCCGTGAGGGCGGGAAAGGGGCCTATGGTCACCTACAAGTGGTCGCATTTTCCTGTGGCAGCCGCTGCTACATAAGCATTTCAGTAAGATCCTCCTCAGATAGATGGAGAGGTTTATTTACAAAGGCTAATTGCCACCACATTAGTCTGAAATGAACTAGGCTAGTGCTTTTCAAATATTAGTGTGTTTTAGAGTTTCTGAGAAACTAGTTAAAAATACAGATTTTTAGGCCCCATGGCTTGGAGATTCTGACACACTAAATCCAGGGTGTGGTCAGGTAATCTGCATTTTCAGTAGGCATCTGGTTATCCTGTGGTCCCTAGCACCACACTTTGAGAAACTCTGAGTATAAAGCATTTTTTAATAAAAACAGAGATTTTAATTAGAAAAATAAGAAAACCAGCTGTCAAATTTAATCCTCAAATTCATGCCCCCATTGGTGCTAGATTGTTGGCCTTCTATTCTTTCAGCTCTTTGCCTGCAGGCCTGAACCTGTGTTGTCCATTGAGGCTGGTTTTCAACCACCCAAGGCCCCATCCTGAATACCCTGTCCCCACCTGCGGTCAGTGCATTTTCTAGAATAAAGCTTTTTTTTCAAGCTAAGTATCTCTAGCATTTAAACTCTTAATTTTATTAGGATATATATCTCTTCCTATGACCACTTTTTCCCCATAGGTGTGGTTTGTGGAGAGGCCCGTGGTGATGGATGTTTGGTTTCTCCTTTCACTTGAATTTCAAGTGCTTGTTCCGTGTCCTGCTTGGCTTGGAGAGCAATTCTCCGTATCATCATTTCACATCTAGAAATTAATTCAGTCGAGATTTATTGAATATCTGCTGTCTATCAAACATTTTTTCTTCGCACTGGGACATCAGTGTAAACAATGGACAAGACATTCTTATCATTAAGTTTACATTCTAGTGGGGCGAAGAGAAAGACAGTAAACATGTTGAGAAGTGTTACGGGAAAAAAAATCGAAAAATCGACGAGGGGAAGAGGGATAGAAAGTGCTGGAGGTGGAGGGCTGCAAAGGAATTTTATAGGGCCGCCAGAGGGAAGGTGGCATTCGAGGAAAGATGCAAAAGGAGGGAGTGAGCAAACCCTGGGGACGTTTGGAGGGACCACATTCCAGGCAGAGGAGACAGCCCGTGGGAAGGCCCTGAGCTGGGGGGGTGTCTGGGCTCTTGAAGAAACAGCAGGGAGGCCAGAGTAACATGAACAGGAGGGAGAACATTGGCCAAGGGTCAGAGAAGAAACCAGGGCCAATGTAAGGATTTGGGCTTCTTCCCTGCGTGACTAGGGAGACATTGGAAGGCTTTGAGCAGAGTGATGTGATCTGACTTAGATCTTCAAAGGTTGCCGTTGGCTGTGAGCAGAGAGTGCATCGTGTGGGGAGCCCAGCCGAGCTGGGACCCACGGGGAGGCTACAGCGATGACCCAGGAGGGAATAGATGGCTTGGGCCTGGGTGGGTCCTGTGGAGGGTGACAAGTGGTCAGCTTTGGGTATAACTGGAAAGGGGAACCAACAGAAGCTCTGGATGGCAGGAAGCGTGGATTCAAGCGTGAGTTTTGGCCTGAGTCACCAGAATTGCGCCAGTTCCCATCAAAGGAGGTGGGGGACACTGTGGGTCGGGCAGTTTTTGGGGCGAGCATGAGGAGTCCTCTTTTGCTCTTGTGATTGAGGTGCCTGCTGCCACCCAAGTGGAAGCGCTGTGGCTGTTATATATGACTCGGGTGCTCAGGAGATAAATATCTAGGAGTTTTTAGCATGTGGGAAGGCAAATAATATTTTTGAAAATTTCTTTTCAAAAAAAGTCTTGCTTGGTGTTTGACCTGTTAAGGTATGTGTGCACATGAATACATGTGGGTGTATATAATTATAGGTGTGTGTAATTCTCTCTCTGTAATTGTACATATGTAATTAGCAGAATTGTGTATGTGTGTGTTTGTGGATGCTCCTGCTAATTCTACTTCAGAGTTCACCGTTTGCAGGTTTTGTTTCCAGATGCTACTGTTCACCCGCCCTTGGTATAACCAGTCTTTGTTCACTAAGTCATCCGTCTCCTGAGGGGGAGGGGGCTCCGGGTCCCCCCAGTAACCGCTGGTAGTATCATCTTGCCACGGTGGGCTTGTGTTCACCCTTTCGGGATGTTTGTCTCGGAGCGGATGCCACCGCCGGAAACGGTTAAAACTGGATCGTCCGCAGTAGGTTCTGTCCCGCGGGGTAGTCACCAGCCTGGGGGAGTGAACTTCAGCGCCGCCTGCCCGTCCCGTGAGCGCGCTTGGCACGCTCGCCCCACCATGGCACAGTGCAACCTGACAGATGTCCTTACTGAGCCATCAAATTGGATGGTGTCTGCTAACAAATCTAATGGGGAGAAAGAAAAGAGAGTTTGAAGGATTATCATATTTTTTAAGGATTAAATTTATGCCATTTAGCTGTTTGATACCCTGTAGTTAATGCCGCTTTATTAGACGCCTGCGCGATTCTTCACGTGGTGTCAGAATAATTTCAGCGGGAGTGATGCGGGGACCGTCGGGCTGGGGAGCCGGCCCGTGGTTCCAGATGGGTCGTCGTCTGTGCCGCGCCCTGGCCGGGCTGCCCCTCGCGGCCCCGCTCACTCACTCTGGCACTTCACAGGGTGAGACAGCCAGGAACACCATGGTCTTCAGGAAATTTTTAAAAAATCCTGCAGTGCTTCTTTCTAATTGATGTCCTTCATAAATTATATTTGCCGAGGCTGTAATTGCCCATCAGGCAGAAACAGGACGTGGACGTCCCAGTACAATGAAGATGTTCTTTTGTGAAAGGATGAGGGTGGAGGTGCGCAGAGTAATTCAGTGCTGCCTTCTAGTTACATCTTTGGGGATTGTGTCCTTGGGGATCGCATCTGTTAGAGCCTATCAGCGGGGAAAGGGCCCCGCAAATGCCCCTGCCTCTCAGCGACCGCTCCCCTTGTATGTAAGCCCATTTCTTTCATGTTTTTATGTGCTCTTCAGAGCAGTTAACTCTCTGTTCCACCTGATGTTCGTTTAGTTTACGTGAAATGTTTTGTTTGGACTCTTCAAGTCTCCTGGAAGAACCTTATGTGGTTGAGCAGGAGATCTTTGAAGGAACAGCGAGTCACCATCTGAAAGGCTGGGAACAGGCCAAATTAAGGTGACTTACAGCGCATAATTTAGAAATTCTTACTTAGTTGACTTGCAAAATGCATCAATGCTACCATTGTACAAAAGTAAGCTCTTAGCTTTTATAAGGATTCGAGGACAATAAAAGAATGTTGTCAGTAAAGAGTTTGGAACAAGGTTTCCCAAAGTGTGTTCCCACAGGGTGTTGTGGGGAAAACAAAAGGAAGGGCTCCGCGGGAAAAAAAAATATTTTGGGTGGGGAGGGGGTTACTGTCTCACACGTAAGAAAAATGTAAGCTCCATCCAAGGAGGAATCTTATCGGCTTCCTCCCCATTTTATCTGCAGTGCCCAGCACAGTACCGCATGGTGCCTTGAAGAATTAGCTGCAGGACTCCTCAAGGCCTTTAACTTTGCAGCTGGCATTGTGACTCGGAGAGGACCGCGGTCTGTGTCGTTCACGGGCTGCGAGGAACCCTTTTCTACCCGCTGGGAAATTCTAGCTGCGAGTAAGATAAGATTGATAAGATTTAGAGTGGCATTGATCAGCGAGTGAAATATTCAAGGTTTTATGGATATTGGATCATAAGTGATACAGACTGTGAGGCAGGACGGATGTCCCACTTCCGTGTTTGTATCGGATTTGGGGCAAGTAGCTTGACTCTCAGGAGCCTCCGTTTCTTAATTTATAACATGGGGATAGTAATTATGTTTATCTAACTGGTTGTTGGGAAAATAAATTACATTTAGTTGCACTTAGGAAAATTAAATAATGTATGTAGAAGGCATTACAGGGCAAAAACACATTAACATGATTATTAGGATTATTACGGTCATCATCACACTCATCACGAAAACGGAAGTGATAGAGTTACTCCAGTTAGGATGGGTGATTATGAGACCCTGAGGTTAAAGTGGGATTTCTCCTTTCTTCCCTTCCTTCACAAAGCTTGGACTGCTTTGAATATGCCAGACGTTGTTGTTAGTTCTGGGGGAGCCAGTGGTGAACACAGTTAAGGCCCCTTCCTCCCTCAGGGACCTTGGATTTTTTGTAATACAGTGTGTTTACCAGTGTCACTATCTCCTAGAACATAAATTTAATTGTACACAATTTAGTTGACGTTAATTGTTCTGAGGTCATTATATTAAAGATCTGCCCCCAAAGGGTCACTTTTTCTCTAAGAATCAGATATGTTCTTACACAAACAAGTAAAGCAGGATTCATAGGTCACATTTAAAAATAAAATAGATACAATTACACTAGCATTGCTAGATAAGGTACGTCACACAAAGAGTGGCGTCTCTTGCATCCTGATCAGGGTCACCACCACATTGGGGGGTCAGATATAGCAAATAAAAATGCATTAACACCCAGTTAAATTTGAATCACTGATAAAGAAAGAATACTTTTTTAGTATCAGTATATCCCAAATAGTGCGTGGGACATACTTATACCTTTTTTTTAAAAAAGTTGTTAATTTGAAAGTCAAATTTAAGTGGTTGTCCTGTGTTTTATCTGACTACCCTCCCTCACTGCACCAGGGGCGGGGCCCCCTAGGCAAGAGGAAGGCAGTGCCCTGTAACATGTCAGCATTCGAAGCCACCTTTGTTGAGGTATTTTATCCCAAACAGAATAGAAACCTTTGCTTCTATTTGAAATGATTTATAACTGTTCTTGCCTGATTGCCAAGTGTTTCCAAATTAAAAGCTGTTAATTAAGGCCTGTATATATAGATACAAAAGATACGCAGGGAGTGCTCTGATTCCAGCTCAGTACTTCAGGTGAGAGCTTTTCAAATTACCTGGACCACTGGAGCCACCTGCTTGACTAAATGCAGCGCCACCATCCCGTGGCTCATCCTCACGCAGAGGTGCCTGCGATGTTACTGGTTTTTCTCATTTCTCCAGGGCAAATACTAATTAATGGATACAATTCACAGCTGATTAGCTGTAGTTTCTTCAGTAATTACATTCGCATACTAACTGTTCAGAAGAGGATTTCTAACCCAGTTCTTATTTCACTCGAAGCTTAATTTGTTTTTTGAATTGTTTAGGCCCTTAGTTTAATAGCCATTTTATTTTTCTTTGTTGTTTTAGGTGCTATTAGATAATAAGTGAGTTTAATCTTAAAAAAATACTCTGTGATAATGAGCTGTTTGCCTTAAATGGATTTCTAATTCCCCAACAAAACCTACATTTAAATAACGTTAAAGTTGTGATACAGGCTGTTTGGGGAGCCAGGATTGGTGCATGGAATGCACAGCGTGACCCAAGTTCTCATAAATATTTATAATGAACATGCGGAATGGAGGCCCGAGATTTTAATTCCAAGATCATTAATTCATCAAGAATTCCAAGACAGAAGCTATACTTTTTCTTGCACATTTTTAATATTGTAGAAGCATGGGGAAAATGTGTTTGTGTTTGTGTGTGCATGTGTGTGCGTGTGCACCTGCTTGTGGGTGTGTGTGTTTTTACAAAAACAACTTTTAAATTCTTTTGAAACCCCTTTATTGAGGTGTGATGTACATACAGACAAACTCTGCGTACTGAATGTATGTAACTCCATAGTTCGGAGATAAGTGTATGCTTATTTTAGATATCACGTGCCTTCCAAGAAGCCAGATAAAGGCCTTTCTTAAGCACAAGCAGATACATCTTTTGGAAATCTTTAGAAAGATATTCACCCAAATGGACTGAGGGCCCGCTGTGTGGCATGTGTGGAGGTGTCGCTGTGCAGCGTGGGGTTTTGCTCCCCTGGACCTTAGCAGCGCTCTGGACCCTTTAGGGTCGTTCGTATAGATCCTGCCCCGTTCTTGGGTCCCTGCCGTGTCAGCCCCGCTTCTGTGCAGGAGCCTTACGGGTTCAGTCAGGGGCTAGAGCCCCCCTGCAAATAGTTTTGGTGGGTTCATTGAGAGGATGTGTGTGGGTCTTCGGTACCTGTGTTCTGTTTATTCTCGCTCGCTCTCTGTTTCTTTCTCCCCCTGCCGCCCCCTTCCCTCTCCTTGGGAAGATTGTGCCCCTACTTTCAATAATTACTAGCTCTGTTTATATTAGAGAATGGATGTGTGCATTCCACCCTTTGGGGACCGAACCCATGTGTCATTTAATGCGTGAAAGGAAGGAAATCGTACACTGTGTAAAAAGGAGGGCGGCCTTTTACCATTTAAAAATCATGAAAATAATATAACTCCAGCTAATTATGCTCACAGGGCCTTCCATCTTGCCAGGCTGATAACAATGTTTAAAGCCACCAAATGTGCCCGCTCATACCACCCGAACCCAAAAACCCATTTCTGCCCAAATCCAAGTTTTACATTTTGATAACAGGTCTCTGGAAGTAAAGAGCTTATGTCTGAAATGCTGATACAGTCTTATTTGTGGTGGTATGAATAGGCTATTGTGTTAGGGAATTAAATAAAAATTGCTGTGTTCATAGGATCCCGCTTATTTTTTAAACCTCTTTGCACTTAATGTTACATTGAGAGATTAAATATCACTATTTTCAACAGCTCTGATGGATATAGATATCGTTTTAAACTCTGGAGATTTAAAAAATATTCTTTAGTCTTATTATTTATTTATATTCACACCACACCCCATTCACTAGAAAATAGAATTTGAGTCCTGGGAATTGAATTCTGTTCCTTTTAATTCACATCTTAACCTACCCACACTTGTGACATCTGTTCTGGAAAAGTAAGCTCTGAAATCCCAACATGTTTTAAAAATGTGTCAGGGTGGTTTGGGGGAAACTCTTTTCCTTCTAACCTCTCACAGACGCCCGTTCAACAAACAGCACCCGCTGCTCGCCGGTTGGCCAAGTGTGCGCGATTGCCTCGCTTTGCCATTGGCCTTCATGAGGGACCCCCGTATTTTCTGGAACTTGCAAGTTAGCATGACCCGCCCGCGTTTTGCCGGGGCCCAGCCGCCGGCGCTGGGAAACCACCCCCCCCCCCGTCCCCAGCGCCCGCTTCTCCAGGCCCCACGGAGCAGGAGGGACGCCTCCAGGAGCCTTTACTGGGCTGTGCATTAACCTAAGACAATCTGTTTTCTTGCAGTTTGGAAATAACAATAACTACATGAACATGGCCGAGGCAAACAACGCTTTCTTTGCAGCCAGCGAGGTAGGCGCCTGTCTTCATGTGTCCCTTCGTGTTTTGTGTGTTATTTAGATCATTTAAGAGGCTGGAAGGGAAAAGCAAAGTATCAGATTTCTCTCTCTCTTACGAGACACAAGGTAACAACTTAGGAGGAGACACGAGAAAAACCTATTGGAAGAGAAAATAACCTGAGCGGCCTCTGTCACTTGTCCAAGGCCATTGAGAACAACAGCAGTTCACACACACCTCCTGATGAAGGGAAATACATATGCAGACAAAAGGAGATCCTCGAGAGTGCAGAAAATCTATCTATGCAAACTGTATTGGTGCCTAAGCAGATGAGTGGTTATTTTGGAAACTAGGATGGAAGTGACTTTTGATAGAAAATATTATTTTAACTTCGCATAGCTCTGGGGATAATCTCATTAAGTTGCCATGATTTGGGAAACGACACGGCAGGACAGGATTATCATTCTTAGGTCTTCGGTGGGAGTGACTGGAAGTCAGTGTTTCGGTTTTTGTTAGATCCCCACAGCCTAGCACAGTGCCTGACACGCAGTAGCTGCTCAGTAAATGCTGACTGCATGAATGAAGGGATGAATGGCACGCTCCAGGACGTAGCCACAGCCGGGAAAGCTGAGCGATGGAGCCTAAGGGCAGCTCCACATTGACCCGGGGTTGTTTACCGTTTACTGGTGCCACTGGAACACATCCCTTCTTGTCGCTGTTTTTATTGAATTCCTGACTCACTCACTTAGGGCTGTTGTCTGGTCTCGTTGGCCTGCCCTCCAGAAAAACCTCGATCTTGATTAGATCAAGGGAATGGTTTCTTAAAAATGGTAGCCTGTGAGATTTAAGATTTTAAAACAAGAGCGAACAGTGAAATTCGTCCAAATGGGACCTCTTGGCGGTTCCTGCAATAAAAAGTCTTCCATTTCCAAATACATTCAAATATAGGAACTGAACTCGTTTGACCCCCGGAGAGTGAAAACCGTAATGGCTTTGTCGATGATCTCGGTCCAAGGAAGCAAGTCGTATGAAAGAAATTCACATTGAGAAATTATTTGAAAAAAACAGGGAATCCAGAATGAAGGGCACTTGTAGATGAATCATTTTTACGGTGACCATCATCTCTCTAAGCAAGAAGACAGCCCAGATAAGGGAATATTGTTTGGCACTGGCTGCTGTGTTGTTTGCGATAATGAACACAAACCCCATCTGTAAGGACAACACGGTGTTTCATTCTGTAGGATTTTTCCCTACATTTGAATCAAACATTGATGAAAGCTCCACTGCCAGCAGCTGCTCAGAGACAATTTAATTCCAGCTGTGATAATTCACCGTGTCAGACATTGGCTGTTATGTGTTGATACAACAGTTCTCCAGATTTGCATTTTTATCAAAAGGAACAAATGTTTTGAACATTTCAGTACAGATGGTATTTAACCGTGTACACTCTACTTTAACGTGTTCAAGGTAAACACTGAAAAGTCAATATCTGCAAGAAGTAATCATAGAAACTTGAAACGATTAATCTGATCTTGGTCACAAGGCACAGTGTCCAGAGTCAGTAACTTTTGCTGTTGTTGCGGATGCCATACACGGTTACTTTTATAATCTCAGATAACCGGTGTTTTTGTGACGCTTTTCTCTAGGGAACGCTTAACATTGTATTTAATACATTACCTCTCTTTAAAAGTGGTTAAAGATTTTAGCATGTTCTTGGTTATGTACTGTAATATAATTTTATTGTATTGTTTTACTAGGTTACGATATAGTAGTAGACTAAATTCTAACTTAAAATTATCTTGTTTTTTATAAAATGATACTGTAAGGACATTTATATATAGATAAGATAGCTCTCTATTCCTTAACAAAAATAAAAATGAAAACCTCCTTAATTTTGACTGCCTAGAGTAAGATGTGTTTATGTTAGAGTTTAAGAGGTAATTTTATGTAATGATTTCCCCGCACATCTTTTTTTGAACAAAAAATAAAGCCCGAGTAAATGTTAATGTGCTACATTATAGCATGTACCTAATTTCCCAATCACTGCATTAAATGTAAATTTATTTGTTTTTTTAACATTTTAATGAGCGGAAACTAATTTGGGAAGACTTTGGGCTTGATGCAGTAAAATCGAAATTGTACCTGAAACCAATCCCCTTCACATAGCTATTGTCTCTGCAGATAATTCCGTGGGGACCGGGAGACTCTGAGTTTGAAATTCACACGTTTGCTTCGTGTTTTCTGTCTGTGTCATGATTACCCTGACCATTTTTAAAGTACTTTAAATATTTATTGAAATAATATTTCAAGTGTTAATTACAGTGGTAATGAAAACAGCCAAATGCCACATATCAAGAATGAGTGTTTATCCGTATTGTTAATGTGATATGTTAGATTTCATTAAGCAGTAATGGGGTAGCAAATGAGTCACAAATTACAGTTGCATCTGTTACTAGACCGCATTAGTGCCAAAATAACGGCAAATGCAGCCATAGGGTGACGTTCATTAGCCAACCACGTTGGCGGCCAACGCATCCCTTTGTGTTTGAGAACTCAGGGTACATCGTAAGAAATCAACATCTTTTAGGGGTCATTATCAGAATAGATATGTCAGAAAATCTAATATTTCATTCTAGCTTTCAAATGTGTTGCTATGCAGTAAAGTTTTGCATATATCGAATCTACTGAGGACCTTGAGATGTTTGATTGTCTGCCAGGGACCCCCATGTCATGTGACCCCTTTATCTCTGGTGAGATAAAAATAAGAGTTGACAGGTTCTGTATGTAAGAAATGTGTTTTTTCCCCTTCAGTTTGTTTCTATTTTCTCTCAAGTGGTTGTTAAATTATATCATCAATTCAGAGTTTGAATAATGATGATTTTCAGCTCTAAATGAGTTCTCTTAGCCAATTACAGCAGATTCAAACGATCTTGCACCAATTCATTCTTCAAAAATGTTATTAATAATAAATGAACTGTAAATTGAACCCTCTGAGCTAAGGATAAAAAAATCTGAGTGGTCCCCCAACCCCTTTACTCGACCAAAAATAATATTCTAGACCTTGACACCCCCCCAATCCAAGTTCAAGTGTAAGAAAGGTGGTTAGTGGGGTTGAGCATACAGTCCTGATTTACATTCAAAGGCCCTCTCTTATAACACGACCTTTAAGAACCTAAGTAGCAATAAAGCAAGCAGTGCATTGTTTACTCTTAGGTCTTGAGAAATAACATTTGTCTAAGTGAGCAGCCTCAGTGGAGCTTGTGTATCTCTATCAATATATCTCTATGCTCATTCTATAGATAAAATAAAATAAAAGTAGAAGACTGGCAGAAAATGTTCTGATTAATACGTATCAAAATATTCATATCAAAGGAAATAACTCTCCTTATAGTTTAAATAAAAGCACTGGAACATTTTAATAGATGCTCTGAAGATAGTTCTTATATACAACGTTGCATTATAAACAGTAACAATTTCCATAGAAGCATTTATTGCACTTGGGAATATATCAGTAAAGAAGTTTAAGAAGCAAACTGCAAATTTAATATGACTTGTTTTATATGTTGTGACAGAAAGTAAATATGCGTAATGTTCACTTCTGGATTAATGTTGTGTGTATGCACCACAGAATCGTCAGCGTTTTATGAAGCATGTGGATAATGGGAGCGGTTTGAGCTGTTTCACTAACATATCAATAAAGTGGCAATTTGTTATATAGCCAAATCTAATGTCGCTGCTGCTCCAACTAACAACAAAGACAGATGTTGCTAATTAAGTACGCATTAAAAAACTGTTAATACTGATACTCCATTAAAACCATATGATAATGAGACTTAAATCTTTAATCAGAATGATCAGCAAAACTTTATATGTGGAAATCTGTGTTTAAGATGTTTTCATTTGAGAAATAAATATTTGGCCTAGCTCTGTAGTGTCGTGCAAAGCCTTTCTTCTTCGCTCCGGGGAGGAACGAGGCATAGGAGCGGAGCGTGAAGGTGCCTGTGTTTTGTTCCCTTTCAGCAGACCTTCCACACGCCGAGCCTTGGAGACGAGGAGTTTGAAATCCCCCCGATCACGCCGCCCCCGGAGGCGGACCCCGCCCTGGGCCTCCCTGACGTGCTCCTGCCCTTCCAAGGCCTCGGCGAGCCCTTGCCTGCCCAGGGAAGCGAGTTCACGCCCCAGTTCCCCCCCCAGAGCCTGGATCTCCCGTCCATCACCATCTCAAGGAACCTCGTGGACCAAGACGGGGCCCTGCACGGCAGTGGGCTACACACGGTAGGCGGCGCGTCGGTGGCTCGAAGGCTGTTCGCTCTTTGCGCGTCTCGGGGCACAGGTTCGAGAGCCCATCCCCGGTATTTGACGAGGGGGCGCTGGGTTGGTTGGCAGGCACATCCGAAAGAGGGTGACCCAGCAAGATCTTTCGGATCTGAAATGATTTTTTAAGGGTCAGACTCATTGGTTTGGAAGCCACCCATCGCCCTGGCTTGTTGTTCAACAGAGAGGCGCACTGGCCTTGAAGGCCCGCCCGGGCGCCGCGTGGAAATGGGGGCCCTCGGTCAGGCGCCCGGGGCCTGCCTTGGGTGGGCTGGAACACCACGTTTGTGATTCACGGTCGGCTCCCACCTCAGATGAAATACCCAACTGTGATACGGAGAAACGGAAAAAGAATAACTGCTTATAATCAGCCCAGGAAAATATAGATCCGGTTATTGTGTGAAATACATCTAATCGTGTTATTTATTGTCATAAACATTGAATAAGGCACTCCAGAGAGCTGAGACGGCTAATGCAATCATTTTGTTTCTCTTTTTTTAGTTAGCAATTATAGTCAGCAATCACCAGAGTAAATCTCCTTAAGTATTTTAAACTCTTCTGCTGGGATTTTTTTTTTTCCACCACAGTATATAAAGCATTTGTGTCTATCTAGGTGAGATACTAAGCAGACATTTTAAAACAAGATTAATAGTTTATAAGGCCTTTTTTTTTTTTTTTTTAACCCCGATAAAATTAAACAGATGTGTTGATATAACAAACAACAAATCCTATTGCTTGTTTACATATTTCTCTGCACATTTAGGACCGTGCCAGTGATGTTTACTGGGTTCATTGTTAATTCCCCAGATAACAACAGACAATTGCAAAATATGTAGTGGATTAGCGTGTGGAGATTCAGCGAGCGCTCTGAAATATAAGATTACTTTCCCAAATAGGATTGCGGCAACATAATTTTCTTTGCCTGTGATCTTTTGTGTTTGAACTGAACGTCAGGGTTTTTATTTTTACTTTTTTGCTGGAAAAAAATGGAGCCAACAGTCGGGAAGGGTCATTAAGTATTCATAAACGTTCCCCGCCATCGCAAATAATTGTTTCCTGTGGACTTTCTTACATTTTTGTCCCTTTGACACTGGAAAGGAGGGTTCTGTCCCTGTTTGTCTACAATCAGGCTTGCAGTGTTGTGCCTGGAAAATAATAAAAATAAAGAGGGTGTTTAGTCACCAGGGGAGTTAGCCAGGGTTCACCATTACTCATCGATGCTCAGCGAGGCTCATTAAAGTCTCGGAAATAGTTAAAAGACCATATAATGCATGCTAAAATGTGTACTTTATTAAATTGGTAAATATTTATTAATAATATAAGAATCTGCCTTTAAATTAAACATCTGATGAATTACCTTCCCTTAAAGCCATAAAACTGTTATTGCTGCTATAAAAAAAAGTGTAAAGGAGGCATTTTGACTATGAAATTTCATTTCATGGTCAATCGAATTTACTATATTGGAAAGAACTAAAGATGGAATCATAAAATAATTATGATATTCACATACACTTAAAGAACAGTGCTTTCAGGGGCTGGCGTTGGGGGAGAGGACTCAATTTTTAATGCTGCTTTTGTAATGTATTGCTAATCACTAAAGCAGCTGAATTATTTCATTGATTTCTAAAGTATAAGTACATTAGCTAAGTGCAGGCTGTAGTCATGGTATTTACATGGACCTCATCACATCTGTCGGTGCCTTTCTAAAGTTTTGCTGAACCCAATGATATTTATTTTGGCTCGAAACAAACTAATCTTGTTGAGAAGTCTAGTAGAATTTCACCTTGAAGAAATGTCATGGGGTTTTAAATCACAAATGTTGGAAAAAATAAAATGTACTAGGACAGAATTATGATGAATACAATGTGTCGTTGGCTTTGTTCTGTGTACTGCTTGACATGCTCACCTATAAACTTGAATTGGGAATCGCCAGAGGCATGGTTAAAAATAGGCTGTGTCAAGGTCCCTCCCGGCCGGGCCCCAGTTGCTGGCTGTATCGTAATGCTCCGCGGCGGCTCCTCCGAGATTTCCCCCAGGAAGGTCACCCGCAAATAATCAGCGCTTTATACATCACGCATTCGGCGTCCCGCTGCCTGGCTGTTTCATACCTTATGCAAGTAAGAAGTTTGATTATCCAAATGAATACGCTGTCTGTTAGGGATTGCTATGGTGATAAGACTATCATATGAGAAGAAAGCCAGCTTGTTTATGTTGCATTAAACCAGCTTTTCTTCAGAGCCTCATTGGTTTTCCTTTAGAGAGAGTGACAGTTTGTCACGTTACTGATTAGCTGCATTTTTGTTGGCAACAAACACAACATGTTTATCTTCCTTCAATTTATGCCATTATATTTAAAAACAGAGCAGGAGCAAAAAGGGGGGATTAAAAACGAGTCCAATGAAACCGACTCGTAGATACAGGGAACAGACTGACAGCTGTCAGAGGGGAAGGGGGTTGGGAGGCTGGGTGAAAAAGGGGAAGGGATTAACCAAAAACAGCGACAACAAAAACCCCACAAAACTCAGAGACCAGAGAACAGCATGGTGATTGCCAGAGGGAAAGGGGTTGGGGGTAGAAGGGGGTAAAGGGGGGGTAAATGGTGATGGAAGGAGACTTGACTTGGGGTGGTGAGCACACAGTACAATTTACAGGTGATACATTATTGAATTTTACACCTGAAAGCTATATAATTTTATTAACCAATGTCACCCCAATAAATTCAATAATAATAAAAATAAATAAAAATACAAAACTTAAAAAAATGAGTCCAGTACTTAGCGTTCACATTTCACAATGCAAATAATGCTCTGGTATTCAAAAGCAAATTATTGAAACATTGAGTCCATGCATTTGTGACTTCATAGAAAACCCTCGATTTGCTTGTTGTGGATACGTGTATTTCAAAGCAGCATGTGGTTGGCAAGTAGAAATCAACAGTATATTTTGGTTAAAAAAATTCCTTACCTCTGTGCATTATTGTCAGTTTAGATGATCATCTGGAAATTATTTTAATCTGCAAAAGATTGCAATCTGAAAAATCTACAACAAGCACGCCAAAGGGCTTTTTTTTTTTTAACACCTCTCTATAAACTGCCCAGCCTGCTGAGTAGCATTGACATCAGTAGTACATCAATTTCAGAAAGTGGATTATTTTTACTAGACAGCTATTGTGACATATTGGGTCAGTCATAAATGAAAGATATTCATGCAAGCATGCAATACTTGTAATGAAGTCTCACTCTGACCTTCTGTATGATTGATTCTGTAATTTAGTTTTCTCAGGCAGTGCCTGAAATGAAATGAAATCATGTTGAACAAGTTTTGAATACCCACAGTGCACCGGGAGAAGAAAAATCTACAGCCCTAGAGGCTTGAGAGAGAGCAGCTGAACGATTTATCTCTATGCTATTATAGCCTTTGCCAGCATTCAACATTCTTTTTTTTTTTTTTCTTCCCTTATTTGGCTTAAGTACTTAATTCTGCAGGTAGCTGTAAATGGGAAAATAAAATGCTGTTCAGATTTAAAATGACAGGACAGGAGTATGTGCAGGGGACTGATAAAATATCTTGAATAGAACTGACCTTTCATGTAGCTGAAAGTTACTGGGGGATTCATCCTCATAATTACCATATAGATTATTTTTATTTCTTTCCTGCAATGAAACATTTCAGAGAGCAGTAGTGCTGATTGAATGAAAATTGAACTTGTTAACATTCTTTTCAGCTTAGCCTGTTGTACATAACAGAAGGTTAGCTTTGATGAATTTCAAAATTCTCTTTGATATCCAAGAAACAGACAGTAAAATAATTGTCTCTCGTCTGATATTTTGTATGCTCCCCCCAAAAGAGAGAATTTATAAAACACACTGATAATTCACGGACGTTTTCTTCATACATTATAGTTCGTGTTTCGAGGACTGACATTTTCTGTTTGATACGGCTTGGGATTTAATTGTGATAGCACATATTTATAGAAAATGCCACACTGGTGCTCTTGGAATATCAAACATAGTATTAGAAAATTGAAAAAGATGGTCGTAAGGGGGGTATATTTGAGTATGGTCATTTTCATACCTGTTAAGGAAAGAGAAAGAAAAGTCCTGTAGAAGAAGAGCATGCAGGGAAGTAAACGATAAGCTTTTAAAATATTCATAAGACACTTAAGTCATAATCTAAACAGATGTCATTTTTGACGTTAGAAGAAAATGGGATTTATCAAAATAAGACATCTCAAATTATCAGGCTTATGATAGAAGTTTTTATTTTTCATAGAACCCTCTACTATGGCTCTGATTTTGAAGTCGGATTTTTTTAATTTTTACAGAATGACTGGCATGTAGTTTTTATACTTTTAAAAGTCTTGCTTTAAGAGAAATAGCAGACTTTCAATTAGTACCTTGTTTTAGCAATGTTGCTTAATGTGTTACAGATAAAACAGTTATTTCATGGCTCATTAATGTGTTTAATGCGTGGAACGTTCTATTAAAACAAGCCCGTATTATTGTTATGAACATGTTCGTTGCCGTCATCAATAGAGCCTGCAGAACTAAATTCCATAGGATGATTGCTTGGCCATTGGGGGACCACCAATTTCTCATACAAATTGAATGATTACTTCAGTAATGTTTATTTTTGGTCAAGTTGTGGTCAAAATACTTTTATGGTAAGTGAATAGAAAAGGCATGACTTAGGAAGCAAAAACTCAGTTTGAATGAATTACGACCTATCTGTTCAAATATTTACTGAATACCTACTAAGTGCTATCTATTGTTTCTAATGATTAGAGACTAAGTGTGCTATTTTTATAATTGTTTTTTTGATTGCCAGTGTCTTTTTCATATACTACAAAAATTCAGAGCCTGATTACTGCTTTAAAGATGCTTAGCATCAAAAGTCAACTTGAATGTAACTGTTACGATACCTTAACAAGGCCACAGACATTTTTACAAGCTACATTTCTTCTCTCTTTTTTTTATTTTTTAATATGTTTCTGTTGATTCTAGAGAGAGAGGCAGGGGAAGGAGAGAGAGGAAGGGAGAGGAAGAGAGAGTGAGAGAGAGAGAAACATCGATGGAAGAGAGAAACACCGATCAGTTGTCTCCTGTACGCACCGCTGCTGGGGATCAACCCTAACACCTGGGTACGTGCCCTGACTGGGAATTGAACTGGTGACCTTTCGGTGCACAGGACAGTGCTCAGCCGGCTGAGCCACACCAACCAGGACCTTTCTTCTTTCTTTGTAGAGCAAACAACCTTCTACCGTACATAGCTTAAAAGAAATATCCTTTATTCTTGGCCTGTAAATACCTACTGACAACACATGAGTGCTGTCTTTAAGGGTGAGGTAACTTTAGGGCCATCTACTAAAGCGTGCTCCAAACGTCTACGAAACCCAATTAGCTGTTGTGAAGTGTGACACGTGATTAATTGCTTGATGTATAACATTCAAGGAAAAGTGTTATTAGAAAGTTACGCTGTGATTTATTTCCATGTATCTTGTTTTTAACAGACATAATCTGTAGTTATACTTATCGCCAGCACTTCCTACTGGCTCGGGACAGCGAGGCAGCATTTTACGTCACTCAGATTCCCGAATAAAGCCGGCGTGGTGGCTCAGACATTTCCTTAGAGGGATGAGAGTTACCCTCCATACCGTCGCCCCATTTTCTTTTGTTCATAGCACTTGTCACCCTTTCAGATGGTTTCCTTTGCCTATCCTGTCCCTCACCTGTCTCGTTCTCTGCCGTCATCCTGAGGCCCAGAAGAGTGTCTGGTGGGCTCGCAATAAATATTTTACTTGTTAAATATATGAACGAATGAAAGGGCAATGAAGGAATATTTAATTTGTTATTAGGAGCATAACTTGACGACTAAATAAAACTGGAGGGGCAGGGGTTTCAGGTATAAATGGCTGTAAAAATGAAATTCCTCTTTAAAATTTTTATTTTGGACTGATTACAATAAGCACGGAGCTGACTTCTTGGTAAAACAAAGGAGTTACAGGGTATATGTGTAAAATGCCATTAAGTGTTTTATGTTAAACTCTTGAAAATTTTATTTTGCTAAGAAACTATTAATTAACTTTTGGGAAGACTGTTTTTCACAAAACATTCGTGTGTAGGTATGTTTGATTATAGCCCTGAGAGTAGTTATTAAGTAAAAATGATCTACTTCAGCGCAGATATCTCGATGAAGTTACACTTCGCGGGGTGCAGTCTGTAATTATCATCGGCATGCATTCGGCGTCACTATATTTGTTTCAAGGTCTGTTGGGGTTAGGACCACAATACTTTTGCATAACTGTTGATTGCAGTTAATTTGGAAATAAAATTTTAGCATTGTTATTGGACAGAACTAAACGTTTGAGCATAAAATTACTGGCTTCAACTTCATATTTGTAGTTCTTTGGTATTTATTAACATTAAGCAGGTTTTTTTATTGTTTTTGTTTTTTACTGATAATTGTCTCATGACTTCATTTCTCAAGAAGTATTAATTTAAAAACTAGCACAGTGACAGTATATTTAGTCCCAGTATTTAATACGTTTGGGTTATTTGCTTCTTAATTAGATATTATCTTCTATTAGGAAAACCTATCATTGGATCATTATTTGTAAAAGTAGATGGAACATACATTAAACACATCTGAAATTAGATTTTAAAATATTTTTAATGATAAAAATTAAATATTTTTAATGATAAAATCAACCCAGATGGGAGGAAGCACCTTGGTAATGAGTAAAAATAGGTAAAATAGAATAATAATGGGTGATATTTACGATTTAAAAAATCAGATTGAAAGCTCATGTTCACGGTGCTGGAGGGGGGTGACTGAACTAAGGTAAATGCCGGGGCCGGGGGCTCGCTCCCCGCCAGCGGGACCGGGGAGGCGCCGGCGGAGAGGTGAGCGGGGAGGACCTGCCTGCACGGGGCTCCGTCGCTCGGTTCAAGAAATCAGAGCAAACCGTACCCCTCCCCTCGGCGGCCCCCACGTTCCGCGCGTGAAGTGTGGCCTTGCGTGGAGCTGGCCGGCGGGAGGCCGTCACCTTGCGGCTGTCTCGGCTTGGTGGCTTGGTGGCGTCCAGCAGGCCTGGGCTCGGGCCCACGCCCTGCCGCCTGTCGCCTGTCGTTTGCCCTGTTTAAATAGGACAGCGGACCTCCAGCCCGGAGCCTGGGGCAGGGCCCATGTGTACGCGGCCTCCGAGGGCATCACTTCTGTCTCCTTCGTATTTATTTGGCCTTCCATTGATCCCCCGTGACCCCACTTTATTTACGCCCGTGATCTAAAGTTCCCTTTTAATATAGAATGATTCAGATGTTCGCAGTTTGCTCGCGTGATTGATGCTCGGTGCTGGACGGTTTCGGGCCGTGTAGGAAAGTGAAGGGCCACTGTCAGGATCCATCCCTGGTTCAAAACAAAAGCAAAACCACAAGCACCGCAACAGAGAGGCTCCTCCGTCAGGCGGAGGGGGAAGCGAGCCCCGCTGCACAGCCCCCCAGGACCCCCGGGCCCCCCCAGGCCACCAGGCCCAGCTCGCTGGCTCCTCCGGGCCGGGGGGGGGGGGGGGGGCGGGGATGCAGCTCGCTCCCTGTCAGAGCCCCGTCCGCCCGTTCTCGTGACCGCTGCGACCGCAGGGTGAAGCCCTGGGTGCTCTCCAGAACGCAGGCTGATCCGTCGGGCTGGGTGTGTGTTGACGTTGGCATTTATGTTATTTCTGTAGAAGTCAACCTGTCTGCCATTTAGCTGGCTTGCCCATGAGTAGGACCGGGCAGTGTTTCCTGGAACGCATAACCCACTAGATAGGTACCAAGCCTTTCAACTCGGTGGCATCGTCTACACGGAATAAAACCCAGGCTTCCTAGGGTGGCTACAGGACGAGTCACCGCCTGGTCATTTCCTTGCCTCTCCAGCCTCCTAGCCAGCCTTGCTCTTAGGGGCCCAGTGATAGCAGCCTCTTCTTTACTTATCCGTGATGTTCTTCTCATGCCCCGGGCCTTGGCACATGTTCTCCTCTGCCGAGGATGCTCTTCCTTCTTTTCTGGCTTTGTCACCTCCTCAGGGAAGCACCCCGTGATTTCTCTACCTTGCATGCTCTGGCCCATTGCCACCTCGCCAGTCCCATTGCATTTCACTCTTCACCTTGCCCGCCCTGCCCCCACCTGTACTGACCACCTTCTGTTTCTCAAGCATGCCAAGCTGTCTCCCGCCGCGGGCTTTGCACATGCTGTTCCGTCTGCCTGGAACATGCTCTTCCTCCTGTCACGGTCGGCTCACCCTCTAGACAGCAGCTCAGATGTCATCTCTGGGAGGCCTTTGCTACTGACCCAATAAATGTAGTCACCCTCTCACAAATATATATACTTTTTAAATAACCTGTTTCTTTTCTTCACAGTGTTTATCACAATTTGAATCATGTTTGTGCACAGTTTTTCCATTTATGCAGATAGGACATAGGCTTTGGGCACTTCCTCTCCCCACCCCACCCCCAGATAATTTCCATTGTATTTGTCTAATAAAGTAGTTCTCAGAGGGGGAGTCTTCCCCCCAGGAGACATTTGCCAACGTCCGATCCCTTGTGGTTGTCACAGGCTGGTGGGGAGGGAAGGCTCCTGGCATCCAGCAGGTAGGGGCCAGAGGTGCTAATGAAGCATTTGCGGTGTATGTTAGGCCCTTCCCCCAAAAAGGAATTATCCAGACCAAAACGTCAGCCCTGTGCAGGTGGAGAAACTGTTATCTAAGATCATCAGAGAGGACAGAGTGAGACCGAGAGGAGAGAATGAGGTTTTCCCAAACCATGAGCAACTTAGAAAATGATGCGCATGAACCCTGAATCTCAAATGTCATCTAAATGCGAAAGGAGTAAAAAAAGGTACAGGCGTTGGACTCTTGGTGTTGGATGGGGGAGTGGCAGCCTCTTACAAATCACTAGTTGCTTTGCCTTTTGGTGATCATTGGTAGTTTTTTCAAGATTTAATTTTAATAACTGAGAGGTAGTGATTTACAAAAAGGCATTAAATTTCTTAGGTTGTATCCTAAGGTGAATAAGAAATGTGTATCTATAGTTATATATTTCCTTACTGTGTCATTACTAGTAGGAAAAATCGTGAGCTATTTTGAAGGAGTATGTATGAATTATTCTTGCCTACACGTTGTCATAGTGAATTTATTAGTCCATTCCAATTTATGTTTAATTAAAGTAATGTTTAAAAGAATCACACAGTAATTTTCAAAGATATGAACATGAACATTGGGTTCTGTGGGCCTGGCACATAGTAGGTGCTCCATAAATATCTTTAAACTGAGCTGACATCTTTCTCGTTTTAACTGGAAATCCTAAGATCAATGGAAACATCTCTTAAAGCTTACTTTTTTTTGGAAAATGATGGGCGCTGTTAAGGATTGCCAAGCTCCCCAAGGCCGTTGTTCGTAATCGGTGGGCCCAAAGGAACTTGAGTCTCTGAAGAGACATTTTTACCATTAATCTCCTTACACTGTAATCTTCACACATAGGAAGTTGTTATCAGACAGCTACGGACCATTGTAAACACTGGCACATTTTGATGCGTCGATTCTGTGGTTCAGAGGTTACTTGGAAATATTTTCGAGGCCCTTGGTGTATTGACCTATGAACAATAAGAAAGATAGGACTGGCACTTTGGGGGATTTGAAAACTACTTGGATGGCTCCTAGTTCTGGCAAGGCCTTGGCCCTACCACCAGTATTTTTCGGGTGGTTTTCACTCTGTCTCTGCTGTAGAGGAACCCTATTTTTTTTTTAGTGAAATTTTATGAGAAATCTCAATTTATAAAACAAATGAAAATGGAGTTACGTTCATGAAAGGGAGATTGTGGCGATGGAGAGCCCACAGGTTCATTTGTGTCTCTCTGCCTCCACCACGGAGGCACCATGGCTCCCTGGAGCAGGTTTTCCACCGAGCATCACCGGCTAGCTCTGAGGCCTGGAGAACCACTCTGATCTAAGAACAGGTATAATAGCATCTAATTCTGGAGGCTTTTTAGAGGGTTGACTTGGATATGCATGTGAGGCTTAGCACAAAGCCTGGCGCATGGTAAACATCCCGTAAGTGTTCCTTTTTAGGACAGCGAACCGAACCCTGGCCTTTTGTCAACAGCAGCTCACAAGCGACCAGGTCCACAGTAAAGGCATAAATTGCAGGTGAACTTTAGGGAGCACTGCTGAAGCCAGGAAAGCTTACTTCTTGACCTTCTGTTTGACTTTGAGACCCATCTCAAGTGCTCGAGGTGTGGCATGAGCCAATCAGGTAACTGTACATGCCGATTTTCATAGGCACTGGGGTCAAGAGAACAGAATAAGTCCCCTATTAGTGAGTAAGCTCAGCAAATCATATTGTCCTATTTTATGGCCAGGCCAGTTAACTAATTTATTAGTATACAGTCAGAATTAAAATGCCTAATTTAAATGTACTCTGGACATTGTTGGAAGATATTTTAAAACATTTAGATTTAAATAAGTCTGAAAGGACTTCACGGAGCACTCTAAAAGGTGTCTAAGGAGAGTAAAATTAAGGATGAGCTAGCTTCCTTCCCAGGAGTTAGGGCTTGGAAGGGACGTAAGCAAGCAAAGGTAGAACTTGAAAGGAAGGTGGAGGAGTGGACAGACAGCTCACATTTTTTAAGAGAAATAGCTAAATGTGCGGTAGAGTGCTCATAAAACATTAGGACAAATCGATAATGTAAAATCCACTTTTGTGATGCCTGTCTGCAGAGGGACTCCCGCCAACAGAATGTAGTATTTTAAGAACAGTAGAAGAGAATATTGTCAGTGAGGCGAGGAGTGGGATTGTTCTGATACATGCGACACATTTCTCCAGGATTCCACAGGCAATGGATAACTCGGAAATTGTTAAGAAATGGAAAATTTATACTTTTACTATTCAACCCTAGCAACGAGCGACAGACTGTCTTAACTATTTGTAGATCTTTTTTTATTAGATTTCCCAGACTAAATCAGTTTATTTATTTTGTTTAGTGTTTTTATAAATGGAAAAAGTTAAGATGTTCCCCTCCTTCCTCCTCCAGCCCTAAGCCCTTATAATGCAACCATTGTTCAGAGTTGGCATATATACTTTTATTTTTTCATTTTAAAATTATTGCACAACTTGCTTTTTTCACTTCCCATCTCTGGGACATCACCACTCTAGGTCAGTGGTTCTTGAATAAGAGGAATTTTGCTCCACCCTGGGGGGGAGGGGTTGGCACTATCTGGAGACATTTTTTATTGTGAATGGTGAGGAGAGGGAGGCAGGTTGCTACTGGCATCAGGGAGATAGAGGCCAGGTTTACTATAAACATCCTACAATGCAAAGGACAGTCCCCACAACAAAGACTTACCTGGCCCAATATGTTAAGAGTCAAGATTGAGGAACTCTGCTCTAGGTCAGTACATGCAAATCTAATTCATTATTTTAAAAAGTTTCGTAATACTTTGTGGTGTGGTGTGGTAGAGCATAATTTATTTAACTAGTTTCCCATTGATAGCTATGGCTTCTTATTTAGTGGCATTTCTATACTTACTATTACAAAACCAAGTGTTCCAGTTTAGTTATTTACAACTCATCTGTTTCTTTAAAGAGCCCAAATCTATCCTTATCAAAAAGACTCAAAGAGGAACAGTTAAGAATTCAGAGGCTTGTGTATAAAATTAGATTCTGGGTCACTGTGAGTCAAGAGAATTTGGTTTCAATAAAATCACAGGTTCACTTTAAATGACAAGCCTTAAAGTAAGTCATTTGAAAAGCATGTCTTCATTTTTTGATTCTTTGGAATTAAAAAAGCAACAACTCCAAAGCCTTTCGTGTGACTGCACAAAACCGAAGGCCGATTTCGAAGGGACGGCAGTAACTTTCTGAGAAGCGAATTCTGACGATCTGTATACCTCCTTTTTATACGTGCTTCTAAAAATCCATTAGTACATTAAATCATGGTGGGCTGAACAAAAGAAAACAAAGCAGTTTTAAGATGAAAAAAGGGATATCCAATCCTAAAGACGTCGAATGACTTCCAGATGCTGTGGACGTTGTAATTCACAATGGGACTGGCCCTCTGGTTAACCACAGAGGGCTTTGCAGCAAGGGTGCCCCGAAGCAAACAGATGTTCGCTGTGTGCTGGTCCAGCCCTTGCTCGGCACATGTCAGATGCATTCCTGGAAGGAGAGGGGAGAGAGTGAATTCCCCTCGAAGAGCTGGGCGAAGCTCGGACCCAGAGCCTGTGAGAGGAGGGCGGGCCGTGGGGCGAAGGCTGGGCCTCTGCGGCCTCCGCCCCTTTCCTTGTCAGCTCCCTCAGGAAGAAGCAGGAGTTGGAAGGTTATCATTCCTTTGCTGATAGTCTTTTAAAAGTTATTTTTTAAGTCATCCAGTGACACTTCTGTAGAGCAGTAGATCAGGCTAGATAATTTGGGCTTTATGCTTTTGACCTTTCAGTTTTTTGGCATGAGTCCTTACAGTTAATAAATTAAGAGAGACCATCATCATGGGATAGGCCAGACTTATCAAAATTGCAACAGGTTAAATCTATCTGAGAAACTGCAAACATTGTAAATTCATTGCTTTTTTTTATTGAGGTATAATTGACATATATCATTATTAATAGTTTCAGGTGTACATCATAATGATTCAATATTTGTGTACATTACAAAGTGATCACCACAGTGAGTGTAGTTACCATCTGTCACCATCTGTAGTTATAAAAATTTTTTTTCTGTGATGAGGACTTTTAAGATCTACTCTCTTAGCAACTTTTTCAAACATGCAATGCAGTGTTAACTAGAGTCCCCATGCTGTCCCTTACATCCTGATGACTTATTTATTTTATAGCTGGAAGTTGGTACCTTTTGCCCCCCTTCACCCATTTCGCCCACCCCCTCCTTCCCATAAGTGCCCTGACATTTGGGAAAACTAAACGTTGCTGTTGCCGTTTTAGGATCAGAGCCACACACAGGTGTCACAGTACCGGCAGGATCCGTCCTTGATCATGAGGTCCATCGTCCACATGACTGATGCTGCTCGCTCTGGGATCCTGCCTCCTGCCCAGCTCACCACCATCAACCAGTCCCAGCTCAGTGCCCAGCTGGGGTTGAATTTGGGGGGAGCCAGTTTGCCCCACACGTCTCCTTCCCCTCCAGCGAGCAAATCGGCCACTCCCTCCCCTTCCAGCTCCATCAACGAAGAGGATGGTGATGAGTCCAGCAGGGTAAGTTAACTGCCAGGCACAGAACCGCCAGGGCACCGGCACCACCCCGTGCTCGTGGCGTTGGGCGTCGTTCATGGTTTCTCTTCATGGATTTGGAGTAGCGTTTAAATTTATGATGATTAATTTTTTTAATTTCTTTTTTTTTAACTCTTTGACTTATTTTCTGAGTAACATGTATTCAAGCAGAAATTGGGAGATCTGGCCTCTCCCACTGGCTGGAAGGCATTGAGCAGGGCATGGACTCTGGTAGGCCCGATTTTCTGACTCTGCTGGAGGGAGGGCTTGCAGTAGACTTGTGTTCTAAACGTGCTCTGGTTCTACATTAATGTCCATGTGAGTGAGTTTCATTCATCCAGTTAGTTGGCTGAGTTGCTGCCCCATTTGACAACCTTGTACCTTCAATGGTGTTTATCATTTATTCAGTTCTAATTGTCTAATATCTTTGTGTTTGCCATGGAAAGTGTATATGATTTAAATACACAGAGTTTGAAATACAAATTTAGTTGCAGTCATGGCGTTTCTGAATGCCTAGAAAAGTGTTCTGTTTTATTAAATTTATTTATTCTAGGTCCACAATTACTCATTTCTTACTCATTAATTATGTTGTACACCTACTGTGTGCTTGGAATTTTACTTGGTACTGATAGGCTTTGGTGATATAAAGATTTATAAGAGTTACTACCCATGGGACTCCCCACTGGGGGTGAAGAGCCCCGTTGAAAAGGAGCTACAGATGCGATTAGTGGTATAATTGATGGATCCGGTGTCCTGACATTGTAATCCTTTCTGCGTGGGCGAGCTACCTGAGGAACACGTTACTGGGGAGGTGGTCTCTGAGTTAGGTCTAAGAGGATACCTCAAAGTTTGTGAGGCAGAAGAGGCCAGCGTTCTGGTGGATGGAGTAATGGAAGCACAGTTGAACTTGTGGGTGTCATGAATGGTGTGATATGGAGGAGGAAAGGTTGGAGTTGGAGAAAGAAATGACTGAAATGTGGCAGCCTTTCCCCTGTTGGTAGCTGAGAGCTGCTGAATTATTTGTATAGTGGGATGGCAAAAGCAAGCCTATGCTTGAGAAAGATAACTTAGGCTATATATAGAACGCATTACGGCGGAGGGACCTGAGGAAAGGAAACCAACTAGAAGACCGTTTTAATGAAGTGTTTCATTTTAGCAAAGGAAGGAGAGGACAGGAGATGGCGGGTTAGTGAGTTATTGAAGAGGGGTAATCATCGAGGTTTGATGACCCACCGGAATTTGAAGGAAAAAAAAGATAAATTGGGTTTTAGTTTGGGAGCCAACATGGATATCACGTGAGAGGATATTATCCCAGAAGGAGAGGAGCGTTGTTCTTTCCCCATGGGGAAGATGAGAGTTTGGCATGTGATGGGTTGAACTTGAGGCGCTTATAGTTGAGTCTAGAACTCAGTTCATTGGAAGTACAACTATAGACTTGGGACCGTCAGCACATAAGCGTGAAGACATGGAAATAATCAGAATTTCTCAGAGTGTCCAAGGGGCAAGTCAAGGCCAGAACCCTGAGCATCACTTATTTTTAAGTAGCAAGTGGAAGAAGAGAATCTAGAGAAGACTGAGAGGCTGAGAGGCTGTGGGTAGAGTTCTGTTGTGGGGATGTCAAGAAGGAAGGCTTGTCGGTAGCGCCCTGTTGGCACCCACTGGACACGGGGCAGGCAAATGCACTAGCAAGCAGTCTTTGCTTGCACAAGGACTCCAGCGAGGTGAAGTGAGAAATGACTAAGAAACTCAAGGGGTGTCAGGGTACAGCTAAGTGATAGGTGGTCATTACACAAATCAAATGGACACCTTTCATTTCGCTCACATTTCCACTGATTTTAATACTTACCTCGGTGCCAGTCTGAAATTGTCTTGTCTCCAGAGAAATTTTTCTATGTCTCCTAAGCTTGCTCCATTTTATGCCAGGGTCTAGGTTTTATGTAAAGACAAGAAATCCAGTTTCTCTTTTAAGCAACTTGGCTAAGGAAGGAAGATTAACTTTATCGTTGATTATGTCTCTCTGGGGTAAAGCTATTTCTTCAGCTTTTCCAACCCTTTTGAGTCAACTACAAAAAAGTTCCTTTTGGAGAATTAATTCTGAGCTTTTATTTAAGCTGTGAGATTCTTCATTTCTAGTTTGTTCTTAAAAGGTAACGACGATTAGGGCAAGTCAAGTTTCTCCAAGAAAGATGTTAGAAGTCGCCAGCATTCGAATGTTGTTTTTCAGAGAATGAAATTGAACACCTCTTATTTGGAAAAAGCTACCCTGGAAATTACTTCCATCTTGCCATTGGTCAGAGTATTATTGTTGGCGCAAACAGTGCCACATTTTTTTCCAGGAAAAGAATATAGATGTTTGACTCAATTAGAAAAATCTGTGTGTGTGTGTGTGTGTGTGTGTGTGTGTGTGTGTATATATATATATATATATTTTTTTTTTTTTTTTTTTCTTGTGGCTGAAGTAATATTTTTTTCATTGAAGGAAAATTTGGCTTCAAGTGAAACTCTGTCTCTAAGACATCTGACTCCTCTGCAAGTTCACATTCATTAACTAGAGTTAAACAAGTCTCACTTATTCTGAGAACTTAGAAAAGACTATATGAGGTCTCTAAAATTTTGTTGAGTTAATTGTGTTAGTTACTGAAGGTGGCATTCTGGAGGAGAGGTGAAATATAACACTACCTGAAGCATGTGAGGTACTTGTATAAAGCTTGGATGTGGTTACCGCCCAACTAGTGCAAACAGTAAGTCCACCTGCAAGTAGACTAGCGCTTTCCCAGCGGCTTGAGGCTTCTGCGCTCTCAAAGACACACTGCTTACCCGTTTCCTCCCCAAGAAATTTAGTAATTGGATTAAGTTCCAAATGTCCCTCATTCAGAAAGTAATGACAGTCTTGCAAAATTTGAATTAGGATTTAGGACTCAAGGCCATTAAAAGCCAATCTGTTAGTAGCTTGAATCTGTCTCTGTTGATCCAGCCCAAGGCTGGCTTTTAAGGCAGAACTTTGTCAAACATTTCAGAGTTTTTGATGAAGTTAGCTGCAAATTGGTCTTCTGTAGAGCCATATTATAATCTAGGGGGATGAAACAACGTTGATAAATCATTTTGTCTGCTTCTCTGGTATATCATCTTTGAAATTAGATAGTGGTAGCAGGTGAATCTGGAGGTCGGTGGTTCATGTTGTTGGAGGGCTGTGCCCATATCATGTGTAGGGCTTTGATCCCACAGAGCTTATATTGTGGGCACATGTGAGCATGTGGATGGCAGTGTTGTTCTGGGCAGGCTTATTTACCAGATATAATAGAAATCTTCTTCTCAGTCTTCTTTTTAGCCCTGGTGAGTTTAACATCACTGTTGCTCTAGTACAGGTTTTTAATTTTGTGACTATCAATTTCTTTTCTATCTCATTAAAGGAGTTTTGACATTTTTACATGTCTTGTTGCCCTCTTCTTTATAAAATTACTATTTTAAAAAATTAAGATGACCTTACCCTTATTGTGCAAGTTTAGGGATTGTAGCTAATTTCCATTTGAGTTTCCAGAGACCCGTTGGCAAAGAAACATCCTGGCAAAATAAAAAATCAGCTTCAAAAAAGAAAAAAATCAATTCAGACCCATCCTACATACGGCATGTGACTATGACCGGGGACCTCATTTTAAATACCTGAATATGACCAACATCCTGAATATTATTTAGGTTTACTTCTAAAAGCCCTGAAAATGTAAAATATTTTGTTTACGTGTACATGTGAGGCCTCGAATGTTATATCCAGCATCGCCTGGTACGAAGGGTTCGGCCTTCCATTACTCATAACTGCCGTTTAGAGCATATGTTGGAAATACATTGAAGCTGCGCCTGGGTCTCATTAATCAATGTTCTGAGTGCTAATCTGCCATCCAGCCGGCTCTAAGCCCGTCCCCCCGCCCTGTGCGGTGGTGATCTGCTGATGGCGCTTCACAAAACCTCGAAGGAACAGTTGCGGACCTGGGTAAGTCTTGCTGCAAACACATCCGAGGCACTGAATTTTCTTCGTGCTTTGCAGGCCATCGGAGAGAAGAGAGCGGCTCCCGATTCTGGCAAGAAGCCCAAGACCCCCAAGAAAAAGAAAAAGAAAGACCCCAACGAGCCCCAGAAGCCAGTGTCAGCATATGCCCTGTTTTTCAGGGACACACAGGCTGCGATTAAAGGTCAAAACCCCAACGCCACCTTCGGAGAGGTCTCCAAAATCGTAGCGTCCATGTGGGACAGCCTGGGAGAGGAACAGAAGCAGGTAAGGCAGAGCTCTGTCGCAGCCACAGTGCGAAAAAGCGGCCGAGTGTCCCTTGCATCCCCCGTGTCCCTTGCATCCCCCCTGCGTGGGTGGACACGCGCGCTCCATGCGACCGCTCCCCACGGAGGCCTCGCTCAGCCCGGCACCGAGCAGCGCGCAAAGCCGCCAGCCCCGGGCGTCTCCAGGGTCGCAGGTTTCTCAGCTCCCGCAAGGCACACGGCCCGAACCCGGCCAGGGGAGAGCCGCGGGAAATCGCAGGACCCTGCAAGCGTCAACTGTCCACGAGAAGCTCGTCCTTTTACATAACGCGGACCGTTTCCCACCTTTGCAAAGCCACGAGGCCGCCCTGCTTGCCTTTCCCAGGGTCACCTCCCTACACTCTCCTGTGGTCCCGGGAGTTTCCAAACTTTGAGGCCGCTCTGCGTGTCTCATCATTGCCCCGGGCATTTGAAGTTCTTTGAGGGGCTGTGTGAAAGCCGGGCCCTGTGGGAGGCACTGAGACTGGCGTGTGGGGAGGTACTGCCTTGGGCCTGGTCTCGGCTCCTTCCCCGAGCGACTCCCCCGCAGCGCAGGACAGAAGGGCTTCCCTGGGGGTCAGTCCCACCCTGGCTCCTTGTGTGACACTCCAGGGACCATTAATAGGATGAACTTTACAAAGCCTCAGGAGAATAGACCCCCATTAGTCACGACCTAGAATAATTGTTTCAGAATTGGAGAGTGGGAAACCCTCGATTTATTTTTTCTTTACAAATCGTGAAGTCATTTTCACCAGCTGGTTTTGTTGGGACGGTGCGACCATAGAAGTTGCCCGTTTGCTTGCAGTGAGCTGAGCGGCCCTGTGCAGCAGACTGATTTTCTCTTCCAGACATGCAACCCTGAGGGTCTGGCTAAGGGCTGCAGCTAAGGCTTCAGCTCCGGAGAGAAACGGTCTAACACCCAGCCACCGGGTCGCTGTTAGATGAAGCCCAAACCGTGTGTGATATACTGGGAAGTGTAATGGAGCTCACGGGCCCCACTAATGGAAATCTCCCGTCTTTTACTATGTCTGACTCTTTTTCTCTGCAAAAGAAAACCAAGGCCCAGAGCCTCCCTCCTTCCTGTCTTCACACACTCCACCTGTTGCTGCTGTTTTAATTCTCTGATTTGGTACGGTTTAGAAACACGTGTGAGGGAAAGAAGACGTTGAAGGAGAAACTCGTTACTTTCTATGACTCAGCCATTTGCAGCGAATTTCGTTCTTATTTCTACCTCTCTGCCTTCGCATGAGGTCCTCAGCTGTTACTCTCAGAATCTGTGCTACACCCTGAAATCTTTTTCGGGTTTGCCACAGTAAATGTCAAAATTGTGCTCCAGTGAGGGTGCCTGGGTTTTGTTTTGGGGCGCGCGCGTGCGTGTGTGTGTTTATATTTATTAAAGCCTTGAAGACCAGCTTTTTATGTGAGTTATGTGAGTTCCATTGTGACCTAAATTGTGCAACAGTTACTTGATGGCTGAGAATTTGTGGTGCTAATTGTGGTCTTTCAACAGGTGTATAAAAGGAAAACAGAAGCTGCCAAGAAGGAATACCTGAAGGCGCTGGCCGCGTACAGGGCCAGCCTCGTTTCCAAGGTACACCTGCCACGGGGCCGCCAGGCTCTGGGAGCTGCCGCGTTGAAAACCGCTCCCAAGTATAGAAAACGTAAACGCAGCTCCCCTTAGACTTGACCGAAAAAGCCTCTTGAACAGCTCACACATTTATTTGTTTCCATTATGGATTCCTGGTGTGATGGCATGAAAAATATGATAAATTGAACTAATTTGAGCTGGTAAATCAGAATTGTTTCCAAAGGATTCACTGATTTCTAGATGTGTGTTGAAGCTCTTCAGGCAAATTTTAAATAGCCTTTTATTCTTTCTTTAAGTCAGAGGCTGAGATGCGTGCTCATGTCCTCTGCTGAAGCTGGGAGGCACATTTGTCAGGCATTTTTGGACATCCTATCATAAATTCACCAGTGGTTACATTATTGCAAGAGAGGAGGTTGCATTTTTGACCAAACTGTTCTACATCATATAAATAAATAAACCTCATGATTATTTAAAATAAAATTATGCTCCCAGTACTGAACGAAATGACGTGTATATGTATTATACATCGAGTACGCATGGACCCTGATGTATTATAAAATGCACCAACATCCCAAAGCAAATGCCACTCTAGATTATTATTACCTCGGTCCAAAAGGAGCCTGAGCTATTACGTTATATTATTTTAACATTTAATTAACTTTGTCTTTAGCCTTCCCAGAATTTAGAGAGGCTTTGGGGAGATTAAATTGAGCTCAGGGTTTTTATCTTCATGTATGTCCTCTGGCAGTGGGGGATTCGATTTCATTGTCATTGTTTTTACCTACAGTCTCTCTTAGGGCCTACGGGCGTGGTAGGGGTAGGTAGCAAGGCCCTTTGAAAGGCTTGATCCGATTTTTCTCTTCTGGGCAGCTGCTCAGAATGTGATTGAGAGAGCTCCCCCTGTCTTTGTCAGCTGGTGGGGCACTTTCCACTTTATTAGAAAGAGAAAACAGTCTTCAGGTCAATTGCAAAACCTTTTTCTGAGACTCTGGAAGACACTAGTTGAAAGATACGATACCAGCTATGGCCTCAGATTTGTCATTGGCAGAAAACTGAATGTGGGCTGTTGATATTCAGAATTGAGGTGTAGTTGACGGCTAATTAGATGAGTGAAGCGAATAGAGTGATCATGAGCGTGTACTTCTCCAGCGGCTCATTCATTCCTTCACTTACCAGGAGCCAGCAGAGGTGATCTCCGTGCGCTGGAGCGTGGGTTATTGACCGTGCGTGGATTTCAGCCAAGAGCCAGTAACTCAGAAGGCACTAAGGAAATGGTGGCCGTGATTGGGCTCCTCAGCTCTGTGACTGACTTAGAAGGGAAAAGTTGCACATTGGGTACTAGACACTGGATTCAGAAATATTTTTAAGTGGGATTCAGTGACTCCAAAAAGTCAATAGGACAGGATGTTAAAAGAATACATCTAAATTATTGTTTGCTTGCTTATATTTTCATCAGGTCAGTACAGTTTAAGGGCATCCTAAATTTATATTCCGAGACCTGGCGGGCGACTAAAATTGCCCTCGCGGTAAAAGTTTAGAATAATTTCACCCTGAACCACAAGTGTGAAACAGCTGCTGATATGCTGATCTCCCCTGAAGCCATGTCCACTCGTGCAGCGTGATGACCAGCCCATCTCTGAAGAACCGGTTCTGTTCTCGGACCCCAGGGTTTAGACAGGAAAGGCGATGAGTTGACGGCCCTCCAGAGGGTTGTCTCTGTGATGAAGACTGAAAATCAAACCATGGTCAAGTAATTGAAAGAAACAGGGAAGTGAGGATTTGGGGGCGTGTGATGTGTCTTCAAATGGGAAGGCGGTCATGGGACGGAGGCCTGAGATTCACCCCTGAGCCGTAGAGAGAAGAACTCGCCCGTGGACCGAGGTTACGGGGAGACAATTCCTGCCCCCATGTTAGAAATTTCAAGGAGGGTTGCATGGTCTGGACATGTCACTCATGCCTCTACATTCAGAGGCACTCTGTGAGGACTCACTCTTATGATGTGACTCTCTTCTGTCACTTTCAGCCTTCACAACAACCAAAAAATCAACGGGAGCTAATATGCAAGGATACCGTGTGTTCAAACAGAAGCCATCAGCTATGGCTTTTCAACCAGGGTGCACAAGAATGTTTAAACATGCAGTCCCTGACTGTTAGTCACAGGCGCTGACCTCCTTTCCTTAGATCGTCAAATAGAAAAATGGCAACAGCCAACTCAACAATAGCCATCCAGTGTGAATGGAGCAAAATTATACTTATTTTTTGTCAGATTGGCAAAAAATATGTTTTTTGGTGTGCCACAGAATTTTAGTAATTCGCTCATGTGTGCCATGAGATGAAAGAGGTTGAAAATCGCAGATCTATGCATATAAGTACACTTCTCAGGTTCCTTCTAATAGTATATTTTATAAATCCAAGTAATAAAAGTCTAGACATCAGCCTTCACAATCATTTAAAGAGAGTGGAGATCAGCCCCATGCCTCCATGGTGCTCCCGTTACCCCTCCTCCCAAACCCTTAGCTCTGTGAAGGGTAAGAAGAGAAACAGTCTTCAAGAGAAATGATTTCAATCACTGTTCCATTAGCAAAAAATATTTTTTGACGAGGTAATTCTGGGTTTTTAGTACAAAATGTAATAGGTGGTTTCTCTCAGCATTGAGCCTAGCCTAGGTCGGTTGTTTATAAAGGTTATTCTGAGATTCTTCCCTCACCTAGGCCTGCTTTGGTAAATCCTGGAAAGCTTTGCAGATGGTTGGTAAACTAAACCATTTCTAACATTGTAAAGTACTTCAGTTTAATACCCCTGAGGAACTTGGTTATGTTGTTCTAGTCAAGTGAGCACTGTTATAAAGTAATCGTGCAAATACAGGCCTTTGATGTTTTCTGGTAGCAGGAGTTGTTAATAAGAATTTCTAACATTTACTCAGTCCTTCCCATGGGCCAGGCACTGTGCTAAATGCTTCATACAAACCAGTTAATTTAATTCTCAGAACCTCTACACAAGGTAACTACCACACAAGCTCATTTTATAGATACAGAAACTGAGGAACAAATGGATGAATTCACTTTCTCAGACTCACAGAGTTGTTAAGTCGTAGAGGTAGATTTGTACTCAGGCCATCTGTTCTCTTGTGTGAATATTTGGTGGAGATGTGAGTGTAGAGTTAAATACTGAAGAACTGTTGCTCTTAAATGTGTGTATCAGTCATCTGTTGCTAAAGGATGGCTGTGTAACAAGCAGCTGCAAAGCCAGTGACATAAAAAGATAAAGACTGATGCCATTAGCGGGCTGGTTCTTCAGATTGAGGGCGTGGTGGGCGCGATCAGCTGGTCCTGCCTATCCTTCTGCAGTCGGGGTGGGGTGCAGGGCCGGGGGCGGGGGCTGGACTCCCTGCCATACGTGGCAGTGGCTGGCTCCTGAGTAGGGAAACTGGGCCATGTGTCTGCCGTGATGCACACGGCAGTGGCAGGTCCTGAGAGGCAGTGCGTGTGGAAGGGGCAAGGGCTCTGGAGCCCTCCCTGACACCCCATTCTGTGGAGGGGAGCAGAGGCACAAGGCCGGCCCCAGCGAGGAGGTGGGGAATTTGATTCTATCTCTGGGACGAACTAAAAAGTCACATGACAAAGGGCTTGGGTACGGGGAAGCGTGAATAATGGTGCCCATACTGGAAAACACTTAAATATTTTAACTACGTGCGCATTTTAACATTTTGGACTTTTCTTCCCACCACGCAGGCGGCGGCCGAGTCAGCGGAGGCCCAGACCATCCGCTCCGTTCAGCAGACCCTGGCGTCCACCAATCTGACGTCCTCGCTCCTCCTCAGCCCCCCGCTGTCTCAACACGGGGCGGTGTCGGCGGCACCTCAGACTCTGCAGCAGTCGCTCCCCCGGTCCATCGCTCCCAAGCCCTTAACCATGAGACTGCCCATGAGCCAGATTGTCACGTCGGTCACCATTGCAGCCAACATGCCATCGAACATTGGCGCCCCGCTGATCAGCTCCATGGGCACGACCCTGGTGGGCTCGGCATCCTCCACCCAGGTGAGCCCTTCCGTGCAGACCCAGCAGCAGCAGCTGCAGCTGCAGCAGCAGCAGACCCAGCAGCAGCAGATGCAGCAGATGCAGCAGCAGCAGCTCCAGCAGCACCAGATGCATCAGCAGATCCAGCAGCAGATGCAGCAGCAGCATTTTCAGCACCACATGCAGCAGCACCTGCAGCAGCAGCAGCAGCTGCAGCAGCAGATCAGCCAACAGCAGCTGCAGCAGCAGCTCCAACAGCAGCTCCAGCTGCAGCAGCTGCAGCACATGCAGCACCAGTCTCAGCCTTCGCCTCGTCAGCACTCGCCCGTCGCCTCCCAGATGACATCGCCTGTCCCCGCCATCGGGAGCCCCCAGCCAGCCTCCCAGCAGCACCAGTCACAAATACAGTCCCAGACGCAGACTCAAGTGTTACCGCAGGTCAGTATTTTCTGAGGACGCCGCGGCAGGCGGCAGGCGATGGGCACTGGAGGCGAGCGGAGGGCGACCGTGTGCGGCGGGGACTCGTCGGCCGGCGTGGGTCCTGCAGAAACGCACCGGGCCGCGCGGTGCGCGCGGTGCCGGTCAGATAGGCAGAGGCCGCCGGGCGCCCCTCCGGCTGACTCTAAACCACTTCGTTTCTAAACAGGAAAAGCTGTGCTCTTTTATGTGATGCCTTTTTTATTTATTCAGGCTGTTCCTACAATATGTGAATCGAACCGGTTCATGGACCCCGGGACGCACCGAGGACTGTAAACCGGCCTCCCTGGGTCACAGGACAGGGCCTGTTTCTCCAGAAGTGACTAAACCGCACTTCCAGGCCGTGGGAACTCACGAAGGCCCCCAATTAAAAGCACAGTTGTAACTACCTGAATTATGAAGATTCCAGTTTCATACAAGCATTTGTATGACATGAATAGTTGATGGCATTTTTTTGTCATGAAAAAAAATAATGTAAATCACAGACTTTTGCCAAAGGTCTTATTTTTTTTCCCCCCTAAATATCTCCAGAAAAAAAAAAAATGCAAGTGACTAGATTCAGTTATTGACTCATTCCCACGTTTTCCCCATGACCTCTCCACGTCGACCCACCGTATGTGTCACAACACGTCTGACCACCGTTACCCATTATATTCATTCCCGTTAGGAGAAAGGAGTGTGAATATTATATTCTGTGTTTTGAGTGACAAGTTTCGAGAAAATAAAAACACTGTATTTTTAAAAGGGAAATGAACTTAAATGAGAACAGTTATTACAAAAGTTAAGATTTAAAAGAAAAGCAAGAGTTTTTATTATGACGTAATACTGGTAGAATATTTAAAAGGCGCACCACATCCAAATAATCGATGTAAATATTTTCTTTCAAGGGTGTAAGTTTTCACATCATGTGTTGTAAAGTTTTCATAAACGAGGCTTTCACGTAAACACTGGTGACAGGAACCATTCATTGCTACGTTGCTTATTGTGTTTTTACGCTGTTTTATACTTTTTTATGAGTTACGATAGCAGCAATTAAGTTGTTTGTATTTTGCTTAACTGAGACAAAAATGCTTTTATCTTGCTATAGAATAAACACGTTTCAGTAAAGACTGTGGACTGTATTTTGATGCAACAACCAGGAAACTGTTCACTTTTCAAATAAAATGATATGTCACATTTCACTTTTGGTTCCTTGAATACGTATCAGATGGGGAAATAGGCCACATACCAACTTTTATTGGAGCTCAAGATTGTCTTCCATTTTCAATGGGAAATGTGACACTGGTAGCTAAGCATGTGGATGGCATGGCCCCCAATCAGGGCCCTTAAAAAAACACACACACACAAATGAAACATTGGAAATATCTTTGTGATTACCTTTTTGTTAGGTACAGAGGAAAAAGCAGTCGTCTTCTATTAGGGGCTGTAGCTGGCCGGTATCATGTTGTTATTGCTCTTAAAACCGATGGTGAAATGCTAATTCTTAAGCCAAAATAATTATTTCAGTGCCCACTCCTTCCCCCCTTTCCTTGCTCTTGACTGGCTCCTCTTTGAGAACAGTGTGACCACTATCCCCAGTTGTCTTGCATGATTAATTACAGCATCTGTCGTGTCAGAAGCTATAATGAAGAGGTCTTGATAAAAATTGCAAATTACCACTGGCAACAGTCTTAAACTGCTTATGATAAAATGAAAATTAAAAACAGCAAGTGTCAACCCTGACCAGAACCCTCATCTGAAAAAAAGAACAGAAGCGAGGGTGTGAGTAGTAGTGTCCATAGTTACCGTGTGTGAGGCACTCAAAAATAATGGACTGTGGATGCCTCGAAGTTGTTGCATTTCAAAGAATATTTACTGTATGTTGTGGGCTATGAATAATGAATTCAGCTTTCAATATTTCATAATCCTCTCGTACTCTGTAGCATGTACAAATATTGAACAGCAAGAGATTCTAATTATAAATTTATAGATTTCTTGCTGTAGAAAAATTTATGTCTAAATTGAAGCTTTTCATAAGATGCATCAGTTGACAGGTATCAGTGTTCAAACAGCCTTCGAATGATGCCTAATCTCATCTACAAGGGGGCAATTGTATTCCACAAAGAAGCGATCTGCTTGCATCAGACCCATCAGAAACAGAGCTGATGGTAAAAGATTTTCTGTGCATTGAAAATAACATTACATAACAATAAGAGCCATTTTACATTCTGTTGTGAAATCTTTAGACAAATGTCTTCAAAATTAATTGCTAGACTGCATGTGACAGTAATTGTATATTAGTTCTGTAATTGTCATTTTGAAAACCCATGAAGTATTGCTTGGGAAAAAAATGTCACTAGTGATAAGACTTAATTGCCAGTGAAGTCTGTTTTCAACTGTTTGCAGTTAGAAGCAGGTGTTGTAACATCTATTAAATGATTTTATAAATCTTGGGTTTTATCACATTTGATTAAATGCTGCTAAGCCACCGATGGATGGTCAATTTCAAGGAAAAGATAGTTCAGTTCCTACAGTTTCAAAAATTAATCACCAGGCAAAACTATATATTATAAAACATCCAAAGACTTGCATCAAGAAAAGAATTCCCCCGAATTTGGTACCAAATTATTTTTCTCAGGATTTGCTAAGAATATTGTGAATGAACTTGTATTTCAATGTATACATGGGTTTCTGGTGCCTTTTCCAGTGAGTGCTTGGTGTGCTTGTTTTTGTTACAGGCCAGAAGTAAATCGGGGAATGGAACGTGGGCATGAGAAACGTGGTATCTGGTTAGCGGGGCGCCTGACCCACCGCCGTGCCTCCCCCCCAAGCGGCCTACAGGCCTTAGCAAGGCTCTCCCGCGGCCCCCACCCATCCACTCGCCTTTCTCCCCCGGCCCCTGCTGGCTAAACACGTCCTCCGTGCATTAACCTGTATGCCGTGTGCTGAAATAGCATACGGAGTTTTCATTTGTAGCTGACACGGGGTCATCGGTTCCCGGTCCAAGAACAAAAGCCTGAATGCCTTTGTGCGGCCTAGTTCCTGCGCTGCGACCACCTGACGGAGGTTCGGAGGCTTCTGGACAAGTGGCTTCATAGCTCAAGTTGAAGTAGGAGTCCTCCACCCGCGCCCAGCCGGCTGCAGGCCTCTGAATGGTCTCTTTCCCCTTTCTCACTTCCCCGAGCGTTTTTTTCAGCACTGGACTTCAATCTAACCTTTCCTTCCCCCCCACCCTCTTTGTTTGGCTTTTGTTTTGCAACAGCTGTTATTATCGTTTTTTGGTCAGCTGTGATTGCTGGAGGCAAAATAGGACCAGATGGTGTTTTGCTATGCATGAATGGGGACTTAGAGGAGTCGGGATTGAATAGGCCAAGCCTGAATGGTGTCTATGCACCACCTGCCTGCCTGGGCTGTGGCACACACATCACAGGAGCAGATCCGCCTCAGACCTACTAGCATCGGATGGGAAAGTGGGGAGCCGGGTGGCTTTTCCCCATATTTATTGATCTTCCATGCACTAGCCGAATAATGCAGTGTGCAGTCAATTTGAGTTAATTGGATATGACACAGCTTGGGCATGCCGTCTTTCACTCTAGAATTCTGGTTTGCTTTAAGGATTTCATTTTCTCCAGAGTAGACACACACATGCACACGCACCCATACGTGCCCGCGCGCACATTAACCGCAAAACGACTGGGCTAAGTGGGCACACGTTTAAAAAGTGTCTGACACAGTAGACTAAGAGAATGAGGCTGAGGTGTTAGGGAGCTGAGGACTTGGCGATGGTGTTTGTATCAGTTAATAATAGAAGGTAAAGAAAAGCTAATTCTGAGCTGGAGAGGGCCCTCGCGGTTGTAGTTCGTCCATCAGATCCTGCACGTTTATAAGAAATGTGCCGTACTGGGAACATCACACAGATACGCAACCAGGTTAGAATCAGCTTAGGAAATATTCTTAACTGAATACATTCTTCTACTCCTTCAAATACAGTTAGCGTTGCCCACTATCTGAAGTTACCTTGGGCACAAACACTCCCCTGGGTTTTGAGGCTGGTGAATGGGTTTAACCCACGTCGATTGTGATCCTACAGGTGTGTGGGTGGCGGTGCCCCAGCGTGTTACTGAGGAAGAGCTTAACCGTCCAGGAAATGTGGTGTTAGATATGCAGACAGACAGCTCCATTTGCCTAAGGCCCTAATTACTTAAATTTACTTCTGCTACATGCAAAACACTATGATAGGTCCTAAAGGAGCTGCAGACGTAAACACGACCTTCTGTTTACTTTGTACGTGTTTGAAAATTTCCATCATGGAAGCTCAAGAACAACATCAGGAGGCCTCCTTAAGTTAAGGAGCCTTAATTTTTTTTCTTATTGCAGTGGGGACGTGTACCCACAGATAGAATGATCCATGTGCCAACAAAAGACATGAAACAAATGGGGGTGGTTGTTGTGCTTTTTTAAAAAAATGTAATCTGAGAAAATTAAAATTTATTTGGAAAGGGAAGAGATTGCAATTGCGTCGGGGTGTTGGGGAAGCTGCATGGAATTCCTGGCACTTACGACGTGCCCTGAGGGTTGGGTGGGATTTCGGTAGGAGATGAAGCCATATCTTGGTAGAAGTGGGAACTGTCTCCAGACAGGGCAGAGCAGGAGAAAGAACGTTCGTGTTGAAAGTACAGGCACCTTCCAGACACCAGTGGAGAACACAGCAAACTGGACACGGTGCTTGGGGGAGGTGAGCAGAGGAAGGTGTTAGGGAGGGAGTTTGGGGTCTTGCATGCCTGGCTGGGGACTTGAGCTTAACCAAAGCCACTGGAGGTGTCTGAGTAAGGAAGGGATGGCCGGGCTTGAGGGAATGCATAAAGGATTTTAACTTACTTTCAAGGGAGGCTCCCGCTGGCACGAAAAGCTGAAAGAAAACTGGAACAAGATTCCCATTTGAAAATGTGTCCAGTTTAATTACTCACACGCATAAATAAAGCTTTCGCTTCATGCTCGCTCTCACCACTGCCGCCTTCCTGGTGCAAGAACACGCCACCGACAAAGCCAAATCAAGGCACTTTTTGGTGCCAACTGTAGAATAAGCCTTATCCTTACATTAGTATCGCGAGGGAGCTCATTTTCTGTGTTTCTGCTGTGAAAAGAAGGCTATTTTCACCACTGGTAAAAAGCACCTCTTGGTGCTTGAACTCAGACGAGATGGGTGATGAAAGAAGCCCTTGCTTTGTTGCTGAGTAAAACCTCAGGCAGCACTGGGAGGGATGTTGGTTATGGTCTCAATTTAATTTCAAAGAAGAACCTTCACAGATAGAAAACGTGCGCGTGGATGTACACTTCCGAGCACAGGAATAATGCTCTTTTGTAAAACACCTCATTACCCCTCCAGTTTGTGCAGCGTCTGCCTTTTTCCAAGCCTTTCTCTGGGTGACCTCATTGAGTCCCCTCTCTAGACAGGGCAGTAGTTAACCTCACGTAACAAATGAGGAAACAGGCCCAGAGACAGCTGTGACTTGTTCCAGTATCTCTGCTTATCAGAGGCACAGTCAGACCTGGAATGGGAACTTTCCCATTCGAGGTCTCCTGGGACGTCATTGACCCAAAATTTGTGTATGTATGACATACATACTTGAAATATTTATATCTGTCCCACATTTGTACATAGGATGTGTAAATAAATATGTGTGTGGAACAGGTAGATGACAGATACAAATATGTGACGGGAGCCCATTACAGCACCAAAGAGAATCATTAATCCATGTTTTCCTCATGGCTAGTCAGGCAGTTCACCAGAGTGAATGCCACCTCGCCCACGTGTTCAAGGGGCATAATGCCACATGGCACTTCTTTTCGGTGTGAATTCTTTCCAGCCCGATTGTCTCTCTAACAAGGCCTCTCTGTAATTACTATGTATTCAGGCAAACAGCTTTGACTTGTGTTCGACTCGTAGGACTGCAGGTGCCACAAAAGTGCCAAAGCATCTTATTGCTCTACATGTTTAAAAAGAAAAGGCTGGTTTTAAGGAAGAGTGAGATGTGTAGGTGTCGGGGAGGTGTGCCTCGTTTGCACGATCTGAGGAATCCGGTGAATGGGTCCTGAGTGCAGGAGATCAGTGACAGCATGGGGGACGCGTCTCCCTAAGGGGTTACATAGTAGTGACCCTGGTTCTGCTTCCCGAGTTCCCCTCCGTCTCCAAGACCACCCCCTGCTCGCTAACGGGGCTGAGTTCTAGCACAGGCTGCCACTTGGAAAGGAAATACAGAAGTGAGGACCTTCATCCCCTGTCCACAGGACTTTATTATTGCCTTGACTTTAACTGAACAGAGCTCTGAAGCGCCCTTGCAAACAGCCACTCGCTAAGATCGAATAGAAATGAATAGCAATTCCAGCAGATCCACCCAGAGCACCAGGCGTGAGCATTCTGGTGGATGAATTCTCGGGCGCTTTCATTTTCGAGGTGTTTGGGTGACTTAACAAGTCAACAGAGTCATGGTTGTTTTGAGGTCCAGGTCTTTGGTTTATTTTCAGATTTTTGGCCTACTTTTTCTTTCTGGCCACTTTGCCTTGTGTCCAAGGATATGTTGCCAAGTGGAATTCTTTTGGTAGCACCCCCCGTTATATGTCGCCCCTGTGACATGCAGAGGGAACCTTAATTTTCAGTTTGACACGATGAGCGGAAATGATGCCCTGTTCCAAACCTGCCTTGACCAGTCATTTGAAAAGTTGATACAAGATCTTAGTCCGAATCCTTCAGGCCTGCTGCCCATTCGTAATCCTCTCCTCTGTAATTGGTGTTGAGTATGTGGAATTCCCAGGGGACAAATAACAGCACCTGGGGACATTACCTCCACATAGTCTGCCCCCTTGTGTGCCTTTTTGGATGCCAAATCAAGACATCCATCTTTGGCTGTTTGGGCAGCTACCTGGAAGGAATGACACCATCTTCACAAAAACATTTCTATGGATTGTGTCCAAAGGCTGGCATTCCTAGGGTGCGACTTTTCATGATCAGAACATTTTGGCCAATGAATGCAAGGACAGCTATAGCTCTTTGCAAAGTAGAACCCAATTCCGTGGAGGAGATGCACGGTCCTTCCCCATGTAGAAAAGAAATCATTGTTGCTTATGCTATTTGAAGGTAGCAATTTCTTACCAAAAAAAAAAAAAGGTGTGTCTTCTCACAGCTTCTATCCTAAAATCTTGGTTAGCAAGATCAGGACTGTTATCAGGGGGAATCTTCAAGACTGAAATATGCCGAAAGGATGGCAATGATATCTGCTTCTAGATCCTCAAAAGCCCAGAAATGTGCTTCTTGGGCTCAACCAGCCTCTAGACACACTCAACCAGTCAAGGCAGAATGCCTTTTTAGAATGGGCACACGTTATCTTTCCCGGGTGGGGCTTCATTCCTGTGAGGAAATTTCTATTTATTTGCAGGTTATGCCTGAAGCTTGTTTATTGCCAGAGAACAATTTATTTGTCTGTTGGGGAAAAAATGTGTACTGTGTTCACATTTTGAAGGTCAGACTCCCGACTAGGTTAGGTAATGGTGTAGAGAGGTTTAAATTCTTGAACCCCAAATTTCAGAGATCAGTGATCTTTTTTTAAGGTGCTCTTCTCTTTCATTGTTAGAACCTTTTACATAGTGGGAGGCTTTATTTGGGGATTTCTGGAGGAAAAGCCTGGCACCCAAACACCGCTGGAGCACATCACCAAGGGAAGTTCAGGAAGCACCGCTCTTGGCCAACTTCAAGTGCTGAAGTCATCACCACACATAGAGAAAATGAACAGAGCTCCGCAGGGCCATTAAGCACTCTCAGCGCTAAACAAAAGCTCTGCAGAAGCCTTGCCTCGGTCCGGGCACATGGACCATGATTCCTGCAATGAGCCTGAGCATACAGGTAACCAGGCCTTAAGTCAAAGAAGCAGAACGCAGCTGGCGAAGGAGGAGATCACTGGATTCGTGTGGTTTGGGGCCAGCGTCAGCCATGAAACTGCTTGGCCCCAGAACTAATAAGCTTCACTCTGTCAGCCTGTGTTCTGAGAACAACGTGGAGTTTTATGTTTGATACAGATGGTGTTTATATAGAGTCTACGAGCTCAGCGTGCGAAGTAGTCATAAAACAGACTGGGGCTCGGTATAACTATTCACAATTACTATTGTATAATTGGATGCCATAACTATTATATAAAAATATTTTAAGAAGTAGACTCTGCTCCTACTCTCACAATAGTTCTTAACAATAAGGGACATATGCTGTAAACATCGTAACATATTTTATGGTGTTTACAAACTTACACAAGGTTTGGCAGAGTTGCAAGTATAAAAGACCAGGTTCTGCTTCTTGCATACTTAGGTAAACCAGTTGCCCTTGCTCAGCTCCAGCAGCAAGCATACTCTCTAGTCACTCACCAGACTTCAGGAGCCAACGGCACGAGGCCACCCAAATGAGAGGGTCGATGTGGATACCAATGGTTTAGCAGTTAATAAAAAAGAGAGGAGAAATGGGTCTATTCTGTGGTGAGTACCCATTTTTTCAATTTTCTCCAAGCCAACAAAGGAAAGTTCTGTTGGGTCAAACTGTGGCAGCTGGCACATGGAAACAGTGCTTATTTTAATGTTTCTGGGTAGAATTAGTGAATCTACAGCTATCTGATCTTTATATATGTAAACGCTCATGTCTCCTAATAGGAAGAAAAGATGAGCCTATGTTCTGTCACTCCCGCCCCCTCCCAAGCTATGAAACAACTCACAAGAAAATTTATTCTAGAGTTTTAAGTGAATCTTCATTTCCTTATAATTGACTTGAGTGAGAGTCTTGTTTTCTAACACAGGTGTAAGGGGCATGGACTGAATGCAGCCCTCCCAGAGCCCCTCGCCCTTATTCATAGGTGGCATCGGTGGTTGGGCTTTTGCCTGTGATTTTTGGGGGTAATTGCCACACTTTGATGACTGGAGTCTGTATTGCCGTAGTATTGGGGGCGGGGTCGCCACGTGTGCTGTGTTGTTGTGGAGAAGTGAGAAGACCTTTGCTGTCTCCAACTCTGATACCCACGGTTCCTAACGTGGAGGAGGGGTGGCAGCTGGAGGTCATTACCCTGCAAGCCCAGCCCCTTGGAGCACGACAGTGCCCTGGAGTAGTTACCTGCCAGGTAACAAGGAGCGAGATGCCTGTGGCCCGGCAGCCGGGAGGAGTGAGAGCTCGCTCCCTTGGTAGGCCAGAGGCCAAGCCTGGATTGAAACAACCTGTTTTAGGTGTGGTTTCCAAAGGGGACTGTTTCCAATTGTCCTCCTTGGCCCCTGGAGGCGGAAGGCAGTGAGGTATGGCTTTAGTGCCCTACTGTGCTACGCCTGAGTGTGCGGCCCAGCCTTCTGAGATCCTCAGCTGTCCTGCTGTTTCCGACACCTGGAAGATGGCCGAGAATGCCCGGGCTCAGTGAGAGCAACAGCACGTGCAATGGACTCCAGGGTGGGGGCCCCGCAGGAGAGAAGAGGAGTGCCTGCAAGCGAAGGGGCGTGGGGCTTTCACCACTTGGACCTGGACTGTCACACTCATCTATCATCTATCTATCATCTATCTATCTATCATCTATCTATCTATCTATCTATCTATCTATCTATCTATCTATCTATCTATCTATCATCATCTATCTCTATCATCTATCTATCTATCTATCTATCATCTATTATCTATCTATCTATCTATCTATCTATCTATCTATATCTATCTATCATCTATCTATCATCTATCTATTATCTATCTATCTATCTATCATCTATCTATCTATCATCTATCTATTATCTATCTATATCTATCTATCATCTATCTATATATCATCTATCATCATCTATCTATAATCTATCATCTATCTATATCTATCATCTATCATCTCTATCTATCATCTGTCATCATCTGTCTATCATCTATATCTATCTATTATGTATCTATCTATATCTATCATCTATATATCATCTATCATCATCTATCATCTATCTATATTTATCATCTATCTATCATCTGTTATCATCTATCTATTATCTATCTATATCTATCATCTATCTATATCATCTATCATCTATCATCATCTATCTGTCATCTATATCATCTATATCATCTATCTATCATCTATCTATATCTATCTATCTATCTATCTATCTATCTATCTATCTATCTATCTATATCTCTATCATCTATCTATCATCTATCTGTTTAACCCTCGCCCAAGGATATTTTTCCACTGATCTCTGTTTAGAAAGAACAGAAGGGAGGGAGAGAGACAGAAAGAGGAACATTGATGTGAGACAGATACATCAATTGGTTGCCTCCAGTACATGTCTGGACCAGGCTGGGCATCAAACCTGCAACCCAGGTATGTGACCCTGACCAAGAATCGAGCCTTCGACCCTTCGGCGTGTGGACCGATGTTCTAGCCACTGAGCCACCCTGGCCAGCGCTGTTTTATTCCTATGTAGAACATACAAATATATGCATATATACTTATGTGCTGCTAAGCTTGACTAGGATATTGCAACTGTTTCTTTATGACTGTGTGATACCCCTTTTGACCAATCTGGCTTAGTTCTATGGTACAAGCAACCCAAGGGACTGTTAATAAAAGGGAACAGTTGTCCTTTCTGCTGTGGAGAGCTTAGGATTTTATTTTCAACACCCTAGCTTTTATTAATAGCTCACCATGAATGTATTCCTTATTAATCATTCCTACCTTTTTATGCTTACAAATTTTCTGATTTTTCTCTAAGCTTTCTGAAATAGAGTATCTATTTATTTGACTTCCTATGCTTAATCTTATCATCTCTTTGGCTCACATGTAGGGATAATATTAATAATAATAATATTGAATCAATTTCTCATGCATTTATTCAGCAAATATTTATGGGGTGCCTTCTCTTTCATGGAGTTATAGTCTGATGGGGATATAGTTTTCTTAATTCAGTAAGTATCTGGGTACCTATTAAAGTGAAATGACTTTTTAAAAAGCAGGAAAGGGGGTTAGGGAGGGTCTGGATGGGTGGGTGATGAACTTCAGGTTTGAATATAGTAGTCAAGGGAGACTTCACTGAGAGCGACAGTGGGTGAGGGAAGGAGCTACGTGTCCATCTGAGCACCCAGCTGGAGAGAACGGTGTGTGCAAAGGCTCCAGGCGGCCAGTGTGCTGGGGACACTGCAGGGCACCTGGTGTGACTGATGGGAAAAGCGGGGGGCAGACTGTGTACGATGTCAGTTTGTAATTATCACAGTAGATCACAATAGCTGTTCATTTATTTCCTTAGGTCGACAATATTATGGTTATGTTAAAAAAGAAAGAATCCTCAACTTTTTGAGCTACATACTGAAATATTTATGGATCTAATGAGATGTCTGTTATTTGCTCCATAACAGTGCACAATCGGGGAGGGGATGTGGATGTGGAGGAGGCAGTGTTGGCCATGGATCGAGAGATGTGGAGGCTGGGTTATGGGAACATGGAGGTCAATGTGATATTTTGTCCAAGTTCAAAATTTGCCGTAATAAAAGATGGTGGCGGACTGAGTGGAAGCTACACTGACACTCTCCCGGGACCAAACTGGAATTACAACTAAAATTGAGAAAAATCATCCTGAATAATCAACTGCAACTGCAGATGAGCTGGGAAGCACCCTCATAACCAAGGAGGAAAAGTGGAGACCACTAGAGACTGGTAGGAAGTGCAGAGGCACAAGAGGGCTGGCTGGGCCCCCACAGGGAACAGCTGAAGATACAGAGGAATAGTGCAGCTGTGGGGGGTTCCCACTGAGGACTCTGGGGCCTAAACCCCAGGCTGGGCTTCCCAGCCCAGAGCACTAGAACTGAGAAAGGTGCCCACATAACAACTGGCTGTAAAAAGCAGCTGAGTTTCTGTCTGCCAGGGAGAGATGGCTGGAAATGCAGGCCCCCTCTTAAAGAGCCAACGCACAAAGTTTCCTGTGCAGCCACTCATCTTGGACTCCAGCAGAGGGAGGGCAGAGTGGACTGAGCTGTGTGAAGAGAATCTAGGGTTGTGGGCTCTGGAAACAGAGCTCAGAGGGCACACCTCTGGATTCCTGTGCTGAGTCATTCCGCCATACTACAAAGGCAGATATTTACCTTCCAAGCAGCTTTTGCCTGAAGGGGAAGCAATTGCCCCACCCTGCTGGAAAACCTCTCACCTTACCCAGTGGAGTTTCTACAGCCTGAGACTCTTTAAGAGAATCAGATTAATCAGCCTGCAGGCAGAGGCAGACCTCAGGGTGCTTTGAGTCTTTGCGTGATCTGCTTCTGGACCTGGGCCTTGGAAAAGCAGCCTTTGGGGTGCATCTTGGTCCTGTCCAAAAGCACTCAGCCCCAACAGAGGGAACCTCAAGCTGTGGGTTGTTGATAGCTCCAAACAGGGTACTCAAAGCTAGTCACAAACAGTGTCTGACATTGGCCTGTACCAGAGACCCTCTAAAAAGACTGAGAGTCCTAGCAGGCCTACCTAATACATAGAAACAAACCCAAATAGGCAGCCAGAATGGGGATACAAAAAAAACAAGCCCCAAATGAAAGAACAAGAGAAGTGTCCAGAAAAAGAGCTAACTGAAATGGAGATGAGCAATCTATCAGCTATAGAGTTCAGAGTACTGATTGTAAGGATGCTCAACAGCATGAAAAAAAATATGGAAACTATGAAGGAAATTAAGAATGACAGCAGAAATAACGAATATATTGGAAGGAATAAACAGCAGCTTAGAGGAAGCTGAGGATCGGATCAGTGAATTAGAAGACGGGGTAGAAAAAAATCACTCAATCAGAGATCCAAAAAGAAAGAACAATTAAAAAACAGGAGGACAGTTTAAAGGAGCTGTGGGACAACATGAAACTTAACAATATTTGAATCATAGGAGTGCCAGAGGAGGTCAAAAGTAAGCAAGTATTAGAGAACTTGTTTGATGAAATAATGCAGAAAACTTCGCTAACCTGGTCAAGGAAAAAGTCACACAAGCTCAGGAAACACAGAGAGTCCCAAGCAAGAAGAACCCAAAGAGGCCCACACCCACACACATCATAATTAAAATGCCAAAAATTCAAGACAAAGAGAATCTTAAAGGCAGCAAGAGAAAAGCAATCTGTTACCTACAAAGGAGCTCCCATAAGGCTGTCAGCTGACTTCTCATCAGAAACTCTACAGGCCAGAAGGGAGTGGCATGAAGTATTCAAGGTAATGCAAAACAAGGATCTGAAACCAAGACTACTCTATCCAGCAAGGCTATCATTCAAGATAGGTGGTGAAATAAAGAGCTTCTCAGCCAAAAAAAAAAAAAAAGGCTAAAGGAGTTTATCACCACCAAACCAGCATTTCAGGAAATGTTAAAGGGACTGCTGTAATAAGAATATAGAGAGAAACATAGGCATAAAGAATTAAAATGGCAATAAATAAGGATCTATCAATAATAACCTTAAGGACTTTAAGGGAGAGATCAACAGCAATACAGTCATAGTTGTGGACTTTAACACCTCACTGACTTCACTGGATAGATCTTTCAGACAAAAAGTCAACACAGAAACAGTGACTAAATGGCACACTAGATCAAATGGATTGAATTGATATTTACAGAACATTTCACCCCAAAGCTGCAGAATATACATTCCTCTCAAGTGCACATGGGTCATTCTCAAAGATATGCCACCTGTTAGGACACAAAACTATCTCTACAAGTTCAAGAAGATTGAAATCATATCAAGCATCTCAGATCACAAGGGCATGAAATTAGAAATCAACTGCAGTAAAAACACTCAAAAACATTCAATCACATGGAGGCTAAATAGCATGTTATTAAACAATGATGGGTAACCAATAAGATCAAGAAAGAAATAAAAAACTTCCTGGCAACAAATGAAAATGAACACACAACAACCCCAAATCTATGAGACACAGTGAAAGCAGTCCTGAGAGGGAAGTTCGTAGCCCTGCTGGCCTACCTCAAGTAGCAAGAAAAATTTTTAGTAAACCATCTAACCCGACAACTTAAAGAATTAGAAAGCTCCCCTGTGAAGCCGTCCGGACCAGCGCTTTTGCTTTCTGGGAGTTTTTTTTATTTCTGCTTTGATTTCATCAGTTGTTATTGGCCTATTCAGGTTTTCTGATTCTTCCTGACTCAGTTTTACATGATCTCACTCATATGTGGAATCTAATAAACAAAATAGACTGAGGAACTAAATAGATCCAGAGACATAGACGCATGGAACAGATTGAGGGATCTCAATGGGAAGGCAGGGGTGGGGGAGTGGGTGGGGAGAGATTCATCAAGGAACTTATACACATATATACACAACCTATGGACACAGACAATAGTGTGGTGAAGGCCTGGGTGGGGGGCAGATGCAGGGTGGAGGGGATCAATGTGGGGGGAAAGGGGGAATATCTGTAATACTTTCAACAATAAAGATAAATTTTTAAAAATAAACGTATTGGAAATAGAGAATGTAAAAAAAAAATTGCCGTAATAACATAAAAAAGAATCACCTGGGGAACCTTTAAAAAATAAAGAACAGCTCCAGTGATTGGTGTAATTGGTTTGGGGTGCAGTATAGCCATTGTGTTTTACTTGTTTTAAGCCTCCCCAGCTTTTGTTCATTTCCTGCTCAGGTGAGAACCATTGGTGTAGGATCTTCTGGGCCTTATTAGGATTTGGGTGTTTTACTCTGAGTGAGAAAGGGAGTAAGAATGTTGGGCAGCCGAATGACACAATCAAACTTCTATTTGAAACAAATTATTCTGGCTGCTGGGCTGAGAATAAACTATAGGGCAGCAAGGAGATCCAGGCAATTATAGACAAAAGTAATGACAAAACAGTTTGACGAGGGCTGTGGCACTGTTGGGCACATAGAAAGGTAGACTGAACATACCCAGTCTCACTCCAGCCAACCACTGCTGGGCAAAAAGGGACACCCCGCAACCTGCAAAGATGATGTGCTGGGAAAGGTAATGGAATTTTAGGTCTTGGATGGAAGATAGGGTGTGAGGGAATAGGGTGACCCAGAGCAGATCCCAGAGCAGGAGAAAGTCACTTGCCCTTTAAGACTTTTGATTTCCTTTACCCGAAACAATTACATTACAGTTACTTGTCCAGTCTTTGCCCTGGTTTCTGATTTTTAATGGGCAAGGCAAGGCTAGGAAGGTTAGAAAGAAGAAATGCTTTAGGGGCCCAACATGCAGGAACTTCGTATCTCATAAATCATCTTTCTCTCACTCGTGAATGTACACAAGGGTTGGGAAGTACCCCGAAACCTATTGAACCCACCTTCCAATGCCAGTTCTGGCACATGGTCCCATACGGTGGGACCTTACAAGTAGAAGCAGAACAGCCCCCATTGTCCTGGCCCATATCTTCCAAATCTCACTCGCAGGCACTTTCTTCAGTAAACCTTGTTTAACCCACAGCTATACATTGCGTGCCTCCCTGGAAGGCCCTGGACTGGGCTCAGTGGTAACAAACTGCCCAGGAGGAAACTCTTGTCTTTGGAATGCCTTACATTCTGACCCCTCCTTCTTCTTCGTTGATACACAGCGAAGCATTTAATGATTAGCTAATTTGTTGTGTAAGTCACTGCTGATTTTAAAGCTCATGAAATGCAGGATCCCTGTCTCATACGTGAACATTCAAATTTTCTGATGCTTAAAGATGTTGGGTGACTGATTTCTAGATAATTTTCATGTGAAACTGACAATACATTTAGTTTAAGAATTCTGCACTTTCTAACAGTTATCGCTGGGGGATGGCCATGACCCCAGCTGATCTGACCTCTGGAGCATTGGGAAAGTTCCCTGAGTCCAACTCACCAAAGAACATATGAGAAGGGGAAGCTGAATTGGTTAGATTTCCCAGTGGCCCTGAAAGGGATCTTAGAATTGACCAGGATTCTTAGTGCTGTCTTAAGATTCAACCCTTTGGCCCAGGCCCATCATGCTACAGGGGAGGAAATGCCAACTTTGGCACTGACCCAGCTTATCTCACCTCCAAGAAAACCCCACCTCTGCCTTCCACTTTGAGTGTTCTCTTTGAATCACCTCAGCCTTTCTGTATATCACTTAATAGACAAAATGTAAGCTTTTTATTGCTTTAAGTAGAAGTGATTCCGTACCGTGTGCATGGATGAGCCTTGGCTCTCTCTTCCTTACTAAGCGACTCCTGGTGGAAGGACCATGCCTTCTGCTTCTTTAGAAGCCACAGCAGGTACTCAAAAGATAGTTTATAAGGAAATAGAGTTAACAAAATGCATTGTTCTGTTCATTTCTGTTTTAATTAGAACTCTCAGTGACAGGAGATAAAAGCCCAAATCAAATTGGCTTAGGAAAGATAGGGAATTTATTAGCTCATGTAACTGAAAAGTCCAGGAACAGGACTGGTGTCAAGCACAGCTGGTGTCAAGAGCACAAACAAGTCTTCGGGGCTCATTTTCTCTGGCTTAGCTCTGCCCTCTACTGTGTTATGTGCATCCTCAGGTTCCACTCATTGATTCTTGGAAGTACCAGCTCGCACTATGTTTACTGCTGGCATTCCCAGCAGAAAAAGGAATGTACACTCCTCTCCCCATCCCCCCAAATCTCATTGTGTTAAGTTGATTCCGATAGAGTCTTGTGCCCAAGCATAAGCCAGTCACTGAGCACAATGTCCTGTTTGGACTGGCTAGGCTCAAGTCATGTGTTCATCCCTGGACACGGTGGATCCACCTCTACTAGAAGTACGTGGGCTGAGCATGAAGAGAGATGGTTCCCTTATGCCAGAAGAGTCGTCAGTGGATGCTGGGTGGCATTAACAGTGCATGTAAAATACTTTCTGCAAAGGAAATGTTCAAAGAGTTGGCTTCTACAAAGCATCTAGCAGGAGCCTGAAAAGGGGTAAACTTGCCTTCGGTGTGTGCCAACATAATTAGTTTTGTGGTTTTGGGAATGTGTTCTCTCTTGTTCTCAGCTTGCTTTCTAAGCGAGGACATTGCCTAGAGTCAATCCCAATGTCCATCCCTCAAAGTGAGGCCATATGACCTGTCTGTTGTTCAGATTGCCTGCCCTTGGTTTTATGTATAAAATAAAGAGAGAAATTCTTCTCTAAAAACCCCACCAAAACACCCAGACCTCATTTGCCTCCTCCTGTTAGGTTCCCCTTGTGGCTGTTGAATAAATGATTGAATGTGGGACAGCACTTAATCTTCTTAACAATGGCCCTCCAAACATTCAACGCTGTCAGATGCTTTTCTGGCATTTGAAAGTATGCCTGCAGCAAAACCATCTATTGATGTTCACTGTGACTAAGACCTTGTGGACAAAGAAGACTGTCTGTAAAGCTGCCATCATTTGGCAAAACTAGTCACTATGGGGCCTCCTGGGGGAAAAACAGAAGACATAGAAGTTAACCTTCCAAATCCGGCCAAGAGCAAGGTGCCGGGGCTTTCCCAAGCTGGTACATGACTTGATGCTTTACAGAGAGCACAAAAGGTGTGTACTCCAGTTTGGAGACATTTCAGGGTATAAGCCTGAGGGTTGGGAAGAGGGGCTGGCCCTCCACAGCATAGGTGATGTCCCAGATGTTGCATCTGTGACTGTAATGCTCGGTGTCTTGGCTTCTTCCTACCTGTTCTGGGCAGACTCCTGACCCAGGTTGGATTTGTCAGTGGGACATTTTCTCTAATTTTCCAGCACAGCTATGTTTCATAATTTTTAAACAATGGTTGATGTAATATGTCAGAATGCTAAATGAATTGTAAAGGCCTGACAGGGAATTGTGTCCAGCTCATTTTATTGGTATTGGATGACCTAGCAGTGGTTTCCCTGCTCTTCATGGTCTCTCCTTCTCTGGCATGGCCTGTGATATATTGGACAGTGTTCTCTGATACAGCCATTCTGGCTATAGTTCATGCAACAGGGACAGCTGTCCCTAGGTGAGCCAACCCAATTACTCTTCCCTGGAATTTGCCAATTGGTGCTGAGTCTGAGGGCCAATGGGGTATAATTAACGTTGACACCTTGCAGTATTTCTCAGCCTTTTCTGTTAAGGGTGCAGAGATGAAGCACCTCCATGAGAAACTGTGATTCGGTAGATCTGGACTAGACCCCGCAATCAGAGTTTTACTAAGCACTCGTAGGTCATTCTGATCACCAGGCCAATCTGCAGAACACTTGTTAGAGAAGGTCCGGGCATTTCCACTACGGGATCTCCAGAGCAGCTTGGTTCTTCCATACCAAGTTCTTGTGAGTACGCAGCTTTTCATTCCATAAATAAGCCTAATACATTCTCTAGTGTCTGTTAATTGACCAGAGTTAGTTTTTATAGCTTATAATAAAAGACTACTAATTTGGAAATATACCATGTCTTGAGGAAGCAGCCAAAGGATATTACATGTTGAAATCAGCAGAGGGAAGGAGCTTCAGGTGAACATGGAAGTACATGCTCTAACGGAAGAGCCCATCAGTGCTTGGAGAAGATTCCACCTTAGAGGATGCCCTACATCCACTCGCGCTGGAAAGGAGAAAAATACAGTAAGTGAGGAACTCTGACCCTTTAAGCAAATGAACAAACTGTAGTTTTTGCTTCTGCAGACCTATGTGACCTATTATTGTATGTCTGATGCCTGATTTTGCTTTCTATAATTTTATTTTCAGAAAGTAGCTGATGCCCCTGGCTTCCTTGGTCAATCTCCCCTCCCTTCGTGTGAGAATACGAGTCCATCTTTGGATGTAACACTGATGTATGAGATCAACGTGGCTAAATTGGGAAAGCACCGCCGTCCTGTGTTTGACAGCTGGGTCAAGAAAGGCCAACTAGTCAGGTGCTTTTTCCTTGAACACACAGGCAGCGAGTTGTCCTGTTTTCATTCAAAGTCTCCGAATTCCCAGATGCTGGTAGGTAGCTTCTGCCCACGTGAATGAGGTGAGTCTGCTGAATGCCCACGGGTGTTCTTGCCAAAGGGTCAAACTCTAGAGGTAATGTTACTTGGCTAGTTTTTTCTTAACCAGAAGCATTCAGCATGAGCAGATACATAACTCAGTGCTCTCCAAATTAATAGCAATGCAAGGAGCAGAGGCTTCCAAAATGGACCTTCTTTGTCAGAAGGCATCTCCTCATAGGAAGGATGTGTGTATGCCTGTTTTGGGGTCCTGAATTGAGCTCTACAGCACTAATATACTCTACCTTTCCTCCATTCCCGAGAGCCGAGCCTTACAGTAGCTTTCACCATGCGCTCCCCAGGATTTGGTATGTGGCTGGGATTCTAAGTCACTTTAGATTTCCCTAAAAATAACAGTTTGGACTTACTTGCCTGACAGTGAGACTCTAGGCAGCCCAAGATAACATGATATAGAATAACAGCGTCCACTATTTATATATCAACCCTTTCTCTTGTCCCTCAGCCCTGAAGTGTCTTTTGTCCCTCTCACAATGACAGCCTGCTGTAACTCCAGCAGGGACACAGCCTGGAGAGTTGGCAGGTAATTAGTGGGCTGGATATGGGCAAGAGTTGGTCATTTTATCAAGCATATTCACATCTTATTAGCAGTTCCTCACCAGGGCTCATCAGCACTGTGGCAGCTTTAGTTTGTTGATCTACTATTACGTCCCCTGGGTAACGAGGAATTGAGGAAGAACATTCAGATGGGGCAATGGGGGGTGTCCCTGTTTTCTGCATGGCACCTGAGTATCTAATATCAGTTCCCTGAAGCCCCTGTCAGGAAGCACTGCCATCTATCCTGCCTTTATCCTAACACTCTCTCCATTGGTGTCATCAATTATAATTGCCCCCAAAACACCAGAGTGGGATTAACCCCACGGGTTCTGAAACGCTTCAGACCTTGAAGCCTCCTCTCCGGTTGGGAAGCTGCCTGGAGATCTACACTCCTGCATTGCCTCACCCCCCGCCCAGGTTTGTTGCTAGTCTGGGAAGGTTGATGAATACTTTAGAGTTAGTTCCAATTCTTCTATTTATCATGTGTTAAATAATGATTTCACCTACGAACAAATAAGACTAGCCTGAGATTTGGGGTCATCAGCCTCGTATCAAGTTTAGCATCATTCCATCTTCACTCTTTCCCATATTCATAGTGAAATAGGATCGGCAGGGCCTTTGCTTGCCTAGTAGCCATTCGTCCTCGTTTGGTAACTGCATCCTGGCTCTCCCTTGTCTCTGTGGTACAGGTGTCACTGACGCCATCCCCGGCCCAAGGATGGACATGGTAACAGGACTGGTCAGTCCGAACATCACCCCTTACCGGCCACAGGTAAGATTTAGAGAAGGGCGGGTAACTCAGCCACAGCCTAGATCTCTAGGGCAGGGAAATGCTCTTTGTTACGAAGGTTGCTCAGCTATAGCAGCTGCCTTGAGGAGAGGCAGGCACTCCCTGGGTCAAAATGCTGCCCAACCGGAGAAAGTGGAGCTAACAGATCTGAGAGTAAACCGGAGTCTGGTGGCGTGGGTTAGGCCTCTGGATCCGGTTGTGCCCGCAGCATAAATTGGACTTCTCAGCGATTCATGACAATAAATTTCCTTTTTTTGCGTAAGACACTGAGTTGGGGGTGTGAGTCCTGACTGATGCTCACACCTCTTCACCCCATGGCTGCTTTTCGTTCCCTTTCTCACTTGGTTTTACGCATCTCTGTCCAAATCTGCTCACCCAAGATTCACTGCACAGGCCCCTGCTTCCAAAAGCGTGTTCTTGGTGCTTCCCCTAGTCAACATAAATTGCAGCCGAACTTTGTAAAGGCATTTTTCCCATTCCCATTTCCATTTGTGGTAAGCTTTCCAGCGGTCCTTTGTCCTGAACGCTTTAGATATTCAATAAAGCATTGAATTGAAATTAGTGCCTTGGGAGGCTGTGAGCCTTCATCTCCTTAGGAGACGTTTATCAGGTTTGTGACGAGCCCCCAAAGCAGCATTTCCCAAGCTGATCTGTGGGAGCCTGATGAACTTGAAGTTGCTTTAGTAACAGGTGCTCAGCTTTAAAAAGGTCTTGTGGTAAAAAAACCAACCCCAAACCTAGGAAATTCTTAGTTAAACAAAAGTACATTGGTACTTCCCAGAGGCTTTATCAGTGCTGGTAACGACGCAGCGCTCCAGGCAGGATGCGGGGATGTGGCCAGGAGACGGCGCGGGTGCCGGTCACGCCTGGTCAGGAGGCAGGGGCTGCACAGTAACTTGAGCTGGGAAGGGTTAATGTAAGAAATGATTAACTAGTTTCAGGGGGCCGGCTACCAAGGGATAAAGAGAAATTTAAGGAGTACTAAAGGGCATTCAAACCATTGCCTTTCAGGGAACAGGAGACAGAGAATCTCCTAGAGTTTTATGTTTACTTAGATAGTTTGCACCATTATTTTTTAAGAAAAATTTTTCGTTGAAGTATAATATACATTTTGAAAAGTCGCACAAACCATATTTATTCAGCTCAATGGCTTTTGAGAAAAGTGAACACACCTGTGTAGGTAAAAGCCTGATGAAGACACGGAATATTCCAAAAGGCCCAGGAATCTACCGACGTCCCCGACCCGTCCTTATGATCCCCACTGTTCACAACCACTATCCTGGCCTTTTCCAAGATTGGTTTTGAACATGTAATTATACAGTAAAAAAATACTGAAAGAATAAATGCGGGAGAGGGCTCTCCCAAGCCTGAGACTCACACCTCACTGCGGAGGTGTGGCTCATCCCACTGGACGGCAGAGACGTTCAGGGGCGCCACTGGCCAAGGCCGCAGCAGGAAACCGCCTGCTGAGATGCCACCAAACCTCCCCTGGAAACGGCCCAGTGGGCGTTCTTGAACTTACCCCTCAGGACTCAGGTCCAAGGGAAAGAACAGCCTACAGTCTCACTCTGAAACCTAGCATGCTTTAACCTTTCTCCTTGCAGATGTTCTAGCATTGACAACCGGCAGGAAGATTTTACATTTCCTGAAGGCAGTAAGCCTGTCATTTTTCTCTCTGTGTCCCATGGTCCCTTGAAGAGTGCCAAGTGTATCAAGTGTACCATTTTCCCTTTTCCAGCTTTAAACTGAGTTAGTTATGCTTCTTTAAGACACTCAATATGTTCTACTTAGCATAGATTATGTTAGAAGTTCAACAAGAATTCTAGTTGAAGGGCTATTTATTCTGCGAAAACTTCCAAGGCTTACCCAGTAGGACATTTTATTTCTTACTGATGATTCATTTATAAAAATCTTTATTTAAATTTTATTGCTTTTTGTATACACGCCTTAGCCTCCTGATATAAGGTCCCCCCGGGGAGTGTCGGACTGACTTGACGTCTTGGTAACCTTGATGGTGTCTGAGTGATTGCAGCTGAAACACAGAAAAAATTCTACTCATCCCACATGAATAAAGGAAGGCGTTGACTTCTCTCACGCAGCAAGGAGGTCTGGAGGCCAGTGGCTCCGTGTTAGCTTAGTGGTTTGACCAACGCATGTAGACTCCTAGATCTTTCTCTTCACCCATCCCACCATCTACGGCTTCTTGGTTTTTGGACTTGTCACCTCAAATTCCCAAGATGGGTATCGTGCCCTAAGTGTCAAATCCTCATGTGAGAATATCCAAAGAAGGAGGAAGAAGTTAATGTCTTATATCAGGTCTGGGTCATGGGATCGTGTCCAACTGCAGGGGGCCTGGGGGAAGGGATCAGGCATTTGTGGCATCTGCCGCGGGAGTGGATAGGCGGTGACGCTGCCTGTTGGGGGGCAGCCTGTGGTGTGAGCCAGCGCAGATGCTCATGAAACGTTTGTTGAGTGAATGAGTGATTGACCGCTTTCGGTGAGCACTCTTACAGTCCACGTTGCTTACAGGATCCCTACTCTAAGATGTGCCGAATGACAAGGTATGGTTCCTGCTCTCCAGCAATTTCTTTGTTAGCAAGTTGTTCCCTTAATTTCTTGTCGGTGAAACATCATGGGGGTAAATATTTAGCTGGTACAAGTAATAGGGTCAGAGGCAACGATGGGAGAGTTGACGGAGTTTCAAGTTTTTAATGTCCCCTCTCACGTACGTGCTACACCAATCTCTTCTTTTATGTGCACATGAGTTTCATTATTTTCTCTCTGTTGGAAGCATCTCTCAAGACTCAGTTATTACCTGGTTATTGTTTGCATTATTACTTTTTTCACAAACGTCCATTGAGTCCTTTTCGTATGCTAGTATTATATTATGGACTCAGCATGCATTACCACACTTAATCTTTACTTACCTCATTAAGGAGTTAAGATTAATAATAAATAATTTCCCCCAAGGCCATTACAATGCAGATCTAGCATTTGAACCAAGATCTGTCAGACATCAAAGATCGTTTTCCTAACCAGAACCTTCCACTGGCTCCCACGAGAGATCCTCTTATGCACCGTTTTCTCTGTCAAAAGGTATTTGCTTTGTGTTCCAGACCATTCTCTGGAATCAGTGGTGCTGGGCTTCCACTTCTGACCACAACAGTAATTGCTACCTAACCTCCCCGTCACTGTGGTTTCAGACATTGGGCATCAGATAGCACAAGATCTCTGAAAGAGGGAAGACAAATGAGGTGAGACAATCACCAAACTTTCTGCCTGGGGTCCTCTGTGGTTTATAGCACAGTGTGGGGCAACCAGTGACAGCAAAGCACCCCCACTGAGTCGAGGAGAAAGAGAGTGGAGACTGGGGAGGCCCAGGCAGCTGGAATTCATCGGGCAGAGTGCAGAAGACAGAGCCTGCGTAGAGAAAGCTCCCAGATTTTGTGTAGCTCCCTTGAGTCTTTGGCCAAATACTAGGCTGCATGCGTGTAGGATGAAGCTTATGAGACCAGGTGCAGAGAAACTAATCGAGACCTTGGTCTTTCACCTTCAGCCTTGGTTCTTTCTCCCCGATCCTTGGTTGATTCGTAAGCTCCTAGAAGGCAGGTGCTCTGTGTTACTCATGTTTTGCAGCTTTTCTTCTAGCACTTTTGCCCATGGTATGTGCTTTAAAAATGTTAACTTATAATTGATGTTGGGCAATTGATGTGTCATTCTTGCTATGTATTATATTCTGCTTTTACCAGGTAAAGATTTGGGGTATTGTTTTATCTTAATTTATTGTGTTTCTTAAAACTTTGATGATGATAGTGATGATCATGCACAGGATATTTAGCACATATATCTTTTTTCCCCTGGAGAAATAGTAACAAGGGAGGACCACAGGCATTATGGAAAGCTTTCATAGAGAAGTAACTGGTTTTGTTAGGACACAGAGACCAGGCCTCTACCAGAATGCAAGCTTCAGGAACAGAGAGATTTTTGCTGTTTTATTTACTATTGTATCCCTAGTATCTACAACCACAGCGGCCACGCAATAAATTGTCGAAGGAGTGGATGAGTGAATAGCTGTTTGATAGCGCCTGCCCATCAGAGGCTTCCACTCAGGTCATCCAGGAAAGTGTTCCCCAGGGAGAATTAGTAAGAAGCAGCCTCGAGCAATTATCAAACAAAAAAATGAACAAAAACTTTTGATATAGACTTTATGAATTACTCCACTCTCCACTACTGATAAACATTTGATAAGATCAAGGCCTTCGTGACTATTTGAACAAACATAATTAACTTGGTCTCAGGTTTGCACTGAAATTTGAGTTGTAGTATGGAGAGTTTGGCAATGCCCAAATGATTAAACTGAAAACTCTGTGGTGCATGTATACATGGAATACTACTCAACTGTAAAAATGCAGGACATCTTATCTTTTGTGACAGCATGGATGGACCTGGAGAGCATTATGCTAAGTGAAATAAGCCAGTCAGAGAAGGAAAAATACCATGTAATTTTACTTATATGTGGACTCTAATGAACAAAATAAACTAACTAACAAAATGGAAACAGACCCACAGATACAGAGAACAGACTGACAGCTGTCAGAGGGGTAGGGGCGGGGGCTGGGTGAAAAAGGTGAGGGGATTAAGCAAGAAAACACAACCCAATTCATAGACCAGAGGGAAAGGGGGCAGGTAGAAGAGGTAAAGGGGGGACAAGTGGTGATGGAAGGGGGCTTGGCTGGGGGTGGGGAACACACAGTACAATATACAGATGGTGTGTTATAGAATTGTACCCCTGAACCTATATAATTTTATTAACCAATTCACCCCAATAAACTCAATTTTTAAAAAAACCTAAAGAGATAGAGGTGCTAAGAAAGAAGAAAAATCTTGAAGAAATAAATCCCCAAACTTTTTTCCCCCCAAGTAATGTGGTTGATTTTCAGTGTTTACTTTAGGGTCCTTTTCAGCATTCGGGTTTTCCCTCCATCATCAATCACTGTCAATTTGAAAAAGTACAATACTTAGGGTCATTTATCTAGACCTATTGGAGTCTAAAATTATGCAGCTTCAGTCAAATATATGTGAATAAAGACTGTCATTTCTGATTAATGACATGTGACTTGAATGTCTCACAAAATCATTTGTGCCATCCAAGCTTTACAGAAAGGTTATTATGTAAGGTCTTCCCCTAATGTCTCTGCTTTTCCCTCTAAGTCTCCTAGAGGATCCAATTTCTCCGTAGGAAAAAAAGCAAATCTTTAATGATTTTGGTTGTAATTGTTACTCAGGGTCTTGGTTTGCTGGACCAAGAGTGTTTTCAAGTTGAAAATCTCTTCCACTGGGTGGTTAGGCCAGCTTATGATGTTGCTGTTTTGCAATTTTTGTTGCCAACATAGCCTCCCCTATTATTGAAAAAATAATCCATGTAAGACACTAATCTTACTCAGTTGATGCGAAAAAGAGAGTGAAAAGCGCGCCAGTTCTTTGTCAATTACGCTCTCCAGGAGTCATCAACTCTCCTCCCCGAGCGTGACATTCCGCTTCGGCGAGGCCGGGGACCAGGCGGGGCTCAGAAAGCAAACCTGGAGGGAGAAAGAGCCAGGGCTGAAATAATGACAGGAGAGAACATTTTCGAATGCAGCGACACTGCGTGGCCCTCTCTTTACAGTGTCGACGTGACACTGCGTGGCCCTCTCTCTACAGCGCCGCCCAGCCCCAGGCCAGTCCCTTGGGAATCTCTTTGGGAATCTCTTTGGGGCTCTCTTTGGGAATTCTTTCTCTCACTGGCAACACAGGAGGAGGGCTGGCAACCGCCAGCCGCGGGCTCCTGGTGGGACTGAGGCGAGTGGCCAGGAGGCCCACTGAGGCCGGGCTGCTGCCTCCCTGTCCCTGGCGGAGGGGGCCCCTCAGCGTGGCAGCCTGGCCTTCCCCTCGAGCGTCACCCGTGCCTCGGGGGGAAGAGGGACACCCTGACTGTAAACAGGAGGGGAAAGCTGGGGGTAGCGGGCTCTGATTCCCTCCACTCGGGGTGAGCTGTCCGCAGGGAGCATAATTTATCCGCTCACTGTGCGGGGAGGGGCCCCGTCCAGGGCTGGCAAGTCTGGGCGGTTAACTCCTCCCGCTGCGGGTTCAGGATCAGTCAACTCAGTGACTGCGCTCCCGGTGGGGCTCCCACCTCGGTCTCTATCAACTTAATACGAGTGATATTTTTCGCCTTCCTTTTTTTTCTTTGTTTCTCCTGCTATGCAGAATCCTACAGGCCGAGCTTGTGTTGGGAATCAGGCTTAATCTGTACAGACTGACAGACTTAATCTGTACAGATTTCCCCTGGAAATCGCCTTTTCTCCCTGTCCTGTAAGTGGGCCTCTCTCTGAGAGTCATTTGTATTCTATTATTTGAATGCTTTGCTTAGTATTTCTTTTTAAATTGTTCTATTCCCCTTTCAGAAAAATGTAGTTGAAAGAAAAATGTATATCACTATCATCTAATGAAAGCTGGTTCTATCATTTGAGATAAACAGCAACCTATGAAGATAACCCAAATAAAATTTAATGATATGAATTATATTCTACCTTGATACTGAAGGTCTGAGCAAGGGTCCTAATTTGTCTTTATTTAAAAGGGAGATTATCAGGTGTTAGATGTGAGAGGGCCTATTAGTACTAAACTGAATCTTCTTGAGTTGAAAAGGATTGACTTTCTAAGAAATTCAGTATATTTTAAAATTGATCCCAGTGCCATTTAAAATCACATCCTCAAGACCACCCAGAGTAACTTATCAGTCACTTAGTATGTGGTGTCTGCCATGGTCTACCTTTTAGGAGACAATGAACTACATCAGTGGCTGTGCATTAAAACACCCAGGCACACTCACACATTCACACACACAATTTCACATACTCTTACACTCACTCACATGCACAAGTCTCACACACACACACACACACACACACATACACTCACACACACACAGGTGGGCGCGGTTCCAAATCATAGAGCAGCCCCCCCCCCCGCCCTCCTGCGTCCTTACTCACCGCGTGCCCTTACCGAGAGCCAGGCACTAGGAATTAGTTCAGAAAGACGCTCCGAATGCACCTTCCCGTGGTGTGCTAGTGATCTGCCAGCCCTTCTGCCAAATGTGAAATTGCATTTAGTTTCTATGACTTAATAATTACTTTAATTTCACTTCATACTGTTCTGAAGAACTCTTTTTGAGTGAAGGGCACTTACCACACTTCTAGTGCTCGCCTGGAACACACACAGCCCATCTGAATGTGTAGAATTAAAAGAGTAATTATGGGAGGCTGCGATGTGTGATAACAGATGTACCAACACAAGGCTGGATCAACTCACTGCTCGGAAGAGAAATAATTTATTAAGGCAGTTTTAGCACAGACCTTACAAGCACAAGTGGAAGCATTTCACAGGGTAGAGGGGGAGGAAAGAACTTAAGTTTTGAGCATGCGATTTAATAAAAAGATTCTAATTATTTTATTTATCTTGTGGGTTAATTCCCTTTCAGGTGCATCTTCCCACAGCTCTTGGGGTTCGTTTCTGTTTTGAATTGCCTGACCATGGGAAAGAAGTTCCTTCTTGGTTCAAATGACCATGAAGGAAAGATCACTAAGGGTGGGATGGATGCTACTACAGCTATTAAAGACCCTCTACCCTAAGGGTCTAGAGTAGGAAGATTCTGGTCAACCAACCTACCCGTCTCACCCTTTCTTTTTTTCTAAATATACTTTTATTGATTTCAGAGAGAGGATGCGAAAGGGAGAGAGAGAGAGAGAAATATCAATGAGAGGGAAACACCGATGGGCTGCCTCCTGCACGCCCCCCACGGGGGATCGAGCCCAAAACCTGGGCATGTGCCCTGACTGGGAATTAAACCGGTGGCTTCCTGGTGCGTAAGACTGAACCTCACCAACTGAGCCACACTGGCCAGACACTGCGCTTTCTTCGAAGGTGATCCGTGGAGTGCAAGGGTGGGAACCAATGTGATGGGAAATCAGAGCCTGCTACCGGCAGTGGGCTGAATTTTTGGTGTTCTGTTTCCCCATTTGCTCTAAGGTCTAAGTCATGCCAGCCTCTCAGGGAATGATTTCCCTAAACACTACCTAGTTAAAGCAGCCGTGTACTTAGCGCTCATTAGCTAAATTCGATTGATTTCAATACCAGTTTTATAGGATTTAGCTTTTGCTGTGGAGGCAAACTCTTGCTAGGCATGGTGAGGAGGGGAAGGAAAGGTAGAAAACAGGCTTATTTCCTCCCCAGGCTTATGATGAGCTAATAGAGACGGGACCAGTCCACGTACTTCCAAGTCTGAGAACCCTCATCATGTCATTAACTGAGAGCCGAAAAGAACAGTGTCTAGTTGCTCATAAATGGCCTAAGAGATGGGGTTTGTGATGCTTTTCAGAGGACCCAGGTCTTGGCCTAATCTTGAGGAAAGCGCTGAACTTCCGGCCATCTGCTGTCATTTAATAGGTTTGACGGGGCGGAGGGCCTGCTAAAGGGTGTCCGCTTGGCATGCCATCCTTCCTTTGAACCCTTTCTCCACCTGTCCTCTGCACAACTTTTGTGGCATTTTATCGTAGATCGCGTAAGGCCACTTTTTCACTTATTTTTTTCTCAAACTTTTAAATCTGATATCTATCTACTGATTGATTTAAATTTTTATATACAAGTTATTTCTCGAGGTTGTCTTGTGTCCACAACTAGGCCCGAGCTTTCTGAGGACGGGTCATAGTCCAGGTTCACGTGTGCATCTAACCCAAGTGTGAGGGCGGTGCTGTTTTCTATCGAAGCAATAAGCCCGCTGGTTGATTATAATGGAACATAATGACCTTGGCCATCCAGGTCAGAAGTGGCACAAGTCCCCAGTGTACGAAATGGGCCAAAGTGCTTCTTTCATCTCTTCCTCCTTTTAGACGTTGGACTGCTGGTGAATGAAGCTGGAGGGCATGAGTGATGTTCCAGTTGTAAGTGGATCAAGGCACAACAGGCCGCATGGGAATTAACACCGTTTTCAACTAAGAGCTGGGCTCCAAGCCCCACACGCTTGGCACCAAGCTGAGCTCTGGATCCCCTAATGGCTGAGGTTGCCAGTGTCCCTGACAATAGTACTGAGTCTTGTCCACACATGGATTTGGTGGGGATCAAATAGAATAATATGTGGAAGACATAAAGAGACATTCTGGGTCCAGGATAAATAAATAAAAATTGTTGTTTATGGTAATAAAATGGAGAGAACGGAGCACACATTGAAACCAGCATCAACCAGTTTGATCAAGTCCAGACACTTTGGCAGTTTCAATAAATCTCATGGCTTTATAAAGTTTCTACTGTTTACTTGAAAAATCATAACATTTTCCAAAAAAACAAATACAGGCCGCTTTCATTTGGGCTGCCTTGCGGAATGGGGGGTGCAGATGGTGACCAAATGGGCTGGCGGATTCCTGAGAGGCAGCGGGATTAATCGTCCTGTTCATCAGGCTGGGCAACCTTGGCAGGAGGGAAACAGGGTTCTCCTGGGCTCGCCCTGGACCTGCGTGTGCCTGTCCAATGCCACAAGCACGAGGACACCTGGGCTCAGCCCTCAGATCGCCTCCCTCCTCCAAATCAAGCCCTAATGAAATCTTGGAAGAGGCAACGCATAGGTGTTGGCGCTCATGGAGCCATCTGCTGGTTTTGGCCTCTATGCCACTACTTTCCAGTAAGGGCACCTTTATTTTCCTTGAGAAGCCACCCTGCCTCAGCCCCAGGAGAGGTCCTGTGACCCAAGCCTGGCCGTCCAGGGCCAAAGAGACTCCATTCTAGAACTAGTGTTTGAACCATGGGAAAAAGAAGCCCTCTTTCTCTTGGTGCTGGAAGGATGCAAGAGTGGAACCCCTGGTCCCCTGAGAATGAAGCTCTGCCAAGAGGTAAGGACACTGCCTTGGAGGCATCTGGATGTGGCCCCATCAGCAAGTCCTTCCCTGGAATTCAGGTTGGTTGTATGCAACCAACATACTTTTCCTGGAGGCAAATGGGACAAAAGTAAAATTAAAGGAGACTGTTATTGATACCAAGGGCTTATCAATTGGAGCGAGTGTGCTTTATCTTGCTTTGAGCCAAACTTCTGAGAAGACCCTCCCCCCACCCCACACACACATTGTTCATCTTTTTCAACTGGAACTGCACATATATATATATAAAACACTGCACATATATAAATAAAAAACACTATATATATATATATATATAGTGTTTTTTATTTGTTCTTGAATTTATTTCACACCCAAGTTTTAACTCCCTGAGGGCAGGGTCCATTGGGGACTTGTTTTGTCTCTCACTTGGCATACAGAGCTGCTTCGAGTGTCTTTCCTCAAAATTGATTTCTGTTGGGCCTCTTGGGAACATGGGGGTGTTTGTTCTACTCTTAGAGGCTAGAGGTCCCTCCACAGGGCCTGTGCGTAGCTAAGATTTGTCTCTCCTGCCAGCCACAAGGGCCATGACAAAGGAACTCTGCCTGAGCTTCCTAGGACATTCCCAGGTTCAAGGGCGGGGCCCGGGGAGGTTGTCAGTACCGAAGGGTGAGCCTCGTCGCTCCCTTCCGCCTTGGCCATCTTTTCGGGACCTGCGGGCCACCTGTGCTTCATGGGGTGCACCCGCACCCTCTGCCAGGGCTGCGCTGCGTGCGGGTGTGAAGTGGGCCGGAGAGGACACGGCCCTTCAACAGCCTTGCCGCCCAGGCCCTGGATCAGGACAGTCGCCCAAGTCTCCTGGAGCCACGTGTCTTTTGGTTTCGCCCGTTCCTCTGTCCATGGGGCCCTCAGCTGGGTCATTCGGGCCGACATGGGGCCAGAGGCTGTCTTCACTCCATTGCCAGAGCTTCTCCCCCCCCCCCATTACCCCTACACCTGAGCAGCTCCCTCTTCCAGCAGCTAAAAAGCAAGAACTTTGTCGGTCAATGATCCTCTACCAGAAGCCACCAAGTCCCCGGCCACCCCGCCGTGGCCACGGCGTTATCTTCAGGGCCGTCGTCAGCGGGCTTTGTTCCTTGGCAAGGGCTTTCCCGTTCACAGCCTTGGCAGCGTTTTCTCACTCCTGCCAAGTCCGGGCGCTCGGGCTGCGAATGGTGCCCACCATCAGGTAGTTAGTGAGGGGCAGAGCCAAGTTTGGGAAATACCTAACTTGATTTTTACTTAATTTCTCTTTCCAAAATATCAGTTGCTGGGCCAAAGACTGAAACCAAGCCCATGCTTCCCCAGGTCTCTCCTCGCTTTCTTGTTTAGCTTCTCTGCATAGAAATAGAGCCCCCTCACACCCCGTCCCGCCTGTGACACTTTGGGCCAGTTGGGCTGGAAATTCAGCCCAGTCTCTTGGAGACACATGCATAGGACCCCTAGCATCTCCTTCCGCACTGACCCACCCTGAGGTGCCCAAGGGCTCAAGGAGAGGGTGATGGTGGGGTGGCACTTCAGGCCCTTGGAGCAGAATTTCTCCTTCACCCAATGACTTGTGATTATTAGGAATGATAAAGAGGTTCGGTGCTTTATTATTCTTTCTTTTAAAAATTCTGAAGCAAATGTTTCTCTCTGCACTATAACTGATCATTTTAATTTCCTTGCTTTTGCTATAATAAAAATTGACGTTAAAGGATGCCTGAGGCAGTGTAATGAGAAAATGAAATTAGTTTTTCAGTTGACTGATCAAAAGCATTTTATATGTGATAATAAACAGTTTATTTTACTCTTTTGCTTATGACATAATTAATGGCAAAAATATTTTCCTGAAATTCATATTGTCTGCCGAACTCTCCTTCCAACTTCCAGGGAAATAATATTTTGTAATTCCCCAGACTCGACAAAAAACAATAACCACAACCAAAAAACCAAACAAATTTTGCCATCCCCTGCTGAAGACAGTTCCCAGTCTTTGTTTAACCCTTGATGGTTTTGGCTACTATTGGACCAATCAGGTCAGAGAAAGTGCTTGTCTACTATGTGTCCTTCCCAGGGGCCAACGCATTTCTCTACTGAAGTTGGAGCCAGCCTTCCCCATGGTCTTCCCTGTTGCAACCCTCTTTCTAAAAGCCCGACAAGCTCAGGTTTGTTGTCAGGATTAAAGGGACAGGTTTTAAAAAATGTGCTCAGGTTGTAACCCAGCAAACTGAATTTGAACCTTTGTTGATTTTCGACTTTGAAAAATGTATTGCTTTTTCTCCACTAGCAAGATAAGACCATGATGGATTTGAATGAATGCTGAATTGGGATTTGAAGACCTGGCGACTAATCCCAGATGTCTCCTTGTCCCTGCGTGAGTTTGGTGGTTCAGATTAATTTAGCTGTGTCTCAGTTTCCTCACCTACGCAACTTCCAATCGAGCTTTAATAACAGTAGTGGTAGTTAGGGGCTTGCCTTGTGCCAGGTGCCCCGAGATGTAAAGGCAAAGGCCTTTCTTGAAGGACTTCTGAGACCAAAAGCTGCAGTCACCCTGCATCAGTTAGCTTTTATTGCCTAACAATTACTCCAAAATGCCGTGGCCTAAAACAATCACTATTTTATTTAGCTCGTGATTCTGAGTTGGCCTGGTCGTTCTTCTGGTCTCGGCTGACTTGCCTGATCTCTGTTTGGCTCTCTCGTACGTATGTGATGTCAGCTGGTGTTTTGGGTTGCAGCTGGATGGTCTGGGGCACCCCCCAACATGGCTGGAGTTTGGTAGGAGGTTGGTGAGCTGGGACAGCCACTCTGCTGTTCTCTCTCCATGGGGCTGGTCTCTCCTCCAGGAGGCTAGCCTGAGCTTGCCCACATGGTGGTCCCAAGGTTCTAAGAGCAGCAAGAGAAAGAAAGGCCAGTGTGCAACATTTTTAAAAGTCTCTGCTTGCATAAACATTTGCAATCATCCCAGTGGCTAAAGCAAGTCCCATGTCCCAGCCCAAAGACCATATAGTTGGGTACATCCCAAGGGAGCAGAATCTTTGCAGCCTCTTTGGCGGTCTACCAAGCAACCTAAAAAACCATTAAATACCAAGAATGGTTGATTCAATTATGGTTCATATTTGCTATTTGCACTGCTCTTCCTTTAGTTTGAAATGTGGTTTTCTCTTCATTTATTCAACCCATTGTGTTCTTTAGAGCTCAGTTTGAGAACTCATCCCTGCTTCTTGGATTAGGTCAAATCTCATCTCTAAAGCTCTCACAACGCTGGGTACCTTCTCCTGCAACTCTTCCCACATTTGCGATTTACATTAATTTTCATGGTTAGCTCAGGAATATTGGTCCTCCAACCAGGTTGCAAGCTCAAGAGCACAGGGACTGTGTCTTGTTTCTCCTTACTACTGTGGCCTCAGCCTACTGGGGCATCTGGTCTAGTAACTGTATTTAGTTTACCTTTAACTTCTATCAGTGTCATGTAGTAGTCACCATAGAAGTCTTGCATATCTGTCATTAGGTTTATTCCTTAAGTACTTGATGTTTTTAGTAGATTTTTAAAAATTCATTTTCTTTGTTGCTGGTAGATGGTAATACAATTGAGTTTTGTGTACCTGCCTTGGGACCAGAGACCTCGCTAAATTTACTAATTAATTCTAATACTTTGTAGATTCTTTTGTATTTTCTTTGTATGAAATTATGTCATCGATGAATAATGACTATTTTATTTCTTTCTTTTGAATTCTTAGCCCTTTTATTTTCTTGTTTTGTTACAGTGCCCAGGACCTTCACTACAATGTTAATCAGGATTGATGACACTGGGCACCCTTATTTGGTTTATGATCTCAGAGGAGAGCATTCAGAAGTTCACCATTAGTATGAGGTCTGTTAAGTATTCATTTTTAAATGTAACCAGTCTGAAAACTTCCAAATCTAGATAAAAGTAGAAAGACTAGTATGATAAGCTCCATGTGCCATCACCAGGCTGTAACAATTATCAATATTTTGCCATTCTTGCTTAAGTATAATCCCACATTTTTATTTCTTTGCTCATAAAATAAATTATATTTTGAATAAATAAATTAATGAATGCAATGAAATTCTATGTAGCCACTAAATATAGAGTAGATCAATCTGTATGAACAAAGGAAAATGCCTACCATATGGTAAGTGAAACAAATACGTATACATACACACACATCCTATTTTTATCCGAAAGCTAGGTACGTATAGGGGCATCTCTAATATGTATATACATAGAACAAAGGAGGGCACTCCTCAAGCTCTTACCTGGGGTCGCATCTGGAAAGTGAGAATGGGAGGAGCGAATAGACAGTTGCTTTCTCTTTACACATTTCTGTGTTATGAGAATTTCTTTCGATGAGCATGGATTGCTTTTGTAATTTAAGAAAACCAATAAAGGAAAAATAGATTATTAAACAGTTAGTTTGTGAGCACTGAGTAAAGAATGCAATGATCCAAGAGCTAACAAGCTATGCAGAACCAATTTCATTTTTTCTACCTTTTTTTTTTTAAAAAAAGATTATTAGACTGATAATAGTTCAAGGGAATACAAAGACCAGTGCATCTTCACCTCCCTTGACCTGGGTTCTTGTGATGCCCTTGTAGACAAGGTGGGGACCTGCAGGTGTCACCCATCAGTATTTCCTGAGAGCCTGCTATATGGCAAACACCCTTCCAGGACCTGGACGATAGCACTGACCAAGTCAGGCAGGTTCCCTGTCCCCAAGGATCTTCCATTCTAGTTGAGGGGACTGTGAATGTACAAATGACCAATTATACATCAATACGCCTTTTTGTTTTGTTGGTGGTTTCTTTTTCTGTGCAGAAACTTTTTAGTTTGATATAGTCTCACTCATTTATTTTTGCCTTTACTTCCCTTGCTTTTGGGGTCAAATTCATAAATTCCTTTCTAAGACCAAGGCCCATAGTTTAGCAGCTACGCTTTCTTCTATGTAATTTATTGTTTCAGGTCTTATATTTAGGTCTTTGATCCATTTGAGTTAATTTTCATATATGGGGACAAACAGCCGTCTAGTTTCCTTCCTTTGCATGCGGCTTTCCCTGTGTTCTCATCGTATTCGTGACCAGTACTCTGCTCGGAGGGAGGCTTCGTGTGCAGGACGAAAGAAGGGCGACGCAAGAGCAGTAATGGGCAGGCCTGAGTCGAGATGACGGGGCTATGCATTAACTTTATTTCCAGCCCCCAAAATCAAAGTGGAAGACTGTTAACCGACTAGATAAATCTTTCACGTGAAAACAGACCCTGGAAGTAAACTGAATGGTGAGTAATTGGATCCTATCAGGTTAAGGGTAAACTGTCCATAGGCTGCCTATGAACCAATAGCGTGTTAGGGAAACGTAGACCCATGACTAGGACCATGTAGGCCCTTAGACAACGTAATAGGAAGGATCTCTCCTAGGACGTGACATTTGGGTGGAGACCTAAAGGAGGCAAAGGAAGGAAGGGATTTCCAGAGATCAGGAGCAATAAGTGCAAAGATCCTGAGGTCCATGTTTGCCTGACATGCTAAAGGAACAGCAAGGAGGACAGTTTGGCCGGAGCAGAGAGGAGAGGAGGGTAAGAAGAGAAAGCTGTGAGGTGAAGGAGGCGATGGGCACATCCTGCTGGGAGCCTTGCGGCCCCTCTGGTGGCTACAGTGTGTGAAAGAAGACGGTCTTTGAGGGCCATGATTGATTCGGCTTGAGTTCTGTGACCACACACAGCTCTTGAGTTGACACATCACAAAACCAGACAAATTACCACAAATGATGCTCTCATTCTGAAGGCCACTTCGGCCCTGTATATGTTTGTATAACATGCCAGCTCCTTTTCTTCCTTAGGGTCTTTCTACCTTTTTGCTGCCTGGATCAAATTGCTGGGTCCTTCTTGGCCTCTGCTCAGATCACACCTTTTAGGCCTCTCTCTTGAACTACCTAAAGCATTCCGTTCTCCCCGCCCTCCAGTGCTCTTCACATCATCTTGTTTTATTTTTTTTATAACGTTTATCACTAGCTCGATTATCTTGTTTAATTCTTTATGCATTCTCGATGTCCCCTGCCCAAGAATTAAGCTCTGTGGGAGCAGGAACTTGTCGTTCTTGATTACAGCTGTGTGCTCAGCACCTAGACTCTGCCAGGTACCAAATAAAGACCAGGTCCTTAATAAATGTTTTATTTGAATTTAAAAAGGGGGCACATTTATTAGCACCCACATGGATCGTGATCAAAAGGGAGGGCAACTCCCCCCTTCCTTCCAGTCTTTTCTTTCTCCTTTCCAGCTCAGAGATTCTCTGAACTTTCCATATGATCATTAACCCAAAAGATAGTCTTGAGTTCATCATGGCAGAAAGAACCTTGGTCAACCTCAAATCTGCTATTCCTGTTTTGGAGAACACACGTAAAATTGTCTAGCACAGTTCTTGGAACATAAAAGCTACTCGAAAAGTGTGTACCAAATCTGCGTCTATTGAAATAAAGTGAATGGTGAGTCCTTAGATCCTCTCCGGGTTAAGGGTAAGTGTCTGGGATGGTAAATTCCATCTCCTTCTACACAGTTTTACAGAGTGATTATTATGCGTATAGAGTTTGACTAAAGGAAGTGAAAATAACTAAGATGTATTGAGTGCTTAGTATGTGCCCAGAATTATTCTAGATGTCTTCTGTCTCACTTAATCTTAAAAACCACCACAGGAGATGGGGTATAGTCCTAATTTTCAATTGTGAACATATTATGGTTCAGAGAATCTGGGTAATTTGCTCATGAACATATTTTTTTTCCTCTTTGGCAGCATCAGCAGTTGGCTAATTCTGCATACTTTAAATTTCTGAATTAATTAAGGATCCTTCGGAAAATTATTTTGCTTTTTAAGCTTTTATTTTAAAAAAAATTTTTCTAAAGTGTATGTTATTCCCTCATCTTAGCAAGTCCAGGGGAATACCATAGCTTATATATTGAAGGCGAGCCACTCTTCTTAGTATATAACACGTATTATATCACCTGTCCCTGGCAGCCACCGTCTAGAGTACCTCCCACTGTTATCCTCATTTCACAGATGAGAAAACCGCGTCTTAGAGAAGCGAAGTCACACACTCAGTCGTAGTTTTACATGTGGAATGACTGTCTGATCTCACAGGCTGCTTATGATGCCGTATTTGCCTCCAGAGGGAAGGCAGGAACATATCACTTTTAATTTTCTTCAGATTTGAAAGTTTGTAGCCTATACATTTAGTATTGTCATTGTAAGTCTGTTAAATTAGAGCCACTCGGGATTCATTCATTGAGCCGGCGGTGAGTGGTTTTTGAGCACCGGCTGTGGCCGGGCCTGGGCGCAGGACGGCAGGGCGAGCCCCTGCAGCAGGAGCGTTGAGGAAATGGGGGCCCTGCCTTCCCGGGGGGTGCTCCTGTCCCTTCAGTGACCACATCGCACGGTTCCCGAAAGCGCTGTTAATTTTTACTCACGCCCTGACTGCGGCAAGTGTCATCTGTCACTGAGACCGCCGCCCGCTTTGATGGGCTGCAGAAGCTCTGGGGCGGCTCTGGGGAGGTCAAAGTTCCCTGTTAGGTCACGGTCGCTGCTTGGGGCAAAGAAAGAGCGATTTGAAGCTCTCAAGGGAACAAGTACAATGGATGGGACTAGTGTCCAGGGGAGAGGAATCGGGACTTAAAATCCTTTGGAAATGTCAACAGAGCCAGTAAAGTCTCCTCAGCCCAGGGTTCTTTGAGACTCACCCAGGAAGGGACAATCAATTCCAGAAACATCAGAGATCCACAGGTGCTCCACACAAATAAATAGAGGTTAATGAGGCACGTTTAGTTGGCTGATTTTATAAGCACTGCCATGCAGCTCCATCGAGGGGGGAAAATGCACAGTTAAGCTCAGATTGGAGAGAACTCTCCCCTGGCGCGTGTGCTCAAGTTTTATTCAGCAGTTTGGGGGAAAAGTCTGATGAAATGTAAAATTATTTTATTTAATCTGAGTTTCTCAGGCAATGTGTGTTAATATTTATCTTCTTCTTTCCTTGCGTAAGTGGCTCAGTCGTTAAGTTTTCAATCACATTACCACTGCAAGACGTAAACCACAGGCAGTGAAATGATAGCTAAGGGTGTAGGGCTGGCTTGATTAAGCTGGTGTGTTATTAAGATTATAAACACAGCCAGCCACTGAGTTAAATATGACGTCTGGCTGAGGGTCGCCTTTTCAAGTGACAGCCAGTGCCCTGAGCGCTGGCAGGCACACGCGTTCCTTGGAAGGACTTTCAGAAGCCCCTCCAGGCTTCCTCCCTGCCCTGTGCCCATTTGGCTCTCAACCTGATGTTTCTTGGTGACACCAATTAAAATATACATTTGTTATGGGGGAAAGAGGAAGAATCACAGGAAGGACTGAAGGGCGTTTCCTGTGTTTTCTCCCCATTTCCTTCCAGAACCCCTGTCCCGGCTAACCCTTAAATGGTGGGGTTCCCCAGTTTTCATCCTTAATTCCTCCCTTCTTGCTCAGCAGTGAGAAGTTGACACTCAAGCTCCATTCAGAAAATGGAACCAGTGCCAGAATGGGGAGCACAGAACTACGTAGAAGAAGAAATGCCAAGTGAAAATGCTGAGTTAACCCTGGGCGTGTTGACTTGGAGATACTTGGGAGAGGCCTAGGTGGAGATGCCCAGTAAACACTGCACACATGGGTCCAGTAAACATATGGACCTACGCTCAGGGAATAGGTCCAGTCTGAACTAGACTCGGCAGCCCACGCGGGTGAGTGGGTGGGGGCCCCCCAGTGGGTAGACTATTGACTGGCTATTTCCTGTCCACACTTAGGTCTGTTCTCTACCCTTGACCCGCTGATTGTAGCTCATTTCCCAGGTGTCACTGGCCCCTCCTTCCAACAGAAGGAGTTAATAAAGGCAACTGTTTATAAAGGAGTTGAGAGAGCTGCAAAACTAAACGGGAGGAAGTCGAGGCAACCTGAAGAGTGGTAATAACAGGAAAATGTTATCACTTCTCGGGAGCGGCAGGTAGTTCCAAAGGCCCAGGGCCAGGACTGCCCGTGAGAGCTGGAGCCACAGAAGGAGCTGCAACTACTGTTGGAGAAGTGACTATAAACGTAAGTAGAGGCAAAAAACACACACACCCCAAAACCCCCCACAAAAAATAGCCTGACTTTTCCTTTCCTGGCTTCCTGTCTCCTCCCACTGGGTGAAGCCAGGCAGAAGCCAGGGGTCAGTGACACCTGGGAGATGAACTGCAACCAGCAGGTGAAGGGTAGAGAACAGACCTAAGAGTGGACAGGAAGCAGCCAGTCAATAGTCTACCCACTTTGGAGGGCTCTCACCCACTCACCCACCTGGGCTCCTGAGTCCCTAGTTCCTGACTGGACCTATTTCCTGAGCTTAGGCCCATATGTTTGTTTACTGGACCCATGTGTCCAATATTCACCGGACATCCCCACCTGGGTGTCCCCCAAGTATTTCCAAGTCAACATGCCCAGGATTAACTCATAGAAGTTTTCCACTTGGCGTTCATTCCATTTTAAGTATTTTTTTCCTCCCCATTTCACCCCATCCCTCACCCCCAGCCTTTTAATGCTGATTATATCACCTACTTTCTTCGAGTTTGGGATAGCTCTTGAAGATTAAGCGCTCCCTGCCCTCAGGAAAGGGGAATACAATTTTGTGTTTTGAATGTTTTGGCCTTTAGACTAACAAAGTCTCATGAAAAGAACAAAAGGAAGAGCTATTGTAGGAATGAGGTGGAAAGCTGTGGGGACGGAGGAAAGAAGTGGAGCTCCCCCTGGTTCTGAACGAGAGGAGAGGCCTGTGGGTATATGGAGGTGCGTGACCCGCGCGTTGCTCCGGACCAGCAACCTACAGGGCTGGCCAGGCCTCGGAGGCTAGATGCTCATGGTCTAACGAGAAAGAGAGGGGTTCTCAGGCCCTGGGCCGCTCTCACAGACCTCTCGTGGCACGAAAATGAGGCTTGAAGGGGTTCACAGAAAAACAAAGAGGTTATTAGTAGAAAACACGGTGGGCTGGGATCCTGAGGTCTCCCTTCTCTGTGTTTTGCATTCTGAATTTCAGTGCAACTCCCGCAAAGACAGAAAAAGGATTTCCCATTAACCTCTTGCAACAGAGGCCTAAAGGGAAAAATACGTTGATGAATGAGAAATAAAGAGCCGCAGTAGTTACTGCCCGTCTGAGCCTGGGGCTGCGATGCGTGGCTTCGATGGGTGTTAGACGGCGCTGGTCCCCCAGCCACCGTCCTCCACAGTCTGTTCAGGAATTCCAGGGGTTCCCCATTGGTGGCTTCCAAGGGGAGAGGCAGATTGGGGGCCTCAGGCTCTTCACCCGAGGAGCCTGTGCGGCAGGGGGCGTCTCTGGGGGGAGTTACAATGGAAGTTAGATCCCTCCATTGTTCAAGGAGCTCCGCGCCGGTAGCAACAATTACCAAGACACATAAATACAACAAAGTTAATTAAAATGTTAGCTGATATAAATAACCTAAGGTTATTGAACATTGTTCCATTTTAAATTAATAAATACGCAAAGGTAATGTTTATAATTAAAGCTATAATTTATCTTCATGCTCTGTTTGTTTAATAGCAGTGGTACTATAACGCTACATGCAGAAATGTAGTAATAGATTTGTTTAGCACTGACATTATAAACAAATGTCTCAGTCTATTTATTCTAAGTTATGATACAGATTCTTTTCACATGCATCTGATGGCCTTTAAACCATTTAAAATGAACTGCATTAACGTAATCTAATCTTGATACTGAACATAACATTTCAGTTTGAATTATCCTGAATCCATGATCCATTTTATTACTCACAAAGCACTTTATACATTTATGATAATGGCAAACCTTGCTCTGTTATTTAAATCCCATTTCAAAAGGATGTTTTTTTTTAAAAAAGTAAAAAAATAAAAAAATAAAACCCCACACATTTAGGGTAGTAAAGTACAAATAAGAAAAAGTCAATGCCCAGCCAGCCCTTTAACAAAGCAAACAATTCAGATTTTTATGACATTAGCAAATAATAAAGGGAAGGACTGACATTTACAGTTGATGAAAATGGAAGGAAAATCACATGGAAAAATGTGTCCATGAGGCTCAGCCATTCCGAGGCACTCTCTACCTGTGGGCTGTCTTCAGGGACACTTCTGACTTCACCCTCTGTTCAACCTTGGACAGGCCCCAGGTGTACCCCAGGTGAGGCGCTCAGGCCGCCGCACAGGCCATACCTTCAGTCTCCTTTGGAACCCCGCCCGTTAGCTTCATGCTCTGTGCTCCCCACTCCCCACCCCCTATTATTCACGCCTCTTGGACTCAGGGGAACTCTGACTCCCCACCCTTTAATTCAAATTATAATAAACAACCAGCCGGCCCTCTCCTATAGTTGCTTGCGGCGTAGAGCAAAGAGGAAGAGAATTTTGTCTTTCTTGTGTGCTTCTAGTTTCTTTCCCTTAACATAGCTTCTGGTTTCTCTCCCTCCTTAATCCCCTTTAAACAAATGTTTCTTCTGGGTTTATTTGCAGTCAGTGAAAGAAGTTTCACTTTATTTTAGTAAGAATATTTCATTGGATGTCTTAGAAACAGTTGCCCCTTAAGTCAAATAAACAGAAAAAATAATTTTTAAAAGGCATTTCTGTCTTTCTTTCTTTTAAAGGAAGTTAAAAGTCTAGCAAGTCTATTTTTGGACAAAGAACAGGCCAGAGAGATTCTTTTTTAAAAAAAAAAAAAAAATTCTAAACAGATTACACACTTTGAAAAATCCTAAAAGGATTTTTATGCTGGAACCTCTGAAATTCAGGAAGGATTTAAATTTAGGATTAAAAGCTATCCCACCGAAAAAAATCCTCCTGTGATCACATACCACATTTTAGGAGATGAGTGTCTTTGTGGCTGCCACTCAGGCTGGCTCTCCCTGTTGTGTGCAGTGCTAAGAAAGCAGGGGGCCCGTGGGGCTCAGGGCGAACTGCGGAGCTGGGGCTGTGGGGCGGGCCTCCTGTCCAAGGCTTGGGCTTCAGAAATAAGTCAGAGGCCTCCAGTCCCCCTCCTGAGGCTCAGGATGCTCCTTAATTTTGCTCCTTTCCCTAGAGGCAGAGCGGAGGAGGAATGGGCTGACCGGTGGGCCGATGGGCTTCAGGACCTGCTGCCCCAAGATGTGGCACCTTGGCCCAGTAAATATTTTAAGCTGAAGGAATTTGAGAAATTGTTACGGAACAGAAAGAGTTCATCCACCCGACGCTGGCCATTTGTTCTTAATGATGCCACCCAGGAGAGCGGGAAGCTAATGATCAGGAGCCCCAGCTCCCTGACTCAGGAGGGCTTTCAAGGGTTTAGGGGCACAGGTGTGGGAAGGGCTGGCGGGCCAAGTTTCAGTGGAGGGCCTGGAGCTTAGCCATCCTTGGCGCGAGGCGTCAGCAGGGTTCCTGTCCCGGGCCTTTGGTTCTGGGGGGTGGGGGTGGGGGTTGGGGGGTGAGACTTTGGTTCCCTGCAGCTGGAGGTCAAAGTTCTCTCCTCTGCGCCTACGTGGGCTGCATGACTTGCGTTTTTCGTCTCTCGGGTCAGCACCCCCGTCAGTGGGACAGGACCATTCGGAGCTGGGTCTGCGGTTACGAAACGACTGGTGCAGAAAGGACTTCCTGACCTTCTCCTGCAGCAGGTCAGGTGACAGGTGCCCTCCCTGTACCGGGAAGAAAGGCGCGAACTTGTCTCCGAGGACGGGCTCGGGTCTGGAGGGGCAGGCCTGGCTGTTTCCCCGGCTCCTGCGCTCGCTCTCACCCCCTTTCTGTCTCCCCACACTTTCCCATGGCTCCCCGCTCTTCACCCAGCTAGTACAAACACACTCCAATTTAATTTAATTCTTTCTTCAGGTCTCCTTCCTCTTATGAAAGCTCCGGACTCACAGAAAACTTACATTCAATGCATGTGGATGCTTTTCTCTCCTTAATCGGTCTCTTGTTGGCTGAGAAATTAGAGTAGATGAGAAGGGGCCACGATGGGTAAATGATACTAAATTTAAAACTCCCCTGCTCACTCTGCCCTAAGGTTACCCCTCCTCCTGAACTTGGGGAGCAGTTCTCAAGGGGGTGATTTTGCTCCTTAGGGGATGTTTGGTAACATCCGAAGGAGGTTTTGATGTTGCTAGACATCCTGCTGTCGTGTAAGAAATGTTCACACCTGTAGAAAAATTTTATGAGTTTATTTGAGCCAAACTGACAACCAATGCCGAGAAGCAAAACCGCAATGGATTGAGAAAACGCTCCAGCCCGGCCGGCGTGGCTCAGCGGTTGAGCGTCGACCCAGGATCCAGGCGATCGGGGTTCGATTCCCGGTCAGGGCACATGCCCGGGTTGCGGGCTCCATCCCCAGTCGGGGGCGTGCAGGAGGCAGCCGATCAACGACTCTCTCATCACTGATGTTTCTCTCTCTCTCTCTCCCTTCCTCTCTCTGAAATCAATAAAGATATACTAAAAAAAAAGAAAAAAGAAAATGCTCCAGAAAAATGGCAGTTTTGCCGAGTCTTTTATACATTACAGTCAGAGGAGGAGACATAAGGCGGGTTATGTGAAATTCATGGGTGGTAGGTTATGGGGTGGGAGAAAGCGAATCAGGAAAGTCTCTGAGGTTGGATAAAGAATCACAAAGAGACAGATACTCCTTTCACTTTGGTGGGTACAGGGTAGTTGATAATGAACATTTTCAGCACGTGGGTGGTATTCGGGAAACAAGGTAACCACGAGGGGTGCTGTGGCCTGTGCTCTGGTCCTGTGGGTGGGCCTTGAGGGGTCCAGAAAAAGGGCATTACTCCGGCATTCCAAAGTACGTTGTCTTAGACGCAAAAAGACAAAGACAGGCTCATTTAAGGTAAAGGGTGATCTCTGTCAAGGAAGCGAAGGCCTGGGATGTGACTACCTGCCATGACTTGCTTTTAGTTATGTTCAAACCATCCGGCGTGGTTACTTTCAGTCTCTGAGTTTGTAAGGCCACCATGCTGGCCCCCCGTGAGCATGTCAGGTTTGGTATGTGGCCTCTTTTCGTCCATACTACACTGCATAGGACATTCCCCCCCAACCAAGAATTATCTAGCCTCAAATGTCAATAATGCCCGGGTTGAGATAACCTGCTTGAGAATTTAACAATCACTTTCAAAAACATGATCTTATAATTATCCAGCTAAATCCCTTCCATCACTCTAATTCTCAACGTAATTCACACTCGGCTCTAAAGCGGACAGCAAGCCACAGGTAGGCCCAACAAACCTATTGGAGAATTCCTGCCTTTTAGGGGGTACCGTTCCGACGGGAGAGGTGGGCATACCGGGTGGCACAAGGGACGGTTGTTACCGGGTGAGGGAAAGAAGAGACAGGGGAGGTGTCTGCGCCTCTGGCTTCTTACCTGCCTGGATACGATGCGGAGAAAACAGAGGCAGAGAGGTCAAAGAGAGGGAGCAAACCCATTTGGTTACTTAAGCTCGGTATGAAATAAATATGGCGGGACACCATGGAAACCACGGGATAAATTTTCAGGGGGCGCCCAGCCAGAGGAAGGAAGGTGAGAGCACAGGCCGGCCAGCTAGGTGCAGCCTGTCCCGGGGAACCGTCTCCGCGTAAATGTGAGAGCTTCAGGGGATCTCAGATCCAGCCCACACCTTGGATCCTATTTTCTAAAAGCACTGCCCACTGCCTTGAAAACAGAGCTCTCTCCTCTGCCAGCCCAGGAGACAAAGAGCAGTGCTTTGCAAAATCCATAAAACAAAAGACTCCAACAGTGTCAAGCCTCTTTAAACAATCACTTGTGCTATGAGGCAAAACAACTGAGACGTGGGATAAGCACTGTGGTGGTATTTTTCATGTTGATTGCAATAACACCATCAGAGCCATGCACATTCTGTGTAAAATCAATGTCTGCTTGTTGGAGGAGGAGGGGGCGGGGAGAGGCCTGGGGATTTTATCTTGTAAGTCAGCTTTGCAGATAATCGCGTGCCTCGGGCTTGGGGAAAAAAGGTGGTGGATCAATGGTCGGGAACATGAACTGGGCTCATTTGTGACTGCGCAGTGCCCGTGTTGGCTGCGAGTCTGGGGCTGGGGAAGGGAGGCGGGGTGGCTGGGCTCCGATTTTGAGTGGACTGGTAAGGCCGTGGCATTATCCGCAAGGCAACTAGAAGGATCACTTTAGGAGGGTCCGGATATTAGGAAAGAGGAGCCTAAGTGGGAGAAAATTCCGAGGCTGAAGGATGCTCCTACCTAATAAGGGGCACCAGTGTGTGTGTGTGTGTGTGAGCGTGCACATGTGTGTACACATGCGTACATGCTCAAGTAGCCCTTACACCCATGGGGAAGGCAAACTTGAGTTTGTATCTAGGACACTTTTACAAGGCCTTCATGTCCTGATCAAGGGTACCTGCTGGTTCCTCTATTTCGTACAACAGGGAAATTCACTGGCTTGAGGTGGAGCAGCTGATTGAATTGTGAGTTTGGCTCCTTATTTTTGGCCCATGTGGTTTCTACAACTTTGCCTTTTTTAATTGAATTTTGTTGGGGTGACATTGGTTAACACAGTTACACAGCTCTTCTTTATTGGTGGGGATGTTTAGGGGAGGAGATAAGGGTCTGTAGGAGTGAACCCCCAACTCTTCAACTTTCCCACCAAGTGGTCTCAATTCCCTTTCATTGATGGAGGGAGAGGGGGTAACTTGCCTCCTTTCTTTGTTGACCCCTGTGAGGATTAAATGAGTTATTTCACTCAATAAGAATCTCAGCTATTGTGTTTTCATTGTTTTTTTTGCTGCATACCCCTCACAGACACAAAACTCAACAGAGGTCCAGACAGCTCTTCCCCTGATATTTCTGGGGATAAAAATTCAAATTGTACGGAGTCAAGATGAGATGGTGGAGGGAAGGAGAGAGAAGTGAAAAAACTGTTCCAGGTACTGCACCCATCTCTCCATGCCACTGGTTTGTGTCCCTCAAGGTGGCGTGGCCTCCCCACCAAGGCCACAGGCCAGCACATCCCCTCGGAGACCTCCCGCCACCTCTAATCCCTCTAATCCCTCTGTCCTTTTAAGTCTTTTTCTCCCCTGGAATTGCCCACTCCGTCCAACCTCTTCTCTCCTGGGTTGCTGCCTTCCCCAGATGTCATAACCCCAGCCCTCCTCTGGTGTCTGTAGCTTTTCCAGCCTCTTGATTACACATTTTTCCATCTGGGGGAACAGGGAACATTTTAAGTCCCAGCCATAGAAGGGGCAGGACGGATGTTGGGGGCTATTCTCTACTCCAGATGTGCAGCTGACTGTCTGTTTTCCTTCAGCACCTTGAAGAATTTGAAAGGGAAACTCAACACACTTCTGACCCTGTTTGAGTCTATATGCAGTCCCCCCTAGAAGGATGGCCTTAGCCTTCTGACACATTTGTCCTTTCTTGTCTTTTGGATGTGCAACAAAGATGCCGTGAGTGAACCTGGTGCTTGGAGACACCTTCTGGCTGCCCCAGAACGCCCAGATGCAGGCGCTGGAGGTGGGCGGTAAGGGCCTTGCTAGCAGATTGCAGCCCGGTGCCCACTTAGGTGGAGGCCTTACCCTCCACCGCTGCTTAACTCACACCCGTGGCTCTCTTCTCGAAAACAGTGGTGCCCAGTTTCCATGCTGTCTGGTAGCCCCCCTCCTCGACGGGTTGCTGTGGTTTGTGTTTAGCTCCTCTAGACTAAGGCTGTAAACTCCTGGAGGCCAGTGGCTACGTTGCACCTCTCTCTGTCCCACGGCTGCCTAGCACAGTTTCTGGCCCTCGATGAGTTTGAACACACAGCAGGCTACTGTGTAAAGGCCCTTCACCGCCTTAAAATTATTTATTAGTGATTTAGTTCGATAACGTTTTTCTACCTTGTTAAATCTTTTTTCTTTCTTGAGGCCTGAGACCCCATTAAAGCTTATCTATCCAGCTCTGCCATCCTCAGCACCATTTTTCTCTTTGCTTCCCCTAATTTAATTATTGGAAAACCATGCTATAAAGCCATTTTATTTCCAAATGAGATCATTTACCATCTCTGAGACCAGGCCTCGTGTGCCCTCTCTGAAGCCAGATTTTCTTTATTTTTAAAGATTAATCACCACTAAATATGTTCGTCTTCAGAGAGAAATTCTTTAGAAATTAGACCCGGAGAGAAAGGTCATATGATTTGGGGGAGTGGCATCAGTTACGAAATATTTAATTCCAAATCCCAAATGGGGGGGAGTCCCTTGTTTAGCACAGAAGGTCTCCACCAAAGGTCTTACTTGAAAGTACATGCAAAGAAGTGGGGGCTTGGGGTTTGCATCTCAGGTGAGCTGGAGCCCAGGTCTGTGGAGTCGGTGTCTGTGTACCAGGGACTTGGACCTTAATGGAGCAGGCAGGGCGGGCGGCCAGCCGAGCCAGGTCCTGGGCGGGCTGTCTCACAGACGGTGCCTGCTTGGTGGAGGAAGGGGCTTCAGCTCTGACCCCAGCCCTGTGGTGACCCAGCTGGGACAGCGGGCAAGCCACTATTTCTCTGAGGCTCACTTTTGTCACTATATAAATAAAATGAGGTTAAGATAGGAATTTGGGACTAAATGACCTACAAAATTACTTCACTGGAGACTAAATCTTAAAAGTTCTCATCACAAGAAAAAAAATTGTGTAACCGTGTGGTAATGGATGTTAACTAGTCTTATTGTGATGATCATTTCACACTATATACATCTATCGAATCGTGTTATACATCTGAAACTAATATAATGTTATAGGTTATTTATAGCGAAATAAGAAAAAATTATGTCCAACTAAGCTTCTGGAGAGGGGCAATGAGATGCAAGCCTTCTTTTGGACCTTTGGTTCCAATAACTGCATACTGTTTTCATGGAGACTTCTTGGTTGTGATAAAAATGCAATTAATAGATTATTTGTGGATCATTTACTGTCAGACTTTACATTAAAAGTTACTCAAGCTCTCACAGGGCAGCGGTTCTAAACTTTTGGGATCAAGGATCCTTTTGAGAATTTGGTAACAGCTATAGATTCTCTGTCCAGAACACATGCACACACACTCTCTCTCACACACACATAGTCACATGCACACATGCACATACACACATGTGTGACTTCCCATATAGCTTTGGGGAGTTCATGGGCCCCATAAAGGCAGTTGACTCCCTTTGCTAAGAGTCCCCCCTCCAGGGGCTGACCATAAGGCCGGTCTCCTTTCTGTAACGGGGAGTTGTTACTTTAGGTGTTTGGCTTCGACTGGAGCTCCATCTAACCCAGCTTCTTTAGTCAGCGACACAGTGTAGGATGGGAGTAAAGGAGGGGATGGAAGGATGTACCTTGTTCATACTCTCAGTGAGCTTCCAGAACATGACTTGCCCAGGTTTTTTAGCTTTAGATTTTTCATCCCTAAAATGGATAGTTGCATCTATCCCATAGGATCATTGATAAAATCATATAGATCAGGACCAGGAGGAGGAGCTGAGGCGTTCTCCTAGGGTGCAAAATTTAAGAAAGCACCAGAAAGCTCAGTAATCAAGATAAATATTTTAATGCAATATTTAAAAAATTAAAATGAATGCAAATATTTAATGAGGAACACCATATCACAGTTGTTAAAAAAAATGACAGACCAACGTCACTGGCGTTTCCTTTTGCCTCTGGTTCTGACATGGCCGGCTTAGCACTGTTACTCCTAACAATTTGGTGGCTAAAAATATTTGGAAATGGCTTATCTAATCCAGCTTTTATCTGGAGCCTTAGCTTCATCTAAAGCAAGCAGCTGGACACTCTGGGGGACAGAATTAAACTCCTCATGAGGCAGCACAGTCCTATGACCACCCTCCTGGTTTTTCATTCCTCTGGGCCTTATTTCCTCAAGCACAGGAACCCCCTATGTTTTATCTGCTTTTCTTAGGACATGTATCCAGCCAAGATGTTGTAAAGTGTCCATCCTAGGACATCACCCACTTCTGTTGTTATTGAAGGAGAGTTAGGAGAGCTATTGTGAGGCAAGAAATAACAAGATGTGTCTTCTCCTTCCTTGCAAAGCTTAAAAGCAGCTCCCATGTCTTCCCCCCTGTGCTACCTTTAGGCCCTACCTAGACAGTCACATCAGGTAATTACCATCTGAAGGGAGTGTGGATTATGATTCTCGACGATACTTCCCTGTGATTTGTTGCAATATAAATAATGGTGATTTACAGTGGCTTCACCAACTGCTCTGTTGGTGATGGATCATAATAGTAGATCATGGTAATTATGAAATCAGCACAGGGTTGTTTTCCCTTGTAATTCAATTGCAACGCGGCCTCCGCAGCTGCGGAGCATCACAGCCTGTCCGCCGGGTGCTGGCTTGTGTTCAAGACGGGCGCTTTGGTCTCCGTGTAACTCACAGCAGAGCGTCTCTAATAATTGTCCAGGTGGTGGAAGCTTTATAGGCTGATGGCATTTTACTTGTAGATTTTTATTCTAGTTGCAAATTAAAATTCCAGAGTTTGTCATCCCTCCACCAGAGGAATTAACAGGGAAACGATGAAGGTCTGGGGAGGCCCGAGCAGGTGACGGAACCCAGATCCCTCTCCTGCCCTCGCTGGCACCCCCTCCCTGACTCAGACCTGGGCTGTGTCATGCAGACTGTGTCACAGTGTTTATTAATTTTTCTGATTTACAAGGAAGAACATTTATCCCCCCCAAAGAACATGAGATACCTGTCATTTGGACTCTGTGTTAAGCAACTCTATAAAAATGTTCTTAATTTAGAACAGTCATTTTTCAAAGAGTGCAAAAATGCTTGATTCATGGGTTCTGGGTTAATAAAAAACAAAAAACATGTAGAGACATAAATAAATAAAAGATAAATTTTGTGAAAGTAAGTGAGACAATGTTTTTTACTGCAAGGCCTCTTAGAGACTTTGCTAATGGGTACAATGGATATCTCAGAAAAAGATGTGATCCACGGCATTCCTCGCCTACAGTCCATCCCACCTTCAAGTGGTGGCCTGAAGATGGCCCTCAGGTCATCGCCAATTCTCTCATCAAGAGGTGGAGTCTAATTTCCTTACCCTTGACCCTGGGATGGCCCCATGAGTTGTTTTGACCAATAGAATGTGACAGAAGCAACCCTGTCATTTCTGGGCTGGGCCTTAGGAGATCGGCAGCTTCCATCTTTTCTGCTTGGACCAGTCCTTGAAACTCGGCCACCACGTGGAAGGGCCTCCGTGGAGAACGCAGGCCCTGGCTGAGAGCCCCGCTTCACCTTCCAGCCGGCATCGCCTGCCGGCCACGTGGATCTTCCAGTCACCTCCGCACCCCGGCCAACAGCACGGAAAGCAGTCACAGGATTGTGAGAAATAGTAAGTTGTTGCTTTACGACATGCATTTCGAGTTCGTTTTCCTAAGCAGTAAGTAACTGGCACCCTTGCTGCCCCCTCCTTCCTCTCCGCAAGCATCCGTTTCTTTCTCTGGCTAGCCCACCCTGCTTACTTCTTTAGTTTCCCCCCCTCAGTAAGTCGTCAGAGTTCAGGGTTTATATTTCTTTTGTTCCCCTGTGTAGACTCCCTCCCACCTGGCACCGTGACTGGCACAGAGCTGGCCTTGGCTGAATACCTGCCGAATGAATGGGCACCCTTCGGAGGACAGTTCCAAAGTACTAGGCTAGTATAGAGACGGAATGAGGGGTCGGCTAATTACGTAGCAGAAGGATCCTTGGCTAATGCAGAGATTATCAAAGATTCCTTTAAATATTGAGCCTACATGGTACATCTAAAATGAGATTCGGGCCCTGCCGGGTGTGGCTCTGCGGTTGAGCGTCGACCTAGGATCCAGGTGATCGAGGCTCAATTCCCAGTCAGGGCACATGCCCGGGTTGCGGGCTCGATCAGTGACTCTCCCATCATTGATGTTTCTACCTCTCTCTCTCCGTCTCCTTTCCTCTCTCTGAAATCAATAAAGATATAGATATATTTTAAATAAATAAATAAAATAAGATTCAGTGTAACCCCCTCCCCCAAATTACTGAGGCTCTACTAGAAACATGAGCTGGCCCTGAGGCAATCGCGGAGCACTGGCCTGAAACACAAATTCCCACTCACGTGCCTTCCTCTGCAGAGGAGACCATACTCTGGGTTATTGTGTATCACTCCCAAGGATATTTTAATTCTTTTAGTAGATAGGCACATAAACATAAAAATATGGAATAAATGCCACATATTGTATCGCACACCTCCTACCATTTGCGGTTTTTGAAATTTATCCAACTTGATATACGTATCTTTAGTTTGCTCCTTTTAACTGTGGGGGAGTGTTTGTTTTAGGACTAAACATCAACCTGTTTGTTCACTCTGCTACTGATGAATAATTAAATTCTTTCCCATATTTATTACTGAGCATCTTTGTACATGTCTTTGTTACTGTTGCCATTTTTCCAATGGGGAAATCGAGGCTCAGAGCGCTTAGGGGACTGGTCTGATATCAGACAATCAGGGTAGGGCCAGAATTCAAATTCAGCCCACGTGCTTTCCTTTGCTGCATGTAGCTACTGAAAAAACCCAAAGGTCCTCCAGACAGGGGGTGTTCTGCTTGGAGAGGAGCCTGGGAAAGGAAGCTCTGTGGATGCCCCATCAGATTGGCCCGAGGTTCGTTTCTGTTTCCTGGCGCCGATCACTGAGCAAGGACCCATCAGGGGACCCAATGATGTGGACACAGTGATGGATTGATGATCCTAAGTCATGGGGTGAAGACCCAACTTTGCCTCTTCTGAGCTGTGGAACTTGGGGTCTGTTGCTTAGCTTTTGTGAATGTCACCTCCAAAACAGGGATCATAGCATTCACACCTCATAGGCCGGTGTGAACCTCAAGAAAGCTAGTGAGCAGGGAAGAGCTTTGTGAATAAAATGCACCACATTTATGGGCATGTTGTTTAAGTCTGCTGATGGAAATTTAGAAAACGTCACTCAGCTTTTGGCTCTTGACCACTTGTCACCTCTGCGCTAGAGAGCAAGTGAAACTGAAGGCCGGGCTTGCTCTGGTGGCCTTGGGAACGCGGAGCTGAGTCTGAGAGGGTGGCTTGTGCTGCAGGGACCGCCGGTCTGGCCCGTGGCAGGACTCCGGTCTGGCGAGCGTGGGTGTGTCTAGCTTGGGGGACCAGTGGCCGAAGCTATGGGCTTTCTGGCCGGGTCAATGCGGGCCCTTGTTTCTTAGCTTTAAGAGACGGGCTTAAAGGCATGAACTCATTTGCCAAGTGGGCGCGGCCCGGCCCCTGGCATGTGTGCCGGGTGGCCGGTGAGTTCGGGGGAGGGAAGGTGTGGCCCTAGGGGTGCGGGGGTGGTGGAGGGAGCTTGGGAGGCCGGATGTCTCCAGAGCCACGGGTGGTTTGGGTTCCAGTGAACTTAGGAGTCGGTGCTGCCTGGTGCGTGCCAACTCTTACAGGGCAGCGTGGGGACATCCCCGCCTGTTTTTCTCCTGTTACTATCTTTTGGGTCCTTCAGTGGGATCCTGAAGCCCAGCTCTGACCCCTGGGCGCAGGAATGGTGCGAGTCCCTCAGCATCTTCATTCTTCTCATCGAAACGGACCTGGCTTTGGGCGGCTCCATATGCGTCCAATGCCCACAGCAGTGTTGGCACATTGGACAGTCAGAGCTGGGAGGAGCTTAGAGACCCGAGTGCACCTCCCGCATTTGGCAGAAGAAAGACTAAGGGCCAGAGAGAGGAAGAGACTCGCTCAGGATCCCAGTCGCTGAATGGCCTGCAGCCCTCAGAGCAGGTCCTCGTGCCCTTTCCCCTTTGTGCGGTGGACCCCTGGCCCCTGCGGGGACTGTCCAACGTGGCCTTTCACTCAGAGCTGCCTCCTTATGACTCTGCCAGTAGCCTTGTTGTCGCTGTTGCTGCCTCCCTGGGCTGCATGAGGTCAGTTAGGCTGACCCAGTGTCCCGGGTGCCCCTCTGAGGTCTTGCCAAACGAGAAAGAAGTTTCTTATTTACGGTTTCCTCCCTCCCGTTGGCCAATCCCACAGCCCGGATAGGAGCGGGGAGTTGTTTGCATGAGCTGGAAATATCAGTCCAATCACTTTGGCCAGCCCTTTCCTCCCACCAGAGAGAGCAACCTTCGGCAATGCCTACCTGGAGGACTGTGTTGAGAAGGATTCAGAGGCCCACGTGGAACGTGTGATTGTTATTTGTCTGCCGTGAGCGTGGGCTTAGGGAGTAGTAGTACAGATGGCCTGTGTTTACATTCCTGCCTTCCTCCGAGTCTATGTCAGAAGTGTCATCCTAAGAGCCTGGGAGAGTAAAAAATAAAAAGGCCTGTGAAGCCTTGTGGTGATTGTTACAAGAGCCACCCACATAAGAAATGTCTTTATCAATGTCAGGGGGCACACTGGGCAGGCTATGCCACCCTCCTACCTTTCACCCCCTGGAGCAGCCGACCCAGTTCCTGGCTGCTGAGATCCTGACTAGTTGTCATCCCCTCCAAGCAGACCTTCACTGAACCTCAGAAGCAGAACAACTCAGAAACCAAAGCAAGAAACAAAAGAGCTGTCAGAAGGAATCTATGTAGAATCCCGAAGTTGGGCTTTCATAACTGAATAAATAACTCCTCAAGCAATAATTTGTTTGCAAGCTGTTAATTAGCAGCATAATTAATTTCTGCAGATTATAAATAACAGAGCACAAAGTGGCATTCCCTGTAGAGCCAATGAAAAATTACCTAAACCATTTTAAGAACCAAAAATAGTTCACAATTTGACAGACTTAAATGGGCTCTAGAATCTGGATGGTGCTGCTTTCTTTTTCCTACGGGTTAAAAAAAGGAAGAAAGAAAAAATATCCCCAGAAAACTCAGCAACTATGAGCTTGTATCTGAAGTTAGAAATTTATTGGTGAAAAGCAGTTTCATTAATCACCCTGTTCTCTCTTATGCCTGGCATGTCAAGAAGGAAAAAAAAAAAAATCTCTGTTTATCTCTGCTTCAAACAAACAGCCGCATAAGTAGATTATTCCCAGCAGAAAGATCTTCCCTGTACTCTAATCTCACAGCAATCATTCACTACTCTAAATGAGCAGTTATTTAAAATGTTAAGAAGGGATGCTAATTAGCTCGAGGAAAACCCTGCCAAGTGTTTAATTTTCAGAAAATAAAATGAAGACAGGGAAGGCCTCCCTCCCCTGCCCCCAAAGCCATTGTTTCCCATCTCATCTCTTGCTTTGGGTGCCTCCCTAATCTTAGGATCTGGACAGTGGGATGCTGGTGAGTGGTAGGAATTGATCTCTACATTCAGAAACTTGAGGATACGAGCTTTCTTGAAGTTTGAGGAGAAAGATCCTTAACTTTATTTATAACCCATGATTTTTCCCAAAGGATTTAAGACAAAAAAAAAAAAAAAAAAAAGAATCTAAGGAAGACCAAGGTGGGTGGATGCTGGAAAGAAACCGACCTACGAGGATTGAAATAGATGTTTCAGTAATAAAAGTGAGGAGCTGCTGCATCTGGCATCATTTAGCTCTGAGCTTCCCAGCAGCCAAGGTGAGAAGGACAACCTGCTGCCAAAGAGCTTGTGTGACCTGAAAGGAGGGCGGATGGAGAACCAGGGAGCAGGACCTGTAAGCAGTGTGATTGGTGGGTAAGGCCTGGGCTCTAGAACCAGGCAAACAAGGGTTCAAATTGACCTCTTTATGTACAGACTTGGCGATCCGAGCAAGCTATTTAACTTCCCCAGGTCCCAGGATCCTTTATTTTAAAAAGTCCTTTATTAAAAAATATTTTGAAACAATTTTAGACCCATACAAAGGTGTAAGAACAGCATAGAGAGCTCTCCCTCCATCTTCTCCCAGATTCCCCTAATTATAGCATCTTAGATCCAAAAGGACAGTATCAGTACTAGAAAACCGACATTAATATCATATTACCAACCAACCTACAGGCCAAGTGCAGATTTCCCCAGTCCCAGGTTTGGCTTTTTGTTATAGTAAAATAATAATAATAATACCTAGCATCAGGGTTTCTGTAAGGACTACCTGGCATAACACGGGTGACTCACTTTACATAACTGCCACATAATATTCGCTCAGTAAATGGTAGCCACCAGTTCCCTCATTAATGTCTGAGTTAATGACAAGAAGGTCATTAGCCACAGCAGCTACCTGATGTCTCCTAGACACTACACGTGTCTAATCTTCTGTCACCAGCCCAGATTCCAGCATAAAGAGAGAGACGGAGCCAGTATGACAGGGGTGAGACTAGAAAGGGCCCATCTAATAAGGAGGAAACTCAGGCTGGCCCGTGGAATCAGGGTGCTGGCGGTAAAACAGGAGTCGAAGCATCTTCATTTCTGGTCCAGACAGTGGCTTATTTTCTGCCCCCCCAGCCACCCAGAAAGTAAGAGCTCTCTTCCCATCCCTCTGATATAAAAAGAACAGGATGCCTCATTATAGAGCGTTCTCTAGGAAGGCCCGAGCCAAAGCTGCAGAGCCGACGGGTATGAGCGGGCCGTTTTATTGCTGCTTCTTGCCTGTGCCTGACTGATTCTGCAGACCTCGGTGCTACTCTATGCAATTCCGCTGGACACAGGTAAGCTCTCATGAGGCATGGGCGTTTCAGGGTGCTCGCGAGGCTCTGCAGGAAACGCAGGATGAAAAAGAGATGACTTTTGCCCCCAAGGAGTTTATAATCTAGCGAGGACGGACACACTCTGATATTCTTTCCCGTTGCATTTACGTATTGCCAGCTATTTTACTCATCCCTTTAGTAATTCTCTCCCAGGCACGGAAAACTGACTATAAAAGGAATATCTGTTCCGGAAGGTATTGCCCTGGAACTTCTAATATTTTTGGAGGAAAAGGGAAAATGATTTATTTATCTACAAAATATTTATTGAGCACATACTATGTGCTAAGGAATTTTCTGTGTGCTGGGGGTTCAGCGGTGAACAAGACAGACGCTGTTCCTGCCCTAATGGAGTTTATCTTCCAATAGAGGAGAAACGTGGGAAGAAATATAAACAGATGGAGAAAGCGGACTGAGGGGTGACGGATGGAGCGCAGGATGCAACCGGAGACAATGACACCGGAAGGCTGCTCGGCAGGGGTGGCACCTGAGACACGATCCAGTCACGCGGAGCTGAGGAGGAGGCGGGAACAGGGCCCACAGAGAGCAGCCAGCGAGCGGACGCGGGTGCCACCCTCCGTGGTTCGAGACCATGGATACACCGCTTTGTGCATGTAGGCACATGCCATTTACGTGTTGACCAAGAGCAGTGACAAAGTGCATGGTTTAGCAGGTCAGACACAAAGTGCCCTAAGGAGGGTGGTCCCCACGTGGTGAGAGTGAGCTGTGCAGGAGGAGACATTGACCTTGGCTCGGAAGACAGTCCTCTGCTTAGGGGGAGAAGGGATGGCCTTTCCCTGGGCAGTGGGACGAATGAAAACCCTGCCGTGAGGGGTCTCATCGGGGAGAGTGGGAGAATGCCTTGGAAGAGCTGGGAGGGCAATTATGGGGCTGGAGAGGCAATTGCCAATTATCATTATTACTTATAATAGGAATTATTACTACTCACTGTTTATTATTCTTAATGTTAATGTATTTAAACATATTAAACATTTATTAGAAGTTTACTATGTGCCAATGACTAATAAATATTTTACCTTCATTATCTAGTTATCTACATTTTATTTTACAGTTGAAGAAACTGAGGCTCTGAGAAGGTAAGTAACTTGCCCATGGTCACATAATTTAGTGACAGGGCCAGGACCTATCTCTATCTGACTTCAAAGTTTATGCCACATTATACACATATATATCTTTGACTATATGCTGTTGAATTTCCCCCCTCAAATCCTTCTCTCTGAGGCCCCAGAGGATTTGGCAAATGCCAATTAAGTCCTGTGAGATAGTGAAATAATAGGGTGCCTATTAATTAGGTAACTTTAAACCACTATCAGTGACAATGATGCCATCCTATATCTTTTCCAAAATCTTGCCCAGTGTCAGGGGTGGTGACGGTGGCGACGGGCTGTGTCAGGGAAGGTTAAAGGGCGGAGGAGACAGGTTGTGCTGAGCCCACTGCCCTCCTCGGCTCCCCGTGTGGTGAGGGTCGTGCTGGGCCACGGTGGGAAAGAACAGTACTTCTCGTTGATACAGTAGGTGGCCCCGGGGCAAGTTCTTTCCGTGCCAAGCAAACTGGGTCTTGTCCACAGTAAGTACACGGCTGAGATCGTCACCTATTAAGGCCTGGCAGCTGCCTTTAAGCGTGCCATGCTTTCTGGGCATCTGTCCAAAGTCATCACGCTAAAGCGCAAGTGTCCGATCAGAGCACAGGGGTAATGACGGCAAGAGTGTGGCTCTCGCCACACTGCACTCATGGCCTGGCTGACGCCTCTCATCCCCGGCCACAGCTGGAGCCATGGTCTTGGCACTTTTCTTGTATACCTGTGCTATTGTCCATAGAGGACACTGACCAAGACTGTAACTGATACACACGCACGAGACCTGGTTCTGTCCGGTGAGCAAGGCAGCAAGCACATGCCTCGGTGAGCGCTGCACACATGTGCTCAGTGCATCGACCCTCTTCCTTTCCAGTCCCCTCTGCTCCTTCCTTCCTGGCCCTTTCGTGCTCCTGGGCCACCCGCTTCCTCCTCTGAACCTCATCTTTAGCATCTCTAGGTAGAGGCCGGTCAGAGACCCCAACCTGAGTTAATCTCAGCTGCCAACTTGGAAGTGTGTTTAAGGAGCACTGAATGCAGGAGAATTTGGGAGCTGAGTCCAGGCTCAAAAGGGAAGAGTTCTGTGATCGATTGGTGATGTCTGCCCTGGGCGTAAAAACAAAGCGTGCGTGTGCACACACACATGCCGTGGATTGACCTGGCTGGTTTCTAAGTCTCTGCCATATTTAATGGTCTCTGCATACGTCTCAATTATTCATCACATGTGCAGGAGACCACTCTAATATAAAGAGAGCGGATCAGAGGATCATCTTTATATTGAAGAGCTGCCTGTTGTTATGGCAACGTGAGCCACGCAAGAGCAGCGCAAGGCTTGGCAGCCGCGGGAGGGCGTGGGCCGGGCTGTCACTGCGGACCCTCTCGTCCTGCGACTCGCCTGCGTGCCAGCGGAGTGGCCGCAGGGGCTCTCTGGCCTTGAAGTCTGCTGAGGAAGGACAAATGAGTGAAGATCTGGGCCTCTGCGTGCTGTGGGGATGGGACACCCCCACCGCGGTGGAAAGTGGGGAACAGCGTGGAAGGCGCAGAAAGGGGGGTGACGGGTGAACTTGGCCAGGCTCTGTTTCACTCCTGCCCTTGAACCCCGAGCCCGGGCAGCACAGCCCTCTGCCCTGCTTGACTCTATTGTTTAAAGCTGAAGCTTCTTTTCCCTTCAACATTTTCAGTGCACGTTTTCCATTACGTTCTCCTGTTTGGAATGAACAAAGCTTTCTCTTTGCCACTGGGCTTTTTGGGGGGGTTCCGAATTCTTCATGGGTGCGCTCTGGGGGGGTTACAGGCTTCCGAGCAGAACAACCAGCCTTTCCACCTTTTTCCATGCCACCTTTTCCCACTGTCCCAGGGTGAAAGTTTGGAATCATAGGGGCCTTCCTCGCACATTAGCGACAGTAACCCTTTCCTTGCCACGTGTATTTGTCACACACATATTTGCCTATAGATGTATATGTTGTACATTTGTCCTGTGGCTTTATAGGTTGCATCTTGTATATCATCAAATTAATAATAAAAAAGACCCCCCAAAAAATCAAATTATTTAGAGAAGAGGGAATCCAAATGGCCAATAGACATATGAAAAGATACTTAACCTCACCAATAATCAGAGACATTTCTAATAAAAGACATAATGCAAACGTTTTAAGTGGGGTATCACGTAGGGCTGAAGCAGCACCGAGGGGGAGGCAGGGAAACGTTGCCAACGGAGAGGGACAGTGCGGCGGCCTGGAATATGACCTGGGGATTGCCCTCCACAGCGAAACACGCAGCTATCCTGACCCTGCAATTCCATTGCTTGTAATTGGGCTACTTAAAATAAAAAGGACATTTTTATACAATGTTGTCTTTATTCTAGCATGGTGCGTCGTAGGGGTAGGGGAGAAAAGCAAAATAAAATGAAACAAACTGAGCACCAAGTAACACATGAAACATGGCACATCCACAGTCTGTGGCACATTTTGACCAATAAACATAGTGAGTTAAATTGTATCATTTAACTTAGAGGAATTTCCATAATGTACTGATGTATTATATTGTTAATGAGAAAAGCTAGATGCAAAGGTAGGTATAGAGTATGATAGCATTTTTACCAGAGTAAGAAATAACAATACAATTCTAAGTACATATATTGATGCATATACATTTTTTGTTTGATCACAAATAAATTTATTGTGAAAAAAACACTAGGACCTTAATATTAGTTGCTGGGAGGTATGTGGAGGAATGAAAGGTGTGGAGGGAAGTAGAGGGGAAAGAGGGATGTAAACAAAATTAAATTATAGAATAAAAGAAAAATGTTTATAATAAAACAGAATATATACTATGATCCTGCTTATGAAAAAGTATGTGTGTATGTTCTTCCTTAGCAATATGTGAAAGCATGGTCATAAAAATATTAATTAAGATTGTCTCTGAGTGGTGGGTTTTCAGATGATGTTTGCATTTTCGACTCTCTCATCATTGATGTTTCTCTCTCTCTCCCTCTCTCTGAAATCAATAAAGACGTATTTTTTAAAAAAGTTCCAACAGAAAGTCCACACGCTCATTGGTCTGACTTTGCATCTCAGTCCACTCTTGAACCAATCACTGTTGCCAAGGACATAGAAAATGTTGACTGGCCAGGTTTGGGCACATGCCCAAGCCACCTGGACTGAGAGTGGGAGAGGGCAGTTTCCCACAGGAAACTCTATAAGCTCTTACCAGAATATGGGTAAATTATAGGGGATTATTAACAGAATATATCCATTCAAAGAAGACTAGGTAAGCCTTTCCAGAGAAAGAGAGACTTAAGCTAAAGTTTCTATTTGAATGTTAACTTCCTTCATATATTGATCAGAGATGTAGTTGCACACAGTAAGTCTACTCTGATATATATAATAGTTTATTTACCCTCTAGGAAAGCTGGGGAAACAAGCTTGGATGCTACATACTGAAAGAAGTACTCTACCCTACCCAAAAGTTATTCCAGCTGGAACCCTGCTTCTGCCACTGGCCTACGCTCAGCACCTATAAAGTAGGGAGTGGGTATGAGAAGCCTTGATAAGAAGAAGTGCCTGGACCATGCTTGCCAGAAGAGCCATGTGGCCTTGGCCTTGTGATATTTGCTTTAGCCTTCTACTTTCACACAGACGGGTCTACTTGATGGAACAAGGCTACTTGCAGATCCATAGCTGCAAGAGACTCGAGAATGCTGTCTTTAGTTTTGTAGCTTCTGCTGTAAAGAAATGCTAGAAGGAGTTTAGAGTAGTAGTGAGTGGGCCATTCTGCAATTCTTCCATATTCCACTCCGGGTTACTCAACACCACACTTATTCTTCCTATTCCATTTACACTTGCAGAAAATAAGAGCATCAATAACATGCTCTTGCTTAGTATAATGAAACCTACCTCTTGAACAAACACAGAATCTCACCCTTACTTCTAAAAGGAAGATTTAAATCCTTACCAGTCATTCCATCCATCTCTGAGTGAGGTTACTTTCTTTTTCTGATCCTAATGCTATCTTGATCATTGCAAGCTACAGTGTAGTTTGTAAGGGTGGTCATTGTGAACATGCACCATATAAAATGATAAGGAAAATATATTAGTTAACATAAATAAATATCTAGACCCTAGAGCAAGGAAAGCCATGGGTAGCTTCTTCAGTGTTTGCTTCTGTGATGTGCCATGAGGATGCAGCTGGTGAGTAAAACTTCTTTCCTCCGCTTCCTGGTCCATGCTCCCTTTGCCTCAGTCAGCATCCAGCTTATTGGGGTTCGTCAGGTGGGTCATTTATTTCTATGGGGTTTGAGCCTTGGTATTTCTGCCATTTTCATTCATCTTTATCACGGGCATTGGGAGCAGTAGGAGCATTTGGGTTCCCCTCTTATGTTCCCTCACTCCCATTATGTGACCAAAGACCCCATTCCTCTTCCTCCCAGTGGGGATTGATCATGTTAGCCAACACTTTCCTTTGAGGAACATAACGTGGCCCATAGGAAGTCTCAACTTCATATTCAGTGGAACAATTGTGTTATTTGTGAAAGAAAATTTTGCCCCCTGGAGTATCAAGACCCTTATGTCAGCAAAGTCCAGAATTATGGACTGTTTGTTAATAAGAGAAAAGAGCATAGTCTCTGAAAAGAGCACAACTTTGCTACCAACCCTGAAGGGCCACCACTGTGATTCTCCTAACTTTTCTTCCTCAAGCCTCATACCACACAAATCAATCATAAGTCAAATCGATCAAGTCCAATCAAATCAAATCAGATCACTGGATCTGAGGGCTCATGAAGGCTGACTGACTGAGCTGGACCCGCCGGAGAGCATGCTTTTACCCTGGGCCTCCCTCAAAATTGGCAGCCTGTGGGTTACTCAATAATTACTTCTGGTATCTTCTGCTAATTGGGACAGAGGAAAATGCATTAGACAGATCAATACCTGCATGGTAGGTGCTGGAGGCCATATCGATTTGCTCCACTAAGAAGACCACATCTGGAATAGTAACTGCAATTGAAGTCAGCACCTACTTGAGCGTAGAATAATCCACTGTGATTCTCCAAGACCCATCTACCTTCTGCACAGATTAAATAGGCAAACTAAATAAGAGTGTCATAGGGTTGATCTTCCAAGACTTGGTTGGTGGCATTAATCTTTGCATTCCTATAGGGATTAGAATTGTTTTTGGTTTACTATTTTTGTCTGGAAGAGAGCACTTGGACCCCTCTCTCATACACCCCTCACTCCACAGGTGGTCTTGAGTATCTGTTCCTACTGTACACTCAGGAACTGGGGAAATAACCCAGCTGGGTTCATGTAGCCACTGAACCCGCTGTTAGATGGCACAGGCCTAAGCTCTTCTACCAACCCCATTCTGACCTCAGTCCACAGTTGTGTTGTGAGGCCCTAGGAATTAGTGATACTTCAGAAGAATGCAGTCCAGTGATGCCACAAAGGTCTGTATAGCTCTCCTTTCCCACCGCACAGTTACAATGGCAAAGGGCCATTACTTCCTTTTGGAAAAGCTAAGAGGAAGATTTGCAGCACATACTTGAGGTACGATTGCAGGCTCCTTCCTCAAGGGTATCCCTCCCCCCTGCCCCGCAAGGGATTCTGAAATCCAGTTCTCAGAATTGGATCAGGACCATGATTCTCTCCATGTTGACACAAGTCAAGCTTCTATTTGCCAGAACTAGAGTTTTTCAATGAAGCTGACCAAGCTGGACCTTCGTGAGCTGTCTTAAGAACCCCATGATAGAGTCCCCTACATGTCACACCACCCGGTCACTTCTCCAGCCATGCTGCCTGTTAGCACAACCACGCTCACTTGGCCTCTGACAGCTGAGCCACCTATCAACCCCACTGAAAAGAGAAAGCTCTTCTCAAAGGCAGCATCTTTCAGCTTCTTTCTTACAGCGGAGCCACAACATGGCCCTCAGAGACTCTGCCACTCCGCTCGGCCATGTGTTCTCAGGTTCGGGAAGGGAGTGTTTTGAACCTTCCCACAGGTGGGCGAGTGAATGGAGTATAATGATTTTACTCCAACTTTCATTCCTTTCTCTCTGCATCTTTGGAGTCTTCCTTCTGCAGCATTCCAAGGAAATAGATGAATTTTGGCTTCATTTCCAGTAGGCCACCACTGAGTCAAGATTTCTATCAGCCATCAGAACCACTCCCAGTGGCGTGAGTGAGCCCATCGGCTTTAGACTCTCTGGTAAATGAACTCATATCCCTAAATCCAGCCTCATTCAGAATTGTTCTGCCCTCTCTCATCTGTGATCTTCCCACGTATGCTTCCCAAGTTCTGCTGACAGTTTAGCAAAATCTTGCCATTTTCACAGCATAGCCCTTCTTTTCTGTTTTTCTCTGTCATTGATGACACAGGTCATGTTGAGATCTGACTCTACTTTTAAGCCTAGGGCTGTGAGAGGTGTCCGGTGAGTGAAGGAAACAATTGCCGCTCCCGTGATGGTCACTGCCTTGGAGATGCCTTTACTGGTCCTCCCAGCGGCAGAGCCAGCTTCATCAGACAGGCAGTAAGAGGTCAGGATTGGAAGGTCAGAGGCCCTCAGTCATTCAGATCTTCTCGGATGTCACCGTTTTTATTCCCAGCATCCTATTGTTCCCAAACCGGTTCTCTAACTTGTACACAAGAGATCCGGTGAGGCTGTTCATTCCATCCACGCTGAGTAACCCGGGGGATTGGACTTGGCATCTTATGTTGGGGGCTCCTCCTCTTTTTGTTAAGCCTCACCTGAGGGTATCTTTTCCTTTGCTTTTTCCAGAGAGAGTGGAAGGGCTGGAGGGAGAGAGAGAAACATCGATGTGAGAGAGACACACCGATTGGCTGCCTCCGCACGTGTCCCCGAGTGGGGCCAGGATCGAGCCTGACACCCAGGTACGAACGTGCCCTCGACTGGGAATCGAACCCACAACCCTTCGGTCCATGGGCCGACACTCTACCCACCGCGCTACTCCAGCCAGGGCTGTAACCACCTTCTTTTAGGTTAGGCATGGAAACTCTGATTCTTCGACTACGCCTTGCGTAGAAAACTTGCATCTTGAATGTGTTGCTTTATTTTTTAAGCGTGCCAGTACAATTAGAAATAGCAAACTATTTTCTTGTCTTTTTGCTGTGTAACAAACCGCTCCAAAACTCAGCGGCTTAAAACAACAGCCAGTTATTATCTCTCACAATTTTGTAGATTGACTGGATGACTCCTGGGGCAACAATCGGGGGGTCAACAGGGGCAGGGACGTTTAAGAGGGGGACAGGAACGGCTGGTAGGCGACGCTGGAGGTTGGCTGAAGATTCAGCCGAGGTGTTCAGCTAAGGACACCTCAGTTATACTCCTGCAGCCTCTCTTGATGGTTGCTGGGGCTAGATTCCCAATGACAGTGCTCTAAGAGAGAGAGGTGGACACTGCAGATCGAAGGCCCTACCTCTGAAGTCACACAGGATTAATAGTTACATGTCTGTTCATTGAGTCATGACAGGGACAGCCTAGGTTCAAGGGAAGGGGGAGCTGAGGGATGAGTGACAGAATCTGTGACCATCTTTGACCCACCCTACCAATTCACTGCTTACCTTTTCATTTCCTGTGCTTTGTAATAGTCTCTAGCAGCAGCCCCTTAGGCCTCCAAAACTTTGCAAGAGTTCCATCTCCTATTGCCAGCTGGATCTGCATTGATTTAAAACTCAACCAGGTCCACATCGATCTCATATTCCCATTTTCTTGAAGACTGATTGCTTATAATCACATACTGTATTACTTAAGGTCTTTGATTGCAGACAAAACAACCCACTCTAACTGGTTTAAGCAGAAAAAAGATTTATTATAGGTCATTAAGTCACTTACAATAATTTCCAGGAGGGCCAGAGAGACAAAATTGAATGATACAAAGCTAGGAGCCAAGGAGCCAAGCGAAAAAGCCAATCACACATGGGGTACTTGTAGCCAAAACCTTGATGCTGCTAACGCTTGACACTCAGAATCTAGGGATCAGATACTAGAACCAGAATCACGCCTTCAGCAGAACGAAGCACCTCTCCCAATGCTTTCGCAGGTGGACTTCACAGCTCTGGCCTCAGAGATCCCACTTGCGCTTTCTAGTAGAGCCCCGAGGGAGCTCTAGCTGCAAGGGTATCTTGGACATACAATCTTGTTTTCCAGTCTCTAAGGCAGGATGTGCTGCTTGAACACCACTGGTATTTTAGACCAGATGCTTTGTTTGGGGCTGGGGAGCATCTTGTACATTGTAAGATACTTAGCAACATCCCTGGCCTCTGTCCACTGGCCGGCACCTCCTCCTTTTGCTCCTGGTTGTGACAATCAAGAATGTTTGTAGTCAGCCCAGCCAGCCTGGCACAGCTGTTGAATGTCAACCTACGAGCCAGGAGATTGGGGTTCAATCCCCGGTCAGGGCACATGCCCGGGTTGTGGGCTTGATCCCCAGTTGGGGGCGTGCAGGAGGCAGCCGATCAATGACTCTCATCATTGATGTTTCTATTTCTCTCTCCCTCTCCCTTCCTCTCTCTGAGATCAATAAAGACATATTTTAAAAAATAATGTTTGTAGTCATTGCCTAATGTCCCTTGGGGGGTGGGGGGCAATCTTGCCTCATGTGAGAAGTACTACTCTAGGGTAATGAAGGCTGATAGAATGGGGTAGGGATGGGACTAAGTAGCTGCCACAAAATAAATTAATGGGAGGTTAGTGTGGGGAAAAAGAAATTTCATGATATCTCAAGGATCAGTGATACAAATAAAAGTGCCATTTTAGATATAGTCAAACCTATTACCAAAGTGGAATGAAAAGGTCTAACTAGATAGCGGCAAATGAGATAGAAGCGAATCCTAAGCAGTTTTCTCACTGATGTTGACAATTTGGATTTGGAAAAAAAGAGAAGCTCTTTCAACATGGTTTCTCCCACATAAACTCACTTCAAAGCCCCCTTTTTGCTTGAGGTCCCTTCAACTTGGCAGGGATGGTTCTTACTGTACAGGTGAGTGCGGAGTTCCATTACTCTGTCTGCATCTAACTACCTTGGAAAAACCAACATGAGACCAGAAGTGCAATATTGATATCAGTGTTATCTGACAATCACCACCCTCATAACTTTTATTCCTTAATCCAAGTGCTACTGGGAGTATTTTTTGACATTTAACAGTTTATTTTGAAGGTCCTTTTAAAAACAAAGTTAAAGACCATCTGAGAAAAAAATTGCACAGAATGTACTCATTAAATAAGTATGGTGATTAAATCTAAATATGGGAAATATGCTTTCTTCTGCAACTCCACTAACAAGTTGTGCTGAAGTGACTGTAGGGAACTGGTTGACTAAAAGAGGGGGGAAGAGTCTCCACATTACTGTGGATAAAGAGTTTTATTCTGTGCAGCTGTAAGGGTGTCAGTCCCATGGGAAACTGCTTTTGATGTAGGAATCCCAGTCCTGGAAGAGAACAATTTTATGCTGTGTGACAGGAGATGGTGAGAATACAGTTGACGAGCCAGCTCTAATCTTTACCTGAAAACAAGTGCTGTGGTGGGACGGGAAACCGAGTTAACAGGGTTTGACCTGCTTCTTCCTAATACATTGGTTGGTACTTGTATATTAATTAGGTACTTACCATGAGCTCAGTCTTATGAAAGATAAAAGTGGAAGACATTGGCCTGCCATTTATAATAAATTATTCATCATCATCTCCAGTTAGTGAGAACTCACAACATGCCAACCATTGGTTGAACTGCTTTATATACATTTACTTCATTAAATGCTGGAAATAGCCCTGGAAGGGATATACTTTCATTATTTCCGTTTTACTTAGTAATATGTTGTGATCAGTCACATAACTGAGCTAGACTTTGAAATCAGGTCTACGACCCTAACCACTATGTTTACTGTATAGGGAAGCCCAAAGAGCCTAAACTCTCTTTAATCTTCGGGGGGTAGTCTCCATAGGTTCTAGGCCGACTCCCACAAACTTCATGTCCAGCACAAAGAGAGAGGCTCTCAGTAACCCTATATTTCCCAAGTATCTCCACAAAATCCCAATACTGCGTTCCTCTGAATTGATTTTCGCCCTTTCTTGATCAAATCGTTGTTGGTGTGTGTGTGTGTGTGTGGGCAGGGGGATGGTGATGTCAAATTATAGTATTTGGCCAGGCGCAGTGGTGAACTGAGTCTCCACCCCCATTCAGCATCACTGAGGCTGAGCAAAACGGTGCAAGCTGGAGATAGTCAGCACCTCACTTTCCTGACCCCTGGGCCAGTGGGGTAGTGGAGAGCTGAACTCCCACACACACCTGCAGAAGGGACTGAACGAGCCTGTGTAACGCGCAGCTGAGCACCCCTCCTCTCAGTTTCCACCCCCAGCTGGCGTGCAGAGGTGGAATGAGGTGGTGAGAAGGGGTGCTAATGGAAACTCTACTCGACCCTTCCTCAGCGGGGACCAGAAGAGAGCCAAATTTCCACCCATACCCTGCAGCACCCAATGGATGCGTCGGTCCCTGCGTTGCACCCCTTCTGCTCCCACCACACCAGCTGGAAACTGAGCTTACTCCTCAACTTCCCTTACTTTTCCAGGGAAGATATTGGCGGGCTGAAGAAGGAACTGAACTTCTACCTAATCTACCTGCAGCAAGGTGCTGGGAAGCGTGGCCCCCCTTCCTGTGGCTGACGGCAGTCAGGTCCAGCAGGAATACACGCGTCCACTCGGCCTTCACATTACGTCAAAGAAAATTAGATAGAATCTGGAACCTCAGAATGTAATATCCAAAGTGTCCAGGATACAATAAAAAACAACCACTCATTGTACCAAGAACCAGGAAAATCACAACTTGAATGGAAAAAGAAAATCAGCGAATGAAGATGAACCACAAGCCCCTGACAAGGATGTGAAAGGCCCCATCTTAAAAGTGCTTCAACAAGCAATTACGAATTCTCTTGAAACAAATAAAAAAGTAGAAAATCCCCTAAAAAATAGAAGATATGTAAAGAATAAAATGGAAATTATAGACGCAAAATACAGAGTAACTGAAATGAAAAAGTCACTGGGTGGGCTCAAGCTTGCAGCAGAGGTGACAGAGGAGAGAAGCAGTAAACTTGAGGATAGATCAATGGATTTTACCCAATTTAAACAACAGAGAAAAAAACAAGCCAGAATGAAAGGAAGACTTGCAGAGTCTCAAGAACTTGTGGGACAGTAACAAAAGAGCTGACCTTTGTGTCACTGGAGTCCCGAAAGGAGAGGAAAGAGAAAGTAGTATGGAAGTATTTGAAGAAATAATGGCTGAAAACTTTCTAAATTTGGCAAGTCATAAGCCTACCTACTCAAGAAACTGAGCTAACCCAAAATAGGATAAATACAAAGAAGTACACACCGAGACACATCATCATTAAGCTTCCGAAAACTAAAGACAAAGAAATCGTCTTGAAAACAGCGACAGAGGAACAAGGCATTACTTACAGACGCACAATTCAAATGACAGTTGATTTGAAACCACAGACTCAAGAAAGAAGTGGTAAAACATTTTTCAAGTATTGAAATAAAAGAACTGTCAACCCTGAATTCTAAATTCAGTTAACTACACAGACTTGGCGAGGCGGGGGAAGTTACACACAAAGCTCTGTTAACATAGGAGTATGGCTCCCGAGGAGACCGAAAGAGCACATGTTGCCTCAAAATATAACGGTAATTTATTTTCCACATCAACAAAAATATTTTTGCTCTTTTTACTTCTGTGATTATGACTATTTCTGCATTCTTTTAGAAGGAATATTGGATGTCTTCCACTGCTGACAAATCTCAAAACACTTACCACTAGGTGTTTCTCTTCCCGCTGTGGGAGGTTATCTTCTGTGCTACGGCTAAGTGGTGGTTTCCGACCCAGGCTGGGCAGGCCATGGAGTGAGGAATGAATCCCCTTTGGGGAATTTTGTGGCTGAAATTCTCGACCTGTCTTCGCCTTGTCCCCCAGGGATTATCTTAGCAAACCAAGTATCTCTGAAAAAGATTGGACCCCTGCCATTCAGTGGGAGCAGGTATTTGGTTATTGAAAACACACAAATAGGTTGCCCCTTTTAATTCCCCCAATGCAAGAACCTTAACTGACGGGCATAAAGGGAGGAAGGCACAGCCTCAGAAAGCAGATGGAGAAGAAAGGCAGAAGCGTGACTAGGCGGGACAGGCAGGAAGCTCTGCCATTTGAGCTTAGATTACGAGGCTCCGTCAATGCCTGGACCCTGCTCTTGGATGTTTCTGAGCACCTTTAACCATTCCAAGTTTTATTTAGTCACCTTTATCTCATATTCCTTAAATAGAGTGGCCGTGTATTACTGTACCTATTCCTTGAATGAGAAAATTATTACACAGATTTTACATGGTACTGCTAACCAGCATCTAGAACTTCAAGCTATTTTAGTATCTTACCTACTGTACCATAGACCTTTGCTATAGACTTAAATCTCTATGTGACTTAAATAATCCCCTCCATTCTGGTCCCTCACTGGCAGGTGGACTCCGAATAGAGTTTGCCATTCAATGAGGAGGAGGTAATTCTGTCATGACTAAATGGATCTTGCAGGGAATCATTGAAGAGAGGCCCTTTCCACTGGGGAAACCACAGCTTGAAGGCTCAAAGCTGTGAAAGATAAATTAACCTTCCCTCGGACTTTGTCCAACCTGCCAAGCAAACTGGAAGTAATTATTTTATGTGGAATGCTTATTGCCATTACAGTGGCAGGGACTTGATTTCACCATTTAACAGACCCATCTGTTCCTTCCTTGGCAGGCACTCTGACTGCATGTCACCTGGGGCCCTGGCACTCTTGGGCCTGGATTGCAGGGCATGTCTGAGGCTCCGATGTGGGGTGTACAGAGAGTGAGAAGACCTGGCTTCCACCCCTGGTCTAGCTGGGGAGATGGGAAATAGTGTGACGTGATAAATACCCACAGAGGCATGTTAGCACTAACAGAGTTGACCAGATAGTACATAGTCCAAAAATTAGCAGTAATGCAGTGTAGTTAAAACCCATAGCCTTTTTCTACCACTTGCTAACTCTGCGATCTTGGGCAAGTTCTATAACCTCTATGTGCCTCAGTGTTCTCAGTTACTAAATGGGCATAATAGCATTTACCTCACTGAGCATTAAGTAAGAATAATGTAAAGTTCTTAGCACATAGTAAGCATTCTGTCAATGTCAGCTTTTATGAGATGTTCGGAGGTTGGAGAGAGCCCAGGGGGTGGTCACCAAGGGCTTTCCTTGGATTGGAAATATTGCTTTGTCTTTCTTCGCTCCACTTCCACCCCATTTTTCTGGGGTGTCTGTCTCAACGGTCACAGCTGGATGGTCTAAGCATAGTCATCTGACCAAGGGGGGGCCAATAAGAGTTCTCCCCCAGAAAATGCAGTACTGGGAAAGCCATTGCCCCTGGTGGCAGAGGCTGTAAGAAGTAAAACTTGGGGAGACGGTGGCTGAGTTTTCTGCTGTGTGGACCAGAGAAGGCAGGACAGGGAAGGCTTCGAGGCCCACCCACGGCGTTTGGTTCTTTATTTGGTAAATCAAGAAGCATTGATAGGAATTTCTGACCTAGGGTATGAAACCTGAAAATCTCCTCCTTCAGCCCTGGGGAGTCTGTTTCCTAGAAAATACCTGCTTTTTAAGGATGCTGAAAGTTATCACTGACTGTAAATGCTGCACAAAGTTTGCATTGAGGGTTTAGTAACATTAGTAGCCTTCAGCTTCTAGCCTGTTGGCAATATTTCTCCTTTATAGGGAAGTTTCTGCAGTCCTGGCTGTGCCTTAACTACTTTTCTGATGGACCCCATCTAACTTCTCAGACTAGACAATTACCTCTCATTTCCTTACGGGGAGAAGTCGCCAGTGATTTCTGCTTAGATCGGGAGCCATTTGGGGCTGGGTACCACATGGCAGCAAGTAATGACGGGCACGTATGAACCATCACTTAAGTTCCTGCTGAGACGGCTTTGTTGTCACGATGAGGACCACGCATTAGAACACGCCCTACATCTTCACAAGCAACAACCAGTCGTGACGAGTGGCACCCGCTGGGTTCCTGAAACTCTGGTCTCTGACACAGACCCCAAGGAGCAGGGAAGAGCTGCGCCATCCTCCTGGCTTTTACACGCCAGGTGGCCTGGCCACCGTAGCCAGGCTTGGCCTTGACACCGTTTCTCTCTCTACCTCATAATATTCTTAGGAGGACTCGACGGCGGGAGGCATCAAAAGGGCCGGGCACAGGGTAACTGCTTGACAAGTGACCTAAATTAGGATGATTTTTAGTGATAGCTCTCCAGAAATTTGTCTTTTTAGCTAGATCACAGATCTTAAGGAGGGGTGATAACATGCTGGCATGTTCCGAAGTTTTGGATTATTGATCCTGTACCATTTATTTTATTTCTTCTTTCTTTGTGTGCTTTTTAAGTGGTGTGTGTGTGTGTGTATTTTGATGAGTTTTAACGCATTCATACATTCATGTCACCACCACCACAATCAGGAGCCCATCAGCCTTAAAAGCCCTTCTGCAGGCAAATCTGCCCTCCGCCCTCGGCACCCACTGATCTGTCCTCCGTCCCTGCACTGTAGCTCTTTCCGAAGGTCGTGTCAGTGGAAACGTAAATGCCACGTTCTGAGATTTGTTTTCCGCTCAGCATTCACGTCTGCGGTTACCCAGTGTTGTTGGATGTGTCTGCCGTGCACTCCCTTTTATCGCCGCAAGGCGAGGTTGCCTGCTTGGGCCGAACGCCCTCTGTTGTTACGGCCTCTGGGCCCTCAGAGGGCAGCGCCAGCGTCTCCGCGACGACAGCCGGGGGGGGCATCAGCGCTGAGAAACACGGTTGGTGCTGACATCCACTGTCTCATGGTCTCCCCTCGCCTTCTGGATGGATTTTGCTGCTTTAGGCAAATCATTTTCCTCTGGACGTGAACATCAAACACTGCAAGATCATCCTCTTTCCGGTGGGAAAAAACACAAAACGATCCACCCAGAGAGGTACAAGTGGGAGATGTGAGCCCCGTGATATTTGAGCTTCTGGATCCAGTCAATCCTGAAACTGCTTCCACTCTTATTTCGTCCATGGTTTGGGTTTCCTGGGTCAACAAACTCCTCTTTGTCCTTAAGTCCACATGCAACTGAAAGAGTCCTAATACATTTTTCCAGGAAGCTCCCGGGGACCTAGTCTTGCTTTGTGTGCTAATTAATTTAACGCAAGGATTAGAGGGAGTCACCCTGTCCCTTGGATTTAAATAAAATTCACCACAAACTCCGATCCCATACGCAGAGGGAACAGGCAGTGTTTCCACTGGGGACTCATGTTTGCGTGTGTGTAGGAGGCTGGGTGGGCACAGGGTTAGGGGAGGGAAGGGGGGAGTGTGTGCAAGTTCTCTGTCGCCTGGTTCTGCCCTCGGTGAGCTCTCACCCATAGTCAGCTCTTACATCTGGCCACCGTTCTCTGTCTCTGCCTCCCGTGTCGGGAGCACAGCCCATTACCTTGACTCCCCCAAACCATTCTCCCTCGGCGTTGATTGATGTGTTGGGTAAGTCTTCCTCCAAGTCCCGGTGGCAGAGCTGTTGACATTTTAAAATTGTGAACAACTTAAGAGTACACATTACACATGAAATCTTTGGTTTTTTCCCAATTACAGTTGACATACAATATTATATTAGTTTCAGGTGTACAAAGTAGTGAGAAGACATTTATCTAACTTGCAAAGTGATCATGCCAATAAGTCTAGCACCCACCTGGCACCATGCATAGTTATTGCAATATTACCGACTGTGTTCCCTGTGCCGTGCTTTACAGCCCCATGACTGTTTTTCTATCTGGCGACCTGTACTTCTTATTGCCTTCACCTTTTTCACTCACGCCCGGCAACCATCAGCGTGTTCTCTATGCCTCTGAGTCTGTTTCTATGTTGTTCGATTGTTTATTTTGATTTTCAGATTCCTTATATAAGTGAAATCATACGGTATTTCTTGTTCTCTGACTTATTTCACTTAGCATGACACCGTCTAGCTCCATCCACGTCGTCGCAAATGGCAAGGTGTCCTTCTTTCTGACGGCTGCGTAATGTGCCATCGTGTCCGTGTGCCACAGCTCCTTCAGGCACTTGCCGACTGAAATAGTCTTACCGTATGCCCGTGTGCCGCATTCCTCCGCTCGCCCTCGGCTGCCCGCCTCGGCTCCTCAGTTACCGCTGCTGTGCTGCCCAGGCCGAGGGCCTTGCACCTGCCACGCAGGCCGGCGTCCTGCCTCCTGGTTTCGCTCCCTCCTTGCAGGACTCCCGCCCAGAGCAGCCTGGGGACAGTGCCAGCAATACGGGCACCAGCTGCCAAACGAAGGGGTTTGCCCACCGCCCTACACGACTCACCTACACTCTCTGTTTTAACCCCTTTTTGACTTTCTACCATTTATTTTTACCCCCTTTCCCTCAAATGACGCAAAACAAACAAACAAAACCTCCTGTCACTGACTCCCACTGGTGGGCTCTGCGCTCATTTTTGGGGGTGTGCAGAGCACCCGGCCTTGAAAGGGTCACTTTCATTAGTCCCCTGGGACCTGGGGCAAGCCCTCAGCCCCTGCAAGTCGGTAATGCTAAGGGAGCAAGTTGGCATCGGCTCTGAGCAGTCTCTTTTGTGTCACGCAGCCCTTTCCCTTTGGCAGAAAAAAAAGGGGAAAAACCCCCGACTGGGTCCCAGCGCCGCTCTTGCCTTTTCTCCAGGGTCTCATGTTGCTTGAACGAGGGGCGCTCTGTCGACTGGACCTCCCTCCTGTGTTCAGCTGTTTGAGCTGACAGCTCCCTTTCTCCTGCCCTGAGAAAGCTTTCGGGGGCTCGGCATGCTACCCCCTCCTGGCACAGGGGTGGAACATGCTCCCACTGAGGTGAGCCCCAGAAGGGTAGGCTTGCTCGGCCCCTGGCCCCGCAGGAGCGGGCCCTGGCTCCCCTGGCCCTCTGCTGACAGCTCAGGGACCTAGTCACAGGAACCACCCCGTTGGTGACTGGCCCAGGAGAAGGAGCAGCGAGGGGTGCCTCCCGGGGCACGGGCACATGGCCTCACTAATGTCAGGGGTCCGGCGGGTATTCCGAACAGCCAGGAAGACTGCTTGGAGGAGATGGAAGGAGACTGGAAGGGCCCCTTCCCCTCCCCCTTCCCTGGGAACTGTCAACTGTATGTTGGCATCATTTTCACCTGCCGTCCATCCCACGCTCCAGATCCTCAAGAATATTAAATTCAATATAAGATGCAAAAAGGTGTCAGGCGTGACGAGCAGTGATGGTCATAATCATTAATCACTGTCAACACCTAGTATTTATCGAGCAGGTAATTACGCAAAGGTCCTGTACCGAGCTGCACAGGCGGGCCTCGCCGAGCCCCGCGCCCGGCCTGCGGAGAGCCGTGGGCTTCCCCCGCCTCGCGGGCAGACGCGGGGCAGCCGGCCCGGCCCGCAGCAGCCCGGGAGCAGCGGCGGAACCTGGCCCCACGCCGCCGGGCCGCTCAGGGGGAGCGGGCGAGCTGTCCCCCGCGGCTGTTCCTCGTTTCCTGCGTCCCTGAGAACCCCACGCTTCTTTTCTCCCTCTTTCTTTCTCTTTTCTCTACTTGGAAGCAATTGGATTATGCTGTTCCTTGACATAATTTTTTTCATGTTTCTTGTGCTTGGAGGTTACAAAGCTTTTTGGATTCTTGGGCTTGGAGTTTTGGTTAAACTAGAAATAATTTTAGTTATTATTTCTTCAAGTATTTCTTCAGTCTCTGTGCTCCTTCGGGCACCCCAATGACGCTGTATCACATGCCCGGAGGGGGCCGCAGCTCTCGGATGCTCTGTTCATTTGTCTTGCCTTGTTTCTCTCCTTTATATATATATATATATATTGGATAGTTTCTATTCATGTGTCATTAATATTCACCAATCTTTTCTTCTGCAATTTATAATCCGTCATTAATCTCATCCAGTGCTTTTCCTCTTACACATCGTAGTTCATATTTCTCCAGTTCAATTTGGGTGTCTTCTTTTTTTATTTATTTTATTTTATATTTTTAAAAATATATCTTTATTGATTTCAGAGAGAGGAAAGGAGAGGGAGAGAGAGAGAAACATCAATGATGAGAGAGTCATTGATCAAGCCCACAACCAGGCATGTGCCCTGACCGGGAATCAAACCCCTATTGCCTGGATCCTAGGCCAATGCTCAACCGCTGAGCCACACCTGGCCAGGCAGGTGTCTTCTTTTTTTAAAAAAATATATTACCCATGTTTCTACTTAACATACACAATCTTTCCTTTATTAAAAAAAAAAAAATCTAGAATGCAGTTATAATTTTAAGGTCCCTTCTGAATTTTAACATCGGGCCAGTTCTGCGTCAGGTTCAATGGCTGCTTTCTCTCCCCGGCAGGGCTTCTGCTTCTCTGTTTCTGTGCACGACTTGTAAATCCTGATGGGATACCAGCTACTTGCCACTGATGTGCTGAACTCTCCAGGGGGACTCTGCTCAGGTGTAACTCTCCCCTCTCGGGTGCTGTGCCCGCAGCTTCTAGCTGTCCTGCTCTCCTGGGACCCTCCCACTCACCCTCACCCTCAGTCAGGGGGTTCGCCCAGCTCCACGCGGGCTCCCCCTTTCTGTGCCATGGGCTGGAGTACCTGGAGCAACTGTGGGGCTCCCCTCATTTGTTTCCTTTTTCAGAGACCACTGTTCTCTGTTGACTAATGCCCAGTGTCTTCAAAACCATTGTTTTCTCCATTGTGCCTGCATTTTAGTGAGTTCAGGAGCAAAGGTCCCTGTTACAACATCTTGGCTGGAAAGGAAAGCGCCGAAGGTTATGTGTTAATGAACGGCTTACAATAGCAGGAAGGGTAACTCATACTAAGTGATCCCTTTGGCTTCAGATGTCTCTCGGGATGACTTAGCGAGGGAGGTGAGGGCACACTCATTGCATATTCATTGCAAGAGATGAAGAACCTTTCCATTTTAAAACATCTTAACATGAAGGTGCAAGGTGCACGAACGTGGCAGAAACACGTTTAAATGCTGATTGACGAATCCTCCTGAACTCCGGGAGTTGCATTTGACACAGGATCGGCGAGCGTGCTCACGGCACACAGGGCCGTTACTGATGACAGCCCGTCTATGGAGCTAATGGAACAAATAATGATTCTGTGAAGTTTCAGAACAGATGGGCAGTTATTTCTGTTTCTACAAAGTCGATGCTCAAGATAAGAGTAAATTCATTTTCTTCTAACCAGGGAATTTTGTTTATGATATGAGAAAACTCATTCCTCATGAAGAACAGGGATTAGCTTGTCATAGGCTCCGAGGGCCTAGAAAACTCCCAGGCAAATGGCAAGCACTTTCTTAGATATTTATTGAATAAAAATGGTATTACCTGTCAATGACAGGAATAGCCAACTGGTGGCCTGCGTATAGTATGCTTCTCATCCACGAAGTGTTCTGTAAAATCAGGACATTTCACATCTCTTTGATAAGGGAAGTTCCCTATTAATAAACGTGGCCCCTTTTATTTATATTTATTAGCTGCGTAGCCTGTGAATTCATTTGCTTTTATAATCCCTTCCTCAATACTTCATCTGACTTAATTTTTTTCATTGAAATGTCTTCCTAATAAAAATAACACCTAGAATATTGTGAGTAGTAGGAAATGCATCATTGGAGCAGGATTGCTCTAAGAGGCGCTTCAAAGTTGTTACTTCTCTCTCTTGATGGTTTAAAGCAGTGGCCAGGACAATCTTGGACGCTACTCCCACTGAAAGCAGGGATCTGTGTCTTCTGCCTCCCCTTGAATCTAGACGGGCTTACGGCTCAGCTGCAGCCAGGAGGATGTGGTGGGAGTAGCTCCGCGGTGCCTTCCCAGGGTGGGTAATTGAAGGTGATGCAGTTTTATCCGCAGTTTGCTGAGACGCCTGCTTTCGAAGCCTAGACCTGCCATGCAAGCAGTTCAGCCCCGCCGAGGCTGCCATATGGTGGGGAAGCCCAGGCCACGTGAAGCTGGGGCTGCAGCCCACGGCTCCACCCGTGGACCCAGCCAACAGCCATCGTCCACTGCCAGGCAGGAGTGACGATGCTTCCGCGTGGTTTCAGATTCCAGCCTCAAGTCATCCTCAGTCCCCAAGGTCTTCTAGGCGAGGCCTCAGACCTTGTGGAGCAGGGACAAATCATTCCGTCTGTGCGTTTTATGAACTTTGATCTACAAAATCTGGAAACATGCAAATGGTTGTTTGAAGGTGCTAAGTCTAAGTGTAGCTTTTCACACAGCAATCAGAACTGGGGCATAGCTATTTCAAAATTTATTTGCAGTAAGTCTACACTAAAGGACACACGCACCTATCTGCACCTCTGTCTGAAAAGTGGGGGTGACCATTTCTATAAGATTAAACGAACAAAAGCATATATGTGTCAATCCCAGTGCCTGCACTTGGTAGGCTCTTGCTTTTAAAAATAGTTTTTAAAAAAAGAATAATTTATGTAATACTGGCTTTTCAGTAGAAATTTAGGAGGGATACTAGTACTAAAATGATTTCATCTCCCCCCCACCCCAAATCCTAACCCCTCATTACCAAATGGAACCAGTGCTGGAGAAATCATTTGGATGCTGGGTGAAAAACTAGTTAAATGGAAAACATACTACAGAAAGGCAGCATTCTAGGCACCTTGGTGAAAGCACAAAACAGGATTTTTTTTATTTTTTTTTTACCCTTTAATCAGCTGTAACTGGGACTTGTAGGTTTTTTAGATAATTGGAAAAGTTAATTAATTCCAGGAATCCTAAAACATTTGCTACCTTAGGTACCTTAAACTCATTTTTACTTAACACATAACACACTCATTCCACCTGCCACGAATATGTAAACAACATTTATAGTTTTTATCTTCAAGACCAAAGCCCTTTTTTTTTTAACGTGCGGATTCCCTAACTGGAGATTCATAGCGCCTTTCTTGCATTAAACCATACCTGTGATACATTGGCTATATTTTTATTTCACTTCTTTAAAGAGGAATGAGAACTTAACGGAACCCAAGAAGCAACTGCGTGCCGACCCCTTTTGTAGCCTTGCAGCCTCATTACATGGCCAGTTTTAAGCCACTCACCAGCTCTTGATTCTTTCTGAAGCATTTAAGGTGGACTTGAACACCCAGGCTCCTCTGTGCACCCCTGTTGCCTAGGTGGCCGCACCCGTGAATTGGTCATGACAGTCCCCTCAGGTCCTCACCATCGTTTGATGTGTGTTGCAGTTAAATTCCATGGCGACATTACAGTGTTCAGTGGGAGGGGAAAGGGGGTTATGACTTTCCACCCTTGCGTGGCAAAGGTGCCAACGAAGACTCCTTGAGTCAGGAGGTCCCTTGCTGGATCTGGAAGGCTGCCGGGGTTGGAAAAGGCAGCCTTGTGGTGCGGGACACTCTCTGCAGATGGGAAGTCATGTGCAAAGCCGGAGCTAGTCAAGTGCAGGGCACACTTAGTGAACGGAGAGCGCTCAGATTTCCTGGAGGCGAGATGTAGCTATAAGGAGGGTGACTCTTACCCTGTTTGCCTGAGACGTTCCTGACTATTCCTGCTGTTCAAGGGTCCCATTCAACGTAGCATCTGTCCCAGATCTGGTGTGGACAGTGACTTATACGATCACCTTACCTACCGGAGAGGAACCAGAAGTACGGATGGAATAGCAGTTATGGTTTCTTGGCTTAGATAGGCACCGGAGAGCCAGGGAAGATTTGGGGAGTGGAGAGAATCAGGACTAAATTCTAGAAGGACTGACTTGGTAGCATGGAGATTATACAGTGGAGGAAAGAGAAGAGAAATTGGGGAGAGTAAACTGAGGTTTCTGGTAAGAACTACTTTAGGAAACCAGCCAGGAGAAGGGCAAGGTTGAGGAAATGCGAGTGAAGGCATGGTCAGGAGCAGAAATTAGAACCTGACGGTAAAGCAGAGGCAAGGTGGACAAAAAAGAAATGGGCAGGGACAAGATTTCCTGTCCTTTCCCTTGGGTCACTTGGTTAATCCAGATCCTTCTGGGATGGGAGGAATGGAAACCGAGCCTTAGGTCTTAAAGCTTTACCAGCTGGGAGATGGGCCCTGTAGGCCTGCGCCACTTTGCCTTGAGAATAAATCGCCGAGCTTCTGTACCCACCCACGTTCTGGAAGATGGAAAAAGTGAGCTAGTCTTAGGGCTTACCTCCACTCTGGATCCACTCCCCATCTTTAGTTCCTCATTGGAAAACCGAGGGAAGGTGGATTTCTTAGGTGTGTTGGGGCCTTCCCTTGAGGGTGGGACCAGCAAAAATAAAAATTTGGGGGGGACAAGCACTCACAGAGGTAATTTCTTTTTTAAGCCAGAACCCCCCCGCCCAGCTCCCTCGTGTAAAAGGCCTTTGAGGCTGTGTTTTCATCTTGGTATCTGGAAACCATGTGGATCACACTAGCTTCTCTATACAGATGTGGGGCGCTTTATATGAAAGACACATGTGTGGCCTGCTTTTAAATCCCCCCACTCCACCTTCAGCACACATTTCCCCTGGTGCTTTTCATCTCATCAGAGAGGCTATTGAATACAATGGGAACTCTCTGGGGCCTTGACTTTTTGGGAGTTTCTCTCTGCGACGTGGGGCTTTCTGAGCCTCGTGTAGGTGTGGGTCTGGGCGGAGCTGGGTCTCTGACACAGGTGTGCACTTTCGCGTCGTCTTTCTGTCGGTAACAAGCGGCTGGCCCCAGGCTCTGCTCTGGGCGGTGTGAGCCCCTTCTCAGCCAAACAACCATTATCAGGTGCTTTTTCAAGCGTGTAGAAATTGTTTTGGATGCTAGAGAACATGTGTTCGGGCGCCATGCAGAAAGTTAGCTAACTCGTTGGAAATCTGGTTCCTAAAGGTAGGGATCAAAACGACTCTGAGTATTTATCAGTGCAAACAGGGTCATTCACCATCGCAAAAACACAGCCAGGAAGGTTTTTGTGCTTTTTTCCTCAGCAAATATTTGACCACCACTTCTATGGCAAGGACTGCTCTAGGCCCTGAGACGCAGCAGTGAGCAAAACAGACAAAAAGGCCTGCCCTAGTGGAGCCTACATTCTAATGAGGCTGAGGGGGAGAGAGAGAGGAGACAATGTAGTAAAGAAAAAATATATAACGTATTAGAGGATGGTAAGTGCTAATAAAGAAAAAAATCAGGGAGGAAAGAAAATGATGAAGGTGAGGGAGCTTGAAGTCGTAGAGAGGCCAGGGATGGCCTCACAATCAGGTGACATTCCAGGAAACAGCCAAAGGAAGCAAGAGGCCGAGCCGTGTCTGGTGGAGGGAGGTCCCAGGCAAAGGGCAGCAAATGCAGAACCCCTGAGATGACATGCTCCGGGAGCAGCCAGCAGGCCAGGTGCAGGAACGGACCGCTTGCCCACAGTGGCTTTTCATGCTTTCTTTGCAAGCGGAGAAAGCCGAAGCTCCGGCCTGACACGGCGGTGTAGCAGTTCCCTGCACCGGCGGGGCTGTCATTAGCTCTAGGAAGCATTTGGAAAATCGAGGGGCTTCACCTCCTGCTTGTCTAAAATACTGTTTTTGCAGCAAATCTTTCCCTCTCCGCCTTATTTAAAATGGTCCTTCTCCCACCCGGAGCTCCCAGTATCCCCCAGTCATTTTCTCCACAGCACTCACTAGCTTATGACAGCCTCCGTGTCACCTACGTATTTCTGTCTCTTTCATGCACTGAGACGTCTGCACTATAAAGCCGGGATTTTTGTCTGCCTTGGTCACCGCTGCCTTCCCAGCGCCTGGAACGGTGCCTGGCACATCGCAGGCACCCAGTAAAAAGGGAATGACCAGTAAAGTTCATATATATTTTCTCGGACATCCCTAGTTACTCCACGGTCATATTTTACTATGACTTTTCATGATTAGGAAGCCCCAGGTAGAGAGCCCCACCTGAGCCTCCTTCGGATCGAATCCAATGATGATTCCAGAAAATAAACAGAAGAGCAGGCAGGCTGGTGCTGGCCCGGCCTCTGCTGAGTTGGGACGGGGGCCGCATTTGTATTACTCAAGCCCGGCAGCATCCCTGGGGAGGCGGCAAGGTAACCCTGAGGCTCTGCAGGTCTTTTCAATATCTTGGATTAAATGAACTGTGAAATATTTGTTTTATTAGAAGAGCCTGGGTTTGTTTCTGAAGCCTTAAATTGTGTCTGTTCTGGGCAGCTGATATGTAGAGAGGGGAGCATGCACAATGCTTAGGGAACTTCTCCCATCGTTTGGGGGTCTGTTTTCAGGGGCCCCTCCCGCTTCTCCTCCAGAACCAGCATTCTCTTTGTTGGTAAAAGGCACTGGGGAGAGATGGGGAGGTTACTGTGGCTAAAGGCCTGTGTTGAAGGGCCCCCCCGAGCACTGAGTGCAGTGGGAACAAGGGAGTTCTTTTCGCCTGCGTGGCGCAGCCCACAAAATCTCCGACGGGCAAGTGCGTTAAGTGAGGACAGGACTGGGCTCAGGGAGAGTCAGCTCCCGAAGCCGGGAAACTAGAGGACTTTATGGGACTTGAAAGGGAAGCCCCTCATGGGTGCAGATATCGAAAGTACAATTGCACGGCCCCTCCTGCCAAGGGCACTGCTCGTAAACCCCATCTCCCACCTGCGTGCGGGAGAGCGGCGGGCCTCTGAGCCTCACGAGGGAGGCCCCGCTTTTTCCGCCTGCTGCAGACTTGCCATTGGCTCATGTGTGAATTTGCGTGTGTGCACGAACGTAGTGTGGAGATGTGAGTGTGCAAATGCGCGGGAGAGGTGCGGGCGTGTACGCTGTCCTAGCGGCCGAGTGTTCAGCCCTGGGGAGGGAAGAAAGGACGGGTTTCGTTGTTAGCTCAGAGGATTCTAAAAGTTTTCAATCATTTTTTTGCTGCCCAAAGGTATCCATGCATCATTTGTGTAGTTTTTAAAAACGGCAAAATAATTGTAATTGGCGAATGAAGTCACTAACCCAGGACAAATGGGCTGATGTTTCCTTTCCTGCTCTGCCCCACTCCCTGCCCAGCTGAACCGTAAACGGTAGTGGACTGGGGAGGGGACTCTGATCCCATCGCGTAGGAGTCATTGCTTCTCCAGGGCTTCCGACCTGCTTTCCTACATCTACGTACCGTTCTTTTCATGCTGAGCATTGTCCTTAGAATACATGCTCTCCCGGCCCTTACGATCCTCAGTTTCCAAACTGCGCTCATCCATTAAGGCCTATATTCTGAAATCTCCTCCCTGAAGCTTTCTCCTTGTTCGCCATCTATCTTATCCATCCGTCCGTCCATCAGCCTTTACTGAGTGCCTACTGACTCCCAAACCCGGTGTGAAATTGCAGGTAACACACATCTCATTCTTGCTCTCTTGAAAGCAATATTATAAATGGAAGACAGAAAATATATGATCAACCAAAGGAGTGGATATAAAATTTAAAATTGTAATGAACGCTAGGAAAAAAGTAAACATGGTGTCTTGATAGAGTGTAATGAAACAATATCCAAATTAAATAGGGTGGCCAGAGATGGCATTTATTCTAAGACATAAAATAAAAAATATGAGAGGCATGTTGGAGGATGGAGAGGGGACATAAAAATGTTTTATGGGGGCAGCAAAATATCTGATCTCTTCAGCTTCTGAAATCCTTCTGTATTTGCTTATCACATTGTTCATGGCACTTATCACGCCTGTGTTCACAGTCTTGATTTTCAGGTTTGGGGCAGCTTTCAGTTCTCTATCCTGTAGTAGGAACCAGCATATTGAGTTAAGCATCTGTGAACTTCAAAGCAGAAAAGAGTCCCCTTGTGTTATCTCAAAGACATCTTAAATTCCCATCAATCCACTCTCTGGAGAGTCTCTAAAGACACAGAGATTATTTCCAAAATGGTCTTCAGGACTGAAGATTAAAATGTTTTTACTTTTCCAAGTTGCCCCTCTGTTAGATCTTTACTGTGAATTAGGAAAGAAAGATCACCATTATCTATAAACCCAATTGCGGTTGGGTAGAATCGATCCTTATACAAAATTTTATTTAAAATCACTTAAAGTCCTGTCAAAGAGGAAGTACTTTTCCCCTCTTGTGTTCCCCTCTTGCTCCTGTTTTTGTGCTGTTGTTTTAAGAGGAAAGAGAAAGTATATTTTGGTAGACGAGAAATTGTTTTCTTTAGTGCAGCCTATAGACTATAGAACATATCCAGGCTATAATCACCTCTCCATCCCTCTAAATTGAGCTGGTGCTATTTTACTGACTTAATGAGTTGTTAGTCATCTTGACTTTTCCCAAATGTCTGGCCTTGAGGCATGGAAAGGTTTTTATTTTCTAAACCAGAAACCAGAAAAATATCTTTGCTCTCTCCCTCAGGGATATAGCATCTTCAAGACTAAGGCATTAGAAAAAATAACTAGAGTTTCGGAAACATGTGGTGGTCAGAATAAAGTGGAAACCACTTGCCATCTCTGGGAAGTCATAGGATCCTAGAGTTAGAGGAACATAAACAGACAGAAACCTGCTTTTTGGACTGTTTTAAAGATGTCACAAGAGGAGTAAAACCTGAAGAGACCACTTGTTCAGAACATTGCTTACGGAAATATTGAAAAATGGAGCAATGATTATCCAGGAAATTTCAGGAATATCATGTGCAGCAGAATGAAGCCCTGACCACCAAAGAAGGACCCCTTGGCCAACCGGGACAGAGAGGTCCTGATGGACGGACTTCCCAGGAAGGACTGCCAACAGCTGTTGCTCTGGAAATGAGGATTCATCTGATCGAATGCCCTGGAAGCAGTAGCCACGGTGTTAACCATCTGTCATGACTTGATTGGCAAATGGAAACCACTAGAGAAACAACATTACTGTTTACTGGGCATAATCAAAATAGAAGGTCTTAGTGTTCAAAGAACATAGGAAGAAGCAGCATTTGTTGAGGCCTTATGTTTCCTGAGCTTAGTTGCTTGGTTGGAAAATAAACCATTGTTTCTTCAATTGGGACTATTAATTTTAAAGCAAAGTGTGTTCAATCATGTAGGAGATAGAAAAATGTTTATTACTAAAAGTAAAATAAATGGCCTTGGCCAGGTAGCTCGGTTGGTTAGAGCATCGTCCTGAGATGCCAAGGTTGTAGGTTCGTTCAGGGCACATACGAGAATCAATCAATAAATGTATAAATAAGTGGAACAACAAAGCTCTCTCTCTCTCTCTAATCAATAAATAAAAGTGAAATAAATAGAAGTATCATGGAGCAGTTGTTTATAAAAAATAAAAATAAAAAGATTTCATTTAGATGAAGTCTGTACCCAGTGCAGTAATTTATTTACAACAGCTCTAAAAACGATCCTGTGTCTCACTGACACATGAATATTTCCCTTGATGAAGACCATAGCACCCCCTAAGAAAGACCATTCTGGTTTTTAGTTATCTCTGGGTATTGGAAGTTACCTGTTCATAGCAGTTTCATCCCATAACCTTCAATGAGGCAAAACCTACCTCTCTAACATCTTTCCAGCAATCCTGCGAACATGTCTGATCTGCGGCCTAACTAAAAAAAATTGGGCTTTGACTCAGAAGGTTTGAATTATGGCTCCGCAAGTTGGTTGATCTTGGACAAGCTTTTAATTTCTGTGCCTCGATTTCCTCCTCTACAAAATGTAGATAGTCACCTGTCTTAATGAATTGTCACTTGCCCAGGCTTGTTGCGCCTGTGGCCTCAGCAGTTCTGAAAATGATTTGGTTCGCACACTCCTTGGCCCCTTGGTCTCCTTGGTCGGATTAATCGTGGTCAGACCCTGGTAACGGTTTGAGATTCAACGGGAAAGCAGGGCCACTGTGACAGTTATGGACCGCAGAGTTCACTTGGGATTGGACCTTACGGAATGTGGCAGGGGCTGGAGAAGTAAGCTCCAGAAAGGGGAGTTGCGGGAGTAGAGAAAAGTCACTAACCAGCTCTCCCAAAATATGCACACAGGGGAGCCGGTCACAGCTTACGGGTAAATCTGGGAAGCCTGGTGCTTCCAGCTGCGAGAGTGGGGCCACAAAAGGGACCCGGCAAAGACATTTCTGGAGGCCCGTGGTCGGGAAGAGCGGTGTGCAGGGAAAAGCGAGGAGAGGCTGGAACCCGTCCACCCCTTGCTCTGTCTCCCGCTTCGTCTAAACCGACGAACCTCAGAGCACCGGCCCCGAGAGCTCTGAGCGGCCCCGCGCAGCTCCCCCGCACCCGGGACGTGCCAGGCGCGGCAGAGACGCTGGGGCTGAGCAGCCCAGGGGCCCGGCCAGCCGGAGGTTGGCTCTGTCATCGCAGTGAGACGCACTTTTAGGGGGACAAGGTTCTCTGAGGGTGTCTCAAGGGATGGCGACGGGCCTTTTCCAGAGGCAGAGCTAGGGTTGGCACGGGTGGGAATGTAACTCGCTTGTATGAACCCCCTCGGGGACGGCCAAGGGGGAAGCCAGAGGGGGCGAGAGGGCGGGCGACGGCAGACTGTGCCCCAGCCCCTGCCCGGGGAGCCCTTCACATTCCACTCGTTTTGTTCCCTAACTTTCCTTTCACAGCCCCGTGACGGCAGTTTCTCCTTAAGTGCATTTTTTCCTTTGGGATTAAATCTTTTATCTTTGTCTTGACTTGGGTATCAGTAAATGTTCAGCAGTAAATGAACTGTTATCTTTTGTGTACTAAGGCACGAGGTTGTTTAGAATAATTAAATCCTGGGGTGTCTCCTAAAGCCATCTCAGTGCTGATACTCTTTTCATCTAGGTGGTAAAAGCCAGACATACATTAATGAACACACATCAAATTGTCTCATGATAACTCGAAAAATTATGAGAGACTGTTATCAGGAAAATAAGTTAGACTCCTCCTCTCCTATAAATAAAAAGGTTTTTTTCTATTTTCAAAGCAGATCAAAGATCAGTGAGTAGGCCCATTTTTCTATTTGATTATGGAAGACATATGATATATTTATTGTTTCTAAGATTTGTTCTTTAGGGCCGATTTGTCAAAAGGACAGCCTGACCTGTGTCTTCTCTGCATGGCAAGCTGAATGCCAAACGAGTGTCTCCTTCATTCCAAAGACACCATTCTGTTCAGTTTAGGCGGAAGATGGCGCCGCTTAACTTAGCAGCAGGAAATTGCTTGACTGGGTGGACAAGCTTATGTCACAGACCTCTGTAGAGAAGGTAAGTTTTGATGTCTGTGGCCGTTAAAGCAATAGTCCCAACCTGATTTCCAACGATTATTGCCCAAATGGGAACATTCAAGTGCTGGGATTTCCTTATAAAAGTTGTAACTCTAGAAAAGTCACATTAAAACACAAACACACACACAACACGATTAAAGGTCTATACAAAAGCCAGCAATGTAAATTCCATATTGCTCTGGACTTGGGAAATAGCAGATGGAATGTATTGGAAGGGCTGAGGGCACAGATGTCTTCTTGGCTGGCGTTCAGAGTGAGAGAAGAAGCTCATTTTGTAGCTGAGTCTGGGATAGGAAAGATCCAGACACACGAGGGCCGAAAAGTCAAGTGCACAGGTTTCATGAACAATTTTTTATGACAATTATCACAATATCTAGGCAACAAGTTATGGTTTGAAAACATGGTCTTCTAACTGATTCAAACTCATGTTTTGAGTGGGAAAAGCTCTTCAGTGGTGTCTGAGCTACATGAAGTGTCTTAGCTCTTCTCCTGACAGCAGTATTGCTATAGCTCTGGCCGAAAGAAAGCTCACCCCGTGGAAGCCCCAAGCCCTTTGCTCACTGCAAACACTGTCTCCATGATGTTTAATAAACGGATGGGTGTTTAGTGTGTCTGCCTTTCCTTTAAAAGTTAAACACGATCAGCTGCTGAACTTGGTTTAGGGACCACACGTATTCCTAAAAAAGAAGCCATGAAAAATAACGAACTTCTATTCTTTAGTTTTTGTTACAAAATGTATGCACACTTACTGTGTACAGACAGAAAAAGTTTAAATCCTCAGGAATCCTATCAGAAAACAAAGCTAACATTTGATAATAAAACGTTTGAGTTACGTGTGGAATACTGCGTGGTCTTTCTCACATTCTTGCTGTTTTCTTCCAGCATAATGTTATAGGGGTTGTTCTTTGTCAATACATACAGGTGTAAATTGCCAATTTTAATGGATGCTTATATCTTATTTAATCTAAAATTTATCTAATTTATTCACTGTTGTTTTTTATCTATCTATCTATCATCTATCTATCTATCTATCTATCTATCTATCTATCTATCTATCATCTATCTATCTATATCTATCTATCATCATCTATCTATCTATCTATCTATCTAACATCTACCTTTAATAACATAACAATAACTATGCACATACTTCTCTATATGGTTCTCTGATTATTTCTTCGGGTTTTACTCCCAGAAGTGGAATTGCTGGGTCTGCATGAATTTAACTTTTGATAGGAATTGCCAAATCGCCTGCCAAATTTTCATACCCATCAGACTCCCTTCAACAGGGTGCGAGAATGCTTTTTCCCATGTGCCCCCTGACACTGGGTAATATCAACCTGCTTAATCTTTGCCAGGCTGAGACGCTAGAACAAAGGCAACATCAACACTCGTTTGTTGCTCTTACTTTTGTATTTAAGGTTCTTGTTGAGCTTGTTACATGTTAATTAGCCCTTTGCAGAGGACATTATGAATTTTCAGACTATGAACTTTCATTTATTGTGTTTGCACTTGGTTTGCATTTTAAAGAGATTATATGACAATAGCTTAGAAGTTAGCAGGCCTGGCGTTTAGTCCTGCCTGACACTAGCTAAAAAAATTAGTTACTATTTCTCTCTAGATGCACCTTTAAAATGGAAGCAACTGTCATCAAGCAAAGCCACAGAGACTTCGTACTTTCTTCTATTGTATCATTGGAAAGAAGAGGTTGTGTGTTTGCTTCTTTGGGGTTTGAGTTTTTGTTTGTTTGTTTTTAAAATTTATGTTCACTTCTGTAAAGGCAGCCTATAAAATGGCCCCAATGACCCCACTTTCGGGTGTTGACATCTTGTGTAACCTCCCCAGAAGTGTGAACTGGACCTACCGACCCATTTCCAACTAACAGAATACAGCAGGAGTGATAGGACACCACTTCCAGGAGCGACAGATTACAAACACTCCGGCTTCCATCTTGCTCAGCCTCTCTCACCGTCGGTCGCTCTCCCTTGGAGCCCTAGCTGGGGGGCGTGAGCTGTCCTGTGGAGCAGCTCTAGAGAGGTCCACGGAGCAAGGAACTGATGTCTCTGGCCAACAGCCAGCGAGGGCCTGCCAACAGCCTCTGAGTGAGCTGAGAAGCAGACCTGCCCCCACCCAACCTAGAGCTGACGGCAGCCCCATCCCCACACCTGACTGCAGCCTCGTGAGAGACTCCAGGTGGAGGCACCCAACCAAGTTGTGCTCAGGCTCATGGCCCTAAGGATCTACAGGAAAATAACCATTTGTTGCTTTAAGCCACCGAATTGTGGGGCGATTGGCTCTGCAACACTAGATAACTAAGAGGATTCCTGAGTTAGCCTCTTGGCAGGTTAACCTCTTGGTGCTGTGCGCTCTGCCTCTTGCCCCTGGCTCCTCCACGCAGCGCCCTCTGCCACCACTGGTCACCACCTGGAACTTGGAGGCCCTCCTCTCAATGCACTTGGCCTATCCTAGCAGAAAGGTTGGGGAAACCTACACTCTTGTATTAACCACGTATTTTATTTTCTGTAATTTGATGCTTTGGCATCTGGGGCCTTGCTGACTCCAGAAGGACTACCTGTCCAATGATGTGGTTGGGAGTATGGGCTTTAGATGGGTCATTTTTCATTTTAAGAGTGTCCCTTACAAATGCAAAATAACCCATCTAAAGCCCACACCCCCAACCACATCATTTATTGGGCTCTTACACCCCAGGCCACTTACTTCTCTACCCTAATCACCCCAGGGCCAGGTACCAGACAAGTAGAAGACCCTGTACTCCAAAGTCCGCTGAAATGATTCAAACTAGCCCACTCTCAACCTGTTTACCCTGCAGCGCTCATTTCTTCCTGCATAAACCACAGTAAGACTCTCGTCCACAGTTTCCCTCTCTCTCTCTCTCTGTCTGCCTCCTGATTGCCGCCCACCCCCTCGCCCCTGCTTCCCCAAGTGGTCCTGCTCCCCTCCAGGGCCTGTCCTCTCCTCTTGAAATCTCAGTGCATGGCCAATTATCTTTTCCAGGGCAGTTGTCTTCCCATCCGTTGGCCTTATCATGCCTGAATAAAAATGACAAAACCTATAGTAAAACAACTCCCCTTATCCGTGCTTCCCGGGTTCCCTGCGATGCCTCCTCTCACGCGATTGAATGGTTTGGGTAAACGACAGACTCTGAGGACACAGAACCTAAGCAGATGCTATTAGAAGAGGCGCCTTTAGCTAAAACGCGGTGAGAAACTCTTCTGCAAGCGCACTTGGTGGGTGCAGGTTCCTTTGCCTATTAAAACGCAAATCAGCCTCAGTTGTCCTCTGTTTATAAGACTCTGTGTTAGGCTCAGCAGCATTTAAGGAATGGGGCTCATTAGAGAGCAGGCCACCCTCTGATGGTTACCCCGAGTTACACTAAGACTGATCTAAAGCTCTGAAAACACGATTTTGAAAATCAAATTAGTTGCCGCTGTACCCCCTTCCTGCCTCTGCCCCTGCGAGTGAGAGGAGGGGAAGAAAGAGGCCCGACTCCCGTGGTTTTAGCCAAAGGGTTAGAGCAGGAGATTCACGAGGGCCCGCTCAGCCCTGACGCCTGCCTGCTCGTTGTGGGCTGGCTCTGCGGGCCGTGGGCCGAAGAGCGTGGTGCCGTTCGCTCGCCTGCTGTCATTGTTGGTGTTTGGGTTTCCTGTCTTTTTGGAAAAGCAGCGCTCCCGTTTGCGTGGCCCATGATCCTGCCCCAAGGCCCTATTTTCAAGTGAGGTGGGAAGACGTGCGAACATACTTTACGTAGACGGCCTTCCAGGTTTCCTGCGGGCCTGCTTTCCTGGGCAAGGCCTCATCTTCTGTCTGTAAGGAGGCGCACTGTGAAATCATTCCAGAGCAGAAAAAATGCCAGGCTACGACGCTTTCCTCAGGGACAATCCAATTTTGTCACAATTTGCCTCCAACGAGCTTATTTGTCAATATTGCATTGTATCTAAAGATGCTTTTAGCCACTCTTCTTTGTCTTAGGTTGAGCTAAATAGAATGTAATTTCCTAAGTCACCAAAACATGGGGAAGATAAGAAAAAGTGCCTTGCTCTTTGCTCTGCGTCTCAGCTGGGAGGTGCAAGGAGCTGCGCTTCCCGACCGTCGGTCATTTCTGATTCTAAAACTGCTTCCGTAAACATTAAGGTATTCTGAGAGCTTATGTTCGTTTCTATTTCTTTTTTCTGAGGCTCATCTCTGTTTAAGGAACTGCCTTAAATGCCGCTCTTACCCCACCGAGGGAGAGAACTCTTGAGTTGTCGTGTGTGTCGCAGATGCACCTAAGTGCGATGGCAGCAGGACTTCTGGAACCCGGAACGCCATCAAAACATTGAATTGTTAAGGGAGTCCCAGCATTTCAGAGGCTGACCTTGAAGTTTCCCAAAAGTGAACTGATCCACTGGAACAAGTACAAAGCCGGCTTTGGTGCTGAGTGTAAATTGTTGAAACGGGACTGAATAGCATCTGCCTTGTAGAATGCCTTAATCAGCACTGTGAAAAACGAAAGTTTAACGATCCACTACAGTGGCTTCTAAGTAAAGGATACACAAAGGGTGACAGAGCTTCTTGCACGGTTGTAACTGATGCCATGGAAAATGTCAAGAACCATCTGCCTCAAACTTCTCCAAACTGTCATCAAGTATTCTAATCCAGTCAAACGAGGTACAGCTAGAACAACCTATGGAACTTGCTGAAGGCTTATCAAAAGAGTTGTAAATAAAGAAGAAAAAAAGCCATCAACTGTGTAGCCGCAGATTGCAGCCAGCTTGCCTGTGGCTTTGAAATTCAATCCCGTTTCTCTAGTCTGACAAACTGCACTAAACAGCAAAATGGATTTTTACTGCTCTCAGCCATTTTCACTTTAGTTGCCATCAGGAGATGAATACACAATTTCCTAATAGAATTAGAATCATGATTTATTTTTTAAAAATGCACAGTATGGTTCGGGCTTCCCCACTGAGTCCACGAGTGGGTGCAGAGGCGCTAAGCACGGCCTTTTCGTCGGGAAGCGGCCACTTGTCCACTTACTCGCTGAGCGATGTTAGGCAAGTTGCTGGATTTTTCTGGACTTATTTTGCTCATCTAAGAACTGAGATAATTATGATTACCTAGATGATAGACGCACATGAGCCTGTGCTTGTGCAATTTCTGAAACATTAAAGCCAAGCTTGGCAGGGACAGGTAATGCTCACGGAATATCCCAGGCTCCTTTGCAGCAGAGCTGAGGGCCGTGTCACTAGTCCTTGCCAATGGACTGTTAATAGAAGAAATAAATGCATGTCATTTCTGAGCCAAGATATTTAACTGCCTGTGAGTCTCTTGCAGTCTTTCCCCTTCCTGCTAGGGCAACCTGTGTTCCAGACAGGACAGTGACAGGATAAAGGAGGGCCGCTGGTCCCTTCTTGGACTTGTCCATGAGAAAGAACTGGGTCTTTGTTGGGTTTAGCTATTGACGTTCAGGGTAAAGTTGTTATAGCAGAGCGAGGCTTAATGCATAAGTCAGTAAGCGTTGGTATTTATAATGATAGACATGCCATAAATGTGTGTTTAAATGGCATGTAATCCGACTATTCCATTCTCTTCTTCAGTATTTCAAACTTAATAAACTATACACTAGGGTAAAATATTGTTAAAGCCACAAGGATAGTTTTACAAAAGGGCCTCTGAGAAGTTAGAAGAAGAGACTCATTTTGACTGGGAGCTCTGGCAAAAGCGCCATGGCTGTGGAGCCCCTTCAGGTAGCCTCAGAAGATAGGCAGTATTGAAGTAGGTAGGTCTAGGGCTGGGGAGGGCACTCCTGGCCCCCCCCCCAGGAAGAACAGCACTCAGTCTTTAGGGGGAAAAAGGCAAAATAGGAATGACCAATATACATAAGAAAAGATATTCACTCTCAGTAGCTTCAAAATAAATCAAAATGAAAACAAGGAGCAAATAGTCTTTTTTCACCCATCAGATTGGCCAAAAGAAGAAGACAGGTAATATCCGAGGTAGGTGACTGACAGGGTGGGGATGTGCACTGTCACTGACCCCCAGTGAAGGGGAACTTGCTACATTCCTGAGCATTTCGGCAATAAATATCAAAAGCTTTAAAAATGTGCTTACATTTCACCCAGTGACTTCACAAAGATGATTGTATGGAGAAATTCATCACAAAAAATTTAAATAGTAAAAGCAAAACAGTCTGCAACAACAGAAAACCACCTTAAAGCCCACCAGTAGGCAATTGATTAAAATACTATAGCACATATCAGAACACCAGAATATTATATTAATTTAAAATGTTATATAAATAAACCAACTAGCATAGAAAGAGCCATAATATATAGTTAAATAAAAGGGATGCTTTAAATCCTTGTGGACTATATGAGCCCATTTATGTCTTTATTTATGAAGTTATATATTGTCTATATTATATTTTTAGAACTTTGAGTTGTAATTTATAATGTGTAATTATATTTGCATATATATTATATTATATATATATTTATTTGGACTTTTTGATTGGCATATACATGTATATCCTTTCCAAATTTTTATATATCAACATTTTAACAGATTATGTTTGGGTGTTTTAGGTGGTAAGATTATAAATGAAATTTAACTTTAGCCTTATTTTCTTAACTCTTTCCTTTGTGTATGTGTTACTTTATAATAATTAGAAAGCTGTTTCTAAAATAAAGAGGGAGGAACTGTTCAGGAATGACTTTCCTGCTTGAACATGGATAAAGGGCTCTTATAAGGTCTTCATTCCGTGTGATGGAAACAATTTCTTACAGCCTGGTTGTGTCTGCTCTTATAAGGAGATGTGCTATGAAATGGGCTATTTCTTACTTATGTAAATCACTTTGCATTGAAAAACACTGCCTAGCAACTAAAAAAAATAGTTTTTATTTTTTTAGTATTATCTGTCACTTCTCTAAAAGTAATTTCACCTCTAATTTTTTAACATATACAAATTGTTTTGACAGGTCACAATAAAAAAAGAGAAAGAGAGAAAAAGATGGATTGATATTTCATGAGCGAGAAGACCAGAAAGCTCTTGCCTGGCCCGGTGGGGCGGGGAATCCCTGACTTCGTTTACCAACAGCTCCGGCCTGCCGAGCGCCTTCCTCTCGCTGGCGGGCGCTGAGCGTTTCTGCACAATGTCGCATTTCACCCTCGCCACGATCCTACGGGGTCAGTTCAATTCTCATTCCAATTTAATAGGTGAGAAGACTGAGTTGAAGCCATTAAGTAATAACTTCGTTAAGTTCCTTAAGTTCCAGTAACTTACTGAGGTCCCGTGGCTCAAGAAGTGGCAGAGTCATTGTTTTGCCTGATAATTGAGAGACGATCAGATTCCAGATGGTGGAACAGCCTGGCGCATGGGAAGGGATCGGATTAGAAATCGGATGAATCTAGGTCATATTGCCACTAATTCTTGGTAAATTTCTTCCTCTTGGGTTAGAATAAATGTGGCAAATAGAACGTCCACGTGTCTGCACACTCGCAGAAGAGCCCGGGAATAAAAGCTGTGTGTCTATACATCCATCTGTCCATCTGCATGCGCACAGCAAAGACAGCGAGGGGACGAAGAGGCCGCGGCCGAGGTCAGGGCGTTTCGGGAGCCCGCAGGCCCACCGAGGAGCGGTTGGGTTAGCAGAGCAGAGGGAGCTGAAACCCAGTACTTGCAGCAAAGGGCATGGATGAAGCGAGGGTCTTGCCCTCCCACTCAGGCCAGCGCTCAGGGGGGAAGGCGTCCCCAAGAGTATATATGCATTTGTCCCCTTGTTGTTTCTCCCAGGGCCTTGTAATCCGTTTCGCAGAATTCTTACTTTCCAGTGCATTACTTGATGATTGTTTACTTTTTCTTGCTTTCTCATTTTTTTGTGTCAAATTTAAAAGTTCGGAATTTTTTAAATTATGAAAGTGATCATCTTTACACTGCAAGAAATTCAAGTAACACAGCAACGTAGAAAGTAATAAAGGAATTCCTTCACACCTCCATGTGACTCTCTAGCTGTGCTATCTGGTACAGTGTCCACTAGCTCCGTGTAAATACTTCAATTTAGATTAAGGAAAATAAGCTAAAATTAAAAATCCAGTCCCTCAGTTGCACTAGTGGCATCTCAAGTCCCCCTGTGGTCGGTGGCTACTGTATTGAACAGTGCAGAAGTAGATCATTTCTATGATCACAGACAGTATGTAAGACACTATTGCTCTAGAGGTATTTACTGCTAACAGTTCATTGTAGAAATTTTCAGCTTTTCAAATTGCTCGTGGAAATAATAATACTTCATGCCACACGCACGTACTCACGGTTCTCCACAGTCTAAGAAAAAGCCAGGCTGCTTTGCTCTCCCCTCTCCCTGCTCCCAGCTCAGCTTCCCAGAAGCTCCGACTTAAAGTTTTTAAAATTAAATTATGCTTTATGCATTGTAACAAACTAAATCCTACAGAAGCACAGGAAGAGCAGCCCTGCCCCTCCAGTCCTACGACACAGACAGAATCCACTGAATGCCTCGGGCTGGCTCTTCGGTGGCTGCTTCCACGTCTCGGTCTCTCCATGTACCACTCGGTCAACAGCTGTTCGCTCCTCAACCGGGAAGGTGAAGGTGAAGCTCGCCCATATCGACCCCTCTTCCTGTTGGAAATTTATGTTATTATACGTATTAGTTGCCTCTCTAACTCTAAATAACATTGTTTAACCTCTGTTTTCGTATTTCATCAACTTTCCTCTGACTGATAAAACCATGGTAACTACTCTTCGGCCCCCCATGCATCCCCCCACTTCCAGGCCCACCTCTGTTGCCATTCTTACCCACACATGGCGTATTCTGTGTCCCCACCAAAGCTGAGTTTTCCATGCTTTCTTCTTTTCACTTTAAAAGTTCGAAGTCAATTAGCAATATTTATTTGAAACAAAATATGTGGCCTTGAACTAAATATGTGCTAAGGCCCCTACATTTTCATATTCTGCAACCTACTTTTAGGTAGACTGGATGTCAGACCACCTGATAGAAAGTCATCTCACTCAAGTGAGGGGGTCCCGCAGTGTGTGTGTGTGTGTGTGTGTGTGTACCTATGTACTTGTGTATGTGCAGTGGTGTTTGCATGGGTAAGTGCTCTTCTCCCCCTAATCATGTCAGGTAAGGAGGTGCCTGTTTGGGGGCTTTGGAGGTCCCTGGGAGATAAGCTACAGCAGAGTGATTCTGGTCCCTTTGATTGTGTGCAGGCTTCCCATCCAGGGTCTTTGTTCAGACACGGTGTCTCTGGCAGGGCCTGGGGGCTGTGGATGCTGCTTAGATTTCTGATCTTCCAGAGTTTAAGAGATTCCCTTGACGGAGGTAGAAGCCCATGGACTAAAAGGTACTGAGAGTAAAATTTCAATCCCAGAGATCTTTGTGGCTGCATGGGGACATCTGTATTACCTAAGTCTTTGAAAGTTGATGCAAGTTGTTGATAATTTCAATGACAACATTGGATTGCCTTTAAAAGACACTGCTTGGAAGGGAAGAACTAACCAAAAGCTAATGTTGGAGCTCACTCTCAGGCTGCTGGGAGGCCCCCAGAATCTCATTGGCAGTCTCTTTGGAAGATCAGTTCCCTATGTCCATTAAACCAAGATTAAATTAGTTTGTGGGAGCTGCTCTTAGCATTTACACTATTACATTATGCATGATTGCTGACTGCACATTGCAGGGACAAACTACACTGAGCTCCATTAGTGATTTTTTAGGGCTGTGCTTAACTTGGAAATGGATTGATTTTGTGTAGGTTAATGTATAGCAGGGATGCTACCCTGTCCTTAAAAATACGCTCTTACGTTTGATATCAATAGGGAAGCACTCTTTGGGGATTATGGCTCATTTTAAAAGGATAAATTATGCAGATTGCATGATTAGAGAGCACTAAGCCCTAGGAGAGTCTACTGTAATATCAGGATAGATAGCACTCCCCTCCCCCACGCCTTGAAGAGGTCAGGGTACTTTATTTACTGTGTTTTCCACCAGGAACTTCCCATCGCGGGTAAAACGATATCTGCAGGGTTATCCAGCAATCAGGGCAGAGCCAAAACCTGAACCCATATCTTTTTAAATCTTGGTTGTGAGAAACAGAAGACTGGATTTTTAGGGACTTCAGATCATTTTTTTCCATTAGGGGGCCACACCCATTCTTTCTGTTCTTTCTAGAACCAAGCAAAGTGCCTGGGATCGTGAAGGTGTTGGTACATACTTGCTGAATGGGACTGAATGTAATTCAGTTTCCTCATTCTATAGAGAAGGTGACTGGGACACAGTGTAAACATTTAGTTAAAATGTACTTTTATTAAAGTGTACCTGAGGCCACGTACAAAGACCAAATAGTCGCTGCCCTCTGGGAGCTGAGGGTTTGGGGGGCAGCAGACCACGCTCAGGAGGTGGGGCGCAGTCGGGAGCCGTCGGAACGGGTGGCCGGGGAGGAGCCTCCCTGCCAGGAGAAGGAGCTGGCTTTGTCCAGGGCTGTCCGGCATTCAGGGGCAGGAGCGGGACCCACATTCGCTCCTCTTGATTCTCCAAACGGCACCAGCCACCTGTCACTCGACCTCACTTTCCTTCCTTCCTCAGGCCTGGGGTCTCTGTTGCTGCCCTTACTGGGAGAACGTCCACCGTAGGCCTTGCTTTTTATTAGTAGTTTTTAATTAGAAAAGGAATACATTCTATATATGTTTTTAGAACTAAAGGACATACAGAGAAAAATAAAATCTCTCCTCTTGTCTATTTTCCCAATCTCGAATGCCTAGCAGTTCCTTATACATCTTCCCAGAATATTCTGTGTGTACAAGAAGACTGCTATACAGGTGCCACCAAGCAGCTCGTGCTGCTCAGGGACTTGCTTTGGTTAACTTGATAGCAAATCACATACAGCCTTCCATGACTGTACAGATCTGCCTCGGTTCTTCAGAAACTGCTGCACAGTATTGGATGCCTCTGATGTGTTCAAGCACCCCTCCAGTATGGAACACTGAGCATTTCAATTTTTCATATATATACAGATGCATAATACATTTCTCATATACACATACATATAAGCACTATATGTATATTATATATAATATTATGTATAATATGTATGTACTATGAACCTATTATTATATATATACTATACACCAACTATGTATGTTGTGTGTGTGTGTATATATATATGGAGGAAAGATACGACAGTGAGTTCTATACACTCAGAAGTCATGAGAGTGCTTGTCTCAAAAGAAGGAATGAGGAAGAAAACATAAGCTATTTTGCATTTACCTGTAATATGTTACCTTTTAGAAATATATGTATATAGCAAACAAGGTAGATACATTGGCAGTTATTATATTATCCTTTGTGATTTCTGCATCTTTCCATGCTTCAGTTTAGAGAGATAAAAATTAAAACCACAATGAGGTATCACCTCACACCTGCCAGAATGGCTCCATCAACAAATCAACAAAGAACATGTGCTGGCGGGGTGTGGGGAAAGGGGACCCTGGTGCACTGCTGGGGGGATTGCAGACTGGGGCAGCCACTGTGGAAAACAGTATGGAGGGTCCTCAAAAAATTAAATATGGAGCTGCCATTTGACCCTGTGATCCCACTTCTAGGAATATATCCTAAGAATCTGGAAACACCAATCAGGAAGAATATATGCACCCCATGCTCATAGCAGCACAGTTTACAATAGCTAAGATCTGGAAGCAGCCCAAGTGCCCATCAGTAGATGAGTGGATAAAAAAGCTGTGGGACATTCACACCATGGAATACTACACAGCTGTAAAGAAGAAGGGTCTCTCACCCTTTGGGACAACATGGAGGGACCTGGAGAGTATTATGCTAAGTGAAATAAGCCAGGCAGAGAAAGACAAATATCCCATGATCTCACTCATATATGGAATCTAATGAACAAAATAAACTGATAAAACAGACCCAGAGGCATGGAAGCATGGAACAGACTGAGGGATCTCAGAGGGAGGTGGGAAGAGATTAGTCAAAGAACTTATATGCATTTATGCACAACCCATGGACACAGGCAATAGTGCTGTGAAGGCCTGGGGAGGGGGTAGAAGCAGGGAGGAGGGGTCAATGGGGGGACATCTGTAACACTTTCAACAATGAAGATAGGTTAAAAAATAAACAAGAAACTCATACAAAGCAGGGTGCATCCTACAACACGCAGCACTTTGTTTCCTGGAGGCACACCCAGGATGAAACTGCCCACGAGATCACAAGAGAAGCCCTCTGGCGTCCTCAGGTTCAACCTCAGGGTTGGTGGAGAGGCCCTAAATATCTAGCATATTTTACACCATGAGACCAATGGGAAGCGAGAGGCAGGAAAGTCAGAGGGGGAATTTCCCTCTCTTTTCGTCATTCTGTGGTTCTTCCGTGGAGCCCTTCTGGAAAAGTCCAGTGTGCCGAGCAAATTTACTCATGGAAGGACCTGCTGGGTCACAGACAAAGGCGGCAGATCTCATTGGACCAAATTCATGCTCCCGGGCTCTAATAATCATCTGTGTGCTGCTTTATGGCTCACGCATTACTTTCTCAAACCTTCTCTCCCCCGTCCCAACGATGGCAATTCAAGATAACGAAGGCAGGTAGTGTTATTTCCATTAGGCTGATGAGGGACACTAAAGGTCACACTGTTAGTAAGAACCGGCGCCAAAGCTCGGATGGAGGACACCTGGCCCTGCAGTTTCATCTGCATTTGCCTAAACCACGCTGCCTGGCTCTGCAAACCCTCCAGGCCACCTTGCCAGGGCTCCGCGGGCAGCCTGCGTCACAACCAACACGCGGTCAGGGGAGTGGGCCGAGTCCTCTGCAAAAGCAAAGCAAGGATTTCATATCTTATTAAATAGTAAGGATTTGGTGCTTAATTGGATGGCGCCAAGCCCACGGTGGCAAAGGTTATGATAAAGGAAATGATGCAAAGCGTTGGAGGAGTTGGGTGCCTGGACTGGCCGCCACTTCTCAGCGAGCCACAGTGTGATGCCGCAGGTCCCTGGGTGAGCAAATTTGCTCGACACGAAGGGCTTTTTTTGCTTGACTTTTCCAGAAGGGCTCCAAGGAAGAACCATGACAGGCTGCAAAGATGGGGGCAATTCCCCGTCTGACTTTCCCTGTCTCTTGCTTCCACTGGTTAATATCTGCCTGCGGATAAGCTGACTACCCTTCCGCCCACCTCCAGGCCACCTCATCTGGCCCCCGTGGCTGCATTTCAGAGCAACCAGAGGAGGTGGCGTGGCTCATGTAAGCCCAACTTGGTAGTAACTTTTTATCAGTGAATTTTTCTCTCTGGCTACTACTGTGGTTTTGCAGAAATGGGGAGAAAAACACACACACACGAAAACAACCCACCAGAACTCTCTCCCAGGCTCCTGCTCCCAACGGAAAAGGCAAAGGGACAGGAAGGTGTGAGGCCCCCCAAAGCAGATAAAGACAGAAAGATCAGCTTCTCATATTCAACGCTGTGTGCTCAGTGTCTCACATGCCTCTCATTCAGCCAGCATTGCTCTGACATAGGCCCCTGCATTTTCTAGTTGAGCTACTCAGGCTCTGAGAACAGGAGGAATTTGAGAAAAACAACCAGAAGAATACGTTGTGCCCAGGTTATCTGCTGTGAAAACCAGGGTTCGTAGGCACTGTGTCATCCTCCCTGGTTATTACCATATTTTGTCGAGTCTGGGACACCACTGCTGGAGGTCAACCATCATTTTATGCGCGATTAAGACACTAGCGAAAACCAGTGCCGATTAAACTGGTGCCCTGCTTTCTTTCCTTTTTACCTACTGAAAGTTTTCTCTTAAATTCACTTAGACACACCTTTATTATACATAGAAAGCGAAATGTAGTTGAAATAAATATTTAAACAAATATTCCTAAAACATCTTGACTTTGGATGTCTTGAAGATGTTTGGAGTAACGTTTCAACTGGGTTGTCCCCTGCACGTTCTACATACGTCTGAGAGCCTTGGCGATGAGCGTTTTTCTTAAGAGAATCTGTTATTGTCTCTAGGTTTTTCTTGCAAGCTGTTGACACTCGGTCTACACACATTGAGCAGACAGTGACAACTACATCATGACCGAAACCTGGCCAACAGCAGTCATCACACGCACCCAATTTCACAGATGCAAGAAGGTGAAAAATAATACATTTTAGAATCTATGAAGTATGGACATTTTATCCCTGGTCATAATCTAGATATTTTCCATTTAGAATAATATGTTTTCCTCCCATGACTGGCTGAGGGAATTTCTGCTGGCCGCATAGGCTTGTTTTGGGGAAGAAATGTAGATAATCTTCCTGTTGCTGGGTGCTAGTAATCCCAGCAACGGCATTAATGAATTGGATTATTTTATAGGTAGACCCAGCCCCCTCCTTTCTTTGCAAGCTATGAGATTTAACTGTGTTTGAGAAAGTTTTCCACTAAAACTCCTGGGCTTTTAACTTATGTGGGGTCTTAAGCACAATTCTTCATCTTATCTAATCTGATATCCAAGGATAGCTTTGTCAGAGCAGCGTTGAGCATTGGCAATTGCCTCAGAAACCTCAGAAGAAAGAATAAAGGAGAAATGACTTAAAGCTGGGAGATTTAAGCAGAAGTTTGAAATCGTTTTAAAAACTGGACAACAGACCCCTTCCAGAATCTGCTAATGCTGGCTTTGGAATATAAATAGAAAAGCAGACTCTGGCAGCAAAAATAGATCTTGGGATGTCATCTCACCTATTGCAAGTATATCTAGCATCCCAGCCAGATAACAATACAGCATGGTGATCCCAGAAGATGTCCACAAGGAACAGATTCCCTAACCTGCAGTAACTGGTCATGCCTCACTTCCCCAAGAAGAAACGTTCCAGATGTTTTTAATATTATCTATCCTTGCCCTTTCACATTGATCAGCCCATGTCGGGCTCCCCTTCAATGTTCCATTGGATTTGTTGTTTCCTTTGATGTGACATGTAATAAATTACAATATTGGTCAGCCAGCTGGAGTGGTCACTGTAGTTGTACTGAATTATTTTAAGGAAAGTTTCAGCTATGCTAGATGAGTGAATCTAGAGATCTACTCTACAACTTAGCACCTAAATTTAACAATACAACACTGTGCACTCCTGCATTTGTGAAGAGGTTAGATCTCATGTTGGGCGTTCTTGCCACAAAACCACACCAATGACAACAAAACCCAATGGGACACAAGGAACCCTGAGAGGTGTTAGATAGACCTGATTATCTCGATTGTGTTGCTGGTATCACAGGTGCTTGCATATGTTCAAACTCATCAAATTGTACACCTTAAATATGTGCAGTTCTTTGTATATCGATTCAACTTAATAAAATTGTGAAACAAGAGAACAGGAGAGAGACGCTAGAGAAAGGAAGAGGTGAGAGGAGGAAGGAAGACGAGAGCCTCAGTCTCCCTCCGTCGCTGAGTTGGGGGTGACTTCTGTCTTGTTCACTTTGTTGGCTGTGCTTCAGGACCACACCTACCTTCCCGAGAGGTCCAACCCCTCGTTCTAGTAACTGCCAAGGAACAAGAAACTCATGTGAGTTGGAGAACCTATTGGATTGTAAACAAAAATGGGTATCTGAAATGTTCTTGGGTCTTTTTCTCTCTTTTAAACATTATACCTTCCTTTATAAAAAAAAAAAAAGTATTTATTGAGAGAGAGGAAGGGAAAGAGAGAGACATAGAAATATCCGTGAGAGAGAAACATGGACCGACTGCCTCCTGCAGCCCAGACACGTGCCCTGAGCAGGAATCAGACCAGGCACCTGAGCCACACCAGCTGGCCTGTCATACCCCTGCCCTGCCCTCTTGTCACAATCCTCAAAAGCAGCCTCTGCTGGTTTGGTGCCTACAGTCCTGGGACACTCTTTTGTGACATAACACAAATATAAGTGTGTGTGTCTGTGCACACATAGACGCTAGCATGTATATTAGGTATGGATCTCACAGCACACACATAAAAGATACATTTGTTAATTTTTAACGTATCAATATAATTGGACTCTGAACTTTTTTATGTTTTTAAGTTGTCAGGAAATCCAACCTCAAACTAAGGTCCCCCAGCTCCCAAAGTTTGTGCCAAGCTCTGTGTCATGAGGTCCTTATGAGGCTCCTCGGGTCTTCTCTCAAAGCTGGTTACCGCTGAGATATTTGTTTCTCCATTGCCATGGTCCTTTGCAGAAACCCACAGCAAAACCTCTACTGGTGGCAGGGATACCTGATGGGCCAAGGGAATGGTGGGGGAAATGCAGAAAACACCACTTATCATCTGGAAAGGCATTCTACCGCTATGAGCTTGCACCGTTTCAGGAGAGCCAGAAATGTGGATGTCATGGCACGTACCTGTGTAAAATATCATTATAGTTCATAAAAAAGCCTATCCTTCTATCAACTGTAAAATTACACTGGCGGTTGGGCCTTTCTTCCTATTAGTGAATGAACAGGTTTCAATAAGCACAAGAAGGCAGCTGAATGGGCCTCCTCTCTGGTCCGTGTGTGCATGGGGTTTTTGCTAATGGATTTTTCCTAATGGTGCTCAGAACTAAGCCTCTAATTCAGAATAAGCACAGTACCATGCCCCGTGGAGCAGTCATTACCTGAGTTGCGAGAAGGGCACTGCCCCGTTGAAAAGCTCCCCCCGGTGCCTTCCCACGCCTCCCTTCCCCATTACCTCGTGGCCGCACTGACTTGCGCTTTCTTTCTTTCTTTCTTTCTTTCTTTCTTTCTTTCTTTCTTTCTTTCTTTCTTTCTTTCTTTCTTTCTTTCTTTCTTTCTTTCTTTCTTTCTTTCTTTCTCTCTTCTCTCTCTCTCTCTCTCTCTCTCTCTCTCTCTCTCTCTCTCTCTCTTTCTCTCTTTCTCTCTTTCTCTCTTTCTCTCTTTCTCTCTTTCTCTCTTTCTTTCTTTCTTTCTTTCTTTCTTTCTTTCTTTCTTTCTTTCTTTCTTTCTTTCTTTCTTTTCCTCTTTCCTTCCTTCCTTCCTTCCTTCCTTCCTTCCTTCCTTCCTTCCTTCCTTCCTTCCTTCCTTCCTTCCTTCCTTCCTTCCTTCCTCCCTCCCTCCCTCCCTCCCTCCCTCCCTCCCTCCTTCCTTCCTTTCTTTCTCTCTATTTTCTTGCCTTCTGTTTGTTCTCCCCCTTGCAGTCCTTCCCCAGCTTCAGCAGAAGCTCAGCCCACCCCCCGCAGGGGACGAAGGCCCTTAATGAAACGCTTGGCGATAAGGGCCCGGCTCCTCACACACTGTCAATAACTATCTTTGAAGTTCAGGGAGAAGCCTGAACCTCTCGAGCTTGGAGGAGCCAACCCGCTTTGCCATTTCAGCTGCTCGGTTTGAACCCCGCACCCGAGGCGCTGACGGAGGGGAGCGACTGGGCCCATTTCGCGTCACAGACCCAACGCGAGTTACAGCGCATGTCTCCGGCTTCAGCTCCGCCAAGGGACGGTCAGAGCCCAGGGCGCAAAGCCGAGTGCAGCCTGAGGACACTCGTCGCCCTGTCTCTGCGGATAGCGCCACCCCCCTTCTGCTCGCCAGAACAGAAAGCTCGGTGCAGGCGGGGGACGGGCCCTTGGCACTGCAGCGTCACGCATCTTGCAGACGTTCTCTTGGCCAAGTTGACACGTGCTGTTGGGATGTGAGAAGTCAGTTTTATCTTTCAGCCCCTAAAATTTCTATCAATTGGAAGTGCAGCTGCTATCTGAAATCTCAGTGTTCACTGAGATAACGTGTCAGCCTCTAAATTTCATGTTGCAGTAGCGAATAAAGCTGGATACCGATTGAAGGCTGTGCTGAGGGGTAAGAGAGCAACGCGGGAAATTGGAATGCATTATTTTTTAGCATACTGCCTCAATGGTTCTTTATTATCCATTCTATTTTCCCCCAATCGTGAGATAGAAGGCTGTGGAATTCTGACACATGTGTACCTTGTGGCACGCTTAATGCCTTAAAATGAGGACAGCACTGGGTACTCAGAACTTCGCGTTTGACTCTATGAAGCCCTCAGTTTGTTTTGATTTCCCACTTTAACCCCCAGACCCTTCAATCTGCGCCTCAGGAGACTCATGATCATCAACACAACCGCCTGTATCCTGTTCTTTGAACACTATCTTTAGCATTGTGCTCCGAGGCTGGGCTACTCTTTGAGGACACTGCTTTTGGATAGAGGCTGAAGACAAGCCATTCCCTTTTCCCCCTCATTGCCCGTTTTCCATCATTTTCCATCTCCGCTCCCCTAAACGCCAGTCCTTTGAGATGCGTGCCAGCAGACCACCTGCCACACCCCCTTTCACGCAAGCCACCCCACATCCCGTGGATCAACAACTCAAACAGCTCACTGGGTCTCTGCCGTAGCCGTGCCTTTACCATTCGGGGTGATCCGGCGGCTACAAGGAGATCCGTCCAACCTGTTGGCTTCTCGCACTCCTGTCTCCCTCCTTTCCGCGGGTCTTATTTCTCCACGCTGCCTGTGGAGTCGCCCATTTCCCTCTTCTCAGCCTGGACCCCTAAGCTCACCTGCACTCCAGGGCTTGTGCATTTGCCTCGGACATTTTTTCTAGATCCCGCATAGCCTCATGCAGGCCTCTTTTAAAATAAAACTTCCATGGAGAAGCCTTTGGACTACCCTCTCTACAATAACAACCCCACCCTAACCCTCTCGCCTCCCTATCTCCTTACCTGACCTTATTTTTCTTTATACCCCTTGTTTCCACCTTGGCTGAGCGAAGTAACTTGTTTCTCTCTGGTCGGTGGGCCCACGAGGACAGAGTCCTGTCTGCTCGCCCACCCTTAACTCCGTTAACCGTTAAATTCCATGAACTCACATTAGACCCTAAATAGGTATTTGAGAATTAAATAATGAGTAGATTGTATGTGTTTATAGCTATGTACCAATTTACTATGAACACTCTCAGGCCATTTGGTGAATTATCGCACATCTCAATACTCACATGGTAACTCTGATATATTAAGAGCATCCCTGGGAATCATTTCCATCTGCATTTTTATATTCCCTCCCTAGAAAATTTTCTGATGTGTTCTAATTAATCCAATCACATTCGTAGCCTACCCTGAATTGCTGTGTAGATTCCTCCCGGGAGCAATTTGAAACAGGCAGGCCAGCTCTTAATAATATTTCTAGCATATGTTTTGATAATTCTCTTCATACTGGATGAGAAAAATTGCGTAGGTGGAAAGGGTGAGAGAACACGGGTCACTCTTGTGAATGAGAAGATTTATTGCTTGCTTAATTCTCAAGGAAATACCTTAACTCCTTCTTAAACTACAGGTCAACAGTTTTTCCTGTGTTTATGTAGTAACTTTATTCATGGGCCTGATATTTGGCCCCTTCCACAGAGTTCTGAAATCCTTAATCAAAAAATGCTCCGTGTTCTGTACAAAGATGATGTGTTGACCTGAGGCCAAGAGACCTCCTGCAGGGCTGTTTCTCCAGAGGTGGGGATTTCCGCCCCCAAGGCATCTACTAATTCTTTTCCGATATTTTTCTTTCGATCAGTGGCCTGAATTTGTAAGATGTGTATCGGTATCACAAGACAGACTAATGTTGAAGAAAAGGCGTTTCCCTTGGGAAAACCTAACTAATCTTTACATAGACTTTGACCTCACTAGCTGCTTTGTGTAAGCATTTCTGTAGCACACTACCAAGGTTAGGAAGATTGGATGAAGACCTTCCCTAAGATCACCTCCTCTGAAAATTTAATTTTATATTTGGACACTAACAGTTCTGATTCTGATCACTAGAGTGTGGAGGTTTTTCCCTCACCACCAAGCAATTCTTCGACACCAGCTGTGTGTCCTACAATTCAACTCAATTTGGACACTATTTACCTGGGTGTTGCTTTAGACTCCACAGGTTGAGTGCTCAGTCTTACAAGACTACCCCCCACCCCATTCAGAAGCCGGTTGCAAGTCCAGGTTGTCACCCATCCTTCTGATTAAATGGCTCTCAATCAAAGGTTCCAACAACTTTCTCTTTGGGTTCAATTACTCTGCTAGAGCAGCTCACAGAACTCAGAGAAACATCTGCCTCACCAGATTATTGGTTTATTATAAAAGGACAGAACTCAGGAACAACCAGAGGGAAGAGACACTTAAGGAATGATAAGGGGAAAGGAGAGCCTCCGTGCCCTCCTGGAGAAAACCCTCCCCAAACCTCCACTGTTGACCAGACTGGAAGATGGGTTTTTACATAGGTGTGATTGATTAAGCCATTGCCCATGGGGGACTGAACTAATTCTCCAGCCAAAGACCAAATACGCATTTCTTATTATAAATCTCAGTATCACATGGAGAAAGCCACAGGGCCTCTGAACTTGAGTGTGAAGGTCTCTGTCTCTCCATCCCATCACAGCCCCATCCTCAGTCAATGCTAAGTAATTGATTGAATGATGCTGGGGACAAAACTGAAGGTTAGGAAAGAATACGCTCTTCACTTGGAGAGAACATTCTTATGTTTCGGGAGAATCTTTGTTAGGCGAAGTTTTTAAAATTAGGCTGCAAACCTCTCTGCCTTAAACATTAGTTGAAGGGCCTTGGCGAGGACGATGAGAGTAACAGCACAAACTCCAACGTAAGTGTGATGGCGGAAACTCGAGTGTCAATGCCCCTTTTCCCCAACCCTCCCTTCAGTTTACTGAAAGGGAGAGAAGATGACTTACTGGAGCAGAGGAAGGTGACCAGAGAAGAGAAAGAGCCAACTTGGATATGTTTTGGGTAGATCCATGTTGATACGAGAAGTACTGAATATGAGAAATTTAAGGAAAAAAATTAAAAAATAATAATAAAGGAGTTGCTGTGTATCCGTGTGGTTCCCTTCATTCTGTACGTTCCCAAGAGCATGAACTATTGGTGTAAATTACTTTCCGTCATTTTCCCCAGCACTGCTATTTATCGAATGCATGTTTGTACCTCGAGGGGCCCAGTTTTATGTGGTTTTCATAAGGTGACCATCACTGAAGTTATAATGAAGTCGTGATCGCTCAGGCTGTCTCTAGATGTTCAGATGACTAGAGAGAGAGCTGACTTCTTATCTGGGGGGTCAGAGGTGGCTTCTTGGAAGGAGCAGTATTTTACTCAGTCCTTGAATGATGGATGGGATGGGAATCAGATGAGGAGCGAGTTTCCAGATGGAGACAGTGATTAAACTTAAGACAGCAAAGAGCAGGGAGCAGTGAGGAGCTCAGTACAGCTGGAAACTTCTGCCTAGATGTCTGGCGCCCCCAACTCAATTCACCCCCACCTGAACACCTCTAACTCACCCCCAACCCCCAACCTTTACCTGGACAGCTCTTACTCGTCTGCTAGGCCTCAGCAGACCTTACTCCCTCTGCTAACGTCCCTGATTTCTCCCCACGCAGTACTATGAGAGGAGCTCCTGCGTGTGAATTTGGTGACACCCAGGACTTGTGTTATCAAAGCCCTTATCACACAATAATGTACCCGTCCACGGAATCTTTCTCCAGGACCCATGGGTGGGCGCGTGACTCAAACCTGGTTGAGCAAATTACTCATCGCATTAGCCAGTGAAACTCACTGCGACTGGGTGCCTGACCCAGGCTGGACCAATAGGAACCTTCCCTAGGATTTTGCTTGAACTGTTACAATGAAGGCCTTTTCTTTCCACTGCTAAATGAGTAGGATGCGAGCTGGAACTACCAGGGCTACAGTCGAGAGAAATCCTGACCAAGAGTGGAGTCAATGCAGAGAAAAAGCGGAGCCTGGAGTGACAGAGAGCAATAATATCCAGAAAACCCCTTTTGTACTTCCAGTTCCAGCCATTCCTGAAGGCACTGCCCTTGAACTTTAGTTTATATGAAATAATGAATCCCCTTCGCCTCCCACACCCCTTTGTATGTCTCAACTAGTTTCAGTTGGGTTTTCTCATGTTGCTTCCAAAGGAGTCCTCACGAACTCACCCCCACTTCCCACCAAGCGACCTCGCCCAGGGCCCGGCGTGTGATGTGTGCGTGGCAGATGCGGGTTTATCTGAGTGCTCCAAGGGCCTCTCGGTCTAGGAGTCAGGGTGGCGTAATTAAAGGGCACCGGGGCAAGAGCCTGGGCGTTTCATTCATTTTCTCACTTACGTTTTTAGGGAGCGTCTGTCTTGTGCCTGGCACTGTTCGAGGTGCTGAGGGTACAGCAGTGGACAAATAGCCCAAGCCCCCATTTTAATGGCAGTGATAGTCAGGTAGGAAAGTGCAGAATATGTCGGGAGGTGACACATCCTAGGCAGCTGTGAAGAAAGACGTATTGCTAATGAGGCGCGCGACCTCGAGAGAGCCACTTGTCTCCCTCTGGGTTTCTGTTTCCTCTTCTGTGAAAGAGAGGGCTGCAATTCTTACCCGCTTCCCCCCTTTCTATCGCCATCACCACCACCACCAACACTAATAACGGTAGTTTCATTTCTTGACACACTTTCATGAATTCTGGAGCACACCTGAAAATACATTTGTTGGTGGTTGATCTTTCAGGGAATTTTGTATTTTCCTGGCCTTGTTGGCTCATTTCTCAACACATGGTTTTGAGAGCTGCACGTGCTCTCTTGTTCAGGTTTCCCAGGATTAAGCCAGGCTCCCGGGGGACTTGGGGGCCGTCTAAACCAGCTGAATTCCCTTGTGGTCTTCACCTGCAGGCACTGCTGGAGTCTACCTGTTCTGTCCTCGAGCTGTCCGTGAGATCAATGACAGACAGTCTGTTCACAGTCACCTCTCATTTGGGGAAAAGTTTCTCTTATCTCTGAATCTTGGCTAAGCTGAGACTCTTCTCCCCACACAGCTTCTCAGTTAATCACTTTACTTATCTTGATCTCTGGTCTTGCCTGCCTCTTCCTACAAGTTTTCAGGATCCTCAGAACTTCACTCCCAGTGGAAATGTTCTCAGTAGCACTGTTGCCACTGAGTTTTTTAAAATGACAGCATAGCCCTAGCTGGTTTGGCTTAGTGGGTAGAGCGCTGGCCCGCAAAATGAAGGGTCCCGGGTTCGATTCCAACCAAGGGCACGTACCTCGGTTGCAGGTTCGATCCCCAGCCCTGGTCCCAGAATGTACAGGAGGCAACCAATCAGTGTGTCTCGCTCACATCGATGTTTCTCTCTCTCTCTCTTCCACTCTCTCTGAAAAACAATGGAAAAAAGATTCTCGGGTGAAGATTAAAAAATAATAATAATAATAATAAAAAAGAAAATGACGGCATGAACATAATTAGGCTCTGAAGAGTGAATAGCATCACGTGGTCCTCAAGTGATGTGTTGTGATTTGGTTTCCATATTTGTATATTTTTAAACAAATATTCACTGAACATGTCCTGCGTGCCAGTGGCTGCCGCACTCATAGGGCGCTTCTGGTTGGGGAGATGCACTTTGATTCTGGAAAAACTTTGTCATTCTCACCTGGCCCACTGTTCTATCCAGTCTGCCCAGGCTCTTGGGAAAACATATCTTTGGGCCTCAAGCACACTCCATGATTTTGGAAGGGTTTTAGGGTTTAACTCTATGCTTCTCTCTACTTACCCATTTCTTCATTCACCTATGCTGCTCTAGCTCTGTCCCCCCATATCAGTTTCAGCATAAAGCTTCGTCTCTTCACTGTTCCCACCCAAAATTCACTTATGCACAATCATTTGGTAAGTTTCCGGGCATCAGTAAAGAACCGGGAAGAATCGGGAGTCAGGAGAGAAGCCATATGGAGGGGATGCGGTCACCATCTCTGCACACTCCCCTCCTTTACTAGAGAAACCACGTAATTTCTCCTGTGTCACCCAAACCCTCCCACCCACGTTCATGGCCCCTTCACCCCAGAGCAGTGTTCCAAGCAGTCTCCTTCCTCAGAGTTCTGCTAAAATAAACATGTCTTCATCTTAAAAATGGGCCTGCCGTATTTAATGCGGGCTTCAGGTGGAGTTGCCGAGTTGCCATTTGAAACTCCACTCCTTCAAAGGACAAGACTCTAGAAATGAGGGGGGGCCGGCAGACTGAGCGGGACACCAAAGTACCAGCAACACGGAGGAGCTGCTCTTCGGCAGCCGGGCTGCAAGAGGCGGCTGGTGGGCAGCCGCCGGGGCCTGCGGGGCCCTGGGGCCTGCAGCACAGGGCCCAGGGGCTGCGGGGCGCCAGCTTCCCGCCCTGGAGCCCGCGCCTTAGCTTTGATGGGGACGCCCCAGTGCGCCCCTCTTGTGTCTTGGGAAAGAGCTCGGAAGTTTGCCCTGAGAAGTTATCTAATGGGCCTCCATCAATGTTCTGCAGAAGACGTTGTGTTAAAACAAACGCAGTAACTGGAGGCTCTGTCTTCACCTGCTGAGAGGTCTCTCCACTCAGGAATGGTACAGAGCTCCGACTCAGAAGGCGAACCGCCAGGGCTTTGGTGCAAGCACAGCGATCTCCAGTGTCCGCAGGATGAGTTAGGTGAAGGGTGCTCCGCAGATGCTTGTAAATGATCATGCTCGACAGCAGCCGCGCCTGAGCTCAGCAGGGTGCTGACTCCTGCTCTTCATGGGAACCCAGCTGCTCTGCCAGCCCCGCAGCCTGCAGGGTGCTTGCTCTCAGCGGCGGCCCAGCCCTGCAGTAAGTCGCCAGAGAAGACAGTGCGGGGCAGATGGATGGAAGACCGCCAGGTCGGCCAAAGGGAACGTGGGGTCAATGTGGCCACTGGAGTCTAGGTCGAACCAAAGAATGTACTAGGTCATGGAAACCCCAGGCCTAAGATCTCTAGACAAGCAGTCAATAAGCTATGACCCAGGGGCCAAATTTGTCCATGGCCTGTTCCCATACAGCCCACACTGAAGAATGGTTTTTACATTTTTATTATTAATTAATTAATTAATTTATTTATTTATTTTAAATATGTCTTTATTGATTGCAGAGAGAGGAAGGGAGAGAGAGAGAGAAACATCAGTGATGAGAGAGTCATTGATCGGCTGCCTCCTGCACGCCCCCTGCTAGGGATGGAGCCCGCAACCCAGGCATGTGCCCTGAGCAGGAATCTAACCCAGATCACCTGGATCCTAGGTCGATGCTCAACTGCTGAGCCACGCCCCACCGGGCAGTTTTTACATTTTTAAAGGGTTAGAAAAAACAAAGGATATGTGACAGAATGTAGCATGTAGCCAGCAAAGCCTAAGTAATATTTACTAATACTTACTGCCTGTCCCTTCACAGGAAAAGTTTGCCAACCTCTGCTCAAGACCAATGGTACTCAGTCTTGGCTACATATCAGGGCCACCTGGGGATTCTTTAAAAACAAAACAACACAAATAAACTGATAGATAACTTGCCCCTAAAGGAACCAACTGAATTAGGCCCTTCAAAATGTCAATTGCCTTTTTGTAAACCTTCAGAGGTGATTCTGAGGGTGACCAGTGTGTGGGATGATGTAGACCTTTTCCTTTCCAAAGTTGCTTCATGGCTGGGCTTGCACTCGCCCTGCCATTTAGCAGAGCATCTGGTCCGCGTTGGGTCACTCACAGTCTCTGTTTCAGCAGAAGGAACGTCTGGAGCAGGGCTGAGTAAGGGGAAAGCCCCAAGAAAGTTTCTACCTTGACCAGGAAAAAGCTGAATTTCTTAAACACATGACATATTTTCATAATGAAATAAGTTATTATGATGACTCAACTGAGGCTCAAGAATGTTAAATACTCCACCTAAGAATACCTAGTGTTCCAGGAGCAGCCGGATTTGAACCGGGGGCACCTGCCACCAGAATGTAGTCTTACTCAATGCTTTGCCATCAGGCTGTCATTGAGCGGAGCCACCAATAAGCAGGGAGCTGCCAGACCCTCTTGGAAGTGGACAGGAAAGAAAACGTGAAATGCTGTGACTGGCACTTCTGCTCTCACCTAGAGCCACAGACGCTGGGAATGCGGCGCCTCCCTGATGACTGTTTCGGAGAGGATGGGGGCGGGGGGCATCTGGATTTAAGTCCCTCACTCCCCTGCAGTATGTACCCAGTGTTCTTGGCTTCCACCCCTTCCAGGCCTAAAATGCCCCACACGGACCCCTGCTGCCGCCCATTGGCACCCGTGGCATTGCAGAAGGCGACACATGCTCCCTGGAATGAAGGAAAGCAAATGCAGGCTGCAGCTCCGATGATCGCCTCTGGAGGTGTCCGAGGCAGAGGCCCCGTGGTGCCTGATTTTGTGAAGGAAGCTGAGCCTTCGAGAGACGAGCGAACTTAAAGGTGCCCCGATTCTGAGGGTGGTGTCTGTCTGGGTTCCATGCTCTCTGTGATCACCGCTGCCTCGCCCGTGGCCAGGTAATGGACCAGCTGGGTTGGGCGAGGCCCCCCTTCTGTTCTCCATCCGCGTTTTTTGGGAAACCGACCAGGGCCTTTTCCAATAAAGGGACAGCCCGGGGATTCCTGGGGCCTCCTCAAGAGGCCTGGGTGGGAGCTGTCCCCTCTTGGGCCTCTCAGTGGCCTGGTCTCAGTTGAAGATTTTCCCCTTCAGGAGGCCCAACTGCTGCCACATTGTCAATTGCTAGCCGGTTGCCATGGAAACGGGTCTCAAGAGGCATCTGCTTTCTCCCTCCTTGAATGAGGAGCCGGGGCTTTGTGCGGGCAGAGCCCCCCCTCAGCGGCCAGGAGCAGGACTGGCCCCGGGTGATGGGCCTTCAACAGTTTTGCCCGAGGACCCCACTCTTTGTGAGCATAAGGCTGCCCGCTTTCCATTCCGGAGAGCAACGGGGCTTCTTTGGGAGACATATCCCTTCTCCCTTTTCACGGTTAGGATTCCTTTTCTGTTGTGAAATGATTATGACGGTAGAAGGAACGGTTTAAGAGATGTCATCGCTCGGTAAAGTGCATGTTAGCACATGTAACAATATGGACGGGTCTCAGATTCCCTATGCCGAGTGAAATAAGCCTTGCAGAGGAAGAGTCCATACTGGATGATTCCATTTACATAAAATTCTAGAAAGTGACGGAAATCAGACGAGTGGTTGCTGGAGGTGGGAGGAGAGAGGGATGGGTTGTATAAGAGCATGAGGAAACTTCTCGGGGGGCGGTGATGGAAATATTTACTCTCTTGACTGTGGTGACGGTTTCACAGGGAAGATGCCTATTTCCGAACTGATCAAATAGTGCATTTTAAATATGTGCAGCCTAGTGAAATCCAGTTACACCTCACTGCAGTTGAAACAAAAGGCAGCCTTTCATTGGTCTTCAATTTTTATTTTTGTTTTTTATTATTTTGTGATGTAAACTCTGTGGAAAACAAAAGCATGGAAGCAGAGGACCCTGGTAGCAACATTTCTGGGTACAGTAATGAAGAAGGTGAGGTTTGCTCTGTTCTTTCTAGACTCAACCCCCATCCCCAGGGTTCCTGTGACAGGACAAGGTTGTTCTCTAAGCTGACTGGCACCAGGATATCTAAAGACTTCCTGTGGCTCATCTCCTCAGAGTATTTACGTTGTATAAAGATTCTTGGTGTGAGTCATGTTCCACCTGAAAGCATCGGCCCCCAGTGGTGAGTGTTAAGCTCCACAGTACCGAGTTGAAGCGGTACTTTGAGGCTCTGTATTTGACCCCCTTCATCAAATGTTGGGATAAGTCATTCCTTCTGTGTTTAAATATAAATGTATGCATTTATATTTAAAACTATAGTTTTAACCCATGATGGTGAAATCAGAATGAGATGAAGTACTGAGTAAGAATGTCTCCACAGGCCACACAGTGTGTTGCATGCATTCGTTCAACACCAAAATAAACCTCATCTCTCACTATGTGCTCGTAACTCTTCTAGGACTTAGAGGTACAAACAAAATAGGACACGGTCCCTGGCTTGGAGGCAGTAATAACATAGGAGGGAATGTTGTTCAGTAAGTGGGCCATCAAAATGCAGTGGCATATATACTAAGGGCTTGGTAAACAGGAAAATGCAACCTAGGACGGCCACTGGGGTGTCAGCAGGGCTCCTGCCAGGGGTAATGGCTACGCTGAACCCAAAGGACCAGCTGGTCAGCAGTGAGATGGGAGAGGAGCTTTTCTGGCAGTGGCGCTCTTGGGAGCCTGGATGATTAATTATTACTCTAGAGCGTGTGCTGGTCGGGGAGAGAGAAACCAGAAGCGCTATTTAGGAACCAGAATATGGTGTGCCCGTTTTAAGTCCCAATAGGGAAGTTAAGCTTTGTCATATGGTCAGGGGACAGCCTTAGTGAGGTTTCCAGCAGGGCAGTGCCCAAACCAAGATTTGAGTTTAGAAGGACCGCCTTGGCTGCGGGAGGTTTATTTGTGCGTGGATAAGGCAGAGCTGGGAATAAAGTTAGAAGACCTCTGCGGCCATCTAGCAGACACGAAAGACAACGGTGCCCTGAACTAGGGTGCGGGAGGGCATGGAGGCAAGTGAATGTATTTGCAAAGTATGGGTCTTAGTCGGTTAGAGCTGCCACAACAGAATAACAGACCATGTGGCTTAAACAACAAACGTTTATTTCTCATGGTTCTGGAGGCAGGGGGTCCAAGATCAAGGTGCCAGCAGACCCAGTACCTGGCGAGGGCCTGCTTCCTGGTTTGCAGGTGGGCATCTTATTGTATATTCACATGGTTGAGAGAGAAATCATCACTTTGTGTTTCTCCTTATATAGATACTAATCCCACTTGTGAGGCCTTTACTCTCAGGACAAATCCCCTAATGCTGGCATATCAGAGGTTAGGACTTCAACATATGGATTTGGGGGGACACAAACATAACATATAGCAAAGTTAGAATCAACAGGATTATTTTCCACAGACTGATTGGATATGAGTGGGAGTCATAGAGAAGGGAAAGGTAGGAATAATGCCCATGCTTTGGCCTTCGATGACTGCGTCATTAGTTAATGAAAGATGGGTTCAGGTTTAAGTAAGGTTGTGGGAGATGATGATTTCAGCTGGGGACATGTTGAGTTGGAGATGCCAGAGCCACATCTAGAAATGTCAGGAAGGGAGTCAAAGGTGAGTATGTGGAACTCAGGAGGTAAATCCAGCCTATGTGTATAGATTTAGCATATCGATGGGTCATGAAACCAGCAGGAGAGACTGGAATAGTAAATACATGTTGAGTTAAATTCTCTGTGTTTGGTCATTTTAGTCAAGACTTCTCACATTTCGCAGGTGGCTCTTTGTTTACACAGTGGGGAAAGATTCCCTAATTCCTGGCAGGGAATCCCTTCTTTGTTGCTTGTAGAGAATGGAGTGGCTGTTGGGGACAGAAATACGGAGCTTGGATTAGAATTACCGAGAGTCCTCAATCTTTCAGTTATTACCCGATTATACACTTTTAGATTTATATCAGAAAACATTTCCTTATTGATGTTCCCCACTGCACTTGACACAGGCCTCCTTGCAAATACTTTTTAACTCCGGCTATTAGTATGCCTTTATGTCTCTGTTTCCCCTGTGAAATCAGCCCCTTGAGGCCAGGTATTGCACATGACTTATTTAGGTTTTGGCACGCAGTGAAGGATTGGTGTGTCAAATGAGTGCTTCTCCTCCACAGTTCCCATGTTAAGTTTTCTAGCGAATTACTCCTTACTTCCCTATTGACATTTGTGTATCCACGAGAGCAAGTTTAAATGTGGAGGTATATGCACCCCAATAAGAGTAGAATTTTAGTTATTCTTACACGAGAAAGGAGTAAGTGGTTGTAGAATGAGCCGAGCCCTAAGTTTAAAGTCTTGTCCTTGCTGCTTACTGTAAATCTGAACCACTGGACAGATGCAGCTCTTGGTTTTCTGTACAAACACCCCAGAGAGCCCCTTTTATTTAGTCCATGGACTTTCTGTGATTTCCCTTAGCTTGCCAGACCAAATCTCAGTTCTCCAAAATCTCCCAGAAAAAAACAGTAACCGAAGATATCATCATTTCTGTCAAGTGTTAAGATAAACCAAAGACACTAAGATATTGTCCATTTGTGTTCACAACTTAATTTTAAACCAACCGTTTTTGCGTTTACCATCTGCATTCATTAATTTAGGCCGTCAGGAAAATGGTTAATGTTTGATGCGTGAGTCTCATAATGCGTAGAATTTCTGCATGGATTTCTTACTCATTTAAGAGTTGAGAACATGTCATTATTTTACAAGCACTAGTGATAAATCATTTGGCAAATACTTCTCAGTCCTTTAAGATAATTTTTATTTTCTGTGATTTCAATTGTCTCCACATTTTTCCTTGTAAATAGTTGAAGAGTAAGCACATTTTCAAAGAGCTGTAGGGAGGCTAAGATGCCAGTTGCATTTTAACGATATCGGGCATTACCGTCCTTACTGTAGCCAATTCTCTTTTAAATCATTGCAGTTTCTGCTCTAGCCTCCAGCTATAGAATTCCTTTCAAGCTGGCAGTGAACTTGGCAGGCTGCCAGAAGAAATATAAAGGTGTTTTGGTCCACCAAAGTATTTTGAGTGGTTCTTAGTGATACAGTTTTCCTCGGTACATCTGCAAAACATTTTTCTGAAGTGAATTTTCATGTGAAAAGCCTCCTTAATCATCAGCAGTATTGTTTGTTTCAATGCTATGATTTGAGTGCCCCCCTGGGTGCCTACAAAATAAACAAGGGAATCTTCTAAAGAGTTTTAAAAGTGGCAGGTGCTGAGGCTGTGCCCTATTCACTTAGTTTGCAGTGACATTTTTGTGCTAATCTATAGACAAACAAGAGACAGGTGACACACCAGATCAAGTACAATGAGCGAGAAGGTTTGGCCCAGTTGGGTCAGCTCCAGATAAGATGCTGTTGGGGCCAATGTGGGCGGGAGGCAACTGCTTTCAACCTTCTTGCTGTTTGCATTCTGGCTGCAAAAATCTGATATTCAAACTTCAGATGTTAACCAAGCTCTTTTGGTTTTAAATGAAATGGAAAGGAGATTCAAGATTAAAATATCCGTGTGGGTCTGTGACTACACAAGTAACTGTGTATGTATTTATGCATGTATGCACACTCACACATCCATATATATTTGCATGTAAAGAAAAATACTGTGATTAAACATTAAAACGTGTAAAGATGACCATTTGTTTGCTATTTTGGTCACGAATTCATAATACGTTTGTCGTATTTCCACAACAAACCATCCTGTTTACAGGCCAAACACCAACACCCGATGGAGCCCAAGAAAGAAATGATTAAGCACATTTTTATGTCCCTTACTCTTTATTGATGGTCACGCGTATGTACAAATTCTGCTTCTAGGGACTTGCTTTCTTTCCTTAGAAAGTGGATTAGTCGTCTATTTAAACATATCGTTGGGAAGTTGATTTTATTAAGTTTTCTTGCAGACAAATTATTAACCACCACCCACCTATTTCTTTAATCCTACTCAAGAGTTGGTGGCAAAAGAATTCTGCAGAATATTTTTTTTAAAGCTTAATTCTTTTTGTAAAAGATGAAGCATACCTATTGTAAATAATACCGAACGTACAAAAATCACTGTAAAATCATGAAAAATATTCCATTGCACTAAGGGGCAATGTTTTGGGGGAACATACATGTTGCTTAAGAAAAGTTGAAGGTTTTGCATATAATCTCCCCACCATCTCCTGCCCCCCAAAAAGAAAAAAAGAACCAGACAGTGAAATTTTATCCAGATTTTTCCACCTTAAGAAACCTTGGCAAGGCTCATTTTTATCATTGTGATCGAGAACAAGAAGTACTTTGTTGTTTGTTAGATCTGTAATATCATTAAATTTCAAGCTCTGGATCGATTGGTTTGGGCTCACTGCTTCCATGGCAATGGGCCTTGCTTAAAAATATATATATTATTTACCAACGGGCTAACAGGAGGAAATACATACCTCCTTGTAGCAAGCAAGCATGACAATCCTAGAATATAAGAGCTAAAGGAAATTTAGATGTCATTTATGTGACAGTGGGAGAACATAAACTTCATTAAAATTGAATTGAGAGTCCACGATCCAGACATAGCACTTCATCAGGTTTGGTTTGGCTTGTTTGTGGTAGAGGTAGAGCCCTTGGCCAAAATTAGAGTCGGCTGCCCTATGATCCGGCAGCTTGGTGGAGGTAGCCGTTGCCATCACTGGGAGGTTTGTAATATTCTGAGTCTGATCGAGAAACTCCCCACCACCTAGGTAATAAGTCAGTGGAGAGAAGGAATTGTCCACAAGGCTGCAAAGGATTTCAAATGTGCAGTGTGCTGCTTTTCTCACTGAACATATTATGATTGTTTTCCCATCAAAGAATGGCTCAGGGTTTATCAGAGCGGTAAACCTCCTGGTTGCCATCTGTGAACCTTGGCCTTCAGAGCTATCCTCCCAACCTTAATAGAAATATTAATATTTCACCGCCTGCCAGAGGTTGAGAGCCAACAGAATAGAAACTGAAGAAATGGCAACCTGCGTAGGAATAAACGCCTTGACGAAATACCTCGTCTGAGATAAGACTGTTCAGTTTAAACACATTGCAGGTCTTCCTCCCATTTAAAAATGGGAGCAGCTACAATGAGGTACAGATTATGTAGGTGACGTATAGTTAGGCACAGCAGTTAACGCCTCTCACTAGGAGCAAGAGGTTGGGTCATGGGTGCCTTCGTTAATTTGATGAAATATATGAACTCTTAGTGTACATGGGAACACATGCACTTGCACGCACACACACGTATTTACCACAATACACATATAAATAAACACATATATATGATAAAACTTTAGGGAAAACAGAGACCCCCTTGAAGTGAAACCACGGCCTCCCAGAGACTGAGGACACCTGGTTGAAGACACTGGGTTAGAGCACCCAAACTATTGCTAATACATTTTTTTTTTGGCGAGGGGGGAGCATTAAATGTTGCTTTTGCGTGTGAAAATTTTATTACCTTGATGGTCAGCACAGAGTGGAAGTAAAGAACCAACTCCCTGAATTATACATCCGTGTACCCCAGACGAATTGCATTTCCATAGGGCTTCGAACTTGTGACACCACATTTCCATCTCCAGCCTTGTTCGGCAGAGAGCAGGTACTGAGCGTCAGCTCCAGGGCACAGGAGAGTGAACGCGTGCGGGAGACAGAGCCTGCCCCTCAGGCCCCGGTCCCCACCTTCCTTTGCTGTCACTGGGTGCCTCTGACGAGGGCCTAACTTGAATTGAATCAGCTCCTTGTCAGGCTTGTCTTTTCTCTCGCAGTTTTCAAGGACTCGAGCGGGCCTGCGGGTCTGACACAGCCCACTGTGTTCCTTCCCATGACCTTTGGGTAGGTGCATCGACTCTATTAGGTGTTTTGGGCAGGCTAGCACTGGGGAAATCTCTATGGCCAACACTTTGGCCCTCAGTGAGACATTCGCCATTGTTTAATGTGGCTTCTCCAGCTTCCTTTGCACGCACTCTTCAGAGTCCCCGGACCACGAGCCTGCAGGTCGCATGTGCCTTCGCTCTTTCGTTTCAGAATGGCCGCTAGAAAATGAAATCAGGAGCAATGGCACTGTTCTAGGTGACTCAGAGAGAAGCAAAGCAAGAAAAACATCACAACTTCTGCTTGAAAAATCCAAAGAATTAGGACGAGTCCGACCGGGTGGTGAGAAATCCCATCACTTCCTGGCGCCTTTCCTGCCTCTGTCATCAACATATTACAGAGGCCGCCAGGATGCCCCTCAGAAAGAGCCGCACTTGCTGTTCATCCCATCTCTTAACTTTGTAACGGGACCTCCATCTATTTTCTCGCATGCTTCTCACACGGCTTTAGAAGGTGCTCGATTCAGGATGGTGACACTCATTTTACAGGCCACTCGGACCCCGAAAAGCCAGAGGTGGACTTGAAAGGTGAACATTTCAACTATCTCAAAGGTAATCGAACCCCTTATGTGTATACATGCTGCTTCACCATCTATAAAATATTTGCACATCTGTAATTTCATTTCACCCTCACATATGGCAGCAGGAAGCTGGAATAAAGAGTTACAGGTGGGCCGGCTGGCGTGGCTCAGCGGTGGAGCGTTGACCTAGGATCCAGGAGATCGCAGTTCGATTCCGGTCAGGGCACATGCCCGGGTTGCGGGCTCAATCCCCAGCAGGGTGTGGGCAGGAGGCAGCCGATCAATGACTCTCTCATCATTGATGTTTCTCTCTCTCTCCCTCTCCCTTCCTCTCTCTGAAATCAATAAAGATATATTAAAAAAAAAAAAAAAGAATTACAGATGGGGCAACTGAGGCAGAGAGAGACTGTGGAAAAGAGCTGCACTGGAACCAAAGTCTCCTTAATTCCAGCCTTTGCCAGTGTCTTGGACCCAATGGTCCGTTTTACTGACAGGATTGTTATGCTAGAGAAGGGCCAATGAAGTTGGTTCTTATTTTATACCTATTTCTCCTGACCCTCCCGTGTCCTTGCAGGCAGCACCTCAATTGACTTTCAAGATTCAGGTAACCAGTTTTCTTGCTGTTTGCTTAAGAGCACTCATTTTAAAGTACATGAAACTGGCTTAGACCTTTAGACGGATCCCCAGGGGATGACTTATGTGTGCGGTGGTGAAAGTCGATTTAACAAAACCATTAATTTGAGTTTCTGGGAGTAAACAGTAGCTGTCACCCGCCATCGGAAAAGACACAGACAGTGCTTTGTAACCCAAATCGCAAAGTGCCCGAGAATACAACTGAGTTAAGGAAAATGACTTTGGTGGTTGTTCAAGTCTGCGCATTGTTTTAACTTTCTGGCCGGGATGGCTCATTTCAGGGTGGTTTTCAGAAAACTAGATATTGGGTTGTGCCTGCCACATTTCATCAGTCATGCCGCATTACGTGCATTAGGAGGCCCTATGAATTCTTTTGGTCTCAGATTTACTGCAAGATGAGGCAGAAATCCATTTATGAATCCAAGGAAAGAGACTGTTAAAGATAGCCCCCTTCACCAGGGGAGGCAGCACATGCATTCTCTCCCCATTCCCTTGTGACCGTCCTCCTGCCAGACCCAGGCCCTCCTCCAGCATAAAAAGACAACTCAGGTAAAGCTAAATTGAAATGCAGGGAACATATTTTTCACAGACCCAGGGCTGATTGTAAAATTGTCGTTATTTTTTTTTTTTAAACGACCCACAGTCAGCATAACTACGGTGAGCATAAAAAACAGCTTCAACACCAATGATCTGATGAGCTATTGGTATTCTCAGGTGCCTGGAGACTATGCTCATGGACAATCCAACTTCATGATTTTCCATCTTGAAATTGTTAAAAATTTTTAATGCGGAATATTCCAAACAGAAAAATCAAGACCTGACACTATCATCCACACAGATCTAACCTATGTGAGCATTTTGCCATATTTTCTTTGTATCTCCCATGTTTCTTTTCTTTCTTTCTTTTTTTAAAATCCTCACCAGAGGATATTTTTCCCATTGCTTTTCAGAGAGTATAAGGGAGAGAAAGAGAAACACCAATTTGAGAGAGACACGTTGATTGGTTGCCTCCCGCATGCACCCCAACCAGGGCCGGGGATTGCGCCAGCAACTTAGGTACATGCCCTTGGCAGGAATCAAACCCAGGAGCCTTCAGTCTGAGGACCGATGCTCTAACCACTGAGCCAAACTGGCTAGGGCTTCCAAGTATCTTTTTTCTAAAAATAATTTATCTTTATTGTTGAAATTATTACAGATATCCCCCTGGGTTATTCCCCATTGATCCCCTCCCCCCATATCCTCCCCCCTCCCCCAGGCCTTCACCACACTATTGTCTGTGTCCTTAGGTTATGAATATATGCATAGAAGTTCCTTGATTAATTTTGCCCCACCCCCACTCCCGCCTTCCCTCTAAGATCCCTCAGTCTGTTCCATGCTTCTTTGTCTCTGGATCTATTTTGTTCCACAGTCTATTTTGTTTATTCGGTTCCACATATGAGTGAGATTATGTAAAACTGAATCAGGAAGAATCAGAAAACCTGAATAGGCCAATAACAACTGATGAAATCAAAGCAGCAATAAAGAAACTCCCAGCAAACAAAAGCCCTGGCCCAGGTGGCTTCACAGGGGAGCTTTCTAATTCTTTTAGTTGTCGGGTTAGATAGTTTACTAAAAATGTTTCTTGCTACTTGAGGTAGTGCTTCGAACTTCCCTCTCAGGACTGCTTTCACTGTGTCCCATAGATTTGAGGTTGATTTCTAATTTCATGCCCTTGTGATCTGAGATGCTTGATATGATTTCAGTCTTCTTGAACTTGTAGAGACTGGTTTTGTGTCCTAACATGTGGTCTCTCTTTGAGAATGATCCATGTGCACTTGAGAGGAATGTATATTCTGTAGCTTTGGGGTCAAATGTTCTGTAAATATCCATTAAATCCATCTGATCTAGTATGCCATTTAGTCACTGTTTCTATGTTGACTTTTTATCGGGAACATCTATCCAGTGAAGCCAGTGGGGTGTTAAAGTCTACGACTATGACTATATTGCTGTTGGTCTCTCTTTTAAAGTCTTTAACGTTGTTATTAGGTCCTTTTTTATTGCCATTTTAATTCTTTATGCCTATGTTTCTCTATTTCTTCCTGTTATTATAGCAGTCCCTTTAACATTTCCTGCAATACTGGTTTGGTGGTGATAAACTCCTTTAGCCTTTTTTTGTCTTTTTTGTCTGGGACGCTCTTTATTTCACCACCTATCTTGAATGATAGCCTTGCTGGATAGAGTAGTCTTGGTTTCAGATCCTTGTTTTGCATTACCTTGAATACTTCATGCCATTCCCTTCTGGCCTGTAGAGTTTCTGATGAGAAGTCAGCTGACAGCCTTATGGGAGCTCCTTTGTAGGTAACAGATTGCTTTTCTCTTGCTGCCTTTAAGATTCTCTCTTTGTCTTAAATTTTTGGCATTTTAAGTATGATGTGTCTGGGAGTGGGCCTCTTTGGGTTCTTCTTGCTTGGGACTTTCTGTGCCTCCTGAACTTGTATGACCTTTTCCTTGGCCAGGTTAGGTAAGTTTTCTGCCATTATTTCTTCAAACAGGTTCTCTAACCCTTGCTTACTTCCGACCTCCTCTGGCACTCCTATGATGCCAGTATTGTAACATTTCATGTTGTCCCACAGCTCCCTTAAACTGTCGTCCTGTTTTTTAATTGTTTTTTCTTTTTGGATCTTTGATTGAGTGATTTTTTTCTACCCCGTCTTCTAATTCGCTGATCCCATCCTCGGCTTCTTCTAATCTGCTGTTTATTCCTTCCAGCATACTCTTTATTTCTGCTATGTCATTCTTAATTTCCTTCATAGTTTCCATATCTTTTTTCATGCTGTTGAGCATCCTTACAATCAGTATTCTGAACTCTATATCTGATAGATTGCTTATCTCTGTTTCATTTAGCTCTTTTTCTGGAGACTTCTCTTGTTCTTTCATTTGAGGCTTGTTTTTTTGTCTCCTCATTTGGGTTTGTTTCTATGTATTAGGTGGGCCTGCTAGGACTCTCAGTCTTTTTGGAGGTTCTCTGGTGCAGGCCAATGTCAGATGCTGTTTGTTATTGTACCCTGTTTGGAGCTATCAACAACCCTCAGCTTGAGGTCCCCTCTGTTGAGGCTGGGTGCTTTTGGATAGGACCAAGATATACACCAAAGTCTGCTTTTCCAAGGCCCAGGTCCAGAAGCAGATCATGCAAAGTCTCAAAGCACTCTGAGGTCTGCCTCTGCCTGTAGGCTGATTAATCTGATTCTCTTAATGATCCTCAGGCTGTAGAAACTCCCTGGGGTAGGGTGAGAGGTTTTCCAGCAGTATGGGGCAATTGCTTCCCCCTCAGGCAAAAGCTGCTTGGAAGGTAAATGTCTGCCTCCGCAGTATGGGGGAATGACTCAGCAAAGGAATCCAGAGGGGTGCCCTCTGAGCTCTCTCTCCAGAGCCCACAACCCTAGATTCTCCTCACACAGCTCAGTTCATTCTGCCCTCCCTCTGCTGGAGCCCAAGGTGAGTGGCTACACACAAAACTTTGTGCATTGGCTCTTTAAGAGGGTGCATGCATTTCCCTGGCAGACAGAAACCCAGCTGCTTTTCACAGCCAGGTGTTATGTCGGCGCCTTTCTCAGTTCTGCTGCCCTTGGCTTGGAAGCCCAGCCTGGGGTTTAGGCCCCAGAGCCCTCAGTGGGACCCCCCCACAGCTGAGATATCCCTGTGGACCTTCGCCTGCTGCCTGTGAGAGCCCAGCCAGCCCTCTTGTGCCTCCGAACCTCCTACCAGTCTCTAGTGGTCTCCACTTTTCCTCCTTGATTACGAGGGTTCTCTCCAGCTCATATTCAATTGCAGTTGATTATTCAGGATGGTTTTTCTATATTTTAGTTGTAATTCCAGTTTGGTCCTGGGAGAGTGTCAGTGTAACTTCCACTCAGTCTGCCACCATCTTTAATCTCCTTCATATTTCTTATACAAACAACACAACTGTGTATACATACAGGGTAAGACAAAAGTAGGATTATAGTTGTGAGTATGGAAAACACAGTTTTATTCTTGTGTTATTATTTATTAATTATTGTATGATTTTCCATACAAAGAACTATAAAACTGCTTTTGCCCCACCCTGTATATTTATATATGTGCATATTTGTGCATGTATATATGGAAAGACATAGACATGCATATGTCTAAACATACATATTACAAACACATGCATACACCAGACCAAACAACCACAGTCTTTGTGACTCATAATTAAAATTCTCAGGAAAGAGCACAAACTGGTTGGTAGGTGATCAATGGTTGCCTGGCCTCAGGCTATGAGTCTCATCTGGGACCAGTGAGCTAGGCTGGCTTGGGGGTGGGTCATGCAGTACCACATGTGTCAGTGGATCTGTCTCTTCACAGGGCATAAGGATAAATAAAGGACATTGCCAGACAAGTAAGCCAGTGGCAAAGACAAGGCAACATGCCCAAAAGATGAAAACCTGTATGACTGGTCACCTATAGCATAGAAATAGGATAGCTCAGTGATTCTCAATGAAGCAGTCTCTTAGTAGAAAGTTCTTTCTTTCTACTAATTATGTCAAATTAAAATTTGTCACATAAATATTTAACCAGATATGCTTTCTTGAGCAACTCAGAGAAACACTCGTCTCCCTTTTCCGTGGCAGCTCCTTAACGACCTACGACAGGCACTGATACCCACAGCCTACTCACTGTCTTTTCTCCAGGCTAGAGTCTTGCCTACGTCATTGTTCATTTTAAAACTTTTGAGGGAGAAAGGAGAAATCACACTACTCGTGCACCTTGTAGATGCTTCTCTAATTGCACTTGTCTTACTGTTTGGTAATAATTGATCTGCCTCGCCTGTTGGATCATGAGCCTCTTGAGGCATTGTGTCCAATTAACTTATGAACCTCCCACAGTTTGGCCCCATGCCAGGAACATAGTAGGTGCATGAAGAAACGGAGTGTTAGTCAAAATAATCTTCATTTTGAATCCTATGGCGTTTTATTTTTAAATTCCTGACAATTCTATGCTGTTGGTGATTATTTAAGCACAAGACCAGAGTGCTGAATTTGAGAACCTTTTACTGCACATACTGTGCAATTCAAGCGCCCTCTCCTGTAGTGCGTTTTCTGGCAGGTGTCCTCAAGTTGATGTGCATCGAAATCAATCACACCGTCTTCCAAGGCCACTGGAAGAGAAGTGAGCAGAAGTGCAGACAGACAGCGTCGGTATCCTTGAAGTTGCTTGATCGGTAGGGGGAGGGTAAGGGAAGAAAATGAAGCACCATTATTGATTTGTCCCACTGGTGTCCTGAGCAACAGTCATGGGTTTAAACCATAATTGGCATTTTGAGAAAACCATTGTCCTGGTTTCTCAGACTTAGTGACTCGGAGGTTCCAGGAAGCAAGGGATGGGTTAGTCCATGAATGTTCACCTCTGGAGTCTTGTGATCCAGGTAATACATTTAGCAATCTATTATTTATTTAGAAAAAAAGAGGTAGCTTAAGGCTGACCAGTTGGGCTAAAGGAGCAGGGGTACTGTTCAAACTCAAAACCAAAATACATTATAAGGGAAAACGGAGTTGGCCATTTTCTGATCTGTAGACACAATTAAGAGGCCTAAGGAGAAATTAATACAAATGTCTTGGATGGTAGCATTCAGAGTGCTACTGCTCTCCAGCCTCCTTATTCCAGCCTCCTTATTCCTGACCCAGATTTGGAGTCACTATTCTGAACTTAATTTAAGGAGTGGCTCGGTGTAATGAGTTTCCAACTCTGTGCAGAAAACAAATTTGCATTTTTCCAACTGATTAGTTTCTTTACTGATTAACTCAGCAAGGTCAAGTTTTGGTCACTGATGCTGCTGATATGCACCGCTGATATTTTCCAGTTTCAGAGCCGGGAGGCCTGAGCTGAAGCTCTTGTTCTCTTTACTGAAGGACAAACTGCCACTTCCCCAGAAGAGAGGGAAATGCTGAAGAAGCCGCACACCTACCAGGGTGCTGATCCGCCTTTGGAGCTCAGGGTCTTCTCAGAGAAGCTCCCCTCGCCTCCTCTGCATTCCTTCCTCCCACTGCAGAGGCCCTCACGAGCATGTCCCACGATGGCCCATGGCTTTCGTTTCATGATTTCACTGAAAACATAGGGTGAAGTAGGAATCAGGGGATGTGGGCACAGAAGAAATGGATTGGGATCCCCAGTTCCACCACTTTCAAAGCTATGTAACCTTGAATTAATTCTGTGCCTCGGTTTTCTCACCTTTAAAATGGGGGTAATGGCTGTTTCCTTACATTATTAGGATCAACAGAAGAAACATGTGAAATGCCTTGCTCAGTGCTTGGTACACAGTAAATGATTAGTAAGTGTGAATTGTCTTCCATTGTTGAAGTCCCAGGTCAGACAGGATGGCCAATGAGGAAAGCAAGCTTAACTACCACGTATACCATTCCCGTGTCTCAACTCTTCCAAGTAAATGCCCAGATGGGTTCTGCCCCCGGGCCCAAGAGTTGGACAATCCTGACTATCAGTTCAAGCTCCGCTGACTGCCGACTCCTCCCTGAAGCCCTAGCCAATCCCCGATTCCCTGTCACCGTTATTGCCTAACGAGTGGCTCCCTAGTTACAGAGCACATACTACTAATGGTGCCGTGACTTTGGGCAGAAATATTATCTGAGATTGTACAGATACATAGCAGGTCTCAGCTTTCCCCAGGCAAAAACATCCAGCCGAAATTTTATAACATTGTGTTATTTTTAGTGTATTCCCTTTTATACTGACTAATTTATGGAAAATGATGTTTCCACTTACGGTAGGGATCTAAAGTTTCCTTTGACTATGGGGTTACTTAAGGAAAAAATAAGAGATTTTATTTACGTAAAAGTATTGAGTAAATAATAATAATTCCAGTGGCCTGTGAATGTGGTAAAAGAAAAACCACATCAGATTAGCACGCATGGGGCTGAAATTTAAGAAATATCAGTCTGTTTCGCTTATATAGGAGTACATTCAAATGGGCCGCTGCCTTTTAAGTTTCCATATTGCTTCCTACTCTGAGTCCTGTCTTTCTCGCCAGTGGGTTGTTACCCTCTTGGAAGAGAATGTCAGGTACTCTCAACTCTCCATTCTAATAATTCTATAGATTCTTTACACAGTAACTACTTATTACCTGATTGGAGAAGAAAGTGACTAATTTATTGACCCCACCTTGTAGATTGGCAGACACTGACAGGGATACAATCCAAAGAAAATGGTGATGCTGAGAACAATGAGGCCCATATATATATGTGTGTGTGTGTGTGTGTGTGTGTGTATATATGAATATATACACAATTTAAAAATGTATAATTAATATATAAGTAAGAATTACAATGAAATTGAAAAGCATGACTCACCTAGTGCTACTTCTGTCCCTCACGGGCTTCTCTTAGTTCCTGCTGGCCACAGAGCATTAGTTTGAGCTCAGCAACCATAGGAAAGCCTAGAGCACACAGGTTCCTACTTGCTATTAGACTTAAAATAAATTCATCTTTGAGACTCTACCAACAGGGACGGTCTATCCTGCCAATCAGTGATGAGTGGCAGCTGGACAAGAGTGTGGAGGTGACGGCCCTTGTCAGCCCCCGCCCGTCATAGGCATTTTCTCCACTTTGATTCTTGGGAGGAGCTCTGGTGCCAAAGAACGTGAAAGAAATTCTCCATTAAATGGGCATTGCCCATGCAGCCTCACACCTCAGAGATGGCGCCTGCACCCTCTTCAGCAAATAGTTTTACTTGGTTAAAATTAAGTCTCCGTCTGTCAGGAAGAATTACTGTCCATCAGTTATTCAAAGAGAGTTCCTTACCCCCAGTGATCAGATTTCTGCTTCGGCAACATGGAAGCAGGGCACCCAGCACCCACGCAGCCCGTCGCGGCCCTCTCTGCAGCACCCCAGAGCCCCACTCTGACGTTAGGAGAGGTCGCCTCGTGCCCCTTCAATTTCTTTTTAAAATGATGTCGTTAGATGGCCAAGATTGACTCTTTAATCAAACCTGGCCCGCACTTTGTGAGCAGACAGCTTGTCAACCTCTGCATTTTCTGACATTCGGATGTACATTGTTACAGTGCTGTATCTGCTTCCAGGTTTAGCATTAGAATGATTTTTCTTTTTCCAGGTGGGCCTCCGGGTTGTGTGCTGAGTAGAAATGGTAACAAAAACAGCCCCCACTTTTCTCTTATAATCTTGCTGCTGCTTGGAGCTAACCGCTTGGTGGAGCCGGGCAGTCACAAAACTAGGACAGCACTGATGAGCTTCAGCAACTCAAGTTTAACCTAAAGAATAAAAGCATGACTTGAAAAGTAAAACTTGATTATAATAGGATATGGATCTATAACCAGATATGATAGGACATTGGGTTTTCTTCATCTTTTACTGTCTGATTCTTGACACTTGAGGAGGGAAAAAGCCCAAAGGCCCATTTTAAGCGTATAGGGACAGCGTTGCCATACGGTTCATTTGCGGAGAGCATTAACTAATTATTAGTCAGCATGAACCAGCGCTGTTAATGGAAGAACCCAGTTCCAACCAGTCTTGGCCACAATAACTTTTTTTCCTCGATGGCCTGTGAACTTTAGGTTCCAAGCTTGGGGTAACGGGAGATACTCATGGGGGCCTGTCTTCCTTTCTGTGCATTGGCTTCATTCTTTGTAATTGCAAAGGGGCTTCGCAAGTCAGGGAATTTCCAGGTCACAAGTGAGAAAGTGCCTGTTCTCCTGGAAGGTCCCAGGAAAGAACCCTGGCTCTCCCGGCCTGTGTCACATGCCTGTTTCTAGAGCAGTCCCTGTGGTCATGGAGGCGGGGTCACCTCACATTCGGCTGCATGTTGCATTTGGAACACATGCCAGAATCATGGGTGGGGACTAAGTGGGGGCTAGCAGCAACCCAGAACAAAGCGGTGGCTCCAAGAGGCCTTGGGGAGCTGGGCTGTTGCCCCAATTTGAACCTACCATAAAGAACCTCAAGACAATCAAGAGTAGGTGAGAGTGGTAATGAAGTCGAACAAAAGCTAGAAGGAAAAGCTATCTCTTGAGACGGTGTCTACCCAAATCTAATGTGTTAGGGTCTAGGCTACATGGCAGTGAAAGAGACCCCCAAACACAGACTTACGAAGCAGACAGTTATTTCTATCTCACATAAAGTCCAGAATTGGGCCAGAGGTGCGGGCTGGTTAAGGTACTTTGTCCCCTGAGGTCATCCAGGAATCTAGGTTCCTTCTGTCTCACTTCTCTGCCACGCCCTACCCATAGCTCCTCACGGCCAAGCCTGGACCGCACGGCTACCTGCGCCTACCGGCCCACAGGAAGGGGGCAGAGGGAGGAAAGGGCAGGGAAAAACAACCCAACCACCAAACAAAGGCGTCATCTGCAAGTTACATGCATAGCTTCTGTCTGCACCTCATTGATCAAAACTTACTCACATGGTTGCCCTGGCCGGTGTGGCTCAGTGGGTTGGAGCATTGTCCAGTGCACCGAAGGCTTGAGGGTTCAATTGCTGGTCAGGGTACATACCCACGTTTTGGGTTTGATCCCTGGTTGGAATACAACCAATCGATGTTTCTCTCTCTCTCTCTCTAAGGTCAATAAACACACACACACACACACACACACACACAACTTATTCACATGACCATACCTACTTACCTACCAGGAAGGCTGGGAGAAGTAATCTTGAAATGGGTAGTCATGTGCCCAGGTAATGCTGAGGAGGTTCTGTTATAGATTCTGGGGAACGATTAGCATTCGTATCCAAAATGAAAGCTCTCTGAAAACTGCTCTAGCTTCAGTGCCTTGTGACGAGAGTGTGCACAGTGTTTACGATGCGGATTAGAAAGTAGCCAGGGGAGTGTAGATCCACCCAACGTGCGGATGAGTTCATACGTCTCCATCACTTGTTGAACCTCCTTGGTAAGAAAATCATCCCTTTGTTTGGCCACTGAGGCTACATTTGTTTTGCATTTTTATAAAAACTGTGTCTGCTACAGCTAAAGGTAGATGGGTTTACGTATCATGATGATTTGCCCAATTTAGGTCTTAGTAATAAGGGTGAAGGGTGGGAGAGACTTCCTTAGCTTGAAAGAAATGACACGCATTGTGGCATTGAAAATGAATCCATTTCTACCGTCCTCATTGTTTCGCCTCCCCTGTGTCACCTTCCTAGGCATTCTCTGGCAGTTTCCAGGAGTATTAAATGCTGGTCCTCTTAACATCTCTCCCATCTTGGGCTAAGCCAGCCTTCTCTTTCCAGGTCTCCAAGCAACAGAATCTAAAAAATGAAATATTCATTTTCTGAAACCTAATTTAATTTCAGCGATGACTGGGTTGCAGAGCTTATCAGATCCCAGAATCTGAAAAATTCTCTGAATTAACAATTCTCTCCTGGTGATGGAGTGGGGCTTTTTTTCAACTTTTTTTTTTTTTCTGCACCTTGTTAAAATGTACACAGTGTTAACCTTGATTTGTCTGACAGTGATTTACTCATTTGTGATCTAGGGGTAATAAGAAACACTGTAGGCAATCATCTTGCTGTCAATAAATGAAATACATTGTTATTTTTCTAAAATAGGGATTAGTGTTTCTCCCAAATGTAGCTCCTATCCTTTCCGAGAAATAAACGACTTTTTAGTTTTATTTTTGGAGCAGACTGAAGTGTGGTAGTAAGGAATTCATCTTTCATAAATTCTGGAGCTGATGAGTCATCACTGACATGTAATATCCAATTAAAGCCGTGACAGATGTAATTGCGTGTCATGCACCAAGTGGGTGATAAATTGTACCACATTCTGAAAGGCATGTTTTGGTAAATGCTGTTTTGCTGAAAGATAGCAATTATAGGCTGCTTTGAATGGGGCCCCTCTGTTTATACACAGGGTCATAGAGCTCTAAATATAGAGACCAGGTTAACAGAAGACATTTATTTCAGAGCAGAGGGTAACCGGGCTAACTAGCAAGTGAAGTTTTGCTACCACGATCATCTCCATCTGCAACCAGGATCTATCCTAATTCCTCAAAGTATGGCTGTTCCTAAATGTCTGGTCCAGTTGACTTCACTTCTGTCTTTTTTTTTTTTAATTCTCATGCAAGGATATGTTTTTCAATGATTCTAGAGAGAGAAATGGGGAGAGAGAGAGTAACATCGATGTGAGAGAGAAACATCGATCTGCTGCGTCCCATATGAACTCCAGCTGGGGATCAAACCCACAATCTAGGCCCTGACGGGGAATCAAACCCACAACCTTTTGATGTACTGGATGGCGCGCCAGGGACTGAGCCACAGCAGCCGGGCTGGGCTCACTTCTGTCTTGATAATCATGGGCCATTTTGGCTAATCTGACCTCCTTGAACTTGTGTGACTCTGCAGGCTCCTACAATAAAACAGAAAGGCAGGAAATGATTAATGAAGTTAACTTATGGGAAGAATCTACATCCTTCACACTTTACCTTTCTCTAAAATATTTAAGCAGAGAAAGTGAACAATTTCCTTGAATTTTGAATTTATTAGTAATTTTTCTTTTGCTTTAGCTACTATATAACCCTTCTTTTCCAAGCATATGTAGTTTATGGTTATCATACTGCTTTATATGTGTGTGGTCTAAAAGCAGATCATTCCTGGCCTTAATAAGGAGATTAAGATAAGTGGTGATGACTACAGTCGAAGTTTTTTAAGTAAGAGAGAATCAAGCGTTTAGTTTTACGTGATGATTGCTTTGTCCATTAAAGTAAGTTTGCTGAATTTGGTAAATAGCTAAGCCATTCTCAGCCAATTGTATTACTATGACAATTTCTTTGTCTTGCTGAGGGTTGTCTTCCAGAAATATAATAATGCACTTACAGTAATAGAGATAGTAATAGACTATATTAATCGAAAACCTCTAATATGTTTAAACTGATGATAATTTTAGTGATTTTCAAACTGCATAAATAAACGCTTAGTACCTGGATCCCAACTTGCTTCTCTATTCAAAGATACACTGTCTCTGCCTTTAAGAACATTGCTAGGTAGTGTAGGAGAAAGAGAATGCAATATAGGAATGCACAGGTGTTTCCCTGCAAAATTCTCCTAACCATATTTGGGTGTGAGAGAGATTAATTACAGAATGCAATTTGTGTTCATCAGCCAGACATTTATGATAACAACGTGGGGAGTATTTCCAGTTCCATTTATCACAAATGAGCAGACAAAGCCTCCTGCTAAGACCACTAGAAACATTGAATAAAGTTTAAAAAGATACTTTGTTTAAAGCACTGTAGACATATCAAGTCAGGAGGATTTGAGAGGTCAAGATCCCGGAGAGAAGAAAGTGCAGAGAAGTGAGCCTAGCAGTCTCTGGCCCTTCCCACTCAAGGCCCATCCTGGCCCCTCACTCCGGCTTGAGCATCCTTGCTCCGAGCTCTGCCTGGAGTTGGCTGAGGCCTTTGCTGAGACCGCCTCACGGTCTAACTTCTCCCTCTGCTCAGTCCTGCTTTGTTCACACCCCTTCCATGGGAGCTGATCAAAGGCTGCCTAATAAACCTCCTGCAGACTTGTCTCCAACTCAGATTCTGCTTTTTTTTATTGATTTTAGAGAGAGAGGGAAAGGGAGAGATGGAAACGTCTACCAGAGAGAAACATCAGCGGGCTGCCTCCTGCACGCCCCCTACTGGGGATGGAGCCCGCAACCGGGGCATGTGCCCCGACCGGAAATCAAACCAGTGACCTCCTGGTTCATGGGTCGATACTCAACCACTGAGCCACGCCGGCTGCGCAAAAGATTCTGTTTTCTGAGGAACCAACCCTACAACAGTCGGTACTAGAAGTGGTTGAAGAAAGCAGATGCTAAGACAGGATTTTGCAGCTAGATCATCTGTTGCCCAAGTGGCAATGAGGACTTATCAATGGTGGCATGTGGAACACAGACAGCCCTTGGCATGAGGTAGCAGTGCCGTTATTAGAGTTTTTACTGGTGTAAACTGAGATAGTATACTGGCCAAGGCATTCACAAGCCGGTGGAAGAGCAGGCATTTGAGAAACACGTGGGGACCACAATGTATAGGAGAGGGGACTTGGGTAGCTGTTGCTCAGCTCCACAAATGCTTTGGAAATAGTGACCAACTGGCCAGTAAAAGGTAGGGAGGACATCCAGAGGGCCTCCTTGTAGCATATAAAGAGGACTTAATCTCCTACAACCTAAATGCACAGGGAAAGCTGAAGACCAGGCCCTGGAATTCATCATGAGTGACAGAGCTCTAAACCTAGACATGTGTTATGGTATGAACGTGTCCTCCGAAAATGTGTATGTTGAAATGTAAGCCCTAAAGTGACAGTATTTGGAGGTGGGGTCTTTAGGAGATGATTAAGTCACCAGGGTAGAGCCATCATGATTGGGATCAGTGCCCTTGTGAAAGAGCTTTCTAGCCCCTCCATGATGTGACACACAGCTCTCCAGCCCCCCCACTATGTGACACACAGCTCTCCAGCCCCCCCATGTGACACACAGCTCTCCAGCCCCCCACTATGTGACACAGCTCCCCAGCCCCCCCCACTATGTGACACACAGCTCTCCAGCCACCCCCACTATGTGACACACAGCTCTCCAGCCCCCCTCTACTATGTGACACACAGCTCTCCAGCCCCCCCACTATGTGACACACAGCTCTCCAGCCCCCCTCTACTATGTGACACACAGCTCTCCAGCCCCCCACTATGTGACACAGCTCCCCAGCCCCCCCCCCCACTATGTGACACACAGCTCTCCAGCGCTCCCACTATGTGACTCACAGGTTGAAGGCATCCTATAGGAGGAAGCAGGGTTTCTGAATCTGCTTGCACCACAATTTTGAACTTTCAGCTTCCAGAACTGTAAGAAATAAATGTTTGTTGTTTATAAGCCACCCAGTGTGTGGTATTTTGTTACAGCAGCACATCTATTACACCGGGGGCCTGATCAGCAAAGAAGGCAATTAAAGTGGACTAAAACCTGGAATCTGAAGATTCCCAGACCCCCGACCCTATGGAAATGGTGCCCACCTCTTTCAGTGGGCTGCTGCTTCCCCTGAATAGACAGCGGACATTTCTCCCTTGTAAGGTACATGCCAACCCCTCTCCCAAGACCTGCCCCCAGTCTCGTCCCGGCCAATAAGCCTGTATGTAACCAGGGGCAAGTCCAAGGTAACCAGGGCAGAGTGACACTCGCCCGACGAGGGAGAAAACGGGCTGGACTTGAAAGGAGTTGCGGGACTAGCCAACACGCACCCACAGACGCCAGACAATGTGGCGGGGGCTGCATTCCGAGGATGCTGGACGGGGCGGGAGGAGATAAGATGTGATGAAACAGAGCTTACGGACTTGGGAACACTGTCAAGATGCAGAGGCTGACATTCTGGCAAGGACCCTGCAGGATGGCACAAGTTCGCTGTTAGAGTGGCTTCTACAGGCGTGAGAACAGTAACGGCCAACATCAAATGAACTGGAAAAGGCCATGAAGCCGAAAATGCCATAGTGAAGAATTACTAGGCCAGGAAATGAAAGACCGTGATAAAACGCTCCGCGAATTAGACATGTGAGGCAGGCACCTGTTGCAGGGCCAGAAAACCACCCGATGTCTGTGGTCCCAAGGCAAGGCCCGGCAGACGATGCATCTGCTGCAGTCCACCCCATGGACCACATACAGTCATTTTTTTTGGTATAACTTCTGGGAGTAACTCCCCCAGGATTCCCATAAGGGGCACTTAAGTGGAGGTTAGTGGGCTAGTCTGCAGCTCCTGCCACTTGCACGGGTCTCAGAGCTGTAACTGATGCTCCCCATTTCCCTCTCCCGCCATCCTAGTCAGTGTGTAACCAAAGCTCTACTTCTTCATGGGTAGATAAAGTATTTCTGTAAAGGCCATATAAAACATTAACTCCGAGGGAAAACAAAGATATATTTTATTAATAATTTTTATAGATCAAAAGACAACTTTAAGGAAGTACAAAAAAAATCCAGAGTAGGATAATTGATTTTCAGGACATCTGATAAATATTCAGAATACATAAAGAAACTATAAATCACACAGAAGGAAAAAGTTGACCCAATAGAAAATGGGCTTCTCACCAAAGAGGCTGCCCAAATGGCCAATAGGCACACGAAAAGCTACATCTCATTACTTAGAAAGGAAATGCAAGTTAAAACCCTAGTGAACATCACTGTAATCGTATCAGAAAGGGCAAAACGCAGAAGGCAGAGAACACCAAGTGTTGGTGAAGACATGGAAGAACTGAGCGTTCCTAAACCGCTTGTTTGGAAGTAGAGCTAGTACCCGACGCTGGCAGTGTCTGCTCAAGTGCACGTGCACACACCCTGTGTAGTCAACGGGGACACACGTACAGGCACCAAATGGCCGGAAAAAGAAAGCTCATAATAGCAGGATTTACACTGGTCGAAAACTAGAACTAATCGAATGCCCATCAACAGTAGAATGGAGACGTAAATTGTAGAATACTCGATAAAGGAGACTATAATGATACTTTGTGATTACATTCACACACGCTAAAAAACAGACAAAACTCACAAAAGGAGGGAGAGGAGTCGCCGGAAGGGGCACAGGGCCGCTTCTGAGGTGGGCAGTGATGTTCAGTTTCTTGATCTGGTAGACACATGGGTGTGCTGACCTGGAGAAAATCCACTTGTGATTCTGTGCTTTGCTGTAGGTATGCTATACTTTCATTAAAATGTTAAAAATAAAGTTAGGTCACCAGCAGAGTCTATCAACTAGTAATTTCTTCTAAAACGGGAAAACAAAACAGTGTTAAACTTGCAATGAGACTTTCGTTTTGTTTTGCTTGAGGGGCTCTGCACGGTGCCTTCTGTCTGTTCCATCTGCTCACCGAGCTTTCTCCCTGACTCACACGCCCAGGTAGACTCTGGCCCGTCAGACTACATGTGGGTACAAACCGCTGCGGAAGCTGTTGACTTGTCCTATTGTAATGTCAACTCTGCCAGCAGGGATCTTGTCTTTTGTTTGCCCCTATATCCTTTGTACGCAGATCAGTGCCCAACACATAGTAGGAGCTCAATAAATATTTGCTGAATGGATGAAAAAAAAGCTGTTAAGAGTATGTATAAAAAGACAAAGGCCTTTGCTTGAGCAGAAGTTAAACTTACTCCAGTACTGGATTTGATCAATAACATTTGCATTTTATAGCTACACACAAGCATCTATTGTTCTTAAAGTGAGTGCAAAAAATATAACTTATTGTGAATCTGAAGCTCTCTATCCCTTAATTCCTATATTTTCCATCAAAACAACTATTTTTTTTAAACAGCATTTTTATAGTGCTAATTACTTTAAGTAGGAAAGACTTGAGTGTAATAAAGTGGCAAAGTGGAAGGGATGGGCTATATTCACTATAAAAATTTGGAGCCCGGCTGGGTGTGGTTCAGCAGTTGAGCATCGACCTAGGATCTGGGGGATCAGGTTCGATTCCCTGTCAGGGCACATGCCCAGGTTGGGGGCTCGATCCCAACCAGTTGGGGACATGCAGGAGGCAGCTGCTCAATGACTCTCTCATCATTGATGTTTCTCTCTCTCCCCTTCTCCCTTCCTCTCTGAAATCAATGAAGATGTATTTAAAAAAAAAATTTGGAGAAGGAAGAGGTTCTCTGGGGCAAAAGCAAGCAGGGAACTTTCCCGGAGAAGGTGGGTCTTGATGCGCTGTGAGAATGAAGGATGCGGTGGGCCGGTGAGGGAGACGGCACAGGGGCCTGGAGCAGGGGCCGTGTCCACACCCCTCCGCCTGGGTCCAGGGCCACCTGATAGGATAGGAATCAGTGGCGACAGCCCAGGAAAATCAGGAGGAAGAGTGGCTCAGGGGCCCCATGCCAATGTTGAGCCCCTGGGGAGGGCTCCAGCTCCAGCTCACTGCCGACACCGTCTGTTCCCAGAGTCACACTCGTCATGACTGTTGACTAGAAAGAGCCTTGGGCTTGCCTGTCCTGGTGGGCCAGCCATAGGGTTAGATTGTGGTGATCATGATACTGGTAGGGGTGCCGTGGGTGTGTGTGTGCGTGTACTCACATCGTGGTAGTGTTTATTCATGTCTCTAATTTACCAAATTTGTTCCTTTTAGAAGTAGTGGTACACATTTTTCTACATTCATTAAATAATAATTGAACGTTCACTGTGAGCTAGGGACTGGGAGCAGAAAGATGACAAAGACAGTTTTAGCTTTAAGGAGCTCACTGTCTAGCCCGAGAGGAACCTACACAGACACTGACCATTTGGTGGGATCCGTACAGCAGTGGAATTATATTTAAAGGACACCAGGAAGAGATGGAGACAGCGGTCAGAACTGTTTGGTGCAGAGGGGTTTCAGGGATAAGAAAAGATGGCTTGACATGGCCATCGGGAACCCCTAGGCCAAAGTGATTTGGTTGCTTTGAGTAAGTGATATCATCGCTGCCGGTCTCGAGCTAATGAAAAGGGAACACACGGGGGAAAAGCAGGAGCCGCCGATGACCGCTCCAGGGTCAAAGCCAGGCAGAAGAAAATGGCCTATTTGGCTTATAAAGTTAAAAAGAGAAGAGTGAAAAAGATTAGTTATCGTAGTTCTCAAGTAGGGAGTTTACACAAAGGTCTGAGCTAAGAGTTTCTCTCGAGACAGTAAAGACCGGGCAACCCCACACCCTTGTTTTCATGGCAGCAAGTGGACTGTGCTCTCTGGTTCACCATGTCCCCACTCGGCCCTCTTCCTGCAACTGCTCTTCTCTCCTGGCCCCATGTGGATTTGAACTTGATCTCTATTTAATGGGATGGCGGGGTCAAAGACCAGCTGAGGGTGTCTGTAGCAAACAAAACTATGTAATAAAAATATGTGCTTTTTGGGTTATGTCAAAATGTTACAAACCCATCGGGGAAGACCATTAACACTTGGTCGTATGTTGAAAGCATTTCAAAAATATGCTATGGAATCGTACACTCACTGATTAAGACATAACCTTAAAGAATGCAATCATTAGCAGCATTTGTGTCCCTAACAATTTTCACTATTCTAGGGTGACTGTGAGAATCAAAAGAGGACAACAAATGTAACAATGTTATCATGTAACAATGAATGTGGTTTGCAAATACAAGAGAGGATGTGAACAATAAAAGAAAAGATGCAATAAAACTTTCATGATACAGAGTAAACTTGAGCATGTGGAAGCAGGGGAAGAGACTGGTACCTGCAGGAGTCCTCTAAATTTTAACAAGTAATATAGAAATGTTTGTGTTGGGTAGACCAGGGGAGCATCCTGTAAGGTTCTCCTTTCTCTTTTGGCAGTAAAAGGTGGTTACTGCGGGTGAATACAGTATACCTACATTGGTGATGACACCAAGACATGTATTTTAGCTTCCTGGTAACAAACCTATTATTGACCTAATCTTTATGAATTCAAGTCTTTCTTGAGCCTGTTACATTGTTCACAAAAATAACAGATTAAAAACAACAACAGAAAAGCTAGTAGTCCAAAGCTGCACAGTGAATCAAGGTAGATTAGCAACCCAGCGCTGGATGCATCTTTCCTCGGTATCTAACCCAGCAAGTGGAAATGTTTAGTTAATATGCTCGCTGCTGATTAATTTCCACTCCCTCATCAGAAACTTGGCTTCTGAAATGGCAACTCTCTTCTTGTAATTAGTGACAGTAGAACCCACACGAACAACACCTAACGGGGTCTCCTTGCAATTGATAAAAAGAGTTCTTCTTTCTCCGGAGAAGAGGCACAGAAATGAACCTGGTGGGCAGGGAGATTCATTTCCTGCCCTCAGCTCAGCTCCCAGGAGTCCCACCTTTCCAGCAACCTGTACTGTAAGCTACTGCGATGACATCATGGCTACTGAGACCAGGATAAAAAGGTATTAGAGGGAGCAGTGTGAAAACGAAACAGTGAGGAGATAAAGTGTGGCTGCGTTTAATAGTCCTGCTCTCACATCACCCGACAGCCTCCTCCCGAGCACCCAGCTCGGTTCCTCTCACCCTGGAGTCGGGCCCTGGGGGGGGGAATCGGTGCGCCCCCCCTTCTGCAAACAAGTTTATCAGAGGGTGGGAGGCAGATGCCCCGGGACAGTGGTTCTGAAACACAGCTGTCCAACAGCATCACTTGCAGAAGCTTTTTTTTTTTTTTTTTTAAAAAAAAGGACCCAGACCCAGCCTCGACCCCCGCCCCATCCACAAGAAACAGGACCCCTGGAGGTGGGGTTCAGGCATCGCGACGCTGAGAAAGCTCCTGGGGGATTCACTGCGCGTGTGAGCCAGGGCTCCGGCCTGCAGGGCGCAGGCGGGCCTCCCGGCCGCTGCGGGGCTCTCGCGCCGTCCGCCAGCCCCCGGGCAGCGGCGCTCTTCCGACGGGGCGGACCAGGCAGCGCGCCGGGGGAAACCGGCCTCCGCTGTCGCGGCCCTCCCGCCGCCATGCCATCCTGCACGCCTCCTCCTCCTCTCTCCACCCCAGCGTAGCTGCCATCCAAGGGCCCGCACCACCCCGCGGCTTCCAGCAGCAGCAGCAGCGTCCGGCCGCCGCAGCCGCCCCAGCTCCCAGGCCTCAGCCGCAAGGTCACGTGGCTCTGGCTCCACCCACAGCACCCGGCAGACCCGGAACCCGACCTGGCCAATCAGAAGAGGAACTCCCCTCGCCACTCAGTGATTGGGTGAGGAGTGGGCACGTGACCGGATCCAGGCCAATAAGGAACAAGTTCTCCGAGCCGTGAGGAAGGCGCCTTTGCTTTTAAGGGGCTGCTCGAGCCCCCTCGTGCCAGCGGGACGTGGCGGCAGTGCCAGGGGCACGTGGTCGCCGCGGGGTCCCCAGCGGGCCCTCCCAGCCGGGCTCGGTGAGGCTAGGTGCTGTTGGCCCTCCTGTCAGCGGCCGCTCCTGGCCCAGGTGCCGCTCTCGCCCCGGAAGCGGAAGCCCCCGGCCTGGCTACAGGGGAGCCGCCCCGAGGCCTCGGCCCGGCGAGGGCCCGGCGGGCGCTGCCAGGCGTGTGCCGAGAGCCTGCGCCGCGGTGCCCGCTGCGTCCCAGCGCCTCCCCTCGCCCTTGGCCTGGGACAGAAGCCTCAGGCTGGGGACCCTGCTGGGAGAATCGTGTATCTGTTGCTTTATTTCCTCCTGAACGCTCAGCTCACGGTACCTCCAGGGCCTCCTGGCGAAGAGCGTTTAGCTCCTGGGCCTCCCAGGCCTCAGTTCTGCGTAGAAGCGTCGGCCGTCGGCAGCCGGGGAGGCGCCCTGGCTGGTACTTGGGAGCCCCTGTGTGTCAGGCACCACGTGCGTGACACATGTATAGGTAAGACAGCCTTCTCTCAGGCCGCGTGTGTGTCATATGTAAAGTATTCATTGTGGTCTCCTGTCGACCGTCCTAGGCGGTTGCTGCTGGTCTGTGCACTTGACGCAGGAGAAAATCAAGGTGCAGAAGGTTTGAGTAATTGCAGACTTGGGGTTCCGACCCCGGAATATGTACTCCAGAGCCTGGGCCCTTCAGCGGAGGGCTTCACCCCATCCGGAACACAGTCATTTGTGGCAGAACAGAGGAGGTAGCAGGAGCCAGGGCCGGTGCCTTTGGCAAACGAGTCCCTTTTTCCAGGTATGTGTACGCGGCCACCCTCCTTCCCGTCCTGAGCGGGGTGTGCGCTCTGCCGCCGGTGGGCGCGGTTGTATAAATAGGTATTGATTCTCCGAGGCTGCTCCAGGGCGGAGGGGCAGAGCGACTGGGCGGGGGGGGGGGGGGGGGGGGGGGGGGGGTCAACCTGCATGATCATGTTCCAGGCCCAGATACAGACCTGAGCCTGGAAACCATAAAGGGGGCTTTGTTGACAGAAGGAAACGTTTAGCAACATTTTCCCTTTTTATTTTAATATGCAAGTAGTATTTGATTTCCTGGGCATTTTATTCCTAACAAGAGCTCGGAAATGCAACCTAATTAGCAGCATTGCCTTGAAAGTGGAGCTCTCCTCTCCCAGGGAATGGGGGGCCTTTGGAGAGCACTTCTTGCCTGTTGTTCCCACTTGCTGTACACCGATTTCACGGTGCTCAGCTCGTCCCTCCTTGCCCCAGATAGCCCAGTGGGACAAGGAGAATGTAATCTTACTTCTTGCCACACCTTGCATTTTGCTCTTTTTTTTTTTCGTTCTTCTTGGTAAGGTTGCAAAACAAAGCATTTCAATGTGGCTTTTCTCTCCTGTGGCTGGAGGCCAGCCCTGAGATTTCAAAGAAACCTTCTTTGTTCAAGATTTAAGAAAATAATCACTGCACAGCAAACATTGATATGACTTTTAATGGCCACTTACCTGATTAATATCCTTTCATGCTACAAGGCAGCATGAGACACAGCACTTTAATGAAAACCAACAACAAAGCGCAGACCAGGTGTGTTACTAAGAAACAATCTCTTGTGTGATTTAATTAGTCAAAGCATTGCATGGAGCAATTATAAGCAACCTTGCAGAAGTGGCAGCAGTGTGGGGCCCTCTGCTATAATTTGGTTTTTTAAAGGAAGACATCATGATTTAATAACTGTGCATCTCTAGTGAAAGAAGAAACCCCTCTTTAATTGGGAGCGAGAGGGAAAAAAATAATACGCTAATCACAATTTTTAGATCTCCCCCCACTTCCCCTTATCTCTAATTGGGTTCAAAAAAAATTGCAGCAGTTTCTAGGAGGACTTGAAAATGATTGTTTCTGTTACGTTTTCTTACTTTGTTTTCTCTGTCCGATGAACTGCTCAGTACCATCTTTGAGATTGGCAGTCCAATTGCTATGACATCTTTGGAGAAAACCTTGAATAACCCCGCCTGGTCAGGCTGAATGCAGGACATTCTGTAATTTTAAGAGTGGCCTTTATTGTATTGTTACATATAAAAGAAATGGGAGTTGTGATGGTTTGATGGGGCATTTTTAAAAAAAATCCTCATGCCTTGGTTTAATGATGTGTCAACCTGCCACAGCAAGATTGACTGGCATAATGCTTATTACTTAAGATAAAGATAGATTTCTTGTGTGATGTGGGAGCTTTACAATAGATAGGGTCTTATCAGGGAAAGTCTGCCTAACCCAGGTAGGATTTGTGACTGACTTCTACATTTCAGTTCTCTATACTTCCACTTAAATTAAGGAGACAAGTGTTCAATGAAGAGAAGGGGAAATACGGATTTAAGAACTAAAATTGAAACTTCCCTTCTTCATTTGGCTCCTGTCTGTGCACTTGCTCAGCTAGTGGGTCTGGGGTGAACTTGTGCCCACTGAGTACCTGAATTTCCTTAAGCATAAGAAGTAGAACATCACATACCCTCAGAGGGTCCTTTGTCTTTGGGGTCACTGGGCAATGTTGGGGTGGAATTGCTTTGGAGCCTTTTACTCTGTATACAGATCCCCTAGTCTATCAAGTCTCGTCTGGGACTCAGAATCTGCATTTGGCATTGGGTTTTTGATACCTCCTGCCAGGGATGAGTTAGAGAGAGAGAAACAAGGTATTGGCCATTCGAGCCAGCCTCGGGTTTATAACCATGGCCTGCCACAGGACCACTTTTGTAAAGAATGTTTTATTGGAACACAGCCAGGCCACTTCACTGTATTGCACTACAATGACAGAGTTAAGTGATTTCCATAGAGACCATCTGGCCCACAAAGCCCAAAATCCTTTCTGGTTCTTTATGAGAAGGTTTTATTGACCCCCCAAAATTGTCAGAGCTGACTTATGATGAGCTGTCCTTGCCTTTGCAGCCTGTTAGGTGGGACTCACACTAGAGAGGTCCTCCTCTCTTATCTCCCAGCATCCAAGTAGCTCAGGTTGAGAAGGAAGATGGGATCTGGGACTTGAACAATAGGGAGTTAGCCCACCTTAGCTCACTGGGAGGCCGGGCTGGAGGTGGGGTCCTGATGCATTTTGAGTCCAGCTGGAGGTGTTGAGGAAGCATGCTTTAGCTTTGGGAAAGTAATGGGTTATGGATCAGTGGATCACCGTCTGTTGGCTACACAGCTGTATGTGCTAAGCTCTTTTTGTGAGTAAAATACATAAGCCTTGCACATAGAATCTTTTCTTATATATAAATTTTTAATTTCTAAAGAAATACATAAATTCATTTGCTACAAATACTTGAACAGTAACGATAAGGCTAATGACCGGGGTGATATTTAAAATACTAAACAATAGTTTGGCACGGGCACTGGCCAGTCAGGTTGATGCCAGGCATAAGCAATAAGTGCCGCCTAATGGTCTGTGCTGTGTGCCCTGCTAATGGCTCTTTGACCACCCACCCCCAACTCTTGTCCATTTTGTTCCCTTCCTATTGTTGTTGGTTTGGCGTGTAACTTTACAGAGATTGTGATGTGCTTTTATGGAGGCACTCAGGGAATTTGGAGTATTTTTTGGGTCAGTGTTTATATAAAAGGTATCAAAGTTTTAATAGTTATTACAAAACATTTCTTTTTAGTAGCTCTTTAAGTGCGAACACAGGTAGATCTACTTTATTTCTTTTAGCTGCCGTGCAGTACAATGTGGTATAGGTGATTTTAAACACCTAATAAGGACAGTTTTTCAAATGAATGCATATGTTGTTAATAAAACCAGTTGATTTAAAATATGACTAATTCAGTATCCATTTTAGCATGTGGAAGCAAAAATATAGCAGCTATCCTGGGAGTTTGAGAAATATTTCCTATTAAAACAAGAATTACAGAAAATAAAACAACAACAACAGAAAGTGCATATTTACATATTTATCTGCTTGGGTGAAAAAAAAAAAGTCTTTGGAAGGATCCAAAAAAGTAAATCTAGAAACTGGTAAAGTCATTGTCTTTTAAGGAATGAACGGGGTGGGGGTGGGGGTGTGAGTAGGAGACAATTACTTAGTAGGTTTAGAATTTTGACTCATATAACTATATTATTTGTTTAAAAGAATAAAATAACAAAAGCAGAAGGTGGTTGACATAGTGATTTCCTGGTCAGGCCTGTGACCTCTAACAATTGTTCTCATATCAGACCAAATAATTGAGTACTTAAATTACTGTCAGCAACCTCTAGGGAGGTCTGGGGCTAGATTGAAAATCTTTTCTTGAAACAACTTAACGTAAAACACAGATACACTAAATTAAAATCATTTCATTGAAACTTAAACAAATAATCTCCAGGGGACCCAGCCGAGCAAACAGCAGCTGCTGCTCCTTAGGATTCTCCTCTTCCCAGCCTGTGTTTGACCTGTGGGTTCCAGGGGTCATCTGATCTGATCCACCTCCCTAACCCTTCTGGCCTGTGAGTGGCAGGGGTGGGGGAGCAGCTGTTTCTGAGAGGCAGTAGGCCCAGATGCCAAGGTTGGGACCCTGCGCCTCAGCTTCTCCGCCCCCAGCAGGTTGAGGAAGAAGGAACGTTGTCTCTTCTTTTACCTCCAGGGCCTAGGATACCTGGGAAACCTCCCAGCAAGGGTGCAGGATGATTTTTGAAATGTACTTCTTGTTATAGGAATATGTCCATAACAGCAGCTAGATTCCTGTCTTCATTATCTTACATAATAATATAAAATACTTATTGAGCACTGACCATGTGCCAGGAGGTTTGCTAAGAGGTGAATTACCGTTGAGATCTAAACTGGGCGTACTACCCATTTGCAGCTGAGGAAGTTCAAAGTGGGGAAAATTGATCTCCCAGCTGGGTCTGGACTCCAGAGCTAGTGGTCTGGCTACCCTAGAGTCACAGCTTTCTTGTTTACATGCCGACTCTCATATTTAGATGCAAAAATAAATGCTGCTATTCATCCAATAAAGGATAAGATGCCTCAGAAATCCTGCACTGGGAGCTGCCAAATACAATCCTTAACCTCTGCAATGATTGGTGTAAGGTAAGAGTCAGTAGTAACTGTGCCATCAGGACCAAGAAGTGCACTCAGGGCCTTCTCTGAGCAGGGCACTGGAAAGGGTAAGGAAGTACTATTATACTTTATAATGTTTTGAGCACTTGCTTTGTGCAAGGCTCTACAGGTGGAGGCAGTCTGAGAGGGTGTCTTGGAGGACGTGCCATTCAGGCTAAACCTTAAGGAAATGCAGTAGAGGTGGAGGTCATGTAGGCAGGAAGTGACCAAAATGCTCCTTAAACTCAGGGCTATTTTACTTCATATGCTGCCACTTAACCTCAGTGTAAGGGCAGTGCTGCCCTGATGGAATCTCTTCCCCTGTTTCAGGGAGGCGAGAAGGAAGGCTAACTTTGACTTGTATGTGTTGAGCAAGGCCTTGAAGACCTTGAGCGTGTTGTACTCTAATGCCCTTAGTGCCTTAGTGCCTGGCAGGTTAAATCAGGAGTGAAGTGAGCCAGGTGAGTCAGTGGGGAGTGGAGTGGACCGCAGTAAGCTGGAGAGCTACCGTTCATTTTCACCGACAGTGACCAGGTGGGAACACAAATTCACTGTTCCAGATTTCCAATTTTTCAAAGGAAAATGTAAACCTTGGTGTTTTTCTTTTGGTGAAATATTCTGATATTTTAAAAACATAGGCATATCTGGCAACTGAGGCCATCATGTGTAATTGGGTAGGTTGTGTTTTAGGTCCTACCTAGAGGAATGCCTTTTCCTAATTCATACGCAGCAGCTCCTCCTAGGGCTGCAGAAGCCCTGATGAGGTCATATCTAGCCTGCATGCTTCCCATGTGAAGCCTCTGTTTTGGGAGAAGCTGCCTTTTTTGTTCCCAGCAGGCCTTTCCATGAGTTGGTGTGAGCAGCCTGCAAGGCACACCCGGTTCATTGCAATGAGCCTCTAACCTGTGCTTGAAGCCTCAGTTCCCCATGGCTGGCATTCAGGCCAGCAGGTGAGGGAGGTGTTGGTGGGCATTTTGAATTCTGGCTGCTGGGAATTTCTAAACGCCTGCTGTTTACCTGGTGCCTTTTTGTCATGAACTACAGCATTACCTGATTTTACAGACAGCCAGGCAAAATATAATCCCGTGATTTTTGTGCACCTGAAGAATGGAATAAAAAGGAAAGCAGGGTAAAATCACGCATTATGAACACTTGCTGCATTGCACACACGACACTAGTAATTTGGGAAGGAGCAAGTTTCTAAGCTATCATTAGGGTCAGTGATATGTTTCCCTGGTACAGTTTCACACAGCAGTTACTCCATGAACCACCCCTTGCAGTAGTTTTGTTTTTCTTTCCTTCCCTTGAACTGTACAGCTTCTAGTGCAACACAGATGGGTGCAAAGGTGTTTTGTGTCTCCCAACCAGAGCAACAAGCTTCCATTCTCCTGACTGGATCTCTAAGAGATGCAGTGAAGCCAGATTTCAGGGTGAATTGTAAACCCCAAAACATGCTCTACCCCATGGGAAAGAGGAAGGAATTCACTGGACTGAAGAGTCTGATCTTGGTGGCAGATTTGCTTTGTGGCACTGTACCCCAAGATTCCTCTTGAGGCAGTGAGTGTCCACTGACTGCTCATGGTAGACCAGACAAAGGACACATTGAGTAGGCATGTGGCCAGTGGCTTCAAAATAGCTCAGGCTTTCCAGGAGTGCCCAGCCCTAGTCTGCTGTGTCTGCAGAGGACTCGGGGAAGGAGCATGAGGAGGAAAGGCCCCCACTTTGAAGCAGTATTTTCTAGTACATTGCTGACAAGGCCTCTTTCTTTTCTTCATTCCTGCTTTATTTTTGTTTTTCATAATTTTTTTTTTTTTAAATGTCATTAGGTTCTGCCATTGCAGTTCCAACACTCTTCTTCTCCCTTCCCCAACCAGAGCTATTTTGAGTTATGAAGTGCCTCAAGAAAGCTAATCTCCAAAAAATAAAACCTATTAGAAAATGAATGAGCCTCTTAGTTCTTGATTTGTTCTTTCCTTTGTGGCCTTGTACATAATCAGAAGAAAGCAGGAACTTGTGTACCTTGTTCTTAGGGAACCTACTCTGTGGCAGCTAGATGGGAGGCATTAAAGGACTAGTACTTATAGTCAGTGTCCAGAATTTAGTGGACATTCAGTAATGTGGTGCTTCTCAACTTGATCTGTGGACTAGAAGCTTTTGGAGATCTTGATTCAGTAGGTCTTTAATAGGACCTAGAGATGGGCACCTACACCTATGGGTGACATTGTACTCCAGCCAACTCTTACTACTGCTGCATATTTCTGCAACTTGGGACATGTGATCATTTTCCCATTTGATTGAAACTAGTTCAGTGAAATAGTTGCAGAAATAAAAGTAATTTAGGTTATAAATGAGAATGCTAACCATATGATAGGTTGCTATAAAGGAAGACCAACATTAATGTGCTGTAATATGCAATTTGAGCTTGTAGAGGAGTGAATTATGTACTGCAACAAGTGATCTGAGTACTTACTGTAGGGAGAGCTATTTCTGCAATGAGGACTTCACAGTCTGGGTGCATGTCTGTGCATAATTTCCATATGCTTCCTAAGTATCATATATCTAAAGACAGAAAGAGGTTAGTGTCCAAAGGAGGAAAAATCTGCTATTAAACTCATTAATTGGAGAGTTCTGGCTGTAGAATGATTGTGAAAGACTATAATTTCTTGCTGTGAATGAGGTCTTTTGCTGTAATTCTGAGTGTGAACATGTGAAAATATTGAGTGCATCTGCTAAGTGAAGCAAAATGTAGGTGAAACTATTTATTTAACCTTTGTCTTGTCAGTAATAAGGATGGGAACTCATGAAAAAGGGAAAAGTCCTCAAGGTAGAAGCTGAAAGTGGGTATAAAATTGAGTGATATGTTTAAAATACTGGAAAGAATCTGTGTTAATTTAGAGGCACAATTTTACCTATCAGTTATAAACCAGTCACTTATTCCAAAATGATTTTTATTAGGCGATAGTTGGAACTCAGTGTAGTTTCAATGACTGTATGTTCCTAAAAGTAACACAGCCAGCTGCATTTCTTTAAATGTATTCTAGAGTTTTTTTCTAACTCAGAGTAAATGTCCTCCTTTCCTAAGCAGCTCTACCCACTGAAGCTTTGGCTGAAATGGGAGAACTTCAACCTCGTGTCGTTGACTGGCAGACCCTAATGACCACGGGGAGCCAGAACTCCAGACCATGGGGCCTGCAGGAAGAGCACTGGACCAGAGGCATGAGCGGTGCGGTTTACTTGTGCAGTCACAGGAGGAAAGTAACTGGGCTGCATGGTGCCACCACAGAACTCTCCTGAGTTCCAGTTAAGTGCTCTGAAATCATTCCTCTTGTCCCTGATTAGCTCCATTTCTTCCTCACTAAGTTGACTGCTCCAGCAGATGTTTGGCCTTTGCCTAGCCCCAGCTGTTCATAAAATCACTGATAGGGGAGGTATAAAGGGAAAGCTCCCTTGTGGACCCTTCCTTACGGTCTGATACAGGTGGTGTCTTGCCTTTCCTTCCGTCCACTATGGCTAGCTTACCCCCTTCTTACCCAGTCTCTTCACTTTCATTATTGGGATAGCTCCTCACTGGCTGCTTCTCCCTACTCAGTTCTCACAACTGCTCTCCTAGCCCGAAGAGCACTTGCCCTGCAAGATTCACAAGTTCACCTAGTGCTGTCATCTCCCTCCTTTTGCATCTTCCCCTGTGCATCAGGACAGGTAGGGAAAGTGCCCGTCAGGCTAGGACCTGGGCTGAGTTCCCAGAGGCTGGTGCTGCTCCCCAACTTCTCTTACTAGGCAGATACCCAGCTGCCCTCTCCGAATGGCTCTCCTGTCCCCGGTAAGTCTTACTCTTCCTTTCTGATTTTTATTTGATATTGTAAAAGGATTTGTCGTTTCTTAAAAATATACTAACTTTTATTTTTTTTATTTTTATTTTTTAAAACATATATCTTTATTGATTTCAGAGAGAGGAAAGGAGAGGGAGAGAGACAGAAACATCAATGATGAGAGAGTCATTGATCGAGCCTGCAACCCGGGCATGTGCCCTGACCGGGAATCGAACCCCAATCGCCTGGATCCTAGGTTGATGCTCAACCGCTGAGCCACGCCCGGCTGGGCTATACTAACTTTTAAAAACTATGTATCAAATATGCTCATTCTAGAAAAGATAAATATTTATTAGCACAGGATAGAAAGTAAAACTTCCCTTTTACCCTTTCAGGTGCCTCATGCATATAACCACACATCTGCTGTCTGCTGTAGCAGTGAGAATGTGGGCTGCGGGCCAGAGTGTGTGCGTTTGAAAACCAAGCTCTGCCACTTACTGGCTGTGTGACCTCAGGCACGTTAGTATCCTCTCTGTCCCAGTGGTTTCATCTTTAAAATAAGGTAACAATAGTAACATCAGTGGGGTTGTAAGGATCAGTGGTTAATAGTCATACAGTGTTTAGAGTTCTGTCTGGAGTGAAGGAGGCCCTCAATAAGGGGACTACTGTTACATCATTTATGAAGACACGAGATCTCGCTACATGTGAAACTTTACAACTTGCTTTTTCACTTAACTATGTTTTGAATATTTTTCATATCACTCATTTCACATCAGTCTGCCTGCCATAATATATTTTAAGCATGTTGTTTTAAATGATTATGTGATGCTTCATGCTGTAGCTGAACTTGCATTTATTTAACATTCATTAGATGGATTCTTTTCAGTTCTGGGAGACAGATAATGCAGCAGTTGACATCAAAGTCCATGCCTACATCTTTGTACATACCTATGGTTTCTATAGATGGGATTTGTGGGTCAACAGATAGACACATTTTTAAGACTCTTGGTGTAAACTGCTAAAATAATCTCTAGATTATACCCCCATCAGTTAGAGTCAGTATTTTTCCCCAAAACATTAATTTCTTCAAGGACCTGCACAAACATTACATTCACTGTATTCTGTTGTGCCTCATGTGGCTAACTCTTAGTGTACGTGGCTTTCTAATAGATGTCATGCCAAATACCAATGCTCAGATTGTCATAGCAAGACACAGTCATGAGGTCTCAGGAACGGGCTCCCTAGATTAGCTAAAGACCTTAGGAAGATCTTGATAATATAGCTGAATCCTACAGGATGCTTCTGAATAGAGGTTCTTAAAATTGGCTGCATGTTAGAATCTACTGGGGGGACTTAAAAAATAATACCAATGCTTGGTCTAGACTCAATGGGTGTGAATGATTTCACAAACTCTCCAGATGACTCCAAATGTGCAGTCTGGGTTGAAACCATTAGTGAATTGAGTTTTTTCTTTAATCACACATGAAATTAGCTGAATTTGTCACGTCTGTTTTCTTATGCCTGCTGTAGGTGCCATCTTGGTTCTACTGTTCCGTCAGTCCCTTTTTTCTTTGTGGATATAAAAAGAACTGTTTCAAAAAATTGGCAGCATGTAGGAACTCGGGTAGAATATGTTCTTGCTATTCACTTTCCTCTTGTGGTTATGCTGCAGACAGTATGCTTGCATGGATCTTACTGCTAACCCGTCAGTCATCTCTTTGATCAGCCCTCTCCTTCAAGACACTAAATATTTATCTTTTCAGGTGATTTCATCTACTGTTCTACTTCATAAGTTGAGTGTGATATAAATGTCATTGGTTCTATTTTGTTCCTTTTGTAAGACAACCTCAGCACTGGTCCTGTTTGTTGGAAATGTGAATTCTTGATGGGGCTCACTGAACCAGAGACTTGACTCTTTCAGAATTCTACAAGCTGTGGGAAACCTCTTAGGTAATGATTCTCAGTGTAAAACTAGTGAAGGCATTTGATAAAAATGTTTTGCAATAGCATGTTCTAGAGCTTTCACAAGTTTTTATTAAAAAAGAAGCACAAAGAGCTAATCTCCCTATAAAAAATATTTAATGGGGGGATAAGAGTGATGATGTTTAAGGGTACAAACTTGTAACGAGTAGAAAATAAGCCACAGAGACCCAATGTACAGTATAATTAATATAGACAGTATATTGTACTATAATGATATAATGTGATAAATACTGCTACATCAGCAGTCATATGAATGTATTAAACTAGCACACTGCACACCTTAAACTGACACATTGTTACACATCTAATTTATTTTAGAAAGATATGTTTTTATTTAATCATACTCTATAATTAAAGAAACAAATCAAAGTGACAGTGGCATATGGTCACTAATAACTGGATGTCAGATAATAAGTCAGATTTATAGGTCAGTATAACAAGGGTGTAAGGGAATATGGACTCTTACAACTTTTGATGAAAATGTAAATTTGTAAAAACCATTTTGAAGAACAATCTGGCAATATTTACTACAATTAAAATGGATTATTTCCTCTGATCTAGAAATTCAATATCTACGACATTACTTTTTAGATATTCTGATAAACTTATACCAAGACATGCATATAAGGTTGTTCAACTGAGCACTGAGTGTAATACTACACCATTGGTATCAACCTACATGTTCATCAGCAGGGCACTGGCTATCAATATGGCACATCCATTCAGCTATTAAAATTATGCGTTAGCCTGGCTGAGTGGTTCAGTTGGTTGGAGCACCGTCCCATGCACCAAAAAGGTTGTGAGTTTGATTCCCGGTCGGGGCACATACCTAGGTTGTGGGTTCGATCCTAGGCTGGGGCCCCTGCAGGAGGCAACTGATCGATGTTTCTCTTTGTCTCTCTCTCCACCTTACTCTCTCTAAAATCAATAAACAATCCTCAGGTGAGGATCAAAAAAAGAAATATTTGTTGCAGCCTTATTTATAGACATGCAAATACTCCCATGAGTAAAATAGACGAGCCATGAAATGGTCCCGGGGAGGACATTTGTGGGAACTTAGAAGTAAAGTCATAAATGGGGCGTAATGTCCTTTTTACCTGGAAGGATAAATGAGGAGCTGTTAATAATTGTCTTTGAAATACAAAGGGTTGGGGGAGAACAGAGACTTGTACATTTTGATTTTATACCTTTATGTACTTTTGGATTTTTACACCACATTTAAAATATATATATTTATATTGATTTCAGAGAGAGGGGGAGAGAGAGAAACATCAATGATGAGAGTCGTCGACCGGCTGCCTCCTCCACGCCCCCAGCTGGGGATGGAGCCTGCAACCCGGCATGTGCCCCTACCAGGAATCGAACCTCCATCTCTGAGCCACACTGGCTGGGCTTTAAACCACATTCATGTGTTATTTCTCTTTCAAAAATTCGGTAAAAAATGATGACATTTATGGTGTCTGCTGAATCACATTGCAATTTGGGGGAGAAAAGAATAAAACAGTAACAGAATGCTTTGCAAATGTGTTTGAATGGTGAGTGATGCTAAGTGGTCTGGCTCAGTGTCCCCTGAGCTAATTGTCCTTCAAAGTATATTTTTCAAAAGTGATCCTCTGCTGGATGTGTAAGAATTGATTATACAGGGTGGGGCAAAGTCGGACTCCATTGTTCATGTGGAAAATAATACAGTAATTAATACCTAATAATACAAGAATACCCTATGTCTGGCACACTCACAACGGGAAACCTACTTTGCCCCCCCTCCCCGTATTCTCCACATTCTGTTTTTTTAAATGTCTTAAAACATTTCCTTGAAAAAACGTTCCCCCTTGTTGTGTCAAGCCTTCTCATTGGGAGAAGGAAGTTAGGACTGGTGAATGGACCTTTCTCTCCTTCGTTTTCCTGCCTTTGATATATAGTAAGTTGCAGGAAAATACCAAATGCAATGGTTTAGTGTTAGTGTCAGTGTCATTGTTTTGGCTGCAATCTGTATCACAAGTATCCAAACACCTAGAGAAGACGACAGACCTTTCTGTGGATGTCCTGCTCCTGCTGACTCCTGAAAGGTAGTATTTTGAAGAACACTCCAGCTGAGCTGTTCATCTCTAATGCCAGCCTTGTTGTCCTGTCTCTCTCCTCCCTGGCCTTGACCCCTCCTATACCGTGGCCTCCCCATCGGTGCTCACGACACCCATGCCTCCTTTCCACCTCACCCCCACCTCCCTGGCCCTGTGTGAACCCATGCCTGCATTAGAGAACAGAAAGTTTTACTGTTTCCTACTAATCTATCCTGCAAAACCTACTAGGATCATTTCCCTAAAAATGCTGTTTTATGTTGGTGCCTCTGATTCTCCCTCAGTAGCGGCTGCTGATGAGGTTGAGTCCATGTTCCTTAGTCTGTATCTAACCTCATTGGAGATCCAGGAAGTCGTTCTTGATTCAACCCTGCATTCTCTGTCACACTTATGCTCTCACTCTTACAGATTGTTCCTATTGGGTGCATTCCTCACTAGTGAACGGAATTCTCACACGGACACTTGAATTTAGTGATGAGCTTTTTTTAATGGCTGTCTAAATGGAGGGATATAAATTTACACACACACATACACACATGCATGCAGAATACACAAAGACTTTCTCAAGGTTTATTCACCAAAAAGAGACTTGGTTACCCAAAGAGACTGTCTAAATCAGAAGAGACTGATATACCAATAGAACATTTAAATTCTGTCCCTCCCTTTTTTGACTAGGGTTGAGATGTCAACCCAAAACACCAATTAGAAAGAACTTACGCACCCCTATGTTCATAGCAGTGCAGTTTACAATAGCTAAGATCTGGAAACAGCCAAGTGCCCAACAATAGATGAGTGGATAAAAAGCTGTGGGACATTCATACCATGGAATACTACGCAGCTGTAAAGAAGGATATCTCACCCTTTGAGACAACATGGACCTGGAGAGTATTATGCTAAGCGAAATAAGCCAGGCAGAGAAAGACAAATATCACATGATCTCACTTATATGTGGAATCTAATGAACAAAATGAACTGACAAACAAAATAGATCCAGAGACATAGAAGCATGGAACAGACTGAGGGATCTCAGAGGGAAGGTGGGGGTGGGTGGGGAGAGAGTAACCTAGGAATTTATATGCATACAAGCATAACCCATGGACACAGATAATAGTGTGATGAAGGCCTGGAAGAGGGGGCAGGTGCACGGTAGAGGGGATCAATGGGTGAAAAAGGGACATCTGTAATATTTTCAACAATAAAGATAAATTTTTAAAAAAGAACATAAGGTCAGCTATAGAAAATGGAGAAGTTGTAATTTCTTTACCAGGCTGCAGAGTCCTGTATGAAATTTCTATCTTGTTTCATAGGCCTGCGCCTCTTGGGTGACTCCTTGAGGGGAGCGGCTGTGCCTTGTTTCTTTGGAATCCCCTAGTATGTACTTCTGAGAGCAGTTGCCTGGTCATCCCGCTTCAGAACGCAGGCCATAGAGGCTCTGACAGGCTCCCACACATCGTACAGCTTACCCCAAGGACAGTGGGCTCATTGCGGGGCCCTGGGCCGGGGCAGAGTTACTGGTAGCTTAGGAGGCGTGCTCCTTTCCCGTAGGAAGTCCACACTTGTGGAGCTGCTTTTATAGACAGGCCAATGCCGCTGCTTCCTGAGTGCAGCCACCATCTTTGGAGTCAATCTCAGTTATCATTAGTACTAGGGAAGGCATTGTTTTCTCAACTGTAGAATAAAAGGAAAGATGGGGTCTGAACAGTAGCAATGGGGGCCACTTTGAATATTGCAAAACACCTACTAGAAGTTGTTCACTTTCCTTTAGCAGCACCATGTTGCTGAGTACAGAGTTAATGCAGTTTGTTAGACACATTTTTTCCAAATGTAGTTGCAGAGGGAAGTTAATGAAAGGGGTCTGTGGTGGAGCTTATTTCGTCTCTGTGTCCTTTCTAGGCCCCTGTGAGGTTCTTTGCTTTGGCCCAGATGGTCAATGAACTTGATAGTCTGGCAAGATACTCTCATTCCATCTGCCTTTTTTTTCCCTCTCAGGAGCCTGAACACATTTGGGCAGTGCCCCTGAATTGGACAAATATCCTGAACTGAGTTGAACAGCATTACCCACCTATGTTGAATCTTCAGTCCTCCGTGTCTGAACCCAGAAGGTTGGGAAGTGCCTGCTGTGCCTTCCTGTCTTCTCCCGCCCAAACTTTTTCTCCTTCTCTCTGTCTCCCCACTTTCTCTCTCGCAGCGTGGGCCTGTCAGCATAATTTTCCATGTTTGTTTTTATTTCCTGCATTTCTTCTCTGTTCTACATATGCATCTTCTTATGTCTTTCCCCAAGCGATGCATGTTTTGCTCTATGCCATTTTCTGGATTCAACTTTATCACTATGGTAGCCATAAAACCCACTTTTTTTTTTTTTTAAATGCTGACAGTTGTCTGCATTTCAAGCATCAGCAATGATCTAGTCACTGTAGGTTGGCTTTGTTAGGATGTGCTTCTTACAGCCCTCCTCATGATTGCTTCCAGTAATTTGATAAATGCTTGCTAGCTAATAAAGTACAATTAACATTTAATAATGAAAAATGTGGAGAGTCCGTTGTAACTCCCTCTCCATAATGATACGCAGAACCTTTTATGTTGTGATGTCTGAACAGTTAGCTGCATGAGTGCTAAATGTTGCTTTTAATTAAACAATAAAGAATGTAACACCCTTTCTGGTATCATTATAAATTTTGATGTGGTACAACAATTTGATTCTTTAAAAATTAATTGCCTAGGAGTATGTTTAAGTAGTATTGATTATGTCGGTGCCTCATGTTGATCTGCGATACTTAACCCAACATTTAAAATATCTTTTTTCCATTATGTGTTCTGATGCAAGAATAAAAGCAAAGTACAAAACAAATAGGCACTTGAATTCTAATAGCAATAAGCAATAAATGTCAGGCATCTGGAAATTATGGCTGCAATTTCATCAGAGTACACTTTGTTCTATTGTGCCTGCATGAATTTCGCTACAGGCAAAATCTATTACAGATAACAGTTAAGAACCTTTCTAATTTACACAGATAGTCATGGCAAAATGCTAGGAAACTAAATGTTGGAAAATGTAATATCGCAGGGGAAAATTGACACTTGTACGAAATAATGTGGCCCTATTTAGAACTACAAATGGTAATCATTTCTTTAAGACCACAGTGTGGTGGATGCTTTTGTGACGGGTGACCTGGTGAAGGACACAGCACCAGGAAGGAATGGTGTTTTGCTGGCTGGTATGTGCACCTACAGGTAGATGCTTATCTGTAAATTGAGGGGTGGGGCGTGTGCTTAATGATCACTACCTAAAATTGTAATTACAAAGTCAGATCACAGGTGAGAAACCTGTGTTTTTCCACTGCCCTTGGGTACACTGGAGAGGAATATTTCTATTCTGGGGCCAGTTGATCCCCTCAGGAGAAAGATTAGTTAGTATTCACCACTCCTGGTGGCACAGAGTGACGCTGGGGTTTTGTCTAGGGTGCCTAGGATTCAGAGACAACAGTCCTGCACCCACTGATGGCCCTCAGATCATTAACCACAGGCAGCCAGGGGCCCGTCTATATGCATTTAGGTTGCATCCCTCACTACAAAGGAAAACTTAATATTAATTTACTAAAAAATACTAGAAGTCTTCATTGTGTTTACAGAAGTTAATTAGGCACATCCTTATTGTAGTTTAAAGATGCCAAGGGTAAGAGATACGTTCTTTTAAATGCCTCATTCTAAGGCAAGCCTGAATTAAATTTGCCTAATTGTAGCATGTAGCATCTTGGTCTCTTAGAAATTTGTTTCTTCTGTGTTATTTTATGGATACTGCCTCTATATTTGGATAACTTGTTTATTGAAAAGGAAAAAAAGATGAAGTTTTTTTAAAAATTATATATCTATGTATATGTATATATGTGTGTGTATATGATGTCCTATGACACTTGTAATAAAATCCAGGTTTCTTACCATGTTCATCGTGCTGGTTACAGCCCACCCATCTGACCTCGTCTCCTTGGAAACCTTGGTCACTCCTCTCCACATACATTTGTCTTCTTTCTGTCCCTTCAATATGCCAACTTTATTCCCTCTTAAAGGCCTTTACACTCACAGTTCCCTCTGCCTGGGAAGTTCTGCCAGCTCTTGGCATGAATGTCTCCTTGTCATTTAGATCTCAGGTCACATAGAGACTGTGCTGTTTATGTGATTGTATAATGGGTATAACCAGTGGTAATTGTCTTGTTAATTTATGAGTTACTGGTTTATTGTCTGTTTCCTTCCTGGAAACATTAGCTCCAAGGGAGCCAGAATCACAGCCTGGCTCCTGCATTGCTGTATTCTGAGGGCTGGCCAGTGCCTGGCACAGAGCAAAGGTTCACTGAAGAAATGAGGCAAACTTGGCTTTGCCGGTTGCCACCTGTGTGACCTTGGGCACGTTGCTCTATTTCATTGTTACATTAGCTTACAAAATCAACTTGTGAAGATGAATGATGTATGTATATAAAATGCAGTGCTGGGTTCATAGAATGTGTTTAATAGTATAATTTTTTCCTATAAAGCCTGAAACTCTGTGTGTTGTGTGCGCGCACGCATATGAGTGAGCGCTTGGGAGAACATGCAGTGGGCACTGAATAAGCATATGTTGAACAGGATAAGTTCCCAGAATTATTTCAGGGCCAGATCTTCAACCCAGTTCTCATTTCCTGTTTGGAGCCCAGTGCATCTTTGGTAACTCTCAATGCCAGGCATGCTTGAGGGGTGGGCTGGAGCAAGTGGGATTGATGGGGATGCAGCGTTTTGAGAAGGGAATATAGGCTGCCTTTCTGGAGACCCTGCTTTTGCATGTGGTTCGGCTTCTAACTAGTGAGCCGCTGAGGGAGCCATGCTATGTCTGCAGGCCTCTGTGTTCTGACCTATAAAATGGAGATTATAATACTGGGTTTTTCTCCTCTTACTAACAGATTCTAGGTTATCACCTGCTTTGCATCAAGACAGGTGGCCCAGTTCTGCCCACATGTTGCATGTGGTCTAGTTGGGAGATGTACTATAGACAGGCACTGTTAAGAACAACATAAGCCTTTCAGCTGAGTGAGGTCAGAGTAGAGCAGTCTGAGATGAGCATTGGACACTCTGTCCCTGGAAGCTGCGGTGGCTTAGGATGTGCAGGAAGACAGGCTTCAGTTGACCCTTGAAGAGTCACACTGGGCGACTGAGAGCAAGATGGTATGAAACCCTGACAGCAGTACAACAGGCTTCACAGTAGTGAAGTGCTTGGATTGCTACCCTCTTTCAGACCAGCATAACTCACCCCAAGATGAGTCTATTCTGTATTATTCTTACCATGCTTTATACCTTCAGCAGATGTCACTGAGAGAGAAACACAATGTGGGAGAGTAAAGTACCGTAACTCGGACCAGAAAGTGTGAGTTCATTCTAGATTGTGCGACTTTCCAGCTGTGTTGCCTTGGACAAGTTGCATCACCTCTCTCAGCTTATTTTTCTTCCACATATAATGGAGATATACAGCCTACCCCATAGGACTGTGCTGAGCATAACACTGTGGATATGAAGCACTCTCCAGAGCACAGCACTGCTTTATCTGTCTGAATTGCCTGTTTGGTATGGGAATATTCCTAGGAATAGACTGTATGCTTCCTAAGATATGGGAAGCTCCTCAAAGGCAGAATCTAATATATATATATATATATATATATATATATATATATATAGTATGTATGTATGTGTATATCTATATGTGTGTGTATATATATATATGTATACATACACACACACATTTTTTAGTTTTCATTTCATCTTCCATATAGTATCTGGTTATATGACTCTGAGCATAGTTGTTAATTAGTCCTTAGCTAGTCTCCAAATGAATATTTTCTATATTTTGCCAAATCCCAATTCAAACAGTTTTGCTTGTTTGGTGAAAGCATCGTGTTTGTGTATAAAGGTGGAGATCAGTGGGGTCTGGGCATTTTTTAACACTGGATCTTGAGTGAAACATTAATTTTCAAAATTGGCCACCCCAAATCGGTGCTTATTAGATGAAAAAGCTGAGGGCCCAAATCACTGAGATTTTACAGTATTTTCAGAGAGGGTTTTTGATGATCTCCCTAAAGTAGCCCTTTCCCAGTCACCTGCTACATCATCCCATTCATTTCTTTCATTAAAAAAATTATCTTTATTGTTGAAGGTATTTCAGATGTCCCCTTTTGTTCCCCCAATGGCCCCCCTCCCCACTCTCTCCCCCTCCTCAGGCTTTCACTGCATTATTGTCTGAGTCCATGGGCTTTGCATATATGCATATATAAGTTCTTTGGTTAATCTCTTCCTGCCCCCCCTTCCCTCTGAGAATCCTCAGTCCTGTTCCATGCTTCCATGTCTCTGGATCTATTTTGTTTGTCCGTTTATTTTGTTCATTAGATTCCACATATGAGTGAGATCATGTGATATTTGTCTTTCTTTGACTGGCTTATTTCGCTTAGCATAATACTTTCCAGGTCCCTCCATGTTGTCTCAAAGGGTAAGAGATTCTTTTTCACAGTTGCCTAGTATTCCACTGCGTAAATGTACTATAGCTTTTTAAAAAATCCTCACCTGAGGATATGAGGATATTTTTTCCATTGCTTTTCAGAGAGAGTGAAAGGGAGGGAAGGAAGGAGGGAAAAGAGAGAGAGAGAGAGAGAAACAGAGAAACATCGATGTGAGAGAGACACATCAATTGGTTGCTTCCCACACTTGACCCAACATGGGCCAGGGATGGAGCCTATAACTGAGGTACGTGCCCTTGCCTGGAATCGAACCCAGGACCCTTCAGTCCAAGGGCCGACGCTCTAACCACTGAGCAAACCTGGTTAAGGCTGTACCACAGCTTTTTAAACCACTCATCTACTGATAGGCACTTTGGCTGTTTCCAGATCTTAGCTATTGTAAATAACATTGCTATGAACATAGCGGTGCATATATTCTTTCTGATTGTTTTTTCAGGCTTCTTAGGATACATTCCTAGAAGTGGGATCACAGGGTCAAAAGGCAGCTCCATTTTTAATTTTTTGAGGAAACTCCACACTGTTTTCCATAGTGGCTGTACCAGACTGCATTTCCACCAGCTGTGTACTAGGGTGCCCTTTTCTCCACACCCTCACCAGCACTTGTTTGTTGATTTATTGATAGTAGCCATTCTGACAGGTGTGAGGTGCTACTTCATTGTCATTTTAATTTGCATATCTCTGATAATTAGTGACTTTGAGCATTTTTTCATATGTCTCTTGGCCATTTGTATGTCCTGTTTGGAGAAGGGTCTATTTAGGTCCTTTGCCCATTTTTAATTGAATTGTTTGTCTTTTTTTGTTGAGTTGTGTGAGTACTTTATATATTTTGGAAATTAACCCCTCATCAAATGTATCATTGGCAAATATGCTCTCCCATGCAATGGGTTCACTTTTCATTTTGATGCTGGTTTCCTTTGTTGTGCAGAAGCTTTTTATTTTGATGTCCCATTTGTTTATTTTTTCCTTTGTTTCTCTTGCCCTAGGTATCAGAGAAAATTCTGCTACACGGGATGTCTGATATTTTTCTGCCTACATTTTCTTCTAGTATTTTTATGGTTTTACAACTTAAATTTAAATGTTTTATCCATTTTAAGTTTATTCTTGTGTATGGTGTAAGTTGGTGGTCCAGTTTCATTTCTTTGCTTGTACCTGTCCAGTTATCTCAACACCATTTATTGAAGAGGCCGTCTTTACTCTATTGTATGTTCTTGCCTCCTTTGTCAAATATTAATTGAGCATAATGGTTTGGGTTGATTTCTGGGTTCTTTATTCTGTTCCATTGATCTATATGCCTGTTCTTGTGCCAGTACCAGGCTGTTTTGATTACAGTGGCTTTGTAGTATAGCTTGATATGTGATATTGTGATCCCTTCAACTTTGTTCTTTCTCCAGAATGCTCTAGCTACTTGGAATCTTTTGGTTCCATATTTTTTTTTGAATATTTGTTCTAGATCTGTGAAATATGCCATTGGCATTTTAATAGGGATTGAATTGAATTTATAGATTGCTTTGGGGAGTATGGACATTTTAATGATGTTAATTCTTCCAATCCATGAACATGGTATATTTTCCCATTTGTTTATATCTTCCTCTATTTTTTCAACATCCTGTAGTTTTCTGAGTACAGGTCTTTATCTCCTTGGTTAAGTTTATTTCTAAGTATCTTAATTTTTTTGTTACAATGGTAAATGGGACATTTTTTAGTCTCTTTCTGAGAGTTTATTATTGGTGTATAAAAATGCCATCGGTTTCTGGGTGTATCCTGTTCATTTCTTTTACAGAATTTATAACTATTCAAAATTACCTTATTTGTTTACGTGTCTATTTCTCTTATGCTTTTCTAGAATGAAAGGTTGGTGGGAATAGGACCTTTATTCATTTCTCTATCTCTCTGTAACCTAGAATAATTCCTAACGCATGGAGGTGATTAAGAAATATTTTAAATTAATTATTAAGTGCATGCAGCTACTGAGTTAGAAACTAAAAAAACCTCAATTGTCCAGTTATTCCTTTATTCCAAGGATGACTTCTCCTGGAGGTAAGAGTAGACATCCTTGACCACAACATGTTCACCTGGCTGGGTAGCGTCAACCAGCATGGTAGAGGTATAATATCAGTAAGTGCCGTCGTGTGCAAAGACAGCCAGCCAGTGACCCAGAATGATGTCTTCAGTCCTAAAAATATGGAAGCAGATTCAGCCTGTGTCCTCATTTGGGATGTGGTCAGTCATAGCAGCCTTGATTTGCCAGTTTCTTTTCAGTAGAACATATCCCCTCTGTGGTGTAGTGGCTTCTGAGAGTCAGCTCTGTCCTCTTTGAGGACAAGCTGCATGACACATATTAAGTTCTCTGCCATCAAGGTTATAAGGGCCATGAGCTGGAATATGTGGTGACTAAATATGGCCAAGACGAGGGCCCCCTGGCAAGGATCATCATCTTCACTCTCCCCAGAGCCAATGTGACATGTAACCCTTGGGGCCAATCAGGTTTTGCTTGAAGATTTGTGCTGCGTTCAGTACTATTAAGTTAATTTTCAGTTTTCAGTTAGTTATGGTGGTAACTTCTGTATTCATGCAAAATTCTTCCTTGCAGATAATTATTCAGGGTAGCATTCAAAGACTCTCCAAATCCTTACTGCAGTATCATCTTGAATGAGAATGGTAGATATGAATAACTTTGTTCAGAGGGGTCGGTTATACACTGTTTTGTATTTTTATGTTAATTTCAAGTAAGCCCTTTCTCTCATGCATTTGACATTAACAGAGCTGGATACTTTTGAAATTTTGGTGATTGTATTTTTAAATGCACAAAGCAAAGTTCCAGTGCAAGTAGGTATTTTTCACCAACCAAGTGACACGAGTGTGTTATAAATATTACAGAAAGGGCAGTGTTCCAGTCCAGCTCTACTCCTGCGGGTTTGTTTCCTGTGATCCTAGATCTAAGCTTTGTAACCGTGTACTCACAGCATCCGCCTTGTCTGTCCCTCAGGCCACATTCAGCATCTCCTCACTTGAAACCCGTAGAGGTTCGGATGGCCACATCTCCACAGTGGCCCTTTGGGCATCCTTTTAATTCTTTTGAGTTAGGGGAAGTTAGAAGTGGAAAAAGCCCATGTAACATTTAAGCCAGCAGTGCCCAAGTTCTTTCTTGTTGACTGACTGTGTCCCAGTCGAAGGACCTGGGTATATTTCGTATCATACAGATCCTAGGACTCCAGCCCTCAGAAATTCTTATTTAGAAGGGCTGGGATCTGGTCCTGGAAGCTGTGTTTTAAAAAACCTGATGTTCAGTTGGATTTGGGAACAGATTGCCTCCAGTGCAATACCCTGACTTTATAGGCGGTAAACTGAGACCCACGAAGGACAGAAGAAACATGCGGCAGCTAGTGGCCCAGCACATATGTCCTCAGTCTCGCTTGCTGATTTCACCACCATTCTTGAATTATGATGACACTATAACAGTCTGTAACAACTCTGTCCACAGCTACCATCAGCAGGTGTGCCTACTGTGTACTGTCCCGATGCCTCGTTTTCTTTCTTCTGCCTAAAAATACTTATGAGCTATGCCTTGTCTGCCAGGCCTCATGGCACCTCTCTACATAACCAGGTGCCTTTAATGACACTTCGTGCTTTCCAGTGACAGTGTGAATGACTGAGTCAGGAAGCTGTTCATACTTCCCACTGGGAAACTGACCCTGCAGGGTTGCAGTGTCCATGATTTGAAACGAGGAGATTACAGACATAAGTGAGAGGGAAAGGGCATTTTTAAGAGCTGAAGCTAATAGTTGTTTACAAATCTTTTACTTTGTTCTGGGGCTCCCTGAATTGATTGGTCATCATTACTTTATTTTAATCAGAAGCTGAAACTTTCTTGCCTACCCTCAAGGGGGTAAATTCTCAGGGGTAAAATAATTTCCAGGTCCAATAAAAACAACCCACCTCCCCAAAAACTCTCAGAAATCTCCACACTTAGTATATGGGTTATGGACTCATAGAAATGGAGCCTGAGATTCTCCAGGACACTTTCCTGATCAGGCTTCTGGGAAGCACAGGTTCCCTGAATGGGTTTTCTAGTAGGGAACCTGTAGAGAGGTTTCAGGACAGCTTCTCCTTTGTGAGAATGAACAAGGAGGTGTGTGACGGGGAAAGAGTCGGGGCCGTGCCTGTGTGTGCCACTGCACCTTCTCCAAGGTCATCCCTTGTCTCAGGGACACATGGGGCTGCTTTCTGGCCGGGGCAGGGGAGCCCGCAGGCAGGTCCTCGCCGGGCTCAGAGCTCTGGGCGTTAGGCTGCCTTCTCTCCCCTTCTCGTGTCTCTCTAACAGCCTCACTGACTCATCCCAGCTTTACCTGGTCTCCAGTTCTCAAGACATTTCCTTTTTCCTTTTAGTTACTTATATTCTCTCTTACTCAAAGGGATTCATCTTTTTACTCTGGATTTTATTTTAGAGCAGTGTTAAGTTCACAGCAAAATTGAGCAGAAAGTACAGAGTTTCCACATTACCCCTCCTGACACAGCAGAGCCTCCCCATCAGCATCCATCACCCGATGCACATTTGCTATCACCGATGGACCAGCATCGACTCGTTGTCACCCAATGTCCATAGTTAACATTAAGGTTCACCCGTGGCGCTGAATGTATTATGTTTTTATTGTAGAATCTTTGAAACATTTAAAAATGAAGAAAAGTAAAAGCACCTGTAGTCCTATACCCAAATTGAACTGCTGGCGATGTCTTGGCTGTGTGCTGCACTCACCAGTGCATGCGTGTGTGTGAGTGTGCATGCGCACGGTCTTCCTTGTCAAAGCCATACTGTGACACTCTCTTCAGTTAACAGCAGCTCGCGAATATCCTCGACATTCTTCAATGTTCTAACAAATGTTTTTTCATGACTACATGGCTCCACGTGAAATGTTTGGCCATATTATTTCTACCCACAAATTATTGTAATCGTCGATGGCATGAACTTTCTCTGTTCGCTTTTTCTTCCTTGGGACAAAACCCCAGGGGAGGACTGTGTCAGAGGGCACCATGCTGTTAGGCTCTCTTTACAACAGGCAGACCAGCCCCGTGAAGGGCTCCATCAGTGAGCACATCCACCTGCAGAGTATGGAACTACCCCTTTATCCATACACTTCCCCAAACCAGATATTTTCAAAAGCAATATAAAATATACTGTATCAATTAAAAAATAAAATAAGAGACTAGATTGTGTCTCTTTTACTACATGTCCTTAAATATCTAGTCATTTAAAGCACCTCTAACACTGTCCTAATTGTTGGGGCCATTAAATAGATGAATAAGCCATTCTCTGCCCTGAAGAATTTCATGTGTTAGAGTTGAGGTGGGTACGTATATGACTTGATTATGTGATGTGCTAAGTCTTTTGAATTTGGTTGGTACCCGATAACTGTGTTTTGGATGGATGCCTAGATGAAGGGGACCAGTGGGCTGTGGAATCGCTAGGGAGAGTCATTAATTTTTCCCAAGGGTGTTAGGGAGAGAATCCCCAGTGGAGATGACTTGCCACCCATTCATTCTCCAGTTGTGTATAAGCACCAGACATTCCTCCGGTCTTAGAAATAGGGTGGTGGTACAGGCCAACAGTCCTAGACCTTGTGGAGCATCCGTTTTAGAGGAAAAAGACAGACAACAAGTAAGGAAACAAAAACAACAGCATGGGATGTTAGTGACAACGATAGAAAGGAAATAAGGCAGTGGGGAGGGGGTGTAGAGAGGCTCTGTAAGGTGAGGTCCACCTGACTTAAAAGATAAGTAGGGTTTTGTCTGGCTCAGATGAGAAAAAGCATCTGAGAAGGTAGAAGAGCCTGAACAAAGCCACAGGTGGGTGGTGTGGTCCAAGGAGCTGTGGAGGGCATGCCAGGGCTGGGGTAGGGCTGCTGATGGAGGGGAGGGGCCAGTGGTGGGCAATTGAGGTGGACAGGTCAGGTGGTGAAGGATTTGTAAAGATGCCCCCCTTGGCTGACAGATTGACCGGAAAAATTGTGTCTCACCTCTATTTCCTGCTGAGCATTTGGAAGACAAAGTAAAATTTGGTTTGATTACTGGTCCAAGGTACCTCCACAGGGTAATTATGAGAAAATATTTCATGTAGTTATTCTGTATGTTTCATTGGGGCTTCTCACCCCTGGTACCAATCAGTGGTTCTGAAAGCCCAACCAATCTTTGGTATGTTTTGGACCTTCAGAAAAGTGAGGTAGACTGAGATAAGTCAGAGGGTGGTTAGATAAAATACAGGATGCCCAGTTACATTTCTCTTTCAGATAACCATGCAATAATGTTTTGGAATGAATACATCCCACCATTGCATGTTTATCTGAAAGTCAGATGCAACTGGTGTTCTGTATTGTCACTTGCCAAATCTGGCAGCCCCATCAGGGGAGGCTCGGAAGCCAGACTGCATGTCTGCTGTCCTGCAAGGGCTCTGAGAGTGACTGAGGGAGGGTAGAGAAGAACTAGTCTACCATTTTGGTTTTATTTTCCCCAGTACTGATTAAAGTATTTGCTAGACAGTTTCTTCTGAGAAGCTAGGAAGATGATTGTTAATGGATATTCAACTAAAATAACAAGAACCACTCTGCACATTAGGTGATTTCTATAAGTGGGGTTCATAGGGAAGACCCCCATAAAACAAAGGTTTTGCATTGGGAGATCATGGTTGTAGGGTGCAAACTTCACAACTATGTTCCTTCGGAATTTAGTGTGGTTGAAGCGGTACAGTGTCTGTGTGCCTACCTGGTCCAAGACAGTCCTGATTTACAACTGTTGTCCCAGAGAAATTATGAATAGTGCCACCTCTCAGCCTCAAAACTATACTGGCTTTATATGATAAGTAGCATGGTCATTCCATGAGGTGGTCAAGGAACCCAGATGATTGGGCTGTACTTTTATGGGCTGTGGATGTCCAGTAACCTCACTGGGCCTCCCTTACTTCATCTGTGAATGAGGGGGCATTGAACAAAACTGTAAGCTCTCTTCCCAGCTTCCATTCTCTACTTTTTATGTGTGCCTTTAGGCAAAGCTAATAAGAAGAGATTTGTTTACTTTCAGTTTGGCAACAATGTGTGTTCCATTTCTCTTATATGCTTATTTGTTCATGCTAGCAGAGTTAAATTAGTTTCCAAAAATCTTTGAAGTGAAAACTTAAAACTATTATTTTGTCCTTGGGATATGAAGACTAAGTGCTAAATAGTGCCTGAAATAATTACAGTTTTAGTTAACAAAGAATCACAAGTGACCAGGCACGACATTGGCCAATTTGTGCCCAGTGTAAGCAACTTTTACACTTAAAAAGAAAAGTATTTGCATGAGAGAGAAGAGAATGTGGAGAAATGTTCACTTTCTCACCCCTCCAGAGCTTCCCATACCAGCTGTGAGCCCTTCCGATGCTGGAAGTACAAGTCCATGTTGCATTCACCTACGCACATAACACATGCAGTTTGTAAAACCAAAAACGTATTTTTAGGTTTTTTTGTACATTACTATTAATATTTCTCAGCCACTCATTCCTTTTATTAAATATAGATCAACCTCATTCTATTTTTAGCTGTGTGGTATTTAATAGAGTGGATGTACGAAAATATATCTAAATAATCCCTTATTGATGAGTACTTAGGTTGTTTCCAATTATCTGCTATAACAAATAATGCATCAGTGAGTATCTTAATGTGAATATGCATATATATATATTTATGTAAGGTAGACTTCTAGAAATAGAATCATTTATTTTAATAATTGTTGCTAAATTGTTATTTTAAAAGGCTCTTTCGAATTGCATATCAGATTAAAGGCACTTTTTTGGAACTTGACAAGAAATGTGGCCTGGTGGCAAGGATTCAAGGTGTTGGTTCTTCCTGAAATTTAGCTCTAAGTAGCCTTTTTTCTCTTTTTTTTCTTTTGGCAGTGATTCCTTGACCTGTTCAATTGGATCAAACCTAGACCAAATTAAATCTTACTTATGTAGAAACGTGGTCTCCATGACCTTGGGTTTATCTGGGGTGTGATTTATTGGTGAAGGCTGTAGCCCAGCTCTGAAGGACGCTGATGGGAGAGCATATTTATCCCTCTGTCTATAGAAGCTGAATTAGGCTTACCGGGATTAACCGAGACTGAAGGATTTGTTCATCTACTTTAATTATCCTTCCAATGAGAGCTTTTTCCCAGACTGGATTGTGGATCGGGAGAGGAATGAAAGCTAGAGAGAGTGATAGAACAGCTTAGTTAAAGATCTTATAAAAAGGCCTGAAGAAGGGAAGGCTGTAGCCTAATGCATGTAGGTAAGATTTAATGTTTTCTTTTTGAAAGAAGAGGCTATATTTAAGGCAAGAAGAGATGGATTCTTATGAACTTTGAGTAATTTGGCTCACCAATGACATCATTTTTCTGAAGAATCACATTAAAAGTTAGAAAAGAAAAAAGTGAATGATTTTCCTTGTTGTAAAACAAACCAGGCTGTTTCATACTCAGACTTGCACCTATAAAGCCTAAGTTAACAAAAGGGTGAAAGCTAGGAAAATTGAGGGAGTTGGTGAGCTGAAGACAAAGGCTGGACAGAATGGCCATTGTGCCATCATTGTGTTCTCTGGTGCCCTCTAGTGGTCATGCGAGGGAGTTGGGTGAAAATGTCTCAAGGTCATTCTTACATAACTGGATTGTAGGGAAAGGTGGCTTTACATAGCCCTTAAAATGTCCCATGTTGTCAACCGCTTGCCTGGTGATGAGGAGACATGTTCTGGCGTAGAAACCAGAGAACATCCAAGTGTATGCTGCACTGGGGCTGCTTAATAGTAGAAAGGAAACATGGGAAACTGGGCATTTTTTCCATTTAATTCAGTGTGGCTCATATAGTCATGCAGCACCCACTCTGAGCCGATTTTGTGTCTAGCACTGAAATACAGGGAGGAATTAAATATAACCCCTGGCTTTGGGGAGATCCCAACGTAGAGGGCAGGGCACAAGCAAACAGCAAGTTAGACTACAGTGTTCTAAGAGGCGTTAGACAAGACATTTGTTCTTGATAGTAATTCTCGTTAGGACGAGATTACTTACTGAGGATTTGTTCCAAAGAAGGAGGACATCTCTTCCTTCCAGACAGAGATGACGGTACATGGAATGGATAAGGGTTCCTTTTTTTGCTCTCTCTTAAAAAGCACTGAATTTGGACTGCTGAGATGGCATGACTATGACAGCTCGAAGTGTCAGTCTTGGTTTAAAGAGATGAAAGCCAAAGGCTGTATACCTGAGTCCTTTATTCCTCTGCTAGATAAGTTCCTTGGTGAACCACAGGGAAATAAAAGGCTCCACTGGGGGAGCCATCACACTGCACGGCCACAGAACCAAAGACGGCCACTGCCCCCTCTCCTCCCCACGCCCAACCTGTGCAGAGCTGTCCCGATGCTCCATAAGGAATCTTTTCTAGATCCCGGCCCCTCGTCAGTCCTTAGGGATTCTATGTAGAGACATGTAGGTTTTGCTAAGTGATCCCCTCTCTCTGTTCCTCCTTTGCTAGCAGCTATTGGATTACATTTATTAAGAACTGATCTCCCACCCTTTCCGTTAACCAAGAAGCCAGAGAAGCCCTGGGGAGAGGATGGCATCCGAGGGGTAAGACCCAGCTTTTGGCTTCCAGAGTAACATTAATGCAAGGTGCGTAGATTTAGGGAAGCTGCCCTTACCTTAGCCTGGAATTTATAGGGGGCCAAGGACTATACTTCTCATGGATATTTGTTCTTGCCTGGCTAGTCTCCTTTCTCCTGTCTTCCTGCATTCCCGTTGGATTTTTCTGGGGGCAACCATTCCTCCTCTCCCTTTCTTCATGGCTTTGGAGTTCAGACCACTCCTGCATATAAACTGTGGTGGACTACTCAGAGGCCGGCATCCTCAGGCTGTTCTGATGCGTCCAGGGAAGAGCACAAGACCCGGGCTGGGCTCCATCCTGGGACTTTTGTTGAAGCTATCAGTGGAAAGGTATTCTTTTTCATGTGCTCCCAGGAGTCAGAAAGATGGGAGATAAGCCTGGATCTGCCGGCATCTTGCCACCATGAAGGGAGATAATATCTAAGAGTTCTCCCACTCTAGATGAAAGGAAGGGGGTTAATGTTCTTGCCCTAATGACACTGAGCTCCCGGATACAGCCATGTCTGAAGCCTCATATACATCCATGGACTTTTCAGTCATGTGAACCAGTCTATTTCTTTTTGCCTCTTGCTCAGTCAATCCTTCTCGTGTGCATGGAATCATCTGAGGAGCTTGTTAAAACATATGTTGCTGTGCCCCACCTGCAGGTAGGTCTAGGTGGGGACCAGAAACTTGTATTTCCAATAATTTTATAGGAGATGCTGATGCTGTTGGTCCAGGGACCATGCTTTGAGAACCACTGACTTATAAACCTTTTTTTGGTTTCTGCTGCTTATAGCCAAAACTGTCTTGACTGATACCATAAGATCTTTTCTAAATCTTAAAGTATGGTGTTTGGGAACGAGGCAATAAACACTTGAAAAATCACATGGCCATACCTCATGACTGCATAGGACCAATCTGACATTTTATTTAGGTTATTTTCCACTTTTTCTACTTATGCCTGAGCCCTTTCTGTGGCTAAAGTCAAGGCCAATGGAGTATATGACAAATGAGCAAAAACAGCAGGACTAATACATGTTTTGTCAAAGACTTAAAACCCGTGCATTGAGAAAATGAACATTTTTCACTCTGATCCAGTCTGACAACAAAATGCTTTTCATGAGAAACATCAAAGCCATTTCATCTGCGAATTTCATTTTTTTGAATCCCTTAATCTGCATTGTTGACAAAAATTTCTGTCAAGTGCCTGAAACCATTGTATTAACACATTTTGTTTTGTCAATCATGATTTAGCTTGCTTGCAAATGTGTTTAATAATATTTTGCTCTGTCCTGCAGGAAGAATATCTAAAAGTCAATGCCTCAATCTTAATATTGAGAGCAAGTGAAGAGGGAAAGTAAAAGTGTCGTAAAGCCTGTTCATTTAGCACATCTATCGAATGTCCCTGTGCATTTTCAATAAATGCAGCTCATTGAAGTTTTTTTCTGGGTAATGCAGGCCACGGTGAGGGTAAGGATATTGCACTTGGTGAAATCACATGGTGCTGATCATGTTTTCCAGTTTGGTTTCTAATCTGCTGATCACAGCCTTTCTGTCCTTCCCTCCGAGACTCCTCACTTTGGCTGGTCTTGGTGGCTTTTACAAAAGCATCACCATTCACAATTTTCCCTAATTGCAAATTCAGGAGGATGGCATGTATATTTAGTGTCTTCAGATTCCAGTGTGTCTTCACTTTAGTTATCATGCCATTAAAGTCAGGGATGGTCACTGCTGATTTCTAGAGGTATTGTAAGAGTGTTTGGCTATTTCTGCTCAAGAAGAAGCTGTAGTGTACAATCTCAAGCTTGATATGTCTGTTTTCTGCCTGGCTTTTTCTTGAATTCTTAGTAATGGCACAACAAGAAGGCAGACTTTCCTGATAGTCTATGACATGGTAAATTGCTGACTTTTTTAAGTACTTCAAAACTAGACAGCCATAAATTGATGCTATGAGTTCAAGTTATGGTGGATACCCCTATGGAGAATTCACGGATGCCAGTGTATGTTATAGGGGATTGGACAGCTTGTGCTGCAGACAGGAATGAAGGGTGTGCTGGGTTAAATAATGGGAAATGTGAATTTGAGTCCTGACTCCACTTCATATTAACTATTTGACCTTGAACAAGGCCTTGAACTTTTTGACATGTCTGTTCCTATACATCCCCTCACCTGCGCAGTGGAGTTGATGTAACTACTTGCCTTGCAGACTTTCTGAGCTCCTGAGAAGGTCAGAGGAGATGAATTTAGAAGTCTGAGTTTGGGTGACTGTCCCATGCTACATGAATATAAGGCCGAACTGGATGTTATTGCAGAAATGCTTCTTCCATCTGAGCTGTCTTCAGAGAGGCACTGGAGTCCTCTCTGTGGTGCAAGCCAATGGAAGGGTGGTGATGTAATTAAGAACTTGCCTCATATATTTCCTGTGTTGACCCTCCACACAGCCTGAAAATCCATGCTTAGCTGGTCTTTGGGGTCTGACATACAAGGAGAAGAGGCCACGTGTAAAGTGTATTGGCAACGGGTGATGTGCCTGGGTGCACCACATTTCTCTCCTGTATGTGCATCACTGGAAACAGGATGGGCTGACCTGATGTAGGGATAGTTGAGACCTGGAACCCAGAAGCTGCCCTTGGAGAGAAGGTGGCAGAGGGCACCAGGCAGGAGGAATAGAAGACTCCCCTGCATTTCGGGGGGAGGTGGGAGGCCACCTGAAGGCCTAATATTGTCTCTTCCTCAATTGTGATTTAATCAGTTTCCTTACAGAAAAGAATAATTTTATATCTGAGACCCTTTGAACCCTAAACTAGGCCTAGGACAGTGGATACTACAAAAGTGTGGTGGCAGGTTTGGGTCGCTATCACTTTTGCGAGTGGGACCCTGTGCCCAGCACTGTGGCAGGTCCACTGAGTTCGGCATAGTCTCTTAACATTCCTTCTTGACCCCTTTATGACTCCTTCAAACGTCTCTCCTCCAGCAGTGCTACCCTAGTTCCTGCATTTACTCTTCCCAAACCATTCATCATCTCCATGGCCACCAAAATCCGTGCTCCCTCACATGACAAATGATGTGCGGCTAATAATAGACTTCCTGGATCTCTCAGCCCCAGAGTTTCTGTCCACAGCCAGGGGAATCGAGATTGAGTACACAGTTAGGGAGAAACAAATCAATTATAATAAGTGACAAACAAACAGACTCTCCTTTTTCTCAGAAGCCCAAACCAGTGGGGTGAAGTATACAGATGGGCTTTCTGGACTGGTGGTTTCTGGGGAATCGTCCTCAGCATGCATGTTCACGGACATTAGGAGGGACCCTGGGCAGTCCAGAGGCAGAGAGAAGAGCAAAGTGGTGCACATTCTATGCACATAATTGGTTCTTGCCCAGGAAGCATTTGCACTAACCTTTGACTTGTAGAAGCAGAGGTAGGCCCGTAGCATAAACTGCTATGTTGGGTAGTGTGACAGTCAGGACTTTCTGATTGCAAGTGTTGGTAATGTAACCCAAACTGGCTTCTAGGGAAAAAGAGAAAGGAGTCCCTCGTGGCTTATATGCCTTAACCATCCGAGGGTTAATCTTCCTTTAGGTGCAGCTGCCCACAAAGCATCAGGCCCCTCAGATGTGATGTCTTACTCTCTGTGTCCTGGCTCAGCTTTCTCTTCGGAACACTCATCCTTAGGTGGGTTTCTTCTCTTGCACGCACGATGCCTGCTTCTGGTTCTCAGAGTTACATCCTATCAGCTCCAAATCTGGCAGAAGGAGTTAGAGTCTTTATCCCTAGCATCCAAGAAAACTTCCCTGAGACTTTACTCTGATCAGAGGGACCTAGGTCACGTGCCCACCCCTGAAGCAGTGACGACGTGAAGAGGAGTCTGGCTTTTCATTTGCTTAGGCCTGGGCTGTATGCCACCCTTAAGGGCCTAGGAGGACTGAGGTGGGAGAGGGTGGGGCTTCAGCTGAAAACTGGGGCTGCTAGTGGAAAAGGAAGGTCTGTAGTCATTGGCTGAGTGGCAGAACACAAATTTCTCTTTTAAGCAGAAAGCAATTTGCTGGAAATTCAGTGCTTAGAAAATGGTTGGAAGAGCTGGGGTCAGGCCCCAGGAATGACTTTAGAAGAGCAGTTCAGAATTGGCCCACACAGGGAATGGCCCCTCTTACAGTCAGGAAGTGGAGAATTGAGCACCACGTTTGTATGATTCGGGGATCAGGAAGCTGCCATCAGAACCACTGACTCCAGAGCTATGCCACTTCTGGACCCACACCAGCAAAATGGTACTCTGCACCCTGCCTCTTGATAGCCACAAAGCTAGTAAGTCTCTTCCCTGGACTTCTGCTGACCCTGCGGTAGGAAGATCAGGTATTGCATGGCAACTCTAGCCAGAAGCAGCAGCAGAAGCAGCAGCAGAAGCATGATCTCTGCCTCCCTGCTGCCTTCCTAATCTTGTGCATCTGAGTGGCCAGACTTACATGAGATCCTGAACCTTGGGGAGTCTGGTAAGTAGAGTATTTAGCTTTGTAGCATTTGGCATCCACTAGAGAGAGGGTAGAATGGAAGTTGAATGGCCATTTCCATCGCCATGTGGAGGGCCAGTTAGGAATGTCCACTACTTAACAGTACACAAGGCCCCTCATCGGCAGTCTCCATGTTGAAAACATCCCATCTTGCTGAGCCAAAGCTACAGGGACCCATGGAGTGTCAGACACTCTGCATCAAAGAGATGTTCACTCATGAACCACCATGGATGCTCAGCTCAGCAAGAATCAGCAAGAAGTCTAATAGGCATGCCTCGCTGGGAGAAGAAACCCAAGGATGTTAGCATGGGGGAGATACCAAGTTCACCTAATGCCTGGCCATGGTCACAGCAGCAGACCATAGAGTACAAAGCTGACTAAGGAGGAAGCAGCACTCCCGATGATTGCCTTGGCTGTACACCCATGAATGTCCCTGGCTCATGTGAACCAAACCCAAGGCTGTTGCTGTGTGTATTTAGAATTAGTGACCCCTCATCTGGACAATGATTATTGATGGTGTTAAAATTACCTGTGTTTTTTGTACGTGGGCCAGGCACCATTCTGTGACCTTCACAGGCATAGTTTCATTTCGCCCACAGTGTAACCCTTTGTGATAGGGCCTGTTAGCCATTCATTCAACAAGTCCTTGTTGAATGCGCACTATGTAGCAGACAGAGTTCTAGGTGCTGGAGGTATAGCTGTAAGTAATGCAGACAAAGATCCCTGTCCTTATGTCTCTTACATCTTAGTGGTTTATTATTATTCCCATTTGACAGGGAGAAAGTTGAGGCACAGAAGAGTTGAGTCACTTACCCAAAGTTATTTGGCCAGTCACTGGCACTGCTTGAGCTCAAATGCCGGCAGTTTGGCTCCAGAGCCCACGCCCTCCCTCATCTTGCCACAATGCCCTTCTCTGTCCTCAGGCTGCCTTCAGAGAGAGTGCCAGAGCAGGGTCTTATCTCCATTTCACTGATGGGTAAACTGAGGCTTAGAGGCTCTTAGTCGATATGCCGAGGCTCACAGTAAGAGATAGCAAGAAGCAAAGCTGGAGCACTGCCGTGGGCTTAGAGCTATGGCTAAGTCTTTTCATGGTGACATTCTGCCTCTCAGGCTTAGCACATTACTAGGAGGAGGTAACCCCCTCCCTGCATGGCCCCTAGTGGTGTGGTGGTGGTGGTGGTCGTGATGATGATGTCATCACTTTACCTGATTATCTCATTTCATCTCTACTTTGGGAATTTTGTTATTATTTCCATTTCATAGGTGAGGGAAATGACTCAGTCATTTTTCCAGGGTCATATGTCTAAGAAATGAGGAGCCAAGGCCTAAGCCAGCTTTCCTGATCCAAAGCTATGTGGATTCCATTTAAATATAGTGTGCCTCTGTCTTTCTGTCATACTCGCAGGGAGAACCTTGGGGATTGGCAAAGAACAACACATTTCTTAATGTAGGAAGCATCTCAGTTTTTACCTGTGTTGTTGCAAGATAGGTTCCGAACTGTGTGGAGAATATCCATTTGCCAAAGCCACTTTGGATAAGTGCTCACTCAGTGCAGGAGCCAAGATCAGGCAGGTGATGCTACAAACAGAAATAAATAGTATGCCTGTGCACCCCCCCCCCCCACTCACCTTCTAGTCTGGTTGGAGCGGACTCTCGCCTTGGCTCATGTTTCTGCAAATTCACAGCCATATTTCCAAAGGATGTATTTTTATTGGAGCAACAATTTCCATCATAAATAATTTGGTTCTTTGCCTTTTGAATTAAAGGGAAAAAGCCCTTATTCCTTAAATGAAAGTTTCATGCCAGTCTAAGGAGCTTTCCCATGGGATGAGCTCTGGAGCCAGCCCCTCACCCTTAGGATGGGAGCAACATATCATGTTAAGAGCAGGATTTCTCCGGACACGATTGGCATTTTGGGCTAGATGATTTTTTGTTCTGAGGGGTTTTCTGTACGTTGTAGGATGTGTAGCAGCGTCCTTGGCCTCTTTCCACTAAATGCCAGTACTGCCACCTCCCCACCCCTGAAACATCTAGAGACATTGCCAGATACCCCTGAGGGATGGATGGGGGTGCAGGCAGGCCAAATCGCCCCTGCTTGACCACCACTGTTTGTGAGTGGAGGTGTCGGAGGCGGAGGACTTGTACTCTGAACACAGCTTGCACTCCGTGGACTTGGGGAGGCACCTGGCTCCTTTGAGACTAAACTGCATAGTGGAAATGACCACGGTGCCCACCCCATATGGTTAATTGTTGGCAGGGTTAGCTGAGACCACGTGAGAAATGTGTGATGGTGGAGGTGGCTACGTGTCCACTAAAGGTTGGTCCATCCTATTCCTGGACACTGCGCCGGTCTGCTTCTCAGCCCCACTATGCAGTAGGTGAGGTCAGATAACTGTTCTAGCTAATGGAGTATGAGTGGTAGTTATGAGAGACAAGTTCCTAAAAGCCCCTGAGACGTGGACCTCCATGATCTTCCCCTGCCTGCCAGCTATTTGTAAGGTCTCCGAGGCCCTAAGGAATGGGGGAGCCACAGGATGGAAGAAACCTGTCTCTCTTTTGGCTGAACGGGGCATAACCAAACTCTCTATCCTGCTACTGCTGACTACTTTCTGGGAGTAAAAAAGTAAGCCTTATTATGTTACGCTCTTACTGAAATGTGGGAGTTTGTTTGTTATAGCAGCTAGCATGACACCAACTACTACACGTGCATAACAATACTGTTGGCACTTAGTAACATCAATAGATGTTAAGTAATACTGTTATTATTGATAACTGGTGAATCCCATCTTAGTTTTCTTAACCTGACAGACAGCTGGAATCAGCTGGGGGAAGAAATGGGAGCAGAGCTGATTGACACATGTCACAATGTGTTTCTCCCAAAGCTAGGAAGTTTGATGGATGAATCAGCATCAGCTTATTTCAGACAGTGAGTTTTCAAATGAACTGGAGGTTCTCTTTCTGGAAGAATGAAGAAAAGCATGCTGGGACACATCAACTCCTGAGATGGCCATTCGAGTCAGGGAAGACTTTGTAAAGGTGGCTGTGACAGAAGTTTTAAGTGACTGGCTGGAGGCCCACCTAAATCAGGATTGCATGAGCATCCTCCCTCTCCCCTTGCTGTTCTTTAAAGGAATGACACGTCTCCAGGTTTAATTTCCACTTGTAAAAAACCCCCAAAAACCCCTGCTGAAAAGGTCAGGGCTCTCTCTCCATTTTGCCACTCACCCTGTTACATTTTGGGCTAAGAATCAACTCCTGAGCACAGCTCTTATGGCCCTCTTTGCAAAGACTAACTCCAATGGCTATAATTAATCATTGTAACTATTTAATTTTCTGATGGAGAACATCAGTCTTCCATAAAGAGGCAGAGTACTGAGTCCTGGCCTCGTTTCATACCCAGACTTAGCCCTCAGCCCCTTTGCCCTGGTCCTAGCTCCTTTGCGCGTTAACATAGCTTTTTTGGTTCCTATGGAATTGACCATGAGAGCCATTGAGTGAATTTCCTTCCACTGTGGTGCCAGATTAGGATAATGCCAGTGAGAACCTGCTGATTATCTAAAAATGACTCAGAGAGTGTGTGTCTGGCTCTATGAATCTTTCCTAATTTGTGCCAGCCTATTGCATTTGAATTCAAGGCGTTCCTCCTTTCCTTGCTATTTAAATGCTCTCTGGTCAGGATTATCCCAAGAGTATTTGTGTTTAGGCTGGTGTAGGTGTGTGTGTGTGGTGGTGGTTGGGGGTAGCCTTCCAGCTAAGTGAAGACTCTGTACCCCTTGCTCCTGCCCTTTTGGAAAGCCGACGTGTTGAAATGGAAATGGGGTAGGGATCTGGAGCAGGTGCTGCTGGGAAGTTCGAGGCTTCCCAATTGACATCCTAGCTGTGCCCAGGCCAGGCTTTGGGGACGGTTTGCTTGCTCACCAGTGGTACTTGCCCAGTGTTCCTTCATGCATGGCCCACACGTTAGGTCCACGAGGCGAGGGCGCTGATGGATGTTGTACAGCAAAGCAAGTTCCTTGGTGCCGAAAGGTTTGGGGGGCAGTGTACTAAACAAAGTGTAAAATATTTTTCCTGCAGAGCTGCTCAGAGCCTTTGTTTTTGCTCACCTGTGCTGGGGATCTTTGAGAAGAGGGTAAGGCCTGTGACAGCCCTCACACTTACTTGACAGCACACCGGGTTTGTGTGGCAGTTTCATCCGCTCGTTTCGCAAGTGTGTATTTGTTGCTGAGCACACACTCTGCTCTCTGCTAGGCACAGGGAACACCACTGAGAGAAGAGCAGACTCAGCTCCACGTCTCCCACGACTAGTCTTTCAGGGAACCCTCTCTGGTAAATGGGGCCCTGGCCCATTGCGCTTGCCTTGGTTTAATAGGTTTCTACAGGGTTTGTGCCCTAATCTGCTTGCTTTCAGGAACTCACTTATGGACTGAAACGAAGCAGTCTGAAAGAAAGAATAGCAGATCTTGTGGGATATTTAAGTGTACATTTGTGCTGGTTAGCGGTTCAAATACTATACTTGGCTCTTTAACTAGGTTTTAAGCACCTTGAAAGTTGAGATCATGGTCTGTTTTATTTTCTATTTTATTTCCCCTTCTTTGTTAGCATACTTTGGTTTGCAAGTAATAGGAACCCAACTATAAATAGATAATGTCTTGGCTTTTATAGCTAAACAAGGAAAGAGCAAACGTGGAGTTGGCTGTAGGTATTACAGATCCAGGGAATCAAATACTCTGAAGACATTTACTTTCATCTCTTTGCCTCTTCCTCATATGTATGTATATGCATGTGTGTGCATATAATGTACACACACACACTCCTGCTTCTCTGTGTGTGTCACTTTGTTTCCTCTACCTGCTGGGAGGTGCAGCCTGAGACCGTCCTATGTCTCTGACCAGAAAATAAAGAGAAACCTGGCCATCATCTCCAGTGGGGATGTCTCAGAGCGGGGCTGTGTTCCTGTGCCCCTCGCAGCCCGCCCGTGAGCATCAGGCGTGTGGGGGCGATCCACTGCTCTTGTCTGTGGCCGTGAGCACGTGCTCTGTTACCGGAGGGGAAGTATGCAGGGGCAGTCAGTTCAGCATCCCCTCAGCCCCACACCCTCGAGGTCATTAGAAGACTGAGGCACTCAGTAAAGCTGCGGGATAAATGCAACAGTGAGACGTAGGTAAGTACCAGTGGGATTATTTGTAATTAGAGAATATATTTCTTCCTAAGACAGCCTTGGAATATAGTAGGTGCTCAGTAAGAATTTCCATTATGAGAGGGAGGACCTCTTTTTGGTTTAGCGTAATATAAAGTTCTCCTGCACTTGTGTCATTTTCTTTGGAAGTCTCTGAACTTAAGATCATCGTAAGAGTTTGTATTTTCCTTTTTGGGGGGCAAATTTTGAGAAGCTCCTGACAAGCCTCAGCTCCCACATAGTTTCCCTCTCCTCCCTGGTGCTGAGTGCTTTCGGTTCCCCATCACCGCCGGGCTCCCCGGGAGTCTGGTTCTTCACTCTTTGTCCTTACGAAGGGCCAGCTTTCACTTTGTCACGCACTCTTACGAGGCTCCACACAGAGAAACAGGTCGTGTACATCCTCCTGCCTGTGGCCGAGAAACCTCGTGCTGTTTTATAGGCTGAGGAAGCGCGGGTGGGGGGCCCCTGGTGGCCGAGCAGGCGCCTTGGGCGGGGAGCTGGAGCCGAGGGTCCGGGACTCCGGCCCTGTCCCTGGCTTAAGCGCGGCTCTGTATGACCTCTGTGCTGGTGGCTGCCTCGCTGGGATGGGCGGGCTGAGCACTGCGTGTGGGGGCCCCGGCCGGTGGCCTCCAGCACAGGGGCCCGTCTGCCTGTCCTTGGCTGCTTTTCTGAACTCAGAGACAGTGAGGCAGGGCTGGGGCAGAGAGCAGACAGGTGGCCGTCCCCACAATAGGTGCCATTTCTTTTGAGCGTTCATTGCATTCCAGGCTTTGTATTGGGTCCTTTACAGTTGACAGCTCATTCGATCTTCAGTCAGTTGAGTTGTTTTTCCTATGCTAGTTAACGAAACAGGTTCAGAAAAGTTCGTGTTAAGTAACTTGCCTAAATTCACAGTTAATAAAAGTCAGACCCAGGTTTGAGGAAAGGTAGTTTGATTCCAGAGTTCCTTCCCTCACGCTCTGCCCGCGCCCCAGGTAACACCGCTGGACGTACAGCCTGTTTGCGGCAAAGTAAAGGGGAAGGCGCATTTGCATGGCGCAGGGCAGTGGGCTTGAGAGTACAGTGCCGGTGAAGGCGAGGCTGCGGGGCCCGGGTGCGGGGCTGGAGGAGCCAGGCCCCAGCACGGTGGCTCAGTGGCTGGGGATGAAAGAGGCTGAGAGGAAAGTGGCAAAGCTGGTGCCTCGACTCCCAGGACTCCAGTCTCCCCGCGTTCCCGGGCCCTGTGGAACAGTGGGACTCAAGGCGCAGCCCGCGGGCCGTAAGTATCAAGCCCCCTTCAGCGATGAGAGGGACTGCACATCTGTTCCTCCCTGCGCCCAGGCCCTGAGCCGGAACAGTTCCTACGTCCTTGTCAAGCTCCCTAGAGAACTTCAAGCACGATAGAGTTTGCGGAAGGTAGTTGTTGAGTTGTGTGGTCGGGATCCCAAGTTGCATGGAGTAGCATTATCGTCTGGAGGCAGCTGTAGCTTGGAGGAAACGGGACGGGGTTTGAAGGTGGACATGATCAGATCGACTCATTTTCTTCTGCAAACCTTAGCTTCTTCATCTGCAAAGTAAGCAGTAGTCACCATCTCACAAATGTGGTAACATGGGTGAAATCGAGTCTGAATGAAAGAACAGCTTCCTGCAAGAGTCAGCAGTGAGTGTTGGGAGAAGAGCCTTGTGTGGCATCTGTACAGATCCTCTGTCTACCCTGGGAGCCCATGCCTAGGGTTGAATCTCATGATGCATGTGCTTGCTTGTCACTCAGCTCTCTAGGGTCAAAGAAATCCCAAGGGAAAGCAGGAGTGCACGTGGTCCTTGGTGGCTGATGGAATCTTAGGTGGGTGTGTTGCTGCCTACCAGACTTCCTTTATGCCCCCAGCCATCTCCACCATGGGTAACTGGACTACCTGCTCCCCTTCACCTGCCTTGGATGTTTCCCTCCCATGCCGCTTGACCATCTCTCTTACCATCTTGTAGTAGAAGTTTGGATCCCAAAGGGGCAAAGCTGGAAGAAGTTCTTAAAATAATCTGAAGACTAAAGTTTCCCATGTCTCTAGCATTTCTCAAAGCCTGGACAAACCACTGGTGGTGCTTGTAGTTCATTCAGGTGGTAATGGACAAATAGTCTGTTTTTCATTATATTGGTGCATAGTTATGTGGATACATATTGTTACACATTTTATTTATGATAAAGATATAAAATGGCCTTTTAAATATGTTTGTTAAAAAAGAACAGGGCAGGAGTTACATGCATACATTGTTATAATGGCATGGGGATGTGTGATACAGCTTGACTATTTCACAGAAGAAGTAACTGGGTGCAGAGAGGGAAGTGATCTGCTCAGGGCCACACAGACAGCCCTTGGCTACTCTCCTAGGGCTCCGCTCATCTGCTCAGTTAATGTGGACTCTGGGCTTTAAGTCAAATACGACTAAGAAAGTAAGCCAGGCCCCTGCAGAATGCTCTCCAAGGCCAACTAAAAATCCTTTTTGATTAAAATGTCTCTCTTTTTCTTTTGATTGTGCTTGTTTGTTGGTGATGCCTAGTGAGAAAAAAGCCAAGCCCTCCAGTACCAGCTAGAGTTCCAGATCCCCAGGAGAGGCACAGAGGGGGAGGCAGGCGGAGGATTCACCTATCAAGGCTGCACTCTCTGCTGAGTAGGGAGCTCAGGAGGGTGGCCAGAGCCACTGCCATCATATCCTTGGAGCTCCAGCGTGTGCAGAGGAGTCTCAGGGCCTCTGTGAGATGGGGTGTCCATGCAGGCAGCTGTAGGTGAGCTCTGTCCACCTGCCCTCTCTGCGTTTGCATAGTTTATAAATCAGAGTGCCACGTGGGACTCCATTTTAATTTAAAAAGTGGGGGAGGGTTTCTTAGCAAAAACTGGAAAGATGTTCATATGGTGAAAAGGGCACAGACTTTGGAGAAAGATGGGTCTGACTTTAAATCCCAGCTTTGTCATGAAGCAGAATTTGAGGTGACTTAACTGACCTTTGTGACCCTTAACTTCCTCAGTGTTCAGCCCTCCTTTTTCTTAGGGCTTATTGTGAATATTAAATGAAACAGCGTATAGGAAAGCAGTTGGCATGGTTTTTGGCATGTAATAGGGGCACCAGGTAATTAGGATTTTAGTTAACCCTCCACATTCTCATCATAATAGTGTCACCCTTCCTGAGCTTGTTTGTATTTTAGAGGGTTCAGAACTCTAAGCCAGATACTAGGTTCAAGATGGAGCTCCCAGGCCTCCAGGAAGAGCCGTGGGTGGGTGCGGGGGCGTGGACGGTGCGGGTAGGTTCAGTTACTAATACCATGCATGACATCACTCACCTCTTTGTAAGTGCATGGCTCGCTTTTGTTTGGGAGCACAGTCATCAGCTGTCCTCTGCTGTAGCCACCAAATTCACAAATCATTTTGTCTGAATGAAAATAAACCCTCTAGCCCAGGGGAGGCCGAGGAGAGACGCCCAGGCAGTGGACGCCCAGGCGGTGGCCCAGGGCGTGTGTATTAACATGGTTTCCATGGTGGTGATCCTACTCACCAGTCCCCAGAATGTGCTTTCCCCCCATGGGCGCCTCCACACTGGGGAGGGAAATAACTGGTTCGTTCTCCTCATGGATCTAGATTATTCACAGTGGCCTCTTTTCTCAGTTGTGTTCCTGTGAGAGTCATGCCCTGAGCCAGTGGCGCTGAGGAGGTGCTCCCCCTGTAACCGGTCCTCTGGAGGGACGCCATCCTACCCTCCTGCCGTCTCCCACCCTTCAGTGCACACACTATGCTCTGGCCCATGTTCCTGAAGTGCGTTTTGAACTTTAAGTTGCCTCTTCATATATTTAAGTCATTGCATTTAAGTCCAATTCAATAAGATTCTGTATTTCCTTCCATTTAATCTGGGCGCCGCTTTCTCCTACCTGTTGCTAGGACAACCAGTGCCACTCTGGCTCTCGCTTGGTGTCCAGGCGCAGGCTGTGTTCATTAACTCCCTGAAATCGCAGGCCAGGTGATCGATACCAAATGTATGGACTTGGCTGGAATGTTTTAACCACATTTACAGTAATTTCATTTGTAGTGGCTTCTGCGTCTGCATAGTGGGCAGCTGATTTTCATTTCAGGTATGACGGTCCGTTCACTAGCTGTGCCATCCCTTCTCCTAAGCGCCTTTCTCCACTGGCTGAAATACTGCTAAATGAGGAATAGCCAAGGCACAATACTAGTTAAATAATAAAAAAGAAACAGACTTTAAAATATCAGGGGGGTTGAGCCTCTGCCAGTGAAGCCTGTGCCCCGGCTGGATGTGTTTTGAATGGAGTGGATCCAGACAACAGGGCTCAGTAGGATCCTGCAGAAAACACCCAGTGATGGTGGGCAGGGAATGCAGAGACTGCTGCGGCCTCCCTGCTGCTTAGGTAAGAGCTGCAAGCAAACACCCTTCACCACCTGTGTTCTTGGTAAAGAGGTGTCCTAACAGAACTGAGCTGTGTGCTCCTTAGAAGAGCCCCTCTTACCGCTTTAAGCGCAGAGGTTAAATGTTTGCCTCCCAAGACAGGTCAACCTGAGAGTGATAGATGTTCGTGGCAAGGGTCTGAGGATATCCCAGGCAGAGCCAGAACCTGTCCCAGCAGCCTCACTAACGCTACACTCTGGTCCTCTCCTCTCATGGAGACCTTTAGAAGTACCATCCAAAGTCGTATCTCCTTTAAGGGTAAGAACCTGAGCTGAGTACCCACCATTTTCTCCGTTTGCCCTGCATTCCCTTGCTCCACAGTGAGGGCCGTCTTGGGTGGTTTCTTCTCGTCAGCTGTGGGGATCTTCTGGACAAACTCCCTTCTGCCACTTCAGAATCAGTGGAGTTCTCTTTTGTACTTCTGTCTGGGTGTGACGCCGCTGCAGCCTCTGATAGGGTGCAAAGGCTGGCTGTTGTGCCCCCACCAAGGAAATCAGCCTAACACGACTGAAATAGGAACAAAGCAAAATAAACTAGTCCCTGCAGGGTGCCCTGGGCAACAGTGGCCCTGAGACTTTGTACCATGCAGCAGAGCCAAATTTTATTTGCAGATAAAACCTTTCATTGTTCAAAATACCAAATAGCAATTCACTAGATATCAATGCATGAATGAAGTAGGAGCAGTTTAGGGAGGTAGACATAATTCCAAATGTTCCTTCAGATGGTGGAGAGGCCGCCAACCCCTTACTCTGCTCATGTGTTCCAAGAGCCGTTTTCCAAGAACTTTGATGGATTTAACTGAAGTCATTATTGGCCTTGGGAGCTTGGAGTGCTGTCAGGGAGTAAGAGCGAGGTTTCTGATGGTGCACACCTGCCCGAAAATCCTCTCTCTGTCCACATCTTACATTCCCAATAAACAGAAATTTAATGAGAATATATTCATTTTCCTTCAAAAGCAACCGTAGAATATTGTATTGGAAGAGCTTCAGCTCATAGAAAAAAAAAAAAGTGTCCCCTGGTAAAAATATAGTCATGCTGGAATTTGAGGATATTTCCCTTGACAATAAAGTTAATCTTTTTTTTATTGCTTAAGATGATTTCCTGATGGGAGACGCTGTGTCTATGGAGATAGTTTTGCTAATTTATTTGAGTCCAGTTAGAGAACTGATTCTAGTTCATTGCAGCTCGGGGATGGCTGACCCTTCACAACTGCTTATTCTCTAGTTAGATTGTCAGATAAACACTCTTTCCCGTGCCCTGTCTCTTCACATTTGTCCTGGCTTCTAGACTCAGACAAACATGTTAGGCAGAAAGTGAAATCTATGCAGGAGAAGTCAGAATTGAGTGATGTGAGGCCCAGTTGCCCAACCTTTTCTGTAGAGTTGAAGGAGTGGCAGAGACATCCAGTGTCAGGATTTCCTCACCCCTAGCCCCACCCCCACCTCAGGAGGCCTGGCTCGAGGCTGGGCAGGATTTCTGGAATCTTGGGCAGCTCAGAATTACCTTAAAAGAACATCAACAAAGCTAAAAACCAAACAAAAATGATGCAACTTCTTGGTCATTTGTCTTGTCATTGCCTTTCCATCTACACACATGATTTCACCTAATTTTTTCTCTCTTCTCAGCTGCCAGAGCACCAGTACTGTGTGCGTTTGCCAAGTGCAGTTGCTGCTCTGTCCTTAAGACCAGGTTGAGCTTGACAGTCAACAGCCTCTAACTCCGATTCTCAAATGCAGCAGTGACCTGGGAGAGTTTGGTATGAGCTCAGTGTTCATTATCTCCACAAATTAGGGCAGAATAGATGCAGAGGTAATAAAATAACACAGCAAATATGTACACAATGCTAACCATGTACAAGGGACTGAGTCCTTACATACATACAGCTGACCCTTGAATAAACAGGTTTGAACTATACAGTTCAACTTGTATGTGAATTTTTTAATCAATAAATATACAATCGACCCTCTGTATCCTCAGGTTCCGCATGCGTGGAGTCAAGCAACTGTGGGTCAAAAACAGTATTTTCTGTTCTCTGTTGGGAATCAGACGTAGAAGGCCAACGCTAGGCATTGTCCTACATCATTTTATATAAGGGACTTGAGCATCCATAGATTTTGGTATCCATGGGGGTCCTAGAACCAGTTCTCCATGGATACTGAGGGACCACTGAGTTTTGGGGGAGTCAAAGGTAATATGTGGATTGTCTATTGTGTATGGGGGGATGTTGCTACCCCCTAAACCCCATGTTATTTAAGGGTCAACTATAAACTCATTTAATTGTCACAGCAGCCCTGTGAGAAAAGTTATATTATTATCACTTTTTCATAAGAGGAAAGTGAGGCAAAATGAATTTAGAAACTTGCCTCCAACCACGTGGTAAGAGGGGAAGCCCAGATTCAAGTCCGGGAGGTCTGGCTTCAGACTCCGGGCCTGTTTTGTTTTCAAGGTTCCTACCTGGCTCTTGAGAATATTTGGTGGTTCTCTTCCCAGTGGGGTTTCTCTTCCAACTCCACTTGTGTTAGTCATCCATTCATTTACTCATTCATTCAAGTTTTCACACATTCGGGCATTCAAGAACCGTCCCGTTGGCACCCAGTGTGTTCAGACTGTGCTGGATGCTGGGACTGCCTGATGGACAGGATGGCCACAGGCTTGCCTGTGAGCAAACAGCCCGGGAGGGGAGCCGGGTGAACTAGTAATGACAGGACGAACTTGCTGTGTATAATGTGTAGTTACATTTAATACCATTGCATTTACCACTTACTGCTTGGGGAAGTCGTGCTGTAGAAAAGGGGGCAGGAACGGGCAGGGAGGAGCAGGGGAGGTTGTTGCAGGGGACGGTGAGAGGGGCAAGGCAGGCTGCCTCCGGCTTCTGAGACATGGCACGCGTTTCTTCCATTCAGGGCGACTTGAAGCAAATGGGACTATATACTAACAATTGACGAACCTGTGTGAATTTAAAAATTTTATTTTAAAAAGGAAAGGAAAAGAAAAACAGAGAAGCATTTCACGCTGACTTACTGTTTCCTGAAAGTGGAGTGGCATTTCGATCGTGAGGGTCTAATGGGACATAGGATAAATGTGTGAACTGGCTCTCTAGTCTGGGGTTAAGGCAGGCCAGAGGCATCCTGCCCCTTACCTTCAGCCTAGTGGGGTGAGCATTATGAAGGTGAAACAGCTGGGGTTTGTGGGTAGCATCTTTCCAGCTCGGGTAGGAGGGAGAGGCAGCCTGAACCCCGGTGAAGTCAGAGTGAGTCCATTATATCAGGGCTCCATTTCTCTGCCTGTCAGAAGAGTGAGCCTGTGTGCTCCCTCGTCATTTGTGGTGGTAAACAAAGCAAAGGCCTTGGTTCACGATTCAGGCCCTGCAAGTGACAGGAGATGCAGACCTTGTCAGGGCCTCCTCTGTGTGTCATGCTAGGTCAGCAGTAGGTAGGTGATTGGGAAATTGTTTCCCTGCCCACTCAGACTCGTGCCCCACCTGGATGGTGAAAAGGGGTGACCCAGAATCACCCAGTCTTGGTCATGGAGGGTCCTCTTAAGGCTCACCTGACTGCTGACTTCTGAATCTGTTTATCTGAAGCACCTGAGAGCATTTGCTAAAAACAGATTTTTAAAAAATCTGTAAAGATCCTGACTTAGCTGGTTTGGGGTAGGGCACAAAGACCTTGCAGCTGATGATTCAACGCCTGGATCTAGAGTAATGCTTCTCTCCTGGGGGTGCTTGTTAAAATGCATGTTCTGTTTCAGCTGACCTGGGTGAGCCACAAGATTCTGCATTCCTAAAAAGTATCACAGTGATGCTCCTAGTCCAGGGACTGTCCTAGCTGGGAGGAATTAGAGCAGCCATATGACCAGCGAGGCTCTTTTTCAGTCCTTATTTGAATTCTAGAGACACGAACCTCTTAGCCACATAGGCGGTCCCTGCCATTTGAGAGACATCTCAATTATTAGCAAGGTCTTTCTTTTATGGAGTCAAAGTCTCTGTATCAGTAACTTCTAGAAGACATTATAGTAGAGTGCATAGGTGTGAGCTCTGGAGACATGACCTGGTTTGGATATTGGCTCTGACTTTTGTAGCTTTGCGATTTGGATAAATACATGGGCTTCTTGTGTTTATCAATTTCGGTTATACCCCTCCCCCCCCCATAGGATTCCTGTAAACTTGTAATAGCATTAATCTGTGTTCTAATCCAATAAGACTAGAACAATGTCTGGCCTGGAGTGAGCACTTGAAGCACGTTGTTATTGGTGCCATTGCAGTTGATGCAGAATCACGTTGACATGAGTTCTGTTTCATTTCCCAGTCTGAGCCATTAACCAGGTAGCAACCCATAAAGCACCACTGAGACAAAAGTTATGATTTGCTCTTTCCAGCGTTCCTCCAACCTTTCCAACCTTCACACCCTGGTGGACAGTGTTGCGGTTTGATCTGCTTAGTGTTCCTTTGGGCAGACGGAACTTAATAAAGCGTCCGGGGGGCAGAGGACCTTCTTGCAGGAACACCGCGATTTGCTTGAGAGCCGTCGTGGCTTCACACGAACCTTGGGAATTTCAGTTCCTGTCCCACACAGTGGAACCAGAAAGAACTGGCTTTTTCACCCTTCTTAAAAAACTACTAAATATTTTGGATATACAAAAATATACAAAGAATATTATAACAAATGCCCATATGCCTACCTCCCAGCTTAAGGTACAAAATAGGAGGAGCACTTAAAAGTTCCCTAACTGTGCCTGCCTTTTAGAGGCAGCCGCTATTCAGAATTTAGTATTTATCATTTTCGCATCTTTGGGCCATCCTGTGGCTGTGACCGTGCTCCTGAGCACTGTAAGGCCTCTCCGTACCTGTTGAGGTTTTGCATTGTGCTCCTCCTGGCCGCTCTCTGATCTCCGCCTGCCCTGCGGGGGCTGTGAGATGCCCAGCGGCCTCCTCACTCCGCCCAGTGCTGCCCTGGGTTCATTTCCCACCCTCTGTCTGAAGATTCCGATTCCCGGGCCGCAGGGCTGGCTGCGTCCGACTGCCGCCTCTCCCTGTCTGCCCTGTACAGCCTGGGCTCAGTACTTGCTGTCTGGATTTTGGAAGTCAAAGACCTTGGCTTCTCTGGCTCATGTAGTTGAAAAGTGGTGGGTCTCAATATTTCTTTGTTTGCTTTTTTATTTTTCCTCCCTTCCTCCCTCCCTCCCCTGTAGATTTAAAACATGTATTCAAAAATGCAGTTCACTTTTCCCCCCAGGCTGTGTACGCTCCTCTTTCACCCACTAATTAGCTGTTTCTGGTGACGAATGGAATCAGAAGAGGGGTGGATATGAGGCTGTGGGAAGAAAGGATTGGATGAGAAAAGAAACCTCAGTCAGCTTTTAAAAATAATCCCTTCCAGTTAAACAAACTGGCACTGATGGCTACATGGTATAATTAGCAGCGAGTAATGTCCTACCTCTCAAACTTCATTGCATATGCCTCTCATCTAGGGATCTTGTAGGTTCTGTGACCAAAGGTCTGAGGTGCGAGCTGAGATTCTCCATTTCTACCAAGTTCCCAGGTGGTGCAGGTGCTGCTGGTCCTGGGCCAGGCTTTGAACAGCAGGAGTGTATGGACCAAGCACACATTTGTCTCAGACCTGAGTTTGAATCTTGGCTTTGTTGTTTTCATTGTCTCAGGGGGCCATGGGAAAATTAGTTTCCAGTGCAGTGGCTCTCATTCTTGGCTGCGCGTTCTAGTCATCTGGATGCATTTAAAAATCCAATACCCAGGTTGCACTGCAGATTAATTAAATCAGAATATCTAGAGATGGGACCCATGCATCAGTAGTTTTAAAAACTGTCCAGGTGATCTCAGTATGCAGCCAAGACTGAGAACCATTGCTCCAGGGTGGTGGTTCCCAAATGTAGCGTCCATCAGAATCTCCTTAAGGGCTCAATAAAACAGATTTCCCGTCCCAGCCCCAGTGTTTCTGATTTAGTAGGTTTGAGGTTGGGCCTGAGAATTTTCATTTCTGTCAAGTTCCCAGGTGGTGCTGATGTTGCTGGTCCTGCTTTAAGGGCTTAAGTTCTCATCAATAAAATGGGTATATCTTTTATGACCCATTGGAGAATCAATGAAATAAAACACTGAGTATGATGTTTAGTATTTCGTAGACAATCAAGAAACAGTGTTTGCTTTCTGTTATTATCAGTAGTTATATTATGTCTATGCTTAAGTTAGGTGTTTAGTTAATCATTAGATATTTGACCCATAATGTTGGTTCAGCTATTCTTACTAACATCTCTGTGTCATAACTTCTTACCTAAAGAATAATTTCCAAGTCTGGTTAAATTTGTGCCAACAACCTCTCAGAGGGATTGAACTCATCCTCTGGCTACAATGATGTTCTTCTCAGGGACTAGCTTTGGTTCAGTTTCCCAGACCACATGTATACATGGCCAGTTAGCAAGTACACAGCCTACCTGGGTGAGTCTGGTAAATCTGTCACGGTCCCTATCTGGTTCTTTTTCCCAAGAAGAATGCTATAGGCTGTGCCTTCCAGGTAGCAGAGCCAGAAGCCCCAGGACTTGAGTTTGTTTAAGACCTGGTGGTCTCCAGATGGGCTGGCAGATAGGAAGGGGAGGGGCTGGGTGACCCTCCTCAGGCTTGATGCTCTGTAGCAAACACCTTTTCCCCACTGCCTCCCTGGTATCTGCAGTAGCTCCATTGCAACTTCCTTCCTCTTGAGCACTGTGTTTGCACATAGCTCTTTCCCAGTAAAAATGGTTCCCAGGTGGTATTTTCTGGCCTGAAGTCTGCTACTTCAGTATCGTCTTTGTTAACCTGAGAATACTGCCCTTTGGGTTCTGCAGAGGAGCACATCATTCTCACTAAATTCACTGTGTCAAAAATGACTCCTTGCTGGGCTTTGGAGCTTCAGTGGTGAACTGCAGCTATTGATCTTGCTTCCAGCATTGTGAGTAATACAGACAATACAGTTTCTGGGTGCCTCCTCTGAAAACTGCCCAGATTTTGGACTTGAGCTTGATGCAAACTGCATTATAAACAAGCCAGGCTTGTGCTGACAGCACTGAAAGCACTTTGGGATAAACATTTGTGTTTGCTAAAAATTGTCTCTGAAGGATTGGACATATCTGTGCATTTCTGGGGGTGTTTTAAAGCTTTCCTTGACCCAAAAGCAACGGGTTCCTACGTGTCTCACATATCAGTTCCTGGTACATTTCTAACATTAAGTTTTAAAAGGAAAATTGGAATTAAAATGTAAAATCTTGTGTAATATTGACATGCATCCCTTCTGAAGGATAACAGTTTAATTGACAGGCTGTTGACTGTAGAGAGGAGTTTTAGGCTTTGGTGTGACTATTGCTATCTCACATTTGTTGTCTAAGAAAAGATGGTAATTATCACTAAGCAATTGCTGGGTTAATTAGGTTTGTCAATAATTCAGGAGGCAATTGGAGCAGAGTTGAGACAGGCTTAGAGCCAAGCCTGTTATTGTTTCGTGAAACAGTTTGAGATAGATGTTCTGAGGTCAACTGCTCTGACTCGAGTAATGTTCCACCTCTGGAGTTTAGGCAGCTGCACCCAGTAAGAGCTCTGTGTTTATTAGGATCCACTGGCCATAGGCCATTAGATTCTTCACTGTTCTAGAGTGGAACCTAAACTAAGGGAGGACCTGTCCATTAAGGAGAGATTAATGCGGCAGGTCCATTTGAAAACAGCCTATATCTATGTGACAGTTACCAATATTGCGGCCACGTCTTATTAATGGCCTTTTAATGGGATGATAGAATGTCGAATAGAATGTGTACACCAATATTGATTTTTAAATATGTACAAGGAAGATACTTTTGTAGCAAGAGTAATAAGAACAATAGCTATAATAATAATAATTGTGATTCTAGTATATTGAGTATCCCCTATGTGCCAGGTACTTGTATATGTGATCTCGAATTCTCACAATGACTCTTAAAGGGAAGGGCTGTTAACCACATTTTTGAGGAAACTGAGACATAGAGAAGTTAAAAGATTGGCTCAAGGTCACATTGATGATAAATGACAGAACTGGGAATTTAACTCAAGACTGTGGGGCTTCAAACCTGCCTCCCACTGAGGAGGCAAATGGTTGAAGGGAAAAATGGACCACAGGAGCATTTTGAAATGTCAGAGCTGATATTCCACCTGTGCTGGGTACTGAGGTGTAAATCTGAGCTTCTGGCTTTACCTTTGTTCACCAAGGAAGATTCTGCAGTAGAGTTTTCTGCAGATGTGTAGGGGAAGAGCCAAAGGCAAGGTTGGCATTAGGTGAACATCTTTAATTATCACAAAAATGTTGGAAGGTAAATTTTCTTATCCCTGTTTTACATGTGTGAGAATTGAGGTTTAGAAAAAAAAATCTTGGTCAAAGTCATATAGTTAGTAAGCAGATAGAACAAGGTTTTAAACTCTAGTTTGTCTTAAAATTTTGTAAAACATGGAAGGCAGAATGGACCCCCCTGGGTTTTTCAGCATGTGTGCCCATGTTTGAGAACTGTAACTGGATTATGCAAGTAGAAGAGCATGCTGATTTGCTCACAGTCATTTTAAGTTAGTTCTTCTACTCTTCTGTCCATTCGTCTCTGTCTATTTACCTGATGTAATTTGCTAGGAATGCCATAACAAGGTACCACTGACTAGGTGGTTTAAAGCACAGTTTTTCCCCTCACAGTTCTGGAAGCTAGAAGCCCAAGATCTAAGTGTTAGTAGGTGTGGTTTCTCCAGAGGCCTCTCCCCTTGGCTTGCAGATGTCTGCCTTCTCCCGGTATCTTCCCTCTGTATGCGTGCACCCCTGAGGTCTCTGTATATTCAGATTGAAGTAGGGCCCATCATAACTACCTTATGTAACATAACCTCACTTCTTTAAAGGATCTGTCTATCCATCTACCTATCTACCTACCTATCATTTTAACATATAAAAATAGAGAGAAAATATTCTTTGTACTTTAACAACCCTTTATTAGATCAAGTTGAAATCTCCTCTGTTCACTTCTGCTCTCTCCTTCCTTCCCTCCCAGAGATAAACATTATCATAAAATTTTATATGTATAGTTCATTTTTCCTACTTTACTACATTTGCTACATGCATATTACACTCATAAAAAATACGGAAATTCTGTACTTTTAAAATGTATGAATGGTACCATACAATGTGTATCATTCTGCAACTTGCTTTTGTTTTTAAGATGAATAGATATGATGTTGAACCATCCTTGAATTCCTGGCATAATTTGCCATGTCCAAGTAGGATTAATTATTATTTTAAAAAATTTAAAAAATTATTAAAGTTTTATTGGGAGTTTTACTTAACATTGGTCTATTAGTTACTTTTCCAGACTCACCTTGCTTGTCATGCATTCCGTGTTTTGTTTTGTTTTTGTTTGTTTGTTTTTACCAGCTTGTAGAAATGAAATAGTGGACTTCCACTTTGGGAATGGCAACATGATTTGTTCCATGAACCTACTCTTCAGCAAAACAAGCATAAATTTTGGAAATTCTTTTAAGAAAACAACCATTTAAAATCTCTGAAAATATTGCGAAGGGCATATAGCAAATAAAGAAACATTTATTTATGAAAATCTACTAAACCTTGGCAACAGCAGGTAGGATCTGTAGGATTTGGACCACACCCTGTTCCCTCTCTCATCTTTTCAGTTCATTGTGGAGAAAACCTGACAGAGTGGAAGGGTAAAATAGACATTTCAATAGTAATAGGTGGAATCATCCACATCCCACTTTAAATAACGAGAGAACAGCTATACAGAAGATCAACAAAGATATACAAGACATGAACAGCACTGCAAACCAGCCAGTCCTGAGAGACATGGGCAGAACCCTACACCCAACAGCAACAGAGCACATTCTTCTGAAGTGCATGTGGGATATTCTTCAGGTCAGGCCACATCCTGGGTCATAAACTCACAATAAATGTAAAAGCTTCAAAATTATACAAGGTATATTTTCTAACCACAGTAGAATTAAATTATAAGTTAATAACATAAATAAATTTAGGAACTTCACAAATATGTAGAAATTAAACGTGTTCCTAAATAGCCAATGGGTTAAATAAAGAATCACAAGAAAAGTTAGAGAGTACTTTGAGATTAATGAAATTGAAGACACAATGTAAGAAAACTAATGGGGTGTAGCTAACGCAGTACTTAGAATTTATAGCTATAAAATGTATATGTTAAAAAAGAATAAAGACCTTATCCCAGAAGCCTAACTCTCTACCTTGAGACACTAAAAAAAGAAGGCAAACTACACCTAAAAAAGCAGGAGGAAGGAAATAAAGTTACTTAGAGTAGAAGTTAATAGAATATTAATTCTATTCTTAGAATTAGAGAATAAAAAAAAGAAAATATCAAACATGGTTCCTTAAAAAGGTCAACAAAAATAAAGCACCTTTAGTTGGACTGGCCAAGAACAAAGAGAGGATTCAAACTGCTAAAAAAAGGAATGAAAGGGAATTACTGATAACCTTGTAAAGTTTTTAAAAAAATTATAAGGGACTATTTATAAACAATGGTATGCTGATAAATTAGACAAATTAGATGGAGGAAATTTCTAGAAAATGAGCTAAAATTCATATGAAGAAGGAAAAACACAGAATAACCAAAATACTCTTGAAAAGGAAAAGAATAGTGTTGCAGGCTTGGCTTTTACAGCCTACCATGGACTACAATAATCGAGGGGCCAGGCCGTCGCAGTGGGGGAAAGAAAAGTCTTCCACACACGGCGCAGGGACAATTGGGTATTTGTGTGCAACAGAATAAATCTGGACACTTCCCATCATATCCAGAACTTTACTCAAAATGGATCTGAGACCTAAATCTAAGAACTAAAACTTTAAGATGCTTAGAAGAAAACATGGGGTAAATCTTTCTGCCTTGAATTAGGCATTGATTTTTTAGATATGCACCAATAACACAAGCAACAAAAGAGAAAATAGGTGAATTGGCTTTCTTCAACATTTTGCTTCAAATATCACTGTCAAAGTGCGAAGACAACCTACAAACTGGGAGAAAACATTTGCAAATCTCACATATGATAAAGGACTTGGATTTAGAATAAATACAAACTCCTAAAACTCGATAATAAAGACACATAACCCGATTGGAAATGGGCAGAGGATGTGAATAGGCAGCTTTATGTGCCCATAAGCACTCTAAATTCAAAATGACACGATCTAAATAAACTGTGTTCATTGCTCAGCTGTGATTTGAAGACCACAGGAGAAAGGGAAAGGTTCTCAGTGTGAGGCCCCAGGGAGGCTCTGTCCTGGGTTCTGAATGTCTTCCGAAGTGAGTCTCCCTGAGGTGACCCTGACCGGCAGGCACTGTGCTGTGCGTACAGGGCGGGTCTGCCTGACATGTCGGTGTCTCAGTGGGTGACCCCTTAGGCCTTGAAACTAAAAGTGATGAAGAAGAAATAGTTCTTAAGATTTTTGAAAATTGAATGAGAAACAGAAAAGTCATATATTCACCTAATTTTAAAAGTGAATGGCTTTCTTACATTAGAGGCCCCCCTGAGCCGCCCAGTTAGTGCACCCCCACGTGGAGTAAAGACACACACTTATACTCTCACTCGAGCCTCTGGCACCTTACATTTTAGCTGATTTCCTTTTCTCTAAGTGGCCGGGGGTAATGCATGGGCAGTCAGTAATTTCTGAGCACTTTCATCTTTACAGTACACATGTAATGAGCTTATGTCTCCCTTCTTTAATTACTTCAGCAATGGGTATTATATGACCCCACGTGAAAAGGCAGATTTAATTAATATTGCCTCTTAGAGCTCTGTGAGGAGACATTTCCCCGATTTGTCGTATAAATTTATAGACTCCGTCATGGATATCACTCATGCAATAAGTGCCCCAGGAACCGGGTGCTAAGCAAAGCCACTCAGCAACCTGGTGCCAAGCAGGAAGCCAGGCTACAGCTTTAGTTTCAAGGTAAAGCCCCGGGTAGGACGGGAAGAGTAGGTGTAGGTCATCTCCAGTGTTACCAGCTTTGTGACAGGCTGTCCTCCTGACCAGAATGAAGGGGGAGGTGGCGGTGGAGTCAGGTTCTTCTGGTGTGTTGAGGAAGGAAAGAAGGAGCACAGGAGGCTTGGGTCACCCTTAAGATTTTGTTATTATCTTTTAAAACATTTTACAAATACTTCTTAAGGATTTTTTTTCCCATTGTGGAAAACTGGACAACTAGAAAAGAGTTTAAAATGTAGAAAACTCCTAACACCCTGCTGTGTCGCATATGTTTCCTAACAGGCTGCTGCTGCTTTTTTAAAAATATGGTTGATAGTTTTATATATAATGTGTATCTTCAGTTTCACTTCAAAATCTTCACAAATATCACCCTAATGCCTACAAAACAGATTATTTAGATATGGCTAAAGTTAATTACTCATTTCCTTCTCAATGTTCGTTTTTCCAGAAAGAGATAATGATGGTTTTTGGGTGCTCATCAAATAGTGACAGCTGACCTGCCTTTTCTGCAACTCTGTCACTCCGTCTCTAAATGAGATTCTGAAGTATTACCCCTCTTGCGTCTATTGCAGAATCTGTACTCATCTAAACATCCAAAACTGTCACTGGCGTTTTGTTGAGGGGGAGAGCTTTGCACAGGAGATTCGGGATCCAGAAGAGGAGGCCTGGGGTTAATAGTGGACTGAGTTTTATGCATTTTAATTACTGAAAAACCCAAATTAGATTCTCAGATAAAACAGCATCAGGTATTAACAGGGGCCAGGAGGTCAAAGGTGCCAGAGCCCTGCCAAGTGTACCAGCCATCAGTGCTGTAATTGATTAAAGCATCAAAGGCTAATATTTTCTAATGTGTCACCACAGCTCTTCTCATTAAGTGCAACATTTGCCTGCTGCTGTAAAACATGCTGAAATAATTGGATTACTGGTGATCATAGGGAAAAAAATAATGTCTTCCACGGGTATGATGTCAAAATGTTTTAAAGGAAAAAAAACTCAAGATACTTCTTTCACAGCCTGCTCTCACCCTTCCTGCACTCCAGCTCCTCGCCGCATCGCTGACAGGCAGGCAGGAGCCTGGTTTCTCTGGGGTGGCCACGGAACGTATTGAATGCCTGGGTCGCTGATGTGTTTCCCTGGAGGTCTTTAGAGAGGGAATGTGTCTGTATGGCTGTTTATGTGGAATATCAGTGAGGAAGCTTGTTCAAGGATCTGTAGATTTTACAGCTTCATGGCGGGAGCTCTGGGATGGTAGAAGCCCTGCGTTGGAGATGTTGGTCTTAGGGTTCCATGTCCTGGCTCTAGTGGTCATCTGACTGCACCGAGCTGTACTTCCTTCATCTGTAAAAATAAACAAGTTGAATTATGAACTCAGCAGCCTTTCGTCTTGCTTCAGTTTGCTGTGAGAAGATGTTTTCTCTCCTCTAGTTTCCTAGAGAGAACAGAAGATCTCATACATTAATTTCAAAAAATGGAATCATTGGACATGCCCAATTGCCTGTGGGTGGAGAGGACTGTGAAACCCAGGAAGCTAGGAGCTGGTGGAGGGTGCACCTTAAAAGGTTCGGTCACTGACTGCTGGGAACGATGGAAATTAATTGACTTGCCTGTTGCTGCCCCCCCCCCCCCCCCCCCCCCGAATGGGAGATCCGAGAGAGGGCCTGTCTTGTTCTCAGCTGTATCTAGTGCCTGGGACTGTTCCTGCAACACACAGTTGTCAATAAATATTTGTTGAGTGAATGCACCTGTTGAGGGGCTGGATAAACAGGTTTGCCAGTAGCAGTTTGTAGTAGGAGATGCAGGTCCATCCAGTTACTATCCATAAAGGAGGAAAGACATTCTTGGCATTTGCCCTCACCTTTTAATTGCCTTTGTGCCAAGGACTGAGATGGAGGTGGGTCTTTGTGATGGGCCATTATTAACTAGAGTTATATTTTAATTGACTGATGACAACTAGGTTGACTCAGGGATGCAGTTCAGTCATTAGAAAGACTAGAAATACCAAACTGGCTCTTCTCTTCATTTTGTGGTTCCTCCTAGATAAGCCCTAATCGCATGGTTCACATATCTATCTGTGCATCCTTTAAAAAAATTTGAGTATTTTACAGAAAAATTGAGAAGATAGTGCAGAGGTTCCCATATTCTTCACCCAGCTTCCTGTTAACATCTTACATTGATATATTTGTTGCAATTAATGAACCAGTATTGACACATTGACTTAAGTCCGTAGTTTCTTCAGATTTCCTTAGTTTTACCCGATGTCCTCCCTCATTTTCCAGCATTTCATCTAGGATAGCACGTTACATTTAGTTTTCATGTCTTTTTAGGTTCCTCGGGGCTGTGACACTTTCTCAGGCTTTTCTTCTTTTCAGTGACCTGGACAGTTTTGAGAGGCGCTGCTCAGACATTTTGCGGGATGCCCCCAGTTGGAATTGGTCTGATACTTTTCTCATGAGTAGACCAGGGTCGTGGGTTTGGGGAGGGAGACCACAGAAGTAAGTGCTGTTTTCATCACACAGCATCAAGGGTGCACACTGTCAACATGCCTTAGCACTGTCGCTGACCGATCACCTGGCTGAGGTGTGCACGTCCGGCGTGGCCACAGGAAAGCTCCTCTCTCCCCTCCGTTCTTTCCTGTCCCCTTCGGAAGGAAGCTACTCCGAGGCCCACACTGCGGGAGCGGGGAGGTGTGTCCGCCTTCTTGAGGGCCGAGTGATTACATACGTGATCTGCAACTCTTTGAACAAGAAGTCTGTCTCTTCTCCCCCATTATTTATTTTGCTCAACCATTTATATCAGGATAGACCCGAGGATGTTTATTTTATACTGTAGCCATGGTAATCCAATACTATTTTATTTATGCTGCGGCCCAGGTGGTTCAGCATTGGCTGTTGGGGAGCTCTCTCAGTTGGCGCCTGTGTCCCTCTGATATGCCCCTATCAATGTGGGTATTTGTTTTGTTTTGCTTTTTTGTTTTTTTTGTACTTTCTTTCTGCTACTTGGAGGTGCCTGGGCTCATCTTGTGTATTTCCTACTCCTGCCCTCCTTGAGTCACGTCTGCAAGAATGCACATCCTTTAGAAATGTATTTTTTTTCTTCCTTGAGGATGTTTTGGTTCTTGTTTTCTGCTTTAGCTGTGCTCAGAAACTTTCATTGTTACCTTCTCAGTATGTCGGTCCAGAGGTGCAGGCATTAGAAAAAGTTCTCAGGTTCTATACTGAATAAAGAGTTTAGGAATAGACTTGCAATTTCTCTTCTGAGGCTCCTATATCACCGGTGTCAAATGCGGTAGCTTGTTAACAAGAAAGCTGCTACCCAGAGAGGGCTTGGAAGTGCCAATTAGAGTCAGATCATTTATTTATAAATGTACGAATTCATTTCATGTTTTATCATGGGGCAAAGCATGCCTTGCCCCTTTAACTGTCAAGATTACTGAGCTGGGCAGGCAAATGACATGCTCTCCAAATGACACTTCTGACTTCCACAGCTGCCTCCCTGCTCCCCAATGGCTCCCACCTCTCCTGAATTCACGGAGGGTGGGCTTTTTATTGCATTTAAAGATTGTTTTCCATGGAAAGAAGAAAAGATGAGTTTCCCTTGGTTAAATAATGGGTGTGAAGAGAGCAGTTTAGGCACACAAGGAGGGTAATTTTAACCCCGGGCAAGTTCTTGAGTTGCTTAATTGAGTGATATTTTTAAAAAGTGGCAAAATATAACACACTTTCTTTGCTAATCATTCCGGGTCTAGGCCTTGTGAAGGAAGCCTTTTCCTGGTAATGTGTACGTTTTGAAAGACCAAAAATAATTTCCGATGGAATTCTCCAGGGTGTCCTGTCTGGCTGGGGAGCAATTTCTTTCAGCCTGGGGGGAAGTTGTACATTCAGATCCAGGAAAAAGAGGCCGTCTCTGGCGGCTGCCTCTTGCTTCTGGGGACGTGGATTATTAGTACCCTCTCTCACGGCGGGACTGCATCTCAGTGGATTGGCTAGAGGAAATGTAAGTCCACCCTCTCCTCACCCCAAATCAGGCAGCAAGTGAATTATGCAGGGAGTACTCAATGAACAACACCTACACCTGTCACAGTATCCTGAACACGATGGGCGATTTGAACACTAGGAGCAGCAGTAGTTTAGCTACTTCTTAAAAATATGGCCAGATACACTAGGGAAAGGAGCAGGGAACTCTCATTTCTGGTTTCAACTGAGACACCCGATGGACTTGCCAGTAACTGTCAAAGGCACAATTTTAGTTTTATAGATACTTTGAATAAACTTGAACTGTGTGTGTATGTGAATGTCCTTCTAAAGAGAAAAATGTTTTTTAAAAGATAAATTACTTGAAATATCAGAAAGCTGTTGATCTAGGTTGATTGAGACCTGAGAGCTCCAAATTCTTGCTGCCTATAGCATCCTTTAAAAATTTTTTTTTCATCTTGATGAGTCTTTTGACATAAACTTAGAAGTTTCTCTCCATATACAGAATGAGATGCCACTGCTGTTGGAATTGCTAGCCACCATTTGATATATTAAACTTCATTTGTCCAGTTATGTTCAGTGCCCGCCATGAAGTAATTACCAGCTATAACTGTGGTTCAGGCGAGGTCAGCTTTCCCTTTGAATAGCCTCTCCTTTACGTAGTGCTCGGCTTCTGAATTACCCATCAATCAGAGGAAATTTCTGGTGACATCAGCTTTCTGGACTTTCTTCTCTGGAGTTCAAGTTTACCTGTCTCCTTTGGCTTGGGTTTGGGTGGGTGGATCTGATGTGATGAGAGTGGAGGTCTCTCGCCAGTCCCCCTGGTGACCTCACGGGTGGGTACAGACTGTGGAGTCAGCGCGCAGAGCCGTTGAGCTGAAAGGCCGCCTCTACACTTGCCATTTCCAGGTGGAGCTTGAGAGATACATTAAAGTTTACCACGGATGAAATGCACATAATGGCGCAAGGCAAAGCGTGTGACAGCCTCCTGGCAGGATTCATCAATCATCCCAGGCTTTTTTTGGCGGGGATAAAGGGCTCTGCAGGACTCGAGTAAGGGTTTACGTCCCAGGAATCTTGGTTTAGTAGAAATATATCCTCTGAGTTATTTTTTATTAATGGCTCTTTGGGGAGAAAAGGTTGTAAGAAAATTCCCCCTCTTGGACCATGGATTTATTACTAAAAGCCCATATCGAATCTCTCGATCCGTTAAGTACTGTGTGTTACTATACATCATAGGTGACTATCTTTGGGGAAACAGTGACATAGTGCATAAGACAGACAATACTTCGTGGATTGAAGCCATTTACTCCACTGTAGCACGTCTCTCTCTCTCTCTCTTTTTTTTTTTATAACCAAGACTGATCATGTAGTTAAATATTTGGTCAACTGCCATTTGTGAATATATTTGCTACTATTTTAGCAATTTTCAAAGATTAAAGAACAGTAAAATAGTCAGACTTTTAAATTAGTCCAGATTTTCACCAGTCTTTTTTAGCTAAAAATAGCTAATATTCACTGTTCTTGGTGTGCTCTAGACACCCCATTAGCTGCTTCAGGTACGTTTCTCCTGATTGTTACCCATTTTCTCTGAGGCAGGAGCACGTATTGGTTTCAAGTTAATGAATCGATCATTGAGGCTCAGAGACATTCAGCCTTTTGCCCAAGGTTACACAGCTTTTCAGTGATGGGGCCAGGATTTGAACCAAGGCAGGCTGCCTATGCTTTTGACTCTTACTCTAAACTGTCTGCCAAATAATAGAAATTGCCTTTGTGGTCTAGTCTAACCTTTCTCTAATATTCCAGATATAGGCCAGCTTCTGCTTCAACGCATCAGAATAGGAATCTCTCTAGGTCCACGATAGTGCTTTGTTACAGAAAAAAAAAAATTAATCTAAAAATATCCCCTCTTGTAGCTCTTATCTGCTGCTTCTGGTTTTGTCCCTGAGACTAGAATATATGAAAACACATTAGGAGCTGAAAAGCTGTGGGTGGGAATTGAGTGCTTTTGTTTCAATCATTATTGTATGAAAGGCGCATCCTGCTGTGGGGTAGCCCCGCATGTATGTGAAGACAACTCTCATGGCGCTTCAGCCCCACCCGTCACTTTTCCAGGCTGAGCATCGTCAGTCCCCGCAGGTACCTTTCACAGGAAATCATAACGATAGTAAATGCAGTACCTAACAATTCCAGAGCGTTGTGCCAAGCGCTACGTAAGCGTGAACCACGGATTCCTCATGGAAACCCTGTCATGTTGTTTCCACTTATAGTCGGGACAGCTGAAGCTCAAATCAAGTAGGTTACATGCTCAGGCCTTGTAGACAGCAGAATTGAATTCCAAACATGAGTCTGTCTAACCCCCAAGCCTTCACTTCTGCTGTGATGCTCCTGGTGGCAACACTCGCATGGTCTTTCTGTTGCTGAGCCCTAGCTAGACCCACTGGCAGGTGCAGGTCCAGTTAGTGTGCCCTGTGCCTTCCCTTTCCTTCCTGCCCATTGGTCCCGGTGCCCCAACCCCCTGACTTTTCATCTGGATAACTACTCATATTCACTCCTCTGTGTGTGTGTGTGTGTGTGTGTGTGTGTGTGTGTGTGTGAGAGAGAGAGAGAGAGAGAGAGAGAGAGAGAGAGAGAGAGAGAGAGAAAGGCCACGAGCTGCTATCAAACTGGCTGCAGAGTGGATTCCAGTCTCCCAACTCCCATACCTTTTGTTTATCATTCCTACAGGGATTCCAATGGAAAATCAAAACAATGCAAGAATATCTTTATAAGAGTAGCCTCTGGCTAGTCTTTCTTGTTTTCTGTCTGAGAGTATGGTGACCAATTTATTCTAGTTTTCCTGGGACCTTTCCAGTTTTAGCACAGAAAGACCTGCATCTCAGGATCTCCTCAGTCCTGGGCCAGCCAGGACAGTGGGTCACCCTAGGAGGTTAAATGGACAAGCTCTTAAGAGTAGAGGGTCTTTGGATGGGCTTGTGGCAGAAAAACAGTATAAATGAACCTCTAAAATGGAACACAGAATTGTGCATTGATTACAGAGAGGGTCATAGTCACATTGCCAGTAAAGAGCAGATCCAGCTTTCAAACCTGTGCCAACTAAGTCCCAGTTAGACATGGCCCTCCCCTTACCTCACTGACCCTGGTGAAAACTCTCCCAGGCATGGGGTAACCTAGAAAAGGGAAAGTCTCAAGGACTTAAATATCCTTGAGTTAATAAAATTTCTTTGTAATAAAAGATTCCCAGAATAGAACATTTCAGGCATAATCTGAGTAATAAAAACTAAGACTTCAAAATCTGTTCTTCCAGGTAGTGTCTATCAATATACATCTTTAAGATACAGCCACAGCTCTTGGGAGGCAGCCACGTTGCTCTTGACTTTAGAGTCTGAGCCCAGTTAATGTTTATTTTCTTTCACTTGAACTAATATTAATCTGGGTACCTGCCATGTGTATTTTTCTCCACTCTATTATTCAGATTTTGTTTGTATTCTAGATTTTCCTATGGTTAGCATCCATCTATGCATGTAAGCTTAGTGGCTTGTGATACCCAAAATAACAATGTTACAGATGGAAAACAATTGCATGTGCCCTAAAATTATAGATAATTGCATGGTTTGGAAACTTCTTGCCTTTTGCAATATGACAACTATAAATGAAATTTAATGTGAATTCTTTAGAAGTTCGATTTTGCCATCAAGAAACATTGATTTTTTTTCTTGCTGCAATAATAACAGTTAAACTATCTAGTTATCCAGCCTATTTCAGCCTGGAAAAGAATAGCAACAGTACGAGCTCAGGTGTGCTGGAGGTAGGCTCACATGAGTGTCGTTGAGAAAGATTTCTCACAAATAATCTTTTATGCAAATAAGACTTTGCTAAACACCACATACATTGACCTACTTGATCTTCACAACAAACCTATAATCATTAACATTTATAATTAACATTATATATATTACTTTATATTATATATAAATATTATTAATTAATATATTAATACATTATATGTTAATATATATTTATATTCATTATATACTACTATATATATATTTATAATTAACATTAACTTGCGTTAGCTCAATTAATTATCACGATACCCCTGGGAGGAAAGGTTAGGGATACTTTCTAACCTGGCAATAAGTGGCTGAGACTGGTGGAAGTACTCGTTGTTGGCTTTATAAGAAACTGTGAAGTGGGCCTTGCCAGAGCTCAGTGATGTCCCAGAGGACTCAGTCCCCTTTTGTACTCTCTCCCTGCCGACTTCAGGTTGTCATCAGTATATTGAGAGGTGTCCGCAACAATTCTAAGCTTCAGGTCCTCATGTGAACACATCCAAAGCAGGGGACAAAAGAGGAAGTAGTGAAGGGCCCCTTCTCTGTGCTGTTTGCTCATTTTCAGGAAGGAAAGGCCATCCTAGACGACCCGAGCAGATTCCCTTTCTCAGCTCGAGGTTAGCACTAGGTTGTACCAACACCCTCATCTTCCAGAGGGGCTGGAAGGTAGGGTTGCCTTGACTGGCGTAGAAGAGTGGTTCTCACCTCTTTGGTCTCAGGATCTGTTTTCACTTTAGAAACTATTGAGAGCCCCCCTCAAAGGTTTGTTTATGTGGGTCATATCTATTGACATTGCCACATTAGAAATTAAAACTGATAAATATTTTAAATACTTATTAATTTATTACAAATAACAAGAAACAAGATGCATATTAATATTAAAATATTTTTACTGAAAAATAACTTTTCCAAAACAAAAAGTAATTAACCAGAGGAGTGATACTGTTTTCTGTTTTTTTAAATCTCTTAAATGTCTGGCTTAACAACAAACACCTGGATTCTGTATCTGCTATTGTGATATGTTGTTTCGGTTGATATATGAAGAAAATCCAGCCTCACCCAGGTAAGTGTTTGAAAAGTTAGGATATTTTTAAAGCCTTTTTAGATAATTGTATTGACGCTACCCAAATTCACCAAGGTTTTTAAGGATCCTTGCAACATGAAATCTGAAACCATATCAATCAATGTTTTGTACTCTGCTTTGTCCAAGTCTGTTGCCCTCTTGTGTAATTTGGAGTGGCCTTTACCCACATGTGATGCTGTAACATCTTGCACCGGTCATTCGGGAAACACTGGCTCGTTGAGTTACTGGATCTTTCAGTTGTTACATTGTACAATATAAAAGTCACCTTCATCACAAGGCCCTTAATGTACTGGGAAGCTGTTAAACACTCAGTTTAGATTCAGGTTTTCCAAAACTCTCATTTTCACGTGAAAGCTCATATTTTATCATTGGCAGCAAATACTATCAGTTATTTTCTTTGAAATGTGAGCGTCCTGTTGTCTGCCATAACCTGTGTCTGAATAGCCCTGGTTTTCCAGTCGTTCTTTTAAGTACTAACGATGTTCCACGATGGAAAGCAGCCGGCTCGGCTTGTACCTGGAGTAGCCATACGGGCCGCCTTTCCTTAAGGCATAGTCCTTCCGTGTGTCCAGAAACGCTCCGTATGTACCTCTCATTTCCTCGCACACATAACAGTTAAAAGATGTGTATGAGGGCTCAAGATTTAATGGAATTAGTAATTCATTGTAATTGTTGCTCAAGCAAGGATGCCTTTAAGTGAAACCAGCTTTCTGGCGTGTGGGGCAGTACGTGGCTCCTGAGGCAGCTGGATGCCCCGCCGCCGTTCTCTCTAGAGTGCGCAGTTCTACCGGCCCCTGGTTCTCCACCGCAGTGAAATGGGTAAATGATGCCTTAGTATTCTCACGAAAGTACTTATTTCTTGCAGCCTCCCTGAAAGGGGTCTCAGGGACCTCCAAAGTCTAAGGACCACATTTGAAAATTGCTATCTCAGACCAATAAAGTTGGACAGACAGCTGACCAAGCAAAATTAGGGTTGTATTAGCAAAGAAAGAGAAATGGCTGGTGTAGGGACACCCACCGTGTGTGAGAGAAGCCTGGGGCTGGGCTGGAGCACTGCTTTCTGAATCACCGCCTCCTTCTGCCTCCCGGGAAGTGTTGCTAATGCGCAGCCTCCGAAGCTGGTCTCTGGCACTTGTCCTCTAGTCCACACCCCTCCTGGGGTTCATGTCCTCTCCTGTCTCTGCAGGATATTCCTTCTCCTGCTGCCCTTCCGCTGCAGCTGCAGCCAACTTTTTCATTCTCCAGTTACCTGCTGCTCCTTGCTGTTCACACTGTCCCCTGCTCACAGAGCAGTGGTTGTCTCCAGCACTGTCTGTTGAAACCCTCCCTAGACCAAGTACCACCTCCTTCATGCAGCCTTCCCAGCTACTCCATCAAAATGAATCGGTCTGTCTTTTGTGACCTCATTTTATTATAACATGGATTGCACCTCACTGTGTGTTACATATAATTGTGTCCATGCCTGGTTCTCCTGCTAAATTTCAATTTTTGAAGTGGCCCATAGCTTTCTTCATCCTATGTATTGCATTGTTTCTAGCATAGGTCCCTGCACCTAATGGGTGCTCTTAGTTGCTTGTTGGGTAGAATTTCATCCACAAAATGTTCTGATACACAGACAGAGCATGGGGCATATTGCTGAATGCCTGAAACAATCTATTCCTTCATTGGCTAGACATAGCAGAGGAAATTAGGACTGGTCATACATATTCCTCATTAACTTGATGTACATTTTGTCTTCTGAGAGTTGCTGCATAATAGTTGTAAGTGGAGACCATAAATACCATCTTCTTTATCTTATTTTTATTTAATTTTTTGTTTACTTTAATACGGTATATTTCCTTCACACCAGTGTGCATGATGAAGTGAAAGATCATTTTTGGATATGAATTCTTGCTTGACTCGGAGTCTTCGAGGTCGTTGATATGAAAATTTGGCACAGGTGTGTGATTCTCCTGCTAATTTAAGTTACTTTATCAAACTCAATGCCTTATGCAAATGAAATGCCCTGAATTATTTTTGTAAGGTACTAAATACATAATAAAGCTCTATCTCAGTTATTCCTTCTAAAGGCTTGGTGATGGACCGTGTGAGCAACCCGAACGCCTGCAGCGGCGTGGTTAGCAATGGGAGGTGGCGGAGCCTGCCTCACCGTGACTAAAGCGCATTTATCAACCAGCTATAAGGACGCCTCACTCTGGGCTCTAGGCCTGGGTCTCTGTGGAAGGAAGGAAGGAGAAATGAAGTCAGCGAGTGGTAAACTTGTTTTTAGTTAGGTTATTGAGGTATATTTTACGTATAGTAAAACTCATCCTTTTTAGGGGACAGTCCTATGAGTTGTGATAAACACACAAATTTGTGTGACCACCACCATATTCAAGAAATAGAACGGATCACCACCCCAAAATGCTTCGTCTTGCTCCTTTGTACTTGACACCTCCTACTCCCTGGGACCCACTGACCCATTTCTTTGTCTCTATAATTTTGCCTTTTCCAGAGTGTCATGTAGATGAGATTATACAGTGTATTGCGTTTTACACCTGGCTTATTTCACCTAACGCAGTGCACTTGAATTTCGTCGGCATTGAAGCAGGCATTCAGAGTCTCTCCTAGTCCTAGGTAGGATGCCATTCCGTAGATGAGTCGCAGGTGGATCATTCACTGACCAGATGAAGGACATTTGTTTTCAGTTTGGGGCAATTACGATAAAGCCACTGTAACATTCAGGTACCGGTCTTTGAACACAGGTTTTCATTTCACTTGGGTAAATACCAAGTGAAATTGGAGTGGGATTGTTGGGTCATATTACCATGTTTAGGGTATGTTTATACTTATACAGAAAATTACATATAAGAAAAATATTTCTTATAAGAAAATTATAATTATTCATGGTTATTGAGGAGAGCAGAGTCATGGATCACTAAAACAATAGATGGTAATGCTATTGTTGTTTTGTTTGAATAGCCATTGTGTGGTAGCTTTGCAGGAGATTTATCTTACTAATTACATTTTGCTCTAAGCTGATGTTTAAATCAGTCACTGTTCCCTGGGCACCCACCAGTATTGCAGCCAAGCAGAAGGCTGCAGGCCAGAGGAGGCAACCAATTGAGGATATCAGCTTGGCCACAGATAACCCGCAGAGTGAATGACAAGCAGGGAGACAACTGATGGATGCCTACAGTATTCTGATAGTTACAATGACAGTCACCCTATTTTGCTTCTGCAGGATGTTGATTTTTTTCTCAGAGTGCAATATAAGTCAGGATCATCCCATTCCTTAAGGTGAAAGTGTGAAATGTTTTCTTCCGAAAGGCCTAGCCCAGCTTCCACCTCACCCGAGTCAGCCAGCCAGTGCCCCCTGCGCGCCCACTCTCTTTTCCTCTGCTCCGCGGTTCCAGGGGAGAGCGTGGCGTGTAAACGGGCGCTTGTCCTTAGGACCCTTACTGAGTGTGTTCAGGAAAATGAGGTTTGTATAGGAAGAAACAGCGTCTTACACCAGATCATCTGTCATGGGGCTAAAGTGAGTGGACAAGGGCGTGAGTATTTTAGGAGTACAGCGAAGGAAACCTCATGTCCTAGGGTAAGGCAGTTAGGAAGGAACCACGGAAGGGAGGGGAGTTGGAGGCAGGTGATAGGAAAATGGTCTCGTATCCAAGGAGGTTGGAACTTCCTTGTCTCTGTTGTGTCCCCCGGCGCCTGAGGTGGCCCCTGCACCTAGCAGATATTTATCAAATACATGACATGTAGGCTTTCTTTTGTGCCTCATGTTTTATTTTCCTTACTTTTCCAAATTATGAGACTGATCTATACTTTCTGCAGAACCATCAAGCATTATAGATTTGGACAGGGAAGCCTATAGTCTCATTCGTGCCTTGACCTTGAGAAAGCCCTTCGTAAGTTTGCTGTTGTTCCAGCTTTTCATATGCATGCCACTCTCTAGGATACTTGCATCACTGAACAACACGTTCTTGCATCTCAGCATAGTGTCCCCCTCATCTTTCAATAGCCACAACAGCCCCTTGTGTAGACGTGCCAAAACTTTATTCATTCAGCCTCTTACGGACTGGCCATTGGGTGGAGAAAGAAAACAGTGGAAGGAAGGAGCGAGAGAGCTGGGAACAGTGGTGAAAGTGAGAAGTTAAGAGGAACTGTTCTTCTGGGAGAAAACATGGACACTGTGAGGAAAAAGTCATTGGCGGAAAATCGTGCACCTATGATAGAAGCCAAGGCTTTCTTAAGGAGGAAATAAATTAGAATATAAAAGCCAAATTATAAAATACCTGGGAGAAAATGTAGGAGGATATTCTTATGATTTCAAGGTAGGAAAGGATTTCTTAAGACTCAAGAACTGCTAAGCATAAAGGAAAGGATAGATGAATTTGACTATCTTAAACTTGTTTACAGTTCTTCCCATTAAAAAGTGCGATAAGGAATGAAAAGCAAGTCACGAATTGGGAGAATTTGCATCACATGTAACTGACAAAGAATTAGTATCCACAGTATATTTGAAAATTGCTGTAATCATAAAAAGAAACAAAGAAAAAGTAGAATAATGCCTAAAAGATAAAAACAGATGCTTCATGGAAGATGTATTTGAATAGTCTATAAATATGAAAAGATGCTCAATCTGAACAGTAAGCTAGGAAATGCAAAATAAAATGTCACTGAGATATTATTTCATACTTGCTCAATTGATAAACTAAATGTATACTAAAAGCAAAAAATCCAAGTTACGGCGAGGACATGAGGGACAGGGGACTTTCACTCACTGCTGGTAGCATATATATTATCACTAGGGAAAGTCTCGTGGTGCTTAGTGTGTTCATCATTTAACACTGTGTAAGCTATTACTTGGTGGCTTAAGATAGCATTTATTATTCAGGTTCCCTGGGCCAGAAAACCTGGCATGGACTTGCTGGGTCCTCTGGGTCAGGCTCTCTCCCAAGGCTATGATTGAGGTCTTGGTTCAGGCTTTGGTCTCATCACAAGGCTTGACTAGGGAAGGATCCGCTTCCAAGCACACTCATAAAGTTGTTGGCAAGATTCAGTTCCTTGCGTATTGTTGGCCTGGGTGGGGGGTGGGGGCACTTAGCTCCTTGCTCTTCTCTGGCTGGAGGCCTCTCTCAGTCATTTGCCACATGGGTCTCTCCATAAGGCAGCTTACAACATGCAGCTGGTTTAATCAGTGTAGGTGTTAGAGAGTGAGATGGGGATCCAAGACTGAAGCCACAACTGTTGTTTTTAAACAGCTTTATTGAGTTATAATTCACATACCATAAAATTTGCCCACTTAAAGTATTTAGTTCGGTGGTTTTTATAGTCACACAGTTGTGCAACCAATACTACCATCTAATTTTAAAACATTTTCATGACCTTAAAAAATATTCCCATCATAATTACAAATGATCTTTGACAGAGGAGTAAAGATAATACAATGGAACAAAGATAGGCTTTCCTAGAACAACTAGACATTCACATGCAAAAAAACAAATCTAGACACAGACCTTATATCCTCAAAAAATTAACTTAATATGAATCATAGAGCTAGATGTGAAATGCAAAACTATAAAACTCCTAGAAGGTAATGTTAGGAGAAAATCTGGGTGACCTTGGGTATGGTAATGACTTTTTTAGATACAACACCAAAGGCACAATCCATAAAGAAATAATTGGCACTCTGGACTTCATTAAAATGAAAAACTTCTCCTCTGTGAAAGGCAATGCCAAGAGACTGAAAAAACCAAGCACAGGCTGGGAGAAAATATTTGCAAAAAAAACATGATAAAGAACTGTTACCCAAAATTTACAGTGAATGCTTAAAAATCAACAATAAAAAAAGCCCTGATTTAAAAATGGGCCAAAGACCTTAACAGATACCTCACCAAAGAAGATGTACAGATGGCAAACAAGCATATGAGAAGAAGATCTCCATCACATGTCTTCAGGAAAATGCAAATTGAAACAATGAGATAACACTCACTTATTAAAATGGCCAAAGTCTGGAACACGGATTAACACCAAATGCTGGAGAAAATATGGACCAACAAGAACTTTCAGGCATTGCAGGTGGGAATGAACAATGGCCCATGTACTTTGGAAGATAGTTGGATGATTTCTTACAAAACAAAACAATTTCTTACTATATAATCTAGTCACTTTGTTCCTTGCCATTTACCCAAAGGAGCTGAAAGCACACCCACAGAAAAACCTGCACACGGATGTTTATTCTCACTTTATTTATAATAGATGCCTTTCACTAGGCGAATGGATAAATAAACTGTGGTGCATCCAGACAGTGGAGTATAACTCAGCACTATAAAGAAAAGCTGTCAAGCCATAAAAAGACATGGAGGAAACTTAAGAGCATCTTACTAAGTGAAAGAAACCAATCTGAAAAGGCTACACACTGTATGATTCCTACTATTGGACATTGTGTCCGAAAGGCAAACCTGTGGAGACACAAAAAGGCCTTTTGTTACAAAGGGTGTGGGGAGGGAGGGATGGCTAGGAGCACCGAGATTTTAGGACAGTGGAAACACTTTGTGCACTCCTGTAATGACGGGTTTCATAGTTCCATGGCACCAGGTGTCTTCTTGCTCGTCCTTGGGGTTTTCTGTTTCTTCTCAGGGCTTCCCCTTCTGCAGGCCTAGCTCAGATGTTTGAGGGGGTCCCAGCATTTGTCCATCCTGGAAGTTGAAAGAGGCACTTCCAACCGCAAGAATCTTACTCAGTTTGACTGCAAGGATAATAGAAGATTGGGAGATTGCACATAACATTCATAATTTTAGCATCTCTTTAAAAACCGCAGTAGCCACCGGCGCTGGGACTGCACTTTGTCAGGCAGCATTGGCCGGAGCTGAGCAATGGCTTCCTATTTGACACAGGCTGTGCTTTCTCCAGTCCCCACCATCTCCAGCCTGGAGACTTCCCACACCCGCACGTTTGGTCCCCATGGTCAATGAGTTTGCAGTCCTCCCTCTTCCTCACTGAAAAGGGCTTCCTTTATTGAGAACATGAGCTTGGGTTTTGCTATTGTAGAGTTTAGGGTTTTTATTTTTTTATTTTTTCAGGAGATTTGAATTTCTTCTCGCCTGTCAGAGAAACGTTTTATTTTTCCTGAAGCAGGTTTCTTTTTGTGCTCTCCAAGAACAGCTTGCTGGCTTGCAAAAAAAGAAGCAGGGTTCTTTGGGGAGCTGTGAGAAAGAGCAGATGCAGCCCCAGCGTGGTGCTCCTGATCCCTGCGAGTGGCACCGTGATGCTGTTTGTAAAGAGAGGGACAGAGAACTTCTCTTCCCCCTGTTTCTCGATTTGCATTTTGTGAGGCACCCAGTAGGATGGTTTGCAAATCACCATCTTCACTCACAGATTTCCTTATGAACCCCCAGCCTACCAGAGGGCAAAACACAGGATGCTCGAAACACAATGTTGTTAAAAGGAATCAGAAAAATGCAGCTCACAACTGTGACTTTATTTTTCTTCAGAGAGTGCCTTTTGTTTATAAGACTTCTGAGGGAGATAAGTGGTTTCTAGTCCAAGGCAAAAAGGAGGCAGACTATTGTAGGAGAGAGAGGCAGAGAGACTGGGCTTCTGCGTTTAGCACCTCCATTTGCTGGCTGTGTGCTTTGGCCTAAATGACTTCATGCCTGAGACTCACTTTCCATATAACCTCTTCCCTAGGGTTGGCCTGGATCAAATGGGGCGACACCTGTGACGTCTCTGACCATCTCCACCTGCCTCTTCTCTCCTTCATCTTTGTGGTTTCCCTTGTCCAGCGTTTCCCATATTAAATTTCACCTCCGTAAGCTCTGGGAAGACCATTACCATCCAAAGAAGAGCTTTGCTTTACTTCTGAACTCAGTTGATACCAGTAATTTAATCACTAGAGAGAAATCTTGCTCTTGCAACAACAACAATAAAACAATTTTGTTCCAGAATTTTTTTAACTAGAAGGTGGGGAACTACTGCATGCAACCATGACCATCTTCATTTGGGGACACGTCCTGGGAAATCTTTTCAAAATGGAAGAAAGACCAAGGATGGATGATCAGAAATCAGGTTGACAAGAGGAGCGAAAGGCAGGCGTGGAGTGGAGGGAGAATATGCTGTGGTCGGCGCTTGGTATTTGCCTCCCTCAGCGTCTGCCTCCCCTTCCACCTTTTCAGAGCCCCTGACTTTTGCTTATGGACTCGTGGTTCTGGGAAAGTTACTCTCCTCCTGCTTCCAGGAGTGGAGCAGTGACCTGAGTCACTCATTCTGTCCCCAACCCCTCACCCATGGTCCTGGTTGGTAATTTAGTCTCTCTGGTCAGTGTAACAGATGTGAGGCCCAGAACGGCTGCACGAGAGAAGTCGTCTTTAGAGATGACCTAGAGCGGGGCATAGTCAGGGAATTAGAGGAAAGTGGGCGAGATCAGCAGATCCAACCGTAGCAAAGCCTCCTTCAACTCTGAACTTCTCAGGCACGTGTACAGTAAGCGCCTGTCTGAATTGGGCCCTCTGTGCCGGTGCTGAAGTGTGGAGCTGACTGACGTGTGCCGGCCAATCGGGGCGGGGGCGCTGAGATTGTGAGGGGCCTGGTGAGGGGGTGCTGGCTTGCTAAGGTGATACTGAATTCTTGAGGGTTTTGGGTGCTAGGCTGAGGCAGATATATGTGGGTGGACATCCGTGCCCTTGCTTGATAATAGGAAACATTTAGTAAACATTTTATAAAGATGCAAGAATGATACTGGCTGCTGAAACTCAGTATCAGAAATCATATAATGAGCCGGGGAAAGACTCTCATCCTGGTTTTCAGCTTTTTCCCTGGAAGGGAGACCCAGTGGGGCCAGTTAATGCTCCGAAGCTTTTCTGTTTCCAGGTGTCACCTCCGCACCCGGCTTCTGGAGCTGCTCCCATAACGCTTAGCAGTTGGTAGGTGTAAGTTAATGTGTTTCCTTGCATTCACTGTACTGATCCGTTTGAAATAAAACGTGTTTCCAGGGTTATAAATAGGAAGTTTAGAACATAGTGTATTTCTTGGTAGGAATTTCTTCCTGTGACATATTTTGAAGTTTGTTTTCCATTTTTTTCTGTTCCTCTGTTCCCTCAGAGTAGTGGTGTTTTTTCCATTTTGCAAGGTTTGCAGCCAACCTCTCTGTAGTGTTTCTATATTATCCCTTAATCAGATATGAAAATACTTTAAACTTTACCTAGAAATTTTTGTAGTAAGTAAAGTTTAAAAAAAGTCAAATAACACTGAAAGGGACTAAACCCCAGTAAGTGTGAACATGGTTGATCATAGTGAATACAAGCCATGGGCAGGTAGTGGATGGCCCAGGCTCACATGATTTCAAAGCTAAAAGACTGTAATATTTACATTTTCAGGTTATATTGCTAAATAAATAATAAGGAATATATGTACTTTGTGATATATTTCAAAGCAGGTTATTTCTTTCCACTTGTACATCATTGGTTTGCAGAGGCAGGGGAACCAGTGTGATTTCCCAACACCTGCCACCATGGATGCTGCTTAACATGCCTTCATCGGCAGCACATTGGGAATTTCAGCTCAAGAACCTCACAAAGGAGCTGTTGACCTTGGAGGATTTGGGCTGGGGAGCTGAGCATTAAGCCTAGTTGAGCATTTAGTTTAGTTTTCAGGAGCAAAATCAATGATCAAAATTCAATTTTCTGAGTCCTTTTTTTTTTTCTAAATATAATTTTTTATATACTATCTGTGTTAGAAAACCCTAGTAATTTTTTTAATGGGGTGGAGGGATGGCCTGATGGACCCAATCAACAGGATTATCATAAAGAAAAATCTGATCAGGGCGTACAGATTGAAAGTGATCCCACCATTCATTCGGTCATTTAGTTACAACATATATTGAGGGCTTAGTTTGTTTCAAGAATTGAGCCATGTCCAGCAGAGCCCTAGAATCCTAAATTTGGTAGCAGTCAAATTCTCAGACTAGAGTATGTGGAGCCTCTCAAAGGGGGAAACATTGGAGCCAGAAATCAACAGAGATGTTACCAGATAAAATGGTTCCGCGGGGGATAACTTTTCCTTGCCCACAGCAGTGTTCTCCAGCTGGTAGATCGTGCGTGCAGTACAGGCGTGTTCAGCAACTGTACTGGTGGATGGGAGCCTCTCCAGTCCTCCCATATTCTCATAACTTTGTTTAACTTGGTAAGCGTGTGATATGATGCTTTTTACTTGATTCAGCACAGCATTCCTCCAAGTGTGTTTCACGTAACTACTCGCCGGCTATGCGATGCTGGTCACCTCTTTCGGGGCCTTAGTTTTCTCATCCGCGTGCAGGGAGGAGTGGCCCCGTGGAGATTTCTTCTAGCTTGAAGCTGTCTGTGATCTTTGTGGTAGGTGTTGAATGAATTATGGCCTTTCTTGCCTTGCTCTTGGTCCACCTTTGTGAGAGGCCGTTCAGCGACCAGAGTTGACCGACTCACTGTTTTCACGGATGGGAGTTCTCTACGTCACATTGGGAAAGGCTTTTCTCTAGAGCCCTTGGCCTTTGTGTGAGAGTTGAACAAAGAGCTGTGGCAGTGTCAACCTACAGTGATTATTATTCAGAACTTTTCCCTCTTCCATGCTGTGTGGTCTTTTTCATATTTATAGGACTTTTTTGTTTTCATTGGACCAAATGCAATGAATTGAATGCATTCTTTATTAGTTCTGCTTTGTACAACTGGAAAGAATTCTATCTCCTCTCCACTTTATGGTTTTGTACATATTACAAATACTCAGGCTTTTAAAACATGTCTTGTGGCTATTTTCTATTTTGTTATGTATTAACTTGGTACGAATATTTTTGAGAAATTAGAAAATTAAGAAACTAGGAAAATGTAATTAACATGTGTTTATACCACCCAGAATTAACTATTAAAGTTTTTCTATATTTGCTAAAGATCGAATTTGAAATTTTTAATAAAGTAATAAGATTTTTTCAGATGAATATAAAGTTTTCTTTGATCATTACCAAAAGCTCAACCCTCTACTGTGAGCCCCATCTCCAAATTTGAAATGCATCCATTTTAACAATATTTATTCAAATTAAAAATATCTGCCCAGCTGGTTTGGCTCAGTGGTCGAGCATTGACCTATGATCCAGGAGATTGTGGTTCAATTCCTGGTCAGGGCACATGCCCGGGTTGCAGGCTCGATCCCCAGTGGGGGATGTACACGAGGCAGCTGGTCAGTGACTCTCATCACTGATGTTTCTCTCTCTCTCTCCCCCTCTCCCTTCCTCTCTGAAATTGTTTAAATAAAAAAAAATGTGTATCAAAAAATAAAATTGAGAATTAAACTTCTCTCAAGGGGAAACAAGTAAACAAGGATTGAGAAAATGGACTAAGGCCACCAACGTAACGGGAAAAAGTAGGGGGAAATGGTCTAGTGGCCACTGGATCGTTCTGCTGGATGTGGCTCCTGTGTTACTTTTAATTGGCTGCTCCTATTCTGAATTGGATTTTGCCTTGTACCTGTCTGCATCGTCTGTGGGACTGTCTTTCCTTATCTTTAACTCAGTGTCCAAGTTGTCTTCTCCTTCAGAGGGATATTGCTCAGTGGGTGAGATAAGGCTTTGCTTTATCTATGGAAATAAATGGAACTTTTTTTTTGGTTTTGTTTCTATCCTCAAGAGCTAGGGAATGATGGATCCAAGTTATTCCACTGGGAAAGTGAGGCAAAGGCTCAGGGACAGTTGAGAAATTATTCGTGATTGGTTTGCAAGAATAATAGGGGCTGATGATTTCTCCAGTTTATTTTCAACAGCATGTGTCTGCCACTGTTGGTGGTAGTTTATAGATAGTATCTCATTTGATCCTTGTGATAAGTTTATGTATTGAGTACTCTTATCTTAGTCCCTTTACACAAGAGGAAACTGGGGCTGTGATTTTAAGAAATTGTCTCGGTTTATTAGTGAGGCATGTTGCTGGATGAAACCACAGGCATCTTGACTTTATAACCCAAGCTTAGCACCTCAATCACGTGTCTTTAGCAAAAGTCCAGAAACATAATCTGAATCAAGCTGTTCCTATTGTATAACCTAAGTCATGTTTTTTTATGTCCATTCTCTCTTGGTTTCTTCTCAAAATCGGAGCTGAGCCCTCTAGCCTCCCAATGATTTGTTGATCCTTCAGTGAATTTCTTTTCTCCTAGAGTTCCCTGAAGTTGGATTCCCTTGCTTGCAACTAAAAGCCCTGTTGGTCTATGGGTTCTGCTTCCAAGTTCTTAATTGGGTAACATTAATCTTTATTCACTTCCAAGAAACTGCTTAAAACACCGTATTAGTGACTGAGTTTGACATTACAGGTTAGATTTACTTTTGTTTTTTTTAAGTTATTTCTTCTATCCCATACGCTCTCTTTCTGAGTAATGCCTAATTTTAAAAGAGAAGTCATTTATATTTCCATCTTATTTTGACAAACAATTAGTTAATGTGGTTGGTGGAATAACGTCACCCTAAGATATTTCAATCTTAATCCCTAGAACCTGAGAATGTTATTTTATATGGCAAAAGGGGCTTTGCAGACATAATTAAATGAAGAATTTTGCTATGGGGAGATGATCCAGGATTATTTGAATGGATCCTAAATGTAATCACAAGTGTCCTTATATAAAAAGAGATAGAGAGAGATTTGACTTCAGAAGAGGAGAAGGCAATGTGATGACAGAAACAGAGGTTAGAGTGATGTGCTTTAAAGGGGGAGGCAGAGGCTACAAACCAAAGAACACCAGTGTCTACTAGAAGCTGAAAGAGGCCAGGAGCAGAGTCTCCCCTCAGAGCCTCCAGGAGGAGCCAACGCTGTCGTCCCTTGGTGTTATCCCTATAACATTCATCAGAGCTTCTGACCTCCAGAGCTATAAGAGAATAATTGTGTTGTGTGTTTTTAAACCACCAAGCTTAGAGTAATTTGTTACAGCAGCAGTAGGAAACTAGTCATTGTTGAGATGAGATCATTTTGTAGGCTTATGCTTGGTTTGGAAAACAGCACACTTTGACTCTATTACGTTTTCAGCCTGGGGAAGATCAATGGCAGCTCACACACGTGCATCACAAAGTGGTCAGGCAGTTAGTGGGAAATTGTGTCATGATTTCATTGTGGAGGAGGCAGAGCACTTTTATGGTCAATCGATTTTTTTTAAGGTGAATGATATGAAAAGGCCAACTGGCATAAGCTTGATTAATTGCACAGGTTTATATCTCAAATAATCTTCTGATTTTTTTCATGAAGTGTCATTAACAATGGTTCTCTCGCTAGTTTTTCCAATGTTGGGAGTCATTCGGTGTTGATAGGAGCAGTAGCAGGAATTAAGTTTGGCTGGAGCACTAATGTAACGTGACCTATATCGAAAGAAAAATCCGAGGAAAAATGTCTTCCCAAAATAAAACTCCTCTTTTATTCTAAGTGCCATTTGTCCTTTAGAGAATAGGAAGATAAATTAATCACTAGGGCGGAGTCATTTGAGAGATTACAAGGCTTGTATAGCGCCTGCGAAAGTTATGTCCGTCCAATACACTACATACCTGATAAGGTTTTAGAAATTTAATTAAAAAATGTTATAAAAATTTTAAATGACCATAGGATCATTTGTTGAGAGGGGGAAAAAACCCCACAGCCCTGTGATTCTTTTCAACAGGAGTGTGTGTGTGTGTTGAGGGTAGTGGGGTGGAGTGAATGAATTCCTGTTAGAATTTCTTTGAATAATGTCTCAATACATTGCCATTGTTAATAAAATTATGGTTGGTGCACCAAGCAGAATACATTTGAAATAAATAGCTCCTAACCCGATATTACAGAGATTTCCAATACCAACTTGTTTCATTTTCGCAGTGTGTAGATACTAGGAGGGGAGACACATCTAAAGGTCATTGCTTATGCTGTAGTTATGTCTTACAATGCCTGACTGATGTTTTTAAGAGAGTGGCTGAATACGTATACCGTCCAGGGTGGCTGTTCTCTCAGATGCTGGCAAACACACATCTATCCAGATAATGGAACCGATTCTTTTTTTTTTTTTAATGTGTGTTTGTTCACATAAATACAACATATAGAGCATTCCGCTGTGGCTCGAATAAATCTTGAAGATGCATGAGAAGACACAGCATTCAAATTTTATTTTCAACTAAAAGCAAGGGGGTGGGGGAGGGAGATCATTCTGTGGGAAAGAATGCTATTTTATTGAATTCCTTTGGCTCCATTGTGGAGGTAAGGTTGTACACCATGGAGAATGTACATGTCGTAGATTTAAACCTTGCTTATAAAAGCCAAAACATTTTGTCATTTCTGTTGGTATTGTTGCTCTCCTTACTATCCTAGCATCACGATCTTTGCCATCTAGCCAGAGGGGAGACATTTTGCTTTGTCAATTTAATGAATGAATCCACATGGAGCATCTAAAGTATGCTTCAGTTGAGTTCTGTAGGATTAAAGAAAAGTGATAGTTTCTTTCCACAAGAAACTAGAGAGGGAGAAGAATGGAGTGACAAGTGTAATTATTATTATTATTTTTTAAATGTATCTTTATTGATTTCAGAGAGAGGAAAGGAGAGGAAGAGAGAGAGAAACATCAATGATGAGAGTCATTGATCGGCTGCCTCCTGCACGCCCCTGACTGAAGATCGAGCCCGCGACCCGGGCATGTGCCCTGACCGGGAATTGAACTTCCATCTCCTGGGTCCTAGGCCATGCCGGCCGAGTGACAAGTGTAATTCTTAATTAGGATCGGCCCATGTGGCACCCCAACTTGCCACTTTCCCATCCAGTGCCCATTGTGTATATTGCCAGTCACTCGGGCCTCTGTCTCTTTTTGGACTTGGATTCTTCTTCTCTTCTCAGCATCACACTCCAAAAGGCCTCCGCCAGCGGCCCAAAGGTGACGTCCTCAGGAAAACTTGTTCACACGCCTCGTTCTCAAGCGTAGGCAGGCGTCTCGGTCAGCTTGGGCCGCTGTAACAGAAGTACCACAGGTGGGAGGTTTAAACAACAAACACTTGTTCCTCACAGCTTGGGAGGCTGGAATGTCCAAGGTCAAGATGCCAGCAGATCTGGTGCCTGGAAAACGCCCCACCCTGCTTTACAAATGACTATCTCTGGTTGTGTTCTCACAGGCAGAGGATACCTTCTAGCAAGTGGCATCAGTTGTGCAGGTCTGAGTACTTCTGCCCATTGCATCTTGGTATCAAAGTCGTCCATGAAACACAATGCAGTCAAGTACTGGATGGGATAGCACCTTACTCACGTGGAAAGAGACAGAGCGAGATCAGCTTCAGTAGTGGGTGTGGGTTCCCCAGGGCCAGCAGGGCCCTCTGGGCAGCCAGTGCAGGGCGTTTGGCCTGTGTACACCCCCCTGGTGCTGCAACAGAATCTTGGTTGCTCCCCAGAGAGGACGGGTAGAGCAGTGGGTTTGAGCATGTGGCGTATGGCTCACACTTAAGCAGAACAAAGGAGCACACATGGAATCGGAGACAGGGAAAGATGTTCCCACATGACATGGGGAGTCCAGCACAGGCTTTGAGGACTCTATCTCATGGTAAGGAAATGTTACATGTCCAAGGTCCATTTTTATGTGGCCACGTGAAAGTCAGAAGGCTGCATGGAAGTGAATGTGTTTCCCAACAGGCACTAAGCCCATCACAGGAGCTCCACCCTCATGACCTACTTACCCCTGAGAGGACCCACCTCCTAATGCCATCCCGTAGGAGGTTGAGATTTCAGTGTATGAATTTTGGGCCACACAAATATTCAGTCCATAGCAATAGTTTATCCGATCTCATTAGTTAGCGTAATTCGTTTACTGAGGATAAAAGTATCTACCCTCAGAAGAGCTGGTGAAGTAGAAGTGAAAATTCTGAGATCAAAAGGCCAGACAAAGGTGGCAGAAGATATTACCCTCCCGGTAGCTGGATGGTGTTTGTATATGTGAGCTAACTAGTATTTGATTACGAGTAATATTGCGATCAGTAACAGCTTCTGGTAAGCCAGTTAGTTTTGAAACCAAATCCTGTCCAAAATGGGGGATTTCCTCTTCATTCATTCATTTATTCATTCATTCATTCATTCGATAAGTCAACAAAAAGCTCACCTACCATAGGCCGACATCTGTGCTTTTTGAAGAGACTTCAGACTTGGTGGAGAAATGCCCATGATGCACTCTGTTTTGTGTCTTGGAATTGTATGCAGCTCTGGGACCAGTTAGCAGTTAATGTCAATAAATGTGGCAAAAAGCTCTCTATGCAAACTCAGTTTGTTACAGTCCTAAGCTCACCTGCCTCACAGATCTTCCTAGAAAGAACAGAGAAGCTGGAAACCCCATAATGTTTGATGCCCAGATGGGGCACATAAGACTTTTTGGCACAGAAAATTCAGCACCTTTTCGTTAAGCCACTGTAACTGTCATGGGGGAAGCATAATTCTCATTCAGCAGATTGGAAATATTCCTCTGTAGCATTTTTTGGGGGGCACATACTAATTATGCAGGTCTCTTGATAAATGAGCATTTTGGAAGTGGCATGTTCAGAACAGTATATACCAAATATCTTAAGTATTTTTGGTGTTAGACGCCTGGTGCTTATGGAATCTTGAGTGAGAGACTCAGGTGGTGTTGGGACCCGTTCTGTGTGCTCACGTAGTTAGCTCTCGTGACACAACTGTGGCAGCCACATTAAAAATATGCCTATGAAATGATAAAAATTTTATTCGCTATTTTCTGATGGAAGTGGAGACAAGAAACAGGAGATTAAGAAAGGGAGAGAGAAGAAAACACATATAAAGAATATTAATTTAAAAATGCCAAAAATTTCAGTATGCTCTCTTGTCAAACAGGGATTGTAAACTCTGTTTTGCTGTACAGAATTGTCTTGAGGTACAAATTTGTAAGAGACTTAAATTCCTTGGAGAGTTAGAAAACATGAGGTGTGTTCTGCCATCCCTTCCAGTTCTGGCTTAAATTTACACGAGATAACATGTTTGTCGTTACGGAAAGCCAAGTGGTCTTCAAGTTTCCAGAACAGTGCTTCCTAAACTTTTCTTCATTCTTCTACTCACTGGACTTAGCTCAGGTTAGCCAAATGGGGTAAATAGGCCTGTGGCTGGACGGGGGCAAGCAGGCTGGGGTTCCGCCCACCCCAAGTCCTCCAGGCCACGTTGGACAGTGAGTGGGCCGGGTTCTTGCCGCACCCGTCAGCCAGGGGTGTCTTAATTGGGGTGCTTGTGAAATTTATACTTCAGGAGCCCTCATCTGCATGGGCTCCATCCAAAGTCCTGAACCTAATTTTGAATTCATAGTTTTTTATTCATTTTATTTTAAAAGGGTTTCAAAAGTGCATAAGCTTCAGCCCCCACAACCCCCAGTTTCCACCCCTGCTTACCCCTCACGCGTGACGCACCTCAGGGAGTTCCCGCTTCCCTGGTCACGCCGGGCTCTACTCCGGCAGGTCATTCAGTGACATGAGGGGTGTCGTGGATTAAAGGTGATCTCCACACACGGAGGTCTGGCTCTTTGCTATTTTAAAGAGAGAAATGCAGACATGCTTAGGTTAATTAATGTGTTTGTGTTCAGCTGAGCTCTAAGCATCTCTATGTAGAATTCTACAACTAAAAAATAATAATCCCTTTGGATCAAGGGTTAGATAAATAGAATGATAGTATATGTAATATATGTGATAACCAATAATAAATCCTTTATTTTAACCCGTCCGTACAGAATATGATGAGAACTGAAAGCAGCCTCATGATCTCTGGCCTCTGTAGGGAATCCAAGGCTTAGAGGTCTCTGTGGCATCTTAGGGACCCTGTGGCACCTTAAGGACCCAGGTGTCCCGTAGCCTTTACTTCTGGATGCCACTTAATGGGATATGGTAAGGGACTCAGCGGTTTCAAGCAAGTCTCCTGTCTATTCAGTCATTCTCAAGGAAATTTTACTTTATCAAATATACAAAGTAAGTAGGATTTGTCTTCGGTGTTATTTCACTTCTTGTCTCAAGGCCCTTCCCTCTCTGACATCTACTTTGTGCATTTTGCTTTTAAAGAGTCATTGGATCCCAGGGTTAGAGGACTTGGAGTCATTATTGTAGGCCAACCCTTAGCTGTTTCCTAAATGAGCTAGATAGCGTCCCTTACAAGTGAGCATTTGCTGCCTGGGCACCTGCAGTGATGGAAAACCCACTGCCTCCATCGCCTGCTGCCACCCATTCGACCCTCCTCTGGCTGTAGGAATGTCCTTCCTTACGCTTGGCTCAAATCATCTTCCCTTTCTGTGCATCCGGGCCTCTCCCTCTCCGTTCACTGGCTTCTGCCAATCCCCTCCTTATTTTGCTGGCATTTCTATCAAGGAGCTAGTTCATGAATTCTTACTTCTATAAGGACTATGCTATCAGCAGGACAATTTGGAAAAAGTAATAGCATTATCCTGTAAGCTCCCCAAAGAATAATTAATAATGATGATATTTCGGGCTCTGGCTTATAAAGGGGGTCCTGTTCCTTGCCCATCAGTCACGTCTTGGAGGGTGCTACCTCAGCCCCTCCTTTGTCTCCCAGTAGCATAGCAGAAAGCCCCTCTAAAGGGATGCCTGGAGCACCCACTAGGCACAGGATCACATACTGGACTAAAATTGGCAAACTTTACTGTGGTGGGACCTGGATAAGACACAACGTCTCTGATAGTCCCCCTATTCTCATCTCTAAAGCAGAGGTTCATTTCCATCTCCAAGATGCCCTCCAGCAGCGAGGTGGATTTGGGGACCCTAGCTGTTATCCAGCAGTGCACTTACTTAGATTTACAGGGTACAGAATTCCAATCATCACCAGTTCAATATAAGTAGAATGCTGATTTTGTATATTTGGGTGAATTTAACCTTTGGAAACCATAGTAACTGTAGTATAGTACCCTGGAAGGTTGTATTTCTTTAAAATTACATCATCTCTTGGTAGATACTAATTTTCATTTCTGGTAAGTGCTTGCTAAATCATTTTAATCCATGTTGGTATTGGATTATTAAGTATCACAAGAGAGCTGCCAGGGTGTTACATGAGAATAAAATGCATATGAATTACAATAGTTTACCTCTAAGCAGTCTATTAATTTAGTCAGTAAGCACCAGAAGTCTTTCTTTGCACCTCAACTGTGTTCAAGCAGTAAAGATTAAAAACTAATTATGCATATGTCGTCAGTGCCAGTGTTTGTAATTAATTTGACTCACAGTACTAAATAATAAGCTGGGCTGACATTTTAACAGGTCATGTGAGCAGTCATTAATGTGTCCCTTTCTTATTGCTTTACTCATTTTTTAGGAGTATATTAAATGAGCTCTAAAGGCATGTGCAGCCCAGATAAAGCCCAGTGAATATGCTTATTTAGTGGCAACACTGACTGTTCCCGCGGCCTTCCTTCGGCCCACTGTGGTTCTGTGTACTTCAAGGGATGAGAAGAACTCTGGAAACAATTTCTGTGCATTGAATTCATCCTTGAGGACGGAGATGATCCTTGGGAATCCCGAATTGTGCTAGAAGGGGGAGTTGATAAAGGTACATCTGGGGTCACGTTCCTTCGAGGAACATCCAAAGCAATGGTGATACATAACCTCCTATGTGAGCGAACAGGGCCAAACTCAAGATGACATATTTGAGTCGTATTAGTGACACTATATGACACTATAGAGTCCTCACTCCATTTTCAGAGTATGCACATTTCCTCCCTACCCCCCCCCCCCAACTGTTCCTTGGTGGTGCAGAAAGATCCAGGTTATACTTGTGATAGTACCTAGCAGGGCCCTGGGTTCATTTTAGCTGCTAGTTGATTGCTGAGTGAGTTGGCATTGGGTAGTTCTGTGGTGCTCGGGTTCTGATGCTCTAGGTAACACCAGAATTACGGCTCTCTATGGCCCTGCTCCCCATTTCTTTGTTCTAATTCACCTTTGTTTTTATGCAGACGTTGACTGCTGTCTTCCGTTCCTGCTTGACCAGATCACAGCCATTCGTATGGTTCAGCTCAGAGGTGTCCTTCTGTTCTAGGCTTTTTGGCTGCAGGAGGGAAGAAGTCCCTTCTTCCTCAACTCTTGCCGTAATTTTGTAGCTGTTGGCGTATGTAATGATGTGGCACAAAGGTGACCAAAATACACATCAGTATTTTCAGTACTGAATTTAATAATCTAAATAAAAAATGGCTTGTGAAGGATAGTAAATAAGGTAGAATGGAAACTAAATATCTGTTGTTCTTTGAAAGATTTTATTACGAAAACATACAAGTTGCACATATTTGGAAGAAAATCAACTAGGATTAGAACTATTACCAAGGAAGTTTGCTCAAGTGCCAAGCACATTTGCCCGAGACTCCAGAACACTTCCCCTAATATGCGAACATGTCATCGTTTTTCATCTGAGCACGCGAGTAGGCAGCTCTTAGGCGCGTGATGACCAGATAGCACTCTGCAGGGCCGACAGATGACTTGAGAAACATCAAGGGAGGGCTGAAAGAGAGAAAGGGAAGTAGGGGTTTTGATTTCATAAAGAGCATGAAAATGTGAGTGAGTGTGTACAGACTCTCACGCACCTGCTTCTGTGTCATGAGGCATGTGCGCCGTTTCAGGTTGCTTGGCCCTCCCTTCCCCTCAGTTAGCGTCATGTGAGGAATGCCCTGCGACTGCAGAATGGGGTGCTGTGAGCTGACCTGAGATTGGGGGACCTGACAGCCAGTTGCTCTCCTATACTTCGTGGCCACCCTCGAAAAGGCTGACCTGCTAAGGAGGGTGGAGAGAGCACCACCATCAACACTATCCTGTAAGATTCATTATGTGCATACAAATAATAATAAAACAACAGCAAGCAGTGTAATTATGATTCCTTATTGAATGTTTACTATATTTCAGAGTTTCAGAAGGTAAAGCCTCACTTTAAGAAAAATACTTACTTTAGGCCCAAGGAAGCTAAGGTTCCTGTAGCAAATATGTGGCAGAGTCAGGAGCTGTCCCAGATCTGTCCTGGATCTGTGTTAGATCCATCCTCAGGCCATGACCTGCCCCAGTGCAAGGCCTCTTCACCTCTGCACCACGTGGCCTGACTAGACGCAGAATTCCTGGGGACAGGGGCCTATTCTCTGCATCTTAATGGCTGAACGTCAGAACACGGTACAGCTGATTAAAAAACAGCTGAAGGAGTGCTCTTCTCTCCCCACCCCTTTTGTTATTATAAAACACTTTTTAAAAGACAAGTCTAGGGAATGATACAAGGAGCAGTAATTTACTAAATGAGTAGTTCTTAACCAAGGGTGATTTTGCTCCCCCGGGGGACAGTTTCGGAATATCTAGAGGCATATTTTTGATGGTCGTGACCGGGGGAGGTGCTACTGGTGTCTGGTGTGTGGGGGCCAGGGTTACTGCCACCACCCTGCCCGCGCGGGACAATCTTTCACAGCACAGAGTTGTTGTCAGTGGTGCAGAGCTTGAAAAACGAAATAAATGGTTTAATAACCCAGACATTTTTGAATCCCTTTTATACTCATCCTGAGGTCTCCTTTTTCTTCCTGAGGTACGTGTCCCTGGTCTTGCTTTTATGTATCTACTAGCAATGTGTTTACTATTAAGTATCAATAAATAATACAATAGAGTGTTTTAATATCATCTGTAAATATCATTCAGCAATTTAATTTTTTCCACTTAAAATTATCAAATATACATTTATCTATTTTTATAAATTTAAACCTCATTTATTAATTTAAATAGCAGAATGATGTTCTATTATGTGAATATACCACAATTTACTTACCCACTTCCCTTTTGATAGTTAAATTGTATATATTTTTTTAATCTAGTGATTCAGTAAACATCCTAATACAGGTACATGTACATCAGAGTTCCTCTAGGGTTTTTATAGAGAAGTCAGCTTTCTGGATTGTACCAATATGAATTTCTACCAACAGTGAATATGAGTTTCCGTTTCCTCCCATCTTCTCAGTGACATTGTCAACTGTGATTTTTGAGAGAAATTCCTTCTTTTACCCTGTAGAGTCTGCCGAGAGTCCTTGATACTGAATCTTAAAGGGTTGTTGGAGTCCCTTAAAATTTGATGTGGATAGTCATTAATATGGCTCATTTCTATTGCCTTCTATATAAGTTTAGGAGCAAAGTAAATGAGTTAATGTAAGTGCCCTTTTCAACAGGTGCATGCCTCTTACTCGACTGCCAGCTGAGTCTCCATTCCTGAGGCTTAATGTCCAAGCTCCAATAAAAATCCAGGGGTTGCCATCGACTCTTCCTTTCCCCTTGACCACACCTGGCACCCCAACCTCAACCTTCCTGTAGGCACCCAGTTTTACTGTCTTCCCTGCTCAGCCCTCACCTGGGTCTTTATCATTTTGTGGAATTTCAGCGGCAATATCTTAGCTGCCTCCTTGCTCCCAGGACGCCTCCTCTCCAACCTGTTTCCCACACTCAGTACAGAATATTCCTAAAACCCGAGACCGCTGTCCTTCAGCCCCGTTCCTGGCTGCGCTCAGTGAGGCTCCGGCACCCCAGCGTGGCCCATGCCTGCTCGCGGCTCCAGCCTTCTTGCCGACGGCCCCGTCCCCCGCATCCTGGTCCAGCGGCCGCCGGCGCCCCGGGCAGCTGAGCTCCCCGCTCTGCCCCCGCGGCCCTGTGCTGTGGTGGCCCCGGCAAGCCCGCCCAGCTGCCCCCCATCCGCCGGGCACCCGAGTGATGCCTTCTCCAGGGGGGTGCCCTCCCTCATCCTCTGTCACGCAGGGAGGGTGGCTGGCCCACTTAGTACTGACTGACACTCATGCCCCACTGACCACGCCCATTACTGTTACTGCTTTCACACCTGGTTTCTTCTCTAGGCCTTCACCTTGGGGACAAGGGCTATCTCTTGTCTTCATATCTCGGACTCCTCCTTAGTTTTGAAATACCTCGTATCCTCCAGGTCATGAGCCCAACCCTGGGTTCAGAGTGCTGACGCCTTCTTTGAAATCTCATGAGGGGGCAAAAGATCTCTGCAAGAACCAACCCACCGTGCTGAGCGGCTCCCAGTGTCTTACACAACTTAGACTCACCGCATTGTGGAGTGTGTTTCTCCTAACATATTTCCATTAGTTTTTTTAAAGCCCACATCATCTTAAAGGAAATGTAAGCCACATGTTTGATATGTTTTGTTTCTATAAAAAAGAAAAATGTAAATTGATGTTTAAATGCCCTTGGGGCTTTTTAATAAATACAACTTTCAAGCTGTCCTCCTGCCCCGATGGAATTATTACAAAGGGAAATGCCTTTAAACAATAGAAGGTCATGGCTCCATCCCAAACTCTAAGTAAGTGCTGTTTTCGTAGGTTCCAAACTCGGTGAAAGCCCTGTCCGAGAGCCCCGGACCACAAAGTCTCAGTTGCATATGTTCTCTTGATCGGTCAGAGGTGGAAGCGGAGGGTAATGGCCTTTTGCTTATCTGCATCTTTAGCCTTGAGTCATGCTAGAAATGGGTGCCATCCATATCATACCTGCGTCATAACGTGGGTGGGGGCATCGGGTGATGGACGGGAAAGTCAGTGGGCACAGTAAAGAGCACTACGCAGAGCCTATTAGCAGAGGGTAAACTGATGCAGCCTCTCTGGAGGGAAATTTGGCAAAGTCTACATAGATTTTGAACAGTGCACATGACCCTTGACTAAAAACATCTGACTGCTGTGTGTTTACCCTGTAGATATACTCACAAAACTACATCAGAATGTAAACACACTGTAAGAACATCCATTGAACTAAAGATTTTCATTACAAAACAGTATATAGTCTAAATTATCTAGCTGGGAGCTAGTTAAATAAATTAATGGAATCCTAGGTGAGTGATGAACAAAATGTATATCTGTACACACGCATATGCACTGTCATGGGAAGGGCACCAAGCCACCACGCGTGAAGAACAGCCAGGGCCTGCCAGTGTGGAGTGGGCTGTCCCGCGATCGGGGGGAGGCTCAGCTGTGCCCCACGTCAGCACGGAAGCCTCCTGCTGGCTGTGAGCGCGCGTGGTTGCCCCGCGGACAGAGCTTGGGCAAAGCTTTTCACCTTCCTCTTGGCTATTACTAGACTTGGGTTTTCAGGCCGCGTACACGTGTAGGCGATGGACTTAGGGGCACTTGCTCTCTTTCTCATACTCACTTTACACACACGCACACGCGTATGCACGCTCACACACACACACATTTGTTTAAAGGGAACACACATGTGTTTAAAGGGAAAAGTTCACAGTCCATTAGACTAGCACTAAAGAGCACAAGCTTCCGAGCAGATAGATTGGGGTGTGATTCCTGGCCAAGCCCCCATTCTAGTCACATCTCCTTGGGAAAATTAATTGGACTCTCTACACCTCTGTTTTCCTATGTGAAATTGGAGGCCAATAACTGACTTTTTAAGACTATTATGAGAATTACGTTATATCATAAATAATGCAAAAAGCTGAATCTACCTTCTACCATGGTGAAACCTCATTAAGTTCTGTTTATAGTTATTGTTTTTATTGTTGTTGTCATAATAAGGTAACGAACATCTTTAAACTCTGTCTCCATTCAGGAGACTAATTCAAGGCAATTTAGACCTCAACCTTGATTCAGGGCTAGTTTTAGGAAAAGGACAGTGAGAGTGGGCTCCTGATAAGGTCTAGCCGTTAAAATCAAAAGCCCCAGACTGGTGGGGGTGGATAAACCAAGTATGTTGAAGCAGCAGATTCTGTTTGAAACATGTCCCCCACCCACCATGTATGGCCCTGAATGTCAGAGCCCTGTCCCTTGGAATTCCCAGTTGAGACATGGCTTCTTAACCAACTGACAGTGCTTAGCTTTCGCTTTTTATCAGAAGCTCCAGTGCCAGATACACTCTAGAACCCCTGGTCTACACCTTAGTGTCCTTCAGAGGGCCCAGGGCTTAGTGCTCCCTGGAATAGACTTTTCCAGAGTTTGAAAAAGTTAAAAGTGTACTCCTGACCCAAAACCATTTCTTGATTCAGAAAAGAAATTGTTCCTGGAAGTGCTTCAGGGGAAAGATTTGGAGGAGCAGCTTTCCATTATGACTTGAATTGCAAACTCACATTAAAAAACATTAAGGATAATAAACTGGAAATTCAATTACCAGGCTCGAAGCCAGAACACCGCACACTCGGTTTGGATTTGCATCTTAACTTATAGCTTGTTCTTGCCAACGTTACTTACAATTCAGACCTTTGCTCATGGTATGAAAAGCACTTAGTGCACAGATGACTTCTCACCAAGTGCTTTTTGATGGGCCTGCCCAAATGTCGGTTTGGATATGAGTTTAAATTGGGAGGAAATTTAAAATAGTTCTTTCTTTTACTTCTATATTTTTATTATTGCACTTTGGGAATCCACAGAATTACATGACAAGGGTTTGAAATTTCCAAACGATGTTGAATGTCTCTTCCTGGATACCCATCGAGTTTCTGTTGGGTTTACAAGCCTGATTTGTTCCTAAACACTCATGTTGAGATGTTAGACACCTGCCCTTATAAAGGTGACTCCTAATATGGGGGTTGGGGAGACAATGAGAGGATATGTTATAGCCTTGCCAACGAAAGCAACTATAAGAGTATAAATTTTTGGCTTGCCTTGATGTTTTTGATAGTTCAGATATCCAGATGAGGGCTTATCCAGGAATCTGGGTAAATCACCCTCAAGATGGTCCTTCCACTCCTGTTCTCAGGAGTACCATGACAACCGTGGAGGGTCTGCGAAGCACTAATTACGTTATTCACGCTCCTTGGGTGTAAATCTATGCTTGGTTACTTAAACCTGAAGGTTTAAATCACGTTCTAAATGATTTTTACATGTCAAAGAGTGTCCTGTTTATGAGGCTAACTCCCAGGTGGCCCTGTGAACTACTATGTTGACTTCATAGTATTGCTGCTATTTATACATATGCGTGTACACATTTGTACAAAAATAAATACACATTGTACAAATGGGCATCTGTGCTGAAGTGTGCAGCCAAGTGTCAGTGCATTATCAGATTTAAATTAGCTGCCTGACTCTATTAATAGTCCTGGTTTTCCAGTTTTTAAAATAAAAGATTCCAGAACAGCTGGACTGAAATCTAAAACAGAATGGAAGACTACAGCCCTGTAAGTAGTAGTAGTCTGTCTATAAGCGCTAAATAAAGTTTGTACTTTTATAGATTTGTGGAGATGCCTATATAAAAAAAAATCTTAAAATGCTAAGTGCTTTTTAAAAAACAGCTTAATCTCCAAACAGTGAAAGGTATTGATTATACCTTATCAATCATGGGAGTTTGAAAACCTCTTTGACATTTCATTAAAATTTGAAAGCTGAGTTGAATCCAGGAGTAGACAGGGCCCATGCTGGCTACATGGTTTAGGGAAAGGACAGCCGGAAGGCCTCCACCCACCCACCAAGATTTCTTGCCCACCGGTTTATCATTTCTGGAATCCCACCATTAAATGTTTGGACTTTTAAAATTCATTGCCTTGTACAGTCCAGTCCAATACCCCTTCCAGACTTGGTTCATCTGTCCCCTCCATTCCTGCCCACACCGTTGAGTACAGTGTGTCCCCCTCACTGCTCCCTGAACGTGCCACACACTGTGCCCCACTCTGCTGCTCCTGTCATGCTCTTTGCTCACCCACCTGTCCTTCCCTCCTCTGCTCACTCTTTAAAGCTCACCTTCAATAACCCCTCCCCATGACCTTTGCAAGACACTCTTCCCCCTTCTCCCTGCCAGGGCAGAATAAATCGTGTCCTTCCTGCTGTCCCCATAGCACTTTGTTCTTGATCTATGGCGAAGAGCATCACATCCTTTCATGGTGGCTGCCCCTTGCTTCAGTGAGCTCCTACCCTCTCGTGGCCTTAAGTGTCATCCTGGACCAGCAACATTGGTTTCACCTGGGAGCTTGTTAGAAAATCAGAATATCTGACTCTGCCCCAAATATCCTGTATAGAAACTCCTTTAACACTGTCCCCCAGGTGGCTTGCTATGAGCAACGTCTGAGAAGGTTGTGTTCCAGGACAGAGAACATGGCTCAGTGAGCCTGTGTTCCTTCCCAGCACCTAGCAGTTTATGGATCCACTCAACAAATACCACAAATCACATGCCAGATGCTGCATTTAGAGCCAGAGATGTAAAGATACTAGAGTAGCTGCATGTGGCTGGGGTTCAGCATCCCAGAGATGAGGCAGGAAAAGGCCAAGTCCACTGAAAGCCTTGAAAAGGTCTGCGTTCAAATCCATCTGAGAAACAGAAGACTGGAAGTTATTCCGTGGATTCCTTTACTGGGAGACTTTCCAGAGCACTTACATGAACTGTCTCGTGGATTTACAGGAGGTGGTGTGCGGCATGCCCCAAACTTACTTGGTCATAGAAACTATTTATTTAATCATGTAGGGCCCATTTTGTCAGATTAGTTTTTCGAGACATACATTGGGAATCATTGGTCTACTCTCATAAGTTTGGAATTCATTTTTGTTTGGCCTGGGGACAGTTTGCATCATCTTATTTAACTATTGGGCAGCTCCCTAACGTTTCTTCTCACCTGGATTGTAAGAGCAGAAGGAAGAATCTTATGCTTATGTTTTTTCTGTTCCCACTTTTACATCAGCGCTCAGTCAGTATTCGGTGATGGTTGCTCTGTGCCTGCCCTGCAGCCAAGTAGAGGCCGATGGCACGCTGAACGCTCAATAAATATTTGATTGACAAGTCCAAAGAGAATTTCACATAGTGGGAAAGACATCTGATGGGGGCTGTAAATCTGGCTTGGCCATCAGCTGTGCTGATTTTGAGTCAGTCACCTTCCCTGTCCAGGTCCCAGTGTCCACTTTACCTGCTAAACTTGGCCACCAGGTGACAGCCTCCTATGAGGGCTGGATCTGCAAGCTTGTGATTCTTCAAGGAGATGTAAGATACTATTAGAGAGACTTGAATTTAATTTTAGGGAAACTTCTGTACTCTGTTTTCCTGGAAATAGTATTTGAAAATGAGAGAGTCCATATTTTAGAAAAATTCAGAGAAGAGTCACCTCCAAGGTCATGATGCAAAGGCTTCCTGAGGGAGATTTTCAGGCCTGAAATCCTGTGATCTGTAAAATAATGGGAACAATATGTTTACCTGTATCATCATTTATTCTGAACTGGAATAAATCTGAGGATATTTAGCCTTGTCAATTTTAAAAGTAGCTACTAGAAATATAATGAGATGATCACCACCACAACAAAAGAACTTAAACATTTGATAAACTCTGGGTTAAAAACCAGTTTCTTATCTTATAGAGCATGGTTCTTCCAAGCTACGCAAAGCACATCACACTGATTACCAGTGTTAATATCCTCACTTTATGGATAGGGGAGCAGAAGTCCAGTGTGGAGCTAACTGACCCAGATCTCACTAACATCCTAGCTAGAGCTGGACATTGTCCCCAGACCTCACGTTCCCTGGTGTGGCCTTTTCCCCACCAACAGATATACAGTGTTCATTTTTAATCTCCAGTCTGGTTGATAAAAGCTGGTTTCCCCCTGAAATGTGTGTATATTTACTGGATGCTGTGCGTTTATGTGTCCCATTCAGACACCTGATTTCCTGAAACCTGCAGATAAACAATGATAGTTGGAAATAGTGTGCTTTGGCAGGTTTGAAATACTGTAATACTTAATATAAGTCCAAGTGCTTCTTGTGATAAGCAGCCTTCACTTACCCAAAATCAGGGCCCATGATTAATTGGCAGTTGACCGGTATTAATTATGAGGCACATCTTATAAATCTCTCCGCTGATGGGGCCGTGGGCAGGTCTGAGGAGAGCCTAGGCCTGCGGTGTGGTTGAGAACAGACGAGAGCCCGGTGCTCTTCCCCAGCCTACATCTGCTTCCCAGTCCCTGGCAGCCCCACTTGCATGTATTTCAAACTCTATTTCCATCTCAATGAGGTTCTGTCCAACGCGACTGCACCTTCCCTGGCAGGGCCCATCCACCAACCTTGCTGTTTATCTCCCCCTTGGCCTCTACCATCGGAGGCCTTGTAGCTCCTTATGATCTGCTGAACATTAATATTCACTAACTTGCTCCAGGGAGCTATGCTTCACTGAGCGCATTTTCACCTGAAAGGAGTTGTTTAATATAAACATTTGGTTAATATTCTGTACATTTGAAAGTATTTTATCAGCATCGGTGTAGGACCAAAAGTCATTTAAATTCAATGGGAACTGATTATGTGCCAAGAATCGGTCCTTTCCAAAAGAGTGTGTTTTCCCCGCAGTATAATGTATACATTATAAAACTCACTTACACGGTTGATGGGAACACTTTGTGGACAGACCAGCAGCCCTGCATTTCATCTGACTGAGAATTCATCCGCCCTGATGCCGCTGTTAGACAGGGGAAATGCTGCACACTGTGGCTCTAAAAACTGTCTAGATACAATTATCAGCATCTTTGGAGTGATACTAATGGTGAAAACAAGAGCTCGTCAGAGGAAACGCAGTTTAATGAGGGCCCTCTACTCCCGAGTCCTGGGCTCCTTGCAGAATCGGCGTCATTCTCTTTTCTTCTTCTGAAAGGACCCCAACTCTCGGAACTCTTCTTGGGGCCCCTCTACAATTTTCCTTTACATGTGTCTCTGTGACACTCATTATCCCAAAAAGTTGTTGGGTAGACGAGCACCTCCAGGAAAGGCTGGAACAGATGAATGGAAAATGGATTCCTGGGTGGCTGCTGAGGCTTGTTTGAATTACATTCCAGACTTTCCGGCGAAGTAGTCACAAAAACAAACTTGTTACTTCTTACCTGGGGCACCTGTTGGATACTGATTTTACTTTAAAAAATGTTTTTATTGTGAAATACAAGTTACTGGAGAGGGAAATGTGTGTGCGTGTACATGTAACAAGTACAAATCTATAGGGTGGGCAAAAGCCGGTTTACAGCTGCTCATATGAAAAATAATACAATAAGTAATAAGTAATAATAGAGGAATAAACCGTGTTTTACACAACCGTGTTACTACACACAGTAGTAAACCTGCCTCTGCCCCACCCTGTGTGTGGACCCCATCGAGGTCATAACCCGCTCCGGGCCTTCTTGGCAGCCTTCCCTATTCCATGCAGTTACCCATGTCTTCAGGTTTAGCCGGAGTGTGTTCATTTTCAGTGCTGTACGGGATTCTGAAGATAAATAGATTCATTTACCAATTCTAGTTTGCGAGACACTAGGGAAATTCCTATTTGGGGCTCGTCCTAGCGATGTTGCTATGCGCATTCTCGATGGTGTAGATATGCAATTCTATCCCGGGAACACATACTTTAGAGTATGATTTCTGGGTCATGATATTTGTATTTCTTCACTTTTATTGGATAATACCCAGCTGTTTTCCAGATTGGTGTTACCGGTTATGTTTCTACCAGAAGGATCTGAGAGTCCCAGGTGTCTCCCATCTTCATCAGTACTTGATATTGCCAGACTTGCAAATCTGAACCACTCTGATGGATATGTAATGTTATCTTACTATACTTTTTATTTGTATTTTTCTGATGATGAATGAGTTTAAGCACATTTTTGACCTGCTAGCTGGCTTTCCAGAATTCTTTTGTGAAGCATCTGTTTAAGTATTTTGCTCATTTGTTTAGTAGCTTCTCTGCATGTTCCTTATCAGTTTGACGCCCTGGTAAAGAAATGAAAGCCCTATCATGGTGTCAGTTTAGCAAGTACCCGGCACTATGATCTGGAGCTTTGACATAATTTAAACATAATAAAGGCAACAAATTAGTGTAGATGGCCTAGGTTGCACCTACTATTCTCATATTCTGATGGACCTCTAAAGAAAATAGAGGTCATTAAAAAGCCACTGGGCCATATATTGCAGTGTCTTTTCCTCGTAGTGGGGTTTTGGAAGAGCTCTGGCTCCTTCAAGGATCATTTAGATTGCTGCAGCAGGGACTTAATAATGCATACCCTAGAGTTCCAGAAAAAATAAATTCCCCTATCAGTGAAGAGCCAATTTACTCACAGAACTCTGGAAAAACACCAAAAAGTAATCTCTGGGACATTCAAAACATTCATTAGTGTTTGACTGTGGAGATAGTCAAGTCCTAATTTGCAACTAACCACATACATGATTGTTATATTGAGTTACACCATGAAACAGCCAGCCTGGAATTTTTAAAGAGAAATAGTTTGAGTAAGAATGTGCCCAACTCACCCTCTGAGAGACATTTCTTCAAAGGGTCTAGACATCTTCAACCCCTAGGACTTGATAGGATCTATCTCCAGTGATTAAACACTTTTTGAATCTACTTGTGATCCCAGAATTCACACATTCCCCCTGTGCATCTCAGCTTCCAGCTCCCCAGGGGAGGGCATTGGTCGCTCTAGTGGCCCCCTTAAAGACTGTGTCCCTTTCAAGCTATGAAGCTTTTCTTGATCATCCCATAGGCCATTTTTCAACTTACAAATACTTTATTTGGGTTAGGTGCTGATCAGGCTCCTGGAAGTAGTGGCTTAGGGTGTAAGAATCCCTTGCAGCTGGGTTTGCTTAGAGGCCATGGCCATGGCACATACTCTTGTGTCAGGCCCAGGACAGAGTTATGGCAACTCAGTGCTAACTGGAATCTGGGGATAGGTGAGACTCCATGGCCACCCTCTCGGCTCTCTCTCCCTTTTGTGATAGAATCAGTTGACTTGCAGCTGAACATATGGGAACTGCCATCATAAATAGTAGCCATTCCCTCTGCCATGGCAGCCGAGAATCAGTGCACACTTATAGCTTGGACTTATTCAATACATGCATAACATATCCTTCCTTCCTCCCTCCCTCCTCCCTCCCTCCCTCCCTCCCTCCCTCCCTCCCTCCCTCCCTCCCCCCTCTCCCTCCCTCCCCCCTCTCCCTCCCTCCCTCCCTCCCTCCCTCCCCCCTCTCCCTCCCTCCCTCCCTCCCCCCCTCCCTCCCTCCCTCCCTCCCCCCCTCCCTCCCTCCCCCTTCCCCCTCCCTCCCTCCCTCCCTCCCTTCCTTCCTCCCCCCTCTCCCCCCCCCGTCTCCCTCCCTCCCTCCCTCCCTCCCTCCCTTCCTTCCTCCCCCGTCTCCCTCCCTCCCTCCCTCCCTCCCTTCCCCCTCCCTCCCTCCCTCCCCCCCCGTCTCCCTCCCTTCCCCCTCCCTCCCTCCCTCCCTCCCTCCCTCCCTCCCTCCCTCCCTTCCTTCCTCCCCCCTCTCCCCCCCCTGTCTCCCTCCCTTCCCCCTCCTTCCCTCCCTCCCTCCCTCCTTCCCTCCCTCCATCCCCCTCCCTCCCTCCCTCCCCCCCTCTCCCTCCCTCCCTCCCTCTCCCTCCCTCCCCCCCGGAGCATTTGGAATACCAGCAAAGAATGAAGCCCTTTTCCTCACACACAGCGCTCGGCCTTTCTCTTGAGAGCGGCGTTTGGAGTTTCTCCACGTCCGTCCCACTTCACTTCTGCAGCAGCTTCCTAGTGGAGCCACATTTCCTTCCCAGATGTCAGGAGCGTCATGCTGTTCGTCCCTGAGCGCGCTGGACCCAGCTCCGTTCCCTCCCCGGGACCCTCGAGCGGACCCCTCTGTGCGCTGCCCCGAGGTCCCCGCCTAAGGGCGGCCTGTGACTGGAGGCAGCCGGAGGCCGCCCTGGTGTCCCTGGAAGGGTCCTGGACTCGCGCAGGGCTCGTCTGGGCAGCGGGCTCCCTTCCAGCTCGGAAGGGCGTGACACCCCCGTGTGAGAGTGGCACGTCGGGCTCCGAGGGGCGGGGAGAGGGCATTTTCTGTGGGAGCGTCGCCGGGCGGGTTCCTCAGACTCCACGCCACCTCTGTCCCAGGGCCAGGGAGCCGGGGGCGCGGGCGCGGCCGCTGCGGTCCCCTGGCTGTGGCGGGCCCGGGACTGGGGTTCAGGGCCTCTGCTGTGCGGGGCGCGCCCCGGCCGCTCTGTGCTGCTTGCCCTGTCGCCTGGCCCACTGGCGTTTTAATTCCGCTGCATATGGCGCTGTTCCGCAGATGGATGTGCCTTCTTGCTTTTGTTTGTTGTATGAATGACAAACACGAGGGCATTTTCATGAAGTGAAAAAAAATGCCACGAAGTTGTGAAAATGAGGTGACTCGTCCCTGCCAAGCTTCAGGGAACGTTAACGCCGAGACGACGCTGCCAGGCAGCCACACGTGTGCCCAGCGTTAAAACGCTCGGGAGCCTTCACCAGACTGAAGTGAGGCGTGTTGGTGGAGCCTAGAGCCTCGGGCATAGCCTTGCGCGCTGCCTGCTAAGTGGGGTGTGGCTCACGGGACCCTTCTGGATGTCCCCGTGTCCTTTCTTTAACGGGGACGCCTCCTGCTTTATGTGGCTCAGTCACATACGGCTTTGGGAACATAGGGGTGAGCTGGTAGGTGGATCGTTCACTCTTATAAAACGATTTTCAGACCTTGAAGGGCTTCTGTTTTGTGAAGCCATCACTCCTTGGGGTCTACAGATTCTGAAAGTCAACCCTTCCTCCGTGGAGGTTGCCTCTTTTGGGTATGGGGACACAGGAAACTGTCACGTAAGGGCCACCTCTTCCCTGTGCACTGGATGTCCCTGAGCACGCTCCCTTTTGTTCGGTACTTGCTGAGACTTCTTAGGGTGAGGAGTACGGTTTAAGGCGGGGATGGCCGTACCTGTTCAGCATCTAATCACCAATCCTGAGTTCATGACAGATACCAGTAGTCAGGCTTAGAGTTCTTTCCGCTGAACCAAGAAATTCAGTTTCAGAATTAGCACAGCGCCGCACGCAGACTGCTGGGTGACCGGAGCTGGGGCGCAGAGCCCACTCTGGGCTCAGCCGGGCTGTGATTCCCTTGTTCAGGGTGATAGGGTGAGTGGCCAGGTAGAGCAGACAACCCTTGTCTGGAAACTATGAACCTTTAGCTCTTCCCACAGCCCCCCGCCCGCCTCTAGGGAAGCACTGCAAGCGCAGGAGGGGCTGTCTTGGCCGCGATCACGGCTCCTCCTTTGTCCCGTCCCAGCCACCTCCTCCGCCTGTCTGTGCGCTCACCAGGGCTTTGGCAGGCTCCCTCCTGGTGAGTCCTCTAATCTCTGACCCAGTCCTGGCTCCACAGGTGTGATGGAAGGAGTTCTGAGATAGGCCCCAAGATCCCTGCTTCCTAGGGTACACACACTTTACTCTCTTAATTTGGTCACAGGATGGGACAAAGATGGAGATTCTGAGGATATAATCAGGTTCTTGGATCAGTTGATTTTGATTTAATCCAAAGGGACATTATTATGGGTGGGTCTGATCTAATCAGATAGAATTCTTAAAAAGCTGGGCCCTGTGCAAATAAAGACACAGAAATTCCCCTCCTGGTGCTGAAGAATTAAAGTCAGAATTAAACTGTGGAGAGGGCTGTGTGCCGGGCCCCTGAGAGCAGCCTCCAGCTGCTGAGAGCAGTCCTTGGCCAGCAAGAAAACGGGACCTCAGTCCCACAGCATCAAGAAGACGCATTCTCCCAACAGCCTGAAGAGGCCCAGAGGTGGACATTTCTCTAGTTGAACCTCTAGGTGACAACATCGATGGCCAATGTCTTGTTCTCTGCCTCGTGGGGACCCAGCTGAAACATGTTGGATTCCTGACCTTGGAACCTGTAAGATAATAAATTAAATTTAAGTGTGTTAAGTCACTGAATCTGTGGTTATTTGTTGCATGGTGATAGAAAACTAACCCACCAGGCCAGATGTAGTACATGGTACAGAATTGTCCACTTGGTCCTCTGCTGCCTTCCAAAATCAACAAGGAAATCATTTTGTTTTGAGAGTCTCGTTGGTTTTTCCTGTGGGAAAGTGAATGTAGTATAACAATGGTAACAACAAAACAGGGATAATATTGGAGGAATTAAAGAAATTCCAAAACCTCCTTTGCCACAGGACTTATTTCTAGTCCATATGAAAAGATAAAGAGACGGAATGAGCCCTCCTCACTCCCACACTCCCAGGGGCAGACCCTGCGTCTTGTGCAACGAAATGGGAGCGGCCCCCAGCCTAGCAAGCACCCAGGGAGGAGGCCCTTCAGACCCAGTGCAGCAGGAATCTTAGCTCTGCCGGTTTCTCCTTAAAGAATTATTTGCAAGTATGAAAATTAGTCACCCTTCCTCTCACTTTCCTCCCTGTTACTTTTTTTGTGTGGATGCCTCAGCCCTCCCGTGAAGGTATTTCAATATAATTGGTAGAAAACAAATATTATTAATCATTTACATTTGGAAAAACTCCAGCCAAGAGTCTGTTCTCAATGTGCCACTGCTCATGGCAGACAAGTTTGCCACAAATAACTATTTACCATAACATTTCTTTGCAATGAATAAAATAGATCCCCTCTCTCCTTTGAAAGGTCTTTTTTACTCATATTTATTTTGGGAATTTTCATTTATTCTGAAAATGTGTAATAATAAGAATTTTACCTATTTCATGAAGTTTTGTGAGGATTAAATAAGGTACTACATGAGAAGTTCTCAGTGCCCTAAGGCACTTAATAGATATTAGCCACTATTATTATAATTACTATTAAAAATCTTATCGTATGCCGGCAATTTGTTGGACCTTAAGTGGTAAAGCAGGAATCCTTGTGTGCCACCTGCCTGTGTCACAACAGAGATTCTCAAATTAAACACCACAGTGGCTCCCAGTCACTCAGGACTGGGTAGAGCTTGGGAGCCAGAGTATAAATTGAGGGACCTGCGCCTGCTAAAACCCGACAACCAGGATCCATCAATCAAGTGGAGCTGAGTCCAGAAAGGCAGAGTACAGGGCTGTGATCCTGGGGGTGGGCAGGGGGAGTGGAAAGATGTCTCTGTTTAGGGCTTTTTCTGGACTAACGGTGCTAGAAGGGAAGAGAATTGAGTGGGTGGTTATAAAGTTTCAGAATCCAGAAAGTGAGTTTCTAATCTGGGAGTCACAGCTGATTATGAAGATAATGAGGTGTGGGTATTGAGTACCTAAAAGTATGCCAAGTCAGAGAGATTAGGGTTCCCGTCAGCATCTCCTCTCTTTCTGGGCACTTGGGAGAAATTAATTTAAGTAATTAAGCGGCCAGCTTTTAATATATACATGGGCATGCTTGTGTGCATAATATACAATAAAAAGAGGCAGCTTAGCTGATCATAGGACTTTAGTTTATGTTTGTATACTTACTGTCTGCTCAAATTATAGGTAAGATCAACACAGCTTTCTTTATCAGCCGAGGGAGTTTCAGTTTTTCTGCTGCTTGGCCTGTATAATCTTTGTGTTTTACACTTTTAGCCCTTTCCAAAATGTCATTCTCTTCCCAGGGTTCTTCTGACATTGGGTCAGAAGCATTGGGGTTCTTGTCATCAGTGTGCTTTGGCCACGCTAGTACTAGAAATATACGAAGATCATAATCCCAGAGTGACATAAAGACCTTTCCAAGGAAGCTGAGATACCCAGAGCTGTAAAGAAAAGGTCTGAAGGATTTGACCACGAAAAAATGAAAAGCTTTGGTTCAGCAAAATACCAGAAACAAATTCAGAAGATGAAATACACACCAGAGAAGCCCATTCTCTCAACACATCTGACAGTTCACAAAGAGCAACTACAGTCCAACTTGAAAAGCAAGCACAGTGGTGGGAAAATGGGCACGAACGCCGGGCCAATTACGTAAGAAGAAATAGCAATGCCCAATGAACCAGCAAAAGTCTGTTCGATCTTAATAAAGACGGAAGATAAAAGCTCAGTAAAGAGTAGAATTTATCGAAGATTAAAATGACACTCCTGCCGTAAATAAAAACACTGTTGGCGAGGGAGTGGGTAATTGGGCATGCTCCTGGGGGCGTGGGGGGCACCCCCGAGGAGTGGGAAACAGCAGCGGTGCCAAGTTCGTGGTCCAGAATCTGAGCAGGGGCCCCGCAGCTGGAAGCTCCCCTTGTGTCATGGGCCCACCTCTAAAGCAAGTCCAAGCAAAGAATGACTCACTTTGGTGACTCACCTCAAATATGGGGACTTTTGAAACAGTTTTCTAGTGATTATTTGGTTAAGTCTGTGGCTAAAATTTTCTTTGTACCTTTTCCTGCCTAGATGTTCTTTTTTTTTATCCTTGAAGTTTATTGCCAGAACAACTTGGTGTTTTCCCAAGGATACAGACAATCCTTTCTAGCCTCAATCGGGTTCTTCTTTCTTTTAATTCATCAACGTTTTCTCTTATTATGTCTAATTTCTCTTTTTCTGTCCTTTCTTCCCACTCCACAGACTGCCATTGGTCTCCGTATTATTGTGCCACGGATCTCATTTTTATTATGACATGTCTACAGTCACTTTTTATTTTGTGTCAGGGATTTTTGTCTTTGAGGGAATATTTGGCAATGTCACATGCTAGAGACAAGCTACTGACATCTAATGGGTAGAGGCCAGGGATGCTGCTAAACATCCTACAATGCACAGGACAGCCACTGTCACAACAAAGAATTATCTGGTCCCAAATGTGAATAGTGCCAAGGTGGAGAAACCCCACCTGGGGCCAAGGCTGGGTTCTGATAGGTCTGTAACTTCAAGTAATTTCAAATGATTGTGGAAGCAGCACAGAGCTTCTGTTGCAGCAGAATGTAGATAATACTTCCCCCTGCAGATACTATTTTTTGACACTGATGCTAATGCTGATAGCATTTGGGAGCATGTATATGAGTATTTGGAGCTCAAAACCAGAAATATCCTTACATATCTAGCTTACGATTTCAAGTGACAGATACTATAATGAGCCCTGATTAAAACTTGATTACCTAATGTGCTAAGGGTTTATGCTATTGTGTGGCTTACATTTTCCAGTTAGTGGAAACTTAACCTTAAGATATTTTTGTTTTTTCAGAAAAGATGGCATTTTTCTGGCCGAGATTCTTGCAGTGTCTCTGGATTATCAAGCAAGTTGAAAACCCTGAAATCCTATATAAATATAGGACAGAATTATGGTTATTAATATAATTTCTCTTAGATGAGAGATTGAACTAAAATGATACTGAACACAACATATTTTCTAAAAGTGATTTCTAAAAAGTCAATATCTAGTCCTATTGAGTTTCAGTTATTCACTGTCTGACTGAAATTTTATTTAGCTTTTCCATCACATGTACACTTCACTCTTATCAGGAGAGAGAAATTCTGCGAGACTAATGAACTAACCTGGACACGCTTTCTTTCTTTCCCCCATAAATACACATATTTGAGTGCTGCCCCCTGTTCTAATAATTTCCAAATTCATTTGCATGATTTCCTTCAATATTTCATAGAACTTACAAAATTAATCACTTGATTTCTATAATAATAACCACTCTGTCCCCTCCCTTTCTGTATTAAGGCTAATTTAAAGGGAGGAATTGAATTCATTTGGGTTTCATTGTTTACCCAAATTACACATCATAATGAGATCTCAGTAGGAAAGGACGCTGAATGCCACCTCCCAGGCTCGACCCGTACCTTGGGGCAAGAAAATACGATAGTCTAACCACGTAGTCATTATGACTTCCCAGATTATAGACTTTGGATGGTCAAACCTGTAGTTTTGGGCTCTTCTCATTTGTAAAATGCTAAAAGAAATGAAATAGGTAAATAAGTTTGAAGTAAGGTGGGCAAAAGCTTTAGGGGCAGCAGTTCCCATCACCATCACTGCAGGGGGTGGTGAAGATTTTATAATTTATGAAACTCACCGATACTCGATAAAATGACGTGCTGTCTTCTCTCTGTTTTCTTTTTCTATGGCCTTTTCTGCTTGGCCGAGAGTTTGGCATTGTTGATGGGGCAGGACAAGAGCAAACATAGTGCCAGGGCGCCGTGCAGGCCTGGTTGGGGGTCTGCCATCTTCTTGACCGATTTCAAGGGAAAGCAAGTTACTCTGAGCTTCAGGATAGAGATGGTTAGGGCTTGCGGTAGGCCTTGAGGCTGGACTAGAACTCGAGGAGGTGGCAGGGTTTCGCACTGATTCAGTGTGAAGTCAGTTCGGTCTGTCTCTTTACTCCCCACTCTCTCTCTGTGGAAGGTGCTCCAAGGGGATGGCCACTTGCGGTGGAGATTCTGAAAGGGGCAGCTGGCGGTGCCAGAGCAAATTCTTCCATCTGCGCCGTTTTCCTCGGTGCCTCCTTCGTCTCTGTGACCATCTCCCCCGTCTGCAGCCACCCTGACTCAGGTGCTCTGTTCCCGTGTGAAGGGGAGAGCCGAGCAAGGTAGTGGGGGCCATGTCCTAGCCTCCGATTCTGGAGCGTTCCCAGCTGGGCGACACCGAGGGAGATGCTGACCCTGAGCGGCTGGAGTGGACGCCGGTCGTCACCAAATCACAGCAATGAGTCAGCAGGACAATGCAGGTGATGAGTATTTTTTAAACCACAAAATCCTATGAGCAGTGTTTTAAGTGTTAGCTTTCCACTGAGTGACAGGATACCTCAGGATTCCAGCTTTCTCTTCACAAACCTAGGGCCTCAGGGAGCTGGTTATGGGAACGAACTGCTCTTACAGGACTTTATATATTCCGCAGCAATAGCGTTGCTGTGGTTATTACTACATGTGGTTGAAATCTCAGCATGAAGAGCAAGTAGCTGAAAAGCCTCCTTTCCAGCATTTGCTCGAAGGAAGTATCTAAAAATGGGTATTATTTGGTTGATTGAGTGAAATGTGCCAGGAAATTATAAAAATGTAAATGGCAAGACAGAGCAGGGGAATGGTAATGGCTCCAGGTGAGTCTGTCTGGAGGTGGTGGCGAGTCTGATGTTGACAGAGGGCTGCCCATTGGAGCGCTGTGGCCTGTTAGGTTCAGGCGCACAGGCCGGGAATCCTTATCAGGCCAGCGAGGTGGGCGTATGGTCACTCCCCCCGGACGAGCCCACCCACACCAGCCTGCCTGCCACCGCGTTGACCAGGACGAGACTTGCTGCGTCTCATGAGACCTGCACTGTGCTTGGGTTTCACTCCAAATGAGAAAGAGCTCGTTCCACTGGTTTGAGTGTGAATCCCACTCCATGCCCCTGGAGAGATCTGCAAATGCCCAGAACTCATCTTGTCTTCTCTCATCTTTCAGCACCATCCCTCTGAACTCCTCACCACTGAAGCCAAAATGATCTATTTAAAATGCAGATCTAACCACCACTCCACTTCCATTGTTGTCAAGCCGTCTAGAATAAATCCTGAATTCCTTAGCAGGACAGCAAAGCCCCGTATGATCTGGTAACACGGTCTTAAATCTGCCAGTCTCTAGCTAGCAATTTATGCTTTAATAATGCCAGAGTCCTTGAAGTCCACCAGCCCTTGCCCCTCGCCATGACCTGTTTTGCACCTTCGTGCCTTTGTAATGGTTCTTTGTTGGAACTTCATTGGAGCACTCTTCCCATACTCTCCTTACCTGGCTAGTCTTCCGTGGCCTTCAATACTTAACTCAGATGTCTGTTCTGACAGCCTTCCTTATATCTCCAGAGTGGGGTACAAGCAAGGTTGTGCTCTGTGCCCTCCTGAAACCTTGTGCATGCCTCTCTGGTGGTGGTACATTAAAGTGATCTGTTTATGTGCTGTTTCCCCATTAGAATATGGGTTTTTAACTACAAGGACTGTATTTTGTTTATCTCTAAGCCACAAACACTTAGCAAGAAACCTGGAAGCCTACACAGTAAGTGTGTCAAATTGAACCATTAGTGTGTCTCTAGAACCGTCCTACAATGTGCTCCATCTGTTGGCCCATGAATGGAAGTCTACCTTGATTCCTAGACAAAAAGGAGGTTTGAAGTGCTTACCAAGCCGATATGGAGAAGCTGGTTATTGTCTACATTTTATACTGAATAAATGTCCCTATGTTTCAAAAGTCACGTTAAGATCTCTGGTCCTTGCATTGTAATAGGCATTTTGGGATACAGCAGTGATCAGGCAGACCATCTGCCCCTGAAGGGCTTGTTTCGTAGGGGCACAAAGTTGAACAATAAATGCTGCAAGAGAAGCCTCGGCCTTGGGGTTTCAGTGACTAGACAGATTGCACATTCCTGAAAGAGTCAGGAAAGACTTGTGGGATAAGGGACACACCAAATAACCTGGGAAAGTGGCTAAGATTTTGAAAAGTAGAGATTGGGAAGAGGTACATGGGGAAGGGGGCGATGCATCTAGCCGGAGGAAACTTCCAAGGCAGGGTTGGAAAAACGCTGTGTTTGGGAAACGAGCACACTCGGTGGTTCACACTTTGGTCCCAAGGTGGCTCACTCTCCACCACTTACCCCCACCCCCTCTGTGCTCCAGCCACCCCAACTTTTTTCTCTAGCCCAGTGGTTCACAAATTTGAGTGTTAGAATCTTCTGGAGGGCTTGTAAGACACAGGTTGCTGGATATCACCCATGCCAGCTACCCGGTTTCCGATTCAGTAGGTCACACAATGCTGATGCCCAGGCCTGGGCCCATGTTTGAAAACCACTGCAAAGCTTTTTTCTTGACACCACCAGGACAAAGGCCTGAAGACATGCTGCTCACAACCAGTGCAGACGCCGCAGGAGATGCGCCTCCGATTCACCCGGCGCCCGGGGTCTGCAGGAGCAACCGCCCGGAGCCCACAGTGTCGCCCGCCGGCAGAGCCACCGTCGTTTAAGCTTAGAGCAGGCGGTGCTTCCCATCGTCCTGGCAAATGAACGACTAACGGGAACTGTCTGGTTCTGACACCCTCCCATGCCACTGCTCAAAAGCAGCCGAATCTATTCTCCCTTATATTTTGTCAATCAAAGATTGCTCCCCGAGGCTGTCCACTTGTCACATCTGCAGGCCATAAACAGAGTTGGAGCAGTTAGTGGTGGCACAGCAAGGGGAGAGGGCCATGGGACGGCTGGGCCTCTCAGCCTTTCTGCTCTGTGCACCCCTCTTCTCAGGGCAGATTCTCTAAACTGATGCCTTGAAATAGTTTTTAAACGTGGAACCCAAACGTGTCCATATCTTCCCCGGCCACTCTGTCCCTTCTGTCCTGTTAACTTTGCTTTGCCTCATGACATGAAGAATCAGGGTCTAGCATTTCCAGCAGCCAGGTAGAGTGTGTACACATTTATTAAGATTAATTAAAAAGTAACAAATTGTAAAGTAATAACATTAACAACCAGTAGAAAAAGTGTAGACATTTTGACAGTCTTTTTGAATTTCATTAAAAGATGGTAGTGACAGAAACCCCAGAGACTATTTCTACTTTACTAAAGAAATAGGTCACAGATTCAATTACAGTCACTGAAGCATGGACTCAATCTATCATGGCAAATTAAGTACATTTTAGCAACCTACTTTCCTTTAAAAATTTTATAGACACTTTCAGTGGAAGAAGAAAGACTATAGAAGAAAAAAAAGAGATTGCAAACCCAAGTCCTACCCTCACTCCCCCCCTCAGCTTTGAGTAAGCATCTGGCTTATTTACTTTGGGTATAAGACAGAAAATCATTAAGAAATGCTCAGCTCACTCACAATTATTACTCTTTGTGGTTTAATGATGCAGATTTGGAATTGGGGGTGGGAAATGGCTCCCAATTAGAATTGCTAGCCTTCCAAGGGGGGCTTTGTTCTGCAGGCTGAGCCCACCCTCTTCTTTTGAAAGAGGTCTATTTGTACTTTACAGCTTTTATGAAGATTTTGCCTTAGACTCTCAGAGCAGACACATTGTGTTCATTTCTGGAAAGATTAAATAGATGATGATAGATAGATAGATAGATAGATAGATAGATAGATAGATAGATAGATGATAGATAGATAGATAGATAGATAGATGATAGATAGATAGATAGATAGATAGATAGATAGATAGATAGATAGATAGATGATAGATAGGTGCTCATCTGGCCTGTGGATAGGGTTTAGCCACTTGCAAATATTGGGGCAATGCAACACCCTTTTGCCCAGAGCAGAATTGACTTCATATTGGGGGCTGGGATTTATGGAGGGCCTCTTGCCATGAAGCAGCAGGGCCATCTTGAAGACACTGCAGTAGCCACAGCGATTGTAGAGACTGAGAGGGTGAGACCTTATGCTTCCCCTTCGACAACTCAGAGCCTGGGGGCAGGACACTCACCACCCAGGGTCTTAGGAATCTGCTGTTTGGCGTGGCCAGGAGACTTCAGAAGCCCAGGTTTAGGTCTGGTGCCTAAAAAGACAATGCCACCAAAGCACCCACTCAGTTTAGTGCCGGTGTTTGTCTTGCCTTTTCACGTAGCACTCTGGGTAGCCTTCCCCGATGCCCTTTGTAATGGGTACAAATGAGATAAGCAATTGTGTGTGCTTCTGAGAGAATTGATAGAGATGCTTCATGCACCTCTGAATTATCTTGCTGTTGCCCAATTAAATATCTTGAGCCAGGCAGAAGGCTAACCACACTGGCAGAAACCCAGAGAGCCTTATTTCTAATTTTGGTAGCAAAATTGCAGCTTCCTCAGGGAATAGGTTTAATAGTAGTACTAAGGTGAAGATCGCACATGGTCAACGCCGCCCTTCAAAATATCGCAAATCCATGGGTATCCACAGTGTGCTTGCTTGGTAGGATGCATGACTCTCAGTTAAGAGCCAGCAGATCTTACAGCATGAGTTCCTTTTAACTACAGAGTTAAGGTAAGTGTGGGCTCATGTGTCTACCTGTGGGCTGTGAAACTGACCTGTGAGAGTGCTCCTGGGGGTGGCCGTGTGACCAGAATGGTGAAAGGTTGCAACAAACCGAGGCTGTAGGTGTTCATCTGCAGTAGCCATGCGTGGCCTAAATGGATGAGAGTGGCTGCCTGGCCTCCCAGTGAGATCAAAATGGTGTGCTAGCTACATTGCCTCTTGCCCAGTGTAGTAGTAATGCCCGAGTCTGAACCTATGCCTACTACCATGCTGGTGCAAAAAAACCCTCAATAGCTAAATATACTTACAAATTATAATATGTACAGTAATGTTATATCAAAATTTTATATGCTACATAAGATTTTACAGTTTACTTTAAATTATACTCAGTGCAGTGAGGTGTTTCTACTATGAGCTGAGACAGAAGAAAGAGCGGGCCTCATCTCAAGCTCACTTGTAGAGTGTGGAAAATTCCTGCAGCATTCAGGTGCTTTGGTTGAGCTCATCTGGGGTGGCCAAGTAGTGGTAGTTATACTTTAAAGTTGGTCAGTTGATCAAATGAACAGCATTGGTTGAGTATCATTGATTTACATTTTTATCCTTCTCATTATATATTTCTGAATTTGCATACATTAGAATCACTTTCAACAGGAGCCTCTTACACTGCTCTTTCCTGTCATTTGGGGAGCCATCGACCTGCGGTGCCATCCTTGTTGCTGGAGAAGTGGGAGGCGAGGATGGTGTTGAGCCTGAGAGTCTCCACCGGGCTTCTGACTACACAGGAGAGCACAGCTTCCCCAACTGACAACACAGGTAGGTGGGGCTACCCAGAGACACAAGTGCTTCGCTTTGCAGCCTCCAGAATTTTAAACCTCTGAGATCAATGCTGATAAGATAGGTATTTGAGAGCAGCCATTTGAAGTCAGGAATCAGTGGGATAATCTCTAGACATATTGTAAGGGACAGCTCAGAACTCTAGATAAAACCCATCTTTTTCTTTCTTGAGTTTTAAAATGGTATAATCATATGGTACACCAAGCATAGCATCCTCGGGAGATGGTTAGACTCAGAAGCTAATTTATCGTTATTGAATACGCACTCTGCAACTGCTCAGTGATTTGGGGCTTAACCCCTTTGTGCCTCAACTCCCTCATTTGCAAAATTGAGACAATAGTCATACCCACCTCATAGGGTTGTTGGAAGGACTAAGTGACTTCACGCATGTAAATCGTTGAGCTCGGGGCCTGGCACCGTGCGCTGAAGGAGTGTAGCCCTTGTCTGTGCCACCGCAGGCAGTATGTATGTGGTCATAGTTGTTGAGACGGCTCATTCTTTGTCTTCAGTTAGATTTTCTTTTCCCAGCTTAAATAATAGGAGACAAAATGGAATATTTTCAGGGAAAAAAATGTTGCCCTCAGTCTCTGGTGAACCATTGCCACAACACCATGGTAAAGTGGATTTGGACCTGGATGATGGTTCCTTCCAGCTTCCCATGAGTGAGGTTGGTCAAGTTCTTGAAACTTTTTGAGCCCCAGTTTCTTTAAGTGCAAACATGGAGGTTCTATATATTTTTTGCACCTTTTTAAGTAGGATTCTTATTAGGCCTTATGAAAAAATTCTTCATGTTTATGTAGCACTTATTTTACTAGCTCATTTCTCATAAATCTTTGCATTTAAGCCTCATGCTAACACTTGCATATGATCTTTCCCAATTTACAAATGAAGAAATGGAGGCCACACATTTCCCAAGGCCACAGAACTGTTAGTTGGCAAGTACGTAAGGCTCCCAAGTTCAGCAGTATTTCTGATAGACCGTAAATGCATCACGTTAGATAAATGACATACGGGGAATTGCAGTGTGTGATATAAGTGGGTTGTTTATTATTTGAAGATTCTCCCTTTGATACTGTGTAGAGAGAGAGAAAGGGAGAAAGCACAGAGACAACGTGCTTCAGTTACAAAAGTCATCCACACACACTGGTCAGCGATGAAGCTGGAACCCCCGCAGCATCGGGGTGCCTGTGTCTAGTGCTGACCTAGGAGCAGCGTCATGCTATTTACGCCATTGCTTCCTCATATCCTTTACCCTTCTTTCTTTGCTGGTTTCCCTTCAGGGTGACCCCTAGCTCACCTATTACACAGTCATTTTTGTCCACATGGAAATTAATTAGTTGATCATGGTTTTCAGCAACAAACACACAAAAAACAGTGAGTTTGAGCTCAGGGGGTAAAGGGAGCTCCAGAAAGCAGGCTCACCAGGGTTTCTGGGGCGAGTTGTCCCCTCCCAGCCGAGTCCCACCCTGCCGTCCCCCGCGCCTGCTCCCGGAGCTCCACCATCTCCTGATGAACTTGGCGTAATAACCGTGCACAGCTGGACGGCAGTATGGCTTGAGAAGAAGTGTACTCACAGCCTGTGATGTTAGATGAGCTGCAGTTTGCTCAGACCACTAGTTGTGAGGCCAGGCATCGGTGTGAAAATGAGAAATTTAGTGACCTGTATAGATAGGAACAGCAAGAGTCACACCTGGAAATTCTGTAATATTTTTCAAGTTGCTATGCACATCCACACACATTTCAGGCAATTTTTACAATAATTTGGTGAAATAGACAGGATTATTATTCTTATTATAGAGTAAACAAACCTGAGACGGGGAATTTTAAACCTGTCCTCTCCTATAGCCGCTCAGGGGCGGACTCATGTCTTTGCTCACCCTGCCTTGCCGTGCAGACACTCAGGTTTTGCCTGCCCAGGGCCATCTTTCTGAAATAGGTGCCCTTTTATTCTGGGGACACCTATGCTCCCAATCCCAAACATTTGTTTCCAGCTACCATCCTCCTATGAGGCCTTAGTTTCCCAGTCGTACTTCATTGATGGACAGCCGGACATCTGACCCACTGTATGTAGATCTTTGCCTAGAATTTTTCAAATTGGAAGTGGGAGATAGAGTCAGCAAGTTTCCAATCCAGGAAACAGGCAGGCATGATTTTCATTGTGTTGATAAAGCAGGTTTGGGAGGAAAGAAGGAAGTCCACACAGGGAGGTACAGAGCGAGAGGGAAGTGAGAGGATCTTGGTGGCTGGCATCCCTGGTTCCAGTTGTTCCCAAGACCTCATCCCTTGGGAAAATAATCTTTCAATAAATTCTTTCTTTTTCCCTCTAAGTTTCTTCAACATGCCCTCATATTTCTAAATGAATCAAGTGATATCCCTAAAAATCACCTTGATCTGTGTCAAAAAGCTGACTCAGGTTTTCCTGTCTGTCCTCACTTAGTAGCTAGCTACCTATCTATCTGACCCACCCAGTTGTGGACACAGGGAACATGATACAGAGACTTGAACAAGGCTGCTAATTAGTTAAGCAGATCGTATGTGTCTAAGATCTCAGTGTCAGAGTTGACTCATATACAGATACGTGTTCCCTCCATTCCTACCAAAGCAGTATCATTCAGGACTGTGAGGATAATTAGCTTTAACTTGGCATAAGCAGATAATTACATCCCTGACCAGGTTTTAGTGAGATACCATTTCTCTGCTTTTTAAATCAAGGTTCTAAAATCTCAGTGTCACAGGAACATTTTTTCATTGGTATAGAGTCCGTAATATGGAGCCGGATTGATAGGTTAAGAATCTCAGCTCTGGCATTTACCCTCTGGGTAACCTTGGGCAAGTTTTCGATGCCTGAGTTATGTCATCTGTAAAATGGGAGATGATTCTAGAGCTACTTGCTTTGGTTATAACAATAGAGGCTAAATAAGTCAATATCTGTAAAGTGCTTAGAATAGTGCTTGCGCACAATGCGTGCTGCGTAAACAGGAGCTGTTCTTCTTCAATGAATTTGTATTTTGTGATACCTTTCGCACGTGAAGAACTCACTGTAATTATTATAAATGAATATGTTAATGTCGTGCTTTCAAATATCAAGACTTCAAGCATGACCTCTAAGAAGAACATTTTAACATACTTCTCAGGAATTAAATAAAAGATATTGAATAATACAGCTAACAGATAACTTTATGTTGTTCTGTGTAAAGAGTTTTCGTGATACCAGCAGGTAGTAAAGGGATGTTAAAGGAAGAGCAACTTAGGCGAGGAATTCCTGAAGCCTCCATATTTCAGACAAGGCTATTCTAGGGCTAGGGAGTGACGACATGGTGACGCATTTGGAGACACTCTCTTTAGTTGGAGCTAAGTGGGGAGCAGCTTGAAGACGGAGACTAACGTATGTCTGCATCCCAAGCACCAAGCACGGTTCTTGAAGCACAACAGTGGTCTGTGTCATATTAAAGATGAGAAATGCTCTTCTCGTCTGACTTGACTTTGCTGTCACGGAAAACTGGTGACAGAGTTCATGTAGGAGAGCTGAGATGGTAAGAATGGCATCGAAACTCCAAGACAGTTAACTAGTTTCATGCCTGGGAAGAGAAAGGGGAAACTTTTCATGTTATTTCTTTAAAGTTCAGAAGCATTTTGAGTTCACAAGAGTGATTTCTTATAGAACTTCAGGTGCTAAGAAAATGACAAGAGTGTATTATTTTGACATTAGGAAAATGTAAGGGACCTAAGTTAGTGATTACCATCGAGAGACTGGAGGGAGAAAATGTGCCTGCATACCAGGAATTGTAACTCTTCTAACTCGTTCCTTCTGCAATTCTTTTGTTTATGTCCAACTCATAGAGTGAGCAGTTAAGTGTCATTTCTATAAAATTGCATGTTTTATACAGGAAAAACTGTAATGTTTGAACCATGATACCCAACTAGCCACATCCGAGAAGGTGTTTCTAACGCCCGTGCACCCCCTGTCCCCAAGGCAGAGCTACTCGGTGATGGCCACTGGGCCGTTACCATGGCATCCCAGAGGAAGCGGGAAGGCTGTTCTTTCATGAGGGCATTCTTTCAAATTCAGCTCCATTAAGCGGTGGCAGGCATTGCATCTCAGAACTTTTAGCTTTTTTATAAAGTGTAGCAACATTTTAGATTTTTAGTTCATGATTTTTAATAGTCTGCTTTGCAAGTGGGGCTAACAGTATACCCATGCATACTGTTTTGTGTGTACAAAACATTCATTGTGCACTGCGGGGAGTGCAGTTGGCGAACTGAGGGACTGGAGATCGAAGGAGTAGAGCTGATGGGAGAGTGGTGCAAATGAGGTACATGTAACTACACCCACCCATTTTTTCAAAGCTCAGAACAGAACCCTTTCACAGCTACTTAAAACTAGAAGTAAAATTTCCAGCAATATAATTTCTACATTTGTGTAGCACTTACATTAACAAAGCCTTTTGTGTACACTATTCCCTTTAATTATCACAAAACACTCTGAAATAGGCAGCTGTTACCACCCCAGACACATGTCTTGATGAGGAAACTATTGTGTGGAGAAATAAGTGGTTTGGTAGCCAGAATATGCTCTGAGGTTCAATTAGATAGCTTGTCTCCTTGTAGCTGTTTATATAAGGGATCTAGCAAGTTTCCAACCCAAGAAGGTTGTCTGTTCTTGCATTTTTCCCTCTCTTGTAGCTTCTTAATACTCACTAGCTCTAAAAGTCTGAACTCTGTAGGGCTGCTGAGCAATCCCCTGCTTTCTAGGCACCAGATCTATAAATCTGGTTTTTAAGTTTTCTAAAGCAAATGCCTAAGGCCATCTTCAGGACTTTTTTTTTTTTTTTTTAAATATATCTTTATTGATTTCAGAGAGAGGAAAGGAGAGGGAGAGAGAGAGAAACATCAATGATGAGAGAGTCATTGATCGAGCCCGCAACCCGGGCATGTGCCCTGACTGGGAATCGAACTCCGATCGCCTGGATCCCAGGTCGACGCTCAACCACTGAGCCACAGCCGGCCGGGCTTCAGGACATTTTACAATAGATTTTCTTATAGTTGTACAGTAATGAAATAGACCTAAGAACTCTCACAAATTTTTATTTATTCAAAGAAACAATAATTTATTAAATCCTAAGAAAAGGTAGGTATATTTTGTGATTTCCCAGAATCCATTTCCTTCTCCTGGGTTTCTTCTGGACAATGCCCTGCTCACCGAGAAATGAGAGTTTGGGTGAGGTCGATGGTTCCCAGGTCGGGGTAGGGATTCTGATTGGGCTGAGCCAGCAGGCCACGCCCACATTCCTGCCTGAGATTGGCTTAGAGATGGACCCATGACCCAGCCTGAGCCAATAAGAGGGCGAGTCACAGGCAGGGAACTTTAGGGAGAGACGCCGAGTTCTGCTGAGCAGTGTGGTTCGGGGGACCTGCTGGGTTATCTTGTTACCCCGAGGAGGCAGACTGGCACCTCGGAAGCTGTGAGGCGCAGCTGGCTGGCGAACCTAAGACCTCGAGGCCTGGCCTTCAGTGACATCCTTTGAGCAACTAGGACTTCTGGACTTTTCTAGTAAGTGAGCCAACATGATCCTTTATTCTTTAAGCCAGTTTGCTGGGTTTCTGGCTTATCCACTGTGCATTTGGCCCCCTTCTGATAAGTCCCTTCTCCCACTGCCATCAGCGGAGGGCAAGGGCAAGAGCCCCGGACCTGAGTCCATGGCCACCTCCAGTGCTTGCCCGCTGCGCATGTCTGTGAGACAGCAATGATTAAAAAATAATATTTAACCTGCAGTGCTATCTAGAGAATCAGATGAAATGCTGATGATAAAACACACCCCACCAGCATTAATGATCTTTCTGAAGGGTGCTACTTTAATCTAGAAATTGTTGTGGAGCCCATTTCTTCCTAGTTCTTTCCAGGGATAAATTTGTAATGATCTGGCAGCAGATCTAAAGCCGGAGAGAAGCAAGAAGGGCTACGTGCAAATAGGTCATAGGTAGAAAAATAAAACTCGTTTTCTAGCGTCATCGTTATTTTATGTGGGGCCTGATTTAATGCAGTATGGAATATTCCACTGAATGAAATCATTGCAGACTTTAAGCAGCAAGCTAAGATATTAAGAGGCAGAGTTCTCACATTGTGATTGATCATATTAAAATAATTTAGTTCAAAGTAGGCACCATTATGTCTCATCTAGAATTTCCTCTAATGTGAGGAAATGTTTCTGCACGGTACATTTGCTCAATTTCGCAGCAGCTGTTCCCGAGCCAGAGATCCTTGCAGCTCTGGGGGGCTGGGATGCTGGGGCTTCTGGAAGCTGGGCAGTGTCCCTTTGACCTCACCACAGAGTGGGCATGAGCCCTAGGCTCTCTTGTCTTGCCCAGCTGTTGCGTGCCCCAGGCCTAAGTTCAAAACTGGCTCCATTTTTCTGGCCTCACTGATTCGAGCTGTATAAACATGGAAAAGGCATTGCCTAGAGCTGTCCCCTTTCAAGTTGAATTCATTCCAATGGCCCCATCTTGTGGAAGAAATGGAAAATAGCCAGACTTCTTTCCCCCTCTTTGGGGCGATGCCTCAGAAGAACATATTCAGCCCATCTCTCTTCCTCTCTCTGCCTATGATTGCTATCACAGAATACATTTAGAATAATTTATTTTGAAGGAAGGCCAGTATTCCTCATCTGTCTGCAACCTGACCTCCTTTCTTCACTGGCAGGACCAGTACCTGCTAATTGCATTTGCAAGTGCTACACAGAAGTCTGGCTGCATTTAGGCCCGAGTCAGATCGCGTTTCTGCAGGTCTCAGCCTGCTGAGCTCTTCTCAGGACCCCGGGAGCATAGTCACTGTCACACGTCCATCTCTCTGAGATGTCTCCCCTACTTCCACCCCACCTTTCATGCATTCCTTTGTGCATGGAGGTCTGTTCAGAGGAAGAGTAGATGGAATCAGTTCACTTATTCACCAGTTTGCTTATTCATTCGTTCATCCATCCATTTAACATTTATTCATTGAGGACCGTCTTTATACTGAGCACTATGCTAGGTAATAAGAAAAAGGGATTAGCAAGACAGCGATATTCTCTGCTCTGATGGCGTTTACACCAAAGTTGAAGTTGACTAGGTAGACATTGGTCAAGTAATCAGACAAATACATAATTACAAAATGTGATAAGCCTATGAAATGAAATTAAAGGGTACTATGGGACATAAAAGAAGGTACCTCACCTTTCCTGGTGAAGGGACATTCGAGCTGAGATCTGAAGACGTGGGAGCTAAGGGAATGGCAAGGGGTGTGGCAAGCACACTATAAGCAGAGCCTTTGCATCTTGAGGGAACATAGTGCCTGGAATAGAGAGAGGCCCATGGCCAGGCCTCGAGGAAATGGCAGGAGTTCGGTCATCTGACCATGCGGCTTGTAAATACGAAGCAGTGCCCACCAATCAAACAGGACTGACTCAGTCTGATGGTCCTCTGCTTTAGCTCACAACAGTCGTGACAAAGGAGTCAGACCGGTGCTTTCTGAATGTCGCCTTCTTGTTCTGGGCCAGGACGCTGCGGTTCCACTGTCCATCCCGTGCTCAACCATCCAGCCCTTGCCTCACAGTGGCATCTGTAGACGGAGCTGCATAACTTCTCAGATTACAGCTTTGCAGTCGGCCACTGAGGCCCATCCAGCACCTAAAGGTGTTGTGTGTGTGTGTGTGTGTGTGTGTGTGAGAGACTGTTGCTCCTGTCTCTAAGCAACAAGACCAGCTTGCCTCCTCCCTCAGTCAGCCTGAAAGTTGCACAACACTGACACCTGGTGTTTGTGTGGGGTTTGAGATTGCACAGGCTCCTGAGACTAGTCCACACTGCAAACTTAGCAAGAATAAATGTTTGAAAATGTTGGGCAGATGTATGTTCACATGTACACACGCACACGCACATGCACACACACACATGCACACACAGGCATGCACGCCCTCTATAGTCTTTGGTTTTGAATTTCTTCTGACTTTCCAATAATGTGCATGATAAAAGGCTAATTTCAATTTGTTGTTTTCTTGTTCACAGTGTTTGCCAACAGGACGTGAGGTTCATGTGATAGAAGGTTAGGTTCTGCCTGGCCTTGGGAGAAAAAAATTGACAAAATAGAAATCAGTGTTTATTTAGCATATATTAATACAAGGCATAGAATTAAGTAGGAAAAAGCTGTCACCTAAGAATAATTCAGTAATGGTGATTTTATGGATGAAAAATATTTGCATACTAATATATAATTTCTAAAGCATTTTAGCATATATTTCCACATTCCCTCAGTCATTCATCCATTTATTCCTTCATTTAATAGTGATTATCGAGTGCCTGCTGTATGCGAATGATTAGGCTGCAAGGAACCTCTTGGACGTGGCAGGGCAATTAAGAGAGCTCCTAACCAAGTATGCTTTGGAGTCAGACTTAGCTGCTTTGCCTCCGAGTCCTTGGTGTTGACTGGCCAGTGATGACAACAGTGCCTATCTTACTGAAATGTGAAGATTAAAGAAAAAAGTAAATGTAATACATTCACCACAGCATCTAGTACAGCACAGTTTACCAATGAACCTTGGCTTTGAGAATGGCAAGGTTTATTTCATTGCTAATTTTCATTTTAGGAAACAAAAGATTTTCAACTTGAACATGCTTAGTGATGGGAAAGTAAAACGTGGGCATGCGGTTCATGAGTTCATCAGTCTGGGAAGATACTAGGGTTAATGGAAATGCTCAGGTTGAAAAGGTTAGAATAAAGAAACTCTGGTGTCTAAGAAGTTTTGACATCTTTCTCTGGGGAAATTGGAAGGAAACACCATTCTCGGGGCAATGCTTTGGGAACACAGGCTATCGGGGCTGGATGATGGGAAGGTCAGAGATGGACAGCAGGCCATGAGTTATGAAGCCCTTACAAGGGCCCTGGTCTGAGTCAGTCCGACACTGAAGCGCGGCGGAGATCACGGTGGGAACGTGGAGGGGGTCCACGGAGGACTCGTGAGGAATGCTCGAGAGGAGAGGAGGTGTCTGCTCACTGGTCATTGGCCTTGTTGGCAGGAAGCTGCATTGTCACCTACTGGAACCTCACTCCTTGGACATACAGAGCAGAGGGCCTGCTGCTTTTTCCGGCTTGCTGTTTGCATTTTGTGGAGCTTAGATTCTTCAGAAAATTCGGCGTGTTCCAGCAACCTATTTATGCTGTGAACACTTAATCAGGATGAGTTTCCTGGCAGATTACTGCCTCTGGCCATCAGAAGTCAGACATTTTTCTTTCTTCTTCTTCTTTTTTTTTTTTAATATGTCTTCATTGATTTCAGAGAGAGGAAGGGAGAGGGAGAGCCATCGCAACATCGAGGATGAGTCATTGATCGGCTGCCTCCTGCGCGCCCCCGACTAGGGATCGAGCCCGCAACCCAGGCCTGTGCCCCGACCGGGAATCGAACCGCGATCTCCTGGATCCTAGGTCGATGCTCAACCGCCGGCCAGGCCATTTTTCTTTCTGCAAAAGGGAACCAAGAGGGAATTTGCAAATACAGTATGACTGGTCTCGTGTCTGGATGCTCTGGTTTTAGACCTCCCAAGAAAGAGTCTCTAAAAGATGCTTCTAGAAAGTGAAGAGAATTGAGTCTTTAATGAAGTAAAAGTAAAGAGAATGCTAGTTAAGAGATGGAGACACTTTACTCATTTAAGAAATACATATAAAACTTTCTGATGCGTAGCAAATACACATTCTTTTCTTAGAGCTGAAATATTGGCCAATGTTGATCATATGGCCATAAAGAAAACCTTAACAAATTCTAAAATATAGGGCTCTTAGAGAAACTCAAACCCAAGTTTGCAAATCATTTAGAAAAGCATGTAGCTCGTTGTGGATATTTAAGTTATTAAATAAGAAAGATTTTAAAAATTGAAATGAATTAAATAATTAACTTAAGAAACTAAAGCTAACATCAAAACAATCCAAATAAAGGCCTGAGATAAGTAATGATGATAAAAGCTGAATTCGGTGATTAGAAAACAAAATGCAATTAATAAACAAAAAGCTTCTTCAGAGTGTCCATGTGACCCCGTCTGTCCTGAAAGTCTAGTGGAAAAGAAACAAGAGGAGAGAGGAAAAATCTTTGCAGTAACGCAGACGAGTAACTCTCGGAGCTAGGGGAGGGGAGGGGATACTTTGTGCAGACGTACGCCAAGTTTAAAACCTAGATTAAGTGTAGCTTCCTAAGGACATGAATTATTAAACTTAGCTCAACCAAGGTAAATACCTGCACTATTTCAGTAATTGTAAAAGAGATATAAACACTTGTCTGATGCACCATTGAAAAAGTTGCCAGGATTACCAGCAACCATGCTGCTAACCTTGGTCAAACAGACAAATTCACTGTAAGGCGCACCTCCCAAAACTCGCAAGGAGATAGATAAACCCAACAGACCTCTAGCTATTCCAAACAGCACCGAAGGTAATGGTCTCACATAAAGAATTGTTTATATTTGGAACTGTATCAATAGGGAGGAAAGTCCCAGAAGTGGCGTTGTAGAGTCAAAGGGTTTAAACACTTGTGACTGACAGACACGAGCAGCTTCTGACTTTCCCTTAGCTGCAGTTTCCCCATCTGTGGAGGGGGATAGTGGTAAACATGCCTCGTGAGGGTTAAATGTTGTACCGTGTGTAAGGCACTTGAGATTAAACTAATTTTATCATCAGTTAGTACTACTGTTGGACGATATAATGCTGTAAATTACAAAGTGCTACTCACAGCCTTTAAATATTGACTGATGTTATCAAATCCCATAAATATAGACTTGGGGGCAGTGCATACAGAAGTTCAAGAACTTACCTAATGGACAGGTTGGAGTTCTTTGCAGTTAACAAATGTGTTTATGTGTTCAGTATGCTATTAACTTGCTTAAAGTGTTTTTCCTCTAAAATATGTTAAACACTTTCCAATTTTCCAAATTATGACAAATTGAGGAATAGTGACTTGCTCTAATGGCAGGTTTCTCTTACTGTATTAATATAGCTGAAGCTGCATTTCAGCTAAAACGGTCCAGGTTGAAAGTTTTCCAAAGGTGCCGTGAGACCGGATGTCACCCAGTGTGTTCCGGGGTGGTTTTCGTAGCCATCAGGAGGTAGTCAGGTGTGTGTCTAATCCTAAAAAGATGAGTATTTCAACTGGGAAAAATCCCAACACAAAGGATTTAATTCTTCCATTATTAAACCTTCCATAGAGTCATTTGGAAATTGCTGAACTGTACATAAACAGTATACCTTGTACATTTCTGTATACTATATAAGAAGAGCCTAATGTGTATCCATCATTGTTATATTCACTCGAAGGTTAATACTTGCCCGGATGCTCTTCATTTGCAGAATATTCTAGAGGCCAGCAGGTGGGTAAAAATCACACTCAAAATAATACTAAGCACCCGGCTGTAATTATCATCGTATAAAGCTTTCAATTTAGAGACTTTATTTGAATGTCACCAGTAGAAGCATTGTGACATTTTAAATGCACTACACCAGCATTTAGGCCTCTTTGATATTCAGCTTTGATGACAAAGCACAGAGCGGAAATTGCGTTGGCCGGGTGTGAAGTCCTGGCCTGGAACCCAAGGGCAGGAACCACCACTGGTTTTCATGAGGGTCTGCAAATGGAATATATTAATTAGTAGCTGCATTTCTACAGGTTTAATGGTTTCTGTTCTCCTTTGCTGGTCCTGCCAACTTTATTTCAGTAGAATGGGTTTCAACTCGGTTGTTTTAAAACAACTGCTGCTCCGAAAGGGAACTTTCCTCCTCGGCGTGAAGGAAAGAACCCTCCCCTCCTCCCCGAAGAGCTCGCTGCTGGAACGATACGGCCGCCTGACTGCAAGAAGCAAGATTCTAAGGTGTTTGTATTTTATTCCTGGATAATAAGCTTTATTTTGACACCTTGAATGGAAATTTGTGCTAGAGCGGAAAGAAGATGGTGGGTAGTGAGACTGTCACTTCTCTACACGTGGAAGTCAGAGTTGTTAGGTGACAGCTCAGGTGACTTGTCTAAGACTTAGCAAGGAGGTCGCGTCCACAGGAACGGCTGGGAAACACCAGAGTGTGGGCGGTGGCAGATCCAGGGCAGTGAATGAAAGTCCTGGGGGAGCGTATACCGAGAGAGAAAACCCAGGCAAGTAATGTGATGGACGTCTTGTACCAGACCCCCAACAAAGTGGGGGATCATGGTTTCCACGCTCATAGTTTACTTTGGGGCGTGCATTCTGGGGGAGCACGAGTGGCACTGTTAGAGGAAGAGGGAAGGAGGAAAGGCCGACTGAAGGCGGTTATTGTCTGTAGAGGGCGACTCGCTGCAGACTTTCAGTGCAGCCGTTTTTCCTTCAGTGTCGGACCAGAGGAAGTAGTTGGCCATATTGTTCAAAAAACCCTGATCTTTAAACCAGGATCCCAGGCGACACGGTGAGATGCTGAGACAGTGAGGGACCAAAGGGACTGAGGCCCGCAGAGGGAGTGGCGGGGCCCTGCCTCCCCTGCGCAGACCAGGCCACGTGCGGGGAGGGCGCTGGGCCGAGAGGCTGCGCCCCTGAAACGGCCTGTCTCTCGCCCTTCTCTGAATACGTACGGTGGTTCATGCAAGTGAAATTAATATTTGGTGTAACGCCACTGGAATAACTGTTATTTATCATCATTGTGCTATGTGCCAGACGTTGTTCTAAGTGCCTTGGAACATTTCATTTACTTCTTACAATCAACTCGTGAGAAAAGTCAATTTGCTGAGCCTGCCCCAGGCTCTGTAAGACACGCGGTATTAACCTCATGCCCAGCCCCTAATGTGAAAGCTCTGACCAATGACCAGGTTATCTCTGCCGGTAACTCAACGAGGGGGATGAGAGGTAATAGTCCATGGGGGAGGGTCTGGTGCAGTGGGGCATGGAGGGTCCCAGCCAGTGGCTGGTGGCCAGGTTGGGTCATTGTAAGGAGGGGCTAGTGGGTGAGAGAGGGGAGACCAGGAAGCAAAGATGAGAGAGACCAACCTGAGAGGTGGAAGGAGATGCTTCTGTTAGAATTTTCAAATTTTCGTGAAGCCTGGCTGCACTCTGGCCTTTGCATTCCAAGTGGTTCCCTTACACGTGATCCATTTCTCCTGTATTTGAGCTGGTTTGAGAGGGTTTCTGTGTTTTGCTTCCTTGATTAGAGCCCAGGACCACATTATTGGAACTCCATTTGCATCTGTAAATGGTACGTATACATTATGAGGAGAAAGATAGTACATCTGATGGAAATGACCAAGAGCTAGGGGTCAGGAAATGTGTTTTAGTTCCAGCACTGCCTTTAACTTGCATGACCTTAGAGAAATACCTTTCTGGACCTCAGTTTCCTGATCTGTAAAACGAGAGCACCATTAGGCACCCCTATGTTCATAGCAGCGCAATTGACAAGAGCTAAGACCTGGAAAACAGCCCCAGTGCCCATCAGAAGATGCGTGGATAAAAAGCTATGGGACATTTACACCATAGAATACTACACAGCTGTAAAGAAGAAGGATCCTTTACCCTTTGAGACAGCATGGAGGGACCTGGAGAGTATTGTGCCAAGCAAAATAAGCCAGGCAGAGAAAGACAAGCACCACATAATCTCACTCATATGTGGAATCTAACGAGCAAAATAAACTGATGAGCAAAATAGATCCAGAGCCCAGCCGGGTATGGCTCAATGGTTGAGCGTCAACCTAGGATTCAGGAGATCGCTGTTCAATTCCCGGTTGGCGCACATGCCTGCGCTGCGGGCTCGATCCTCAGGTGGGGGCGTGCAGGAGGCAGCCGATCAATGACTCTCTCATCATTGATGTTTCTCTCTCTCTCTCCCTCTCCCTTCCTCTCTCTGAAATCAATAAAGATATATTTTAAAAGTATAGATCCAGAGACATAGAAGCATGGAACAGGCTGAGGGATCTCAGAGGGAGGGCAGGGGTGGGGGAGTGGGTGGGGAGAGATCAATCAAAGAACTTAAATGTTTATGAGTATAACCCACGGACACAGACATTGGTATGGGGAAGGCCTGGGGGGGGGCGGATGTGAAGTGGAGGGGATCAGTGGGGGGAAAAGGGGACACCTGTAATACTTTCAACAATAAAGATTTTAAAAAAAGAGTAATATTGATTGTCATGTCTATTTCACAGGAGGACATGTCTAAGTAATATAAGGTTAAAGCAGTTATAAGATTATAAAGCAATATACAAATGCAAAAAATAATTATTACATTTGGCCAAGATAAAAATATATTCACCTTAGTACTTTTACCTTTTAATATATATTAAATACTTTACAGTGGTAAAATTTCTGAGAGTTCATCTGGCATTTTAATTTCAGTAAAATTCTCAGAAGTGCTCTGACTGGTGTGGGACCAAGAGATCATATGACTCGTCTCTCCAACTGTGTTTTAAGTTTCCGGAGGGCAGGAACTCTATAATATGCATATTAGCCTTTTCCTTAGGACCAAGCACAACGTAGATGCTTATAATTATGTGCTGAGTGAGTATCTGACTAAAAGGAAAGATGGATGGATGTTGTTCTGGGAAACTTCACCTTCTATGGAAATTCAAGATGAGTTTTCAGTTCTCTGTGATTACGTCTATTCTAAGAAAACAATAGGAAAAATAGCCTGTGAGGAGGCATGCATATTACATGCAGAGCACACGCATTTCCCCGATACTTTTACACCGGGCCATGCAAATGAAATCAGCCTTCTGGATCCTCTCAGCTGGATGGGAAGCTATTTTAAAGTACTGGTGTGGGTATATTTAGGACACCCTTACAACACTGCTCAGTAGAAAACTTTTTCCAGGCTTCTTGGACAGAAGATGTTCGTTACATCAAGATTTCAGTATTTTAAACTTTATCAGTTTAGTGTTCTATTAGTCAAACAGAAATCTAATTATAAAAATACCCTAAGAGCCCCCGCGTGTCCCTTGATGAAGATGGGTCACCTGTGCAGGCACAGGCTTCCTGTCACTGGCATGTTTGAGCTGTGGCTGAGTACCCGCCTACTAGGGGTAGGTTGAAGGGCGACATTAACCTGGATCCTGGAGTCAGATCACAGATATATGAGACTCACTGTATGTTTCTATAGTGCCTGTTGGGAATTGTGCCCAAAGCTCGAGGAGTTTATATTGTAGAACAGGGGTCAGCAAACTACAACCACAGGCCAAATCTGGTCTTTCACCTGATTTCACATATAAAGTTTTATTAGAATGCAACCACACCCATTCACATAGTTATTTTCTCTGGCTGCTTTTGTATTACAACAGCAGAGTTGATTAGTTACGATAGAGACCATCTGGCCCACAAAGCCTGCGATGTTTACTGTCTGGCCCTTTGCAGAAGGCTTGCCAGTCCCCATAAGCAGGAGACTGCAAAGTTTAGCCCACGCTTCCCAGAAGGAATAAAGTATATTAGAACTTCTCTCTGTATTTGTTTTTATTTTATTTTTAATTTTTTACTATTTCTAAGTCTTACGTTCCTTGTCACTAGAGTAGAGATATTGATACTACTTCTTGGACTGCTGTGAGGATTGAAAGTGGCGATGCGTGTGAGATATTCCCACATCTCGGACCTGCCCCCTCACCTCTGCACTCTATTGGACCCGAGCAAAGTAGTGGAGAGTGAAGCAGGTGAGGGAGGGGAAGCCAAGGAAGGCTTCTTGTAGGAGGTGTGATTGGAGTTGCCCTTTCGAAAAGTATGAGGACTGGAATGACAACGGGTGTCCTGTCATCTCCCTCAGTTTCAGGGAGGCCGGCTAAGCCGACCCCTAACCTCCCCAGCAGGAGAACCCTCCCCTCTTCCCCGCCTGCCAGGCTCCCAGAGGCCAGGGAGATTTTCCCGGCTGTTTATTCACTCGATCCAGAGAAGTGCATGTGTCTGTAACTTCAGTCTGTGCTTCCTGTCGCTAAGATACACTAGTAACGATTTGCAGTAAGATGCAATTCCAGCGCCCGCTGAGGTCAATATTCAGTCAGCAGTTCCATTCTGAGCGCTGCTTTGATCAGTTGGTCAAAAATTTCCTTTCTTCAGATGCTTTGTAAACCAGGATTGATTGAGAGGTCTAGGGATTTCGGATTGGGATGTGATTTTATTTTTAATCTAACTCTTGGGCAGCACTGGCCAAATGTGACAGTCTCCCTTGGGAAGCCCCTGCCCACCCTGAGACCAGACTAAGAGCTCTGTTCATTCCCACCCCCTCGCCTGCCCAGCAACAGCCAGGCTCTAAAGTATCACAAATGAAGCCGATTATTCTGCAGGTTTTGTGGGGGGATCAGGAATGCACAGTGGTCACTCCGTAATGAAAACTTAATGCCTGTTTCATTAAACAGACTTTTCTGTTCTTTCCTAGGGCCTTGGGCCCACTCGTTTCTTCCCGCCCCGTGGCCCCTCAGACACCCCCTACCGGCCAGAACAGCTGAGCTGGCCCGCGCTTCGGGAGCCTCGCTCCAGTAATGAGACCCCTGCAGCTAACCCCACAAGGCCGCTGATGGGTCCTCAAACTCGCCCCTGGGGGTGCCCGTCCAGACCACAGCAGTAGGAGATCCTTGGCTGATTTATAGGAATAAAGCAGGATTTGGTTGAGAAGAAATAAAAATGAAACTGAGAAATTTCATTCCAGAGACCCAAGGTGATGATACTTGATTGGTGTTGAGCTGAGTCACAGTCCAAGTAGAAGTAGACTGTCTAACGGGTTGGGGCCTCCAGTCTCCCTCTCCCTCTCCCTCTCCCTCTCCCTCTCCCTCTCCCTCTCCCTCTCCCTCTCCCTCTCCCTCTCTCTCTCTCTGTGCTTATCTGCAAGTCTGATTTAAGCTTAGTTCAAAGGCAGAACTTTCATCTTGGTTTTGAAATGGATTCACATTTGCTTAATACATAAACAGGGGCTTCAAGTAGATAGCGGCAGCTCTTCTGTGAAGCTAAGATTTTATTATTTTGTATTTAAAATTTAAATATTCAATAAAAAAGGGAAAAAAATAAAATTTAAATCTTTAATCCTTCTGGGTGTTATTTCTCTAATGTGACAACATACCTTAAATTTAATACATATATATATATAGTTTTGTCCCAGAAACCTCTGATATGGGAATCTATTCTAATGAAATAACAACAGCCCCGGGACTTTCATGAACAAGGACGTTTATTACAGCATTATTTGCCAAGGCAAAACCAAAGCACAACAACAAAAAAATACATGGATGCTCATCAATAAGTGAAAGATTAAATAAACTCTGGTATAAATCCTATTGTGGATTATTGAATGTTTCCTAAAATAGATAGTAAATCTCTATTGACCCAGGGAACTGTCAATAATGTGCTGTCCTGTGAGAAAGCCCTAACTGACGGTAACAACCCCAAATCCCTTATAACAATGTTTATTCTACAAATGTTGAAGGATGGGACGAGAAGAACACTAGGCTGGCATATTTTTCTTTTGTGGGAGATAGAGCTAAATGATTAACGTTTTATTTATACGGATTTATATTCTTCCACTCGTCTCAATGATTGTGGTGAACACGTGAATCCCGCAATTTGATAAAAGATTACATCTGACAAGAAGATATTTTAAAAAATCAAACAAGTCAACAAACAGCGAATATTATTTCTCTCCTTGGAAAACTTGGTGCCGAGTATTTCGGGAGTTGCACAGGTGTGTGCAGAGGACAGTCCTGCTAGAGCCCAGGCCTGCACTGGGGACAGGAGGTGGCCTAGAGCTATCAGCCTTGGATTCTCATGACTCTATTTTTATTTTTCCCTCAGGAGAATCCCACTGGTGACTTACCTGCCGCTGAACCCGCTAAGGGTTAAGATGATCCCCACTGAAAACTGTCACAGCACATTTTTAACCTGCTGCCTTCTGAGTTTGTTACTTTTCTGCTTTTCAGAAATGAAAGAGGATTAGGCTTGGAGGACCCAAGACCCGGGCTGGAGCCGAGCCTCCGGGGACCGTCTGCGTGACTCGGGGTGACGGGCTCTGGCCTAAGGCGCCCCCGCTGAGCACCCCAGGCCTCTGCAGCAGGCCCCTGGGGAGGCTGGAGCCTGAGCACGGGCCATGGTGGCGAAAGGTCCTCGCAGTCCTTGCAAATTCAGAACACTGTTAACAATCTCATTTCTCTATGATTACCGTCCTTTTTTGAGAAAAACAAACAATTAGAGCTACTTGCCTGCGCGTGAGGCCTAGGTGGGAAGCAGCGCCCCCTCTCGGCGCCCGCCTAGCGGCTGCAGCAGAACCGGGCTCCCCGCCGCGAGCGGGCTGTTTAAAGCGCGGCACCTGCCCGTGTCGGGGGCGCTGACCCCTGTCCCTGAGACTGTCAAATGGAAAAAATGACAGCGGCCAACGCAGCAACAGCTGTCCGGTGTGAGTGAGTCAAAACTGTATTTATTGTTTGTCCGATCAGCCAAAGATACATTTTTTGGTGTGCCGCAGAATTTTAGTAATTAGTTCATGTGCCATGAGATTAAAAAATGCTGAAAATCACTGTAGGAGAGGGTTATGTTCAGTATGATGGGTGCCGGGGGAAGTGCATACGGGACAGAAGTCCAGGCGACATTCCTCTCCTTGCCTGTGGAGCGAGGGCTACGTGTCCCCGTTGTCGCCAGTCACGCAATCAGCAAGCCTCTGATAAAAACTCAGCTCAGTACCCGGGATGGACTTATTTTTGTATCACTGGAGAACAACGATGAAATGACCCTTTTGTGGCGTTTTTAGTTTTAACACAGATGCTGCGCCTGCTGCTTCCCGCCTGCCCCTTGACGCGCCCGCCCCCCTCCAGCGCAGAGCAGGCGTGGCCTTGCCGGCAGGAGCAGCCCGGGGCAGCGGGCTCTTTAGAGGACGCGCCCGTTACAGGAGCACAGGGGCCGGCGGCCGCGATCTGCTGTCTGCCGGCAGCTAGGGGCTGGTGCTTGCAGCCTCTGCTTGAGTTCGAGGCAGGGGCTCAGAGGGGCACCCCATTCGCTCATATTGCTCGTAAGCGACGGAGTCGGGACCTAACCCATTACTATCAGCTGAGCGACTTAAACTATTTTAACACAGGGTTAAAGGTGCAGTTACATTGAATTAATGGTCATATAGATGGACACAAGGGACAACTAGCTTGACCAATTTCTGTCCCGTTGTAACCCAGAGACCTTTTTTCTGGGACTTCTCAGATAAGCTAACAGGTATTCCAACTGTTAGTCAATCATGGAACTCTTTTGAAGGCCTTTCAAGGGAACAGCTTCTTAAAAATATGCCTCAGGAAAAGCTGCTCTAGCCAGTGTGAGGCTCCTGCCAGCACTGACTTCCCTTCTCCCTCCCACCCGACTCTAGAGACTTCCTTAGCTCTTGCAAAAGGCGGCATTTAAACAGTGCTCGTTGCTCTCTTTCGGGTGCACAAGCTGTTAATTAATTGTAGTTGTAAAGAAATGGGGACGGCCAAGCGTCCCCTGTGCTTGCGATCTGGCATTCTTCTGTGAGAAAGGGCTGGGGCCCATGGTTCTAACCCCCGTGTTCGCTTTGTACTTTTCACGACAAAGCATAATTACTGTCCTCCGTCCAGACTCGGGCTCTTTGTGGGGGTGTAGGCGGCCGCCATGCCGGGGAGGAGCAGCGCGGACTGGCTCTGCCCAGGGCGTCCTTGAACGAGGCTCCTGGGAGTGACCAGGCCCGGCCTGGCCGGCGGGCTCAGTGGGCGGGAGCATTGTCCGGCGCACTGAGAGGTTGCGGGTTTGATTCCCGGTCAGGGCACATACTCAGGTTGCAGGTTCAATCCTTGGTCGGGGTGTGTCCGGGAGAAAACTGATCAATGTTTGTCTCTCACATCAATGTTTCTCTCTCTCTCCCTCCTTCCCTCCCTCCTCCTTCCTTACCTCTCTCCCCCCCAAAATCAGTAAGCATGTCCTCAGGGGAGGATTAAAATAAGTGAATGAATGAATGAATTTTTTAAAAAAGTGACCAGACCCGTCTCTTAGTCTCACAGATTTCGGGTGGGCTTTCCAGAGCAGATGCTAAGTAAGGACGAAGGAGAGACTGCTGCTTGGATATTGCCTGGCCCCGGGGGAAGGGAGCCGGAACGTGGCCACCGGCTGTCTACCTGGCGCAGAGCAGGGGCCTCCGCATTCATCTCTCCCCCTCAGTCTCGCTTCACAAAGACATTATGGGCGAGCCCCACTCTTTTAACTGCAAGTATCGCCAGTGACAGCTTTGCAAGTGGCCTTAACAGCTTGTCAGGAAACTAATCAATGTAGCTTTTCACAAAGGAACCTACTTGATCAATATCACCAAGCAGGCCCAGACCTAACAAACAGATCACATCGGCCTTTTCATGATCAATAGAAGCTACACAGAATACATATTATTGGGGATATTTCAGTGAATATATCCTAAGTGCTTCCTGCTGATAGCTCTTAACCTGGGGGCTAGTAATATACTGAAGTGATGGAAGACACAGTGTACAGGCTGTTAGACCCTGGGAGACACGCTCTCCACATGGGGCACTAACTTAGGAGATTAACTCTGGTTTTGAAGGAAGCATGCTTTACAGATTTGACATCCTAAATTTTTCCCACCAAGTTGGGTTTTAAATTTTGGGGTGGATTAGATGATTTTGGTGTCTCAGTAGTGTGGGCATGGATAGATCATAAGCGTAGTAAATCCTTGCTGAGCTGACCCTCATTCCCTTTACCTACCCAAGGACTAGTGCTCGTACCAGGAGGTCATTCCCGTCATTCTCACCCTCTGCCTTTTTCCCTGGACTCCTTGAGGAACCTCCAATTCTAAATGTTACAAAAGTCCTCACAGATCGTCTAGAAGCGTGCACGGTAGGAGATGCTGAAATACCTGGAAATAAGGCCCAAGGCATACATACAATAATACTTTGAGTCATTACCCAACTTTTCTCTTCTTGGTTTTACGCCTGTCTCAGTTATTTATCGCCTCATAAAAAAGTGTTCTGCAAATCAGCGGCTTAAAAGAACCACTGTTTTATTTACTTATATGCTGTGGGTCAGCAGTTTGGGCTGGGCTCAGTGGTAAGCTTTTCTTGCTGGTCTTGCCTGAGGTCACTCATGTGTTTGCAGTGATTTGGTAACTTAGCTGGGCTGAATGGTCCAAGGGGGCCTCTCACCATGTCGGGCAGCCAGTGCTGGCCGTCAGCTGAGCCTCTCCCTTCATTTGTCCCCTCACCTCCAGGGAAGCTAGCCTGAACCTCCTCCATCATGGGGGTCAGCTCAGACGCAAGGGGAGGGGAAGTGGACTCCACCTCTATATGGGGGAGCAGCAGTCACATTGCAAGGGGCCAGTGGGAAAGGGTGGCAAGGATTACTGAAGCCATCTTCACACAAAATACCAACCAGAGTTTCCCTCTATCTCCCCACCTCCTGCCTGCCAGCCCTTGCCCCTGCCCCAGCCCCTGCCCCCTACACATGAACCGACCTCATTCAAGAACTTAGGTTTTCTGTGCTCCAAAGGAGGCTGCAGCAGAGCAGGGGTGAGTGTGTAGAATTCAGAGGAAAATAAATGAGTCTTTTCTAGGTTTTTATGGTCTGAAGCAGCGATTTTCAATTGGTGTGCTATGGCAGGCACACTGGTGAGCTGCGAGAATTTTTAAAACATGCAGTACCTGGCCCGGCTGGTGTTGCTCAGTGGTTGAGGGTCAATCCATAAACCAGGAGGTCATGGTTTGATTCTGGTCAGGGCACGTGCCTGGGTTTCAGGCTCGATGCCCAGTAGGGTGCATGCAGGAGGCAGCAGGTCAGTGACTCTCATCACTGATGTTTCTCTCTCCCCTCTCCCTCTCCCTTCCTCTCTCTCAAATCAATAAAATATATTTAAAAACAAAAAAACCCACATGCAGTACCTGATTATGTAGTCAGAGGCACTGATGTCTAGTAAAAAAAATGACAATAGCCAACACAACAATAGCAATCCAGTGTGGATGAATCAAAATTATACCTGCATTTTTGTCAGATTGGCAAAAAGTATATTTTTTGTTGTGCCACAGAATTTTAGTAATTTGCTTATGTTCCATGAGATGAAAAAGGTTGAAAATCGCTGCTCTAAAGTACTAAGCCTAAGGGTAAGAGGAAGGCAAAGCATAGCCAAGATGTTGGGAAGAAACATCTTGAGTCAGTTTCTCCAGAGTCTAGTTAAAATTTCCTCGGACCTGGCTTGGGGTTCAAGGTCAAGTCAGAGACCATACGGAAGTGAGGATCCAGATCGCTATGGGAGGGACCTGAAACATGCCTGCAGGGATGGGCTACCCCAGTGTCGTGGAAGAAACAAATCCCATGGTGACAAGCACGTTTCGGAAGTAACTGGAGAGCCCCCAACCTGAAGGAACCAAAGCCAAAGGGAAAATGGAGACCCAAGAGAAACAGCAGCCAGAGATCGGAAGGGAGGTGGGCTCACAAGGGGTAGTGTGGGCCTCTGCCCTCCAGGCTACCCACGCTGCGAAGCCGCTTGGCCGGCCCCCTACCTGCCTTGTGGAAGGGGAGGGCCAAGGGTTCGAATCACAGTCCGGCTTCGATCTCGGGACGGGAACTTGGCACCTGTAAGTCGGGGTTAATTGCACGATGCCAGTGGAATTCTGGGTAAACAGCACCAGGGACAGCTCCTTTTGGGGGCACCTCTTCGTCTTACAAGAACCGGGGATTCGTAGTAAGCTTATTCTTTCCATTGAATTGAAGATGGACAAGATTCTCCCAGAACCCACGTGAATTTGCCCCACACGCGATGGTGAGGCGGAGAGTGTTTCTCCCAGGCCGTCTGGTTCCTCACCAGTTCAGGTTCATAATGTCTTCCCCACGCTCACAGTCTTTAACTGAATAAATATTTTTGAGCACCTATTATGTGCCAGGTGCTTTGAAAGCCACCATGGAAAGCAAAGAGAGACTGGGTTTTGCCCGTTTGGAGCTTGAGTTCTAAGAAGGGCCCTTAGTGGAATCTCCGTGGGCTCCACTGCAGGAGACGATATAGTCCCAAGTGGGCTGAACAGCCCCTGGGGGGGATGCGCCACAGAGGCACCAAAAGGGAGTGATCAGAACCAATGGACATTAATCTTTCCTGGGACAAACCAGATCCAGCTGGCTCACCTCTGGCAAATATTTCTTGTCTGTAACCAATGAAGAAAACAAAATTAATTACATGGCTTCCCATGCGTGGGTCTCACACTGTGCTATAGAATTTACCTATATTATATCTCTTAATCTCGTCAGCACATCTGACTGTCCAAGGTCTCCCAATTCTGTGCCCACCTACAAGGGGCACTTGTACATCATGCAATAGAGTGAACGTTATCTCCCTTTCATCTTAAAATAAACAAAAACAACCTTTTACCAATTCTGTTAGCTTTCGTTTAAAACCTTGTTGTCTTCTCGGAGTGACAGGACCTGGTTTGATAAACAAAGGCGATGGGAAGATGGGTAATTGGGATCCAGCGATGGACCGATTATGCCTTTATGCTGTGTAGGAAGTTAAGCCATGCGCACTATTAATACTGACCCAAGAACAGCAGCAGCATCCACAGAGCTTTGGGGATTCAGTACCAATTTATCAGTATATTTTTTACCATCCTTGTTTAAACCAACCCCAAGCATAATGAGAACTTATTTTTAAGTTTCTTTCCTTTTTTAACTTTCAGAGAAACCTGGCCGTGAGCTGGAGAGAAAGGATGCACTGACATTTGTGAATGAGCACCCAACCCTTTCTTATTGATCATTTCTCCCCTGAGCATCCTCTGAGAGATATACATATATAATCCTAGGGGCAAAAATCTTTCCTCTGACAATGAACAATCTGTAGTTATATCCTGCATAAGCCCAGCCAGACTCAAAAAATTGGTTAGTTGTCAGATAGGAGCTTGGAGGGTAACTTGAAATTTCTTGGGGATGTAAACTATCTGTTAGATTTTAAGCAAAACTAAGCAAACAGTAACAAAAAAAAATAATTTAATTAAAAAAAATCGATTTAATCTATTTGCTTGTCATCAGAAAAGCAACCTTTGAAAGTTACCATATTTTGATTTTTCAAATAGTAAGTGAAAAAGAGAAGCCCTCGAAAGTGCTGGTTTAAAGATTTCATGCCATTAACCTGGGAGTAGACGCCTGGAGGGAAAGCTTCCTGCTGCTGAAGTTCTCTTGGCTTTTATTTTTATTGGCAATGAATAGCTAAATGCAGTCAAGGGCTAACTCTGAGATTGGCAATGAGAAAGCAATGCTCTTATGAGGCTTTAGTTTCCCCTTACAAGGCCTCAATAACACTTGAATATTTCTAGGACATTATGTATCCTGAAAAATTGATAGGCGGGACTCTCTGGCCTGCATGTGAAGCCTGGATCTGTTGGTGGGATGGTTGGCCAGAATCAAGGCTGTGGCTGAGTCCCGGGTGGCACAAGGCTCTGGAGTGACACACGCTGGGCTGCCGATCCCAACTCCATCTCTTTCCAGCCAGATCATGAACCCTGTCCGATCCTGTTCCCTTCTCTGGAAAATGAGAACAGCAATGGGGCTTTCCTAACAGGCTTGTTGTGGTGATAAAAATGACTTTTATGGCACTTAGCATTGTGTGGTATGAACAGTCTAAGTGCCTAATGAATGATGTATATTCCAGTGATACACCGCGACCTCCTGGGTTCCAGTGAGCAGGGGCGTGGTCTATGCAGTCAGGGATCCTAATCTCTGTGGGGAGAAGGGGGTGTGGGTGAAAGCTCAAGGGGGAGGGGAGTGAACTTGCACAGGAAAAAATAATATCTCTGCTAACTTCAACCTGAAATCTTCAATTATTAATGTGTATAGTAAACCACCGTAGCAGTAATGGTACCTGTAAATTTTTTCCCCAATAGAAACTGCTGGTATTTTCATTGTTATATTGCAGCTGTCAAAGGGATCTGGGAATGGTGTTGATGTACAACAGCGCTTCAAAGTTATAATAGTTATTAGACCTGCCGGGCTATCTTGCATGTTAATGTCCTTGGCCCACATGTCCCCAGCGGGCCGTCACCCTGGGAAGGGTGGAATGGAAATGCCATTTCCCCTCGCAGGCCCGGCCTGCAAGAGGCAGGAACTCTGGGGAGAGCCAGCCTCTGAGTCGGGACCGGCCACCCTCTCTCCTGGTTCCCTCGCTCTGTGACCTCCTCAGGTTCAAAGGGAAGCATGAGGCAGAAGCTCCTGTTTAGTTCTCTGGCTTGTGTCACATTCCCTGTCCGGCTTCGAGCTGTGCAGGGTGACCTGAAGAGGGACCGTGATGGCAGTGCTTTGGACAGGGAGGGGGCCGCCTCCCCCAGGGTGCAGACTTCTGCAGGGAGCCCCTGAAGCGTCCGGGCCACGCGGCCTCTCTAGTCCGGTGTCAGCGTTTAATGGAAACTTCCTGTGTCCCAGGGACTGCGCTCAGATCTCATTCTCATCATCACCTGAGATTTGGCTCTTGGGACCCCGACGGTGCAGGTGAGAGACTGGGCTTTAGAGAGGCTCAGCGACCTGCCCCAAGTCGCCCAGCTAGGGCGTGGGAACGTGGGATTCAAACACGGGCTCCTCTGCCTCTGTGTCTGCTGTCACTTCTGTTACTTCCCACAAAGTCAAATACAAGAAGCGGATTTTGGTTTCTTAATAAAAAGATCGGATACTTTTATTATAATACACCATGGGAAAGAAAACTCCCCCACCTCTACAAAAGTGACATGGAAAAATTTTTTTTTAGATGTTTTTTCCTTGGGTGAAGGCAGGGAAATTTTTCTGAAGGAAAATCTTTCTTTGTATCAATGATGAAATAGTTGGAATTGTTTTAAAATTTTCTGCTCTTTTAAATAGGGTTGCATTTTTTCCTTGCTGCTGAATGAATATTGGCAAAAGGCCTTTGCTGGAAACCCTGTTCCTGGGCACTGGACATGCTTTGCTAACTGGAACCCTATTTTTGGCTCTCCTTTTATTGAGACTTATCTTAGTAAGCGTCCCAGTCATTCATCCATTTGGACAAGCCAGCAATCTGGGAATCTACCCCTCTCTCAACACCCATAGTCAGTTCACTAACCTTTTAAATAAATCTCAGATATATCTACTACTTCCCATCTCTGCCATCGCCACAGAAGAACTATCACGATCTCGTCCCTGGCCCATGTACAGACTTCCAGCTGGTCAATCTACTCCTACTGCCCTTTGGCTGGGCCTCTGCCTATCTCTTCTCCATATGGAGTCTGTTGTTGTTTCCCCAGATCCTTCAGAGATGTCCCTTTGCTCTTAGGATGACATTAAGTCTCCTAACATGGCCTACACAGTTTCTCACCATGTGACCCTTACCTACCTCCCAGCCTCGCCTCACCCCTACTCCCTCATTGTCGGTTACTCTGACCTCCTTGGTCAGCCAGGATATGGTAGATTTAGCTGCATCAACAAACAGCCCCCAGATCTCAGCATCTTAAAAGCACAAAGGTTCATCTATTTCTCATACTGTGTGTCCAACACGTGCCAGCAGTGGCAGGTGCGATGCACGCGCAAGAGAAACAACCCTCAGATGCTCGCGTTCCATTGGCAAGAACAAGTGAGGTGCCCACGTACCTTCCGGGGGGCAGGGAGCACAAGTGCACCCTCTCCCGAGGGGGTGACCGGAGCCAGCGCTGGGGCGTTCTGCTCCATTTCTTCCGCACAGGCCTTGAACTCGTCGATCCGTCTGCCAGGATCCACCTTTCCTCCACCTGGGGGAGTAACTCCGATCTACCCTTTTGATCTCAGCTCAAGCTTTGGGAAGCCTTCCCCGCTGGGCCGAACACACTTATTATGGGCTCTTATAGCAAGATAAATATGTGTAAACCTTGCCGTAACTCTAACTTTCTCTTCGTTTGAGTGACTGAGGAATATCTGTGCCCACATAAGACTGTAAGCTCTACAAAGACAGTGCCAATGTTGATTTTTGCTCACCTGTGTTAGAACAACAAAAACAGCCCAACACATATCACCTGCCAGGCATGGTTCTGAGTGCTTTGCATGGAATAACTCATTAATATTTGCAGTAGCTCTGTGAGGTAAGGTTATTCTGCATTTCATAGGTAAGGAAATTCAGGCAGAGAGGTGAAGTAACGTCCACGCCCACATAGCTCGCACGTGATGTGAGGTCAGGTGCCTTCTGCCATCAGAATCATCCTCTTAACCGCTGCCGTCTAGGGCCTTTCAAGCACCTGGCTGTCCCATGGCACCAGAAGAAGTGCTCAGTCAGTATTTGCTGAGTGAGCTGATGAGACAGTAAAGTGTTGTGTGGCCCGCCCGCAGGCAGAGGCTAGCATGGAGCGATTTTTCTGCAAGTCAGACCTGGAGGGTGTCTTAGAGATCAGCCGGTTTAATCTTCTAACCTTGAGCCTGATAAACCAGCCCGGAGCCAGGGAGGAAGCAGGGTCCGCGTCCTGGATCCCTAGGCGGGGGTGCGTGCGGGTTCATGCTCCTCGCTCATGAGCAGCGAGGCAGACAAGGCCGCTGTGGGGGCTCTTCCAGCGGCCCGGTGGAAACTTCTGTGTGTGTGAACGGTTTGAGTGCAGGGAGTAGATGTACTTTTTTACCTTCCTCTTTCTGTTCTGAAATTAGATTTTCTAGGACAAAAAAAGAATGCCAAAGGTAATGAAATCTCTAGTTACATACACAGTTTAAATTAACAGTATGAGTCAGTGTTCAGAATAGAAATAGCAGCAAAAGCTGACATCCTGGGAAAAAATGACTCAATTAACTGTATGTGCGCTGCCACTCAGTTAAAATTTCCTTGATTTATAACCGGAGACCTATGAAAGTTAAACCCCAAAGGGACTGTGGCAAAATGTGTATCTAGTTACAAGGGTGGCGGGTTTACTGGAGTGGGCTGAGGGTGCTGAGAACCGTTGGCTTCCTCCCGCCTGCTGAGTCCTAGGTGCCCACGGACCTTTCCCGGAGTCACGGTGCACCTCATGGGCAGGGAAACAAGCCAACCACCACTCCGTTTTCTCTCGCCCGGAATCCATGTCTTCAGAACGCAAACTTAACTCCCCCAGGTCCCTGAGAAGGGAGAAGGCCTGTGATGGGTTTCTGCCCAGCAGAAATGCTCTGGGGAAGGCGCTGGGTCAGGCCGCATAGTGTAGAAGGAAGTGCCTCTGAATATGGGCTTTACTATTTTCCCCACCAGAAGAGAAGGGCTCTGATGGCTGGTTCTTTATGCAGATGCAGGGTTTCGCCTTACGGCCACTGAGCATCCCTTGTTCAAAAGGAGAATTGAAAGAACCAAAGCTTGGCAAGAAGGGTGAAAAGAGGAAGCGGGTCCTGAGGCCTCTTGGAGATCTAGCTAGGACGTGGGGGGCGGGGGGCTAGGGTCCCTTTCCTGAGCCTCATCCTCCTGATATCTCTCCTTCTAAGTGCCCATTGTTCTTTCCAGTTTTCCATCTTTTTGAAGAATGTGGGTTTTTCTGACCCATACCCCGCTGGAAACTCAGTGCAGATGGGTCAGCCACATTCCCCAAGACACACAGGTAAGAGAATGGCAAAGCCATGGTCCAAACCCAATATCTCTAGACCCAGGCTCACACATTAGAGACCCTGGGCTCTAGATGTCATCCAGTGGTGGTTCTGGGAGGGAAGCCCAGGTGCCTGACCCTCAGTCTAGTATTTTTCCAAGGCTTCAGTTCTCCTGCCTGGTCTTCCTCCTTCTGCATTCCAGCTTCGCAGAACAGCATCTCGAGAGGTGTGCTGGCTGCTGCTCTGGGGAGGCTGGGCTGTGGGCATGGACTCCCAGGCCCTGCTAGTCACCCTAGAAGGAATTCTTGCTGGTAAAAGGCTCAAATCCATGATGTAAAGCGTTTTCTAACTCACTTGAATGCCATGATCTCAGCTGGGTTGGAATAACTGCAATAAGGAAATTCATTTGGCAAAGGTAAAAGTTAGAAAATGCAGGTTCCTTCATAGCCAGAAGGACTTTAACCAGTAGCGACCGGGTTCCTTTCCCGCATGCTGGACAGTGACGAGCCCCGGATACTGAAGACGTGCAAAGTAGGTAGGTCTTCTTGCCTCCACCTAAGAGATAAAGAAACGGAGATGCAGAGAGGGCAGCTGGTACACCCCAGGCCACACAGTTGATAAGGCAGCTGAGCTTTGAACTCCGGTCTGTGTGGCTCCCAGAGTCCAGTCACTACCAGGCACCTTCTGCCACCTACCGGAGTCAGGACAGGAGCCTCAAACTGGGGGTCACAGTTGTGAGCAAGCAGTAAGAGAAGGGAGGCTGGTGGGACAGACGGCAGGTGAACCCGAGGAGGCTGATGGAATGCCTCCCAGGGTCTCTGATTTTTCCACCTGAAACTAGGAATACAAACTAGCGTGTGGAAGAGACGCGCAGGCTTCTGTCAGGACAGGCCAGTCTATGGAGTTGTGTTTTTATTTTTGGTCAATGAAATATTTAACTTTCCACTTTTTTCTTGAAATATATAGGTTGAAAATTTGTACTTTCTTGAAATTTGCCCTACTGATTGAGTTAAACAGATATAAGCATTTACATATTTATAAAATGTTTACTGGTGCCATGGTGCGTCACCAGCTCTTTGGTTCTGCTAATGGCCAGAGTGCCTCTTCTCCACTGCAGGTCAACAATAATAGCGACGAAGGGCCTGAAAACGCACAAGCATTCTCTGTTTCCAGCTTCTATTTTACGAATAAAACATTGATGCTCTTTTTAAGTTGCCATCACTCATCTGGTAGGTTTTGCAGACAATAACAGTTCATTAGTAATATCTGGTGGGGAAGATGTATGATGCTGTAAATATTTAAAATCAAATCTGAAAAGGAAGACAGAGATGAATGCTTGGGAGGGGCGGGGGTGAGCGTGTGCTCAGGGCCATGGTTTTCGCGGCGGCGCCGCTTGGGCCTGCCATTGTTTACCCTTCCAGGTCCCGTCGAAGGGGACTTGGCCACGGGCTGTACCCAGCCGGCTCCAAAATGGTAGCCATTGAATCCAGTGGCTGCCGCAGCCTGCGGGCCTTCCAACAGTGTCCCCTAGACAAAGATTTCGGTGCAAGCAAGTGGTTTCGAGGATGCTTCAGGAAGCACAGGGAACGGAAAGGTGCCAATGAAGGTAAGCTAGTGAGGGAGTATTGCTGTGGAAAAGGAGACCCCCGTCCCACTGGGAACCCTCTGAGGGGCCTCGTCGAGGGTTCCTTGGGGCCAGGAGAGCACGGGCCACCTTCTGCCAGCGCCTTCTCCTCCCTCATAGAGTGTCGTCCCTAAGGAGCCCATAGGGACCTGCGGGCGGCTGGCGTGCTGGGAGGCCCCTGACGGCCCAGTTGCAATGGATGGGAGCGGAGCCCAGAGCGTGCTGGCGTGGAAGGGACAGCTCACAGAGTGCAGCTAGGGAAGCTGGGACTGGGGTGAACGGGGGCACGGTGGCACCAGGTGATGGACTCAGCCAGGGGAGCAATGGCCATCAGAGGAGGCTGCCCATGAGTGTTGAGAAGTGGCCCAGACAAGGCCTGTCAGTGCCCCTTTTTCTGTCTCCTCCCTCTCAGGCATATTTGGAGGGATCGGAGCCTCCTGGGACTGCCTGGAGAATGTCCTCTCTGTGAGCCCTCCCTCTGTGTCCTTTGTCCCTCACAGAGTCCAGTCCCAGCGCTCAGGTCCAAGACCTCCCCTACCATTCTTCTTTCTAAAGCTCACCCGAACAAGTTTGATTTTTTTGAAGCCCTGCTTTCCACCAAAAAAACCTAATCTGTATTCCGATGTTAATAACTGAGATTGGATGAAAAATGTGTGTTTTTCAATGAAGGATTCCTTGAGTTAAAGTGTTTTAGCTAAAGTATTTCTAAGCTCTCCTCTGGCTCTGATTCATACGTATCAATAAAATCTCCAAATGTCAGGTCAGGGAGGACCTCAGGCCCACTAATTCAGCGCCCTCCATTCACGGAGCTGCAACCCGGGGCAGAGATGGAAAGGGGCTTTCTTGAGGTCATGACTGTCTGACATTGCGACAACCAGGTAAAAGTGGTGTATCATGTTCTTCGAAGGATCCCAGAGCAGGGACAGACCCGTGAGAGAGCTCCTGAGGTCCAGGGGACACAGGGAGTGGGGAAGCAGGTACGGATTCCTGGCCCTCACAGAACAGGGCCCAAGTGCACACTTTCTGCACACCTGCCCTTGCCAGAGGTCCTGGAAAAGTGTCATATTGGATCTTAAGGACATTCCTGGTGGCCTTGGTGCTATCCTTACCCCATTCTGGAATCTGCTTTAAAATGAGGTATGGATAGAGGTCTAGCTGCTAGTTGAATGTCCTTCATGGTGAGATGTTTAGGAATGGAGAGGCAGTGAGTTCTATTTTCTGATGGCCCTCGCTGTCGGATGCCTTCCTTCCGCCTAACCACGAACCCACGGGCTCTGTGCTTAGAGCTAAGGTCAGAAGGCAGCTCCCATTGCAACCTAACGGGTGTCTAAATAGCGCCAGTGCCCATGCTCCTTGCACAGCCTATTTTATTGCCCTCTCGTTCCTCTTCCACTTTGACGGAGGTGATGGCCAGGGGAGGGGTGGGGTCTGGGTGGAGGTGGGTAAATGGGGGGAAATGGGGGACATCTGTAATAGTGTCAACAATGAATTTAAAAAAAAGAAAGTCGTCACTTGACTTCTTAGACTGCAAGACTCACAGGTAGTTGCAGGACTCTGATTAGAGGTCTGACCAGCATAGGGTGGGCAGCCCCTCAGCTTGCCCGGTACTGTATACTTGTGACGCTGGGAAAGTTAGTTAACTTGTGCATATTTACTTGTGTAAATTCAGCCTAAAATCATACTTCTGTATTTGTTTTTTAGCATTATTGTAGTAACACATTTTACCTTAAGTTCAATGGGAAACTTTAGGTTTTTCCTATATGGTTTGCTCTCAGTTCCTAACTCTACCCCGCCCCCCCGGCCCCATTTTATACTTGGGTAAGTGGTGTCTGGGCTCTGAGAAGAGTGTCACTTTGGGCAGATCCAACCACCTGTCTTACATGCTGACTGGATGGTTCTTTAATAACATATTTATCGTATGTAGATGTTTTAATATGATTCAGATAGGATTTGTTATGACATCACATAATCTATCTGAGAAATACACAGGCTTAGCAGAAGAGACCTTTAGCTGACTAGAATTCTCCTGAACACACTGCTGTTCCTGTAATAGGATTCTGCGTGGGCAGGTGGCAGGGGTCGAAGGGATGGGAACCAGTGTTTCTTCTGTCTTGGTGGAAATCAGGGTAGTCTTACGCTTGGTCCAAAGGCCTAAAGGAGGGCTTCATACCAGATGTGTGACCACACAGCAGAGGCCTAAAAAATATGACTTGGAAATTCTAGATCCAGAGATAGTCCTTGGAGAGAGGTCGGGTGGAGAACGGAAATGGTGCGGACCATCTGCCCCTCGAGGAGGCGATCAGCAAATTAACGGGATTGAGAAATCTTGCAATGAAGAAGCACAAGGAACTTTCGCAAATCATGGTTCCTCAGGCCGTACATGATTACACAGACCTTCCCTCTCGCAGAGAACTCCAGCCACATTCGGTAAGACTGCGCTGTACAGACCATTTCTCCCTCTGCCTCAGTTGCCTCATTGGAAGCTTACCAGCATCTGAGTTTGTTCTTCTCATGAGGCTCTACTGAGAGGTCATATCTGAGCCTGTAAATATTACTAAACTCGCCCCTTTCAAGTCATGGTTTGCAAGAATTCAGAAAAACCCAGTCAGACACTGAATAAAGGGTACCCTTTCTTGAAATTCCATGACCTGGTTTAAGATTCCCACGTAAAAACAAAGCATCTGCCCAAGGATTTCGTTATTGCGTTAAGAAAAAATAAATAAAGTGGACATTGTTTTTCTTCCAAGTGGGGATTTTTTCTGTTATTACTGACTCTGGATTACCACCTGCAAGTGTTAGTGGAACAGTCTATGCATTCAGGATGATTCTAGCACGTGCCATGGGTAGAGAAGGGAAATGATAAGCGGTTATTATCCCCAGGGCGCTTACAGTCTAACAAACAGCACCAGTGAGAAATACCCAAACCGTGCCGCCCAGAATACAGCAGCACTTTGAGGGACTAACAACCAAAAGAAGCAATCAGTGATTGGGAGTCGATGGGGAAGATCTCATGGAGTTAGTGGGACTTAAATATAGCTGGGAAGACTGGAAAGAATTTCTAAAACATAAAAGGATAATGGAATTCCAGGCAATAAAAAAGTCAACTCTTGACAAGAGGCCTCTGGGAAAATTCCTCCTCCGAGGGCCTGGGCTACTCCACAGAAATGTCACTGTGTCCGGGGAGTATCTTTGGTGATCAGACCTTCATTAAAGCGGTTGAAGTCTATAAGCCTCAAGTATGAAGCTGGCTGATGCAGCTGGATTACATGTCCGGAGTCAGAATTCCGATGCCAATATATAAATTCAGTAACCGTTGTTTGAAAAGGAAGAGGCTGGCTGACTTTTATTCCTCCACATTTTTTATGGGGACTGGTGAACTCCTGGAGGAGGGGAACTGGGGAACTGTCCTTAGCCAGAGTCAGGACAACGCCCAGCTTGCTCGACAGCCCATAGCCCGCTCTCTGGGGCGGCGGGCGGCTGGTGGGAGCTCTGTCCCGACCCCCGACATCTCATGGGGGTGCTTGTCCTCCCACTGGCTAGACAGGGACGGAGGCCCAGTCTCCATGGGATCCTGTGGGGTATTGGACTGTCCCTGCTCCAGTTTCTTTATATTCAACATGCACAGCTTCTTGCTTAGAGTGTTGGGAAACCACGGCCTGAACTTTCCTCTGACCAGCGACCCTCCCCTCCGTCCACACTAGGGATGGGCAGACAGCAGGAGGCTTTGAAGCTACTTGCCTTCCATCCCTCCCTCGGTATTTTCTTGCCTCTGGTGAAATCCCACTCATCTAAAAACCAAAGACCCTGCTTCCCAGCCTCAGCCCTGGGACTCAAAGGTTAATGTTAGAGTTGGTAAGAGAAAGAAATGGGTTATCTCCAAGTCCCCACTCACCAGCTCTCTTCCCTCCATCTCCTCTTCTCTGCTCCTTGGACCAAATGAGAAAGTGAGCAAACCAAGACTGTGGACCCCACTGAGGACAGGCCCCTGGCCCCGTGCGTTGCTGTTGGGTGGGTGGGTGGGTGGGGCGTCAGAAGGCCAGAACCGCCCGCGAGCGTGCGGGTGCCATCCACGCAAACAGGACCTCCCGCCCTTGAGAGGTTCCCAGCAGAGGCAGAGCGGGCCCGGGAGGACCGGGCGTGAGACATGCAAAGCCCCCGGCACAACGCCCGAAGCCCGGGTGCAGCCCATTAAACGATGCACCTTCTTGTCACCATGATGACTAGAGTCCCGGGATGTGTTGACCTACCTGGGAACAGTCCCCAAATGGCAAGCTGCACTGATTTTAGAATTTGAAATAATATCAGAAGGACACGATTGGAGAAACACCGTTAGATAGTGGCAGCAGGTAAGAAAGGATGGGGCAGGTGTGTGTGCACTGACAACATGCATAATGGGATCACATTGCTGCTTTAAAAACCGAAGCCGCATATAATACATAGCTACCACTCGATGAGCTATTACTGTTTATTTAGTGCTGGGCTAAATGCTTTTAAAAGCATTTAAATGCCCACAACTTTCATGCCCACAACTGTGGCATTGTCATCAAGGCCACTTTACAAATGCAGAAATTGAGGATTAGGGAGGAGAAATGACTTTCCCAGGGTCACACATCCCAGTGGTCTGATTCCAGAGTCCGTTTTAGGAGCGATCCTGAAACATAAGTGCTCACACCTAGGAAAGCACAGGGAGGGACACACACTAGCCTGTCGTCGGTGGTGACACCTGGAGAGTGGAAACGTGGAGATGGAAGGCGAGTCTGGGGCATCCACTTCTTATTATAAGTTCATAGATCGCTTTATACATTTACAACAGATATATATCACTTTTAAAGTTTAGAGAGAGTTTCCTTGGTACAAAAGGACACCTATTATACGATTCCAGGCATGAAATGTTTAGCCCGGTAACGTCCTGGGGCCAGGAAGCAGAGGCCGCCGGGGGCTGGAGTGGGGAGTGGCGAGCTGTTGCTTAAGGGGCGCAGCGCCCCTGCTCGGGCTGCCGGAAGGTTTGGAAGGAGACGGGGTGAAGGCTGTACAGCATTGCAGATATGATTAATGCCCGCGACTTGTACCCTTAAAATGGTTCCAATGGTAAATGTTACATTATGTGTGTTTTGCCACAATTTTTGAAAAGAAGAAAAAGAAATTCTCTGAATTGAAGTCATTTGTATTTTTTTTTTGAAAACTCTCTCTCTCTATTACACTTGTTTCTCTCACTTTTCCTGTACCATGTGGTGTCTCGCAGAGGCATGATGCCCCCCGTGGCCCACAGGGCCATTGAGGTGTAGCTGCGGCCTTGCTGTTTGCACAGGTTTGTGCGTCACTGTCCACGGGTAGGAGGAGGTGCCCCCAAGCGCCAGCTCTTTCACTTCCCCGTGTTGCCTGAAGACATGTAGCTGTGACCAGCTCAGTGTTGGGCAAACGGACCCCCTCGCCTTGTTAGGGTACCTGGGAGTGCCCTGTAAGCGCTGAGAGAGAGAGCGGGCACAGTAATGGGGAGCAACTTACATGCCACATCTGCAAAAGACTGGATTGGGCTGGTCTCCTGAGGTTTTATTACATGAACCAGGCACCCAAATGGAGGATTAGAGAACCAGGAAATTACTCATCTATCCACCCACGCATCCACCTACGTGCCCACCCACCCATCCATCCACCCATCCACCCATCCACCCACCGACATACCCACCCATCCACCCCATCCACCCATCCACCCTCCCACCCACCCACTCATCCACCCCACCCACCCACCCACGTACCCACCCACCTACCCACCCATCCATCCGTGTGTCCATTGTGCATCCACTCTATTAAAACTTTAAAGAGTGCCACCCATAAGCTAGACCCTTGTCCAAATCCTGGGTACTCAGAATCACATTTCTTGTAAGACGCTGTCAGTCAGCGTAGTGTTACGTCACAGAAATTCGAACAGGCATTGGGATCATGGCTTCTCCTCCCCTTACTTTAACTTGCTGTGTGACTTTGGGCAAGTTCCTTCTCTTCTCTGGGCCCGTAAAAGGATTTAGAAGTTGCCCTCCAGCTCTCAAATTCGCTGATTCTGTACATAAAGTGAGTATCAGGCTGTCCACAAACAATTTCTGATGTGTTTGCAAGTCTGTGATCGTGAGCAAGATACACATAATTGAAAGGACGTGTCTCCGTGCTTGCCCCAATGGAAACCGATAAGAGTTGTCGCTGTCCCAGTCAGCATCTGAATGCTTAATGTTGGTAACAACGATAATATCAGGGAAAACATAAAAACTTGCACATATAAAAGGAATATGTGATTATGATTTATAGAATTGAGCTCAAGAGGAGTTGTTCATCTGTGAAAAGATTCTATAAACACCAAATGGAAAGGCATGCTCGGCTTCCCTGCAGATGGCATGGAGGGGTGCCCGGGCATGGGCGGAGATGCTTTCCTGCGGCTCGTGTCTTTCACAAATATTGACCTGTCCTTTACGGTTATATTTCAGAGCGTGAGTAAATCAAAATAAGATGTGTTTTATGGGACTCTCTTGTTTTATTATCTGTCATTTAATTTTTAATACCTAAGTGACACCTGATATATTACCTAATCAGAGGAAGAGAATTATACATTGCATATAATCAGTTATTTTTGCCATATCACTGAAATTAGACTAACAGATGAGGAAAATAAATAAGACGAACTTTAAAAATGAAAATGCTTAGCCTTTGGAATTTTAGTTGACAGCTTTTGAAAATTAAATTATAAGTCAAGTCCTGATAGGTTTCATATCTTCTTTGCAGCCCTGCCGATGATGTATTGCAGCTTTAATGGAATATCATTTATCATCTGATAATAACAAATGTAGTATTTCTGAGCTTGTCATCTCTTCTGTGATGACAAATAGTCCAACTTGTAGTGGTGATAATGGAATTTTATAATGATCTGTCCTAAACTGACTCAACTGCAGCCTGAGCGATTTTTCTTAAATCTCACAATGCCTATTAGGTGTAGATTACAACAGTCAGCGCCTCCCATCGAAGCGCAGGGTCCACCAATGAATCCGGGTTTCAGGCAAACAGCCCAAACGCATCGGATAATAGTTACTTGTTTATCAAAATTATCCTCCTTAGGCTAATAAGAGAACTTGTTGCTGTAGAAAACGGTGAACTATAAAACTTAGAGCATAAAAAGGTGACGAGAGCTCTGTTTATCCCTTAAACAGCAGGTAGCATATTGAGTTTGCAGCTCCACTGGTCCAATCCATCACTCCGTAGAGATTTATTGAATGAAAGCCAAGTGCTGAGAGCACGCGTTAGGGAGCCCAGCCCCCCCATCTTGAAGCAGGATTTATTTTACGTCTTAACTCTCGGCTTGTCTGATATCATCGCCTCGTTGCACCTGCACACTCTATAATCCAGATCACTTGCCCTCTCCACGCTCCTCGGGAACTTTCCACCTGCCCGAGGCATCACAGGGAGCCTCCGTCGGGAGGATCCAGGCTTCTGGAAATATGCTGTGTACCTGTGGCTGAGACGGCACGGCCGTGGTGCTCTGAAGCTGCCCCACAGACGGGCAGTGTCGGCGCCCTGGGGAAGGCGTCCTACACGACACTGAGTGTCCTGCCCTGGCTTTACCCTCCCCTCAGCGGGCCTGCGGTTCTGTCGGTGGTCGCAGCAGGCCCGCATATGACAAAGGGCCTGGCCCACGTGAAGGCCTTTGAAACCGAGGGCGGGCCCAATGGAATAAAGGACAGAGAGCGCTGTTACCCTCGCGGACTGATGAGCGGACGGATGCCTGACAGGCGTGCAGTGTCCACCTGGGGGGACAGACGGGGCCAGGCGGCTGGGACGTCGCGTCGCCGCTCAGCCTTTGACCGGGGCTCGGGTGTCCTGGTGGGTGCGATCTCCCTCCCTTCTTCAGCGCAGCATCACTCCGGCCCCAGCGACAGCGTCTGGCTCCTGCTTTCGCGCCCTGGACTTTCTGGAAATTCCTCCAGGCGTGAGGGTTGCGAGGGGCGCGGTCGCCCCGCAGCTGCAGAGGGGGCGGGCCTTGTGCGCAGGGGAGCCGCGCTCCCCCCCTTCTTGGCCTCCTCAGTGCCTTCGGCTTTTCCCCTTCAGCGTTCCCTCCTGTCCTCTCTCTCCCCTTCTCTGTCCTTTCTTTTCTCTTCCTGCCATTTTCTTTACATAAAGAATCACAAATTAAGAAACCCGTAGGGCTAAGTAAATACAGTAACAGGCTAAAGGGGGCTTAGTGAGTGTCGGCCTCATTTAAAGAATCTCTGTGTCCAGCCAGCTGCCAGAAGGGGAGACCTAGAACCTTTTCAAGAGAAGCCGAAACCCTGGTTTTCACATGGAGACCGTACTTGGAAATATTAGAAACTACCCTGCCTCCGGCAGACTCGTATCCATCCTGCCCAGAGCCCGCCAGGCCCTGACCCGGGCAGGCAGCCGAAGCAGGCCCCTGTGCCCCTTTGGCCGCCGAGTGTCTGTTTTGCTGTTAGAGGGGCTCCCCTCCACCCCAGGCCGGGCTGTGAACTTCCTTCGGCTGAGTGTCAGGGCTGGCCTAGGATGCAGGAGAGGCTCAGGCGGAGGCTTCTGACCTCTCTAACCAGTTCCCACCATTTACAGCCCTGCCCTGGCCTTGCCTTCAGGAGCCCCCTTGCTTTGGGACACTTGGAAATTTTCTAAGTGCCTCGGCCAAGTGCCTGAGCCCGGTTGTGATTTCCATGGGCCTCGCCCTGGTTTCTCACCTTCGGGGCACATGCTGACCTACTTGCTGAGCTCCGCATGTGGGGGTCAGTCGATGGCCTTGCTTCTCGGAAGGTGGCCTGGAAGCTGACTGCTCCTGCTGCTGGCGCTGTTAGTCTCGGTAGGATCACATTGAACATGCACAATCCGATAGTTATAAGCTGTAACTCTAAGTTATAATATACTGTTAAACCGAAGCAATGTATAGTACGTACAAAACACAAAGATTTAGAATATAAATTCTTTAAATGGTCATGTTTGGCTTCAACTCAGCTTCACTGGCTGGGAGAAATCGTGTTTAAGAATGAGCATTCCTAAACTCATTAAACTTTTACCATCTCTTTGTGGTGTTAACACTAACCCCCCCCCCCACACACACACGCACACACACACAGGTAATGCTCTCTCCCATGTACACACTTACTCTGCAGTGTGTGAGCAGGACCCCAGCACTTGCTTGCTCTGTGTAGAAATAAATGATTCCCCCTGTATACCCAGCCTAAAAACACGAAGGGGACATGCAATAAAAATTTGTTAAATGAATAATTTCGAACGCTTGCTGGTACTTCCTTTATTTATTAATTAATTGGTTAGATAATTAAACAAACCTGTCCTCAGGGGTCCAGTGACATTGTTTCCATATAACTTCAAGTCATTCATTACTGTTGTGAGTTTCCACAAAGAGCTAAAATTTTCACTCCTCTCTTGGTCTTGAGGTCTCTACAAAGAAAACGTCAGGGTTCTGAAGCTGCCCCTATCAGGAACCACCCACCTGACCAAAATATAATTCCCACGTATTCTGTTGTTTGGCCTCATGTTGACTGGCCTGACAAAGAGGGAATGTAGGTGGACTGCTGGACCCTTAATGCCTCTTCCTACCCCTAAATGATGCCTGGAATTTCCACCATTAGTGCTTCATTCCATTGACTCGACTCATGCAGGCCCATGACTGTTCAACACGAATGCAGTTGTCTCAGGGATGGGGAGCAATCTGAACACTTTGGTTTGGACTTCCTAAGAGTAAGCTATGTCATAGGAAATGAGCGGGACAATGTGGGTGCTGGCACCTTAGATAGGGAATTAAAGCAGACGCTGAGGCATTGAAGCCAAACATGACCATTTAAACAACTTATATTCTAAATCTTTTTGTTTTGTATGTATGATACATTGCTTAGGTTTAATAGTATATTATAACAGAGTTATAGCTTATAATTATTTAATTATGTATTTTTAATGATTACAAAAACTTACATTAATAAGTTTAATTAAGTATTATATCTTAGGGTTCTCCCAAATGCTGGTCCTTCAAATATCACTTTTATTATTATTGCTATGTCTGTAAACCCCTGTGCTAATATGAGTTATGTGAGTGTTTTAATTTTGGTTTCTGAATGTTAACTCCTATCTTTAACATATGAAAGTTGACTGTGAACACTAATAATTTAAAAAGATAAACATAAATATAATTGAAACATGGGTTATGTAATAACTATGTTTAAAGGAATTTTAAATCAAATTCCTATTTATGAGTTAGCTTTGACCTAAGTAATAAGACCTACAAATTTACAGATTTAATGCACACCCCTCCCCCAGATCATAACTTTGATGTAAGTTTTGTAACACATTAAAATAAGCATATTATTTAACGTCTGAAAATGTATATGACATCTTAAATCATTTTGAGTAGCATTGGGATATGCGTTCCATGCGTGGAAAACACTGTTTCAATTGCCCCTGTGCATGAGTCTGCTATTTAAAGAGATGATACCTGGGAAATGTGCCTTTTTTGGAATTTGTGCACATAGGAGAATGTAATACAGATGGTGGGGACCGGAGGGACCGAGAGCTTAAAAAACTCGAGCTGTATTTCTAGCTCTGCCACAAAAGTTATTGCCGAAGTCCCTTCCCCTCCCTGGCCTCAGTTTCCCCATCTGCCCAATGCCGTGTTGGGGGGGGGGCCCTCAAACCTTTCATCCGTGACCCTCTGGATGGCTTGATTCCCCTGCAGTTAAGTCAAGTGTGCTTAAGTAAGCAAGCCACCTCCGCTCGCCTCATCCAGCCCTTATCTTAATAAGTAATGAGCGTGCCAAGGGCTGACAATGACATATTTTGAAAATAGTTTTAATGCATAGCTGGCAGAGGACCTGTTGGGCGTTGACAAATGACACAAACAGAGAAGATGAGCAGCGTATCAAATATTAAAGCGCAGGGCCCGACGGGCGGGAATGGGGAGCCCACCTGTGCTCACAGGAGCTCCTCGTGCCCGCCGAGGGGACAGGCTTGGCGGCCTCTCCGGGACAGCAGGGCTGGCTCTCGGCGAAATGGACAAGAACCCAACGTTGGATCTGCAGACCCTTGACTTTGCTTTAATTTATTCCTGGAGGATATTTGAGAGTCAAGATTTTTATTTTTTTTTATTTTAAATATATCTTTATTGATTTCAGAGAGAGGAAAGGAGAGGGAGAGAGAGAGATAGAAACATCAATGATGAGAGAGTCACTGATCGGCTGCCGCCTGCAACCCGGGCATGTGCCCTGACCGGGAATCGAACCCCGATCGCCTGGATCCTAGGTCGACGCTCAACCGCTGAGCCACGCCGGCCGGGCAGAGAGTCAAGCTCTTTGAAGTGGACCCTATTGCTCCCTATGTAAATGTTATAAATCAGATTTCTGTTCCCGGATGCTGATTCCTATTGTAAAAGTACAAAATTGACTAGAAAAGGTATTGAAAACCAATAACAAGGTATAAGCATATGCACTCGGAAACACACACTGAGAATGTATTTCTAAATATTTTAATATAGACGCAAAAATGCTTCTTATGGGGGACTTTTTAAACATAAGCCTGATGATGTCTTTTTAAACATTTATACAATAAAATTTAAACCATTTTCCAGTAACTATTTAAGCAGTTTTTGTCAGTCTAAGTGCCTTTGAACTGAGCTCAGAATCAAATTGGTGTTGAGCATGTTCACTGCTGACTTGAAGAAGCTGGGTTTTCCCGTGATGGGTTTTCCCATCGGCATCTCTTGCTCTTCTGTGCCAGTGAGCTCTTGAACAAGTAACCACATTCTAGCTCAGGTAGGTTTACCAGATTTGCAAATAAAAATACAGGAGGTTGAGTTCACTCTGGACTTCAGGTGAACAAAAAATATATTTTTAGTATAAGTATATTCCATGTAAGATCTGAGATATGCGAAAAATTATTTGTTCTTTATGTGATGTAAAAATTTACTGGGCATCCTGTATTTTTTTTCTGGCAACTCTAAACCCAAGGATTGGCAAACTTTTTCTGTAAACGGCCAGATAGTAAGTATTTTAGGCTTTCTAGGTTGTAAATAACTATGAACTCTGCCACAGCCCCAGAAAATGAATAAATAAATGGGCATGACTGTGTTCTAGTGAAACTTTATGGACATTAAAATCTAAATTTTATAAAATTTCCATGTGGCATGAAATATTATTCTTTTTAAAAATTTCCCCCCAATCATTTAAAAATATGAACACCATTGTGACCTTGCAGGCTGCACTGGATAAAAATACTCGGCAGGTCAGCTCTGGGCTGTCTGCCCTGTAAAACCTGTAAAGACACAGCCACTGTCTTGCTCAGTTCTGGCTGCTAATGCAAAGTGCCACAGACTGGGTGGCTCCCCAACAGCAGCTCTGTATTCCTCCCAGTTCTGGAGGCTGGAAGTGTGAGGTGCGGGTGCTGACCGGGCCAGGCCCTGGTGAGGGCTCTGTTCCCCGCTTGCAGATGGCCGTCTCTTGCTGTGTCCTCACACAGTGGCGAGAGGGATAACTAGCTATCTGGCTTCTGTTTATAGAGTCTCATCTCCCTCATGAGGGCTCTCCTCTTATGACCTAATCATCTCCCCAAAGCCCCATCTCAAAATACACCCCATTTGGGATTGGGGTTCCAGCATATGAGTATTGGGGGGCGGGCACAAATGTTCAGTCCACTGCACCTGCCGTCTAAGTGTTTGGAGACAGCACTGACTTCATGGTAAAGTTGTTTGTCAGTTTAAAGCTGTTCTGTGCTCTACGGTGGACATCAGCCACTTTCGGCTCTTAAGCATCTGAAATGCGGTCAGTCAAAATTGAGAGGTGCCAAAACGTCCATAATACACACCAGATTTAAGAAACTTAAAATGGAAGCAAAGAATTTAAATACAGAACGGGGAATCCGAGCAGACCAATTACCAGTAAGGAGATTGGGTCAGTAATCAATAATCTCCTAACAAAGAAGAAGCAGAACCTGATGGCTTTACTGGTGCTTTCTGCCAAACATTTAAAGAAGAACTCACACCAATTCTTCTCAGCTTCTCCCCAAAACAGAGGAAGAGGCAACACTTCCAAACTCATTTTACGTGGCCAGCGTTACGGTGACAGCAAAGCCAGGGCAGTACAGGAAGAGAAAATTACAGGCCAATGTCCCCCCTGAACACAGATGAGAAAATACTCGACAAAATACCAACAAGCCAAATTCAACAATACTTTAAAGGGCTAACTCACCTCGGTCAGGTGGGATTTGTCTGAGGGATGCAAGGAAGGCTCAGCATCCACAAATCAACACGTGATACGCGTCCTATGATCATCTCAACAGATTCAAGAGAAACGGTGGGCGAAACTCAGGGCCCGCGTGTGGGAGAAACTCTCGACACACTGTGAGAGAACCCACCTCAGTATAATCGAGGCCACGCGGGACAGGCCCACAGCTCGCTTCGTATTTAACGGTGAACAGCAGGAATCTTTTCCTCCAAGGTCAGGAACAAGACAAAGATGCTAAGACGTCAAGTCTCCTGTAACCCGGACGATCGCTGAATAGGACGACATGATGGCCCTGTGGGGAAGGGGGGAGGGGGGGAAGGAAGGGGGGAGGGTGAGCACCAGGAGCCGGAGGCAGTGGCCCTTCGTCCCGCAGGAAGGAACCTTCTCTCGGTGGAGCCCCAGCTTGGAGGTCAGGAATGGGCCTCTCTCCCAGGCACCCGCCGCGCCCGCTTCCTTCGGGCGACCTGCGCGGCCTCCTGGAGCTTCCTCCCCTCCTCCTGCCCTTGGGGACCCCAGCTGGTTTACCCCAGGACACTTCCCCAGCAGGCCCCTGAGGCTGGAAGGCGCCCGGCGGGAGGATCGGGCCTGCAGGGCCCCGGCGGGAGCTCGGAGCTCGCTGCGTGGCCTCTGGCTGGGTGGCCTGTGCTGGCTCCAAGCTGTGCGACCGGGAGGATCGGGGACAGGGTTCAGCAGCTGTGCTGCCCCTCACTTCAGAAAGCTTCTGATTGTCCTCACCACTTTCTTTGTTCCACTGGGCCTTGCACCATGACCAAAGCTGGCTGGACTGGACGGTCGCCCGGCCTAAGCTGAGCTAACCCGTCTCTCAAAAATAGGAACGGCGTGGGAAACACAGGCAGGCCCCCCGGGCCCGGGAGCGACGGGCTACGGGGGGGAAGGATCACGAGTCGCAGCATCTGGGCAAACTTGCAAAGGTTTGGAGGAGCAGAAAAAAGAGCCTCAAAAAAGAAGAGTCTACAGAGACAACGGGATAGATTTGCAACGAGAAGCAGAGGCGAGGGGCCAAGCGGTCCCCCAGATACGAGGAAAAAGAAGGGCTGGTGGGTGACTCTCCAGCTCCCATAATGACCAGCTGCATTTCCTCAACTGGGTTTCACAAGATTTTCCCGAATCCTTCCAATAAATACCTTATTGCCAAAGCCAGCCTGAGCGAGTATCTGTTTCTTGGAATAAAGCGATCCTTCAGACTGCGTTGTAAAATCTGATACCGTAGGGAAAAGATAGCCTCACTGGTTTGCGTCCTGGAGTCACTGCCAGTCTTAGGCATATGGCTTAGGGGGTGGAGAGCTCCAGGTCCACATTCTCTCCTCCTCTGCCATGCCATCTGTGGTAAATTACAACATTAGGGAGCCGTTTTGGGGGGTTCAGGATTTGCCTCTTACGAAATTTAGCTCAATGTACTGAAAGAACTAAAATGAGCCCCTCAGAATAATTAGCTTGGAGATTCTTGCACAAGGGGCACACAGGTGAGAGCACAGCTCTGCCAAAATGAGAGTCCAGGCCGGCGTATCTGAGACTGTGCACCCCTCCCTTCAGCTAGGCCACCAGCCGCTCTTCACTGAAACCCTTCCAACAAAATTATTCTTCCTATTTCAATATCTGAGTCTATGTCTGTATCTACACCTACATCTACATCGACATCGACATCTGTATCTGTATCTCTATTTCTATCTCTATCTCTCTATCTCTATCTCTTCTATATCTATATCTATATCATCTATATCATTTATATCTGGGTCGCAAGTATCTATATCTATATATCTATATCTATATCTATATATCTATATCTATATCTATATCTATATCTATATCTATCTATATCATCTATATCCATATCATCTATATCATCTATATCTATATCATCTATATCTATATCTATATCATCTGTATCTATCTATCTGTATCTAAACCTATTCCTATACCTATGCCTCTATCTATATTTATGTCTATATCTAACAAAACCGTACACTTAGGCACCTTCTCTAAGGCCATGGGGGCAGAGGGCCTCCTTTCGAGATGGCGCAGGAGGCACTGGCCATCTGCAGTGAGCAGCGACGGCCAGGGATACTCTCTGGGATTCTTTCTTTCTGAGAAGTTCGACTTCCCCATTTGTGGGAGGGAGACGGCGGGGGAGGTCTTGGTGGCCCACTCAGATGCCTTTGGGTGGGTAGCCTAGAGGAGCAGAGTGGACCAGCTGGGCTCTAGGGCAAACTGGGGAGGCAAGACGCTTAAAAACTTCAAATTATTTTATTAAAGAGAAAGGAGAGGAATGAAAGTTCCGACCCAGCAAACCACCTCTGAAGGGCTGAATCTGTCCAGTGAGGTGCCAGCTTTTGCAGCTAAACCCCGGTCCCTGGTTTCTTCTGGTGCTGAGCGTTCAATGCCTCTAAGTTCGTCTTGGGTGCTTGGAGCACTAGGGGGAACCCGTGGTAAAGACTGAAAATTCTTCCTGGTAATAGGGGGTTATCTGGAACTCCTACTGGGACTGATAACGATGCTGAGTGGGGGGAGAAGTCCAGGTACAGAAGCAGCTCCCTCCCATTCGGTGCCTCCATTTCTTTTTCTGCCTGCTCTGCGGAGCCGTCTGTGATATTCGTGGGCAGCGCCGACGGTTTGGATTCAGTACTCCTGCAGGAGATGGGGACTTGGCAGAGGCCCAGAGAAATGACGTGCAGATAACGCTGTGGCTCCGTGCCAAGCGCAGCCGGATTTGTCACTGAGGATTTCCCATGGTTCGGACCACATGTCCCTGAGGAGCTCAGAGCTGCTCAGTAACGAGCCGATGTCCTTGGCATGCAGGTGGACGGGGGTCGTGCGTTCCCAGTACCAGGCTGACGGCCTTGCCCCCGAGCCCCCCGTTTGCTCAGTGCGAGGCATCTCTCCAGATGGTGCACTGGGCCGGGCACCCTGCGAGAGGCCCCTAAGTACCAGCCCTGCCCCGGCCCAGGACCCCAGTGGCATGTGACTTACAGTCATTCTTGCTGCATTCTTCTTGTCAGTGTCACTAAGAATATTGCCCTAGGATGATGACATTAGCGATCTGAGTAGGGCCCTGGTTTTTATTATTTTTAAGCTAACAGGAATGGTAAATACATTGAGAAAATTCTGGCACCAATTGAGTTTAAATTTTTCATGCAAATTATGCCAAAAAGGAAGTTTTAAATTATGCTATTTTATATTCTGTTTCACCCCCTCTATCTTTCTGCTGCCCAACAGGACAGGCCCAGGTCCAAGCCTTTCACAAACCACTTTCTGTCTGACCCCGATCAGAGTTTCCTCCCAGCAAACCTGAGAACCAGCTGCTGCCGGGTGCGTGTCCCCAGCACACCCGGGCCCGAGAGGCCCTTCTCCGGGGGCCAGCTGTCGTGAGTGAGGAGAGGAAAGGTGTCAGTCCCGCTCGGAAAGCCTGTGACTTAGGGGGACAGGACCCCGTCCTTGTCGTCCCCTCCCGAGCAGGCTGCTGGGCGGGGGGCGCTGGCCGGCCTCCCCATGAGAGCGCTTTGCTCCTGCTGGGTGAGGCCGGTCCACCTGGGGCCAGCTTTGCTTTGTCCCAGTCTGTTCCATTGCCGCTGTGACACGATGCTCGCTGCAGGTAGCGAGTTACACGGCGGAGGGGCAGGGGCTTCAGGTGTCCCCCTGAGGTTCGGAAAGGGTTTTAGGGAGCCTCCAAGTTGAAGCTGGTGGGTCAGCCGGGAGGAAGGCCAGTCGGCCCGTCGCTGTCGTCCGGGGGGAGGGGGGGCGGCTGCTTTGCACGCACACGAGGGAGGCGAGGCCTTAGCTGCTGACCTGCCTGCCAGGGTGTCGCCTGTTCGTTACCCCCCCCCCCCCCCCGGCGGGTGTAATGGGGAGAAAGCCTCAAGCACTGTATTTTGTGCTCTATTTTCCTCCATCTGAATTCTGAATTCATTCCCCTCCGTCTTAGTGATAACTCACATGTGTGGGTCGCAGAACCACTCTAAAGACATCATGATGTCACTTGGAGAAAGGGGGCCCCGGGGAGCTTGACCGGCTTGGCCAGCAGGCCCTGTCAGTAGCTGGTGGAGGCCGACACGCCCCACAGCATCCTTCTGGCTGGCACACAAAGTCCCAGTCTAAATATACTCTTAGGTGGTCACCTGCATTGGTGCGCATCGGCAGGTCCTTCGGCCTTGCGGCGGGTGCTGTTGAGGGCAGGGTGTCAGGCGGGGCCTGGGCTGGTGGGAGGGCTGGAGCCACTGCTGAGTGAGCAAGGGGGTCCCTGCTCCCCAGAGGCTGGGCGTGAGCATCACGAAGGCTTTAGACCCTGGGTCTCAGCCTTACTGCCCCCTCCCCTCAGCACCCATGACAGACGATTAGCTCAAGAGGGACACCCCTCCCGAAGCCCACCCAGGTGTATGTATCCAGGACTAATATTTCATAATATTAGCTGGTGTTTTGTTCTGAACCTTCTATGAACCCTTGCATCCTATCACTTAAGAATTTTGCTTTCATGGCTCCCAAACCATGTCACACACAAGAGGAAGGTGTTTTCGCTTTTGGTAATTGGAAGAATAGGTGGTAAGCTCTAGCAGAGATGTTAGGTTCCAAGCCTTGGAAATGTGTCCCTACTTGGACATCCAAGCAGACCTCTGCTCAAACATACCCTTTCTCACCACCCAATGTGAAATCACGTCCCTCCTCTCCACCCCTCTTTCCTCTCTCCACTCCCCTCTGAGATCGTTTTGTGCACAATTTCCTCGTGGGATGGTGTCGTTGTCTCCAGGTTGTGAGCCCCACGGGGCAGGCACCTGGTCAACCTCCTGCACTGGGGTATCGTCAGTGCCCAGAGTAGGCCTGGCACAGAGAAGCACCTCAACAGATACTGATTAACTTTACGAATGGGGTGAATTTGACGCTGGTGGGTCTTTGAGCAAAGGCCTTGCTCTCTGCCACAGAAATCGGGTCCTGGGGTAATCGGGGTGTGGGATGGGTGTGGTCGCATGGAAACCTCACACAGATTAGGAAATCTGAAAGCAAGAGAGAGCCGTGCCCCTTCCCAGGCAGAGGCCGAGGAGGGTGAAGTTTCCAGAGTGGAACTGACTGCGTGGAGTGTCTGGGCGGACACCCCGCTGTGGTGGGAAGGAGGCAGGAGGGTGCTCCCTCAGGGGCGCTGGAGCCCTGTGGTTTGGCTGAGATTGCTGATGGGTTGGCAGGCTTTGGGGCTGTGAATGGACCACCGGACAGGCCCGAGGAACTTTCCGTGGGCACCATCTTGGATATAGGACAACCCTGAGGATGAGAGCTGCATCCCACCCCTTCCTAAACTCCCCCACACATGGGCCCTTCTACCCCCCTTCCCCACCCAAGGGAGTCAGGGGGACAGAGCAGCTCTGACTCAACTGAAAAGAAGTTTACACCACTTGGTGAAATGGGGTCTGTATAGGAACAGCTAAGAAAAAAGTACACTTACAGTTCTCACTTATCTGTGTCTATGGACTGAAATTTGTATTCCTGACACGGACAGCTCTTCACAGCTGTGTCTCCACCACTTTCTCTGCTACTCATGGTTTGCAAGTAAAGAGAGATTTTGTTATGGGCATAAATTTGGACCCACTCTCATTTATTTCTAAAAAGTACTTAATTCACACATTTCCGTAATCTGGCTTTCACGATGCCCACAGCAACCGATTGTGAAAGTGTGTTGCAGACCTTCTGCTATGAGAGTGGGGAAGGTGCCTGTTGTGAGGGGGGAGCCCCGGGCGCGAATCAGAAGACCTGGGTGCTGGGTTTGGCTTTGCCAACCCTTAGCCGTGGGCTCCTGGCACGTTCCTTCCCTTCTCTGGGCTTCGGATGACCATGAGAAGGAAATGGGTCGTCAGTGGTGTGCGTGGTCGTGACTGCAGGCCAGCTGGGCTGTTCTTTGCCTCATGGTTTTTCTTTAATTCAACTAAGAATTTGAACATTTCCGCTTTGTTGCTTGAGAGCGTCAGTGTGAGGAGCAGTAGGCTGGGTGGACTTTAAGTGTCCTTTCTCTCTCTGACATTCTGGCCTGGCCCTGTGACTCTAGCAGGGAGGAACTGAGCCCCTTCCAAGCTCCCCGTGGGCAGAGAGCCTTTTCAACCCCCTGCTCGAACACTGGGGGAGCTGCCGTCTTTTGTTCCCAAGGCATGGCGGTCGCCACAGGTGACTGTTTTTAAATGGATAGGTTCTTAGAAAATATTTGACAACCTCACCTCTGTTAAGTGTTCCCCCAAGGGATTTCAGTTGGGTCCCTGTTTTCTTGTTGCTTATAATTTACCGCTTCCAAAGTGCCACTTACCTTCCCGGGGTGATGAAAGAAATGAATGGAAGAGCAGCCGGGGCGGCCAGCCGGCCACTAGAGGGCAGCAGAGTAGTGAGGATCGGGGTTCGGGGGGCTTTGCGCGCCGAAGTGTTGACATGTAACTTGGCAATTGAATAATTTTTGATACTGTCCTGACACATAAACACCTAGAAGCAGGTTTTCAAAGGTTATTTGCACACTAAAAGAGGAATTAACAAAACGAACTTGCATGCCAAAAGTAATTTTCAATATTCTACAAAGAACCGTGGCCTCATTATGAGATTGCTTTTAGAGAATATTCGGCTATCGTTAACTGGGCGTATTAAACCTAACAGGCAAACATGCGCTCAAAATAAACCAGGGCGAGTGGACCTAGAAAAGTAGATCCAGCGACTAATAAACATTTCTGCTGGGATTTGGGGGCCGACCAACTCACCCCGGAGGAGAAATTTGGTTTTAAGTGATTTTTCTATGCTGCTCAGGCCTCAGTAGGTACTTCCCGATTTGTGGTCCTAACATGGTTAAACCACTGTACACAACCTACATGGTTGTGTGTGTTATTGTGGTAATTTATTTTTAGGCTATTACTCTACTTTCAGCATAAAAAGTCAGCAAATTAGCAGAGTTTATTCCACTGACATCCTCACACCTTGAGAAATAGCCCATTTGTATTATCACGGTTTGATATATTTCCCATTTGCTGAGCTTCTTTGGCAAGTTGGCATTTTAATTTAATTATACTTTTTGCTAATGGTCTTTATTTTTCAGTGTCTGCGTGTAAAACGCCCGTAGCTTTGATTACCCCCACCCTCCTTCCTCGCAGTGCCAAGCTGTAGTGCAAATTTATAAACTGACAAAATTCAGCGTAAAACTCGGGGAGGTGAAATAAGGAATTTATCAAGAAATCCTGCTTGATCCATGAGGCATTTTCCTCACTTGCAGAGTGTGGCCCCATCCTGCACACACTTAGCCCCTGGCCTTGGTGTCACTAGCAGGAACTGAGGGACAAGTGTCCCGGGCGAGAGAGGGACAGGATCTCCCCTCAGGGTCTCTTTTGTGCCTCGGGGATCTAGCAGCAGCAGCACCAGCAGCGTTTCCTTGGCTCCTTGGCAGTGTTGGCAGCTGGTACGGTGGCTGGTCGAGGAGGCACGTGGCTCTCCTGGAAGACCGCAGGCTGGCGCTCGGGCCTGGACGGGGCCCTTCCCGGGCCTGCAGGGCTGCATTGCTGCATTGCTGCATTGCTGCATTGCTGCACTTAGGAGCAAAGAGGAGCTAATGGGTGGAGGGACCCAGAGAGGCGAGCGCACCCACCCGCCTCCCGTTCGCCCGCGTGCGCTGTCCCCGGAGGCGGAGGCCCGACTGGAAGGCCTCCATTGATTCAATAATAGCCTTCAAAGGGAAAAAGGGGAGGAAGGAGCTGCCAGATTAAACAGACGCATCGATCGCGCTGTGCTTTCCGATCTCAGAAATGCTAAGAGGCGGAAAACAAAGGCTGGTTGTAAAACCTCGGAAATTCAGGGTATTTAGTTGTGACAGGTATTTTTAAGGCGAAGCCGGCTCTCAGAGCGTCCCAGGGTGCGCCCGGCGTCTGGAACCTGTGGCTCCAGGGCCCGCCCCGCCCGGCCCGGCCCGGCCGGAGGGGAGGGCAGCCGGGCTGGGCTCTGAGCACAGGTGAGGGAAGGGCCCGAGCGGCGTCCGGGCAGCCCGGCTGCTGTCGCTGTGGCGTCTGCTCGTTCAGGTACTCTCTTGACTCAGTTGGATTTTCACACGGGAGCCCCACCCTCACCTGCCCGCATCGGCCCCTGGCACCGTCACCAGCCTGTGGGCTGGAGGATGTGCCGTGTGGACAAAACCCAGGTTATTGAATCGGTTCAGCGAAGCCCGGGACCCTTTCCTGGCCTGTTCTTGAAAAGACAGCCGCCCGCCCGGCTGACAGTGAGGGGGACAGGGGGCCTCTGGCGGTGGGGGGTCTCCAGGGAAGCAGGGGGGGGGCTGGGGCGGGGTGCATGTGACTGCATGAGGAAGATCGTGGGGACACCGGGCCCGGGCCCCAGACCTCGGGGAGAGTGGAGCAGGTCCCAGCCGCCGGAAGACGCTGGGAAGGACACCCGACTGCGGGGCCGAAGGGCCGAGCGCGTCAGGTGCCTTCCTCGGGGGGCCTATCAAACAGGGTGCACATGTAAACTGGCACAGTGAGCCCCGCTGCTGAGGGTCCTTCGCGCAGGCATCGGGGGACGGGGCTCCCAGCCGCTCTCTGGTCTTCGCTCTCCCTTCTCCGCGTGGAAGTCCTGCCCTTGTCTAGCTGTTAGCTGCGGCCGGCTGCCTCCTGGAGGAGACGCGGGCGCTCCCGGCCCCTCCAGTCGCCCCGCGCTGCTGGCCCGAATGAGTGAAATCCTTCTGCCGCATGAGAGGTGGGATGTAGGGTCGGGGAGTCGCGGGGGGCAGGCCGTGTGGAGCGGGCGAGGTCTGCGGCAGGACCGGAGTCTCTGGCGTGGGGAACGGACAGAGCGGGCAGGGGGACCCGGGGAAGCTGGGCGACCGGCGAGGCCCAGCCAGGGAGGGCCGGCGGGCAGGGCCGGAGGGGAAGGGAGCCCTCGATTCTGACATATCTGTAAAGCGTGGGGATTGATGTGGGCGTGGCAAAAACGCCAAGAGGAGAGGGAGGTGATGCCAAGGTGTTGCCCGAGCAAAGGGAAGAAGTGTTGCCATTTTTTGATACGGGGATAATATTTATTTAAACAAAATGCAAAGCATCAGCTTTGTACCAGTGGAAAGAGGAAACCGGCGCTGTTAGGGATGGACTGAGGCTGACCGACAGAGAGCAGACAAGAATTCCCAAGAAGATGTAGGAGAGAGAAAGGAGAGGAGAGAAATGGAAGAGCGGAGTCAACCCCCTTGGTAAACGCACGGCTGTCCAGTGGGCTGGCCAGGATTCTGCTCGGCCTGGGAGGACCTCGGCATTGAATTATTATCAGTTATTTTCGTGTGTGTGGCCCCCTCATTCATGCCATCGTAAGTGTTTGATAACAGGGTCCTAACTGTCTGGCGGGGGCAGCCATGGAGCCCAAACTTAACTCGTTATGTGAACCTGATCCACCCGATCATCGGAGGGGGGTGCCTGGGAGGAAGCGCCCTTACTTTCCCTGGGACGGACCTTCAGATTATGTTCTTTGTGCCCCTTTGCCCTCAGAACAGCAAGTCTCTCGTGTTCTCGCCCTGAGAAGGCGCCGTGTGGGTGCCGCGTCCTTGCCGACGTCCTCGTCCAGCCTAGGCCTCTAGGAGGGGGAACGCTCCGGGCAGGGCTTTCCTCCTAAAGAGTGTGACCTCAGCGTGCCGGGACCTCGAAGAAAAGACAGCAGGCTGCAGTTAGAGCCCCTGGCCTCTCTTTGTCTTGTTTTTGGTGGGTCGCGGCTGGGATGGTTAGGGTCTGGGAGAAGTCTGGGGGAGACAACTGAATATTTTACAAACCACAGAAAATCCACGTTGGCTCCTCCGTTCACGTGCACTGGGAGGGAGATGGGGCAGCTGGAGGGATTTAGTGATCAACACCCGTGGTACCTGCTCAAAATCAATCAATAAAAAGATTCCAATTCCTTCTTAGGTCCTGACTTTGCTGTTCAGTGATTGCTTAAATAGATGCCCCATCGGCCCTGGTGCACTTCTCTCCCTTTAAGGGCTTGGTGGAGAAAACAAGGGAGCAGACTCCCCTTGGGTTCCAGGTCCGCCAGGGCCGGCTCCTCGCCGCTGATGGCCGGGACGCCTCTTGGGCCCGACATCTGGCCTAGCGGGCGTTCCGTGCATGGAGAAAAGAATGGCCGACCCAGGTGCAGGAGTCACAGCATCACCAGGCCTCCCTGGCTGGGAGAGCGGGGGACTCAGGAGGAGGCTGTCCTGGGGGAAGGGGGGGCTGTTTGGTCTGCAGGGCCTTCGCTATTTGAGCCTGGTGGGTGTTGGCTGCCAGAGGCAGATCCAAAAAGCCAGTCTCCCTCCAGCTGGAGAAATCCGCCTGCCTTTGAAATAGAGATGCGAGAGCACCCAGGGCCTGATTTTTCTGCAACAGAGATAAGGGGTCAAACAGAAGAGACAGAAAGTCTGTTTTCTGTGCACCCTCAGCCTCCATACCTTTGCACCTAAAAGGTATTCAGCACACAGATGTCTTTACAGTTTCCTATAGTACTGCTGGGGATTGAGTTATGTCTCCAAAATGAAATGCAGGAGTCCTAAGCCTCAGTACCTCGGGTATGAGCGTTTGGAGACTGGGTCTTCACAAAGGTAATTAAGTTGAGGACATTTGGGTGAGCCCTGACCTGATATGACTGGAAACTGGACACAGAGACAGACACGCACAGAGAAAAGAGTGTCGAGACACAGAGAGAAGACAGCCATCCCCCCGGGCCACGGAGAGAGCCCGAGAACAGATCATTTCCTCAAGGAGTCAGAAGGAACCAACTGTGAGACACTACATTTCTGTTGTTCAGGCCACCCGTCTGTGGCACTTTGTTAGGATAGCCCTAGAAAACTGATGTAGTTGCCTATGGCGTTTACTACATGCGTTGGGTCATTCCACGGACTCCTTCCAACATATCTCCATTGGGTGGTTGACATAATGTTTAGCTATGTAGGCCACAGTCTGTGGTGTTAAGGTCATAGACACAGACAAGTGGAATAGACTCTATAGGATGGTTTGTAATCAGCAATTCAGGCTGGGCTCATTGAGTATTTTTCCACTGATCCTGTCCAGGGTCACATGTGACTTCAGTCCCAGTGGCTCGACCTTGGCTGGCAAGTCTGAGATGACTTCATTCATAAGTCTGGTGGCTGGTACTGGCTGTGACAGCCAGTACAGTCACGACCTCCCACCTTCGAGGAGGCTAGCCTGGGCTTCTCTGCATGGCAGTTTTAGGGTTCCAGGAGCTTTATTTGCATTCTTAATGATTTCCCAGAAGTTAAACTGCTAAGTCCAGGGGCCTGCATCATTTTAAGGCTTTGCCTGGGTCTTCCCAAAAATGTATGTTCTTTCAATAGATATTATGACCAGGTGTTATCTACCTAGTCATTTTCCCTTTGTCGATGGTTTTTATAACTCATAATCACGTGTAGGAAAAAAGCCACGCTCTCTACCTGACTGCGTTCAATCAAGTCCTAAATCCCGCAGAGTGAGTGGAAATGCAATTCGGTGCCCCTCTCCCCAAGGAGCAGGGGACCGCGGTGCGTTCGGCAGGCTCATCCCTGTTATTAAACATAGCCTGATGTTTCTATCTGGAGAAGGGAAGGGACAGGCATTTTTACTTTAATTAAATTATCGTAGAATGAAAACCAGGCAACTTGTCTGCAATTTCCTTTGTTCAGGAAAACCATGCATTTCTGTAATTTCTACATGTGTCTCAAATGCAATTGGAGCCCCTTTTCATTTAAAATCTGAGAAGCAAGTTTATGTAAGCCCTGGCTGCCATTTTGTCTTGACAGCCTGATAGGACATTATTTAACCCAGCATCTGTCCCGGCATTTTCCATTAGTTGCCACATTGGTCGGGGTCAGCGTGGTGACAGAGCAGCAAGCTTCAGAGGCCAGGCCGTTTCACGTCCGAGAGCTGCGTGCAGGGGGCTGCCGTCTGCTTGTCCCACACCCTTCAAACGGAAGGACAGACACAAAGCCAACAGCAGAGTTTCTTGGGGACTCCTGGTATCTTCCCCCAATAGTCTGCTTCTCCCCAAATTATCTTTTAAGAGAGACAGACAGACATAAGCTAAGTATTAAGTAGTTATGTTTCAATATCATTTATCAGTCAAGTGAGAAAGGGAATAAAGAGCCGAGCCTCTGAAAGGGACTGTGGAATCCAGATGCTTCAGTAAAGGTTCTGAGAGCTGACCCCGCGATCCTCTCACCCACCCACGGGGGCGACAGGAAGGTTGGGGAGGCCGGGAGGTGTTCCTCTGGCTGCTGGATGGCTGCTTCCCAAGGGCCTACATTCCAAGTGATGGTCTGAGCTAAGCTGTCTTTCTGTTTCCCATGGAATTGATCGCATCTGTTTCGTCACCGGTGGGCAAAGGTTAAAATAAACAGGCAGACAGAAAATACCGCACTTCACCCCAAAGCCTTTATTCAGTGTGTCTTTAAAATCCCACTGGCATCTTTCATCAGCGAGGGGTTGAAATAGTCTAGGTGTGGCGGGCCCAGGGGTGTAAATTCCGGCCCAAGCTCGGCCACAGCCAGCGAGGTGACAGGCAGGTCACTGAGCCTCAGGTGTGCTCCTCTGTAAGAATGAGAAACCCATCTTCTGTTTTATGGGACTATTATGGTATGGATTGATTATAATTTCATATAAAGTGAGTGACAAAGTCAGGCACAGGGTAGGCTTGAATTAATAATTGCACTTATTAGTACATTATTTTACTACGCCATGCCTTTTTATATAGTTAGATATTATTATTCCTATTTTAGGCATAATGAAAACAGAGAGGAGAGGAAACCTCCCAGGTTCACGCTCCAGCTCCAGAAAGTCACTCAGGACCTGATCTCACACAGACACCGGCCGTGAGCTTCATATGGTTGGTTAGACTAACGAGGCTGAAAGGACCAAGACCTCTTTGGGCTCAAACACAGCACTGTATTTTTTGCTTTTTAGATTCATCATGGAAATGAGCAAGACCAGGTTTAATAAAGCTCCCTGTCCCCATGACTGTAGACACTGGCTGTAAGATTCAAAATCAATTCCAGGACACTGGCCTCTACTGTACCACAGGCCACCTTTGTCTACTCTGGCTCTTCTCGAACAGTCGCCCTAATGTGCAGCCAGCAGACCAGATACAGCGTTTTTACCCGCTCGCTCCTGCGGCCCGACGCAGGCTGCTTCTCTCAGCTACAGCGGCAGGAGGCAGACCTGCCCCGGAGTGTGGCGAGCAACGTTTCAGATCCTCAGGGCTGGGTTCGTGACTGTCCTTAGGGATATTTGTTTCTACTTCAAACACAGGTACTTTTCTTTTGAAAAGTCAGAGCACACAATCTGCAAAACCAGACCCCCGGCGCCATTCCCAGATGCGCCGCACCCCTGGCCGCTGGCACCGTCCATCGCCTCACTGCCAGGTGGGTCTTCCTCTGACTCTTCAAAACCACTCTCCATCCAAGAGATGTGACTCTGTCCTTTCGTGGGGAGGCAGTCCAGTCTGTCCCACACTCAGGAGGCTAATGACAAGAGGCGGGAGCTGAACGGGTGGAAGGTGGTAGGATGCGGGGAGAGTCAAATCCCGTTTGGCTGCGAGATGACTTTCAGGCCCATAGATATGCCTTCCCAACTCTAAGTCATGGCATTTTTCAATCAAAAGCCACAGTAGCATCCTTAGCTTACATTACAAGTTTGAAATGAAATCTTTAAAAAAGATGTATGTGTTAGGAGGGTGTCCGTGTTGGAGGCGACACGGTGTTCAGGCCGGAGGAGGGCAGAGCAGTTGGTCAAAGTGCGACTGTTGGGGCCGGGGAAGTATGGGGGCTTTTAGACAGGGAATGGCTAGGCCGGGGGCTCTTAGCGATTTGTCTTTGCTAAAATCCTCCGTGCTGGTTTTGTATTACTAGACAGGCGCTGCTAGTTACCCAGGCCCTTCCTCCTTGTAAAAACCCCACGGCATTTCCCAGCCCGCAGTGGGCCGTGTTCCCTCTCTTAGACCCCTGGCCGCTTGAGGCAGCACATGGCTCAACCACGACCAATGAGACAGAAATCAAGAAGTTTGGGGAAAGCTCTCTCTTTCCTGACATGAGTACTGTCCTTCTAGAGTCTCCCTTCTTTTTCTTCCTGCCTAGAACAGCGTGGAGGCCGGGGTGTGGAGACAGAGCAGCCACCCTGTGACCGTGAGGCGGTAAGCATATGGGCAAACGCCTGCTAGGAGGAGGCGGAGTGTCCGAAAGGAAGTCTGGGCCTCCGCCCTGAGCCCCAGCGCAGCCCCCGCCTGCCGCCCACGCACTCCTACCTATGAGGAGCCGTGTTTCGTTATTTGAACTAAATGCATTCCTAACTGAAACCATTGATAACACCAAGCAATAACTGCATTTGTTAGGCTAAGAGGGGCTGCTCTAAACAACCACCACCAAACATCACTTTATAGTAAAAGTTCATTTGTCACTCACATGAAGTCATCATAATGCTTGATCAGCAGAGAACTCTTGTCTATAAATAGCAATTTAGGGGTTCTCTCTCCTTCTATCTGGCAATTCTGCCCTCTGGTTTTCAAAGTTGCCCTGTGTGTGGACTCCAGCCGGTGGAGTGGGAGGAGAGAGAACTGTGGGATGAGGTGTTGGCACTGAGAGGGTCTGTGTCCTAGAAGTGGCACATGTCGCCTCTCCCCTCTTTCCATGGACCAGAACTCAGTCGTCAGGCACAGTGACCGCATGTGAGCCTGGTGGTGCAGTCTGTGGGCCAAGGGGGAAGAGAAGATGGGTTTGGTGAAAAACTAACGGGCACCGTGGCAACCAAAAGCCACACCTAGCCTGCCACTGCTTCCTCCCTGGGTGCAGCATTGGAGTTCGAGGGGTGAGCTGGCACCTCGTGCTCCATGATGTGACTCACAGGCTAGTCCTTCCCTGGTATTAAGCTGATGGGATGTGACCAGGCCTGTGGCCTTCCGTCATCCGATGAGGAAGAGGAGAGGGGAGGGGAGGGTGGCAGGGTCTGCGCGTAGACATTAATTTCCCTGTTAGACTTGGAGTGAGCAGCATTGGGGGGAAGAGAGGAATAACAATTATTTAAATTTCTTAACCTTCAAAACCACAAACTGTATCCCATAAAATTATAAATAGGATATAAAAGCAGCAGCTCTTTGTTTAGCTGAGGTTCTTCGCTGATCTCATTGCCGCAAAGGGGATGGAGCACGGCGGTTATACACTCAGACCTGGGTTGGAATCTGGCTCGGTCACACAGTGCATCTCCGACTTTGGGCAAATTCCTTCGTCGCTCTGAGCCTTGGTTTCTTAATCTGTGGAAAAGAGTCAGTGAGAGTGATTGGCTCATAGGGATGCTGAGAACATTGCATGAGATGAGCTGTAAAGCTCGCAGTACAGAGCCTGACCTATGGCGAATATTCGATGGACGTGATATGATGATGATGAAGGTGGTGATGATGTTGAATTATAAAATACTTTATTTAGTTCAAGAAGCACTTAAGTGCCAAAAGTCAACTTAGCCTTTCTTTTTTTTAAATTTTATTTTATTGTGGTAAGAACACTTACTCTCAGGTCTACCCTCTGCACTAATTTCTAAGCGTACAGTGTTGCTGGTTACAGGGACAGTGCTGTACAGCGGGTCCCCACAGCGCCTCATCCTGCCCGACTGAGACCTTGTGCCTTGATTAGCAGCTCCCCACCTCTCCCTCCCCCCACCCCTGGCAACCATCATTCCACCCTTTGGGTCTATGAATTTTACTATTTTAGATCCCTCATACAATACTTGTTTTTCTGTGACTGGCTTGTTTCTCTTAGCATAATATCCTTAAAGTTCATTCATGTTGTTGTAGATTGCAGAATTCCCTTATTTTTAGAGACTGCATAGTATTCAATTGCATATATATATGTTATATATAAAGGTTTATATATATATATATATATATATATCCTTTCCTTTATCCATTCATCTGTTGATGGATATTTAGATTGTTTCCACATGTTGGCTATTGTGAATTATGTTGCAGTTAACATGGGCCTGTTGATATCTCTTTGATATCCTGATTTCCATTTTTTAAAATAAATACCCAGAAATGGAGTTGCAATTAAAAAGCTTCTGCACAGCAAAGGAAACCTTCAACAGAATGGGAGAAAATATTTGCAAACCACATAGCTGATAAGAGATTAATCTCCAAAAAAGTAAGGAACTTTTGCAATTCAATAGCAAAAAACTAATACCTAGATTTAAAAATGGAGTAAGGATTTGAAAAAAACCACAACATAAAAAAAAAAAAAAATACCCATTTCTCCAAAGAAGACATACAAATGGCCAATAAGTATATGAAAAAAATCCTCAGCATCACTAGTCATGAGGGAAATGTGAATCAAAACCACAGTGGGGTGTCACCTCACACCTGTCAGTGGCTGATAGAGAAAAACGAAGGACAAGTATTGGCATGTGGAGAAATCGGCATCCTTGCACGCTGTCGGTGGGACTGCGAAATGGTGCAGTTACTACGGAAAACAGTGAGGCGGTTCCTCCAAAAATTAAAAATAGGACTATTATATGATGCAGCAATTCCATGTCTGGGTATTTATCCAAAAGAATTGTTATTGAAGATTTACGATCCGTCAGCCTGGCGTGTCCAGAGGCGGCCTCTAGGTGGCGCAGGAGCGGAGATCAGCTGGGCACCCAGCTGGGCAGCTGGGACGAGGCCGCTCATTCCCGGGCCCGGAACCTCCCGGTGGGACTGTAGCCAGTCGAACGGAGGGATATGGAAAAGCTTCTCCCTCTCCTCCAGCTCTGTGGGTTCATGTGTCTTTGGAGTGGGAACGGCTGGCCATTCCTTGGTTGTTTCCTAAAACAATTTCAGCTTCGAATCTAATTTAAACCCAGCGAGACAGCACATGTTAAGCACGCACGGCATTGCTTACTGTACATTCCATGCTCGGTAAGAGCAGTTCCCCTTTCTCTCTCCCTCTAATAGGCAAAGACTATCTCCCTCTGGTTCTCTCCTCATTAGCATGGTCAGCGGGCAGCAAACTTCCAAAATTTATGTAGTTGCTTAGTAAATTTGTCGGAGGTCAGCAAAGCTCTCCTGGTCTGTTGCATTTATCTGAAAGGCTGTTGGATATAGAGATCCCAAGTCTGGGCCCTGGACTGGCACAGGTTTGGGTTTGGAGCCCAGCTCAGCCGGGAAGTGTGTGCTCTCGAACATGCCATTCAAACATCTGTACAGTAGGGATGATGCATCAGTTATTTGAGGGAGTGAATGTGAAATGCCCACCACATGTAGGCGTTCAACCCATGACACGTCCCTTCCCCCTATTCAACAATGTTTATTTAACCCCCAATTCACCCCTACATTGCATTTTTCAGAATGATTCTTCCTCAATGCCATGGCTATGGGGGTGGGAGAGCATCCACAGGACACTTTGCTTTCCATCAAAACCAACCTTTCCTACTCCCTTGCCCTCAAGACCCTGTCTTCTCTTCTGCTTGTGATGAGTTAGTGGGATGAACTAAACACAGCCAGAGTGCCCGGCTGGCATGGCTCAGAGTTTGAGCATCAACCTAGGATCCGGGAGATTGCGGTTCGATTCCCGGTCAGAGCACATGCCCCAGTTGTGGGCTTGATCCCCGGTGGGAGGTGTGCAGGAGGCAGCAGATCTATGACTCTCATCATTGATGTTTCTATCTCTCTCTCTCCCTCTCTCTTCCTCTCTCTGAAATCAATAAATACATATTTAAAATAAAATAAAAATTTTTAAACAGACAGAGTGAGCTGGCCAACTAGACTTCCTAAGGCGGTTAGTGGCGGTGAGGCCTGAGTGCAAGTCCTCCCTGGCCAGCTGAGTTGTCTGGGACAAGCCATGCCCCATCTCAGCTCTAGCTCCCCCTCCTCGCCTACCATGTAAAGAGGTGGACGAGTCATCACCATTTGTCCTTCTTAGTCTATGCTTTTCATGTGTGAAAAGGTGGCTACTATGAGCAGCAAGAGAGGCCATGAGACCATGTCTTCCCTAGAGGCGGGGGTGAGCCTGCATACTCATGCACTGGACAGTTTCTCAGCCTTCATGGAGAGCCGTCCTGCTCCGATGCGTGAAGACACATATCCTCTGAATCGCCAAGTTAGTCCTGAAGGGCAGTGTGGACTCTGAAACATGGATGCCCTGGGAAAGCTGATAATTTGGTGCCTCTTTAAACATGTTTTTTGTTTTTTTTTTAATAAGATTTAAAAAATATATATATATCTTTATTGATTTCAGAGAGAGGAAAAGAGAGGGAGAGAGAGAGATAGAAACATCAATGATGAGAGAGTCACTGATCAAGTCCGCAACCGGGCATGTGCCCTGACCGGGAATCGAACCCTGATCGCCTGGATCCTAGGTCGACGCTCAACCGCTGAGCCACGCCTGGCCGGGCTAAACATGTTCTTGACATACTTGTGTATGCAGTGCATGAGTGAAAATTTTATTTATCTAAGAATGAAGATTAATTACAAGTATAAAATTCACATGGGTGGGCAAAAGTAGGTTTCCAGTTGTTCGTATGGAAAATAATAATAAATAATAATGTAAGAATAAACTCTGTATTTCGCGTACTCACAGCTGTAAAATTACTTTTGCCCACCTGTATACCTCTGCCTTCATGTTCAGATGAGGAGCTTATTAAGGCCCTAAAAATGATCTTTCTTGAAAATATTTGTTTATCAAAAATACAGATAAATATAAAGAAAAAACACAAAAGTTGTTTATAATTTCACCACCCACATAAACTCGGGTGATCCAAAAAATAAGAGTATGTGTGTACAACTAGAAAATGTGAACAGTTCAGGAAGGAACCTGGTGAAAGGGAGACCCTTCCCCAGCCCCCTTCACTCTGCTAGCAGTTCTCTGTGAGGCCTGCAGAAACCGCCCGTGTCTGCCAGCACACGTGTGTGCGTGCACACACATGCAGACACGTTAATTGTGGAAAAGAAGCATCATGAATTCTTTACTTCCACTGAATATAATCCTGTATTTCAATTTTTTCATTTCACAGTGTTTCTGTTACTTTAAACTGTATGAAGTTGGTCCCTTCCAGTCAGCAGCATAAAGGTAATTTATGTGTATATACTTTCTAAGTTTTTGTTCAAGCTGTGTCTAAAGTTTTTTTAATCTGGCCTTTCTGGTGGTGAAATTTTTTAATATCCCTTGTCCTCTCCTAAGTTCTTTTGTGCAATTTTCTAAATCAGACGTCTTCTTGGGAGGCATATTAAAAGAGTTTAAAATTTGGATAATAAAATAAATTGCTCATTTCCTGTAAACAGCATTCCAGCATGCATCATTCAGTTTCAGAATTATCCTGATTACAACTGCTGACTTTGGGTAGCTAGGGGCTCTCTGTTCCTGGGCTTGGTGACATAGTAGTTGTATTTGGGGCGGGGGGGGGGGGCTGGAAATCAGTGGAACTTTCAGAGAAGATTTTTGTTTGTTTTGTTTTAATCTCCAATTATGGGAACTGTCCACTTTTGTAGGACCAATTTATGTTTTGCCAGCTCTGTAAGGAGCCTTGTGTGGAACCCTAAATGAACTGGAAACACGCTGGCAATCAGCATCGGTGGTGTCCTGCCCTTTGCAGAAAGCTCACTATGGCAACTGCATTGTTAATCTGACCTTAATCAGAGCCTCCTGAAGAGCAGGGGTAACTGAAGCCTTTTTCTTTGATTCTATGGGGCGAGGGTGAGTCCGATGCAGAAGTTCTTGGAAGCATCCAGATTGCGCTGGGGAGCGAGCGGAGAACAGGCCAGAAGAAGGCGATACGGTGTCTGCGCTCGGGAAGCGCGACGCCACAGGCCCTGCGCCGGCTCTTGCCGAACAGCGACGGGGCGCTGAGGGCCCGCTGTCATATCAGGGCTGCGGTGGGACCGCCACGGCTCTCATCGCCGCCGCCTCCCACCACCCTGTGACAACCTGAGAGTGTCCTCCTAAGAGCGGGACCAGGGAAGAAAACACTAACAACACAAACCGTGTCACGTAAAATTACAAGTCAGTTCGTAAACTCGCAGTCCCTGACCCCACCGTGTGCGTTTCCTGACGCGGGCGCTCGGAGCGGGCGCGCGCAACAGGTAATGAAGGGGCTTTACAGAGATGGTTAACGGGGGCCTCCGCTTTTTATTAGACTCATTTCGTTAATCCCTAAAATTAAGGAATTCCAGGTGTAGGGAGCCAAGTATGCAAATGACTTCCTTCCGCCTAGCTGCTGATTTCATAAAAGGTCCTCAAACAGAGAAATAAAACACGCAGAATGGGAAAGCTTTATGGCGCAGTCGAGAATATTGTGCCTTTAAATAGTTCAGACAAGCAGTGCGTGCTGTAAATTTGCCACAGAGACAAATTTGTGCAAAGCTATAAAAAGAGCAAAAGTGAAGCTGAGGCGGGGAGGCTGGGGTGGCGGGCGGGGGACGCTCAGGGCCTCGGTGGCCAAGGCTCTGTTGACTCAGCTGAGGCGGCCGCTGGGGGGGCGCCGGTGGGGAGCTGGGAGCGCGGGGCCGGCTCAGTGACACGGAAACAGATGGAGCAAGAAAAATGGAGACATTTTTATACCAGTGGAGGCTGAAAGCACTGCTTTTCCCTGGTGATCTAGCCGTAGGGGTTGCCAAACGATAGCCGGGGGCCAAATCCAGCCAACTACCTGCTTTCCTGTGGCCCAACGGCTAAGAATCGTTTTTGCATTTTCAAGTAGTTGAAATAAAAAGAAGTACATTTCACGATGTGTAAAAATTATATAAAATGCAAAGTTCAGTGTCCATAAATAAAGTTTTATGGGAATGTGGCGTGTACGATCTATGGCCTAATGTATTTACAGAAGAGCCTTGTACAGGGGAAGTCTGAAGACCCCTATTCCAGAGCAGTGGTTCTCAAAGTGTGGCCTCCACGCAGCAGCATTAACAGCACCCGAGAACCCGTTTGAAGTGCGGACCTACCGATTCAGAAACTCCAGGCGCAAGTCCAGAAGTGTGTGCTGGAACGAGCACCGGTCCCCTCCCCAGGCAATCCCGATGCACACTCAGGTTTGAGAACCACTTCTGTAGGGTGACTCCACGGTCAGACCTAAAGCAACCCTGACTGTCAAATGCTCACGAGAGTGGGCACAGGGTCCTCATGAATGGGGGGCATCCTTGGCAGGGATAGTTACAACCACAGCGGTACCCTGGGCTGCCACCTGGCTGCCTGCCCCTTAGAAAGCTCTGCTTAAGCAAAGCAGGAGGACTGACTATTGTTGGAGGGGCAGCCACTCCACACTTTACAGATGGGGCAATAAATGACTTGTGGAAGAAACAGCCTTCAAGTATGGGGTCTGTGTGGCCTCACCCTGTGTGTTTTTTCCCTGGTCCCACGGTACCCTTGAATGAAGCAAACTTACAGATCCTCAGGGACTCACCTGGCTTCAGGCTCCAGGGAATTACAGGGAGCAGCGAAGGGGATTTGGAGTTCACGGCCTGCTAAGCACGGCGTCTGCTCTCTGAGCTGGCATTCTGAAGAGAAGTATTTTACAAAATGCAGGGAAATCAGTTGTCTCTCTGGGAAAATGTCTGGTTATTTACAGTATTTATACGTATAGAGTGCAAAATATTCTATTGTGAAAATATCGAGATAACAACTGCTTGGGGAGCATTTTCAGTGAAATATTTACTTGGGAGAACAGGGAACATGTCTAACGATAAAAAAAATCGTAGGCGCATCTGGGTGAACATTATTTAGCTGCAAGTGTTTGCTTAGATATTTTTAATATACATTTATGCACTTTAGATTTATTTTATTGGGTGAAATAAGGACTTTGGGGAGAAGAGCTGGGGCATAGATTTTTAAATGTTCTGGGCAAATAAATACAGCCTCTGGTACACGGTGATGCTCCCAGCTGCTTTCGTGTGACGGATTATCCTGATGGCCTTCGTTTTATTGTAGTGCTAAAGTAATGGGTCTGTCTGGAACAGTTTGCTGACAGATGAGAGCCTTGGCCTGTCACTGAAATCCCAAGAATTTAAAGGGAAATACATAGCAACTCACCTGGCCTCCCACTTATTACCTGCAGTAAATGGGTGTGCATGGGGATTGACTGGCATTTATTTTAACTTTCAAAGAAGAGATATCATCTCTGTTTCTGCAGAGACCGGAGGTGCAGATGGCAGGTGACTGTCTGCAGTCATGCTGCGGGCACATTAATTAGATTTCCTGCTTTTCTAGCAGAAGATCGCTTCACTCAGACAGGTCCTCTTGCAGCTCACACATGGGGCGTTTTTATAGAAGATGTGAGGCTAAGACCCTGGACAGAGAATCTTCTCCTGCTATGTTTTTATGTTTGTTTGTTTGTTTTACTTTTTATTTTTTAAGTGATTCTAGACCTATGAAAAGTTGCAAAACCAGTACAGTACAGAGAATTCCCATGTACCATTCACCCCGCTTTCCCCAATGTGAATACCTGACGTAACTATAATACATTATCAAAACCTGGAAATTGATATTGTTGCAAAAGTAATAACTAGAATACTGGCTTTATGGAGTATCACCTATTTTTATATGCACTCACGTGTGTGTGTTGTTCTGTAAAATATGATGGCATGTATGGATTGCCGGCTGTGTTTTCAATCATTCAGTAATAGCAGCAATCATAATATTGCTTGTAGCTTTTAGGTGAGAGAAATAATAGCATCCAAAATATTTTGCATCTTTTATCCCATCTTTACAACCTCTCTGTCATCGGGGTGGGCGTGGACTCTGATACCGTGAGCGCTTGAGGTGTCCAACCCGCTCTTTATTCCCCAGGAGATGAGATGTGGTCAGAAGAAACATGCAGTGGAGTCACCATGGTAGATACTGTGCGTGTTGTCCAATGAATCGCGTTGTCATCCACGTTTGGGCCCATGGAAGGTGGCACCTCCCCTCCCTCTTGAGTTTAGGCGTGGCCATGTGACTTGCTTTGGCAAGTGGCATGAGAGCAGAGGCCTTCTCTAACCTTCTTCTTCCCCTGCCAAGGGGACCGTGGAGGTGACACAGGGGGGGACCACGCACCCAAAGCTCCCGGAACATCGAGCCTTCGCATGGGGGATAACTCAACCCCGCATAACTCGGCCACCAACGGATCTGCCTTGAGTGGAAACTAAACTTTCTGGGGTGAGGTTGAGGCGTGGGTGTCACGGTCCCCTAACCTGGCCCTTCCTGACTGGTGCAGTGCTACGATGATGCGATCCTGGGAGAAGAGGGGCCGATGGCTGCCATTCCCCGTGGCATGGTCTCCCTAGAATCGTTTGCTCTGCCCTGGGAGAAACTGCTCTTCCACAGCCGATGGGGTGACACAGGCCTCGTGTGCCTTCCTGCTCAGAAGGTGTCTTCTCCCATCTCCCTTTGCCTCACCTTAGAAGACAGAGCAGGACCCGGGTGAGGCCCCACCTCCTCCCGAGTCTGAGACTGACTGGTCTGGAGGTCTCTTCATTTCCCCGTCTGCGGCTTGTTTGCTGTTTCTTTTAAAAACATATCTTTATTGATTTCAGAGAAGGAAAGGAGAGGGAGAGAGAGATAGAAACATCAATGATGAGAGAGTCATTGATCGGCTGCCTCCTGCACGCCCCCGGCTAGGGATCGAGCCTGCAACCCGGGCTTGTGCCCTGACCGGGAATTGAACCCCGATCGCCTGGATCCTAGGTCGACACTCAACCGCTGGGCCACTCCCGGGCACTTGTTTGCTGTTTTATGAACTCTTCAAAGCCCGGAACTTCTGGGGCTCTGATTCTCCACCGATATGCATGAAATCTAGGGATGGTTTCGAAGAAAAGACAAAGCATGCTTCGCCCTGCACTGGTGTAAAGGAGGGAGGGGGTTTCTAGGCCCCTCACTGGTTTTAGGTGAAGGAAAAGATGCCTTCCAGGCTGAGAGGGGCCTGGAGGCCTCTCCCATGTCGCAGGAGTTCCCCTCCTGCCGTGGTTCTCTCTCTGACCATCACGAGCTGCAGCTCAGATAGCTGCCTTACTGGAATCGTCCCACTCAGCTCTCCCACACGCACTGAAACGCACTTACATCTGTATCTCAAAGGGGAACGGTGGTGCTTATGCCAGTGGAGGAAATGCTGATGGTGCCCGCATCAGCGAGCGATCAATATTTTTCACATGAGATTCTCGCGTCTCCCAGGCAAAGACCCTTTTGGTCCGGGCACAGCCAGCTGTGGCTACAGTGACACTGTGGTCCTGCGCATTGGGCACGCCACTCGGACACCTACACTGCACATTAAGCTTACCCTGGGCACAAAGTGGGTGCTCCACGGTGCTGCTGTGTTTATCCACAGGCAGCAAAGAAACCCTTTCTGAGCTGACCGGCCACACCAGGCACCACCTCAGCCAAAGCTAGAGGCAGAGCTGGCAGCGCTGATTCTTACCACCCGGCCCAGGGTGTGGACCGGGACTCCTTGCGGGGGAAAGTCCAGCTGCAGAAGCTAACTTCTGGGTTCGAAACTGCAAGGATGCCCAACGCAAAGGTGGGGAAGGGAGCAGGTGGAATGGAGGGTGGCCGCACTTAGAGCACCGAGACCCACCTTACTGTGGCCAGTGTGGGGACTAAATGCCGGGAACGGAAACGCAGGCCTCACAGTGTCGCTGCGCTCCTGTTAGGAAGGAAGGGGTTCAGCTGAGAGGTGGTGGCAGTGTGCTGACCTTCGGGGCCGGCCTCCCCTCGCTGAGTGGCCCTCGCCCTTGGGAATCCTGCATGTCCAGGGCACTGTGTTGACGGGCCTTGTGGACTGTTACAGTCAGGCCGTGAGCACCACGGGACACAGTAGAACCAAGTGCTGTGTCTTATTTTTTATTTTTTATGTTTTACTTGTTATAAAAATAATAAGTGCACAACACATAAAAATTAAACGATAAAAACAAATACAAAAAATATAAAAGTTGCTTATAATGACAAAAAATAGGTAACTTTTATTAATATGTTGATATAGGTACCATCAAAGTTATGTATAAGATGTAATAAAATTGGTGTCATACTGAATATACATTATTGTGTGTGTTTTTTCACTAAACAATGCAGTGTAAGCTATTTACTCGTATCATTACCTAATCTCCAAGATTAATTAAATGTCTACATAATAGTTCATTTGTTTGCTTTCTTTAAATTCACTTACTCATTTATTGGACAAATATTTGCTGGGGCCTGGCTGAGCCCTGGAAAGACAAGGTAAGGAGAGATGCCCTCAGCGTACCCACTTCTCTACTCTCAGGGTCCACGGGCACTCAGGGCCCTCCCACAGCCACCCGAGGTCCTGTGGGGAGGGGCTCATGACCCCTGCACTTGGAGTCGACCTGCTTGTACTTTGGATTTTCCGGCATTCAGCTTGCTGCAGGCAAATTGGAAGCGGCTGCTGTGGCCGCCTGCGGGGTGAGGCCTGGCGCCCTGATGCCCGGCTCCGATCGATGGATCGATGAGAAGGTGCGGGCAACGAGCAGGCCCCTCTGCTCTGGGTGCTCGCTATTCATGGAGCCGCGTCCCGGTTTCCTTCCAGCTCGGTGCTGCTCCCTGGGCCCGGCCATTTATCTTTGACAAACTCTCCACCCGAAGGTGTCCCCGAACCCCAGTGCAGCCCATGGGTCCCAGACCTGTGACTGGGGCAGGCTCACAGGGGTGGCTGAAGGGCCCATGTCAGGGAGCGCCAGCACTTACAGTGGGAAACAGGGCCCACCGTGGCCTAAGTTTGGTGCACAGCGAAGGACTGGTTGAGCTCCACATCCGTGACATGAGTATAATTGGCTTTTTGGGAAATTTCACTATTGCTGCTCTACATTCCCTTGGGGCCTGGGTGCTTTCTCTGCCGTCTGGTGGGCACAGCTGCCCAGAGCCCTGCACTTTCAAGTAAGTTATTGCAAAGGCTCATATCTTTAATTCTTGGGAATGCAGAATTCATCATTTTGTTGTTGTTGGTTTGTTGGTTTGTTGGTTCTTTGTCCATAAGTGTGATGCGAAAAGTAACGGGTCAGTTTTCACGGAGGCCCTGCAAAGGTAACGTCAGCTGTGCAATGTGGCGTTTCCATTCCGGGGGCAGGAGGGGGCCTTGGCTCTCCTTTCCATATGAGACTAGCTCCTAGTGGAACCTTTAGAAGTCCTCAGTCAGGACTTAAAAGTGCTGACGCCCTGCCCCCCCAAAGTGGCCTACGTCTTGGCCCTGCCATAGATAATTACAAGATTTTTTTGAGGCTGCCATTTGGTGGCTTTCCAGGCGGGCCAGCAAAGCAACACAACACAGTCCAGGTGGGAGTTGTGGAAGTGGGTGGCTTTGGCTGGAGAGGCCTTTGTGTAGACTGCCATCCAGGCGAGTCTGCCTCACTCCTGCCTCTTCTGTTTCCTTCCCTGTCTGCTGGTCCCAACCAATATCCTCCCTGATTTTGAGTTAGAATTGAGGTCTAAAGGATGAGGGAGTTGGGGGTACAGGCAAGGTCACATGACACTCCTGCTTCCAGCTCATTAGTTGCATGACCACATCTATCTGCAGGGGAGGCTAGGACGTGCAGTGCCCAGCTTGGTGGCCAGGTGCTCAACATTTTCTCTTTGCAAGTAAGGGCACATGAGTATTGGAGAGTGCATGTTTGCTCAGGCGGCCATAGCAAAGCATCACAGACTATGTGGCCTAAGCAATAGAAGTTTATTTTCTCACAGTGTTGGAGGCTAGAAGTCTAAGATCAAGGTGTTGTCAGAGTTTATTTTTTCTGAGACCTCTCTCCTTGGCTTGTAGATGTCCACGTGCTCTTGCATGGTCTTTTCTCTGTGCCCTAATCTTGCCTTCTTCTGAGGATGCCAGTTGTACTGGATTAGGGCCCACCCGTATGACCTCGCTTACCCTTAATTGACACTTTAAAGGCCCTATCTCCACATGACTATTCTGAGATGCTGGCGATGAGGGTTTCAACATGTGAATTTGGGAGAGGGCACAATTCAACCCACAACAGGGAGGAGCTAGGAATCTCTGCCACTAGCTGCTGCATCTCGGTCCACACATCAGCCAAATCTGCGTATTCTCATTGCCAGTTAGACTGAAGGCTCCCTAACGGCAGCAGGGATGGCTTTTGACCTTCATTCCCTCCGTCACACTCGATGCAGCGCTGCGCACTCCTGAGGATGCTCAGTGAGTGCAGTTGGCTGCGTACCAGTGGCAGTGATCATGATAGAGAGCATTGTGGTGAAACAAAACAGGGCAGTTATAGATAAATATAACTATGTAGATAGTAAGGTTTGAATTGAGCAGAAAATACATATTTTTCTTTAACTCATTCATACATTCATTCATTCATTCATTCATGTACATTGTTAAACAATTGCCCACTGGGTACCTATTACGCACCATGTTTGTTACAGGAGTCGGGGATACCACCGATGACCAACACTTTGTTCTTCCAGAACTCATATTCTGGAGAGAGAAAGCGACAAGTGAATTAATTAACAAGATATTACAGGGTTGTGATAATGGCCATTCAAGATAAAAGCAACACAATTTGATAATTAGTTTGAGAACCACATTTAGGAAGAGTTTGCTGTCAAGACAGCACTGAAGGTGAGACCCTGGGTTGAGAAGGAACCGGCCATTGGAAGGGTCGCAGAGGGAAGAGCAGGGGCAAGGGCCTGAGCTGGGAACCAGCACTGTGTCTGAGAAACAGAAAGAAGGCCATGGGGCCGTAGCATGGTGAGGGGGTGGCAGAAGGTGGGAGCAGCTGAAGCTGGAGGTTGGTAGGGTGAGAACGCGCAGGGCCTTGGAGGTCAAAGCAAAGGTCTGGATTTTACTCTAAAGCAAAGAAGTGATGTCCTCTGATTACAATCATGGATTTACCACTGATGACTTCTGATGTGATAGGACACAAGTGCTTCGAAGGCCATCACTCTTTCCAGTGATTTTAGTGGGCTGAATAATTTAATTCCCTGGCTTGCGGTGAGAACATAGATGGGTTACAAGATCCAGAAGACATTGGATACAATAAAATGCCTGCAGTGCTAGGCTTCTGCTGAGTGCAGTTAAAGGCCTAGTGAGATCTGTCTGGGCCTCAGAATTTTGATTATTACGAACATCAGCTCTTGTTGTCCAGCTAAAGATTGAGTTGAATCTGCAAAGATCTCGAGACAGATCTTAGAAACTACTTTCAAAAAATATACACCCAGCTATAATTATAGAACATTTATTTTATATATTCATATGTACTTATACAATTATTTTAAAACTTATTTCTTGACAGGACTTTCTTACCTTTACCAGATAAGCCCCTTCTTGTAAAAGTGCTGGGAAGAGTTCTCATAAACCGAGCCCTTGAAGGGTTTGGATGCTGGTGACTGAGAATTCACTGTGTTGTAATTAGAGAACTGGCCACGGCAATTGGCTGCAGAGAATTATAGGAACACCAACTAACGCTGCAACAATTATGCCCCAGCAATTAGCAACCCAATAAAGCAGCAGACCTCATTGATATAGCTGCCCTGCTTAGCAAAAATACTGGAAAACAAACACTCTACGAAACAAATAACACCTAACTAGCTGTCAGGAGAGGCAACGTGGACTTGGTTGCAGCAGGAAGCCTGAGAGCAGCCAGCCTGGGCCGAGAGGCGCATTTCCTCCTGAGTCCTGGACGGCTGCCTGACAGCCGGGTGGCCAACCGACGGCAGCCGGCTCCGGGGCCTGGTGTGCGTGAGGTTCCGTCCTACGGTAACGGGTGCGGTAGTTTCATCTTGCAGTTGAAGCTGAGGCCCAGGGATTACACCAACTGAAGTGCCGGAGCCTTGACTGGACCAGAACTTAAATTAGCCCGAGAGTGTGAGTCTGGAAAACTAGGCTGGAGCCTCTGTTGCTGCCCAAGGAGTCCCCGCCCCGCAGCCCCCCGCCCGCCTAATTGGTTGCCGTGGGCGGTAGAGGCCTGCTGTAAGTTTAAGTCCTCTTGACAGACACAAACTGTTTAAAGCATGTTTGAAAAAATAAAAAAAATACAGCATGTTTGAAGATGTTCGCTCACCACTCGCTTTTTGCCGTTTGGTGCTCAGCAACCTGTAGTGGCTCTGTGACCTCAGGATGCAGGCGCAGAAACGGAGGCAGGCCGAGGTGGCGGGACTCGGTCGGGATGTCCGTGAACTGGGCGCATCCTGTCTTCCCCGGACTCTTCGATGGACTCACTGCCCACTCATCACCGTGGTCCCCACCCGCCCTCTGCTCCGGAACTCATCCGGCCCCCTCTCCTGGCTCCCATTTGCCACGCCTGTGCCTGTCCTCCGCTGCGCCTGGTCCCCCTTGCCCTGTCCCCGCTCCTCACCAGGCTGGCTGCCACTCTCCTGAAGTCCTCGGGCTCAGAGGAATGGCCCTGCCCTCCCGCTGTGGCCAGCCCTCTGCTTTCCCTTGCGGGCACACCCCACATCCCTGCAGGGAGCAGAGCCCGCGGCACTTCAGGGCTCGGGCTCGCGCCACCCTGTGACCCTGGTGAGCTAGTTAAGCCTCAGAGCCTCGGATTCTTCCTCCGCAGCATGTAAGGACCCACAGCATCGCCTCTGGCTGGCGGGGAGCCTCTCATGCAATCATGTCTGGTGCTGCTGTGTTTCCCCAGCAAGGCCGCCTGCATGTTGGTGACATGATTGAACTATGCCTGGTACATTGGGGTGCTCAACACATAACAGCTATTACTGCTAACAGAAAGCTCTGTCCCCCTGCCCTGCCCAACGACGCAGGGCCATCCTGCACCCAGGGGTGGAATGGGAAGGGAGCCAGCCCTGTGAGGACAAACACCGTGCCTGCCTTTTTCCTTGTGTATCCCCAGCATCTAGCCCAGCTCTTGGAAAATTACAATAATAATTACAAGAGGAAAAGTGCACATTTGCTGAGCACATGCTAATTGCTAGGTACTACCGTAGGCAATTTATCTCTGATATTTAATCCGCCCAAGGGGTCTCTGGGAAAGTTCTTTTCTTTCCCCAGTTTATAGAACGAGAAGCTGAACTTCAGAGAGGTCGCATAATTTGCCTTGAATCACACAGTTAGTGGCAGTAAAGCCGGAATTCAAAGTGAGAATGGTCTGACTGTCAGCCTGGGCTTTAACCACGGAATATGCTGCTTCAGGGAGTAGTGAAGGAAGGAGGGAGGGAAGCGAGAAAGGAAGGAGAGGACACCCTCTGGAGTCCCAGCCCAGCATAAGTACTAGTTCTTCAACGTGGCCGCACGCTGGAGTCATTTGGCTGACTTAAAGAAATACTGATGCCTGGGTCTCACCCCCAGAGGTTCTGTTTTAACTGGACTGGTCTACAGCCTGGTCATCAGGGCTGTGAAAGCTCCCAGGGGCTTGGAGAGTGAGGGCAAGGTTGAGACCCTCTGCCTTACTGGGGCACATTCCCTTGTCCTCTGAGGTGGCCGGAGAGCACTTTCATTAGCACACGTGAGCAGCACCTGAGGTCTCCGAATGGTGGCTGCAGGTGCACTGGGCTCTGACGGGGCCAGAGTGCATTGAGGGCGGACGCTGTGGTTGATGTAGAAGCCAGAGGGGCACGGAGTTCTGGAAGCGGGGTTTATTACAGTCCAAATGACAAAACCTCCTGTGCTGACTGCATGCAGACAGTGCTCAGGCTGTGGGACGGGTCGGCGCAGTCCCTTCTGGTGAGTGTTCCCCGCACTATGGTGACAGGGCACCTTGTGTCTGGGATTTCCTCCGCGATGACTTTTCCAGATTGCCCCAGGCTGGTTCCCTGATCTGCCTCCAGGCCTGGCTCGCTGAGGCTGTGCAGCTTTTCGTGGGCTGGGCCTGGGATTCCGGGTCAGGTTGGGCAGACCTGGGGCTTGGCACAAGGAGGGGAGAAAGAGCTGCCTGTTAACAGGTGTCTGAACCACCGTGGGAGTTGCTGGAGTTACTCGGGCTGCAACATCAAGGGCAACATCATTTCCTTTGATTCAGGAAGGAAGGGGACTTTCTTTTATGTGAGTTGGTGAATGTTCCTCAGGTTCACTGCCAAGCCTGGAACTGGAGTCTGGTCTATAATTTCCCAATTGCACTCAACGTGGAGTCCAGGGGTGGGGAACATTTGGCTCATGGGTCAAAATCAATTGGTCAGGCCCTGCCAAGGGAACCATAGGCGGGACTCAAAATTTAATAAATCCAGGAGCTTTTTCATAGCTAATTTTTAAGTTGATAACTGCGTATGGCCCTTGAATGATGTTATAAATATCCAAATGGACCTTGGCAGAGATAAATTTCCCCATCCCTGTGTAGATTGTCTGCATACCACCTCTTGGCTACCACAGATTCATCGGCATGCAGGAGATCTGCCCTTCGCAAAAAGAAACAAAAATAATCCAACGAAAATAGCCATTCTTCTCACTGGGACCAGCCATCAACTCAGAATGTTCTTGAAGCTCATAATAAAAGCAGCTGTTTGTGTGGCTTGTGTCCCAGGTCTTGTGCCAAGTGCTTTACATCGTTAGCTCCTCTGAGCCTCACTTGTTCTCTGACTGGTAGATAATATCCCCATTTTATAGTAAAGTAACTTGAGGTTCAGAGATGTTAAAATAAATTGCTCAAGGTCAGAGAGCTTATGAGCAGCTAAAGCAGGATCTGGACTTAGTTCTGCCAAAATGTGTGTGCTCAGCGGCCCCATTGCACTGCCTGTCAGAGTACAGGCTCAACTCTATCTGCCTCTGAATTTCTGGCCCCTTGTGCAGAATCTGACGCCTGGAAGACCCACACTAGTGTTTGCAGAGTGGATGGATGGATGGATGGATGGATGGGTGGATGTGTGGATGAGTGAATGAACAGATGAATCCATTATACCCTTGTGACCTCAATTCTTCATTTGCCAAATGGAGGTTGTAAGGACAAGAGAAATGATACATGTGACAAAGCTTTAAAGAGTATGGGAACATCCTACATCGTAAGGCTCCTAATATTAATCAAAGCACTCAGAATTATGTCAAAAGGATAAAATTTCTCATTACAGCTATTCAAAATTTGTCCATTCTTGCCTTTATTCATTCGCTTATTTACTGATTAACCCCCCAAAATAACAATGATGAGACATCAGCTATGAAGGCTCTAGAAAAGTTTCCAGATGAGAGAGGGATGAGCTGAGAGGAGGTTCCATTCCAGAACGTTCTTCTTGCTCACGTAATTCAGCGCCTGTGGGGACTGGAGGACCTGAAGCTGGAAAGGAATTCTGAGACTCTGTGTGCAATGCCCTGAGCTGGAGATGAGGGGCTCGGAGGAGTTTAACCGAAGTCCCAGAGGAAGCCGTGCAGAGCCGCAGGGAGGCCCGAGGTGCGCCGCTCCCCTCGCGCTTGCTGGGCCGGGAGCTGGCTGAGCCTCCGCTCTGCGAGCCAAGGGCGGCCCGGCAGCCGCAGGCCTGCCGCCGGCCTGGCAGGCCAACAACCGCGTGATTGATGGCTCCTCCACTTTTGTCATTTATTTGCCTTGTTTTTTTCCTTCCCCCAACAGAGCTGATAAGGAAGGTTTTGCTAGAGAATCATGTACCTCTTCTCTTTTTTTCCCTTTGACTGGTGAGACGCCGTTCTCATTACTCCAGCCGCTTTTCAAGGGTAAGCAGTCCTGCATTATTTAGCACCTAAGCTGGGCCTTGAAGGAGACTCGGCAGAGCTCGCTTGCTGTTGGGGGTGCTGTTCTCCGTTCTCTTGGTCCCAGTGAGTCAGTTGTCTACTCGGGCGACCATTTCCATCTGATCTGATTGGGGATTTTTTTGCTCGTGACACCGAGCAAAATTGGGGAGTTGACAGTTTATTTCCACACTGCTCTCCAGGCAGCGGGACGTGGTGAGGCGACTGTGTGCAGTGGAGCAGACGGATGGGGAATCGGGGTGCTACTTGTCCTGCACCGGGTGGAGCCCAGGGAGGGGCTGCGTTTCCCGAGCTTTATTTCTGAACAGTGAATCTGAGATCTGGGCAGAGATGGGGGCGAGGCAAGAGGGCATCCGGGCAGAACGTGCTCAGAGGCACCTACGAACGACCCTCGAAGTGCCTGCTCCTTGAACCTCGCACCCGAGAGGGCTCGGCCTCCCCAGCGCGGGCCTGCTTGAGTCAGCTGTGTTACGAACCACTAACCCTTAGCAAGCATTTACCGAGGGCCTGCCGTGTCTCCAGGGCTCCATGTGCATCACAGCCCTCTGTGGTAGATGTTATTAATATTTTTGTTTTGATTAGATAAGGAAACTGAGCTAGAGGTTGTTCCCACCCAGGACCACAGAGTTTGTAAGTGGCAGAGCCAGCATTTCCACTCAGCAGCCTCACACCCAGGAGATACTTAAATAAACGCCGGGCCGTTATTCATGTTGCGGTTGTAACCCAGGTGTGGACTCAGCAGCCACGCTCCCTCGTCCCCTGCAGCAGCCAGGATTTTGCTGGGGACCTCGAGTGGCGTCTGAGCACCTCGGCCAGCCTTGGGGATGACAGGTCCCCTCGCAGCCCCGCGAATGCGGTCGTATTAAGTTATCCATCTCTGCCAACGCTGCTCATGTGAGATCTGCCCATAATGAAGTATGATGGATTGCTTCTTTTGGCCAGAGAATAACTTAACCTCTGACTCGAGGTGGAGGTATGTTCCCCATGAAAGCGCGGTTAACAGCCTCTCCCGCGCGTCGGCCAAGCCGGCCGAGGCTGCGCCGAGTGCCAAAAGCCGTATTACATCCTCGGAGTCTGTGAAAATAAATTCCTCCCAATATATGAATGTATTTGGTTCCCCGTCTGGGTTTCCAGGAATTAGGGCTGTTATTGTACAGTCTAATTTTAAATCTGGAGCTTTATTATTCAGAAGAAATGTCTTTTTTTCGGCCTCTTGTATGTGCATGCTGTGGCCCGTTTTATTGAGCTTTCCCCGCAAGGATTCCATTGCACCTCCAGGGCTGGAATATCCTGATAGTCAATGGAGCTTAAAAAAAGAGCTTTTGCAGCCGTGACAGCATTCGAACGAAACCCCTTCATTTCCACGGAGAAGTACAATATGTCCGAGTGAGGCGGTTTCAAATCACTTTGTCGGGGGGGGGGGGGGGGATCAGAGCGTGTGACGCTGCGCTGTCTGTGGCTGTCCCTGTGGGGCGCTCAGGGGCTGTGGGGTGCTTGTTTGGTGCAGGTCCTGGGCAGAGAATCGGGGTCCGGGGGCACCTCCCCATTGATCCTCTCCTCTCCTCCCTCTGTCGCTGTCCTTTCTGCAGCCCAAGGGTGAAGTCATTCCACATCAGATGGACATTAACCTGAAGGGACCTAGGCTGTGGCACCTTTGCACAGTAGCCCTCTTTCCTGCCTTCCTCAGGGGGCGTGTTTGGGGTCTTGGAGCTGGTTCATGTGGTCCTTGCTCTTTCCCTTAAGCCCCTGAAACTGTTCTTCGATGTACAGACCAGAGCCTTCTTTATTTCTCTACCTTGACATGGGAATGCATGTATCTGAGAGTGATTTCTAACCTATGCGGCTCAGGAAAAATAAATAGAAATCAAATTAAATTAAAAACGTTGTAGCCCAGCCTGGCATGGCTCAGCGGTGGAGCGTCGGCCTAGGATCCAGGAGATTGTGGTTCGATTCCAGGTCAGGGCACATGCCCGGGTTGCAGGCTCGGTCCCCAGTCGGGGGCCTGCAGGAGGCAGCCGATCAGTGACTCTCATCGCTGATGTTTCTCTCTCTCTCTCCCTCTCCCTTTCTCTCTCTGAAATCAATAAAGATATATTTAAAAAATAAAAAATAAAATAAAAAGTAAAAGCATTTGAAAGATGTGTGGGTCTAGCGCACGCCAGTGCTTTGGGGCTAAAACACTTCAAGCCCAGCCCTTCCTCTTTTTAGCTGAGTGATCCTGGGTCAGAACCTCAGCCCCTTGGATTCTCAGTTTCCTCACCTCTGAGACAGGAGTAAGTACCGTGTGTATCTCAGATAGTCGTGAATTTTCAAGGAGGTATAATACTCAAAGCCCTCGACGTGGGGCTGACCACTAACCCTCAATACTTGTTGGCAATGCTGCTGGGGGGGTGACAGGGCGGGTCTCGGTTTTTGTCTGTTGCTGCTGCCACGGTGGCCTCTCCAGGGGCCGAGTCCCCCCCCACCCGGAGTATTCCAGCGGAAGGCCTGCGTGTCAGAGTGGAGGCGCCTCCCCTCCCCTCCGCGCCTTTCCACGGCGTCAGGAACCGGTTCCTTGAACTGTGGACTAAACCCATGTGGTCTCTAGTGAGAGCCCCACGGGAGCGAGGGTGGAAAATTCCAGGCCTGCCTGCTGCGTGGGTGGCTGCCCCTATTAACCATTAACAGTTTATCTTGAATCCGACTCTGGTTTCATCCAGTTTGTTCCCTGCCCCCTGCTTCCCCAGTCCCCTTCTAGAATTTACATTAGAAAATGAATGGCCGGTGTATCTCATTTCTTAGTGCTGGAGCCACGGGCTGCTTTCTCACGTGGGCTCACCTAGGCGCTCACGAGGGCCTCTCGTGTTGGTTTTACTAACTCGCTCCCTCAGCCTGGATGGAGGAGCGGGGGACTGTTCTCTGGCTGAGACACTCGCAGGAGGACATGCAAGGCCAAGGCTTTCCTCTCGGCCCCTCCCCTTCAGGACTGGGCAAGCCACTTTATGTCTCCGTATCTCAGTTTCCCCATTATGAGTTGAAGACAACGGTCTCTGAATGGGCACATTGTGAAACGGCAATGCACTGAGAATTGTTTTACAGCTCTTTAGTGACAGAAGTTTTTGGGTCTGTGCTAATTTAAAAACTAAGGTGGGGGCAATAACTGGACCACAGCCTTCTAGTGCTGCCCCGGCGACAGCTGGTCAAGGCGACCAGTCTATGCCTCCCTGCTCCTCAAAGCTCTGGCACGACTCCTTCATCGGGGGGGGGGGGGGGTAGGATGGACATATCCCTCTCATTCCAGCATTTGTTTTTTAGTCAGGGGTGCTTCTGACTTTTCTTCCAGTCTACGAGCTCTTCAAGGAGTGCCCCGACCTACTGTTGGAAAAGGGCTGAATCGGTAGTGATTAAGGAAATGACTCCTGAATTTCAGGACTGAAAAAACAGTGAGCCCCTGCCTATTAGACTCATTGCTTAGATACCTATTTGTCTGTGATAAATTGCCTTAATAAATCCCATTGAGCCGGGAACCGCGAGAATGAGGCCGAGGTAAGAATAGAGAGCATTCTTCTCTAGGGAGACAAGCCAATGTGACACGCAGCGTCCGGGGTTCTCACAATGCGCTCATTGAAATGCTGCCGACGCGGGAAAGCTGGTGAGAGGCGGCAGAGCACCCTTCTGTGGAGCAGCGGGAAAGAAAGGGCTCAGCCCGGCCATGCGGCAGAGGCACATTCTGACACCCAGGAAGGGGGAAGGAGGGGGGCTCGGGGTCTGGCGGGGGTCGGCAGCCACCTAACTAGATACCTGGGAGGGGTGCTGGCAGGTAGCAGGACTTAGTAGTCATGGTGACTTTGCGTGATGATATTTGAGGGAAGCCACAGCCTTGAGGGGCCCAAAGCTCAGAGCCGGAGTCCAGCCCCTAAGCACTTCACTGGGCTGCCGGGGAAACAGATCGAATTTGGGACAGGGCCTTATTAACTGCTAGGAACAGCTTGTAGGTGAAAAGCAGTCCTACATACTTACCGCATCATGACGTGTACGTATGGGATGTGGGGCGAGGATTTAATCCCTAAAATTCCACACTCTTGCCAATTTCATAGCAAATTTTAGACTCAACTTTATATTCAGTCTGAAGAACTTCTTGTGCATATAATCTAAATCATTTTATTATGGAGCTGTTTTCAAAGTTCATCTAAACATTGATTTTGTTAGGCCCAGAGGACTAGTTAATGGCAAGTTAGTGACCGTTTCTCCACCCACAGGTCCGTGTCGTCATTAATCGGCCTTTACGGAGAACCTGAGGTATTGTGCTGAACCCGGGTGACCAGGATGTGGCCCTGCTCCTACGGTGGCTCCAGTCAGCCGTTCCTTCGGGGGCATGTGAGCTTCGGAACGCAGTCTGGAGTGTCCTGTGGTGAGAAGGGCTTCGAAACCAGCTCTGTGACCTTTAGGCTTCTCAGGTTTGCTGAGGCTGGAGGTAGCTGAGCTATGGGCTGGGAGGCTGAGTCTGGGCCTCGTGCAGCTAAAGAGTGGCCGGGTGCTAGGAGAGGACCCCTGACGGAGGTCAAGGGGCCCCCACAGGCTGGCTTGCTGATGCTGTCTTTGTTTCCCTCTGTTGTAAGTTCTGTGTCTCAGTATTAGTTAAATTTCCTTTGTTTCCTGGACATTTTCTTTGTAAACTTTTAGTTTTACAAAAAAGTTGCAAAAATGGGAGGTTCTGTATACCTCTCACCAGCTTCCCTTGAATGCTAACATCTTCCGTAATCCCAATGAAATAATCAAAACCAGGAAATCAAATTGGTACAATATTATTAAGTAAATGACAGGCCTTATTGGAATCTTACCAGTCTTTCCCCAATGTTATTTTTCAATTCCAGGATCCAATCTAGGACCCTACATTGCTCTTAGTTGTTATTATTATTTTTATATTTTCTTCCAATCTGTGACTATTTCTCCTTTTTTTCTTGTTCTTGACCATTTCTAAGGGCACAAACCCCTAGAGTCATTTAAAAAATATCAGGGTTATAGAATTTTGCTGCTAGATGGAAAGTCTCAAGTAGTGAGGTCCCCATCATCAAGACCATTCAAGCACACTTGGAGTGACCTGGCTTTATAGCAGATGCTGCAAAGGGGATGTGTGTATCCCAGGGGCTGGGCTAGATGACTTGGAGGGAAGCTACACTCCAGCGCTAACAGTGCTGATGAGAATCGACGGCTCTCACTGCAGCGTCTTGCCTCTGAGCTCAGCACTGTGATCGGCTCACCTGGCCTGAATCTGGGCAAATTATCTTATTTCTCTGGGTTTCAGTTTTCTCCTTTGTAAAGTGAGGATAACAATAGAACAAGTCTCAGGGTAGCTATGAGGAATAAATGGGATAAAGCATGGGAAAGATTTGATGCCGTACCTGAAACATGGAAAACATTCAATACATGTTCATTACTATTATTATTCTATTATTATAATTATTGCTATTATTAATCACCGTGCAGGTACTATTTGCCAGGCATGATGCTAAGTGCTTTGCTATCATATCTCACTTTGCCCTCATATTTTCTAGACAAGAACCAGAGGCTCACAAGTTGCTTTGGGCTGAATTCTCTCCAACCTACAGCCCAAGTTCTTTGAAACACTGCCCTGTTGCCTCACTCGTGATAATGGAGATATTTCAGGGATGTGGCATTTTATAACTCTTTCTCATTTACGGATTTCAATTTATCTTCAAAATATTCATGGAGGTGGGGGGGACAATGACAACCATTTGGTGGGTAGGGAAAGTGGGGGACAGTTTTAGAAGGAAGTGGGATACTTCTGCTCACCCATGGACATAGCCTGTCTGGCAAGGTGCTATTAGAATCTTGACAGTGTCTTCCAAGCCCTTAATAGATAGGTACTAACTTTTACAAATCACTCCAGGCCGTCTTGTGTGTCTCGCTGTGAGCCTTCAAGCTCGCCCTGTACCGAGGATGCCTCCGGGGGTGGGCTGCAAAGGCTCCATGGCCAGCTCAGGGGAGGGACCTCTAGCTTCCTCCTCGACCCCAGGAGGTCATTGACTAAGGCACCTGGAAACCATCCCACCTTGGCCAAAGGATCTTATAGCTTAGCATTTGTCTTTGCTCCCAGAGAAGTTACAACCCCAAATTGCACACTGGGACTCCCAACCACAAGGCCTGGATCTCTTGAGCCTTTGTTTGAAAGCATATATTGATGGCTAAAAGTCATCATCTATTTGTTCAAACCCGCAGAATGCACACCACCAGGAGTGAGCCCTGGGGTGAACTGTGGGCTTGGGGTCATTAGGACGCGTCAGTGCAGTCTCATCAGCTGTAACAAACCTGCCGCTCCGGTGGGGGTGTTGACACTGGTGGGGACCGTGCATGTGTGGGCCAGGGCGTGTACGGGAAATCTCTGAACCTTCCCCTCAACTTCGTTGTGAACTTAAAACTTCTCTAACAACAACAGAAAAAAAAGAAGTGTTAAAAAAACGGAGACAAAACCTAAAGTTCTCATAGAAGGGAGTTTCCTTAACCTGATAAAGAATATAAAGAATATCTCCAAAAACCTACACCTGACATCATGCTTAACGGTGAGACACCTGAAACCTTTCCACTAAGATCAGGACAAAGTCAAGGACGTTCTCTCTCAACACTGCTGGAAAGAAAGGGAAGGTGGGGGGGGGAGAGAAAGAGAGAATTTTTAAGCTTTGAAAACATGGTGAGAGAGGAAAACGTGGGAATCTTAACTATTAAAACGTATTCTCCCCCCTGTTGCCCAGTTCATCCAAGGAGGTGGCTTTTCTCGCGTCCTCTGGCACTAGGATTCTTAGAGATGTGACGGGGTCCCCCCGGCTCCAGACAATCGGATACAGTACTGGCCCAGGTTTGTTTAGTGCTAAACCATGAACTATTTACATTTTCAATAAAAAATGAGGTAATGAGCATGAACATTGTGTCTCACGTATGATGATTGTGTGATTAATTTATGTTAGTAAGGAGAAACACTCGCAGGGGCTGCCATATGTGATTTTGCCTTTTTTTTTTTTCCTTTCTTTTGTTTGTAAGAGTAACAATATTTGTATTCTCTGAAGGCCAAAGAGTCTTTGTCTGGTGAGAGTAAAGCTGCCTTGTTTCTCACGGGGTTGTAGTTCCACCTGAAAGAAGGTGAGAGTGAGAATCGTTTGTTCAGGGCTCATGGGGTCCCCTACCTGCTGGTTTTGGACGGTGTCCGTGGGGGCCATGGCCACAGGGAGGGGTTGGCCGTGTGGCACTCAGCCCCCAGCGGTGACGGCCACATTGTTAGGAGAAGCGAGGGAACAGGCTCTGTAGGTAACATCTCCCAATTTTAAACTGTGTCAGTTGTTGTTATTAAAACTATTGTTTTAAGTTGTGAGATCCAAACAAACCATGAGCAGAGGCCGATTTCTGGCGTCAAAGTGAAGAACAGCACCGGCATAGCCCAGTGGCCTCCTGTCTGTCGCTCCCCTGCTCCGCTCAGAGTTGCCCGCAATGGGGCAGATCTACAGAGAGCCGCGCCGGCCAAGATCACAGCTCTTCCATGGAAATTCAGTGTTTGTGCTCTCAGGGGACCCTGGGGCTAATGCACAAAAAATAAACGAGACGGTGAACATGAAGTACTAGTTTCAATGTCGGAAGGCAAGAACTACAGGCCGGAGCCCCGCTCTCCCTGGCCGCAGGAGTGTGTCTCCGGGTCTCTACACGGGCTCCCTCTCCCCTCCCCGGTCCTCGGCTCATCCCTGTGCCATCCAGCTGGCCAGCTGCACGGTGCCGTTGCCTGCTGGATCCTTGTAGGCGTGAGAGTTGCAACCCCTTCTTTAAGCCATTCGTTACTAGCATCTCAGGGCAAATAACGGAGCAGCTGCTTTCAGACTCCTCCGGCGTGGCACAGAGAGCACGGTGGCCCTGAGCCAGAGTGCAGAAATAGAATTTGTTTCCTTCCCCGCTCAGCATTCCTCAAAGGCTCTCCATCCCGCCGTATAAAAACCCACCGGTCCTCCCCAACCACATCGTCTGCACATTCTGTCACCTGGTCAAGTCCTACTTAGTCCTGAGGCCACAACTTCTCGGTCCCCGAGCAGGATTTACGGCCCTCACGCCCGTGTTCCTGTCATGGTCTGGGACTAGCTCGACACCTTGCCTACATTCTTGGCTGGTTTTCAGTTGCGATCTCTACAGCCACGCGCTGCTGGAGGTAGGAGGGGTGGTTTGTATTTTCCTTGGGCTCCCCTGGACCCAGGATCCTTTCTGGCACACAGTAAGGCCTCAAAATATGTGCCAATTAAGAAGGGACAAAGAATGTCCTCGAAGTGGATGCATGTGCACCGCTGCAAACCTTTCTTGTTTTTGCCACGGGTCCTTCCCCACAGAACACTGGGGTGAGGCGGGGGTGGGGGTCGAGCTCCCTACGCCCCTGGTCGCCTTCTTTTCTCACTGGAGAAGAGGGGAATGGAGGCAAGGTGGGGTGTGGAAAGACCAGCTCTGAGGCTTTTCCCCTTCGCATTACCCAGGCCATTGATGGGAATTAAAACCCAGCCTGCTCTACAGCGGCGGGCTCGGCAGACCTCCGACTGCTGGAATCCAATTCTTCAATTAAATATCAGCCCAGCAGATCTGGATATTGTGTCCCTCCAGCTGACCACCGCTGGCTGCTGGCCGGGAGGCCGGGGCTGGGGGGGGGGCGGCCTAGGAGAGAGCCGGCGTGGGGGAGGGGCAGGGGCAGGGGGACCTCTCCCTGGGAACCCCTCCCCACCCCCTTCCCAATCGTAAATTAACAACAGTGGACCTTGTTAAGTGTAGCTTCACAAATTAATATGAAATATAGTGCTTTTTCATAAGCTTGAGAACCAGATTTAAAAGCATATTGGTGTTTGTACACAGCAGGCCGTAATGATCCATTATCCTGCAGACAGGAGCTCGCAGCAACACATAAAGAAGAGGCAATTGGGCCATCTGCTTTGATTTCCGCAGCGTCCCCAGAGATCCCAGGGAGGAGCTGACAGTCCTCTCCATCTGCCCCTCCGTTATCAATTACAGTTGAATTATGCCGGGCGCTGCGGGGCTGGCGGATACGGGTGGGAGACGGTGGCACCTGAAAAATATAGAAGAAAATCCATATGTTGGGAGCCAGCTGTTTATTTACAAGTCCCTGACATATCTCCTCACTTTCTCGGCTGCTGCCTTTTTTAAGGTTCCTAGAGACATTTCGGTTTAGTGTGAACTTGAGAAGAAATTAGGTGTAACAGCATAGCACCCCGTGAATAATATTTCAGTTTCCTTTTTTACAGTTGAAATGCGCACGGAGCAAAAAACATCAGGTCGGACAGATTTTAAATTATGGAAAAAAAAAAATAAGTTGTGAAAACATCTGGGGTGGCTGCTACAGCTTGTGATGTTTATAAAACATGCCGGAGCAGGCGGGGCTGTGCGCACTGTACATTTTTGGCAGCTTAGAGACGGTGTGTAAAACTGTAACTTTTATGAAATGGTAAGTGTTTATGAAGGCGCGGGGAGCTGGAGGTAGACAGCTGAGTGGCCCCGCTTGCACGGTCTCCGGCCACACCGTCTAGGAACGCTGTCTTAAGGACGCAACGTTTTGTTTTGGTTTGGTTTGTAGTTTTTCTTTCTGGACAAGGAGCTTATCTTGCTCCTGGTTCAGTTGGTTCTAGACTGGTGAGGCCCAGAGCCACGGGTCGGCGGTGCTGGGTGTGACCCGAGGGGACGCCTGCCAACCGGGGGCAGTGTCGCTGCGTTCCCCTTTCACACCGCGTCCTGTCCCCCATCTTCCCAGCCAGAGGGTGTGTGCCCCATCTTCCCAGCCAGAGTGTGTGTGTGCCCCATCTTCCCAGCCAGAGGGTGTGTGTGCCCCATCTTCCCAGCCAGAGTGTGTGTGTGCCCCATCTTCCCAGCCAGAGGGTGTGTGCCCCATCTTCCCAGCCAGAGGGTGTGTGTGCCCCATCTTCTCAGCCAGAGGATGTGTGCGGTGTGCGCTCAGGGCCGGGTCTGACTCGTGGGTCCGGGCCGCGGGGAGAGCTGCGCAGTCCAGCAGGTGGCGGGGACCACAGGGCCCGCACGGGCCTCTTTTATGACGCTCCAGGAGCAGAGGCGCTTGCAGGGGAAACGCAGGGACTGAGGTTCGAAGTCGAGCCCCCGTTTCCCACCGTGCAGTTGCTCCTGGCGGCCAGGTGAGAGGGGCTCCAGGTCTTTTTTCTAACTCTGAGGTCCCAGCACTTAGCACCTTCTTCCCGGCATCATGCGCTGGACATGTGTGATACTTTTGAGGTCGTTCACTGAGCGCTTCTCCAAGAAAGGGAGGAAACTTACTTATTTTTGCTTCTTAAGACCAGCGTGGCTCCTGGCCTTCGCTGAGAGTGCACAACGTATTGGATGAGTGGGTGAGCGGATGGATGAGTGATGACCTCGGGGTTTTCTATATGTTAATAGGCTTAGCAGCAGCAAGTGCAAAGCCTGGGAACTACAGAATTCTGTTGCTCCGTGATGTGGCCCCAGCGGCGGGGACGCCGGCCCCTGCTCCTGAGGATGCCTCTTTGGACCTGACCACCACAAGCAGGCAACACAGAGCTCCCCCTCTGGGACCACTGGGCAGCTCCCAGAAACAGAGGAGGCTGCCATGGGGGGTGTTCACAGGCTCTGGTTCCTCCTTTTCGTTGTCCCACAGCCTCTTAGCCACCGGGATCCACTGGGTTTCTTCCATCCCTCCTGGGCCCCCACGGCCTGTGCTCCAGCACCCGTGCTCACCCACAGTCTCACAGAAATGAGGCCACGTGTGCACTGCCATCTCCACAGGGCTCCGCAGTGGACGCTCGGGGCGAGAGAGCGCTCAGATGCAGCAGTAGCACCGTATAGGATAATCCGTGGGCCCCGTGCAAAGCGAAAATGTTGGGCTCCTTGATGAAAAACCGAGATTTTCAAGATGGCGAGAGCAGAGCGTTAACCGAGCACAAATTGAACATTTCATCCGTGTCACAACATTGCAGCACATTGCTTGCACTGTGCTGGTGCCGAGCTCACCAGGCCGCTGCATGCCCCACCCTCATTCACCGGGAACCGAAGCTGGTCACCGGGCCAGGCCGGAGGTTTCCTGGGAAGGGGCTGCCCAGAGGTGTGCATGGTGGGAGGCGGGGTTCACTGGGGATCACCCAAGCGATGATCTTCCACAACTTTCACGATTTCCAATTTGGTCAACTTAGAAATACAATACAATGCTATTATATAAGATGACCTGATACAAAAAGCTCTATAAGAAGCCAGAGGAACCCTGGCTGGTGTGGCTCAGTTGTTAGATTATCGGCCCACAGACCAAAGGGCTGCAGGTTCAGTCCCCGGCCCTGGTCGGGGTGCGTGCAGGAAGCAACAGATCGAAGTGTCTCTCTCCCTCCCTCCCTTCCACTCTCTCTAAGAATCGACGGAAGGGATATCCCCTGGTCAGGATTAACAACAACAACAGGCAGAGGAAAATCTTCCAGCTTCAGCCCATAATAGAGACCAGTATTTTAGGTTGTTTCAGCAGTGATTTTACAACAAGTATTAGCCACCTTATGAATGCAAAACACCAGGCACTGAAGCCAAGGAGTAAAGGGCTCTCATGTGGTTTAAGACGTCAGAAGCTGACAATGAATTTCTGGAAGGGAAGCTTGAACAATATGAAACTTGCCGTGTTAAGACTGGGTTTCCTGTTACAACTAAGTGCCATATGGGTGGGCTGCTTGCTTATCTCTGGTCTCTCCAATTACATCATGTCATTTTAAAAAATATGTGTCTTTCCCCATTAGAAATTAGAGGCATAATCAGCACAGGAATGTTCGATGAGTTTCATCTAGGGAGATAATTTCGTGTGCATCTCTGGTTGAGAACCTCAGCTCTCCTTTCTAGAAAGGGGTCCTAGAGTGGCTCCTGCTGATAACCCCCAGGGATCCCCCTCACATCTGCACCCAGGGTCTTAACCTTGGGGAGTAACAGTCCTATTCTTCCAAATCCTCAGGCCAACAAAAAGACGGGGGTGGCGTCAAGTGTGACTCACTGAATTCTAAGGATCCTTAGTCAGGGCCATACTTGCCCTTCCTTCTGCCCAGGATGCTTCCCCCCCAGACTGATGTATCTGCCCTCACGCCCTCCCGGTCTCTACTCAGATATCACCAGAAAGGGCTCCCCAGCCACCGGGAATGAAAGCGGCCCTCCCTGCTGTCTCCCTCACCCGGACTTCATTTTTCTCTAGGCTGCTTTAGCCTGTTCCCCTGATGCTGCTGAAGCCGTAACTCATTCACCAGCCGTTCATTCATTGCACAGAAGCATCTTGAGCACCTACTGTGTGGCAGGGACCATGCTATGCTATAGAGATAGAGAGAGAGACAAAGGAAGGCCTCTGCCCTCACTGAAGCGAAAGATACAACTAGCGAGGAAGCGAAGAGACGCATTCGGCCATCCCAGTGGGAGCAGGGACGCGACGCCAAGGGAGGTGTCTGGGGAGAGGCTAGGGGAGCAGCTGCGGGGCCTCTGCTGCGTCGCCCTGAGTTCCCACCCCTCTCATGACGTGGCCTCTAGTCCCGGGCGGGGCGGGGCGGGGGGCAGATGCTGCTCTCACCCCTCGGTCACTCTGTCTCCCCCCCTTCTCTGCTTCCACCTTCTGCCTGACCAAGACAAGGCTCCCGTGCATAACCCCGATGGCACAGATAGACGGGCAGGGCGGGGCTGTAAGAAGAGACACGCCTCCCCACTAGCAGCGCTGACGCCCTGGTTTAGCCGCAGCCATGTCATCTCGTGTTCCCCCCACCCGGGGACTGCTTACCGAAACCTAACGTGCAGCCCTTTTAATTCCAGGAAACTCAAAGCCCTTAAGAGGTATAAAACAGTGACCTTTTCAAAATGCAAATCTGACCATCCCACCCCCTGCCCTGGCTTAAACCCTTACACAGGCTGCTCGCTGCTCTTGCGATAAAAGCCTCTTCCGTGCCGTGGCTTGAAGACCTTGTGTGGTCTCTCTCCGGGCTCTCCAGCCCCATGTCCCGTTCCTACCCCTCACCCCCCTCACTGCCCACTGCAGTCACACTGGGCCCTTTTCAATCTTTTGGGTTCATTCTGCTCCCTCCCAGCTTTTGCACATGCTGTTCCTTCTTTCTGGAATGCCTTTCCCTCCATCTTAACCAAGTTAGCTCATCCTTAATATTGAGCTTGATTTTAGCATTTCTTTAAGGAATCCTCTCAGGGCCCCTCATATTTTCCCCTTGCAGCATGCGGCATGGTTGCAGCTACACGTCGATCCCCCTGCTGCCTGCTGGGTGTCACCTCCCTTATTAGGAAGTCAGCTCTGTGAGGCCTGGGCTTGTGACCATTTCTTCTGAATGCCCAGCCCTATCGCAGGGCCTGCGATGTAGTAGGTACTTATCAATGTTTGTTGAATGAGTGAACAACTGAACGAATAAAAATGTTTTTTCTTTGTACTGACCTTTGGGCAAAAATGAGATCAGGAACAGTCGTTGGAGAAAAAAAAGACAGCCCCTGTCCGGGCGCGCAGGCCACTGCCTAGAAAACACGCGGCCACTGCTCCTGAGAGGCGACCCCCTTCCTCTTGCAAGCTGCTGACCTCGGGGTCTTGCCGGGGAGAGCCGCGGAGACAGGCCTGCCTGCGAGGGCGAGGGTGTGTCTGAGGAAGGGCACCGAGGGAGCTGACCTCACAGAGAGGGGTCACTTCTGCCTTTATTTCCCCACATCTCTCTACTAGTCCTTCTTTCTCAGCGCGAGTTACAGTGTTTTTCCGAAGGTTGCTGGTGTAAGTGGAATAGAATCGGTTAGGATCATAAATAAGATTCGAGAGGATAACTGACGGTTTGGCGGATGAGCGCTTCTCCCTCCCCTATAATTTATTGTTTTTCTTCCGTCGGAAGCCAAATGATATTTCTCTAATTAAGAGACACAGGCAACTATCGTATAAATCAACATCACAGCCTTTTTAGTGATGCAATCACTTCATGATCAAGGGATATAAATTAAACATCATAAATGCATCTCAAGCAGCAGAACATAATGGGATAAGAGAGAGGGGCTGTGCGGCTCGGGGGGCTGCGGGCCCCCAGAGGGACCTTCACTCTGGGAGCTGCTGATTTCGTCCCAGCGCAGCCTGGGGCCACATCCACCCCGTGGACGGGGACATAGTGCATTCACGTACTTTCTCTTGCATGTGGCCCACAGCTGGGATGGGCGTGTGCACACTGGAGAGCCCGGGATCTGGGGGGGAACCTCAGCCTTGGTACTTATTCCCTGCGTGACCCCTGAGGAGTCACTTGCTTCCACAAGCTCCATTTTTCTGTCTGTAAGCTGGAGATAAGCACAGTGCTTACTTGGCGGCACGATTGTGGGCATTAATGCACTGGTACATGCAAGGCGCTTAGGACAGTGTCTCGCGTGTCCAGAGATGTTTAACTCATGGGCTCTTATGACTGTGGTTGTCACTGTTATTATTACCCGCAGCCACAAATTCTGCGTCTCTCCAACTCGATACGCATAATCACTTACAGTGCCGATCTCTGGGCCGCAGACCCCAGTTGGTTTCCACAACCTGGAGTAGACCCTGGGACTCTGCATTTAACAGCCTTGCTGGTGCTTCTGATGTTGGCAGCCTGCGAGTCCTGTTTGGAAAGCGCTGCTCCCTGGCCTGCACGGAAAATTTGGGCATTTCCTGAACACCTAGCTCGGCCTGAATTCTACTTGCTAGGAATACAGCAGTGCCAAAAAGATCCAGGGAGCAGATTTAAACTTATTTTTATATTTCCTTCTAGGGAGTAAACTCTGGTGGGTCTCGCAGGAAGCCCCACCCTTTCCCACCCCTAACTCAGAGCTGGATTCCTGTGAGCGTGGCTGGGAGGCCGGCCCCGTCTGCGACAAGGGAGGGGAAGCTGAGCTACAGTGAACCCTTCCTAGTCACCCTTGGGTCTCTCTCCTTCCCCTCTGCCCTTTCTCTTTCCCCAAATTCATGATTTTTCTATAGTTCCTCCAAACAGAACCTTGGGAAAGGGTAGTTACAGTTCATGATCTCGTATAAAATTCCCATTCTTGTGAGACTAGCAGGAAGAGAGGTTCGATCCATTTACCAGATGAGAAAAGAGAGATTCAGACATAAAAGAGGATTTCTTGAGGTTGAACAGTTCTTCAGGGATATGTGAGCCTTGCTCCTGGGCTTTTCAATCCTAGAGCTACTGTGGCAGAGGCTTTGGTCTTCTCCTTGCTTGGGACAGGCTGCCGAGCTGCGTGTAAAGTCACGCGGGGACGATCATTACATTCTGAGAGGAGGCGCGTGTCTGTGTCCGCGTGTCTGTCTCCCTGTGTGCTGAACGGTGGTGCACAGCCACTTACTACAGCTCCTGTCCCTTTGCCCTCCATCTTCTGGGTCCCTTAGTACTGGACACAAGGGCCATTTCCTTCCCCCCTTGGTCCCTTTTCTGTTCAGTCGTCAGGCATTTATGTGTTCACTGCTCAGGAAAGGATGCCCCGGCCCCCGTGGAAAGGGAACGGAGCCCTGGGTTGGCTCTCGTGTCTCCAAAGCCCAGGCCGCAGGGCGAGGGGAAGACCCACGCGCATCATTTGAGCATAGATCTGGGGAAAGCTTAAGAAACAAGGAGACTAAGGGAGCACTGGGCTTTGGGAAGGGAAAGGTTGGCCAGGAGGCTGGCTGGCTTGTGAGGCGGCTCTGATCGGAGGGAGCAGGGGCCGCAGAGCAGAGTCAAGTATCCAAAGGCTCCCGGCCTCTGTCAAAGCATCTCTAAGAAGGCCTTGCCCGTGGTTTGCGCTTGGAAGATGGATGGAGGCTTCTTCTGCATCTGCAGAGGCCCAGCCACCACTCTGCTGAGCGTAACACAGAGTAGCTGCCCTTCCCCCTGACCAGCCCCTCTGGCCCAGCCAGCAGGCTGCCCATTGGCTGACCCCAAGATTGAACACAGACCTCACCCAGCCCGTCTCATGTGGCCACCCCCACAATTCAATAGCATGGGACGCTGTGTAACCTGAGGTGGAGAGCATGAGCCCTGGGCACCCAGAGGATGTTGTGGGTGTTTATTTTTAGTTTAAAAAATACTTTATATTTTTAGAGCCGTTTTAGGTTCACAGCAAAATTAAGAAAAAAGGTGCAGAGATTTCCCAATACCTCCTACCCCCCAGGCCCAGCCTCCCCCACTATCAACATCTCCCCCAGAGTGGTACATCTGTCGCCGCTGACGGGCCTACACTGACACAACACCCAAAGTCCACAGTTTACGCTGGGGTTCACTCTTGGTGTTGTGCATTCTAGGGTTTGGACAAATGTTTATTGATGCGTATCTATTATTATAGGATCACAGAGTATTTTCCCTGCCATAAAATCCCCTGTGCTCTGCCTGTTCATTCCTCCCCACACTCTACCAACCCCACCACCCCTGGCAGCAGCCGATTTTTTTAAGTGTCTGCCTTTTCCAGAAAGTCGTAAGTTGGAACCACACAGTACGTAGCCTTTTCAGACCGGCTTCTTTCACTTAGTCATATGTATTTAAAGTTCTTCCATATCGTTTCATGGCTTGATAGCTCATATATTTTTAGTGCCGACTAATATTTCATTGTCTCGATGTCCTGCGGTTTATTTATCCAGCGCCTGCTGAAGGACACCTTGGTTGCTCCCACGTTCTGGCGATCGTGAACAGAGCTGCTGCAAACATCTGTGTGCAGGGCTCTGTGTGCACGCGGGTTTTCAACTCCTTTACAGGTGCTGTATCGCACGGTAGGAGTGTGTTTAGTTTTGTCTTCCAAAGTGGCTGAACTATTTTGAAGTCCCGCCAGCTATGAATGAGAGTTCCCGTGGCTCCATGTCCTCGCCCGCCGTCGGCGTTGCCTGCGCTCGGGATGTGGGCCCTTGCCGTGGGCTGCGGGTACCTCACCGTGGAGGTGGTGATGCAAAGGCAGCTCTTAGCTCCGGAGTTGAGCGGGAGCGCCCGGGCCGCCTCGAGGACCCCCCGATCCTCCGAGCCCGACCCCGGTCAGTAAGCCTGTGCTACGTATAACCACACGAGGTAGGAGGCCATGTAATTGTGTGCCACATCATATAGAATTTCATACCATATTTGAATATAACCATGTGAACCGAAGTGCTGGTGGTTAAATAAATGATGGCGGGAAACCCTGAAATGAGAAAACCGACCCATCCTGACTCACAGGCAGTCGCGGGTTGGTTGGTCAGTTATCCATTGGCTGCCGGTCAGAAAAGAAGGACCAGGGTCTGATTTCAGGGGCCAGCATGGCCCGGCCCGTAGAGCATCGGTTTCCAGGCGGCCGCCTTCTGAGAATCCCCACTTCTTGCCTGGGCAGTCATACCCAGTCTGCTCCCCGACAACCCTGACGCCCGACACCCCCAGGGCTTCCGAGCGGTGACAAAAGCAAGGTGTGGTCACAACAGGGTCTTTCCCACGACAGCTACTTGTGGCACTTCTAAAGTCAGAAGGAATATATCTTGTCCTAATTACTTTGTTTGTCTTACATTTGACCCGCCGTCCATCAGGCCAGCCTCTCATTTTCTGCCCGTCTGGTTTCGCTGAAATCCAGAGCTTTCAGGTTTTCTCGAGGAGCCTGGAGCTAGCACGGCTGCCGGCTGCTGCGTTTACAGTCACGTCTTCGGTGCCCCTGCTGCTCTGAGCCCCGAATCCCAGCCCGCGTCAGCAGTCTTGCTGTTAAGGCCCTATTGATCCGGACACGGCTGGACTTATTTTCCTTTCCAAGGTATGAAAGTAGACGTGGAGCTGGCACTTAACTCGGTGCTGAGAGGAGGTGGCCCCCGCCCCCCCGGCCCACCACGTCTAATTCACATGGAGTCCGCCTTCTTTGATGAGTTCATAAGCGTTTCACAGACAGGCGGGATGTAGCAACTTTGCAAGACACTGTTTAAAGATCTTCGACATCTGAGAAAGCCACAGAATCCGATAATCCTGCTTTCAGAGCTCCAGGGTGTCCAGGAGGTCGATGCGGCACCTACACGCGCACGCGGAGCGCGCGGCCTTGCAGGCGGCTGGCTGTTGACCCGGGAGCGCGGCGCCAGGCCGTCTAAAACCCAGCCCGTGCCCGACGCAGCGGACAAGGCGTCAGGTGCCGGAAACGACCCCCTTCATTAAAGCTGCACCTGCAAAAAGGCTACATTATTAGCAAAAGTCGGCTTCGCTCCAGTCTCTCTTTTGGACAGTTTCTTGATGGGTCGGACGTTGGGAATAAACTGAAGGAGCTTTCACGCTCTCCTTTGGGCACAGGCGGAGCGGTAGGGGTGCTCCCCTTGGCATCTGCTGTGACACCTGCTCAGGGGCCTTCCGAGGGGCCAGGGAGTGTGGGAGGGTGTTTTCCTCGGGGGCGGGCCCCAGAGCTCTGCCTGTTCTGGCACGTGCCCTCCTTGCAGAGCGTGCCCGGTGTTTGTTAGGAGACAGGACCGAGCCCAGGAACGAGAGCACCGCACTCAGATGTGGGGAGCCCCCTGCAGCGGCGGCCGAAGGAGGGGGCGAAATCCTAGGAGCGGGCCTCCTTTTTCCTTGAAAAGTAATAGCACTCAGAGAGGCTTCCTCGTTTTCTTTAGGACCAAAAAAAATAGATTTACTTGGCTTGGCAAGTTTCGTTTCATTTTTCTCAGTGTTTTCATCATCATTAATATTTCCAAACCTGTGCTCTAAGGAACCAAGAAATTCGCGAGTATGGGGAGGAAACAGTCCTGTGCTTCATTAAGCATGGAAGGGCTGGTGGACCAAAACTTAAAAGATTTTTTAAATGCAGGACTTTTCAGAGCCTTTAATATGGTAAAATCCTCTGTGAATTTCCAAGAGGTTGGGAGAGAAGCTAATGTGGAGGTTCCTAAGCATATTTGACCATGAAATTCTTCAACAATCCTCTCTCTTGATTGATGTGTTGGGTATATGCTTTGGAACATGCTGCTCTGGGGCACATCACATTTCATTAGCACCTTGCGGTTTCATCTGAGGAGAAACCCAAAGAAAGGCAGTCAGGTGGGTTAGGGTTCCCTTAAAATACTCTTCCACATCTCTCTTGGGCTCTCCCAACACAGGTTTTTTGAAAGAGCAACAACTGTCTAGGTCTCTCATTCAAAGGCAGTTATTGGCCCTTTGGCTGGATCTGAGCTGTCGTAGATACAAACAATAGCTTGGGATTTAACTGTTTCTTTACAGCTTCCTTTCCCTCAAGTTTGTTCTGTTCCCATACACTTGAGAAGCTCTGAGACAAGAAGCCTCGCCTATTTTATGCTCAATGTCTAGATGCAAAGGGAAACGATCATTTCTGAGGTGCAGCTAATTTTTACACCAAATGGTTCAAATCCCCTTACTCTCTAGTAATTCCGAAAAGGAGTCTAATCTTTCTCTGAATGTCTTGAAAGGCCAGTGTGAACACCTGGAAAGTGGCTTCCAGTGTTTTAGTCCATATTCAGATACTATGTAACTTATCCGACCTAACTCCCAGCAGCAGCCCCCCCTCCCTCCCCCTCCTCCCTCCCTCCCCCTCTCCATCCCCCTCCCTCCCCATCAATTCCCCTCCTCCCCCTCCCCCTCCCTCTCCCTCTCCATCCCTCCTTCTCCATCCCTCCCTCTCCCTCCCTCTCCCTCTCTCTCTGTGTCTCTCTCTCATAAGCGTTCTCCTTTTGAACTTTTGGTTACTAAGATAGGGGCCAATGCCCTTGGGACATGCACAGATGCAGGGTTTTGGACAAAAGCAGATCAGAGGAGAGCCAAAATCAGAAAACCCCAACAGGACCCGAACATATGTCCTCTACCATGCTCTGTGACCTCTCTTCATTTTGTATTAGTTCCAACTTAGTAAATTCCATGGTGTTTAGTTGATAAGACACTAACGCTTTTATGGCAAAATGAATTAGTGTGTTATTTATATATTTTAAACTTAGTTAGACACTCCCTTAAGGCTCACAGCCAAGTCAATAAAGTTATGTTTGAAGATGGAGTTTGAAATTCTATTTTCATTCATTTTAATGGTTTACAAGTAAATTGCATTTTCTACTTCATTCTGTGACATAAGTCAATAGGTATCCAATGTAAATGTAGTTCATTTATATCTGAATTGATGTTCTGTCCGCCATTACCTTACGTTTCTAATGCATTCTGATACATTAGTAAATAGGCTCGGCTGATTAATCATTAGCACATGAAAAGAATTAGCTGCCGCCTGCCAAATGGAGTTATTGACACCGGCAAGAGGACCAAAGATGGTGTCACCTGGAAATGGAACTGCCAGTAGTTCAAGGGGAAAATGCCTCTGTAAGTGTGGGGACCGAGGGGACTTCATTCACTCCCTGTGGGACAGACGTGCTACACTCTCACCCAAAAGGCACAAACAATCTCCCAGCGCTCAGATGGGACGCAAATAAGAAACGCTTGCTTTGCTGTACAAACTCAGCCGCCTAGAATCTAAATACATGTTTGGTCTAGGAAATAAACTTGGTGGCTGCAAATGGACCGTGAGAGAGGTTTTAGATCCCTCAGGAAGAAAACAGCACAAGCAAAGCCCCTGCAGGCCCCCCGAAGTTTAGCCCTGTTGAGTCTGAACACCTGTGTTGCAGGTGGCCTCTCTCATCCCAATTTTGGCCAGAGACATCTGTGCACACGCTTGCGCGCACACACACACGCGCACACATGTGCGGGCGTGGGTCGCGTGTTCCCTCGGGACTCACGTGCACACGCTCCGCCCGCAGCGGCCCCTCCGCCCACGGGCTGCCGCTCCAGCGTGTCTGGGGAAAAGGCAGGGTGACACACCTAAAAGGGTCACAGCCCCATCATTTTGAAAATGCTCGTGTAATTCTGCTGTTATGGTCTGAGCCATTAGATTTAAAAGCCCTTCTGTGTGATTGCCAAGTACATTAATGTGAACAAATGAGAAAAGTCTCGCTGCCTGAGCTGCCAAAACCGGTGCCGCGGTGTCCTCAGCAGCAGGGCGGGGGGCAGCCGGCTGCGGTCACCGTCACCGGGGTTGCTGCGTTCCCGGCGTCCCAGCAGCACAGGGGAAGGCGCAGAAGAAGCACTGCGGGGGCCTCCTGCTCCCGTGGCACCCGATGCCCAGGTGCTGGGTGCTTTAGAAAGGTGGCCGATGAGGGGGCGCATTCCCTCAGGAGGTTCCTTTACCGAGCAAGGACCCTGGTGAGACATGAGTCAGGAGCCTAACTTCTAGGATGCCTTCAGCAGGCCCCACTTTCTCTCTTTCCCTCATCCGTTTCCCCACGTGCCCAGCGGTGATCATTGTTGCCCTTCCTACCTCCCAGAGTGTTTAAATTTCAAACAAAATGACGATTTTGAAAATATTAAGGACTGGTTTATTAAATGCCAGAGGTCCTGTTTTCGTTGTAGTGTGTCTTCTCTCCTTAAATGAAAAGCTAGTTGACCTGTGCTGTGGGCTCCCAGGAGCACGGACTGAACAAATATTTATTTAGGTTAACTCAGATGGAAAGCTGCACGTTTCCTTTTCTCATTTCAAGCTTGGGGGAGAAACTTCTCTCGCTTATAATGTCACCTTGAGACTCAAGTTCTGGCCATTGGTCAGACGGCACACTGGAAAGGGCACGGATTCCTTTTGAGGTTTATGTTACATGAGAAGGCAGGGTAACCAGAGGGCCCAGGCAGGCCTCTGTTCCAAATACCCTCTTTGACCCTGGGTCTAGTAGGAAGCTTCCTCTAACGTTCTGATAGGAAAAGCTTTCAAGGCCTCGCAAAGGAAACAGCGTGGATCACCTTGCAGAGACGTGAAAATGCAAGATTCGTGTTTTGCAAGGGCCTAGGGCTTTAGAGAGATGGGATGACACAAACAGTGGTTGTGGCATTGGCTCAGGAGCCCCGTGGCCTGTGCTCTCATCCTGGGCTTCTCACCTATAAGGTGAGTGACTTTGTGCAAAGTTATTATTAGCACATCTCTGCCTCAGCATCCTCACATGTAAAATGGAGATAATACCACCAAACAGATGGGACTGTTGAGAAGAGCGAAAGGTAGAGCCCATGCAGCGCTGAGTGTGATGTTTGCCCCATGCTGAGCATTCAGAAGACCCCTGTTTTGTTTGTCGCTGAAGGTGGTGACGGTGGCGATAGTGATGGAGATGATGCAGAAGCAGTGGTGGTGGGTTTCACCGTCGGTGAAATGGGATGTGGAGAGTTTTGAACGCGGGCTCTTAGATTTTCTTGGGTGTCAACAATGTGATTGGGTCCTTAGAGCGACTCATGCCTGGGATGACTGAAGATCTCTCCCCAAACTGCTTCTGCCTTTTGTCATTTTTTGTAGGGCTTGTCTGTCTAGGTCACAGCCATCTCCCCAGTGCTGAGAGCAGTGCCTGGCACTGGGCCTGCACTCCGTAGACACCCGTGACACGTGTGAACGGCTCTTCTCCCCCCGAAAGTGAATCTAATAAGAGGACTGTTCCTCCTAATAAAATGGACACAGTTTGTTTGAATGTGTGAACACCAGGCCCAGTCTCTGTCTCCACCACACAGCACACTTGAGGATCCGTCCACTGGAGTCCCCTTTGATGGATCCGTCCCCGAGAAAGCACTCGATTGGAGCACAAAGGCTTTCTCATGCTCCCCTTCCCCAGCTTGGTCCTCATGGGACATCACTTTGTTTCCTAACAGCACCCAGAAAGGTGGGGCCCTCCCCTGGGCAGAGGCAAGGAAGCCAGGAAGTGTGATATTTTATTATTATTACAAAAGTATAAACTGCGAGGCTGAAACTTGCTACCAGAAAACACAGGTGTGAAAATCCCACTTCACTGGTGAAGAAAAAACTCCTCGTTAACTGAAGATTTTCCCTCAGCTACATGTGAGGTGGGAGGAAAGGAGAGAGTGAAGGCATTATCAGCATTTTAAACAAGTGAAAAATTCACCTCTGAAGGGCGATGTTGTAAATCATGTATTTCCTCCCATGAGAGTAGTGTGTTCTGTAGTCACGTGCATTTTCCTTTCAAATATTAGTATCCCAGAGAGAATCTAGGAAGCAGGCTGTCCACTGATCCATGTCCTGCAGCGTGCTAGCTGTTCATAACATTCTCATTTCATAATTCCTCCCTCTTTTGAATGCGTTCCAGATGTTCACCTTGCAAATGTGAATTTTAAATGCTTACTGTTTCAATTATTTTGTGTCCCAGGATCTTTAAACAAATCTGTAGTCATATTTTCAGAACCTTAAGGGGACCACAAAAAGTTGAGGAGAGAAAGAGAGGGAGGGAGGGGTTGGGAGAGAGAATGCACGCTTGTGATAAAACACAGAGAGATTGATATGGATATGAAAAGACATACATAATTTTGATTTCTTGGAATTTTATGACTGTATGTGTTCATATATTTTTTTAAGAAACTGATTTTATGCTTTTATTTTTAATAAATAATGCTTTAAAGAAATTGTTTGACAAAATAGATTTATTATAGATTGACAGTAAGTTAAATAAACCTGAGGTTTAGTTTGAGGTTCAGACTGATATTTGGAGGAAAAATGGCAACTGGGGAAATGAGGGTCAGCTGTCCCTCTGAACCACAATGGCCTTTGTACCGTGTGGCATGAAAACAGCGGTCGTAGAGGAGAGAGAAGAGAAAGCGTACTCCGCAAACAAAGCAGGCACAGTGCCCATCGCCTGTCTGTTAGGCCAAACACAGGGTAGTTTTGATCAAGAAGTGATCTTAGATCCCTGTGATTTGATTCACGAGAGTTACTGTCTCTGAGTGAAGTCTCTGGTTTATAGTATTGTTTATACATTTCTAGGCTGTCTGCGGGGGGCGACTTGGATGCCCAAGTGAGCAAAGCTTTGAGCGCCCTGTATCAGTTTGCTGTATGGGATTAGGGTAAGGTTTTGCTGCTCTAAGAAAGAGACTCAACAGTCCAAGAGGCCATAAGAACAAAGGACTGCATTCCTGCCTCCTGAACCAGGCCCCGTGGGAGTGGTCCGGTTTGGCAGCAGAGCCCCGCTTCACCGGTCTGTGCGTGGGCCTGGGTTCCCGCCGATCACCGCTTCTCACACCTGGGCAGTGTCACTGTCTCATGGTTGAAGCTGGGTTGCTGATACCCAGGCCCCAGCCAGCGGGAGGAAGGAAGTGCGGAGGAAGCACACCCAGTATCTCAAGAACCGGATGCGTGACTCCCTGTCACATTCAGCAGGTGAGAACTTTGTCACCTGGCCAACCAACTACAAGGGCGTCTGGAAAGTGTGGTCTGCTGAGCACATGGGAGCCCTAGTGCAATTCTATTCCTGTGGGGGGAGAAGACAGATTGGAAGGACTTCCAACAGTCTCCATTGCCCCCACAACTTCAGGCCTGTGTGCCCACGGGCTGTCCCCCACCCCAGGGCACAGGGTTATGGAATTATGCCACATGCCAGGCCTCAGTTGGGTAGCCCTTTTCCCTCACTTGACTCTCCCCACCTCCCACAGGAATATAATCTCAACCTGCTGAGTTTCGGCATCGGCTTTCTTTTCTTACAATTTGATTATCTCACGGCGATAACATTGGTCTATGACATTAAGTGTCAGGTGCGCAGCGTCCTGGTTCAACGTCTGCAGGCGCTGCAGTGTGCTCACCGCCTCACGTCCAGTTCCCGCCCGTCACCATGCATGTGACCCCCTTCTCCCGCATCACCCGCCCCAGCCCCCTTCTGCTCCGCACCCCCATCCTGTTGTCCATATCTGACAGTGCTTTTGTTTCCTTTCCTTTTGTTTGTTTGATATACCATCACTTAGCATGATACCCTCCAGGTCCATCCATGTTGCCCCAAGTGGCAATGTTTCTTTTGTGTGTTTTTTCACATCAGCGTTCTTTATATTTTCCAAGCCTGAGGGCAAAAACAAACCAACAGACACCATACCATATTTATCACATCCATTTGCTATTTTTTTCTTCTAGATCAACCCAAAGTTTCCTCTTTTCTAGTCTTTTTATTACACAAAACAGGAGATTGCCTTGAAATAAATTAAATAAACCTAGGCGAAATAACTGCTGGCTAAGTAGAAGTCCTGTGTCTTATATTTTTCTGTGTTACCTCAGTAGGTGTTATTTAATCTTCGGTCCTGCGTGGACTGAGGATGGAGCAATGCGGACTGTGTGCAGATGTCACCACGTCGGCTTTCACCATCAGTGTGCGTGTGCTCCCAGGGGAGCCTGGGTCCTGTAAAGAATGTGCACTTTGAACTTACACTGGCCTGGCCTTGGGATCCACCTGCTAGGTGTCTGGGACTGCATTTCTTCTTCAATTCAACACAGCCTCAGTTTACCCATGTTTACTTTGAGGATAATAAAATTCCTCTCATGTGGTTACCATGGGTACAGAAGGAGCTAACAGAGGGCAAGTGCCTGGCATGGATAGGGGCCCCGCCTCGGGCACTGAGATTATTATAAAAGCAGTGGGATTATTCTCCTTAGTTCCCGAGACTTCATTGTTGCTACTTGTTACTGTCATTTAGATGAGCCGTTTAACCCCTCTAGGCCCCAGTCTCCTGCCCTATAAACCAGGAATTACACTCGCCTTACTGATGAAAGGGTGCTGATGCCATGAGCAAGTAAGACAAGGGATGCGAATGCATTTAAGGGGAAAAACAACAGACCGTAAAAAGTGCTGTATAAATATAAATCATTTTTCATCAATGTCCTGAAATAGAGATGCTGGATATTTTGGTTTCCAACTACAGGATGGTATTCTTCCAAATATGCAGCCAGATCCACCGTGTCCTATAGAATTTACAGACTATGAAAGATCTCCAGGCAACTATTATTACATCGGTTTAATCCCCACCCTGTCACCTGAAGAAATACATAAAAAATAATTTGCTCTTTAGTTGGGGTCACTTTGGTCTAATATTTTCAGCCTTTACTCTTCCCCAATGGAAGCACCTTCCATTAAACGGAAGTGCTGGAAAGAGTGGAGGGAAATTACCAGAATGTTGACAGTAACCCAACACTGTTAAAAATATTATAAACTGTCCTCTGGTTTTCTGTTGGTGACATGATCTTATAGTCGATCGGGAGCATTACGGGCAGGAGCTCGGCTGCTCCTCACCACGATGTGGTTTTTGCTGTTGCTGTAGCTGGTCTCCGGCCCTAAGGTTGGCCGTGGCAGCTGAACAGACACAGGGCAGATTAAATGTGTATTTTTAAGTGGTGATGTCCATTTGTTTCTGGTTTGGGATTATGAAAGTATTCATTACAGAAAATTTAGAAAATGTAGAAAGTTGCCGATAAGAGATGTTTTTAAACACCTGTAACTCTTAATAAATGAGTTTCCTTTTTTCGGAATCTGTGTATTTCACAATTGAGGAGGTGAGATGAAGGGAGAAGCGGGAAGGGGGCACCGAGGGCTTGAGGTGAGAGGGGTACTGTTGGATTCTCGTTTTGTGGGGACAGGGTCAGCATTCGTATGATTGCTGCGGCCAACGTAAAGGAAATAGAGGGACAGAAGCAAACTAGGAAGCGTGTGTGTGTGGGGGGGTGTGTGTGGAGTGTGTGTGGGGGGGCATGTGTGTGGTATATGGTGTGGTGTGGGGGGCTGTGGGTTGTGTGTGGAGGGGCTGTATGGTGTGTGTGGGGTGTGTGGGGGGATGTATGTGTGTGTGGTGTGCACTTGCGTGTGTGTGTGTGTGTTGGTTGGTCTCCTGTGTTCATTTTTGGGCCATCAGTAACCCTGTCCCCAGCTCTGCCCTTGGGCCACTCCGGAGGCTCCACCCGGGGGCAGGATTCTTCCCACGGTGCTCGGCTGTGAGCGTGAGCTGCCCCCCAGGCCCATCTGTGTGTCCTACCCCTGTTGCGCCCACTCCCACCTGCTATTCCTTAGCCATGCTGGGGGGCCGGGTGGGGTACCACTTAGCACGTCCCGGCCTCCAGGCCTCGGGCTCCACTCCGCAAAGGCCTGCCTTCCATCAGCGCAGGCCCACCACGGGCGGGCAGGAGGCTCGGCCTCAGGGACGGAGGTTGACAGAAGTGCCATCTGACACCTGCTTCCATGATAGACAGCGTAAGAATCATGCTCTGGCTCCTCAAGCTTCCACCTGACCCGACAGGTATATCTTCAGCTTACATTTTTTAGCCGAAGGAAGTTAAGTGGTCACATCCGATTTCTTGTGCCCCAGTGATGAGAGCTAGGCTGTTGGTGAAAAGCCCTCGTGACGCCCTCGCTGAGCAATGTGAGCGCCACGTGCCCTCCAGAGAGTTCCTGCCGCACCCAGAGAGGCTCCCTCCAGGTAGGTGCCCCTCCCGTGAGCTCTGCTTCCATGAGTCCCAAACCCTGGCCAGGAGGGTGGTCACACTGGAAGGAACTAGAGGGCAGAGCCTGTCCGGTCACTTTTCTATATCAGGCCTCCAGCTCCGACCTGCCCGAGACAATGGGGAGGCCCCGACCAGAAGCCACTATTCTTTGGTAGAGCTGCCTTGGAAGAAAGCAGCTATCAAAGGCCACCGCTGTTCGTTTTCCTTCTGTATATGGTTGGGTTTTGAACTGAGGCAACATCCTTTTATTTCTCAGCTTCACCTTCGGGGATCACGCATTCACGCCAACACATATGTATCACACGCTCACTACGTGGCAGCGATGAGCCCGGAGAAAGATGAAGTCCTTGCGCACAGAGCTCTGACTGCGCTAGGAGGGCTGTGCACTGAGGAAGCGATGACAACACCCGGGGAAAACGCCAGCTGCGGCACAGTGCTGCGGAGGGGACTCGGGCTCCCTGACGGGGGGTGAGTGTTCACGGGGTCCAGTGGTGTGGACAGGAAGGGCACTGTGTGCAGAGGGCACAGCCTGGGCGAAGCTCAGCAGCAGGAAGGCGAAGGAGGCATCCTGGGGCCTGGGACAAGACAGGGACCTGGTCGGGTGGACACAGAGGGATCAGCAGGGTTGGTGCACGAGCTCCGGTGGCCCTGGTGAAAGACCGGGGCCTTTCTCTGAAGGGCGCTTCGAAGATTGCTCCGGAGGCAGCGTCGAAAACGGAGGGGCGCCAGCGCTGGCTGAGTGCAGTCAGAGGACAACTGCGTCGTCCCGGCGAAACAGGAGCTGGACCCGGCGCAATGACAAAGCACAGAGGAGGGGCGGGCAAGGGGGTTTGCAGAGACCCCGACAGGCACCTCGGAAACCTTGCTCTGTGTCTAACCGGAGTGCTAAGAACAGCTGATGGACACACAGTTTCCCTAGGCCCACGAGAGGCGTGGGAACCTGGAACGGGAGTGCTAAGAACAGCTGATGGACACACAGTTTCCCTAGGCCCACGAGAGGCGTGGGAACCTGGGGCCGCAGTGGATAGAGGGGGTAAGTGTCCAGGCATCAGGGAAGGTGGCTTTTTCCCCTTGCCCAATGCACCTGGGTGTGTCAACGTGGGAACTAAGTAAACACCGCGTTTGGGGCCTTTCAGTGTTTCTCCCGTGCTGGAGAATTTATTTCAGTGTTTGCGTAGCTGCCGAGCATGCTTTCTGCGTGGAGTCACGGCAGCCTCCCGACCACTGCACGCCCGGTTCGTGGCCCCGCCACTGCTGTCATCTGACTGTTTACCTGGCTCGGTGGAGCAGTTGTAACTGCTCTTTATGATATAGAACTAAGTCCTAAAGTTGAACTCTGGGCACGGACATCTGGCCCATACTCTTAAGGCAGACCATATGCTTAAAGTAAAAATTAAAATTTCTGCATGATTTATTCCGGAGAATTGTAAGATGTAGGCAGTGAGTGACCGGATGTTAATTCTTCACTGATCCCCTCCCTAAAAGCAAAAAAGCAAAGCAAAGAAAAAAACTGCTTCCAAGCCAGCCGAGCCCTGTGTATATTTTCTTTACTTCCAGAGTTCATTATGCACACTGTAGTAATTTGTTGACAGTACAAGGCAAATCCATGATAAAACCAGACAACTTCTCCAAAGTAAATATTTGGTGGTACAAAATAGGGGCTTTTTGCACATTAATCCAATAATAAAATATAGTCTGGTGAACAAGGAGCATTTGCTAATTTCCTAAATTGCTGTGGGTCCCAGAAGCTTCTAATTGATTTGAAAAATATTTTCTTTATGGAGAGGTAATATTTCCAGTCAGGAGGCCCAGCTCCTTAATGCTGTGGGCAGCTGTGGAGGCCCCCGGATGCCACACACTGGTCGGGGTGGGGGCAAGGAAACGGGGGTTCGGCCTGCCCCGGTCCGCATCCGGGTTTTTGAAGGTCATAGAGGAGGCACAGCTGAGAGGACAGGTGGGGATGGGCCATGGGAAGCTAACGCTCTGCCCACCGAGTGAGAGCCTGGAGCAGCAAGTGGCCTTTCCGCTTTGGTGAGAGCCTCTGTCCCTCCCATGCGGGCATCACAGCGTTTCCAGACCATGCCTGTGCCCTGAAGCAGCTCAGGAAGCAGAGTGTCCAGAAGCCGGGGGCGGGTGGGGTGGGTGCGTGAGCTCAGGTCAGGACCGGGGAGGCGCACGCACCTAATAATGCCAAGGCCGTGCCGGGCTCCACTCGGAGCGCGCGGGGGTCGGGGGGCACGTGTGCGTGCTCGCTGGCTCTGTCGTGGGGAGCCAGGGGACGTGTGGCCTCGGGAGGGCGGGGGGACTCACCGAGAGCTCCTCTGAGACGGTGACACTTTGAGTTAGGAAGCAGCAGTGGGGATTTGATAAGAGAAAAATTTTATTCATAAAACAGTGACCTTGATAAATAAGGTCTATAAGCAGGCTTACGGCTAAGCTCGATCACAGCTGAGGCTGAGAAGGGAAATGGGATTAAAAATAGCAGACACTTTGTGAAAACTTACTGTGCGCCAGGTCCTATGCCAAGTGCCCCCCACACATTGTTCCGACGAGATTACGGCAGTGGTAGCCCCTGATGTGGCCAACAAACTGAGGTGTAGGCGGGTGAAACAACCTTCCCAGACCACGCGGCTTGGGAGAAAATTTGAACCAAAGCTCCTTAGAGGTAGAGCCTGTGCTTGAACCAAATGCCTCATTGCCACTCGAGTTTACCGTCAAAACATGGCGTGAAGCTCAGGATAAATAAAGTTTTGCGGGTTTCCCAACTGAAAACGCTTTAAAAACTAGGTAACGTAGAAACAAAGCTAACCCGGGAGAACGGGAAGCCCGTGACCCTTGTGGCTGCCCCCGCCAAGCGCCCGGGTGGCCTAGAAGGCCTGTGATTCTGCGACGCTGGGTTCGGTAGCCCTGGGGTCACAGCGGCCGCCTGAAAGCTACCGAGCGAGGAGGGACAGCTCCACGGGGCTCACGTCCAACCAGCTGAGGGTATATTTAGGTCAGACCTCGCTGCTGTGAATGGCATACATTTCCTTACATCTTGTGACTCCCTGCTTAGTCTATATAGCACCACCTCAGTGGGGGGAGATCCATTAACCTGCTTGGTTAGCATCATGTCCACACAGGCGAAATAGGCCTAGGCTTTCTCAGCAGTTCTGGGAGACTCACGGAGCCCGGGTTGGAAATGTAGACAAATTGAATTCAGGCCATTTAGCTCCGATGGGCTCTCTGGGTCACCCTCTTCTAATTCCCGGGCTCTGTCTCAGAGAGGGTTTTTATTTAGGTCTCTTACCAGCAATGCCAGACCCCCTTTGTATCAGGAGAGAATTAGCTGCTAGTAAAATTGAGGTTTGACAATAGAAGGCCAGATGCCACACCTTGTAAATAAAAAATAAAAAAATTAAAAAAAGAACGCAGTGCGGCCAGCTGCACCGTATAAACTCAGGTTTTTATACCACGCTGCTGTGTTTTGTGTGTCTTCATGTGGCTCCAACATCTGTTCATCCCTGTCTGGTCCTCCCATATATTAGTTATAATTACAATCACAGGAGCTTGTTTATGAGGCTGAGAAACGGACCCGACAGCAGGTTTCGGTGGTTCCCTCGCTTACCCTGCTGGACCTGGTGCTTCCTCTTGGGAAGCCGGCGTCGGCTGGCGTTCCCTGGAGCGCAAGGCCAAGCCCAGGTTCCTGGTGACCCTGATGAAACGGAGACAATATACAGATGATGATTATAGAATCGTACCCCTGAAATCTATGTAATTTTATTAACCAATGTCACCCCAGTAAATGCAACTTAATAAGATGTTACTCAGTTCCACTCTCTTCACTGCTCACCCAGCTAGAAGGGATCTTTGTTTTCTCCAGATTTCCACTGAACATCCTATCCTACCTGTGATACATACAAAGTATTTAGAAATTTTTTTTTTTCTGTAATTATATTTGCTTGTCATTACTTATTGGTGAATTTCAAGGAGGAAAAAACTAGCAATCGTATGTCTCCTGTTAAACCTAGCGCAGATTTTTATGAATAGTGTTTAAAAATTGTCTATGAACAAATTAAAATGGAGATGCGGTCTAGTAAATAACAGATATTCAAAACTTAAAATTAAAGGAGATTGTCAGCTATCAGTCTATGGCTACATGTAGCCTGGAGATACGTTTCCAGGGCCAGGTTGAAAAAAAATTTTTTTTAATTTGACCTTATTTAGAACTCATGATTATACATAGATCTCTGCATTTCTGGCTTCTACAGATTGTAAACACCCAGCACTTCCCTGTCTAGGCAGGGCATGTGGTTGGTGCTTTGAGACTCCTTACCTAACACACTTACCAATTTATTTTACCTGCCTAATCTCTGTAGAAATTTGAGTTCTTAATACTTGCAATAAGATTAGAGGTTTGTATGATAAGTGATAATTATTATAACCAACTTCCCCTTGAGACTACCTTGTATCACACTAACCGTCCCACTGAGAGCAATTAGAAAAGGCGGATGAATGTTTTGGAAATCCATTTGAAGGCATCGGAGAGCTAATGGCCCCGGAGGAAAGGGAAATGCATGGGGATAACCCTGACTGTCTGCTGTGCCTTCCTAATTGAGGCACCTGCTGGTTTACAGGCACCAAGAGGTAGGAAATACCAGCTACAAGAAGAACCTGAGCAAACGTTTTTGCTTAGGGAGCTAAAAGTTGGCATTTAGAATTTAGTAGCCAGGCTATGAGAGGGCAAAATCCTGGAGAGAAAAGTGCAGAAAACCAGTTCAGTATTCCACGTGACTTTTGTCAATTGAGACATTTGACAATTTGCAAGCAGCAGCCCAGAGGCGAAGACACTGGGCAGAGCTGTTGATCATCTCATGGTGCCAAGGGGACAAAATTGGAGTTTGGAGCCTTCTAGGGAGAGAAGGGCCTCTGGCAAACATCCCTGCTTTTCAATGGGTAAAATTTTAAAAACCTAAAAATACTAAATGTGAATGAAGATGTGGAGGAATGCATATTTTTCTACATTGGGGTAAGGGTGTATATAGGTACAACCACTTCTGAACACTGTTGGGTAGTCTTCACTAAAACTGAATACACATTTACAATTTAGAAATTTCAATGCGAGACGTATACCTAACAGAAGCGCACGCACGTGTGCACAAGGCACCTGTGAGGGTGCCCACGGCAGCATCCTTAGCAGCTAAAACTGGAAACACCCTTCGTGTGCACTAACAGGAAGGTGGAAAAATAAATTGCACTATGTCCAGACAATTGACACATCAGTCAAAAATGAACAAATTACTGCTACATTAAAAAACATGGATGAGTCTTACTGAGGAAGCACAATTGTGAATGGAAAAAGGCAGATACACAAAAAATAGACATTGTGTGATACTTTTTATATTAGAAAAACCTACAGTTCTCCTCCTCTTGTGTTTCTTTTTTACTTTTGCTCAGAATACTTCACTTGTGACACTTCCAGTCATCAAATAGGTGGGGTTTTCCCCCTCACCAACCAGCTGAGGAATCTTACAAAGAACTCATTTCTCACACTATCGACCTGAAGACAGGGTCAGACCCTTCAGGTTCAGGGCCCAGTCCCAGGAGACTGCCCACCCCACCCAACTTCAGATGCCAATGGCAAGTGGTAGGTCCCTAGAGTACCTGCAACTTCTGTCTGACCTGTCTACAGATCAGAGGTTCCCATAACCTCCTCCCTCTTGGATTCGATTATTTGCTAGAGTTGCTCACAGAACTCAGATAAACAAATACTTACATTTACCCATTTATAAAACCATATGATAAAAGATACAGATGAACAGCCAGATAAAGGGATACATAAGGTGAGGTCTGGGAGGGTCCCAGTGCCAGAGCTTCTGTCTGGGTGGAGTTGGGGTGCATCACCCCGCTGTGCGTGGATGTGTTCACCAGCCTGGAAGCTCCCTGAATCCTGGGACTTCCCCTCCTGGGCACGGTTGGCCCATTTCCAGCCCTCCTCCCCTCTCAAGAGAATGGGGGCCAGGGCGTAAAATTCCAAGCTTCCGGTCGTGGGTGGCTGTTTGCAGGGACCAGCCTGTGTCCAGGCGAGCACACAGAGCCGCCTCATTAGAACACAGGACACTCCTGTCACGCAGGAAGTTACACAGGGTTTAGAAGCTCTGTGTCAGGAACTGGGATCGAAGACCAATATACATTTTCCATTATCTCACACCCTTCCTGCATGTTGAAAACATGCAAAGTCAATGTATGTTGTAAGAAGCCAAGAAAATGGTTGCCTTTGGAGTGGTGGGGTTTTTGTTTGTTTTTTAATATATGTTTATTGATTCCAGAGAGGAAGGGAGAGGGAGAGAGAGAGTTGAAACATCAATGATGAGAGAGTCATTGATCGGCTGCCTCCTGCGAGCCCCTGACCGAGGATCGAGCCCGCAACCCGGGCATGTGCCCTGACTGGGAATCGAACCGCGAACTCCTGGATCCTAGGTCGATGCTCAACCACTGAGCCATGCTGGCCGAGCTGGAGTGGTGGGTTTTGACTTGGAAGAAATATAACAAGGACTTCTCGGGCTCTGGTCACTTAATTTATCCATCTGAGTAGCAGTCACACAGGTGTGCTCACTTTGCAAACATTTATCAAGCTGTACATGTACTATTTACATACTTTTCTCTATAATAAACTTCAATAAAAAGTTTATTAAAGAGAAAAAAACACACACATTAAGTATGGGTTAAGGTTAACATTTAAGTCCCTGTGTTTGTTTGTGTGTTTTTTTAAAATATATCTTTATTGATTTTAGAGAGAGGAACGGAGAGGGAGAGAGAGAGAGAAACATCAATGATGAGAAAGTCATCGATCTGCTGTCTCTTGCAAGCCCCTGACTGAGGGTCAAGCCCGCAACCCGGGCATGAGCCCTGATCGGGAATCGAACCGCAAACTCCTGGATCCTAGGTCGATGCTCAACTGCTGAGCCATGCTGGCTGAGCTGGAGTGGTGGGTTTTGACTTGGAGAGAATATACCAGGGGCTTCTTGGGTTCTGGTGACTTAATTTATCGATCTGAATAGCAGTCACACAGGTGTGCTCACTTTGCAAAAATTTATCGAGCTGTACATGTACTATTTACATACTTTTCTCTATAATAAACTTCAATAAAGAGTTTATTAAAAAGAAAAAAAACACATTAAGTATAGGTTAAGGTTAACATTTAAGTCCCTGTGTTTGTTTGTTGTTGTTTTTTAATATATCTTTATTGATTTTAGAGAGAGAGAGAAACATCAGTGACGAGAAAGTCATTGATCGGCTGCCTCCTGCACGCCCTTGACTGAGGATCGAGCCCGCAACCCGGGCATGTGCCCTGACCGGGAATCGAGCCACGATCTCCTGGACCCTAGGTCGATGCTCAGCTGCTGAGCCACGCAGGGCCGGGCAAGTCCCTGTGGTTTTGAGTTTCCACAGTGCTTTGTGGAAAATGGGGTTTGTTCCCCATGGGGACACTGCTCTCTGAAGAGCAGACAGAGGCGGCACAGAGCTTGGGGACTGCCTTCCACCATCGGGACGATGTAAGGCTTAACTCCAAAAGCATCCCTTTGTTCCTTTCTTAATGTTTTGACCAAGATGATACAGGTTGCAGTTTTAATAAACTTTTCCAGTATTTTCCCTTGAGATGAGATAAGCTAACTCAAGGATGGAACTATTCAGGTTTTCTCTGTGGCCATTGAGAAACCCAGCCCTGAGCACTGGAAGACAACCTGCGGCGCTGGACTGCACACCTGACCAGAGCAGGTACGGGGAAGAGTCAGCCATGCCTGACATTGCGTGAACTAACCGCTAAAACAGAAAAAGTTCCATTTGCGGGAATGGCAGTTCATTAAATTTTGCTACTCAGATCCCTGCTGGGATCACTGTAACATTTACCCCAGCACTTCAGCTAATCTACCAACTATGCCCCTTTTCGCTTTGTTAGTTGGAGTTAGTTTCTGTTGCTTGCAATCAAAGAACCCTAGTTGTTGCGCTGTGTTACCAGCTTGCACAGCACGAGACCCCTGGATTTTACACAGTGAGTGTCTAGGCGGCAAGCACGCCCGTGGGGGAAAAGACAGCGACAGCTGAGCCAAACGCCGCTTCCCCAAAGCTCTGCGATTCTATCCGCCAACAGGGAGGGATCACACTGGTGAGTTAATGTCTCCCCTTCCCTTCCCTTCCCTTCCCTTCCCTTCCCTTCCCTTCCCTTCCCTTCCCTTCCCTTCCCTTCCCTTCCCTTCCCTTCCCTTCCCTTCCCTTCCCTTCCCTTCCCTTCCCTTCCCTTCCCTCCCCTCCCCTCCCCTCCCCTCCCCTCCCCTCCCCTCCCCTCCCCTCCCCTCCCCTCCCCTCCCCTCCCCTCCCCTCCCCTCCCCTCCCCTCCCCTCCCCTCCCCTCCCCTTCCCTTCATATGCACCTGGTGCTGTCCTGTTCCTTCCACAGACAGAGCACACAGAAGCCCCACAGCATGACTCTGGGGAAAGGCCTGGTGACGCCCAGGTCTCTTCATGCGGTGTCCCCCAAGAGCTCCAAGCTCTAGAGAACATACTAGGCTTGAGGACATCAAAGTCTCGTGGCTTTGAGAATGAAGGCAGCGAATGCCGATTTAGGAGTCATAACCTGGACCCAGAGTCCGAAGGTGAACCCTGCGCCGGTCCCGCCTGACCAACAGCATGGGCCGAGCCCCAGTGTAGCAGCAGGAAAATGCCCTCCCCTGAACTCTGTATCTTTCCAGTTTTATTTGTTCCCTCGCCCGCTTGGACAACTATGTGTAAATCTGGGAAGACAATCAATAAAAGCCTGCCAGAAAAAATGGTTACAGTTTCCTAAAATTTCCCCCGCGATCCTATGTAGCATTATTCTAAAGTTTCTCCCTGTTGAAACCTGGGCTCTGCTGCCTCAGAAGTGACCCCTCTGGCTGAGAGGACCATCGAGCGCGTTTGGCATCTCCGCCATCTCCCGCCCACACCGGCCTGATTAATCCCCATTGAGCCCGTGCAAAGGACGCAAATATAAACTATTCATTTATTTCAAATCGGCGGGCGCCGTGGGGAAGTTATCACATATAATCTAGTGTTAGTCTATCCACTGCATCATAAAAATTAATTTGTCTAATTAATGACATTAGTACTTTTATACATGCATAATTCATATTAATTGATAGGTCTGCCTAAAAAGAATACCTTTCGGAAGAAAAATGATCCCATTAGTGCAAGTTTAATCCAAATCAGGGCTGACAAAGCATGGAGCCTTCAAGGCATATCTTCAGCTTTGTTAATTGTCATAAGCATTCTAAATTGATTATTCGTACATTAGCATGAGACATTTCATTCATCAATGCTTTGCTGTAAAGGAAATTTGTCTAATGGATTTGGGTAGCTCAACTAAATAAGTAGTATTTTTTTTCCAGGGTAGCTAGAGGGGCATTTAAAGCATATTAATTCACTAATACTGGAGGGAAGAAAAATTAGCGGTGGAAATATACAGAAATATCATACAAAATTAGATTTCTGACACTGAATAATTTTTGTGATATCTATTTCAATGGTAATTGAGTGAGCATGCCTGCGATTTTATTGCTTTTCTGTTTTGCAAGCTCTATGATAAACAGCTAATGTTAATATTTCTTATGAGTTATGTGCCTGCACCTGGTAGGGCCACAGGGGTATGAAGTGGAGAATGAAAGAGATGGATATGCGTGTTTCGGGGGACAGCTAGAAGGCACAGGGGACGCACAAGAATTGGCCTCAGCACCATGCACCTTGAGCTTCGGGGAAAACCATTCCCACAGACACGTGTGGCCGACTAAGCCACTTGAACACAATTAATATAGATATGATTGTTTTCCTGTTCAGACAGAACTGGAGATCTGGAAATCCATTAAAATTGGGGACTACCTCAGTCATTGACGAATTCTTGTTAATGGCCTAAAGCAAAATTATTGGTTGATGGCCCAAGATTTATACAGGGCTTGGTTGGGGTTGTCTGTTTGGGAAGCACTAAGTTGGGCCTGAGATAACCAGATATATTTAACAGTTGCTTCTGTTCTCTCTTTTGACTGTGTAGACCACCTCTACACTATGGGTTTGGGACACAGCTAAGAAGTGTGGCTAGAATGCAGTCACACTTGGGCCCCTAGGGTCACGGTTAGCCTGGGAAGCTGTCCATAGGAGTCTCCTACTTAGAGTATCCACTCTTGCTGCTGCTCTTTTCTCTCCTGGCCACAATGTGTTTGTGGTATTTTAATACTTTAGACTCTTGGTCACTGGAGACAGCACAGCTGTCCTGGAGTCTCAGCAAGCTACTCAGAAACTGCGGGGCCTTGGTCAAGGTGCTCAATATCTTTGAGCTTCAGTTTCTAACAATGTCAATGCGCAGATGCACAGGAAGGGCTTCGCTCTGGGTCTGGCATACAGCAATTGCCCAACAAATTGAAAAAAATATTATTAGCAATTGTTTGGATGAACGAAATGGAGACAAAAGTAGGCTTTCTTTTATTTTTCAATCTTTTTTCTTATTTCCCTTTTTATTTTTTCCCGGAGTATTTTTTTCTTGTGGCATTTTTCCCCCTAAATCCCAGTTTCCCCTAATTTTCAGAGTGGACTCTTTTGGTCACTTGGTGCTCACAGAATCCTAGCCAAGGAAAAAGTGCTAGCAATCCCCGTGCCCCTTCCAGAACTCTGCCGCAGTGATCGTTCCAAGTACGTCCCTTATTTCAAAGTCTCCAAACTTTTGTCAAAGAAGCCTGGTTGAGTAGACTAAGCTTAAGTTTCAGATTCAGAAAACTTAGCTGGAAACATCCTCTCTTGTTCATGCATTCACCCATTTATTTAATAAATAAGGAGTGAGTACCACTATGTACCAAGCGCGTTTTCAGGTCTTAGCGGCACTGACGTGCACTCAAGGAATTGCCGTTGCAGTCAAGCTGAGCGACAAGTCACCCCGGAGCACAGCACGAAGAAGAGAATTTGGAGAGAAGTGTGGAGAAGGGAAGTAGGCCGGGAGTGTGGGCAGAGTGGCCCACAGAGGGTTGGGACATGGGACAGACAAGGAAGGACTCGGACGAGCAGCCTGACCCACGAAGGCCATGCATCCCTTCAGGCGGGGCAACATCAGGTGGAGGGAGGGTGGCAGGAAGGGCCCCGGCACGTGTGAGACACAGAAAGAAGCAGGTGACTGCAGCGTGGGCATCCAGGGGGGCTGGCAGAAGCGAGTCTTGGCGCGGGCAGGGACCTGCTCAAACCCGTTCCCTAGCTGCGTTTTCCTGGGCAGACGATGTGGACTTCCCCAAGCCTAGATTTCCTCATCAAGGTGGACATAAGCATGGGTGCTCCCACACAAGGTTCTCTATGAATAAACAAGGCATCTCAAGATTATGGATAAATCTGGGCTCCTAATGTTGTTCCCTGGTCTCCTTCCCTGTCAAGTACCATTTGATGGTAAAGAGTGAAATAGTTAAGTTCAGTTGAATGGCCATCGCCTAATTTATATCGGGGTTTCCACACAGTCCAGTCGGCAATCAGATATTTCCTTCAAGCAAGAGGACCTTCCTCTAGTTGGTGACCATGTGTCCCACGCAACAGGGTTGTGGAAGGAAGCCTGCTCCCCACTTCTGATGGGAGCTGGTGCGGCCTGTATCTTCCTCTAGTTGGTGACCTTGTGTCCCACGCGGCCTCAGTCACCCTCTCCCACCCTGCGCTCATCGCTGGCTGCTCCTCTGGGCCCTTTCGGGTGAACTCCCTCCAGGCCCCGCATATCCCAAGATGTGCTCCCACCCCCTTCCGAAGCGGGATCGCCTCAGCCCTCGCCTCCGATTCCCAGTCCCCTCGTTCCAATAGCTATTGATTTCTCACAGCCAGCGCCAATCCGTTCACCAAGCTCTCTGTTTAGGCTTCGAGTTTCAACAGAAAGGAAACACTTCCTAAAGTTGTTCATTTTGGTGTCCGGTAGACAGAATTTGGGAAGGATGGAGATATTACATATCCCACAACTAAAATATACCAGATGTGTAGCTTTATTCTGGTTTTTAACATATAATATTCCTGTTTTCCTAAATGTAACTTAATATTGCTTTCTACGTGGAATGTGATACTCTAATTAGACAAAACATAAGCCATACCTCTCCCTGTATATATATTTATACATGGACTAATGGAAGGGGCTCGGACAAATGATGTGTGTTAGTTGTTCCAAATGTGAATAAATGAGGTTTGTAGAGAGAGATTTAATAGCTATTGGGGGAGTGCTTACAATAATTGGTTATTGTTGAAAAGAAATGTCAGATATCATTATTGGCATTTACAATTTTAATTAGCTTGATCTCTTAGTCCAATATGTTATATTTTCCTCTTTTCTTTCTTTCTTTTTTTTTTTTCTCCTGGAAGATATAAAACCAATAGGCTTTCACAGTTATTTAAGGAAATGTTATTAAGACCCACGACGCTGGGATGTACTAATAGTTTAATGGGTAAAGAGTACGGGTCATTTTTCATGTGAAAACGCAGCCCTGGAATGAAATACTTCTCCCATTTCCTACGGAGCCAGAGAGAGCAGCAGAATGCCCTCTTTTCTCCTAGCCCTGCGTTCCTTCAAGGTTTCCTGCGCTTTTTGGTCTTTGTGCCATTCATTCTTCGCCCCCCATTTTTGTTTGAGGAAGAGCATGAATGGGGAGGGCTCCAGGAGGTGTGGGTGGAAGGACTGAGCTGTGTGAGAAGCGTGACACCTTTTATTCCAGGCGCCTCCGTACATGGAAACCTCTTGTTTATCTTCAGGTGGCTCTAGACATTTTTGGTGGTATTTTATACATGCTACTTAATTCTACAGGGTGTTTTATAAAACCCAAATAGAGGTGATTATTGGAGCCATCTCTCATGGTCTTCGCGTGGAGAGTTTTGCTGGTGATGTGTAACATCGGCTTCTCTGATCGCTAACACCCCTGGCTCATGTACTTTAAGCAGTTGTCCGGTAATCTCTTCCTGGAACCAAATATAATCTGGACCATAGATGGGGTTTCAAGACTATTTAATCATGTATCTATTGTGATATAAGAAGTGTGTGTGTGTGTGCACATGTGTGTGTTTGTCCCCAACTCCTGGACAGAGCTCCTAAAACCTGTGAAACTTCTTAACTGATATGCTAGGAGCATCTTTTATTCTAGGACTTGGTGTTTGGCCTCAGTTCCCAACACAGGGCTCCTAGATCCCTCGGAATTTCCTGGGTGAAAGGATTGAGTGTCTTTTGTTGTAATGAGTTAACTCTTGACAGGCTCCAGGATAGCTTCAGGAAGGAGGCTGGTCACCAGAAAGATCAGGAGCTTTCAGCCCTGTCCTCTGGGGAGGGGAGAGGGGCTGGAGATTGAGTTAATAAGTGACCATGACCAGGTGATGAAACTGCTATAAAAATTTGTGAGCTATAGAGTTCGGAGAACTTCTGGGTTGGTGGACACATCCACCAGAAGGGTGGCACAGCCCAGGTCCTCAGGACAGATGCTCCTACTCCTGGGACCTGGAGGAAAACTCAGCGCTGACTGATCAGAGGTCCTCGGGGTCCCGGGTGTGAGCAACGCGGTTGAGGGGAAAGACAGATTTCTGCAAGTCCATCGCCTTTCGGCCAGAGGCATCCAGAGCAGAGGCACTCTGAAGTCCGAGGACCGGGACTAATAGTAGTACCGCAAGCCTCCTTGAGTGGTTAAACTCATTATTTGGATATTTCAGCCTAAGAAGCTAAAGTGGCCCGTTCTAAGTGGGTCTCCTTCCAGGGAGGCTGGGTCAGACGACAGAGAAGAAAATGCATTGTGTGCAGCGCCAGGGGAGCTGCTCCTAACTAGCCTTTGGGCAAAGGAGACGGGCCGGGGTAGCCACTGCCCATGACCACGTTTCCCGCTCGCGGCCCTGAACCCCAGATCTGCACCCCTCGCGGCCTTCGGGAGGATTATCTCCGTCCACGTTCCCACGCTCACCCCTCGGCTCCGTGAAGCAATTTCCACAGAAACGCCGGGCTGCCACCAAATAAGAGTTTACTGGGAATAAAAATTGAATTTCGCCCGCCTGTTGACAAGCTGATTGATCGGGGCGCTCTCCTGACTGAGTCCTCTCCTGAGCGCAGGCCCATTTATCATGCGCGAGATTGTTTGGGAATCGATCGCAGCCCGCAGCCGCTCGGAGCAGGGCGAGCCTGCGCCCGCGCCCCCGGCCTCCCCGCAGCGCGGCTTCGCCCGGGGTAGCTCAGCACGCACACCGTTCTAGGCCTGCTGTCCCCGTGCTTTCGCTGGACTTGTTTGTTGAGGTCTTAATTTTCAGTCCACTTCTTGTAGGTGCTGAACCTTAAGGAGTTTGCTCTCTTTCTCAGCTGGTTAATTTCTTGTTTCTGCTGTTTTTTCTCAAAAACCTGTGTCTAAGGGTTAGGCTGTAGCTCAGGATGCGGTTCCTGAGCGACTCTGCACGCAACCTGCCTCCAAGGACGTCTCCTCCCCTGCGGGAGTCGGGACAAAGCAGCTAGATCTCGGCGCTAGCACTGCGTGAACTAGCTGCGGGCCTGCGACAACGGTCTTTCCCTCTCTGGGCCTCCTTTTAAGGAATTAGGTCAAGCGAGGTTTCAAGGACAGTCTGCCTTCAACAGACTCTCTGTCCAAATCAGGAGCTGAGACCTGGGGGGTTCAAAGGTAGGGTTCAGTCTGCAGATGGGTTTCATGAGGCCTCCAAAGTATTTGTTTAATTTGATTCAGTCTTTTTTTCTACTTTATTTTAAAAGTTAATTTGTTAGTATTTTAAATTTACATGCAGTACGATTCACTCTTTTCGTAGGAGTTTTGACACATGCGTAAATTCCTGTCCCTGCTGCACAGGACACAGGACAAGTGCATATCCCAGAACCCCAGGCTTCTCCCTCGCAACCGAGCCCTGCCCCTGCTCCAACCCACAACCACTGTGTTCTGTGCTCCTGCGGTTCTGCCTTTCCCGGGATGCTGTGCCAATGAGACTGTACAGCTAGAGAACCTCGACAAGTTCTTCTACTTAACAAAATGCATTTGAGATTCGCCCATGTTGCACGTGCCCATAGTATGCCACTGGCCGCCCCTCTGTCTGCTTAGCCATTCACCCACCGAAGGGTATTTGCTCTTTCAAGGTTTTGACAGTTATGAGTGATGCTGCTATAAGCAAGTGTGTACAGTTGTTGTTTGGATGGATGTGAGTTTTCATTATCTAGTATAAATATCTAGACAAAGTTCAACATCCATTCGTGATAAAATTTTTCAGAAAACTAGGACTAGAAGGGAACTTAATAAACAAAGAGTAGCTGCAAGGACCCTTACAGCCAACATCATATTGAACATTTTCTCCATAAGGGGTTGGGAGCCAGTCAAGGATGCCTGCTCCTGTACCCTGTTAAATACTGTACTGGAAGTCCTAACAAGGTGAGTAAGTCTAGAAAAGGAAATAAAAGGCATTCAGATTTGAATGAAAAATAAAGCTTTCCCTATTCACAGACCGTACAATTTTCTACATTAAAAAAATCACAGGAAATATAAAAAAAGCCCATTTTCTGGAACTAATAAGTGAGGTTAGAAAGTTACAGAATCAAAGATTAATATACGGAAAGCAATCACACACCTGTATTCTAGCAATGAACAAATAATTGTAAATAAAATACTTTAAGATAGTACCATTTACAAACTCCAAAAAGTGAATCGGACACATAAATCTAACAAAATATGTGCAGGATCTGAATACCAAAGCTACATAATGCTGATAAAGGAGATCAAAGAGGACCTAAATAAACAGAGACACACTGTTCCCATGGAGCAAAAGCGTCAATGTGGCTAACATGCCATGTCTCCCCTAATTGACTTATAGACTTAATACAATCCCAATCAAAATCCCAGCAAGATTTTCTATAAATATGTACTAGCTGATTCTAAAATTGATGTGGAAAGATAAAGGTACTAGAAGAGTCAAAACAATTTTGATAAAGAACAAAGTTGGAGGACTCATGTGATCAAATTTTAAGATGCACTATAAAGCTATGGGAGTCAAGACAGTGAGGCATCGGTGATAACCAAGCCCCGTTTATCACAGGATTACAAAACTGATTCAACCCTCAAAATTCAATCAATGTAATTTATCGCATTATAAGATCATATTAGCAGATGCACAGATATTTGGAGTCTATTTGACATGGCTGAGTTTATTTCAGGAACCTACCTAGGATAGTAACTTTAAAATCTCTCTCATCAAGCAATGCACAGTATGTTTACTCCTCTGCATAGAGTGGACACTATGTCCTCAGGGTGCTGGGCCTCGAAGGCTCACCGCAAAGGACAGAAACAACTCACTGCACACACTTAAACACTCTCAAACATGTAAGTGTCTCCTTCCCAAAGCCCTGTCTTTGGGGCCTCTATCCAGGGGAGTCTACACATCCTCAAGGTCAGGGTGGCTAAGAAAACTGGCACACTTCATGGGCTGTTGAGCGTTTAAAGTTAAGAATCAGTCTAGTTTGGGAAGAAAACAAAATAGGAAAAGCGAAAACTCTCCCTGAGAAGACATGATGGATATGTAGCAACTTAGAGCCTGATAATATTTTCAGGGGCTGTCAGGACATTTACAATTCTTCAGCGCTTACAGCGCATTTGCTCTCTGCCGTATCTTTGTTGGTCATAAAGGGAAGCATCCTTGAGGCGGGTAGGGAGAGGTCACCCCGTAAATATAATACGCAAGCTCTTTGCTCTTAGTTTGGGTAGAGAAGAGGTAGGAGTAAATATACAAATAAGGACATCCACTCTAAACAGCTGGACGTGAGTTACTCTTGAATTTGCAGGGCAGGCAATTCTTGCCGGTGCCCGAGCCTGGTTTTCCCCAAGTAGAGTAACAAGAAGTGATTTCTATTAAACCCTCATATCTTATTATTTTTATACCATAAATTGCCGAGAGGCCTTCCTGTGGAATAGACGATGATGATAATTTACACATGCTGAACAGATAAATGATTCAATTCCTAGTTACAAGAGGCTGTTGACAGTGATTGCTGATGTTCATTTCTTCCAGGCACACGATGTGGGGCAGGACACTCCGGGTTTAGAGGCCTTTCGTGTTTCCTCAGAGTAAATCAGTCACTCACATAATTATAGTTTATTATTCTGCATTGGCAGACGGTTGGATGCATTTATGACAGTTAAGAGCCTTAGACAAAGTGCTGCAAAGTGGTGCAACCGATAAAATATTTTACAGCACAGGAGGCAGCAACGATAATTAGAAGGCCTGAGTACACCGTGAAAGAAAAAAACCCGAGCTTTTTCCAGGGGCTCCTGGCGAGTTCTCAACTATGCCTTTGGTTTGCTGAGACTGAAGCGCTGGTGTTCACCTAAGATTTGCACTCAGACCACCAGGGGTCCTGTAAGGAGCTTCCTTCCCTAAGTATCACCCACACCCATGCATCTGTCCTGCTTTCTATTTTCATTCATGCATCCAACCTGTATTAGGCATTTCCTAGTGCCAAGAATCCTACTACGTCTTTATACAATCTCATCTCACGGAAGGACCCTTGACTGGGAACCGTGTGAGTTCTAGTTTTAATTGTTAATGGTGCACCTCTTCCAATTCCCCAGCCGCCCAGTCATATTCCAGAGGTTCCTCGGAGTTAGGTTTCCACAAAAATGGAAAGTTCCAAAGCGAGGCTCCTTTGTTATAGTGCTTGGTTAATGTTACTTTATTTCTCAAATCTTTTTCTTTTGAAGACACATTAGAAAGGAAAATACAGTGAAAAGCAAGTTTCCCTCCCACTGCTGACCTCAGTTGCTTCTCTGAGGCATTATATGAAGTCAGACCTGCTTTGCTTTAACATATGTGTTCTTAAAAATCACCCCAGTATGCAAAACCCCACAAGGACAACCATGGGCCTTATGGGGAAAAACATCAATAATGCTTTTAACAGCATAAAAGCCATAGGAATCTAATAGAAATAGCGGCACAGTGTTGCACATCTTAAATGGTTAAAAATACATGATTATTACCATTAGCGCGCACTTGACCTTGCAGAAGACCTGGCATTGGAGACATGGGTGTGGGAAGGGCTGTAGCTCACAGATTTCTGTGAATTAGTAGGAGAGTCACCTGAAATCTGAGAGAAAGTTTCAAACACCAGGGGCGAATGGCCGTGGCTCGTGACACAAGGTGAACCTAGGTAGCTCGTGGATGTCTGGGGGGTGTGCATGTGTGTGTTTTGTGTATTTCTACGTGACTCCCATCTGCAGGGTGCAGTTTTCTGTGTTCACAAGTGTTTCTTGAAAAAGAAATATATAAACAAAATTCATATGGTGTTCAAATTGTTCCTTAATAGATTAATTCCCTTGGGAAAAAACTTGTGTATTTGAAAAATATATTATAGTAGGACTGAGTGTATATATGAGAAGGTTGTTTATGCTCAACATAAACTTCAATGTAGCGTATCTCCCTTTTAAATGTTAAAAATACATAAAAATTTAAAAAAATACATGACACCTTGAATCCCAAGGCAGCCACAGTGGTCTTTTGTATCTTTCTTTATTTTTAAGGATTTTGTTTATATATATAATTAACCTTGCCTAAGAGAGACTGTCTACCAAAGGGATTTATTGAGTTCCTGTGAAGAAATCGTGAGTGTTCTGCTTGGACACTTGCAGTACTTTTTTGTATTTAAAATTTTACAGTGCTGCCTGGTGAGACTTAGCGCTGGCCTTTCTCACTGACCTTTGCTGGGACTGTGGGGAACCGTCCCCATGTGCACGCGTGTTATCAGCTCGCAGAAGCCTGATGATAGGAGCGTTGCTGCAGTTCCAGCTTCCCTTGCCTCCTCTGGAAGGTCCGTATTTTAATATTTGAAAATGTCTATCTCTAGTCTTTGTCCTGCACGTCTATTAGCTGGAACATAGTTTCCATCTCTGTGTTTCCTCCTCTGCATTTCTCGAACAGCTTCTCAGCTTCCCTCACTCACCCGTCTCAGGCTGCCCAGCCCTGACTGCACCGCCCCCTGCGAGGACTCGGGCAGCTTTATTTTGAATTTTTTCCTTTCATCCTAATTTGTTCTGGTCTTTATGACTTTATACTTCAGCTTCAAGGAAGCTATGTCTTACTGTTTCCTTCTAAATAGAAAATAGTTTTAAAAGGTTAAAGGGTTTTTTATAGTAAATAATTTTCAAAGTTCTGTTTTTCCTTTAAGTATTCAGGATAACAGAGTTTTATTTTCTCTTTATTATTTCACAGGTTTTAATTTTCCCATGGACTCAATCACAAACGAGGCAATAGACGAGAGTTCTTAAAAGTACAGGGTCAAATATTTGATAGCCTGCCTTCCATTTCTAGCTCTCCCAGTTACTCTCTTTGTATCTCTGGGCTAGTTAACTATATACCCTTTTAGCTGAGCGTCATCATTTGTGTAACAAGATTATTGATAGAAACCATGGTTGTTTTCAGTATTAAATGAGAGATCACAGGGAAAGAGTGTAGCCCAGCACCTGACACGCAGTGAATGCAAAAAGAAATTTTTTTCCGACTGAGAAGAGATCTACTTGGGTCCAGAATACGGCAGCAATCCAAGTGTATGGACTCTCTCGTTGGCTCAGCTTTCTGCCCATATGAGTGCTCGCTGAACTCTCTGCTGGATCTAGAGGGGACAATAGGGCCACGCACCCACCACCCAGCACAAACTTACTGGATGTGGCTCTGTCTTCCCGGTGCCCAGCGCTGTGACACTCTGAGCAGGTGGGAGGCGTGAACTGTTACCGCCACAGGTCATCCTGCCTTCCCTTCGCATGTGGCTGCTGCCTGGGGCTGCTATATGGTTCAGGTCTCCTCCTCGCACACTCAGGTTGCTCCAGAAGTTCTCATCTATGAATGGAGATCCACGGAGCGTCATTCCGAAGGGCTGATGAAAGACATTCACACATATAGTCTTCTGGCTCTTGCAACAGTCTCACAGAGGTCACCTTCCTCCAAACCAGACGATCTCCAAGTTGGATAAGACAGTAGAAATTACAGAGCCTACACCACTGCCTGGTAGTCAAATTCCCTTCACAATATCCCCTTCATGGGCTTGTCCAATCCCTTCTTGGATTACCTCCTGTGACAGCAAGCTCACTAGCCATCAGTATGGCTCATTTCATTGTTGTACAACTTTCTTAAGCAAACTGAAATCTGTCCCCTAGGTATGGTCCCAGAAAGGAAGGAGAAAGCGGTTGTACTGGGGAGTGACCCGTGCAGAAAACAGAAAGCACTCTAATTGTTACAATCAGACAGGTATTTACTAAAGGGAATTGGGTACTTCAAAATTATTTTTTAAATTTGGTGGGTGGGAAGTCAGGGTATTGGTACCGGGTCCCCGCCCCCCATTTTAACAGACGTACAGGAAATGGCACTGATTTTTTTACTTTAAGATCACCTAACACAAGGCTACTTCTACCGTCCCATCCCCACAGCTGCCTCGCGCCCACAGACCTGGGTCCCAGGCGATGGAACATGTAACCAGGCGACTACAGACACCCCCCCCTGTGGGCCGCTTGTCCGCCAGCCTCGCCACACAGAAGATGCCGCTCCCTGCTTTCTACCGTCCAAATCCCACAGGAGGCCTCCCGTTAAAGGCTCACAGCACACCCAGGGCTCCGACTGCAAGGTGGTCTTGGAAAAGGAGTTTATTTCAGTTTAGTTTATTCTCACCTGAGGAGTGAGGCTATTTTTTCCACTGATTTCCAGAGAGAGTGGAAGGGAGGGGTAAAGGGAAGAAAGAGAAGAGAAACGGAGGAGAAAGAGAGAGAGAGAGAGAAGCATCGATGTGAGAGACACAGGAATTGGTTGCCTCCCTCAAGTGCCCAGACGGGGGGGGGGGGGGGGCCTCGGATCAAACCTGCAACCCAGGTACATGCCCCTGACCGGGAATCGACCCCGTGACCCTCTGGTGCCCAAGCCAGCTCTAACCACTGAGCCACAAAATGTATTTTTTAGTCCTGCCAACCTCGGTGTTCCAGGACTAGACTCAGACCGGCACGAGAACGCACGCCAAGGGACAGGAGACAAGAAAGGCACCTAAGTGCTAGATGGACAGACAGACGTCTGTTACCAAAGGTGTTTCTTCCGTATCTTCACCCATATCATCTGCAGCGGGGAAGTTCAGGACAGAAAGGCCCTTGATAAGCTGTCGCTGTCTTCTGGGTGGGAGAAACCTTCCGCCTCATGAAGACATTAACACCTGACTTCAAGATACTTTTACAGATTTGCATTAATCAGTTATCAGGATCTGATGAGTAAGGTGCTACTGTAAGAAAAGAGGAAACTGGGGAAAGGAGCATTAAATGGCAACGGATATAAATGAAATTTTATTCCTCAGGAAAGGACCGTTTCTGTGTCTCAGTTTAGGAGCCTGCAGGGAGACAAAAGCGAAGGACCCCGGAGATGGGGCCACTGCATGGAGCACGCGGGACCACCAGCAGCAACGCCCCTCGGCCGCCCTTGGCCAGGGGTGTCTGGGATGCCAAGGGCCCTTGCCTGCTCCTTCCCGTCTCTCTGGAGAGTCGTGGAGCGATCAGGAAGTTTACTCGCTTGTAAACACACCTTATTTTTAACAACTTAGTCATACTCAGCTGAGTTATCGTTGCTTATACGACTGGAATGACTCATTTCCTCTTGCAGCCTGCAAATATCAGACACTGCCATCTCCCAGGCTTGTCTTGTCCTCTGATCCCCGAGGACTGGGCTTGGGTTTCCCCACGAGGAGAGCTGCAGGGGAAAACCACACCAGAGGCCGCCGGGAGGCAAGAAAGGAAAAAGCCATCTGCACGCGTAGCTTTGTGTTGGGAGCCTCAGCACGACTAAAAAGGGCCTGATAGTGTTTGTTGCGGGATGTAGATGGATGGCGGCAATAAAACCAGACACGGGGAAGGGCAATCAGATCACGGAGTAGGTCACATCGAAATGCATCCTGTCAGGGTTGGGGGGCTCCCCCTCGGGGCATAGGCTGGCGCCCACAGAAGGCTTCTGGAGAGTGTCCACGTAGCCTTCCTTCCAACCTGTATGGGCCTGATTCAAAGCACACTGCAGATCTTTTCCTCCACTCGGGCTGTTTCCAAATTGCTCCCTGAAAATCTCGTGTTCGCCTGCTCAGTTTTGTCTCTGCTGTTTCTAATAGATGCTAGTGGAGTCCCCGCCCCAGACCCCCGTTACCTGGCCGGCGCACCCATGCTCAGCTGCTGGGCTGACTCGTCCTGAAGTCAGCCCCTCGCTTCAAGGAGCAGCCCACAGCCCCCCACGACTGACTGACGTGGGGTTCAAAGGGCCCGCTCCCTTGCCTTCAGGGGGGAAACGCCAAGTATGCACCCAAATCCGTATCTCAGGGTCTCCCTTCAGGGGACCCACCCTAGAGAGTCTTCCTCCCCCTGTCCCTCCCCGCTTCTTCTTCTTCTGCCTGAAACTCTGACCCCAGAGCCTTTCTGCTTCTCTGAGGCAGTCAAGGTCCACCTTAGTGTCCACCTCCTTTCAGAGGCCGCTCCTGAGAATCCACCGGGGGCTTCCTCCCCCCTCGAGCTGCTGAGGCTCCTCAAGCGCCCCCCTAGGTGGAGGGAGCTGCCAGCTTGTCCCAGGGCAGAACTGCAAGTCCTCCAGGGAGGGTGCTGTTCGAGGCGCACAGCCTGTGGCCAGCAGTCGTGCCCCCTACATCCGCCGGCAGGAGACGCCCAGGAGGGCTGAACTTTAAAAATGAACATTCACAAACCAAGACATTTGTCTGAAGAACCTGAATGTGGGGTTAAAAACGGACTGGGCATGGGGGGCCCTTCTCCAAGTATGCGGGTTGGTCCTTTCATATTCATTCATTTTTAATTTAATTTATTTATTTACTTATTTACTTATTTATTTTTGCCTTTCAAAAGGACACATTTTATTGATCCCAAAAGTTAAAAATATGGACAACAGCTCTGAATATGTATTTCCTTACTAAGATTTATCTGTAAAAAATTAGAATCATAGTTCCTACTAAGGCTGTTGAGGGTGGGAGGAATGAAAACTGTGACAAATAACTTTGGTTCTTCTCAGGGGTCGGTCCTTTCCAAAGCAGGTAGGGCAGCCGTTTGTCAAGATGGAAATAATTTTGCCCCCGAGTTTTCCAAGCTATTTTTTGAAACGTAATTGTCTCTCAGTGAACAAAAAATTCAATGGTCGGGTGAATTTGGAAACACGCATACTATGGCCAGGAGACCTTTATCAAGCACCGGCCCCCCGTCGGGTCCCGCGGCCCCGCGTCCTGCGGCATTTGCTGAGCTCTGCGCGGGGAGTGAGCGGCCGCTCGCAGGTCTGGCCACAGTTGCAAGACTGTCCAGTTCAACAAGAGCAGGCACAGCCCCTACCCTGGGCAGGCCCGGGGGCCCGGCCTTTTCTTTGAGGAAACGTTGAAGATCTGTAAAGTCTAGAAAACAGATTTTGGGTTTTGTTTTGGGGGGCTGGAAGTCTAACTTGTTTGAATTATGGGGTTTTTTTTAGTACAAACGTTGAGTCTTAAGAGGTTTTATACTCTGCATCCCACCCCTGCTTGGTGGTTTGGGGGCAGCCTTGTCTCCACTTGAGAACCGTTGTCCTAGTGCGTCCTCGATATACTGCGCAGCTAATTCTAGGACCAGGAGGCTAGGGACGCACAGAGGCAGCCGAGCAAAGGGCGATAAATTGTAAAGCAACTTGCTGAAGGGCCGCCTTAGACTTAGCTCCACGGCAGAGGTTAGAGCCGAGGGTTTCTGACTCCAGCCTAGCCCCAGGCTATTTGCTCCACAGTGACTGTGACCCCCCAGAGGAGTGGTTTCTGCCATAGCCTGTGGCCTTGGCGGCCAGAGGGGAGAGGACCAGTGGAAGGATCATACGAGCCAGGGTCTGGAGGTGAGGAGCCTGTGAGGCGTGCTTTCTGGTTGTATCTAGAATCCGGACTGTGTGCTCTTGAGCAGCCAAAAACATCATCATATTCCCCCAGTGGGCCTGCCTTAGCCCACCATGGGGTTTGGGGATAATGGTGCTGGGCCAATGACAGTCAGACTGCCCCTTTCCAGACTTCAATCAAAGATGGTCAAGCTGACCCTCCCATGGGCAGCGAGTATGAACTGTTTCTCTTCTCTCACTCTTCATATCTGTGTACATCCTGCCTTGAGTTTAAAAAAAAGACACACCATACAACACAAAAAAAACATTCGCTGGGCAGGACTTGGGGTTGGTACGGAGCCATGGGACCTAAGCCTGTGTTTATGACATGTCATATTTCATGGACCACGTCTGGACCCCACCTGCCTCCTTAATCTCCCTGGAATGCTGGGGCTCCCTTCGTGAGCTGTGTTATTCTGATGACTTCAATGGGGATTGCAGTTTCCAATTTCCTAACCTTTCTATTAAAATTAATATTTAGATTTTATAACTTGAAAACTGGAAGGGTGATGGAAGCAGTATTTGATGTTTATGTCTCTTAGTCACGAAAACGCTCCCAATTTCGCTCAGGCCGGGCCACACACGTGTAGTCACAATAAATAGCGTTGGGCGTGTTTACAGTACAGAGGGGATGAGAGGACTTCTGTTTTTATACTGACGGGCTCAGCTGGGCTGGGGACACTATTGTTTACAATGAGCTACATTTCTTGTTGTTCGGATTTACCCTCAAATTAAATCTTTATTTCAGAAACCAACCCCAGGGAGTCCGGGTAACGAGGGAATGTAATAAACAGCATTAGGAGAGGGCCCGTAGCCATTGCTCCCTGGTAATTAGTCCAAATGTCTCAATCAGAGTGGTTTTCAAAGTTTTACAGCCGCAGTTTGGCCACAGGTTTATTTATGAAAAGCTGGTTTGGCATTTGGCTCAGGGCGGCCTTTGCCCTTTGGTGGGGGGAGGTTGGGGGGTTTGGCGACATGGGACACGGGGGAAGTCGGACTTTCAGGTTGGTAGGGGACGGTGCCCAGGTTTCTTCTCACCATCTGTTTCCAAATGAAAAACTGTCCAATTTAAGGAACCTGGGAAAGGCACATAACTTCTGGCCTTGGTTTGGAGGCCACAAACGGAAGGGAAGGGGCCGAGGCTGGGACTGGGTGTGTGGGAGCGGTCCCACGGGGGCAGGGTGACTGTCCTGGAAACCAGGCAGGAGGGGAAAGGTCGTCAGAAGCTCAGGGTCCTGGGTGGGGCCTGTAGCCTGCTCAGTGCACTTCCCGCGCCCCTAGCTGGTGGGAAGAAGGAAGCCTGGGCCTCAGCAACACCCTCGCATCTAGAAGTTCCCCAGAGGCCTGTGAGCTGCGAGACCTCCCGCCTTCCCAGAAGAGTGACCCGAAAGCGTGGAGCAGCAGGACTGCGCTGCTCAGACTGTGTTCCCCTCAAGGCAAGGCCGAGCAGGGAACGCAGAGCCCCAGCTCATGCCTCCCTGTAATTCTGCCCCCCGACTGTCACCAGGATGCCCGTCTACTCACTCAGTGTTAACAGCACCATGATCCGCATGGAGATACCATCTCATTTCCTGAGCTGAATGGTGAGACAGGGGCGCGGGTGGGGGGCAGCCCCTTAGAGCATCTTCCATCAGAGAGCCAGCGGGCACGGAGCCTGTGCCACTTGACCTCTGCCTGCCTGTAGTTCCCTCGGCCTGGCCGGGCTTAGGGGCGGGTGCTGGGCAGTTGTACCCCTCCGTCTAGTGTGGAGGAGAGTATGTTTGGAGGGTGGGAAAGGGAACTTGGCGTGGGGGCGAGGTTCTGTTCCATTGGTGCCTCCCCACACACGCCGCATGCTACGCGCTCATTTTTCATTTTTAAATAGCATTTTGTAAGGCCTGTATCCTAAGGAACCTCAGGAATCGTCAGTCACTGAGTCCAAGGGTCAGCAAACGTTGCCTGGGAAGGGACAGATAGTAAATTCTTTAGGTTTTCTGGGCCACACAGGCTTGGTCACAACTCCTCACTGTGCTGTTGGGGGGAAACCAGCCACAAGCCAAACCTAAGCGAATGGGTGTGGCTGTGTAGTAATAAAACTTTATTTACAAAGCCAGGCGGTGGGCAGGATGTGGTCTGTGCAGTTGACCCTCTGGATGGGTTTTGCATCGTCCAACTCAGCCAACCAACCCTGGGTCAGAAGTGTTCCCACAGGAGGAAGTGTCCCGTTCGTTGATGCTGACGTGTCTGCAGCACGCAGTCAGCCCATGGGGACCAGTGTCTGCAGGAAACACCTACAGGCTCCTTTTCTTGGCCTTTCCCCCTACACAGCACAACGGCTGTTTGCAGGGCATTTACATTTTATTAGATAAGTTACCTAGAGATGGCTGCAGGCACACAGGAGGATGTGTGTAGGTTTTGTGCAAATACTGTGCCGCTTTATATAAGGCACTTGAGCGTCATTGGGATTTTGGATCCATGGGTGTCCTGGAACCAGCCCCCTGAGGACATCCAGGGACAACTGTGTTTGCTCACTCGGCTGGGTCGTTTGTTTTCCCTTTTGTGGCTGCTGCTCGCTCTTTTTTCAACCCCCCCCTTGTCTCCCTTCCTTCCCCCTCCTCTCCTCTCCCTTCCCTCTCCCTAGTCCTTCCGTCCTATCTCTCCTTCAGCACGAGCTGCTTTATGCTCTGCGGAGGGCGCAGGGGCAAGGAGGTGAGTGAGCGGGCGCGGCCGTTACTCAGGGAGCTGTGAATACGGAATACTAATGAGTTAGCAAATCCTTCAAATAAAATATTGTAGCTGGTGCTAGTTACCCAATAGCCGCCTCCATCTCCTTGCCACTAGTAGACCCCCGTTTCTGTTCAGAGTGGCCGTGTCCAGATTGAAACGCACGCACACAAACACTCCCCCTGCTTCTCTTGAAGCTGGAGGTGGCCGTGTGACAAAATCCTTACCAACAAGACATGGGCAGAGTTTCTTGGAGATAGTGCTGTTTCCCAGGCGAGAAGCCCCTTTGGCTCCTTAAGCCGTGGCCTTTTCATGTTCTTTCCATCTGGAATGCTGCTGTGATCCCTGGAAGCACAGCCGCTCTGTTGTGAGCATGAGGATAAGAGACTTGTGCTAAAGATGGAAAGAAGGTGGGAAGAGCCTGGGCAGGTCCCTGATGACATGGCTGATTCTTGGTGCCAGCTCTGGACTGCCTACCTCTGGAGTTTTGTTGCATAAACAACTGAACTCCTTATTGTTTATGCTAATATAATAGGCCTCTCTGTTACATGCAACCCAAAGAAATAGCAATGGACTAAATTGTAAGTATATCATGACAGCCAGGGATTGAAATTTAGAGCTCAGTAATTATATGCAGAGACTCAAAGGGGAAACAGGCATAACCTCTCTCAAATGATTGAGGTGTCACCCACTCTGTGTGTCTCAGCAATGCCCCCCACCACAGTTCACCAGCAATGTTGCCCCAGCGTTGTCTTAAAAATGCTGTATAGCCCGGCCGGGCGTGGCTCAGCGGTTGAGCGTCGACCTAGGATCCAGGCACATGCCCGGGTTGCGGGCTCGATCAGTGACTCTCTCATCATTGATGTTTCTGTCTCTCTCTCTCCCTCTCCTTTCCTCTCTCTGAAATCAATAAAGATATATTTTTTAAAAAAAGCTGTATAATGACCGAGTTGTTGATTAACTCGGGGAGACCCCCGCAGTAAATTTAGATGGGGGGAGTGGGGCAGGTCTTGACTCAGCTCTAGAAACTTCTCATACAGAGTTTTCTTTTCTTATGCAGGTAGAGACTTAGTCATGGACTCAGGCTAAATTGTTAACAGAGCGCCTGAGTTGACTGTATTTTTTTACTATAAGCATGCTACCCATGAGGGGACATTGATAAATTAAAAGTGATGTGTGTGAGTGTACTTGTGTGTATATACATGCTTTGTGGGGGGTGAAAAAGGCAATCAGACCACAGCAGGAGATTATCTTTTACCAGTTTCAGAAACTGCATTTAACAACTCTCAGTCAAGACCTCAACCGTCACCTTTAATTCTGGCTGAGCAGTCGGGGAAATCTACAGATCTCCTGGTTGATAAACTGTTGGCGTGATACTTAATTATCAGAACTTAAGCACACAACTCAAATTCCTGTATGATGGGGGACGAGGGGCTACCTGGTGAAGGTGACGTGGAAAACTAGATGCTAAGCTCCTTGAAGGAGTTTAGTCCAGAGGAGGGTTCTTAGGAAAGGAGAGTGTCACTGTGCAGCGCCCCCCCACCGTTGTTTATGATTAAATTGGCACTTTATCTTTGTTATTTTGTTTCACTTCTTAACAAGGACATAAGGAAAAGAAAGAGTGTTAATTCTGGGGAAAAGCAATAAATGCTTTGCCCTCTATTGCTGTGGGAGGAGAGCCTGTCTGTCTTCCATCCTGCGGTCTGTCCCTTTGGCAACCTCGTTAGCTAATGGGCGGGAATATTCTTTCTATTCAACTTCTACTTGTTCCCAGGAAGCGCAAGTACTTCCTATTTCTGACCCCACGGCTTGGGGGAAAAATGGTAGGAAACTTGTGATAAGTAGTATAAATAGAAACAGCGCTTTAGATTGAAGCTAATTTACACTGATAACATTCTAGACACACTCACTTGATTCCTTCTTGACACTAAATTATGTCAGCAATTAGAAATCAGAGCCTTGGCTTAAATGCCCAGCTTTTACGTACCGTTTCCTCCTTGGGCCGCGCCTTGGGGGCCAGAAGCCCTAGGGTAGCGCTGGCCCTTTTCCTCCTGCTTGATCTCCTCCAGCCTCCGCCTGAGCTCACCGGTGCCTGGACCACACCTTGGCGGCTGAGCTCTGCCAGGGCGGTTGCCGTTTTTTGTTTGTTCTGAGGACTGTTGCAGAGTGCCACACCTGGACTGCGTTCAGAAGCTTTCTAGGAAATTCCCCTGCACTTTGCAGATGCCTCCAGCTACTAGATCAGCATTTTGGAAGGGAAGAGCATTGATTATTTCAGTCTTGCTGATGCAATTCTTTTTGAGGTGTATCAAGTGTGTTTTGACACAATCCCCCGAGTCACTGTAGTTTTCAATATTCCTGGGGCCTATAATGAAAGTCAAAGAGAAGGGAATCTTTTCGCTAAATGTTGATTTCTAATATTGATGGCTCATTACCCCATTTATGTTTTGGAAACCTCAAGGGATGGAATTAGCCCCCCGGGTCTCGGATTATGCACAACTCTTATGGGACTGGTGGTCAAAAGCTGATGCTGACACTGCAGACAAAAGACCTTGAGAAGCACGTGTGATTCATATGCAGGTAACAATTTTTTTTTTTTATCATGATCAATTTTATGGTTAATACAACAGCTGCAGAAGAATTTGTGGCTTTTTTTTTCTCTTTGCTGTAAGGCATCTTAGAGAGTGTTTGCCAATTTTCTGTCTCAAAAAAGGTGTCTTCGCATCTTGATTTAGCCCTGAATAATTCACAGAATCTCTAATAACAGACTTGCATGTTGCAAAACCCCAAAACATGTTGTAGGCTTAAAGAGGCAGCAAGGAATTTAGCATCACAAACAGAAGGCAGAGACTCAGCGAGGTCTTCAAAGGGTAGGAGTCCGTGCTTCACACGGGAGCTGGCTGCTTAGTTTTGCTGACAGTTTCCCTGTTTCTCATGGAGCAGAGGCTCCTAAATCCTTTTAGGACGTTTCTGGAGGTTGACTGTTGCTCTTAATTCCCTTTTTGTGAAAATTCTTTTCTTACTGTTTCCCTCCCTCCCTCCCTCCCTCCCTCCCTCCCTCCCCCCTCCCTCCCCCTCCCTCCCTCCCTCCCTCCCTCCCTCCCTCCCTCCCTCCCTCCCTCCCCCTCCCTCCCTCCCCTCTCCCTCCCTCCCTCCCTCCCCCCTCCCTCCCTCCCTCCCCCCTCCCTCCCTCCCTCCCCCCTCCCTCCCTCCCTCCCCCCTCCCTCCCTCCTCCCTCCCTCCCTCCCTCCCTCCCCCCTCCCTCCCCCCTCCCTCCCTCCCTCCCCCCTCCCTCCCTCCCTCCCCCCTCCCTCCCTCCCTCCCTCCCCCCTCCCTCCCCCCTCCCTCCCTCCTCCCTCCCTCCCTCCCTCCCCCCTCCCTCCCTCCCCCCTCCCTCCCTCCCTCCCCCCTCCCTCCCTCCCTCCCTCCCTCCCTCCCCCCTCCCTCCCTCCCCCCTCCCTCCCTCCCTCCCTCCCTCCCTCCCTCCCTCCCCCCTCCCTCCCTCCCTCCCTCCCCCCTCCCTCCCTCCCTCCCTCCCTCCCTCCCCCCTCCCTCCCTCCCCCCTCCCTCCCTCCCTCCCTCCCCCCTCCCTCCCCCCTCCCTCCCTCCCTCCCTCCCTCCCTCCCCCCTCCCTCCCTCCCTCCCTCCCCCCTCCCTCCCTCCCTCCCTCCCTCCCTCCCTCCCTCCCTCCCCCCTCCCTCCCTCCCTCCCTCCCTCCCTCCCTCCCTCCCTCCCTCCCTCCCTCCCTCCCTTCCTTCCTTCCTTCCTTCCTTCCTTCCTTCCTTCCTTCCCTCCAGCACATGATTATTGAGGGCCTACAGCTTTCCAGCCAGTGTGCTGGACCTTAAGGATCCAAGGACTAGTGAGACAAGCGCAGTCCCTCCTCTAGATTAGAACCTAAGCGCCTCCCCCTCAAAGGCCAGGCGGTGTGGTGTTGCCTTGGGTCCTGAGATACGCCGGCGTCCTTCCAGCCAGTTCCCTGCCATCCTGCTGCCCCATGCCCGACTTTTTCCGTGAGTCTTCTTAAGTGGCTTTGGTCATTTCCCCACCAAAACCATGATGAGCGTATTGGAAACCTTGACATATCCAGGGGAACATGGGAAGAAACTGGGGTTGCTTAGCTGGGGGACATTGTGACTTTGGACGGTGGCGTCATATATTTGAAGGGCTGTCATTAGAAGGGGAATTAAGCTGAACGTGTATCTCTCAAAGGGGCAGATCTATGACTAAATGGCAAACAGATTTTGGCTCAAGGGAACCATCAATTTTCTAACAATCACGGTAAAGAGAACTGTGTTTGACACTGTGCTGAGAATGTGTATGTTTGTGTTTGCATATTTTCTATGTATATAGAGATCATGGTTTCTCAGCCTCAGTGCTGTTGACATTTTGGGTCAGATAATGGGACTTTCTGGGAGGCTGTCCTGGGCATTGCAGGATGTTTAGCGGCACCCTACTCCCTAGATGCACCCAGTGTAACAACCAGAAATGCCTCTGGCCCTTGCCAAATGTCCCCTGGGGAGGGGCGACATTGCCCTTGGTTGAGAACAGCGTACATGTACACACAGGTTTCCACGGCTTTTCAAAGACTTTGTTTCGCCGCTTTGCTCTTTGTGAAAGACCTGCCCTGGTACCTGTTCTTGGGAGCAAAAGGAGCCGGAGAGGATTTTCACTGTTACATCGGCTCCTCGAACCACATCGTCTGTTATAACACCGACGAGAAACCGCCGTCCCCCAGCCGGGGCCCCTGTGTGCAGCTGGCCTGCTCCCCATGTCTGTGGGTTTCCCCCGGGGACTGGTTTCCTCCCGCCTCCCACAGACGGGCACGTGAGGGAACTGTCCTGTCCATGTTGTCCCCCTGGGCGCGTGTGGGTGTGAGGGGCCCTGTGACCCGAGGGCGCCCTGTCCAGCGGGGGCCCCGCCCCGCGCCCTGAGCTCCTGGGGAGGCTCGGCCACCCGCGGCCCTGAACTGAAGAAGCGGGTGAGGAAAGGTGGCCTCACTTGCTTTTATTCACTTTTCTTAAATGTGTGTGTGGCTCACATTTATGTCAATGTTTAGTATTAGGAGTGTTTGTTTAGTTAGATGGTTAGTTAGGAGTGGGTCCTTATTTAGGGGTTGGGCGGTGTTTTTGTGACCAGAACTATTCTATAGGAACTTAACTCCTGTTTATATCCACAGGCCTGCGGTAAAATTGGTTTCATTTTAAGTCATTTTGCTTAAAGTCCCAGTTTCCAAGAACCTATCAACAAGGTTAAGCGGGGCCTCATTATGCAAAAAAATGGCAAAAAGTGAAACTAGTGTCCAGCACTTGTTTAGGAGGGGCCCCTGTGGAGGCAGCTCCCCCGAGAGAAGACAGGGGCCCCACGCCCACCCTGCTCCATGCCAGCTGCGTATTTATCAGGCCATTTCTGCTTTTACTATGGTAGTGTCATTTTAGGTTTTATTTGTTATTTACTATGATTTGGTAGGTTATTTGGGGGGCCTGAGAAAGCTAAAAAATATTTTCACATAAATTAATGGTAATTGCTTCTTTCCTTTACTCCACTTCAGCTTATGAAAGGCTTCGTGGGAAGGTCTACTCTCACAGAGTACGAGAAACTCTGCATTGGATGGATGGATAGATAGATTGATGACTGATCAATCCATCTGGGATACAGGGAGGACTCCGACTGAAAACCCACAGGTTCCCTGGCAAGCCCCACACCTTCCTTGGAGTGTAGGGTTTCTCCAAACTAGAGCCGTTGGAGTGGACAATCGCTCGTCGGGTGGAGCAGAATGTTGCTTCAGGTAGGAGGTTTTACTCCTTGATCGGTAAGCCCACCCCCCTTCCAAAGAACAGATTTTATAATTCCATAAGACCAAGTTTGGGTTAATAAAATTGGTGTCATTTTCTAAGGGAACGAGCCGAACGAACGAAGGTTGTGGCGGGGTCCCAGAGTGCTGTCTGAAATACGGTGCAGAGCTGTAGGGCGGGATGAGAGGACTCGATTGAGCTTGTTTGGGGTTTAATTGGCAATCAGAAGCTTGCTTCCTAGACGCGGCCTGTCACTGTGAAAGACGCCCAGGACGTGACTTTCTCCAGCTGAAGTTATTAATATGGGTTGATTGATGTCAAAATGGGAATTAAATCATAAATGTGCTTCGGGGCCTCGGGCTGGTGGTGTGGCAGCTTCTTTAGCCTTGTCACTTTGGAGAGACAGCTCACACGGCCTTGCCTCATGTTTTTGATGAGTTCTTAAAGATTTCACTTTATCATCATTTGTCTATGGGCAGGCTTTTGCTCTCCTGCCCATTAGTATGACTTCTGCCATCGCGTTGTCAGAACGAAGTGGCTACCTACCGAGGAATCCTGGATGGGCTTCATACTTGGGCGAAACAATGGGGTTGTACACTCTCTGAAGAAAACAAAACAAAATAAAATGTTCCAATTAGTGCTATTTACAGACACGTAACACCATGGCTGCTGATCGGGGGTGTATGTTCCTTTCCCACGGGAGTCCCAAAACTCCTAGCACCCGCTCACAGGCATAAAAAAGCACGGCTTTCTCATTTCCAAGTTAATCCAATTTGAGTGTGTGCTGAGAGGGACCAGAGCCTCCCGAAGGGCCTGGCAGCACCGGGCAGCTCGGCGTCATTACCAGACCACACACGTCAGGTTTAATAGCCAGGCTCTGCCCCGCGCGGGAGAGGAGGCAGGTCCGTGAGTCGGAGTTTCCCCAGAACAGCCGCCCTCTGCCCCCGGTGCCGCGGAGGCCTCCCCGCCCGGCCCTGCCCTCTCCCGAGCCTCACCCGCCTCCCAGGCCGTGTCGCCGGGCCGACGTGGCTTATCCCAACCTGCTTTCTCCTTAAGCCCGACACGAGTGCGCCGTTTCCCTCACTTAAAACTGCTGTGGTTCTTCTGTGCTTAAACGGTGAACGTTAAAATCCAGGTGGTTGGGATAAATGACCGTCACAGGGTCACGTCGCCCTCAGGCCAGCCCCTGCTACGAGCTGCCTGTCTTCAGGAGACAGTAAACACTGGGCGGGTCTCGTCCCCTGTTACCCTTCCTAATGGTGACCCTACTTCTCTGTGGCCCATTTCAAAGGTCCCCTTTGCTGCGGAGGCTTCAGGTCCCTGGTTGGAACACACTTTCCCTCTCCCGAGGTCCCTCAACATAGTATATCCAACCCGTCATGTGATATCTCAGTGGTGTCTATGTACGTATTTGTTTATCTATCTGTGTATAGATCTGGTTTTTTTCTCCAGGCTTGATAGGTGGAATATAGCTCCCTCGATGCCTGGGACAAAGACAGTGTTTATCAGGATGTTTTGGAGTGAACGCATGCATACACAATTGAACATTTAAGCCTGAATAAACGAGCAGGTTCTCTCATTTCAAAATTGCTCCTGGGGATAAATGGACAAGCCCGTTGTTACAGCAGAGTAGTGATGGGGGAGAGAGCAGGTCCTGGACTCGGTCCCGGTTCCACTGCGCGCCAGCTACGTGGCCGTGGTAAGTCCCTCACGCCCTCCGACGGGGGGATAAAAGCACCTGCTTCTTAGAGTTGCTGTGAGGATAGCATCTCGATACGTTTCAAAGACCTAGAACCTGGCTCCTAATAATATTATATTAGCACTAACCATTTTGGAAACACCAACTTTTCCCAGAATCTGTCTAAGGCAGGTGTTACCACCTTATGAAATGGAATCATCAGAAATTATTTAAAAAAAAAAAATAAAGATCTGGGGCCTCACCCCAGGCCAGTTGAATTAGAATCTCTCCGGCAAGGCCCAGACACGCATTCACTACCACATGGTCAATGCAGAAACTTTAAGAAAGTGTTTTTTTACAGAGGAAAGGGCTGGATTAAGGGACCAAACAAGAATGGCAAGGCACGCAGAAAACAGCCGTGAGAAGCCATTAGCACTGCTGGGCTGAAAGAGAACAGGAAACCGTGTGACTGGAGCCCAAGGGGTCTGTGGCCCCTCATGGGGGACTCAGTCTGGAGGACAGACACCAGAGAGGCAGGGAAGACATGGGAAAGGACCCCTGACCTCTGCCCCTCCTGTCTTTCCGTCTCTAGCTGGTGCCTCCCCGTTGCAAAGCGTAGCCATAGTCCAGCTGGCAAGGGGGCTGAGACACCCGGGCATCAGAAACCAGCCGCCTCAGGCGCAGGCCGGGAGGCAAGGCAGGGAGCGAGTCTGGGGAGACAGAGGGGAAAAAGCCAGCACAGCAGTTTTAGGGGGGAGATGCCCAGGCGCTTCTTACGCACAGTGAGGACCGAGACCTACTGCCTTGATGGGCACCCTCGGCGCCCCTCTGCAACGCCTTCGCGGGCACTGAAGCGCACCAGCCACGGCCAGAGCGCACTGAGCCTCCGTGCTCCCGTCCCCAGGACTGCTTCCGACTGCAGTCCGTCTCCTGGGACAGCGGGGGCTGTGGGAAATGGTTTCTAGGAAGAGCCTGGTCATGGGAACCAGATGGTTTTACATCCGAGGTGACAGCTGCCTTTCTTTCTGGGAGTTTGGGTCCTAGAAGCCCAGGAGCGTCCGTCGATGGGTGTTTGGGAAGGAGGCTTTTTGTTTTCATTCAAGCAAATATGCCAGAAGAGGCCCCCGAGAGTCCTACCATCTGTCGGGTCGTAGGACTGGGTCCGATTGGCACGGCCGCCTGGTGGAATCTGCGAGCGGAAGGGGGCGCCGGGCCCCGACCAAGCGCTTCAGTTTGCACGGGGCCCGCGGCCTGCGTTTCAGGAGGCTTCATTTCTGCCGCTTCCTCTCCGAAAGGGGGACCGTATAAATCACAGGCGCAGAAGTAACTAGCAGTTGTGACATTTTGTTACAGAGTTTAATTACATGAATCATAAAATATTGCTACAATTTTCCAAACTGTTAAACCTTAATTAATATGAACCCACAGGGACCACCTTGATCGCTCTAAGTATTCCGAGTCACAACTCCTACATCGTGCTTCCCTCCGCCCGAAGTGCTTGGTAATTTGCAAAAAGTGATTAATTATTAGAAATGAAACCAGACAAATTAATTTAATATGAATGAGGCTGTACACGAGTTGATGAATTCTTTTTAATTACCTCTGTGTTATTTTTTCAATAGCTGAACAAAGGGCTCCATTCTTCTTCCGCATGTTCATATTCATTAATCTCATTAGCACAGAGTATTAATATAATTTTATCGCACATTCCAGAAGTAGGGCGCGTTGACAAACCGTAATGAATCGCGGCATTAGTGTCCTATCGCTACATTAATTTCAAGACATGCCTGGCTCATCTGCAATTTACTTGGAGACGTACTTTGAAATGAGCTGAATAAGTGTGTAATTATGACATCTGCTTCTTTTCAGGTACTTCTTTTGTAAGCCAGTGACAAAGGAGTAGCAGGTTTAAATATGTGTTAACACTTGGGGAGCGTGTATAATTGCAATATGGCGATGTGTAACGAAGATTAAATTAGGCCGTACTATACCTGACACACGCAAGAGCGTAACTGAACCCTTGCCGCTGTTATGGCAGAAGCAGCTGCGAAATACCAATATTCGAAAGGAGGACAGGGAGATGAAGGCAGGGAAGGTGAGGGACGTGGTCTCGGGGAGCCACCAGGAAAAGGACCGGGTCAGAGCAGGGTGCTGCCGGCTCTGGGGTTCAGGCTCTTTGTGGCTGATGACAGGTGGTCATGAATTTCATGACATTTTCCAAAAGGGTCCATTTCGGATGTCGGATGTCGCTGGGGCATGACCTCACGCTGCATAATTTGTATATTCAGCACCTCTGCCCCGGGCCACGGGGTGGGCTCCATGCCCATGTTCCCATCCTGAGCCTCAGGCAGGGAACTGGAATTCTGGGGTTGAACGGCAGGCTCCGGGCTTGGTTAACCCTCGAGGTCCCTGAGCAGGGCCTGGGATGACAAAGTGATTTGAGATTACCTGGGAAGCAAGGCGACCCTGGAATTGGCTCCCAGGGGAAGCTTAGGAGGAAAGGGCTCAGGGATTCTCAGGCACCAGAGGCCCATGCAGAGTCGGGGTAGAGAAGAAATCGCGTCTTAGTCACAAACCCTCCCTCGTCTTTCCTGAAGATGAACTCTCTCCTCGGGCGGCCTTTAGCAGTCGTTCAGTTTTTGGTAAGGGCTTGTCATGTGCCAACCTGCTGTGTACCATGGGTGTTCCTGGGCCAAGTGGGGCCTCCTAGGTGCTTGAGTGTAGAGCTCGGCAGGAGCAAGAAAAGGCTGCCTGTGAGTTTAACAAACACTCCAAAGGAATCTGGGGCTGTGCCTCAAGGCAATTTTGACTCTAAATGACACACTAGATCAGATGGACTTAATGGACATGTACAGACCATTCCACCCCAAAGCTGCAGAATATACATTCTTCTCAAGTGCACATGGGACGTTCTCAAAGATAGGCCACAGGTTAGGACACAAACAGGTCTCTACAAGTTCAAGAAGACTGAAATCATATCAAGCATCTTCTCAGACATTTGCACCATGGAATACTACGCAGCTGTAAAGAAGATCTCTCACCCTTTGAGACAGCATGGTGGGACCTGGAGTGTATTATGCTAAGTGAAATAAGCCAATCAGAGAAAGACAAGTGTCACAGGATCTCACTCATATGTGGAATCTAATGAACAAAATAAACTGATGATCGAAGTAGATCCAGAGACATAGGAGCATGGAACAGACTGAGGGAGCTCAGAGGGAAGGTGGGGTTGGGGAGAGATTAACCTAGGGACTTACACACATAAATTCATAACCCATGGACACAGACAATAGTGGGGCAAAGGCCTGGGGAGAAGGGTGCAGGGGGAGGGGATCAATGGGGGGAAAAGGTAAACATTTGTAATACTTTCAACAATAAAGATAAATTTTAAAAAAATGCTAAGGAATTGGCTTACTCAATGAAATCCCCACATCAGCCTTTTCAAGTCGATGGTGAGGAAATGAGAAGCCAGGAGATGAAAGGAGACGCTTTATCTGAAGATGCTCTGGGAAGTGCTGACCCAGGGCTTCCTGGCAGAGCCCGCAGGAGGAACTGGGGAGCATCACTGAGCCGGGGCAGGATGCTCAGCTCCTCGGCCATCTCGTACAGCAGGGAGGACTTATTTATCACTTAAAAGTGCCTCCTGGGAGAGAATGCGGTACTTTCGGGGTTGCTGTGATAGAATCCCTAAATGCTGGACTACGAGAGCAACTTGAAGGTGCTCTATTTCTAAGTGTGGTTTGAGAAGTCGACCACGGCACGATCGCCTGGGGGTTTGTTAAAACATAGGTTCCCAGACCGCACCCCAGCGCTTGGGGATCAGGAGCTCTGGGGGTGCTATTTGGGAATTTACATATTTAAACAGGTCTTGGCGATTCTAATACACAATCCCTGACCTAATCCAGCCTCCGAATTTTGCAGAAGAGGAAATAAAGGCCCTAAGAAAGGAAAGGCTCAGCGATAGAGCTAAGACTGGGACCCAGGGGGCCTGCCTCCGGGACCAGGGCTCTCTCCTGGGACGCCGAGCGTGCCGGGAGGAGAGGCAGGCCTGGCTCTGGGCGGTCGTTGGGCCCCCGCGCCAGCTCACGTGGCCTGCAGGGCTGTGCTCCGTGAGCTCGGCAAACAGGACGCAGCGTCAGCTGACGCCCGCCGGCACGGGAGGCCCGGCCCTCACTCAGGAGTCCGAGGAGCTGTGCCGCTCAGCGCGGCTGTGAGAGAGGATGGTCGTGGGGGAATTTCTGCCAAGTTTTGGAACCGGAAAGAAAAGCATGACGTTGAACTTGTAACAACGGGTGTCTCAATGCCAATCTCCTTTCTCCCGCGTGCATTTATTCCTCGGCCCATCCCTTCATTATACGGCCTTACTGGGCTCATCTCACATGCCAGGCATTGCATTTAGTATCAAAATTACAACAGCGAGCAGGAGAAACACAGTTTCTACCCCCAGCAGGAATCACGGGGACCCACCTGTTTGGCGCTCAAAGGGGCTGTTCCTCCCCTTTTCTGTGCTCGCGGTGGAACTGGATGTCCTAGCACATAATTCACCATCTGACGATACTCTTCCTTTCTTTATCTTTCGCCCTCCCATGTCCCGCTTCACGAGTGAGCGGGAAGTCACCTCTCAGGACCAGCCTGAGCACCGATCGGGGCTTTCTGGGCCCTCAGCTCTGCCTGTCAGCTCTGCCCTCCCTGCGAGCCTCAGGCGGAGCGTCTGCCCTCGGCTCCTAGAGCCTCTTGCCGCCCCGACCAGTCCCCGATGCGACTGCTTGTTTAACAACTGCGTGCTCTTTAGAGTCTAAATATTAAATAACTGATGGCAAACTAACTACGAGGTTCAGAACGACATGGTTTTAATGTTAGAGCCTCTAGCTCCCCAGGGATTGCAAGAAGCCAGCCAGCCCACGCTTCAAGAAGGGTGCAGGCCGAGTGAGAGGGCGCGTGTGCCTCCTGGGACAGACGGGCCCGTGCTGCAGCGACAGATGAGACAGGCATCTCAGCGGCAGAGAACCACACGGCCCTGCTCCGCGTGGTCCGGCAGCCTCCACCTTGAGGGCTGCAGTTACCATCAGGGGCCGGCAGTGAGCTCGAAGGGTCTGAGGCCACAAGATAGAGCCTCAGTCCAGACCCGGCCCCTAGTCAGTCCACTTGCAACTCACTGGCCAGAGTTAGCCCGCGGCCCCACCCACGGGTGAGGGCGGGGAAGGAGAGGTTTGCCACCCAGCACTGATGGCAACCGCATGAAGTTCCAAGTCTGCTTGCTGGAATGAGATTCCTGTTAGGTAAAACGTGTAGCCCCGACCTGAGTTATTTGGCTGAAAATCGAGCACCTCGCCCGCCCCAAGAAAGTTACTTGGCGGATCTATTTTCTGTTCATGAGTAAAAGTCGAGTTTCTTAGAAAGTTGCAAGAAAAGGCAGGCCCACCATGTTCCTAACTGAGGTGCGAGGCAGCGAGTTCCCAACAGGCTTCGAATGACGTCTTCTTGTGGATGGAGAACAGAGAAAGAGCCCTGCCTTTGACACAGAACACTTCTTGCCTTAACATTTAGGTGACCAGTCAGCAGGTAAAATAATACAAAAATGGTTCTGTGGAGCAGATGAACATTTTTGCCTATATTTTTTATTCTTTGGAACTTTAAAAGTTCTTTTGAAACCCCAGGTTTCTCGAAACAAGGCATTCCCTGACAGCAGGAGCTATTTCTGCCCGAAGAGGAAAGGTTAACATTTTTCGTAATAACAGCTTTCACCCTCGTGACTCAGATGAGCCTGCGTTGCTTCCACCTCCGGGGCCTGCTGAGCTCTCTGGAGTCACGGTGGTGGGAGGCAGCCACTGGGGATCTCGGCCGCACTCAGAGCTGCCGTCTGGGCTTCTGGGGCCTCGGCGTGAAAGGTCTGCGATGTCACTCACAATATTTAAATCCCCCGAAATGCCTCCACAATTAGGATGCAAAAGGACGCTGGAACCTCATGGACTGCTAGCCAGGACCACCCTTTTGTGCAAGCGCTTTGGAAGGCTGCAGCCAAACAAATGCTTTCCCTCTGGCTCTCCGGTTCCCCTTCAAGGTGTGTTCTCGGCAGAAAGGACTGTAGCGCTCACCAGTCGATGTGTAGGATCCGCCCAGAGCGGCAGTAGGCACGAGAGCCCCGCACTGGAAGCGATGCCTCCCCGTCAGCTGCTGAGCGAGTGAAAGGTGCCCTGCTCCTGCACTGGGTGCTGCTCAGCACGGCGCCCGCCGAGCCACGGCTGGGGGCCTCCAGGTAGAGTGTAGAGCGAAATAAGCCAAACAACAAAATAGGGTAGCTATCGTATGTCACCACTCATACAGAACGCAAACCAGGCGAGCCTGAGCTGCGGTGAGGGGGTGAGAATGGCAGTCACCCCTGGGAGAAGGAGGGTGGCGGGTGTGCCGAGACAGGCCCTGCCTCCACCGCTCGGGCTGATGGTATGTAAGCGGCCCCAGGATACGTGCATTTGCTGTATAGTAATTATACTTCAGTGAAAACCGAAAGTAAAACGGAAAGAAGGCGTGCTGCTTTACTTAAGCGTTTGCTAGGTTAATCTGTGCAAAGCACGTGGACACATGGGTGTGAGTGTGCCGGGGGGGGGGGGGGGGTTTGCACACCTTAATTAGCTGTGTGAACTGAGGGGTTACCAACTTAACCAGTCAGTTACTGGCTCAATTTCCTTAACTGTAAAATGTAACAATAATAATATCTGCTCATAGGATTGTTGATGGTCAGGATGATATCTATGTGATATATATGGAAGAGTAAGATAGGTGCACGCACACACGCACATTTCCTGTGTGAAAGGAGGGAAGGACCTTTCCTAGTTGCCCATCCGCTCCATCCGCTCAGCTATGTGATAATTACACACCGAGAGTCGCTCTGCAGGGCCCTGTCGTGTAGGCTGGTTGCAGAGCGGTGAGCGAGACGGGTGGCCCTGTCCTCAAAGTGCTTACAGTCTAGCCCGGCCGGGTGTGGCTCAGCGGTTGAGCATCGACCTAGGATCCAGGCGATGGGGGTTCGATTCCCGCTGAGGGCACATGCCCGGGTTGTGGGCTCGATCCCCAGTTGGGGGTGTGCAGGAGGCGGCCGATCAATGACTCTCTCATCATCCATGTTTCTCTCTCTCTCCCTCATGGCCCTTCCTCTCTTGAAGTCAATAAAAAGATATATTTTTTAAAAAGTGTTTACAGTCTAATTGGGGAAGACGTGGGATGAGGCAAGTGGACAAGTAGATAAACAATGTACGCGTCGTTTCGGAAGAACAGGTGACAGAGGCTAACTGCAGGTGCGAGCAGAGCGGTAGAGCTGGCCTGGGGTCAGAGGCATCCTCTCTGGGGACGTGACCTGGAGCCGAGGCCTGAGGGACGGGAGGGGCTCGTCCTAGGAGGAGCCTGGAAGGAGTAGGGCGGGAGGAGGGACCGCGTGGGGATCAGTGCCGGGCAGAGGGGAGAGACCCGAGTCCCAGGAGGCTGGAGAGTAGGCAGGAGGCGCTCAGGCGCAGCCTGAAGGCCTGGGGAAGGAGTGTGATTTTATTCTAAATCCACCCGAGAACAGTTTAAGGGTGTTAAAGATCTTGTCTAGTGTTTTGAATATGTCACTGTGCCTCAGTAAATTGCTTTAAATCTATTATCTCTATAACAAGGTAGACTTTTATGCTCTTAAATCAGTAGAACTGGAACTCTTTTGAAGGACAGAACTGAATTTATTTGTAAAAATAAATAAAACATCCTTGGTCACTGGAATAGAGTAGAAAAGGTAGTGGGTGTGTTACCAGGAGGCAAGATGACAGCAGGGCAGCCTGGTTTGTGTTGCACTTGGGAGGGGGGCCCTTCTCACACTTCTGAGAAGGGAGCGGGAAGTCGTGGAAGCCGGTGAGACGGCCGGAGGTGGCCAGAGAAATACGTGGTGTGAGGCAGGAGTTTCACGAATGAAAATGTCGGATGTTTAATACGGAGTGTGGCCTATTGTGATATAAATACCAACTCCGGAAGGCTGCTGTTCTCAGGAGTCTTTGCCTGACCTGGGTGTCTGTGGGACCGAGGAAGAGGCTGGTGTTCACACCGAGATGACAGGCTCTCAGTAACACAAGGTTCAGGGACCCAGAGAGGCCATTAGGCTGTGGGTGCCAGCGCTGCCCAGGGGGTCTCAGCACTGGTGCTTGAGGCTTCAGCCTGGGACAGAGCACAGGATGGAAGACACCGCAATCTTCTCTCAAGGGTCAAAAGCCCACGTAACAGTTGCGTTACACCTCATGTTAGTCAAACTATTGGATAATAGGTTTCTATTAACCTGCTAGACGATTCCTTAGAGCACAGTGGAAGATGTTTTCTCCTAGGGACCAATATAATCAGGCACCTTTTCTAGAGCTCTCTTTCCAGTATCAGAATTCCTGGGAAGCATGACAAGTGGTTACTCTGGGCAAAGTGAGGCGTGTGTTACCCAAGCCGTGCTGAGGTCCCTGCAATGGAGAAGCAGGAACAGAGGCGAATGTTTGTGCCCCTGAGTCAGCACCGCCCTAGATACAGCTTGAGACATACAGGCAGCTTCTGGCCTTCCGAGCCCCCGGTCCTGCCTTTCAAGTTGCTGCCTCCTTCTGTTAATCCAGTTTATATATACAAAATACATGTATATCATACACATATATACATATTTATATACACACACACATATCACTTAGAAGGCTGTTACCTGGGTAAATACTTTGTAAGTTTATACAATCAATTATTGTTACTTATAGACCATGATATATATGGTGACTTCAAGAGGATGCTAAATATATATAATATTTTTTGTAGCTGGAATTGAGAGAACAACCCCATTTCCCTCATTTTTGCATTTGGTGGGTGGGAGTGAGTGTGTGTAAAACAGGGTTGACTCTCAGTCTTGCCCCTCTTGTCCGCCCAGTAAAGATACACCCCAGGGTATGGAAAGGACAGCTGTCAGAGGACAGCTGCCTCTTATCCACTGCCTAACGTGACTATAAAGCCCTTCAAGTTATTGAATGGGTAAAAGAAAATAAAACAGCAGTCCACCCCAGTCCCCGACATGCTAAAGCTAGACTAGAAGGGGCAGAAGCGAGGAGCAGACGGAGCTGCCGCAGAGGCCTGCGTGCGCCCAGGAGGGCGACTGGTGAACACTGCATCTCATTGAGCGAGTTTAATGGGCTCTGGGGGCTCCCACATTGGGGTCAGAACACAGCTTAAGAAGGGAGAGAAAATGAAACTCTGATAGACTTTGTAGAGGGGATTATTTTTTTGCTTCGAATTTCATTTGAAAGGACTGAAAGACAGGGTCCAGAAACCCTGGGCTTTGGCTGATGAAAGACCATCAAATGAAACATTTATTTTCACTAATTTAAAGGGACTGAGGGTGAGAAAGGGGCAAGCAGCCAAGGCCCAAAGCAGAGGGAGAACAGGGAGGCAGCCGTGGAGAAAGGCCCCTCGCTTTGCTCCCTGCCTCTCGAAGGAGCGTTAGCCGGTCCTCACGGGCAGAAAGACGATGGTGGGGTCACTGCCCGTCGGGTATGGCCACACCCAGAAAGGGATGGGCATTGCCACCTCCTATCGCCGGGTGAGCGAAGGTCAGGGTGCTGAGAATCAAAACCCCGCAGCCTGGAAGTCAGCAGGCAGAGAATGCCCCTGGGTCCCATGCATCCGCACGGAGGTCTCGGCAGGGCCCTGAGACGCCTTGAGAATAAGCCTTTGCCACAAGAGCTGTTTTGGAGTCACCCTGTAAGTGACCCCAAACTGAACTGGAAGCACATCCTGCGAGCCAGTTAGCGAGTCCGAGGTTCCTCTCTGTGTGTGTTTCCTTTCCACAGTATCAGCGGACACTGCCATGCTGCCAGGATCCACCACTGAGGCCCGCTGCATGGCGTGCACCCTGGGCGGTGGCACGGGGCCCAGCCCTGGGAAGGGGCCACCATTCAGTGCTGCCATCTTGAAAGTCTCAATAATTTTATACAAGGGCCTCCACAATTAAATGGCTGGTGCACCCACTCCCCCAGCTGCCAGGAGTGTGGGCTAAAGAGAGCTTGCAGCTGAGCCAATGACCTTGTCTGAAGAGAGCCGCCTTGCCCAAGGTCAAACCCTCTCCCTGGGGGCAATGGAATGCAGGGTGGGCTTCAGAGTACAAAGACCCAGCCCTTTGCTCCCACGGGGGCAACTGGCAAGAGCCACGCTTTCTCTGGAACCCCCGTTGCGACTGCCTCGCAGTCCAGCGTCTCCTCTGCGCAGCTCTGCTCTCCTCAGGGCGTCACAGGCGCTGCTCGCAGGGGCCTCCGCGGCCCTGTGCGCGAAGCCCCACCTCCGGGCCTGGGAAGTGGGAGCTGAGAGGCTGAGCTTTGGAGCGAGGCCGGCTCGGCGTCCCGTTCTCCTCTCAGGTGGGCTTCAGGGGGTCAGAGAAAGAATCTGGGTCCACGTGTGGACCAGGGAGCCAGCTTGGTGGCAGCAGCCGTAACCGGTGAAAAGCCCCTCAGGGGAAGGAAGAGGAAATGGGGTCAGAGAGGTTAATGAGTTGCCCCCCGAGGCCACACAGATGGCCAGGGCCTTAGCCAGGATTCAAACTTGGGCTTCCTGGCCCCTAATTAGATTCCGTTACAATAAGCTGTGACACTTCCTAATCCCACAGGGAGCCTGGCAGTACCAATTTAGCGCCACGCGTAAAGAGTTAGGTGCATTTTTTTCTTCTGTGAAATTCCAAAACACTTTGGTAACTTGCTGGTGGCTTCTTATGTATTATCCTTTCTAACTTGGAAACCGTCCTTTCCTTCGGGATTCAGACAAAACCGAGTGATTTCACCCCCCAGTTAGTGAGGAAATATCCAGGAGACCATCAGTCCTCCAAGTGGGACCTGAGCTGGCTGCGGGGGCTCCTTCGAGGCCACATTGACCCAACACTCGCTCTTTATTTAGGTGTTTTCACTGTGAGGTAGCACAGCACAGAGGTGAGGTCTTCAGGCTCAGAACCCCCTCGCTGCCAGAAGCTGAACCCTGCTCCAACTCCTGTTGGTTGTGCAAACTTAGATAAACCCCTCATCTCTCTGCCTCTCGGTTTTCTCACCTGTGAAATGGACATGATAATGGTATGTGATTAAAGCAGTAATTCAGAAATTTAAGACTCAGGGAAGACGGGCTTTCATAATTGTCATGCGCACGGATGGTCTGTTTTTCAAGGTTAACACACTACACTAACTAGAACTCAGTAGGTGCTTTAGAAGGCACGTTTCCCTCGGCGCCGAAAGCAGAGCCTTCCTGCGACGCCTTTCGTAAAATGAAGTGGAGTAAAATTCCCAATAATTTATATGGGAAAAATGTGGAGTGTTCCAGACCCCCACAATAACCTACCAAATAATAACAAATAGCACATAAGCCCCCAAATAACATTAACATATAGTAAAAGCAGAGCCTCTCTCGCTGCCCGGGGTGCATTCTCCCTCCGGACACCTCGCCCCAAAACAAGCGCTCAACGCTATTTTTGCCTCTTTTCAAAAAGCAAAAATCCTCTCCAGAGTTTCCGTTAACAAAACCAGGTACTAATTAATGTAGGTCTTTTGTAGAAGCAAAGTGGCTTGACAGAAACTTTTTAAAAGCAGGGATACCTGTAAAACGCCATCCAAGGCTATTCAGTGCCGCAGAAGGAGCCTCACGCAGTTCTGGAGAGCAAAGGAGGAATCTTAATGTTGCGCTTTCGGTGCCTGGTTTCTAAAGGGCCCGCTTGCTCCCGCCGTCCCCAGCCCGCACCGCCCAGCCACACTGCCCTCTTCATTCCCTTGTCCCCCGGTGCCGAATGTCGCCCTGCTTCTCACGGCCCTGCAGGCATCCCCCCCCAGGGTGCCCTGCCAGGGTGAGCGCTGACACAGGGCGTCGGCTGAGAAATGAGTGCTCGGTGGTGATGACAGCCCAAACCACAATGCTGTGCAGAAGCCCTCGCCCGAGGGGCCCCTGGGAGCGGGGGAGAAGCCCCACAACCTCCTTTTAATTTGTCCCAGGCCAGGGAAGGGCAGAGTGGCTCCCACGCGGGGCAGGCCCCTCAGTTCACACACCCGCAGCCCTCTGACAGAAGGCACCGAGGAGCGGGGCGCTGGGGCGGTTCCGGAGAAATGGTTAACAGTGACAGGTCGGAATGCCTAGGGGCCTAGCTGCGCGCCCTGCAGGTCACAGCCCAGTGCCTGAAGCCGCACACGAACGGCACTCCTCACCGGCATCGGCCCTCTGCCTTGTTCTGCCCAAGGGGACTGAGGCCGCGAAGCTGTTACTTCACAGGGTACAGCTGCCGTTCATCTGGAATCGCGTGCCAGGCGCTGCGCTGGGCAACGTCTGGAATTCTAACACTTGCCTTAGGAGGCCTGTGATGTTATCTTTTTATACTGATGAGGAAATCACTCTATGAGGTTAATAACTTGCCCCACGCCCCACACTTCTGGTGGGGCTGGAACTTGAGCCGGACTCCAAAATCATGTTTTTAACGCCGCACTGTCCTGTCTCCTAACAGCCAGCACACCGGGGCCCGGGGTGCTCAAGGGCCGCCTCTGCTTCAGGGACCAGCCGACTGTCTTAAGAAGAATCAGAGATTTTCTCCTTCATACTCCATTATCACCTTTTTTATCACAGTTCTTAATATACGGTTATGTCCTTGGCTATTTACTGTTGCTTGAGCTGCCTGAGAGCAGGGGCCAGGTTCCTTTAACAAGCTTACACACAACAGAATGGATGGATGGATGGATGGATGGATGGATGGATGGATGGATGGATGAACTAATGAATATAAGACATCCTGACTCCAGGCTAGTGGCCTACCCACCATTTTCTGTAGGCCAACCTCTTCTGTAACACTTAAATGACTTTTCTCTTGGGATTTTCAATAAATTGAACTAGAATTACCATTTTCTTATAATGTTTAGGACTAATAAAAACTGAGATCTCACAAGACTCTGACCATTTTACAAAACAAACAAAAAGCATCTCTCTTTTTTTATCATCTTCTGAGATACATGCAATTCTGTCTTGCAGTGCAATTGGCAGAAAGAAGAAAAAAAAAAAAGATGGTGATGCTCTCAGGCTATTTGAAAATACTGGCCAGAGCCCCATCCTCTTAAATGATCTTAAGCTGACATATAACTCTAGGACTGACACCCCCAACAATTTAGACAAGTGTAAAGGTGGTTTTCCCAGAGGGACTGCTATACTCCTGTGATGAGCTGCGTGTAGGAGCTTGGGGGCTGCCCCTAAGTGTCCCTGTGAGTCACTTCAGCCTGTTGGGTGTGTCTCTTTATAGCTTGTCTTTTTCTGATTATTCAATGTTCTGATAATTTTGTGTACTGTGCTTTTTGGTTAACATTAAAATGTAAGCACTTTCCAGTGTACTACAAAGTGTTGGATACCTCAAACTTAGTGGTTCCTAATATTTCCAAGCGAATGTATCATAATTTATTTAGCTCTTCCCCTATTGCAGGGCTTTTAGGTTGTCACCAATATTACGGTCTTATGAAATAGCAGTGTGATAAATAACCCCAAAGAGAGAGCCTTCTCTGAGCTCCCTCCTTGGATATGTCCTTAGGGTCAGTTCCCAGCAGCCTGCCATTTATTCTTGATAACTGGATTTGTGAGCAAGAGATGAGCTCACCAGGGACATCGAGCAAGGAGAGAAAGTTAACTCACTAGTCACTGAACACTCTGAAGATTATTATTCAGCTGGGATATATGCCCTATTCCAGGAAAAGCATTGCACGTTATTTTAATCTTTATTTTTCTAATACATTTTTATTCAAAAGCAGTACTCGTTGTAAAGAGTGAAGCAGTATAAATACGTATAAAGAAAAAGTCAATGACTGCCTTCTCCCCCAATCCTTCTATTTGACGACAGACTTTAACAGCCTGGTGTGTATCCTTCCACACCTTTCTCCATGCCCATGCAAGTAAACACACACTTATAGACACATTTTTATAGACACAAGTAGGCTCATATATAACACACTGTGTTCTAGGTAACTTACTCTTTTGCATTTAACAATATGACATGGAAATCCTTTTAGGTCAATCAGTAAAGAGTTAGCTTATTTTTTAAATAAGAAATGAATAATATGCCATTGTAGGGACCTGCTGCAGTTTTATTCTGCTATTTTTTGATTAATAGAAATTCATTTTTTAAAAAATATATATCTTTATTGATTTCAGAGAGAGGAAAGGAGAGGGAGAGAGAGAGATAGAAACATCAATGATGAGACAGTCATTGATCAGCTGCCTCCTGCACGCTCTCTACTGGGGATCGAGCCTGCAACCCGGGCATGTGCCCTGACTGGGAATCAAACCGTGATCTACTGGATCCTAGATCGATGCTCAATCACTGAGCCATGCTGGGTGGGTTAGAAATTCATTTTTGAAACATTATTTATTGGTCATTTAACACTGGAACAAATTTTCTCTTCTGACAAACAAAATTTCTAACAAGCTGTTAGAAAAAAAGTTCAGGGAAATTGTCTTTCATTATTATTACTGGAGTCATTTCCTCCTGATTCTCAATTCTTCTGAGCAAGTCCCAGTTATTTTCATGGGATGCACGTGTCTTCTGGACTGGGAAAGGTGACGAACTCAACACATCTCTCAAATTCTCATGCTTTTTTACAATGTATGTGGCAAGACGGGCCTTATTTTTGTTACAACAAATATTTATTGAGTATCCACCGTGGCCCTATAGCAGATACAGATGGAAAACAGAAAACTTTAAAGAAACATAGAAAAGAGATGTTGAAACAATAAGAAAAGCAGTCTCTCTAGATGAAAGAGATTATAGAGTAAACTAGTTTTATGAAACAGAGGCTGATTAATACTAACTGGATACAAAGCACTGTGCTGGGTGATGATGTCTTCAAAGGAGCCTGTGGTTTGCAGGAGAGACAGGCCCTTGTAGAGATAACAGAAGGAAGATAATAAAAAATGGGACAGACATGCTGAGTGTAAGGTTGGGTGTAGATGTAGAGGGCCCCGAGCTCCCCTCAGGATGCCAATTATAACATCTGGAGTCATTTCAAACCTGAAGACAGAGCCGTGCACATTAAACAATTTTTTAAAGGGGGCACGTTGAGGTGAAAGTGCAGGGCAGAAACAGCCGTTGTGTTTCCTCCTCGCGTACCAGGCGCCAGCTCCAGCTCCACAGAAACCACTGTCCTGCGGCGGGAAGATCAGCTCTGGAGCCACAGGCACCTGGGTTCAACTCCCTGACTCACCAGCTCGCCCGCTCTTTCATTCAGCGCCACGCTCAGGAAAGGCGCCGTGCGGGCCTTGGGTGCGGCAGAGAACAAGACGCGTTCCCACAGTGGTGTTACCCAGCGGAGGAGAGGATGGGCCATAGCGAGAACTCTCTACGCAGACATAGGGTGAGGGCCTGAGCGACAGTCCAGGTTGGATGGTGAGGAAGGCCTGCTGGAGCAGTATTTCACCTGACACCTGAGCGAGTAGAAAGAACAGGTCACACACACACACACACACACACACACACACACACACACACGCATCTGGGGGAAGAGCCTTCCGAGCGTGCCCAGGCGCAGAGAAAGCCTGCGTGTCAGGAAGGCGGGGAGGGAAGAGGTGGTGGGTACTAGAGGTCAGAGGCAGGATCAGATAGGAGAACTGGGTTTTAATTTAACTACAATGAGAATCCATGGGAGGGGCTATGCAGGGAGTGACGTGATCCAATTTGAATCTTCAGAGTCACACTCCAGTTGCTCCATGGGGACCAGATCAGGGGGAGGCAAGCTGGAAGCAGGGTGAGTCATGGGGGAGTGAATGCTGTGGGCCTGGTGAAAGACGGTGGTGGCCTCGGCTCGGGTGTGGGCAGGGAAAGACGATTCCTGAACTTTCCACCTAGGAGCAATGAGCCTCCCCCAGGCAAGCGACTTCGCCCCTCAGAGCCCGAGAGTGTTCATCTGTGAAATGGGGACAGTAACACAGGCTCCCTGAGGTTGGCGGGGGGATAGTCGGCAAGTTCCACGCTGACCCTTAGCACCACGCCTGGCACCAGGCCCGTGCCCTCCGGGTGCCCGCCGTCCGCGGGAACTCTGCCGCATCTCTCTTTGGCTGGACGGGAAACAGCGAGCCATTGAGGGTGATGGCGATGGGCTGACACTGCGGACGCTCTAACGCATTAAAACGAGATAAAACAGGAGACATAGAGGGTTACCTACCTACAGGGGAATGCACGCGGCCTGTTGGGGGACTGCAGCGCTGCAAGCACAAACGAAGGGCTTCATTCCGGCTGGGCAGTGGTCACATGTCTCGGGGAGCCGAGCACACAATCACCAAGCTCAGGGAATCCTATTACGGGGCAGAGAGATAGCTGACGGAGCCCGGCTCTGTGTATTTATTCCCCAAGTGGCCTGTGAGTGGGAGAGGCCCCTTATGTCCCTGGTAAACATGAGCCCTACTGCAGGTGTTTGGGTTTATCACAGGGAGGAAATGACTTTTTTTACACCTAATTTAATCTGAAGCTATTCACAGTTTAAAATGTTTAGTAACGGTGACCTTTTTAATGACTAACACATTGCAGGTGGTCCTGTTGCAGGGCAGTTAATGTTTGCCGTCAGAAAGAGGGGGGAGACTTCAATGACCACTCCATGGCCATTGTCTTTGCCTGGCAGGGTTCAAAGGACAGCTGGCTCTGGACGGGCCACGGTTAAGGATCTCTGAAAAGGACCGGTCCCCCTCCTCCGGGGAGGGCTGCTTCCCTTTCCTTGGTCTTTCTTGGGACCGAGGTGTGGGCAGAACATCTCAGGCAGGATTGTAAACCAGATGCTGCTGGCTGCCTGGCCTGTCTCCGGGTGTGTTTTCCTTTTCAAAGGACAGATGGGTCTGTGAGAATTCAATGGTCCAGAAGGGAGAGGCGATTGTTTTGGTTGCTCACCGTTGGCTGGATTCCTCGGCTTTTCACACCATTTTGTAATGAGACTTGTGTGGCCACAGAATGTCAGGTAAATCTTCAATTTCGGATGAGTGAAGGAGGCCTGGAGAGAGAGGAAGTAACTGGCTCGGGGTCAGAGCAGATCCCACAGCACCAGCCAGGCCTCTTGACAATGTCGTGTCCACTACGTCCCACGCCCCCATCCAGGGCTTTCACTGTGATTCACCCCGAGCTCGGTGATGTGCTGGGCTGCCTGATTAGCCAAGAGGTTTGCACGGGGCCCGTACCTTGTCTCAAACCATCTGCTCCACACCCTAGAGGTCGCCTCGGTGGAGACCACGGCGTCCACACCTGAGTGTGTGCTTGGCTTTCAGGGCAGGGCGGCAGCTCACTGAGTCAGCAGATACCCCTGTAAGTCTACGGCGGGGAGGCAGCCACGTGGGGCGGTGGCCTGACCCCAGCAACCCTCCCCAGGCCCAGGCCGAGTGAGCCTGCCTTCCTGCCGGGAGCTCCAGCAGCTCAGAGCGCCGTGTTCCTCTGTGCCAGCCTCTCCCTTCCCCTCTGCACTCCCCCTTCCCCTGAGCGGCTCCTGGGGGGTGCACATCCCCCTATTTCCCATCCCGGTGGAGAGAAGCAGCAATGGGACCCAGGGAAGGAGGGGACTTGAGGAAGCCACCACCTCCCCAGGAACAGCTGCTTCTCTGCTAAGCCCACGGGTACCCTGCTTCTGTCCAGGACGAGATTTCCGAGTCCTGGGTGATTCAGGTGGCCTCTTTTGTTCAGACCGTCCAGCCCTGCTAATTCCATTTTGAAGTCACTATCATCTCCCTGTGATTTGTGTCTGGTGTCAGATGTCTGAGGTCCGTGCTCTCCAAAGGGATTGGGCTTCGCTGTCTTCCGAGGCCTCTGGGCTCGTGGCGGAGCTTGCCGCTGACCTAGCCTCACGCCTCAGGAGAAGCACAGTGACCTGGAAAGTTAGGGGTCTGGACAGGGAGGGTCAGACGGGTCCCCAGGGCTTCTAATGAGGCACCAGCCGGTGCTAAGGAAAGGCATGGCCTTCAGCTCCTCCACGGGGTGCCGAGCGCTCACCCACGGGGTGTCAGGGGTTAGGTCCCTGAGCCCACTCTGCTTGCATTTCTTCCCTGATCTTTCTCTTAGTTCTTGCTACTTGAAAGTCATTAGATTCTAAAACTAGAGTGAGAGATGGTTGTGCAACTCAGAAAATCTAAAAACCACCAAATTCTACACTTAAAATGCACAGGAAAAAAGTTAATTTCAAAAATGAATCGAGCTATGTACAATTACGATTTGTGCATTTTCCCCTTTACGTTTGTTATACTTCAGTAAAAGAGTTTATAAAATGAAGGTGTTACCCTAAAAATGAAAAGCACTGGGAAACTCCCGTCTATATTTTACCTCTAGATTTATAGAGCATCTGTTCTAGAACCTACCAGTTACACCGGACTCTTTAAGCCATTTTTGAATGGAACCTATCAGTGGATTTAAAGTAATATGATAAAATAAAGCCATATATTTCAAAATGTAAGGAATGGACTGTTTTCACCTAGTGACCTGCGCCAGTGCTTCCTAAGGCTGTTTTCGGGATCTGTGTTCTCGACGCCACTTATTTGTGTATTAAAATGCTGTGTGGAGAGAAATGCACAAATACTTTAGTTCTCGCTCCCTCCTGGCACGCTTTCACCCTGGAAGGTTTTCCTGAGCTCCAGAACAGTTAAAGCCGGTACCTATATTAATGCGAGTACTTTATTGTCCTGAAATTACGGCTTTTGAAGTTCCTTCCTTTCTGAAACAAAAAAGAAAAGCTACGGTTGACATCAAAGAGGAGGCATTCTCCTCACCAGCAATTATGGCCCCTTAATGTTACTCAATACCCACCCAGTTGCAAACTGCCTTTGCTGTTTGTAACATGTACTTATTTTGATCAACACCTTTAGAAAAAGTACCTAAAAGGACCCAGCTACCTATAAACTTCTCGCTGGATTCTTCCCGGTGGTGGTTGTTGTGAATGAAAATACTTCTTTAATAATGCATTCTGCCATGTATGATTGCGGGTGTGTTTTCCTTTTAAAGAAAACATTTAATTACTGTTGGAGAGTTGTAACTGTTAGCTGTGAGTTACCAGATGTGAAACCAGACACAAGGGTGAGATTTTACAATTTCAGCACAGCTGCTTACGACCAAATCTGGTTTAGGACACCGTTGATGGATTTAAAAACATTACATTTATATTAAAAATAGCAGGGCCTCATATGCAGCCCAGCTGAAGGTCTTCTTGGCAAACTTGTTAAAATCAGAACAAGTCCCCCAATCAAAGTCCAGCAGCGGCCTGTGCGCGCTGGCCAATGACATGTGGTGTCACTCCCTGCCCACCCCACCGCCACCCAAACATCTCACGGAGACACATGTGTCTGGGCCTTTTGTCCCAATTCTAAATTAAAGCCCCAATTCTTTTCATTTGTATATTACGTGCACTCGGCGCCAGAATGTGAAGGCTCAGAGGCATCAGCAGTTGGTGCAAACTTGAAAACCTTAACTTGCTGCGCCCGAGATTTGAGACAAAGGTGTTGTTTGGTCTCCGGCCCACCCCCACCCCCTGGCATTGGAGTTTTTGCAGCGTAGGAAGAAAACAGCTTGCCAAGCTTACCTTTTCTCCCTCCCCACTCCCCCACCCCCACCTCCCCCTTTGAGTTCTTAAATCTGCAGCGATTATTCCAGCCAAATTGTCGCCATGCTTAGCGGAGCGTGCAGAGCAGGCGGGACAGCTGAAATAACCGGGAGACGTCGGGCACCTTGACCCCGCACCCTGCACACTCGAGGGCCGGCCTTGGCCTTGCCTCCTAGGTTTCTGCCGTTATTTTAACAAGAGTTCTGAGGGTTTCCAAAAATGTACGCAGTGAAAGGGCCTTCCTTTCTTCAGCCGGGGGAGTGGGAAGACGTGGAAGGCTCCGGTCCACGCCCGCACGTCTGAGGCACACGGGCCCTGGTGCTGGCGCTGGAAAGCTGGGCTCTTAGTGAGAGCTTTACGGGCACGTCTGGGCTGTATTCAGACTGCACAGGGCACCCAACCAAGGGCCCGCCTGTGGCCTTCGCTCCAGGCCCTTTGTCCGCCCCACCGGACACTCCCTCTCAGCACCCGAGGTAGGCGCTTCGGAGCCTCCTGATTTTCCCCCTGTACATATGCAAGCAAATGTGTGTGTCCCATAAATCGAGGCGAACTGTACACGTAGTTCTGCACCCCCTTTGTCCTTTCATAATAGCTCTTGGAGATCTTCCCAGATCGGACCAAAGAGCTTCTTCATTCATTTTGAGGCAATAAGAGTTTTTCATCAAATGGACATATTCAGCTTCTTGTTTATTGCACCCGATGCTGGAACTGACCATCTTTATTCAGAGGTCTTTGCTCGTATCTGCAGATAGGTCTGAGGGCTAAGTTCCTAGAAATGGAATTGCTGGCTCAAATGGTTTATGTATGCACCTTTCAAAAAATACATGAACCGCCCTGGCCTGCCGGCTCGGTTGATCGAAGCATGGATCCGTTCACCAAAAGGCTGCAGATTCAGTCCCCGGTCGGGGCAAGCACAGGAGGCAACCGACTGATGTTCCTCTCTCTGTGCGTCTCTCCCTCCATCCTTCTCTCAAATCATGGACCATGGATCAGGTAAGATGAAATTAAAAAATACGTGGGCCAGCGCATGCGTGTTCCTGTTTCCTTACACTCTTTGGGTTAGGTTGGTTTCAAAAGGATAGGCCCAAGATGAGAGGCCCCCACGACGCACAAACCACGTCCCCTCCAGCGCGAAGCGTTTGTCCGTCGCGATACGTCACGCATGCACACACTCACTCACACACCGTCCAGCTCTCTTGTTAATATTTTGGGAGCTCTTTGTATAGCGTACGTGGGACGTCTGCCTCATGGTGTCAGCCAAGGACACAGGAGCTGCAGTTACGTTGCTTAGATTAACGTCATCCATAGGTTGCAAATGTTTCCTATTCCGGGGATACTTTCTAGGCCCCACCACTTCTCCCCTGCTCCCCTATAATTTGAAAGTGCCCCCTCACCTCCCTGCCTTACCCTGCGGCCCCAGCACATCAATGCAGTGGGCTGGAGAGTCACCGCCCTGGGTCCCGGCGCTGGCCTGGACGGGCAAACGGCAGCGGGTCCATCTTTGCTAAAAGTCAGGTTCAACGTGTAACGTGGAAAGATGATGTCAGCTCTCCGGCGGTCCCTGGGGAATAGAAAGGCTTTGTAAACGCCCCTGCCCGCCTGCAGCCCTCTCTCCATATTATTTTGCTCTGAGTTCCTGAGTAAACGCCTGTACAGTCAGGAAGCTCGAAGGTGGTGGTGACGCGGGAGGGGCGGGGGACTGCGGGAGGGTGAGAGGCTGGGTTTCATCTGGGTCCAAAGACAAACCTTCTGTGTACGTCTAGTCATTAGAATTGGATTGGGGGGGGATCTGCAGACAAGTAAGTAGTGGGGTGAACTTGAGGAAGCTACTTCCCCTCTCTTGGCCTCAGTTTCCCCACCTGTACAATGTGTGGGTTTGACCAGATTAGCAGGTCCCACCGTGCACTCTGCTCCTTTGACTGCCTGTCGGCTTTTAGGTTCGGTCTCTGCTGGATGCCTGCAGATTGGGGAAGGGATCCGATGGAAACAGGAAAATGTCCATTATGAGGGGGAAGGAGAGCTAGGGAGGGGTGCGCAGGGAGAAACGCGGAACGGGGGGGGGGGGGAGGAAGAAAAGACCGAGGAAAAAAGAGATGGCTGTGCCTGGAGGGGCCGCTGGGGAGGGATCGGAAAACGAGTAAAATACAGACATAATTCCGCGGCGCTGACGGTGCATTAGGCGAAGGAGGCTCTGGCTCCTTTCTCCCGTGATGGTGGTCAGGCTGCCTGGCCCGCAGTAGGTGCACAGCAATGCTTGCTTAGTGAACAAGTCATTAGCATGTACTAATAGCTCCATGTATCGCGCTATGTCTGCGGGCTAAAGTTTTTATGCGCTCTTTCTTATTTACAACCGCTCTACCAATTAGACTTTAACCCATTTTTCAGATGTGGAAATTGAGGCTCAAAGAAGCTAAGTTGTCTGCCCAAGGCACAGGCACTAAGTCAGCCTGAAGCTCAACCCCCTGACCCTGATATGTGCTGTCCCCATCTCTGAAACACACCCGCATCAGAGGGACACGGTGCCCGACCATACTGCTTCCTCAGGCTCGAGGGAAACCCGTGCTTGTGGAAGTGAAAGCTAAGACCCGTCCTTCTGTGGGAGAGATGGCACATGCCTGTGCCCACCCTCCCGCTCTCCCACTGAGTACAGCAAGGATGCCTGGGTGGGAGGGGACAAGGGGGGAGGGGAGAATGACCCCTGGGTGCAGGTTTTTTGCTCACCAGACTTCTAAGAGGCCCGCATTGACCGTTGGTGTGAGCAGCCAGCACAGATCTTGTTCCAAGAAGCAACCCCGGCTCTCTCTGCATCCTATCTGGGGACAGGGCGTCAACACGGGGCTGCTGGGAGGGTCATTTCCCAAGCCAGACCTCAGCATGTCGGGTGGGGCGGGGCGGGTGGTCCACACTATCCCATCTGCTGAAGTTCCTCTCTCCTTCCCCAGCACCCCGCCAGCCACCTTGTCTCCTTTCCCTGGGGCCTACAGCTTCTGCAGTTAGGGCTCCAGGGGCAGAAACCTCCCAGGGGGGGAAGGTTTACTTAGAAAAAGCCTCCAAATTGCAGATCAAAAAAATATATGTGAGCATCTAAAATCTAAATGCTCAGAGGGCTTGGCAACTTTGCAAATGTTTGTGGAAGGGCAACTGGGTTCTCCTAATGCAGGTCCCGTAGGATAAAAATCCCCACATTGGACCCTCTGAGCTGTCCTGTCACATCACTCAACTTACTCTCGATTTCCCCGCTTCCCAGTGGGGAGGTGTCGACATTAGCCCATCGGGTCTAGTGCTTTCGTGTGCACATCTGGACCTGGATAAGAAGGGCAGGGGCTAATTTATCCACATGACAGAAGATGGAGCCCAGGAGAGGTGGGGAGAGGACAGGGAGAGGCAGACAGAAGGAGACACCGGAGCAGACAGGAGACGGGAGACCTGCTGAGCCCCGTGGAACTTGGCCAGGTGCAGGGCGAAGGGGGGGTTAGGTGATCTGCTGGGTGGACGTCACACAATGCCATCCCCTTTATCATCTTTTAAGGAGACTCCTGTGATTGCTTAAACTGCTCTTTGATTTTCTTACTGTTGGAATGCTTTTTGAAGTGTCGCGATGTCAATGGTCGCAGCAGTTCCTTTTCCTGGAGACGCAGCCTAACAGGTCCGCTGGCCTGCTGGGAAATGATCCCCAGTTCGAAGGCAGCTCGTGTCCCTGACACGGTCCCCACTCCGCCAGGACTCTAAACTTTGTACAGTGGGCCTGGCCGGGCATGGCTCAGCGGTTGAGCTTCGGCCTAGGATCCAGGAGATGGAGGTAGATTCCCTGTCGGGGCACATGCAGGGCTGCGGGCTCGACCCCCAGCAGGGGCCGTGCAGGAGGCAGCCGATCCATGACTCTCATCATTGACGTTTCTCTCTCTCTCCCTCTCCTTCCCTCTCTCTGAAATCAATAAAGATATATTTAAAGAAACACACACCGCAACAGCTTTGTACGGTGGCTTTGGGTGGGGAGGGTTTGCGTGTCCTGGGGCGTGAGCAGGACTCTCTCCTCCCTTCCCCGACCCCCTCCTGGTCCGCAGCTCTCTCCGGGCCCTCACCACTCCTATGTTTTTCTTTCTTACTCTCCTGCTGGCCCTTTTCTGCTCCTTCCCCCCCTTGGGCTGTTTAATGCCCCACAGTTTCCACTTTCTGCCCCACCTCTCGCCCCTCCCCCATTCCCATTTCATGTCCCCTCCGCCCCTCTTTTCCCGGTCTTCGCTTCAGCCCGACGCCCACGTGGGCTGTGCCTTCGCTCACGGGAAGCCTCAAGGCTGAAGTGGTTGAAAAACAAAAACCAAGTTAGTCACGAGATGAGCATTTGCCATGACAGCCCCCCCCAGGAAGCCTAGAAGCTCAGAGGCTTAATCACCTCTGCCTATGACCGAATGACATTCCTTCCATGACACCGTTGCCAGAGCGTGTGATTGATGGGTGAGGAAGTCTCCGTGAAGTAGAGCGTGGTCTCCATTTCACAAAACAAACATTTGGGAGCCCTCGGCTCGCTCAGGATATTCCACCCCCCGGGCCTGGCCTGAGGGACTGGGCAGAGCTCCTGAGCAGGCCGGGCTCCTGGAGGAAGCCGCCGATGGAGGGGGGTCAGGAATTTGGGAGCGATGATGAAGGCCGCGGGGGTGCTCCAGCCAGGGGGAGCAGCGGGGCCCCGTGGTGGGAAAGGGGGGGCCCATGCAGATCCCACCTCTGCTCCCAGGCCTCAATCTTCAACTCTCAAGTAGCAGCTCGGGGTGAGGTTGTCTTTGGGGTTTCTTCCAGTGTCCTGAGAGTGCCCGGCGATTAATTTGCATGGTCAGTTCCCACGCGGAACAATGAGCGGGCAAGTGCGAGGCTGCTCTTTACAGTTTGCCCAGCATCCTGCTCAGCTTTGCCCCGCACACCACCATCCTTGCACTTAGAGAGCTTGTCCAGTTGGGGGAAAGGGAGTATGTGAAAGGCTTAAAAGATTAAGATTTTAAAAAAAAAAAAGAATTTTAACTCAGTATTAAAAACAAACAAACAAAAGCAAAGGACAAGCAGTAGTTAACTTTCAACTGAATGGACGAGGGCAGGTAATTGCGTCTCGGTGAAAATGAGATGTGCAGCAGGATTTCTTTGGCTGGTTGGGGAGGAGGCTGGGAACCCTCCGGGGTGATAGAGTTGTCAGGAACAAAGAATAAAAAGAAAAATTAAACTAAAACAGTAAAAATTTACAGCCCTTATAGGGGTGCCCAGGAACTTGAGAAGATTTTGCTAAATGTTCCCGGGGGTGCTAAGATGGACATGCCCGGAAACCTCTGCTGAGAGTCTTGGGCACCGTTTATAGCCGTGCTCTCTCTCTGAGGTGAGAGTTTCTCCATGACAGGGTCCCGCTAAGGTAGGTGGCCAACAGCAACGCGAGGGATTGCGCTAGAGCTGCCGGCCTCTTATGAAAGGACCGAGAAAATACGGACACTGTCAATAGCTGCAGGCAAAACCGGTAGGTTGTTTTCCTGGGAAATGAAAGCAACAGTCCAGCAGGAACTCCCCAGCTTAGTTTCTTTACCATTTTAAACTATTTATTGAATTATTTTACTACTGCATTTTGGGAGGGGCTAGGTACTCAGGAAAAGAAGCCGACTTTCTCCAGCGGCAGGGGCTCTTCTCCAGAGCTGGGCCGGGCCGCGCAGGTGAGCCCCAGCTCTGGCGGCAGCTGTGAGAGCTTGAACGAGTTACTCAAATCTCTCTGCACATTAATTTATCCAGTGCTTACCGTGGAGGGTTTCTGCGAGGTTTGCGTGAGATAAGTTGTGTTGAGCATTTAGAACAGTGCCCATTTCATTGTGCGTCCGTTTTCGTCTGCCGTTGTCACAACTGACCACAAGGTTAGTGGTTTAGAACAACACAGGGGTATTATCTTACCATTCTGTAGGTTAGGAGTCTGATCCTGGGCTAAAGTTAAGGTGTTGGCACAGCTGTGCTCCTTTCCGTCAGCCGAGGGGAGAAAGGGTTTCCTTGTCTGTCCCAGCCGCCGGGCGCTGCCCACATGCCTTGGCTCGGAGCATCGTTCTCCTCCTGAGCAGCAACACGGCAGCCCCATGGCCATTCTTTCATCGTCGTGTCTGGGAGAGGAAATCTGATTTTAAAGACCTACATGATTAAATTGGGCCCACCTGGATAGTGTGGGCTCTACGCCCCATTCAAGGCCCTTGCCTTGGTCACATCTGCAAAGCCCTTTTTGCCACTAAGGTAACGTAGCCACAGATTTGCAGGGATCAGGGAGTAGATATCTTTGGGATTCCATAATTCTGCCTATTACACACAGTACATGCATATCATTCATTTGCTATTATTATGAAATGACTTTCCAGATACCAAAACAGATGGAGTATTTTTCAGGGCTACGCAGTAACTTGAAGAGGTAATCTCTCTGAAGGAATATAAGAGTATGTGTTTTATAAGCATCTAAATTGAGAAGAGAAAGGGTAATGACTTTTGACTTTAATTAGAAAACCATGTTGCCTATGAATATACTTTCTGAATTTAATTACATAGTAGCTAACATTTGTGGGGTCTTATTATATGCCAGGCATTACTTTGGGGGGTTTTTTCTCCATATACACTATCTTATTTAATAAAGCAACCTGTGATATATGTAAAATTATCTACTCAGAGACAATGACAGAACAAGTTCGATGAAGTGAAATAACATTCTCAATGTCCCACAGGGAGGAAATGGCATAGCTGGGATGTTTCTGGGCATTGAGGTTCACCTTCAGGCTGTGGTCCAGGCTAGCGGTGGAAAGAATGCCTTTATGAGTTAACTGGCAAAGCTTGGCGGTGGGGCTCAGACCTGTAGAACCGTATTTTTCCTACAAAGGCCAGTGTGGGGACCGGATTGTGAACGGCCTCCCAGAAGTACATTCTAGTCATTGTTGGAGGATCAGAGAAGAGGCACGGTCTCAAAGGCCAGCAACCCTCAATATGGGTAAAGCACCACAATACTCACCGGCACAACCCCTGTCCCTGACACGTACATCTCCCCTGTGAAATAACTAGGCACCATCAAAAACCAATGCAGCCTGCCCTCCGGAGCATGACCCCCTAGGCCAGCATTCACCTTGCAGTCCAACGTTCTTCTATGAGCAGAAGGCGAAATGATGTGTGACTCACTGCTTTTCCTCAAGACCACATAAAATTTCACACTTATGATGAATGCCTTTAAACTAGAGTTTCATAAAACCATTTAGTGTATTAGGGTCCATTAACCAGCCTGGAATCATGACCCTCGTTTAGCAGTTATAGACTGTGGCAGCGTTTAATCCATACTGGTTGATTTGTATAACATTTATGATCTGAACCAGATCCCTTAATGCCTAAACGCGTGGCTATTGGCTTGAAATATGAGCAGCTGGAAAGCACGACTGGCAGAGCTCCATGTGATGTTGATGGGAGAGAGCGTGTGCTAACAGGTTTCCTGAAGAGCGGGTCAGTTGGGGTGCAGAGGTAGGGCAAATGGGAAGCTTGGTCACCACTGTTCCACGGGAGGCTCCTGGTGGCCAACATCCATTCCCTCTTTCTCCTTCCTGATGGGATCCAGGTTTTCTTCGGGCCCCATGCACCCCATGCGACTCAAGAGAAGCCGACCTTGGCAATGATTGGTTCAGGACCCAGGCTTAAGCAATGAGCACTTGCATTTTTCCAAGTGACTCTTGGGTTCCAGGTATAAGCCCATGATCTATACTCACCCAATCTGAATGAAGGCTAGGGCTAATATTCTATAATTAAGGGAGAAAGCCTGCTGCCCCAGTGCTAATGGCAGTCATATCACGTCCGTGCCAAAATCTACCTGGAAAAAAAGTGGTTACACATGTAGTATAAAGGATCTGATATTTAACCCTATTTGCAAGCTAAAAAATTAGACTGCCACCATTTAATGGATGTTGAAAGAAGACACAAGACTCTTGGGTCAGAGACAAAGGGCCTTTATTACTCATGGCTCAGCAAACAGCATGAGAATCAGCATATTTGCATCTAACCCATGAGCCAATTCCCATGGGGCAAGTCAAAGAGGACCAGTGATGTATGCGTCCAGTAGGAATCCTGAGCTTAGGGAAACCTACATCTTTTGTAACGGACAGTGAGCATGTCTGCCCTCTGCTCCGGAGGGAGCCACTATCTCTGCCTTCCAAAGCTGTTCACTATACCCACGTCCTTGTAAATGTCATCCAGAGCAAAGGCGGTCAGTGCCCCCGCTGGCAGGGTGTGAGTGAATGCCAGAGACCAGTGCTGAATAGCTCCCAACGAGAAGCCGGTACATAAAGGAAGGCAGAGCCAAGAAAATAGCCCAGGAGCAGAGCTGGAGGCCCAGATGTGCTACGAATGTAGAGGACTTTACCTCTTGACTTTCTGTTAAAAGAGATAAAAATTTCTTTTTATTTTTTTCTTCAAGGTAGCTTGAGAAAATAGTTCTCTGACTCAGAGCCAAAGTATAATTACTAATAAAATAACCAATGGCCTGAACTCTGCAGAGAACACCAGGATTCTTAACTCTTTAAAGATAACTGATCTCAGCCACTGAAGTAGGCATTTCACTAAGCTGCGTCTACCTTTGAGAGCGACAGGTGTCTCGGATCTCTGCTCGGATTGTTTGATCCTCAGTCAACAATAGTGTGATTAAATCCAAAGGGCGGTTTTCTTAGAAGATGAAGATTGAAGGCACCTCTGTGGCTTCTCAGCTTACAACCCTGTGCCCAAATCATATAAGATGTTATATAAAAGCCAAGAATCCCTCTGAGAATGGCACTCATGTTAGACACTGGTTCTTCCCACGGCTCGTGGCTGCTTATTCAGCCGTTCATGTCATACCTCTGCTTGGAAGAGCATACTTCTCCCAATCTCAGCATGAGGCTATGCATTTAAGATGTTAGGCCGTGAAGATGTCCCTGAAGTAGGGCCCATGAAGTTTAGAGAGCAGGAAGTTCCTCCCGGGGCCACTGGAGGATGGCCACCCTGGAACGAGCCCATCACCGTGAGAACAAGGGACCACTGGGCGGTGTGGGCCTCCCCTCCGTGTGGACTCTCAAATTTACACCCCCGGTGTGGCCACAGACTGGAAAGAAGAAGCCAGTGAGCTTCTAACTGTAACCGTGTGCTCCATTGCTGAGCCGTATTGCCTACTGAGCCTTCTAAATGATTATTTTTAATATTCTGTAATTAGCTTCTCAATAGCACAGCCGGAAAGAACTGCCTTGATGGGGTGTGTGTATGTTAAAGGCCCTAATTTGTTAAATGTAAACGGTAAAAATATTTTATAATTATAAAACCTGTTTTAGAATTTATACATTTTTAAATGTAGTTGGAGCCTCAAAATTCAAGAGGGGGATGGCTGCCTGCGCAGAGGCCCTGCCTTGTAACGACTATGTAAAGCACTTTGTAAACTGTAAAGACGCCTACATGTGTTACCTATTATTTAGCTCATCTGTTATTCAGGCCGCCCGAGGGGCACTGGGTGGGCATACCCGGGCGGGCCCACCGTGTCCCTTGAGAGCAAGGTCAGCCGCCGGATGAGACACCCTCACCGGGGCTTGCCTGTGGCCTGGACCTCAGAGGACCTTCCAGGGGCCCCCCTCTCCGCTCCCGCCCCCATCAGGCTCCCGTCCCCTGGAGGCTGGGAGCCCAGGCAGCTCCGGGAGGCAGCCTCGCTGGGCAGCGGGCGCCTACCCCTCCCAAAGCGCCGTTCCCGCTCTGCTTTTCATGCTCACGACCCCTCCATTCTTGCGACGGCACTAATAGCGCAGAGCAGCTGGAGGAGGGGCGCAGGAAGAACGTCTCCCGCAGCAGACGAGATGCCCGGCATAAAAGCTCTGTTTAGGGGCATTGTTTCCGCACACCGCTCACCTGGTAATTTTTTAAATCAGCTCTTCAGAATTGATGTGGTTAAGTCAGACCGCTCTGACTTCATGTGCGACAGTGTTGTCACTATTACAACTGAGACGCATCTCAAAGGATGTCTTTATTTTTCTCTTCTAACCTCACACCCCTTTTCTCCACCAAGCTTTCCGAGAAAGGACGTCTTACACCGGCATTATGCAAACCTCTAAAATAGCAGGTGAACGCGAAGTGTTGATAGGATTTAACTCGCAGCGGCGTGGCTGAGTCGATGAGCCTTCACAGTGGTGGGAATTACCTCATTTAGGGGAAAAATGCTTTATCTTGTCATCTAAAGCTCCTTTGTCGTCTGAGAAGAGAGGAAGGGAAGATGGTTGGGGCTCATCACACCTTAAGTGGCAGCCAGGGTTTAGCAAGACATTTCTAATGAGATTTGGAGAGGGAAACAGCACCCGACGTGGTGATCATGTCCATGTCGGGCTTCACGGTAATCAGGACTCTCGGGTGGGCTATGGGGAGAGGTGTGAAACTGAACTGAAGTGCCCAGGATGGGCGCTGAGCCTAACCGAGGCCTGCGTGGCAAGAAGCATGGCTAACGTGGCTCCGCCAAGCCCTGCTCTGCTCGTGCCTGGCTAGATGAGCTCAGACCAGCCACTTACCCTCTCTGAACCTTGGTTTTCTCATCTAGATCATAATATCCCTCCTTTGCGATTATTAGAAAAGAATGACATAAAATAAATGAACATTACCTTTTTAAAAAAGGTATGAACCGTGCAAATGTTGGCTCTCATTTGTTCTTTATAATCGGACGGGAAAAGCACGAGAGGCGAGGGCTCTCTTTCCTTGCAGACTCTCTGGCATGTTCCTTGCCCTGCAGGCTGCCGGAGAGAGAGCTGGAGGACAGCCCAGTCAGTGCTGCAAAGAGGCCTCTGAAGTGGTGCTACCTGCTGGCGCCCCCAAAGGGCCACATTGCTCAGATTCCATCTCCTTCCAGGGAGGGGACTACGCAAGGCTGGGTACTCACCCCAGTGGAAAATCCGTTTTGTAGATTCCTGCTAGTAGGTCCTTGTGTCTCTTTAAAGCTAATGGTGTGGTGAGGGGATGCCTCTGGCTACAGAGAACTTGCAGCTCTGAACCGTGTCCCAGAGATGTTTTGTCCCAGCATCAGGAAAGGTGAAGTCTTGGAGGAGTTGCCCGCCCCCCGTGTGCCGACCCTGGGAGAGGGGAGACGGGCCCGCCGGCCTGGCCTGCCTGAGGATGCTAGTCGATGTGATAAAAATTCATCTGCCAAGGCCTGGTTTGAGCACAGTGAAGTCAACACCGCTGAGACGGGCACCTCCATTCTTATTGGGCTCCCAATGAGGATTTGGAAGAAAGTACTTGGGCAGGATTATATTTTAGGAGATTGGCATTTACATTAAAAGAGTTATAAGGCTGTTATTGGAATCATAGTACATATGGAATCAAAGGCATAAAGGTAAGAATGCATTAACAAGAATAGAACATTTCTATAACATTATTATTATTAATAAAACCTTTTATAACATTTTACAGGTTATAAAACTTCTTCATATATTATTTCATTTAATGCACAGCACCTCCCTGCAAATCCAGGAGTCGTCGCGTCTTGAAGGGAAGTCGAGGCTCGGAGGTTACGTGATGTGGCCAAATCACACGGCAAGTGGTGAAGCAGGAGCCTCGGACGGGCCTTGAAAGCACACTTAGAGCCTTTTTCACCATCGTGGGTGAAAGTTCCACAGAACAAGGCCAGAATGTGCCTGTGCTTTATGGAAACATTTTCAGGTATTTTAATTTTAGTATCATTTATGTGGTGCCAGGGAGTTTTAAAAAAAATTATCAATAAAGGCAAAAATTCAGGAAAGCTTTCTCAGAGCCAGTATTACGAGAAAACCTAAACCTGTTAGGAAATTGGTTATGATATGGAATGTGGATATTAAAATGCCATAAATGTCATTAAAAACTGTAAATATGTAACTAGAGTTTTTACTAAGTTCATAAAAATTAATATTGGATACAGCATCTTTTGTAAATCCTTGTGGTTCATGTGTCAATTACCTGGTTACTTAGTAACCAAGTAATCCAGTAACCAAGGAGTCAAGCCATAGATTAAATAGTCCCCAACCAGGCCATAAAGAGGTCCCTGAGCACAAATTTGCAGAATTATGGTTTATTGTGTTAATAATCTCTCCATGTCTGTGGCTAGCCTTCCAAGGATGGGGCTGGCGATTGTGTGCTATTCTAGGGTCCAGCCCTGGCTCTTGCTATTTTGTTATAGTACCTGTTTTTTTTTTTTTAAAAAAAAGAGGAAATTAAACCACAGAGCACCCTCTGGCTGAAACGCACTGAAGGAAATGAGAGGCTGAGCACATACCAACCTGGGTTTGGGGGTTCTGGAGGAGCCCAGGCTTGGGTATGAATTTACATGAGAGCTGGCCCAGTGGGCACTAAAGACAGGTGGGCCTGCAGTCACGGTTTAGTGAATGGAGTCTCAGGAGAGGGAAGCACTGCAGTAGGGGACCCCTGAGCAGTTAGGGAAGAAGAGGGTGGAAGGCTCTGCTGTAGCCTGAGGTCCGGGCAGCTTCCTGAGGGGAGTGGGACCTGCAGAGTGGGGCCTCGGGAAATACGGGTGGGGTGCAAAGTGTCCCTGGTAAAGGAAAGAGGCTCGTTGAAGAAAACGGTGGAGACTGCATGTGGAACGTGCCTAGCACAGTGCCTGATATACAAAGAGCCTCGATGAGCAATAGCTACCAAGGGTGTTACTGCTTCCGTGGTTTGGGGGCAGTTCATTTCGCCTTGATGACAGCTTTTTACAACCAATGCGCGCCCGTGGAGCGTGCCAGCCTGCTTTGCCTGCCTGTGGCCTCCTGGATTTGTGCTGGCCGCGTAAGACCAGACAGAAGTTTGTCCTGGTGTGACACAAACGAATGGGCCTGACCTCTTTTCACTCCGCAGTCGTGGGCAGTCGCAGGTCTCCTTGCCACAAAGCTCACAGAGTTCGGAAAATGCTCTCTGTGCAACTGGAATACATAAAAATTCAAATCCTGGCCCCATAAATGTGAGTCAACAGTTTAATGACTTGCTTTAACTAGAAAGTAACCAAATATAAATGCAGGTATGCTGTTCATTTCCATCCCTCTCGGTGCGCGGGTGAAAATAAGATTCCCTGGGTGTGAGGCTGGCTGCGGGACCTTGTCACCGGGGTTCGGCTGTAACGGGGGGAGCAGTGGGGATTTTCCACGCTGTGCTCATCACGGTCACTCCCAGCAAGGTCGAGGGGACCCTTCAGAGAGTCTGCTGTTAGGGGACCTGCCTTTGACTCCTTGGGGTGATTAACGTGTCGATGCCTGTTTGCTGGTGTGTTGAAAGGGGGCACTGAAATCTGCCCAATGCCCACTTCCCATAGCCGTTCGGAGCCGAGGACACGCTGGTCGAATCACGAGGCTGCTCGTGGGGGCCTGGTGCAGAGAAAGGCTGGAGGAGTGTTGGTTCCCCCCCTCCCCGGGTGTGGATGGGCTCAGCTCACCTCGACTGTGACCCGGAGTCACACACACGCACGGCTCCTCTGTGGGCATGAGCAGGACTCGATGGGCTCCTGTCTCATGACACTGGGCACCATCCACCCCGTGTGGTGCCTACGCGATGTCATCCTTCCCTCTAGGCCCCCGAGACCACTGCCCAGCGCTCCCCTTCGTGGCTGTTCTTGGGCCCCACGCCGGCTTCACCGCTGCGCTCTGCGGCGCATCCGTCCGAGGCCCTGCAGCGAGGTGGTGAGGGTCTGGGCTCGCTGTCAGCCTGCCCGCCTCGGCCTCCTTCTTTTTTTTTTCTTCTTTTTTAAAAAATACATCTTTATTGATTTCAGAGAGAGGAAAGGAGAGGGAGAGAGAGAGAGAGAAACATCAATGATGAGAGAGTCATTGATCGAGCCCGCAACCCGGGCATGTGCCCTGACCGGGAATCGAACCCCGATCGCCTGGATCCCAGGTCGACGCTCAACTGCTGAGCTAGGCCTGGCCGGGCTCGGCCTCCTTCTTACCAGCTCCGTAACCAGCAGCTGCCACTCGGCCTGTGACGCAGTGTCCCATCTGCAACATGGGCTTGACATTAACCCTGACTTCTGAAAGCTGGTGCAAGGCGAGAAGGGGGGTGAGGAGCCCGAGGGGTGCTCGGAAGGGCCCCTTCGCCTCCTCATGGTGCCCGGGCTCTCAGGGGCCCCCGCCCCCCCCCCGGGAGGCGGTCAGAGGATCCCTTAGCAGGCCGGCCTGGCGCACTCCCCAGCACACGCGTGGGCCCCGGTCATGGCAGAGGCGGGGCCAGGAGCAGGCAATAATTTTAGGGACTCATCTTCCTACACGAGGCAGGGGGGACCCTGAAGCATTTCGTGCTCATGGTCTTCCTAGTTATAACCCCCCCCCCAAATTATTTTCTCTCTAGCCAGCTCTCAAAAGCTGAAACCCAGTGCTGTTGCCATCTAGCTGTGTAGTTTGAGAGGAGCTACGTTATGTTACTGTGCCTCAATTTTCTTCTCTGTAAAATGGGAATAAAAATAATACCACCCACACCGTCTCTCTGGCTTCAAGTCTCAGTTGCTGTCACCTCACTTTCGTCGATCCCCCTTTCTAAGGCAGTGTCACAGAGGCCTGGCCTTCCATGCTGCGGGGCTGCGAGCTCCCTGTTGGCTGGACCATGCCCTCAGGTTCCCCAGGGTGCAGAACTCTGGTGCTTACAGGGATGCTTGGGGAATATTATTGTATCACAAAGGAAATCTTGTTGAATAATCTGATTTGATAGGAAAGAGAAAATCTAGAATCAGATACGCTTCTGGCTCAGTTACTGTTCAATTATGTATTCACTCGATCAATATTTATTGGGTGCCACCTATATTCCCAGCACTAGTTAACTACTTGGTTTCTATTAGAAATATAATTTCTAATTTATTAAAAACTTAACCCTGCATGTACCTTAAAAGAGTGAAGTCTGTGTTGTTTCTTGAGCTGGGCAGGTGAAAGCAATGGTCCCGTTTCATAGCATCATGAAGAAGCCTTCTCAGCAGGTTCGGCCCAAATTTACCTACACGTGTTGCCCTCCCAGTCACACGTGTAAAGCGTGTTGTTTTCTGAGCTTTCCTATGTGATCCAGCCCTATATATTATATTACACTTATAAAATACCACGAAGCCCTTATGAATTAAAAGATAATTAGCAGTTCAACACGCACAAGACATTAGGCCTAAAGTGTCAAAAATGTCATGAAAGACCATAAATCATGGGCTGCTTGCGTTGATCCCGCACAGAGTTAGTTTTTAAATCATCTCTTTAACACCTTGTAAATGTACAAACAACTGTAGACCCAGGGGAAACTTTAATATGTTTTTCATACATATTTTAATTTCATCTCAAAGTGCTAGCTGCATAAAAATTAAGTCAGACTCACAAAAACTCATTGATTTCCTCGGGATAAAACCCATCTGTCCAAACTAATTTAGAGCCTTTTTGAAGCTGTAAAGTTGGTCGTGCAACACTGAGGTCATTATGGGCATCCTGAGCTGGAGGAACTCTTGTGTAATTTTAAGAAGGCAATTTTGTTATATTTACTGTATTTAAATACAGTGCTACTTTTCAGGAACAAAAGCCTCCCTGTGCAACTGTATTGAAAGTAAACCAGAAGCTGTGAAAAGCGAGATCTGTTCTTTCCTTGTGATTAATGCACCTTTCTGCCAAGATCGAGACTTCTTAACTGAGCTCATTTAATACAAAGTAAACGAATTCTGCTCTTTGGATTTGATCCTATGGCTCAACCCTATAGATAAGGCTCTAACAGTGAATAGCTTTTCATTCCAAACAAAGGATGTTTTGATAGAGAGGTCGCCGCGAAGGTCCTTTATATTGTGATAACAGGAAAGGGAAATGACATATTAATGGCAGCCCGTGCCACGGTGGTCTGGGCTGGGGGACGCACTGGAGTCGAGACCGTTGGGAAGCTGGAGAGGCGGCGGAGGAGACGGGCCGGCCCGGGGGGCCCTGGGCTGCTTCTCTAAAAATCCTGTTCCTAAGGACATTTTCTCCTGTGACACCCCAAACGGAGCAGCCCGAAGAGGATCCCAGTGCGACTGGAAGGGAGCTGGAGGGCTGTGCTTGCGTGTCCCTCCGTCCTGCCTCTGAACACCGAGCCAGGCGGAGCGTCACCTCCGACACCAACAGGGAGAGCGGTTTTTATTAAGAGGGCGGCTGAGTGTGCACCAGAGAACTGGGGTCCGACAGATAAACGCGGATTCCTTCTGCACGTGACGAGGAGTCCGAGTTGCGACCGCATCACCCTTACACGCCAATAGCTCCTTTCCTTGCCCAGCGAGGCCCGTGCCCAGCTCGGAGCCGCCTGCCCGCCGCCCAGTCCTTGCCCAGCAGGCCGGGCCGGCGGCCCGAGGCGCCCGTTTCCCTTTCCGCCTGCTGCCTGGGGCTCTCCCTCCCCTTCACGAGGAAGGGGTCACGATAACCAGCTCGGGAGCTGGAAGGTGAGACGCTGCTGTTACTTTAGCGAGAGCATCTCCATTCTCGTAACACGTGCCCGCTGATTACGGGAAAGGGCAGAATCGAAAGGGGTGATGTGAGCCCCTGGACAAAGCGCATGGTTTCCTTCCGTCGTTTTTTCCACTCATTTCTTCAGCAAGTGTTTATTGAGCAGCCACTGGGTTCTAAGGGCTGATCGAGGTGTGAGAGACACAGAGGTGAATAAATCGGCCCTTGCTCACGGTGCCAGAGAGAGGACGCCAGGTGGAAAGAGAACCGGGTTGCACTTGGGCGAAGGGCAAAGCTGTGCTCGGCCCTCGCCCAGCGGGGGCGGTGGCTTCCGGCCGCTGCGCTGTCCCTCCAGGAATCTGGCCAGCTGACCCGTGCTGTCAGGGGAGGAGTCATTTTTCTTTTTGTCCCAAGATTTATACAGAATTCTTTCTCCATTGTGTCTTAGAGAAAATGGAGAAGGGAAAGGAGGAAATGGGGTAGGTCAAGCATTTCCAGCAAACGACTTAAAAAGAAAATCAGAATTCTGTTTCCAAGAGGGACTGGCTGGTTCCACGGTGCCCCTTTTTGGCAGGTTGCCCCGGAGTAACAACCAATAAAATGGGAGGCAGCCCCCTTTTATACGCGTCACCGAATCCTCTCCCCCGCTCTGCCGGGCAGCGTGGGGATCCTCGCAGTTTTACAGATGAGGTTCACCGAGGTTCAGGGAGGTCACACATCCCACATGCGCTAGGAGTCAGGAAACAGAGCCGGGCCATCTGCCTCTCACGTGCGCTTACCACTCGGTTTCTCTCCTTTCCTCAGTTTATTAGTCCGTCAGCATTCGCCTACCCCCTGTCAGCACAGTGCCAGACACCGGGGATTAGGTCTTCTCCTACCACAGCATCTCTGGGGTTTCCACGGGCTGTCGGGTGCTGGTAGAAAAGGGAACCCTCGCAAGCTGGAGGGATCTGGGTCAGCAGAGACCCGTTAACATGAAGCACGGAGCCGTGTAAGCCAACAGAGACCCTTGAAACACGGTTGGGTTTGCTACCGACGGGTCAACAGAGAGATTTCATTTTGCCTAAAGTATTCTGCCGGCCAAAGACTCCACAGCCCCACTAACTTGAACGGCGACATTTACACACGCTTCTAAACGCGACCCTGGCTGTCCGCCGTTTTCCTGTAGAAAACTCAGATATTATATAGAGTTAGAGCACAGAACCCTTTATTTCCCGCGACTGCATAGGGCAAAACAAAGCATTTACCTTTATCTCTGTTGAGCGGATGTTATTAGACCCAATGAATAGAAGACTCGCAGAAAAGAAGTTTGTTTGAATGCAGGGCAAGAAAATTCCTGATTCCCTCCGAGGCGAGAAGGGGCTGCGATGGGCATCTGGAGGCCACCGCACCCCTCTCCTGGTCGCTGTGCCTGAGGCCGTCACACCTGGGCAGCCAGAGCTCGTCTCTCCTGCATCACTAACGCCCAGCTTGTCGTCAGCAGAGTCTTATACACAACACCGAACGTGCTCAAGGACTGTCTGTTCCTGACAGCTGTTCCTCTGCAGAGTTTCAGGGCCCAGGGGGACCTCAGGCCTTTTTAAGATGAAATGTGGGCCAAGGGCATACAGGCAGAGTACGCGTGGAGAGCACAGGCTCCCCTTGGGGTGAACCCTCCTCACGGCACATACGCCCTGTGTGGTTTTCCTCTCTGATCCTGACCGTTTCCCCTTCTGTGAAATGGGGACAGTCACGCCTCCTTCAGGGCATTATTAGGAGAGAGAGGTGAGATAATATATGGAAAATAAATCTTTCATCACAAGTAGCATGTGACCTATAAAAAGCTATATAATTCTCATCTATCCCAGAGATGATGACTTCTTGAAAAGACCCCAGGAAACATATAAATCAACTGTGACTATATGTGACGAACACCCCCAAATAACAACAGCTTCATAAACTGGTAGAACTGTAAGAAATAAACTTTAAAAGTTTATTTCTCTCTAATACAAAGCAATCTCTGTAGAGTACCCAGGGCGGGTGGGTGGCTTCACACAGCTTTGGAGATGGAAGCTGCTTATAAGGAACCTTTCTGGAAGTTTCTACCACACTCCCACTCACATCTCCTTGGCCAGAACGTGATCACAGGGCCAGGCTGAGCTACGCATCAGGCTCAGAAAGTTGCGCTTGGGGTGAGCTAAACATCGAGCTTCTGTTAACAAGGACAAGGGTGCATGTTAGGCACCAGCTTCCTCTGCCCGAGGCCTATTCCAATGCCAGGGCCAGTGGGGAAATGGTGCGAAATTCATGTTTGAGAGCGCCAGAACCTTTTGGAACTAAAGTGCTATTTGGGGTTTGTTAAAACATAATTGAACTAAGACTTGTGTTATTTCAAACAACTAACATCAAATGTAGATGTTTGAATTTAGGGAAGAAAAGAAAAATTGAAGCCTTTTAAGATATTTAGACATAATACACTTGCAATATGTATGCCTTTAAGTAGGTGTATTTACGCCAATAAAACGTTTTTTTAAAAATCAGAACAAATAAGAAGCCCTTTTTTGAAAGAAAAGCTCTAAATATAAGGAAAAGGCATTATTTAGATCCTGACGGATCTTAGTGGGGTGACTACGTTATGAACGAATGATGGAAGGCTACATTGTCAGTAAAGTAACTATTTATTTTTTGCATACAACTCAGACTATTTCTATTTCATGAAACATGATATTTTTTTCTGTCCTTCTGGGCCACATTTATCATTGATCCATAAGTTAAATCACTTATTTTGTGGTCAGAAAGCAAATAATTCATATATTGTACTATTTCATTTTGTAGAATATGCCTAGGGAGTAATCCTTATAAAGTGTATTATAATAATCTAATAACAATGCATATAGTAATAGTAATAATGCATATTAGTATTCTTCAGTATTGTTACAGTTTTCTCTGGGAAATGGTCTCTCCCACTAGTTCCTCGAATTCCCAGATTTTAGCATTATCCTAAGGTATAATTTCAAAAGATTTTCTATTTTTAGGAATATCTTTTCATTCAGAGAGAATTTCCTGTTCTGGAGAAGAAAGATAAGCTCCAGAGAGAGGGGTGAAATGTAAACAATCAGCTCCGATAAGCTCCTTGTACATTATAGGCCTTTATTTTGTTTTATGAACAACTTCTGTGAAATGAGCAGGCCCTGAAACACGACCTGGTTATGAATTGTGGTTAGAAGCACGTCGCTAGGAGGCTTCTGGTTGGCTCTGGGTGACGTCACGGCCACCGGCAGGATGCCCATAATACCTGGTTAATACATTGCATCTAACAGGTCTCCTAATTTTTATGTACACATTTCATTTTGTAACTGCAATAAAACACTCCAAGCAACGAATTTCTGGGTAATTACTGTACTTTTCAAGCCCCCGGGGATCAGCGGTGGACTGTGTATAAATTAGCAAAGCACTTCAAGTCATACAGAATTTCTTCTGTTGATAAATCTCTGTTGAGATCCGTGATTTGGGTGAACAAGGTGTAGGCTGGCTCTGAGGTCACCTGCGGCTCTGTCGCGGGCGCGCCAGGGAAGGGGAGGAAGGGGGATTTTGAGGCTGCGCCAACACTGCCCCGAGCCTCGGCGGCCGAGGGGAAGGGTGGGTGTCGGGAAGCGGGAAACGCATTCGGGTGTCCACCTCGGGCCTCTGTCAACGGGAGTCAGGTGTGATCGCGAAGTGAGAAAAGGGTCCTGTGGGGACCTGGAGGCCATCTCCCGGCCAACTCAAAACTGCTGCATTCTCAGACTGGGGTGCCATCAGGTGTTAACCGGGCCCGGGGCCTCCGTTCACCCCGCCGGCCCCGCCGCGCCGCTGGCCTCAACTTTCGGAACCTTAACCGCCTACGTGTTGCTCGGGAAGCCTGTGGGCAACTGATTTATTTAATCGTGGCTTAAGCAAAAACTGATCAGCTCTTCATCAAATTCGGTCAAAAGTAACTCAGACGCAGAAGTTCCAACTCCCATTTTCAATCTGGGTTCCAATAGGAATGTGCTCGGCGTCTGTGAGAGGAGGTCTCACGGTAAGAAAAGAGTAAGGACCTATTTTATACTAGACACATATATTCATCTCAGTTAAATCTTTAAATGGATGAACTCGGTTTTAATTTAATTTAATTTAATTTGGGGACTAAACTAAAGAGAATTCAAATAAAAGCCACCTATACCCGTAGCTTTCCTGACCAAAAATATTTCAGCATGTAGGTCACCCTAACAGGGATTCTGCAGACACGGTTTATATGAAGCGTCTCCAATTATAAACCCCACAAAGGCAGCAATGTGCTAATTTCTGGCTGCACCCTACGTTCATAAATCATGTGAAACGGCCCCTGCTGCCCTTCACACCTGGAGGCAGAGCAGCAACTGCACTGTCCTGGGTCAATTCTGCCACCTGGCGACTGGGGCAGGGAACTGCCCTTCGCGTCGCTTCCATCTGCCCTCCCGCCGCCCTGCCCCCCGGGGGCATCCTGCTCGCCCTCTCCTGGCACCTTTCCTCTGCCTTCAGAGCCCAAACAATTCCAACCTTACCGCTTCTTCTTCTTTTCTTTTTTTTATCACATGCACACCTACATATTTTTTCTCACTCCATTTCCACCCCCCCGCTGCTTTCGGGGGCCTACCCTTGGTCAAACACCCTCTTCGGTGGATCGTCGCTCTTCCCGTGGGAGGGTGATTGGTGCGACCACTTTAGAAGACAGTTTGGGATTCTTCACCGAAGTTAACCGTGCCCACGGCCTGTGATGCACCTCTTTCAATCCTGGAGAGACTCTTGCCATGACCACACCATGTGCAAAACTATTCCTTAGATGATTGCTCATGATAACAAAGATCTGGAAAAATCCACATGCTCACCGGCAGCAGGGGGAAGAGAGTGTGGTGCCGCCTTGTGATAGAGTGACCCGTGGAGTGAAGGCGGGTGAAGCTCGGCTGCCCAGTCCGTGTGGACGACTGCAAGGTGTGGTGTGCAATGGGAAAGCAACTATAAAGTGCTCCTATATTATACATTTATGCAGAGTTCAGAGTCAGGCAAGCTAAACAATGGAGCGTTCAAGAATACCCACGGCTGTGAAAAGGGAAAATGCTGTAGCACAAACCATGGGCGTTGTTAAAATGAAGGTCGGCAGGATTGCTAAACCCGAGGCGGGAAGAGGTAGGAGGCTGGTGAGGGCCCTGCAGGGCTGCCAAGCTGCAGTGATATTTTATCCACCGGTCGGCTTTGGGATGCAATACATTCACTTCATTTTGACTGACTGTTGTTTTAAATGGATATGTTCGTTATGGGCGTACTCGTTCACGCGAGTGGGATGCGTTTCATACAGAGAAGTATTTCTTAAAAAGTAGCAAAGAGTGCTGCTTAGGGGCGTTGGAAAGGGCCGCCTGAGGTGGTGACATTGAGCAGAGACCCGAGCGACGTGGAGAGACGGGAAGAGCCAAGGGAAAGACCTGAGGCAGGTGAGTTGGGGGGTTTCCTGAGCCAGGGAGAAGGTCTGTAAGGCTCAAGAAAGGGAGAGAGAGGGGGACGAGATTTAGGCAACACGAAGGGAGCAGATCACGTGAAATCTTATAGTTCCAGTGGCGCATCTGTCCACAGAAGAGGAAAGCTTTATTGGGAAGAGAAATTAGTAACAAAGAAACTCCCACGTAATTTTCACAAAAATTCTGTGCTATGCCTTAGCATTAGAGATGATATATATGTATGTATGTGAATATATACGGGCTATGTGAGGGTGCATGGGTGTAGGGTGCCTGGGTGTAGGGTGCATGGGTATAGGGGGTGCATGGGTGTAGGGTGCATGGGTGTAGGGGGTGCATGGGTGTAGGGTGCATGGGTGTAGGGGGTGCATGGGTATAGGGGGTGCATGGGTGTAGGGTGCAGGGTATAGGGTGCATGGGTGTAGGGTGCCTGGGTGTAGGGTGCATGGGTGTAGGGTGCATGGGTGTAGGGTGCAGGGTATAGGGTGCATGGGTGTAGGGTGCCTGGGTGTAGGGTGCATGGGTGTAGGGTGCATGGGTGTAGGGTGCAGGGTATAGGGTGCATGGGTGTAGGGTGCCTGGGTGTAGGGTGCATGGGTGTAGGGTGCATGGGTGTAGGGTGCATGGATATACATATGCACACGCCTGGAGTAATAGCAATATCACCACCACCAGCACACGGTAGCGACGAAGGCTTCTGAGAAAAGGGAATAGTCCTCTGCCCCATCGCCATCCCACCCCCGTTACGCTCCTCAAAGACAGAACTTCCAACGCTTCTATTTTTAGTTCTGTTTTTACCTCTACTATTGGAGACTATGCTGTTACCACTTTTTCTCGGTGAATCAACTCTGAATATTGTCCATTGACTTAGTCTTTGCCATTGAAATGCAACTTTAGCACATGTGTAGATCTTTTATTCTTTAAAAATATATATATATATATATATATATATATATATTTTTTAATTGATTTCAGATGGAGGGAGAGGGAGAGGGAGAGAGAGAGAGAAACATCAGTGATGAGAGAGTCATTGGTGGGCTGCCTCCTGCACGCCCCCTGCTGGGGATTGAACCTGCAACCCGGGCATGTGCCCCGACCGGGAATCGAGCCTCGATCTCCTGGATCCTAGGCTGACACTCAACCACTGAGCCAAGCCGGCCGGGCGGCCTCTCCTTCTTTTACCCAATGTTTGAAAGTGACATCACTATTCTCAGTTCCACTGAAACGTTAATAGTATACTTAAGTTTCTGTTTCTTGTTCAGCAGTTTTACACAATATCTCTCAAATCTCTTAGGACATTTTGTTAATCACAGTTGTCCTTCAAGATTTGGCTATGACTTGATTCTCAAGCTCGAGACATTACATTCAACGGTATTACTGTGTAAATACTTCATTCTGCAGAATGAGGAAAGATGTTTGAGATATATTTCCTTGTCCTTTGCCACTCAAGGGGGAACAGTCTTCGCATCAAAGGATTTTTGTTGCTATTATTATTGCCACCAATGATGCCACCTTTGAGATCTCACGTACCCGCTTTCTGATTTGATTTAGTTTTGTTGTTTTTCTTGTTTCTGCTGCTACTGTTGTTTGTTTCTTTGCTGTTTGGGTTTTGAGTTACTTTTATTTTGAGTGGGGGCCTATGGAAGCATTTTCCCTGCAATTCCATGTTAGACATCAGGTTCAAGTCTGCACCTTAGACCTGAGAGACCTCTTTAATCAAATTATTCCATGGCTGGAAAAGAATGTTTGCCATTAACTACACTAGAAAATGATGTTTTAGAATAGTTGAAACAAAACATTAGAATAGTGTGTCACTCCATACTTGAAAAATATAGGGTAAGCAATGTCTTAGGTTCCTTTTAGCTTGAACAAATTAAGCAATAGGTGTAATCTATGTTTAACTCTTCACTGTATCATAATTTGTCTTAGTTTCCTACTCTTTCCATTATATGGAATCAATTCCACTCTTTTTCTTACTGACTTCCTTCTTGGAGCCTGATGACTTGGTTTGAACTTAATACTTTCTAGGCCTTCTGCATAGCAGACACCCTGGGATTCATCTCCATGGAACTCCTTACTTAGAATAGATGCATTTGTAATATATTTTTTGAACATCCCCTCAGTATTTGAAAATATTATTTTGCCTATTATATTGAGATGATAGTTTGGCTAGATATAAAATTCTTGGTTAAAAAAATAATTTATCTCCCAACTTTGAAAATATTGCTTCCTTGTCTTCTTGTATCCATAGTCAGCGACAAAATGTTTGATACCATCAAATTTGGGTTCTTTGTAGGTGATCTAGTATTTTTTCCTATATGTGTAAACTTTTAGGACCTTTTATTGTTTATTTCTATTGATCTAAATGATATTTGTGAGTGTGAGTCTTTTTAAGCTATGGGGGTTTGTGTTGAAGACTCATCTTTCCTTTTAGCTCTGCATAATTTTTATGATTTTCCTCCATTTAGTTCCCTATTATTTCTGTTTTCTCTTTTCAAATCCTTATTTGTATGATGCTAAATATACTTGATTGAAATTTTTTTTTGTGTGTGTGTCTCTTTCTCTCATGTATTCTATGTTAGAATCTCTCAGCTACTGATGGTCTCTTCTATTATCTATGTTATATTTTGTTAGTTGATTGTTTTACTGTCATTTTATGAAATATTTGGGGAAAAAGAAAATAAACATACTCATTATGTCTTCTTGAGTTTGAAGTTAGAATCTTACAAAATATATTTTGTATTAATCTAGTCAAGGTGAAAAGGACCTATGATATTGCTTAATCCACATTTTTTCAGATGGGAAAACTGAGGCCTAGATAGAAAACACAATGTTTTTGGGTTGACACATTGTTTTAATGTTATGTTTGACATCACATGTTCAAAAAAATATTATTTTCTACTATGGTTCATGGTAGATAATCTATATTCAGTGAAATAATTTGGTTAAAGAGGTCTCTCATGCCTAATGTGTGAACTCACCTACCATTTCTAACACTGCCTTATGGGGTGAATACTTTCTAAAGTCACCTCTAAATTAACTTATGCAGCAACCTTTGAAATATAACTTTTTAAAAAAAAAAGTCTTTACTGATTTCAGAGAGAGGAAGGGAGAGATAGAAACATCAATGATGAGAGAGTCATTGATCGGTTGCCTCCTGCATGCCCTCGACTGGGGATCAAACCTGAAACCCAGGCATGTGCCCTGACCGGGAATCAAACCGAGATTTCCTGCATCATAGGTCGATGCTCAACCGCTGAGCCACACCAGCTGGGCGAAACATAACCATTTTTTTTTTTAAATATATCTTTATTGATTTCAGAGAGAGGAAAGGAGAGGAAGAGAGAGAGATAGAAACATCAATGATGAGAGAGTCATTGATCGGCTGCAGTCCGCAACCAGGGCATGTGCCCTGACCGGGAATCGAACCCTGATCTCCTGGATCCTAGGTCGACGCTTAACCGCTGAGCCACGCCCAGCCGGGCCATTTTTTACTTGAGATTATCTGTAGAGAAGAAGGCAATTTGAAAATAGATAATTTAGTTAAAATCAGAAAAAGAAAACAAAGCAGTGTGGTTGTTTTTTGAGAGAGAAGTATAGAATTCAGCCCCATTAAAAAGCAGCTCTTATGTGATACCAACTTTATATCCGTGGTTTAGAGTTTCCTTCTCTGTGAGACAGGCTGCATCTTTTATCCTCGGTGTATTAGTCGGTGGATTATGACAGCCTGGCTGCTGATGTGGGCTTTTCTTGATATCCAGCTTCTTTTCTCTTAAGGCGCGCACACACACACACACACACACACACACACAGAGCCAATTAAGGGAAGCTTCCCAGAGTGCCAATCAATAAGAGCAGATAAAGCATCGCTGAAAATGTCAGGAGATGGAGAAAATTGTGTTTACCTAGACTCTCATGTAGAAAACTGCATTTGGTCAAAAAGGAAAGTGTTGGAAAGCCCCTTGCAAGAAGTAGGGTGGGATATAGACCCTCAAGGGCCACACCAGTCACTAGCACACTTCAGAGTGACAGGGTCTTGTTAACTGAAAGGCTTTTGTGTTCCTAAATGGGTGTCCTGACTACCTCCTATTTACTCCATTGGTGAAGGAGGGACTCCTTGTCATAATGACACCCCATACTGGACAGATGAGATGGACAACATATTATTACTCATATATACTCACAGCCTGGTTAAGGAGAACACTATGCACCATACAGGGCCACACAGGGGTTGCGTGTAGGAGCAGAATGAAGCAGCAGGCCTGTGGGAGACAGACTTTATAGTAGCAAGAGATTGGGGTTGCCCATTGGTTCCTGTAGGAAGATATGGTTGGCTTGCTTGAATAATTTCACGAGCCAGCAGAAAAGTGAGGCCCCTTAGGCTGAGGACCAGATGGAGAGGGGCTGGTGCCTGATAGGACAACCAGCTGGGGAGGAGCCTTTCTCACTGGGTGGGAAGCATAGCTGGTGAGAGCAGGAAACTCATGGTTAGACCTTTGAGATCCTATGAGACTCAAAGATATCAAAGCAGGAGTTGAAATTTTAGGTCTCCCCATACAGTGGGATACACAAGTTGGGACCAGAGCTTGAGACATTAGGAGAGATTGATCACAACCACAAGGGTCCTGATTTTCCATACTCCTCACTCATTCCTGAGGCTCCCCTCAAAATATGTGTAGAACATATCTTTATGAACTGAATTGTCTCCCAGGATTTATATGTTGAAGCCCTAATCACTGGTGGGACTGTATTTGGAGACAGGGCCTTTAGAGAGGTAACTGAGGTCAAATGGGGGGCCCTGACCCAATAGGCCTGGTTTCCTTAGAGGGAGAGAGACACTCGAGATCTCTCTTTCTGCATATGCCCAGAGGAAAGGCCAAGTGAACACAGAAGGTGACCTTCTACAAGTCAGGAATGAGGTCTCACCAGAAACCTACCCTGATGGCACCTTGATCTTGGAATTCCACCCTTCAGAGCTGTGAGGAGATCAATTTCTGTTGTTTAAGCCACCCAGTCGGGCATTTTGTTATAGCAGTTCAAGCAGACTGATACACACATGACATAAAAATCGATTCAAGGAGTGAAAATGTCTTATCCCCTGAGGGGCACTGTGTCTCAGTTTGGCCTGTGCACATCCTCTTAAGATTTACCCTTTAAACTTCAATTCTCTCCCCACCACTCAAGAAAAAAGAGCAGATTAAAGTCAAACTCCAGAATACTTTTTAAAAGCTGGAAGTCAACACACGATGCAATGCCCCCTGCGGACCCCACGCCCCTGAGCACTTCCTGACAGTATATCCTCGGGTGACTCTGGCTCCTTCGCTCAACCTCAGTTTCTCCAACTGTAAGGTAAGGAAGTGGTATCGGCAGATATTCCATAAACTCCCATTCAGCTGTAACATCCCAGGGCCCTGAGACAATAATCGCTTTGCTCCTGCAGGTCTTCCATAATTCCATTTGCTAATAGTCTAATTTATAATTTTGAATAATATGGCACTAGCAATTAGCACAAATTTAAGTTCGTGGAGGCAGCTCCTCTGCAAAGTGCCCCGCTGGCTATGATCTCCATGCGCACATTTGCTGCAATTGCTTCTCTCTGTAATGCTGATTTTAACAACCTGATTTAGCAGATCTTGCTTTTGAAATGCCAGGAGACAACTAAATAAAGTCAAGGGTCAAAAGCACGACATGCTTCTGTATAAAATTAAAAGTTAATTACTAGCTGCATCTAGGGGCCGGGACTATTTTAATTTTGGAGTCATTAGCCTGACTACTTAGAATCTATGCTTTCGCTGCAGCATTAGAGTCAGCTGACCTGCATCTGCCGCAGCGGGAGAGGCAGCCATGGCCCAGCAGAAACTCTATACGCCGAGGCTCAGCTGACCTTTCTCCTTGACTGCGCGCTGCTCATATTGAAATCATGATCACTGACTTGTTTGTTAAAGTCATCATAAAATTTAATGTGTTTTTTTAAATGCCCTTTAGCAAAATGCATTTAGGAGGAAGTATATAGGAACAAGGCTTCCCTCGTCACATTAAAGGGCTTGACGTTTGGCAACACATATTTATTTGGGGCAGTAATTTAGGATAACATTAGAAAACCCAGCAGTCCAGGTGGCAGGAGGGGCCGCGGTAAGGCACCCCACAAAACTCCTGGAAATAAGGAAATGGGGTTACTCTCTAGGAAGATATGTTAAAATAATAATAATAAACATTTGAATATGTTGAGAAAGGAAGAAAATCACCTTAAAGAGCCAGGATGCCTCCTGGGCAAGATTTGACTTTAATTCCTGGGTATGGTGATCACCAGAGGGAAAGAGGGATGGGGGAGGTAGGTGAGGGTAGAGGGGGAATAAATGGTGATGGAAGATTTGACTTTGGGTGGTGAACACACTATCCAATATTTAGATGATGTATTATAGAATCGTACACCTGAAACCTATATAATTTTATTAACCAATATCACCCCAATAAATTCCATTAAACAAAAAGCTATCGGTTGCAACACACGTATGGAATATCATGATTCCATTGCAGCTCAGGAGGGAGCCCAAGCCCAACTTAGACATGACTTAACAAAGCACGTAGGTACTCTCAGACTTCCTCCTACTGAGGGATAGTTACCAAAAGTCATTCACAATGAGAAAATTTATTGGTTTTATTCTGAAATTTTCCCTAGGAGGCTTTTGGCACATGTTCTCTATCTCCATTTTTTTCCCCACAACCTAATCTCATGTTTGTGCACCCGCATGGTCAAAATCACACCCAACAGGAGGAATTCCCCAGAGCTCCACAGTCACAGAGATGAGCTTCAAGGACTCACCTAAGTACCCCAATCCCAGGAGAGACAAACCAGGAGGGATGCTGAGTCCCGGGTGCCCACGAGTAACACTGTTTGAACCACTGATGGAATGAGCGAACAGATAGACACATGAAAGTATGTCTCCTAGACGTAAATTTTCAGAAAGTATCATGGAGACGTCACAGATCTAACTGATGTGTTCTAGACATGGACTACACACTCAGCCAATTTCAGTTCCTGCCTTAAGAAGTTTCGATTTCCGAAACCAGGCCCCCGAGCCACTTGAAAGCCAGCTGACGCGCAGCAGAGGCTGGGCGCTGGGGCTGCCTCCTTGTTCGGGCTCCTGGGGGAGGCAGCTCTTCCGCAGCCCCTCTGAGGTTGTAGGGGGTTGTGCTGTGCTCCATCTGCTGCCCCATCAGCTCCAGCGCCCCAGGCCCAGCCCCAGGCCCAGCCCCAGCTCTAGCCCCAGGCCCAGCCCCAGGCCCAGGCCCAGGTCCAGGTCCAGGCCCAGCCCCAGCCCCAGGCCCAGCCCCAGCCCCAGCCCCAGCCCCAGCCCCAGCCCCAGGCCCAGCCCCAGCCCCAGCTCCAGCCCCAGGTCCAGGCCCAGGCCCAGGCCCAGCCCCAGCCCGAGCCCCAGCCCCAGGCCCAGCCCCAGCCCCAGCCCCAGGTCCAGGCCCAGCCCCAGGCCTAGCCCCAGCCCCAGCCCCAGCCCCAGGTCCAGCCCCAGCCCCAGGCCCAGCCCCAGCCCCAGCTCCAGCCCCAGGTCCAGGCCCAGCCCCAGGCCCAGCCCCAGCCCCAGCTCCAGCCCCAGGTCCAGGCCCAGGCCCAGGCCCAGCCCCAGCCCCAGGCCCAGGTCCAGGCCCAGGCCCAGGCCCAGGCCCAGGCCCAGCCCCAGCCCCAGCCCCAGCCCCAGGTCCAGGCCCAGCCCCAGCCCCAGCCCCAGCCCCAGCCCCAGCCCCAGCCCCAGGCCCAGCCCCAGCCCCAGCCCCAGCCCCAGGTCCAGCCCCAGCCCCAGGCCCAGCCCCAGCCCCAGCCCCAGCTCCAGCCCCAGGTCCAGGCCCAGCCCCAGGCCCAGCCCCAGCCCCAGCTCCAGCCCCAGCTCCAGCCCCAGGCCCAGGCCCAGCCCCAGCCCCAGGCCCAGGTCCAGGCCCAGGCCCAGGCCCAGCCCCAGGCCCAGCCCCAGCCCCAGCCCCAGGTCCAGGCCCAGCCCCAGCCCCAGCCCCAGCCCCAGCCCCAGGTCCAGGCCCAGGCCCAGGCCCAGGCCCAGGCCCAGGCCCAGCCCCAGCCCCAGCCCCAGCCCCAGGCCCAGGCCCAGGCCCAGCCCCAGCCCCAGCCCCAGGTCCAGGCCCAGCCCCAGCCCCAGCCCCAGCCCCAGCCCCAGGTCCAGGCCCAGCCCCAGCCCCAGCCCCAGCTCCAGCCCCAGGCCCAGGCCCAGGCCCAGGCCCAGGCCCAGGCCCAGGCCCAGGCCCAGCCCCAGGCCCAGCCCCAGCCCCAGCCCCAGGTCCAGGCCCAGCCCCAGCCCCAGCCCCAGGTCCAGGCCCAGCCCCAGCCCCAGCTCCAGCTCCAGCCCCAGGCCCAGGCCCAGCCCCAGCCCCAGCCCCAGCCCCAGCCCCAGCCCCAGCCCCAGCCCCAGCCCCAGCCCCAGGCCCAGGCCCAGGCCCAGCAATGGGACTGCTCTCGGGTATGCCGAGGAGCCATGTAATCAAAAATCAATGATCCAAATGAAGGTCTGTTGTTGTACAGCTGAGCTGGTGTAATATTACAATGCCGATCCTAATGGGGTTACATAGAAGCCATCAAAATATCCGGGTGCAGGGGTCAATGAGGATGGCAATGCCTCACTTCCCGGCAATTACCACTTATTACTCAGGCGGCGCTTTCCTCTGCTGTTCAACTTACTTCAATAAGCGACATCAGGCGACTCCGCAGGGGCAGTCAATAGAGCGCTGTTTTATTGTCAGAGCCTCATAGTCAGATCGATACCTCGGCCTTCTGAGACGCAGGTGAAAACCCCTTCGCGCGGCACTAATGAAATCATGTGTTTTTATGATTTTGAGATTGTGTATTTCACTCTCGCCTCATCTGTGATGCCAGCAAGGCTGTTCGTGGGGGTCTGTCCTCTAAATTCCGTGATATTTATACACAACGGGAACAGAAATCGGTTCCCTAAAAGGGAAAGGGAAATGTTTCGTGAAACTTAATTTCTGATGATTTTTTCCCTTCAGTTGCTTCTACCCACTTAACCCACTTTCTTGGGTTAATATTACCCCCTTTGCATTTAAAGAGGAATATAAGGAAATATTTGAGATCTCATAATTTTGTGAGATGGCACAGGAGAATGTGGTAAAGTGGAAGAAATGATTCGGCCACTAATTCCCTCCCCTTGGTTGGGCCTTTCTTTTATCATCATGATTATGGGGATTGGATTTGAATAGCAGTTATAAACTGGTGGCTTGTGAACCACACAACCCACAAATATATTGTGTGTGTCTAGAAGCCATAATTATTATTATTATTATTACTACTACTACTTTAATGCTTTCAGACGGGGCATGCATTTTCCATTTCGCCACAATCCCCACCACCCTCTATTGCTCCGCACAGTGCCTACTTCAGTCATTGATGTTTCCTACGCAGCTCCTGTGGCTTGTCTTCAGCTTCTAGCTGAGATGGTTATGGTGAACAATTTATTATAATAATAATACCATGACTGTCATTTAATGACTTGCAGTGTGCTGACTCCTCTGTAGGCGTAGCTAGAAAGTGGGGGGAAGGCTCAGTTCAAACCCAAGCCCAGCCAACTCCAGGATCCATATTCCTGACCACGGGTCATGCTTTCTTTTAGTTCTAACTTTCCCTATTTCTCAATCTGATCCTACAGAACTGGATGCAGTGACCCAATAACTTTTCAGGGATTAAATTAAGAGATACCCACCTAACTAAGGGCCAGGAGCGCTGTAGGAGAAAGCCCAATTTATTTTGGGCCTGAAGTCTTGCATCCTGACTCCTTTTGGCTCTGCCGGTGGCCGGAAACAATTTAAGCCACCGTCGCCCCATTTCTTCACCCGCAGAATAAGAGCCGCGCTCCCCACCCTCTGGGGCCGCTGGCTGGATCCCCTGCAAAGGGACCGACGCGTGCTGAGCCTGCAGCCACTGCTGTGCTGGGAGCTGCAGGCCCACATCAGGATGTTTTTAATTTTGACCCTGTGCAACATTTTATACATTGCTGATCTTCTTGCTAAACTTTTTACTTTTGTTCAAATTTGCCCTGAAATCACCCTCGGGATGATCCAGTCTTCACATCTGCGTAACTGGTACCAGGTCAATAAAGGTTTCTAAAATGCCATCCTCAGATGACACCGGACTGACAGGGACTTATCGGGAGAGGCTCCGTGACTCCGGGAATCCGTGGAGGTTTAACTCTCTCGCAGCTGCTGCCGGAGCTTCTCCTGGGTCTGGGAAAAAGCTCGTTGGGACTGCACCAGCCTCTTATCTTTCTCTTCATCAGGGCACCTAATGCCTTTGAACGTCGTAGCCCGGCCTGTGAGCAGGTGCCTACTCCCAGGCAGAAATGGGGAGCCTCCCCCCTTCACTTTCCCGGTCTACACAAAGAAGTTTTATTTCCAGGAGGACAGTGTCAGGCGGTCACTGAGAATAGGGTTTTCCTGCCAACAACCCTGGCTTGGAATCAGCACTGAGAGTCATGTGCGTTGGGGCTCCCGCTCCCATCCCCCTGCCTCAGGTTCCTCATCCGTGAAATGGGACAATGAATAACATTGTGCTGAGGACTCAGTGTAAAGAGCTCCCCACAATTTCTGACTTAATGCATATTAATGCCCAGTATTAGCTTTCATGTTATTTATAATGAAATACATGTATTGATTAGATGAACAATCCATAAACTAAAAATTTTTTAAATACTTTTTTTTTTTTGGTGTCTAAGTCCTCAGAAAATAATCATCGTTATGTCTAATTCTATAATGAGGTCATTGCTTCCTGGTCTCTGCCTCCTCTGCCCCCTAAGAATGGTCCTCGGGGCTCACCAGGGCTCTTCTCAACATGACATGCGGGGCCCCCTTGCGCCCCGGCCGAATCACCCTGACCCCGGGATTGCTGTCTGTGCTGATGTCCCTACCGGCAGGCGCGGCCCCTAGCGCTGTGTTGACTATTGATTCATTCTTTGGAAATATTGCTCATGGGGCCGATGTCGGCTCCACTAGGACCCAGGTGGCTAGAGGGTGGGAGCACCCTTTGCTTTGTGCACAGCCCCTGCAGGGTCTCTCGACCTGGGCACTGTCAACATTTAGGGCCATCTTTTGTTGGGCAGTGACTGTCCTGTGCATGGTAGGACAATATCCCTGACCTCTACCCACTGGATGCCATGAGCATCCCCCCCGTGTGGCCACCAAAAAGTCTCCAGACATTGCCAGTGTCTCTCAGGGGACCGCAGTGAGCCTTGGTGGAAAAGCTCCTCTAGTGAAACCGCTCGCAGTGAAACTCTGCTCCGATGGAATGCAAACGAGCCCTTAGCTAACAGCACTTTAGGAAGAGTTTCCCCAGTTTTCCTTCAGGTGCTACTTGGTTTCTAGGTGTTTTCTAAAATCTTGTTTTATTCTTTAATAAGTGAATTGGGTGGTAAGGCTTTGAGGCTTTGTTTGAAATTTGGACTACAGAGGGTTATGAACAGGCCTTTTCAATCGCAGTCAGTAAATATGTTCCATCTAATACATCGGCTATGGATCCCGTCCGGGGATGACAAAAACACGCAGCCTGTGTACCCAGAACCACCGGAAGCCTCTTTGGGGTGACATCCTAGTGGGAACCTTGGAAGGGGCCCACGTCCCTCAAGTCCAGCCTCTTCTCCCACCGGATGGGAGTGTGCTGAGGAAGGACAGGGGCCAGGAGCAGAGCGAAGATCACAGGCCTCACCGCCCCTGTCCACGCGCAGCCCACAGCCAACAGCGTCTCCTGAACAAAACCAATTTTCCTCCCAGGCAGAGGTGCCCAGAAAGAAGACACGTGTGAAATCATCCCGCTCCCCCTGCAGCGCATCACCTCCTGTCGGAGAGGTTTACAGATGTAAATACAAACTCATCTAATTCCACACTGAATAAGTGGCCAGATACACAGATATAAATTACCCCGATTTCCTTCTCCGAGGGTGTTGAGAGGCAAACAGATTGCCCTCTTCTGTTCTCATTTTAAATGGGTCAGAGCATCGGTGGAACTAGATAATTCACTCCAATCCACTAGATGTAAGCACCTCATAAATTTCATAATCAGCACTAGCATTTTCCTTTTCATAAGCAGTATGTCTTCCGCAGCGTTAATTACATGACTGGTAATGGTCTCCCATTCTGAATCCCTGCTTTGGATGAAATATGGTCTGGCCCGGGGCAGGCCCCCGTAGGCAGAGGCCCGCACAGCCACACATCAAAGGGCTTCCTGAAGCCAAAGGAGCAAGTTCAAGGAGAAACCCTACATGGGGGAAGGGCTACGTGGGAAATGTTATTTTGACTTTTAAAACTAACCAGGAAAGAAAATATACACATTGAGGGCCTTCAGAGCCCTTTTTATTGGATTAGACTCAGCCCAATCCTTTAAGTCTTACTTTAAGCAGCACTTCTCCTGGTCGGCCCCTCTGCCCCCTCGCCAGCGGCCTTTCCCCACGCGCACCTTGGGCTCGTTCTTTGCCTTCTGCGGGCTCCTGCAGCTCTCACACTGCCCGTCTTGAGTTAGCAGGGTGCCCCACAATTGTTCACTGTGCTTGCTTCTATATATGTCGCACATAGAAGACACTTAAAAATGATCTTACTTAAAGAGTATTGGTGGAATGTTGAATGAACGTGCAGCCAAGGCGAAATCATAAAGCAGGGAGACCTGTCCGTCAGCTTGGCCACCTCCCAGCCATGACAGAAGCAGGCGCTGAATCTGGTTGTCCAGAGAGACCCGGGCACAAGTCCTGACACCAAGGGCCTGACCAATTCACTTTGATTTCACTTTCCACACCAGGGAAAGAGAGAGGATGACACCTGACACATGAGGTTGGCACAAGGGGCCTATGGAACGAGGACGTGAGGTGACTGGGAGAGCAGGGCCCGACGGCCAGCCAGGGGGACAGGCTCAGCCGGGGCTGGGAAGCGAAGAGTGGGCTCCGAACCCAGCTTCGCCACCAGCAGCGAGGTCCCTTTAGAAGACTCGCTTCATTTCTGTGCGTCTGTAAAATGGCAACAAGATCACCTCCTTCCCAGGGTTATCGTGAAATTTGGGTATGAAAGGGTTTTGGGGGAAAATGCAAGCGGATATTAGTTGGTGTAAGGTTTATTATAGCTGAGACACCAGAACCCAGAAAGATCAGTGTCTGAGCTGGGAACAGACTCCAGAATAAGGTAGGAAAGTGGGGGGCTAGAAATGGAACCCGAGCATCTACTGGGCATTGGCATCTCTTTCAGGGAGCCTCATTGGAAGCAGCCTAGGAATTGGGGGGCTATGTGGTCTCTCCTAAAATAAGGCCCTTCTCAAACAATTAACCTAGAAGACGTGGAAGCCAGCTGTCTCACCTTCTTTCCCAGCTGTGGGATAACATGTTCTGATTAAACACAATTTGTAAAAATCAAAAATGGGATTTCTTGGCTCACAGCCTCAGAGGCCAGAGGTAAAGGTACGGAACAGGGTCCTGGTGACAGCTCTCAGCACTGTCCTCCCGAGAGTGGGCTTCCTGCTCACACAGGCCTGGAGTCGGGGGGCGGGTGCCCAGCCTCAGCACCTGGGCCTGGGAAGAGGTAGGAAGGAAGGCTGTCTCCTGAAGAAATTCTAGGAAAAAATCATAAATGCACGTCTCAGAGACTCTGGAAGTTATCACACCTTTTATTTTGTATCCTCATGATAAACTAGAACCCTCAGATGTAGCTCAATGGTTTTACCTAAATCTCTCTTTTTGCTGGTAAGGCTTTTCCACTGGTGGTTTTTAATGGTAAGAAACCACTCTTGCTGGACCATGATCTTCCCACTGTTCGTCCCAGTGGCTCCCTGGGCTTTGAGCTTTGCTAGGAGCTGATGGCCCAGGGGCATCTGTGGACGGAGCCCCAGAAGCTATATGACAAAGCCTGATTTGGGGGCTCATGGCTCCCTGGTTCTGGAATTAATTCACAAGCTGCTTATTTTATGCAGACTTGCCCATGTGCCCAGTGTCAAGAACTGTACTGAAAACTCTTAACACCTTTTAAAACTCGGTTCACTTTTGATGCCATAAGAAAGATCGGGCCAATAAATAAGAACTCGAATCCATTTGTGGTCCATTTTGCTAAAAGTATATTAAATATCGCCTGCAATTTGAACTTGCCTTATAAAATGTTTACACGCCGTTAAATAGTCCTAACATCCCTTGTGTAAATTAAGCGGGCTGTGATGCTCTCATTCCACGGAGCAGCCGCGCTTAAAGCTGTAAAAGACTCTCATGCAATAAATCAAATACTTTGCTCCTAAAAGCAGCATTATAAATATAAAAGGCACTGATACTGACCTCGGCGTCTGCACTTGAATTGCTTTGGGAGAAGTGACATGGAGAGAAATATTCTCATTTAGATGCTTAGTTCATTTGTTCACTGTGCTTCGGACATGCGGGTTCCTGGAAGACCTTGTCTGCAGATAAGCTTTCCAAAACACACAGCTATTCTTTATAAAGAGGACAGGTTTGCAAAAAAATTCATTCAGGCAGGGGCTCCCGTCTTAACCGGCAACTCGGAGTGCAGGTGAGTAGGTGTCCTGGGCCGAGGGACTCCACCAGGAGCTTGCTGGCCGAGGAGCCCTCAGCACCCGGCCGCACCCCTCGTCCCTTCCACGCCGCCCCCTTTCAGAAAGTCTCTCCCTTCTCCCTCAGCTGAGCCATCAATGGGCTGTTTCCCTGCAAGTGCTGGAAGTTTAATGGAGCTTAAGTAAGACACAGACCATTAACACAGTATCAATATTTATTTTGGGTTTCCGCGGAAACAGATACCAGCCGGTGGGTAACTTCTCCTTCAATGTGAGCAGAAGGACCTTTTGCGCCGTCTGATATTCTGTTTGGTTTCTTGGAGGGGGTGGGCAGCGGTTATGAGGTTAACCGACCATCATTTATTTAATTTCTAAGAACCCTCACAGGTGAGGAGCAGCTAAGCAGGGCTGGGCCTCAGGTGTGTGCTAGGAAGGGCGGCTCGGTTTGGGCACCTCGCAGATCTCTGCCCTCACCGTTTGGTCGCCTTTGGCCTTTCTGTTGCTGGGCATTAGCTTCCCAGGGTCATCTATCTTGCTCCACAGGCCCTGGTTGCAAACCTGTTAATCGGGTTTGGGCCTCTCTGGAAGAACAGGCCCTGTGTACTAATTACATTTGGCTTTGTGACAAAGTGAGGGATTTTGTAGCTGGCTAGGGGGCAAAAGGCGTCGTATCTAGTATCGGTTTAATGCCGCAAGGCGGGGGCACCAGCAGTCTGGCTGTTCTGTGCAGGCTCCCGTGCTCTTCTCAGTGGCTATGAAGCCACGTCTGCCTTCGGGAAGGGCTGAGAGTCCTGCAGAGTTAAAAGGGGCGCCAGGGCATGTGAATTCTGATCTTGACTCAGAAATTCATTAAGGCTGTAATTTTGGTCAATTCACGTATGCATCTTTAGGCTCTAAATGTTCATCTTTAAAAATAAAGGATTACATTTTATGGTCTCTGCAATGCCTTTGAATTATGAAATCATGTGCAAACATGCTTCTAAGTAACAATCTTCCACGCAGTCTCGGCCACTTGGCAGCACGGGCCTCTCCAGTGGCCCCCCATCACCCTGCGTGGCATCGTCCGTCCTCACTTCGGTTTTCAATGACTTCCTTCATTCCTCCTAATGACACGCCGATCAGGTTTCCACTTCCTTCCAACGTGCTATTTCTTCTCCACTGAGCTGAATGTCCCCCAGGTGCTCTCTCTGCTCTCCCACATTAACTGTCTTACTCATGCATTTCCGAATGATTAGGTCCCATGGACCTCCAAACGCTTGAACCCTGAATTCCAGATGTCACAAGTTGTTTCCTATTGCCGCATATAAATTATCACAAATTTAGCACCTTAAAACAGTACAGTTTTATAGGGCAGAAATCTGACATAGCATGACTGGGTTCTCTATGCAGGATATAACAAGGCTACAGTCAAGGTAACGGCCAAGCTGAGCCCTCAGCCTGCAGACTCTGGAGAGGAACTTGCTCCCATGCACACGGAGGTTGTTGGAAGAATTCCTTTACTTGTGGTTGTAGGACTGAGGTTTCAGTTTTCTTGCTGGCTGTCTGCCTGGGGACTCTCTCGGCTTCTAGAGGCTGCTCACATTCCTTCTCATGGGGCCTCTTCCATCTTCAAAGTTAGCAATGGCCCACTGAGTCCTTCTGATGCTTCCGATCTCCCTGACTTTTCCTTATGTCACCAACTAAGGAAAGCTCTCTAATTTTGAAGGGCTCGCCTCATGGGATCAGGCCCCACCTGAATAACCTCTCCACCCTAAGTTAACTGATTTTGGGCTTTAATTACATCTGCAACGTCCATTTACAGCAGTACCTCGATTAGTGTTTGAGAGTAAGCAGGAGATGGGAATTTTGGTGGAGCAGGGGTGGGGCATATCTTTAGAATTCTGTCTAGCACACAATTTATAACTAAGACAAAAACTGAAAACTGACCAGTCCGATTCTAAGCAACTCTGAGTGCCGTTGGCTCTATGACTATAGAGGGCTCTTCAAAATATGGAGAGGCCCCAAGGGCCTCAAATCTGTATTTCTCTCTCTGGTCTAAATTCAGGCAGATGGTGCTCTTTCCTCCCTTCAAGGCTTGCAGCGTAGGAGGTTGATAAGACTGAAAAACAGTTACAAACACGCACACGGACATATCCATGTTCTGGTATCCTTTACTAGAGTGGCTCTCATGCTTGAACTTGCGTCGGAACCATCTAGAAGTCTTGTTAGAACACGTGGCTGAGCCCCAGCTCAGTTTCTGATGCAGCTGGTCTGGGTTAGGACCTAAGAAATGCTGGGTGGCGTTGATGTTGCTGGTCTGGGGATGACGCTTGGAGAAGCATCGCCTTAGCACATGAGCTTTAGTCATCAGAACCGTCACTCCCTGATTGGAGATGTTTCACGTCTCTCTCTGTATCATCTGTGATAGTGTCGCGACATCTGGATACTGTCTGCATTTTTGATATCTTGTGTATACCTACTTACAGAGTAGTTAAGACACAGGGAGCAGTTTTTTCCCAGACGATGTGTATTCCACTATTGCTAAATTCCATTCTATTTTAAAGTGCTGTTTCTTTAGTCAACTTAACTGTAGTTATCTGTGGCCTCTTACGCATTTGTAAACTTCAGCATTTCTATTCTCCCAAAGGACCTGTAACACCATAAACATGGCTCTGTTCTTTCTCATTTCACTTTCCTTTTAATGAGACCCTTAAACATTCTTTGTAGCTGCAGCCTGCCAAACCCTTCCTTCCCATCTTCCCTGCTGACTGACTTCAAGAATCCTTTAGAAATTCCATATTTAGAGGCAATGGAATGGTCCAAGTTATGGTTTAATGGGTGTTTTGCTGAGCCCCAGTTTTCTGACCTGTAAAAAATGGATATTAATTCTTTCCCTCTAGCTGCATCAACTAGACCTCTTGCCAGTGACAGAAACTGGCTCAAACAATTGTGTCCAGAGTGAGGACAGTCTCACACAGAAATGAACTTAAGGGGTTAAAACCACGCCCTCAGGACTCACTCTCCAGCTTTGGCTGTGGTTTCCTCAGAATCAGCTTTATTCTCAGAGACTCCATCGTCAAGCAAAGGACTGAGAAGCTGCAGACTTTACTCTCTAAGCTTAGTGGCCCCGCTGGAAAAAGGTTTCTCTTTTCTCATAGTCTTAACTAAGTCTTAACCAAGACTGTGTTTTATTGCATAGACATGGCATTGTGTCACCATGGTTGGAGGATATTAATCACCTGATGGGTCAGGCCAGAGGGCGCACTCACATTTGCATCCAGGATGGGTCAGCCCCACTTGAACATATAGGCTGACATTGAAAAAGAGGTTTCTCCTGAGTAAATGAAGGTGCTGTTATCAGCGTAAGGAGTGGATGCTGGGCAGGTGCAAAGCATGGCCATCCAGTGCACTTCCTGTGCAGGTTATTACAGTGGTCAAATGTGCACCTGTATGTGCAGGCACTTTCAAAATTCCAGGTCCAACACCAATGTGGGGCTCAATGGTGGTGGTGATGGTGATGGTGATGGTGATGGTGATGATGATAGTGATGATGATGATGATGGTGATGATGATGATAGTGATGGTGATGATGATAGTGATGGTGATGGTGATAATGATGATGATGATAGTGATGATGATGGTGATGATGGTAGTGATGATGATGGTGATGGTGATAGTGATGATGACGATGATGGTGATGGTGATGATGATAGTGATGATGATGGTGATGATGATGATAGTGATGATGATGATGGTGGTATGATAGTGATGATGATGGTGATGGTGATGATGATGATGGTGGTGATGATAGTGATGATGATGGTGATGGTGATGATGATGATGGTGATGATGATAGTGATGATGATGGTGATGGTGATAGTGATGATGATGGTGATGGTGATAGTGATGATGATGCTGATGATGGTGATGATGGTGATGGTGATGATGATGATGGTGATGATGGCGATGGTGATGATGATGACAGTGTCAAAGGTGATGACCTAGTCATATACAACCAAAATAATTACACCTGCTCTGCCTGCCTTGCCAGGGCTGTAGAATCCTTACTTCTTAAAATCCAAGGGGGTTTTCAGTTGTTCTTGCTTGGTGCCTCTCAGCTCTTGGAAAAATTTCTCCATCCCTCCTCCTACCACCTTCCCCCTCACTTTATTCCTCTTTATACCCATTTTTGAGGCCAGTTACTCTCCTCTAGATACTGATACCCATGGACTAAAAAATGAAGATCTGCTTCTTGCCCACAGAATTCACATGGACATTTTCAAAGGCAGATGGAGAAACGAGGCATGTGTTTTGGAGGAAATGCGTAAAGTAAAGGGACATAAATCCCAAACACAGTGGCGTTCCCATTGTTTCTCTAGTCATTAGGGAGAGGCCAAGAAATGCCACTTCCTGGCTGCCGTCTCTGTAAACAAGCTGGCCACCAACATTTCCTCTGTATAAGCCACCTCCTCCACCCCCAGCCTCTCCCATATAATTCCCCCTATGTGCTGCCTGGGCCTCATGAAAGTTGTGAAGTTAAGAATTATTTGTAAGTAAAAATCCACTGAAAATGCTAGGACACTAGTTTTTGGGAGACCGAGGCATCAGGGCTGGCACCATCTAGACACAGCTGGGTCTGTTTCCATTTTCCCGACAGGAGCAAATTGAAATAACTAGGTCAACGCATAGATTAAAAAAATCCGCAAAGTCATTTAATAAGAATGTGGGGTTTCCTCTACTCAGTGAAGCTCAAGACACTAAATTAAGTGCTTTGCTGCAGATAATACATCTTTCATAAGATGTTCAGTCATCTGTAGGTGCTTTTACAGTCATCATTTCCTAACACACTTGGGAGATAAACAGAATGGATCTTACTTCTTTGCTTTGACAGAGGCGGGAACTGTAGCTGCACAGTGTAAACAGCAGCACCTGGCCACTCAGGGCTACTGAGCACTTGAAATATGGCTAGTGAAACACAGGGACTGAATATTAATTGCATTTAATTTAAAAACTTAAATTTAAATTTTAAAAGGCCCACGTGACTAGTGACTATCATATTAGACAGCACAGCCAACATGATCCAGCAGGATTTGAAGCCAAGTTTGCTGACTCCAAATTTAGTGCTCTTGTGGTATCCCTGGTGTGCCCAAGATATGCTCAATTATGGCCCTCCGAACATCTGAACTGCCCATTTCCCCATATTTGGAGAAGTCAGCTGTACATTTTTTTAGTAGTGCGTGAGTTACTCTTGATAACAATCTAAGGTCCATAACTCCGCCAGTGAAGCGGAGCTAAGCGCTGACGTTACAGCGCAGATCATTCACCATAAAAGTCCTCATCGCCTGGGAATCCCCTCGGCCTCTCAGATTTCCTCTGCCGGAGCTGATGACTCTAATTCCTTTCTCAATAATCCGTGTCCTGGCAATCATAACACAGAATTCTCCAGGGCTTATTTCTTACTATCTTGGCAAAGTAAAAGCTGTCTTGGGAGATATTCTCAATAGGATGAAAAAGCCATTGCCCTAGTTTCCTTTAGTGCGAGATATGAAGACCACTGCCTGTATACATTTATTATTGGTACTTATTTCAGGACCAGCCTCGAGTGATGGATGCAAAGAAGAGAAATGACTTGTAAGTCTTGACAGCGGCTGCCTCTCGGCAGCCAGGAGGACGGCTGGGGAAGATGACCAATGGGTCAAGTGTGGGTGGGTGCAATGACCCTCAGTCTTACCTGGAGGAACCAGGGTAGGGAGGGGGAAAGGACACCAGTCGTCGCAGGGTAGTGACATCTCTCAGCGTATTCCTGCTGATGGCATTACACATGGTGTCTGGGGAAAGGCCATGAAGTCCACTAAGGACTGTGATTTACTGGGACCCTAAGAGAATGAGCCGGAGCTGCTTGTGAATAAGCCAGCTTCTGGTTGACTGGGGCCCGGCTTGCGATCCTTTTCTGGCTTCTACCAACATGCTAAAAATCCTCCTAAAATGAATGATGATTGGCAGCACCTTTCATATGGCTTATATTCTAAAGATAGAAGTCAATAAAGTAATAATCGGGTATGAGCAAAATTACCATAGCAAATCCCCTAAGTGTCCCACAGAGAGCAGTTTTTATGATTTTGTATTTATAGCACTGTACAATGTATGTATACAAACAATATATATGCTAATGTTCATTATAAAACTCAGATTGCCCGTGCAAAGTATATTTTTACAGTATTTCAAATTAGTCTGTTTCTGGTGGTTGTTTTCTTCCCTCTCTTTTGCATTTTTGGCCACGTACCTCCACTTGATTTTCTAAAGTTAAATGTGCGGATGATGAAGTTCTAATCTGTTTCCTGGACTCGGCGAGTGCTGTTCGATTTCTATAATGGGATGTTAATGATTATGGACAGTGACCACCATTGCCATCCTTTCGAGCATCTGTCCTCAGCTTCGAGGACAGGAGACAAATACTGTCTCTAAGGGTGTCCCTTGTTCACAGGTTCCTGGTGAACGTGGTAGCTGGATAACAAAAGGCTGGAGACAGAAGGCACGGCACTGAAAGTGTTGTGCGCTTGCTGTGTGTCAGGCACTGTTCTTCATCGTTTACATATATTGTGTCATTTAATGGTGACCAGTGTAATCAGGCCAATAATTGGCCCTTATGGCTTGAGGTTGACATTCATTGGGACTGAGGCACGATCAGGTCAAAAAGATAAGAAAGACAACTGAATAGGCGTTGAAACGGTGGGGAAGGAAGCTAGAGGATGGATGTCAGAAAAAACATCTGCCCCAGGTTCTAAAATTATTTCTGTGGATATGAGTCTTAGAGATTGGCACACATCCACTGAATGCAGGAAAGTGGAACGTGTGTATTAAAATGGGCAATATTGATTCTGGGTGACAGAGTTGTATAAAGTGGCCATGCAGTGCATGGGCCAGCGAAGGGTGGCACAGCCTCCATCGGTGAGTATATTAGAGAAATCCATGCATAGAGGGGTCTGGGCGAGGTTGATAATAAATTATATTCATTGTGGATTTCTCTTATCTTGCCAAGAGGCAATTATCTCTAAGAAAGCTGGAGCCATATTTGATTCAAATCAACATTTCCTCCAAGCCTTCTCTGCCCCTAGAAGGTATCAGTAAATACTGGAGGAGTGGATGAATGAGTCCATTTATTAAGTGTGGGTTACATTAGGGGGTAAGAGGCGGGATGGATTGAAATAGAAGCCAAACCATGGAACTAGGTGGAGGGATGGCAGGGGTTAGTGGTGAGGAGGGAAGGATGTGTGCATGGGAGTGGGAGAAGCAAGGTAGGAAGGTTTAATTAGCTGAGGAGCCTTGAGGATTGAGCCGACCAACTGTCTTCCTCCTGTGCTGTAAGTGGACCGTTGACGCATCATTTATGCAGCTGGTTACATCACCTCAAGGAATCAATTTACTAGCTGGGAGGGGCATTCAAGATGATCTAGTTAAGTCTCATTTTACAGTAAGAAAGCAGGGAGGCCCAGGAGCCAAATGGCCATTACTAATACTACTACTGTAACAAGTACCTACTAACTGTTTCTTGCACACTTGCTAGGGCCCAAGCCTGTGCAATCTTCACTTCAATTCCTGTGCAAGGAATTCCATTACCACACACATCTCGGGAATGTCAGAATCATGCTTGTCCCAGGCCACCTTTCAGCGCAGCCCACAGCTGAAGTTGCAGGACAGGAACTCAGTCTCCCTGTAAAGACCTCTTCGCTTTCTACGGCGATGCCTCCCCAAGGTGCAAGGCTGGGCCTGGGCCGGCGGCCGCATTGGCAGGGAGGAGGCATATTCTATCAGAGAAATCACTGGTGTTCGGGGCTGCAAAAGAGAAAGACCTAAGTTTTTAGAGGGAGGCAAAAAATTAGTGACAAACTCTCAGGAGTTAGGGGAGTCCATTCAATAGAAGTATATGTAGCTAAATTTCTAGAACTTACCCAAACACTTGATTGGACAAGTGGTGTCCCAAGATTTCAAGGCCTGTCATAGAGTGATGATGACTTTCCTTCTGTTTGGGGTGGAAACGCTGTACCCATCCCATACCCATGGGTTAAAGTGGTGAGATGCCTCTGGCACCATGGAAGGATGGGACCACGTCTCGGGCTACCTATAGGAAGGGCCACAGGGGAGGGTCACAAGCGTAGGGAGAACACCCTGCAAAGGCTGGGCTACTCCCTCTCCGCCCCTGGGTCCATGCCACCCCATCTTCAGCTGCTTAATGTTCTGGTTAATTGTACTAGTGGAGGTTTGGCCCGAGAAGGCCATTGCCATGAGGTATTGGCATAACTCCAAGAAGTATGGACTGTGGCACCGCTCTTGAGATTCTGAATGGCAAGTTTTTATTTAACATGGAGGAAGGAGAGAGGAAGAAAAGGAGGAGCGGGGTCATGGCAGTGATGCTCTCAGATCAGAGCAAAGCATGACGACTCGGCTGTGATATTGCCATTTTCCCCGCAGTGCCAGAAAACGTGAAGGTCATGCTCCTATTATGTGACAGAGTTAGTGGGTGCTCCCTGAAGTGTGGGTGACATCCATTTTTAATTCCATAACGTTATCTGTAATTGACATGTGATTATAATACTGCAATTCTCCTTAATGCAGTCTGTAAAAACACATTGATTTTATAGCTCCCCAAACCGATTACATTAATATCTGTGCATAATTAGTTTACACATTACTAAATTACTGACAGATTAAAAGTGAAATAGTGCAGTTCATACTCAGCCGCATAACTGCCAGAAAGGAAATTAATATGGATTCAAATGGTCCTTGGAGACCTACATTGAAATAGCAGAAATCTATAAAGACTGCTTGCATTAGGAAATTTCTATCAGCAACATATTTGTGGCTGATGCTTTCCTAAGTCTGCTAATATGAGCTGAGTGGTGCAGGAAATGATATGGGAAAGATGATTTGGCTCTTACCAACTCAGGACTGTGTTTATTAAAAAGCAAATGCTTAATTGTGGTATTTGATGTCAAGGGAAGGCAGCCTTTCAAGTTTTAAATGAAAACTTTTGCCTTTCTTGCTTTTCTGAATTACCTAAGTTCTAGCGTTAGAAGGGCTGGGTTCTCGGCCCTGCCTTCCCGGAGCAGCAGGGACGCTTTGCGGTCCCCTCTGCGGTGCCTTCTAGACATGCAGAGTCTCAGAGCACGGTGTCCATCCCGCGTCCCCACGAAGGCCCGCGGCGGGTGTGTGTTTGGAGGGCGGGGGTGGGCGGCTGGGCTCCACACTTAGGAGCCTCCTTCCTAGGGAACCGGCAGGTAGACCTGACCTCTTGTTCTAAATCCTTCTACTCGTTAGATTTTGCCGCCCTTTGGAACCCTGCAGAACCTTTGCCCAACTGCAAGAGTTCAAAGATGAATTATGTTTTGTTTCTCTGCCTGGTAAGAGGCCACGTTTGAACTAATTTCCATAGGGAAGGTACTTGCACTCGATTGGATTCTGAAGCACGTTGCTCCTGAAGAAGATGTTGGCTGTAAATAAAGCCTAAAAGTGTGGCCAAGTCGTCGCCGGCGGATGTCGAGGACAAGACCCGACATTGATTTAATACCTGCTGTGTTCTGAGAGCCGCCTGCTAAAGGACACTTAGTCCATAAATGGGTTAACGGGGACTCGGGTTCTCAGGAGAACACTAAAGAAATAGTCATGGAAAGGATGCTCCACATGGTCTCACCTGGCTGTGGTTGCCATGGAAACGCATGTTCCTGATTTATATTTCTCCCCACCCCCCAAATTACTGATAGTAACAATTTGAACAGTTATTAAAAAAGACAAGAAATGGACCGACCATGTGAACTCAGGCAAGTAATGAAAAGTGAGAGTGAGAGAAGAGAGTTAAATGGAAAAACGGATGCATTGCTGACACAGTTTCAATGAGCCGGTAGGTTACTCCCTCCACTTAGAGGTGTTTGGTGGTTTGCGGTTGCAAAGATAGTGGGGGAAGGCTCATAATTCAAGGAGGACAGTCTGAGATTTCTACTCTTTATTCTCTTTAAGACGAAGGCCTGAAAACGAGCCCTCCTCAGAGAAAATGAATACATCTGTTTGGATGCATAAACCCCACTTCTGGCCTCAGGTCACACCTGTTCCCTGATCTGCGGCCACTCCCTCCCTCGGCTCACATCGGTGCCCCACTGTGAATTGCGTCTTTCTGGACGTCAGCTTGTCTGACTTGGATTTTAAGCTTCTACATGGGTAAGTCTTAGGTGCCTGAGGTCACAGACTCTCCTGAGAGTTTCATAAAATCAACCATCTCTGCAAAATGCGCATGGGCACAGTCATGCAGAAGTTGGCAATGCCCTGAGATCTACAGACCTCCTGACATCCATTCAAGAACTTCAAGGAGAGAATCGTTGTCTTAAAGGAAAGGCGCCATGCAGATGTGTCACTGTTGGACCGATGGGGTTCGGGAGTAATTTTATTTTCTTGTGAATTGCTTTCACCTTGTTCTGAGACTACATTCCTGCTTTAAACACAACGGTCTTCCTCAGGTGATGGGTTCAGACTCTTAAGGCACGACTAGGAACATTAATCGAAGCACTATGATCAACCTTCCGAAGGACAGTAGATGATGTAGGTACAGGACACGATTGGGTCATAGATGAACTGAGCTAGGGGCACAGGCCCCACAAAGATGTGGGGACCAGATCTTTTTATTTGTCTCTCCCCTTCCCAGCACCCCTACCACCTCATCTCACCCTCACCACAACCGAAGAAGCAGCTTCTGTTGCTCCCATTTTACAGATGAAGAAACTGGACTTCCGAAAAGTGAATTTTTAAAGAAAATGGTGTCATACCACATACACTACTTCAAAACCTCTTTTTCAGCTGGCAAAATATGAGCATTGTCATTAGATATTACTTCCTACAGGAACATTTTAAATAATTACTCACTTCCCTATGTTTAAATATGCAGAAGTGTTGCTTTACTGTCATGAATGTTCCAAACGACAGTTCAACAGAAAACGGTCACAATATTCTTATCGACAGTTCAACACCTTTAAAGTAAATTTTATTTACATCCACAATGATTCCCTCAGGTGAATCTCGAGAGGTGGCATTGCTGGAATAACAGGCACACCCGTTTCTAAGCTATTATCTGTAAAAAGCCGTATCCATTTATATTCTAATCAATAATGTGTGAGGATCCCCGTTTCCCCGTGTGCTCACGGACACCCACTATCGAATAGTAAGGAATTAGCCACTGCACTGTTTTCTCTTGTGAACCGTCTATGTCTTCCTCTTGTTCTTATTGAACTGCTAAATCTATTTACATATGAGCAAACTAAGTCTTTGTTATCTGTACGTATATGTCATCCCGTGTGTCCTTTCCTCGTAGGCTCAATTTTTTATGTTTTGGTAGGCGGACTCTTTTAGCATTTATATAGTAAACGTTGTAACTTTCTTTTATGACTGATGCCTTAGGAATCACACCTCCCGATATTATATAAGTATCCGTCTCCGTAATCTCGGAAAGCAGTGTCCCCTTTTTCCACACTTATAAATCCATTTCATCTAAGATTTAAGCTTTCTTGATCCCCTCAGCTTTCTCACCCAGCCCTGAAAGCCCCTCCCCTCTGACAGCTGCCAGGCTGTTCTCTACCCAAGAGTCTGTTTCTATTTTATTTGTTAGTTTATTTTGTTCGTTAGATTCTTAAGGGGGGGAAAAAGCTCAGAGACACAGACAGCATGGTGATGACCAGAGGGAAGGGGGGAGAGGGGGTCAAGGGGGCAAATGGTGATGGAAGGAGACTGGACGTGGGTGCTGAGCACACGGTACAATACACAGAGGATGTGCTAGAGGACTGTACACCTGAAACCTGTATCATTTTATTAACCAGTGTCTCCCCAATAAGTTCAATAAAAAATAAAATAAAACATAAATACATCTGTAAAAAATAACATAAAATTTAGCCTTCCAGTCATGTGAGTCAGGGACCGCCTTTCCTCTGGTCCCCCAAATGAGCAGTCGGTTGCCACAATACCGAAGGATTGAATAATATATCACATTTTTTTCTAATTCAAATGTCCCTTACATCCCACACTAAATCCTTGTATTTCCTCGAGACTGTTTCTGGGTTTTTATCTGTCTCACTGACGCTACACCAGCACCTGGCTCATATTAGAACTTTAGAATATGTTCCCATCGGTGGCGGGAGACATCTGCCCTCACTGCTCTTCTTTCCCAGGCATTTTTATTTTATTTTATGCATGTATTCTTTCTTATCTTTAGGGTGCTTTCATGAAGCAGAAAACTAGAAAATTTAACTCAGATTCATGTATATAGTCTAATTTGGGGAGAATGTAATTACTGGTATAATTAAGTCATCTTTCTACATTACTGGGGGAAAAAGCAGTGTTGGGTGTGTTTGGTTTTTTTCCCAAATCACACATGTTGGATGTTTCTTTAAACACAAAAAAGAAATGTTTCTGGTGATCACCTTTCTAACGGCAGACAGACCGTAGACACAGGCTTGCGCCGGCTCGGGAGCCCCCCTTCTTCACGGGTTTCATGGGGTGAGCCACGCGGAAGAGCTGGCAGAGGCCCACCAGAAAGACGAGTGGGAGAAAGGGAAGTTTCATTTAGAAAAGAAAAACTTTAACCAGCAAAAAGGCCTGGAGAGAGATCCCATTTTAGCCGACAACTACCTGGGCGACACTTTGTTCATGGTACGTGGCCGCCTGGCTCTCTCCCTTTCTGCTTGCTGCTCCGCCAAGAGCAAATGTTTAGTGTTGAGAAGTCTTTTTTTCCCCCCTTTTGACTTGAAAAGACATACATCAATGATTTCACCATTGCTTTGAAAACTAATCTTCTAAGGCTAGAGAAAAAATAGTTCTAAAAAAACAAATTAAATTGCACTTTTTTAAAGATTTTATTATTTCTGTTGTTACTTAAGAATAGTGAGAGAATCTTACAGTAACGTGGAAAAGAGATACAGCATTTTTTCCACAAACTATCAAAAGCAGCCATTCTATTTAAATTGTTACATGGAACTTTCATAGTTATGTGGATGTGGGGGGCAGAGTGGGGAAGGGAGCTGTGCGCTGGGGGAAAGCAGGGCCATCCCTCTCAGACAGAGATGGAGATGTGGCGTGGGGTGATATCTCTATGACCTGTGGTCAAAATCTATTATTAGTGTTGCATAGTATCTTATTGGGAATAAAAAAATTGAGATTACAACTTCCAAATTTAAAATCCACATTTCGTAGTTATTTTGCACAGATCAGTTTACATTGCAAAATCCCTCAGCCAAAGGAATTGCTCTCTTTAGGATGAAATCAAATGCTAAAAGTTCTTAAGATGAATGTTGTGTGTTTGTTTTAAGAAATGTGCAGAAAGTTGCAGTCTCGATCCAATACATTTTTTTCACAGGACTTTTATGTATTAACATGAGGACAGGTGGCTTCGTGGTTCTCCCCTGAAACTGCTGAGCGCAGGGTGGGTGTTTCTGCTCCCGCCCAGGACGGGGTGCCTGACTGTGTGGAGTCCTCAAGTGATTTTTTTTAGTCGAATAATGATGTCTGGGAAATCTTGAAGTGGCCTGTGTAAGAGCAAATAGAGGGAAAGAAGGTGAGGCGATTAGCCTGAGAACACAGACACATAGCCCGGGGACAGAGGCGCGGTGGTGGACAGAGGGAGCGGGCGAGGGCTGGGCCGAGGCCGGCCCAGGGGTGTGTGGGGGGAACGGGGCACATCAGTAATAGTGTGAGCAATAAAAATAAAGTAAAAAAGAAACAAAACATTTTGGCCACCACAGTGATGCATTCCCAACCCAAGCAACAAGCCGGGCAGACTAGGTGTCCCCGCTAAGAGCTGGCCCTGCAGCACATCCAGTTTCCTAGACTGTGGTCACATCAGGAAGAAACACTCGTACGCGGATCCTCCATCAGATATTTCCGATAGATATAGGGGAGAAAAGGACCCCTCCATGATTTCCCCCCGGTGTTTACAGGTATCACTGGTTCTGGGAGAGGAAGGGCTAGGCAAGCAGGAAACGCAGCCGCTGGGCTTGTTTTAGACAGCCTCTGTTTACAGAAATGCAGCATCCATCTGTCGTACCTGGTGGCTGTTAACCGCTCTAATTGTGCTGTAGACTCTCTAACAAGTTTGTTGAAGTTGCACATGATAATTTTAACAGAGTTAACTGAATACTAATCCAGTGCACAGCACAGAAATTACGTGAACCATTCCAGGGAAAGCCGAAAATCCCACCAGCTGCCTTCGTCCTAGAAAATCCCTACCCCTGTGACACAGGAAATGAATATGCAATATATGTATTTTTTTTTCCATTTGGGCCTCTTGACATTCTATCGATTCACTTTATTTTCCCAACAATTTTCTGACAGGCTTCCCAATGTGGATTCTGTAAATTCTTTGATATTCATCTTGCGATTGCCTTTGAAATTGAAAGCCGTGGCCAACTTTGGGCAAGGGCTTAGAACTCAGGAGCCCCAGGCCCCACGCACCCCAGGAGCCAGCGTGTCTGTTGAATTTCACTGAATTACCATGTGATTTGGGCAGAGTCAAACATCAGAAGGGAAGGAGGGTGGAGAGAGCGTGAAACCTAAGTGATGTCTGCGACCCAGGGGACTTGGGGGACAAAGAGAAGGGGGGGAATGGCTGGACCTTAGGACTGGGCTAGTGGCGGAAAGTGAAAGGACGCAGGTCACTTAAGGGGACAAAGTCGGACAGAGAAACTAACAGGTGTGGCAGGAAGGCAGCCCCCGTCCCACCAGCTCTTCTAGAAGGAGTAGTCCTAAGGTGTCGGGGACGTGCAGGCACCTGAACACAAGGAGAGCGCAGGAACGGGTGAGTCTCACGCCGTGGCAGGGTCTGAGGGTCCGTCAGTCCCTGTCACCACTCCCTCTGTGCTGCTGGCACAAGGCAGGCGACACAGGCTCTGTCTTTCCATTTTCACGTCTCCCTTGTTGGAAGAGGGGCCTCGCCCCTGTGGAAACCAAACTTGACCAGGGCCTCTCAGAGCGAGGCCTGGCACGCAATCCCGATGACCTTCCACCCCGCTGCTCCACCCGCTCTGCCGCACGCCGTGGAGGAATCCTGTAGGCGCCCGAGTTCCACGATTCACTCGCCTTTTAAATTTCCTAATACCCAGCTCCAGGCCCTGCAGACAGAGTATTCCCAGCAGTATTTGCGGAGCACACGAGGGAATGAACAAGCCCACGGCCCGGAACATAGAAAGTGGCAGCCTGGCCTGTCGCCGGCGGGGCCCCTTTCGGGTTGGCAGCGCTGTGCTAGGCCGCCCGTCGCCCTGTAGGGTGGCCTCGTGGACCCGCCTGGTGTGGGTGCCACCAGCAGCCTTGGTCATCACTAGTAGGCCCGAAGCATCTCTAAGCGGTATCTCTGGAGCCGTGGCTGGAGGGGGATTCCTCCCCCGTTTCTCTCCTGAGGCCGTGGCAGCCAAGACCCCCATCTCCCCCACACTGAGGTTCCAGGTTAGACGAGCTGGCCTGTGCGTTCAAAAAATGTCACGGGAGGGTCGACTCGGGCGGACTGGCTGTGCGTCTAAACAAAGCCTCGTCGGCTCCTCTCTGTGACGGTCCCTGAAGCAGCACATGGCACGTTTGCGGCATGAAGCTATGATGTCCATGCACATTTAATACATTTTTCTTGAAAAAAACCTTAGTTTCTAAAGGTGACCTACTTTTGAGGAAAATGCAAGATATTCCTGATTTGTTTTCATGTGGTGGAATGGAGCTTTACAAAATAAAAATTAAAGACTCAAAGGTACGTATTGCTCCAGGTTTTGTATGATAGCTTTTAGTTTACGCATTATCTTCTTGGACTCGGTTCGTATTTGAGAATTGGTGCCTCCCCGCCCCCAACACCAATCATAACTTTTTAGACGAACCATGTCTTCTTAATTCACTAGCAACAACTTGTATACAACAGCTGATCAGCCAGGAATTGTTATATGTAATCATAGCTGCTGACATTTGTTCATTTTTTAAAATTAACAATGATCATCAAACTATGATCTAAGGGCCATATCTGACCCACTACCTGCTCTTATCAATAAAGTTTTATTGGAACACAGCCACACTCACTCATTTGCATGTGGTTTATGGCTGCTTCCAGGCTACACCAGCAGAGTTAAGTAGCTGTGGCAGAGACCATACGGTCCATGGAGCCTAAAATGTTTCTCCAGAAAACTTTCACCAGCACCTGATTTATAAGATGCTGTGCGCTGACCGGCATGTCCCCGATTATCCCTCTCGTTTTCACAGCAATCTTAAATGATGTGCACTGTGCTTATCCCCATGTTACAGATGAGGAAACTGAGACACAAAGAGGCTCAGAAAGGGAGAGACGGAGCAAGAAGCAGACCCGGTTCAGACGACACTGCCCCCCATCCGCGCCCACCTTCTGCCCACTGAGAGAGCGGATCCTCCTGCCGCGGGTGGGAAGCACTGGTTTAATATCTGGAGAGGGAGCCTGGCCGGCGTGGCTCAGCGGTTGAGTGTCAACCTAGGATCCAGGAGATCGTGGTTCGATTCCCGGTCAGGGCACACGCCCGGGTTGCGGGCTCGATCCCCAGTTGGGGGCGTGCAGGAGGCGGCCAATCAGTGGCTCTTATCATTGATGTTTCTCTCTCTCCGTCTCCCTTCCTCTCTTGGAAATCAATAAAGATATATATTTTTAAAAAAAACAAAAATCCTGGAGAGGGACACCAGGGCACCTCTGCTTCTCACACCCATCACAGCAGCAGGAGGCGCCTGGCTGGAGCGGCTGGAGGCTCTGTTTCAGGGAAGGCTGGAGAGGGCAGGGCCGGGCACGCCCCAGGGCAGAGCTGGCAGCCTGGCACGTGGAGGGTAGTGAGCAGAAGCCTGGGTGCAGCTCTCTGTCCCCCGGGTGGGGTCCACGGAGATTAATTTTGTGTCAACGTGTAAACTCTCGGGCAAGATGGGAGCCCATCCAGGCAGGCCAGCTGTCACCTGCAGCTCTGCAAACACAAGGGAAAGGCGCTTGGTGGCCGCACCCAGGACCCCCGTGCAGGAGGGCGGCCTTTGGTAGAGAAACCATTTGCCCCTTTAAATCTGGTTGGAAAATTTTCACCTCCTGGCAAGCCTGCCGCTCCCTAGTCTGCGGAGGCTCCAGTGGGGAGCAGGGGAATTTCACCTGAAGTCAGAGAGAGAGGGGACCAGGAGGTTAACAGACAAATAGCTGTAATGTGAGTAGACTTCTTTCATTTAAAAAAAAATTTAAAGCCCCTCTGCTAATGACTTGGTGATTTTCACAGTAGTAAATGTGCTGACTTAAAAATCCGTGGGAGGTCAGTAATTTTCCCTCTGCCTGTCACCGTGCTGATTGTGGTTCCGATGCACCTTAATTACAGTACCTACAGGTGGAGTATTATGCAGTGTTTACATTAATCACAATATGCTGATGGAAGGAAGTAAAGCTGCCGCTTCCTCGGCGTCCCACTCTTACCAGGAGGCCAGGGGGTTAATTCCCTGGGGCTCGGAGCCGAGACCCCACCTCCTGGCACCCGAGGGTCCCAAGTGTCTCCAGCCTCAGCTCCAGTGCTGGGCTGAACAGAAAGTCCCAGGAATTAAATTTTCAGATCTAAGGGGGAAAGTGTGTATGTGTGTGAGAGAGAGAGAAAGACAGAGAGGCAGACAGACAGACAGACAGAGACAAAGAAAGACAGAGAGCAAGGAATTATTTACAGAACCAACTTTGCACTGTGTGCGGCCGTGGGGAGCCGGCGGTTCCCTGAGAGCAGACCCTGTCCCCGGCCTTATTGTCACGCGGGAGGGAGAGGACAGGCCTCTGCTGGGACCCGAAGGCCGGCAGCTGCCTTGCTGGGAGGGAGGGGGAGGGTTAGGTTTTGCTCTTGGTTTGTTATTGTTTTTCTATTTTATTTTGTCTTTTGCAGTTTATAGGAGGCTTTACTGTAAATGTAAATAGAAGGGGTGCCAGCCGCCGCCACTGATCCACAGGGGGGAGAAGAGAGAGAGAAAATCAGTGGCTAAAGGTGCCAACTCTTCACTTAATCTCCGTGCTTCACATTCCTCATCCGAAAAATGGGCTGAACAGTGGCAGCCGCTTCACAAGGCCACGGGGGGGTTACTGAGAGAAGACACGTAAAGTGCTCAGCACAGAGCCCGGCAGGTGGCAGGTGGTCACAGAGTTATCCGTTACCATCAGAAATCATTGCAAACGTGGGCTTTGAGCGGGTGAAGCTTAGTTTCGAGTCCCGACTCTACTAGTTAATAACAACAATGTTACAAAAGCTCCTAAACCTCTCAGCCTCAGTTTGCTCGTCCATGAAATGGGGATAACAGCGCCTTTCGATGCAGGTCGAATGCAAAGCCCTCTGCACATAGTAAGCCCTCATAAGTAGTCGTCGTTATGAGCAGCAAACGCGGGCGCTGGCTAATCTTTCGGAAAGGACGCGGGCCCAAGCGTGCGGGAGGCGCGGAGTCCCGCCTCTCTTCCCAGGGGGTGCTGACCCTTCCTTGTTAAACAGTCGGCCAGGCCTGGTTCCCGGTTCGTGTAGACGTGGCTGATGGAGCACATTCTCCACCCTAACAAAGGGGCTGGCAAACAGGGGCACGTGCTGAGAGGGCAAGCCCTGCGGGTGTCCCAAAGCTCACGAGAGTGACAGGAAAATAGTTCAATGGAAATAATCCATATAGCCTTTCGGAGCAAGGCCCTTGAACTGGCCCCAGTCGAGAAATGAACAAGGTGCCAGGCCAGTGTGGCTCAGCGGTCAAGCGCGGACCTATGAACCCGGAGGTTGCGGTTCGACTCCCGGTCGGGGCACATGCCTGGGTTACGGGCTGGATCCCCGGCAGGGGGCACGTCAGAGGCGGCCAATCAATGACTCTCATCATGGATGTTTCTCTCTCTCTCCCCCTCTCCGTTCCTCTATCTGAAATCAATAAAAACATACTTGAAAAACAGAAATGAACAAGGTACTTGAGGGTTTATATTTTCAAAAGAACTTGCCCATCTGTCTTCAGGGGTCACGGCCCTGCTGCTGGGAAGGAGGGTGGGTCTCCTGGGTGCAAAGCAGACCCTGCAGGGAGGGGAGCTGGTGGCTACACTTTTAAGGCAGCCTGAGCCCCCCAGCACCTTGGCTCCAGGTCCACACTCACCTCGCTGAATGACCTTTCTGCAGGAGCAATTTTAAGGTTTTTTTAAAAAAAGTCAAAAGATGAAAGAAGGAAGGAAAGGAGGGAGGGGGTGAGGGAGGGAGGGAAAAACTCATTCCTTTCTCTCCACTGGCCTCACTGACTCTTCTTTCAGTGAACTCCAAGCTTGAAGGGAGAGATTTCCCAGGCAGACAGGATTTTGCCACCTTTTGCCAGATTTTTCTTTTTCTTTTGCTATCACTTGCTCTAGGCTTTCCTCTCCAACCACAGTGAGCACAGGAGGTGCTCGTGGAGATCCACTGTTGGGCCGGGGTGTCTGTACCTCATCATAAAAGGTCCAGAGCCTTCAGGCTGTCACTTGTTGCGTCTGTGGCCCAAAAAGAGCCCTCCAGGAGCAGCTGCTCCTCTGGGGCCTGGGGCCTTGGAGGGGAGACGTGGTGCGGGCACAGTCCTTGTCTCACCTGGGGCCTTTTTGGTGGCTTGCAATTATAGCGTTTCATTTCAGGCCTGCGGCTGAAGCTGACCTTTCCTTGCATTACAGCTGGTTTCATTGACACCCTTTTCTTTCCTTCCTCAGTGCGAGCCTTTGCAGCTTGGTTTTGGTGGCCAGACTGCTTAGGGGAGCACAGCCAGCTCAGCGCTGCTCTGGGCACAGCAGGGGTACTTACAAGAGACTTCGATGCAATTCTGTTTTTTCTTCCGATTGGAGCTTAAAAAACAAATACTGTTAACAGAGTAAATGGCTCGCTGGTTGTTAGAAACCTAGAGTTCTAGAACCAAAACGAATCTGAGAAAGTATCAAGAATTAAGCCCTCAGTTTAAAAATAAGGTAAAGTGAGGCTCAGATGCCATAAGGGGCTTGGCTGAGCTCACTTCTTCCCAACCTGGCCCCCAAAGGAAGCCCCTCCCACAGCAGCCCTGAGATTTTCCATGATGCAGAATAACTCTTGCCCTGAATCTGGGCAACAGTCTCAAGATGCATAACTTAGTCCAGTCCATGGTAAATATGAGAATATTTTAAGATGATCTGTTTAGCCTTTCGCTCCAGGTAAGCAGTACCTGTCTGCAAGGGGCTTCAGGGCTTTTGCTTTAATACAGAGACGGGAACAGGTGGCATCCTGTTTGCTTGCAGGTGAGTGGGCACTTTCGTGTTTGAAGTCACTTGGTAGAACATAGTCCTTGAAGCCGTCATGAACCCTAGTCATAGAAAAAAAAAAATGCTGGGCTCTCCAATAAGAAAAGGTTTGCTATGTAAAGATTCACTTGGGCAGGAAACTTCTCAAAGTATAAACTAGTGGCACTTCCAAGTGAGGGGCATGTTCCACATGGTGCATCCTGAGCAGGCAGGGCCACTCTGAAGTGATTCCGCAGGAGCTGGTTTTGTTGCATGAGCTCACTCAGTGTCTCTGGCCCACCCGGCTCTCCCGGGGGAAGACCAGGCAGGGTGGTTGATTAAGTCGACCCAAAGTGAATTTCTAGACCTGATTCCTGGCTCTGGTCCTGCCTCTAAAACCGGGTGTATCCCTTTGCCTCTGTTAATCTTCCTTTCCTCCCTTAAGATTTGCACAAGGGAGTCTCTAATAGATGGCCAGAATCAGTAAAATCAAAAACAAAAACTGGTGTCTAGTTAAATTTGAATATCAGATGAACAATGAATATCTTTTAGTGTAAGTATGTCCCATGCAATACTTGGCACATTCTTATACTAAAAAAAAAATCTATTCATTGTTTTTATGAAATTCAAATTCAGCTGGGTATCCTGTACTTTATCTGGCAAGCCTAGGCTCTAAAATCCTTTAGGTATTGAATGTGAATTCTGTAATGAATGACTCCGATTCTGTTTCTGTAAAGGAGTGTGTATGCTCAGGAGAGAGAGAGAAGGCAATCCCTAAAAACACTCACCAGCAAGCTTTCTGTCTGCAGAAGGACAGTCCACAGCGTCTAGAGGAACACTGTTTAGAAAACTCTCGTCAGGGTGAGAGGCAGCTCAGAAAACAGCAGCCTTGCTGGGTCCGGCAGGCCCCTCCCAGGGCCATGCTGCGACTGGAGCTCCTGAGGGCCCGGTGGCTCTGAATTCCACCCTGTCTGCCCCAGAGGCAGTGTGGTACCAGACGCCCCAGAGAGAGCCGGTGAAAAAAGATCACCTCTAGTCGTTTCCGTACCCAGAGGCCGTCACACTTAGTCACCACTGGACGAGCCTCCCCCCCAGGCCAGGATTTAGTGGGAGCCGGCAAGGGCTCTGGGCTTCCTGGGTGCAGTGGAGATGGCACCCACTGGGACCTGTGGGTGCATGGGGCAGGGCGGGTGGAGGGTACAGTGCCGGAGAGAGGAAAGGGGGAGGTGCTGGGAGTCAGCGGTGTGGGATGAAACTGCAGCTAGCAGAGGCCCGGAGGTCGGAGGTGGGCTGAAAATACCATTCCAGCGCCGCAGCCTTTAAAGCAATCGCAGATAGCTCTTTATCCGGCGCTACAGTGAGGCCCCTCCCTCAAGAGTAATGATCACCTCTTTGGTCCATTTAATGCGGGTCTTTTGCAATTTATCAAAGACGAGTTTCCTGGAGTCTGGGGTCCCATTCAGGCAGTGTGGAAACACGCAGAGACGTGCTGATTGCATTTCCACAGTCCTCACGGTCTGCCCCTGAGAGGGGCCGTCCCTCCACGGGTTCCTGGGATCGATGGGCAAACAGAGCCCCAGTGTCTCTAAAAGCACTTTGGAATCCCCCAGGCCCTGCGAGGGGACACACACACACACACACACATGCACACACGCACACACACACACATGCACACACGCACACACGCACACACACACACACGCACAGCCAGGAAATGAATGAGCCTGGACACCCAGGCGGCTCCCATGGAAGCACCGGGAGCCTGTGTGAGGCGGTGTGGTTGGGATACAATGTTTCACAGACAGAGAGAGAGCAGGAAAAGCAACTCCTTGCTTTCTGTGCAAATAAACTGAGCTTCACCTTTACTGCTGAAAACCTGCGCCCTTGGCAAGCCATCTGGGACTGCTCCAGAGGCATTCATCTCCTCCCTTTCCACGCTAAATAGGTCTTTGGAAACGGTTTCTCTAGCGCTGCTTTTTCTCTCCAGGACAATCTCTCTCTCTTTCCTTTTTAGTGCAGTCAGAACTCCCCAGCAACAGGGAGCCCCTGGGGACGGAGGTGGGGCGCCGCTCGGGTGGATTTCGGGGCCGCTCCCGGGCCTGGAGGGCCGTGCGGGCGGCCGGGCCCCGGCAGGTGGCGCTGTGCCGCGCGTTATGGACCCTCCGGCGCGCGGCTGGCGCGGGAGCCCGAGCGAGGCGACGGAGGGCTCGAAGTTTCTAGTGCTGTTCCTGGACCGAAACAAATGTTTGTGGAATTAAGTAGTGATTTCCTTTGGTCTGAGCGACTCTTACTGGCTGTGTTTTCTGGCTCCAGATGTTAATATGTGCCATACACCGCTTTTTTGGGTGAAATCAGGGGTTTCCAAGCACTTAAACCCATCCTAACTGCTCATGTCAACTAGCAAAGATCTGTATTTTCTGCTAAAATAACGCATAAAACTTCCATATTCAGAGCTAGAGTGGTTTGGAAGACAAAGGAGTGCTGAGAAATGTAAGTAAACAGAGCATCTAAGATTTTTCTTTCTAAATAAGTGAGAGGAAGAGGGTTTTTTTTTCTTTGACTAGAATCAGAAACAGCCCGAAAGCGAGCAGGAGAAACTCGGGGGCTTGGGTGCTGGGGGTGGGGGGTGCGTTACATGATTGCTGGAGAGGCTTGTGTGCGGTGAGCAGAAATACATCACTGTGGGGGGAGCTTAGGAGATGCGCCGGGGACCCCAGGCTGTTGGTCTTGAGGGCACAGCTGGAAAGTCGTCTGTGAAACAACAGTGGGTTGAGGGCCGTAGGAATTGCCAGGGCAATTGCTCCGCTGCGCCGAGTGGCCCCGCCAGTTAGGGCTCAGTGTGCATTTAAGTTGTCATAAAATCCGTCTTCTCAAAGTAAACAAGGCAAGTCTGTGTGCATCTCCTGCAAGACGCATGCAGCTTTGTTTGGGATAATGGATTTAACATGACTAAAAACAGTGGGGATTAGCTGGGCCCAGCGTGGATAAATATAACTGTCATCTCCTTGCATCGGCGTAAACAAGGCCAGTGCTGCAGACCTGGAGGAGATGATGGAAGGTGGGGTTTGGGGGGGCACTGGTCGCTGCAGAATTGATTCATACTGACCGATGAAGCGTGTTGGGGGGGCGTGAGGAGGTTGTGCCCCAGCGTGGCTGTGAACCCGGCGTTCAGAGTCGCCCAGCCTCTCATTGCCCAGCCAGGCCGTGTGCCTGAGGCCCTGCGAGCGAGCGCCCGGCGGTCTGCCCAGTGCAGAGTGGCCGCGGGTGTCTCCTTCTTAAACTTCTGAGACCGGCAGGAGGTCCCAAATACCCTTTACACAGGAGCATCGGTTTTGAAATCTGGTTTTAGACGTTGTAAAAAAGTTTTCAGCAAGTGACCCAGTTATTATTTCTCTTTATATACACAGAGATGATGTTTCCTTTTCCTAACCCGTTTTACTGTCCTGCTCCATAAATCAAGAGCAGTGGCGACGTGGGGGATTCCTCTTTCCCCTGTAATGAGTAAATGTATCTAGTACTGAGCTACATCCTTTCAAAGTAAGGGACGTTCCGAGACTTTGAAACTTAATCATTTGAAACAGTAATTATACATAAGGTGATTAAATAATATGATGAGGTATATTCATTTACTAACATATGGTTTTTAACATTTGATGCTGTTTTTTCCACCTGTTTTCATTTTTTTTTTTTAAGCTAAAGTTCAAAGACATTTTTCTAACCAAATGTTATTTATTACGTCACATATGCTGTTTATACCCTGAATGTTGTTAACGGGAGAAATGAGACTTTAGTTCTGGGACTAATAGCGATATTTAAGGCTTACCAAATATCCTAAACATCGCAGATTCTATCCATCACACCCAGAAGCTGATTTTGGATAAAATTTAGAGCTGTCTTTCAAACAGAGCCACATTAAATTTAAAATCAGTCAAGGATTACAGTTTGCTATGAAGAATGTCTCCACCTCCAATATGAGCAAATGTCATCAGAGTGAAAGGGAAAGAAAGGGAAAGAACAGAAAAGATGGGATTGTTTTGACACAAGCGAGAGAAGCTTAGTGTCGCTTCATTTTTAACCTTGTTTCAAATTATCTTTTAACCACCCTGATATTTCTGCGTGGAGATAATCACATCTCATCAGCCTCCCCCAAACCCAGCAGCTCCCTACCCAGAGCGAATGCTTCTTGTTAAATCTCATCGTCACAGAAATTATTGCAGCTCCCCAGCAGCCTGCCGGGGATCGGCTTCACTGGACAGCCCCCCTGCCCCCCAACATCATTCAACTCCATTTTCTTTCCTTGGGTAATTTTAATCTTATGGGAGGTGTGTGAATGTTTTTCCTAGGAAGGCAGGACGGGAGTTTAAAAAATGTAAAAGCCAATCGTCCCTGCGGGTGATGAAGATAGAGACCTGTTGAAATGCTCCTGGGAAAACAGACACCTGCATTCACGTGCACATTTGATGGAAAAATATCCTTCCCGGGGAAGGCAACGGAACGGGGGACGACTCCTGGTTTTAAACACACACAATCAATTATCCCTCACGTCCTCAGCAGTCCGCATATCACCGAGGCTTAACAAACACACCGGGAAAGCCGGGCCGGTCTCTCTCAGCAGCTTCTGCCTCTGCAGATGTGAGATCCAAGCCCCATGCTGAACATCTGGAAAGCTGGGGCGTAAACGACCCACTGCCTTATCCTCACCCAGTTTACCTCGGCTTCGCCTCCTCTCACTTTGTCATTTAATTTGTAGGGTTTCCAAATCAGAGTGACTATCATCTATTAGCCCCCCTGGTGACAGAGGGCAGGGCCTTGTTGCATCCGAGCTAATAAAGCAGACACACAAGCCTGATTACCAGGGAGATAAGCCAGGCTGGCGGGGGGCTCCCCTCCTCCAGGCCGGACTTCTCTGCACCCACACAGTTTGGAGTGAGACTGTGTGCACCAAAGACAGGCAGAGCCCACGCAGGTTGGGGGGTGTGTGTGTTTATATAGCAATCCTGATCCAGTTCAGGAACCGCCTCCCCTAGAGGATGCGCTGCTAAGTCATGCATCTGGAGCTGGAAGCAAGTGCATTTTCATTAATCACATGAGATAATGGGGGGCAAAGGTGCTTCATAAGTGCGAGGGGGCAAAACAAATAGAAGGTGGCATTTTTGGTACAGGGGCACATGTGTGTATTTAAATACAGCCTACCCACACATGCATTAAATGGCTTCATGGGGTGTGTGTGTGTGTGTGTGTGTGTGTGTGTGTGTGTGTGAAAGAGAGAGACTGAGAGATCGAGGATGTCTCTTTTGCCTCTCTAGCACTGCAGTTACACCATGGAATATATTCTTCCCTGGAAAAATTAAAATATACTTATATATATAGTATAATGTTAAGAATCACACTATCTATAGCAACACGTTTTATAGCATAGAACCTGATTGGAAATATGATTAAATGATGATTCAGAAGCCCAAATTGTGTTTTTGTACACTTATAGCAGGCCTATGTCACGATGCCATGTTTGTGCCCAGGCACAGGCACGCTGAGAAACTGCACCATCCATAGTGCATGTTGTGTGCTCTTCCAGATGCGTCATGCAAGACTCTAACACTGTCACTGGTACGACCACCCTCCCTAATTCCATCCCTCAAAGTACACACACACAAAAAGCCTATATGTGTGGTTAAAATCACTAACATTGGAGAGATACTCACAAAAAGAGAAAAAAAATGATCAGCTCCTGGCTTCCGATTCGGATGGTTACAGTGATCAGGGTGGATAATGTAGCAAGCTGAGAAACTGTGTTTGGAGAGTGGATCTATTAATGCAGCTTTTGTCCAACAAATATTAAAATTACAAAGTAACTTGCCCCTTTGACAGTGGCTAATGAACTTAAGTATGGAGAATGAATTTTAATAATTGAGGAAATTGTGCAATTAAGTTGAAAGCAGTTGAAAATTACAAATAAGATTAACTCTCTACTTTAGCAAGAATATTACTCCTGCTATTAACCAGCTTCGTGCATATCAAGAAAGTCTGGGAAGTTTCAGTGACTGCACATCCATCGTGATGATTTACCATAAAGATATTGACCTCATTTTTTGAAACAACAATGAACACTAATAATTCCCACTAATAATTCCTTTCAACAGTATGTTTTTGAATTACCATGTGGTTGGAATTTTACAAAACGTCTCATTTGGCAGGTGTGTCTAATTTTGGTTTCAGGTTTATGATCCTATCTGTGTCTATTTTAAATGTAAGTGGATTACACTCAGCAAAAATCCTTTTACTACCGGGCTCGGCCGTCTCATACTATTAGGCTCTATATGTTCAGCGTCTGCAAAGCTGTTAATACATAAAACCATAAGAAGCCTCTTATGTTCGAACCAGGTTAGACTGAAGACATCAGATTAATATTTGATAATGTTGAAGGGCCCTTAATCAGATTTGCTTATTTCAGGACAGAATGTTTCTGCAATTATCATAATTGTTGTGCTAAATATGTTTGTCTTTGTGTCTGGCTTTGGGCATAATCTTCTCTCTTGAAAGCCACTCAATGTGGGACTTGAGATTCCTGCACAAAACCCAATTAATATTAAGATGACAAGCCCCGATGAGCTCCAAAGAGGCAACAGCTGAGCAGACTCTAACATTCTTAAGTACAGATACTTGAGTGATCAAGTACATCTGAGGGAGACACACAATTCAATAATCCCTTTCTCAAGAAAGTCAAGAGCCCTGTGAGATACGCGGGAAATCAAAGGAGCACATCAGAAAGAAAATCACGGGCCTGGGCCTGTGGCGTCTCTATTAAAATGCAAAAGTTATGGATTTTTTTCGGGGTGATGGGAACCTTTTCTGTTTTTATTGATTTCTTTTTATAGCTTGATGATTTCTCTAAGATTATCTTAAAAGCTTAAAGAAAAAAGGTGTCTTCGTGACAGAGGCATATTCAGTTTGGGTGAACATGATGTAGCGAAGACGGGGGCCCGTCGGGGAGAAAGGCTTCCTGCCCGTCGCCAGCCTGGGGGTGAGCTGGAGCCTCACAGGAAAACAGGCACTTTACTGTCACACTCAGTGCCCGTGGCAAACCCAGGCCGCTTGCCCTGGGCTGGGAAGCAGACTAGCGACAGCCTGGGGCGACCTGAGAACTGCCCCAGAGCCTGGGGCAGAAAGCGCTCTGTTCACCAACGTGTTTCCACCTGCGCCGCACAAAGCACTCTGGTCCCACCCGGCCCCCCAGTTTCCTAGCATCACGGGTGACTCCTCGGATTTACAGCTAAACTCGCTGTCCGGGGCTGACAGCCTCGCCCATTGATTTGTAATCAGAAATTGGTTTCCTGTCACTTTAAAAGTGAGGCACTAAGGGGCAGTAAAAACAAGGCTGAGGGAGCTAAATGGAGCTATAGTTCAGGCTCTGGGCCATTACACACCACCTTGCCAATGCATTTATTGCGTTAGAAAACCTCCGCGGTGCACTTTAAATGGCCGGCGACACCCTCTCGGGTGACTTATTGCTCTGTGAAATCAGTTTTGTAGAAACTCTTTCACAGGTGCCCAAACAAAAACACACAAAACAAAACAAGAAAACCAGAAAGCCCGTGTTTGCGCATAAGCATGTGTGGTGCCAGTCCGCTGAGTCCCGTGCCCTCCTGTGCCCAGCGTGTTGGCAGCAAGAAGCTCCCACCCCAGCCACGCAGCGCCGCCTAGAGCTGGTTTTGCTTCGGCACCGCTAACGTGACACCAGCCGCTGTGGCCCCGCGTGTGGCCTGATGAATCTGGCACCGCCTTTGAAGGCACCCGCCCCGCGTCAGGGCCTGTCCCAAGCAGAAAAGCAGGGACTTACACCCCCACCCCCACCTCAGCGCGCACACACACACCCCTACCCCCTCCCACATGTAACACCCGGGCGGGACTTTTCAGACGTCCCCTCTCCAGTCAACAATAGGAACACGGATCATTATAATCAAAACTCCCCAGCCTGGGGTAGAAACAGAAATAATAGAGCCCCCCAGTTTAGGCTCACATTTGCAAAGACGCAAGTGTGGTTTGCAAAGAAGCCGCAATTACTGAGGAAGTGTGTTTAGAGAGTCCTCTTGTCAGCCAGGCACAGGTTCCACACAGAGCCGGCTCCCGGTGGGCCCCCAGCCCTCACGTCTTTTCTCCCCTTGTCACAGGCAGGGTGTCTCCTGAGAAGGACCCCACCCTGGGAGTGACCTGGGTGCCGCGCACCATGGCACCCAGACAGACCCCGAGGCACACAAGCATGGACAATCCTACCCACAGGGCGAATTGCCCCAGTTGTGAGACACTTGAAACAAAATGTGTCCCTGTTGCCTTCTGGGGATCCGGCTACTTAATATTCAAAAGCCTCGGAGAGGAAAACTGGATACCTAAATCATACATATGTATATGCCTCTTAAGCGTTATTATAAAGGCAAAATAACCCCTCACTTGGTTAAAATCCAACTTGAGTCAACACACAAAGGTGACTGCCCTGTAACAGCAGACATATCTGCATTATGTAGGCATGTTCCTGCGCCACCAGGATCCCTCAATAGTAATTATTATGCCAAGCGCCCTGTTGGCACAATTACACTAAAGCTCTAATTAGCAGCAGTGAGATTAGAACCCCTACATGTTAGATCTGTAGAAGCAACGCTGAGTGAAGGATTTAAAACAGTTTCAAAACACTGTATTGTCTTTATTACAGTCTTTATACCTCAGTAAAGAAGGGTTTTCTATAAAATGCACTTAAAATAATCTGGTCCTGTCACTAAAAATAGGCAGGATAAGGTAATTGCAGTCAGACCTAGTGAGTCGGCTTGCTACCTGGGTACGTTACATGGAAATGACAAATCCGGCGAGCGCGGGGAGACGCGGCCTTGCTCCCCGGGGCGCCTTGGTACTTTTCCAGCCATCAGCCGGGGCCGCGCCTGTCACGGGCCTGCTGTCCCCCCAGGAGCCGGGAGCCCGGGAGCGGCATCGGGGGCCGGCCGTCCTCCCCACCTTGACTGCGCCGGGGATTCACCTGCCTCAGCAGAGCCTGCGGCGTCCTCGGGGAACAGGCTCGGGGCGCCTCCCCCGGCCCGAGTGGCCCGGGCGCCGAGCTGCCTGCCGCTGGGCGGCTGGGCTCCTGGGCGCTGGGCCCGAGGCCGGGCGGAGGGCAGGCTGGCCCGCAGCAGGGTCGGGTCCGAGCGCTGGGGCAGGCAAACCGTCCCTGCACATGCCAGGTGTAGATATTGGTACTGGGGAGTAACTGGATTGGATTTTCCCGTGAAACTGAGCAGTGGAGACCAGAGCGTGTGAACTGTTTTAAGGGAGAAAACCTAGAAACTCGACGGGAGGGAAAAACAAAGCCATTCCACCTGCCTCGTAGTCCCCCCCCCCGCCATCACCTTCCAGAACCAAGGGGGTCTGGATCCACAGCCAACACTGGTCGCTGAGGATCGCCAGACCAAGGCAGGTGGAGGGAGGGCGTCTCACCTGTGCCCTGCCTCCCGCCCCCTGGCTCTCCACCCGCCCCACCCCCAGCTATCTGCCGGAGCCCATCAAATCTCCTGTGGAAAACAGGGTGTCCTGGGCACATGGAGGTCCTGTGACCGCTACAGGGTCTGGCGGTCAACTGCACCTATGTTAAAATAGATATACTGAACCCAGCTACCCTGTGCGCAGAGCCTTCCTACTTTGGGGACGCAACTTTAAAAACACAGTTATTGTGAAGTAATCTGTCCATAAACAAGTAGAGAATAAATAAACGCTTGAAAAATCTGCCTGGGCTTTTCCATGGAAGCAAACGCATTATTTATTTCGCCTGTGAAATGCTAAGCCAAACAACTCTGGCCATCTTTAGGATATCAAGAGGGGCCCGAAATCCCCGCGTGTTGCTGGAGCCCTACATTGGTGCACCCAACGGCCGTTATTTCCCTCCGCCAGCAAGTTTCCCACAATCACAGTGACCTTAGAGAGTGTGTGTCGGTGCAGCACACGCAGACTTAGAAATGCGTAATGTCACGGCCATAAAACTGTCCGCAAGGATGTACAGTGAGAAGGGGGCAGGAGTCAGGGGACGGCCGCTGAATCTTAATAATTGTGTGTGTTCAGCCATATGGGATATCTAGCAGTGCCATTTACTGTAAAATTGAAGACGGGGCACTGCGGGGCTTTCTGGCTTCTATATTTTATGTTGGCCTGTTCTTCTTAGCCCCAGACTGGAGGGAGGAAGTGAAAACATCCTTCTGCCGCGGAGGTTATCTCCTTGCCGTCATAATTCCAGTATTTATATGCATGTATGTTTTATCTACAAAAGATATCCACGCGAGAGCCGATCTTTCTGCAACTGTTACAGAACTATTAAATGTATATTAGCACGGTCATTTTTATTTAATGGAAACAAATAACAGTTAATCTTATTGGAAGGGTTAAGTGGGTTTACTTGGTAAAGGGCAAATCCCTTTGGGTGCTTTCTTTTTTAAAGAATAGCTGTGGTTGCTGACAGATGGTCTTTGTCTGAGTGTAGCCGAGGACAGATACAGTTTCTTTTTATGCATTTATGAAAGTTGTAGCTATACATGCTTGGTAATATGCAGCGGCCCGGGACAGAGAGCAGGCTGGGTGGACCGAGCGGATTAGATTTCAGCCCAGTGACAGATGGCTGGCTTAGCGGAGTCAGATAAAATTAAAAGGGGGGGGCGGTGCATAAAAAGAAACCACTTTCCATGTAAAAGTTGCATCTCCTAAGACAATGGCAGCAGACAGCATTCATCCCGTTTTCCAACTTGCGGCCCAGTTCCTGGGTTTAAATTCCTGCTTCAGATATGTATTTTATTTTCACTTTTGCAGGAGAGGTGGGGTCATTTGGGGTTGATCAAGTTGATCAAAGGGAAACTGAGACATAAAATAAGGAACATTTCACCTTTCGACTTGACTGGCAGAAAGTACTTTCCTCTGCAAAGTTACAGGGTATTTATCTGCCTGTGGGTCCTCGCCCGCACCGGGCCTCCTCACTTCAGCAGGTTTTTATAAGCCTAGCGGTAAAATCCACATTTTTGCTTACTCTATATACACCATTTAAACCTATAACATCACTATAACCTTTGTCAAATAACCATACAACATATTTAGTGTTAATCTGTCGCACTGAAATTATTCATCGGTGTCCTGAGTAAATCCGATAATATTTATGGGTTATGCCATTCCATGTTTTCTGGCAATGCAGTCTGCTAGATTTCATAGATTTACTGTGTCTGCTTTTTTATGACTGACATAGCAATAACCAGATTGCAAAGATATTTATGTTGTTTGTGGCTTAGCAAGATAATTAAAGGATATAAATTAATCAAGTGCAATTAATTAGAAACTTTATGTTCGCAGCAGTCCTTCTTTGCATGTATAATTTATATTTATTGATTTCCTGGCTTTCATTAGCCTATGAGATAACAGCAAAAATGCATTAGAGAAGAAAATGTACAATTAGCGTGAGAGTGAACCTTGGCGTAATGGATAGATCAGCACATGTTTGGGGCAAATATAAAGCTTTGTTAACTGTCATAAGCAGTTATAATTGATGAGTGGTATTTCACTACGTATCTTTCGGCTGATTAACGGCGTTTTTAAAGAGTCCCCTTAATGGGAAGCTGATAGGTTGGCTAAATTTACATTTTAATCAGAGTATTTATGATAGAGGCAGCCCTAGAAATTCATTGGCAGAGGGTGAGGCGACATTCCCCGAGGGACTGGGGCAGAGTCGGCTTTGGAGTGTGTCTACTCACCTATTCTTTCCCTCTCGTTATTTGTCCAAAAGTGTCTGGGGGGGGGAGACTGGAACCCCAGCGGCCCCCCCTTAACTGGCCACACTCTAATAATCCCCAGGAGGAAGGGCCAGATGCACCAAGCACCAGGCAAAGGAAATGCCAGCCCCCCTCGGCGCCTTCTGGGCCTGGGTGCCAAGGCCAGCCCCCGGCCGCGGTGGCCCCCGAGCTTCCTCACCAAGGCCTCCCCGCAGGAGGGACAGACAGCCTGGTCAGGGGGAGGACAACGGCCTGGGGAACCACTTCTACTTCCTCACCGTGTTGAGGGCCAACCCAACCAGCTCCAAAGGGGCCACTCAAGGGGCCGGAGCCCCAGGTCCGGAGGAGCGACACCCACTGCTCAGCAGCTTCCCTTAACCTAGAACAGGGCCTGCTCCTAAGCTGAAAGCCGAGGACACTCTGGCTCTTTCCAGCAGGCGTCAGGATGTGGGACAGTCAGACAGCTTTTGAGAGGGAGTAAAGAGTACTGCGTGGTGACACATCTGTCCTTCCTTTGGAAAGGGAGACAGGAGGATCCCCGCTCTGGGATTCCCATCAGACACAGGGGTGGACTCTCCCATCAGGCTCCTAAGCAATTCCGTGTCGGGAAGCGGTGAAGGGACAGAAGCTGTCTCCTCCGCCAATGCTGTTCCCTGTCATGGAGCCTGTTTGTTCATGAAAACAGGCTCCCTGAGATGGTGGCGTGGGCAGCCCACAACAAAACACCTCGGGCTGGACAATTAGTAAGGCCACCGAGCGGGATTCATGTCTGGCTGGTGAAGGGGCCCTGAATGGGCATCTCTGCTGGAGGGGACCTATTTCCTGTCGTTCTCACGGGGAGATGGGACAATGGGGCTGGACAGCCGTGTGATACGTCCAGTGGGCATTCCCAACGTGGTCGTTATGGCAAAGAATGTCAGGAAGCCCTCTGGGAAAAAAACAAAAGACAGTCCCCCAAGGGGGCTCATTCCCGATTCACAGACAAACCAGAGAGATCTTCAGTCCGGCTCAGAAAATGACTTGAACAGAGTGGGACTGGGGCCCGCTCTCCTCCCCGGCGAGGACAAAAGCCACGGCCAAGTCTCGCTAAGCGCCTTTCCCTCTCCCCTGGTGTCCGCTCTGCAGCACAGGGCTCGGGCCCTGTCCCCTGCCTCCTGGTGGGACCCCGCACGGCGCCCTGAGTACTGACCGGCTCCCCGCGCCCGGGGCGTCGCCAGCGCCAGGCTGCGGACGAGACATTCCGTTGATCTCAGCGAGGGGAAACCAGAAACGAGCAAATATGAGATTAATAAAGGCAAAGGGGGGTACAATTTCTGCTCTACGTGGTGATAAGCCCCTTTCCCCTTTGCATACTAATTATTACTATCATTATTAGTATTATTTTACCCCTCAATTGCCTTAGGATGCTATCCAAGAGGAAGAGCTATAGCGGCTGGTGCAAGTTCCACAGTATTATTTATTTCATGTAATAAAATGTATGTAATGATCATGATTAATGCCTGTTTATTGTTGTATCACTGTGCTTGCCTTCCCGTCTCAGTGTGAGACGGGTTTAATTAAACTTGGGAGAGGCTGGGAGCGGGCTGGGTGAGTCTCCAGAACTTCACGCAGCAATGGAGTCTGCATTGGGCGGCACTCACGTGTCGATTAAGATGAAGATGTCCCCATAAAATGACTGATTCTGTTTGTTCTCTTAAAGGAAAGTCCATCCCCCATCCTTTATTGTGTAATTTACAGATAAATGCGTTGTGCCTCAGACCAAATGCTTTTATGTACAGAAATTGCAATGACAGGAGAAATTATGGTAATTGAAGAGTGCTCTATTTTAGGTTTCTCTCCGATCACATGAAATGATCATCAGCATCTTTCCTGGCCATAATTGTGCCCCAGATTCCAAATTATTTTTTATTAGTTTGTTATCCAGTTTAACTGTTTGTTTGGGGAAGAGAAGGGCTGAGAGGGAAGAGCAAAATATTGTCTCTGTTGGTCGATTGTCTCCCCTAAGGAAAAATGAGATCTGTCCAGTCACATCTAATTTTTTTTTTTTTCCATTTCTGGTACATCCAAAATCAGTTTGCCAAGACTCCTATCATATAAAGTCTTCATTTCTTTGGAAAAATCAGATGTATGAAATGTGCCATTTGAATGGAAGCCATAGAGCTTTTGTTTTAGTTTTAGTTTTTGCACAACAATATAAATGGATTTAACACTGCTGAACAGAACACCCGAAAATGGTTAAGATGGTAAATCCTATATTACATGCATTTCTCCACAATTAAAAATAATGCAGACGCTGGTTTGGCAGGCCTGGGGCAAAGCCCAGGTGATGGTGGTCTGCTGGTCCACAGGCCATCCTGTGACAGCGTAAATATCCTCCTCGAAGGAGACCTCTGAAGAGCCGCTGCTATTCCATTTTTTTCTTTTGAGTTTTGAAATAAATTAATATGTTTCTAAAAGTTTTTGAAGCTGAGTTCAGGCGTCCCTTCACGTCTAAAGCACTTTACAATTTACACAGCACTTTCATAGCTATTATCTTACTTTCCCATCAGAACCCTTGGAGGAAGCAGGACATGAATTTTTTTTACGTAGCACGTATCATACCATTGTATACAGAGAGATGCTCTGGGTCTTTTCCTGCAACTTGCCTTTCCCCTTTAGTAATATATTGTGGGTATCTTTCCTATCAATATGTAAAACTCCGGTTTAATTAGAGACATTTAGGAAGCCTTCAGAGTTTTCTTATTATAATCAATGCTGAAATCATATTCTGGAGGATGGATATGTGTGCCTAGGTGTATACATTATGCATACATATATAAATATACATACAAACATGCGTGCATGTGTATGCATGTGTGCCTGTGTGCCTGTGTGTGTGTGTGTATGTGTGTGTGTGTGTGAGCTCATATACACATGTAAGCTAAAGAGAATGTTTTGGATCAGAATATAATAATTTAAATTTTTGATACCATCTGTCAAACAGCCCTCCAAGGAGATTGTTCCAGCTTAGACCCTTTGCAACAACGTATACAGGGGTCATTTTCCACACCCCTTCTAGCTCTAGAAAATGTCAGTCTTTGACTTTTTTTCCAACTTTTGAGAAAAACGTATCACATTGTTATTTAGTCTGTGTTTTTCTGGTCAGTACTGAGTAGTAGAACTTCTTTTTATATGCATATCAATTGTTTCTATTTCTTGTTCATAGAATTGTTTTTTATATTCTTTGCCAATGTTTCTCTTCTGTTGTTCTGTATCTTCTCACTAATACATAGAGAACTTATATTAATATTAATTCCTTTTTATTAAATCCATTGCATCTCTCTCATTTTATGTTGTCAAATCAGAATAGGGGCCATACGAATGAAGAAAGGAAATTCAGAGGTCAGGGGAGTGAGTGGCTCAAAGTAATTCTGCCCTTAAGTGGAGAAGCCAAGATTTGAACCCCAGTTTGTTAACCACGCCACCCTGCTTCTCTGCGGTTGCTAGTCTGTGAAGGTGGCCCTGGAAAGTGAACGCGAAGCACAGCTTTTCTGCTTCACTCACTGGCCGCGTGAGACTCCCCTCAGCCACCCTCCCCTCCCTCCCACTCACCTTGAGGGAAGTTTTCTGCAGATCCTTCAAAACTTAGCTGCAGCCACACGCTGTGAAGCTTTCCCAGATACTCACAACCTTTCTGCCATCGTATGTTGGTGGCATGAGCCTCGGGGGCAGCATCCATCAAAGTCTGCTTTGTGAGACAGGTATTTATGTCACAGCTCCCTCCTGCCGCAGAGAGTGAAATTTCACAAGTTCAGGGCCTGCGGTAGATTAATTGCCCTCATTAACTGATCTTCCCCTGTATCCGTGTCCTGACAACGTGCTCCTCACATGCGGACGCGGGGCCTATTTCTCTACCCCTTGAATCTGGAATGGCCTTGTCACTTGCCGTAAGAAGTCTTGCCTGCCTCCGCTCACACCCTTGGTACCTTACCCTTGATGTCCTGTGAACAAGATCCGCATGCTGAAGGACGAGAGACCACGTGGAGGAGAGTTGTCCCAGGGGAGGGCCTCGCAGACAGGCCAGTGCTCACCTGCTGAGCCCAACCTAGAAACTCCCAACCAACCCACAGATCTGCGAACGAAGGGGATGTTTGTTGGTTAAACCACATTTGGGTGGTTTGTTACACAGCAATAGGTGACCGATAACACCCTTTCTGCAGCAAGTGAAGCTTGGTTTCCCTGAGCACAGCTGTCCCTAGTTCTGGTGTCTTAAGGCCTCCAGTGGAAAAGTGTGCGTTGTTCAGAGGCCCGGCCTGAGCTCTAGATTCCAGCCTTCCATTCCCTCTGAGCGCCTCGGAGCTCTGTAAAGGGGTGAGGCCAATGGCAATGCAGTGAGTCCTGTCTGTGAACATGTAAACGAATTCCATCCGCCACCACCACCATCACCACCACGGAAAAGCCAGTTTTACATCCATTTGCAAGTTAATTTCAATATTCCTGATCTATGAGTATGACTGTTCTTTGGATGCTCCTTCAGTAGGAGTTAAATAAATCTTTGACACGTGTTCGTTTTATATTTGTATGAGAGTGACGGTTCTGCACAACCGTTTTCCATGTGGGGAGGGGGCTTCCCACCCCCCGAAAGCAATGCTCAGACCCCAGCAGTGCATCCTACCTCAGGACTCCGCCTGCAGCCCTCTGCCCAGAGCAGCCTCAGGCCCCACAGGCGAAGGAATCCCTTAAGACTAACCCCCTGCTCCCGGCTTCAGCCTCCAATCGCAAGCCCACTACTCCCTGCTGACTGGGAAAGCACAAGCTGAATAAGAAGGTGATACCATTTTTTTCTTTCAAGTTGGCAAAAATGTCAAAGATTGATATTGTCGGGATCTGGAGAGAGAGTGGGAAACCGAAGCCTGTACACAGTGTTGCTTAGGGCCTACACTGAAATTCACTTAATTAAGGTAAATCTTTGTCAGACAAGGCTAGTTTAATAATTTTTGTTTAATAAAAATTACTATGTTTTCTCCTCTCTTAGAAGTGTAAGTTATGATATAAGCAAACACTTTTCAAAAATTATACACAGGTATGTTTTTCTAAACGTATACAGCTTTAATGACCAAATAAGGTAACATTACTCCTACGTAATATTTAAGGTTATGAACAATGTGAATGTAAATTTGTGCTGAACAACTAGAATGGTTCTCACAAAGTATTTATTTAAACAGTAATTATATTTTGTAGTATGTCGGATTGGAGATAGTTTCCAAGATCTTTAGGTAACTTAAACCTGGCCATGAAATGAATTGAGTGAATTAATGGATAACCACTTGACAGGTAGGTCATTTCTACCTAGAGTACAATGTTAAAGCTTTGGTTACTAAGTATAATTTCAAGTTTATTTGTTTTGCTTTTTATTATGTTTTTATATGCTGCAGAGATGCTATACATTTGGACTAGGTTAATGAATGTGCTGATTTTTGCCACCTAGGGAAGTTCTGTAAGGGATATGGATGGCAGTTCAGTATTAGTATGCGACAGACCATTTTCAATTATTCCTTCAGTTTTTTCTGTGAAAGGAAAGTTAGTTACTCTGAGTAAATTTTAATTAATATAAATACTTGAGGCTATGTATAGAAAGAAAAGTTTTGTCCTGAAGCAGTTGTTCTTAGTGTTGTTTGTTTCTGTTTCCAGATCCCTTTATACTCTTAAAATTTATGTAGGCCCCAAAACTTTGGGACTGTAGGTTATTACTCCTGATACTTAACATATTAGAAATTAAAACTGATAACATTTGAAAATACTTATTTACTAATTCATTTGAAGCTAACCATGATGGATGAATTGCATGTTAATAGCATCTTCATGTTCCTATGAAAATTAATTCCGACCTTGCAGACCCTCTGCCATCTGTCCTAACGTGTCAGTTTGTTCCCCCAAACTGAAAGGGCACAATATAGAACAAAACTTGGAAAGTAAATTTTATTTACCTTAGTTTATAGGTAATACCCGATTCTAAAGAGCTGTGGCATGTTAAAATATTAGCAAAGGCTGGCACAACTTGGATGGATGAGTTTCCTTTCCTTTGTTTTCTGACTTTACATACAATAGAGGGTTTATACTTTTGGGGTGTAATCTGCCTGGGTAACAGAATTTCCTGTGTCCGCCCAAGGTAATTTCCTGAGCTTTAGTCTGACTGTTAAGTTCTTGCTCATTTAAGAAAGCACACATTCCTCACTTATAAAAGGCTTGGGGCTTTTTACGATCATGTCATCTTCTATGTTTATTTTTAATGTTTTATTGGCTCTGATCGATTGGATAACCAAGTATCGTGTCTCAAACATCTCTGATATTAATCAACTATCCAAATCTCCTCTGATACCTTTTTAAATTATTGCTTGCTCAAAATCATATCCTCAACATAAAAACTGAAACAAAACAAAAGCCTTCAAGTTATCTTTTGCGCCTAAAACTATTTTAAGGATTCTCAGAAACTCCTTGGGAAACAGAATTAATAGAAGCCTTTACCCTGGGTTTTATTCCAAAGCTAGAGTCTAAATCAGAATCCCAGAGTGTAAATATTTGATGTGAATTCAGACCTCCCTTAAATGCGCTGTGAAAATGTTTGGAGATTGTCAACAGCGCAAGGGAAAGACAAGGCGGACAGTACAGGTGGAAGGGGCCTGGCCTCCCCAGGAAGGCACTAGGGCCAGGAAATGCGACTGCCGGGTGGGGAAGGGGGAGTCTTACTGAGGTGCTTTTGCTGAGAGAGAGAGAAGATAATATCGCCCCCCATAATTTCGCATGCACAGCTTATATAAGACATAGTAATTTGGATATCGTTTGCTTCTATTGCTGGTATTAAGGATTATTGATCAGCTTAGGGATAACTGTACTCCCTGAGTCACTCAACAAACAAGTTTTGAGCACCTGCGCTTGGGGACCACATAGGTGTGTGTGTTTGTGGGTGTGTACATGTGTTGGGATAGGAGGTGTTAAAAAGCTTCTGTGGTAAGCCACTACACCAGGGTTTTACCCATATGAAGTTTTGAGTAAAGCAGCACATTTGTCAGGGTATGTGGAATTCCAAGTAAAACTGAATTCAGTAAAGGAATTCTATTGCACGTCTTTAAAAATCATATCCTGGAAATTACAAGACCATTTAAATAAAGAGTAGAAGCCCATTGCACATATATGCACATTCCCCAATCTTGCCAGAGCCAACAGAAACTTGATAAAGTTTAATTAATCAAGATCTAGAGTACTTGATAAGCTGTAGAGGCAGTCAGGGCTTTTACAGGCGTCCTCACATCAGGAAGCATTGGGAAAGATCTCAAACGTGCCTACCTACACCACAGTACACTTGCTTCTCTGCTAACTGTGAATATATTGTGTATCGAGGACTTCCACGTCTGTCTTTCCGTGAGATGATGACACCTCTGATGGCAGAAACACAGCTCCATCCGTCTGACTCTGGGACTTAACGTAAGGCTGGCACAGAGCCTGCGCACAAATACCCACAGGTCCCAAGGCAGACAAGGCTGGGTGGAAGTCCCCACTGCCATCACTATTTGGTGACCTGGGGCAGGTTACATAGTCTTCTCACCTCACAATGGCAGTAATCCTAGCACCCACCTCCCATCACAGGCTCGCTCGGAGGATTCAGTCAGCTGTGTAAATCCCCTTAGCACTGAGTGTCCTCAGCAAGCGTTCGTTTTCTTTATCACCACCGTCATCACCAACCTTATCAGCTATGCTTCATCCACCCCTTTCTTGAACATAGGATCCAACATTAATTTATTTGTTGACTCATTAAGTATGTGTTGAACATGTGTCACAGGCAAGGAATTGTCCTCGGCCGAATAGAGACTTCAGCAAAACAGAAGGCCTGGGCCCCCCATCAGGGCTTCCAGAGCGAGCTCTTGGTTGAGTGGGCTCAGTAGGTTGCGTGCAGGCAAGAGCTCGTCTTAAATATCAGAGGCCCGAGGGGGATGTTAATGACAGAGCCCCACGCTGCCCTGCTGGGACAGGGCTTGGGACCACCTAGGCCTAAGCAAACATTCCTCAGTGTTAGAGCACTTTTGATGCCAAACACTTTTGGTGTCAGGGTGGATGAGGGAGCCTGGGAATGTTTAAATCGTTCCCTCCTCACCCACGTATTTGGTGTCATGTGGATTCAGCCGGAGCCAGTGGCTGATAGGACTGAGCCGCCTCTCCTCCCGGGCTCTCCTTCCAAGGGGGTGGCCGGCACCATCTCCCAGTGTGGCTCTCATATGTGAAAGCCTCTGAGCCACTAGGGACACAGTTTCAGGTCAAAGAGAGCATCGTCGGCAGTGGACAGATAGGAAACTGAGGCCCAGGGTGGGGAAAGGGACTTTTCCATGGACATTCAGACAGGATTAGAACCCAGATCTCTTTTATAGTTTAGGGATAACTTGAATCTCAGAGAGCTACTTAAAAAGGTGCCAAACAGTGCTTGGTAGTAGTTTTCCTCAACCATGAATGCATATTAGAATCACCCAAAGAACTTTAAAAATATACGGTATCACCCCAAACCAATTAAATGTGAATACTGGGTTAGGAGTGTTGGACTGATTTTCAGATGCTCCCCATGTGATTCTGATGCAGTGAAGGTTGAGACCCAAGTCTTCCGGTGCATAATTGTCATAAAACACATGACCTTTGATTTAAAAACTGGAGTCACATTTGCCATTGAAACACAGCTGCTTTTAGGGTTCACAGAAACCTACAGGATGTGTGTGAATCTGCATCCTTCCTCCTGGTCTGAAGCAAAGCCTCTCACTCGGAGGCCAGGCAGGACCTCTTCTTGTGATGCAATTAAGACGTCACCAGAATTTCATTCTCTCCAGATAACACCTTCCAGCTTAGCTGTTCCCAAACTTTAACCCATGTCCGAATCAACTGCAGAGCTTATTAAACACAGATTTGGGGGGCCCTGGCCTCAGAGTTGCTGACTCCGTGGGTGCCCAGGTGATATTAACGGCTGCTGGGCTGGAGGGTCCATACTTTGAGAACCACTTGTCTACCACATGCTGACAGTAACAATGAAAGAACCAATTATTTATAAAATGAAAGGAGTCAGAATAAAACACGGAAAGATCTGAGTGGTCCTCAAGAAGAGCATTTGATGCTGTTGGTAACCAACGCTGACATTGTGAAATCTCCTCCTTTGGAGATTTTGCAACTGGAGCCCCCACAGGCCTTCGGGTCCACCTCTAGGAGGTGACCCCAAGCCCTCCCTATCGTAAGGTCATCGCGCACTGTCCTGTAGCTCCCCTACGTGTGTCGCCTTGAGACAACTCACAGCTCTGTCTGCCGCTGCCTCCCACTCCTGCGTCTGCTCTCAGACCCTTGCCATGCTCGTGCCCAAATTTATACAGAAAATAATGAATATAATGAAAAGCGGTTGTATGATTTTCTATAGTCAGTATACAGCCCACTTCCAAGAGAACTAGGCTCATATGTAAAATTCTCAGTGGATATCTGACTTCAAAGAAAAAAATAATTAAATCTGTCTACAGATGTAAGCATGATCATAGCCTTGGTCTGCAGGATTTCTGTCTACAGGGCTGCCTTGAAACACAGTGGAATGAAATATTGCTGTTTGTCTAACTTAATGGGCAAAAATATTTTAAATAAATAAATGTTTCCTTGAGTCTCAACTTACAACACAAGTGCAATTGACGCCCAGGGTGCCGGGTGCCGAGGTTTGTTGAATGCATAATGCCACATTTTTGTTTGATATGATATTGTGGGAAAAGTTACAATCTGCGGTTCAGAATAAAAAATTAAATGTTTTGGAAAGGATAAGGAGATTTTTGTGCCAAAATATGTAGCCATCTCCTGTGGAAGTGTTTTAGGGACGGGATAGTTTTCAACTAGATATGTATCGGTTTTAATTATAATGTCAAGTAGCTCTCTTATTTTGACTAGACATACTTATTATAAATAAACTTGATTCATCTGTGAAGTGGCACTCTGAATGGCATTTCATACTCCAAGATAAGAATTATAATTCGGTTTAAATTATCATAATGTGCCCATCACCCTAACCATTTCCCAGGCAGGCTCCTTTCTCAGTGTACCTTACAGACATTATCGCCAAGCGATTCGCCCGCTTGGCCCAGGAAGGTGTCCTTGAAAAGCTCGGGGGCTAAGCTGCTCAAGATTGTTGACCCCCTGCCATCTTTGGGGTCCAGTGCCCCTTGTTGGAATACAGCCTGCAACTCTCACTGCCCCAGGAACCCTGGCAAGTCCTATTGCCCCCTGGGTCTGATTCTCTCATTCATTACCTGGGCTAACACCCCCTAATGTGGGACCCGGGGCTAGCGTCACGGGCCTGCCACCTGTGCAGTCAGGAAGGGTCCCACACTTGGTTTAGTGCCTTGATAGTGCCACCTTGCAAGTCCCAATTTCTGTTCAAAGGTTTCCATATTTTTATTTTGCTCCGGATCCCGCAAATTACGTAATTGGTGCTGACATGGTGTTGATGGAGTTGAATGTGGTCACTCGCTCAGTAAACAGCAGTCCCCCCTCTTCTTAAGCTATGGAATGACCCTATGAACGGCCTGCCCTGTAGCACCCGCTGTCTAAAGACCACGAGACAGCTGGCATGGTCTCTGCATTAGCCCCAGGCCCTGTGCCTGGGATGGGAGGTGCTCCCTGGAGGACACTCATGGATAGGAACCTATGTTTAATCATGTAGCCTTTTGTTCCATTTAGAACGCTTGTGCCCATGTATCACCTTTTTAAAAACAATTTTTAATTTAAAAGAAAAAACAAAAACATAGCAAGATGAAGACTTCTAATCGGAATTCTCAGGTGGGTAGGCCGTTATCTTAGACTTCCCCTTCCCCTCCGTCTCTTTACCCACACCCGTCACACAGGCTGGGTCTCCCTTCTGCTCAAAGGAGACTGGGAGGAACTAACCGAAGCCCAGCGCGGCCATTCCGAGGAACCATGTTGCGGGGTTAGATCTTCGCCCTTCCACCTACACGGAGGCTGTGGTTGAGATGCTGGGGGGGGGGCAGGGAATTGGATGCGGGTAACATCCGGTGCCCTGGACACCCAGACAAAGCAAGAGCCCCGTGGCTCTAACCTGCCTTACCTGCCAGAGCTTCAGTGGGTAATTTATGGGTGTCTGGCCAAACCATTGGCAAGTGAGCAACTGCACTTCTCCCGCTTTCAAGAACCCGAGAACCTGCGAGGCCTGAGAGTGTGCTCCCGGGGGGGTGGGGGGGGTGGTCTTCTCCGGTTACTAAGAGGGTCGGTCCCGCTTTCCACTTGCTGTTTCATCGGCCATCCCGCTCTTGGTTTTTTCAGTGTGTGAACTGGTCTCAGGATCTGCAGTGTATCCTGGGATCACATGAAATCTCACACTTAGATCTAATCCCCTTGCCTCTTCCCTCGCTTCCTGATGCAAAGAGAGGGTGCCATGGTCTCTGTTTAAATCGACTCATGCACAGAATTTCCACCCCCGGCCAGCGGCGCCTGGGCTGCACCTGCCGAGGAGCCACTATCTAATGTTTCTGGGAAGTTTGCACTCCCTCTAGTAAACCTCTTCATGTTTACCCAGGGCCGTGTTTTACAGCGTAAGAGATACTCTGCCTCTGAGTGTTAAAGCTACTTTGCACCTGGTGTAAAGAAGAGCGTTCTAGAAAGGAAGGGCTTGAAGAGTCTGCTGAAGGCCTTTCGTGTAGTTTCCTGATGAAACCTCAGGATTCTCCCACTCCCGCCGAGCTTGGACAAGCATTTCTTAAAACGCCATGTGGTTTGGGCCCTGAGCATGAAGACGCTTCAGCTCGGATTCAGCTGCAGGCTGACAGAGACCAGGCCATCTCACAGGGTGCCACCAGGCCCCGCAGAGCCGGGGCGCTGAGCCGCAGCGGAACGGGGCTCTTATGCTGATGCAAAACCACATCACAACATTGGAGGAGTGGGGTCTGTGCAGACGTCAGGGGAGCAGAGGAGAGAGTGCATTTTGTTCAAAGACCTGGTTGGGGCTCCGAGGGTAAGGTTGCCATCCACACCTCAGCCTGGACACTGTTTCCATAAATGAGCCCAGGCCGGGGGTAGAGGAAAGGGAGTCTTTGGTGGCTGTTGATATTGCCAGTCGCAGAAGCTGGCAGAGAGTGAGTAGAAGTTTTCCCATATCTGGGCATTTCATTAGTTCTAATAACCCAGGGGCCCGGGGTGGGGGGGTGGTCTGCAGTCAGGAAGGAATGAAAAGACTCCGAAGCAGCAGCTCTCAAACTCGGCTGCAAAGTAGAATCTACTCGGGGACTTTAAAAATCCCCACGCCCGGGGACACCAGACCACTGTCTCAAAATCACCAGGCTGTTAGCTGCGGGGACAGGGCCGCAGCGATGCGGACTCCCAGTGGAGCTCCACGCACAGCCAACCAGGAGAACCGTGCTCAGGGGTCCTGGTGGGCGCCGCCCAGCCTGACTGTGCTCGCACCCAGGAGGGACACGGCCCGGACACAGCGGGCTTCCCTCAAGCTGACCCAGAAGAGGAGGACCGTGCTGGGTGGTTTATGGTGGCAGTTAGTGCTCTGTGACCCAGTGACCACAGGAACAGTGACTCGAACAGAAGAATGTGCAGAGAGTGTGAGGTCCCAGGGCAGGGGACGCCTCGCAGGGAGTATCTACAAAATTATCCCCCGTAAATCACTGGGATCTGCAAAGGAGAGACGCAGAAGGAATCTAGGTGTCATCAAGCGCCCACTGTAAAACGTGTGCCCCCAAATCAGCATCCCTCTGTCCCCCTGTCTGTGTGCTGGGGGCTCTGCCGATGAAAAGGGAGGGAGGTGGGGAGATACAAAGCATTTGATGAGTGAACGCGCTCTCTGCTAAAACACTGCTCGCTCCTCCTTGTGCTGTGTGACAGAAACTAGAGGAGACAAGGGTTCCCTTTTAAATGTCGGGGGCATTGCAGACAGCGGGGGCGGGGCTGTGCCCCAGAGGATCTGCGGCGCGGGCTCTGGGAGAGCCGTCGGGGTCCTCACCAAACCCGCGCCCCCTGGAGACTCTCCCGGTGCAGAGCCCGCGGCTCTCCGGGTGGCGGGGGTTCCAGAGCCATTTAGAGATGGGACCGGAGACGCTCATGTTCCCACGCCTCAAAATAACGGCCCTTCCTGGGGTAACCGAGTGGTGTTTCTGTCTCCTTACCTTCTCTAAGCCTCAGTCCGTGCGCCTTTCTTCTAGAATCTCTTCAACTCTCCAGTCTCGTCTCTGCAAAACAAAAAGGGTAAATGTGATCATAAAATCGGCATTTGGGTCCAAGGTCTTAAAAACAAAATGAATGCCTTTAAAAAAAGGGGGGGGAGGCGGGGTGTCGAAAAGCAGTGTGTTCCCATTTCCTCCTGCCCCTGCACCGGCTTTTCTCTAGGCCTCCACGGCGCTTAGCCTTTCAAGAGTCCTTGACATCTCCAAGGACGATGCTTTGAGCTCCCTTGGGCAGAGGCTGCTGGATTTGAAATGACCTAGGGAACCACAGGGGCCTGTGTCTCACCCCCACGGCTCTCAGGGATTCCTCATCGGGAAAATTCCACTGCTTGTCCACTCCAGAAATTCAGCGCAAGATGCATTCCCATCCTGTGGCATTGCAATGTCCCTTAACGTGGCCCTGAAAATCACTCCTTTTGCCTCCCCTTAACTGGGAAGAAGAAAAAATAATAAAATCAACAGTATTATCTTCTAATATTAAGTAAATCCTTTGTAAAAAACAAAACAAAGCAAAAGCCCTCTACTTAAAAGGTGGTAATAAATCTATGTTCCCAAACCGAATTCTCTGCACAAGCCATGGAATTCCAGCCTCTGTGTGGCTGGAATCTGGGCAATTATACCTAAGGGCCAGACCTGCGGGAATGCCCCAAATGACTTTCTGGAAGGGTAGCCAGGGGGGTTCCCATTATTGTAAAGGCAGGACTTCAAACCAAATGTTTCTCTCTTTATTGATCTGCTTTCATCTCCTTTCATTGCATTTCCTGTTTGGCCCTTTCCTCTTTTTTTCTTTCTTCCACCCCGGTGGTGAACACCCTCAAATTGGTGATTGAAGACCTCGAAGGTGCTGTTTACAAAGGCTATTAATGCCCCGTCCTCATTTCCTGTTTTCCTGCCACAGGCCTGACGCAGGGGCCTCCTTCGTAGACACTAAAACATCGGAGGGGCCGCGCCGAGTGGCTCAGTGTGCAGGCGGCACAGGGCCCAGGCCTAAGGCGCCTGCTCCTTCCTGCAGCTGGCAGGGAAGACTTCCTTTGCAGCTCTCTGAAGAGATATTTTGGAATTACAGAGTGATTCACATCTTTGGGATCCAGAGGCTATGGACCTGGAATCTCCTCGTCTTGACAGGACTTGGGGATCGGGTTCAAGGGGATAGAGGGCCCCTGGTGTCCTGGGCAAAGATTGCACTATGTGTATGCATGCGCTTTCTGCTGGGGGAGATCCTATGACCTAAAACAGCCAGAGAACCACTAATAGTCCAACCCCTTCTCCCGTTTTACACATGTGAAAACAGGTAGAAATCAGCTGGAGTTGTTTTTTCCTGGTTTTTAATATAGTGCATTTCTTGTCATGTTTATCATTTATTATCCCTTTCGGTATCCTAAAATGACCCATATTGCATAATTTCCTCTACTTTAGGGCCTTGATTCCCTTGTCCCACAAATAATGAGATTGTATTTGATCAGAATTTTTTATCTCTTGAGAAAGGAAAGCTAGGATGAGGGCCAGGCCACCAGACTCTAGAATCAGCCAGATCTGGGTTCAAACCCCACGTAGGCACTTGTGAGCACTGAAACCTTTGGTGAGTTTTCTAACCTTTTAAGGCCTATATTTCTTCATTAATATAATAAAGAGAATAGTTGCTACCTCATTAGATTGTCATAAGAATGAAATGAGACAACGTGCATGACTGCCTAACATAATATTCAATAAACATTAACAACTTTCTAAATGGCTATTACCCTCACGGTGGACATGATGGGCAATAGACACACATGTGACACATGCCCGTGGATACCCCCAGGTCCTTTGAGGAGAAAAGTCCGAAAAAGAATTTCAGTAAAAGCAGTCCAATAATGCTCGTAGGCACCTTACTTGTTCAAGTTTTACCAAAAGTAGTAGGTCATTCCAAGCGAGGCACAGCTATTGGCTCTGTGGATTGTAGGTAATTCCTGCTGTAACAGCATCTTCCTGCCCTCCCTCCCCACGGACAAAGCAGATGAAAACACACTCCATCAAAGCGACGCTGTAATATAAAGAACCATGATTTGGCTCTAATTGATAGTTTTTGAAGATAAGCCATTCACCAACTTTGGTCTGTCAATACCAGGAATAATTAGGCTCTCAGCAGAGTGAGCCATAGAGGAAGCCAGAGTCACTGTCATCTTCATCATCACCACCATCATTTCAACTGACCGTTACCACACCATTTGAGAATTAGTGTACAAAATGGTCTTTTATTTCTAACAGTCTAGCTCTTTCTTAACATTTAAAAATGGTTTATATTAAATAATTCAAAATAGTTGAATCAATTTTTTTAAACTAAGGAAAAATAATAAAATATACATCCATGCAACACATTTGGTGCGCTTGTGGTCTAATCGTTGTCTTATTAGTCCCTTGCTTCCTTTCATATCTGTGCTCTGTTCAATCTTACATGCTTTTGAGCAAAGGAACTCCTACACTAGATAGTCACTTATGACTATTTTCTTAGCCTCGTGTCCTGGGCTTCATCAGTGTTGATGTGCAGCATTGAAAGTATAATTTTCACTTTTTTTTGTGGCAGTTATCTCTTCTCCTATCTGTAGATATTTGTGCTTCTTCAGATTTCTGTTGTTTTGCTTTTGCTAAACAAACTTTGCTGTTATCAATCATCTTGTCAATGTCTATCATGAGAGGTTTTCTAGGTTGTGCTTTTAGGAATAGAATTCAGTCTTTAGGTATTTGTTTTTTTAACTTTACTAAATAATAAATGCAATAGTGTTTCCCATAGTGGTTGAACTGACTTATATTTCATCCAGAAGTGTGTAATGCTTAATGCAGTTAACAAACTTCAAAACAATCAGATACTTAAAATTTTCACTAATCCATTAAGATGTAAAATAATGTCACTGTGGTTTCAGTTTGCAATTTCCTGGCTTCTGATGATCATTGGCATCTTTTTCTATCTTAACTGACAATTCATAATTCCTGTTTTGAAAAGTTTGGTCAAGATTTCTGCTAATTTTCCTTTTGGGTTGCTTGTCTTTCTTTTTTCTCTCTCTCATTGGTTTGTAAGAGCTCCTACTACAATTTGGGTGTCACTTTTTATTGGTTATATGTATTGCAAATATCTCCCTCCTGTTTAAGAAGCATCTCTTCATTTTCTGTGTAGAGTTCTTGATGGACGGAATTTATCAATCTCTTCTTTTAAAATTTGATGCTGAATTTTGTGAATTTCTCTTGGAATTCTAGCTTTTTTGGCTACCGTATATATCTTGAAGCCTTGTAATTAAGCACTTACAATTTTAGAAATTTTCTATATTTCTGCTAATTTGACTCTCCTATCATTGTTGTAGTTACTGTCTTTATCTCTGAATGTTTTTTGCCTTAAATTTAATGATAGGAGAGTCAAATTAGTAAGAATCCAGCAAATAGGAAGATGGTCCCATGGACTTTCTTTTTGATTGATTTTTGCTGAGTATGCCTTTTTATCCCTTTACCTTCAAACTCTCTGTACCCTTGTATTTTAAGTATGTCTCATGCAAACAGTATATGCTTGCATTTTCTTTGTATTGTAAAGAACATATTTAGTCCATTTACATTTATTGTGATTAATGATATATTTGTATTCATTTTTACCACCTTGTTTCTTGTCTTCTAGTTGTTTTTTCTCCCTCTACTCTTCCTTTGCTCTTTTGTTGAGTGTTTCTCCCGCTCATTGCATTTTTTAACTCTATCACTTGGTAAAGAATCCACCTCTTTTTTAGTAGTAATGTTAAGGTTTTTGCATGCATATTTTACAAAGCCCAGAGCAGATCAATATCTTTATCTTTCTCCTAAAGTTTAGGTTACTCTAAATACAGTCACCCTCCCAATTGTAATTTTTTTCAGCATAGTATCTCTCTATATCTTTAAGTCCTCAAAATAACATCGCTATTTATAACAAATTGATTCTTGCTTAAGTGTAATTTTAACTATAAATCCATATTGTAAGACAGATTTCTTACTGTGAAACAAGGAAACTTAGTTCTGAAACAGATCTTGCTGGTCATTAGCAGCCAGAAAGAACTACCAACTTTTTTTGTAAAGTATTAATTAGAAACAAAGCAGAAATATCCTAGTGTGGCATCAAATAAACAAAAGGGGGGTGATTCAAGAATAAGAATTTCTTACCAAAATCTTGAGCCCTTAAAATAGGCTCATGTTTCAAGTGGGTAATTTGATTTATTGAAAAATATTAACAGAGAATTAACCGGTAGTCTTTAGTACCTTACAGCTTGGGACAATATTGAAATGTCCTGTTCGGAGACATTACGCCACGCTGGTCAGGACCGTGGACTCTAAAATCAGGCGAGCCTGGCTTTGAAGCCTTTACTCTTTCGTTTGACCTCTCTAAGCCTTAGCTTCCTGTTCGGAAAGTGGGGATAATATTAGAACCTACGTCATAGGGCTGTCGTGAGAATTGACAACACTGTACTTAACAAGATCGACGCATACTTACCACAGTTTATGACATATTGTGAGAGCTCAGAATAATTGCCTCGTTGCTGTGGTGACTCAGTACTGTTTGTCCAGGATGAAGCGACACAGCGAACACCTTCAACTCTGCAGCAGCTGGCGGGGGGCTGGGGCTGGCTCTCGTAATCCCAAGGGGGTGATGAAGGGTGCCCCAAAAGATGTTGGGAAATTCCCCAAACATCCTTGGAACAGAAGTGTTTTCAATCCACAAAACAAAATCCCCGTATTCAGAGACACTGTGCCAGGAAGGGAGAGAAAGGCTGAAGGGACTTGCAAACTAACAGCTAGGCCGCATCCCAGCTGCCAAGCGGTGGAAGCCGCGCCTGGGGGACAGGCGAGGCCGCGTCCTGTTCTTCACGGAGTCAACGCGAGGCAAAGGAAGGGAGTGAATTTCCTTTGTATCTGTGGTTGGATGGCAAGGGTAAGTTTGAACAAAATATGTGGTAAGAAATAAAGGGCCTAAACTGTGTTTAATGGCAGAGATGCTAAAAGCATGGCAGTGTGTGTGCACCCGCAGTGCAACTCGACCCAGGCTGCAGGGGACGGAGCCTGTAATAAATCCTCGGGGCTGGCCTTTGCATTCGCTTTAGCTGATACCGAGTGTCTCATTTCTACAAAGTAAATCACAGTGGCTTTGGTACTTTATTTCCTATCTTGTATATAAGTAAACTGTGGGATCAATGGGGAGGTAGAATCAATCTGCTATTTATTACCTTGAAATGTGACACCCTATTTTAAGTGCCCCGTTCCCTTATGACTTCACTTGAGAATGGTATTATGTCCAAACAGTATAGAAACCAGCTTTACTGCTCCTGCGTTTCTTACTTCAGCCTGGATGGATTTATACTGTATGTAACTTTCAGAACCTAAATAAGTTACTTAGTGGATTTTGAAACAAGCATGTAAACGAGGAAGAGTCATTTGGGGTTTGGGGGGTCTTAAATCTTAGCAGAATGCACTCATGACCAGACCATTTTTTTCATTAAAAAAAAAAAAAAGAAAGAAAGAAACCGTGCAGGACTCCCATTGACCCACCAATCATGGCTCAACGTTCCAAAGAAAATAAATAAAAATCTCGTGTCCAGGGAAAAGAGTTAGGCTTCATGGGGCTTCTGTCATCTTGTCATTACACTTTGCAAAGAAACCTTGGCCTCTAATTTATGGGTTTCAGGAAGAATGCCTCCTCACACTGCTGGGAGGTTGAAAGGGCAAGAGATCTGATGTATATCAGGAAGGTTAAACCTAATCTTCGTGACCTGCCACCCGGTTTTCCTGATTAAAACACGGGGGGGGGGGCAGCAAAGACCGTCTCTCTAAACACTATCTGTATCTCTGTCCTGGATCTTAGTCTTAGGTCTTGGTTTATTTCAAAACGGTCATTATTTGGGTTGGTGGCGACTACACAAACCGTCTGTAGCAAGTGTGATAAAACATTTTTAAATGCCCCAAACTGAATTAGATGAAATTGAAGAGAAACTGACAGTAATGAAAAGCTGGTGACAACCTTGATCCCCATAAATTTGTATTTTATTAGGGCTTAAACTTAAGGTTAACCAGAAAGAGAAGGAAAGAAGGAGACTAAAATCTTAAAGGTGGTCCAAGGAAGATCATAGCAACACCACGTACCTCCCCTGCCACGGTGACAGTGAAGCCTGCCCGCCTTCCTCCCTTCCTCTCCCTGTCCCTGTCCCTGTCCCTGTCCCTCTCCCTCTCCCTGCCCCTCTCCCTCTTTATAAACATGCACTCACCATTATGTGTATCTTCTTAAACCTTTCATGCTCAACAGAGTCTTATGGAATTCATTCAGGCCTTTTTAGAAGACAAATACAAGAAGGAAAGATTTTTTTTTATAAAAGTAAATTAATAGTAATTAATCCTCTAATGTTTTCCGGTGCAGCTCACCTCAGCCTTTCCTTACCCTTCGTAAAGCTTGAACTGTACATCCTAAGCCTTTGGCATCATAGCCAACGGGCCAAGGCCTGCAGACAAAGCCTGAATTCAAAGGGCACTAATGTATACGCTGTGATGGAACCTACACCAGGGCATGATCGTGCGTGGTGAGCGTGTGTGTGTGTGTGTGTGTGTGTGTGTGTGTGTGTTGGGGGGGGAGATTTCTCCTTTCCTCTTTGTCCCTTCAGACACCAAAAGCTTGCCTAAAACAGCTAATGTGTTCTGGGATTTATAGGAAAATTTATTCTCTTAAAGATAAAATAAAATTTTACACTGTATACAGCCTAGGACAGACTCTGAGAATAAATGTAATTCTCCTAAATTATAAGGAACCATAAATTCTGGGTAGGTTCTTGTACCATTGCCATGTAACCTTGAGTCAACCTGGAAATCACAAGGGACTTTTGATTATAAACAATAAAGTTCGAGAGGGACTTGTATCCAGAGGGACCCAACTCATAGGTTTACTTAAAGACAGAAGGAGGCAGGGGGGTGGGGAGATGGAGAGCGAATGAAGACAGGGAAACTATTCATTTCTCATCATAGCCGGCCAACATTAATTAAAACATCATTGCAAATGTATATCAGCGAGGAAACTTCTGGCTCAGGCGGCATGTGCCTATACGATCATAAAGATATCTCGGTTATTTATCTGCTGTGTGGATCTTACGCTTGGCCTCGGTGCGCGAGCCCCTCCGCCTCCCTCGCCGCCCTGGTTTTATTGCAGGAGCTCTGTATGTTCCCGCGAAGGGAGGGAAACATATGGGCCTCTGTTTGAACTTCTGTAATGAATCCTTCCAATATACTATTTCCTTCAGAAGTTATTTCTGATTTTATTGCAGTCTGTTTATGTATTCTCTGCAGCGACCCCTTGGACAATATTTGTGTTCGTGAAATGGCTTTGAAGGGTCCTCGCCCCTGAGAAATTGCCCATCGACGGGGCGTGCCAACGATTTAGGGCGCTCCGGTGTGGCTGGGCCCCTGTGCAGAGGGGCGGGCATGCTTCCTTCCCAGAGCAGGACCCCTTCCTGTTGTTGTTTGGGCTTGTTTTCCTCCCACTGAACACTCTGCCAGAGTCCCCTTCCCTCCTCTCCAGTGAACACACCAGAGGCTCGAAGCTGAAGGAAGGCCCAGGTGCCAGGTGGGGCCCACAGTCGCGTTTGGGTAGACACGCACAGTCAAAAATCATTTCAAAAGAATTTGTTAATGTTTAAAAAATTAAAAGTTTTCATATAAAAATCTGGCTTATGGAACAGTTGATGGATATTTTCCCCCTGACCATGGCAACCATGGTGTAAAGATGTTTCTCTTAAAAACCTAGAAAACACTGGCAAGCTGTGCCCGCCTTCCCACCTGGCAGCCAACCCCATCCTGCCCATTGGAAGGGATTCAGGCGCCAGCCCGTTGTTTAGGCCAGTTGGTTGCAATCACTGAAGTGCCTGCCTGGCCGCCTCGTAGGCACTGAATTTGCCACCTGAGATGCCCAGTTGCATAGACAAGGTTTGCTTGGTTTTGAACCGGCAGGAAACGAAGCACTGTGTTTCTGAATTTCAGTTAGGTCCATGCTTCCTTAGACGTGCTTGGAGTCCCCTTCCAGGCACGCCTCCCTCTCCTGGAAGGATTTTATTGTAATCATTAGAAATAAGTTAGTCATCTTTGCCGCCCCCAAACCCCAGTCCTGCCGTCCGGAACCGGGCGTTACGCCTGCTCTGTGGGTCCGTGAACGCGGAGGGAGACTGTTGGAGAGGCGACAGAAGGTACACCTGGCGGGGGTGTGAAAGGCATTACTTGAGGCTCCGTTCTAGAATTCTCTCCCTCCTCTTGGCCTGGTGGTGGCAGCTGGATCTCCCTGCCGTCGCTCACTCCCCTGAAACCCAACAACAGGGATTGACCTGAGGAGGCCTGCAATGCATATTTCTTGGATAAATTAATTAGTTGATGAAATTTTAATAACGGCAGCTAACTCTTATTGAGCATGTATGAAATGCCAGGCGCTTATATCTAAGTACTTTACGTGAATTAACTCAAAATTTCATTCCTACTTTACAAGTGAGAAAACCAAGACAAAGATTTTTGCCTGACTTTGGTTACCTGAAGCGAGACTCTCCTCCCACCTCCTGCCCCGCAGGCCTCCTAAGTGTTTAAACGTCTTCCTCTAGCCCAAGATGGCACGCAGGGTTTAGGCCACTTTTCAAGTCCCTCTGCTCCCTGGCTTCATGGTGCTCCAGCCCCCGAATTCAATCTGTTTCCAGTAACACATAACCCCTCACCCATTCCTGCCTTTGTGCCTCGGCTTTGGTTGACGTCTTTGGCCTAGAATGATTTTCCTTCTTTCTCTCCAAACCTTGGTCACCTGGATACCGAGCACTCGTCCCTGTGTCCGAGGACCTCCTTCCTGAATGAGAGGATCCGCTGGCCTCTTTTCCTCTGAACTGCAAGACGTTTACAGCACCCCCAGGCCATCTGGCCTTTCACTGTGCTCGGTCCTGAGCTGGAGGCAGCTCACACGGCTCGCAAGAGAGCCTACTGGCCATCTCTTCCCAAATCTCCCTTCAGCGATGTCCCTTTGGTAGCTTACACCTGGCCGTGTCCATGTGGAGAGTATTTACACCACAATGAATGCTACAGGGGTCTTTGCACCCCTGTGAGTAGCTGTTCCACATTTACCAGCACAACACTGATTATGTCTGCCCATAACTGTCTGCCGTGAACAGGATGGAATGTTCGTGTCCCCCCCAAATTAATCTGTTGAAAATCTAACCCCCAGTGTGCTGGTGGCAGGAGGTGGGGGTCTTTGGAAGGTGGTAAGGTCATGAAAGTAGAGCCCTGATAAATGGGAGTAGAGGCCTCACAAAAGAGCCTCAGGAGAGGCCACGGGTCCCTTTTCTTCTAAAGGAAGACGCAAGGAGAAATTGGTCATCTGCAGCCCAGAAGTGGGCCCTCGCCAGAATCCAACCATGCTGGTTTCCTTATCTCAGAGAGTCGGCCTCCAGGAATGTGAGAAATGAAGTTCTGTTGTTTATAAGCGACCAGCCTATGGTAATTTGTTGTAGCAGCCTGAACTAACCAAAACACTATCTATCCTTCTGTATCTCTATCCTGTGCCTCGCACTGAGTGTGGCACATGGTAGGCCTCCAATAATTGAATAAATGTATGCTGAATGCTATCATGTGTTTGTAACATTTTCTCCCAAGGTTAAATCACCATCAAAGCAGGAAAACGTGTGTTAAGCTCTCCACAGTGCCTAATAGTAAGGGGCACATAGTAGGTGGTCAATGAAAACTATCGATTGATTCCAAAAAGGAATTTAATATTCTGCAGTTTTAAGCAGGAAATCTGCTTTATTTTCTTTATGTTTGGCAATACCCAGATACTCAAACCTGAGATGGGAAGGACAGTTTTAAAGTTCTTTAAAATAAACCAAAATCCTCTTTAAGTAGTATCTTTAAAATCTTTGAACATCCCAACAAGGTTTCTTCTATGCCCAGCTATGATCGCCTAAGGTGGGGTCGCCTTCTTTAGTTGCAGGCTGGGCTTGATGCAAAGTTTCCATGCAAAGCCTTGCCTGCTCTGGAGGGTTTATTAATCTTAGCAACTGGGAATGAGGCCAGCAGCTAGGGCTGCAGGTGAGGGCCGGGGGTCCCCTCCCTGTCCTCGCAGACTCAGGCAAGGCTTGGCCAGCTGCAGAGGTGGAGGAGAGGCAACTCTCCCATGCAAGGCCTGTGTCCAGTCCAGACCCCACACCTGGCCACACGGGGAAGTGGTGGGCGGCTGTCCCTTGGAGAGGCCACTTGCCTTTAATATTTTGCATGAGGACTCTTTCTTTAATGTTTTCCCATGATGTATGGAATGTGCAGTTTATGAAAGAAGCAATTAAGGGGGCGGAACCTGTAAATCAGGCTGATATTTAAAAGTATGCTCATTTTCTGCTGTGCCATTATAATTATTCCACTCAAGCGCTTCCCACCCCCTCCTCCCAATCCCAGTGGTTCCTCGGGGGTGCAGGGCTCCTGGTTCCAATGCTTCCCTTCCCTCACCCCCACCCCGTGTACATGAGCTTTGCAGATACCCTAACCCAGGCTGCTTCTGCAGTGGGTAAAGTTGGCCTGCCTGGGCCTTTCACCATAACTGTCATCGTCAGTCTCTGCATGTTTCATTCTTCAAAGTTTATAAATCTATCTACCTCCACGAGGTCATCAAACCTTCAACATTTTCTCAAATCTTGTACTATAGACAGGTCTTTATCAGAAAATCCTGGGTGCTGTTTAAATAGTAAGGGCTTTGGGGGTGGAGGGAGCCTTCCAAAGTTCATCACTTTCCAAAAGCAGAGCCCTAAGGAAGTTATGTGACCCCTGAGCCACAGAAAAACAATATAGGGACAATCCTACCTTCACAAGACGTCAATTACAGCATTTAAACAAAATCATGTGCTTGTACTTTTATTAGTTGGGATAGGTAATGGGAAGGCCATACACACTTCAAAGTTTCAGTGGCTTAACCAAATGCAAGCTGATTTCTTATTCACATAGATTCCAATTGAGTTTGGTGGGTGGCCTTCCATGCGGTGACTCAGGGACCCAGGCTGCTTCCAACTAATTATTTCCCCATATCCTAGGGCCTTGGAGTTCCCCCAGGCAGATGAGGGGACAGAGGATATTCGGATCAGGCCTGAAATTGGGCATATTGTTCCCACTTGCATTCCACCAGCCAGATCAGCCACTTGGCCCCCCTCACTGCAGAGGAGGCTCGCAAGTGCTGTTTTGCTATGACACCAGGAAGAGAAGAAACTGGGACTAAGTAAACATGAAGCATTGTCTCCATCACAGCATCCAAAAAGTGTGAGCTTCTCTCTTCTCATCTGCAAATGGCTAAGCAATAGCTCAAGGGCCCAAGGTGACACAGCCATGAGGCAGTGAAGCTGCACTCAGGCCCAGGTCACCTGACTCCCGGAGACTTTGCTCCCTGCGCGCTCTCACAGGGAGACCAGGAGGTTTCATTTTGTGTACAAACTCTAACCGGTTGTCAGTGGGAAGGGAGTGCTGGGTGGAGGGTGTGTGCTCTCCTGTGTCCTGCCAGTTTTATCCATCACGACACAGTCTGAGAGAGGGCATCCTCTGAAAGGAAAAGCTCCCAACAGCTATCTGCTGTTGTACATAGACTTGACCTCTGTTTCATGGACGTCTGATGGACGCTTACTGGAAACCCAGCAGTGGCAGTCCCTCTAACAAGGTGGTCCCATGCAGTGGAGAGAAGGAGCCTTAGAATTGGGTAACCCTGGCTGGAATAACAGCTCTGTTGTGTGCTAACTTCATCATCTCTAACTATTCACCCCTCGGAAGCCCGGCTTCCTCACCAGTGAAATGGGGACAATATGTATGGTGCCCGATGGTTGCTGTGAGGTTTAAATGAGACAAAGCATGTATATTTCATAGACAGGCCTTTGTGTTCAGTCAGAAGTACTGGAGGCGGAGAGGTGTGGCCGTCTGAGTGCCCCTTCACCCTGTGCTTTGTCCTAAGGTGGCGTCAAGATTCTCCAGGCTGCTGGTTAATAGGGTTCAGTTTAAGAGTTTGTCCAACATTTATTCAGCCGATACGTGCTAAGAGCCTGTGTGTATCGAGCGCTGTGCCATGTGCTGGGACAGGGGCAAGTGGAGGAAGCAGGACCGCGGTCCCCCAGAGCTCAGAGTGGGAGGGGCGCTGGGCGGGCCACCAGACATTGTCTTGAGCGGTGCCACTCCTCATCCCGGGACAGCCCCAGGTCAGGGCTCAAGCGCCCTGGTTCTGGGCCCCACTAGGGCTCCAACTTGCCAGGTGACCTTGGCCAGGTCGCTTCATTCCTGCAGCCTGTGCTTCCACGTCCAAGGTGGGCCTTAGCCTCCTGTTCTCGGAAGGTGGTTGCCAGGACCACAGGGAAACTTCTCTCTGTGGGAAGAGCTTTGGAAGGAAAGACTCCTGGGAAGAAAAGGGATTCAGAAGGCTCAGGTGGCCCCCTAACACATTCTTTTGCTGTAGGGTTATTATTGTTGTTGTTGTTATTTTAGCAGAATTTCCAGCAAGGCGCCCCCTCGGAGAGTAAGCAGATTAGCTCTGCCCTCCCGCCGGCTGGAAGTCCTGCAGCAGTAAGGCCTGCGATAGAATTGCTGCTCCAAGTAGGTTTTCCTTAGCTGTGTGGGCAGACCCTCCACCCCTGGCCTGGTCGTCCCACCTTTTCCCATGAAGGCCACCTCCCAGCTGGCACTGAGCTGCCGGGGAGCTGAAGATGGGGTGTGGGGGGGGGGTTCTTTTATAAAGAGGCTCTGCTGAGAACTCATCTGCAGAGCATTAGCTGGGCTTATGGGCGCTCAAGGGAGATCAAAACATAGCACTTCGCGGGCATGGTCTGCAAACAGTGACAATCACAGCCGCAGCAGCAACAATTCTATAAATAGCTCCTAAGTCCTCACTCCTCCTCTGCCCAAGTTTCAGGTCCCTGTCTTACTCGCTGTCGTGACTCAGCGAGGTGAGTAAAGCAGTGTTCCTTCAGGAGCACTGTCTCACGAGTCCCCAGGACAGAGCGTAGGTGACACAGTGGTTGTCATTTACAGAGCACTTATCTGAACTCAGCATGTTCTAACACTTTGTGTCTTAACCATATAATATCCTACAACACTCTTATTTTGCAAATTCAGAAAGCAGGGCACAGAAAGGAGATGTGATTAGCTAGCCCACCAACCAGCCGGAGGCAAGCTGGTAAATCGCAGAGGAGTCTGGCTCAGAGCCGCGCTGCGTTGTCCACCCGGGCTCTCTGTCCATCTGAGGACATCTGCCTCTGCCATTTGCTTTCTGGAGGGGAGGGACTGTCCTGGGTCTCCTTTCGTAGCAACTCTTAGCTGTGCAGCAAGAATATCTGCCATTTTTCCCCAGTGACTAACATGTACCTTTTGAAGGCACTTTCTAATGGGTGCATCTCACTTTCCTTCCCCTGCTTTACCCCTGCAGAGCTGGGTGGGGGGGTAAGTATCTCCATCTCACAGGCTCTGCAGCAACGTTAGTCTCGGTTCCCTCGGGGTCTTGTTCAGAGGCAGATCCTGCTTCTGCGGGTCTGGGGAGGGCCCAGGAGTTTCTGATCTGCCTCCCGGTGCTGCTGAGGCAGCAGGTGCTCTGGGGCCACAGCGCGGGGAGTAAAGTTGCCTCTCAGTCGCCCTCGCCATGCCTCCTGGTGCCGCATTCCGTGTGCGGCCTCCGTCAGGCTCAGAGGCTCCCTGACGCTTCCCTGAAATCCAGCTCCTGCCCGGTCAAGCGGGTCCAGCCAGTGGGGACAGGCTTGCCGACCGAGTCAGGAGAGCCAGCATGCCCCTCCTGGGAACGCGGGGGCAACCAGAGCCAGAATACTAAGTGCCTGTGCCCTCGGGGCTGTCACAGTGCCGGTTCTCATCTCCTGGGAGAGCCCTTTCCACTTTGGGTCATCACTCTACGGGGCACGTGGGCACGTCCAGCCCAGCTCAGATTTTAATCCTTCCTGAGGTAATTGGCCTCAGCAAGGTGAGGGCTGGGCATTTACACAGCCTGGGAGGCTGGCCCTCCCCTTGCCTCATGCCTCAGACAGAGCTCGCTTTATTTCTGGTTTTATGGGGTACATTTATTGTTGGCCTTTGGGTTGTTGGTGTCTCCTATGCCCAGTGTGGGGGTTTTATGTGGATACTAAGTACGATTGCCCTTTAGAAAGGTTTTGTTTTTAATTAAGCTTTTTTTTTTTTTCTCTCCAGTTGAGCTTGGGGCTTCTGCATTTTAGTGCTTTAAAAATAAACATTTACAATCAGTTTTTATTAATCTTTATTATTATATATCCATAATCAGCTCCATGGGTGAAACGGGCTGATCACCCCAAAGCCTCTGCCCTCTCTTCATAGGAAAGGTCTCTGTATTTCCCATAGGAGACATGGATTCACCCGGTGGCAGATGGTGGGGGCAGACATATAGATCTCCCTGCACGCAGAAAGGTCTGCTACCCGCCTCACACAGCCTCTCTGTTATAGGAGTTCCCGGTGACAAAGGCCTGCGTCTTCTCTCTCTCTGCCTCCAGTCCAGCTCCAGACAGACAGGCATGCCCTCCTCAAGGCTTCTCTGGTCCCCACTCACTCACCACATTCCTGCATCTCCAGATCACCTAAGAGTTTTGCAATTTCTTCTGTCCTGTGCCAGTTTGGGGTTGCATTTTACCTGTTTCCCTCTCCCTCACAAGGTTCCAACACTCCTTCATGCAGTTATTCAACAAAAACTTGTTGAGAATTGACTGTCAGATTCCATCAAGATGCTGAAGCTACAGGGACAACCACAGCAAGCTCACTCTACCCTCATGGAGTTTATCATTTCACCTAATTAATTATTAAATACAATGATGGGCAATTACAATAATGGCCGCCTGACCCATCTGGAATTATGCATTTCTCAAGGCCAGAACCAAGTTTTATCTCTTTGAGCTACGGGATGATTTTGGGCTTCCTATAGAATAAGACATCATGATACAATTGACAGCCCCCTGGGGCAGCTTGCTGGTAGCCCCTTCTCTCACACAATCAGAGGCAGTGGATTCACCCTGGTCCCTCCTCGTCTCTTACTCCCTGTGCCAAATACGTGCTGTGTGCTCTCAGCTCATTCTCCTCTGTCTGTAGGCTCCATACTCTGAGGCCGAACACCTGCAAACCCTATCACAAGCCTTCCCTTGCCTACTGAGTTCTAGCTAGGTCCTGCCAGGAGGCAGCGTTCTCAACAGGTTAGGGGCAGAGAGAAGCTAGAGCTCGCCCACTCTTCATGCCACTTCTGCAAACAGTAGTGGAGGTGACTCTTGCGCAACATTGATATTCGGGTTCCAGCAGCATCTTGGCAGCAGCTCCACTGGTATCCACATCCATAGCATCACCGGTTAGTTCCTGAAGCTCATGCTTCCGGCAACATGAGCAGTGAACTTTGGTTCAGGGACTTCATCCCAGAGGCAATAGCAGGTTCTCAGTCTCTGGGTAACACCCATTTCCTGTTTTGATAGTTCAGCTCATCCAAGACTGTGTAACCAATACTCTGAATGAAATCCCTCTCAGCTTAAAAATCTAGAGCGGTTCCTGTTTTCCTGACAGGATAGAGACTGATAAATGCGTGACCGCCACTATCGTTTGGCCATCTACTCACCAGTTCCTATTACATATATTTCTTAAGCATCTTCAGGTCCGCCTTTCCTCCATCCCCACTGTCTTTCCCGTGTACTTGGTCTGAAATGTATGCTCTGGACTATTGCTAGTGCAACTCAAATGGCATTCCCTAAGTGCTGGTTTCTCTCTCTCCTCTTTTTGTATCTCTCTCTTCCCACCTATCTTTGCAATTTTTATGTAAATCTGGAACTGTTTTAAAATATAAAGTTGAATTTATAAAATGAAATTAAGATTTTTTTGAGACGTACAAAAACTAGGAGGGAACTTATACTATAAGGAATGTTAAAGGAAGTTCTTAAGGCAGAAAGAAGATGATACTAAATGGAAATAAAGACCTACACAAAGGAATGAAGAGTTCTACCATGGTAACTATAAGGATAAATAAAATTTTTCATGTTACTTAAATATCTCTGAACAAAACTAACTCTTTAAGTGAAAACTGATAACAGTGTGGTATAAAGTTTGTAACATATATACAAATAAAATGTATGGCAACAATAGCATAATGAATGAGAATGGAGAAATGAAAGTATATTTTCAAAAGTTTTTTTTTTTTAATGCTACATGAGTTGGTATAATATTACTTAAAGGTAGATAGTGATAAAAGTAAAAAAAAAGATACCATAAAGTCTAAAGAAACCACTAAAATTACAAAATAGTTATAGTTAATAAACAAAGATAAAATAGGAACCATTATAAAATATATAACACAAAAGTACTCAAGAAAGGAGAAAAGGGGGACAATGAATAAATGAAACAAATAGAAAGCCAATAACAAGACGATATATTTATATCTAACTATGTTAATAATCATATTAAATGTAAATGGCCTAAATATTCCAATTAAAAGGCAGAGATTGCTAGGTTGAATGAACAAGCAAGAACTCAACTATATGCTGCCTACAATAAACACACTTTAAATATAAAGACATAAAAAGATTAAAAACAAAAGGATACAAAATATATGCTATGCTAACATTGATAAAAAGAAAGCTGGAGTGGTTAAATTAATACCAGGCAAAGTAAATTTCAGAGCTAAGAATATTACTAAACACAAAGAAAGTACTTTTGTAACAATAATGGGATAATTTCATTAAGAGGACTTAATCCGTTTATACGCTTGGTAGTAGAGCTTCAAAGTCGATAAAGCAAAAACTGATAAAACTGCGCAAAGAAATAGAGAATTTACAATTACATTTGGCGATTTCACTAACCTTTAATAATTGATATAACAAATAGAAAATCAGTAAGGATATAAAAGGCTTCAACAGCATTACCAACCAACTTGATCTAGTTGATATTTATAGAAAGCTGTCCAACAAAAGCAAGAATGCACATTGTTTTCCAGTGCATGTGGAACATTTAGCAACACAAACCATTGTCTCGCCAAACTGGCTGACTGACAGATTAGCACACAAATTCTGAGTGCCTGTGGCTTTGTGTCATCCTTCATCCTGACCCCTGGGCATGAAATACTCTTCTTATCCATACCTACCTACCTGGCTAACTCCTATTTATCTTTCAGAACTGCTCAGCCATTACCTCCTTTGTGAAGCTTTCCTCAATTGCCTCAAAGAAATTCCTTTCTACCCTGCATGACTGTAATACTTTGCACATACATTCATCCTTGCTTGTATCATAGTATGTTGAATTAGGTCCTTTTTTGTTGAATTATATGCATAGTTTTTGTGCTTCTCCCACTAGATTACAAAGACGAGATTTAAGATTAAAATTACATTGTTATAATTAATGGCATGCTATAATTTATTAGCAGTGGCTATTGTTTACTAACTACCTATTCTGTGCAGAGCACTAGCATGCATTTTTTTTTAATGTAGAGACAATTTTAAGAAACATTTATTTAATAACTATTATGTGCAAGACATTGACATACTACATAGAAAATAGCCCCCAAAGTACATTTGGAAGGAGGTCTTCAGAAGATATGATGACCCTGCTAAATGACCTTTATTTAGCAAATTCACAAATGACTGCAATTTTTCAAATCAACCCAGGCAGCATAAGGATGGCATTTGTCCTCACACAATAAGGAAAGCATCTGAGTTTGAAGAAACATATAGTTATTTACCATCTTTCTTCAACTTTTACTTCCAATATCACTTCAAGGCAGGGGTGTCGACTATGTGCTGGTGTAGACACTCTCCTCGGTGGCCCTAATCAGAACTGTCTCCCAGGGAGAGAGCTAATGAAGCAAGAACCATCCTCTGACCTCTTGTGCCATCAATGAGAATAAATTACCCTATTCAACGGGGAGGAATATTTTTCATTCATTGATTCTTGCAGCCATCCAATAATCTGGATTGCCTCTTACACTTAATCTTCCACTTCCGAAGGAGAAACTGTCCTCACAAAGCGACACCCACTGTGCATCTCACAAACTTTGTGTTTGATTTATCTGTGGCAAGCCAAGGAGAAAAACCAGATTTTTCATCAAGCATGCCCTTAAATTGTCTGACTCCTTGTCAACAGCAGTATTCTCACAAGGGAAAATCAGTGATTTGATATAGGACGCAGGCCGGACTGCTTAGCCACGTGATCCTAATGTCCTTTCTGAATAGGTAGCCAAAATGTTCGATTCACTTTTCTTGCTGCCTAAGTCCTAGATTATTGGACTAGAAATGAAAACCATTTTTCTTCCTCAGTCAGGGAGAAAGAAAAATGTTGTCTAAGGCATTGTACGGAACAGATCATAGTGGGAAGGTGTTTAGGAAAATGCCCAAGGCGGGCAGTCACCGCGCAATACCTAGAAGGCAGAACGTGATCGTCACGGCGAGACGACCATGGCTTTCTGACGATGACACCGTGAGGGTTTGCCACTTAGGCAATTAGCGAAAGGACATGTAAGCTGGCATCTTGGAAGGCCAGGGGACATTAACACCTGCCAGGTGTGCCGAGTGTCTACTTCAGTTGGGTTCTTGTGTGACAGGACCTTCTGAGAAACGCTTTCCTTTGTAAATTCATGGCCCCTGAGGAGCTGGGTCTGATGGTCCCAGGAGCACATCAGGCGCTTGGGACCCTGAACTTCCAAACCGAAAGCCCTGTGGTGGGCGGAGCACAGTGCAAACCAGCCCAAAGTGTTCAAATCAAGGTCAAGTTTGAGAAAGCTCTAGCCGGGGTAGTTTCCTTCTTTGTTTCCTCTCTATAGACAGACTATTTGGACAGATCCTTTCCACCAATAACGTGTTCAGTAGATGATAATTAGACTGTTCCCCATTTATAATTCCAACTGGAACTCCAGCTTGATATTATAGTTAACCCGTATCAGCTTGTCGTGGTGAATATATAAACTAAATATTTCAAGAAAATTCTCACTGTTTCAAGCACTTCAAAACTTGAAGTTATAAAGTTTAAAGTTATAGCGTATTTTTACCAATTCATAAAAATAGTCTTCGACGGCAACTACCTGAATATTCTCTACTTGTGAGGTTTGGGGCAGACCTCAGATGACTCTACTCCAAGCGGGTTTATTTTAAACCATACTAAAATGCGGGTTTTTCCTCACTGAGGCTGTACTCCCCACAATCCATTTAGACCAGTGAGGTTCGAAAACAAAATAATCCTTCAGAGCCATCACCCCCGCCTGACGCTAGCGTGGCGACGAGCTCACGGGGACCTGCCAGCCAAGGGAGCATCTGGCTGTCAGGGACCTTCTGCTCTGAGGCAAACACACTGACACCTCATGGCAGGAAGTTTAAGGACAAATCAGAACACACACAGTGAGAATCTGCGGAGGACACTTCTAATTCTCATTTTCCAAGTAATTGTTTTCCTGAATGACAACATTAGTATAAAAGTTTTCACATAGAACAGAAATAGGGAAGCAGAATCTAAAAGTCTCGCACTGACCTACCACCCCTCTATCACCAGCGACTAAAAGATGTTCTCATGTGTGTGTGCGTCTGTGTGTACATACACCTAGTGAATATGTATGTATATAGTGAACATGCGTGCACACATATAGACACAAGCATATTTTTTGTTTTTGTTTTTTATTAAAAAACTGCAAGCTCTCTCTCATCATTGATGTTTCTATCTCTCTCTCTCCCTCTTCTTTCCTCTCTCTGAAATCAATAAAGATATATTTAAAAAAAAGCCCGGCTGGGCATGGCTCAGTGGTTGAGCATCGACCTAGGATCCAGGCGATTGGGGTTCGATTCCCGATCAGGGCACATGCCCGGGTTGCGGGCTCGATCAATGACTCTCTCATCATTGATGTTTCTATCTCTCTCTCTTCCTCTCCTTTCCTCTCTCTGAAATCAATAAAGATATATTTAAAAAAAAATAAAATAAAATAAAAAATAAAACAGTGTCAGGGGTTCAAGTATGACCTCTGGCCTCCCCGGGGAAGTAACCGGGTGGCACAGGACGACTGCCACCTCCCAGTCTGCCAGTCTGACCTGGGGCCGCCATCCAGCGGAGAGTGAGTCAGAGTGGCGGGAGAGGGGAAGGAAGGGGAAGGAACCGGCCTTTTTCTGGTTTGCGTTTTCTGTCTTTGTCAGTGAACACAGTGGAAATGGGTTACGTTAGCTCAAAAAAGACGCAAGTCCCTTCTGCACTAATTGTGTTTCAGCGCTGAGAGGGAGATGGGATTTCGCGTCTCTGTTGGCCTCCACTATTAGCGGAGAAGGAGCCAGGGAATTTTTTCAGTAGAGGCTCTTCTGTAAAGAGAGCGGGGAGACAATAGGGCGCTGTCACAGCCAGCTGATATCTACCTTTGATCAGCCAAATGAATGTTGCAGGCATTTCTTATAGAAAGGAGATTGCTTATCGATCTATATCAAAATATGCATGCTAATCCCGGGCAGCAGAGAGTATTTTCAAGTGGAGTTAATAATCTGATTGCTGCCCTGTCTGGAGCAATTCTCTGAACTCGGAGCTCTAATCAGTCCAGGGTCTTGCAGTCAAATGTACTTTGCTGTTTAAATTTGGATTTGTGACATTGATTGAGGAGCCCTTGTAAAGGTGTTGACAAATCAAATTGTTTGTTCCAGTAGTGTTTTGCCAGAGATCAAGTCCAAAGTAATACGCAGTGAATTTGTTCATTACTAGTGGGGTGAAAGGAATGATAAAATTCACCTGCATCATTATCACAGACACGAGCCCAATAAAAGATATGTTCTGTCTGAAGAAAATGTAGTTTCGTGGGCGCTCCGGTGAGTTATACAGGGGGTGGCCCTTCTAGACCCGATGATATTAGATATGTGTTAAAAAAGATAAACAAATGAATTTATTCCATGTTAGAGATCAGAGCAATTTGTTTATTTTTTTGGAAATCAAACAAAAAATGGCTAGATAGATGCCCTGCATTATTTGAAGAAGCCCTTGGCCGCCAGACCTGTGTGGAGTAAGAGGCTTCATTCCCCAGAAGAAATGACAAAGGAGGAAGGCAGCTTGGTCCTCAAGGGGGGCCCTGCCCAAGGATTGCTGAGCCACCGTTACCTGTTCCCAGCAGGTGCCTGGAGCCAGCATGCGTGGAAGTAGGTCTCGATGCCCCTACATCTGCTGTGAGGTGACTTGGCAGGTTGGGTTGTCCCAGAAGCAGGCCCTGAGGCCAGGGTGGGGGACAGGAGGTTTGTTGTGGAGGTGGCAGGGGAGTAGGGGAGTGAGGCGAGGAAGGGACGGAATCCAGGTCAGGGTCACTAATGAGCAGGCCACTGCCGTGGTCACCTGGGACTCAGCCCTGCTGGGGACTCTGAAATAGCGGCAGGGGGGCGGGGAGGGAGTGGCCTGTGGGAGGGAGAAGCACGTCCTGGAGCAAGCACCTGGGCTCCCCCGAGGACGCCGAATTGCTGAGGGGCTGCTGCTTTTGCTAGCAACGCTGTTCGGGGCGGGAAGGACTGAGTGTGTGGGGACTGACTGATGTGGTTTTTTATTCTGCTTTTTCACATCTCCTTGCCACAATTAACAATAACACTGTTAATAACAATATTATCTGATAACATTGACTGTATTCCTTGCACGTGCCAAGCACTTTTGTGTGTGTTTAAATACACTATCTCAATGCTTTTTAATCTGCAGGTTGCAAGCCTTTAGTGGATCTAAAGTAACTTGCTGGGCCCTAGCTGGTTTGGCTCAGTGGTTAGAGCTTTGGCCCACGGACTGAAGGGTCCCGGGTTCGATTCCGGCCAAGGGCACATGCTTTGGTTGCAGGTTTGATCTCCAGCCCCAGGCTGGGGCACATGCAGGAGGCAACCAATCGATGTGTCTCTCACACATCATTGCTTCTTTTTCTCTCTCTTCCACTCTCTCGGAAAAGCAATGGAAAAATATCTTTGGGTGAGAATTAAAAATAATAATAATAAAATGAAATAAAATAAAATAAATGAAATGAAATAACTTACTGGGTTTCCTGTAAAATAGAAGACGACAGAACAGAATAGACTAGGATAGATTAGAGTGGAAATAGCAAAGGGTATAATCCATTGTAAGGATTACTTTTGTTTAATGAAAACTTTGTTTCAGTTGTGTGCCTGTGTGTGTGTGCACATGTACACACATTGGGTCACAGTGTAAAATACATTTCTCGCTCTGAGTCAAGGACAGTTAGAGATACACTGAATTTTCTCATTTAAGTCCTGTAGCAACTCTATGAGGTTGATGTTGCCACTCCCATTTCATTTCATAGGTGAGGCAATTGAAGTTCCAAAAGTTACGTAAACTGACACAAGTTCACACGGCAAGAAAGCGATGGAGCCAGGGTTGAAACTCAGCCCCAGGACGCTTGCTGCCCCAGTGGCAACCCCAACGTAGTCAACTCTTCGCAGCAAAGAAAACATAAACCCTGTGAGCTCCCAGAGAGCCTGCGCTGGGGAGCCTCGGAGACCATCTGCTCGCCCAGAAGGCTTACAACTGTTCTTTTCATGTTTGTGAGGAGAGTTTGGTAACAAAACCCATTTAATATCAAACTGGAAGACAGCAGAGTGCTCCTTGGCATTGTAGCATTGTTGATGTCGCCTTAATTTATAACACGGCAAATGGTTAGGCAGATGGCATTTAATATATTCCCAGACATAAACGCGAGGCTTAGGTTGTGCGTGGTACATGTTCCCCAGCTTCCATAGACTCCGTCGGGGGAGGCTCCGTCTCACGCCGCCCCCTTCCTCCCCCGTGAGCAGGGCTAGCTACTCAGAGACGGCCCAGCTGATGCGGAGGGAGAGGCGCCGAGCGACCTGTATGGAGGGCGCCCCGACTCGTCCCGGGTAGCAGTGGCCTTGACTGAAGCGTTTCACCTTAGTCACTGACGGCAAATGCAAGGCACCTTATACGTAACAGAAGGCACCTGGGCTTCAGGTCTAGGCCCCTGGGGTCTCCACATCCTGCATCTCACAAGCCATGTAACTGTTTTTTTAATCAATGGACTATATTTTAGAACAGTTTTAGATTTACAAGAAAATTGAGCCATACGGTATCCCCATATTACCCCCCCCCCACAGTCCCCTGTATTATTAACATCTTACATTAATTAGTGCGATGCATTTGTTACAATTAATGAACCAATATTAATACATTATTCTTAACTAACTTCATGGCTTATGCATATTTTCTTAGTTTCACCTGATGTTCTTTTTCTGTTTCAGGATCCCACCCAGAAAAACACGTTACATTTAGTCGTCCCGTCTCCTCAGACTCCTCTCGGCTGTGCCGGTTTTTCAGACCTTCCTTGTTTTTCTTGACTTTGACAGTTTTGAGGAACAGTGATCAGATATCACGCAGGATGTCGCTCTTTTGGAATCTGCCTGTTGTTTTTTCATGATTACTTCGGGATCATGGGTTTGGGGCAAGATCACAGGGGTAAAGTGTCATTTTAATCACATCACATCAAGGGCACATGCTATCAACATGACTTAAGCTGCTGTCAGTGTTTCTCCCTCTAAAGCTGCCCTTCCCCTTCTTTCTCTACTGTCCTCCTTGGAAGGAAGTCACTCTGTGTGACCCCCGCTTCGGGAGTGGGGAGATGCACGTCCCCCCTTGCTGTTGGAGTATCTACAGAATTTATTCAGGATACTTCTGCATGGGAGATTGGGCTCTTCTCCATTTATTAATTTATTCAATTACTTATTATATCAGCATGGACTCATGGATATTTCTTTTATACTTTGGGTTATAATCCAATACTTTATTATTTTAGCTCAAGCAGCTTCGGCTTTGACCGCCGCGTACTCTCAGCTCCTGGTCCCCTCTGACATAGGCCCATCGATGCTTTGAAGCGCTCTGTCGTTGTTTGTTTGGGTTTTTTAAGTACTTTCTTACTTTGTGTCCCTAGAAGATGCTCCAGGCTCATATTTTTTTATTTCTCATTCTAGTCCTAGAATCAGCCATTGCTTTAAGAAGCCCAAGTTACTTTTATTGGAGGATGGTATTAGAAACCAAGATCTGAACGTTAGATGTGTTTGTAACTGCTGAGATGTCATTGCATCTAAACCCTTTCAGCTGACAGAGCAAAGAAACATGTGCACACTAACCCGTGCATGTGCACATTTCTATAAATATTTCTATATACCACCATCTCTATCTGCTTTAAGATAAATGAGCTGTTGCTGGCATCTTAACTCCGATTCATTACCACATGGATCATGTTCGTCTCCCCCCTTACTGATCGATGTAAATTCCCGCTGCAACAGTGAGCAACCTGCCTCCCAACAGCCACCGCCCATTTAATCACTTGCCCGTCCCTATATGCGCGGGCAGAGATGTCAGAAAGGTAACCCGTACCCACGGGAAACGGCTACAGCGAGAGTGCGGTGCTTACGGCAAGTTTTTTCGGCATTTCCAGGCCCCCCTAGGTGAGCACCCCATTCCCTCCAGGGTTGCTGTTTTACACATTGGTAATACAGTTAGTCTCTTACTGTAGTCTGCACTCTTTCCTGGGGTCTCCTGACCTCCTCGGTTATTTTTTTTCATTTTCACAAATTAAGGTTGGCCCTCGGCCGTGAAGTTCCGTGGGTGTCACTAGCGCGCAGTGGCGTGCCCGCCCTCCCAGCATCGAGCAGAGGGGCTTCGCGCCCCGACTCCCCGCTTCACCTGCTCGCACCTCTCCTCCGCTTCCGAGCTCCCGGCCGCCCTGGCCGTTTCACCGTCGCTGCAGCTTTACCTCTTACAAAATGTCACAGAAGTGGACTCGGTCGCTGGGCAGCCTTTCAGAGTGGCTCCTTTCCCTAAGCGCATGCGTGTGGGCCTCCTGAGCGTCTTTATGGAGCTCGGGAGCTCGTTCCTTTTCACCGCTGAGTAATATTCCACCGCATGGGCGTGCCGCTGTTCGTCTGCTCGCCCGCGGGAGGGCATCTTGGCTCCTCGCAGGGCCTGGTGAACAGCCAAGGCAAGGCTGCTGCAAGCATGCATGTGCCTATCTGTGTGCAGGCAGAAGCTCTCACCTCGACCCCGTGACACCCAGGCATGCGGCTGCTGTGCCATCGGGCAAGACTGCGCTTAATTCTGTAAGCAGCAGCCGGACTGTCCACCGAGACAGCTGTCTCGCTTGGCGTTCCCGCCCGCAGCGACTGCGAGTCCCCGCGGCCGCCCCCGCCAGCCTCGTCACTGCTGCGGGCCCCAGCCGTCTGAGAGCCGCCTGGCGCCAGCGCACTGTTTCCACCTGCGGTTCCCTGGGGACAAGCGCCGCAGAGCACTCTTTCATATGCCTATTAGCCGCCTGTCTGTCTTCTCCAGTGAGGTGTCTGTTCCGACCTTTTTCCCATTTTTAGCTGCGCTCTTTGTTTATTTTACTGTTGAGTTTTAAGAGTTCTTTGTATATTTTGGATACTAGTCCTTATCAGATATGTGTTTTGCAAAGATTTTCAACCAATCGGCCGCTTGCCTTTTCTTTTCCTTAACAGTCTTTTTTGCAAATCAGAAGTTTTTAACTTTGACGAAGACCAACTTATGTTATGCTTTTGGTGCTGTATCTGAAAATGTATCACCAAATTTAAAGTTATCTAGATTATCCCATGCTATATTCTAGAAGTTTTATACTCTCAAGTTTTTCCTTTAGGTCTGTGGTTCATTTTGAGTTACTTTTTGTGAAAGTGTTTAAATTCACTTTTTGTGTGTATAGAAGTCAAAATGGTTTTATTTATTGAAAAGACTATCCTCCGTCTTTACTTCATTGACTTGTCCGGCTCTTCTGTCGAAGATCGGTTGACTATATTCACGTGGCTCTATGTTGGGCTCTCCGTTCTGTTCTATCGATCTGTTGGCTCTTCTCTCACCAATACCAGGCTGTCTTGATTACAGTGGGTTTCTGGTAAATCTCCAGGTTGGGTAGAGCCAATCCTCTAACTTCGTTTTTCATTTTCAGTATTGCTTTTGCTATACTGAGTCTTTTGCTTTTTTCTATCAATGTTCAAATTCGTTCACCTATGTTCACGAAATGGCCTGCTGGGACTTTTCCTGGGATCGCGCTGGATCTATACATCAAGTGGGGAAGAACTGACATCTTATCAATATTGAGTTTTCTAACAGGTACTTTTTCACCAGATTTACCAGGGCACAGCGCCCAGAATAAGCCGCACTTATTTAAAGTGACCAAGTGATAACTTTCTATGTGTGTACACTCTCCTGAAACCGTCGCCACCCTCAGTATAATGAACAGTTATCAACCCCAAAGTTTCCTCGTGTCTGTTTATAATGCCTCCCTTCTCTTGCCCCGTCCCCAGACACTGCTATGATTCCTGTTGCTATATATCACTTTGCGTTTTCTATAGTTTGCTACAAGTAGAGCCAGACAGCATGTGTGCTGTTGCTTTTTTCTGGTTTATTTCTCAGTGTAATTATCACGAGATTCATAAATGTTGCAGCATGTGCCAGCGGGCTCGTCCTTTCTATTGCTGAGTAATGTTCCATGTGTCCGTGTACCACAGTCTGTCTGTCCACCCATCCGTTGAAGGACCTTGGGTTGTGTGCAGCTTTCAGCTCCTATAAAGAGCTGCTCTGAACACTTGCAGACACGTCTTTGTACAGACATGTGCCTTCACAGTTCTTGGGTAAATACCTGGGAGTAGAATGACTAGATCAGATGATAAACTCAAGTTTACCCTTTTTAGAAACTGTCACCCAGGCTCATTAGTGCACTCGCGTGTCACACTCAATCTCAAGGCGCATCGTGAGATGTTAAAAATAACCATCTTCAGGCCGTTCTCTGACAGAAGGGGAAGTGGTAGGACACCCGCTGGAACCACCGGCCCTGGGCCGAGAAAGTTCAGGCCAAGCCGGGTGCTTCCCCCGACCCAGTCTTCTCTACCCTTGGCGGGGGTACCTGTTACTATGTTATGGGACAGAATGTTTCCTCTCTCTCTTATGGTTCTGCCCCCTCTCTTCATGCCAATGGAGTCATAATTTTGCCATAAATTCCAGGGTTTTCAAATTCCTTCTATTCTATTTTCAATGACGTGGCATCTAAAGTGTTGCTCCAAACACGGTGCTTTGGGGAAACCCTTCAAGTCATGTGCTCTCTTCCCGAAGATGCTGGGATTTCTGTGAGTTACGTTCTCTTTGAGGACAAGAAATATGTTCATTCTTCTTACTTTTGTCCCCTTCTGAGTTCTGGGCCCTGTGGCTCTTCTTTTTAGAGCCAAAAAGAGTGAGTTTGCAGCATCCCCAGTCCCTGGCGCTCGGGGAGGGCTGGTTTGGCCTTTCTGGAGCGACGGCTCAACTCCCGCCCAGCCTCGCGCTGGAGGCCGCTCGCCCCACATCAGGCACACTCTTAAACATCTGTCTGTGGCGTGATTTATTCTATTTTAAAATGAGGTTTTCAAACAACTCACTATCTTAATTTTAGCAGTTCAGCTCCTTTGTATGCTAACAATACCAAACATGCAAATGAGCTACCACTTTGCTTTCTAGCAAAAATGTTTCTGTGCAAACACTTGATTTTATAACGCACTTTGCAGCTTTCTCCTATAATTACTTGTTAAATCTATATTTGACTTTGTCTAAATGGTTGCATTGCAAGGCAGTTTTCTCCCCTCTCGCTGTGGCTAGTTCATCTTCCCCATGCCCAAGCATCTGCCTGAGCAGGGGGACGGTTCCCTCGTTTGATTTTAGATTGAAGGCAAACACCAGAAACAAGCCAGGAGTCAGGCTTCAGCTGCACGCAGAGGCCCAGAGGCTGCACATTGGGTCAGGTTGACACCACATGTCTCTCATCTTCTTTGGGTCAGCAGATTAGCCATGGTGCATTCTTCTCCTGCTGAGAGCAGAACGGCAGGAGGGCAAGGTTTCCTGGCCTCTGCCCGCATCGTGACTTCTAGCACCCACAGCCAAGGGCTGGCAAGTTTATTCCTCCCATCAGAGGCTAAAGCAAGTCACATGGCCAAGTTCAACAGCAGTGGACGGTGAGGAATATTCCTCCAGTGGCAATGAGGGAGGGGAAGAGAGCATCTTTCAGCAATCATCGGACCTCCCGCAGGCACCTAAAGCCCTCTGGGGGAGAATCCTGGAGCTAGAGGGTTGCTCACTCACGCAGCAAAGGCTAATTGAGCGCCTGCTTTACCCTGGCCCATGCAGGTGTACTGGGGGTGTGAGAGTTGGTACAGTCTAGACTGAAGAGGTCATTGAGGCCAACCCCAAACCCTCCAATCTCCTGCAAGTTATGGGGCCTGACGCACATTAGATTTCAGAGCCCTCACCAAATAAAATAATACAAAGACAGACATGTACACAGACTTAGAGAAGAAAGTAACGTTTACTTAGAATAAGAAAAGAAATCATCACAAAATGAGAATTTTTAAAAGATAACAAATGTTTTTAAGGCCCACAACATCCAGAAAAATAATAATATTGTAATTAACTTTCTGGGACACCTTTATAATACTTTTTCCATACAATATCGCTGTATACTCTTTGCCTCTTCCGATGATGATGGTTTTGTAATTTATAAAAATCATGGAAAGATAATTCAGCAGGGTTGATCAAAATAACAAAATGGGACACTTAGGATGCATAAAACACACAACTTCACAGATAGTTACACTCATAAAGGACACAGGTTTATAGTTTTCAAATACAATATTTCTGATAAATTCTATTTCATGGATTCTCATATAAATTATGCTGGGTTTATAATTATACTGTCAATAAAATGCTGCTTTATTTAGTGTATCCTGACAGGAAAGAGCTTCTACTTTGACTAGGTATTAATGTGAACAGAAATTTCTGCTTATAATTGTGCCCTTCTGGTGAATGCAGGATCTCATAGCCTAGCCTCTGGCTCACTACCTTTCCACCACAGTTTCTCTCTCCTCTCCCAGTCTGCTAATCTGGGGCCAGGTATTGTGGAGCACATTCCTGCTCTGCACAGTGTCTGTCTGCGCTTTCTTGTTTCGATGTGGTGAGTTGGCCCGGGGGCCAAGAGCAGCACTCCTGCACCCACACTTACGCTGGGGCAGCGAGCAGGAGCTTACTGTCCCTGGACGCTGTGTGTGCATCTTGCCGCATACAAGGTGTGAGTGTCCTCAGCTCAGCGTCTCCTTGACTAACTCCTGAACACATGGATCAGAGTAATGAAAGGTGGTTGGAATGGAAAGAGATAAGCAGCCTGACCCAATTGAAGTTAAAATACCTAATTTTGCAGATTTTAGGGAAACATGTCGTCTCAGTCCATTTGGGCTGCTATAACAGAACACCGTGTACTGGGTGGCTTGTAAACAGCAAAGCATTATCCGTCACAGGTCTGGAGGCTGGGAAATCCAAGCTCAAAGGGCCTGCAGACGGCGTCTGGCGGAGGCCCATGTCCTAGAGCCACCTCTGGCCTCGCCTCATGGCAGGAGCCCTCTCAGGCCTCTTGTATACTTGCGCTCATCCCATTCAGGACCGAACCTCCCAAAGGCCTCATCTACTAAGACCATCACCCTGGGGGTTAGGGGTTCAAAATATGAAGCTTGTGGGGACACAGACATTCAGTCCACAGCACACGCGGCCATGTGAACCCACTGCTGAGGCCTTGGAAGGGGCCTGTGCCATGAAGGGTCCTGAGAATCGAGCTTCATTAACTTTGTGGTGACCCCAAAGCCCAGCACGATCCCCAGCAGGCTCCCTCCTGAGAGCCTTCTGTGGTGTGTGCTGGGGACCCAGGAAGGGGGCTTCTTTCCCTCTATGCTTACGTCATAAGCTGCTTGACGTCCGCTGGGTCCCATCCCCTCCCTGCCTGTCTGTCTGTCTGTCTCTATGTCTTCTTTCCCTCCTCTAACCACAGGCCCAATAATCTTTGCTTCCTGTTGGCTTCTCCGCACCCTCCAGGCTGTGTGCACCGTGCGGGCCCCTGGGATCCAGGTTTCCCCAGCCCGGGCCCGCCCAGAGCGCTCTCCCAGGGATGTGAGGCGCTTCTTCCCGGGTGAGGCTGGAGGCTCAGGTGCACGTGAAAAAGTGCTCCGGCTCATGGGCGACCAGAAAATACAGATTGAAAACCATAATGAGATACCATCTTGGTCTCATAATATAGGCAAACATTACAAAGAGACTCTTATAGGACTCTGTGAAAATTTATACTGGGCACAGCCGCTGATCGATGTATGTTTCAAAGAGCCCATTTTACAGAAATATCCTCAAGTTTGTGCAAAGATTTATTAAGAGGATTTTCTAAATTGCAACATTAGAATAATAACAAAGTGGAGGCAATATAAATTTTTATCAATGGGAAACAGTTTAAATAAATTATAGCTCATCCATACTGTGGAAGAGTCTACAACTGGTTTTTTAAAATGACCGTTCTGACATAGAACTATCCCCTAGACATATTAATATGTGAGAAAATCAACTCAGAGCACTCTGCATGTGGTCTGGTCTCAGTGTTCATGGACTCGGGACTTTGAACCAATCAATTAACCTCTTGAGATCTCAGTCTCCTCTTTTGGAGAGAATTCTTCCTACGTTTCCAGGTGCTGATGAATTAAAAGTGACCGTGGATATAGAAGAGCCCTACAAACTGTAAAGTTCTACATAATTCACCATGTAAAATTTATTCCGTAAGAGGGAAAAATCACTTGGGGGCCAAAATCCTTGGTTTCCTATAGGATATCGAATTCCTAAAATCTATGTCTGGTAAAGATTTCTTAAGAAATGCACTGTTTTGCTTTCTGCTGGAGCTGGCCGTCTCCAAGCTTAGGCAGGGTAAAGCACACCTAGCGAAGCGCCGGGTGCACAGCAGACGTTCCAGAAATGGTTGTGGAATGAAGGGCTAAGTCCCTGACTGGGAGAGTGGGTGCCCGGGCAGCCTGGGCCGGCTCAGGAGGCAGTGCTGGGCTTGGGGGGTTGCTCCTGCCAGAATCAGGCTAGTGACTCCCAACAATAGGTGGGGTTCCCTTGACGGCCTATAGCCCCTTGTTATATGATCGTCAGGGTGGAATATCGAATGAGAAGAGCAGAACACCAAAATGCAACGTACACGGTTACAACTATGAGGAAATGAGATGCTTTTAGAGATGAATCCTGAAAGGCAAACACAAAATTGAAAACCATTGGTTTGTTCAGGGTGGTGATATTGTGGTTGAGTTTGTGTTATAATGTTTCAGATAATACACATTTCACTGAAATTTCTTTTAAAGCTTAACATCTTTGCATTTAAAAAAAAAGTAGGTATTCATTATAGAAAATTAAGAAACAAAAAAACAAAACAAAATGAAAAGGTGAAGAGAAATTTACTCCCAGGGCCATCACCAAATGACAATCACTGTTAATAGGTTGCAGTGAAATCTTGCTACTTTTTAAAATATTTGGGGGCAGATATTATAATTTGAGAATTGTACATATCATTCTTCCTAACCTTTCCTCCCCCCAAAAAACACACAAACAGCAAAAACGTTGAAGAACTTTGTTTTTGGCTCAGAGCTTATGTTTTGGAGTCGTTGAATTCTGGTTCAGTCACCTACCGGCTATCGTACATCCTTACCAGCTGTCTTACGTCCTGTGCAAAATACTTACTCTCTCTGAGCTTTAGTTTCTTCATTTGTAAAACAAGGATATTCTCAGTACATGCTTCAAAAGTTACTTACTTCATGCAAACTGTGTAGGTCAATTCCAGGATAGACAAATCGCGTAAGGGAACTTGACCTGATCCAGAAAATCGGGGAAGACTTCCCAGAAGAAGTGGCATTTTCTCTGGGATCTGAAGGCTGAGCAGGGGTTTGTCAAGCAGAGGAGGGGGCAAGGAATTGGAGGGGAGAGGGGAAGGCTCATTCTAGGTAGAGGGAACAGCGTATGTCCAAGTTCACTGGGGAAGTCAGAGGCAGAAAAGACGCAATAAGAGTTCAGCGAAAAATGGGGCCAGGGTTTCGAAGGGTAGTGTGATGCACGGAGGCCGGGGAAGTCAGGGAGGCCAGTGGTGCAGGGCCCTGCAGCCCGCGATGAGGAGTGGGGCTTGGTCCTAGAGAGCGGTGGGCGACCATTGGAAGGTCTTAAGGAGAGAAGGATCTGCTCAGACTAAATTCAGCTGAGTGCTGTATCTGCAGTGTGGGTCAAGGAGCGAGGAGAGGGGCGGAGTGGAAGTGGGAGGCTTTATAAGAAGCTGTTGTCCTGTTCCTGGCAAAAAATGACCATGGCTTGAGTCATTTTTGGCCTAGCCATGAGTCTCCCCATCATGAGTAAACAAACCCCCAAACTCGTTTTATCACTAGTCGCTGCCCAGCTCTTTGCTTCTAGTGCATCTAAAATGCACCTTGCTTACCCTACCTTAGGATCCGCAGGCGTCCAATGAACTGAACTGAGTCGGGAGGCGTATTTCTGCCAAGCCTGAGAAAGGAGCAGGAGCGCTACCGTGGATCGAGGGCAAGGATGACCTGCAGGCCTGCAGCGAGCACCCTAGGTTTACGTTCCAGACCACCAGCCACTATAATTATACATTAGCAGGCCTCGGAAAGGCACAATATAGATGCTCGCAGCCAGGGTCCCTGTTATAAAGGCCCTGGTCCTGCTTGGTTATTAACTATACTGTACGAAGCCTCATAAACACCTTTTTACACATACAGTGCAACCTTTCAATACAACAGTCAAATGCTTTTCAACAAATTACAGTCTCCTAGAAAAGGGACCCTTGATTGCTTCCCAGAAAGAGGTGGGAGGAAACTTTAGACAGAACTGGTTCGAAACCTGATGTTTAGAACGTGTCGGCTTTGGGCTGGAAATGCTAGCCTGCAGGTCAGACCCTGTGCAGCTCTGGGGAAATCAGTCCCAATTAATGCAAACCTGGCCAGAGGAGAAATCAGGCCTCAGAAATTATTTCACCAACCTGATCTACTTTGCAGATGATCATAATGAGCTCAGAAAAGAGCAGCCACTGGCTCAGGTCACCTGGGAACTCAGAGGTGTGATGGGGACAAGAATTTCCGAGCCAGCCGCCCGCAGCTCCCCGGGCAGCTCACGGTGGCGCTCAGACCCTGTTTCGGGTTAACGTTCTCCGTTCAGAGTTTGTCGTCTTGTAAAAAGAATGCTGAGTCTTTATCCCCAACACCTTCTCCTTTCCACATACTTTCTCTTATGCCCCTAATCACGCAAATTATTTCTGCTCTTATAAAAATAGATCTTTCAGATTTCATAGACCAGTAAAATTTACAGACCTTGGGTTGCAAACTTTTTATTTTTCCCAGTGAGGACATGGGAGAAAAACACGCGAAAAAGACAGTGACCCAGGAATATGTGCAACCTGCAGTCACCAGCTTCTGTACAAGGAAGAATCATTATGATCAAAAGAGAGGGAAATAAGAAAGAGAGGGGAGGGGAGTTGTAAGGATATAAGAAATTGTAGTTGGGCCCTGCGATGGGCGGGGGTGACGTCTGACTGCACAGGGGCACAGGGGAACTTTCTGGGGAGATGGAAATAGTCTCTGTCTCGACTGAAGTGGTGCTTATCTGAGTGTATACAGTTGTCGCCAATCACTGCTGTTCATTAGGAGGTGTCCTTCTGACACACAGCCCCAAGCAAGGCAAGGATAAAAACCCCACGTCCTGCCCAGCCGGGCGTGGCTCAGCGGTTGAGCGTCGACCTAGGATCCAGGAGATCGGGGTTCGATTCCCAGTCAGGGCACATGCCCAGGTTGCGGGCTCGATCAGTGACTCTCTCATCATTGATGTTTCTATCCCTCTCTCTCCCTCTCCTTTCCTCTCTCTGAAATCAGTAAAGATATATTTAAAAAATAAAAATAAAAACCCCACATCCTGCTCAGGAGGATCCTTCTTGTGCCTGGGTTTGGAGCTGGACTGAGGAGGGGAGGGGGAAGGGTGCCAGCGTGGACCCCTAGTGTGGCTTTCCCCGGTGCCCTCCCTCCCACTTTTCACCCAAGAGAATGCTGTGCCAGGGGGCCTGTCTACTTGGTGTCTCTGACGGAAATCACCCATGGAAAGGGGCACAGCCACTCTTAGCTCCTGTGTCCTCCTGGGACCAGCGTAAGCTCAGCATTGCTTTTTCTAGAGCTGGAGTCCCTCTGGCTTGGGTTTGGTTTCTATTTTCGGCAGGCTGAGAGACCTGCAGGCTACATCTCTGTCATCCCACGCAGAGGATGTCCCAGGATCAACGTTCCCCGAATGACTGATAAAAAGGTCACAACCCGGTGAATCACCAACCACTCCCACTTAAACCAGAACATAAAATTAAACTCCTGATGATGTGTGAAAAAGGCTTGCAGCATTGCATGACCCAACAAAGATGACAGTCAAAGCTAGCAAGCTTTCCGGTGTGTCCAGGGGTGAATGTGGGGCTCCCTAGAGCAGGCCCTGAGAGTTCAGGACCTTCCAAGGTCAAGGAGAGCTAATCAAAGTCACTGAGGTTGGTTTCCTTAGTTCTGACCTTCACTCATTTGCTTACAAAACATGAAGCTTAAAGGGAGGTGACCAGCTGCTGCCTCGGGCATAGGAGGGCCTGGACCTGAATCCCGGCTGAGGCTCAGCTGTGTCGCGGGGGGCTCGGAGCTTCTCCCTGACGGCCTGCATCGCCTCCGCTGGGGCCCGAGGGTCTCAGCAGTGACCTCACGGAGAGGCCGTGAGGACGGAATAGGATGACATGCAGTGTCTGGCACCCTCGTAAGCTCTGAATAAATATTCAGATTTATTATAACTCCCTCTAGACCTTTCCCCAGGGGTTTTGGCAGCGGGTAGAATGGGAGAACCTGCACGAGGTAGAATGGAGCTCTCGGAGGCCCGGTTTCCTCGACTCTAAAGCAGGGAGATTAAAATGAGTGACTCCTGTGGAATGGGCACCCCACGGGGGCACGAGCAGGTGCTCACTAAGTGACAGCCATGGCTGCACCCGTGCTGGCGGAGAGCTCAGCTCCCTGGTGGCCCAATGTGGCCGTGGGCAAGTCGCATGGGAGAGCCCTTACTCATGTGCGTCACCTTTTTGTCAGTCAATACACATTTTACTGAAATATCCCAAGGGTTAAAGAGGAACAGCTAGGCCCTTAATGCCAAAGCAGGCTGTGAAAACAGAATTTTCGTATTTCAGTTCGTCTGCTGTTCTGCGGCTGCACTCTCTGCGCCAGGGAAAGTGTTGAGCACGTAACAGGTGCTCGGTAAATATCTGTTGAATGAATGAATGAATGAATGAATGAGCTCACGCATGAAGGAATGAGTGAATATAATGTATCTGAGGCCTCTTGGGTTCTTTACTCAACCAATGAGATTATCTCTCAGCACTAAGCTGAGGCAAGGAAGTAGATGTAAATATTGTAGAGAGATTCTCAAGTGAATGGCTGCAATTAAAACTCAGTTTCGCTTTTCCTAGAGCTGGAGTCCACTGGTTTGGGTTTGGTTTGAGTTTTTGGCAGATTGAGAGACATGCACACTTCATCTCTGTAACCCTCAGAGTACTTCGTGGGGAGAATTCCCAGGATCAACGTTCCCAGAATGAGGGAAAAAAGGTTATAACCTGGTGAATCGCCACCTCCCTCCAGACCAGATTGCAAAATTAAATTTAGGATGATTCGCAAAAACAGGCTTGCAACATTGCGGAAAACCAAAGCAAACCCAAACAATGGACAAAAATAAAACTCAAAACCAGCACGCCGTTCTGGCGTTCAGGAGACTTTCTTATTTACACTTGGGTTTTAAGACTCTACAAGACAACAGGAGTACTCTAATTGGAGCCTGGGAGGAGGTACAGAATGGCCAGTCGCTAGTAAAACCGAAAGCATTTATTTATTATTTAATTTGTTTGCCCAGGAGACTTCGCTCCTGATGGAAACATCTGGTTTTCATTGTAGCCCAACTTTTACCTAATTGTACAGCTGGAGAGATTAAGGCACAAGGGGTCACAGGCCGAGCCCAACCAGGACCCAGCCCCCTATGAGAGCTTTGCTCCTCGCTTCAGGGTAGAGACCACACTCCTTGCCCCTGGTCCTCCGGTGGAGACCTATAAATAAGAAAGGAATTACTCTTTCAAGTCCCCACTCTCCCTCCTCCTGATTCTCATTAATGCTGGGGCTGGGGGGTGAGGCAGAGGAGGGGGAAGAGGGAGATGGAAGATGCAGGAGGAAGGGGCAGCAGCCACAGAGGTTCCAGGCTTCGGGAAGGGGTGGGCGCGGCCTGAACAGGAGCCACGGTCCGGGGCCCTTTGTCAAAGGCCGCAGCTCCGCCCGGTGTGGCCCGCTCGGCGCAGGCAGATCCATCTCCCGGAGCAACAAGGAGGAAACGCACTTCAGGGAAACATCAGGAGGCGGGATGGAAAGGAATACATCCTGCCCGGAGCGGAGGCTCCCCGAGGGACTAGGGCGACGCTCTGAGTCCCACTATTACCATTTCCAGTGTGGCCTTGGGCAGGTTGTTTCACCTCTCTGGGCCTCAGTTTCCTGATCTCATGGGATTCTTGGGAAGATTAAATGAGGTAATTTATGTGAATTACTTAGTAGAAATAGATGACGCTCAGTAAGCACCTTTTTAAAAGACCCTAATAACCAATTTTAAAAAAGTCACTCAAGACACCTCGCTTTATTCTGTGCCCATCTAAACAAGTGAGCTCATGCTGCGCATCCAGAGGGAGTGGAGAGGTAGACGAGAGCCTGAATTCTTCTTGTGTTCGGGGCTCTCTTCCTCAGGCTTTGGGATAACTTTATATTTCTTGCCCAGATACATTGCGGAGTGGACTAGAAAGCACACAGGCTCTGAAGGGGGCAGATGTCTATTAAGATCCTTATGTTACCTCTGGGCAGCTCGCCGGACTTGTCTGGCTCTCAGTTTCCTCGTCTATAAGACGAAGAGCTTTTGTTTCAAGGGTCAAATAAAGTCATGAGTGTTAAAGCGCCTGGAAAAGGGCTCCCTGAACGTACGCTGAGCGCTCAGCTCTGTGCTGAGCTCTGTGCAGAAAGCCAGGGCTGAGTGGGGCTGAGTCAAGGAACTGAGGCCTCGTTGATGGCACGTTTTCCAAAGCACAGTCTACATGGAACTAAGTGAAGGGATGCCACCTGCACACACCTGCCCTGTTGTCGCAAGAGGTGTGATGTGCTGGATAACCAGGATTCGCCACTGCAGTGCTCCTCTAGACATGCAAGGCACTCACGTATATTGGGGGTATTGGGAGGAGGTAAGGAGGTGAAGAGTCTTTCATTTCCCCCATGGAGTTCACTAAGTAGAGCCATCTCTTTTTTTTTTTTTTTCCTTTGTTTTTAATATGTCTTTATTGATTTCAGAGAGAGGAAGGGAGAGGGCGAGAGAGAGAGAGAGAAACATCAATGATGAGAGAGTCATTGATTGGCTGCCTCCAACATCCCCCTCACTGGGGATCCAGCCTGCAATCCGGGCATGTGCCCTGACCAGGATCTCCTGGATTCTAGGTAGATGCTCAACTGCTGAGCCATGTCCGACGGGCAAAGTAGAGCCATCTTTCAATGAAAAAGGGAGATGCCCACTTGCTGTCTTGGGCAATGGGATGCTTCTGACTTAGAACCATTGACCTTGCCCAGAGCAACAGCAAAGGAAGCTACCTATTTGCTGGCAGGCCTCAATTCTCAATCCATTTCACTCCAGTCACACTTATCTGATGGGACATCCAAATATCTCAAATAAAAATAAATTTTAATTCAGCTTAACTGAGAAAATAGAAAGCTACATGATACTTCTTTTTGCAAGTCATGAATTGAGTTTTTATTTGATAGGCACTCCAAGACTGGATGGTGTCCTAGTATTCTTCTGAGTGGGTCCTTCCAGGAGTTTCCTTCCCATTGTATCCTAACCCTTTCTCCAAACCCTTCACTCCAACCAGAAACAATCAACAGAATCGTCAGCCACGTTACGGACCTTGCTCCAAGGGCAAGTCGACCACCAGTGGTGTCACACGGACCAGCTCTCCTTTCCCAGAAAGTTGTGCTGCATAAAGGAGGGCTCTGCTGCTAATTCCAGTTCCCAGGTCCTGGGAGCTTGATCTAATTTGCCATTAACCTACCTGGTTTCTACTTAAATGTCTAAGAAAACTCAGCATCTCAGGATGGCCAAAGGTGAGACTGGGATTTCTCCTCCCTCCCTGACTTTAACAGTGACCAAGGGGCAGGGCGAGTTCCGATCTTAAATATTTGATGATGCTCAGCTCTGAGAGGGGAAAGGTTGAGCTGCTTTGACCCCTGTCCCCAGAAGGGCGATGGGTATTATTAAACACATCCATTATGGCGGGCCCACGAGGCGCGGGCCTCACTGCCCTGGAAGGGGAGGCCTCTGAGACTTCTAGGAGACCTATCTCTGGAAATCTTTCTGGGGTCATTTGATCTGTCCCTTCTACTTTCATCTCTTTCAGCCCAACTGAAGGTAGTCTAGAGAATTAAGATAAATGCACAGAGAATATATGTCCACTGCCTGTTACACATAGAGTAGCTTCAAGCAAGACCTTCCACAGTCAAAAAGCCCTTCGCCACCTGGTGCTCCTTCAGGAGTCAGCACTGCGGAGGCTCCTAAGGGAGCAAATCGGCGACAGGTCAGAATCTCTCCGCCATTAGGGTATGGGACAACCAACAGGGGTATCACCGCTTGTCTATCAAGGTCTTATCCTCACTCTCAGCTGCCACTCGGTCCCTACAGTGTTGCCTCAACCCCAAAGCTGAGCCTCTTAAACACGCCTTTCGTCCCTCTGCTTCCCTCCACAGCTGGCCTCTCGCCCAGCTCTGAACTTGCACAGCCCCTGCCATCATTATCAACGCCCGTCTTGTCTTCCAGATTGTCTTATACGTGTGAGGTTTGCATCCCTAATCTTGGTTACAAGTTTCGTAAGGACTGAGATTTAATCTCAGTGATCACTGGTAGCCCCTGACAATGATGGGCACGTCGTAGACTCTCACCAAGTATTGACTTATTTTTTAGGGCTGTCAACCAAGGGTCTGGAGGTGGAAGGTAATGCTAGCTTCATAGGGTCATTGCTCCCTTATTTCAAGCAATATCACTCACGTAGGGAGGCACAAACCAAGGACCCATTTTGTTCAGGTCCTAGCTGTCCCCTCCGTGGCGTACTTCGTTACTTTACTTCGTTACACAGCTTCACCTCTCGATGTTGTTTAAAAATTCCCCAGAAACATGTATCACACGCACACACTCACCATTTTGTTTGTTTGCCCCTGCAAACAACAGAACAGAGCTTATTTCTCCGATGCTACTCGCTGCCCAGGCTTTCCCCAGCCTGCGACGGAGACGTGCAGAGACCGCGGCTGGGTCGCCTTGACAGTCCCCCGCGCGGGAGGGTGTCAAGCATCGCAGAAAGAGAAAATGCTAAATCTGCCCTTCGGATAATACATCTCTGCTTGGGGAGGTAGAGATTGTGGGGCAAACACATTGAATCACTCCTCCTTTCATTAGTTTTGACATTGATTTGTCATTAGGAAAATTTATTAGGCTCCAGATTAAATTGATTTGAAGAATCATTAATTCATGGGATGAAGCCTGGGCCGTTCGGCCGGCCCAGGCTGAAATGAGGCAGCATTGATAAAACAAAGGGGAAATATCAGAGCTGTTGAAAATCCACTTTTTCCTACCTGGAGGGATATTTTGAACATAATTTGAGGTGGGGGGGGTTTTCTAATAGTCAACCCTGGTCAACTTTCCTCCAGCAGAGGATTTTTCCGATACCTAAATCAGAGGGACAGACGGATATTAATTTCAGAGAGATTATTCAGATAAAAAGTTACCAATTAACTTATTTGCTCAAAAATAGGAATGAAAAAACAGCCTCCCTCCCCCCCAAAAGAGAAACAGGATCCAACTTACCTGTACCCCAGTTCCTCCCCTCCCTGCTGCGATGACTCTTAGTCAAGGCCGGGTGGGTACCTACCTCCATGAAAGAAGACTATCCGAATGTAAGGCAGGACTCCTGCTTGTGCGATTCTCTCTCTAATCCCTGAACAATTACAGTGAAATATGAATTGCTGTGAAACACACATATATATATAAAACACAGATTTTTTTTTTTACCTTTTCTCTTAGTCATCTACTGTGCTCTTCAAAGAAAAATAAGAATTATATCTATCTTCCCCCATAGTTATATTAATCAGGACTATTGTTTGCAAATGACCAAAAAGGGGAAGTTTTTGGTTTGTTCGGCAGAAAAGTCCAGGAGTGTAACGGGCTCAGGCAGGGCAGAAGCAGGTGGTCAAATAGTGCCACCGGGACACTGCGCCCCCTCTGCCCTGTCTCCCTCCCTTATTCCTTGGCGCAGGCGGGCTCCCTCTATGTTGAGTCCCCCATTAACTCTGGATTTACATTTTCTTTATAGCAATTTCCGTGCTAAACGGCTTCTCTATTCTAAGAGTTTCAACAAGTCCAGAGTCTCTTTGTCTTAGAGGGCGCTTTAAATCTCTCATTTACTAATTCATCCATTCAATTGTCTTTTTGTCCATCAGCCCATCTCCATCCCACTCATTCCATACGCTAATTTTGGGGGTGTAGACACCGCCCCTGCCTTCGACCAACCCTCCTTTAGAAGCCAGATCTTTGTCACTGACACGGAGAACAGAGCCCACAAGCATAGCTGGAGCCTGGCCCGTCCTTGTGACGTTAGGAATCTGGGTAAGGGTGGCCCGGCCATTGCTTACTCCTCTGGAAATTCCGCAAAATGGCTTAGTTTTCCAGCCAATGCAGAAAGGTCTGGGAGACAGGCATTGAAGCGAAGAAAAAGGGAAAGTTTGAAGAGCTAAGTTTATAATGAACTTTGCCACTCGTTGACACAGTGACACGTGGATCCTCCGGGAGTGCAGAGAAGTGGTGAGGGGAGCGGGGCCCTGGGGGGCTGCAGGCGGCTCAGGAGCTGTGTGACCTGGAGGCGGAAAATTCCCGAGGAAGAGTTGGGAATAAAATGCCTGGAGACCAAATAAAAAGACCTATAACTTTTCCTGCTCCCCCCCCCCCCCCACGCACACACTTTGAATTTAATTACATTGCAGGCTCACCCCAGGCTTCACGTAAGCTCTACCTGTATTTGAGTGTTGGTGTCTGTGTGTACCTTGTGTATTTTTCTGAAAGTTGGGAGAGTCCAGAAGAAGGAGCCATAAAGCCCAGGCCAGAGAGCAAACAAAGAACAGTGCAGTTTCTGAGCGATGACATGCTGCCTATTCTACACACGCTGCCTCCTCCTTGAAGCCCACCTGGGGCCTTCCAGCCCCTTGAGACCTTTACCAGCCTGGATGCCTTAACACCTGGTATGGCCTCTCTTCAGTGTTATTTTACTCCATTTGGGGGATTTGTTTAGATTCCAGATGCAAGGGAAAGCCTGACACAAAGGACACTCACTGAACCTTTTCTTGGTGTATCCTTGAGACTTTCAGCTTAGGAAGATTCACGGTACCAAAAACACCCTCACAAGTACATAGAACTCCACGACTTCCACACCGCCTTTGCATCAATTACATCATCCGCAAATGTTTGCACACGCTGAAAATCCCCAATGACTCAGCATTTGCCTACGTGCTAGGCACCGTGTTGAGTGAATTTTACATATCTTTTCTTGTTTAATCAATCTAACAATCATGCAAGAATAAATATTCTGATTCTCACTTGACAAAGTATCAGAGAGGTTAAATAACTTGCCCAAGGTTACACATCTCATTAGCAGCAAAGCCAAGGTTCAGATCCAATCACTGTGCTCTTTGCAAAAATATTAACTCAGTGCTTTTGACATAGGGGCTCTGAGCAAACACTGGGCGGATGGATGGATGGATGGATGGATGGATGGACAATTCATCGTGCCTATATCAGTTCCGTGTCTCCAGTTCTGTTCCTGACTCTGATGCATGGGTAATGTTGGGGTTTGGAAATTCAGGGAACTCATGACCCTAGAGGATAGTCCACTCCTGGTCCATCTCTTAGGAGCAATCGGTGCCCTGAGTCCCAGGCGGAGAGCCTTCTCTGAGCCTTATGGCCCCCAGTCAGGTTCATTAATGCCACTGTGGTTCAAAGACAGTCAATACTCTAGCCGCTGCCTCCGATCAGACTGCATGAAAAAAAGGAATGCAACTCCTTCCTGTGTTTTGCCCAAGCACAGTATGTTGTGTGGGTAATTTCTGGTCTGGCCAGTAAAAACCTCCAGGAGCCTTCCTTTAGGTCTTTAATTATGAACTGTAGGGGACACCACAAAATAAATACTTAAAATGTCTAGACAACCAGTCATCAGAGTAGGATAATTAACTTCAAACATTCTAAATTGTTGGAGGATCGTTACTCACCTTCTGCCGTTCCTTTCTATACCCTTCTCTGGCCAATATGTTTGCGGCAGTGAGTCCGGGGAACCAGTGGGAACCTTCTCCTGATAAAAAGCAGCCTCTTTCCCCAGCTCTTAAATGACAAGTCGCAAAATGACCAGAGAACATACAATAAAGGAACATAAACTGAGACCATTAGTTTTTCCAAGGAAGGAAAAAAATCTCTCCACTTTTTAATTCCATCAAAACACAAAACAGCACTGAGGCGGTTTGGGGGAAGAAGAATTACTATTTTATTTCGTTCGTCTATTTTATGTATATCTGTCTTAATATTTTATTACGGAAAAAAATGGAATCATGCCACACTGATTCCTGATTAATGCTCAGTAAATTTGCCTCCTGACATCTAAAATGTGATTAGGCTGCTGTTGAACTTGGGGTGTTCCTCCCCCTACCCATTCTCACCTCCCACAGACTTCCTCCAGGGAAGCACTTTTAGCATCGAGCAGACATTAATTTTGTCACGATCCGAAAGCAAAACACTCCCTGAAAGAGATATGGATTTCATGATGAGAACTTCTGCGAACGTGTCTCAGGCTCCTGCCCCCACTCTAGAGGGGCCTGTGGGGGCCTTGCTGTTAATCAAATCCAAAAGCTGAACTCAAACAGCCTGGCTCTGGGCAGCAAGTGGATCTTAAAACGAGGAGCCGTGTGAGTGTTCAGCTGAACTTGGCTCTGAGGCAAAGGAAAGCTGCTCCAAATGTCAACAGCTTCCTTCCACACACTCCACCTCCTCCTCCTCGCAGATCCTCTTTTATAAGACACCAAACCATTAATAAGAACCCTCATTGTTTGAATCCAATGTCATTTTCTTTTAAATGAAAGCAATGCCACATCAACTCTTATTGAATGAATATTTTATATTCCATGTATAATGACCATATTTAATTGCTGCAGCTCTAATTAAAGGTGATATCCGATTGCATGCATGCACTTTTAAAAAACCATAATTGTCTTGTGCAAGCCACTGAATAGATTTAAGAATCTTCAATAACAAAATTACATTAATAGCATATGCTATTAAATATGATTGATGGTAAAATTGGACCCCTCCTGGTGCCCTACCACACAAAAGCACATGCTGCTTTTGAAGATGGCGCCTGGAGTGTCAACAAGAAAGCCGGGGAAAATAGGCTGATCCCACCAAGGCCTGCCTTTCCCCAAAGAAAGGACAACATCTTGGCAAGAATAAAAAGCGCCTCTAGCATTTGAGCTCTGGGCTGGAGGGACTGATGGGAATGAGGGTAGCAGCCCTGCTCCCAGGGAAGGCTGGAGGAGCTCAGGGTGGAAGGGGACTTGGAGGCCGGCAGCATTTTTGAGAAGGCCCCTGGCAGGTTGCCATCGCCAGTGAGCGCCGTCCTCTTGAGGGGAAAACACCAGCCAGCAGCAGGGCTGTGCTTAGTTGTACAAGGAAATGTGGTGAGGGCCCCAGCCCCTCCACAGGCCATACCCTCAAGAGTCTTCCTCAAAGCTAGAAACTGCAGTTAAAGAACAGGGGCGGGCGGGGGGAGAGGTGAGAAAGAAGAGAGACACTGGATTCCAGGATCAATGCTGTGAACCAGAACCAGAACCAAGACGACAGAGAATTATACCAGATAAGGGGGAAGGAAGGGCTGGTGTTTTCCCACCTGATCGTTATTACAATCCCCTGAGAGTAAAGATGAGGAAACTGAGGCTCAGAGATAGTAAGTGACCCTGTTCTTTCAACCCCAATCCCCACGCTCTTTCTGCTCCGGGATGCGCTGTGGTCACAGGGCGAAAGCATGGGTGCCTCTCAAGGGACCTATTGCGCTTGGGATTTAATACACGATCTGGCTCCTCTGTTCCACGTCCGGGTCTAAAGAGAGAGAGCTCCTCGTGGGCAAGGGCAGGGGGCGAAACGAGTCGGGACGAACGCTTCAGGAAAGACTGCTTGTGGGCAGCTGGGGTCACGGCTCAGCGCACCGGGAGCTGCTCGGGGCCCAGCGGAAGGAAGTGTGGGGGCAAGAAGCGATTCCAAAGACAGCCCTGAACTGCCCGGTTCTGATGGGAGCATGTCCAGTGTCTTGCTGTCCTTGTGTCTGGGTCTGGTTGGGAGGAAGGACGACAAATGAAACTCCTGAGCTGTGACTCATCCACAGGACGGCCACTCTTACTCCAGGCGACGACGACACTAGCTGCCATTCGTTGGGCGTAATGGTCCTAACATGCACCCAGTTCTGTACCAGGTGCTTTTCAGACTTCGTCTCATCAATTTCTTTAGGAATCATTATTCTCTTTGGCAGCTGAGAAACTGGGGTTGCAGTAAGTTAAGCGATCTCTACTACTGAACTACTTACTGTTGGTTGGGGTCAGCATTGGAACCCAGGGCCAGCCGATTGTGAAGATTTTTCCCTTAACCACACAGCGTACAGTCTCACTAGAGCAACGTGGCTGAAACTTCTGCAAAAAAGACCCTTTTATCCAGCCAGGCAGGTGGATGGACTTTGCCTGAAGGGCCTAGTTTGTGAACCTGCAACTAGCCTCATAAATGTTTATTGATACAAGCTCATTAATTTTCATTGTATTGGTTCTGGGATGGCCAGGGAGAAGCAGTTCTCCTGGTGGGGCAAGGCGGAAAGGCAGGGGTGCCCGGAGCCTGAGCCTGCAGCGTCCCAGGGCCCTCCCGCCTGGCTGCTCAGGTGGAAAAGTCTAGAATCATGTTCTTCCCGCCTCCGCCGACGTGACTTTGAGGCCCCGGCTTACGGCCCACCTGTCAGAGGCCTGCTTCCCAGCCCCCGTCGCACGGACGCGCCGACATCCCCTGGAGCAGAGGAGCGACGGCCTGGTCAGCTACGGACATCCCGACGGGCGGTGACGGGAGGGCGAGGAAAGCGGGCTCGTGGTGTATTTTTTCAGCTTTGTTGAGATACGATTGACAAATAAATAAATAAATATTGTGTATATTTCGGTTTTGCAATGTGAAGTTTCTATAAGGTGTACAACATCGTGATTTCAGGCAGGCACAATGTGAGGTGATCGCTGCCATGGAGTCAATGAACACCCCCCCCCCCCCCCCCGCGTCACACAGCTAGTCCCCTTTGCTTTTGGTGGTAAGAACACTTAAGGTCTACTCTCTCAGCAAATTCAAGTAAATATAGCACAGTGTTATGAACTGTAATCACCATGCTGTACACCACATCCCCAGAACGTGTTCATCTTATATCTGAAAGTTGGTACCTTTTGACCAGCATCTCCCTGTTGCCCCCGCCTCGGGCCACCGCGGTTCTGAGTCCTCTCTGGTTCTACGAGTCTGACTTTTTCAGATCCCACATGTAAGTGAAATCATACAGTCTTTGCCTCCATCATGGTGTATTTTATTTTTAAGTATTTTTTTATTTTTCAATTACAGTTGACATACAACATTATATTAGTTTCAGGTGTGTGACGTAGTGATTAGACATTTATGTAACTTAGGTGTTGGTCACCCTGATAGGTCTAGTACCCACCCGGCACAATACACAGTTATTACAATATTTTTACTGTATTCCCTGTACTGTGCTTTATTTACATCCCCGTGACTATTTGTAACTGCCAATTTGTACTTACTAATCCCTTCATTTCGGCCCCGCCCCCCCCCCCCCCCCCCCCCGTCCCTCCAGCCCCCGTCCCGTCTGGCAACCACCCATTTGTTCTCTGTGCCTAGGAGTTCGCTTCTGTTTTGTTTGTTCCTTTGTGCTTTGGATTCCACATGTGGGTGAAATAAGCGAGTTGCTAGGAACGCCATCGCCTGACGCTAGTGTCTCTTGGCCATATTAAGTTGCTATGAAAGTTGTAAATGCTTGCTCCCAGTTTTTGTATTGACTTAGCCACATGCCTGTACCAAACAGCCCACAGACTGGTCTCGGGGGGACTCCACGCCCCCCTTTGGCGCAGGGCTCTTGGCCAAAGAACACTGGGATTCCACAGATTCAGCGCGGGCCCGCTGCCCCCTCGGCCGGGGCTGCACGTGCTTCCCTCTGCGTTCCCAGGTGACCAGGGACTCGGGAGCAGACTCTACGTGTCCTCTTCAGCTCTTTCACAGGAAGGGGCGTCCTATCTGAGCCCCCGATTTCAAAACCCAAAAAGGGTTTGGCTCTGAGCTTCACTTGAGAAGCCTCAGGGAAGTCGAATTTAACACCCAGCAGCCCAGGGCGCTTCGCCCCACTCATGTCCCTGTGCTTCTGTTCTGCTTCTAGTCTACAGACATGGGGGTGCTCTTCGGGGAACAGTTATGTCCTTTCAACCTCCTGGCTTTAATGACACGCATGGTAAGTACACACAGGAGCAGGCCATCAGCGGCGGCCTCCCAAAGTCGCTTTTCTTCCTGCTTTATAACAGAGCCCCAGCGGTGTCCCCACTCTCCAGTGGCAACATTGGCTGACTCCATGACGCGTCCACTCTCCTACCCAGGGCCAGGTTCTTCAGGGAAGTCGAGCTGCAGCCCCAGGTATGGGCAGGAACAGTGGTTGGTTCCAATTGGTTGTGCGACGCATTCCAGCCCATGGGACCAGAACGCTTTCCTCTCTCTTGAAAGGATGCGTAAGAAACAGTCCTGTTTGCTGCAGGAGAGTGTTGAGGTAAGTGCGTGTGAGGGAGAGAAGCAGCTAGCTTCACCCGTGAGGGAGTCAACCTGAAGACCAAGCCATCCCGCCGAGGAGGCCAGAGCTGGAAAATAAGAGAGGCCCTGGCGGTGGTGAGTCACGGAGTTGGCCCGCCCAGAAGCCACCGTCCTCACTCCACGATCCGGTGCGGAGCCCGCAGTCTCTGAGCTGATCGAGCTGGGGCTTCTGCTGCTCACAGTCTAACCTGCGCCTACGACGGCTCCATGCTTGGAACAGGGTGGCCGTGTTTAGTGCGAACACAGACCCTCATCTTAACTCTAACCCACTCACTCCTGTGACCTGCAAGGGTGATTCGTGGGGATACAGTTAAGCATAAAAAAACCCACAAAAATCGTTTTAGAATGTTTACAGATGCTTTGAAAAATTGCTTAATGAATTGGTAAGAATGTTTTCTAGTCAGTCTATTGATTTTGAGGGTAAACAGGAATTTCTAAAGGGCCCTCCATTCTTACCGACATTCATTCAGTGCCTGTTAAATGCCAAACCCCACAATAGGACCCACAGGGGCTGTTACAAGAGGTAAAACCTGCCGTTGGGTCTCCCCTTCAGGAACCCAACAGCACCCAATAGAATGATCTGTCCCCGTGAGGAAGACATGTAACAAGTTATATAGGGGGTTGGGAAAAGAACAGTGGAGTTACGTAAACATTCGAGAGGAACGTTTGTTTACATTGATTGTTTGGTTACCAAATTCTCTACCCATCGAGGCTACACCCCAGCCTTGCCTGAACTCAGAAATTGTACGTGTGTTGAACTGAGGTACAAGAGACTGTTGAAGATTTCCGCAATGCAATTAGACAAAGCACAAAAATACCTCCAACTAAACTCAACGTCTCTAGCTAGCATGTCTCTGAGTGCAAGCGAAGCAGTTATCAAATTTGAAGAAATATTCCTCCTAGTGGTGTGCTCATTAAATGTGTAACTTTGTAAGACCACCGCTGCGTTACAGGTGTTTTTACAACCGCGTGGTGAGAAAAGTACCTTTGCAATAGCTACTCGCTGACAACATAGAAAGTGAAAATTGCGCGTGTTCTCAAATCTTTACACATTCCTCCGGCTGATCCTCGGTTCCTTAGGCTGCTGGAGGGAGATCTGCGGGAAGCGTGCCGCAGGCCGCGTGTGACCAGCAGACGCCCAGGGCAGTGTCCCCAGACCGGCTCCTCGGCGCGCCTGCTGTCGGCCCGGCCACCAGCCGCCCTGCTCAGCCGACCGGCGACCAGCAGCCGGGCGTTTGTGTGGAGGAGAAGCACCCGCGGGCTGACCCATCCTATGGGGGTTTGTGAAAATCAAAGCCTTAGCCCCTTTTATCCACGCTGATTGCAGAGTAGTTTGATTCTTTTAAAATTTATTGAAAATTATTTTTTCCTTTAAAACCTAGAATAGAATAGAAAAATAAATATACAGGAAGCTACGCAAAGGATGAATGTCCACCTAATATACAGGCAATGTATAGGCAGAAATGTTTTTTAAGTCAAATACCTTTGTAACAAAGGTTCCTAAGCCAACGCGCACTTGATTTGGAGCAGCCTTTGCCGCATCAGAAAATGGACAGTGGGCAAAGCATCTCTCCCAGGCTCGTGTAATGGAGACGAGCTGTCGGCGGCTTCTCTAATCAATCACCTTTGTTTGCTCAGCAAACCCAACATGTACCTTCAGCGCCCTCAACACAGATGCCAAGACTGGAAGCAGCTGGACAGGAGAACAAATAAAGAAAATCGAGTCTGAGAATTCACACAGGCCAAGATATAGAGAAAAGTATTCTTTAAAGAATTGATCAGCTGGTAGGCGTGGCCATTGGTGTAGTCATGTCAAAGTGTGATTAATTTGAACATATATTTTTAAATTAAAAGTGGGCTTAGCCTATGTCCCAGGAACTCACTTCTCAATATCTACCTATATGTATGTATACAAAGAGGTACAACATGTAATGGGTAACAAGTTAAGTGTCCGTCAGCACAAGAACAGTTCAATAGGCGTGATACATACTCAGCAGTAAATATAATGAGGTGAATCTGCGTTTGTCAACATGGGGTCTTTGTTAAGACACAGGCTGAGTGGTGAAAAACAACAACACCAAGTTCAGGGTAATATACACAGCTGAATGCTTTGTATATTAAATCAATGGATCATAAAAGAATACTGTTTGTTTTGCAGGGTGCATTCTTTCTCTCTGCAAATCATAAAGAGACTTCTAGGTTTACTCCCAAACTGGTCACCTGTGACTACCTCTGTGGAGGTCGGAGGAGGCCAGGGTCGAAGAAAAGGGTTTTAAAGGTGCACTATATTTTTATTTATAAGGTTTTGATAATACATATCTTTTGTTTTTATATATTACACACATGGTTTATAAAGTTGAAATAGATTAACAGGTGGGGAAAAAATGCAACTTCTGTGGTTCAAGTTTAAATCCATCTAATATATACGTAGGGTTTTCTCAATGTCCTTTGAGGTCCTACTTTTTTGAGCTTCTGTCATAACTCTGAGGGTTGAAGGGCTGTAGAGAGAGGACACAGCGGTACAGGGAAACCAAACTATTCCTCAGAGGCTGCGGCAGCCCCCTTGACCTCAGCGTCTTGCGTGCCTTTAGCTGTGAGCCACCTCTGTGCTGCGTCAGAACAGTCATTACTCTCGTCAGTCTCCCAAGACAGCAGAGCTTTCTTGGAGCATCCGCTGATGCGCTGAGATGGGGCAGGGATGACGCACAGGCCAAGGTGGCAAAGAGAGCAGGGAATGTCGGATGGACCAGGGATGCGTGGACTGCACTGGGGCCTTTCCAGTCTTCTGGAAATCTTGCCGATGGATTTCCAATGCGCTGGCCGAGACCCGAGTCAGGAGTCACTGGGAAGAGGTTATTCTCTCTCATTTAGAGTTGCTGAAACCATTGGTTGCTACTGAAAGGGAAGAGATGTCTGAAAATGGAGTCAAATATAGCAGAAAAATGACCCATGGTAAAGAAGGAAACAGACTCTTGATAACCCTGGTTTGCTCTTCCGGATCCAACCTTGTCTTAATGTAGAAACACCACAGACTTTTTATTATATGAGCCACTAACTCCCTGTTATGCTTAATCCTTTGTCCCCAGACACGTCCTGTCTAACACGTCCATCCTAGTGCGGCCAGCTCACCGATCTCTGAGAGCTGATGACATGGAGAGTGAATGGTGACGAACCTCCCTCTTGCTTTATCTAGACTTGGTGGTGAGCATGGAGCAAGCTTTTGATCTCCAGAAACTGGAAGCATAAGGGACTTCTTTAGGGAAGGGGCCATTGTCAGAGTGGGAAGGGCTATTCCGAGTGGGGCTGTCTGCGCAAAGCTGAGAAGTACCATTCGCAGCATATCCGGCAAACCTAAGGTGCGTGGAGAGCCAGCCCGTTCAGACAGACCCCGGGGGGCCAACGTACATGGCTATTTGCGGCAGGCTTACATTTCATCCAAGAATTGAGCTCCTACCTTCACAACTCTGGTTCATGGCCCCTGCTTAACACAGGCCTTCTTCTACCCTTGAGCAGAAAACACCCCATTTTTAGAACATTTTCGTACACTGTATCGCACGTGATTCTCACAGCCAGGCCCATACGGGAGCCTTTTACGAATGAAGGCGCTGAGCCCAGTGGTTTTCTAAGGTCTCCGATTAATGCCTTCCCCACTTGACCACCACCTGCATTCTAACGGCATCAGCACACTGGCCCTCGGCATCTGTGGCTTTCCTTGACCTGTCCCAGGCTGGTCCCCACTCACCACAGCTCCCTCTCCTGTGCCGCACCAGCTGACTCGCTGTCTCGGTCCCCATCTCCACCTGGCTGGCTCCCTCGCCCTCCAGGTCTCCTCTCAGATGTTGCTTTCCCAGCGGAGCTTCCCTGCAACCCTACAGGAGGTAGCCCCCCGTTACACTTTGTCGCAGCACCCTGGTTGTTTCTCACCACCGTCGGGACACATCCTACTCTTGCTGCCATTGCTGTTGTTGACGGTGTGTAATCAGGCTTCTACCAGAGAAACAGAACCGGAGGACAGATGTGCTGATATATGTGGATTTATTTCAAGGAGTTGGCTTACGTGGTCTTGGGACTGGAAGCCCAAAGTCTGTCGGGCAGGCCAGCAGGCCGTAAACGCTCAGGCAGGAACGGACATTTGTCAGCCCACGTTTCCTTCTTAGGGAAACCTCGGTGTTGCTTTCAATACCTTTCACCCAGGTTGTCAAGCATAACCTTCTTTAATTAAGTCAACTGATTGTAGAAACTAACCACCTCTATCAAACACCTTCACAGCAACACCTAGATTCATGTTTAATTGGATAACTGGGGACTAGAGCCCGGCCAAGCGGACACATGCAGCTGAGCGTCACGAGTGGGTGATCCCTGATTGTTCTTCCCCGAGGGAAAGCGGGTCCCGTGAGGACAGAGGTCGCCTCTGTCATGTGCACTTGTTGCAAGTGAGTGAGTGACAGGCAGATGTTTTCCTCCAGGTGGTCCAGGTAAGCCAGGTGACATCTCAGGGTGGCCACCAGGTGGCATCTTCAGGAGGGTTCCTGAGAGCAACTCCCAATGGTCCCTAATGCGGAGGAAGCTGAGACGGTGCCAGAAGTCTCCAAACAGCTCTTAGCAGGCTCGGACCACTGCCAGGTGGGCCCTCCTCTACCCTCAGCCAGTAAAGTGCTCCTCTGCCCTCTGGGCTTCAGACCCTCCACCTCCCCCAAAGGTTGTGCCAAGGCAGAGTCAGAATTCCTCAGAAAGCCTGTGGGCTGGGGTCCTGACGGGGCCTTGAAGGCATCAGGCTGCGGACCCAGGCCCGCGTGGGGAGTGAGAGCCCCTGGGGCTGCTCTTCAAACCGAGGCACCTGAGGAACCTCTGGGTGACAGCGAGTCCCTGCGGGCAGAGGGCTCCGCGCCCTTCAAGGCAGCAGGGACACCACTGAGCGGCTTTAGGGGACCCCCTCCCCGGTGCAGGGGCATCAAGAGAAGCAGATGCTCAGTTGAGGCAGGCATTAGCGTCGTCAGGGTTTGTGATGCATTACACGGTTCCTACTTAGTTAGATACCAATCTCCTCTAACGGGACCTAAACGCCTTGAGAAGAGGAATCTGGGCTGTTCAGTTGAACTTCCCATCATAGCTGGAATGGTGCTTGGCCACAGTAGACTCTCAATGGACATTAAAGGAGGGAGGGAGGGAGGGAGGGAGGGAGGGAGGGAGGGAGGGAGGGAGGGAGGGAGGGAGGGAGGGAGGGAGGGAGGGAGGGAGGGAGAGAGGGAGGGAGGGAGGGGAAAATGCAGACAGGAAGAAATCCATTACTATTCACGCACCAGCCGCAGAGGCTTGGGGACTCGTGGAATCTGGGCCCAGTGGAGGTGAGAAGGGTAGGTAGGAAGCTGGCTTTAGATCCCCACATTCGGGCTTTTTTCCTCTGTTTTGGGGTCAAAATGTTGCCATGGGACTATAATATGACCAGAATCACCCAAAACTGAGCACTAAGCTAAATCAGGGAGTGGACAGGGCATCTGGACCTTATGGTCCTTTTGTCACGAAGGTCACAGGTGAATGGTGATGCTGATCGTGAAGGGCAGAGAAGAAAACTAGCAGACGGTCCCGGTCGCTGGTCCCAGCTCTGCACCAGTGATTCGCAAACAAGCCTCTTGGCCTTCGAGCCTGAAATCACATCTTCAAAATGAAGGGGATGGGGGAAGTCAGTGGTACTCGGGCTTTGCTTTTAAGCAAGAGGATCTTACAAGGGAGCACAGTCTATAAACACGGAGTAGAGTGCAATGAGTAAATGCATATTATATATTCAAATATGTAACATTTGCCTACAGAAATAAGAACAATGGTATGCCTTGGTAAAAAACAATTATTAAAGTCTGGGATAATGGAAAGAAAATCATCAGATCTATTTTAATTTTTGTTTTCATGGCAGAATAAAGAGATTGTCCGGGACAAGAATTTGCAAATGGCCGTGCTCATCTCACGACCTCCGAATCTTCCTTAGCAGAAATGGCAAATGAAGCCTTATTCCAAGGTCTTCAGAGAAGGGAGTTAACCTGACAAAACAATTTAACATATTCGGGGTCACCCATAGGCTAAAATATATTTTGTTAACTCATGAGCAGCCGGGGTTTTTTTTAATTTCCACAATATGGTGAACAAATATCTAGAAGAATGTTTTCAGATGCCCTGAAACACCTCCCAGCAGACAGCCTACCACTTGGCTGGAGGATCTCTGTAGGTCCTGCTGCCTCTAAATCTGATGATGCTTTTATTGAGCACATACTGTGTGCTAGTCCCAGAGATAAAGGCAATCATGAGACAAAAGTGCCTTTTTACATGGAGCATTTTGTAGAACTTTCTCTGTAAGCTGTTTTCATCTATTATTTTATTTCATCCTCAGAAAAAACCTGTGGCACATGTACTATTATTTCCTTGTTTTATAAATGGGGAAACTGAGGCCTGGAGAAGTTAAGGATTTTTCCTAGGACAACAGCTAGTAAGTGGCAATACTGGAACTCACACCCACATGTGCGCACTCTGGGTTTTTGCTCTGAACCATTTGGGCAAAGCTTTTGAAGTTTGCCCCAACCCCAGTTCGGAGCAGAACTGGTCCCGCCCGTTTCCTGGTCCAGGAGGAGGGTGGGTGGCACCCCAGCCCTCTGAGGAGGGTGCCCGGACCCCTGCAGGCCCTTGCTGCTCTGCTTCGCTCTGATGCTGTTTCTCTCACAGCAGCTCCGCGGCCGGCCCCACCTCGGGGGCTGGCAGGGCTGCCCGGTTCCTCCGGGAAGGAGAGAAGAAGAGAGCCCCCCAGTAGCAGGGCTGCGGCTGGGAGCGTCCCTGGGACAGAAGCATCTGTTGCTGCTCCCATTGTTCCAGCTGAGAGCATGCTAATTGTCCTCTCCAAAGTTGGACTGCAGCCTCTTGCCAGAGGGAAATTAGGGACCCTTTTTCAGCTCCCACGCTGTCCTTTCCGCAGCTGTCAGCTGAAAGGCCCCAGGAGGAACAGGCTGATTTGGGAGAGGGGGGAGGGTGGCTTCTCCTGCATCCTGATCCACACAGGGAAGGAAAGTTAGCACAGCCCTGTGAGAAAGCAGGGCGCCTGCCAGACGGACTCCCCCCGAAAAACCTAGGCAGGCCAGCAGCAACTCTTGACCATTCCACGTGGCTCCATGGTGCATGTGATGGTTTGGGGTGCACCTGGATAATTCAGGGGCTCAAATGGAGGCAGCAAGATGGAGAAAATGGTAGTGGACCAGGCTTGGGAGTCAGAATGAGCTGCGTGCAAATCCCAGCGTGGCCACCTACTAGCTATGACCTTGAGCTAATCACTGTCACTTATCTACCTGACAGGGCAACCAGGAGGAAATAGCCAATAACTCCCTAGCAGAGGCTTGGGCGTACAGCAGGTGCTCAGGAAATGTAATTATTATTAGTAGTATTCCTGTTATTACTAAGTTGATGTTACCTCTAAGTATTTGATCACATGCATGGAGACAGCCCACTTACAGAAGGTGCCCTAAGTGAGGAGGTGAGAGGAGTGGACAGGGGCAGAACAGCAACATTCACATACATTCAAAAAATATTTTAAGTCCTCTACTACGTGCCAGGTACTGTGCTGGCTGCTAAGCATCTGGCTGCCAAGAGGAGGCCTGGCTCTCCGAGGAAGTCTCATAGGATGGGGGTCCTGATCCCGGGCTGGGGAAGCAGCCCTCGCTCTAAGAAGTTGTAAACTCTGTTGGGAGGCAGAGCCGCAGCCCACATCCTGGCTCCCAGGTTACAGTTCCTGCAGGGGACTCTTTTGGGTCTCAGTGCCTTGGGACAATGCAGCAGGAAGAACACAGGTCTGGGGAGCCTGGCTCACTCTTAGTCCAGTTCCCACAGTTCTTCCTTGTGGGACTTCAGCAAGTCCCTCTCCTTTCTTGCCCTCATTCCTCTGCATGAGGGGAGTAATTGCTGACTCACCTACAGCGCTGTGATGGGAAGAGGGGGGACTGAGCAACTACCCCGTGAATGTCTTTGGAATCCACAGGAAAGTGCCATCTGCCATTGTCTTCGTTCTTTTAAAGACCCCATACCTCGGGTATTGTCCAACACACACACACACACACACACACACCCTAACAAGCATCACAACCGTGTTTATCCATCTAAGGCACAGAAAGAAGATGCAGCGTGTTGCTTCTATGGGAGCCTCTTAGGTCTGGCCCCAAAACACCCCAAGTTCCGGCTTGGAGGGCAAACACCTCCAGGAGGGGAGCACATAAACATAAACTCACGGCCTCTACAAATGAACCGATGTCTAATCACATAAATGCGGGCTGTGCAGGGAGGCCCTTAGGTCTCCCCTGTGCTGCCTCATGTGGGTCAGAGGAGAACATGCGACCTGGAGAGAGGAAGCCACAGAGAATCCACAGATATTTCTTGAGTTCCTACCTTGTGCTAAGAACTACACTTGGTGCTAGTAACAGAATGGAGAATAAAACAGAAAAATGTCTCTACGCATCATAGAGCATGAAGTCTAGTGCAGAAAACAGATAGCACTCGCGCATTCCCCCAAGCGCGTAATTTCAGACTGCGGTGACTGCTGCGAAGGTCAAGCGCAGGTCCTGAGTGCAGCTAGGGGCCCCGATCCGATCCGACAGGAGGAGAGGAAAGGGATGCTTGCCTAAGGAGGGAACACCGGGCGTGAGGTCTGAGGAGGAGCTGGTGACGAGAAGGAGAACTGAGTTGCAGAGTGAATAGGGCCCCAAGCGGGAGGAAGGCTCAGGCAAAGTCCTGCAGATAACAGCAAGCAAGTGGTCGGCCTGAGTTTCCTCCCCGTGCTTCATGGGCAGAGTAGTGGGGAGATTGGCAGAGGCCTTGCATGTGAAAAAAGGGGTTAAATAAAAAAGAAAGAAAAACACCATTTAACCACGGTCAATGAAATTAGATAAAATTATCTGCTCGTCTTTATGAAAAGATCTAATGCTTCCCTCTACAATAAAGGCTCTGTACGGCTTGCGAGATACAGTAAAATGAATGTTATATTGGGCTGCCAGGCGCTGTTAGAACAGCATGTTTATATAAGCAGTCCCAGGGCTTCAAACATTGAGTTGTAAAGCCCGAGTCTCAGCAAGTGGTTTAGTGAAGAGAAACCCAAGTCCCTGTGTTCCCCCTGGGGCAAAGTGTCAGAAATCTTTAGGGCTGTATGCCTTGTTGGTGGTTTTCCTTAAACAGTCCCTCCTGCCAACACCTGGTGGAGCCCTGAATGTCAGTGGCATGATCTGTCTCTGGGTTTGGCTCCACAGCATGTTGGAAAGGAATCAGAAATGACTGTCCTTGCTTAAAAACTGGGTGAGGATAGTTCCTATATAGAGAGATACAAAACTGAACTCTCTCCAGCTCTGGATAGAAGGAGTCAGACTCATTGGAGGGGAGAACATGAGCTCAGGCCAGCTTGATTGGAAGAAATCATGGCATTATCTGAAGATATGACTCCCTGTCCAACAAATGTGGTGGAGAGTTGTTGCCAGGAGGCCTCTACCTAGCCACAACTACATTTGCCTACTTCCCTTGCATCTGGATGGGATCGAGGAATATCTTTAATGGAATAGAAGCAAAAGTCATGAGTGACTCTTTCAGACTGAGGAATTTGAAAAGCAAGTGTGCTTGCATTTCCCCCATTTTCCCTTCTGCTGGCTCCCTGCAGAAAAGCAGTCACCTGGAAATAACATGATAGAAAGTACAGAGCCACGATGTGGAAGGAGCCTGGGTCCTTGATTCACCACTTGAAGGCGAGCTAACTGCTAATTAGGAAGATACATTTTGGACATTGAATGAGTGAGAAATAAACTTATATTATGTTTAAACCCTATATTTGGGGGAATTTTTAAAGAGCAGCTAGTGTTATTCCAGTTTTAGGGCTGGAATGACATCCAGCCCTAAGACTGGAGAGTAGTACCTTCTTTTTACATTAATTAATATGTAGTAACATAAACATTGGAAATACTGTTAATTGATTATGGCATTTTAAATCACTCTTTATTTGGCCTCAGAATCCTTCTTAACATTGCAATTACTGCCAAATGATTGAAGCTGGCACTCAGAATGATGGCTATTTGCTATATCAGCATGATAATAAGCTTCTTGAGGTAAGGGTTTAAATATCCATTACTTAGCACATTGCCAACACAGAGCAGCAACTCAAAAATGTTGAATGAATAAATGATAGTTGTCCTACAAGGCAGATCTTATTTTTATATATTTACAACCCTCCTTAGGCCAGACAGCTAAAAAAACAAGGAGCCATTGGGACAACAGAATAATAGCTCAGGTATTTTTTTTTAAATATATCTTTATTGGTTTCAGAGAGAGGAAAGGAGATGGAGAGAGAAATATAGAAACATCAATGATGAGAGGGTCATTGATCGGCTGCAGTTGCAACCTGGGCGTGTGCCCTGACCGGGAATCGAACCCTGATGGACTGGATCCTGGGTCGATGCTCAACTGCTGAGCCACGTCCGGCCGGGCCAATAGCTCAGGTATTAAGGCTCCTGATAGACTTAGAGCAGCTATCCCAGGATCGCAGCTCTCAATTCACTGATAATCTTTCACCTCTGTACTGCGCAGAAAAAGTGATCCAAATTGTTCAGACTTGCTGGAGATCCAGCGTCAGGAGAGGTGAGGAGGAAATTTTCCCTCTATCATTGAGATGAGATCTTGAATATTATAGCTAAACATATTGTTTAACTGGAGAGTCCTCCAAGAATATACATGAACAGCAGTGATAACGGCCAACCCATTGCCTTTGTATGGCCTAAGTCTAGTAGCAGGACTCCCATATTTATAAATTCATTCAATTATTGAATCTGTTTAAGTAAAGAAAGAAAAAGGGAATTTACCCATTTAACAGACTAAGGCAGAATCCTAGAGGGGATATGACTTGACAGCATCACAAAATGTTAAAGACAAGCTCGGGTCAAGAACCCAAGACTCTTAAAATGTCATCCATCTATCCATCCATCCATCCATCCAGCTAATATTCATTAAGCACTTATTTGTCAGGCCCAAGTAGGCCCTGGGTCCTGCTTGTCACCTGCTCATGCCATTCTTCCACAGCACAAATCTTGGTCTTTTTGTTTCTCCCTCAGGCTTGGTCTTTTATAAAGTATAGTCCTTTCCCTTCCACGCTCTTATGGGCAAAGTCATGGGAGGAGTGTCATATGGCAAGAAAGCATTGAACCCCACTCTTAGAAACTGGCTGGAAGTAATAGAGAGATGGTCTAAATTTAAGAACCGTCAGTCTTTGAAGGGCCCCTGAGGGCCTAGAAGCGTTCCCTCAGTGCCTTAGCCAGGGCTTCAGATTTACTATTTGACAAATGCAACTATTGTTTCTGAGCCTGGATCCATCACCACCACAATCCAGCTTTGGTGGCTATAAGCCATCACAGCATTTGAGATAAACATGGGACAATCCCACACAGAACTGGCCTGCCTAGTCACTTCCGCAGACACTGGGACTCAGATTCAGATGCGAGCTTCCATCTGAGGGCGTTCCCTCAAAGCAAGAAGCGAGGCATGGGAGGCTCCTCCCGAGGCCTTTGGTGGGGCCAAGGATGCCCAGTGGTGGCCCATGCCTCCAACCCCTGCTAGACCTACCTAAATGTCAATTCCTTGACTTATCGCTGGAGGGAAGTAGAGTTCTCCTGGACAAAACATGGTGGCATCATGAGGTGAAAATTAATTGTTCTCAGGAAATAAGATTTCAGAGACCCTGGAGCACACAGCAGTAGTCAAAAAAGAAAACATGTCCCTGGAACGCTTACTTTGATAGTTCTCCAATACTGCTCATCTAAGCTCATTTCCCCTCCTCCCCGCAATGTACTCCACCTCACTCCTCAACTTCAAGCACACAGTTTTTATTCCCACTCCCCCAGTGTTGCATAAACAATCTGAAATGGATCTTTCCCTTTTATCTGTTTAAGCAAGTCCTACCCACTCTTCTAAATCAGATTCAAGTTTGGCCTGTAACCACTTTTTCCCCCCAACTTTCTATGGCCCAGAGAGTGGGTCCCACACCACACGGTTCACCATGTCTCCCATTGTGTCTCATTATTTTAGGTGTGTTTATCTCATCGCTTCTCTGAGATTACAAGCCCTGTGCAGAAGAGGAGATCTACCTTGTACTCTTTAGTGTATACACTTAGTACACAATTTTTCAAACATTAAATGTTGTTGCTGTTATTGTTTTTCTGGTAATGGATGGAGCCTTTGGACTCACATAAAAGATTTTTTAAAGAAATAATCCATATTTTGGATCTAAGTGATTTGCCATCTGCTACATACAGTTTTAAGTAGACAGGACTGCCATGTAGGGCAGATTTGGGGGCATGAGACCATCTGTACAACCTTCCGAGGAGGCCCTGGACATAGGTCTGGGAATTAAAAATGAGGTGACCTTAGAGAAAGTGAAGGAGCTCCATTCCCTCCTCTCTCAGGAACACATGGAAGTCTTGAGGAAGTGGCTCCATGCAGGTGGGTCCCACATCCAAAGGCCAGCTCCACAAAGGAATGCGTGGGCTTGTGGGAGAGAGAGCCTTGATTATGGCTGTGGGTGGCACATGTGCCTGCTGTACCCACCAACTTGTGAAAGGCCTGAGTCAATCGCCCCCCCCTCCCGCTTGCCGAGGGCCAGGCAGACCTCCAACATTAAAACCGACAGGAGATCTGAGCCTCCATAGGCCCCCCCGGTTTTCCCTCCCTTGAAAGGGTTTTGGTGCCAGCGCCACATGTTGAAAGGGCCCAAGCACAATCCTATTACCATTGCAGGAGGCATTAAATAATTACATTAATTTACCTAAATATGGAAAAACCCTTTACAAATCAGGGACCCCTGGCGGATTTTCCGGCTGCACACTCTTCCCTTGGCACGGCCGGCTGTCCTGTCGGGCTCCTATTGCTCCTTGAAGTGTTTCCTCTAATTGTGGGGCACATGGCTTCTCTTGTTCTGTTTAATTTCCTCGAAGCTGGTTCCATATTCTGCCTACAAACATATTATAGGGGAAAATGCCCACAAAAGTATGGATTGTGCTGGAGTGTACCCTAAGGGAGAGTGCGTAAAAATAGTAATCTCCCGTGCATGAAACCTTCCACGAGGCGCTCTTTCAGTAGATTGCTTTAAAAAAACGCCGCAGGGATGGAAAGCGGGGAGAAAGGAGAGGGAAAGAGCGAGGAAAGCTGGGGGGGGCGGAAAGGGGGGGGCGGCGGAGTCAGAGGTGGCATCGAGCTCCAGGCGCGTGAGGACAGTGAGCTGGCCTTTGCTGGCGGGCTTTCCGCGGACTCGCCGCCCCTTCGGTCTTCACCGTCACTGCGGCGCTCGCGTGTCTGTGTCTGTGTCTGTGTCTGTGTCTGTGTCTGTGTCTGTGTCTGTGTCTGTGTCTGTGTCTGTGTCTGTGTCTGCATCACAGGCGCCTGCACGGTGCAGTGGGATCCCAGGGCTGACGTAGGGCTCATGCACACACAGCCCCCTGGCGAGACAAGGAAGCCACCAGCATCCCAGGACCTACAGGGCAGGGCCTTCTGACCGGAGCCGGGGTGTCTTATGAAGGCTGCGGCCTCCAGTAGGGACCCAGGTGCACATACACCCTTCCTTCCCTGGGGAAATCGACCCCAACCTCTCACTTCCTCCCCCTCTCTCTGTAGGCAATGCCTCTGTTATGGGGTGAATTGTGCCCCCCCCAAAAAAGATGTGTTGAAGTCCTAACCCCTAACCTCAGATTATGACCTTATTTGGAAATAAAATGTCAATGAAATTTTATTCAGGCAAAAATTATGACATGGACTTACAGTTTTCCAAATGTCCTCTACAGAAGCCCCAGGTTTTCCTCAGAACCCCTCAGGATGTGAGTAGGCAGACAAAACTGCTGATATCATGACCCAGATTTAACCAAAGCATATTACTCAGGTCTCATTGTATCTATTTGGCTTCCAAATAGGACTTCCATTGAATGAGGAGTTCCAGGCAACACCCCAAAGTGTGCCGGTTGGGTTGAAGATACCCACTGTTTACCTTCATCTGCATGAGTAGCCCAGGGGTGGGGTGATAGGGCAGAAGAGTCGGGTTTGATGGGGGGCAGAAGATCTGAGAATGACTGTGGCAGGCGGGCGACTCAGAGCTCATGTAAAACTGCTCCGTGTGGACCAAGACCCTAGACTGGGAGCAGGGAGAGTTGGATTCTCAACCCCATAGTGTCACCAGCAGGCAATGTGCTTGGATAGGTCCCCTCTAGGCTGTGGCTTCCCTGTCCTTAAGGGAAGGGCTCCAACTAGATGATCTCTTAGGTTCTCATGGACTTACCAATATTCCTTAGGACTGTGGAAAACCTTATGTGATGCCAGAAGAAACTCCCCAAAATACCCACACTCATCCAGTCTGTATAGCCTCTCCCAACTTCAACTCCCCTGGTGTATTTTCAGCTCCTTTCCTAGACATGAACCAGATATTTAGATATGAGTAGACTGTGACCAGTACAATCTTTTATTTAATCATCTCAGTAATCTTATAAACTAAGCTTCATCATTCCATGCGCATTTTATAGAGGAGGAAATTGAAGCTCAGAGGGGGCAGGCAATTGCCTAAGGTCACACTGACAGGACATGTCAGAACCAGGATTTAAAATCCTGATAAGCTTTTGATTTTAGTGACTATGTATTACTAAGTGACTATGTAGAGTCAGGCCTGTTCCTTCCTCATGGAAATTAAGCTCAGAGGCAGTGTGGCATAACCAAAGTCATACATACAGTTAGATGACATCTAATTCCCAACCCAAACCCAAGATATTTCAGTCAAAATTAACCAGTCTTAACACTACCATTGTAACTGCATGCTGTATTTTCTGAGGTCCTGGAGAGGGAAAAAGGGAGGGAGGGAGAGAGAGGGAGGGAGGGAGGGAGGGAGGGAGGGAGGGAGGGAGGGAGGGAGGGAATGAGGAAAGGAGGGAGGAAGGAAGGGCCTGTCTCTCAGCTCCTGCCGGCCTAACGCCCTCATCCGATTGGGCAGATGTAGGAAGGGGAAGCAAACCTACGGGCCCGGTTAATCCTTCCCGTTCCCGGCGGCCTCAAGCCAGCGGGAGGACCGCCCCTAGCCGGCGGGGGGGACGATCACAACGGAAGCATATTGTCATCAGATTAATTTTCCGACGCCCCTGCCCCAACCACAGAATCCTGAGAGGACGAGTGTCAAACACACTTAATAACTGCATAATTATGACATCTGTTACTCTCCAGCACCTCTTAGTGGAAAATTAACTGAAGAAATAGCAGGTTCAAAGATGTGTTAACACTCTGATAGCAGATTTAATTGAAATATGACGGGGGAGGATAATGGAGATTAAATTAAGCTCTCAGATAATCATCTGACACAGAGATAATTGAGCCAGCCTCTGCCGCGTTGCTGAACGCTTCGGAGATGCTGCGCGGGTGGCACCCGAGCATCTCACCCTTCAGGCAAAATGGAATTCTCCCCCCCCCCCCGCCCTTCTCGCCCTCTTGTCATTCAACATCTGTATTCTCCAAATCGATAATGTGACCAGCAGCATAATTGGAAATAAAAGATGATCTGAAATCCGCAGGAAATTAGGTTGAGGCGCATGGATGTGGTTCTGCCGCCTCCTCGACACAGGGCCAGTTTTTTTGAGGCCACCGCGGAGGGCCGCCCCCCGCAGTCCCCCTGGGAGTGCTGTTCCCCTGCCCCCGGGCTCCGGGAATGAGTGCATTTCCCATGTGTGCCCCGAGGGGCCGTAAAGACGGCGAGAGGAGGGGACAGCCTACTCTGTGACTCCGCCTGCCCAGGGACCATCCCACGCCCTGCAGGGCACGCTCAGGAGGCAGCGTGGGGCCAGCCACACCCAGCGCCCCGGAGGCAGCGAGGCCCTGCGGTCGCTGCTGGCGGCCTGCGGCGGGTGGGGTGGGGTGGGTGCGTAAGCGGCTGGCAGCAGGGAGTGGGGAACAGGGTTCTGGTGGCTGCCGTTGCAAGGGTCAGCCTTAAACAGTCACAGAGGGGAGGTGCTCCCCACGTCTCCTCTACCTGCAGCTCAGCTAACACCTCCCTTTCGCAGGGTGGGACAAACCAAGTTAGAAGAAGGTTCCCGGGCAGGGCAGTGGTCACTCCCTCTGCCCCCGCTCCACCAACGCCCCAGCTACTCAATCTCGGGTTTTGCATGTTACACCAGCGTGATCGATCTGCTTTACCCATACGGAGCCAAGAGGACGTGGTCACATCTCCTTTGAGTCCACTGAGTGGCTTCATCCCATTTTTCCAATTCCTGTTCCCTTCTCTGGCACCACGCCTCTATGATCACCCCAAGAATTCCCTGTTCCTGGTAACTCCCCATGCTGTAGCATGATTGAGGCACATCCTTGGGGCTGGAGGACCCCTTGACACAAGCTCCCATGGAAGTGGATGGCGCAGCGGACAACCGCCAGGGCAAAGCCGGGGCCTGGACCTGGTACGGTGCAGCCAAGGCTCATGCACCCTGCCCCTGCCAGGAAGAACTGAGGGGCCCTGGGCAGAGGCTCTTCCTCCAGTTGCTACCACATGCTCTAGGGCAGATCCTGACCTTGGCAGTAAGACCTTCAGTGGGCTGTGGACCTGACAACCAGGGCATTCCCTCCGAACTTGGCCAGAGCACCCGCACTCCAAGTAGGCAGCTTTTCTCACGCAGTCTCCAGGGCGCAATGCCCTCGATGGCTGGGGTGGGGTCTGGCATCCCGGGCCTCACAGATGGCAAAGCTCCCTTTTCACTACCCAGTGTTCTCACTTGAACCTCACTGAGATTTTATTTTAGGAGTCTCACGGTTCCTCCCTTTCAGTAGTCTCAGGTAGGACGCGAGATTCTGAAAGATTACTACAAAATTTAAACCTGGGGGAATCTATGGGGTTCTCTATTTCCATCTCTTCCCTCCCAGAAGAGATTCATAAGTAAATTTTCCCAACTGCTGGATTTCAGCAGTAAATTTCATGTCCTGTGACTCTAGCTAATCTATGATGGCAGAGTTTGGAAGATGGGTTTGTTCCTTCTGTCCTATAATTTCTGTCCTAAATTGTTAATTTATTGAAGCATCAAAGAGCACAGCACCTCCTGGTGCAGCTAGGCAACATGGCACCAGGAATCCCTTCCAAGGAGAACATTCTCGACCCTCCTCTGACCTTCCTTTTTATCTGCAGGATGGGTGTGCGGGCCGTAAATCAGCTGAGCCCGCCTCCCTCGGTCTGGCTGGATGCTGTCACTGACACTGAATTGCTAGGAGAGACTGCTTAGAGAAAATATTAGAAACCTGCATGTGTTCACAATGCTGACATGTCTTGTTGCTTGCACCCCTCTTAAAAATGTCTACAGTTCCTTTGAGAAGTCGATTATTTTTTACATCGTGTGTCATTTTGTCTCCTTGGGCACATTGCACAATCAATGACATGTTTCGCTGTGTAAATCCCTTTTACATATTTCAAGATAATACCTAATTACAATGTCAAGGTTATAGCTCATGTGGCTGGAGTGGACAGGGCTCCACCTCCTCCCTCCGCCCCTCAAAGTAACACGGAGAATATGTCCTATAATTAGGAGCAATTATAAATTCCAATTAAAAAGAACCCCACACAATTCTGAAGATATTTTTCTTTGATGTTTCTTGCTTTAATTTATGTGCTTGTTGCACCAAATTGTCTCTGCTTCCTCAGATAGGTTTCCAGACAGAGCAGGCTCCCCAAATTGCAGGGAGCGAAGCCAACCAAATCTGAGAAAAGTAGTAAAGTTCATTAAAAAGGGCTATTGCATCTATAACTTCTGGACCCGGTGCTCATTGATTAGAGATTTAGCATCATCCTTTGTACTGCTCAGATTGGGATTTTTAATTAGGATGTCATTATTACACAGATATGCTGAATGCCAAATTGATTTTCTAGACCTTTTGAAATAATAGGACCACTTCTGCAAAATGAAAATCATAATAGATTATTGACTTCCACAGGAGTTTTGATCCAAGGGCACCTCCCCAATGTCAACATTTTCAATATTTTTAGTTGCATGCAAAGAGACACCCATAATTAGGCTTGTATTAAAAGTTTGCGCATATTGACTGCATGTTATTAATGCCGATGGCGTCACATTGATTACCCTTGAGTTATAACAGCAGCGACAACATCGCTTGTTGCTGAATTGCACACATGCCATTAGCCTTTGTCTTCTGTTTTTGTTTAATTTAAAAGCGGTGATATTCGTAGTGAGAAGCTTACCTGACCCACAGCCCAGAGGTTCCCTGGCTGGCTGCGTTCGTGGCACCCTGCGGGCCTCAGTCATTCTCTCAGGGTGCTCCCTGAGAAAAACCTAAGTTCTGTTTACTAAGTAGTCAGGTCCAAACAACTTAATAAGAATTTATGTCCTGACCACTTAGTAGGCATATAGAAAATACACAGAATTCAAAGAAAAAATATTATGCTGATTGTATTCCCTAAGACCCACTCTGGCTTTCTGATGAGCTGCCTGGACCTATTTGCGTAAACTCAAAAAAAGCCTGGCAATCAGGCCCGATCCCCCGCCCGCATCTCCTGCTCCACAGTGATTTTCACACGGCCCTTGCCTTTTAACACAGCACCCATCAGAACCCCAGCTTCAGCAGGATAGGGCGTCGCTGGAAGAGGTGCAGCATCATCTAGTAAGGAACGAATGCCTCAGGCTAGCAGTTTGCAGTCTGAAGAATGTTGCTGTGCTTTCCTCGCAAATTTAAAACGCCGGACAGCGCCCCTGTGAGTTCACTGGGGCACCCTGGGCCCCCCAGCACACAGCTTGGGAACCATGACACTAGACTTGGGTTCCTTGATGTTGTGGGGATATATTTTGTTCGTCTCTATATCCTCAGTGCCTGGTGCAGCGACTAATGGGCTCAATAAACAGCGTTTAAAGAGCAGAGCTTTTCGTTAGCACTGTGCTTGTTTAGATCACTTTAATTCAAAGTATGACAGTTTGATAACATATACCCAGTGCACATACCCGATCGCTGCCAACACATGAGGGTGTATTTTTCGCACATACTCAGAAGGCTATTTGAAAATATTAAACTATTTAAACATGTAAAAACCGCTCTTAGTTTGTGGGTCTTACCAGACAGAGGGGCAGATGTGGCCCCTGAGCTGAAGCCTGCTGACCCCCGAACTAGATCCTCCTATCAGCGATGGGACATAGCTTACTGATGGCATGTGGAACCCCTCCAAATATTACAGGTGGTTTCCTGGGGTGAGTAGGAAATGTCACTTTTGGAAAACTTGTTAGTTTGTGGATCAGCCAGAATGAGGGGTCCTGGGGTTGAGTCAAACCTGAAGTTGGCTCTCATCTCCCCTTCCTCAAATTTGTCCAGCTCCCCAACTCCCCAGTCAGGCCTTCAGGGTAGCACAATGCCCCTTCGATCCAGTCAGGAGAATATCCATTTGATTCACTACAGGATGTAGAAAAATACCTTCTAACACCTCTTGCAAGATTATTTCCACTGAAACAGAGACCTTCAAATAAAGTGATAGTGGAAGCAAAAAACACACACAAAATGAAAACAGCAATTGTGGAGTTTATGAAGGGTAAGGGGACTTTTCAATGCTGATAACATAAAGTGCTAGGAATTTTTAAAAAATAACCAATGCAGACTTTCTGGAAGAGAATTTTAGGGGCAAGGGAGATTCCCAACACAACTAAAGCAATGTGATTCAGGAAGCTGCCTCATTGCACATGTGCCCAGATTTGTCAGGTGAGCAGAATTTAATTCAACAAGTTTAACTGAGCACCTATTTTGAGCTAAGCATTGGGAATACAAAGTTCTTGAGAAACTCATTCCCAGTTGGGTGGAGGTTGTTTTGGAGGAAGGGTTGGGAAAGAAGTAGCAGTGTATAAATACCAGAGTTTCTAATAGTAAAACCTTAGTTCTTAGCATGGCTGTTCCTGTCCCCTGGAACCCTTAAGCAAGAGGAATTTCTCCTCATACCAGCTACTGCTGTTTGGAAGCGGAGTCTCTTTCCGTGTCTCCAACATCTCGCCCTGGGCAGCGAATGGACAGGTGGGCGCAGAAAGCAGCCTTCTCTTGTCTGCCTGCCCACTGCGCTCCTTCCGATGCTTCCAAGCACCGCTGAGAGGAGAGGGCTGCGGAGGGAGCTTTGCAGGCCTTCGCCCTGGGCTCTTTCCTCGCATGTTGGCTTCTCCTAATTCTTTACATCTCTCTCTTTGGTTCTTAGATTTCTCTGCCCCTCTCTGCATTAGAAGTTCTGTATCAGCTCACAGTACCATTTTGTCAACACGTTGACCGATAATAGTTCACGATGGGCTCTAAATAATTTAAATATTTGGTTACAGCGAAGACAGCCACAGCCTGCAAGTCTATCTGAGCTCAGAAAGGGTTTCCCTCATTAGTTCTAACTTTATTCCCCATAAAATAGAAGGCCATTTGAGTAAAATGATAGTTGGAAAAAATTTTTAAACAGAACCAGCAAATAAACATGGTCTTTATGAGTTGTAACTTAATCTCCAGCTGATGTCATGTTTCATGTTTCAACTGCCAGAAAATGCCTGACATCCATATATCAGGCAGATTTATGGAGACTTCGGGGTAAGAGTTAAGAGGATTCCTTAAATACGGAGAGTGTGTTGGTAATTTGGAGCCTCTGTTATCCATAGATTGAAATGTGTGCATTTGGGTGAATTATAGGAATATGCCTTTTCACTTAATCGCCTTTTTATGTTTAAAAAGTCCTCAGATCTGGGACACGAGTGAATGAGAGCAGAGGGAGTAAGAGCAAGAGAGAGAGGGAAGAGGCTCAGACATGGCTCCCCTTTGTCCCTATTTGGTAATTGGTGGCGCTCTGGCAATACTAGAGGGAAAAGAAAGGTCCTGCATTGCAAACCTCAGAGTCATAAACCACACAGAATCTCTCCACTCCCGGCGTGTCTCAGGGACCAAGGGTTGAGCTGGCTTCAGGGGTAACCAGTGATGCGGCCCCCTGAGGTCTCCTACCCAGAAATTCCTGTTGGATCTGCTCCATTTCAGCAATTGCCCCCCAACCCTCCCCCCCCCCCAGGGATGGAACTTTCCAAACATAAACCATTCTTTATATCATACAACTTGGTGAACAATTAGCCCAGGAAAATGGCTCTGAAATAAGGCTGGCAGAACATGACTCACTCAGCTCTGACATGCGCTGCCTGCGATGTGCGCTCTAGCTTCCCTGCAGGTCGGCTCGCTCTGATGATTTATTCTTATAAATCACACTAGCCGGTGTGGCAACACCCCCAGATCTCAGGGGTTTAACACAGAAAAGGGTGGCTTGTTTCTTAGTCCTACTGGGTGTTCAGAGAGTGGACATCTAGAAGATGATTTACGTACTCAATGTTCTCCCATCTGGTGACTGCCATCTGCAAAATCTTGGAGTGCTCCAGTCCACGCCCCATATCAGTCTGGAAAGGGAGTGAGAGAGACAGGAGTCGGGGGGACACCCGGGAGGTCTAGAGGCTCGTGGGGCAGACTGTGTCATACGGAGCCCTTAGCTGCAAAGGCTGCTGGGAAACTGGTTTCCAACCTCCTTTGAGATGCAGAAGCCACAGGGCCGCTCTGTGAATGGCTGCTGGGCCTTGCTCAGAGACAGAAGGAACTGAAATAAATAACAGAAACAAAAGTAGCTTTTTTACAATTATATTTTATTGTTGACAGTGGGCCTCATTTCACTCGGTCCTCACCAGAGCCCTACGAGGGAAGCAGGACCAGCATCGTTACCTCTACTTTTAAACGGGGCTCTGAGGGGCAGGGTCTCGTCGGTGCCGTGGGTCACAGAACTAAAGAGTCACAGGACTTGAGGCCGAGCCCAGGCGTCCCAGTGTTGAGCTGCAGTTTTGACTACTGTACTGGGGTTGTTGGGGTACATGGTTCTTGGGAGGGTGGGGTTACATTAACGTAAAATTATTCATGGTTACAGTAGCCAGGACAGCAAGGGGGAAAGATGTGACCTCCCATCCACGGCTCAAGATGAATGAAAAACAGTTGAAAAAGAGCTGACGTTGCCCGGCCGGGCGTGGCTCAGCGGTTGAGCATTGGCCTGGGATCCAGGCGATCGGGGTTCGATTCCCGGGCAGGACACAGGCCCGGGTTGCGGGCTCGATCCCCAGTTGGGGGCGTGCAGGAGGCAGCCGATCAATGACTCCCATCATTGATGTTTCTATCTCCCTCTCCCTCTCCCTTCCTCTCTCTGAAATCAATAAAGATATATATATATTTTAAAAAGCTGAGGTGTTTGCGAGGGTTAAGGTGGGAGTCCTCGCGTGTTAGCTGCACAGCTGGTGCCACTGGAGAGCGATGTCTCACCCGCCCTGCCCAGGAAGGACGGAGCTCAAGCCCCTTGCTCTGGATGCGCAGCGCCAAAGCAGAGCTGCAGGGCTTCGCGATCCTGCTTCCAAAGGGGTGTGTGGAAATGTTTTATTAATTCTTACAAAGAAATCTTTTTCCCTTAATTTTTTTCATTAACTTCAGACATTTACTTGCAATTGCATTTGTTCGGTGAATACAATGACAGAAATTAATAATTCATAGCCTTTGTCAGGGAAATTTTTAAAAAGGGACAGTTGTTCAATCAAAGGCAACTTTAAATGCACAATCTTTATTTAAATAAGACTTAAAAAATAAATAATGGGGACCGTTATTGTACTTCCTATAAACCTCCTCTTCTCCAAATTATATCTATGCTCCGCACAGTGACATGAAAGCTCGGGTTGTTCAGAGCACATCATGAAAATAACAGGTTCGGATCGACGTTCTCAAAGGGGAGACTCGACTCCAGCGCGGTTTTTATGGCACCGCCCGGGGCTCTGGGGCACCGGGGCTCTCGCAACGGAGGCTAGAGCATGGGGAAGCTGAAAGGGGCTGAGAGGGTAGCCTTCCTGACAGCCTGTCCCCTGGCAAGCGGGAGGCACAAGTTCAGAGAGAGACGGTGAGCTCTCAAGTTCACACAGTGAGCTAGAGGCAAGGTGGGCCTCCAGCGTGGGTGCCCTGCCCCTTGGCAGAGCCCTCCCAGCCTGAGACGCTGTCTTCAAGCATCTGCCCACCGGGGCCTGCCTCACAAGTGCCTACCTGTGGATTTGAGTTTAAGGTGTTCTAGGCAGACCTAACCTTTCATCTCAGCTGCCTAACAACTTATCTGTGATTCTATCATTAAGGATTGGTTACTTTGGATTATGAAGACTTTCTAAAATCAGGTTGCCCCTGTTATAAGGAAAATACTCATCACTAGGAATTAACTTAGGTAGAAAGAAGGAAAGGGCACCAAGCTTGGCAGAAATGGGGTGACAAGGGCGATGGAGACAAACTCTTCAATTAGGTCCAAAGCTAGTGGGGGAGGTGAGCATTTTAGGTCTCTCTTTTCCCCCTGCCTGCTCTTACCTATGAGCAGAAAGGCCCTGGCTGACAAATCAATTCTGCCCCTTAGTTGTTCCAGTCAAAAGGATGACATTGGAGTCTGTCTTAAAAGCAAAGAGAAATCAAACCTTGAGAAAGTTCCTGGAAATTGCTAACCCATCAACAGGAGGGCCCCTGGGAGGGCCCCTGGGAAGGGCAGTTTTTGTAACGGTTAGGAACTGAATGTCTTTAGGTCTGAATGTTCACTCAACCAGCTACAAGTCCCATGCCTTGGGAAAATCACTACTAAGATCTCTGAGTCATACTGTCTGTATTTGTAAAACTGAGGCGCATCGATCAGCTATTGTGCTGTAACAAACTGCCCCTGAAATCAGGATCTTATGCTTGAGGGTTAGCTGCGGGGGCTTTGATGCTCACTACAGTCTGGAGTTAGTAGGGGTGGCTCTACTACCATCCTCCTGGGACCGACAGACAAGCTGGTTCTTCCTATGTTGGTGGCAGTGTTAGTGGAAAAACAATACAAGAAAGTTACAGGACCTCAGTTCAGCAACCTCGATATTTCAGTTCAGCAAAGAAAGAATTCAGAGCCAAGAAACTCAAATCAAAGGTGAAAGTTTATTTGGAAAGTCACAGAGGTAGAAAAGGTGAGCCAGCTGGGCTGTGTGGGCTCAAAATGCAAGTTATAGAGGCAAAAGAAGGGCCCTTGGAGCTTAGGAGAGAGAAAGGCAAAGGTAATACGCCTGGGGGAAGGAAAAGGGGGAAAGCCATGGGCGTGCTCAAGAGAAAAGGGGCACATGCTGGCTCCCTCCTCTCGAGGGCTTTTATCTGGAGCTCTCAGGGGAAGATCTCAACAGAATATTCATCAGTTTTCCAGGTGTGTCCTTTCAAGGTCATGGTTTCTACTGACTGGTTGGTGCCAGGGCAGGGGGTTTTTAATCATCACAGCTGGTCCTGATGTCAGCCATGGCGTTGCCCACCTGGCCTTGCTGCTCTTCTGGGCCTGGAGCTGAATCACAACTGAGGCCTAGATGTTACCTCTGGGGCTTAATGTTTAAGGTCACGCAAGGGCTTGTATGGGAGCCTATGAGGCTCTTCTCCAGCCCCCTTGTTCCTCCTTTAAGAGGGTCTAAACTGCATGACTGGCCACATGCCAGGGGAGGGTCTGAACTGCATGACCAGTGATATGAAAGGTCAGGGGATCTATACCGCATGACCAGGGATATGCTAGGGGAGGAAAGGTCACTCTGGGGGCGAGGTCCAGCCCTACAATTGTCCATTGCTAGGCACCAGGGGTTTTCTGCCTGGTGGCTCCTTCCATACCTGGCCTATGGCTCCTACTCTGTTCATGTCTGTCCAACTGCCTACTCTATCTGCAGAAATGCAAGAGGCAGCAGGAAACACATGTGGCCTCTTAAGACTCACGCCCAGAACTGGTGTTGGCACTTCCAACTGTATGTCACTGGCCAAAATAAGGGCATGGACAAGTCAAAGTCAAGGGACAAAGTCTGCCCCAACTGCGGTTATGGCAAGAGTGTGGATGGAACCAGGGCCCCAAAATTTAAAATAAGGAATAATAATAGTACTTTTCACTGCATTGTTCTGACAGTTCATTAAGAAAGTGTGTATAAAGTGCTTATGACTGGCTGTGCCCTCTCAGAAAATGGCAGGACACCTAGAGGTGGGTGGGCTTTCGGCTTCTACTGGGTGAAGCAACAATGGTGGGTTGGGGATAAGATTTCCCTTTTTGGTTTGGGCATCTATTAAGGGGGTGACTCCTGGAGGAGGGGAAACGTGGGGTCTTCCTGGACCCATCAATTTCCTGCTTCCAAGTACAGTATTGACCCTCATCTCACACACAAACAGGAGCAAATGGATTTGATTAGCAAATACTTTCATCTGCATCCTAATTGAAGCCCTAATGGGACTTCCTTGTTTTGGAAAATCCCATTTTAATGCAGGACACATCAGGCAGCCAGGAGAATTCCCTCTCCCCTCAGTTGCCCCGCCCTCCCAAACCAGGGGGTTTGTCCACCACTTTTGCATCAGCCCAGCAGCCAGAGCCTGGACTGCTGCGTCCAGGCTCCCAGCTGGAAGATTCTCCTGCTTTTGATTCACATCGTGAATCACTCAGTCCCAATGCACTTAAAACGGAGGCAAAGGACCACCGCCCCCCCAAGTGGTGCCCTGGTCCAGATGTCTCTCTATGTGTCTACATGTCGCCAGGCCCCCTGAGAGGCACAGCCCTCTCGCCCTGGTAGAGACTGCTGCAGCTGAGCTAAATTGTAGCCGAGGAGGCAACCACTTGGCCATCTGAAAAGTCTGACCAGTTGGCACATTGTTGTCTCCAAATGAGCCGGCAGGAAACAGGGTTTCCTAAAACTTGGTTTTAAAGCACTTAGAACAGGAAACCATTCCCCATGCATGTTAGATCTCTCTAATGACTGACTAACTAGAAACAGGCTATCTTAATACTCTGCCCCGAGCCATTACAAATGGCTTTCTTTCCAGACTTCATTAGAATATTTACTGCGATTTGGATAGAAGACTTTTGACACTGCCGTCATAAAATTTACAGGGGACTTTTTTTTTTTCTTCAGTCTGAGAAGAGACTTGGAAGAAGCAGGGAAACCCCTCCGCTCCCCCAGCCACCAATCTCACTCATTAGTGGTCTTCGTGTCTCGTGACCTCTAGTTAGGAAAATAAACATCCCTGTGGTAGTCCAAGAAATTGCCTTCAGAAAAAAACAGCTAGGGCTTTCTTTTGTCAGCTCCTGCCTCTTTCATACAAATGCGGCAAGAAAGAAAAAGTTCCTCCGTGTGCCAGGCCTGGCGCTCGGTGCTGCTCATACGTGTTACCCAGTCTTTGCAGCCACAGTGCGAACGGGCACGATTCCTATCCCCATTGCCCCTCCGAGAAAACTGAGGCCGGGGTTACAAAAGTCACACAGCTAGTGAGGGGCAGAGCTGGACCTGGACCCGTGTCTCCTGGAAATACAGCCCCTCTCTTGCCCGCCTCTCTACGTGGGCCTACCCTCGAGGCAGACCCGGTCTACACAGGCAGCTACTCTGTGCAAAAGAGGGTTGGACTCACTTTCCCCTTGTTCTAAACTTCATGCATTTCGTGCTTTTGTAAAAGTCATCAGCCAGAGCGCCATCGAAACAGACGTCACATCTCCATCCGGTGCGACAGTCGGCGTGTGATTTGCGGTTGTTGAAAGGTGACCGCAGCCATAAGGAGAAATACGGCAGGTGAGTGAGTAGAGTGAGACATCAGCAGGGACAGGCGGTGAGAGACACTGATTTTGATCAAGTGGTCAGGGAAGGGCCCTGAGGAGGGGACGTCTAAGTAGAGACCTGAATGAAGGGGGGGAGGGGGCAGAAGGAAGCCACGCAGATGTGTGTGGGAGCATTCCCGACAAGGGGACAGGAAGGCCAGGGCTCCGGGGTGGGGGCACCTGTGGCGTGTTTGGAGAACAGCAGGAGGCCACGGGATCTCTGATGGTGTCCCGTGAGCTAAGGTTGCGTTGATAACTTGAGGGAGTCAAAGCTCTTTAACTCGAGTTCACTAACACGCCAGAAATCTGCATTCTCTCAGCACATTGTTTATCCCAAGTCAGAAACGTCATCATGAGCGTCCTGCAATGCTGTGCCTTTGATCTTTGCCACGGGGCGTGTGGGGAAGGCTCCTCCACGCTCGGTCACGCTCTGTGGGAGGCACAGTTCTCTGTGACGCTCTGTGCGCCAGAGATGAGAGAAACGACCACTCCTAAAAACAGGGCGCCTTCTCGTAGGAAGGAAGGAAGAGCACGTGACCTGACCTGTTTCTCCCTTTTCACCTTGATTCCTAGGAAGCTCGATGTTAAATTTAATATTTAATTAGAACAACAAAGTTAGCCCTTAAGGCTTTTGAGCATTTCTGGTGCTTAATTGTATATCTGCTTTTCATTGCAAGCGGTCTCTAGTCCTCTTGGAACTGGTGTATAAATAACACATGTACATAAAGCCATGTATGCCAAGAACGTAAGTATCGACTTACCTAAAAACATAACATTTACAGACAGCTCCTTGGATGTTTATTCCACCATGTGAAGGCCATTCGTGGGACCAGATAATATCAGAAAAGGAGAAGGAATCGTTGTTATAGATCGATATGCTAACGCCCCCTCCAATGAATGAATCGATGAGTCCGTGTCCCGAGACCCACAGCTCTTCTTAGCCTCCTCTCACACGAACACTGGGCTTGGCCATGGGGCGTGCTCTAGTCAACGGGACATTGAGCATAGAGGCTTGATAGTGATGACAGGCATTGGGACAGGCCCTCCTGGAAGGCTGTTGCCGCCAAGGGAGACAGCCAGGCCCCCCTGGTTGAGGGCGAGCCCACAGGAGGGAGAGGCCCACCCATCACAGCTCCGCCGCACACTCACCCCGGCTTCACGCAGCCTCACGCGCACCCAGGAAGACCAGCTGCGGAACCAGCCACGGGGACTAACAGATCTTCATGCCAAACCTCTAAGTTTCAAAGCAGCTTGTTGCACAGCAATAGGTAACGGTACAGATGTCCAAAGGCTTCTTCTAAGTGTCTGCGTTCGTTCAGTAAGCACTTGGCACATGCCTTAGGGCATCGGACTTCCTTGAAGGACTCAGTATTGCCATCGCCGGGAAGTCAAATACACCAACAAGAACCTAACCACATAGGAGACACCTCTCTTGGGCCGGGGGCTGCGTTGATAAAAACACACAATCAGTCTCCTTAAAGAGCTTAGTAGATTATAAGGCCCAGAAATGTAGATGGGGACTGACGGAAGAGCAGGTGGAAATATGGCGAGAATAGAATAGAAATTCTAGAAATAAATCCTAATAAATATATGCAACATACCCTAAAAGCAGCAACCCGTATCAAAGGCATATAAAAAATGTAACATGGAATTTTTTCCATGCAGGGTACTAGAATAAGTTAGCTACTAGAAAAAAAACTCAAATTAATACCTTACTTCCTACTGCATATATAGAGACTAGAATACTTACAGTTAGTAGTATTATGCTCATATGGAATTTCATAAATATTCATAAATTTTAATAGCTGATAATTAAACTGTTAGTGTCTTAAAATCAGTCAGAAGATGAGTGTACCACATTAGTTAGCAAATCAGGGCTTTTATTATTTATTTATGTATGTATTTATTTCTTTTTTGAGAGCTAGTTTACTGGCTCACCACAGACAATGAGAAAGATTTCTGTATTTGACCACAAATACACTTAAAATTTGCTTTTGAAAAATCTAGAAAATGAAGTTGAATAAACAGTATATTTTATTTATGTGGAAAAAGACACACATTTATAGAAAACTGTCACAAGGAAATATTTCACCATATTTTCTCTTTATACTAGTCTGTGATTTCCAAATTTTCAACCATGCTTTCTTTATTATCAGTCAAAAAAGGAAAAGCATTTAAAAAATTAAATATAACTTTACAAAAAGAAGACAGAAAAAGTTCTCCCTAAAAAAAATAATAAAAATAGTTAATACTTATATGCCAGGCATCTGATTAGGAAACTGATGCTTATTTTATTGTTAAATCCTCACTCCCTTCTCCAGTTTCCAGGTGATAATATCAAAGCATGGAAAAGTGATGTGACTTGGCCAAGGTCACACTGGTGGTAAACAGCACAGTAAACTTCAGCATTCACTTCACCATATGGTACTGGTTCCCGTGTTAAATTGTGACAGATGCTAAAAGTCATCTTAAATAGAGATTTAAGAGAGTCAGTGACTCTCATAAAATCCCTTGGAATTCATAGATCCCCGGGTCTCAAGCTTTCACATAGAGGCTACCTATTCTTATTTTAGTTGAAATGACATGGAGCATGGTGAACACAGTAAATCAGGACTTGAAGGTGCCGAGTCTGGAGGCACACGGGGAACCGGGGCAAGTGACACTTGAAAGCTTAAGGCTGCAAGTCGCTCAGAGACAGGACTGCATCTTGTTCAGGGAGCTCATCGATGGCCCCTGGTAGCCTATCAATACATATTTTGTTTTCTTTTAATTTCTGAAGCATTTTAAATTTTTATTTCATGTTAGCAACTAGAGTTACCATATTTTACATGAGATCCTCAGAACTTGAATTAGTCTAATAGAGAGTTTGTAGCCTCTTACCAACCCCTCCCTATTTCTTTAACGCCCCCAGCCCCAGCCCCTGGGGTGGGTGTAGTTACTTTTCCACTCTGTTTATGTGAGTTGGGCTTTTCTTTTTTCTCTCTGACTCGCTTAGAACCTGGGAGTGCAACTAGTTCTTCAATATCCTGCTTTCGTTCCCTTTGGATATATACTCAGAAGTGAAACTGCTGAATCATAAGTAGTTTTAGTTTTAATTTTTTGAGGAAGCTCCCTATTGTTTCTCACAGGATTACACCAATTTACATTCCCAATATAATATAATATTTAAATATAATATAATATTTAAAAATATATTTATTTTTAAATAAATAAAGAGTGGGAGGTAGGAAAAAAGGGAGAGGGGTAGAAAATAAAGGAGTAGAGTAGGAAGGTGACTGGTAGGGGAAAGGTAGAGAGCAAAAATAAGAGAGCCACCAAGAAACAAACATAAAAAATAAAACCCACAGTGACGAAGGGTCACTTGGCGCAGGAGCAGCCGCCTGAGGCCCCTCAGTTGTCTCTGAGCGCATCCCAGTCCCAGCGCAGCCAGGCCCAGAGCCGATGTTCATAACTAAGACCACAAATCACCGGGAAACTGAACGAAAACCTCTTTCGGGGGACATGAATAATGCACAGCACATTCTAGAAATATTTCTGTTGTAACTGATTACGTTGGGCATTTAGATGGGTCAAGAGCAACCATCTAGAAAATTCATTTTTCTAGACCAGCTCCTTCCCAGACCACAGGGCGTCATTATCATTGATGAGGGACACATCCCATTCATCAGGTTCTGCAGTGGAGCTGATGACACGTAGGTCCTTCCAAGGGGCATTCAGGGCGGCACATGTGCAGGTGTGACCAGCGCTTCACTATCGTTTGGGCAAAATCTAACATTCCTTGAAAGTTGTCCTTTTGTTTGTGTTTGTTTTTGCTTTACTTTACCACAAACATAGTCTCCTCGATTTTTATTCATTTTTCTCGTTCCTCGACCCTGAATGATTATTTTTTCTACCCTAAACCGGAATCAGGAAGCTGGGCAGGAGGTTCGGGGGTGAGCGATACCCAGTCAAGAGCCGGTAGGCCTGGGCTGCCCCCTCCTCTGTGGCTGGTGCACCCCATCCACTTACTTTTCCTCAGCATCCGTCTTTAAAATGGGCATGATTTCTCCCTCAAGGGAGGAAGACATGAACGATAGGAAATTACATAATGCTGGAAGCCCGTTTCTTACCGTGGTACCCAGCACAGAGCAGGCACTCAATAAATATATTGAAATAGGTACAAAATACGTCTTTCAAAATTGCATTGGGATTATACTTCTTAAAATGTGTTGATTTGCGTGCTTTGAGTTAGAAATAAAACTGAGGCCCCAAATCTCTGGTTCAAATGCTAGCTTCTAACCTCCCCTTCAATTCCAGGGCACCTCTGGGGGCTCACTGTCATAGTGAGACTTTGCAGGGCTCGTGACGCTGGCTGAGCAGCGTTTAAGCCGAGGCCTTCAAGGCCTTGGGGTTTGACTGAAGATAACTGGTGCACGCTATCACCCAGCTGTGCAGCCGCCGAAGCCCACCCCTAGCACCCCGCTGTGCAGCCGCTGAAGCCCACCCCGAGCACCCAGCTGTGCAGCCCCTGAAGCCCACCCCGAGCACCCAGCTGTGCAGCCGCTGAAGCCCCTCCTGAGCACCCCGCTGTGCAGCCGCCGAAGCCCACCCCGAGCACCCAGCTGTGCAGCTGCCGAAGCCCACCCTGAGCACCCAGCTGTGCAGCCTCCGAAGCCCCTCCCGAGCACCCCGCTGTGCAGCCGCCGAAGCCCATCCCGAGCACACCTCTGTGCAGCCGCCGAAGCCCACCCCGAGCACCCCGCTGTCCAGCCGCCGAAGCCCACCCCGAGCACCCCGCTGTCCAGCCGCCGAAGCCCACCCAGAGCACCCAGCTGTGCAGCCGCCGAAGCCCACCCCGAGCACCCAGCTGTGCAGCTGCCGAAGCCCATCCTGAGCACCCCTCTGTGCAGCCGCCGAAGCCCACCCTGAGCACCCCGCTGTGCAGCCCCTGAAGCCCACCCCGAGCACTCTCCCAGGCAGGGAGTTCAGCTCCTCACTGAACTCGCCCTGGGTTATTGGGGTCCGGAGTTTAGCGAGCATTGGCTGCGAAACTCCAAATCCTGTCTGTCGTTTTCTTTAGAAATGTTTGATCCCTCCTGCTCTGTCCTTCTTATATCACATTCAATAAACATGCCAAGCAAACAAACAAACCCCCAAATCCAATAAACCCATGTCTAAGAAATCCCAAATCCATGCCTTCTGACCCCGTGATTGATGAGGCGGAGCAGGGGCTCCGGGGGGGCTGTGGGGAGCCCACGCCTTGGACACGCTCCGTGGCAGGCAGGCGCTCCAGCCCCGAGCCCTGGGTCCGTAGGTGGACATTCAGTGTCCGGGGAAAAGGGCCTCATAAAACTCATTTTCTTCCCACAACGTCCAGCTAGGCTGCTGCAGGCCAGCCAGCTCTGTGGTCTCCTTTTGAAAGCCAAGAAGGCTCACAATATTCTACTTGTCCTTTCTCCCTCGTTGGCCTTTCTTTTGGATGAATGATGTGGACCTCTGGGGAGGTGGAGGGGCAAGGGTGGGTTAATTGCAGAGACCCCAGCTCTTTTTGCAGGATTCAGATCAGTATCCCCTCGTGCGACGTTAGCTGGTTCCCGTTTATTTCTACTGGGCACACGGTCCAGACTTATTTTGCCTTCAGCTTGAGCCCAAGGGGCAAACAAGACACCTCTAGGGAACCCCAGCCGACTGCAGGTTTCTGTGGGCTTCTCTTTTCTGTCCTTTCAAGAGTTGTTTTACAGCAGACTCACAGGTCTCCAAATCACACATTTCCCTACCCTAAAATTTCATCAAGATTTACAACAGAAGGCAGCCCTGCCGATGAGAGAAATACACCAAGTACCTTTACTTTATTGTTTTCATTCCATGATGAAAAAGCCACAGTGCCCTATTTGTTCTCAAGCTTGGCTTTGGGGGGTTGGATGAAAAAGGTGAAGGGCTTAAGCAAATTTAAAAAACAAACAAACAAAAGAACCCCAACTAATAGATACAGACAACAGTGTGGTGACTGCCAGAGGGAGGGAGGTGGGGGAGGCAGAAGAGGGGAGGGGGGGACAAATGGTGATGGAAGGAGACTTGACTTGGGGTGGTGAACACACAATACAATATACAGAAGATATACTATAGAATGTACACTTGAAACTTATATAATTTTATTAACCAATATCACCCCAATAAATTCAATGAAAATTTAAAATAAATTAAAAAAGAAAAAGAGAGAAGCCTGCCCCCTTTGCTGACAAATAGGAAATTTCAGGGATTCTAATTCTCACGTTACTTACCCTTACAGGAATCTTCATTCCTGATCATCTCATGCTTCCGATCTAAAAACCATCCCTCCAGGCTTCCGCTAAGCCCTTGTGCCCCTAAAAAGTTTGCCAGAATCATCTAGTCTGCGCATCTGACTTCTCAGAGCATTGAACATAAAATGAAGATTTTATTCATTTTCGTAATTGATAGCCTACTGATCCATACTTATTTCTAATTAATTTTTAGAGTACAGATGCTTCAAAAACAGAGAGCAAGTCTTGAACTTTTTCTGATCTTCATACAGTAACTCTTACTCTCTAAGCAATCCTGAACATGCCATAGATGCCCAATAAATACCTGTTAAGTTGGATTTCTATTGTGAATGTTTTAATAAGTTCTACATATTTTCATAGAAACAGTACAGGTAAAGGGAGGTAGGAGAAAAAATCAGATACTTCCAGAGTAATTAATTCCAATGAAATGGTCACATGAACCCTTGATTTAAAGACTTCTCGAATCATTAGGATTGAAAATGCCTCATCTGCTACAAAACCTCCATTTAATTGTGAATTTCTATTGACCTTTCTTAAAAAGTTATTGAAAGAAGCATTTTCCAATAGGTTAAGGCAAAAATAGTCACCTCAAACATTTTTAAACAAGCCAAAACCAGGAAAAAAAAGAAACAAGTGTCCTTAGTGACCAATTGCAGTGCACTCTACACCAGTGCATTTAAAGTCCACGCACGGACACAGTGGGCACCGAGTTTTCTGTTCCTCGCTGCAAGTTAAATTCCAAGTAATTGGTCAGCGGGATTAAAAGTGCTGGGACCCCATGAGTGTTTAATGGCCTCACACCTGCCTCCCCGTAAAGCCGAAGCCTATTCCTGCCCGTGGCCTTTAAAGCCCGTCCCCAGCCGTTTACCGACGCAGCCAATTAGACAGAAAGGAGGCAGCATTTCAGAAGCCCCTCCGCAGCCCCAGCGCCACCCGAGGGCACCCTGCTGAGATCCGCCCCAGGGGCCTCCCTGGAGGCTCTTTCACATTCTGGAATTACTGTTTCGGGGGACACTGTCCAGAAGAAACTGTGTCGGACCATCAGGCGATCTCCCCATTTCCCCCCAACCTGGTTATTCTGCAGAGGAAGAGTCATCCCGTTAAGATTCCCACTGGCGTCCCCGCAGTCAAACCCCCCCTTTGGCGATGTCTGTTTTGAAGGACAGTTTCGATACACTGTCTGATTTTGAAAGTTTGGAAGGAGCATGGTGGCCTGTCACAAATACAAGTCAGCAACTATGCACGTGCACCAAGCGATGTTTATGTACGTACATTTTTATTTTCATTAACATCTGGATCCTCTGGCCTTCTGGCTCTGCCGCCCTGTTCGGCCTGTTCATTAAAACCTTGCCCGTGAATGTTTGCGTCGCAGAGAGTTTCCAGAGGGTGGGAAGCGTGGAGCATGAGGCTGGGAGGCGTGGAGCATGAGGCTGGGAGGCCAGGGCCCCCCGTTTTCCAAGCAGATCTGGTCGAAGGGGGAGGCCCCGCCTGGAGCTGGGTGAGGAACGGCCTGTGAAGAGCTTCCGCTGGTACGATCGGGGAGCAAAGGGGTGCAACCGGTGAGCAATCGGTGAGCACCGCGGTCTCACTGGTGTCACTTACTCTTCTGTTCTGATAGGAGAGATTTTTCAGACAAAAAATACCTGCATGGTCTTTTTTTCCTCTGGCGTGTTTCCTAAGAGCCGTCCTCCCCCTTTCACGAATTCTTCTTAACGAAGAACATTAAAAAATAGAGGCATGAAAAGCTGGACATGTTGGTCTAGATTCTGGGTTAGTCTTGAAACAAAACGGCCATTGGTGATTTTCAAGGGGACATTTTCAAGTCTTTTGTTTGCTTTTAACTCAAATTTTATAAAGAATGCAGGTAACAGAGGTGCGTGATTTATAGATCTCGTTAGATTTCACTTTTTCAGCACGAGGACGACAAAATTAAAGTGCGCAAGATGCTGCATCATATCAATGGGCTGGTTTAAATTAGTGAGAAATATCTATGTAATATTTATGCCAGAAGTTACCAAGCTTTCAAGACACCTTTAAAATGTGATAATTTGAAAGCGGGTTTATTAATGTGCTCATTTGACAGCTTCCGTTTCCTTTTCATTTTTTTAAAGAAATTAAGTAATTAGGTTTTCTCTTATATTTAGACATACTTTCTAGTATGGCCCTGTGGGGTGCCTTCTTTAAGCACATGCCCTAAAAATACAGCAAACTTCAAATGACATTACAGATTGTAAAAATGGAACGGTACTCCCAAACCCCCCTCTACATGATTTTCTCACCTTGTAGAGAAAGCCTACATCCCTTCAAAATTTAGCTCTCAATACTTCACATGACTAAGAGCAAAATATTCAAAAACTATTTTTACATATGAAAGAGGTCAACAGAAAGGGATTTCTTCCCACTGGTAAATCAATTTTTTTGCTGGTTGTTTTTGTTTGCTTAAACAAAAAAAACAAAAAAAACAAAAGTTGGTATTGGTTGCAGTTAAGCTGACTTCAGGATTATATGCCCAAAAGAATTTTGAAGATTAACATTAAAAAAAAAAAAAAAAGATCTTTTACACCTCTTTCAGAATTGCCTGGGAAAAGAAAATAAATGCAGGTGACATGCCGATCCAATTTCACCCCTCTGCTGAGAATTATCGAAAATTATACTAGGCAGAAAACAGTTTTCCATAAAGAGCATTTTGAGCATATTTGAGCATTCACTTGCATATGTAAACAACAGGCCTGATCAGGGTGTGTTCAAAGTCCTCTGGGGAAAAAACAAAGGACAGAAACTGCCCTTGATTTAGTGCCACCAACACCACGACCCGTCTCACTCCACGTGGATAATTCTACCCTGAAGTGACCGTCCACCCCGTGCAGAATATTAAAACTGAATAACAGCAACTTTGAAGATGACGGAAGGCCTGGATTCCAAAATTAGCTTGTGACTGACAGGCTGGATCTTCATGGGCGAGATACTTCACTGAGCCTCAGTTTGTCCACCTGTAAAATGGGAGTGACAATACTGGCTGCCCGTAGAGAGTGGTTTTCAGGATCAATTCAGATAATTCATGAAGAACCTTTGGCCGAGTGCCTGGCACAGGATATGAGCTCCATAAATGCTATTAACTCTGACAGCAGGAAGGCTACAGGCGTCCGGAGAATTGGGTCGCACGTAGGCTGCGAGGGAGTGGCCGGAGCGAGCAGAAACGACAGGCCGTGCATCCTGTGGAGCAGCGGGACATTTTGCCTCCAGAGAGTTTTCAACCGCAAAGTTCTCAGTAGATATTTCACTCAGGGCAGGTGAAAAAGATGCTGAACAGAAGTGAGGGGAGCTGTTGAGAGAAGAGGTGATTTGCAGAAAAAGGAAATGAGAGCAGAGGCTGGGAGGAAGCAGGGCCAAGTAGAAGTTCTTTGGAATTAGAAAGTTTGAGGTGCACTTGCCATTTCTGCGCATTATTAAGTCCATGGCCTCGGGCATTTGGTGTATCACCTTGGTGCCTAGTTCCTCCTTCAGAAGTGTAATTAAAGCTTGCTTGGTAGGTTTGTCCTGCTGTTCCTATGGAATAGCATAGACTGTGTCTACTGTAACGCAAGAAGCTACTCTAGGAAGAGTAGCTGTTGTGAAGCGTGCTGCGCAAGCAGGGGCATCACCAAGGAGGCGAGGAGCGAGGGAAGGGTGCGGGCGGGCGTTACCTGCACCAATATGCGTGAACAGTGACGCTGGACCCGCCACTCAGGGTGCTGGAAGCACCGAGAAATTTGGGAGGAAACATCTGGAGCACCTGGTGGGAAGGAGGACTGATTTAAATACTCTGAATGTCACAAAATGTCTTGAAAATGGATAGCTTTATGAAATATGCTGCATATATATATGAATAAATATTTCAATACTTTGAAATAGATTTAAATCATCTTCCCCGGTAGAGTTTTTTGAACTTGGGAGAATATTAAGAGTTTTAATTTGCAGAGAATTGGAACTGTCTGTATCCCGGTCTTCTCCCACTGCAGGGACCTGTCTTAAATAACACTTTCAGTTCTTAACATACAAGATCCGACTTCTTTTTTGGGATAGAACTGCTCACAGTTGGCAGGGAGAAAAACGACAAGTTCGGCCTTTGTTAACTGACCGGTGCTGTGGATATTAGATATGGTTTAATTTTTATTCTTAATACTTTTAAATGACATTCAAAAATTTTTAAGCAATCTGGTGATTATTTTTTTAAAATATATCTTTATTGATTTCAGAGAGAGGAAAGGAGAGGGAGAGGGAGAGAGAGAGATAGAAACATCAATGATGAGAGAGTCACTGATCGAGCCCGCGACCCAGGCATGTGCCCTGACTGGGAATCGAACCCCGATCGCCTGGATCCTAGGTCGACACTCAACCTCTGAGCCACGCCCAGCCGGGCCAATCTGGTGATTCTTTAAGCTGTCCTCCTAGCTCACCTGAATGAAGATCTGACCTGGAACATAAGACAGGAGGAAAACCAAGATAATCACTACTTTTCTATCTCTACTTTAAAAGTCTCAAATTGCTTATGGAGCTATTATCACAGTTGACTTAATATCAGTCTTATAATAATGACAGCATATATATAATTACTTCTCTATAGGTGGGACAGATCAAAGCTTAAGATATTTTTAGAATCACAGTGAATGATAACATTAAGTAATGACATTTAAGATTCTTGATAACCCTATCATGCAATGGATTAGGTTTAGCATGCTTTAGTTCATTGAATCTTAACAACTGTTATTTTACAAATGAGAGAAATAAAGTTCAGAGAGGTCAAATGAGTCCCCCAAAATCACACAGCAAGTAGATGGTGGAGGCATGACTTCAGTCTTGACAGATTCTAGGGCCTGGACTCTGAAGCAGTAGCTATTAGCTCCATTGACAAATCAGTATTAGCTGCACAGCCAGAACCAAGGCCTAGGGATCAACTCCAAACATAAACTTGGAGCTCTGCTCTGTACCTCTTTTTATCACAAGAACATCTAAAAAGAGCTCCTCGGAGCAGTTCTAAGGCCTGGGTGAGGCTGCCTTATAACAGGGAGCCTGGGAAAGAGGGGCATGGCTCACTGGTCAGACTTCCCCCAGGTATATGCAATTTTAACTTTCCCTCCAATCTGTGATTATAGGATTACCGCAAACTCAATATATAAGTTGCTGACTTTGAAGCCTGCACGTACAGCCTTCTGACAATAACAGCCCAAAACAAAAACCGTACGCCTTGCAAATGCTCAAGAACCCACTTCCCGACTTTGGTATAAGGAGATCTTCAGACCTTACAGCGGTGCTCAGAGCAGAAGCCTTCGGCAGAAAGATACTCTGCCCGCGAGCGTGGGGGTGAGAGCCGTCTGACCTTTTCAACTCTGCTGCCTAAAACCCCCATTCCTGTTATAAAAATAAATGCAGACATCTCAGACACGCATGGTCAGGGAACTCTGCGCATTTAATGAGTCCTGGAAACCCTGTCCCCACTCCAAACCGGTGACTGAACTCCGTCTTCCCTCTCCCACGGGCAGACGCTGGCGGAGCTGTTTTTTCTGTTCCTTTCCTTTTTCTCTGAGACAACCACACACTGCCTGACAGTTCTTCATTTAGACTCGCCTCTGATGGGGATGTATTCTGGATCATATAGCTGAGCCTTTCCCAGAGGCAGTAAAATGCCCCATCTAGGCTCTCATAGTCCCTTAATTTTATTTAAAATTGGAGCTGGAAGGCCATGTAGAAGTAATTGAAATCCAACGTCCCCTTTTTTTAAACAGACAAGGAAACTACGTCCACAGAGGTTTAACAACTTGCCAAAAAAATTACACACCTCGCTGCACTGGAGCGGTGATTCCCACTCAGATCGTCACTTGCCTGTCCATGCTCGCCTCACCCTGACCGGCCAGCTCCTAAGCAGAGTCTCCATGACACTAATGTCTGGAAAGAAGGGCTGGGACAGGTCAGGTCTCCAGAGACCCAGCTGGACAGAAAGGCAGGCCCTAGCTGCTGGGTGTTGTGTCCAGCGGCCAACCGTTGGACACAGTCTCACTTAGGTCGGCAGCTGTAGGAGTACAAAGAATATCAGTTCACCAGTTCAAGAACAAACAAGTCTTGGCTGGTGTGGGGGGAGGCTCCTGGAAACCCAAGCACACCTCCAAGGAAACAGCCAAAGCAGGCTCAGGCTGGGCACCGGCCACAGGGCAGGGGCCACAGGGCATCCCAGAGCCTCACACCCAAAGGAGCATAGCCCAGTGCTGGGTTGGGAGCCGCGTCTGAGCATCTTTCCTAAAAGCAAAATTAAGAGCAATTGGAAACAGGATGGAGGAAGGGCCCATGCTTTTGTTTGTTTGTTTGCTTTTTCTCTTTTCAAGGGGTCAAAAGCCAACAATCTGACACTTAGCAAAGTGTCAACCCCAAGAGGGAAGGCTCCTGGGAGGACTCGCCAGCTCGCCCGGCTTGTCTCAGGGCCGAGATTCAGCACCATGCTTCCTTCCTCCCCTCTCCAGCATCCTCCGCCGCTCCCGGCAGATTTAATGGCGTGATTTACAGCAGGGAGAGACCTTTGTCAGGGCCAGCAAAATGACAAACAATAAATATATGGAGCGGCGTGTTAACAGCCCGCCACACAATACCTTGTCAGTTACAGCTTGATGGTGATACATTTTAATTTTGTCTTTCATAAAAATCTTGGCATGTCTGCCTCATTTGAACACAGGCTTCCAAGTCAAGTGTGTCATCCAAGTATGCAGTTTATCACCCTCTATATTTTCTGTCCTTTACATTTAATGTCATTCCTATGGCAACAGACATCGCCCTGGAAATCATTTTCAAAACAGCTTATTTGTTGAAAAGGGCCGTGTGAGGCTAAAATATGTGTTTGGCTGGGAAGGATGTCAGAGCGTGACTATGGCTTCGTTACATTAATCATACTCTTTGAGGACTCTGTGTAATCAGATACTGAAGGAGGCGTGTTGTGGGGTGGGATTCGGCATCTCCCTCCCACCCCCACCCCCAGCTTTTTATAAGTTTGCGTTTCGTAAGGATAAAAATCAGAGAAGCAAACTTGCAGCGTACTTGGTGCAAAGGGGGGCGCACTGGTCCCTAATACAGCCCAGGAGATCCATCCGTGGGCAGGGTCGATGGGTGGCTTGTAATTGTAACTCTGCTGTTCATACTGAGCTGCTGTTGCTCTGAGGCTGATTATATAAAGCCAGGTTCATTCATCCATCATTCATTTAGCACATCCTCACTGAGCACCTACCAGGTGACGGGCATCCTGCCGAGAAAGCAGGGGTGGATAGAGTAAACCGAGTCTCAGCTCCCCGCAGGGTGTCGGGTCAAAGCTTAGACTGACTCTGGTGGGGAAGACAGGGCTTGAACAGGAAACACACACACTGGCCCCGTTGAGTTCTCTACGAGCAGCGCCTGAGGTGGGCACCCTTGGGGAGGTGATTTATTGGCAGCCTCAATACACACGTCCCACAGGGGACTTACAAGGAGCTGTGGATGGCAGAAGAGGGCAGGGCATGAAGCTAAGCAAAGCTGAGTCTAATATCAGCCTGCTCCCGGAGGAGCTGCGTTGGGTGAATGGCCCCGAGGGTGGACCCACCTTGAGGCCCTGCACCGGGGCTGGGCTGTTGAGTCAGTAATGAGTCAGTCGGTCAAGGTTGCCAGCTGCCTTGTGGGGGGGTGTCCGCCATCAAAGCCTCCTCAGCATCCCTGGGGGGGCTCCTGTTGGCCAAGAGGGATTCTTGGGAGAAGGGTGCCATTATGGGCTACTAGTCAAGTCTCACAGTGGCTGGGGAGTAGGCACCCCAGCCTGGCAAAGGGATCTGGTCAGGGCACATAGCTCCTACCACACGCGTAAACACACTCTTAAGCTGTTAGTAGGGCTCTGAGTGAAATGGGAGAGGGTGGTCAGCCAGCGGTAGATGGGTAGGTCGTGAAATGCTGCGGAGAGGACATCTGAGCTGGGGGCTGAGTGACAAGCAGCGTGAAGATCTGGGTCACCGCCTTTCTAGGTACATGAACAGCGAGGACAGATAATCCCTGGGTGTTCTGTTTTGTTTTTTAAGGTGACAAGTGTAAGATATTTGAGGGACAGAAAGAAAGCCTAGGGGTTTGAAATGCCATCAGCAAAGGAGGGATGGTGGAGGAAAAGTCAGAGACAGCCAGGGCGTGGCAGGCCACAGAAGGGGCTTTGGGTTTTATCCTAAGGTTCGTGCAGAGCCTACCCCACTATTAAGCCAACCAGCGTCGGGTACTCCAACCTGGAAATCAAGCCACCGGCCCGCAGGCAGCCTCCTGCACTCCGCTGGGTGCCCTGCGGTGCCAAGGCCACGAGTCCGTATTGTACACGCAGATGCTGCCTGTGACACCAAGGGGTCGGGCTGCTGGTGGGATGGTTCCCAGGAGGCAGTTCCTGCGGAAATGTGCACATCAGCCACAGGCTCTGGCAGGCCCGCCTCCGGCCCGCCTGGTTGTTGGCTCACACGGCAGCTCCCAAAAGCTTTCTTAATCTGCGTCGTGGATGCCCTGTCATTTTGATGGAAATCCGAAGTGCTTTCACCAGGTATTGTCCCTGCATCTGGCATCGCAGGAACACATTTGCCCAAATTAGAACCTAGTGCATTTTCTCACAGGGGCAGCATTCTACGTGGTGGAGAGCAATGCAGAACCCCAACCCCCAGCCCTGACCTGTGGACCACCGCCGCGGGCCTCCACTTAGGACTCCTGACCGCAGGCCCCACCCCAGACCCCGAGCCAGGGTCTGCATTTCCACAGGCCCCCAGCTGTTTGTATTCACAGGGAGCTTGGCAAACTCGGCTGGAGAGGGTTGTTTCTGCAGGAAGATGTCCTGAAGTCCAATAACTCACCTGTTAGCAGACACATGCAGCTTACAACCAGTGTGTGACCTGGCTTTCTGAAAAAAGTGTTAAACTCTGTGGCATAATTTTAAAAAGGCAAAAGCATGTAAAAGTCTCTTCCACAATCACTGTCACACGTGGACACCAGGAGCTGCTCAGAATCCCAGCAAATTGACGGGGGACCCTGAGTGCAGAGGGATCTGGAAGAGGAACACACACACATGCACACCAGTTAAGGAAAAATAAAACTGAGACTCGGGGACCACTATTTAACGCTGACCTGGAACCTGACCCAGCTCTATCTTTCTCCAAAGCCTGTCCTCCTAGCACATCTATTGTGCGGCCCAGGAGCAGATTTATAACCTAAAGAACAGAGCAGAGGAGCATGCTAAGGGGGGTCCATGGATGAACAACTAGCCCAGTGGGGAAGACCCATAATATTACGGAGCCATAAAGCTCAGTTTACAAAAAAAGAGACCCACACATGGAATCTGACCAACACTAAGGCGGAAGAGCCCCACACGGGGGAGTTGGGAACCTTCCACTGTGAGGTGTGTCATCTCAGGTGTCTCAGGGACCCTCCCTGAGGACACACGTTTCTCATCTCTTCACAGGGGTGACAAGGCCCAGGTCTCTATCTGACAGTGATACTTGTAAATTGGATAGCACTTAGTCGGTATAAACTAATAATGAATAATCCTAGATATTAACAATCACCAGTAACCCTAGACATTAAGAATAATTATAGTAATGCTCAAGGTTACATAGACAGATTCTAAAACCATAGGAGGAAAGAAAGGAAACTGGGGAGAATGGGAGAAAGGCACCAAAGAAAGAAATTATTGGAGGGAGGGGATGGGAAACAAGAACGAAGAATATCGAATCCCAGGCTGGCTGATTTTGCAGTCTCCGTGCAGAAGGCTATTCCGCAGCCCAAAGCGACTCCTAGCACCCCCGGCCCTGTGGGAGAGGTGCCAGCGAGCGAGGGCGGCCGGGGATCAGGTAAAGGATCAGGGTTAGAGCACCTGTAACTCCCACAAAACCAGTGCCCAAGTGCACCCTCGCAATCCCCCTGCCTCAGCCAAGGGCCACCAGCTCACTGAATGCTTGGTCCCCAGGGGGCTCAGCCTCCCAGGGCAGCCAGCTGCTCTTTGACTCTGCAGAAGGCACTGGGGGAGGGGATGGGAGGGCATCCGCCTGGGGAGGGGGGCCGCACTAGGACGTTAACACCAAGTTTCCATTTCTGCCCAGCACCTGACGAAAGGAACTTGCTTTTAAACCATGTCACCCACGAGTGTGGCAAGCAACACATGAAAGAGATTACAGCAACTTTCCAGTCTTCTCAAGTGTGGCCGCGTGGCTGGGACTCCTGGGCGTGGAGCTTCCAGACGACGGGGGAAAGTGGGTCAAAGGAAATTTCTTTCTTACGTGTGGAGATCATTCAGAAGGCAGGTTTCGGGGCCCCCAGGTTGTTGGTTCCTTGCCCTCGGTGGCCTTATTGGAAATTCCTCCCCTCCCACCCTCGGGCTCACCCTGCCCACATCAGGGCGGGGCAACCCTCTACTAAGAAAATAGAGGTTGCAATGTTTGGCATATTAATTCGGAGCATATGGTTGAAAATATTGTTTGCCATGGCTCATGGGCTTATGATATTTAATTTAAAATAGATTTTCCTAAATAAAAGGAGACCTTATACAGATGGCCATTAAAAGCGAGCCGTTTTGCTGTGCGGCATTGTTAAAATACGGTGTTTTTAAAGCGTTTTATAGCACCTCGGCCCTCTGGCAGGAAAGGAGCCCTCTGGAAAGACGGAGGCTTGGCCCCGTGACGAGGTGGTCCAGGGCGGTGTCATGAGCCCTGTCCTGTGGGCCGCTTGTACCACCATGAGCTAAATGTTCTTTTGTGTAGAAACGTCCCTGCTCGAACCCTGAAGTTTTATTCAGACCTGAGCAAGCACGGCTGGAGCTCAGGCGGTGATGGCAGCAAACGCTTTATGATGTCATTGCTCGTTAAATATGAACAGACTGTTTCCAGGGCCGGCCGCGAGCGAGCACAGGGCCGGGGCCGCCTGCTCTGAGCCGGTGGAGCGGGACGGGGCTCTCTCATCTTCTCTGAACAGTCACGAGACGGAGCCCGCGCCGAGGCCTGGGGGGTACATGGAACATGGAACCCGCCTGATGCGCAGGGAGCGCGGGCGCCGCGCCCCTCCTGGCGGCGGAGGGAGGGCGCTCGAGTTGTTCCCAAATGCCATGACTTCTGATTCATCTCCCCGAGGACCGGACCCCGAATTAGGTCAATCAGCTCGTTTCCTTCGGGGGTTCATTTTCAGCTGCGGAAGGTGGCTGCAGGCCCACCAGGCCCGGCTCGCTCAGCAGCCTCCGTGAGAAACACCAGGGACAGGACAGGAAGAGGGACAGGGGTGTTGACTCTCGCGCTCTGCCCAGAGACGGGACCTTCTGGCCGCGCTGGCCTCCCCTGCCAGCCTGCCCTGCCAGTGTCCCCTCGAAATCACAGCCCACAGCGCTGTCCATGGAATGTGATGGGAGAGAGGACATGCCTCACGGTCAGACCTGCGGAGCCTGTTGGAAAAGCTGATACCTGAGAAATGGTTTTGTACTAGTTCGGGATAAAGGAAAGCTGATAGCAGTTTCTAGATTGTCAGTAATCCTCGCTTCTGAGTGGCCCAAGAGGGGCAGCCCACTTCCTGATGGCGGCTCAGAGAAATGCCGAGGAACAAAAACAATTGTTTGGCGCGCTCGCCCGTCTGTCAGTGGAATGCGCCGACCATGGCGCGGTTTGTTTGTCCAGCTCGGTGACCTTTACCAGCTCCTCAATCAGCTGCTGCTGGGAAGTGGGGGTGCAGGGTCCACCGCCCTCGGCAGGGGCTCGGCTCCACGGAGAGGCTCCGCGGGGCGCACCTTCCTGCCCCGGCTTTCCGCGCCTTTGTTCCAAGGGATGTAAACAAAGCTTAGCGAACACGGGGACAGGTCCTGCAATCCCAGGGGGTAACTCTATCAGGGGAGCTGTCCCCTTTGTCCGGGGAGTGAGAGATTGGCTTCGCAGGCAGCTAGAGACTCAGGCCTGCGCTCGGTGGCTTTGGGGACAGTTGCTCACCTGGTTTGCACCTGGATATCAGTTACTCCAGTGCGCACAGGCCTGCCAGGGCCTGAATGTGTGCCTGGCGGGATTAACAGACAAGAAGACACCTTTGCTGAAGCAGGCAGGGCCCCTCCTGGGGCCTTGGCCATCCAAGCCCTGAAAACGCTTCGGGGGGGCTGTGGGAGCCCACGCGTGGGTGAGCGGGGGGCCAGTGCTGGTCAGGAAGCTCCCGTCTCGGGGCGTCCAAGCGAACTCACGGCGCTTGACCCCTCCTAACCAGGTATGAAAACCGAAGGGCAAAAAAGGTGCTAAGGTTCATTCTGGTTAAAATGACTCTTTTTTTCTGTTTATAAAAAGCACTGCATGTTCAGTAGAGATAAATTAGAACTACAGATCAGGGGAAAGGACAGTCAGAAGCCTCCATAATCCACCATTAGCTACTGTTATCCGTGATTATAACATTTCAAACTTGAAAAATAAATACACGATTTCCAACCGAAATCAGGGCAGATTATACATATACTAATTTGCTGTCTACTTTTGTCACCTTTGAGTCTTTATTGGGGCCGTGATTTAAAATTGATGAATTTGCATCTACATCACTATTTTTATATTCAATTTCTATTTTTTAATTTTATTCTCCTATTACTGTTGATATTCGGTATTATTTTATACGTCATTTTTAAGAACAACCCAGGATTACATGCCACCGATGTACAAACACTTACTTAATCGAATTCTTTGTTTTAGAAGCTCAGACTCCTAGCCTTTCTCTGTGTTGGACACAGCTTTGGCGATCCACCTTCCGGGTAGATGTTTACATTGAAGTGTTGTTCTTGTCATTTAAATAAAATAACTGGGCGATGCTTTAGGAAGTTTTCTGGGAACAAAAAGCAAGGCGAAAGCTGGCTAGACAAGCTCAACACTTCTCCATGTGCCTGAGTAGAAGAGGTGACTCGAGTTCCCTAATAGGTGTGACTGAAATAGGGAATGTTAAGAGAAATTCTGCACAAACACCAGGCATTTAACCAAATTGCACAGGGCCGCCAACGACCTCTTAGATGTCTGCCATCTCTAATTTCCAAGCAGGCTATTCTCGGAGCCTCTGTTTGTACAGTACATAAATGCATGTGGCATCTTCCGGGGTCATTTGGACCAAGTACTGTAATTCTTTAAGCTCAGCAGGCTGTTTTAGGGATTACAAAAACCTGGTTCATGTGGTGCTATAGAACTGGGGAGCGGGGGAGATGTCAAAATGACAGGGGTGAAGGGCCAAATGCTAGGACAGACCAGATCTAAAGTTGTCCTTAGTAAACTCAAAATATAGGATTGGATAAAAATAATCTTAAACTCTGCTTTCAAGGAGAATGTCTGTAGCTGCACAGACGGCTGTTAGGCAAGTCAGACACAGTCTCGGGTATTGAAGGCAACCTGGTGGCAGGCCTGTCGCCGCCCCCTCTCCGGGACCTTGCACACGGGGCAGGGTGAGGCATCAAACCCTCCTCCCCGTGGCCACGAGCAGCCTCAGCGCCCTCCTCCGGGTCTCCAGGAGCCACAACCAACTGGAATTGGTGCTCGTGGGGATACTTAGGCCAAATAAGGGGTGTGTTGGGAGAAGGGGAAGGCCTTAGCTTGTTAGGAAGGTGAAAAACTGGTGCCTGGATTGATGGAGCTAAGACGCAGGAGAAGAGCATTCTGCCGAAAAGGCTGAGCGCCTGTCCTGGTGGGACAGTCCCAGGGGGCCCTGTTCTTGGTGCAGTTTGGAGTCGTAATCCACAGACTCCCGTGAGGTGTTTCATCACAGCCTCCCTACTAGAATTAGGGGGCTCCTACGACTGACCCTGCTGTGGCAGATGGCAAGCCCTGGTTTCTGTGTATGCACCTTCCAGTGTTCAACATTTACGCAGTGCCTTTGGCCTTCACTTGGTTTCCCCAAGAAAGAGGGGCCGAGAAAAGGGCTGGTGTGCTGCTAATTTATCGTGGGACCTGAGTTCAGGAAAGCTCAGCGAGGGGCTGGAAAGAATGACACAGGAAAAGAAGGAAAGCTGGGACGAGGCCGTCTCACCAGGACGGTTACCTGAGTGGGCTCGATTCCCCTGAGAGCCTCTGGGGACCTTCTAGAATGTTCCTCAGGCTTACCCGCTGAGGGGTGAGGAGAGGAATCTTTATCTACGCCCCGCAACCTCCATAGGTCAAAGATTGCCCTGAGGAGGACGTCTTTTGCACACATGTGAGTGGCACGTGGGTCCCTGCAGGCAGACCTTAAAACAGTGGCGCACAGCGTGGCCGAGCCCAGGCGCTATCGGACTTCATTCCTACGCGGCAGGTCACCGCAGCTGTGGCTTCAGTAAAATGCAGTCCTGGAGAATGCGAGGCAGTGCCACAAGAGGTGCCACCCGTATCAGCCCAGGCATAGCCACCTGTCCCGTTGTCCTGACTGGTCGCCCCAAGGAAAGCGGGCGCCAGGCTCCTTCCTGCTCGGAGAACCGGAGACTGCAGGGCAGAGCCACGGGGAGCCCGGCTCCAGGGACCCGCCCTCGAAGCTTCCCCAGGGGCCGCGACAGGCTCACCAGTCCCCCTGTGGACAAGGGGAGACCTGAGGAGGGAGCAACGGGCGAGCCAGAAGCCGGCCGCCTGCGCTCGGGACCTGGGGCTGCTTCGGAGGAGGGAGGCGCCGGCGCTGCCCCCAAAGGCCTGCGTCCGGCCCAGGCAGGGCCTCGCTCGCTGAGGAAACCGCTCCCTCTCGGGCCTGCCGCCCACAGGCCTTCCGGGCAGGTTCTCACAGGCGGGCTATATCGGGTCCACCCTGCTTCGTACATTTTAAAATCTGGGCTCAGCCGGGCGTGGCTCAGCGCTTGAGAGTCGACCTAGGATCCAGGTGATCAGGGTTCGATTCCTGGTCAGGGCACATGCCCAGGTTGCGGGTTCGATCTATGACTCTCTCATCATTGATGAGATATAGATATATTTAAAAATATGTATTTTAAAATCTGGGTAATCTCACATGAAGACCAGATTACTGATTTTCCCTTTCAAAATAAAATCAAATCAAAATGATCCAGGATTGGTGGCTACATGCTGGAGCTGAGCAGCGAGCACCCTGGTCAGATGGGCTCGCACCCTCGGGTTCACTGCAGCCCCACCTCCCCGCGTTGGTGAATATTCCCACGTCCCCTTCACCTGAGGGGCCACTGTGGATGTTAGAGGTGGGCCTTCTGTCCTCATTTCAGTTGGTCATTGGCTTTTAACTATTTAAAAGCTCTGTTTCCCAAATAGCTAAACAAACAGCGGAGACTTCGGTGCTTCCAAGCTTTCTCCTCCTGCTCACCCCGCCAAGACTCTGAAATGAGCTCCTTCCCACATTTTTAAGTTGACATCTAAAATTTTTCAACATAAGTGTTGTTACGAAAAATGTCATTCCTGCTTATTGTAGATGTTGACAATATAAAACAAAACTTTATATGTCACACTTTTCTATCTTTTAACTCATTTTCATTCCACTTTCCAATACATTTCCCTATAGGTTTACATCCTAATGTAATAGAATTTAATGTTGGAAGTTCTTTTATTGATCATTCTAACATAATTCTCTACATCAAAAATATGTGTAAAAATTATAATTTGTCTAATTCCTATGGCCGTAAAACCTCTAACTAGTAATTTTTTTCTGAGTGAATCATCAGAAATTCTAACGCAAAATCGATTACAATAATACACAATTGACTACGATAATATAAACTATTTATTGCTAACATACATTAATTACAACAGCATAAACACCTTACAAATGTTACTGAATAATGGTTAGATATAAAAAGCTAAAGTTTATTAGAAGTGCATCTCTTCGGGAGGTTAACGGGGCTTTTTTCCCCTTGGGTATCTTTTACTTGCCGCTGACATGAGACAGGGCTCAATATCCATTCTACCCCAACTTGTATGGATATGAGTGCTGAGAAAACTTGTCCATAAAAATATGCAAATAGAAATGAAAGGAGTTGATTGTAGCGAGATCGGTCAGTGATTTGAACTTCTGAGTTATATGCCAAAATGGGACAAGTTAGTCTGTCATCACAATGTGTCCTAACAATCTGGCAGCTTAGTCATTTCTGCCTTCACTTTGCTGAGCACCAGGAGTGGGAACAGTCTGACTTGAGCAAGGATGTTCCCAGTGCTCAGGTGCATTCCCTTTCATTCCTTTCACCACGGCCCCCGGGGGTGTCCACGCCAGGACGAGGTGCCGGAGCGAGCTCAGGAATGGGTGCTGGGAAGCTTTCCTGTGTGCAAGGTGGAGAAGGTGCCTTCAAGGGAAAGGTCTGAGACAGGAAGGACCAAGGCCTTAACCAACCTTAGCTTCCTTCTCGGCCTTAGACCGGGTGCTTCTTGCACCCCTGGGACAACTTTCATGTGACCCTACAGATGTGGAAAACCCGAGTCTCCATTCTCTGGCCTGTGGCTTTCGCATGGAGAGCGCTGAGAATTACTGGAGTTAGCGTAGCTATGAGAGGCTGAGGCTCAGGACTTGCTGATGGAGCGGAGATGGGGTGTGAAGGGCCAGAGGGAGCCCCAGATGGTACCTCAGTGTGTCAGGAGGAGAGGTGGGAATGTGGGAGTCCGATACACTATAACAAATAAACTGTGTAATCTCAGTGGCTTAGAAATAAACCATTTTCCTCTTATTCGGGCAGAGCCTGCTGCGGGCTAGGACCGACTCTGGGACTCAGGATGTCCCCAAGGCGTGTGCTGTCATGTCAACACGTCTCCCAAGGTTCTGCACGAGGGAAGGAGAGAAGGGCTCCGGGTTGCAATGTTCTTGTCCTGGACATGACTCGGGTGACTTTAGCACACAGTCCGTAGACCAGGGCTGGCCACCCAGCCCCGAACCAGTCGCATACGGGCTGGCGTGCAGGGCCCCTGGGCCTTGTGAGCGCCGTCCTGGCCCCGCGGGCTTGGTGTGTGAAACTGGATGCATGGATCTGACAGAGAAAGCCGTGTATGTGCAGACTCATTGCAAACCAGAATTCTGTCTTAAAAGGTAAAAGTTTTTATGTGGAAGAATATCCAGGTAGCCCAGCGGAAAAAAATAAGAAAACATAAGACCAACGAGAAGGACTCGCCCTACCAAAAATATTGACTGTATTACAAATCTAAAATATGGTAAGGGGCAATTTCAAAGGAACCAGAGAGAAAACTCCCGAAGTCAGCCTTTGTACATAAACTCTTATCGCCGGACGAGGCAGCCTCCAGGGCGCCTGGGCCACTCTTCACCCCATCGCTGAGATACCTCACAGGCGGGTTAAGGGGTGACTGCAAAGCAAGGTATCCACTCAGAAAATGACATTGCGGTCGCTTAAATAATCACCAACATTTTTTCTTTCCTTGAACCAAAACTGTAGGGGATTATTTAAATTATTTCAAAATGAGCAAGGAATTCCTGAGCATAAAAACAACAGAAGAAATCATGAAAGAAAAGATTAATCTATCCTAGAATTTTTTTTAATTTTTGTCAATAGGCAATATAAACAAAATTAAAAGGCAAATGACAAACTGAAAAGGACATTGAAATAAATGCCAGGCAAAATATCAACAATCTTAATTTAAAGAGCTCTTACAAAATCGTGATGCCACCAACACACCTATTTTTAATGGCAAACGATAAAAGATGATGCACCCTAGAAATATAAATAGCTAAGAGAGACAATGGCATGTGACTTGATCTTTTGCTGACCAAATTGTTAGATATTTTAGGTGTTAGGAGTTAATGCTGGCCAGGCTTTAATGAAAAGGAGGCTTATGTACACTGCTGGAAGAAGTGTGAATTGTACAGTCTTCTTGGGAAGCGATTTGTAATATGTAACCAATATGAAACATTCAAATGCTCATGCCAATCTACTCTTTCTGGCAATTACATGTATAATATTCATCTTTCTGGACAAGAGGTGTATACTTTACTGTACGTAAATTATAATCTCAGTTTAAATTATGCCTCAGCTTAAGAGGAAGGGGGAAAGTTTGTGATATTTACATTCTGCCTAAACCATAGAAAAATATTCATACCCTTTAACCCAGCAATTTTACTGCCATGGATTATCCTAAAGAAGCAATAAAAGATATAGTTAAAATTTCTGTATAAAGATGTTCATCCCAGTGTGACTTATAAGGGTGAAGCTTAGTAAAAGCACAGTGTACCCAGAATAGAAAAGAGATTTTTAAATATGGTAATTTTAAAAATGAGATTATAAATCATTAAATATCAAGCTTTTAGGAATATTTTGTTAAACTGAGATAATTATCACAACATGATGTTCAATAGTAATTTAGAATACAAAGCTTCATAAGATATAACAGTCCCTTTTTAAAAATATATATATATTTTTATTGATTTCAGAGAGAGGAAGGGAGAGGGAGAGAGAGATAGAAACATCAATGATGAGAGTCATTGATCAGCTGCCTCCTGCACGCCCCTGGCTGGGGATCCAGCCCCCAGCCCGGGCATGTGCCCTGACCGGGAATCTGACTGGGGTCTCCTGGATCCTAGGTCGAAGCCCAACTGCTGAGTTACACCGGCAGGGCCTTAGTCCCATTTTTAAATATATCCATATGGAAATATGTATGTCTGGGAAAGAAAATGAATAAAACTATGAAAGTAATAATAGTAGTCATCTTTCAGTGATTTTGCCTTTCCTTTTCTTCCCAGCATTATCCAATGTTAAATAATTAATATTATGTAATTATAATAATTAATGATAATATAAATAGAAAACAACAAGGTTATATTTTAAGTGCAGTCACAGGAGGGGGGTCTCACTCTGAAACCATGGTCCTCATTTTAAGAAAGTCATCTTCTGCCTTGGCCAGTTTGGCTCAGTGGTAAGAGGGTCGGCCCCATGGACTGAAAGGTCTCAGGTTCAAGTCCCAGTCAAGGGCATGTACCTTGGTTGCAGGTTCGATCCCCAGTCCCAGTCGGGGTGCGTGTGGGAGGCAACCAATCCATGCGTCTCTCTTACATCGATGTTTCTCTCTCTCTCAGCCCCCCTTTCCTCCCTCCCTTTCACTCTCTCTAAAAAAAAAGTCAATAGAAAAAATATCCTCAGGTGAGGATTGAAAAAAGAAAGAAAGAAAGTCAGCTTTTGCCAAACTCACAAAATCATTGGGAGCTTCATTTCTCTCCCCTGAACCAAGCCTGTCATGGGGGCTCTGGTGCAGAGCTCCACAGAGGAGAGCATGCTGGGCTGAGAGTCACAGATTAAACGACTGCTCCTGAATGTGATTTACAGCAAGGGGACCTTGAAACTCAGCACGCCCTCTGAAACACTATAGGTGAGGAGAGAGCAAAAAGCTGGCTGGATTTTGTTTGTCTTACAGGAGAAAATTGTCATTTTGGTCAGATAGGAATCACCCGTCATCATGGGCAGTTAAGTTTCAAGAATATCTTTTTCTGCCTCTGCTTGTAGCCACCCCAACGCCCCCCATCTTCCTCTGACCCCGGGTCGTAAGAGGAGCCTGAGCAGGCAGAAGCAGGGGGATGTGAACCCCGCCCGCCCGCAGCCCACCTTCCCTTTCTTCTTGGCAGCACCCTGACCCTGCCTGGGCCCAGTCTGGGGAGCGGGACAGGCCGTTCATTTCTCCTTGTCAGAGTGCTCCTCACAGCCTCCCTTGGAGCTGGAAACGGGGCGATGTCGGGAGAAGTCTAGCTCTTCAGGGAAAGCTTTCCTTTAAGATACAAAACAAAACAAAACAACCAGAGGCTCATGAGGAAGCCTCCTTTGCCTCTTCCTTATTTTGCCACTTGAAGGCAACCCAGTGCCTGGAGCCATCAAACCCAGCTCAGGGCCATAGAGAAAGTTTAAGAGAATTCCACATGAGCCTACCCAATGCTCTGATGCCGTTTCGCTGCTGGAGTGTCTGTCCATAAATTCATAAATTTCTTGAGATGTTAAGCCTTTGGTGGCTGTTTAGTTACTTGTATCTAATGCCTTTTAATTAGATATAATGGGACTTGAGAGGCGACCTTGATTTGCTCATGGTCTTGTCCCTAACTTCTCAAATATGTGATGTGTGGCTATTTGTGACAACTGGAACGGGTTTCCTAAACATCTGTTGTGTTCCTGCAAACTGACACAGTGCATGTAGAAGGCCATGCCAACCACGGTCACCTGTGAGCTCAGGCCCACTTTAGCTAAAGCTTTCAGACTCAACGGTGCCTGAGACCCCATCATCCCTCTTGCCCCGGGGCTGGCCATCTTCAATGAACTTGCCCACTGCCCGATGTTCTAATTCTGTGCCCCGGATCTACTCTTTGAGAGCCGTGCCACATTTAGAAACATCTGCCCACGTGGCTTACAAATATTCATTTTACTTCCTTAATTCCTCGGTTTGTATGATCATAGCTAGCAGAGTTGGCAAACAAACCCATGGAAAATGTATTCTTATCTAAGACATATCTATCATGAGCTTCTTAGCAAGAATCTACCTTAACCCATAAGAATTTTCAACCAGGTGTTTTAATAAAAAAACTCTCTGATATCCATGCAAAGGCCTGCCTTTCTGTCGGTGTGTGAGTCCTGCTTGAGTTACACCCACATATCCAAACATTTATTACATATAATCTGAAGTCAAATTCATGTACCAAGGAACTTTTAAAACAATAACCCATCTAAAGATTTTGGCAAAATGTGAAATTAACAGCCATCCCAGTAGCCAGCTAGCATGGCCCAGACTCAGCATTCCCACTACCTGCCGACATGTAGTTGGGACACAGCCCATCCTCAGACGCTCCCAGGAGCGTGACGGGAGAGGGCGTGTTGCTCTGGGTGTCAGGACCTCGGGCCTCTTCTTTCTGCCACAAATTCATTCTAGTTTGAGCAATCTGATCCTTAGTTTTATTGTTGTTGTTTTTTGTTGTTTTGTAAAAGGATGAATTGGATCAGATGATCTCACAACTTTTTTATTTCTTTCAATATGGAAAATGTATTGCATAGAAATCCAACTAACTGTGTAACTCCCATATTCATTACAGTAGTTTGTATATGTCGCGAGTGATTTGGTTACCTACATGGAAAACGGGAGAATATAAGATGATACCACTCAGAGCAGCACAACACAAGAACAAAATATGCCTCTAAGAATAAGTTAAAACAAAAATGTGAAATTATGTCTGGATAAAATTATAAACTAATGTTCCCAAGTTCTTACTGTAGAAGTCTCCGGGCTTCTTTCAGACTCTCCAGCACAGGAATGCGGGCAAACAGGAAGAAATGTCTGCCCTGCTGGTAAAAGATGCCCAGTCGTTCACCCGTATACGTCAAAAATAATACTGGAAATGCCAGTGTTTACTGAGCACTTGCTGTTGGCCAGGCAAGAGACTGAATGGCTTCCGTATATTATCTCATTTAACTCTTAAAGTAAGTAAACGTTTTCGCTCCCATTTTGCAAATAAGGAAACAGGTCCAAGGGGACTCCATGCGTGTGCCAGGATCACAGAAGTGAGAGGGCTCAGACTCCAGAACCCAAACTCTCAACCGTCACGTCACCCTATACCCACAGAAATTCTTGCTTCAACAGTATTTCAAAGCTTCACTGAAGAAGAGAACAAGACTCGATTTCTGTCTAAAATCGAACATGCGTTTCGGTAAAATGCTGCATTTGGTGTTTTTTGCAGGGTGTATTTTGGGTCCCCTGGGAAAATGGTGTCTTCTTGATAAAGAGCAGACAAGAGAGAGAATAATCCGTTCCATTTGATCGCATGAATCATGTGCGGCTTTTTACGGCCTGCTCGGGAACTGAGGGATGCTCACGAATTGCGGGTGCTCACCAATGGCTGTGCGTGAGTCCCGCAACCCTCTGTGCTCCCTGCCTCGCAGCACCTGCCCTGAAGGTGATGTTCTGGTGCCGAGCTAACCGCACCTCCCCCCGCAGGCCGTGGTTTCCTCCGAGCCTCTGTAATTAAGGCAGGTGCCGGGTGTTATGCCTCCAAGAAACAAAGATGCATTTCACTTCCCCGAGGATGAGTCACCCTTCCACTCCTCCCGCCTCCACACAGCTAAATTTCGGTTTCCAGAGAAGCTGCGGAGCCTGAACTGGCATCTCGGCACTGAGTCAGGGGACAGCAAGTGTGGAGCTGCTACCGCCAACAGCTTGATGTCAACCCTCTTAACCTGCTTCCCGGCGGAGGCGGCATTAACCCTGCTCTTTGCCCTCGGGCACTGAAAGGCAGAGCCTGCGGTAACCTTACACCAGAAGTTCCACTTAAGCGACTACCTGATGCGGAGTTATCTTTCCGGGCTGTCCGGGACGGAGGGAAAACATTTGCTTCTGTGGCCCTGGCCAGCTGGGTAAAGCGCAAACATCGGTGTGTCCACTTAAAACACACACACACACACACGCACACACCCCTCAAAACATAACATGTAAGAAGAAATATAATTCCACACTGGAATGCCTGGGTTAACTCTAACTTTCCAGGTGCATGTACATCAATTTTCTATGGGTTTTAATCTTAATCATATCAATTTATTGCTGATTTTGGCCTTCCCATTAGTTCCCTGTATAAAAACACTGAATTTCTCAGGAGTAGGCGTGATAACTTTTAAAGAGAACTTGGGCAAAACAAGATAGAAACCATAAATAACCAGAAAGTAAATGAAGCCAAACTGTCCTGTGTGAGATTTACCCTAAAGTATATTAATATTTTTTCCGTAAATTTTTAGATTGTTAAAGTAAAATTATCTTAATCTAGCATATTATGAATCATTATAAATATTCCAATCTTTAAAAATTATGAAACTTCAAGATCTCATTAATGGAGTTAGAAATATCAGCTATGCTGCTGCTGGCCAAGTGTGGTCTGTATTTGGGGGGCCTCTCCAGGCCACGAATGGCAATCACGTGGACTCTGGTCATAATCTGTGCATATACGCTAACTTGAAATATCTTGAGCAACCTCCAGGTAATGAGCTTAGAAAAGTCTTCATCAATATTTTCTTTATTTGCTCAGGTAAATATCTTCATCACTGTTTCCTTTATTTGACCAAGTGAATATATTAAGCATTCAAATAGTCACTAATGATTTGGTTAAAAGAACGATCAGCATTTTTTTTTAACGGATTAAGATTGCCCCTGGCTATCTTCCTGAGTCTTGACCAGTAGGTGCAGCTAATTAGGTTGAATATTCCAGAGAAATGGAAGTCCCTGCAGAGAGAGATAATTCAAGCCATTCCCCGTTTTATAATGAACATTGTAAAAAATGATTTCTTCATTATGAGAGGAAGGGGCTGCTCAGAGGGATGGAGATCAGCAGACAGAGTTCTCCTCGGGTTTTGCAGAGGAAATACTTCCAACAGGCATATCCTCAACATTTTAAAATGTTCTTTGTGGATCAAGGGGTCCAGCTCTTCCAAGCCAATCATTTTTCAACCCAAGATCAAAAGTGACATTTTAAAAAGAGGCATATAAAAAGAAGAAATCGCTGCGGCCCAGAGATTCCAAGGCCTAGTCGACGTGAGCATGAAGGAGTTCTGTGTGTAACCTCCTGCTCACATGTAGCTCTGACCTGAGCTCTCGGCCAGGAACTATCTGTGGCCACCGCTAAATAAGATACGGCCCATCTTGCCCGTGGCTCTGCCAGCTCTGCGCAGCACACGGTGCATTCTTGACCCGGGTGGAGACAGTAAAGTGCACCTTTATTTGCCGGCTGCAAGTCATCTTCTGATGTGTGATGCTCCCAGAACTCCACGCATTTTGTGTAGATGGCAGCTTCATCCCCTAGACTTTGTCTCTGGAGACGTGGTGGGGTACGGTGATCTCCCCCAAGCAGCCACGTGTAGCCCAAGAGGCCCCATCCAAATTTGCCACCTCGCTGAATAACAGAGCAGACTCCAGGTGAACCCACAGGTGTAGGGCAAGCAGCGGCCCATCCTGAGGAGCAGCCCTGCCATCTTCCTGTGCTCCGTCCTCAGTGCGCCTGTCTGGACACCCGCCCTGGGGCCTCACTAAGCATGGAGTTGCCCGTTGGTTACCCTCTGCCACACGAGGAACACATTCTAACTCCGAGCACAGGCTGCCTTCAGCAAGTTACAGCCATAGCTGACCCTCAGTGCCTACTGCACCAGTCCTGATTCTCTTGTTTAAATTTGAAGAATCTCTATCGTCTGCTCCCAAACTGTCCCATCTATGCTACATTCTCACAGATCGCTTACCTTAAACCCACTGCTGCTCCCTCTCTGCTTTCCTTAGTACCCTAAACTTACCTGTCATACTTGTCCCTACCTCCACACCTTTGTTCACACTGTTCCTGACCCCTGCCTTCAAATGACTCCATGCTTATATCTGCCAATAAGATTTTCTCAGGTGCTGGATATGTGCCAAGCACTCCGCTGGTCACTTTGCACGTGGAATATTATCTTATCTGTACAATGCCCAAGGAAGATAACTATATTTATCTCTGTTACTCCAAACAGGAAACTGAGGCTCAGAGATGGCAGTGAATGCTGACAGGCCTCAAACTGCCCCCTTTTTCAAGACCAAGGCACTGATGCTCCTTGCTGCTGAGGGTGTCACACTTTCACACACACACACACACACACACACACACACACACACACACACGAATTGGCAAGCGGCTGCTTTCCCCTCCTTGGGGGCAGTCTGCATCCTGCGACTTGTTGCGTTGAGAATAGAGAAGCCTGGTCCCCTTGCCTTAATTTGGGACATTTCTGAAGGACCACCCCCGGTCCCAAGCTCCCTGTGGGGTCACCTAAGGCCTCTGGTGTAAATGCATGAAGGCTTAATGTCCCCGACCAGTCCCGCCCCCCGAGAGAGCTCCCTTCTGCACCAAGGGGGAAGCGTCCTGCACAGAAATCTCAGAGCCTGTCTCCTGGGAACCCAGCTGGAGAAGGGGGGTGGCTTTATTTGCCCAAAACAAAGACCAAGTGAGTGATAGGCCTGGGGTTTGAACACGACTTTGTTTCAAAGGCTGCGTTCTTTCCTCCTCGCTGCAGCTTCTCCCATCCAAACACGTCCGTCTGTCCTCTCGGCCGGCAGCAGCCCTCTGTGGAGCCTCCCCAGGCACCAGGTCACCACCACGCACCAGCAGAGGAAAGTGCAGCCACATGTGGCCTCGGGAATGTGTGTGAGCCCAGGACCCAGCCCTTGGGTGAGCTTTACTTGTCCTGTGTTGTCCTAAAAAAACAGATGTCAGCATTCCAAAAATCGGCAGTTTTCACTAAGTTATACAGATTCCCAACTTCTTTTAACCAATCAGACTAGCCGTTCTTGCTGGCCCCCAGTGCCACGTGGGCAGTGGTGGCCCCTTTGGACACTGCAATCTGCTGCTGTCCCTAAGCAATTCTTAACATAGATACTGGGGACAATGGCCATTTGTCATGTTTCTAGACACTTTTTATTCTTTTAATGGAGAAAGGGTTCTCTGTATGTGTGGTCCTACCAAAAAAAAAAAAAGTAGTAAAATCAAAGATAGGCCTAGAAGATATTTGTCTCAAGTAAAAAAATAGGGAAAGACTCAGGGGGAGGGGGCAAGGGGGAACCACAGTCTCCCTGGCTAATCTGTAAACAGAAAGGATGAGTTACAAAAACACACCTTGGCACCTATGGAACTAGGGGTGTGGGACCCCCTCGTCTATGAACGAGACCGAGAAATGATATGACCAGTAGGTGTTGTATGTGGTGGAGCAGAAACAGCCCCAGATTTTTAAGAGTAGGGAGGAGGGGGTCTGGTCCTGCTCCTGCCTCGATGGGGTCCTGTGGTCAAACCCGGATCCTGCCCCCCTCAGACACTATATCACATGAAGGCTGAGCTAGATAACCTTGAAGGCTCTGTCCCGCTGTGAGGTCAGGGAGCTGTGGTTTCTGTGCCTGTTGCTCTGTAGATGAAATCTGCCGAATGCAGACTCACGAGGGCACAGGCGGCCGGGTGTCCTCCCGTCTCTCGCTGTGGGTGGCAGGTGAGCACTGTGTGCTGAGCAGCTGCTGAAGCGGCTGTGCCGAGCTCCAGGCCGGCGCCCGGCTCCCCAGAGGAGCGCCGAACGCAGGCCCCAGGGTCCATCAGGCGGGGAAGAAAAAAGCCAACAACAGAAAGCCCTTCGAAGGCCCCCGAGCCGCGGGCTGCCCGAAAGAAGAGTAACCACAGGTCACAAACGGAAAATGTCGTAACAGTTCTGGGGGGAAAAGAGTCCAAAATGAGTTTCCTCCAGCACTCAGGTTTCTCATGCACAGAAAAAGCCCTTTGGATGTCTGGAGGGAATTGAAACTCACCACTCGGGAGAATCGATTGGTCAGGACAAGAGAGAGTCACAGCTTTCTGCTTGCGATCCCCCTTCGGAGCTCCATGCCCCACTTTGTTCGGAGGGGCTGGGGGCGCCTGAGGTTGCTATGAGTCACCCAGAGTTTGGCTAGGCCTCCCCTCCCTCTTTCATCTATTCCTGTGTTTTTCCTGGCAGAATTCTTTTAAGAGGATCTTTTACGAATTATTTCTTCAACGAGACTGCCTGTTGGTCTAGATTCTGTGCCACTCTCCTGAAAAGCCCGGCCATCTGTTGGCTAACGCGCCGGTAACTGTCCGGAGCCTCTGGCGGGGTGGGAGCACCGCGCGGGCCTCCCAGCCTCCGACCATCCTGCTGCCCCCACTCATTTCAGGCTTCAGTGCCCCCAAAAGCCCACATTCCCACCCATTGTCTTGCTCTGGCCCACATGTGAGAAGGGGAGCTTGGATCCCCCGTTTGCTCTGTTTCTCTTTTGGGGAACAGACCCTCCACCTGGCCTGCCTTGTTTGCCCGGGTCCCTGGAGTCCCAGCGAGCAAAGATCTCTCTGTCCTGCTCCACATAAATATGTTTTACATCTTCCAGAGTGCCCAGCACCCTGGGCATAGTGTCTGTATGTTTCCTCTGCCTGGCACTTGTATTTGATCCTGCATCTAGAATATTAATGCTGAATGAAATTTCTAATAATTATTTAGCTTAACCCCCATGTTTCATAGCTAGGGAAACAGAGACCAAACAAAATTAAATCCCTCTAGAATTTTTAAATATAAGCCAACTACTTCAAGCAATGACCAACAGAAGAAATAGCTCTTTGTTCCACGTGGAGAGCTACCAGCTCTGTTCATACCCAAACCATATGTAATCTGTGTTACGGGTGACAAAGAATGCCCCAAGGCAATTCTTTAACAAGGACTTGATTTTTGCCTCACACTCTAACATTAGAATTAATACCCACACAACGTGGAACCCCGCCGTATATCATAAGAGCCAAGGGACAACACCTTGTTGAGCTGACGAATATACCTGGGGAGCAGCAAGTACAAATCAAAGAGCTTCGGTGCATTGTGGGAAATTCCTAGAGCTATAGGGACTTGGGCTGGGATGTGTCCAGGGATAGGGTTTTGTGTGGCGTGGGAGGTAGACGGCTTGATGACCAGATAAGGATTTTATATTTTGTGCCGCAGGTGGCGGAGATGCTAGGAGGTCTAAGGAGAGAGGAACTTGGTAATTTCTAGCTATTTATTCCACAAGAAGGTAGGAGACCACTTGAAGAGGGGTAATACTGGGACCCAAGGGGACATTTAAGAGGCTCTTGCAATGATCCAGAAGAGCAGTGGCCGAAGAGCTAAGGGATAAGGGAATAGCTGGAGACACATGTAAGGAACAGAATCAGTGGGACCTGAGAAGCAGCGGGACATGGCCAGAGAGAAACAAAGGCCAGGCAACTGAAACATCTGCGTGAGAAGTCACCAACTCGGTAATTATCATTCAAATCACACTAGCTGGAGTAAAACCGTTCTATTTAGACTACAAATCCAGCTACTAATCTCATGCTTTCAGCTCCAAACGATACCAAATACCTGGGCCAAATGTAAACACAAATCAGTAGATGGTGTTCCGATTCATTTGTTAGTCACACGTAGAATTTTCCAATACTTTCAGAATCCAAGAGTCGTTAAGGTCTGAGCCTTTGACAGAGTTAATTTTACTGCTGTTTCCTCTAGTTCACAAGGCTGATTTTAAATACAGCCTTTGGACACGTCCTAAGTTGGTGATAATGCCACAAAAAACATAGGTCAATAGCATAAAGATACAAGATATGGTCAACAGAGGACCATACACCAGCTCACAGTTTAGACAAATATCAGTCAGTGCTATTGGCAAACTAAACAGTTCTGTGTGGCCTGGGAGGTGGAGAGCTTGGTGGCCGGATAAGGGAGGGTACAGCCTCCTTGGCAGCCGAGGATTTGATGTTTTGTGTGGTGGAGCTGCAAAACACATGCCCGCAGGGGCCAGGCCAACAGCCAGCGGGGTGGAGAGGTTAGGTGTGTGCAGGGGGAGCATGTGTGGTGAGGGCTGCAGGGACATGGGGACCACGTGTCCAAAGGGGCAGCGCCCACCCGCTCCAGTCTTCTGTTATCGTGCAAGAACGCTGGACCAAGGTTTCCGGATACTCTGGGTTTTTTTCCAAAGAGCAGGTAAACATTTAGCTAATATTTTTAAAACAAACCACGTCTGAGAGACACATTCAGCCCGTGACCATCGGTCTGTAGACTCTTGCTGTTCACAGTATGGTCCGGGGACCAGCAACAACAGCATCACCTGTAATTGCTACAAATGCAGACTCTCAATCTCCAATCTAGATTTGCTCACTCAGAATCTACAGTTTAACAAGGTCGCTGGTGATTGGTGACCACATCCAAGGTGGTTGTTTTGTTAATTTTTATTGAATTTATTGGAGTGACACTGATTAATTAAGTTATATAGGTTTCAAGTGTACATTCTATAATACATCATCTGTATGTTGTATTGTGTGTTCACCACCCCAGGTGAAGTCCCCTTCCATCACCATTTACCCCCCTTTACCTTCTACCTGCCCCCACCCCCTTTCCCTCTGGTGATCACCATGCTGTTTGTGTCTATGAGTTTTCTCTTTGCTTAATCCCCTCACCTTTTCACCCAGCCCAGCCCCCTTCCCCTCTGACAGCTGTCAGTCTGTTCTCTGTATCTATGCACCTGGTTCTGTTTTGTTTGTTGGTTTATTTTGCTCATTAGAATCCGCATATAAGTGAGATCATGTGATATTTGTCTTTCTCTCACTGGCTTATTTCACTCAGCATAATACTCTCCGGGCCCATCACTGCTGTCCCAAAGGGTAAGATTTCCTGCCTTTTTGTGGCCAGGTAGTATTCCATTGTGTAAATGCCCCACAGCTTGAGAAGCCCTGGCTTCAACAACCTCATGACCGGAGCCTGTACGCAGAGCGTCTCCCCCTCTGTGCGGAGCAGATGCACAGAACACTTTTCTGCTGCCAAAGCAGGGCACGGGTTGCCCTCTGGAGAACAGGGAGGTGTCAGCCCCCCAGCGGGCCCCCTCGGGAGACCCCAGAAGAGCACCCAGAATGTCCTCTGACTCAGGTTCCCGCTGGGCTGGCAGGTGTGTCGTGTGCAGTCGAGTCAGGATGAGGTTAAGGCCATGAGGCACTTGCCTCAGGTGCAGAATTCTAAGGGGCACCCAAACACGCTGTAATTAAAATAATTCTTTAACGCATTATCACAGTAATTATTTATTAATTATTAATAAAATAATGCTTGAGTCCAACAATTTTAAAAATCAAAATTAATGCCAAAAATACTCCCAGGATGAATAAAACATTAAAATCTTCAACTCGCCCCCACCTTGCTCCGGCTCTGCTCCCATTTGTGCCATTTTGAATGCTGTTTTTGCAGCCCACCGCCTCCTGTCATTCAGGCTTGTCCCTCAAAGCCACTGAACAAGAGCATAACTTCAAACCCATACAAAATAAATTCAATAACAAATGTTTCTGAAGTTAGAAAAAGGCTTCAGTCCAACTCCAGGAGAGCTTAAGGTGCTTCAGGCAGAGTGCCTCACAGTGAAATGTATTTACTGGTGTCCTCTCTGGCTTGGCCGAGTCCCGGGCCTCCGTCCTCGCCGCGTCACCTGCAGGCAGCCAGCAGCTGGGGCTGCCATCAGGCCGTGAGCCTCTGCTTTGCCCTCCTGCTCTGGACCCCCAGCGGCTTTAGAAGAGCTGGGCTTCGGATGGGCTGGCCTCGGGCCTCGGGCCTCGGGCCTGGGCCTCGCAAGCCGGCAGAGACAGAAATAGCTGGGGCACTGCCCATGTGTCTGTTCCACACACGAACTTCCTTTTCTGGGCCAGGGCCCTCGAGGGCCCTGGGGTACAGGCAAGACGAAACTCAGCGGGGAATGAATGGGCGACTGCGAGGCATGTTTCGATTCCCGTCTGGGAGCAGCTACAGGGTGCAAGAGAATGCTCGCTTTCCTACCGATCCCTGCGGGCTGCAGCCTGGGAGGGGGCCTGGTAAGGTGAGCCCGGGACCGCAGCTCCAGGAGGCATTCCCGGGTCTCCCGCGGCCCTGCGTCCACACCACCCCGCGGGATGTCCTCTAGCTTCTCCCATCGGTGGCCGGCTGAGGTGCGGGATGGACCAGGTGGGATGTGGTATCAGAGCCTATCGTGGCTGATGCTAAGTGATCCTAACTCGGTTCCCGCATCATTCCCAGCCTCAATCCCTCATCCTTGCAGGGCCATCTGATCTCCTGCCTATGAAAGTCTTTAACACGAAGCTTAGCCCAGGATCTGAAACCTAAGAGGACACAACAGCCATCCTGCTCACCAACCCAAGGATTCCAGAAAACAAGGTTTCTCTGGCACTCAGCAGGAGCTGACATTTGCTGACTCGATTTAACATTTCAAAGCACTTTCCTTAAAACGATTACACTGTGTCCCCACCAACATTCCAGTGAGTTAGGCGAGGTGAGAATTATCATCCCTCGTTCCAAATGTAAAAGCCAGAACAACTGGCAGAAGGCAGGTCTTCTGGCTTCGATGCCAATAACATTTCCACTGCTCCACCCTCTCTGTTTTGCTAATAATAAGGACCTAACGTATATTTGTTGAATATACAATTTCAGGGACCTGAAGGAAAAGCCCAAAATACAGATGCTCTCACACCACATCCCGAAAAAGACACTGTGTTGAGTTTTTCTGATGACAGGCCATTGAGGTGCTCAAGGTGACACAGCGTGCCTGTCCACACCTTTGACTCTCCCACAGACCGAGAAGCGTGCTGACATAGCTATCTGGATGTATTAATCGGGCTGATTGATTTATAAACGATAATCGATATCTGGGTATTAGTCATTTACATGCATTAGATGCACGCCCACGTTTTCATGAGTAAGCGAAACGGAGGGAGCTCACGTTCCGTCAGTGTGGTGAAGTGTTAGCGCTGAACCCAGCACACGCGGCCTTGCACCGCCACCACCCACGCGGCCGCTTTGCAAGGGTTTGTCCTGGGTTAGCCAGTCACCTCCCTCCTGGCTGGGTAGCCTGAGAGCTTTGGGAGCTCATCTTTCACCACCACTTAGAAAAACTGCAGCCCTTCTACGGGTCAGTGCTGAATCTAAGGAGCCACAGATCAGCTTGAATCAGACTGATTACGACTCCGCTGGACCTAATTGGCAAAACCTAACTGCATTCATGTTTTATTAAAAGCAACTTTCATTACACAGGCGGTGCTGTCAGAAAAATAAATTACATCTGCGAGCACTTAGGTATAAAATTTTGCAGATAACTTCCAGTCGTCGGTAATTTTATATTAGAAACTGTTTTTCCAATACATGCTAAAACTTTGTTCATCAGTATTAAACACCCTTTACCTACCACTCTCGAAATGTTTATGGGATTTGTAATATAAGCTTTTTTTTTTTTTTCCTTCTTTAGAGGTTTAGTAAACTGTTTTCTGCCAACTTTATTTTTGGCAGCCTCCCTAGGCCCTTTGGACGCTATAAATTGGTTTGTATTTGATATTTCGCTGTTTACCATTCTCCCCCCTTAGAACGGATTTCGATCCATTTTTTAAAAATTAGTGGTAGGTGTTGGCTGCAAAACGCGGTTTCTACTTGGAACTATAACAAATGACTCACATCCCTCGGAGATGGGGAAAAATATAAAGAAGACCCATTTCACTCCTCTTACTCTGAATGCAACCTTTGAACCCCACGGTGGAGAGCTTTGTTGGCTATGGCCACACCTCTCTCTTCTTAACGCTGCCTGGATTTGCAACAGCGTGACCTGGCTGTATTTGTCACCGCCTTCGTATTCCAAATTAGGTCTCTGTATTACTGCAGAATGCGTTTGCGAGCGACAAACATTGACTCATCGTAGCTTAAGGAGCAGAACTGGGCTCTGAGGCCGCTGCAGACCAGCAGGAGCGCAGCAGGGCAGGGCCGACGCTTCCCTGCGCCCCCCCCATCCCCCAGTGATAACACCTTCCGTCCCACAGCACATCTGCCAGATGTCAGAAATTCACATTGCCACGGTATTCTCAACTAGCCTACAAGCTTCTTTAGAGCTTTCCAAGTTATCCCGCTGTCCCACGGATGCCTTTTCCTGCACTTAATTTTTATGTCTTCTTCATTCCCTCCGGTCTGTGATGGCAACTCAGCCTCCCCTTGCCTTTCTGTCCTGAAGCCTCTCCAAGAGCGCCGGCCAGTGATTCTGTGTAGTGGTCCCCAGTTCGGGTTTGTAGGATGTTGTCCCTGATGGGATGAGGGCTCTGCTTTCCTGGGAAGGATGCCCGGAGGTGAAGGGCTGTACCCCACGGGCACACGGCGATGCTACAGCTCATCGTAGGCGAGGCTCACCCAGCTCCCTCCACTGCGAAGTCACTTTTCCCTTTGCAGTTGATAAATATTTATTTGTAGGAGATATTTTAAGAGTGTGCAAACATTCCTCCTTAGGTTTTTGCCCACTAATTTTAACACCCACCAGTAGATCCCACCTGCAGCAGTTTCTACTGTGGTCTCACAGTGATGTTCGGTCTTTCTCTTTCCATCTCTTCATTGGAATTCGTCTGCAAAGAAGGGTTGTCCTTCCTACCTACCTCATATCTTTATTTATTCAATGATGTGTTCATCAGTATGAATTCAAGGATATTTGTGTGCTCTTTCTTAGACTACAGCAGTCAGTTTTCCTGGAAAAGGCCACAGTCCCCTGCAGAAGGCTGGGAGAAGCGTTACAGTGTAAATCACTGGCGGTAGGTTGGGGTCTTTCCTCAAGGGGACCCAGCCTCCTATCCATTCAAGGGGCTCTGAGCCTGTCAACCTGGAGATTGATTGATTGATTGATTAATTGATTGATTGAGGGATCATGACTCTGTTTTTATGATCCAGGTTAGATTTTTTTTAACTTGACCTAGAGCTTTTCTGCTTACACAGGTCCAGTAAGAATTTAATAGGCTCCTACGTCGCTCTGGGAACAGCATGGTCGAGCAGCCAGCGCCGTAGGTCTGCACAGGTCAGATGCCCAATCGTTGCTTTCACTCCGCAATGCCTCCACTGACCCTGCCCCCTGCCTTGGTGGTCGTGCCACCGCTTGTCCCTGCCACCCTGGGGTCCAACGGCTCCTCCCGTTGCATTTCGATTCCCCAGGTCAGTGAGGCCTGGCCTGTGGAGGGTGCTGGGCTCCCCTCCCACCGTATGTCTCGCCGTCATGGTGGAAGGCGTGTCTGCGGTGGCCTGAGCTCTTCCTCCGCAGTGACAGTTAGACTGCAGAGCGAACAGAGATGGTGAGCCTCTGCCTTCCTGCCTCTGTCTGTGTCTCCCCAGCAGTCTGGGGGCTCCTGTGTGCCTCCCACACGCCTCAGAGGCCGAGATCCTGACTTCGGTTCCCTTTATTTCTGCCCCTGGCGGTCCCATCGCCACCTGCCCAACGTGAAGACTGCATGTTGGGAGGAGAGGCTGGAGCAGCCTCAGCACCCTGCCATTCCCAGGAGGGGGCCAGGCAGGCCCAGGGCGCTCTCCCCAGCCGCTCGGAGGGAAGCAGAGCTCCTGCGGGCTCCTGGTCTCTCTCCGTCCTGTGAAACGTGCATTTTCTGGTCCCGGCTTAGCAATGTCGCTGTGACGCAGCAGGATGCATGTGCTCTGTGAAACGCAAAATCAGAGCCAGGCGGGACCTCCCCTGAGAAAGCCGCCTGTACATCGTAAAACCCTTAAATGAACCGCTCAGAGGCACAGGGCTGCCGTGGGGTAGGGTTAATTGGGTCGGGTACAAAGAGTTTTATGTTCATAACTTACTGTCCATCCAGCCTCTTCCTGATTTTCCTCTGGTTAATTTTGCTCTGGGGCAGGTTCGGATTTGCTCTGCCGACAGTGATCGTCTGACGCTGGGCCCTTTTCAGCTGCGGGGAGCGTGAACCGTGCTCAGACCTACCAGGTTTTCTCTCTGATGACCCCTCAGATGCCTCAACACGGAGTGTGAGGTGTTTCTTTAATCCCTCTCTATCCAGAAAACTTTCAATCTTCTCATCTTTGCTTTGCTCTTTCAAAGCCTTCACCACAGTGTTTTTTCTTTCCTGACTGTTCGTTCTCCAGCGATTCTCTGGGGCTCCAGCCTCTGTGCGTCCGTGTCCAGGTAGAACAGGAAGCCCAGGGCCCAGGAGCCCAGGCTCCGTGTTCAGCTGGACGTGAGCCCACATGTCAGCTGTCACCACCAGCCCTGTGACTTGAGACCAACCATTTAACCGCACCGAGCCTCAGTTTCTTCACCTATAGGGTGGCTCTGGCAACGAGCTATGACTGCCACGAAGGTTTAATGAGATAATATGTACAAAGTGCTCCGATGCATCAGGCAAGTAGTTAATGTGCTAATAGTCACACAACATCACAGCACAGGCTCTGGGGCGGGCCTGCCAGGGTTGAAACCCCAGCTCCACCCTGGGCAAACCAGGGTGTCTTCTGGGCCTCCGTTTCCTCAATTGTAAAGGGGATCCCCGAATTGCATGTGCAGGTTGGATTATTGTGAGGATCAAGTGAGCCAACGTGGGAAACGCTTAGAGTCATGCCGGGCACATCATAAGCAATCACAGAAGTGTTAGCTATTAAGATTATAGAAGAGCAGTAAAAAGAGTCCCAGCTGCAGGGCTGTCACTTTCCAAATGACCTGCTCACAATAAAATTCACTTTTTTTCTTGAAATGAAACATACACATCGTTCTAATCACCCTAGTTTCCCTCCTTCAGCAAGGGCAGCTGGCCTGGGCAACTGGGGGGGGGGGGGGATGGTACAAGCCAGTAAGAATGAACCCTGTGAAATGAGAAGGAGCTACGGGTTACCCCTGTCACTGGTCACTGCTTTCCAGCCAGGGTGACCCACACAAGCACAGCCCGGACGGGGTGGATAACTGGCTGGGCCCTGGCGCCCTCCGGCACAACTGAAAGTTCTCTCATTTGCCACGAGAAGGCTAAGAGAGTCTACAGAATGTGAAGAACAAAGAAACGTCATAGAGAGAAAGCCTATGGATGTCACGGCACCTGGAGGGGAAGATGCACGCGCTTCTGTCCCTACGTGCCCAGCCCCGACCCCTGCCCATTTCTCATCCTGGGAGAGACCCTGGAATCCTCTCAGTAGTGTCCCCACCGAGCCTGCGCTGGTCCGAGCAGATCGCTCGCCCTCGCTTCAGCGTCTTGCAAAGCCTGCTGCAAGGGGGCCGCCGGCCTTCACGCTGCTTGGCCACGCTGGGTCCAGGGGCCACGCACCCCACACCACCGGAGCAAGGCAGAGCTCAGGGCCCCCTTTGGCTCTAGCGTGTGAGTGAGCTTCTCCTTCCAAACACACACACACACACACACCCCAAAAGCAGCGCAGGATTAAGCTAAGGAACAACCCGAAGTGCTCCAGTTTACAAACATCTAATTTCTTGGAACTCTTCCCTTGTTCCTCAAAACCAGAAGGTGACATTTGTCGGAAAGAGCCCCTGGGAGGGCAGAGTCCCAGGATTAGGGCCCACCATGAGTCACGCCCCAGAAATGACAAGGGAGGGGGCAGCCGACTGCAGAAGGAACAGGGCCACCTGGCTTCCAAGCGGGGTCCCGCCATCTCGCTGGGGACTTTGAGCCAATCACTTCCCCTCTCTGGCCTCGGTTTCTCCCTCACTGAAATGGGTGAGGGCCGGGCTCTTCCCGCCTGCTTGTGCCTCGGACCCCCCAAAGCCCAGGGCTCTGCCTGGCCTCAGCCGGCTCAGACGCTCGGGCTGTGTGGGAGCCGGGACACGCGTGATTTCTTCTTGCCTTGTCCTAAAACAAGCAGCTCAGATGAAGCTTTGCTCAGCCACCGATGACTTGGAGACGTTCAGCAGGAGATGAAATGAGGCAGAATGCTGGCGGGTCCAGCCTAAGAGTGGCCTTCCGTCCTCACTTTCTCCCTAATTTATTCCTTAGGGACAGGTGATCCAAGAGGAAATTTTCAGGATTAATACGCACCATTTCTCAGCCTGTCACTGTTAATGATAGCTTTACATTTAAAGAAGCACGGCTTCTGATCCTGAGCCCTAACTCTAGCCCTTGGAGCCACTGGAGTTTGGAAGGTGGCTTAGCTGCCCCAAGCCTCGGTTTCCTCCTGTGCCCCATCACGCGGGATACTCGCGGCACGCGCCTCAGGGGGCTGTGAAATGGGAGGTGATTTATGCAAAGCACTTTCCCCTGACTGCACAACATCAACTCACATACGTGTCAGCCAGGATCGCAGCGTCCTCGCTCTGAGAGCCCCGGCCGACCCACCGGGCCCGCGCAGTAAGACGGCCGGAGGCTGCTTTTGCTGGAAAGTGAGCACCTTTGCTCGACTTCGAAACAACCAACACACTCCTCAGACCCGTGATCTGAGTCATGGGAAGAGACACTAAAACCGCTGCAGTTTATCTCCACACCCTTGTGCAATACCTTTCCCACTATTTTTAAGCCCTCTGTCCCCTCCCCTCCCCAGCCTGGCCCTTCCCCAGCCCCCGACAGCCCGGCGACTTCTGCAGCTCAGCTATTTCAGTTTTGGGTTGAATGGTCTAGACAGGAACCAAAAACTGCACAGTCTGCAGAGTGGCCCTGCTCCGGGCCTCACGATTATTCCAAAAAGAGCTTCGGGACACGGGACTGGCTGAGAGAGGAACTTCAGCTCATTGAGATAATTCATCTGAAGTAGCCACCACATGGCCTGGCACGGAGCAGTGCTCAGTAAACTGTCAGAACACAATGTGACGACTTTCTTTAGATGTGAACTCCCTCAGCCTTCTGCTCTTCCTGAGACGGTGTTCTGGAACCATGGCGAGTCCCTTGGGGCAAAGCAGGAAAGGTAGCTCGTCTGACGGGGTGGGCTTCCCCAGCCTTGGTGGGGTTCGGTCACATACGGCCCCTGGGGAGCTGTGGCTGTGTAACCACGACATCTCAGGGTCTAGAGCAACAAGCACTTACTCAGCCGATGCACCTGGGTGTTGGCTGACACCCTCCCCACCCCCGGTACCAGGGAGCTAGTCAGGGCTTGACTTCTTTTTATTTTTTATTGAATTTATTGGGGTGACGCTGGTTAATGCGAGTATATGGGTTTCAGGTATACAGTTCTATAGCACATCCTCTGTGTATTGTACTGTGTGCTCCCCGCCCCAGTCGGTCTCCTTCCATCACCACCTCCCCCACCCCCTTTCCCTCTGGTAAATAACTGTGGTACATTTACACCATGAAATGCTGCTCGGCTGTAAACAGAAGGAAATGTTGTCCTTTGCAACAGCGTGGAAGGACCCGGGGAGTATTATGCTAAGTGAAATAAGCCAGGCAGAGAAAGACAAGTACCACAGGACTTCACTTATATGCAGAATGTAATGAGCAAAATAAACAAACAAACAAAAGAGGAACAGACTCCTAGAGACAGAGAACAGACTGACAGCTGTCGGAGGGGAGGGGTTGGTGGAAAAGGAGGAGATTAAGGGGAAAAAAACCCTCTTAGACACAGACAACAGTAGGGCTTGACTTATTTAATCAATAATTACTTTATTTTTAATTTTTTTTTTTGTTGACACTATTACACATGTCCCCAATGTCCCCATCTTTACCTCCCTTTCCCTACCAGGGACAGGGCAAGTACCATTCCTAGATGACAAGGACATGTCTCACTTATACAAGGCAGGTGCTGCCCAGAGCTGGTCAAAGGTTGCCAGGTACTCTACTTTTTCCATAAAAGTAAAAAAATTTAGATTTTTTATGTGACTGCTCTTGACTTAAAGTATTGGCAACCAACTAAAAAGTTTTAAATGTACAGAGGCCAAAAAACATTTCCGCAGGCTGGATTTGGTGGGAGAACTGCCCTTTTGCAACTTTTCTGGTGGGCTCTGGAATCCATCCCTTATCAGGGCAGCCCTGCAGGGTGCTGCGTGCCGGGACCTCTGGGTCCTGGATCACTGCAGGTTTGCTCTCACTGACTTGCACTTTAGTATTTTACCAGTAGACAGTGTTCCAGGACAGTGTTAGAAGAAGCCCCATAAAGCCCACATGTTTGCTGTAAGGATGTTACTGAAAATATTGTTATGTCATCCCATGGTATCTTCTTTATGAAAAACATATTAAAATAATACATTGTCTTCTGCCTTTAACCCCAGGAGTAGTTGTACTTATCGTGAGCAATGGGATTTTATTTTCAAATGTGATAGACACCAAAAGTCATGCAGATATCATAATGCATATAAACCTCTTTGCATTAACTGCTAGAAACCTAGGAATAAAAATAATCACGCGCCTTTAGAAAGTGGTCCACCTGATAGTAGTTGAGTTGAGACCTGAGCCTAGTTCTGGCCAATGAGTTATGAGGGAATGTGTGCTATCTCTGAGCGGAAGCATTTAATTGTGGGTTTGAGACCCTCCAGAGCTCTCCTTACCTCTGTTAAAGTAACTCTTCAGAAGGCAGCGGCTTCATCATTCTGAATCCCGGAGTGCGGCTGTGAGAAGCAGAGCCTCAAGTCACTCCTCGCTGGACACAGGCGTAGCTGAGAAATAAACTTTTGTTGAGTTAAATCATTGAGATCTTGGGGTTCTTTGTTACTGCAGCAAAACTTAACCTATTTCAACTGCTACATAGTTAACAAGTAGCATATTCAGGGGTTGGATACAGTGTTGCCTTTCTCCAGAGCCCTTAGCCCCTGCCGAAGATGCAACAGTAATCACTAGTCCTCTCCACTGCAGAGAGAAGGTCAAAGGTAAGAAAGCCCACAAAAGGGCTTTGTCACCTGTAAACATTTCATAAATGTTTTCATAAAAGGTGTCAAACTTTAAGACCCTGTTCTTACTCCTTCACAAGACTGTAAGGCCTTTGGGGAGGGGATTCTGCCCTTGAGTACTCTGAGTCTCAGGTAACCCTAGAGTGTGCCTGTCTTATCATGGGGCACCTTACAAGTTCTCAGGGAACTCTTGTTGGATCACACCTACCGGGTGATGCAGATCAAAAGAACTGCTTTGTGACACCAACTCCCTTTTTGTAAATAATCTTCATCACCGGGAATTAGCCTGATAAAACTTGGGAAGCAAAACTGCTTACCTTTAAAGGGAACAAAACCCAGGTGTCTTGTAGCTAGTGTCTACTCCCCGGGGAAGGTGTGAGAGGAAGGGTGGAGGTCAGGGTGGACTGTTCCTGACCCCAGGGATAAGAGACACGAGTAAATCATGGCCATGATCACCACTGAAGCTGAGAAAGAGCCTATTAATGTCATGTAATCAATTTCAAAAAGATACAGTTGCACTTAGGGTGTTTAAACCTTGGAGGTTTCAACTAAATCATACTTGTCACGGGCACACAGTGTCACTAATGAGCTTATGTAAATATTTAATCTTCTCTATTTGCATTACTCAGCCCAGCCCACCTCGCCGGCCTCTTTCCCCAGCCTTCTCTGATACCATATTCCCAACTCATAGGACGACTTCGGTTTCTGGCTCACCAGGCTCTTCCCTGCCGCCTGCCTTCACGTATGCATTTGTCCCTGTCTGGACTCCCATCTCGCCTTCCCTTTCTACCCACTAAACACCTACACATCCTTCAGGCTCAGCTCAGACACATCCCCCCTTTGTGAAACCTTGCCTGAACCATCTACAACTCCCCATTTTAGCAGAACTTTTAGTTTCCCCTTTCTCTGCCCCCATTACACCCTGCTAACATTCCATAAACCATCTATTTTTTTTCAACAAACATTTATGAAATCTTACTGTGTGCCAGTCATTGGGCTAGGTGCTGAGTATGAATATACAGAGGTGCGTAAGAAATTATAATTATTTATCAGTTCATGGACGGCAAGTGTATTGTGTTTTTTAACTCCCAGGCATCATGATGTGTAGGCTTCAATAAACGCACAATGTGTTCTCTTTATATCTGTGTCCATATCTGCAGGGACTGTTTTGGAAGTGATGGAACTGCAATTCAAACTAGGTTATTAGCAAAAGGGAACATATTGGCTCATGGAGTCCAGGAAAGGTTGACCATCCAAGCGAGGGAAACGTGAAGGATGGAGCCTAACTTTAGGAGCAACAATAACGATCACAAATAATGTTTTGAACGCCATTCAGAGTCCGCTCTCTGCAGCCTAGTTTCTCTGGCAGGGAAGGCAGCATGGTCGCCCAGATCTCCCAGGTTTTATGTTTTATGGCTTTTACCACGGGTGACGGATGGCTGGTATTTCTTGGTTATAATATGAAACGTTCCAGGGAAGGATCTGATCGGCTCAGCCCTGACCACTTGGCCAGCCCAGTGTTGCAAGTAGGTTAAAGAACTGGAGCTGCCCTTGGCTGGTGTGGCTCAGCTGCCTGAGCAGCGTCTCCTGCACCGAGAGGTCCCAGGTCCGATGTCCGGTCAGGGCGCATACCCAGGGTGTGGGCTCCATCCCCAGGAGGGGCGTGCAGGAGGAGGCCAATTGATGTTTCTCTCTCATCAATGTTATATTCTCTCTCCTTTCCTCTGTCTCCAAAATCAATAAAAAGATATTTTATAATACCGTAACTGGCAAGCTTGTCTCAGATATTTAACCCCAAATAACCAAAAACAGCGGGAACGGTAGAGTAGTGCATCAGCTTCTCAGGAGAGCAGTGGCTCTGTCATCCGTCCAGCATTCTCTGAACACTTATCCTGTTTAAAGCATCATGCTGGGATGGGCCACGGAAAATAAATAAATGACATGCAATTCCTATCTAGTCATCTGGCAGGAGAGGTTACAGAGGATGTTTAGATCGGGGCTGTGAAAAATTGAATGCCACGCTAAGGAATCTGAACTTTATTCAATAGGTAATGGGAGCCATTGAAGGTTCTGGAGCTGGGAAATGAAGGGCGAGGTCTATCAGCTCATTTGTCATTGAATAAAGACTCTTCGTAAAGCCTCAGTTACTAAAAATAAACAAACAAACAAATAAATAAATCAGAGCTCTCTTCTGTTGTTCCCTTTTTGTTAGACATAGATGCAGAAAAATATTTCTCCATCATTAGAGAACTATCATAAGGGCAAACGGCAAACGACAGTTTCTGTATTGAAGGAATAGTGGGGACTGTGGCAAATAAGAGACTATGTGTCCCTCAAAAGGGGATAATCACTGCTTGGCCTCGTTAAAGGTTTAACATGTAGGAGCGCAGGCCCAGTGTTAGTAAATATTCTGACAGCTCTAGAAAATCTTAAACCTAGACATTTGCATAAAATCCTGTTGTTGTTTTTTTCATGTAGGCTCAAAATTTTAAAAATTCTACAGCCCAAATAAAATAAATTAGTAGGCTAAATTTGTCCCAAGGGTCATCAATTTGAGACTCCTGGATTCCAGCTGAGCCAAGGTAGGTATGGATGTGACCACCTAGACACCTTTACTGTACGGTCATCCCACGACTTCGCTGAAGAACTCGGAGATGAAAACAGAGAAAGAGCGTATGCCATGCACAAGAAGTGTCCCCATAAACCAAAAACGAGATCTTAAGAGCTGAAGTCTGCACATGTTAAATAAGTGCCTCCCTTCTCCCCCCCTCCAAAAAAAAAAAAAAGATAAAAAGAGAGCTCCTGACAGTCATGGATGGGTTTTCACATTCAGACCCATAAGCTGGGAGAGCGACTGTAAATTCCAGCTGATGTTTTCACTAACGCTACTTGAAGACCACCAGGGTCCAGGGGAATGGGAAAATCTCAGGCCTTGGAGTTCGAGACCTCTGAGTGAAAATTACGAACTCCGACAACCACATTTTTAAGCTGTGTAAGTATTACCTGTAGTAGCTTGTAACAATGAACCTATTGCTAAATAATACTGTATAAAAAACGGCTACAAAATGCTAGCGTCACACAGCAGGCGGCACCCATCGCACGCACCCCTGAGGCTCGGCTGATGCGCGTGGGCCTCGCCCATGCTCTTTCAGGTCGGCTCTGTTCCTCGCCTCTCACCTTCTTCCCTGAGAGCCCTAGGGTGCCCAGGGCACTGTCACGGCGACGACCGAGGTGCGGGAGGGCAGGGAGCCGTGCACGAGCGCTCCTGAGCTCTGGCTCGCGCCCGCGCACCGTCACCCCTTTTTATCAGCCCAGTGAGCCGGCCGGCCGAGGCCGTGGGGGGAGAGGGGCATGCAGAAGGTTTGCAGCCCCCACACGCGCCAGAACTGGAAGCAGCTCGGATGTCCACCGATTTAAAAAGAACAGACAAATCCAGGTTCGGTCCCAAAACGGAATTTATTACAGCAATAAAGAGAATGAACGCACCACAGCTCACGCAGTCTCCCAAACCTCCTGCTGAAAGAAAGGAGGGCGCGCGAGTGGCTAAACCCAAGGTGTGCCTGCGCCTGCCGAGGTCAAACGGAGGCAAACGCAATGGCACTATTTGTGACATGCATGGGAGTGGTAAAACCATAAAATAAAGAAAGAAAATGATGGTCAGAAAAGTCAAAACAGTGGCTCTCTCTATTCTGATGACCTGAACACAGAGGAACTGCAGGAAAAAAGGACATTTCTCTGTCGTGACCTGGATTGTCTGCCTTGACCTGGACTGTAGTTAGCCAGCTGCTTTGTAATTATTTGTTAAAATGTGTGCTTGTATTTTACACATTTTTCCAAAATATGAATGTTCTATTTGACTACAGTTGGCTTTTGGAAGTTCAGTTCTAGATCAAAATGAAAAAATAAAAGTTACAGATGAAAAATATCCAATTTTCACCACTTAAAAGTAATACAATTGGGAGGGGGCCGTGTCACCTCAGGACCTTTGTTTTCCTTCTGCCACAGAAGGATTGAGAATATCCCCCAGTCAGGCTTGTCCTAAGGAGTAGGTGAGAAAAGTGCCAGGAGGGGATCTCTTTTTAATATTAACAGATCATTGCAGAGAAGGAAAATAAAAGTCCTCCGAATCCTGTTTGCTAACAGTGCTTTTTATAGGCTCTCATTTCTTTAAAAAGAAAAAGAAAATCAGGGAGGGGCTTGTACTTACTTCCATATGACCCCAAAGTAGCTAATTCGAGAAAGGAGCATCCCCATGGCCATAAAACACCCCAAGATAAGCCACGAGGCATGTGGGAGCCCCCAGTCTATTTGGGAGCTGCTCCTAAACACAGAGCACTTGAATGATTTCCCAGGCTCACCGCCCCTATGCTTCAAGGGTGGAAAAAATGGGTTTCCAAGTGCTTAAATCAGACCCCTCAAGGTGGTCATTTCCACTGGGGACCCTCAGGGTGGCTCTAGGGTGCAGAAGCTGATACGGGAGAGGAGCTTGTTGTGGCCACCGGACCGGCTCCCCACTGCTCACCAGATGGGTCCTCATGGGAGGTCTGCCCCATAGCAAATGGTTATCTTTAAACTGGCCTTTCCCTCCCCTCTTATCAGTGGAGGAATGTGGGAGGGTGCAGGCATTGGCTCCACAGGCCTTTGGGATGCTGTGAGGGTGAGAGTGTCACCATGGGGGGCTTAAAGGCCTTCCACGTTTCCCGGTTAGGCGAGCCTGCCCTGCCCCCATGGGAGTCCCTGGTCCTGCTGTCAGTGGGGCCTTGAAGGCTGCACAGATGCTATGAAAGAGAGCCAGCGTTTTTCAGTCCTTGATGTTTGCAAACACTTGTCTTAAGAGCTTTAGATGGGCACCTTCCCCGAGTCCTCCGCCCACCCCCACAGCCAGCTTCCAGTACTGTTCTCACCCTTTTAACCCGAGAGAGGAGAGCCTGCGGGACACGGGCTGGGCGAGGGAGATGGAGCCGGCAGTGGGCCATGGGGAGGTACAGGAGCGTCACCATGGCCAATTCTCCAGGATTCACTCAGGGACTTTGTTATTTCACACACACACACACACACACACACACACACGCTTCCAAGTTAAGGAGAAAACCTGTTCCAAAACCAGCTATACAGACACAACTCTGATTCAACACCGTTTCACATCTGCTCCGATATCTGCTGCCCTGGGCAGGGAAAACAGACATTAACTGCAGCCTCAGCTGCCCATCAAAGTTTCTGTACCACCTTCCTGCCCGCTGCGGCTCCCCAAGTTCTGTTTCATCTGCTTTCAAAGCTGCCCTTTCTTGCTGGAAAGAGAGTTGTTGGAATAATCATTCAGAACAGGTACAACCCCCCTGAGCTCACTGGGGCCTGGAAACCTTTCCCAGCCCTCCCGCCCCCACCGCAGCTGGGGGGCCTGGTCCTCCCCACTTTATAGACAGGGAATTCCAAGGAGAGCCTCGGCCTGGTTTATTTTTAATTGTTGACCTCCAAGGCCTTCTGTTTGCATCTGTTTATTAAATTGCGAGCTCAGCTGTGAAATGCCCTTTATGGTGTTGTTTTATTGGGGGGCCATTCAGGGACCCAGCGCCACACAAACAGGATAAATATTTTCCTTTGCAGCACACAGCCCACGTTGGGGGCCACGGAACAAGGGAAGCGAGCCCCGTTTGTTTACGAGCTCCGACCCATTCATTACTTGGACCCATTCATTACTTGGCGAGGAGCTGTGAAATGTAAATCTCACGTCCCGGGACCATCGCTCCCAGCGCCAGCCTGGGCTCATTTGGAGGTGTGATGTCCCACTCGAGAGCAGGATGTTAATTTTATTGACCAACTTTGGAAAGCGGGAGCTCGGAAATTAAATAGAGCCTTTGGAAAAGAGGCGAAGGTTTCGGTTTCCCAAAGACCTGGAGAGTGGTCACATGGTTTTGCTTTTTTGTTTTTGTTTTGCTTTTGTTTTTTTCCTGCCCAGAGGAGGTTTCAAATGCCAGGAAAGTGAGCTTGCTGTCTGCCCATCTTCTGGTTTCTAAAGCGTTGCTCCCTCTGTGATAGGCGCGTTAGTATTAATTATAGCAACCGTCCCGGGGCGCTTAGCTCCCTGCTTTAAATATATGGCCTCCTGTAATTCACACGGTCACCCTCAGAAGTTTATATTATTATTGCCTCGTATTACAGGCTGGGAACTGAAGCTCAAAGGGGAGAAGGCCCTTGCCTTGAGCCCCAGCGCCGATCCTCAAAGCCGGGCCTCCCCTGGGCGCCCCCACCGTCCGGCTCTCTCTTTGCTCCCTCTGTGTAACTAACGAGTTGACTTTCCCGGGGCTCCATAGAGAGCTGAAGTTTCCACCAGTTACCAAGCAGCAGCGGATCCCCCCCGTGCTGTTCATGCTCAGAACAAAAAGGGAATCCGACCTGCTCAGAGATTTCAAAGCCCGCACACTGTCCGCACCGCCGGCCTGCCCGCGTAGTCAGGCCCAGGGGCCGCAGAGGAGCAGGCCTTTAACTCCAAAAGTCACCCCGCGGGTTCCTCGGGCCCCCGCTCTCTCTTTATTCCCGGCAGGAAAGGGTCAATTCCAACCAAATGTCCTGCCACAGCCCGAGGAGGCAGGGAGGCAGGGCACCTCGGGGCTCAGCTGGGCTGTTTACCCCCACGACGCCGGGGCCCTGTCAATATTTGGACTTGGAGAAGGCCCGGGTTATAATTGTTCAGACTTGTCTCTGAATTGGGCTTTGGGACCTGCATTTGCCTATAAGACCTCGTTCTTTCCATGGGGGGAAGGCCCTTTAGGGCGATTTTATTTAGAAAGGTTGCTGGGGGCAGTAGAGAAAGAAGAGAAGCTCAGAATATCACAATGTGATATGAAAAAAAAAATGTAAACCATGTTACAAAAGCTCCGCCATCAAGAAATGTTATTGTTGGTTGAATGGTAGGAACCATCTGGGTCTCTTTTCACGACGGGGCCCCCTCTGTGGACGGTACAGATGCCTCTTTTGTTACTGGTGTGATCTTGTAAATAGTTAAAATATTTACCAAGGCACCTCCGAGCTGGAGCTATCCCATTTTATTATTTATACCTTTTCAGAGGGACAAAAATGGAGGTGTCCACTAAACGTGATGGATTAGGCTTATAAACAGCCATTATGGCCGTCAAACCTCGAATGTCAGCCTCGCCTTTGTGTCTGTGCATTTCTAAGCTAACCAGTGATCCATGCATAAGATAGGAGGTTAAGAATGCGCCCAGGAGAGGAGGGTTGGCTCCCGGCAAGACGTGTCTTCTGCTGGTTGGAAATACAGCCGTAGGAAGTGCAGGGGACAGTGGGCGGGAGGGAGGAAAAGGGACTGCGTGTGCCTGGGCCCGCCTGTGTGCGTGTGCCTGGGCGCCTGTACGCGTGTGCGCGTGTGACTGTGTGTGTGCGTGCACATGTGTGCGTGCACGTGTGAGCGCGTGCGCACGGAAGAGAGGGAGCTGGGCGGTGCCCCAGCGGCTGCAACCTGACACGCTGCATTTCAGCTCTCACAACTTGAGACCGAACCCTTGCAAGACCTCTACCTGCCGGCATCTTTCAGCTGTTCCCTTAACTGACTGCAGCTGGCTTGTGTTTTCTCAAGATAAAAATCAGGAAATGCAAAAACTAAATAGGATTTGAGGAGGGGAAAAAAGAGAATGGGCCCTCCTGGGTCAGAGGGAGATGGGGAAGCCAGCAGGTACCAAGACTTCTGGACAGAGGGACAGCTCATCTCCCGGCAACGAAGCAAATAATCTTAAATGGCGAGGGCACAACCTGTGTTGCAGGTGCTGTGCCTGGGAGCTGAACTCGGGTGACTTACTCCCAAAAGTTACACCAAAAACTGCTAGATCAAGTTTAGGTCAAACTGTGTATAATTTGTAAGGGGATTCATTGTCAATCCAATTAAGGGGAGGAAACAAGTAACTTTTCTTGCACGTGGAGAGGGTAAATGTAAATTCTATTATCATTGGCCCGGGATTGCCACACAAAAACCTTTTCTGTCAAATGTGGCTTCCATTATGTGTTTACTCTTAAGTCCCAGCTCCGTCAACCTCCCAGAGCTTGTTGCTGATTTCCTGCCCCACCAGGAGCTGTGACTGCGACGTATCCCCTTGCTCCTAATGGGAAGCTGTAGAAGGAACCTGCGCAGGTGCTCAGGCCTCCTTTAGAAAGGACCAGGCTCGGGTGGCCGAATGTCACCCAGCAGCACCAGCATAGACTGGCATTTTCGTTTGGGTAAAATATTTCCTAGCACTAGGATCGAATGAAGAAATCTTGACCTCATTTGTTTATTTACTCATTTACTGTGGCGACTTGGAGAAGCACTTATTGATGTATCCGGTAGAAAATTGTATTGCTTCGTGCTTTGCACATAAAAGAGGAAAACATTTTTGGAAGACAGTAAGAACCAAACACTCTTCCTCCTCAGGTCAGTGACCAAGGGGCCGCTCTGCCTTGAGGGCTCCTCCCGGGGCCTCCTTTAACCGGCTCCTGGAGAAATATCACACCCGGCCCCCAACCAGGCTGGCCTCCACCACTTCAGTTTGCTGCTACATCAGCTCATTTGCCTCTATAAATACTGGGACCTGAATCACACCACTGCTGTGGCTAGAGACTAAATAATTTCTCTCATCACTCTTTTTGGAGGAAAAAAGAAAAGAAACACACACACACACATTTTCTAGACAACTTTCTGACCGGGTGGCACTGCCCCCTGGCATTATAAGCTGAGCGGAGGAGCAGCGGCTCAGTGGGAAGCATCTTCCATAAAACAAATACTATTTTTTTTCTTTGCTTGTTAATTCTCACCTGAGGATATTTTTCCCATTGATTTTTAAAGAGAGTGGAAGGGAGAAAGGGAGGGGGAGACCGAGAGAGAGAGAAACATCTATGTGAGAGAGACACATTAATTGGTTGCCTCCCACACGAACCCCAACGAGGTGAGAGATGGAACCTGCAACCGAGGCACGTGCCTTTGACCCGAAATCGAACCCAAGACGGTTTGGTGTGCAGGCCAACGCTCTAACCACAGGGCCACACCAGCCAGGGCAAAACAGATTCTCTTAATAAACCTCCTTTAAGGCAGTGGTTTTACTAGTTATTCATGATTATAAGTAATACTGATAATTTTTATCAACTGACCCTCACATCATCATCACAAAAACCTAGCCGGGCTCACTTGGTTCCCTTGGCAAATTCCAACGACAACCATACTCCCAAGCCCCATGTGTGGGTCTTCCCCTACTTAATCTCACACGTTCATGAATAAATTAGACCTTTTAGTAACTCCAAAAAAGGGAACAAAGCAAAAAGGACTTGGAAAGTTTCAGGCAATTGTACCAAACAGTTTAACCATTAGGTTAAATATTCTATATGTTTATATAAAAATAAAAGGCATATATGTCATGCACCACATAGTTCATAAGGCTCATCAACACAGCCCAGATATCCAGAAGCCATGGGTTGTATGCCTCCCAAGACCCTTGCTCCCTTAACACACACACACACACACACACACACACACACTCTCTCTCTCTCTACAATACCATATGAGATCTGAAAAAAATAACCACGAAGCCTCCACAAGGCACGGTCTTCTGTTGCCTTAGACAGCCATGAACATGTACTTTGAGAGCAGCTCTCACTACCTTTATAAGAAACAGAGACTCTTGTGTCCTTGTTGACACCCCCTCACCTTCCATCTACCTGGACCTATTGAATATTCCTGAGAAGAGCCAGCTCCGGAACCCAGCTGACCTCCGTCCACGTCTGGGATGCAGGATAGCTGACCAAAACAAGTGAGGAAAACCCTTAGGCAGGGCTGTCAGATTTCACAAAGAAAAGTATAAGATATCCAGTGAATATGAATTTCAGATCACTGATAAATAATTTTTATATCGTAGCTATGTCCCCATGCACTGTTTGAGATACGTGCATCTGGCAACACTACTCCCACAAAGCCCGAGGCCAGATGTTTCTGGTGGAGATGGAAAATCCAGACCCAGCAAGAGGCCTGGAGCCCAGTGACTCCAGGAAAGTGACGAATGCTGGGCCTCTCATTTCTTGCTTTGTGGTTGTAAATCAGAGAGAGAGTATTGAGCAAGGTCACAGACATCCAGGTTTCTCAGGGACACAAAACAACTTTTGGAAGGAAATGTCTCATCTTGGGGCAGGAAGGCATACTCAGACCATTGGAGGCTGTCACCAGCAACTGACCAGGGCTAATATCTAGTCTAACATATTAACTCACCATTCCTCACAGCAACCCAGTGAGGCAGAACTTTTATTAAACCCATTTTACAGATCCAGAAACTGAGGCCCAGGACCACACAGCAGCAGAACAGAGACTTTCATCCAGACTCAGACCAGGCAGATGTCCAGAAGGCACTGACTGTATCCCTCCTATGGCCCTTGCTCTCCTAATACACACACACACACACCCTACAATATAGTACAATGAAGTCTGAAAAAAAAATCAAGCCTCCAGAAGTCATGATCTTCCGCTCCCTTACTCAGCCATCCATGAGCATGTACTTTGAGAGCAGCTCTCACTACCTGCTCCGGGAGTGCCCCAGACCACACTTGGTCTGCCCAGTAAGAAAGCCGGTGCTAGAAACAGGGTGGGGAGCAATGAGTGTGCACCTTAGAGAGGAACAGACCATAGATGGTCCCTGCTGTACCCGCCAGGTCCCCCCTCCCCACCCCAGTTCTCCCAACCTACAGGGCACAGAGCAGTGGGAAGTACTGAGATCGTAGCCCCAAATGAAGAACTCTGGCAGGAACTTTTTCTCATTTAAAGACCACCCAGTTGTGTGCTGGTCTGTCCCCATTTTAGGGCCTTTGCCTCTTGCTTGCCAGCAAGAAAAGAAACAGATGTGATGCCCATTCATGCCTAATGGAGACAGACGGGGAGGAGCGACTGGGGTAAGAGGGGGAAGCTCAGGGCCTGTGAATTCTTTCCTGGAGAACAAGGACATTACCTTCCACAGGAGTTAAGCCTGTGGCTGTCACCTGCCAGCTCAAAGTCCGGCACTTAGTAGGTGATCAATACATGCATGTTCAATTTAATCAGAATTAAATAATGCAATCCAAAGTTTCGGTGGTGCTCAGGGAGTGGGGTTAGGACTGGCTGGCCTTGGGATTTGGAGCCGGACCAGATGAGATTCACTTGGTTGGAGTTGCCAGTTGAGGGGGTTGCAGGGGGGCAGGTGCTGACTCCCCCTCCCCCACTCCCCGGACTGGGTCAGCTCGGATTGTCCTAAACAATTATCCCCAAAGAGAATAAAAAAAGCCTTGTTGAACAAATCCTCCACTTTTGTCTCCTCTGGGGCTGCAGACCGTGGTCCCTGCTTTTTCAACCCTCCCTCCCCCATCCTGCGCCGGCCGGGCTGCGGTTATGAGTCAATGATCAGACACGGAGAGGGCGCGCTTACCGTAGGGGAGGATTCCCGGGCCCTGGGCTTTGAAGCTCGGGCTCTACATCCTGAGCGCATGAAAGGCCGGGGGAGAGGGAGAAATGTAAAGGCAGAAAGGAAGACAATGTTATTTTAAAAGAAGTTGAAAAGGGGGGAGGGAGTGCCTGGTTTGAAATGTGTTGGGGACAAGTATCTCTGGGAGACAAAAGCTGGTTAGCAACTGAGTTGAGATAAGCCATCTCCTTCAGTGACTCACCTTCCCCAGCAATAATGGCCCAGAGGCGGCTTGGGGAGGGACCGATGTGTAAATAGCAGAGCCCACGAAGCTGGGGTTAATTACAGGAAGGACTTTCAGGGTAATTGCCGATGAACAGCGCTGCCTGGGAGAGAACCCGGCATCTCAGGCTCGGAAGTCAGCTCTCTGGGTTTGAACAGGGTCCCCAAACACCGTCCCAGAGGCAGGGCTGTGTGGCTCCCCAATGGGGCTCTTCAGAGAAGCCTCAGGCCTGGATCCTGCCCTTTTGTGGGCTGACTCAGTATCCCCACCTCCTCGGTCCAGGATGCCTCCCCGTTACATCGGCCTCTGAAAATCCCTTTGTAAGAAACAATTAAGAACAAACTGTTGCTTGCTATGTGTTAGGAAGTTAACAACGTTGGCCCAGGGAAAGGCAGGAAGCCCCCCTGAGCCACCAGCCGAGTGGGGCTAGCTGTTGGCAACGGAGATCAGTATCCATACATGGTTTCGGAAGGAGCGGGTTTCACCAGGACGGCACCCCTTTCCGAGACGAAGGCCTGCATTACGACATCATGCAAATACAACCTGGGATGACTGGGCCCAGAAACCCACACCACTGTGGGGAGGCCCGCACCGGGGATGGGACATGGGGTTAGATCCCGGTACATGTTCGCAGGAGTCTTCTCAGAAGTGGCCCATACCCTTGGGCCAAGGACGGAGGTGGGAGCTTTCTCCAGCCCTCTGCAGAATCCTAGTTGTCTTCAGGCAGCTTGCTGGACACGGCAGGAAGCAGATGCTTCATCCAGAGGGACTCCAGCTGGTTGTTTGGGGGACACACTGGGGAAATGATGTGGGACTGAGGTTCCACCAGCTCCCTGACCCAGGCCTCAGCTTCTCCACTTGCGACATGAGGGGGTGATTGAGATGGTGTTTTGGCTTCTCCGGAGGTGCCTCCAGCCCTCACCTCTGAGTGTGCTCCTCAAACAGGTAATCCAGCCTCAACTGCAAGGCCCCTTCCATGGCCCTGTTCTCTCTCCTCCCACCCCGGTGCCTTCGCCACAGAAAGAAGTCAATACATATTTTGAATGAATTCATGCATGTCTGATTGGGCAACTCTTGCAGCTCTTTGTTTAAAATAAAATGTTGGTGGGTGGGCATGGGGGTACTTTATCTTTCAATCTTATAGAGTTGCTTTGAAAGACAAAGTAAGAATATATAATAGTAATTTAAGTGAACGTTGATTATGTTCAAACACATTATATACTTTTCCTATGTCGCAAAGCGTCCCTCTATGGAAGCAGTTATTGTGGTCCTCAGTCCACAGATGAGGAAAGGAAGACCCCAAAAAATCAGGTGACTGGCTATCAGATGGGGAGCTTGGGGGGTTAGATGCAGGCCCTTTAACTACAGAGCCCTGTGTCTAAGCATTTCCTTGAATGCAGGGAGGATCCAGCTGTGACCCTGCTCCCAGTTTGCGGGGTGCCCTTGGGCAAGTCACTGACCCTGTCTGGTCATGAGGTGCCCCTCCTGAGCCAGGGCACATCCCTAGTTCCTCCGTTCCTGGTATGTGACTGAAAGACCTTTTAGTTTCAGGCTTCCTTTCATCCCTCAGTTCCCAGATCAAGTAGCCCCTCCTTAGGAAACCCTCCACCTCCCACATGGCCCACCGCATCAGACCCCCATTTGTGGTTATTGGATTCATGGTTCCCCTTTTCAGTAGTCCCTTTGAAGGAAGGAACCTGTGGGTCTTACGTATCCCAGTACCCCAACCCCAGCCATGTACCCTCAGAAGAGTGTTTGGCATGAAGTGCTCGAAAACATATGACAACATAGGGGCCCCAATGGCTGGGAAAAGTGCGGGTCGGGCAGGGTCAGCCTCCGTGCCATAAAGAGATGGCTCACCCTGGCCCCGGCAATCAGAGACGATGGTTTAGAACAAAGCAAAACCAAAACCCCTTGGCCATCCCTTGTTAGGTAAGGGGTGAGCCACATCCGTTCAGCGGGAAATGAGCCGCCCCATAGAGATTCCCCAAGTATGGCGACAGGGACAGTTCCTAGGTCTTGCCATCTTCCTCACACACTCCGGATGCAGGTGGGACTCGGGGACACAGGACCAGAATGCTGGAGGCTTTGTTAATGGAGCAGCCCAAGCCTGGCCGGGAGGAGGGGATGCCATCGGGATGCCCGCAGCCTCCGGGAGCAGAGCATAGCAACGGCCAGGAGGCGAGGAGGGGCGCCTTCCTGCCCGCACACAGGAGCCAGCGGGAGGAGCACAATGAGGGGGCCTCCCCCCCTGGCCGTGCCCGCCCCATTCAGTTGGCGGGACAGCCGCCTCCCTTTCAAGTGGGCCCTGGTCCCCCTCCACCGCCGCCTCGCTGGGTCTTTTAGCCACATACCAGACACGTCTCGCAGAGTAGACCCGAAACCCCAGGTGGCAGAATCCCAGTTTCATATAAATTAGGCTGGGTAACACTGTTCAGACACATTTTTTGTCTAAATCATGCAAAAATAGGATTTTCTCAGGGGCATAAATCTGGTCCAGCTCTAAACCTGAATGTGCCATTGACTGATATAGTTTATAGGGCAAACATAGGATTATCTGGAAGACTTCTGCTTCCAAAGAGCAGTGCCCATATTTTATCCAATCTGAAAGAAATGATTTATTTGCCATCTAAAAAAAAAAAAAACAAAAAAAACCCCAGAAAAGTTGGTGCATGGCAAAGGGACCAGATGGATGTAAACCCTGATCCGCTGGAGAAATGTGTCCTGCCCAGCAGACAGGCATCGCCCAGCACCACATGAAATGGTTGATTCAAACTCTAGTCCCCCGGCCACATCTGAGGGCACAGGAGTGAAGGCCTTGAGCTTCATTTAGGTAGGTATATATTCATTTTCCCAAAGTAGGAAATAAGAGCAAAGAAAGGAGGGAAGAAAATTAAGGGCATTTAAAATAGCAAAAAATAACCCGGCCGAGCGTGGCTCAGCGGTTGAACATAGACCTAGGATCCAGGCGATCGGGGTTCGATTCCCGGTCAGGGCACATGCCCGGGTTGTGGGTTCGATCAATGACTCTCTCATCATTGATGTTTCTATCTCTCTCTCTCCCTCTCCTTTCGTCTCTCTGAAATCAATAAAGATATATTAAAAAGTTTTAATTAAAAAAAACAAAACTTCACAACAGAGAATCTAAGGCTCTCTGAACAGCCCCTCCAAATACTGCTCTTATATGGAGCAGTATAAGAAAAGCATTGCTTTGCTGACATCCGTTAAAGACAGTTTCTCAACACTTCTCTTAAATTACCCCAATCCTCATACTTTCTAGGCCACTGAGCACTATGATGACCTTGGCGTTTTGACTGGGGTGGGGGGCAGTGGATTGTGTTAGCTCCCAAGAATTTTCCATTGGGACTGGGGAGTGGACAGCCTGCACTGAGGGACAGTCACCATTAACCGGTACCTGCCGATGGTCTTGGGGAATTCAAAGTGACAGAAAAAAATAATAATATCCCCTCTCACAAGTCGTTTAAATTCTCATGGCAGTTTGCTGTCAAACACCAAATGTGCTCAATTCACAGTGACTTCAGAGAGTGGGCACTGCAACCTGAGGGCTGCATTTCTCAAAAAAATACGTCAGCGGTAAGGAGGGAAAGTGTTTCCTCAGATGGATACAGAAGAAAATGACATGACGGACCTAAGCCCTAATGTTTGCCAGAAGGTTTGATTTATGGGTAGGCTGTATTTTTAGTGTAGCATGTTCTCAATACTTATTCAGTTAAATATTAGGCATTTGAACCGAAAGGGGGCCAGAGTAGGTGAGAGCTGTCAGAGGCTATGGAAGCAGCCAGAGATCTTCCTTTCTGTCCTTAGAGAAGGGGAAGGGGGAAGATGGTCATCTTTTGTCTGGGAAGATGCTGGGGAGAGCCCGGCCGGGCGTGGCTCAGCAGTTGAGCATCAACCTAGGATCCAGGAGATCGGGGTTCGATTCCCGGTCACGGCACATGCCCGGGTTTCGGGCTAGACAGCTGATCAATGACTCTCTCATCATTGATGTTTCTATCTCTCTCTCTCCCCTCTCAATCCTTAGGCTTTGTTCTCATTTTAGTTGAGTGTGTATTTTTTTTTTAAATGTGCCTTTTCACATAAAAATCCAGATTACCAGCTCCTTTTCAAAAATCAGGTCTACCGATGCTGGATTCATCTCCCTCAGAAGTGTGGCCAGAGGGGTGGGGGAAGAGGACAGTCTCAGCAACCGTTTCAAGGAATAGTCTCCAAAAGTAGCAGCTTGTTGACAGGTTTTAAATCAGGTATGGGGAACCTTTGTTCTGCCAAGGGCCATTAGGATATTTATAACATCATTTTCGGGCCATACAAAATTATCAACTTAAAAATGGGCCTCCTGTATTTGGTCAAACATTTAATGAACTCACCCCCGATGCAATGGCTGGAACATCTTGTCTTTGGTGAGGCCTTGGCAGGGCCAGGCCAAATGATTTCCTGGGCCGCACACAGCCCACGGGCTGGATGTTCCCCACCCCTGTGTCAATGTTACTGGAAGCAAGACTGGGGAATTTTTGCATATCGGTCACCGGGTGATACCTTTTTGTTGTGACCGAGGTGGAAGCTGAGAAACAGGGATATTCCTCAGGACAGCGAGTGGCTGGCTGAGCAGAGGCTCTGCTGGGGAAGGAGGGATGAGCTATTCATCTGCAAAGCCCCCCATTCTTTAAATTATGCTCCCACCAAAATGTGCATCCAGATGGACCAGTTCAGACCTATCCTGCCGAATCCCTAGGACAGTTGTCTGAGAAGAGGCATTCTCTTCGTTCTAAAGGATCATCTTGAAAATCACTCCTAAACCCAGTGATGCATTTTTAGGACAAAGGACTGACTTTGCCAATTAACAGGCAAGTGACTGAACCCCTCCCTGTGTTATAAATATGACCAGTGATGATCATGATGATGACAATGTTAATGACCATTCTCTCACAGTCTATTCTGGGCATCAAAGGAGAATGTTTAGTGAAACTACAATGTTGACTTAGAACAAATGGTAGCACAAGTGTCAGTTAGTCTGAAGATTATTGTAACTAGTGAGCATTTACGACATCCCAGTACTCTGTGAGCCTATGGGACAGGCACTGAAAATTACCCATTTCACAGATGAGGAAACTGAAATTTAAGAGGTTATGTAATTTGCCCAAGGTGATCAGCTTAATTATGAGGCAGACTCAGACTTGAACCCAGCTCTATGTAATTTTTTCAACATCACAGTACTTTAAAAAAAATTAAAAATCACATAATGCTCACTTTAGTAGCAGTTGAAACTCTTCTTTGTCCTATTTCTTGTGCTATGAGCAAAGCGCAGTGCTGAGCACGTTGCATGCATTAGCTGCTTGAACGGCAGTCACGAGGTGGGAAGCTGTTTTGTTCTCTGTTGTTCTTGGCTAGATGGATATGACAAAATATCACGGGTTTTATTGCTCAAGGGAAGTGGTGACAAGTTGAAATTAACCAAAGGTGTTAGCTTGCTGAAAGTTTATGGCTACCTTATTGGATCTGATCGCCACGGTGTTCCCAACATTTAGCCCAACTCCCCACACACAGTAGAGACTCAATTAATACCTGTCGGCATCAATACCTGCGGGGTAAGTGGATGGACTGGCAAGTGAATGAAAACTGCTGACTCGCAGTGGTGACTGGAAACGTGACTCGACTGAACACTCAGCTCTGCTACTGAACCCTCCACACTCTCCCACCTGTGCTTGGCCCCAAATGGAGACTCTCCTGTGCCTGCCAGGTTACTGACTAGAATGAGATAAAAATGGGTTAGTTCCCCAGGATCAAATCCCTGTTAACCCAGGGCCTTTCTGCAACCAATACAGGCTCATTGCGCACGGGATTCACGCGTTTTATTCAGCCCTACCAAATGTGCTGTTGCGGTCATCTCCACCTTTTTCTGACAAAGTAAAAGCTGAGAGAGGTTGAGGAACTTGCCACAGTAAGGATGGAGCCAGGATAGGAATCTAGGTTTGCCTGATGTCACAACCTATGTTGTTGAGACCAAGATTTCACGTCTGTAGGCCGATGTGCTCTGAAATTGGGCTTTAGAAACGTAAAAAAACAAAACTGTGACACAGGAATGGGCGTCTGACCGTTTGAGTCTAGGGAACTTCTAAAGCAGTCAGCTAATTCCCAAGCTTGTCTTTTGAAAAAAGCATAAGACATTTTTTAACACTATTTTGTATTTGCAACTATCCTTCAGCTTCTAGGCAGACACCTTGTGGTAACAGTTTTAGTGTTATTAGCTTCTATTCTGTATGAATGGCTTCAGGGTCTCCCATAACTCCTTAATATAGATCAGAAAGTTCAAAAATGTTCATTTGAGACTTTCCATTCCACAGGCTTTTGTGAGTAATTTTCTTTGGGGCAGTGAAGGGCTCTTTCTCATGAATACAGTAACTTTCTAATTCCTCAAAACCATTTAATTCAGAATTTGTGATACTTCATACAAAATCTGGACAAAAATGTATTTTCTTGAAAATTTTTAAAGGGCTGATGAACATATTACTAGAGTAAAAATGTTCATAGGAGGAGCATACAGGTCCCTACGGGAGCAAACTATTTTCAGGCCATTTCGAGACCCCCTGTCATTAGGTTGGCGTGCTAATTACCAATCATTCTAATTGATTCGGTAGTCTCCCCAAAGACTCCCATAATGTACTAGGCAAACACTTTATTAGCCAAACTGAGTTACTGTAGGTTCTCAAAAGAAAAACATGAAGAAAGCTTTCTTGAAAACAGTATGAGTCAGGACTTTTCACTGCGAGAGAAGGCCCTTTCTCTGGCTGTGCGCTCGGTTGTGTTTGTGCCATGGCTCTGGCTTCCTGCTTTTATTGGGTGAATGCTCGTGTGAGACAGAAAAGAAAATGGACTTGGTTTCTTCCCTCCATCCATCTTGTCTCCCTTTGTCGAAAACATCTGGTGCTCATTCTTGACCAGGATCAATTCCCCTTTTTTCTTTAGCGGTCCTGGTGTGTGTGTGTGTGTGTGTGTGTGTTCTTTGGGGGGTCACCGTATCTCCACTGACTGTCCCTGAAGATTAGCTACATTGACCCCACCTTCCTAGACGCAGGAAGCACACAGGACCCAAGACTGTCCAGTCAGCACACTCTGTACCTTTTTCATCACCATGGATCCAGGATGGACTCAAGTAAGGAAAAAATATAATTCAACGCAAAGGAATATCCCACCGCTACTGCTTGGAAAATTAATTTTAGCCCAACAAGGAACAGCTTGAAGGCAGCAAGTTGGCTGCAAATTTTGTAAGGAAAGAAGTGATCGTAATACCTATAGGAAAAGATGAAATATTTAAATGTCATTCTAGTATTTGGGTGCAAGGCCCTAATGGCCATTTTCCACGTCTGGGTCTCAGCTTTGCCATCTGGAATGTGGGGATAAGCAGACCTACTTCCCCCAAACACAGGGAGGATCCAAGAGCCCCTGATGGCCTCCATGTCCACAGGCCTGAGGTCAGGGTTTCACCGAGTATCCAAATCCCATCGGTCCTAGACTGGTTCCTGAGGAGCCACGTTTTGTAAAGCTTCCCAGGTGAGTCTGAAAAGCGAGCACGTCTGAGTTAGGAGAGGAAGCACTAATGTTTTCCTCAAAGCAGCGGCTCTCCAAACGGTCCAGACTCACCAGCAAAGGCCTCTGCAAAAATCCGTGCCCTGGGCCAGGCCCTCAGGACTGCAGGGTGAAGCTGGGAGCCTGCTTATGCCAAGGGTAACATCGGGGCTCGGGTCGGGGCGCTCGGGGCTGCCTCCGGAGGCCCATCGCCGAGGCCGGGCTGGCCCCGCTGACCGTCTGAGGCCCAGGTCCTCCTGCCTGGCCCTCTCCGCGAACACAGAAATAGGCTCTGGTTGCCACGCGTGTGAGCTTGTTTTCGTGCTGTTTTTAAGGAGAAGGGCGAGGCTGAGGTTGTCCTGGCCTCCTGGAGGGCGCGGCCGGGGTGGGGCAGGTGCTGTCCGGGTTCACTCCCGCGCCAAATGCCCCCGCCCAGAAATGCGGGCAGGGCCGGGCTGCTGTCCTGTATGCGGGAGCGAGAGGCTCCCAGGACAGTCACACGGCCTCCACTGGAGAGAAGTGGGGGGTCTGAAGCTTGTGTGAGGTATTCTGTGAGATGCAGGGCAGACCCACTAAAAGTGTCCCTGTTCCCTGCGGCCTGGACCTCAGGGCGACCGTGTGGTCGCAACAACGCCACCTGGCTTCCCTTCAGTCGGGGGCTTCCAGGCTGTTTTCCAACTAAATATATAGTTTTTAAACTAAACACACAGAATTCTAAAAAAACTCTTACTTATATGTGGACTCTAATGAATAAAATAAACTAACAAAATAGAAACAGACTCATAGATACAGAGAACAGACTGACAGCTGTCAGAGGGGAGGGGGAGAGGGGAGGGGGGCCGGGTGAAAACGGTGGAGGAATTAAGCAAAAAAAAACAACACAAAACACTCATAGACAACAGAAAACAGCACCGAGACTGCCAGAGGGAAAGGGCACTGGGAGCAGAAGAGGGTGGAGGGGGACAGATGGTGATGGAAGGAGACTGGGCTTGGGGTGGTGAACACACAGGACAATATACAGAGGATGCGTTATAGGATCGTACCCTTGGAACTTACATCATTTTATTAACCGATGTCACCCCGATAAATTCAATAAAAAACTTTAAAGATTTCTATATTAGCTGCCAGCAATTAGAATTCTGAGATTTCGCATTAAAATCCACAGTCTGGGCTTCTTTGGGAAACCTCAAAGCCTTGGCCACAGGGGTTGTACTTCTGTGCAGCCGTGTTGGGGGCACTGAGTCTCCAGTCCCAGCACTTCTGTAACCTGCGAGGCCTTGGGGGGCTCTGCATTTCTGAGCTTCTAGGGGTCGTTTCCTCCTTCAGGACCCTTCCTATGGGGTTCTTCCATGGAGCCTCTCGACAACCAGGGAGGCCGGCAGGACCAGGCGATGGGTCCCATTTCTCAGACAGAGCTACCAGAACCCAGGGAGAGTGGGGGGTTGCCCAAGATCAAAGAGCCAGTGACCTCCATAAATCAGACCGCTGTCCCCCTGCCGTCCCATCTCTGAGGGAGCTCATTTCCCCAGCTCAGTTCAGGTGTTCCTGGCTTTGTGCAGCCTTAAAGAAACTGGGTTTGGCTGTTTGGCTTCCCTGTCTTCCGCCTGCCAGGACTGTTTAATGGACAAACAGTTTGCTTTATCTATGTGACAGGGTTTCTTCGCATTGTTTGGGGTCATCAGCCTCCCCTGCAGCTCACATTACAGCTTGTGCCGGGTTGGACCCTCCGTAGGGCTCCCTCTAAATCAGATCCTTATCGTCAGGGCGAGATAAACAGAGAGCAGGGGGGACCTGCCAGGCTATTTACTCGGTGCCTCGGTGGGTCAGGTTTTACCAGCCCGCCTCAGGCAGGCCTCTCCCACCCAGCTTAGGTTGCGTGCAGGAACTAGAGCCCCAAGCCCCTTAAATAATGAGAACTTAATAGCTGACGTTTTTATGAAATAAGTCTGTGTGGACGGGGCAGAAAGGATTCGATGAGACAGGACTGGGGGGTGTGCGTGTGCGTGTGAGTGTGTGTGTGAGTGTGTGTGTGCATGGGGGGGGGTGAAGGGCCCGGGGAGCACAGGAGCGACGGGCTCTGGTCTGCAGCTTTATCCCAAAGCTGGGAGTACTTGGCTTTTCTCTGAAGTCTCTCGTGGAGGGCTGTGGTTTTCAAAGGGAGAAAGTAAAACAGGAGGCATCGGAGGCGCAGTGCTTCCTGGGGAGGCGGGCGTGAGGGGTGAGGGCTTCCAGGGGGGTGCTCCCGTGGCGGGGAAGGGGGGCGGCATTCTCTCTGCATCTGGGACAGAGCCAGCCGGAGGTGGGGGCAGGGCACAGGGACCATCTGGCAGGAGCCTCACCTCCATCCTGTTCCTCAAGTACAGACTTTCGACATTACCCACAAATGAAGTCACACGTACAATCACCGGTGTGCGAGTGTGTGTGTGAGTGTGAGCGTGTGTGTGCGCACGCACGCCTAAATGTGTTATTTTGCCCAAAGTCAACACTTAACACAGCCACATTTTCAATCGTCTTACCGCATTTCCTCCTCTTGGAAAACCCGGGCAGCCTAGGGTGGAAGGAGCAAGAGATACCCCAGCCTTTAAGGTCCAGTGGGCCCGTGACACAGCGCTCCTGCCCTGTCCCCCGGAGCTCCCTGGGGCCCAGGCGGAGCCTCCCCAGCTAGAACTTGAGGGAGAAGGTATGTCCTGTTTAAGCCCCCCCCCACTCGCTCGCACCCTCCGGCCGAGGCAGGGAGAAGGCCCCCGACGGGCTCCTGCCTGCTGCACACCCTGGCCTGCCCGTTCCTCTTCGCTGTGACCTGCTCAGCTCCTGCGCAGAAAGGCAAAACCAGAGTCTTTCTGGGAAAGGAAAACAAGAGGAGACGAAGCAGCCTCTGAGCCCTCACCAAACCCTGGCCCGGGGCCTCGGCGGGGCACGGTCAGGAGGCGCGCGGTCCGCCTCTGTTATTAGCAGCGGAAGAGACGGCGGCGTTCCCGCGCCGGGCCGCACCCAGGGAGCCGGGCCGCTCGCGTGCGATGCTCCCCGGGCGTGGGAGCCGGGAAGGGCCTGGGAGCTGAGCACCGGGCTTGCTCTCTCACAGAAATGCTTCCCGTCCCGCGAAAACATGCAGATGACCCTCCAGCGGGGATGGCATAAGTCCTCTTGCTGAGCCACGAGGGGGCTCAAAACTTGCAGGCATCGCCAGACCAGAGTCGGATCGGCTCCTGAACGCAGGGTCGTTCCACAGGCACCGTGCTGGGAGGGAGCCAGCTTCGAGGGCTGGAGGTCGCGGAGAAGGGGGGAAGTGTCATTTGGTGCCAGTCCTCAAGCACATCGACAGGCAAAAAGATAAGGCTCTGACGTGTGTGGGTGCCTGGCCCAGCCCCTGGATGACGCCTCGGGTTGTCTTGCCAACCAGCTGGACACAAGGGTGAAAGCACCATTGTTGGAAGACCCGCAAGAGATGGGCCACCGCGATTGGGAGGGAAACCATGGTTAGAACCACGTGCAGATAACTAGGAAGGTAAGAAGGCCTCGGAGTCATTTGAGTTTCCAAATTTTTAAAAATGATGGTGGTTATGGATACCAAAGAGAATTAAGTCATTGTCAGGAAATGTGTTCCTTCACTATGGGTTAATTTTATTTACTCTTATATAGAGCCAGGCACTGTTCTAAGCATTTTACAAGTACTAACTTATTCAGGCCTCATTACAACCCTATGAGCTAAGCACTTATATGTCATCACCATTTTATGAATCTGGAAACTGCGGCATTGGGAAGCTAAGTAACTTACCTGACGTCACTCAGCTTCCAAGTCGAACCCAAACCCGGGCATCATGGCTCGAGTCCACGACCCCTCTGGAGGCTCCAGCAGATCAGATACGTCGTGCTTGGGGTTTCTGCCTTCAGCGGTGCCACATTCAAGATATGCCAAGGCAGTTCTGCGCTGTCATTTTCTGGGTTTGTTCTGTCACGGATGTCTAGAATCTTCCCTCCTCCTATCTGACCCGCCCTTCCTTCTTTGGTGTGGGACGTCCGCTGAGCGCGTGCAGCCCCCCTTCTGTCGGGCGGGTTAGATCGCAGGCCTCTCGCCATGCCCGGGTCCCTGGCAGTTTGGGTGCCCCATTCCTGTCCGCTTACCCGGTGCCCCTCAGCTCTAAGGTTCCCTCACCTCCTGCTCCTTCCTGCTACGGATGCATCACGCTCTCCAGCCTCCAGCACCACCTGCACATAGCATCACAGCCACTGCTAAGAGGTAACAGGTACTCAGTGAATGTTCGTACCTGAGACAGGTACAAACTTGAGACGATTATCCAGTCACGTCAATTCCTGAAGGAAGCCAGAGCCAGGAGGTCATTACTTAGAGTGCAAGCTATAGAAGCTAAAAGGAGCCCTTTCTCTGAGTCCCCAAATGTGTTTCAGCACAGAAGATGCAAACCCATTCAAGCTGGAAGGATTCCACCCTCGGCGTCTTTCTGAAAAGCACGGGGAAAACCCTTATGGGGGGAAATGCTGGCAAAATACTGTTAAAGGAGATGAACCAAATACAGAGATCTTTTTATAATCACATAAAAAATGACACCTGTGTAAGGCCAAAGGGAGATAAAAAGAAATTTAAATGGCTTATTATTTAGGGTATTGAAATTTGGACTTTTATAAAATACCTACGGATAGTTGTTGGTGTTGGTGTTGGTGTTGTCTGTGTGTGTACGTGTGGGTACAAGCAGGATAACAGGGTGTGAAAGCAAACTTTGTACCACCTTCCAAGGGAACTCTGCACCAAGCTCTCAAATAATCCTGACCTGTTATTCAGAAGTAGGCTGATCACTCACTAAGTTGTCCGGGTGGTTGCCCAAGCCCTAACCTCACAATGACAATGGTGAGCAACACCAAGTAGACAGTTTCTGTAGTTGGGTCACCATTGCTCTTTGGGCTCAGGATAAGTGTCCTTTGATGGCACATGGAAGATATTTGACATTTAAAGGGCAGCTGAGTCAACACTGCATCTGGCTGTTACAAACATATTAGAATGATTGCAATGGAAGAAATATCACCCTATTAAAAAACACCCAAACTTCTTCCAGTCAGTTTCGTGGCATGAGTCCTACTCTTACTGGACCCACATTCAATCAGTTCTGGAATTAGTGGTAAAGGTTGCACAACACTGTGAACGTGCTTAATGTTACTGAATTGTGCATTTCAAAATAGCTAATACGGTAAACTTTATGTTCTGTGTATTTTACCACCATATAAAGAAGGGGTTGGAAGCTTACCTCAAAGCAAGGACACCTCTGTGGCATGACATATGCTCCCAAGTGTCCCACAGATCAGGCCAACTTTAGACCTTACCTGGGACCACATCCTTGGTCCACAGTCTCCTCTTCTCTATTCTGCACCTCACTCTCCTGAAACGTAAGGCCTGGGGTCACTCCCTCAATAAGTCAAGGGCGTCTGAATCCGTCTCAGGCTCTGCTTGTGTGGAACTTGACAACAGACGAACCAGTGACTAAGATGAACGTGTAACTAAAGGTTTTCAATGTCCAGGCTCACAGCTTAGAGCTGGGATTCAAATTCACATGGGTTTGACTCCAATGGCCACTCTCTAACCACTAGGCTGCCTCCTCTAATGAGTTCACCAAAGAAGAACCCATCTTGTCAGGCCAGCACTGTGGGGCCAGACCATGTCCCTTTGGCCTCTGCTGCTTTTCCTGCCTTCTTTGAACATTTGCTCCTCAGACTGAGTGGGAAACCTGTATCAATGGTCCTTTTCCTGCAACCTCAAGGCCTGTAAAATAATAATTTAAAATTTAAAAAACTATGAAAATGGCCCATCCCCCAACCCTTCGGTGTAACAGAGAGGTTACTGTATGTGGGAAACCAGCTGTCCAAGCTGACATCGCCAAAAAGTCTCTGAGGATACAGAAAGATTGTATTAACGCACTGGTCCTTGTGAAGACATTACTGTTGTTCCATCACTGAGCAGCTGAAACCCCCAACAAATCCCCATCCAATGGCAGATTTGTAAATGCCTCAGTGTTGTCATCATAATTATATTGTAATTTTTGTTGAGTTCACTCAGAGCAGTGGATTATTTATAGCATCATGTTTAATGTTAAACATTTTAGGGCACAAATGATAAACTCTTAGAGTTTGGGGGAAGTTTATAGAAAGAACAATAGAAGTAAGATTTACTATGGGGAGATTATAGTGAGAAATTACTCGACCAAAATAAAAATCCTTTTTGCTTACTTTGTGGCTAGTGTTCAGACTGACAAATGAGAGGGGTGATGAATGATGTTCCAGTGAAGGCAACTATTCTGTGGAAATAATCAGGTATATCCTCATTTCCCTCTTCCCTACAGCTAGATTTGAGGGAGATTTCTCTGTCAGCTAGTGCTGTGTAACAAACAGCCACGAAATCTCAATAGGACATAATAATAAACTTTACCTCTCACTCGCGTGGCTGTGATTGGACTGGAGTTCAGCCCATCTTGTCTGCGCCTAGCTAGCTTGGCTTCATGTTGCAAACCAGGTGTGCGCACTGTGCCTATTACTCTGCTGGGCCCAGAGGCTCCCTAAGGCACGACCTTCTCACAGCACTGTCCCGAGTGCCACAGAGAAAACCCAGGCACATTGGCACATTTCACCTCCCCATGCACTTCATCTGTCACTGTCCTGTTGGCCAAAAGTAAATCCTATGGTCAAGCCCAAGGTCAAGGGGCAGAGCACGAGGACAAAGCAAAGTTGTAGACATACTAATCTATTTAGAAGAAGCAGGAGATAGAGCCAATAATGACATGTCACAGAGGGCCTGAATTACCCAAATAGTTGCATAATTTTTCTCAAGAGAATAGGAAAAAATTATGAGCTTTGCCCACCCAGTTCTAGTAATAATAGCAATTTCTATTTGGGGAACTACCTCTCCCCCATTGCTCTATAATTCAAACAGGTTGACGTCTACCTGCCTCTAGGAAAGGGCAGGAGGCTTCCGATTGGCCAGTCAGAGTATCCTACCCCTTTGACTGGTTCTGATTGGGTCAAGGATGGTCATGTGACCTAAAACAAACCAATAAAAGCCAAGCTGAGGACTTTTGGGGCAACCATCAGAAAAAAACTCTCTTGCATATGCATGGTTGTTAAAGTTTGGGGACTATTTCTGTCACACATTATCTCCAAAGGGGCCTTTCCAACCTCTTCATCTACATGAACGTCACTTTCTGAGAGAAGCTTCACCTGGGGCCACCAGGCTGGATTTTGCTCTAACCTCCTGATGGTTCAGTGGCTTCGTTCCTAAAGTCCTGCCTCTTGAAAGCAAAAAACAGAATCAGAAAAACATTTCAGAAACATCAACATCCTCATAGCAACTTTACTTAATTTAAAATGTCTCAATATTTTTAAATGTCACCAGTGTAAATGAAAGCCAGAAATATCTTTAAAAATTCACTAAAAACAAAACAAGGAGATTCCAAAAAGCAAATTAAATACATACGTGCTGATATTATTAGTGTTTGAAAAACAAACACTGGATGTAGGACAAGAAGAAATATGAGTAGATATAATTTATAAAGTTGATAAAAAAAAATTGAGTATTTTCCTGTATCTACTTTCCTGCTTCTCCAGTTAATAGTGAATTTATGATGGTTTCCTGCATGATGCTTTGGAATGCCATGTCTTTGGTCTTAAAGCCTCAGGGCAGATAAACATTTTAGGTGATTTAAAAAGAATATCATTTAGGAAATGATTTTCTTGAAGGCCTAGAAGAAGAAAATCACACCATTTTTTACAATTTCATTACAAAAGATGAATAAATGTCTGTCAAATTAGCTTCACTCAGTCTCATAAATAGCAGGAAATGCAAGGACAAATGCAAAATAGCAAAGCACAGTTTATTTTCCTTCAGTCGCTTGATGGGAAAGACTGGTTTCAACCACGCATAATGCAGGCTCCCATCTCAAATCAGTTTCTGGGTCCAGCTCGCATAATATTTACCCCTAAAGCATCAGGATATGTGTAGAGCAGATGTGCAAGGAAAGGATGAAGAAGGGCAATGGCGACAATTCTCTCCAATTGTCCCTAGCACCTCCTAATTCCAGGCCCTCATGACATGAACGATTTGAAAACCAGTATCCAAAAATTGCAATTCTAGAACCGTCTGCTGGATCTCCAGCAACCCAGCTCATTAGCTAGATATGGGTGGTCCAAGTCAATACAAGCAGGATAATCGCGGTTTGTCTTATTTATTATAACAGTAGTGTTGCTGTGTAATAAACTACCCCAAACCTCAGTGGCTTAAAACAACCATCACAAATTATTTCTCATGCCTCAGAGTCAGCCGACCCAACCTGCTGGGGCGTGGGTCCCTCTGCTGCACGCCTCTCACTGTCCCCTGAGCCCATGGGGTATCCCAGGTTTGACCCTCTCATGGCATTGGCAGAGGTCCAAAATAGGCAAGTGGAAGCAATGAGGCCTCTCCAGGTCTTGGCTTGGACCGCACACGCCATCACTTTTGTCTCATTTCATTGACCAGAGTAACTGAAGTCACTTGGCCAAACCAAGAGCCAAGGGTGGAAAAATACACACCTTCCCTCCTGTGGGAGGAGCTTCAAGGTCACACAGCAAAGAGCGTGCAGAGGGGGAAAAGTGAAGAATTGGAGCTGTTCATCCAATCTACCACATTTATTATTTTTCAATTTTATTCTGCATTTATTGATCTGTTTCTTCACTAAGTCACACTCAGTAAACATTTACGAAGCGCAAATTGCGTGTTGAGCACAAGGCATCTAAACGTGTAAGAAAGATGAGCTCCCTGGCCTCGTGGGACTTGCATTTTCATGAAAGAAACAAACAGCAGACAGCGAACAAATGAATAAAACAGTAAGAAATTGTTATAAGTACTGTGAAGGAAATAACCCCTAAGCCCCAACCCTAAGCCCAAGCTCTGCTAAAGATGCATGGACAATGGGGAGGAAGGAAGCGGCTAGGGAAGAGCCCTCGGGAAGCACACCCTCCCAGGCATCTGCCTGCTTCTCGCAGCTTCTCTCGGCAATAGGCTGAGTAGGAATTGGAGCAAGCGTGGGCACTACAGGGCACTGTGAAAACCTGAGGGAAGGGTGGGCAGAAGGGGACTGAAAGTTACCCTCCAGGAGAAAAGCAAAACAGTAAGAATGGGGTAAGGGGTAAAAAGGTGGAAGGTGTATTTTGTGGGTGGGCCAGAAGCCTGAAAACTAATGACCCAGACGCATGGTCCATGACATCTAGCCGTCCCTCCCACACAAAGCATTCTAGGAGGACAGAGGCCCTGGAGAAGATGGGAGCAGCATTCGCTAGTTTCACAGGTCAGCCCTTAACATCCAATTTTATGTTTTCCTTAAAATATAATACAGCAATATAATTCTGTTTTTTCCTGTAAGATGAGCAAAATGTGTGCGAAGGAAAGGTGGCTACCTAGTATAAAAGAGCTTAAATTTGGGCTTAGACTGTATAAGGAACAATATACATAGGCACGTGTAGCTTTACTTTTCCAAATAAGAAAACAGGCTCTGAGGAGAGAAACGGCAGGCCAGAGGTCACCCAGAGTCGGAGCAGGGCCCACTCCTTCCCCGGCCTGGTGGTCTTCCCACCAGAGATCTTAACTGGGGAAGCAAGGCAGTTAATGGGGCTGAATATCCATTTGTGTAAAAATCAGAAGTGTGTTTTTTTTTCTTTCTAGGAACTTTGCATGTGGCTTCATTATTGTATTTTTAACACATACAAATTACGGTTCCCTTTTCTTCTTTGCCCCCTAAGAAGGCTAGGCAGAATTCAACGGATATTGACTTTTACTAAGACAAATTCTAGATTTATTGACCTGAGGAATAAATATTAATAGAGGTTAAATTGGGGTCAATTTTTACTGCAGGAGATGATAAATCTTGATATTTTCCCGTGGTTGGCTGGTCAATATGTTCCCTGTGCCCACCATTTGGGCCCATCATGAGGCTCTCCCGAGGGAAAGCCCGGCTCACAAGAGGACGCCAGGGGAGCCGTGTCTTCCTCACGGGCACTCAGGACACACAGAGCTCATTGGAACCCGGCTGCTCATTACCAGGTTTTGGCCACTGCCCAGGTCAAATAATGTGTCTAGGAAAATAATGACCTCCTTTGGTATCTCACCCATCATTTTTAGGGCTTTCTTTTCACACACGTGCACACACACACACACACACACACTTCCCATCCCCTCCAGACCATTGCCACAGTGAGAGCAAGGTAAAGAACACATGTCGGTAAGTCTAGGATTTTATTTAGGGAAGGAGTGGCAGCTCGCTCTTCCACTAAAACTCTAAGGCCAGATTTTCTCCCTCACTCTGTTCCCCTGTTTCTGTTTTACTATTTAAAAAGGCGGCAATGGATATTTCCTTCAACAAATATTGGCTGCCTTGGTATTTACTCCTAGGTCATGCATATGTATATGTATATGTATATGTATATGTATATGTATATGTATATGTATATGTATATGATGTGTATGTATGTGTATGTGTATAGGTGTGTATGTGTGCCAAGCACTATTTTAAAAGCTTGTCATGGGTGAATTCATTCATGCCCCCCAAGCGCCCCACCAGGTAGGCACAATGACTCCGCTGCGTCCTATGGTCCGATGAGGACACCGAGGCACGAAGAACTCAAGTCCTCCTCCAAGAGCCCGCGGCCAAGACCCGAAGCCCGCAGCCGGGCCGCGGCCCCTGCGTGCCCGAGCCCCGCAGCTTACCCGGCCCCGCGGCGCGGCCCAGCCACGCGCGCCCGGTGCGCCCTCGCCGGGCACTGCCGGGGGACTCGGCGGGAGGCCTGCAGGGCTGAGGGCCTGGCTGCTGCCTCCCTGCGGGGCCGGGAATGCCTGTCTTCTCCCTTTCACCCTTGTCACGGTATTGTTTTCCTCCCCGTCCCACCATTTTGTTTGCAAGGTCCCGCAGGCTGTCAGGAAACCTGGGAATAACTGTAAATGCGTAAGGAGGGCAAATGCCTGGCAGCTTGATTTTCCATCCAAAGGTTCAGCCCACGAGGCGGCACCGAGCTGCAGGCGTCCCGGCCCTGTGAGGACAGGTGCTCTGTGTGGGGGGACCTGAGCAGGGCAGAGGGTCTCCAGGCCCTCCCGTTGTCCCGCCCCTCGCCGAGTCAGGAATGTGTTCAGCGCAACTGATGGAAAAGCTGGCCCAGCAGGGCTTTAAGAGACGGCTGTTTGTCTGCCTACGTATCTATCAATCTATCTATTTATCTATCATCTATATCTATCTATCTATCTATCTATCTATCTATCTATCTATCTATCTATCATCTATCTATCTATCTATCTATCTATCATCTATCTATCATCTATCTATATCTATCTATCATCTATCTGTCTATCTATCTATCATCTATCTATCATCTATCTATATCTATCTATCTATCATCTATCTATCATCTATCTATCTACCTATCTATCATCTATCTATCTATCTATCTATCTATCTATCTATCTATCTATCTATCTATCTATCTATCTATCATCTATCTATCTATCATCTATCTATATCTATCTATCTATCTATCTATCTATCTATCTATCTATCTATCTATCTATCTATCTATCATCTACCATCTATCTATCATCTATCTATCTATCTACCTATCTATCTATCTATCATCTATCTATCATCTATCTATCTATCTATCTATCTATCTATCTATCTATCATCTATCTATCTATCTATCTATCTATCTATCTATCTATCATCTATCTATCTATCATCTATCTATATCTATCTATCATCTATCTATATCTATCTATCTATCTATCTATCTATCTATCTATCTATCTATCTATATCTATCATCTATCTATCTATCTCTCTATCTATCATCTATCATCTATCTATCATCTATCTATCTACCTATCTATCTATCTATCAACTATCTATCTATCATCTATCTATATCTATCTATCATCTATCTATTTCCCACAGTGAGAGGTCCAGGGGCAATTGGTAGGTTTGTGCTGGTTCAGAGACTCAGCAACACCGTTCACACCGATCTCAGGAACCAGCTCTCCTGTCCACCGGCAGCTCCGCCCTTTGCCTATCAGCCTTTAGCCCTCAGGCCCCGCACCTTGGCTCCTGGGCTCCCTGCCTCGTGAGCCGTGAGCGACGCCAGAGCAGGCTATTAACAAGGTTTCGATGCCTCATTGTGGTTTTAATTTGCATTTCTCTGATGTCCAGTACGATTATTGGTTATTTTATATACTCATTTGTGAATTCCTCTTCAGGGCTTCTACCCCCCTAATGTTTGATTGGATCATCTTTTTCTTATTGCAATGTGGTTGCTATTTATATTCAGGATATAAATATCTGTTGAATATAATTTTGCCCTACCCACCCACACTACACAAGCAGAAGGTACAGAGAAATGTGTATGTACGTATTTATGTAAATATTACTGTATACTTACCCAAACACATTACATTTTTTTAATTAGGATCTAGCAAAAAACTTCTAACTTCAATTAGTATATGCATACGATAATATAGGAAACATTTCTCTCATTTTTGCTGTCAATTGTCAGTACTTATAGTTTTAGGTATGTTGAACAGGAATTAAACAAACCTAAGGATTTTTTATTATTATTATGAAATGTATCTTTCACCCTGAAAAGTAATGCGGGATTGGTCCCCGCCTCCTGGGAGGATGCCTGACTCCGAGGATAGCTCCCTCGGTGGAAGGAAATGACACTCCACTAACCGACGTGATTAAAGTCAGGGACAACTGAAGCGAGAGGCCGCGCTGTCTTCCCTCGCGCGCCGAGGGGCCTGGGTGCGGCTGCCGGCGCGGGGCTGTGTGCCGGGCGCAGCGGGACGTGCCCCCTCGAGGGCCTGCTCTCCGCGTTCGCGCCGGGCCGTCTGTCCGCACAGGCCGGGGAATGGTGCACGCTCTCAGTGCGGCGCTCATCGCCGGCTGTGGGTCAGAAACGTGATGCAGAAAACAGTAAGTACCAAGTAAAGGAATAATAATGAAACTTTATTTCTCTCTCTACCAGACACACTGCACTATAATAAATCCCTGTTGAGGGGCGGGGGAATCCAAACAACCGCAAATCTTAAATAATTAGAGTTTAAATGGGAAGGCGAGAGTGTTTTTTCCAACAATATGCAGAAAAATACCTCGAAGGTCATTTTTTGACTGCCTTCAATAGAGGAAACTCATAGTATGAGTCAAGGCAGTTTTAGTATGTGTGTTTTATGAATTTTTTTTATTTTGAAAATTGATTATTTACAATATGTAAGTGAACTCTCAGTTTAACAAAATATTAATTGGCAGCTATTTCCTGGGCACCAGCCATGTGCTCAGTATTGTACTAGACAGAGTGAAAATACAGAAAAAAGTGTATTTAAGGAAAGGGGTGGCTTTGGCAGTCCTGGAGCAGCTGGAAAACAAAGGGTTGGGCTTGGGAATATGGACTACATGCAGGACAGGAGTTCGACAAAGAAAACCCCAACATGACAAAGCTGCTGGAGAACATGGGACTTAATCTGGGTCTTAAATCTGAGATAGATTTGGGGTAAAAGACTGGGAAAAACCAACATGAGCAAAGATCCCAAATTCAGCAGCTTAAAGAGCAAAGATTCCAAATTCAACAGCTTAAAGAAGATGCAAATTTATTTTTTCACATAAGTGTCTCAAGACAAGGAATTATCGGAAAATGAAATGAAGAAAACAATTCCATTTCTAATATCATCAAAACTAAAATAAAAATGAACTACTCAGGAGTATACTTAACCAAGGAGGTGAAAAACATATACACTGAAAACATAACACTAATGAAAGAAATTAAATCAGACACAAATAAATGAAAAGACATCCTGCATTCATGAATAAATAATTTTGTTAAAATAGCCATATTACTCAAAGTGATCTACAGATCAATGCAATTATTATCAGATTCTCGATGGCATTTTCCTTTTGCAAAGTGGGAAAAACAATCTTCAGTTCATATGGAACCACAAAATATCCCAAATAGCCAAAACAATTTTTAGGAAGAAAAATAAAGCTAAGGGCATCACTCCCTGGTTTTGAAACGTATTACAAAGCTATAGTTATCAAAACAACATGGTACTGGCATAAAAACAGACATTACAGACTGATGGAAGAGAATAGAGAGCCTGGAAATAAACCCACACATATAGGGCCCACTGATCTTTAACAAGGGTCCCATACAATGGAGAAAGAATAGCCTCTTCAGTAAATGGCAGTGGGAAAACTGGATCTCCAGATGCAAAAGAGAAGAATTTCACCCTTATTTTTTATACAATACACAAAATCAACTCAAAATGGATTAAAAACTTAAATGTAAGACCTGAAACTATAAAACTTCTCAAAGAAAATGTAGGAGAAAAGCTTCCTGACGTTGGTCTTGGCAATGATTTCTTGGAAATGACACTGTAAGTACAAGGAACAGAAGCAAAAATAGATACATGGAATTACATCAAACTAAAACACTTCTACACAGCAAACCGTCAACAAAATGAAAAGACAGCCTATGGAATGGGAGAAAATATTTGCAAACCGTATATCTGACAAAAGGTTAATATCCAAAATACATAAGTAACTCCTACACCCCAATAGCAGGACACACACACGTAAACTAATTTAAAAATGGACAAAGGAACTAAATTGGCATTTCTCCAAAAAAGATATACAAATGCCCAACAGAAATATGAAATCATCAGGTCAAGGCAAAGAAACAACACAATGAGGTATCACCTCACACCTGTTAGAATGGCTTTTATTTTAAAAGTAAATAAATAAATGTTAGTGAGGGTGTAAAGGGAAGCCTTTTACACTGATGAAAGAATACAAATTTGGTGCATCTACCATGGAAAACACTAAGAAGGCTCCTCAGAAGCTACAAATAGAACAACCACGTGATCCAACAATCTCACTTCTGGATATATATCCAAAGAAATTGAAATAAAAATCTCTGAGAGATATCCACACTCCATGTTCTTCGGAACAGAAATCACAGCATAATGCGGGGTGTCGTTCCCCTTTTACTAGGCGTCAGCAGTAAGCATGTCATGAAAGTTCCTTTGATATGATCCCAGCTCAGCTCACGCCTCTACCTATTCATGGCAACCAGGACCCTATTTTTCAAGCTTTCTCTGTTGATCAACCTTGTAGGAGTAACATATTTTTTCTTTATATGTGTTAACGCCCCTTGTAAGTTATAGTCACATTCTGCTCTTCTGGAAGGGTTTTCTTAACCTCTTTCTGTTGACCTTGCCCATCTCTGCTCTAGTTTCTGAGGGTACTCTTATTTTCCTCATTTTTAGATCCTTGGGGCCACCTAACTGTAGCCCCCATGGTCTGTAACATTTATTTCTAAGATTGTTGAAATTTGTCTTGAGAGCACACTGTGTACTCTGTGCCAAATATCCCTAGCAAATTATGGATAAAGCATATTTTAATAAATGAGGGGGTTAGTATTTCATAAACACAAGAAAAGTGTAAACTGACTTCCACTATCAACAGTTTAAAATCAATTTGGAAGCATTTGGAAAGCATTTTAAAGAGCAGCTAGACATCAATAAAATTTAATTAATTGGTTCTATGGATGCACATGTAAATTGGGTGTTAATTATGCTAGCAATGCTCTTCCATTAAAAATTAAGCTCATGATTAGTAACCGAGAAAAACAAGCCATCGTTCTATAAACAAGTCTCATTCCCTTGTATTTGAACCCAACCTTTCAGTAATTAAATCATAACTGAACATTTACTGAGATGACTCTGAGCCCTGATGGATGACTGGTGAGTTAGCCAAGTGATCTTCACTGGGCTGTTCCATAAAAACAATTGACATCTGCAGACGTAAGTTATGTGCAGCTGGGCTGCCCTTTAATACAGAACTATTGAATTATTGAAAGTTCTTTCCTTTCTAATTGACACCAAACAAAGGAATGGTTGACAATTGCAAGAGATACGGTGAAGATTGGTGATCATTTCAGAGCTGATGACATGTGAAGATGGAAGGCCTAGAACAAGAGGTTATAAGCTGGGGAAGCTGAGTCCTTTCTACAGCCCTCTCTCCTCTCCCCGCCCCCAAGATGTTCTTTCATTTCAGATAAAAATGCAGTGGGGTTCTTTTTTTTTTTTTTTTTTTAGTAGAGAAATTGTGACTAGGCCAGCACCCTTTTGGGTTTCCCCCATTTATTTTTCTGGACTCCTTGGGAGTCAAAGTCTAATCTGGACCCAGAGCTAGGATCCACTCCAATGGGCCTTCTGAACTGACAGAGACTTAGGGGCTATCTTTCAGAACTGAAAATGCAATAAAACACTTGACCCACAAGACTTGGTTCTCTTTTTCCCAATATATTTTCCAAGGGAAACTGGTCCATATGCTTCTGATCCATCTTCTCAAGAACCATCAAGATACTGTTTATTGGAGCTATTTGATGGGGCATTTTATCTATTTCAATGAGCCTTTTGCTGTCCCTTTTCTTAGTCAGGGTAAATTGGGTTTATAGAAAAGACAAAGATATACCCTCTCATTGCCACACCCAACAAGAAAAGTCAATGAAAATACTTCCAAGACACAGGAAAGTTGGGGAACTGTTCAGGAGTTTTCCCAAACTGACCAACTCGCACTGTCTTGATAAGAGAAGGAGGCATGGGAAGAGCACTGGTGATGGGATTCCGCTTTAGGTGGCTTTTGAAGAGGATGTCCCCATCTTCATCGCAGACTGGCCCTGTCAGTCTCTTTCTCCTTTCCAAACTGCCCGGTTGGGGGTCGGGTGGTGGAGGAGCCATTCACACACGTGGGGAAATGCTGAAGGAAGAAAGGAGCAGTTCCATCGGAAGATTTTGAACTCCAGCTCCTCACTGCGCTTTATTTCCGGAGGCCCTCCGTGAGGCCCCAGCAAGCTTTGATCTGCTTGGATTCTGCGCCACGCGGGGACCCTGGAGCCCACGCAGATGTGAATCCTGGCCATCGCTTCGTTATGTAACATGCACAGAAACCTACCCACGCTTCTGTCAAAGTGCATATTTGAGTGTGTGTGTGTGTGTGTTCCCATGCAGACACGCTGCTCCCACACAATGCCTTCCTGCCTGTGTTGGGGCTTCCAGCCCATCACAGAGTCACCCCAGACACACATCCTTCACCTGCGCATGCACGCTCCGTTGACCCTTGGCCTATGAAGTGTGCAGGAGAGAGGGTCAGAGGAAAGAGCCAGAGCAAAGACTGATGCAACTGGTGGGCGACCTGGAGACATAAAGACTGTCATTGTGTGAGCGCCTCCTATGTGGCCGGTTTTGTGTAATTACTGAGATGCATGGGCAATGAGAGAGTGGTTTCATCTTTGAGCAGCAAGGGGGTGTGTGTGTGTTGGGGTCGGGGGCAGGGGCCACTAACCAAGTGATGAATCCCATAATAGTCAGGAGACTGTCTGGGAATGTGTTTTGACAAATTTGTGAAAATTTATACAAATGAAGTCATAATCACTCATTGTAGAAAAAATTTAAGGAGGAGACCAATAGATTAACCTGAAAATGTTAGTAAAACAGGGCCACTATGAAGGTAAAATGAGTGAGGTGTCTGGGGCATGACATTTAGGGAGGTGCTCACTCTCAGACATCCACCCTGCACTTGCAGGGCCCCGAGAGCGAGCGCCTCCTTAAATTTTGTAACCTGGGTGCCTCACTCTCTTCTTTGGAGTCCTACCCCCATATTTGAACTTGACTCTTTGGCCTTTCCAAGCCCCTCCCTAAAAGGAGAGGATCAGCCCCTCCTCAACTGAAAATAAAAATTATATTGTTTGTATGTATTGCAGACATTGGCTATTCACCCAACTATCTCCTGTTCTCGTGGGCACCCAGATAGATTGACTTCCCAGCCTCCTTTGCAAGCTGGTGCAGCCCAGCCCAGAGACTGGTCCTAACTCATAAACCCACTTTCTGCAAACCTTTGTTCTTGTCTCTCTTACCAGTAAATGGAGAGGGCTCCAAGGATATAGGGGAGGGAGGGGCCGTGAAAGGAAACAAGACTGGGTCCCTGAATGACTTCGTGGAGGACATCCTTGCCCCCAGCCCTGCCCTCACAGGGTGTGACCTAAGCAGACGAATACATTTATGTCCTAAGGTATTGGAAGGTAGTTTGATGCAGATAGCACTTAGTCTATGACTAGCAGCACATATGATTGGCTGTAGCTTTAAATAGCACCACATAGGATTATTAAAGACAGCTTAAAATGGGAAAGCCCATTTTTCCCATGAGAACTAGCCTGACATTATAGGCAGTATAGACATTTCTATATAATGTAATTTGAGGGGTCTAAGAAACCCCTCTTGTGTCCCAAACATCTTCCTAACTGGACTCCCACACCCACTGAGAGCCCGTAATTAGAGCTGTGACTATGGAGTAGGAACCCTTGGTAGGAAAACACCTCCGGCCAGCATGCTCTGCCCTGCCTTCCTCGGGGGCTTTGTGGGATGGCTAAATGAAATAATGAGCTGACGGTGCTTTGTGGCCTACCCAGTGCACTTGGAAAGGGGGCTGTTATCAACCTCTCAGTCAAAGTTAACATATCAGCTTATTTTCCTACAGATGAGAGAGGTTTGCTCAGAACTGGGGAGTCCCATTTGCTGGCAGAGAGGAGGCTGAAACATTTGCTATGCGTGAGGCTCCCCTTGTGCATAATCTTATCTAATTCTCATGGCAATCTTAGGAGGGGAGGGCCGTCACCCACTTCTGCAGCTGAAGAAACTGAGGCTTGGGAGAAATGCGAGTAACTTTCCCAATAAATGCCACATCTAGAATTTAAACCCTGGGTTTAGATCCAAAGCCTACCTCTTAACCACCAGGAGATGGGAAATAATGACATTTAGTTACTTAGGAAAGGGGGCTAGATAGAGAAGTGAAGGGGGGGGGTAAGAAGGTCACATGGGGAGGGAAAAGGGAAATAGCATATGACCGGCCAGGGGTTGCCAAGAGAGAAAATTCCTGGAGCTGCGACCCCGGAGCAGGAAAAGAAATGTTGCTCAGCCTTCAGTGTCTGTGGTGTTTGGTTTCCAGGCAGCCCCTCCACTGATCAAAGCGTCTCCCTCCCTTCCGAGCCAAGGAGGGTAACCCCGAGTCTCCCTTTCCTCCTGTGGGTGGGACCAGAACTTCCTCTGTAGCTTGACAGTCAGCCCCCCTGCTCCCCGGGCCCTGGGTGCTCTGCCCTCCCCTGTGGCCCCGGGTCACTCAGGGTGGGCATGTAGCAGAGGGACGTCAGTGTCGCTTGAACCGCTCAGCCACAGCTGACACCCCCCTAACCACCCATGAACTTCCGCCGCCTGCAGCAGCAGCAACCTGCGCCCTTGAAAACTGAACGGAAAACAACCCTATTGATTTCTACTGTCAACAAGAAGGACAATTGCTCTTCGCTGAGAATGTTCATGGTGCATTTCACAGCACTTATTCTGGGTCGGGGCGGTCCGCCTCCCCCCGATCGGTGCGGGCCTCTGCGGCCCCCGCCCGGCCTCTGCGGCCCCCGCCCGGCCGGCCGGCCAGGGTTAGCGTGCGGGGCAGGGGCACGCGGGCCTCCTCCTGGCGCCAGGCTGCAGTGAGCGCGAGCAGGCCTGAGCCCACGCCACCCGGGGTCCATCACCTGGAAGCCACACGGGACTCAGGCCCGGGGGGCGGGGCGGGGCGGTGGCAGTGAAGGGCTACAGGAATCTCTTAAAGTATAATCATCTTTTAAAAGAGCACACGGCTTTCCTTCTTAAAAGCTCTACTAAATTATATAGGCTTCAGGTGTGCGATTCCATAATCATCACCTGTATATTGTACTGTGTGCTCCACCCCAAGTCTCCATTTTACCCCCCCTTTACCCTCTCCTACCTCCCCCAACCCCATTTCCCTCTGGTAATCACCGTGCTATTATTGTCTGTGAGTTTTGATTTTTATTTTTGGAGATTTTTTGCTTAATCCCTCCACCTTTTTCACCAAGCCCCCAGCCCCCTCCCCTCTGACAGCTGTCAGTTTGTTCTCTGTGTCTATGAGTCTGTTTCTATTTTGTTCATTAGATTCCACATATGAGTAAAATCATATAATATAAATAAATACATAAATAAATCACATTGTTTAAAAAAAAAAAAAGCACTACTAACATCCATATTGGTTTTTGGAGACACATAAGCATATATATACATGGGCTGAGCTGACTACAGAATCCCACTATTATTTAGTAAATTCTACCAGGGATGCAATCATTCTGGCTTAGCGAGGGCCCAAGATCGTAACTTTCGAGCTACGATTCCAAATCACCAGACCTTTATTCTTTTCAACCTGCGTTGTACAGTAGGCATGTCCTAATAGTCCTATTTTTGATGTTCCCAACACCCCACAAAGGGAATGTGAGGAGTCTGAAGAGATACAGGAATCTTGCGAAAGCAAGCCTGACCCTCTGGGAGAGCTGTGGTGTCAAAATCAGTCAATAGGCATGCCTAGCAACCCTCACAATATCCTCTTAATTAAAATCAATGGAGAAATAAAACATGCATTAGAATGCACTAGGGACCACTCACCTCAGGAGACAGGAAGGACTCCGACAGTGCCCACCGTGTGACAGGACCCGGCACACGGCCCCCGTCCGGGTGTTTGCTGCCGTCCATTCCACGGCCTCTCTCATTCAGTGCTACCGTGTTTGGTTTTTGCTTTTGTTTTTTTGGTTTGTTTTTTGTTTTTGTTTCATTTGGTGCAACTTTCTTGAGACATGGATTCAAAATACGACTCTTAAAAAGTCAGATAATATGTTCATCGTGTCAAACTATTACCTCGATTTGACGGGGAAACTGAAAACACCGAGGCGAGGGCCACCGGGACTGGGCGGCTGGTTTCTGGGGCAGCTCTGCGCCGCCCGGCAGGATCACCTGGAAGGGGCGTGGGCCCTGCCTGAGCTCGGCAGGCCTGCTCTGCGATGAGACGAGCAGGCCCAGCCCTAAAACGTTCTTTCTGCCCCTACGAATGTTGTGCCAGACTGACGGTGTTAACAATCCGAGCAACTACTGTTCGTTGAGCACTTCCCATGTGATTCGCTGATTCTTCATTTTACCACAAACCCGGGAGATAGGGTCCACGGTTATTTCCATTTTACGGCTGAGGAAACGGAACTGGGGTGGAGTCCTTCCCCAGCGTCTCCCTGCCGGTAGGGTCACACCCATGCGCTCCTCCAGCCTCACTGCACCTCCTGAGTCTGCGGCAAGTGGAGAGCTCAGGCCTGAGACACGCCACTTCTTTCACGTCCACAGACCTGGAAGAATCTTCTCACCGTCCTGTAGGGCCAGCAGGTTCCTCCGGAGCTCGCCCCGTATCCGGTGGCCCCACTTAGCCCCAGGCCCCGGCCAGTGGTTCAGAGTTTCCCCGGCCAGGCTGGTCCAACTTTCCTCTACGTCCAGCTCTGGTTTCAAAGGCCTCGGTGCAGGCAGGCTCGGCAACGACAGGCCAAGGTGGCCCAAGAAGGGAAGGCAATTCGACACTGTCCTCTCTGGGCCAGGGGGCAGATGAAACACCAGATACTAGCGCTTCCTAAAACGGGAGCGGTCAGAGGTACCCCTGTTTGTTTGCTTTCTCATGCGCTGGGCTCCTCTCGGGTGGCGACAGGGGCTCTCTGGGGCTTGGGGGCCGCTGTCATGTTGTTAAAAGCTTCCCTACCTTATCTCGCTTCCTAATCTCCAAACAGGGACTTGAGAGCCCTGGGCACTGGTTTTCCCTCTTCAAGGACTTGCTAGTGCTGAACTAATTAATGAAAAGGGCCTGGGGATAAGTTCCTTCAAAAATTATGGAATGTCCTAATCAGACGGGCAAGCAAAGGCTTGACCTCTGGGTCAAGGGGTCGCTCTCCAATAATGCGATGAATTCAACTATTACTGTCATTTTTCTGTTACTCCCAAATGGTGACAGGAGAGGTTAAAGCGGGCCCTGAAGGGCAAGGGGACGCCCATGTTTCTAGCACGGAGGTGACCAGCTGAAGAACATTCCTCATGTAGTCAAAAAGTCTCCAAAATCCAACTACGCTTGTAAATGGCTTTTCCCTTGTCAGTTTGCATTACCGAGAAACTCGTCACTGGCTCTCTCTTCCATGCGTTTTCCTGTCCCTGCCTTTGTTACTGCTCTTCCCCCACCTGGTATGCATCCCTCATCTCCCAAATTCCCGTTCATTTTTTGTGTGTTTTTAAATATACTGTTTCCTTTTTATTGAATGTATTGGGGTGACGCTGGTTAACAAAATTATATTTTGTAAACTTCACTTGTAGACTGTGTTCGTATAATGTAATACCTAAAGCAGCCACTAAAAATGCTGTTGAGAGATTCGAAAACATTACAGAATGGAAATGAAGAAATAAAACTGTCCCACCTTGGAGACAGCTGTTTAGAAAATTCCAAGGAATCTACCAAAAAATAATAATAATAATAAATCCTATAACTAACCAGCGAATTCAACAAGGTTACAGGACACAAGGTAAAGGTACAAAAATTGAACATACTTCTTTCTATATGCTAACAGTGAGCACCAAAATTAAAAATACAATACCATTTTAAATTGCTCAAAAAGAATTTAAATACTGTAGTATAAATCTAACAAAACATGGATAGGTCCTGAAAACTATACAAAGTTTAACTCTTTTTAAAAGGTTGAAAAATAACAGACTCCTGTACATTCACTACCCAGATTTTATAATTCTTAATTTTTTTTGCTACAGATCTCTGTTTCTAAAGGAAATGAAACAATACAGTGTACTTAAAGAAGCACCCTTTCTCGATTTAGCCCATTTTCGTCCAGAACCACGCGAGGCACCGACATTCCCTGTGCACCGTCTGATATTTTCATTGTATAAACATTACCCCAGCAAGAAATGATGCTGTTTTATGTGTTTTTTCAAAGATGACATAGATGTTTTCCTGCTGCACCAGGCAAGACATACCACTTTACACATTGCTTTTTGCTCTCAACACTAAGTGTCTGAGATTCAAACACGCCGACGCTTCCTTTGATCATTCCGATATAATAGTAAATAGCGTGTGATGCTATGTGCCGAGCGCCGCTCTAAATGGCTTACACACTTAACCTGTTGATCCTCACTAAGATTACACACCCTATAATGCCTGTTTCTGCTGGACTCATAAGTGCGTGCATTTATTTTTCAGATGAGAAAGGTAAGGCCCCGAGCAGGTAAGCAGCCGGCCTTGGCTGGCTGGACTGTCCCTGAGTGCCAGAGCCTGGAGCCCACCCGGGCCTGTGCCTCCATGGCCCAAACGCCGCCGCTCTGATTCTAGTTCACTGTTGGTGGGCATTCACAGTGTGTTGTTTTTTCACTTTCATCGGCCACAGATATCCTCACTCTTGTCTCCTTGTGCGTAGGGATGAACCTCTGAAGGACACGCGCCAACGGGCCCTGCTGGGTTGGGCATGTACCGATCTTCAACAGCAGCGGCCGTTTCCACGCCGCTCAGTCATGTGCAACAATGCCCATCGGGCTGCCTCAGGGCTCCCGTTTCTCCAGGTACTCGCCAGCACTGGGCACTGCCAGGCCTGACAGGCTTTTGCTGTTTTAATGGGTCTCAAATGGTAACTCAGTGCTTTTAACGCGCACTCCCCTTGTTACTAAGGATGCCGAGCTCCTTCTCGCCTGTTTATTGCCCTTTGCATTTCCTTCTCCGTGAATTGCCAGTGTGTGTCCTTTGTGATTTGTGTTTCTCTCCTGAGCTGTATTTTTCTTATGATTTATTCCATCATTTGTTGGTGATAGTCATTGAAAATATATCCTCCGAGTCTATCATCCGTCTTTTAACTTGGTTTTTGATGCTTACAGTAATATTGAAGATTTTCATTTCAGTGTTGACGAGTCAACATATACAGAATATATATATATTTTTATGGTAAGGTTTTGATTTTTAAATGGAATTTCATATAGTTTTTGCTCTATAAATTCTATATGGGTTGTCAAATATTCCACGTCATTTAATTTGAGTCTGACATCCCCCCCCACACACACACACACACTAATGGGAATAAACCAGGATTCTGTAGACTGAGTATACTTGTCCATTCCCTCCTGGTGTTGTGACTTCAACCTGTGATAAACTCCAAAGTACTAATTTTCCTCTTCTCTGTTTTGAAAGGCATATTTTTAAAACAAATGGAATTATACATCCTAGGCTATATTGTAACATGCTCTTTCAATTAACATGTCAGGGACATCTTTTCACGTGGTGACGCCACCATGTCAATGCCTGCGGAGCATCTCCTTATTTCCAAAGACTGCGTTCTATTTAACGGTCTCCTGTGCGCGAGCCTTTAGTTTGTTTCTACAGTTATAATACATATCACATGTATTATTAGTATAAGTATCATTATATTTAAGATAAATTACTCGTTATTTAAGAAAATACAAAAAGGGAAACTTTGGGAGTCCAAGAGTATGCAAAATTTCAAACACACCCACGCGTTCTCTGGAAAGATCGGACCAGTGTATGCTCGCCCCTCGCCGTGCACCGGCGCCTCCAGCCGGGCCCGAGACCAGACCAGAGCTGGTTCCGGAGAGGCCGTCCTAGGGGTGCAGAGGAGCACAGGTGCCTGGCGGCGGAGGCGCCCCGCAGCCCGCCGCAGGAAGGGGGATGCGGTGAGCGCCTGGGCCAGCCGCGCCTGAGGGCTGCAGGCCACGCACATCACGCCTGCAGGGGAACAGATCTGTGTGCGTTGAAGACAAGCGCTTGTCCCAGCGAGGTCCAGAAACCTGGTGAACCCAAGCGCAGCTGCTTGCAAAGCTCGGCCACTGCGGGAAGCGTCTTTTCTGAAACACGCTTTCTCTCGCTCCTGCGGCAGCTCATCCCGAGCAGCCGCAAGGCCAGGAAGGAACCTCATTTCCACACTGGAAGGGAGACTGGGCAGTTCACACGCACACCTCCCCGGCCTCCGTTTCCAGAACTCACAACCCATGTTCTCCTCCCGATAGTGTTAAAAGGAGGAAAAGCATTTCGCATGCAAACATGTTTTAACTGTATTTGTACCACTCAATAAATAAATTACAGGTTTTATATCATTCAGAGAGAGCTGCCAGTGATTCATTCAGCTCTTAGCTTCGCACACTTGGGAGCATGAATTAAACGCCGGCCTGTGTTGCGGGCTCGGGGGTTCTCAGCCGGAGGAGGCCACTCAGAAGTTGGGGCGGCTCCCAGGCATTTCAGGAGGAGCGGGGACAGGCGGGAGGCAGAGGGCCGCGGAGGGCAGGCGGTTCTGTCCTGTCCGTTTACAGCAGCTTATAAATTCCATAAAAAGGAAATGAATTATGCATTATTGGGTTTACATAAGGTCACCCAGTGAACTCTGACCCCTCTCTTTTCTCATTTGGCTCAATTATTAGATGAAATGACAGATTTGATCTCTTTTCAAATTGTATTAGAAAGGGTCTCTTTATTTCACCCTCCAGCAGCGATCAGCTGACAGGACGAGGCAAGTGCATTAATTATGATTGATTTAGAGTGTCTATAGGGTGATTATTTCTAGAATTCTACTCCTGAGCCAAAACCTTTTGACCTATTTCAGGCCACACAGCAAATTAATCCATAAGAAGATTTAAGGGGAAGACGGTTCTGGACAGCAGTTTCCCTCCTGTATTTGCAATCAAAACATTTAAGACACTCCGGGCAATCCAGGGGGATTGAATTACGGGAACACTCAGTGGTGAAGACATTTAACAACCTGACAACTCAGTTGAAAAACATCTTGTGAATAGTAACCAAAAATGGCTCTGAATTAGCCCCCCAGCGAGGGACAGAGTCTTAATTCCAACTCCTTCTGCTCTGAGCTAATAGAAAAAAAATCTTTTTTTATGAGATTGTGAATTTGTCACAATTGGAATTTCAGAATAACATGTCTGTTGTTGGGACATTCAATCTCCCTCTCGTCATTGCAGGGGATTAAAAATGACAGTACTAATTAAAGAAGTAAAGAAAGGAGACCACGGTCGGTCGCATGCATAGGCTTGAATTATAATAAGGCTCAGATGAGGAGGGAAAAAGAAAGTTGGGGAGGTCTCATTGTGAGGAGTTTCTTTCTAAGTGTGGAAAAGCATCCTGCAGATTAATTCTATTTAAAAAGAGGGTGTTTGACCCAAATTGCCATCTCCAAGTTATTAGATCCCGGTAAGGATTAAAGGGGAGAGTTTTCTAGAATTAATGGCAGCTGATCAATTAACTCAGCCCTACTACCTACCAGCCAATGCCCCAGATGGTGAGAAGAATTTGGGTAAGGACTGAATAATTCCTCTCTGCAGCACTTACAAGCTGTGCGACCCACGGCAAGTGGCTTGCCCTCCCTGCTCTCTGCTCTTTTTTCCTTACTGGGTGCAAAGAAAACCTATCTCATTGCAGAGTTGTAGTGAGGATTAGAGACTGTATGTGTTTAGAGAAACAAAACTATTTTATTGTTGTTATTTATAATCCTCCATTGCCATTTATGGAGGTAGGTCATGGGAACTGAAGAATCTTTTATTTACTGAGCACAAACAAAATTTCTGTTCTCAGACTTGAAAATAGCATTAAGTGATAGAAGGAGCTAGAAACCGGGGACTGTGTAGTTCAGCATAAGAAAGGAGGAAAGATATGTTCAGGGAAGGGGCTTGGAATCAGGGGAATGAGAGGTTGGTGTTCCATTGAGGAGAGAGACCTGGTAGCCAGGGGACAGGGGAGTGAGGCAGGGGGTGCTTCTTAAGAGAAAGACTGGGTACCCTGTGACATAACCCTTTGGTCTGTCTCCATATTAAGATCTTTGGTGAAATACACAATGCTCCTGAATGCTTTGGTATAAGTGGGCTTTTCCAGATGAATGAGAAGTTCTTCAGGCTTAGCAGGGAACTAGGCAGAGGCTATGGCCGAGGAAGGCTCACCGGTGGGTTCCGGATCCAAAATCCTTAGTCAATGATGTGACCGTGGTTATTACAGTCCCATCAGCTTTTGTTCTACTCAAAACATTTCCAGAGGAATGGCATCATTTTGAGACCATAAGCAGCTGAGACTGCCACCAGCTTACCTGTGGGCCATGAGTGGCCTTATGGCACTGCTCTTGGATGTCAGTCCCCCCTTGGAAATGAGGGACTACCAATAAGTCATCAAATCCCCTTTCTGCTCTGGACTCTATGATTCTGTGTCCCTACGAGTAGTTCTCATACTTACAGAGGAAGCATCGAGCTTTCCAGTTGTCTTCAAGGACCAGGCAGATGAACATAAATGAATGACTGACCAGATGGAAAACAAAAGGGAATAGTGGAGACTGAACTACAGAACATATGAGTTGCTTAAAATTGCTCAAATTTAATTTTTTTTTTTTTTTTATAAAAGCCTTGTGCAGATCAAATTCTGGGCACTTAGAACTTGGCTGGTTCTTTAACCCTACAGTTCAGCCCCTTTTTGCCTCCATACCACTGACTTATAAACACAAAGCCAGCAGTTGCATTTGCTTCTGGAAACTCCGTTACATTAAACTGAGCAATTGTGGGGCAGCCAAGCTGTCATTATCCTGAGGCCTGGTCATCAGTTACAAAGCTAATAAGGACTGAGCGGCGTGTCGGTGGCAGTTCTCAGGCTTGCTCATATAGTTCTCGGATGATTACATAACCACGAATGCATGCAGCTTAATGAAAGCTAAAAAAAAATAACCCAAACAAGCACATGGCTGAGGACTTTGCGGGCAGCCAGCATGACACAGTAGTAAAGCTTGGAGGCTGGGGGAGGAGAGAACACATTTAAAAACGTGGAGAAGACAGCTCCCACCTCCAGCAGGCCCAGGTGGGCTTAATTCCGGTTGTTCTCTAAACAGAAAGGGGGCTGAATATCCTCACAGTGTGGCGGGCCACCTCGATTTATGGCTCACTCATCAGTATCATTTGGATGGGAGACCACATGAAGAATAAATAGGAGGCCGGAGCCAGGACTAACAGGCTCTTGGGGGCAAAAGGTTGAAAAGCTTCCACCACTCTAGGGGAGAGCTAGAGCCACTATGGTTAAGCCAGAGGGACCCACCTCTTGAGCGGTTACCCGGAGCAGAGCCATTTGCAGGGCAGGTTGGAGAGGCAGAGAGGAGACAGGAAAGGGTCCCCACCCTAAGGAGGTCTGCAGGGCAGGGGTGAGGACCGGACGCAATGCAAACCCAGAGTCAGAGAGGTGACTTCTCAGGTTTGCTAGGACGCAGCCAGAGGAAGTCTGCAAGAAGCCTAAGGACTCGGGGTGAGAAAAGCAAAGAGAAGTTGGCAGAGACCCTTTATGTTGAGACTCTTTGAGTTGAGATAAATGGCTAGGTGTCACTGAGCTCTCCCAACACGCCGGGTGACTTGGAAGTGTTTTACACGGATTAACACATTTAGAATAACATAACACCCTTCCCTGTTCTCCAAATATAAAAACAGAGGCACCTGGAGCTTGAGTCACTTGCCCAACGTCACGCAGCTCGTAAGAGACAGGGCCAGGCTAAGAGCCTGCACCTTGGTCCCGGAGTCAGCACTGGTGACCACTCCTCCAGGGGACCCCTGTGGGTGACAGTCTGGAACCTCCCAGTGGGGGCGGGGGTGTAAGACGACTGGGAAGGAAGGACAGGGCCCCAAGGAAGATGCCGAGAGTCGGCAAACTTCAGTGGGGGGGGGGGGGCTTCAGAATGCCCTAGTGGGGCAAGAGAGAGGTCAGGGCCAGGGACTTGGGAGGACAGAGTCCCATTCTGCTTTATGACTTTGCCCACAGCTCGTCCCACGTCGTGGAAACAGGAGAGGGTGCTGAGGGCGGAGCCTCCTCGCTGGCAGCACTCGGAGCAGAAGGACGCCTCGCACTGAGCAACAGAGGCAGCAAAGAGACCCCATCAGACACTGGGCGCTGGGCAGCCCCGTTCCCACCTCCTCTGTCCTCTCCCCACAGTGGCCGGGTCTGTCCTAGGGAGTTCTCCTCACCCCGCACCGCGGTGAGCACCCAGGGCGCCCGTCCTCCTTAGTCCCGCCTCGGCTCTTGGGGATGGCACGAGGGCTGGGGGGAAATGCTCGCATGGAAGAGGTGGAGGAGGGGGCTGCTTTAAGGACACATGGCTCCGGGTCATTTTGTGGGTGGGGAGGAGGCAAGGCAAGCGGGGGAGTTGAAGGAGGTGGGGACACAGGCTGGGGGTGCAAGGGGCCCTGTGCTACGAGTGGCAGTAACATCTCCTCTTCTTTGCTGGCTGAGTGTAGTTGTTGCAAAATTGACAAGTGGCTATTTCCTGGGTCTGCCTGAGTCCCCCGTGAACTGTGTCCCACCCAGTGCTCTTTGCCAGACCACAGACCGGGGGGTGCAGACAATGCCCAAGAAACCAGGCGCAGGCCTGGGCTCCTGCTCACCGGCCCACCGGCAGCGCTACCTGGGCCTGCAGCTCCTCAGGGGAAGTGAGGCCTAAACAAGCCAGGCCGGTGCCCTCTGAGTGGCATAGGGAAGGAGGCGCCAAGGAGAAGGGGAAGCCCTAAGACACGCCCTTCTGTCCTCCAGGCCTGGGGGGACTTGGCCTGCAGGGCACAGCAAGTGATGCCAACGACCTCCTGGTGCCCAGCCACTGGGAGTGCTGGGGCCGCTCCCCTAGGCAACCAGGGCCGCACAGAAGGGCAAGGCTAGTGTTGCCAGGGCTTTCCGTGTGCTTTCCTGATATTTAAGGCTGGCAACTAGTTTTTTTTAGAAAACATGGCCAAACAAAACCTTTCCGCAGGTCTGATCTGGCCCCTAGACCACCATTCCTCAACCCTGAGTCACTGTCATTCTTCCTCAAGCTGCAGGTCCAGCAGGTGCGGGCGGGGTGGCGGGTGGCGGGTGGGCTCTGCTGGCCAGGGGGCAGGCGTCCCCACCTCCGCATGCGACTGCGGCAGGTGGGCAGTTACCACTGGCTCTTGAAGCTGCCACTCGACAGGCAGCATTTCCACAGCGCGCCGTTGGCCAAAGCAGCCCGCGGGTCGCGCCCAATGGCAAGGCTGGTGATGAGACTGCTGGAAAGGAGACTGATACACTGTCAAACCCGAATGTGAAAAAATGCAATTCTTTTCAACAAAGGTCTTCCCCCTTTAAGTCGGATGCCATTTTTCCATAAATAAGAAGTTCTTTAAGGTGCAGGTACTTTGTCGAGAATTAAGGTAACTTCAAACCTTCTCCCCCATCTTGCGTGCCCCTTGGAACCCATCTCTGCCCCTCTGGTTGCGACGGTGGAGACAGGCTATGGGCTGCGGCACTTAGGGGGCAGGGAACCCAGAACCACACTCGGTGACCGTCTGTCCTGTCCATGGTGTCTCCCTGCTGTCCTGGCTCAGGCCACTTTCTGTAAAGTCCCACCTGCCAACGGGGAGAGTCCCACCCTCGGGCCCTGTTGGGGAGGTTTGCTTTCCTGGGTACTTTTCATGGAATTGTTTCTACATAAGCATGTGTGTGCCCAAGCTGCCTGTGAGCCCAAAGAATTGTCCCTTGTGACTCCCCCTCCTTAAACAGGCTCCAATTAGACACCGCTTAATGGCACCTCCAATTTGACTGTCTGTCCAAGATTCTACAATGCATGGGAATTCTCCCAGAGAGCATTCCTGCTTTTCCCATCCTCAAAACAAGGAGGGGAAATAATGCATGATTGAAAACTAGCCACCAAATGTTAAAAAAATAAATTTGCAGTTGTGTTGCTTTGAAAACTTATTGCACAGCTGGGGGCATTTAGAGAACTTAATTAACAAGCTTTGGCTGCAGTGCGCTCCCTCTTTGGAAGGGGGAAAAATCACAGTTAAGATTTGTCCAATTAAATTACAGGAAAGTTGGATTCAAAGAGAGAGAGAGAGGGAGGGGTTAGGGTCGCACTTCTAATTTACAAAGATTTTTAGTCTGATGGGAGACCTGTAGTCCGGTTATTTCAGTGCTAAGCTGTTCTGCAGAGTTTTCACAAACTCAGAGGAGGCTTAAGAATTTTTAACCCAAATGTAGTTATAGATTTTGATAATCAGGCTTTGGTTAAATAAAGTCCCCTCTCCCTATAAAACCAGAGGTTGGAATGTGCTGTTATAAAGAAGCTCCCTGAACCCCCCTGTTTCTCACTCCTGTGGGGACTCCACCTCGCCCAGGATGGGTGCCACAGCCTGGTGGGCCCCAGGCACCTTGGCCTTGGTAGGATCCTTCCTCCATAAAAGCATATTAAAAATTATATCTTACAATTATGTGGGTATGAAGATCATTTTAATCCAAGCTGAATCCATTCTTACACAATTTATTATTACATTCATTTTATTTTCTTTTAACTTAAAAAGAAATGAAACTTAAAACATTCATGTGGACCCCTAAAAGTATGGTGGGCCCACAACACTGTGCCTCATAGGTGAGTCAGCCCGGCCAAGAATTTCCCATAATGTACCCAGAGAGGGATGTCAGGGTGCCAGCTAAGAGCAGGTTCAGAATAACTGTGACAACGACACAGTTCACGGCAAGGCGGCTCGGAACAGCCCACGCTCGGCGCTTATCTTCACGGCAGACTCACCTCCCAGTCCCCCAGCCTAGCCACCCCCACACCAAAAAAAAAAAAAAAAAGTTATTCTGACATCATTGGTCTGGAAAAATACCCTGTACAGTGTGCACCCTTGGAATGGCGAGTTTTCTGCCTTTTCCTAGGGGGATGTTCAGCCAAAGACAAAAATGCGTAAGGGCAGCCGAGAAAATTCATTTGTGTAAGCTGGCCCCCCTACTGTGGAATTTTCAATTATATATATCTAATTATGGCTGTCAGTTGATGGATTCAGAAAAGACATTTTGGTCCCCCCTCCCCTTTTTTGTCTTTTCGTCACGTCTCCTGTTAGAATGATTATAGCACACTTACACAACTAATTGCCTTACTGCTGATTAGTGATACAATTATGCAGACCCGGCTCCTTGTGTGAACAACCATCTGCAGAGAAAAAAAAAGTGACACTATTCAAAAACTATCCATAATTTAGCCAATGTTATTCCAATGCACTGAGCCCAGACAATCGACGGGCCTTCATATTTCATACCCACCCTGGCAGAGGGGCTGGGTTTTGTGCGCCCAATTCACCTCTTTAGACACAGTGTGAATCAGAAAGGGGGGGGAAGAAAGTACTTCAGACGCCAGCCCATAGTGGGGAACTGGAGCGTGGTTAACGCCCATGCCTCCTTCGGGTAATTTTTCTTCAAATTTTATACCACTTGGCAATTTTTTGTTTCCTTTCAAACTGCTGAGAAAGTGCAGATGTTTCCAATCCCCAAAGTGGGCTTGGGTGTGCTGGGCTTTGTGGACCGCGCTCCGCAACCCTTTCTCTCCCTCTTCCCCATAATGTTGTACGTGGGTTTTTTGTTGTGTGTTTTTTTAAGGAAAAAATAAAGAGAAAAAAAGAAGGGGGTTTAATAGAATTGAAGGCCGGGGGCTGACATATGACGTTTCAGTAAAGTGCGTCTTTTGTTCCCTAAGGCAAAGCAAACGGGAGGGACGTCACTCTCTGAGGCCTCAGGGGCCACCTGGAGAGCCCAGGTGGATGGTGGGCAGGATGCTCTGTGCCCCAGGAATAAACAAAGAAGTACCTTGGCCTCCGACACGCCACGCAAGGCGAGACCGGCCCTGTCTGCAGCGGCTGAGACGGGGCCGGGGAGAGGGGCAGGAAGGCCCCAAGCCGTGAGGCAAGCGCCACACTGTCCTCCGGTTGGAGATAAGACTGGAGGGTGTTGGGGCAGGAGGAGAAGAGGCTGAGGCCTCAGACTGGCTGGCTTCTCCTTGATCTAAATATTGATGTAAAATCACTTTCCAGAGCAGATAATGGGGCTGGACCTTAAGGCAGACACTTAAGGAGAAACCCTCAAGAATGAAACGCCCATGGGTCACCCATCTCAAGAGCTAAAGAAAAGGTGAGAAATGGGGCCAGTCCAGAGAGCTTCACGTGGGGAAGCCTCATCCTGAGCCTAGACAGTGGCTTCGGCTGGAAGCCCTCCCCAGTCTTGGCCTCCCTGAGCGGTCACCACCACCCAGGCCATGGAAATCAGCGGGCCTCCCGGGGGCTAGAGCCCGGGAGTCAGCCAGTCCGCCTGGGTTTTCACCCATTCTCGTCTATCCCAGGTTCTGTAGAAAGGAAAGCGCCATATTCGATGTTGTTTTGATCTCCTGGCCCCTGGGAACTTTTTAAAGACAAGATAACTGAAGATGGTCAGGGCGGTCCTACTGTGTGCTCTGAAACAGAAAGGGTAAATGTATGTTCAGCCCATTTTGTTTTGTTGGATATTTTGTGATAATAAAATTAAAAATAAGAGTGAATATTTGCAGAGAGCGCACAGTATGCCAGGCCCTTTTATGTTTTTTATATGAGTTGGTTCATCTTGACCTTCACAAAACCTTCCAAGATGCGTACCTTGATTACCCCAGTGTATAGAGAAGGGTTCTTCAGATTAATATAGTAACTAAGCCGAGACATACAGCCAATCACTGTTGGAATAATGATTTTAAACCCAAGCGTAGCACTCTCCAAAGCCACAGCTCTTAATCAGGAAGCACCTCCATGCCGTAAAGAGTATCATTTATACAGAGAACATGGTAACTCTGCTAACCAGAGTATTTGTTTAACAACTAACGGAAGGAAGGAAAGAAAAGGAAGGGAGAGACAGAGGAAGGAGGGACAGAGATGAGAGGGAGGAAAGAAAGTACTGCCTTGCAAAAGGTACATGGGGCTGAGCTTAGCTCTCCTGTCCTGGAGTTTGTTACTGCTCCCCACCCCCAAGGGCTGAATGACCAAATGACCTGGGGCAAGTTGGAAGACATCGAAATATGTCTTCACCATAAAAGGAGATATTTGGGAAAGGATGAGACTCTTTTTCCCAAGGAGCTTCTCCCAGTCCCTAGATCTAATTCTGGTACCATCTTTTTAGTGCTTGCATAGACCTCTCCTCTGAGTCAGCTGACAGAGCATCTCATTAGGAACGAGCTTCAGTTCTTTGATCACTCCATGGGCAGTGGTCTTGCCAACCTGGTTAGAGCAGAAGATCTTAGAGAACAAGAGTCTTCTTTCTCCCCCCTCCTCTTGCTCCTTTCTCTTCCCTCCTTTCCCTATTTGGGTGCCTATTTTGGATCTAATTGTCCCATCAAAGTGCTGAAACTCAATAAATAAGCCCAGTGGGTGGGACTGACTACATGCTGAATCAACTGGTCAAAGGCAAAGTTCCCACACTTGATCCTCACTATGGTCACTCTAGGAAAAGAGCCTATGCAGGTAGGGAAGACAGTGTCTTTGGAGAGTGGCAATGCCATCTGTGAGTGTGGGTCCCCTGCCTTGTTCTTGCCTGCTGGCAAAGGGGGAAAAGATCATCACGGCGCAGTATGCACAGGAGATTGGGATGGACGTGATTCTCACCTGAGTGAATTCGGAAGCCCCTACCCCACTGATTCTGAGTAAGTACCAGGGATCCAGGAGCCACTGAGAGCTTAGATGTGGCCTGGTGGGCAGAATTTGATGGCTGAGAAACCATGCAGAGCCCTCAAGGATAAAAATCAAGAGTTAAGACCCCTCTAGACCCACAGACTTCACACCTAAGCAAGCTTTAATCTTGTTTGTGAAAGTGTTGGATTCTCAGTCCTGGAGCCTCCCTAATAAGAAGAACCTGGGAAGGGAATTCAAGCCCAGATCCTACTCTGTCTTTTCCCTTACAGGCCCCAGGACAGCCAGGCTCATCTGAGATGTTCCTGATGCTCAGATGACGATGCAGGTTGCTCAGTGGGCAAGTGGGCCTCCGAATGGCACTTTGGTATTGTTAGGTGTCGGAGGTGCAGAAAGGTAAAGGCAAAGGTTTGTAAGTAAAAAGAGCCTTGGAGGCAAATTAAGGCAGCTTTTCACCCCATGTGGATAAAAATGGACCCACTACCCTTCTTGGTTGTTGGTTTTGTTTTCTTTCTCCAGCAGCATCCCTTGTTCATACTAAAGAGTTGAGGAGGCTGCTTCTTGACCCGTCCTGCTCTCCTCCTCCTGATGTGGCATTCAGTGTATCTCAGAGAGCAGAGATGACCCAGCCCTTTGTCCACCCACCTAGCCAGGCAGCAATTACCCAATGATCCATTTAACCAACTACCGTCCACCCCACTCATCTATCTATCCATCAAGCACCAAGTTGACCACCACAAGCCAGGAATGAGAGAAGTCCAAACAGCAAAACATGGAATAAACACTGTTCCTGTCTTGCAGAAGTTTGTGGTCTAGTGGGGATAAAGACCCCACTGTGTAACCATCAGATTCATAATACCAGGTGTTAAATGATATAACAGTTCATAATGTTAAAACAATATAAGATTGTACTTTCCCAGCCCCATGCTAAACTTCTTACAGACTTATTCTCATTTAGTTCTCCCAATGATTCTATGAGACAGGGTCCACGGTTTCTCTCATTGTCACATAAAGGGACTTGTTCTCCACCACAAGTCTATGAAGAGATGGGTCACTCCTAGAAGCTGGACAGTCTGTCTTCAGACCTTCTGCTATCAACCAGCTAACTACTCCCCATTAGATGCAAAAAGGACTCAAGGGGGGTTTTCAAAGTTTCCCCAGAGATGGTGACATTTATGCTGGGCAGGAGGTCACCAAACAGAGAAAAAGGAAAGGGAATCACAGGGAATTGTGCGTTCAAGGAGGAGCGAGCGCAGAGCGTGTGTGCAAGTGAGACTTGAGACAATAATGAGGGTAATAACAACCACAGTAATGATCACTGCATTTTAAAGGGCGCTTGAGCTGCTGCTGCTGCTATGACAGGGTCTTTACCATCCCTGCAGTCCCTACAGCCCCCATGAGATAAGTATCACCACCCTCAGTGGAGAAATTCAAGCTCAGAAACTCAATGACTTAGCTCAAGGTCACACAGCTAAATAAGTCTTTACAACAAGAGTGGTCTGATCCCTGAGCTCACGCACTTGGAGAAGTTGAGAGCATGACCTCTGAAGTGAGGCATCCTGGGACACAGATGAAAGCTGTGCCACTTACCAGCTGTGTGGCCTTGGGCCACTTGTTAAACCTCACTGTGCCTCAGTTTCCTCATCTGGGAGGGGATATCATTGTTCGGATCCACCTTACGTGAGAGGTATTCTGACGGCTCAATGGGATGATGCACTGAATCCCACAGCGTGATGCTTGACCCTAGGTTTTAAGAAGGTTTGTTATTATTAAGTTGGGGTCCATTTTTCAAGGACATCTAAGTGCTGCTTAAAGCAAGAGAAATAAGTGGATGTTTATAAGAAAACAAGTTCCAGTTTTGATTATAGAGAAGTGGACTGTCACCATCCATTGGTCCCAGCCCAGGACTGAAAAAGGGACAGCTTTAACCAAAGGCTTTGCTGGCCGAGAGAAGCTACAAGCTCCTCTACTGATTCTGAAGCAGCTCTTCCTTAAACACCCAATGAGCAGCTCTGGGGCACTGTGACCTTGGCTCGGGGCTGATGTGATGGGCTTCTCTGTGTCAGGCCTCAGCTCGGAAGGGGGAGCATTGCCTTATGAGGAAGTCCATGCTGCCTGGCTTCTGGCTTCCTGGCCTCCCAAGCCCCAAGGCTGCACGTTCTTACATGGAGCTGATCCAGTTTCGCCCAAGTCCCCAACCTTTAACCCTAGGCCCAGTGCTCTCAAGCAAAGGGGGGCTTTCTGTCTCCAGTGCGTGGAGCAGAGAGACAGTGCCGGCCATTCGTCCTTTCTCCATGGGAGAATGTCTGTTAGAAGGCAACAGATTTTTATCCCAATCAGCACTCCCTGCCCATCAAGTCATGAGTCCCCAAGCTGTGTACAAGGGCAGCCAGACCTACTTGATTTGTTCCTAATGAGGGTACTTGTCCCTGCAACAAGCAAGGTAAAGCATTGCCTTTGCTCAACAACATCTCATTTCTGGGCGAGGCTGCTATGACCACCATACTGAGAAGACAAGTTGTCTCAGTTTGGGATCCCCTCTCAGAAACGAACCAGATACGAGGGTTCAAGGGCAGATAATGTGCCTGGGAGGTACAGCAAATCCAAGTAAGGAGAGGGGGCTTGAGCCAGGGAAGGAAAGGGCCAAGAGAGGGTGTCTCATGCAGCCAGCTGCCACTGAGGGTAACCGAAGCTCAACACCAAGGGAAAATTCTGAGGAACGGTGGCCTCAGGACGGTCCCACCGTTGCCTGTGATGGAGCTGGAGTAGGTACACACCCGCTGCAGCCCATGGTTAGAGCTGCTGGGGGACTGTTAGCTCCCTAGCACTTTGGGCAAAATGGCTCTCCGCTGAGTCGGAGAAAGCCCCCAGGTCGGGATACAGAGAGGACCATCGGAGAGGGAGCTGGAATGTGCGGGAGAGAGGATCCTGAGGAGGTGGACAAGCATGGACAGTCCTTGCCTCATTAACCACTGGAGTTCTGACCTTCTGTCCTTGAGCAGCCTCCACTAGCCTCCAAGTCCCGAAGCCCTGGCATTAGCGCTGATCCCTTACCCGCATCAGGGCTTTCCCAGGGCCTGTGTACCCACGGGCACGATATTAATAAGCGTCGCTGATGCGGCAGAGTAGGAGGAAGCGCGAAAGCAGGAGATGACGATTACCCTGTGACTTGGCGATTCTGCTGCTCTGATTTTATTTTTCAATCACAGTTTACATCCCCTATGTGATTCTACTTCTTGGCCGTCAGCCTGTATAAATACACACGCACGTGCACAAAGATCTATAAACTGGGATGTTAAATATTGCTTCATTTGTAATAACATCAAAAACATGGAAAGAGCCTGAGTGCCCATCGGCAGGGAAACGCCATGCGAGCCTGCAGGTGCTTAGGGCCTGATGGAGACCGCGGGCAAATCAATGGTAAAAGTGAAAACTCTTGGGTCAGGATATTGTGTAACTGTGATCCCCATTTATGTAAACGTCGTGTAGATATACTAATTTATTCATATACAGAATAGCATACATGTAAGTGTAGATGTATAGACTAAAAGATCATGGAGGAAGCCTGTCAAAATGTAACAGGGATTATTTCTGGACCGGGAATAGAAAATGGTTTGAGGGGGATGTTCTCCTTGTGATCGATGTATCGTTTCAATCGCTTACTCTGAACATGTATTCAAGTCCTATTTATGTAATTAGAAACATGAGTGACAGCTGACATCTTTTCACTAACACAGAAGACTTTTCGCAGGCAATCAAAGCAGAAAGAACATCTGAAATCTCACAGCCGTCCGGGTCATTTTGTGTCGGGGAAACGAATGTAGGTGTCTTCCTGCCCCCCAGGATGTCCTTACAGCAGAGCTCCAACCGATGGTTGGACTCACGCTCCAGTCTCAAGAAAATATGGAAATACTGTCAGAATTTCTGTTTGAAAGATGACAGATCATGTGATGTAACTTAGAAAAATGTCCACTAAGACCGTCGAAAGTGCAATAATGAAAGGACCTGATGCCGAATGGATGTTTGGCTGTGTATAAAATTCACTCGTGTCGACCAGGTATTTGCCCAAGGCTGATGGGGAGGGGCTGCTGTGAGAACCTTCCAGAAGGCTGCACAGAGGCCACTAGACAGAAGGTGTTGTGTCCAGTGATCTGCAGGTGAAGGGTTAGCAGCTGGCTGTGGGGTAAAGGGCCCTGACGTGGTGAGTTTCTCGTTTCCAGGGTGAAAATATCCGCCCCAACGGCCAGTTTCAGGACTGGAGCTGCTCAGTGGCACACCCAGCATGCTCCAGCATCACCTTCATGCAGACGCCATAGATGTCAACAGCTTTAGTATACGACTGTGTGTGTAACCAGCAAAGAGTAGCAAAACAATTAAGTGATAAGTTTCACTGTTATCACCTTTATTTTTATTATGATCCACTTAACTGTATGTTTATATAATTTACATTTTAATAATGGCTACGTTTAAAAGCCAGTTTGCAAAAATTCTGCAGTGTTGACCGTGGGCCCCGGAGCTGGTCGGGGCCGCCTCCAGCGCACCCCCGACGGTAGGCGCTCACTGATTTCTATCTGGAACATTTCCACAGAGGATACTTAAGGAAGGGGCCAAGTAGATGCTAATCAGAATTACAGAAAACACCGTGTTTGGCTCTAGAAATATAAACAGACAGATTGTGTTTTCCCAGCAGCCTACATAAGTTTCGGTCAGAACTGTGCTCCCTAATTCCCCCAAGCAACTTGTCTGAGCAGGAGAGCAGGAAAGGAATAGAATTTCCCTTTCGAGTGGGGAGAAGATCTGACTTCTGAAGCCCGGTATTGGAAGGAAAGTCAGAGGAGACCAAATGCTAGAGTGGCCTGCACCAGAATGCTCTCAGAGCTGGGGTGCCATCTACCCAGCAAGCAGGACATAACTGCTGTTCTGAGGCCTCAGAATATTTTCTCCCATGTTCAGTTTTTTCCAGAATAAGGAGCCTTTGCTAAGAGCATCTTCCTAGCCAATACTGTTTTGGTTGTTTCATTTATTTATTTTATTTATTTTATTTTTTTTAACTTCATGATCATTCTATTTGAGCATCTTCAAAGTGGAGTTATATCCTTGGCTATATGACAAACGGAGAGGTTTGTGAAACAGCCCCGCCTAATAATACCACGTTTGGAAAATGGAACGGAAGGGGTGCTGCCCCATCTGCAGCTAAGGACCGTTTTAGCCCTAAGAGCAGATGAATTTCGTTCCCTGTCTTCATGCAGTTAGAACAGTACTGATGGCAGGAAAGGGCAGGAAGCAGGAAGGGGCAGGAGAGGGACCCGGCACCTGGGGCATTCTTGGTGTCTGATAAATGCCAGTTTGGCTGCTAAAGTGAGATTGATAAATACTAACGAAATCACAGCCACACTCGGGGCTCAACTCATTTATTTTTCCACCCCCAAAAGGAACACAAACATGGGACTCAAGTCAGGCATGACCAACCCTGAAGAATTTGACTCTCGGGTCGGGCCGGGGCTAGCAGAGGCCTCGTGATCCGCGCGGCGGTGGGGGCGCCGGGGGCTGGTCGGACCAGGCTGGGGCGGGCGGGGGGGGCGACACTCAAGCTGGCAGGGCCTGGGAAGGAAGAGCCGGCGGGCTGGCCAGCTCAGTGCAGTCTTTCACGAACAAACCCTCTAATTGGGGACATCACAGATAATGGGCCTGACTTCTTTCACTGGAGGGCCTGATCATGATTTGCTAATTGGATATTCCCGGGGTGGTGCGGGTGCCCTCACTGGGCCCGAGTGATTACTAGTTAATGGGATTTTAGAAGTTCTTCTTCCAGACTGATACAGGGAACCATGCTAAGGAAAGGGAGGCCAGCTGTGAGAAAGCACAGGGTGGCACCAGGTTGCAAGAGGGCATGAGGCCTGGCATTGCCTTTTTGAACTGGGTGCCACCCCAGTCAGTAGCCCAGTATTGACCCCTTCCCTGGAGCAGGATTTGATCCTGGAGAGAAAGTGCTCTCCCCGACCAAATCTTTGCTCAAAACAAGTACCGGGAAAGCCAGGCCCAGGGAACCAGCAAAACACTGGGATGGATCTTCACCTAAAGGGCGGAGAAAGCTGCTTCGGAGTCTCTGAATTGACCTCAAAGGAGAGGATGCTCCATTGTTGGAAGCTGGTGCTTCCAAGCTTCCCCCCACAGGGGGAGTGTGGCGCCCAAAGAAGGGGCCCCAGAGGAAGAGGGAGCCCCAAGAGCAGGATGGGGCTGACATTTCAGAGGTCGCTCTCTGTCAATCATTTCTCTGGGGTTTGAGGTCACGCTGGAGTCCTTGGCTTGTTTTAGCAAATTACCAGGGGACAGAGGAAAGAGGGACTGGGAAAAAGACAGGAACAAGGGGTGGGGAGGCAAGTAATTTCTCTACACCAAAACTCAAGTAAGTCCCATGCCAAAAAATAAATTCATAAAGCAAAGGCTTTCTGCTCTGGCCACAGCCACGAGCATACCTTGTCTCATAGAAAGTCCAGTTTCTCTTCCCACAAGAAAGAGAGACTTCTTTCTCCATGAAACTTATAGATAACTCAAGGTCCCTCCTTGGTTTAGGTGCATTCATGTCTGTAGGGAATGGGGACTCGCTTCCTAGAACTCAGCTACAGACTTGTCAAACAGTCATTTCGCTTATGTGTGAAAGACTCGGGCACCTTGAGGAAATGCTCCTGGTAACAAAGGAGGGTGACTCTAGCATGTCACAAATGAAGAAGACACCCCTGGTGAAGCTTCAGCTGCCACCAATTTCAACATGTGGTCCACGCGTGGACAGCTGGGAGCTGACATGATGATACTAATTTGAATCTGATCTTCTCTACATTTATTGGGCCCCTTTTCTACGCTAGACACTGTGTTATGTACTTTACCTATAGGACCTTATTTGATCTTGCCAAGGCCCTAATGAGGTACTACTGATCTCCATTGCACAGATAGGAACACTGAGGTACACCCTGCGCAGCAGGCAGGCCTGGAACTTGACCCCAGTCCATCGGAACACCTTGAGGAAATGCTCCTGGTAACAAAGGTAACAAGGGTGTTGGAACACCCTTGTCATTACCTGTTTTGCCACAAGCCCTTTCTTGAATTTCACCCTGTCCGACATTTCTTCCCTGAAGACAACTGACCAGGCGGGAGATGGCCTGGCTTCACCACTCAGAAGAGTAAAGGAGCTGACTCAATTCCCTAGAAATGGTGAGAACGGATTTCTAATTCAGGACACATTTCTTACTGGTGGTCTGTAAGAACTGCACCCTCTCTTTCTAGACGCGCTGGTAACCGATCACTTCCCAGAAACCGGAAATGACCACGTGATCAGCAAAGGAGGCTTGCAGGTGGCCCCAGACAAACTGCTTAAGCTCTCTGGGAACAGATGTCTGTGAGCCTGTCCCAGCTCCACGTTGATGTGGCAAGAATTCTACGTCCTAAGGAGGAAGTTCGCTGCTCCCGCTCGGTACTTCTGCCACAGCGAATAGAATGGGTTGGAATATGGGGCTTTAAGGCTCATATTTAGGGGTGCCCATGCCTGCCTTTCTTCCTCCCTGCTCTCCCTCTCCTGGTGCTTGTCTGCTCCCTTGCGCTATCTCCCTCCTGGCATGTTTGTTAGGGCTCCATCTGGCTCATTTGTTATTCAGGAATTAACATGTGTTTTGCATGCATTCACCTTTTAACAACTGTTCCAAAGTACACTATTCAGTGTAGCAATAAGGGCTTCCATGTTCAGTCATGTAAACCATCAGTCAAAAATGTCTGAACGTGCATCCCAATATCGATGTGTTTACTTATACATATTTACATTAAATATACACAAATATGCATTTTATAATAAACACAAAAACAGAAAGCAAAAAAGTCCACACATATTTTTACCATGCCCTATGGGTTATTTGGAACTAGCTTTGCCTCTTTTTAGAGGCCCCCCAGCAACTAGATGGTGTAGGGCCTTGAGTTCTCTGAGCTTGGGCAGCAGACATTTGAGAATGAACCTCTGTTAGGCAGGAGGAACTATGGCCCAAGAGTTCACAGACAGCAGGGAGAGAAGAAGAAGGAAGGCAGGCTTAGGTTCTTCAAGGGAGGCCAGACCTCCAGACTTTTATGGGAAGTCTACTAATTTTTAACATCAGTTTGTTTTTTGGTGTTGTACTGCAACTGAACCAAAGACACCTAAAGGCCAAATATGGCCCATGTTCTGCCACTTTGTCACTCTGTCCAACAATCTGGAGGCAATCTCTTGCAGCTTGTTAAAACCCAAATCCCTTAGGGAGATATTGCATTAAACTGGGTTAGCTCTTTTCACCAGAGTGCGGATGAATTTGACAAGTGTAGATAATGGTAGAGAAGAGAGAAAACTGTAATAGGAGCCAGGGAACCTGAGAGACCGAAAAAGAGCAAACCTCCAACACTCAGGTGCCCAAGGATGTGGTCCCGACCCACATGCACCCTCCCCGCCAGCTCCGGCTGGCCCAGGGTGTGAGAGGCATTAGCACCAGCCGCTCATTGAGCATCAGCATCCCTTTGGGCAAATTAAGTTCTCTGAACTCAAGAAGCTCACAGGGCCTGCTTTTGTGCTCTGAACCTTGAAAGCCTATTTCCTCCAGAGTGCCTTGGAGGAGACTAAGCACCTCCCACAGCCTCTTCTATATCTCCCAGCTACTCCCCCCACCCCTGACCTCCCTACACCAAGTGCTCTGCTTTCTTAGACTTGTTAAGGGTGGGGCATGCAAAACATATGCTAATGAATGAATACAAATGAGGCAGATAGAGCTGTAATGAGGATATATAGAGACTAGACAACTCAAAGAGACAGATACAGGCTCAGAAAGAGGGAGAGACAGAAAGGCAGTGAGGAAGCAAGAGCTCCAGCGAGGCACAGAAAGGAAGAAAGAGCTTGTTTGGCTGCCTTGTTTGGTGAAGAAAACACATTACAAAAGAGGAAAAAGTGGCCAGAGAAAGCATCCTACTGCCAAGCAAAACTACAAGTCAAAGATCAATATGGGTGTCGCTTAATTCAGTGGACATATTAACCCGGAGTCCACTGTGAAATAATAGGGATTTATAAACCGAAGGCACTTCCTACATGTCAACCTTGGCTGACACATAGAAAATGTCATGTAATGTTTTTTATACCCACAACATCCCTAGGAGGCAGAGGCTACGGTTAACATCTCAAGTTTACAAATGAGGAAATGGAGGCACAGAGATGGTACAGCCGTGGGCCAGTGTCGCGTGCTGCAGGTGGCAGGGTTGGAGCTGGGGTCTGAAGCGTGGGCCCCCGAGCCTGCTGCTCTGCACAAGAAGATTCCACGCCAGCTGCAGAGGGCCCGCGCGCTCAAGGGTCAGGGTTTCCCTCCTCGGATGGAAGGCCTCTCTAACGTCATCGCTTTGCTTTCCCTGCCAACAGGTATTTAGTGGGCAGAATGGTGCTGTGACGTGCCCACTCGGCCGGGAGGCAGTGTGCGGGTCTCTTCGCCTCTCTGAGCTTCGTCTTCTAGGGACTGGAGAAGGTTTTTCTGCTGGAGGGTCTTCTGGTGGATTGATTAGCCATATAGCTTGTTAAAGGCAGGCTCAAAATGGGGCTAAAAGAGTTATCTCAACATAGATCTGTTCATTTGGGAGACTCATGTCCCCTCCAGAAGCACGAGGTTCATCATACATGGTAAATATTTGTTTGGACAGATTTTACATTGAGAATCATTTGATTGATAGATAATTGTTTCCAATGTTAGCTCACTGCTCTCAGCTGTCACTGCCACATCACGAGTTGATGTATCTTTTTCTTCTTTCTTTCTTTCTTTCTTTCTTTCTTTCTTTCTTTCTTTCTTTCTTTCTTTCTCTCATTCCTTTCGTGAACATTATTTTATTAAGACCAGCTTTTAGGTTGATTTCTTCACTAAGGAAAAAACACGACTCCCTTTTTATCTCCAGGGGACCTGAAGTGTTAGAAACCCCAGAGGGAAGAGTTAGGGGCTGGACCCAACGAGAACTGGATGAAGCGAAGATGGGCACCCAACCTGCTGAACAAGCTCTGACCCCCACCCATGTTCTGCGGGAACTCGCAAGGTCATGGCTCCCAGGCCTCAGTCAGCCTGCTCGCTGTGTAGGTGAGATGATCCAGGCCCAGAGGGATGACTGCCTCCAGGGCCTTTCAAACCCTAAAACATATGTACATGCACACACAGACACACAAATACAAACACTCACACACATATGTACACACATGTGCATACAGGTGTGCACATACACACCCACATGCACTCATACATGCACACACGTATGTGCAAACCATCACACCCATGTATACACACACTCACATATGCGTACACGCACGCTCATGCATACACATGCACATGCATACATATGCAGAGCCTCACACACATGTATGCATGCATATACTCACACATACATGCACACAGAAATACATGCACACACACATACACGCACAAAACCTCCCACACATACGTACATATGCATGTACTCACACTTCCCAGCCTAGGAGATCTAGGAATTTGAAGATGAAAAGGTAGGTTAAAGTCAGGAAAGATCCTTGGAGCTGGTCTTTAAAAAAACTAAGTTAATTTTTAATCAAGAAGGAATAGTGGGGAGTATTGATCAGTTCTGCATTAGGGACAGGGACTGGATGCGAAGAGAAATATCGTTGTCACTAAGTGCATAGGTCTCATTCTTACTACACCTGCTCCCTAGTTTCTTTCCATGTCCTGGCCTACAGGCAGGTGCTTATTTCCATGGACCCTCTACAGGTAATAAACATGATTTCTATAGCTAATTAACATGGCAATCTGTATTTTCATTTACTCCTCACTTCTGGAAAAGTTAGTGGCCAGAGAGAAAAAAAGCTAGATTCTTTTAAAGGTAATTTGTTCAAACATTTCTTTTATTTTTTTTTTAATAATAAGTTTTAAAATCTATTATTATAGAGTAATTGCTCATCAAATTTCTTTTTAAAAGTCAAAGCAATTTTCAAATTATAAAGAACTTCTCAGAAATGTCTAGATAATTATGAGGCTGCATGTTACGCAGCTCCTGCACCTCGGCAGGCGGCAAGGCCTCGTGTGCTCTCTGCCTGCGCAGCCCGAGGCTGAATCAACTGTGCTCAGTGTGAGGCACCGCGTGACACGGGTGAGACACAGGCACGCCTCAGAGACGCTGCGGTTCCGTTCCAGACCAGGCCACAAGGCCAGCAGCGCAATCAAGTCCCAGCCAACCTTTGTTGCCGGTGGAGGGTCTTGCCTTCGATGTGTAAAACACGCAACATCTGTGAAGGGCAATAAATCAAAGTGCAATAAAATGAGGCCCGTGTAGCAATTCTGGGATTACGGGCCTATGGAAGTTGCCAATCAGCTTCCTGTAACGTCAGCTGTTAGGACCAATGATTTTCTCCTGGGGAGGTTGCGAGCATGATAAAACCGCACGACAGACAGATGGTAGATCGACAGACGATAGATTAGATACATAGATAGATGACAGATGATAGATAGATATAGATAGATGATAGATAGATGATAGATAGATGATAGATAGATGATAGATAGATATAGATGATAGATAGATAGATAGATAGATAGATAGATAGATAGATAGATAGATAGATAGATAGATAGATGATAGATAGATAGAGATAGATGATAGATAGATAGAGATAGATAGATGATGATAGATAGATAGATAGATAGATAGATAGATAGATAGATAGATGACAGATAGATAAGTAGGTAGGTAGGTAGGTAGGTAGGCAGATGATAGAGATGATAGATAGATAGATAGATAGATAGATAGATAGATAGATGATAGATAGATAGATAGATAGATAGATAGATAGATAGATGATAGATAGATAGATAGATAGATAGATAGATAGATAGATAGATAGATGATAGATAGATAGAGAGATGATAGATAGAGATAGATAGATGATGATAGATGATAGATAGATAGATAGATAGATAGATAGATAGATAGATAGATAGATAGATAGATAGATATAGATAGATGATAGAGAGAGAGAGAGAGAGAGAGAGATGGATAGATGATAGAGATAGATAGATGATAGAGATGATGATAGATAGATGATAGATAGATAGATAGATAGATAGATAGATAGATAGATAGATAGATAGATAGATGATAGATAGATGGATAGATGATAGAGATAGATAGATGATAGAGATGATGATGATAGATAGATGATAGATAGATGATAGAGATAGATAGATGATAGAGATAGATAGATGATAGATAGATAGATAGATAGATAGATAGATAGATAGATAGATAGATAGATAGATGATAGATAGATAGATAGATAGATGATTGATAGATGATAGATAGATAGATAGATAGATAGATAGATAGATAGATAGATGATAGATAGATAAATGATAGACTATGACTTCAACTAACTCATCCCTTCTTGAGAGAGTGAGCTGGTTAAAGGCCCCTGGAGAGCTGGAATCTCCACAAGGACCATGGCCATCAACAAAGCAGTCACCTCTAACCTTTGGGGCATGACTGTTTCAGCTTTTAGCTCCCTCCACAATTCTCTCACCAAAATTGAAAACCAGAAACCAAATATGGTTCTGAGGCTCCTTGCCCCAATTTCAACCCACCCAACAGCATCCAAGTAGTCCTGATTTTTAAAAAATTAGACTGCTGCGCCTACCTAGGAACCTGAATATCTGTGAGCTTTCCTTAAAAATGGAAATAAAGGCCAATTTTGGAATCTTTAGGGCTGTGCGCTGATTCTGGGAAACGTGGAGAACTGATGAAAACTTGGAAAGGCCCCTAACATGGGTCGCACGCGTGTGTGTGCGTGTGCGTGTGTGTTTCTACCCGCGGGCTGTAGCACCCACACCCCCCTTCACTGCACGTCAGCCTCCCCTTTCCTACGCAGCCCCGAGTGCGAGCTCCCACCTCCAGGGCCCACAGCCTGGGCCTCCCGGCGCCGGGGGCCTGGCCCATCCACTGGCCGCCGCGGGAAGGGGCGAGGAGACACCTAGGGCGGCTCGGAAGACGCCCGGTTCGCCCGAGCACCCCTCCTCTCTTCAGTATTCTCCACCCACCAGGGCAGTTGCCGGCTGTGGTCGGCTGCCTTTCAGCTTGGAATAAAGTACATTACTTATGCAGCGAATGTTTTTAATGTAACAAAGCAAAGGAATAAAAATGCCTTACAACAGTTTTATTAAAAACAAATTCCCACAGTAAATACATATACACTCCGTTTCTAGGAGCAAAACAGCACAGGACATCACTGCTAAGTGCTCTGAGAAGTGCTTATAAATTACTTGAAATAAAAAACATTGTTGCCTGGACATCAGGGATGAAATGCTGCAGTTTGTAATAAATTAACACAGAACTTTACTTCCCCTCCTCGAACAAAGCAGCCATTTGTCTGAATAACCCACATTCAGCTGTGAGCTATATTTTCACAACTCCAACTGCATTCATTTGCAAATTACTCTGCAGTTTTAATGCTCAAGTTTTAAATACCTTAAGAACTAATAAATAAAGCAAAGTAGAGCAAACAGTTGGCTTGTAGTTTAAAAACTGCCCTAATTTCTCTCTTTCTTTTGGCTTTTTTTCCCCTTTCCAAGTTATTTATTTATTTTGTAAATGGCATAAAGTTTCTTTAAACTACATTTTAAAAAATAAAAAGCTAAAATGTATTTGGGGAATGTTCACACCAGACAGAAGTTTCCATGATTCCATTAACTGTGAAGGTAGCCAGCTAGTATTCATTTTACATTTTGAAGGCTTTCCTTCTACTAATATTTTAATTTAGTGACAGAATAATTTATAACTATCTTTGAGGTCTTTCCCATTGTGTGTAACTTTTGTCTGCTAGTCTTGGAATTGGTTAGATTTTCTTTTCTCTCCCTCTCTCCCTCTAGTAGACTTTGTCCAGAAAAGAAAAAAAAAAAAATCTCAAAAGTCGTGTCACTTCCCTTGAATTATTTTGATTTTAAAACAAAAACTCTGCAAGAAAACTCTTTTCAAACCTGTTCTATAAAACTAAATGAACCGCTTTCCAGGTTCTTGAAAGAAAAATTTGATAGAAGCATTTATAGACTCAATTTGAGGTTTTGAAGGTTATTTTTCTGGCCAAAAAGGAGAAAGAAGAAAAAAAAAAGCAAAAAAAAAAAGCCTGGTTTCCTTGTGCCGAGTTACTGGCTCTGGCGGATTTCTTTGCATTGTTTTATATAAAGTCCCGCGCCGCCCGAGCGCTGGGCACAAGTAATGTCCCGTTTGCAGGAAGCGATTTGGGGAGGAAAGCTCCTCAGAAGCATGTTATTTTCAGAAAAGTGCCTCATAAAATATTTCCATAAAGTAGGAGTTGAAATCAGTTAAAAATCGCCCTCCTTTATAACTGTTTGGGGAAGGCGCTTTTGATCCCGCGCGCCTGTGCCCCCGTCTTTTATTTTGCTGAGAGGTAAACAGCGTTCGCCTCCTTTAAACAAGGGCATTTGCCATTGTGGGTCTTAAATGGTTTCCCGGTCACCCCTCGGCGATTCATCACGGGGATAAAGTGAGGACACTTTGCATCCCGGACCTTTATCACCTCCCAGAAAAGGTTTGTTGTTTTTCGCCTACTTTTTTTTTTTTTAACTCCCTCTCACTCCTCCCCCACCCGAGCTGCCTGGCTGGGGGGGGGGGGGGGGTGGTGTTAGGACTTTTCACAGCTTTTCCTGCAGACAGAACCGAAGTCCTTCTGCGGAGAATTAAGAAATGCTCGGTTACCGCGCTGCAAAAGGGGAGATAGTCCCCAATTCCCCGTTAATGACGGTGTCTAAATAAGCACTGCTTTAGAGAGAGAGATTTCCAAACAGTTGAAAAGTAAGGGCGTATTTAGAACTGCAACAGATACCTCGACCTCTCTCCGACCCTGGGGGGGAGGCGGCTGTCACCTGGGGAGGTAAATGGACATCAGTGACTCCGTGAGTCAGACGGGGAGGGGCGCCCCAGATGGAGGCCGGATGCTGGGGCGATCGCAGGACCTGCATTTAATAGCGCCATGGGCTTCCGTGAGGAGAGGAGGCTTGTCTGTGTGGCCAGGCATTGCTGCAGATGCGTACACCTTTGTCATTTAAAAAAAAAAAAAAATCACTCCGTGATCCCCGGTGGGATGCTGTTTAATTCTCTGACCACCCAAGCCCTATTAGAGCATTTGCTCAGGCCCTAAAGATTTCATAGCTGCCCACCCATCTGGTGTCAGGCTTGAGTCCGTGAAAATCCCTCAGCTTAGCACTGAATATTCTTTCTAAAGACGTTAGAGTAAAAGGGCTGACATTAGCATATGTTCTCCCCAAGTGTCCTGTTGAACTTTCTGCCGGGCATTAGCGACCGCGGGCTTTCTGGACGCTGTCCAATGAGAGATTGGCTTGGAACTGTAAAATTAGCCATCTGCCTATTAAAAATGTAACCAGCTGCATCCCATGAAACACAGTGACTATTGAAATGAACTCATCCGGGAGAGGACTCGCGTCCCCTGCTTGGACATTTTTCCGATCGACTGCTGGTCCGAGACACTCCACGGGCAGGGCCTCCGTCCTTGTTCGGAGGAAAATGGCAGGACTCGAGAATAAAGAAGGCTCACGGGTTTGTTTTCTTGCTAAAGTTCTGGCATTTCTCAGGTTCCCCTGGACCTTACGTGCAGAATTCTCTATCTCCTTGCTACTTGTTTAAAGCATCTTCCTACTGCAGGGAGAAGGGGGGGGGAAAAGATAAAATAAATGAGCAAATTCTAAATCTCTCTCTGTTACTTCAAGATGTTATGTTCAGAGAGTCCATCCCAAATCCTGGGACTTTCTAATAAACCTTAATCCTTGAAGCCTAAAGGACTCTGAGCAGCACAATAGTAACTTAAAACGAAGAGCTGGAGCCATAATTACCCGGCTAGAACCACCCTTTCAGCAGATGTGAGGCATCCCATATTTCCTACAAGGTCTGTTTATTAAAAATGAGAACTTTCCAGAGCTTGTGCTGTTTTTTTTTTCTAAAGCCTAATGGAGCATTAAAAAATAATTCATTAACTAATTAGCAAAACTGTGTTTATTTACAGTATAGAAAATGTTTCTATCAGGAAAATAACACACCATAATACAGAGCTGTGTTCACAGCAAAACATCTGCAGCTTAATTTAATGCGTTTACTAAATGACGGGCGGAAATCAAAGGACGTGGAGACAGCCACTTGTCTGCCTGTGATTCTTGTTTTTTCTCTCTGGAGGTCACAGGCCCAAAGAGGCCCCTTGGGAAGCCGGAGCTGCTTTCAAAGGTGCTCGGCTCAATAATCTTTATACGATTATGGATGTATCAGTGCCTCGAACAGTTTGGACTCGGCGCCAGTAAGACTGATAGGCCCATGCCCGTGTCCTAAATATAACCACCCTGCAGCCACTGGCTCCGTCAGGGCACACCGTGGGAAATCACTTTTTTTTGTATGTCAAAAATATTGACAACTTAATTACTTTGAACCTAATATTTCCCAATTGGACTTAGTGTCTCTCTTTTTCTCTCTCTCTTTTCCCTTCCCTCTCTCTCAAGCCCTCCCTGCCTCCCTTCCTCTTTCCCTCCTTCCCTTCTTTCCTTCCTTTCTTATTTTGCCAGAGGCAGGATTTTTTAAAAACATAAATAATGAAGCTCAAAGTGAGTATTGTCATATTTGTTTATTAGACGATCCTACTTTAAAAGATATTTTGCTAGGTTCCAGCTCCCACTAAATCTCTCCCCATCACCGCTCGGGCCTGAAATCTCTCAGGAGGCAAAGGGTGACCTGTTAGATTGTAGGTTTGATTTTCTCATCAGCACCCTAATGTGAAATCCCAAGAAAAAGAGATAGTGGTAACCCACTTACGTACAATTCAGGTGGATATGTAAATTGCAACGTCCAAGAAGAAAAACTATAGCATGAAAAAATAGATAAATGGCCCCAGCACCAGTACATGCCAACGCGATGTTCTGAGAATCTGTGTTCCATCTACCGCTCAGAGTGACCTCAGGAATTACAAAATGAACTAGGGAAAAAATATCCGCTTTCCCCATAACACCCAAGGGTAGCCTGTCTACGTTTGCTAGAAATATGCAATAATAATAATACAATGTTCCATTTCAGCTCAGCTCCGCAGGGCCCTCCTTGCTGCCTTTTTACAGTAGAACCCTGGATGTATCCTCTCCATCAAAGGAAGTTTCCTGCAGCAATTTCACCTGTTTTAGATGCAAACAAAATTTAAGATTTTCAGGAACACAGCACAATAGGATATGTCACAGGCCAGTTTAAAATTAGATTTTTAAACAACCCGGTTCAGCAAACCACACTGCCTGTCCAGAGTTGCTTTAACCGTGTCCCTCTGGGTTTATACATCAGGAGTCTTGTGCTTTATACCTACTAACTCACTGTTCTGAGCTCCATTGGGCGATTCTCTGAGCGTGGCCACACTGTGCTTTTGTGGTTGGTTCCCTGCAGCGGGGTTGCATTAGGGAACCATCCACGCAACCTCCAGAATTTTCTCTCCCACCAGCTCCAGACCTCAAGGTACACTGTTAAAGCAGGATACTATGGGGGAGAAACAAATTCCACTACTCTCAAGTTTCTTTAGTTGGTCTAATAAACAAATAGACCTGAGACAGATTAGCAAGGGAAAAGAACCGAGTTCAATCCGTACATGCATATGGGAGCCCCTGGTGCATGAGAGAGACCCACATGCAAGAGAGGTTCAGAGATAGAGGGACCCAGGCGGACAAGACGTCCTGAGCTAGGGACAGGAGAGGTGCCTTGGGGGCTTCTAAGGCCCTGAGCAGGATGGTAAGATCCAATGTTTAGTCAATAGGAGTTTGCCGGCCCTATAGGCAGGTCTAAGGAGGTTGTCTCTGGTAATAGCTTATTATGGGCAAGGCCCCTAATTCAGGCTCTTCCAGGTAGTTAAAGGGAGGGTCAGAAGTTTCTCTTGAGCCTGAGGTTAGAGTTGCCTTTAGCTCCAAGTAATCTGCATACCACAGAGGAACATCTTGGGGTGGCTCATTCTGAACCCCAACAATATCAAATATCTGTTGTGAAGCCTGTTAGTTGAAATGACCAGATGCACATGGAGAGTAAACCAAGGACTCCATGGTTCCTTTGTCCAGTGTGGCCTCAATGGGCCACGTCCTCACTGACCAGCCCCTTCGATGAAGCAAGTGTGTTTTCTTTGGCCTGTCCTCTGCCGTAGGAGAAAGAGATGCATGAAACAAGCATACATTGTGGGATTATTGGACCCTATAACTTTCCAGGCTATTTCCTGTGATCAGGAAACCTCACCTTTCACTCTGTCCGCCGGGACCCCTCCAGGCCTGGACAGTGCAAACTGTTGTTTAGACTGACAGCCTACACCAGATGGGCTTTTCTCAGCTATACCTCACTGCCCGTAGGCTCAGACATTTCGGAAAGAGAAATATATATATTTGGAAAACAACCAAGTTCAATACATACATATATATGGAACCCCACATGTATGACAGTATATGTATTTTATATACATATTAATTTATATACTTATATATTTATATATACTTATATAATCCTTAGGTATAATTTATTATATATATAAATTTATATATAATATGTGTGTGTGTGTATGTGTATGTGTGTGTGTGTGTGTGTATATATATATATACACACTAAAATAATTAAAAACTAAAACCAAAAGAACTCTTTGAAAAGACACACATCCTTTGATTTCATGTGCATTTTGGACCATGGAGAAGATGCCCCACTGAGCTTGGTGGGAGCACACCACTGCATTAGGCCCTCAGGAGTCCCCACCTATAGAAGCTCTGCAGACCTTTATGTCACAGTGTCGGCCTCCACACCCTCCTCTACCCTGTCATTCAGCCTCTGTAAATTATCTACCGGTGCCTGGCCAGCAGTTGAGCATCGACTTAGGACACAAGAGACCGCAGTTCGATTCCCGGTCAGGGCACATGCGTGGGTTGCGGGCTCGACCCCCAGCCAGAGGCTTGCAGGAGGCAGCCAATCAGTGAGGACTCTCTCACCATTCATGTTTCCATCTCTCTCTCCCTCTCCCTTCCTCTCTCTGATATCAATAAAGATATATTTTTAAAAAATTATTTACCCACATTGTTTTCTCAGACCTGGGCTCTCGCAGACTGGATTCCCTGCCTGGCATAGGCTGACTTCTCTGATGCCCACTTATTCGTTGTCTGGGCTTTGTCTGGACCTGATCCGTGCACGCCGAGCCCCTTTCTGTCCCCCAGATAACAGTGTCACTGAGCTGTGAAGCAGGGAGGGTATGAGTGAGCCCAGGCCCCGGAGCAAGACTCCTAAGTTTGCGAGCCCAGCTCTCCACTTGCTGTGAGTCTGCAGGAAAGTCATGGAACTTCCCTGTGCCTTGGTCTTCCCACCTATAAAATGGGGCTAATAGCAACTAACTGCCAATTAACAACATCGACACAGGAAATGTGCTTAGAGTGGCAAGGAGCGTTATAAATGGTGGCTGTGCTTTTCTCCCGTGATTTGCAGCGTCCGCGCGGGAGCCCTCGCCCAGCACAGGGCCCTTACTCTCTCCGTCCCTGTGTTCCCAGCGCTTAGCCTGGCGCCTCACATGGCGCAGACACGAAGGGTTGCCGAGGCACGAACACAAGCGAAGGAGGAAGGGGAGGGAAAGGGGAAAGGCTTAGCAAGGCTGGACGGGGGCACACAGGGTCCCCGGAACATGTCTGCCCTAGGAGAAGGCCGCCGAGAATGCAGCTCCTGATCTGAGGACTAGGGGTTTTGTAGGAAAAAAGCCTTCCCTGGGTTGGTTTCCCCTCGGCCCCACGGGGAGGCTGGGGGCTCGGCCAGACCTGATGCTAAGTGTAGGCCTCTTGTCAATCGATACTTGGATGGCCAGACATCAAGCCCCGCAAGCCCGGCAGGAGTGCGGGTGCGAGGACCTGGGGCTGGCCTAGCGGGGCCGAGAGGGCAGTGGCCCTGCTTCTGCTCTGTGCCCCCCATTAAGGCACAGGCTCTGAGTCTGTACCCAGCGGGGTGACCCTGGGCAGGTCGCTCCGTTGCCGCATCCATATAGTAGGAATGACCTTGTGACCTCATAAGGCGGCTGTGAATCGAATGAGCTAACCCTCACGAACCCCTAAGCCCAGCACCTGGCGCAAAATGCACTTTATTATTATCAAATGAAGCTTCTCGAAAGGGCCTTGGAGGCTGGGCTGGCGGAGCCGGGTGCAAGGGACTTTCCAGGGAAGGAGAGCAGGCGACCGCAGCGAGAGCCGGGCGCCGGCGGGGACGGGCCCGGGGGACCCTCCCCGGGCCTGGGCTGCGCTGGCTTTTCAAGCAGCGCAACCTCCGCTAACCTTAGTCTCAACACTGCGCTGAAATGTTACTCCCAGGATTTGACATCTCCTATCCTTCCTACTACTGTTTTCTCCTTTGTTGCTTTGAAAATATGAATTAATGATGAATACTAATGAGCCCCGTGACAAGGCTAGACGCCACTAGCGGTGGGAGCCTCAAGGCTCATGACATGTGCAGCGAGGGAAAGTGGAGGAAACCCGCTCCCCGGGTTCCGCGCTCGCATGGCCCAACCACTCATTTTTCCTGCCTTTCCTCCCACCCAACTCCTTTCTTTTAAAATTTTTAAAAGGATCTTCATGAAAGCCTCACAATTGAGACTTTGAACTTGTTCATAAGATTTTATGTGTCTACCTGGAGTAGACATGAAATTGCTTTTTGAAAAGTCCTCTTGCGTTTATGAAAATCTTTCTGGATGCCTCTTTAATGTTCTGTGTGCCTTTTTTTTCTTTCCTTTTATTGTCTCTGATGCCTTTTCATGGAGCTTGGGGATTTGTGAAGTAGCCAACCAGAGGGAACGTAAGTCATTGATATGGAACATGCGGTGACTTCCTCGCTGATGCCAATTTTCCCTCCATCTCCAATAAAAAAAAACAAAAAATCCCAGCAATATTTGTCTGCCGTTGGCATCAAAGACACGTTTTATGGCACGGTCTGCACCACTATCTCAACACGATGGTAAATATTTCAGCATTCCAAGGGAAGGAGAACCCAAGCAGAGCTGCACTGAGCAGGACTGGGGTACTGAACAAAGACAGAGCACCCTGCTCTCTCGGCTGAGGCTGGTCCTCACGCAGGTCCGGGGGTCAGGAGCAGCTTTAAGAAGCAAGATCCTGGGCTACCTCTCCAGCCCAAACTGCTCCTTTTGCCTGCACTCTGCAGACCAGAAGCTGGACACCAACAGCTGATAAGAAATGCCAAGAAGAGAAGGTCAGCAAGAGCCTGAGGGTCCCCCAAAGCCGATCTGGATCAGACCCTCGCTTGACCCATGCTTGGGAGGGCTCCTGTAGAAGCAGGGCTGTTTCTCTCACGACGACTCCAGTTCTGAAGACGTAGATTCAAATCCTAACTAGCATGTGACCTTGAGCCTATTGGCCACAAGACTCAGTTGGCCCATCTATAAAATGGGAATACTATTATCACCTTCTTCCTGGGGTTGTCAAAAGGATTAAATTAGATAACATTTCTAAAAGCCTGGGCATACTATCTGGTTAATGGAAAGAGCTGAATCAGCATTTGTTGTTGTTCATATACACAAACAGGTCAAGTGATAAAGGAGCCAAGCTACCCAGTGGCTCCTACTCACTGGAGAGGAAAACATTCTATCCAAGGTCCATCAGAAGCACGTGGCTTTGTGCCCAGGACCCCCTGCACACAGGACCTCTTCCAGTAGAGTTAGGATTGTTTCCACGTCACTTAAATTGTGCTTGGCAAGACTTCCTTGACTTGCTTACTCATTTCCAGTGCGGCCATTTACCAGCCCCACAAGTTTCCTGATAATTTCTTCAGCAAATAACATGTAACCAGTTAGCATGTATATTTATTCAACAACAAATTCACCCTTAACCTGCCAGTGGTTCTGGGCAGTGCTGTGCTACCGGTGGGAGAGGAGTGATATCTTGCAGAGACTCCCAGCAATCGAGGGCAGGGCAAAAGTAGGTCCACAGTTGTGAGTACGTGAAACCCAGAGTTTATTTTTGTACTATTACTTATTAATCATTGGGTTATTTACCATACAAGCAACTCTAAACCTACTTTTATCCCACCCTGTATATGAAACAGTCCCTGTCCTTGAGGAATTGACTGGCAAACGGGTGCGAATCGATGTGTAAACAAACGACACTAATAGTGATGGTTTGGTATCAAGGTGAAGAGTGTGGCTCTGAGCCAGACTTTCAAATCCGGGCTTCATCACTACATAGCCACGTGACAGTGGGCAGATCTCTTAGCCTTTCTGTGCCTCACTTTCCTCATCTATTAAGTGGGCATGAAAACCGTACCTATTTCACAGCACTGAATGAGTTAGTACATACAAAGCATTTAGAATAATGCCTGCCACACAGTGATATTATATAAACTTTACCTTTAAAAATAATAAATTAAATTTAAAACGCAGCGTGTTTACTATGGCCTGAGCTCTCTGCTAAGAGCTTTATGCTGTTATCTCACTTTGCCTTCACAAGGGTGAGGAAGGCGTGCGAACCCGGGGCAACTTTCTTGGCCTTGGCTGTAAAGGGGCTTGACGAAGTGCCTGCCTAACATTTCTTGGAAGAATTCAATGAATTAATATGTGTAGAGTAACTAGGGCTGAGCCTGCACAAAATAAGGATTTTGCAAAGGGCGGCCTGCCCGGGTTCACACTGCTAATTGATTGGGGTTGAATCATGATTTAAACCCAGGCGTGCGCTTACCACCGCGCATAGTGAGCGACTCAACAGGACGCGTACACGAGGTCTAGGTGTGGCACTGTGAGAACGTGCCTCCGAGGGCCTGCCGGGGGGCGAGGAGCACCGGCAGCGGACGACCTTCCTTCTCCCTCCCTCCCTCCCTCCCTCCCTCCTTCCCTCCCTCCCTCTTTCCTCCCTTCCCCCCTTCCTTTTCTTCCCCCCTCCCTCCCTCCCTCCTTCCTTCCCCCCTCCTTCCTCCCTTCCCCCTCCTTCCTTTTCTTCCCCCCTCCCTCCCTCCTTCCTTCCTTCCTCCCTTCCTCCTTCCTTCCTTCCTCCCTTCCTCCTTCCTTCCTTCCTTCCTTCCTCCCTCCCTCCCTCCCTCCCTCCCTCCCTCCCTCCCTCCCTCCCTTCCTTCCTTCCTTCCTTCCTTCCCTCCTTCCTTCCTTCCTTCCCCCTCCTTCCTTTTCCTCTCCCCCCTCCTCTCTCTCTTCTTCTCTCTCCCCCGCCCTCCCCTTTCCTCCCTCCCGTCTTCTTTCCTTCCTCACCCCCATCTCTGTCTCCCTCATAACAAGCAGACACTCACTTACTTTGGTTTGATGCAATAGTAATGACTCAACATACACTAAAAAGAAAAGTTACAAACTCTTGCATGTCCAGAGACACGATCGTTTATCGCAAGCCAAGATGTAGTCACACGTCACATGATCCCACAGGACTGTAACTTTGGTGATGGCTGGTCTGACTCAGCCCAAAGCCAAGAGGAAAGCAAATGTGGTTAATTAAGACTGTAGGGAATGTTTAGACTGTGTGCAACTGATAGCCCAGCCACCGTCTTCCTGTTTTCCTGGAGATGGAATTCTGCACACAACTCAAGTATTACTGTATTTCCTAAAATTCATCCAGATATTGTCAGGGAGAGACTTGAGGGGAAAGACTTAGCGCTTCTAGAATTATCTTGGTGGCAAGCTTAAAGCATGTTGACTGATGAGAAAGGACAAGTACTGATTCCCGAATTATGCTTCTATTTATACTTCAATTAACATTGAAATCAAAAGCTCTGCTCTTGCAGCAAGGGCATAGCCTTGTGTCCCTCTGTGGCCTCCATGGAACAGAGTGAAGTGGTTGGACCTGTCTGGTTAGGGGGAGACAAAAATACATAAGAGTCAATGAAGTGCAAGAGCATTGATTGAATCTTAGATTTAAATTTTTTTAAATAGAAACTCAAAAGGACATTTTTTTGAAAATTTAGAAAACTTGACTAAGAGCTGCATGTTGAATGTTACTGAATTAATGATTTTCTTAGCTATGATAAAGGTATTCTGGTGCAGGAAAATAATGTTTTTATCTTGGATGATAGCTAATAAAGGACTTAATGGGGAGAGATGTATCATGATGTTTGCAAAATATCTTTGGATGGTGTGTGTGTGTGTGTGTGTGTGTGTGTGTGTGTGTGTGTGTGTGTGTGTGGAGAGAGACCATGAGAGAGAGACACAAGATAGTAACAGTGGGTGAATCTAGATAAAACTATAATGGTCATTCATTATACTGTGTGTGTTTTTCAACTCTCCTGTGAGTGTGAAAATTTCTGAATTAAAAAATTAGTTCTTTAGAGAAAACTTTCACACAAAAAATAACAAAGAAAAAATGAAGAAATAGTCCTACGTGAACGACACAGCTTTCTTTGGCTCTGGTTTACTGCCCAATGATCTCCCCTTCTTTACATTGCCGTTTATGCAGGTGTTTTACATTCTTTTGAAGAAATTTCTTAAAATAGTCTAAAGGAGTATGATCCTCTCTGCTCTCCCCTTAATAAATGCTTCTCTTATTTCAGGTAACTCAACAAATCAGGAGACCCTCTTCTTCGCCCTCCCAAAGAGCGCTGCCATAACCAGACTGACAGTGTTTCTGAGACCAAGAGGTTGTTGACCCTGCACCTTATGAGGAGCTAAGAGATGCCCCTGAGCATGGTCCAGGCAAAGGTTTCAAACCCAACATTTCCAAAGCAGATCACCTTAGCTGAGCCAACATCCGGATGCCTCAAAGAATTCAGGTTGGAAGCACTCATCACTGACTCCCTTGAGAAACCCCATCCTCACATTGCTGAGATGTCCCAGGATGTCCTCCTGGAAGCTTGCAGAAGAAGGCATGATTTCCGTGCCACAGGCAAGAAGGCCTTGGGCAGATGATCCAGAGGAGTAAGACCAGGTAGGGTTAGACTCAAGGTCACCAATGCAAACACAAAGGAAACAGAGACACTGACCTAAAGAAGATAAGCTTGTGGAACATGTGAGCATGGTTGCCAAGTATCTACAATACTAAAATACAGAATATGAACTAGGTGATTCTCTCAGAGCCCAAAGCTCAGATGTCAGGGACAGGTCAATTCTGAGTCAAGAACACAGACAAATGTTTTTACAGGGACATGGCCAAAGATGGAATGGTGTGACGCCTCTGTAGGTAGTAAGCGCCCTGTCAAAGGAAGTAGGAAAATGAAGGTAGTGCGATCAGTGAGGCACTTTTTTAAAAATAATCGAAGCATTAGGAGGAGGGGTAAGGGGGCCTTCTCCTGCCTGGTCACATTTCCCTCTTCTTTAACCCCCTTGTGACAGAGCACTCTCCTTGAAATAGGACTGGTGGCAATAATGCTGTACCCCAAAGACCTTGCTCTCTGCATGGGCTGTGTCCTTCACTATTGGAAATAGCTTGAAGCAGACCCTTTGAAGGCTGTCACCTGGCACAGCAGGGTGGGAACAGGAGGCTGAGGTGCTTCTTGGGAGCCTTCTAACCCTCAACGTTGGTCTTTGTGCATCAGCTCCCTGATCACCAGGTACCCTAGACAGCCGGCTGAAATGAATTCAGAGGCTCTCAAGCTCCCAGCAGGGAAACCTTGGAGCCCTGTTGTTGGAAATAGCTCCCAACCTGCACCCCAGGAAGGTATTTTTAGGTTCTGTCTTGAAGACACAGAAACTTTCATACATTTCAGCTTCTTTGTCTGGAGTCACTGCAACCCCAGACATGTCATTGAAATGGGGTATAATTGTGGTCTCCTCCACCCACCAATCTGAGTGAGTCTGAAAGAGCTTCCTGCTGTGCGGAGAGAGCATGGAGAGCCTTTTCTGGCAGGGGAAAGTCAAAATGGATTTTTCAAAATAATAATATGTTGATCAAGAGGAGAAAAAACTATCGAGGAGAGGGAGCTTTGCTTTCGGGTTGATGTGGAGAGAAAGGTTACCTATTATTTTGAAACCTGGCCTAATTCTCTTTCACAAGCTGCAAATTCAAGCTTGGGGGAGCTAACGTCTCAGATTTGAGGTTAAGCAATACAGATGCTTGGAATCGTCTGGGTTAGCTCAGTGGCTGTTATTAATATGAGGCTCTCTGAGGAATAATTATAACTGTCAGTCACTGGGCATAGCCTCACATTAAAAGGAGAAATAGGAGAGAAACCAAAATGATGCAAGGCAGATACATGGAATTGACAAGAGGATTCCGATAGTGCACAGGAGCTGGGAGAAGCCATGTTCGAGTCCCAAGGGGGTCTGGCCACCATCTCAGGCCCACCATGGGGCAGGTCAACAAGGCAACCCAAGAGCTATGTTTTCTGGGAGCTCAGGAGAACCATCTTGAAGGCTGATGTTCTAACTGTGGGGCCAGTGATCCATCCCAAAGGTCACAGAAGTTATCAGGTCCCTACAGCCCACAGGACCATTGGAAGTGACATTAATCAAATCACCCCCAATAGCTTTACATCTCCCTACACCCATTACGCGTGGGTGTGGACCTGAGACAGCAAAGAAAAGCTGGCTGCCGTGAAGGGGGCCTGTCAGGTTGGGTTAAACAGATGATGTGCCTTTTTCATATGAGTGAAAGAGTAAATCATTTGCCCACAAGGCCCAAAAAAGACATCACCAATCATCCATTTTCTAAGTTTAACTTGATAGGCAAACAAACACCCTACTCGAGAATGAGATTGGAGGCGGCTCGGAGCAGAGCGTCCCGTGGGATTGCTGCCCTCGGGAGTCCTGCAGCCATTGAAAGCCAGGCTCAGTTTACGTGGACCGGAGACAGGACAGGCTGTGTAATTTCCAGGGCCTGGTGCAAAATGAAAATGTAGAACCCTTGCTCAAAAATAATTATGAATTTTAAGATGGCAACAGCAGGGCATTAAACCAAGTGCCGGGTCCTTCGGAGAGCAGCCACCTGCCCACGAAGCTCTCTCTGATTTGAGAGCCAGTCCCTCCCTGGCAGCCTCTGCGCTCAGGAGCAGGAGGAGATGGGGATCTAATTCGAGCCACAAAGAGACTCTTCAGAGGCTACTGGAATAACTGGTAAGGCAAAGGCCAAAGGGACTTTTGAATAATAGGAGGTGATCGAGAAGAGAAGCATCTGTTGGGGGGGCTCCGGATGGGCATTTACCTGACGGTTAGGTTACACCTCCAGAAGATTCTGCTGCTTTCCAAGGCTCACTATTTATTACAAGGCATTTAATCCAGAAATCACCTGATCTTAGTCAAATTTCGTATTTCACACACACACACACTCCCAAACCTATACTTGCCGACACCGATTGACATAGTAGCTATGTCATGGGTTTGGTACTCAGGGCTCGCATCTCTCTGACCTTCGTAACAATGCTCTAAAGAAGGGAGCACAGTTATCTCTGGTTTAAAGATGGGGGACCTGAGGCTCCCTGGGGTTAGCGATCTGGCTCAAAGGCTTACGGCTGCTGAGTGCGCAGACCCTGAGTTCGGCGTTCTGACCCGGATTCTTCACCATTAGACCGCACTCCCTGCTTTGGGATTCACCGTCTCACTTTCTGTGACAACTCTATGTCCCACTTGACAATCAAGGGGCGAGAGCCACTCTGAAAGTCCCTTGGAAAATTCCTGTGTGAGTCGGACCCAAGCTTAGTCTCAACTCCCCGCTCCAGGACTGAACAAAAGGAAGGTGAAAGGACGCAGCCCCAAGCCCTTCAGTATTCATAGGGCCACAGGCTGAGGGCCCGGAGCTGGGGGGACCTGGGCATGTCACATGACCCGCACCCTCTGGCAGGGTAGGAGCGGAGCCAGGCCACTGGACCAAGAATAACAAATTGCAAAGCCTGGGGAAGAGACCACCACACAAATACCTGTAAAACCTTTTAGATTCAAATTGTGTTTTGCAATAGCCAGAATTCAAAAAAAAAAAAAAAAATTTAGGGGGGCCCAACAGGCTGTAAAATTTGAGAACGGAGCAGAGAAGCCGTTTCATGCTGACTTTTATAAAAAGCAGAAAAGCGTAGAGGGCAAGTTAATTAAGGCGCAGCTGAGTTGCCGAGCGAACGCGGCCTGTCACTAGGAGGGAACTGCGCTGCGCCGGACGTGAGCGGCTGGTTCCTGTCCCTCCGTGTCCCCCGGAAGATTAGGGAATCAGGAAAAAGGCCCAGAATTCACCAGCCACTCTCTTTTATGAAAGGATCTATTTTTTAGCTTTACTTAAGGAGGTACAATTAACAAATGAAATTGTAAGATTATTTAAAATGTACAACGTGATGATTTGATATATGTGTATATTATGAAAGGATTCCCCACATCAAGTTAATTAGCACATCCATCACCTCACTTACTTACTGTTTTGTTTTGGGTTTTGGTGAAAACATTTAAGTTCTACTCCCAGCACCTTTTAGTTCCACACTAGTGTCATCAACTATGGTCACCATGTTATACATCAGGTCCTCAGACCTTGTTCATCCAATCTCTGAAAGTCTGTGCCCTTTTACCAACCTCTTCCTAGTTCCCTGGAGACCACTTTTCTCCTCTGTTTCTATGCATTCAACTTTGTTTCCCCCCTTTTTTTTTTATTTGAAAGGAACTGTTTTATTAATAATCTGTAAGGCCAAGCAAAAGCCAAGTCAGTATTAACGGGGAAGCTGGAGGAACCTGCAGGGGCTCCGCTCCTACCAGGAGTGTGACGTCTTCCCCACCACCTTACTGGAATTCCCGTCTGCCTTGGATATTTATGTCAAAGAGCTTCTCAGAGGCAGGAATTACTGTTTTATTCGCCTTTGTGTCCTTTTGGGCTCTACCTGCCACACAGAAGCTCAGTAAGCTGAACTGACAGCAGGTAGGTTAGTGAGAGAAAAGTGTTTACTTGGGATCCAACCAGTTCCATTTCTTCAAATCTTGCTCTCTACATATTTTAACTTTTACTTATAGACTGAAAAGAGCTGTTTGCGATTTTTAGGGACTGTTACTGTTATTTTAATGAAGCGTTATGCAACAGAGAATAAAAGAAAGAAAGCTGTACTGCATTGTATGCTCTTCCGACATCCCCGACGGTCCACACCCTGAGAAAACCGTCTCCGGAACCAGGTGACCCCATTTCCCCGACAGCTGCTTCTGCAACGTCAAGCCTGGCTCTGTCCAGGCCACGTCTGCTCTCTGCCATGCATGCTTTAAACACCCCCCAAAGGAAACACAGTAAATGAGAACAGATGCCATCACTATCCTTCATTCAGGTCCCAGGAGACTTAAAAGATGTTGAGTAAAAATTATGTGTTAATTAAATTAACACTTAGAGTCAGAGACCCTGCTCTACAATTGTGTGTGTTCCTGTTGGTCCCAATAAAGCTCCTGGCTTCGCCCACTTTTATTAAGCATCTATTGTGTGAGATTTGGGTTGTCTCTTCCCAAGTTGGTGAATTTCTTAGCACTCATGCTCAGCGATTCCAAACGAGTTCTGTCCTTCAGGCTGGTGATGGCCTGCTAAACACTTTCCGCCCAGAAAACTGCGGGGACAACCAGGAGCAGGATCCGAACAGGTGCCTGGTTTCACCCCTTCAGGTACCCCTTCCCCCACCAGTGACTGTTGGGTCCTCCCAACCCTTATTTTTCCATTCCAGTTACGGAGGGTGCCGCCAAAAGGGGAAGAAAACAGGGAGCGTGAAGAGAGGGCATCCAGCGTGTACGACTTAGTGTCAGGCTGCACAGGAGAGTTACAGTTAAAGTCCAATAGGACAGATAACTATAAAATCAGGCTGGTCCCTTTCCACACGGGAGGGAAACATAATGTTGTCGTCCAACCCAAGCTTTTTAAAACATTTTTTGTAAATTGAAATTACAGTTTTATTTGAAGCTATTTTCAAAGGTCCACTAATTAACAATCGGAAGCCACGCCAATGCAAGAAATGCCATAAAAGGTGTTCGATTTAATGATCACCGAGGACCATAATTAACAGATGATGTTATCTGAATAGCAAATGCTCTAAATTCATGTTTGTTTGTTTTATTGAAAATAAACAAATTCAGGAGCAAAAAAAAAAAAAAGAAAGAAAAGATATGTGCAAAATGTAATGATAATAGTTGACTTCTAAACAGCCGAGGAAATTATAGTCATCATGTGCGGGGAAAGAACAAACACCTCTTAATTGCGTTTCATTATAACGTACCTTTCTCTGCTCGGTTGTATATATTAATTATGAAAATCGCGTTGCCGAGCAGAGCGGCTCCACAATGCCTTCCCCCCCTTGCGCCCTGAATTCCGTCTGAAGCAGAACCGGAGAACAATGTCGTCTGTCATCCGCAGAAAGAGCTTTCAAAGACAAAATCATAAAAAGAATGAAAGGCTATTATACAGAAAGAAAAAAATGCTTTGATTTCGCAGATTTCCACTTATTAATGTTTAAGGTTATCTGTTCTTCTAGAGAAGCGTCTTCTCATATTGTTTGGTATGTGTACGTTGGGGTAGCTCCGCTGTCTGATAACCGTATCGCATGGCACGTGGCTGCGCAGGTGACTATTAACGGGGGGGGGGGGGGGGGGCGGGGGGGGAGCCAGCGAGACTAGGGGAAGACGCCGAGCAGGGCTTGAAGGGTTTTCTGAGAGGAGGCAAAGTAGGAAAGCGCTGGGTTGGACTGGAGGCCGCTGCTTGGCCAGGATGGCCGGTCACCCCGTGCCTCCGGGGGGTGATGGAGCTGGCGGGCTTGTCCGGCAATAAGAAAGGTGCTCGGCGCAGGCACGAGGAGGACTCTCCGGCGGCCAGTGTCTTGAGACGGCAGAAAGGGACGAGCAGCGTGGGACCCAGAATTCTGCCGAGCCAGGTGAGGCCCATCTGCCTGACGGAGGGTGAGGTGCGATCAGAGAGAGCGAGGGGTGTCCCCTGGGCTCCGGGGGACGTATGTGCGTCATCGCAGCTGCCGGGCCAGGGGCCCCCCAGGTGCCAGATTCTCGGCTGGCTCTGTAACCTCGAAAAGCTGAAGAGCCGCTGCTCAGCCCTTTGCATTCAATGAGTGGTCCACGGACCAGCAGCACTGGCGTCACCCGGCTGCTTCTGGGAAATGCAGAATCTCGGGTCCCACCTCAGACCTGCAGAATCCGAACTGGCATTTAAGCGACATCCCCAGGTGGCCCACGTGCTCTTTCGAGTGTGAGATGTGCTGGTGCGGTTGACACGATGATGACAATCCATGGCCACCCTGGCGCTCAGGAGCCTGAGCTGTGACTGTGGACCACACAGGCCCGGGTCCAGTCCTGGACTCTGCCATCGGCCGACTGCATGATCTCAGCCCCTAGGAGGCGGCCACAGTGCCTTCCTCACATGAGCGCTGTGAAAGTTAGATGAGATTAATAGCAATTACTATTTCCTGAATTTTTGCCAGATTCTGGAAATTGCCCAAATCATCCAAAATGGTTCATTTTGCCCACCAGGGGACATTTGGCAATGTCTGGACACATTTTTTACTGTCGTGACTTGGGCAGGTGGTGTTCCTGGCATCGAGTGGGTAGAGACCAGGGTTGCTGCTAAACATCCCACAGAGGACAGGACAGCCCCCCATGAAAAGGGGTATCCGACACGACCATCTCGATAGTGCTGAGGCTGAAGAACTCTGGTCTAAAAGTCAGGACAGGGAAAACTGACGAGGTCAGGTCTTAAGCCAGCCTCTGGGTCCTGTGAGTCTTTGAGACACTCCTTGTCACTTTCACATTAAATTGGAAAAGCAAAAGAGAACTGCCACCTCCAACATGCCAAAAACCTAAATGACAGAACATCTCTGGTAGCAGTATGTTCGCTGATATATCTCTTAGGACAAGAGAAGCTAAGGAGAAAGTAAGCCAATGGGACTGCATCAAAATAAAAAGCTTCTGCACAGCAAAGGAAACCATCAACAAAAGGAAAAGGGAGCCCACTGTGTGGGAGAACACACTTGCCAGCGACACATCTGATAAAGGCTTAATATTCAAATACATAAGGAACTCATACAACTTAACAACAGGAAGACAAACAATCCAATTAAAAAATGGGCAAAGGGCCTGAATAGACACTTCTCCAAAGAGGACATACAGAGGCCAAGAGACATATGAAAAAATGCTCAACCTCACTAATCATCAGAGATGCAAATTAAAATGACAATGGATATCACCTCACCCCTGTCAGAATGGCTCCATCAACAAATCAACAAATGACAGTGCTGGCGAGGGTGTGGGGAAAGGGGACCTGGTGCACTGCTGGGGGGAGTGCAGACTGGGGCAGCCACTGTGGACAACAGTATGGAGGGTCCTCAAAAAATTAAATATGGAGCTGCCATTTGACCCAGTGATCCCACTTCTAGGAATATGTCCTAAGAATCTGGAAACACCAATCACAAAGAACTTACGCACCCCTATGCTCATAGCAGCGCAGTTTACAACAGCTAAGATCTGGAAACAGCCCAAGTGCCCATCAGTAGATGAGTGGATAAAAAAGCTGTGGGACATTCACACCATGGAATACTACGCAGCTGTAAAGAAGAAGGGTCTCTCACCCTTTAGACAGCATGCATGGAACTGGAGTGTATTATGCTAAGAGAAATAAGCCAGTCAGAGAAAGACAAATATCACATGATCTCACTCATATGTGGAATCTAATGAACAAAATAAACTGACAAACAAAATAGATCCAGAGGCATGGAAGCATGGAACAGACTGAGGGAGCTCACAGGGAAGGTGGGGGTGGGGAGAGATGAATCAAAAAAGTTATATGCATAAATGCATAAATACATATCCCAGGGACGCAGTCAATAGCATTCGGAAGGCCTGGGGGTGGGGTGGATGCCAAGTAGAGGAATTAATGGGGCAGGAAAGGGGGGACATCTGTAATGCTTTCCACAGTAAAGATAAATTTTAAAAAATAAAATAAAAAGGAAAAAAAAAAACCTGAGTGAGTGTCTCGCAGGGATTGTACCCCTGCAGAGAAGGCAGATCAAACTTAAAATTAGCCCCCCCCCATTCTGTCACCCTTATCTCAGCACCCTGTGTATTTCCTTTAAAGTACCCTTCTTGCTTGGTAATTACTGTTCAATTATTATTTCCTTGATTCTGCTCTGCCTTCATCGGAGATCTTGACAGGAAACCTTTCGTCTGCCTGGACCCCTCATGCCTAGCCCTGTGCCTGGCACAGTTGGAAGCTTCCAATGTATTTGTTCAGCGAATACAGTTAGGCCAGGCTTGCCTCATAGATATGGGTGAGACACACCAGGCAACCTGTTCTCCTGGTCCCTCGATCTCTTTTTAAAGACTTGAATCAAAAATAGAATAAAGCCTTCAGTTTGGGCTTATTTTGGAATCCCATAAGGATTCTCAGAAATGAGATATTTTAAAAAAAAAGGAAAGGAAAGTATACAGATGCGCTCTCACGCATAAGCAGCACAGAGTGTGGTTACACCAGCAGGCTTAGTGCCTCTATTTTTTCATGAAAGGGAGGAAGACTGGGGTCAGGTTGAACTGGATCCAGATTAGCATCACCGTTTACTCACTCTGGGCCTTTAGCAAGTCACCCAAAGCCTGGGTGCGCTCACTTTCTAGTCATCAGAACAACTCCGGAGAAACTCTGAGAAAGAAAGGAGATCACACAATCATTCAACAAATACTGACCGTGGACCTACTATGTGTAGAGCACTGCGTAAGTGCAAACGCATGTAAACCACGTGGCACAGTGTCTGGCATGGAGCGTGTGGCACGAGCCACAGTGACCACGTGCGCTGCAGGCCCTCAGGACAGGCTGGGTTCATGCAGCGCCGGCAGGAGTCGCAGCCTCTGGCAGCTCGTCATCAAAGAGCAACGATGCCCTGAGGATCATGAGATCTGGGGGCCCAATGTTTCCTTAGTAACAAGAACCAAAAAAATGGTTTGTCGGCAAACTAAAGTGTCCTTTGCCAAAATTAGGCTGGAGGGACGTGTCAGAGTCGTCTGGGAAAATAAATGGCTGCTTTAGGAAATGAAAGAGCATGTTCGTGACAGGTGATCACTGTGTTAGCTACGGCACCTGAAAAGTAGACCCAAACGAATTCTCCAAGGAAATGGAGGATAATTTCAGAAACTGGGAAAGCCCATGCGATAGGATCATTTTTCTAACATTAAAATTACATCAATTTATGGAAGATATAAAAGAAGTTTATGCATGTATAATGCCTATGTGAAAATCTAGTTCCTTATCCAATAACATAATAAAATTATATTACAGTAGTTGAATATTTGTTCTGTTTATTTTTGTCTCAAATCTTCTTTAATACTTCTAAGTTGTCTCCCCGGTTAAAAAATAATACCTATAATAATAATTAAATACTTTAGTGCTAGATGAATGACTAAGTATTTTCCAATTTTGGAAAAAAAAAAAAATACTCTAAGAAAGGTCCCAGAAGAGGGGAAAATGAATGAAACACATTGGAAAAATTAAATATGGCCAGTGGGTAAACTGCAATTACCTCGCGCCTAACAGTTTGAAGCAGAATGTTATGCAGATGGTGCTTTGCTTGCTGAGCTGTAGAGAAGGAAGCAGGTAGCTTTATCTGGGAGGGAAACAAGGAGAGGCTTGTCCTTTGAAAGCAAGGACTCACCGGGTATATTTGCCTCTATTCTCAAGCTTGATTCCTCTTAGTACAACCGGATCCTGGGCTAAGGCTGCTCTCAACAGAGTCAATCTCAGTGTTCAGATGCTCATGCGCTGGGGTCAGAAAGTCTGGGCTCCAAATCCCTGTTTCCCTTCTTCCTTGCTGTGTGAGTTTGGGCAAGATGCTTAAGGTGTCTGAACTTCCATGCTGTCATCTGTAAAATGGAAAGAGTATTCCCTGTCCACAGGGCTTTTTTAAGGATTAAATTATTACATTATTAAATTAAATGTCTGTGTACCACACCTAACACTAAGTGCTCAGTAAGCATCTGTTCATTGTGACATTAATACCACTACTCTGAGCTCAGTGAGTGTCTGTCTGTTCATGGTGGTCTTCCTACCACTGTTCTGACAGGTTGCTCGCTCCGCTAGCCGGGTCAAGGACAGGAGTTTGGGGTGTGAGTTCTTTTGGTTTTACCCTCCAAGCCCAAACTCAAACTCCCAACCTCTGAGTCCTTCCCATTGCTAATCACTGCTCTCCGCTCTGTGACAGGCGTGTCTTTCCTGTTTGGTAGTTGATGAATCAATCTAGAGATGCTTTTGTAAGGCAGTGGTTTGGGGGTCGCTGAAGTGGCAGATGGAATGTGTGACCCGGACAGCTCCCCTGGGCAGGAGGAGTGGGATTTGATGCCCTTAACCACAGGACGTTCCCAGGGGGTGCCCGTTTCCCTGACCCCAACCTACCCAGGATGACCGTCTAGTAACCTGGGTAGATGCCTGCCCAGCCTTAGTTCTAGTTTCCATGATAATGGTTGTTTGGGGCCAACGTCTCAACAATCCTGGTTTGCTATCCACACCATTACGGCCCAGTCCCCATCCTGTGCTGCTGTCCCTTGTCCCTCTCTGCTGTTATCTCTGTTCAGAATGTATCTTTATCCCATGTCACCAAAGTCTTGCCTTCTAAAGGGCAGAGCTAGTTCTCTGAGAAGCATATTCCTGGTGAGGACTCAATATCCAACCGAAGTTTATTGAACAGCCTCTTGGTAGAAAGCATAAGACTTTAAGGCGGAATTCCCAAAATTAAGCTGCAGTTCAGGGTGACCATTAAGTGCCTACTGGGTGCCAAGCACGGTTCTGGAGGCCGGGCAGGGTAAAGGGTATAAATACTTGCAAGTGCCATCTGGACTCCAAGGAGCTCAGAATGGAGTTGGGGGGAATGAACTCGTTTAGCTCTCATTAGGATGCTGGAAAAATTAATAAGGGGCTAATCAGGGTGTAATCAAAGCCTGGAGCCTTTACCAAGGAGGAGGCATTCTGACCATAGGGGCAGGTGAGGGAGTAAAGGGGGTCAGGACCAACGAGGAACGAGCAGTTTTTGAGCTGGGCATTGCAGAGTAAGTTTTAATGGACGAAACAAATGAAGAAATGGCACCCAGAGCTAAGACAAGAGCAGAGCCAAGGGTGGCAAGAGCACTGATTCTCTGGGGGAAGTCAATAGGAAATACAGCCCCTGGGTTAGTAATGAGTCATGCTAATAATGCTATTGAGCACCTAGAGCCTTCTAGACTCTATACCTTGCTAATGACAGTGCACCTCAGTTAGGATGCATTGAGGACTCACTGCGCTGGGCGCTGTGCTAAGCATTTATCATGAATTCACATCACGAGGTAAATTACAAGTTATCTGTTAGAAACTTGTTTTCCTGTTCTGCTTCTGAGCATGTTTGTGACACACCGAAAGGTTATTTGGCCGGGCAGTAAGCAAATGCATGAGCTTTCAACCCAGCGCCAAACGTCCACGACCCTGGACAAGCTCCTCGCGCCTCCCGATGTTCAGTGTCCTCACCTGTAAAGTGAAATGCAGCTAAGTTGGTGGCGGCACAGGGCTCGGCTGTGGCAAGCGCCCCACGCGTGCTAAGGATCGTCAGCTCCCGCCGCCGGCAGCTTACCGAGGCCGGCATGGCCATCCTGAGGACACGGCAGAGGCTTCATTTGCGTGTTTCCTGCCACCTGGCAGGTTGTCGTTTTCCCAGATCTTCAGCCGAAGGTTGTACCTGATGGCTTGAATGTTACTTCCTGCTCTAAAATGTTCATTTTTCTTTTTTTAAAATTACAGCTGACATTCAATATTATATTAGTTTCAGGTATACAGGATGATGGTTAGACGTTTATATAATTTATGAAGTAATCTCCCCGATATGCCTAGTACTCGCCTGGCACCATACACGGTTATTACAATATTAGTGACTATATTCCCTGGGCTGTGCTTTACATCCCGGTGACTATTTTGTACCTGCCAATTTGTACTTCGTAATCCATTTATCTTTTTCTCCCAGCCCCCCATCTGTGAAATGCTCATCTTTCAATGCCTCACTCAAGCAGGCCTCTCCAGGGAGCCTCGCCACCACTTCAACCCACAGAGTCCGTCCCCTCTAGGACCACCCTGCCCGCTGTCGCTCCCCTGGGGCGCCTCCCTAGCAGGTCCTCTGAGCCCTCAGATTGCCTTGGGGTGGGGTGGGGGTGCCAGGAAGCCCTCAGCAGGGCGCTGGTCCATCCGCAAACCCACACCCAGCCCGTGGGCCACCTCTCATCCGTCCCCTGCCCCTTTCCCCCCAGGCTCCGCGTCAGGCCCACGTCCCGCGCTCACACCACCTTCCTCCGGAGCCCTTCACTGTTCAGCTAACAACCTGCCACAACCCACCTTTCATTGTCTCTTCATTCGCTCTCTCTGCATCTTAAGATGTTTGGGGTTTGGTTCTTTAAAAAAAATTTCATCAAGTATTTAAATCAATCTCTCTCCTCTTTATTGAGAGAAACCCAAGCCCTCTGATTAACTTTTCAATCAAAGCTGCCTGCAGCACGCACGCTGGTGCAGGAGGCAGAGGCGGCCCTGGCTCCGGGCGGCGCTCGCTGCCGGCTCCCCCAGCATCCGGGCTGCCCCTCCTGACGCACAGGACAGGCCAGGCTGGGCCTCGGCTTCCTTACTCCAGCTGCCTGGTGACAGAGTCTCTTACAGAACCTGATTCTACTGCATGCGTTTTGATTCGCTGGAATTTCTGCAGAACACCTACGATGTGCAGGGTTTGAGCCAGAAGCTGCACATTTCTTTCCTACTCTTGAAACATTTCAGAGGCTGATTACTGTGTGGCCTGATTTCTTTTCTTCCAGGATCTAGAATTCAAAGATAACCCAATGCAGTCCAGGGGACAGAGAGAGAAACAGAAGGACATCTGTTCTAGGCCGTGGGATTCAGGAAGGAGGGCCGGGCGTGGGAAGCATCCCTGCCTCCCGGCATCCCTCCCTCCTGGCTCCCGGTCTCACCAGGGCTGCTTTGGAGCCCGGTGTGCTTCCCATCCCCTCAGAATGGCTGTCTGGATTGTAAACTTCGGGAAGGGAGGACCCGGAATGGTTAGGGTTAAGCAAATGGTTAGCACGATATTGGTTCACTATTTTCCCTGCAGACAGCAGACTTTCTACAACCAGGAGTCTGTTGCCCTTTGGGATCTTGGGTGACTTACTGACCCTTCCCGGGACTCAGCTTTTCCTTCAGTAAAATGAGGGGATTTACTCTGAGCTCCTCCCCTAAGCAGCTGTGTGACCTTCCGGGTCCCCACCACTCGTTGCGTCCTATGATGCTTCAGTGACAGGGTCTAAGCTCCTTTCGCCCATTAACACCTAGTGTTGCGCTGGTTGGGGCACGGGTGAAGCCAGAGAAACTGGGAAAGGAGCTGGCCATCCAGAGGTCTCCACTGGGAGCCTGGGATCTGGGAGCGAATCCTTCAGGTCCCAGGAGAGCAGTGACACTCACTCCTGAAAGGCACCCTGGCGCTTCTTGCCAAACAGCTTCGTGTTACCTGCCCGCTACAGTGCCAGGAGCCTTTTGTCAAAAAAGGGACAGAAGAACTTCTGAGGACAACCCCCAGGTTCTCCTGGACTCGAGTTTCCATCTTCACATTCATTTCTATTCTCATTTTTTAGTTTCCTTCTCATCGGACAGAATGAAATACCAAACACCAGGTTCAGGTCTTCTCAAGTCCAATCGCCCCAATGCTTTGTTTCCAACTTATATAAAAGTTTAAATTTCCTCTCCCCCTGCTCCAATTTCTGCCAACACGGTCATCAGAGATGAAACTTTTGGAGATAATTAACATATCGGATATCGGTAATCAGCCTAATGATGTATTTCTTGGATTGTGCCTCTCTGGTTAGATGTTATTAACCACGAATATTATTCATGTCTTCTGAAATATTCCTGTTGGTGGCTATTTTTATGCTTGAAGGGTTCCAGCTAAAAGTCCTCGGCTGTGGAGGAGCCCTTCCCCCGCCCTCCCTGCGAGAGGCGAGATTGGATCGAGTCTTGTAGAACAGGGTTAACCTTCAGGGGAAACAGCATTAAGGGAAGTAATTATCCATTCACACTGAGCTGGCTACAAAGAAAGTGAGAAAATCACCTTCTCAGAACTCACATGAAAAACATAATGTAGTTAATATTAAATAAAGGAATTGGGCAACCTCGCCGCTTTTTACAGTGTGTTCTGATGTGTCCTTGATCGGGGCCTGTTTTGTTTATGATTAATGAATGACTCACCTTGGGCCGTGTTCCGTTCAATGCATACCTCATTATGAATTTGAAGAGGTCATTTGTTCTTTGGATTTAAAACAGAAAAACCTCTTTGTACATTGAGAAGTTTAAGCGCCTGATATTGGTACAAAATTAGCACAAAGGGAACTGAGAGCATTTGCTTGGGGCTGTTTGTTGATGCGGTTGTTTGTTTTGAAAACTTTTTAACTTTTGGAATTTGGAGAGAAATTCTAAGCCTGGGCTCTCACGTCCAGGGGATCCTAGCGTCACGGGGCTCGAGCCCAGCGTACCTTTGGCCCCAGCCGCGCCCTGTGGGTGCCGTGCGTCAGAGGGGCTTCGGGTTGGTAGGGCGGTGGGCGAGGGCAAGGGGGCCAGGCTGCCCCAGGAGGAGCAGGTGCAGGGGAATTAAAAGGCGCAAAACCAAACCAGAAGGGAACACAGCCTGAGGCCCAAGCGCTCCCAGAGGATCGGTTCTTCCTCTTCCGTCCACACTGCCCACCTGACTCTCCGTTAATCCTTCTTGTCCTCTTTAAAGTTGCCCATGAAGTTCATTTTTTTATTTAATTTCACTCCCATTTAAATGTCAGAATGAGCAGGAGTTTGCCGTGTGATTTGCCAGAAGCCAGCTTAGGTGCAGAAGGTCGTAATGGGAAAGTAAAACAGCATGCCTGGGTTTCCTGAAGGTTCCTGACAAAGCCCCCTGACAAGGGACACGCCCGTTTCTCTTTATTACTGTCCCTAGGCACAGGCAGGCGACCCGAGGAAGGCGGGTGAGAGAGACGCCAACACCGAGGGCTCTGCGGGCACAGATCATATTCTTTAATACAGGTGGGGAGCGCTACCTGAGAGGGCACTTGTGTATCGGAGCCCATACCCTACTTTGGGCACAGGACACATCGATAGTCCCGGCATTTCCAGCGGCACTCCCACGTGTGACTTACACCTGGGGCCCCACGGTGGCCCAGGGAGGGGTCTTTCCACAGGGCATGTGTGTCCTCTTGTGCATTCACACGAGGACGCGTCACCCAGAAATGAAGGCATGGGCATGAACAGAGCTTAGCGGTTGACCAGGGAGGCCGGCTCCTCGGCAGACATAGTTCACTGGTCACCTAACCAACTTTATTTTCAGTCAAGTTACTTCTTTCTGTGTGAGAGAAACCAGTCCTTTGATCACAGCCATTACGATGGGATTGAATAACAGCAAGTCCCGGGCCCTGAGCATTACTCCTGGCTGTGTCACTAAATAGCTGTGTGACCTTGGGCAGACCGTTTCCCCACGCTGGGCTCCATCGCTCCAAAATGAAAGCTCGACTAAATGGCCTTTAAATTGTTTCTTACCATCGATGCTCCATTTTTTTTTTCTAGAAACAATACCCCTCCTCTCTACCTGCTCTGATTCTGTGCCAGAAGCCAACGTGCGAGTAGCTGGCCAAGGGAGGCAGCGCCTCCCCTTGCAAGTGCCCTCCTGGTGAAGTGGTCTTGCTCTTTCACAAGCTGAACGCTCAGGATCAGTGTTTTGTCTTTTTCCACAATCTCTGTTTGCCTCAGAGATGCGAAGCACCTTCCAGACTCTAAATACATGCGGTTCTCTTGGTCACTGTCATTGACCATCATGACCCAGCAGGAGACTGGCCACTTCAACCGCAAACAGACAAACAAACACCCTATTTTTACAACTAGAAATAGAGGCGTCTTTTATCTTCTGACCTCAACAGTGAAGAGAGGATCGCTGGACTTGTCTGGTGGGAGAGGAAAACAGCACGATCTCCCCAAAGAAATTTTCATACAACTTGGCAATCCCGAAAACAGGGTGAACTTCCAAGAGATTTAACAAAATTCCATAGGAAAATGTCCTCCTATTCCAACATTTAAAAAAGACTCAGGATCTAAACAGCAGTACTGATCTGTTATTTAACATATTGCAAAATCAGAGAATTTGAATGGAGCAAAAAACCATTTTTTTTTAATCCTCCCCAGAGGATATTTTTTCCATTGATATCTTTTAGAGACAGTGGAAGGGAGGGAGGAGGGGGAGAGAGGAAGAGAGAGACACATCGATTGGTTGGCCCCCACACCTGCCCCAACTGGGGCCTGGGATGGAACGTGCAACTGAGATATGTGCCCTTGACCCAGGAATTGAACCCTCAACCCTTCAGTGCTCAGGCCAATGCTCTAACCACTTAGCCACATTGGCCAAGGCAAATTTTTCCCCCCAGATAATCACTCTGCTCTCTCTCTAAAAAAAGGCTCCCACCAGTTTGAGAAAATAGGGAAGGAGCCCAAAGGTACTTTGGGAATCAGTTTTAGTATATGTGACACTGGTAGCCAATATCTATGTGTTTTAGCCTGGAAGCTAACCAAGCCAGCTTGGATATACTGAGGCAACCAAAAAACAAAACCCTGACTGCATGTGCTTTTCCTCTTCGTGGTCACAGGACAGCTGCTGCCACCTCCAGAAGCCCCACCCAGTGACTTTTTTTACATCTCGTTGGCCAGAACTTCCTCTGCCCCACGGACCCGCAAGGACATTATAGAAGGTCCCTGGGAAGACAGGTTGACCAGGGAGGAGGGGTGCAGAGGCCCATCTGTATCTGTCGCACTTGCCCGACATCTCACGGCCAGTGAGTGTCAGCTCTCAAGGGACCCTTGGCGATATTTCTCGCTTTCGTTAACACCAGTGCGTCGCCTAATGTGTTTATTTCCCAGGAACCCCAAGCTGGAGGGCCTGGCCACTTCTCTCCTTACAGGGTTTGCTTTAGCTTTTATTCGAGGTTTCTGAGGTATGGGGCGATTCTGCGGTGTCTGATCTTACTGCCCCCCCGTAAAGACGGCTGTGGGGGGCAACTGCAGGGACTGTCCATCGGGGGGGAGCCAGGGCAGGAAGAAGGGGGGTGACAGCAGGAAGGGTGCCCTCCCTTGAGCAGGGCAGTCTCCAGAGAGGACTTTCCCCAACCTGCATTTACTGTATTTTGGCTTTTGCTAGTAACACCCCCCTTTCTTTTGAACAATTGCACTATCCTCCTTTCAGTCCATGGAATTCAGGGTGAACAGCCCCGTCTCCAGACTCCAAAGGTGTCGTGTGACCTAGACCTGGCCAGTCAATCCATGCAGAGCCCTCTCTCCAAAGAGTGTTTCACTGCGTTCAGGCTGCTAGAACAAAACACCATGGGCTGGGTGGCTTATAAACAATAGACATTTATTTCTCACGGTTCTGGGGGCTGGAAGTCCAAGACGAGGGTGCCAGCTTGATCAGCCCTCTCATGGGTGCAGACCACAGGCTTCGGCTGGTGTCGTCACGCGGTGAAGGGCAGAGAAAGGGCGTAGCCCTGTGGGGACTCTTACCAGGGCAGCAATCCATTCATGAGAGCGCCACCCAGGGACCTCACCTCATCCTCAATACCTGCCAAGGCCCCCACCCACCCAGTGCCGCCACATTGTGGAGTAGGGTTTTAACATGTGAATTTGGGGGCACACACGAACATTCAGTCCATAGAGAGAGTTGATGTGATTACATGAACTCAGGAGAATTTTCCACGGACCTTTGCTGGAACTATTGAGAGGAAATGTCCTCTCTCCCCGGGAATGCTGGACTAATATAATATAATAATAAATATAATATTTATAATTAATATAATATAATATAATATAATATAACCTGTATCTTCTGCTACTGACCATGATAGTGAAGAGCCTGGCTGAAGAGAGAACACAGGAGACCAGGAAAGCGGGAAGGAGAGAGAGATGCCGTTTCGGCACCTGGATCCTGCCTGTGTTGCCAGGTCTGCTCAGCCATACACTGTTGCACAGGGTGAGCCAATTTGAGCTTCGTTTCCAGTCCCCGGCGGCGGAAGTGATCCTAAAGGATGTCTAAACGTGACAATCGTGCCTTGCTCGTGGATGGTCCTTTATGGTTGGCAAAGCACTTTCCTGCTCTTTCCCCCATGCACTGGCCGCCGCGGCCCTGCGAGAGAAGGGGTGTACCTGCGTCCGCAGGGGCGGCATGGACGAGCTGAGACCTCGGCGCCCCTGTCGTATCCACTCGGGGTGGTTATTGAATGATGGGCATGCGTGAGGCTCTGTGCCGAGTGCCGGGCATGCCGTGAGAAATCGGAGGCCGCCCCAGTCTTCAGGGGACCTCCAGTCTAGTCAGAAAGCAGACACTAACCACCGTGAAAGAATTCATCGTCAGAGCCCATCGGGCTACACACAATAAAGGGGCCAGGCAGAAACATCTAGAAGGTCAAGGATGGTCTCTGAGGGCTTGACGATTAAACTGAACTCAGGAAGATGGGTTAGGGAAGTGGAAGGGAAAGGGAATAAATACTAGGGAGATGGAAAGGTAGATGCTAGGATCCTGGGGCATCAACAAGCACGGCTGTAGAAGGAGCTCGGAGGTGGCCCGATGGCCAGGGCCCAGAGAAAGGGAGGCGGCCCCAGGAGCAGACCGGGAGGGATGCAGAGAAGGGCCAGTTGGTCTTCATCTTCATTCAAAGACATTAAGGTTCTTAAGAAGGGGTGTCACATGACTTTATTTGGAGAAGCAAGGGTGGGCTTGGGAAGGAGTTAAATGTGCCTAACATTGCATATGGGGCTTAAAGAATATTTCCAGAAACCGAGCTTAGTCACTCGCCCCAGGCCATAGAGCCAATAAGTGTCACAGCCAAACTGGGGTCCGCAGAGAGAGCCCAAAGCCATGCTCTTAACCACCACGCAATGTGGAACATTTTCTACAATAGTATTGCTAGATTATTCGTCAACTGTTAGCAACTTGTTAGTTGGCACTTTCAAATTTTTCCATTGGGTTTCCTCCACCCCTTGTTTTATTTTTTTTAATAATAGTTGCACAATTCTTTAATGTGATTCAAGCAAAAATCCACTTGCTATGTGTGTGGCAAAGTTCAAAACCTCCGTATTGTGTCATCACTTTTTAAAAATGTATGACCAAGAACACTTAGCAAATTCCAGAAACCTTTGAACTCTAGTTTGTTGAATATTGTAGTTTATGTTTTTTCTAATTTGTCCAGGACTATTTGTACTTTGGATTATTAATCTATAACCAAACACAACTCTGGCTGGGCAAGCCCCCACCCCCAGTGATGATGCCAGGAACATGACCAAATCTATTATCTTTTCTTTGAATTCTGTCAAATCTTTATTCTGGCTTCTTTCCCCCCTTTTATTTCCCGGAAAAGCTCCAGATAAAATCAGAACCGCTTGTCATTTGTCAGCAGGAATCATGTCTTACTCAAGAGTTCAAAAATATTTTTTTCCTGTACTAAGATGCAAAAAAAAAAAAAAAGCCAAAAAACCCCCAAATTGTTGGCCTTTCTGTTCGTGTATGTAAATGTATTATGACGTCTGACTGCCCTTTTGGTGGATTCAAGTTGTAAATGAACAGACACCCGTGGAGACTGTAATGTAGGCAAGAGGCTGCACCTGTGGGCATCTGGAAGACTCGTTCCTAGAAAACAAAGGCTGTGTCTACAGCAGGTCAGTATGGCCCTCAACACCCTGTCACCCCTCGGGTGCTCTGTGCACCCCCCTGCCCCTTCACTTCATCTTCTGTTCACTTAGACTACAACAATACCAACCACAGAAGGGATGGTTCTCGAATTAGTCAGTCAGTATTTACTGAGTACCTACTGCGTGCCAGGCACTTGCATAGAGCTGGAGTACTCAGTCCACACTGTCACGAAGCTGACATTCTCGTGGGAGACAGAGACCAGAAGCAGATGACCCAATCAGGTGACTTTGGGTGCTGATAATGCTGTGGTACAAAAAGAACAAAATATTGGGGAGACGCCTGAAGGGTGACCTCAGATGGATTTTAGATAGGTCTTCAGGTAGGTTTGCTCGCTGGGCACTTGGCATTGGAGCTCAGCCATTGATGAGAAGAAAGAACCAGCCGTGAGAAGATCCAGGAGAGAGAGAGAGAAAAGAGCACACAGAAGAGACTGTCATGTCCCACTGGTGACATGAAAAGGCCACGGCCTTGAAACAGAGTGGAGGGTGGGAGGGAGACAGTAGGAAGCGATGGTGGAAAGGGAGGCAGGGCCAGGCTCTTGTGGGCCCTTAGAAACCACGCAGGAACTTGGACTTCAGTCTACGTGCAGTGAGAAGTCACTAGTGAGCCTTAAGCAGGGGGAAGATGACCTGATTGGCGACCCCAGGGAGGCTGCCTCCCAATTCTCTTTGTCAGAGGAGAGTCTCTCCCTGTAGCACACGTGGCGTGGGTACCTGAAAGTAAGTGGATCATAACCCACACGGCTTCTGCATTATCGGGCGTGTGTGAGTGGGATGTGTGAGAGTGTGCAGATCGTGATGGAAGCCTGCTCCCCAGGGGAGCACTGGATACCCTCAGCTGTGACTCCTGTCCGCCTTCGGCAGCTGCCAGTGAAAGCTCCCCAGTTCAGTGACTCAACCAGATAAGCGCTGATTTCTCTGATGGTCCTGGCACCTGGACCGTGTCAGGGACAGACACTCTCTCCCCCCATGGCCCCGCCAACCCCAACGTGCAGCTTCCTTCCCAACCACTGTGCCAGCTGAGGTCCTAGCTCCTGCCACTGCATCTACAATTCAGCCTGAGAAAGAAGGAACAGGACAGGGGAGAGAACGCTGCTTCCTTTTAGGGCCACCACCTGGGAGTGCCACACATCATTTCCACTCATTTCCTGCTGACCAGCACCCACTCGTGTGGCCACACCCAGCTTCAAGGGAAGCTGGGAGAGGTATGTTCAGCCAGGCAACCTTGTGCTCAGCTCAAATTTTTCTCATTATGAAAGGGTATCGGAGGGATACTTCCAGCTCCTGCCAGAGGGGCCACTCAGTGCGAAAGCGGCTGGAACTGTCAGCCCTCAGAGAACCAGCTTTGTTAAGGGAACTTCTGTTCCCAGAGGACTCATTAATAAGATAAATGATAATCATAATAATTAATGAAAATAACGAGGTGATTGAGACATCACCGTATCTTGATAAGCCTTCCTCGAACAATCCTAGTTCTGTGTTGCACGCAAACAGCGGGGTTTTATTTTTTAATTAAAAAAATAAACTGAACAAACATATCATTGTTCGCCCACCTCTCTCAGGGCCTGCTCTTGGAGCTGTTTTCCTAGACGTGAAGCTAGATTAACGCTGCTTTCCTTCCGTTTTCTCTTTCCCCTGTCAGTGGGATGCGATTTCAAGTCTGCTGATGGGGAGGCAGAGGGCTCTTTTGCATATTAAGCAAAATTATTACGAATCATCATTACTAATTCGTAACTTTAAAATCATTTAGCTATGTTATAAAATCATTAAAACTACGCTAACAAAAATTGAACCCGAGACCCACTTTTGGGGGTGTGATATTAGTATGTGTAGGAAGATCGTTTCCTAATCCATTCAGAAAGTGTGAGCTCTGTGTAGTTGGTGGACTGACAGTGGGAAGACCCCCCCTCCCATCTATATTAGAGTAAGATAAGACTGAGACTATAAGGTACCCAGAGAACGGGGGTTTTAGCAATTAATCTGTAGTTTCAATCAATGTAGATGGACAACTAGGGGAATTCACTTGTATAAGGCAAGGGAACGGAGTTGAACTCAAGAGATCAAGTCCCGAGTTGTTCCAGTGACTTCCCAGATGATCTTAAGTCACTGTTGCCCTCTGGTCCTCAGGTTCTGGTCTGTGACAGGAGAGATGGGCCCTGCTCTGTGTTGGCCAAAACCTGGGAAAGGGCTTCTCACACACCGCTCGCTCTCTCAGACAGTGGGTCATCCACAGCCTACCCCTCTTTCCTGCTGAGATACAGCCTCACGTTTCTCTCCACACCATCCTCACTGTGCCAGGGCTGGACCAAAACATGAAACCTTTTGGCTATCCCCAAGTTAGATGGGTCCCAAGGCCTCTTCCAGCTTTAACATGATAGAATCTGATATGGTTAAAAAGCAAAGCGAAATGGAAACTTAGGTTGAATTAATCCGTGAATCCGGCCTATGACAATTGGCAGTTGGTAGCATGTGGCCTCGGATTCTAAGCAGTCAGGTTTGCTGGTCTTTGCTAATTAAAAAAGATGAATCATATATTTGGGAGTAAATGATGTGCTCTTTCTTTCACCTTAAAGCCAGAGGAGGTAGGAATATAAATGCAAATGACATGCAGATATACTTTGGGGAAGTTCCTATTTCTTACAGCTGAATTCTGCTGCTGGGCAAATACAGAAGATGACTCCATGTCTTTATTTCCCAGGAGTTAACTTTGAAAGGTTTTGAGAGCCTCACGGAATTGTCCCCTTCCACAGTAAAATAAAACTTGAGATTTTCATGTTAGTGGTGAAGGAACAATCTCTAGATGGGGATGGAGGAGGGTGAGGCGTTGCAGCTGCAGCTCTCAGGCCTGACAGTCCCTTTCCTGGTGCTTGTCCCTGGGTGAGCCTGGAACTTCCTCGCCAGCCTGGAGCGAGGGGAGGGGGTGCCTCTGCCCAGAACCGCTGTCCGCATCTTGGGTACAAACCCTTCCCTAACCCCCTCATAGGTGAGGCGGGAGAAGAAACACAGAGAGAACCACAGATTAAAGTTGCCTGGCTTGTTGGGTTTGGCAAGTTCTCACTTTAGGCAGCTCCTCTGACCTGCGCCGGGTGCCAGGGCCCATGCTGATCCTTACCCCCAGAAGCACCGCTGCGTACCCGGTCGGAGCTCCAGGAGGCCGGATCAAGGCCAAGGACAGACTGCAGCCCCTGCTCCCGCCTGCCTCTCGGGGTCTCCCTTCCTGTGCTAGGATCTCCCTGGATGAGTAACCTTGAGAAGGTGCACCCCTTCCAAGACACCGCAGCATACCCACAGGTCTGCATGCTGCATGAAAACCCATGCGTTGAAAACAGACTCACTCAATACCAGGAGTTAATGTGCTAGAGGCTGCTTGTAAAGAAGCTGTGGCGCTTCCCAAACATTAGTGCAGGAGAACCCCTCAGGACCCAGTTAAAACGCAGCTCTGACTCAGTCTGTGTGTATGGGGGGGCTGTGATTTGGCATTTCTAATGAAAAGGATCAGGATATGCCACCCCCAAATATGCCATTTTGGTTTAAGAGTTATTTTGAGCTGGAGGCGGTTGAGTTCCTGAAATCCCTTATCTGCCTAGAGCAGAGCCTCCCAAAAGAACTCATTTGTTCTAAGTCCCCTCCCCTGGATCAACTCTCATCTTCTTTGAGGAAAAGTCAGCCCCTCCCCCAAACAGATACTATCACAAGATTATCATATCGTATCTTCTAAGGGGCCCCATATCTTTCCAAAGTCATTAGCTTTTCCATAAATGCCTTTTCCCCCCACCCCTTTCCTCTACTAAATTAGGTATATAGACCCTAAATTCCAGCCAGCCCTTGGAGTTACTCGTACTGAGTCCTCCCATGTACACACACTGCACAGGTTAATAAAATCACATGTTTTTCTCCTGTTATGCTGTCTGTTGTCGGTTTAATTTGCAGGCCCCCAATAACTAGACCTAAGAGAGTAGAGAACAGAATGTTCCTTCCCAGCATTGATTAGGTCCCAGGTAATTTCAATGCTTGTTATGCAAGAACCACACTGAGCAACCATGTGCCCTGATGTGAATCAGGGGGCTACAGTGCAGACTTATCCAAAGAGCAAGGAGTCAGCTGTGCCTAACCCACACTGGAGGCCGCCCAAACTACCCCTCACTCCCCACTTTTGGGGCTCAGAAACACCCAGAGCTGGCACCAAGGAAAGAAGAGCCCAGAGGAGTACATTGAGCAGAAAAGCCAAAGACAAGTCTCCATATACAAACAGCAAGGAGAGGAGTCCAGAACTAAGGGACAAGTTACCAGAGCCCCTCTGGGAAAGGAAGTTTCATACCTTTCAGTGCTGCAGAGGGTGGCAAACTGGTGAAGGATGTTGGAAACGTATCAGATGCCAGAGTACAGATGTTTACCCTGCAGAGGAAAAAGTCTGTGTATAAGGTTGGCAGATTTAGCAAATGAAAAAAAATATGGGGCACTCAGTTACATTTGAATTTCAGATAAAAACCAAATATTTTTAGCACAAGTGTGTCCCATGTGATATTTGGGACATACTGTACTTACACTAAGTTGTCATTCACCTTTTAAATCTGAAATTCAAATTTAACTGGGTGCCCTGTATTTTACCTGTCAACCCTACGTGTGTGGGGTGTAGGCTCTCTTCCGTTCCTTGCGGCAGTCCTCCACTGAGTAAGGGAATCAGTTGGGACCCTTTAAAAACAAAGCCAGTACCTGAGTTCCATTTCTGAAGAGTTGGGTGCAATTGGTCTGGGGTTCAGCAGGGGCTGGTATGTCTAGAAACTCTCCAGGTGATCTGAAGGTGTGGCCAAGGTTGACAGACACTAGATAGACAGACATCGTCTAGATACAGATGGCAGAATTTGAGCCATCAGGTGGTCATTAAAGACAAAGAAGTTTTGTGTGTGAACTTTCAAACAAGAAAGGCCAAGTTGTTTCATGAGATAATGAGCCTCCTGTATTGTGAAATGTGCAAGCAAGGGCTTGATGATCTCTTAAAGGCAATTTGTTTTCAGATGGAACTCAAGGATCACACTGGGTATAGAGACAATTGCTGGGACTGTGGAGTGGGAATGGGGAGGGCAGTAGACGGAGTGATTGCCAAAGGCCTTTCCAGCTCTGAAATCTCAGGATTGGTTTATTTATCAGATTAAAAAGTAAATGAGATATAGAATGATACACAAAGACATGCAAAAATAGAAGACTAGTGCATGCAAAAAAATGGTGAAATCTGAGTAAAGTCAACAGTCTATTTCATTGAATTGTGCCTACGAATTCCTTGGTTTGGACCATGCATTGTAGATGTCAAGGACCTCCATGGGCTGTGTTTGCAACTCCCAATTATTATTTCAAAATAAAGAGCTTAAAATCAGAAATAATTGCATTGCATCACTGTTTTCCCGTGAGGCCTGGGCAGGGGAAGGTAGCAGGTTCTGCTAATAGGAGAGGAAGGCTCCCCACTGGAGAGGTACAGAACCTTTGTGTCTCTCACTCACCCCACTGGGGGCATGTCTCAGGATTCTGCTGGCAACAGATGGACGAGGGAACCACAGCCCTTCCCAAGTGTATGTTTACAAACAGAAACAGGGCCTGTTGAAACAAAGCAACCGACCAGAGCTCTCTGAGGCCTCCGGGTTCCTAGAAAGAAAGCACGTTCTCAATTTCCAGCTTTAATTAGCAATACAATGAACTAATAATAAAAATGAAAGCCAATACTGAGAGTCAAGAGGAGGGACCCGCAGAGGCCTGGTGACTCCGCTCGTGGGAGTGTGTGTGTATTTTGGGATAACGACTTATTCTGCACGTGGTAATCAGGGCCCCAAGGGGGTGCAGTTTATTTTTCAGGGTTGGCAGGTGGAAGGAGGCAGCAACTAAAATTCCCACACATCTGGGGCAGGCAGATACTGTGCTCCAATTTCCTGTCGGCCCCGCTGGTTTCTTGAGGAATAACTTGCTAAGTAAATGATTGTTATAAGACTATGAAGATTCGGTCAATCAAATTAACCCCTTTTGTCCATCGCCCCCCTCTCCCCACCCCCACCAGTCCCTTCATTTGCCTAAACTCGGTGGCTTTTGAAAATGTGTTCAAGCTTGAAGGCCCCAGCCTTCCTCGCATTGGCCAAGTGTAACCTGAGCGGGAACCCGAGGCCCCCAATTGTTTTGCTAATCAAGATTATTGCCCCATTGAGATGTGGAGGCACAGCCTGGCTGACAAAATTTGTCAGTTTCCCATGAAATAGTTCTGTCAGTTTAGCCCTGGTGCTGGCAACTATTAACATATAAATGAAGTTTCTCCCTCCTCCACTCCCCTGCCCCCCTACACTTCAGCCACCGTCCTAATGGATGCCGAGAAAATATAAACACGCCCCCACCCCCAGCTCCCATCCCCTCTGTGAGCTTAAATCAAACCAGCTTCTTTTCTCCCGTGCCTGGAAATCCTGTGGGCTGTGGGGGTTCAAAAAGAAAGGGGAGGGCGGCCGAGAGGAGCTGATTTGCACAAAACTACTTTTAAGGCATGACACTGCCAGGCCCAGGCCCCCGCCACAGCAACAGGCGACTGGCTGGGCCTCTGACGGTACAAATGGCCATCTGAACGCCAGGGCAGACCTCCAAGGCAGCCTGGGACACATGGCAAAGTGGGACACAGGGTGTGAGAGAGTCATCTTTGCTCAGGGCTCCCACACCCAGGACCTCGGGCTAGGTTGGCTGCCTAACAGCAGGACAGGGTGGGTGGGGGGCCCGTGGAGCCCCCAGGGCTCGTGCGGGGCTGGGCTCTCAGCTGAGCTAAAGGGAGGGAGGCGGTAAAGTCTGTCCTGTTGCTTCCAGGATGGAGTTAGAACTACAGGGGAGAAAGCCGAAGAACATGTTATTTATGTTATCATATTATTTATATAGGTTTATGTTTGCATAGGTAACTGCCCACAGAACCAGCTCAAAATGGTCCTGTCCCATTTAACGAGGTGCCGACTTGCTTTTCAAAGGCAAAGACAAAAACTGCAAGTCACGCGGCCCACGCATGCGTACAAGAGAGAAGTTTGCCCTCCAGCTGCGTGGAATCAAAGTCTCACACCCCCACCCCGATCCCATGCAACCAACGGCCTGCAGGGACACAACGGGAACCTGAACATGGGAGCCCTTTCCAAAGAGAAGGGTCCTGTCCGGGAAGATCTAGTGCTGACACCTCCTACCATGAATTGCCTGGCTCCAGAGCCTCCTCTGAAACTTGTCCCGCCAGCCCTGCGGCACCTGTCCCCCTAAGCCACCTGCGCCCTGACCCGGAGTCCGGGCTTTCGAGACTAGCTCTGTTCTCCTGGGTGGCACCTTTCAGAATAAAACAGCCAATCTTTCTCCAACGCAACTCTCCCTGTTTAGCATTTGACTCTGCAGGAGCCCCGTGGACAAACTCTTTCTGCTCGGTAACATATCATCTCGAACACTCTGGTAAAAACGAATTCACAAAGCCAAAATGAAAGGATTATTTATCTTTGAATATATATGTATGTATGCATATTATATACACATATAATATCTTAAGCACTCTGGTAAGTATAAATTTATATATAATTCAACACTGTGTATATATATATATGGATACATGAAACTATGTATGTATATACGTACGTATATATGAATCCACAAGGCAACCATATTAGCCACCTGGTGCTAAATTCCTTCCAGAAGTAAAGTTGTGCAGTTAGAGGAACACCCAAGAGGATCCTGATAGTGGGTCATGGGCTGTACAAGGTAGACACTGATGAAGACAGGCCCTCCGATCATAATGAGTCCCTGCTGTCAGGGGGACAGGTAGGCTATGCTTCTGCGGCTGGCGGGGCCACCGCCGTGGGTGAGCCACCCAGCCCACCTCCAGTAGCGTCAGCCTTCCAGCCTCCTGTCTCCTGCTGCCTGATGGGAGAAGACACCTGGGAGGTAAAGAGTCCCCTGGGAAGCCCACCGGGAAGAGCCCGAGGCCCTGTAGGGCTGCGCTGGCCTGTGCCTTCTGCCAGGACTGAGAATGTTTCCCTCACAAACACAGCCCTGAGATGCAGCGAACCAGTGGGGCGTCGCAGACAGAAAGGCCTGGCCTGAGTGTCCCACCTGTTAGCCAAACACTGAGACCTGTTTGTAGAATCAGAAATCATTTTTGGTTTATTTGATGTGACTTTGAAATTTTCATGCTGAGAATATGGAAAAGTAATCTCTAAGAGTTTTCACCATGAAATCTCCACAAATTAGCCTTTCAGTAAATAAAGTTTCACCATTAAAGGCTCTGGAACCAGACCTCCTAGATTCCTAGCTGTGTGACCACTGGCAAGTTATTTAATCTCTGTGCCTAAGTTTCTTCTTCTCAGGGTGGGCTCTCATTCAATAAGACTATATTGTCCTTAGAAGAAGAGGGAGAAATACCAGGAGGGCTTGTACACAGAAAAAAGGCCACGTGAAGACATAGCAAGGAGGTGATCATCCATCCACAAGCCAAAAAAGGGCGGCCGCAGAAGAAACCAGACCTGCACACACCTCAGTCCTGGACTTCCAGTCTCCAGAACTGTGAGAAAACCCATTTCTGTTACTTAAGCCACTCAGTGTGTGGTCTTTCGCTATGGCAGCTTGAGCTGACCAATACAGGATTATATGGGTAAAGGGAAGGGATTTTGTCACAAAGTTTCTTTGTACATTTAGGAGATAATTTGAACTAAAAAACAAAACAAAACAAAAAGGACAGAAATTATTGTGTGAGAGAGATAACCACACAATTTCCAGCCCTAACGATAACAGCGCAGCTGGGCATGGCTAACGTGGACGGAGAGCTGACTGGGTGGGACACAGTCAGACCATGCATGCCTTGAGAGGGATACTGTTGATCTTCAGGACAGACCCAGAATGAAGATTCTGGATGTGTGAAAACCGCAGCTTGGAGAGTTTGACCATCTGCCAAGCTCCCTCAGGAAGAAACTGCCAAAATTGTATTCTGAGCCCAGGTTTTTCTGCCCCTAAAACCAGTGTTCTCAACCTCCATGGCATCATGCTCGCAACGTTTTCCAAACTCAGGAGGCTTTATGATGCTTTGAAGGAGCCAGAGAACGGCCAGCTTCACAGGGAAGACAACCAATAACCAAATGTGCCACAGGGCCCATGGGTGCTGTGCAGGCTCCCTTGTCCACCCCCCAAACCCCCTGCCAAACTACACTTTCACAACCTGGATCATTTTCTAAAATAGTTTCATTTTTCAAATGAACAAGGGCTCCCCTGGAAGCAGCCAACTTTGGCAGAGATTAAATAATTAGCATTTCAAAGTGTTCATGTTCATTTTTCCCTTTGCCAGGGTGAGAAGCACTGCAGGACAAAAATGAGCTGCTCTCATTTCCTGGCTCAGCCCAGGAGGGGTCTTCCCACAGAAAACTCCACCAGCCTGTCCCTGCAGTAGGCTCCCCAGAGCCACTGCTGAAAGCTGGTCCCACCCTGGCTACCTCGTGAGGGATGGCTTATCACCGCCATGACTCAGGCGTTCCCAACAGGCCCAGTGGGTCAACGCAGGGCATTCCTTACGGGAACGAATGAAAGCATGTTGCTAGTAATTTGGGCATTGGTAGATTACATTTAAATTTAGAAATCCCTTTAATAGGGTTTAAGAATAGAGCCAGCACTGGTGCAGTGTGGGAAAGAGGAGACTTTACTGGGTTAGTAGAGAAGTCTAGGTCTGTGTGGTTGGGTACAGTGGCCACTAGCTGCACGTGGCTGTTGATCACTTGCAATGTGGCAAAGGCACCTTGAGAAGTGCTCTAAGTGTAAAATACACACTGGATTTCAAAGATAGGGTACCAAAAAGGTCAAGTGTCTCGCTATTTTTCATATTGATCACATGTTGAAAGGATATTTTACATATGTTAGCTTCAAAGAAGCATATTATTAAAATTAGTTGCATTTGTTATTCCTTTTTGCTTTTGTGAATGTAATTACTCAAAAGGGTGTTCCTAGTTCTCTCAATCTTTCTATTTCATCACTCATTTCACTCTCTCCCTGGCACTTGTCACCATTTGAAATTCTCTTATTTATGTATTCCTTTGCTTCTAGAGTTCTGGCTCTTCTGTGGGGACAGGGGCTCTGCCTATCTACTCTGCTGCTTTACTCCCAGTACCCAGCCCCAGGCACAAGATAAGTGTTCAGTAAATATTTCTCGGTTGCATGAAGGAGGGAAGGGAGTGCAGGAAGGGACCTCTTGCCCTGAAGCCCCCCTGACCACCAGGTAGAACTGACCACTTTCTTGCTTGTAAGGAAGACTTTATTCAAGACTATTGCAATAGAGGAGAGAGATTGAGCTCAACTCCCAAACAGCGAGGACAAGTGGGGATTTATAGCCAAGGAACAAAAAAGGGGTCAGTGGGAGGAAAATGACCAAGAATAGACATCAAGGGTGGGGGAGAGTCTTGATAAACTGACGTACTAGGATTCTTACGAAGGGCAAGCCTAAGTGAGGGATGAGGAACTTGACCAATGTGAAGTGTGACCACATATCACATAGGGTGGGAGGATGACACAGCAGGATTCTTGCTAAAATGGGGCTGGACAAGCCAATGATAAGAAGAGGCCCGGGGCTGAAGCCTAGTTAATAGAGGGCTCATATCAGGCCTATCTTTTTTATTATTATTAAATTTATTGGGGTGACATTTGTTAATAGGATCATATATGTTTCAAGTGTACATTTCTATGGTCCATGATCTGTATCTTGCATTGTGTGTCCACCACCCAAAGTCAAATCATCTTCTCTCATCTTATATTTGGCTCTCTTTACCCTTTACTACCCCCATCCCCTTCCCTCTGGTAACCACCATACTATGGTCCGTGTCTATGAGTTTCAGTTTTATATCCCACATATGAGTGAAATCATATGATTCTTAGCTTTTTCTGATTGACTCATTTCACTTAGCATGATATTCTTAAGGCCCATCCATGTTGTTGCAAACGGCAAGATTTCATCTCTTCTTATAGCCGAGTAGTATTCCATAGTATATATGTACGACCTCTTCTCTATCCAGTCCTCAATGGAGGGGCACTTTGGTTGTCTCTGTGTCTTGGCCACCATGAATAATGCTGCAGTGAACATAGGGGTGAGTAAATCTTTGCAAATAAATGTTTTCAAGTTTTTCAGGTAGGTACTCAGAAAAGGGGTTGCTGGGTCATATGGTAACTCTATTCTTAATTTTTTGAGGAACCACTAGACTGTTTTCTCTAGTGGCTGTACCAGTGTACATTCCCACCAGCAGGGAATGAGGATTCCCTTTTCTCCACAGTCTCTCCAACCCTTGTTATCACCTGTCTTATTGATCACAGCCACTCTAACAGGTGTGAGGCGGTATCTCATTGTAGTTTTGATTCGCATTTCCCTAATAGCTAGTGAGGTTGAGCACCTTTTTCTGTATCTCTTGACCTTTTGTACGTCTTCTTGGGAGAAATATCTCTTCAGGTCCTCTGCCCATTTTTAAAGTTTGATTGTCTGTTTCTTTGGCATTGAGTTATATGAGTTCTTTATATATTTTGGATACTAACCCCTTGTTGGAACTGTTGTTTGCAAATATCAGGTTGGGCCTGTCTTAAGGTTGGTATAAGGACTATCTTTGCTAATGGCTCCTCTTATGTTTTAAGGTGGTTGTCAGTAGCTCTATAGTCTATGCTCTCCTTGTCCAAATCTAGCTGAAAAATCAAAAGTGACTTTGTTCCAAATCCCCAGAAGTCTAAAGATTCATTCTGATTGGACCAGCTTAGTCATGTGCCACCTTCTGTTACCAGGAGGTTGGCATGTGCTGGTTTAGCGTAAGCCACATGTTCCCCTCGTGGGTCAGGAAAGGAAGTCACACCATCCAAACCCTGGAGATCCCAAACAAAATTTGGTTCAGGCTCACCCTTAAAATTTTAGGGCCCCAGGGCAAGAGTATAAATGGAGCCCCACAATCCATGTATATACTACATATTTAAAGTTATAAATAGAATGAACAAATTGTTAAATAGATTATGTTCTCTCCTCCCTGGAGCTGCCAGATAAAGAATTCCTGAATGTTTAGTTGCTAAACCTGTCAACCCCACTTCTACCATGACAACTGTACCTTCAAAATGATACAGCTGAATATGGGAACCCCTACTTGTGAGTCCCTCTGACCTCACAAGTGAAAACAGAAGAGGAAGCAGGAAATGGCTGTGCCTCCTTACTGGTAATAATGGTTTATCATGCAAAAACCTACTGCATCCTCCAGATCTGAGGAGGTGTTCATAAGCTAATTAGTCTTTTTTTTTAACCTAATAACTTTCATTGTTGAGTCTTCCTCACCCTTCGCAGCAGGTCTAGCTCTGAAGTCAGTAGTGGGGTGACCCGTAGCTCTTCACAGCATTGAAGCCCTGCTGCGTTTTGTTTGGAGACAAGGCTGGGAAGGAGGAAGAGCATTTCCCTGGGGCCTGAACGGTGCTGTCACCAAAGTAGATGTTTGAGTTATGAGTCCTGCTGCACCAGAGCTGAGCACCCAACCCACGTGACAGAGACAGCCATGGGCTCTCCAGTAAGTGCTTTTTTTTGAGATATGCAGGGCTCAGGGCAGGAACCCTATATGCCCTGGTCTAAGGGCACCCTTGGCCCTTTTCCTTCTGGACATACACACAGCTGGACCATATTTCCCAGCCCCACGTTATTGAGTTATGGCCAGTGCATATGAACTACTTCTAGGCCTGGCACATAAAAGCCTCCCACACAGTCCTGTGCCCTCTCTTCCCCCTTCTCTGATTAAATGGAGAGCGCTGTAAAACCCTGCAGGAGGAGGGAGTCACAGATGGAGGAGGCTTGGTACCTGAATGATCACATGGAGCAGAATGTCCCTCCAGCTTTCACCTCTAATTGACTTCTACCTGAACAAGAAATATGTTTCTATTATGTGAAACCTCTGGGATGTTGGTTTTCTCTGTTACAACAAATACTACAGCCTTAACTTGTACAAGGCTGATGGGAAAGGGGACATAGCTTGTTCGCTCGTGCGGTAGCTGGTGCCTACTACAGTCACCTCCAAATAGCTCTGGGGCAAATAGCTACAGTAGTCATGTGGCACTGCCTCCTAGATTCCTGGCTGTGTCATCACAGGTTTTTATGCATTACAAAATACAAAACAATTCAATTCAGAGCCGGTGCGGTTTATGTAACGTGCCGAACACAGCACTCTGCCCATGTGACTGAAACGGTTGGCATGCAAAGAATCTGGGGCCTGGGGTGGGTTTTCCAGAGCCTGAATGTCATACTCTCATCGATATGATTTTAAGCTATGAACTGAAAAACCAATGGTATACTAAGTGGCTGTGAAAATGTCGGTATTGGCTCACAGTGAAGAGCTGGCAGGTAACACAGCCTGTTGCTCAAGGCCATTGGATCAGCAGCCCCTCTTTTTAGAGCAAATACAGAGAAGCTTTCATCCATTTCAACAGTTTCAACAAACACAGTTTGAAATTTTGGGGGGGATGGGGAGAGTGTGGAGGTGAGGGTTTCCTCAAATGTTTCTAAAAATGGAGTTTAAAAATATATGGACGAAAACTCCTGGTGGGTGAGGAGCGTGGGGTGGGGCGTGAGGGCCTTTGGCTAGAAGACAACATCAGCTCACAATGGGAGCCGACTGGCAAAAATCTTGGGAAATATACAATAATCTGAAGAGAAATGTGTAGGGTTAGGAACTTTAAGGAGAAGTTTCAAAAGTGTTGAATGAGAATAAATTTATAAGGCCAATGTGTATAATTGGTCCTTCATGTGGGGCGTTGAGTGCTCTGTCCTCTTTAGATGTAATTAAGTTTTTTTGGGGGGGGTTTCTCACAGCCCGCTACAGTCCAGTAACACGTAATGGAGGTTGAACACTGTCCAACAACCTGGAGCCAGGTCCTGGCAGGTGAGCCACCCATCCGAAGCGAGGCACAATGGCCGTTTCTGTTTTCAATCATTTCTGAACTTGATGTGAGTCTAAAAAGCTCTGTCAGCGAAGAGTTAAACAAGAAACTGTAAAAAATGATAGAAACAATATGAGATCTAACATCTCAACGGTTGCCAAAACTAGCAAATAATCAAAATCTGACCACAAAATCTCTCCAGATACACAATGGCACCAGTACCAGCTTTAGAACAAAGCTGCGCAACGTGTTTTAAATCCCTCTCATCTCCCACTCATCTCCTGACCAAATGTTGGCAGCCAACTAGCTCACAACATTTTGAGTTGTAAAAAGGTTCAGAGCTTAAGTGGAGTAGAAATTCCCAAATCTGGGGGAGGGTAAGATACCATCCCCTGGGAGATGGGTGGATTTCAGAATCTGGGAAAACGGGTGTTTAAAAGAATATTTGTTGCAATTGTATACAGGGGGCAGGAGAGCAGTTTTGCTTTCCTAGAAGGAAACACTGAAAATCCCCTTGGCTGATGGGAAAATGCAGACATATTCGCTGCCAACCAAGGAAATTCTGGTGGAGGGGCTCCCGGGATCTCAAGGGGTAAAAGAGGTGACTTGCGGGATGTTAATGTTAACCAAAGAGAACACTGTTTAGAAGCTGATACGGAGTAACCTCTGCTTTTTGCATGTTTGCTAATTCACCCCCGCATGCAGCCAGGAGTGGCTGGGCACCGGAGCCAGGAGCGTGGGAGGCGTGGGGAAGGCAGGGCTGGGTGCGTGTGGGACCAGCCTTCCCAGTGCCACGGCGGGAGACTCACGCACACGGAAAAGGGACCATTGCCAGCTGCTTCTATAGATGCACACCGTGTCCCAGGAGACACAAAACCTCATCACAGGTGTAATTAAAGAAGACTTCCCAGAAAGGCCACAGCTCGGCGTCACCTGTCCCCGCAGCCAGGCGGCAGAGAGGAGACAGAGAATTAAACCCCCGCAGCGAGACCAGGCCCCACACGCTGGCCGCACGCATTCATTCTCCTCCAGCACTTCGGGTCATTCTCCTCAACGCCTGACCCTGGGCACAGAGCGCTGTGTAGGGTGGGGCTCCCCCTGAGCTTTTCTATCACATTTATTATTTTATTGCTGGAAACATTGTCTTTTTTGCATTAAAAGATTTATCATCCCCCCCCCCCAAGATGTGTTTAAAGCCTCCCCCAACTTTCTCTTCCAGAGGTTGTCATCCCTTTGCCTCTAGTAAATGTCCTCTCCTAACTGCTCCACTCCAGGAGCACGGAGGTGTCAGGGGTCCTTGCGATTCTGGGCGGCCCCCCATCACACCTTCCCACAGGCTGCCATGACTCCCTGGTGGGAACATCAAATGGTAAAAGACTGTGTTAAAAATAATTGTCAGTGATTGGACCTGGTCTGGAAAAAGAACTTGATAGACAAAGAGTATAAATGAGCAGATTTTCTATTATCTACAGCTTAGTAAAATCATATGATTCTAGAACTATATCATGGTTAACAGAGGACTGGTTTTCACAGAGGTAACAGGAACAGCACCCAGCTGCACAGGGCAGGCACTGAGTTTGTTTCACTGCATAACTGAATGAAGACAACCCACATAGACTCAACCTTTTCAAGAAATTAAAACATGAAATAAACACTTAACACTCAAATGCAACTGAAAAATATAAAAACCTCTTTGGTTCAAGAACGGCATTAAAAGCAATGCTTTAAATAAGTGTTCAGAAGTGTCATTAAATAAAAATGTCCAGTTGAGGGGAGAAACATGATGGCGGCGTAGGTCACAGCTGCCCCCGCCCCCTCCCGCAACCACATCAAAATTACAACTAAAATCCAGAACCACCATCACTCAGAGCCTCCTGAGATCTGGCTGCACAGAAGCCCCACAACCAGGGAACTGAAGAAGCACCGAGACGGTAGGAGGGGGAGACGCGGGCAGATCGGGGCTGAATCGCGGAGACGCGGCCGCGGGCCCACACTCGGTGCCTTGGTTGAAACCCAGGAGGGAATCTCGGCGGCGGAGGTTTCCCGGAGGAGCGAGGGGTCCCAGTCCCATAGCAGGCCCCCAGCCCAGGGCTCCAGGCCGGGACGCCCCCACAACCTCGGGTGGTGAAACCAGCAGGGACTGTCCCTGAGGGTCGCGGAGGCCGCGGGAGCCCCAGCAGCTCCTCTTTAGGGGCCCGGCACGGACTCACTCAGACGCTCCCTCTGAGCCCAGCGCCGGGCAGCAGCCGGAAAGGACCCGGGACACTCGGGAGGAACTGACCTGCCTGAGATCCGGGCGAGAGGCGGAGGGTGGCTTCCTCTCAGGCAGAAGGGCTGGCGGAGGCCATGGCTCCTGTGGCGAGTCCTCCCCGCACACAGCCGGCAGGCAGGTGCCATGTTTGAGTCGCCAGCGCCTGACGCACACCGTTGGCCCCGCCCCGTGATTCCCGAGGCCCCGCCCCTCCCCACCTGCAGCTCATCCGGGCCATTTCCAGGGGCTTTTCTGTGCAAGTGGCCTCTCGAGCCTCATGCTTAGGACTTTCCTAAAATCTCTCAAACAAGCAGCAGCGGGCCCCATACGACTTGATAAGCAACCCCAGGCCTGGCACTAGCGGCAGCTGCACTGGCTCATAGCTTGGCCTCTCCTGGGCACCTCCAAGCCCAGCACAAGTAGCAGCCAACTACAGTTTGCTGTGTAGCTCATGCCGGGTGGCCCTGGGCAAGGCACTGGCACAGGCTGACTTTGCACCTCCTGGGAGGCCCCAGAGACAGTGCACCCGGTGGTCAGACTCGACCACGCTCGATTACAACCCTACCACATCCATGAGTGACACTCAAGGGGTGCACTTGGTGAACACCAAAGCTCCACTGAAGTAAATCCTGCTCCATAGGGGTGTCTCCAGCACAGCAGCTCTTTGGCTGTAGTTGCAGCTGGTCCTCACAGCTGATTGGCCTGAGGGTCAGTTCCTCCCAGGGACGCCAACAGCAACCAAGGCTCAACTACAACAGGACAGTGCACACAGCCCACACAGGGGAGCACCTAGAAGGCCCAGCTCAGGTGACTGGGGAGACTGAGCCACTGGACCCTACACGACACCTACTACACAAAGCCACTCTACAAATTCCAGAAGACATAGCAGCTCTACCTAATACACAGAAACAAACACCTGGAAGCAGCCAAAATGTGGAGGCAAAGAAAGATGTCACAAAGGAAAGAACAGAAGAAATATCTAGAAGAGGAACTAAGTGAAATAAATCCAAGCAAGCTAACAGATAGAGAGTTCAGAATAATGGTTATAAGGATGTTTAAGCAGACTGTTAGGGAAATAACTGAGAAAATCGATAACATAATAAAGTACCAATTTGAAATGAAGGCTACAGGAACTGAAATGAAGAATAATTTACAGGGAATCAACAGTAGAGTAGAGGATGCTGAGAATCAAATCAGCAATTTGGAACATGAGGAAACAAAAAACACCCAACCAGAAGAGCAAAAAGGAAAAAGAATTCAGAAATATGAAAATAGTTTAAGGAGCCTCTGGGACAACTTCAAGAGGCCCAACATTCGTATTATTGGGGTGCCAGAAGGGGAAGAAAGAGACCAAGGAATTGAAAACCTATTTGACAAAATAATTACAGAAAACTTCCCCTACCTGGGGAAAGAAATGGACTTACAAGTCCAGGAAGCACAGAGGGTCCCAAAGAAGAGGAACCCAAAGAGGCCCACAGCAAGACACATCATCATTAAAATGCCAAAGGTTAAAGACAAAGAGAGAATCTTAAAAGCAGCAAGAGAAAAGCAATTAGTTACCTACAAGGGAGCACCCATACGACTGTCAGCTGATTTCTCAACAGAAACTTTGCAGGACAGAAGGGAGTGGCAAGAAATATTCAAAGTGATGAAAAACATGGAACTACAACCAAGATTGCTCTACCCAGCAAAGCTATCATTTAGAATTGAAGGTCAGATAAAGAGCTTCTCAGACAAGGAAAAGCTAAAGGAGTTCATCACCACCAGACCAGCACTACAGGAAAAGTTGAAGGGTCTTCTTTAAGAAGAAGCTAATGAACAAAAGAATCTAATGAACTAAATAGATCCAGGGACATTGACGCATGCAACAGACGATCATATTTCAGAGGAAAGAGGGAAGGGGGTGGAGGGTGGGAAGAGATTAACCAAAGAAGTTATATGCATAACCCATGGACACAGTTAATAATGGGGTGAAGGCCTGGGAAGGGGGTGGGAGGGAAGTGGAGGGGATCAACTGGGGGGAAAAATGGGATACCTGTAATACTCTCAACAATAAAGATAAATTTAAAAAGTAAAAAAAAAAAAAGTCCAGTTGATAAAATAGTTATTTTATCAACATGTACTGTAGTTGATGGCGATTAATACTTATTTATAAGGCAACAGGCTCTATAAGCACTTTGATTTTTTGAGTGCCAACCATGTTATAGAAAGGATGGAAATAACTTTTGTTGAGTCATACTAAACATCATCTTCTGTATTTCCTTTCTAGTACTGCTTGTTATTAGAAATTGTTTTGTTTGTTTACTTAGATGTTTATTTCGGTGTCCCCACTATGCACATATACACATACACACACACATAAACACAGCAACATGGTCTATCCGTCACTTTTCTCCAGTCCTGAATGCAGGCCTGCCACAAAAATATATACAGGGTGAGGCAAAAGTAGGTCTACAGTTGTGAGTGTACCAGAGTTTATTCTTGTATTATTATTTATTAATTATTGTTTTATTTTCCACACGAACAACTGTAAACCTACTTTTGCCCCACCTTGTATACATATTTTTGTTAATATGTAATAAATATATATATTTGTTAAATGACTGAATTAATACCTTGTTGACTGTCAATTGATTAAAGCATGTTTTCACTTAATGCAAAGAATTTAAAACCCAGGTCCTCAAAGCAAAACGTTAAGAACAGTTCCCAACCTACCCCATCCCTCAACCCTTTTCTTTTTTAGGAACAAAATACTTAATCTTCTGTGGGGTCCTAGTTCTGTGGAACTTGCCCTCCCTCTAACACGAGAGGATGCCTGGGAATTGTGGCCCCAGCAGACTCAGCCTAAGGCTAGACCTATGGTTTAAAGGGGGATGGGGTAGGGTGGGGGCAGGGCATGGCCTCAGAGCAAGGCCTCCAGCCCGTGTTTTCCTAGACACCTTATAGCTGCGGGACGTGAGATCCTGTGCAGTTAATAAATGAGACCTGACCTGGCAAGGCTCTAATCTGAAGTGGCATTTCCCTCTAAGGTTTCTCTCACTCTTAAATGGAGCCACAGATAACAGGAAGAAAATAGAAGGAAGTATTGCACAACCAGGAGACTGCCCTGGTTCACACGCAGCTCAGAGGGGAAAAAATAATAATTTTTTGGCATTCATCTTAAATTACCTAAGACTTCAGATTTAAGCTCAATTTGCTGCGAGAATTGTATCCAAATCTGGGATAGCTCCATTCCTTTTATTTGGGTTCAATTTTTTTCCCCTCTGATTTTTATTTTTAGCAGGGCTTCAATTATTTTAAGATGATAATAATCCTAGGCCTTTTTTATATTCTGAATTTATATAGAAAGAGGCCAACAGTTCTCTTTTTCAAAGTCTTCACGAATCCAAACTTTCACAGTCCCACATTCTGCTCCCAAGACATTAGCTCTAATTAAGCTAATCAAACCCATGCAGTCATACAATAAAAAGGCCCACGGAACAAGTCGCTCGATGAGAAACAGATATTATGCAGTGAAAATAGAAGGGCTTCTCCAGACTTCTTTAACTACTGTTCCATCAAATACACTTAGTTTTGAATGAGCTTTGATCTTTTTTCATTTCATAGACCAAGATGTTGCCGTTAGAGGAATGAATTGCTTCCTTTAGGCCGACTTCATTCCTGTTCCATCCCGAGAGCCAATCCTATTACAACTGCAATTGAGCATAATCCAATTACAATTTTTATTTCAAAATAGAACAGGGTCCCCTGCCTTTGCTAACCAAATGTGCGCCAAAGTAGGCAAAAAATGCAGAGCTTCCCATTTGTGTGAATCAGGCCCGACCACCTGGAGCTGGCGTGGAGGAACCGGGCTCGGAGGGCGAGGGGCTGGAAATGCTGGCCCACGGCCCCTGCTCACCACCCACCAGAGCCTGAGGGCTCAGGTGGCCTCCTGGACCAGGCAGGTGAGGCCTGGCCTTGGACCTTCCCCCAAATGTCCTTCATTAATACCTTTTCCTTCGCCTCGCTCACCTGCATGCTTCATGTTTTTATTTTTATGGGAGCTTTATGGCTTTTTGACCTACCTCTTCTTTCGCAAACCACCCCCACCCCCCACCCCCCATCACCTCTGGCCATGTCTTTTCAGCTTCTCTCCCTGTACTCCCTCCGCCCAAACTTTTTCCCGTTGGAAAGGCGTCCGGAAAAAGATCGACGCTCAGCTTGGCCAAGGATCTCTACTGCTGGTTCTTGCTGAGTCTTTTATTGGTTCACGAGAAAACAGGCCATTTTATGTGTTTGGTCTACCGTCCAGGATTGACTTTACATAGAGGTAAAGTAAGACGCTTTGTAGAAGGAAAGGCACAGAGGGCCCTGAGTGAGCCTGGCGGGTCACTGCAGCTCAGGGTTCTGGAAGAGCTTCAGGAAAGGGCAGTCACGGGAAGCCGAGTGTAGAGCGCCTCCTGGAGTTGTGCAGGGCACCACTGTGTGCGGTGGCCCTGCTCTCAGACAGATGCGCTGTCCTTAGGGACATACGTAGGAGATGGGACACAAGGACTAAAGGAAGAATGAAGACACAGAAAGCATAAGCAAAGGAAGACAAGAAATTGCCTGAGAAAAGAAGCTGGTGACGTGTCCATGAACATGAGCGTGCATTCCGCAGATAGCGAGCTAGAGGTATACAAACACTCAATACGTGCCACACTGGGAGTGTGGGGTGGAGTGTTATTTCAGTTTAATTGTAACTTTTATAGTTTTTGAAAATCAATAATAAAAGAAGAATCAGGGAAGAGGAGCAGCGGGCACTAAATTTTGGTTAGAGAGGAGGAAGGATAGAGAGAAGACGCCACTGCGTACGTCAGCGCAGGCCCTGACAGCCACCACGCATTACATCATCACCCACACTCACATGCAAGCCACAGGGGTTGGTGACAAGAGGGAGGAGCCCAGGGAAATCAGCAGAGTCTAGCTTGGGGAATGCTTCCCACTAATATTGGCCAGTGAGGCACATCTTGCTTCCTCTGGCTTTGAGGTTTCACGTAGAGGTGACAGCTGAAGCCAGGCCGTGAGTGGTGTCACCAAGGGAATCAATGTAGGTAGAAAACAAGACCAGTAGGTGAGACGCTTGTAAGTGTTCTCCTTGGGAGCACAGGGAAAGGGAAGCATCCGTATGAGAGTGGGGGTCATCCAAGAGGGAAGAGAGGCACATTAGACCACGCAGTGGCTATCAGGAGGTGTAAGGAAGAGCTGGTACTATTACAGAGATCTCTCTGGGATGCAAAGGAGAGAAATTCAACTCAAATTGGCTTAATTAAAAAAATTCAACTTGGGTCTAAAAACTATGCATAGGACACAGGAACCAACTGAGAGAGTGCTCAGCGGCCAAAGCTAGAACAATTTAAGCAACAAAATTTATAAAGTAGTATAAAATTATAATTGAAAGCATAAACTATATACCCATGAGTTCACAGTAAAAGAAATAAATGATTGAGTAATAAATATATAGAGAAGAAACAATTCTCTTTTTAGAAGGATTTCAATGATATATGTAGATACTTCACCCTCAAGGAGATGGAGCCTAACTCCCAGCCCCCAGGACTTGGTAAGTGTAACTCCCTTCCAAATAGTATAATAAAAGGTAGGGGAGGGGTACCGTGGAGAAGCCTGACAAACGCTTCGCCGAGTGATCAAGGCTAACCCCAGCAGCGCTAAGACATGTGGATAGTATGTGCTCTTGAGATGATGTGATGATAATGAGATGTTACTTCTACAGTCTTCCTCCCATAAACCTGGTCCAATCATGAGACAATATCAAGTTTTAATAGACAAGCATCTTACAATAAACCCAACTAGTCCTCAACATGGTCAAGGTCATCAAAAACAAGTGAAGTCTAAGGAACTGTCACAGCCAAGAGGCGCCTCAGGAGACAGGATGACTAACCGTCATGTGGCCCCGGCTGGGGTCCTGGAGCAGAAAAAAGACCTTAGATAAAAACCCAGAACCTCTGGATAAAGTTAATAATAATAAAGCAGTATTGCTTCATTCATTTTAGCAAATGTACCCTTCTAATGCAAGACATTATTAATAAGGGAAATTGGGTGCGGAGTCCCATGGGAATTTCATAAATTTTCTGTAAATCCAAAACTGTTTTAAAATAGAAAGTTTATTTTAACAACAACAAAAGATAATCGGGCTGTCTTTTCCACCGTAAGGAGACTGTCTAGCTGAAATTAGCATCAATATAGAGAAAGAAGAGCCTAGAGTAAGGGAGGAAAGAGGGAGTGGTGTTGACATCATCGAAGCCCCTTGGATTCAACCATCCTCAACGAGATGCTCACTTAGATCCCCAGTTACAGGAGCCAACACTTCACCATTTTTCTTCAGCTGCTTTGAGTTGGGCTTCTGATAATTGGTAAGAGTCCTGACAAGTGGGGCACTGTCCTAACCCCGCCACCAGATGGTTGCTCCTCTGGGGCGAGGCTATGCCTCACTCCTCCGCCTCTCCTGAAGCTGTCAGCTGAGCGGCAGCCATGGTGAGCGCTATCGTGACGTTTGGGAACCTAAGCAGGGGAATGGTGGTTTCCATATACACACAACCCACTGAAGAAACTGTGATTTATGCTACATAACCACCCTCAGAAGATCACAGATAACGTGTGTTTCAAAAAGTATTATTTGGGAAAAATCTAAATACTTGGGAAGAAGGAAAGCTTGACATGAAGAGCAGTAATTATCTTGTAGAAAGCCCTTCGAGGATGGGTTCAACCTCTCTGCGCCTCTGCTCCATCGTCCATAAAATAGGAAGGTATTGACCTTCTCTGCCTGGCGACCCAGTGAAACAATACATGCAAAACTGGTTTGCGGAGTTTGACAGCAAGCTGCACCGTGCCAAACACAAAGCAGGCATTGTTACCACGCATTCATAGCCACAGGCCCCCTGTGCGGACTCAAAAGTCCTGCTGGACTCTGGGGACAGAGAATCGGGGAAAGGGGTGATTCTGTTGGAGGCTTGAAGGCGTTTTCTACTGGTGACCCTATTTATCTCAGCAAATAGGCCCATGAAGATGATATTAACCACAAGAGGACATTGGCTAAAATCAAGATACAGTACGGATTGTAAGCCAGATTCCCAGAGACCATGAAAGGCCACCAGCTAGACTGAGGACAAGAATCACTCCGCAAGACCTGGCTGCCAAAAACACAAAGGAGAGAACCCACTGGCTGAGGCTGACTTCCACCGTGAAGGACAAACAAGGACACAGTGGGCCGAAGGACAGCACCATGGCCAGCCCTCCCAGGGACAGACGTTAGTTAGAGCAGTCTTCAATGAGTGGCTTCTTTTTTCCTGTGGCAAATTTTCTTTCTCTCCAACTGGTCATTCCCCTTTCATTCTTGCAGCCACGGAGATCTTCAAAATGACGACAAACAGAAGCCTATTCCCACATTGCTTAAAAGGTCTAAGGGTTTCTTCAGATCGAGAATGGCATCCCAGCTCCTTGCGTGGTCTGTGAAGCGCCCAGTGGCTGGTCCCTGCCTAGCTGCAGCCACATTAGCCTCTCTGGGTCTGAGCACAGCAGGCTCATTTCTGCCTGCAGACCCTGTGCTTGCTGTTCCCTCTGCCTGGGACACTCTTAACCGTGACTCCGCAGTGCTCATTTCTCGCTGCCATTTATCCCTCAGATCAGTGCGGCCTCTGAGAGGGCTTACCTGACCACCACTCGTTCCCCACAGCACAGCACTCTCTTCCGCTTCTAGTCTTACTTCAGTTTTCACTGCCAGAAATCATGGCTTTTTACATAAATATGTATATATGTGCATGCATATGTATCGAAGTATGTACATACATATATATGCATGCATACACACATACATACATTAATGAATATATACATATTCATTTATATATATATATATGAAAGAATATATATATATGTAGCTCAGACTAAGAATCAAGTTTTGTGAACGCTGTGCCCTTGTTTCTCCCCCACCGTATCCCCAATGCCTAAAATAGTGCCGGCCCATAGGAAGTTCTCAATAAGAACTTATCCAATGAGAGTAAATCTCTCAGCAGCCCCTGCTCCTACTTGGCTTCTGGCCTTGCTGGCCTTGCCTCCCCCACTTCTCAGGTTGGGTATCAACAAATTGCAGGACAGGAAAAGCCTGTGAGAAGCCCATCCCTGCCTTCAGACGGGGCTGCACCTGAGCCGTTTCTGAGAGATGGTGCCCCCTTTAAATGCCTGTTCACGGATCTCCCGAGAGGGACAGTGTCCTGCCACCAGATGGTTTCATATCGAATATTGCTCTGCTTTGCAAAGTAGAAAGGAGAAAAAGTCCTATCATATGGCAAGTATAACAAGCAGGCTTCACGCCCAGGTGACTGGTGTCTGCCTGGCGCTCCGAGTGGAGGAATTTCAGATTGCTATGAGCTCTTTTTTTTTTTTTTTTAATATATCTTTATTGATTTCAGAGAGAGGAATGGAGAGGGAAAGAGAGAGACATAGAAACATCAATGATGAGAGAGTCATTGATCGAGCCCGCAACCGGGGCATGTGCCCTGCCAGGGAATCAAACCCCGATCGCCTGGATCCTAGGTCGATGCTCAACCCCTGAGCCATGCCCGGCCGGGCTGAGCTCTTTTTTTTTAATGGACCAGTGGAGTCCGCTTGGCAGAGGTTGGAGGGGTGGGGTGCGATGGACTGCAGCTCCCACAGGCACCAATTTCCTCTTGCCGTGGTCTACGGCGTCCTGCCTGCTTTCGGTGACGTCATCAAAAGAATGTCCGTGAAACTGCTGAGTCCCTGGTCACTGCTCTTTCCATAACTCACAACAAAATACTTTAGCTCTTATTTTCTGTAATAACCTACAAAAGCGCTAGGTTTCAGAACCTCCCCAAATGGAAAGTTTCAAGACAAATCTCTAACTGAATAATCTCTCTTAGGCAAGGGGTAAAAAGCCACCCTGACACAAGAGACAAGTGAATCCCCATCCGTGACCATGATATTCTCAGACGAAAGACTGGATCCTAGGTCCCCAAGGCTGTTTCTAAAGAGTCAAGGCTTCGTCTATAGGTTGGGATGTCTCTTCTGGACTCAAATTTCTAACCTCCTGCTGTACACAACCCAGAGGCTGCTCAGACAATCTGAACTCAGCAGGTCAAAAACAAAGTTTGATCTTATTATTTGTTCCCACAATACTCAAACGCTGCTTTGTTTCCTGTGGTCCGTAGTCATTGAATCAATATTTCTTTCGTGCCTTTCTAGGTGCCATGTCACCCTAGGCACTGGGCCACGGAAGGACAATGCAGAGATGTGTCTGCTCCGTGGACAAGATGGTCAGATTGTACAGCTGCCGTGGGCCCCGCGACGCCGGGTCCCCCGTGAATGGTGCGAGCTGTGAACGCGGCGGCCCTTCTCACGGAACACGGCTCCTGGAAGGAAGGCGGGGAGCAAATGTGCGTGCGGTAAACAGTAAGTCTAGGCGGAAAATGAAGTGGCATCGGTCACGAAGCAGGTGCGGGAAACCAAGGGAGAGAGTAGCGAGTGGGTAGCACTGGGCCCCGGGGCAGGGGAGGCATCTCTGAGGAAACGACCTGCGTGGAGGCCCAAGGCCCATCGAGGAGTCAGCCGGGGGACTGAGAGTCAGGGCAGGGCGTCCCCACAGAGGTCAAGGGCAATGTCCAGAAGGTGGCCACAGCCTGGGTGTTTGAGAAGCAGAATGGAGAGCCTCGAGGTTGGGGAAAACGACTAAGTGGCAGATGAGACCTGAGAGCAGGGACCACATCAGGGCAACCTGCAGCACAAAGCCTGTGGGCACCCCTGGACGCCGAGGGAGGAGGTACAACATCGCTGTCTTACCTGGCATCCCCCGTTCACTCCCCCGAGAAATCTAGGTCTTTCTCTCCTCACTGGTGGCCACCAAGCCTTAGTTATTCTTGCCCTTAATAAGTATCTCAAAGTATCTCTTTTATTTCATCTCCAATGCCCTGGTCCTTTCTTATCTCCACTTTCCCAGGAGGCCTCCTAGGGGCCCTACCTGCCCCAGCCTTTCCCAGAACTCCGTCTCTGAGATTGCCACCCAAAGTAACGTCCCCTGCCTAGAAATCTTGGCTCAGTCTCCACTGTCCACTCATCAGGGTTCAGACCTGAGCACCACTCCTACTTTCTTCACATGTTCCCAGCTCAAGCACACCTCCCACTCTTAGGTCCACTGAATGTTATACGAAACATTCTTTATGTGTCTATATTTATATACAGGGAAGTTGTTTGTGTGGAAAATGATCCAATAATTAATAATACAAGTCTCTTACTCACAACTGTAAACCTTACTCCCCACCCTGTATGCTCTTCCAGCTCCCTCAAGTGTCATTCTCCTTTGACCAAAGTCAATGTATCCTTTAAGATCCATTTCAAATGCCACCTCTTCTAAGAAGCCTTCCCTGATTTCATTATGCAGAGCTCTGTATGGGTCCAGCATTCTGAGTGTGTGTCTTCTATAATCCTTGCCAAGTTGGGCTCAGAGCTCTCTGGGCGCAGGGCCAATGCCTTCACTCTTGGAAGTTCCCAAGAGCAGAGATCATAGCTTGTGTCTCTAAGAATGTCAGGGCCAAGCAGATGCCCAAGAAACACCGAACTTAAGAAAAGCATCTCATGGCCCACAGAGACCCCTACAACGAGGAAAGAGGACATGTGTCATTTTCTATGGCATCTTAGAATGACCATCCTTGGGGACAGTTCCAGTTCTTGAATGAATGCATGGTGTTTATTATTATTATACTTAACAGCCTAAATAGATGTTATGCATGCCTATTTTATAGTAAAAATACCAGGAAAAAAAAAGAAGAAAGAGACCAGGTCAGAGTGTGAGATGATTGGGTCCAGCCCTCTGCTCCTAAACTTTACACAGGTTTCCTCCATTCTAAGAAAACTAAGTTTCAAAATAGCAACATGCCTAATACAGCATAGCTGCAAGTACCTGAAAAAGGGGTAACAGGACTAGGTGGGAGGTGAAGTGCATGGAGGGGTGGGTGCCAGCGAATCAGAGCTGTGGCTTAGAGCATGAGTCAGTCTAATAGAGTCATTTGGGACGCCGACTACACCCACGTGGACCATGGCTGTCAGGACACATGGCAAGGGCAACCTTATATGTGGGTGCCATCCCCCAATGGGTCGGCTCCCTTCTGCTTGTTCTCTGGACATAACCAGACCCCCAGCCTGCGGGCGGGCCTCTGAGCCTGTGCAGGGGTCTGAGCAAGCAGGTGGAGGGAGCCAAGCTACCTTGCCAGGTGCGGAAACAAAGTTACAAAGCCCCTCCCCTGGCTGGTTACTGGCTTTGCTTACACAGGATTCTCCAAAGGAGCCTGAGTATGTGATAAATTCCCAGCTCCTCTTCCCACCACCCCAGAAACACCCTCTGCCAACTGCTGCGTGTGCGCGCACGTGGCCTCGGCCTCCACGCCCTCGCTCTCCGGTTTTTAATTGCGCGCACAAAGGCCTCCCCGACGACGACGTGAAGCGTCTCCTGGGCGGTCACAAAGGCAGAGGAACTCCAGGTTACGCCACGGTTCAGCCTCCTCTCTCCCCCATTGTGCGCGGCCACTGCGGCCGGCTCAGAGCCGTCGGGGGTCTTACATATCTCATACGTGCGGCAAAGTGGGGAAACAATGTAACAAATTATGAACAAGCTCGGAGCCCAGCCTGTGGAATTCTTCCCTTTGTGAGCCTCCATCACGTGTCAGCTGGGCCGCTGGGCGGCGGGGCCCGGGCGGGGGCGTCCCTGCAGCAGGCCGCCGGCCCTGCCGCAGCTCACGCTTGGAGAGCCCGCCCCTTCTCGGCCTGCAGAGTCGCCCTCCATCTCTTTTTGGAAAAGACTCTTAAACAGTAGCATGTAGAGAAGCAAGTGACGCACTAGTCTTTGAATTAGCAATAGGCACAGGACCATGGCAGCACACTGTCTTCTCCCTAAGCATCAGAATAAACTCTGGTGCACCTGGGCAATTAATACAATTCCTTTCTTGCCCAGACCTTGAACACGCACTGGGGCTTAGGCTTCTTGCCGTAGCCAGTAGGGGTGTCACAGGGAACTGGGCACCTCCAACGACAGAGCTGAGCCCACGGGGTCGGGGCTGACTGGGGAAACACCCACGGCTCACTTCATAGCGAACGGCGAAATGCCAGGAGCTCTACCCCTTGTTCCCCGGGTGGTTTCTGAGCAGCCAGTGTGTCCCGCGTCAGGCTGTGTGACGAGGGGAGACAATGTAGGGCCTGACCTCCTGCCTCATCTCTGGGAAACCAAGCCTCGTGCCTGGGAAAGAGGGCAGCAGTCGTTCGAGGCAGACAGTGATTCGATTCCCAGTAGAAGCTGGGCCCGCAAAGATGCTGAGCGATGGGAGAGGGTAGCCACGGGTAGCGAAGGCTCCAGGAGAGAGGAGGGACCCCACTCGGACTTGGAGGACAGTAGCATCGGGAGGGAGGAAAGGGAAGGCTCAGCTCTCATGTCTAACCAACACAGTTGCTGCCCTCTCCTCTCCTTGGCCATGGCAGCCATCGCTAATCAATCATCACTGATCAGTCACCACCAATCAATCGAGCCCTTCCTCTCCTCCCCCGGCCACCCCAGCCCAGTCTAGGCTTCAGAATCCTTCTTGACACCGCATTCCAGGCAGACATTGGCAACTGTTTGCGGTTAGTTTCTAAAATAAAACTTTTTGTCCTTCTGAGTGAGGGAAGGTGACATGAGCAAGTGCACAGGCCTGAGCGGACATAAGGGTGTGGGGGACACCAGGTCTCCTGGGGACCACGAGTAACAGGGACAGATGGGTAGGATGGAGGTGCAGAAGGGCCCTAACTGACACTTTATGTCTTAGCAGTGAGGAGGGAGGGGGACAGGGTTACTCCTGACAAGTACTGCAGGTTTGAAGTGAACAGGGGCAAGCTGTCACTGCTGAGCTGTTTGCATACAAAGGTTCACATTTCAGGATACTACTGAGTTGAGGACGTACACTTCACTGCCAGCACGCTGTGTCACAGCCCAGTTGCGTTTGTAGTCTCCTTGACCAAAAGCCAGCAAGAGTCTGTGCCTCGGCTTGGAAGTCATCACATCCATGGCCCCAGCCTCTGGACCAGGAGACTGTTTCCCTTTAGAAAGACAAAGGTGGCTTTTTTCTTTAGCTTGAAATACCGGGGTGCGTAACCTTCCATCTCTCCTTCACTCCCAAACGGAGGCTCTCACGCCAAATTTTGTTTCCCTGACAAGCGAAGGAGAAATCATTGGCCTCCTTGAGGCACCGAGGGCCCCCCCCTTACCCCCCAACACCAACTACTGAGCTTTTGTGTTTGCTGGAGGCTTGGACGGTTCCCTGGCAAACAGCATCAGGCAAGGTTATCCAGCTAGTCACAGCCTCGAAGGAATAAAGATCTAACACCTTGTCCCTTTTGCAGTTCAAAAGCCATTGTCACTGGGGTACACTGGTGGTTTAAAAAGGCTATAATTCATGTGCAAGCAGAGGAGGATTGTCATGATTCCACAATAAAACGCGGAACCGCTTTGACGGCGAGTGGCGAGGAGGTGTGAAACAGTGCCTGGGAAACAGGCAGATATTTGTGTAAGCATCCTTTATGTATTGCCAGTGCCGGATAATAGCATATCAAAGCCCCAACTTACCTCATCTGCCTGGTACAGCCAAGGCATAAATAAAGGGGAACAATGGAATTACTATAACTCGCTCTCCCCGAGCCCGCGACATCACTGTATCCTTTATAATTGCTGGCAAGAAGATTAATGTTTTGTTAAATATCAGAGCAAGGTCACAAGGGGGCTTGTGGGCCTGTCTAAACATCTAGTCTTTAAGCTCCTCTCTCTCACTTGCTCTTTTTTGAGGAAATGAACTTGTAGCATTTCCTCTAATTATGGTGATTGTGGCTGTTGAAGCGGCCTGCATCACCGCCTCACTCCAAACACACACACACACACACACACACACACACACACTCGCGCACACACACCTTCCCCAAATGATACTTGGGGACAGGCTTGATTTAGCTACGGCATATGGGCAATGTTGTTAGGAGGTGACCTTGCCCTTTTAACTGACGTGGATAATTCATTGCCCGTCACCGTGGCCTGAAGCAAGCGGCTTGGGCTTAAGAGAGTGACTTTATTGGGGTCCTCAGGGGGCTCCCTACCAAAGACAGCTACCACCGTTCGCTGCACTTCTGTTATGTTTAGCCTGTACAGATGTTTCCAACAGCAAACAGTTCATGACCCAGAAAGAACAAAATATTTTGGCTTTCCCCGGCTTTCAGCACCTGTTCAAGCCAAAGGGCCCTCGGAGCTCTGTGGACAGATGAGATGGCCCAGCAGCAGCTGGCTAAAGCCAACCCTGCCACTCACTGGCAAAGCCACGTCCTCTGGCGCAGCGACCCTGGACTCCCAGAGGTGCCGAAGGGAGACAAACGGCAGATCCCACAGAAGGATCTATCAGCTTTGGGCAGAGCCTCACCTGTGTCTGTCCGTCTGTCTCCACCACATCAGAAGTGCACCTTAGAAGCCCAAGCCCATTCTCCATCCACCGTGGTTCTGGTAGAGCACCGGGCTCTGGTCGTGGGCCACCTGGGCAATTTTCACAGTTTTCACAGGTAGACTTTAGAAGCTCTTCGAGGATGGCCCTCTGGCCATGGTGGGGACCAGTGACGGCACTTAGAGGGCTTGGGATCAACAAAAATGGTCTAACAAATACAGCTAAGTATGCAGCAGGGGCCTCTTGCCTCTGACGGGGTCGGAAAGAAGGGGATCTGCAGGCACTGAAAGGGTGAGAGACCGCCTCTGCGAGGGCCTTGGGGTTCACCACGCCACACACTTCGCCGGGCAAAGGGCTTTTAAGTTGCCAACCCCAATTTTAAGAATATTTCCTTATTTGTTTGTTTTTCTTCCTTGCAGCTCAAGGAGGAATTAAGGAGTCAGAGACAGGCTGGAATGAAGGTGGGTGTAGGAGGCAACTCTATGTGAAAGGAGGGATGTGCTGACTTTGGGGACCTGCCTCAGCTTCACTAATCTCAGTGACAGAGCAATAGCGCCCCAATTACCATGCGCCTTCCAGCCTCAGCATAAATGAAAGCGACGATGCGCCAGCTAATAAAGACGTTTGTGCCTCATGTACACTGCAGAGCCTCAGTGAGCATGCGCTGAATCAGAAAGCGGCTGCCTGGGTGGGTGGCGGGGTGGCTGGGTGGCTGGGTGGGTGGGGGGATGGATGGATGGATGGATGGATGGATGGATGGATGGATGGATGGATGGATGGATGGATGGATGATGGATGATTATAGGGATTCAATATAAGGTAGACTAGACAAGCCATTGCTCAGCTATACCAAGATTTGACAAACCATGACCTACAGTCCAAGTCCTACTGGCCACCTCGTTTTGTAAATAAGGCTTTATTGGGACACAGCTACGGTCATTCATTTATGCGCTGTCTGCTTTAAGGGTACGAGGCAGATCTGAAGAATTTGTACAGAGGCAATACGGCCTTCAAGTCTAAATTACTTACTATCTGGCCTTTGTAGAATAACTTCACAACCCTTGAGCTACAGGATTACTAGATTTTCTTAGTTTTTATGTAGTTCCTCCCCTTTCTTCCCCTTGTTTTACCAAGGGGAGTAAAACCAAGTATACACTTTTTAACTTATATAAGCTAAGTAAACATGGTAAATAAATAACTAAATATGTTCTTTCTTTTCTTTCCTGTGTTTGTTTGTTTGTTTGTTTGTTTGTTTTGGGTTTTGTTTTTGTTTTTTTGGTAGAACAAGGCCAGTAAACCAAGCCAGGCCCCTCATCTGGGGTTCAGTTGGAGAACTGGAGATCTCCTCCAATGCAGGGCAAACAAACAAAACATCAACAAAAAGCCAGTGTGCTGGCTCGTGTGAGAGCCTGTTCAGGAAGCAACGCATCCTGTACTTTCTGTGGAATTCAGTGGAATTTTTCAGGAGCTAATTTTGACTATAGGACTAATTGCTTTTTGCCTTATTTCATCTACTTTAGAATGTGAGGAGCTATCCTCCCGACGCCTAGGAATCTTATATCCTAAGTGTGAGGGCTGAGGTGCTTTATGCTCACTGGGTGTGCACGTTGCCTCTTCCTCCTGCCGGGCGGGAGGATCATCTCACTCTGCTTCCCACGATCTGGGAGGAACAATAAACACAGCAGCTGTTCTGATAAGATGAATTGAATTTTAGGCTCCTTAGACACGTCAGGAGGCGCAGGTTGGTGGTTCCCGTGATCGCTTCAGGTCCACGGACACCAGCAGTCAGCAGAGGACCGCAAGGAGAACACATGAGGTTGTCCCAGAAAGTAGAGCTGCTAGAAACTCCCACATGGAAAGTCTAGCTGAAGAGAAAGACTCGCTTTGAGAATAAAGCTGTGTGAACTTGGCCAAAGTGATCCACAAACAGGAAGAGCAATGCGGCGGGGGCAGGGGGCAGGGGGCAGGGGGCAGGGGGCAGATATGCACATATGGTAGGACAGCAGATGTTATGGTTTGTTGAATTTTAGGCTCCTTAGACACATCAGGAGGCGCAGGTTGGTAGATTCCTGTGATCTCTTCAGGTCCATGGACACCAGCAGTCAGCAGGACTGCAAGGAGAACACATGAGGTTGTCCCAGAAAGTAGAGCTGCTAGAAACTCCCACATGGAAAGTCTAGCTTAAGAGAAATTGTAATTGTGATGGTTGCCTCCTGTTTAAGACAATGTGATCATTGCTTCCTGACACATCAGTACAAGAACCCTGCTGGCCATCGGGAAAGCTGCCGCCTAACCCCCTTAACTCCTGGTAAGGCCAATGTGTTGGGCCGCTTCTAAGACAGCCCTAAGGATCCCGGCCTTCTGCTGGTCACACCTTTGTAGAATCCCTTCCCCATGGACCCTGTGACTTGCTTCTAATGAACAGAATATGGCCAAAACGATGAGATGTCGCAGGCCAGGTCACAAAAGATGGTGATTTCTCTCTTGCTCACCTCCTCTTGGATCCTCGCTTGCCCTGTTGAAGCCAGTTGTCATGGTGCGAGCTACCCCCTGGAGAAGTCCACAGGGCTAGAAATCTAGGGGGCCTCCAACCACCAAGCAGGGAGGAATGGAGGCATCCCAGCAGCCACATGGGATTGATGGGAAGCGGACCCTTCCCCAGGTGAGGCTTGAAATGATTGCAGCCCCAGCTGGCACCTGGACTGAAGCCTCTGGGAGACCCTGAGCCAGAGAAGCAACTAAGCTACACCCAGATCCTGACCTCGGAGACTGTAAGGTAATAAATATTCGTTTCCTTAGAGCCAATAAATTTGGGATAATGTTATACGGAAGTGGATAACTATACAGTTAGATTGGCCTCCTAGCTTGGTTTACCCTTTAACGCCTTAGTTCAGCTCCCTCTTTGTAGCTGGCTATCAATATTTGGCATGTTTTGTTTTGGTTTGGTTTTTTGAGGACAAAAAGGAAATTCTAAGCTAAGAATGGGTGACTGATTTGTTAACTGTGGGTTTCTTGCTGGAGAAATTCTGTTCAGGTTACTATTGCCACATCAGAAACTACCCCAAACTTAGTGGCTTAAAGCAACACTGTTTTATTACATCTCCTTGACTCCTCAAGTAAGAAGTTCGGGCAATGTGTGGTTGGGCAATTTTTCTGTGTCGACTCATGTCACACAGAAGTATTCAATGGATGACTGGTCTGGTCTCCAGGGACCAGGGCAGCATTACCACATGTTTGGTGGTTTGGCAGAGGTGACTGTAATCAGGGAGCTCAGCTGGGGTGTCAGTCAGAGCACAAATGGTCTCTCCAGCATGTAGGTCTTGGGATAACTTAACTTCTCTCACAGCAGCTGACTTTCCCCCAAACAAGAGCCCCATCAAGTCTGTTTCCCATTCATCCTCTAAGGAAGAGCCCTCTGACTAGGACGTCAGGCCCCAGAAATACGGGGGAAGGACACTCTGGCCTAAGTAAATTATTACCTTCTCCAGTTCCCTCTTGATTGGTCAAAAAGCACATTAGCATATTACAGACCTTCAAAATCAAGAATACGACTTAACTTCTTTCATCAAGTGTTTAACTACAGAACCATAACCCTACTTGATGTGTTAGAAAACTTATCTGACATTTGAAAATAAGGCAAAAAGGTTGGTAGTGCATTCTTTCAACATCAGTAATTTGAACGGAGGCCACCCAAAGATTGTCCAATAGAAGGCCCTGCAATGGTGGAAATGTGGCTGCCAGATGCATGTGGCTACTGAGCACTTGATATGTGGCTAGTGTTTCCGGGAAGCTGAATTTTTAATTTTATTTCATTGTAATATATTTAAATGTAAAGAGCTACCTGAGTCTAGAGGCTTCCATGTTGGACGGTGCAGGTCTAGGGAACTGTACTTAGCTCATCTCATTGTTTACTATTGATTGATGGTCCCACACTTGGTGAAGTCACTAAGTCCCCTTCTGCCCTCTCATTCTTTCAGCTACTGACCAGCTCCCCTTGACCCTCAGGATCAACCTATAGCCAAGCAACTAAGCAGCTCTGATGGGACCTATCCATTAGCAGACCTCCAGCCTTCTACTTCAAGGCTAGGGTTGCTCTGACTGGTTGTGATGGTTCACTTTACCTATTAACCTGACTGGGCCATGGGAAGCCCAGGTAACTGGTTAAACATTATTTCTGGGTGTGCCTATGAGGGTGTTTCCAGAAAAGATGAGCATTTGAATTGGTGAACCGAGTAAAGCAGGTGGCGTCCCTAATGTGGGTTGGTATCATCCAGTCTCTTGAGGTGTTTGGGGGGGGGATTGAGTTAGCTCTGCCTGACTGTTGGGATGGGACATAGATTTTCTCCTGCCCTGAGCATTTCTGGTCTCAGGCCATCAGGCCTGGAAAGCAGTTTTGTCATTGGCTCTCCTATGCTCAGCCCTTTGAGTGACATCACCAGCCTTCCTGGAGAAGAGACTTCTAGCTTGCAGACAGCAAACCGTGGGACTTCTCAGCCTCCCTCCCGCTCTCGCTCCCTCTCCCAGTTCCCTGAAGTTGGGGACTCTGAAGTTATATAGTCCAAGTTAAGATCTGGTCCCCATCACCCACTCAGTGTGGGCATTTGGAGAAGTTACTTGACGTTGCTGGATCTCAGCTTCTTTTTCTATAGAATGGAGATAACCCTAAGGAAACATCACAGCGTACGGTGAGTGGCCCACTCCTAACATTTGGGGGTTGAAGAGAGAGTACCCAAAGGGCCCTCACCTGGGCGACCCACCTGTCTTTGCTCCACGCACCTCTCCACTCCAAGCCCACCCCACCCCCAGTTAAAAGCCACCTCTTGGGTGTGGGGGCACTCACTGGTAGTGCCATTCCCCCTTGAGAGGGCAGGCCCAAGAAAGAAGCATGTACAGGACATTCTGAGGTTTTGGGCACCCTGAGTGCCGTCTAGAAGAGGAGACGTGAGTTCCAGATGGAGGTGTTCCTTTGCCCCCGAGTCTCCTCACCCTGAGGATAGGCACCACCAGCAAAGGGCCAGAGCTTGTGAACATGCACACACACACTCATGCACACACTCACTCATGCATGCACTCATGCATGTGCACATTCACACATCATGCACATACACACTCATGCATACATACACTCACACATGCACACACACACTCACACATGCACAAACATGCGCACACACTCATGCATGCACACACTCACACATGCATGCACATACTCATGCACACACACACTCACACATGCACACACTCATGCACACTCATGCATGCAAACGCTCACTCATGCACACACTCACACATGCACACAGGATCCCGAGCAGGGGTTCCTCTTGCCTGGATCCAAGATTGGTGCTGGGGTTAGGATTGAGTGACAGCTGGGAACAGGCTGGCCCCTGGTAAAGATTCAGTAAGTTACCACCATATTTCACTTCAGTTTCAACATGTTATCTGGCTGTGTAAGGCCCAACTGTCCCCTGAGCCTAAGACCTGCTCGCAGATGACAAGGAAGAAACTTTATTTGAGTTGGAGTGAAAATAAAGGCAGTCTGTCTCTTCAAAGAGCGTGCAGGGGGGATGGGGGTGAGAATTCTGGCCCGGGATCCAGGAGGCTCAAACTCTCAGCGGCCGTCGTATTCTGGATCCATAAGGTCAAACTTTACAGCCTTGTTAGCGCCACACTTGATAATCCCTATCAGAGATATGTTATCTATTTTGTCTCTGCATTAAAGGAAGAAAAAAATGGCTTTTGTGTTTTTCTTATAATGAAGGCTGCAAAAGAGCAGTATGTGACACCGAATTAAAGGGAAAATATATTTCTAAACAGACATCACAGACGCAGAACTGTCTACTGAAATGTAAGTTAGCAAAATGTAAGATACTCAGATTACCAGGAAAAGAGTGCCAGGAACAGAGTATACAATGGATTTGAAGTCACTACACGTAGAAGCATCTAGGGACTGAGACTGGGGGAGGCCAAAGAGGTGGAGAGGGTGCAAAGTGAAGGAGACACTGCCCTCAGGGTCAGGGAGGGTGGGGTCTCACCTGAAAGGGGGCTCCTCCTTAAATGAAGCCCTTAGACCCTTGTCTCACTCTAATTCGGGCACTGAGGCATCTTGTGGGTTAATGGAGTCTTTTACATCTGAAACCTTAGTATAATGTTATATATCAATTTTACCTAAAACAAAAAGTGCTGGTGGACTTTGAAATCATGAGAAATTCTCTGATAAACTAACTGACAAATTAATGCAGATAAACCTTCAGATTATTTGCACACATCAGAGTTTGCTGGCAGCTTGCTAGGTTGGAAATGGAAAGACTGAGACTATCCTGAGCTTTTCCCTGCAAGGAGCCACCATCCCAGAGGTGCAGAAAGTGTGCCCACCTGGATGCCTTCTTGCTTTCAGCTCGGCTGGGAGGCTCACTGAGACTGCATGCCAGGGTGAGCTGGCACCTGATGGGCACGGGGAAGGGGCAGGCCAGCTCCACGGTGAGTCCCAGACCGTCCTGGTCCCCAGCCGGCTCCGGGAGAGGGAGGGCCCAGCCAGCCCACACAGCAGTACACACTCCCCCCTTCTGCGGGATATTTGTCTTTGTTCCCATAGGTATTTATTTTTGCTTTTCTCTGACTGTTTTGCATGTCACTGAGAGTTAAAGAAGACATATTGTACGTCCTAAAGAGAAGCAGTAAAAATAATTTAGCTTATTTCTTTCATGTCTGAGTGTATTAATTCTTGCTTACATAAGGAAATACGAAAAAACAAACTGTAAACAAGGAATCACTTGGAATCAGATTATGCATGAATAATGACACGTTCTCATCTAAGATGTGGGGGGAAATCTAGTTTTACTGCCAGGGGCTTTAAAAAATGTTTTTCTTTTTCAAAGGAAATTACTCAGAATGTAATAAAAACATGTTTCCTGCTCTAAGAGGATTAATTTACCTTTTGTGTCATGAGGAAATAAATGCAATCAATACCTCAATTCTCCTCTTCTATGGAGGAAGACAATTTCCAAGTTGGCATCCTAGGGAATGGTTGTTTGGCTCTGATTTCCTAACCCTGAGATCCTGATACTCTTAGGAGTTCTCACACCTCAGAGGACGCTGGGGTGGGGGGTAGGGGTGTCTCTGCTCCCTTCTCCAGCTGTGGACTCTCTTCCTTTGCATACATCCCCCTTTTTTGCTGCGAGCCCTTCCTCTCTCATTAGCTCCCAGAGACTGAGAAGCACAAAGGGCCCCGCATGGGAAAGAGCAAGTTAATCATCGTGGCTTCAGAGGCGGGGTCTGCTCCATCTCTAACTCCAATGTAGGGCCTAGGACCTGGGACCTACCCTCACCATTCTTCTGTTTCCTCATGTGCAGAAGAGACATGAAAAGCAGCACCTTCCTGCTGGGGCAATTCTAGGAATGAACGCAGGACAGGTACGCAGTACCTGGTGGCCCTCATTGTTCTGAAGCTATCCCCCCTGACTCATCTCCTTCCTGCCAGGAGAGAGGCATCCTGCCCTCACCAGTTGCCTCAAGGATATTTGAAGGGGTTGTTCTCATTACTACTCTTTTCTTTGGTTTTCCCTTTATTGAATCTCAGACCCAAGAGTTGAAAAGATCCTTGAAGATGTATCCCCCTCATCCATCCATCCATCCATCCATCCATCCATCCATCCATCCATCCCTTATCCATCCATCCCCCTCATCCATCCATCCATCCATCCATCCATCCATCCATCCATCCTTTATCCATCCATCCATTCATCCATCCACCAATACATCCATCCATCCATCCATCCATCCATCCATCCATCCCCTATCCATCCATCCATCCATCCATCCATTCCCCATCCATCCATCCATCCATCCATCCCCTATCCATCCATCCATCCATCCATTCATCCATCCATCCCCTATCCATCCATCCATCCCCCATCCATCCATCCATCCATCCATCCATCCATCCATCCAACAAATATGTACTAAGCATCCAGTACATGTCAAGACTATTCTAGCCCCTGGAATAAGAGATAGGCACAAAATACACAGCCCTGGCTTTCATGGTGCCTAACCTTGTGAGCAGGCAGTGAACAGTACATCAGAAGCAGGGCAACCCTCTTGTCTCAGTTTGACCAAGACTTACACAGTTTTAGCACTAAAGTTCCGATTCCTGGGACTGCATTCTTGGTCCTGGCAAACCTGGGAGGTTTGCCCTCATTTCCTGATGAAAGGAAAAGCTACCATGAATGCTTCCCTCTGGGACCTGGCCCTATCTCAGGTGTCAGCTGGCTCACCATTCAGTGGGGACTAGACAGAGGAGCAGGAAAAGGAAGCCGTGCGGAGGGGATGGCAGGTCAAGGGCACAGGCAGGGGCAGTTTATACAAAGGCCCGGGGGCAAAAAGAACTGGAAGAAACAGAGAAAGCAAAGTGAGGAGAGACTGCAGGGGTGAGTAAGGGAGACCTCGCAAACTCCATGGAGGGACCTGTGCTCTACCAGAGGGGCACTGGGAAGCTTTGGAACAGGTGGAACAAGGGCTGTGCTCGGAGAACCTATTTGAAGTGGGGTGCAAAGACCAGGTAAGAAAGTGCTCAAAAGGAAAGTTGATGGCGGCTTGGATGTGGATCATGAGCTCTTCTGGAACAGAAGCAGACGGGACTGGCCCAGACAGGTTGGAAAGGGAGACTCCCAGGTTCCTGGTGGAAGCAATTGGATGCATGTTGGGGCCAGGTACTGAGAAGAAAGTGCCTGCCTCAGCAAGCCTGCGGGCACTCTGAGGGGCTCCGGGCCACAGGAAGGGCGTGCTCAGATGACAACACACGGTACCTGCTCTCCAGCCCTACCTTGAGGGCTGTCCACTCATTTCACTGAACAAAGGTTTATTGAGCCACTATTACATGTCAGGCGTCAGGAGCACATCAACAAAGACAGACAGACTGACAGACAGGTAAGCAAATCATTCATCACTTCTTTCATTAAAGCATGTTATGTAGGACAAACGTCTTTAACATGAGATTCCTAGGAGCCCCAGCTTTCAGTAGTTTCTCAAAATGTCTCATGACTCAAGAAAGCCCATAAATACAGTGACGTGTGGCCAACTGAGTTCAAATCCCACCTGTTCTACTTCATGGGGATGTGACTTCGTGACTTTGGGCAACTTCGCAGCCTTCCTGTGCACCCATTTCCTCCTGGAAACAATGGTAACACAGACCTCTTGGGACTCATTGAGGATTCGGTGGGATGCTGAATGTGAAGCGTTTAGAATAGAGTTTGGCTATGTAGTCAGCACTACCAGAGTGTTTGAACTTTCAATTTTATCAAGGTATAATTCATGTGCATGAAACTGCACCCATTGAAATGGTCCAGTTGGATGGGATTTGAAAGCTGCATGGACAGCTTTGTCACATCAAGAGCCAGTGTGAAGTTCACCTTTGGAGGTCATGTTTTCTTCATGGCTTTTCTGTGGGAGTCTGTGGCCTTCAGCATGGTGCTGGGCACGTAACACGTACTCCATAGTGTAAGCTAATTTCACCATGATTATTAGCTCTGAAAGTTGCTTGCTGGGGAGTTACCTAGAAGCTCAGAGCAAAAATTGAAAGCTCCAGTTTGGGGGAGCAAAGCAGCTGAAGATTCTTCTGAGAAGGTATCCGTGTGGTCCAGCCAGCTGGCAGAAGGCTGGAGGCATTCCTTGTCTGGTCAGTTTTCTGTTTGAGACCCAAGGCCTCTGGACGGGACACCTTCCTACATTTAGATGCACACATGGAGGGTGACTGCCAGGATTCACAGCAGCATCCTGCTGGTCGGTGGGTCCAGGGTCTCAGGGGGGAAAACAGCCCCTGAGACAGCCCAGTGGGGTCCCCCTCAGGACAGGGGCCCCCTTTCTCTTGCAGCTTGAATGGAGTCGCCTCCTGCCTCCCATCTGCAAACCCATGTTTCATGTTTTAAAAGTCTTGCCCAAAAAGCCAACAGTGTGGAATCCCAGGAAAACAAACACTAGAAATACTTTTGTCGTGGAGGGAGCCCTGCAGAGGCTGGCTGCTCTTAAAGAGAGAATATCGGTTCACCTTTCATAAATGTCAGGCTTGAAATAAAAAAGGCAAGGTAATGAGGCCTCATTTCCGCAGAGGCAAGCCTGCGCCAACCAGTCAGCCTACAGAGCACTGCAACGGGCCGTTTACACGCCTCTGCTGGGACTGGCAGGTGGCAGGGAGCTTGGGCTCCAACGACCTGATTTTCTCACCTGTCTCTGCTATTTTAAAAATATTTTAAATGGCCCTGATGATTCAACATCTTTTCATTCATTCTGCACACATTTGCATAATCCTCACTGTGTGCGCAAGACACTTGCTCAGGGCTGTAGGGGACCCCAGGCGGCTGTATTTTGGAAGGATCTCGGCTCCAGCTCCCGGCAAGTTGGGGTTTGCTTTCTGGCCTCACCACCCGGCATGTTGATTTAAACGCTGCAAACTTCAGTCGACTCAGGTACCCAAGTGACATGGACGTAGCACCACTGCATGTTACGAATTGTTGTTGGGATTAAGTGAGATAATACAAGGAAAGGTCTAGTGGGTGGAAATGGGGTTTATTATAGGAAAGAAGCAAGTCGAGGAGGGTGGAGGTGACCTTTAGGGGGAAAGAAAGGAGAATGGAGAAGGAGGAGAAGGAACAGGTGGGATCTCTATCCCATGGACCGCCAGATACGGCGAGCCAGACGGACAGACATGCACATGACCAGGCCATAGGTGATGACCAGCAGGAGATAGAAAAGCATGGGACACCTTGAAGAAGGCAGCTAAAGCTCGTCATAAAGCTGCGAGGCAGAGGCCGGGGAGGAGGGCAGAGGGTGATCACCTTGAGGATCCTTGAAGGGTGGACAGACCGAACAGGCAGAGGGGGAGGGAAAGGCGCTCCAGGTGAGGGCGAGGCCCGAGGGAAGCCCGAGACGGGACGATCCGGGCTGTGTCGGCATGAAGACACCCCATCACCACCCAGAGCACCCAGAAGTCTTCTGTGTGCCGCTGTTTACAAAGAGCCTCCAGAAAGAGAGTGAGACCTGCAGGGCCCCCTGAATGCATCTGTCTTTGTAGCCTCCTTTTCATCAAACCTGTTACTCTCGGGACTATGTGGGAAGGAAGACCCCCGTGGGCAAAGGACACCCCTGGTCTGCGGAGGACTGGCCTGAAGAAGCTGAAAGCCAGGTCAGGGAGGCGATGGTGTGATGGCAGAGGCATGGGCTGGTGTGGAGCCCAGTCACGGAGAAGTGACAGAGCAGTCAGGGACGGAGCCTGAGGCTGGGAGGTGACGACACACCACCTTCTCCCCAGCAGCTCTGCCAGAATATGGGACCATCCTACCTGGGAGCTGAGGTTAGATATTCATCAAATGAATGAGGAGACTGGGCAGAAGGTGTTCAGATTTCACCAGTTTACAGAAACCGAGCCTCATCTACAAATTCGCAAACCTCTCTTCCCTCCGTGGCCCCCACTCTCTCAGCAGGAATTCCAGTGCATTTCCCACGTGCTGCCTATTGTGGGTGACAGCTCCATTGAGCCTCTCCATGCTGAACTCATAGTCACTGCACCCCTGTCCCCCACCCCCTGGGCCCCATCATCTCAAACGCTGGGTGGGGCTGTACAAGGAGCCAGAAACGGGGTGACTGCTCCCAGCGCACCACTGCCCTGGCCAGTTCCAGCCACCAAGACCCCTCATGGCTTCTGGAAAGAGCTGCCTCACCTCTGCAGGAGCCACCAACTCCCTGACGTGATAGGACTTCATGAAGGTGCCCGGCTCGGGGTGATTTCAGTGTCGGCCTCCTCTCTCCAACCCTCAGGTCCGGGCTGAGGCTGCCTCTCTTTCCTGCTCGCCTCCCTGCTCTCCCTGGGGCCTCCCTGTCCTGGTCTGCAGTCTGGCCTCACTCAGGACCATGCCAGGCCTCTAGACGGCTTCAGTGTCCCTGAACTTCAATGAGGGGAGGGGGCAGTTCAGGGTAACCTTTCTCCCAAAAGGTTTCTCTGACCTTATGTAAAATTTGAGGTACAAATAGAAGAGAAAAATTGACCAATTCTATTCTGCTGCACCCAGACCCCAATGAAAACGCATGTGCTAAGACGTTCCGGGTATAACCCCATCCATCCGCCGCATCCAGGCATCCAGGCCCCTCAAACACCTGTGCACAGTCCTTTCCAGCGCCCCCACGTTTGCTTCCCTCAGCTGGAGAGTGAGGCTGCTCCTCCGCCAGCCGCTGGTGACTGTTCCCCACCCTTGACAGACCCACTTCCCTGCAGGCCGGAGCCTCCTGCCTCCCCCAGGCAGCGCTCAGCTCCACGGGCTCCTGAGTCACCCTCCTCAGAAACAGCTCGTTCCGAGAGTTTTTTTTGAAGCTTGCCATAAAAACATGGAATTATTTTTTTTTGAATTTGAAATTCATTTTCAGTCTTCTTTTATAGATCTGTCATTTATACAATGGCTAGGAAACTTTCTAAAATCAGATCTAATTTATGAGTCCCTTCTTTTCAGCATAATGTCATTTTGTACATTAAAATGGTAATGAGTGGAGGAATCAGCTGAGTCTCTCACGGGGTGGGGGCGGGAGGGGGAGGGGGTGGGTGGGGGGCTGGTCTGGTTCCTCTGAAACAAGCTTCAGTGTGCCGGAGCTCAGCCCCCACCTGGGGCTTTCATGAGAAGAAGAAAATAGGAAAAATGTATTTTTTACATCCTCGTAGTGAGAATAACACTGAAAAGCCACTTATGCCCCTTGCAAGAGAAGGAGACCTTGATAAGTAGTTAGGGCCACCGTGTACACATAAAGATTACAAATTGTACTTTTTTCTAAAAAAGAAAGGAGGGGAGGGAGGGAGAAAAAGAGAAAAAACAAAGTCCTCTGACTGGTTGAGGGCAGTGGAGCCAAGCAGCGACTCTCAGTCCAAGGTGCACAGGAGAGTCGCCTTGCAGGCTCTTCAGGAACACAGACTCCCAGGCCCCTGCCCCTCAGTCCAGGGTGACCAATGTGGCATGGGGTCCTGCAGCAGGGGTTTCCTTAGTGGTCCAGATGAATCTAACACACACCGGGCCATGCACACAGGAGCATTGCCCTCAGAAGACGGGATTGTGGTCCCAGTCGGTGCAGTCGGCACACTGCACAATCTTGGGTCAATAATAAAATGAGTACTTTGTACTCCTTGCAGCCCAGCTGCTGTTCCAGCTCTTTTCACACGTTGGTTCTTCTTCATAAACCGTGTGGGAGCTATTGTTACTGTTATCCGTTTTCTCAGATGAAGCCAGCAAGGCTCAGAGAGATTCAGTAACTTGACAAAAGTCACACAGGAATGGACTGAGGTGGGACTGGAACCCAGACAGCCTGACCTGGGGGCCCACGTGCTGTGGCTGGGCCTGCTGACTCCCTGGAGGACCAACTGAGGAGTCTAGAGTGAACTCGTTTGCTCATCTCTACAGTGAGGTAAGCTGAGCTCGGTGAGTTTAAAGTTATGTGGTCATATGGGCTCTGTTTTAAAGATGACAAGAATGAATCCCAGAGAAATGACATTTGCTGCCATCGCCCAGCCCCTGAGCCCGGCCGAGCCAGGTCTCCAAGCCAGGTCCCCCGAGCCCGGTGCAGAGCCCCTTCCCAGCCCCGTAGGAAAGCGGGGTGGAGGAGTGCGCCTCCGAAACACCCCGCAGGAAATGAAGCTGCTTCAGGGAAAGGACTCAGGTCCCAGGTCTAAAGTCTTAAATCCTCCCGGGAGGCAGGCTAAAGTGATATTTAACATGCCCAAATTTCAATTGCGCACCTCGTGTTTGGGGAACCCTGATCTACATGCCGCGAGGGGTAGAAGAGGGAGAGGGTGCGGTCTCATCTTCACTGGAAAAACCCCTGGACTGTCAAGGCCAAGAGGGCAGAAAGCGCTCCGCACATCTGCGCCCAGGCCGTGGGCACTCGCCCTGCTCCCTGCCCGTCTCTCCCTAGCTCCTGGCCAGTGGGGGAGAGAGGGGTTCTTACTTAAGGCAACTCAAGGGTGACACTGATGGGACGGTGTGGCCCCTGTGTGCAGAGGGCAGTGGGCCTTGCCCAGCCTTCCTTCCCGGCCGCTCCCTGCAGGGGTCGGGGCCCCCTTCCCCTCCACCCCTCCACCCCGCCACCTGCATGCTGGAGCGTCCTGCCCATTTGCAGGTCCCCTTACCCAGCCGCGGTCCAGGAGACAAGCCAGCGCGCTGATTGGACTTGGAGTCCAGGGCTCTGGTGTCAGTGAGGGAACCCCTAGGACCTCAAGAGTCTAAACACCCTCACCCCCAATTTCCAGAAACTCTGTTAGAGAGCCTCCTTCCAGCCACCTGCTGCACCCTCGCCCTCCTGAGTCGTCAGGTGACTGTTACACCGTGGTGACCAACGTCGCCCTAAGTGTGCCCTGCGGTGGCATCGACACAGACATGAACTAGCTCTGTTGCTCCAGGTGTTGCCCTGGAGGAAGCCACTCAGTGTTAGCTCAGGCCAGGGGACACTGACTCCACCACGCCCGGGGCTTGTCTCAGGCATTTAGACAAACAAGAAGGGAGAAGGTCACAGTTTCCCTGGGAAAGAGATTTATAAGGAGGAGGTGGTGGCGGAGGCAGAGGTGGGAGAAGGAGGAAGGAGGAAGAGGAGGAGGAAGGGGGGAGGAAGAGGAGGAGGAAGAGGAAAAGGAAGAGGAAGAGGAGGAGGAGGAGGAAGGGGAGGAGGAAGAGGAAGAAGAGGAGGAAAAGGAGGAGGAGGAAGAGGAGAAGGAAGGGGAGGAAAAGGAGGAAGAGGAAGAGGAAGGGAGGAGGAGGAGGAAGAGGAGGAAGAGGAGGGGAAGGAGGAGGAGGAGGAGGAAGCGGAGGGGCAAGGGGGGGGAGGGAAAGAAGACCAAGTAAAGCAGCGGCTCCTGGCCATCCACCGCCTCCTTAAAAACAGCCCTTTCAGGAGCAGATGCGGGTGAATGAAACGGATAAAGCCGTGGATTGAATTCCCCTGGAAACGCGCGGGCTGAAGGCGAAGGGGCAGCGGCCCAGGGCCAGTGCGCCGTGGGCCTGGCCCCGGGAGGGCTCTCCGGCCCCGTGGTTCACACACCTGCTCGGCCCCGCCCCTGCCCCTGCCCCTGCCCCTGCGCCCTGGGAAACCCCGCCCGGCCTTGGGAGCTGTGGGCCCCGAGGTGGCTCCAGCGCCTGGCTGCCGACCCGTCCAGGTTCTCGAGCTTTCCTGGCCTGGCCAAAGGGCAGGGAGGGGCAGGCTTGGCCAGAACGGGCTCTGGCTCCCCACGGCACTCACGCTCCCAGCAAATGCTTGCTCTCTTCTCTGAGTTTAAACCAGGTGGACCCTGAGCCAGGGAGGCCTAACACCCAGGCTGGGGAACAGACGTACCACCTGGAGACAGTGTGGGGCTGGTACCCGGGCCTCTGCCTGCGGAGCTTGGTTTTGAAGAACCCGCTCGCATGTACGGGGGCATCTGGGCATATGGAGGGCTTGAGGTCTCATGACCATCCTTGACTGCGTGCTGCGTGTGCCAGGCGCCAGAGGAAGGGCTCGACTCTGACCCACACCAGCTACCCCTCAAAGTGGTTATCCAGTGAGGATTCTTTGGCTCAAGCGCTCAGAGACCTGTCCAGGGTCTCGAGCCTTATTTCTGGCGGGAAGGAGTGTGGGGGCAGGGGCCAGCTGTCAGGCTGCAGTGCCACAGCCTGTCTTCGGACACATTGTTAGAGTGTCATTTAAAATGTAAATGTGAAATGTGAACAACAGCTGCCATCACTCCAAATGGTTCACTTACAGAAAATAACCCTGGGGGTGGCACCCAGTGATCTCTCAGAGAACCTTCCAGATAAAGTCTCACCTGGCTGCGTGTCTGGGCAATGCCCTAGCATTTCACAACTAATCTGAGAAAACCATAACTAGACGTGTAAATGTGCTGGAGGAAAGAAATGCATGAATTCTCTCTCTCTCCCTCAGAGCGGTGCGGACAGTCAAGACGTGCCTAGGCCCCAAGAGACGCTGCTCCTTCTCCCAAGCTAGCTCTCTTCCTTATCCACCACAACGGCGTTGGCTCTTGTCACCCAGTTCTAATTAATCTCTTAATTATCTGTCTCTTTCACGGGACTGTAAAGGCAGGGGTTCTATCGGATGCACTTTGTGCCCCACTTGCAAGGGCCTTGGCACAAGGATGGCAAAGGTGTGGCACACGTGTGCCGGGAAAGACGTGGTTGATCAGTCCCTGCATGGAGCCCCTCGCTGGTCATAGAGTTCTTCAAGGTAGACCTGTGGGGAGTCACTGTCAACTCACCACAGGTGACATGACAGATGGAACCTCTTCCACACCCCTGTTCTGATGCCTAAATATGAAACTTTCCTCAGATAGGAAGGGCTCTGGAAACAAGAGCACTGAGGCAGTGTGGGAAGATGGTGGGGGCTCCCCAGTCACCATCTCCCCTCTGCAGAATGCTGGTCCCAAGAAGAGGCCCCTGGGCAAGTGACCCAGGTGGGGCAACCCTACTTGGGCTTTTTCAACCTGTAACAAAGGGAGGAAATCCAAGTTCGCTTCAGTGATGGAGCCATGAGATATAAGATCAGGAGGAGTCAGAGACGGTGGGAAAACTACTCTGATAAAATGACATCCATTGTGCAGAGGTGGCTTGAAAGCCTCCTGGCCCGTGTGGTTTCTGATGTCCATTCATCTCGGAGGTGCAAGTGGATGTCTCCCTTTCATCTTGGTTTGTTTACCCATGCCAACACAGTCCCCCTGTTGGTGAAACCAATTTGAGCCTTAGCTAATTCACATTGCAATTAAAGCCACAGAAAATTGCAAACATTTCACTCAAAGTTTCGGGCGTTCCCATTGCTTTAACTCTTGCATGGCTAACAAGACACGTGCTGCCTACCCAGCCCCATGTCCGACGGGAGGGCTGCAAGGAAACACTGTTTGATGGAGGAGTTCCTGTGGCATTTGCCTCCCTACCCCTTTTCTCAATGTCGACTCAGCCCTGAGGGGTTGGTTCTTGCCCTGGCTTCTTAACTCAGAGCTCTGTCCTCCAATCTAAAGCAAAATTGTATTTTTAGCAGGAGGCAGCTTCTAGGGTTCTAGCTCTGGCTCTACCTTGGATGTGCACATGGCTTAGAGACACCCTTTTCCTTCTCTATGTTTCTGATAAATATGGGAGTGGAGATAGTGATGTCTAAGGACCCTCAGAGCTGGACAAAGTCGAGGCGCCAGGCTGCCCTCTCTCTGGCTCGGCACTTTTTCAGGCTGGGGAGCTGTTTCTCTCTGAAAGGCACGAGGCATGAGCACTACAGTGTGTGTCTCGGCTCAGCCTCCCCTCGGAGGCCTGTTGCTGCTTTGTCTCATAAGGAGGAAACCCATCTTTCTCTTCTGAGTTCTATGGCCCCACACTCTTTACTCACACCTATCATAAGGTTTCGTCTCCCTCTGGAGTAGCCCACTCACAGCATCAGCCCTCATATCTCAGGGATGCTAAGTGGGCTTTTCTTTCATAAAGCCAAGCCTCAGACCTGGGTCTAGTTCTTCGAGAGTCAGGAAGCAAAAAGCCAGGCTCACATCAAAACCCAGGGGCTGAGAGATCAAGGAGGGTCTGCCTTAGACCTCTCATATCTTGGATGAAACTCCTGCATCAATAAAAAGACTGAAGCTCAGGCCAATGGAGTAGTTACACCCTCTGGGGTGTGTGTGTGTGTGTGTGTGTGTGTGTGTATTTCTTTTAAATGAATTTGTCCAAAAGAAAAAGCTTGCTTGTGTGGGTGGACACTCTGAAGAGCCACGAATCAGCCTCTGTCTGCTCTGATGGATGCCTCGTCTGAGACTTCTCAAGTGATTGGCATTTGGTACCCGGTGGGAAATCAGGTGGAAAATTGTTTTAATTTGGTAGAGTTGGGGGTGTCAGAGCCAATATTATGATGTGATGGATGGACCAAAATGTTCATTGTCCCAGAAGAGCATGGGGGAGAGAGGATGAGAGAGCAGGGGACCACCCTCATTCCGCACAGAGCTCCCCCAGTGACATCTTCATGGCTTTACAAAGCCCAGAGGAGTTGGCTTTAGAACCCAGGGTGAACTCCAGGGACAGATAATGCCTGGTTTTGCTGAGGGCTTCTTTGAAGAACCAGTTCTTCAGTGTCTACACCGAAGTTTATTTCCAGACAGTGAGGTTGAAGATCAGCTGCCATCAGCAGAGGCTGTACCCTGGAGAGCCGAGGGCGAGAGAAAGTCCCGAGGGAGTGGCGAGTGAGCGCGCAGAGGGCAGGATGCGGGGCGAGGACACGCGTGTGGAAGAGGGAGGAGGGAGCCGGGGCGGCCGGGGGTGGGGGGGGTGGGAGACGCACTGAGCCGCAGTAGTGCATCTGAGACCTAGAGGAAAGATCCCCCAAATCCTACCGAGATCAGAGAGCTCCCCGGTACCGGTTCCTGCCTCCCGAGGCCTCCCTGACTGCCGCCTCCCCTAGTGACAGCAGCCCCCTTCCCAGTCGGCCGAGGGAGACTCTGCTCCTTCCCCGGGGCCTCGCTGGCTTGTCTGCGGGGGGAGGCCGCGTGGAATTCAGCCCATCTGAGCCTCCAGCAGCTCGTGGCCAGGGAGAAGTCCCCGGCTTGGCCAAGGATCAGAGAAAGCCACAGGGGCCAGCAGGGTCGCTGTCTCCGGGGCTGACCCACCTGACTCCGCTGCCCCAGAGGCGGGGATGAAAGAGGAGGGCGCCCGCCAAGGCCTGGGCAGCTGGCCCACGGAGCCGGCTCCGGCGCTGGGCTCGGCCGCTTGCACACAGGCGGGGTCTCTCTCAGTTCCTCCTGCTTTGGGGTCTGGCTGTCTGCTGTGCCCCAGTCCAGTCAGCCATTTTCGTAGATTTAAGGCTGGGTTCATGCTAAGTCTTCACTGCCCAGGGAAAAGCATTTCACGCAGACACGGTCAGAGTGGCTGAAGGGGCCCACGACGGCGGGGCGGGGGAGGCGGAGCACTCCCCTCCGCCCGGGAGCAGAGGAAAGCATGCATGTGTGCAGGTGGCACTTCCTCCTGCGGGACATCCCACCCCTGAACGGCCAGCTTCCGACCACACGCAGGAGAAGGAGACGGGGCAGAGAAGCCTGGGAAGCCTCGGGAGCGGCTGGAAGTCTCCAGGCCCCAGGAGCTGGTGGCACCGGGGTTTGCATCTCCCTCCACCTTCCTAGGGTGAGGGGGGCTCTGTTCGGGGCTGTTGGCCCACCTGCAAGACCACCACAGCCTGGTCTGCAGCTACACTGCCTGGAGCCCTTGGCCTAGGAACAAAGGCAGCTACTGAGGCATAGCCGCGCTTACCTGGCCTCCCTGCCCAGAGCTGCCCTGGGCAGCGGGCTAGTGCCCCAAGTGCCCCAGGTGAAGGAAGCGCCTGCTGGGAAGGGTGAGGGCTCCTAGTGGCTTCCCCAAACTACCCAGCACATAGAGCCTGCACAGAGACCACTTCCATACGGGATCACTTTCGATTCAACAAACCAGAGAGACAGAATAGAGAAGGCTGGGAGCTGCGGGAGCTCTCCTCGGACTGCGAGAGTTCTCAGGGTCAGAGGGGCCCTGAGCACCATGGGTTCCGTCCCTCCACCTCCACAGGGTGGGGACACTACCCAGGGGCTCTGGCCTGCCTGCAAGGTCACTGCCGTGTGTTCACAGACACATCACCTGAGCTCATTTCAGCCCCAACAAAGGGCGCAGGCGGGATCAACAGGACATTACTACACACCTGCCCTCCCCACCCACAGCTGCTCCAGCTGGATAGGCCAGTGCCAGGCGCCTTAGGTACCCGCTCAGCTCCTACTGTCCTGCCAACCACCCCCACATGGTCTACACAGCCTGCTTCTACACAAGGCCACTTTTCCAAGACTGGAAAAGATAGCTAGTTTGTCTAATTCATATAGACAAACTCAGAAAGTCAAACAGAATGAAAGGACAGAGAATATCTCTCAAATGAAGGAACAAGAAAAATCCCAGGAAAACCCTAAGGAAACAGAAATAAGTAATCTGCCTGATAAAGAATCCAAAGAACCGGTCGTGAGGAGGCAAGCCAAACTGGACAGTTAAATAGAGGAATTAGGGAGAACTTCAGCAGAGTTAGAAAGTATAAGAAAGAACCACGCAGACCTGAAGAATCCAGTAACTGAGGTGACAAACCCGTTAGAAGGAATCAGCTGGAGATTAGCTAACACAGAAAAACAGATCAGGGACCTGACAGACATACTGGTGGAAATCAACCAATCAGAACAGCGGGGGGAAAAAAGATTAAACAAACTGAGGATGGTCCAAGGGACCTCTGGGATACCATCAAGGGCTCAAACGTTTGCATTATAGGTATTCCAAAGAGAGCAGAAAGAAACAGGAACTTTATTTAAATAAATAATGGCTAATAACTTTCCTAACCTGGAAAAGCAGTGACATCCAGGTCCAGGAAGCACAGAGAGCTCCAGACAAGATGAACCCCAGGAGACCCGCACCAGGACATACTGTAGCTAAAACGGAATAGTTCGGCACCTTTGTAAATTGACCAAACAAGCTGAAACCACTTTCTACTCCTCCAAATAGTTGAGTGAACAGCAGGACCAAACATGCTAGCTACAAAAAAATAAAGAAAAAAGAAAAAAAAAGCCCATCTATCTTTTCACTCAAGCAGAACTCTAGGAGGCCCTGGGATAACAGGATAATTAATTTCAATAACTGATCGGAGTTGGTGGAAGCAGTTCTGACCAGAGGATTGAAAACCTGCATTTGACACCAGGCACCGCTCAACACTGGTTGTGTGGTTTCAGGCAAGTCCTCGACCTCTCGGGGCTTTGGTTTCTCCATCTGTAAAGCCAAATCTGAGTCTCAGCTAGCCGTTCCCCTGCTGTGCTTCCCGTGACCCTAGGGTGGCCGGAAGGAACTGGAGAGGCCGGGGGTCCCAGGCTCTGCACCTGTGTCAGACAGGGCAGCTCTGGGCTGGTCTGTGTTATGTGGAGCTTCTGCCTGGGCTTTTCACAGAAGGGTTTCATTGCTTAAAGTGTTTTAGAAAATAAAATAAAATTGGAAACCACTGAACTTGGTGGCTTCCAGAGTAAATTCTCTGGGGGGAAAAAATTAACTTTGGAAAGGGAAAAATAATGGTTCTTAGATTTGCATAGACACCACACACAGAAAAATACCTGTCAGAGCCGAATTCATCAGATCAGTCAATCATCTTATAGACTCCACCAACATGGTGTCAGTTAGGGGATATTTAATCCTATCTCATTAACCTTCACCCCAAACATGTGATGTATGTGTAGTTGCTTAAAAATAACCCTATAATAAAACTGTAATTTGGTTTAATGTTCATTAAATAGTATTTTATATTTAAGAAAAAAATTAGCTCATGTGGGGTTCTTGTTATATAAGCAGATTCTCTGGCCAGTCCCTGAAGAGTCTGTTTTAGAACCGGGGCTGGGGGGCTGGAAACTGCTATCTAAGAAGCCTCCCGGCCTAGCGATCGCGCCCTGGGGAACACCACCCGTGGCAGCTTGGGGCCTCCGGAGGCAGACCCTGGCACAGGTCTGTGTATATGTGCTTGATTAGGGACTTGCTCCCAGGAGAAACTGTCAAGAAAGCAGGGGACAGGACGGGAAGGGAAAGAACATAAGCTAGCACATGACTTCAGGCAGAGTCCAGCTTCAGTCTGATCCTGCAGAGAGATGCCTGGGAGTGTGTTCCTACGGGAATCAGGGGACCTGAGCTTTCACACACTTGCCCCAGTCGGTCACTGGCTGAGGGCCGTCCCACAGGCGGTGCAAATACGCAGGTACACAGCTCTCTGCCCTGTCGGGGGAAACAGCTCTGCAGTCCGACGGTGGTTGTCACGAGAGAGAATCTGGAGAGACGAGGGCAGCTGAGATACACCATAAAGTACAGCCGATCAAGCGGGTCAGGCTTGGGAGGCCAAGTTTAACGACACATTCAGTCCAAGATGCTCCGCTGCTGAAAAACCAGTGCTGACAGACATGAAAGAAGCGTGAAAGCCCAAGGAGATCGGGGACAAGCTGGGATGAATAAATAAGGGACACCCAAGATGATGATGCCTCTGTAGTCATGCTTCCCACAGGACGCTGCGATTCCAAAAGAATATTTTCTGTCTCATTGGCATTACATTTCTTTCCGACGCTCTTGGAGGGCAGCCTTCGGAATAACTTTCCCTTTCCCTGCCACTTTCCACTTGGAGCGCTGCGCTGTTAACCCGGCCCACTGCATCCATCTCAGTCCTTCCCCTTCAGGGCACTTTCATATTTCTACATTTCTGATGATTACGCGTATCCTTCTTGTCTCTGGTACTGGCCATGAATTCCTGGAGGGTAAAGACTAAGGCTAACTACCTGTACACTCCAGTACGGACAGCAAAGACCTTCCCAAACTGAGCAGGTTACACAGGTGCTCAGCTTGTCTAAGCCCCCCGCCGTCCAGAGCTTCACTGTGATGGTCCCATGCAAGCAAACTCTGCCCAGCCTCCCATCCTATTGGATTCCTCAGCTAATCAACCAAGAAATCCCTTAGGTGATTAATCCTAATTCCTTAGGTAATTAATCAGCCAAGTATTTATTGAGCATCGAGCCTGTACCCATTTGGCACTGGGGAGGTTACAAAGTGGTATGAGACACAGTTCGAGCACCCTGGGTTCTTAAACTGTTTGGGAGAAACAATATTTAATGAATATGAATGAAGAAAAGGGATCCTGTAACAAGAGTCAAGTGTTACATTATCGAAACTCAAACAGTAGAGAAGCTACTAAAAGCGCAGTGTCGATTAAAGGTAAAAGGAGTTGGAGAAGCTTTCGTGCCATGTTGGCTCTGATCAGTCGGCAGGAGTCACCCGGAGAATCATCTGAAAAAGGCCTGGCCCGCGTGGGACTATTTCCTGGGAACAAGCTGGCTCTTCCCGGAACGTGGCACTCGCTTCAGCGTCACCCGGTACCCTGTTTCTTCCCCTTTCCAACAAATGTGCCCAATCGGATCTCCTCCTGGCGGGCACGTACCTCTAAATTTACCCTGGATGGAGAACGTGCAGAAAAATAGGAAAGGAGAGGGGAAGCTGGTCTGAGCTCAAGGTCAGTGGAGAAATGCAGGCAGAGGAGCCCCATAGTTCACCAGTGAGACCAAAATGCTTTCTGCAAGTCTCTTGGTAAAGGGTGTTTCAGGAAATTAATCATGTCGCCTCCAGGCGTGGCTGTCTCCAGGTCCGGCGGGCCTTTTGGAAGGGACGATATGAAGAGCAAAGTGTAGAAAGAAGAACACTGACTTTGCCAACTCAGAAGAAAGGGTTGGGTACTGGCGCCAGATCGAGCGCTCTCTTGTGTGAAACCTTGAGCATCACTAAGTCTCAGCCTCCTCACTGAAAAGCAGGACTGTTGACTGTGTGGGGCTAACACCCTTTGCGCTTCTTTCTTGGTGAGAGTGCCCTGGAGATATTTTGGGTCACCACCCTCCCTCGATTTCAGGCATCTAATTTGAGGGAGATTAACCATCCCCACTTCCAGCACCTAGGAAAGGCCTGTAAATGGATTAAACCCATTCTTTTGGTGATTGGTTAAAAGCTGGGTACAAAAAGAGGTGTGTCAGTAAATGTTTAACACCTGGCACAACAAGTAAGAAAAGTGTTGTTTGTAGCAGTTGACCATTTCTGTGGTGTAAATAATCCCACTGTGGCTGGTTTTGAGCTACCAACACAAAGTCCCTGAACTTGGAGCTGGGAAGAGATTCACACCGTGTGAGCTGGCCCCAGCACACCACTGCCACAGTCCACTACCAGTAAAACTCCAGCTGGTAAGCTAGGGCATGAAGACTCCTCCACTCGATTTGTCCTCATGACGATGTAAAGCTTGAGACTAGTAGGACTAAGGACTGTCTGCTACAAAGAGCTTCCCCGGATCTGGAGCTCTGGGCCATGTCACCTGAGTCATGGATCATTTCATGTCTAAAGCCATTTCTACCTACAAACACATTTTTTGCCTTAGCCATTTTGAATCAGGTTTTAAGTCACTTACAAACAAATGAAAGTCAACCATACAGTACATATGTCCTATGGGTGACATTTTAGCAGCCTCCCTCCCTGACTCCTACGCACCTGTGGATGTACAGGTACATACCACTAGTCAAGGCCACCTTGAATTTCCTCTCGGTTGAAGTTGGCATCTCTTGTGAACAAGACACGCTTCTAAAGCACTCTTCCAGCCTTGAACACTGATAGGAGGAGGGGTTATATTATTTTTTTAAGCGAGCTAGCTGAGCAGCCAGCATTTTCCCAAGGCTGCCCTGCTCTATTCAGAATAAAGACCCGGGCAATAGGCCATGCTTGGATGCCTCAGACCATCTGCCAACAAAAACAGAAAAAAAAATTAATTATGAATGGTGTCTTCCCATGCTAATCATTTATTGTAAAGGATTTCTCCAGCTTGTTTATAATAGCTGCTGCCTAAGGGTGCATGCTGTATAAATTGTCTGATTACAGGATACAGAGCACTTCTTAATAGGCCTCAGCTGATTAGGAGAAGGGAAAGAAATTAAAGAGGCCATTTCCCTTTAGGTATGCAAATACCTCCCAGAACAAAAGACAAAGATATGATAGACCATGATGAAACACACCCTCTTTTCTTTTTACCTTAAATTATGTACCAGGCGAGGAGCAAGCTTCATTGCACGTGTCAGCTGAGATGTGAGTGGTCCAGTAATTGAAACAATACCAGTGTCAGAAACGCACGTTAGACGCGGAGCTGAGCGGGCTCTCTGGGCAGCCCCGCGGTGGGCGCCGGTGCGCTGCTTGCATCTCTGGGTAAGGGGTCACTGCTGACTTTGGGGTAATTTGACTCTGCCTCGTTGAGCTAAATTTGTTTGTATCACATTGGTCTTCTCATTTCTGAAGCCAGAATTTACATGTCAACATCTGGCAGGGAGGGCAGTTGGAAAGGCAGACCAAATGTGTTTGAAAACAATAAAAAACATAGAAGGACACAGACTCATTTCTCCTTCTTGGGCACACACAGAGTCTCTTTCTCACATACACACAGCTCACAGACATGGACACACACATGTACAGAGAATCTTCTGTTTCTATAAATATTTTTCCTCTTAAAATACTCCTTGGTGCTTTAAAGGGATATATTCAACATGGTATTTCATTGTGATTTCACTTTGGGGAGAGCAGGGGTCTTCTCAACCAGCTTGTAGGAACTAAAAACATTAAGGGGACTACTAGAGAGTGGACTGGGCAACAGTTTGATCACAGAACTACTCTGGGTTCTTATACCTCAGTTCTAGTTTTGGCTTTATCTTGGACTTTGAGACCAAGAACCAGTTCCTTCTCCTAAGCCTCTCTGACCTCATGCTAAATTAAAGGGGTTGGACCAGCTGATCTAACGGTGCCAACTGTGTGTTGCAAAGAGCAACCAAGCCACTGCATCTAATTAAGAATTTTTTTACCTCACTTCTGAATCTTAAAGGAAATTCGGAAAATTCTTTTGACTGCAACCTGCTAGAATTCCTGATACATTCCAGTGGCCCATGGAGTCTACAAATAGAATATTTGCAACTGGGGTTACTCAAAAAGCTGAATACAATCACCATATTTGAAAGGCAGCTTCCCAGCTCTAAGTTCAAAAATGCAAACCCTCAATTAATGCATAGATCAATGGGTAGATATGCAATAAAGCAAGTTTTGAAAATGTTAATGATAGAATCTAGGTGGTGGGTATGCGGTGTTTATTACACAATTTTTAAACTTTGCTACATGCTTGGAGATATTCATAATAAGATACTGGAGGAAAAAATTAAATCTCAACATCAGTAGGTTAAGGGCTCAAATTCTTGCTAAACACAATTAGGGTTCGGAGCTGATGAGGTCCTCTTAGTCTGCACCAGGTCATCCCATTTTCTAGATTGTTACTTTGAAGCTGGTTCACTCAAAAAACAATTTTCAGAGGCGATCTGGAAACTCCTAAGGTTGACAAGTGGGTGAGAGATATTCCAGCGGCATTTCAAAATGCAAAGTGCCAAGAGCAAAGGAAAGTCTGGTGACCACATACTTGTCCACTTGTGACCTCATTTGACCCCCATGAGAGAGGCAGAGTGGGCAAAAATGTGACCATTCTATAGGCAAAAAGAGGGAAGCCCCAGGAAAGGAAGAGCCCTTCCCAGGGTCAGACAAGTACATGAAAGAGGCAGGATTTGAACTTGGGTCATTGGACTTGAACTTATGCATTTCTAGTCTAATAATAACAGCTAACACTTTATTGAGTTTTAGTATGTGCCAAGCTCTGTTGTAAATGCATTTCATGTACTACCTGATATTCTTCCTCATAACAATTCCATAAAGTAAGAACTACTTTTATTATCATCATTCTATAGGAGAAAATAGAGGCTCAGAGAGGTTAATTAGCTTGCCCAACATCACACAGCTAGAAAGGGAAAGCTGGAAGGTCAACCTCATCATGATCCCAAGCACTAAGAAAAGCTATGCTTGTACACACACCCTATTGGTTTGGTTTCTTGGGAGCTTCCTGACTAACGCCTCCCCACTCTTACACAGGAATCTCTTAGGATAAACTCTTAAATCACTTGGACTTGAATCCTGGTCTCTCAGTCTATCTCCAGGGTAACCTAAATGAGACAGATCCCGAGCGTCTCAATGAGAGAAGATGTGTGATTCTGGGTGGGAGGGGCCTTCCGTGCAAAACGGGAAAGGTCATAATTGAGCACTTACTATGCACTTGCCACACATCCCTCGGCAGTGTGTGCACTACATCAGTGAGCCCTCACTGTGAGCCGGTGGGTGCAGGGGGCACGACTGCCGCTCCCATTTACAGGTGAGGAGCACGACCCAAAGAGGTCAAGCGGGGGTTAAACTGATAAACGCAGGCTCCGGAGCTGGCACCCTGCGCTGCTCTTCCCCGGTGCCCACCATGTGGTCACCTAGCGAGGGGAGTGGAAACGCTCCGCACACTCAGCGCTGCGCCTTCTTCCGGGGGCTCCGAGAGAACTCAAGGTGTGGCCCGCACGCTGGAACCCACGTCCGTCCCGCCAGCTTTTCCTCCAATAGACCAACCCCGCTGGGCCAGAGCCCTGTTTCTAAGAAAAGGGTGTCTTTAAAGAAAAAAAAAGAGTGGGAGGAAGAGAAAGGGGTGGCAGCTGGCCGAAGGTAACAGAAAAGGGCTTCAGGAGTCCCCTGGAAAGCACGCAGCCTTCGCAAAGCAACATTCTGATGAGTTGAGCGCAAACGAAGCAGGATTAATGAGAAACACGTGGGCTAAATTTTCCTTAAAATGCTGGGGTTTAAAAATTAAGAGGAAAAAGTGCTTGGGGAAAATATGTTTTAAGTTTCAGACAAACTAAAAACATTCGCAAAACGGATCAAGAGAGTTGTTGAGCCCACAAAGTGACTAGGTTGGTCCCTCTGGACAGACAGAGCGATAGCGAGACAGAGAAACAGCGAAGGGCACCCGGAGGGGCGGCCCGGGCGGAGCCGCGCGCAGAGCCCATCCAGGCTCCCCGAAACGGCGGGTGGGAGATTTAGAACAAGGCTGCTTTTCTTGAATTTATTTTTCCAAGTAACGCGAGGCACTGCTCTCTGAATGTAACACTAATGAGTAAATATTACAGTCGTTGGAAAGCTATTTGTCGAGAACACAAAATATATCTGGTGTTGTTTGAAAAGTCCTTCCAAATCTGTATGAGCAACAGCGTCCTAAGGGGCAAGGAAGATGGGCCGGGGTTCTGGAAGCTGGCAGAACACACGAGCCAAAAGGACTCAAAGCAGTGCCAGCTTCTGGGTGGCAAAATGACATGCGTCAGCAAGGAAGGACCACAGAGGCCAAGAGCCTCGCTGCCAGCGGAGCATCCAGCCAGGGGCTCCGAGCAGGGCTTCCAGCTGATGACTCCACCAGAGGCTCTGAGGCTCACGGGCACCAGGTGGGTAGACCTGTCCCCTCCCCGTCGCTGGGAAGCCGGGGCGCTCTCCACTGGCTTCCATTCGCACTCAGGAGCAATGACCAAGGCTCCATTTTTTATTTGAGCCAGTATAATTGTTAGGAAAGAGGAAAAAAAATGGAGTTTTTGGAAATATTTCTTTATTTTTAAAGAAGCAACACTGTTGTCCAGTGCTGCCTTCCAAAGAGCTTTACAAGTCGAGAGCTGTCAGCTATAATACTGGCTCCGAAGGAGCAAGTAGAACAGACATGATAGCCCCGAAAGAGCAGTAACACTTGACCTTGAAATTGGCTTTGTTCCTCCTGAGAATGAACCTCAGACACCCACTATTCTTTGCAAAAAGAGCAAATGGTTCTTCAAGGATGGCCTGGAGCCTCAGCCCATGCTTCCTTTGCTCTCCTAAGGGCGGCCTGCAGGGAGGCCAGGTGTCTCCAGGGCCACCGTTGATGCCACCCTATTTCCATAAAGAGCCAAGTGGAAGCCAAGCACCTGGCCTAGGAATAGACACACCAGTATTGGGACCTCCAGCCGTGAAGATGGGCCGCCAGTGGGCGCAGAGAGGAACAGGCGAGATAAGCGACCCGGGCCCCACCTGAGCAGCATGGAGACGTAATTCTGACTTGCTGGCTGCTGTCTTTACCAAGATTAACAAACTTACTCTTGTGAATGTAGAGTCTTACGGAATCTAAAGAACATGGGCTTTGGGCTTTGGGGCCCATGCTGTCTCGGGCCTCGTTAATCTCTAGATCTGCTTTAGGAAGTAAAACACGACTGTAGCAGAAGTAAAACCCAGAGGAGGGGAAATGGTTTTGTCTTCCCATTCTCTCACTTTAAGATATCCAAAGAAACCAACACCAACCTAAGGATTTGGGGGGGCGATGGGAAGAAAACTTCTATGGAAAGGGAAAGAAAAATGGTCTTTTTGAGGCTCTTTTGGAAGAAAAGAACCTTGGTTTTCGAGGCAACCAGCTCATTGCTGATGACATGAGCAAGCCATTCACTCTTCCGAGACTCAGCTTCCTCTTCATAAAGTGCGGGCTGGTTGGCAGGGCATCGCAAAGACCAGAAGTGATGTAGGCGATGTGTCTGGCCCGTAGCAGTAATCAGGACTCACAAGCCATTTACAGCATCCTTGTTAACGACTAGACAGAGAACATGAAGTTGACCGAGAACATGAGCATGACAGCTACCCAGAAGCCAGGTGTTTCGGTTCCCTCCGCCTGCTGGTGAGAATAGGTGGAGGGAACCTCTGAATGTTCTTCTGGTCTCAGCGGAGCAGCGTGAGCCTCCTGCACAGTGACAGCTCTGTGGAGGAGGAGTGACATTTCTGAAATGCTTTGATTGGCACCTTCAGCCATAAAAATAAAATGGAGTAACCTCTGTTGCATTAGGGAATACAGGAGCCCTGTTCTAGGTCACCCACATAAAACACAAAAGGGGTGTGGCTTTACTGGGGATGAAAATAATTCCCAACACGCATTTTGAGAGTCACTCAAGAGAGCACCCTGACCCTTCCTTGCAGGAATGGTGCCACCACAGCTGACCAGGGCATGGGACTCATGGTGCTTCCCCCAGAAGAGCGATGTGGAAAGTCAAGGCTGCTCATAGCTGAAAATTCTATCAGCAATGGACTATTTCAGCCCTGGCCAGTGTTGCTCAGTGGTTAGAGGGTTAGCCTATACACCAAAGGGTCATGGGTTCAATTCCCGGTCAAGGGCACATACCTGGGTTGCAGGTTCTTACCATGGCCCCTTTTAAGGTGCACGCAGGAGGCAACCCATCAATGTGTGTCTCTCTCACATCGATGTTTCTCTCTCTCTCCCTCCCTTCCATTCTCTCTAACAATCAATGGAAAAAATATTCTGCAGGGGAGTCTGTACTTGCAAAATCCCCCGCTGGGGAGTCTGGGCAGCCAAACTGGCCCAGCTAAGCAAGGCCTGACACCTGGGAGTCACTCCTCTGCGGCGCATCCTGGAGAGCATCTTCCATCTTCTTGTCCTCAAGCTTCACGGCCACTGACATGAGTCTTATCTAACAGCGAAACTAGCCCGAGACGGTGCCAGCCCAAAGGGAAATTTGAAACCTGCAGAGAAAGGCATTTTCTTTCCACTCTCCAGACCCAAGCAAGGGCAATCATTGACTTTCCCTAAAACCCATTAATTCTATATTTAGGAAAGTAAAAGGAAAGGGGGGAAAAAACCCAACCACAACCTCACACACGACGGAAAAGATTGTAGATTCCCAGTGGCTATGCTGGCAAAACAGAGCGCGGCCTTCCGCGGGCGTTCCCGTTCCCGTGTTGGACTTTGCTTTCCTAAAGTAGGTGCGTGAATTTATCTTGGACCCACGTTCCTGCAGACAGAGCGGAGACCTGGTATCTTCATCACCACCAGAGGCCATACAGTCGGGACGGCCGGGTCTCAGGTATGCCTGCGAGCGGATTTAAAAGGTTTTGGTTAGCTCCAATTTTATTAGAATGAAAGCTTTTCACAAGTAAGAGGTTTTATGGGAGTTATTTTTAAAGTAATGTGTTTTTATTGGTTTCTGGTAAGATCAGTGAAATCACATGGCATTTTTTTGAAGAATTTTAAACCAAAAAAAGATGTTCCAACGACTTGCCTGGAACACAAAAGCCAAAGGAAGTCAGAATAAGATATTTGAACACAAGGGGGTTAACGTCGGGATGAAATGGTTCTGACGAAGCAGAAGGAAACGGGGAAGGACCTGGAGCCAGCACGGAGAGGACTCAGTTCGGCGCCTGCTGTCACTCGAGGACTGAGCTGCAAGCACTCGCCTCTCTCACTCCGCTGCCTCGCAGCTATGGGTTCGCCATTTGCTGTGCGTGAAAATTCTCAGTAGAAAGAGAGCACATCCTTGGTCACCTAGACCGCAAAAGAGTAAAGCAAATGACACACAAAACACCCACCAGAGCAGTGGGAACACCGGGCACAAACCACAGAGGAGCCAAGCTGGAATTCCACCTTCCCGCTCCGCCTCCTTTTTTGTCTCCTTCCTTTTTATTGTCTTTTTCTTTCTGATTTTAAAGTAAAGCATGCTCAGTGCAAACGCTTTAGACATGTCTAATGCAGCCTGTAAAAGATAACTGGTTCCTTCGGGTGAGAAAACTGGGGGAGGGAGAGAGAGAGAGAGAGACAGAGAGAGGGATGACGGGCCCATGGTTCACAGCAAGTCATTTTGTCATCTGGGGCCAGAAGCCGGATATGCCCATAGCTCCTCACCACAGTGCAGTCCCAATATGCACTCACTACACACGCACACGCACATGCTTGCTGTTAATTTGTTTCCCGCCTCCCTAAAATGCACACACATGTGCACACGCTCTCCCCCCCCACCACACAATATGATAGTAAACTCCGTGAGGGCATGGCAAGACTTTCTAAGGCAGAGCTGGGACCAAGTGTCTAGCACTTACCTCCAGGGGGGATCACCTTCAACCGTGAAATACCAACTGGTGCCACGCAGACCCTCTTTATCTCTGAGGCGCAGCATTGCTCAGTACTAGGAGGTGACCCACCTTGGACATGGAGGAGAAAGGGAGAAGTGGAGCCTCTGGCTGGCATTGCGTAGGGACCCTTAAATGAATAAATACACGAGGGATTAAAGGAAGGAATCTCTGTGCAATGCTCTTGCTATCAAACCATGGCCGATTCGTAACCGTTTGATCCAATACAAGTGAGCAACTAGATAGATCTATAGGCGTGATATCGAACCTGCAAGAGGAGCCCCTTTCAGTCCAGTCACAGAAAATAATTAAAAAGCGAATACCGCCCTCACCGGTTTGGCTCAATGGTTGGAGCATCGGCCCTCAGACTGAAGGGTCCTGGGTTCAACTCTAGCCAAGGGCACATACCTCGGTTGCAGGCTTGATCCCCAGCCCTGGTCGGGGCGCGTGCAGGAGGAAACCAATTGATGTGTGTCCATCTCTCTCCCCGCTATCTCTCCATCTCTACCTCTATCTCTCTCTCCCCCTTCCACTCTCTCTGAAAAGCAATGGAAAAAATATCCTTGCGTGAGGATTCAAAAACAAAAGCAAAGAACAGAAAGAACACTGCCTCTATGTCCCCATTCCTCTGGGGTAGCGGAACTTTTCAGCATTTCCCCTTCTTACTGGGTTGACTTGTAAGCGGTCATTAACGGTGCTCCGCAATATGCCTGGCGCTCCACCTCCCATGCACATTGTAGGTCTGCATGTTCTCACTTCCTGGGGTTGCTTGAAGCCACATGACGAGTTCCCACCAATGAGCTGCGAGGAGAAATAACTTGCATCACTTCCGATCTAGAAAATTTAATTGCTAATAAAAGTATCTTCAGAGATCTGTTTTCCCTGCCCCAGCACCCAGCGACACTTGAGGGATCAGTCTGCATCCCAGAGTACAGAGCACGGACACAAAGCCCTTCTGCTTAAAGCTTCAGAGTCCACAAACTCATTCCTCATGTCCCCTGGGTCCCTGGCCCTGCGGCGTCTCCACAGTCTGGTGTTCAGAGAAGGGATGGATGGATGGCCAGGGTGCAGGCTCAGCAGGCCTGATGTCCCAACTCCTGCCTTCTGTCACTGCCAAAGACAAGTCAGTGGTCAAGGGGGCACATGAGGACAAAAAAGTGCTCCCCCCTCCCCCGTGAAGACTGCAGGGAGACTGGAAGGCTGCTGCTCCCAGATGGAATGTGAGTGAAAGGCCCCGGGGCAACTGGACGGATCCAGCTCCACAAGTTTCCAGCATTTGAAAGGGCAGTGGTGTCTGGGCTGGTAGTGAAGGTTGTAGGAAAATTGCAGTGCGGGGCCCTTGGCGTGGCTCTCTGCAGGCCTGCTCCCTGCTGCCTGCCAGCTCTTTGCCCTCGGCTGGCATCCGTTTCCTGGTAGCCATGCAGGAAGGAACCGAGCCCACCTCGCCAGGAGGCCGCCCCGAGCTGGCCAAGGGGGCTGCTCAGCTGCTCCCGCCCCTATCGTGCACAACTGCTTACTTTCCTGTTAGCCCGCCCTAATTTTTTAACCACTCCATTATCTTTTGTATAAAATTAAAACAGGGTGTTTGAGCTGAGACTGGAATTCTGAGCTCTTGATGCTGAGGAACCATGAATATGCCATTTTAAAGCTGCCAACAGATTTCTAGTTCAAAATGGGAGAGGGATCACACAGGTTTGTCTTCCTTTTCTCCCTAAATACTGATAAAATAGCACTAATCAATTCAAAAAGTGCTGAGAGTAGGAGGGAATCCTTCAGTAGAACAGAGAATCTGAATAGTTCCTGAATATGAAAAGCATATGGGATCCTCCCGAGCATAAGCCATAGAAGTAGAAACTGGAGTCCAGAGCAGCCTGGGGAGGCGCCCGCACTGGTGGGTGCCGCCCTCTTGAAGGAGCCCTGGAGCACCTATGGGCTCCTTGCCTGCGGGAAAGCTCAGCAGAAGCGGGAGGGGCAGGAATCAGGGCGACGGCTGGGAGTCCCCCGAGGCCCCCTCTCCCATTCCCTGCTCTACTCCTTCGGGATAAACTATGGTTCACACCCAAGTCTGGCCCGGGGCTCTTGACACAGTTGCTGGCGGCTCTGTCAACATGCAGGAAGGATAACCTGCTGGCTGGCCCGCCTCCTTCCTAACCTCCCACCCCATGTGTCAAGGTTAAAGTCACCCTGCCAACCTACTCAGGGAACTTTGAGTTGAGGAAGCAGATCTGCACAGTGGAAGCGGGCACCCGGCCACCTATGGTACAGATCAACCACGTCATGATGGACACACGTGAGTAGACAGCCAAAGATCAACAGAAGGGGATGAATCCACTGAGGATAATTTGCAGCTCAAACAAACATAGAAACAAGTGAAACGACCCTAGAGAAAAAGAAAATTTGGGAACCAGAAGAGAATTTCCAAAATATCTAGTAAGTTCGCTCGGACGTGTAAGTGTTGAGTGTTGCGGGGGCACCTGTGCTCCGTTTCCCCCTGATGGGCCGGCCACAGGTTTCAACAGGGCTGTCGGAGTGGATGCTTCCTCCTGGCGCAGGGAAAGCTGGCTGGTCTGGCAGGAGGGGTGAAGGGGCCATCTCCTCGAACCCCTTGCTGGGCATGACTACTCTTCTGAACAACCTCAGCAGGCCCAAGGATCCTATCAACTGCCCTCCGAGCCCCAGTTAACCTTTCCAAGGGTATATTGGCCCCATCTCAAGTAATTCATCTTCAAACAGCTCTGTCTCCCCTATTTGACTATAAATTCATCAAGACAGGTTCACTTAACAATCTCCAGGATGGACTGGCACAACACTTCAATATTTATGAAGCAAATACTCAGTAGCAGGCACTGAGTTCAGAACTTTACACTAATAAACTGTTGAGATCTTCTAACATTTAATACTTACAGTAATTCTAAGAGATGCATCCTAGCATCTATTTGTCCATTAATTTATTGTCTTACTTTCCTGACTAGAATGCAGGTTTCATGGGACCATCAGTTACAAGTGAATGTAGTAAACATAGTTGAACAAGTGAATGAACAAATGAATGAACGAATGGATGCCTAATCCATGCCAGCCACAACTCTCGGCACTGGAAATACAGAAGTGAACAAGACAAAAAGGCTCTTGCTTTCTTAAGGTAGACAGTGAATTAAAAAAAAAAAAAAAAGACTATGAAGAAGTAGCTAAATATATTATTTCAAATTGTGTTCTAAAGAAAAAACAGTAAAGCCGGCTCATGACCTTGTGACTTGCCGCGGGAGAATGTTTTATTAGATAGCAGTCCGGGGAGCCCTCTCTGAGGAGTTGGCATTTAAGCAGAGATTGCACTGTAGGAAGGATGTAGCAACAGTAAGATTTCAGGGAGGAGGGTTCCAGATAGAGAACAGCAAGTGTAAAGGGCCTGAGGTGGGAAGGTCCTGGAGCAGAAAGAAGGCCATTGTCTCTAGCGATCCTGGGTAGCACTGAGAGATCAGATGAGAAGTTTGAGGACACTAGCAGGGGCCAGATCATGTGGATAAGTAAGAACTCTGGGTGTTATTCCAGTTACTATTGGAAACCACAGAATGGCTCTAACTAGGAGACTGGACTCATGTATTTAAAGATCACCCTGGCTCTGTCTGGAGAGTGGTCAATAGGGGACAGAGAAGCACCAGGGCAGGGGCAAATGGAGGAAGAACTGGTGCAAGGCCAGGATGCCTAAGGTCCAGCCCCAGCCCCATCCTGGCCACTTTGCAGGATGGGTGAGTCGCTTTCCCCAGAAGCCTCCCTTTTCCCACTCCTAACATAAGAGGACTCTCGGAGCCAGCTTTCAGGATGCCTCAACTGTGACATTCTGTAAACTTCTGCACATTAGTCTTGTTTTTGTCATTTGGGTTCAGAGACAAATCTAAAGTCAGCAGGTGAGTCCCCTGCCTGACCGAGCAGCCCTGAGACAGCCCACCTAACATGCAGGTGACAAAGCCCGGGCTGCTTCACGATGCTCTGTGGCTGGGGCGGGCTGATGGGACCCAGCCATGCCTTTCCCTGGGCTTCCCTTGTCCTCTGTGGCAGAGGACAACCACCACTGGATTCTGCTTTAGTCAAAAGACAGACCACACCCAGCTTTCAAAGCAACAGCTCCTCAGGGAGTCTTGAGTCAGGTTCTATTTCGTGTTTTGCTCTCTGTTCTCCCAAAAGACCATGGGGACAATCCTCGGGGCCCATCTGGGAACAGAGACGTGCTCCTCCTAAGCCAGCACTCCAAATGCTTTGACTTATCGGTTTGACCAAAGAGAAGGGCGTTTGACCTGCTTGGATACTAACTCAGTCCCCCTCCCTCCCTCCTTTCCTTTCATCTCCCAAAGTGGTCCCCTCTTGCTTTATGGGAGCGGGCGTATGCGGGCTGGGGGTCACATCGCCTCCCCTGCAGACTTCCTCCACTCCCTGGCCCTTCACACACTTGCTTGTGCAGCTGCTCGATATAAATTCCTCACATACATCTCCGGTCAGCCGGTTTATTTTTATAAACAAGGAATAGGACCACATTCCTACAGTGTCCCCTCGGGCCGGCCTAGTTTACAGAGCTGGGGAACAGTGATGGGGAGATGGGTGGGTTTGTACAGATGGCGGCCCGCGTGTCGTAAATCTCATAAACACCAAGGGAAGTTTCTGTTTGGTTTTGTTTTAAGAAACACAAACAACAAACACTCACTCCCCCACCCCAATTTCTTTCTTCCCCGGGATCACAAGGCATTACCGGGGCCTACAAATCACGAGCAGATGATATTAAGTTGCCTCGATAAGGCGCGGGATCCCTTCCGGTGTGCGATTTTTCTTCATTAGAAACGAGAGCCCAACTGCACCCAACCCTCTCTCCCGCTCCTCAAAATTTATAGATCGCAGCCTCTAAACTAATTGTTAGTTGCACACTAGGCCTCAAGCTGTTTGTCCACAGAGCAATCACCTCCGAGGCCTTGATTAAAGGCACAGGGGAGCCCAAGTGTGAGGAAAATGAAAACCCCAGCAGCGTGGGTGGGTGTCCTGTGGATCAAAGTGAGTGAGGGGCTCCCTTACCCATCAGGACCCTCGTCTGAAGCCTGAGACATGACGGGCAATGGAGGGCAGGCCGCCAACTTCCTTTAAGACATTATGGACCAGAGCAGGTGCCGCACCACCAGGAGCACCTTCCTGAGAAGGACTGTTCCCTTGGACCGCACTCACCCCCCGGCCATGGCACATCCCACTGCTCATAAGTCCACTCCTCCCCTGTGCTCGAGCAAAGTAAGCGGAGCCTTCGCTCTGGAACCACCTGGATCCCATGTTCCCACCTCCTCAGGAGGTTCTCGGGATCTGGGCGGGGAGCTGGGTGGGCTCCCACTGAGTGACCTCTAGGTGCTGTCCTGGGATGGTATCGTCCCACCCCTACCCATCTCCCCTTCCCCAGGGCGGAGCAGAATCTGAAGCCCTGGAGCCCGAATTAGAGATGTTGTCTCAGTGCTGCTCGTTATAGATAAACTGTGGCTCAGAGACAGATAGGGACTTGCCCAACATCGCACAGCAAATTGGTGCCAAAGAAAGTCTCTATCTCCACACTTAGATCCACTCTCTCAGGACAGAGGGATGCCATTTGGAGGTGGAATTTCAACTCAAAATTATCACAGAGGAGTGGCTCCAACTGCTCCCCCACGCCACCACGGTCCCTCACAGTTCAGCAGCTATAACACTGCTGAAAAGAGATGCCCATTTAAAGGGGATCCCAAGGTCCTTCTCCAAGTGTCTCAGGAAGAGAAACCTTATTTTGGCAGATAATTGGCCTTTCAGTCAAGCTTTTGCCATTGTCCATGATACCAGAATGTTGTTAACGCTCCATGCACTGCCACTCAGCCCCCGCTGTTCCTGTCCACCCAGACAGTGCCCCTGCCAGCACCAGGGACAGTGCCCAAGGGCATCTTCAGACAGAGGAAGGTGCACAGAAATGCCAGCGAGTGGACACTCTGGGAACGGCCCTCAGCCGTGGAAGGACAGGGGCAGGTGGGCCAATGTCTCACCTTCCTCACCTCTGAAATAGAAGGACCCCAAGGCATGGCCCATGGGTCTCCTGGAGGTCTCCACCCTGCAGTCCTCAGTGGGATGGAGGAGCCCTGATGTGCATGGGTGGACTCTGCTTCGGATCACATACCTTAGTGGCTGCCCTCCCTGCCTCAGTTTTCTTCCCATGGCTCCATCAGGCATCCCTGAGGTGACTGTCCATAGTCCCGACCCTCCAGTCCTGTCTCAGGATCTGCCCATGGGGACAACCAAACCTGACACTTCAAGCATCTTCCTCCTTATAAACGGCCCTGTGCCTTTGCACTGTCTCTGGTTTGGTGCTGCCCTGAATGCCCGTCTTTGATAAACACATGTGCTCATTTCTATTAGGTATTACCCAAGAGGGGAATTGTCTGGTCATAGAATATGCGTATGTTCAGCTTTAGAAAATATTAACCAGGTGCATTACAGGCCAATTCTGAAAAAATAAAAACAACGAGAGCTTCCACTCTTTCATACCCAACGTGAAAACAGTTTGTAGACATCCTGTGTGTTGGGGGGGGGGGGGTTAAAAATCAATATTCTTACAGCTGCAATTACTCTATTGAGAAGGAGAATGTCAGTGAGGAAACTGGCCCTCTCGTCAGCCGATGCCCAAGCACCTGGGAAAGCCCCACGGAAGCACCTCTTAGTTTGTCACTTTAAAATTAAAACATGCCATGTGGGTACACGTGGAGGACTGCAGGTGTCTCAGATGCCACCTCTGATCTCCCTGAGGTGTCTCCCAGCTCAGGCTTCCAGAAACCCACACCTCATCTTATCCTCTCCATTCCCAGGCTATGATGTTGATTACACTTTAGAAGTTTTTGATTTTCACTAGCTACCTAGAAGCGGCCAGGTCTGGGGAGGCCACATGGAGCAGTTGTTAATGACGCACATTCTCGAGTCAGACACAGGTTTGCAGCTTTGAGTCCCAATGGGTGACCTTGGGCACATTGTTTCACCTCCTGGGTCCTGGTTTCTCCATCTGCAAAATGGCCATAATAATGACATTTCGTAGGGTCCTGGGTAATGGAGAGGTAGTGGAAATGCGTGAGCAGGAGCTAGCACCGTGCTGGGGGCTTGATCCTCAGTAATGATGATTCTCATCGCCTGCGGTCAGAGCCGGGCAGCCCTGGGGCTGTGCGCTGAAGGTGCCGTCCCCACACCCCACCCCGCCACCTTCATTCACGCGTCATCGGAGCCTTCACTCTCCCCACCCTCAGCTCCCAACAGTAGCAAGAGTGTCCAGGCTGCCGGTGCCAGAATCACATCACACGGAGCCTGCTAATCCTCCTCGCTCTCAGATGTGGTTAGCTGGGGACAGAGACGGCAAGGGGAGGGGGGGACTAAGTTGCAAACACAGGGCAGCAAAGCCGAGCTGCCTGAAGTTTGCAGCCAGGAGCAAACGGGAAACAAATTAGTTCAATCCCAGAATGTAAACCGGCGTTGACAGAGATGCATGAAAGAGCCATGCAAAGAAAACGTGCTGCAATTTCTCATCCAGTTAGTGGAAGAATCAATGCCACAGGCGCAGGCCACGCAGAAGTCTCCATGAAGCGCAGTGGCATGCGCAGGCCCGGGGCCTGGGACCCCTGTGGGACTTCCAGGTGCACCAGGTGCAGGCGGGGAGGGGACTTGCCTTCAGATGTGTCAGGCCCATGTGTTTCGGTGCCTGAGAGTCTTGCATTAGAGCTCAGTTCAGGGCCTTAGGCTTTCAGGACTTGGAGATCGGTTAGTTCAGAGAGATTTTCACACTAGGAGCCTGTGACTGTGCCTTGGGCTGGGGGAGGTTGGGGGGTGCTGTAGGGCTGGGGAAACACTGAAAAGGTGGGGTTCCAGCTGCAAACCAAGACCTCATGTTTCATATTAGGATGAACCATGTGACATGGCCATTGGTGCTGCTCAGAAGCAGTTTGTTCATCAACAGTGTCATATGGTTCAACATCTTACATTGGTGTTTCATGTAAGTTCTTATTTGAACCAAATATTCTGGGGTTAAAAGTGCTTGATGTAGTCTAACCTCCTGACTTTCAGATGGGGGGAAGGCTGGACAAGATCCTGCTCTGGCCACCAGGTCCAGGAGAAGGGCAGGGGTAAGCTGTCCACCTCTCCGTCCTGAGCCCCAGCCCAGGGCCTGGCACACGGGAGAGCGCGAACAGCGCGTGAAAGGAGCGGGTGTCGATGTCACGTGGACTGTCCGCATTCGTCCCTTTAGTCATGCACAAGCACTCGTCAGACCTCGTATGTGTCAGGTCTAAGTGCTGAGGTGCATCAATTAGGCAGACAGAGCCTCCCCAAGGTCCTTTAGAGACCATTCGGTGAAACAGACAGTAAATAATACTCAGTAAATACTCAGACGACGCCCGAGTGTTTAATACAATTGTGATAAATGGTGGGAGGGAAGGAGTGCCAGTGAGCCTGAGCCCTTACCAGGTGCATAGCTCCGGGCCCGCGGTGGGAGGGTGCGGCAGGCAGGGCAGTGCTCACAAGGATCTGGTGGCCCCTCTCTGGAAGGATGATCCTTTCCTCTCCGCCAAGCCCAGGCATGGCCACGCAGCTCACTAACCAGTGAAATGTGAACATGGGTGATGGGTCACTTCCAAGGAGAGGATTCAAGAGTCAGTGTGTCCTTTTTTTTCTTGGTCCTTCATTAGCCAGAGTTCCAGAATGAAGATCATGGAGAGCAGAGTCTGGGCCCTCACCATGGATGCAAAAGGTGAGGAAGAAATAAACATGTGTGGTTCTAACCCCCTAAAAATTCAGGTTGTTGCAGCATAAGCTTGCTTGGCTAACCCAGCGATGTGCACACGTACAGTTGAATCTCATATGGAGCCAGGTCACAGGTTTCTATAGCCCTCCCCAGAGCCAAGCACAGGCTCTTCCATCCCAGCAAGTACTCAGCAAATGGTTGCTCAATGATGATTCCACACAAGGTGTGTAGTTGTCATCAAAGACAGGCAAGCACGGTGTCCTGGGAGGTCAGTGAAGGGGTATGCCCCCTGTAAGTCAGGAATGAAGGCATCCTTACCATAGGCTGAACCCCCATAAGTGTTCAATGAACGGTAACTACCATTATGATCATTTTACAATCTTCCTTCAACTCATGTTTGGAGAATAGCTTGCAGGCAAGTTGGACTTTCTTCATACTCTAGACAGCATGGACCCCAGCAGCCAGAATCTCCCATTCTTAGAGCCTCGTGGCCACAGAATACTTCCTCCCCTGCTCTAATTTTTAAAATCCCAGAGAAGACTTCCATTGGCTAGTTGGAGTCACATGTCTGCCTTTGAACCAATCACTGTGGTCTCTCATTAAGATCCAGCTGAATGGACCAGCCTATCCCTTTTGCCCAAATCTATTATAGGAAGAACAGAGGCCAGAATAATTGTGACAGGTGGGCTCCCCATTTTTACATGTTTACACAACTATGTACTGAGTACTTAACAATAAAGAAGACTTTGTACTTGGCATCAAGGAGGGATATAGGAAACATAAGCAGAGAGGTTCTAGGGTTTGAGGAAGCAAAAGCTAGAAACAGGTATAGCATAGATCTTGTGTAGCCCACCATATGGACAGTCCCCTATGTTACCCTGCCCTGGAATATGGTCCTCCTCCCAGAAAGCTCTGGTCCCCTCCCAGGAGCTGGCTGTCCCCTCCTCCCACCCCCAAGGAGTTAAAAGGCAATACAGCTCTTTCCTGGGCCTGGGAGCCAAGTTGGATGAAGCTGAATGGAGCTCTGTGCCACATCTTGTGGCTCTCAACTCTGCGCTGTGCCCAGGCACCGTGTGCTCGTGGTTGCTGTCTCTTCTGTTTATAGTGCTGGGCAGCTGCTATGTCCCCACCTCTTCCCTGGGTGCCCTCAGGGAGACAGAGATGAAGCCACTCAGTTCTAGGATGTGTGGTTTGACTCTGTCCACAGTCCAAGGATTCACACTATTGGCACCACAGCTGGAGTGAACTGGGCCTCACCAGAGCACTGAAATTTGCCAGCCCGGAAGCCAGGGACATTGGAGCAGCTGGGAATGCACTGGGCAGAAAGCAGCATAAAATACAACTGCAGTGACTTCAAGAAATCAGGGTTCATTTTTCCTGCATAACAAGAAGACCAGCTCTACTACCCCAAACGGAGACTCTTCAGGCCTCTTCCTCTGTTTGCCACTGCAGTGCCAGGAAGCACACCTATTGGCAGGTGAGGTGATGGAGGCAGGGTGCGACTAGCCCGGCCTGTCTTTTATATCAGGAGAGCACAACTTTCCCAGAAATGCCCAACACACTTTGGTCTCATTGGCCAGGTCAAAGTTAGTGGTCACTCCTAAGTCAAGAGAGGTTGGCAAAACAGGTATTTTGTTTCTTTGCCTTCATAGTAGAAAGCAAGAAATGAAAAAAGTGTTGGGAACAACTGTAGGTCAGACAACTAACCACATCTGCTCCAGAAAGTGACCTCTCTAAGCCCCATGTATTAGTCTGTTAGGGCTGCCATAACAACAGTCCCCAAACTGAGCGGCTGAGAAAACAGGCCTTCATTGCCTCACAGTTCTAGAGGCGACAAGTCTGATATCAAGGTCTTGGCAGGGCTGGTTCCTCTGAGGGCTGAGGGAAAACCTGTCCATGCCTTTCCTCGAGCTCCTTGGGGTTTGATTGACTTGTAGAAACACCATCCTTGAACTTCACATGATGTCTGTTCTCCTTGTGTGGGCATCTGTCTCCAAATTTTCCATTTTTATAAGAATGCCAATCATATTGAATTAGGGCCCACCCAAATGACTTCATTTTTAATCTAATTACCTCTGCAAATACTCTAGCTAGGGCCACAATCTGAGGTCCCAGGGGTCAGGACTTCAACATATGAATTCTAGGGGCACGCAAGTCAACCCATAACACCCATTTCCTCATCTTTAAAAGGAGCATAACAAGAGTTCCTCCTCACACTGTGGTGTGAGACCCAAATGGTGGGATCCACAGAAGGCCCTCAGAGGAGCCGCCATGTGCCTGGCCCAGAGACAGCACTCACCACACAGCTGATGGGGGGCAGCTTCCAGAGCTCCACCCCTGTTGCAGAGACTGAGGCTAAGAACCCTTAAAAGGGAGGTGGGACCAAAGAGGAGGAGGCCCATGATATCCAGCCCCTCGAGTTTTCAAGATCCAAAGATGATAGCCAAGATTTCAAGATTTGCAGCCGAGAGCCCATAGGACAGATATGACTCAAGAACTCACTAATGGGTACTCATGCTCCAGTATTGCCCCTCCCACCACCACAGTTCAGGACAACTAGTCGCCTGAGACAGTGAGACTTTTTTTTTTTTTTAATATATCTTTATTGCTTTCAGAGAGAGGAAGGGAGAGGGAGAGAGAGAGAAACATCAAAGATGAATGAGTCATCATTGAACAGCTCCCTTCTGCACGCCCCGACTGGGGATGGAGCCCACAAGCTGGGCATGTGCCCCGACAGGGAATTGAACAGCGATCTCCTGGATCCTAGGTCGATGCTCAACTGCTGAGCCAAGCCCAGCAGGGCCAGTGGGACTTTTGTCCATAATTCAGGATGCCCCCGACACTGGGCACACATTTCTAGGGACACAACCTTTAGCAGTTGCTAAAGGAAAGGTTGAGGAGGGGGGTTCCCTGCCCTTGCCTGCAGTCCCTTCTCTTCCGTGCAGTGATGGAGGTCACCTCCCCTGCGGGGGTCCCTTCTTAACCCCACAGGGGCAGGGCGTGCTCGGGGCGCTCAGGCTCCGAAGGGCTGCTCTCTCTGCACTATGGCGTTCTGAGTAAATTACAAGGCTCTTATTACCGGTGGGGCTTCATTGTTCTGCCAGGACATCTCCCTTTGTCAAAAAAACAATAACTTGTTGTAAGCAGTACTTTTTTAGGTTTACCATGCAGACAGACTAATTGTACCTTTTAATCTGGGTCAAACTGCTCTTGCTTATTACAAATTGGCTCTGAATCCTAAAATCAGAGTGGTGGGGGGAATCTAAGGAACATTTGCAAATAATTTAGAGGCAGAATTACCTTCAGACAAACATTATGTCATGTTGAATTTAAACGCTTACCTGGTCCCCAGCCCAGTTATGCTCTGGTTGACCCAGAAGGAGGCTGGGGGACAAAAGGGACTCCCCATTATAGATCCTGGCTGCTCACATGGATTGTGAACCAAGGCACTCTCCCTCACCCATGCATCTGGGCACAGAACCAGGTATAGCAAGCTGGATAATGCCCCCCAAAGGCAACAGGTTCTAATTCTTAGAAACTGTTAATGTTACCTTATTTGGAAAAAAGGGCCCTTTGTAGATACAACTAAGTTAAGGATCTTATCCTGGGTTATTCAGGTGAGCCCTAAAAGAAATTGCAAGCATCCTTATAAGAGAGAGGCTGAGGGAGATTCGACACAGACAAAGGAGAAGGCAGAGGTTGGAGTGAGGCGGCCACAAGCCAAAGAATGCTGGCAGCCACCAGAAGCCAGACGAGGCAAGGAACAATTCTCTCCTAGAGCCCCTGGAAGGACCATGGCCCTGCTGACACCTTTATTTTGGTCCCATAAATTGATTTTGGGCCCTGACCTCCAAAAGTGTGAAAGAAGAAATTTTTGTTCTTTTAAGCCACCAGGTTTATGGAAATTTGTTACAGCAACCACAGGAAAGTAATACAACTCAGCCAGGACCCACTGAAAGGAAAGTTTTCCAAGGACATGAACCAAACTCATGAAATTTCAAGGAAGCAGGCCAACTATCTAGGAAACGGTGCCCTGTAGCAACACCGAGGAATCTATCTGCATACAAACAAAATATTAGTTACAAAGCATTACTCACTCTTTATTGAAGTAGGGGACTCTTAAGGACACCCATGCCAGCTCATGTGGTCGCCTCACCAGAGTTCGTCTGTGTTTAAAGGGAATGCACCTACCTTTCCATTGGATTAGAGTGAAAGAAAAGGAGGGAGGAGGGAAGAAGAAACGATGGAAGGGACAGAGGGAAGGAGGGAGGGGGAGGGACTTGCAGCAGGGAGGGGCTTTGCCCAGGGATCAGTGTGCCAGTCGCTGGGCTACATGCCACTCTCCAAACCACCCTTCATTCTGCAGCTCTCCTAGATGTATTATTTTTTCCGTTTTACAAATGAGCAAGCTGAGGTGCGGAGAAGCAGAGCCACCTCCCCAAAGTTGCAAGACCATACTATACAGGCAGGGAGTCAAGCTCAGTTCATGTTTTACTGGACAGCACACCCTCCCACCATCATAATCAGACCCCAGCATTTCCAATCCTCTGTCCTGGGGCTCTGAGTGTCGTTCATGCAGAGGGACCTTCCACTCGCTAGTGCAAGCGCAAAAGACTCCAAGGCTTGTGTGTGTGTGTATAACGCCGTGTAATCCACAATGAGGACCTCATCCCCAATGAGATCAGTTGGGAAACACTGTGAAGTCCTGACATCCAGGGTGGCGGAGCAGTGGGAATGTCCTACCTCTCTGGTGCAAGTAGAAACTGGTAAAAGGAGTGCAATTTGCTGGCATCTTGGAAAGCTGAGATGCGTATACCCATGACCCAGCATTTCCTCAGCCACACGTATATGCCCATCTGCTAAGGAAACACGTACAAGAATATTCATCCCTGTAGTGCTTGAAATGCAAAAAAAAAAAAAAGGAAACAAACTCCATTAACAAGACAATAGATGAATATGTGGTCACCAGTTTATGGAAAGTTGGGTGGCCCTTAAACTGAACCCCAGAACTCCAGGCCACAACATGGAGAGCTAACAAAACAACTTGGGCGGGGGGCAGCTGCCGGAGACTACCAGCATTGCAGTGACATGTTTTTTTTCAGGTTGAAAAGCATATGGACACACACGAATGTAGTAAAACCATACAAACGTGTGGGGAAATTTAGAACGGTGGTTAGGATGGGGGAAGAGGGGAAATAGGATAGAGGAGAAGCTCCGACTGTATTTGCAGTGTTTTCATTCTTCAGCTGAAGGTTGGGCATCCGTGTTTATGGACGTGTTCTCTGTGGCTCTTTTCTTTTGCATACCTGAAATATTTCGGCATAATGCCATTTTAAAGGGGGAGGGAGAGCATTTTACTTGTGTAAGAAATGCCACTGGGTTACAGTGGGGGAGAGGCGGCCACACTGTCCATGAAGCTGGGAAAAGCTTCTAACTTCCCATTGCTCGGCGAGGCGCCCGGCGTCGGCGGGGGTCCAGCGATGCGGGAGGGCCGCGGGGCGGCAGCCCCCAGGACGCCACCGCGGGCTGCGGCGACGCAGTGCGCATTCCCTGGGAGGCCGCGTCTCCTCCGAGTGAAGGATGGGGCCGCTCCATCTCTGTCACCTGCACGGAGAGGGAAGCGCTGTAGAGACAGATTAGATCATCTATTATCAAGTAGGCAAAGGGAGACTGAGGAGGCACCTGCCGCTCGCCAGATGTCCTATCAATCACCAGAGGCGTGGGGAGGCTGGGCTTTCCTGCTCCTCCCTGGCCCCCAGCCCAGCCTCTCCAGGGAAGAATTAGACAAGGGGCTGGATCGTGAGCCCGCTCCCTCCAAACGGGCCCGAGGATGGGGTGGGATGGGCATTGTTGGCACCTACATGAGAGATTTAGGGAGAAGCCCCAACAGTCCACAGGGCGAATCCACAGTGGAGGCAGCCAGCGTCCCCACATAGGCTTCTTGCCAAGTGTGGTGTTTCAGGGGGCCGTGTACCCCAGGCCCTGCGAAAACAGGTGAGTGGCTGCACCGGGCTGGAAGACAGATGACCGCTAGGGTAGACCTTGAAGTTGGGATCCAGAAATGAGCACATTTGCGCAACAGGCTCAGTTCTTTGGGAAATGGCTACTCGGGTGGGGAGTCTAGAGGATGCCTGGGCTCCTTCCAGGGGTCAATCTGAGCCAGCTCTGCCCGCAGACCTCTTCCATTCCCCCTATGTCCGCTCCGCTCCTCCAAGCCTTCCCACCTGCTGGGCCCAGATGTGTCCCCTTCCATCCATCATCAGTGCCTCCTGCTTTAGGAGTGTGTCTAAAATGTTAAGACTGAGAATCAAATCACACTATAGCTCCTGGGAGCTGGGTACGTGCTGTCTTTGGAAGCAATTTTGAAATTGCTGAGTTGAGACCAACCTGCCCAACTCACCCAGGACTGACCAAATGTGAAGTTTCATTAGGTTGACTATCTGGCCTCCCTTCCAGATCCTGCTCTTCAGAGACCAGAGCATTACCTTGAGGGAGAGGGAGTATAAAAACCTATGCTTTGAAGAAAATGGAACTGAAAGCATGTAACCTCAAATCATAAACAGAAGTAATAAATGAGAGAGAGGCCGGGGGACAAGAAACCGTGAGGAGAGAGACCTATTCCCTGGAAAGAGGAGGACTCTCTTGGGTGATGACAACCAGCAGAGACGCAGTAATTGGGGCTGGGCTGGCCTGGCTGCTTGAGCCCCCTGGGAGGAATCTGGCCCAGAGGGGTGTTCCGGGGCTGTCTTCACTCAGCTCTCTGTCCAGTTGTCCCCAGAAGCTCAATCCTGGCATGGATGTTTTAGAGGTACAAAGATCTCAGTGGGGAATGGACATCCTATTGCAACCCAACAAGGACTGCATAATGTGGGCTCTTGTGGGGATTTTCAGAGAGAGTATATTTTCTAGCTCTTCTCCAGCTGCTAACTTGATTTGCAACACTGGGCAATTTGCATAAACTCCCTGGCTGGCAAGACAGAGAGGAATGAAATATGGGTCTAGATCCCCAGAGCTGCCGAGTGTAGTGGGAGAGGAAGAATCCTGGGTCACCTCGCATAACATCAAGCAAGGCAGCTGGTGGCTTCCGTCAATATGATGTGAAACTGAGACCCAGGTTGCAAATCCAGCTTTACCACATCCTATTTGATGGACCTGGGGCATGTATGCCTCCTCCTGGAGCCCATTTCCCAGATCTGAGAAGCAGGGATGTCATCTCTGTGATCTGCTCGGCGAGAAAAGTGAAAGCGTGAATCACCAAGTCATCTGGAGATGAAAACTGTCCCTGACTTGGGCCCAACATCAGCACTTAACAGCCTTTTGCTGAACAAATGGGAGAGGACAGGTTGAGTAAATAAGAGCATTAATTCAGGGCTCACATCCTTACCTCTGAGCAAGTCCCTCAGCTGAACCTCTGAAAATAAAGGAGATTGTATTTGTTTGTTTACCAAGCAAACATATGGCACTTAATGTGTGTTGGGCACTGCAACCTAAGTAAATTAATATTCGCTACAACCTAGGGAGGTGACGTTATTATTCCCATGTTACAGATGAAGGAGCCTAAGCACAGAGAAGTACATTGTTCCAGGTCACATAGTTGAAAAGAGTGGCAAAGCCAGGCTTTGACCCAGGCATGCTGGCTCTGGGAAACCAAGCCACTGCTCCAGTAAGGAAGCTAACATGCTGCCCAAGGTCTCGAGGGAGTGTAGTTACTGGTCACATCCATCTACAACAGTCAGCTCAGGTGGGCAGCCCCTGGGAGTGTGTCCAGAGTTCTAATCTTCCCTGGCCTTTGTTTTGTGTCCAGGGCTCCACTTTAGGGGCTTCAACATGAACCACCCTCAACACAGTCAAGACTTCGCTGAGCCTGGGCCCCAGTTCTGTGGAGTGTCCCTGAGCTTATGGCAGATCTCCACTCTAGGTCCTCCCAGAAAAAGCCCCTACCTGGCTCTTCTCAAGCAAATGGCAAGGAGGTCTATCCTTGCTTGTGCCAAGTGTGGCTATCAGTAGTGGCTACCTACAACACTGGGAGAAAGACTGGGGGTCACATATGGACCCACCAGGAAAGACACCCTGGTCATCACTGATGGCCCATGAGCATAGCTTCCCAGTTTGCTGTCACTGGCCAGCATCTTACACACCCCCTCGGCTGAGGCCCACAGCCCTCTGCCTTCTTGACCAGCTGAGCTGGCTGCCTTCCTCTGGTCACCTCCAGGCTGTTCTGCCATTATGTCAGTCAAGATTCTTCTGGTCGCTAGTAACAGAAGCCCAACTCTTGAGAATAAACAAGAGGAAAGAACAGGCTCGCCTGACTGCACCGTTCCAGGGCCTATTTCTACCCTCTCTATCTCTCAGTTTTCTTCTGTAGCAACTTGTTCTCTGCAGGTTCTGCCCTAGGGATGGAAAAATGACTGCCAGTAGTGCCAAGCATGTGCTTCATCTATAGTTTCAGCCAAAGTCCCAGAATTCAGTCTCATTGTCTTGAGTTGGGTCACATGGTCCTCCCTAAATCAATCCCTCTGGCCAGGGGGTGTTCCAGTAGTCCATGCCTGGGTCATATGACTGCCCCTGAAATGGGATGGGGAGTTGGGAGCAGAGGTCACTTCCATCACTAACAGTCTAGAACCTAGAGTGGAAGAGAGCTGGTCCTCCAAAGGAAACCTGGGATGCTTTTCCCAGAAGAAGTGGGTGTGGATTCTGGGCTAACAAAGACATCAGATGTCCACCATGACTCCCAAATACTCACGCTCATTCAATGGGTGCATTTGGTTCTTGGGTTTCCCTCCTATGCTAGAGGTGGCCTGTTCCCTGGGGGGAGGGGGCTGTTCCTAGCAGAACTGTTTTAAAGGGCAATGTAGTCTTTATGAGAATGAGAAAGTTGCCTGGTCATTTGTGTGCTTTCCCTCCTTTGCTCTGTGGTGGACAGCAAGTTGCAAGGCTAGAGTTCCCTTCTCCCTGGCACTTACCAAGGCAGGAGAGGCCAGGGGTCAAAGGCCGTCCCGCTGGAGCTCATGCCCCTGCACAAGGGGAAAGAACGCCTGGGGAAGGGAAGTCCTAAGGCTGCTCTCGGTGCCACCGCCCCCATGTCCGCCTGTCCTCCTCCACCGCTGCACCTGACTCTCCCGCCAGGCCCCAGGCGGGAAGAAGGTGGAGTGAGACACAGGCCTGAGAAGAGGTGGGTCCTTTAGGGCAGGTTTGAACCCCACAGGAGGGCATTTCGGCTAGTGCAGATGAGCCGGGAGGCCTGTGGGCTCAGGAGCAGGTGCTTGATGAAGCAGCGTGTTAGCAGGCTTTCCTGACAGAAGTGTTTACAGGCTGGATTAGAGCAGAGAATCCCATGAACTCTGCCAACCAGTTCATCTTGGCTTCTGTTCTCTGGGTTTTTTTTCCCATAGAACTCAATCCAGAGGACATGGGTTCTTTGCTAACATTATAGGTCACTCACATCAGAAAGGAGCTCTGCTCCTTGAGATTTTTTTAATCATGGAAAATTGTTAGATACTATCAGAAGTGTAGAGAGTGGTTCTAGTAAACCCCCCTGTGCCCATTACTGAACTTCAGCAATTATTATTAGCTCAGGGCTACTTCTGTTTCATCTATAGCCTCACCCGTCCCCGCTTTGCCCAGGATTACTTTGAAGCTACTCCAGACATCATATATCTTTGAGATGCTCAGATTGCAACTGCCCCAGAAGATCTAGAGATTTCCTTTTCTTGGAGAGAAAGGAATCTGGTCTGTTACTGCTACATCGCTTAGCAAAGGGGAGTACTGCCCTTCCTCCTCCGCGAGCAGGGCCCGCTCTCCTTCCTGGGTATTATGCTCTGCATCGCTATGGGAGGAAAACTGCACTCCAGTTATTCTGGTCCAGAAATGGCCAGCTGGAGTGAGGGACCTCAGTGTCATCTTCCTGGGCACCCCACTGCCCTCATCCTGCCATCCTGCCCACCCCCAGCTCTGCCCACTTTCCGGGCCCATAGCCTTGATTTCTGGCTGCTCCCCACTCCTCTTCCCTGATTGCCAGGGTGCCTTTCCCTCCTTCCCCGGATTCCAAGACACACAGATAGTCCAGGGAACCACAGCAGCCTGGAAACCCCGATTTCTCACGTCGCAACCCCAGCCCAGAGCCGTCTCCCTCCCGGGCACCGTACCAGCCTGCAGGTTGTGGCCGATGCCGGCATCAAAGAGCGGTGAGGCTTCTACCGTAAACACGGGGCTGACCTTCCTTTCAAGCTGTGTGTTATCTCTGCCCCGTACGCAATACTCCTTGAATAACTAATAAATGCAACCAAAAAAAAGTTTGAGAGGGAATGAAAAAAACACGACCCAAATTATTATTATTACTTAAGGAGCCCAAGGAAGATAGCAGGGTCCTTCTAAAGTTCCAAGCGCATCTTTAGCAGCTGCGAGCACATTAAAGCAGGGGCCGGGGGAGGGAGCTGGGGCCGGGGGAGGGAGCTGGGCCTGTTTCAAAGCTGGCGCCGCAGCAACCAAACGCGAGGGGGGCGTCGTGTGGAATCCGCCAAGCGTTTGAAGTGGACAAGATTTCTAGCATGTTGCCTTGATGCTGTACATACTTAATAACAGATGTCCGGGCTCTCTAGGCAGATAATCGTCCTGCTGGAAGGTTGACTTGACCTGCCTGCGCGGCCGGCTCGGGCGGCGCGGTAACGGATGATCCCAGCCCTGTCTTTTCCCAGGGATGCTCGGCCACGCTTCCTTTTAAGCACATAATTACTCGGCGGCCACCGAGCCCCATACATCCCCCTCTCCTAATGGCCACGGAGCCATTCGGCCGTAATTTATGGGGACAGGGTTCAAAGTTTTAATAATATTTGGATAATATCATTGCCCACACGTCGGTGGCGTCATGATGAATAGAAGGAGAGGGGGCTTATTTCGATTCCGTGCATGACAGTGCGAGCGTTAACAACTGGGTGCCCGGCGTGGCCTTTATGGAAACTGCCACCAGGCCACCAGCTCATGAATTATAGATCTGGGCATGAAGGATTATAAGCAGCAGCAGGAGCACACAGGGACGCCTGTTCATGAGCAACTGTCCTATTAGGGCCTCTTCCTTATGCAGATAAATGAATTGCAGGCAAGACCAAAACGGCGTAAATAAACCCTTAGCGGATAACATATTATCACATCAACATAAAAAACCCCGTGCCGGGCCTGCGCGGTGATATTTATGTTTATACTCTCTGCTCAAGTGGCTCCCTGGTTTTTTGGCTTCTTCCTGCTCACCTCATAATTCCCACGTCCTAACGGCACCTCTGGGTGCCGTTCTCAGACCCCTGCAGAGCCCTTTGGCATGGCACGCTGCTTTGCTCGGAGAAGCCCTTTGGGCAGGTCGGTGGGTAAAGGAGGCCCATCAGATTCAAGGCAGAGGCGGTGAGGATTGCCTCGGTGAAGCAGTGGGGTGCCCTCAAAACGGGGGCCGCACACAGGCAAATGCTAGTGTCCGAAGAAAGGGGGGCAGCCATGCCCCAAAGGGTGGAAGAAAAGGGATATGGTCTCAGCCAGAGCCAAGATCAAGTTCAACCCTCACTGCTGCCAAAGAGCAGGTGGCACAAGTGAGCCTCAGAGAGGAGTGGCAACTCCCCCTCAATGCTACAACTTTGTTGCCAAGCCAAGAGTCCTGATTCCAAGTGCTGCCCCAGGCTGCCTTATCTGGCCCCAGTGTTCTCTCCCCAAAATGTAAACACACAACACCAGCCCCAGATGATAGCATAAGACCAAAACAGCGAGTGCCAACTTCCTCCTGTTAATCTAGCCGCCTCGCCCTGAACTCTGACGAGACGCGTGCCGGCAAACCTGGACCTCCACACCTGATAGCCATTTAATCTGAAGGATTTGTTTGGAAACAACAGCAATTATAGCTGCACCTTGGAATAGCTAGGAAATGGCACGTTTAAATCTCTTTAAATAGCTTACTGGTGTCCTGAAGAGCTCCCCTCGGCCCAGGTTCTGATCCGGAGCCGTTGCCAGCCTGGGCCCAGACCAGGAGGTTCGGGGGGCTTTCAAACGCCCCGGCTGTTCCTCTGCGGTGAAGCACTGCGGACATGCTTCCTGCTCTCCAAAGCATCTAAAGATGTTATCTCGGTCTCTTTTTTTAAATGTTGCCAGATGAAAGGAGGTAACAGAAAGACAAAGTCTACCAAGCACCAACGTATTTTTAAATTATCTTACAAAAACTTAACTTCTTTTTGGTTCAGTTTTATGACTTTTTAACACATTGTGTAGGGTCCCGTAGCCACCATCACAAGTGAAATACGGAATAGCTCCATTACCCCCCAGGTCTCACTCCTGCCAGTCCTTTAAAAAGTCAAACCCTCACACAATCCCTACCCCGTAGCCCTGTCAGCCACCGATCTGCTCTCTGTCACTGTGCTTCTCTAGCTGGGAATGCCCTGTAAACGGATGACATGGTGTGGCATCCGTGGGGACTGGCTTCTCTCACACACCACCACGCCTTTGAGACCCTCCAAGTGGTGGCATGTGTCTGCACTTCTGTAGCACACCGTTTCCTTTTTGATGAGTAGTATTTGATTACGGAGCTTGCACTTAGAGTCGGGCATGTACCAGGCACTTAATGGGGTGACAATAATAGCTAACAGCTCAGAAGCTGTTCTCTGTATTGACTCATTTAGCTTCTCAGCCACCCAGTGGGGCAGCTACTTGCAACCGAGGAAATCAAGCAATAGAGGAGCTACAGAATCACCTGGAAGGTTAGACTGGGGCCCAGCCGTGTGATTCACAGCGGGAGAGAGCGTAACTGTTGGTGCCTCTGGCGGGAAGATGAGAACTGTAAATCCCAGGGAGGTATAAATGGCTGGGAGCATTCCCTTCCCAAAGCAGGCCGTGCTGGGGACTGGAGTCCACTGATATAGCCAGAAAAAAACAAGGAAAGGGGGCCCGGAGCTCCCTGTGCCCATGTCACTAAGGACCACCCACAGAGTTTACGCCCACCCATATGCACCCCAGGAGAAAATGACACTTAACGCGAATACATTGATGGATGTATAGAAACATCCCGGCCCCGCCCAGCCTGCCTGCTCGCAGGAGTTGGGACGGTGAACAGACCCGAGGATTTGGAATTTACCATGAATCCCAGGGCTGCCGCCTCAGGCCCCCGGAAGGCAGTCATCAGCCTGACCCAGCACCTGACGTGCCGCTGCTTTAGGAACCATAACTGCCTTATAAACATGGATGTAGATTCCAGCTGCCATCTCACCCAGTTTTGTACATGTGGGGAAACTGAGGCCCAGAAAGAGAATGGACTTGCCCAAAGGCATACAGTAAATCAGTAGCAGGTCCAGGACTGTCACCTAGATCCCTTTCTCCACTCTTCACTCACTCATTCATTCATTCATTCACTCATTCATTCACTTTCATTCACTCATTCATTCATTCACTCACGTTCATTCACTCATTCATTCTGTCACTCATTCATTCAGTCACTCACTCATTCATTCACTCATTCACTCATTCATTCACTCACTCATTCGTTCACTCACTCATTCATTCACTCATTCACTCATTCATTCACTCACTCATTCGTTCACTCACTCATTCATTCACTCATTCACTCATTCATTCACTCACTCATTCGTTCACTCACTCATTCATTCACTCATTCACTCATTCATTCACTCACTCATTCGTTCACTCACTCATTCATTCACTCACTCATTCACTCATTCATCATTCATTCACTCATTCACTCATTCCTTATTCATTCAGTCATTCACTAGCTCATTCAACTACCAGACTTACCATGTGCCAAGCACTTTGCTAGATGCTGGAGACAAAGATAACTAAGATACAGTATTTGCCTTCATGGGGTTATAGTTTGGGCAGCAAGAAAGACATTAAATGAATGATCACAGCCAAATAGATCATTTAAAGCAATGACAAAGGCTAGAAAATTGCTTAGGACTCCCACGCAGTGTGCTTCCCCATAAACCCTCCCACTCCCGTTTCCTCAGGGAACAAGGGTGAAGGTTCCTGTCAGGGTAGAAGCCCCTGTGGGCCCTCTGAACAAGGTCAGACAGAAATGTAATTCTACAGTTTTTAATTATAGACGCTAAGGGCTGCTCCCCAAATATCACTAGCAGCCTATTGATAAGGCACAGCTGAGTGTCAGAGGAGAGCCCCACCTTGACAGAGCTCAGATAATACCTTAAAGAGAGGAAGCCAGGGTCATTTTTACTAAGATTCTGTACTCCGGTTTAAGGAGAGTTTTCAACAAGGTGGGCAAGGGGCCGCTGGTTAGACTTGCGGAAGGACCATGTTATAATCGTTCATGCTTGATGGACACAGTGAGGTGATGGTTGGAAGGGAGGGTTTCAAAGAGTCTTGAGGTATAAAATGTTGCTGGATGTTTCCTATTGAAAAGTTGGTGGGATATTCCCTTAATGAGCAATAAAGTTAACTGACTAAGAGTATTCATGGGATAGTAAAATTATGGTAATGAAGACAGTGACATAGTGAAGTCATGTTACTATAGATACTAAGCCATATGGGGTAAATGATTTGGGTCCTCATGGAAGTAATAACTGTTCATCCTAAGCCAGCCAATGGCAACACCGAGAACCACAATGATAACATTTCACACTCCACACCAATTGGTGACTGTGAGGAAGGTGTAAAGAGGCCTGTTTCACAGATGTTCAGCTCTGAAGGTGAGGGGCAAGGATGAGTCCTCTAGCGTGAAGCAGGGAGCGGGCTTCCAGCGCAAGCCTGCCTGGCTCGGTCTGTGTTCTGCTGGCTGCCACGGCTAAAGGGAAAGGAGGTAAAACTCACCCACGGTCCCGTCAGCGATAACCAACTACAACCTCTTGGCAACTGTTCTTTTAATCTTTTTTCTGTGCATATACAAGCATAAATAATTTTAATAAGAGTCCAGTTATTTTTACTCAACTGTCTCTAGCTCTTTGCTCAAGTCACATTTTTCTTCCTACTGCCCCAAACTCTTTGCTGTTTTTTCTGGAAAAACACATTGCAAAGTTCCTTTCAAAACCACCCCAGCCTCTTCCACTCTCGCCCATGCTGTTCAGACGGGGTTTGCCATTCAGATGGGGTTCACCATCCCACCTTACCTTCTTCGGGTTTCAGAGTGACCATGTTACCCAGGTCTGGCCAACTGGCTTGGACTTGAGTCAAAGTGATTGATTCTGGGGACATCATGCAGTGCAAACCAGGCCCGTGAGCATTTTCCTGGGACTGCTTCTGAGACCACTGGTGAAAATGTCCAAAATTTCTAGGCACAAAGACTCAGTGAACTTAAGGTTGCCAGTGACCATCTTTGCTGTCAACTTCGGAGAGCCTATCTGAAAATGAAGCCCACAAAGAAGAAAGCAGGGCCAGCATACAGGGTTCCAATAAGTTGCCGGAGCTTCTGGATCCAGCTATACTTGAAGCCTTTTGAACTCCTTTAAACCCTGTAGGTATAGAAGCCAATAAATCCCTTGTATTGTTAAAGCCAGTATGAGTCAGACTCTAGCCCATGAACCTAAAATCCACAGGCCTTTCCCAGTTGTTCTAAGTCCTTAGATCTCATACTTAAGGCTGCACAGTTGGGATACAGTCCTGGAATTCTCCATAACTCACGCTTCCATTATGGCCACTCCTCAGCAAGCTCCTTCAATAGCAGTTACACTGACTATTCAAATGTTTGTATTTTGTGAAAGCTGCTCATTCTGCCCTGATATTCTTTCCCCCAAGTCTAACTGGAGAACTTTGCCTCAGACTAAAAGGTCAAATTAAGGGTCTTCCCTGTGAAGACTGATGCCCAACTGCCACCATCACTACCACCGCCATCACCTCCACCATCACCTTCACCATCACCATCACCATCACCATCACCTCCACCATTACCTTCACCATCACCTTCACCTCCACCATCACCCTTACCATCACTGTCACCTCCACCATCACCATCACCTTCACCATCACCTTCACCTCCACCATCACCCTCACCATCACCTCCACCATCACCCTCACTAGCATCACCATCACCTCCACCATCACCTTCACCATCACCATCATCTGCACCATCACACTCACCAGCATCACCATCACCTCCACCATCACCATCACCTCCACCATCACCTTCACCTCCACCATCACCCTCACCATCACCTCCACCATCACCCTCACTAGCATCACCATCACCTGCACCATCACCTTCACCATCACCATCATCTCCACCATCACACTCACTAGCATCACCATCACCTCCACCATCACCTTCACCTCCACCACCACCTCCACCAACACCATTATCATCACCATTGTCATCACCACCTCCATTTCCACAGCCACCCCTGCTCTGAGTTGATCATGCTGCCTTGCTGCCATTCAAAAGGGCTAGTACAGCACTTTCCAAGGGCTTTGCAAGTTGTTTGTGCAACTTATTAGTGTACTCACTAGACAGGAGCCTTCTGAAGACAGGGATCCTCTGATTTAATTCTAAGTCCCCAGCAGGTTACATATGGTCTTGCCCAGAGCAAGAGCTCACACAGGATATGTCCACTGAGTGATGGAACATGAAATTCTGGTGAAAGGGATTCGTGCACAGGAGGCCGAGACAAGGTTTTTGGCTCACTCTCAACCCCGATGATGACGACAATGATGATGACGACGATGAAGATGAAGATGATACCTACCACTTCATGCTAGTCATTGTGCCAGGCACTAAAAAATGAAGAGGAGGCCTGTGCAGGGCAGCTACCCAGGGAGCTTCTTGGAGGCTTATACCAGCTCTGGTTCAATCAGTGCTCAAACCCCTGAGTCTTGCCAAACAGGAACCAGAAATCAGCCAATATTTGTTCAACTAAATAATCTTTATTTCTATTTATTTACTTTGTAACCTTAGAATTAAATCCCCTAATACAGTAGTTCTCAGATTTCTGGGGGAGCATCAGAAATCCCCTGAAGGACTTGTTAAGACACAGGTTGTTGAACCCTTGCCTGGAGTTTCAGATTCAGTCGGGTGTGGCCTAATGGTTTACATTTCCAACAAGTTCCCAAGTGAGGCTGACCCTGCTGGTCCAGGGATCTCATTTTCAGAACAGCCGCCTCCTGGAAGGTGAGTGAGAAGGCACTGGGATGGTGGACTGGGGACCCAGGAAGGACCAGATGTTTCTACCCCACCTTCTCCCATCCTGTCCCCCACCTCCAAGGCCTTCCTGGGCCATCGGGGCAAAGGTCAGAGGCCTCATCAGAGTCCAGCAAAGAAACTGGGTGGAACCTACCTGGAGAAGGGGTGGGTCCCCAGGGGTGAGGGGCTTTCTGTTTAGCCAACAAACAGATAGGAATAAACTCCCCCACCTGCTGTTTCTGAGAAGACCCATTGCAGGGCCTGTGTCAACGCCATTGTCTACCAGAGGATTAAGGGGAGCGGGCTGGGCTTTTTCTCTTTCCTTCTTTCCTTTTGCCTATTTTTTTCAGCACTGAGAAAAGCCATTAAGGGATTAACACTCGGATTTATGAAAATGGAGGGTGATAAAGGAACAATGGGGTGACAGCATTGTGTAAACGACACATTCATTTCAGGGACAGGGCTGCTAACTGGGAGAAATGGGGAAGTAAATGGAACAATGAGAGATGCTTTTACCAGCTTGTCATTAATTAGCTGGGAGCACAATTGTTTTATTGTCCTTTTTGAAAAATACAAAATTGGTAGGAAAATACAAGCACCAGCAAAGCGATGATTCTGCCTGGCGGGCTGGCATGGGCTCTTCCTGTGCTGAAGCTCCCCTCGGAGGTGGCAGAAGGAGACCTTGTCCTGGCAGAAGGGGGCATGACCCCCAGTTCACCTAGAGCCTCTGGGCGAGAGTGGCCTCTAACCCTGGTCCTTTCGGGCCCCACCAGCGCGGAGTGAGGGGCTGAGAGGTGGGAGGTGGGGAGGTGAGCAGGCTGCCCTGGGAGGTCTCCGAGAGCAGGTAGGAAGGGACAGGAGCTAGAGGAACAGGCAGTCACTGCTGGGGACAGAGAGGCCAGCACGTGGTCCCTCACAGGTCCCCACCTGGCCCGACCCGACCCGGGCCTGCTGGCTGGGCCAGTGGGGGTGGCTCTGCAGTTTCTGATAAGGTTTCCGCTCTCACCCATTTATTTCACCTCCAGTTGGGAGCTGAAGCGTTTGAAACATGCCCACGTTAGGACACATGCAATGAAAAGCCTTCTGCACATCAGAGAAGTGGGCCCCAACCCTGACAGCAGTGTCTGTCCCCCTGAGCCACAGACAATGCCGGCCCTGCGTGGGGAAGGACACATTTCTGGCCCGATGGGCCCAGGAGCTGTTGTCAGCAGGGGCTGCAGGGGGTACACGGGTGGCTTAGGACCCTGGAGGCTCACAGGGCGGCCACACAGCCGGTCTAATGGGGACGCGCTGTGGGTCCGTCCTCACCCCGCTGACCTGGGCAGAGGTGCAGCTGGGCACAGGACGAGGCGGCCTGGATCCGGGCATGGGTCACCCCTCATGTGTAAGGGCCGTTTGTACAGCTGAGGGCCTCGCTTTAGATGCTAATATGTCAGATGGAGAAAAGTTGACTGTTTCTAGAAAGAGTCAAACAATCACACAAGGGTTAACAGCCCTGGTAAAGAAAAGGAGCTCACAGAAACAAGCAGGGTGCCGGCAAGGAAACGGGACAGCGTTGCCATTGTCCTGCCTTCTGTGACTGCTGGTCATTGTTTGGCCTTTGGTCTAGAAACACTGTAGATATAAATATAGCCATCTCCACAGCATTGTATCTCTACAGGCAAAGATACAACAATGCATCTTTATGTCTCTAAGCGTTATATTTATATAAAGATGTCTTTATTCAGAAAGATCCTGTCTGCGTGTCTCACAAATAAATGTTGAGGAACCGGAGACTTATATCTATTTGTCCATCTCACACGGTCAGCCTGCTATGTGCCAGGCGCCGCTCTATCACTGGGTGGTCAGCAGGGAAAAAACAAGGAGTGCCCCATTCCCTAAGGAATGCGCATCACCAGGAGTGAAAACAGCCACTAAATATAGTCATAGAAAAGGGTCACATAATAATGACCGCTCTGGAGAAAGACCAAGCAGTCAAGGGGCGCAATGTGTAGAACAGACCAAAGAATGCGAGCACGCACATTTCATACCCTCCACTGGAACACACGTTTCAGGCACCTACAGGGGCCAAGCATGTGGCGGAGGGAACAGACAATAGAGAATGGTGGGAAGTGTGGCAAACCGGAGCCTGCCTGCTGGCCTAAAGGGCAACCTCCTGCCAAACTTGGGCGAGTGGTCGGATCTTGTCATCTTGAAGCAAAGCTAGATTTTCAAGTGAACTCTCTGATTTTAAACCACAGGTAAAGCAAACTTAAGGCCAGACTCACTCACAAGTCATCAGTTTATACTGTGCCCTGAATCTTATCAGGCAAGGAGAATTCATACAACACACCTTCTTACCCTTTATTACCTGGCTGCCAGGAAACTCGGGGTAAGTTTAATTTTTTTAAAAAAAATTTAATTGAATGTATTGGGGTGATATTGATTAATTAAATTATATAGGTTAGGTTTAATTTTAAAGCATTGTAACAATTCTGTGTTAAGTTCTTGGCAAAAGTCATCTTTCTTCTTCCAGTTCTCAGAGTTTAATATGAATTTAGAATGACCCATTAAAGACAGTATGTTGTTATTATAAGCAGCCTCCAGTTGTTACACTAGGCTGTGAGAAAACAGCTACTATAACCAGAGTCTTTGATGCTCATGTACTGATAGGTGTTCAGGGAAAAACCATATTGTGATAACACACTTTTCTCATGTCCGTCTTTGGTTAGAGAAGCTTATGTCGTCATGCGGGTCAGTTTCCCCAGAAACAGAGCCGGCTGTCACTTCTCTGCACCCCCCTTGTGGGTTCCGAGGCTGCTGCTCCTCCCCCTCCCCAGGGCCCTGCTCTGCCCAGTGACCTGGCCTGGAGCGGGCCCTGTGTCCCGCACTCGCGGTGCCCGCTGCGCCGACTCCCTGGAAAAGCTCCTCCGGCGCAGGCCGCTGGGAACCGAGGCCAGCCCTCCAGCTCCGGGAGGGAAATCGTTTGCCTCTCGTGTGCCCGTTCTGGTCAGCTGGAAGTGGCTGCCGGAAACACTTGTGCTAAGGAAGAATCTGAGGCCACGCTCAGGCTAAACAGGAAATGCGGGCTGGTCAACGAGGGATGCCTGCCATCCTTAGCAAGCAGGCCTCTTTCCATGGTGGAAGGAGGGGCAGGACAGAAGTCGCACCGTTTCCTTCTCATAGACTAGCAAACAGGGCTCAGGCGAAGTCAGAGGCCACTGCAGGCTTTACCCTTGTTTTCTTTGGCCAGTTGTCACCAGCCTTTCATGGCAAGAGCCCTGGATTCAAACTTTGTCTTCTATGGATGTGTCACTTTTGTCAAGTTCCTTAACCTCTCTGAGCCTCAATTTACATCACTGTAAAATGGGATAATAGTTGTATCCTATTGCCTGGGACAATGAGGGTGATTCTATGTAAAGACCTTATTTAACCCAGTTATTGCAAGTTTAAGCGCTCAATGTCATCTACTAATGCCATATTACCATTATATTTCTGAGTGTCACCCTTGGGTCTGCCCATAACTCTATGTCGCACCACCTCCTCCCACCGTATTCCCTCCCTTCCCACCACACCAGTCACGATCTCTGGAATATGTCATTATTTTTCATGGTCTCTGGCTGCTGCCAAAGCTCAGCTGCCCCTCAGTGTCCTGCTCTCTACATCACCGCTGCTCACCAGCCAATGCTATGTCCCAAGACTGGAAACCTGATCAGCTCACTGAACCCTGCATAGTCCCACTCCCGTCATGTATTGCAGCCTGTAGGCAGGATGCTCCCGTAGAGCCAAGGCAAGCACAGCAGATGCTGAGAGTGCCAGTGTCAGGCCCTGTTGTGCCATCCACAGCACATCCCCAGAGAGTCCTTGTTGGAAAATTTCCAAGAAGCTGACTGACAAATGCTAGATGTGTCAACCTGTGGTCTTGACTGTGTCCTGCACTAGACCACGGAAAGCCTAGGGAAATGGACATATCTTGGTCACCGAGTGTCCCCAGCCCTGGCACCGGGCCTAGCCCAGGGGGACACTGGACCACGGTCTGGCAGGAGGAAGAAAGCCACTTTGGATTCCAGTCCTGATTCTTTGGAGGAGCTGATATCGTAGGCCTTGGCTGCTGTGACTCCCCAGGCCCACGTGTTAAGTCAGTGAAACGGGTGAAATTGCTGTTACTTGACTGGGTCCTTGCAAAAGCCTTGAATTAATTTCTTTCCTGCTTGAGAGTCTGCTTCTGCAACTAAGAGCCTTCCTGATACAATAAAGTAGGGCAGAAACTTCTTAAAGCTCTGGAAGAAGTCCAGCTTTAATTCTTTTAAATTATTAACCTCATGGAGGTACCTCTTCCCATGGCCAAACCAGAGGGGCACACCCAGAGGTCAGGACTCTGCAGCCAGCTGGCCCAACATATCCCATGTGGCCCAGACTGTCACCAAGAGCCCTAGAATGCCTGCTTTGCCCACACTCACCACACTGGGTGCCATCTGGGCTCCTTAGAGGGACTAAGAGGAAGAGGAGGGGAGAGGGAGAAGCGGAAACGCCCATGGCAGCTATAGGCTGTTCTAGAATCAAGTGCAAATATACGTGAGGGAGCAGAAAAGCCTGGCAAGTACAGCCTGGCCCTGCCTGGAGAAAGCCCGCCATACAGGAGACCAAGGCCAGTTTCCAGAGGCTCCCGGGTGGTATGGTAAATAAAGACCAGACAGCGTGATGTCTGTGGCTGAAACTCCCTTCTGCAGTGGCCATGGCGTCCTAGGCACAGCCTGCCAACCAGACATGCTGTGGCCGCCAGTCCCCCTGCCCTCCGAGCCTGCGAGCCCCTGTGGGGGGCCAGCCCTGGTGAGCTGGGCTTTTCTTAGCACCACCTGGAGGCTCTGTCAAATGCACATTGCAGGGCCCACCTCCAAGCTGCTGATTCAGGTCTGGAGGGATGCCTGGGAACCTGCATTTCTAGATATTCTCAGATGATGCTCGCACTTGGAAAACCCCTGTGGGAGGAGTCACAGTCTCTTCATCTGTAAAATGGGGCAGTGACCCCCCCACAAAATGGCCCTGAGGCTGTGTTACATTCATGGGTGTGAACGTGCTGTATACTGAATTGTACCTCCTAAACCTGAGTTGTTCAGAAGAAGGGGCAGGGGGCTGGGTGAAAAAGGTGAAGGGATTAAGAAAAAACACCAAAAAACAAAACAACCTGGCCAGCGTGGCTCAGCGGTTGAGTGTCGGCCTAGGATCCAGGAGATCACGGTTCGATTACTGGTCAGGGCACATGCAGGGATATAGGGCTCGATCCCCAGTGAGGGGCGTGCAGGAGGCAGCCGATCGGTGATTCTCTCTCATCATTGATGTTTCTCTCTCTCTCTCTCCCTCTCCCTTCCTCTCTCTGAAATCAGTAAAGATATATTTTTTAAAAAAAGACGACAGCATGGTGATTGTCAGAGGGCAAGGGGGTGGGGGAGGCAGAAGGGGGTAAAGGGGGGTAAATGGTGATGGAAAGAGACTTGACTTGGGGTGGTGAGCACACAATACAATATACAGGTAATGGATTATAGAATTGTACATCTGAAACCTATATAATTTTATTAACCAATGTCACCCCAATAAATGCAATAAAAAAAGAATCATAAGGAAATTTGGGAGAGAGTTATGGTTGTACCCACTATTTTAAGTGGTTTCATGGATGTCTACATATAGAAAGCTTACGATACTCTAAATAAGTGTAGGTTATTGTATATCAAATATACCTCAATAAAGCTGTATAAGGGGAAAAAAGAAAGAATAGTGCTGAAGGACTTTCCTGGAGTTAAGCGGGTGTGCGGCTACCTAATGCTAAGTAACGTATTTACCGAACCCTGTGATGTGCTCAGCACGGCTGACAGTGATCCCTATGGCAGCCTGTCCCGTTAGTCTCTCACTTTACACTAAGAAAAACCCTTGGGTTTGGTATTTCCTTTATAAGGGGGGAAACAGTAGCTCAGGATAGGAAGAGGCTTCCCGGAGGCCACCTATTGTGACACTTGCTGGGGTGCCTGAGCATCTCCCACCCACCCCCGCCCCTTCCTCCTGGAACCTCCTTCCCACCCTCAGGGGCTGACTGGATGTCATTTTTATGCTTTGTGACCCTGACATTCTGGCCAGAGTTGTTGGATCAAAGGTTGACCCCTGACCTAAGCTGGTCCAATTAGCATCTCCCCCCTGGGAACGCAGAGCTGCTACTGAGAGGCAGCGGGAACCCGAGTGAGCCTGTGCACGGAAAGCCTCAGAGGCGAGAACCGGAGTGTCCCGGGGCGTCTGAGTTCCTGTTTCCAGCACCTCCCTGGGACCCGCAGCATTCCTGACCTTGGGTTCCATTTATAGCACTGCAGAGAGTCAAGTTTTTGGGTTTTGCTGTAAATAAAGTTATATCAAGAAACCTTATATAATAAAGATATTACTGAATATCATTCGTTTAACTGAAAAGTCCAAGGTTGCTCGGGCTTTAAGTAGGACTGACTGGGTAGCTGAAATATGACCAAGGACCCAGTTCCTCTCTGTCTCTCTCTTCTGCCTTTTGTGGTGTAGAATTCATTCTCAGGAGTCATAGGGTCCTTTGCAGCTCCAAGCTTTCCTTTGGCTGCAAGAGTTCCAGACCTCACACCATAACCCAGGCTCCCTAAAGGAAAAGAGAATCCCTTCCAATTGGCCTTGTATGAAGCCTGAGATTTACCCTCATAGGCCACATGCCCATCTCTAAACCAACTGACCTGACAAGTGGATAAGACATGCTATTTAAATTGAACCAATCAGGACTCTCCTTTGGAGCAGAGGGCGGAGTCCCCCCTCCCACACCATAAGCCTGAAGATGGGAGAAAGAAGAGTTTCCCAAAGGACAGTCGGGTATTTTGGGTGACAATGGATGCAAGTGACTAATGTTACAGAAACAACCAACATGTGCCCAGGACATCCTATAGCCTTAATAAATGTCTCTTTTTTGTTTAATCTTTCTTGAGTTAATGTTTAACTTTTAACGAAAGAGTCCAAGCTACATAGGTACATGTGATCTTCACCCTTTCCGTTCACTAATTTATTCAGAATCATTTCTGCACGGTTTAAGTAGGCAAGAGACAGGAGCCATCTCTCACTCACCAGGCACAGAGAAGTTTAGACAGACTTGGTCAAGCTCCTTGACTCCACAAAAACTGAACAGAAATAGAGTTATTATGACTCACCATAAGACATGAACAGGATCTAAAAATGATACTAATTACAATTATGAGGATTAATAGAAAATATTTAAAATGCAAATCCCACCTGTTTCATAATGTTTCATTAACTTATAATAATCCGTTTCAATCAAGATTCTGTTGCCACACTCGTCTTAAAGGATTCTTAGCTTGAGTCATTGTTATTTAAAAAAAAAAAAAAAGACTATTCAGTTTTACTAGATTCCTTATATTCATATAAATATTTGCAGAGAGGAAAACTTTCAAAACCTTACTCACTGAGAATGGCAAATAAAACATTAGAACCAGCACAAATGCTTAAACCACAAATAAAACCGCATAATTGGCAGGATGGGGGTAATTGCCTGGGAAGAAAATGCCAGAACAATAGCCAGCCACCCTTTTAGGAAAATGCTGAGTCAACAATGTGCGTGAAGGCAGGGAGCGATGTCCTGTGAACACGGGCACTGAGCTCTCAGGGCCAAGGAGCAAGTTAAAAGCACCGGGCTTTTCATATGAAGGTGTTATAGCAGGGCCTTAGCCGTGTATTTCTCCCATATGTATTCCCCAGAGGAATGCGTGATTAAAATCATGCCTAAATACTTGTTCAAAAGCTCTTTCAATCCATTTAATTTCAAAATCTAATGATTAAAAAAATTGCATGGTACGTGTTTGGTGGCATTTTTCCTTTCTTAGTGGTCTGTGAAATGACCGCGTACCTGGACAGCACCCTGGATTTAACAGAAATACGGTAGTTCGAGCCTCATAACTCAAAGGTTCGCATGATACATCTGTACTGTATTATTATTGCAATTAATAATAATTATTATTATTATTGTTTATCAGCTGTTATTTTTGCTGCGTTTGGCCACTCTCCCACACTTTATTCACTATTTTTCCCCTCGTATGTATACATCACAGCCGAAGTACACTGAGGCCTCGTGTTTAGCACATTCCCTGGAAGGATATTATTGGGAGGGGTGAAAGTAGGTTTACAGTTGTGAGTGCAGGAAGCACATTTTATCCTTGCATCATTGGTAGTTATTCTACTGTTTTCCGTAGGGACAGCTGTAAACCTGCTACTGCCCACCCTGTATTTGCGGCTCTGTCTGAAAGGGTAAGCGCGTTTTCCAAGTTCAAGCCATACAGATGCCCAGCGCTCAAACTCTCCTGCGCCTGGGCGCCCGAGTGCCCCTGGGAGCCTGAGCCCCGTAACCAGAGCAGAGCGCCAGGCCCGCGCGCGTCTCCGTGTGCCAGGCTCGCGCGCGTCTCCGTGTGCCAGGCTCGCGCGCGTCTCCGTGTGCCAGGCTCGCGCGCGTCTCCGTGTGCCAGGCTCGCGCGCGTCTCCGTGTGCCAGGCTCGCGCGCGTCTCCGTGCGCCAGGCGCGCTGGCTCGGTGCGAAGGCGAGGGCACTTCAAGGGAACAGATGCTAGAGCTGCCCGGTGACGCCAGCAAGGTGGGAATAAGTGAGTGACCTCGTGCTCCACTGCCAATCCTGTGCCCAGGAGTTGTTACGCCTTCAAGGCCTCCATCTGGGTGGGATCCGTCGGCCACCTTCCTGACATCTCTGGCTGTTTCTAGAAGGTTCCCGCCAGGATTAATGCTAAGGGCCTCTCGCGAATCTTTCTTCCCGTGCCCGGCTCACGGTCCCATTGCGCCGTAACTCTCAGAGCGCTGTGGCGTGAGCGCGGTTAGCTCCCGCTCCGTCCAGATGGCCGGTTACAGACTGCAGTATGTTGGCACTTAGGGGTTTAATTACCAGATAATCAGGAGGAGCATGCAGATCGCGAGGTGGCTGTAACACAGGCCATGAGCCGAGGAAAACCTGGGAAGTGCACAGACGTAAACAAGCCCTTCCTCGGGATTGTGACGGGGGGCTGGGGTTTGCTATGGGTCTGTTGCGTGGGTTCGTATCACGCTTGCCGAGCTTGGATTGGGGTCTAGATTACAGGGAAGGGGAGCCGCAGAGATCATGCTTCCACACCCGCCCCGGGGATGCCGACTGGCCGCGGGACTGGCTGAGTAGGACACCAGCTCTTGGCTCGGATCCTGCTCTGCCCCAGCCTAGTGCACTCCAGACTCACAAGCGAGTATTTTCAGCCCAACCACGTACCTGCCCCAGTGCTGCAGAGACAGACTGCAAGCCAACCACCAACCAAAGGAACCTGTCCCGGGAGCACAGCATCACTCGGGGCAGACACCAACTTAGTTACCTGGTGTCTGGGCATTTCCCCCCCTTCGTCGCACCAAGGGGATCTGCCCAGATCAACACCTCTAATTTCTGTTGCACATGGTGCGGTTGCCACACGTATTTTCCCGCCCTCCTTGACTTCCTCTTAGGAACCCATGTAGTTCTGAAGAAGCCAGCTTCACCCCTGCACCCAGGGGCAAAACCTATGACCTTTGCAATCAGCATCTTCCCGCCACCTGCCTCCAGTGACTGGTTTAAGGGTGCACATGTGCCTCAAGGCCCTCCAGCCAGCCTTCGAGCACATCTTTTTCTGGAAATGCCAGCAGCAAGGCTCTCTCCCTCCCCTTCTGGATGTGAAAGGTCAGGTCTGGAGCCTCAAGGGCCTCTGAGAGCCATCCTACAACCTTACAGGAGAAACTGGGTCTTTAGCGACATCATCGAGCCACAAGATCAAGCTCTACCTGGAACGTCCAGGAGCACACCAAGAAACTGGGGGGCTTCTCTATAGTCACAGGATGCGTGGGTTCTCTCTCAGCATCACTGAAAGGGATGCCATACTTAAGAGAGGCATCTCTGACTCCCACTGAATCTTTATCAAACTCCATTTCTCAGTGTTTTGTAAACATTATATGTTTATCTTCTAAGGGAGCATTTATATTTTAATCTCTCCTTAAATATTGTATTTTAATTTAAAAATATATGCAGCCTTCCAATAAAGATTTTAAGTCAAAAAGTAGTTATTATTGTTATCATAAAAAGAAATTATTAATAAGGTTAATGGTCAGTAGCAGCATCAACAATAATAGCAGCCACTCATTGGGTTGACAATGGGTCAGGTCCAGAGGTAAGCACCTCAAATAAATATTCTAATTTAACCCTCACAATAACTTTGTGAGACAGATAATATTATTATTCCTATTTTACAGATAAGAAAACTGAGGCCCAGAGTGAACAGAAGCTTGTACTGTTGATCTCAGGCAATCTGACTCTACCCACAACACACTTGATCCAGGGGAAATCCATTCCTTATGAATTACCTGGAAGTCAGCCCCAGGTCCTCCTGCCCATTAGCTTCTTCACTGCCCAGCATAGGATAGAGATCTGCCTGCTTCCCCAAGCATTTTTCCCTGTTCAACCCCTCAGGTCAGAGCCACATTACTGAGCAAAGAGGGGCCCAACCACCTGGGCAGAATTTTCATTGAAATGTGTGCATGTTTGGGTGGGGGCTTAATGATTATTTTCAGCCCTTGTTCCTGCTTATGTGTTGTGCATTTTGCACAATTAATTGGGAGCCTAAATTAATGAGAAGGGAAACACATGTCCAGCTGGTCCTCCCAGATATTCCTGGAAACAAACTCTCCAATTTGCACAGCATCACAGAGTAAACAGGACTCGGGAAGTCACTGGGAGCTGGTTCACGACCCAGCACCCTGGGCTGTGAGGAACGGCCTCCCCCGGAGTCTGAGCTTTCCCGGATCTGAAGTAACATGTCAGTGTGTTCAAAATCCGGCTCTCACCTGTCCTGCACAGGGCAGCCACAGCTATATTGCTTCACCTGAATCCCTAAACTCAGAGCAAGAGCTAGAAACAGGAGATGAGGGGACAAAAGAACCATTCCCAGTAAAGCGGGGGAGTCTCCGAAATGGACGCACACTCACGGGTGCCCATCAGGGTTCAGTGACCAGTTTTCTTTCTTATCTTAGCCTTGCCTTCCTTTTTCTTTTAAATCCTCACCTGAGGACATGCTTGGAGAGGAAAGGAGTGAGGAGAGAGAGAGATAGAGACAGAGACAGAAGGAGAGAGAGAAACACCGATCGGTTGTCTCCTGCACACACCCCGATCAAGGATCAACCCTGCAGCCCAGATATGTGCCCTGACCGGAATCAAACAGGCGACCTTTCGGTGCGCAGGACAACGCTCCACCAGCTGGGCTGCTCCAGCCGGGCCTTTTGTTTTTTGAATGAGGACAGACGGATGCGTTCGTTCCAGGCACATCTTGCTTGGGGTGGGGACTGAATGAAAGTAAGTCAGGATCCATCAGAATCATTCAGTGTGTCTCTTCATGAGGGAGGCAAATGTCATCAGGGAGACACGGCCTTCTGTGGCCTCCACTTACAGGAAACACGAGAAAATATGCCAATATTAAAGTGAACAGTTTCTAGAAGGTCCACAGAAGGCGAGGGAGCTCTGTCTCCATGTGCTGGGCGGAGGCTGTGCGGGGACCCGGCCCTGGGTCTGCGGGGAGCGAGGCCCCACGACCTCCGCCCTTGAGAAATCTAGGGAGCAGCTCCCGGCTCGCAAATCCCAGGCCCGACCGAGGACATCGACAGTCAGGGAGCTCTCTCGGGTTGGCACGCACAAAGATTATTATTCAGCTTTAACGAGTCTTTGGGAAATGCAAATTAAAATCACAATAGGATGCCACTACATTCCTATTAAAATCATTTGCCTAAAAAGTAAATGCCTTTTACCTAAAAGGAATGAAATCCTGACACACACTACAACATAGGTGAAACTTGCAGGCACTATGCTGAGTGAAATAAGCCAGACTCAAAAGGACAAATACTGGCTGCCTCCACTTCCAGGAGGTGCCCAGAGGGGTCAGATTCATAGACGCAGAGAGTAGAACAGTGGTCAGCAGGGGGATGGGCGTTCATGGTTAAAGGGTGCAGAGCTTCAGGCAGGGATGGTGACAACGCTCTGAAGACAGAGCTTGGTGACAGTGGCACGGCATAGGGCATGTATGCAACGCCACTGAACTGCACACCTAAAAGCAGCTAAACTTTATATGCATTTTACCATAATTTTTTTTATGAAATCCAGTTTGTTATCATTCACGTTTTCGGTGTCATATTTAGGACATTTTTGACCAACCTAAGATCAAAAGATTTTCTCCTATTTTTTTCCAGACATTTTATAGTTTTGCACGTTACAGGTAGGCTTACAATTCATTTTGAGTTAAGTTTTTTATATGTTGTTTACAGATTTGAGGTGTTTCTGTGGGTTTTTTGCATATGGCTGTCCAATTGTTGCACCGTTTGATAAAAACACTACTTTTTCTCCACTGAATTGTCTTTGCACCTTTGTCAGCATCCACTGTCTACAGGTGTGTGGGTCTATTGACAAGCTCTCTGTCTTCTGTTCCATTGTATTTCTATCTTTATACCAGAGCCACACTCTCCTGATTACTGTATCTTTCTAAGAAGTCTTGAAATCGAGCAGTATCGGCCTTCCACTTTGTTGCTTTGCAAAGTTGTCTTGGTTTTTCTAGGTTCTTTGCATTTCCAGGTGAATTTTAAAATCAACTTGTCAATTTCTACAAGGCAAAAACCTTGTGGAGTTTTGATTAAGATTGCACCAAATTTATACCTATGATCTGCAGATCAACTTGAAAAGAAGAATATTAAGACTTTTGACTGATGAACAGGCATTCCTTTCCATTTATTTAGGTCTTTCTTATTTCTTTCAGCAATGTCTTGTAATTTTTCAGTATACAAGTCTTTAGTGAGATTTAACACTGAGGTATTTTAAGTGCAGAATTGGCGTGGTCTGCTTTATAATCCTCATTTGATGATATTTCTTCCATTGCATTTCAGAGAGAATGGAAGGAGGAGAGAGAGAGCGGAAGAGGGAAAGAGAGAGAGAAACATCGATGTGAGAGACACATCGATTGGTTGCCTTCTGCACGTGCCCTGATGGGGGCCAGGATCAAGCCTGCAACAGAGGTACGTGCCCTTGGTCAGAATCGAACCCAGGACCCTTCCAGTCTGCTGGCTGACGCTCTAACCACTGAGCAAACCAGCCAGGGCTACTTTAATCCCTGGCCCATGGACAAAGGAGTGGAAGAAGGACAAGAATGGGACACAAAGACCAAGTGGAGGCTGCGACGTAGTTCAGGCAAGTGATGATGGGACTTGAACCTGACTGGTGACGGTGGTGATGGGGGAAAAAGAGCTGATCTGAAATTTAATCAGATTGAACCACATGGAATTGCCATTCTTTGCAGGTCAAAGAAGCTGTAATATTGACAACTTCATATGGCTCAAACTAATATTTTTGGAGCAAAGTCGGGACTCGGGACTTGCTGGTTGATTAGATGCAAGGAAGGAAGCAAGTGGCTCTTAGGTGCTGAGCTCAAGCAAATGAACGGGCGATAATGCCATTTCCTCAAACTGCAAGGACGGGGGGCGGTGCGCCCCACTCTCCTTGGCTTTCTCTTTATTCCCAATTCTTTTTCTTTCTCTCCATCATCTTTAGCTTTCCAGGGAACACCGTGATCACAGGGCTACATGTTTACTTTTAAGCATGCATTTTTCCCACCCAGCTCCCTGTCTGACGTTTTAATGGCTTTTGCTGGCTTAGCGTTTCATGGGCAGGGCACACAGAAAGAACATAGTTCCTGCGCAGTTTGAGGTTCGTGCATTCTCGCTTGATTTTTAATGCCATAGCAACATGCCCTTAACTTTTTATTTCTCTGAGCCCAATCCTCATCTGGAAGGGTTCTGGGCCACATTTTCAAGCAATTTGGTGCCGATCATCGTGAGGCTCCTGAGTTTATGGAGGGAAGGCTAGGAACGCGTGCTTGAGTTTATACTCAAATTACTATCCTAAATGACTCCATGGAGGGTTTCTTTTAGGGGTCACTGAGAGCCAGAGTGGAATGTTTTTCCTTCTTCACTTTATCCCAGGCCTTGGGGCACGAGGACCATAAATGCAGGTAATGTGTTTTATAGCCAGATTCTCTAGGTTCATTTTCCACCTCTCTCCCCACCCCCAATGATAACCATGAAACTCCACAGAGCTGGCTAGAGACTCACTTTGTACAACCCTGTTTCTAAAAAAGGCTAAGGGATTTGGGTGGCTGAGCAGCATCGCAGGGTGCCCTTGAGGAGCATAACGCTTCCTGTTTGTAGCTCAGCCCAATGGAGCAGTCCAAGCTCAAAAGGGCTGCTCATTAGGTACTGAGCTCCCCATCACTGGAGGTATTCAAGAAGTTCTCACACATGTGATTGACAAAGGTGATATAATTGGAGATTTATGTATCTGACAAGGAGTAGAACTATAAACATTTAAGTGTCCTTAGACTTTTTTTGAAACGAAGATATCGTTCCATTGTTTCAGCAGATAATTATTGAACACTTACTATGAAGCTGGGAATTGTACCCTAAAGATACAGCAGTAATTGAGATGGTCATGGGCCCTGCCTTTAAAGAGCCTTCAGTCTAGTGAGAGTGACAAGTAATAAGTAATTTACAACGGGGTGACGGAAATAACTGTGGCTCTCAGATATTGAGCCAGGCTCCTAGTTGTCATTTTCTCAGGGGTTATTTCAAAGATGTTTCCTGACCCTGAGAGGCCAGACTCCACTTTACAAATTATGAAATGCAAGCCCAAAAAGGTTGCCTAAATTATCCAGGCTTACACAGCTGTTACCTGCTGAAGCTGGAACAGCAGCCCAGGCCGCTCCGTCTCCAGGGTCTACACACTTACCTAAACCTCTGGTTAAGATTCTTCCAGGACCAAGTTAGTGCTCAGGTCCTGAAGCCCAGGTCTCCACACACCCTACCCCCACTCTCACCTCGAGAAAGGTAAACAGTACAGGTCCACTCCCTCCCTCTACTCCCACTAAACATACTGGTCCTCAGAGGTTTTCAAATAAAAACCATCTCTCTGCCTTATGCAATTAAGCTTACCGGTTCCAAAAAAAAAATTATAATAAAACATTTTATTTAAAACTTGAGGCTTGATACTTGCCAGAATGCCCACTGTCATTTGGAAAGTGGGGAAGGTTTATAAAAGCCCTACTAGGTGCTCAGCCCTGGAAGCGGGTGAGGGTTGAGTGGCTGGAGGTGCACAGATTAAAGATACAATATATGCCTTTGATAAAGTTAAAATCTCATTGCAAAGACAAAAAGAGATGAGCCAGAGGTAAGCAACAGGAGACCAAGGCCGGGACTAAAACATTGGCGGCGTGGTGGCGTTTTCTACATCCGGGACCTCACTGTGTGTCTTTGGACAAGTCCCTTTGCCTCTCTGAGCCTCGAATTGTTCATCTCTAACAGTGCTGCCCAGAGGAAGCTTCTGCGGTGATGGAGACGCTCTGCCTGCAGTCCCAGTGCAGTGGGTATCGAGCTCATGGAATGTGGTTAGTGTGACTGGGGATTGAATTTTTTATTTTATGTAATTGTTAATTATTTTACATTTAAATCGCCACAGGAGGCCAATGGCTACCATATTGGGCAACATAGACCTAGAAAGCTGGGACTTAGGCGGCTTCATCTGTTTCAAATAATATATTGAGAGAGAGCCTCAGAAATGTTCATTTTGCCTCTGGGATTGTCTTGAAAGAAAAAGTACCTGTGAAACCCTTGGGCATGGAGACGGGTCTCACCACTGTTTTGATACATGTGGCTGTAAAGCTCGGGACAAGTCCTTTAGCCTCTCAGTGCCTCAGTTTACTTGTCTGTGAAATGGGGGTAATAATAGAGCCTAGTTCACAGGTCGTTGTGAGAAATAAATGAAATCCTAGATCTTTCAGAACAGTGCCTGAAACTTGGTAAATGCTCAACAAAGGTAGCTTTTAAAAAAAATTTTATTGTTTTCATTATTAATGGGACTTAGCATTACTCGGCTCTCTGGAATCATTCCTTGTTGCCCTAGCAACTCACTCTTATCAGGGAGACATGGAATCCTCTGAAAGCCATCTTCTTCTTTTTTCCACTTTAAAACACTTTATTACGGAAAACTTCAAACACATACAAAAGTTAGAGAGTAGCACACGCCCAGCCCCATCACATCTGCACACCTGCCGTTTGCTCACCCACCCATGGGGTCCTTTTAAGCAAGCACAAGATAAATCATTTTCATAAATATCTCAACATATACAGGGTGCCCCCAAAATGTATACACGCTTTAACAGCTGCTAACTCACTTAATTTTCACTCCTTTTCAGATTTAACTGATTTGAAGTAATGGGTGAAGCCAGACTAACCTTTGAACAAAGAGAATTTACCCTAACGTGCCGCTAGACTTTTTTATGGGGACACATGAAAGAGAAAGTTTGTGGCACAAACCCGGCCGCGGTGGATGAATCGAGGGCGCACGCACCGAGCGAGGGGATTCCTGATGTTCGCGATTCCACTGCTTCGAGTTTCCAGCGGTGCCGGGGCCAGAATGGCCTCAGCTTGGAAACAGGCAGCGACAAAAAAATTATTCATTTCTGTAGATAATTCTAAATTCTGAAAATGAACTGTATGTTAATAAACGCTGACTTTATAACCATTCAAAGTGTGTAAACATTGATCTGGGGCCCCCTGTACATATCACTTGAAGTAGATCACTGTTTTAAAAAGGTTTCCTTTGAAGAAAAGCAATCACAACACCATGATCACACACCCAATTTTTAAAAATCCCTTTGTTTTTATTGTATTGGTCCAGCTGTGGTGAGATACAACTGACATAGAGACTGTGAGTTCCAAGTCAATTGCACTTATTGTGTGAATCATTTTGCAACAAATGCAAGTCAAGTCATGTGCTGAACACCTTAAAAACCACCTTCTTGCCCGGCCTTGCGTGGCTCAGCGGTTGAGCATCGACCTAGGACCCAGGCGATCAGGGTTCGATTCCCGGTCAGGGCACATGCCCGGGTTGCGGGCTCGATCCCCAGTTGGGGGCGTGCAGGAGGCAGCTGATCAGTGACACTCTCATCATTGATGTTTCTATCTCTCTCTCCCTCTCCTTTCCTCTCTCTGAAATCAATAAAGATATATTTAAAAAAAAAACAAAAAACAAAAAAAAAAACACCTTCTTGGTCTCGGCTGCCTAAGCAGAGGGATAGCGGGTGAGAGCCCGAGGTCGAAGGGCGCCCTTCTGCACCCAGAGTGCTCCACATTTGCACAAATATTGAGTCTCCTCCTTCCCGGCACCTGGGAAGACATGAAAAGAGTTAATATCTTCATGGCATCAGCCCCCTGGAGAGCTTTACCAAAGGGATTAAGGTTGTTCTTGGGCTTCTACACTGAATGGTCGGTGCAATTCAGTGAGATAATGATGGAGATAAGACGTCCAGGTATTTTTATCTGGAAGGATTTTTAAGGTTGTTAACGAAACCCAGATGGGCCTGACAGCACAGAATTTCCTTCTCTTTATTTCTTAACTTATTCCCCATGCATTTGACAAGGGAAAAGATCCTTCCACCATGGAAATCTGTTTTTAACTTGCTTTGGATTTGATTTAATTTAATGGTTACTATGGGATTTCTGTCTATGGGTAACTGGCTGTCGAGTGCCACTGGTGTTACCAACCCAGTGAGTGTGTGACCGCGGGCAAGTGTCCTCTTCATTGGACTTGGGTTCCCTGTGGACTCAACAGGGATTTGGACTGGGGGCTGGGAGTGGATCTTTCCAGGCCTTTTCAGCTCTGAGAATCTAAAGCTCAATGATACCTTTTCTTTTTAAATAGATAATACGACAGTGTCCTAAAGGATTCATCGTTAAACAACATTTCCAGCCTCCAGGCCCAGAAACGCATAGATCAGGAGTCAAACACTCCAACGCCCGCAGGAGCCAAGCAGGCCGCCGAAGTGGGTGGCCTGGGCTGAACCGACAAGCCCACACCCCGTCCCACCGAGGCCGTGGCTGTGTCTCCAGGTGAGCTGCTATGTGGGAATGTGGGCATTTGAGGACAGATCTTTGACTTTTCCAAGAAACATCAGAAATCTAGATTTTAAGTAAAATACTCCAATTCTAAATGTCAGCTGAAGGAGAAAAAAAAAAAACAACACCAAAAAACCACCTCTGAGGGCCGAGCTAAGAATATGCATAGGGTGGACTGTCCTTGCCCTGCGCCTGCACCAGGCGTAGACGGTTGAACAAAAAGGTCCTGAGTCCAGGACCTTTTCCAGGGCAGACCTCGATACGCATATATGCACAACCCAAGGACACGGACAATGGTGGGGAGAGGGGCTGGGGAGGGGGGTGGGACGGGGTGGAATGGGTCATTGGGGAAAAAAAGGGACATCTGTTATATTTTAAACAAAATTTTAAAAAATAATAAAAATTTTAAAAAAAAAGACACCCAGATATCAGGTCAGTTCTTTTAATCTGACTCTTTCTGCTAAAAACCAACGCAATGACCTTTGGCCCAAGACTGAAAAGTTCAGTCCAAACTAATAACCAGAAAGAACCGGCTTTCTGCTGATCCCCTGTGCGGGGACTTTCGGAGCCCTGTATTGTACTCCATCAACTTCCCGGGAGCTGAACCCCAAATTTCCAGAATTAGCTTGAATTCCTGGGCTGAGTCGCAGAATGCATTTTCCAGAACTGTAAGGAAACAGACACCAAGGTGAGATCCAATTCCCATCTAAACCGTCCTGGAAACAGTGGGGTCGGGCCCCTTCCACTCCCTCCTATAGCGGCCAGTCTCTGTCCTTGCTAGCATGTATCACAACCTCTGATTTTTAAAACATTTTGGTTTCCTAGTTTGTAGTGTGTACCCTGCACCCCACCAAGATGGAAGCTCCAACTGTTTCCCGGCTCCTATCCCAGAGGCTGAAGCAGCAGGAGCCCAAGTCCACGTTGCTATAATAAGTTAAAGAATGGCCATCAAGGTTGTGCTGCAGCGACTCCAGGAGCAGGCGGCTCATTACTTCCCAGGGCAGGTCCTTATTGACACTCTTACCCGATAGGAAGCTCTTCTAAAACAGTCTGAATCCACAGCGTCTCCACCAGCCCTGATTTAATCTCTTGGGGCCCAAAAAGCTGAGCCTACCTGCTCTCCCAACTCACAGGCTCCTGAGTGGTGAAAGACAGGTAGCCCATCTTTTTGAGTCTTATTTTCTAATCCAGGCAAAAAGCATATTCATGTCTTCATTTGATCTCCTAAGAGGGGAGAGCAATGGCTGTGGGTAGGAAAGGGACAGGAGGGGTCGGTGACCCAGGAGCCCTGAGCACAGTGCACAGCTGACAGACTCCCTGGCACTCGGACGTTTTAAAATTGAATCTGTTGGGGTGGCCTTGGTTAATAAGTTACACAGGTTTCAGGTGTACAGTTATATAATACATCATCTGTATGTTGTATTGTGTGCTCTCCTCTGCCATGCACTTTAAAGCCAGGTGATCCGGTTTCTCAGTCACGTTTGAGCACACACACTGAGAAACAAGCCTGTGTCTTTGGCCTCAGTCGCATTTCCATGTGAAAATAATAGAAGAAACTTTTGGTTATGAGAGAATGCCTTGGGCTCTGCCAGCCTTGAGATTCTAGGATTCTACAAGGAACACCGTGCATTGGTGTATACTCGTGTGTGTGTGTGTGTGTGTGTGTGTGTGTGTGTGTTTGACTATACAAATGGGTTTTCCTCCTGAACACTCTGAGAACATTTGCAAAGGATCCAAAGCCAGTAACCCAGAGTGAGGGAGCGATATGCCCAGGAATGGCGATGCTGGCCTTGAATGACACCCCTCTTGGTGTCCCTAAGAAAATTAAGCTTTATGGAAAATAGGGCGATGCTTTCCTTGCTTCCCAAGTTTTCTGCTTAAATGCCCATACATGTTAGTTACCTGGCACAGTCTGGATGGGAAGCTGATCGGGAGGCCCAGTCCAGGCCCTCGCAAGGCCTGGGCATGAAGCTGCATGCCCAGCTGGAACCCAGACTGGCCAGGCCGCGCAGTGGTAACGAGGGCACCGGGCCTCTTTCAAAGCACCAGAAAGCCGGAGAGAAGGGGCGGATTGGGCCTGACGTGCAATCAGCTGATGAGCCTCTTTATAAAGTGGAATGAAAACAGCAGTATATCCAGCTGGAGGCTGGACATGCCCTGGTATTAGGCAAGCTTATTTCTCTACAAGTATTTCTTGAATGAGAGGGAGTTGGACTATATTTAAATGTGCTTGAATTCTCTCCTGTTGTAAAAGGCTCTCTCAAATACTTTATTTTGAACACACAGTACTATTTTAGGAAAACAAGTTAGCCTGAAATAACCTCGACCAGCTGGTTTGGATGCTAAAAGCGGTCACCTGACAGAATCAATAAAGTGAAAGGACAAAGACATTTAGAACCGATTCAGTCATTCTTCCTGGGGGTACGGCTTTACCAGAGAAAGGCTTGAATGTTGTGGTGCGCAAGCCTTTAGGTGGTCAGTTCAGAAAGCAATAGAGTAAGTTATTAGTACTGGAGACTGTGAGCAGCACTTGGGCATTGGAATAAAATTTCCAATGACAGCGTCTTTCAAAGAAAGATTCAAAAAGTGCCTTAATCGAGACACAAAGGAGAACGTGCTGTAATGGTAAAGAGGTCAGTCCAACAAGAAGACATAACAACTGTAAACATGCATGCACCTAACAAGAGAGCCCCAAAATTTATGAAGCAAAGACTGACAGAATTGAAGAGAAAAATGGACAATTCGACCACAATAGCTGGGGACTTCAATACTTCACTTTATATATTGAATACAACAATTACACAGACTATCAGCAAGGGAATAGGAGAACTGAACAGCACTTTAAACTATGAGACCTCACGGACATCCACAGGACACTCCGCCAACAGCAGGACACACACTCTTCTCAAGTGCATGCGGGACATTCTCCAGGATAGACCACATGTTAGGCTATAAAACAGGTCTCAACAGAAGCAAAAGTATTGGAAATCATACCAAGTATATTCTCTCACCATGACGAAATGAAATTAGAAATCAGTAAGCAAGATACATTTAAAAAATTTGTAAATATGTGGAAATTAAACACCACTCTCCTAACTAAACAATGGGTCCACAACAACAAATAAAAGCACAAGGGAAATTAGAAAATTCTTTGAGATGAATGAAAATGAAAACACCACATACCAAAACATATAGGACACAGCTAAATCAGTGCTTAGAAGGAAATTTGTGGATGTAAATGCCCGTGTTAAAGAAGAAAGGTCTCAAATCAGTAACCTACACTTCCACTTTGAGGAACTAGGGAAAAGAAAAAAAAAGAACAAGCCAAGAGCAACCCGAAAGCAAGCAGAAGGAAGGAAATAAGGACGACTAGAGTGGAAATTCCTAGAGAGCAGAACAACAGAAAAGTCCATGAAACCAAAGATTGGTTCTTTGAAAAGATCATCGCAATTGCCAAGTCTTTAGCTAGAATGAGCAACAAAGACAAAAACAAAAAACACAAAAATAAAAAGAGAGAGAGGATTCAAATTATTAAAAGCAGGAATGGAACAGTGAACACTACCCCTTACCTTAGAGAAAAAGTATCGTATCCATGTTTTTGTAGATACTGACAAGCTAATTCTACAACGTATATAAAAAGATAAAGGAACTCAAATAGCCTGAATAATTTTGAAAAAGAAGGACAAAGTGGGGGGCTCATCCTCCCTGACCCTCAAGACTTAACCCAGGCGTCAGGTTTCTGTGCAGCCACTTTTTCTTTGCTCCCGGGGGGTGTCCACCTGGCTCCTGCTCACGCCCACAGGAAACTGTGCAGCCTTCGGCCGGGCTCTCGTCACACTGTGTCGTGTGACCTGCTGCTTGTGGACACGGATGGTGTCTTTCCTTCTCGTATCCCCAGGACCCAGAAGAATGCCCAAAACATAGAAGATGGTTAATAAATGTTATTTTAAGTGGACGGATGGAAGATGGACAGATATATGGATGAATGGATGAATGGGTGGGTGGATGGGTGGGTGGATGCATGGATGGATGGATGGACGGACGGACGGATGACTTTGGAATGCTCTACCGGCATACAAACAGATGAGGCAGAATGGTTTCTTAAGTCATTGCCCTGAAAGGTGCACTAAACTGGGAAACCTGCAGACTTCCAGTCCTGCCACCCCCCATACGACTTTCCGCAAGTGACTTCCTCTTTCCGATCCTCAGTTCCACCTGGAAAATGTGTGTTTTACTAGAATGATCTCTAAATGTCATCCAGATTTAGGCTCTATTGTCCCAGGACTAAGCAGGTTCCTCATTCATGTCTAGCACGTTTAGCATTTGATGCAACTGGCCTTTTAAAAGGCAGATTTCATGGGCATGCTCATTAAGCCTCCCAAAGTGGTCACACCAGCAGATACCTACACTCAGTGCTCCCTCCCTCTCAAAAGCTTTTGCACCACTTGAACCCAGGACTGTCTGAGCTCCTTTTGTAGAAAATGTAAATGGGACTCACTCAGCATTCACAACAGGTTTTTGGCACGGGTAATTTGTCAGCCACAACAGTGTCACCCTATAAACTGGCCCTAAATTCCATTTTCTGTTACTAATGGGAAAGGCCATGTGATAGGAATTTATGGGGTGCCTCGGGTTTGACAGACAGACATGTGGGTAAAAGAAAAGGGCAGAGGAGGTCGCCTTCGGTATTTAAAATCCTAGGTCCCCCTGTAAAACCTGGGAGCTGGTTTTGAACGTGCCACAGGAAAGAAAAGAGCTTCTCAGTCCTCTGCTGCCTCTCAGTTTCAAAGACTTTCTCGTTCCAAGCAGTATTATTTCTCAGAGATTTTCTAAACACAGAGAAAAAATGGCTTGGCCTAATTTCAGAATTGTAGCTCTTTTTAAATTTTGACCAAAACGCCCACTCAATTTCTTATTCTGTCTCCAGCCACGAGAGGTTTGACCAGGATTTAATTTTTAACATCCTTGCCTGGGCCAACATGGCAGTTTCGATCTAATATTTGGAAACAGACTCTCGAAATTACTTAATTATCCCAACATTGCAGCAACATTAGTCAATTTTGCATTAGAATATTTTCCAGGGGTGTTGAGAACCGCAAAAGCTGCTCACTTTGCCATCCTTAGAAAAGCATAACCCGTGTTAGCAAAAGGAAAAAAAAAAGTCACCCCTCAGACTCCAGAGGAGGGATTCAGCCACTTTCCACTGGTTTCCTAAGTCACACTGCTCTTATTCTAAAAATGTTATAGTTAAAAACATCTATAGCTAGAATCTGCTGTCAGAAAGCACCATTTTATAGCGGTTACACAAAGTGTTTTCTTTCTACCCCTATCAGAAATTCTTAAACATCACTTTAAAAACCTTAAATTTTTAATGCAAAAACTATGATTTGGGTTTACCATTTCCCTAAGTTGAGTCCTCATGGAAAAAAACAAAACTGGACATTAGGTTAAAGTAAAGAAGATTTATTTCTCTGCCTTTCAAGGGAGCTCAGCGAGAGACTATTAGAGCCCACGGAAATGCGTTTGGAGAAGGACGCAGCCGATTAAAGACGCCAGGGCCTCCGTATGTATCTGCCTGGCGACCTCGGGACATATTTTCAGAATTTTAACTACAGCTTACGACCGCACCAGAGGCCTGAGAGTTTAGCAGGTGAGGAGGGGTGAGCTCCCCTGTGCATTCACACGCCGGCGCTCTCCCTCAACTGCGTGCCTGTGTACAAATTAAAAGAGGGGGATTTGAATGTCTGGCTTCCTGGGAAATAAAAGGTCAGAGGGTTTATTAGCACCATCAGGCCTTGATTGCCAGGTCCACGGGAAGGAGCAGCGGCCTGGAACCGCAGGGGCTCCACCGTTGCCTTCCCCGCCCCGGGGGGCCCCCGCCCCGGTTTTTATTCCATTCCCCTCCTTCTGTGCCAGTCTCCTCCTCTGGGGGGAAGGGTGTGTGGACCCCTAGATCCGGGGAAGACTGCATGGTTCGAAGAGCCATCTAGGAGTGAACTCTGGATTCATGTCTGTGCGCCAAACGGTGAGATGAGTGAATCGGGAAAATGAAAGAATGAGTGAGGCCTGGTCTCAGCAGAGATGTGGGGGGCAGAGGGGACGAGGCCTGGCCCTCGACCTAACACTTCACCCTCTCGCGGTCATTTCAGTCCCCCCTGCAGGGCGTCCACACTCACGCCACTGCTTCCCATAGGAGGCTGTCATCCCCCACCATCAGGACCCAGCACCAAGGCCACCCACCCCATGACTGAAAAGGTAGTCCCAGCAGGGGGGCAGATTTGGTATAAAAAATACTTAATGATATTAATAGATAGATGATAAGGAAGGAAGGAGGGAGGGAGGGAGGGAGGGAGGGAGGGAGGGAGGGAGGGAGGGAGGGAGGGAGGGAGGAAGAAGGAAGGAAGGGAGGAAGAAGGAAGGAAGGGAGGAAGGAAGGAAGGAAGGAAGGAAGGAAGGAAGGAAGGAAGGAAGGAAGGAAGGAAGGAAGGAAGGAAGGGGGAAAGGAAGGGGGAAAGGAAGGGGAAGGGAGGGAAGAAGAAGAGAAGGGGAGGGGAGGGGAGGGGAGGGGAGGGGAGGGGAGGGGAGGGGAGGGGAGGGGAGGGGAGGGGAGGGGAGGGGAGGGGAGGGGAGGGGAGGGGAGGGGAGGGGAGGGGAGGGGAGGGGAGGGGAGGGGAGGGGAGGGGAGGGGAGGGCAGGGGAGGAATAAAGGAGTTGAAGATTATGGTTTCTGACAATACTCATTGGGATTACCGAGCATAAACCTCCTGTCCCGAAACTGTACCTCATCCTCGGCAAATTATGGAAGACCACAGCCCTTCAACAAACATCGGCAGACGCCGCTATCGGTAGAGCGAAGTGCCCGCGGGCTGTAGGACACAGCTCCCCAAGCGTGGCTTGATGGCAGGAGACCTCCAGAACCAGTCACACCAGGGCCCATCCCAAAGGCCTGGGCTCCACGACCCAGGCGGCGCCGCAGCGTCTCCTCTGCCCGGCCCGACCTTCACAGCCGCGGCGCCTCTGCTGCAGGGCGTGCGAAGGAAGCCGGGCCGAGGGACTGTCCTAGAGGACGGCACCGCGATCAGGTCCGCATCCCAGCCCGGCGCTTCCGGGGAGGTGCGGGACGGGCCGAGCGCGAGCTGGAACCGACCCGAAGCTCAGCTGCCCGCTCGCACGGACGTCGCGGCCAAGCCGCTTGAGTTGTTTTCTCAGGTCGAAAACGAGGACTCTCCCGGCCTCTGTTCTGCAGGTGGTTGAACAGATGGAACGAAACACGGCGTGTAAAGCACTTAGCACAAGGCCCGGGACAAGTAAGGAGAGTTTGAAAAGCTGGCCCGCGTAGCTGTTATTCTTTTCACAGCCAAGTTAGCGAGGCCGGGCCCTATCCAGGCGTGCGAGAGACAGCAAAGGGGGAACAGCTTAGAAGCTGATCCCACCGGGGAAAATATCACGGTAGTAACAATAATAACAGCTGAGGGCTACCTCCTCCGCACCAGCTTTTAGAGAAGCGCTGTCATCAGCTCCAAGCCGCAGGGTCCTCTTTGCAACTCGCCAATGCAGCCTTTTATACCCTCCTCGCTGGGGCCAAGCCGAGCTCCGCCCAGGCTGGACATGGAAGCCAAGCCCAGGGTGGGCCCCTGCAGAACTGGGCTCGGCTTATTCCTGCTTCCTTGTTTGGTCGCCTTGGCGTGACTCCAGACACTTCCCCTTCCTAACCATCCTTGAGCCTCGCCCTCCGTCCCAGGAAAGAAGGGAAAAGCTCAGTCCCAGGTTGCTATAAATGACACATGGCTCCCTGCTCACTGCCACCTGGAAATGTGCATGTTTTCTAAGAATGAGAAGCCTTAAACCAAGGAGAGTATCTCTGATTGAAGAACGAAGATCCCTTGGGTGAGAAGGGAAGATGTTTATAGGGAGCCTCACTTCTGATGTCAGACGTTAGCCGGCCCACAGGAAGTGAGCATGTGCCTGCCTCGGGTGTACAACCCTCCATAGCTTAGGAAACCTTCTCACCCCATCTTCTCATCGGTGCCTCTTGGCAGTTTTGTGCTGTAGACAATGACGGAGAAGCCGGCGGTTAGAGCCAAAAGAGCCCTGGAGGGCTGTTCCGTCCAGAATCCCCAAAGCACAGGATGCGCAGGATACACGAGCTGTGTGATCGGCTGATGGGCGCCATGTGCTCTCACGAGACTCACCGTCAGCCTCCATCCTATCCCCCTGGTTAGCTGTAGAGGAAACAGTCTCCATGGGCCCTCGCATGTCTCTAATTCCTCTCTAGCACTGGCCCATCTCTCTTTCTAAGAACCACAAGCACACCTATGACTCAGAATCCTTAGCAAGCAATAGCATTTAGCCAGAAGTAAAGAACAGTTTTTTTTTGTTCTGTTTGCATTACACTTATTTCTTCTGTTACCTTCCACTTATGCCAACTGGTTTTCCATCTGTGAGAGTGCACAAAGACTCCTTTTCAAAAAATGTATTGAGTACATTTAGTGAGTCAATTAAAAGGCACATATTAAGTAAATAAGAGAACATGTTCACAGACAAGATATAAAATGAGAAAATGAAATAGACACATGCTTTAAGTCTAGGAAACCCTCACCAACCCAACCCTTCACCTGACCAATAGACACCCGAGGCCAAGTCCACAGTCACTAGCTTGCTGGCAGCAGAATGCATCCGGGGCTCATTTCACACGTGCAGCCAACTCTAAGGCATGAGTCACTGGAGAAATGTGGTGTCTGGTCCCCTAGTGAGCAGAATGAAGTCTTAGCGATAAAGCAGGGGAGGCAAAGGAAAAAAAGCTTTGGAAAATCTGAAATCCTACCAACAGTGATCCTGTAGGATTAATTCTGCTTCAGGAGGCAAAGTTCAGGGCCTTTTTCTTCTGCACAGAATTTGTTTGAGGCTAAAATAGAAGCATCTCAGGCCCAGTGTCTCTGGCTCAGTTGTTGAATTTTAGGAAATGACATATGAACATGGGAATGTGAACTACAAGAGGTAATATGGGCATCGCTGTGTTACCAGAAGAGATTCCTACCAGGATGAACAGTCACCAGACTGCACTTCACTAATCTTCAGCAGTCACCCCATGTGGCAGAGATCTGCAATAGCAGTCTTTTACTTCTTTCTTTGCTTAGTGGATACTCTACTTTGGCACTATGGACATTTTGGGCCAGATAATTCTTTATTGTGGGGGACTACCATGTGCGTTCAAAGATTCTTAGATGCATCTCTAGCCTCTACCCACTAGATGCCAGTAGCACCCCCACACACACCCTGTGATGACCAAAAATGTCTGCAGACACTGGCAAATGTCCTCGGGCACCAGAAAGAGGAGCTGCCCCTGGTTGAAAACCACTGGGCTGAAGTCATCCCAAGAGGTTCATAGATAATTTAAAGAAAGTGTAAAAGAGTTCTCAGTAGGGAAATATTGGACACCTGGGTTCTAGGGTATGCAGGAGCTCACTTTCCGGATATAAATACATAGGGTCTGGTGTATAGTCGATGCTCAGCCACATGTTAATTTCCTTGCCATGTTCCTGCTCTTTGCATGCCTATTTCTTCCATGAGCTTTAAAAGATCACGGTGAATGCATATATCCTAATTTCAAAATGAGAAAGAAAATCCAGGGAATATAAAAGGGGGCACTGCCCCTGCTGCTCAGCCATCCCCCCGCTTCCCCAGCTAAACACTCTCTCCCCACCTTGGCCCCCTTGCTCTTCCCCTGGCTGCCTCCTGGCCCTCTCTGGTTTCGTTGACTCCTTCCACCTCACCCACCCAGACACCTCTTCACACCTAGTCAAATCGTGTGGGCACCTGCTGGACAGTTTTCAGAGGTCTCTGCAGGAAACATCAGGCCCGTCCCACCACACAACAAGGGCTCCCCTCCATGGCATTTGCCATGGCCCTGCCCACCTTGCCCTCACCTCAACCATGCTTGCCTTGCCCTCTACCCGATGCCCACCCTCCTGCAAAGGCCTCTGCTCACCGTGACCTGCAGGAGCCCCTCACCTCCTCAGGGCCACCCCTCTCACCCAGTCTCTGGAGGCTCCATCCACGGCTCCTTCAGGACACTTGAAGCAGCAGTGACTGTCCTCACCGGTGTGATTAACTGGCTAACGGTTCTTTTTCCCTCCTGAGGCTGGAGTACAAAGATTATGTTTACTCTTGAATCACCATTTTATCCCAGAGCCTGGCAGAAAGAGGAGCTGGCGGGGGGGGGGGGGGCAAGAGGGTGGTGGGGGTAGGAGAATGCTGACCACCCCTCCCAGAAGCAAATTAAAAATGCGTGTGTTCAGGTAGCAATCACTCCCGCCAGACAGCCAAGCGCTAAATGAACAGCCTCTAACAACAAACAGGAGAGAGCAGAACAGAGCCCGGGAAGCCGGGGGCCCTCAGCAGCGGCGGGGAGTCACCGCAGGGTAGGACCCCACCCCCCAGGGCAGGGCTGCGGGCTCTGGCCCCCCGCCCCGTCACCGCACCACAGCAGCGGGCTCACAGTAACGCCTGGCGCCTCTGGTCTCGGAGCAGAGGGAGCAGGAGCAGATCATCACCACACACTCCGGGCCTGCCTCCGGCTCTGGGGCCCAAGTGCCTGCTGTGCCCAGGTGACCAGGCCGCTGCTCGTGCCCAGGAAGGGTCTGTCCCGCTAGAAGCAGCTTCAAAACTACCCGGCACCTAGGGCACATGGAGCCTGTGCAGAGGTCCCTTCCACATGGGACCACTTTCAGTACAACAAACCAGAGAGACAGAATAGAGAAGGCTGGGGCCGCGGGAGCTCTCCTGAGTCAGAGGGGCCTGCGAGCACCCTGGGTTCTGTCCCCTCCACCTCCACAGGGTGGGGACACTACCCAGGGGCTCTGGCCTGCCTGCAAGGTCATTGCAGTGTGTTCACAGACACATCACCTGAGCTCATTTCAGCCCCAACAAAGGGCGCAGGCGGGATCAACAGGACATTACTACACACCTGCCCTCCCCACCCACAGCTGCTCCAGCTGGATAGGCCAGTGCCAGGCGCCTTAGGTACCCGCTCAGCTCCTACTGTCCTGCCAACCACCCCCACATGGTCTACACAGCCTGAATCTACACAAGGCCACTTTTTCAAGACTGGAAGAGACAAACGCAGGAAGTCAAACAAAATGAAAGAACAGAGAATATCTCTCAAATGAAAGAACTAGAAAAATCCCCAGGAAAAAGCCCTATGCAAACAGAAATAAGTAATTTGCCTGGTAAAGAATCCAAAGAACCGGTTGTAAAGACGCAAACCAAACTGGAGAGTGAAATAGGGGAAGTAAGGAGAACTTCAGCAGAGATAGAAAGTATGAGAAAGAACCACGCAGACCTGAAGAATCTAGTAACTGAGGTGACAAACCCATTAGAAGGAATCAGCTGGAGATTAGCTAACACAGAAAAACAGATCAGGAACTTGACAGACAGACTAGTAGAAATCAACCAATCAGAACAGCGGGGAAAAAAGATTAAACAAACTAAGGATGGTCTAAGGGACCTCTGAGATACCATCAAGGGCTCAAACGTTTGCATTATAGGGATGCCAAAGAGAGCAGAAAGAAAGAAACAGGAACTTCATTTAAATAAGTAATGGCCAATAACTTTCCTAACCTGGAAAAGTAAAGACATCCAGGTCCAGGAAGCACTGAGAGCTCCAGACAAGATGAACCTGAGGAGACCTGCACCAGGACATATTATAGCTAAAATGGCAGAAGTTAGAGACAATCTCAAAGGAGGCAAGAGAAAAATGGGTTACATACAAGGGAAACGCCATAAGGCTGCCAACTTATTTCTCAGCATCAATTTTGCAAGCCAGAGGGAGTGGCAGGACCTTTTGAAAGTGCTGAAAGGAACCTACAACCGGAAAATAATTTACAGAGCAAGGTTGTCATTCAGAATTCAAGGAGAGCTAGGGATTCCTGACAAGCATAAACTAAAGAACTTCATCATCATTAAACCAGTTTTACAGGAGAAGTTAAAGGGTCTTCTTTAAGCAGAAAAAGAGAGGCCATAACCAGAAATAAGAAAATATGAGAAAGGGAAAAACCTCACAGGTAAAGCCAAATATTCAATAAATATATCAAATCAGACATTTAAAAGGCTACTACAAAGGTTGAAAGAAAAAATACCAAACTCAAACTTGTTGCGTATCTCCCAATTACTTATTATAATTACTAATTACTTATTGTAATTAGGAGATACACAACACAAAACATCTACAATATGACATCAGTAATATAAAGCACAGAGGGGGAAGTAAAAATGTAGTCCTTATAGAATATAGTCAAGCTTACATGCCTATCAGCTTAAAAGAGGCTGCTATAGACAAAGCATGATATACATAAACCTCAGGGTAACCACAGACCAAAAACCTACATACAAAGAACAAAGAGAAAGGAGCCAAATAAACACTAAAGAGAAACAGCAAACCGCAGGGGAAGAGATCAAGGGAAGAAAAAAGGAACAGGGGACAACTATAAAAACAACCCAAAAACAATTAACAAAATGGTAAACACTGCATACCTATCAATAATTACTTTAAATATAACTAGATTAAATGCTCCAATAAATAATGTGGCTGAGTGGATTTTAAAAACATGACCCATCTACATGCTTCTTGCAAGAGACTCACTTCAAATTGAAAGACACATGCAGACTGAGGGTGAAGGGCTAAAAAAAGATATTCTATGCAAATAGAAATGAAAAGAAGGCTGGGGTAGCAATACTTATATCAGACAAAATAGATGTTAAAACAAAAACAAAAAATTTTTTGGACATTGCATAATTATGAAAGGGTCACTCCAAGAAGAGGATATTACAATCGTAAATACCTATGCACCCAACATAGGAGCACCTAATTATATAAAGCAGTTATTAATGGACATAAAGGGAGAAATAATAGTAGGGGATTTTAATACCCTACTCACATCAATGGATAGATCATCTAGAGCAAAAATTGATAATGAAGTAATTGATGGAACTATCCATTGATGTGAGTAGGGTATTGAATGTCACATTAAAGATCAACTTTATAAACATCTTTAGAACATTTCATCCAAAAATTGTAGAATACACGTTTTTCAAGTGCACATGGAACCTTCTCCAGGATAAATCACATATTAGGGACCAAAACAAGCCTCAATAAATTCAAGAAGATTGAAATTGTATCAAGCATCTCTTCCAACCACAGTGGCATAAAACTAGAAATCAACAAGCATCTCTTCCAACCACAGTGGCATAAAACTAGAAATCAACGACAGGAAGAAAACTGGGAAAACCGTGAATACACGGAGACTAAACAACATGCTACTAAACAACCAATGGCTCAAAGAGGAAATCAGAAACTATCTTGAAACAAATGAACATGAAAACACAAACTTTCAAAATGTCTGGGAAGCGGCCAAAGCAGTTATAAGAGGGAAGTTCATAGCTATGCAGGGCTACCTCAAGAAACAAGAAAAATCCCAACAGAGGAAGAAATCCTTAAGAACAGAAATAAATGGACAAATATTTAAAAACAGAACAAGGGGAAGAGGCATGTGTGTTCAATTAAAGTCTTCTTTTATATTAAAATGGTATGAAAACAAGACTTTGGTGGGCATGATGACTTCTCTTGCTTTAATCATGTCAAATGTTTCTTCCTTCCTTCTCCTGGGTATAGTGTTCGCCTTTTCTTTGGGGACATGATAGCTTTAGATACCTCATTCAGTCTTGGACATAGAATGAGAAGAAAATCATTTTTGCAAAGGGTCTTTCCTAGCAGTTTGTTTCCCGAGTAGCAGTGCATGTGAACAGGTGTTTGGAATTTGGCCAGGTGAAGGCTGCCCTTGAGAATAATGGGTCATGACTGAGATCATCAGAGATGCTCTGGGTCTGGCCAGTAGCCCTCCCACAATTCCTTTGTTGTTGCTTAACTTAATGAAGCCCAGTCTCTGTCACCTGCAACTGAAGAACTGCATAACAGAGTCTTTAAAACTCAGAGTGGCACAGATTGGCCCTGCTTCCTGTAACAGGAGTTTAGAAATTAAATCTTGTTCAATCACTTAGAAATATGTTAAGATGCCCAGCAGGCATGGCTCAGCAATTGAGCATCAAAGTAGGATCCAGGAGATCGAGGTTCGATTCCCGGTCAGGGCACGTGCCTGGGTTGAGGGCTCGATCCTCAGTAGGGGTTGTGCAGGAGGCAGCCAATCAGTGACTCTCTCTCATCATTGATGTTTCTCTCTCTCTATCTCCCTCTCCCTTTCTGTCTCTGAAATCAATTATATATATATGAAATACGTTAAAGTCAATGACATACAGTGGAAGTAAATTTAGTAAATTGCAAGGGAGCTTAGAGTGGGGGAAGGTATGTCATTTAGATACAAAAGAGGAAAAAATTAAATCAATATAGTCAGCACTTGACAACTGTAGGTGTACTCTACACAAGGAACCACTGGCATGTGATTCTCCCCGGGTTCTTGTGTTAGGGTGTAGTGTTTGTAAATATACAGAGAAGAGTTGCCTCATACAAGAAGTGACTTTGCTCAAAGCCAGCCAATCAAGCATGAAATCTAAACAGCACAGGCCTGTCGCAGGAGGGGTGGGAAGTGGGACTCATGAATCACCCGGCCCTCCGTCAGCCTCAGTTTCTCTGTGCCGGGCTCCACTGGCAACGACTTTGTATTTTTCACCCGTGGCCCCTAAAGGACTTCGTCTCCTGCTCAGCTGACAGTGTGCTGTCCTCCAACACTGGAGGAAATTCTAACTGGGTTGGACTTGCCCGGAAGATGGTAAGGAGTTAAGTAATGTATTTCGGTTTGAAATCATGTTATTATTTTATTTTATTTTTTTTTTTTCATTTTTTTAAGCCTATAGTCAGAATCAACGCCAGGCCTTTCTTATTTGTCCTGGTGGAGCAGTCCCAGTTGGCGTGCACCCATATCCCATCACCATTCAACTGCAGGCTGAAGGCTGCTTGAAGGAAGACCTGATTCTCTGCCAGGGGCTCTGTCCTGGCCTTGGGGGGGGGGACATGGTGGGCCACAAGGCCCCCCGGGAGCAGCCCTCAGCTAACAGCAGAGAGCTGGTGCGTAAATAGGGCCTCCGCGCCCTCCAGGAGATTTAGCTCTGAATGGAGTCTTCTGCTGAGTCCCATTTCCCAGAGTGACAGCTTCCCCTTCCGGGGCTGCCTTTCCTTCCCTGTCTCACTTATAAACCACTTCCTCTCAACTTCTTATCTTAGGACCTACTTCTGGGGAACCCAAACCAAGACTCTTGACATTTTTACCTCTATTATCCTTACCTCACTGCTATGCTCCAAAAAAGGAAAGCTTAGCAATTCTTGAGGGTCAAAATCCAGCATTGTCTACAGAGCTGTGTTCTCGAATAGAAACCCATTTTTTGTTTACGTTTGTTTGCAGCCTGTGAGCCTCTCAAGGCCTGCACAATGTTTGAGACCTAAGCAAACGGCACTGGCTCGAGAGTATCAAAAGAAATCTGCAAAACCAAATGTAATATATGTTTGATTAAATGTCTACAAAACGTAGTAGGAGGTCAACTAGTCAACCGCAGCTCACACAGATTCGTGTGCAGCTGTGTGCGGATGAGAGTCAATGTGGGCGCAGGTATTTTTAAATGCTTGTTAAGAGGGAGGCCAGAGTATGGAAAACATGCCGATGGGCCACGAGTGCTGTGAACCAGTCCTGGGATCTGCGTGTCCAAGACGACACTTGGACTCTCCAAAACAGAGGGAAAACGTCTTTCCTGCTCCCCTACCTCCCCCAGAGTTATATATAGATCGCGCTCTGCAGACAGAAGTCTTTTCCGGGGAGAAGATGTCACCCACGTTTAGAATCCAATATTTATCTGACTTTGTTCTGCCTTCTCCGGAATCCATATTCCCCGGCAGTTCCAAGGAAGTCACAGTCTTTCCCCTCCGATGTGACACCTCTGGCCCCTCCCCCACGTTAGCTTTATATCCAAATGCGACCTGGAGGCTGTCGAGGCCCAAGGTGATCAATGACAGGTCCAATCAAAGCCACCCAGACAGGCAGTGCGCTCACCGCTCCTTGATATGAAAGGTGTTTTATTTCTCACCCCTTTGTTTCTGTCACTGAAAGAATGCTTCCGGTGTGTGGATTAATTAAAGTGTAAACATTAAATATTGATTGATGCATTATCAGCGTGGAGCAGTGGCCTCCCGTCCAATTGATTCCCACCATGATTTATTGTCATATTTGGGGAGTCATTTTGCTTGATAACCAGGAAGGATGGCCTGCCTCCCCCGCCACACTGGCTCCACCCCCCTCTTTTTTCCCGGTCCCTTCTCTTTTTCTTCTAGGTGACATCTGAGTTCCAATAACTAGAACATCTTCATCTTACTGTCAAGAGAGAGCCTGTGGCCTGACATCGGTTTTGCGTATGTGTATGTCTGTGTGTGTCTCCCAGGCAATTATCAAATCAATTAACAACTTAACACAGAGAATAGCAACTCTTCTACGGGCTATTTCTGATTAACGGAGCTTGGCTACTGAGCCCTGCAAAATATGATTATGGGCAAGTTGGGGCAGAAGGAGGGAAGAACGTAACAGGAAACAAAGAGAGGGAAAAAAGCCATAATTCCATCTTGTCACTTCTCTGAGCTGTGCCTTCACTGGGGACCTAGAAAGTGCAGGGGGAATAAAGTAACAGTTCGTATTTACAGTTAGTTATAAGTCTCTATGGGTATGAATTGACGTACCATATTTCATCCAACCGACCCACATCAAGTTGCTGTTTGTATAGGTCAAAAGTAATCAAATAGCGATGATTTCATATGACTCAACCTTATATATTTAAACTCCCTTCCCAAGTAGGATTTGATGGGTATCGTTTATCTTGTTTTGCAAATGAGAAAATTGGTGCCAAAGGGGTAAGTCACATAGAGCTACCATTTAGTTTGAGTTTTGGCATAAACCAGGCATGCATCTGAATGCCCTATGCAATTTCCTTGTGGAAAGTGACCACAGAGACAGTGCTGTGGGCTGAGTGGTTGTGTCCTCCCCAATTCACACGTTGAAATCCTAAACACCCGAGGTGATAAGATTAGGAGGTGAGTGGGAGGTGATTAGGTCCTGAGGGTGGAGCCCTCATGAATGGGATCAGTGCCCTTACAAAAGAGACCCCAGAGAAACCCCTTCCACCGACCCACTTCCACCACTTGTTGTACGGATACAAGAAATCTAGTAACTGGCCCGGCTGGGTGTGGCTCAGCGGTTGAGCATCGACCTAGGATCCAGGAGACCACGGGTTTGATTCCCGGTCAGGGCACGTGCCCGGGTTGCGGGCTCCACCCCCCGGGGTGTGCAGGAGGCAGCCGATCAGTGACTCTCTCATCACTGATGTTTCTCTCTCTCTCCTTCTCCCTTCCTCCTTCTGAAATCAATAAAGGTATATTTAAAAAAAAAAAAAGAAAAGAAAGAAATCTAGTAACCAGAAGAGGTCCCCCAGCCAACTATGTTGGAGCCCCAAGATTGGACTTTCCAGCCTCCAGAACTGTGAGAAAAAAATATCTATTATTTATAAGCCACCCAGTCTGGGCTATTTTGTTATAGCAGCCTGAACAGACTAAGACAGGTTCATTTTACCCATTTTATGGATCAAAAACACAGACAACAAAGCTTCGAGGTGTTGACTAAGTTGTACATGCATCAGTGCATAACCCATGCCCACAGACAATAGTGTGAGGAGGGTCAGGGGTGGGGTGGACGTGGGGCAGAGGGGACCAATGGGGGAAAGGGGGGGCATCTGTAATACTTCCAACATTAAAGATAATTTTTTTAAAAATGAGGTTGAGCTTCTCGCTGAGCGCCGCCAACAGTGTCCAGGCGTTCCGTGGAGGCGGGCCGGGTGGCCTGCGCCTCCTTTGGGCCTCATGCCCGGGAGCCGGTCACGATCGTGGATGTTATCGATCAGCGCAGGGCTTTGGTTGATGGGCCTCGCACTCGAGGAAGGAGACAGGCCGTGCCTTTCAAGCGCATGCAGCTCGCTGACTTCACCCAAGTGCCTCACGGCGCCCGCCAGAAGTATGTTCGGCAAGTCTGGCAGATGGCACATATCCACACGAAATGGGCGGCAGTCCTGAGACGGGCCAAGAAGATTGAAGCCAGAGAAAAGAAAGCCAAGATGGCAGATTTTGATCGTTACCAAGCCATGAAAGCGAAGAAAGTCAGGAAGCTTCAAAAGGCAGCTCTCCTGAAAGCTTCTCCCAAAAAAGCACCTGCTGCTGCGAAAGGTGCAGCTGCAAGAAAAGGTGAGCTCAGCAGGCAAGGAGGCTCCCGCCCAGAAACCTGCAGGCCAGAGGAGCACCTCCAAAAGCCCAAAAGGGTCCGAAAGCTCCAGCCCGGAAAGCACCTGCTCCCAAGGCATCTGGCAAAAAAACGTGAGAACATAAGAAGGCATAATAAAAGCAGTAAAGTTCTTTAAAAAAAAAAAAGAGGTTGAATAAGTTGGTAGACACCTTGTTGGACACATAAGTTTACAGATGCCAACACCTGGTGGTGTATCTAATCCAAGGGGAGACTCACAGACACCCAGAGGCCCTGACACCAGTCCATGGCGTGTGTGGTCCCGCAGCCCCACAAACGGGTTGAAGACTCTGGCTTGGAAAGCTCCCCGTTTCCTGGCCCTTCCTCCTGGCAGGAGGGAGGTACAGGCACGATCCAGAGTATAGTGAAAACATCAGAGGGTGTTTGACCCTGTTCTCTGAGTGGCTGTTGTGAACAGGAGCCAGAGTCAGGTCCCACTTAAAGAAGCCGTGTTTGAGACCTTCGCTGTAACCAGATAGGGTTTCCCACTGGTCTTCAATCACCAACATCCTGTTTAGATGATGTCCTCGGGGAGCTGGGAGTCTGGTCTCCTATGAGTCATCAGATTAATTATGAAATAGAAGGAGACAAGGAAGCCGCGTCCCTGAAAATCCCGGCTGCTGGCTGAGGGTCCCTCTTCCCCACAGGTCTCCGTGTCCTCGTATGTGCCCACACCACATAGTGCAAACTGCGCCTGGCAAATGCCTCCTCGCCTGGTCAAGGGTGAGCCCTCCGCTCTCTCCACAACCCTGGTCATCCTCTTCAATCAGCATTTTCCCAAAAACAGCCTAGATAAAATAAAGCGAGGCTGGCTGGTATAGAAAGACTCTATCCTTTGGAAAGCTTCACACTCTGCATAGGGCAATATATAATTACAAGTCATTGATTAGTGGAAAATGTACAAATTGGTGAACACGTTTAGGAAATCTCTTGGTATAGCTGTGTCTCACTATCGTGAGACTTTTCCATGAAAAAATTCAGTTGAAAATTGTTTTCTCCCGTGTGTGTGTGTGTGTGTGTGTGTGTGAATGTGGGTATTGCTGGTGGTGTTTGTTTTCAGCTTCTTGAGTTGAATGTTCAGAATGTGTATTTCCAATCTTATGTTTTTGTAAATCCATCACGGCTGTAAATTGTTGCCTGCGTCCTAATTTAGCCACACCCCATAGGCTCCGGCTCATGGCGCATTAATCTACAGTGGATTATATTACGTCAGTTTTGACTTCTTACTCCAAGAGTTTATTTGGAAAGGTGTTTTTAAATTTTAAATTTCTAAGAGAAAAAAAAATATGCTGCATAGTTTTTAGGAATAGTTTCTACTACAAACACTAGGACTAGCTAATCCTCCTTACGTTGTTCTTTTCAAATTAATTTCACAGCTCTTACATCCCAAAGATCCAGTAAGAGTCCATGGAATTATCCCAGCCCGGTGGAGCAGAGCCGGTTTGATTGACAGGCTCGGTGGGTGGAGTCCATTGGGCTGGTTTTTCCAAAGCCACAGAGCAGAGAAAGGACATACTTTAAGGCCCCATGGCAACTAATGAGTGCTTGTTCCTGCCATGTTCGGTCCTGGCTCTTGATAAGGTTCAGTTTTTCAACAATATTTATTGAATGTTTGGTGTGGGCGAGGCACTGTTTTAGTGCATCGTGAGCAATACAGAGTAAAGCCCCAGCCCCCCCGGCATTACTTTCAGGTTACTGAGGCCTGGAATGCAGGGAAATGGCGCTGCAAGCTCAAGGAAACAGCAAGTCCTCATCACAAGAGCCAACACGGCCCTGTCCGCGGGTCCCAGGGGTTCTTGCAAGTTACCCTGACCTGCTCCCTGAAGGCACCCCTGTGGGAGCTGCATGCACTGCTGCTCCCCAGACTCTCCCTTCAGTCCTCTCCCAAGACGCGGCCTTGCTCTAACCGTCAGAGCTCTGCTGCGCCCCCCCACGCCAGGCACGGCGCTAAGCACTTGACCCCAGGACCTCTTTTTGTGTAACCCTGACGTTTCCGCCCATTGTATAGATGAGCACACCAAGGCTCAGATAAACGAACTCACCCAAAGTCGGCATCTCATGAGGGTGAGGCCTTCGAACTCCAAGACCAGTGCTCATTCCAGGAACCCAGGGATTTTTGGTTTTTGGCTTTTTGTCTTTTTTTTCCCATCAGGAGGAGCCTTGGGGAGGAATCTGTGGAATTTCAGTTGGCCTCCTGCTCTGTTATCTAGATGCCTGAATCTTGGTCTCTCGGCCCATTGCCATCATTATCGTCATTATTGCCTTCGTCATCTCATCTGCGGGATAATCATCTTCATACCATTTTATGAGCAGCCGCGGACTGTGCTGAGCACTGCAGGTCTGTCCATCCTTAGTCAGGACAGTGGGGAAAAGCAGGGGCGCTGGGGTGCAGCTCCTGGGTTCAACACTGACCCCGTGTCTTACCAGCTGGGCTTCCTCTCTTGCCTGATACCACACAGGCAGCAAATGGCAGCCTGACTGAACCCAGGGCTGTCTGGCCACAAAACTATTAGCCCGTCTCCCAGAGGCTGGCCATGGGCTTCAAACAGAGCCCTTAGAAGAGAATTCTAACATCCTCGAGAGCACAGAGCTCTGTAGCTGAGAGCCCCACGGACGACACTGACTGCACCTGAAAAGTCCAAAACAGTATTGGCTGCACATTTGCATCTGTAAACCAAGAAGAAATTAGACATCTGAATGCTTTGGGATCGAAGGTGGACCTTGGGAAATGAGAGGCCAAATTATCTCCCTATGCAGAGCATGCCTGCCTGGAAGCCAAATGACTTCAAAAGGGTTCCCTGGAAGCACAGCCTGCGACTGGAATCTGAATGCATGGGATTTGTGGCAGGAATGCTAGAGGGAGGGCAAGGAGCAGAGATAGGAGAGGGGCCGAGCCAGGGTGCGGCCTGGAGCGCGGCGCAAGCTCGGCCGCGGAGGCGCAGACTCGGAACGGTGAGCTCTCCCTCGGGCCGTCTCCCGATGGCCGGCCACCCCCGGCCGTGAGCTGCTCGGGAAGGACGGGGCAGACTCTCCAGGGAAGGAGGCAGCTCTGAGCCCCTGGCAGGCAGTGGAAATGGGGATCTGGACTCCTCACCAAACCCCACCCAGAGTCAGCGTGCGTGTTACTGAAGTACCCTCTGCCGCAGGACACTAGTGCTTTATCACTTACGTTAGAATTGCTGGCTTATGGGGATTATCAAAGGGAGGCCGCTGTTGGTATTTGTTTTTCGGTTCTCTGCAGTCAACACCCCCCTAGCTGCATGCACACCACCCTTGGCACAGCACTGCACACGGGGACTTCCTGAGCAGAGGGGGAGCCAGGCCCTTGGCAGAAATGACTGGGAGGTGTCCAGAGTACATCACCCTGCTCGGGAGCTCCCCTGGGAACCCACAAGGGTGGTTTGGGGTCTTGTCCTGAAAGAGCTTTCCCCCATCCACACCCCAAACTCTCCTTCAATAAGAAAGCAGTGTTTCTGTCCACAGGAAGAATTACTCAAGTCACCTAATCTGACTGTGAAGCCATAAAATCAAACACCCTGCTTCTGACTGCTGGAGAAATGGGAGGTGAGAGAACAGCATTCTAATGTCGGCATTCAGCGGGTTCCGAAACAATGTCCAGATGGCTCAAGGACAATCTCAAAAGGCACACAAACCTGAGAGGTGTATCCTTACAGATATGAGCATGGGATGGACAGACGGTCCCCAAGAAGGAGAACGCTGATGTCCCTTCCTCTGCGGACACATGTCAGACTAACTTGCAGCAAGTCAAAGTGTGGCTGCATTGATTAAAAGGAGGGTTCCTCAGAGAGAATCTATGCAGCCCTATGTTCATAGCAGTGCAGCTTACAATAGCTAAGATCTGGAAACAGCCCAAGTGCCCATGAGTAGATGAGTGAATAAAAAAGCTGTGGGACATTCACACCATGGAATACTACGCAGCTGTAAAGAAGGATCTCGTATCCTTCGGGACAGTATGGATGGACCTGGAGAGTATTATGCTAAGTGAAATAAGCCAGGCAGAGAAAGACAAATACCACGTGATCTCACTTATATGTGGAATCTAAAGAACTTAATAAACTGATGAACAGAAATGATTCAGTGACATGGAAGCATAGATCAGACGGACGAATGTCAGAGAGATGGAGGAGGGCAGGTGGGTGCAGGGGGAGAGATTAACCAAAGAATTTATATGCATCTATGCACAACCCAAGGGCATGGACAATGGTGCAATGAAGGCCTGGGGAGGGGGCGGAAGCAGGGTGGAGGGGGTCAATGACAGAAAAAGAGGGGACATCTGCAATACTTTCAACAATAAAGATAAATTTAAATAAAAAAGTGTTCCTGGGAGGTGAGAGGGCTGAAGGCTGCCGATTAGTTCAGAGGCAGAGGGATGTAGAAGCCGCTTCTACGCGGCTGAAGGAGCCCAGAGTGAAACCCCGCGGGCGCCCCATCAAGGAGTCGGAACCTGTGTTAGAAGAGCGAGCGGGGCTTTCTGGAGACACTGCGACAGGGCGCAGGAATCTGCCGGAACACAAGGTGCTGTGTCTGTCGAGAACAGCAGTTTGCTGGTCTCTTTTCCACTGCTCAGGAGAAACGATTACTGGAGGGAAATGCACCTAGTATTTTCGGCACCCTCTCACCCGACTCCATCACCGCACCCACGGATCCCGCAGCTCGCCTAGTGTCCAACATCAGGTCCCTGGAAGAGAAAGCGGCATTTCTTCTTACAAAAACAGCTTTCCCGTTTTGTAATCAACGAGTACAAGTCGTCTCCTAATGTTGGTGTGTTATTTCCTGAAATTGTATATAATGGGTTCAGAAAAGTTTGAAGAAAAAAAGAGTTTTGAAGTTTGCTAAATGCCCACCATCTCCATAACCACTCAAATCAGGTTATTTTTTTTGTAATTCCTTTAAATTAAATATCTTTGATAATAAATGCAAATTAGGGAACAATAAATTATAACTTCTAGGCTGACCAGCAACTAATTATATATATTATAATTAACTCCAGTTTCCAACACAAGGTATTTATCTTAATAATCAGCCCAGTACATTAGCATATCTTAAAGGGCTTTGTAGAGCAGCCCTGCCATCTGAAGAGCCCTCCGAGCTTCCTCCCGGGACTATGAAAGGGGCAGAATCAAAGAGAAGGAATTACTTTCAAAAGAAGTTTGGGCTAAATATAAGTTGAGAAGCTGAGATTATAGGCATAAACCCCGGACTTGAAAATATTTATCCTAAATACACCCTCTGACCATCACTCAAGAGCCTTTAGGTTCTAAAAATCTATAATTTCCACAAGTCTGTTCAAAATATCTTTAACCCTGCTGGGCTCTTGTGAAGGCATCCCTGGAAATTTGGGGTTAAGATCTGAACTTGACTGAGGGAGACAGCTTTCAGGAGGCCTCCGAACATTTTCGATGAACATCAAGGAGAACCCAGCCGGGCGGTGGTAAGACGGATGCCACTGAGTTCAGTCCTGCCTCTGCTCATCCAGTTGGTTCAGAAACTTCATCACTTCTCTGACCCACAGGGCTCGGAGCCTGGGACTGTAAATAAGGCCAGGAGGGCCTGCACCAGGCCTCTGAGGCCAGCTCTTTGTAAGACTCAACCTTGTGCTTTTTACATGTTCTAGCGTTCAGGGTGCAGGAGAAGAGCACGAAATGGCCCCAGGCTCCCCACTGGGCCAGCAACCTGGGTTCCTTAGAGGCCTGCCGCCTGCCTCTTTCTCCCTCCCTCCCTCTCTCCCTCCCTCCCTCTCTCTCTTCCCTGTGAGCGGTGAAGCCTTTAGGTACAGCTGGGGATCCCAGCTCTGGCCATTATTGCTGCGTTTCCCAACTGGCCCCTGGGTAATTGTCCAAGGGACTTAGACAAGTCAGACCAGCCAAAGGCACCAGGAAGGTCAAGCCGTCAAACTGCAACAGAGCTGCCCTGATTTTATCCGGGAGATTGATGCGCAAATCACCCTGATTCCAATTTGGCACCGGGGTTGTAAAACGCACGTGCAATCTCCGATAACGTGAGATCGGGCCCAGGCGTGGGACGCCGTGTTTTCTACCCTCGGTGAAGTTTTCCCTAATGCCGCCATAAATCAGCCCGCACAGGGAGCATTCGCCACGCGAACAGAGACGGCGAGAAGCCAGGGACACGGGATGGAGACGTTTTGGAACTCGGGAAGGGCTGGAGACTGTCAGCTTGTGCCAGGGCCGCCGGGACGTAAACTTCAAGAGGGGACAGAGCTCGAGGGGAAGCCACGGAGGGTGGGGCGCTCGCCCAGCGGTCCTGCGTGTGTCCCAGGTACGCCTCGGGTAATAGTTCTGAGCACCGGAGCAGGGCGCTCAGGAGAATGGGCAAATTGGAAAGCAGTCTTTCCGACACATGCATTTAACTGTGAAAAAGGGAACAAAGCGTGGCAAGAAGAGAGAGAGAAAATAAGCGGTCCAATCGGAAAGCACAGTTTGCAATGGCTTCAGTTACAACAGTGTCCCTGCGGTGTCTTTCCTGCCTCCATGAAAGTTACATCAAATTAATACGTTTGTTGTTTTTTTAAAAGAAAGCCAGGCCTCTGAAGACGCTTTAAAAACTCGCAGCACCGGTGATTATAACTTACGTAATCATTTCACAGAGCATCCCAAGCGGGAGGTTTCGCCGGTCTTGGGGTGTTGAGCTCAATCTCAGGAAAAGCCTCACTTGCACCTCCAAGCCCACCTCCTGGCACCGCGGCCTCCGGCCCCCGGCCCCCGGCCCCCGGCCCCCGGCCCCCGGCCCCGGGCCTAGGCCCAGCTCTGGGTCTGCTACAGACGCTTCCTGCAGGCAGCCCCCTCTCCTGCGTGGTCCCCCGGGCCCCTGGCCCTGCCCACGGCCGCAGGGATGAGGTGGGTGGGGTGAGGCCCAGCGCGCCTGGTGAGGTGTGCCTAGAAAGAACAAGAATAGTCTAGGTCGGAAAAAAGGCAGAGAGAATTAAGAACTTGCGTTATTTCCCCCGACTTCTTGATTCCCCTGGAACAGAAAGCCTCTGGTCCAAACGATTCCTCTGCTCTCACAGGGAGTAGCCCTGCCTCCCCACAGAACAGGAGCCAGCAGGCTGGAGCTGCGGGGAAAATGTACTCCACTTAATGCAACTAAAATTTTCTTCAGTTTAGAAACATCAAACTGCGTCCAGTGCTACCCCGCGGAGCCCTCGGTAACGTCCCCTGCGCATCTCTGAACCCAGAGTGAGCAGGGCTTGGGTCTGACGGAGAAGACACCGGAGAAACCCAGCCTGGGGCCTGCACACAACCCGCGGGGTGAGTCCGGCGAGCAGGAGGCCTGTTTCTCAACAGGCTATCAGACCGGGTTTTACTTTTAATTAAATCGAAAACACACACCACTTCTTTTTGTACGCACCCTTTCTCTAGTGATACCTTATCAAGGTAGAAAATAAGTTCCTAAACGAAAAATGTGCATTGAGTTTAGAAAGGGGAAGAATCCCAGAAATTCTTAACTCTCAGAGTAAAGGTCATTTATGCTTCTTATATCTCGCTTCATTGTATCCAAATTAAACTCAACCGTTTTACAGTTTAAACCAGCACAAAACAAAACTAAAAGATAAGTATAAAGACCCTCCCTGCCCTGCGGCACTTAGGTCACCCTGAGATCACAAAGAGAGAGGGAAAGAGAAACAAAGTAGAAATCACATTCTCCCAAAGCTCGGTGATTAGAGCGACTCCAGCCGCCGCTGAGCGAGGTCCCTCCTTCCTCCCAGTCTCTCTCCCACACAAGGCAGAAGGCTTGGGGGCCACCTGCCCATCTGTGTGCAGAACAAACCACCCGAAGCCAGGAACAGTCTTCCCGCCAAGGGTCCCTTGCTGACCCAGCCAAGTGCCCTTCCTTCTGCTTCCAGGCGACAGGGACCTCTCAGGATGGTGCCACTGGGAAAGGCTGGGGTCACCCTGTGCTTCCCAAGGCAAATCTGATGGCCTCCCTTGGCCACCTGCGGGCTCGGTGACAGGAGGCAGTGCCTCTGTCCAGTACTTCTACCCACCAATAAAGGAACACATGTTCCTACTGGGACCACTGAGCCCAGCCAGGCCGACGCAGATCATGCTTGTAAAACAAGCCCTGGCAGGGAGGCTCGGGGGTTGGAGGGTCGTTCTGATGTGCCGAGCTTGCAGGTTCGATCCCCAGTCAGGGCACATACAAGAATTAACCAGTGAGAGCATGAAGTAGAACAGCTCCACGTCTCTCTCCCTTTCTCCCTCTCTTTCTCTTTCTCTCAAATCAATAAATTTTTTAAAAATTATTTTAAAAAGCCCAGTCTTGGCTGGGTAGCTCAGTTGGTTGGAGCATCACCTCTGTACCCAAAGGTTGCAGGTTTGATTCCCGGTCAGGGCACATGCCTAAGTTGCAGGTTTGATCCTCGGCTGGGGCATCTACAGGAGGCAACGGATTGATGTTGCTCTCTCACATCAGTGTTTCTCTCTTTCTCTCCCCCTTCTGCTCTCTAAAAATTAATAAAAACTTATCATCAGGTGAGGAATTAAAAAAAAAAAAAAGCCATAGCCCAGCGCCAGGCACACAACAAAGCCCAACGTAAAACAAGTTTGCGTGTGTTTTTGTTTTCAAAAATGGTGTCTTTAAAAAATAGGGGCGGGGGCCTCAATTTCTTTGAGTGTCACAAACCCTTTCCTCCTACGAGGGCCTCTCTAATGTATTCAGGAGACACATCAGCCCCAAAGGCCCTCAATCAACACCAGCTATCTGCTTGCAAAGGTTACCAGACCGAGTGGGGGAAACCGGGGAGGAAATGGGGGTTTAGCCGATTTCTGGGGGTGAGGCCTCAGAATTGAAAGTGTAGACTATCATGGAAAAGCCAGCGTTTCAAGAGGCTTTCAAAAGCTGTTCGGGACATGGCAGCACCGTGGGGCTCTGAATAGCCAGCGGGCACTTTAATTCCTGGGACGGCCTCACCGCAGATCCCAGAATCGAGGACCCCGGGAGTGGCGGGCCCAGGAGGCAGCACTGAACCGAGGGACGGTGAGGACCCCGGGGAGGCGAAGGAGCAGTTCTGATGTACCCGGTACGGTCTACGCTGCTTTTGTATCTCAGCCTCACGGCACTAATAGATTAGACGGTGCAAGTGGACGTTGGAAAATGTCATCTTCACTTCAAAGAGTTAACACAGTAAACTCTACAGACATTATATTTGGGCCCTTTAGTCTTATTAGTAATTCAGGGGCTGATGTGGGAGAAGACTCGGGGTTGTAAAAGGCAGACTGTCGTGGATAGAGACCGGGTGTCGGTGCTGATGAAACAGGAGAGCGCCCCCCACAGGTACTCCCCCTGCGACGCCCAGAGGCAGCCCGGCTGCGAGGGCAGGGCCCTTCGTCCTGGGGGCGCTCTGTCTGCCTCTGTCAGAGCGTGCGTGTGTGTGCGTGTGTGCATGCATGTGCACGTGTGCCCATGTGTGTGCACACATGTGTATGCGCATGTGTGCATACATGTGCCCATGTGTGCGTGTGTGTGCGTGTGTATGTGCGTGTGTGAGTGTGCGTGTGTCTTGCTCTTGCTGTCTCTTCTCTCCGGCATCTTTCACCCCTCCTCCGTCTCTCTCTGTCTGCAGGACTCCCCGCCTCCCGCAGACGCCATTCCTGATAATTATAGTTTATTGATCTCCTGGTGTCCGCTGCCCCCGGCCCACGCTCTTCATCTTATTCTGGGCACCATCTCGTCCATCACAGCCTGCAAAGTGCTCGGGGTTCCTATCTGGAGAGAGAGCTGCTGCCTGGACTGAGGCAGGGGACCTCTCAGAGGTGCCCCCCCCCAGCCCTCCACGGCGCTGGCCTGGGGGCTTCAGCGGGGGACGGTTGAAATAATAATCTTAGCAGGAAGCATGTATTGACACTTACCACATGCCAGGCAAGTTGTGAGTGCAGCTCACAGGCAGTCTCCACAGCCTCTCAGACCCCTCCTATCCATCACTACAAACGAGGCTCAGAGAGGCACAGGCCTTTCCCGAAGTCACGCAGCTGTTAGTGTCGCAGCCGGGACCTGAACCCCGAGCCCCCGCACAGATCCTCACCTGCCCCCAAAAGGAGCTGGACCACGGATGCACGTGAAGCAGATGGCGGGAGGTGCAGGAAGAGTACCCCAAGATGCAGTTTTCAAAAAATGCCCCGAGACAAGCGTGACTGGCAGATTCCCGCCCACTGCCACCCAGAAGGAGAGGGTCCCCCGCCAGCCGGAGCCCTTGAGCAGCTGCTGCAGGAGCCGACCTGGCTCCCCGGCTGTTTACTTCGCAGCCATAAACAGGAAGGCCATAAAGGGCCCTTGGTCAGCTCGCTTCTCCCTCCCCCTTCCCTTTCCTCCTCCTTCCTCCTCCGGGTACACGTCCCCAGGCACAGGAGTGTTTCCTTTCGAATGCTGCCACCTCCCAGGGGCCTTTGTCCCTGGGCCTTAAAGTGCCTCCCCTGGGCTGGGGACTCCAACTGTGACAGTCAGTCCCAAGTGGAGAACCCAGGGAGAGGCAACGCCCACCCCAGGGGGCCCGACGGCATGGGGTTACAGGGACAGGCGGGCTGTGACGACCCCCAGTCTCTCCAGGATCACCTAATTTTTTAGCGTAAATAGAAATGAAATATTTCCTGAAACGAGAAAACTATAATTCTAAAAGAAACCTGGAAAGAAAGAGATTAGGATACTGAGAGGTGAGGGGAGGAGCCACAAGGTCGACGGCGTGTCTCAAAGAATTGCCTCTATCACATTCCTTCCCAAGAGATTCTGGGGGGAAGAAAAGATTCCACAACCAGGAGATATTCAGCGGCCATGGCCTATTAAAGGTCCTGAGAAGTCCTGCGGCAAAGGGCCTCATTTCATTGGGTAGCTCGGTTTTCCAAATGCCTTTGCCTACAAGGTTCTATTCCCACGGACGGCCTGTGTCTTCTTAGGGCCTCCCGATTCCTCTCTGCACTTCGGGAATTTCTGGGTTAATGCATGAGGTCAGAGGTTCTAGACACTGACTAGGCTCACCTGTGACTTTCTTTGTCAGAACCATAGTCAAGAGTCACGTAGACACGACCTTCTTAACTGCTCATTGTCTCACTCTCTGAGAAGGAGCTGAGCCCCGCAGACTCACGGCCCAAGAAGAGACCAGGGAATGGAAATACCTTGGCCTCATCCGAGAGGCCCAAGCAGATTTCCAGCTTTCGGGAAGCCCGGCCCCATGACAGCCCCTTCTCTCTTTGGCTCAGTGGCATTCAGCCACATCCTGCTCAACCCTGCGTATTCCCAGTGACACTAAAGCTTCCAGATACGCATCATATGGAACGACGCGTGCTTCCCGGAGGAGCACAGTGGACCTTTTAACAATGGGCTTGGGGGCGCCGACCCCTGCAAAGTCAAAAATTCGCATATAACTTTTAACTCTAGTTGGCCCTTTGCATCCATGGATTCCATACCCGCGGTTGGTTGAATTTGTGGATGGGAAGCCCGTGGATACAAAGGACTGACTGTATTTATTGAAAAAAAAATCCCCCATAAGTGTATGTCACACAGATGAAAACCGAATTGTTCAGGTTCAACTGTACTTGTGTGTAAGGGTGACGACCTCCTATAAAAATGTCAATGATCCTAGCAAAACATTTCCTGTGTGACTGAGTCCTTGAAGATGTATGTGACCCTCTCTACCCCCAGCAACATCCCAACCCCGTCATCTTACTGCATGAACCTTTGGGCGCTGGACACCTGACCACAACCCTTCGTGCCAGGGCCAGCGGCCCGAGGAAGCCTTCTAGACTGCGGGGTCTACCCCACCCCCTCTGCTCTGTCCACGCCACGTGGTACTGGCCGCAACGTTCAGGGGCTTGCTTGTTTGTTTAATGAAATGTTAGATGTTGTCAGGACTCAGATTAGGGAACTAAATCTAGCTCACTGATACCTTGGCCTTGAAGAGTTCAGAAAAAAGAAAAGACTTCAATCCATTGCCTATGTATAATAATTGGGATTTTACATTAAAACTCCAGATTTAAGGTCTCCCTTTAAAAAAAAAAAAAAAATCAGATGATCTGGCGATGGTTGGCCCACATTCCTCTTTTACAACCATCAGCTGGAGCTGACTGGCTGCTGTAGATGGGACAAATATCTGGTTTACTAAGCTCCCCACCACTCCGTAATGTCGGTGGGAACCTGGGACCTGCAGCCACATATCCTTGGTCCTCCACGAACCAGCTACATGAGCTTGAGTAAGTTTCTAAACCTCTCGGTGCCCTAATTTTTCATCTGGAAAATGGGGACAGTAACAGCACCCTACCAGGTCAGTTAGGTTAAGCTAGGCTTGCTGTGGTTAAAAAAAAAAATCTCCAAGATCTTAATGAATGGAGTAAAAGTTTATTTCTCACTCATGCTCTGTGTCTACTGTGGGTGGGTGCAGGGGTGGGGGAGGACTGTGCTAATCACCGTGATGGCTCCGAGTCTCAGGGCAAAGGACACTTCATCTCGGCACAGGCCTCCGCCCTCAGTCTGGGGGCCGTGACGTCAGGGTGGGGGAGAGAATCGCAGACACACACTCACTCTTGAGACTTCCACTCAGAGGGGACACTCATGAAGCTTATTCCCGTCCCGCTGACCAGTGCAAGTCAACGGTCTTGCCTAACTTCCCAGAGGACAGGGATGGGCAACCCCAACACGCCCAAGGAGAAAGGGAAACCGAGGCGGATTCCCGGCAAGGCTTCAGGGCCCCTCTCTTCCTTGGGCGCCTGCTAGGCGAGGCCCTTCCCCAATTTTATATTTATTTGTAACTTTGTATACCTTTCCATTAAGAGGGTCCCCCGAATGGGATAAGCCTCAGGCCCTACAGAACCTGGATCTGTCTCTGCCAGAAACCTGTGCTGGGACCCCGATGACTCCCACGGCCTCGTGGGTTTGCTGTTAGGGTCAGTGAGCCAACTCCTGGCCTTCAGGACAGGGTCCAGCGCTGGTCTGCATTCCGTCCGAGCGGGACTCTATTATTATCAGGACAATAGTAAACACACAGTTCTGACTCATGCTGGATACAAAACCACACATAGACACACGCAGTTGCTTGCTGAGGAACTCCGGTCCATCAGGAGGTGATCATTAACCAACGTGGCAAGCTGCCATGGTAACACGGCTAGGTATAGTGTGTGTGTGGGGGGGGGGTTGTTTTGGGGGATTCTTGAATGGAAAGTCAGGGCACCTGTGGCCTTGAAGAAGGCCATTTTCTGGACTTCCCCTGTGTCCATGCGAGGTATGGTCCTAGATGATGTTCCCCCCCATGATGCTAAGTTGGGGCCCCTTGAAGGGGTGCAGGCAGGAATGCTGATTGTGGCAAAGAAAGCGGATTAACCGTGCAGGCAGCCCCACCTCTGCAAACCACCGCCTGGGAGGTCGGCCTGCAGACACAGGCCCGAGTGTCCTTGCCCCTCGTCATCCAAACAGGGCTTCCCAGCAGGGCACCTCCTGGGGCTGCCCCGCACCCTGTCGCTGCTCGCAGCCATGGGTCCTTCTCTGGGCTGAGACCAGAGGTGAGCGAAAGGACCTCTCTGACGAAGCAGATGGACTCTTTGCCCGACGTGTCCTTCTCTGAATTTTTCCCCACCCTCTTTTGCAAGTCTCCAAATGCTCACGTTTTTCCTACTGGAAAGCAAGAGAGAGGAGAGACCTCTCCCCTCAACCAAGTCACAAAAAGAGACCTGTTCTAGTCACCTCACCTCCGTTTTACCTGAGTGTCTTGGCAAGTCCCTCAATCTCCCTAGTCTACTTGCTCACCTGTCCACATGGAGACACCTGTCCCCCATACCTGAGCGTGGCTGGCCCGCCCCAGTGACGGAGTTTTCTGTTACATGTAAAACACCTTATAAATGCGGTGGGGTCAGGAAGACAGCACCACAACTAATCCAGCACGAATTTATTTTTTATTGCTGTATAGCGAATTGCCACAAACTTAGTGGCTTAAAATAACACCCATTTATCATCTCAGTTCCATGGATCAGAAGTCGGCTGGCTCACCTGGTTCTCCACGCAGAATGCGACAGGCCAACATCAAGGCGTTGGCCAGCTCAGCTCTTCCTGGGGGCTCCTGGCAGAATCTGCCTCCAGGTTCACGCAGGTCGTTTGGGTGCGGGTCTGACGTCCGCATTTCTCTGCTGGCTGTCGCTGGGGCTGCTCTCTGCTTCCCCAGGCCGCTCACCTTCCTTCTCATGGGTCCTTCCCGCCCTCGGAGGCAGAGCTTGAACCCTTCTCACTCTTTCCATCATGGGCTCGACTGATTAGGTGAGACCCACCTGGGTAATCTCCGTGCCCAGGGTCAGCTACTTCACTTTGCATCTGCAAACCCCTCACAGCAGTATCCACACAAGGGTTTGACTGAATAAATAACCAGAAGGAGATCCTGGAAAGAGGGGAGCATTTCTAGAATTTTGCCCGCCACACGGTGAGCCTTAAACGCCATTTCACAGGGGTAAGATGATGGTAGGCTTTCCTCAAAGATAGCCGATGAGTCGAGGAAATGCCAAGGTAAACAGAGTGAAGCCAGTGTTGTTGGAGAGCTGTCCCCTTCAGGCCACATCAGAACCATGGGTAGGTCCCTGTGACCCTTCCAGGTGTACCTTTCCCAAACGTTGTATCCTTTTCTGCCAGAAAACCTGTTATTATTCCTTATGACCCAGTTTACAATAGAATTTTCAAAAAATATATTTTTTTAAATTTAGCTATTTGTATGGCAGCCAAAGACCCAGGATGATATATACAGGGCGGGGCAAAGGTAGGTTTACCGCTGTTGGTATGGAAAATAATACAATACTTAATAAGTAATAACACAAGAATAAACTCTGTGTTTCGAATACACACAACTGTAAGCCTACTTTTGCCCCACCTGGTATAGAAAATTCCCTCTATTATTAATTGTCACTTTCTAGAGAATGGTGGCCTGATGGTTATTGGTGGACTCATTACCTCCAAGCGCCTCTAAGGCACAGTCTCAGATGACCAGGAACCAGAAGGAGTTGACTCTGTGGTCATCCGAGGGGCCTCCACGCCCCGTCCTCCAAGGGTGAGGTCCACGTGTTGTGCCGACCCTGACAACCCAAGACGCCCGCAATTTCCCTCATCTAACGGTGCTCACTGCCTCGGACACCTTCCCTGGCTACTGAACAATTTGCCTTCGGTTAAGCCAGAAAGGCTGGCGTGAGGGCCACAGCGATGAGGGCCGACGGCGGGACACAGAGTGTAGCCGTCTGCCGGGATCGTCACCTGTCCGTCGCGCTTCTGGTCGCGGCTTCTCTGACCACATCGTGAAGCAGAGAGGATTGCTGCTTCTCAGAAGGCGCGTCCCCAGCAGGCAGCCCTGTCCCCTGCTGCCCTTGTCCCCTCCCTGGTGCAGGCCTGCCACCCCCTCAGCTCAGGATGGACCTGTGGCCACCCCGATCGAACCTGCGTACGCACTTGCAACAGGAAATTGGCGCAACTTTCACATGATCTCCCCTGACACCAACTCCAAAACCGTCTTTGTTTTCAGTCCCTTCAGCCGTGACCCTGTGCTTGATTTCAAACTGTGCTTTGTGTTCCCTCTAAGGACCCCCAGCCACCTTTTGGGTAAATAGTATGTTCTGGACATTCTAATAAATTGCAACTTTGGATGGAAGGTTGCTCTTGCTGGAGGCGAGTGATTAAACATTTAAATAGCGCAGCAAACTTACTTACCGGGAAAAAAAGGGGAGCAATTTTAGCCTCTCTGCTTATTGCTGGAGTCCAGTGTCTGTCACAGATTTTTGAAGCCCAAATTTGACTTTGGACCACCTCAGGAGGTCTCTGTAACGCCCCCGCGGACAGCCCAGGGTTTGCCCGCACTTGTCTAACCGCCCAGTTCAATATCGCCCCGGCGCCGGAAGGTTTTAATCCAGATATTAAATATGTCCACCCCGTCGCCTCAGTGGGGGCGTGCGCTGTGCTCCTTCCTCTGGGCCTTCCAGGCTATTTGCTGCTGACACACACTATTAAAACTAAACCTACCCCGAGGAACTAGTCATTTTCCACGGTATTAGGACTAATGTTATCGTTTAAGTCGCTGTGGAGATTTGCCAACCACGGAGGCCCAGATAACAGTGGGAGCACGATCGCGGGAGATAATCGGCGCAGAAAGGCTCTCCTCGTGGGCAGGATGGCGGTTAGATGCTTATGTGAGACTCAGGCAATCGAACGTCCATCGACGCCGTCAAGAGGCTAAAACCGGCTGTGCCACGATAAAGGATCAGTTCACTTCTGGGGCCTGGGGGGACTAGGGGTGAAAGAGCCCCGGAATCTGTGTGGGGAGCTGGGGAACGAGAGTGAAGGGAAGGGAGGGACAGAAGACCCACCTGAGCCCCACTGCCCTCTTTCACGAACATGCCAGGCCCTGGCGTACGCCGGCTGTAACCTGCACCATCACCTTGTAAAAGGAGGTCTTTTTATGCCATTTTAGAGAGGAGACAAGCTGAAGTTCGGCACGTTTTCTTACACTGACGTTCAAACAAGGTCACTGCTGGGACAGAGCAGAATGAGACCTGAGTGTGGTTCTGGTGCCGAAGGCCACTGGCCGGCCCTGGGCAATGTTGTCAAGTGCGGTCCTCACTATCTGCAGAGAGACCAGGACTCTGACAGCTGTCGCTGCTCCACCCACAGGACAGACAGATAGTTTGTGATGTAATTCAGCATCTGCTCGCCCACGGGTTCAGGCGGCCAATACATCTCTCTCAAGCGTCTGCGGTGCACTAGGCCCTGTGCCAGGCACAGAGCTCTCAGGAATGAGAACAGCTAGGTCCCTCCGCAGCAACGAAGCCGGAGGCCCCTGCGGGCACCCGATGGCTCCGTGGGGGTGGACGCCCGCCCGAGCCCTGCACAGCCTGGTCAGAGTGGGTGCAGTGTGGCTGCCCACACAGGTGGGCGGCCCTTCTGATAAACCGCCCGGGGTCATGGGCCTCATCACCCTCATCGGACCTAGAGTTTTACAAATGAGACGGCCCCTCCCATCAGGCCTGGGGCTCCCCAAAGATGCAGAGACGGTTCCTCCACAAACAAAACCGGCACCTGCTGTTGACTGTTACACAACGCCATGTTTGATCCCCTAGCAGCTTAGGGAAGGAGGCATTACCCGCCCATTTTACAGACGAGGCAGCTGAGGTTCAGAGAGGCAGAGTGGTCTGCCCGAGATCACGTCGATGGAGTTCTGTAGTGAAGTGAAGACACCAGGCCTGATCCTTGACTCGCTCTTCACCCTCCCTCGAACTCATTACAAAGGAAAACATTACCCGACAGCTTACAGCTGGCCACGCCCTTTGAGACAGGCGCAGTTCCTATGCCCATCTGAGGGTGAGCGAGCCCAGGCAGAGAGGCGAGTCACCTGCCCAAGCTCACACCACCAGTAAAAGGCAACTAACACCCAACCCCTGCCTCCTGACATCAAACTTCCAGGCCCTCCTCGTAGGGTGGTTCTCTTTGAGGGGAAAAAAACCAAAACTTGTCTTAACAAGGGTTTGTCAGGTGGCTGTGGTCATGGTGCTATCCCTCTGGGTGCTGAGAGCGTTCGTTCTCTTCTTGTCTCTCTTTCCCTCACTTGCCTCTCAGATGCTGGGACCCCTGCAGCCTCGTAAGACCTGGGGCTATTGGAAGAGCCTCTTCAGAAAAGTATGGGAGCCTATTTTTATTTTTAAACGGAAAACAATTTGCATGAGGGCTCCGGCAGCGCCGAGAAGGGGGTGGAGAGAGGGCTGCAGAGCTGGTCCGGGGAAGGAGTGGCAGTGCCCGCGGGTCTCTGGCTCAGCCGCACAGCTGTCCAGTGGGACCTGGCAAAGCCACGCTTGTCTCGCTGCTAGTCGCTTGTACCTGCTGCATTTGCATGTACGTCTGATATCTGTTATCCTAATTATATCTGTTTCCCCAGGTACAGACAGGCATCCCCAAGTCGGCACCCACGAGCAGACCGCGGGCCTCTGCAGCTGTGTTTTGATTAGCTGGGAAGGCTCTCTGGCACCAGAGAACTGAAATCACCTTGCAGGGTATGACAAACGCAGCCAAGCGTCTCCAAAGTGGAAATCAGAGGTTTCTCCAAGGAAGGAGTGAGAGCGACCACAAAGAATTAAAGGGAGAATAGCCTTTAATGGTTTCCACTGTGACAACTCAGTGGCCTGAAAGCTTGCGCCCATCGGGGTGCATGGCCCAGAGCTCTACTCTGGCCTGGACCCCCTCCCCCACACATGCTTCTGGGAGGGGAGGGTGGCAATGAGACCTGGGGGGGGGAGGCGGGAGCCCAGCCACGATTTTTCCAGGGAGAGGATGGTTGGAGGAGGGGGTATTGTGTGGATCAGGATACATCCCTACCTGTCTCAAATGGTTTGCAAAGGATATGCAAATCATTACGCAAATGCCCAGAGCCCTCTTAGACCCTGAGGCTCAGGGACTCTACGCTTAGGTGACAGAAGACACGAAGGTATCCCCAGGTTCTCGTGCTCCCACCAGGGACCCCATGCACACCCTCTCCAGGCCTCCTTGGGAGGGTGGTGCCCGTCACAGGGACAGTGTGTGAGTCAGTACCTTAGGTGCTATGTGATGAATCCTTTGTAATACATGGCACATGCCCCTAAGTCCTCTCCTATTTGACCCTTGGCAGCTCCATCTGGGCACCGCAACAGGTTTAATGACCCCAACCAACTGTCCTGAGCCACAGCATCAATGGGCTTGCCTAAGGCCAAGAGCCCAGCTGCCAGAACCAGCCTGGAGCCCAGGGGCCCTGACTTGAGTCCGGTGCTGTTTAGTCTGCATTTTCCTGATTAAAATATTGCACATGCAGAACGGTGCAGGGCTGGAGAGGCAAGGGACATCAGGAGAGGGGACTCTCAGCCCCCCTTCCACACGTGGCAGGATTCTCACTGGAAGGACGTCTGAGGGGTCGCAGGGCTGGGTGGATGGAACATCCTCTTCGGGTGATCACGATGTGTTCCCAGGTACGACGTCCGGCTGAGAGCTCCTCATTCATTCTTTTCCTCACAAATGCTTACTGAGGACCTACTATACGCCGGGCCTTGTTCAATGCAGCTTATGTTCAGCTGGAGGCAGACAAGTATCGGTTGTGCTAAGGGCCATGACAAACAGAAGGCAGGCGGGCTGAGACCAGGCTCTCTGGGGAAGGGCGTCGGAGCCCAGACCCCTCATGTGGCTTGAGCCAGCCTTTCAAGAGCTGAGGGGAGAGCCTTGTGTCTGTCAGGGGCACAAGAGTCGCGTGGCCCAACATGGCAGAGGCTCGACACAACACAGCAGGGGCGACAGGGCAGGGGAGCGACAGGGCAGGGGCGAGACAGGGCAGAGGTTCAAGAGCAGAAAAGGCTGCGTTTGAAAACCAGAAAGGAGGTGGGCCTGGCTGGAGCAAGGCTGCTGAGGGCAGAGGGACGAGATGAGTTTGGAAAGGAAAGGAGGCAGGGACCCAAGCAGGGCCTCGGAGGGTTTTTTAGGCAGCCTTTATGCTATCCCCAAACTTGTGGATTAAGTGTTGTTTCTTCGTTAAATGGATTGAAATAGCACAGCATGTATTGTGCAGTAGCTCCTAGCCGATGGAATCTTAAATGGAAGGAAGAGCCGCTCGGTGGGTAGGAGCTTAGTGTTGGGAGGAGGAGAATTCAGAGAGCAAATCCAGCACTGCCTGTGGGCGCCTGTGAGACAGGGGAATTCACCCCACCTCTGGGGTCACGAATGTTACTGTGGTGGTTGATTTGCCAACTTGGGCTCTCTCGAATCCAGTCACCCCCATTCATAACTCTTTTGGGGGGTCCTCAAAGGTGTGTACTCTTGGAAGACAGAGCTTTCCTGGCATTACTGATGCTTAACAGACAAGATCTTTCTTTTTCCAGTCGCATGGCGGGTCTTGATGTAAACTCAACAAATCCAGACCGCGCGACTCTCGGGCATGGAGCAGCAGAGGTGGCCTGCAGAACAGCCCTCCTGCCGCCTGGCCTCCGGGGTCCACAGCCCTGTGTTCCAGCCTCTGACCATCACTACGAGGCCCAATGGCCTCCTGAGTCGCAACCGTTATCAGTTGAGCGGAAGCGCTCGATGTCTTTCCAATAAACCGCTCCTCTTGAACAGCGGGATGGCTTCGGTTGCTTGCAGCCAAGGAGGCTGCGAGATGAAAGGGGCCCTGTGTCCGCTGCTGCGGGGCTGAGCGAAGATGGCTCTTGTACAGCAGCACCTCACTGAATGCCTGGCTCAGTACATGTCAGCTCTCGAGATTATTACAGACTCAGATGGCCGCCATAAAGGACGGTCTGGGTTCAACACAAGGTGGTGATTGACCAAAAAGGGTTCACAGACTCCTCGCTGCCGAGCTGGCAGCTTGCCCTCCGCGCAGGCCCTGGCTGCCCGGGTCTCCCGCTCGCCACGTTCACCAGGAGTTGGCATCACTGGGTGAACACAACAGAACGAAGGCACAGTCCCCCCAAAATCACACCAAACAAACAAGCGCACTGAGTGATCATCTTGGCGGCAAATTCTCCTCCGTAAGCGTGGTTTGCTGGACCCAACGTGCAAGTCACTTTATGTCCAGAGACACAAGCCAAGCAGTGGCATGAAGAAGACAAAGCAGTGAAGGGACAGGGGCTCAGGGGCAGGGGTCCACGGCCTGCTCTGGAGCTCGGGCAGCCACCTCGGGGACCTGTCCCGCCGGCACCCCGCCTGGCCGCTCCACTGCCGAGCTCACTGAGGGGGGGTGCGCCTGCTTCCAGGGAGATGGTGAGGCCTGCGGCTGCTCTTTGTAATTTGGTACATTTCGGACACCAAGTGACCACTGCCATCAACATCACCACCACCAGCATCTTTTTCTCCCTCCTAACGTGCACTGAGCTCTCGGTAAAGCCCGGGGATGGGCTTCACGTTTTGCACCATTAGGGCACTTCATCCTTACAGCCGCCCTGTCAGGTCGGGCACTACCACTGTCTTGAATAAACTGGTGCTTAGAGAGCCTGAGTGACGTGTCCACGGTCATGAAGCTAACCTGTGCCCCGCAGGTTTGGCCAGGAGCTTAACTGCTCGGTTCTGCCCTGGCCAGCACCCCAGGAAATCCCTCTCCCCGCACACACAGGCTCACGCACACGCGACTTGCATCTCAGCCTCGTTCTGAGCAGACTTTGCTCTGCGGCCTTCACAGCCACAGCGCCCAACGTTTGCTAACACGCCTTCGTGTTTTTATTTGGAAGATGAGTTTTATGCCCAGGCTGGGGCTGGCGTCGGATCCCACCTCTTCTACATTATAAACTCTAATGTACATGCCATAAAAATGTCCCTTCGGTGCTTATGGAAATATATTGATCCAGCCATTTAATCCCACACGCGAAGTCAGAGGGTTGGATACACACGCTTTTCTGCAAGTGTGGCCTCCAGGCTTCTGGGCTTGTAAATCTCCCCTCGTACACCCGTGCTGGGGGTTGGGGGGACAGTAAGGAAAGGATTATTTATGAATGGGATTCTCAGGCGTTCTGCCCCTGATTAATTGCTTTCGGTCCTATTTAATGGAGGTCCAATGTGTCAATGGCGGGAAAATGAATCATAGCCACGCCAGGTCCATGAGGAGCAGACATCAGCAGAGGCTCACATCTTTCCAAACAGTCACTGTAGGGACAGGCCTGGGTTGTCTCTGTGGGGCACAGAAAGGTGACATAAAGGGGAGGAGCCATGAGGACAGTTATGTACACGGTCACCCTGGGGGTGGCCGGAGCCCCCAGCATCACAGGGCTGGGGCTGCACCGTGGCCCTGACTTCTTCATTCCTCTTCCCTAGCTCCAGAGAGGCGGGAGCCCAGCCGATCAATAAGACTCGGGGACAGAGGAGTCTGCAGCTCAGCCATTTCTCAGGCCCGACACTGGGGCACCTCTCACTAGTAGGGGCAGCCAGAGACGGAACCGAGGCTCATCCCACTGCACGCCTGTGTGCTGTGTGCCCCCCTCTCATGAACACCCCCCCACAAGCTGGCAGCAAAGAAACCATTTCCAGGAGGCAGCATGCTGCCCGCCGGCCACCTGCCCGCCCCCTTCCCAATCGACATGTCCTTGTCATTGGGAAGATCTTCCCAGGCTCGCTGGTGCTGGCCCGGCCACCTCCCAGGACCCCACATTTGATTGCTGGGTGTTGCTGAGAGAGCAGATGTCACGGGGATGCTGCTGAGGGGCTGTGGTAACTCCCGGCTCCAGGGGGGTGTGGCGGAGACCCACCTGCTGTCAATCACGTTGCTCCAGGGAGGCCACACACATTAGCCTTCCTCATTTTTTGGAGAGGAAAAGGCATTATTCTGGCAATTTTACCTGTGAATATTCTACCGTCTCTAACCTGACACTGGAGTACAAGAGCCTCATTAGGTTGATTTCCTAACTTTTGAGGCTCAAAGCCCCTTAATGCTATGGCTTCAAGCTGAGGCCGGGGAGAGCTCCCCTGCCATTCTCCACCCCCCCCCCCCCCACACACACACCCTCCAGTAAGGACATCGTGGTGGGCGAGTCTGTTTCCCAGTCAACCCGTGCAAGGAGGGAGGGGACACAGGGCCCAGGTGGGTGCTGTGCCACCTGCTTCACCACTAGACCCCAGAGCCCTTGGCCACGGCTCGCCCTGCCCTGACCGAGACCAGGATCCACCCGGAATGCGGACGCAGCATCCAAACTTGTTGTTTTTTATTTCAAAGGAAGGAGAAGAAGAGGAGAGGAGAGGAGAAAGCGTGTTAGGAAACCAGTATGCAGCCCAGCCTTGATTACGCTCACTGACGTGTGAGAAGCACTAAGCTATGGCTGTTCCTAACCTTGTGCACAGAGACAACTGTAGCATCTGTGTGCCTCGGAGGCAACAGCCCTGGGGGGCTCTGGCTGCCCCGTCCCATCCCACTGCCCCGAGCACTGGGGGAGCTAATAGCTCACAGCACCCCCCTCCCCCCGGTGGCCACACTGGCTGCGAGGTTCTGCACTACTCCAGGGCTGTTCAAACTGTGGCCCTCGGACTGGACCCACCTGTGAACTGCTTATCAGTCTGCAACACCATAGCGAGAGAAAATGAGAGTCAGCATCTAGAAGCTACCAGGGCTGTTTGCCAGGATAATTTGAAGTTTGCTGACTCTGTAACACGATTTGGAGCTTAGATGTTGTGTGACTTGGTTTTCTATTCCATTTTCTCTAGTAATATATATTTATTGCATCCTACAAAGGTATTGGACCATGACCGACTAGGAGAGGGGGGATAAGACGGTCCTTTTACGGCATTGCAACATGATCGTCCGGTCAGTAACCCAGGAGTCAGTTTGGGGTTCTGAGTCGCGTTAGTCCAGCCGCAGACCCTGAACTCCACCTGGATGTGCCTGGCATGGGGGCTGTGACCTTCTCTTTCGCCACCTACAGGGCCTCTAATTCTGAAACTAGGTTAGTACCTGGCACTGAAAGGACTTTTTGTTTCTGGGTAGAATGATGGAAACATAAAGAAAACCGTGGAAACACAGGAAAACCTTATGTGTTTTCCAGGGTCAATGTAGGTGGCTCCACGCCAATCCCAGGCCCACTCTCACCCAAGCCAATACTTATCCCAATGTGATCAAATGTGGTCAAGCCTCTGAGAACTTTTAGGGTTCAGGCATCTAGATATAACAGTAGCAATTTCCATTTTCTTTAAATTCCTATCTATAACATCCATTTCCAGCATTTTTTGAAATGAGGAACCTAATTTTTCAACTTTGTTGAGAGGTAATTGAAGTAAACCGATCTCCTATATGTCAAGTGTTCAATGAGCTCAGCTTTGAACTATGTGTATATAACTTGAAACCATCATTACAATCAAGATAACAAACATTTCTGTTACCCCCAAAGGTTTCCTGTGCCTCTTAACGATCACTCCTTCCCTCCCCCCTCTGTCCACAGACAATCATTAGATCACTAATGTGCTTTCTGTCACTCTAGAATAGTTTACATTTTCTAGGGTTTTATACAGGGTGGGGCAAAAGTAGGCTCATGGCTGTTGGTCCAGGCGCAGACCCTGAACTCCATCTGGATGTGCCTGTCCGGGGGGCTGTGACCTTCTCTTTATTTGTTCGTATGGAAAATAATACAATAATAAATAATAATGTAAGAATAAACTCTGTGATTTGTGTACTCACAACTATAAACCTACTTTTGCCCACCTTGTATACATGGAATGAAAACAAAATATACTTTTGGTTCTGGCTTCTTTCACTCAGTGTAATACTTTAAGATTCATCCACATCATTGCAAGAATCAGTAGTTTGTTCCTTTTTTAGGGCTGAGTAGTATTCCAGTGCCAGGACCATCCACACTGTGCTTTATCCATTTGATTGAGAAAACCAGTTTTTAAAAGAGGAAAATTGATTTCCCTCACCCCCCCGAAAGTATCACAACAAGGTGGGATGGAGGAAGGGAAGAGATAAAAACAGAGCAAATTCACTCAAACCTGTTCCTTCCTTGGCACCTTTGCGCATGCCCTTTCCTCAGCCTGGAGTGCTCATGTCCCCAAATCTTGGCAGGGCCGATGCCTCGTCACTCACATCTTGGAGGTCACCTCCGCAGAGGCCTACCCTCACCCCACTAATATTCCTTCTTGTGCCTCCATCCAAGTCACTCTCCATCAATTCACAGTTTTAACTTCCCTAAAGTACCCACCATTCCTGAATTTATTGAACTTTTTGTTATGTATATGTCTTTCACCAGAAAACCAAGGATCCTGTCTGTCTCGTTCACCATTATAACCTTCACGCCTAAAATATGGACTGGCACAGAGCAGGTGCTCAATAAATGTTGGTAAATAGATGTGTAAGTGAATGGATTAAGGAGAAGGTGAAGGGTCACTGTAGGTTGAACTGTATTTTGTAAAGTTATAAAACCTTTGGTTTTGAAAAATCTCAGAACTCCGTGATCTAGTGAGAGCATTTGGGAGGCCACCCATCAACACTGGGGGCTACTCCAAGATCAACTCAGAAGCCAGGAGGAGAACAGGCAAAGCCGCCAAGACTTGGAAACCTGTTTAATGTGATGGAGAGAAACCAGCCCGGGCTCTCCCCACTGCCCCGGCTGCTCCCGAGCTCCTACAAATCATTTGAAATGCTACATCATGTTTAAATCCCCCTGATTGTGACCACCGGGAACGATGAAGGACACTCATGCATAATTTACATACTGCCAGGCTCCTAAGAGCCTCTAAACGAAGCCCCCGGAGGCCCTTGGGCACTATTTTTGAGGGGAAGGACACCAAGTGACAGATTAACTCGAGTCTGCTCCCTCCACACGTGGGGAAAGAAGCCTCACCCTCCACTCGCTGACATCTGCAAACATCTTCTTTCCCCAGTGAGAATGTGGAGAGCAACTTTATTTATAATAACCAGAGCCTGGAAACAATACACCTGTCCATCCGTGGGTGAGCGGATAGTCTGACTGCAGAACAGGCACACGATTCAATATTCCGCAGCAATAAAGAGCGAACACCTCAAACGGCATGTGCTGTCAGCGGCTCCCGAGGAAGCCTTTCTCACATCCAGAGCCGCACGTGCGCGGCTTCCCTGTGCACAGCTCCTCCGCCGACAGGTATTGTTGCTCAGACTTACATTCTTTTTCCAGATTCTGACCATAAAAAGTGTTTTAATCTCAAAGCTCAAGGCTGGGGGGGGGGGGGGGGTTGCTGTTTGCAAGAGCACTTTGCAATCTGCCAGTAAATGTGAAATTATATTTGGTCGCAGTGTGGTTCTAATACTAATCCCGAGTTGGCCGGTGCAACAGCCGTTAGAGGGTCTGAATCCAAAATAGACACACACCTGGGAGGGCGGGACAGGCTGACAGGAGGATTTTTATGCCCAGCAATAGACTGGGCTACAGGATGCTCTATTGTAATGACCATGGTTAATTTTTAGAACCTGACAAAAAAAGGAAAGCAAAGAAGCTAGCCAAGTAAGGCCTACGCTAACACTGTCCAGAGTTTACACCTTTCTAGGAGCCCCAGGAAAAACAGCACCTGTTTTAACATTTTGTTTTCTGCACAACTCAGAAGAGTCTACACAATTTAAAAAAAAGAAAAATCTGAGCCAAATAAAACCACCAGGGGAACACAGGCTGGCACCTAAGCAACAGGCCACGGGCACGTCCACCAGAGCTCCTGAACCTTCCTGAAGCATGAAGGACCCGCATGCACGGTCGGGCTTGGGTTCCTGTACAACCCGCCTTATTTTCAATGTTCTTTACTAGTCGGGACTTCCTGTCAGAACGTTAGCGATCCCGTGAGACCGAGCCCTGCTCTGACCCCGGCTCCCATGCTGTTCTGCTCACCCCCACCCCGGAGCCAGGCAGCAACACAGCCCTAGGAGGCGATCTGCTCGACTCACCGCCCGCCAACAAGGAAAGGAGCCGCGGGTTGGCTTCGCAGCTGGGCGCCACGCTCAGAGCACATGGCTCTGAGGACAGTGAGTGAGTAGCTGGATGGGCGGGTGGACAAATGGACAGACAGACAGGTAATGATATTTTAACCATATTGTATCAATTCATTCTCACAACCCTCTGAAGTAGTAGCAATAATAGTTAACACTTATATTGTACTAACTGCATGCCAGCCACTATTCCAAATTCTGCATACATGCTAACTCTTCTAACCCGTAAGAGCTCTGTGACACAAGCAGTGTAATTACCTCCATTTACCAGATGAAGAAAGTCTTGGAGGCGTGTGGAGGTCACGCTGCTGGGGAGAGGCACAGCCAGCACTACGCTTCCTCTCCGTCAGCTACACTTTATGAACAGGACGCAGAGGACAGCGATGCTAATTGGACCAAGGCTCCCCCTTCGTGGGTGCCCAGCTAGGACTGTGTCCCCAGCACGCCGTTAACGGCAGAGCCAGGACGTGAACCCAAGAGCCTGACTCCAAGGCTCAAGCAGGAAACGTGGACGAGCGCCGGGCCGCGGCCAGTATTTGAGATCAGTAACGCAGAGGGCGGAGGGGGCTGAGGCCAGGCCGGTTTTCTCAGGACTGTTCTCCGCAAACTGGAGGTTCTGAGGAGCCCGTGAAAGGAAGAGAAAATAATAACCAACTTGGAAAATGGGGCTCTACCCCAAACGCTCCTGAAATCATTTTGTTTTGTTTAGAGAAGGAGAGATTCGCTGGCATCTTTCCAGTTCCAGTCCTGGGCAAAGGCCACAGCAAGTCCCGAGCCACGTGCTAAGCAAACGTTACCTCGATTCCAGCCTGAGCAAAGTTCCGAGCAAGGCTCCTCGGCGATTTTACTACAAAATATGTCAGAGAGGCTCGGGTGGGGGGGGACCCAGGATGAAAGAGTGGAGGCCGGGAGAGAATGAGAATTATAAATGAGGAGAGGAAGAAAAAGTGGCAGCTAGTTCCTGACACTAGTGTGTGGGTGTTGATGGTTTCAGGATTACGGCGTGAGAGAGAACTGCTTCTGTTTCGAGAAGGCAGGAGAGAAAGCGGGGAGACGCAGGTACGTAACTGGGAAACGTTAGCTCCTTAAATTTAAAAGTCCACGTGAAGCTGGATATTAAGTTGGAGAGAACCGTGCCGTTCCTGTGGCTGGACAATGAAAACTGAGAGAAAGAAATGACAGTGCAGTAATGCAGAAGACCGCGGAGCTGGAAAAGGAAGGAGAGCTGGGGAGCTGACCCCCCCTTCCTATTTCTCACATATGAGCTGAAAAGGGTGCAGGTTTGAAAGGCACGGGATCCATGAGCTGAAGTCGGCTGTGGGGACAGGGTTGTGGGGACAACTCTGACTCCAACAGCAGCCCCAGGAAGAAACATCCCTCCCTCTGCGCAAACACGTTCTCAGTAGACAGAAACCCAGAGCAATGTTCCCCGTGAAAGTCATAGTGCAGCACATTACCAGTCACGGGAGCGACAGGCAGGCCTTGCTCACAGGCTGGCAGCCAGGCAAGAGCAAGGACCCCAGGATGGTCCTGAAATCAGACCTGGCCCTTTGAATCCTACCAGACAGAACCTAAAGGTGCTTTCCCCGGAGAGCACAGACCGGGGGAAGCCCTCCCAGGCAAGGTCTCCCTGCACCCAAGCTTGTTATGAAACCAAGATACACGTTTCTTTGAGATGGTCTGATCTGTTCTTTTAAAAGGGGACGTTCTGCTAGAGAAACTGGCAGAGTATAATTTTTTAAAGTTTGTTGCAAGAAATATGCTGAATTAGTTCATCCAAGCTCCCAGTGGGAGGTCATTCCAGCGGCCCTCCTTTATGAATGAAAATGAGTTTCCCGGGCACACCCCCAAATGCACACAGCTCCGGGGCTCCACAGATCTTATCCCTCTCCCAACAAATGGCACATAAGAGCTAATCACTGTTAGCTGGGTCCCAAAGTCCTACTTCTTGAGAGTCCTCCTGCAGAGTGGGAATCTGTGAGCCTCCCGGGGTTTCTGGACGGCCCACTTACCACTAGTTCTAGAAAGTAGCTGCAGTCTGTTGCATGGTGATGATTTTTTTTTTTTCACGCTCAGAAAACCACAGAGGGATTTTAACCAAAAGGAGGCAAGGGTTTTCTTTTTATGAATTCGATTAGTCTTTTCCACTCTCGCTACCCCGAGGCGTTTCCCCCAGACGCCGCCCGGAGGCACCGTCGCAGGCCGCGCGCGGCGGGTTTCCGCGCGGGGCGCTCGAGGCGGACGGAGAGTGGAGACCGCGGACACGGCCACCCGCGGTCGCCAGCGTGGTCGGGCCCCAAATGCCCGCGTGGGGACGGCCCCGCAAGAGAAGGCAGCGAAGCCTGCCTCGCAGGCAGGCGGTGCGCGCCCCTGGGCTGGGACGCGAGCGGGTGTCACCAAGACCGCCCTCCGCTCCCATCTCCCGCCGGGGCCGGCGCCTGGGCTCCTGGTCCCAGCGCTGCCCCGGCGCCGGGCTGGAGATAGCCCTTGGCTCCGGGCGGGGAGCCCCCAGAAAGGGCGCCTGTGCGCCGCCGGGACCTGGTCGCTGGAGACGGAGCGCGCCCAGGGCGCACAGCGTGGACTCCGCGGGGGCCGGGCCGGGGGACCACGGCGCCTGCTCCCCCGGGCCCCAGGTTCGAAGCCTCTCCAGTGGCCCAGAAGAGGTTAGGAATTGGAGCGACAGCAGTTCGGTTAAGGAAGGAGTTTCTGAAACTCCCGGGAAAGCTGAGTCCCGGGGCTTGGAAAATAACCGAGCCTACCGAGGTCTCTCCGATCTGTCTTCGCCGTCTGTCATTCTTCCTACCCCAGCCCCCCCCCCAACAGCCCAACCCTAGGAAACAGCACTAAGGGCTAGGGTACTAACCGCCTCGACCCTTCCTCCCTCTTCCGCCCGCCCCCCTAACTTTCAGAGGAGAAAAATACAATAAACCCCGCGTGGTCAATGCGGGTGCACCCGGGCACCCCGTCCCAACGCGCGCCACCGCCTCCACCCCCGCCACCGCTCCGTCCCTCCCACCTCCGGGGAGGGGAGGGACTGGGAACCTGATCTCCGGGCTTCGGCCCCGAGCGTTTCCCATCAATAACGTCGATACCATCGAGGTGCCTCCGCCCCCGCCCCCGGGGCGCCGCGGCCGCCCGCTCGCCGGGCTCTGCTCGGCCTGAGAAAACGAAACCTCCTCGGCCGCCCTCCCGGCCTCGGCCGGGGCTCGGCGCGGCCCGGGGCTGGGGCTGCGGGCGCGAGGCTCGGGCCGGCCGCGCGCGGGGGTGCCCTTGGGCGCGGGGGGGCCCACACAACGCCCACGGAAAGAGGAGGGCCCGGGGCGCAGGCCAGGCCTCGTCCCAGGCTCCATCCCAGACCCCCGGGGTCAGACTGGGCCAGGATGAGATCTTTTTGCGGGTGGAAGAACCAGGCCTCCGAACGGGGAGACTCGATGTCCTCTCCCCTCTCCAGGGCCCGGGATGAAGCCGAGAGGCCCGGGAACCCGTCCGCTGGGAACTCCGCTGTGGCCCGCGGCCTTGGGGCGCAGTCCTTCGGCCCCACCAAGCTACCAAGGGCGCCCGAGGTCTGGGGACACCTGAGGGGACTTATTGGTAGAAAGGCTGGCATCGCGCCCCCGTCGTGTGAGTTCGCACGACGCGTAACCGGGCCGGGAGCGGTTCTTGCGGGCCCACGAGGTCACGACCCTGGCGCAGCCGCGGCCTCCCCTCGGGCCACCCCCACTCCCTAGTGAGGACCGGCCCCGGCCGCGTCAGGCCCTCTGGTTCCCGGGAACCGCAAGTCCGAACCCCGCCACCCCAGCTCCGCAGCAGCTGCTGGTCCCCGGGTGAGCGGGTCGCCCGCAGGGGCTCCGGCTGTGGCACCTCACTCGCACTCGCGGCCTTCCGACCTGCTCAAAAGTAAAAATCACCCCCCCCTCGGTCTCCGCTCCTATTAATTTAATTATTTCTGCGCCTCGCGGCGCGCGAAGCCTCCCTCGCGCCCTGACATCGCGGCGCCCGCGTCAGCGGACCGTGGAACTTGGGCCGGAGACAATGGCCGGTAACTGACGTCTTGCCGTCCGCAATAAAGACCAATTCTCCTCTCCCCGCCATTCCGACCATCCCTCCTCCCACCCCTCCCCCACCTCCCCTCTCCTCTCTCCGGGCCACAGAGCGAAAGAAAACAAACAAGAAATTAGCGGGGGATGCCGCGCTCGGAGCCAGACGCCCCCCTCCACGCCGTCGAGGCGGCGAAAGAACGAAAAACGCTCTTAAAGTTTGGATCCCCCCCAATCAGTGCGTCTCCGCTCGCCCATTTTAAATCAAACATCGCGAAGCTGCTGTTGCGTGCGCGTTCGTTTGGCTGTTTGTTTTGGGGGCAGGGAAAGCCCCCCCCTCCCCTTAATCACACGTAGAGCAAGGAGGGAACACGTGTGAAGCTGTTCCCGGGAGCTCCCCGCGGCGCACGCGGCGCTCCGCGGGCAGAAGTGTTTGCGGGATCGCCAGCGCCGCCCGGCTCCTGGCGCACCGGCCGCCCCGAGGCCGGGACTTTGGAGACGCCCAGATCGTTAGGGAGGGATGCGGGTGGCTCCCGACGCGGGGTCCTGGGAGGAACTACGTGCAAGCGCGGAAGGGCGCGTTGCTGTACCTGCGACGGTGCGGGCTGGTGGGCTCGGGAAGACCCCGGTGTGCGGGGTGGGGTGGGTGCGGGATTGACTCGCGCTCCCGCGCACTTTCCCGGGGTCTGGGGTAGGCGCGCGGCTGGCATCCCAGGAGCACGTAGATCCATCTCGGCTGAGGGATCTCTTTAAATATTCAGTGGGAAATCGTGGCATTGGAAGCACCACCTATGGAAACATTATTACGTTCATTCTTCAACATCAGCCCCACGGAAGGCTTCGTTCGTCTTTTTATCAAAACCTACTGTAACCAGCAGGACCTGGGGAGAAAGGGGGAGCGCGGGGGAGAGGGGTGGTGTGTGTGCGTGCGTGCGAGGGACCGAGCGAGGGCACAAGAGGGGAAGGGTGAGGGGCGCGGGAGAAAGGTGAGGAAACGGCGAACACGGAGAGAAGTTACGGCAGGAAAAACGGGGGGGTCGGCAGGGGGAAACAACGTTCACCCTCACACAAAGATTTAGACTTAAAAAAACACCACACACACCAAAAAAAAAAAAAAAACAGACCAAAGACGCTAAGAGAAAACGAGTCATTTGGGGGAGCGCGGTCAGGGTCCGGTGTACCCGAAACTCTTGTTGGGAAGACTGGTGCCCACTTCCAGCGAACCGGCTGTGGCGCTACCCAGACTCACGGTTGCTCAAGAATTGGGGCGTCCTTATGAGCCCTCTCCTTTCCCGATCTCGAGATAGGGTAGGGATTGTGTATCTGCACCCCCCCCCCCCCGCCTCCTCCCCATCTCTCAACCGAAGTTTAGTCTGTCCTTCGGGCGCAGGACTTCGGGAACCCTGGAGCAAGGAGACCCTGAGGCGCGAGGGGAAAGAGCTGGGCTGAGCCGAGGACTGAGCGTCAGGTTCGCGGGCACCCGAGCCCAGCGGCGGGAGTGCGGGGCCCGGGCTCCCGAATCGGGGCGCTGGGGCGTGGGTAAGCAGGCTGCCTCCGCGCCTGGGGAGACGGAGCTCGTTCGAAAAGTTTGGGTGCCGCGCTAGGCAAGTGCCGGAGGTGCAGGCGAGCTTCCGAGGGGCCAGACAGCTGCGGACAGGGACCCCCCCCCCCCACTCACTCCCGACTCAGAGCGGCCACCTCGTCGCCAGCAGCTGGGGCGCGGCCCCCTCCCCCAAGGCGGGGACCCCAGGGGTCCCGGGGACCCGTGTCGCCCAGGGCCCGGCCGGGCTGGGCCGCGCCGCCGCGCGCTGGGTCAGCGGCGGCCCCTCCCCTCCCCCCGGCTGGAGCTGAACTCGGATCCCAGGCGGGTCCCCGCTCTCCGCCCGCCCCGGGCTCGGCGGCGCCACCGCCGCCGCCGCCTCCCCGCGGAGTGACGCGCCCTGTAGCCAACCGGGGCAGCCGGGGGGCGGGGGGGAGTTCGGGAGGGTTCCTGGGCGGAGCCGGGCCGCCCCTTATCCCACGGGCTCGGGGCTGCCTCTCCCGAAAACTTCAGCCCTAATTGTCCTGGGAATGTCCGAGGTAGAGAAAGGGACCGAGGGCGCGAGCGAGAGGCTGGAGGATCGGGGCCTCTGGAGGAGAATCGGGGTGCCGGGAGAGCTGCCCCTCCCCCCAAGCCCCCAAACCCATCACGTTCCCAAACCTTTCCAGGGTCCTCTTCTCCGCACCCCCGCGAGCCCGGGATCCAGGGGCTGGAGAGCTCGGGGCGGAGGAGCGCCGAGCGGGCGGCGAGCGGGCGGGAGGCCGGGCGCGGAGGGAGGGAGGCGGACCGGCGTGGGGCTGGCTCTTCCCCACTCGCTTATTTTTTTTATGGGGGTGGGGGTGGGCTGCTTTCTGGTAGCTCTTAAAGAAACGAAGAAACACTCACGAAACGGGACTTCCTCCCCCCATCCCGCCACGGGACTCCCTCCCCCCGCGAGCCGGCGCGCCTAGCGCCCGAGTTGGGAAGTTCTGCGCGCCCGCCGCGCGGGTCCCAGCCCCCGCCGCCAGGCCCCACCCCCGCCCCGAGGCTTCGTTCCGGGGAGGGCATGCTAATTTGGGTCGGCCCAGCCCGGGAGGGGGCGGGGGAGGGGGCGCGAGCCAGGGCGCCGGGGGCGCGGAGGCGAGGCGGGGAGGCCGGCCCCCGGCGGCCGGGCCGCGGAGTCCCCGGCGGTCGCGGGGAGGGTTAACCGAGAGCCGGGCGGCGCGGCGCGCAGAGCCAGCCCCGCGGCCGGCTTATTGGGCCAGCGCGCGGAGAGACAGGGGTCTGCAGCAAATCACGAACTAATTGATTAAGGCGAGCGGGTTTGAATAGCGCTGGCCCGGTGCCAATCGCCTTTCAAAGAGCCCCTCTATGATTAATCGCAATGCATTATTGATAATCATAATTATAGCAGGACACATGCGCGCTGCGCCCGGGGCCGGGGAGCCGGGGAGGGGGCGGGCGGGCCGGCGGGCGGGGGGAGCCGCCGCCGCCGCCGCCGCTCGATTTCCGTAATTTTGAGAAGATTTTTTTTAGTAATTTTTTATTCTGCCCCAGCTGATGTTTGAGCCAGCATGTCGCGGAGGAAGCAAGCGAAGCCTCAACATTTCCAATCCGACCCCGAAGTGGCCTCGCTCCCCCGGCGAGATGGTGAGTGCTCCGGCCCGCGCCGTGGACACACACGCGCGCACACACACGCGCTCACACTCACGCACACCCGGACCCACGCACACGCGGCGGGGCCCCGCGCCCGCCGCCCCCGCGGCCCCGCTCGCCCGGGCGGCTCGGCGCTTCTCGGTTTCCTTTCTGGTGTCCGGCCCGCCTTCCCCGCTCCCGCCGCCGCGCGGAGGGCAGACCCTCCCCCGGCAGGACCTTCCCGGAGCCGCCGGGTCCTCCCGGGGGAGGAGAGCGGGCGCGCCGCCTCGCTCCTGCGTCCCCGCGTTTCCCGGGAGCGGGGCCGCCACCCGCCGGGCGGCCGCCAGGGGCCGGGCGTCCCGCGGGGCGCGGGGCCGGGCGGAGGCCCTCGGCACCGGCTGCGCGGGGCTCCCGCGCTCCCCGCGCGCGCCCGGGGCCCCCGGCCGGGCCTCCGCCGCCGGGCCCTGCTGCCGGCGGGAAGAAAGTTGACTGCGTGCCGCGCGCCGGACCCGAGCTGGGGACTCCCCGCGCACCCCCCGCCGTCCGCCTGGGCCTGCGCCGCCTAATGGGGTGCCTCTGGGGGTCCAGAGCCGCAAGAAGATGGGGACCTGTGTCGGGGCGCCCGCGCCGGACTCGCTGGGGTCGCGGCGGGGCGAAGGGGCTGCTGCCGGTCGCTCCCGAGACAGGGCAGGCGCCCCGAGGAGGGGGCCCGGCGGCCCGACTTCACTCCCGCATCTCCTCTCCCAGCACATGCACCCCCGCCCCAAGAAATCCTTCGATTCGGTGTGCGCCCCCCGAGGGCCGTGGTACCCCCGTCCTTCCCGGAATCGCAGTGGTGGTTTTTCAGGGCCGGGGGGGCTCTCTAACCAGAGGAGAGTCCCCCTGAAACCGGCATTCGCCTCCTCCGGTGGGGGCGACAGCCGCGGGGTCCCGGAGGGGACGCCCGAGCCCAGAACAAAGTTTGTGTAAGGGAGCCAAGGCCGAGAGTGCGAGAGATCGGGCAGGAAATTTGGGGTACGGACGGGAGACTCCCCGAGTCGCTTCTCGTCCCTGAAGGTGTTTCACTTTAGGGGCCTCGGAGCTCCCAGGCCGCGCGGAGGCGATGCCGGGCTCGGCTCCCGGGCGGCGGGGACCAGGGCGGCCCGGGCGGGCTCCGGGCTCCGGGCGGCCCGGGATGCTCGCCTCGGGCGGCTTTTGGGGGGATGCAGGAGGGACCCGGACCCTGACGGACTCAGAAGCTGCCCTTCGATCGGCACCTCTGCCCACTACGCTCTGGGCCGCCCGGCCCCGCTCCGGTCCTTCCCCAGAGGCCTGCTTCTCAGTAGAGCTGGGGCGCAGGCACCCGCGGGCAAGCCAGGGCGCTCCCGCGCCCGTCACCCCGGCTGGCAGTGGGACAGAGGACCCCCGGCATGGGGGGGCAGCCGTAAGAAACTGGGGAGCACGGAGGCCGATCCAGGAAATTGTTTACTCTATGTGCCCCCCGCCCCACCCCAGTACTTTTTCTGGCGTCAGCCCTTACCCAGAGTCTCGGGGGTTTCTCAGTCCCCTAGGAGTCCCTGAACCCCGCTCTCCGCCCCCAGGCTCAGCGGGTCCGCGAGGTAAATCGGGGTGCAGGGACCCCAGGCCGCTGCGGCCGCCGCGCGCATTTTCCGGGTTTTCTCAGCGGGTCTCCGCGCGCCCCACACTCCGCTCGCGTCGAGTTTCTGGGGAGACCCTGCGCCCCGCTCGCTTACTGCCCAAGTCAACAGCGAGTGTAGGAGACGCCGAGCCGACGGGAGCCGAAGAGAGAGCTTTTTAGTCTTTTTTTGGTAAACTTGTGCTGGTTTCATACATTTTCCCCCCAAAAAAGGGAGCATTAGACCCGGGCTTCGCGGAGCGATGACGCCGAGCGGTGCGTTTCTCGGGCGCCTCCGGAATCTGAATTTTAAGAGTCAAGGCTCCCCATAAAGCGACGGCATAAAAGGGGCGCGCTGCCTCTTCCCATTATTATTTATTAGGACTTTTTTAGTTTATTTGAGCTTTGAGGTAAGTTAATTAAGTAACTGAATCAAGTTTCCTTTCTTCCTTCCTTCCTTCCTTCCTTCCTTCCCTTTTTACCCCCAAAAGCTGGTTCATTGTCCTGAGAAGCAGTAAACCGAGGGCCGGGTAGGAAACATCCCCCTCCCAGCCCCTTTCTCACCTCTCCCCACCCCCTTGCTTCGGTAGTAAATGGTTTTAGGTTATGACTGCTTTCACGTGGTTGAACAATAAGTTTGGGAGAAGCTGCCCAGAGGGTAGGTTTTGTAACGGGGTTACAGGATTTAGTATGTTGTAATAATATTAGTACACAACTAATCCTCCTGCAGGTCTGACTTACAGGCGGGCCTTGCACACTCCAGTTCCCTCCGCTTGGGAACGGTTGTGAGATCCTGGGGGCCAGGGTTGGGGACGCGCCTCAGTTCCCTTCGAAAGTCGCCAGTTTTCCGCAGTGGGCTCAGCCACCTCCGGGTCTCTCCGCACACACAGCACATGCTTCAAGCAGTTGTAGGGCTTGGGGTTTTTCTGTCTAGGGGTTGCGTTTCTTTCACGTAAGTAAAAGGTGGTTAAATTTTTAGAAGCCGAACCCTTACTCAAACAGCGGTGTTCCTTTTTCTTTTATCTTGAAATGGTCTTAAACTGTGGCACATGAAACACGGGACATCGTAAGCTCACCTCTAGCGGGTGCTCTGGCCGGGTGCTGTTATGGCTTCTGCCTGGAGTGGAACCTTGGAGAGTTTGTGGACCCCACTCCCAGTAGCCAAGCGACTCCCCAGGCCGTGGGCAGCCAGGGCCGCTGCTGTGTGCATGGGTGTGTGTGTGCGCACGTGTGTGTGCGTGTGTGTGCGTGTGTGTGTGCGTGCGTACAAAGAAGCCATGAGCCATGCTAGACAGCCACACCGATAACGTCACTGGAACAAGTTCAAGAAAATTAGAGTGTTTGGTCAGTCTTACAGTGCTCACATTTTAATTCTTACTGTAGTGAGGCTGAAACACCAGAAACACCCTAAAATAAACTTGGGAATTGTCCTGTCTCTTACGAAAGCGAGATTATGGCAAATATGACCCGTCTCTTAAGTGCCATTCAACAAGTCTTGGATTATGTGAGGGAAGATCCCTGCACTGGGAGGTGTTTACCGAGGTAAACAGCCCTGAGGAAGGGACACGTTTGGATCTCAGGGTTTTCTATGTGGCTGCGTTACTAGAAATGTGTGTGTACATGTGTGTGTCGGTGTTTCTTCCTTGGGTGGTGTTTTTAAGATTCCTGTAACTACGCGGATGGCCCATTCATTTATTAAGAAAGACTTTTGGTGCTCTTTGGGGCTCAGCTTTGTTTTTGTTTTTGTTTTTCAAGGAAAAGATAACATTGGGAGAAAGCTAAAACCACCAAGAACTGCAGATAAAACAGTGTCATATAAAGCATCATAAAAATTCCTCTTATTTATATTAATAATGAAATTCTATTATTTACTAAAATAATTTCCTCATCGTGAGCAGCTTAATGACTACATATTGATTTCTGGGCCCAAAAGGTTAGAGAGAACTGTAATGAATTAGGGTGTGTGTGTGTGTGTGTGTGTGTGTGTGTGTGTGTGTGGTGTTGTTGTTTTTTGAAAAACGGACACCTGCAAGATAAGGCAGTTGCAAAGAATTTATGTGTCATCAGGCCTGTTTTTTAAGTTTGTCGCGTGATGGGAGATTCTGGATGAGAAAATGCAAACTGGTTGGGGGACTTGCTTCTGGGGGGCTGCACAGACTCCCTAAAATGTTAAAGACAAACACCAGCAAAGCCTGAGAGACTGTTGTAAAGGGAATTTGTGATACTGAATGTTTTGGGGTTTATTTTACATCAAGTTCCTGCTATAGTGTGTAGGCCAATGTATAGGTCCTTCTTGGGGGACGTTATTTCATTTCTTTCTATAGTTGCAGGTAGCCGGTTGTCTCCACCAACTGTCCTTTCAAAGGCAAAACCCTGCCAGGGGTGTGTTTTTAACGTGAAAACCTTCCTGGGAACCTGGGGACGAAATTGGTAGACGAGTCATTCCCTGAGTTTTTTGAAATCGTTAGAAACCAAGCCCTACGTATCCACCAAACCGAATCCCCCCTGCAGCCCTAATTCGGTTTTTCTAAGACGCACCCTGGCCAGCTAGCCGGGTCTCCTGAAATATTCTTAGATTACCCAAACTGGAGTCATTCGGCAGTTTAGCCAAGGAGGTGGTAAATTACCCCAGAACCACCACCCCTCCCCCACACAAGCACGAAGTTTGTGGGCCAGGCTTTAGGAAAAAAACCCGAGATGTGTCGGGCTGTTTTAACCTTTGCCGGCCCCCTCCCATGCTAAGGTGACAAGGTCCAGATCATAATATGTCCTTCGGTGTCTTCCCGGTGACCCCCAGATTGAGCCTCGCTAGTCACTTAGCAGGAAGTTGGTAGTTTATTTTAGTTTCACCTTATCAGCTTGGCTTCTTTTCCTAACCTTATTGCCCGGTCACCCTCAGATGCCAGACCCCCGAAGGGGAAGATTGACAGGTAGTTCCCATAGCTCGGCTTTACCCTCAAACAACAGGGATTTAGTTTCTGTGCCTTTGCCAATGTTTATGTAGCCGAAGTTTAGATCTCGCCTTAAGGAGTCTCTCTTTTACGCGTCACTGGAATAGCAAAGCCACAAAGAAGTTTTTGAACAAACCCTCGCAACTGGAACCCCATCTAGTGTTCAGTTTGATTCCTCCACGGGGAAGACATTTTCCCCCTTTTCGCTCCTTGTGTGCGTTAGGGGGGCTCGAAGCCCTGTTTGCAAAGGGGCGTCTTGGTGTTTTTCAAAGATGTCCCTGGTACTCGCCCACGCGAGAAGATCCTGGGCCGGATCGGAGCACTGGAGGAACTTGGGGGGTGCCAGGAAATTTGTCATTTGGTTGCATAGTGCACAGAGGAAACTTAGGACGTGGCTGAAAATATGCACAGCATATGTGGTGCTGTTTACAGTTTCTTGGGAATTTTAAGCTGGACGTTCAGGTTCAGGCTTTTCCCAGGTCTGTGCCAAAAATTAAAAAAATTAAATTAAATTAAAAAGGCCAATAAATCAAAAATGTTTGCGATCGCCTTTCTCCATTGGCCCACAGAAAAGGAAGAGCCTGTTAAAATTACAGGCTCCAAAATCACGGTCACGAGAGGGTCTGTTAAAAATGTGAATGTGATCTTCAGGTTCGGGGAAGTAAAGGGGAGGCTCTTTCCGGGGGGCTCCAAGAAAGAAAACCCAGCGTGGTAGAAGGTTGTTTTGTTTTGGTTTGCTCCCCCCACCCCCACCCCGCCGGCTGGCTAAACCTTGCTGTGTGGGGCATAGTTTTATTTTTGTTTTCTCAGTAGACAGATATCCTGGAACGCTTCAGTTTTCTGCCTCCTGTTCTGCAATGTTTGGTTCAGATGATGAAAAACTGACAAATTTGAATTGGGCATCAAGCACCTAAATCGTACAACAAGAACTGAAGCATTTGGGATTTTAGTATAAATTGGATGGAGCTGTAAGATCACCCTCTCCCCGCCCCCTCCAAAAAAAACCACCAGGAAATTCCAAATATCTTTTTGTGTATCCATACTTAAAAAACCCACTGCTTCTTAAATCTTGTTATCTGACCAGGATTACAAAATTACTCTACTTTGCATGCAAAATCCACAGAAAAGGAGCTGGCATGTTATTTTCACCATAACACAGGGAACAAGGCAACTGTATTTACTATAATGGGGTCACCAGTTGCAATCCTGTGTAACAGATTATTCAGAGATACAAGGTAGCAGACAGTCAGAAAAATGAATTAGAACATGTTAGTGTGTGTATCTTATTGTGACTTAAAATATTCCCTTTAGTAAAGATTCAAACTAGTCCTCATGTTTTATCTTTATTTAAAAGCTGTTTCATTAGAATTCTGTTCAGAATGCAGATAGATTTAAAGTTAAGAGCTATTAACAGTGTAGTGACACCTGCTTTTGAAATAAATCAAAATAGATACCAGGAATTTTTTTTTTTTTTTTTTGGCGTTCATAAACATCAGGAAATTAAATTAGTTGACTCTACAGTGAGATCAAATGTCAGCTTATTAAAATGTTTCGAAAATCTAAGCTAAAATGTGAGCAACTCTTTAACAGTCTCTTTCTTAGAAGCAAGCAGGCATTTATTTTAAGCATCTGTATTTTCCGTCCATTTAGCACCATCTTAAATATAAAAATGTTCAGGTTGAAAAACTTGAAAATTCTCAAGTGAATCTCAAAGCAGCACAAACGTAGAACTCGAGCACTGTAAAGTAAGTAACAATTGGCTGAATCCTGTAGAGTAACCTTTTTTATTTTCTCTCTCTATTATGAGAATATCAGATGTTTGCAAGTTACAAAAAATTAAAATGCCCTTTAATCGTGAGCACAGATGTGCTAAATATTTGAAGCAACTACATTGTAATGTGTACAATTGATGAAGTCAGTTTTCTGATTTCCCTTGCTAGTTATTTAGTTCTGAATCTGTCATTATTTGTCTAAGCCCAGCTGACCAAGCAAAACTGTGTTTTAAAGTGGCTTTATGTTTTGATAAATGTGAGCTGGTTGAAAAGTATTTTCCACTGAATGCAGAGCTTAATAGAACATGCTGACATAATAGTTTTAATGCATTTTGTTGAAAATGTGTGAACAAACAGAATAGCTTTTGTTCCTTCATAATTGGCTGTAAAAGTAGATGGAAACATAACCATTACATATGGAAATGTGCAAAGAGAAAGAAATAACATTTCTGTGAATATATTAGGAATTGCATTTCCTCGTTTAAAATAAGCATCCGAAATGGATGCATCATTTAAAATTGGTTGTCAAAATACGAAGCTTTAAACAGAATTTTTGTCACATTATTTTTGTCCCAAGTGAAGCAACATAACTTTAGCGAATTTCGTTTAATATTTTGTTTATATTATTTTAAGGCAGGAAGAGAGAGAGACAGAAACTGCTTCACACAGCACCTCGAATGTGCACAGGAATCCGGCGACAATTAGGATGATTAGACATTAAATTAAAACAGAATCGTTATTGGTGTTCTCTGCTCCCACTAAGATTTGTCTGGTATTGTTAATGCATTTTGCACCCTGTCCCCGTGGAGATTCAAAGATGGGTATTGGGAAAGCCGGCGTGTTAAGTATAACTTAGCTGCTCAGCACCCCCTGAGTGAAGTGTGGACACCGTCCGTATACTTGCCCAGGGCTTCTGCTCAGCCCCGCACCACGGAGGCACAGACTTGAGGAATTTTCAGAAGTCAGTATTTAGGTATTAATTATATTTTCTGGAATGCTGAGCAACTCAAGCCTTGTTTCTTTCCTTTTTTTCTTTTTTTTTTTTTTCTTTGTCTTTTTTATGTTCACTACCAAAAGGCAAACGGCTGGCTCTTTTGAGTTGACTCTAAGTTTACTGAAAAAGTAGCATTTTCATTTTGCATTTATTCAGATTCACAATTAGGTTGGTTTTTTTTCCCCCTGCAAGTTTTCTGGGAGATTCAATTTGGAAGTCATGGAAACTAACTATTATCTGACTCGGTTCTGCAGAAAAGCATGCAGGGAGGTAATCCTTGAATTAAACAGTTTTTTTTTTTTTTCACAGCCTTCGGAGATGACCACACACCATTTGTACAACAGAAGTTGGTGTTCCCCATGCTGGGAAACAATGGGACGCCAGCCTGCCTTTGAATAGGGTGTGAGCTTGGAGTTGGAGATTTTTATGTTGAATTTACAAATGGATCTTAGTGAGAAGAAATCTGAGCAACCAGTGGAAACAAACATGAAATAAAGGGATTTTTTTATAATGAAAGGTTCAGGACAATCTGTTAAACAATTGGTAACAGTTAAGAGCAAACTGTTTTTAAAGGCATTCAGAGCAGGAGAAAGGCGAAGCATTCTCAGACTCTACGCCGAGAATCATTTCTTCACTTCCCCGCAACTGCACACCTTCCTTAAAGTTGATGTTCAGTCAGAAACGTAAACCCCATGCCGGCTTTATAGATAGAAGGAGCGCTTTTGATGAACTATCTGGAGGCATCCTGTTGCCAGTGGGAGCCTCGAGATATATATATTCCTTGATTAGTGGCGGGGTAGCCGGGGTTGCATTCTTTAATTTTAAAAATAAACATGCCACGGGGTGATATATAGATGCCAGGCGGGCCTTGTAGTGGGTTATGACTATTGTGTTTCTCCGCATTGTGTGTGTGTGTGTGTGGGTGGCTGTGGCTTTCTCTTTTGTATTCAGCGTGCGGAGGATTTGTTACCGACGTGGCCACAGCGTGTGTGTCGCCGACCTGACTTAGCCCGAGTCCTAGGTAGGGGCGGGAGGCGATTTCCAAGTTGTCAGTCTTCAACTTGGGGCCGTGCATTTCTTTCCTCCTTGTCAACAACAGATTGGAACCTGAATGACTACAAATTAGTTTAGTGACAGAACCAACTGTCACAGATATCTTCGAATCGGTTGAAAATGAGTAAGGTTGACAGAAACTCGGGGGCCTAATAAGTCCTCACGGCGGCTGCCGGGCCCTCTCTGGAGGAGTAGACAGTAAGGTGTGTGGGGTATTGGAAATCGATATTTAGCTATGGACTTTCATGATGCACCCGGGTCTTCGGTTCGTAGTATTTTATATTTTGATGGGTTATCGGAAGGCCGGGACTCTCTGAGATACCAGATGGGTAGGAATTCCTCCAACGTCCTTCAAGTGTAATTACGAACGTCCCTGGGTAACATGGACTGGTTTTCGGGGGTGACGGTTTCGAGTTTCACAGGTAGAAAGCGGTGGGTCAGCCCCCGCCTTGTTTTTGAAGCCATAGGTGGCCGTGTCCTGGCTTCCTTCCTAACCCTGCACCTTTGATGTTTGCAGGCAACGCAGAGAAGGGACAACCGAGTCGCACCGCTAAGAGCAAGGACGCCCACGTCTGTGGCCGGTGCTGTGCCGAGTTCTTTGAGTTATCAGATCTTCTGCTCCACAAGAAGAACTGCACTAAAAATCAGCTCGTTTTAATCGTCAATGAAAGTCCAGCCTCCCCACCCGAAACCTTCTCCCCCAGCCCCCCTCCGGAGAACCCCGACGAGCGAGTGAATGACGCGGCCGCCAAGCCAGACCGAGCCGACGGGCACCACGGGCTTGGCCGGGACGAGTCCATGGAGGTGGAGGCCCAGGGGGCCGACAAGGGCCGCGGGGGCGCCCAGAGCGGCGGCCCCCCCGGCGCCCCCCCCGGCGGCACCGGCGGCTCCTCCACAGGTACCTCAGCGACCACAACCTCTCTACCTCAACTCGGGGACCTGACGACACTGGGCAACTTCTCCGTGATCAACAGCAACGTCATCATCGAGAACCTCCAGAGCACCAAGGTGGCGGTGGCCCAGTTCTCCCAGGAGGCGAGGTGCGGCGGGGCCTCGGGGGGCAAGCTGGCCGTGCCCGCCCTCATGGAGCAGCTCCTGGCTCTGCAGCAGCAGCAGATTCATCAGCTGCAGCTGATCGAGCAGATTCGTCACCAAATCCTGCTGTTGGCCTCTCAGAACGCAGACTTGCCAACATCTTCTAGCCCTTCTCCAGGTATCTTACGAACATCTGCCAACCCCTTGTCCACACTAAGTTCCCATTTATCTCAGCAGCTGGCAGCCGCGGCCGGGTTAGCACAGAGCCTGGCCAGCCAGTCTGCCAGCATCAGCGGAGTGAAGCAGCTCCCCCCAGTCCAGCTACCTCAGAGCAGCTCTGGCAACACCGTCACCCCATCCAACAGCGGCTCTTCCCCCCACGTGAACATCCTGGCGACAGCGGCTACCACCCCGTCCTCCGAGAAGGTGGCTTCGGGCGCCGGCGCCTCCCACGCCGGCAGCCCGGTGGTCTCGGCATCCCCCTCACCAGCTTTTGCAATAAGCAGCTTATTAAGCCCTGCGTCTAATCCACTTCTACCTCAGCCGGCCCCTGCTAATTCCGTGTTCCCCAGCCCTTTGCCCAACGTCGGAACAACTGCAGAGGATTTGAACCCCTTGTCCGCCTTGGCCCAGCAAAGGAAAAGCAAGCCACCAAATGTCACTGCCTTCGAAGCCAAGAGCGCCTCAGACGAGGCGTTCTTCAAACACAAGTGCAGGTTCTGCGCCAAGGTCTTCGGGAGCGACAGTGCCTTGCAGATCCACCTGCGCTCCCACACCGGGGAGAGGCCGTTCAAGTGCAACATCTGCGGGAACAGGTTCTCCACCAAGGGCAACCTCAAGGTCCACTTCCAGCGCCACAAGGAAAAGTACCCTCACATCCAGATGAACCCCTACCCCGTGCCTGAGCACCTGGACAACATCCCCACCAGTACCGGCATCCCGTATGGCATGTCCATCCCCCCAGAGAAGCCAGTCACCAGCTGGCTGGACACCAAACCGGTCCTGCCCACCCTCACCACTTCGGTCGGCCTGCCGTTGCCCCCGACCCTCCCGAGCCTCACCCCCTTCATCAAGACCGAAGAGCCAGCCCCCATCCCCATCAGCCATTCCACCGCCAGCCCCCCAGGCTCCGTCAAAAGCGACTCCGGGGCTCCTGAGCCCGCGGCGAGAAACCTGGGTGGGCTCCCCGAGGAGGCTGAAGGGTCCGCGGTGCCACCCCCTGGTGGCAAAAGCGAAGAGAGCGGCGCGGTCGCCAGCTCAGCCCCAGCGGCGGGCGCCGGCACCCTGAGCTCCCCGGCGGCGGACTGCGGCCCAGCCAGTGCCACCGCCTTCACCAACCCCTTGTTGCCGCTCATGTCCGAGCAGTTCAAGGCGAAGTTTCCTTTCGGGGGGCTCCTGGACTCGGCGCAGGCATCGGAGACGTCCAAGCTTCAGCAGCTGGTGGAAAACATTGACAAGAAGGCCACCGACCCCAATGAGTGTATCATCTGCCACCGGGTCCTCAGCTGCCAGAGCGCCCTGAAGATGCACTACCGGACGCACACCGGCGAGAGGCCCTTCAAGTGTAAGATCTGCGGCCGAGCCTTCACCACGAAAGGGAACCTGAAAACCCACTACAGCGTGCACCGTGCTATGCCCCCGCTCAGGGTGCAGCACTCCTGCCCCATCTGCCAGAAGAAGTTCACCAACGCCGTGGTCCTGCAGCAGCACATCCGCATGCACATGGGGGGCCAGATCCCCAACACCCCCATCCCCGACAGCTACCCCGAGTCCATGGAGTCTGACACGGGCTCCTTCGACGAGAAAAATTTCGATGACCTAGACAACTTCTCCGATGAAAACATGGAGGACTGTCCCGAGGGCAGCATCCCCGACACGCCCAAGTCCGCGGACGCGTCCCAGGACAGCCTGTCCTCCTCGCCTCTGCCCCTGGAGGTGTCGAGCATCGCTGCTCTGGAGAACCAGATGAAGATGATCAGCGCCGGCCTGGCGGAGCAGCTGCAGGCCAGCCTGAAGTCGGTGGAGAACGGGTCCGTGGAGGGGGACGGCCTGACCAACGACTCGTCCTCCGTGGGCGGCGACATGGAGAGCCAGAGCGCGGGCAGCCCGGCCGCCTCCGAGTCCACCTCTTCCATGCAGGCTCTGTCCCCAGCCAACAGCACCCAGGAATTCCACAAGTCGCCCGGCGTGGAGGAGAGGCCACCGAGAGCGGCCCCGGGCGAGTTCGCCAACGGTCTGTCGCCCACTCCGGTGAACGGCGGGGCTTTGGATCTGACGTCGAGCCACACAGAGAAAATCATCAAGGAAGAGTCTTTGGGGGTCCTCTTTCCTTTCAGAGACCGGGGTAAATTTAAAAATACTGCTTGCGACATTTGTGGCAAAACCTTTGCTTGTCAGAGTGCCTTGGACATTCACTACAGAAGTCATACCAAAGAGAGACCGTTTATTTGCACAGTTTGCAATCGTGGCTTTTCCACAAAGGGTAATCTGAAACAGCACATGTTGACACATCAGATGCGAGACCTCCCGTCCCAGCTCTTCGAGCCCAGCGCCAGCCTCGGCCCCAGTCAGAACTCGGCGGCCATCCCCGCCAACTCCTTGTCATCTCTCATCAAAACGGAGGTGAACGGCTTTGTGCACGTTACTCCTCAGGACAGTAAGGACCCCCCCACCGGCCACGTTCCCCCCGGGCCTCTGTCGTCCTCCGCCCCGTCCCCGGTCCTGCTGCCGGCCCTGCCCAGGAGGACTCCCAAACAGCACTACTGCAACACGTGTGGCAAGACCTTCTCCTCATCTAGCGCCCTGCAGATCCACGAGAGAACTCACACTGGAGAGAAACCCTTTGCTTGCACCATTTGTGGAAGAGCTTTCACCACAAAAGGCAATCTTAAGGTACCTCCGTCCACCTGTACGTCCCCCAGCCACCATCGGCCCTCTCTCCGGGGGCCCTTCCGTGTCCGTAGTGCATGCTCCCAGAGTCGGCAGCCCAGGCGCCCAGGGAACCCGCTGCACGTGCCCGCTCGTGGGGACACGGTGCCCGAGCGGGTCAGGCGCATGGCAGGGGCCAGGCCAGGCTGCAGCTGGCTGAAGGTCAGCCTGCACTGAATAATTTGGTGCCTAAGCGAAACAGCGGCCTATCTCCGTTGTCTCGCTAAGTGCACCAAATGAATTGCTTCACCTACCAGGGAAGACAGCCCGGCATTGCCATGGGGTATTGATTAAAGCCTCCATGTGGCCTGTGCTCTGCCCGGATCACTTAATAATTACAGCTCTCCTCGGCCTGTGCATCTCCTTTCCACAACTATGCAGGCCAGCACGGTTTGTTTTTCTAAAAACAATCACGTCACTCCTCACTAATGGGTATTATGATAATTGATTAGACAACACTTCCTACTGATATGTGTTGGAAATAAAGCAAATATGCTTAAGTTCTAGAGCAACAGTTGAGCGCTCTCACTGTGTACATTTTTCTGTTGACAGAGTATTTCTCTAGAGATTGCTGCCAGTAATGCGAGATGAATAATTACTTTCTGGCGTTTCTCTCCACGCAAGGCCCTCCGATGGGCAATCAGCGAGGGGTACTTTCCTCCCATCTGAAAAGGACGTTTATAGGGTAAAGGGTGTCACATACAATACTCACCGTTGCACGTAACAATTCTGACCCTGAAAGGGGCTATCTGCAACCGACTGGCCCGTGTGAGGCCATTATAAGCTAAATAGGGGTAATAAAAAGGGGTAATTAAGGCATCTCTGCCCAGGAGGAGAGGTGGCCCAGGGCTGCAGAGAGCGAACAGGTTATTACTAATCTTTGGCTTGGATGGCCCAAAGATTTTCCACCGTCTGGAACGTAGTAGGAATAGACGTTAGACATTTAGACCTCCAGCGTTGCTGAGCGTCGTTGGGATGTGAGTTGAAACAGATCCAGCTACTAAGCTTCCTCTCTCCCTCCCTCCCTCTCTCCCCCTCCCCCTCTCCCGGCAGGTGCACATGGGCACTCACATGTGGAACAGCACCCCCGCGCGGCGGGGCCGGCGGCTCTCCGTGGACGGCCCCATGACCTTTCTAGGAGGCAATCCCGTCAAGTTCCCAGAAATGTTCCAGAAGGATTTGGCGGCCAGGTCAGGAAGCGGGGATCCTTCCAGCTTCTGGAATCAGTACGCTGCGGCGCTCTCCAACGGCTTGGCCATGAAGGCCAACGAGATCTCCGTCATTCAGAATGGTGGCATCCCCCCCATCCCCGGGAGCCTGGGCAGCGGGAGCAGCTCGCCTATCAGCGGGCTGACGGGCAACCTGGAGAAGCTTCAGAACTCGGAGCCCAGCGCGCCGCTGGCCGGCCTGGAGAAAATGGCTAGCAGCGAGAACGCCGCCAGCTTCCGATTCACGCGCTTCGTGGAGGACAGCAAGGAGATCGTCACCAGTTAGGGCGGCTCCGGCTGGAGCGCCGGGCGAGCCTTCCCGCTCAGACCCAGGCCACGGCTGCGGCCGCCTCCCCTCACCCGGGCCCCCCACCTTCCGGTTCCCCCAGATTGCCGAACTCGACCCCACGACGAACACATTCTTTCGTACCTTGTTCAACTTCTAGAGTTCTAAGAAAGCTTATTTATTAGTGATATAACCTTGCTTTGCAGACAGGATGCAAGCGTTAACTTTGGTCTTCTGTATTTTGGACTAAATACTAATTGACTAGAGTGCTGTAAACTTGCTGTAACATTTATGGCAATTGCAAGTTGCCCTGCTAGGCGGTCTTAATCTGGCATTAACTTATTTTCTATACCCAGTTTAATATGAATCTGGTGTTGATGCAATGCCTCCGTGATGCATTAGGTCTCTAATAAAAGTCTGTATATAAATGTACACTTTGATCCTGCTGGAACGTTTTCTCAGCAAACACATTGTCTAATCTTTCTAAACAGAATTAGGGAAAGGACTGAAAAGTACAGACTGAACAGTGTGGTTCTTTGAAAGGTTTGGGTTTTTGTTTTTGGGGGTTTTTTTTTTTTTTTGGTTTTTTTTTTGTCCTTTAGTTTTTTTGCCCTTTAGGTTTTTTTTGGTTGTTTTTTTTTTTCCTTTGTAGATTTAACCGTTTCCGTTCTGAACTGCTCTTTGTATTGTGCTTTTTACTTGAGTCTTCCTCAGTGTTCCTAGGTTTCTGTACAGTATAAGCACGCAGAATTCCTTAGAGAAAATGCAAGTGTTGTTTTGGTAGTGGGAACTGAGACGTAACCCTTTGCCTTGTAGGTATATATTCACAATAGCAAACGTGTGCTGGAATTTCACAGTGCTGCTAAGTATAGCATCTGGAACAACCTTCGGTGGAGAAAATGTAGCTGCTCTTGTACATACAGTGAGAAATATCACTTTCATTAAAATGTACATATGTTCCTTACGAGAGCAAATGCTTCTTCTTGATCAAGAGAGCAGGTATAGTGTCGGCTTATTTTGTATTAGGTATGGAAGAAAACAAATTGGACTGTTACATGCACTTTCTTGGAAAGTTGAAAGGAAAGGGGGGGGTCCGATTTCTTTAACATTTAATACTTACTAACAACAGAGATACTGTAATTTTACTCAAGTAATCAAATACATTTTTTTTTTTTGCAACAGATAAAACAAAATACCGTGTCTGTGTTTCTAGAGCGCATTTTCTATTTAGCCAGGCCCTGAAATGTAGTTTAACCTTTCCCCAGGCACCCGTAAATTGTGTATGTGGGTGTGTCTCTCTCTGAGTAAGGAACTGTAAAAAAGCGCAGCAGAAACAGGTTTGCTCGGGCCTGTGGTTTTCCTCTATTTTTTATTTCGAGGATCTAGATCTTTTCCCCAGTAACTGTTAGGTGTTTGGCCGCCCTTCTCACAAACCCCCAGCCAAGAAAAGGGGGGAGGAATGAAATGCAGAGTTGTCCCTGGCGGTCCCCCGCCCGGGGGTGCCCTGGAGCGGGACGCGGGGACCCACTCGGACCGGCTGTGGCCCAGCTGCGGGTCTCGCCTCCCGGACGCGGAGGCTCTTTCCTGGGGCTGGAGAGGCGTCGCCCCGGGGTCCCCACGCGGGCCGTGCGCAGCCCGGCTCAGCCCCTCGCGCTTCTCCCTCGGCCTGTTGGGCGGTTCTGAAAGGAAAGGCCATTGCCAAGGGTCTGCAGGCTCCACCTGAGCCCTGCGACGTCAGAGTGCAGCCTGATTCCTCCCTCCCGTTTACGGGAACACGTTTCCTCCTGGGCACTATTTGGGGGAGCAAACGGGCGGGGTGGGAGCTGCTGTCTAGGAGGGTCCGCGACCTCTTTCCTCCAGGGAAGCGGCGCGCCACTGGCCGCCCATGACCCCGCGCATTGGGCCGCCTTCCAGTCCAAGTTTCCTTGAGGGCGCAGGCCAGCGGGGCGCCTCGCCAGGCTGGGGGGTGTCCCCGCGCCGAGGGGGCGCCCAAAGTGCGGGGCTCAGCCTGGGCACGAGGCCCGGCCTCCTGGGGGGTGGGCGCTGTGCGGGAGCGGGCGCCGCAGCCAGGAGAGGGCGGGGCTGGAGGCGCGAGCGGCGCGCGCGGCGGGCGCGGCGGGGGCTGCGGGGGCTGCGGTGCCGTCGTCGCGGCTCGCGAGCCCCGAGGGGACCGGGTTCTGGTTCGCGCCGCAGCCCCGCCACCCGCCCGGTTGCTCCGGAGCGAGCAGCGCGGGAGGGGCCGAGTTCTGCCCAGAGGCTCTGGCCCCGCGCGGGCCTAAGGGGGCGTGTTCGCTGGGAAGGAGGCGTCCGGCCCCTTCCCGTGGCTGGGCGCCCCGGCGCGCGTGGGCAGGGTCGGGGTGCTTCTCCCGGAAACGGCCCCTGGCCCTGGGGACCCGCTAGGGGTCGGAGGCCGCTGGCCACCGAGAGGAGCAGGCTGGCGGCGTGCGCCCTGCGCCTCGCCTGCCTTTCCAAGGGCGGGCCGGCCGCCCCGAGAGCGCGGCCGCAGGGGGACCCCGCGCCCCCCCCCCCCGCTCCCACTCGCCCGCAGCCACGCGGGCTGCGCGTCCGTTTCCGCGCGACGGGCGGTCCGGGCGGGGCCGGGCGAGCTCCTTCCCCTCTAACCACCAGCCTCCTTCCTCCCTTCCAGCGTTTTCTGAAAGCGAGCGAAGAGGCGCCAAAGCAGCTTGGCGTTTAGAGGGACTCTCCGGCCCTCGGAGAAGGTGGGGCGTCGGGGTCTCTGCGGGCCCCCCGCCTTTGTCCCCGGCTCGCCCGCCGCCCGCGCCACCCACCGAGCGCCACCTGCGCGCCCCCTCCCCGCGCGCCCAGGGCCAGACGGCACCCTCGCCGCCTCTCCAGCGCGCACAGCCGCCCCCGGCCCGGCCCGCAGAGGAGCGGGTCTGTCCATGGAGCAGCAGGGCTCCTTTCTGCGCGGCACCCCCCCCCCCCCCCCCAGCCCCACGCGCCCTCTCTCTTCTCTTGAAACTTCAGGTGCGTCCGTGGAGCAGCTCGGGAGCCACCAGGAACCGAGCTTCCTGGGCTGTGGCCGCCCGGGGTGATCACAGCTAAGTTCACAAAAGTTTTGAACTAAAAATATTCATTTTGGTGACACCTTCCCCAGTTCCTTTTTTTAAAAAAAAAAAGAAAAAATAGGAATTGTAAAAGTACAGAGAAGTACAGCGAATCGCGAACACACCCCTGCGCGCCCATCGCGCAGGACCCGCAAACGTCAGCGGGCGGCGCGCCCGTCTCCCCGGCTCAGCGCCTGCCCCCCGCCCGGTCGCCCTGTGGCTCGTCCCCGCACCCGCCTCGGCCTCTCCTCCGCCTGGGTTCCTCCCCTGTGGTCTCTGTGGTTTTTCTTTTCAACCCCTGCACCTCCACTGCTCCTCCCCGGGACCCTCATGCGGGCGCAGGGCTTCCTTCTTTCTGGAAAGTATACTTGGGAGAGGAGTTTGGTGGATGAGGGGGACTTAGGGAGGAAAAGGGGGAGACCAAGGCCAGGCCCGCTGCCCGAGGCCCCTCATGCCGGTGGCTGGGGAGGGGAAGAGAGGGGACAGGTTCCCGCAGGTCAGCTGGAGGTGCCTGAAGCCAGCTGAGCTCAGAGCTTTCCCATCTCCATGCTCATGGGCTGGCTTTAGTCAACTGACTTTGATGGGGGTGGAGGGGACACTTTTTTTTTTTTTTAATTAGAAAAAAATAGTGCCCCTACAGAAAATCCTAAATGATTTGCAGTTGACATGACTTTCTAGCGGTAGATTATTTGCTTATTGGTTTTGGCGTGTTGTGAATGTCAAGAACGAGAGAACTTAAAAAAAAAAAAAAAAAAAAAAAAGCTCCCACTCTGTTAAAACTTTGCAGTCCTGTTAGAAAAATAAAGCATTGGAGTCTTTACTAGGAGTTACATGCTTTGCCCCAAATGAAACAAATGTCAGAGGGGGTAACAAAGTGGGAAAAAATGTAAAGTGAGTTTCAAAGGGCTCCACAGAAAAGCGCAATCTGAGATTCACAGAAAGTGGAGACGGGTAAGACAGGAATTAGGTCATCTCCTCCAGACCCCAGGAAATCTGTTTAGATCAAAGCCCGCTCGATTAGGATAAACAAAACAGGGCCCATTGGGCTCTACCAATATTTTCATCTCTGTGCTAAGAGCTACTAATCTAACCGGCTCTATTTGATGAAAGGGGGTAAAAATTACAACTGTAAAAATGACTAAGTAAAAAAATGTCCTCTCAACTGCACTAGGAAGATAAAGATTTAGATTTGAGCTAAAAAGTAACAAGATCCAGGCCCAGATCAACACAAACTTCCTGGAATTTTAGCACTAAGTAAATTATCTAATCCCAGCCCATTGTTGCCTCCTTGTGCACCCCCACCCCCTTGCAATTGAGCATACCAGATGATTTACATAAAAAAATTGTTAAATTTTAACTGCAGTCTAAGAACGTTGCAGGAGGTCGACTTTTGGGTTCACTTACTTTACACCCCTTAAGGACCTACCCCCCACCAGTCCCACTGTCCCTGCCCCCCAGGCAGCTGTTGGGGTGGCGTGCTGGCCTTTACGGTTGTGGATGTTCGTTAAGCCCAGTCTTCAAGTTTGGGCTCTCTTTCCACTAAAGACAGACAGACGGAGGTGAGGTGGGAGCTTGAGTCCTATAAGCCTGGCCTTGGGTCAACACCATTCGGCAGCCGTGATATTTTAGCAGTTAAGCCGAGGACTGTGCACGGCTTTCTTTCACCGCAGGGTTGATGGCCTTAAACCGACTGCCAGGGAACATTTGATAGATAGAAACATCCAGAAAAGGGACAGGAAATCCCAGGGAAGGAAAATTCACCCCGGCTAAATCCAGGGTTGTCGTTCCTTGCTGAGCCTGGTTTCCTCTTAACTGTTTAAACATATGATTTGGCTCTGCTTGTGTTTCTACGTCCATCTGAGCTCAAGTTTAACAAAGAGTCGGGACCGCCTGTCAGCTTGGCTCTGGCCCTGTCTAAAGCCAGGACTACGGGGGTGGGGAATGTGACGAGCCTTTATAAACACCACCGGGAACAGGCCATCTTCTGTGTGGGGCCCTTGGCAGCTCACCTCACCGAGGGCAGTCCCAGGATGGGCTCTTTACTTGTGGGCTTTGATGACAGTGACACCGTGTAGGAGGCCTCACAAATCGACCCCTCCTTCTTAGGTGCAGGGTGGGGCCCCGTCCTGCTCCCCCAGTGTGGCTGGATCCTGACACAGCGTGGTCTGTTCGGACATGGATGCTGAGAGGCCAGGGATCACACTGCCTTGTAATCACAGCCAGTCAGCACGAGACCCAGACAGTCACCTGTAAACCTGGGTGAGATGTAAACGGCATACTCTCTCCTGTTGGAAGGGACAGGAAGGGGGATATTAGCCCATAGAGCTGCTTCTGTATTCAGAAGTTGGGGTGTTTCTACATATCTCATAATAGTCCTGCGAGACAGGCAGGGCCACTGTCATCTACCAGATGACAAAACTGGGACCCAGAGAGCAGAGAAGGAACAGTTGGGCACCGGGAAACCTGGAGCGGTCACTTGCTCGAGAGCCAATTCTCAGACAACTCTGGGGTGCAGTCCTAACTTGCCTGGTCCATGGACGGGTTTCCCCATCTGGACCACGAAAGGATCAATTTCCATCACTTCCCAGCAGCTTCCCTCAGAGCCTGACCATGCCCACAGTGTCACATGGTTGGAGTACCACCTACCCTATTCCAGGTATCCCCCGCTTTTCAAAGGTTCTCTTTGTACCACTTCACTTTGTGAAAGACCTGCATTAGAACCTGCACAGGAAGAAACCCGAAGAGGATTTTCACAATTATGAGAAAGGAGAAGAGCAAAGATATTGCCCACCATTTGTTTTGCAACGAGCCCTTATGGAGGAGGCGGCAGCACCCTGAGCAGGGAGAGTGTCCCCGCCAACCCCCTTCCTCAGGAACCACACTCAGCATCTCAGGATCAAGCCCCATAACTTTGAACTTGTCTTTGAGGATCTGAGCTTCATCTAAACTTATTTTGTGCATCGTTAGCAAGAGGCGTCCTAAGGTAATTGCTTCCTTGCTTTGTGGCATTTCAGCTTATGCAAGGTTTTATAGGAACGCTCTCCTTCTGGAAAGCGGGGAGCCCTGTGCTCATTGTGAATTTCCTTTACATTACCCCCTTTTAGGAACAGGAAACACTGGATTTGGTCTCTCCAGCGCTCTTTCAGTCCCGCGCACCTGTGCACGAGAAACATCACAGTTCACGTCGGGTCGGTGGTGGGCCTAAGTCAAAGCAATACAAACACATCCTCACGCTTCACTGAGCTACACCCTGCCTTACTTTTCTCCCAGCCAATTGCCTGTTGCTCTAGACAAGGGCGAGGTCTGTGGGTCTCACAGAGTTTTGTTTCCTGGTCCTGTCCCCCCCACATACACTTGTCAACAAACACCTTGGAACTGGCCCAGACTTTTTCAAACTGTGGGTTGGGATCGTTAGTGCGTTACCAAACCAGTCTAATAGGTCTTTACCAGCATTATGCTTTCAGTGTAACGGAACAGAAGCCATCAGAGCACATCACACTCTGGGAAAGGTTAGTTGTGTCTTCTGAGGTCTTGTTACAGTTGTGTAAGTGTGTACACATGCATGTGTACACTAGGCCACAATGACAGATGTACTTCTTACCACGAGGTGCCACCAAAAAGTTTGAAAGCCACTAACAAAAGCCCTGAAAACTATGGTTCTCCCTGCTGTTTCTCAGCTGAAATCAGAAAACCAGGGGCTTTAGGGCGCTGGCAGTCAGGCCTGGGAGAGGGAAGAGTAGTGATGGAGACACAGGTAGACAGCGTGGCTTTCCAGTTCTCTCTGTGATCACTCATCCATTATGCAGAGTTTTCTAGCGGCTGCTTCTGCAAGGGAAGGGAGGCTAGCGGCCAGGCTCATGGTGCTGGCTTGAGTTTCTCTCTCTTGGGCTGCTTCCACATGGAGGATTTTAGTGGTATTTTGCCATAAAGGGGATTTCTCCTTACACACCCACATGAGTGCAAACAGAAAACAGAAACTGAGTAGGAAAGTTTAATTACTGCAAGGAGCTGCACTGTCCCTTTAAGATCCCTCCCCCAACGGTAATTGGGCCCCAGCTCTTGGGTAACTAAGATAACATCTCTCCCAAATCCTGCCATTTCTAAGCATCCTTAGTCACCCTGCTAACTATGTGGCTTACCATACATAGCCTAATAGTACGTGGGCCTGAGTACTCCTTCCTAGAAGGGCCCTGTTAGAAATGCTGCTCAGACGGAGCGGTTGTCTGCAGACTTCAACAAAGAGCAGCTCCTAACCAACGCAAGCACATGCACACACGTACTCTCACCTAAATCTCCAGAGCTAGGGTGGCCAGGAAGGAACTTCTTTGGATGTCCAGGAGTTAGGTGAGAGCTGGAGTCTGAGTTATTTAGATGTATACTCGCAATCTGGGTGCAGAAGTGACTGCCCCAAGGCCAGCTTGCCAGTTGAGGGTCAGGATATAGTATCTCCACCTGGATTCGCAGGCCAATATTTCTTGTGTAAATTGTAATAAAGGGTGACTATGGTAGCTCACATGATTGGAATCAGTTCTTCAGCCCTTGTAGTTTTGGCCTGGTAACTTTGGGCCACCTGCCGGGCAGGGTGTGCTTCCTGCGTCTTTGGGTGTGAACTCGTGATTTGCTTCTGCCCAACAGAAGGAGGCAGGTTCCATGGTGCACCAGTCCCAAGACCTGGCCTCAAGACCCCTGCATATTTCTACTTGTGCCCTTGTGCCTTCTTCCATCGCCATGAGAAGAGCATGCCTCTGGTCTTGGGGGGAAAAATAAGAAAAATAAGGAGCAGAGCCACCAGAGCCACGGCCAACTGAGTTCAGCCGAGCCCCAGCCGGCAGCAGGCGTCTGAGCCCCATTGAGCAGAGCTCACCCACAGATCTAGGAGAATAGATGGGTGTTGCTTCAAGCCCTGGAGCTTGCAGGTGATGCCTCACTTAGCATCACTGGGGCCACAGTTAACCGCTTCGAGGAGATGTATTTAGCTATTACAAAGTGTCAGGCCTTGTTCCAGATGCTTCACTAGAATTAACTCAGTTAATCCCTGTAACATCCCCATGAGCTGGGTACTGTCCTTGCACCCATTTTATAGATAAGGAAACTAAGGAACAGAAAGGTTAAATGAAATGTCTAAGGACACATTCCTGGTAACCAGGCTCTGGAGGACACGTGCTCAGCTCTTAACTGATATGCCATCCTTTTGCCCTGTCCCGTCTTCCCAAGAAAGTCTCCCAATCTTGGAAAGATTGGGGAGCCAGGCTCTCTGTAGCTAAAGCGTTGAATCTCAGTCCTTTCCCCTTTCCTCAGTCTACTGATAGGTCTCCAGAGACGCAGAGTCCTCCGGGATTCACAGGCAAGTGATCTGCTCTCTAAACGCCTCCTTCCAACAGGAGAACCCTCCTGACCAGGGTCCTGTGTGCGCAGCACGCAGTGTAGACAAGCAGCAGGGGTCCACACTAACTGCAAGTCCACACCCTCACCCCAGTACCTTCCTGCAGCGAGCGCCGGACGCTTCGTGCGCATGATAATCGTTATCTACCCTATAAAGACCTTGTTAATGCTGAAGGATCAGATTATTTTTATGTCTTTTCCACAGTGGAAATGATCTGTCCGCCCAGCACTATGGGGGGCTTTATCCCCGCGCTCTTTCCCTCTCTCAAGGGAAAACGAATCATCTGTTTTCCCTTTGACTTTTCACAGACCGCCAGCCACACAGTCCTCCACGGGAGGCCAAGTGTTGCGTTTGAATTTCCCCAGTGAAGAAATCGTTTACAGGCCTGAGCCGCTGCTGTGTGTTTGTCTCCCTTGAATAGGATCAATGAGATGTACGTCTTCTTACGCACCCGAAGCCAGGTTTGAAAATCCTTGGAGAATCCAGGAAATGTTTAGAGAAGTATTTAAGATTTTAGGAAATTTAGGAAATCTGAGAGGAGGGTGAGGTTTTCATGGTCGTGCCATGGTGGGGGAGAGAAGACAGGAAAGACTGGGGTTGCTGATCTGGCCGGCGTGATAGTTTCTTAGGGCTGTGGCAACAAATAAAATGACAGAAAGGTGTCCTTTCACAGAGGTAAGTCAAGATGTTGGCAGAGCCCTGGCCCCTCTGAGGGCCCTAGGGGAGGCTCTGTTCCCTGCCTTTCTCTTAGCTTCCGACGTGGCCAGCAATCCCTGGCTTATGGCACAGCCTCTGTCATCACAGGGTGTTTTCCTTGTGAGTCTTCGCATCACCTCCCCTCTGTGAATCTGTCTCTGTGTCTCTTCTCCTCCTACAAGGACACTAGTCATATTGAATTAGGGTCCACCCTAATGACTTCATCTTATCTCAATTATATTTTCAAAGGCCCTCTTTCCAAATAAGGTCACATATGCAGATATTGAGGGTCAGAAGGAGGCTGTCACAGTCAGGCAGGTGAGACATCATGAGGGCCTGAGAGGAAAAGAAAGGGTGGAAGGAGCTTTGGGTATTTTTGAGCTGATTTCACAGCCCAGCAAAGCCACAGCTCTCGCTGCTAAAAGGATGCCCAGAGGCCTCAGGTCACAAAGTGGAGACTCATAGGCTGAGTTCGGCCGGCATATGTGTTTTATTTGGCTCACGAGGCACATTTAGCAAATTTGAAAGCGTTGCCAACATTTGAAAGTCAGGAGATCTCATATAAAAGTTCAAATTTCCAGATCTTTTTTTTGAATGTCAGATGATCCAGTGTTCTCGCCTTCCCACATGTCAACAATTGGCTGGCACAAAGGCGTGACTGTCCATCCCCTTCAGATGGAGCAGGCCCATTGTCCACTTGAGTCCCCACCCAAACCACCTCCCTCACCTACCAGCCTGCTGGCCTCTGTACACATTTGACTTTTCTCCAAGATGTGGCTCAAGCAGCTCATTCTGCACATGAGGAGCGGAAGGCCGAGGGGCAGAAGCACCTCGGGCTACTGATGGATGCAACTGTCCATCCTTTGCTCGATTCGGCGACGGAAAGTTGGGGGGAATGACAGGATGCAGACGCCTTCAGTGGAAATATCAAAGAAGGTACTCGGCTGCCTGAGGCCGGTTCAGCAGGGCTCCCTCGGGATCTTTGGGTTCAGGCAGGACCGCTGGACCAAAAGAAGCAAGACCTGACTTAGATTTAGCAAACACTGCTGCAAAAGCAGCAACAACAGAACACCCCAGTGCATGTTAGAGAGGAGAGAGACAGAGGGATTTATAGAGTCGAGGAAGAACGGCTAGATGCCAACCAGAGTGCGGTGAGATGGGGGAAATGTCACACAGCATCCTGGCTTAGAGGAAGAGGGAGCTCGGATAAGATTCCTGATGGTTGAGGTTAATGATAGATGTCTCTATTAACATGGTAGTGTTTGTACTTTTTTTGAGTCTTACACATGTTTAAAATATAAAATACTAGTATAGCATAGTAAATATTTATGCTTAGTTGTTTCAATAAATAACTTTTCCCCCTTAAAAAATCAAAATGGTAAAATAATTTTTAATGTGTATTGCTCAGTTAAGTGAGCCTTTGCAGAGCAAACAAGTTACAAGTTACAAGTTCAAGTTCAGACACTATGTTCACTCCAAGGAGCTTACCATAGGCATGACCTAGAACTGAGTTTACTTGGCTTTGTTCCTGGGGCTCCCTAATTCCAGAGAAAAATGACAGTAAAATCAAGTATTTTCTTGCTATCTAATCTTTTATCATTAAAAATCATCTTTTCCATTTTCTTCTCTATAGAAGCTCTACTGTGACATATAACAGACTGGCTTACATCAGTGTATTCACATCACTTGCAGTGGGGCTGAAACCCAGGCTATGAGTCAGTAGCTTTGGGGAGGGGCCCCAGAGTCTGTGTTTCTAGTAAGTTCTCAGGTGAGGCTGGTAATACAGTTTGTGGACCACACTCTGAGTTGGTTCACTCACCGCCTCTGCCCCCATCACTCCCACACCTTTTGAATGAAGTGAATATTCTAGAATGATGGTTCTCAGAATTTTCAGTGCATCAAAATCACTGTGAAAGTTTGTTTCAAAATGCAGATTCCAGGGCTCTGGCCCCAAAGATTCTGTCCACCACTGCCACCTCTCACAGTGTCTACACCTAAGCCTGGCCAAACCAAGGCTGTGTGATCAGTTGCCAGCTTTCCTGCCCAGGCTGCAGCTACTTCCTCCTTGCTTACAAAGCTCCAACCTCGATGCCTTTCTTCTCTTCTTTGAACACTCCATGCTTTGTTCTGTACGTTTGGACTTAAAACATAATGCACAGGAAACTATCCGTAGCTCTTCCCAGTTTCCCCAAGACTCTTTCTTGTTATTTAGTTCTCAGCTCAAATCTCACCTCCTCTAAGAGACATTCCTTGACCACCCAGGCTAAACTGGTGCTTTCTCCCATATTTTCTCTCTCTAACATATCACCATGCTTCATTGCCATCATGGCACCTATCACTACCTGGAATGAACTTGTTCATGTATAAGCTCACTGGTTTACTGTCTAGCCTCCATGAAAGCAGGGACACTACCTGCTTGCTTCCCACTGAGTTCCTGGTACCTAGCACAGTGTCAGGTTATCAAATGGATGGATGGATGGCTGAGATGGATGGATGGATGGATGGATGGATGGATGGATGGATGGATGGATGAGTGAGTAGATGGAGAGAAGGATGGATGGATGAGTGGATGGATGGATGGAGAGAAGGATGGATGGATGAGTGGATGGATGGATGGAGAGAAGGATGGATGGATGAGTGGATGGATGGATGGATGGATGGATGGATGGATGGATGGATGGATGGATGGATGGATGGATGAGTGAGTGGATGGATGGAGAGATGGATGGATGGATGGATGGATGGATGGATGGATGGATGGATGGATGGAGAGAAGGATGGATGGATGAGTGGATGTATGGGTGGATGGATGGATAAGTACCCAGGTTGAGAAGCAAGGTCTAAAAGGAAATAAGGGACATCCTGAATTCTGACTTAGACCCTTCATAGTGAAGCAGACATGAGGGTTTAACGAGCACAGGATCAGAGGAGTGGGGAAGGAAGAGCCATGCTGCCTTCAGGGTGCGGGCGAAAGTTCGATCAGGACTAGAGGAGACGATGCGCTTGCTGCATCCCGTCCTGTGCCGTCTGAGGCAAGACTCTTAGTCCTTGCCCTGAGCTGGCTCTAAAGTTATAAAACTACATCGTCATGCTGGAGGGTTTGGGGAAGCAGAAATATTTAAATAAGAAACTATATACTGCATTATCCGATCACCCTTAGATATCAATGCGTCTTATTTTGTGGTTTTCCCTTTAGAGTATTTTCAGATACATGTGTCCTTCAGAATATGATTTCTCTTATTTCAATGTAACATGTAGGAGGAGCATTTTTCTTGTGTATATAAAGTATCTCTAAAACCATATTTTAATGGCTGTTTAATATTCTATTAAATGGATGGAAATACATAATTTATTTTCTTTATTTCTTTTACTCTATGGTCCAGAAAAGCACTTTAATTTTGTACTATTTCCCTTTTAAGTGGAGTAGAAATGTCTAATAAATAAATGTTCCCCTTAATAAGAGCAGTGGTTCTCAACTGGGGACGGCTTTGCCCCCAGGAGACATTCTGCTCTGTCGGGAGACAATTTTGTTTGGGTTGAGGCCAAGGTTGCTGCTAAACACCCCGCCGCACACAGGACAGCCCCTACAACAAAGAACTATCTGCCCACAATGTCAATAGTGCTGAGGTTGAGAAATTTGCTGTCCAGGACGGTGTCAGGGTTAATATTCAACATCCACTTAAAATTCAAATGAGCATTCTGCCCTTAACGCACAGGACTTTGCCCTGGAATTCTGCTTTGGAATAATTAGAACTCTGGTGACTAGGATCTGGAATGACTTCCATTTTTTTTTTTTTTTTTTTTTTTTTACTGTGTTAGAAATTTTTAAATAACAATTTTAAAAAAGTGAAACTAGAGATGATATTTTAAAAATTATGTTCTGCCCTGGCTGGTGTGTCTCAGTTGGTTGGCTTCGACCAGTGCCCCAAAAGGGGGCTGGTTTGACTCCGGGTCAGGGCACACGCCTGGGCTGCAGCTCCACCGCCGGTGGGGGCGTGAAGGACGCAGCTGGTCGATGCCTCGCTCTCACATCAACGTTTCTCTCTCTCTCTCCCCCCCCTTTAAAAAATAAAACAAAATAGAGAAATATTTTTTAAAAATTAAGTTCCAAGGATCAACTGAACAATTCTGGAGCTGGTCTTCGTTTGCTCCCGGGGACAGTGTGGATGCGTGTCCCCGGCCATCGGTCTGGCTCAAGGGAGCAATTTCTAAGGCGGAGAAGTGATTTAGCTGATATGTAAATAGTTTCTAAATTCCAGAGCGGGCCTTGCCGAGTACTTATTTTGATGAGCACCTAGTTACATTCTGCCCAATTCGGAGTCCTCCCCTTGCCTTTCCTCGGAAGGGGGTTTCACTTGTGTGCAGCTGGCAGTGTGGCGGTGTCGGGGGTCCCGTCCAGGAAGCAGTCAGCGGAGCCGCTCCCCTCCCTCCTGCTGAGAGACGTGCCCTCCTCTGTCCACCCAGCGTTCACCTCTGGGACTTCTGGGACCTGCGCAGAGACACCGGGTGTAGCCAGAGCTGCCGTGGCCCTTCCCTGCAGGTGGCCCAGATGCCCCCCTCCCTGGGGGACAGAGGGGAGGCCTGCTGCTCATGGCCTCCGCCCACACTCCTTCTGGGTGTACTGTGAATGGAAGAGTTGAACTTGGAAAGGTACAGACTTGTGTTGCAGGTCTCTAAAGATGACACAGAAACCCTTCCCCCTCGGTGATAGGGCAGATACAAAGCAGCGGAATCAGGGGCCACCGTCCCGGCTGTGACCATGGAAATGTGATCTTAGTTAGCAGGGACTCCGAGGGGGGCGAGCGTGGGCTTAGGTGGGGGATGGCGCCCGAGGCCGACGTGTGCCTCTCACTGAGAACAGTGCTGTGCGCCGTGCTCACGGGCAACTCGGCCGCTGCTGTATTTTATGTGGCTCATCCGCAGAGCCTGAGGCCTTCGGGGGGGGGTCGGTGGAGCTCCCTTTGCCATCAGATCCTCTTCCAGGAGGAAGGCTGGTGCTCCTCCTCATCTCCCCAGGGTTGGCTGAAGGCATCTGCGCCCTACTAGGCCACATCAGCTAATGGCACAGACTCCATCATTTGGGGGGCCGGGGGAAGGGGGGAGGCAGGGAGAACAGAGCCGCAGGACTGGAAGCCAATGTCAGATGAGCAGTCAGGGGCTGACGGAGAAAATGCTGGCTGTAGAATGAGCCCAGGAATAGAAAAGATGGCCGGGAAGTCAGTTCTCCCGTCTCTCTTCCGGGGGGTGGGCCATCTTTTCTTTTTCTGCCCTTGGTCAGCAACCTCTGGTTTCCAAATACTGCACTCATATTCTTTTTAATTTTCCATGAAAATATTGATTCAACTGCTGACGAGGGCACGGCCAGTGCTTCGAAGATTTGCAAGCTGTGGCAGGAGACATGCATCTGCAGGCACGGATGCGCCCGCCACGCAGGTGAAGCACAGGCCGAACCCGCGCGCGCGCGAGAGAGAGAGACTGCTATACACCAGGCGGTGGGCACGTGGCATTTGTTCCTACTCCGATGAATCCAAGGTTCAAATCTTTTCCATTGTAAGAGTATTGGAATTGCCACCTCAGGCTTTTTGCAGGTCGTTTCAGTTGATGCCACTGGGTCTCCCAGTGGACCAGACAGTCCAGGTTGTGGGTGACACTTTTTACTCACCGGTAGAGGATGGGTTCTGTGACGTGGGTTCTTTAAACCAAAGGGAGCATCCTTTTCAATAGAGTTGGTAGGACTACAATTCTAGCAATTTAGCCCTAAGAATAATTTTGCCTGACACTAAAAGAAATAGGCCTTCAAAAGGTCAGTGACACAGCCAAGGTCACAGAGTTCACTGTGTGAAAGACTTGGAATTAGAACACAGGGTTGCACAATTTTCCATTTGCTTCATTCATGCCCAGGAATCAGGTAAAACAAGGATCTTCCCTGCATTCGACGTATGTACCTAAAGGTGTGTCCTGTTCCAGGTAGGAGAGATGGGAGATGATTCCATGGAGGTAAACCATGCAAAGTACATAGCAAAACGCCTGCTGCAGGACAGCTCAAGGGACATGACTGACCGTCCTACCTCTGTCACCCCCAATGCTTCTACCATCATTTTGCGTCTTGCTTTTTAAGGAAATCAACCTACACCGACCTCTACTTCGAAAGTGGTGAATTCACTCTTTAAAAAGGTTCTTCACTTAAAAGGCGTCTTCAATAATATCCATGTAAATTGTGATCTGTCCTCCCCAAAATTCACACAAACGGGGCACATTATTAGTAGAGGAAGATATATTTGCTCTCAACTTGAGCACATATTTGCATTTGGACTGTCTACATGACACTGATGATAAAAGCTGTCCATAAAGTCTGGAAATACAGATACTATTAGTTATTTTTAAGATGAAAAACGTTTTGACCACATTATTTATATTTGCCTCTGTTTCCAGACTTCATGTATATCCTGCAGATCATAAATATAGTAAACAAGAATAAATTGCTTGCCATTTTGGAGGCATTCCTCATGTTTTGCGTGCTTGGTTTTTTAAAAAAACCACCATATATTTTATGGTGGAATCTCTGTGTTTATAAACAAAACCTCAAAAATTTACAGAGAAAGAAATCATTTTGACTTTCTTACTCAATATTGGTTCCATAAACCATGACCAAGTTATGGCAAATCTTAACTTGAAGGGTGATTGAGCTGTTTTGTTTGAGTTAGTTTAATATGTGTAGGATTGGGCAGTTTTTTAGTTTTCCCTAAATTTTTTCCTTCTCTGAAGTTTTAAAAATTTAATCATCAGGGCTAATTTTTCCTGGCATTTCTGAGCTCTACAAAAAATATGGAAATTTTTGTTCTGCAGGATTTGCATTGAGTCTCATTCTTCAGATACATACTGGAAGTGAAAACAATTTAATTTTAAAAACACATAGTTTTGGTTAATCTCTTCCTGCCCCCTTTCCCCCTGAGGTTGAATTTATATGCATATATGCACAACCCATGGACACAGATGACGGTGTGATAGTGCGGTGGAGGCCTGGGGAGGGGGTGGGAGCAGGGAGGAGGGGATCAATGGGTGGGGAAAGGGGACATCTGTAATACTTTCAACAATAAAGATAAATTTCAAACAAAGAATTTTAATAAACTCAAGGAAATTAAAAAATAAGTTAAGAAAAACACACATGTTTTAAACCTGAAAACTACAGAACAAGTTGCTTATTAGTTTGGTTCTTAAAGTGATCAGAGAATTATCTTGGGTTTTAGGTCACGTGGAAATGGAAGAATGTTTCTTCATTTTCTGTGCCCAAATTAACATGGTTTTCAGGTTCTGCAATGACAACATCATAGCCCCGGTGACCATCTGCCTGTCAGTAAGCGGCCAGTGTTGGCCTGAGTCAGCTAATTGTGTATAATTGGGATTATGGAGCGGGGATGACACTCCCTCTCCACACAAAGAAAATCACATTTGTGCCATTCCATGTGGCCACTGATCTTTCCAGCAAAAGCAGACACTTGGGTCATGGCAAAGTCTGTGCCAAAAGTGGCCAAGATGGGTAGACTTGATCAATTCTGGGATAAGCTGGAGACAATAGGCGGTGGGGGAGGGGACAAGGGAGCCGGGAAGGGGCATAAGACCTGAATCAGGGGCAGAAAGTGTAGTGCTGGCCAAATGATTGTCACCCAGTCTCTAGATTCTGAAACACAGGCACATTCACTGTCTCATACCTGTGTTTATACTGCGGAGGCGGAAACGGTTATCCAAGTAGCTCCCACAGGCACGTGTGCAGGGGGTATGTGGTGGGGACAGGGGGCGGGGGTTTGTGTGTGTGTGTGTGTGTGTGTGTGTGTGTGTGTGTGTGTAGCAGGAGCAGGGGGTGTTAGGAGTGAGTGTGAGACGGGTGTTGGGTGCGCCTGGGGGTATTGTGGAGAGCGGATGTTATGCCACTGATTTCAAAATTGATGATTGATTTGTTCAAGCCTTTCTGATGAGTCAGGTATCTCAAAGGCCAGGCAGGAGCTGGGATGGCCAACCCTCAGCAAATGGGTGACTAGTTAGTGTGTTGGAAAGGGCCAGAAAAGGGCTTGTCCTCAGGTGGTCCTGGAGCAGAGGCCCAGAGCTGTAGTGGCGGCAGCCCCCTGGGGGACAGTGGTCATCAGGTGAAGAGCTGGAATGAGGCCTGTTTCCCAGCCACCATATCGAGAGGCACACGGGGTCTCCCAGCCCTCATCCCCATCTCTAGAGAGAATGTCAGAGGCACTGCGGCTGAAACAGTGCCAACAGCACTGGGGATTCTGGCCAGAAATCTTTGGGACAGCCTTAGCCCAGTGGTCTCAGTCTCGCCCCATGTCATTCAGGGCTGGCCGTCTCTGCTATGGGAGCCGTCCTGTGTTTTGTGGGATATTTAGCAGCATCCTTGGCCTCTCCCTACTAAATGTCAGTAGTAAGACCACTCTTAACTCCTCTCAACCCTCACCCCCCCAGGTTTTGACAACCAAACATGTCGCCAGACATTGCCAAATGTCCCCTGGGGGGCAATATCACCCACTGTTTTGGGCCCTCATAGCCTACTTTTCTGGAATCTACTGAGATAGGAAGTCTTTCTCCAAACGTAGGCGGTCTGGGGAGTCCCTCCTTCATTGACCTGGCTGTGTGGGTGCACGTGCCCAGGTGTGAGGGTTTGCCTGTGCACGTGTTTTACCAACCACCTCAGGATGCTCCGGAAGTGGCCAGCTCTTGTCTGCACAGTCAGTCCGAATTCCAAATGCACGGTGCAAAGGCCACAGGCTGAGTTAGAGGCAGGCCAGAGGCGGCTCAGCTCAAGGCCTGGGAGACACCTCTGTGGCCGAGACGTGAGCCTGGGACTCCCTGGCAGACCCGACAGAGCAGACCACTCCCAGTCCTCCTGTCCACGGTGCACCTACTATGTGACAGGCTCTGTGCTCTGGGAACAGGGAGGAAAGAAAGCCAGACAGGGCCACAGCCTCCAGGGGGCTTACATTCCAGAAGGTGGAGGCAGCACAGAAATGTAGGTGATTTCAGGGGGCCTGGCCTTTCTCTGGGTCAGACTCTCCCAGAAGCTCAGAGGGTCCCCCCTGGGAGCTCTCACCTGTCAGGCCACCTCTAAGGCTGGGAGGGACCTCGCCAGTGTGTTTATATGCTTCCTAAGAACATTTCAAAAATAAGGTAGGTTTTCTTTCAGGGGCCCCCCAGTTGCGTCAATTTGAGGCCCGGCCAAGCTGACTCTATCCCCATGTTTAGCCTCCTGTACGTCACAGAATCAGGTCCTTTCAAAACCTATCAGGGGGAAGCAAGAAGGAAACGCACCCAGTTTTGACTCACTGACGAACAAAAGCAAGAAAACGACATCGACTCCCCAAAAGGAAAGGGAAGGAAAGAGGGGACCAACTGCAGAGCACCCATCGGGTGGCTCACGGGCAGCAGGGTCAGGGGCTGGGTCTCGGGCGCGCCCGCACCCGGGTGGGGTGGAGGAAGCGGTGGGGGCTCCCGGGGAGGCCGCGGTCCGGTTGGGGGGCCCGCAGCCCGCCCGACCCGGCGCGCGCGGGCCCTGCTGCGCGGGCGGAGCCGAGCCCGGCGGGCGCGCGGCCCGCGCCTCCCCCGCGCTCCGGGGCCAGCGTGCGCCCCTATTGATCAGGCGGGGAAGCGACGGGGCCGCCGCATCGATCCGGCCCCTCCCCGGGTTATTTATAGGACGCGCCCGCCTGGCAAGTAACCGGGGCCGGCTGGTTTCACGAGGGTTCAGGGCTCCCTTCTCTAGCTGGTTAACTTTAAGTATTGGAAATGGAATTGATGCGCCCATGATAATATTATGATTCATACAAACCGCTTCTCAGGCAACTCGATCTATTTCATTACCTCCTTTCTAGCAAATGTATTGATTTCTGTTTTGCGGTTTTATAACACAATTTCAAGGCTGTTGTGGGCTTAATGAGCCGTGTTCTTATGATGTTTAAAAAGATTTGAAGCTATTGTTGAAATAAATGTTATGGATCACCCCCTCCCGAGACCCTCCGGGCCCTGCGCCCCCCGCCGCCTGCAGAAGGCCGGGCTGCGGCTCCGCGGCCCTTTGTGGCCCAGATCAAAGGGCCCGAGCGCCACAAAGGCGGCCCCGCCCGGCCGCGGCCACACACAGCCGCACCTGCAGCGCGGCCACATGTCACTGTCGCTTCTGCGGGGCGCGCAGGGGACGCCCCTCCGCGGGGCCGACGACCCGGCGACGCGGGACGGGACTGATGCGCCCTGATGGGGAGGGCGCGCGGGGCCCTGGGCTCTTCATTAGCCGGGCCGAGCGCCCGCACCTGTGGACCCTTCCTCCCGGCCTTTATGGAAGTTGACAGATTTTATTAACTTTAAGGAAGAACTTCCCAGCGCGCCGAGGGCCGCAGTTTATTTTGTATTCATGCGAAACGGAAACTGAAAAAGCCATGTTTACATATTTACCAGCCCCACTGACCTCCCTCTGGGGCTCCCTAAGTCACGCTCAGATTCCTTTTGTCATAAAACTGATTCGTGTGCAAAGGGATCTTGGGGGGTGGGGGGCTGTCGTGGGTGTGTGGGGTTTTGTTCTTTTTTCCAACAGGAGAAAGCTGCATTCGATGATCTAATATTTCAGGGGAACCCCCAAGACCTTCCAAATCGCGCAGAAATTGGAATTCTTTCAGAAGCGAGGGCTCCTGGGGAGAGAGCATTTGCAAGCAACCCAAGGAGCCTTTGCTCACAGCGAGGGTTCCCAAATCTTTCCGATAAGGGAGACACAAAGGCAGGACCAAGAGCATCTTCAAACTTTGCCAGGGACTCTTAAGGTTTTGGGGTGGGGGTGGGGTGCATGGTGCCTCCTGCTCAGACACTGCAGGCTAAGGCCCACCACGTTGGAAAGAACAATGCTGATTTTCGTAAAATATATGCTCATTGGGGAAAATATTGTTACGTAACCCAACACGGTTTAATATACCTTCTGCCCTCTCGCTATTAGAAAGAAGCTAAGTGGGGACGAAGTATTAGGATTTTCCTTATAGCCCTGATTGTTCATTGCCCCTGGGACCCTTCTAGGTTTTATGTCTCCTGACAATGGAAGCCCACAACTATGAAAATTCATGTTATATTAATGGCCAAGTGTTGAAAATTCAGCCACAGAGTCAGCTGGGTATACTGCTTATTAGCTTAAAAGCATAAAGCTTTCTGGAGCTTCCCTTTGTGCGCCAAATAAACTTCAAATGAACCGAGGATCACTTTGCAGGAAACTCTGAAGTTGAGCGATAATAGAAAGTAGTTAGGAGAATATTACACTTTTCATTTGGGCAAACAGATGGGAGGCCTGCTTTTAGATTTAATCAGGGGCTGACAGACAGGTAGGACGCCAGCATATTTTAGTTGGAGTCTCTTTCTTTTCAGGAAAGAATGAAACTACTTAATATTCAGGCCCCCCCCCCCCCGCCCCAGCCCATCTATTCCACTGCGCCTCGCGATCCCTAATGCCTAACTTTTTCTCATTTCTGATGTCATTACAAAGTACGAAGTTCATCTCACTGCAAGTGAATCCATTTATTAACGTCTTTTCCTCCATCCTCTCCTTGCAAAAAAAAAAAAATTCTGAATGCGTGTGGGGGTGCGTGTACATGTATATGGTTAAAAATAAAATAAAACAAAGACTGCTTAAATCACAAGAGCACACCCAAATCTCCATTTACAGAGACACAGACGTAAATAAATGATTTAACAATTTGGGAGTCATGAGTCTCTGACCTCATGCTTTCTCAACTAACCTTTTTAAAAGATTTTGATATCAATTGTTTCTCTTTTTTCCCCAGAAGCATAATACGTGGTAACCTTAGTGCACACAATCTGCTTCTACAGAGGCGAACAGAACAGTGCAGCCAGTGGCGGCTTTTAATATCGCGGCAGAGCTTATATTACCGTGCTCAAAACAAAACTCCCCCCCCTTCAAATGCAGGTCCCTCGACACCCCCATCGGAGATCATTTGTTATACGGAGTTTTGTGAGGCAATCAAAATTAATTCACAGCGATCTTTTCACCCAGAGCCTCCCGCTTCCAGTAATGGGCCTTCCCAACAGGTGTTCATTGTGCCAGCCTGACTTCCAATGGCTGGACTAAAGGTTTAATTCTTTCGTCATTTCCTTTTTTAATCTCAAACTTGTAATTTACTAATCTGCAGCAGCTGCCAGGAAGGGCCCAGCTGCTGGCTGAGCGGGCACGTGCGCCTCCGCCTCCGAGGAGCCGGCAGGGGACTTCACGTCCGCGCACCGGGGGGAGAAATGGAAATTCCCAGGCTGGAAGGCAAGGCTGGCGCAGCCGCAGCCGGGGTGGAGCCTGGCCTTGGCTCCGAAACACCCTCCTCTGAGGCTGCCCTCCTCTGAAATCGGCCATATCGGACCCCTTTGGGGAAGGTTCAGAAATAAATATCCTGGCTTTGACGCAGCCGAGAAAGGATCTTAACAATAGCGATGACAACCACCAGAAAAATATGATGCAGAAAGGAAAGGATTTTAAGAATTTGCAACTTTTATTCGGCCAGTTTAACAGGCTAATGCCGTCTTTGTCAACTTTCAAATCTGCCTCCTTTTAAGGTAACTCGAGAGAGAGCTGGGAGGGATCACGTTTTACTGCAGAGATTCTTGGACTTGATGGCTCATCAGCATCCAGTTGGGTGAGTGTGGTGAGAAAACACGGGACGAGATTCCCAATTTCCAGAGAGCTAGAACTGTAGGCGCCCGAGTTCCTGCCCCAGAGATTCTGATGCAGTAGGCTGGCACGGGGCCTGGGGTGCCTATTCTGGTGAGCATCACCAGTTCCTGATGCTGGCGGCCTTGAGTCCCTTTCCTCACGGCTAGCTGTTCCTCATGCCTCAGTGATCTTGTCTCTACAATGGTTTCCTCCTCTCCAGTTTCCTCAACCCGTGGTTCCCAGCATAGGATCACGTGGTTCCACCTCTGAGCAGGTACACCTGGGAGGCCGCTGTTCCAGGGAAGGGATGATCTCCTTCCAAAGGAGATGACATCTACACGGTAGAGGGTAGACAAGGTCATGAAGAGGGGACCACTTTTGCCATGCAGTCATTCCCTGCCTCTGATTTCTTTTGCATAAGATGCCTGCGGGCTGATACCTGAGAGGACGTGGCCTAGGCAGAGGTGGGTGTTTTGCACTAAGACTGGAACTCAGGCAAATCCCCTTGGGGGGATGGGGCGCCGAGGGTTAGGAGAGTGTTAGAAGCATCAGTCGCAACCCTCAGCCTTCTCATAGACTAGAAGCCAGCTTACTGCGAGGGGTCAGAAACAGGAGAGACGGAAGCTCAGTTTCCTGTCTGTCCCCAGACTCACGGAAAAAAGATTTAGGTCCTCTTGTAGAAGACATAGAGCCAGGTAGCTTCCAGGAGGCACACCAGAAGTCTCATAGGAGTCTAAAACAAAGGTGGAGAGTCACTAGAATATCAGGGATTTATCAGGAGATCTCATTGTCTTTTTGGCCACCTGTCCCCCAGACCAAGCCTCCAAGGAAAAACCTCTGGGAGGCAGGATGTGCCTCTGGGCCACCATTCAGGAGGCCATCGCTCCTTAGCCTTTGAGCTTGGTCATTCCCTTGTGAAGGTCCCCCTGGATGCATTCAAAACGGAATCATGGCTGTAAAAACTGTGCAAGGAGCCAAGCCATGTTGATAATATATATGTTGCACAGTGTCCTCTCTGGTGTATTTGTCCACACGTGGGCCGGAGTAGCTGCACTGAGCACTGATGGGCATTGATTTTGTAATACATGAGTGAGTTCGTTTGTTCTGCCCTTTGAGCCTCTTTTGCTTTGCTGGGGGAGGTTTCTTAGGCCCCAAACACCAGAGAATCCACCATCACCAACAGCCTGTGAATGGGAAATCGTATTTACCAGCCTTATTTCTGAATTGTACAAAGTGAGAGAAGATGCCCACCAGCTTCTCTAAGAAAATGTGCTTTTGTTCTCGGCCTCAGTGGGGGACTTTCTGGATGTTGCTGAAGGGCACCCAAAGAGGTTTCTAAGTGGGAAATGCCGTGTCAGGTAGATTAGGCTGCTCGCAGGGTTCGGTGACTGACCGATCTGGAAAGGTTGGCTGCTGTCAGCCAGGAGAAGTAAAACTGAGATGGTATTCTTCTCTAATTGCCTGCTCAGCATAATTTTTAATATATTTTATAAATACATTAATGCCTACTTCATTGACCCTAGTCCCACAATGGAAGGTCCCAGAAAAGATTACCTTTATTTGACAGATGAGGAAGTCGAGGCCCAGAGGGGAAGTGTCTTGCTCAAGGTCACACGGCAAGTTTAATTAGGGCATATTGCTCAGAAGGTAAAAGCTATCTGTTCATCTGCCACTCAAAGATTTTAGTCTGTTGAACTATTAAACTCTTGTTAGGAAGATGATCATACTATTTTGGGGGAGTAAGATGTTTCCCAAGTGCTTGTATTTACCTAACCATTTATTTATTTGAATCATTCAATCATTCAACAAGTAATGAGCCTCTAACATGAACGAGGCACACTGGAGTTAGGGATACAGTGATGGGCAAAGCAGGCATGGTGTGTGCCCTCATGGAACTTTTGGTCTATAGGGAGAAACAGACATTAAACAAATAATTACAATAACTCCATGATTAGAGTCATGATAAATAATCTGAAGAGAGTTTATGGTGGTATACGAAGGTTCAACCAAGTGTGGGAGTGAGGCCAGGTGTATCAGCCAGGTTAGGTTATGTTTTGCTGTGTAACAAATAGGCCCACAAATCTCAGGCATTAACAGGACATATTTGTTTCTTTCTAATGCTGGTCTGCTCCTCGTATTTATTCAGGAATCATGTAGAGAGACGCCGTCTCAACCCAGCTTCCATAATCACAGGAAAAAGAAATGCAGTTCACTGTTTCTTCATAGAGGCAACGTGTCACTTCTGCTCACGTTGGATTGTCCAATTCAAGTCACACAGCCACACCTAACTTGAAGGAGGGTGGGAGGGACATTCTCCATGTGCCCAGAGGAGGAGATCCCAAATGCCTACCAGGCGAGGTTAGGGATGGCTTCTCTGGTATTAGCAGCGTTCTGAATTATGCATAAGAGTTAACCAGGGAAAGGTCAACATAATGGAAGGGTAGCTCGGAAGTTGCCTAGCAGGTGTACAGGCCATGAGGTGGGAGAATCACAGCCTATTTGAGCATCAGAAAAGGCCAGAGTAGCCAGGACCCAGCAAGTCGGGAGGAAGTGGCTCCCATGCCAACAGGACACGTGGGGACTGAGATGCCAATGGAAGACGCTCCCCGCCCCAGAGGGAGGAGAGCAGCCAGGTGGTGTTCACTGTGGCCTCAATATGAGGGACAGGAGAGGCTTCAGGAAGTGGGTGCTTCTGTATCATAACAAGAGGTGGCAGAAAGCCCACTGCATTGGAAGGAAACTGGACCAGAGAGAAGAGTTGCTTGGCCCGAGGGCTGCGGCCAGTAGGTGCTGGGACCAAGATTCAAAGCGTGTCCCTCAGCCCTGCCTGGCCCACGCTGCCCACAGCGCCTCCCCTGACGCTGAAGAGTCGTCAGCATCTCGCAGCCTTGCTCAGCCCTCACTGGGCCGCGCTCGGGTTCGCAAGGCTCAAGTAATTTAACTGAGTGGAATTTCTGGTCAAAGTGAGCTCTTAGTCTTATATTCCCGATCGCTACGTGGATCCTCTGTGTCACACTTCTGAGAAAACTTCCAAAAGATGATGTATTTGTGTATCAACAAGAATGAAATGTTGGGGACATCAAAGAGAAGTTTCAGAAATGGCTGCTGGAAGAAGCCGGGAAGCCTTTTCCATGCTGGGCCCCCATCTCCCAATTAGCCTACAAAAACATTTTTAAAGGCATAACCTTTACTAATAAAATGCTATAATCTCAGTAAGACATTTCAGCAGGGGAATTATTAGATATTAATTCATGCCTAGTTGCACTGACAGCTCTCAGCCTAATAGCACACTAGGTGAGAATTAATATGCCATAATTCACGCTCCACCGTGCATTATTGCTTCAGTAAGATACATGAAGAATAGCCCATTCTGGCGAAATAACTGGGATTCTCAGAGTTCTCCCGGCCAAGTTATAAATAGTTGTGTTAGGATCCAGAATTTTTTTGTATTACTAAATTTGAAAGAAATTGCATATATGTACCCTCATCTATAATTACCGTGAGCATTTTTCCTAAATCCTAACATTAAGCTCACTCATATTCCATGTTTTAAAATTGAACTTAAGCAAAATCACATAATTTTCTTGAGACCAAAATAGAAATTTCTTTCCCCCATATATAATTGTGTGTGGTATCATGGCATTATATGGCTTATACGGGCGATGGCTTAGGAGAGGCAAAATGGGCTTGACTTAGAGGTGTGCAGAATTGAAACCATGGGGTGTCAGGGGGCCTGAAGGATATTCTTCTTATAAAGAGTTTGTGTCTCTTTGGGGAGTTATAATTACTCATAAATGTCTGTTTTCCTAGCAAAAGAGTGAATGAAGTAGGAGGCAATCTCTGATCTTCAGAAGCTTAAAGGGATAGTATTGATGTAGATGATAAATTAACCTTCCAGTCACAAAGCAATACCTCCAAAATCACCACTGTAAAGGGGAGAAAGACCATAGAGTCCATTGAAAGAGCTCTGGAGGCCGAGTGGTAGACTCAGAGTTATGAGATCAATTGTTGCTAAATCATTCATGTGTGTATCGTGTAGTTATTGAGTATCTTACTGTAGGCTAGTCGGCCAGTCCTGTGATGGACACAGCACACGGAGAAGCTGGCAGCCTGGTGAGGGAGATGGGCACTCAGGTACATCGATAACTATGACACCACATGGCTGAAGCCATGGTAACACAAGAGCTCAGGAGGGAGCACTGCCTATCTCAGACTGGCCGCGGTAAGTTGATCAAGGAAAGCTTCACGGAAGAGGTGACACCCGAGATGAGTCTTAAAAGATGGAGAAGAATCAGCCAGATAAAATATTGGGGTTGAGGGGCAAGGGTGAGCGAACAGGAGACGTAACCAATAGATGTAAGCAGAGGAGATGCAAATAGAAGCCAGAGGGTGAAGGTCATGCAGGCCATGGAAAGGGGCTTGAGTGTTGCCCTGACAGGACCAGACTTTTCCTTGAGATCCAGCCCTCAGAGTGATCTGAAGGTCTGTACCTGGGATGACAAGTGGGGAAGCAGGGAGACCAGGCTGGAAGCTGTTGTTCCCACTGGGAGAGGGGATGAAGGCCAGGACTAGATTAGAGGAGGTGACAGCAGAGAGCAGGCAGTTAGGAGGCAGAAAAGGAATATGTGGAGACTGAAGGAAGAAGGAGACATGAATTTGGGACATGATGTATTTGAGGCCTTGAGCTTACCAGGGGCGAAGTCTGGCCTGAAGGTCAGGACTTGGGGGCCACCCACATTTGTAAACCTAGAACATCAGAGCTGAAAGGGTTATCAGAGATTGTCTTATTCATCCTACCTCCAGTTTAAAGGTGGGGAAACTGAGTCCTGGGAATGGGAAGGAGCTTGTCAAGATCATAGCAGATCTCTGGAATCCTTTTCCAGAAGGATTACTTTTGTCCAATAGCTTCCCTTTAATCACTAAATAGGAGAACTGGCTGTGAGAGCTGGGGCGAGATCCTGTGCGTGGAGTGAGGGCCAACAGCCATGAATCCCGAGCTTCGGCCATCCTCAAATGGCACTCCGAAATTGCACCACGGTCAGGTGCTTCATATTTCAATTAACTCCAGTTTTTTGCTTTAATAAAATTACCTAAAAGAGAGGGTCTAGGTCATTTTCATACATGGACGTTGACTTCCTTTTCCTATAAGAAAAAGCAGACCTGAAAACGAACTCTACCGAAAGAAAGCAATCATAGAATTCTAGCCAGATACTGTGGCCTGCCTGAGGCCTACGCCTTCTTGGTTAAAGAGAGAGAGTGTCAAATTTTGGAGAAGTGTTGAAGACGTATTAGCACCAAATCAAGCCTTTCTGTTTGTCTTTATAGGATTGGAAAATAATTAAAAAGGCAAACATTTTCTCACCATGTGATTCAAGGTTATTAAGTAGCCTGGCCCTGTGTCTCCTGGAACATGCCAAGCTTTGGGAACTAGCGGGCTAGAAAAAGATGAAATAAAATGTATCACTTCCACAAGCCCCAAAGATGGGCTATTTTATTGATTTATCAAACTAAAAAAAATGAGAAAATACCAAGCTGCCACATGTCCGCTGAATAAGTCTATTAAAGATGCAATCAGACCTGTTTCAGAGAACTCTTTGTGAAATGTTTTCAGGTTGCCACTAGGTCAAAGGAAAATGATTTCCTGCCCAGGTCCTACCCCCTGGGATGGCCATGGGCTCCAGTGAGAATGTCATATACCCAAGAGCTGTGCTTGTGCCCATGAGCTGTCCCCAGAGGTGTCAGATCATCCCTCCAGGCCACCCCACCGCAGGAAGGGAACATGAGGGCACAGCCTTGGGGTAACACCTCCTGGCTCCTGCTGCAGGGGAAGTGGGGGGCACAGCTGCATCCCAGCTTGGTTTGGGGCACACCAGACACCTGTTGTCTCTCACATGTACTTCTCTGGAAGGACTCCTGATTTTTTTTTTTTTTTAATATGTTTTTATTGATTTCAGAGAGAGGAAGGGAGAGGGAGAGAGAGATATTGAAACATCAGTGATGAGAGTCATTGATCAGCTGCCTCCTGCACGCTCCCTCCTGGGGATCGAGCCTGGCCCCCGGGCATGTGCCCTGCCCAGGCATCGAATGGTGGCTTCCTGGTTCATGGGTCGATGCTCAGCCACTGAGCACGCCAGCTGGGTGGGCTCCTGATTTTTTGTTTCCTGTGCATCTTAAGTTTGGGTTTCCCCAAAAGCAGAGCCTAAGCAAAGGTCTTGGGTACAGATAGTTTATTTGAAATATGGTCCCAGGAGACAAGAGTTGAAGGAGCAGGGGAAGTAAGAGGGAGAAGAAAGAAAAGCCCCCCAAAAGTGATTGAGCTGGCTACTGCTATGGGACAGGGGCTCCCCGCACTGGGGGACGTCTCAGAACCACGCAGGACTCATCTCAGTCTTGCTCTTCCCATGGACGGAGGCCGGGGCTGCCTGCAGCCTCCCAGCCGCAGGGAGGGTCGCCCAGGGTGTGTGAGGCCAGCTCCCTGGACTCCGGGGCTGTGCCTACAGCAGGGCTGGCAGCTGTTCCCGCTTCCCAGAACAGCCGAGGTGCGGGTGGAGGGATGGCTCAGGCGTGCTGTCGTCGGAGATAGATCTGTCGACCACTCCTGTGCAGAAATCAGCTGGGCCGGGGGATGCCTCAGACGTCCAAGTCTGAGAAACATGGGTGGTGTGGAAGCCAGCGGTGGTTGCACCCCAAGGAGTGAAGTGCTCTACCTTCCCCCAGGCGGCGCAATGGAGGGTGAAGAGGGCACAGCCTGGCCTGAATTGCTTCACCTCTCTCCACCCCCCACCAAACCATTCCCGAGGAAGCTGCTTCACCCCTGTGTTCTGGGTAAGGTTCCAGGTGCAGGAATCCTCACCCCCTCCCCACCCTCCACCCCCACCCCCCATCCCAAGCTCCACTGTCTGTTTCAAGTGAACCTTGATTTCCAGCTGCCTTGGCTGGTCAGCTGGCTGGAGGGGCTTTGCAGAGCCACTGGCATTTGGAGCTCAGTGGTTTCTTCACAGGCATAATTTGTGATCTGTGCAAGTTGGTTGTGGTGGGAGGAGGGAGAGGAGAGGGGTTGCTTTAGGACCAGGGGACCTCTCATTTTGCTTCAATTGAGGCCCAGGTGGAACAGCAGGAGGTCAGGGGTGGGTGGTGGGGGTGGGTTCCCTCTGCAAGTCTCCTTCCCCCTCTCTTCCCCTCCCCAGCTTGTCTGAAAGGATGCAAAAATGTCAATTGTCTCCTAGCTCAGTGACTTTGTTAACCCAATCAATCCATATGAAAGAACAAATTAAATTGACTGATCCTCATATAGCTAAGGATTGATGCTATTGGACCAGGATGGTTCTCGGGAAGTGCCTGTCACAGGCTGTCGATAGTCTTTTGATCCTGGGCTCCTGAAGGCCGGGCTTCCTTGCTCCCCAAGGTGGGCTGGTCTCAGGTGATCCCTGAGCTTGTGCAGCAAGAAAACAAGGTGCCAAGTGGTTCCTCCCGAGTGGGTGGTTGGCTTCGGCTCCTGGTTTATGGACTTTTCAGCAGAGGCAGCTTCATGCACAAATGATCCTGTGACTTCCCAGCCTGCCTTTGTCATTTCTAGGGCGGTCTCTGCTGGTCAGAGGAGGTGCTATGGAATTCTTAGACCAAAAAGCTTCTCTCATTAAATTTGGCACCATTTGCAAGGATAGTATGTGGATAATGATAATATTAGCTACCATTTTTGGAGTCTCTGTTTTACACCTTTTATGTGATTTTATAGTCACAGAAGCCCAAAAAGGTTGATGTTTTTGTCTGTTTTGTGACAAGGACACAGAGGTACAGAGAGGTTAAGGAACTTGCCTGAGATCACACAGCAAGGCCATGGTTGAGCTAGGGCTCCATAGGCCTGGGAAGGAATGGGGAGGTCAGATGGGGAGGTCAAGTTGGATTTGAGGTGCTTATGGGCCCATCAGTGATGCTGCCTGGAAGGTACTTGGATGGAAGGGTCTAGACTCCTTACAACTTCCTCCTCCTAAAAGGATCAAAATTCTTTGTAGCCTGGGGCACAATTTGTTCTTCTTTAGTATGTTCCAGAGAACTGCCTCAGGGCAGGCTGCGGACAATCCTGGCCACCTCTTAGGAAGACAAACAACCGGATGAGCACCCCCTGCAAGGAGCCTCTCTGACCACCCCAGCCCAGAGCTCTCTCTCCCCTGCACTCACAGCGTGACCTCTTCTTTGGGGGTCATTCTGAATTGCTGCCATGTAATCGACATATACGTACTTGGCCTCAACTAGATCACACTCATGAACCTGTGGGCCGGTTCCTTTCCTGTCCCGCCCCATCCCCTTGCCTGGAGTGTTGGATCTGTTGCCAACGCACCGATTAATGAGTGGATTCGGCCCCTGGAGAAAGCTCTGGGGCTTCCTGCTTTGCCCTCCGTGTCTGCAGAAATGGGCACCTTTCTCCACCCGCAGGGAAGAGAACACCTGATCAGGGAGGTGAGCCACTGAAGGGACCCTGAGCTGTCTGCTCTGCGCTCACAGTGCCAGTCCGGGTGGCCAGGAGGGTGGCTGTTTGGAGGTCCCACCCTGCCCCCAAGGGGCTTTTGGAAGCATGGGCATTTTAAGCTCAGCCTCACCCTTTGGTTTGTAAACACAGAGCAGAGGAGTCCTAGGCTCGGAGAAGGTAAGCCCACAAAGGAGGTGACTCTCTTCGTGGCCTTCCCCCCCACCCCCCATCCTCTGCCCCATCACCACCACCTGACCTTCCACACATCATTCCTGACTTCCTCCGGTAACACCACTCCAGCCTTGAGCATTTGATCTATGGTCCATAAGTAGACGTAATGAAATGCCAATTTTCTTTCAAAAGATACTCCCGCCCCCCGCCCAAATTTTACCTGGGATCGTCCAATAACAGACAGCAACACTCCCCTTGCTGTGTTGGGCTGGGACGCGTGGACTGCCTGAGGTCTCACAGTCCCAGAGTCCCGCCTGCTGCTTGGCTTCACCAGCCATTTCTCTCTTAGCCTGTATTTGTTTTCACTTTGCTTGCAGGAAGCCACAAATAACTTGTTTAAGAGGAGCATGAAAAGTGTGAGCTAATGGGCTCTTTTCTGTTCCCCGGCGACTTCTGCTGCAGCAGAGAAGCAGGTCTGGAGTAGGGGGGATAGGAGTCGGTTCTTTCTGTCTTGCGAGCATGACCCGTCCAGGCAGCGTGGGGCAACTCTGTCCCTTTACTTTGGGGGAAAGTGAAAGGGGAGGTGCTCTAGAGTCCCCATCAGCCTAGACTGTCCCTTTCTAACCAGGAACTTTAATCTCCTTCACTAACCAAAGGGTTACTAAGTAACCTTATAGCCTGTTTTTTTTCCAGGGCCTCAACCTTTCCTTGTATAAAATGATGAAGTAGATTAGGGGATTCCTATCAGAGGAGTTTGCATATTCAAACTGAGGAGGGAGAGAAGGTCAGCGGGCTGTCATTATTCTGGCTTGATTTAGAGGTGATCCGGGGGTCAAGGGCACGACAGTGCTGGCCAGCTTCTTCTGCAAGGCCTGCGGACGGCTAGCTGAGAGCGCCCTCTCACCCCACCTCTGCCTCCAGATGAATTCTACATGCGATTCTTTGTCTGTAACACAGCTTCTCAACCTTGGCATTATTGTCATCTTGAGACCATTCTTCATTCTTTGTTTTAATTCCTTGTGCCTTCTAGGATGCCCAGTGTCCCTGGCCGCCACCCACTAGATGGCCAGTGGCATCTCCCCCTTGTTGACAGCCAAGCAGATCTTCAGGCATTGTCCAGGGTCCCTTGGGGAAGTGTGCAGAATTCCCCCCCAATTGAGAACCATGGTCTACAACATGATCACACGGGGCTGTATTTATTGGTCTTTTGCACCAACTCTGGGCTCCTTTCAGCCAAGGCTGTGTTTGCTCAGTTCTGTGGCACATAGTAGAAACGTAGAATTAATGACATTGATAGGAGACATAGTAGGTCTCTGGGTCAGATGGACATTTTGTGCTCTAAAACTATAGTCACCCACTTATTTGTCAATATTCATCAGTCACTGGCAGGTGTTCTGGGATCTACTGGAGAATTTGGCGGCCAAGAGCAGGCCCTTATGGAACTTAGTCCAGTGGGAGCAGGCTGGTCAACAGAGATGTGCAATAAATAATGAACAAGCAGGCAGGGTAATTCCCAGTGTTGGCCGAAAAATCATATCATTTAGGTGTTTCATCACCAAAAAGGATTTATCCAGGCGGGGGAAAAGGGTTGCAACCCAGGCATGCAAGCCACGGGCACAGTCGGGCCTGCGTGCAATGACGGAGGCGTATTTGTAGAAGGGAAGGGGAAGGAGAGGGGGAAAGTTCGAGCCACAGCGCTTCATCGTAGAGTTCTGCCCGGAGGAGTCTTGTGATTTTGCGAGTGTGAGAACATCCCTAAGTCTGAGCTCTGCTTATGGGCCCTCCCGACTGCTTGCGTTTGCTTCAGGTTCCAGTTAGTCTTGAGCATTAGCGATGACCAGCCCTGTGAAGAACCTATTTCAAGGGCCAAGGACAGCGAGTGGGAAGAGTGGGTGTCTTAGATGGGGGGGGGCGGGTAGGGATTCTCTCTCTTACAAGGTGGCCCTTGCGCTGTGACAAACACAGGTGGGAAGGCAGGAGTACTTATAGACAGCGTTCGTCCTGGCTCCTGCGCCCACCTCCTCCTGCCTGGCCCTGTGCAGTTCTCAGGAAACGTGCGCAGGTGGAGTGATTTCTCTCCTCTCTGCACCGGGGAATGGGCGCTGCCAGCGCTCACAGCCCTTTGAATTCTACTGTGAGTTCTAGAAACATCATTTGCGCACAATGTTTGTGGGCAAAGTCTGAATCAACGCCTGAATCGTCCTGTCTCCACTCGGTTCTGTTTTTACAAAGAGAGTTTCTTTAAAATAGACGGGACCATAATCTCCTCTGCAAATCAATCATTTAATCACGTGTCAATCATCGTCGTCATTTAAAACCTGAAACCACATCAATACACTGTGGCCACTTCCCGGCCCAGGTGTGAACCCCAGGAGCGGCAGAGGGGAGTATTCGAGCTTCCCACCCAGCGATCTCCCGAGCTGATCAAATGCGCCCGGCCGACGGGTAACGTTACCATTGTGCCCGGATAAGAAGGTCCGTTCCGGCCCCCACCCTGCAGAAGGGGGCCAGGAAAAAGAGCTTAATCATTAATAACACTAACTTGCATTTCTAGAGCCTTGAAAATGAGAATTTTGCCCTTTTTTCCCTGGGAGTAAATTGGGTCAGAGTGTTCCCAGAATTTACATTTCAATTAAAAATACAATAATAACACATTGTGCTAATAGTGAATGATTCCGACTCCAGGGAAGATGACACCGTCCGCTACTTTGTTAATGAAAAGCCCCCTTCATTCGGACGGGCCACACATCGGCAGCCCCAGCCTCCTGTCTTGTTCTGGGGCTGGCGGAGGAATGGGCCGGGAGGGGCGCGGCGGGGCGGGGGCAGGGAGGCACCAGCGCCCTGCCCTGCCGGGGTGGCCAGGGGAGGCGGTCTCGGGGCCCATGTCCGGGCACCTCCTTCCCCCAGCCCACCCTTTGAAATGAACCCCACTTAGTTTTTAAATTAAAAGCTTTAAAAATTAAAAATGAAAAGGTGGTGGTTTTTTTTTGTTTGTTTTCTTTCTGGGCTTCTGGTACTGTTGTTTGTTTTGTGTTATTTATTTTTTGCTTTTCTAGGCAACTGTTGATGACATCAGAAAGCTTGCCATAGACATTCTCCCCCAAGGCCTTTGTGAGTGGATTTAACTTAAACAACACCCCCCCATTAGCCTCTCAAACTAGAATCTGATAGAAACTTCAGCCAAGTACTTGCTACAGCTGCTTATTAGAGAAAAAGTGATTTGCCGGCTGGGGATGATGGTTGTGAAATGACCACTGTGGCTCTTTGAGAAGGTCCCCCCCCCACTGATTCTTAGAGTTGGTCTCCCCCCCCACACACACACACACTCCAACATATCACTTTATCTAGACACATGAAGTTCGGGAAAGGGGAGGGAGAAGTTTCACCGGCAGGTGGGGGCTTTGGTGGCGGCTCCCACGACACTGGCAGAAGGGGTGTGCCTGCAGTCACAGGCTGAAGGTGTTTGCTCACAGGCTGCTTCTGAAAATAAATAATCCCGTTCAGTACTGTTTTCATCAGAAAACCAACTTGATATGCGGGGAAAGGATACCACCAGCACCCCTCTCCAGCAGGGGGAACCCCCAAAGCCGACCTGTGAGCAGATGGCAGGCTATCGTGACACAAACTCCCAGTCAGGTGTTTCCATGGGTGGGTCTGGTGGTCCCTGTTCTTGCCATCTGGGCTGGGCTAGGTAAAATGAGAGGGAAACGTTCAAGAACATATTAAGGGCAGACAGTAAATGTGGGCAGTGGCATTGCATTGTGTATTATTCAAAATCTTTTAGTGAATTAAAAAAATATTTATGAAATGCCTCAAATTCTCAAATACCCGGGACAGTGGAAACTTGAAATGGGCAAAAAATCGGTGGCCTGGACATTTTGTTCTGCAGCCAGGCCTCCCCCATATCTGCGAGGCAACTGTTGTGTCCTGGTGGCCCTGAGGCTGGGCAGCTCTTCATGTTTCTCTCGCTGTTTCAGAATCATTGACGGGAAACAAAGGTCATCAAGGTGTCAGCCTTCAAGTTGATCAGAGTGTAATTAGCATCCCCAGTAGTAACACATAGTTTACTCTAATACTTGTTTTATCCCAAAATGTGGGCCGACGTGCCTTGGGTACAGATAATATACAAAGGTGATATTAATATTGGTCGATTGTTCCTCTGTAATTGTCTTTAAGGACCAGACTCTCTCCACAAGCCCAGCCTGGATGCTGAGAACCAGGCCGCACGCTCCTGGCCGCAGTAACGGGACTTGCCGTTCCGCTGTCCTCAGGAGCCTCGCGTCACTTCTCCAGAGCGGCCCGTTCGGGCAAATGGCTTGATGGTCATTACAGGGACTTCCCGAGAGACCCATGACGAACTCGCCACTGAAAGCACCAGCAGATATTCTGAGCCCCGGGATTCCTCTGAACCTGTCCTCTCAAAATCCTTTCTTGCTTGCAGTGCCCTCAGCAGTCCCCCAGATCTGTCTCTCACTTCAACAGTGTTTGGACAGGACAGACCCGGGGACGCCCCTTCTTCCAGCCTCGGACCACCCTCCAGCCTCTTTCCCAGTCGCCACCTTCGGGACCACCTCAGGCGCCCTCGGCCTCCGAGACCAGCCGGCCCCATTTTCTGGGCTTCGCTCCTTATTGCTGAGCAGCCAGGAGCTCCCGGGTCTGTCGGAAGCGCCCACCGAGGCCGCGGCCCGTCACCCGCCCGGCCAGCCTGCATCCGCGGCCTCCCCACCCGCCTCTCTCTGGGCTGTTTCCACCGCACCGATGTGGCCCTGGAGGGCGTGGGCCTCTCCTTCCTCGAGCTGGCCAAGGAAAGTTCGAGGCTGCCCAGCGTCCCTGAAGATGCAAAACCAGGACAGTGGCAGCCGCACCCTCTTCCAGGATGTGCAGAAGCCTCCCCAAGATGAGTGGGGTGACACTCAGGACGCCGGGGAAGCCTCCGTGGTCCAGGAGAACCTGACCCAGGCCCTTGTGGCCCTGCAGGCCCTGATTCTGCCCACACAGACCCCCATCTCCGCGACTCCCTGGAGAGCCCCGTCCCCGGGGAGCAGGGGAAACTCATCAAGAAGATGGGCGACCCCCGACTCACCTCCTGGGGCTGGCCGGCCCCCGGGCTGCGCTGAGCTGGTGTCTCTGTGAAAACCTCGTCCTCAAGCACCACCCGGAGCCTGTGGAGCCCAGAGGCCTTTGAGGGGCCCCTCTGCATCCCCCTAGTGTGGCATCTGCCTGAGCCTCTCCCTGCAACCGCTAGGCACCCTTTTAACCACCCTGGAGCCCTCTCCCGTGCACTGGGCCAAAGGGAAACAATAAAGCTATTGCAGAAAGAAAAAATCCTTCCTTGCTGTTTCTGCAAATCCTGACCGGTTGTCTCACGGCTCTTACCCAATCCTAATAAGTCCCTATATTGCAAGACCCTCCTAAAACCAAACTTCAATTCTCAATACATTCGTATCCGGCTTTCCCGGCTCTGAGACACTGCCAGGCTCGGCCACGGGCTGGCGATGCTCTCTCTTGCCCCTGTAACAATGAACTCAGCTTTGTCTGAGCAACAGGTTGCCTTGGTGGTGTTCGGGGCACCAGCATTTGGCATCTTCCTATCTTTCTGATTTCCTGCCTGGGAGACGTCTCTGTTGGGTGCTCGCTTGTCTTGGCCACCTCTCTAATTTTTCCTGGTATCATTTTTTAAATAGAGAGCAGGCCTCAAGTACAGAGCTTTGAACTGGCAATGAAATCTAGCAAATTCAATCGTATCGGGTTTTGTAAAAATTGTATTCATTTTTGATTCGCTGAAATTATCAGTGAATAACATGTAAACATAGCTGAACAGTATAGGACTTATCATGATCATCAGGCTCCCTGGTCCACCCCTCACTCCCAACCCCCAAATGCCAATTTCCTGAAGGAATGGCTGTCAATTCTTATAGCTGTTTCTTATGGTGTGTTTTTTTTCTCTGTACTTTTAAAGGACATACTTATGCTACTATCTCCTGACTTTTCTCACACATGAGGCAGGTATGATTAATTTCCAAATAGGAGTGCTCTCTTATACCAGTCCATATATATAATTCCCCCTCTTTCTAATTTCTCATGGTAGGTTTGTTGTTGGTTTTTTTTTTATTAAATCCAGGTTCAGTGTTTTCATCATGACAAATGGGTACCTATTACTCACAGCTTCGTCCAGTAGTGTCTTAGGATGCCATTCTTTCCTGGCCTTTGCCTCCTTTGTCTTAACTTTTTTTGAATGTCTGGATGACTCTTCCCACACCCTCCAGTAGCTCTGTATAAAGGCACTCAATCCAATTTTACACCCGGCCACACCTGTCAGTTAATCTGTCAGTTCCATTTTTTTCCTGGAGACATCCATCCTCATGCTCCATCTGATCCCCATGGGCCCCCAGGCCTACAACACAGCTGTCACCAGGGACTTCCCTTACTGTTGTCCTGTGTGTGAGCCCCTGTGCCCCGGATCTCACATCTTCATCTTTTTTTATTTACTCCCTTGTTTTGGTGGAACACATCCTCTGATATGTTCCTGAGAAAGGGTGCAAGTTTGGATGCCTTAGGTAATGTAAAAAAAAAAAGTGTGTATTATTCCTTGCCATTGGATGATAGTTTGGCTGCATATAAAATTCAACCATGGGAATCATTTTCTTTCAGAATTTTAAAGGTACTATTCCATTAGCTTCCAGTGTTGCTGAGGAAGAGTCCATTGCCTCACTCATTCCCAGTTCTTTATACACGTGCCTAGTTTTGTTTTGTGTGTTATTTTTTCTCTGGAGGATTTTAGTCTCTTCTCTGCTCTAAAATTTCATGATCATATCTCTTGGTGTGGCTGTCTGCTCATTCATTCTTTTAGGCACTTAGTGGGCGCTTTCAACCAGAAAACCAAAGTCTTTAGTTTCTGGGAAATTTTCTTGTGTTATTTCTTTGACAATTTCCTCTCCTCTGTAACCTAGATTTTTTTGGTTTCTTTTTAAAGTTTTGTGTTTCTGTTTTATGGATGTATTCTCTTTTCTTATCTAAGTATAGTGCCCACCAGAGCCCCTTGGGCCTTATCATTTTAGTGCATGCATGTCTGTCACTTAAGTAATGCAGGTAGTATGACACTAGGATTTGTTTTTATTGTTAAGTGCATTTTCAACTTAAGTGTCATTAAGTTCTTTGGGTGATGGAAGGATTGATTTCATTATCAAACTCCCCAAATAATAACTCCCCAGGGCCCTATTGCTCAGAATATCTTATCTCTGTTTCCTTTCCCTCAGACCTCGACGTCCATTAATCTCGATCCATTTTCTCACCAGTCTCCAAAATTTTGTTGACATCTGTCATTTGCTATCTGCTCCTCTTCTGTTCCTTTTTGGTCCTGTGGGTTTATATCTTTTTGTTTTTTATCCCTTAACTGTCATTTTGTTAGGGTTTCAGCAACGAGCAGAGTAAAACGTTTGTGTTTAATCCACCATGAACTCCCACTGAGCTCATTTTTATAGTCATAGTCTATTTATGGTGTGCAATATTGGCTTTCCAGTTTGGGCAGTGATAAAAAGTTTTCCTTAAAAATAAATACATCTTTTTTTCCTACAAAAGTGAGTCCATTAAAAATAATCTTAAATAAATACAATGTGAGATATGGCCACAATCATTACAGAAATATGAAAGTGACAGAAGTTTGAGACTTTCCCAATTGGAGCACCATATTCTCTTGCTGTGGCCGGTGATGCAGAAGGGTCTGTGGGGCTCTCTTCTTGGGCCTCCCAGGCATGGACACTGACACGGATGCTCGTTGAATCCATAACTAGTGTATGACTGTCCCATAAGGCAAGGTTGGAGTAGATCTGGGAATGATTGACCCCTAAGATCATCTCTAAGAAAACCTTCAGTATGGGCCCATGGGGAAAATTGGAGTTGGTAGCACAGCCAAAGTGAGAGAAAGTGGTTTCTGGCCACTCATAATATGTCACTCTCTGGTCACATGGTCCAAGGGTCAGCATGCCTCCTGTTCCACTGGGACACATTCACTGGGACAAGGAGAGCTGTGTCCAGGGGCCTGCTAGCAAGAATCCCTGGACATAGTCAGGATCACAGAGTGGGCCCTAGAGGTTGGTGTAGGGGATGTTTCTGGGTGGACCTGATGTTTCTGATGGTACCACCCAGCTGCTGCTGGCTGCCCAGTGGTGATGGAAGATGCTCGCCCATGGACTGCTTATTCTCACGGACTCCCCGACTCCCAGGCGCCCTTTCATATGCCATTTTCCCTTCATCTCAGGCACACTGGCTGCACCTGCCGCCTTTCCTCGCAGAGCCCCCCTGCGTGTGGGAAGAGGCTGGTCTCCTCTCAGTGATCACCCTTCAGGACTCCAGGAGGGTGGTAATGGGGGATTCCACCTCCCCCTGGTGTGGAGTCGATGCCAGAAGCGGAGAGCTGGCTGGGATGTGTGTGTGCTGTTGGGCGTGTGCTGGTGCGATGAAGGACATTGATTAGCCTTCGAGTCCAGCGAAAGGAAACCATTCCTGCAGCTGCTGCGATGCTGGCTGCCGATCGCCTGGGGATATTTGTTTATTTATGTGAACAAAGTAATGGGCAGTCGAGATGTCTGGCAGTTGCCTGGGTTTGTTCCCTTTGTGCTCACCTGTCCCTCCTGGGTACCGTTACCCTCCAGCACCTATTCCTAAGGTGATTTTGCCAATCTATCTCTGTGCAGTTAAATCAGTCCGCTCCCAGGCTGGGTACTGGACATGGCAGCAGATGGATAGTTTCTTGATCTGTAGGCACAAGCTGGGGAGCCTGGGAGGAAGCGCCCTCCTTCCTAGGACCTGCAGTGTCAGAGCCAAGACGGTTCCAGCTGGAAGGGAGCTTAGAGCCTTAGTGTGGAAAGAGGGGTCTTTTTCCTGGGGCTTTGTGTGAGCTTTATTCCAAATAACAGCTTCATTGCTACCTGCTCTATATTTTGAGTTTCAGAAGAAAAAAAAAGATTTGTTGGATAAAAGTTACTATAAATCAACCTGTTCATTGTACCTTCAGCCTGGTTTTTTATTCTGGCCCATACAAGCTGTGGCCAATTGTACTTTCCAAAAATGGCCACTGTGATATTTCATGTTCCATATGCTCTTTCCAAATTTTTCTGGTCCCTATTAGGATGGAAATGGGGTTCATTTCTCCTCTGCTTGAACCTTGGCAGGGCTTTGACTTCTTGCATGGACAGAAGGTGGTAGAGGTGATGCCATGTGACTTGTAAAATGAGGTCATAAAAGGTGAAATGACTTCCTCCTGTCTCACTGGCCCTTTTTCTCTACCCCTGTGGACATGAGCCTTTGGAGCCTGAGCTGCCATGTAAGAAGTTCATCTACCTTTAAGCCTCCGTGCTGCTTGACCTCCAAGAACCATCACCTGGGAGACGCTCCAGGGCCTCAGCTTTTCCAGCTCCCAGCTAGTGGAGCCCCGGCACCAGATAAGCAAGTGAGGAAGCCTTCAAGAGGTTCCAGCTGCAGCCGGAGTGCCCACCTGCCCCTCGAGCGGAAGCTGCCAGGGGAGCCCAGACCTGTGAGAGATCATCCTAAATCATTGCCACTGCGTTCAGCACTGATTTATGGTGGTTTCTTATACAGCAGTGGAAAACCAGCACAGAGAAGATGCACCCCATGGAATGGGGGGATCAGACATCTCCCCCTAAGGAGAAAGATCCATTCTCTTCCCTGTTCCCCATTTTCTCTTCTCACATCCGTCTGCTTCATAGAGACCAGCTCCGCCAGGAGCCTGGCACGTGCTGAATGATTTCCTTCTTTGCCTTCCCTTGCTCCAAAGGGAAAGATCCCAGCTGGGCTTGACGTTGGAGCTTCTTTGGTTGGCACCATATTTTAATAGAGCATATGATGCTGGAGACTGGCTTGCTTCTCAGGTTGTAAATGTGATTTTTAAAAGATCTATGGAATTTGTTTGCTAGGTGCTTATTGATTACTTTTGTTGCCTGCCTGCCACTGTGCTGCTCACCCCAAGAATGGGAAAGTGGGCAGAGTTCAAGTCCTGCCTTCAAGGGGCTTTTAATTGTATGAGGGGGTGGGGAAGGTGTTGGGATGCAGGGACGCTAAATAAAAATGCAAGCAAGGGGATGTGCACACTTGGAGTGAAAGGCAAGAATCTGGTTTCACACCTAGTGGGAATTTGCCTGGCAGAGCACATCAGAAAAGGGCATGCCAGACAGAGAGAAAGCCTGCAGACATAGGTGTGTGTTGAGGAATTAGGGGGGGGAAACATTGAGAGGGGTTAGAAGTGGCAGATGAGGTCAGTGAAAAAGAGAAAAGGGTTACCAGAAATTGGAAGGTATGTATTTACTACCTAAATTAAGCATTTCAGTTTGCTGAAGGTCACTAAAGACAGTCAACAGGGGGTGACAGATGGGGGGAATATTGACTAGGCAATCCGCTATGTTTATGGAGAGGTACTTCCTAATAATCAGCGAAATCAAAAGTAAAACAAGTAGGTAACATTTTATACCCCTCAGATTGGTTAAACACACACACACACACACACACACACACACACAACCAAAACAAAACAGAGAAAAGAAAAAAAGTTGAATAATACCAAGTATTGGTGGTGATGCGGTCATAGAGGACTCCTCGTGGACAGCTGATGGCACGTAAACCGAACACAGCCCCTCTGGAGAGGGTCTTGGTGGCACTGATGGAATTGAGGGTGTGTAGACCTCGAGATGGTGTAATCTCAGCCATGGTCTCACCCCAGGGAAATGGGCCCCCAGGGGCAGGTGCACAAGGCTGCTCTTTGGGGCAGAGTTGGTGAGGCAGGAAGTTGGGAGGCCCCTGCTGTCCATCCCAAGAGCAACCCAAAGGTCAAACCTGGAGACATGGACACAAGGCGGCATTCAGACGCAGGGTACCCACCGTGAAGACACTGCGTTTACTGAGAAAGGTAGGCAAAAAAAAAAAAGAATGTAGGCACACAAAACAGCACCAAGCATTTTCCTCAGACACGTATATGAAAGAATATAAATAAAACGTATGTGTAGATAGGAATGCCTAAGGGTAGGAGAGTGATGGGTCAGGGGATCAGATTTAAAAAATTAAAACAAAGCCGACTGGTGAAAAAGTGGGCCACTCACCTGGGAGTAAGCGTCTCAACTCTCTGTGCCTGAAGTTAGAAAAAACAGCTGCAGGCTTCTGAGTCAAAACAGCACCTGGGAGAAAGGAGTGGGTCAATAGGTGTGTTTTGAAGGAGTGAAGGCAGCCACCTGGTGAACAGGTAACATCTGAGGGACCTTCATGATGACAGGCTGTAATGAGAACCTGGGCTCCTCAGAGACGCCGGACTCCGTGCTGGGTGCTCAGCAGAGGAGGGAGGCCCACAGTGCACTTGGGAAAATTTCTGTCTGGTCTGGTGGAGACGGCTGGGTGCCTCTAGGGGGGAGCAATCTTTATCTGAAAACCCCACTTATGAAACCTCCTGGCTGACAGGGTGGATAAATGGTGCATTCCTGTAATTGTATGTAAATCATGCTTCTAAAGTGCTTGAAAAGTTTGGTGTCTGGAGTGGGCTAAATGTCACCCCCTGCAAGTTTCTTCGCCCTCTTAATTTGCTTAGTAAATCCCTTTTTTTCAGAGGGTGAATTACAGTAAAAGCGGTTTATCTCTCTGGCGGTCTGTCAACCAGCCCTGGGGCGCAGGACCAGCGAAATGATAATGGATGCTGCTGCTGGCGACCCTCCCCCAAGCGGCAGGCTTCTGAGTCATCGAAGAAAGTTGAAATGAATTTCTGCCGTTTGAGCATTAAATGGATGTGGTATAAACCAAGCCTTTGAACACTGGCCATTTGCGTGCGATGCTGAACTTAGAAACTCTGCTCAGTCGGGATGGGATTTGCCAGAACAGCCATCCGCACTCCTGCGGGGTACTCGCGAGTGCAGCCCGAGAGCATGGCATTCTGGTTGCTGTCAGTGTCCTAAGTTATATTTTCTTTGATGATGACTGGGCATGGACGTCGAGGGGGGATGCTCTCGCTTTATGTGCTTTCTGTCACGGGCCACAGATCCTTGTCCCTCTCCCTTTTGAGATGTGGACTCTATTTTCCTGGCCCTTGAGAGAGGGCTGCCTCTGATGGCTTTAAGCCTAGACTATGACCCAAGTGAGAAGGCACAGTTCCAGGCTTAGGTTTAAGAATGACGGTGGCTTCCACTTTGGGTCTCTTCTAACACTCGCTCTTGGGGTCCGACCACCATGTGAAAAAACCCAAGCTGGTCCTGTGGAGAGTCCACGTGGAGAGAGACAGAGGTCCCAGCCTGCCACCATCTCTTCCCAGCTACCGGGCATGGGGGAGAAGCTGTCTTAGATGTTGCGGCCTCACCTACCATCTGATGGCATCTGTGACGAGATCCCAGCTAGACCAGCAGAATAATAGTAATAACAACCATGATGATGATACGTTGTTGTTGTTTTAAGCCATTAAATTTTGGTGTTATTTGATTAGCAACAATAGATAACTGAAACCATCTTTGTTTATTTTTTTAATGGAGAAAGTGTCAAAATATGTATTAATTCATTTAAAAGCAATAATTCCATGACCTGAGTAATGTTTTGTTAATTTTAAAAAATTATTGTGGCAAAATAAATACAACATAAAATTTATGATTTTAAGCATTTTAAGTGTCCAGTTCAGTGGCGTTAAACACACTTACATTGCTGTGCAACCATCCCCACCACCCCAACTGAAACTCTGTCCCCATTAAACATAACTCCCCAAGCCCCTCCCCTAGCCCCTTGCAGCCACCATTCGACTTTCTGTCTCTGTGAATTGGATACTCTGGGTATCTCACATAAGTGGAACAATACTCATGATTTTAACTTTTATGTTTTGAAAAATTTTTTACCTACCCTGATGGTGAATTTTATTTCAGCTTGGATGGCCAAACAATGCCCAGCTATTTGGTCAAACATTACTCTGGGTGTTTCTGAGAGGCTGTTTTGGGGTGAGAGTAACATTTAAATCACTAGAATGAATAAAGCAGATTGCCCTCCCTCATGTGGTGGGCCTCATCCAATCAGTGGAAGGTCAAAACAGAACAAAAGGCTGACCCTTCTTCCACTAGAGAGAATTCTCCCATCTGGTGTCCTTTGAACTGGGACATTGGTTTTCCCACCTTATGGTTCTAGAGCAGCTTCCAGCCTTTGGACTCAGACTGAGACATTGGTCCTGTGGGTTTTGGACTTGGCAGCCTCCATCATTGCATAACCCAGTTTCTTAGAATAAACCTGCATGTATGTGTGTATCTTATTAGTTCTGTTTCTCTGGAGAACCTAATACACTGGGGCCTGGGTTGAGATTTTTGCTGAAATAAAAATAAAGTGGAACCAATTTTGGTCTAACGTCCCTGGTCAGTACTTGCTATGTGACTCACTTATGCTATGTCCAGGCATAGATGTCTTCCAGGAACTTCCTTGGCAAAGAGAAGAGGCTGTGCTTTCTAGGCGGTGCCTTGGGGGCCGGTGGGTGCTGTCCTGTGTCTTTGCCGCAGATTCATGCACTTCCCGGGAATGCCCTGCCAGTCCTCCCTGTTCAGGCCTATTGCTGGTTAAAGAGAACCAGGCACATGGAGAAAGGTGAGGAAAGGATGGGTGTCCAAAAATCAGGAGTGGATTCGTGAGATTCAGATTTAGAGTCACTACATTTGTCCGATAGGGGTCAACAGGTTTTTGCCAAGTCCATGGGAGCTCTACCCACCGTTCTCACTCTTCAAAGACCTGGAAAGTGCTGGTCCCTGAAATACACTGAAATCTCTTCCTATCTGCCTGCACAGGGAGTGTTTCCTCCCTGCCCCCATTCATTCTTGTTGACAAATGTGATCAGCGGCACATTGCTTTAACTGTGGCTGCCCTTGTGTTTTTCTCCAGTGCTCTCAGGTGTGTTCATCTCTGTATCAGTCAGGTTCAGGCCTGAAAGGCAGAATCTAATCTACATGTTATAAAAGGAAGGAATTGAATATAGGGGATTGGTTACACAGATGCCGGAAGAGCTGAGAAGCCAAGAGAGACAGTGGGCCAATCTGGGATTAGAAAATGCAGGAAACCACTACCACCTGTAGGTGGGGACAGTTGGAGTCCGAGGAGGAAGCTGTCGGGTGGGATATGGAACCGCAGAAGAGAGTCAGCCCCTGCCCTGCCCAGGGAGTCCCGCCGTCCAGGGAGGAGCAGAGCAGAGGATGGGGACCAGCAACCTGAGGCAGAGACCCTCTTACCCTGAAACTGAGCCCCAAACAGGGGCGCAAGCCATAGTCAACCAAAAACAAAACAACAAAACCTTTTAAAAAATCAACATTTTATAGAAAATTCAGACGTGGGTGTTAACCCTGGCCCTCCATTTGCTCTCTCTGTGACACGGGGTGACTGTTTCCATTCCTCTGAACTGCAGTTGTAAACCGGGGTAATGACTGCACATTTCTCAAGAAATGTCAGGCAGTATTATGGGGAGAAGACCAGACTTGAAGTTTGGCTCTTCACGTTTACTCAGAGCCGCGGGCGGGAAGGAGTGAGGGCCCGACCTCTGCCTCCTCGGTTCCTAACACGTCAATGCCGCCTGTTCCCTTCTCTGTGTGAGCGCAGGCGTCACACAGAATACCTAGGACCCGATACTTAATCACATAAAAGTGATTTTACACATAAATACAATACATAAATCCGATATCCTCTACCTCCGCCCCGCCCGCCCCTTCCAGAAAATGCTTGGGAGTTCAGAGAAGAGAAAGTCCTTGTAAACAAACTTCAAAAGGCTGTTACATTGGGAAAGACACTCAAGTGCCCATTTTGAAAATAAGGGGAGTCACACAGTAAATGAGGTCGAATATACATTTGAAAAGAAATTCAAATGTCCCTTAGAAAGGAGTCGCGGGCTCAGCTCCGAAGAACAAAGAGAAGCCAGACCTGGAAGATCCGTGGGGCCCTGTGGCTGTTCCGAGAGGTGAAGCCCTCGGCACAGCCTTTGTTGGTTCCTGTGGGACACAAGCTCTGCTGTTTGTGAAGGGGCTGATTTTAATATCCGAGGATTAAATAAGTTAATGTAAACAACACTCTGGAATGGAAAAAAGTACTAACGAAATGCTAAGCACCACTATCAGCGTGTGTGTGTGTGTGTGTGTGTGTGTGAGTGTGAGTGTGTGTGTGTTTGCTGTGTGTCTGTGTGTATGTGCCTGTGTGTCTGGGTATCTGTGTGTGTGTGTTTGGGGGGGGTGTCTGTGTGTGTGTGTCTGGGAATCTGTGTGTGTGTGTGTGTTTGGCATGTGTGTCTGTGTGTGTGTTTGGTGTATCTGTGTGTGTGTGTCTGGTGTGTGTGTCTGTGTGTATATTTGGGGTGTGTGTGTGTTTGGTGTGTGTGTGTTTGGGGTGTGTGTTTGGGGGGTGTGTGTGTGTGTTTGGTGTATCTGTGTGTGTGTTTGGGTGTGTGTGTGTGTGTGTGTGTGTGTTCGGTGTGTGTGTGTGTGTTTGGTGTATCTGTGTGTGTGTGTTTGGGGTATGTGTGTGTGTGTGTTTGGTGTATCTGTGTGTGTGTTTGGGGGTGTGTGTGTGTGTGTGTGTTTGGTGTATCTGTGTGTGTGTTTGGGGGGTGTGTGTGTGTGTGTGTTCGGTGTGTGTGTGTGTTTGGTGTATCTGTGTGTGTGTTTGGGGGTGTGTGCGTGTGTGTTCGGTGTGTGTGTGTGTTTGGTGTATCTGTGTGTGTGTGTGTGTGTGTGTGATTTTACGGGTGTAAACTGGTGGCTCTCCTGCCCCGGGGCCTTTCTTCCCCACCTGTCTACAATGAGGCGAGCCTGGTAAAGGCCGAGGAGGAGGGAGAACAGAGGGGCGCCCAGGACCAGGACATTTTGCGCGGCAACCAGCTGGAGGGTGAGACAAGCGAGCCCTGTTTGTCTTTAAACTCCGAGCGGGAAAATGCCAGCACGCGCCGGCGGCTCACACGAGCGCTCCCGAGCCCGTGCGCGCAGATGCCGATGGTCGGCGCACCGGCGCGGCCTGGGTGCGGAGAGGGGTGGCCGCTCCTCACTGGGAATGTCACACACCCGGCTCACCTAAGGTCCCGTGTTGCTCACGGAAAACCGGCCACGTGTTCATGGGTGTGGTTTGTCACGATGTTCCAGGCGCCAGGCTGGGCCCCTGAGCGTCTCCGGCCCCTTTTCCTCACCACGGCCCCCTCCCGAGGCCGCGCGGCACAGAGCCGTCCAGGCTCATTTCCCCGCAAAGGCCGGCGAGACGGCCGGGGAGGGGGAGCGGAAGGGCCTGGCGAGACCAAGCCCCCTGGTCATGGCCGGTAAACCCTCCCGAGTCTCCCCCCTTCGGGTGCGGCCCAGGGCGGCCTCCACGCTCCAGTCGGGCGCCCGGCGTCTGAAGGCCCCAGTCCACGCAGCTCTGGCCCTTGGTCACGAGTGGAGGCCGAGCACACGGGCTCGGGGTTCGGTGTCGCTGACGGCCATCAGCCCTCACCAGGCCCAGCTGCGGGACCCAAACAAACAGCGGCCATGGCAGCCACCTGCTGTTGTCATGGACTCATGCGCTGCTTTTTAAGCAGCGAAATCTTTCCTCTGAGGATATTCCTGTTCGGCACATCAGCCAGCTTTGTCTTGGGAGCCCAAGGGGCTCAGTGCTCAAGGTAGAAAAGTGAAAAGACTAGTTGAGAAAGGGGAGGTTTGAAGTCCCAAGATTTTGGTCAAAGAAAAGAAAGGTGATCTCAGGCGATACTGTGAAAGAATCTTAGAATTAGAGGGACCGGCTTTGGGTTCAACCATTCACAGCCCTAGGTGGCTTGTGCCATCTCAGGCAGGTCATTGGATCTTCTCCGCCTCAGTTTCCTTACCGGTCCCTTGTGAATAATCACAGCCTTGGTCCTGCCAACCTCGCTGGGGTACAGTGAGGATTTGGTGAGGATTTTAGCGTGTTTTGTAAACTTGAAAGTATGGATACGTAAAAGGAACTATTATCTGGTAATTAGTATTATTAGGCATTGTTCCTGCTGGAGATGTTTTCATTGTAGCTGGGGAGATAAGACAACCCGTGAAGCAATTATAGAACTGCATGCACGAGTTGGTATCCAGTTAATTGCAGGATTGTTTGGTGCCCACTGGATGGAGAAATCAGAGCTAGAAGAATATTCAGGGAAAGCTTCCAGGAAGTGGTGGCCCTTGAGGTTGCCTGGGAAGGGGAAACTGGTTGGAATGCAAGTTTGAAATGATGCAAAATCATTGTTGCCGACAGACTTTCTCCGAGGGTCATTGTCAAGGGGATCCTTCTACTGATACCATGGTGATCACCCTTACAAACATCCCACCTCTACCTGACCTTCCATGTCCCAGGGGATTCGGAGGGAGCTCCCAAGAGGACCCGTTTCCTCTGATGTATACGGTGTTTTCCCGGGGGGGCCAAGCCTGGTGAAATCACCTTGTGGCCCTCAAACCCCTGGATTCAAGCCTGAGTTTTGTCTCTTCCTCGATATGTGACTTCTGGCAAGTGTTTATCCATCTCAAGTCTGTTCAATGCTTCTGGAACTGTGTCTTGACTTTGGAAAGTTTCTGTGCCACTTTAAAGGAAGTCATGCATGTCTATGAACTTCAACACCTGAACAGGGGTCATTGCTCTGTAAAAAAATTTATTTCCTCAAAAAGGGTGCAATTCTCCCCAGAGTTTAGATGGTGATTGAAGTTTTTCAGATCCCCAGTCACCCAGGCCTGAACTTGGTACCCAGCAGCCACCCAAATAGTTTAGGTAGACATTTAGTGCACGTGGCTTATTTATTTAGATTTTTTTCTAGTTGACCTGCTGGTGGGGAAGGAAGTTAGGATTGGGAGCGGCGATTCCATCTGTGTTCAGTTGTGATGCTGTGTTTAGCCTCCTTGCTTGAGGGGCAAACCCCCAGGAGCCCTTGTTCTAGGTTTAGTCTCAACCAGATGCCAGCATCCCGCCCACCGCTTTGGTTCGCCTGGTCCCTGAGGAATGAGGGAACCCTGACCGCAGAAATACGTTGTTTACCTGTGATATGGAGGGCCTGGGTTCCGGGGAGCTGCAAACCACGATTCAGTTCCATGACCCAATCTGAAAAGAAGACAGCATTCTTTGTCTTCTATATCTTTTCCCAAGTAATTCCTTAAGCCTAAGCTTTAAGAACCCCCAAGTCATTCACTCACTTTTTTTCTTTCAGTCAACAAATATTACTGAGCGCCTGCTATTTGCCAGGCTCTGGCTAGGTGCAGTAGTTTTCATAATCATTAAAATTGACCAAGTCCTTGCCTTCCTCTCATTTGTATTCTAGGGAGGGACAGAGATAACACCTAACCAAATGAATACTTAATATTTTAGATGGCTAAAGGATTTTGAAAAAATAAACTCGGAGTATCTCGGACTTGGAGGTTACTTTAGATATTATGGCGAGGGGACTTCCGTGAGGCAGTGACATTTGAGCTGACAGCTAACAGATACAGAGGAAACAGTTGAAGAGTTTGGGAGAGAGAGGCATAGAGAGTAGCAAGTGCAAAGGCCCTGTGGCAGCACGGGGTTTAGAATGTAGACTCCAGTGTGGCTAAAGAGGGAGACTAGTGTGAAGATACGACGGTGGAAGGGGAGGCAGGGCCACAGCATCATGGAACCTTGGAGGCCTTGTTAGAGGTGTGGCACTTTTGTCCCATATCTAACGGGAAGCCATTGGGGGGTTTTAGCTAAAGAATTGATATGACGTTTAGGTTGCGAGTTTCTGCCTTGGGCTTCCACCATTTCCTGTAAGTCCCATATCATAGCACTTGGCGTAATTGCCTGGTGACTTGTCTGCCCCACACCCCAGGATGTGAGTTTTTTGAGGGCAAGATCTACAATCCTTTCATCACTGAATCTCTAACACCCAGTCCAGTGCCTGACATTTGCTAGTGACTTAAAATGTCTTTCTTGATTTGAACAAAATTTGAAAAGTTAACCAAAATGCTGAGGGAGCAGCTGGTAAGTACCAAAGAAATCAGATGCTTGGAGCTGAAGGGGTTCAAGGCAGAAGTCTATCACTTCCAGTTTGGGTAATCAGGGAAGACTGCCTGGGAGAGGGGGCCTGAGGCAGAGGCCTGAAGGATGACTAGGGTGTAGGGCGGGGCAGGGAGGGGAATAAGGGCAGATGAAGCCAGGTGGTTAGTGTCAACTTCAGTGTTTCCAAAACTAAGTGGATCAGAAATACACATAACAGATAATTCTGTAAAAACTGAATCGACTCGAGCTCACTCCAGTGTAGATCCACCCTTCAGGTTTCTGCAGTTGCCCGGGTATGTGCTGGGGTGGGGGTGGGGGCCCAGAAAAGATTCCCCCATTCCATCAGCTGCTAAATCTCATCCCGGCCACGACAGCCAGACCAGTCCCATCCCTCATAAAGTCCCAATATTTCTTGATGGACACATCTGTTGTCTTATGTGCAGTAGAATTGTAATCACCTGTATTTAAAACTAATGGATTTGAAATAACCTGCAGGCTTCCACTTTAATGAGAGTTAGATTAATGAAAAAGGACCTTTTGCCTCAGATTGCATGACAACATTTTCAAATTACATTCCTGGAACAGAGAATTCACTTATTCAGAGTAATTGGATGCTGACTTGGGTTAATACGTACAATGTCCTTAAATGAAAATGTTCTATTGTAAGTGGAACTGTATGATACCTGAGGCTTTCTCAATAGATTTGCTTGGACTCTGAGTTAATTATACTGCATGCTATTTTTTGAATGAATTCAAGCATGAATTCTACACGGCAGAGATTGGGATAATTATATTCAATTCTGCTTGGTGCCCCGCTGAAAGAATTGACCTTTTAGATAAAACGAGTCTCCGAGCAGGAAACCTGAAGAAAGCCGACACAAAGCCCGCAGATGCAGAGCAGAGAGTCTTAAGTAAGAGGGGAAACGGGGGCGGGGTGGGGGAGGCGAGTGCAAGGAGCGGGAGCGTCAGTGAGATTGATTTTTTGTCACGGGAAAGTATTTCTGTTTGGTAGCTTGTTTTGTATCCTTGGTACATAAAGGTATAATTTAAAACCATTGATTTTACTAAGCTGTGTTCTCATCAGTAACACGGCCAAAAAGCAGCCTGAGGACTGAGGCCGACAGAAAGCAACCTCTGGGTGTGCGGCCCCCTGGGAATGAGCAGATGGGGGGGCGTAGGGACTAGCACATCCCCGACCACTGGGGAACCCTGCCTCACACCCTGGCCTGGTGCTGAGAGTGTGGGCTCAGGGGTCAGAGCGCCTTGGGTTTGAAGCCTGGCTCCACTAGCTGTGTGGCTTCAGGCTAGGTGCTTACCCTCTCTGTGTCTGTCTCCCCATCTGCCAAATGGGGTTAGCCTCCTAGGGTTGCTGTGAGGGTTAAACAGCTATGAAGCACTTTGTATGGTGGGAGTGTCCAGTGACTGTCAGCTGCCTTTATTAATACTATTCTTCTTGGTCGTAAAATCTCTCTCCCCAAGAGCATAAAAGGAAGGTAACCCATTAAGAGGATTAAACCCTGCAGGAAGAAGAAAGCCGTAAGGATCAGGACCCCTGGACACCGTGTCAAAGAGGCGTCCCGTCCTGTGAAGGCTGGGACAGGACAGGGTGGGATAAGCCAGCCCCTGTTTCCTGCCCAGCCCGGGCCAGCGGGCAGACCCGCTCCCGCAGCTCCCCCGAAAGCAGAGCGCCGCGCGTTGTCTCCTCGGCCCAGGCTCCCTTCCCAGTTCATAAGAGGCCTCACTGTTCCTAGCGTAGGGACCGCAGCAGAACACATGCAGCCTCCGTCGTCGGGGCTGAGACCACCACTGAGGGTGGAAAGGTGGCTTAATCCTTGGCTGTGATCGTCCAAGTGTTTGCTGACAGTGCCCATGCTCAGGGGCCTGCCATGCTCACTGTCCCCTCTCCCAGTGAGGTTAGTTCTGCCTCCAGTCCTGACCTAAACCGTCCTGTTGGAGAATACACTTGTCTCATATCTCCGTATTAGTTTCCTGTGGCTGCTGGAACAAATCACCACAGACTCGGTGGCTTAAAACAAAAGAAACTCATTCTCTTAGAGTCTGGAGGCCAGAAGTCTGAAGTCAGCGTCACTGGTCAGAATCAAGGTGTTGGCCACACTCCCTCCAGAGACTTTAAGAGAGAAGCTGTTCCTTGCCTCTCCTGGCTTCTGGTGGCTGCTGGCATTCCTTGGCTTTTGGCCACATCACTCCACCTTCTGCCTCCATGGTCATATTGCCTCCCCTTCTCTGTGTCAAATCTCCCTCTGTCTCTCTCTTATAAGGATACCTGCAATGTCATTTAGGGCCCGGTGGTATAACCAAGATGATTTGTTCATCTCAAGATTCTTAACCTAATGATATTTGCAAAAAAACGTTACCATGTAAGATAACATTCGCAGGTCCCAGGGATTAGGACCTAATTGCTTCAGGGGCTGCACGCTGCACAGGCTCACAGTTTAACTACCAGCCCTCCCTCTCCCCTCCAGTAATCAGGAGACTTTAACCTGGTCGGCACTGGCTTCTCTTCATTCCACGGGTAAGCAGTCACTACCACTGACCTGGTGTGGGCGTCAGAGGACCTACCCCTGCCTACCCCTTCCTTCCAGGGGTCAGTCTGCTAACCACCTCTGAGGTGCTCCTTGGAAGATCCCAGGCCTTCCTTTCCTCCGCTGGTAACACCCGTGGTTTGGAGCAGCAAAGTCTGAATTTCTTTGGGGAAACCATCTCCCTGTGGAGAGGAATGGAGCTTTGTCCACGTGGAATGAATGGGACTGAACTCCCTCCACCCCACCCAGGTTTGTACCTTGAGCAATATACTTTACTCAGTTGAAACTTGCTGGTGACCCGGTGAGTCTTGGTAAGAACATATGGTGACCAATGTGGGATCCAGCATGGCCGGTCAGAGCGCTTCATTCCCCTGTCCAGGGCTCCAGGATAGGCATGTGGCCCAAGTCTCAGTGAGGTTCAGACCTGGACTGTAGCTACAACTATTGGAAGAGGCATCTCTCTTTCTCTCTGATGGACTTGAAGTTGGGGGGATATAAGCCCACAGATGCTTTGTGCTACCACATGGGGGAGCTGCCTGAAAATGGAGCCAACCAGAGCAAAGAACCAAAATATGGAGGAGAAATCTAAGATCCAATGGCCAACTTTTGAATTCCTGGGTCCAACCATGCCTGAAATTATATCTGTCCTTGACATTGTAGTTTCATGAAGCATATACCACCTTTTTGTGCTTAGGTGAGTGTGAGCTGGGTCTCTGTCACTTTCCATTTTCAGCATTCTCACTGAGACATTGGCCATGCAGCAGCTGCCTGCTAGGAGCTGACTCTTGCGTCTAAGCAGGAGACTCAGTCAGTACCGTACCTGTTGTGTGCTCAGTGCTGCTTGGTCCTGACACACAGAAAGAGTAAGGCACCGTTCCTCCTGTCCAGGTTCTTTCCTCAAATTAGGGAGCCAAGGGCTCCAGGAATGAGAGACGTTATGCTCCTAGCTCCCTGGTTGATGATGGGTTTACTCATAGCTTTGTCGGCGTGTTCTCTCTGACCTTCAGATCTTTTTCTACCGTGCATGAGACAGGATAGCTAGTCCTACGTTGGCTCTCCTAACACAGCTGGTTTTCCCTCTGTGTGTCTGGTTGTTCAACATGGAAACCATCTCTCTGACTGACTCAAGTCAGTGGAGCTTCACTTATGGCCGCAAGAGGCCGGCTTTGACCTGCAGAAGTTCGGATCCATGAGGACATGCTCCTTCTCTGATAGTGTCACATCAACATGAGCCAGACTGATCTCCTTGTCTTCTAGGGTGGTCAAAGCTGCCTCAGGACTACTGGGGAGCTCTGAGAGGTGCTTCGGGGGAAAAGCTCGGGCCCCTGTATTCTTTTCCCAGTTCTGACCTCTTCTGACTTTGGGCAACCACTTCACCTTTTGGGGGTTTGACGCAAATGAGAGGTTTGAACTTGGTTAGGTTTAGCATCTCTCCCTGTTCTTCCCATGCCCATGCCACACATTTCCACAGTCTTTCTTGTTGAGCCTAAACACAGCCTCAGAACCCTTCTCAACACCAAGCTAGATGATCGGAGCCAAGAAGTTGATACTTCCACTAAGTGTAGATTTTGAATCTTAATTTGGAAACGTCCTGCTTTTCATTAGCAGCTGTGAGTCCTTTGTCCAGAGATGGCAGGAATAGAGACCTGTCTTCTCTCCCGAGGCCGGGGCGTTGGCAGCCCTCAGTATTGTGAGATAGTGACTCCTAACAGCACGAAGAACCGATGCCCGTAGCTCTGTGGGTACATGGAGGCAAAAAAGACTTCAGCAATTAATTCCATTACACAGTTAATATCATTAGATTTATGTATAAAGGCTAACATTTTCAACTCAAGTTTTTCCATTGTTTTCCTCTCCTTGCAGAGGTTCCAGTCCCTTAAATTTGTACATTGTCTGTGACTGATATATCATTTATCTAGAGAATACAGTTGTCATTCACTGCACTTAATTAGCTTATGGATTCTAAATTATCTGCTACCATAAAATGTGATTTTATACTGCAGATTACAAAGGTTCTCGGAAATTTAATATGCCACTTTTAATTGGTGAAAAGTACCCTAAAGGATTCATGATGTTTTTTACTGCACTTGCATTTAGGCTCAAGAGAGAGAGAGAAGATGTTTAGTGAGAAATGGGATTTGGGTCAGTGAGATTGGTGATGATTTATTTGGAATAAAGGCAAATCTGGAGAAATATCGTCATTAAATATGGCCATCGGAGGATTGCATTAGAGCAGTGAATATCTGAAAATCTTCTGATTTTCATACCCCAGTTAGTCATTTTGATGGGCTAACAATGTATTTATGGCATATGGTTCCAAGTTTGCAGCTATGGCTAAGGGAATTCTATTTGCTGCTGCTTTTCCAACCATGCAATCCATCATCTTCTGGGTGCCTGGTGCCACCACACCTTCCCTGAGAGCATTCTCGGCCTCCTTGACGCCCTGGCCCAGCTCTACAGCGGGGTCAAGTTGGCTCAACACAAGCAAGCGGCTCCTTTTGATCCTTAGACTGTGGAAATGTCATACGTGGTGTGGTCACACTCATCATAAAGAGACTGAGTTCTTGGGAGCAACTTCAAGGGTTTCCACACTCACCCATCTTAATGTGCTTCAAGGGAAAGTTTATAAACAATGGGCATAAAAGTCTAGAGCCTTCAAGGAAAGGGCTGGACAGAGTCAAAAGTCAGGAAACGAAGGTGAAACTATGGGGTCTCCCCTTCCCTCCGGAACTCTCTTCCCTGTCTCAGGAACCAGGACCTGAGCACCCTGTGAAATCACCCAGGTAAGGAGCCTGTGCTCACACTGTTGCTGTTCTTTGGGGTTAAGGCACTGAAGGTCTCTGTAGAAGCAAATGAGGAGCGATGATTAACTCTTAGTGCTTTCATAGTAATTACTTTTTTTGGTTGAGTTTGGCTATGAGAAACAGATTCTAGTCTGGAAGGTTTTCCTGGGGGGGAAGACAACAGAGAGGACATTGGTGAGGGGGTGGGGAAAGGTCCAGGATTGAGAAGGCCAACCTAGAGTGGGGGCCTGGAAGAAGGGACGTGCAGAAAATAAAGTTTAAAATTTTATTATGGTAGATCATAATGTCGTAATTACAGTGCTAATCGTAATAACACAAATGCCTACATTTTATTGAGTGCCTACTATGTGCCAGGCACTGTGCTGGACTTAACATTCTAGCTCCTTTGACTCTCCTGCTCTAGAACAACCCCCCTCTGTTTTCAATAGGCATGTGTAGAATGTGGATCCCCTGTGGCAAACTTTCTTCCCCAATCTTAAGATACTTTTGCTTTTTCTAGTAAAAAGTCAATGGCCACATTTTAGGAAAAAAGAGAAATGAAGACAGGCAAAAGAAAGAAAATAAAGGTGATTTTTTCATCCCACCACACAAAGCTAGAAAACAACTCTGTGCATATTTGGGTGTATGTGCCTGTGCCGCCAAACGGCCCCCCACAAAGCCTGGGCTGGACCTACATTTCCACCCACGGGTGTGCGAGTCTTCCTTTCCGTCTGCGGGGAACACCCTGGCCAAGAGGCGGGCTGGGGGGTCGGTCAGCTGGAAGCGATCGGGGCTCCGCCATCTCATCGCTGCAGGACCTGGGGAAGGTGCTTTCACGGAGCCCTTTGTGTCCATTTGCTCATTTGAAAAGGGGAATAAAGTAGTATCTAGGCCGCAGGTGACTGTAGTGTTAAATGAGATGGTACATGTTCATGCGTAATCAGTGCCTTGCACACTTAGAAAGGGACGCGTGTAGCCCTCTGTAGCGGGCCCTAGGACACCCTGACCTTATAGCTCTTTACTTGATCGTTTCGGGGCTTCGTGCCCAGCTTCTCACTGTCTGCACCCGCAGTTCTTTGCCTTGAGCTTTGCCTGCTGCCAGGGCCTGCTTTGCTCACGGTGGCTCATTGCTGGCCAGGAAGGTTGGGGAATTAATGACCCTCACCCAGCAAACTTTGACCACTGCCCAAGAGAATGGCTGTGTGAGTGCCCCGTGCCCCTCACCTCCACGTGCCCCCACCCACTTCCTCAGTGGCATTAAGGTCCAGTGACCAGGGTAAGTCACTTCCCTTCCTCCCCTCCCTTCCTGCTCTCAGCCCCCACTCCTCTGCTTCCAAGGACTCCCCCCAAACCAACTACCCGAACTCACTCTTCTCAGGGTCAGCTTCTGGGGTCCATATTAAGACAAATTTTAAGCCTTGCTAATCCGTTTTTTAAAATAACGTTTTAATTTTCATTTATTTAATTATGAGCGGGTGGGCCTTCTTTGCATATGTTACTGGCCACACACCGCTTTTCTCTGCCACCTGCCTGTTCTTGTACTTTGCTCGTGTCTCTGTAGGGCTGTTTGCCTTCTTATTGATTTGTGAGAGCTCTTTGTCAACAATAAAAATTAGCTCTTTGTCTATTATCTGGTGCTGTTTCCCACATCACTGCTGAGCTTCTGGCTTTGTGTAGGACTCTTTTTGTTTCTCTCTCTCTCTCACTCTCGCTCTTTTTTCTTTCTGGCCATACAGAAGTTCAAAATCTTAATGCGATCAACAAGAAGCCTGGGTTAAAATCACTGTTTCTTTCCATTCACTTATTGGGCTGGTCGATCCTGTCAAATGGGCAAGTGTGATGGGTGGCACACGGGCGAGAAGGAGCCTTGCCAAAGCACTCCTCCATATACAGATAACTTCACATGTGTTTACACAGCTATAAATTCTATTATATGTATGCCACACACACACAGAATTTCTAACATTAATTTCTAATCTCTCCTCTCTGGAAATCCCCCCTGTGTGGTTGCAGAAGTTCTCTGTTCTGTGTGGATCTCTTGCTCGTATTATAAACCACGTTGCGCAGCATCGACATGCCCTCGGTGATCTGGGCCGAAGGAGTCGCCCCCTGTGCTTAGCACCCAGGGCAGCGAATGCTTGGTTCCCCCTGCGACCTTCTCAGAGGGAGGTATTGAGAACTATCACCCGCATGTCCCACGTCCCATCGGCCTCTCTCCCCTGTCTGAACATTTAAGGTCTGTTTGGTGGTTTTCCCTCGGCTTCCATTGCGCCCTGGGAGTGCATGCAGCCCGCCTTGGGCTGTCCGCTGGGTGCTGCAGTGTCCGCCTGCCTGGCTTGGATTTAGCTGTGTCTGGGCTGGACTGCGGGGCAGGGGTGGGGGGCTTTCCCCGTCTCAGGTGGTGTGAGTCCGTCATACAGAAGCTTAGGTGTGTATCCAGGGCTGTTTACACCTGGATGCGCGTACAGCCGCAGGGGGGAAGCCCTGTGGTGGCTCAGGTGTGGGCCTCTGACTCTCCCTCTGCTCCATTATTAAGGGTCCCCTTGCTGCTGACACTTGGTGACGGTCAGGAGTGGGGTGGGGGGTGCTCTTTACCCATTTCATGCCCACTGTAGTGCGGGTAACAAGAGCACACGGGTGGTGCAAGAAGAGACCCCAAGCATTTTTTTTTGGTCTTACCTAGTTTGCTAAATGATCCCAAGAGTCATGAAAGCATTTCTTTCTGTTTCTTACCCACGTCCAGCTCATCCCCAGCCCGGGGCGTATCTTTGCTCATCCCCTTTCACGTTATTTAAGCCACTGCTCGAATGTGCCTCCCGGGCGGCTGCCCTGCCACTCATCTCAAGAACCCACCAACCACGCAGCCGCTTTTCTACATTACTGTTTTTTGTTGTTGTTTTTTTTGTTTTGTTTGTTTTTTGTTTTGTTTTTAAAATATATCTTTATTGATTTCAGAGAGAGGAAAGGAGAGGGAGAGACAGAGATAGAAACATCAATGATGAGAGTCACTGATCGGCTAGCCCGCAACCCGAGCATGTGCCCTGACCGGGAATCGAACCCCAATCGCCTGGATCCTAGGTCGACGCTCAACCGCTGAGCCAAGCCCGGCCAGGCTATATTACTGTTTTTGAAAGGCCTCATTTCTACCTAGACTTGTATCATTTCTGGGTTTGTTTGCTTGTTGGCGTTTTCCCACTAGACTGCGGCCTCCATGAAGGCAGGGACTTTGACCTGGGTCCTCGCACTTGATGGCACACAGCAGGTGCTCCCAGGGGTTGCCAACACGATTCACTCTGGGGACAGAGGGACCCGGGATGTGCAGGGGTGGGAGCAGGTCTGGCCTGCCAGCTGGGGCGGCCTGAGATCTCTGCACCGTCTGCATGGTCATGGCACCCATGGGACAGATGCCTCCCTGTCTCCAGGGAGAGCTGAGGACTCAGCCTAGACTCTGCCCAGGGCATCACTTGTGTTTAAAATTCCCTATTTAGTTTAAAACTATCCCTAGCATGTCAAGCCGAACTTGGGGCCTACTCTGGGAGATGGAACCAGAAAGACAAGGCAGAACAGAAGGTAAAGAGAGCCTCCCAGAGAGGAGACCAGAGCCCCAGGAGGCGCAAGGGCCCTGGAAAGCCAGGAGGAAGGGGCGAGGGGACTCGCAGGCGCCAGCGTAACCCTCCGATGCGTGGCCGAGCTCAGGAGGCCGCGTGAACGCCCTGGGAAGACCGGTTTATGGCTACACTATGTTAAAGGCAGCGTGGGAAAGGGGGGGCATTGTATCATTCTCAGTCTCCCCCTCAGTGCCTTTCTCTCTCTGTCTTTCTCTCCACTCCTGTCTGTCTGTCTATGTGTCTGTCTGTCGCTCACTTTCTCTTTTATGTTCTCTGTGGGGTTTCAAATGTGTGTCTCTCTCCTTCTGAGACCCTTTTATGGTGATTTTTGCATCAAGCTCATCGGCAGTCGCTGGAGCAGATTCCATAGAAACTCTGAAACGAAATCCAATGGGAAGCACCCCAGGCCCCGGGAAGAACAAGGGGCTCTTGGGACTCGGAAGGCTGGAGACCGGGCTGCGCACGCCGCTCGTTGGCGCTCGGAGCCGGGGCCGGGGCTGTAATTCAGGTTCCTCTTCGCCCCCAGGAGCTCCCCCGGGCGGCGGGCGCAGCAGCTAATGCCCTTCCGACCGGAATTTTGTGAATTATATTGGGAAACACTCAGCTAGAATGGACGTGCGAGGCGCGTGATGGCTCCCCGCCGCTGCGCTGGAACGAGCGCTCTCGGGAGCCGGGCTGGGGCGGGGGACGCGCGTCCTTCCCGACTCTGGGCACTTTATCCTGGTGGCTGGTGGCTGGTGGCTGGTGGCTGGTGGCTCCGAGCTCTCCCCGCCTGGTGTGAGCAGAGCCAGACCGTCCATCAGCCCTAAAGGCCGGGCCTCGGCACGTCCCCTGCATCCTGCCGAGGCGTCCCCAAGCGCTTCTGGCCCGTCTTTCACGAGGTCACTCCCCACCGTCTATGAGAGGGCGCGGCTCCTCTGAAGTCCCGCTCTGCCCCGCTGTCCTCTGCTCTAAAGTCACCTACAAAATGAAATCCTTGTCTCCCCAGCCAGGCACGTCAGGGTATCCCAAATTCTGACCCCGATCTGTCCCCTTCATGGACACAATATGTCTCAGCACCTCTCTGCTTTCATCAGCTAAGCCCTGCTCTCCCACCGGACGGATGTGCAGCTTTCCACCTGGCTCCTGCCTCCGCTCTGGTCCCACGGCGCCCTCTTCACCCTCAGGGTTAAACCCAGCCCGTCTCTGGTCTACCTGGGCCTTTGGAGCCATCCTCTCGCTGCTTTTCTCAAACACGACAAGCTCCTTTCCACACGCCACACGCCACAGCGCGCACCACCCACCCGGCCCTTCCCAGGCTGTTCCTCCGCCCGGACGCCGCTTCTCAGGCAGCGTGGGGCTGGCTGCCTTCACCCACGCGGCCTTCTGCTCAAACGCCATCCCAGGAGGCCGCTCTCAGGGGACTTATGCTCCAAAAGTCTTCACCCATTGTTGTGATGTTTCCAGGTCGCTCGGGTGGAAAGCAGCGACCCCGCGGGTCTGCGGTGCTCCGCCTCAGCTGCTCCCAGAGCCCGAGCCCCCGCGGGCAGGGGACCCACTCTAAGGGGGGCGGCTTAGCGAGGGGTGGCCAGGAGCGGACGCTGGCGCTGCACCGCCCGGCTTTGGATCCAGCTTCACACCTGCCCGCTGTGTGACGAGCAGCACGCTGCTTCACGGCCCTGTGCCTCAGTTTCCTCCTTTGTAAATTGGGGGGTGTGAGGATTAAATGGGTTAATACATTTAGAATTCCGAGAGCAAGCCCAGCACCGGCGGACACGATAAACGTTAGTTAGATGTTGCTAACACCGCAGGGTACACTGTGCAGCCACTGAACAAAGCAAAAGAGCCCTTAAAGTAGGTTTAAGATGGTGTGGTTTTGCCTGGCAGGCGTGGCTCAGCGGCTGAGCATCGGCCTAGGATCCAGGCGATCGGGGTTCGATTCCCGGTCAGGGCACAGGCCCGGGTTGCAGGCTTGATCTCCAGCAGGGGGTGTGCAGGAGGCAGCCGATCAATGACTCTCATCATTGATGTTTCTCTCTCTCTCCCTTCCTCTCTCTGAAGTCAATAAAGATATATATATATTTAAAAAGACATAAAAAAAGATAATAAAAAAAGACATAAAGATATAAAAAAAAAAGATTGTGTGGTTTACACCTGGCTGGTAGAGCTGGAAGGGAGCTCAGTGGTCTTTGAGTCCCAAGTGTCCACTTTACAGAGGGGAAAGCTGAGGCTAACGGAGGGGAAAGCTTACTCCGGGCCACCAGCAGTTAATGGAAGGGTGGGGGCTCACTGATGCCAACCGGGCTCTTTCCTGTAGCCCGTGGTGCTGTGAGCTGAGGGAAAGGTTCAGACTCGTGCCTCTTGTTCCATTAAAAAGCTTTTAAATCAACAGTAGAACTTTTCAACCTCATTTCCCCTCCAGCTGCTGACCTTGGCCTTTCCTTAAAGTCCCGTCGTCAAGAGAAGCCTCTAGCGAGGGTGAGACATTCCTTCAGATTTCCTTTGCATACTGGGGTGTAGTCCTAAAGTCCCCATTCATTCCTGAGCCATCAGGCCAGCCTGTGCCTGCCTCGGTTTCCCCCAGGTGACCGTTCCACGAGCCCACGTGGTTCCTCAAGGTGCTCCATCGCTGATGGAGAGCGGGAGTCCAGGAGCCCACACTTGAACCGAAGCTGTTCTTTTCCCAGAAGGGGACTCGGGCTGCCTTTCAGAGAAGAGTGGACAAAAAAACGGGAAGATCCCCGATGGGTGTTCCCACCAGATGGATGACAGTGACCGCGTGTTGACACACACACACGCAGGCACTCACACTCACATTCTTATTTTGTCTACCCACCCACCCCCACAAGCTACACATAATAAATGCTTAGTAAGTATCTGTCAAAGGACTGAGAACACGTGTGCTTTTTACATCCGGGACTCTCCCGGGCTCCACTGAAGAGCAGCAAAACTGGGGTCAGCTGTCTGACTTTAAGTCTCAATGCTCCCCATTTTGAAAGGGCTCAGACGCAAATGCCAATAGGAGCCTGCAGGCAACATAAATACGGGAAGGGGGGAGCGCAGGAGACAGGAACCGGGGCTCCCCTCGCTCTAAAGGGGGCAGCCTCTGCTCACAAGGGGTGTTTGATGCCAAATAGCTCATCTGGATTTTTTTTTAGGGGGGAAAGAGGTCAAAGTTTCTGATTTTCAAATGATGGAAGCTTTTAAAACACATAAACCAAACAAGACAAAAAAATACCGTGTGTGCCAAATACAACAGAACTGAGGGCTGTGCCAGCTCCTCAGGCCCCTAGGTTTGCAACTCTGACTTGCAAGTTATGGAGGCATGGGCACATCGCCAAGTGCTGTCCCCATGCCTCAGTTTCCTTGGCTATAAGAATGAAGGGGCCACTCCCTGCCCTGCTTTGCTGTCCAGGTGCCCGGATACACCTGGGCAGGACACCGAGCAAGGCCTGCTTTCCCATGGGGAAACCAAGGCTCGCCTGGAACCACCCGGCCCCATCCACGCCTGTGCATGGGGCAGAGCTGACACGACCCCACGAACATCCCAGCCTATCCAAGCCTCGTCCACCGCAGCCACACGAAGCCCTCTTTAGGGGGAAACCCGAGAATCTGCCACTTTGCATCCACCGGATGGACGATGGGGCCAGATTGACACTTCATTTCCTCAAGGCCTCATTTTCTGTTTCAGTCATTAAATAGAATTTTGCTTTAAAATGATTAATAAGTTCGAATCCATAGAGCAAGTTATAGATTAACAATTGTGGGCCCCATAGGCAAGAACAAAAGGAACATCATCATTGCATTTCATCCATCAAACCTCTAATAGGAATGTCACTGCTTCTGTGCCTTTGCCGGCCAACTCTGAACAATAGGCCACTTCCTAGGACTTGGCGCGACCTAACAACAACCCCCAAGTGAACGTGTCCACCTGCGGAGAAAACAGTGCCTGGATTTGCAATGGCCACCGGGCCACAGAAAGGAAATCGCAAAAATGCTGCTGTAGGCTCGCAATGGCCCAGCCATCAGCCTTAGCAGGAAACGGCCACCGGGAGACTCCGTTTGCAGCAGGCCTCCAGGAACATCCACGATGCTTTCGCAAGTTATACGCCTGCAGCTACTCCAAGAACAACACCTGAACTCGATGAACCACTGGGCCAGGAAAGGTTTTCCTTGGAGGGTGCCGTCTCCTGCACCACGCCAGCCGCACAAGCGACTGGGCTCTGGGGTGCTGGTACCATGGGCCACCCCCCACGCTTCCCACCCGCCGGAGGCCGGCCTCGCCTCCGCGGCATCTGGTGCAGACCGTGAGCCCTTCCGTATGCCTGAGCGCCTCCTCTCCCTCCACCTCGTCTCTGAGGCTCACTCAGCTTCTTCCTCTCTGCTCTGCTCCAGCCACTTTCCACCTCGCTCACCATTCCCAGAGCCGGGGTGCAGGCTGTTCTCCGTCCCTGTTCCTTAGACAGCGTCTGGGTCTCCAGCCACCGCCCTGGCCTCCTGGGGGCCAAGGTGGGCGGAGAGGACCCAGCAGCTGCCTGGGAGCCTCAGGAAGGGCGACCGCGGCACCTCGCTTCCTCTGATGAGGACTTACTCCTGTGCCAGGCTCTGCGCCAGGGGTGAGAATATGACACTGGATAAGGTCTCTTCTAGACGGGCAAGAGGGCAAAGACAAAACCAAACCCGAAGCCACCAGGACGGGTCTTCACAAGAATCAGAAAAAGTGGCCCAGCCCTGCTCTGTGCCAGATGTGAGGGTGAGGTTGAGGCCTGTCTTGCAATGGCTTCGGGTCCCTTAGAATCAAGCGCCCACAGCCCTGGCACAAGCACTCTCCAGATGTTTGGCCAGCTGTCTGCCGCCTGGGCCCTGCCCACCCCCCTCTCCCGGAGCCTCTGTCCCTCTGTCTTCTGGGCTCCCAGAGCACAGGGCTTGCAGGCTCCTCACTGCTCCCACCAGTGGACAAAAGGCCGAGGAAGGGCGACAGTTTCAAGGGCAAGTGCCACGCTGAGAGCCAGATTTGGGCGGTCCTTGATGCCAAGTTAGAATAACAAGCCGTGTTTGGGATTTCTTCTGGAAAAACGGCCCGCAGGAACCCTCCTGGGTGTGAATGTGTTTGCTGGGACAAGGCAGCCTGTGGAACTGGGTGAGCCAGGCTTGTGCTGGGAAATTCACAGTAATAAGCCTTTCATGGCTCCAGGGTGCCCTCCATCCAAATCCATATCTTCCGTCTTGACTCTTATTTTTATCGCCGATTTTATGTCAGTCGTCCCTCCTTATCCACGGGGGGTGCATTCCAAGGTCTCCAGTGGGTGCCTGAAATCACATATAATACCAAACCCTATACATACTATGTTTTTTTCCTATACATACACACCTATGATAAAGTTTAATTTATAAATTAGACACAGTATGAGATTAACAATAATAACTAAGAATAACAAAATAGAATAACTATAACTGTATTCTAATAAAAGTTATGTGCACAGGGCCTCTCTGAAAATACCTTACTGTACCATACTCAGCCTTCTTTCGATGACGGGCTGGGTGACACATGCCGCGTGATGATGGGAAGTGAGGTGAATGACACCGGGATGTAGCCTTAGGTTGCTGTTGACCTTGTGACGACCATCAGAAGGAGGAACGCCTGCTTCAGGTGCGCGTGAATCCTGGAGCCATGGCGACTGACAGCGGGTAACTGCAACTGTGGGAATCGAGACCGCGGATAAGCGGGGAGACCCCTGCAGCTGGGATGATTCTGCACAGTGCTGGCGAGTAGCCAGAAACGGCCAAGAGCACAACGTCCCTGGTCCCCAGCGCGACGGGCAGAATCTCCTCCACGTTCAACAGAGGCCCCTCCGGGCTGAGAGCCTCTCTCTGCCCCGAATATGCGGGGTCCTGGGATGTGGCCTAGTGAAGGGCAAAGCCAAGGGGCCAGTCAGGGTTGGGTGCAGAACAGATCGTGAAATAAAGATCAACGCAGAAGCTGCCTGCAGGTTTTCTCAAAGGTCCTCGCTGCTTTCATCAGCTTCCATGATGACCGTGCAGAAATCAAGTCAGATAAGGCGGGAGGGAATGTGGCGGCGTGGGGGAAGGACATGGATTTTAGTGTCAAATAATCTTCGGTTCAGATCCACTCCCTAGCTGTGTGGCTTTGGGAAATCTGCTCTGCCTCTCTAAGTCTCAGTTTCTGTATCTGTAAAGTGTAGGTAGCAATTCTTCCCTTTCAAGGTTCTTGTGAGAATTAAATGAGATGGTTTAAGTAAGGTAAGTAGGTAGCATGGCCCATTGTCTTAAATTAAAAAGAGCAACAATGTTTTGCTGCTGCTTCTACCAAGAGGCAGAATCTATTTCTCCACCTGAGTGTGGGCAAGCCGTGTGACTGGTTTCGACCGCTAGAACACACTGAAAGTGATGTCCTGAGACTTGGGAAGCGAGGCCTTAGGAGCCAGTGCGGCCTCTGCTTGGCCCCCTTGGAAGATTCTCTAGCCTCCTGGGAGACGAACAGCCCCGTGGAGGGGCGAGGGTGCCCGGCCAGATGCCCAGCACAGACCCCAGACGTGCGAGCGAGGCCATCCTGGGGGCTCCCAGCGTAGCGGACCTTCTAGCTCACTCAAGTCAGCTGACAGAAGTGTGGAAAATAAGTAGTCATTGCGCTTTAAGTCATCAGGTTTTGGTCTGGTTGGTTACAGGGCACAGGCTGCCTGGAGTAGTCCTCAATATAGACAGATTGACTGGAGTAATACTGGAGGCGAAAGTTCCTTGGCAAATACAGCACGTGTTTTTAAGCACAGGCTGCTGTTATTATATCGTTATTACTATTATTATTCACACTGATTAGCTACAATAATAACATAATATAAGGTAACACAATATAACAATCACTGTTGGTTGATGACTTTTTGCCTGTCCCCTGGGAGACCACAGGCAGCTGGAACAGGCTCAAATAAGCAGCGGCCTTCTCTGCACACAAACATTTTAAATCTCTGCCTTTCCATGGCTCTAACAGCTCGGCATCGCCTTGTCTGGCCCCCTGGACGGTGCCGCGGGTCCTATTAAATTGCCACACGTGGAAGCAGCACACCCCAGGGCCACGCTCTCGGCCTCTGTGTGGGGCACGGAGCCTATTTTTAGTGTTTTGCATCTATAATTATGTATGTTGCGCTGCCTCTCAAATGCATATTTGCTCCGGGGAGAGGTTACGGTTATGGAATCTGTTATTTTTGATAGGGCAAGTGCTTCTACCAACCTGCCCAGCCTCATTTAGCCGGAGAGCGCCGCCGACCACCTCTTCCTCAGTCAGACTCCCACGGAAACGGATAACATTTAAAATAGTTAAGTCTTGGTAAAGCATAATCATTGACAGATCAGAATGGAACCAGCCACCCCATCAAGCGGTGCTTACGGAGGGAGATTAGTTCTGTTCCTAGAGGCCAGTTCAGCCTATGAATCAATTGATGATTTTTACAAGGAAGCCAGTCAGCTGGGCACAGTGCCAGTCTTACCAGGATGACGTCTACTTTGCTGACTGCCCAGATCCGTTTCCCGGGGTGACATGCCCTTGGCCGAGAAGTTTCTCTGATGGTGGTTTCGACCCCAGAAGGAAGAACCAGCAAAGCCGAAGCTGAGTGGGTGGGCCCCGGGAAGGGGCACCTAGGGCCCGGGACTGGCCGACGGAGCAGGTGACCTGGGGAAGCCCAGCTGTGCCAGACCGCAGGTCGGGGCAGCACCGGGGGCTTAGAGCTGCAGAGACCCAGGCAGGGCGATGGGTGGGGGCCAGGCAGCGGAGCAGCCAGCGACAGAAAGCAAGCGAACAGGTATGGGCCGGGTCTCAAGCCTAGACAACCCAGGCCATCAGAAGATCAGAAGATCTGCCCCAAGAAAGTCAGTTCTGCCAGGAGGAAATACACAGTATTTTACCCACTCACTCACTCATTTAATAAACATTGGCAGAGTATCCACTGAGACCAGATACTATCCTGGTCGCTAGGCAAACATAGGATTTTCCCTAAGCACCCAGCTTACAGGTGTCTCCCCCCCCCCCATGTATTAAAGTATCCAAGTAGAAAACTTAGAAAATAGAGAAAAGTATGAAGAGGAACATTAATCTCCTGGATTCTCGTCTCTTAGAGATAATCTTTGTTGATATCTGGTATATATCCTCATTATTTGTACATGATACATATATTTTTGGTCTCAGAGTTGCGACCGTATCACATAAACCATTTTCCACTTGGTATTATATTCTGAGCAGTTCCTTATGCACCCAGTATCCTTCATGAATATGAATTTTAGTGGATGGAGAGAATTCCGTCTCAGGAACACGCAGGAAATTGTGCAACCAGCCCACAACTGTTGATCATAACAGTTGTTTCCAGATAAAGAATTTTACAACCCCCTCAAACTGTCATTTATATGCCATGAAAACATGCCAACTAGCATTTTTATGAAAAATGAAAAACACCTAAATAGTCAGGTTTCTCTTATTTGAGAAGTGCATGCGAACAGCAGGGAGTGAAAGTTACAGAATTACAGCAAGTAACCTGCAATTTGCTCTAATTTGAACAAAAATTCTGAAACGCCTGTACCGCTAATACATTATTGTAACTATTATTGCTCTCAGAAAGATACTAAGAGCACTGGGAAAGATGGAGAGAAATGAACACATACGTATTTCTGGTGAGATTCCAGTTCCCATTTTGTTTAAATGCTCAGACCCAGCATTCTACCTTCTAAGAATTTGTGTTAAGGAATTAGTATTAGGGATGTGTACGCAGATGTATGAAAAACAATATTTATATCGGCATTATTTTTGTGCTTAATACACAGGAACTTCTAAAAGTGGAAGCTATAATTATCAGTATTATTATCATCAATTCCTTTTCCAGCCCCATCTGGCTTTTAGAATAAGAATATTATAATTAATATATTTTTGCATTGTATGTCATCTCTTTCCAGAATTATTTTTTGACACTTGCATTGTTTCATAATCATGTTAACTGCAATTATTGAGAAACTAACTAAGTTTTGGGGTTCTTTGTTCGGCAGTCTTTCTTTCATACTGCTTTTCCTCATATCTGAATAATTTATTTGGCTTCGTTTTTCAGCCACCTGTGGTATTTCTTTGATCTTTTTTCCCAAGAATGTAATAGCCGGGGCACGTAGGACCACTAACTATAAGAATGACACCTGGCTGCCTATACAATTCTTAGTTCCCCACCTCTCTCCTTCGGAAGTCTTCAGATTTTGAGACATTTCATGCTGGAATTTCCCAAGAGTTGTGGCCAAATGGAATTTCTTCCCCTTTTTAAGGGAATTTGGGATTTTTTCCCCCCCAGAGGATTCAATTTTTATAGGATTTAAAAAATTCAAACACTTTATCCATGTGTGTTTCAAAGAACTCTCACGGGGGGGCAATCCTTTCCTTAAAGAGCCACAAGGCTTCGTGGGTCACAGGGTTTCTGTCCCAGCTGTGCAGTTCCGCTCCCGCAGCTGGAAGGCAGCCGCAGAGCATGGGCCCACCAGCAGGTGGCGCTGCATTTAAATAAAACTTTATTGACAAAGGCAGGTGAACGGCCCACAGAATGTTGCTGGCTTTTAGATACACGAGTCTTTCTTCGGCTCAGAGAAATTTTCCATCATACCTTTAATTATTTTTTTCTCCCTCATTTGCTCTGTTGTCACCCTTTTAAATCTCTCCTACATAAATATCAATCTTTGGTAGCAGATTAACTCCCTCTTTCTGTCTCTCTCTCTCTGTGTTCCTCCTTCCCTCCACTCCTTCTTCCTCTGTCCCTTTATCTCCATCTTTTCTCATTTTCTCCATTTGTTTTCTCCATTTCATTGATTTCTGGGAGCATCCCTGGAGCTCATTTCTCAATTCCCAGCTTTGGTTTTCTGCCCTGTTGCACCTGCTCTCGCTGCCTCAGGCATCAGTGAACTTCCACCGTCACGTTTTCACTGGGGAAGTATCGTCCTGAATTTCAAGTTTTCCCATTAAAAAAAAAAAGCAAAAATCGAATCTCATGGGAAATACCCAAATTAGAGACTTCTTTCTTGTTCTCGGTATCATTTCACATCTTGAGGGAATATTTTATTTGCTGTCTCAGGATGAGCCTGTGGTGAAAGCGCAGAAACTTTAACGCCTGTTGAATCTTCTTTCACGTGCTCCTCGCAGAGAGACAGCTGCTCACCCGCTGCTGGAAACTGAGGAAGGCTCCGGCAGAACCTTACCAAATATTACACTCAGTGAGGGAAAAGGGACTTCTCGGTCTCTTTCACAGCTGTAAATTCGGGTTTGTGAGTTCAGGGGAGTGTGAGGGGCAGGGCGGGCGGATGAGGGGCCCAGAATTTGCCCGAACTTGGCCCTTTCTTCCCGCCCCGCTTCTTCCCACCCGCGCGGGCTGCAGGCTGCGGCATCGAGGGCTCGGGGCTGCATTGTGCCCCCCCTCGGCCCCCCACCCCTCACCTCCCTTTCAAGCCAAAGCTCCGCTCACTCCCGCATGGCAGGGAAGCGAACTGCTGCCCCAAGCGCTTATGATTCTGCTGTGACTACAATAACAGCCCTAAATGAGACAGCGAGCCCTCCTCTCAGGGGCAGAACCTTCTCACTATGCGTCCCCTCGGCCGTCCCTGTCACCCAGGCAGCTGGAAAGCCAGATCTGGAGAGTGCTGCTGGCGGCCTCCTCTGGGAAGCGGCGGGGCGGCCCCCAAAGCCCTTGAGTCTGCCCCTTGCCGACTGCTCCACAGTCCACCTTAATAAGGTGAGGGGTTGGGACTCTTGGGGAGCCCTTTCCATTTCTCACGGGACCCTCCTGGGCCTGCTTGGACTACAGGCTTCCTCTCTTTATTTCACTGCTTTCTTGCTTCTCCCTTATATCTTTGTTTTTTAAAAAAAATCATCCAAGATCCTCATTCCATCTACCATCGCCTGTTTTCTTATGCTGATAGAGGTCCGTGTTTCCCCCCTTCCTCCCTCCCTCCCTCCCTCCCTCCCTCCCTCCCTCCCTCCCTCCCTCCCTCCCTCCCTCCCTCCCTCCCTCCCTCCCTCCCTCCCTCCCTCCCTTCCTTCCTTCCTTCCTTCCTTCCTTCCTTCCTTCCTTCCTTCCTTCCTTCCTTCCTTCTGAAAAGTTGCTCCTAATGTTTGTTGGTTTTTTTAAAAAATATATCTTTATTGATTTCAGAGAGAGGAAGGGAGAGGGGGAGAGAGAGAAACATTGATGATGAGAGAGTCACTGATGGGCTGCCTCCTGCATGCCGCCAACTGGGGATCGAGCCCGCAGCCCGGGCCTGTGCCCTGACCGGGGTTAGAACCGCGATCCCCTGGCTCCTAGGTGGATGCTCATCTGCTGAGCCACGCCAGCCAGGCCCTACTGAGGTTTTGAGGTGACAGGGAGTTAAGCAGACACCTTCGAATCGCCACCCGGGAATGGAAGCCACCGTTTGTTCCTGATTCCTTCTGACAAGTTCAATGAACTATCTTGGGAAATTTTCTCTTGTTTCGTGCAGCGACTCAATTTCACTGGAAGGCACCTGTGCCCCCCTTCTGTTGAGCAGTTCTGTCTTCTCCTGGTCCCGTGATTTTTCTTTGTTTGCTTCTGTTTATCCACCCCTTGTTCTGTGGGAGAGCGTGTGGGTCCCGTCAGGACCGCTCAGGCCAGGTAATAGGAGAAAGGACTGGATTAAAAGTGATGGAGCTTTATTTTGTTGACTCAAAGATCCAGAAGCTGAAGGCAAAGAAGCTGCAGAGATCGGTTAGGGTAAGGACTTCCTCTCCCACATCGGTGTTTGTACCAGGGGTGTTTCCATTGCAAGTAACATAAAGTCCAACTCAGGTGGCTTAAGTGGGGAAAGGAAACGGGGGAGGGGGGGTGTCTCTGGTGTGAAGTAAAGCTGGATTCAGAGAACAATGTCCTGGAAAATCCAGTTTCTCTCCTTCACCTGGTTCTGCCTTCCGCTTGGTTCCCTTCTTGCTCAGACTCCGTGGAAGCCCCTGGAGCTTCTGGGTGGTGCAGTGGCTACAAGAGCTCTGGCCTCCTGTCCCTGTAGCTCAATTCTAGCAACACAGAGTGTGGGCCTTCCCTTTGGTTCCAACTAAACTTTTTTTAATAATAGCTTTATTGAGATATAATTCACATGCCATCCAACCCACCCACTTAAAGCGGAAGCTTCAGTGGCTTAAGTATAACCCCCGGATGGTGTGACCATGAGCACAACCAACTTTCGGACATTTTCACCAGAAAGAAGCCCCGTTCCCATTGGCAACCACCCCCCTTCCCCACCCCCAGACCTAGGCAACTACTTACCTGCTTGCTGTCTGTATAGATCTGTCCATTCTGGACATTTCATATAAAGAGAATCATGTACTAGGTGGTCCTTTCTGACTGGCTTCTTTCACTTAGCGCCTGGTTTTCAAGGTTCATCTGTGCCGTAGCGTGTGCCACAGCTTCATTCCTCTTTATGGCTGAATAACACTCATTGTATGGATGTGCCACATTTGCTCATCCATTCATCAGCTGGAGGACCATGGGGTTGTTCCCACCTCCGGGCTGTTATAATGCTACTATGAACATTCACGTACATTGTGTGAACATTTGGTTTCATTTCTCATAGGCATATATTTAGAAGTGGAATTGCTGGTTATATGGTTATCCTGTATTTAACCTTCTGGGGAGCTGCCAGGCTTTTTCCAAAGCAGCTGCAGCCTTTTACAAGCCCATCAGCAGGGTCCTAGGGCTCCAGTTTCCCCACATCTTTGCCAATCTTTGCTATTACCTACCTTTTGGGTCCTAGTCACCCTAGTGGTATGAAGCGATGCCTCACTGTGGATTCCCACCAAACGTTAGAGAGAATGCACTCCTGTTGGCCCACCCTGGGCGATGTGACCATTCATGAACCAACCACTGTGCCCAAGTCCACTTGGTGCTGGATCGACCAAATGTGGGTCATGAACTTCACCCTGGAAATCCACTCAGACTATACGCACTCAGAACGAGGAAGGATCGATTCCAAGTTTAAAATCAGAGTTGCTAAGAGGAGCTAGATGCTGGGAAGATAAAGGAATCATGTCTACTGAGCCTCAGCAGCCAGCCAGGAGTTTGTTGGGGCAATGCCCCTGTCCAGGTCTGGCATGAGGTCTGCTTCAGGGTCAAGTCCCAGGGAATCCCTGCTGTGGGCATCTCTCTTGCTGTGCCCTTGGCACTGTAGGCACCTCCCACGGCACTGGAACTGCCCTGCTCCGGATGCTTTAGTCCACTCCATGTCTGGTTCTCACCCTGACAGGACTACTGTGAGGTCCTGCTAAGACTGTCTTGAAACTCTTATCAAGCGGACCGTTCCTTCACATTCTGGAAGTCATGGGTCCCATGGCCAGTTCTTCAGTCTGGTCCATTACTGTGTATCTAACTGGCATCCTCCAGATCTCTGGCCTGTAAATATCACTTTTCTCTACTACTTCGTTCAGATATAAGTATTTTCCTATTTTCACATGTGGTTGGTCACTTCCTTGGAAAGTTGAGAAGTAGGAGAAAATCAGATGTGTGTGCTTGCGTTGTCTTCCTGAACTAAAGAGTAAGCCCAGGTATAGACTGACTTTGATATAGTTTATGCCCCAAGCAGTCGATTTCAAGATTGTGTTAGTAGTAATACTACTTCAGGACACACTGGGCATCCCCCTCGGTATCAATGATATAATACAGTTCAGCTACCACTTACTGCAGGTTTACTGTGTGGTCGGTACTGTGTAGTGTAGTATTCATGCATTACTTCATTTTGTCGTCATGGAAACCCCATGGGGTAGATAATACCATCTTCATATTATAGGTGAGGGAACCGAGGCTCAGAGAGGTTAAGTGACTTGCCAAAAGTCACACAGTAAGTCACAATAAGTCTCATGTGGTGCCAGGATTAAGCGCCATGATCCTCCCATCACTTCCCTCAGCCCACCCACAGTTTCTCACCACACCCTGGGGAGCCTCCCTTGCAAATATGGGAAACCCACCCCCTACCTACCCCTTTCTGGCCTGGCCAATGTCATTGCTGGCCTTGCCTGCTGTAATAGTCTACTCTGTGGCTCTCTGACCTTGATCCTTCCACCCATCCTCTGCCCTCTGGCCAGTTTGAACTTTCTACAGTGTAAGGCTGAGCATGTCACTCACCTGATTCAAAACCTCTCAGGACTCCTCAGTGCAGAACGCCCATGAGCCCTGTGACATGGTCTCTGGTTGCCTTCCATGCCCCTCCCTGCTGCTAATGTGACCATTTTCAGTGCCCGCAGTGCACCGAGCTTCTTGCATGCACGCTTTGCATAGATTGTCTCTGTCTTCTCTCTACTCCCTTTCCTCACCCTTCACCAAGTCACTGCTCCACTCTCTCCATCCCTCAAGCTAAATCTTTACTGAAGCCTGTGGAAGAAGCTGTCCCTGAACCCACCACCTCCACAGCCACTGGCCTTTAGGCAGGAGAGTGGCCTGGTAGCCCAAGTCACACCAGCCTACCTGGTTGACCCACTTACCAGATGACCTCAAGGACACAGAAACCAAAGCTTAACCCATTTCCCACACGATCCAGCTCGTTTTCTCTGGGCTGCTTTTGCAACCCAGTATCTACGAACCTTTGGGTCGGAAGAAAACACTTTTCCAAATAGCCACGGTCTTTCCCCACTCTAAATGCCAAGATATCTTAGTGTCCGCACCAAGGTAAACAAGGTCCTGTGTTTTCCCATCTGGATCTCTCTGCCTCTCTCTCTGGGTCTCTCCACCCCCTCCCCACCATGCAGCTGGTTCCCTCCGAGCGGCAGCCCTCTCCTGCAGAGCTGTCTGGGCTGTCAGGGGTGGGCACGGTCTCTGCGACACCTGAGTCTCGGGCTGCAATCTTGCAGGTGGAGGCCCCGAGCAGCAGGCCCTCGGCAGCTGTGTGTCCTGCTCACGGAGGAATAAAAGGCCAGGCTGGACACCTGCAGGATGGATCAACAAACCCATACATTTGCTACCAAAAAAAAAAAAAGAAAGAAAGAAAGAATGAAAAGATATTGATTACGTGGCATTGAAGTGCCTGGGGCTTTAACAGACATTAAAAATTGGACACATTGCTCAAGATCAATAGTAGGTTTTATGCCTCTGACCTAAAAAGGACCAGCGCAGTGCAGTTTCTGCGCAGACGGCTACGGCGCATCCCCTGACATCGCGCCCTTCCCGGCACCTCCGGCACCTCCGCTCACTCTGCAGCCATTGTCGCCTTTGCCCGACGACGACAGTGGACAAATACGGGGCTATGTGGGAATGTAGAACCAGCTGTCTCTGACGTCACCACCTTAAACGATAATGTCGCAGAGTCATGTCAAATGGCTGGGACTGGCCCCGGCGGGAGGGCTGCTGATACAGGGAGGCCGATGGTGGGGTCTGACGCTGGAAATGAAGGGGGGAAGGCCGAGCGCCCGCCCTGGGCCCGGGGCTGCGCTGGGAGCACACGGCTCTCCTCCGTCTCGGTCACAGCCTGTGGGACCAGAAGCACCCAGGGTAGAGGAAGAAACAGTCAGTGGCTTCCTTGATTGAATGGGGGCTTGGCTGCAGCCCAGGGGAGGGACCAGGTGGATTCCACTGGGACATTACTTCCCAAGACTTTCCACACCGCATGTATGCCCCTATGTACACGTGCGTGTGCACGTGAGTGCACACACACACACACACTGGGGAACAAATGGAAGCAGCGTGGAGGAGTGTCACCGTTACGGCTGTGGGTTCTGACAGCCTGAGGGCCAGTCTTTGTTTCACTAATCACTAGCTGTGGCTTTGAACTAGTTACATAGCTCGCCTGTGCCTCAGTTTCTGCATATGTAAAATGGAATAATAATACTAATATCTACGTTTAAGGGTTTCAAGAAGATTAAAAGGGCTGAGACAAGAAAAGTTGAGCACATAGCAAGCATATGATAAATGTTAGCTAACTTAGCAACTAGTAGACAAGCAGACCTAGCAAAGAATATGCCTGTGTCTCAGCCGAGATGCAGGTTTATAGGTTGATTTCGACAGAGATTCTAGCTCAGTTTGACTGAGATGAGCCAAAACGCACCCTGACCTCCCAGCTGCACGCACACAGGGTGACATTCGATGCCAGCCTCCCCGGCAGTGGACTCCTGCTTGTTGCTCCAGGCCCTCCCCCCCTTCCCCCCAGCTCCAAGGTATCTGGGGCAGTGCCTCTCGGGGTCCCTACTGGAGCACCCTGAATGGGTGGGTCCGCACCTTTCTCAGTGCCCCGGCTCCCACAACCCCCCAGGGATGATTTTCGCCCCTTCTCTACCTCCTTTGTCATGGGTGCATGTGCATTTGTTGGGAGACTTGTACGAAGTTCCTTCCCTAACTTTCGAGGCAGGATCAGAGAGCTAATCTGTTCTGACATGCTCTCTAAGCGGCCCTCAGATCCACGTACGGGAGAAGTCACCCATAAATCATGCCTTTTTACACGTGTACCGGGGTGTACACCAGAAAGAGTTATATGGGCAGAGAGGCTGAATAATGATGGCTGTTATTATGGCAAATTCAGGGTCTCCGCACTCTCGCCACAATGAGGCCAGTCCCATCGGCTGTCAGATTCTATTAAATATATCCCTCAGACCCACTAACCAGCTGACGGAGAGAAACTCGAAACCATACTCCCGCCATTAGCATCATAAAATGTGAAATCAGCTGGGAGGAATGATAACAGAACTGAAAACAGAAGAGATGAAAATCTGGGTGCCCTTGTGTGCTTTTAAATAGAATCCCCAAGAGTTGCAAACACACCCATAAAATACCGAGGTGAAAAACCAACAACAACAGGACCAAAACAAAGGTCGTCTGTTGTGGGCTTCATACCATATAATGCTTCGTTTACCTTTTGTTAATGGGAGATTTGCATAAATGTTTCATGAGGCTAATACAATGCATAAACCGAGCCGTTCATTAGGCGACATCTGTGCTGTGTTCCCAGATAATGCGCTGTTTCTTCCGAGTCAGTGAAACGCAACCCATCCTAAGGTTGGGGCGGTGCAAATACTTGTGCAAGGGCTGTGGTCCTGTTTTTCACACTCTTGCGAGTTCCCTGGTCTGACCTGAGAATTTGTTAATCAGGCAAACGTGGGTGGTGGCTGACCCCAGGAGAAGGTGGAGGTGCCCTTGGGGACAGAGCCCTGGGCCAGCGGAGGAGCTGGGTGCTGTGAAGAGGAGAGAACATGCCTGTGTGTTGACTAGATCCGCTTCACCGTTTACTGAGACATCCTCCCGATGCTCGAGGGGAAAGAATTAGGTCTGTGCATGAAGCCTGCTAAGAGGCAGTTGGTCAAAATGCCCAGTGGCTTCGTGCAGCTCCAGTCCCGTCATGATATTGGTTCCATATGGGGCTCTTTAAAGCAAAATAACAAAAAACAGTTACGAGGCCAATAATGTTTGCTGAAACTTGGCTTAGCTCGTGAGCAGGTCCACGCTGCGAGCACGACTCTTCCTCCTCCTGGCACAGGCCAAGGAGAGCATCGTTTCGATGAAAGAAGACCCGATGGAGATGTGTTTCGTATTATCAATCTGATGCAGCAGGGCCCTGGGCACTGCCTCTTTCACCGCACGTCTGGGCACGGCTCCTTCTCTAATGGATGTGTTAGGCCATTTGTGAAGGGAGATCCTTCCTGATCCTGCCTTCGGAGTTGGATTTTTGAAGGACATTTTTAGTAGAATGGGTGTATCAGTCAGCTCTGGCTGCCATGACAGAATATCACAGACTTGGTGACTCAGACGACAGAAATTTATTTCTCGTAGTTCTGGAGCCTTGAAAGTCCAAGATCAAGGTGCCAGCCAATTCAGTTCCCCAGTGAAGGCCTGCTCTTCACAGGGTGGGGAGGGGGGGAAAGAGAGAGAGGGAGAGAGACAGAGAGAGCTCTGGTGCCTAATCTTATAAGGACACTAATCCCATTGGGAGGGACCCACCATCATGACCTCATCTCAACCTAATTACCTCCCAAAGGCCCACCTCCAAATACCATCACTTTAGGAGTTAGGGCCTCAATGTATGAAACTGGGGGGGACACAATTATCTCCCTAAATTTTGGGGTGCAGAGAGTTTCAGAAAATGTGAGTGGCTCTCTCTTTCTCTCTCTCTCTCCATACACATACAGGTCAGGTTTCTGTGAGGTTTCTGAGCCTCAGCACTATTCACATTTTAAACTGGATCATTTTTATTGTAGGGAGCTGCCCTGGGCATTGTAGGATGTTTAGCAGCACCCCTGGCCTCTACCCACCAGTTCCATTAGCAACCCTCTCCCAGTTGTGACACCCAAAAATGTCTCCAGATATCATCAAATGCTTCTTGGGGGACAAAAGTGCTGTCAGTTGAGAAGCACTGATTTTAGTGTTTTCCAGCCTTTAGACATCTGTTTCCTGCCGTACCTGGCTGTCCTCTGGGAGACTGCTGCGTAAGGGCAAAGGTAAGCTCAGCTCCTCTCTAAAGGTCCAGCTCTGTGTGCGTTGGAAAACCCCACGTGTTAGAACACGGAGGAAGAGCACTGTTTGTAAGTCATGGCCAGTGCTCTCTGTGCTACCAAGAACAAAAAGAGCCACAGCAGGCCAGCCCCCTGCCTTCACATGGAAGGACTAGGCCAACGAGAACCTGTCCTGACATCACAAGCACCAAGGTGGGGAAGGAGGACCTTCCTGGCAAATGCCACTTGTCACTGCCTCTCACATCACTGTGCCCTAGACTCTCTGATGCTCAGACTGCCATTTGAAATTATCTTGCTTGGTTGTGTGTTTGCATTTGTCTTTGTTTTCAATGGACTGTCTCCCCACCAGAAGGCAAACTTCAAGAGAGCACAGACTAGGCTGTGTGGTGTGGCTCAGTCAAACCTGCAGGTCCGGGTCTCAGACCGAAATCCAAGGCCTGCGGCTTATTAGCTTTGTTGACCTTGGACAGTCACTGAGCTTTACTAAGCCTCAGTTTCCTCCTCTGTATTTATTTATAAGCAAATAAAATAAATGAGACTAGCTCCTACCTGATGGGACTAAATGAAACAATGCTTTTCATATTATACGTGCTCATCGAATATGAGCTGTTACTGCTCACCACTGTGATCGCAACACCTGGAGCAGTCCCCGGGGCCAGAAGAAACACCATGAACATTAGTGAAATGAATGAATGAACAAATTCTATTGCTTCCGTCTCTGATTTTCAATTCTTCCTGCTGGTGTTGATAATTAGCTTTCTATCCAAATCTGTTTCCACGAGAGCTGGGAAGCAAAGGTCTAATCCAATGTTTGTTTCTAATAAGGAATTATAGCAATCATATATAAATGGGAACAGCATACCCCCAGGCATTTTCAGGGTGGCACCCCACATTCTCTGCAACACTCTACACTCCCTTGCGCTCTGAAAGTCAGATTTGGGCTGCCAGTGCCCCAAAGCAGGCCCAGGTTGGGGACAGATGACGGCCTATGAAGCGCGTGGCGTGGGGAGGGTGCGGCTCTGGAATGAAAAGACAAGACAAGGCTCTGGCTCAGCCTCCTCTGCATCCAAGTGGTAAATCACCATTTGTAAGAAATGTGCTCAATCAGAGAAGAAAAAGAGATGTAATTATGTCGTTTATAATGAATTCTGAAGGAAACAAAGAATTTAAGGAGAAAAACTCTGGAGACCAGCAGAGAGCCAGGCCTCTCGGAGCATCTGAGCTGCCCTGGAGAAGGCGCATAGCTGATCAAACATTTGTGTTGATCACAGGGGCCCCCCAGCCTCTGCAAATGCTCTCGAGGAAGCAGGAAAACTCGGGAGTCCCAGGAAACACAGTCGGGCTTTTATTAAATAAATTACAGGCTCCTCTCAGCTTCCACCAGCGTCAATAATATCAACTTTTGGACAAACGCTTCTCTCTGGGGAACGGGTTCTGAGACTCCCCACTAATCTTCTCTCTTTGAAGTGTCCGAGGGCTTAAAGGCATGTGTCGATATCTGTGGCCTCTGGCCTTTGTGGGAGGGGGTGTGAAAGGGTCTTGCTGCAGAAGGGAGTGAGACCACCAGCATCCACATCCCCCGTCTCAGACCGACTGCGTCCATCCAGCCAGTTTCCAGGGTGCTCCAGATGCACCTGCCCACCCCGGGGTAGGAGTCCCCAAGGATCCTGAGTCCACAAGGAAGTGACCTCCATGGCCCTCCAGCTCTAACATGGGCCGCACCCATGGGTCTTTGCTTTGAAGAAGGAAACACAAGGAGTCCTGGAGTTATGAGTGTGTACCTTGGACTGAAATTTCTAAAAGACCCATTATGACATTTGTTATACCATGAACTAACTCCTTTAAAAATGAATAGGGAAATAAATTGATGGATACTTTTCTAAATTCTTTTCACCAGCATTTCCCAAGTGTGCTGACAAAACCGCCAGCCGGCACTCAGGACTGGCGTGTTACGTGGCAGGCCCTGCGCTAAGCACACCACGGGCTTCGGCCTGTGTCCATCACTCCAGCCCCATGGGATGAGCATTATTATTCCTATTTTATTAGATCCAGACTCTATGTTTTTAACCCATAAGCTATTACGTTTTTGTGGTCGAGTGAGTTTGTAAAACTCAAAGTTCACCAAGATTAGTGGGTTTTGTTACTATAGGAGTTCTTAGCCTTTAATATGATTAACCCATCAGAAATCTTCAAGAGAGAAGATAGAGTGTGTATGCTCCCCCAGACATATTTTTCCACGGATGCTTTTCTGCCCCAGTGCATTTCCAAGGACTATAGTTCTACAAGAACAGGGAGGCTACACATCTCAGGAGACACAAGGTCACTGCTTTGCAGATGAGACGCAAAGCCACAGAGCTGATAGTCAGATTGTTTTGGTAAATAAATCATTATATTTCTACAAAGCATTTTCAAAATTGCAAATATCAAACTCAAGAACTAGATGTTAAGGCTGGCTCATGGCATGCTGGTTACCAAAAGCCACGGGAACACTTGGCAGAACTTGTCACTACTCCTCTCATCTCCTCTCTACTTTTATAGTCTAAGTACTTTCCTGTCCTATGGGACCTTCTCCCATGGTTGGAAGAGAATCCGCCCGCAGAACCTCTACAGCCCTATCCTAGAGCAGAGGTCATCCAAGTATAACTCAGAGGCTAAATCTGGCCCACCACTTGTTTTTATAAATAAAGTTTTATTGGAACACACCCATGTTCATTCATTTGCATACCATCTTTAGCTGCTCTCATACTACAACAGCAGAGTTGAGCAGCTGTGACAGAGACTGTATGTCCTGCAAAGCCTAAAATATTTACTGTTTGACCCTTTACAAAAAAAGTTTGTTGACCCCTACCCTAGAGCTACATATTTACAGTGGTTATAGAGCCTGGTTGTAATGCAGAACTTCCCCACTAGGGGCCACCGCCTAAAGGTCAGGTGTTCAATTTGAGGCCAGCTGCCACCACGACTTACTCCTTAAGTGCAGAACTCCTAGTGACATATGTTTTCTCCAGTGGGGAGAAGGGAGAAGACATCAGCATTTGTTGAGCTGTGGTCATGTACCTGGAAAGGCACATATATTGTCTCACTGGCAACAATCTAGATCAGCAAGTATGATCCCATTTATGGAGAAAGTAACAGATTCAAAGAGCTGAAGTATTTGATGACCAAGATTACGTGGTAAAGAATTTCTACGGGACCCGCTGGGAATGCAGGCTGTGCAATTTCCTAGCCCACACTCCACTCTTAGCTCTGTCACGGGCTCGCTTTCTGACTTGGGCAAGTGACTTAACTTTGTACCTCAGTTTACTTAGCTATGAAGTGGGAGGGAAGTAGCCCTTTCCTCTTAGGGTTGTTGTAGGGACTCAATGAGTTAATTCATGTGAAGTCCTTTGAATGGTGCACTGAGCAAATGTAAGTTGCTACTGCTTGATCGGGAGGGACAGGGGAGAACCATGGAAACATCTAGTTTCTGACTGGGACAAGTTTGGAGGGCACTAAACTAGTACTCCCGTAGCGTCATAAGTGACCTCCCCCCAACCAGCCCACTCAATCACTGCTTTCTCCCCCTGAGTTATCACTAACCACTCCCTGATGGCTCATCCCCCTTAGACAGAGGTTTCGTGGAGGGGGTAGAGATTGTTCCTTAGTCTCCACATAGCCTCAGAGCTTCACAGGGTGCCTGGCAACCAGCCTGTGCTCAACAAATGAAATTTCCCTCTGGCTGTTTCCTACCCTCTTGCTCTCAGAACGCGGACCATCAGGAATGCTAAAGGCTGGGGAATGGAAGAAGGAAAGCCAAGAAGAGGCCCGTGGGGATGGCGCAGGAGCCAGGAGAATGGAACAGGGGGAGAAGCTAAGGCCAAGACGGCAGGCAGAGTGGGCGGCCTGGCTGAGTCCAGAATGCTGGTACCGTCCACTGGAATCCAGGCCCACGCAGCTCTCCTCACGGCTTCCCACGCTCCAGGAGACACTTCAACCTTAATAAATGTCCTATTCGCACCCAAGCCCGCCTCACTCCCTGGCGTGGCTCGGAGACTCTGGGAAGGCAAGGAGGCCCTTTGAGAAGGCCACCTCTGTGGGCTCCCGCTGAAAACTGTTCTTTCAAAGCAAACACATGTGAGTTTGTAAAGGTGGCTCCTAAAAAAGAAATGAGAGGGAAAGTAGGGAGTCTACTAACGTCTAAATCCCTTACACCTCTCCAGAGGCGTCTGGTGCCTGGCGTCCCAGGCAGGCCTGGCTGCCCACCCAGACGATGACTGGCCTCTAAGCTGAGGGGCCTGGCTGAGCAGGCGCCTCGCCCACCCCCAGTTCCATGTCACACTGCAGGATAGATTTCAAAGCAATCCCTTGAAGGTCTTCTCTCTGTATTTTACACAAAATTGCTGCTTCTCTCTGTATCTCTCTTTTCCCACCTGATTCCTCCTTAGAAGTGACATCCTACCTCCACAGCTCAGAACTTCATCCCCTCACCCCTTCCATACAAAATACATTTGTGTCTTCCCTGCACCCTTGCTTCTGAGACCCCAGAGCAGAGCAGAGCAGAGGAGAAGAGGTTCTAAACTCTAACTGTGGGGCAGAGAGAGCAAAGCTGATGTCTCTGGAGCCTCCCAGGCCTTGCACTCACATGCCAACATTTGTCACCCACAAATGAACGTGCTATTCCCAACATGATAAATTTCACACCAGTCCTGCTGACTTGGGCTTCCTGATTGCCCGATGGCGTTTCTTTGTTAAGCTTCACTGTGATCACCGCCCTTTTTGGTGACCTGACAGTAGAAATATTCTGCCGCTGCCAACCCACAGGCAGCCTGATGCACGGCTACCCTAGTCCTTCCTGGTGGGGACAGGGCAGAACCTGCACACGTGCACAGTGGCCTTGGGCAGCCCCATTCTGAATCTAGGGGTTTCAATGGGCAAGATGCAGGGGACCCAGCAAGCTTATTTGGTAAAGCTGTAGCAACAGGGATGGGGCCCAGGGGGAGAGTGCCCACATTTACATCCCCACTCTGGGCTGTGCTTTCTAGATGCTACGCCATCTGCCTCCCTGCTCAAGCCCTTTGCCTAAAGATGGAGGCATCTTTAGTTTTAGCTGACCAAGCCCAGCTGTCAGATGATACCCAGGGAGAGAGGGGCAGCCTGGATACCATCGGCTGACTGGAATGCAACCGGGGTAAGAGGAGACCTTGTGGAAGATGGGGTGCCCTTGCTGGAGGGGCAGGGACAGAACGAACCACAGGGAGGTCTCCTCACCCCAATTTGCATGCTCCCTCTCAGCAAGAGACTAAGCACTCTTATCAGCTGAAGAATTCAGCCAGCCGGTCAGGGTCACATACCATACAGTGGCTGGGCCTGGCTAGGCTGTCTAGCCAAGAACAGGCTAGTCTTTGTTCCTGTGTGACTGGGGGTGCTGCTTGGGGGTGGGGGATCCAGAGTGGGTACAATTATGGGATTTTTTAAAGGTATAGAAATTGTATCTCTCACCTTGAATCTTGGGGAAAAATAAAACTGAAGAAGGAAATGCAATGTTAAAGAGGCAAGTGGAGTCATTTTCATTGCTGGCAACTCCTCTTCCCAAAAGTGACCCTATGAACTCTTGTGCTTTCTTATTGTCTCATGAGCCACCAGTGGTGTCAAAACACAGCATTTAACTTTTCAAACTCTGATTATCTTATACTAATGTCTTATCCTCTAAAGACTTAGAACCCTAAAGTCTTGGAGTTTAAAGAATCCCTCTAAGCCATCCATTCATCCATTCATCATCCCACACACTCATCCACCACTTACCCATCCATCCATCCATCCATCCATCCATCCATTCATCCATCCATCCACCCACTCATTCATCCATCCATTTACTCATCAATCTATCTACCCACCCACTTACCCATCCATCTATTCATCCATCCATCTATTCATCCATCCACTCATTCACTCATTCAACCATCCATTTATTCATCAGCCCATCTACCCACCCACTCATCTGTCCATCTATTCATCCATCTAAAAAATGTTTATTGAGCACTTACCATGTGTCACCCAATGGTGAACAAGGGAGACAAAGTGCCCACTTTCATGGAACTGACATTCTATTGGGGAAGATGGACAGTAAACCAGTAAGCAGATGTATAAGCAAAAAATAATTAAAAGATTAGAATAAGGGCCCAGAAAGAGGAAAACCAAGGAGATGTGAGAGAACACATGCAGAGGCCTGGGAAGATCAAGAGAAGCCTCTCCAAGAAGGTAAGACTTAAGCGGAAAACTCACTGACAAGGAGCAAACCATCCTAGGGAACAGTGAGCCTTAAGTGGAGGCTCTGAAGTGGGCACAAGCTTGGCCAGTTAGAGGGGCAGAAAGGAGGCCAGTGTGGCTGGACCAGAAGGAACATCATGAAAACCACTTGTTCATATGAAATATTGCACAAAGTCCAAGATAAAATAAACCAAAGCAGCGGGATTCAGATAAAGCCAGTTTAAAACCACTCACAGGATCTGACTGCTGGCAAACCTCGGATCTTCCCTGGAATGCTCTGCATTTGTTGAAATGTTTTGGTGATGCTGAAAATTGGCCAAGCTCATGAGCACCTGGGAGTGTCCCTGTCCGGAGAGGGCCTTCCTGAGGGACACACCTTCCTGCACAAAAAGCCCACATGTGTGCGGGGGACTGTCACACCGTCGGACAAATCTCACTGTGGTTTCCCCCTCCCACAGCTGCAGCCTTATTCCAGCTGGGTCTTACTGAGTAGGGTACAGGACATATTTCAGGCCAGGAGACTTTGAAGTGTGTGTTCTCTTAAGGCTTTACAATGTCAAGCTTCATAACCCGAGAACTGGCTTGCTAGCTTCCTACTTTAAATTGCTCATAATTTGAAACATGCAAACATTTCCACTTTATCAAGCAGGGCTACTAAACATATTATTGCTGGAACCTGCATGTTTTATGGTCTCTATACAGCCAGGGAGCTGAGTTTTATTAAAATAGACTGTTAAGAGGCTCAACTCATTATGGAATCTTCCAGGCCCCAGAATGAAAGAGTTTTGTTTATTCTATGGGCAGGAAAAAAAAGAGCTGGGAAGAGGGTGGGGAATGAGTGTGAGAGTATGTGTATGTGTGTGTCTGTGTGTGAGTGTGCGTGCGTGTGTGATGGGAAAAAACAGAGACCACCAACAGTCTCAGCCCTGCCCCTTGCTGCCCCTCCTGCCCACTCCTGTGTCCAAGGTCCAGTATTTGTTTGTGGGGCTGGAGTTTATCCCTTGTGGCAGAGTGGGGTCTGGCTTCAAGACAACTGGAATTTAGCAAAAAAGGGTGATTCTTCCCTTAGAGGAAAAAAAATGCTCAGGGCCTCCACCAAGAACGATGAAAATGAAACCTGACAAACAAGCATGAAGGTTCTTAAACAGAGACCAATGCTAAGAACACAAGCCTGAGAGCATCTGCCTGGTCAGTGTGCTGGGCTGCAGGCAGCATTTAATATGTTTTGTTTGTTTATTGATCTCAGAGAGAGGAAGGGAAAGGGAGAGGGAGAGAGAGAGATAGAAACATCAGTGATGAGAGAGTCATTGATCAGCTGCCTACTGCACGCCCCCGACTGGGGATCGAGCCTGCAACCCTGGCATGTGCCCTGACCGGGAATCGAACCACGATCTCCTGGATCCTACGTCGATGCTCAACTGCTGAGCCACGCCGGCCAGGCCAGGAAGCATTTAATGACGTGAAGGCTAAGGCTGTTCTGTGAAATCCTTCCTATGTATTTGGAGAGCCTTCTGTGCTTGCCACAGTGGAGACAGTGGGCTGCTGGCCCCGCCACGTCCCATGGCTCTGTGTGTTTCCCACACTGGCCTATTATAGAGGAGAGGCCCTGAGACGACATGGGGTGCAGAGGAACCCAGCTGTCCTCATAGCCCAGCTGAGCCTGCAGATAGACTATTGCCCCAGATGCCACCAGGGAGCAGTTGCGTGAGAGACCCCAAGTGAGACCAGCAGAAGAACTGCCCAGCTGGCCCAGCCACCCACAAAAACATGAAAAGTGATGAATGGTCATTGCAGTTTCAAGTCTCTAAGGTTGTGTTGGATGGTTGGGTAGCAATCAACAGCCAAAACACCACACGTCCCTCCCTTCCTCGTCTTGGGGTTTGGGAAAAGCGGTTCTCCAAGCAGACAAAGATGTCTCCCAGCCTTCCTGATCATAACGAGATAATGACAATGAGAGCTGTCATCTATCAGACGTCTAGAATGTACCAGGCACCACTTCTAAGTGTTTAATATGTCACCTGAAGTATATTCAATGATTTGTCCCCACTTTGCAGATGAGGAAACTGAGGCTCAGATTCTGATTCCAGAGATCCTATTTTTGATCCCTGCACTGCGCTCACCACAGCCTGGCTTCCACGGCCAGGCCTGGCACACAGTGCCATGCCCAATAATGGTAGCTGGCACCAATTACCCCAGCACCTCCTCTGGACCTGCCCTTCATCCCATTTTTACTAAGTACCACCTGGCAGCCAGGAACTTGCTGGACTCTAGGAATGCCTCCGGAGCCTGGCATAAGCCCATGGCCCTCCCTCCTGTAGGAGCTGTCACCATCTTTGGCCAGGCATCCTGGAGTTGCCAGTGACACCTTTAACCCCTGCAATTGTGGAGCCCGATGTGACCGCTGAGCCTGCGTACACAACCAGTGTTCATGAAATGGGCTTATGGCCGACTTACACATGAATCAGCAAGGGAGGGGTGGGTGAGTGGAGGGACGGGCGAACAGATGGATGGAAGGGTAACGGAACAAATCACATTCTCACGTACACACCTTTTAAGAAGCTCTCCCTGGAGTAGCTCTCATAGTGGTTTTAATTTTATAAAAAGTGTCATTCTCACCCATCTATGATTTTTCATTTGGCCTGGGTACAAGGCAAAGAGGGTTGGGGAGTAAGATCTGGCCATGGAGGAGGGGGGAAAGGTGTTAACAAGCTATAAATGACCTTCCCGGCCTATTCAGGCATAAGTAATGTCCCCAAATTGCCTACAGTCAAAACTGCCAATTCCAAGCTGATTGCTATGAATCAGGCTCCCCCTCTACGCAATAATGTGATCAATTTCTCATTTCGCTGAATAAATAAGCTGGAGGATGGGGAACTGTCTCTGACCCACCGTTAACCTCCTGCCTCTTTATTCATATCAGACCTATGACATGCATGTAAGAAGTCCCTGGTTCAATTTTAGCTAATTATTTGTTAGGACTGAAGGCTCCGTGAAGTGTTACTGATGGTACAAGTGTCCAGGGACCTCCGGGCAGAGAAATGAGGCTGAGAAAGCCTTTGTCTAGGAGGCGGGGGCCGAGGAGCAGGTGCCCTTTCCTTCCCGGCCCCCAGCTCACGGCTGGAGTGCTCCTGCCCTTGGACACGTGCGTCTGCCTCTGAGTGGGACGCCCCAGTAGTTTATGACAGCTACCACTATTGTTAACTTACATCTTTTTATCACACTTAGCAAAGATCACCCTCACAGATCAATTCTTTCATTGGGATGAAATCCTGTGATAGCCCTTCTCCCCCTGCTGCACTGTGTCCCCTGGTACAGACACTGGGGAACCAGGCTTTGGGAAACTGAATATTTTTGTTCCGTTGGCTGGCTGCCTCTGGAGAGATTTCTGGGGAAGCTGCAGAAGTAGGTTTGTGTGTATTGGGAGGGAAGAAGTCACATGGGGGACCTGGCAGGATCTGTCGGCCTGGTCCCGAGGCCAGGTGGCTTCCCTGGAAACCTGGTGCCTTTCCCTGGAGCCTGGATGGGAGGAGTGTGACTGGTTGTCCCCTTCCCAGAGGTCCTTCTGAAAAGCAGTGTGGTTGACTCCCAAGGACTCTCCCAAGGCCTCTCCCAAGCCTGGAGAGCACGAGTTATTTTTCGGTGCATTTGTGTTTTCTTAAGAGAACAAAGGCCTTTGTTACACAGGAGCTGTGGTCTTGCTTTTGTAAAAATCTAGCCCCTCCTCGCCTCCCTGAGTTTCCCACCAGCGCTGGCAGCTCGGGCGACGTAGGGGCCCAGCCTCCTCTTCACTCCCTCCCCGCGTGCGTATCGTGACCGTGGGCCACCCGGTCCCAGGCTGGGCTTCACAGGCCAGCGGCGGAGCAACAGCGCTGTCGGGCACAGCCGGTCCTCACGGAATCTCCCGTCCAGTGTGCAGACAGGTCGTATTTGAGATGTCATTGTGACGAGCGGCTAGTTAGGGAAAATTCATGGGTGTGTGGGCCACGGGGGGGTGGCGGATTTGAGGAGTTGAGAGGCTTCCTGGGGATAACGATGGAGCGTGAAAGGCTTGGTACAGGGAAGAGGCAGACTGGGGTGGGGTGCTGGGGACCGGGCTGTCCTGCTAGAAGCAGCAGCGGAGAGGGTATCTCAGAGGTGAGAGGGAGCGTGTTGGGCTGGGGACAGTGTGATTACAAGGAAAAGAGGCCAGAGAGGTAAGTAAGCAAGTCATGAAGGGCCTCACTCGCCTGCTCCTGGGCGCGCCTGTTCCCATTTGGGGTGGGTGCGGGGCTCCATCAGCAGGTCTGCTAGAATGTGAGCTTCCTGAGGGCAGGGCTCTGTCTCCTTCACCCCCGTATCCCCGGTGCTTTGCACTGGGGTCAGGACCAGGAGTGGATCCCAGCCAGAGAGAACTGTGGAACCGTGAGGAGTAACATCATTATCATGATCAGAGCTACTACTTATCGATTGCTTATTATGGGGCAGGCACAGTCTGATCATTTCACATTCCTGATCTCATTTAATCCTTGCCAGCCCCTCCATTAATAGCTACTATTATGATCCCCATTTTACATATGAGGCAACTGAGACGAAGAGAGCCCAAGATGGGGCAGCAAGGACTAAGGCCGTAGGACTGGAGTCCGGACCTCCTGCCTCCACAGCCCGCTCTGGGCTGGCCCCTGGACAGGAGCTCAGACCCCGGTTGATGGCAGGCCACGCACGGTCAGGGTGCACAGTGGAGGAGGGCCTTCTAGATGCCTGTCTGCAAAGAAGAGAGAGAAGATGAAATCCTCACCCTGAGCATACAGGTGTCTAATGGGTGAGGCAGAGCCTGTCTCCCCTAAGACTTCGGGAGATTCCAGCTGGGGAAGGGAAACCATCCCAGTCTCCGTGTTGATGACCATGGACTAGCAGACTCCCTCAAGATATAATACACATGACTTTAGACTTCATTCCCTTGTCCATTCGTTAATTCGGCTGCTTTATTGAGTTTGTACTATGTGCCAGGCACTGCTTTAGGGGCTGGGGTTCTAGCAAGGCACTGGGTAGATAAGATTCCCCATCCCCCCAGAACTGAGGGACAGTCCAGGAGCTGAGAGAGCACAGCGCAGGGGGCTGAGGCTTCTCGGAGGTGTCCGAGGACTGGGGGAGGCAGGAGCAGGCCAGGTAAAGGTGCTGGGGAGTGAGCCAGGAGGCGAAGAGAGAGCAGCAGCCGGCTTTAAGGAACTGAGTCCGTGTGACCAAGAGGGGAGGCAGTGCAGATGGAGGATGGGTCTCTGTCTGAAAGAAGGAACAGAGCCTATGCTCAGACTCAGGAAGGAAATCTGTTGCCCAAAGGCCCGCAGCCAAGGCAGGGAGCGGGGCCGAAACCCTGCTCGCCGACCCACTGCCAGCTGCTTGCTCAGCAGTGGCTTACACCAGGGCAGACTTTTCAAGTGCACACCAGGTCCCCATGGGTCAGCAGTGGCCTTCATCAGACACTTCTGTGTGTTTCTACTCTTTGGGGGAAGTGGTAGGGTTCCACAGTGGGGACAATTCACGGTCAGGTGGCTGGCCTTGGGAGCTTGAGGCTCAAGGGCCACTTTGCCACCCTCGATTGTCATACCCATGCAGGGCGGGAAACAACCTCCTGACTGGTTCTGGGACGAACTGGCCTGGAGCCATTTCTCTCCCCATCTGTAAGGTCCCTTCCTTAAAGTCACCTTCACATGTGCTTCAAAGTCAGCACAAACTCCATTTAAAAACTTTATTTACATCTCCATTTCTTAGGATTCTTCCAAAAATCTGTGACAAATATTCGCAAATGGGCTTCACTGTTGCAGACCCAGGTCCCGGCTCTGAGCGGTCCAGGCCGAGGCTGTGTCGTCCGGGGGCTGAGCCCCGACCTGGGCAGGACATGAGCCACAATGAAGCCCAGGTAAAGAAAAACGAAGGCCTCTCTCCCTCGATTCAACGCCCGCCGTCTGCTCTGACCCGGAGCGGGGGTCGGTGACCAGTATCTCAGTGGCTGTTTTCCCTGACAACTTGGTGCCTGCGTTCATTCATCAGTCTCTGTACAACAAAAGCAGTTGGTGGAGAACTCACATGAGTTCCTGGATCTGGGGGCGCAGAGGGACGTGGCGAGATATAAGACAGACTTCCCGTGATGGTAGGAAAATTCCCAGCGCCCCCGGCCTCCGTCCGGTCCCCAGCCACAGCCTCATTTTTTCCATGGCCTTATCAAGCTCTGATAGGCAGGGGCCAACCCAGCATTGGAGGGAAAGCGAAGCTCTGGGGAAACTGCGGCCACCAGTCCCCCGCCACACACCATCGCAGCCCCACGTAGCGTCCGCCTCAAAGCACACCGTCGCCCAGCTCGGTCACATCTCCTCTTTCCCGAGCACACGGGGACTCTGGAATAAAGGCGAAGCTGAGCTGGACAGGAAGTCATCAGTGATAGAAGGCCACAGATGCTTGGGCAAAGCCTGGCGCTGACCTCCAAAACAGGGGGGGGACTTCCCGAGAGGGCCTATTGGTAAACATTGGGAGTAGTTGTTAGTCCCCAGAGCTACTCAACAAATGTTTCTTTCTTTCTTTTCTTTCTTTCTTTTTTTTTTAAAAATATATCTTTATTGATTTCAGAGAGAGGAAAGGAGAGAGAAAGATAGAAACATCAATGATGAGAGGGTCATTGATCGAGCCCGCAACCCTGGCATGTGCCCTGACTGGGAATCGAACCCCGATCGCCTGGATCCTAGGTCAACGCTCAACCGCTGAGCCACGCCCGGCCGGGCTCGACAAATGTTCCTGGTTCTCCCCCTCCTGGGCTCCAAGTAGAACAGGCAGGATGGTACTTCCTGCCCCGCCCCGCCCCGCCCCGCGTGGGGGGTGGGACCGTGTGGCCTTCCCCACGCGGCGTGCAAGTGATTTTGCCGTCCAGGCGGCCGATATGCTGCTGTGTTCTTAGCAGCCCTGGGCTGGGAGGGAAGCACTGAGCAGCTTTTCCTGGGAAGAGTATCCGCCCTGTTCGGGTCTGAGCTGGAAGCCTCTTCCCCAGGGGTGAGGGACGCAGTACCGGGCATTCAGCATGATACCATTTGCCGCACCTTGCAGGACGCACCCGACCTGGGTACCTGGGTACACAGCCTGGGGACAGAGGGCAGAAAGTCCCATTCACTCTTTTATGACCATTACTGTGGGATGGCCATTAGCACTTTGCAGGTGACAAATCCCTACATATAGGAATGTGACAACACTCACTGTGACAGTGATGAGGGCTGATGGCGGTAATTTTTTTCTGTAAAGGAACAGAGTGGAAGTAAACCCATGGGTGGGAGGTAAAGCGGGTGGATGTGCTGTGGTAGAGATCCCACAGCTGGTACCAGAAGGCTCGACTTCAAGTCCAGGTTCTAGGCTTTTGAGCCTCAGTTTCCCCGCGTAACGTGGAGGTAGGCTGGCCCCTGTCCTGTCCCTCTTGAAGAGTTAGTGAAAGAGGAAACAAGACATTGGGTGTAAAATCACTTTATAAACTGCCATATCCTTTGCAAATGGAAACAATTATTGATTATAGTTAGAGTGTCTGCCAGCAAAATATGCTGCCTTGGAAAGCCATGTCAACTGGCTGAAGAAGGTTCGGGGCAAGACTAGGTCTTGAAAACCAGGTACCGTGGAAACAGCTGAGGTTGAGGTTGGAAGATCTCCAAAGGACAGGCATGTACATGAACTTGGGCTGTGGCTGGCTCAGGGCCAGGGCTGTGTGCGGAGCGTGAGTCTTGGGCAGATGGAAGCCAAGGGGCCACCACTGCCAGCCTCTTGCTCAGGGCACTGTCTTGGTCTCCAAATACCCAAGGGAGCAACTCTGCCTCTCCGGTGCCCGCAATTCTATGTTCTAGACTCGAAGCTGTGCCCTGAAGAGGTTGGCTTCCTCGGGGGCCAGGCGTGTTTCCGTTTGAGGGAACGACGTGTTGAGAGCTGGAGCAGCAGTCTCCAATAAGTGGCTGGCATGGGTCTCTGGACATCAAACAGTTCCTAGAAATCATATTTTGAGGAGTTAAGTGCCAATGAATGGGAAACACATGGATGAAATGTCCATGAAATACATATGGATGCAAAATGAAGGAAATGTTTCTGGCACTGCAGGCTGGGATTCATTTTACCTAGAACAAAATCAAGGGAACCCTCATGCTCTGTTGGTGGGAATGCAGGCTGGTGCAGCCCCTGTGGAAAGCAGTATGGAGTTAGCTCAAAAATTTAAAAATGGAACTGCCTTATGACCCAGCAATTCCACTTCTGGGAGTATATCTGAAGAAACCCAAAACACTAGTTCGAAAGAATATATGCACCCCTATGTTCATAGCAGTGTTATTTACAATAGGCAAAACTTGTAAGCAGCCCAAGTGTCCATCAGTAAATGAGTGGATAAAAAAGCTGTGGGACATTTACACAACGGAATACTACTCGGCCTTAAAAAGGAAATAAGTTTTACCCTTTGCAACAGTGTGGATGGATCTGGAAAGTATTATGCTAAGTGAAATAAGACAGTCAGGGAAAAGCAAGTGTCACATGATCTCACTCATATGTGGAATCTAATAAACAAAATAAACTGATGAACAAAATAGAAACAGACTCATAGATACAGAGAATAATCTGACAGCTGTCAGAGGGGATTGGGGTTGGAGGGCTGGGTGAAAAAGCTGAAGGGATTAGGCAAAGGAAAAAAACCTCATAGATACAGACGACAGTATGGTGGTTTCCAGAGGGAAAGGGGGGGAGGGTAGGAGAGGGTAAAGGGGGGACAAATGGTGATGGAAGGAGATGTGACTTGAGGTGGTGAACACAGTACAATATACAGATGATGTATTATAGAATCACACACCTGAAACCTATATAATTTTATTAACCAATGTCACTCCAATAAAGTCAATAATTTAAAAAAAAAAAACCCTCAATATCCTCCAACAGCACCCTCCAGTTCCGATAAGGTGGGGTAAGAGGGAGAAACAGAAGACGGAGAGAAAAGATGGGGGCCCAATGGGACAGGCCACAGAGCTGTCACTGAAGCACATCCCTCTTACTGCAGGTTGTTAGGATGCTGGGGACAAACACAAACGCCTCTCCAAGCTCTGGTGTGGAACTGCAGGTAACAGGGCTACTCGATCAGCCAGCAGCCAGTTCCTGGGCCCCTTTGGCACAAGCTCTGAGCTGACTGTGATGCATCGGACGACACACAAGCTAAATAATGTTTAATTGACAGAGCAGATTGTTTACTTTCAAATAATTGTACTAAATTGCAGTGCTTAAAAAGTACTTAGACTTTGCAGCTTGGCTCTGCTGGCCTGCTCCAGTGGGGATGGAGGAGAACGGAGACCCTTGGCGTGGGCGGAGGGAGAAATCGGCTTCAGAGAAGATCTGTGGGGTTGGCCCACATGCCGCCTGGCTCCTTTGTTGGGCTGCAGCTCCATCTGGATGCAGGTTTCTCTCCGAGCTTTGGAGCCACGTACCCCCCAGGATAGAGCACTTTGTCCTCGGTGAATGGACCCTCCCACAGCCCTCAAGGGTAGGGTACCCATGCCTATTGCCCACATCATGGTGTTAGCAGTTCTGAGAATCTGCTACTTGGAGTGGAAACATAATTCTTTTCATGCCAGGGAAGCTAAGGAGCCTGGGCACTAATCCGGGGCCTCCATGAGATGTGATCATGCTGTACCCAGAGCTGATCGTCAGCGGGTCATTAAAGACGCTGAAAGACTCCTGCACTGGTTGGGACACAGATGTTACCAGAGCTTCTGAGCTCCCCTTGGCATCCTGACTGCCCCATCCCTTCGTGGGGACTCCCAAACAACTTCACAATCCAGAAATGAAAGAGTCCACCCCTGGTGCCTCCAGGACCCTACTCTAACACCCGGCCAGTGTCAGTCCTGGCTGGTTGACACCCACATCACAAAGGGGTTGTTCAATGCTGAGATATCCCCCTGATGCCTACGTATGTTCAGGTAGGTGGATAAAAGTCAGGTAGGAGTCAACCAGGTGGGGCATCTGCTGGAAGTAAATATACCCAGATTACAGTATGGTCCTTGTCAGGCCCCACGTCACCCCTCTCCCAACCCTGCCCCTCAGTCTCCTGCTGGGCTGTTTAAAGCACTTGGCACTACAAGTCAAATATCTAAGCTTTATAATATGCTTCTCAAGGGCCTGTGAAAATATCTGAGGATGGAAAATATATTTTTGGCTCTGACCTATGAAAAGAAAACCACAAAACTGAAATTAATATATGTTTAAACGTCTACAAACCATAACATTATGTCAATGACTCCACTGTAAGCCAACTCAATTTGTATATAGTTATATAAAAATTAAGTTCAATGTGGACTGTGGGCGAGTTTGATTTGGTTTGATATGATGGGAGTAGGACCTTCTAAAGAAAGAGCCCTTGGGTCAACGGGGTCATGGTGGCCAGGATCCCAGGACCCAGAAGGCAGTCCCAGTCCTGTCCTCTGGGCCTCCCTCTGCTGACTGGTTAACACCCCCTACATCTCGAACTGCCTCCCTCCTCGGCCTATGGGACATACTGGGTGCCTTCCCTTCCTACCTCCTGACTGTCTGTTTCCGATTCTCTTGCTGTGACATTTTTGAGATTTGATATTTAACTGCATTTCCGTTTGAACTGGGCCTCAGCCGTCTGCTCTACTCCCACACTCTCTCACTCCGAAAGATCATCCGTCCCAGCAGTGTCAGCTGTCACCTCCACGTGGCTGGTGTCCAAATCCGTGTCCCTAGATCCAACCTCCAACTGAGTCCAGACCCACATCTCCAGGCTCGGATTGAATGGGTCTTCTCGGGTGTCCTGCACAAGCCTCCCACTCTGCCTGTCCCCAAGCCACCTCCTCTTATCCTCAACTGCTGCCATCTGCACCCCCAACACCCCGTCTCTACTGTTTTGAACAATACCAAACACACTTCCTCAGTGCCCCGGAACTCTGAGACACCCCTGAGACTGTCTTCTTCACCTGTCCCGTCCACTGTCCCCACGGCACCCCTCCGTCTGTATGTTTTTACAGAGCTGACCTTAGTCCTTCCCTGTCATCCCCAGGCCCCTTCCTTAGCCCAAGCCAGGCAGGCAAGCGGCTTTCCTCTCTAGTGCCAACCCTGGCTGCCTAAGGCACGGGGTGGAGAAAGATTTCACCGCTGCATGGGCCTCCGTGGGAAAGACGGCCACGCTCAATTAGTGACGCCTGCCATGGACACAGGGAGAGGGGGAGGTGGCACAAATTTGCCCTCTTCAGCCTAAGCCCTTTTTAGCTGACACCTGGACCAAGGAAGCGGTTACCTGCCTGGCCTCCTGGCCTTCAGTGGCGTCCCTCCTTCGCGTTGTCCTGTGCAAGTTACGAGATCAATCCCGGACAACACTTGCGTTTAACAAGCCCACTGCCCAGAAACCATCTGTGACTAGTTACCTGACGGGAGGTCAAGCCCAGCCTTCTGGGTTGGTAGTTAGGGCTCATTTGGTCTGACTCCAGCTTCATTTCTCCCCTGAATGTCTCCTAACCCCTAGTGCTAACTCCTTGCTCCAGCTAACCAGACGTAGTCATTGTCCCCGGCTGTGTCTTCTGCTCCCACCTCCACACTATTGCTCACAACCCTCCACCAGCCTCAAGTCCCCTCCTCTTTCTGCTCCTCCTACCCACACCTGCCACACCCGAGTGTCAGGCTTGGCTTAATAATAGCTGACTTATTGAGTGTTCTCTCTGTGACTCACTCAGCTCAACCCATTTAACTTCCATAACGACGCTCTGGGGGAATTACCTATTGTGATCATTCCCATTTTGCAGATGAGGAAACTGAGGCACAGGGAGGTTAAATAACTACCCTAAAGTCGCACCGCTTATAAGGAGCAGAGGTGGAATAAGGACCCAGGAAGTCTGGCTCCAGAGCCTGCACCTTGTGCCCCTGCCCCTGATTCTCACCTCTTCCAGGCAGGCCGCCCACCACGCGCCCCTCCTCTGTGGCGCTTGCTGTCTGTGCCACAGCTGTTGCTGCACGCGGACTTTTCCCAACGCCTTTAGCCTCCTGAGCTGCATTGTCAGATGCAGTGAGTACAAGAGCACCCCAAGCCCTCGAGTCAGGGTAGCAGGATTAACGACGTAGCAGCTATGGGCCGCCTAGTCCTTCCCAAGGACTGAGAATTCCTGAGTTCCCGCTCAGGTTGCCTCATACGCGTTCTTCTATTCAATCTTTACTCTGGGAGGGAGGAGGGCATGGTTGTCCATGTGGCTAATAATATATATGGAAACCGAGACCCGAAAAGTTAAGAAATTTACCCAAGTTCACACAGCAAACAGCTTCCCTTTCCCCCCAACCCGACAACTCCCTTTTTCTGGGTTTACGGCTTCTTTTTTCTGCCCCACTGCACGTATGTGTCAAGGGGATGAGCCCCCTGCCTGGTGCACTTGGGGACCCTGAGGTCCAGGGCGGGGGGGACACGTGCAGCCTCAGAGCAAGTCAGAGCCACTGTGATAAAGTGGGCACAACCTGGGCTAGTCTCCCCTCATCTAGCTCTTCATTTCCAGTCTCACCACCCCCTAGAAAATAGGATCTGAGGCGTCTCTGTGGACCAGAAGGCCCCACCTGCCGCCCTTGGCCATGAGGTGCATGGCAGACGTGCACGGCGCAGACGTCTGTGGGGGCGCCTGGCACACGAGTTCCAGGTAATCCCGAGAGAGGGGGTGTCTCAGAACACAGTCTGTCGCCTTCATTTCCAGGATGGAAGTCACATTTGTGTTTTGGAGAAAAAGGTGAAGCAGAAAAGGACCCCCACCACCGTCACCAAGGAAACAAGCCAATGCCATCCACCCAGTGGGCGCATAAACCCTTCTGATCTGAGATAGTTTGTATTACCTGAGTTTCCCCTAAAATCCTAAATGAGGGCAATTGCCAGCTTCTAAATTTAGGCGTTTGTGGGCGCCTGTTGGCAGAGAGAAGAAAGCCCTGCTTCAGGGCTGCGGTCGCCTTGAAACCCAGTCAAGCCCCATATTCTAAACACAAAGCAGCTGTTTGCCCAGAATCCGAGCCGGGATGTTTCATATCGATGGCTCTTCCCGCCCCCCCAACCCTCACCCCTTCTCTCCTTTCTTTTCTCTTCCTTCATTTCTAAAGTGCCAAAAAAGCTCAATGTGAATGAAAATTGGGGTGGGTGCAAATTCAAGCCCATGTTATCTGCCACAGACGATCGCGGATTCTGGGGCGGGGCCGTGGGCAAGCCATCCGGGCAGACCTGCCCCAGCGCCACTGTTTACAGAAGAAAGGAAAAAATAGAAATTGATCTATGGCGTTGGTACAGGGGCTGGGTCAGGAGGGGCAGAGTATTCAGTTGCCGCTCTTTCAGCCACTCGAAATGCCAGCTGATCTGTATCGGGCCCCGGCCGGGGTATCTTTAAGGTAAATCTCCTGTTCCACACTCAGAGCCAGGGCTCTACTTTCCGATGTCCGGGCAGAGAGGTCCACCACTGAATCCGCCCGATCGGGTGACGTCTCGGGTACTGCAGAAGGCGGGCATTCTGACACCCCTCCCTCCCCTTTACTGGTCTTTTGGCCCTCTCCGGAGGAAGGTTCTGTCCCCAGGCCTCGATCCAACTGTCTCATGAAGCCGTGTCACATTCCAATGACAAAGTCGCATAGAGTTTGGCCTCCATTGAAATGCCCAGTTTTAAAAATCAGTAACAGAGGACGATGTATGGATGTCAATCTGACAAGTAGAGAAAGACACACCTAGAGAGGGAAGGTGTGTTTACTGAGCGCCTCTTACTGGCCGGTCGCCATGGATGGTGGTTTCAATGCATTAGCCTCATGCTGTGGTGGGCACGTGATTTCCCATTTCACAGATCAGAAGGCCAAGGGGCAGAGGTTCAGTAGCTTTGTCAAGGCCGTGCCGCTAAAGTGACGAAGTGAGGACTCTAAAGCCTGTTTCTCCTTCCCACAGCTGACCACCTCCCACCCAAGTCAGTACTTCTTTGTATCAACCTACAGTGTATTCCTAGCTGTCCACATTTCTCTACGGGTGCCTCCTTGGGCCTCAGTTTCTCCATCTGTAATTGAAGCAGTTGCTCCAAGGCAGCTCTGGCATTTTCTTTCCCTGCCCTGACATTCTGAGATCCTGTGTCTATGGATACAGTCAGAGGCCTTAAGCAATAAATCAAGGTGTTTGAAAATTACAAATAAGCAAGGGGAGCCAGGACTCGCAGCGGCTGGGGCCTTTAAGCCGTGGTCTATAAAAATAAAGGCTGACTTGAGAGGTTTACTGTTGGCAGGCTGGGTGCCCGGCTTAGCTCAGCTCTTGCACTGGCACCCTTGAGCGAGGCTCCCTACTCAGCTGGACGGATAGAGCTGCTCTGCATGTTGGGCCCCTGGTTCCAGGTGGCCCTCACTGGCCACTGGCCAGGGAGACATGTGACTGCTTGTGGAAGGTGGGAGGGGGTTTGGGGGCCACGTGGGGTGGTGTCAGGTCGAGTGGCAGGCAAATTTGGCAGGCCCCATGGTGTTTTCTTTGCACAGAGCTCTCAGGAACGAGTTTTCCAATCCTCCTTGCTCCCGGCTATGACCTTTACCTTCCCTCTCCTGCCCCCCTCTTCCCGCTCTCGACGAGTGTGGCGGGAAGGTGGCCAACGACTGAGAGAAAATGAAGACATTTCTCAAATGGCATGTCCCAGTGGCTGAGAGCTGGCAGGCAGAGTCTGGGGGGGGAGTGGGGCCAGATCCCTGTCTATCCCCTAAATATCCTAACTATGTTCCCTCCTTGGCCGCAAAACCACAGCAATGTCTCCCTTTCTCCCCTCCACCCTCGGACCCAGGGTCTGCAAGGAGATCGGCCTGCCGCAAGGGCCCCGAGGCGCCACCGCTGCCAAGGGAGGAGCCTCGGCCAGCTTGGCGCTCGCTTGGCGGGCCCGGGGTTGGCGCTGGCCAGCGGCGGCGTGTCCTGCCCAGGCTTCTGACTGCCCTGGCCTGTCCTGGCTGCTATTCCCAGGGCGACTTTACGGGGGAGGAGGGTGTCCACTTGGTGGGGAAGGCCAGCTGGCCCCGCCAGTCCTTCTGGGGAACAGGCCTTCCTCTTCCCACCGTTGCTCAGTCAGAACACTGGGCGCTCTTGGCCGTGGAGCTGACCAACTGGGCATTCACTCCCAGGCCCATTTCTGACACTGATTCTTTGTGTGACCTCTTGGAAAGACAGCCGACCAGAAGTGCCAGGTCCTCAACACTCAGAGCGGCCCTATTTTTACCTGCTTCACCCAGCCATCGTTCTCTGCATATACTTAGCTATGCATGTCAAGACCACCACTGACATCACAGGTGCCTGAGGCTTGGTGCCTGTCTTCATGGGGCTCCAACTGTGACCAGGGACAGGATTCACACCAACAGAAGTGACCAGCAACTGGGTCTAATGGATAAAGGGTTGATGGGTCCTGCAGTAGACTTGAGGGAGCTGGGTGTTGGGCTGAGTGGCTGTCTGTCCCTGCTCGCCCACCTAGGGTTTTCCCAGAGTCCTGGGTCAGAGGGGCTTCCAAGGCCTTTCCTCTGGATGGGTCACTCCTGCTCTCTCTCTCAGCACCACCTTCCAAATACCAGAGCCCCCAGGGATCTGGTTTCTCTGCTCCTTATGCTCTACACTATTGGCCTTGGTGGGCTCAACCATGCTATAGCTTCCAATCCTACCTTGAGTTCCTGAAATCTGCCTTTTCAGTCCCAGTCCGCTGTCCGAGATCTAGACCTACAATTCCACCCGCCTCTGGGCAGTTTTCCAACATGTCCTCCTCATGACTTTCATTCAACATGGCACCAAAGTAGACCATCCCAAACCAGAGCTCCCTCTAACGTCCCACTTTAGTTCTCGGGGATATCCAGGTCTAAATCTTGGACTTTACTTGGGATTCACCTTGTCCCTCCCCACCTCTCTACCTGGCTCCCAGTCTGCACCTCTTTTCTGTAGCACTCCCCTCTCTTTCCTGCTCTTTATTGATGCCTCTGCCACCTAGTTCATGACTTGTAGCCATTGTCTGCACCTTTAAACTGGCCATGCTGAGCTGTTTCTCACTTCCTCAGGGAAAATTCTGTCGCTGCTCAAAGGGACGCTGGCTCCACTTTCCAGATCAGATACCATCTTAACTTCCCTGGTTCTAGGCCTTGGCTTACGGGCATCGCAGGACCCAGATGTGGCGAGAAGTAGCCGGAACAATATTTCCTGTCCCACATGCTTTTCTACAACCTTGCCACTCCCCATCAAGATGTGAAAGCTCAAATGTCCTCCTCAGAAACCTGGAGAAGGGAGATGACTTCATGACTATCTCCTCTGAAACAGCACAGAAGTGACACTAGGTGACATCCAAGGCTAGATCAGGAAAAGCAGGACCCTTTCCACCAGACATTCTCTCAGGACATACATCAAAGCCTAAGCTACCATGCTGGAGAGACCCTCCCTCCTTCCTTCCTTTCTATCTTTCTTTCTTCCACAAACATTGACTCCAGGCCTACTATGTGCCAGGTAAGTGCTTGGGAACACAGTGGTGATCAAGACTCAGGCCTTGCCCTCAAGTACATGCATGCATGTGTGCAAATAACTAAATAAGTAATTGACACTCAATTTGATAAGTTGTAGACATCATATTGTGGGTCCTGGCTGGGCTGGATGGTACTTATTCCAAGGACCACTGTCTTCCCTCGGCCACCTGGATTCCAGGAGGAGAGTGGGCGACTTGGTCCAGGGCCACTCACTTCTCCATAGGGTGTGGTCAGGCTTGACCTGGGAGGTATTTGTGCAAGTGAGCAAGCATGAGTGTTTCCACATGTGTGTGTGCTGTACCACATGCTATGGGCATGCTTGCTTATGTGTGCTCTTCATGCATGCACGCGTGCTTCTGTGCGAGGTCACCGAAGCATGCATGAGCTTACCTTTTTTTGCTTTTGGAGACAAATGAGCCTAAGCCACAGAGTGTGCACGTGCACCCTTTGTGTTCCCGTGGGTGGCCTCATTCCAGCGAGCTCGTGCCGCAGAACAAGGCCCCCAGAACTCAGCGGTGAAAGCAACGTTCGCGATGTCTCCTCATCCTGCGGGGTGGCCAGGAGAAGGCTCTTCTCAGCGTGGCGGACTCGGCCGAGCCTGCTCGTGTGACTGTGGCCCCTGGTGGCTCTGCTGTGGGTGGTCTACAGTGGCATCACTCTTACTTCTGGGGTGGCAGCTGACTTGATGTCGGGGGTGACCTGTCAGGGTCTCTCACCACGCGACGTCAGAGCTGGCCCACACGGTGGCCTCAGGTTCCACAAGCAGCAAGGGCAAGCCTTTGTGCAGCAACACTTCAGTCTCTACCTGCCGTGCACTTGCTACTGCCTCCCTGGCGTCAAGTCACGTGGTTAAGCCCAGAGTCACTGTGGGGGGAGGGAGATTACCAAGGACATAAATGCAAGGAGGGGACTCATCGTTCCTACTCTTGCAAATAATTTACCCAGAGCGCATGTGTGCGCGCACCTGTAGAGGTATAACTCTGTGTACCCCTGCCTGCACACGCATACCTGTTTGTGTACCTATGTGTGGTTGCCACAAAAAGCAGCTGCAGGAGGTAGTGAGTGCACGCAGTGCTGCCTCCGTGTGTGCCTGCACATGTGTGCATGTGGGTGCACCTGGGTGTGCATGCATGTGTATAGCTGTGCACATAGCATGCATGCTTGCATGGCTGCCCAAGAGAGCAGCAGCAGAAGCACGTGTGTGAGCATGCCAGAGTGCCTCTCCATGTACATGCACACGTTTCATGCAAGGGTATGGAACTGTGCACACGGGCACGTGTGACTGTCCCACTGAGCAGGGACAGGAAGCTGCGTGTGAGTGCCCACTCCTGGGTCTGCCTCTGCGTGTATATGTACACGTGCATCTTGGAAAAGAGCCAGAGCCAAGGCTGGGTCATGGGCCTGGGTCTGGACTTAGTTCTAGAGCTCTCCACAGATGGTTCAGTTTATGAAGACCTTCCCGTCCTGAATTCGTACCTGCGGCTACTCGGCTTAACCTGCTGACACTGCCCAGCACCCGGTTTTCTCAGCATCCCCCACTTCAACTCGCCCTGTTGGAAAGTTTAACTCACACTTCCCCTCCCCCAGGAAGCCTTCCCAGGTGAAACCACGGTGGCGTCCTGAGGGCTAGCAAACCCTTGCCTGAGTTGCTGGTCACATTAACACTAACTGCTGTCCACCAGCTCCATTGCTGTTTGTGCAGGCGTCATCTCCCCCTTTGCCCGAGGGCCCCAGGAGGACAGCAGTCACATCATGTTCTGGCCTGTGGCCTCTTCACACTCTTCTCCCACATTGCGCCATGTATAAAGTAGGTGCTCAATCCACACTGGTTGGCTTGAAAGGAAAACAATCTGCTGCTCCTCTGGGGGTAGAGGCCTGTCCCCTGGTTGAGAGACATTTCTCTCCAAGGATCCCTTGTCCCCCTGCCACTGGCCCCTTCCCTCCCACAGTCCTACTCCCTGCCCCACAGCCGAATTACACACGCACCTGCCCAGGTGCCAAAAAATAGTAATATCCCCCAAATGAGATGAGCACAGTGAGCACTTAACCACCTATTTCATCAATTCTCAGATGGCTTTTTTCCCCTACGTTTGCATTCTGGAATCGGGCCCCATCTCACAAACCACAGCGTCTCAAATCATGGGCCAAGTGGCTGTCATGATGCAGTTGTCAGTGCCTGGCAAGCGTGGCGGGGGCTGTTCCCATCGTCCCTTCACTGGAGAGCTCCGCATTGTTGCCCTACCCTTGCTAGTATAATCGCCATTTTACGCATCTTCAAAAAGATCAGACTATGATTCAGCAAAGAAGTGAGAAGTGACTATGCCCGCAGAAAGGCCCAGATAAGCACGGCGGGCGTGCAGCCCGGATTAGCGAGGCAAAGGCTTCTTGTTGGACTGACCGCCATGCATTGTTTTCTTGCAAAGCCACACGAAGTGTATTATGGAATGTAGACCAGAAAGACATCCCAAGGAGATGAAGCTGTGTTGCTTTATGTACTGAGGTACTTTTGAAAGACTTGTTTAGCATCTGCCAGGAATGAGCCAAAGGCAGGAAAAGGTGCCAAATACCTGGGAATACATTAAACAAATTCAGGAGTTTTTTAGAGACTGGTCTGCCTAACTGTTGTCTCACACCATGGGTAAGACGTTGCATCAGAGTTCACCAGATCTTTTCCTTTCTTAGTTGTCCCTCCGCTTTCTAAATAAACATTCTCCCTGTAAAAACACCAAAATATTAGCACAAAGGTATTGCTTGCCTCACAAATGCCAATTATTTGCAGACTATTGTTCTCCTTTTTGCTCTATCTACATGTCCTCTGCTATTGTTTACTTAACTGCTTTTATTTTTAAATCAGCCTTGTTGGATACACTTGTATCAGTCAGGAGAAGTGGGATTGTGCTGCAGTAACAAGCAGCCCCACAAATCTTCACAGTTATCACAATCTAGCATTCCATCCCAAGGTGAGTGACCTGCCAGCAAAGGTAAGGTTACCTGGGGGATGCATACCCTGACCAGAGGAGATACACTGAAGCCAAAAGGAAAAGCAGAAAGCATTCTGGGCAAGAGACAGTCTCCTGTTGAAACCGCAATGGCCTCATCCACCCAATGGGAATTATCAATAATTTATCCCTTGCTTCCTTCAAATAGGTCTTCAAGAATCCAATGAGATTGTGTAGTCACTTGAAAACATTGGTTTTTACTGTCATAGGGGATCCTGTTCGTGTCCTGCCCATGCCCTGTGGGCCTTACCATTTCTTCTTGCCCCAACCAACACCCCTATTGGGTGGTGTTGCTTGAGAGCTGTTCTGACATGTGAAGTGGAGACAGTCTTGTGGGGCTGAGCCTTAACCTTCTGGCAGACAGTGTCGGAACTGGAGAGGACTGCGGAGCACCCAGCTGGGGTCTGGAGAACCGGGGACTGATGACTTGGCGGTGGCAGAGTGTGGGTATGGAAACACCACTTCGGACCCTTGTGCAGCCTTGGCGATGGCTCTGGCCCTTTGTAGCAGAGTTTCCTCCTGTGGTCTGGCCTCCTGCGCCTGGCCCCTGCTCACCACTCCTACCTCTTGCCTGACACTCTCTGTCCCTCACACTCTCTGCACCAGCACCTGGGCTCCGCTCAGATCCCAGGAAGATGTCCCTGCTCTTCAGTCCTGGGCCTCGCAGCCGCTGATCCCTCACAGTGCTCCTCTGTTCTCTACCCATCCTCTGCCCCTCCCAGCCAACTCGCGCTCACCCTTCACTCCTTAGCCCAGCATTGCTTCCTCCAAGAGGCCTCCCTGCTTTGCCCTCTCACAACCCCCTCCACTCCTCATTAACTCTTGTCCCCCATGAGGCATGTGTCTGCCTGATCACCAACTGAAAGCCAGCAGGCTGTGACCTGTCCCCAGCAGGCACACGTCTGGCACTTTGGGGTAATGGGGGTTAGCCAGGAACACGTAGTGCCAGGGGGAGAGGGGCCAAGGGGTTGAGTGTATTGAGAGGGGCTGGGAGAGAAAATAAGATCTTCTTTTGATGGAACCAATGAAGTCACTGGTGAGAGAGTGAACCCAAGGAGTTATAAATAGCCTTGGAAATCATGCATATTACATTAGGGGTGTTGGTGACAGCTTAAGTATATTTCCATAAGGTTCCATTATATTTACGTATTAGTTAATGGATACCTAAAATATTATGTTACCGTAATGCTCATGTTTTATTAGCAAACTATCACATCAAATGGAGTTGCTAAGTGTGATGGAAAATTGGCTCTGCAGTTAGATTTCTATATTTTCACACTGAAAATTTGATTTCTAGTTCCCCGCCCACCCACCTCCACCAAGGGGCTGACTTTCTTAAGAACACCTGTGATCTCTGACCCCCACCTCACTGAGAGGCTTGAAGTGAGAAGGGGGAACCCAGCCCTTTGCTACAGGGCAAGAGTCTTAGCTTAGGGGATTTTTGAATGATACAAACTCAGTTATTAGTCTGCTGGGTGACATTGGGTGAGTTACTTGCCCTCTCTGTGCCTTGGTGCCTTCTCTGTGAAATGAAGTTAGACTTGTGTATTAGTGTTGGTCAGGGTTCTCCAGAGAAACAGAACCAATGGCATAGAGTTAGGTATAGATGCCAGAGATGGAGAGAGTTCGTTTAAAGAACTGGCCCCCACAACTGTAGGGACTGGCATGTCTGAAATCCGCAGGGCAGGCTGGCAGAATGGTCACCCAGGAGGAGTTGGAGGTTGGCCTATCACCCGGTATCACTGCCAAGCCAAGTTGACACATGAAGTGAACCATCATGGTCCCTAAGCGTCTCAGGGCTCTGTGGGTCAAATTCTGGCTTATCTGCAACGGAACTTCAAACTCTGTGTGTTCAAGTAGAGAAGGTGGCTGGAGGTGGCCATGTGTCCTTGGGCGTCCCAGGGCTTGCCGAGGGGTGGCCGGCAGGACAGGACTGAGGGACTGAGGGGTCCTTCTCCAGGTGATCTTCTGTCCTGTCTCTCCCTGGAGCGCCACGGCCCCAGACGAGGAGGGTTTCAAGCTCTGCTTCCTACCACCAAAGGGCAGGCCCCATAACACCTGCTAAAAGCTGTTTTTCCGCCTTTGTCCAAGGATGAAAAACTGGGGAGAGGTGCTCGCGTGGAGGGAAGGCTGGGCAGAGGCGGGTGATGAGAGGTTGTTGGTGTGAGGACCGAGTGAGACCAGGTCCTGGGAGCAGGGGCATGGGCAGAGGACAGTGGAGTGTCCTCGTGTCTAGCCCGGAGCCCTGGGGTCCCCAGGTGTGATCAAGGACAGCGGGTCAGAGGCAAGCTCAGGGCTCCCCGCCCACCAGCCACGTATCCCCCGGCCCCAGGCTCTCGGCCACGTCCTCAAAGTATGACAACAAGGGTGCCAGTGTGGAAAGAAAGGGGACTGTGATGACTGGGGTTCGAATCCCGACACTTGCTAGGCACCTAATCTTCCAGATGAGCTCCTTCTCCGAGCCAGTGCCTTCACCTGCAAAAAGGGACCCACCTGCCCCGCACGGTTATGAAGAGGGTTTGATAAGCTGATACACCACAAATAATAAATAAGTGAAGCCTCAGTGAGGACTCAGGTATGACTCAGGAACACTAGCTGGATGGCCTTGGACGATCCTGCAGCTTTCTGATCCTCAATTTCCACATCTGAAAAATTGGGCTATTATTAGCATGGACCTCGGAGGGTCAGCGTTCCTATTATGGGGCAAACACTGTGCAAGGCACTGGAAATGCCAGCCATGAATCCGACGGGTAAAGTCCCTGTCCTGGAGCAGCTGACTTCCCAGGGGCAGGTGGTGGTGTTATTAGCAACATAGTGAAGCAAAAATACATTTGAAAGTATAGGATACGAGTTATGGAGAAAAACGAGGAGAGAAAGCGGGCCGGGGAAGGCCCAGAGATTAATTTTACAGAGTCAGGGAAGACCTCACTGAGAAGGTAGCCTGTGAGCAAGGGCCTGGAAAGAGGATTACATGAGCTAATAGCAAAAAGCAGCAGAGAGAGCTGCTGGAGGGGAGGACCATGCGTGGCCAGGCCCACTCTCCCCTTACTGACCAAAGGCCTCCTCCTCGTCACCATGGAGTGGAGGGTCTGCAACAGAGACCCCGGCCCAACAGAGACCTGAGGCCTAAACAATTTACCACCTGACTTTTCCAGGTAAAGGTTTCCAGAAAGCACCACACAGATTACCTGAATGCACCCTTCCTGGGCTCGGTTATTATTACTGTTATTATTATTAAACGACAGCTAAGCAACGATGCCGCTAGAGGTGGTAGGGAACAGGGGATGCGATGTGGCCCCTGTCTCTGCACCAGGCCATGAGTGCATGTCTCAGACTCTGTGTTTCCAAAGGATGGCCCCTAGCAGACAGAGCAGGGGGAGTCGGACTCCAGGCTGAGAGCAGTGACCCGGAGCCGGGGCTGGGAAATGACAGATTGTGTTTGGAGAATTGTAAGTGGCATGAGGAAAGAGGCCTCCCTTTCCCACCTCAAAAAATATTTTCCCCCTGCACGTGGCCCGCAGCAGGGCTGGCCGGGGACCACCGGCTGTCAGCGGGCTGCCCTGGCGGGCCCTGAGCCCGAGGTGCCAGAGCCACGTTAGTCGCCTGATTGAGTTATGACAGCGCCTCGCGCCCAACGGGAAGCCGGGGGAGGCGGTCCTAGCGGTGGCCCGCAGACAAATGATGATAAAGCGCTCACTTTAAGGAGCCATTTCCATAATATTTCACGCTGGCGGCGGGGGAGGGGCGGGGGCTGCCCTGGTGGCACAGCTAACTACTCCATCAATTGATTTGATTCACGACGACAGCTACTCCCAGTCATAATATTTCAAATAAATGGGGCCTTGGATAGAAATAATATCTGCATCAATATTAACCCTGAAAGAGCTAATGGCCATAAGCCATAATTTCCTGGACACCCTAATAACGCATGGTGACCGCTGCTGGTGTGGGACGATTTTTCTTTCTCTCTTTTCTCTCCTCTGCCTGCGTCTATCTCTCGCCTCCTTAACCACGGTCAGATCTTTGTTCCCCTCCCCAGCCTATGGTTTGGAGGCTTTGGGGGCCCCATCCCCTCCTCCTACTTGCCTTAGCCCACTGCCTAAGAGGAAAGAGAAGGGAGCCCCGAATTGCTTGGCCCATTTATCCTGAGCTGCTTGGGAATGGCCCCGGGAAGGGGGCGGGTAGGCCCAGCTGGCTCTTTTCTATCGCTCATTCGTGCAGCAGATACTGACTGTGCACCTACTATGTGGCAGGCATATTGGTAGGTTCTTGGGATACACCAAGGAACAAAAGAGAAGTAGGGTCTGTCTCATGGAACTTGCACTGTAGTTGAGCATTACAGCTGTGAGGAGACAGCTGGCAAACCCTAACACACAAGGAAGAAGTCACACAGTTTGATAGCAAGGCTGCGATGCCCGGCAGCCCGGGAATTGCCCCATTCACAGGCCCAGGGGATGGGGCGCCCAGAGGAGGGAAATGTGACCACTGAATTAAAGACCTCACGAGCCTGAAACTGTTCTCTGCAGTGCTCGAGACCTGGCCATTGGAGAGTTAACACAGCCCTCGGGGGATGTTTTGTTTAACTTGCATAATATTTTTAAAAAATTCATTGATAAAAATTTAAAAGCAGGAGATTTTGCTTACAAATCTGATTTCTACCTTCTCTTTAGAACTGGGGAGATCCCCCACTGCTCACATTCTCACATGGCAACAACTAGCTGGAGGTGGTTAGCATCTGCCCCTTTAGACCAGGCTGTGCTCTGCAGTTCGCCACAGTCCCCACTGCGCCCTATTGCCAGCATCACCATTGCCAGTCGCTGTAGGTGTGTGTGCTGGTAGCCCCTGGGTTTCACCTTGGACCTGGTCTCTAAATTTCCCTGCCCTGCCCAAGCCCCTTGACCCTACAAACCCTACTTCTAGTCACACTCTCTGCACTGTGGCCCATTCTTGGCTCCTGTTCTCTGCCACCTGCTTTTCTACAATTTTGTGGCTCCATAGTCACAACCCTCGGGGCGCTGCATCACTTCACAGAAACATACATGTTAAGCAGAGGGATAAAAAACCAGGACTCAGCTTTATAGGATCACGGCCCTCAGTCTCTCCCTCCTCTGCCATGCAGCTTGTTTTGGCCTTGAAATCTTGTTTCTAATTTAAAAAAATAAATGAATACCAGTGTGAATGCGTGAGTGAATAAATGGTGTATACATGTGTATGTGTGTATGTGTGTATATGTGTGTGTGTATGTGTATATGTGTGTATATGTGTATATGTGTGTATATCTGTATATGTGTATATGTGTGTATATCTGTATATGTATATATGTGTGTATATCTGTATATGTGTATATGTGTTTATCTGTATCTGTGTATACGTGTATACATACATCTCTTATGTGTTCATCTGTAATATATATTTATTACATGTCATACACATTCTTGTAGACACCATTACTATGCACATTTCATACACAGAACTAATGTGTACAGCAACTTCCAGAATTGGAAGAAGCAAAGTTTGGGAGCGTGACATTTGTCACTGGAACCAGACAGAGTGGGTTAAGCCTGGCCCCTGAGCTCTTGCTGGCTGTGGGATCTAGTACCTTTCCTTCTTTATCTTTAAAAAGGGCACAACAACAGGACATATGTCATAGAGTTGTTTTTTGTGGAAATAAAATGCGATAAAGTATTTAACACATGTTGAGGGTCCAATAAGAATGGTAACTGTTATTATTTTTTCCATTATTCTTACTCTTGCTACTGTAACACTACTCACCTTCCCCAGGGGGACAGGGTGGGGTGGCGTGGGTGGGGGAGCTGCTGGTAATCTCTGGGGGTGACCGGAGGTCACAGTCCTATCAGTGCTAAGGCCTGGCTGGAGTTTCAAAGTGGTTTCCCAGCTGAGCTGACCACATCTTGACATCCACCCACACTTCTGCTGGAGAGGAGCCTTCCCTGCAGCGTGGGGGGCCTGCTGGAGCGCCTCCGCCAGGCTGCTGTGCACGCACACGCAGCAGGTTGCCACAGGGCACCATGCATTAGAGCTGTGGCCCCCAAACTTCAGCAACATCAGAATCAGAGGGAAGGCCAGACAGCCGGGGCTGCCAGGCCCCAACCCCAAAACCTGAGAATGTGCGTTTCTAACTCCCTCCCAGATGCCAGTCCTCCAGGACAGCGCAGGATAGCATGTGGAGAGCCACCGTGTGGACTAGGATGTGGCAAGGAAGTCAGGCTGAGGGAGGTGACTGGTAAGATGGACCTACAGGGACCAAAGAGGGTCTTGATCTCCAAGGTTGGTGCCGACAGGCTGCACAGACAGAATGAGCCAATGACCCCAACTCTACTCGGAACCCCAAACTCCTGCATTTCTCCAGCTGGCTTTCCTGGCTGGGGTTGGCCCAGGCACTGTGGAATGCAGCCTCATTGCAAGGACCCAGTGGCTGAGAGCAGGGGCAGGGCAGCCAGGGGTGGGTGGGGTGTTGGGGAGTCTCCATGGGGCAGGATGTGTTCCTGAGAAATGAGGGGAAGGTGGGGGTCTGGCAGGAATGGTGACGGCAGATGTGATCTTCATACCTGCAAGATGGGGACATAGTTACACCCATCCCTCGTACGGGGAGCTCCTTGCACCTCCGGAGCCTGGCCTGCGGGAAGCTGTCGGCAGACCCACTTTCCCTTCGGGGTCTGAGGGTGCTCCCCACCCACTCCTTAGTTAGAAAGGGAAGCTCCTCGTGTCAGACGCCTCCCGCTGGCCACTGCTGCAGCCTCCAGGTCCATGATGGCTGTAACACCTTCGCCCAGGTGCAGCCTGGCCGACCTCACCTATGGGTGTCACTCCTGCCGAAGCTCCTCCAACACCATCTCCTGGGCTGCTCAGGACTCACACGTGCACCTGGAAATGCACACCTTGCCCACAGGGCCTAGAAACTGATGGCCCACTGTCCCCCTTTATCCTGTGGGTAGCAGTTGTGATGTGTTTGTCCTGAGCTCCCCAGAAGGTCCCAGGGGATGAAGCTCGGTCGTCCACATGGGTGGCCAGCACCACGGAGCGTCCCTGCACCAGCCTTCCGATGTCCCCTGTCTCTCACCTCCTGTCCTGCACGCCCGCCCACTGGGCCTTCCCCTAATGAACTTCTTGAATGTGAGACTTTGTCTTGGGCTTTGCTTTGAGGGGAACCTCGGGTTAGAGAACTTCCTAAATAGAGATCTGAGACTCCAGGCTTGACAGAGGTCGTCCACCATCCAACCATTCAGCAAACTCTCGGACCCTGGGACGGGCGAGCGCGGAGTCCCAGCCATGCAACAGTGGACAAAGCAATGGACGGGTCCCAGGCCCTGGCCCCAAGGGCTCGCAGTGCACTGGGAAGGAGTCAAGGAGCTCACAGAAGCTTTAAGGGGAATAAAAGCCATAACCAGAAAAAAACAGACTGGGCACCCAACCTGCTCTGCCCAGAGGAGGTGACATCTGAGCTGAGATGTGTCACTAGACCAGGACAAGATCCAAATCTGCTCTTTAGCTCCCAAAGTCCAGCCCAGGAGCACAGAAGTTGGATACATGGAAGGCATGTAACTTAATGTGTCAGCCCCTCTAAAACCTACTGGAATCGATTGATCGGCCCTGGAACTCCCTCAAGTCTCACCAGAGCCTGGCTGCTCCGGTTTGTCCATTTTCTCCTGTTCTGCTCTTTGAGGAGATGGACAGAAGTGGTTCCCACATCTAAGAGAGCAAAATGCAATTAGTCCCGAGACTGTCCCCTGCTTCGTGGCCAGGACCCTGCTGACCCTGAGTCTCCTCCCCCTCCTTGCCCCCTTTTCTTCAACCCTTGCTCCCACCTGGGTCCATTCCCCTCACCGGCCCAGGTTTGGCAGAGTACTGGAGAGAGACTCGATCCTGGGGACATCGGGTTTGAGGGCGACGTGTCTTGGGGAGATGAGCCTCAGCCTCCCTATGTAGACCACAGGCCCACCCTTTGCCACTACCAGCCATCTTCCCCTCAAGACGAAATCACGGAGGCTGCTCAGGTGACACTCACGGGGACTCCAGGCATGCTCTGGCATTAATATGAATTCTCCCTTATTCTCAAAGCACTTTTGGTTTAAACTTCTGAAAAGAGCCATGAGCACTTAGAAAATGAGCCAAACAGCCCTTTTCAGATGAAGCAGTGGGGCAGCCACACTGTGTTGTCTTTCGTAGTTGCACAAGATTGGGGGGGTCCAGCTGAGACTCACTGACCTGGGGTGGGGTGAAGCAGACGCTCCTCCAAGTGGCTCACCTGAGCCCAGACGTAGCCAGGGCTTCTGCGCTAAGGGCCTCCTGTGTTCCAAGGGGCCACCCGGCCTCGGTCCCTGGGACCTGCGGGGGAGGGGCTTCTGCTCTCCTGGTTGAACCTTCGCCCTTGCTCCTTCTGGGTAATGTGGGTGCCAGCTCCTTTAAGGGACGTGGGATTTGGCTCTTGGTTTCTGCTGACAGCCAGCATCTCATGGGACTGAAATTGGGCCAAGTCCTCTGGGTGGCACAGCAAATCCTCCTTCCTGTCCAATTCTCAGACCCCCCAGGCGGTGGGGTCAGCAAGGTCAGCTTCCTCTGTCCCTGGCACTAGGGGAACTTGGCTGAGGCCAAACCGAAGTCTTGTGGCAGCTAGCCCAGCCTGAGCCAACCTGCTCCTTGGCTCAAATACCCTGAGGAAGGAAGTTAACTTATCAAGATGTTGAAGCTTGGGCACTGGCCTGGCAGCCCTGAGACCTGTGTTCTGGTCTCATTTCTGCTATGACCTTGCTGTGTGACCTTGTGCAAGTCACTTTCTCTCTCTGGGTCTTGCTATCTCTGTCAAATGAGCAAGCTGGGACATCTCTTACATTCTGAGATAGTAACTGTGACCGCAGGAGCTCAAGAGAGAATGCATAGGTGGGTGCAAGCTTTGGGGAAGAGCCCTTTGCAACCCAGCAGCCTGTAGCATCCTTCTAAACAAAGTAATGGATTTGGAATTCAAAGATCATGAAGGTTCTTTATTGCTAAAGGGGGAAAGGTCTGAATATTGCTTAGCAAATTACCATCTGCTAGGGGCACCATTATGCCTTGACACAACCATTGGTCAGCAAATTGGTCACATTATTGGTTAGTAAATTTGAGGCTGCAGAATTATTTATTGGCAAATTAGAGATGGCAGAATTATTGGTTGGCGAGGCCAGAATTGCAGCGATTGGTTAGCAAATTAGAGATGCCTGTTTTGGTCTGTGAATAAATCACGACTGGTCAGGGTATTGGAGGCCAAATTAAAGGTGGCCGGGTTATTTATGGCCCGGCCAGGAAAGCAGAAAGCACATTTGCCAGGGAGAGGGGGTCAGCCCTCAACGTGTGGGGCTACTTCTTGAGAGTGCCTCAAGGTCGGCACTTTTGAAAGGAGCGGTTATTATTTTGTAAGCGCCGAGGATGAAGTGGTCTGAGCCGGATTCGTGTTCTGCACCTTCGAGCCCTCACCTCCCACTCCTCGTTTCCCGAGAGGGCTTCATGATGTTTGCAGTGCTCGTGCTGGTCAGTGGAGCAGAGGCTGGGGCCCAAGGAAAATCTGAACAGGGTTCCTGACTAGAGAGGGTACTGAATCTGATACAGGAACATGCTCTCTACACACCAGATTTCTCCAGTGGTCCTCAGGACCAGCCCAGGATGGGGAACCACAGGCATGAGAGGTCCTTGAGCTCAGGAGCTCAGGATCAAGTTGAAACTTCTCTTCTCTAAGGATCTGGCCAGATTCTAGTTCCCTAGGAAACCCACCTCTTCCCTGGCAGTCTCCAGGGATCTTAATTCCTGTCTGAATCTCTCCTGTCTGGACCACTTACTACTTAGTTACATTTGTCCTACTTTTGAATTGCCTTTGACTCTTGTTGAGATGTTCATAGCTTCTCCACCAGATGAGAAAGTTTTTGAGGACAGGACTCTTTGCTGCACTCACAGAGCCTGGCACAGGACTCAGCATATGTAGATATGTATTGATGTCTACATGGACATGCATGTGGATGGATGGATAATGGATGGATGGATGGATGGATGGATGGATGGATGGATGGATGGATGGATGGATGATGGATGGATGGATGGATAGATGGATGGATGGAGACGGATGGATGGATGAGTGGATGGATGGATGGATGGATGGATGGATGGATGGATGGATGCTGTTTGGATGGTTGGATAGTGGATAATGTTGCTGATGTTGTTTATAGAAACCAGGGATCCCAGTCGAGATATGTAGAGTTTCAGAGTTTCAGAGTTCCAGAGTTAAAAGGGATTTGAAGTCATGCAACCCACCCACCCCCTTACCTAACCCACATTTTAAAATCAAGGGAGGCTATTGTCACTGTTCCCGCATCTGGGACCATAAGGGAAAGTCAACCAAGGTCTTTGTTACCCCGAGGGCAGCGACCTCACTCATCCTCAGTCTGCAGAAGAGAAAAGTTCTAGGGAGGACAGGAAGAACCTTGGAGCTGAAGGAGAACCATGGTGTCATGGGAGCTTTAGTCCTCATGGTCATCATGAAGTTCTAGACAAAATAGGGAGTCTTATCACCCTTTCAATGACAAGCTGGGTTTTATCTTTCCATAGTGGCTCCACGCTTCTCCAGTGACTCATCCCCACCTCATCTTGGAGGGTGGCTCAGGGGAGAGTCTTCTATTTGTTTTATAAAGGTGGGAAGAGAGAGAACTCTGGGTATTTCTTCCCCAGTCCCTCCACACTTTATTGCTCCACTAGAAGCCACATCCTTTCATGATGGCAACTCCCACCAGGTGGTCCCTGCTCCAATTCTAGATCTTTCTGGGCTCCAGAAACACTACTTCCTCTCCCCTTCCCTGCAGCCCTAGGGCTGAAAACAGGGCAAATCTTTGGGGAAAGGGGTGCTCAGCACAACTCTGGCTGACTCCTTGAACCCTGCTGACACCTGTCTTTCATCTCTTGGTTGAGGTCGCTTCATTTGAACCATCGGTTGGTGGAAGGGCAGACACACCAAACAGATGCCTACGTTGGGCTTCCTCCTGCCAAGTTCAGCTGTCACTGCTTTTTGGCCATGTCCTGTGTGCTGCTTACCAGCAGAGTCTTTACAGCCACTGACAGGCACCTCCTGAAGAGAATGTGATCAGGGTAGATTAACTAGTGCCCAGTTTCCTGCACACTCAAAAGCCACCACTAGCTACTCATCCGTGTCTGTGACTGAACCATGATAAACCCCACCTGGTGATCTCTAGCTGGGGACTTCCTCCTTCTGTCCTCAGTTTTCTGATGCTCTATATGGGAATAGTAACATTGTTGCAGGAACAGTAACACTGTTGCAGGGGACAGTAACATTGTTGAGGGAATAGTAACACTGTTGCAGGGGACAGTAACATTGTTGAGGGAATAGTAACATTGTTGAGGGAATAGTAACATTGTTGCGGGAATAGTAACACTGTTGCAGGGATGGTAACATTTTTGCAGGAATAGTGGCACTGTTGTGGGGATAGTAACACTATTATGAGAATTAAATGGTAACTTGTGTGTTTAGTGTCTGTAGCATAGAAGACATTCACTCAATACATGGGAGATATATTATCACTTAATGATACCATCCCCCATGGTTGGACACTTCAGTTATTTCAGCTTTCACTATTATAAAGAATGCTGTGATGACCATCTTTATAGAAAAAGCATAGTTAGTATTATTTTCTTACAACAGATTCTCGGCTCCAGTGAAGTTACCAACAGGGTCAAAGCCAAGTTGGTAACTTTGTAAATACAGCCAAATCTGTCTTTCAAAGCTGCCTGGCTAAATGGGCTTTAGCAATAGTAGCCACCATGTACTAAGTGCTAACTGTGTGCCTGGCACTGTGCTAAGTACTTTATGTGCATTGGCTCAGGCCATCCCCTATGAGGCAGGTCCTTCTTTATCTCCCATTTAGAGGGCAGAAAACTTGCCCAAGTTCATGGAATCTAGTTATGGAACCATTAGTGATTCAAGTCCAGATCCACTTGATGCCAAAACCCCTACTCTCAAGTGATGGCTGCCCTGTCTCTGTCTGCAGCTTTGCTGTAATGCACTGGCCTGGCCCTCTTTCCCTGGCACCAGGCCTCTGTACCCAAGTCTGGGCAAAGTGCCCTTCATCTACCCCCCAGGGCTGTGGGGAAAGAGACTGTGCTTGCTTGGGCATAGCTGGAGTGGGGAGGCAGGAGCTCTCTCATCACCTTAGGACGCTCCAGCTTCTTACAGCTGGGCAACTGAGTCCTACAGAGTTAGGATAAGGAGGAACCTTGCGGAGCCCCAAGGACAAGCCTTTTCACAAACAAGAAGCCACTTGCATCTCATCTCCTGGGGCTTTTGCCAGCCAAGCCCCTGCCCTTGTGAGGTTGGAAGAGCTAGGGCCAAGGGAGCCCTGCTACTCCAAGCACCCCTTCTCTGGGAGTGGGGGAGTGGAGCAAGCAGGGCCTGCTTTGCAAACACTGTGTTGAAGGACTCGGTGTGTAGATTGAGCCACCAAGTCCTTACAAACCCAAACTGTCTGCAGGAGCCCAAATCTACACCCTCCAGTGCATGGTGCTCTGCGAGCAGAAACCAATGCAGGGAGGCTTGGGGCAGCTGGGGGAGGAGGGGACTGACTTTCCCCAGCAGCCCCTGCCTAGGAGGCCTGGGGGCTGGCATCCCACTGCGGCCTCTCTCAGGCCCTGGACCTGCAGGAGAGGCACTGGCTTCCCGCCTCCCTGGATCTAAGAGGCCACAGGAGCCACACAGAAGGAGTTAGAGCAAATGCCGAGTTGTCTGTTGGGTGGCAAATCATGCCAGCGTGGGAAGCTCCATCCACAGCTCTGTTCCCTTTCTGGGGTTGGCCAGGGAGGAAAGGCTGGTTTTCCCAGAGTGACAGGGGCCTGGCCACTGGCTGCCCAGCATGGCCCTCCACCTTCTCCAAGCCACAGGCCTTCTGAGAGCTGAGAACCAGCCTGGGCACAACTGAACCCCAATCCATGACCACCTATAACAAGGGCCCAGACAGATTCTGTTTTATCTGTGAAGAGCCAACAATAATGTGAATTATGGCTGACCTTTAAACCTTAGAAATGTGATTGTCAGAATTTCTGGCCCATACTGAAAAAAAAAATTAAAAAAGACAAAATCTTTGAGCATCCCGGGCACAAGTCCTCACAGCAACAGGTAGCCCAGCTGAGTGGCAGCTGCCCGCTGGGCATGGCCTTGAATTCTCTAGTCCACCACAGTCCCCTCACACTCCTTCTAGCTCTACTCTCTGCCAACCTCTCCCATTGACAGACCCTGCCCAGTATCTGGAGGCATTTCCCTGTCTGACCTTGGCTCTCCTGGAGAGGCTGGGAGCTGGCCCTGCCTTCAACAGGGCAGACATTTGCCCTTGATGCAGGTGACAGTGGGAGGTGCCAACAGGATAGGCAAAGGGTCTAAAGGCCGGCCTCCACTCAGCACCAGCCAGTGGTGCAGGGAAGGATGCAGTCTTAGTGTGGCCGAGCTTCCAACTTTTCAGTAGGCTGGAAATTCAGCATTTCACATCCCCAACATCTAGATGCTGACTCGAATACTTTCAAGCACTAAACAGGTGTAAGAACAGCTGCTGGTTGTATACAGCCTATTGGTTGTCACTTTGCAACATCAAGCTGAGGACATAAAAGATACTCAATACACATTACTTTTTTCCCTAAAGAAGAGAAATAGTACATGTCACTTCCTTTCCTTTGCATTCTTTTCTGACATAAAGTCATCCTTCTGTGAGGGTGGGCAGGACCCCCCACAACCATGACCCCAGACTCCTCGCACCAAACACCGAAATTCCATTAGTGTCACTTCTTTTTCAAGATGTGTCCTTTGCCTGCACAAAGCCCAGGCGAGGGAAGCACTAGCCATGAGGGTTGGGCTCGGAGCGGGGGGTGTCTGTGTGTGAAGAGGCTGCCACTGAGACTCAGGCTAGAGGATGGTGGGCACTGGGGCTGAGGTTAGCTTAGCCCCCCACCTTGTCCAGGAGATTGCAGATCGCCCCCGTTCTTCCAACCAGCAAGCCTGTCGCCTCTGATGGTGTGATCACCTGCCGCCTCCCAAGTCATTTCCCTGGGTGAGGCTTCAGACAGACTGCAGGACACGGGGAAGCGAGACAAGAAAACAGGGGCCAGCAAAGCAAGTGTGAGGGAGCGAGGTCAGGGCCGTGGGGGCGAGGTCAGGGCCGTGGGGGTGAGGTCAGGGCCGTGGGGGTGAGGTCAGGGCCGTGGGGGTGAGGTCAGGGCTGTGGGGGCGAAGTCAGGGCCGTGGGGGTGAGGTCAGGGCCGTGGGGGCGAGGTCAGGGCCGTGGGGGTGAGGTCACGGCCGTGGGGGTGAGGTCAGGGCCGTGGGAGCGAGGTCAGGGCCGTGGGGGTGAGGTCAGGGCCGTGGGGGCGAGGTCAGGGCCGTGGGGGTGAGGTCACGGCCGTGGGGGTGAGGTCAGGGCCGTGGGGGTGAGGTCACGGCCGTGGGCGCCAGGGCTGGGTCTTGCGGGGGAACCGGGGCCAGCACCGCTCAGGGCTCCTCCGCCCCCGCGCTAGTTGGCCAGCTGGGGGGACAGTGGAGTTCTCTGAACGCTCACGGGGACCCCAGGCCACTGCTCACTGCTCATTTCACAGGCGTGTGTTCACCTCTGAGCTGCCCACTGCCTACCGCCCAGGGCCCCGGCCCCAAACTCTGAACACCCCGCTGTCCAGGGCCTCCCGGACTCTGGCCAAACGCCCCTTCCCCCAGCAGTGGGAAAGGACCCAACAAGATTCTTCATTTCCTCTTTTTTTTTTTTACATTTTGACTAAGTTTGCTCCCTGGGTGGGGTGCTCTGCTTGCTTCCACACAGCCCAATTATCATTACACAAAAAAATAGCTACTGGCACCCAGGAGAGGCTCCCCGGCCCCAGCGAGGAGGAGCCTCCAGTGGCAGCCGCCGAGCAATTACACGCTGCGACCTACGCCGGAGCCTCCGGTCTATTCTTCGACAAAGCGAGTCCCTATTATTAGCCAGGCAATAATCAGATGCCTAAAATAGGCTTATAAAAGATCTCTGAGCTGCAGGAATGGGTTGTTACTGAGAGTTATGACTACAGCTCGGGAGCAGGTTCCCAGAAAAATATGTAACAACACACATCTGCTCCCTCTGCCAGGGAGAAGCTCGAGGACAGAAAACACGAGGGGGGCGGGGGGCGGGGGCGGGAGACCGCACGTCCATCAAGTTCTAGTTCCTAACTCACGGCAAAGCTGCGGGGGTCTAAGACAGTCTCCAGGGTCTTTTATGCAAAAAAAAAAAAAGGCAATTTGTTGGGCACTGGTTGGATTTCATTGCTCAGGAAACCACTAAGGAGTCAGAAATTTGTTATATCAGAGACTTTTAGAAATGCCTACAGACCTACAGACTCCCCCCCTCTTCTTTCCGGTCCATGTCTTGGGGCACTTTGCTGCTGAGGTCACAGATGCCACTGAAAGTCTCATAGGCGTGCAGGACAGCACCCCCACAGTCAGGAGTTACCCAGGCCACGTGTCAGTAACGCCGAGCTTGACAAACCCGGCTCCACAATTAAGACCTATGATTGAGATGGAGTTGCTATCAAGGCCCAGGTAACAAACGGTGACACCCGGCCCTGAGGTGGTGAAGGGACAATGAAAGGTCCCAGACCCCCAACACTGGGCCTTCTCTGGAGTTCGAATCCAGAGAGCTTGTTGGCTATAAACAAAAGGAACATGGCCCCGGTCACTGAAAGAAATGTCCTCCCCTGACCAGCGCAGGCCACGTAAACAATAACAGCCTTCTGAAGAAGTTCATTAATCACCGGGGATCCCGTTACCCACACCTCCCCCCTCAATTTTCCCTCCTCTCTGCATCTCCACCCCTGCCCCCCACGAATAAGTGCCATGGCTTCCCCTTCAGGTTTGGATTAGACCTTATCAGCCACATGGGGACCAATCAATGGCAGATCACTAAGATCAAGCCCCCCGATACCTCATACATCCTGGCCCCAGCTACCCCGGACGCTGGCCGCAAACAGAGCAGATCTGGTTTTGGGTGATATCATTCCATGTCCTCAACCAGAGACATTGAGATAATAACTTTCCAAATATTGTCTTACGAGATGCTTATCACTGTAAAACAATATTTTGTCACCAGGCAGTGAGCAAGGGGCGGTGTCATCTTGCAGAAACACGCAGGTTGGCGAGGAGAGGTGAGGTCATTGCTGGCGGGAGGGTCGTAGGCAGGAGCCCATGGGGTGAGATGGTGGGCTTCCCCGAGGCTCAAAGGTCTCTGGGACAAGGCAGGGGGCTCAGCCAGAAGAGCTGGGTTTTAGGCTGTAGACAATGAATGGCCAGTCAGAGAAGACATACAATTTGCTCTGAAGGTGGGGTGCAGTGGGGGTGTAGGTATGAAAGCCCCCTCCCCTGCTCGCAGGGAGCTCAAGTCCACAGGGGAAGATACAGAGAAAGGCAGATGAGAGTATGGCCCAGTGGGGCTCACCCCGCACACTTATTTCATCCTCAGATGATAGTCAATTTAACAGTGTTTTTAGAAAAATAAGATAAACAATAGTCGTCTCCCTACATTGTTGGTAAAGGGCATTGTCCCCTGGCCTCAGGTTTCCTATGGTAACAGAGGGCTCCTGATGGACGTGAGCTTCAGGTACATCAGCCCAGGATTCCGGGTCCGGAGATGGGAGGAAAGACAGAGGACAATGATGACAGGGGACTGCCGCACACAGGTCAAGTCTCACTTCTGTCACAGAGCTGAGGCTGTCAGATCTGTTCCCCAACACCCACCCATCCCTGCCATCAGAAGTCCCTTAGGAAACGCAGTTCTCGGTGGGACCCTTTCTAGGGAGACCCCCGGGAGGGGGCAAGTGCAGATGGAAGCGAAAGGAAAGGGAAGGTGCTATGTATGTGTGTTGCTGTGCTGTGTTGTGCTGTGTTTGGGGTTGAAAGGGGGCAGTGCAGGGGTCGAGTGTTGCTATGACCACCAGCCAAGGCCCTTAGGTTCTCGGGGGGGAACGAGCTGTGAATAGCAAGGCTGCTGTTACTGCCACTTACTACTAGCTGTGTGACCTTGGTCAGGTTCCTCAGCCTCTCTGGGCTTCAGCTTTCTCACCTGTAAAGTGGGGGCATCAATAGGGTTGTTGTGAGGGTTAGGAGAACACTTAGAACTCTGCCTGGCATGGGATGAACCCCCGTAGCTGTTAGCAGAGTCATTCTAAGGATTAGCTGGGAAGCTCCATGGAGCCCACGTACCTGTGGGGTTACCACCACCACATGCCAGCTCTAGGCAAAGACCTCTGTCTGCAGGAGCCTTCACAGTAGTGGGAAAGACAAATATTGAACCGTACTTTAAATTATAATTTCAGGCACTGATAATGTTATGAAAACGATCATTACTATGAAAAAAGAAAAAAGTAAAGCCAGAGGCTGATGGAGAAGCCTCTGTTTCAAACAGGGTTGGCTAGCAGAGGCCAACTAATTACATCGGCAATGACCCTGTTTCTAAATAAGGTCACTATCTGAAGTACTTGGGGTTAGGGCTTCGTCATATCTTTTTGGGGGAGACACAATTTAACCCACAGAACTGGGTAACAGAAAACCAGTGGAGGATTGGTTTGACATCGTCTGGTTTGTGGTGAAAGACCGTTCCACTTGCTGTGTGCAGGGGGGACTGGAGAAGGTCGAGACTGTAGAAGCCGGCCTGTGACTCAGGCGCTGCAGCGGCCAGGCGAGCCGGGCACAGCTGGGCCAGGAGGGGCCTGGAGGGGGGCGGAGGAGCTCATCCCGACTGCTTTCTGCGGGAAGAGCCAGAGGACCTGCGCGTGGATTCGATGTCCCGCGCAAGGCTAAGATGACTCTGGTTTTGACCTGAGTGTCTGGGTAGAATCGTGTGGCCGTATACGGAGGCGGTAACCGAAGGGGCAGGGGCAGGGGCAGGGGCAGGTTCGTGGTGGGGTGGGGAGCAGTGATTCCAGAATTCTGTCTGACACAAGCAAAGTTCGCGCTGCCTTTGAGACATCCAAGTGGAGTCGAGAATTAGACCCTCAAAACTCAACACGTCCAAACCCAACTCATCCCTCTCCTGTCTCAGGCCGGCTCAGCACTTCACATCTCACTTCATGGTCCCATCACCCACTCGAGGCCTAGGCAGGAATTCTGGGGTCCACTCCAGTCCCTCATATGACACCAAGTCACGGGGATTCTGTCTGCTAAGTGTGCCTCAGACCCGTGCACAGCTCTCCATCTCCGCCACCCTCATCCAACACCTCCGTCTCGTGCCCGGTTGACCACGGAGGCCTCCTTGACAGTCTCCCTGCCCCTACCTTGCCCCCTCTGACCACTGCCCAGCCTGCGGCTGGGTGGTAGGTTACTAAGGTTAAAGGGGGCATCTCAGGGTCTCTCCCTTCAGCTGATGGGCCATATAGAGAGACTCACTGCAGGAAGATTGGGCGGTATTGCCACATCCTCACTTTGCACAGAGGGAGTTCTGCGGTGGCCACATCTGTAGTCCAAAAGCTCTAGACCTTCAAACCCAAGGTCCCAGGTTCAAGTTTTGGCCGCCAGCCTTCTCGGCTGATGACTGTGGTTGGGTGATCAAAGGATGTATTGTGCCAGCTGGTGAAAAGTATGCTGTTGGTGATGGGGCTGGGAAAATAGGCCTTCGCTGCCCTGTCGTGGGCTGAGCACAAGCACAGTCACCCCAGAGGTCGGGCAAGTTGCTGAATCTCTCTGAACCTCGATTTCCTCGCGGGCAAGGGGGATAGCCATGCCTAAGCAGCGGGGTCGCCTGAGGGTGGGACAAGGTGACGCGCGTGCAGACACCTAGCCGGTCATCTCACACATGGAGACGCTCACAGCCGGCCCCGCACAGAGAACCGCTTGAAAGCCGGTGTCACGCCCAGCCCTGCCAGCTCCCTTACAGCCTCCGAGGGGGGAAGAGCAGCACTGAGGGCCACAGTCATTCAAAGTACTCCTCCCTTTATTATTAATTTTATCAAGAGCTATTCGGTGGCTCTGGCTTTCCTTCTTTTCTTTTTGGGATAGTTAGATGCTGTAAAATTTTTCAGTGACTTTCCCTTCTTAGTAATTAGAAACAGCGCGTAGGGTGCCGTCTGGGTTACGCGCACTCTTCCTTTAAACAGGTGTGTTCCCCTCGTGCGCCTTGCTTCCCTCCGCACAGACTTGAAGGGGACAGAACCCGCTGCGGGCCACAGTTTGCTATTGTTACTGCGCATGGTGGAAATGAGTTATTTCCATCACAGAAACCTAACGCCCAGAGGAATGCACTCCTGCTGGTGGGTTTTTCCCTCTAGGGACAGGGGAAATGTGTTTGCCAAGCTTAGGATCCACTTGGACCTGAAGGGCTGGGGGATTGCAGAGCAAATTGGGCTTTCTGGTTCTTTCCGAACCGGTTCCCCTCCTTTCTCTGCACAGAGTAACGCTTGCGCCGGGGGAGGCGGTTTCCCACGTCTCATGAAGAGGCGGCAGGATCCTAAACAGCTGGTTCCCAGCGCATGACCAGGGCTCCAGCGGGCGCCGGAGACCAGAGCAGGTCGCTTCTTAAGACTGGAGCAGGCGGCGAAATCGCTGAGTCTGTCAGGGAACCCGAGGTACCCCTGGAGGTCTGCTCGTTTCTGCTCCTGAATGCAAACTGCTGCACAGGGGACCCCACGCTCTGTTGTAGGTGCACAGCCTGGGCTACACACAGAACAGCATGCCAGGGATCGCGGGGACCATGCCTGTCTCTCCCGCCTGCCAGCTGCAAGTGGGAGCCAAGGCAGGGAAAAGAGGGAGCGTTATCTGTGCAGCTGACGGTGAGATGGGTGCCAGGGGCTGGGCTCTTCCTGAGACGAGCCACCTGCCTACCAATTAGAGGGTGCTCGACTGGAGGTCACGCCCAAGGGCAAGGGTGTAATTTGGATGTCGTGTCCAGATAGGAAGGTGGGGGTGGACAGGGACAGACTGGCCCTGGCCCTGGGGGTGGGGGTGTCTTGGTGCTGGGACACCTCTCTGCCCTGGTTAGGGTGCATACCACAGAATTAGAGCAGGATGGAAAAGCCACATGTGGAAATTAGTGGGGGGCTGATGGCACACTCCAAAAGGGCAACTGGAGACTTTACGACTGCCCTCCCCATGCTGGGGCGGCCCCTGCAGTCCTGGGAGCACCAAGATCTCCAGTGTGGGTGTTGGGGAGACAGCCCTGGAGATGGCCCTCCCCCCGCAGCAGAGCAGGGGACTCAGGGGACTGCCTTTCCTGGGAGAGCAGAGCGGGGCGCCAGGATGCAGGGCGCCAGGACAGCCCCCCCGGGGCCCTGCATTTCTGGCTCACACAGCTTCACTCTCACCTCATCTTCAGCTCTGCCAGCGGCCCTGGGAGGCAGCCTTTGGGAAAGTTCTTCCCATTTTACAGACAGATTCAATAACTGGCCTGAAGCCATAGTGAGAGGCTGGGGAGGCTCTCAGTGCTGCCTGGGGCGGGGGCAGGCTGTGGGAGGCGGTCAGGGGCTGCAGCAGGTTGGGGTGGACCCTCCAAGTTGCCTCCTTAAGGCGTTTACCCCACAGCCAGCCCTGACCTGGCACCTCCTCATTAAGAGACCAGGATCTGCAGTAAACTTCCAAAGCTGAAATCCCAGCTCTACTGCTCACTAGCCAAGCTGCGTGTGCCTCAGTTTCCCCACCTGGAAACCGGAGATGATCATAACACCATCCCCAAGGGGCTCTGATGAGTGTGAAGCGAGCTTGTTCAGGGAGAGCCCACTGCTCCGGTGGGGACAGGTCCCTGTGCAGCCGCCCCATTTGCACGGTTCCCAAAGCGCCAGTTCAGGGTGAGGGAGCTGTGACCCCTCTAAACCTTGGTCGGCCAAGCCTTGCACCTGTGAGCTCGTATCTGCCAAGGCACAGAGGGTGCCTCTTCTAATTCAGCCACCGGCCGGGTGCCTTTTTCTAACTGCTGACAAGACTTGCACTGGCTAGCGGGGTCCTGGTTCTAGAACGCGGACACATGCAAGGCCCAGCTGGTATGTTTTCATGGCTCTTAGTCCCTCAGGTGCTCCTCTCACCTCCTGCTCAGACTGTCCTCTGGGAGGAGCAAAGCCATGCTCCGTTACTGAATCCACGGGGAACGGGTGCGACGTGGCCTCCATGGTTGTGTCCCCCAGAAGATCCGTGGCTAGCCCAGAGCTGGGACCTGGCTCCCCAACTCTCAGCCACCTGGGCAGGGCCAGGGAGCATCCTGAGTCTCCACACCCAGCACCCTGAACTTCCCTGCAGGACGTGAGAGCAGGTGAGCAGAGCACAGCTCTTGCCCCAGGACAATTGCCTGAGATCCTCGGGCGACTCCACCACGCTTCCCCGTGGGGGCGGGCGGGCCTCTTCCCAGCCGAGGGCCTCTCTGAGCAGGACAGAGTGACATCCATCATCAACGCCAGCGCCCTCGCACTGAGCCGAGTAAACACGCTTCCCAGCGCAGGGCCCACCCCCGGGCCCCCTCCCCGGCGTAATTGTTTTCGCTCCCCTACATTCAGGTGTAATTTAAGTCAGAGAGAAACCGCGGCCGGATTACATCTGCAGCTGGGGAATTATTAGTATGACTTTTTGGCGGTGTGACAGTGATGTTTCGACAATCTATACATATTGATTTAGGTCGATAATAAACAATTTGATTAGCCTCTGGTCCGTGGGCTGTCATTTCCATCACTGACAGGGGCCCAGCCGAGTGGAAGCGCAGCAGAACACACAAGTGGCGAGGATCCTCAAAATAAGAAACTCCGTCCTGATTAGAGGCCCGGCTTCAGTGAATTGGACAAGACAGCTCAGCTGCCACGTTATTAACTCCCTGGGAAAATACTCGGCCTGTCCCCGGGGCCAGCCGCATATTCCGATGCGGATCGATAAGCAATCTCCGGTGTATATGGAATTCAGACTCGAATCATTTGTCTCCGGCTCCTTTCTCCGAAGGGAGCCCCGTGGACGGAACTGGCCTGCTGCCCTGGCACCCCACCCCCACCCCGCACACACTCCCCTTTTAACTAATGACCCGCCACGGAGGAGGCAGAGAGCCGAAGCCTCTTCCATCATCGGGAGAGGCTCTCTCAGGTGGGCCTAATGATCGTAATGGCCTCTTTTCAATTTTTTAAAAAACAATACAAACCCAGACATCTTGGGGGTGCATTTGTGTAAGTGATGGGCACGCCCCTCGATGACAGGTAGACAGATGTCCCAGTAATGGACACTCCCCACAGTGTCCACACCTGACGGTGACATTTTATCAGAGGAGGAAAGTGACCCTCTGTCAGCCTCTGTGGGGGAGAGAGAAGGGTGGGTACCACCCAGGGATGCCGGCAGCTTGGACTGGGGCTGGTTCGGGAGAGAAGGGGTGACATCAGACAGGCTCCAGCCCTGCCTGTGAGCTGGCTTCTCCGGTCACTCATCAACAACTGATGGAGTCCCTGGGCTGCAGCAAGCCCGGTGAGAATCCGACGCCACGCCCTTAGGGCCGGGGAGATTCCCGAGGGCACTGAAGGCGAGGGACCAGCAGGGAGCGCCCAGCGAGCCAGCTACTGGCAGGGACCCGGCTCTCCCCCTGCTGCAGTTGGGAGGCAGTGTCATTCGGTGGTCAGAACAGGCCTTGGGTCAGGCGAATCTAGGGGTGGCCTCTGGTGAGTTGCTTCAAACTTTAGTTTCTCCGCATGTGAAAGGAGGCTACCATTACCTACCTTGCATATCTGTGGTGAGAATTTAATGACATAAGACAGGGAGAGGCCTAGCCCTGTGCTGGTGGCATGACAGATGCTCAATAGTTATTATTTTTAGCATCAACGTGAGGTAAAGAGTGCAGTGAGCTTTATTTACACATTATTATTTTTATCATCAGGTCCCTCTTATAAAAAATGAAATCTTAGAAATATAACATGAGACATAGACAAGAGCAACTGCTCTGCTTTAAGAGGAGGCTGGAACCCAGTCGGTATGGCTCTGTGGTTGAGTATCGTTGAGAAACCTGTGGTTGAGAAACCTGGAGGTCACGGTTTCATTCCTGGTCAGGGCACAAGCCCGGGTTGTAGGCTCGATCCCCAGTAGGGGGCGTGCGGGAGGCGGCCAACTGATGATTCTCTGTCATCATTGATGTTTCTCTCTTTGTCTCCCTCTCTCTACCTCTCTGAAATCAATTAAAACATATTTTTAAAACAAAAAAAAGATGAGTTTGGAGAGCCAGGCTTTGCCCACCAGGCCACGCTCAGGCCACGCCCCCTTCCACCCTCCCCATCTTGGCTGAGCCCCGAGGGTTCCCTGGAACCAGTTCAGAAACTACTGGTGCAGTGGAAAGGTGATGGCTGAGAACGGTGGAGCAGTGAGCATGAAGCACCCAGGGACCAGTTTCCTTCCAGCTCTCTGCTCCACCATCCGTAGGGTCATGGGACAGCCCACGGAGCCATGCTCCAGGAAGCTAAATGAAGGGAGGGACAAGACAGATTGGGGCCAAGAGTACATACCAACTCTTTTATTAGTAACCTTTTTATTTTAAATTAGTTTTAGAATTACAGAAAAATTGCAAAGATGTAGAGCGAGCTCTCACGACACCCGTGTCCGGTTTCTCCTCTGGCACCTCCTGCAGGTGTATGTTAGTCAGAATGCACCCATCAGCATCAATACATGATTATCAGCTCAAGTCCATACTTCGTAAGACGTCCTCCGTGTTCACCTCGTGTCCCTTTTCTGTTCCAGGACCCCTTCCAAGATACCGCTTTACATTTCCTTTGGCTCCTCTCGGCTGTGGCAGTTTCTCGGGCTTCCCTTGTTCTTGATGACCCTGACAGTGTGGAGGACTGGTTAACTGTTCTGCAGACTGTCCTTCAGTTGGAGGCTGTCTGATGTCTTTTTCGTAATTTGACCAGGGTATGGCTTTGGGGAGGAGGGCCACAGGCATGCAGCAGCAATCTCCCCACATCCTGAGAACATCTGGGTGGCTCCCATGTTTAATGATTATGAAGAAAGCTGCTATAAACACCTGCATGCAACTCCTTTTTTAAAGACAGTTCTCAGAAGCAACGCTGCAAAATTTTACCTGGATCCCGTCAGTTAAACTTAGGCACCCAGGCACACCTACCGGCAAGGGAGGCTGGTAAATGTCGGCTTTATTCTGAGTCCCGCTCTCGTGTGAGGGTTCTCTTACTAAGGGGACAGGAGATGGCAGACAACCAGCCGCCTCGGCCAAGGGGCATCACCGAGCGGGGAGGAGGCAGCGCTGGGAAGCGGGAAGGAAACAGAATTTCAGACACTCAACCCCCGTCACTGAGGGAATCAGGAGAAGGCTGGCCAACTGTCACAGAGCCATAAAAAAGAGCCTCCTGGTGAGGAAATGTTCAATAACTTACTCAGTAAGATGTATTGATGGTCCATCCAGAGCATAGAATATCATCCAGCAGCAAAAAAATAAAAAGTGCTATCAAGCCATGAAAACCATGGAAGAGACTTAGATGCCTCGTCCTCCGTGAAAGATGCTAATCTGACAAGACTACACACCAAAAGTCCCAGTAGACGACATTCTGGAAAAGGCAATAAAAAGGCAGAGGCGGTAAAAAGATCAGTGGTCGCCAGGCAGTGCCTATTGCTTCCCTGGTTCTCGAGGATTTCCAAGAATTTTCCTGGGAAACCAGTTTGGTGCCAAGCCTGAGGCAGGAGGGGACCCCCAGCACTGCCTCTGGGGTGGGCGAAGCCTCCCTGGGGTGGAAGGAAGCACGCTGGGGTGTTCACCTGTGTTCACCATTAAAGCCTTCCAGTGACTCCAAGTGGCATTCTCAGTTAAGGAAGGAGCAGTTCGAGTTTGCCTCAGTTGTCATGTTCAGAGCGCCCCGAAGTTTATAAGAGCAGAGGGTTTCCTCCAGAAGCCCAGGGCGGGCTGAAGGGGCGACCGGATGAGGAACGGGACGCGCAGGCCTCCCAGGAGCGGCCGCGGGCCGCGAGTGTGCGGGGAAGCCTCTCCCCGAGCTGAGCTGGGGTCCCACGTGTTCAAATCAACACCAATAAACACGTGGACAAATTTTATTGGCTCTGCTCTTGCTGAGGAGCCAGAAAGTATTTCCTCACTGGGGCTCAGCCATCTCCAGACAGTCCCCAAACCCTCACAATACTGTATTTCCACTCCTCCGTCCCTAAGCTGACACTGATCCTCTCAGCCTCCTCTGTGCCCAGGCTATCAGACGGCTCACGGGGCAGCGATATGTAAGCTCACCAGGGTAGTGGGCTTGGTCCCCTTCGCCTTATCCAGGACGCCCTGGCTGGGGAGTGCACCCAAGGACCCCACTGTCCTCCTTAGCCAGCCCCAGGGCCTGGGACCAGCTGCCGAATTCACCGAGCCTCAGTTCCGCGTCTGTGCAATGGCCCGACGCCCCCCTGGGGATCCTGTGGGTACTAAATGGTATAGCCCATCAAAGTGCCCCTGTGCACCGAGACTGGCCCATGAAAATGTCCAGAAAGCACTGATGAAAATAAAAGCAGATGCGCACGGTGTCTAAGGCAGGAATCCTCGGGGGTGCGGGTGTTTCTCCCCGGGACGGTGCAGGCGGTTAACAAGGCGCGGCTGGGGGTCCGTGAACTCCCAGCCGCACCCTCCGAGGGCCCCGGGAAAGGGTGCACCGGCCAGCCCTGAATGCCTTTCCGTATCATTTTATCTCTTCGCAACAGTTTTATTGTAGTGAAACATGTCCTTTCTAGCAGAGGGCAGTCACCCTAAATGGACTATGCAAGAGGCAGGAGATGCCAGCGGGCATTTTCAGGGCGTCTGCCCTGGCCGCCCAGCTCCAGCAGGTCTGGTTTTACATATTAAAACCTGCTGGCGTTATTGTCAGCAGACCGCTGACGGGTACTTGCTGGGGTTGGGCGGCATTAGACTCAATTTATCCCCCAGCACTCATTGTTGCTATTGATTGATTTTTAAATTAGATGAAGGCAATCAGTAAATACCACCCAATCAAGTTCTAAAAACATACAGGAGATTAGACAATTTAGGGTAATCAATGGGAATATTCCCTGATTTGCTACCACTCCATTCTGACCATAAATTACAACCATAACGTGCAAGTTAGTAAGCTGTAAAGCAAGCAGATGTGACAAGGAAAACTGCGAAATGAGTTAAGCGGCTGACGAAGGGCCACTGATTGCTGTCCTGTAATGAGGCGAAATCACTCTTTCTTGGTACCTTGCGTTTCTGGTGGGCCTCTCACCACCGTCAGGTCAGGTGCAGGAGAGCTCAAGATTTGCTTGGCTTTGAAAACAAAATTTTGGGAGGGTGGGAAATTGTTTGTGGAAGGGATTAAACATAGTCTTTCTTCTCTCTATTCGAGTTTGAACAATAAGTGATCAGCCTAATTCTGCGGTTGCAAATAAATGTCATAATTTTAGGCTCAAAACCCCACTGCGTGTTAAAACCCTCACCTACCTCACAGACACTTGCAAATGCTAATTCAAAAGTCACACTTCTGTACTGTTAATTCCTACAAAGTCTAAAATGTAACCATAATTAAATGTAATTTTAGATCAGAACTTCATACTTGGAAAAACCTGCGTTTGTGGGGCTGTACAGTCTGCTCACCTCCCATCTTCTTAGAAGAACATCCAGATTAGGGATTTTCTTTTTCTTTCTCCATCCAACAGGCAGGTGCTTTGCTTTCAGGAGCTCATTCGCTCATTCATTCATTCACCAGTGCCCACGGACACTGAAGGAGAGACAGGCTGCTTCAGGTTTTCTCATCTCCTTTCCCTTTATGGGAGCCCCCAGGAGCTTTGTGAAAATGTGAAATGAGTCATCAGCCTGCAGCACTTGGTCTGTGCCAACAAATAATCTGAGGACTTTCTGAGACATCAGGGCCCCTTCTCCCTTCCTGCTTTGGGAGTGGGTGACTTGTGACAGACCCTTGTCCTGGTGGGACCCACTGGTAGGCAAGGAAGGTTGGGTTTGGGGACTGGGTCAGGAAGCCATGAGGCTGCTGCTCAGGGGCCCCGGCCAGACCGGTGCCCAGGGGTCTGTCTACCTGTGGGACAGCCTTGGAAACTCGAGCAGGAGAGCCCCTCTGAGACAGGCGCTTCTCTGGAAAGCAGTTGGCCTGGAGGGGAGGGAAAATTTAAAGCTAAAATGTTTTCTGGAAGACTGGGAACTTAATTTTTAAAACATAAATGATCCTGATCTGATTTTTAAATGAATACATGCTGCCTATAGAAAATTTGGAAAATTCAGGAAATTATAAGGCAGAAAATTAAAGTCACCTATAATCCTAGGACCCCAAATTACTACTGTCTCGATGTACCTTCCTCCCTGTTTCTTTTCAGCCTCCGGCCTATGTATACAAAAATAGAGTTAGTCTGTCTGGTGCCTGCTTTTCCATTTAACACTACATAATAGACATTGTCTCATACCATTAAATTTTCCAAATAACACAGTCTCCGCAGATGCAGAATTCTGTGACCAAGACCCTATGGGCATCCTTGCAGGGTGTTCCCCTAACAGCCTCTGATGCAGGTACGGGCGTCGTGGTCATTGCTGTGGGGCAGAGGCGGGAACCGTGGCTGGTAGAACTTGAGACATATGCTCCCGGAGAATCAGCAGAGGCAGGATTCGAACCCGGATGCTCAGGCTCTGGAACTCTGGACTCCAACCAGCCACTGTGGGGCTTTTGTACAGGGCTTCACAGAGGCAGAGAGAACGACACTCTCCGTTGCCAAAGGAATCGGAGTTCTGGTCCCCGCTCTCTCCTCACCGTTGAGATCACGCTTGACTTGCTTAATTTCTCTGGTTCTTTACTTGCCGAGAATGCCCTTGCCCAGGAGCATGGCAGGCAGGGAGCCCATCCCAGATCCTGTTCGCGGAGAGAACAGGTGGTGCCGCCCTCCTCCTGGGCTATGAGGCCTTCTCTGGGGAAGTGTTGGGCACACTGTAGAGTGCTGTACACAAGCAAAGGGTCCAGCCCACTAACAAACAGTGGTGCACAGGGATGCTATAAAGTGGAGATTGCTGGCTGCCAGGCTGAGCCAGATCTGGCCAGGAGGTAGGTTTCATTTGACCTGCATGGTATTAAAACGTTTTTTAATTAGTGGCTAATATTTAAAAATCAGGACATTCTGCCCGGCCAGGCGTGGCTCAGCAGTTGAGCGTCGACCTGGGATCCAGGCGATCAGGGTTCGATTCCCGGTCAGGGCACATGCCCGGTTGTGGGCTTGATCAATGACTCTCTCATCATTGATGTTTCTGCCTCTCTCTCTCCCCCTCCTTTCCTCTCTCTGAAAGCAATAAAGATATATTTTTAAAAATAAATAAATAAATAAAAATCAGGACATTCCAATGAAAAAATAATCCAGATTTCTCCATTCTCTAGGAAAACCAGAAGATATGACCACCGGGCTCCCATTCCCCCACGGCAGCCATTGGCTGGACCTGAGCAGCTGCCTCCCGTGGACAGGGAGGTGCTCCCTGGGGCTCCCTAGCCCCCACTCCCTTCTGTAGCACACCTGACCTGTTTCATCCACTCACACAGCTTGCTCACCGGGGAGGAGCGTGGGGTTACCACCCTCACCCCTCTGGGACATATAAGTCTGTTCCAGTCTCCCCTCGGTAGGCCCTGGAAGGGCGGCTGGCCTGTTTGCTGCCACTGGAACGTAAGCTCCACACGCCAGTCTGTTCTGTTGTATTCCCGCTGCACCCCTACGGGCCCACGCAGGAGGAGCACCCAGGAAGTGTCTGTTGAACGGATAAATAAAACAGAAGGGAGCTAGAAAGCCAGTCAGATGCAAGCCGTTTCCAAGGTGATGCAGGAGGGGAGTCTGAGGATCCAACCAGGCGTCCCACGGGTGGAGGTCCTGCTTGGAGGTACCTGCTTTAAGGTACCTGTGGGTGCAGAAGGTAGGCTGGGAAGGCCCGTGGAAGGTAGAGCGGCCCGAAGGCCCAGGGAAAGTGGCCTCCCTCACCCAGGGATGAGCTTCTCCTCGCCCACCCCAGCAGAAGGGAGGGTGCGCAGACGGCAGACAGGGCCCTCCGAGGCTGCCGGGCCGGGAATTGCTCCTACCTCGAGTCTCTTCTCTGATTGCAGGTTCTGGCAAGGACGTGTCTGGGTGCAGGCCCAGGTTCTAGAATTGTTGTCATCTCTGAGCAGAACCAGAACCACCATCTCCTCTCAAGAAGATGGGGGTTAAAGGTCAGAGGTCAGCCTGTCGGCATCTAATCCTGGCCGTGCCCTTTCACGGGAGCTGCGGCGATGACCTTAAGTCTCTGTGCCTCGGCTCTTCCCGGCTGTGCAGTGGGGATATTGGCGGCACCTGCCCCTCAGGGCTGTCGAGTGATGTCAGTACGGCCGGCACAGCGAGCGCGCGCGTTTCCTGAGCACCTACTATAGGGCAGGTGCTATTCAAGGCCCGGACCTGCATCCACATGCCCAGCGCACAGCAAGTACTGTGGAGCTCTCGTTAAATAAATCACCTCCGCGGGGCCCTGTAACTTCGTGAGATGGGATCCCTAGTGCCCGCGTTTTGTAAATGGCCGTGCGGCCGTCAAGCGGAGGGGCTGAGATCCAAGCGGGCAGTGTGGCTGCTGAGCACCCCCTCACCCCACGCGTCTGCCTCTCACTCGGGGCTTCACGGCATCCGACTGCACTGCGGGAAATTACGGCCCCTGCCGCATCGCAGACCCTTCGCCGTCGTCGGTTTCACACAGATCAGCGCACCAAGGTCTTGGCAGACTCCCGATGGAGATGATGATGAAGACAATGGAGACCACGGGGCTCCCAGGGAGATGATGCCAGGGCGTGTCCTCCGCTGAGGGTGGGGCTGTCCCCCAGGTGGCCCCTCCCAGGGTCCTTGGAGGTCTGGGAGCTGTAGAGGAATTGCCTGGGAGGTGACCGGGAGAAGCAAGCTCCACTTTATCATGGTACAGAACTAAAAGGGCAGACCGATTAATCATGGAAGTTTCTAAAAGCGCTTTTATTTTGCCATTTAGTATGCCAGCGAGATCATTTCCCTTAATGTATACTCCTGGTATTAACACGCCTTAATCCATCACATGCTGTATTATGAAATTACTGTGTTTTACGCCGGGTCCTGCCTGAGATCATTAACCCAGCTCTTCTCGGGGCCATACATCATCGGATGGATTACCTCATGGGTCCGGCGACCCCTCTCCCTGGACTTCGTGGCGGGGCTGCCCCAGTCATTTGTCCTCGCCTGGCCTGACAGACGGCTGTTTGCATTAGTGAGCAGATGGCTCCTGGGTGAAAAGCCGACATCCCCTCCTGCTCACCACCTCTCCTTCCAGTGACCCAGGTTTCCAAGGAACACAGAGCCAGGCAGTGCTCACCAGAGCTGTCCTCTCCCCACCTCTCCCAGTGTCCTCAGGCGAGCCCAGGCTGTGTTCTTATGCCCATAAGCTCGCTGGGGATTTCTGTCGCATCTCGCCACCCTGTGACTCATCTCCTGGGGCTCTGCTCTGGGGTCTGGGGAGGCAGAGGGCTCCAGAGGCATCCTGTCTTAACCAGTTCAGGGATCGCCCTGCCTTATCCATTCGGAGTGCCCACCCCACCCCCCAACACCTTCCCTTCCCCGCCAAGCTCCATGGCTCACAATCCATTTTTGAAGCCAAAAAACTGGAGCATCTTCTAGATTCCGTTTTTGCCCTGATTCTTCCTAGTCTCTCCGTCGGCAAATCTTACTGGCTCTTCCAACAAAAAGCATGTCGAATCCTTCATGTCTCTGTTCCCACTGTGCCCACCCTAACCTGAGCCTGGATATTCACAGTCACCTCTAACAGTCTCCCTGCTTTGACTCTCCCCCCCCCCCCCCCGTGATGCGTTTCCACAAAGCAACCAGTGGGATCTTTTAGAAACACAGATTTCTGGGGTGCTAGGAGTGTTTTCTATTTTGACCTGGGTGCAACACACATGTGAAAATTCATCAAGATGTTCACTAGGACGTGTGTCCCGACACTCTCCCGGAATGCATTTTATACCTCCAGGGTTAAAAATGAAAAAAGAGCATAACACAGATCAAACTGTGTCATTTTTTCCACTAAAAGCCCTCTTGTGACATCTCCTTGCCCTTACATGGGGCTATGGTGCTCACAATCTGGGCCCCAGGTGACCCGCCCGCTGTCCCTCCTGACACCACATCTGGCCAGGACCCCTGCCCCACCCTCCAGCCCCCCTGCGCCCCTCTCTGCGCCCCAACCCCCCAGCCTCCCGGGACCTGCCCTTAAAGCATCCTTCCCCTCGCCCGCCCTTTCCCTCGCAGCGCCCTGGTGCGCGTTCTTCTGGCACCACCCCAGAAGCCATCGTGTGTGTGTTTGTCGTCGTCTACTCTGCAAGCGCAGGAAACCCAGCTGCCTTATCCATCCTAACGCTCCCAGGGCCCTGCCCACGCTCCCTGGCCTGCCCTGCCCATCCTTTGTCTGGGCTGATCATAGCGTTACGTTCAGGCTCGGAGGGAAAGAGGGGGGCAGGTGGCAACCTTGGCCTGAGGATGGACCTGGAGAGTGGCGGCCGGATGCTGGGTGTTGGCTCTCTCCATATGAGCTGAGCTGCAAGGGTTCCTCAGTTTCATTGGGCATCCCCACCCCTCGTAACATGGCACCTGAACCCTGCAAGGTGTAGCATGAGGAAGAGGTGGGCCGGGCAGCCCTGTGTGACGGCCTCGTGTAGGCTCGTCTATGTATGCACAGGAGTAAGAGGGTGGGCCAAGCCTGGCATCGTCAGCTTGTGCCCTTCACCAGCAAAGGGCAGAAGACACGCCTTATACCTGGGCACCTGCAAACACGTGTCAGCCCTTGTGTGTTCAGCGGAGTCACCCGCTCTAATGGGTGTGCTATGATGTGCAGGTGGTGCACTGAGGCCTCTCAGAGGGAAGTGAGCATGACCAGGGCCTCTGGCATGGCTCACAGCTCACTGCACAGCCAGTTTGGGGACCTGGGCTGAGGCATCAGGGCACACTGGGTCCCAGAAATTTCGGGCAGGCATTTCAGGTCTGTCTGAGTTTAAGTTCCTCTAAAAGCAGGTCCTCACTGGATGCAGATGGTTTATTAGGGAGCTGATCCCAGGAAGCACAATGAGGCAGTGGGGAAATCGAGGCAGGGAAGGGAGGAAAGCCAACACAGGGGTTGTCATTGAGCTGGGACAGCTATGGGCTCAATCCCACTGGGACCCCCTGAGGAACTGTGTAGAAGATACCTCAGAATAATCCCCCTGGAGGATGGGGGGCTGAGCCATTTATCTACTCACCCTCAACCCCATGCACATGCACATGTGTGGACCCCATGCACATGCACACACACACACACACACAGCCTGGTCACACAGCATTTACCCAAGCAAGCTCCCTTGATGCTTGAGAAAAGGAGACAGAGGCAAGTAGATAGTTGGGGTGAGATGCTGCCTACTGACCAGGAGCTGTGTGCCACTGTAGGTCAACTCAGATGGGCCCAGGGGACACAGTAACAGAATCTGCTAAGGACTTCACTGTGGTCCCAGGCTGGGGGCAGCTATGTGGCACCTCACTGTTGGATCAATAACCATGGCTATGGGCTCAGGTAGCCCATGTCGCCAGGGCCATGGGCTGCTGGACAGCAGCAGGATGGCCCTCCCCACCCCGCTGCTGGGCCTCATCATCACCCCTCAAAGTCAGTGTTTAGGGCCCAGGTGTGGGGACCCATCCTTAAGAAATAATCCTCATTGGTATTTACTTGCAACTGACTACACCTGCTAAAGGGGATGTTCTCTCATTTCATCCTCACAGTAACCCTAAGCAGCAAATGCCAGCAACTGCCCACTTTACAGAGGAGGCAACTGAGGCACAGGAGGGCAGTGACTTGTCCAACGTCACATGATAGAGAGAGCCCACCAGGCTTGTCTGAGTCCTCTGAGCAGCGGTGGAGAATGTGGCCCTGCGCTAGGGCCTCCTAACCCTGGAGAGGGGCGGGGCCTGGAGCCCAAGGCCTTTGCCTCTCAAAGTTTAATCACAGGAGCACCTCAGCTACCCATGAACCACACTCACCACCCAAGTGTGCACAGACCTGATGGAGCCATGCAGAGGGTGAATGCCAGAGTCACACAGCCAGCCACTGTGCCCTCTGGAATGCCAGCCCCTGGTCAGCAAGGAAGGAGGGCGGGTCTCTGGACTATGGGGGTGGGCCCTGGGCAGCTGCTCTGACAGAGGGCAACAGCCAGACCACAGCATGCCAAGCCCAGGGACATGCCTCCAGGCAGCAAGTCAAGATATTACTGCCTTCTCGCCCTGGAACTGGCTCGGTATGTCAGAAACATGAAGCTTGGCATTCTCCCTGCTCCTGGGGCTGAATTTGACTGAGATAGATGAAGATCGTGACCATGGTTCCCTTTTCTACATCTTCGCAGGCTCTGTTCTTGCAGAGAAGCAGAGTCTTAGGAAACACTAGGAGAGGCAACTGTGAGGAGCTGACATCCCCACATAGGCCAGGAAAGTGGCACAGTGGTGGGCAGTGCCCTCATTCGCCCCTTGCACAGATAGTAGTTTTGGTTGCTTTCCCAAATTCGCAGGGAAACACTTGGCTACAGGTTAAAGGTCAAGGCATAAATCATTCTGGATAAATTTGGAGAAAAGTCAGAAACCACACGATGGTCAATGGCAACCAGCCTTATCAATAATCCCAGATTGCATTGTTATTGGAAAAAAGGACATAAATGTGGGCTACCTGACTTTGTAATTAACACCAAAATGGCCTTGTCATTTGGGATTGGAAAGACCAACAAAGGGGCACGTGGTAAGAGCTGTACTGTCAGGGATGGGAGACAATCTGGGCTGGCCATCTGGGATTCCTGTGAAGGGAGCAGGTGAGCGGTGGCAAGAGCAGAAAATGGAGCATCCCTGGGGGAGCAGCCAGGAGGCCAAGGATCTGGCCGGACCCCATCCCAAGCTATCCAAGTGATCGGGTCCAGTTTATTTGCTTCCCTTGGCCTCTAATTCCTCCATATGCACAAGAAACTAAAACAACACATCATTTGCAGGGTAGGACTAGAGATTCCAGACAGTGACTATTCTACCCCCAACAGGTGCCCAAACTCATCTTTTTCTGGTCAAAGTCATGGATATCTCTTATGGTATTGTGCAAGGTATCTTGGAGGCATGGAGGCAACTCCTGATCTCCTGGAGGTAGCCCACCTGGGCAGCGGGGACCAGAGCTCAGACCATTTCCTGCCTGGGACCTTGAACTCACATTTACTCTCTTGGGTTCTTCAGAGGAAAACTTTACAGAGTGGCTCTGCCTCCAGGGGTTCCAAATGAATGAATGATGAATGAATGCGATAATCTGAGCTGTCCCCACTGCAGGGCCTTTGGGTATGTGCCCTCTGCCTGAAACACTGAGTCCTCCTGTGGTTGCCCTTCCTTATTTTCACCTTAAAGGTTATCCTCTCAGGGAAGCTGTCTCTGACCACTTTCTCCAACTAGGGCTTCCCTAATGTTCTCTCTCAGCATCCTGTTTATTGCTCTCAAAAACATGCACTTTATCTAAGCAATTAAGGGGGGGAATTTTTGTATGTTTGCTCACTACTGTATAACTAACCACTGCCAATCATGGGATAGATGGATGGATGGTGGATGGATGAATGATGGATGGATGGATGGATGGATGGATGGTAGATGAATGATGAATGGGTGGATGGTGGATGGTGGATGGAGGATGAAGGATGGATGGATGGATGGATGGATGGATAAATAATGAATGGATGGATGGTAGATGGTAGATGGAGGATGGATGGATGAGTGGATGAATGGAGGATAAGTGGATGGATGGATGGATGGATGGATGGATGGATGGTAGATGAATGATGAATGGACAGATGATGGATGGTGGATGGAGGATGGAGGATGGATGGATGGATGGATGGATGGATGGATGAATGGAGGATGGATGGATGAATGAATGGATCAGTGAAAGGTTACCATAGGGAACAAATGAGAGAACATGTGTGAAAATATTTTGGAAATCATTAAGTGTTATATTAATATAACACATCATTGTAAAATGTTAGTGTTGGGCATTGTGACAGATGCTTTACAAACATCATTATCTCTAATCATCCAACTCTGCCTCATGGACACTATTATCCCATTGTACAGATAGATAAACAGGGGCTCCTTGAAATTGATTAAGCTAAGATTACGGAGTTGTTAAGGTAAGTCCACCTTAAAGCATACACTCTTCCCACTACATCCCAAAGTCCTCACCATTAGTGAGTACTCAGCTGTCCACAAGGGATTGGTACCAAGACCCCCAAGGGTACCAAAATCCACAGATGCTCAAGTCCCCAACATAAAATGTTCTAAAACAATGCCTACAGTCAGCCCTCCGCATCAGCAGATGCCCAACAGTATTTTCTATTGTGGTTGATTGAATCCAAGGATGTCAAACCAGGGGTACAGAAGGCCAACCATATACTTATTTTTTTTTTAATCCGAGTATTAAGTGGACTTGCTTAGTTCAAACCTATGTAGTTCAAGGGTCAACTGTGGTGTCTTGATAAGTAAGTACCATCTTTCCTGTTTCCTATGGTTCTTAAGTGAACCTAATAAGAGAATAAATGTGATAGCACATTGGGGAAAATGTATCAACTTGGACATATAGATTTTTAAGAACATGCTGCTGCGGCTACAGCTTAGCATTTATTACAAGCTTATTATGGTGCCAAGGCTACTTTGCCACACTTTCTTAGTTAATCCTCACATAAGCCTCTGATGGACTGTGCCCATTTCACAGAAATAAACACCAGTTCCAAGAGAATAAAGGTTTCCAGCCTGGAGCAGGCATCACGTTGACTAGGGGGCATTATGGAAATGCAGATTCCTGGGCCCCAGTCTAGACCAATTGAATTATAATCTCTGAGGAGGGACCTAAACATCGGTATTCTTAGCCAGGTCCTTGAGGAGAATGGGATGATTGGCCAGTTTGGAAAATTTGGGAGAGTGAGTGTCTCGGTTTGGGGTCTGTACTGTGTTGAATAGTTTCCCCCTAAAATTCATGACCACCCAGAACTGCAGAATGTGAGCTTATCCAGAAATAGGGTCTTTGTAAACATAATTTAAGTCAGTTCTCATTATTTGAGGTAGTTGTGTTCTGTGAAGTCACCAGGAACACTGAATCCCTGAGTACTGAACCCTTGCTCCTGGGGGAAATACAGAACTTTGAGACCTCAGTGGCATGTAGAATGCCTCTCCCTGGTATCACGTAGGTTTTGCCTGTGTCGATCATCATTTGCATCCATTGGGCCATTACAACCCTCCAAGGCAGGAAGTCTGTGGCCCGAGTGTCTTGCACGTGGCTGGCACATGGTAGGTGCTTAATAAATAAGCAGGAGTTACCCGGGCCCTTAGCAGAGACACTATGGAAGGCCCTCAAGGATAAATGTTTTGACCAGAGGATCTTCATGTCCCCTCCCACCCTGACCCTGGGCCTCTGGGATTGTTGGATGAATGAATGAGTGGTCAGTCTTAAGCCCCTCCGACAGCATGTGGAAGACAGAGGCTCTGAGGCTTGCACCAGATCAAGCAGCTCGCAGACCCTGCAGCGGGGATGGAGAGCCACACTGACGCTGCCTCTGGGGCGTGTTCCATCCCACTGCACACCTGCCTCAGGCCTCTGGGATCCCTGCACCCCTCAGCCATGGTGATGTCCACTCGAGTGCCCATTGGAAGGGTAGGGGTGACTGCCAGCATTCATTGGAACCTGGGGTTTTTCCATGTCCCAGGGCTGTGCATTCATTCAGAGTCTGCTGGATGGAGGTGAGTGAGGTGGCTGGGAGCTGCTGGGCCCCCTGGTCTTTGGTGGGTCAGAGACCACAGACAAGAGGACCTGACGGTGGGGGAAAGTGCTCAGATGGTTTGCAGGCTGTATTGATAGGGTTCTCTGGAACCAATAGTATATATGTAAATATAAGCAATAGGATATATATAGTTATAAAGGGAGACAAGGTGGAGGAAGGGAGGAAAGGAGGGGGAGGGAGGCAGGCAGGCCAATGCTGTAAATCCCATTTGAGGGTGAAGGCTGATGAGCCAGCTCTGAGCAGTCGAGCAGAGAGGGCAAATTCCCCCTCCCTCCACCTCTCAGCTCGGATCAGGCCCTCGACCCACTGAATGCCACACTGGGGCAGGCCATCTGCTTTGTTCAGCCCACTGGTCTAATGCTAAGGCTAATCTAATGTTAATCTCATCTGCAAGCATCCTCACAGACACACCCAGAAGCAAAGTTTACCCTGGGCACCTCGTGTCCCATCAAGTTGATACACACAGTTATCTCAGGGCCCTTCCCAGGAACCCAGGCCTTTGCACAGCAGGGAGGACACTGCCAGGCCTGCACCCCCACACCCCTTCCTAGAACAGCAAAATGTCAGAGCAGGGAGGACTCAGAGAGGTGGCTGCTTGGGGGTCACACCCAGGACTGCACAGGTAACCACTGCAAGAGACAGGACCAGGGGCGGGCCTCTAGGGAATGCTCGGCCTGTGGACCCACCTGCAGGGCGGGTGCCCTGCCCAGGAACACTTGGTCCCCATCGCCTTCAGCGCGGCATCCAAAGCAAAGCACCCTGCGGGCAGGACTCAGTCTCGGGCCCATCGAATCCAAACCTCCGATTGTCCTGATGGAAACTCATCCTTAGAGAGGGGCCACGTGGTGAGCGATGGGCAGCGTCAGAATGAGAACCAGCCCTGCCCACACTCGGATCGCCATCTTTTGTTCATTTATCCATCTAATCAGCAAACGTGCCGCGAGCCAGGCGGGAATGAGACAGTCTGTGTCCAAGAGCTGTGGACACAGCAGAGCTGGAAAGACCTTAGAGAAAGCCCATTAAACAGGCAGAAAAACTGAGACCCACAGAGGGGAAGAAACTTGTCAGGCTCAATCAGAAGGACAGAGAGTCAGGCAAAACAGGGCGCGGGCTAAGGCGAGGCTGTGTGCACACTAGGGCGCCGGCGGGGGTCCGTTCCTGCCGAGCCCCGGCGAGGACAGAGCGGCATCTGGTACCGGGCAGAGGCTCGGTGAGAACCCCGCTTGGGGATGACCGCAAAGTGAGAGACCCTGCGTTGGGACCCTGTAGGCCGGTATCCAGTTATCCCCGGAAGGCTTCTGAGCTACCAACATCTTTCCTAAATTCCTGAGCGTGTCCTTTGGGTGCCAAGTTGGACAGGCCCTCTTCAGATTTCATAACGAGCTCGGAATAAACAGAGAGCAGCTCAAGGTGAGTCACTCATTAATCAAAAACCAAAACAGGCCCCCATCAAGCACACATCAGCACAACCCACAAAAAGAAAAGTGGGGGAGGGTTGCCCAATCTTTTTATTTAATATTAACTATGTCATGTTTTTTCATTTGAGTTCTAAGAAAGCTTGCTCTCCACCCCCGCTTCTGTATAAACTCAATCCACAGTCAACTTTCCTTGAGCACATGGGTGCCTGCCTCATGGGTGCAAAGGGGAGATGAGGGACTTTGGAACCACGTTGCTCACATTGGGCAGATGCCCAGCGGCAGGACCACCTCCGCATGGCATGGAAGGTCCTTGTCCTCAGCTGCATTTCCAGCATTGCCCAATGTATATGGAGGGAGGGAGCGTGGATAACCGGCGTGAGGGCCCGTCCTCAGGAGGTGCACACGCCACTGGGGTAGAAGTAACAAGTGTCCAAGGAACCTTGCAAATAGCCTTCTGCGGCCACCACTGGCTCTGACCCGTGGGGGGCACACCTTCATTTCCGGGGATGAGATAAGGGAGCGAGAATTTCGTGCCATTGCAGACCACTCAACTACAGTCACAGTTTTTCTCTTGTGCTCCTCACCAGCGTCCCATGATGGAGACAGGCCAAGGCGTGTGACCTCATTTTACAAATGGGCAAACTGAGGCCCCAAGTGTGGAAGGATGCCCAGTGCTGGGCCCTTTCCACTCCCCACAGCCCCTGCAATGCAGGGGCCCCTGCTCAGGAGGGTAGCTATCATTTCATGACTGAACTCCTGTCCCTCCCAGGGCTGCCTGTCTGTCCAAAGCGGGAGATGTCTGGCTCGGCAGGCACTGCCCTCTGCCCAGGCTGGGATGCCCAAGCGTCTTCCCCGTCAGGCTCCATTCCCTGTGTCCAGGGGGCAGATGGCCGGGCTCCACCACATGCCCTGATAGGAGCGCGCAGCTCCCTGCTACGGTGGCAGGGCCCGACCGGCGTGGGCACGCCAATGCAGTTTGCACAGCGTGGGAGTACTGTGATCCCAAGGTGAAAGTCAGGAGTTTGCCCCCCAAAAAGCCCAGAGATGGAGAGGAAGGAAAGGGGCACAAGGATAAGATCTAACACAAATTACCTAGTGTTTGCTGGAGCAGAACGAGGCGGCTGGAGCTGCCAGGGCAAGTCGGGTGGGTGGCATATCAGTAGAGAGGTCCGCCTGGCAGGCAGGTGGGTGTGGGACTGAGGTGGGGGGAGGGGAGGTGGCATGAACTTGGTGTAGACATCGTTTGGAAATCCCAGGGTGTCAGGACTGGACAGGTCCTGAGACGTTTGCTTGCCTGGGAGTTCCAAACGTCAGCTACTTAGGGGGCTTCAGTAAACAGTGTGGAAAACTGGGTCCCACCCTCAGAGACTGGAATCGTAAAATTTAGGGTACGGTCAGGGCAGCCATGCTGTAGTTCAGAACAGGCACGATCCTGATGCAAAGCCTGCTGGGAAATCAGTGCTCACAGAGGAGGAAACTGAGCCCAGCGAGGAAAAGGGTCTTGACCAAGGACCCACAGAGTGAAGCAGATCTTTCAGCGGCCTGTTGAAACTCTCTCTCTCTCCATCCCTTCCTTCCATCTGTCCTTCCTTTCCTCCAGCCATCTTTCCTTCCTGTCTCCTTCCTTCCTTCCCTCCATCATTCATGCATTCATTCAACAAACATTTGTTGGGTGCCTGCTATGTGCCAGGCACTGTGTTAGGTAGTTACAGCTCTGATCCTTCCCCTGCTGGAGCAAACACTCTGGTGGGAAAAACCAGCATTAATCAAATAATCACACACAAATGTAAAATTACCACCAGGCCTAAGAGAAGCACACGCGAGGCTGTATGGGGCTTCCGCGAGGCACGGCGCCCTCTCTTGTTGAATGGGGCCTCCACTCTCCCTGCCTCCTCCGCCTGGACACAGACCTTAGCAGGGAACAGATTTCGCAAACAAAAGTAATTCTCCAAATGCTGGGCTTATCCTTACTGTGATAGGCATTCAATAAATGTTTGTAGAGTTGAACTGCTGAATTGAATTATTGTACAGAAATAAAGCAAGGATTAGCAAGAACCTCCAGCACCCACCCAGCATTCATTCAGTTTTCCCGTTACTGCTGACAAGACGGAAGCTGGGCTTGCCGGATCTGAATGAAGACCATCAGAAAGACTGCCTTCTGTGGATCCCTGCAACGTCAGAGCTGAGGGACTCAGTGCCACCTGGTTCAGACCTGCCCCAACCTCACAGAATGGGAAACTGAGGCTCAAGGAGGGGAAAGCATTATTCAAGGTCATGCACAGGAAGAGTAGCAGGACCCAGGCTTCCTAGGTCCCAGGACAATTGAATAGGTGATAGATGAACAGGAAAATGGCTGTGTCCTGGGTACCCAGATGCTACGGGCTGTTATCCATGTGTGGAAAATCCCAAAGTTAGAAATGGCCTCCATGTGTTAATTAATGCTCCACTGTGGAATGAGTCCCATGTTCCAGGGTCCTTTCTCCATGGGCCACATATGTTTGATAGACATTGATTGCGTTCACTGTTTTCTTTTCTGATAAAAAGCACCCAAATTTCTCTTTGGGGAACCATCCTCTCCCTCCCCACTCTCAGTCTGTGAGGCTTAGGTGGAGTTGAATCTGTCTGCTTCCAGGGAAGGGTGGCACATGTCTTAGGCTTGGCAGATCAGCTTATTCCATCTCCCTGGCCATAGTGATTGGTTCAGGAAAGGACATGTGATTCAACGTGCTCCAGTAAGAGTCAGCCCTGGGATATTGTACGATGTGATACTGGAGCTTCTGGCTACCATCCTGCGTCACAGCTGGAGAGCCTTTCCCTTCACGAGTCAGTACATGGGAGGAAAAGCCAGGGGGTGAGGAAACACTGGATCGTGTTGATATATTTGGACTCCTGGATGCAGCCACTCCTGAGGCTAAATACTCTGTACTTTTTAGTTATGAGAAGTAATAAACTCCCTGTAATTGGTTAACCCAGGATGGCAGAGAAAAGCCACCAGAGATTTGTGGAGTTTTGCTAGGAAGCAATTGCCCAACAGGGGACTCTATGTCCCAACGTCCCTTATAAGTGCCGTGCAGCTGAGTTCTGGCTGATGAAACTCAAGGCCGAAGTGAAGGACACCACTGTCACAGACACCCTCCACACTGTCTTTCACACTCTTTTCTCTATCCACTGGCTGAAGGTCAAGACACTCAAGATGCCTTTGGGAGCCATATATTGAAAATGGCATCAGGCAGGGTCCCTGAATGACTGTATGGAAACAGGTGCCACCTCCCCCACTGCCACTTGGACTGAAATGAATGAGAAGTAACCTTCTATTGTGTTAAGCCACCAAAATCCCTGGGCTTCTTTATAGTAACAGCTATCATTATCTTAATTCATTCACCTAGCATCTCAATCAGGGTTCTTAGTCATAAACAATAGAAGTCAACTCTGAACAGCTTAAGCGGAGAAGTAATGTATTAAAAAGGCGGTAAGCTGCTCACAGCTACTCCATCAGAGCAAGAGAGCCAGGACCGGGTGCTACGCTACTCAGAGCAACGCCCAGGCTCACGCGACAGAACTGGAACCAATATCTCATTTTGCCTGTCACCACTCCCGATGCTGGACCCGGATGCTGCCCCTAGAATCACTCCTGCGGCCTCAGAACTGGGTATAGCGCCCATCACAGCCATGATCTTTCTCAGAATGGATTCTGAGGAGTCCCTGCTTCTCCATGTCTGCTGGGCAGTCTGGGGCAGGCATGTCTTGTTGGTGGAACCTAGGCCATGTGACCCTACTCTAGCTGCAAAGTTGATTGAGAAAGTAAATAGGTGGCATTTTTCCACTACTACGTGGAAGGTGGGCTCTGCTTCAAAAGGCAGGGAATTCTCCAAACTTGGGAAGGGAGTTGCAATACAGGCAGCCTGAAGGGTTGATTGATAAATAGATGCAACAGCCAGCTTGAAGTGGGTTTCTGCTGCTGTAGGAACGACAAGACTGAAGTCTCTTGTCTTTTGGCTCCTGGTTGGGCTCAACCAATGGGAGGTGCTAGCAGATCTGCCCCCCAGAGTGGCCATGACTGACTGCTTCTTCCCCCTCCCTATCCCTCCAAGGTAACAGTTGGTGTCAGGTGACCCTCTCCACACGGTCCTCTGTCTCCAAGATCTAGTCACTGTTCCTGTCCTGTGCTGCTTAGGCCTAGAGGAGGCATGGCCAGCACTGTTCCTAGACCCATGGGTGCTCCATCCATATGGGTATCCTGTATCCCACCCTTACCTTGGTAGTGAGTCCCAGTATCAAACCTCCTGCTAACCTCCAGCTTAAGTGTGCCAGCTCTTTCCAGCCAGGGCTCAACTGATATGAAGATTCTTTGATTCCACTAAAGATCACCTAATTCAAAAGGCAATAGCCTATTGAATTTTTGCATCCTCTTTTATTTTCATTGTTTTCAGACAAACACACCTTTACCAGAGTGCTGGTGGGGTTTCGTGGACCCCCAGGCATTTGGTAATCTTGTCACAGTGTTCTTGTTACCTTTGGGCCCTGTCCAGTTGGCCTCAGATCTGTAGTTGTTGGGGAAAATGCCATAAACCAGGGAGTTCCTGGCTGAAGGACGACGTCATGGAAACAGCTACTCCAGGGGCTCAGACCCAGTCAGAATGCCAAATCCTTAGAGGCCCCGGAATGGCTAGCAGGCCTGGGCTGACCCGTGCTTGATTTGGAAAAGGCTTTGTGATGAACCTGGGGTTGCAGATACCTGAACACCCACAAAGAAGAGGCCACCCAGCTTTCTCCCACTCACCATCCACCCTCATCTGACCCTCATTCAACCCAGTTGCAAATGACTCAGGCTGAGATGAGCCTGAGGCAGCCCCTGGTCCCACCCTGGTCCCCACTAGCAGTTTGGCAGCATCGGGCCCTCTCTGCAGAGCCCAAGGGGCCCAGACACCCCAGGATGAACAGGGTGGGTGGGTGGTGGAGGGCACAGGCTGGGACTACTCACTAACTCCCATCCCAGTCAGGGAGAAAGGCAGCGAATGTGTTCCCGAGTCCATAAGCTCCCATTTTTTGCCCTATTTTGGGGACAAAAAATATCCCAACTCCAGGCTGACAGAGGAGTGACCCAAGTGGCTAGAACTTCCTCCCTGGGAAAGGGTATTTTCCTTCCCCCCACATCTCCCACTCTGCCCATGTTTGCCTCCCTGGTGGTGGGAGGGGGCTGATTGGGAACCACTAATTTCCAGAGAAAGCTTTGGACAGAGCTTGTGTCAACTAAGCAAGGATGAGGGTTAGACCTGAGACAGAAACAGTCTGAAAGAGAAACAGCTTCATTTTGATGCATGGATGTCCCCTGCGGTCCTGGCTCCATTCACACACTGTCACCTAGCTTGGTATCGCTAATATGGCTGTTTTCTGGTAGGTGGTGGTAAGTGAACCGAGGAAGGGATGCCTGATTCTAACCCACCCATTTCGGCCGGACCATGGTCACCTCCTGAGACACCCGAGCAGAAAGGCTGCGAGAAGGCAGCAGTGGAATCTGTCCCCTCCTTCACTCTTTGAAAGGATGGGACTCACCCCCTGGCGCACCTATGCCACCTGGGTCCTTTGGCGTGGCCTTTCCCTTCACTGCTGTCCCCACAGAGCAGCCTCGACACCAGCGAGGGCTCAGAACACCACTCCATAAATTCTCTTTTCATTGGAGGCCTAGCAGATAATAATTTAAAGAACTAGTCACTGCTTGCAATTAAGCACAGAGAAAATAGATCAGGCCCATAATTTATGTCTGTGTGAGGTTAGGCTGGATTCGTAATTAATGTTTGCTCCCTTTAATGAAATACTCCAAAGGTCTGCACTTCTGTCATTCATGAAGGTAATTTTTCAATTGATTAGTAAAATAATACTTGAAAAGTAAATGCACCTGCTTCTTCCCCGAAATGTCTCAGTCAACCGGACACTAGTTGAGATGCTAAAAAAATACCACTCCAACCCAGTGGAGACCAGGCCCGCACCATCAGCATGCAGAGTGTCCGAGAAGGAGGCAGGATGGAAAGTAATTAGAGCTGCCTTGGTGACCGGAATCCCTGGGTGGCCTGGGCTGCCGAGCATCTGCCACCATCCCGCCCAGCTCCTGCCTGCACTGCAGGGCCAGGCAGGTGTGAAGGAGGGGGCTGGAGACCCAAGCACTCTGGTTTCCACAGCCCAGGGCCACACAGGGCACTGAGCTGGGCTGGCTGGGCTGGAGGACTCACCAGAGGCCCAACAGGACGCAGAGCCCAGACAGAGGCCACTGCGGCCAGCGGGGAGGCGGGCTGGCCAGGGCGCCTGGCAGAGGTCTGGGCACCAACTCGATGCTGTTCCCAAATATTTTTGTTGGCCCAGGATAACCAGTTCCTGTGAAAGGCTGCTTAACATGGGAACCAATCTTTCTTAGCAACCCTTAAGTACAAGGCTTGATTGGGGCCTTATCTTGAAAACTAAAACCAAAAGTTATGAATTGACTTTGCTTTATGTTCTATGAAATGAAACAGAGGCAGTCATGTAATACAGTGTTCACTGTTAGAATAAAAAAGACTCGGGTATTGATCGGGGGCTGGTTTGCAGTGAAAACTCTTTGCTAGCAGGACATAGCAGCCCTGCCCTTGGCAGGCTGCTCAGCACAGGCACGAAGAGGGCGATCTGGGCAGAACCGTTCAAAGGCGGCATGTTCTCCGCAGTCCGTCCTTCATCTCAGGCATTTAAAGGGCTTGGGGCTTCATTACTGAGCATCAGCCAGGGATGCACTCAGCCACGCCTGCCCCTGACCACCCGTTTCTCCTGTGAGCAGCTTCCCACTTGCGGGTGACGTGGTGACAGAGGCCAGCGGTGCCGGTTCCACTCGGCAGACTATACGGAATCTTGCACCTTTATGGAGACCAACTATTTCTGTTTGAGATCAATTAACATTTGAATGTTGAATGTTTGCCTCAAGGAATGGAGGTGTCGCTAGTGAGGATGGGAGGGGCTGGTCCAGGGCCACTAGTTTTCCAAGGCGTCTGTCCATTAAGGAGTCGCTCCTGGTGTTCCGACCACCCTGGCTCCTCCGCCGGCGGGCCGGATGGCAAACACTGGAATAACAAGGCCCCCCGTGGGCCGCTTCCTGCGCTCCTGACGGATGGCTAGGAGCGCACACTGAAGGAAAGCGCGTCCCTGAGGATCCCAGGAGCAGGCAACAGAAACAGGCCCGCTGATCTAGGCAGAGAGAGCGGAGGAGCCACTGCCTGGGGGAGCCCCGCGGGTCCCCCAAGAGCCAGAGTGTATGTGCTTTCTCTCAAAAGTGGGAAAACCCAAGAGGGGCTGGGAGGGCAGCATGCTGCAGGAAAAGTGCGACATGGGGTTTTTGTTCGCTGGCTTAGTCACCTCGCCAGCTTTGATGTCACCTGTCCACACCCTGCAGGGGCTGATCTTCCTGAACCCGCAACCTGGGACACTCGCTGGCTCAATACTGTTCAGAACGGAGCACCCGCCACACATGGCTGTTTGAATTTAAATTTAAATGAATTAAAAGTAAATACAATTCAAGTTTTAGTTTCTCAGTCACACTAGCCCCACGTCAAGTGCTCGAAAGCCGCCTGTGGTGAGGGGCTGCCAAGTTGGATGGCCCAGTGTCATAGATCACGGCCATCATCGGGCAGTGTGGCTCTAAATCCCCCAGCGGGCCCTCTGGCCCACCACAGTGCCCCACGGCCCCTCTCTACCCAGCGGCGGGCCTGTTGCGGGCACCTGAGCTGCAGGGCACAGCGACCCAGGCTGGGCCCACCGCCTGCGCTCCGCCAGGCCTTCTGCCTCCTTTCTCGGAGGAGGCTAATCTGTATTTGCAGCTCCTTTTTTCCAAATGAACACTGAGGAGCAGCCTGGGAAATGGCCGCATTGCTTTCCCCAGCGCCTCCTTCCCCACCTTCGCCTTTAATAGGTGGGAATGCTTGCCGATTTCGAATGAAAATAATTACAAAATCCTCTACGTCGAGTAACGTTCCTCCTTCCAGGAGCAGACGTCTCCTTTCTCTGGTTTTCTCCCCTTTATGCAGCACGTTGCTGCTTTGAAAGTGAAATCCAATGGTTCCGGCAGGACGTTCCCTCCTCCCGTGGGAGAGACAGAGCAACTTCGGAAGGGCACTTGGGGCCCAGATCCCTGTCCCAGGCTCCTCCTCTGGGTGGGGGTGATGCTAAAAAAGCCACATATTTGGAGGTTGAGCCACTGGTCCCATGGCTCCCCAGAGCATCCTGACCCGCCTTTGACCCCAGACTTGCAGCCTGTCCCCCCATCTGGACAAAGACTTGCCAGGCCTCTGCCCCCTCTCCCTCCTCTGTGCCTCCTACTGCAGAGCCACCCCTGGTGTCTCCACGGGGCCCCCTCCTGCCCAACCCCAAAGCCGCGCCCCCCATGGGCTTGCAGCCTCTACTACCCTTCCTCACGTTGTTGTGGAGACAACACAGGCTGAGCAGTCGGACTGACTTGAGCTCCACTCCCAACTCCCCTGCTCACCAGCGGTGTGGTCTCTGGCAAATGAATCACCTTCTCTGAGGCTCCACTTTGCAGCCCTGGGAAGGAGCCACTAACCTCCATGGGTGGTGCAGCCTCCTGTTCACACAGCGGGACCCCAGCCCTGGTCTAAGTGACTGGTCCAGAAAAGCACACGTGACTCCTTCCTGTGGACTTTTGCACTCGGAACAAGAGGGCCTCATGCAGCCGTGAGATGTCCCGGGTCTGTAGCCAGGCTTCCCCAGGTGGAGGGAGCTGGCGGGGAAGAATTAACAGAAGGACGGGGTACATGCAGCAAAGACAGTTGTCAGCCCACGAGAGTGAGGGCCGTTGGTTTGTGTGCTCCCGTCTACCCAGATCCTAGAGGGTGCCCAGCGCAAACGAGGCGCCCTACAAGTGCAGGTTGCATTGTTGGAATAATAGGAGACAGAGAGTGTGAGTCCCTGGCCCAATTGTCCTGAGGCCAAGACATATTTCTGTCCTTCTCTGTACTTGACTGTCCAGTCTTTCTCAGACTCAGGCCCTGTGGCCTTATGCTGTTTTGACCTCAGTTTCTGCAACTTGCAACCCATGAGAGTTAATGAATGATCGTTCATTGTTTCCCTCACTGATTCATTCACTCATTCAGCTCATAATTATCGAGCCTGGTGAAACTGAACTTGAGACCATTGAAATAGGAATTGAAAACTGTATTCAGAGCTGTTTTGTTCTTGGTCTAAGGATACGTCCTTGCCCTCAAAAGGGGAGGAGACAGACAAGAAACAACTAAACAGCAACAACAGAACACCAGGAATTCCTGCTGGAGCGTGCAGAGGGAGGGCCCAGGGGGCCAGAGGAGGACTCACTGGGTGGGGGCCATTTGAACCAAAATCCGAAATTTGAGAAGCAGTGAAGGGGTGGAGGCCAGCGGGGTAGGTCCCAGGGCACAGGGCACAGGCCTCAGGCCAGACAGAGGGGCTGTGGATTTTCTCCTAAGCCTCTGCCCTACGACAAAACAGACGGTTGTGAAAGTCATGTAAGTCCCTGCTTCCACTGGAAAAGCGATCGGCTGACAGACGGGCCATCGCTGGCTTCCGCACAGCCCACGGCTCCACCAGCTGAGGACAACTTCGCCTTTTTAACTGTCCTTATGTAGGTGCCCAAATACATCCTTGATTTTGAAGTTGACAGATAGTGCAAAATATGTACTATCTGGTTCTTTACAGAAAAATCTTGCTGATCCTTGGCCTAGGCTGACGCCAAATGAGCAGCTCCCCTCCAGGAACAGACAACTATGTTTATCTCACCCAGGCAAAATGCTCTTCTCTTTTAGAAGAAAAGCAGTAAGATAACCAACAATATTTGGTTAAAAAAGGCCACCCGTCAACTTTCCAATATGTCTTATGCGCATAGACAAGGCTGGGGGGCCCCTCCCCCTTCCTCCTCGCAGGTCCCCCCAACAACTTGCCTCCTTCCATCTCCAGCGCCTGGGAATCCACTTTCCTGGTTATAGCCGCGCTTATTAAAAGCAGGACTGGGCCTGCTGTGTACTCCACGATCTATTTTTGTCATAACTGTTTGTAATGCTTAAACCGCAACAACTTAAACACGCCATACAAAATAATGTGTCTTCAATAAACTGAAATATTAACCAATCATACGTAATGGTTCATTCCTAACAAATGCCCAGCTCGGGGTCCTCGGGGCATCGTAGAAATTGAAAACCATATTGATGGACCGGCCAGCCTTCAAATTACAGAGCATGGGGATGAAAAAGCATAGGGAAATTCTCATTATGGCTCCCTGACATTAATTTGAGCATTTTTATATGTGTGTCCTATTAAGCACTTTAAGTGCTTTTTGATAATTGTGCTTTGTAGTTTTTACAGCACTTCAGCCTATTCCCAGTTCAATTTCCTCTTTTATCCGATGTTTGAAATATTGATTTCTGACAGATAAAAGCAAACCTTATAATCTCAGCAGCGAGTAATAAGTGAGTGGGACGAGGCCTCGGGATGCATCGGGGGAATGGTCATATTTGAAACAGTCTTTGTTTTATTACATTTCGTCAACAGAATTTACTTACTGCTGGCTGATATTTATGTAAAAAGCCCAGCCGCCGCGAGGGCCCCGATATTGCCAATTTCAGCCCCACGTTCTGCATTTAGTAAGATAAAAGAAGCCTCTCCTTGGAGCCCGATGATTGCAGAGGCTTAAACTGCTGTCAGCCGGCTGCAAGTAACTGTGATTTATCTTCTTTGCATTGCACTGTGTCATGGCTGCAAACTTCCCCTTCAGTTCTGCATTAAAAACTGACAGCCCGTCAGGGTGCTTAGAGCTCTCCTCTCGGCCTCGCCTGGCCCGATGGAGATCCTCACGCCGGAGACGCGTGGAGCTAGTTCTTCCTTAAGCTGCAAGTGGCCGGAGACATCACAGGGTCTGCTTCTCCCAAAACAGAGCCGGCGGGCCTCTGAGGGCGCACATGTAGTTCCTCATGTTAGTGACTCTCACCACTCCATTCAGCTCAACTGTTACGTATGGAGCCAAGTTCTGGGCGCTGGGGGTACAGAGATGGAGGAAGGTAAGTGCCTTGCTGGCATGACACTCACACTCCAGAGTGACCGTCTCAGCCACCAGGGGCACTGTGGTCCCCCCCCCTCAGGGACATTTTGGTTGTCACAATCGGAGATGCTACTGGAGTTTCCTGGGTAGAGACCAGGCATGTTGCTAACAGGCTGCAGGGCCTAAGTCAGTCTCCACAGCAGAGAAGAATCTGGCCGAAAATAACAATGGAGGTGATGCTGAGAAATACTCCTCTGGGGGAAAGAACTAACCTATAAACAAACAAGAACATAGTGGGCACTGGAAAAGGCGACAGGAAATAAAACAGGGCAATGAGACAGAGGCCAGGCAACACTGAAACTGAGGCCAACATCCCAACAAGGGTCCCGCCATAAGAAGATCTATCTGGGGAACGGGTGTCACAGGCGGAGGGGACTGCATGGTGAGCCTGAGTTGTAGAAAGACGGCCAGTGAGGCTGGAGGTGGGGACCTGGGCTGAGCAGCAGGACAAAGGGCAGCAGCAGGTGGGTCAGGGGCGTGTTTCTGAGGCAACGTTGGCCCAACTTTGAGACTGAATGTGGTGTAGGAAGGAGACAGAGGGTTCAAGAAGGGTGCTAAGGCTTTGCCCAGCTATAGATATATTTTGATATGGATCAGAAATATTGCTTAGGATGAAGATAATGTATGGAAGTAAAGCATAAAGCATTTAAGAAGGTCATTATTAAGGGTGACGCATACATTTAACAACAGTGCGAACACAGCCCTGGAACGAGTCAGGCTGGGATGAGGGAGCAGGGACCAGGAGGGTCCTGCCCAAGGCCTCACGCCATGCAAAGAGCCCCGCTGCGCTAGCGTCACCTCCAGGGATCTTTATGGTTTTCCCCAGAGCCTGGAGGTTAAGAGCATGGAATCTGGAGTCAGAGCCTGTTTTCCCTAGAACTTTGGGACCCATTTGTAACTCAGGAAAGACTCTTAGGGGCCCAGCCAAGGCCCACTAAGTACTACAGCCTATTGCAGCCTCCTTTGGACTTCATGGCCTGGTGCCCGAGACCCTCCTAGGTGCCAATGCAGCGAACAACCAGTTGTTGAGCATCTGCTATGGGTCAAGCCTGTGCTATACACTGAAGACACAGCAGAGAACAAACCAAACCAAACAAAGGGCTGGCCTTGCCACCTGTGCCACTGTTTGGCAGTGTCTCTGGGCCCTAGAGGCTGGCCGTAACCCCATTAACCGTGGGTGTTAGGGTAACAGTGGGGATCAGCTGAGCTGAGCTGCAGGGCCGCACACAGGCCCTCTCCCTCACGCTGCGTGTCTACCGCAGGCCAGCAGGGGGCTCTGCTCCGCATCGTCGTCCTCGGGGAGCCAGTGAGGGAGCAGCTGGCATCTGCGACAATGCGAGCCACTGTGGCCGCGGAAAGCAGAGCAAGGTGAAGCTCCTGCTGGCTCTCCCTGCTTCTGCACATACGTTATGTCTGCTCCCATTTTATTGGTGAAAGCAGGTCGCATGGCCATACCTGCGTTCAGGAGAATGGAGAGGAGACACCACATATCTGAGAGCAACCGAATGACCAGCACAGGGCTCCAGTTCAGGAGGAATGGAGATGGGAGATCAGGGTCGGGGAGCAAAGTGAGGACCCTGGCCCCTGAAATGAATCCTGAGATTGCTAATGGACAGAGCAGAGCCACAGGCCAGCATCTCCAACTGGAGGCCCACGGGCAGCCTTCAGTCTCCAGCCATGCAACGTTTAAATTTTTAAAAGCCGCCCTGGCTGGCGTGCTTCAATGGTTAAAGTGTCGGCCTGTGCACCGGAGGGTCGTGGGTTTGATTCTGGGTCAAGGGCATGTGCCTGGGTTGCAGGTTCAATTCCTGCCTCAGGTCAGGGTGCGTTCAGGAGGCAACCAATCAATGTGTCTCTCTCACATCAATGTTTCTCTCTCTCCCTTCCACTCTCTCCAAAAATCAATGGAAAAATACCATCATTCCTCAGATGAGGGTTAAATAAATAAATACATACATACATTTTAAAAAACCAGTTGCCGATATTTTAAATGGAGAAATTTTGCCATAAAATCACAATTTCTCTTTAAAAGCTCAGAAGAGCTAGCCACACTGGGTTGGCACTCCCCCGTGGGCCGGTGGCAGTCAGCACAGGGGCAGTGCGGCCCCAGCCCAGCCTCTTCCTCGCCACCCAGCCCTTAGTTTCTTTGAGTTTGCAACCCCTGGCCTAATGCATCATACAGGTAGGGAAACTGAGGCTTGGAGAGAGAAAATGACCTGCCCAAATTAAGACTGACTAATGGCAGACTCCTAACCAAAGCCGATCCAGTCTCTGGCTCCACGACCTCCTGGGAAAGAAAAGGGTTCTGATAAAATTAGGGGGAGGGGAGGCATGGAGGGAAAGATAAGGGTGGGAGGGGACAGGGTGGACGGGACAACACGGATGGTTCCGACACCTCTGCCTCCTGGGCGTGTACCCGCGTCATCCACCAGGCCCCGAGCAGAGCTCTCGCAGCTGGCGTGGCCGGGCCACAGCGGGCCACACAGGGCGGAGCACGGCTCACCCCTCATAAGACAGCGGCAACGGCAGCCTCCACCCCAAACCGCTTCAGAGAACTGCCTGTAAACTGGCAGCATGCTTGGGATTTCAAAGGGGACCCTTAGCATTTTCCATGCTGGTCTGGCTATTTACAGTTCATGAAGACTATTAACTTTGAGACTGGCGTCCTCTGATCATCCACCAAAACTGGAACCACAGGCAAGGGGACAGAGAGCGGGGAGGCGACAGAGGCCTGGCGGCTTGGCTCCTGCGGAGGTCAGATGTTCCTGCGTCTGCACGTCTGCCTCCTGAGGGGGCCTCCCCGCCTTCCATGTGACAGAGAGGGAAAGGCTGAGAGCCGCCCCGGGACGCCTCCAAGCCCGTTCCGTAGGGTAACATCACCTCCACGGTGGGCGCAGTGGACCCTGTGGTCTCCGCCGGCACCCCCGCATGCTCCCTTCTGGTAAAGGAGTTCTGGTTTTCCTTCCTCCCCGCTCTCGGTGCAGTTTGCTGGGGCTAAGCCCGCTCCCCCTAGTTCCAGGGGTGGGCACACGCCCCAAGCATTCCATTTCCCCGCTCCAGGGATTGGTTTATTAAAGTTGTGAGGATGTGTCCAGGGCTCCCAGAAGGCGTTTTATCACCTCAACAGCAGAACCTGCCTAAAGCCGAAGCTGGAAAAGAGGAAAGCAGGGCAGAGAGATGAAGAAGAGAGAAAATACTAACACCGTTGAGCCTCTGTGTCCAGCCACACCTGCAGCCTGTTCCCCTGTGGTTACATAGACCAATAAGCTCCTTTTGCTGCGTGAGTCAACTTGAGTTGCAAACCTGTCACTTGCAAGCGTTAGAGCCCTGACTAGTCAGGGAAAATAAATTAGAAACAAAGCAGCAAGCCCTGTGCCTTCCCTCCTCCTTTAGTTTAGTTTTGAGAAACTAAGAAAGTTTCTCTTTTAAACACTTGAAGGTAACTCTCAGCTGCTTGCCTGCCTTTCCCTGCCACACATGCGCACACACATACACACAAGCACATGCACACACACATGCACACACACATGCACAAAAACACGCATGCACACACGTGCACATGCATGCACACACATGCACGTAGAGTCTTTTCTGTGGACCCAGCCCCTCCTTCATGCCCTCCACCACCAGCATCATTGTTTTCAGGAAGTCTCTAGTCAAGCCTCCTGGACACAGTGAGCTCCTGCAGCAGCCAGGCATGACCAGGTGACCTCTAGGCCTTTGCATTCAACGTGGCCACACATAAGGAGTGCAGGGGATCACATGAAAAACACGTAGGAGGAAGCCCAGTGGCGAGAGGGAACAAAGTCAAGGTCAGCAACACCACTCAATCGGAGCAGCCAGGCAGTTGGAGGCAACTTTGAATTAAAACGCCCTCCATAGGACAGGGGTCACCAACTGGCAGGCGGCTCATTGGACCCAGTCCACACATGAATTTCCTTTGGCCCACACAGTGGGTTCAAATTCTTTTAACTGGAGCACGTCACATAAGAATCCAAATGTTCTGAGTCTTTTGACAAAGAGCTGGTACCACTGGAGCCACATCCCGCAAGGTAATGGTTGGAGAAAGATGTGGCTGCGCGTTTAGGCAGGGCACCCACACACCTGTCTCCCCCTCGCCACTCTATTAGCTCCCCGCACCCCCATCCCTGCCATTTATCCTCCTGCTTGCCCTGGGGCCTTCTTTATGGAGAAAGATTCTTCTCGACCCCCTTATCAGCAGGGAGTATAAAGACCCGTGTGGCTGCATGATTTTTCTTACGTTTGGCCTGTTTCACTTGCTTACATTACCTCCCTGACTCCTGAACCTATTGGGATAAATTTCTAATATTTCCAGAGTTGATACATAGTTCACAGCCATGGATATAGCTCAATCAAGTAAAATATTGAAATAATTCCGACTGCTGGTTCATCACCACCCCCTGGGCCCCTGAGTGCCTCCCCTGACGGCCCCACAGTACCTATTTCCTGGCCTCCCAGTGATGCAGTCAGGGGTAACCTACACACACATGCGCACACACATGCACATGCAAAGAAGAGGCCTAACGCCTGGCACTGTGGTTGGCATCCCTTCTGAGTGGGCAGTGTCCCAAGCTGAACCAGCTGCCAATACTTTGCATCTCACCCCGGAAAACACACTTCTCTTACTTTGGGCTCCCCCTGACGCAGACCCTAAGACAAAGATTTGGGTGCAGATCATTTATTTTGGATATGATCTTAGGGAGCAACCACAAGAGAGTGAGGGAGGCAACTCAGGGAATGTTAACTCACAGGTGGGCACAGACACCCCTCGGATTGTCTGACCTAAGAGGAGAGGAGCTGAGACTATACCCATGACTCCAGTTTGTCATTGGCAGAGGGCGGCTCCCGGGCAGCCCGGGGGCACTTCTGGTCTCCCCGTGCTCAGTTGAGAGGAGCCGCCGGGCAGGGCCTGGTGGCTGCACCTAACAGTTCACCGCAGGGGTGGGCAGGTGCTCCAGAGGCTGCTGCAGCGAGAAGCTCAGTGCTTGGCAAAATTATTTCCCCAGGGGCTGGGGATCCCCAGTCACAGAGGTTTACCGGAGGAGACTGGCTATGTTTTCTCTGGCTGGTTTGTTTGGGTGAAATTCTATGACTCTGGCTCCTGGATTCCCCACTTACAGAGCAATTTCAGCATTTTCCTGGCCAGAAAAAGAGAACATGGAGAAACTTCAACTGAATTCTAAGAAAATTTGGCTCAACAAAGATACCATCGACTCATTGCCCGCTTCCTGCTAATCTAACCATTTTCAAATTCCCCTTCGCAATTACTGCAATCAAATTATTATCAATCACACTATCAATTGCTTGCCCCGCTCTAGGATGTAGGTTAAATATTCTCGTGTTGGTGGGATGCTACATCCTAGATTTCCATTGAAATCTAATGACTTTCATCTTCAAAGAATCCATTAGCAGGAGGCTGCGCCCCCACCCTTGCTGGTTTATTACAGTGCTCCCTACATTTGCGTTCTGAAAATTAACACCCTGCTCAGGGTGGACCCCAGGGAGATGCTTTTCAAGGGGCAACGTTACCAGAGTGCCCACTCGTGCAGGATGGCGGCCCTCGCCCCACCTTGGGAGCTTGTACCTGGCCCTGGCGGGATGCAGGCAGGATGCAGGCCCATGTCTGTGCCTGCACTGGCCCCAGCCATGTGCGCCAAACAGCTACAGAGAGAGGCCTCAGCGATCAGCACAGGAAAGGACACCGGGTCGTGGGCGGGCACTTCTGAGGGGAATACTGGCACGTTCCAAAGCATTTTTGTATGTCTAATGCTTCCACCGATTTCTCCACCACTCTCTGAACACTCATTTAACATCTATAGAATATCTGCCGTGTGCCAGGCACTAGGGACACAGAGTCGGCTGGACAGGAATCCTCCCTGGCACCCCATCTGCATGAGTTTCCCAGTCCAGGGGGAGAGGCAGCCCATAAACTAGCAAGCCCACATGTAAAACATTCACAGATTCGGATCAGAGCCCCCAAAGGGCAAGAAGGGAAGCCTGGGGTGGAGAAATACAGAAGGGACACAATAAGGGTAGGATGGGCAGAGAACGGGTGCCGATTTAGGCCTGAGAAGCAGGTGTCTGGCAGGAGGTGTGCGAGGTTACTGGGCAGATGCCTGTGACGGATAGAGGAGGAGAGAGCAGGAGGCGGGGAGAGGACCCTCAGCCCGTGATGCCCATGTGGGTCCGACATCCTTGGAAGGACAGCGGGAGAGAAGTGGCTGAGATCGCAGCCTCTGCGGGTTTCTGAGACAGTCTCAGCCAGGTTAACGGGCGGGCCTGGAGGAGCCCAGGGTGCTCAACCGCAGGCCTCCCGCAACCCGGGGAGGCACAGCCTCCACTCCAAGGCTGCAGCGGGTCCCACAGCGTATGTAGCACTAGAATGTCCCTGGAGGAGGGAGCTGAACGAGGCAGCTCTGTGGCCACCAGAGCTCACCCACTGGCCACACACATCCATTTCTCTGTGCACGTTGCCAGGCCAGCTTCTCCGTGACACTTGGCAGAGGGAAGGTAGATGAGTGAACCGAGGTCCCCGTGGCTGCAGTCAGTCTCAGGGCCACAGAGGGGCTCTTCTTCTTCCCCCTGCGCTCTCCTTTCAAAACCCTCTCCATCCCGGCAGGTGGTAGAGACTTGCTGTGACTCCCCCTTCATGCTGAGGGGTCTGGGCCCTTGGTGAGCATGCACTTCCCACCCGGGGTTGCTGCACGTGTCCGCTCACAGTTACAATGTGTCAAGGTCTTTTAAAATATTTTTAATATCACTACTTACCATTTTAAATATATGGGCTATAGTTATAATAACTGACTTAATGTCTGTCTGCTAATTTTAACTTCCATGTAGGTTTCATTTGATTGATTTATCTCCTTATGATGATTATTTTCGTGCTTTTTTTACATGCCTGATAATTTTTGATTGGATATCAAACACTGTGAAATTTTACTTTATCGTATGATGGATATTTTTGTATTCCTAAAAACATTTTTTTAAATTTATCTTTATTGTTGAAAATATCATAGTGTTCCCCCTTTTGTCCCCCATTGATCCCCTCCACGAGGCACCCACCCCACCCCCGGGCCTTCCCCACACTATTGTCTGTGTCCATGGGTTATGCATTTATGCATATAACTTTTTTGATTTATCTCTCCCCACCCACTCCCCCACCCCCACCTTCCCTCTGAGCTCCCTCAATCTGTTCCATGCTTCTGTGTCTCTGGATCTATTTTGTTTATCAGTTTCTTTTGTTCATTAAATTCCACATATGAGTGAGATCATGTGGTACTTGTCTTTCTCTGCCTGGCTTATTTCACTTAGCATAATACTCTCCAGGTCCCTCCATACTGTCCCAAAGGGTATGAGATCCTTCTTTACAGCTGCGTAGTATTCCATGGTGTGAATGTCCCACAGCTTTTTATCCACTCATCCACTGATGGGCACTTGGGCTGCTTTCAGATCTTAGTTATTGTAAATTGTGCTGCTAGGAACATAGGGGTGCTATTTTTGAGCTAAGTAACTTGGAAACAGTTTGATAGTTTGGGGTCTTGCTTTTAAGACTTGTTAGGTAAGACCAGAGCAATGTTCAGTCTAAGGCTGATTCAAGACCTTCTGTGTATTCTACCCGGTGCCCCATTCATGGAGGCTTTTCATTACGGCCAGTGGGAACAAGCACTGTTCTCAGCCCTGGGTGACCATAGGGTACTGTTCCCTACAGCCCTTTCAGAAGGTCCTATCTTCAGCCTTGGCCAGTTTCATCGCACACCCGTGCAATTCTGTTCTGCGCTGAATACTTGAGGGGGAGGTGTCTTTCTATAGATCTCTGGAGTTTTCTCTCTAAGCAGCTCTCTCTCCAGTGCTCTATCCTGAAAACTCTAGCTGCCTTTGTCGTCCCAGACTCTCAACTCTGCCTTCTCAACTCAGGGGTCCACCTGACTTCTCCCCCCCGTGCCATGGCCTGGACGCTCTCTCAATGTCGTAAGCTGGGCAATCAGAGGACTCATATCATCTCACTCCCATTTCTCAGGGGTCTTTCTTCATTGCCTGAAGTCCAGTGTCTTACAAATCCTCATTTAATATATTTTTTCCATTTTTTTGGTTGTTCCATGCAAAAGAGCAAATCCAAAACTCGCTACTCTATCTAGGTCTGTTCCTCCAGAGTCGCCTCTGTTGTAGACATTAAGCAGCAGCCTTATTGGCTGCCTGACGATTTCGCCTCTAGGGACACCGAGTTCTGTGACTCACCTTCTCAATTCCCGGCAGGTCAAGCCACCACGCTGCCCTTCTGACCTTGCAAGTCATTATGATAATTGTAGCCCCTGGCTTCTGCTACTTCAGGAGCCCACCGCCCCATGGCTATTAGCAAGCCCAGGTCTTCAGCATCCTTGGTCTGCAGAGGAGAGTGTCCGCCGGGTGTCTTAGCGACGCTGGTGTCCCCGTCTCTCACCAGTGTATTCCTGATGTCATTGGTGATGGCGTATCCTCTGGGCCCCCCAGTGGAACACAGTTCGCCGGCGAGCCTTGTGGCCTCATATAATGGTGCGTGTCCATTTCCTCAGCCCTTCCCTTCCTCTGCCGGCTCCCAGGGCCACTCAGGCGCTTCCACTTCACCTCAGCACCAGCCATTGCTTTCCCCAGGCTGCTAAACGCCTCCCTAGGAGCGAGTTTGCCCCATCTCCTGGGATGTTTGCCTCGGTCTTAAATCCTGGGGCCCAACTCAATGAATTCTTCTTATTCAGTCTTATGTCCCGGTTCCCTTGCTCAAACACTCCAGAAATCCTATCCCAGCGGCACTCTCATGGCTCGGGCGGGTAAATGCTTGCTAACTCATGCAGCTCCTCCAGAATGCAATCTCTCTCCTTTCTATCAGGCCCAGCATGTCCCCAGCGGGTTTATACTGGGATGGTGTTAATATATTTATACAGAAATTGAAGCACATCAGACATAATAGAGGTAGGCAAATCCCGAGTGTACAATTGGCTCGGTTTTCATGAATGAACATGCCCGGCCAGCCAGCGCTCTGATCAGGAACCAGAACATGGCCAGCAGCCCCTCCTCGTGGTCCTTCCCTTCACTGTCACCCTCCCAAAGACGAGCGGGAGCCTGACTTCTGCAGGTGGATGAACCTCATCCGGTTCAGACTTTGTGTAAGTGGAATCACACAGTAGGTCTCCCCTTGCCTGCCTCCTTGGCTCAGCGCTCTGTGAGTTTCATCCATGTTGGTGGTCCCCTGGTTCTCACTGCCCGGCAGGCCTCCACTGTATGATTGCATCACAGTGTGACTATCTCTTTTACTGTTAATGGACACTGGTTGCTTTCCAGTTCCGTGCTACTATGAACAGTGCTCTAGACACATCCTGTGCGTGTCTGGTGAACATATGAGCACATTTCTGTGGGGCGCACACCCAGGAGTGACTGCAGGTCCTAGGAAGGACGCAGTGGCATCAACCACACCTCCACTCTGAAACAAGCTTGTAAGTGGGCCTTTACTCCCCGCCCGAGGCCCCTGCAAGGGCTGCCACACAGTAGGTGATAGTCACCCCCTATTCTGCAGAAGAGCAGCAGGACCTTCCCCTCAGACCCTGTAAGGAGCGGCCTAGTGGGTCCTATGAACATCCCCCATCACCCGCCAGTCTCTGTGAGGAGTAAATGTTTGAGAGGAACCTGGGGAAGTGAGAAAACCATCAGCTGTGAGAGTGTCACCTAGACAGGGAGTGCCCTGTGACTCGCAGGGGGAGGGGAAGGGATGTGGCTCAGAAAGCCCACCAGCTGCCAAGCCAGGGAGCTGCACAAGAGACGGGGTGTAGGGACTGGCCTGACAGCTGGAGTTTGTGAGCCCCATCCCACCCCGCTCCTGACGGGATGAGCAGAGACAAGAACCAGCCTGGGAGAGTGGACTTGGGAGTCAGGGACACAGGTCTTAGCCCCGGCGCTAAGGACTGGAGTGCAAGCAGCTTGAGAAATGGCCTGGGGAAGCACTGGAGGGCGTGGGGAGATGGGAGAGGCCTGGGAAGGGAGCCCACATGGATGCGGGATGCGCTCATGAGCGGGTTGCTGCTGTGGGCATCGGGCTCAGCGCCACTGAGGACCACATCACCCGCACCCCTGTCCCACCTGAGGGCAAGGAAGCCGGGCATTTACCCACCAACTCCTGCCTGTCTTTGGCTGAGGGCTGCTCAACCAAAATACTAGTATCATTGGTACAGGAGCAGATATATAGCAAAACCTAGTCAGAGGACGTGTGATAGGGCAAGCTGTACTCAATGTCAAATACACTGGCCGAAAATTCAAAGCGAGTGTTACAATAAAAGCTTGGGAAGCATCATGCCACGTTTCATTTTAACAAACAGAGTGCTTTCCCTTCTAGGAGAGACGGAGCTACTAATAACCCTACAAGGTAAAGGCTCTCACTCCCCTTCTTACAAGGAAAAGAAAAAAACTGAGGCAAAACCAGAGATAAAAGTCAGATGGGCCTGGGTACCCCGAGTGGGGGCCAAGAGGGCAGTGTGGGCCGGAGCCTGGGCTCAACGCCTTCTGCTCTCAAGACAAACTGCAAAGGTAAAGGGACTCGCCCTCTCGGGGCAGTGCTGGCGCATCCTCTCAGGTCGGAATTAAAACGTATCTGCCTCGTGAGTCCAACCAGGGCCTCTCTCCATCCACCCCCTGCCTCCCCCACCCTGGGTCCTGACACCCACTGGAGTGGCAACTCTTTCGAGGAAGCTAAAAATTGCTTTATTTTTTGCCACTAATTTGCCAACAAGCTCAGCCATCAGTCCAGTTGGCCAGAATGAAATTCTATAATTATACAAAAGCCTGGGTCGGCGACCTCCTGATTGCAATATCTTGTCTCTTTTGTCCCTCCCTCCCACTACCTCGCCCATGGGACGAAATTGCTTCGGCCTCTCGGCAGCCTCCCGAATGAGGCGGTATTGGAAGCTAGTGAGGCGTGGCCCGGTGGAGGTGTTCATAGCTCTGCGATAATTTACCCATTTTCATTTTGTTTGATTTCATTAACACCTGGGTCTCGGGGGAGAGCCCCATCGGGAAGGGGAAAAGCAAATGATTTCCGCCGAGATGGAGCGCTCATCCCTGCTGGCCCTGCGGCGGGGGGTGAGGTGCCCAGAGCGTCGCCCAGCCCACCCTGGCCATGAGGGCGTCGGTCGGCGCCCTGTACGCGCAGGGGGAGGGCAGACCTGCCTCGGCGGCTGCGGGGCGGGGCGGGGGCCGTGCAGCACCACCTGCCGTATCTGACGCGTGAGCACCCGGGAAGGGGCGAAGCGGCCGTGATGGTCGTCCTCTGGCACCAGCCCCTCCTCCACTTTTCTTCTCCATCTCCTTCATCATCAGGCCTCGTCCTGCCATCTCAGCAAACAGAGCCCGGCCCCAGAGTGACCCTGAGGTGCTTGCGGGGGGTGTTCCTGGGGTGGGGACCACAAGGTCCCCAGGCCTGGAACCCTACAGGGAGATTTTGACCCAATACAAGCCACGTGGCTGACATGCATGGCAAACTCCTTCTCAGTGGCCTCGGCATCTGGACGATGTGGGGACGTCCAAGTGACAGGGAAAACACTCCACTGACCGATGGCAACCAGATGGTGGAAAACACTGACTCTTCCTGTTTATCCCTCCAGTTCCCTAGGAAACACCCAGAGAGGCCAGGGCTGGGCAGCAAAAGCCACCCCATTTTGACCCATGACAATAAGCAGACAGGTGGAAACCTTAGTTTAGGGTGGGAGGGTTTCCCAGACGCCCCTCAGATCAACAAGGAGCATCGCAGGAGGTTGATCATCCTAGAAAGGCAAGTCCTTCCATTCTTAATAAGAACATGACGACTGACATGGAAGCAGACGGACGAGTGTCACAGGGATGGAGGAGGGTGGGTGGAGGGGGAGAGAGTAACCAAAGAACTTATACGCACATATGCACAACCCAAGGACACGGACAGTGGTGGGGAGAGGGGCTGGAGAGGGGGAGTGGAGTAGAATGGGTCATTGGGGAGAAAAAGGGACATCTGTAATATTTTGAACAAAAAAATTAATTTATTAATTTTTTAAAAGAATGCAGCTGGCACTCATTGAGTGCTTGCTGTGTGCACTGCTCTAAGCACCGGTCATGTATTAACTCATTTCATCTTCGTGGGGCTGCTCTCACTGTCCCCATTTTATCGATGAGAAAACTTAGACAGCAAAAGATTAAGACTCAGCAAAAGCGGCTGAGTCCACCCTGGTTGGCCTGACCCTAGAGTCCACTTCTCCAGCTGTTGGAGATCTCTGGCCATTACAAAGCTTCATTGTCTTGCACTAAAATCTCCTGGAACTCATGCCCTTCGGTCCTGGTTCTGCATTTAGGGGGTCTCTCTGCTGAAGTTGGATCCCCTCCAGGGAGACAACCCAGCAGGTAGGTGCCCTCGGGTCTGAGTGCCCCGCCTGGCACCTCAGCTCCAGACTGAAACTGCGAGTAACCGTGGCTCACAGGCCATGAGGTAAGGAGCCCTCTCCACCCTGGCCATCCTCCTCTGGGTCTCCCCAGCCTGGGAAAGGCCCCCCTCAACCTGCTAACAGGAGCCCCAGACAAGCTCTGCTGAGGGCAGGGGAGAACATTATGCTCAGTCTCTAATCGGGAATTCGTGGTGACACCGTCCTCAAACTCCCATGTGCTCAGGATGCTCTAGGTCAACACGCAGACTCCCGGGCTCCACACCTGACACTCAGCACGAGGAGGACATGGTGAACCCAAGAGCCTGCGTGTGTGATGAGAGCCACAAGGGGTTTCTAAGTGATAAAGGTGGGGGCTGGGGCGGTGGCCATCAACTCTACTTTGAGAAACCCAGCCTGAGGTCCCAGCCCTCCGTGGTCACCCACCCACAAGCGACGGTCCATTCAAATCTCCAAGTGTTCCCTCTGCACCCGGGAGACCCCACCTCCAGCCCTACTCACACCTCCTGCTTGGCAGCTGAGGCCCCTAGCCCAGGGCCATCAGGGAGCCATTGAGAAGGGTCAGTGGTCACTGGGCTTTCTCGACAAAGCCACTCCACCTCCGCCCCAGCCCCTCTTCACTCCCACCACACTCATTCCCACTCAGGCCTGGGCACCAGCTCCTCTCTTGCCCGGATCTCTCTGTGGTTGGCTCCCCCTCCCCACCACCCGCCCACTGAGGCCTTCTCTGTCCATCCCATCCAAGGCTCACCCTTCCCGGCCCTCTCCACGAGGGGACTCTGCTCCGTTTCCCCCCAGCACTGATATGTCCTGGCTGTTGTCTGTCTCCGTCATCAAGGAAGCCTGAGTCTCTTGTTCCTCTCTGTGCCTCAGTTTCCCTATCTGTAAACCGAGGGGGATAATTTCACTTCACAAGTTAAATTGGGCTAATCAAAGGAGTTAACATATACAGAACCCTCAGAACAGTGCGTGGCTCCACGGCAAGCACCGAGGAAGGATGGTGTTTGTCACTGTATCACTCCCTGCTTTGTTCTCAGCGCCTGGAACTGCGCCTCGTTCAGAGCAGGCACCCCCTACATAGTTTGAATGAATATACAAGGCGAAGGCTGAGCCACGACACAGAGCATCTGGAAGTCCCCTCCTGCCTGCTCCCCCAGACCCAGGCACCCCTTCCTCATGGGCTACAATTACCCAATAACAAGAAACCCGGCCCCTGAGGACTCGGCACAGCACATTTTCCAAAGATGAAAAGCTCATTAGTTAATAACTACATAGCAATATCTAAAATTTTGATTGCATTGTGAGGCTGGGTGCCTTCCCCATTCACCAATAATGACAGGCCACTTAAAAAATAAATAACACGTATAATTTAAGCAACTAAAACAAATAGTAGTATTTGGCTTTCCCTGGGAAAATATTTTCACTATCTCCTTGAGGCGTCCCCATGGGTGCCCCTTCCTTGGCCTCCCCTGCTGAGATGCCTTCTCAGCAGGCGGCCGGGGAGTGGAGCGCAGATCAAAGATCGCGGCAGGGAGGAGACCTCCCCCACAGGCTGCCTGGAGGCTGAGGTCGTTATGAGCAGAGCTGGGAAGGGAGAAACTACTTCCTCCCTCCACAACTAGCCCCACTCTCCTTCATGGCGCCCTCTCCCCCCAGGGTTACAAAGTCAAATGCCTACAGGGGCAAGCAGGCAATGTACATGGGCAAATCCATGTGGGCGTATGGGGCAATAGGGACTGGTGGGGCTTATGGTAAATTGAAGAGCAAATGTTCTTCCCACAGGGGTCAAACCTGGCTAATGGTTGCTATGCAGGAATGGAGGAATGGAGGCCCAGTTTTGCAAAATCTCCTGACATTTCAAAAGAAGCCATCAATTTGGATTTAAAATGTTGGCCCTTTTCCTGACCTCAGCGATCCTGCATTCTGGGCCTTTCATGTCTTTTCATCTCTTACTTCTCAACACTTCACTCATCCTGCTCTGGGCCATGCTGGCCTCCTAACTATTTGAGGACCATGCCAGACACACTCATACCCCAGGACATTTGCACCAACTACTCCTTCTGCCCAGATCATTCTCCCAGATACACTCGCCATTTGGGAGGCCATTGTGGCTGGAGCGCAGAACGTGAGGGGGTATATGGCAGGGAAGGAAGTCAGAGAGAAACCAGGGCAGCCAAATTATGGATGGGGGGGGCAGAGGGCTTAAAATTGTACAGGGATATTTCTGCTCATTGCCAAGTTTAGGGGTTGTTACTAGCATTTAGAACAGGGGTGGAGAATGTCCGGCCCACAGGTCATATATGGCCAGTGAAATCATTTGCTCTGGCCCTGCCAAGGCAACCGCAGGTGGGACTCGAAATTCAATAAATCTAGAAGCTCTTTTCATAGTTAATTTTTAAGTTGATAATTTTGTATGATGTTATAAATATCCAAATGGCCCTTGGCAGAAAAAATGTTAGACCTCCTGCAATGAGCAGACAGCCCTCCACACAAAGAATCACCCACCGAACATCAGGGCAGGTGAAAACCTAGTTGTAATGTCTGGAGCCTAGAATCTAACTTTATTTCACATTTAATGACCTCTTCATCCCTGAGATATAACTATTGTGGTTTCCATTTTGCAGATGGGGAAACAGAGGGCAGAGGAGGCCCACAGAGGCTGAGATCCCACATGCTGCCAGGTGTGCACTCTGCCTGGAAAGACCTCAGTGAAAGCTCTGTATGGCCTGTAACAGGAAGCCTGGCACACGGCAGAGGCCTGCGGCAGCATCTGTCACCAAATGAGACCCTTGGGGCTCCCGGGGTATCTCCCCACCATTCCTGGCTTCTGAGCATAAGGAGGACCAGGGCCCTGGCAAGGCGCACTCTCAGAGTTTGGATCAAGTGGAATTTGAATCAGAAAGTTCCCCAGAGACGCAAATGAAGCGTGGGCTGAAATGTCCCTGAGAGGCAGGTGAACTCATGGGCACGGCAGCTGATTCACTGAGCACAAGGCGGCGCTGAACAAATTAGGAGAAAACAGGCCTGCTCATGGGAGCGGCAAACGGGAGAACTTCCCGCCGCCGGCACTGCTGTTACTGTGCCCCCAGTTCTGAGAAAAGGGTTCCCATGGGCCAGTCCTGGGGCTGGGGGATGGAGGCCCCGCAGGGGACAGGAGTGGTATGAGGGATGTGACAAAACTTTCCCTGGCCCCACACCCCAGGCTCCAGGCCTCATTTGGAAGTTCTTCCTGGTGTGTAGCTGTTTCCCTCTCCCTTCCCCCAACATGCCCTGGCCGGAGGGGGGGGCAGACCAGCGTCTTATGGGGCACTCATGCCAGAGCACCCTCTGAGGTGCCACATGATGTCCCCAAAGCTAAAATATATGCAGGGAGAGCCCTGGGATTGACGGGTGGAATGCAGAGTCAGGTGGGAAGCGAGACTGCCTGAGCGGACCAGACCCTTACACTGCTCATTCATTCATTTATTCATGGTTCATTCATTCACATGGCTGATCAGCCCTGGTCCCACAGGAGGCAGGGGAAGGCTTCTGTGTTCACCAGCCCCTCATCCCACCCAGCACGGTGGGGACTCAGAGGCAAGGGAGGGGAGGGAAGAGGGGAGGGGGAGGGGAGGGGAAGGGAAAGGGGGGAGGGGGGAGGGGAAGGGAGAGGGTAGGGGAGAGGGGAGAGGGGGGAGGAGAGGGGAGGGGAGGGGAGGGGAGGGGAGGGGAGGGGAGAGGAGAGGAAAGGAAAGGAGAGGGGGAGGGGAGGGGGGAGGGGAGTCCAGACAGTCCTCAGCCTGTGCTCAAAGTGTGGACCTGCCTTTTCAAGCTGTGTGGCTTCGGCAAACCCACATCTGGCATCTGGAACCTTGGCCTCCTCACCTGTGAGATGAGTTGTAATCAAATCTGCCTCATAGGGATTTTTCGAAGATTAAATGAAATAATGCAAGCAAGGTGTCCTAAAACATCTGGCCTATGGTCAGTACTCAAAATCAAGGTTGTTGTTTGTTGCTAGCTATTATTACTATTATTTCCACTCCCTTCCCTAACAGGTCCCCAGCCTGTGCCCAGGCCCATTTTACACTGTCTCACACACATTTCATGCCCCAGGGCCTTTGCTCAGGCTTTCTTTATCACCTGGAATGTGCCCCCTTCTCCACTCCCCAGTCCAGCCCACTCCTCACCTCCTCCAGGAAGCCCTGAGCACAGCTGCAGCCTGTATCCCCCCCACATGCAGTCGTGCTCCGGCATTCACCGGGGCTGCGCCTCATCACCTCTCAGGGTGCTCACGTCCTCTGCCCAGCGGCGGGAGGCTCTTTGGCCAGGCTTACGCTCTCCCCTCGGCATAACCTCGCCTCGCCTTGCGCAGGTGTGCTCCTGGCTATCTGATGAGGTTTGTTCCAGAAAACACCAAGTGCCATCCTCTAAGACAGTGATTCTCAACTGGGGGTGATTTTGCACCCCCAAGAGGCATTGATTGTCACAACTGGAGCACATGGGGAGGGAGGTTGCTACTGGTATCTCCTGGGTGGCAGCCAGGGAGGATGCTAAACACCCCAAGTGCACAGGACACATCGCCCACAGTACAGACTTATCTGACTCCAGATGTGCAGGGGCCGAGGGAGAGCAGCCCTGCTTCCCGGGACACCTGTTCCCCAGACAGCTGAGCTCTCCGGTTCCGGGTAATTCGGGTCGCAGGGCCGCACAAACCCCGGCTGCGCTGGCGGCGGTCACCGCCTCCAGCACCTGGAGCCCTGCCCGCACCGCCCCTTGTCAGAGCATCCCCAGTCCCTGCGGATTTGTTTGAAGCAATTGACCTGTGACTAAGGCCAGCTGAGCTCGCCTTGTTCCTGCGGAGCAGGGACAATACCCCATTAACCAGGAGGCCAGGTCCCCGCTCAGCACCGAGCAAGGACTGGAGAGGGAGAGGAGGGCAACAGGGCCGGGCAGTCCCGGGGTGGGAGGGCAGGGGCCCTGGTGCTCATAATCAGGACCACACAAATATCACTATCTCCTCCTAGATGCCCTGTACGGAGGACTCATGCTCTACTCGCATCCCTCATGAGATGCCTCCTCCTGCCAACCTCCTGATTATCTCTGGTTGTTCTCAGGCCAACCAGATAAGGAAACTGAGGCTGAGAGAGATCAGGGGGTATTCCCAAGGTCACTCCCCAGCAGTGAAAAGTACAGATGGGGAGCTGGTGACCTGCAGGGGTCCCAGAACCCTGCGGAACCTCAGGAAACCGGGCCACACCCCCTCCCAGCCTCTGACACTAACCTGCCACGAGGCTCCGCCCCTGCCACCAGTGATGGGACCGAGAGAGGGCCTGACCCAAGATGAGCCAATCAGAACGTCTCTCCGAGAAACTGTAAATTAAGACAGAGCTTGGACCTGATCATAGTCGTGGGCTGGGGAAGATAAAGGCCCTGAGGGAGCAGCACCTTTGTCTGGTCGGGGTGTTCAAAGCCAAGGGCAGGTGGAAGTGAGAGAGGGACAGACAAACTTCCAGGCATGTCAGAGGCACTTAGCCTGCGGAGAGGCGGGAACTGTCCTGCGGGGAGCAGCTGAGCAGCCATGCAGCCCTGGAGACAGCGCCCCACTTCCTGAGTCTTGCTTCCAAAAGGATCCTGAATCTCAAAGTTAGGACGTTTTTCTCTCTTTGCAGCTAAACATGAAGCTGGCAAACTTTTCCTAGGAAGGGCCAGAGAGTAAATGTTTTCAGCTTTGAGGGCTGTGCAGTCTGCGTCCCAAACACTCAGCTCCGCCGTTGCAGCAGGAGAACAGTGTGACAATAGGGACACAGGAGTGTGGCTGGGTTTCACTAAAGCTTTAAATTACAAAATGCACAGCGGGCAGAATTGGGCCCACGGCCAGTAGTTTGCTGATCCTGGTCCAAATAAAGCCTGGGTCCAGTGTCCAGCATTTGTCTACAGCACAGTTCTTGTGTCTCCAGAGATGGCCCAGCCATTTACCCAACTGTCTGGCCAAGATTTTGGCGTAGCCAGTCAATACCCCACCCCTGCCCCCGGGCACTGGCCTCTAGACCCGAGGCTGTTTCTATGAAGTCTTGCCAGACAGCACACAGTGCTGATGGATGGGGACCCAGCCTCTCAGCCTCAGGGTCTGAGACGCGTGCTCCACCCTGTAACTTCTTGGTTCCTCCCTGTCATTGGCTGCTTTCGCTTCCCGGCTCACCTCTCCCTGTGGGTACTTCCTGGGAGCCCCTCTCAAATAGCCCCCTTGCACTGGAACGCTGCCCTCAGGATCTTCTAGCCCAAATCCAGACACCCAGGAATCATCGATGACTCCTCTCCTTCCCTCTCCCCCCACACTCAAACTGGTAGCAAATCTGCCCTTCCTTCAAAACTCGGAGAATCCAGCCACATCTCACCCTTGCTACTGTGCTTTCCCCTTGGTCATCGCTGGGACCCTTACAGTCCTTTCTCCACAGACACAGCAACCAAACAAAACCAAAGCTGAGCCAAGTCCTGCCTCTGCAAAGGGCTTCTCATCCCATTTAGAATGAAATACCAAGTCCTCAGTCTGGTCTATAAAGCCTACAAGATCTGGCTCCTGACCACCTCTCTCACCTTTCCTCATAACTCTGTCCCTCTCCCTCATTCTGCTCCATAACCCTGGTCTCTTCACTACTCTTTGAACATCCCACACATATTGCTGCCTCAGGGCCTTTGCACTGACTGTTGCACTGGCTTAGACCACTGTTCCCTGAAATATCTACATGGTTCCTCCTCTCACTACATTCAAGTCTCTACTCAAACTTCACACAATTCGTGAGGTCTTCACTGTCTGTCTTTACTTAAAATAGGTCCCTACTCTGACCCCTCTTCTTGTCCACCCCTTTATTGTGCCACTGATAATATATTACGTGTGTATTTGCTTATTTGACTTTGTGCGGTCTCTCCCGACTAGGACGCAATCTGCTTTGGCCTGTGCCAGCATGCAGTAGTGATGCAATAAGTATTGATTAGCCAAAGGGAAAAGGTGTTAGGCTGCCTGGGTTCTGCCATGGACCAGCCGTTTGACCACAGGCAAGTCATTTTCCTTCCCTGTGTCTCAGTTTCTCATCTATAGAACAGGAATAAATAAGAAAACAATAATAATACATATCTAATGGGATGGCTGTGGGGATCAGGTAAGACAATCCTGGTAGTCCTTAAAGTCCTTAAAAAATGGCAGTTATGTTTATCATTGGGATGATAGATGGGGCCTCAATTTCCCCATCTGTCAAATGGGGCTATCGCAAGAATTAAGTGAGAGGATGAATGTAAATCGCTTGGCACATAGTCCTCTATGAAACATTAGTGATTGCTTTTATAGATATGCACACACACACATGCCCATGCCCAGGCCAGGGAGTGCCGTCCATTCCTGCGCTCCCTCAGCAGATTCCCCCGGGGCCTGGAATTAGCATGAATGTAAAACCTCGAAGTCAATAGCTGAAGAAGGATGGCCCCAGTTCAGCCACTTCCACACTCATTGCCTCTGAGCTGATGCCAGCACATTCTTTCTGGGAGTTTTCTCTTCCCGCACAGCCTGCAGCCCCGTCGGCAGCAGACAGGCAGCCTGGCGTCCCTGTAAAAGCCCCGCGCAGGCCTCAGAACCCCGGCCCCCCTCCGGAGCCAGACCACCGGGCTAAGCAGCCCCCGCGCCTGTGTGATGTTGTTCTTTATTAGGCGTCATTAGGTACACAGTGATTATAATAATTATGTGCGCTGCTCGGGCGACCATCCTCAGCAACAAGCACTGCTATTCAGAAGTCATAATTGCTGCATCGGGACTTCAAATGAAGGCTAATTCAATGTCAGCCCCCCCAGCCCTCTACATAATCTCCATACCCAAAATGCCCCATTCTTGATTAATCTATAGAACCCAAAACTAAGAATTTGGTCTACAGGAGAGCTTGACGGCCTGTGGGATTAAGAGGAAACATGAGGATGTTTGGAGGATAACTTGTGGGGTGTTGAATCATTTTTAAAGAATTTGGAGAAAGGGGGTGGCTGAAGAACCGGGGCTGGCATCAGGAGATGGGGTTCAAACCCTGCTCGTTTGGAGGCCTTGCTGTGCTGTTGGGCAGGTCATCTCCTTCCCCAGCTGTGAGGTTGGAGGGTTTGACTTAGAGCAGTCATGGGGGCTTTCCTTCTAGTGACATCTTCTAGGGGAGCAAGAAATAGGAGACACGCAAGCACAGCTGCTTTGATAAAACTGAAACAAGAGGGTCCTCAGACCTCTGCCCTATCCCCCATCCGAGCAGCTTCTCGGATACGGCTGTGGGCCTTCAGGTTCCTGGTGGTGTCGACGCTTCCTCAAGCGCTGGCTTTCAATCTTGGCCCCACATTGGAATCAGTGGGGAAATTTAAAAACTGCTGATGCCCAGGTCCTACTCTCGAGGTTCGGGTTTCATTGGTCTGGGATGCGGCCTGGACACCATGGCTTTTACAATTTCCCCAGGTTACCCTAAAACGCAGTCAGATTTGAGAAGCATTGCTCTGTAGGCTGATATCTGAACAGTCAAAGGGTCTCTGATCATGCCCAATCTGGCACAAGGCCTTCCCCAACACTTTCAATTTCCAAATGAAAGTGTTGAATGCAACGGCCACCAAGGGCCTCCCAGTTACCGGTTTCCTCAGGTTGGGATCACTGAGCTAAAGCAAGGCTGCTTGTGTCTTCTTTCTCTGCCATATGATATTTGTATCCACTCCTATGTGTGCAGGCCCTGCTCCCATAGAGCAAAAAACATAAGGGAAAATAAAACTAAAATCTCCTTGCCCTCAAAGTACTTTAGGAGCCAATAGGAAACCATTTGTTGGAAATGAAAGGGTTAAACGACAACACAGACACTCACACAAGCCACTGATGTTCAACTTCTCCAAAGGTAAATAGCAGTTCTTGTCATTGTTGTAGCAAATACAACATTTCCCAGGTGGGTTGGGCAGAACACTAATCCCCAAAGAAAGTGCTCAGTAAAAACATGGACACAGCTGCTGCTCCTGAGTGCACGAGCCATGTGAGCCTCTGCGAGGCCAAGAGGAAAAATAACTATCTGCATTGCACCCACCACACGCCAGGCACTGCTCTAAGTACTTCACATGTATTATCTCATTTAATCCTCAATGTAACCTTACCCATTGGGAAATGCTGTTATTCTCATTTTTCAGATGATGCAACTGAGGCAAGTTTCCCTAAGTTCCTTACCGTAGCTGGAATATGGTAAAGAACTCACTGTAGGAGTCTCCTCCTGTTCTCACATTCTTCCCTTAACACGTCACCAGCCTGAACTCCTGTCCTGAAAACCTGGAGGAGGGGCTGCTTAAAATCTGGGACCCAGACATTTCTGTCAGGGTCTCCTGAAGATCCTTGAACAATAGATGTGCTGTGCATGTGCAGAGCAAGACTCTGCAAGGGGAGCTGAGAGCTGCAGCTGAGGGCTACGGCTGAATCTCAAGCTTAGACGGTGTGGGGAGGTCTTGCTCAGCCAGTGAAAGGACCTCCTCAGAGCGCCTCAGGTGTACAGCTAAGAAACCAGAAGTCTATGCGTTAGAAGAACGGACCACATTCTAAATAAGGACCACGGCCTAAGTCAGAGGACAAAGCCTAAACAGACCTATTTTAACAAAAAATAAAATCCAGCCTTACAGAATCAAGAGAATCCACCCAAAATAAGCAGGAGGTGGGAAATAATAGAAGCGAGTCCAGAAGTCAGTAAAATAAATGGGTAATATAGCAAAACAAAAGTTGGTACTTTGAAAAATAATAATAATACAATTGATAAACCTTGACAAGAGTAATTAAGAAATAAGAGACAAAACATAAATTACAGATGTCAGTAATGGAAAGGGAACAGGACTGTGAATCCTATAGACATTGAATGAATAATAAAGGAATAAACGTGTTGTGCCAATAAATTCAACAACTTAGATAAAATTCAGACATTTCTTGAAAAATTAAAGATATCCAAAATGACACAAAATGAAACAGAAAGTGTTAGTAGCCTTTTGCCTTTGAAACAAATTAAATTCATTTCCAGAAAGAAAACTGCAGGCCCAGATGATGTCAATAGCAAATTCTCTTAAACACTTAGGGAAGAAAAATAGTCCCAATCTTACACAAAATCTTCCAGGACACATAGGTAGAAGAACTATTTCCCAGAATGTTTTATGAAGCCAATATTACCCTAATATCAAAACCAGACACCGGAGGAGTGACGTCACCAAGAATGGCAGAGTAGGGAATTCCAAAATTCCACCCTCCACTAAAGCAACAATGAAGCTGCCAGAAGTGCCAGAATCAACCACCTCAGAGCTCTGGATTGTAATCAAAAACGTTAAGTAAATAGGGAAATGCTTAATAAAGGAGTAAGCTGCTGAATCTTGGTATGGAAACAGAGAGGCGGTTTAACATACCCACCAACCGTCCTCCACCTACCAACTCAGCAGTGGCCGTGGGAACACCAGCCCACATTCCTGATGTGCCTTCCTGGTGACAGAAAGGGAAATGCAGGACCTCGTTTTCAAAGAACTGTGGCTGTGAGTAGTCATCTGTTCTGTGGCTCCTGAGGAATCATCTCAGAGGCTTGCCTTTATTTTGCATATCTCACAATTTTCTCAGGGTGGCACCTGCCAAAAGCATTTAAAGAGACATATACCATCTACAGTCACCTAGGGCAAGGGACAACCAGACAGGAAAAATGGCAGGCAACCCAAAAAGTCTGTGAAGACAGAAGCTCGGGAAGGAGATAGGAGATAGGTGGTGGAATATGGACTTTAAAAGTTTTCTGCATACCCCAACCAGTGTGGCTCAGTGGTTGAGTGTCAACCCACGAACCAGGAGGTCACTGGTTAGATTCCCAATCAGAGCACATGCCCGGGTTTAAAGCTCCATCCTCAGCCCGGCCAGGCGTGGCTCAGCGGTTGATCGTCGACCTGGGATCCAGGAGATTGGGGTTCGATTCCGGGTCAGGGCACATGCCCGGGTTGGCAGGCTCGATCAATGACTCATCATTGATGTTTCTATCTCTCTCTCTCCCTCTCCTTTCCTCTCTCTGAAATCAATAAAGATATATTTTAAAAAATAAAAAATAAAATAAAGCTCCATCCCCAGTAGGGGGCGTGCAGGAGCAGCCAATCGATGATGTTTCTCTCGTTGATGTTTCTCTCTCCCTATCCTTCTTCCTTCCTCTCTCTCTAAAAATCAATAAAAACTTATTTTTTGAAAAAAGGTTTTTTTACATATACTGGGGTGTCTAGAAGGCTACACACATGCCCAAGACTGGATGCATGTATGTAAAAGACCTGATAGGACTCTAAGCTTTTACTTCTGACTGACATTTAGGATCCATAAAAGCAGGAAATAATGTCTATGGCAGAGCTGTAAATGGAGCAAAAACAGGGAGAGGTTGGGTTTGGGGGTGTTCTGTTTGTTTGTTTGTATTCTGTTCCAAGTATTTAAGTATATCTATGTCAGATCACTACCTGACTACTAGTGTAATAAAACAGAGATTTCTGTTACTACACTGGGCAAAGACTATAATCTTAAAAAAAAAATTTTTTTTAAGTAACTAAACAAACGACTACAACCCACAACAAGCAGTGCCAATAAACTTAGGGGAGAGAGATTACCTGATTTCCAGAGTTATGCATTTTAATACTCAAAATGCCCAATTTCAACAAAATTGCCTGCAAAGAAACAAGTATGGCTGGCTGATTCACAGGGAATGAAGAAATTTACAGAAACTCCCCCTTGAGGAAGCACTTACTGGACAAAGACTTTAAATCAAGTGTCTTAAATATGCTCAGAGTCCAAGGAAACACAGACAAGCAAGTAAAGGAAACCAGGAGAATCATGTGTTAACAAATATACAGTATCAATAAACAGATTTAATTTTTTTTTTTTAAAGGAACTCAATAGAAATTCTGGAGCCAAAAAGCACAACTAAATAGGAAAGTTTGCTAGAGTGATTCAGTGATAATTTGAGCAGGAAGAAGAAAGACTCCATGAACTTGAAGATGCGTCAATAAAGATTATCCAGCCAGAGAAGCAGAAAGAGAAAAAGAATAAAGAAAAATGAACAGGGACGGAAGGACAGATCCGGAGAAGTCTACCAACTATTTCAAGAATTAAAACAAATCCTTCTCAAAATCTTCCAAAAACTTGAAGAAATGCATCTTAATTCATTTTATGTAGTCAGCTTACCCTGATACCAAAGTCAGACAAAAACAATATAAGAAGAAAATATACAGGCTATTATATATTATGACTATAGATGCAAAATTCCTTGATAAAATACTAGCAAACCAAATCCAGCAGTATACTTAAAGAACTATATATACCACAGCCACGTGGGACTTATCCCACTGGTGCAAGTGTGGTTCATCATTAAAAAATCAGTAGATATAATAGGCCACATTAATACAAAGAAAGAAAAAGAACACATAACCATCTCGATGCAGAAAAAGAAGCATTTAGTATAGTTTAAATAGGAAGACAAGAGAACTTCCTAAACTTGATAAAGGGCATTTATGAAAAACTCATAGCTAATGTCACAATCAATGAGGAAACACTGAAAGCGTTCCCCTTAGGAAAAAAACAGATTCTGCTCTCACTATTCAACATTGAAATAGTTCTAGCCAGAGCAATTACATAATTTACAATTAAATAAATCAAATAAAAACAATGAAATTATATCATTTACAATCAAATAAACTATATTAAAAACAAAGATAATCCTCAGAAACTCATCACTTATTTTTACTAATTATTTTGCTATTATCTGTGCTCTCGAGGTTATTTACATCTATTGTATCTTTATGGTAAAAATACTATATACTTGGGTGCTACTGTGCGTATCTTCACGGCTCCAAGTTCAGCGATATCACCTGGTAGCTTGAACTTGGCTGAGGTGCAGGTACTGACACCGTGGAAATCGCCAAACAGTACACAGCAGGGGTTGACTTATTTTTTGCTGATTGTCTAGGTTTAAGGAACTGATGAAAAAAGTTAATAACCCATATTAAATTTAAAAGTGTGATGTCTGTAGCCACTATATTGCTAGTAGCACAAAACACTGAGGAAACAGTCTTCTAAGATGCAAAACCTGTTCCGTGGTTCAGCAAGCAGTCACTCACATTGTTGACAACTGAGTGAGGTTTTGGCAGATATTTTAGTTGTTTCACTTTTTGGATCTACACTCGTTTGTCAATTGCAAGCACAGGTTATTTATGAACAGGAGAGTCTGGTGAAAGCATTCTGGGAGAATCAATTGACTCTATGGGATTTACAATAAAAAGTACCATATACTTTATTATTATTTATACACTGTGTGCTGTGCTCCTTCGTATAAGTAAATTACACACACACACACACACCAAACTTGTTTTTAAGCACTTAGTAGCACATTAATGATCTCACCTGAGCCCAGATGTTTCTCCATCACATGATAAGAGACACTCCACCAAAATCCACAATTCTTAGCACCGTGGCCTTGCTGGAGAGGATCTCGGAAGTCACATTCGCTAGGGAGACTGAGACTTGGAGAAGGGAGAGTCTCACCTAAAGTGGGCAACTGAACCACTGACAGGCAGGGGACATTCGGTGGCCTCCTTCCCTCCCTCTCAGCCCACTAGCCCCAGGGGGCCTGGCACAGAGGGACACCCGTATTTTCCAGTGAAGCTAGAGTGGGTTTACTCAGGTTAGCAAGGACCATCAAGCCCTTTTCTCTAAATCAAATAACACTCGTCCTCCAAGCCCCGTCCAGCAGGCCTGGCCAGAGCATCGGTCTCAATTATTCTGGGTTCACCCAGAGCCCAGGAGGACTCCTTGGGACCCTGCAAACAAGGAGGGGGAGTCTTGTCTTCCCCTCCTCGTGGTTTCTCTGTAGCTTCACTGTGGGCCACTCTGGGTGTGGCAGCCTTCGGTGAGCACCGTTCCCAAGCCAGTGGGGGACCCGAGAAAGCCGGATACCCCCAGACACATGGCTGAGGCCGTAGGTTCATAGATGCACATGTCACACACACTCACGCTGACAGCCCCACAGCCCTGCGCACTAGACACAAACCTACAGACATGTACTGACACACCAGGCCCCGGCACACAAATGCACTCATGTCCCCACCACACACACACACAGTGACAGGCAGGTGTTTGCTGAGGTCCCCACTCCAACAGGTAAGGATGCTCGCAGACAAACGCGCACTGTTCTCAGTCAGGCATCAGAGACACCGGCTGTGGCCCCAACGCCCGCAGGTGGGCTCACCCCAGCCCCCGCACAGATCCGGCGTGTCTGCGCCCGCGGGCACCAGCCCAGCTGCCCACGCTGAGAAACGCAGCCTCGCGCGGTTCCCTGGCCCATGCTGCCACACCGTGGACAGGCCGTGTCCTCCACGCCCCGCCCCCGCCGCCGGTCCCTCCGTGGGTGAGCGGGGCAGCATGGCTGGGGCGGGGGGGGGGGGGGGGAGTGCGGCAGGAAAGGGGCAGGAGATGAAATCACAACACCGCCGGTTGTTCATTTGGGTGATAATTAGCGGCGCATTCACGCCGCCTCACCGGCCGCTCCCGCTGATCCCGCGTGATGGATGCCTGGTGGTGCTGAATGCAAATTAGCATAATTTCATTACCGAGGGACCCGTGAAAAGGTTCAATTATAGAGCAATCTCATTAATACCAGGGCTTGTTAAACTAATAGAAAGAGACAGGCCTCGCAGCCTGAGAGGCAGACATGTGCCCCGAATGCAATTAATGCTAGGACCCTGGTACCTGCGCCACGCCTGGCTCCCCACGACCTGCCCAGTGCCCCGCAGACATGGGCTCCCAGAGGACGGGGCCCTGACCTCGGGGACGCAGAGCCGTATAAATAGACGCCTGTCTGAGAAGAACATTCAGGCTGGATCGGACTTTACTAATCACCTAGTCTGAGGTTACAGATGGGGAAACTGAGGCCCAAAGAAGGAAAATGACTTACGCAAGGTCAATGACATAAAAGAGGACGTGAGGCATGGGGGGGAACATGCAGGTGGGGGGCTGGCCCCATGACAACCTCTGGGGAGCCTGTGACTCAGTTTCTCTATTATTGTGGAGGTCCATGGAGCCACTGGGTATCCATCCAATCTCCATAAATCTTACTCAAAGTAAATCACAATTTCAGCCCTTTCCCCAGCTGGAGTGGCCGCTGGAGCCCGCAGCTCCTGGAGACGGGGCTGGGTCAGCTCCCTGCAAGCTGGAGCCCGGGGCTATTGGAGGAAGCAGGACCTCAGCCCCGTTCCCTCCATCCCCACTTCCATCCAAGCCTACACCCAGCACCCCCAGTCTAAGGACCAGAGAATCCCAAAGGCACAGCTCCCGAGGGAGGGGCCTTCCCTCCCTCTGCCACCCAAGGGAATTGGCTCAAGATGCGGCATGTTCTGCCTTTGGCTTAAGAAGATCCCTTAAGGATGTCATACTCAGCCCCTAATCCCAACCTCAGCCAAAGGGGTCACCCTTGGCGTTCAACCAAAGAACCTGTGCAAGGGCCACGCCCCTGCTCCCATCCCGGCCCTGCTACTGTGCGCACACTGAGTTGGGTCATATGAATTTGCTGTATTTTTATCACCTCTGTAATATTTAATCCTTTCTGCAACTGTGTAAGACGGCACAAGTCCCAAAATACCCCCAAGCTGGAGAGTGACTCACCCTGTATATTGCTGAACACAAAAATACGCAGTGACTCAGAGGGCCCCGCAGAAGTGGCACCCCCACCGAAGGCTCCTCCGCTGGTGTTTTAAGGGTAAAGGGGGCGACTGCAAGCTCGGGGAGCACGCTCGGGCTGGCTGCTGGCGCTGGTCAAACGCCCGGCAGCACTGGGTGTTTCTTCTTTCTTCCAGATAATGTCATAAGAAAAAAAAACCCGGAGGCTTCCATTCTCTTCCTAAGTGCTGATGAGAAGACAGGGAGGCGACATCAGAGAGTCGGGCCCTGGGACCCCAAGACGCTGAATGTCTTCATCAGGCCCCAGGACTTCTGGCCAGGCTGACACCCCACTCCTTGCGGGGGGCCATGGCAGGGCCTGTGGTAGGGGACAGAGCACACAAGGAAGGACAGAGCAATGGGAAAAAGAACTGGCATCCCAGGGTCCTGTGACAGTTGTGACCAGTCAGTCCCCACAGTCATGTGCCAGGGGCCTGGGAGCCTCATCTGACCAAGAGGGATTTAGGGGCTGCAGGAGGGGATCAGCCCTGTGGAACCACCAGACAGAGGGGGAGGTAGAGTCCCCAGAGTTAGAGAGGTAACCACCGGACGTGCTGAAGATTAATAATGGGAGGCTGTGGTGAGTGCAGGGGGCCCGAGTGTGAGCAAAATCCTCACGTCCCAGCAGGTCAGTGGGTAAGGATTTGGCAGACTCCTTACGTGGCCATGGGGCAATGGGCTGGGGCTAGGCCGGGCAGGAATGCAGAGGCTCTGGGGGGCAGCCTGGGCAGAGCTTCCCCACTTGACTGGGGAGACCGGGAGCTGGCCTCTTCCCCATCTGGCCTCAGGTTTTCTTATCTGCATATTTAGAAGCTTGGGGGAGAGTCTTTTCCTTCCCGATGGTCTGAGGTTTTGTGAGAATCAAGTTTAAAGCCAAAAGACCCAGATTAGAATCCTGGTTGTGCCACTTCCTAGCTGTGTGACCTAGAACAGATTGCTCACCCTCTCTGTGTCAGTTTTTCTCCTCTCTAAAATAAGCAGGCTAACTGCAGAGTCACCGCTGGGACCTAGTGGAGGACCATGGGTCTGAGGGCGCCTTGCCAGCCACACACGCCGCGCACGTCCCTGGGGCTGCACTGTCAGCTCCTCAGTTCTCAGCCCCCTCTACCCGAACGGTCCAGCTCTGCCCCCCATCCCGCCGCCCCTTCCACCATGCCTTCTTCGCCCTCATGGGCTACCCCGCTTTCCGTGACCGCTGGAAAGAAGCAGATTAAAAGCTTGAACTAGAGAGGAAGGCCAGGGGACGGACAGGAGCCAGGCTAGGCAGGGGATGCCGGGGAGACGATGGCAGACGGATGGCGGAGGAAGGGCCCCCGAGTAGGACGGAGTCAGTCAGGGCGGCGTGGGCTGTGTCACAGGACGCGATGCAAACTGGCCCGAGTGAAAGAGCATTGACTGGCTCGGTAACTGGGAGCCCAACGTCTTCAGGCAGGGCTGGATCCAGAGGCCCTGGGTCTCTCTCCCGGTCTCAGTTCTGCTCTCCTCTGTCAGTTAAAGTAGCAAGCAGGCTCGGCCCGAGGGGCAGGGAGGATGGTCTTTCCTGGTCTTACAGCTTCTGATTGCAGAAGATCCTCTCTCTCCCTGTGGCCAGTAATCTCCCCCAAAGGGACTCGGGCCTCCTTGAATCATGTGCCCAGCTGTGGACCAATCCCTGCTTCCAGGCAGAGGAGGTCTCCTGGTTAGCGGACTGGAATCCAAGATCTTTCCTGGGGGACAGGCAGGGCCCTTGACGGCAGTGCCCACAACATCACAGGGAGGGGGAAAGCCGTTCGCAAAAGAGAGAAGAGAGGAAGGAGGGCTTAGGGACAAACAACTGAAGGCCATTTCTGGTGCCAAGCTTCTCAACCTGGGTGTGAGGTTTGGGGGAGGGCAAGGCTGTCCCTGCCACACCAACAGAACTATTCCCTTTAGCACCCCATCCTCCACTGACCGGGGGCTACAGTTCTCCCTGCCTTTGACCTGGGGTGAAAGAGGGTCCTGATGGGCCTGTTTAGGGAGCACTCACTACCCGTTAGACACTTGAACCGCATGATCTTATTTGACCCTATTCCACCTCTGACTTCTTCCCATTTTGCAGATAAGTAATCAAGGCTCAGAGAGGTTAAATAGTCCACCTGGGATCACAGAGTTAGGATATTAGGCTAAGTGAAATCAGCCAGTTACCAAAACACAAATACTGTATGATTCTACTTCCCTGAGATTCCTAGAGTATGAAAATATAGAGACGGAAGTAGACGGTGGTTGCCAGGGCTGGGAGGAGGGATGAGCAGTTATTGTTTAAGTGACGGGGACAGAGCTTCCGTTTGAGATGAAAAGTTTCTGGAGGTGGGTGGTGGCGATGTTTGCACAACGTGAATGGACTTAATGCCACTGAACTGTATACACTGAAGAAGGGTTCAATGGTATATTTTGTTAGGTATATTCTGCTAACAATTTTTTTTTTTTAAACCCTATGTGTGCGTGTTCATGCCTGTTTTGTGGAAAGCTTAAGGCTGCACTCTACATCGTGAAGGATGGGACCAAGGCTGGGGTGTGGAAGGGGGGACGAGAATTCTCCTTTTACTCCATATATCTATGTGGTGTTCAACCATCTAATAAGGAATGCATGACATTTGCAATACTAATACAGACAAATATGTATTTTTAAACCGTGACAAAGAGGTTGTAGGAGAATGAACAACGTTGCTGTAAGGAAAGCATCCAGCAGGGCCTGGAACAGAGTTGTCACTCAAGGAACACAAAACCTCTCCCCTTCCTTTCCCCTCCTGAGACTCTCGGACTCTCCAGAGCGGCCCACCAGGTGGCTGACCTAGAGGAGAGACGAACCCCACGCAGCTCCGTGTCCATCTCACTGTCCACCCCAGAAGACTCACCCACGCCTGGTGTCTTCACCTGCCCATGACCTTGGGAACCCCTCACCACCTCTGGAAGTTAGCAGGGGTGTCTGTCATGAGCATTGGGAGGAAAACGTGACATTTTCTAGTGGCCCCGTTATTAGGGGCAACAACTGCCATCTTCCAGATCATTCTCAAAGACCCAGAAAAACTCAGGAAAGGTCATTTCATCTGCAAAAAGCAAGGAAATATGTATAAGATTATCTCCTTTCTTGTAAAATCAATAATAACCTCAAACTCCAAAGAACTGGGAAAGGTTTAAATGTCAAATAAAGAACGAAGCCCCTCTAAGCCACAGGGGTCCATAGACCCCATGGAGCACACACAGTCTCTGGAACAAAGGTCTCACGAATGCCGCAGAAACATCCTCCTGGTAAGTATTCCAACTGGAGAGGAAAGCAGGGTATGAAATGCCACCTGGCCAACAGCGCAACTGTGAGAACCATGCCCTTATGAGGACAGACGAGGGCCAGCGTGGACAAGCCCTTAAATTCAGAAGGATTGTAAATGATTTTTTTCTTTTGCCTTTTATTTTTATGGCTGTTGCTACAATATTGTTTGTGCAATTAAAACCGCTGAAATCAAAGCCAAGCGTTTCAAGGCTGCCTGTGACTCAGATGTCTCGAGTGACACTTAAACACTCACTCACTGAACACTGAGCACAGGCCCGTGACTGGCCCTGAGCTGGGATTTCAGGATCCCAGAGCCAGAAAGAAATGGAGACTATGTTTAAGAAACACACAGTCGGGGGTGGGAAGAGGGAGCTAGAACCCAAAGGATCATCACAACATAGGAGAAAGGCTTTGAGCAAGATGGGCGCATGAAGTCACAATGATAATATTAAGAATAGTAACGATGGTGATGAGATCCTACATTCCAGCAGCATAGTCGGCACAAGCCAGGTTCTGCTGCAGTAACAAACAAGCCCACCGTCTCAGGGGCCAAGGCTTGTCGCTCGCTCATGCTGCTCTTCACTGCAGGCTGTCGGGGGGAGAGGAAGAGAGGATGAGGTGTCTCTGCTTATGATGGCTATAAAAAGACCCCAGAGGGGAAACAGCCACCATCTCAAAAGTTGCTGGTCACTGTACCAGAGGGAGTGCAGGGGAATCTTACCCCTGCAGGTAAATACCCTGGCCCAGGAAGGAACAGCCACAATTTCTGCAAATAGTTCATTGGCCAGGCGGTTGAATATGGACTGTCCATTAGACAACAGTACTGTCAGCATAGTTAACTTTCCAATGTGATGATTATACTGGGCTGTGTGAAGGACAGTGCTTGTTTTTAGATAATCTCTGGCCCGGCCGGGCGTGGCTCAGCGGTTGAGCGTCGACCTAGGATCCAGGCGATCAGGGTTCCATTCCCGGTCAGGGCACATGCCCGGGTTGCGGGTTGCAGCCGATCAATGGTTCTCTCATCATTGATGTTTTTCTCTCTCTCTCCCTCTCCCTTCCTGTCTCTGAAATCAATAAAGATATATTAAAAAAACAAAATTCAGATAGTCTCTGAAATATGTAAGTGTGTGAAGGGTCGTGATACCCACGCTTTCTCTCAAAGGGGGCAGCAATAACCATTTCAATAGTATGTACAGGTAGAAAGAGAGGGAAAGCAAGTGGGCACAATGCTAGCACCTGGTGAGTGCAGGGGACAGGCAAAGGCAGCCACTGTGCGAGTCTTGCAGCTTCGTGTAGGCTGCAAGCATGATTCCCCCAAAAGGATTTTTAAATAAAAAGTGCCATCTGTCTCTGTCCTATTCGTGTTGTGTGCGCGCGCACACATGTCCACCGTCTGGTTGATGACATGGGCCGTCGGCCGCCCCTTTGAGGATTGGCTCATCCACTCCAAACTGGCCTGAGCGGTGCTCAGGATTGTGGCCACCAGCTCTGATCTTGTCACTTGTCACAGCCTCTTCTCCCTCCATGAAACCACCCTGGGTTACAGTCTCACCCTACCCAGCATTCTCTTGCCCCCAATCCCACCAGTTTTTTCAACTTTGACTTTCCCCTCCTTGAATTAAAAAGGGAGAAGTTTTCAGCCCCTGACTTATCACCCTCCCTCCCCCTCCCAGAGTGACACGCACCCTCCCTTGGGTTAATTCCCAGCCTCTCGGGCAGGAAACAACCCCCCACCTGTGCAGCAAGTACAGGGTTCAACCCAGCCTCCCTCTCCTCGCCTGCCCCCTTCTCTGCCCACACAGCCCGCTGGGGTCTGGGATGGCTCAGTGTGGATGTGCAAAGATGTGGCCATCTGCTCTGTACAAGCTGCTGCCTGATCAAGTCTGAGTCCTGCATCAATTATCCAGCTCCACAATAATGATTTATAACAAACTACCTTAAAATTCAAGGGCTCGCCTGACAACCACTTGTCATTGGTCACACATCCACAGGTCAAACAAGCAGTCCTGCTCTGAGCCAGTCACAGCAGGGCTCACGGACGTGTCTGTGGCCAGCCCACCTGGGCCCCTCCCAAGCCTGGGCTACAACTGCTTGGCTGACTCTCCTCTGCTCCACGTGGTCTCTCATCCTCCAGCAAGCTCGCCCAGGCTGTTCTTATGTGTACACAAAATCCAGGGAGCAAGCTCAGGGCTGACACAGGTCACTTCCACCTTGTCCTACCGGCCAAAGTAACTCTTTGTGACAGGAGGAGCTGCAGGGTGTCACAGCCTGGAATACTGGGAGAGGCAGAGGACTGGGCCGACTTTGCAAGTAATCTAGAACAATGCAATGCATGTGCCCCTGGGTCTGTCCATATGCGCATGTCTGAAGGCCTGGCCTTCTGGGAGGTGTGTGTGCATGAGAAATAAACTGTTTTTACTGCACAGCAGGCTTCTCTCTTCTCCCCCAAGCCTCTTAGAGGCAGGCCCCTATCGCTGGAGGCAGTACTACCTTGCGAAGTCCCTGCCCCAATGCAGTGCTTAGCGCAGCTGTAGAACTGACCTCTGCTAACCTGGCCAGTGGGGCTGGCTCGGTGATTCGTGGGCCCCCATGCAAAATGGAAATGCAGAGTCCCTTATTCCGAGACGATTAAAAATTTCAAGAGAGTGACATATAGCATGCGGCCCTGCCCAGGTCACTCACTCATGAAGTCAGTCCTGCCTGCCAGGCCTCCTCTCCTGGCCTGACCCTGGCCCTCCCACCTGGGCAGTGGAGCCACCACACAGCCACTGTTGGGCCCACCTTGGTTCATTCATTCATTCATTCATTCATGATTTCATTCAATACAGATTTGTTGTGTGTCTATTGCATAACATCCAGGGACTGTTCTGGGTGCTAGGGATGTGGCAGTGAGCAGACAAGTCCCTGACCTCTTGGAGCTTACCTTCCAGAGTGGGAGACAAGCAACAAGCGAGAAAGATAAATATATCCTAGGCCAGACAGTGAACAGGGATGTGAAGGGGATACAGAGCAGGAAGAGACATGAAGTTTGGGTCCCGAATGGGGGAAGGGGGCTGGGAAGGAGGTGGAATAATAATTAGAGTGGGCAGGGAGAGCTTCCCCGGGAAGGTGACTTTTGATTAAGGATCAAAAGGAGGGGAGACACTGACTCATGCCCAGGGATGTGGGGTGGGGGAGACTCCGGAGAAGGAGAACATTGTGTGCAAAGGCCCTGAGGCAGGAACAGGATTGGAGACTTCTGAGAATAACAGGAGGCCGCTGTGACTGAGGAGCAAGGGGGAGAGAGTGGGAAGCAGGTGGAGAGGGAGGGGCCGGATGCACGGGGTTGGTCACGGCAAGGAGTTTGGTTTTTACTCCACAGGGAAAAGCGGAGCAGGGAAGGGATCTGAGCAGAGGAATAGCCTGGCCTCACTCAGGTTTCAAAAGCATCGGCCTAGCTGCTGAGTGGAGAGTGGGTGGGGGTCGGGGAGGCGAGTTGGGGACTGCTGGCCTTACCCCTCCACACACAGATGCACAGCTCTAGTCCAGGCCACTGGGTCCAGCAGCAACACCTGTGACCCTATCTGTGGGCTTCCACAGCCAGCACTCAGGCCCTCAGCCAGCGACAAATGAACTTGAAGAGGAAATTATGCCAGCTCCCTCACCTCTAGGTAGGACAACCCCAAAGTGTGCCCACAGCATTGCCCCGGGTACCCACAGAGGTCCCTGCTTGATAACACAGCTCTCAATGCTCCCTTCCCTTCTCTGCGTCCTGGGATCACCTCCCAAAGAAAGCGCTCTCCCCAAACCCTGCCCGAGGTATGCCTCTGGGAGAGCTCCCCTAAGAGGGAGGGTGAGGGGAACTGGCAGAGTGGGAGGGGGCTGGGGTGCATTCAGGAGGGATTTAAGACAAACAGGAGGTGGGGTCTATAGGCTTGAGGCACCTGCCTTGGCCCTATCTGGTATGTGTTTGCCCCCCAAAACAGGTGCTCGGACCTGAGGGGCTTCGGCTTCCTGGGGACCAGGAGGTGGGACTATAGCCTGGACACTGGTCCTGCGTGCCCAGCCGCCAGCCAGTGTCCGTGTCCAGTGGGGCGCGGGGGCTGCGGCTCCGGAGTTAATGAGGTCCGGGCTGGAGCGCACCCCGCTGAAATTGACAAACGAACAGCATTACAGACCATTCCCACAATTACTATCAGTTGACTGCAATATAAATATGCAAATTCCCTGGGCTTGAACTTTAACACCCTCTGTAGAGACCATTCATCTCTTTAAAGTATTAATTTAAGTTGTAAAAGGCCCCATACATCACGGCGTGTCATTTTGAAAACAAATATTAATCAATTTTACCCTCGGAATTGCAACTGTGGAGGCGGCCCCCACTACTGCGGGACAGGGAGGCGGCAGCGAGAGATTTACATATTCATCCCGCTTAAGGAAGCCCGTGATAATGCGCATACAACCCGCAACTTGGGCCTGCAGACCTTATCTGCGCGCCTGCCCAGGCCTCCGCTGCCATGCAAATGAGGCCGCGCTATCTGGATAACCTTGAATGCAGGACAGCAGGCAGAGGCGGCTGGACTTCTCTCCTCCCGGGAGTGACAAAGTGTTGGGAAGGGTTGGGCTCGCCCTCTCCAAACAGAGGGAGAACAGCCCTGGCTCGGGACCCACTGGTGACTACATTTCCTTTCCCCCAGCCTTAAGAAGGAGGGACCAGGAGGATGGCAGGCCCTGAAGGCCGGTGGGGACTGGGGAGCATGGGAGGTCAAGTTCCTCGGGGACAGAAAAGGGCTGTGGAGTCACAGAGCGCTGGGTTTTAAAACGGGCACTGCGTGTCCTCCTGTGTAAGTTTGCATGGGTTGGTTTAGCATTGCTGAGCCTTAGTGGCATCATCTGGGAAATGGACCTAGATATTGAAGATACTGACTCACAGAGATTAGAGAGTATCTATGAAATGGGTATATAGCACAGAAGCGGGCATACAATAGGAGCTCAGATGGCACCCTTGACATTGTTATCCTCTCTTATTATCCCTAATGACCATTCTCCCCTCCTCACCCACCCCTCCTTCCATTTCTCCATCCTGTATTTGAAGTGGGTTTAGACGGACAGGAGCTGTCCCCCCAACACACACCCGCCAACTTCCACAGCCCAGCCTAACAGAATCTCCTGCCACCTGCCTGAATATCCACCACTTCTTTACACAGGGACCCGTAAAGTCCCTGGAAGGAAATGCGAGTCTGGGTGAGAGGTCCATCGCCCTCAGCCGCAAGGCTCTGACCACCTCGGCTCCCCCAGGGAGATAAGGCCATTCCCGCAGTCGGCCTGCTCAAGGGGGGCTGAAGGAGCCCGCGGGCTGGTCAGCAAGGCTGCCGCTGGCCCCCGGCCGAGCCAGCAGAGGGCGCACTGCACCTGGGCAGGTGCGTGAGAGGGCGCCCTTCCTTCCCCAGCAGCCCACAGCGGCCTGCACACATTCGTGGGCACCCACTGCATCGCAGGCGTGTACATGCACACTCGTGCACCAAGGGCACGCACCGGGCTGCACTGCACAGCACACCCCAGAAAACCCCACACCCCTTCATCCGCCCACCTGCGAGGCTGAGTCAGGTCTTCCCTGAGGGACTCCTGGGGTGGACCTGCACAGGTGAAGGGGTGTCGTGGGAATGTTACACTGACCAGTGACCGTCCACTTTCCGGGAACATTGGTATCAGCCAACATCAAACATTCGCTGGGGCGGCCTCAGGTGAGGGATGGGACCCACTCCCGACAGAAATCCCCCCTCCTCCGCCCCCACGCTAACATCTCATCGCTTCAAAGCCCAGGCGGGATTCGGGGCCACTCAAGGAGACAGTGAGACCCCACTCCACAGGGTACCTGAGCCCCCCCAAGCATGTACACACGTTTTGACGAACCGCAGGTAAGTGTGTACACATCTGTGTACTGAACTGCGCGTGTGTGCACACCTACACGTTAAACCACAGGTCAGTATGTACATCACACGTGTGTGTGCTGGGCCACATGTAAGCACTGCACATGCTCAGGTGTATGTTGAACCACAGGTGAGTGTATGCACAGGTGTATGTTGGCCTGTGAGCGTATGTGCAAAAAATCACAACCAGAAACAATGACAAGAAAATTAAGCAGTGACATGGAAGCATAGTTGAGACTGACGAAATGTCAGAGAGATGGAGGGGGGTGGGGGGGTGGAGGGGGAGAGAGTACCCAAAGAATTTATATGCATATATGCACAACCCAAGGACACGGACAATGGTGGGGAGAGGGACTGGGGAAGGGGAAGGAATGGGTGGGGGGAACGGGTCATTGGGGAGAAAAAGGGACATCTGTAATACTTTAAACAAAAATAAAAATTATAAAAAGTTAAAAAAAAAAAAAGGAAAGAATAATAAATTTAAAAAAAGAAAAAAAAAGAAAAAGAAAAATCCTTTTCAAATACCCTCCATTCAAACTTTTAATTCACCAAACATTTATCCCACAATGTTTATTAAGGATCTAGGGGGTTTCAGGTCAGCGTCCCGTGGGCAGTGAGTTACGGCGACAGGAACAGCCGGAGTTCTCACGCGGCTCAGTGAGCCTAAGACGGAGCGACTGGCTCTGAGTGGAAGTGTTTCCACAGAATCAGCAGACCCCAAGCCAAGTCACTAACTTCTGCCCTACGACTCAGAAACTAACACGGTCATCTCCTGAAACCCCAAGATTTCCACCGTACGTGTGTGTTTTTATAAAGGGGCAGCATAGGTGTTTTTCTCAATGGGACATGGACATAAATTGGCCATATTTCCCACACCGACCAGAGTCCCTGTGAGCAGGTCTCCAAGTTCCTGGGGGCAAGCAGCCTGACCCGCTGAGCAGCAAGGCTAGTGACCGTGGGCAGGGTCCTCCCGCACCTCCACAACCTCACCTGCAACCGGGGGGACATCAGTAAGTCTTACGGCGTTGTGGTGAGGGTGAAACCGTCCAAAACAGCCCCCGGTACACGGCAAGTGCTCAATAAAGTCAGCTGCCATTAATCACCACCATCCTCATCATCGATCAGAGCCAGCCAACATTTTATCAACAGAAGGGGGTTTTCTATTGTTTTTAGTTCAGTGCCAACACTGGAAATTAAAACAGTTGACATAAAAATTCAGAATCCCAGCTTCTCTTCAAAAACCCAAACCTCTGGGTCTGCAGGCCTGCATTCAGCATGGCAGAGTTCGGCTGCAGGGGAACGGGGTGGTGGCCTCCAGCTTGCCACAGTCCCCACCCGGTCCGCTTGCCCATCTCTATCTCTGCCCGGCCCCCGCGTGAATCTGAGTGTGAGAACCTTGGCATCCGACTCGCTCCCCTCAGTAAACGGCCGAGAAGCCTGAAGCCAAGGCTGGGCCCCAGCAGCCTTGTGCCCCCAACCCCGAGCTCAGAGCCCTTTCCCCCGCCCCTATAAATTCTTCTGGAGCCACAAGGCCAGAGGGAGGCTGAAGGTTCAGCTCTGATTTCCCCAGCGCTGAGACCAGTTCCCTCCCGGCTCGGTCTGCCGGGATTTGCAGAGACAGACGGGGAGGTGGTTTCGGGGGGCTGGGTGGTGGCCGGAGAGGGTGGCTGGTCTGGTGCTTAATGCTTTAGCCTCCCTTCCGCGTTCTTTTACCCTGAACGTATTACCAACATTAAGGAAAAGCGGATCTATTAGAAAATTACACGAGGGAGCCCGGCTGCTACCACAAAGCCAATGAAGTTATGACACGGGGCCCGGGAGGAATCAGAGCTGAGTAAAGCCTGTCGCGGCTGCTGACAAATGATGATAAAGTGACCGCTCGCGCCGGCGCTCGATGGAAATTGACAAGGTGAGGCTCCCCACCTAATGAACAGATGCAACCCTTGCTCCCAATGAAAAGCCCGGCGAGTTTAATCTCAATAAGCATCAAAATAAATTTGCTCCCATGATTAGGAAGGACATGGACACGTGGGCAGGGGGCGTGGCCTCCACAGAAGGGACCCCGCGAGGGGTGGCGTGGCAGCGAAGGTGCGGGCTTCCCCACAAACAGCATCCCCACTGCACCTGCCGACAGAGCCTCCGCTGTCCACCCGACCTGCTCCCCGAGCAGAAACTGAGGCTCAGACGGCGCCCACGTCACAGAGACCCCAGCAGCTCGGAGAACAATTGTCTCCGTGAGCGCTGTTAAATGCGCGGAGCTCCGAATTCTTGTAAAGTAATGTCAGTGCGAGAACAATGCCAGCCTGCTAGACAAGACACATTAGAGGCAAGGCGGGTGCCGTGGAGGGGGACCCCCCCCAACCCTCGGAATACAATGCACCAGCTGCACATTAATAAATATGTAATGTTTGATTAGAAATATGTATAGTATTTTTCCCTCCCCCACGCCGGCTCGCCCTCCAGCACAGGCGGGATCTGGCCCACACCGACGGGCTTCTTTCTTGCTTGCTTTGAAAATACAAACGCGAATGTTTTCCTGTCCCAGCTGTTTGCCATTGTGGCTGTTTATCAGCTTGAAGGATGAACAGTGGAACAGAAAAAACACGCCTGCATTTCAAATGTGCCAGTCAGTCACGCCATTGTTTGCAGAAGAAAGCTGCATTGTCTGTGCTGGCAAACTTCTTCTTGGTGAATGTCCAGGTTTTAAGAAAAGCTATTCAGCTGTGCAATTTGTTTAATGCATGCAGAGAAAAGCATATAAAATCACACGTTTTTGGGGGAAAAAATTAAAAGGGGGAAAGAGGAATTTGGAGAAAGAGGGAGCCACACGTTGAAGTTCTCCAACTTGCCCACACCGGGCACAGGTCTTCCCTCCTTGGCTGAGGGCTCAGCTTTCTGTTGGGATGCTTGGGACGGTCCCCCCATGGTCAGGTTGGGGCCTGGCTCACAGCTGGCAGCAGAAAGCATGGATTGTAGCATCTATAACCCCATTTCCCTCTCGTGACACCAACTTCGGTTTGAACAGGTTCTACTTTCTGAAGTGAGGTACAGACGCAGCCAGCAATGCCTGTCCGGGACTTACCTGCAAAGTTCATTCTGGAGCCCTCTCCAGACGTCAACAATGAGAAAAAGTTGCCATGGATAAGGTTAGCTATTCCCGAAATAGACAAGGCCCTGTCACCACAGCTCAGCTGGCTCCTGCCCCGCGGGCACACAGGGGCCGCCCCGGGTGCCCCCACAGGCACCTGCCTAGCTGGGGGCGCATGGGATCTGTGGCTGCCTGGTTAGCCTGTGGGGAGGACCCCTCTGTCTGAACAGAAATGCCATTTATGAGGCATGGTCTTCGGCTTGGGTCACTCTGCTTGGATTACCTTCCAGAGGAACCCGCGCTGAAGCGGACGCCAGGGGCGAGGGAGCGGTTAGAGCTCCAGTGGGGAGACCTTCTGTGTCCCTTCCAGACCCACCTGCCTAAGAAACTGTCCCTAAGATGTAGACGACTGATATCAGACCTTATCTATGAGCAGAGGAAAGAAAAGAAATTGGACATTTTGTTCAAGGAATTGGGGAAAGGGCCTCACAGCAGGGTAGGAATAAGGCCAGCGTCACAGTTTAACCAGAGGGTGACGTCATTGCCCATCTCAACCTCTCTCTCTTCCCAGATTGCCCTCAGCAATGTTTCCCTATAGGAGGAAGGGAGGAAGGAATGGTGCAGCCACAAGAATCATCACAACCCAGTTCAGCACAGTGTCCCCCGAATCTTCGGGCCTGTCACACCACACCCTGTGTTGCTCACAGCCGCCCTGTGAGGTCCATGTCATCAGCACCTTCAAACGGGGAGGAACAGGAGGCTCAGAGGGGGAAGAATCTTCCCAGTGACCCACAGCCGCCGAGCGGTCATGTGAGGTCTCAAACCCAGACCTTCTGAGCCTGGGCCAGGGGTTCTGCAAAGGGAGCCACGGGTGGGAAGGGTTAACCAGCGCCTGCCCATTTCTCCGGCCTCCAAGCCGCACTCTGCTCAGAACGGCTGTGGACCGGCCAGGGGAGGCCCCGTGGGCTGGGCCCCGATGTGAGGGCTCGTCCCAGCGTGACCCGGGAGACTGGTTCCCACTCTCCACAGCAATGATTTCAAAGGCCCCCCGTCTCCAGGACCCCTGCCTCCTCTCTTCAGCCCTGCCCTCTCCCCATGATCACTCCTGTCCTATGTCACAGAGGACACAGAGGACACAGAGGAACAGGCAGCTCATGTCACCACCAGACGGGGGCGCACCTACACCTGTGCCTGCCCTGGACCCCGCTGCCGTCTAACGCCAGCCCCTTCTCCCTGCCCTCCTGCCCCAACTCCTGGGAAAGAGAAGCCGCGTTTAAGAGAAATGGCGAGCCCACAGCCATGAGGACCCGTCCACAGTTCCTGGAAGATGGGCTGGGCTTGGGAGGAGCAGAGGGAACCACGGTGAAAACCAGCAGAGCCAGAGGCCCGAGGAAGGAAGACCCAGGGTAGCCTGTGTTCAGAGGACACGGACACGGGGGGTGGGTGGGGGCGGCAGTCGGCAGAGAAATCGGTAAAATAACTGCGTTCCGATGCGTCTTCATTTAGCGCTGGAGCCCACCTGCCCTCACACCAGACAGGAGGCTGCAGCGCCTCAGGGCAAAACCCAAGGGTCGCCTGCTAGAGAAGCTGAGCCCACTTCTGCCGTCACCTTGGCCTCCTGATTTGCCCGGCGAAGGTACAGCTTCCCGAGAAGCTCGGAACAGGTCTTCATTTCTCTCCTCCCCACCCCAAAGAATCCTGGCCTGGCCTAAGCACAAGCCTAAGCACCCTCCAGGCTCATTCTCAGTGAAAACAAAAGATGTAAAATACCTGGGGATAAACCTACTGGGAAAAGCTCAGGACCAGAGAAGAAAGTGATAAACATTTACTGTGGGACATAAGGACCAGAATGACTGGAAAGGCACGGCCTTGGGCCCGGGCGAAACCCTCGATTCGTAAAGGTGTCCCACCTGCTCAGGTTAAACTAAATTCGCCACCATCCCAACCTGCATCTCGACAGGTGTTTCAGTGGCCCTGAACAAGCCAACACCAAGTGTCCTTTGGTGGAGAAAAATGCAGGAGAATGGCCAAGAAATGCTTGGGAAAAAATAATCGTTTGGGCATCTGTTCTACCAGCTATTAAAACAGACCACAAAGTATTTTTTTAAAAACATGGACCGGATGGGATTCAGCAAAGAAACCAAAGAAGCAGGACAGCGAGTCCAGAGATAGACATGAACAGAGAGAAAACTTGGGGACACGACAGTTTTCAATACCGGAGATTGTCACACCTGTCTCCCCATTTGGGGGGGAAAATGTCAGATCCCTACCTCACATCGTGACTAAGCATAAATTCCTATGGGATTAAGCAGCTTAATAAAGCAGATAAATCTAGAAAAGCATTGGAAGATACTCCGTGTTATATTTGATGTGAACTGGAAGGATGTGATTTGGAAATCATGTAATACAAAAGTAATGAGGTCTCCATGTCACATACGAAATTTGAAATGCCCCCCAAAGTGAAACAACCCGCTGAGACCTGCGTCATTTCAAAGCTAGGAGCCAAGCGCGCTGAAGTTGCGTTTGTGTCAGCGCAGGACGCGGCTCTCCTCCGCGGGTGAGGGCGAGGCCCTGCCGTCTACGTCGGTGCGGGGCCACCCTGGGGTCCTGAGGACCAGCGCGGCTCACGGTCTTCGCATGGGGGGCGCGGGCCACCTCTGCAGCCCCAGGGGCTCTGCAGCTCCCAGGTGAGCGTGCGGCAGGTCTGAGTCCCGCACCTTCCTCGTCAGGGTCCAGGCTCGGCATCCAGATTTCTCCGAAGCTGCGTTCCTGGGCGGTCAGCTCTGTCCCCCTCCGCCGGCCGCAGGGGCGAGGGGCTCTGTAGCCCTGCCCGGCTCTTGCTCCCTCCGCTGTTTCACCCGTGGCTGATCGCCCCGAGCCTGTCTCTTCCTCTTTCCAAGGCATCGGTGGTGGTCAGCAGGCACCCGGTCCCACCGTCTTTCCAGGTCCTTTCCTGCCCCCCCCCCCAAGCACCGGAGCTCTCGCGCCCGGCGGTGATCCCCCCCCCGCCTGTACCCATGGCACAGTGGGCCACAGGTGGAAGCCGTAGCCCCTGCGCAGGCCACGGATGGTTCTCTGCTGCCACCAGTGATGGGGTCATCAGCCCCCCCACTATCGACTTCAGTACCCCTCCCTTGATTCCCAGGACCCCTCCAGGGACCAGGTCTGTTAGCTCAGGTTCCCTAGACGCGGAGTCTGAGACAAGGATTTGGGATCATTAACCAAGAGGCTTCTCATCAGGAAAAAGCCTGGAAGGGAGGGGATTCGGCGAGATAAGAGAGGGGCGGGAGCGGGGCGGCGGTGACCTCCTAAAGGCAGTCCTGCCTGGGCCACGGCGACCCTGTGCAGCTCTGGAGCCTAAATCACACTGCAGCTGTCCCCTGCAAGCCAGGGGCCCTTGTACCCCTGACCAGCTGGTCACAGGCTGCGGGCTGGGGAACGTCCGGGGCAAAGTGCCTCCCATCACTGAGGGCAAGTCTCCAGAGAAGGGGCAGCTGGGACGGCCTACCTCTGGCTGCAAGGGCCCAGCGAGGGGCTCTGGGAGGGGACACCAGCATCCCAAAGACCCCACAGAATCCTAGTTGGCACCACTCAAGGGGAAGTGTTCCCTGAGGGGCATGCATTGTGTCCTCGGGATGCACAGCTTGGTAAAGGCAGGAATCCTTTCCAGCAGTGCTGGACATTTTCAGAGCACACGCTTCCAAGTTAACAGGGGTTGCTTGATCTTCAAAATGACCTTATGCCCCATTCCCTCGCCAGAGTTATTGGTGTTCAGGGGTGTGTGTGTGTTTTAACACATACTCTAGCACTACTAGGACCCTTTAATAAATGCTCGGATGATGTCATTAAGAGATTAAAACATATTTTGAATCATAAGATCAATAATGATATCAGTCACCAAAGTTACTGTACTGGAGGTCCTGGCCAGAGTAACAAGGAATGCAGTAGAAACAAGAAAAAGATAGAAATAAGAAATATACACTGGAAAGGGAGAAATAAAACTCTTTGTTCACAGTCACTAGGATCATCTACTTAAGAAAAAAATCTTCCATAGATTTTTTTTCTACCACAGTATCTACCACAAGCAATTAGAACTAAAATGTGAGTTTAGCATAGTCACAGGATGCAGGATCGATGCAGAAAAATCAATTCTACTTCTATGTGCTGGAAATAAACAACTGGAAGTTGAAATTTTAAAATACCATTAACCATAGCTTCAAAAAATACAGAACAGCTACGGATAAGTCTAGCACTATATGTGCGGAATTTACACGTGAGAACTAGAAAACGCTGCTGAAAGAAAAATATTTTAAAGACCAAAATAAATGCAGAGACAAACCATGTCCATGGATCAGAAGACTCGACGTCATTACAATGTCAGTTCTCCCCGAATGTGTTCATACAGCCCATTCGATTCCAATCAAAATGCCAACAGGCTTTTTGTGGAAATTGCCAGGTGGAGTCTAAATAAGCTAAAATGTGTGTGGAAAATGAAGGATCTAGAACAGCCAACACAATTTGGAGAAAGAAGAGCACGTTGTGGAGGAGCCATACCAACTTCAGACTTTCTATGAAGCTTCCACTGAAACCACGACGGGGTGGCATTTGCATGGTGATAGTCAGATGGGTCAAGGGAACAGAGCAGGGCCCAGGAAGAGACCCACGTAAAGACCCAGTTAGTTCTGCCGAGGTGTTAAGGGATGGGCAAAGGATAATATTTTCAACAGGGTGCCAGACGGTAGGAATTCATTTAAAAAGAGACAGAACCTCAACCCTTACTTTGTACCATATGCAAAAATTAACTCGAAATGGATCATAAACCTAAATGTAAGAAGTTAAAAGCATTAAACTTCTAGAAGAAAACAGAAGAAATGTTTGCTATCTGGGTTTAAACATGATTTTTGGATAGAAAACTAAAATCTAACACCATAATAGAAATAACTGGGTGTCATCAAAATTAAAAAGTGCTCTTCAAAAGACATTGTTCAGAAAATGAAAGACAAGCCACAGTCTGAGAGGAAATATTGGCAAGACACATCCGATTAAGGTATGCATTTTTAACGCAGGTGATGTCACCCTCCAGGGGGCAAAAATTGCTTCTCAGGGGACTAAAAAAAACCTTAACTATTACAGTCGAGGGTGGCCCTCCAGAGAGCCACAGGACAGAAACAGGTATACAGTATATCTGTGGCATTAAACGTCATGGGGGGCAGGGGCATCAGGGAAATAAAGTCTAAAAAGGCTCCTTGGCGGTGGGGGTAGAGATAATATAAGAAATATATTGAGAAACAGTGGATAAAAGTCTTGTCTCTAGAATATATAAAGAACTCTCACAACCCAATAGTAAGACAAGGAATCCAATTTTAAAATGGGGGGACATCTGAACGGACGCCACACCCAGAAAGACGCACGAACGCAAATAAGCACATGAGGAAATGTTCGCGCTGTTGGTCACTAAAGAACTGCCCGCGGGCGCCGCAGGGGGAGACTGGCGGCCGCGGGGCGGCGGGAACGCGGGGCTCCCTCGGAAAACCCGTGGCCGGTCTCTGACAAAGTCACAGGCGTGCGCCCGCCTGACGGCTCAGCCCTGCCACGGCCAGGTATTCACCCAGGAGAGAGGAAAGCAGGTCCACAGAAGGTCCTATGCCCACCTGCTGGGCCAGCACTGCTTGTATTCGCCCAAACCAGACACCACCCGCAGCTCTACTAACCAGCGGGTGGGCCTAAGGGGTCCGCTCAGCAACTCCAACAGGAGCCGCACTGCGCGCACAGTGAAAGAAGCCGGACCATTTCTATTTCTATGATGCTCAGGAAAAGGCAAAACTGTAGGAACCGAAATGAAGCCAGTCGCTGCCCGAGACGGGTTGGGAAGCGGACAGTGCCCAAGAGCCGAGGGCGCGGGCCTGCGGGCAACGCCTGTTCCCGACCCGGCCTGTCGCGCCGCATCCTCAAACGCATGGAGCTGCGCGCTTTCTGGAGCGACCGTGCTGAGCGTAAATCACCCGGTGAGCCTGGAAAAGAAAAGCCTAAGGAGCCTCCACTACACGCCTCGGAGCTGGCGCTGTTCTTAGGAAGGGGGGTCACGGCGGTTTGCTCTGCGAGGCTCTCACCCCAGAACTGGGCTCCCGGAGCCCCCTCAGCCCCTCTGCGGACCGACTCCCCTGATGAAAGAAGCCCCCTCTGCCCCAGAACAGCGACTGTGGCCACGCTGAGACCTGCCCTCTGCGCCTCCCTCCTCAGAGCGCGGGCCTCCGGCCAGCAGGTCAGCCTGCCCGGCGCAGGGGGCTGGTCACAAATGCAGAACCTCTGCCCCGGCTCAGGCGGGGCCCCCGACAGGCCCTCTGCTCCTGGCAGCTCGGGGGCTCTGGTCTAGCTGACACACCTCTGCCCCCGGGTGAGGTGGAGGGTGACTCAGGGCCCATGGCAGGTGTGCTCAACCCCACGGGGGCCAGCGTTCCTATAAAACATCCCACATTATTTAACCCCTGCAGCATGAGAGGGGCCAAGAAGTTCAGAAGTAACTGGGTGTCTCTAACTTAACATTCCGCGATGGGAGTTTGCTGGAAACAAACATTATTGTGGAAACAGGTGTGGGCAAGGCAACGGTAAGAAACAGAGAAAATATAGAAATCTAGGTGTATGTATTCAGGTCGCTGGACGGCGTCTTAAAGTTCTCACCACCCAAAATAAATAAATAAGTTCTCACTGCCCAAAATAAATAAATGAATAAGTAAATAAATGAATGAATAAACAAGGCGTTCTCACCGCCCTGCCCCTTTGGGAAACCGACCTCGCGTCTTGGATGCGATTTATAAAAGGGAGACCCTACGGAGTTGTAACCGCAGTTGGATTCGGGCCTCCCAGCTCTTCCAAGAGGATTTACTAGTGAAATTTCAGACTCCGTGGCTGGCCCACGGGAACTGTTTGCTGTCAGGTGCCAAGGGTTCCCCCCCAACCCAGCAGCCCCCCTCACAGACCTAAGTAAAGCAACGGGGCTGCTCCCACGGAGCTCGCTGCCTGGTGCCCGAGCCAGGCGGCCATCAGGCAGTCACAGGAGGTCCAATGACAGCTGGGCCAGGTGCCCCTGCTGTCCAGGGAGCCCATACTTGGGGGACTTGATGGAGTCTGGAGGCGTCAGGGAAGGCTTCCCGGAGGCAGGGATGCCCAGCAAAACCCAAGGGGTGATGAGGGGTGAGTGGGCGTGGACCAGGCCACCGGGTAGCATCCCAGCTCCTAGAGGAAACCAGGTGCCCCAGGGAGTGGGAGGTGCGGGGCTGGCGGGGCCCCGTGGGCCAGGCGAGACCCGGGGAATGTGCGAGTGAGAGGCCGGGGCGCCCTGTGCTGGGGGGGGGCGGAAAGTCATGGGGAGGTGAGCTGCGTGGTCTGGAACATTCTACCCCTACCCACCCCGGCTGCCATAAGGAAGTCCCCATGCTCCCCATTCATTACCTGACATAACTAATTGCCCGGTGACATTTCCCATATTATAGACAAATGTGAAGTATGGGCCCAGCTGTTTCCCTTCTCGTCACCAGGAATCGGTTGATAAATATGTTTATTTGAGGTCAGCCTGGCCTCATCCATTAGAAATATTGTTTTTCTAAACATTACATTGATTTAATTTAACTCTAATCAATTTAAAATGGTTCTGACAATTAACAAAAGCTTCAAATATGACCTTAAAGTAATAGGATTCATTAGCTATGTTTAGGATTAAACTTACCCTAATAGGGCAATTTTTCTTCCGAGGGTCTTTGGTAAGCGACTAGTGGTCAGTCAAAATGAAATCAATTATTATAAATTATACAGTTAAAGTTGATTATGTATCCCCTGCTAATTTGTATAAATAAGGGTCTCCGACAATGGGAGTAATTTATTAATAAATATCTCTGTCCCGGCCCGGTATCGCGCTTCACGTAACAGCTGCCGGGGCATCTGTAAGCCATGAAGTATTATTTTCCAGGCTGCTCTCACGTATGCTAATTAAACCCATAATTAATTGGGACAGTTATAGCTAAAGACACAATGCTGGCGCCCTTTGCCCTATTATGCCTGACAGTCAACTCATTCAAAAGGCAATGTGATCAAAAATTCATACACCAGCTCGGGCGCCCCGAAAGCAAGGCGATCCCAGGACGGAGGGAGCCTCGGAGGCGACAGCTGGTGGCTGGGAGGGAGGGGGCCGCGTCGACATTCAGCCCCAGGGTTTCTGGGTTCCCCACCTGCACTGCCATCCAAGGCCCCGTCCGGGCCGAGTGGAATGCGGGGGCTGGGACACCGGTGGCCCCTACAGCGATGAACAACCCACACACAAACAGAACTCAATTTTTGCCAGAATTTTACAAATTCAGAAATCTCGCTTCCCTTGAAAGTGTCTGACTTCGAGAAATCAGAGCCTCTTTCGTTACCCCGGGCCCTGCAGGCATGTGACCTTGAGAGCCCTGGGCTGGGCCACCTGCTCGCTTGCTTTACCGGCGGAGAAAGAGAGGCCCAGAGAGAGAGGTCCCGCCGAGGAGCATCGATGACCAGGCTCCAGGTGGCCCGGGGTGGCTGCTTTCCCGGAGGATCTAGGGGAACTTGGGTCTGAGGGCAGGTGGCCTGTCCGCCACTGGACGCTCTCCCTGTACGGACTGGCGCGGCCCGGGGAGGGGAGACCGGGGGAGGGGCCCCAGGCTCGGGCGCCCAGGGCCCCGGAATGCCGGGCGAGGACGGGCCCACCGCAGCGGGCGGCGAGTCTGCGGCTGGGACACCAGGCTGAGTCCACTGTTCCCGGATCTTCAGTGGGGCTGGGAAAGGGTGGGGGAAAGTCTTCCCTTGTCCCAATGGGTCGTCTGAGGCCTGTGGTCCAAAGAGCGTGGGCACAAAAGGACAGTCTGCTCAGAAACGCCCGTGAACAATGACCTCATGGCAATCCGTCTGCCTTCCCGTGAACGTGGCGCGCCCCTCATGGCAGGGGAGTCCGGGGCCACGTGGCTCTGGCCTCCAGGTGGCCCTCCCAGAGCCAACAGCCATGTATACAACCCTGGAAGTCTGGGGGCTGCCACCCTGGGCTCAGGCAGGCTGCTGAAGCTCCAAGGGAGTCCCGGGAGGTGAGGGCAGTGCCTCTGCAGGGAAGGTCTCGCCCCTGCTAACCGGAGGCAGCGCCTGGCAGGCGGGTGAGGCCCCGGAGGCACTGGGAGCCACAGACGACGTGGTCGGGCCAGGAGATGCCTGTCACTCAGTCAGCCACGGGCTTCAGCGGGGACCATACAGACGGGAGAAGCCAAAAGCATAAAAATCCCCCAGTCAGGCTTCTACGAACTTTTTCACGCACTCATGTGAACGACCTATAGGGACACCTAAGCTTTCATGAGCCACCCTTGCCACCTAACGTCTGATGGACCTTCCCGCACGTATTAAAAATGAGGTTCTAGGAGGCTCTTCACTGGCCGGGAGAACGTCCCTGTCAGCTGCGCCATAAACAGGCCGAGTCCTGCCCTTTGGAGGCGGCCAAGTCCGGCCCCATTATAAACAGAGCTGCCTGCAGTCACCGCTCACCCGGGCACCCTGGAATCGTCACCACTTAGAAAAATGCCCAGCGACAGAACTGCTGGGCGTCGGGCACACGCACATCAAGGCCTCTGACAAATAAGCGCTCGTGCATCGAACGCCCCGTCTCAGTGTGTGTGCGATTGTTTAGGGCCGGGCTCAGGGAGAACTAAGGGAAGGCGGTGATCCAAGGAGGGGTCTCGCCCACCAGACCTACACCCATCACAGGGCCACCGGGGGCGTGGAGCAGCGGGGTCCTTGCACGGCAGAGCTCGATGGGACAGTAGAGACTCCAGTCCACTCCTTTTGTGTCAGGGACGGAGGAACTGAGCTCGGAGAGAGCCACCCAGGAAGGTGGTGACCTCCAGTTCTGGAGCCTTCTCAGGACAGCCCTGTGCTCTCTCTCACGTGAGCCCTGCTCTGGACGGGCGGCCACGGCTGCGGGCTGAGCCTCGGGCGGGGGAACTGGTCTCAGCCCGCTGCCTAGCAGAGCCGGGTGCGGGAAGGCGGGGGCGCCGGGGGGCGGGGGGGCCGCGGCTGTCCTCAGTACAAGGGCCCGTGCTGTGGGCTTTGGGTGTCACCGCTTAATGCACGTCCCAGTGAGCGAGCGTGGGAGCCACGGCTCGGGAAAGCCCCCGCGCTAACTCACTGCGTCGGCCTGGGCCAGACGCCGGCGCCCTGGAGTTTGCTGAAAGAGAGGAGCCTTTTCCACAGCGGCCGGGCCTGGGGCAGGGGCTCCCAGGCTGCTGAGTGTGTAAGTCACGGGGGTCACAATGCAGATTGCAGGGCCCCGCTGGGAGTTTGACCTTGTACACTGGGGGGCGGGGGGGCTCTGAGCCTGCATTCCTAAGCTCACCCCGATGGCACGGACACGGGCGGCCCGAGGACCCCTCTTCTCTCCAGGAAACATCGACTAGAGCGGGGTTGGTTTTCATGAGACCCTGCGACTTCCCCTGCAGAGGGTGGCACAGCAGCTACTAGGCTGGCACCGGCCGCCGGCCCCCACGGCCCCGGGGAATGTTTCTAATGAAGGGGCTTCACACCAAGACCCTGTCATTTGCCCCCCTGTCTTCCCATAAAGCTGTGGGTTTGTCCTTGCTCTGCAGGTCCTGAGAGACCCGGCCTCACAGGCGACCTGGTGGCACTCTCCCGGTAGATGGCGCCGACTCATCTTGAATAGAGGGAGCCCGAAGCTCACCGGGAGGGACAGAGGCGGCCTCAGAGACTGCAGGGACGCGGGCGCCGGCCAGCTGTCCTGAGCGCCTCCGGGAAGCTTGGCGGCTCCCAGGCTGCTGTGCCGCAGGCTCACGGCCGCATTTGCTTTCAAAAGCCTCCTGCTGCTCCCCAGGCCTGGGCGCCCCGCTGCCCCAAGGGGGGGGAGGCGGGGACCCCGATCTATGACGGTGCCATAGCCTGTTATGGCCACGAGATGGCGATGCTGCGCCAGGAGGACAGGAGGCGTGAGCGAGAGAAACTCACTGGCTACACTTGCACTTCACAAACACTGTTTCAAGCTCATAAAGTCTTCTGAGGCAAGAGCTACAACGTATCCCCTTCTGAGAGGAAACGCGGGGGACCAGAGGCTGGAACTTCTTACAGGACGTGGGGCGGCGATGTCTGTCATTCTGGCCACATCAGCAACAGTGAGTGGGAAGGGTTCCCTGCATAAAGGCTGGAAGTGCCCTCTTTCCTCAGCATATAATGAGCACCTTCCTGTGCCAGGCACTGGTCAAGGTGCTAAGAAAACTGGAGGGACTAGGAAGTCCCTGGGCCTAGGGCAAGAGACCCCAATACACCATCAGGTTGAAGAGCCAGGCCCAGCGCACCCACCCCACCAGCTCCCCAGAGCCAACTATTAAACTGTCAGGAATTCTGAGTCAGCTCTCAAATACAGCCATTATTAAAGTTAAATTTTATCAAGTTACAATTCAATAAGTTATATTGAAAGGTGCTGATTAAACAAGTCATATTTAAAACTTTTCAATTCCTAATTGTTTTACATTTAACAGTTACCTATGCCAGGGGCAAGCAAACTTCCCGTAAAGGACCAGAGAGTGAATATTTTAGGCCGTGTAGGGTGTACAGTTTCTGTTGCAACTACGACTCGGCCGTTGCAGTCTAAAAGCAAGGCAGTGTTCCAATAAAGTTTTATTTACAAAGGAGGGCGGCGGGCTGGGTTTGGCCCATGGGCCATCTCTGGCCGGCCCTGGTCCGAGCTCAGGTGTTTGTCCCTTGAACCTGTATGGTGGGAATGCCATGTACTTGGGTGCTGACCCTACTGATACCTCTTCCCAGCCCCCCCTCCAGTGACATCACACTGGTAGCCTGCGACTGGCCATGGCGAGAGTGTGGACATCGCAGAATTGGCAAACATTTTCCTCCTGGAGAGCCGGTTGTTACGCACTTGGCAGCACAGCGCGGGCAAATGTGGTCCGTGAAGGCCCCTGTGAGGAGGTGACCATCTGTCAGAAACCTGAAACTGCGGGTCACCTTCCCACTGCTGCTCATCCCACCCACAGGGGCCGCCTACAGGGCCCAGTGCGGAAAGATAGCTGAACAAACAGCCTAAAGTTTGCAGAGACGGCCAGAAGAGGTCAAACACACATTTGCTTACAATGTATAGATTCCAATACAGTGGCCCCATCCCTGCCTTTAGCCATTTAAAACGCTCAGCGCAGAGCCCACGCATCACGGCCCACGGGCTGGCGGGACCCTGCCTGCCACCAAACGGGCCCCGTCAGGGAAGACCTCAGAGATCACATTCAACGTCGCACAAAGGGGTGGGGACCGGGGAGAGGGGCTCCGGAAGGCACCGCCCAATGCTTAACACCCGATCGCAACCTCCTACTTAAGAAAAGGCCACAGTTAGCGCAGACTTGGCGTTATTTGTGAGGTGATGGTTTGATGGCGGGATCTGAGAGCTTTCCTGAATCCGGAAGAGGTGTGGGCGATGCGGTGGATGCGGCCTGCCATTCCAGTGATGCTTTTGTGATGAGCGACTCATGATATCCAGTCGGTCTTCGCTCACCTAATAGACTGCAGAAAATACTCGGCCCTCCAATAAAAGTCAGCCCTGCAAACGGGGCCCACGCGCAGTGTGGAGGCTGCCCCCGAACCGAGTCCCTCCCAGGACCCTCTGCCTTCTGACCTCACCAACCTGGCGGGTCTCTCTTCTGTGACGCCTCAGTTTACACATGCTCTGGGATCCTTCTGAGCAGAGGGGTCGGCATCTGCACCATGCCCTGAGGCTTCCTCTGAAGTAGTGAGATTCCTTCTGCCTCCTTACCCTTCCTCTGCTCTCCGGAGCACGCCCAACATGCGCTTCCAAGGCTCTGTCTCAAGTCCCTCGAGGGAGCGGCAAGTAGATTGTGTGTCCCTCAAAAGCTCCATTACTCCTGGGGGGTGGCCCCCCGCCCCCAGTTGCATGGTGGACCAATGTCAGGAGCCTTGAAAACACAAAGTGCCTGGCCCAGGCTGCAGATGCCAGCGGGGTTGGGTGGGCACATGCACTAGTGTCGTAAAGCCTCCAGGCGTGAGATTGACGCGTGGCCAGGACTGAGCCACTGTTCCGGGCTGAGCATCGTTGCTCAGGGTTTAGGGACAGCCTGTCCCAGCCCGTCGGGGGAGAGGAGGGAGCCAGGCCCAGGAAAGGACCTTTTCCACCTTATTGTCGCATCCACAGGCCCTGCACCCTCACTGTTCTCACTAGCACACCCCGAGGAGCCGGGGGAATGGGTCTGTGGAGGAGCAGGCAGCCCTGAGTCTGCCCAAAGCAGGATCAGAGCGATGCTGACACGGCGGCTTCTCACCACTGTGCTCACTCAGCCACGGGCAACGGGGCCCTGGAAGGCACCTCTCAACCCGGCCCTCCAACGCGGGCCATTCTAGCTTCCCCACCGCGCATCAGGGACAAACTCAAGTGCTTTCCGAGGAAGTCTGGTTCTTTCAGTGGCCTAAGAGGAAAGGTTTCAGCCCGTCCGGCAGCGAGGATGCGCTCCCTGGGCTCGCTCCCCTGGGCTGGCTCCCCTGGGCTGGCTCCCCTGGGCTCGCTCCCTGGGCTGGCTCCCCTGGGCTGGCTCCCCTGGGCACGCTCCCTGGGCTGGCTCCCCTGGGCTGGCTCCCCTGGGCTCGCTCCACTGGGCTCGCTCCCCTGGGCTGGCTCCCTGGGCTCGCTCCCTGGGCTCGCTCCCTGGACTCGCTCCCCTGGGCTGGCTCCCCTGGGCTGGCTCCCCTGGGCTGGCTCCCCTGGGCTTGCTCCCTGGGCTGGCTCCCCTGGGCTGGCTCCCCTGGGCTCGCTCCCTGGGCTGGCTCCCCTGGGCTGGATCCCCTGGACTCGCTCCCCTGGGCTGGCTCCCCTGGGCTGGCTCCCCTGGGCTCGCTCCCTGGGCTGGCTCCACTGGGCTCGCTCCCTGGGCTGGCTCCCCTGGGCTGGCTCCCCTGGACTCGCTCCCCTGGGCTGGATCCCCTGGACTCGCTCCCCTGGGCTGGCTCCCCTGGGCTGGCTCCCCTGGGCTCGCTCCCTGGGCTGGCTCCACTGGGCTCGCTCCCTGGGCTGGCTCCCCTGGGCTGGCTCCCCTGGACTCGCTCCCTGGGCTGGCTCCCCTGGGCTGGCTCCCCTGGGCTCGCTCCCTGGGCTGGCTCCCCTGGGCTGGCTCCCCTGGGCTCGCTCCCTGGGCTGGCTCCCCTGGGCTGGCTCCCCTGGGCTCGCTCCCTGGGCTGGCTCCCCTGGGCTGGCTCCCCGGACTCGCTCCCCGGGATGGCTCCCCTGGGCTGGCTCCCCTGGGCTGGCTCCCCTGGGCTCGCTCCCCTGGGCTCGCTCCCCTGGGCTCGCTCCCCTGGACTCGCTCCCTAGCCTCGCTCCCTGGACTCGCTCCCCTGGGCTGCCTCCCCTGGGCTGGCTCCCCTGGGCTGGCTCCCCTGGACTCGCTCCCCTGGGCTCGCTCCCCTGGGCTGGCTCCCCTGGGCTGGCTCCCCTGGGCTCGCTCCCTGGGCTGGCTCCCCTGGGCTGGCTCCCCTGGGCTCGCTCCCTGGGCTGGCTCCCCTGGGCTCGCTCCCTGGGCTGGCACCCCTGGGCTGGCTCCCCTGGGCTCGCTCCCCTGGGCTGGCTCCCCTGGGCTGGCTCCCCTGGGCTGGCTCCCCTGGGCTCGCTCCCTGGGCTGGCTCCCCTGGACTGGCTCCCCTGGGCTCGCTCCCTGGGCTGGCTCCCCTGGGCTGGCTCCCCTGGACTCGCTCCCCTGGGCTGGCTCCCCTGGGCTGGCTCCCCTGGGCTTGCTCCCTGGGCTGGCTCCCCTGGGCTGACTCTCCTGCGCTCGCTCCCTGGGCTGGCTCCCCTGCGCTGGCTCCCCTGCGCTGGCTCCCCTGGGCTGGCTCCCCTGGACTCGCTCCCCTGGGCTCGCTCCCCTGGGCTCGCTACCCGGACTCGCTCCCCTGGGCTCGCTCCCCTGGGCTGGCTCCCCTGGACTCGCTCCCCTGGGCTCGCTCCCCTGGGCTGGCTCCCCTGGACTCGCTCCCCTGGGCTCGCTCCCTGGACTCGCTCCCCTGCGCTGGCTCCCCTGGGCTGGCTCCCCTGGGCTGGCTCCCCTGGGCTCGCTCCCTGGGCTGGCTCCCCTGGGCTGGCTCCCCTGGGCTCGCTCCCCGGGGCTGGCTCCCCTGGGCTGGCTCCCCTGGGCTCGCTCCCCGGGGCTGGCTCCCCTGGGCTGGCTCCCCTGGGCTCGCTCCCCGGGGCTGGCTCCCCTGGGCTGGCTCCCCTGGGCTCGCTCCCTGGGCTGGCTCCCCTGGGCTGGCTCCCCTGGGCTCGCTCCCTGGGCTGGCTCCCCTGGGCTGGCTCCCCTGGGCTCGCTCCCTGGGCTGGCTCCCCTGGGCTGGCTCCCATGGGCTCGCTCCCTGGGCTGGCTCCCCTGGGCTGGCTCCCCTGGGCTGGCTCCCCGGACTCGCTCCCCGGGCTGGCTCCCCTGGGCTGGCTCCCCTGGGCTCGCTCCCCTGGGCTCGCTCCCCTGGACTCGCTCCTTAGCCTCGCTCCCTGGACTCGCTCCCCTGGGCTGGCTCCCCTGGGCTGGCTCCCCTGGGCTGGCTCCCCTGGACTCGCTCCCCTGGGCTCGCTCCCCTGGGCTGGCTCCCTGGGCTCGCTCCCTGGGCTCGCTCCCTAGGCTCGCTCCCTGGGCTCGCTCCCTGGACTCGCTCCCCTGGGCTGGCTCCCCTGGGCTGGGTCCCCTGGACTCGCTCCCCTGGGCTCGCTCCCCCGGGGCTGGCTCCCTGGGCTCGCTCCCTGAGCTCGCTCCCTGGACTCGCTCCCCTGGGCTGGCTCCCCTGGGCTGGCTCCCCTGGACTCGCTCCCCTGGGCTCGCTCCCCTGGGCTCGCTCCCTGGACTCGCTCCCCTGGGCTGGCTCCCCTGGGCTGGCTCCCCTGGGCTGGCTCCCCTGGGCACGCTCCCTGGGCTGGCTCCCCTGGGCTGGCACCCCTGGGCTCGCTCCCTGGGCTGGCTCCCCTGGGCAGGCTCCCCTGGGCTCGCTCCCTGGGCTGGCTTCCCTGGGCGGGCTCCCCTGGACTCGCTCCCCTGGGCTGGCTCCCCTGGGCTGGCTCCCCTGGGCTGGCTCCCTGGGCTGTCTCCCCTGGGCTGGCTCCCCTGGGCTAGCTCCCTGGGCTGGCTCCCCTGGGCTGGCTCCCCTGGACTCGCTCCCCTGGGCTGGCTCCCCTGGACTGGCTCCCCTGGGCTCGCTCCCTGGGCTGGCTCCCCTGGGCTGGCTCCCCTGGGCTCGCTCCCTGGGCTGGCTCCCCTGGGGGGCTCCCCTGGGCTGGCTCCCCTGGGCTGGCTCCCCTGGGCTCGCTCCCTGGGCTGGCTCCCCTGGGCTGGCTCCCCTGGGCTCGCTCCCTGGGCTGGCTCCCCTGGGCTGGCTCCCCTGGGCTGGCTCCCCTGGACTCGCTCCCTGGGCTGGCTCCCCTGGGCTGGCTCCCCTGGGCTCGCTCCGTCGCTGGCTCCCCTGGGCTGGCTCCCCTGGACTCGCTCCCCTGGGCTGGCTCCCCTGGGCTGGCTCCCCTGGACTCGCTCCCCTGGGCTGGCTCCCCTGGGCTGGCTCCCCTGGGCTCGCTCCCTGGGCTGGCTCCCCGGGGCTGGCTCCCCTGGACTCGCTCCCCTGGGCTGGCTCCCCTGGGCTGGCTCCCCTGGGTTCGCTCCCTGGGCTGGCTCCCCTGGGCTGGCTCCCCTGGGCTCGCTCCCTGGGCTGGCTCCCCTGGGCTGGCTCCCCTGGACTCGCTCCCCTGGGCTGGCTCCCCTGGGCTGGCTCCCCTGGGCTCGCTCCCTGGGCTGGCTCCCCTGGGCTGGCTCCCCTGGGCTAGCTCCCTGGGCTGGCTCCCCTGGGCTGTCTCCCCTGGGCTCGCTCCCCTGGGCTCGCTCCCCTGGGCTCGCTCCCCTAGCCTCGCTCCCTGGACTCGCTCCCCTGGGCTGGCTCCCCTGGGCTGGCTCCCCTGGGCAGGCTTCCCTGGACTCGCTCCCCTGGGCTCGCTCCCCTGGGCTGGCTCCCTGGGCTCGCTCCCTGGGCTCGCTCCCTGGACTCGCTCCCCTGGGCTGGCTCCCCTGGGCTGGCTCCCCTGGACTCGCTCCCCTGGGCTCGCTCCCCTGGGCTGGCTCCCTGGGCTCGCTACCTGGGCTCGCTCCCAGGACTCGCTCCCCTGCGCTGGCTCCCCTGGGCTGGCTCCCCTGGACTCGCTCCCCTGGGCTCGCTCCCCTGGGCTCGCTCCCTGGACTCGCTCCCCTGGGCTGGCTCCCCTGGGCTGGCTCCCCTGGGCTGGCTCCCCTGGGCTCGCTCCCTGGGCTGGCTCCCCTGGGCTGGCTCCCCTGGGCTCGCTCCCTGGGCTGGCTCCCTGGGCTGGCTCCCCTGGGCTGGCTCCCCTGGGCTCGCTCCCTGGGCTGGCTCCCCTGGGCTGGCTCCCCTGGGCTCGCTCCCTGGGCTGGCTCCCCTGGGCTGGCTCCCCTGGGCTCGCTCCCTGGGCTGGCTCCCCTGGGCTGGCTCCCCTGGACTCGCTCCCCAGGGCTGGCTCCCCTGGGCTGGCTCCCCTGGGCTCGCTCCCTGGGCTGGCTCCCCTGGGCTGGCTTCCCTGGGCTCGCTCCCTGGGCTGGCTCCCCTGGGGTGGCTCCCCTGGACTCGCTCCCCTGGGCTGGCTCCCCTGGGCTGGCTCCCCTGGACTCGCTCCCCTGGGCTGGCTCCCCTGGGCTGGCTCCCCTGGGCTCGCTCCCTGGGCTGGCTCACCTGGGGTGGCTCCCCTGGACTCGCTCCCCTGGGCTGGCTCCCCTGGGCTGGCTCCCCTGGGCTCTCTCCCTGGGCTGGCTCCCCTAGGCTGGCTCCACTGGGCTCGCTCCCTGGGCTGGCTCCCCTGGGCTGGCTCCCCTGGACTCGCTCCCCTGGGCTGGCTCCCCTGGGCTGGCTCCCCTGGGCTCGCTCCCTGGGCTGGCTCCTCTGGGCTCGCTCCCATGGGCTCGCTCCCTGGGCTGGCTCCCCTGGGCTGGCTCCCCTGGGCTCGCTCCCCTGGGCTCGCTCCCCTGGGCTCGCTCCCCTGGACTCGCTCCCTAGCCTCGCTCCCTTGACTCGCTCCCCTGGGCTGGCTCCCCTGGGCTGGCTCCCCTGGGCTGGCACCCCTGGACTCGCTCCCCTGGGCTCGCTCCCCTGGGCCTGCTCCCTGGGCTCGCTCCCTGGGCTCGCTCCCTGGACTCGCTCCCCTGGGCTGGCTCCCCTGGGCTGGCTCCCCTGGACTCGCTCCCCTGGGCTCGCTCCCCTGGGCTGGCTCCCTGGGCTCGCTCCCTGGGCTCGCTCCCTGGACTCGCTCCCCTGGGCTGGCTCCCCTGGGCTGGCTCCGCTGGACTCGCTCCCCTGGGCTCGCACCCCTGGGCTCGCTCCCCTGGGCTGGCTCCCCTGGGCTGGCTCACCTGGGCTCGCTCCCTGGGCTGGCTCCCCTGGACTGGCTCCCCTGGGCTCGCTCCCTGGGCTGGCTCCCCTGGGCTCGCTCCCTGGGCTGGCTCCCCTGGGCTGGCTCCCCTGGGCTCGCTCCCTGGGCTGGCTCCCCTGGGCTGGCTCCCCTGGGCTCGCTCCCTGGGCTCTCTCCCCTGGGCTGGCTCCCCTGGGATCGCTCCCCGGGCTGGCTCCACTGGGCTGGCTCCCCGGGCTCGCTCCCCGGGCTGGCTCCCCTGGGCTGGCTCCCCGGACTCGCTCCCCGGGCTGGCTCCCCTGGGCTGGCTCCCCTGGGCTGGCTCCCCTGGGCTCGCTCCCCTTGGCTCGCTCCCCTGGACTCGCTCCCTAGCCTCGCTCCCTGGAATCGCTCCCCTGGGCTGGCTCCCCTGGGCTGGCTCCCCTGGGCTGGCTCCCCTGGACTCGATCCCTTGGGCTGGCTCCCCTGGGCTGGCTCCCCTGGGCTGGCTCCCCTGGGCTCGCTCCCTGGGCTGGCTCCCCTGGGCTGGCTCCCCTGGACTCGCTCCCCTGGGCTGGCTCCCCTGGGCTGGCTCCCCTGGGCTCGCTCCCTGGGCTGGCTCCCCTGGGCTGGCTCCCCTGGGCTCGCTCCCTGGGCTGGCTCCCCTGGGCTGGCTCCCCTGGACTCGCTCCCCTGGGCTCGCTCCCCTGGGCTCGCTCCCTGGACTCGCTCCCCTGGGCTGGCTCCCCTGGGCTGGCTCCCCTGGGCTGGCTCCCCTGGGCTCGCTCCCTGGGCTGGCTCCCCTGGGCAGGCTCCCCTGGGCTCGCTCCCTGGGCTGGCTCCCCTGGGCAGGCTCCCCTGGGCTCGCTCCCTGGGCTGGCTTCCCTGGGCGGGCTCCCCTGGACTCGCTCCCCTGGGCTGGCTCCCCTGGGCTGGCTCCCCTGGGCTGGCTCCCCTGGGCTGGCTCCCTGGGCTGTCTCCCCTGGGCTGGCTCCCCTGGGCTAGCTCCCTGGGCTGGCTCCCCTGGGCTGGCTCCCCTGGACTCGCTCCCCTGGGCTGGCTCCCCTGGACTGGCTCCCCTGGGCTCGCTCCCTGGGCTGGCTCCCCTGGGCTGGCTCCCCTGGGCTCGCTCCCTGGGCTGGCTCCCCTGGGGGGCTCCCCTGGGCTGGCTCCCCTGGACTGGCTCCCCTGGGCTCGCTCCCTGGGCTGGCTCCCCTGGGCTCGCTCCCTGGGCTGGCTCCCCTGGGCTGGCTCCCCTGGGCTCGCTCCCTGGGCTGGCTCCCCTGGGCTGGCTCCCCTGGGCTCGCTCCCTGGGCTCTCTCCCCTGGGCTGGCTCCCCTGGGATCGCTCCCCGGGCTGGCTCCACTGGGCTGGCTCCCCGGGCTCGCTCCCCGGGCTGGCTCCCCTGGGCTGGCTCCCCGGACTCGCTCCCCGGGCTGGCTCCCCTGGGCTGGCTCCCCTGGGCTGGCTCCCCTGGGCTCGCTCCCCTTGGCTCGCTCCCCTGGACTCGCTCCCTAGCCTCGCTCCCTGGAATCGCTCCCCTGGGCTGGCTCCCCTGGGCTGGCTCCCCTGGGCTGGCTCCCCTGGACTCGATCCCTTGGGCTGGCTCCCCTGGGCTGGCTCCCCTGGGCTGGCTCCCCTGGGCTCGCTCCCTGGGCTGGCTCCCCTGGGCTGGCTCCCCTGGACTCGCTCCCCTGGGCTGGCTCCCCTGGGCTGGCTCCCCTGGGCTCGCTCCCTGGGCTGGCTCCCCTGGGCTGGCTCCCCTGGGCTCGCTCCCTGGGCTGGCTCCCCTGGGCTGGCTCCCCTGGACTCGCTCCCCTGGGCTCGCTCCCCTGGGCTCGCTCCCTGGACTCGCTCCCCTGGGCTGGCTCCCCTGGGCTGGCTCCCCTGGGCTGGCTCCCCTGGGCTCGCTCCCTGGGCTGGCTCCCCTGGGCAGGCTCCCCTGGGCTCGCTCCCTGGGCTGGCTCCCCTGGGCAGGCTCCCCTGGGCTCGCTCCCTGGGCTGGCTTCCCTGGGCGGGCTCCCCTGGACTCGCTCCCCTGGGCTGGCTCCCCTGGGCTGGCTCCCCTGGGCTGGCTCCCCTGGGCTGGCTCCCTGGGCTGTCTCCCCTGGGCTGGCTCCCCTGGGCTAGCTCCCTGGGCTGGCTCCCCTGGGCTGGCTCCCCTGGACTCGCTCCCCTGGGCTGGCTCCCCTGGACTGGCTCCCCTGGGCTCGCTCCCTGGGCTGGCTCCCCTGGGCTGGCTCCCCTGGGCTCGCTCCCTGGGCTGGCTCCCCTGGGGGGCTCCCCTGGGCTGGCTCCCCTGGACTGGCTCCCCTGGGCTCGCTCCCTGGGCTGGCTCCCCTGGGCTCGCTCCCTGGGCTGGCTCCCCTGGGCTGGCTCCCCTGGACTCGCTCCCTGGGCTGGCTCCCCTGGGCTGGCTCCCCTGGGCTCGCTCCCTGGGCTCTCTCCCCTGGGCTGGCTCCCCTGGGATCGCTCCCCGGGCTGGCTCCACTGGGCTGGCTCCCCGGGCTCGCTCCCCGGGCTGGCTCCCCTGGGCTGGCTCCCCGGACTCGCTCCCCGGGCTGGCTCCCCTGGGCTGGCTCCCCTGGGCTGGCTCCCCTGGGCTCGCTCCCCTTGGCTCGCTCCCCTGGACTCGCTCCCTAGCCTCGCTCCCTGGAATCGCTCCCCTGGGCTGGCTCCCCTGGGCTGGCTCCCCTGGGCTGGCTCCCCTGGACTCGATCCCTTGGGCTGGCTCCCCTGGGCTGGCTCCCCTGGGCTGGCTCCCCTGGGCTCGCTCCCTGGGCTGGCTCCCCTGGGCTGGCTCCCCTGGACTCGCTCCCCTGGGCTGGCTCCCCTGGGCTGGCTCCCCTGGGCTCCCTCCCTGGGCTGGCTCCCCTGGGCTGGCTCCCCTGGGCTCGCTCCCTGGGCTGGCTCCCCTGGGCTGGCTCCCCTGGACTCGCTCCCCTGGGCTCGCTCCCCTGGGCTCGCTCCCTGGACTCGCTCCCCTGGGCTGGCTCCCCTGGGCTGGCTCCCCTGGGCTGGCTCCCCTGGGCTCGCTCCCTGGGCTGGCTCCCCTGGGCTGGCTCCCCTGGGCTCGCTCCCTGGGCTGGCTCCCCTGGGCTGGCTCCCCTGGGCTCGCACCCCTGGGCTGGCTCCCCTGGGCTGGCTCCCCTGGGCTCGCTCCCTGGGCTGGCTCCCCTGGGCAGGCTCCCCTGGGCTCGCTCCCTGGGCTGGCTTCCCTGGGCGGGCTCCCCTGGACTCGCTCCCCTGGGCTGGCTCCCCTGGGCTGGCTCCCCTGGGCTGGCTCCCCTGGGCTCGCTCCCTGGGCTGGCTCCCCTGGGCTGGCTCCCCTGGGCTAGCTCCCTGGGCTGGCTCCCCTGGGCTGGCTCCCCTGGGCTGGCTCCCCTGGGCTGGCTCCCTGGGCTGGCTCCCCTGGGCTGGCTCCCCTGGGCTAGCTCCCTGGGCTGGCTCCCCTGGGCTGGCTCCCCTGGGCTAGCTCCCTGGGCTGGCTCCCCTGGGCTGGCTCCCCTGGACTCGCTCCCCTGGGCTGGCTCCCCTGGACTGGCTCCCCTGGGCTCGCTCCCTGGGCTGGCTCCCCTGGGCTGGCTCCCCTGGGCTCGCTCCCTGGGCTGGCTCCCCTGGGGGGCTCCCCTGGGCTGGCTCCCCTGGGCTGGCTCCCCTGGGCTCGCTCCCTGGGCTGGCTCCCCTGGGCTGGCTCCCCTGGGCTCGCTCCCTGGGCTGGCTCCCCTGGGCTGGCTCCCCTGGGCTGGCTCCCCTGGGCTCGCTCCCTGGGCTGGCTCCCCTGGGCTGGCTCCCCTGGGCTCGCTCCGTCGCTGGCTCCCCTGGGCTGGCTCCCCTGGACTCGCTCCCCTGGGCTGGCTCCCCTGGGCTGGCTCCCCTGGACTCGCTCCCCTGGGCTGGCTCCCCTGGGCTGGCTCCCCTGGGCTCGCTCCCTGGGCTGGCTCCCCGGGGCTGGCTCCCCTGGACTCGCTCCCCTGGGCTGGCTCCCCTGGGCTGGCTCCCCTGGGTTCGCTCCCTGGGCTGGCTCCCCTGGGCTGGCTCCCCTGGGCTCGCTCCCTGGGCTGGCTCCCCTGGGCTGGCTCCCCTGGACTCGCTCCCCTGGGCTGGCTCCCCTGGGCTGGCTCCCCTGGGCTCGCTCCCTGGGCTGGCTCCCCTGGGCTGGCTCCCCTGGGCTCGCTCCCTGGGCTGGCTCCCCTGGGCTGTCTCCCCTGGGCTCGCTCCCCTGGGCTCGCTCCCCTGGGCTCGCTCCCCTAGCCTCGCTCCCTGGACTCGCTCCCCTGGGCTGGCTCCCCTGGGCTGGCTCCCCTGGGCCGGCTTCCCTGGACTCGCTCCCCTGGGCTCGCTCCCCTGGGCTGGCTCCCTGGGCTCGCTCCCTGGGCTCGCTCCCTGGACTCGCTCCCCTGGGCTGGCTCCCCTGGGCTGGCTCCCCTGGACTCGCTCCCCTGGGCTCGCTCCCCTGGGCTGGCTCCCTGGGCTCGCTACCTGGGCTCGCTCCCAGGACTCGCTCCCCTGCGCTGGCTCCCCTGGGCTGGCTCCCCTGGACTCGCTGCCCTGGGCTCGCTCCCCTGGGCTCGCTCCCTGGACTCGCTCCCCTGGGCTGGCTCCCCTGGGCTGGCTCCCCTGGGCTGGCTCCCCTGGGCTCGCTCCCTGGGCTGGCTCCCCTGGGCTGGCTCCCCTGGACTCGCTCCCCAGGGCTGGCTCCCCTGGGCTGGCTCCCCTGGGCTCGCTCCCTGGGCTGGCTCCCCTGGGCTGGCTCCCCTGGACTCGCTCCCCTGGGCTGGCTCCCCTGGGCTGGCTCCCCTGGACACGCTCCCCTGGGCTGGCTCCCCTGGGCTGGCTCCCCTGGGCTCGCTCCCTGGGCTGGCTCACCTGGGGTGGCTCCCCTGGACTCGCTCCCCTGGGCTGGCTCCCCTGGGCTGGCTCCCCTGGGCTCTCTCCCTGGGCTGGCTCCCCTAGGCTGGCTCCACTGGGCTCGCTCCCTGGGCTGGCTCCCCTGGGCTGGCTCCCCTGGACTCGCTCCCCTGGGCTGGCTCCCCTGGGCTGGCTCCCCTGGGCTCGCTCCCTGGGCTGGCTCCTCTGGGCTCGCTCCCATGGGCTCGCTCCCTGGGCTGGCTCCCCTGGGCTGGCTCCCCTGGGCTCGCTCCCCTGGGCTCGCTCCCCTGGACTCGCTCCCTAGCCTCGCTCCCTTGACTCGCTCCCCTGGGCTGGCTCCCCTGGGCTGGCTCCCCTGGGCTGGCACCCCTGGACTCGCTCCCCTGGGCCTGCTCCCTGGGCTCGCTCCCTGGGCTCGCTCCCTGGACTCGCTCCCCTGGGCTGGCTCCCCTGGGCTGGCTCCCCTGGACTCGCTCCCCTGGGCTCGCTCCCCTGGGCTGGCTCCCTGGGCTCGCTCCCTGGGCTCGCTCCCTGGACTCGCTCCCCTGGGCTGGCTCCCCTGGGCTGGCTCCGCTGGACTCGCTCCCCTGGGCTCGCACCCCTGGGCTCGCTCCCTGGACTCGCTCCCCTGGGCTGGCTCCCCTGGGCTGGCTACCCTGGGCTCGCTCCCTGGGCTGGCTCCCCTGGGCTGGCTCCCCTGGGCTCGCTCCCTGGGCTGGCTCCCCTGGGCTGGCTCCCCTGGACTCGCTCCCCTGGGCTGGCTCCCCTGGGCTCGCTCCCTGGGCTGGCTCCCCTGGGCTGGCTCCCCTGGGCTCGCTCCCTGGGCTGGCTCCCCTGGGCTGGCTCCCCTGGGCTCGCTCCCTGGGCTGGCTACCCTGGGCTGGCACCCCTGGGCTCGCTCCCTGGGCTGGCTCCCCTGGGCTGGCTCCCCTGAACTCGCTCCACTGGGCTCGCTCCCTGGGCTGGCTCCCCTGGGCTGGCTCCCCTGAACTCGCTCCACTGGGCTTGCTCCCCTGGGCTGGCTCCCCTGGGCTGGCTCCCCTGGGCTCGCTCCCTGGGCTGGCTCCCCTGGGCTGGCTCCCCTGGACTCGCTCCCCTGGGCTGGCTCCCCTGGGCTGGCTCCCCTGGGCTCGCTCCCTGGGCTGGCTCCCCTGGGCTGGCTCCCCTGGGCTCGCTCCCTGGGCTGGCTCCCCTGGGCTGGCTCCCCTGGACTCGCTCCCCTGGGCTCGCTCCCCTGGGCTCGCTCCCTGGACTCGCTCCCCTGGGCTGGCTCCCCTGGGCTGGCTCCCCTGGGCTGGCTCCCCTGGGCTCGCTCCCTGGGCTGGCTCCCCTGGGCTGGCTCCCCTGGGCTCGCTCCCTGGGCTGGCTCCCCTGGGCTGGCTCCCCTGGACTCGCACCCCTGGGCTGGCTCCCCTGGGCTGGCTCCCCTGGGCTCGCTCCCTGGGCTGGCTCCCCTGGGCAGGCTCCCCTGGGCTCGCTCCCTGGGCTGGCTTCCCTGGGCGGGCTCCCCTGGACTCGCTCCCCTGGGCTGGCTCCCCTGGGCTGGCTCCCCTGGGCTCGCTCCCTGGGCTGGCTCCCCTGGGCTGGCTCCCCTGGGCTAGCTCCCTGGGCTGGCTCCCCTGGGCTGGCTCCCCTGGGCTGGCTCCCCTGGGCTGGCTCCCTGGGCTGGCTCCCCTGGGCTGGCTCCCCTGGGCTAGCTCCCTGGGCTGGCTCCCCTGGGCTGGCTCCCCTGGGCTAGCTCCCTGGGCTGGCTCCCCTGGGCTGGCTCCCCTGGACTCGCTCCCCTGGGCTGGCTCCCCTGGACTGGCTCCCCTGGGCTCGCTCCCTGGGCTGGCTCCCCTGGGCTGGCTCCCCTGGGCTCGCTCCCTGGGCTGGCTCCCCTGGGGGGCTCCCCTGGGCTGGCTCCCCTGGGCTGGCTCCCCTGGGCTCGCTCCCTGGGCTGGCTCCCCTGGGCTGGCTCCCCTGGGCTCGCTCCCTGGGCTGGCTCCCTTGGGCTGGCTCCCCTGGGCTGGCTCCCCTGGGCTCGCTCCCTGGGCTGGCTCCCCTGGGCTGGCTCCCCTGGGCTCGCTCCGTCGCTGGCTCCCCTGGGCTGGCTCCCCTGGACTCGCTCCCCTGGGCTGGCTCCCCTGGGCTGGCTCCCCTGGACTCGCTCCCCTGGGCTGGCTCCCCTGGGCTGGCTCCCCTGGGCTCGCTCCCTGGGCTGGCTCCCCGGGGCTGGCTCCCCTGGACTCGCTCCCCTGGGCTGGCTCCCCTGGGCTGGCTCCCCTGGGTTCGCTCCCTGGGCTGGCTCCCCTGGGCTGGCTCCCCTGGGCTCGCTCCCTGGGCTGGCTCCCCTGGGCTGGCTCCCCTGGACTCGCTCCCTGGGCTGGCTCCCCTGGGCAGGCTCCCCTGGGCTCGCTCCCTGGGCTGGCTTCCCTGGGCGGGCTCCCCTGGACTCGCTCCCCTGGGCTGGCTCCCCTGGGCTGGCTCCCCTGGGCTGGCTCCCCTGGGCTGGCTCCCTGGGCTGTCTCCCCTGGGCTGGCTCCCCTGGGCTAGCTCCCTGGGCTGGCTCCCCTGGGCTGGCTCCCCTGGACTCGCTCCCCTGGGCTGGCTCCCCTGGACTGGCTCCCCTGGGCTCGCTCCCTGGGCTGGCTCCCCTGGGCTGGCTCCCCTGGGCTCGCTCCCTGGGCTGGCTCCCCTGGGGGGCTCCCCTGGGCTGGCTCCCCTGGACTGGCTCCCCTGGGCTCGCTCCCTGGGCTGGCTCCCCTGGGCTGGCTCCCCTGGGCTCGCTCCCTGGGCTGGCTCCCCTGGGGGGCTCCCCTGGGCTGGCTCCCCTGGGCTGGCTCCCCTGGGCTAGCTCCCTGGGCTGGCTCCCCTGGGCTGGCTCCCCTGGACTCGCTCCCCTGGGCTGGCTCCCCTGGACTGGCTCCCCTGGGCTCGCTCCCTGGGCTGGCTCCCCTGGGCTGGCTCCCCTGGGCTCGCTCCCTGGGCTGGCTCCCCTGGGGGGCTCCCCTGGGCTGGCTCCCCTGGGCTGGCTCCCCTGGGCTCGCTCCCTGGGCTGGCTCCCCTGGGCTGGCTCCCCTGGGCTCGCTCCCTGGGCTGGCTCCCCTGGGCTGGCTCCCCTGGGCTGGCTCCCCTGGGCTCGCTCCCTGGGCTGGCTCCCCTGGGCTGGCTCCCCTGGGCTCGCTCCGTCGCTGGCTCCCCTGGGCAGGCTCCCCTGGACTCGCTCCCCTGGGCTGGCTCCCCTGGGCTGGCTCCCCTGGACTCGCTCCCCTGGGCTGGCTCCCCTGGGCTGGCTCCCCTGGGCTCGCTCCCTGGGCTGGCTCCCCGGGGCTGGCTCCCCTGGACTCGCTCCCCTGGGCTGGCTCCCCTGGGCTGGCTCCCCTGGGTTCGCTCCCTGGGCTGGCTCCCCTGGGCTGGCTCCCCTGGGCTCGCTCCCTGGGCTGGCTCCCCTGGGCTGGCTCCCCTGGACTCGCTCCCCTGGGCTGGCTCCCCTGGGCTGGCTCCCCTGGGCTCGCTCCCTGGGCTGGCTCCCCTGGGCTGGCTCCCCTGGGCTCGCTCCCTGGGCTGGCTCCCCTGGGCTGTCTCCCCTGGGCTCGCTCCCCTGGGCTCGCTCCCCTGGGCTCGCTCCCCTAGCCTCGCTTCCTGGACTCGCTCCCCTGGGCTGGCTCCCCTGGGCTGGCTCCCCTGGGCCGGCTTCCCTGGACTCGCTCCCCTGGGCTCGCTCCCCTGGGCTGGCTCCCTGGGCTCGCTCCCTGGGCTCGCTCCCTGGACTCGCTCCCCTGGGCTGGCTCCCCTGGGCTGGCTCCCCTGGACTCGCTCCCCTGGGCTCGCTCCCCTGGGCTGGCTCCCTGGGCTCGCTACCTGGGCTCGCTCCCAGGACTCGCTCCCCTGCGCTGGGTCCCCTGGGCTGGCTCCCCTGGACTCGCTGCCCTGGGCTCGCTCCCCTGGGCTCGCTCCCTGGACTCGCTCCCCTGGGCTGGCTCCCCTGGGCTGGCTCCCCTGGGCTGGCTCCCCTGGGCTCGCTCCCTGGGCTGGCTCCCCTGGGCTGGCTCCCCTGGACTCGCTCCCCAGGGCTGGCTCCCCTGGGCTGGCTCCCCTGGGCTCGCTCCCTGGGCTGGCTCCCCTGGGCTGGCTCCCCTGGACTCGCTCCCCTGGGCTGGCTCCCCTGGGCTGGCTCCCCTGGACTGGCTCCCCTGGGCTCGCTCCCTGGGCTGGCTCCCCTGGGCTGGCTCCCCTGGGCTCGCTCCCTGGGCTGGCTATCCTGGGCTGGCACCCCTGGGCTCGCTCCCTGGGCTGGCTCCCCTGGGCTGGCTCCCCTGAACTCGCTCCACTGGGCTCGCTCCCTGGGCTGGCTCCCCTGGGCTGGCTCCCCTGAACTCGCTCCACTGGGCTTGCTCCCCTGGGCTGGCTCCCCTGGGCTGGCTCCCCTGGGCTCGCTCCCTGGGCTGGCTCCCCTGGGCTGGCTCCCCTGGACTCGCTCCCCTGGGCTGGCTCCCCTGGGCTGGCTCCCCTGGGCTGGCTCCCCTGGGCTGGCTCCCCTGGACTCGCTCCCCTGGGCTGGCTCCCCTGGGCTGGCTCACCTGGGCTCGCTCCCTGGGCTGGCTCCCCTGGACTGGCTCCCCTCGGCTCGCTCCCTGGGCTGGCTCCCCTGGGCTCGCTCCCTGGGCTGGCTCCCCTGGGCTGGCTCCCCTGGGCTCGCTCCCTGGGCTGGCTCCCCTGGGCTGGCTCCCCTGGGCTCGCTCCCTGGGCTCTCTCCCCTGGGCTGGCTCCCCTGGGATCGCTCCCCGGGCTGGCTCCACTGGGCTGGCTCCCCTGGGCTGGCTCCCTGGGCTGGCTCCCCTGGGCTGGCTCCCCTGGGCTAGCTCCCTGGGCTGGCTCCCCTGGGCTGGCTCCCCTGGACTCGCTCCCCTGGGCTGGCTCCCCTGGACTGGCTCCCCTGGGCTCGCTCCCTGGGCTGGCTCCCCTGGGCTGGCTCCCCTGGGCTCGCTCCCTGGGCTGGCTCCCCTGGGGGGCTCCCCTGGGCTGGCTCCCCTGGGCTGGCTCCCCTGGGCTCGCTCCCTGGGCTGGCTCCCCTGGGCTGGCTCCCCTGGGCTCGCTCCCTGGGCTGGCTCCCCTGGGCTGGCTCCCCTGGGCTGGCTCCCCTGGGCTCGCTCCCTGGGCTGGCTCCCCTGGGCTGGCTCCCCTGGGCTCGCTCCGTCGCTGGCTCCCCTGGGCTGGCTCCCCTGGACTCGCTCCCCTGGGCTGGCTCCCCTGGGCTGGCTCCCCTGGACTCGCTCCCCTGGGCTGGCTCCCCTGGGCTGGCTCCCCTGGGCTCGCTCCCTGGGCTGGCTCCCTGGGGCTGGCTCCCCTGGACTCGCTCCCCTGGGCTGGCTCCCCTGGGCTGGCTCCCCTGGGTTCGCTCCCTGGTCTGGCTCCCCTGGGCTGGCTCCCCTGGGCTCGCTCCCTGGGCTGGCTCCCCTGGGCTGGCTCCCCGGACTCGCTCCCCTGGACTCGCTCCCCTGGGCTGGCTCCCCTGGGCTCGCTCCCCTGGGCTCGCTCCCTGGATTCGCTCCCCTGGGCTGGCTCCCCTGCGCTCGCTCCATGGACTCGCTCCCCTGGGCTGGCTCCCCTGGGCTGGCTCCCCTGGGCTGGCTCCCCTGGGCTCGCTCCCCTGGGCTGGCTCCCCTGGGCTCGCTCCCTGGGCTGGCTCCCCTGGGCTGGCTCCCCTGGGCTCGCTCCCAGGGCTGGCTCCCCTGGGCTGGCTCCCCGGACTCGCTCTCCGGGCTGGCTCCCCTGGGCTCGCTCCCCTGGGCTCGCTCCCCTGGGCTCGCTCCCTGGACTCGCTCCCCTGGGCTCGCTCCCTGGGCTGGCTCCCCTGGGCTGGCTCCCCTGGGCTCGCTCCCTGGCCTGGCTCCCCTGGGCTGGCTCCCCTGGGCTCGCTCCCCTGGGCTGGCTCCCCTGGGCTGGCTCCCCTGGGCTGGCTCCCCTGGGCTCGCTCCCTGGCCTGGCTCCCCTGGGCTGGCTCCCCTGGGCTGGCTCCCCTGGGCTGGCTCCCCTGGGCTGGCTCCCCTGGGCTCGCTCCCTGGCCTGGCTCCCCTGGGCTGGCTCCCCTGGGCTCGCTCCCCTGGGCTGGCTCCCCTGGGCTGGCTCCCCTGGGCTGGCTCCCCTGGGCTCGCTCCCTGGCCTGGCTCCCCTGGGCTGGCTCCCCTGGGCTGGCTCCCCTGGGCTGGCTCCCCTGGGCTGGCTCCCCTGGGCTCGCTCCCCGGCCTGGCTCCCCTGGGCTGGCTCCCCTGGGCTCGCTCCCCGGGCTGGCTCCCCTGGGCTGGCTCCCCTGGGCTCGCTCCCCGGGCTGGCTCCCCTGGGCTGGCTCCCCGGACTCGCTCCCCTGGACTCGCTCCCCTGGGCTGGCTCCCCTGGGCTGGCTCCCTTGGGCTTGCTCCCCTGGGCTGGCTCCCCTGGCTCGCTCCCTGGACTCGCTCCCCCTGGGCTGGCTCCCCTGGGCTGGCTCCCCTGGGCTGGCTCCCCTGGGCTCGCTCCCTGGGCTGGCTCCCCTGGGCTGGCTCCCCTGGGCTGGCTCCCCTGGGCTGGCTCCCCTGGGCTCGCTCCCTGGGCTGGTTCCCCTGGGCTGGCTCCCCTGGGCTCGCTCCCTGGGCTGGCTCCCCTGGGCTGGCTCCCCTGGGCTCGCTCCCTGGGCTGGCTCCCCTGGACTCGCTCCCTAGCCTCGCTCCCTGGACTCGCTCCCCTGGGCTGGCTCCCCTGGGCTGGCTCCCCTGGGCTGGCTCCCCTGGACTCGCTCCCTGGGCTGGCTCCCCTGGCCTAGCTCCCTTGACTCGCTCCCCTGGGCTGCACAGAGAAGTCCAGCGTTCTGTCGCCTCCTGGCGGCTGCGGGGACAGGCTGTGGGGACGGGGACGCTGGCCTATAGTGAGAGGCCTGTGCCTGTGCTTGGAGAAGCTGGAACGAATGCAGCGGCAGAACCTCCAGTGTGGCTTAGAGACGGGCGGGACTGGCACTGTTCACAGAGCTCAGGAATGCCAAGTGACCTCAAGAAGTGACCTAGGATCGCGGTGCCAGGGGCAGCCCCAAGCCCACGGGCACATCTGGGACAGGAGAAGTCTGCGAGTTCTCTACGGCCGTCGCCATGGTGCAGAGGCGCGACCACGGGTGCGTCTGGGGTGCAGCGGTCTCCCCGGGACCTTTTCTCCCGGCCCCACCGCGACGGCTTCAGAAGTTGTCCTCAAGTCATCTCCCGGCTTCCCAAACCCGAACCCCGTCCCCAAAGAAATCAAGGAAAAGGAACCACAAAAATTCCATTTTAATGACACAGAAACAGTAGATAGTACATTCTTTCCACAGCAGCTCTTCATTCATCTCTTAGAAATTTAACAAAATTAAGGCTAACCCCGAGCAATCTGATAGTGAGGGGCTATTTTACGGGGTGTTCTTTTTAAAGGTCGTCATAAATGCAGGATGTCCTGGGAAAGTGTGAAGCCATACAAGACGTGCTCCTTCACACCAACTGACTCCGAGCCACGGCCGCCCTGGTGGCTGCATCGGGAGTGTGTTGCGGGCAGGGCGCCCCGACTTTCTAGTTAGAATCCCAGCGCTGCAGGCCACCTCCAAAGGCCAGGGCCGGTGCGGTCTCCTACACAACTCTTCTCTGGAAGAAGTAAAAAGCTAACGTGGACCGTGTTTAAAAGTGCCAGGGAATTGTATCTGAAGCAGCGGGCCAGGACGATGCCCCGGCCGGCCCCTCCCCCGACCACACACAAAGAGCCCGAAAAGTGTCCTCAGGCAACAACGGCCCCACTGCCAGGCCCGGGTCAGGGCACAAAGGGCTTCTGAGAACCTGCTCCAAGTACCGCGTTGCCTGTGACCCGGAGCAAGGGGAGCCCCTTGCCCACGTGCCTGCCCCCGGGGCCACATCTGCTCAGGATTTAGACTGATGAAGAGTGTCGAATAAAACTTCCGAGAGGAGACCAGACAAGCCGCGCGACCTCCCCGCAGGAAGCCTCGCTCTGCAGACCCGGGTCTGACAGGTGCCCGGGGGGCGCGGGGACCCTGCCTCCCCAGCAGCCCCCTCCTGGCCCTGGCCCTCGCCCAGTGGTCTCCCCTCCTCCGCCCCGCCTGCCCTGGGGAACCCAGGTGTCGTCTTCGCGGAAGGAGAGCCAGGTGTGTCGTTAAGGTCGCCAACCCAGGAGAGAAGGTGGCCTTCTTGTTAACAGCAAGCCCTGGGACAAGGACATTTTACTTTATGGTTAAAGAGGCCCCGTTACCCCAAAGACGCAATTCCTCACAGAATGTTAAAGTTTTCACCATAAAGTAGCAGACAGTAAGAAATAACCTGTTTTTTCTTTCACTTTGCATGACAATTTTGTTCACCCATTTCTGTGGTCCCCAGAGCCTCAGTCGCTGAAGAAACGACCCGGAGGGCAAACGCCCAGAAAACCAACAGCAGGGGCCCTCTCTGGGCTCCCTCGCCCGCCCAGGCCGCTCACACCGCGGGGGTGGCTGAGGCGCGGGCACTAAACGCGTGTCTCAGACAATTCATATGCAAACACAGATAAACAACAGGGTAAACGTCCAGTTGCCCGTGTCTGTGTAATTGATACAATAACCTTATATAATCACACGCCACATAAAGAAGAGGTATTTTTGGAGATCTTTTTGTTCAGTGAGTTTTTTAACCTGGCTGATTCTCAGGCCCACCTGGTGGAGCTTTGGACCATCCGATTTCCTGGGCCCTCTTTGTGCAGAGTCAGATCCAGAAGGTGCGGCCTGGGTCTCAGAAATTTTGATTTTCTTTTCTGTAAAATTTGCTATTCCAACCCCCTTGTCACACAGAGGGACACTGAGGTCCAAAGAAATCAGGACGTCAGCCTAAGGCTAATGGAGTGGCACGGAAAGTGCCTGAGCCAGGTCTCTCGCCCCCAGACCAGCACGCCCTCCGTGACACCCCGAGGCCCCCTAAGAGTCCTTTCACTGAAGCTCAGCGGCCGCAGTGGACACCGTTCTTAGAAGCAGGCGGTAAGCTGTCTGAGGGCAGCGGCCACGTCTCACGTTCCTTCTGACCCAATCCTGGGTCACAGGTGTCTAATGAAGACCTGTCGCTTGGCAGTTGCTCAGCGAGTCCTAACACTGCTCTTCTCTGCTCACATCTGTCCACGACCACCCAGGTGGACGCGAAATCTGAGCAGGACAGAGCCGCCTGAGGAGGGCGATGCCGAGTTCAAACAACAGGCAGTTAATGACAATACAGGCTCCGCAGCGTTAGTTCCCATCTTGCCCGTTCCTGGATTCTGGGAATTATGTGAAAAAATGACCCCAAGGGAGAGAAAGAAGCCATGTACCTCTAACATCTGTCAAACATGAATTTAAAAAATCCTAACCTGGTATAAGGAGACCATCTTTAGCAATTTTAACAACTGTATTTCACTGAGTTTTGTTACTGGTTCTCCTGGTTTTCCATGTGTCTTAGGAAACACGCCTTTGGGGTGGAGTCAAACTTCTTCATAAGCTGAGCCTGAGGGACCGAACACATTTATCTCTACATGGTGATATTCCTCTCTCCTCTATATCCATTCGCACACACGCACACATGCACTCACACACTCACATACGTACACACACACCTCACATGTACTCGCATGCATGCACACACTGACGTACTCACACACACGTACACACACCCCTCTCACATACGCATGCACATGCGCACACACATGCACATTCACACATACACTCACACTCACTCCAACAATCTCACACACACACACACACACACACAGTCACACACAAGCACGTGTACCGTTTGGAAGTGGGGAACATGACTGTTACGTTTCCCATTTGTAGCTATGAGTCATAAACCACGGTATAAAGAAGTTAGTTCTACTGTGCTGCCACGTTGTCTGAGATGTAATATGGAGAAGGGGTCACCAAAACGCTGAAAAAGCCAACAGGAAAATGCTGAACAAAATTTAAGGCTAAAATTTAAATCAACAGGCATGTGGACCACTGGTGCCACACAGCCTGGCCCCGCTGGTACCACTGGACGTGGGCTCTGCTGGAGCGGGGACAAGGCGGGACTGGGGGCACCGGGGCCAGGGAAGGACCCACAGTGTGGCCCGCGTCTCTCCCGAGGGCGCCCTCCCCCTAAGGCAATGTGGACGGGACGGGAAGCTCCACCTGGAGCTCAGCAACGGCAGCTGGCTGGGTCCCCCACCTGCAGGGCCCCCTCCCCGGGGGAAGGAAGCGTGGGAGCCATCACGCGCGTCTTCCTCGAGTCTTCTGCCACCGGGCGAGGGACAGCCTTCCTCAGCCCATATTTTGTTTGAATTTTTACAGAAAAGGGACTGTCTTCATTTTGCTTCTTTACTGAAAAGTCCAGTCTTAACTACAGACTCCTAAGCGTTCTTTCAGATGACCTTGTAACACGCCGACAAGCTCATTCGCACATTTATTCATCCCGCATGTATTTATCAGTGGTGACCTGACTTGCAGGTGGTCAGGGCACCCACGCCCTCGCTTACTGGGGGTGACAGAGGTCGGGGCACCCCCCCCCCGATCTAGTATCCATCTTAACACCCCGCCCATCTCAACATATGCAAAAGCACTTCCATTTCAAAAATGAAAAAATTACAAGATGGAGTTTTTGTGCCTTATTATGACTAATAGCGCCAGTAAGTATTAGAAGAATGATAAACCCAAAGGGTAGACACGCCTTTAAAAGACAACTGCAGGTTTGCAAAGATTCTCTCCATTACTTTTAGACACTGTTTTATGTAGTCATGTGCTATATACTATGACAACTCTTCTGTCCTTCTGCACAGTTAGGAAGAGATTCCAGGAAACAATGCTCGGAGCACACGCACACCACAGCACATGCCACAGCACCCACCACAGCACACGCCACAGCACACGCCACACGCCATAGCACCCACCACAGAACACGCCACAGCACCCACCACAGCACCCACCACAGCACACGCCACACGCCATAGCACCCACCACAGAACACGCCACAGCACCCACCACAGCACACGCCACACGCCATAGCACCCACCACAGAACATGCCACGGCACCCACCACAGCACACGCCACAGCACCCACCACAGCACCCACCACAGCACACGCCACACGCCATAGCACCCACCACAGAACATGCCACGGCACCCACCACAGCACACGCCACACGCCATAGCACCCACCACAGAACATGCCACGGCACCCACCACGGCACCCACCACAGCACACGCCACACGCCATAGCACCCGCCACAGAACACGCCACGGCACCCATCATGGCACACGCCACAGCACTGACACCCATGAGCAGTCTACAATGTCCACTGTCTAGACACACACTGTGTGTACCAGCTAAGAAAACATCCATTTCTTCTTATTTAACCAGGAGGAGAATAAAGCTGCTGCTACCATTTAAGTGAAATACCTGATGCGTAACTGCCATCACTTCAGGTGAAACCAAGCTGAGCTTCATGAGGGACCCACTGACCAACACTCACACCTAAGCTCTGGACAGTCTTACTCAACTCGCAGAGGTTAGATGTCTGAAATTTTAATGAGTCATTCCATGTGCCAAACTTATTTTCTATGGGCCATATACTGGTGTAGAATGACATGTGTCGCCTCAACCCTTTAATAAAATTCACTGTACCCCATTCCATAAAATAGAAAGTTTCCCAAAAAAACACAGAAAAAAAACACTGCAGGCAGACAGTTACCATGAATGAAGAGTGTCGATGGCTGCACACTCTAATCCCCCCTGAAAATTACATAAAAAATGGATGTTTAATGACAAAAATCACTCCTTTATCTCTACCCCGGAACAAACAGAAAACACCATTAGGGAACGAGGTACTTTTCCGACCACCACCACAGCGACATGGACACTCGGCAGATGGCACACACGCGAGCGAGGAAACATTAACACGTCAGCTCAGCACAACTTTAATAACTGCACTGAAAGTGGTCTCTTAATTAAACCAAAGTGTTTCTTCCTCAGGGCAACCATTAGCTACAAAGGAAAGATGATTTCATATCCTTGGTCCATAAAGAAGACACATTTATTTACATTCTCAATGGACTAGAAGAGGTTTGAAACTGTCACAATTAAAATTGTATGCTTCCAAAAATATCATATGAGCAACGCACCTAACTTCAAGCTTCAGTTATTAATAACTTCATTTAGACTTCTTAAAAAACCAACACAAACATACTTTCTAGAGTGCAAAATGCTTCTTATTAAATACTCCGGTAACACAAAAGCAATTTGTTTTAAACATGGGAATTCTTTTCTGAAAGGTCATCCCCACGAGGACAGCACTGCCGGCAGGGGGGAGCGACACGCCCACAGCAGCCTCGCACCTGCCTGGCACCCCTACTTGTACAGGCTCATCGTGGGGCTCTGGTACATGCACATGTACGCATCGCACAGCAGCCTGCGTGCACAGCCCTGGATCCGCCGGGAGTCCAAGGAGTGCAGGTCCTCGGGGGACATCTTCAGGTACTCCCGGACTTCTGGGCACGGGGTCACCTGGGGGATGTTGAAGCCGTTCTGACCGCCTGTGGACACAGGAAGAGCACGGCTCAGGGTCACGTTCTCCACACGCAGCTCCCCGCCCGCCCACACACCCTCAAAGCCCCCGCTCAGGTAAGATCTGCCAGGATCGGGAAGACTGACTTTCCTACCGATTTCTAGGGGTTAAAGCCTCCTTTTGCTCTCAACAGTGTTCCCACTTCTTGGTTTCTGAGAGGATGCTGAGGCCAAGAGTGAAGAAAAGGGACACACAGCCTGAGCAAAGTCCAAACCCAACGTCCCAGGCTCCTCTCTGCTCAGTAAGTGTCACAGACGGACGCCCACACCCCTTCCCGGGCCCCTGCCTGCACCCGCCCCCTCGCCCCGAGACCCACTGCCGGGGGGGGCAGAGCTAGTGAGCTGACCTGGTTAGCCCCTTATTTTACATGTGCCTGTGCAGCTCCCACAGGTTTTATCTCACAGGTCATCAGACTGAATGAAGCTGATGGGTGTGGTTTCGGGGATTCCAGGAGCGATGCTGGGTCAGCCTCCCAGTGGCTTTACCGGATGTTTAAACCCCGTGCTTCTGAGTCTCATGTTAAATGAACACTGAGCTGGGGCAGGGACACGTGTACAAATGGGGCTGTGCCATCCCCTCAGGTGTCTGAGACCGAGGAAATGTCAACCAGTCTCATTTACAGCTCGGGCTTCTGGTCAAGAGGCTTCCACAGGGGTGTCCCAGGCTGTCACAGGGCCACCCGGGACAAGGGGACTGGAGCTGTGCACAGTGTGGCGGGGGGAAGAGTGGAGGCGCAGGAGAGTCACAGCCTTGCCAAGGGTGGGGTCCCTCACATGCCCTGGCTTGGTGGCTGTTCAACACCAGGCGCCTGAGAAACAGCCAAGGAGGGGTAATGGTCCCCGTGTCAGGAGGAAACAAATCATGCAGAGCAGGTGGCTTTTTAGAGGGCACATTACTCCTGTCTCAGCTCTGTCACGGAGAAGACAGCATGGTGGGTTAGCATCCAGCACTGAGCACTGAGGTTGCAAAGACTGAGTCGAATGCAGGCACCTAGGCCTCAGCTGTAGCAGCACAGAACGGGAGTGATTCCCATCCTGCACGGATTTACTGAGTAACGTGCTTCCCAGAGAGCCTGGCCCCTGGGCCCTCAACACACAGCAACTGGGCTTGTGCAGAGGAGAGGAGCCTGGAGGTTCGAGGCGATGAAGCCGAGAAGAAAGCCCCTCGGCCTGAAACGAGAACCTCAGGTTCCTCCTTCAAGGAAGACCCTCTGCACGTCGCAACAGCACAGCGTAACGACCGCTACCTTAGTAGCAGGCTGTGAACGCATGTCAAGATTTCAGACCAACCCCGCTAATCCTGAACAGCCTTCCCCAAACACCACTGTCCTCCTTGGACACCATCCCACCAGGCGCTGCCCACGGCAGGCGACACCGTGGCCTGAGGGGAGGCCGTGTGAATTACCGTCCCGGTCGGCCATGCTGTCGAAGAACAGCCAGGCGGAGTCGTCCTTGCCGTACTTCACGAAGGCCACGTAGTGGCTGGTCTCTATGCACAGGACGGCGAACAGCTCCATCTTCTGGCAGGGGATGCAGCCGTGCCTCCAGTCCCAGTCGGGCAGGTCTTTGGGCAGGGATACCGGGTTATACTTATGGTTCAGTCTCTTGGGATGAAGGTGGACCTACAGCGGAATGTGAACGAGCCAAGCTCAGTGTTTCTCATGAGCGGACTCTGCTTCCTCGACCTGAGCCTCCCTGTTCCCAGCAACCTGTCCTTCACGGGAGCCTCATCAGATGCACAGAAGAGGCACAAACAATACCACATAATTCTGAATTTTTAGACATTAACTGTGAGTTTGAAATGTTCAAAGCCTGCAGTCTGTTTCGACCACATTCACTTCCTGTTTAAGAAGTGAGCGCTGCTCTGCGGAGGGACTTCAGACTCACCTGAGTGTTGCAGGTCTTGCAGAACTGCTTGATGCTCCCGGCCGAGATGTCGGGGTCCTCGTAGCACTCTCTGCACTCATACATGGCCAGCCCTCCGCAGATGCGGCACTGCCGGGGGGCTGAGGTGGCGACAGGGGGGGGGGAGGGGCCTTTAAAAAATGCATTCTTTCATTTAAAAGATTAAAAGTTAAGCTTTAAAAAGAAAATGCTCAGGGACTCAAAAAACTCCCTCCTTCACCATGCCCGTCAGCTTTCAATTGGAATTCCTTGGATTCAGGATAACTTTAAAGACAGTGTCTAACCAATGACAATTTTTTAAATTAATATATTCTAGGGTGCTTTCCCCGATTATAAAATGTCTATTAATGAATATTCAAAGATACAGATGGTATAAAGAAGAAAACTGAAAGCATCCACAGTTTCAGTTAGCAAGAGATAACCACTGTCAATAGCCCTGTGAACTTTCTCCAATCATTTCACACCTGCCCATCTACAAAGCTCGGGGGGGGGGGGGGGGGAGCGGAGGGTGTGCGCCGTGTGTGTTTACAGCTCCTCCTGTACAAAATATCGACATACCTTTCACTTCACGTTACTTCGTGACCACTTTCACAAAGGTCTTCAAACACAGGAAACAGCAGGTTTCCTTGGACGGATATACTGTAATTCATTTAACAACTCTCCTCTTGCTAATAATAAATTGTTTCTAACTTCTTAATCATGCAACAATAAACATGTTTGCACATAAAATATCTGTTGGCATGTCTGATTATTTTCTCAGAATAAATTCCTAGAACTGAAGTGGGCAGCTTAGTATTTCCTGGCTCTTCCGACCCTGCTCCTCTCACAGTGGATGAGAATGGCCTGGGACTACCTCCAAGAACAAACAGAGCAAATGACGAACTCTCATACTTACTGTCTTCAAGTAAATCTGTTATATTTAATTCCAGAGAAGGAAAGATTTTCTTAAATAGTTTAAAGTCTTTTCCAAACCGAGGCATCTGAATAATCAGACAGGATGGTGCCTAAAAAAAAGATGTACTTTAATCAAAGTGCTGAACAAGACTTTTCCCAGTGAGACTGAAACAGTCATGGCTGGCTCAGGGAGCAGTGGTTTCAGCATCACATCGATGGCCTGTAACGCAGAATCTGTGTGAAAGTGGAACGTGAAGGCTGAGTTCAAGTTCCCATGGACACACAACAACATGCAGCGCTCAGGCAGGTGAGCAACCTCGGGTCTCAAAGACCACGGTGACTATCGAGAGTGACACTCTGCTTTGGGTTTGTATTTAACAAAGGTTTGGAAAAATTGTTTTTGCAAGTATAATAAACTGTCATCACTAAAGAACACTATTGCTTGTATTTCAACAAATAAATAACTGTAGCTGTTAAGGTTTTACCAGAATATTCATTTAGATATGAATACAATAAAAGTAAGCTACAAGCATATACTAACTACTAAGATCATGAAGACACTTAATAAGCAGACACTTAATAAAAACTAACATCCCATGTTCATTAACAATAGCAATAAAAGTCAATTTATTTTGTCTCTTACTTATTGTAAACATTCCTTTTTGGATATTTGGATAATATGCGAGGGTAAAATTTTAAATTGGGTAAAATAACATTTAAAAAACACACATAAATCTTCTTTGCTTTAAACTACTTAAAAGTTTTCAAATTACAAATTAGCTTGATATTTCCTTTGGCACAAAAATCCAAAAAGTTCAGTCTTAATTCTAAGGCATTTTCTACAGGGACAAAATTGAAACACTGCACTTTTTTGAAAAATTGGTGTTTTGTTAACAGTTTGTGTTTCTAACTGTTCTCAGTGAGTTAAAGGTAACAGTTATTGAATCTACTAGTAGTCGACACTCTTAAGAACTTTCACATAAAACACAAGTAATGATCACTAACCTCTGCAAACTTCAGGTTACTGTTGATAAAAGACCATTCTAACAACTGCTGAATTGTAGGAACTCCAACTTTCTCATTTTTTTCCATAAAAATTTGATAGAAGTAACAATCTTGTACTTTTTGACCTGCTGACCTAAAAAAACATGCAGAAAAACCCCCACATTATTTATGAAACTCTTAGATCAAAACGTGAAGTTGCACCAACAGTGTTTGAGAACAGAAAACTACACAATTGATGAAGCAACTTCGGACACTCAGACCAATGGGGCAAAGACAATAATTTAGATAAAATAATTAAATGTCTTCTGCATAAGACCTTAAACATGATTTCTTGTCCTAGTTTTCATCAGGGATCAGGAGAAAAATAATGGAGTAACATCACAATCAAGAAGCACTGTGTTGTAACCAGAAGCTAAAATCACTTGGTTCAACTTGACACCTTGCTGACCGGTCATGAGTTAACTTAATTACTTAAATTAATGTAAGTGCAGATATGAGGTTAAGTAATTTTAAACACCTTGCTGACTGGTCACGAGTATTCAAGTATGGAAAAGTAGCCTGCTGCATGGGCAAGTTCTGGCTCGAAATAGCTGGTCAGCAAGGTGTTTAATTAACAATACCAATATAAGTGAATTTATTTTGTGCGTTATTTTATAAACATTCTTTTTTGAATATTTGGATAATATGTGTGGGTAAAATTTTAAACTGGGTAAAACTGGTATTGTCCAAACCTGGAAAGCAGCAAACTGCATTTAATGTTGAAACAGGAAAATAAATTCCTACATGCCTAAATGGGACAGACCCTTAGAGGCTTCTACACCAAACCTGTCATTTCTGAAATGAAGGGCCTGAGATCTAGGGCAGGACAGGCACTTCCCTGCAAGTCCCTATTCTTTCTGATGCCACCTCCTAAAATTATAATTAGAATCTATCTTCCTTCCCTCTTATCTGTTCTGTCTTGTTTTCTAACTCCTTACCCCTTTGAGCTACATTCTGGGTAATTTTTTCAGATCTACCTTCCAAATGGGAAATTCTCTCTTTAGCTGTGCCTGCTGCCTCCAGTGAGGTACCCTTCTCAGCCATACAATATATATATGTAAATATATATACTTTTTACTCTATTCCTGGGAATTCTGTTTTTGTTTGACTTTGTTGTCAAATATGCATTTATCCTTGGGCATCTAAGCCCTTGTTTTGCCTCCTCCATCATTTAAGAGCATTCTGGGGCTGTTCCAGACATTAAGGTACTTGTCCTGTTTATTGCGGCAGCTGACTCTCTCCGCAGAAAGAAAGGACACATGGGAGAAAGGGGGCTAACTTTCAAAGTACCTTTCCATATCTTTTTATAATCTTTAAACCAGGGATTCTCAACATGAGGAGGCTGCTGAAGGGGGAAGGAGGCAGTGCACCTCAGCTCCACAGGCCCTGAGAGCTGAGATAGGCTCCTGTGTGTGACCCCTCCCCGATGCCCTGAGAGCCCTGCAGGGCACATCTTGTGTTATTACTGGGAGTATAATATCTCTAAGGTGTGTTGGGCTAGGACAAAGAAGGTGACAACTATTTTAATCATCTGGAATTTATTTCAAGATGAAAAACAAAAGTGACTTCTTCCTCCCAAATTCCCTGCTAGATTTCCTACATCATGGGTTAAATATACCTTTCTTTCCTCGTTTGTGTTTGAAGGCTGAAATGCTACATGTAGTTCATTCTATTTCTGAGCTTTCTGTCCAGATCTATTGATCAGAATTTCTAATCTTATACCAGTATCACAGTTTTAATATCTTTTGCTTTACTTTCACAGATTATAGAATTCTTTTTTTAAAATTCAATGCTTTCACCTATTTCATCTTGTAGCAAACTCTAAAATCACCTTACTGAGTTTTTTTTTAAATTAAGGTCTTGCTTATGTGTAAATTATTTTGTAAAAACCTAGTATCTTTAAGTTATTCAATCTTTCTACTTAGAACACAAACTCTCTCATTAACTAATCAAGTCAGCTTTCACTTCTGTGCAAGTCTTTTAAAAAACCTATCTCAATGAAATTGATTTCTTGGCAATTTATACTTTCATAAAATATGAAATTATCCCCTTTTCATACTTGCTGGAGGGTACACAGAAATTCTATTGATTTTTCCATGGTTTCCCTACATGGTCAAATTATAAATTCTTTATTAATACTAGTCGTTTCCAAACAACTCTCTAGAATTTTCTAGGTGCACATACAGCCATTACCATCTCTGATCAGATAATAAATATGCACTCTTGACGCTTATGTATCCTGCCTTATTCCATTAGTGAGAACACCCAAAACAGTTTCGAAATATAGTTGTTGGTACTGCGCCCCTCTTTCTCCATATCTATCAGTTCAACACTGGCAGCAAGCACATCACGTAAGGCAGAAATGAGTAAGATTCTTGTCTGTGATTAAATTTTAGGGAAATAAATAGCATATTAGCAAGATTTTCAACAGAGAGACGACTAAAACATAGAAAGGTTCAGCATTCAAACTACCTGAAAAAGTTCACTACTTCGAGGCCTCAGGAGGAACCTTCCTGTGTGAGTTCAAGGCTTCCCCTCTGACAGAGGAAAGGCTACGTGACAGAGCTGGGAACAGGAGCTAATTCCAGGCAAATTAACTTGTGAGTGGTGGTGTCAGTGTTTCACTGTGTTCGATCAGGGTGGGATAAGATTCTCTCAAAAAGGTTTCATGAACCTACAGTACAAAGTACCTATAAAGTTTTACAAGAAGATGATTTGCAATGACATTTATTGCTAGGGTGACAATTAAAAGCACAGATGTACATGGGCTTCATCCCTCAGGTCAAGTGTAACAGTGTGAAGACAATGTAAGATTAATATGCAGTACAGGCTATGAAGATCCCTAAACAAATACATGAAGTGGTCACAAGGACTTGTGTCTGTTGGATGGTAGCAGTGGAAACGAGAACTGTCTGTTTTCAGCACTTCTACAAAAAGTTAAAAGTTACCTTATTTTTAACAATGGTTCTACCCTTAAAATATGATGAAACAAGATATTCAAGAATTCTTCAGGATCTAGGAGAAAATTAAAAAAATCAAATAAGTCACTGACAACACTTTAAAATCATTCTATTTTTTACAGCAGTCATAATCCTATACCCAATTCAATTTCACAATCAATCTTATTTCAATTAAAAGCACAGTTCTCAAGTTTTTCTAACTAAAATTACAAAGGATATGATGAAGTATTAAGTTCTAATTTTGTTGTAACTTTATTGCATTTGAAAAAGTATAATAATTCACATATAGTGAAATAATTCTAATTTCTTTTGATGGGTTTAAGTTAAATGAAATTGAAGTACGACCTTGCATTTTCCTGACATTTAAATACTTATTGAGTCCCTGAACAGTACAGCTAGTTCAATATGCTGTCAACACATTCAAAGTGGGGAGCTGAATCTCTGAGTACAGCCGTCAGCTATGAACAGACGGAACCCCTGACTCTGACCGTAACCGCGTCCCTCTGTGATGAGGACGAGGTGGGACAATGTGGCTGAGCCAGTGCAACCCTGCCCACGGAGAGAGCCCAGGTGGGAAGGAAACGCCCATGTATCCCTTTAACCCGTACAACCAGCCAGCTTCTCAGGTCCACTATTCCACGTCACTACTGCCTTTTAGGAGAGAGACGGCATATTTAAAAAGGGAGGAAGCTGTGCATCACATAGAAGCTTCTATCGTGAAATAAGCTCCCACAACAACACAGGCCCGTATCTGGCCAAGCCAATCGTGCAGCACGTGCTCCCAAGCTCTTTAGTGCATCTCCTGCGAGGTAACACAGTCACCTTTCTCCTCAGAGGTAAATCCTGATGCAGCCTCAACTTTTTCAAGTATTTTCCTCAGTTTCATAATCTTTGTTGCACACACATATCCATATCTGTTAGTAAAAAATATGAATTAATACATATACATTAAATCAATATATTTTGATAATCACACATATCTGATATAACTGTACCATGTCATAAATCAATAGGCTAGACAACTATTTTGAAAAATACAATTATAGGCTTCTTTGTTTTTCCTTTTATTGAATTTATTAGAATGAGGTTTGAAAAATTAGGAATCTAGAATCAGCACAGCTGGTGTGGCTCACTGGTTGAGCATCAACCCATGAACCAGGAGGTCACCAGTTAGATTCCTGGTCAGGGCCCACGCCGGGGTGGCCCGCCCAATCCCCAGAGGGGGCGTGCAGGAGGCAGCTGATCGATGATTCTCTCTCATCAGTGATGCTTCTCTCTCCCTCTCCCTTTCTCTCTCTGAAATCACTAAAAACATATTTCAAAAAAACAAAAGAATCTAGAATCAGAATTATCCCAGACACTATTATACCCTAAAAATAACTACCCCATACTAATAAAAGAAAAAATAGTTTAATTTATGGTGACTGGATTTTTACTACTACTTGCTTAAGAAATTGAAGCGTACTTTATAGAAGAGAACAAACAATTCTGAGAGAGTTCTTTCAGTGCTAAAGGATGAAACAGACACCAGGGTCACCGATAAGAAACTGAAATCTAAAATCTGCAATCAAGCCATCATCATAATTGTGACTTTCTCTCATCTTTGTCGGAATATAGGATACCTTCAATATGTTCAAGGTCAATCTGTGACAAATTCTTATTCTAACAATGGCATCAGAAGAGAAGCCAGAGGCTGCTGTGGGCTTATGAAGGGCCAGTCAGATCTGGCTAATGGCTGATCTTTTTTTCTTAATCTTCACCCAAGAATATTTTTTTCATTGCTTTTCAGAGAGAGTGGAAGGGAGAGAGAGACACCAAAGGGAGAGACACATCAACTGGTTGCCTCCCGCACGCGCCCAGACTGGGGTAGGGGATCGAGCCTGCAACTGACGTGCCCTTAACCGGAATCAAACTTGAGACCCTTCGGTCCTGGGGCTGAAACACTAACCACTGTCTGGCTAATCCTATAGCCACTTTTTATATCGACTATTCATTCCCTCCTTAACTCTGCAGCCAACATATATTGAACACCTAGTGCTTACATAGTAGTCTGACCTTTTAGCTGCTGGGAATGCAAAAATGAGGAAGGTGAGAAAAAAGGGTCTGTGCCTTTGAGGAGCTTGAAATGCAGAAAGCAGGGCTTTCAGTACCAAATAAAACCAGTCAGCTTTGACACAGCTATGAGGCTGCAGACACAGGGAACCCTGAGGGCCGGCAAACAGGGTGACACAGCCCAGGTAACCGTGACTCTTAACTGGTTGGACAACAGTATCCTAAGAATGCCTGGTAATGGGCTACGGTGTTTGGCGGAAGGAAGGGAGTGGAGCATGCCTTAGAGTTTGGGACTTCTTCTGTCTTGTCTCGTATCAATCACTGAGAGGGTGGGGGGAATACAGTATGTTTAAAAATTTGCATAACACAAATAATACAAAATAATTGATGGAAAAATCAAGCCTCATTATCTTCAGGAGTAAAAACTACACATTTTCATCACTACAGAATTTAGGAAATCAAAAGATATCTGTAGGAAATCTATTCACTTATAATTTCCTTTCCTAGCATGTTGTACAGTACGTCATTCTGAATGCTCATTATATTTCAGGATTTTTTTATTATATTTCTGAATTTTTAGGTCAAAATCTTATTTCAAGCTATTTTTATTTTAATTGTTAAATAAGAAAAGTATGGCACAAAATATAATTTTATTTAGTATGGATTTTAAATTATATAGTGTGCTCCCTATATTCCTGAATGGACAGGTTGGTTTTATACTCTATGGCCCTAACTCCTCATAGTTTAAGGTTTACAATGAGACATGATCACATATTTCTATTGCTATGTATCAAAGTCCTTATGAGATGTCTCGTCGCTTATATTTGTAACCATTACAATTGCTTCCTGTGGCCAAAGAAAGACATATCTATAGTTCTTAAACTAGGAAAGGACCAAAAACATAATCTTTTTAAGGGAGGTGGAGGTCTAAATATATTCCTTTAACCAAGAAATGTGTTGATAAGATACACATCATTTGTTTCTAATACAAAAGAATAAAGAGTAGCTACTCTACAAATAAAAATTTTCCCTTGCTCCTTTTTTCTCAAATAAAATTAAGTTTAAGAAGCCAGAGTGTATCGATTAGACTAATAGGCATGATGACTGTCAGAGTGTTAGAATGAACTCTTTCAGAAGATAGGAATCCCACTGTATCTGCTTTTTCTACAGCTCCTACAATTGCTAAATTGTAGCAAACTCCACCAAATGGTTTCATCACTTCATGGCACACACTACATGCTATACCTTGGCCAGATTTAAGAAAGTAAATGAGTAAACGCAGTACAAGGACCAAAGGTTAAAAAAATTATTAAAGCTACATCAAGGCAATGAGTTTCCACCCATTTCTTAATAAATAAAAACCAGGCATAAATTAATTATTCTACAAAGAAACAGCAACTAGGACACCAGGTATAAGCAAAAATAATTCTGCAGGGAGATTAAAGATGGTGGCAGATTGAGTGGAAGCTACACTGACACTCTTCCAGGACCAAACTGGAATTACAACTAAAATTGAGAAAAACCATCCTGAATAATCAACTGCAACTGCAGATGAGCTGGGGAGCACCCTCATAACCAAGGGGGAAAAGTGGAGACCACTAGAGACTGGTAGGAGGTGCAGAGGCACAAGAGGGCTGGCTGGGCTCCCACAGGCAGCAGCTGAAAGTCCAGAGAAATAGTGCAGCTGTGGAGGGGTCCCACTGAGGACTCTGGGGCCTACAGCTCAGGTTGGGCTCCCCAGCCCAGAGCATCAGAATTGAAAAACCTGTCCACATAACACCTGGCTGTGAAAAGCAGCTGGGTTTCTGTCTGCCAGGGAGATATGGCTGGAAATGCAGGCACCCTCTTAAAGAGTGAACGCACAGAGTTTCCTGTCCACTCACCTTGGGCTCCGGCAGAGGAAGGGTAGAATGGACTGCAGCTGTGTGAGGAGAATCTAGGGTTGTGGCCTCTGGAGATAGAGCTCAGAGGGCACCCCTCTGGATTCCTTTGCTGAGTCATTCCCCCATACTGCAGAGGCAGACATTTTCCTTCCAAGCAGCTTTTGCCTGAGGGGGAAGCAATTGCCCCACCTTGCTGGAAAACCTCTCGCCCTAACCCGGGGAGTTTCTACAGCCTGAGACTCATTAAAAGAATCAGATGAATCAGCCTGCAGGCAGAGGCAGATCTCAGAGTGCTTTGAGTCTTTGCCTGATTTGCTTCTGGACCCAGGCCTTGGAAAAGCAGACTTTGCTGTGCCTCTTGGTCCTGTCCATACACACCCAGCCCCAACAGAGGGGACCTCACGCTGTGGGTTGTTTATAGCTCCAAAGAGGGTACTCAAGGCCAGTCACAAACAGCGTCTGACATTGGCCTGTACCAGAAATGGTCCAAAAAGACTGAGACTCCTAGCAGGCCTACCTAATACATAGAAACAAACCCAAATAGGGAGCCAAAATGGGGAAACAAAAAAACAAGCCCCAAATTAAAGAACAAGAGAGGTCTCCAGAAAAAGAGCCAAATGAAACAAAGATAAGCAATCTATCAGATACAGAGTTCAAAATACTGATTGTAAGGATGCTCAACAGCATGAAAAAGATATGGAAACTATGAAGGAAATTAAGAATGACAGCAGAAATAAAGAACACACTGGAAGGAATAAACAGCAGATTAGAGGAAGCTGAGGATCGGATCAGTGAATTAGAAGACAAGGTAGAAAAAGATCACTCAATCAGAGATCCAAAAAGAAAAAAACAATTAAAAAACAGGAGGGCAGTCTAAGGGAGCTGTGGGACAACATGAAACATAACAATATTCACATCATAGGAGTGCCAGAGAAGGTAGAAAGTAAGCAAGGGTTAGAGAATCTGTTTGAAGAAATAATGACACAAAACTTCCCTAACCTGGTCAAGGAAAAACTCACACAAGTTCAGGAGGCACAGAGAGTCCCAAGCAAGAAGAACCCAAAGAGGCCCACACCCAGATACATCATAATTAAAATGCCAAAAATTCAAGACAAAGAGCGAATCTTAAAGGCAGCAAGAGAAAAGCAATCTGTTACCTACAAAGGAGCTCCCATAAGGCTATCAGCTGATTTCTCATCAGAAACACTATAGACCAGAAGAGAATGGCATGAAGTATTCAAGGTAATGAAAAGCAAGGAACTGAAATCAAGAGTACTCTATCCAACAAGGCTATCATTCAAGATAGATGGTGAAATAAAGAGCTTCCCAGACAAAAAAAAAAAAAAAAGGCTAAAGGAGTTTATCACCACCAAACCAGCATTGCAGGAAATGTTAAAGGGACTGCTGTAATGAGAAGTAGAAATAGAAGTATTGCAAGAAATGTTAAAGAGACTGCTGTAATAACAGGAAGAAATAGAGAAACATAGGCATAAAGAATTAAAATGGCAAGAAAGAAGGATTTATCAATAATAACCTTAAGGACTTTGAGGGAGAGATCAACAGCAATACAGACATAGTCGGGGACTTTAACACCCCACTGACTTCACTGGATTAGATCTTCGAGACAAAAAAACAACACAGAAAGAGTGACTCTAAATGGCACACTAGATCAGATAGATTTAACTGATATTTACAGAACATTTCATCCCAAAGCTGCAGAATATACATTCCTCTCAAGTTGCACATGGGCCATTCTCATAGACAGACCACATGTTAGGACACAAAACAAGTCTCTACAAGTTCAAGAAGATTGAAATCATATCAAGCATCTCAGATCACAAGGGCATGAAATTAAAAATCAACTACAGTAAAAACACTCAAAAATAATCAAACATATGGAGGCTAAATAGCATGTTATTAAACAATGACGGGTTACCAATAAGATCAAGAAAGAAATAAAAAACTTCCTGGAAACAAATGAAAATGAACACACAACAACCCAAATCTATGGGACACAGTGAAGCAGTCCTGAGAGGGAAGTTCGTAGCCCTGCTGGCCTACCTCAAAAAGCAAGAAAAATTTTTGGTAAACTAACGCGACAACTAAAAGAATTAGAAAGCTCCCCTGTGAAGCCATCCAGACCAGCACTTTTGTTTGCTGGGACTTTTTTTATTTCTGCTTTGATTTCATCACTTGTTATTGGCCCATTCAGGTTTTCTGATTCTTCCTGACTCAGTTTTACATGATCTCACTCATATGTGGAATCTAACGAACAAAACAGACTGAGGAACAAAATAGATCCAGAGACACAGAAGCATGGAACAGACTGAGGGAGCTCAGAGGGAAGGAGGGGGTGGGGGAGTGGGGAGAGGTTAATCAGAGAACTTCTATGCATATGTGCATAACCCATGGACAGTAATGTGGGGAAGGCCTGGGGCTTGGGGGGCGGATGCAGGGTGGAGGGGGGTCTATGGGGAAAAAAGGGGGACATCTGTAGTACTCTCAACAATAATGATGCATTTAACCAGCTAAGGAAGCGGCAGGGCTGCACTCACATCCTGAGCGGGTTCACGATCTCCGTGCGCAGGAGCTCCTGGGTTTCGCTGTAATACTCCACGTCGTCCTTCTCCTTGGGTCTAAGCAGCACCGTGTCCAGGACGGAGCTAAAGGCAAACAAGCTGCAAAACAGAAAGAGTATTTTCCTCATGCTGTAAGCCTATTTTTTAATTTTTTCTTGAGAAATACATACTGAAAAGAATGCGAAGAGAAAAACCACAAAGTCTAGAGAACAAATAACAAGCAAATTCATGATACAGGATCCCAGGAGCCCTGGTAGGGTCCCACGGCTCCATCGTCGGGGCCTGGAGATCCTTCCAGGTTAAGAAGGCGACCAGTGTCCAGACGGCAGGCTGGAGTCCGGGCCGGGGGGCTCAGTGGTTAGTGCGTCAGTCTGAGGACTGAAGGGCCCCAGTTTCGATTATGACCAAGGTCACTACTCGCTTGGTCGAAGGCCCGACTGCGTGCGGGAGGCAACCAATCAGTGTGTCTCTCACATCAATGTTTCTCTCTCTCCCTTCCATTCTCTCTGAAAAGCAACGGGAAAAACATCCTCTTAAAAAAAAGAAGGCAAGCTAGAGACTGACTGTGTTAAAGGATTAAAATATGTTTTCACTATTTGGGGAAACATCTTTGAAAAAGGGCAAAGAGACAACAGGGCAAAGAGACAACAGGGAGGAAGTCTGCAAACTGAGTCCCCGGGGTGAACACACAGCCAACACATAGCGCACACAAGGTACATGCTAGTCTCCCCCCGCGCCCAGGGCAGAGTCTAAATCAAATCTTTAAATGCCAAAATCTCTTGTGAGTGACAGCGGTAACTTCTGGTATCAAAGAAAAACATTTTGCTAAAAAAGATTTTGTATCAGGAAACCTAAAGAATATTGTATCAATTCTTGCTTTTGTCAACACATCTGAGACTGAAAGTATATTCTGCCCTCAAAACCATTTTTATTCTCTGCCCTCCCTCTAAGTTTCCAACACCCCACAACCGTCCTTTCCCCTGCCCCAGCTGCAGGGAGCCAGCAGGTCACTCTCACCACGCCTGGCTGTGTGCTTGGTCCACTCTCCAGTGTAAAACTTCTTGCCACGTTAAGTTGGTCCACTTGGGAATAAATTACACATACGAGGAGACTACACTTCTCCTGAAAACAATTCTTTACGTAAAGTCATTCTACGATCCCCTCTACCTAGTGAAGCAAACACACCCTCCAGCCAGGGGCTTACGGCCACTCAGGCCATCTGATGTGCGCGCCAGACGCTGCTCTTCCCCTCGGCAGGCACGTGGCTTCCCACACACCCTAGGCCAGCGGCTGCACCTGGGATACGGTCACTCACCTCTTAGGCATCCTTCATCTCGTTACACCACAGGTTAGTTTTTTGGATACAGGTTCATGAGACAACAGTCAACAGCATCCAAGGAGTGTGTAATGAAACGCAAGCCTCCCTTTTGCTTTCCTCAGAGGCAGTTAGCAATCTGTCTGTCTGTCTCTCACTCACCCCCCACTCACTCACACACACCCCCCACGCCCCTGCCCCCAGAGCACGGTATTCCTCCCGAGCTGATGGTAAACTTACCAGAATAAGGTCGAGTCTAAGTAACAAGAATTGTAATGCCCTTGGATGCCTTTCTTCTTTCCAATCATTATCTCCAAACCTTCCTTTTCCATTTTCGGTGGAGTATTTTCTTCCACTACTTCACTTAAGTAGCCTCCAAAGGCTAAAGAGATGAAAATGAAAACAGTAATTCTTTAACTATGGCAATAGGCATTCCTGTATATGTCTACACTTAAAATAGGTTTTTTTTGCATTTTGATGCAAAATTTGTTTCTCAACTGAAAGCTGAGTTAAGGGCTGGTTTGGGTTCACCGCTACTCAGCGGGGCTTGTAAAACACTGCTGCGCACCTTCAGCCTCACGTCCTTCACAGTCAGAGACCACTTCAGAACACTAAGTAATTAATGCAAAGAAACACCTGCCAATGATATGTTTTGTTCCCCAAATATTTTACTATCTGTCTGAAGATGTTTCATTTAAAGTTGGAAAAGAAAACAAAAATTCTGAAGTACAGTTTCAGCTGTAATGAGAGCTGTTTTTCATAAGGACGGTTTTCCTATTTACGTCTGTTGAGCCCTTGAAATGCTTTACCACCACCACCCAGAAGAAAGGGGCAGCACCAGGAACCGCTGCCTTACAGGCAACGAGCTCCATCCTCATCAAGCAATCGAAACTACTTCTTTTTTCATATGTCTTTATTGACTTCAGAGAGAGGAAGGGAGAGGGAGAGAGAGAAACATCAATGATGAGAGTCACTGATCAGCTGCCTCCTGCACGCCCCCTGCTGGGGATCGAGCCCACAACCTGGGCATGTGCCCTGACCAGGAATCGAACCACGATCTCCTGGAGCCTAGGTCGACGCTCAACCGCTGAGCCACGCCGGCCTGGCCTAAACTACTACTTATACCAGTGCTGCCTTCCTATAAATACAGTTTTTTTTGTTTTTTTTTTTTTGTTTTTTTTATTGATTTCAGAGAGAGGAAGGGAGAGGGAGATAGAAACATCAATGATGAGAGAGAGTCACTAATCGGCTGCCTTCTGCAGGCCCCTACTGGGGATCGAGCCTACAACACGAGCATGTGTCCTGACTGGGAATCTAGCCCTGACCTCCTAGTTCATAGGTCGACGCTCAACCACTGAGCCACGCTGGCCACCTACCTGCCTCCTGAGCTGTTGAAAATTAAGTGTTTGTGATCCCCAGGAAAAGAAAAGTAAATCCATCTATTTTTCATTTTTTAAATCTCAAACATGTTTTCCTGAGTAATTTTTTTTAATGTCCCGTTAAGATAACTGTAACTTTCTTACATACCAGGTAACAACTTGACTAATGAATGCTGACGATACACGCATCTACACAGCCACCACTGCCTACTGCCACGTGGCCCGAGATCAGACCTAGAGTCGCTCCAGATGGGCAAGAAGTGGGAGGCAGGCACGTACCTAGGGAGTTGCAGCGCTCAATCTGATTGGAGACCGGCTGCAGGGATGCGAACCTCGAGTCGGGCCTGCAGCTCTTCAGCTTGACAAAGAGCGCCTTCTTCAGGGCACAGGTGAAGTACCGGGTGCCCCGGAAGGTCCCGTCCGTGCAGCCCGCACATTCGTCTTCCTGGTGAAGAGAAGCACCCACTGCATCACTTGGGTTCTTGCAAAGACGGTGTTCAAAGGACTAAGGCGTATTTTGAGTTTACCCTTTCTCTGAATTCTGCACCACACCTGTACTAAGAAACTCCATCTAAAAGGGGCTGACTAATCAGCCAATGATTTAAGAAATTAACTCCTCAATCCAGCATGAAGTCCTTTCTGGATTCCCTTCCAAAGACATGCTTGAACCTGCTCTGGATAACTGACTCTCTTGCATCTTTTCCAAAGTATTAAAACTTGGGGGCAGGGAGAAGAGGCTATTCATTTTATCCTGAAAAAACCAGCATTCACTAGCATACAAATAAAACGAGAAACATATTTAAATAAAAGCTAAATGTACTCAAATTCCCCTCTCCTGATTATGTAATATCAAACAATATACTTTCTTAATCTCCAAAGGGAAAATCTCTCCCTCTAGCAAAGATCCGAAGCATTTCTTAAAATGGTGATTAGTCTTAAAGCCAATGATATAAATATTAGACCTGACTGGGAGGTGGGAGGCTGAGAGAGAGAGAGAAGCTGATGAAGGCCTTGCTTCCCTTACTGTATTCTGTTTAACACAATGAGCCTAAACATATGAACCTAAAGCTCTATTATCCTTTGGACGATGACCTGCTATCACTTAGGACAAGTGACCAGGTGCTCAAGGGGTGGCAGAGGAGGTCAGGCGACATGGTAATGAAACTGTGCTCGAGTGATGGCTCTTCTGACAACACACATTTCACCAAAAGCATATAATAGGGGAAAATCTACAAAATCCTAGATAGCAGAGAAGTGCAATTTTTAGGAGGAATGAAGTTACCAGTTCCAGCCCAGCGAGAACTTCGTTGAGTCCCGGTGGCTGCCCGATCCAGCGGATCACCCCATAGAAAGGTGGGTTCTCTTTCACTTCCGCCAGTGAGCCCACCTCCAGACCGTGGGCGCTCCCCGGAGATGCGGACACAGGCGTGCTGTCCTGGACGGGGGCGCTGTTCAGCTCGCCCATCACAGACTGCACGGACAGAGAGAGCGGGCTGTGGCCAATGCTCCCGTTGGTGTTGGGCATCTTTGTCAAGCTGAATGGCAAAGAGTGGAATCTGTTCTCGCTGGATAGTGAGTTCATGGAGGGAGGCTGCAGCGGTGGCGAGTCTCGTCCCAACTCTGGAGACAGCTCTGTAAGCGACTTTGCAGAATCTTCGGCAACTATAAAGAGTTACTCTTAATTAGAGAAATGTATTCAATAATGTTAAATATGCCCTACAGCCCTACAAATTAATGTGCACATCTGGTCCACTGCCCACTTGACCTCTCAGTGGGTCTCTCGCAGGCACCACAGAATAGATACCCCCTGACCAGTGCTCTTCACTCTCCACCTACCTCCACCTTCTCCACCCAACTGTCCAAACCAAAGAAACCTAGTATTGATTAGTACTGCAGAGGTTCTGTTTTGTCCATAATACAGTGAAGTTAGAAACCACCACAAAAGATACCAAAAAATTTCTTAAAGATGCTGCTAAATAGCAAATGGATCAAAGAAAAAATGATGACGTAAATTTTTAAAATAAAGGAGGGGAAAAAAAGAGAAAAACAAGCCTATGTGGAACATGGCTAAAGTAAGACCTCTAAAGGAAATGTATAGATTTAATAGTTTATTTTAGAAAAAGAAAAAGAGATTAGTGAATTCAGCATACAACCTGAGAAGTCAGAGGCCCGGGCTGGATAGCTCAGTTGGTTAGAGCATCGTCCTGATAACCAAGGTTGTCGGTTTAATCCCGTCAGGGCGCATACGAGCAGCAACCAATGATGTGTAAATAAGTGGAACAGCAAATCCATGTTTCCCTCTCCCTCTCTCTCTCTCTCTCATCAACCAATAAATAAAAACAATTCTTAAAATGTTAGAAAAACAAAAAAGTAGGCAAGAGGAAAGAATAAAGACAAAACCAGAAATTCATGAAAACAAACATACGATAAAGAGACCCCAAGGCCGAAAGCTGTTTCCCTGAAATGACTCATACGGTTGCCAGGCAGGCACTGTGACAGTGGGGAAAGAAAGAGCTTAATAAACAGTGCGGAGACAATCAGGTATCCACACTCTACACAAAAATCATTTCAAGTGGCTTAAAAACAAATGTGAAAGGCAAAACTATAAATTTTCAGAAGACAGCACAGAAGACTGTTCTTTAGACTTCAGTAAAGGAAGAACTTCTTAAACATGAGTCTACAAACAGTAAAGGAAAAGCCTGAAGAACACAGCCATGCGAAAACTAAGAGCTACGTGTTCATTAAAAGGCATCACAGTACGAGTGAAAAGATGAGCCACGAACAAGAAGAAATTACTTCAATCCTGTGCCCAACAAAGGATTAGAATTTGAGAAAGGTCTACAAATCAGAAAGAAGACGACAAAAAACACTAGACTTGAAAAGGCAACTCACAAAAGAAGAAACCTAAACCACCAACAAATCGATGAAAAGATTCTTGCCCTCACTAGCAAACAGATGAAAGAAGGTCTAAGCTGACATTTAAAAAGTCAGAGGTCTCAGAACAGAACCACTGGTGAGGGTGAGGAACGAGCAATTGCCTTGCACGATGCCGACGGGCATGCGAGCTGGTGGGGCCACTCTGGGCAATCGGTACAGAAAAGGGGTACACCTCCCATGACCAGTGGCTCCACTCGCAGTTACAGACCCCAGGCACGTATAAGAATGTCGATTTCAAGCTGGTTATAATTCAAATGTCTATTGATGGCTGAATGGGTAATTTACATTGTGGTATATTCATATGGAAGGCTACACAGCAATGAAAAATCATGATCATGCACCAGAACTCGGAGGAATCTGAGAATCATAATGTTGAGGACGGAAATCACACAACACACATACAGTCCAATTCCTTGTATACAAAGCTCAAAATATGCAGAACTGGGAGTATGCTGTCTACATGTACAAACTTAAAAAGCTCTAATAAAAAACAAGAGAATGGTAACATTAAAGATGATGGAAGCTCAGGGGAGAGAGTGAAGAGAATGGCACCTCCCAGCCATTAAGTTCCTCAAGGCTCAGCCTTCACCCACACCTTCCACCCCCACTCTCTCCTCAGGTCATACTCTTCATGGGACTGTAATCACCACATATATGAAGGCAACCTACAGACTCATTTATCTAGCTCTTCCCTCTCTTCTAAGCTCCAGATCTGTATCTCCAACTGCCTACGTGACAAATCACCTCTAGGAAGTCTAAAAGCCCCTCAAATTCAATGTATTCAAAAGCAATCCTTCGCCTTTCTCCGCAATCATCTCAGCACACAAGCTGAAAAACACGGAGTCAGCATTGACATCTCTCTTCCTCAGCTCTCACTTTCAGTCTCTCCATGAGACCTGTCAGTTCACTCCCACCTATCTCATAGCCATCCACCTTCCCCATCTCTTCCCCAAATGCCTAGTTCCAGCTTTTTTCATTCAGGACCAAGTCCAAACAGCCGTCATGGGTGCCCTTGCCTACACACACTCCCTGCTCCAACCCACTGCCCACCCTGCAGCAAGAATTATCCTTTCCAAAGGGAAACTTGGTCAGGTCACACCTTGCTGAAAATCCCTCAGTGGCTTCCCATTTCCTTTTAATAGGGCCACCAGGCTCCAAGAGCCCTGGCCCGGTTTTCCTTTCTCATAAAATGTTATGCCCCTCTCTCTGTTCTAGCCACTCTGACTCTCTTTAGTCCTTGAGAACACCAGGCTCCGTTTTCCCACGAGGCCTTCACATATGCTCTTCCCTCTGCCTAAATGGTCCTTCTGTCCCCTCCCACTTTATCTACCACACTCCTCTGGTAAATCCAAGCTCGTCACTTCCTCAGAGAAACATCCCTGAGGCCCCAAGCAAAACCATGCTTATACCTCACAACACCACACACCCTCCTGCCCTCGTTGCCATAGCAATTCTACATGTTTCTGTGATCATCTGATCAATGTCTATTTTCACAGCTTGATCGTAAACACAGAAAGGGTAAGGGCCAGGTCTATTTTTCTCACATGTAACCTCGATGCCTAGAAGAATGTCTGGCACATAGTATGTACCCAAGAAATATGTGTTGAACAGACAAAGAAAGAAAAGAATAAACCAGAAGAACATGATGTCCCAGAACCAAGGAAGCTTTCTTCACAGAAAGTGTTTTAAAGAGAAAAAGACCCAGACAGAAAGTTCTTCAAATGATTCATTGATTCTAGAGATCTTCTGCACTCAACAGATCAGCTAGGCAGAGAACAGCTGCTAACAGTTTCTAAATGTCTCCTTCCCCTCATCAGTGCAGTTCAAACTGTGTGCAATGTTTCAGTTCAGCGATCCTGCTCCCCCACTACATATACTGGGGAAGCCCCCTTTTCTCTGAGGCATCAGCTGTAGGTTACCTTCATCACTGTACCATGTGCTTTTCGATTTGGGCTGCGGTTGTGAGTCAACAGAAGACCCATTTAGGGTATAAAATAATTCAGATCTGTTTCTACTTCCAGGGTCTGAGGTAGATCCTATGGAACAAGAAAAGTTCCTTTTAAAGATAAAGTCACCATGGTTTGAAAGTTTTTCCATACAGAAATTAATATGCCTATGATGTTAACAACTATTTACACAACCAATCGACGCCCAAGCACACTGTGTTTTATCAGTGCCTTCAGCTTTTGAAACTCTGGCAACCATTTCGCAATGCCAAAAAGATTCTTCCAGCCAAGACTCAAATGGGGGGGGAGGGTGTAAAGAGGTATGTTTAAAGAAAACCATGTTTCTTTTAAACAAACTTTTATTTTTTTAAAAAATTAATCATTTCATGTACTACGGTTTATTTCCAAATGTCAAAATCACCATTCCCCAACTTCATTTGATGAACCTGTGGGTTCACAAATTTAACCTATTATTTTGGAAGAGATGTTCTCAGAAGGAGGTAACCTTCAAATGTTGAACAAATTCAGTTTTAAGAATTTAAGTTTTAAACATTTTGGAACTGTTCATCATCGAAGTCGTTGCTTAACCTCTTCATGTCCTTGAGAAAGTGAAGCAGTAACATTTCTTACATCTTAGATTCATTAAATGTGAGAAAGACACTGACATCACCTGCCTCAGTAGTAAGAGGACATGCTGTAGAATTGAGCCATGAGGTCTCCAGAACCCAGACAAACCCTGTTTTTTCTTTCATTTAAAACAGACAGCTCTATACTTTACACCTACAACTAAGACCTGCTATAGCAAAAGTAAGTCGTCTTAAGAAAATGTTTAGGATACTTATATTTAAGTGAGAGTAGCATGTTTGAGCGACCCAGTCTAGATCTATAGGTCAGGATAAAGAATACTATGACCTATATATTTTATTTAATTCTAAGTCTCCCAGGATTTAATGTCACATAAAGTATTTCTAAAGTACAACCTCCCTTCAAACAAACCAAAATAGTTTTGTTCACTAGGTGACTGAGGAAAAAATATTCTTCTCCTCGCCCACATCTGTGTTAACGAAAATTCTCACAGCTTTTAAATGGGCTGCTCAGCTTATATAACTACAATCCTATAAATCTCTGAAATGTGTGGCAGCTAACAAAAAAGAGCTAAGAACTCATATCTATTTTGGGGAAGTTTCTAGAAGAGATAAAAATTTTTGCTTAGCAGTTTGGGATTTAATTTGTGCCACATCTAGTTAATGAAACCCACATAATTAATCTCTAGTATACCTTACCCTATATAAGTACTCTCTAGTATACTTTACCCTATATAAGTAATCTCTAATATATTTGATCCTATAGAACATTATCCAAATACAGGGTGGGCAAAAGTAGGTTTACATATGGAAACTAATACAAAAATTAATATAATACAAGAATAAGCTCTGTTTCACATACTCACAACTGTAAAGCTACTTTTATCCCACCCTGTATGATTAGTCTCTACAGCTACAACTCTAAACAACAAATGTCACAAGCAGGGGATTCCAGAAACCAGTTGTTATGGACCAGCAAGACACAGGTCCTCACCAGAAACATTTCATCAGCCAAAAAGGGTTGGGAACTCTTGGCCTGATCAACACCATCCATAAAAAATTTCTAGTAAACTACTAAAAGTATTTGAAGGAAGAAAATCTATATGAACTTTAGGGTAGAACACCTTACCCTTTGCTCAATGCTGTGGAAAAGCAACGATCATGCTACAAATGAACTGCACTCTACTCATCCATACCTGTAACCTTTGGTTTACTGTGACTGGATAAGCCTTTGTCCCCAACACCTCTCGACGCAAAGGCAAGTTTGGGAGGCCTCCTCTCCTGTGTCACGCTATCTGAAACAGTAAATATGGTCTTTAAATGTAAAAGCAAATTCTTATAGACGAAAAACAATAGTGCAAATAATGACAATAACAATAAAAATCTCTTTCCAACAAAAAAGCAGTATTTTCACAATAGTTTTAAAAATTCTTAAAGGCCATCAAAAGTATCAAAATCAATGCTGTATTTCAAAATGGAATTTCTATGCGATAATATACCCCAAATATAATACAGCTGAACGCTTTAACTTCTTGAAAATATAAATCACCTTTAGTCAATTTTATTTGATGTGTTAAAACACTACCAAGAAAACTTTACTCAGTTTTTTGCAGGATTTCCCAAATCTGTATCCTCAAACGCCTCTGTGTGTCTGAAGTGTTCCACACTCAAATATTTCTGGAAGATGCTGAGATAAACAAAGATGAACAGACTTCTTTATTGTATAACACCAGAACCCTTACTACACTAATGTGCACTGTGAATCTCTCAAAGAGGGATACAGTAACTTACCTGATAACATTTTTGTACCAGTCTACTTAGCATCTCAGATTAATGTAACTTGTGGAACACAGTTTGGAAAAAGTGTGGTTAAAAATATGTATCAGTTTTTAAAAACATATATATGTTAATGACACAAATGTATATGCAAACATATACATATAAATAGAAAAACCACAAAGAACTAAACATTGGTTAATGATGCAGAGACAGAGAAAATATCAGTAATATTTCTGAAGAAAATACTCAACACTTCTTTTTGAAGTATAGGTATAACAAACATGGTAAACACTACTCTAAACCCGTACAGGCCCGTAGCTTTCCTGGATAGTCAAGGCAGTGATGAAGCAAATGTAGAAAAGTCAGTCTGGGAAGTTTTTCCCCTGAAGTTCAGTAACACACCTGTGGAGTCCAACATGGCACTCAGGAGCCATCCCTGAGAAAGCTGTGTATCAGCAAAGCAGTATCCCCCACAGGGGATTTTTGAGAACAGAAAGAAGAAAATAAAAAAATTTTACATTTTAAGTACAAAGAAAAGGCCTAATTTTTATTTTATTTTTTAGAAAAAAGGAAATAATACTAAATTATATATATAACAAAGCTTGGTAACTTTTTTCCATTGTTGAGGGGGAGGAGAATGCATTGTTAAACTATCTTAAATGTCTCAGAATATGATTAAACAAAATATTTTAATTTGAAAATTATACTAAGTAACCATGATTTTAACCAAGTGGTATAGTAAAAGAAAAGCTATTTACTAATACCTTTATGATGCTACCATTCAAATATCTCCAAATATCACATATGAGAGCTAGTGTGGAGGGTAAAACTTCTTAGTCACTGGAAAAAGTTCCCAAATTATAGCATAGAAATTGACTACAGAAAACTAATTCCCACTATTAACTGCATGTAAGTCTATTCAAAAAAGATATTCCTGCATATACCATAACCTACATACATCACAGAGTTAGTGGTTATTATAACTAGGGCAGCCTGGCAGTGCCGGAGGGTCAAATGGGTGGGCCTGGGTGACAGCTCTGCTGGTGATGTGAGGGGAGGGCTCCAAAGGTTAGGAATGTGGAGGGCACTGGAGCTGGAAACAGTGGTTATCTTCTGCCAAAGACTACCTGAGAGGGGGTCAAATATCAATTTTGAGGAATAGAACATTCCTATAGAATTCTCTGCAGAGAAAAATATTCTCAGATGAAGGAAAACTAAGATACTCTGTCACCTGCAGACCTATCCTAAAAGAATGGATAAAGGAAGTTCTCTAAAGAAAATAGAAATAATAAAAAAATGAATCTTGGGAAATTAGAAAGGAAGAAAGAACAACAGAAAGAGAAAAATATGATTAAATACAGTAGACTTTCCTTCTTCCATCAAGTTTCTAAACTATGCTTACAGTTGGAGTACAAATTATAACACTGGTATGGTTCTAAATGTATGTCAAGGAAATATCTGAGACAACAATATCTTAAATGGAAAAGAGTAAAGAGATATAAAAAATGGAGATAAGACTCCTACACTTTACTCAAACCAGTAAAATCATGTCACCAGTAAACTCTGATTAGGTAGGTATACATAATGTAATATCTACTGTAATTATTTGAAAGCTATATAAAGACACAGATTTAGAGACACAACAGATAAATCAGAATGAAATTCTAAATAATGTTCAAGTAACCTAGAGGAAGGCAGGAAAAAACCAGAAAAATTTAAGAGAGAAAACAAACAGAATACAAAATGTTAGACTTGCCCTGGTCAGTTCTGCTCAGTGGTTTGAGTGCCGGCCTGTGGACTGAAGGGTCCCAGGTTCTATTCCTGCCAAGGGCATGTACCTCAGTTGCAGGCTCAATCCCTGGGCCCTGGTTGGGGCTCGCACAGGAGGCAATCAATCGATGTGTCATTCTCACATCGATGTTTCTCTCTCTCTCTCTGCTTCTCTCCCTTCTACTCTCTCTGAAAATCTGAAAAGCAATAGAAAAAATATCCTTGGGTGAAGATTAAAAAAACAACAACACTGTTAGACATAAGTCCTAATACGCCAATAGTTACATTAAATATAAATAGTGTAAATTGAACAATTAAAAGACAGAGATTGGCAGAGTAGATTTATTAACATGACCCAACTATCTTTTGTCTATAAGGAACTCACTTCAAAGATAATAACATAGCATGTTCAAAATAAAAGGTTGGAAATAACATGTCATATAAATATTAATACAAAAATAACAGTAGTGGATATATTAATATATTATAAAGTAGACTTCAGAGCAAAGAAAATTACTAGATACAGATAGGACATTATATAATGAAAAAAGGGACATTCCACCAAGACATAACAATCTGAAATGTATATACACCAAACAAAAGTTCCAAAATATGTGAAGCAAAAACTGAAAAGAAATGAAAGAAAAAAATAGACTAATACTACAATTATAGTTGAAGACTTCAACATCACTCTCTTAACGACTGATAGAACAAGTAGACAAAAATTAGCAAGCAAGTCCAGTCCAATAAACTGTTAATTGTGGAATCGAGGTGGTAAGAATAGGAATGTTCACTATAAAATTCTTTCAACTTTTCTGTATGTTTGAAAATTTCATAATAAAATGTTGAAAAAATATTTTACTAGAACTTCAAAATAGAAAACTCACAAGTGAATAAAATAACAGAAAAATGGTCAAAGACACATAGGTACTTAACAGAAGACACAAATGTATCATCAACATATGAAAAGTTATTCAGCCCTACTTGTAACTGGGGAGCTCAAATTAAAACTACCTTGAGGTACCGTTTCTCAGGCATCAGACTGGCAAAAATTCTATTCAGTACCAAGTGTTGAAGAGGGTGCAGAAATAACCCAAAACCAAGCACCCATCCACACTAGAGGGTGATTAAACGGTGGGATGCCCGCAGGATGGGATACCATGAGGCAGTGAGGGTGAATGACTATCAATACCTTCGTCTACAGGAGGGGATCTCAAAATACATGTTAAGTAAATGGTGCAAGTAGTTAAAGAACATGGTTGCTATGGCTGTATTTATATTGTTTAAAAACAGGCTAAACTAAACAATATATTACATGCCACCCCAATCCAAGCCACCACCATCTCTCGCACGGGTCTCTGCAGGTCTCCCTGGTCGCCCTGTATCTGCCCTCTAACGCACACCAGTGATCATGCTAAACGTCGGTTAGGCTACAACGTCCTTTGCTGAAAACCCTGCCCCAGCTCCCCACCTCCCTCAGAGCAAATGCCAAGAATTCATCCCCATACCAGCCCACCTGGCCCTGCCTGCTCCAGCTCCCACCGCCTCCCTACCACTCCCCCTTCAACCTGCTTCAGCCACAGTGAACCTGTAATTACTCAAACTGGCTGCGCTGGCTGCAGCCTCAGGCCCTCCCTCTGAACCCCGAGGCTCACTCTCCTTCAAGGCAAGAACTCCAACGTCTCTGCAGTAGAGGACGCCCTGGACAATCCTATATAAACAAAGTAGAACCACCCCTCCCCCAGGCCAGCACTGCCTTCCCCTTCACCATTCTCCACCCCGTCACCATGAGTTCTCCTCACTACCCCTGTCCTCACTAAAATGAAAGCTCCCTGTGGGAAGGGTTTTTGTCTTGCTTCCTACTATAGCCTCAGCTGAAACTGTAGTAAGCCTGAGTAAGGGCTTACTGCATTTGAATGAATAAATGACCTTTTACAAAAAAACTGCCTTCTAAACATAAGTATTTATTACAACATTAAAAACTATTTTGATTTATCAGATCATAAATTATGTTCTTCTCATAAAAAGGCTTGAAAAGGTCAATTAAATATTCCTAAATAAAATATGAACTTATGGACCCTCCGGCGCGGCTCAGTGGTAGAGTGTCAATCTATGAACCAGGTCACAGTCCAATTCCAGGTCAGGGCACACGCCTGGGTTGCAGGCTCAATCCTCAATAGGGGGTATGCAGGAAGCAGCCAATCAATGACTCTTATCATTGATCTTTCTACCTCTCCCTCTCCCTTCCTCTCTCTGAAATCAATAAAAACATATTTTTAAAATATACATGAACATATGTATGCTTTCCCCTGAATGCAAACCATGTTTCCAAAGAGAAGCAAAGAAATAGCTAGAAATTCAATTGGCAAGAAAGTAAAAATTAATTTTCAAGAAATCAAGAAAATCAAAATATGTCGGACTTTTACAAAGTAAAACTGATATGCAGCTATCATTTGAACGCCTCCACCTAAGTTAATGTGCTCTTGCTGTAAAGCTAAAATCTGAAGTAGAAAGCATTTCCTCACACAGAAAAACAAGCATTTATTACTTGCCAAGCCAAGAGGAAGAAGGTAGGAAAAACCATGCAGGTTAGAAGGAATCTCAAGGATCATCTAATATTGGCCATTTCATGTTTATAAAAAAAAGAAACTGAGGACCCGAGAGGACCAGGGGGGACCTCGAAGTGTTCTGTGTCAAGATTAGCAATAATGGAAAAACACTGGATGCAAACAAACCATTTTGTTCAGCTGTCATCCTTGTTCCAGTAAAATTTAGCTTTCATAGAATTAGAGACAAAATACATCTCCATGGAAACAATATTCTCAAGCATACAAGTGAGGCTGAGAAGTATATTTTTCTATGCAGGTCTTCATAGCCTAGTGTACACACAAGACTGGGGTAAGGTTGTTTTAAACAGAGCTTTAGGATCTGACAGGTCTGGACTTGACCCTAGCCAATAGTGGGTGGCACTATCTGGCCTGACCTAAGCCCCAGTGTTTTATCAGCAAAATGGGGATAATTCAGAACATAAAAAAGTCTAAGTAATCTAATTCAGGGGTTCGTACATTTGTGGCTACTGCACACAGGCTCTCTGGCACTTTATTCCGATCTGCATAAAGCTCAGTAAGAATCACCAGGCTGCCAGCCTCTGCTAGTTTATGATTAACACACGATCAGGCTGACTGGCCTATAAGTGGATTCTCCTCAGAGTAGGGGAGGTGCTGCTGGAGCAGCTATCAATAGGAATTTAGCAATTAGTTGACAGCAACCATCAGGTACGACTTGTCTGAGGTAAAATAAAAGATTGCTTAAGATTTTTTTAAGATGTAAAGTTGAGTGACCTGTTTCTGGCTACAGAGGCAGGAAACCCGATCAATCACACGGTCTCAAAGCTGACAGAGACCTCACGGGGCATCCTGCCTCTCCACTGTGCATCAGATTATATACTAAATAACCAACTTCTGCTTCAAGCTTCTAGTTTAAACCAGGCTCACCCTTAAAACAAGTAGCACTTTATTACATTTTCTGACCCCTCCAATTATCAGAAGGGCTTTTTCCCCCCTCTTGTAATGGACAGGTGATAAAAAAGTGAGTGACAATATATAAATGCCACCCCACACTCATATACCCTGGAAATAAAAATCTGTAAGTACTGCTCTCATTTGGGGTAAGAGAGGATGGTCTATTGAAAAACAATTCCAAGTTTCACGAAGGTCAAGTTCTAAACATGCACCTGGAAGCTTATATTTGCAGCCTCATAACAAAATACACCTTTCAAACTCTGCCTAATTAATATATAAAACAAAGAAAATATACCTGGGATGATGTCATTGATGTGCAAGAGAACTGTGCTTTCGACACTTGCAAAACTGCAGAGCTGAACGCCATCTAACCTGCCGTCCCAGTTGCCAATCGGATTATCCTGGAAGTGAAGTGACAGCCAACTTTAAAGCCCTCCTCAATAAATGCCAACATAAAGTCTGCATTTTCCATAACAAGATTCCCCCAGGTTTACACTGTAATTTTAAACTTTTTGGGGGGCCAGACAACTTCCCTGAGCGCCAATGTGTACAACGCACTAAATGTCACTGGAAATAGAAGGAACTGAAGAATATCACCTTTGCCAAAACTTGCCATTCCAGGAATGGCCTTTGCTAGAGGGGTTTGGAATGAATGCTAGCACAAGCCAGCCAAGGACAGACAGTTGGGGGAGGGGGACCTCTAGGCACCTGCCCCAAGTGAACAAGGTGATGCCTAGAATGTCACCTAAGGAGGGCAAGGCCTACCTGCCTTTTGCCAAGTTTGAGGCCCAAACAACATGAAGCAAGCAGACTAACCCCAATGATCAGGGCCCTCTTTCTCCAATCTTCCCTCCCTCCAGCCCACAGTCTCTCCTCTAAATTAATACTGAATATTTAAAGAATATTGGTTTGAAGGTGTGCTTAACTGTTAGCTCTCCTGAGGGGCCCACAGGTTGGGTTCTGCCTCTACCTTTGCACGTTAAATATCCAGTAGATGTTTGTTTAAACAACATTATTAGGTTTGTCTAACTAATGGGATCAAGTAGAATTTCCTAGAATTTCCAAGCCCAGGATAAGAGAACTTTATGCTGAGAACTAAAAGCATCCCTGAATATACAGATAAAAATAATCACTACAAACATCATGAGCACAAGAGTCTATTTCTCACATCCTCTCCTAACTCATGCTCGTGTTTAATAATTCAGTATGAATTTCCTTCTTTATACCTAACGAGTTACATCCATTTTTTTAATCTATGATACAAATGTTCTCAGTTTTTTCTTCTCCTTCTCTAAATCCCACAGGGCTCATTCAACCTGGACTGGGATGTACCCAATACTAACAAATAAGATTGTGAGGAAACATTTAAAATGAATGAAGCAGCCTGGCGGGCGTGGCTCAGCAGCTGAGTACATAGCCCTAGGATCCAGGAGCTCGAGGTTCGATTCTCGGTCAGGGCACATGCCCGGGAGGTGGTCTCGTGCCCGGGTTGCGGGCACATGCCCAGTGGGGGCGTGCAGGAGGCAGCCAATCAATGACTCTCTCTCATCATTGATGTTTCTACCTCTCTCCCCCCCTCTCATCTTCCTCTCTGAAATCAATAAAGACATTTAAAAAATGAATGAAACAAAGAAACAAATTCTGGATTCTGCTTCCATGCAGTGCCTAGAATCGGCACATTCCCAGAGACGGAAAGTAGGGTAGAGGTTAAGAAGGGACCGTTAGCTGAGGGGAGTATGTGGGGAGTTGCTGTTCAGTGGGGACTGTTTCAGTTTGGGAGAAAGTCCTGGAGATGGGCGGGGTGCTGGTGGCACAGCAATGTGAATGTCCTTACTGCCACTGACCTATACACATAAAATGGTTAGGATGGTAAATTTTATGTCGTGTATATTTTACCATGATAAAAAATTTCTTTGAATGAGTTACATCCTAAGAAAATACTTGTCTCTTCCTCTAGCCTAGAGCAATGTGCTTTTCCTCTATTCAGGTATTTTCCATAAGTGAATTTTACACTACTCATTAAAATCAGATCAGCCAATAAAATGTTACAAAACATTACAAAAGAGAAACACAGATTCCCCTCCCCCAACAAAACCTTTCAAAATAAAGAAACACACGGTATTATTTAATATATTTTGGTGTTCATTTCTGTTGGTCAGCTATCATACAGCAAATTTAAAGACAAAAAACATTATTTCAGTTTATTCAAACTGAAAAAGAGTAAATGTTATTCTCTAGACTCCTGTCCCATATCAGTGCTCCTTTACCAGAGACCAATTAGAACACGTTCTTGCCCGAGGGGCATGGCTCAGCGGCTGAGCATCGACGTAGGTTCCAGGAGATCGGGGTTCAACTCCCAGTCAGGGCACATGCCCGGGTTGCGGGCTCGATCCCCAGTCGGGGGCGTGCAGGAGGCAGCCAGTCAATGACTCTCTCATCATGGATGTTTCGCTCTCTCCCCCTCTCCCTTCCTCTCTGAAATCAATTAAGACATATTTTTAAAAAAACAAAAAATAAACATGTTCTTTAAATTACTCCAAATTAGCCCATCTGAAAATTCAGTGTTTAACTGGTGCCTAAATTAGTCACAGAACTCCCAGATATATTCACAAAGACAGTATAATCCAAGAGCTTCTTACCATGTCCACACCAACAAAATATCCTAAGCTTTCTTTTCCTGGCAAAAGGTCACAGAATATAACCGTTCCAGATTCTATAGTTTCTCCGAGCTTCAGAGAAACTCTAGAGTTTATTTCCAGCGGGGGCAGTTCGACCTGCACTGTGTCCCCTGGACCTGCATAGTCACTTTGCAGTCCATTGTCATCCTCCTCTATTAGCTCCAGCTTGTCCAGCGCAACAAATACTCCACAGTCTTCATCACACCGGAAAAGCTGCTTCCCTTGATAGACCCCATCAGTGAAGCCTTGGCAACGACCTTCTTCCTGGTTTTAAAAAAGGGGGAAAAAGATTGATAGATAGACAGAGAGATATAGACAGACAGATAGATAGAGGCAACCCATTAGAAAAAAAATGTCCACTCTAGGATTTCAGGGAAATCACTGAAAGAATTCTAAGTGACACATATAAGAAATAGAATTATTAGCAGTTGCTATTGAATTTAGGTTGTTTTGAAAAAAATAAGGAAAAAGCTGTATTTGATGCTGAAATAAAATTATTGGATGATTTCAAATTGTAATTCCACTGTGAGAGAGCAGGGCTGGATTCTACCTTGTCATTTGAACAATAATTTTGTCATAGAAAGAAAATTTGACTTTAAAATAACGGTAATGTGAGCTCCATTTATGGAGAACGTACCATGTGCCAGCCACCATGCTAAATCCTAAACCACTGTATCACAAAAAACCTGCAAGTTGTGTACTAGTATCACTATTTTATAGGTGAGGAAGCCAATTTAGAGAAGTAGCTTGGTTAAGTAACCTGGTAAGTTAACCAGGTTAAGTGGCATAGCTAGGATTCAAATAATGCCACAAGACACTAATAGTTTTGTGATGTGATTAGTGTACAATTAGTAGAGTTCCTTTTTGACACAATGTTAAAATTTCTAAGATTTGCAAGTCTCCAATAATTGCATGATCTGTCTGTATTTCCTACTCTTGGAGGTAGTTTTTCAAGCTTCCAATGTATCAGTTGTGGCATCATCTCAATTTATCACCAGAAAGTAAATTCTCAGGATTATAAATAGTAAAAATTCCAGAAAATTTCTGAGAAAACAATTGGTATTTAAAGGGGGAAAAATACATGCATACATAGGAATACTTGCAAACACAGGCACACACACAGCCCACAAAAAAGGTCTACCTCACTTACCAGTAATTCTACTCCGAAGAATATTCCCGACACTGTCCTCTCTGCTAGCAGGGGGCCCCTGAAGCGCACAACTCCAGGGAACTTCTCCTCCCCCGGCCTCAGCTGGACCTTCACAGGGCAACCCACGTCTATGTGGAGGCCTTTACTTAGTCTGTTTCTGTTTTTAAACAGGCTTAACCTCTCTTCGCCGTTGGTAATTGCCAAAAGTAGCTCTGTGAATTTTTCATTTATTTCCACCACATCCTTTTCATCAACAAGGAGAACTGCATGTGGCTGCTCTAGGATTTTTAATCCAATCTGACTTTTCTTGCCCTTGGCGGAAGGGACCCTCGAATGCCCCATAGCGCGGTCCTGGACATACTGCCCTATGCTCCCCTTGGGTACTTTGAGGAGCTTCTGCGTTTGTTTGTCTGGAACACTGTACTCCTGGAGAAGCAAGTAAAACATCCGCTCTTCCCAGTAGGGTGAAGTAACCTTCTCTTGGCTCCATAAGCCTGAACTCATTGTGACATTAACTCCAAAATATTAACTGAAAAAAAAGGGAACTACGACGTTTGTGGTAAACCCCCAAAATATAAATTCACTTGCAGTCCCAAAGCATGTTTTCAGCAATCTGGTGTCCATGCTGTAAAACGACAGGAATCAAAATGCCTGAGGAGAAGCAGAAAGAAACTCTTAAGTCTACATGCACTGAAATTAAGGTTAAAGACTTTAAAATCTCGCTCAACTAGTAAAAACACACACACATAAAATACTTCCAAAAATATCTAAAAAGGTTAAAAGACATATATTACTTGTATCTACTGTAATTTTACATATTTAATTAAGGAGATCCAATTATAAAGTATCTTCAAAGACAATATAATAATGTTTGTTTCCAAGGCATTAAAGTTTATAAAATCAAATTCTAAGTAAAAGATAACCTTATATACTTATTCTGACATTTTTAAGCTTTAAAAAGTAGCATTTTTAACAGATCCTATCTAAGTTAAATGGATAAGCTGCTGCACTTGAATGAAAACCACATAAATCAAAAGGCTATTATTTTTGTATGTACACCTAGTTTAAGGAAAAAGTTATCCGTTGTAACTATTATGTTAAACATCTTTTATCAATAAAGCACCATAAAATCACATTCTGAGCCACAATTCATTTATTTATGTGCCATATTTTGATAATGGAACATTTTATTTCTGACTGTTCATTTCCTTAATCGTGTACATTTTGTCCTTAGATAGGCAAATATTAATCATATTAATCACAGCTATCATTTAATTTCTCACACTTGCAATGATCAGAAATGGTAAATCTGATTATATGAAATATATCCGAAAAAATCAATTCTACAGCCATCAAAACTTGGACTACGTAACAATGAAATATAGCCATATAGTATCAAATATAAAAAATGTCTTTATACCACAATTTTTGCTATGCGTACAAGAAAGGAGTACACACAAAAAATGATTTGCAGTTTCAAATTTTCATTTAAAACTGTTCAATATTATTAATCTTTCCCAATTAAAATGTCCTACTCAACCCTACTTTAATGGATGATTAAAAACTATACAATTTCATTAATGCAAATTAAGACTGTAGTCCATTATTTTAATTAATTATCTTACTGAAAACAATAGCTCTTATCTATTCTGTCACATGAATATGGCTATTTGGTTTCTAAGTGTGATATTTATCCCATCCCTCTCTGACAGGTGCCCATTTCCATTACTCCACGTCACAGTGGCAGTTGATAGCACTGTCATATTCACCATTTTGTTCTTAGAATTAAAAAGTAAACACTCCAAAAACTAAAGAACCAAATTTTAAGTTTCATCACTTAATGATAAAGGAGTGTGGCAAATCCATACACAGAATGACATTTCTTTAGGGTGCACTGTATGATAATCGGGTATTCTCTGGTGATAGGTGTCAGAATGTGACATGGAGATGACCCCAGACAGGGTGAAGAGTCTGCACCCCTAAACCAACAGTGCTGAACTGCCTGCGCCACCCGGGTGAGGGCAGGACACAGCCAGAGCGAGCGTCAGAGGCTTCCCTCCCTCCTTCTCTTTTTGTGTTTTTCTCATTGTGTTTGTCCTAATTCCGCTTGAGGGCACTGTCTACTTCAGCAGGAACAGGACCAATTTATATCTGCCACTTACATAAGACACCTGTGGACACCCCGATCTTGGCACCACATAAACAAAACCCCTACGAGGGCAACCCAAACAGCCGCCCAAAGCCTAAATTCATCTCTATTCCTTTAAAGTACTCCAATAAAGTGTTTCGTATTTCTGACTAAAATTCTTAAATTTTTCAGCAAGGAAATAGCACCATTTTTTCCTGATCATCAAATCATCCATATGAGCATAAACGATTATCTGTGACTCTCAACGGGGAGCGGTGTTTGTCACTTTGGTAAAGGGCTTTATTTAGACTGCGCCCGAGTTCCTGGTCTGCTGTCTGGATGGACAGACGGCAGCTTTCAGCCATCAGCGATTTTCTGTGGCTTCCTGCAGTGCACCAGGCTCCTTTCACTGCCTTGCTGCTTCCAACTTACTGCTTCTAATCACTTCTGAGAAGCCAGGTGATGAAATATGTTTGTGTGCTTTAAAAACAAACAAATCAATAACAAAAAAGGAGTACAAGTTCTGTACAGGTCTTTCAGGAGAGGTGCACACAGGCTGCGTTACACAGACAGGCAACAGTAATACTGCACAGGCGCTGGGTTTCTCCCAGAAGGCTGAGATGGTCAAAAAGCAACTTCTAAAAAAGAGAGTTGTTTTGTTCTCTTTAAAATGTATTGAAATATTTTTGGTCAAAAAAAATTTTTTTAAGTATGGCAATTCTATTTTGAAGAAAAATTATTTTTTTAATTTCTAAAAATCATACCTTCAATTACTAAAATTAAGAACATCATTGAGTCTTAATAATATTATACGCCAACAACGCCTATCCTATTAACAATTCATGTCCCCATTTAAAATAAAACCATCAGAGCTAATTAACTATTACCAAGACAAAACTAAATTACTATATAAATGCATTAGGACACTACATTTTAAGTGAATTTGATTAACAAAATGTTTTCTACAAGACAGTCCATGGTAAAACTGGATATAACTGCTTTGGTTTATAAAGGGTTGAGGGCAATTTAACAACTGTTATCAAGAACCATATTTTACAGTGAACTCCACAGGAAGCAGTAACTTTTTTCTAACTTGCACTAGCACCAGTGGGAGTAAGCTTAGACTCAATAACAGCATGGGTCACACTAGAAAATTAGAGCAGCCAAAGCCAAAGTTATAAAATATTTAAAAAGCATTATCCAAAAATAAAAAGGATGTGGTCTTTCTTCTTTTAGAAAGAATACATTAAGAAAGAATAGGTTAGGAACTATCATATTAAAAATTGATTGTCTTCATTGCAACTGATAATTAGAGAAAGCTGAATGGGGAACTTTATAGCTCTAGTGTAGAGATATACAAGATGATACAGTTCATGATCTTTAATATCTCAATATAATGGCATTACAGCAGAAATATACTAACAAAAAGACCTTCTATTTCTTTAGAAAGAATATAATGCCAACATTTTTCTTTCACTGAGACAGGAGAAGAGTAATTAAGTGTTAAGAGATCCAAGCAGTAAAAACTGACTCAAGACTATGTGGGAAAGATTTAAACCACATTATCAATGAGTTCTTTATCACTCAAGAAGTTCTGTCAGTTTGTTTAGTATTTTTATGTACTCAACACAGTGTCAGACACTGAACAGTATAGACTTAGTAAGATATGATGACTGCCTTCATTTGTGTTCTCCTACTACCTTTCAGGTCCAAGTGTTTAAAAATTGCCTCTAATAGTACACTTCACTTTCAGTAGTAATATATCACAAATGATTCATCTAAACACCATCGTACTGCCCAGGCGGGCGTGGCTAAGTGGCTGAGCATCGACCTAGGATCCAGGAGATCGCAGTTTGATTCCCGGTCAGGGCACATGCTGGGGTTGCAGGCTTCATCACCAGTAAGGGGTGTGCAGGAGGCAGCGATCAATGAGGACTCTCCCATCATTGATGTTTCTCTTTCTCCCTCTCCCTTCCTCTCTCTGAAGTCAATAAAGATATATTTATAAAAAACAAAAATAAATAAATACCATCATACTTATTTCAGGCTGGAAAATTCAGTGATTACGAATATCCTGATAATTACTATAAGTACTCAATGAAGATTACCAAAGAATTGGAATACAAAATGTATTTAACCCTAAAACCATATTGAACAGAAGGTCTTTCTTTTGACAACATTTGAGATGAGAAACAATTGAAGGTCACAAAGATTTGAAACTGTATCTGGTTATCTGAGCTTGTTGATATCTGAATCCTGAGTAAAAGAGAATTTAATTGTATTAAAACAAAGTCATTAAACTAAGATGAGGGATGGAAGACTCAAATATTTATCAGTTTCCTATCAATGCAATAAAAAGATGATCATGGATCTTTATACAAAAATATTAAAGGTCAGAACTACCACATTCTAGAATATAATACATAGTACAACTGAAGAGCATTAGCTACATAAAACTGACAATGGTTAACTTTCCAGAAGATACAGTGTCACTTTGATTCTCAAGTTATTAGGTTATATTAGCTCAAAGAACTTCACTAAAGAAAACAAAGGCAGATCTAATCCAAGAACAGTTTGCATCTCCTGAGATATCCTGACTTGCTCTAAAATCCACAGGAGGCTCTCTAAATCCAAATAAAAATGACAACACTAAAATACTGCCCCTAATATAAATGGCAAAGAGGTAGGAAGGTCAGTGTGAAGACCAAAGAAAGAAGACAATGAGACTTTTTCCAAACCCTTCTGGATAGCTAGAATAATTAGCATTTTAAGAAAGATCATTCTCTCTCATTAAAAAAACAAGTAGTTATATCCTAAACAACTAACAAATAGAAATACGAGATTTGATGATGAGATAAGAGACAGCTTTCATTTTCCTCATGGCTTAACTTGTGACCCAAGCAGGCAAGTGTTCAGCCCCTAAAACGAGTGGGATTTATAAGGTTAAATATATAGCCTGGCTCCACACCTGCATACTCATGGCACAAAAACAAGGACTTCTGCTGTCTCAGAGTGAACGTGGCCACAACACTTCCAGACTGAACTCCCCGGGTCCGTCATCTTTATAGTTCTGATCCCCAAACCGGTGCAACATGAATGAAAATGACTTGGTTAACTCAAATGATAACAGGTGAAAGCGAAAATTCCATTTCCTCATTTTAACTGTTTAAGTGATTAAAAGCTTTTTCCAGGATAAAAGAAAAAGACTCGGGAGTTGGGAGTATTTCAATGATTTTTACCTAATTCTCCGGAATATAATTCATAATGAAGTCATGCTCAATGTTTACACCTCTTGTTACTTATATAAAAAAGAAATAAGAAGCATTTCACAATCTCGAAAACAACTTGTTTGAGGCTCATCTGAAACCGGCTTCCTAGATTCTCACATCCTGCCTAACACCTACAACTTCTGCATAACTATTGAAAAGACCTCAACAAATTTAAAACCACAGTGTGACAATCAGGAACAAAATACTCATACTTTGATGACTAGGATAATTACTCCTTTCTCTCATCTTATAACAAGGACTTTCTCTAACCAAACAAAATCACATCCAGGCGTGGCACACCACAGGCAATCCGCGCTGCTGAGGGTTTGATGTTTTATATAACCAGGGCCCTGGTCTTACCAGCTCTTCAAGAAAGTCACCGTCCAGAGGAAAGCTTCTTCGAAAAAACACTAAAAATCTGTAGCTGAACATTATAGAGAATGGTCTGGGTGTTATCAGCATCCACGGTACATGAACTTCCACAGGAGTTTCCAGCAAATCATTTTCTCCTAATACTGTTCTAGCTCAAATCCACCCACTGCCCAGAGGGGGAAACTGGCAGCTACATCCTCAGTGCAATTCAGTCTACTTGGGACTTGAGGGGGCTGCAGAAAACCAAAACTTGAATGAACGGCCTCTCTCTAGGCCTGGATTTAGCTCCCGGAGCCAAAGGCTGCAAAAGGGACAATCTTATTAGGATCCCTATTGGCCCGAATTCAAAAGCAAGGTAGGGAACGCTCTGGAGCCAAGGGTACAACTTCCAGGGAGGGGGAGGGGAGGGGAGGGGAAGGGGAGGGGGGAGGGGGGAGGGGGGAGGGGGAGGGGAGGGGAAGGGGAGGGGGAGGGGGAGGGGGGAGGGGAGGGGAGGGGAGGGGAGGGGCGGGGCAAGGGGGTGGGGACCGGGAGACGGAAAGGCTTGGTGGCTGGGAGATGACAGCCACTCTAAAACATGCAAATGCAGGGGGGCAGAAGAGAAAAGACGCCAAGGACCTGAACGGGCGGCAGCTGAGCCGGCTGAGGACCGAGCGCCGCAGGTCGTCGCAGCGATGATGAAGGAGGGGGCAAGGAAGGAAAAGCGTACCTTCTTCCCACAGAGCGAGCTTCCGAGTGCAGAGCCCCGGGTTGCGTGAAAACCATCCTCACCCTGGGGACCGGGAAACTGAAAGAAAAAGCCGAGCACGCCATTAACGAGGCCTGAACCCCGGCTGCTCTTCCTGGACGGAAGCCACAGACCCGCCGACACCGCTGGATCCACAGGCTCCACCTCACAGAAGCCCGGGGCTCCCCAGGCCAACGCGGCGGTCAGGAGGCGGCCGGCGGCCCGGGCCTCGGTTTCCCCACCCGTCCACGCGGGGCCGAAGCGGGAGGGGGCTTCCTGCGCCGCTCCCACCCCAAGCCCCGTCTTCTCCCGAGGCCCCGGCGGCGGCGACCAGGCTGCCACCACTCGGGAGCCCTCTCGGGAAGGCCTGGGGCCGGGGGAGCCCCGGGCGAGGGGACGCCGGGCTGACGTCAGCGGGCTCAGTTCCCCGCGGGCCCTACCGGCTCGGGTCCAGAGCGACTAACGGGCAGGCGCCGAGGGCCCGGCGGCCGGGCGGCTGCGGGAGGCTCCCGAGGCCGGGGAGGGCGCCCGAGGGGACCCGGCCGCTCGCCGGCTCGCCCGCCCGCTCGCTCGCTCACTCACCTCGGGCGGCGGGGCGGCGCCCCTTCCCCGCCTCGTAAGCCCGCGTCCCGGACCCGCACCGACGCCCGGCACCCACCGCCCTAATATTTACCTCCGACGCGCGGGCCCCCGCGCAGCCCAACCTGCTACCTGGGCCCGCCCCCACCTGCCCCGCCTCCGAGCCACTGGAGGGGGCGGGGAGAGCGGGGGCGGAGGGGCAACCGCCGCTCTAACCAATCACATCCCGAGTTGCGTTCTCGCGCACGGTCTGATTGGGTCTCCCGGTGACAGACCTTCCTCCAATGGCTGCGGGTCTGGAGCGGACTGTAGGGACTTTCCGCTCCGTCAAGCTAGGTGGAGCCAAAGGGAGGGCCGTGGGGCCCGAGGAGCGGCGGAGGGTGAGGGCGGGGGTCTCTGCTGATTGGGCGGGAGGCTGTGGGCGCCGCGTCACCATTGGCTGACACTGGAGCTGGGCGGGCGCCGTGCTCCCCTCGCTCCGCCTCCCAGGCTTAGGTCCCGGCTGCGGGCTTAGCTGTCAAAACACCCGCAGAGTGAGTTTGGGGCTGCGGAGGGGAGCAGTCCAAAGGAGAGCTGGAAATAGGATTTCAGGATTCCCGGAAAAAGGAAAGCTTTGGAATCAGACCTAAGTGGGAATACTTTGTGCTTTCAATAAGGAGCCGCGTGGCCTGGAGAAATCACAGCCACGCCGAGCCTCAATGTGCTCATCTGTAAAGTGGAGGCAACAGTGTCACCCGCCTCGCGAGGATAGTTGTGAAACACTGCGTGCGAAGCTCCTCACGCGCGGCAGGCTCTCTGTCCTGTCCGATCCCTTCCTCTGCCCAGAGTCAGCCTGGGATCCCTGCCGCTTCTGAACCTTTGCAGCCACCTATCCCAGGTGGGAGGCAAGTCTCCCTAGGGTGCTGAAGAAGGGATTTCCACACACCGCCTCACTCAGCTGTGAACCCCTGGCCACCAGCCAGGACTTGGGGTGTAGTTAAGGATCTTTCAATTACAAGGGAGGTTTGTGATTCCCCAAAGTGTTCAAAATATTTAAGGAAGTGCTTTTTATAATCAGTCCCAGAGCCTTGCAGCATGCGTCGCTGCACTGGATACTCCTGTTAATTAATTCCTTCTCCTTTGACATTTTAAGTACCAATTATAGGAGAAGGTGATTAATAGTGAGGAAGGAAGAGGGGTGTGTGTGTGTGTGTGTGTGTGTGTGTGTGTGTTTAATCATGAGAGGGAAAATTTCCCCAGTGGAAAGTGATGTCTCTGAAGATCTGGGGAATTTTAACCAGTGAGTACATAAAAGAAGTCACATGAGTGATTACCAACAGTACTGGTAAACAGGCCACCCATGTCCCTTGCCATAAGCACCCATAATGAAATTGCCATCTTTTGAAAACCTAAGCCTCAATCCACGCTTGCCCCTCCCTAGTCCACCCTTGTCCTGTTTCCCAAGCTTCATGGCCACACTGCATGGAGAGCAATAAAATAGGAAGCCACCATTCTGGCTTGCAGCGTGGCCTTCGGGGACACAGTGCTCATTCTAGATCTGGATTTTCCAATAAAATCGTAGGAGTCAGAGGTCACAGTAGGGCTGTCTGGGAGAAAAATCCTGCCTGAAGACTGTTTGCCTGACCCATACAGTGAGGAGACGGAGGGAAAAGAGGAAGTGGAGTGGGGGAGAAAGATGTTAAATCCTTTTAGACAGGGCCCACATGCTCCCTTTGTCCCTTTGCCACACCCCTCACCAGTCCCTATTACCCCTCCTGGCACACTTCTCTCATATTAATTACCGGCTCCGAGGCATTTGAACTTGCCAGCCCTTGACACCCTCTGTGATGATCCGCTGGGTGCTGCTGAACCCTCTGCCTCAGCAGAGCTTTCTTCCCACCAGCAGTGGTCAGGTCCCAGCTCAGTCCTCCAGTCACACATTCCCTGAATCACAGAGCGTCAGGGTTTGGCTTCACCCGAGAGATATTCTTTGGAGTCAGGCCTGATAACCAGGGCTTATCTCCAATACCATCTCCTATCGATTGGTAAAGGCTGCCTAGGGCACGGTGTTGAAAACAGTTCTGAAGAGAAGAGAAATGTCAGCCAGGGGATAAGACAGGTGCTATTATCTGCAGTCCTTGATAAGCCAGCCTCTCCTTTTACAGGTGGCTGCTCCTCCTGATTTCAAGCCGGGCTCTTTCCATCTCTCTTTAACCGAATTCTGCAGGTGAAGTGCCCACCCCCTCTGCCTCCCAAGTCCTCCTCCTTCGAAGGATCTTTGCCGATGGCTCCAGGCCCCACCGGTCACCCCTATCTACCCACCACCCTACTCAGCCTGGCCGGCCTTCACACAACCGATGGTGACCAGGAGACAGAGCAGCTACAAGGGAGAGGCCACCCTGCCCTCTGGCAAGGAAGGCACGTCCCAAACCACTAATTACACAATCACTTACTTCATTGCTGAAGTTAGAATGAGCCTCAGAGGCCAACTGCTGGGACCACAGAGAAGGCAGCAGGGCACCCCACGAGGCCTGTGAGGAAGCCGCCTTTGAGATGAGGTAGGAAAGATGACTGGCAGTTGGGGGTGGGAGGGAGCAACCAGGTGAAGGGAACAGGAATGTGGGTGACATGTTGAAGGAACCAAAAGAGGTAGTAACAGAAGCGGTGGGTGCAAAAGGGCCAGTCAGGTGGGGCCTTGAGAGCCAGGGCAGGGTTGGTCTTCCTCCCAAGGGCAGTGGGAACCCTCTGAAGGGCTTTGAGCAGGGCGGTTACCTGTGACTCTAAAACTGTCTTATTGCGCACTGCAGGAGCCCAGCCAAAAGTCTTTGGGTGGAATGGAGCTCTTGGCCAGGAGCTGGGACCTGGACCTCCTGGTAGGCTGGTAGGGGCCTAGGCTGCACTGAGGTAACACCTACTGAGGACTCAACAAACCTCCTCAGCTACATGGTTAATCGGTAGGCCCTGCCCCATGCTTCCCAAATGGGTATCACAGGCTACTCTCACCTCCAGCCTCACCAAATTCAGTGTGTCTGCCCCACTGCCCAGCCAGCACCTCCACACCACACAGCCTAAGGTGAACTCCCAACATTCCCCGCTCAGCTGCAACCCTCTGCCTCCCAGCTCAGAAGAAGTCAACCTCAGCTGTTCATCCAGCCTCCCATGGCCCAGCCGTTTCCCAGCCCTCCTGGGAACAGGTGCATTCAACATGGTCTCTAAACCACAGGGCGACCTGGACAGGTGCCCCGCAGGCAAGGATACTGCACCCCACTTTCTCCGCAATTCCCAGTGTGGTCAGTGTTTCAATCGATGGATGAGTTGAGGGTCTGCCATCTCAGGAACGTCCCTCTCTCTCAGCAAGCGAGCTCTAGGTGAGATGGGACATTCTGCCTGGGAGCTTTTACTCTGGTCACCTCTTTTTGATAAGATAAAGGGGATTACTTTTACTTTAATCATTTTTAAACTAATCCAGCTGAACTATAAAGCCATGATCTCCTGTGGGAGCTGCTTGCTGTTAACAAGAACAAATGACTTCTGTGGGATTTGAAAAACACACACCCTCAGAAAGGGGGTCCAGGGCTCCTCACTGGGAATCCCATTTTGAGCAGCAGGTACATTAGGGACAATCCCGTGTCCCAGGAAGGGACAGTAATGGTGAGGGGGAAGGAGATTCATTATTATAATCTGCCCAGACTTCTACTTTCTACCTCCCTTAAGCAGGCTGGATTCTCCATCCATTCAACAAATACGTGAGCACCTACTATGTGCTCAGCACCGTCTAGACCCTGAGGACACGCAGAGGGCATGGCCCCTGTGCACCCAGAGTTGACATTCTAGGGAAAGTGAGACAGAGATAGACAATGGTTGGTGCTGAGAAGACAGCAGCAAGCAGGGCCCGGAGAAGAGAGTCACTGGGGGCTGCTATTTCAGGTGCATTGTTCCCGAAAGGACTCCCTTAATGAGGCGACATTTGAACAAAGACCTGAAGGAAACAGGAAAGCCAGCCCTGCCGCCTGTCTTCAAGAGGAAACAGGCAGGTGCAAAGTCCTGGAAGCAGCAGGGCGCTTGGCCTCGTCGAGACGCCCTGTGGCTGAAGTGCAGGGAACGAGGGAATGATGGGGAAAGGGGAGCCGGGGAAGCACAGGGGGGCCAGGCCCCGTGAGACCTCGACTTCACCTGCGCCACGCGGGAAGTCCTGGAGAGTTCAGAGCAGAGCAGGGGCTGGTCTCACTTCTGTCCTAACGGGCTCACTCTGAGGGTCAGGGCAGAAGCGGGGAGACCAGTCAAGAGACGGATGCAACCATGGAGTCAAGGTGGCCCCAAAGGAGGCCCTTGTTTCCTGGGGGTGGGAGAGCAGTTGAGGAGGAGTGGGGTGCAGGACTGAAAATGTCAAAAAGGAGTTGTTCCAAGTTAAAAAAAAAAAAAAAAAAAATGCAGAGCTCCTGCAGGGAAGGATTTTCAGGGTGGCTGATGGCGGGAGGGGTAATGCTTAGGAGATAGGATTTGTGGGTTGTTCTGGAAATGATGCTAGGTGGGATTAAATTTAGAGCAAAAACGGGGGGCCAGAGACCTTGGATTGCCAGTCTGCACAGCTACAGTCCCTCCCCCATGTCATTCTCCCAGAGATACTGCCCAGGCCGGTCCCCAGCGTCATCCATGACCTTGCTGTTCACCTGTGACCTGCCAGCCAGAGCCTGAGGCCCTGCGTTCCCTCCTGCGCAGGCACTGCCGGGTGGTGCCCCGATCGCTGTGTGCTTCACCCACAGGCTGCAGCACCCGAGTGGGGAGGGAGGTGCGAACATGTTGGTGCAATAATGAAATGATGCTGTCGTCTTGACTCAACCCGCTTGGAACCTGATTCCACCACCCACACTGCTGGGGGGGGGGGGGTTCATTTCAGCATCTGGTTTTTGTTCTGTAGGGAGAAAAACACTCAGATTGACTTTTTTTTTCTTCTAGGATGATGGTGAATATTATAAAAGTCTGAAGCTCTTTTAAAGCATCCTCCTGCTCTGATCCCTCTTTTCTACACATAAGAATTATGTGTTCTTAGCCACAAACCTGTCTGCTCCTGGATAAGCCACTGGTCCCAGCACACACCCTTCAGGTAGCCTCCCTATCAGAGAACTTTAAGATGGAAAGTCCTGCCTCATGAGCTACCTGCCCGGGCTTAGAACGTTTTTGGTGGATCTGCTGAATTTTCCAAAGTTAGGAAACGTCTTCTGAGCCCTGACAGTAATCACATACCAGCCCTCAGGACCACTCTTCCCCAAGCCCTCCTGAGTTCTCCCCTCTCCAGAGTCTCTCCCAGGATGTGCCCTGCAGGCCCAAGAACTGCGTGCTGTTTTACCTGGTGGTCACCTCCCGCAGGGCCCAGACTCACATAACTTGACGTCTTCACTTGCCTTCTTCCTCCCGCTTCCAGATCTCCAGTCGGCCAGTTACCCGAGCCAGAAATCTAGGAATCACCCTCCAGCCTTCCTATGCCCTCATCCCTGACATCCAGTCCGTCTGTAAACCCTCGGCCATCTACCTCTAGAATGTCTCTGGACTCCGTCTCCTCTGCCACCTCCACTGACGCCACCTCAGGCCAGCCAACCGCTTCTTACCTGGACGGGCTCCCCACTTCCTCTTCCCCTCGCTCCCACCCCTGTGCATTCCAGCCCCTTCTCCACCCAGGAGCAGGAGAGCTCTTCTTTAAATGTAACTGGGTCACATCTCCCCTGCATAGAATTCTCCAGTGGTTTGCCACCATTCCAAAATCAACCCCTAGCTCTTGACCTTGGCCAGCTAGGCCCTTCACGACTGGTCCTACCTACCTCTTCAAGCCCTTCTGGGCACACTGTCCCCTTACCTTGCCTCCAACATGCTATATTGGTTTCCTTTGGGTGCTGTAACAAATTGCCATAAACTCGGTGGCTTAAAATGTCACCGACTTATTCTCTCATAGCCCCGGAGCCAGAATTCCCAAGTGAGCTGGAAACTAAAGGGTAGCAAGGCTGGACAGGCCCCAGTGACTCTAGGAACAAATGTGTCCTGGCCTTTTGCAGCTTCTGGAGCTGCATTTCTTGGCCCATGGGGTCTCTTCCTCCACCTTCAGGCAGTAGTGTAGCCTCTTACAGCAGGGGTCACACGGCCTTCTTCTGGGTCAGACCCTTTGCCCGTCTCTCACAAGGATACCTGTGGCTGCATTTGGGGTCTATCCAGATCATATTTGTACTCACCTCATCACAAGACCCCTAACTTAACCACATCTTAAAGTCCCTTCTGCCATTTAAGCAACAGTCCCAGGTCCCGGGATTGGGGCCACTGGGGCCGCATTCAGCCCAGCACACATACCAGGCTCTTCCCCACGAGTGGGTCTTTGTGCAGCTTGTTGTCTGTTTACCTGTTTCCTGCCTCTCCCTCCCCTTCCCCCTCTCATAACTGCCTTGAAGACGGGAGCCGTGTCTGTTTTGTTCACCCGACCATCCTAACATGTCCGGCTAATATAATTGCGGACTAAAATGAAGAAAGATGCATTTACAATCCCAGATGTGCGCAGAGGCTGCTGTGTTCACGCTTCAAGAGAAAGCGGGACCATCTCCGCCTTCCTCCCGGTCTCCTCTGTGGGGAACAATGGTCTGGACAGAGCCTAGCGCCCCGACAGAGAGCCCCCCGACACGCTCACCCGCAGGCGCCAGGGGCCTGCTGCCGCATTTAACGAGCCAGGCACACTCAGGACCTTTCAAAGAGGGCTTCTCTCTGGTAAGCGGCCACCTGAGCCCTTGCTCATTAAATGCAGCTACGAATTATTTCCACAAGGCCTACCGGGAGGCTGCTGGCTGAGAGCTGTTCCCAGATCTTCTCCATCCTTCTGTTAAAAGGCGCCTGGAGCCACTTGGGGAGAATGGAGGGGGGCTGGGGCCTCTCAGCCAGGGCACCCCGAGGGTCCGGCACAGCTCAATGTCACGCGGATTAAACTTGGCCAAGCCAAAGCCCAATATGTTTCGATGGCAGGGCCATTTCCAAGACTTGCTTTTGCCTTAAGCAATAAATGATCTGGTCAAAAACATAATTTCGCCCCTTTAAGTAGAAAATTGTGCTTTAATATTTGACAAGTTGCAGGAACATTGCAATTGTTTGGTCACAATGAAGACAGCTTGGGTAACTCCAGGGTTTTCTTCTCTGTGACTATGTACAGCATAAAATTCCTAGTCGTGTGTGTGTGTGTGTGTGTGTGTGTGTGTGTGTTTCATAAAAATATAATCTTGGGAGAATAAAACAAAGTGGTTGATAAATAGTAACTAGTTTTCACAAATAACAATGTTGAAAACAGTAACACTTACACAGCACCTGAGAGTTCGCATCATTCTGAAAAACCCAGAAAGACATTTGCTTTATAAGGAAGGGCCTTTGATTTTGCCCCTGTAAACTTTTGACCCACAACTTTATATCTGAAAGCATCCTGGCACAAATCACCCAGAACCGACTCGTAGGAGTACATTTTGGAAGTCTGTTGTGAGAGTTCAGCTCACAGGCATCACCCCGAGACCTGGTGGGGCCATCCCAAATCCTGGCACAGACTGCTTTTTCCAAAGCTGCATTTGGATAGGAAGTTGATTCCAAAGAATAATTGAAATAAAAGTTCATGTGTGAGACCAGAGGTAGCAGGGTCATATTCTTCTTGCAGATCTAGACGACCTTGGGGACTAAATAGCTGTCATGTGTCCCCTCCCAATAATGTCTTAAGGACCAGAAAGGAGAGCAGGGCAAATTGTAGTCCCTCCCATTGTGCAGGGGAAGGGGAGCGATCAAAGCTGAGAACACTGATGTCCAATCCTCAACCACAGAGGAAATGCCCCCTGCAGGGTCCAGGATGAGCAGAGGAGCCAGATGGTGGGGAGCAGCCTGGATGGCTGGCCCATGAGTTGAGACATGGCAGAAAGTTTCTCCTAAAGCCGCCCGCTCATCGGGAGAGGCGTGGAAAGGAGCTCCTCACGGGGACCCAGGTCTCTACGCCAACAGGCACCCAGTCACCTTCGTGGTCCACTGACCGTCCCATCGCTGGAGGCCGGCCCCACAAGGAGGGGCTGCACATTTCTCCAGCCCACAGGTTGAACCGTGGGAAGAACTCGATGGCCACAGTAGGCTTTGGGAGTATCCCCTCTGCAGGGCACTGACACCCCTTCTCTGCCAGAACAAAAGTGACCTACTGCGTTGGCCTGGGCAGGACCAGGGGCTCTGTCCGAACGGGCTCCCGCAGATATGACCCAGCTTCTGGGTCCAACCCCGCAGCCTGAAGTGAGCGTGGGCCCGGAGACGTCAAAGCAGGAGTCTGCTGTCCCTGTGGCTGAGCGTCTCAGTTTCCTCAGGAGAGAACATGTTTCCTCGGAGCCTTCAGGGGACAGAGCGATGAGAAGTCAGAGTGAGGACAGGGCCACAGCATTGCTCCCCAACGGCAGCTGAACCTCCCAAAGCTACGTGGGATGGCCTGCCCTTAGCCAGCGGCAGCTCCCGGGAGAGCAGCCTGAGGGTTCTTCCCGGTGCCAGCCAGGACAGCTCTGAGTCACTGGGCATGATGACACCAGGCTCTGCTCAGAGTCCACTCTGGCCATGGCCAGCCCGACTCCCCAAAGCCAGCCATTCTTTTTAAGGCAACAGCAGAATTTGTCGAGAATGCAACAAGCATGGCCACATGCCCCCCTTCCCCAGCTCCACCAACAGGAAGCAAATAACATCAGAACCCTTAAAATATCAACCTGATGCGGGCTTGTTCCCCCCAGACACAGAGTGTGACATTCCTTAGGGCTATGCAATGATTTTTTAAAAAACCCCACACTGCGCCCACGCCCTGCGGACCTCACAGGATACGGGGATTGCACAATCGGACAGAGACTCTCTCCATCACAGGGCAAATCTGAGAAGTCTTTATTTTTAACTTCATCATTTGATATCTACCGCCTTGCTATGCGTTTCGGGGGAGGGACGAGTCTGCATATTAAGAGTGGGTCACAAACTCCCAGGGAGGAGGCCGGTAACGTGCAGCAGCCGAGGGACTGGTCCCGGACAGCGGGCCAGGAGGGTTGGGTCAGCCAGGGCAGCTTGCCCATCCAGGGTCTGGCCTTCCTCTACTCTGCTTCCTTACTGGCACTTTCACTGGGGGTCCAGGCTTGCCAGGGTTTTTTTAGATCTTTATGGGGGAATCTCCTAGTTTTAAAATACAGATAGGTCCCAACTTACAATGGTTCGACTTGATTTTTCAGGTGGGAAAGCGATCGGCATTCAGTAGGAGCCATACTTTGGATTCGACCTTTTCTGGACCAGGGACTGTGGTAGGATGCCCCCTCGGGAGGCTGGGCAACAGGAAGATGGCGCCCACCTGGAGGCCAATGTAAGCGCCCTGAGCATGTCCGAGTGGGCTGGGCTAAGCTGTGGTGGTCAGTGGGTTAGGTGTATTCAATGCATTTTTGACTGAATGATATTTTCAGCGTACAGGGGGTTTATCGGGACATAATCCCATCGTGTCAAGGAGCCCTGTATTGGCTCCCAGCTCAGAGTCTGAAGCATATATGGTGATGTTCATGTATAATGCGTTAAACCAGCGGGACCTTTCTACTTACTATCTGAGTGATACTTACATTCCTGGAAAGGAAGATAAATCTTTGAAGTTGTGCCTCAATAGTTTTTTCCAAATACGTGAAAGAACATGGCTTTTAAATATAAAGACTTGGATACATTGTACAGCAGTGTCCACCCTGTGTAATAACCACCCAGAAACACACAGAGCCTGTCTGACTCAACGGCCTTGACCTGGGAAGGCCGATATAATGCCCAGGAGGGCAGGAGCTGAGCTCTTTCCTCTGTTACTCTTCAACCACATTCCATACTCCTGCCTGGAACAGAGCTATTTCCAAGTAAATACTCATTATTTAAAAACAAAAGAATTGGCCCCTGCTCAGAGACGTGAAGATGTCTTTCCCAGACAAGAACTACATCTACCACGTGTCAGAGCCAAGAGGGGCCTTAGAAATTCTTAAGCTCCTCTCTCCTCTCACCCCATTTTATAGGTTGGAAAACTGAGGCTCAGAGAGGTAAAGAGGCCTGCCCAGGGCCCTTACCAGACTTCTAGGATGGTGTCATTCCTTTCAAGGGCCTGCAGGAGGGCCTCTGCCCCGAGGTAGGTGATGCAGTTGTTGGACAGCCTGCAGAGGAAGATGCAACAGTAAGGGTCAAGGATGCTGGGTTGCCCTCTTGGGACTCTCCAATTAAAGGAGGCTTTGGGAGTTGGTCAGCCTGCCCAAGCCCACCGGCCCCCTGGACATGTCCCTCCCCTGCTGAGATTCCCGAGGAGCTCATCACCAAAGGTGCGGTGCCTAAGGAGAAATGCATGCCTCTCTCTTCCACTCTCAGATTCATTATCTGATTAAGTGGCTGCTCCCTGGGGAAGGTGCTACAGCATGGCTGCCAAGTGTGTGCATCTTAGTGCCAGACTCCCTGGGTCCAAGTCCGACTTACACCACTTCCTTCCGGATCTCAAGCAAATTAGTCCCACCTTCCTCATCTCTAAATGGACCTGAAAGAGTGCCCACTTCTCAAAGTATAAGAATTAGAGAAGGGCTTATTCTAAACCACTCAGCACCATGATTAACTGATAGAAAACAATCATTGAACAGGGACATTTCCTCTGGGGCCCCAGGGGGCACAGAGAAAACTCGAGGCTGGGAATGAAGAAGGGAAGTGTCATTCTGTGGGAACAGCAGGGGAAGAGCCCCGGGGTCCCCATGCTGACCTGCTCATAGCTCACTTGCTAGATAATCTCCACTCCCTGCCTCCTACCTCCTCCACAAATGCAGGACTTCTCAGAAACTGGCCCCAAGGCAAAGCTGTGAATAACAACTGCTCATTGGGTGGAGCTCCTACTATGTGCCAGCTCTTTACCACACCCTTTCCTGCTCAAAACCCTATGATGAGGGTCCGATAATTACCCCCATTCACACCTGAGACAACCGAGGCCCTTGTCCAAGGAGCAACAGCCGGTCATGGTGGGGCTGGGTCCAACCCCAGGCCACCGGGTCCGGAGCCTGCACTCCTAACCAACACTTGGCAGTTTGGTTAAAAAAAGGACGCAGGCATCTTTTTATGGGGAAACAGTGAGGGATGATTTAATTCAGTGATGCTGAATTATAAGACTCATGCCAAGGCCGCATGGGACAACCGCTGCTGCCACCGCCTAGCGCCCCTTGGGGTCGACTGGGTAAGTCTATGGCCATGAGAGAGCGCGCATTCGCCACATCCACGCCTGGTCAGTAACAAAGCAGGTATCGCCACAGGCCTCCTGTCTTCAAAGCCTGGTGTCCCGGCTCAGACCCCCCCGCCTCCCAGCCCACTTTCCCCCATGTGATGAGCGGAAGTGTTTTCCCCAAACATTTGGCAACTGCATCACCCCTCAAAGAGACACAAACAAGCGTTGCCAGAGTGGCAGGCAGGCTGGCAGCAAAGCAGCTGCTCTCCCACAGGCAGCTGTCTGCCTTTCTCTAAAGGCAACAGTGTCCCTCGGGCCACGTTTGCCAGGGAAAATGCCACCCTCCTCCAGCAAAAGGAGCCATCTGTAATGCCCGGTGTCCTTCGGAAGCACCAGCCTGAGAGAGCACCCACACAGCCTGTGGTGGTCATGGACTCCCGCTCCCATCCGCCATCCATCTCCACGTGGGAGGGGTCCCTGCCCGCCAAGTCTGCCTCCAGTGTCCCCTGGACCTGCAGGACACTACGAGCCCCTGGCCCCTTTCACCAGCCTCCTCCACATCACCAGCCTGATCCAAGTTTCCATCTGTGCCTGGAAGACGGCCGGAGCCTTCTGCCTGGTCTCCCCACATCACCCCTCATTCTATCCGTTCTGATCAGGCAGCAAGCATGACCTTTCTACGATGTAAATCAGGTCACGTGAGTTCCTCATTAAAACCTTCCAAAGGCGTCTCAGTGTCCTCAGAAGAAGCCCCATCCTTCCCACGGCTCGGGCCCCTGGAGCTCACTGCCTCACCTCTGCCCCCTCCACCCTCCGACAGAACCACCACACAGGCCCTCCTCTGTTCTCAAAGCCACCAGGCTTGTTTCTGCCGCAGGGCCTTGGCACCTGCTGCTCTGTCTACCTGGGACACACGTCCCTGAGACTCAGCATGGCAGGGACCTGTTGTTATTCGGGTTCTAACTCAGAAGCCATCTTCTCAGAGGGGCGTTGTCCGAGCAGCAGCAACTCCCCTCTTCACTCTGTTTCGCCTCTCAAGTTCTCCTTAGAGCCCTCTCTACTACTTACCGCTCACATGTATGTCTTTACCTGCTCGGGGCCTGCCCCATCCTTTTTATCATGTTAAACTCTGTGCCGCACGGAGTGGGAGCCCCAAAACATTTCTCGTCTCCACACATGCGCAGATGAACACCCTCACAAGCAAAGCAAGGTGCCTGACCGCGTAACACGAGAGAAACCACTGGAGGTGACCAGCACCAGGTTTCTCTCGCCTGGGCCAGAGAAGGCCTTTAGATGGGAGGGGCCCACAGCACCTGCTGTCGGCAGCCCAGCCATGTCCCCTCAGCTGTCACCTCCAGCTCTGATGGCTGCTGGCTGGGAAGACCCCCACTCAGCCTGAGGCCTTGCTCCTGACTCGGGAAGCATGCTCACTTCAACAAAAGGACAGGCAGTTGGTGGACAAATAGCCCCACTGCCTCGTAACAGTGGGATTGAGCCCTGGTAGCTTCAGTGATACCAGGCTTGGTGACACACTGTTACTGGTTACCTCCCCTTCCCACCTCACTTCACGGCTCTGTCACCAGTGTTCGCTGGGACCACCTTGCCTTGGAATCCCTCCTGCATTTGGGGGCTCCCGGGCAATACAGCCGTGTTCAGCCGGGCCAGGCTGTGGGAGTTAGGCAGGCTGGGCACCCGCCCAGGCCTCCGATTCAGAAACACCCCTCCCCATGCCACTCACTACTACCCCGGCTCCCGCGGACGGGCGGGTTCCTTACTTGAGGACTTTCAAACTTGAATTTCTCCTAAGTCCTTTGGCGAGAGAACAGACACCTTCATCCTGGAGACGGTTCTCCTCCAGACTGGAAGAAGAGAGAGAAGACTCCGTTGATGCGATAACATTCGTTATGGAAGACGAGGTCCCCGAAGATGGGCTGTGCCCCCCCTTTAGAAAGCCCAACATCTGAAAACCCACACTTACAAACAAAGTAAGACCACAGAAGGCGGGTGTGAGGGGCTCCGTTCCAGGGACATCCTGGGCAGAGAGATCTGCCCAAATTCTCCACTAGGTGAGGAGCTCCCTCCTGTCCCAGTGACTCAGGATCCATCCTCCCTTTCTTTTTTATTAATTGAAATGTATTTTGTCTGGGGCAGCCATGTGCTTGGTCAAACAAACAAACAACAACAAATACGACATTTCCCACTCTCCACTGCAGCCAGGGTCGGCCAAGGGGCACCCACATGCCAGGAACACGTAAGGGGAAGTCGACAGGTGGGCTCCTGGGAATGCTCTTAAAAGGGAAGAGCCCGGCTGGCTGTGCCTTTGCCCTTCCTGAGAACCCACACCGAGTGCTGGAGGTGCTGCAGCCCTCCTGTGATCATGAGGCCACCAACCCTGAGGGTGAAGCCACAGACGGAGGATGTGATGGAACAGAGAGAGTCCAGACCCCGCTGGCCTTGGGGCACCACCACACGGGCCCTATGCTGCCTGCGTCCAGAATGCTCGCACGTGGAAAAATTAATCCTTTACTGGTTTAAGCCACTGTAGACGGTGGTTTTCGCTCACCTGCAGCCGACAGAGGTTATACCTGATGCACTCACAGCGAGGCGCTCCTCTAACGAGAAATTCCAGGTGGTGAAACCCAACCAGGGAAGGAACAATGGTCCATGGGCAGAACCAATGAGCCCTGCCAACAGCCAAGGCCCAGCCACTATATCCCAATGCTCAGGGCTTTTGGTGCCCTTTGGCTTCCTAGATAAATCAACGTCTTAACTGCCTGATATAATTTGGAACCGCCAAGGGCATGTCCTAAGAAGACTAGACTGGTAGCATCTAAAGGATGGAAAACCTGGAATGAGTTTCAGGTCCGTTGTGACAGTTTGATTCACGGTTCATCTTTCACCTTCCCCCAAACTCCACCCCACCCTCCACGGTGGCCCTGACTGTGTCCGGTGTTCTCAGGCACCCCGCTCACTCTGAGTGACGGCACATTGTTAGCAGTAAGTCACAGTTAACCATAGTGGCTGTCGCGGCAGCAGCCACACGTCACTGTCACGGTGGAACATTTATGAAGCACTTACACACGTCAAGCTCGTTACAGGCATCACCTCATTTAATTCTTACAGAAGTGTTTTCTAGTTGGAAGAAACCTAAGACTCAGAGATTGCCACTGAACTTGCCTAAGATCACAGCCGGCCTTGAAGCTCAGCCACGTGGTTCAGAACCTGTGCCCGCAACCATGAGGCCACACGGAGGCAGCGAACAAACCAACAAACCCAGAAGTGCATTGACTGAAGAGAGGGAGCCCCTCCGTGCTGGGCCCCGTAAGCCTCATCCCCCAGGACACGAAAAGACGCACGCGGTGGCCCCATCACTCAGTCATACACCTTTGTCTCACCCACACAACTGCTTCCCCGGGTCAGGCCAGGGAAGGAAGAGAGGCTGATACCTTCCCCCCAAAGCAAGGGCTCCCCCAAACTCACCAGAGCTCTTGCAGTGCCGTGTTCTTTTCCAGCATCGAGGCTAAGGCCTGAGCACCCGCACCGCCAATGTTGTTTCCCACCAGGCTGGATGTGATCAGGAGCGAGAACATGTCAGAGCAGGAGGGACCTCAGAGATGAGCTAAGCCCTGAAGGGCAGAATGCACAGCACGCAGGGCCCCTCTTCCCATCCACTCCAGGTCAGAATCGGTAATGGGCTACCGCGCTCTTCCCATCAAGGCCACATGCAGCCTTGGAGCCCTTCCCGACACGGTGGCCTGGGCAGCACTGGGACTGGACTAAGGTTGGTCCTTGAGGTAAAATGTCCTCGCTCCAGCCTAACATCTTCAACTTACAGATAGGGAATCAAGACCCTTGAGAGGGGAAAGGACAGCTCCAGAGTCACCTAGAAAGACGCAAGCGCCCTAACTCCAAATCCCACGATCTTTCTTTCGCATCCCACTGCCTAACATAGGGGGGTAAAAATGAAGGTCAAAGACCTTCAGAACCTGCCCAGGCTCCTCCCTCCTCATGCTGGCTCCCTGTGACAACCGCAGGATAGGCACCGAAGCTTACCTGAGCCACCTCAAGCTCTGGTGATCACCCAAGGCTTCCGCCAAGGCCTGGGCCCCCTTGTCACCCACCTTGTTGCCCCAGAACCTGAAAAGGTCAACAGAGTCAACAGATAGTGTCGGCGAGAATGTGTTCTGTGTTCTAGACATGCTCTGGTCGTTCCCTTCCTCTCCATGGCCCCAGCCAGAGGGGCAGGAACCCCAGTCCCGGAAAGGTCTCAGCAGGGCTCCTAGCTCCCAGCGAAGTGGCCTGCCTCCATCTTTTCCAAGGGATGGCCAATCTTCACTCAGATTTTTCAGCTGCTTTAAAATCAGACTCACAGAACAGCAGAAGCCCACCCAGGGTGCACCCACAGGGACGGGAAACTCACTCCCAATGACAATTCACATGGTTGTGACATTTCCTTGACATTTAGGTCAGACCTGCTTCCTGGTAACTGTACCCACAGGTGCCTGTGCCTGCTGGGGGCTGATGCTGCGTCCAGCAAGCAGGAAACCCCACGCTGGGGCCCCGTGGTCTGGGGAACTACCCTCCCAGCCCGCCTGACTCCCGCCCCCACTCGCAGGCCTGGCATCCCTCCAGCAAGCAGGGGCTCTGGAGGACCTGGTCCCTCCCCAGCCTTCCCCTAATCTTTCTCTTTCCGTGGTCCTCACCTGGCTGCACCTTCTCTGGGAGCTTTAGAAAATTACTGATCCTTGGGCCCTGCCTCTAGATAGTTCCCTTAATTAGTCTGTGGTGGGGCCCAGGCAGTGGCTCTGCAGAAGCTGCCCAGTGGTTCCCATGTACAGACACAGGTGAGAAGCAAGAACCCGAGGCTTCCTGCCACCTTGTGGCACTGCCCTCCCCCAGCCCTGACATCCTGAGCTTCCTGTTTATCAAGTGGAAAGCAAGTCCTGGGCAGCCAGGGGCCACCCACTGTCTCCCTGCCTCACCCTCCCCACTGGAGCCCACGCTGCCTCTGGGGCCTTCTGGTTCAAAAGTTCCACCTGCCCCAAACCCCTTCACGCGGCCCGGGGCCCAGAATCCAACCTACCCCAGGAACTGCAGGGAGGTGTTGGCCCGGAGCCCCTGGGCCAGCACCTGGGCTCCCTCGGCGGTGATGTGGTTATTTCCCAGCCTGGAAGGGAAGACAGAGGAGGCTGAGAGAGTTGGGATGTGGGATCCGGTCGTGCCGAAGACCCGGGTCTGCAGGGGAACGTGTGGCTTGGACAGAGAAACCGGGACAGAATGCTCTGGGGACCTGTCTGCAAGACACGGGAGCCAGCCTCTGTGTGTGCTGTCTGGCTGCGGGAGCCTGCCCAATGGCTCTTGAGAATCCATTTTCCACCAGCAAAGGGAAGGGGGGTTCGGGTAGGCTATTTTGCAAAGCAGGTGACAGGTACGGGCAAGAGCCACAGGAGGAAGAAGTCCTAGAAGGTGGTTTCCCAGGGAGTGAGGGTGACTCACTGTCATATCTTTCCTCCCACTAGGCTTCGTGCCCCCTGCAGCCTTCCAGCTCCACCTTGCTGCAGCAGCCTCCACCTGTTTCCAGAGAGCCTGGGGCAGACCCATTTCCTCTCCTTTTTTCCCAATAAATCAACTGCATAAGTACTCCCTCCTCGGAGACGGGACATGGACAGGCGTGCTGAGAACTTAGGTGATTCCTGTGATCTTTCACTCACTGGGTAAAGTACTTACTACAGGGTGTACTTGAACCTCAACTCACTGAATCATCGCAACTCCTGGGAAGGTGGCTGTTATCACTGTCTCCATCTGACAGAAGGGGAAACAGAGGCACACAGTGGGCTGACCCAAGGTCACACAGCTAACGGGGATTCAAACTGCAGGGATCTGTGTTCAGACCTCAGTTGGCCCGGCTCCAGAGCGCAGGCTCTGAGTGACAGTGCTCTATTAGCTAGACACCCAGGCCTCCACCATCCGCTACCCACAGCCCTCCCTGGGGTCGGGCCAGCCCAGGCCTGGCCACAGCCACGGTGATGGAGGCAGAAGGGAGTCCTTCACACGGAAGGGCACCTCTGGCCTTGGCCTCAGCGCCCTGCCTGAGACTGAGCTACATAGTCAACAGTTTAAAAATGGCAGCTCCCGTCCCCAAACCTAGTGCAGGGGGTAGAAAGGATGAATGCAGGCAATTCTTCACCTTTTCTTTCACTGCCTGTCAATTCAGGAGGTAAGACTAGCCCCGAGAGAAAGAGGAGCCAGGCCAAGCGAGGGACCAGCTGGAGGGGCAATGCAATGGTGTCACACAGGCGAGACCAGCTGAGGCCAGGAGGGTGGGCAACAGACATGCAGACCTCCCAGGCTGGAGATCAAACCCCGCGCCTCTTGCACCGTCCAAGCAGCGGAGGGACTTTCTGAGAGCTTTTTGGCTCCTGACAGCCACACCTCTGGTGGCAAGTGACTGCAGCATGCCTTCCTCCCTAGCACGTGCTCAAGTTCAACAGGGAATTCGTTGACCCAGAGAGCTAGTAACACTCTCAGACACAGGTAAGGGAAGGGGCCAGCAAACCCTCTCCAGCCCTGGGCGTTAAAGGTCAAAGGGCAGGAAGCCCTGAGCACAGCCAGTCCAGGGTTCGCTGGGGAGGCCACAGCACAGCCCTGCCCCAAAGCAGACCCTGCCCCTGTGCTCGGCCAGGAGATGATGCACCCAGGACGGGCCGAGCCAGGGCTGAGCCCAGACTGCGCTGATGGAGCTGTGGGGGGAAGACAGCTTCCAAGGAACAGAGGCCGAGGCTCACCTCAATGCCAGGAAGTTCTGCCTGCACTCAAGGAGTCTGGCCATGGACTGTGCACAGCCGTCGGTCAGCTTGTTGTTGAACAAACTGGAAAATTCAGAGAGAGAGACATGGAGACAAGCACAGCGGACAGCGACCACCCAAACCCCGGGCAGCCTGTCCCCTCAGGATGGAAGTCACTTGCATCCTTCAGCCATGCAAACACCTGTCCAGCCCATCACAGCTTGAAACTGCTCCCTGGGGACATGGCCAGGAGTGAGGCTGGGGACACAGGGCCCAACACCCATGGCCCAGACCTACTCACGCCAGCTTCTGCAGCTCCTCACAGTGAAGGGCATGCTCGACGAGCTTGCAGATGCCTCGGTCTGAGATGTTATTATCTCGCAGGCTAAAAAACATCAAATAAATAAACTTGAAAACAGCTCATGAGAGGGGGAAAAAATGAGCAAAACCTTAAAAGAGAGTTTTACTCCTCCCCAAAGCACCAGCATCTGTGCTTGCAGGAAACCCCACAAAGAGGGAACAGCCTAGAAAAGAGGGAGACTCTCCCATCACTGGCCAGGCTGCTGATGTCATGCACTGTGTGGGGGACGGCTCAGCAACTGGGGACCCCAAGCTCCTGCTGAAGAACACTGCACTCCGCAGGGAGTCACAGACCTCGTCCGAGGCACCACTTCCAGCTCTGGGAAAGGGAAATGGCAATCAGAGCAGCCTCATAGAAGGTTCCAAGGGCGAAGGAGCAGGCACGTGGCAAAGGTGCAGAGAAGCTGGGCAGCTGGGTGAGCACATGGTAGACCAGTTAGACAAGAGTGGCCAATACTTTGGAAAACCTGCATGCAGACTGTGGTTAGTGAGGCCCTGCTGTCCAGCACTTTACCCCAATGACATCACTCCTGCAGGCCAGGCCCTGCCCCTGACATGCCTGTTGGGTCAGTGTTTCCAAGGCTCACCTGATCACAGGATTGGAAAGCATCCTTAAAACAAAGACTTTCCAGCCCCACACCTGGAGTTGGCATTTGGCGTGTGTGGGGTGGGGCCTGGGGATCTGGGTATTTTAACAACTGTGTGCATGACTCTTCATCTTCAGACAAACTTGGGGGGTCCCTGACTTAAAGGGTAACAGCTCAGGCTCTGGAATCCCTCATTGGATGTTCTGATCCTGAGCAGCCCTCACTAGCTCTTCCTAACACCCACGAAAGCCTTTGAAAATACTCCCTTTATTAAACTCTCCTCTAACCACCCAATTTAAGTGTGTCATCTCTTCCTCCTGATATATTCATATTTACTATATATATTAACTATATGATATACACATATTAACTCTATATGCCATATTGTTACATCCTATTTATAAACTTGGGCCAACAGTCCCTATGTAAGGGACGAAGGTCCCCTTCAGTTTCTAGTAGCCATCTGTGTGTTTGCTCCATGCAGAAGAAAGTCTTGCTGCTTTGGCCTAGAGAAGGTATGTCATCCTCATATGTTCCAGGAGATGTCTGTCCCTTGATTAGGGCCAAATAAAGTCACCAGGGAGACGTGAGTAGATTTCAACATTAACTTATAACTTCCTCTTTCTCAGAGGTTATAAATAGGGGCAGGACATCTTCTTTCAAGGCAAGAAGGGAAGTTGGGGAACCTGCAATGGGCTGGTGGCTAGACCTGGGCACACCCTCTGCGCTCACTTGGCCCAAGACAAGGAGAGAGGCCCCCAGGCGCTGGGGCAGCGACCTCCCAAAGGGAGGGCCTCACACCTGTAGACGGGCTGAAGGCGGCATGAGTGATATCAAAACTTCATCTGGACCCAGCGCTACATAAGGAATAAAAGCTCAGGTGAAATTCCACAATCATTTTCTCTTTCTGGGGTCCTGAAACTCCCACCTTGTTGGGATTTTAAAGTTTCTGATGGGGCACAAGTCACCTCTGATTTGGGGCAGTTCCTGACACAGACACAAATGACACAAAACTTTGCATATGGCTTCAAGGTTGTCAGGCAGCCTCTGGAGCCCATCCACAGACAGGCTGCCTGTGGGACTTGGGGAGCGGGGACTTGTGACCTGAGAGGTGTGACTTGTGTCTCCCAGCTCTGCCATTTCCTGTGTGACCTTGGAGAAGTTACATCACATCTCTGAGCCTCAAAGCTAGGATAATAGGAAAAAGAATGCCCCTGCTACAGCCCAGGGTGGCCGTGCAGATAAATAAGTCGTTCTGGGAAGTGTGAGGCACAATGCCTGTCACACGGGCTGTCCCACGGATTATGGCTATCATTATCATCTATCTAAACCAAGGCCCAGGCCAAGTGGGAACTAGAATTATCTGGGGGACCGCTTTGTAAATTACACAAGTGTCTAACCACTATGCTGTGCGCCTGAAACAAATATTAAAAATAACAACAGAAACTAAGGCCCAGACTGGGGAAGGGACCCAGCTGGGGCTGCGCAGGAGGGGGGGCGGGCTGGGCCCAAACTCCTGGGCCCCGGCAGCTGTTCCCACACCTGCACCTCGATGGCAGCACCCCCACCGAGCCCACCAGCTTCGCCCGCCAGCACTCACTAAAGAGCTTTGCAGACACCAAGGCAAGGCAGCAGCTGCTCCACGCCAATGTCGCCCACAGAGTTGTGGTCCAGCTGCAAGGCCACAGGCCGCCGGAGGTGTCGCAGCACGTAGGCCAGGGCAGCGCACTCGGCAGGGCCCACGCCGCAGAACGTCAGCTTGAGGTGCCCGACCTTGAGCCGGCGTACAGCCTCCCGCGCCAGCCGCTCCTCCCGCATCTCGTACAGGCTCCGGATGAGCCAGACGAAGCCCGGCAGGGCGTGCATGCTCTTGGCCTCGCCCGGCAGGGCTGGCGGGATGGAGTGGAAGTGCTTATGGAGGCTGCGGGCCAGACACCAGCGGGCACAGGCCTGGCGCCACCGCAGGGCCTTCTCGGACACCCGGCACTCGGCCAGCAGGCCCTGGTGCTCCCGGGACAGCAGCCCCGCCAGGAAGGCCGCCGTGATCTGGAGGTTGTGCGGCTCGGCCTCCTGCAGCAAAGCCTCCACACTGCCCTCCTCGCGCCCCGAGCCCTGCACGCACACCGTGGGCAGCAGCCTGGCCAGCGGCGAGCCCCCTGTCCGGCGACAATTGAAGAGGTGTCTGAGAGAGGACGGCGTTACATCAGCGCCCAGCGCCAGGTAGAAGGCAGCAAAGAAACACTGGAGAGTGATGTGCAGGAACTCCAGGGCGGGTGCGCTCCCGGGCACGGTGCTTCTGGTGTGCACCAGGAAGCCAAGAGAAACGTCCTCCCCGTCGACGTGCGCCGCCTGCAGCTGCTTGGCCGAGAACACGTAGCAGCTCATGCCCAGGCCCCAGAGAGCCAGGCGGCCGAGGTGCAGGAGGGTGGGGAGCCTGCCTCGAAGCAGGCTGGGCGCCAGGCCGTGGCGGGCTGAGTCTGGTGGGGAGGCATGCAGCAGGAAATGCTGCAGGATCAGCAGGTACATATCCGTGGTGGTCTTCGGGGACCCCGTGCCCTGCAGCAACAGCTCCCGGTGGCATTTGGACACCATCCACGCGAAGACCGGAAGGTGGCACAAACCGTGCAGGGCCGAGGTCGCTCTGAGGAGGCTGACGAGCCGGTCGGCCACACCCGGCTCCTGGTGGCGCTTCCTCAGGTACAGTTCAATGCTGTCTTCCGAGAAGCCCTTGAGGTTGAGCTCCATGCGCACGTACTTGCGGAGGAACGCGGACACCGCGTCCGGGCGGCTGGTCAGCACCTTGCGGGCATTCTTTAGCAGGTTGCCCTGCAGCAGGTTGAAGAGCAGATTCTGGACGGACGTGGGGTCAGTCGGAGAGCAGTGACGCTCACGATCCGTGAACCTGAACCTGAACTCGTCAAAGCCATCAAAGGTTAAGAGGACACGGTCGGGGTGGTCAAGAAGGAACTGAAAGACTTCTTGTTGCCCGAGGTCAGGCCAACAGCAGTGTTCAAAGAGCAGCGTCCGCACGGACAGGGCTTTGGTCACGCACTGCAGCTGCCGGCAGCTGAATGGGAAGACAAAGAGAAACTCCTGGAAGTCCTGCCCCACGGCCCACAGCAGGTGCAGCCGCTGCAGGAGCGTGGTCTTGCCGCTGCCAGCCTCGCCCACCACCAGCACGGTGTCCGCGTCCTCATTGAGGTGCCCGCGGGCACTGAAGAGCTCCTCCAGGCCCAGGGTGGCAGGGCTCTTCTCGGGGGGTCCAGCCATGCCCACCTCCGTCCGGACCTCCAGGACGTTCTCCGTGTATATTTCCTCCAGGCAAAGATTCTCCGCCCCATCGTAGGTGCTCAGGAAGCGAGCCTGGGCCGAGACCGTGGTCCTCAGCTTGGACAGGTACTTCTTACACACTGTGTCTGCAAGACAGGGAGAGGCCAGTGGAGTGGGGCTGAGCGGGGGGTGGGGGGCTGCATGGGGCGGTGTGACGTCACAGGTGGGAGGACAGCCAGCGGGCTCTCCACTCAGGAGCCGTGGGCTTTGAGGACGGTCATGTAACCTTCCTCACCCTCAGTTTCCTCCCCTGTAAGGTGAGAGAGATGGCAGTCCCTGCCTTATAGGGTTTTTACGTGGAACAATTAAGATAGCTCATGCCAAGGGCTTCATTCAGTGCTCAATACAAAATAAATGCTCAAATGACATAAGTGAATGCTGTTATTATTAATGGCATCAGGAGGCGCTGCAGGTTAGAAGGGGCACTGGGCTGAGTCAGAAGACCTGCATTCTGATGCCCAAGCGGCCTCAGGTAAGTCCCTTCACTACTCAGCCTCAGCTGAATCTCTCTAAAGGGAAGCAGAAGGTGTGAGGGCTGAGGGATCCGGTTCCTGAAGTCAGACACACCTGAGCTTCAAACCTGGGAAGCAGGGTCCCCCATCAGCCTGGGCAAGCCACTTTTCTGACCTCGATAGTTTTATCTGAAAAATGGGGAAAATCCACATCTTGAAGGATGGTTTCAGGAGGAAATGAGATAAAATAGAGTTTAGAAGAATGCCTGACACATGGCAAACTTTCACAAAAATGGTGTTTATTATGATTATTAGTAGTATGTGTGGCAGGCACAATCATGGCCCCCCAAAGATGTCTGCATCCTAATCCTCGGAACCTGTGACTGTCACCTTGCTTGCAAAAGGGACTAGACAGATGTGATTAAAGACCTCGAGATGGGAAGATTGTCCTGGATTATCTGGGTGGGCCTAGCCCTTGGGGTCACTGGGGTGCCCGGGCCGAGTACTTGTACAAGATTTCCTGATGGAGGCCCACTTCCTAATCCTCTGCGCCCAGCCCCTGCAGTTGGAGTCCCACTTACAGGCTGTGTCCACAAGGTTGCCGCTTTCCCTTTACCATCCTAATACCTGAGCAGCCACTTCTTTGTCAGGGCATAGTTCCCCCTTCGGGAAATGGGCAAGTGGTGGTCTGGAGCCCCGGCTGGTGAGACTTCAGAGCACCGTTCACTCCATCACAGCCTCACTGTCCCCAACCAAGCTCTGGCTCATTTGTTCGCAGCCCAAAGGCTAGCAAGCAATTTCCACAGAGCGCTCTCAGCACACACAAGCTGGATTTAGTCACAGGAAGGAGATGCCCTGTGCCTGTTCTGCTCCCAGAGCTGATGACCGTGGCTCTTAATGCCCTCTGGATATACCAGGAGCACTGAACAAAGTCCACAAAATATATCTGTTCCTAATGCCCTGATTTCCATGCAGGTTTTCCATCTACCACCAATGATAGCAAACTTCTCCAGAAAAAAAATTACCTCTCATTTTATTTATTTATTGTTAATTTTTAATTTTGTCAATCCTCACCTGAGGGTATTTTTTCCATTGCTTTTCAGAGAGAATGGAAAGGAGGGAAGGGAAGGGAGAGAGTGAGAGAGAAACATCGATGTGAGAGAGACACATTGACTGGCTGCCTCCTGCACTCGCCCCGACAGGGGGGAGGGGGTGAACCCATAACTGAGGTACATGCCCTTGACTGGGAATCGAACCCACAACCCTTGGGTGCGCAGGCCAATGCTCTAACCACTGAGCCACACAGGCCAGGGCTTACCTCTCATTTTAAAAACAAACGATGTCAGTTGTCACCTTTAGGGCTGGCACCTTGGGGAATCTTGCCCCGTGGCATGGTGTTACAATGCATGAACAGCCAGTGGAGCTTAGTAATGACACAAGTGTTCACCAAGGGCTAAGTGGGCGCTGGCTCTGGGCTGTGCATCCCCTCACGTGCACCGACGTCTGTGCTCTGTTCTCACGTGAGAGGCTACACACCCAGGTGCCAAGCACAGGCTTCCAGCCATCCCTCCCATGGGCACGCTCATGGCCCAGAGAGCACGGCCAAGGGTGGCAAATCCATCTGCAAGCACCATGCAGAGACAGAGTGACTTTCCCTACAGAGACCAGGGAACAAGACTCAAAGAGCTCCAGGTGCATGTCTTCTCTTTACCGCTGATAACCTCTTGTCCCAAGAAAGAAGAAAGCATGGTTGGAGACCGTCTAAAACCAGGCCCAGCCTCCCCTACCTCCTCACTGGACCTCCTGCCCAGTTTTCACATCTGGAAAGCAGAAAAAACAACACCGGCTTCTCAGGGGACAGAGGTTGTAAACAAAGCACGGAGCAGGATGCCTGAGCTGGGCTGGTGACCCTGCGCAATGAGAGATACAACGTTATCTAAATCCATTTGGTTCTCGAGCTTCTGGTAGTGAATAGCTGAGTTGCAGAGATCAAGAGATTCCAGACCTTCGTAAGGTATATAAATGTCTAATTAGTAGGTTGTACACCCGAAACTCATGTAATATTGTCGGCCAACTGTAATTGAAAAATAAATTTAAAAGTAAAAGAGAGACCAGCCCTATTTCAAAGTGTGTCCGTATCTTTTTGGTACACATAATGAGTGTGTACCTTAATACACAGCTCCCATGATCACTCTGGAAATAATAAGAGCTAACCTTAATTTTACGCACATTGATCCTGTTAATCCTCCCAATAGCCCAATGAGGCAGTGGCGGTGTCATCCTTAAAACGAGGAGACTGTGTCTTAAGGAGGCTCACACAGCTAGTAGGTGGGATCCTAACTGACATCTCTCACTCCGGAGCTTTTGCTCCTAACCATGAATGTGCACAGCCCTTATTTCCTTTTCTGATGGACTAAGAAGAACATACATACCTTCGAAAAACAGGGTCAGTGAGACTGGTAATTCCTGAACATGCTGTAGAAGGAAGGCGGCCAACCCATTTGTCTTCACCGTGGCCAGGTCCAGGAGCCTTCTTGCCTATGGGAAAAAGCAAAAGTCATTATTTCTCCAGAAAGGCTGATGGATCTGTGTGGGAAGGTGTCTGCTGATAACTGCGATTTCATAGGCATCTCTCCTGCAGCACAATACAAGGCCAGAAAACAACCAGACAGCCGCTTGAGTTTAAAGAAGGCCACACAGTATTGGGCGATGAAATCAACACTTCAACACACGTCCAATCTGGCTCCCTCTTGAAGCCCACTAAAAGAGTGGGTAACTTAGAAAAAAAAAAGGGGGACATCCAGCCCAACTCACACCTGCCCTTCCAGACCCGCCAGCTGCAGTGAACCCTGTATTTCCCAGGACTCACTTATGACCTTGCCCACTAACTTCCCAGGCGGGGCCCACATGACTCTCGGTGAAAGGAAACCCAGACCACGGCCCTGAGACCCTGAGCTTCCCTGCTCCTGTCACAGCTACATCTGTGCTCGCTCTTCTATTTTCAAAACAAAACAATACATTATTTGGGGGGTTATTTTATAAGGTATTAAAACTATAAAGTAAAGCAAAGAAGCAGTTAACACAGAAGTCAGGCCAATGGTCACCATGAGCCACTGTAATTGAGGAAGGACACAGGTACTAGTCTTCACCTGGGTGGTGGGAGCACGTTTATACCATAACATATGAAATTACACAATGCAATTTCATATCAGAAATCCTATGTGGGCGTCTAAACTATATTAGTGTACAGTGTGCTTATATTCATTTATATTTATTATTAAACAGATTTAATTTAATGAATTTTTATGATCCATTGAGCTGATCGTTGCAAACAGCCAGCCTTAGATGTGCGCAGTATAAAATATTATGATAAAGGAACTGAGTGCTTACTATGGGCTAGACACTGTTTTACGTGTTACACAGATCAGCTCACTGAATTCTTCCAAGAACCTCACCGCAGGTTTACAAATGAGGAAGCTGAGACGGGAGAGACTGGGGCAGGAGGGTTTCCGTGGAGAGGCCTGCAGTCACACAGAGAAAGCCCGGAGCCTGCCCCACCCCGCTCCAGTATCCAAGCCCCGGGCCACCGCGCAGCGGTCCTCTCATCACAAGCGGGTGATACCAAAATGCAGCAACTTCACCCGCTGGCTACCTCCTTAGGGGAAGCCCAGGGCGGGCGCCTCACCACAGGACGGACTTCACCGAAACAAATGAGTCTTAGCCACTAAGCAGTCCCGCTCCCTGTGACTCCTGCTCACCCGCTGGGATGACGTGAAGATGGGCAGCCTGATTCCTTCGCATTCATAGGGGCTGATGAAACCCTGGGCCCGCACCAGGTCCAGCACGCCCTCCACGTGGCTGTAGAGTCTCCTGACGATGGCTGGCCGGTGACACTGCAGGTCCCGGGCCGGGTGGGGTGAGTGGGGGTCCCAGGGGCCACGCAGTGTGGGGGACTGGCTGTCAGACTGCGCCTCCCGCACGGCCGCGATGAGTTGTTCACAGCCCCAGGCGCCTTTATTCCAGACAGTGTCCAGGAGGCGCCTGGCAGCGTGGGAGAGGGGCTGGCCCAGGAGGCTGAGGCCCTCATAGTCCTCCCAAGAAAGGACTTCCCAGGACAGTAGCCAGTCCAGGACACTCTCAAAGCCCTCCAGGGACCCCGAGACCAGCAGCTCCACCAGCTGGCTCCTCTGTGCCTGGAAAGCCTCCTGCGTGCCCATTTCACAGCCTGGGGAAGAGAGAGAGGTCAGCATGACGCCTTCAGGAGCAGGCATGCATGGGGGAGCGGGGCAGTGCAGGGGCCCGTCAGTCCACCCCAAGTCCAAGCTGGCCACGGTTCTGCCCTCAGACTTTCCCCAGTCCAAGTTCCCCATTGTACAGATGTAGAAACTGAGGCCCAGAGAAGGAAAGAAACTGGCTCAAGGTCCCACAGAGAGTTTGAAGCAGGCAGAAGTTCAATCAAGACCCCGGCTCCCATTTCCATACTTCATTCAGGCCTGGCTTAGGAAGTTTAAAACAGTTTGAACCCATATTAAGAGTAATGTCTCCCAAAGGATCAGGAAATGAATTCTCTTTGAGGCAGTGTGAGAGGGCTCCTCCATACTGGCTGGGTTTAGGCTACAGCCCCTCTCTTCAATAATGGCTGATATTCATTAAGCACCTACAATGTACCAGGCACTATCCTAAGCAGTTTCCTACACGAATTCATTTACCCCTTCCATCCACTCTGAAGTAGATGCTGTGATCAGCCCCATTTTACACATGGAAAAACTAAGGCACAGAGAAGCTAGATGACCTATACAGGGATTAACAGGCAGATGGGGTGGATTTGAACCCAAGACATAAAACTCCAGAAGTATTCCTTTAATTCCCTTGTAGTTGAGTTCCCCACAGGGGCCCTGAGCCCATGCCTGTGTAGGTAACCCTCTGCTACCCCAAGAGGCAGACCCAGAACACTGCTATAAAGAGCCCAGACCAAGCAAAACAAAAATTATGCTGTAACTAAGTAGTGTCAAAGCTCATGGGTGCACAGGCCCCGGTCATCACTGTCCCTTTCCCAGCTGCCCCAGGCCATCACCTCCATCACCACCAAACATTACATGCTGTCTCCTCTGTCCATGGCTTGCTCTGAGCTCAGCCCTCAGCCTCTGGGCTCTGGGAATTGAGGGGAAACGGTCTCTCAGAGATTCAAGCCCTCGGAGGGTCCCCAAGCAACAAAGAGAATCTCTCAGCAGAGTCTGCCCTGGGGACCTGGGCTGGTGAACATGAAAGTGAAAGGGCAGAGGCATGGAAAAAGAGGAGGGGCGCCTGCTTCTCTATAAACCCGGGGCATTCCCAGACGCTCAGGGCAGCAGCCACAGGAGCTGGGTGACTCTGCACCATTCCCATTGGCTGTTTATGTGTCTCACTCCCTTTTGGGCCAAGTTGAAGCCTGAGACTTACTCATGCTGGCACCCCCAGGTCGGCACAGGGCGGGGCCCTGGAGAGGCACAATGGGAATGTTCATAAATCAAAAATCCACTGAGGGGGGGGACAAGCCTGGGACATTCTGTGCCTGCCATCATATGCCAGCCAAAGTAAGGGAAAGGAGCAATCTCCAACTAGAAGCCTTATGCTGGCCAGATGGGGAAATTGAGGCAGCGAGGTTGCCTGTGTGTCCCGCAGTTTGAGAAGCAGGGCATCCCCAATAAAGAGGGTAGAGCGAACCAGGACCCAAAACTGTTCTCCCTGGCCAAGCAGGCAGCCTCCCAGGGCCCAGGGCCAAGCAAAGGCATCAAGGGGTTAGAGGTGAGGAGGGGGGAGAGGAGGGAACAGGAGGGGGTAGGAAGAGTGCTGAGCGTGGCCCTGGAGTGGCTCTCAGCTGTGGAAACAGCAACCCTCAGCACCCATGCCCAGGTCCTGGGAAAGAGAACCACCCATCCCTCCCTCGGGGAACAGCCCAGAAATGGGGGCTGAGCTCTCCCTCTGACCCAACACCTGGAAGGCACATGGGCAGCCAGGAATTAGCAAAGTTTAAGATGTGACACAGGACAATGCCTGCTCTTCTCACCCGGATGGACAGCTTCTCTCTCCTCTGTGTCTGGGGAGCTGGGCCATGGTCTCCCTCATCCCAACTCAGCAGGCATGGCCCAGTCATCTGGGCAGGCCCTGAACAGGAACAGGAAGGCCAGGACACCAGACTGGCAGGTCTAGATCTGCCAGGGGAAACACCAAAATGATGGGCCGGAAGCCAGAGTTGGCCAACCAGTTGTGTGGAAAGAGGTAACGCTGGGCAGTTCTGGCCCACAGCCTTGTGCATCCACCATGACCCGCACTGAGAGACCCCACAGGGACCTGAGACACATCCACAGATGTGCTCACCCACGGGGACAAGTAAGCAGGGCCCTTCCTGAACATACTGAGGCGGCCAGATGCTTGAGCCACATACCCTACTAGCCATGTCAGGGCTCTGTGGACACCAGTGGGTAGAGGCAGGGCAAAGCCATAGCATTTATCACTGTCCTCCTACCAGCAGCTGGAAAGTCCCGTCTCTGGCCGGGCCCCTGTTCCAGAAACCTCAGAGCAGGGAAATTCCCCGAGGACCAATTTGGCCAGCACCTTGTCTGCTAGCATGTGTCGCCTTTTCATCTTAAGCATCCAGGAGGGAGAACCTGGCCTCATTGCTGTCCTCATTAAGCACTCAGGAAGTTCCTCATTATGTCTAGCTTAAGTTTCTCCTGCTCCACTTTAACTTGGGAGAGAAAGATGATCTGCCTATCATCACTGCCTCTTCACTTCAGTTACTACAACTTTGGAATCATAGTCTTTCCTCGAAGAAGGTGAGGCCCATCAATTTAGAGAAAAGGGCACTTCCTTGCTGAAAGAGGGCCAAGGGGAAGGGGTAACCCACTCAGACCCTCCCTAATCCCCAAACCCAGGACAGGCCCTGATGCCTCCTTCCTTCCTGAGACCACGGCGAGCCTGGGTCTTTGGGTCCCTGAGCACCTGATTTGCTTCGATGATGAAATCTCAGCTGCTGGGTCCCTGCAGACAGGAGAAGGGGGAGGCTCTGGGAAGCCTGGCTTCTGAGCTGTCCTGGACCTCAGCGGGCCCCCTCCCCGCCCCTGGGGCACCATCCGTCCCCTTGCCTCCTGCAGCCATCCTTCCTGGTCCCTTCACTGGCTTCTGCCTAGGAGAGCATCCAGTCACTGTGCAAACAGACCATAACTTCAGCCCAGGAGGAAAGCCCTCTCTCCACACCCGCTGCCTTCTGGTTCCAATCCCATCTCTCTGGCTCCTCCACAGCAGGACTCCTTGTCTGCTGTCTGGATCGCTGTCCCCAACTCCAGCCCTTCCCATCAGGTCTCCCTTATCCCCAGCTGCTTTTGTCCTGGTCACCCGTGGCCCCAGCAGTGAGCCCTGCGTGGCTTGGTCTTCAGCCCTCATCTTCCTGCTCCTGCAGAGGCACCTGTCCTCGCGGCTCCCCTCCTCCTCACCTCCGGACACCCCAACACTCCGATTTTCCCCCCACCTCACTGGACGCTCTGTCTCCTTGGCTGGCTCCCATCCCGGGAGCCCCAGAGCTCCCTGGTTGGACCTCTTTTCTCCGTATCACTCTCTCCCTAGGTGAACTCACCTGCTCTTACCGCTTTAATGCTGACTATACGGTGATATGGTCCAAAGTTTTATTTCCAGTTCCAACCGCTCCACTAAACGTACCCCAACTGCCTACCAGACGTCTTCACATGGATGCCTATGGGCATCTCAAACTCAACAGTCACCAAGCCAAACTCCACATCTTCCCCCTAAACAGCTCCATCTCAGTCCAGAAGCAGCAGCTCCAAACTTCCAGATACACAGGCCAAAACCCCCCAAGTCATCCTGACTCCTGCTTTCTCTCTCATCTCAAGTCCTGTCTACCCCGCTTCAAAATATATCCCAAAGCTCGAAATCTGATATTTTTTCACCATCTCTATGCCACAGGTACAGGCTCCTCTGGTCTCTCCCAGAATGACAACAGTGGTCGCCTCACTGGTCCCCTCTTCTCCCACCCATAGCCAGATGAACCTGCTGACCCCAAGTCACAGCAGGTGACTCCTCTATTCCAAGCCCTTCGTGGCTCCCTCGGCACTCAGAGTGAAAACCAGCAAAGCCCTCACAGTGGCCTTCAAGGCCCCATGCAGTGCCCCCACCTCCCCAGGCCTTACCTCCCCACTCATTTCCTACTAATCTCCCACTGGCTCTCCACCCACCATGCTCCAGCCACACCAGCCCCTTCCTTGTTCCCAGAACAAGATAAACCTGCTCCTGCCTGTCATGGTTCTGCCTGAGGGCCTGTGTGAGGTACACTGTTCTTTGCCCAGATATTCCCAAAGCTCACCTTCCCCTCCTGCAAGGCTTTGCTCAGTTGTCACCATCTCAGAGAGGCAGTCCCTGACCGTGCTATATAAACCTGCCCAACAACTCATCCCCCTCACCGGCTTCATACTCTTCATAGCACTCTCGCCACCTGGCACATCACATATTTACTTATTTGACTGCTTTGACTCTTTTCTAGAATTACTAACGCCATGAGTGCAGGGAATTTTGTCTGATTTTTTTTAATATAATTTTTTAAAAATATGTTTTTATTGATTTTAGAGAAAGAAAGGAAAGGGGTAGAGAGATAGAAACATGGATCAGCTGCTTCCTGCATGCCTCCTACTGGAGACTGAGCCCAAAACCCTGGCATGTGTTCTGACTGGGAATCGAACCAGCCACCTCCTGGTTCATGGGTCGATGCTCAACCACAGAGCCACACCAGCCGGGCTGATGACATTTTTTCTCACTGCTATAGACCCAGTGTCTCACCCAGTGCAGCAATAAAGATTGTTTGAATAAATAAAAGAATGAATTTATTCTGCATGGTTTCAGGAGGCAGAAGTGGACCCAGGCGGTGGAGTCTGCAAGCCACTGATTTTAAGTAAATGAACCGAGAGCTGCAGGGCACTGAACAGCATCTCATAAATAAGGAGCTTGCCATCACGGAGCACACAGCAGAGGGATCCTGCACTGGGTGAGAGGGGGGTAGGCTGGATGGGGTCCCTTCCCGTCTCAGATCCCCGTGTGCAGATTGGCAAAGGGGACTTGAGTAGCCAACAAACAGGGGCACAGTGACTGGGACATGAGGGCAGAGCAATGGGGATGTCACTCTGGTTTTCTTCACCAAAGAGTCAGGGGACGGGTGACATGGCAGACTTTTCCCTCTATGAACCAAGGACCCTGTGGCCAGGAAGCAGCCCAGGGGGAGACCAAAGCCAAAACAGGGACAGGGCTCAGAAAGAGGGAAAGAAACAAGGGCCAACTGAGAGCCAGGAGGCCAACTGTGGCAGGCCCCCCCAGAGGACTTGGGGGGCTTTTCAGTTTGCTGGAAAGCAAGTAGGACCAGAAGGCTGCTCCCCAACATGAAGCGCGAAGGAGAGGGCCAGTGGCACACAGGATGTGATGCTGGGCAGACCCTGGTGTAGGCCTGTCCAGCAGGGATGAGGGGATGAGCGGGGCTCTGCACCCACCCAGGGGGAGGAGCCTCCCCAAAGAGCTACCAGGCGGCAGGAAGGAGTGGAGACCATCCAGGCACTCTCTCACTTGCACCCACCCATTCACAGGCCTGCATGGAAAAGAGGGGAAACTGAGGCCGGAGAGAGCAGCCCCCCCACCCACACACACCTGACACCTGGCCTCCGCAGTCCCAGGCCGCCCGCGCCTCCACTGGCCCCACCCCCAGATCACCGCCTCTCGCTAGACCCCTAAGGCTCATGGGGCCCAGAAGTTCTACGGACATCCCCACCCTCCTCTTCTTCTGTAGCCACAGCCCGCCAGGGGGCTCCCCAACCTCCAGACGCCCCCTTTCCGTCTACCTACCTTCCATTCAGATCCCGGGGCCCCACAGGGGAAACTGAAGCATCCCTTCCTAAGCCCGGAGGCCAGGAGGGCTCCGAAGCCAGGTGTCCGAGTCCCGGGGGCGGGACCCTCGGTGTCCGCCCTCTCCGGGCGCTGGGCACTGGAGCACGTAGCTGGGCGGGGGTGGGGGGGGACGCCCCGATTCCTCCTCCGCGCGCTCAGGGCAGAGCCTGGAGGATCCAGAGGCTCCTGCGCTCAGCCCAACCCCTGCGCTCGGCCCCGCCCACCTTCCCTGCTGACCACGCCCCCCGTCCCGGCGCCTCCGCCCCTGCTGCCCTCGGCCCCGCCCACCTTCCCTGCTGACCACGCCCCCGGCCCTGGCGCCTCCGCCCCTGCTGCCCTCGGCCCCGCCCACCTGCCCGGCTGGCCACTCCCCCGGCCCTGGCGCCTCCGCCCCTGCTGCCCTCGGCCCCGCCCACCTGCCCGGCTGGCCACTCCCCCGGCCCTGGAGCCTCCCCCCGCTGGGTCGGCCTTCAGGGCTCCGCTGAGACCCGCAGGGCTGCCGCAGGGCCGGCCCGCCCTGGCTGCGCGACCCGGCCGCCAGCATCCCCCTTTCCGGGCCACCTTGCAACTGGAGGGAACCAGAGAGTTTCTCAGCACAAGTGCCCCTCCCCACTCTCTCTGTGAAATGAGAAGCCAGGAAGGCTGTTGGTGGCAGAATACAACGCACCCTTGAGGGATCAGTAAGCCTTAATACTGTGAAGTCCAAGAACCGTGTCCTGGGAGTGTGAGGAGTTACATACATCATCTCTCTTTCTGTCCTTCTGTCTGAGCTGAGGCCGGCGACTCTGGTAAGTTCTACGGGCTGGAGCACCTCTAACACCGTGATGATTCCTCATTGTTCCAAGCAAACGACACTAGTTTTCCATTCGAGGCATTAATATAAATGTTCCTTTGAAAACACTTGTATTTGGAGGTTTTAAAATGTAAGGTCAAGTTAAAGAAAAAGAACTGACCTTTACATAGTTCTTACTATGGGCCAGGCTTCACATACACAAACTCAGTAAATCCCACACCCGGGGGCTGGCTATCATTATCCCTAACTTATAATGAGGACTCCGAAGCACAGGAAAATTAATTAACCTACCCAAGTAGTGACAGCAAAGCCAAGTTCACCCTCAGGGACCTGGCACCGAAAGTCAGGCTCTAACCACCACCCACACTGCCTCCAGGTAAATACCTGCACAGGTAATAGGCAGTAGGTTGGGGTTGGGAAATGCTGCATTAGAAAGACTGCACTACCCCAGGGAAATCATTCCAGGTGGTGTGCAGATCTGTCTGCAGCCATGCTCACACCATCTCCTGCGTAACAGTGAAAAGCTGGAAGCCTCCTAAATGCCCAGTAATAGCAGATTACTTGAGAAAATTGAGAGAGCAACTGGAAAACTGAGCCAACTCATCTTTCATACCCCACAGCCAACCCGTGAGCAAATTTTTCAGCTTGACCTTCAAAATACATCCAAAATGCAGCCACTTCTTACTAGACCACCATTACCACCTCAGCCTCTGTCACCGGCATCTCTTACCTGGGTGGTAGCAAGAGGTCCTAGCCGTTGGCCATGCTTCCAATGGCAGCCAGTGTGAGTCTGTCTTAAAAAAAAAAAAAAAAAAAGTCTAGTTATGTGCCATTCCTCTGCTGAAACCCCTCCAGTGACTCCCATTTCAGAGTAAAGCCAAGGAAGGGCTTTAGGATTGCTATTTGCACCCCGAGCCTTCTCGGAACCCCCTCCTCACACTCTCTCTCTTTCACTCTTTGCCAGCTACACTGACCTCCTGCTGTTCCTAGGATATGCCAGACCTGCCACCACCTCTGGGCCTTTGTATTTGCTGTTCTCTCTGCCTGGAATGCTCTTCCTCTAGACACCTACATGGCTCCCTCTTTCCCTGGTTTATCTTATATTTTTCTCCATAACACTTATCTGCATACAACACACTATCTATTTTATTTGTTGTGTTTTGTGTCAGCCTCTCACCCAAAAGAATATGCTATCTTTCAAGTTAGTGTGCTCATTTTTTTCTGGATAAACACCTAGAAGTGAAATTGCTGGGTCATGTGGTAGAAGAACCTTTGAGATTTTTAAAGGCTTGTGTGTGTATGCCCAACTGTGGAGAAATAAAATTGACATGACTGAATTTTGTGCCACCTACGAACACCTTGCCAGTTTGGGTTTTCTTTGCCAAACCTGTGGAGGCACACCTGTCAGTGACAAATTCTTGTTGAATTTACCAAAAACAGTGTGTCAGTGTTGGTGTCCCAAGCCTGTGGGACGCCGGGGCCAATGGTGAGGGGTAGTGTATGGTATTCAGTTACTTGCCCAATGGTGCTAGAATTCAAACTGCATTTAATCTCATGTTGCAATTACGGAAACTGAAATTCAGAGAGGGGCGGTGGCTTGCCCAGGGCACACGGTGAGTCAGGGCTAAGCTGGAGCCACAGCCCCAATCACCACCCTCTGCATCACCCGCTCATTCATTTACTCACTCAGTATTCACTCATTCTTCACACAGTCGCCACTGAGCACCCACGTACTGTGGCAGGTACCGCTATAGGGACAGACCTACAGACACACATAGTCCCTGCCATTATGGTGTTCAAGACCAGCTACAAACAAACAAGCAAAACAGTGACAGGCCTCAACAGAGGGGGTCAGGAAAGGCCACACAAGGGAGAGATAACCAAGCCGCAACCTGAAAATGAAACAGCCAGTCTTGGAGGAAGCAAGAGAAGGGCATTGCTTGCTGACAGAAGTGCGAGGGCAATGACTGGGGGCGTGTCTGAGACACTGTTGTGTCTAAGTGATGCTAGGAGGGGGCAAAACAAAGCCGGGGGGGGGAGCCAGCCTCAGGTAGGGTTTGAATTTGCTCCTAAGGCACTGAGAAGCCACGGAGGGTCCAGGCGGTTTGAATCTGAGAAGTGTTTGAATTCTGTAAGAGACATCTGGACTCCAAGATGCCAGCATTTCCTTTCCTGATGCCCCAAGACCCCCTTCTCACCATCTTGCCCAGTACTACAATGGGGGCCGCCCACTCCTGTGCCACACTTCCCCATGTCAGTGGGGCCTCACCTGATCTGTACACCCATGGAGCTGCTCGACCACGCTGAGCTCTGTGCTACAGAGAAAAGCCAGCTGCTGGCAGGTCACTCTGGTCCAGCTGGGTTCTTCCTGCACAGGCCAGACACCCCTGTGTGGCTGGGAGTTTCCAAAGAGAGTCTCTTGTCCCTGAAGAGGAAGCACTGACTTCCATACACTCCGCCCTGTGGTTGCCGGCTGCTGGGAGGGAGGCTCACAGGACTGTAGGGAAGGGCTCAGAGTCTGTCTACCCTGGCATCTCGCAGATTCCAGGCCACGCAGGGGGTGGGGGAGGAGACAGGAAAGCTGCAGGACAGGACCGAGGACAGGAGGGGAGAGGGGCTCCAGCCTCTCTCTGCACAGAGCCTGTGTCACTGGCCACAGCAGCCACCTGCGGGCAGTGCCAGGCAGAGATGCACTCAGTGGCTCGCCCGCTAGCAGGCCAGAGGCGCACTATTCAGGACACTCCCCTTGAGCTAAACAGACCCTGACATATGCAGACACTCTATAAGCGCCGTGGCTCTGCCCGCATGTTGGCCAGTTCACTAAGCGAGGCCAGTAGGTAAACATGGGGAATAAATATTCCACTTCCTACCCCGCCCCATACACGAAACTACCCTGAACAAGACAGGCAAACTGGAAAGGTTTTCAGAGTAACCAGAATTGCCCGCACTTGCCCAGCGCTTGCTCTGCACCGGCTTGCTCTAGGTGCCACACACCTTAGCTCATCTTAAGCACACACACACACACACACACACACACACACCCCCGCACCGCCTGCGTGAGGCTGTTGCAGAAATAATGCGAAATCACCAGGACCTCAAGGTATGACACGGTGGTGAGAGAAAAGACTGACATGGTTGAATACTTTGAACCTGGCAACTTGACTCATCAAAGTCCCCCATTGAGAGATTACAAATGCAAACCCAGGATGGAGAAGAGCCGGAGAAGCCAGATACCCTGTGAAAACGTAAAGAACAGCTACAAACCAGAAAGAAAATAATCTGATCGAAGGATGAGCCACGGACGTAGGCAGACGCCTCGCCAGAGAGAGCAGAACGGTGGTGATGAGCCCAGGAAAAGAGGCTCGGCATCACTGGGCGGGAGGGAATGCAACAGCAACCCACGGCGAGATGCCACTGCCCACCCGTGAAGGCGGCTGAAGTAGAAGATACGGACCACGGCAAGTGTCAGCAAGGGGGGGCCGGGACTCCACGCACGGCTGGCGGGGTGCAAGCTGATGCAGGCGCTCAGGAAGCGGCAGAGCCACCCAGTCCCTTCACCTCGGACAACACGGACCCTGCGTACATGGGAAGAACATCCCCAGCGGCTTGGATCATGATGAAACAGCCCAAATCAGCAGACCAAACAAACAAACAAGGGCTAAATAATGATGTATTTAATAATGGAGCCATATACCAATAAAAATGGAAAAACCTCCAGCTACACACTAAAATTGATGAGTTTTACAGACATGTTGAGTGACAGAAAGAAGACACGAAAGCATACCAAAAGCACGTATGATTCAACTTATAGAAAGTTCAGAAAATGAGTAAAATGAAACCACAGTTTTGGCGTCTGTCCGCAGGTGGTTGACTGACTAAGAAAAGCAAGGAAGTGACCCCCTGAGAATCAGGACGGTGACTGCCTTGAGTGGGGAGGGACGGGGTCAGAGCTGGAGAAGGCAGAGTGGACTTCCGGGGTTCTGTTCTGTGTCTCGTCCCCAACTCCTGCCCTTCAGGCCACAGTGCTGGTGGCCATGAACCATGTCACTTCCCAGAGGTCTGGCTTCCCTGGGTCTTTCTGTCCAGAGAGTGGGATGCAGCTTTGCTCAGAAAAGCGGACCACATAGGACCGAGAGTCTATCCCACCTCTTCCCACATCCCACACTGGCTCTGGTCCCCCGAGCTCTGTGCTCCTAGCCTCAGTTTCCCCACCGGTTAATGTCCAGCTCATAGTATAGGATAATGAACACCAAAGAGCTCTGGGAGCTAAGGTCCAAAGGCCAGAGATTGTCCAGGACTCAGAGGGACAGCCAGGCCACCGCGAGGCTGTGGGAAGTGAGGCCCCACTCGAACCCTCAGAGGCTTCTGCCCCGCCCGCCTGGCTGCCCCAGCCTCAGGCTGGCTGGCTGTCGGGTTCACTATACCATCTTTCACCAGCCAATGGGCTGGGCGGCGCAGAGCAGGTCACACAGCCTATTTCCTGTTTTCAAACGGGGAACTGAGCAGAGCAACAGCCGGAGCTGGAAAGAGAGCTAAAGGGGACCATGTGACACTCTTCTGGGACCCTTGGACACCGAAGGGCCAGAAGCCTCAATCAGAGGTCAGTGTTTGATTCCAAGCTTAGTGGGCCTCTCTGCCCGCCTAGAGTCTGAGCCCTGCTGTCTGTGACCCACCCTCAGTACGTGTTGGGGGAAGGGTGGGCCAGAGAAGGATTGGTGACAGCCTCAGTATGTGGGGCTCTCCTTAGCGCTTGGGACAGAGCAGGGAGCCCCTCCTCAACCCTCTTCCGCCTCTATTTGAAGTGCCAGACGCTTCTACAGCGCCTCTTGAACCTGGGGAATAATTCACCACCCCCGTGTTTCTCAAAAAGCAGTGCCAAGGAACCCCTGCATCAGCACAGTCCTGGGCTACTTGTGCAAAATGCAGAGTCCAGGGCCCACCCCCAGACCTGCTAGAGTGGACCCTCTGGTGTTGGCAGCCAGGAATCTGTTTTTTACAAACCCCCAGCACCCCCACCCTCCAGGAGCTTCTGATGCCCCTGGGACTGTTCTGACAGCATGGCCCCTATCTCTGCTCAGGCCAGAGGCAACACAGGGGTTCACACCCAGGCCTGGATTGCAACTTGAATCAGAGTTCAAGTCCCAGCTCCACCCCTGTGGTTCACCTGCAGACCCCTCAGATCCTGTTACAAAGGAGTAAGGTCCCCTGCGCCCTTCTTATTTTGAATTTCTGCTAATGTTTTCATTGTGTCTTTTCTAATTTATCTCAGATGTTTAAAATGCTATTCCAACTTCTACCTTGATTTAGAGTCATTTATTTTTCAAAGCATCTATCAGGTCAGATAATGAGAGGGACTCTTACACAGTGCTTGGTGTGGGGGCCCCGAGCAGGAGCTGTCCACGGACACCAGCCTCAGGAAGGGGGTTCTGTCGGTATAAAGGACGCTGGGGCACAGAGAAGGTGAAGAACTGGCCGGGCACCCCGTCATCTCAGTCACTCGCCTGGATCAGACAGTTACTGCAGGAGCTGCGCCCCAGGGCTCCCGCTGCCGGCCTGCCCTGAGGGCGGAGAGGATTCTGAGGGCGGCCCAGCCTGCGTCTGTGTCCTGCCCACCACCTACTAGCTCTTTACTGTGGACAACTCAAAGCCTTGGTTCCTTTATCATAAAATGGAGATTCAAAAACTCCTACCACACACGGATTCAGATTGCGTGAGGGAGCGGGGATTGCGGGCAGAAGGCACAGCCTGGCATGTCACTAGCATTTGGCTTTGCTCCTTGGGCACACTCACCAGCTGTGTGACCTTGGGCTAAACTTCATCTGTTCTTGGGAGTCATGATAGATTTGGGAGTTATTAAATAAGAGTGGATGTGAAGAACCTGGGTGACTATGAAGTGGGTATAAGATGTTGTCAGTAGCCCTGGCCGGTGTGGCTCGGTTGGTTGAGAATCGTCCTGTGCACCAAAGTGTCACTGGTTTGATGCCCCGTCAGGGCACATGCCCAGGTTGCTGGCTCGATCCCCAGTAGGGAGCGTGCAGGAGGCAACCGATTGATGTTTCTCTCTCACATCAATGTTTCTCTCTCTCCTTCTCATTTCCTCTTTCTTTAAAAAAAATCAATAAAAACAATTTTTTTTTTTTTTAAGAAAATATCCGCTTAACGACAAAGAGAGAGATGGGAAGGCAGATACCAGTGTCCCTGCTCTGGACACTGAGGTTCATTTACAAATGTCAGATCAAATGGAGTATTAGGACATTTTTCTGGACATGCCAGCATTTTCCTTCCAATTCATCACTAAAGCCGTTACCTTTGCTTGAAGTCACCTCATTTAAAATTCAGAGCAACTCCTTAATATCAGGGTCCTAACAAGAAGAAAGGACCTGCTTGGCCTTGGATCCATCAGTCCAGCAAAGGGCCAGACCTTGGTTTATTTTTTTATTTTTTATTTTTAAAAAATATATCTTTATTGATTTCAGAGAGAGGAAAGGAGAGGGAGAGACAGAGATAGAAACATCAATGATGAGAGAGTCATTGATCGAGCCCACAACAAGGGCATGTGCCCTGACCGGGGATGGAACTCCGATCGCCTGGATCCCAGGTCGACGCTCAACCGCTGAGCCACGCCCGGCCGGGCCAGCCCCTGGTTTAGCATCCAGCAGTTGGGTAGACAGCTGGGTGGGCAGTGGAGGGCTCACAGTGGGGACTATGAGACAGGTCCTAGGCACCCCAGGACCCACCAGGAGCCCACCATGAGTGGGCACTCACTGTTCTCTCTTGTCCCCCTGGCAGCCTTGGAACATGGCAAGTGCAAAGCACCCTTGGAGCCCCGGATGGACAGGACCCATAGCCCAGAGCACAGCAGAGGTCAAGCAGGAAGCATCAGCCACTGGCCCGAACCTGCCACCTCCAGGATCTGAAGGGGACTCAGGTGGGCTGAGGGGACTCAGGTGGGCACAGGGCTTGGTCAGGGGAACAAAGGTTTGAAGACATTTGAAATACACATGTGGGTACTTCAGCAAATGTCACAGACAGCGAGTGGCACAGCTCTCTTAGCTTGGCTCACCCCAGAGTAGATACTGAGGCAGGGATTTCATGCATGTGGTTTGTCTGCCAGGTGTCCCAGGAGGAAGAGCAGGGTAGTGGGAAAGCCACATAGGAAAGGAAGGAAGGGCAGGAAGCAACATGGGGGTCACTGTACAGGTTATTGGGCAACCGGGCTCAGTTCCAGTGGGGGCCCTCTCGGAGCCTGTATGGAGCATCCCTCACTGCAATTCCATCTGAGGAATGGGGAGGCCGGGCTATGACCTACCAGTCCCGTCCTTCATCACTGAGGGATTCCCCACAACAAGCTGCTGGGGCCTGAGAAAGCCCGTGGGGCAGGAGTCCCAGGAAGCCAGTGGGACCGTCCAGAGCAGAGAGTGCCAAGGCGTCTGCGGTGGCACTGTCTCCTGGAGTAAGTCTCTGCTCAGTCACTAGCCCATTTATGCACTGGTTCGAGACGGGCCTATGTGGGGGGGGGAGACCCTGGAACAAATCCAACGCCGTGCTGGCCCTCCAGTGTAGTCCGGAATGAGAGATAATTTGAGATGCCATGGAAAAAGCTGTAGGGCAAGGTGGGCGGCTCTCACTCTAAAGCCATGAAACGACATGAGGCTGGGTCCCGAAGAACATGCTGGAGAAGGGCTCCCGGGACCCATATCCCGTGAGAGAAGATGCACCGTGATTTGTGCACGTTGGCGGGAAGGATTCTCATCGCTGCGGGATTCTCAGAGTGGCCCGGGGCTCAAGCAAAGTTTAAGGAACACGTGTGTGTTTTCAAGGCAGGAAAGCGGAGGTTGGTGTTGAGGGCAGAAGGGGTGGTGTGTGCAAGAAAAAGCATGGAGTGTGGGCAATGAAGGGAGGGGGTTGGCAGGGGCCAGCCAGGCTGAGCCCGGAGCCCAACACCCTCCTAGCCCCCTGTGCCACCCACTGACCTGTGCTAGGGAGGCCCGCGACACCCATGGAGCCAGCGGTGTGGGGAGTGCAGAGATGGGCAAGCCACAGTCCCTGCTCGTCGGCACAATGGGGTTCCGCAGTGGCCAACGTGCAGGCCGAAAGGGGACCCTGCGACCCACGCTGCATCCAACCAAAACCGCTGGGGGAGGACAGGCGGGATGCATTCAGCCGGGTGGGCTGATGCCCAGCCGGACCTGTTCTTGGTGGGCTGAGGGAGGAGGGAGTCACAGCTCTTCTGGGAATCCGATGTCCTACCCCGGGCAGACCCAGCCATTTCCCAGGCCCTGGCCCCAAGTGCACTGACTAGTCCAAGTCCTCAGGGGTGCTGTGCTTGCAGACGCAGAAGGCAGCCCAAGCCCCAACTCCAGCATGACCACGAGGGAGCTGCAGGAGTACTGGAGGAACGAGAAGGGCTGCCGCAAGCCGGTCAAGCTGCTCTTCGAGATTGCCTCGGCCCGCATTGAGGAGAGGAAGGTGTCCAAGTTCGTGGTAAGCACCGCTCCTTCCCCGCCCTGGGCAAGGTCTGCGGGCCTCAGCTTTCCCAGCCGTGGGGTGGGTTCACACACTTGAACTTGCAGAGCTCTTCTGGGGAAAATGTTAAAAAAGCAGGATTTCATGCTCGGCGCTGTGCTAGGTGCCGTGAGCACCGGAGCTGTGAGTCACGGCGCCTTCCCAAGGAGGAACCAGCCACTAATCCCATCTTATCCAGTGTTGGTCATCCGTGTCTCCGCGCCATTTTTACCACATCCCTGTATCATTTTTATTATTATTTACTTAATTTTTCCTTTAAATTGGTTCACTAAAAAACACACTAAGTATATTTATTTCTACGAAAAATACCTTAAATGGAAAACCAGTATCCTGTCATAAAGAAAAGTCGATCATAAAAGTAAACACAAGGAACACTGAGCGCTCTTATTAAATTCTGGCTGGTTCCTGAGGGCAGAGCTCCGTCGGTGGGAAGCTCTGTGCTGGGCCTGCTCTTTGCCACAGTGGAATTTCAGCCTGTGTTGGGGAGACATTAATGACCACGGAAGAGCCACTGCACCTTCCTTGGAGGACACTGCGTGCACAATGTGCTGACCGCTGACTGGCTTCAGTGCATAAACTCATTTAATCCTTACCTGGTGAGGCTCAGAGAGGTTAAATCACCTACCTAAGACCACACAGCCAGACCGTGGTGGGGCTGGAGTTATAAACCAGGCAGCCTGTACCCTTCATCAGTGTCCTCCCGAAAGAGAACTGAAAAGGAATAATTGTCTTGCTGGGTAACATTGCTGCCAGCACAGCACCTAAAAACCATCTCCCAGGGGTGGAGCAGCTGGTGAGCACAGGCCTAACCCAGCTTCCCCTGCAGGCCCCCAAGCCCCGTTTAGACCACCAGACCCCCTGCCTGCGGGCTCCTGTGCTCTTCTCCCCAGAGATACCTCCTTGTCGCTGGGCTTATTCTTGGGTTGACTCTTGTCTTGATCCCGATGGCAATTTAAAACAGGATCCCACAGAACCACCACCCGCTTTCAGGGTATGCTTTAAGTCACGATCATCATTATTTTTATTTGCCGGGCTCGCTCTGTCGGTTCAAACCTCCGTCAGGATGTGCTCAAAGCCTGTCGCTCTCTCTGCCCCACAGATGTACCAAATCGTCGTCATCCAGACAGGCAGTTTCGACAACACCAAGGCCATCCTGGAACGGCGCTATTCAGACTTCCAGAAGCTCCAGAAAAACCTCCTAAAGACGTTCAGCGAGGAGATCGAAGACATCGCCTTCCCCAAGAAGCGCCTGGTGGGCAACTTCACGCAGGAGATGATCTCGGAGCGCAAGCTGGCCTTCAAGGAGTACCTGAGCCAGCTCTACGGCATCCGCTGCGTGCGCAGGTCCCGCGAGTTCATCGACTTCCTCACGCGGCCCGAGCTGCAGGAGGCCTTCGGCTGCCTGCGCGCCGGCCAGTACACCAAGGCGCTGGACATCCTGGTGCACGCCGTGCCCCTGCAGGAGAAGCTGGCGGGCCACTGCCCCGCGCTGGTGGTCCCGGCCCTCTGCGCCCAGCTGGTGTGCCACCGGGAGCTCGAGCGCCCCCTCGAGGCCTTTGCGGCTGGCCAGAGGGCCCTGGAGCTCCTGCACGCCCGGGAGGGCCACCGTTACTACGCACCGCTGCTGGACGCTATGATCCACCTGGCCTACGCACTGGGCAAGGACTTTGTGTCACTGCAGGAGAGACTGGAGGACAGCCAGCTGCGGAGACACACCTCCTGGAGCGTCACCCTGAAGGAACTGGCTGTCCGGGAGTATCTGTGATGAGCCTCTCTGGCAGATCTGGGATCACCGTTGCTCTGTGAGCTGTTCGGGGTGCATTTTGGATGGGAATAGCCATGTTGGGTCACTTGTGGCTCTAACCTGCTGGGTGACCTTGAACGAGCCCTCCTCTGGTCCTCCACTTCCCTGGATGTGTGGAACTGAGCCCCCCTCCCCATCCCTGGGTGTCCTTGGAAGCCTCTGCTTGTGTCCTGTGTCCCTTAGATGCCAGGTTCACTTCATCTCCAAACCGCGAACCCAGCTGCCAGGACACTGGAGAGGAAGATCCATCTCCCTGGTGTTCTGTAGGTGGCTGGAGCAGAGGTTTCCACTGCACACCACAGGCACAGCTTATCCAGGTCGTCTCTGAAGCTGTTCTTGGGTATTTTCTGTCTGCTCCTTCCCCCTCGAAGTTGCTACCTAAGCAAATAGCAAATATTCCCACCCATTATCCTAAGTATTCTGGTTCTTCCCTCTTAGCATGTAGGCCCAACTCACAAAACAAAAGCTCACCTCCTGCTCCTCAAGGCCAGCTTGGGCCCCGGGTGGGGCGTCTGTCAGCCTCTGAAGGGTAGGAGCAACCACGTCCTAAGAGTCTGTGATTCAAGGTATATTTAACAAAGGCAGTTGCCAACCTTCCTCTGGTTAGAAAGCTGTAACTCATTGCCCAGGGGTGGATTTCCATTTATAAGGCAACTGTCCCTTGAATGGCCTCCCTCGGCTATGGAGACAAGGCCCTGAAGGGAGGTGGGAGAAGACACTCAGGGGGCCTCATAGAAAAGAGATTGAATGCTCAAACCTCCCCATTTTGAGGCACAATGTTCTCAGAAGCTCTCTGATGGGTTGGAGTGATCCCGACTGAAGTCTGCAGTCAGGAGAGGACATCGAGGGCCCCAAAGTGAAAGGAGTCTGGATGACCTGGGTTTAACATCAGTCCCGAAATGGATGGTACAGGCTGGGTTTGGGCCCAATATGTGTTTGAGGCTGTATGTCCCTGAGGACCTAAACCATCTGGCTGAGCTTAGCAGGGGGAACTACGGAGGCTGTGACTTGGGAACCTTAATGTGGGGCGCCACTCTGGCCTGTGCAGGAAGCCGGTTCAGCAAAGGGATCGCCAGAGCCCTGGACAAGCACTCACTAAGCTGTACCGGGAGGTGTTCAACAGCGATGCCATGTGGCCACACCTGGCTCTGTCCCGAAGGTTAAAAACAGGCTTACACCTTGGGACAAAGAAAGCCTTCAAGTGGCTCCATTCGCTCCAGGGGAAGGACGCTTTGGGTGGGAAATACTGGATTTCTTGTATCGGTGAATCACACAGATTCTACAAGTTATTTCATTAAATAGAAAATGCTGTTGACTATGAGATGCACCTAATATTCACTAAGAAAAAAAACATGCTCGTCAGGGGGCGGGAGGAGTTAGATTAAGGCAGCAAGCTGGGCAAGCAAAGAGCTAGCCCCTGATGTCAGGGTCCACATGGAATCACTTGCTGGGTGCAGGAGTGTCAAGTGTGGGGGTAGTGTGCACCTCAAAATCACACATATACGGTGCATGTGTGTGGTAGAGAGAGGTTTTTTTAAACTAATAGGGTAGAAGGGACCTAAAAAATCATATCAGGGCCCTCCCCATTAGGACCCCTAACACGGGCTGGCTCCCCACTTTGTGCACAGGGAATGGACTTATTCTGGTTTCCTAAAAAGGGACTGCCCGCAACGGATGGCTGCAGGGCTCCCCCCGGTCTCTTCCTGATGACACTCAGTGCTGCCCACCCAGGTCTTTGAGAGCTGTGGCCTGTTGGTCACCAGTGCTTCTGGCCACAAACAGTCTTCATCCGTTACGGGTGTCTGAGGTCTGGGATGACCCATGGCTGTCTCCTCCTGGCATCTCCTCTTTGCTGCAGAAGTCAGGGACCTTCTCACTTCTTGGATTCTGGAACAAGTTCTTCAACTCCTCAAGCCCCCTCCTCCGGGAAGCCTTCCTCATGGCCCACCATTATAACCCCTGGCCTGGGGACCAGAAGCATCAGCCTCTCCTGGAGCTTGTTAGAAATGCTGGATTTCAGGCCTCACCCAGACCTACTGAATCAGAACCTGCATGTTAACAAGCTCATTCATTCCCCTCCTTCAAAAGTGATTCATTTCTGTGCAGGTTAAGGCTGGAGACCCTCTGTGTTAAAGTGACTTCGAAGTGCCTTGATGAGCAGCATCCCCATGGCCAGGGCAGTCTGCAGAAGGGTTCCTCCACCCCATCTTCTCCCCACCACCACCTAGGCGTCCCCAGCTGGCTCCCTGGGCTCCTCCAGACCTTTCCTGGCCCTCCTGCAACAACTACAAAGAGCCGTCTTCCAAGACCCTCTTCCCCTCCCTCCCAGCCAATGACACCACCACCTGTTCCATCAGCCACTGGCCATTTCCTTTTACTTGGGGGAACTTCTTATTACTGCCCCAAACAGAAACTCAGAATCACTTGCTGTAATTAGAAGGTGGCTATAAAAATAAACACATTGAAGCCTATGGCTGTGACTATGCCTCGCAGGCCTTTGTCTGAGACAAACCCAGCCTGAGGCTGCCAGGGGGCCTGTTACAGAAGCAAGACCTGGTTTCACCAAGCTGAGACTTCTCGCTGATCTTCTCAGGGCTGGAAAATACTGCAGGGAAGTTTCTGACATTGGCTGGAACACCCAATGTCCTCTGTGCATTATATCTGACCATCAGAGGTCCCTCCTTTCCCTGGGCTGGGTCCCCCAGTCCCTAATCTGTGTGTTCAGCTCTGCTTGTTCCCCAGCCCCTGACATCCTTGGTTTTCCACCCAGGCTGCAGCTCCTCTGTTCTGTGGCTGTGACACAAAGCAGATATCTTACCTGATATCAGGTAAGACCCCCAAACAGAGGGAGAGTTCTGGGGTCACCAAAGCCTAAACCTGCAGCATGTCCTCTAGTGAGTGTCACTGTGCCCCCTGTTAAGAGCAAGAAAAAGCCCTCCCACCCCCAGGCCCTGCGCAGAGCCCCACCCTCCCAGTCAGCAGCAGAATAGGGCCTCTCCCCAGCCTCACCCACCCACCTATGTGTGTTCTCATTTTCTCAGTACGCAACGATGGGTGACACTCCTCCCATGTGCCAGACCCTGCGAAGAGCTGGGACATAGCAGTGAACAGAACAGGCCCAGTCCCTGCCCTTATTGAGGTGACATGTTAGAAGGGAGCCACTCACAGAGCAGAGAGAAGCTGGGACAGAATGGTCCCCCTCACCCAGATGGTCAGGGAGGGCCTCTCAGAGGAGGATGTGTTTAAGGGAGCCACAGGGGAGGCTAAGCAGGTGGCCACGGCAGCCAGGGGAGGGGAAGAGCTTTAGGTAGATGGAAAACAGAAATGCAACCCTGAGGCAGGAATCTCCTCCATCCCGGGGACCCAGGACAGGGCGCAGACAGGAGGAAGCCCCCACCCCAGCTGTGCCCACCGAGAGGAAGGTTCCAGGTACTGACCAAGAGACGCCTGGCACGCCACATCTGTGCCATCCCCACCTCCAGTAACAGGGTCAGAGTGAACCTCTGGGGAGCCCAAGTTTAGGGCACACAGACCCTTTTGGTGTCAAGTGACTGAAGGCCAGGTTAATCTGACACGGGGGGACTTTATTCTCGGAAATGCCCGAGAATAGACTAGCTTGAAGCCAAGTTGGATCCAAAGACTCAAACCTTGTCGCCCAGTCTCTCTTCCTCACTTTCACTTCCTCTGTGCCACTTCTGCTTTCTTCGGCTTTGCCTTCTCTCTCCTCCTGGTGACAAGATGGCTGCAGCAACTCCAGGCTCACACGCTCCCTTCCCTGCAGCCCCAGAGGCCCCCCTCCAGGGTTCTCCTGAAGCTTTCATCTGTAGGAAATGCAGGGGATGCCCACTGCCTGGGCAGGGCAGCCTGCCCCCCCCCCCCCAGTGCAGCAACCACCACCAGCTCTCCCAGTCTACAACAGAGATGGGTCTTATATTCTTATGGAATCTGCTTTGTAAATTTAATAGACTTCCGTTTTTAGAGCAGTCTTAGGTTCACAGCAAAATTAAGAAAAAGGTGCTGAGATTTCCCATTGACTCCCCCCCACCACCACTACCACCACATGCACAACCTCCCCCGTTACCAACAACCCCACATTTGAAAGGCCTACACTGACACACTATCACCCAGAGTCCACAGTTTACATTAGGGTTCACCCTTGGTGGTGTACATCCCATGGGTTTAAATAAATGTATCCACCGTTAACATGTATCTGAGTATGAAAAATTAAAGTATGATTAAATGTCATCAATCATGAGCACTTCCCTGTACCATACAATAGTCTCCCCTGCTACTGTGATTGTTTCATTGTATCCTAATGCCCTGCTTGTTTCAACCGGCCTATAATGCTCCAGATTCTCCTTAATTCAGGCAGCAAAGCGGCACAGGCCTTGCCGGCGTCTTCTTGAGCCTGCGCCGCCTCCGCACTTCCGAGCTGGATGTGAGCGTTTTACAGCCACTCCCCACGCGGGTGAGAAGCGGCGCCCACGCTCCGCGCGCCTTTGCTCGCCCCCGCGAGCGTGAGCATTTCCGCCGGCTTCCCGGGCCCGCCCGCCGCCCGCCGTCCGCCGGGTTATGAAGCCGCGTCCGCCGCCCTTCCCCGAGCGCTCCTGGACCCACGCGGCGCCCGGCGAGCGGCTAGTCGGGAAATGTGAAGGGGACCAGCAGGGGGCGCTGCCGCACCGGCGGTTCCTAAGCTCAGCGGGCTGCGCGGAGCCGCGGACCAAACAGCAGGAACTGAGCATTTCCCGAAAAAGAGACTTTGAAAAACCACTCAGAGGGGTTTGAAATAAGGCTAGAAATTAAAAAAAAAAAAAAAAAAGCGTTGCTGATGCCTCGCTGTCTCCTTAACCGCCTCCCACCCCGCCACTGCCAGTGTTGGGTGGGGTCCAGGGCGACCCCCACTTGGGGCCCAGGAGGTCACCGCCTGGGTTTCTGCTCCCCCAGCCTCTTCTCCCCGCCAGAGGCCCCAGAGGTGAAGGAGGCCCGTGCACTGCCGCCCCCTCCAGCCCGCGCGACAGGAGGAAGCCAGCGAAGCCCGCGAACCCTAACAGAATAGGGCGCATAAAAATAGTCGAGGGGCGCGCGAGCCCCCAGGAGCCTCCCACGGTGTGAGCAGCGGCCCGGGGGAGAGGGCGTGAAGAAACCTCCCTCCTTACGGGCCAGAGGCCCTTTTCCAAGGGGAGATTGGGCACCCCAGAGCCCCCCCCCATGGCTTTCCTGGAGGGAGGCTTTCGTGCCACCTCCTCCCCAGCCCTCACCCCACCTCCCACCTTCTGAGGACCCAGATGGTGCTGGGACTTGCAGTCCATCTGCTCACTGGATTGGGGACCGGGAGAGGACTCCCAGGGGGGCGCCCCTGGACTTGTTTTCCCCTTCCCACGCCCTGGGCCCAGTGCAGACGGTTGGAAGAGGGAGCCGGGGTGGGAGGAAAAAGAACAGAGAAGTATCCCTTGCTTGTCGGGAGTGCGAATTTGGCCAACCACTTAGCAAAAGCACCTGGCGCCCTGTCCTGAAGCTGGACATGGGTGACTCTGCGAGGGCCCAACACTCCCGCTCTCAGGAATGTACCCCCGGATAGATGGGCAGGCCTTCACCAAGGAGCCTGAGCTGGAATTTCAGAGCAGGGCCACGTCCAACAACAACCCCCAACTGGAAACAACCCGTACACCCGTCAGCAAGAAAACAGGGAAGTACATCGGCGTAAATTCACACGTGGGAGTCTTACTCAGCCGTGGGAATGAAGGGTGCGATGCACCGTGACGTGGGTGAGTCTCACAAGCTGGACTGAGTGAAAGGGGCCCGACCCAGAAAGCACAGCCTGTGTGGTTCCAACTCAACGACACCCTGAGAGAGGAGACCTCAGCCACCGTGATTAAGGACGCTTACTTAGGTGGCGAGAAAAACGCAGAAAGTTCCTCTGAAATCCAGACAGCCGAGTTACTTCTGGCAGGGGGAGGGGCTTCGTGGGAGGGGCAGGAGGGCCTCCTGGTGCGGAGGTGCCCTGTTCCTGGTCCTGGGTGAGAGCTATAAGGGCATTTATTCTGCTACGTTGCACATTCACGGGTAATGCGCTCTTCTGTGTGTTTTATGCATCACAGCGAACATATTTTAATAAAAGAATAGGAAGGACAGGCCCTGGCCGGGCGGCTCAGGTGGTTAAAGGGTCACCCTGATACGCCAAGGTTGCGAGTTCGATCCCGTCAGGGCACATACAAGAGTCAACCAATGGTGCATAAATAAGCGGAGTAGCAAATCAATGTCTGTCTGTGTCTCTCTCTCTCACCCTTGGTACCTGGAAGAGTGGCAGGCAGGGTGGCCACGTGGGTGGTTGACCTCTGTGGTTGTACAGGACCCCACGTTCTGAAGGGCCCTGGGCTCTGGGGAATTTGTAAAGCGTTTGAACATGTTCCCCACAGTTTCATTTTGCCCCAGGCCTCGTGAATCAGATGCATAGCCTGTCCTGGTGCCCGGCAGGTAGAAGGCACTCAACAAATAACTATTGAATGTTCCACAGCATCTCTTGGGGGAGGCAGGCACTGTGCCCTGCCCTCCCCGAAATCTCCTTCTGAGAAGCTGGGTGAGGACCCCACCCAAGCTCCAGCAGAGGGGCAGAAAGGGGCGACTGCTGGGGCGGGTGGGGTGGGGACGGGGGAGGAGACCAGGCCACACCTGAACCCAGCTGACCATTCAGTTTCAACAGCAGGTGACTCCCGAGAATCAAAGTCTGGGCTGCGGATTTCCCCCTAGAAGTCCCCCTCCAGCAAGTCCCTTGGGGTTGCCCTCCCCAACTTCAGGGCCCATTTGAAAACCCAAGCTGCAGGCGATCCCCACCCGTCCTCAGACAAGCCAGGCCGGAGGCGGAAATTGTGTTTCTTCTCTGAAGGCCGCTGCGGACCCTACCCTGCCTCGCGCTCAGCAGATCTGCGCGGGCTGCTTTAAACACTCTCTCTCCTCTTGCTGTGATCAAAGGACTTGCTCGATCCCCTGATAGGTGACAAAAGATGTCAGAGAGACTAATGAGAGAGTGTGACTGCAGCCCCCTTCCTCTCCCCTGGAGTGGGGAGGATCACGGCGCATCTTGGGCTGGGTGGCCTTTAGGATTTGGAAGGGGAGGGGCGCAGAGATAAGGGCCGGGGCTGCAGGCAGGGGTGGAGGAGGGGGCTTCGGGCAGGCTGATAATTCGGCGCCAGTAGCCCACATGGGTTGGGTGGGCCTCCCAGAATGCATTTCCCCTTCTTCTGGGCAGAGTGGCCCCGTTTCGCTTTGGGGTGACCACCCTTCCTTCACCCCCCTCTGGTTCGGGGGCTGCTGATTCCAGCCCAGCTGCGGCTGCGTGTGTGACCTGGCAGAGGAGTCTGGTGTGCCCCTGGCCCCAGCCATGGTCGCAAAGTGGGCATGAGCCAATCAGAACCAGAGAAGCAATCTTGGGGCTCCGACTGCAGCTGCCAGGGAGCTGCCCAAGAGGGACTAAGGGAATCAAGCCAACAGTGTGGGAAGAAGTAGACAGACGCCAAGTCCCAATGACCTTAAGCTCCTAGATCAAACTGTACCTGAACATGGCAGCAATCAACTCCCTTTCCTTGCTTAACATGCTGAGTTGAGGCTTTTCTCTCATTGAGACCAAACACGGCTATTCCATGATCATGTTTTATCAACTGAACATGTGTCTTCAGGCACCTCGCTGCCAACAGTGCCCCCAAGGACTTGGCCAGCACGAGTTTCTCCATTTGCACATTTCTAGGCACAATTTCAGCCCCTCCAGGCTCATCACACACCAACACTGGAGGAGACTCTGTGAGAGGGCACAGTCTGGACAGGGAAACTGAGGCTTGCCCAAGTGAGATACCACATGGAGAGGTCCTGGGATGGTCACACCTCTGGGTTGTCCCTTCCTGGGTATCTTTCCACTCAAAAGACAGTGCAAAGAAATGGATCAAAAGTCCTCACAGCCTGTCTCCTGCAGCCTGTATCACTCTCCTTGAACTTGGCAGTCCCATGTTACAGGTTCAGGGACTGAAGCAGCAGGGGCCAGGGACACTTGACTCTCCTACTCTCATCTCCTTATCTTGACACACACTCAGCACTTAACCTTCCGCCTTACAGCTAGGACAGAGGCGACAGTGCTGGCGACATTGGTTGTACTCCTGGATCCAGCTATGCCTGAAGGCTCCCTTTTAGGCTTAAGCCAGGTTGAGTTGGGATTCTGCCACTTAATCAACCAGAAGAGTCCTGATTGTATAGCTGCCTTCAAATCTCTGAGGTGCTGTATATTGTGGACAAAGGGAAGTTATGCCCAGTCAGCCCCAGAGGTCAGGGAGAAGGCCTATCCCAGGAAGCTCAGGCATTTTGGGACCCTCCCAGTCATCCCGGTGTCTTAGAGCCCCTGGGAGCACTGGGAGGGAAGGTGGCAGGGTGGGGACTAGGATGCATGGGACTAGGATGCCAGGGCATAGTGGCCCTGGGAGAGGGGCTGGCCTTCCATGATCTGGGGCCATAGATGCCACAGCCCAGTAGTCTCAAAGTGTGGTCCCTGGACTAGCAGCACCAGCGTCACTTGGCCCAACCTCAGACCTACTGAATCAGGACACAGTCCATGTTCCGACAAGCTTTCCAGGTGAGTCTGATGCGGAATGAAGCTGTACACCACTTGTTTAGAGTGACCAGGGGTGGGGAACGTCTGGCCCTAGGGCCATATATGGCCGGCAAAATCATTTGGTCTGGTTCTGCCAAGGCCTCACCAAAGTGAAGCAGTTCCAGCCATCGCATTAGGGGTGAGCTAATTAAATGTTTAACCAAATATAGCAGGCTCATTTTTAAGTTGGTAATTTTGTATGGCCTGCGAATGATGTTATAAATATCCAAATGGCCCTTGGCAGAAAAAAGGTCCCCCACCCCTGGTTAGATACATCAATACACTAACTATGCTCAGTGAGGAGAGTAGATAATTTACTACTGAGATGAAAGGTGGGGAGCAGAGCCTGGCTATTAAGGTTTCCTATTCACAAGCCCCATTCCTCTCCATAGGCTCAAGCCAAGCAAGGTGGCAAGGCAAGGAATGGCCACCGTCTCCAGTACCCACAAGTGTATTTGCCTCAAACTCCTCCGAGGGACCCTCCTCCACTGAGGACACCCCATGCAGCAGCCTACCAGGCCTGGCATGCAGAGAGGAGGGCATGGCCCAGAGGGTGAGTGTTGGGCAGGGGTTGACCAGACGACCTATAGCCTGACAGGCTAGGATGAAATGCCAGCTAGATCCTTGACTACAGCCCCCCCTCTGTCCCTGACTTCAGTTTAGTGACCCTACTCTGTATCCGTCAGGATGCGGCTGGTTATGTTGCAATAACAATCTAACCTGACATCTTGGTATTAATACATCACATTTACTTTCCTGTTCTCACAGAGTCCAGAGCAAGTCGGTGACTTTCCCAGACAGTTTTCTTCTGTGTAACGTCTCAGCAAGCCCAGCTGCTTGGCTGTTGCAGCTATGCCATCTCAATACAAGGTTTTATGGGCAGACCGCACGGAATCCAAAATCCTTGCACCCAGGGCAGTCACTTGCAGTCCACTGGCCAGGACTAGCTGTGTGGCCCCGTGTAGCTGCAAGGGGGCCAGGCACATGGAGAGTTGGTGATCTCAATAAACATCTCTGCTCTCCACCTGTGGGACACCCCCAGCTGTGGTCCGCTCTGCCATGCCCCATGGGATCACTCCCTCCCTCACCAAACACCTATTGAGGATGACTTAGACCTGGGCACTGCTAGCATGGGGTCCACCGCCACAAACAGGACAGGCGCAGTCCCAGTCCCGAAGGAGCTCATGGATGGCAGGGAGCTGGACGATCAAGCAGAGCCTCGTCAAAGCTCTCCAGGCCCTCATTTCTGTGCCCCCCCCTTTTTACAACATCAGCATCCTTTCTGACTCACCCACTAAGTTTAGTCAGCTCTCAAGCCTTGAAAGAGCCTCGGTCTCCTCATCTGTGCAATGGGAATAATAGGAGACTAACAGAAGTCATCCAATAACAACGAGAAAAGTGAATCTCAGCTTGGTGAAGCCTTGCAGCCAAGGGCGGTGGGCCAGGATCCAAACACTGTCGGCCTGATTCCATTGTCCCCGGCTCTTCTTCCTCCCAGGTGAGCGCCCCTCCGAGTTTCCTTCAACCTCTTACACTTCTGTAAGAAGGAGGGCGTCTGAGAGCCCACCTCCGGCCACAGCCAAGGTCAGCAGGCCTGGCCTCGAGCCAACTTGGTCCCCTAAAGACAACTTGAGCCAGCCCAGCACGGCTCCTGGCTCAGGTCCTTCCAGAAGGGCCAGCCCCGGGGCGTGGCCAGGGTCAGCTCCAAGCCCCTCCCTCGCCCCCACCGCCTGTTCTCCAGACTTAGACGTGGCTGAAGAGTTTACCACGGGACCAGCAAGGCCACCACTGCCACCACGAGAAACCTGATCCCGAGTCGCTGATTGAAACCAGGAGGGGGCTTTAATCAGCTGGAGCCATATGCTATTTAACCAAAGATGAAAGTACTAATGACAAGCATCGTCTCCGAAAGGATGTCACGAAGGGAAGAGCACAACAGCAAGTGACATCTTTCATCCTCACAGCAGCCCCTCGCGACGCTCTCGTCGGGGGCCCTGAGGACCACCTGGGCCCCGACTTTATTAGGCAGGGGTGTCGTCGTGTTTGACGACGGCTCTGCACCCACGCCACGCGCAACTTCTAGACATACAATTAATGCCTATTAATTATAGTTTTCAAGCCAGCCAAATGATCCTTCATTAACTTAATCTCCTCTATTTTATCAGGAAATTCTATTCTCTCTTTTCATAATCCCCGCATCTGTAGCCCCCCCGTCAACAAGTGGCACATGCTGCTGGGCTGGCTGCTCACGGGAAGGCCTGCCTGTCCTCTGGCCACCCCGATGCCCCCCACCCCGTCCTCACCCCCATCCCACCCTCTGCCACGAGACGGGAAGCCACCTCCGGCCTCCAGAACCTTCCACGGGGTGTCTGAGTGGGCATGGGGAGGGGGAAGGTGGAGGAGGTGAGGCCGGGCCGCTGTCATCCATGGCAGTCGGTCCAGCTGGACCCCAGGCCAGGTCAAACTGGATCTAATCAGTGTGTGTGTGGGGGGGGGTACTGGGGTCAGCACCTCTGGCATCCCTTTCAACTGTGCACAGCCCTGTGCTCACTGCCAACAGCCCTGGGGACCACCCTCCAGTCACACTAGCCAGCGACTTACGGTCTCATTGACCCCAGTGCAGGACACCAAGACCCACGAAGGGGAAATGACTTCCTCAAGCCGCAGGGCAGAGGGGCAGCCAGGCTGGGCCTTGGACTCGGCTCGTCTAACTGCTCAAGAGTGGGCATCGCCCTGAGTGCGCATTGTCCAGCGTCCGGACATTTACTCTCCTTGCCCCTTAGCGCAGAGGGCGCTCTCCTGCCCCATCGCCTTTGGGCTTGGCCATGCCATCTGCTTCCACCAGTAGGATGGGAGCGAATGTGATGCCCACCACAGCCCCTTTCATGGGTGGTCAGGAGATGCTCAGGGGAGGGAGGCGGAGGGGAGGGGGGAGAGAGAGAGTGGGGTGGAGGAGGGGGAGCGAGGGGAGGGAGGAGGGGAAGGGCTGGGAAGAGAGAGAGAAATTCCATAAGCTCCCAGCCTTACCTTCCTCATCTGTAAAATGGACGGGATAGAAAGTTGCCGTGAGGATTGAATGGGCAGTGCTTTGCCTAAAGGGAACGTTGACTCCAGTGGGATTTTGGCACCATAGCACCTCAGAGGGCCCAGAGCAAGGAAGAGACTGCTTCCTCCCCCGTCTCCATGGTTCCTGAGCCCGTCTTAACTCTGTGAAAGCCCCATTACAGCTTCTATAAACTGTTCCTTTCCTTTTTATTGAATTTATTGGGGTAACACTGGTTGGTTAACAAAATTATACAGGTTTCAGGTGCACAGCTCTATAGCATATCATCTGTACACTGTACTGTGTGTTCACCACCCCAAGTCAAGAGCCTGTCCATCAGCATTTACCCCCCATACCCTCCTCCACCTTCCTCCACCCCCTCATCTCATAGTCCAAATATAAGAGCCCAGGTCTGGAAGAGAATTCCTGTTCCTCTGAGTCTTTGGAGACGGACACAGGCTTCTTCCAGACACAACACCATCTCTAGGGTGTTGCCTTGTCCTCAAGGTCCAAAGTGGTGGCTAGAATTCCAACCATCACATCTGCTTTCCAGGCAGCAGAATAGAAGAAGAGATGGAGGGGAAAAAAGAGTAATGGGAATAAACTAGAGCTATCTTTTAAGAAAGATCCCCAGGAGCTGCACGCGATGCTTCCTATGGATCAAAATTTAGCCACAAAATTTAGTTGCAAAGGAGATTGAGAGCTGTAGGCTTTCTTCTTGAACCCAAAACCAGAGTCTCTAGTGCCAGGAAGAAAGGGAGAATGGACACGGGAGCATCGCCAGCCTGGGCACAGAGTCCAAGGGCAGAGGGCATCTGGGGAGGGCGGGCATGGTCACCATCATGGAGTGCAGCCACCAAGTCAAGAAACAGAGCTACTGCAAGGCCCACTGGACTTAGGGACGAAGAAGTCAATGGCAAGTTAGTACTAATGACAATTGTCCATCTGGCCCCAGAGCCCTTGATCCTGAGCTCTCTACTTTTTCCAGAGTTGGTGTTTGCCGGGTGGGTGGGGCAGAGCCCCAGAGGTGGCAGAGGGCAGGGTATTGGACCAAGAGTGGCGGGAACGCAGGCCACGGGCTACTGTAGGGCAAGCGGGAAGTGGCGGTGAGGGGGTGAGAGAGCCAGTGTGTTGGGAAGAACCAAGAGGGGCTGCGAGGAGGACAGGAGTGAGGACAGAGGGAGGTGACTGGCTTAGACGAGCCAGAATAATTAATAAAGGAGGCCTCCCACCTCTAAATTTGTTGAAGGCGATGGAAGGAAATAAAAGAGGGGAGGGGATGGGAGGAAAAAGAAAGAAAAAAGAAACCTCACACCTGTAATGCCAAAGGAACTTTACAAGCCCAAAAACTCCTATTTGGTTATGTTGTAAATATTAAAACCAAACTGAAAGTTAAAACACGAGACTGGCTTAGGCTGATCACCTGGGTGCAGAAGGGATCCTGGGGTCAACCACGAGGCGCAAACAGGCCCCTACCTTCCCTCCCCGGCCCAATCGCCTGCTGCGGACGTGTGAGTGGTGGAAAGCCGGAGCTGCTTTGGGCGCTCAGTGCCATCCATCCATTCACTCAGTCAGTCAGTCATTCAACAAGCATTTATTGAATGTTTACTATGCCCCTGCCCTCAAGAAGCTCACAGGCTACTTGCTGGGTGGGGGAGGGGGGTGAGACAAGAAAAGCACAGAGGGCTGGCCGGACTGGTGGCAGAGGCAGACCCCGGGATGCCCCGGTCCCGCTGTTTTGCCGTCTAGAATACCCCCCAGCTCCCGGGATCATGCCTGCAGGAGATGCCCTGAGCGCCCCAGGCCTCAGGCTCCATCCAGACCCCAAGCTCCTTAGGACCTTGGACGGATCAAGCCCTGGGCTGACAGGGCCTTAGCTGGCTCTGAATCGTCCTTGTGTCCATTTGTCTTGCCTTCCCCTTTAAGGGCGAGGGCTCCAAGAAGGAGGGGACCATGTTCCCAAGGCTGGCCTTCAGGGCTCCAGTCCCAGCCCCCACACCTGCCTCGGGCGGCCTCCTCTCCCTGTCTCTCCCGCCCACCTCTTGTTTCATAAAAATCAATTTCTGTCCCGTTTGTGTCGCGTACATAAAAGACTACGGCATCAATTAGCCTTCGTTGTCTCTCTCCCCTTCTCCGGGTTTCTTCCTCATTTTTTTTTGGGAGCCTCTTTGTAGGAAAATCTCGAATTTCAGCAATTTGCATTATCCACACACTCAGCTTTGAAGTTCTAAGTTATGGGAAGAAAAGGACCCACTTATCTGCCCATAAAAAATGTTCAAAGCTTATAAATTCCCCGAAACAGATGTACATTATCATTGGATTTGCCTTTCTTTTCGCTAGAGCATGCCTAATAGAGCCCGCCGCCCCTTCCCCGCCCCCCAGCATCTCGTCTCGGCGGGAGCCCGCTCCCCACTGGGCCGCCCGACTTCAAAGGTCCCGGGCTGTCTGCGAGAGGCGAGGCGCAGAGCGGGGGCGCAGGGCCTTTCAATGCCCCCGTTTAAGTCAATACCGCGCCGTTTCTCCCCTCTCCTGGCGGAGGGTGCAGCTCGGCCGCCCCTTTCCGCCTCCCGAGGGCCAGTTCCGCCCATTCCGGGGGAAATCGAGGCCGGTTCTCCCAGGCTCTCTGCCTCTGCCCTCTAGCTCTTTCCAACTTTGCCTTTCATCGCTTCTCCCGCTTAAGAAGAATGTTATTCAACAGTGGGGAAGGCATCGCTGATCCCCGGTGTATCCCGAGCACGTTCATGGGTAGGAATGTCATAAGCTATGTCTCTCCAACAGGCCACCATTGCGAGCTCCCCCTCCAGGCTACTGGTCCCAATCCATTCTCCACTAAGTGGCCAGACGGTCACATCCTGCCCCACCTGCCCTGCTGTCCCTCCAACTCCTTGATGTTCCCCCAGAGTAATGCACAAACTCTCCACTATGGTCCCCAGGCTCTGCTCCCCTGGACTCCTCCTTGCTGTCCACGTTCAGCCTCGCTGGCCTCCATCAGTTCATCCAATGCCCACCGACACTCCTACCTCAGGGCCTTTGCACCAGCTGTTGCCTCTAGCTTTTCACCTGGCTAATTCCTCCGCATCCTTGAGGTTTCCATCTGAACATAGCTTCCTAGAGAGGCCGTCTCTGACTCCCAATTTTAATCATGTCCCCCCTGTTATTCCCTCACACACCTCCCCAGAAGTTATCACAGTTGAGAACTATGTAATTTTATGTGACAGCTGTCCCCCCACTGGGCTGAAAGCTCTGTGAAGGCAGGGAGGGAGGATGTCTGCTTTGTTTAGCTCTGAGCATGGTTCCTGACACATAGTAGTTGATCAGTAAATATTTGAAAGTACGGATGGATGGAGGGATCTGGAGACAAACGTAGGGTAGGTGTGGTCCAGGGAAAGGCCAGCGGGTTCTGAGCAGGACCTCTCTGGGCACTGAGTGCCAGGTTTGGGTCACCCTTTGCTATTCCCAAGCCTGGAGCAAACTATTTGGGCAGCTCTGTCTCCAGAAAGTGGTCAGACCTGAGACCGACTTGCAGTAGCTAAACTGCACAGCAAGACAGAACATGACACTCAAATCCTTTCTCAGGAAGGAAGGAAGGAAGGAAGGAAGGAAGGAAGGAAGGAAGGAAGGAAGGAAGGAAGGAAGGAAGGAAGGAGGGAGGGAGGGAGGGAGGGAGGGAGGGAGGGAGGGAGGGAGGGAGGGAGGGAGGGAGGGGGGGGAGAGAAAAGGTCACATGGATCACTCTAGAATATTTTGGCCAAGACTTTCTGAGCCAAATCACAATCAGATGCTGCTTTTTGAGGACAGAGTCAGAGGAAATGGGGTCAGGTGACTTCGGTTAAGATGGCCAGGGGCCCCTCTCCATCTGGAAAAGATCTGGCCTGGGGACTGGGCCACTCGGGAGTCACCCCGGACCTGGACTATGCCAGGAGCCCATGGGCCAGGTCCCAGGGCACATCCTCTCTCCAGGCTACCCGGCTCATATCCGGCACATTCCTGGTTTCGGCCTGTCCAGATGCTGCTCATCTATGGATCCCAACCGCAGGGCTGTGCCGAGTGCCAAAAGCAGGCCACGTGCCAGGCCTGGCTTAGGGCCGAGTGGGAGGCCAGGAATCCGTGTCGTTCAGTTGCTCAGCAGATACCCCGCAAGCACCTATCTGTGCTGAGCCTTTGAATGATTACAAAATAACCCTGGTGACCGCAATAGGGCTTTGTTGGAAACAGATGTTCACCAAACAATCAGAGGCACAAACAAGCACATACAGGCGATCCTGATAGTCACAGATTACGGATGAGACCCGTTCACTCAGAGGTACCTGGGACCCCAGGTCAGTACTCCCAGCGAGCATGGTGGCTGGTAGTCACACTCAGGGCAGCTGGAATTTTGAGCTACTTGCCGTGCACACTGCCAGCTGAGGTGCCCCCAGGAGACACTCAGCCTTCCCGTTTCAGCTCTCACACTCTACACAGATGTTCCGTTCATGGCCCATTCAGTGCCACGATTTTCGCATCTGTGTGCTTTGTGCTTGCCTGTCCCCAGGTCCCCCAGTGGGCAGCTGAGGCCACAGCCTGCATAAGGGGCCTGTAGCTGGTCTGGGCTCAGCCTCGGGAGAGAGTGTCCATTCTCTCTACACCCCTCGCCCTGAGCTTCAGATCTCGAATGGGAGGAGTAACTCGGGCCCTACACATTAGCATTCACCGACCCAAGGAGCACTTGGCCAGGTTCTCACCGATGTCCAAGGGGGGGGAAAGGACAGCACAGTGAGGGCTTTTCCTCTCGAAATAAAACTGAATTAAGTCGGGTTTGGTTCTCGGTTTTTTTTACACAGTTAGAGATTGTAGTTTTTCTTTATGTTCTTATTTAACAAAATTAAAAGTTGGAGAGACTCTATTGCTTTATCAAACTTGCATTTGAAACATGACTACTTCGTAAAACTCCACAGTCAAGGACTGGCAGGCGGGAAGGAGCCATAATCCCTCCGGTCCAATAAACAGTGTGAGATCCTCAGTGCCCTCCCTCCAGCCCTCCTTTATCTTTCGTTCCCTCTCTTCCATTTATTGACAACCTACTGTGTGCCATGCAACACGGGAGTCCCTGCCTGACGGACTTTCCAGACCAGCAGGAAGGCAGCAGCCACACAAGGATGCTGCTGACCGCTGCGGGCCGGCCCTGTGTCTGGCACCAACCACGTGGGCTCCAGGAAGCGAGGCCTTGTTTGAAAATATAGAAAAGGTCAGCTTTGATGAACTTATCCAGAATTTTGTGATCAAAAATGTCTTCAAGAGTTATTTTAGTGGAGCAGGAGAAAGTCAAATCGCAGGGTGGGTGGGGGATGGAGGTTGGTTACTCTCTTAGCGCTCAGGTCCCTGAAGGCCTTGATGCCACTCTGCTTGTCACCGGGAGATCTGAGCAGCGACCCAGGGGGTCGGACTTCTCTCTTCCAGTGCTCATCCTGGGACCCTTGTCTTCCCCGCAGGCTGCTTGCACCTTAGTCCTTCTAGGCCTCTGACGCACCCCCCTTGCACACCTCCAGACCTGGGGGTTGGGAAGGGCCCTCTGAGGGCTGTCCAGACAAAACCCCAAAGCAGACCCCAGTAGGCAGGGGAGGGTGCCCAGTGGCTGGGTAACCAAGCCTGGGTCCATAGCACAGCAAAGCAGGGCTCGCTGGTGGTCCCAGCAAGCCCCGATTCCCCAAGGCTGGCCTTGACCCCCACCCCAGGGAGCAAGCGCCCCGAAGCAAAGTGTGAAGATTGGAAAGAGGCCACCAGCATCTCCCTAAAGAGCCAAGGGAGGAAGGGGTCACTGTGGGCCCGCTCTTGTTGAAGGACATCCCTGGGAGTCGCCCTAAATTTGGCTCTCTTCGGGTGCCTGTCATTTTATTGTAAGGGGAGGATGGGTAGGTTACTGAGGGCTCCGGTGGCTGGGCAGCTAGGAAAAGAACTCGGCCACACGGGGAGGGCTGCTGTTGAATTCTCCAGTCTGTCCTCTGGTGTGGTCATGGCTGCTTGCTCCAACATCATGAAGCTTTCTGGAGGTCCCAGTAGGGCAGGGGTGGGGGGAACTCTGTCTCCCCTACACCTTAATACACATACCCCTTAAGGCAAGGACCCTGGGATTCCACCTGCTCCACCGAGGTTCAGCTCACTGGGTTTTCAACCGAGGTTCAATTGGGCCCAGGAAGTCACCTGGGAGCCTGAAACGTCTCGATGCCTGGGCCACACCCCAGACCAGTAAATCAGCATCATTGGAAGTGAGGCCCAGGCACAACCTGTCCAGGTGCTGAAAAGCACTCAGAGGACAAGAATTACTGGTTGGACCTCCCCACCCCCGCCACCGGGCTCATCTATGCCCAAGTCATGTCTGGAGGGTCTCAGACACCCTCCTGTCTCTGCCAAGCTCGTGGACTGAATACACCGGGCTTCTTCACTTTGTGGGGAGAGCGTGGAGAGGAAGGGGCACCCGTGGGTGGGACAGTTGGTGACAGGGAATCTAGACCAGCCTCTGCCATGTCCTCCCAGGGTTACTTTCTGCTACTAGAAAATGAGTCTCATCCCTGCCCCCCGCCCCCTCTCGTGCTGAAGGCACATGCTGCTATAGAGTCCTTTGCACAGCAATACATTACCCAGTAAAAGTACCCAAGGGCGTGAGCCCCTGAGAAGAGGGGTCAGGTTCAGAGGTTTGCTGGTTTGGGAGAAGATGACAGGACCAGAAAACAGATCAGAGCCCCTAAAATGGCATGACTGTAGGGAGTGACCAAGCTGTAATGACTGGGGGAGGGAGTGACAGGGCCCAACATTTAGGAGTCAATGAAGGGTGCGGTTGAACCACCTATATAGACTGTAAAACAGGCACGCCCGTCGGGGAAGGGGTGATGCTGGGGCTAAGCCCATGAGCCTTGGGGACAAAGACGGGCCCTGGGAGGGCGGATGCTCAGCTGAACTGGGTCAGGGCAAAGCTGCCTAGGGTCTCCTGGCATCTGCTGGGCGGCAGGCAGCGCTACCTTTAATGGGGGTGTGTCCCAGCTCACTGGCACAGAACACATCTCAGGGGTCCTATTTCATTCCCCAAGTGCTGACAGGCCTCACAGAAGCAGGTTATTAGCCCCGGCGTCTGACAGAAATGGCACTTGAGGTACAAGCAGCCTCCCCTCCTCCTGCCCTAAGAGGACGCCTTCCCTCTGGCCCAGTAATCATCGGACATCTAAACACGGAGAAAGGGGGGGAACAAAAAAATTGCCCCCGGCTTTTCCCTTGCTGAAAAGTGTAATTGGCATGGTTGGGCCGGAAGTGCACCCCCAGGCCCCCCGGAGATGAGAGCGGTCATGGGAGCTGCAGACCTCACCCTACTGGCTGCCCGAACACCCCAGATGTCCTCGGTTCCCCGTGACAGGTCAGCAGAAATGGGGCATCCAGCCAGTGCTTGTACGCACGCGGGTGAGGCAGAAGTCCAGTCTCCCCCACAACTGCCCTGGGCCCCGACAAGCCGGTGCTCAGAGCTCAGGGCCAGGAAGCAGCAACAGCTCCTCTGGAAGGGGGCTCGGGAAACTTGCAAAGAACGCAAAACTCACCCACCCCAGCCTGCAGGAAAGTGTGCTCGAAGCCTCAACAAGGAGCATGGTTGACTCCTTGTAGTCCCCCCTCCCCACTCCCTCCCTTTTTCTTTCTCTTGTGCCTTCAACTTCTAACTACTTGGTACAACTTCTTCTAGAGGTCATTTACAATAGCACCAAAATTGAAATCCCACGTGCTCTTGAACTCAGCAGTTCTGCGTTGCTACTCTGTCTCCTGTTGGTGGGCACCTAAGCAAGCCAGGGACAAGGCCCTGCCATGGCCAAGGGTGACCCACATGCCTGCAGGGAAGGGGCGGGGCAGCCCCAGAGCAGCAGGGGTCTGAGCAGCTGTTACAGAGAAGGGGGCAGAGCTGCAGGACCCAGGGAGGCAGATCTCCAAAGACAGTAGGTCACAGAGGAAAGGGGCAGAGTATGAATACTATGCTACTCCTTGGGTAAAAATAAAAGGGTGGGGCGGGAGGGGGATTAGGCAGTAGTAACGGCAATGTTTTCTTTCTTAAAAATAGATCTGAAAAAAATATTGAAAAATGTCAGCTTTTGTAAAATCTGGGGGCGTTCACAGTCACTGTGACACAATTCTCTGTTTCAAATTGTGTTTGAAATATTTTTAAAATGAACACAATAGGGGGTAAGGGAGAGACGGATAGGTTTTAGTATTTAGTGAAACTACTCTGTATGGTATTATAAAGGTGGATACATGTCATTACGCATTTGTCCAAACCCATAGACTGCACAACACCAACAGCAAACCCCAAGGAAAACTATGGACTTTGGGTGATTATGATGTGTTGACGAAGGTTTATTCTTGGTAAAAAAAATGTACCCTTCTAGTGAGTGATGCTGATAATGGGGAAGGCATGCGTGTGTGGGGGCCGGGGGTATATGGGGAATCTTTGTACCGTCCTCTCAATTTCGTTAAAACCTAAAACTGCTCTGAAAAAAAAAGTGTCTTTTAAAAAAAATAACAAAATTTAAATGGGGAGATATCTTATGTAGATGCATTTATTCTTGCAAATGATGGCAGCTAACACTTGTATAATGCTCCCAAGGGTCAGGCAATTTTAGCTCACTAAAATCTCACCATAACTCTGTGGGGCAGGTCTTCTCTGATCCCCCTTCGTAAAGGGGACACCGAGACTTGAGAAGTATAGAACACCATGGGAAGCACTCCGAGAGGAAGTCGGGATTTGAATCCAGGCAGCCTGGCCCCATTCTGTGCCCACCCACCATGCCACACCGAACGCCCCTAGACGGTGCCCTGCGAGGTAGTCAGGGATGCTAAAAGGAGGTACTTTTCACTACACACATTTTTGTACTATTTGAATCTTTTACATGTGTTACTATTTTCAAAATGATTTTTAAAATAAATCCCAGTTACCAAGAAATAGAATCCTGACAGCCGTGGGGCTGGGGGAGGCAGCATGGGACCTCCTCTCAGAGGCTGAGGAACCGCTCTAAAGCCACCAGGCCACAGAGAGGCTCCCTGCATGGACCCAACTCCTGGTTCGTTTCCATGGCTGCAGCAATCCTGGGCCTGGGGCACCAACAGCGCCTGTTAAGCATCCCTCCCCTCCTTTCTGGTGCAGGCCCCGCCCCCTTGCCACAGGTTGGCCATGTGACCCCAGTGGGTTATGGTGGTTGGTCCAGGCATGAGCATCAGCTCTGAGCCCAGCCAATCAGAATCTTCCCCTGGGCTCCCCCTAGTGCAGGATCTTTTTCCACTTGGTTGCGTAGTCCAGGGTGGGGGCCTCCCTCCTCTCTCCCTGCCTTGGTTATATTCCCATCAGTTTGAGTTGGCTGCTGAGTGTGAGAAGCCCAGACACAGTGATGAACCTTCAGTGGTCGAGGGACCATGGGGAAGACTAGAATCCCAGTTCTGCCACCTGCTGTGTGATCTCAAAGGAGTTACTCAACCTCTCTGAGCCTGACATGCTTCCTGAGCTTCCAATGGCTGCCTTGTAGGTTTGCCCTGAGGATTAACTGTATTGATCCAGTCCCAGGCACACTGGTCACTAATCCAATAATATGGTGACAACAACTAAGTCCACTATTTTCAAAAATTACTCCTTACCAACCACCTTGACCCCAAACCAGAGGCTCTGGAAAAGGAGATGGCAGCAGGAGACCAAGCAGCAGAAAGGCAGGCAGCCGGGCTCACTCTTCCATCTTGGGTCCCTCAGACTCGCTCTCCTCTCTGGCCTGGAAGAATGCCCACCAGGTGACCCTCATCAACAGCTTCCCTGCCCTTGAACTACCACTGTCTTCAGCCAATGAGGACCCCAACAGGACGCAGGGTGGGCAGGAGAGTGAGGCCAGGGTTTCATGTCCCTGCAGGGTCCCCACAGGCTGGCGGCATCCCTCCAGTGAAAGTCACTCCTTGCTTCCTCAGGTGGCTCCCTTTCCCCCACCCACCCGTCTGCTGAGGATAACTTCCCTTGCACCGCTGCACACAGGGCTGGGAGCGACACCCCGATGCTCCCCAGGATTCTGCACTCCTTCAGGCTTTGCCCACTTTGTAGATAACACAATGTGAGTGTCCCTGACAGGTGAGAGTGGTCCTTTTCCTGGCCTCTCAGGCCCTGATCCGATGAAACCTGCTCTGAGAGCACACTACTCCAGAGTCCAGCTCTGGCCACTGTCCCACTCACCCCAAGCTTCTGTGCTGCAACAGGCCTGTCCAAAGCTGTCAGACCCCAAACCACAGAAGGGACCCAGAGGGCAGACGAGCGGCGATTCACATCTAATGGACAGTGGCCCCAACTGGAGGTGTCTAGAAGCAAACCATGGACTTGGGCACACCAGGAAAGGTACCTGAGAGTGTATATTTATAGAAAGATACATAGAAATGGACAGATGGCGTCTAGCTATAGGTACAGAAAGCCGTCAGAGAACCACGTCGGGACGTATATATTTTTGCCAGGGGTAGAACTCGAAGTTTCCACATCTTCCGCCACAACCAACATCACAGCATTGCCCGACCTTGGAAAGCCACGCTTGTTTATGTGGTTGGTTCCCTCTCCGAGGTTTCTAGATGAGAAGTCCAGTTTCGGGGGCAGTCTTTAAACGTGTGTGTGTCTTTCTACAGAAGCAAGGAGAAGGAGGGACAGGAGAAGTGCATTTTCATGTTGTGCGTGACAGAAAAGACGGGACTGGTTTCGGGCAAGGGCCTGATCCCACCGGAAAGGCATGGAAGAGAGCTCCAGAAAGGACAGCTAAGGTTTCTAGGTTGAGACATAACACAGCAGCCAGGAAGGTGGTGCGTCTGCAGTCCGATGAAATCTTTGTAGCACGTTACAATCAGTAAGGGCAAAATAAAACCAGAATAATACTAAGAGGTAGCAGCTGTTTATCTTCTCGGAGATTTCAAGGGTCTCTGGAAGCCGGGCCAGAAAAGGTTGTTCTCCTGGGAGAGATGGGGCTCCCGGGGGCGGGGGGGGGAGGGGGGTCACTGGGAAGGGGGTGGGCCTGCAAGAAACCACAGCTGGGAACCCGAGGGAGCCTCTGCCATCTACAGGCCACTTCCAAACCCAGAGTCACTTCTTGGGTAAGTTAAGCGGTCCCCACAACATATAAATAAAAGTTTAGTTCTGTGTTTCCATATATCTTCTACATGGAGGCTAGCTGAATATTAGTGGAGTAACAATAATTATTAATAACAATAATCGTCATAATAACAATAATTAATAGAATAATAATGCCTTGGGGACTTGGGGGAGGGGGTCCTTCATATGACGGGGAGGGGCTCTGGGAGGGGCCCTATGTCTGGTAGAAGTGGTGGTAATGGTGGTGGTGCTCGTGGTGGTGGTGGTGCTCGTGTCTCTGGACCGCCTGGCCGGCCTGGCTGTCGTACACCACCACGGCGGGCAGCTCCCTCATGTGGTCCCGCCCCGCGACGGTGCTGCCCACGGCCAGCGGCGCCTGCAGGCCCCGGCAGCCCTGCTGGCTCTCCTTGGCTCGGTGCTTGTGCTTCTTGTGCCCGAGGGGTGCCAGGGTGGGGAGGAGGGCTGGGCTGGTGGCCAGATGGGCGGACGGGGACATCGCAGGGACGGCGGGTCCCAGAGGGGGTTTGCTTCTTGCCCCTCTGGCCACGTGGCCTGCACCCACACTCTTGCCCTGGGCCTTGGGGGACCTCACAAAGTGCTTGCTCCCATCCTGGGGACCCCGAAGCCGCTGCTGGACCTCCGCGACCCTGGCGAACGGGGTGTCAAGGCAGTGGAAGGAGCCTGGGTCTGCACCTTGGGGCTTTCGGTGGGGGACGTGGATGACTTCTGGCTCATGGGAGCGAGACCGTGTGGGGTTGGAGGTGCGGGGGGGCAGTTCTGACTTCTGGGCCACTGACGGGGAGCCTAGGAACCAACGCAACAGATATTTAATGAGCACCTACTATGTGTGGTGCTGCACTGTGCACAAATCACCCCACCCCCGTTCACCAAGACTGATGAAGGCCAGCTGTTCCGTATCAGAATGTCCCCACCTTCCCCACCACCTGTCTCCTCCCGGCCTTGGAGGAAGCCACTCTGGAATGGAGCTTTGCCGTTTGCTAGGCGGCAAGAACTATTTCTTTGTTAGCTCTTTAAAAAGAATTCTTCTCCCTAGAGAGACTTGCGAAAGAGAGACAGAGACTGGTGACTGAGGCCGTGAGGGCACGAAGGAGGCCTACAGGAAGTTCCTAAACTTCTGGAGGTAACCCAGGGAAAAGTCATACGTAGGAGGGGAGGGAAAGGGGGCTGGGCGAAACTCCCCGCGCTCCCTTTTCATTTACCGCAGCAAGAGCTCAGACAGACAGCAGGGCTGATAAAGATGGAGCAGCATTTCGCTTAGGGAAGTGGGGGTCCTCGTGGGACAAAAGAGCCGAGAGAGGGGCACAGGGGTGGGTGGGCGGGGTGTGCTGGGGACCACTGGTTTTCACTGTTACAAGCCCTCAGGTACTATTTGATTTGGTTCCTTTTGTGCACATGTTACTTTAATTTTTTAAAAATGTTTGTGATATCATCTCCAGTAACATCTTTAACCTGTTCTATCCATGTGGTATCTTCCCCCAGCCCGGGGGGGATGGTGACCACTGTCTGCCCGTTGCACCCACCAGCCACCACCCCATCCCACCCCCCTGCCTTACCAGGCCCGAACTGGGACGTGTAGTTCTCTATCCCGGCGAGATCTAAATAGTGGTTTCTCCTCTCGATGTTCTCATCCACGCAGTGGTGGTAGCAGCCGGACTGCTCCAGGCGGCTGTCCCCCTGCAACCTATTACAGGAAGGCAAGTGACAGTGCTCTGGGCTGGGCAGCCCCAGGCCTCCTGGGTGCCACGGGACAAATCCTTCTGGGCTCTTTGCTCATTTGCTTCTGGGCCTTGGGGAGGGTGTGAGGGAGGGAATGGCCATCTCAGTACGCTGCGCCTCCATTCCTTCCACTTCTTCCTGTCAATGGAGGTGGACCCCTTCCTGGCCTCCCTGGGCCTTCTGGGAGGCCTAGAGGGGGGCTTGGCTTTGGACAGGCCCAAAGAAAGGGACAGGGATTACTGGTCGACAAAACCAGGCTTCAAACCACGCGTGCCTGCCACAAGCCACAGACAGGTGTGGGCAGCAGAAGCCCCCAAACCATTGGAATCGAGGCTGGCAGACTCCGTGGGCCTTCCCTGCGTGTGTATGGAGGGGGCCGGGTGAGAGGTACTGCCAGGGGCCACCTTGTTCTCCCGTCCCTGCCCCTCCCCTTGCAGGGCCTCCGTGATCTGCCAGCACCCCCGTCCCTCCCCCCTTCACCCCAGCACAGCCCCCACTCCTGCAGCCAGCCTGGGTACCTGCAATTGTCAGCTCCCCGTGTGCCCCCTTCTCTGTGCCCTATGCCGGTGCCTCTCTAAATGCAGACATTTCCTCTCCAGCTTCACAGTGGGAACTCATAGCCTCATGTCTCAGGCGGCTCTGTGCTCTACACTACAGTGTACTCGATGCTTTTCAAAGTCTCTCTCTTTCCTTCCACCCTCTCTTCCTTCCCTCCTTGAAATTAAAGAAATAGCACCAGGTGCAAGGTAACTGCAGCCCCAAGCCCCTTACCCACAATTCTGAAGTCCCCAAAGCCTAAAAACAAAGGCTTTGCATAACCCACTGGCAGCCAAGCTGCCCTAAGCGACGAGAAGGTAGCTATAGTCTTTACGTCACTTAGTACGGCCAGTCACTTAGTATGGCCATTCGTGCATCTCCCTAAAGAGACACCAACGTGCTAAATCCTGAGGGGCTGCCCAGATCCCACATGTAACACAAAGGAAATGCACTGTGAGAACCTCTGCAAACCAACAAACGCTGAATCCTGGACACACCTGGCCTACAGCGTTTGGGTGAAGCAATGGAGACATATACTGTTATTTTAAAAAACTGAAATTTGTGAGCCTGTCATTAGAAATCACTGCATCCTAAAGAGAGCACAGACGGGAACCTCCTGCTCAGGATCCCTCAGATGCAGGCACACAGCTGGTGCTTGACCGTGCTCAGGTGCACTGGGCTGCCCGGCCCCGCCTGTGCCCGCTGTACCTGAGGGTGGCTCTCTGCTTCTTCTCCCAGCTTCGCAGCTCCTCAGAGGGCTTGGTCTCTGCTCTGGGCCTGGAGCTCTGCAGGTCTGAGTCCCGCCCGAGAAAAAGCCTGGTGAGCTATGCCCACCAGCCTCCTGGACCTGCCCAAGTTTTCCAAGCTGCCTGGCACCCAGCCCTTGAAAGCTGGCCGTAGCGGCCGCCCAATGACCCTGTGGCAGGGCGCTCGCTCAGAGCCAGGACTAGATAGAGGGGTCTCATATCTACCTGTCCTGCTCAGCTCCCCCCCATCACAATGCAGCCCCTGCCATAGCTGCCTGCCACACACATGCCCACCCCACGCTTTGCTCACTCAGGCCTTCCGTCTGGAATCCCTTCCCTCTCCAAACCCCACTCCTTCAAGGACCTGCTCCAATCCCACCCGTCCACAAAGTAGCTCCCAGCGAAAGCGCTCACGACCCCCAGCCCCTCACCGGGGTGATTGAGAAGGATGCTCTTCTTGCCCTGGCTCCCATCGGGGGCCACGGTGAGCTTCACCCTCAGCGTCTTGCTGGACGTTGGGGAGTGGTTGACGGAGGAGTCAACCACCTCGTAGATGGTATGCAGCAGGCTGGTGATGTCCTAGGGTTGGGAGGGAAGCAGAAACCACACGTGTTTCAGCCACAGTGCATCCAAAACAGTAACCGGAGGGCCTGCTGAAACCTGACATGCTCAACCCTCTGGGTCCCCAAAGTCAAGCCTCTGGCAGAAACATGAATATAGGGGTTCACTTGGGAGGGGATCCCAGGAGCAGGGAGAGTGAAGTGGGGAGAGACTGCAGAAAACTTGAATGAGCAGGTCACAGCCACAGGCAATGGGCTCAGTTGCACCGGGGCCCTCACAGGGGACTAAGTCTCATCCCTCAGGGGTTAAGAGCTGCCCTGGGGTGCCTCATGCTCCTGACTTCTGGGCTGTTCAGCGAAGGCTGAGACACCTTCCAGGCACCAGAGAAAGCTCTTAGGGTAGACAATGTCTGCCCACAGCACATAGCATCAAGGGAACTAAAAGGTGAGCCAGGGAGTACTGGGGGGGACACCCATAGCATCTCTTGAGTCTGATGAGGACCTTCTGAATGAAAAAATGGAAAAGTAGATGTGTCCCCAGAGATAAACTCTTCTATTAGGACTTGATCAAATCTCACCTTCTCTCTGGGCCTTGGCTACCTCCCTCCCCGAGGCAGCGGTCTCCACCACATGATCCAGGAGCATCTCAGACTCTGACTGGGGATGCAGGCCTGGGCCAGGTCCCCCTCTCTAGGGCTCCCTTTGTTCTGGGCATAAGTAAGGTCATTGTCTGAGGGGAGGCCTCCTGCCTAACGTGACTTGGGAAACCTCTGGAAAAGGTATTTGCTCTCTGCAGGTCACGGCCACAGAAGGTCAGTTACCTGCCCAGCAACCTGTCCTGAACACAGACAGACATAGCCCTCCCTTCATCCCCCACCCACAAGCGCTTTAAGCAGAGGTGACACTCAGCACGGCCATGGCCAGGCAGGTGTGTGCACTGGCCCCGCCCACAGCAGGTGGCAGCCACCCGGCTCAGCTGACCTGCCCTTCGGCTGGCTGAGAGGCATCTCAGAGAAGCCAGATCCAGTCTCCTGTCAAACCTTCAGAGCCTTTGCTACTGGCAACTAATTTATTTTTTTCAACTCCCCCCCCCCCAGTCCCTGGCAACTGCCATTCTACTTTTCTCTACGTATCTGACTATCTAGGTACCTCGTAAGCAGAATCAGACATTCTGTCCTTTAGTGGCTGTCTTAAATCCCTCAGCACAACGTCCTCAAGGTTCATCGCGATGTAGCCTGTGTCAGAACCTCCTTCCTTCTTAGGGCTGAGTAACACTCCCTGTGTGCACAGACCGACCGCATTCGGTTTATCCCCGTGGCTGCTGACGGGCACCTGCGCTGCTTCCACTTGGGGCTACTGGGAACAGTGCTGCCGTGAGCGTGGGTGTACGTGGATCTCTTCAGGGCCCCTTTGCCATTCGGGGGGCTATACGCCGGGAAGCGGAATGGCTGCATCACGTGGGAATTCTATGAATAATGTTTTGAGGACCTCGTCCTGTTCTCCGCGCCAGCGGCACCAGCTGGCATTCCCAGCGGCGGCGCCCAGGGTTCCGGTTCTGCCACTTCCTCAGCAACGCTTGTCGGATCCTGTCTGTCTCTATCGTAGCCACTCCGGCGGTGGACGGGGAGCTCATGGTGGTTTCGACGTGCATTTCTCTAATGATTAGTGACGCTGAACATCTTTCCACGTGCTAATTGGCTATTTGTACGTATTCTTTGGAGAGACGTCTGTTCAGGTCCTTTGTCCATTTTTTGATTGAATTATTTCTTTTTTTATGTTAAATTTTAGTTCTCTGGATATTATTCAGGATATTCTGGATTTTATTCCTTTATCAGATATACGATTTGCAAATATTTCCTCCCATTCCACAGACTGTCATTTACTCTGATGACTGTGCCCTCTGATGCACAGAAGTTTTATGTTTTGATGTCGTCACATCTATCTCCTTGCACTTTTGTTGCCTGTGTTAATTTTAATTTTTACCAAAACATTCTGGGGGCCTGTGCCAGAACATCTAGGGGCTAGACTGGGATTATAGTGGCTGCCTGTGTGATACCCAGGGTCTAGCCCCTGCCTGAATCGCTGGACTACAGAGAAGGGAGCAGGATGGGACTCTGTTGGGGCTCAGGGTCCTCCTCTGGGGAGGTTTGGGGCTTGGCACCTGCCTGCTGTTCCTCCTCCAGAGGACCCCAAATGCCCCTCCTCTCTGTCACCTCTCTCCACTGCCAGGAAGCTCTAGACACCCCTCCAGCTTTCTCCGAAACTCCCAGGAGCCTTATTTCCAGCACAGCCACACCCTGCACTGCTCCTGTTACAGTTTACCCTTAGGGATAGACCTACCTCAGAAGAAGGAAAGGGGCAGCAGTCACCAGGCACACAACCAGTGCCCTGTGACCAAGGGCATGGCCAGTGGCCGGAGGCCAGGCAGGCGCACTCACCTCGCGGGTGACTTTGCCATTGTTGTCAAAGTCGTACAGGGTGAAGGTCCACTCCTGCCGGCTGTCTTCCTCCACAGACACGTCACACTGTAGCTCCTAGACACAGACAACACACAGGCGTGGCTGTCCACCCAGTGGCTGGAACACCTGGAGGCCAGGCCATGGGGCTGCCACTTTCCACTGCAGAGTAATGACCAAGACTTGACTGGCACGGAGAGCAGCCAGGCTGGGCGGAGGAGGTATGGCCTGAGGAGAGATGCCTGCAGGGGTGCCAGACAGTCTCTGCGTCCTCACAGTCAAAGGACAATCCAAGGGAGGGTCTGAGAGAGGGCTTTGTGGCCTCAGAAGGACTGAAGTTGGACCAAGGACTAGGAGCTACCCTGCCCACATACATGCATGCACACACTCATACATCCAAGTGTACACACCTGTACACACATGTGCTCACACACATGCATGTACACCTGCATGTATATACCTGTGCACTCGCACATGAACACACACCTGCACATATGCACACAGATGCACACTTGCACCTATGTGCGTGCACACGCGCACACACACAGGGCACAGTAACTTGGGAAGCTGTGTTGCAACTCCCAGGGTGGCCACCTGACCTGGAAGGCAGGAGAGGGTGGGCACAAAGAACTAAAGTTCCAGACAACCTCAGGTGCCAGCCCATGTGCAGCCCCCAAAGCTGCATGTCCGCCACCCTGAGCATGTCTTCTGTGTGTCTCAGTTTCCCCTGTGCAAATTATGGAAAGTGACAGTGTCGCGCTCATAAAATTGTTGGGAGCATTAACTGGCCTACCGCTCAAACCCTCAGTCCCCTCGGTGTTCATCTCTAGCTGTGGGGGACAGTTCCCGACCTCCCGCCTCAAGTTCCTGGCAGCCCAGAAAGGAAGAGCCAGGGACTGCATGCCCAGGGTGGACTCCAGCTTCTGCACCCTCCAGGGGAAAAATCTGAGGCCATTCTGTACAACTCTGGGAGGGACCCCAGAGGGACTGAGCCCCAGCTGCCCTGGCTGTGACACATCTCTTAACCCTTTATTGGCTTCCCTCCTTCCCTGCTCCCTGGGGTTACCCCCTCGTCTCTGACTTGGGGTCTGCTTTGAGGGAACTGGAAACGTGTGGAAACTGGTTAGCACATAGAAAAGCCCCATTAGTGGAAGCAGCTGCGATTGTCTTCGTAATGATTCATACAGCAGTGACGTCTTATTCTCACTCCGACAACCCGGGGTGTCTAACCACAGGTGCTCTGAGCTGGGAAGCAGCAAGCTTTGTCATGGGCCAGAAGTGTGCAGGGGCTGGCTGAACAACAGACAGAGTTCCAGGAAGAATGGCCATTTGGGAAAGAGCCCACAAATGGCCTCAAGAGCCCAAGATTCTACGAAAACAAGCAAAGATGCTCTCAGACCATCCTGTTCCACATCTTGCCTGGGCTGGCATGGCATGAGGACAGGCTCAGCCCCCCAGAGGGGTGCTACCTGGCTTCAGGACGCTGGCACAAGTGTGACCAAGCATGGTGTCCCTGCCCCCAGTTTCTACAGCTCAAAGCCAATTCCCTCCAGCAGTCCGGGGCAGCCCATGCTGAGTTCAAAGTCGGTCTTCCCTCAGTTGTGGTTTGTCTGTCTGATACCTGCCAAGTGCCCACTCTGCTCTCTGAGGAACCATTTCAGGTGGCACAGCACTCACCCCGCACACATGCCTACACATATCCACACGCACACACACACACACACTCATATACACATGTCCATGCGTGCATTCACACACATACACACACCTGCACGTGTGCACATGCACGCACACTCACACACTTGCACATATGCACTACCTGCACTCACACCCATATCCACATACTCATGCATGCATACACATTCACTCACACACATGTGCACACCTGTACAGACACATGCGCTCACACACATGCATTCACACACCTGCACGTATATACGTGCGCTTTCACACACACACACACACACACACACACACACACACACTCGTGCATGCACACACAGCATTTACCTGATTCCCTCTCCCTGGCCCCCTCCGCTTAGCTCCAGAAAAAACTCGGATTAAAGTTCAGAAACTCGGGTTGAATAACTACCCCCCCACCCCCACCATGTGGGTCCCCCACCACCTGGACTTCCCAGGTGAGTCCTCCTTGTGGACCATGAGCAGTCCCAGGCAGTCAGCTGGCCCCTTCCAGAAACAGGCCCATGCAAGGAAGGGGGACGTCTGGGCCTGGGCCCCCCTCTCCTGTCCACGCGGGTGCTGAGCGGCCTCCACATCTGGTCGGGCCTCAGCTTCCTCCTTGAAAAGCACCGAGAAGAGAAAACCCTGCTCTCCAGGCCCTGCGCCAGGAAAGGAAACTTACTTCGAATTTCAGCTGCTTCTTGGAGCCCAGGCAGGACCCGCTCGACTTCTCCATCCTTTGCTCATCTCCACTGGCCGGCCCATCGGGCTTCTCGGGGGGCAGGGCCACTGTGGGGGAACAGACGGGGACACGTGAGGGGCCCAGGCTCAACTGCATGCGATGCCGGCCGGCGGGGCCAGAGCGAGGGCCTCCAGGGCGCCGGGCCCCTTCCTGCCCTGCACATCTGCTGCAAAGTTGCTTTGCCCTCTGGGGCTGTCCAGGCTGCTCTGGGGGACCCCCCTTCCCAGGGCTCATCCATGCCAGCCCCCCAGGTTACCACAGTGGGCCTCTCAGGCCTCCGCTCCATTTTCTGTCCCAACTTGAAGCCCACATGAGCAGACTGTGGCCGCCACTATGTTAAGAGGGGTGGAGGAGGGGGCACCATGGTGATTCTGGAGCCCCGAGGTCATAGCCAAAGTCTCACACCTTCCATGCTGACATTTGGCCTCTTCGAAGATGCCACCTGCCTGGGCCCAGCAGACAGCCCATTGGTACATGGTCAGTAGGAGTAACAGGACAGGATGCAGTTCTACAGGCTTGGTGATGGGCATGTGTGCACTCAGCACACATGTGAACACGCACGCACACAAACACAGCATATCATCGGAAGCAAGCTAACCCGGTGCCTTTCATTTGGCTTCTGTTCACCCAGGGGTCCACCCCTCAGCCAAAGGTCACTGTCTTTTGGGTGTCCTTCCAGGAGCAGTGGGGAGGGTGGGCATGACAGAACATGACCTATGGACCCCATTTTCCCATGAATACCCCTAGAGATGCCAGGAGGGCAACCCAGGGTGGCAGCCATCCTCCTTGACCAGAGGCCCAGCCTTCTAGGTTCTTCAAACCTCCAGCCCATCTGCCCATTTTGTCTCTGCCTGAAGACAGGGAAGCAGCTTGGCCTGGCCAAGCACTTTTCTAGACTGTGCTCACGGCTCCCGTCTCCTCAGAGTCACTCAGCCACCCCGAGACTGTGATTTGTTGTCCTGTTTTACCTCTCACAGCACCAGGCCCAACACAGTGCTGACTAAACACCGGCTGTCCATTGACTACTCAGTCCTCACCGCAACCCTGGGAGGCAGAGACTATTATTAGGTCCACTTTCCAGATGGGAAAAGTGAGGCTCAGAGAGGCTAACTGCTTTGCTGGTACACGACAGGGCTGGGATTTGAACCCAAGCAGGCTGGCTCGTGCTAGGCTGCCGCTCCACACTGCTTCTGCTCAGCGGGCCTGGTGCCTCTCGGCCAGCCTGGACAGAGGAAACTCTCAGCTTGGGTTCTGAGCCTCCTGACACGATATGTGGCCCAGGGCTCAGCTTCCCCAGCTGTAAAATGGGCATGTCCTCCTGGAGGGTTCCTGTGTGGGCTCAGTGAGCTATGACTGAGCACAGGGCCCAGGCCCAGCAGGCAGGGTCCCAGCTTTACTCGAGGACAAATGTCCTCCTCTCCATGTAATCTTTGGGGAATCAGCAGAGTCGGTAGCTATGTTTCCTTAAAATACAAAAGGACACAAAAGCATCATTTCTAAAACAGGTAGCCCAGGGTGCGAGCAGGACAGGGAAGGAGGGCTGAAGACAAGGATGCTCCCAGTCACCCGTACAGACAGGTGGGGACAGGAAGGCCATGCGGCAACCGATATGACTGGCTGTGTCTACAGCTACCCCCAACCCTGGCTGGGCCTGAGGGTCAGGGCAGCCATGCCCGGGTGCCTCCTTCCTTCTCTGCACAGCCAGCAGGGTGCAGGGAGCTCCCAGCCTGCAATGCCCCCATAGCAAGGCAACAACTCCCTAGAGCTGTCAGGGGCTCTGGCTGGGGACCCAGGGTGAGGGCACTGGGCATCCTCAGGGTCAGAGAAGGTCACTGACGCTAACCATTTCTGGGACAGTGGATCCAACCAAGTCCTTTCCTCCCTGCTCCTCCTCAATGGCCAGGTGGTGTCCCCTTCAGTGCCATGGTGAGCCCAGGGGAGTCAGGCGGGCAATTGGTCCATGATGCAAAGACAGCCAAGCATACAGCCTGGGCACCCTGATTCCTCCAGCCCAAATCTGGTGTCCTGCTGGGCCAGAACTGCCACTGCCATGGTTCACTTCTACCAGGCCACAGAGACGTAGGCACCACTGTCACCCCATTTAAAAGAAGGCAAGAAGGTTTAGAGGCCTATCTGAGAAAGTTGGGGAGTGTTGGCCTCACCCTCAGCACTAAGTGAAGCTCTGAGCCTTAGAAGCACCCAGCATTCCCAATGGGTGAGGCTGAGCTTGGCTGGAGTACCCAGGTTGAGGGGGCACATTGTTCTCATATCCTGACTGCCACTGACCTGTGCAACCTGGGGTCAGGCACCTGGCTTCTCTGGGTCTCAGTCTCCTCATCTGTAACGGGGATGAATGGTCTCTCCCTCACAGGGCTATTGGGAGGGGGCAATGAGAAAAGTGCCTACTGAGCACAGAGGCCTGAATCTGGTAAGTGCTCAATAAATGCTGGCTTTGCAAAAGATGTAGCTGAGCCATGGTCCCAGCTGACAGCCCAGATCCACATGATCCCCCAACCTAGCACTGCCCCCCAGAGACAACACAGTGCTGTCACAACCAGCAACATTCTCTATTCACCCCCCTACCCCCCTACCCCAGAGGGCAGGGTTGGGTGCTGCAGAGAAGAGAAAGAAGACAGGAAAACAAAGGCCAGCTCCATCTTCAAAGCCACTGCCTCCCTCTGCAGAGGTCCTGGCTGGAGATGTAAGCCGGCCAGGCTTATCGAAACCAAACTTCAAGTTCAAAGAGAAGTTATCAGAAAACCACCTTCAGGTTCAATGTTGCCTTTCAAGTTCCACTTGATAAAACCCAAAGAAAAGAAACCTCTGTCCCTGCTCTCTCCTCTGGAGCCCCCTCCTCCCACTGTACAGAAACAGCCTGTCCTCTGTCAGGTCCTCCCTGCCTCTCCTCCTTTCTCTCTCCCAGGGAGGAGGAAAACATCCCTACCACCCCTCTCCCGCTCCATGTGTCTTTTTCAAAGATCAGGGTGGCCTGGATTGTCCTGCCTTCACCAGCAGGTCCCTCATCCCATCCTAGCTCAGAAAACTACCCAGACACCCACTGGGGGCCCCTTACCAGCATGGGGTTGGGCCCGGATGGGTAGTAGGACAGGGAGCCATCCTGCCCTGGGGCCCTAGGGGCCTGGAATAAGGACAGTCAGCACCCCCTTGCCCCACCAAAGATGGCCTTTCACCCTTTTACTGTCCCCTGTCCAAGGGCCCGAAGAGGTGTCAGAGAATCTATCAGAAAGCCTATCGGACATCAATACCAGGGTCAGGGGCCAGGGGTCAGGGGTTGGAAATCAGGGACCATCTTCTACATCCACATGGACCCTCTGAAACAAAACAATGCCAAACCATCACCCACCCCCAGCCATCCCTGTGCAGAAAAAACAGCCTTCCCTCCTTCCCTCCATCCATCCACCATCCGTTCATCATCCATCTATCATCCATCCACCCATCATCCATCATCCATTCCATCTATCCATCCACCCATCCTACCCATCCTTCCATCCATCATCCATCTATCATCCAACCATCCTTCCATCCAGCCATCCAGCCATCCTTCCACCCAGCCATCCTTCCATCCAGCCATCCTTTCATCCACCCATCCACCACTCACCCATTCATACATACGTATATGTATCCACCCATCCGTGCACCCACTGTTGGGCTCACAGGTAGGCTGGAGAAGGGAGAATGGTGCTCACCGCAGCTGCTGGGGTCCAACCTCAGCAAGGGAATGATGCTGTTATTGAGATGGCCTTTGGTACCAGATTCCAAGCCCACTCTGTCTCTTACTCCTGTTCAGCCTAGCGATTTGTTTTCCCAGAGATGATCTTTTGGGGGGCATAATTTCAGGGGGGCTCTGGTCACTCTTCAATTGCAAGTCACAGCAACCACAGTAGATACTACTCATTTGAAAGAGGAAAGGAAAGCAGGAGAAAGTAGAAGAGAAGGAAAAGAAGGGACAGAGTAGGAGAAATGCAAAGCCCATCACTTGCCTCTGGAGTACCCGGGGGGTGACACAGAGCAGGACTGGCAAACCACGCCCCTGTGAGCTAAAGCCAGCCCACCACCTGTTTTTGTAAATAAAGTTTTATTGGGACATGTGGCTGCTTCACTCTATGATGGCAGAGGTTGAGTAGTCACAACAGAGACTGTATGGTCCACAGAGTCCAAAATATAGCATGTCCCAAAAAATGCACACACACTTTGAATAATTATAAAGGCAGTGCTTATTAAAATGCATTTCGTTTTCAAAATTGAGCTACCAGCTGTTAAAGCGTGTATACATAAAGTATGTATACATTTTTGGGGACACCCTATATGTACTCTCCGGGCCCTTCACAGAAAGGTTTGTGAACTGCGCTTTAGGTAAAGGCAGCCTTCACCCCACCAGGGCACCCTGATCCACGGGGCACAGGCTGGGTTCCACCTGCTGCTCACCCGCTTGACTGGGAACCCTTGAGCAGTACACAACCTGCCCAGCCACACCACGGAAGAAAGGAGATGTCAACACTGCTTTCTCAAAGCCAGTTCTCAGCTCAAATGAGTCTGGGGGCAGTGGGTGGAGCTCCTGTTCTTTGGAAACCGCTCCCGGTCCCTCCTTGCACCCTGGCACGGGAGCAGAGGAGCCAAGGAGCGGGCTATGTTTACCAGATGATGCTTCCCGCATTCGCAGCAGCCTGGCATCGCTCCACCCCCAGCAACTGCCAGATTAAATGCATTACTTGACCATCTTCACCCGGCTCCCTTTGATGTTCCCTTCTCAAGCTTCAAAATACCTTTTGGAGGGAGATCAGACAGCATTAAACAGAATTACTAATTAATTAAGCAAAGTTAAATTTTAAACACTGTTTGTTGTGTTAGCCAAAAGCCTGAACAGAACAGACTTTTTTCCTCCACTGAGATCAAAGACAGTCTCTTCCTTCTCCCCTCCCCCAGTTTAAAAAAAAAGAGGGGTGGGGAGGAAGAGAGAGAGAAGAGGGTGCTTGAGGAACACTGGGACAGGGAGGAAATACCTGAATGTGGCAACTTTGATCCTGGTCTCGACTCCCATCCCCTACCTCACCCAGGGGCCCCGTGGGAGGAGGCACCCGGGCTCATTTGGGTCAGCAGGCTGGGAGAGCCATGGCCACTTTCTTGGGACTGTTTACCCTGGCAAATAGCAGTGACCCAGGGAGCAGGATGGCATAGCAGACCCAGCACGGGCCGTTGACAGCTGGCGCCACCCAGACAGCTCGAGAAGAAGAAGGGCTGTGAAATAAAACAGACTCGTCGGCCCGCACGCCACCCTCCTAGGCAGGATGAGCACCTCAGGGCTCTGCTCCCCGGGCTTGGGCAGAGTCATTTGGGGTCACTGGGAGGCTGGCTGTGAGAAGCAGGCTGTACACCGGTACAGCTCTAGGAGGCGCCGTGCCTTGCCTGTGTTCAGCAGTGTACATTTAGGATTGCCTATGACATTTTTTGGACAGATGGCGAAAGGTGTCTTGAGGAGGGGCCCCTTTTTCTAATTTGCACAAACATATTTGTTGCTAGCAGAGTGCTGTCTAAACTCATTCCATCAGCTAGCACTTTATTCTGTGCAGTCCTAGCTGGGATCTTCTGATGGCTTCACGGGGGCCGGCCACGTCCACACAGCCACGATGCCAGTTTCCTGAGGGCTGAGGCCCTGCTGGCTACTGGCCCAGATCTGCCCACAGTGGATGGCATGTGCCATACGTGCACAGAGCAGGCTGCCCACCATGGTGTGCTAACGGCACCAAATCCCACAGGTGGACACGGTAGACACGAGGAAGGCCACGTAACAAGCACACCACAGATTCCGGCTTGGCTGAGCCTGGGGAAGGGGATGGTTGAAAAGGGGTAGGTTACACCTGAATCCCGTACTTAGGCTAAAATCCATACCCTGAATGGTACCAGCGGATACCCGCTCACTTTAACACAATCCAGAAAGGTCTGGCTGATATTAAACTTTGGAAGAAGAGACAAATTTGAAACAGGGTTATAACTAAATCAGCCCCACCAAAGACCAGAAATGACCATAACACTCCAAGGCACCGCAGACATCTGTCTCGGCCCAGTTACCTGGCTCGCACTCGGTTAACACAGTGTCAGATTTAACACAGGCCAGCGCTTCCTTGCTGGAGTTTGGACACTCGCCCTAACACATCCACTGTCCTTTCTCAATGGTCCACGTACAGATTATCTGCCGCAAATATTTTCGTCTCGGGGTGGCTTGCCAGGATGTTTCTGACTCCCCAACCCCCGACAGCAGCTGTCAGAGGAAAGGCAGATGAATTTTAATATTAGCCTATGCCAAATATAATTAGGTGGGGTAATCTGCTGTGCGTAAAAAGAGAAAGGTATCGTGTGTACATTCCAGGCCAAATGGTTTCTTGCATTCTGTGCAGGAGGCTCTCCCTGGGGAGCGGGGGTCCCGGAGATGCACAGATCTCCACGGCTGTGGGTTGCACTGGGGACACCGGTAAAGTGGGTAAGAACATACACTGTTTCTTTAACACCCCTCAATAATGCCATGCAGAGCGTGCTACTGTCTGCATTTGACAAAAGAAGAGAGTGAGCTTAAAAAGCAAACTCGATCAGGCCATTTCCTTCTGAAAAGGATCTGCCCACTCGGGCCCCTCAGCCCGTCCCTCCACCGGAACTGCCTTTCACCTTTTGACCCTGCCATGCCCTCATGCGTGACCCCTGCCAAGAGCACTCTTTCTGTCTCTCCAACTCCTGCTCATCCTTCAGGTCTTCGGCTTAAGCCTCCCCACCTCCGAGAAGCATGCCCGCAGGCCCCGGGACTGGGGAGCCGTGCTACACCCTTATCACCATTACTCAGTTAACCGATCCTCCCGTGGCCTCAGTACATAGCACAGGGCCCATCACACTATGTGGAGTCAACGTCATCATCAAAATGAAGCAAGAGCAGCCGAACTAGGATCTGAACCCAGAAGGTGTAGGAACAGAACTAAAATCCTTCTTTCCTGACTCCTCGGCCACTCTCTGCACCCTGTCACACCAGTGACACCTGTTCCTGCCTGTTCTGCAACCATTCTCCTTCCGATCGCAGCATATGGACTTCCTCTGGTGGGCCTCGGCACCCCCATTTCAATCCATGTGGTTTACGGGGGCTGGTCCCCACTCCGGCTCAGGGGTACACTTGGTACCTAGACCCGACCCAGCTCATCCCATCCTGGTGGCCACTGTGGCTGGTCCCAGGTCAGCAGCAAAGGAGAGCTCCTGGCGAAGCAAATGAGCTGAGCGTCTGGGCCCCTCCATGCACAAGCCCCTTCCAACTTGGAACCAGCAGTGTGTGCACATGGTGTTTTTATGACATTTTCAAAATGAGGGATTTTATCCTTAATCGTTAAGACTGCTGTCTCTTTCCATTCTGACTTCCCATACTTCCCCGTGTCACGTGATATCAGAGCGACTTCTCTGGAATCCAGCTCAGGGGAGGCTGAGTTGAGGATGTTTATTTAGGTTTCTCAGGATATAGATCTAGTCCATAGTTACAAAAGAATCATGTATTCTTTCTCTTAAAGAAGGGCCCCCAGAAAGGGATGAGCTTTGGGTCCCACAAACCCTAGGCTCAGGTTGGCCAGTAAAGAGAGAATCAAACTTCTGCAAGAAGTAGTGAGATTTGGAGCCCTCTCCTGTAGTGGCTGAGCCCCTAGGATGTGAGCCCAGACCATCACCTTGGCCACCTTCGGGGAGGAGCCAACAGGGCAAAGGCGAGATGACAGAGAGGGACAGAGAGTGTGTGCAAGCATGTGGACGACGTGGCTGGAGCTCCCGCGTCCAGCCAGCCCTTTTCACCCAAGCTCTACCCTAGGATTTTTCAATTGCACCAAAGCTTTACCGAATTTGGGTAGAGTATCCAAAAGAACCAAAAGAATCCTGAATTAACAATCCATTACTTAGAGCCCCTGTCTTTCAGGAAAAACCACTGCCACTAAAACTAATTTAGCCAACACAGGACCCGCTAAGGTGGTTTCCGGTCGCTCCTACCAGTGTGTGACCACCCTTCCCGAGACCAGCAATGCCCCCCGGGTCTCCCCACCCTCCTGCCTCACACGATGCACTTTACTGTAAATAGATGTTATTTCAGTGCCAGTTGTGACTGAGGGGAAAGAGGAACGGAAAAAGGAGTGGGGTTTGGGGGGACCCTTCCCAACAAATAGCACCCTGGCCTTTTCTCTCATCGGAGCATCAAGATGATGAGCACTCGCTGTGAGGTTCAAACGGGACTGAGACGGAACATCTGTTCAGGGAGGGAGGGGAAAACACGGGGAGAGGGACAGGGAAGGGAAAAAAGCCTTCTTTGGGCTAAAAATATCATGTCCCTTCCACTCTCTCCCATCCCCGCCCAAGTTAAAACATGTGATGAAATCCAACTTTTAAAATCTAACCCCGAGCTACTTGAAACTATGAAAGCCTCCCCGGTATCTGACACCAGTCAGAGTTTCCACTGTGCGAGCAGAGCTTTTATGAGTAGCAGACTTGAGAGAAACTGCTGTCGCCGCTGAAACCCGGGCTTCCGGGGACTGCAGAGGAGTGGAGTCAGGCGACTGACTGGCAGGCCAGCGGGCCTGGCTCCGGCTCCGGCTCCGAACTGGGGGAGAGAAGCCCGTGGGTGCGGCCACCTGCCCCTGGGGTGGGGGGTGCTGCTGCTCTCCAGTGAGCTCCCCTTCCTCTCCGGCTCCCAGGGACCACAGCCAGCCCCTCCGATCGACCAGCCTTGCCCAGGGGTCACGGGGAACCTCAGTGTCTATGTCCCAAGAAGTCCTCTCTCCCCCTCTCCCTCCCTCCCTTGCCCCCCCTCTCTTTTGTTCTCTCCCTCCCCCCTCTCTGCTTCTCTCTTTCTCCCTTTCTCCCTCCTTCCCTCTCCCTCCCTGTTTCTCTGTGCCTCTGTCTATCATCTATCTATCTATCTATCTATCTATCTATCTATCTATCTATCTATCTATCTATCTATCATCTATCTATCTATCTATCATCTATCTATCTATCTATCTATCATCTATCTATCTATCTATCTATCTATCATCTATCTATCTATCTATCTATCTATCTATCTATCTATCTATCATCTATCATCTATCTATCATCTATCTATCTATCTATCATCTATCTATCTATCTATCTATCATCTATCTATCTATCTATCTATCTATCATCTATCTATCTATCTATCTATCTATCTATCTATCTATCTATCTACCATCTATCTATCCATCCATCCATCTGTCTCTCTCCCCCCATCTGCTCCCTGAACTCCCAGCTCAGTGACCACCTGCTTACTCAGCATCTCTACTTGGATGTCCAACAGGCATCTTGACTCCAACACATCCAAAAATCAAAGCCTTGACTGTCACCTGGGCAAACTTCCTCTTCAGAAGCGACAGCACCATTTTCTTAGCTCTGTAAGCTAGGAGTCTAAGGTGCACCCAGGACCCCTTCCTCTCCTTCACCCCCCCATCCCCACCCCCCCCGGCCCCTCCTCCCCAGCCACGCTGCTCCCCTATAGGCCAACACGTGCCCCCTGGCGACACTGCTGCCTTCACCTCCCCTCTGCACAGCCCCTCCCTCCCTCCGCCCGCCCAGCCTTCTCAGAAGCCAGTTATCTCGGTGAAATGGAAGTCAGGATCCGGCCCTCCCCTGCCTGCAGCCGGGCCAGCTTTCTCTTCCAAAAGCGTGAAGCCCAAGTGTACGGCTCCACCCTCGCCCACTGCCCCAGCTCCTGCCCCAGCCGCCTCCTCTCTGTTCTTTCCGGGACCCCACTTCTGCTCGCTCCTTCTGACTACTCTCCCCCCACATCCGCCCATGACTGGCTCCTCCCTGGAACCTGCATCTCAGCGACAATGTCACCTCCTCAGAGAGGCCTGTCACACTCAACCCTTCACCTGGTCTTACCCCTTCGCAGATTAAGTTTACTCCACCAGCAGAAACTCGCAGGCTCACTCCCGGTTTATTTATTCACGCCCTGCCTCCACCACGTGACTGCCCTGACCCTGACCTTGCTCATAGCTGACAAGCCAGGTCCGGCAGGGCCCCCCTCCTGCAGTGGGGGCTCGGTCAGTACTCACTGCATGAGGAGGGCTCCAGGCCTGATTTCTGTCCTCAATCGGCTGTGTGACTTTGGACAGGTTACATCCCCTCTCTGGTCTCAGCTTTCCAACTCCAAATGGAGGGGATGAAAAGGCCCTCCAAGGGTTCCTCAGCTCTGTGAAGAGCTGACACCTCACACCCCGGAGTCTGGATGGACTGGCCTGGGCCCCAGGGGATTACAGGGCCCAGCCTGGGTGGCCCAAGTCAGAGGGTCACCTGACTTCAGTGACTTCCTTGTACTGAATTCATTCTAGTGAGTATTTATTGAGCACTTGTGGCATGCCAGACCCTGGGCCATGCTCTGGGAGTAGGAGACAGAGATTCTATAGCACTAGAGAAGCTTTGAAAGTAGCCTTGTTTGATCTGGACGAGTAAATGACTATAACCACTGGCTGGCCCCTTGTGGAGAAAGATGGGCCCACAAAATGACACAAATCCCGACAGCTCACACACACTGGGCCAGCCAGGGCTGTTCTCTGGGCTTAGCAGATGAGCTCCTGTCTTCACAAGAGACCTGAGGAAGAAATGCTGATTGCCCCCAACGAAGAAACGAAAGCACAGAGAGGTTAAGTGGCTCACCCAAAGTCACACAGTGAGTCTCAGAAAGCCAGGCTGAAACGGGGGTCTGACCTGAGGGAGGAAGAAGGTACCTCTTGTGGCCTCAGCTGGGAGAGGCAATGTTCAGGGACAGTGCACATTTGGACAGGCCCCCAGGTCTCAGTCCCGACACCACTGCCCTGCTGGGCAGGACCAGCTGCTCCAGGCACATCTGTCCTTGGGGCAGGGGAAGCAGAGATGCCACAGGCCCTGCCAGGCCCAACCCAGGCTGGGAGGTGGGGAGCAGGAGGAAGCAGCTGTACCCCCAGGGAGAGGGGCGCTTAACAAGGGTGGTCTTGAGGGCTCCTTTCCGAGTGGGACCAGCATGCTAGACTGGGTTCTAGGAGTCAGCTTTCTACAGGAAATGCCAAGCGGACTGCACTCTGCCTCCCCTCACCCCCAAAGATGTTGGAAGACAAGAAACAGGCACTTGGGGATGTTGAGGGTCAGTGGGCACAGGCTGGAGGGTGAGAGGCAGAGGTGAGACAAGAGGCCGGGCAGGGCTGGGAGCAGCAGTAGGTGGGAAGGAGAGAGGAGACCCACTTATGGGTCTTTCCCTCTGACGGGCGCAGAGCAGCAGCTGTCACCTGAGCTGGGTCAGGAGGAGACCCCAGGCCCAGCACTTCCCGGAAGCTGCTCAGTGACGAGTCTGCCAACAGGCCTGGCACTGATTTTCACCTCAGGTCACAAGCCACAGTCTGTCCCACTGGGGAGGCTGGGAAGTCCGTGGGTGCTGGGGTGAGGCGTGGGGCTGACCTTGCCCTGGCCAGGTCAGCAGAGGGAGGGTTCCACTCCCCTGTTCCCCACTCCAGCCCCGTGCCCACCCCCGCCACGCCCAGCCAGCTCGGAGCTTGGGACTTCTGATGTTTACTGTTCTCCCCACAGTTCAAAAGGAGCTCAGCAGCCCTGCCCGCACAGCCCAGCCCTAATCCCCTTCCCTGTGCCCCCAGCTGGCCAGTTAAGACGGGTAAGACGCTGGATTAGGGCCGGCTTTACATAACAACGCAGGAGCTAAAGCCACGCTCTCCTGGGATGGCTAAAACACTTCTTTTTATCTTCACGCCTCAGATGGCCTTTTTTCCCCCCTTAAACAGCCCTCCAGCCCGCCAAGAGGCAATGAACTTGGCCAAGAGGAAGACAAAGAAGAGATTCAGGATTCAGCTTGCTCTCCCTGGCCGGCGCTCAGAGGGACACCCAGAGCCCCCACCCCCAGCCCCTCCAGGCCAGGTGGACGCTTCTCCAAGGCCAGGACTCACAGCACCTGTGCTCACCAGCCCAGCAAGTGGGGTGGCCTTCTGGTCACAGCCACATCCCCCATCCTGGGGTGGGCAACCAGAGAGCCACAGCTGGTCACTGGGCCCAGCCTTCTACCAGGCAGGCCAGGTACAAGCCAGAGCTGCCACTCTTACTGCTTTATTTACCTATTGTTTTCACTTTTTAATTCTGTCATTAGTCTTTCATTTCACAAGAGATATATGATTATGTTCTTGTAAAAGTTAAAACATTAATTACAGGTAACACGACAGTCCTCTTGGACCATTCCTTCCAGTTTGAGGCTTCTCCTCCTGTACTCAGGAGAGACTGTGTTTGCCTGCCTAGGCCTCTGGCTACACAACACACATATATGGCAGATGCACACATGAACAAGGAAACAGTAGTGTCTGGTGCCCTCTGCCACAGAAAAGATAACACGCTGTCTGTAACAGGATGTCTTCTGCAACCTGCTCTAGCCGCTTTACGTTGTATGCCTCTGAGTAAGCTTTTGTTGAAGAAAGGGGCTGGGCAACTTGACCACCGAAAACCTAGTCCAACCCCCAGATGGGAAACCGAAGCAGGTGAGGGGCTCCCAACCCCCTGCTCATCAATGGTGGCACCAACGTGCCTGAAAACCCTCCATGGCTGGCAAGGCGCCCAGACTGCCCTGGAAGCCTGACAAGCAGCTAGTGGGCTATGAGGTCAGACCAAGTGCCCCCAAATTCATGCCCTGTCCTAGACAGGAGCTGGGACCCTCGGGCACCTCCTAGGTGCCCAACATTGTAAGTACCGACCCCACTGCAGTTCATCCTCCCTGAAAAGTGCCCCCATCCTCTGAGCACCCACCAGTCCCCACTCACCATTACAGAGGGGGAGGGGGCCCTGAGAGAGGGACTGGGCCCAGATCCACAGCAGGTCACTGCCGGAGCTGGGAGGGAGCCTAATCGATGGGCTCCTGGGCCAGTGCCCCTTCTGCTATACTACATCAGGGCTTGTGCTGACCAAGGTCACCCCCCTTGTAGAGGGAGGTGGGTTCCATGGGCGGCCGTTTCCTGTCTGGCTGTAGGGGGAAAGACAACTCATTTGAAATCAGTTGCATGATTTCAGACTGGGCCTCAATGGGCAGAGAAGTGCCTCATTTTGGACATTAACCCAGGAGGAAATAAACAATGGGTAGCTGGAAAAACAGATGGAGAGACAGATGGGTGATAACTGGGGGGTTAAGTGGGTTAAGGGAAGAGCGATGGATGATGACTACATGGGCAGAGGATGGGTTACGGGTGGTGGGTGATGGATAAGGGCTGGCTGGTGGTGGCTGGGTGAGTGCTGGATGGGTGGGCTATGGGTGAGTCATGGGTTAGTGGCTGGGTGGGTGATGGGATGAGTGAGAGATGGGTGGATAGATACATAGATGAGTGGACAAGTGGGTGGTTGGATGGATAGTAAGCGAATGACAGGTGGAGAAGTGGATGTACCAGAGAATGAACTTGCTAGTAAGTTCCCATGTGAATGGGTAAATGAACAGATAAATGAAAAAAGTGTTAGATTAGTGTCTGGGGTCAACCTAAGTCCCAGGCCTACATCCTGCAGACCTTTATCTGACTCCCCAGATCTCCTCTAAGCACCAAATCCTGGCATCTGTCCATGGAGTCAGGGTGACCACTGAGACGTGGGGAGCCCCTGAGTGCAGCCACCAGATCCACAGGCCTCCACGGTCAAGGAAAACACCCACAGCCTGGACAAAGCTGTCTGTCCATGGGGCCTCCCCCTTGACTGAAGACCTGCTCTTGAGTGAGCAAAGCTCGCTACATACCTGGGTCCCCAGCCTGCCTCCTACACACTTGAATGACTCTCCTAAAACAGTGCTTCTCACAGTGCAGTGTGCATACAGGTCGCCTAGGAGCCCATGAAAGTGCAGACTGGACTCGCAGGCCTGAGGGTCTACCTTTATAACGGCTCTCAGGCCACATGTGGCCACAGTCCCCCTCGAGAACCTGCTGGGGCTGTCTGCTCTCCTCTCAAGGCCTAGATTCTCCCCAGAGACCCCTGGGCCCCCAGCTCTCCTGCCAGCTGCCTGTCCCTCCCCAGCACAGAGGGCCTCACTGCTGTAAGGAGGCATCAGTTCAGCAACTCTCTCCTGAGTCAGAGTAGAAAGTGGAAATGCAATCCCGTTTAGCAAACACCGGTAGGTGCCATTGTTCCTTGCACCAAGTCAGGAAGCCAGGCAGGGAAAGGCCCTCTTTGCTTTGCTACAAATGTGGAGCGAAAGGCTCAGAAAGGTCCCTTGCTTGGCCAGAGTCAAGTTAGTGTGCCAGTGGCAGCGGTGGCCCTCTCCTCTAGTGTCCTAATTCTTTCTTCAGCAGGGTGCTTCCCCTCGAAGAAAGAAGGTGTGGCCACTAAGAGGAGGGAGGTGAGGGCTGGCGGGTGGGTGTGCACACGCGTGTGCTCCAGGTGGGTGAATGAATGGAGAAATGGGAAACATAATCGCTATCGCAGGGAGTGCTCACTGCATGCCTGACACTGCGTGAGGGGCCCATGAGGAGCCACTGTGGTCACCTCCCCACGGAGCAGCTGAGGTCAAACAACCTGTCCAAGGCCCCACAGCTGACAGAGCAGGGCCGGCAGGTGAACCCACGTGGTCTGGCTCCACTCTGGGCCTAGACTATGGAAGCCACACTCCCCTCTTGCTCCTCAGCTCCCCCGTCCCCCACCCCGAGTCCTGCCCTCTACCTGGACTGCAGATTTTCTGGAGGGTCTGCAGGACATGTGGTAGACCAGATGGCCCCTTCCCCACTTCACTGCCCTCTGGGAAGAAAGCAATGGATTCTAGTACCTTCCAGTCGAAAGTCTTCCTCTTCATCCTCGCTGAGCGTTTCTCTGAAAACCTCACCCACGAGCTCCTGGAGGAAGACAAGACAGGGAGGGGTATGAAGGATATCTCGGGGTCAGGTAGGCACCTGGCACGGGGACAGAAAAGGTGGCGTTGCGAACATGTGCCTGGCTGGTCACGAGGAGGTAGGGACCCTGTTCTGACTGTTCTGGTGGGAATCCGGGCCCACCGAGGACAATCCCATCACACCTGAAGAACTGATCATCGCACTGCTGTTTAGGAAGTGATTTTCTCGGCCCGTAGCCCACCACAAAACAACACGGGACACACTGCTCCCTCAGAAAGAGAGTTCCACCCTCCACCCCAGGAAAAGACAAAGACCAGATCAGAAAATGCCCCTCATCTATCCCTCTGGGCAGACCAAGGAGCCTGCCCTGTGGGCTCAAGAAGAGATCTCAATGTGGATCCTTCCTCCATGGAGGCTGGCTGTCTAGGTGGTTCATAGAGGCCCGTGTGCCCCAGGGTGGGCTCCTACCACCCTTAACATAAACCCTAACTCCTCAGCATGACATTTAGGACCCTCTGTGCTCTGACTTCCATCACACCTCCCACATCTCCCGACACACACGCCTCCCTGCACATGCCTTGCCTGGTCCCCTCGCGTGGGTTAAAGGTGGCAAGTAGCTCATCCCAGAGGGCAGAGCTGCTCCCCCTCGGCTGGATCAGGCTGCCCCGAGGGGGCTGTCAGGCTGGCCCAGGGAGCTTGGTTAGTCCACAGGCTGGGAAATTTCTGGGATGTCCACAAAGGTCCCATCTCTCTGACCCCAGCCCAGCAGGATAACTCCAGACAAAAGGCTAAGGCTAGTTGTCAAACTATCTTCTGTATTTATTGGTTTTCTGCCAAGAAGAGTTCTGTGATCAAAAAAGATTATTTTAAACAAAGTTAAACAAAGTTCCTTACTATGGCAATGGACACTGTGAGTACCCAAATAATGTGGTATCTCGAACCTCGTTAGACTAGTTTTATTTTTCCAAAGCATGACGTGGGATTTGTGTTCCAAGGCACCCGCTTTGAGAAATGCTCCTTTATGTAGGAAGCAGTGAGTTTGGGAGGATTACACAGCCTTATCGCTCCCGATGCCCACAATTACACTGTGGCAGCACTTCTCCAACCACAAAATGGCAAGCGATAAAAAAGCCCAAACTCAGCAGCTATCACCAGCTACCCTTTCTGGAAGAAAAAATAAGTGAAAAGGGAAAGAAAAAGCACCCTCTCCTTGAAAAGCTGGGGGGATCCTGCTCCTCTGATGCTTAAAAGAAAACCCAGTGCACGTCTTAAGAGAAAAATTAAATTAAAATATTAAAATTGCTTTGTATAGTCCACCTGACCAATTGGACATAGCTGGGGGTAACTCTCCTATTTCATTTCATTTTGTTTTGTTTTAAAGATACGCAGCTAACGCTTGGGAATTCGGGGTTGGTCTTCTCTGTTCTCTTCTTTAAAATCGTTCAGGGCATTGCAGTCTTTTTCTCAAAGGTTGTTACAAGGTGGCCATTCAGACCCTAGGTGTCCCACCGATTCAAAACCAGGCCACATGATTCCTCAGTCCGGATGGCTCCCCTCCCCTCCTCCGCCAATTATTATAATCACCAAACATTTCCGGGGCTTGTAAACTGGCTGTTTGTGTTAACACAGCCAGAGTTGACGGGGGACCTGGGAAACAGTGACAGGAAAGGGACACACTCAGGTGGTATCATTAGGTGGCTGGCACGCCCCAGCAGCCAATTAGAGCCGATCTTTCATGCCAGGGGAAGACGGATGCCGCCTCCACAGAGAGGCTGGCAGGCGGTGGTACTTTGTCACAGGAGCCGGGGACTGTCTTCAAGGGAACCACAGACCTCTGCATGCTGAGGTCCTCCGGAGTGCGGGGCTCGGTGCTGACCCCAGCCGCCACCCTGACCGCTCCCTGCATGGCCGACGGGATCTGCGAGACAAAGACTCTGGAGCACGCGTGTCTTTTAGTGGCACACTTGGAGGAGCTGAAAGACTCCAGGTGTCACCACCAACAAAGCAGTTGTCTGGGACCCTGTAACAATGCCTTGCGAGGTGTAGAACGCACCCACAGCATCCTCTGATGATGGCTTCAATGCTCTCTGAGAACTGTCTGCTGGGAGGACCATGCTCTCTGATGTATTAAAGCCTCTAGAGTTCTGGCAAGTTCTTCCTGCTAAACCACGCTCTGCTCTGTATAACACTTCGAAAGCTCCTCAGCGCCATGGTCTGCTGACACACTGCAGATACTCAACTACGGCAAAAACTCATCTCATCCACTGAGCCAGATGGCCCAGGGAAGTGCAGTGCAGTCCCCGTGGTCCTCAGTCTGCCTACCTATTAAATGGGCACAGTGATAAGCCTCAACAATAATATGACAGCTGACAATGCCTGTGCATTTCTTATGTGCCAGACACCGTGCTAGGCACCTTATAGAGAGAGTAAGTCTTTTAAGCATCACAATGGCCCGCTTCTTTCCATCTCTCAAGGAATAAATGCGCTTAAAAATGATTTGCAAATTATGAAGTGACAGGTATAATTGATACTAGATTTTTTCCTACAAAGAAAGTGCCCTCTGCCCTCAAGGAGCATATGAGACCGGAAAATAATGGCAGCCACTCACACCTCTTACCAAGTGCAAAGACCCCTCCCCAGAACCTCCATATCAAGGGGTTCCCACTGGCCCTGTGTTTAAATGAGGAGGAGGCTCCAAGAGGCCTGGTGCCTGGCTCTGGAGCACCAGCCGACGAGGGGCAGGGCCACGACTCAAGCCAGCTCCTTTGATGCCCCACCGGAGCATGTACAGTGAAATCAGGGCTCCTGTGGGCACAGGGACAGAGGTGGCTCAGAGCCCTGGCACTTGCCAGGGACCAAGAATCACACTTAAAGAAGTGCAAGAAAATCAGCCCAGCCAGCAGCTCCTGTGGGTCAGTGGCCAAGTAGACCCATCTGTCCAAAGGGTCTCAAAGGTCCACATAGCCTTTACCCATGAGGTACGGGACACGACAGAGCCCTGGGCGAGAGCCCTGCATGCAAGGTCCCCTGCCAGGTCCTCAGGACCACAGTGCAGGAAGGCACTCGGGCCTCTTGCCAGAAAGGAGCCCTACTGGGAGCCACGGTGCAGGAGGTGCAGGGCATGGAACTGGAGTTGGTGAGACCACAGTTCAAATCCCATTTCTGCCTGGCACAAGCTGGGCCCTCTGGGTGAAGGAACTTTATCTCAATGTGTGCACAGGGAGGACAGCCCTCACGATGTCTTGGGTGTGTGTGAGGATGACGTAAGCCACTGAATATCAAGTGCTCAGCACTGTGCCTGATACCATGCCTGGGGCCCAAGAGGTCAGTGGTTATTGCTTATTACTCCTACGCTTATTGTCAGATGGCCACCAGACCATTCCTGGGAGAAGCGGAAAGGCTCGCCAGAGCCAAGGCACCCACGGTCACCTAGAAACGCGCTCCCAGCCTGGCACACTCGTCTTCTTTTTTTAATATATATGTTTTTTATTAATCCTCACCAGAAGATATTTTTTCCATTGCTTTTCAGAGAGTGGGAGAGAGGGAAGAAGGGAGAGAGGGAGGGAGGGGGGAGAAACACTGATGTGAGAGAGAAACACTTCGATTGGTTGCCTCCCACATGTGCCCAGACCAGGGATGGGAAGCAAACCCACAACCCAAGTACGTGCCCTTGACCGGGAATCGAACCCTCAACGCTTTGGTGTGCAGGCCAATGCTCTAACCACGGAGCCACACCAGCCAGGGCCTGGCACGCTCTTCATAGGGCTTCGCATTTAGTCCTCATGGCAATCCTTTGATCTAGTACCATTACTGTCCCCACTTTACAGATGAGAAAACTAAGGCACAGGGGTTAATGACTCGCCCAAGGTCACTCAACCAGTGCCAGAGCCAGGACTGAAGGCGAGCCATCTGGCTCCAGAGCCCACACCCTTCACCACCACCCCGTAAGAAGCCATCACTTTGCCCACCCCCTGCTCCCAGGTCCCCTGGACAGTGGGCCTCAGCCTCTGCTCCAAGTTCTCCTCAAAGGCCTCCTGGATCCCCAGACCTCCTGACCCACCAGCCTGGTACCAGGCTGTCCCCTGCCCAATGGCCAGGCTTGGTGGCCTCTCAGGCCCCAGGGCTAAGACCTATCTCCCTCCAGAATCCCAGCACTGCCCTCCTCTGCCCCACAGGGGCCCCAGGAAGAGACGCCAGCTCCTCTGGGCGCCCTGTGCAGCCAGCACCAGCCGGAGCCCAGAATCGCAGGCACAGTGCCTTATAAGGCCTCCGGGGACAGGAAACCACATCAAAGCAGGGCCTTGGGGAGCGGGCTGGAGTTCAGTTGGGGTTTTTCCTCTTTGTCTCTGCGACTTCATACTCCTGAGCTTAATATCTTCCCCCGCCGCCTGCCCCAGCAGTTCTCTGTCAATCTTTCTGTGCTCTAAGAGCTAACAGATGTTGGTGCCACGGGTTTCAAAGGAAACTCCTGGTACCCACAGAACCCAGTACAACTTAGAGATCCCAGGAATGCACAGGGCTGGGATCGGCCAGCCAGGGAAGCAAAGGCTGGGAGGCAGGACCCGGCCACCCCGAAACCCTTCCATCTAAGCAGTCTGCCCTGGAGCTGCCCCAGGAAATTCCTGGCGAGCTCTCCTCTCCCAGCACACTGTACAAAGCAGCCTGGCCTGCATCCTGGGGAGCCCGCGCCACTGCGGGCAGGCCTTGCTGAGAGACGCCTTCCCCGCACCCTGGGGACTGCAGCCTTACACACTTTCTGGACTTGAGGGACTGCGTATCAGAAAGGTGGAAGGCGGGTGGGTAGTGGGAAGGCAGTGGCATGGCAGAGCTTAACAGGAAGGGCTTCGCCCGGGGCCTGAACCTGGGGTCACTACATTCCCTTCCTCCGAGCCCCAGGCCCTGCACCCTCCAGGGTGCAGAGAACCTCCAAAGATGGCTTTGCAGCAGAAGCCACAAGCAGTGTGGGCCAGCAAAGTCTACTCCTGGGCTGTCCCCCCAGCAAGCAGTCAGCATCCACACACCTGTGTCCCAACTACCCCCAGAACCCGGTCTCACCAGGGCTGCCACACTTGTCCTCACATTGCTACTCTCTCTCTTTCTCTCAAACCTACCATTGCCATATGCAATAAGACCAGTGCAATCATATGTGTGAGGTCCTAGTGGGGGCGGGTTAAAAAATAATGCTGCCCGGCCGGGCGTGGCTCAGTGGTTAAGCATCGACCTGGGATCCAGGCAATCAGGGTTAGATTCCCGGTCAGAGCACATGCCCAGGTTGCGGGCTCGATCAATGACTCTCTCATCATTGATGTTTCTATCTCTCTCTCCCTCTCCTTTCCTCTCTCTGAAATCAATAAAGACATATTTTAAAAAAATAAAATAAAATAATGCTTATTTTTTAACAGATACAGAACCATTAAACCAGGAGTTGTCCCCACTTACCCCATGCCCCATCTCCCCACAGAATGTGGCTCATGCTTTGGGAACTACGAGCTTAAAGAGCCCAGTGTTGAGGTCCTCTCCCCCCACCCCCACCCTGAGCCACCAGGCTGGTTCCAACAGGTGGGAAGGGCAAGCACCTGGTAAGGAGGAGTGAAAGAAGGTGCTCACAGCCCCACAAGCGTTCCCCCTCCCCGACTGCAGGACTTCCTCAAAAGCTCCTGTTTCCACAATGTGATTTCTGGGCATGGAGAAAATTGGCTAAGGCCAACAGAAAACTTGGGCATTACCCAGAATCTTCCAACCTTTGTGATTCTAGGCTGAGATGACCTAACACAAGGCAGACTGTCCAGGGCTGGGCAGCCCCTGGGGCTTTGCGAGTCCATTATTGGCTTCCCTGGGATTTTCCCTACTAGCGATCAAAAGAGTGTTTATGGTGGAAACCAGGGTGTGATGGGCTTGCGGGGTGAGGGAGTAACCGAGGTGATGAATACAGAGGACTCAGTGATGACAGTAAGCAGCATTTCTGTCGTGAGGGCCTGGCCTGTGCCAAGGGCTCTGCTCAGCACCTGAGGTACGTTACTAAACTCTCCAGCAACCCGGGGAGCTGGTGCTTCACCCCAAGGAAACCGAGGCTTGGAGAAGGGAGGTGACTGGCCTGAGGGTCTGATGTTAAGCCCTGGCTCCTCCGCCCTATACTGTGTGACCCCGCACAAATGATTCCACCTGTCTGTACCTCAGTTTCCTCACCTGAATGTGGAAACAACAGCACCGTGGTACAGCTGGCACAGGGGAATGAGCGCTACGGTGAGGCCCTCCACACGCTGCCAGCTGGCCAGCAGGTCATAAATGGAGCGGCTACTTCTCTCCGACATCTGTCATTCTCTGCCTTCCTGTCCTCTCATCTACCCCACTGTGCTCAGGGATGCCGTACACCTGGTCACAGGTGGGCCCTGTGAGGCCTCAAGTGACATCTCCAGCGCCGACTGCACTCAGCTGCCCTCCTGCCCGGCCACTGACCCCGCCGTGCCACTGCCTGCCACACAGATGACCCCACCAGCCCATGACCCAGCACACCGCTGACCCCACCACGCCACTGCCTGCCACACAGCTGGCGCGCCACACGGCTGACCTGCCCAGCACTGGCCTACCACACCGCACAGCCGAGTGCCGATAACGGGAGAGGCCAAAGGCGCTGTGATGTGGCTCTGATCTTCGAGCAGCTGGAACTGCTTCTGCCAGCAGCTCCTGGCCCCGGGACAGGCGCTGGCTCTGCTGCCAGGGTCCAGCGCGCGTGCCCTGCTGAGCAGGGTGGCTATGAGCCAGGCTGCTTATGACAGGCAGGGCTGTCATCTGTCGAGCAAAGAACGGCGTCCCCACAGACCACGGCCACCTCACTGTGAAGAAAGGGTGTGCGCCCCTGTCTGGAGCACAAGCCAGCCCCATCGGGGGCTCCATGCAGCCTGGAACCCCTGGAGAATGCGGGGTTGGGGCTTCTTGTTTCTCCCAATTAAACAGGTGGAACAAGATCCTCTCATTTCTACATCCCAGGAGTCCTCGCTTTCAGGAGAGGACAAGAGGGCAATGGTCTGGGCTAGACTCTGGACCCCTCCTGCTGTGTGTGCACACTCACACTCACTCATGCAACACACACACACATAACGCTCTCACACAGACAACACACATGTAACGCACAACATGCAGCACACGCAACACACACATAACAACGCACTGCATATAACACGATACACATATAACACAACATGCAACACAACATGCATATAACACACAACACACGCACCATATAACACACAACACACATATAACAGACTCATACAACACATACACTATACACATATACAACATACATGTAACACACATAGACTCATTCACTCTCACATACATATACTTTCACACAACACACATGCGACATACACATATACAACATGCACATAACATGCAACACACATAACACACACAACACATACACTACACACACACAACACATACACTACACACATATACAACATACACATAACACACACTCTCACACACACAGAGTCCACCCCATCTGGCCCCCAAGCTCTTGCAGAAATCATCTTCCTGCCCCTCTGGTCCTAGTCCTTGCTTTGGGGGCCTTGGGGACCTCCACCATTCCTCTCACAGGCTGGACCACCTGCCGGGGCCTCCAAACCCTTGCCTGCCTGCATTGCTTCCTCTGCCTGGAGCACCTTCCCCCTTGCTAGCCATGAGGTCTATCCCTCCCCTGCACCAGTGACTGCTGACACCCAGCCTCCCTGCAACAGCCGAGTTTGGGCAGAATCAAAGGTCCCTCTGGGCTCCCAGAGAGCTCAGTCTATTCGGTATATTAGCTGTTTGGGTGTCACCAGCTCTGTGCCTATAAATCTGTGTCCACATCTGTAAGATGAGCCTGTGACACAGAAGTGCCTTGAGGGTCACATAAGAATGGGACATGAAAGAACAGAAAAGGTAATGGCTCTGCTCTGAGTGAGCCTCCGAGGGTCCCAGGGGCTGTCAGGTGGGATAGCAGGTGAGGAGTAGTCCAGAGTCAGATCCCCTGGCTAATAAACAAAAGAGACACATTTCCCAGAACTCTCTGGAAGGATATGCTAGACTTTCATCATAGTGGCTGCCCTTGGGGAATGGGATTTGGGAGCTATCTCCTCGCTGTCCAGCTTTCAGAACTATTTGGATTTGTGGTGTTGCGTGTCTTCTCTCCCTCAATAGTTTTATACTAAAAAGAAATTAAGCTTTTTAAGCGGCTGCTCCATGGAGAATGACACAGCATCATTGCCTGCCCCCCACAAGCACCAAGCTATTCCAGGGTGTCTCAAGCCCGTGTGCAATCTGAGTCGTGCAGCCCCAGACCCGTCCTCCCCATTTCTTGCCCATATCCACCAGGGCAGTTCCCTCCTTCCTGCTGCTCAGGCCAGAAACCCAGGGGTTATTTTGCAGCTTCTTTCAACCTCCCCACCCCTGCGCGTTCACCCCACCGTGAATCTGGTCGGTTGGCTCTGCGTTCACAATGTCCCTGAGGCCAGCAAGGGCTCACCTCCTCACCTACCACAGACTCCCGGCCATAGAGTCTGTCCTCTCTCACTTGGACAGTGGCAGTCGGTTCCTGTTCTCTGCCCCCCATCCTCTCCTATTCTCCAAAGTCCTATTAATGTCCTACAAAGACCCACCATCTGTCTCCCCATCCCCTCTCTGCCCTCCTCTCTCCCCCTGGCATGCTCCCACCTCAGGCCCTCTGCACGGCCCTTTCCTCTGCCCGGAGTTCCTCCCCCTCCCTCCCCTACTACGGGGTGGGCTCAGTCACCTGCTCCCAGGGTGAGGTCTTCCAAACCCCTCTATTTGAAATTGTAGGCTCGGCCTTAGTTTTCCCTGGGCACTGACTGCCATCTGACACACCCCATATCCATGACCATGGAGGAGGCACTCAACCAATATGTGCTGAACAACTACATGCGGCTCTATACTTACTGACTTGGAGAAACATTCCTCATGTTTTCCTGAAAGAGAAAGCAGTTGCCAAAGGGCAGGGAGAACTCGACAGCATCGGCTACATTCTCTACGTGCATTTCCAGGCAGCCAGAGGCGCTGGGCAGACTGCACAAAATGTTCCCAGAGGTCGTGCCTGGGCACTGGGCTCAAGGTCGTCAAACTGCTTGACATGAGCATGCATGATCACTTCTACAATCAGAAATAACAGCAAAGCATCCTGGAGAAGGCACGAGAGCAAACAGAAACCAGCCCAAGTTGTCCTAGAAGGACTCGCACACAGAAGTCGGCGGGGAGGGTCATGGTGGTGAGGTTTGCAACTTTCCAGTGAAAGAGGCGATTTTCTGAATCCAGCTGGGAAGGAAGGTGGAGGCAATGGGCTTCTCCACCCCCAGACCCCACTGCCCCCTCCCACAGAGACCCTGTGCACACGAACCATGAAGAGACCACGGCCAGAAACCACCTGCCTCTCACCGCTCTTGGCTGTGCACGCATAGGGAGCCAGGGGGCTGGCAAGACCCTTTTTTGTGGTCATGTAATGCAGACAAGGCCTTGATTCCAGAAATGGCATCAGGCCAGCTGAGCTGTCCCTGGGAGCAGGGGAGGATGGCAGCTCTCTCCTCCCCACCCCAACAGCTGCACACCACATTCAACTCTGAGGCAAGCAAAGACCTAAAAAAAATATTTTGTATGAAAAGGGACCCCAGTCACCACAGAGTGGTCCCTGGGAAGTCACAGAGGTCTAAGAGATGCTAGATGACCAGCATCCAAGGTCTGAGGACGCTCTTGGGCCTAGGGACAAGAAGGCATTCATGGCAGTGACTCCACCCCTCACACCCACACTGTGTCCCACTGCACTCCTTGCGTCACCTGATCACCCAACAACCCTAAGAGGTCAACAAGGGAACAATCAGCCCTTTTACAGATGAGGAGACTGAGGCTCTGCAAGGGGAGGCAAGAACAAGGTGCAGTTGGGATGTGACACCTGTGTCCCAGGATGTCAGGCCCAGACCAGAGCCCTTTTCTAGAGGCTCTGACCTGTGGGAGGTCCAAACCCCTCTGAGAATTTCTCCCCCAGAAAAATGTCAAGGGAATAAAACTGCACATTGACCTTTTTTGTGAACTTTAGGTTAAGAACCTCTCAGAGCACAGATGAGGAAACTAAGGCCTCAAAAACGGACAGGGCTTGGCCACGGTCACAGAGCCAAAGAGTGGCAGAGCCACAATTAGAATCAGGAACACCCAAACCAGTCTGAAAAAGATCAGTCCCCACAGGGGCAGGAAGTAAGGACTGGAGCCCCTCAATTCCACCAAAGTTGGGATGCTCTGAGTCAGCCAGCTCACACCCTCAGGCCCAGTTCCCACAAGCTTTGGTTCATGTAGACTGGGGAAGGTCCTGGGCTCTTCTCTGAAAGACTGCTCCAGACTCTGAAGATAATTTGCATTAGAAACCCCCTGGAGGGGTTCACAGCATGCAACTCCTCCCAACTTATCCAGGCCCTTTGATGGTGGCTCACCCCTCAGTCCGGGTGTCCCCACCAGCAGCCCACACGTATGAGGTTTCTTCAGGACATCCCTAGGGCTTTGTCTGCAGATTCAGAGGAACTTAAGCCCTCCCACCCCACCCCCACTGTCCCCAGGTGGCCCTGACTCCAGTGACTGCCTGGCGCAGAACAGGAGCCCAGCTTCCTTGCCTCCAGGAGGCACCACTTGGAGGCACAAGTTCTACTCCAGAGCTCCCTGCAGGGTCAGGCGGAAGCCAAGACTTTGCTGGAAATTCCACCTAAGACTTTGCTGGAAATTGCACCTTGCTGGCCTTCTTTCCCACTCTGCCCCTCTTCCTCCCCTCCCCACTAGTCTGCCCGGGGAGCTGCCCCACATGGATCACCTGCACACCTGCCTAGGACCCTCATTTGCAGGCTCTGCTTCCGGGGTACCTGACGGTCTCTACTCAACCACCCAGCTCTCTGCTCAACCACCCACCTTGCTCAACCACCCAGCTCTCTACTCAACCAAACACTCTCTACTCAACCACCCAGCTCTCTACTCAACCACCCAGTTCTCTGCTCAACCACCCAGCTCTCTGCTCAACCAGACACTCTCTACTCAACTGCCCAGCTCTCTGCTCAACCACCCAGCTCTCTACTCAACCACCCAGTTCTCTGCTCAACCACCCAGCTCTCTACTCAACCAGACACTCTCTACTCAACCAGACACTCTCTACTCAACCACCCAGCTCTCTACTCAACCACCCAGCTCACTGCTCAACCAGACAGCTCTCTGTTCAACCAGACACTCTCTACTCAACCGCCCAGCTCTCTACTCAACTACCCAGCTCGCTGCTCAACCACCCAGCTCTCTACCACTGGTCGTTGGAGGAAGCCTGACATATTTGGTGAATTCATAGGGAGCAGATAGGCTGGTGGACAGCAAGCTGGTTAGTCACAGACAAAGACATCTGTCACCCCATAGCCAGTCCAGCTAGGTGAGGGGCCAGGGACCCTGATGTCCTAACTGGCAGGCTGGTGGAGATGAGACATTTTCTCTCACCCACCACTCACCCTGCCCCCACTTCATGAATGCCTCTCCCTAACCCTAGGGCCTAACTCAAGTACCAGAAGCCCATTCTGAGTTCCTCACCCCCCCCCAGGGACTTCTTTTACCAAATACCCATAGTTCTTAGGGCTGACTTCACAGACTGTACCTTCAGGAAGGATCAAGATTCAAGAAAAGCTCTTGGTCCCTCTCTTCGCCTCCGCAGTACACATCTGTGATTTGGAAACACACACCCCACCCCCCTTGCATCCATCCCTCCTTCTCCTGGTAAGACCTTGGCCTTCCTTGGAGGGCCACCCTCCAGAAGCTCACCAGACTTCACAAATAAAAACACAGGAAACTCAGTTACATCTGGATCTCAGATTCAATCACTGTTTAGGATAAATATGTCCCAGACAGTATTGGGGGTATACCTTTATAAAAATTGTTCTTCACCTGAAACTCACACTTAACTGAGTGTCCTGTATTTTATCTGGAAACCCCACCACTACCACTTTCACCCATAAGGTGTGGACAGGGTTGATTTCTCCCCCAACCACAGGGTGGATACATGACCCAAGTCTGACTCATGAAAACTCTGCACATCCCTGGCCACAAGGCTGGGCACCTGACCCAAGCTGGGCCAAAGAGATGCGACTCTAAGACATCTGTTCTCTTCTGCTGACAGGAATGAGATGTGAGGATGGGAATCTGACACAAGAGAACATTTTACCTCTTTACAGGGAGATACTAAGAAAAAAAGCCAACACAGAGGAAAACAGATCCAGGAGGGGAAGCAATAGAAAATGGGCTCTGACAACTGTCTGAGCACCTGGATCCAACTATACCTGAAGCCAGTATTTCTCTGGACTTTTCAGTTAAAAGAACCACTGAATTGTCCCCTTTGTTTAAGCCAGTTTGAGCTTGTTTTCTGTTATTAACCGATGAATGAGTCCTGCTCGATCCCTGCAACTGCCCAACTCCACCTTCCCCCATGATTAATGCCTTCCATTCTGTCTCCCCTCCACTCTTCCCACCCCTGCCCTCTGCCCACAATGCTCCCCCGACTTTCTCCTTCTATGTACTTCCTAATAATACCTACTCCCAGCCTCAGCTGTAAGGTCCCCTCTTGGAGAAGCCACCCTGGGTCCCCAGACTCAGTACGGCCCCGGCTGTCTGTGATGCCCCACTGTAGTCCTCGGCGCTCTGTATTATTATTACTTATGGGTCGCCAGTCTCCCCGACATGCGTGGAAAAACTCATTGAGGAGGCCCCACGGAGCTGGCACAGTGTCTGAACACAAAGAGCAGCCAAAAAGCAAACGGCTACCCCTCCTTTTCCTCCTCCCGGCAGGCCCTGTGTTTTCTCTGTGTTGATAAAAACATCCTGGGTGAGCTGTCAAGCAGAGACCAGGAATCAGAGTCAGGGGGCCTGGGCAGAGGGAAGACCGCCCTTGGCAGACCAGGACATGCTGATAATGTTCTCAGAGCTAGTGACTCTGGGGACAGCAACCCCAAGAGGCCCCACCCAGCTCGGAGGCAATGCACTGGCCCTGTGATGGCTTCCATTGATCTAGGGCCAACACGGACTGGACCTGAGCCGGTTGTCTGTTCCAGAATCCAGCCCTGGCTCCTGCTCAAAACACAGGCCTGGTGTCTCCTGCAGCCTCAGCCAGCTCTGTCCTCAGCAGCAGCCAAGCCACTGCCCAGAATGCAAATTGGACAGGTGCAAAAGGCCTCTCCAACCTGAGACCCAGGCTGTGATATGCCACACACAGCCCAGGTTCTTCCACTCGTGAGCAGACAGCGGCCCCTTGGGTTGCTCGACACTGTCCCACACAGCTCCCTGGCCTACCCCCAGGCAACCTCCATGCCTGACTTCTTGGTTCAGCCAGAGGAACCTGAAAAGCACTTTGCCACCCAAGCTCCTCGGCTCACACCCCAGTCCAGATGGCACACTCCTTTATTTTCACAGGATCCCTCCCTGATCTGCAGTCCTCAGTAGCTCCCTATTTTCAACCAACTCAAATCCCTCCGTAGTCTTGCCCTACTTCCCAGTCTTGTTCATGGGAGACATGTGGTTATGGTGAGGGAAAAATGCTAGCCTGGGAACCTCGCATTATACCTGTTTCCCCACCTGGAAAAAGGGAGGAGGCAGGGAAAAAAGGTGTCTCCAAAGGCTTTCTTGCTCCAACAGTCCCTGATTCTATGGACTCGTGATGAGGTCAGTTCAGCCAGGCCCTTACCTCCATCATTCTGCTACCTCAGGCCACCCTTAAGGGCCACCGCCCATTCACAGAACCAGGAGTCAGTCTCTCAGGACTGCCTGGAGTAGAAGTGCTGTGGGAGCAGGAAGGTAATTTGTGGATCTAAATGTATCCCCCACCCAGACTTGGGATCAGCCTCGCACCTTGCTCTCTTGGTCCCAAAGTGCTAGCCCAGGGCACTGCACTGACCATAGAGAGACAAGCAGCTCAGACTCAGAAACAACGCACCTACACCTGCGTGGGTGAGAAATAGCTCACCTACACCTGCGTGGGTAAGAAACAGCACACCTGCACCTGCGTGGGTGAGAAACAGCGCACCTACACCTGCGTGGGTGAGAAACAGCGCACCTGCACCTGCACCTGCGTGGGTGAGAAACAGCACACCTGCACCTGGTTGGGGGGGAAACAGCGCACCTACACCTGCGTGGGTGAGAAACAGCGCACCTGCACCTGCGTGGGTGAGAAACAGTGCACCTGCACCTGCGTGGGTGAGAAACAGCGCACCTACACCTGCGTGGGTGAGAAACAGCGCACCTGCACCTGCACCTGCACCTGCATGGGTGAGAAACAGAGCACCTGCACCTACACCTACGTGGGTGAGAAACAGCGCACCTGCACCTACGTGGGTGAGAAACAGCGCACCTGCGTGGGTGAGAAACAGCACACCTGCACCTGTGTGGGTGAGAAACAGCGCACCTGCACCTGCGTGGGTGAGAAACAGTGCACCTGCACCTGCGTGGGTGAGAAACAGCGCACCTACACCTGCGTGGGTGAGAAACAGCGCACCTGCACCTGCACCTGCATGGGTGAGAAACAGAGCACCTGCACCTACACCTACGTGGGTGAGAAACAGTGCACCTGCACCTACGTGGGTGAGAAACAGCGCACCTGCGTGGGTGAGAAACAGCGCACCTGCACCTGCGTGGGTGAGAAACAGCGCACCTGCACCTGCGTGGGTGAGAAACAGCGCACATGCACCTTTGTGGAATGAAGTGCAAACACATACCTTCAAGAAATACGCAGGAAGGACCCCAGCAGCCCTAATTTTACAGTAGGTCAAGTGCTAACGGCCTTGAGCTCATAGTGGAGCCACAAGCCAGCAGCATCACCGAGTGGCATGGAGCCCAGAGTCTGCCCCTAGACTGCCTGGGGTTTGGGTCTTGGCTCTGTCACCTACCAGCTGTGTGATGCTGGGCAAGGTGTTAAACTTCCCTCTGCCTCAGTTTCCTCCTTTGTAGCAACAGGAAATAATATTTACCTCATGGAGTTGCTGTGATGATTAAACTAGGTGATATTTGCAAAGCACTTAGAACAGTGCCTTGGCTCGTCGGAAGCTCTATAGGAATGTATGTACAATAAATAAAAATCAAGGTGAATGAAAAGTACATAAAGATGCCCTTGTAACAGAAAAACAGAAGGACCCCCGGCCCCAAAAGTGATGACAGCTTGTGAATGTCTCTAGCATCTGCTGGTTTGACATGCAGGAGGCATGAATGTGTGTGGGTGTTTCTGCCTTTCCCACTGGGTGCCTGCCAGGCCTGCAAGAGGGTGGCTGTGACCGTGGGCAGAAATAGCAGCTCCACATGTGAACTGACCACTCCAGACACTTATCCAGAGCGTGAGGACAGTCACAGCACCATAGAGCCAGGCCCACACTGGGTGCCGAGTCTGATAAGCACACACACAATGGACATAAGCATCCTCACCATACACAGGAATGGTGGCCTCCTGGACCTGTTCGTTAAATAGCCAAAGACACAATGAAACACTCAATGTAATGGGCTCAGCACGCCTGAGCACATGGAAGACTCTAGATAAATGGTAGCTATTACCACTGTCACTCTGGCTGCTATTGTTTTTACTACTATTACAGATTCTAATTGAAGAGAAGAGAGAAATCAAGGCAGACACACTGTGCAGCCAGGGTGGGGGGACTGAGGCACAGAGCAAGGGATGGGGGCCTGCTGGGGGAAGAGGGGCGGAGCAGCGCTCGGAGGACGGGAGGCCCTGCCTAAGTCGAGGCTGCTTGGCAGCTGGATCTTGGAGGCAGCGAGGCCTCTGGAGAGCCAGCCCCACAGGCCTCAGAAGTCAGGCCAGCTTTCAGTTCCCGGCATCCAGGCCCCAAGTCCCCAATTGGGCCCACTGCCCAGGGTGCTCCGCAGCTTCCAGGGCCGGGGGTGTGCATCCAAAGCAGCTTCATCTCAGATGCGGGCCCAGATTCCTTGGCCAACAGGGGCCATGTCTCCAGAAGATGACAGAGCCCAGCTGCTGGGCGCCTTCTCCGGCACTCCCGCCACAGCCCCGTCCAGCTCCCGCGCAGACCAGGCTGAAACTGCCAGCATCCCAGCCCTGGGCCCAGCCACGTATTTGGTACAAATGCCAGCAAGGGACTTTGGCCATGCCTCTGGGCTCCTCAGTGTCTGAATGGTGGCAGGCACCACATGGTCCAAATCTGAACCTAATGACAGGTTTCCCTACCCTGGAACAAAACCCCTTTAAAAGGCCAAGTTTTGAGGGGAAAGGAACAAAAATGAACCCACCTCCCAAATGCAGCAGCGTTCTTGACCCTTCAGGGGAGCCAGGGAAGACTCCACCACAGGGCCCCCCAGCAGTCCTGGGACTTCCTCAGGGGGCTCTGTGCATCCAGCCCATGGGCACCTGGGCCAACGTCTGGACCCTAGGTTGGGTGTCAGCAACTTGTTCCCATCTACAGACGATAGCCCAGAGCCCTTGGGACTATGGGGGCTGCAAGATGGGGCTGTAGTGTCACGAGACCCCTGTTGCCCACAGTCGGGGGAGATGGAGTCGGTGGGGACACCCTAGCTGGAAGAGACCCATCATTTATCCATAGAGGCCAAGGAACAGACACCAACCAGTGCCAGTAGCTACCAATGACCATGTGCCTGCGACCCAGGGTTGCTTATAAGTAAGCTGATCGTTATAATTGCTGACATCTTCCAAGTGCCTATTCTGTGCCAGGCACTGTGCCACATGCTTCACACTTGTCTTCTTTTGATTACCTTGCATGGTGCCCATTTTACAGATGAGAAAACGACAGGCTGAATAACAATGCAAGTTTCCCCTTAGGAAAGTGGCAATTCCAGGGCCTGTGGGCAGGAAAAAGGCGCCTCAGCCCACCATGGCAGGCCTATGGCAATAATGGCCCTATCTGTTCACACCCTTCAGCGGTGCCCTCCCACCTTGACTCTGGGCTCAGCCCTGTGACCTGCCCCGGCCAACGGGACCAGAGCAAGTGTGATTCAGCCAGAGACTTGATAAGCCACCTGGGTGTTCACTTCCTCTCTCGGATGCCTGTCACCGATGGGAAATGCCTGGCTGGCCTGCTGGAGGGATGTGACGAGGTCATGAAGGAATCGACGGGTCCCAGCCAATTCTCTTCTAGACCAGGCAGCTGCCCTCAGAAGCAGAAACAAACCCAACCCAGAGGAGCCCAGCCCGGCCCAGTTCAATAAAGACGCTCAACGGACCTGTAGATGTATGAGGAGTGACTGATGACTATTAAGTCACTAAGCCCTGAAGTGGCTTGTTACACAGCAACAGCTAACTAGACATAAACACACATATGTAAAATAGTTGTATGTATGTAAATATGTATATACACGGGAATATACTCACCCTCTGACACAGGAAAACCCTCCTGAGATTAACAGCGTGAATAGCAATACTGTGTGGAATGGAAAACCCATTTAAATCCATGGGTTTGCTTTCCACGAGAGATTGTCAATGAACTTCCGTATCTTGATCAGGCTTTGAATCCTAGAACTCTTGACACCCATGAAGGGATTGAGTCACATCTGGAGTAATGACCCTTGTCACTCTGTCACACCTGTGTGCTGTGTCCCTTAAATAAAACCACTTACTGCTCTGTCCCTGCTCCCTTCTATATGCATGAGGCGACGCTCTACTGCGTGCCAGGGGACATGTCATCTTTCTTCCACGCAAGCTGACATTAGCTACACCTCTATTTTGGTTATCTATTGTTGTACAACAGTCCTCAAACTTAGTGGCTTTACTGCCTCTTTATTACCTCCACTTATTAATTCTCATGATGCTGTAGGCGGACTGGCTCAGCCAGTCAGCTATGCCGGCACCTGAGTCTCTGCGCAGCTGCCAGCAGATGGAGGCTGGGGTTGCAGTCATGGGGACTGGGCTGGAGCACCCGAAACAGCTCACTTGTATCTGGGACCTTGGCAGGCGTGGCTGGAAGGCCAGGCTTGGCTGAGACCCTAGGCTAGCTGGGTCCCCCTCTCACTCCATTCTGTCTCAGGGACTCTCTCTCTCCGTGACCTCTCCACGTGGTTTCTCCTGCCAGGTCACTGGACTGCTCCTATGGCAGCTCGGGGCTCTCAAAAGCACAGAAGCAGAAGCTGCCAGGACTTCTCAGGTGTTTCTTCCAGAGCATTCTACTGGGTAAAGCAATTACTGGACCCGCCCAGATCCCAGGTAAGGAATAAACTCCACTCCTCAGTGGGAGGGCAACAAAGAAGATGCAGCCACTTCACCACAACCTCTTAGCTCCTACATGCAGCCCACCCAGCCCAGCACCTACACAGAGGCCGCACGCAGCCTGAGGTGGAGAGAAACACACCTTATGTTTCATCCACAGCAGGCCTGGGGGGGATCCGCAGCACATGCATTGACTACGCAAATTTGCGTTCCCATCAGAATCACAGACAGTTCTGGGGTGAACCCCAAGGCGAAGGCAGTAGGCTTTGGACCCCAGAATCCCTGCTGGTCACCAGAGCCACTGAGAGCCTGTCCAGAATAAATGGGTGTGCTGACCAGTGAGTGGCACCGTTCCCCTCGATGCACATATACAGGAATGTCTGGAAGGTGTGAGGCTGCCACATTCTTTGCAAAGACTTCAGTCTGGAAATGGCCACCTGTAAGATCTAGCCTCCCTCGGGCCCTGGGAGGGAGCAGATCTCTCCCAGGACAGAGAAGAACCTCATCTTGGCAAGAGCTCCAGGCAGAGGCCCAAGGGGCTGCTGCAGGGAGAGCAGCCCTGGGAGGGCCCTTAATCGTTTAACTAAAATCACATTTGAGGCATAATTAGCAGACAGCTCCAAATTCATGATCTGAGGCCCATCAACTCTAATGGACTAATTAGTTGAGACATCCTTGGGCGGGCAATGCACTCTGGCCTTCTCAGAAACATCCCAGGGAGCTCCTCAGATCAAGGCTGGCATCTGGTCCAGAAGCTGCCTTGTTATGGCTGGACAAGAGACAAATGCATTGCTGGACAAGAAATGCACCTTCCAGCATGCACAGCTCGGGGAGACCAAGCAGGCAGTCTCCCTCCACACAATCCAGCCCCCCTAGATCCCACTCCTTGAGCCCTGGCGGCTCACAGCCACTGAGGGATGTTGCAAAATAGCTCAACATCATCCTGGATCAGAAAAACAAGTCACCAGCTCTGTGGAAGCCCACAAAGTACCCACAGCCACAAAATGACCACAGAGAGTGGGCACTGACTGTTCAGCCAGCTCCTTCAATGCAGTTGCTTCTGAGCAAGTAGCAGTAGCCCCACATAGCAAGGACTCAAAATCTCCGTCAGGAGTTGGCAGAAGATGTGCTGAGTAAATGCAAGAGACAGCACCCAAGACAGCGACAGAACCAAACCAGGGACTCAAGTTGGGGCTGGAGCAGAGTTAGATACCTGCACCCAATACTCACTCTCCCCCTTCCACAGTGTGGGCTGTCAATGGGGAGATGACTGCCCAGATGGGACTACATTTCTCAGCACCCTTGCATCATGGGGCCATGCAACTACATGCTATGTGCTACCTTACACCTAGGGATCATAAGAAGTGGGTAGAGTTTTTCCATTCTCTCATTCTTTCATCAGCTGGAAGCAGAGAACTCAGAAGCCCTGGTCGATGAACGAGCCAAAAGATGGAAGGAGCCTGAGCCACTAAATCACTACATGGGTGACAGTCACCTTCTAACCAAGATACCTGTTTCAGACTGGTACATGAGCGATTAATATAATTCTAGTATGGTAAGCCACTGTAGTATCAAGGTTTATTTGCTATAACTAGGGTTACTCAATCCAAATCAGGAGAAGAAAGGAAAATGCCATGGGTCTAGAAAACAAATCCTCACCAGGTGGGCAGCTCAAGGCAAAAGCAATGCAGGAAAAACTCACCTTGCTTCACCAGATCAGCCACTGCCTCCTACATGCAGCCCACCAGAAAGCCTCCAAATAATTATGCCTACTAGCTTGATCAAGAATAAGTTATAAAAAATTATTTTGGAAAAAATAGTTATTCAATGAGTGTATCCTGCCCACCCACCCAATGAACTGCTGGGACGGGGGAGGGGCAACTAGTCTCAACTTCGAACAAAAGTCAGGAATAAGCCAAGGGGCTGGCAACCAGCCCCTCGGGAGCTTAGAATCTTCCAGAAGCCAGGAGTGGGCTTGGAGAGCTCTGAAGCCAAAGGAAACCCTCAGGCTCCCCATAACAGGGTTTTTTAATCTTGGCATTATTGATATGAGGGGCCGTCCTGTGCACACAGGATATTTAACAGCACCGCTGGCCTCTATCCACCAGATACTGGTAGCATCCACCCGCCCCAGGCTGTGATAACCAAGAATGTCTCCCACTTGCCAATGTCCCCAGCTCCAGCTCCGGTCGAGAAGCCCTGCTCTAGAAGGTGCACCCAATGATGGCCACACCCAAATGTAGGCCTGGTGTTTCCAGATCTTCCATCCTCTCATATTTGGATTTTTATGTAATATGTCCAATTTTTAAATGCTGGCAACTAGTGGATTAAAAATGTTTTATGCTGTAGGAGCCAAAAACACGTGTGCAGGTCACCCAGCTGAGCCTCGGCTGCATCCAGAGGGAAAACAAGAAAGGACACACACCCCCTTCCCAACACTGGAGCCCCTGAGCATCCTAAAGGCCAAACTCGACCCCATGGCCCTGGGAAGGAGCCCTCAGATGTGAGACTCACACACAAAGGCAGAGGCGAGAAGGAATCTGAGTTAGTTCTGGGGGAAAACTGTGAAAACATCTCTGGCTTTTCAGATAACCTCTCCCAGGAACACAGGCTGACCGACCCTACCCCTCCCCTTGGCAGGAAGGCTGACTTTCCTCCCCAATGTCCCCACCCCCATTCCCACTCAGCCCTGTCTCCCCAAAATACAATTACCCCTCTGCTGCTATGCCTAAGGCCCAGGTCCTAAGGTTCTGGTCTATGAAGCAAATGCTTGTGAAGCGGCCCCGGCCACTGCTGAATCTTCTAGAGCCAACATTTCCCCCAGGACTGGTCTCCCTATCTTCCAGCCCCTAGTTAAAGAACATGTTCTGAGCAAGCTTCCTTTACTTCCAGTGAGAATCTGGGTTACTAGGGGGAGGGCAGTGGAGAATCTAATAAATCTTAGAATATACTTCTTGGCTAAAGGAAAAAAAACCCCTACTTACTGGTGTCATGAAACAAGTTTCCACGTCTCTCTGAAGAGAGCGGGTTCAGAAGTTAGTATTGTATTCAAGCTGTATTAAATCAAGCTGCGAGCAGCACCAGGGCTGTGCTTTTAAAGAATGCCCCGAGCCAATTCTGATGTTTAAAGGGAAAAGGGAAAGTTTCCAAGCCTTCCATAAATTCCGACGAGAGGAAGTTTCAAACTTGGGTGTTCAGCCTGTGGCCCCCACATGGAAACAGCTTGGTTTCATGTATTTGGTTTTACTGTTCAAACTTGAGGGTCTTTTAACTTTTTATTTTTACAGGGCTCAGAAGAAAAGGGAGAGGGAGCCATTTGCTCACCGAGTGCCAAAGAAAACCCCAGTGCCTCCGTGAGAGGGCCTCTGCCTTTGCGCGGTGGGGAGGGGACCCCCTGGCTCCTGGCACACCAGGAGCACGGCCCTCCTGCCCGCCACGCCAGGCCTATGGGGCCAGCTGCTAATTAACTCGGAAGGATCGATTCAGGCTGGAGTGTGTGAGTGGAGACCAGGCAAGACAGTCCTCTGGTCATGCCTGAGCTTTGGCCATCGCAGCGGGAGGAGCAGAATGGAGACTTTCCAAAAACAAGCCAAGGCCCAGCCACCAGCCGAGGAATCCTAAATTTAGTCCCTGGGGAAAGACGGCTGTGTCAGCTCAGCCAGAGTACCAGTGAGGCCCAGCATCACTCGGAAACGTCAACCAAACCAAACAGGCCCTCCCAGGACACCTCAGCCCCAAGTCCTGACTTCAAGGAGTCACCCTGCGTCGGGACGGGTGACTCACGCACCCCAGTTTCCAATCCCCAGCTCCACTTTCCAAGCACTGTCCACCAGGGTGCTGGTCAAGGAGAGTACAGTGTACCCATCTGACAGGCAGGAAAACTGAGTCCCAAGAGAGGCCGTGGGGAAGCCGGGGGAGCACAGGCAGTCCTAAGTAAAGATTCAATATCGAGTTCCAGAACTTGATACTCATGACCTGGAAGAAGGGACCTTGTCACTCAGGGCCTCACTTTTACCATCTGTAAAATGGGAGAACGTTTACTTAAAAAAGCTGTGATAAGGGCCCAGCTGGGCATGGCTCAATGGTTGAGCATTGTCCTAGGATCCAGGAGATCGTGGTTCGATTCCTCATCAGGGCACATGCCAGGGTTGCGGGCTCGATCCCCGGGGGGGGACATGCAGGAGGCAACCAATCAATGACTCTCTCATCATTGATGTTTCTATCTCTCTCTCCCTTTCCCCTCCTCTCTCTGAAATCAATAAAAACATAATTTAAAAAAAAAAAAAAGCTGTGATAAGGCACAAATAAAATTTAGAAATGTATAGATATGTATACACATGTAATATACACATGTATACATTCATATATATTCATATATGTATATGTGTATGTTAAAAGGAGACTCCAGGGCTGCACCCCAGATATAGTTAGTTAACAGCTGTCGCTGGTGCCGCTGGGCACCCCTCCCCCATCTGTGACAATGACACCCTGATCCTCTTCGGGTCGCCACCCCTCCCCCTTCCATCCCTGTGGCTGAAGGGGGCCTGGCCTATTTCCATAAGGGGCCTCAACACCCACTGAGTCAGAATCGCCAGGGGTTGAACCCAGAAGTTATATGTTGAATTTCCCCAGTTACCCCGATGCACAAGAGGCAGTCTTGGGAACAGCTGCCAGATACACTCCAGAGGGCTCAGAGCTGCGCTCAGAAAGGGTGCTAATCCCCCCAGGTCTCAGATTCCACAGGGCTGCCAGGGCAGACCCTCTTCCAGCCCTGAGCCAAGACGACGGCCTAGGCAGGGAGGTCCCTTGCGGCAGAGCCCCGGCCAGTTCTGATTTGACCCCAAAAAGCACTTGCTGGCTCCGCAGGGCAGCTCAAGGGGAAGATGGAGGCCCAGACTCCACACTGAGCCTCCCTTGTCCCCCTAACCCTTGACTGTAGCCCCTGGGCCCGAGGGGGGGTAACAGGGCACGCACCGACCCACAGGGCAAGTTCAGCACAAGGTCTCCATAGCAACCCTCCAACTGGAGACACTAATGAGTTAGCCGGTGACCAGACAGAGTGTAGGGGGAACAATGGAGGGACGGGGAGAGGGTGGTGCTGAGGGCAGGGGGTTTCCAGAAGGAAGGAAATCACAAAGACCTTTCCATGGGGGAAGAAATTCCAGAAAGATTTCTATCTCCTTCTCCCTCACGAGAACAATTTCGTGAAGGAATAATTATTAATCATAACAAGAGCAGCTGTACTGAGCATCTCATCTATGCCAGGCCACGGGGGTCACAAGCACGGCTACTGAACTCATACACCAGCCCCAAGAGGGTCAACTCTAGTCCCATCTTACAGATGGGGAGACTGAGGTCTCAGAGGTTAGGAAGTTGCTCAAAGTCACATAACTGATAGGTAGCAGGATTCAGACTCACCGGGTTTCAGAGCCCATTGTCCTCCCTCTTCTGCATGGGCAGGTCAGCACCCCTTTGGCCTCAGCATTCTCTGGGCTGGGCAGAGACGGGCTCAAGCCCCAGGGCCACGCTGCAGCCAAGCTCATTACTAAAAGGAACCTTGGGGGTGCCGAGCGCCCACATGTAGGGAAGGGCTAGTAGGTACACAGAGGATTTCTGTTTCCCAGGGTCCCACAGTAGACCCATGAGCCTGCCCAGTTGGAGCACAAAGGAAAGGGTAGGACACGTGACCCTGCAACACCCAGCCTTCCAAGTAACGTATGGGGTCCAAGAAAAAGCACAGGTTAATTCCTAAAAAAGTCCAAGATGGAAGCAACTTAGAAGTGACTGAGTCCTACCACCCCCACTTACAAACAGGATGGTTGAAGCCAAGAGAGGAGAGAGGCCTTGCCCAGGACGTACAGCAAAGCGATTTCATTCTGCACAGATTAACAGGCCCTCTCACGTGCCCCCCACTGTGTCAGGCCTTGGAGCCCCGGGGGTAACTGCCCAACACCTCGGAGTTGATGCTCCTGTGGGAGGTGAGCTGTCACTCAGTTACCACAGGAATAAATCACTGATGAGCACTGGTCTGGAGGCGAGCACCCAGAGGACAAGAATGAGGACAGAGATGACATGGCCGGAGCAGGAGCGGTAGTAAGGAAGGAAGCAGGTTCTGAGTGGGGCCTCCGGGACGCCTGCTCTGAGGCAGTGATGTGGAAGTTGAGTCCTGATGGGCGAGCAGGGGAGAACCCAGCAAAGAGTATCGGGAAGAGCATTTCAAGCAGAAGGAACAGCATGTGCAAAGGCCCTGGGGTGGGGTGGGGGGGTGTTCCAAAAAGATCACGAATGGTGAGGAGGAAGCGAGCAGGGCTGAGAAGTGGGAAACGGGCGCATCATGCTCAGTCTCTTAGACCGTGGGAAGGACCCTATACCTTTGAGGTCGCGGGAAGTCAAGGTAGAGATTTAAGTAGGAGCACACAGTTCTATAAAATCCCATTTGCATTGTACGAGCAGCCTGGCTGAAATACAGAAGATAAACCAGAGGCTGTTGGAAACCTCCACGTGGATTCAGGCCACCTGAAACTCCAAAGACCCGCACCCAATCGCCAAGGCCACCATGGGCATCAACCCCAGTGCACCAGGCCGCACAGCCAGCTGCACTGCTCACCGGCCTCTCCATCACCTCCTCCCACTGGAGGAAGAGCCTCAGCGTCTGTGTCTCTCAAACTGTGATCTCAGAAGAGGGAATTTGCTTTTGTTATTGGAAGGTGGCTGCCTGCAGTCCCCATGTCACTGACAATTTCCAAGTCCTTGAAGGGCACCTTTAATCCAATTGTCTGTGTCGGGCAGTCAGCAGACAGCCCCTCTCCGTCTGCCTCCACCTTCCTCCCGGTTCTCCCTTTGAAAGCAGCCACCGGGAGGTGATGCCCAGCCCAGCACAGCCCTGACAGCTGGATTCCCACACAGCCAGAGGGTCAGCCATGAGCCCAGCAAAGGCCACCATGACCAGCCCACAGTGCAGACCCCCACCCACATCCTGGCACAGTGCTGAGCAGGTTGTTCCAGCAACACATCTTCCAGATGGAAAAACAGAGGCAAAAAGTCATTATGGTTACTCAGTAAATTCTGGAAGTGGAAGCCCTGTTCGGCCTCTGGATGCTGAATATTAATTACATTAATAGTAATTACATATGAATATTAATTGCACATTAATATGAATAACCATAATAACTGTCCTATTACCTGCTTTCTGTTTGTCAGGTACTGAGCAAAGTGTTTCAGAGGCATTCATATTTAACTGACATGACAGATAGGTGGGGATGTATTTCTAGTCCCATTTACAGGTGAAGAAACAGGCACAGTGAGGTTAAGGAACTCATCGTAAGTCACACAGCTAGTTAGGGGCAAAGCCAGCATCTCATTCAGGTCTGGCTGTCTCTGAAACAGGATCTCTCATTCTTCATTACCTGCCCCCAGCCCCATACAGAGCGTATTTAGGCTTTTTTTCCTATTACCCCACCGTGAAATGTTAATACCACAGATATCTGTGTCTATTTATATAGACCTATATGTATATCTGTGCTTTATAACTAAAAAGAGTGAGATTTTTCTGTCCCCAAGAACGAATGGTATGGAATCTAGACCAGTACTGCCCAATAGGAATAGAACAAAAGCCATATTTGTAACTTTAATTTTTCCAGTAGCCCCATTTTTAAAAAAGTGAAATTAATAATGTTCTTTAAGCCAACATATCTAAAATACTTCCATTTAAAACATATAATCAATGTGAAAATCATTGATGACGAATTTTCTATGCTTTGTTTGCATACTAAGCCTTAGAAATCAGCCATATTTCAAATGCTCGATGGCCGTGTGACACCAGAGGCTAGTGGACCATGTCCCTTGTGCTCCAACCACCCTGCTACAGCAATAGCGTTTATCTTCTTTACAAACCAAGTTTGAGAGACTTTCTCCAGCCAAGGAACCCACCCCTCCCAGCCTGCGGGTTCCACTTCCTGTGCCCTCAGGCCTTACAGACAGAACCCCATGCTCTCAAGAAGATCCAAAGGTGAATGAAAACTGGCCTCTCCAGGAGCGTATAGTCTGGAGACTGAAATGTTACCAAACCCTACTGCATGGCAGGCCCTGAGGCTTCCCAGGTATTAGCTTGTCACCCTCCCCCTAGGAAGGGGGTTCTGTTATTTCCATCCCATTGTATTGATGAGGAAACTGAGGCAGGAGAACATGGATGTTGTCCAGGGCCCACCTATCTGCCTCAGTCAGCCCAGGGCAGAACACAGGTGGTGTCAGCAAAGCGATGTGGAGGTTTTAGGAACGGGGGGCAGGCTTGGGGGCGGGCTTCAGGGATGGGGGTGGTGAATGAATGTTGGAAGCTCCACGAGAAGGACAAGGGGCTCTGAGGATAAAGGGGGGCAGATGTATTTGCAGGGAGTGAAGCAGCCATAGGCATGGGTGGGAGGGCGGAGGCACAGCCCAAGGGGGCCCTGAAGAGGCAGGAATCCTGGGTGCTAAGATGCCTCAGCATGTACCCGGCACTGTATCAGCAGAGTCCAAGTTCGGCCGTCCAGTCACGGAAAAGCACGCGCTGCCCAGCCCACGGGCCCTAAAGCCGGTGGAATCCAACTTCCCAAAATATTTACCCGAAGGCTCCGGGCACCAGACTCCATTCTGTAAACTTGGATGCCGTTCCCAAGCCAAGACGACAGATCTCCTGCAGAACAAGATAAACTCTCCCTCGCACTCTATAGCATGAAAGGGAGGTGAGGAAGGGAACAGAGTAAATGAGCCCTCCCCACGGCCCAACTTAAAAGGATCACGGTCAGAAGCAAGAAGGGGGCAAGGATGCCGCCTCCTTATCAGGCACATGGCTGCTCCAGACGCAAACAGAGCTCCTGGCAGGCATCCTTCCTCCGCGAGGGAGGGGGAGGGAGCAAACTCTTCTCCCCAAAGGTCAAACCCACCCTCCTTGAGTACCACCAAGCCAACATGTTTCCCCGAACTTCCCAGAGAAGACAGGCCCTTCCGAGAACTGCGGTACCGACCCAGCGCAGGGAAGGAGGCCCACACATCTGCCACGCTGGGGTGGCCCGGCCTCCCACCCGCTGCATCAGACTGGACGTCTTCACTCGGGACTCAGGAGACAGCCCACTGCACCCGAAGGCTCCAGCAAAGGGAGCCACGGGACAAGCTGGTTCGGGAACGTGGATGAAGGGAGGCCCGTCTGCCTGCCTCCGACCTGCCTCACCTCCATGGAGAGCGTGAACCAAGTCAAGAAGTAAGAGCTTGGCATGGATGCTCTCATTTAACGCTGACAACACGCCCATGCCACCGAGAGCTATGTTACCCCCAGTTTACACATGGGAAACTGAGGCTCAGATAGGTGAAGACCCAGCCCCACACTGGTAAATGGCAGAGCTAGCTCTGACCCCAGACCTGCTGTCTCCCCAGTGGGGAGACTCACATACTGGGGGGACCTCTACCTGTGAAACAAGCCCCAACTCCCCACGAAGGGGTAAGAGAAAGTGGGGGCACGCTCGGGGTCCCCCAGGCCCTCACACCACCTGTCACCCACTCCCAGCTCCAGAAATGTGGCCTAGCCTCTCGAACGGCCTGTCCAAGAAGCAGGCTTCCCGGCATAATATTTTCCTCCCACAGACGTGAAAAGAAAGGGCCCTTTGCTTGTCTCCTGAAATAACTGGCTTCGCCATAAAGCAATCTTCTGCCCAGTACAAATATTTCTGCAAAACTTGGTAACTCTATCTGTGCTTCCTTTTCTGAAAGTCAAAAATCTTGGAGAGTAAAACATGGCAGGGGCTGACTTTATGACAAGCTCATGAAGTCATGTCTACCCAGACAGTCCCTCCTTAGCACTGTGATTAATTTGCCGCTAACCACAGGGACTTTGTGTATTAATTTCAAAGCAAAGCCCCAGTTCGAATTTCTACAGAACAATGCCCGCTACCCTGGACCCGGTGGCCAGCTGGGCGGGCCAGGGACCCACTGGCTGGGGTCTGAGACTGGAAAGGACCCTGCTGAGCCTGGGAACTCCATCAAGCAGCTACCATGCACAGGTGAGCTGTCACCTATGGCCTGCCCTTATCCAGGCAGAAGGCACAGATTAGAAGGGAGGGGTCCCCTATAACTGGAGTGTAAAGGCAGTCATAACTAACCCAAACTAACCCCGAGACACCTGGCTAAGTCACTGAAACCTCCCAGGCCTCAGTTTCCCCATCTGGAAGTGGAAAAAAATCATCACGTGGCAACTCCTGAGCGAAAAGGGTGGTCTCTCTTCACCCATCGAATAGCACCCAAGCTTGTCCAGGTGCTGTCCTGGACCCGGGCAGACAAAGTAAGTCAACCCAGAACAGTGCAGACCTACTGGCAGCTCCGCAGGCTGTTGGGTACATTTACTGAGAGCTCACTGCAGGCTAAGCAGTAAACCGCTATGTGCATTATTTCATTTAATCCTTGAAATGACTCCAGCAGGTGGGTATTCTTTTCCCCATTTCACAGATGAGGAAACTTAAGACCCAACTTCAACAGGGTTCAGTATAAACCTTATCTGAACTAAGGTTCAAAGCTCTGAGCCCCCTGGAATTGGGAGAAGGCCCACGTAGGGGGGAAAAAGTTAAAATGAGGTTTAAAAAACTAGCCATACAAACTAAGGCAGGGTTCTTAACCTTGGGGCTATGGGCACCCTGAAAGTGGAGTGAAAAGTATAAGAGCATTTATTCGAGGAGAGAGACACCAATAGAATTAGTGGTCGCCCCAAAGAGTTGGTTACCTACCTGCTGAGCATTAAGAATCATAGATCTATGATCCTCATGGAAAGGCCAGGAGCTTGAAGGTAAGGCTGTGACCCATGTGGGCTGTATGGAGGAGGTGGCAAACCATGCAGGCGCTTCCAAGGCCCACTGTCAAGGAGTAGTTCTCCCAAGACGGTCAGCTGCCTGTTCCCATGCATGCTCGCCAGCTGCTGGCCAGAGCTGTGGTCAGGGAGTCCTACCCCGGGGGCCGGGCTGTGCAGGTGCTCTCTGCCCACCCAGCATGTATTTCACAGCCTTCTCCTTACTGCTGGCTTTTCTTTAGGGAACCACCCACTCTTACCTCCTGCCCTTGAGGTTTGGGAGTAGCTAATCCCAGTCCCTACTCCCAGGAACATCAGGGGCACAGAGATCGGTTCTGGAATGGGCATGTGACTCATCAAAACAAGGGAGCCCAGCTTGGGCTTTGGCTGGAACTCTCTTCCAGCCGGAGATGAAAGCCCAGACTGGTGGGAGCCAAACTACCACTACCTGGGGGAGTCTGTCTGAGAATGAAGCCTACCCAAAAGAACGCAGAGCTGAAGGCACAGACCAGCATCCTGGGTCAGAGCCAGAGCTCCAGGATCCAGCTGTACCTGAATTCAATCCACCCTCTAAAGCTCCCAGTTTCATGAGCCAATAACGTGCCTTTGTATAAAACAGGTGAGACGGGCTTAAAACCCAAAAAGTCCTGCCTAATCCACCAGAGCAAGGCCACACTTACTCAACCACAAACTCCTCCCAAAGCCGCTTCCCTTCTGGGTTTTGAAGACAAAACCTGGGGGAGAGACTGGCTTTGCCAGAAAAGTAGTAAAGTCACCCCTGGCAATGACATCAGGGTGTAGAGTGTGTGTGTGGCTAGGGCGGGCCAGAAGCACAGCCGCAGAAATGCACACCATCCACCTAAAGTGGCCACTGACGGATCCGTGGAAGGCGTTGCGGGCCGGCCTCACAATGGAGGGCTGAGCGCCACAGTGCAGTAAGGTTATACGTACGGATGTGGAATGATTTCCAAGATACACTGTGAAGTTAAAAAAGCCAGGAGCAGAACCAGATTATAACGTGCAACTTAAGTTAAAAGAAAATGTTTAAGGCCTCTGTCACTTTTTTATGGTTCCTCATCTTAAATGAATTTTTCAATTAACCTACAAATGCCAACCCTTCCCAGTCTTGTGGGCTGAGAGGCTCCCACAGTCCATGCCGGGGTGAGTGTGCAGAGACGGGGTACAGCGAGAAAAGCTCCGAGGAACTGGGGACCACGGACACCTGGAAGGCGGGGAGGATCAGGTGGGAGGGAGGGCTCCCTTTTCCTCCGTTCCCTTTAGTACTGTTTTGAATTTTCTTCCCCCGTTTTTTTTTTTAACCCATGCACACGACTTCCTTTATTTATAAGAAAAAAGTGGAAGGCCCTTTCTGAAGGGCAGGAAAGAAGCAAGGAGGGGTGCTCTTCAGAGACTCAGAGCAGCAGGAACCTGAGAGAGGAGGTGGGATTCAGAGGCCAGAACCTGAGCCCCTGCCCCCTCTGAGACCCCGGGCCCTCTGGCCAAGCTGCCAGGCCCCCCCAAAACACACTCATTCACCTGGCAAACGTTCTCTGAGCCTCTGCCCTGAGGATAGGATGGGAGCCACACGCAACCCGGTCTCAGACCTCGCAGTCTGCCTCAGTTTCCCCAGGGGATGACTATGGACCTTGGCCAGGTTTCTGCAAATAGTAATGGCCTAACAAATCACTGTGAGGAAGGATCTGCAAACCATTAAGCTCTGGATAAACACTGGCTCTTGCTACTGGGGAAAAGCAGGCCGCACCCAGTCAGCTGCTCCAGCCCCGGAGGTGGGCTCTGCCTTGCAGCGCCCCAGACCAGAGCCAAGGGGATGGGTCCTCACCCGAGCACCCAGAAGCAGCTGCCCAGCAGGACCTCGATTTATGACACCAGAAGGTGCTCCTACCCACCCACCTGGAACCCCACAACCCTTCCCATCGCTGACTGTGACAATGACCAGCTGGGGCTGCTTCCCTTCAAGCTTGATCAAAGCCAGGACTCCAAGGGGTTGGGTCTGGGAAGTGCCCCGGAGGGTTTCCCCAGTGCTTCCTGAGGGCAGAGCTTTCTTCCCACCACCACCTGCTGCAAGCAACTCCCTGGACAGCCCTCAGGATGGGGGTTAGCTGAGCTGCGGTATCATTAGGGTCAGGGTTAGGGATAGGGTTAGGATTACAGTTACTGTTAGGGATAGGGTTAGGGTTACTGTCAGGGTTAGGGATAGGGTTAGGGTTACTGTTAGGGTTAGGGTTAGGGTTAAGGTCAGGGATAGGGTTAGGATTACTGTTAGGGTTACTGTTAGGGTTAGGGATAGGGATAGGGTTAGGGTTACTGTTAGGATTAGGGATAGGGTTGGGTTAGGATGAGGGATAGGGTTAGGGTTAGCCAGCTGCACTGCAGTGCTGGGTCTTCTCCATCGGTCCAGAGCTGTGCTATTTAAATTTACAGTTAAATTGATTCAAATAAAATATACTTACAATTCAGTTTCTCAGCCACAGTAGCCACATTCCAGTGCTCAGAGCACAGGTGGCTAACAGTTCCTGGGGACAGAACTTTCTTCCCACAGAGAACTGCCATCCTCACAGGAAGTCCTGCTGGAGAGCACCAGGTAGAGGGCCTTTAACATCCCCTCCTCCAGGTATAAAATGAGGCCCCGGGACCATGGAACAGAGGCCAGGTGTTGATGACGGTCAGGAAAGCTCGGAGGCCACTTGGTTGAAGGAGCCACAGCCATGGGGAAGGGCACAGAAGGAGACAGAGACATGAACTAAGAGTTTGTCACAAGCCAGGAACTGTGCCGGCTTCTCCACAGGGCCACTCGCTTGATCCCACGGTTCTACAGACGGGGAATGCCATCCTGCCTCAGCCGCCTCTGCCCTGCACCCCACCCCTCCCCACTTTCCTCCAGGGTCCCGTCAGCACAGTTATCAGCCAGTACAGAGAGGCTCTGACTCAGAGGGCCTCTGGGGACAGGGACCCAAGGTCTCTGCATTTAAATAGCACTGAGGAGCTTCAGATGCAGGTGGTCTTCAGGTCAGGCTCTGAGTCCTTCCCACCCCACCCCCCCTCCTATCCCTGCCCCCCCCACACCAGTAGAGCTCCATAGAGCTGCCTACATATGCTATTTCCTCAACCCTCACTCTCTTGTACTAGCTTTTTGAAAGATACAAACATAGTACACGCTCACTGAAAAGTCAACAGTGCAGAAATGCGTAATGCAGAAAGTGAAATTCCTCCTCTCCTCACCTCCTCCCAGCACTCCTCAGGGGAACAGGCTTTGAGGGGCATCCTTCCAGACCCTTCCCTGTGCACCTGCAAATACAGGACGTGTAGCCCCGAAGAGACTTTTGTGTAATGCCAAAACCAAGACCAAGTTCCTCCTGGGCTGGGCTCCTGCACCGCTCAGGCCACAGCTGGCAGGCCTCCTTCCAGCACAGCCTCAGGCGCCGCGGGGAGAGGCGTGAGGCCGCGGCACCGTGGCTCGCGAGCCTGCACCCTGCGACGGATGTCTGAGCCGTGACAAAGTGTTAATTCTTCTGAATAACGCAGCCATGGATGCTCTCGCGAGTATGTGCTTCTGCACGTGCAGGTGTTCCCCAGAAGCCGCATGACCCACTCCAGCCTGCCTCTGATGTCCCTCCATCAAGACAGTCCCTGCCCACCCAGCTGTGACCACCAGCATCCAGGACCCGACCAACACCGTGCAGTCCTTTTCTCCCTCGGCCTCTCAACAGTTTCTGTCCAGGAGACCACAACCTCTCTGGTAGACGACTTTGACGACCCCCAGTGAACCCCACCTCCCAGTATTTATGCCCCAGTACAGTCCCTTCCCCGACATCTGGGCCGGACCCATGAATGGCTTTAAGCAAAAGAACGTGGCATTGCCCATGCTTGTCCTAACCTTAAGAAGGCCCGGCAATTCCCACTTCCTCGCTCTTGGGGAGGAAGCCTGATACCCTGAGGCCACCATACCATGAGGAAGCCCAAGCTAGCCAGGTGTTGAGGCCACCTGGAAGAACACCGAGGCCCTGACATATGACCCAGTGCACCCGTTGCAGTGGCCCCTAGCTGTCTGAGCCACCCCAACTATGCCACATGGAGCCATAGACAAGTCAGCCCTGCCAGGCCCTACGCAAAGGCACAATCTTAAGCAAATCATAAAATGATTAAGTCATACATTTTGGAGTTATCTGTTATACAGCAAAACATAACCTAAACACCCTCCCGTTCTTCACTATATTCTGAGAGGAGGCGGCAAAGGCCAGGAGAGGTCACAATAGATACCTGCCTGCTAGCTAAGCCACCCCACCCCACCCCACCCAGGCTCAGGATTCCCAACACTGTGCTCTGTCCAGCCCCCAAAGACCCCGCCGTGTGTCCTCCTACCGGGGAGGCAGCTACCGCTGCTCACACTCAGAGGTGGTTTCTCAGGCAAGAGGACATGAGACCCACAAAGGACTCCTCATTTTCTTCAGGCCCTAAGCAAGAAAGCACCCATGGCCGTCCTGGGAGAATTCCTTCTGACCAAGTCAACAAACCAAAAGGCCTGAAGCTAACGAAGGAGACTTTGGCACAGAGAGGTAGGGAACTTGCCCAAGGTCACACAGCTAGTGAGAAGCAGAGCTAGGACTAAAAGCCAGGCATGCAGGCTCAGAGCCCACACCCATGACCAAACCCCAGTGTTTCCCAAACTTTGATGGTGACCTACTGTAAGAATTATGGTTTATCACTGGCCCCTGTGCATATGGGTTTGGGCAGAAGTGCGTGCGTAGATACAGATAACCTAGGTACATCCAGCTAATCAGCTCCAAATATGGATGGCCACGTCTATAGCCACGTCTACAAAGCACACACAAAGTTACACAAAGCAATACTCACTCTTACTGCATGTGAAGTTCTGACATAAATTTATTCTTTTCTATTTCATTTTTTAAATGCTGGTCACTGAATTGATTTTATGAGCCACAAATACGGTAATAAAATAGTTTAAGGGGGAAAAAGTCATCTAAACTGATTTAAGATGGTTCTCAAATCCAACTGACCTAAATTTGAATCTGGCTGGAGCAAGATTCCACTTACAAGCCTGGTGACTCTGCATAAGGAGTAGACTTCTTTAAGCCTCAGTGTCCCTGTCAGTAGAATGGGGATGATAACTGTCCCTGCCTCATAACAATGCTGTGAAAACTGAGCAGCACAGACAGCACTTGGCCCAGGGCTTGGATACAGCGGACACTCAGCGCAGCACCCAAGGGGCTCAGCTCACGGGGGGCACTTAGCAGCGCCCACAGAGCATGGAGAAGGGGGCACGTACCCAGGACTGACTGAGGTGTGCCCCTCTGGATTTCCGGGCAGGGGAACAGGAGAAGCCTCCAGTGCCCACTGAAAGGGCAGCTGTGTCCCTGGTTTGTAGTAGTTTCCTTACCTTGTCATTTTGCTCTTAAAGTCGAGGGGAAAACAAACGAAGTCAAGGTCAAGCCGCTCTGTAACGAGGCTCCCTCTAGAAGCCAGGCATGGAGTGGCGCCCCTAAGGAGCATGCCCAAGCCCCTCAGTGGAGCCGCCCTAAGCCATAGCTTCTGTGCAAGGGGCAGAGCACGTGGCTTTCGGGAGTTTCTTTAGAAAAACATCCTGGGAGGCTGTGGTCTTCCCCAGCCCTCACCTGTGGCCTGAGGGTAGACAGGCCCATCCCACTAACAGGAGCCCTTTATGCTCTGCCCCACCCTCTCCAGGCCCCAGCTCTATACTCGAGGGGGGGGGGGGCTCAGGCAGCAGGTGCAGGCCAGCCAATCAGATCCAGGTTGGCACTACTTCACGTGAGGGGAGGTTCTCCCCCAACCTCCCACCCTGCCAGAAAGGAGAGAAGCTGCAGTGCATAGATATCAGTAAAAAAAATAGTCACAGGGGAAGATCTGCAGTGGGTAGGCAAGGGCTCACAATGGGTTACCAGACATAACAGCACCTTCCGCCCCCAGGCATGGCCCAGGCCCTCTGTGGGACCACGTATTTCTGCCCTGAAGTCTCAGAGTCTGTGGCCCATCCTAAGTCACATGCCGAAGTGGGCTGAAGAGCTTCTCTAAGCACCACACATGCCTCCGAGCCCTTGCACTTCCCAAACCCTTGGTTCGAGACATTTTTACCAAACCTGGTTGTTCTCTGTATCTCAAACACCCCAACCGTCACTCCAAACCCAAAGCAGAACCCCTCTGAGTTCTCTTTGACCACAGCCCATTCTCCTCCTGGCTGACACGGAGGTCCAATGCTACGCCCAAGGTCCCACAGTTAGAAAACGGTGCAGTAGGATTTGAACTCAGAACACTGAGCTCCAGACTCCTTGCTCTTTAACCGCCACCCTATTCTACCTTATGTCCTATTAGACTTCTCTGGCCCATCACTTATAGCTCCAAGGGTCCCCTGGATGGCAACTAAGAACTAAGTGCTGTGCTGGGACCAATGCAGACATCCTGGAATCTCTTACTGAGCCATAGAAGACAGTCACTTGATTCCTCTTGGTCCTCCAAAGTACTTTTACAACTGAAAGCCATCCCCACATTCCTTCTTTCCATTCACAAGAGCTCCCCCAGATCACGGGGCTCACCTCTGCCCTGCTGGCCCCTCACACAGGGCCTGACCCTTGTCTCCCCTAAGGACAAAGACTAAGCTCCCTACCATGGCTGAGAAGGCCCCCAGGCCCAGGCCCAGGCCCAGACCCCTCTTCAGCTAACTGAACTTCAATCAGCATCTCAAATGAACTGCTGTCTTCACCACATGCTGCTGGCCCACCCTGCACACGCTCGCACTGCCATTATAGATCCCCACCTTGCCTTGCTCACCGCCACCCCTCCCCCCATTCACCTTTGGGCTTAAAACACAGCTCCTTCAAGACCACCTCTGACCGTAGACCACTTGGCACTTGCTGCTCTAAACATGCAGTGTCCCCAGAGCATCCTCTAATAGTCCCTTAACATTGTCTTCATTGTTCCATACCCACCTTCCCAAACTATGAGCCAAACAATCTGACATGAATATCCATACAAAATCCAAAGTAAAATGTTAGCAAAGCAAACACAGAAACATTTTAAAACAGCAATCTATCACAACAAGGATCTAGTTTATGAGTGCAAAGAAAGCTGAGCACTAGGAAATGTAGCCATGCAAATCATGCATACAAATCATACATTTGCAAAGAATGATCAGCTCCATCAACACCCCAGCAACATTTGATAAAATTCAATAATCATTCCTGCTTTTAAAAACCTTAGCAAACCAGGAGTTGAAGAAAGCTTTCTTAAGCAGATAAACAACAAACATCATTCTTAATGGTTATGAAACAGTATAGGTATGTAACCAATGCAATAAGAAAAGAAAAATCAATGAGAGACAAAGATGAACATTTAGTTCCACTAAACGTTAAGTTCTGCGAGGCAGGAACTACGTCCTATTTCTCACAGTTTCCACAACACCCTAAGCACACTCAAGAGATTTGTGGAACGAATACCACTCAGATTAGGTGTGATCCCCATTAAATGTTCTCAGAGCACCCAGTACTTCTCCTTTGAGGCAAATACCACAACTTAGACTCCACAATTTGTTTTTAAAAATATTTTGTACTAGAGTGTAAGCCCCATGAGAACAAGAACCATGCTTGATTGATAGAGCAGATTGTACGTGGCCTAAAGTACGTACTCAGTATGTATTGCACAGATGCATAAATGACTTTGAATAGAATGTATTCAATAGATAGTTGCTAAAAATATAATAAGTGCTTTATCCTGCTTCTTAGCTGGAAAATCCAAGACCCAAAGGGAGGGCTCTTCAGCTGATGTCACACCACTGTGAAGCCCACCCAGCTCCCTGGAGTCCTCTGAAAGGCCACACACAAGGCCACACACACCGGCCACAGCCCACGTGGCTCACCAAGTAAGGAAAGTGAAGCCTAGACCAATTTCATGGTGCCCTCAAAGCAAACACACACCCTGGCAAGAGCCTGTGCATGCCACCTTCCTGGGGCTGAGGATGACTTCAGTGGCGGGACCTGAGGCTTTCCTCACAAGGCCCCGTGACCGGTGCCCACATGGATAAACAGGCCCCTCCGCTTTCCCGGGAAGTTATCAAAGAATTACTTATGTCTCTGGAAATGCTTGTTTGGAAAAGGCTCTCCTCCCCACCTGGGCTGGCAGGAGCAGCGGCATCACCAGGCCTGCCCTTAGGGGAGTGATCAGGCTTTTCCTCCACCCTGAAGGAACTCAGCCGCTCTTCATGCCGAGAGGCTGAAGCCAGCCGTAAAGAAGCAGGCAGCTTCCCAGGATAAACGGAGCACGGTGACATCAAAGAGCGCCTTCCAGATTAAACAACTGAGGCCTTCAGCTCTTGCTGGCGTTTCTTCCAGGATATTCTGGGCTCCTGCCTCAGTTCTCCCTCAGATGGAATGGCAGATATTTTGTTTGTGAGAGTCTGAATTTTTTCCTTCCTCGGGGAGAGGGGGGAGAGGGGGGAGGGAGAGGGAGAGCGAGAGGAAGAGAAAGAATGTCTGTGAGAGACAAGAGCCACAAAAAGAACATGTGTGAGTGAAAAAAGAGAGGGAAGTCGGGGAGGCAGCCAGAAGTGCCTGCTTTGGAATCCAACAAGCGACCTAAAAATTCCAAAAGTTTCTAAACCAAAGCACATTGTGAACCCACAGCCAGTGAGCGAGGCTGCAAGAACCCCTGAACTAGGAGGATCACAGGGTACCTGATGCCAGAGCCCCCAGATTTCAGGGACATTGGCACTGCCCATCGACATGAGGGTCACTTTGCACTCCCCCTTCTAGGACACATCTGGTAAACTAAGGCAAGGGTCCCTCTTCCCTTAGGCGCAGACTCACCGCAGTTCTGGGCCAGGATGAGCTCTCTCTGGGATGGACTTGTCACTGCCTCTGTCCCCTGGCCCTTGGGCAATCAATCCCACCCCACAGGTCCCCCACATCCCACCACTGCCAGGCTTCTGGCCCTTCAGCTGACCCTCCACCCCCATAGGGCAGGGGTACCACCAATCCATCCAAACAGCTGGAGCAACGCCCCCAAGTACATGACACTCCGCAGTAATGAGCTCTAGGGCGCATGCTGGGGGCTGGGGCGGCACACTGACTGCTCAGCAGCTCCACCGCTCACACATGTCCAGAGAGACAGGTAGCTCAACATGCTGAGAGCCAGGAGTGCGCAGGGCTTTGCGAAAGACTGGGCACCAGAGAGATGTCCAGGCCCCATAGGCTGTGGAGCCACGTGGAGCCCACAGTCCCTTCTGGGCTGCCCAACCCGACAGTCACCCGTTTCCACGGACAAGCGCAAGCCTGGGCACCTCCCTGCACACGTGCCGCCCCTCTGCCCACACTTCTTCCTCACTGGCTTTCAGGTCTTGGCCGAAAGGCTGCCTCACAGCATCTCATGAGTGTTACTGTCAGTCAGCCCGTTTACCTGCTTACTCTTTTAGGCTGGATGCCACCGGAGGACAGGGACGCGTCTCTTTCTTTGCTACTGTATCTTCAAGGCCTGGCACAGCTAGGGGGTTCATGAGGAATGACAATTCGTTATTGATCGGAATTAATTAACAGCTGAGCGCCTGAAAGTTCTAATCCATTTACTCCTGCATCCGGTCCCACGGGGCTGGGAAGCAGATGTGGGAGGAGGCCGGGGTGGTGACCTAATCTACCCTCCATTCATTCGTTCATTCCTTCAGCACATAGCTCCCGAGCGCCCACTACGTGCCCGGGGGCTACCACAAGGAAGATGCATTACCCAGAAAGTGACTCTTTCCTCAATGGTTCAGCCTTGATGTCTGAAGCCCTCGGGGACAGTTCGGTCCCTGAGCATGGAACCTGAGCTTCTTGATATAAAGAGGGGCACCCTCTGTGCACCCACTGGCCGCCTTCTCCCCTCACTCCGACATCTCCACCGGGAGAAGAGACGACGCACACCCCAGGTTCCAGGAGCTTGTGGGACACGCAATGGTTGTCCTCTGGTCTAGCTTGTCCCTGGGTTTGTACAGAATGTGAACACACAGGGACTGTTCCTGAGTTCAAGGGACTAAAATACGCACACAGCCTGACTCAGGGAACCGGCCTCCTCAAAGAAAAAAAGTTCCAATGGAAGACGGGACATCCTTGAGGCCTCGACCAGAGAGCATGCCACAGAGATGCATAAAGCTCTCAGAATGGGACTGCGCCCCACGCCCCGTCCTGAGGGGCCAAGGCCTACTGGAAACCAGAAGCCCACTGGCACTTTGCCCAGCTCAGGCTGCCCAGTCTTCCTCCCTCCTCCCCAGGGGTAAAGAAAGCTCCCAGGCAAGGGTATGAAGCTGGCCTGGGTGCCAGGGGCAAAGACCCTCCGTGAAGAACTCAAAGATGCCAGCAAGGGGAGGCCCAAGTGCCTCTGCCAGCCTCAAAGCAAGTCATCTTTTAATTCCAAAACAGCAAATATTTAATTTATGCTCTACCTCAAATGTCAAGTCCACCTCCCGGCACATAGCTTTGAAACCACGTAAGGAGGCCTAACACTTTCCATATGCTGAAGACACGGGGCTTTTTAATTGTGCCAACTGGTATCATTCAAGGGTAATTCCCCGGGAATCCGGCACTCGGGCAGCAGCTGGGCCGGCCTCCAACCTCAGCGCCCAGCCCCACAGGGACCCGCGGGCTCCAACCGGGCCTGCGCCCTCCCAATCTTCCCTAAATACCAAAATGCACTAGGTGTCCCCTAATCAAATTTCCCAACTGCCTGGCAGCCACCTTTGCTCCAGCAGCAGCCTTGCCTGCACAGGGCTCAGGCTCCCTTCAGGCCTCTCACAGAACAAAGGGGCCAAACGGGGGCGGGGAGGCGTTCGTCTTAAATCCGTGAGCGGGCACAGCCACACGGGCTGCTACTCCAAGTATGGTTCCATCTATGTCTCTACGTCATTAAGCTTTCCTATTTCACCCATTATAGTGTCCAGACCCAGAATTTCCAACTGGTTTTCTTTTGTAGTGCCTGTTGCTGCTTCCCATTTCCAAGGCTATCCCCCCATCCCTTTCAGATTTCGATGCTTATTTTAATTTCTCATGGTGGAGCCCCTTGCTGTCAGGCCCAGGAGCTGCTCACTCGATTGCTCCTTTCGTAGCACTTGTATACCTCGCGTTCCTCATCGTTTCTCTCCCCTGAGCTCATGTCCCCTTGGAGTTCACCTTGAACCCACAGAGAGGACAGAAGCCACAGCCTTAGCCGGTGTCCCTTCAGGTGAGCCCACAGTGTACGGGGCCGGGGGACTCTGCTTTCATAAGCTGGGCCCCCCATCTCCACCAGTGTCTTAGCGAGCCTCCCCGTTTTAGAGTTACCTGCCATAACCCGGCTGGGGATAAGAATGTTCTTATGCCCATTTTACAGGCGCGCTTCTGAAGGTATACAAAGGTACAATGGCCCGTACAGGTGACAAGCTCTGGTGGCAGAGCCTGGCCTCGTTTCGTTTTGCATTCAGGAAGACAGGCTTAGGTCAGTGCCAACGAGGTCCACCCTCCGACACCCCAGGGCCTTGAGTGTGACTTGCACCCACCCACCTGAACATTTACGAAGCTATCAAGACCCCGTGAGGGAGGAAGAGGGCAAGCAGCGGCCCCTCCTGCTTCTGTGCACCCCAAAACCTGCCTCACCCCGAAGCACTCGCAGCTGGCAGGCTGCCACCCCTCTGGGAAGTAGTAGGTGCGGCCCTCCCGGGCAGATGCTCCGGCACAGGGCTTCACCACACGTGGTGGCTGCCGTTGTTCTAGAAAGTGCTCCGGAGAGGGAGAAAAAGAGTCCCCACCAGCTGGCTGGTAACTTTACAGGGGTATGAGGAGGATTAAGATAATGTAAGCAAAGCGCTCGACACGGACAGGCACTTAATAAACAGTCGTTATCATTGCAATAATAATAGTAATAATAACAATAATAAGAGAACCACTAAGGTGCCCTCGGACACTTTGGTGAAAGGCTGGGGAAGGGGCTGAGACAGAGCCCATACCAAGGCAGCCTGGGGCTGGGGGGGGGGGGGCTCTGGCAGCCCTTGGAACCAGCAGGCTTGGGAGCCCGCATCCTGCTACATCTTGATGATGTAACCGGGGAACTTGCAACCCCCCTTTCCCTGCCACTGAAAGTCAGGGAGTAAATCAGACTGAGGGTTGCCCACAGCGGTCCTGCTCACAATCAGTGTTTCCCAAACTGTGGGCATCCCGTCCCCACATTCACCATTGTGACCACTGGCAGTTATTTTTCTCGGAGTCAACTTCAGGTGACCTCTTTCAACTTAATTTCATCCTAAGCAATAATATCTAAGAAATCATGGGTTTGACGTCCTAGTTAGTTTTCTTCTGATAAAACCATAACTATTAGGATTAAAAGTATCCTCCAGGTACCACCTGAAATCACCTTGCAGGCCCCCACCTTGGGCTCACCTGACCTCTCCCCAGGGTGCACTTGCCACCCCCACCTCTGAACACCCAGTAGCTGGACCAGGGCTGGTGGAAACCCAGGTGTCTGGGTCCCAGTCACCAAGCACAACTCCGAGGAAGCAGAAGTTCCCTCCCCTTAGTATCTTGGAGGGCAGGGCCCACCCTCCACCACCAACATATGTCACGCTCATGGCTCTGTGTCTTGCATCTTCAAAAGTGCTTTGAACAAACATTAATGACCCCTCAGCGTTTCTCTGAGACGGGGGATGTGGAAGGGGGGCAGGCACCGTCCCGTGCCGTCCTCAGCTGGGGGAAGGAACCAGGCAACACAATTCCGTGACTTCACCAAAGCCACCGACTTAAGCTGGGGCCCCTCCTCACCCTCCCTCATTTCCCCCCATGGCAACTTTTACTGGCTCGCATTCCTTTTGCTGGGAACACTACTATTTAATTAAAAACGACAGACTTTTGTTTTTCTCTCCTTCCTTCCTCCTCCCTCCCATCCTCCAGGACTGGATGCCAAGGAGACCCACCAAAAACATGCGGGTAACATTTGTTACGGCTTTGAAGATAAAAGTCAGTTGAAGTAAGCCCTCGCTGTATTTCAAGTTTCCCCTAAAGCATGGAGCAGGCTGCCTGGCAGTTTAGGAAAGGGGGGAAAAAGGGGAGGGGGGGGCTGCAAAAAATGTCATTCTGCAGGAATACTTTGTAAAAATAAACAGGCGGAAAAAACCCCAAACTTGATTAATGGAAATCCACTCAGTTGGCTCTGTCTTGAGCCACAAATGCATTTGTTCATATGGCTAAATCGGATCATTTTCATTGGGCTTTAAAAAAATATGTACATCATAAACTGGAAACGCTGGGGGAGACAGGGAAGTTTGCAGGTCTGTTTTTAAAGGGCCCTAACTACAGTGCCCCCACCTACCAAGTTGTGACCCGTGCTAGGGGACAGCAGCTCCAGTTCCAACCCAGTCTACAGATGACGAGACATGTGGAGGAGAAATTTCCAGCTAAGTGGAGGGTGGAGGAGCAGATGGGAGCTTCTCCCAGGAGCAGAGGTTATTTCATACGTGCACAAGAGTCGGCTTTATCCACAGGCTCACCTCCCAGCACTGGCCCCTGCCACTGAGCTGCAGCCAGCCCAGGCCCCACCACTCAAATGCACACACACATCTGAAAACTCCACTGGCCCCTCCCCAGCCCATGGACAAGACCAAAGAACTAACCAGACCTGAGACTCAGTCTTTTCCCCTCCAAGCTAAAAAAAAATTAAATGTCACATCAAAAAGTTGATTCATCCTTTGATCCTTGGCTTGCTTGAGTTCCACGCAGACCATCTGAAAGACCGTGCCGAGTTCCAGAGCTCAGAGGACATCTGTGAACACCAGTCCCAGGCCAGGAGCTGGGGCTGGACTCGCTCACTCCCCTGTCACATCTACTGCTTCCCCAGGAACAACTCCAACCTCGGGGACCCTCAGGAGTGGGCCCAGGCTACAGCAGAATGAGGCGCTCTCCTCGTGGGCCAGGCTAGGGGGTCTACCGGGTCTCAGTGCCTCCCAAGCTCTGCCACCCAGACGGCAGGCTGCTCTGTTGGGGTTCCCGGGCAGATGGTACTGACAGTGCCACAGACACACAGAGCATATCTGGAGGCCCGCACAGTCCTGAGCTCCACCCAGATACCCTTCGATACCTGCTTCCTCTACCCAGCCCCACCTCGAAGCCCACCTTAGAATGCTGGCCACAAAAACAAGAGCAGGCCCCCAAGTCCTCCCAGCACAGACAAGCTACCCCATCGCCTGGACCTGCACCACCTCCTCACCTAGGACCTTTCCCCCTGGGCAGCCCCCTGCTCCCAACCAGGCAGAAGACTGCCACCCCTGTCACCTGTAAGGTTCCTCAGGGCAGGGGCGTACAGGTCATGTTGGTGGGGCAGGGGCGGCTGAGAAGGGACTTCTGGACTTAGAGGCTGTGCCAAGAAGGTGGTAAAAGTTGCGGGGGGGGGGGTCTGGAGACCCATCTCCGAGGTTGAAAGGGGGGCTGTGGGAATCGTACCCGGGTTCCTCTGCCGACGGTGCCCGCCGCCCGCAGCTGTCGGGGTCCGGAGCTGCCGCCGGGGCAGCGCTGCCTCCCGATCCACTCCTCGATGCCTTTCCGAGCCCAGGCGGCGCTCGCCGCGAAGCTGTCACCTGGGCGGGACGACACGGGCCCTGAGTCTGGCCCCCGGGCCCAAAGTTCCCGGGGAGGGGAGGGAGGGAGTGGGCGCGCCGCAGAGGCAGGGGTGCTGGGAGGGGGGAGAGCCGGGCACAGTCCGAGAGACAGGAGAAGGGGGTTCAGCGAAGCCCCAAGAGCAGGGACCCAGAGGGGAGCGCGAAGGGGGAGCAGTGCCCAAGGAGGAAGGTCTGGGGAACAGAAGAGCGAGTCCAGAGGACGGGCTGCTGAGAACCCGCGTGAGGGTCTGAAGCCGGGTGCACCGAACAGGGGGTGAGGGTCAGGAGAGGGGGCACAGCGGGCGCAGGAGCCAAGGTCTCGGGAGAGGGGGCTGGGGGCCAAAAAAAGAAGGGACAGAATCCTGGGGGAAGGGGCTGGGGAGTCCGACGAGGGGGCGCAGTGAGCGCGGAGGGCGGGGACCGCGAGGGGAGGGGTTGGGGCTCAGGAGAGGGAGCGCAGGACCGAGGGGGGGCGGAGGGGACACGGAGGCTGCCCCGGGGCGGTGTGCGGGACTGGTGGCCAGAGCGAGGGCTGGGGCGGCCGGCAGCGGGACCCCGCGGCTAGGCCGATCCGTCCATCCCGGCGGCGCCCCGCGCCCCCCTACCTTCCGGGCTCTCCCTGCGCTTGCACACGGCGGCTGCGGGCACATCGCGGGCGGCGGGAGCCGGAAAGAAAGGAGAGGCAGAGAGTTAGCGACCGGGGCGCGGGCGGGGGCGCGGGGCGGCGCGCGGGCGGGGCACTGACCCGGCTTGGAGTGAAGTTTCCCCATGCTGGGGCGCGGCGGGCGGGGCGCCCTAAGCCATGCGCGCGGCCCGGGGCCCCGCGGCTCGCCGCCCCTCGCCTGGCCCTCCTCCGGGAGCGGCCCCCGAGCCGAGCGCAGCCCGAGGCGGCGCCGGGACCAGCTCCTGCCGCCGTCGCCGCGGCCCGACTGACGCCGGGCGCGCCGAGCCCCCAGCCCGCGCCGCGCCCGCGCCTCCCCGCGCGCCCATTGGCCGGCGCGGCGCATCAAAGGCGAGGCGGGCCGCCGGGCGGGCGGGGCGGGGCCCGCGGGACGGGGGCGGGCGCGGCGGGCGCCGCCGCCCCACACAGCGCCCCCGCCAGGCCGCCGCGCGCGTCCCCCGGCCGGGGCGCGGGCTGGAGACCCTGCGCTGGGCCTGGGGTCGGGGCCGCTGGCTGAGGCTTTTGGGGACAAACACCTTCCTAGGTCCTGCCCGCCCCAGGACAGCCGCTCCTGTCGCTATAAGTAATGTGCCTCCCCCCACCCTCACCCCTCACCCCGTTTCCCCTCGACGCGAGCTGGGCGGGACCCAGGGCCCCAATACACAGGTGATGAAACTGAGGTCTGGAGAGGCCGCTGCTGCGCGCGGGCTGCGCGGCCCTGCGAGTCTTCCCGAGACCTGCCTTCGCGGAGAATGTCGGCCGGTTCCTGGCCGCACGCCCCCCGCCTCGCCCCTGGGTTTGGATGTGAGTCTGGGCGCAGCCCCTACCGCGCCCCTGCCAGTTGTGGACCCAGCCCACTCCTCCGGCGACAAGTGTCCGAAAGCAGCGAGCTGCCGGCCAATCGCTCGGATCCCCTGCCCAGGGGGCCTGTGGGTGCCCGCCTGGGGTCGGGGCGAGCTGCCAGCTGCGCGCCCGGAAGGGGGTAACCAATGGGTCTTTGATCTTCCTTGGTTTCCGCTCGCAGTTGCACTTCGCCAGACCCAAGGGCTTATTTGTTTTGTCTGGAGAGGTCTCTGCAGCGGGGAGGGCGACATCAAGGGGTTCCACCCCACCTCTGTGGTTCCCTGAGAGAATGCCCTCTCTGCTGGGGACACCACAGGCCTGTTGTTAAGCTCGCCCTGGTACCGGACAGCCTGCGCGTGGGAAAAGAAAGCCCAGGGCTGGGAGGGAGACCAGCTCCGCCCTTGGACTGAATTCTCTGTGAGCGCCTCAGTTTTAACATCTGTAAAATGGAGACGCAAGACTGCCCTTTTTGCCAGCTCCTTAGTGTGGCCCTGCCCAGTGGAAAGAAAATGGGAGCCACAAACGTAACTCTAAATTTCCTAGTTAGCCACATTTGTTTTTAAAAGTTCCAAGAAGCAGAGGAAATTAATTTTAATAATATATTTTATTTAATCTATATCAAAAATATAGTTTCAACATATGAGATATTTTACATTCTTTGATTCGCGCTAAGTGTTTGAAATCCAGTGTGTATTTTACGCTGAGAGTACATCTCAACCCAGACTAACCGCATTGCAAGCAACCAGTGGCCACATGTGGCTAGTGGCTACTGCACTGGACATCACAGCTCTGGAGCAGCTTCATGCCTCAAAAGGACTTTGGGAGCTGCATGGCCTTCCAGAGTCAGACATATCTTCCCCCAACAGTGTCTTAGTTCCATCCTCCAAGCTTCCTGTTTTTACACACATTTTGGTGGAAACGAAGGCTAATTTTATAAGCAGGTAAATTGTTGTCCATTATATGTTGCAATTAAAGAATATCTACCACCTACTATATGCCAGCCATTGTCTAAGTCAGAGATTTTCAACCGGAGTACCACATGCAATACCTGATTCTTTAGTCAGGGGCACTGGCCTCTTTTCCCTTAAACTGTCAAATTAAAAAATGACAACAGCCAGCACAACAACAACCGTCCAGTGTGAATGAATCAAAATTATACCTTTTTTTTTTTGTCAATTGGCAAAACAATATATTTTTTGGAGTACCGAAAAATTTTAGCAATTAGTTTATGTGCTATGAGATGAAAAAGGTTGAAAATCGCTGGTCTAAGTGATGTATAGCCCTCACAACCAACCACTCTCTGATGCAGGCTTGTATTTGGTCTACAAAAGAGGGAACCTACTAGGCTCAGAGAGGTGAAGTCACTTGTCCAAGGTCACACAGCAGCCAGTGACCTGGTTAGGAACTAAACCCAAGCCTGTGGATCCCATTGCCATGCTGTTCTCCTGCATCAGGCTGTCCTAACACAGTCCAGACTTCACATTCCACCACAGAGAGAGAGTCTCCCGTCTAGAAACAAACACTGATTCAGTGCCAGCTCTGTGACAAGCACTGTTTTAGGCACTTACGATATATCAGTGAACAAAATAGACAATCCCCACTCTCATGTCATCCTCTGCTGGGAGGAGGACAGGCAAGAAACAATTAATGTGATGCCAGGCAAACAGTGTGGTAAGTTAGAAGGCAACACTAACTTAGCCATAGTTCTCAAGTGAGGGCAATTTGCACACACATACACACACACACACACACACACCTGGGGACATTTGGCAATGTCTGAAGGCATCTAGAAGAAGAGGCCAGAGTTGCTGCTAAGCATCCTACAGTGCACAAGACAGGCCCCAAAAGAAGGAAGCATCCAGCCCAAAATGTCAATTGTGTCGAAGTGAGAACCCTGAGGGAAAGGCAAGAGCCAGAGCAAGGTGACAGGTTATGGGTGGGAGGGGGGAGGTGTCTGAATCAGACCCCGGATCTAAGGAAATGGCTTTTGGTTGGGGTTTCTGCTTGTCTCTCTCACCCCCACCCCCACACCGGTGCCAGGGTGCGTGGAAATCAAAGCAAAACTCTAAGTGTTCTTTCTCACAGTACTCAGAAAGTTGGTTACTTCCTTAAACCAGTCATGGCTTTCTTCTTTCATGAGAAAAAAGTATCCCCCCTTCCCCTCGGGAATTTCTTTTTACAGTTCAAAAAGAGATAAAAGCAACAACTAAAACTCTGCAGTTACCAGTTTGAGTCTTGGGGGAAGTAAATCCCAAATGTCCAGCCCAGACACAAAGGCCCCCCTCCACCTCCAGCCTGGCCCTTCCCAGCCCAGCAGGCGCCTGGGACTTGCTGTATTGGAATCGGGACACCCCCCACCCCCACCACCAACCTGGCCCCGGGCAAGAAACCAGAGAGGTGGGCCTTCCAGTGAAAACTTAGCCTGTCCAGGGCTCTGAGGAGGGGCTCCCCAGGGTCCACCAGCCCACCACCCACCTGGGGTGGCTCTTCGGTCTCTGCTGGCTTCCTGAGCCACGACTCACTGTCTTTTTATGTGTTTTAATAATTTATCTGGCCCACTTCTTGGGCTGTATACTTACAGTGACATCTTTTTCTTTGAAGATTTCCCATCCTTTGGGGGAGGAGAATGGGGAAGGAAGGCAAGGAAGAGATAAGAGAGAGATTAGAGCAGAAACGGGTTTCATGGGGCTTGAGATTTAGCAAGGCTGGTTTAGGCGAAATCTGTCAGACGTGGAGCTGGGAAGTTTGGGGGGGGAAACACCACATCACCCTCATTAGCCACCCCCATGCTTATCCCCAGGTTAAGCCATCTGATCTGGCCCCCTTCAAATGCCACTTCCTATAGGAAGCCCTCCTTGACCTTCTAACCTGAAGAGCTCTGGCCACTCTGAATAGCCTAGGTCCCCTCCCCTCTTTCTCCACTTGGGGCTCCTTCTGGGGTCTTGCCTGCCTTACATCTCTAGATGCAGTACCCAGCACTGCCCATAGGAGGTGCTCTATGTGGAACGAGAAGAACCCACACAGCCCTACCTCTGGCCCTGGGGCGTGTTGTGGTCAATAAGAGAGTGGGAAGGGTGCCAAGAATTGATCTGAGGTATACTAAAGAAAAACATAATGTCCAAGTCTGTGCTTCCCCCTCCCCGTCCCTGGAGTGGCTTTTCCACAGTTCCCTGGTGAGTTTAGGCACTGCTCAGGGGCTGGAAACCTGGTTTCGGCCAGGGGGCAGTGAAATTGTCCTGCATGAGAAAGGCACAGGGATTTGGGAGATGGCAACCAGGAAAGGGAAGAAAAGGGTCTCGAGGGAAATAGAGTGGGAGAAGAGAGAAATAACACAGGCCTCAGAAGGGGCACAGGCAGTGAGGAGGTGGGGGGGGGCATTAATTTTCAGGACAATGATGACTAATAAGTGATTGGCAGTTGTCACCTGCTCAGCTCTATGCTTGACTTGCCCTCAGTTACTCCAAACCTCGGCAAAATCCTCACCACACCTCTGGGGTAGTGGCACAGGACAAAATGAAGGAATCAGAAAGGAGACCCAAGGTGCGTCATCCACAGGGCAACAGGCCACAGGCTGTCTGGAACGTAGATGGTCATGGAGGGGAAGGTGGGAGCCAGAGGCAGCCAGGAGGAATGCCAGACCCCAGCCTTAGTCCTTGGAGATGAGGTGGGGGGAAGCTGGGCTTTCCCCAGAACAAGGGGTGAGGCCCCCAAGCCACTGTATTTGGGTATTAGAGGAAAGAAGTCCAAGGACCATTTCTGGAGCTTAAATGTTGACTGAACTAAACTGAACTTTTGTGCCACCAACTCCTCTGGGTCTAGGGTGTTCTAGCAAGTTCAGAGGACACGCAGACTTCCCGGGTGACCCTGGAGGAGGGAGAGAACCGACCGGGCCTCATTGCGCCCCTGCTCTCCTCTGTTCCTGCCCCTCTGCCCTTCTCCCGGCTTGTCTGGGAAGCCCTTCCAGTCATGGTACCAGTCTGCCCATGTCCAGGTTTCTTTTACAAAAAGGAGAAAGAAACTCCCATCTTTTTAAGCCTTCATTTTCCAGTTATGTGCAGTCAGCCTACACTTAATCACCACACGTGGTCTCCCCGTTTATGAAACAGAAGAAAGGGTCGGATAGATCAGCAGCTCCCAAAATGGGTTCCACCAAATACCACATGTGTGTAAAGGCTCCATGGGAAACTTTGGGCAGCCCTGCCTTGGCCAAAGGGATACACATTCCTTTTCCTGCAGGACTTGTCAGAACCTTCAGTGGGCAGCCGAGCTTTTCAATTCTCCAAAAGGAGAACAACCTAAGCAGGGTTTTATTTGTTTATTTGTTTAACTCACCAGACCAGGGAACCCTTTTTAGGAAGCTCAAGTAGAAACAAGTGGAACACACTTTGGAAAATGCTGGACTAGCCTGAGATTCCAAGTACTAAATCCAGGGACCTAGCCCAAGAGGATGACAGGAAGGAAAGCTCCTCGAGGACAGGGCAGGGTGGGCAGGCTCCCTGAGGGGGTGTCCCCATATGTGTCTATGGTGGGCATTTTCCGCATCTTAGGACATATTTGGGCACCTCCAAGCCTCTGAGCAATCAAATACCTAGTACACATGAGGCCCTGTGGGTGCAGGGGCTTCTTAAAGCCCCAGCTCAAGATACGAGGAAAAGCAGCCGCTGTAGTGATGCTCATGGTCAATTTGCCTGCCTCACCTGCCTTCCCTTCCAGCTTACCTTCCTCTCCCTCTCCCACTTCTCCCCCTCCTCCCCCTCCCTCACTCCCACTCCACCCCACCGGGCACAGCTTCAGGGTGGCCTTGCTACCTGTTGGTACCACAGGACCCCTTCACTCCTTGGCCACAGCTGATTGGATGTGTGACCCACAAGCCTGACCAATCAGCATCTCTGCAGAATTCAAATAGAGAGGCCTAGAGCCTGAGGTCCCATCCCCGGCGGTCTCCGCAGCTGAGGAACTCCCTAGTCCCAGGCGCTGGAGGAGCTGGCGGAGTCCATGTGGGTTGACCAACAAGCAGGGAGAGCAGAGTAGGAGTAGTCAGAGAGCAGCAGAGCTAGTAAACCGGGTGGGGAGAGACAGATAGACAATCTCGGTGCCTGATACTGCGCATTCCCAGGTCCAAACCTTGTCAGTGCTTCCTATGTGTGCTGGCCCTGGGTCCCTGAGAGACCCTTGGTCCCCCTTTCTTGCTTAGGGTCAAATAGCCTAGATTAGGGCAGTTTGGAATTTAATGTGGCTCCCCTGGGAACTTGTTGGAAGGCAGGACCTGAGAATCAGCATTTCTGGTAAGCTTCCAGATGAGACTGACGCTGCTGGTCTGTAGATCACACTCGGAGGCTCTAGAAGGTTCAGCTTTCTCTGCAGCTACCCGGGTGACAAAACGCCTCTTCATTGAGTGAGTAACAGTCCTGGGGAGGAGGGACAGAAGTCAGGAAGGAGGGGCCCAAGAAACAAAGGTGCTTCTCTTTTATTAATTAAGTCATTCAGCAAAGATTTGTTGAGGGCCTAATCTGTACCAGGCTCTTATATTATCTTGTCTCTTACACAGACAAAAGTAAGTCAGTGAAATGTAGGGTGTGGTGCGTCTGTGGGGGGAAAATCAAGTGGGAAAGAGGGTGAGGAAATGCTAGGGGAGGGGCTGCAATTTCAATAGAGGGGCCAGAGCCAAGGCTTGAAAATGAGGAAGGGAACCATGAAGGTACCAGGGGAAAGCAGGTCCAGGCAGAGAGAACAGCAAGTGCAAAGGCCCTGAGGTGGGCACATGTGAGAATACTTGGGGAACAAGGAGGCTAGTGGCTCTGAAGCAGAGGGAGGGGGAGGGGCTTTCAAGGAGGAGGAGTTGGTGAGGTCATAAGGTGGGCCTCGGGCAAAGGGCTTCAGCTTTAATGGAAAGAGGTGGGAGCTAGAGAATCAAGGCCTGAAATGACTGGGCTGCTGTGTTGAGAACTGAGTGTGGATTGGGGGGGGGGTGGCCAGAGACCAGGCAGAAGCAAGGAGACAGGCAGAGAGGTGACTGTAGCAGCCCAGCCATGACGTGACAATGGCTCAGACCAGGGCAATCGCCGTGGAGGAGGTAAGAAGTCTGATGCTGAATGTATTTGGAAGTTAGAGAAAGGGGCCTTGAGGAAGATGCCAAGGGCTTTGGCCTGAGCCACTGGAAGGAGGGAGCTGCTGTTAACTGAGAGGAGAAAGCCTGTGGGTGGGACTGGTCTGCAGGGCAGGCTAGCGCCTTCAGTTTGCACACGTTATTTTGAGAGGCCTGTTGAACATCAAAGCCGCGAGATCAAGTAGGCAGCGGGATCTATGAGCCTAGAGTTCAGAAGTGAGCTGCAGGCTGGAGCGATGTACCTGGGAGTCATAAGCACATAGATGGGTTTAAAGCCTGACATTGATGAGATCCCCTAGGGAGAGAGTGTAGACAGAGGGCTGAGGACAGAGGCCCTGTGAAGCTTAGGGGTCAGCAAGTGTCTGCCCATCTCCTCCGAATCGCAGCACCACAGTGACCTCTTGACCTCCATTCAGTCCTCGTGGGTTCCCTCTTAGGAACCCCCTTCTCATACCTGCTTTCCAACACCCCCCCCCCCCCCATGCAGGCAGGATTCCTGGCTCAGCAGCTGAACTCTCAAAGTACTTCTTTGTTCAAACCAGCCCTAGAGATAAATGAGACAATGTGTGTGAACCGCTTAGGGCTTAGGGCGGCCAGTCCAGCCCAGGCCCTGGGGGGAGAGCGATGCCACTTCTACAGATGAGGTGGGCACAGCAGAGCACCCTGCCTACCCTGACCCTGTCAGTCATGCTTGTACCCGCCTCGCACTACTCTGTGCCTGGCACACAGTAGGGGCTTTAGAAATGTTTGACAAAAGCAGGAATGGCTGCGCAAACGAGCCATCTGACCAGAGGTGACACTTGTCCCCTTGGTGTTTCCGGCCTTCTCCAAGCCCATGCCATTTTTGTTTCCTTTGCCTCTGTGCCCAACAGGAGGTCACTGCCACCCTATTGCTCCACGAGGCTTTGTTTATATCACACCCACCCAGGGCAGACAGAGGCCACTGCTCCTGAACCCAGTCGCTGCTGTCCCTTCCCCAGAAGCCACACACAGGGCCTGGTGTTTTCTTCACAGAACTGAGAACTCTAATTTGCATCTTCCAACAGCAAGCTGGGGTCCATCCTCCACCTGGCGCCTCTTTTAACATCATCGTCGCAGGCTTCTCTGGGTGACAAGTATCTTTGTACTGAGCCCCTTCCCAGCCCCTCCTCTCTGCCTGGGTCCTAACTCCTCACAGGCTTCCGCCAGCACAAAGGAACCATTGAGAGGCGGTCTGTGGGACGCCGCCTTTGATCTGGGGTTCCAATAACGTGTGTATGTTTGCGTCCCAAAACAATGCTGCAGCCTGGCTCGCTGGCTGAGGTAGGGAAGGGAGGGAAAGTGGGCAGGACGGTGCCCATGGAGGCCTGGCCGTGAGCGCTGGCACACTGGCCAGTACACTTGGAGGGCACCTCCACAGGTTCCCTCCAGTGAGAACTCTCCCCATACAGACAGAAGCCCCCGCATGGCCATGATTTGCCAAACTGAGACCTGAAGGGTCACCGGCACTGCCCACAGACTCCATAGAACCAGGGTCACAACCTCACCAGGGGAGGGGCAGGAATCGAAGGAGATGGGCTTGGACCAGCTAGACCTGGGGGTGCATGCCCGGCCTAGAGGGACAGTTGCAGCTCAGAGCCAGTGACTACCTGAGGGCCCGGAGTTGCTGGACCTTTTGATTTTGCAAGAGTAGCTGGAAATCCAGGTTTCTAGGTGAAATCACCAAATTTTAATATTGTCAACTAGTTTTAAAAAGTTCAAGTCATGGTTCAGGCCAAATGAAACATGTGTTCCTGCTGGACCCCAGCTTGTGGTCACCAGTTTCGCCCTCTGCTTGGTCAACTCATCCCAAAGAAAATGGAAGGCGGGGAAGGGGTGGGACTGTGATAATCAGCCTGGCCTCAGGCTCTCACCCAAAGGGGAAAAGACAGGGTATAGATTGATGCCTGCTGCCCAGTTTTTACAAATGCCCTCACTGTCCTCAGCATTATTTCCCCAGTCCCTTGGCAAACGGGTACCAGGTCCCTCCAATGTCCCAGGACTGGGCTGGGCACAGAGGACACAGGGATGAATCAGACAGGGTCCTCGCCTGTCCTCAAGTCCAGGCAGGGAGGCCGAAGTGTGAGAAGCTGTGCTGTGCCGAGGGCCCACTATTGCCAGGCTCCCTGTGAGTGGCTGTGTACACTTCGCTCCCTTACACACACCACACGCTAGCTGGAGCCCTGGGAAGGCCTTACCTTCAGCATAAGCGGTTTAATAGAAACAATTCCTTGCCCCCCCCACTCTCACAGCCCCCAGAAGGAATTCTGGAGCCAGCTGTTAACATGCTGGTAGGAAAGAAGGAGCTGAGGATGGGGTGCTCGGGACAAGCAGGAGTAGGGATCCTTCCCACTTTCATGCAGCCACCTCAGTCCCCAGCCAACTCCTGGCCAGAGGGCCAGCTCCATGTGGCCTGTGGAACCCATGTGGTGGCAGCTGTCTGCACTGGCCACCTCACACTGGATGCCAAGTCCAAGGTGACCCACTGAGGGATGTCATCAGGCTGCTCTACACCTAGTACAGGACGGGCACCAAGCTGGGTGCTCCACAAAGGGTTTGGACAAACCCAGCCTCAGGGAGGTGAGCACACAAATACCACAGATGGAGGTGAGTCCCGAGCTAATGTGTGGAGCACCTGGCACAAAACCTGGTAAATAGGTGATAAAAGGGTTTCTCATTATTATTATAAAAACACCAAAATATAATGTTTTCTCCAGGACTTTTTAGTTGTAAGTATCAATCACAGAATCCAACTGAAACTAGCCCAAGCAGAAAGGAACTTTCTGGGCTCACATAACCCAGGTGCTGGGAGGACAGACATGCGCAGCTTCAGACTTGTAACCTAACAAACTGTGCTAAGAGTGAAAGAGAATTATTGTTCCCCAGCTCTGGTGAGAAAAATCCTGGGGAAGGATTCTGATTGGTCTAGCTTGGGTCATGTGCACATTCCTGGGCCAATCACTAGAGGAGATTGGTTAGGTCAACTTGAGTTCGGTGCCCAATCCTGTGGCCAAATGGAGTTGATTGGCAGCCCCACACCAACCATAGTTTGGAATGGCAAGGCAAAAGTCCCCCAAAGGATGGAGGTGAGGAGGGGAAGGGGGACATTATCTTACCCGAGGAAGGCAGAATGTCCTCATAACTCCACTGCTCCATGCATAGAACTCAGGACCTGTCAGAGAGGTATTAGGCCCACTTCATGGATGGAGAAAGTAAGTCTCAAACCTTGAAATAACCTGCCCAAGCTCACATGGTCTATAAGTGGTAACCTGGGACTGAATCTATGACTTCTGCCTCCATCTATGATATCTAACCCCTACAAGCCTGGCATTCAGAGGAGGAGAAAGTTTGACCACGCCCAGGCACTAATGTTTGCCCAGCTAAGTCAGCAACCTGCCTGGGCCAGTCTTGCCACATCCCAAACCAAGCCTGGTCTTTGGTGATGTCTTTAAATGGGTGAACTTGACCTCTTAGAACTGGCCACCCTAACTCTGACTCACTGTGTGTCATCAGGCAAGAATCTCCCTGACTTGAGCTCAGTCTTCCTTTTATAGAATGAGGGGGCATCTCTAGGGTCCCTCCTACACTTAATTGGTTCAGATGTTTGGAGAAAACCTGAGGGTACATGGCCTAGATCACATGTATAGATTGACAAGGTGAGGATAGGAAGCAGTGCCCGAGTGCTGAGGCCTTGTCAGCCTCTCTGGGTTTTCTCCTGAGAATCTCTTTGAAGTTGAGAGCCTATAGGTGCCACATGTTTGCTAATCTCATATTTCTCTCTCCTGATATTACATCCACTGTAGTAGAAACAGTTATCTGTGCCCCAGTACCCACTTTCCCTCTGTTCGTTTTAGTGATAGAACTGCCACACAGCCAAACACTCCATTGTCCAGCCTCCCTTGCAGCTACATGTTGCCATGTGTGGATGGATGTAAGCAGAGATGTGTGTTGCCCTTCACCTGATCCTTCCTCCTTTTCAGAGGTTGGAACATAGACACAGTGCAGAGGTCCAGGTTCACCCATGGGGCGGGCAGAAAACGAGATGCAAGTCGCTTGGGCCATGAGCTATTTCATGGAGTCAAATTGCACCCCACTCCCAGACTACCTCTTAACTTGGAGTCTTACACAAGAGAAAGAACTTCTATTAGCTGCTCTACTTGGAGGGACAAATCTTATAGCAGCTTACCCTGTGCTCATGCTAAATTCTCAGAGACTGCCAGCCAGGACCCAGCAGCTAATCTCCACCAAGAAGAGAGGGAAGAAGGTGAGAGATGGGGGTGGGGGAGGGAAGGATAGTGGTCATCGAACGCTCATTCTATCCCAGGCATTTATCGCCATTATCTTGAAAGCTTGAATTTTTATCACTGGCAATAAATACTCTCCATCATTTTCCTCGAGGTGCCAGGCACATCTCACTCCTTTTCAGGAAAATGTCTGTCAAGTCCAAATAACCCTAATTTCTCTGTGACTCTTTTTTTCCCCCAAGTAAAAGTGGTATTCAGCTCTCAACTCAGACAATGGCACAGGTACTTTTCCTAAGATAACTATTGTATCTCGGCATGCCGGAGAAATGCTTTATGCACACAATAATACACACAATATTAAGATGGCTGTATTCAAGGATGGAGAAATTAGCAAATCAATCAATGTTCCTGCTTTCAGGACATTCTTAAGTGATGCTGTCTCTTCTGGTTTTCATCCTGCGAATGCATCAGAGCCTCACCAGTGCTTCTCACTGCAGCGCACCCACCAGCTCCTGCACCCACCAGCTACTGATTGTCAGTGCAAATGTCCACACAGTGAAATGGGCACAGAGCATCTCAGCGTCGCTAGGAAACTATTTCTGACCTTGTCGACCCCCTGAAAAGGTCTGAGGGGTCCCAGGCCTCCTCAGACCACACTTGGGTCACTACTCTGCCTTTCCCTCCCATACGCATATGACCGTGCACACACAGGCACAGCATCTATAATTTAATTTTTTAAGGGCATTTGAATATCAAAAAGAAGAAAGACATCATCACAGAAGAAAGGATGGTCCGTTAAACTGAATGCACTTAGGCTCATGAACAACTCACTGCATTGTCTCTACTCTTCTGGTCTTGCCAAGGCCAGGGGCAGATGTTGGCCTGGAAGCTGGTGTTTGGAAACCGCCTCCAGCCTGGCACAACCCTTTCTGTACAGATGGCAGAAATCGTGCCCTGAGGGGCCGAGCACCAGCAGGGCACACAGCTAGAAGCACTTCCACAGAGCTGGACCCGGGGTTTGCCTGGCACCAGGTGGCAGGAGGACCCTGGTGAACTTCCACCCCACCCCCTCTCATTCAGGAGATCTGGGGCAGAACAGCTCACTGCAAGCCCCCTAAGGTATGCTAGAGGTGGCTTGTGTCTGAAGGAGGTGGAGCTCTCACCCCCCCTCTTAGGGCCCCAGAGAAGTGGTTTTATCCATTAGCTGGCTCTACTTGGCCCCCGCCCATCCCCCTTGCCCTCAGCCCCCCATTCAGCATCCCCTGCCCAAGGTCATTCTGTAGGAGCCACACATACCCACATACCTACTCACGTGCACAGCACACACGTCAGGCACACACATGCGCCCCACCCCTATCACATTACCTGCATGCGGACTCCCGGTCATCCCCACAGCCCTCTCCTCACTCTGCCCCTTGGGGAACACACAGGAAGCCCAGGGCCCAAGGGCCGGGCAGCCACTTCAGACAAGTCCCTTCTCCTCTCTGGGCCTCAGCTCTCAGCTTCCCAGCTATAAGAGGGGCTGGGGAAGACACCCCCTCTCCAGAGACTCTGCCAGTCCAGCATCCTGGGCATCTGTGACAAAAGGAGAGCGTTTTGAAGGCCACCCCAGCAGCCACACCAGGACGGGAAGAGAGTGGCCTGTCAGAGGCAGGAGGGGACAGGATGTCCACCCTGAGGTGCAGGCAGTTGGCCCACCCAGGATTGGAGCTGAGGGGAAGAGGGGAAATTTGGAGGCTGTGGATGTGATGGGTGGGTGAGCACAACTGCTGGGATGTGGAGTACAGGTTAGTGGTGCTCCTCAGCAAGGATGGGGTCATGAGTACCGTCAGGTTTACCCGAGGGAGCCCTACCGTGGCCCACAGAGTAGCATGTGGCTTTCTATGTGCACAGACCTTTCCCAGCAATGCCAAGCCAGCGGGCATTGGACACATCGCCATCTCTCCTTCAAGGACTTGGCTTCTGTGGGAGGTGGTGATAGTGAATTTTTTGCGTCAACTTGACTTGGCCACGGGTGCCTGGACACTTGGTCAAACACTATTATGGGTGTGATGTGCGGGGCTTCTGGACAAGATTAACAGTTGAACCTGTGGACCGAGGAAAGCAGAGGCCTCCCCAGGCTGGGCGGGCAAGCCAGCTGGAACCCACCACCAAGGACTTTCAGCACCGCAGAGTGCCGGGAAGGCAGGGGCCATCCTCGCTCTGCTCCGGTCCTAGCTGGACTTCCACACCACGGAGCGGTTGGCCTGTTAGTGGGAGAGGTAGGACTTCATGAACCTAGCTCAGAAGTCTGATGGGTTTCAAAAGTCTGAGACCAGTGAGGGGAAAAACGCACAGGTGTCTCTACAGCTGCCTCCAGAGTGGGCTCCTGGATTTGCCTGTCCAGGCACTGGCTTGACTTCCCTGTCCCCGCAATCTCCTCTGCTCCAAGAGCTAAACCAGAGCCGCCACTCTAGAACTCCGTTTCTTGGACACTCCCCCTCTTCCACCGCCGGGAGGATGGGAGACAGCCACCTCCTCGGAGTCACCCGTCTTCTTAAAAAGAGCCGCTTCTGTCACTGAGAAGACAGGAGCAAGGCTAATACCCCATCACATCCACTCGCTGCCAATTCAGAAGCAAAGGAAGTCGTCATACAAATTAGCTGAAGCTAATAGAAAAAGGACGGAAAAGCCAAAGGAGCTCCACGTCAAGGAAAGGCCTGCCTTCTCTTCATATATTACAGATAAATCCAGACGGTACTCACAGTTTCCCCGGCAGCAGGACCCGGTGCAGGGAGGGAGGGACCCTGGGAATTTCTCCTCCTGCCCCTGGATGGATCCCCAGGAGCTGGCTGGGTGACTTGGGTCCCCATCGCTCCAGGAAATTCCTGATCAGTGGTCCCTGCACACATGGAAATGACAAAAATGGTCTGGAACAGAATAAATCTCTCCCTGGGCTTTCTCATGCGAATGGAATCACCAATTTAAAAGGCAGGGGAGACCCACATCAGACCAAGTAGCCAGGATGAAGTAAGAATGAGGGTGAGACATGCAGTGGGTAACACCGTGGGGTTTGAGGGCCCCGCTCCTTGACTTCAAACACCCACAACTCTGATTCCTAAATCTCCTTGGGCAACTTCCTCAGTCTGGTCCACACTCTGCCTCAGCTTCTGCGTTTGTCAACGGAGATGACATTCACTGTAGCCACTTCATTGGGATGGGCAAGGATTCAATGAGTTCATGAGCATAAAACCCTAGAGCAGTGTCTACTCCATACCGACTCCAGGTTGTCAGGGTCGCATCCAGATGAAGTAACATAAACAGGAGCCAGCAGGATCCATGTTCCCAGCTTAGTCATCCTGCTTGGGGAACATTATTCAACTCCTTGAGCCTCGGTTTCCCCACTTGAGAACCAGTGGCTGCCTTGCCGCATGACCATAAAGACAATGGAATTATGGAAGGAGACACTCCCTAAGCTGCACGACACCCCGTGGGTTGTGCAGGGCACAACCGGAGCAGCCACGTGCAGCAGGCCTGGTAATGGGCATAAAGCAGTTGGCACGCTGGAGGTGTCCCCGTGCTTCCTTCTGCAGAAACTGACATATCACACCATTGACTTGAGCTCAATGTCTTCTCTTGGCCCTTCCTCCATGGTGCACACGTGTGGACGCTGAGGAAGACCTGCCATCCCAACGCACAGGTTCCTGCCTCCAAGGAACCAAAGTTTCTAGAAGGAAGTAGCCCAAGCCCTGCTGGGAGGCAGGACCAGACTCATGGGTCAGGCTCCAGAGAGTGAAGCACCTCACAGCAGGGTGATGGCGACAAAGGTGGGACAGCAGGGCATCTTCTCCCCAGGAGGGTCCCCGGGGAACGTCTTGACTCACTTGAGTTGAATGAGGGACAGTGGTCACTCTGGAAAGGAGGGGCGGCATCCGCAAAGGTGAGGAGGGACATGCGTCAGGAAATGGGGTCCTGCTGTCTCTTCCGGGCACCCAGGATGAGGGCGAGGGCCCCTTGTCCTCTCTCCCCTACTAGTCGGTTAATCCACCTCAAATGGGCCAGCTCAGAGAAAACCCTGAGTGACACCATTTTTCCATTACCCTTCATTACCCCCACTTAGATCTTTTATTTTATTACGAACATTCTTTAGCCCAGTCACGGGCTGATCGCCTAATTGGAGCTGCTGCGCCCACCCCTGCCCAGATCAAAGCCACCCTGTTTGTTTGTGGAGGACCGAGGATGAGCCGTCCCCCTCCTCCGGCCTTTGAACATGAAGGCCCCTTTGTCTTCCAGCTGAAGTCATCCCTGGCAGCAGGCAGGAGGAGGCTGCCGTGGGGGAGGGTGCCGCGGCCTGGCCAGAGGCTGGCCAGAGGCTGGACCAGAGCCTGAGTGGGCCCAAACATTCAGAGTAAGGCCCAGACATTCATGCCAGCCTCAGAGGAGGGGTCTCAAACTGGCGGCCCCACAGTAGGTCTTATTTGACCTCCGTGACGATTTTTTCTTTAAATACTAATGCAAATATGAAAAGTTTTTAAACATATACCAGATACTTAAATATTTCTTAAAGAAATAGAATATTTTAGTCTTAATTTCTCTTTAATAATTAGAATATCTGGCAATAATGGGCCTCAATGGAAGGAATAAGCTAACCAGTTTTCTGCAGGTTTTTTTCGTGATCCTCTGGGCTGGGTGTTTGAATTTTCTGCTCTATTCAGCACCATTTTTCTCTTTTCAACAAATCCTGTAAATGATTGTTTTCCTAGAAGTTCTTGCTTTTTTATCTCTGGGCCCACCAAAACCTCAGCTCTGCATTGGAGAAGGTAGCCAGTAGTGGGAATGATTGTGCCCATTTTACAGACGAGAAACTGAGGTCCTGTGGCATTCAAATAACCAGCCCAAGGTCACGCAGAGGTTAATGATAGACTCAAGAAATAAGACTTAGAAGACAAACGGATGGGTTTACCCTCTCTCATTTTGATATTAGGGTCCATACAGCTATTTTGGAAAAATGCACAGCAAGGACCCTTCCCATAACCTAGGGACCACCTGACGTTAATGCTGGGGGCCTGTTAGGTGCGGGATGCTGAGTAGACATTACCCTTCACAACAGTCCTGTCGAGTGGGTTCTAGTTTCTCCCTTTTACAACTGAGAAAAACTGAGGCTTTAGAGGCTCAAGGACTTGCCCAAGGTTACAGTGGGGCCAAGAGGTAGACGCAGGTGGGCCTGGCTCCACACCTGGGCAAGGGGTTCCACTCTTGCTGGGTGATTCCTTCTGGGAGCCCCAGGGAGCCTGCACAGCTGGTGCCTCCTGCTCAGAGCACACCCTTTACCCGGGGAGACCTCTCCCCGCACACCCCTCCGCCTCCCTTCTCCCCCTCCCGCGCCCTCTCTTGAAACAGCCGATCGGACCACGGTGGACACCTGGCCCCAGCTGGGCCAGTCAGATCCTCCCTCCTGGCAGTGGGGTTCGGGGCCAGTCTGCACAGCTGTGCCGGGGTGGCCAAAGCCCAGCCACAGACAACCAGATGGCGAGGCATCTGTAGGCTGAGAAGGGCGACGGTGACATGCGGGGACAAGCTGAGGCCACAGGGCCCTGGGGAGCCGGGAGGAGCCGCCAACCTCCCCGTCCAGGCCTTCCTGAGGTCCGGCCTCAGCTGTCCCACCCCCACCCCACCCCCGCCCTTGACTTCTCCCTGAATCTTAACATTTAAGAGGTGATCTGTCCTTACAGCCACATCATCCTCCATGTAAACAGAGTAAGACAGACCCGGGTTCTATTCCTGACAACTTATTAACCTCAGTTTCTCCCATTTATAACATGAGAATAATAAATTCCTACCATGTAGGGATTTGGGGGGATTCAAAATAAGTAAACTAATTGGAGATCCTTGCTCATGGTACCTGGTATGGTAGCTCCTCAGCACCTGGCCAGTGTTTTAACCATTAAGATTGTTATTATTATCATTAAAAAAGCTTTAGCGGCCCTAGCGGTGCTGTAGAGTGGTTAGAGCATCCTGGGGGGAGAGGGGACCAAAGGATCAAAGGTTCGATTCCCAGTCAAGAGCAGTACCTAGGGTTGGGGACTCGCTCCCCGCCCCGGGTGGAGGCCTGTGTGGGAGGGTACCAGTAGCTGTGGCTCTCTCACGTGGATGTTTCTCTCCTCTCTCTCTCCCTTTCCCCCCTCTCTCCCTCTCTCCCTCTCCATCCCTTCCTCCCTTCCACTCTGAAAAAGCAATGGAAAAAATATCCTCAGGTAAGGATTAACCAAAAAAAATAAAATAAAAAGCTTTAGTGATAGGGAAAACTAGCAGTGATTTCAACCAACTCTTGACACTTCCACTGAGCGATTATTCACAAACTAACCTGTATTATCTGTTGACGTCCTTCCACCATTGGTTTCTCTGTGCTCAAGAAAGAGAATCCTTGTGGGCTAAGCCCCTGCAATTGGGAAGATGAAGGTGCTGACCACTGATACCATCTGTAGCAGGTGTGAATTTTACTCTGTGATCTTAGATGTGTTAAAAAACAAGTCACCCTTTAATTTTTCTAAAATCAAACTAAACACAACTCCAAGTACCCTCCCAGCAGCATGACTAGAACTTGCTCCTGGTCACTATTGAAGGCAGAGCTGACAACTCACAGGGTCCCTGCAACTCTGGGACCTCCAGCCACACCTGGGCATGGGATCTGTGCTACGGCCTGGGTCTCAGTCCAGCCATCCGAGGTGTACACATTTCCCTTGGAGGGGCTACCACTCCGCTCTCCCCTGGTTCTATCCTGTTACTTTAGGGATCTTAGAATTCCACGTACTCTTTTCCTCTCTCAAGGAATTTAATTTTCCTCTCATGACCTCTTCTCCCTAGATGAGCCTCTCCCACTCAAGTCACTCTCTTCCCGTCCTGTCCCCTCTGGATCATCAGTTCATCAGTGGTTCTCAAAGCTGGTCCTGGACAAGCAGTGGAACTCAACCATGTGTGTTGCAACACACCTTCCAGGTGATTCTAGTGCACCCCGAAGTGTGAGAACCACTGGGCCAGTATAATCTGCTCAGTGAATTTTTAAGTGTAAACTCAAAAGCTAAGAAGGTTGAGACAACTTCAGGTTTTGGTCTGTGCTGCATAGCATCTTCCCACCTGGTGAGCAAAAAACAAACACCTGAGTCCTGGGCTAGGCAGGGACAAAGGACCAGGCTAGCATGTATGGTACTGTGGGTTGTGCACTCCACAACTCCAGGGGGTGCCATCCACATAAATTACCACATGAATGGCACAACATGGTGGCCAGGTGGGGAACATCAAGGAACCAAGGGGCATAAGGAAGGTTTAGTGGTCATTTGAATAAATGGGTTTGGTAAGGAGCAAGGGGGAAGATGGGGAAAATAACAGTGCAAAATCTGAACTCAGCCCTATGGCTTGCTGTCACTGTGGACGGCACACATCACAGTCAAACAGAGAAGAATGCATTATTCAGAGGGTCTCAAACTCAAAAGCCTAGTAGGCTGGCTTGTAAAGAGGCAGGAGGTTGGAGGAACCAGTCCATCCAAAGATGCAGGCACTACTTAGCCTTAGCCACTGTTGCCATGTGGGATGCTGGTCTCAACCTTGCAAGATCTTCCAACTTTTTTTAAAAACCAGAAATCTAACTTTTACTTGAAATCTCCTTAAATATTATAGACAGATTCTGATTTAAAAAACAAAACACTTTGTATTGTATCCAGAATATATAAATTACTTTTAAAGCCTAATTAAAAACACACTAAAGATTTGGACACTTCATTAAAGAAGATATACAGATGGCAAATAACCACATGAAAAGATGTTTAGCATCATTAGTCATTAGGGAAATGCAAATTAAAACCACAGTAAGATAACACTATGCTCCTATGAGAATGGCTAATTTTTTTAAATTCGACAATACCAAGTGCTGACAAATACTGGGAGCGACTGGAACTGTCTTACATTGCTGGTGGGAATGAAAAGGCAACACCACATTGGAAACAATTTGTCAATTTTTTATAAAGTGAAACATACGCTTACTATGCAACCTAGCAATCCCACTCCTAGGTATGACCCAAAAGAAATAAAAATGTATGTTCACAGAAAAATCTGTGTTTATTTATGATGGTGTTATTTGTAATCATCAAAGGCTGGAAACAATCTAAATGTTCCTCAACTGGAATAAACAAATTGTGGTATATCCAAGTAAAGGAATATTAATCAGCAATAATAGGAATGAACCACCTACACATGGACCAAAATTGCCGAATCTCACACACATTCTGCTAAGTTAAAGAGCTCAAAAGTCTCCATAGTGTAGGCTCCATTTCTACTACATTCTGGAAAAGGCAAAACTATAGGAACAGAAAACTGATCATGGTGCCAAGGTTGGGGTGGGGACCAGGATAGACTAAAAGGAGCCAAGGGGAATTTTTGGAGTGGCGGAGACAATCTATATGTTGCTTATGGTGGTGGTTTATCAAAATTCACAGAACTGTATACAGTAGTTCCCCTTTGACCTGGGACCCCACAAAGCTGGTGGCACCAAATAAATACCTGCTCAGCCCTCATGCCAGTGGTCACCCAGGCCCTGCCCCTGAGATGTCCAATCAAGGGGAGAAACAAGGTGAGTCTCCAGCCCAGGCCTGGAGGATTCAGGCTAGATGGATGCACAACATTCAGAGAGAAGTAGTTCTGGCAAATTGGACCTCAGTTTCCTCACCAGTAAAACGGGGATAAATAACATTCACACCACAGGGCTTTCATGAGGCTTAAATGACTATAAAATATCAGGCACACAGTTGGTGCATAGAAATGCTGGTGTCTTTGCAGACTTCCCCCCTCTCAGCAGCCATTGGCCCAGGTGGCAATGCACTCAGATCCCTAGGAAATTGTGCCCCTTCTTTCCTTAGCTGGTAAGCCATGCCCAGAACTGGAAGAAAGGCCTTTGTCTCAGGCCTGTGTTCCAGAAGGGCAACCACAAAGAACGGAGGTGAGAATTGGGAGCCAGGCTCGTCCTCTACTGGAAAATGGGGGACCAAACACAGAACAGGGAAAGAGCACGTGTCCCCAGGAAGCTGAATGGAGGGGCTGGGAGGAGAGAGGAAGTTGGGAAGGGCCTAGAAGGGCAGGCAGGGGCATGGGGACTGGATTTAGGAGCCAGTTATAAACAGCACCTGGATCCTGCATCGGCTCCTTGGCGGATCTGTATTTATCTCCATTTTTCAGATGGAGAAGCAGAGGCCCTGCAGTGCTACAACCCAGGTTTCCAGAGCCACCTGGATTGGGAACCCAGCTCTGTTGCTAACTCATTAAGGGAGCTTAGGAGAGTCCTTGCTCCTCTTTGGGCCTCAGTTTCCCCATGTTGTTGATGGCTGGAAGGCCCCCAGGTCCTAAACCCCCAGATGGCAGAACTACCTGCCATGCCAGCACTAGCTCCCCCTGTGCTCTGAACTGGCCGTTCCTGCGGTGAATCGCCCAGCCACGCTTTGGCACGGACCCCCAGGCCGCCCTGAACAAACAGGGCTCCCCACCCTGAGAGTTACCCCAGTGCTGCGCACTCAGCTTTTAGAAGAATGACCCCATTTTTCTTGCTCATCTCTGTCCCCTGCTACCCCAGAAAACCTCCTCCCTCTGTGCCCCTGCGGACAATGCCCCAGGCCCAGGCTGGAGCCCCTGCTCCCTGCCCAGCCGCCCCACGCCCTGCACACCCACTCGCTCCCCCAGCCCTTGGGCGTCAGGCACCTGCTGCCCTTGTGGACTGGGTGTCAGGCAGAGCGGGGCGGCAGGCCTGCAACCTGAGGCCAGGCCCCTGAATGCCTCCTGGACCCTGCAGGGTCTGCCCAGGTTGCTTGGAAAACCATTTCCAAATGGTTTTCAAATCACACGAGATGATTAGGAGCCTTAGCTCTGTTTTGAGCTAAACAACATGAAGCAATAAACCCCATCAAAGCCCATCCCACACAGTTCTCCTGGGCACCCAGGAGTGGCCGCGTCCCTCGGCTGGCTGTCCCATGCTGCTTTGTATCCTGCTCCACAAAGAGGTGTCAGGGGAGCTCCTGGGCTGGCATCAGTGTGCCCTGGGGAGATGGGTGTGCCAGGTAGGCACGTGGAAGAGAGGGGAGCCCCGGAGGCAGCAGACTCTGCCCCCAGGTCCTCTCAGAGCAAAAGTGTTTGACACCACGTTCCTGGCTTGTGTCCTTCGGTTCTAAGTCGTCCTCATGATGGAAAACAAAGTCGAAAACTGCCTGCGGTCCTTTTCTCAGGGAGCAAGATGTTCTCAGGCCTTCCCTGGATTCCCCATGTAGTGCCACGAGCAATTATTACTTTTGAGATTGGAGAGCAGAGGCTTACAGGCTCTTTTTTTTCAGTATGAAGATGATTTATTGGAGGTGGCTATAAAAGTTATTCTGCTCGTTGTAAAAATTCAGACAATAGCAAAGAAAGTAAAAGATCATTCATAATCACTTGTCCTTCCTTTTCTGCCCCCCAGGGATGCAAGGCCTTGGGAGCCAGAGTGGCTGGGCTACATTGTGAATTCGGTCCTGTGGCGGGGGGTGGGGGTGGGGGTGCGGGAAGGGCCCTCTGGGTTCACCTGCAGGCTCGGCCTGGCCTGGGGCAGGGGATCTGTGAGCATTGGCCTCCCTAAGCCTGTGTTCCGTGGTTCCACATTCCAGGGGAAGTAGGGAGCTCCCCATCAGAAGAGTTCAGCAAATGCTGGTCTGTGCCTTCTCAGTGTGCTGGAACGCAGATGTCCCCAGACATTGGCTATCACACAACAGTTAAATCTCCCCCAAATGTGGCTTATCAACTTGACATTGCCAATTTTTAAAATCTATGTATTAGGTCAAGCAAGGAAATTTATAAAGGAAATCAGCAACTGTCCACTGTCACCAGGATTTCATAACAGAAGGGACCTTCAAACACCAAGAGTGGGAAGGACTTCCAGAATAAAAAGCTTTATGAAAAAAACTCAGGACACGGCCCTTGCTTTTGCTGTAGGGGATTCAAGGCCTAGGTGATGGGTTGTCGTGCTGAGCCAAGCTGGGAGACAGGGGTCCTCTCCTCTCTCCGGGCCTCGGTTTCCCCATTTGTCTAGCATTCTTCTTGCTTAAGATTCTGAGTCCCCTTCACCTCCTATCATCTCTCTCCCTCTCTCTCCCCTCCGCTCCTCTGCTCTCCTCTCCTCCTCTCTCTCTCTCTTTGAAAAACAGCTTTGTCCCAGTAATCACCTTCCACCATCCCATACTTAGCAGGTTGTTTCAAAGTGTCACCACCCAGATAGAGCAGCGGAGTGACAACCTGGGAGGCGGGCAGAGAGGAATGCCACAGAGGCAGGCTGAGCTAGAGGGGGAGGTGGCAGGGAATGAGAGAGAAGCTGATAATCAAAGGGACAGGCAGGGCCTCTGGGGGAGGGTCTCTGCAGTGTTCTAGAAAGGGCAGTGAGAACATGCCCAGCGGTAGAGTCGTTTTCTGGATGGTTTTTCTGAGCGTAAATGCCATAGTCTATCAGTCAGTGGGGTAATTCACAGGAGGGGCCTGCTAGGAGCCCCAGATGGAGGGACAGAAGGAGGGCAGACCTTCCAGCTTGCCCTGCCCTCCCCAGCACCCCACTTCTCCAGGGGCCCCATGGGATGTGCTCTAAAGCCCCCAGCTGAGATCTGTCCTCCGGGGGCTGAGGACTCGGTAGGAGCACGTGACAGGAGCGAAGAAGCCTCCAGGGCCCACTTGTCCCTCCAGCAGGCTCACACGCCCTGCCCAGGGTCTCCTCACCTGATATAGCCACGCAACTAAGGCGGAGGGATCTGTGGCAGGTGGCAGGTGTCAGGGCTCATGCTTGGATGGGCTCATTCAGGCATTCCTCACAGCACAGAGGGGAAACTGAGGTTGGAGGAGTGAAACCATGCCATGCCAACAAGTTAGCAGCTGAGCTGAACCAGTAACAATCATTCTATCAAGAATAATAATGATAATATTCAATGTTTGTTGAGTTCCAGCCTCCTGTCTCACCCCAGGATTTAAGCCGAAGGAGCGGATGTCAGAGCTGGTGGACTTTCAGGCGCTGTGGCCCGAGCGGGAAGCACCCGGGGAGAGGAGCCTTTGGGCTCCTGGTCGTCACCCCACGTGGGCACCGCTGTCTGCGAGCAAAGCCGCCGGGTGCAGACAGTCCGAGTGTGTCCCAACGTGGACGTTTTCAAGCAGTTAGATTTTCTCTTCTTCGCAGCCCCTCAACCCCACCCCCACCCCTCCCAGCAAACGGGTAACAGGAAACAGCCAAAGCTTCTTAACTTTTCTTTAATCTTCCCCTCTCTGGCGAACTGAAAAATCAGACGATAATTGTCTGGGTGATCTCATTATTGTCAACAAAACCCAAGCCTTGAAGTCCGAATCCATTGAAACGCTGACACATTAAACACAAAAGGAAACTGTGCTCCATGTTGTTCAATAAATAAATAAGGCTGGTGGGAGCTCAGGCAGGCCTGGCACGGGAGGGGCCAGGCCATCGGAAAAGCTGGGAGGCCAAAAGCACCCTGCGACCTGGAGCTGGGACCTTTGGAAGGGACTAGGTCCAGGGGACTGACGCCCCGTCCTTCCTGTTTGTATCAGTCTGGGTCCGGCAGGAAACACATGGCATCTGCCACAGGGTGGCTGAGGGGAGCTTATGATGAGCCATTTACAGGGGAAGGGCAACCGGGGCAGGGGTGGCACCCTGAGATGAGCACCATGGGGCACCTGGAAGGACAAGAGACAGAGCAGGTACAGAACCGAGGAGGGTGGCATCGGGGGTGGCCACAGCTTGAAGCAGTGGTCTGACGGGGAGAGGCAGGAATGGACAGCTAACTGCTCCCTCCGGCGCCTTCTGATCTCCCGTTGGCCAAACCCAAGCCAAAGCCAGAGGGCGAGTGGGCGTGGGAGACGGTCCCTGGAGCACGGAGCAGGACCTGGGCGGGGGGCTCCCGTGTACAAGAGGCACCCCTGCAGCATGCTGCACCCACCAACTTCAGCTTGTGCACGCCCAGGGATGGGAAGCTCACCCCACCTCCGCCTGCAAGCTGCCTGTCCTCGTTTGAATGTTCCAAACCTCAGTTCCTGGCAAAACCAAGGCCAGGGTTTGGGGGGCAGGTCAGGTGCGTACTGAGGAGCAGGCCCTAGTGCGGTGTCGGGAGAGCAAGCCCGGGGAGGGCCAGGGCCAAGCTCGGAAGGCCTGCTGCTGCCGAGCACTGGCGCAGAGGGGTGGTGAACACAGAAAACAAGGCGTCCCCGCCTTGTGCCCCTTGGGCTTGACTTTTCTGACATCTTATTAGAATTCTAACAAATGCCATGACAACATATTCTCGATCACCTGTGAGAAATGGGACTTTAGGGGGCTGAAGTGTGGTGGGGGTGTCACTTCCTGGCTTTGTGCCCACAGACTTCCCTTTCTCTCTGCCCCCCGGACAGCTGTGTAGGGGGTCGAGAGAGGGACAGGGGGTCAAGACAGCTAAGTTCTCACCTGTCTGCCACTTCTTACTTGTGTGACCCAGAGCAATCCCTTCCCTGCTCTGGGTCTCAGTTTCCCCATCTTACAAGAAAAGGGAACTTTGACCCTGATCTTGGCCAGCCTAAGACCCCAACATGGAGAAGATCCCCGTCATCACTCTGCAGAACCCCCCACAAGCCCCTTTCATTCAAAAGAAGCCAGTGGCCGATTCTACACGGAAAAGTTAAATCTTATTTTTTAATTGTAAGAAACTCCCGTGAGCACCATGAATTTTTGCAAAGAGCCTCCCTCATGTTGTTACATTTGGTATTTTGCAGACAACTCCCCCTGTTTTGCCTGTTGGGCCATAATGTGAGCAAAAGGGATAAGGGAGGACTGGGCATCCCTGACCTTCTCCTCAAGCCAACATCCCACCCCCGTCCCCTCCCTCCTTGCACCATGACTGCATGACTTCGGCAGGAGAGTTCGCCTCTCTGAGCCTCGGTTTCTCCAGCTGTAAAGTCAGGGTGCTAGTAATAAGCATATATAGCAATTGGCTTGAGCCTGGCATGCGGTAGGTGTTCCTTCCCATCCACAAAGAACTGCTGAAGGGCCAGCCTCACGTCCTGCCTCCTTGGAAGCTCGGGGCAGGGCAATTCCTCTGCAGAGTCAGATGGTTCTGACACTTGCTTGTCCAACCACCAAGTAGGTCCCCAGCACTTTATTCCCATCTTCCCTCTGCTCACACACCAGGGGGAAACATCTTCCCCAGGAGATTAGAAATGAGGTTGAGGAAGCCTTCTATAAAATGCAAAGGACTGCCTGCTTCCAAGGAATTAAGAAAATACATTTATCTTTTCATCTATCTATGCCTTGTCGAAAATGCAGGAAGCAAATATTTATTGAACACAGTGGGAGGCATTACAAGTGCTCCCCAATATCTGGTCACTTTTCCTTCCTGGACATAAAGAAAATTATATATCCCAACACCCCTGCTAATAGAAGGACCTATGTGATAGTTCTGGCCAAAAACTGAGAACAAGAGTGTTCTGCCCAATTCTTTAGCTAGTCTCTTCCTCTGCCACAGTGAACAGGGAGGCTTCTTACTGACATGGTAGAACCAAAATAGAATCTTCTGGATCATGTGTCACATGCAGGGGAAAAGCCACCCTGAAATGTAGCTTGGACCTACAGCAAACTTTGTAAGAGAAAAAAAAACAACTTCTGTTGTGGTACACCACTGAGCTCTGGGGGATGTTTGTTACTGCAGCATAGCCTTGCCTGGACTGACAGATACAAACACCAGCATGTGCAAGTATTCTCATCTGCACATTATCTTGCCTGGTCCTCACCACGACTCTCGAAGTAGGTATGAATATTATCTCCACTTTCCAGGTGAGGAAACAGACTCCAACATGTTAGGTATTTGGCCCAAAGTCAATAAGAAATAGACCCCAGGAGATAGCCAGGATTACTTGCCTCCTCAGCTCTGAATCTTAACAAGTAGGTAGGTTCCACCACCCAGAAGTGGAGGCAGGCATGTAAATGGCCAACCCAGTGTAGAAATGCCCCTAGTCAGTTTGGGATCTTTGTTAAATAAATCTTAATCCTTCAAATGTGGCCTTCTAGAGTCTGGGAAAAATGTTCCCAGCTAAAAGTAGCTACAGCAGAGGGTCCCAGCCAAAGTCCAGCTCTAGGCTGGCAGACTTCTCGGATGGCTTGGAATTCTTGCTGGCCAGGGTTCCACTGGCATGGAAGTGTTTACACTCGCCTCAAATTAGTTCTCCCACGCCTTCCAGAGCCCCGGCCCATATTTGGGATGGAAAAGGGAAAATGATTCCCAGTGGGGATTCAAAAGCATCAGAAGCATGCCACAGGGGCTGCAGCCTCTCTGCACATGGCCAGGGCTCTGAGCAGTCACATCCTTGGTCCCTTACACCTGGACCCTGTGCCCAGCAGGGCAGCCAGGCCAGAAAAACACGAACCCCCTCACACACTAATTCACAAGGAAGGCATTTCTGGAAGAATTCTGTGAGGCCCAGTGCACCGCCACAGCCAAAGAAGTCCAAGAAACGAGAAAGAAGAAAGGATCCCACTACGTTTCTTATCTGTTGAAAGTGGGCTTTATTTCTCCCTCAAGAAGGCATTAGGTGATTAGACTGCCTTCAGACGTGAGGAGCAGAAACCCCAAATAAAAGTGTCTTCACAGAAAGGAAAGCTCCCAGAAGACCACGCAGTATGTGCCCTTTTTATAGGCAGGACTGCAGAGATGTAGCCCACGCTTCATCTGAAGATTCCTTAAAGTCAAAAACCTTCAAAACTCCCAGTTTGCAATCCTGACCACCAATCCCTCGTGGCTGTTTGATGGCAATTCATGGAGGGGCTTCACAGACTGCCTGTTTCTCTCACCAAGCCTGTTCTGACTTCCAGCTTCTTCCCAGCCCGAACCCTCCAAGATTGTCTACTTTCAGGGCCTGTCTCAGAGCATCCCTCTGACATGTAGGCAGGGACGGCAAAAACTTGGCACAGGTACTACCACACCCCCTCCAGTGCCCAAGGTAGGCATCACTAATCAATCAAGAGTCTGTTCCCTGCTGAGCGAGATAAAGGCCTCCGATCATATCCTTCCGCCGTCCAGTCATCGGGCATTGGCCCTGGAGGTGACACCTACTCTCGGGCTGTCGTCTGCACCAATGTACCGCATTCTGGGATCTTGGAAAGATCACTTCTCTCGTAGCCACATTTCCTTCACATGTAGGATGGAGTGATTTTTATGTCCCCGCCTGCTCTGTGAGCCAATGAATTCTATTTTAGTGGACTGGACAATCGTATACTGTGGATAGTAGAGGGGAATTCTGGTGGTTTCTAAAGCAATTCTATGGTGTTTTTAATATACTTTTTGGCAGTGGATCTGCCCTCCCTGTTTTATTTCCATCACAGGGGTCATGAAGCCAGACATCGGGAGTTGATTGTGCTCCTGGCCAGCCATGTCACCAGTGCCATCTGGGGGCCATTTCCAACTTCCTGGAAGGCCTTAGAGCCAAGAGAGTCCTAACATTTTTCTTCTGAGTGGGACACTGCCACCCCACCCGCCACCTCCCAGAAGGAGAGAGCCAAGATTAATATCACTACCCTTCACACTGACCCCACCTGCCCAGTCCCTGTCCTGGGAGGGCAGCTCTGCCCCTCCACTGGGGCCTAGGCCGCCTTTCTCATTTGCCTGCCAGCCAGCCAGGCTGCCCTCTCCCCCGGCCCTCCGCCAGCCAGACGGGATGCATCAGAGGGAGGGGAGAGGACAGTGCCGCCCACTTGCCACCAAGCACTATAAAAGACAGAGCATTAAATCTTGGCCCCCACAGGGAACTGCCTTAATTAGGGTGGCGCCGAGCAGGACGCCATAATTAACTGCGTGTCTGTGTTTCCATCCCAAACACGCATTTCCAGAGCTTTGTGATCCAGCCTTGAGAGGAGCTCAGCCAGGAACTCGCACGAGCAGCCCCTGCGGGCAGGGATGGCCGGGCTGGTCCTGCTCCTTCCCCTCAAAGCCCCACTCAGGGTGAGTCTCTGGGGCAGGAGCTGTGGGTGCTTCCTCTCTGAGTGTGACTTATGGGCTCAGAACGACTGGCTCTGCCTGGTCCCCAGAGCCAGGGAAACCCAAAGGTACAGTGTCAGGGGAGGTGGGTACCTCTCAGTTTTACTTGGACAGCAACCATTATTCTAATAACTTTCCTTTTCTTTGGGGAAACAGCCCCAGCCACCTGCAGCTCCAGGGCCATGCCCCGACCTGGGCACCAATTGGAGCGTTCATCTCCGGGCCCCAGGGGCTGGGCCAGAGCTGGCCGTGTGACTGGCGCCGGGCCAGGGAGAGCCTGGGTGGACGGCGTGGGAAACGGGCGTCTGCTTTCCACCGACGGGATGCTAAGCTCTAGGATGTCAGCCTGGCGTGTGCCCGCCTTCGCTGCCTCCCGGGGAGCGTCTGCCTAAGAATAAGACCAAATTGAAGAAACATTACGAAAAGATGGCAGAGGCCAGAGAGAAACAGGGACCCGACGACATCCTGTGAGCACACCAACCCGCCATACCTGAAGCGAGATGCTCCGCAGGCTTTGGTTACAGGAGAGGCAGTGAATTCCCCATGCTCTGTATGTTGATGTGAACCGCGAGTTGTCATGGCAACTTGGGGATTTCGAGTCTGTGGGAGCAGGCAGCCTGCCTCACACCGACCTGGCTCTCACCCCCCAGGTGTCTCAGCCACAGCCCAGCTGAGCCCCAGGAGCCCCAGGAGCCCCAGGAGCCCCAGGAGCCCCAGGAGCCCCATACCCATGGCGCCTTGGTGCCTGTCACAGCTGGTCCTCCACTCCGTGGGCCTGCCCCTTCCTCCTGGGGCAATTTCATATCAGAGGCCTCGTGCAGCCTTCCCGCACCAGCCTTGCTTGGAGGCCGCCCTTGTCCACTTCGACAAGTTTGATAACTTTGAATGCCAGGAAGGTGGTCCTCCCAGGAAATACCCGGAGTGTGTGACAAAATTTCTCACGCTTTTCACAATAACCCTCAAGCTCTGCAGAGTCTCTCTTTGAAATACTGTAAAGTTCTCCTCACCAGCCTATCACACACACACACACACACACACACTCACGCATGCACACACACAGGTTAGAAATGACCCAAATTCTGAACTCTTGCTTTGCACCTTGTGTGCTATGCAACCTTGAGCATGTAGTTTAGGCGCTCAGAGCCTATGTTTTCTTTTTTTATTGATTGATTTGAGAGAGAGTGAAACATCGATTTGTTGTTCCACTTATTATACATCCATTGGTTGATTCTTGTATGTGCCCTGACTGGGGATCGAGCCGGAAACCTTGGTGTATTGGGGTGATGCTCTAACCACCTGAGCTACACGGCCAGGGTGTTTTCTTTACTTCTAAGAAGAAGGTAATGATACCTATGTCTCGGGATTGTTGAGGATTAAGTGAGATGATGATGTAAAGTCACTCATTGTCAAGACGCAGAAATCGTCAGTTGTCCCATTATCTCTGCATCTCAGCTCCTGTACAGTGTTTCATTTTTCACCTGAGATTCACAGCACCCTAAGAAGTCAGCAGCAATTGAAGGCCAAAGAGGCCCAGGGATTCAGCCAAGGTCCCGGAGGCAACCCATAACAGTTCTGGCAGTCAGGCTCTCAGGCTCCAAGCTCAGGGCCCCTCCAGGTTCACTGCCTCCCAATCTTCATCCATGTGACCCAGGTTGTTCAGCTACCAAAGGCCTGGAAAGTTTTGTAGGAATCAGGTCTGAGCCCTTGTTCCTCATGTGGCCAGGAGTAGCAGGGTGGCTACAAACACCCAGGAGAGAGGAGGGCTATTTCCAATTCTCAGCCCATGAAGGGAAAGCAGCTTCTTACGGGACCCCAGTGAGGAGAGACCTTTCAAAATGCAAACCTGGAATACAGAAACTAAAAATACACACACACTTGACCACATAACAACGTTACTCTTTGGTAAGGTAAAAGATACCATAAGCAACGTTAATAGACAAACAACAAATTTGGAAAAAATATTTGTGACCCTGGGGGCAAAGGGTTGCCATCTATAATACACAAAGGGCTCTTACAAATTGAAGAGAAAAGGGCAAACAACCCAAAAGAAATGATGACGAAGGACATGAATAGGCAATTCACAAAAGAATGAAGGCAAGTGGCTACAAACAAATGAAAAGATGCTCACACTCATTAGCGGTCAGGGAAATGCAAATTAAACTGACAATGAGATATCACAGAGGAAAATTTGAAAGAACAATCATGCAATTGCTGGCAGGAACTTAGAAAAAGGCTACATTCATTCATATGTGGTTGCTGAAAATGTAAATTATTACAGTCTTTTTGAAAAGAATTCTGGCAACACCAATTAAAACTTCAGGAGTGACATTAAAATTTTGCATTTAAAAATATGTATGTAGTTCCTTTGACCCAGCAACCCTAACCCTGGAAACCTGATAGAAATTAAACTACCATAGCCTAAGGACAAATGACAAAAAAAATAGTTATTGAAATACTATTCATAATGGGAAAAAAACCCTCAAAACAAAGTGTGACAGAGACTGTTACGCAGGGAAGATTTTGTTTCCCAGACTCCCTTGCAGCTCGGTAGGGACCACATGACCAGGTTCTGGCTAATGGGCTGGGGGAAGAGATGATGTGTGGCCATAAAGCCCACTGCGTGATCCCATCCCGTCTTCCCCCTGATGGAGCCAGCAGGATCCCAATCCCCGAGCCCCAGTCTGGAGAACATCACCGAGGCTGCCCAACCACACGGCACTGGACAGGAACAGGAAATAAACATCTGTGTTAAGATGCTCCAATTTCAGGGCATCCTCCTGGCCACAGCGTAGTCTAGTGTCCAGCAGTGGGAAATGACTGGCTCACAGCACTGCACACCCTAGACTGTTACTCAGCCTGTATAAAGAACAAATTAGAGCCCATGCAAGGGGCTTCCACAGTGTCAGAGGAGAAAAGTGAAATGCAGAGAAACATACATACATAATATCTCGACGCAAAGACCTCTAACAGTACACGTGTGCTGTGTCTATGCGTGTGTCCATATATGGTTGTTTGAGAACAGATAGGGACACAGGGGATGCTACCAGCTTGCAAGGATGGCTGGGGTGGGAGCGGGGAGGGAGAAAAGAAGGTAGGGAGCACAATAAAATGGAAAAAGTGCATCAACACACATGTTTACATGCATACATTTTTGCATTTATGCGTGTGCAGGTGTAAACATAAAGTGTTTTACTATTAGAGGGTAAAAGCTACCTTCTTTAGTGCAAGAGGAAAAGTCACTCACGCAGCTGGTGCATGCAAGAGAGGGGGCTGCGGGGAATGGATGTGGAAAATCCAGTCCTCACCTCAAATCCCATCAAGCTTTTCTGTCTGGCTGAGTCTGGTCAAGACATGTCCCCCACTGAGATGTGCGTAAAACACAGAGAAAGGAAGATAACCAGGCTCCTGACCATACTGGTTTAGGGGCTGGAGCCAGAAGGTAGGGCTGCATCCCAGTCTCCTGAGAAAATGGGGGAGCCTTCAGCCAGCAGCTCAAAAGCTAAGCCAGCAGACTGGGGAGAATCTGCCAGAATAGAAAGACCCTTATGAGTTACCAGGGTCAAAGGCCACAGACTGGGAGCCCAGAGGCCAAATCCAATCCTTAGCCTGATTTTATGTGACTTGCACAGTGCTGTCTAAAAAATTTAAATTGGTTGCCAACATATTCAAATTGGCAGATTTTACAAACACACACACACATTCCAAGTTTAATATCTCCATCTTATAGTGAAATCACTGAACTGTATACTTTAAAATTGTGAAAATGGTAAATTTCATGTTATGTATATTTTACCACAATAAAAAAAAGATTTGAAAACAAGAGAAAAATATTCCCTTCACAATAACAACAACACACAAGGTACCTTGGAATAAACCCAACTGGAAGTCCACAAGACTCTAGAGAAAACCATAAAACTTTAGGAGGAGATGTAAACAATGTGAATATATACCAATGTGTAGATATACCATGTTCATGGAGAAAAAGAACCAATGACATCAAGAGGGCAAATCTCCCCAAATTAATCTATAATATAATACAATTCCAACTAAGACCTCAATAGAATTTTTCATTGAACTCTATAAGCTGATCCTAAAAATCCTGGAAGAACTATAACACAAAAATAGCAATACACTCAGAAAAGTACCCAGATTAGCAGTGTACAGCTCAGTGAAATTTTACACCGTGGCCGTACCCAGGTCTCCAAGACCCAGATCAAGGAACAGAATATTGCCCCAGAAGCCCTCTGTACCCCTCTGTAGTCACTACCACCTTTGAGGGTAACCATCTTCCTGGTCTCTATCTTGATCAACTAGCTTTGCCTGTTTTTGAACTTTCTGTACATGGAATCAAACCATATGTACTCTTTTGAATTCTGGCTTCTTTCACTCAGCATCGTAATGGTGCAGTTCATCCATACTGTTACCTGAGTTGTCGATGGTGTATTCTCATTTCTTTATTCTCAGTGTCCCAGTGCAGAGCCCTCTCGGCTTATATTTGTCCATTCTACTCTCACAGGCATTTGGGTAGTTTCCAGCTTGGAGATGTTACAAATAGCTTTCTGGTACTTGTCCTTTGATCCACATTTATGCACAAATTTGTTGGGCATATTCCTAAGAGTGCAACTACTGGGTCATCAAAAAAAAATTTTTTTAAAGAACAGAGGATGTTTGTGTGGTGGGTGGGAATGGGGCAGTCTTGCCTTACTGAAGATCAAAATAAGTTATAAAGCTATAGTTACTAAAAGGCACGCATATTAGCACATCTCCAAATCTATACACACACAAGCATACACGGGCATGCACACGGTACTCGTGCACACACACATCCACGGGCAGGCATGCCCTCCCACCCCACGTACTCCACCAGTCAGCACAGACAACTCACGGCCGGACTTCCCAGACCAGATAACTGAGTGTCGCGGTCCCTTTCAAGTGGTATCAGAGCACAGGCCTGCAAGTATCCAGGAGACCGCTGATGGTGAAGGGGAAGAGAGAGAGCCCCCCCCACGCACACCCGCCCACTGGCTTTAAAGGAAGAACAAAGCAAGCGGGATCAGAGGGTGCGAGGTGATGGCAGCGATGCCGAAGCCATTTATCACTGCTCGATGTGTGAAGATCCAGGCTGTGGGGCATGCTGGGAGTGCCGCAGGGGTGTCTGGACCCCAAACACAGCGAGAAATAACCTGTCCATTCCGCAAGGGACCAAGGAGGGGCTTCCAGGACCCTCTTCCTAACAAAATGACAATGTGCTTTCTTTTTTGTCCAGGCCAGAAGGGGCTGGGGGCCGGGGCAGAGGCAGCAACAGCTTAATAAAGGGCTGTCAGTCAAAGCTCTAAAAATACCCTCCCGCTGCCAGCAGGCTCACTCCTGCACCGCCCTCGGGCTTACTGCCGCCTGAATGGTCCCTTGGTGACACGCAAGGACAAATGTTTGCCCAGAGGCCTGGTGTCAGGCAGTACACAAGGTCCCACTATGGTATCTGCCCTCTCACCCCCCACCCCCACGCCCTGCCAGGGCCCTCTAACAGGCACACCCTGGGCCAGGAAGCAGGTCATTAGGATGCCAGAGTGAGGTCCCACCTCCACCCTGGGCTTCTCCACCCTCTGGGAGAGCGCAGACACCAGACACCTCTCCTTGCAGGTGGCTCCTGATCCCACAAAGAGTCCAGTTCCATAGGGAACGCTGGAGACTTCCAATCAGATGGGGGAGGCATCACACGCTTTAGGCAAGTCTGGGACCAGGAACCAGCTCTACTGAGTTTCTACTAAGTTCCCGGTTGGGTGGGCAGGACCAACACCTGTCCTCGGGAAGACCCCAGTCTGCCGGGGTGAGCATCGTGGAAACACTTCTGGTCCGACCTAGACGGCTCAGCTCTTGCCTTGAGGAGCTGCCAGTCGGATGAGGGAGGGATAGCTTTTTTAATGACAGGCTGTGTCACACAGTGACAATAGCGGACTTTTAGCCAAAGTGCCCTTACAGTCCAGTGCCCCTCATACTTTAATGCACTGGGCATCTTTTAGAATACAGATTTCATTCTGCAGGCCTGAGGAGGGGCCTGAGGTTCCGCACTGCTAACAATCTCCCCTGTGATGCCCATGCTGCTGGTGCCTGGTACCAAGAGAAGATGGATGGAGGGTGCGGACAGCCAAGCTCTGCTGGCTGCTCTGTGATGCAAAGAGCCCTGAACCTGGCTCCCTGGGAGGGCTCTTTGGAGGAAGTGGAGCAGAATCTGATGGGCAAAGAGAACTCTGGAGCTAGCTGCCTACCACACACCTGGCACATGGTAGGTGCTCAAGACATGCCAGACACTGCTTGTATAATGAACTGTAACCACGTGTCCGTGGCTGGGAGGACCAGACTCAGACAGAACTGGAGGGGGGCTGCTCCTAAAGACAGGGATGCAGGGAGGCTATTGGGCAAGTCCTTGACCTTTCTGGGCCTCAGTTCCCTCACCTGTAAAATGGGGGGCATAGCATTGCCAGTCTCTAGCTACAGTGAGATAACAAGAGATCATACACGCAACAGCTTCAGAGCCCAGCGCCTGGCCTGACACACAGTAGGTGCTCAAAAAAGCGCACTGGGGGGGGGGGGGGCAGTGGTGCAAGGGGGAAGGGACCCCTCTGGCCTGCGAGCGGCTGAGCGCAGGAAGCCAGCACGCCCACCCCGCCCCACCCCGCCCCCACCCGAGGCCGCCTTTGAGCCTGAGCTGCGCTTTGAAGTCCCAGATGGGCCGGAGGAAAGAGGATCCCGCGCCCAGCCCCCAGCCCGCACCTGGATAAACACGCGCCGCCGCGCGGCCGCCAGCCCGGCCGGGCGCTGGCGGGGCGGCCGCGGGGCCCCAGCGGCTCACTTCAAAGCGCCGGCGGCGGCCCAGGGCCCCGCGCCCGGCTGCCGCCCCGCGCCATCTGCTCCGCGTTAGGGCCGCACCAGGGGCAGGGCGGGCGGCGCGGCACCGGCACCCGGCACCCGGCACCCGGCACCGCACGGGCCGCCCGGCTGCGCGAGGCGGTCCGGTGCCCCCCCCATTCCATTGCATCACCGCTTCATTAATTCATTCTTTCATTCGGCAAATGGCTATGGACTGTTCGCTGCGTGCCAAGCACTGTGCCAGGCAAAGGAAAAACAGTTTGTTCTTCCATTCATTTGCTTAACAAATATTTATCGAACTCCTCCTATATAGGAAAGACCCTGGGGATAGGAGTCGGTCATTCATTCATCCAATAAACCATTTTTGAGTTTCTACAATGTGCTACATGCTGTCTTCAGCTTCACCTTCCTCCAGCCCCGTTTCTAGCCGTACCCTATAAGCACTCGCAGCTCCTCCTTGCCCCCTCTCTCTGACCTACATGTTCTCCTCTGCCCGGGACAAACTCCTACTCATCCTGCAAGAGCCCAATTCAAAAGTTTCCTCGTTTGTGCAGCTTTCCACACCTCTCACAAGCCTCATCCTAAGCCCACACTGTACCTCCCTCCTTCCACTAGAAAGCATATGGCCTTGAATGACAGCAATGTATTCCTTTACAGGGTCTGTGTGCCCCCGACACACTGACAGCTCTAACCTGGGTCCTACCAGTCACCAGCTGTGTGGGCTCTGTGACCTCTCTGTGCCTCAATTTTCTCATCTAGAATCTAGAAAGGAGAGGATCCCCCTTGCAGGGTTGCAGGGAATAAGTGAGTCAAACACAAGCCCAAGCCTGGGCAAGAGCCTGGTGAAGGCGCAATGGTTGCCTGATTCTGTCTACAGCCCCCTGGCTCCAGGAATCAAAGCTCAGTTCATACTCCCTCCTCCAGGAAGTCCTCCTGATGTTCTGAGAACAAGCTTCCTCTCCCTCTGCTGAGTTCTTGCCTGTCTGACTCAGCCCACTGGCCACTGGCCACTGGCACCCAGTTGCTCTTGGCTGCTTGGGACCTGCCAGGCCTGTACCTGGGCCTCATGTTCCAGAGGGCAGGGAGCTAGCCTCGTGTCTCTCTTTTCTCCCCCTGCAGTGGCTGGCACATTACTCAGCATATTGCACACCCTGGATCCAGCAGGTAAGGGGGTCTCCTCAGGCCCTTGGTCTGCCCAGTGGGGAGCTTGGATTAGGATGGCACATTGGGCTCTATGCTACAGCCCTCAGGGGTACAACAAAGTTCCTGAGAGCAGGAGCATCACCCACAGGAGAGATGATGGGGGTACAGGCTGCCTACCCATGCCAACCTGTGGGCTGCTGAGTGCCCAGGAGCTGAGAATAGCCAGACCTTTGGCTGTGAGAGCCACTGAGGACACCTTGGAGTCTGCAGGAGCCATAAAGAGACAGCCCCAGGAGCTGAGGCTAGGACTCCTGTGCAGGAGGCCAGCAGGCCAGCAGGCCAGAGTGCGTGGGGCTGTCAGAGAGCCTGCAAGGGGCTGGTTACCCAGAGACACTGGCAGACAGACACACATACAGACAGAAAAGCCCTGAACCCCTGGGATCCTGATCCTCTTGGGCTCTCAGGTCCTCTCTCCCTTCCTCTCCACCCTCTGTTTCCTGCCAGCTCACAGTCTCTGTCCCTTATGTGGCCTCTGTGTCTCCTCTGCCTACTGGTCACCTGTGGGGAGTGGGAAGGAACTTGGAGGGAGACTGGCAAGGGCGTGGGTGAAGCAGGGTGGGGAAGGGCAGGACCAAGGAAGGTGTGATCTCAGGCATAGTTCAGCAGGGAACAGCTTCAACCTGATCCCACAGGGGGCCGGCAGAAGTTATACTCGGAGTTGTCCCAACCAGGGCAAGGAGGAAGGGAGCTTCATACACCTGTGCTCATGGGGAGTGTTAATTCCCAGGCACTTCAGACTCAGCAGGGTGGACATAGAGAGAGGCACCCCCAGGAGTCCCCCAATCTTGGCAGCAGGCAGCGGTGGGGCTGGGTGCTTGGAAATGATAACAAGGGACCCAGAGGATTGCCCACCAATTCAAGACCTCCTTTGGCCCTGGCCTTTGAACACTCTCTGGGAAGAGAGCTCTGGCGGCCATCCCAGGGCATGCAGGCAGGAAGAGTTCTGGATACTTAGTGCACGTCCAAAAGATCTGATGGAGCAGAGGCTCACCGTCTGGGCATCTGCTTCTGTCGAGCAGGGGGCCTTGGCCCATGTGGTCTGAGGGGATGGTGCATAAAGTCATGATTTGACCAAGTTACTGCCCACTTGAGAGATGGTCCCTTTCAAAATCAGGACAAACAGGGGCTCGAGAGCCCAAGAGTACCCCCACCTGAAACCACCACTTATGAGCTGTGTGTGCTTGGGCAAGTCATTTCACCTCTCTGAGCCTTAGCTTCCTCAACAGCAGAATGGGGATCATTGTAACAATTATTGAGCATTTACAATGAGCCAGACACCGTGCCAAGCTGGGGGTAGAAGTTGGGCCTCACCAGTCCATACAGCTCATCTCTCACAGGCAGCAGGGCCTCTCCAGCCTTGCCAGCCCACCTGCTACCTTGAACTCCATTCATGTCACAATGAAAGAAACTGCTTCTACCAACCCTCACACTAATAGCAAATTCTCGATGTTGATTTTGATAACAGTATTTGAAGGTACATATTCCTCATGAGGCCCCTTCATAGATCCCTTGACCCTGCCAGGGACACTATGTGCAGGTGCACAGGGTGTCCGTTCTGCAACTCCAGCAGGTACCATGAGAAAACCACAGTCTGCGTGGCACCCCCTGGGACTTCGCAGGGCTCCTCCCGCTCCATGGCCTGCCCCAGCCCTGCACCCTGCAGTGTGGATCCCTGATTCAGGCTGTTCTGATGCTGACCGCCGCCTCCAGGATGCAGTTATCTTCCACACACATTCATCACATGATTCATAGTGAAGCATTTCGAAGGTAATCACACAGGCAAGAAAATAAGCACTTAGCTCCATGCATGGCACACACCATATTCAGCAAATGCTACTATTACTTTGGTTTTGTGTCTAGCATTTTTCTGCCCAAGCACCAGCACTAGAGTGGATTTCAGCTTTCTTAGTGCCAGCTCCAGCTTCCGAGGCCTCCTAGGAGACCCCAGCCCCCTCCCTGGCCCCCAGCTCCCACCCAGCACGCCTCTGCCCCCACTGAGCCTGCCGCCCAGAAACCCTAGAGAGAGAAAGGGTTGGATCACGATGTCCCTTCTCCTCTCAGGTTCAAAGCTACTGCCATCCCCCATGTGGCCAGCTCAATTTGTTTCTTATATTTAATTTTTTTTTTGATCGAGCAGATCCCCTCCGGTTACTTTTTCCGCAGCATCTTACAGCATCTTTGGAGCAGGCAACAAAAGCATTCTTTTTGGAGTGGCAGGGGGCCAGGGCAGAGCCACTTCAAAGGGAATGCAAAACGGCAGCGATGTCCCTGTCATTGTCCTCCCGTGTGTGCCTGCCCCCCCATTGTCTCCAGGCTGCCCTGAATAGGAGGCACAAAGGCCACGGTTCAAAGTGGGCACCACATGTTCGTCAGAAGGCCAGCCTTTGCCTCTGCTCTGCTCCCTTCATCCTCACAGATACAGGTTTCCAGCCAGGGGAGGGGAGCTGGCCTTGAAGTGGGCTCGAGAGCTCTCGCGCTCTCTCTCCCCCTCCTCCTCCTGAACCAACGCTTATGATTTTATTTTCAAGCAGCCTCTGACTGGCAACCCTTCCCTCTTATTTTCTCTACAGAACAAGGATTCAGCCCAGGCTGCAGATCGCCTGCTGGATGGGAGCCTGGGTAAGACCGTTTTCCCTTCTGGTTGGGGGATGGAAAGGGGCAAATCCCACTCCTGACACCCTGGGGTCTGAGACCTGCTGAACTAATGGGAATTCAGAAATAGATTGCCCAACTGTGATTTTATAAAGAGGAAAGGGAGGCCCAGAGATGGAAAGCAACTCCTCTATTATTATCCTCATTTGAGGGAGAAGGAAACCAGGGTTCAGAGAGGTTAAGTAACTTGCCCAGAGCTACACAGCTCTGCCAGACTCAGTGGAACATTAAACGGCACTTGTCTTATGTTCCTGGGTTCTCTTCATAGACATACAGCGTGCAGTGCCTCAGGGAGGTGGCCAGGATCAGGTCCTTTGGGAGATGAGCAGGGTGAGTGTGTGATCAAGTCCATGAGTCTAGATGGAGGGACTTAGTGATGTCCTTGGCACTGAGCTTGGCCCAGGGGAGGGGACCAAGCAGGGTAGACTCCACCCTGAGAAGGCTCAAGGACGACAGAAAAGGTAGCAGATGCTTATGTGGAAGCAGCCCAGCCATGTGACAATTGTAGAGTCCCTGCAGTCAGGCAGAGCCTGGGTTCAAATCCCAGCTCTGAGGCCTGAGCTAGGTGAGCCTGGGCATTCATCCACACGATGGGGGTGGGGCCGCCTTGCAGAGAAAGGGCCTCGGGCTGTGCCCAGTACACAGTAGGTGCTCAAGAAGTGGTACAGCTGGTGTTGGTCTGGTTTTGTAAAAATCAAGGAAACAGGGCAGAGAAATAAGAGAATGATTTGAGGCCTGAGTGTCAGTCTGTGGGGCCAGGGGAGCAGGTAGGGGGGTTGTTGGGCGGAGGGCAGGACTGGGAGGCTGGGAGCTGGGGAGCAGGGTGGGGAAGAATAACAGCAAGAGCAGGGGCTGAGCAGACCTGGCCTCAGGGCTGGCTTTAGGGACTATTCCAGAAGGAACCCAGCCCCACAGGAGGGTGGGACAGGGTTGAGAGGAGGCCTACCAGGTTGCCAAGGCCTAGCTCAGCCCATGGCCTTGATGTGTGACCAAGGGGAAATGAAGCCCCTACCTGTGAAATGAAAGGGGTGATCTAGATTTGGGGGGAGGGCTTCCTCCTCTGCTCCAAAGAGATAGGTGCGGGCGAGGGAAGGGAGAGGTCCTGCCCAGGAGACAGGGCTCCAGGCCCCCACCCCCAGCTGCGAGCAGCAGCCCCTCTAGGCTGGCACTGGTTGGGCCCCCCCTAAGGTTGCCTTGGACCCAGGTGAGGGGCTTTTAAAAAACAAGCTTGAAAGTATTAAGCATCAACTGACTGCCAGATTTTAATGAAAATGAATAAGAGCCTCGCCCTGCCCTCAAACAGCCTACAGTCTGGTGGGGGAAGGGGGACAAACACAGAAAGAGACTTACAGGGAAATAAAGAGTCGGGGCTGGGGACCTGAGCTCCTAGGGACCAGAGCTTCAGGGAGCCTGGAATTACACTGAGCTGATCTCTCTCTGTTCCTGTATTTGTCTCTCTGTCTCTCTCTGACTCTCTGTCTCTGTCTCTGTCTCTCTCTCCCACACACATACACACAGGCCTGACACAATCCCTAAGATGCCCCAGAACCTACTCACATCCACCTGCCTGTGGTCAGAACCCACAGAATGAGCTTCTTCCAGGTGCAGAGACGGAAAAGCCCACACTTATCACAAACCAAGGTCATGTCTCTGGAACTCTGACCGAGTTCTGCAGCCCCCAAACCAATAACAATATCAAAACCCATGACTATTTATTGAGCACGTACTATGTGCCTGGCACCACACTGGAGATTTCCTATCCTCCATTTGCCCTCACGTCGACCCCATGAGATGTGGACAGGTGTCAGGGCCATGTCACAGATAAGAAAACATAAAAACACGGTCTCAGGAGCTAGCAGAGGCTGCAGCCTCACGCACAGGCTGGGCCTTGAACCGCTGCACTTATGCCACATGGGCCAGGCCAGCTTCCTGAAGGCGACAGGAACTGCTAGTTAATTTCTTAGAAGGTGCGCAGAAAAAACTGGGGGCTCCCGATGGGCTTCCCTGACCTCTGCTCAGGGGCAGTGCCACCTGGGTGTTCAGGCACGCAAGCTCTGCTTAGTCTCGTTCCCCAAGACACTTCAGCCCAATGAAACCTCCTCTTTCTAGAAATCAACATGTAGAGGGAACAGCCGAGTGTAAACACAGTTGTACCTTCGCCTGTTTAGACACCATTGACTTTCAAATCAGCTTGCTGCTGCAGCCGCATGGCAGAAATAGTCAAAATGCAAATGTGGCATAAACGGCTCTATAATAAATGCTCATTCAACATTTATTCTTTCTCAAATCATCTCTTAAAGCCCTTTCATGCTAATGTCTAGAAGATGTGACATCAGAAAAATTGCTTTGACATGCTAAGGGGCTCCAAGATTAACAAAAAAAAGAAAGGACAAGATAAAGCTTTCGGAAGACCGATTTCAGAGGAATTATTCCTGCCTTTGAAAGTGTTCCAAGGTTGCTACACATTGCGGCTTGTTGGCATACATGCAAATGAAGTGCTACAAAAGTCCTCGGCTCAATTCCACTCGAATGAAAGCTCCCTGCCGCTGGCACAGTGACAGCGAGAGAGGCCAGAGTGGAGCTGGAGGGGGCTGTCTTGTCCTGAAGGCAGAGGGGGCAGGCTCCAGGCCAGGCCATGGGTGAAAAGGTCAGGGTCCAGCATGGTTGGTGGGCTGTGTCAAAGAAGCAACGTCTGCATCTTTGATCACATTACCCAACCCAACCACCACCACTGGCCTGAACTTCCATTCTGGCCTCTGCCTTGTGCGTGAGCTTGAGCAAGTCATCTGACCTCTCCAGGCCTTTTCAATGGAGATAACAAGAGACCCCACCTAGAGAGGTGACGTAACTCATGGAGAGAGTGCTTAGTGAAGTGTCCGGCACTTAGTGAGTGCTCGAGAAACGGCTTGTGGTGGGTGTCACTATTAGGACTTGGTCTCTTAAAGGCCAAGGCCAGAGGCAGGAGACAGGAGGAGAAAAGCAAGGATGCCGCCCTAGCTGGGTTTGCCCAATGGTTAGAGCATCATCCTGAGGACTGGGTTTGATTCCAGCCAAGGACATGTGTCTCGGTTGCAGGCTCCATCCCTGACCCCGGTCAGGGCACATGCGGAGGCAACCAGTTGATGTCTTTCTCACATTGATGTTTCTCTCTCTTTCTCTCTCCCTTCCACTCTCTCTGAAAAGCAATGGAAAAAATACCCTTGGGTGATGATTAAAAGAGCAAGGATGCCATATGGGAAGTCCCCAATACCAGAGCATCCCAGTAAAGACTGTTCCGGGGTCCCAGCTGCAGACATCAGTGGGGTCATGACCAAAGCCACTGCATGGTCCAGCTCATTGCCCATCCCCTGTGCCCAGCTTGGGCCCTTAATTCCCAAGTGGCCCTCACATTTGCTACATTTCATTTCAGAAAGTTCCAGTGTCATCTACAAGTCCCATCAAAGGGTTAGACTTTGAATTAAGGGCCTGTATGACATTCCCGAACACCGCCTCTCACAGCACGCTGGATGAGCTGTGGACACTCTTAGTCACTGGGGTGTCTTACAGTTTCCTGGAGAGGAAGGGAAGGGGCACTCACTGAGCATCGGCTGTGGGTTGAATCATGTCCAAAAGCTCGTATGTTGAAGCCTTAACCCCTAGCACCTCAGAATGTGACTGTATTTGGAGACTGGGTCTTTAAAGAAGTGATTATGTAAAAATTAGGTCATTAAGGTGGGCCCTAATCCAATATAATAATGTCTTTATAAGAGGAGGAAATTTGGGCACAGACAACCCAGAGGGAAGAGCATGTGAGGACACAGGGGAAGGTGCCATCTGCGAGCCGAGGAGAGAGCCCTTGGGAAAAACCAACCCTGCCGACACCTTGATCTGAGACGTCCAGCCTCCAGCAACGTGAGGATAATCTTCTCTTGCTTAAGCCCCCAGTCTGTGGCCCTTTGTTATGGCGGCCCTAGCAAACTAACAGCATCTTCTAGACAAGCTGTATCATTAATGTTGGCGACAGCCCGTTGATGTTGCCGTAATTCTTATTTTAAGTATTTCCCCATCAGTCAGGGTGGACGAGCTTCTCTCATCACCCTAAAAGTACCAGTTGATTTCCTCCGCTCACGGTAGCCCAATGGGAGGTTGCAGATGGGGCTCTCCCGGGCAGCCCTGTTTTGGTGGCCATAGGCCCCAGGCTCCGTCTGTCTTTAGTCACAGATGGACAAAGACATTGAAGGATCACACCTGGGAGGGTTTTATGGAAAATGTCGGGGGTGGCAGCTTCTGGTGCTCCTGAGGGCTCCCAAGGTGGAGGGAGGTGCCCACCCCATTATGCTCAGCACCAGCGCTGACGTCCAGCCTCGCCCACCTTGGGTGCTGACATGGGCCCTTCTCCAGGCCATCTTCTGGCTCCTTGAAAAGAAAGAAGCTCATGGCACACTCTAAGCAATGTGGGCCCCCTCAACAGTGTGAGAGAGGCCCCCCACCATGGTCAGCGCAGGGGAGAAGCAGGTCTGGGAGGAAGCCCCTGCTGTCCTGCCAAGGCCCCGGAGGACGTCATTCTTTTTTTAAAAATGTTTTTATTGATTTCAGAGAGAGGAAGGGAGAGGGGGAGAGAGAGATAGAAACATCAATGATGAGAGAGTCATTGATCGGCTGCCTCCTGCACGCCCCCTGCTAGGGATCCCACACACAGCCCGGGCATGTGTCCTGACAGGGGATTGAACCTCAGTCTCCTGGATCCTAGGTCGATGCTCAACCGCTGAGCTGCCCCAGCTGGGCGAGGACATCATTGTTCCTGCTTCGATGACAGTGTACTGAACCAGAGGCGACCAGACCTCCAGCTTCCTGTGACTTCCCATGGCCAGCTTCCAGAACAGGGGCAGATGGGGAGAAGGCACCTCCTCTTTGATCTTGATCAGAAGGGAGGGCTCCACGTTAGGGAATCTACAAAGAATTGATTTTCAGAATTCAGCCTTGGCTCCTGAGAAAGACATAAATGGAGGAACCAAGGGAGGGAGTGAGGGATGAAGGCCACGTCTTGAGAAGGCCTATCCGATCTCTACCACGTGGTTTCTGTGGGCTGCATTCCCCGGTCATGGGGGGGTAAGCATCTTCTCACACTTTGACTGGGGGCTGCACCTGTCCAGGTGCACACACCTGCTTTAGCGGCCCTGCAAGTCACCTCTCCTGGGAACGACCTGTTCCTATTCTTTGCCCACTTTCTACTCAGTTGTTTGCCTCCCTTTTATGTATAGTGGGTCTTTTGGGTGGTTTTGTCTTCCCCCAGTTTTGTCTGTGATGCCTTTTGTCATGGGAGTCCCCTTGTCCCGGTCCACTGAGGTCCCAGCAGCCCCTCAGCTCTCCCACGGGGCCGGTGAACTCCCCGGTCTGGAGGCTCACTGGTTCGTCCAAGCTGCTGGAAACCTCAGCATGAGGTGCTCAGAGGAGAAACAGTCGTAAGTGAGACCTTGCCGACAAACACACCAGGAGCACCCTCTAAATCCAAGACACTGAGCTTTGGTGACGCCAAGCAGATGTCCTTCTGTGGGATTCGTCCAAACCCATGACTGGACAAGGACTCTGTCAATGAGAGGTTGGGAAGGTCTCTTCCCAACAGGGAATTCAATTGATCACCGGTGCTTGCTGAACCCCAGGGACCAGGCCTAGGCTCTGCCTCATGGGGGCAATGGAACCAGGGCCCGCCCCTAAGAAGCTTCAGTCTAACTGGGAGAGAGAAGATAGCACCATGATGAGGGCTGTGGCCTCTGTATCAGAGTACTGCTGTGTTACCTTGGACTAGTTCCTTGACTTCTCTGAGCCTCAGCCTCCTCATTTGTAAAATGAATAATAATAGTATTTGCCACACAGAGTTGTTCCAGGGCTGAAATGAGATAATCCCAGCAGCACAATGCCTAGCCCATGAAAACTGGGCAAAATCTGAGGGTCCAGCCACAGTAAAGAGTTTGTGTGCCCCCCTATGTCATACAAGCGAATCCTGCAGAGTTAAGCTTGGGGAAGGGCTTGAATTGGGGGTGGGGAGGGGACAAAGCATCCTGCATTGTCTATGGCAGAAGCGACTTAAGGAATCGGGCCCAGGACCAGGTCCAGGTCTGTGGGCCCCTCCGGTGGTCTGATTGGTGTAGATATTGGTGCCCTCTGGACTTAGGGGAGGAGCTGACCGGTATTAACACCCTCGGCCTCTCTCCCCTCAGCCATTCCTCCAAGCAGTTCGGCTCTCCCCCCAAACTTGCACTCCTAGTCATCCAAAAAACACACCCTAAAGTTAACAGGACTGTCCACCTACAAAAGCAACTTGGGGACCACACTTGTTACTCAGGCATGCTCCTAAGGGGCCTTACCCTCTACCCCAAGCTTATCGAAGAATTTCTTCTGGCACATACAGTACTCCCCTGATGGCGAAGCCTAGCAAATACTCTTTCTAACTTGCTTCATTCCCCGTGATCATCCCATCCACCTTCCCACCACTTACTCAGCCCTGTTAGGAATCATCTAGTCTTCATTTTCTAGTGGAGGAAACAAAGACTCAGAGAGGTTAAGTGACTTGTCTAAGACCACACAGCAGCTTAGAGGCAGGGCCAGGCCTCCCACCTCTCCACCCAAAGAACCCGTCCGATCCCCTATAGCGGGCTTGGTATAGCCAGCACACCCCTGTTGGTGCTTTCACCCTCCAGGGCCCAAGAGCCAGGTGTTGGGAGCCCTGATGGAGGAGACCAAGGGTGGGTGCCAGATTCCAAGGCTGGGGCCCGCACGGCCAACCCTGAGCAGCCCCACCCATCCCACCTCCAACCCCACTAATACATATTTTATGGGCCGTTCTCTCTTCCTCACAGACGGTGTCATTAATCTGCTCCCTGGCTGTGCAGAATAACATCCCTCCAGAGCAGGCTGCTTTCTGAATATTTTATCAGTCCCCATTCCTTCTGCCAAACTAATATATATTTACACAGCCTACCTCTGCAGGGGAACTTATTGCTTTCTCTCAGTGCCCAAGAACTTAGACACAGAATCGCACCTAAGTAAAAAAGTATATGCCTTGCAACTGATGTTGAAAGCAAGAACCAATCACTTATCAAGCTGTGAAGGAAGCCAAGAGGAAGATGTGCATATGGTGAAAAAAAAATCCAAATCAAAATAAGAAGAAACAAGACCCCCCCCCCCCCCCAGGAGAGGAGGCAGAGCAGACGCCGCTGGCCTCTCTCTAACCAGGAACCTCAGTTTCCGCACCATCCTTCCTGCCCTTGGCAGATCTCAGTGGCGGGCCGAGCAAAGAGCTGTTTTGTCAGCGAGGTCAAAAGCTTCCTGTGCGGAGATCCAAACCGAAGAGACCAGAGTCCTTCCAGAGTCGGACGGTGCATTGTCATCATCATGGAATATTCATTACAAGGAGGACACGGACGTGTGTGTGGCCCTTTTGGTTTCTTGTGCTGATACCTCTCTGTTTTTAATCCCCCCAAACAGGCTTGTGAGATGGAAAGGCAGGGACGGTGAGCCCATTTACAAATGAGGGGAGACAGACCCGGAGAGGGCAGTGCCCGGGCAGGCAGGGAAAAGGGTAAGAAGAAATACAGACATAAATAAAGCGATTTAACAGTTGGTTCCAAAGTCCCATTTCCAGAGAAAACTTTGTTTAGAAAAATCTCTTTCTGGGGCACTTTGCATGGGAAAGTGGGGCCTCAACGTGTGTGTTGGAAGATGATAAACTGCTGTACCTAAGGGTTTGGAAGGGGTGAGGGGTGAGCTGGAGAAATAAGAGTGGGCCCACGTGGCTGGAGCCCACCCAGAAAGGTATTGGGCGGAAACTTTCCGTAGGGGCAAGGGGCTCAGGGGCCTTTCCAGGTCGATGACAAATACTGACTTCAACTTGTCCGCTTCTGCAATGCCACCTTCCTCATTCTGAAACCACCAGTCAGCAAAGTCTGCGTCCAAAGGGATGGCTCGCCTGAGTGGCATTTGGGGACTGTTTGGGGAAAGAGTTTGGGTCCACTTTGGGGCTAGTGCAGGGACAAGAACAGACACAGTCACGGACGAGACGCAAGTGAGAGGAGAGCTCGGGGCAGCAGGCAGTCAGAGCCAGCAGTGACTGTGAAAGTGTTGGCACCTAGAAATCGGCAGAAATCTCAGCATCTGGCCCCCAGCCCCCATTCCAAGATGTGAAGTGGAGAGCTGAGTCTATTTTAGGAACGTCTTATAAATGGCTGCTCTCCGCTGACTTGTGGGCGACACAAAGATGAATGAGGCAGAGCCTCTTCTCAAAGGAGCTTAGTTTATAGTTTAAGAACAGAGAGGCAGGCACGAGGCCAGGTGATATCATCTCTGGGAGGGGACTTGGCCAAGGACTCAGAGCTGGTAGGAAGTGGCGTGAGAATAGAAAGTCTCCAGACTCCCAAAACAGTGCTCCTGCCCTGACCCACTTCTCTCCCGCCCCAGTGCAGAGTAAGCAAGCCATTCCGCCTCGGACCCCCCTTTCCCCTCTCTAGGTCTAGTTTTGGCCGTGACAGCCTTTTGCATAAAGCATGAATTCCACATGAACTAGGTCAGCCCAGCTCTCCAACCAGTCAGCCTCGCTGTGAAGCAGGAGACTCCTTTCTCTGTCCGCCTCGAAGTGATCCTGGCCTCTTCCAACCTGCCAAGCTCTCTCGTGTCCCTTGCCAATCTATGATTTGAATGACAGTCATAGCTGCTGGCCAGAGCACCTAGCCAATGTCCCGTCTCCCCCAGAGCACTGACCACTTGGGTCTTAATCACTCTTCCCAGCACTGGCCTAAGCAGCATGGCTCGGTCCAAATATTTTGTCCCTGGGGTTCATGGGGACAGGCCTACCACCGAACAGATGAGTGTGTAACCCTGCACAGACTTTGTGTTCTCATTATTATGAATGATCACAAAAATCATCGCAACAGTGCCCTTTATTAAGCATTTATTCTGCACCAGGCTGTAGGCATCCTCATTTCATCCTCGCAGCGAGAATTAAATTAATGATGGCAGGTACCATCATTATCCCCATTTTATGAACAAAGAAGCTCAGAGAGGTTAACCGGTTGCCCAAGGTCACACAGCTGGCCAGAGCTGGCTTTCACAGCCCCCCTGTCTGCAGGTCTCTTGGTTCCTCAGCTCAGTGAATTATCAACACTCCCTGGGGGCTTTCTCCTGCAAGAGCAAATACACATGGGTTGGACTCAGCTGGCCTGAAGTCTTGTCCTTCTGCTAGGGACAGGGTCTCAGTCACCTCTCCAGGGCAAATGCAGGACAGTAGGGAAGGACAGATCTGTGGGTGAAAGACAAGGAAGACCCAGGAGGGAGCAGGTCCCAGCAGCCTGGGGAAGTCACTGGCAGGATTGGCTTCCTGGTTTTCCCAGCCTGAGGTCAGCCAGAGGGGCAGGTACAAGGAGGAGGAGGGGGAAGAGGGGGGAAAGGGGAGGGGGAGGAGGGGGGAGGGGGAGGAAGGGGAGGGGGAGGAAGGGGAGGGGGAGGAAGGGGAGGGGGAGGAGCAGGAGGAGGCAGAGGAAGAGGAGGAGGAGGAAGAGGAGGAGGAGGAAGAGGAGGAAGAGGAGGAAGAGGAGGAGGGGGAAGAGGAGGGGGAGGGGGAGGGGGGAGCTGAGGGGGCAGCTGGCAGGCCCTGTGGCGAGCCTGCCGCCCCAGCAGCCTGTCCCAGGTGTAGGGGCCCGTTTACACACCACCTGAGTTATCCGGGCGAGGAGGCCACAGGGGCCCGGGCGGCCTGTGATGTTTGGGGGAATGGCCCCTTAGGTGGACCACAGGAGAAAAGAATTCGTTCCGCCTGCTTATCTCCTAACCTTATAAACTCAGGATTAGCAGATCAAAGGCAGATTTGGCACAGCCGAGGGACCACAGTGGCTTCAGAGAACAGTTTGGGCTCCATCCTTCATGATCAAATGAGCTTAAGTCATTGATAAATAAATGGCATTTTGAATTCCTCTAATTGGGCTTGCGGGTCACGCCTGAGCCTCGCCAGCCCGCCATCCATCCGGGCAGAGTTAAGGAGCTAAAGGGTGTCACGTGGGCTTCCAAGCAGTGGCCCCGAGAAGGGTTCCAGGGAGCCCCATGGACAGAGGACTGGCCTCCTCAACAAGCCCAAGGGTTAGGGGCCTGTGCTCTGGAGCCAGAAGCGGATTCAAACTCCCGGCACAGCTATCAACAGACTAAGTGACCCAGGTGGTCGTGTAACCTGTCCGCGCCTCCATTTCCCTAGCTGTAAGGTGGGAAAGAGTAACACTGACTACCTTGTATTGAAGGCGGCACCGCTCCACCCGAGCCCATGGAGGGGGCACAGAATGGGAGCACGAGGTCAGGGTCAAAGCCAGGTCCCCCGTCCCTGGCAGAGACACTTCCTTGCTCTGTGTCTGGGCCTCCTTCTCTGTAAAAGTGTCAGCCTGGGGTGAAAAGGAGGTAGAGCACCTGGGAGCACTTGGCCAGTGGTTGCTCTTAGGGCCTCCATGAGGTGACCGGGATGATATTCATGACCTTGTGCCAGTCACTGCCCATTGATGCCCGATCCCAGCCTTGCCTTTCTCCCGCTCTGCTCCGTGTCACAGGAACTGTTTCCCAGGCTCCTTTGCCACCTGGCTTCTGGGTTGGTCTGGCCAGTGGGAGGCACTGCCGAGTAAGAGGAGGGAAAAGCCAAGGTGTTCTCCCCTCGCCCCCATCTTTGTGTTTCCTGTGGTGTCTCCAACAGAGACTGTGCCTAGTCTCTGGTCCCCCCTCACCCCCAGAAGGCTGCCCCTCCCAGATTCTCGCTCCTGCCCCAGCTCCCGGGCTCTGGTAACACCACCTCCCCTGCCTGCCCCGGGCCGGGGGGGGGGGGGGGGGGGGGGGGGGGGGGGAAGCAGCTTCCTGGCGTTGCTAGGCGCCCAGCTGTCCTTCCTTTCTCTGGTTGGCCTCTCAGCTCTTACTGCGCTTCTGTAATCGAGGCCCTCTATTGAATTCTCTCTCGTGGACAGACCTGGAGGGATTTCTGAGTGGTCCGGACATTGGTCATCTATGTAGCATTCCTCATTCATCTGCACAGTGACAATTCACTCATCCTCACAGTCATAATTCAGCACCCACCCTTAGCCAGGCTCGAAGCAACAGAGACATTTGCAATGAAGGCCCTGTCGCTCAGGTCAATGCCTCCAAGAGGGGTTACAAGCTGGCCTGGAACCGATCTGCCAAATGGGGCCGAGGCTAGCAGGGCTGGCAACAGGCAGTCAGGCCCATCTGTATACTGAGCACTTTCACGACCACGACAGCTAGTGAGTCCAGTGTATGACCTGTCCTGTGGACAAAGGCAGGCAGAGGCTCAGGGAGAGGAGGTGACAGAAAACCTTGGACTGGAACAGAAGGAACCCTGGAAGAGGGTCAGCACACAGGAGAGGGCACCAAGTGATCTCTCTCTGGGCCTCAGTTTCTCCACCTGAGAAATGAACTGCCTGAAAGAAGTGATCTCCACGGTTCCTTCCATTTCCACATTTTGTAGCTTCTGAATATTCATCCAAAGGAGAGAACATAGGAAAAACACCTCTGAGCTGTTTGGCCCTTAACCTAAAAGTCACCAGGTCTGCCCTCAAAGTGTGGAGAGAGCACTCCTTTGGGTCAGACGGGCTTGGGTCTGAGTTCCTGCTCTGCCCAAACTCACTATGTGGCTTCAAGCACTCACCTCTCTGAGCCTCCGTTTCACCGTAAGAAAAAAGAAAATATGAGGCCCATAGCAGTGCCTGCCCCCAAAGGGCTTTGAGGATTTTTAAAAGACATTGTGTGAAAAATCGCTAAGCACAGAGTAGGTGCTCAATAAATGCTAGCCACACTGCTGCTGACACTTAGTTGAAAGCAAGGCAGGAGGAATGAGGGAGGATGAGCATGGAAACTTGACACAAAAAGATGTTAATTACCTAGGATTTGCTGACAATCTACCCTGACATGGACACTCTACCTGCTGGGGACATGGACCAGGAGGAAGCTGGGAGTGATGAAAGCTAGGCACCCCCAACAACCGGATTAGGTTTTGCAGCGGCAGAGGAGTTTCAAAGGGCTGACAAAGGTGACATCCTCTCACACGGATTCTCTGCAATGTGCTCGTGCCCCTCCCCTGGGTTTAGCCTTACCCAGAGCCAACACCTGCAAAGGGAGGGAGTGAGCTCCCCATGGGAGGTGGCCACACAGGTGTCAGTGATGGCCAGCTGCTTTAGTTGGCTGCACAACAGACAGCCTGGATAGACAAGACCCCCCTCGCCCCCTGCAGAGGCCTGGCTCAGACCAGTACCCCCATTGCTGGGCACAGATTGTTAACAGTGCCTTGGCCACCCAACAAGGGAGGGGGCCTTGGGTGAGGGGGTGGCTTCTTTCAAGCCCCCAGCTCACTCACAGGCTCTGGCTAAAAATAATCCCTCCATGGGAGACCTGCCGCTCCTGGCATGGCTGGACATGCATAAAACATGGGCGGTCGGGTTTCCTCCTCTGAATGGCTTCATTCAGAGAATGCAGGGGTGAAAGGGTTACGGGAGGGATCACTCGGCTTCCTGGGGGGACTGTGCAGCCCGGGGCCCCCAGCCTCGCTGCTCTGTGCCTAGCACTCTGCCCCATGGCAGCCCACACAGACGGCTCCCAGGCGGGGCAGGCTGGGAGCAGCTGCCAAAACCCCCCAAGGCCTTTTTCTGGACCCCCTTAGTGGACAAAGAAGAGCTACTCGGGCAGAAGTCAAGCAGCCTCATATTTGAATCCGGTGTCTTCCACAGCCCAGCTGGGTCCTAGTGTTTGTGTGTGCCTCACCTAGCAGGTCAGACAATGCGCACAGAGAGGTTGAGTGAGCTGCACAAAGACACACAGCCAGCTGTCTGACTCATTTATTGCTGCCCTTCATTCACAGTCCAAGGGCAGAGTGGTTTAAGGGAATGAGTCGCAGAGGAAAGAAATGTGCAGGGGAATCATCTGAGCCATGATTCCTGAGAATGATGGAGTCAGGGCCTTCCCACAAAAATGGCTCCCTCTTTCCTTTTTCCCTCCCTCTCTCTCTCTCCTTTTCTTTAATTAATTTTTCCTTCTTTACTTTCTTCATACACTCAACAAACATTTCCTTATAAGTATTTTCTTTCTTCTTCTTTTTTTTTTTAAATATATCTTTATTGATTTCAGAGAGAGGAAAGGAGAGGGAGAGACAGAGATAGAAACATCAATGATGAGAGTCACTTATCGGTTAGCCCGCAACCGGGGCGTGTGCCCTGACCAGGAATCAAACCTCGATCGCCTGGATCCTAGGTCGACGCTCAACTGCTAAGCCAAGCCCTGCCGGGCCTATGAGTATTTTCTTTTTATTTTTATTTTTAAATATATCTTTATTGATTTCAGAGAGAGGAAAGGAGAGGGAGAGAGAGAGATAGAAACATCAATGATGAAAGAGTCATTGATCGAGCCCACAACCCAGGCATGTGCCCTGACCGGGAATTGAACCCTGATCTCCTGGATCCCAGGTCGACGCTCAACCGCTGAGCCACGCCCAGCCGGGCAGTATTTTCTTAATAATAAAAACATATGCTCATAATTTTAAAATCTTGAAGTTTCCAGAAAAGTAGTTAAAAGAATAAAAAGTTCTCATAATCCCCCATTCCAGTTATCTGCCAATATATAACAGCTATCTATCAATACATGACATCTATCAGCATATAAGCCATGCCCAGCTTACTGGCAAAGAACAGTCATTTAATGCTGCTCACAGATTCTGTGGGCCAGGAGTTTGGACAGGGCACAGCAGGGATGGCCGGTCTGCTTCATGATGTCTGAAGTCTCAGATACGAAGACTAAACAGCTGGCTGGGGACTAGAATCATCTAGAAGCTTCTTCATTCACATGTCTGGCTCCTGGGCTGAGACTGTTGACCCAAGTTCCTACTCAGCGCTTCCGCATGTGGCTTAGGACTCCTCAGACTATGGAGGCGGCCACAGGGTAATCTTACCCAGAGGCTAGGGGCTCTAAAGGAGAAGGTTCCAGCAAGTGAAGGGAATCTCCATGGCTTTGTGACCTAGTCTTGAAAGTTACACGGTGTCACTTCTGCATAATCTCTTGGTCAAAGCCACCCCAAGCCTGCCCAGATGGCAGGGGAAGAAGCCTCTTTGCAACTGCAGCAAGGTCAGGGGAGCTGAGGGAGGGAGAGGGAGAAACACCGATTTGTGTTCCACTTACTCATGCGTTGGTTGGTTGGTTCCTGCAGGTACGCTGGTGGAGATCGAACCCACAACCTTGGCGTATCAGGACGATGCTCTAACCAACTGAGCTACCTGGCCAGGGTCCTCTTGATTTTTCACTTAACGCAATGGGATGACCAGGTTCCCGATCATTCTTCAGCAGCTCCACTTCCTGCCCCGTTGCACGGAGCGCCAGCGTGGCGTCCAGCCGCTTCGGAACGCTGGCCGGCTCTGAAGCGGTTCCGACCGTTGCACAGACCCCCGCTCACATCTTGGCACTGACCACGTGATGGGCATGTCGCACGTGCCATCTTGTCAACAGCCCTGGGGTCATCGTTGCCGCTTTACAGCTATTAGGAATAATAAGACCTGATACTCACTGAACACCTGCGAGGGGCCCAGCATTTTTCTGAGTGCTTTCTGTGGTTAACTCCTTAAAAACTTCACTACAACCCACAGATGAGGAAACTGAGGGACAGAAAGATTTGTACTTGCCCCATCGTGCCAAAATTAGTAGTAACTGGCAGAACATGGACCCAAGCCTGGGTCATCTGACTCCAAAACTAGGTGTAAAATCAGAGCACTGAACCACTGAGGACATCAGGGTGGACTTAGGTCCAGGAGGGGCCAGCCCTGAGCGAGAAGAGAGGGTCTCCCGGTGCCTGGGGAGGGACTGGCAGCAGGTTCATCCTCGGAAGACTGGTAGGGCCCCCCCGATTATCTGGAAGGGGCAGTGGGTGAAGGATCATGTCCAGCACAGAGTTTTCTTGGTCTTTGATGGCTTTTAGGGGGAAAGAGTCAGGGGCAGGTGAAAACCTCTGTCGTAGACCCAGTTCTAACGTCAGGCTTGCTCATGTGGCCGTCACCTCCCTGGGCTGGGAGCTCCGCGGGCGTGGGGAGCGCAGCTGCTCCACTCGGGCGTGTGCACCTGGCAGGGGCTGGAGGTGCCTCTGAGACACGCACGTCAACGTCTGGCTTTCAGGTAAAGCTAACAGCTGAAACTATAGCACCCAAGGGCGTACCCCATCTTTGCTTATACAGCAGGTCTTCATATAACATCATTTTGTTCAACGTAGTTTCATTGTAACATGGATGAGGTGCCCCAGGGACTTCACTGTTGTTTACATCAATTAGCTGATGGAAAAACTGGCTTCATTAGACATTTCAGCTCAGCCCCAAGAACCTATCGACTGCGTTAAGGACTCTGTTCAGCCGCTTCAGCCCCACAAGTGACGTGTGTGTTATTATTGCCATCCCGTGTGAGGCTCCTCACTCGCCCAAAGTCCGGCAGCTCAGCTGGGGAGAAGTGGCCTCAGAGCCATGCCCGGAGCCCCCGGCTCAGTGGTCGCCCACGCAGGGGCAGACGCCAGTTCAGGGTTCCACGCCAGTGAGTGGAAACCCCAGTGCCACACAGCTCCAGCCAGCCAGTGACTGGAGTCAGGTGACCGATGGCTTTGACAACGTGACTGTGGGGCCAGGGGGAGGAGGGGTCCTCTCCACCGGGAAAGACATGGGCCCACACATGGGACAAACCCTTGTTTGCTTTGTATCTGGTTCCCGCTGGGCAGCGCCTGCCAGGGGCTGCCAGGGGCGTGCTTTTTCCATCTAATGGTTAAAATTCTTAGAGGTATTATTCTCTGCTTTGCTTGGCAGTGCAGAGCATACCTCTGATGCGGCAGGTAACTGGATAGGGTCTCGGTCACAGCAATTTGCTGAACACGGGGTTTTGTGCGCAAAAACACATTACGGCACTCGGGGCTGTCACTCAGGAACCCCGCCAGCCGTGGTCAGAGTCTTGTGTATCAGAGCCGAGGGAACAGGGTGGGGGGCCCAGAAGAAGGGGGCTTGCGTGGCGGGGTAGGAGCCCTGAAGTGGGCAGAAAGGTGGACCACAGGACTCGCCCCAACATTCACACTCAGTATGGGCCCGAGGGTGAGAACACAGGCTTGATGTCAGATAGGCCAGGGGTCAGGTCTAGCCTCACTGCCCTGGCTGTGTGACCTTGTGAAAGACAATTAACCTCTCTGGGTCTCAATTTGTAAAATGGACAAAATCAGAGAATTTACCTCCTGTGGCTCCTGCGGAATACACACAGGGTGGGCATTTTGCCCGGTCACTGCTGAATCCTCCAGGCCTGTGGGGAGCAATGACACACAGTAGGGACTCAGTAGATATTTGTTGCATACACTTGGCTTGTCCATGGCTGTCTCCCCAGTACTCAGAGCATGTAGTAGGTGCTAAAAGCATATTTGTTGTATTGGCTTAATTGCTCCCAGCTGCGCCTGAACACAGAGACGAGCACATGGCATGTAGCACTCACGCAAAAAGTGTTTTCTGAATGAGTGACTGTAGAGAGTTTGGCATGGGGCACAGGCTTTGGTGCTTAATTTGTGTTAGCTGTTATTCTTTGTTCATTCAACAGATACTCGCTGAGGGCCTACCTGTGTCTTTTTCTGACCCCAGGTCTCCAGTTCTCTGACACTAACTTGGTGTCCAACTATTCAATCTCATTCTGACCCTAACTACCTGGAGTGAGCATCAGACTCCCCAGGTTTAGGGCTCAGTCCCTCAAGACAGCTCTCACTTCAGATGCCAGCCACAAATGGGGTCCCCCGGTGACCCACACTTCTGCCTCAGCAACTACAAGTTCAGAGGTTCCCACAATGCCCCCCGGAGGTTCTATAAGTCTCTGGAACGACTCATAGAACTCAGGAGGGGCTTTCTTATAACGGCTGGTTTATTATAAAGGAAACAACTCAGGAGCTGCCAGATAGAAGAGCACAGGGCAAGGGGAGAGAACAGAGAGGGGGGTGCGCCAGGGAGACCTGGGGAAGGCAACGTGAGGCGAAGGCCCGGGGAGCTCCCCTCGGAGAGCATCTGCCATAGAACAATCTACTAGAAGAACAGGGCCTGTCAAGGTCAGGCGTCTGTCACTGGCCACTCCAGCGCTGGTAAAATGGGTTCATGGAAGGAGCAGCCACAGTGACAGGAGCAGACACTCTTTATGAGCCAAAAAAACATGAGCTTCCGCTCACCAAGGTGGATGGAGCGACTCCCTCTGCAGAACGTCTAATCTGCCGGCAACAGACACCAACGCTGAGCCCTCAGTATGACACTATCACTTGAAAAGACCAACCAGTCATTTGGTGACAAGTTGCCCACCCCGGACTCCTTCCATCCTATAACTGAGCCTCGGTTTCCTTATCTGTAAGCTGGGAAGACACCAGGCTTTCCTGTGGGGAGGTTGAGAAGGTGCAGGGAGGTACCATGCAGCGTGCTTAGCACAGTGCCTGGCACACAGCAAGCCCTTCATAGGTGTCAACCTCCAAGTCACCAGCAGGACCCTCCCAGAGCCACCTGCCAGGTGCCCTTCCCAAGAAAAAGTCACCCTGCCTTGGGAATGAGTGAGAAAAGGAGCCCTTTTCCTAGGAAGTCCCCAAAGTCCTCACTCCTCCAACAGGAGGGGATAAAAGTGTTCCTTAATTGGTACCACAAAGACTTTTCCTCAGAGGAAGAAATAGAACTTCTAAATTAAAGGCAGATCTCTCTGCAGGAGGGGCAGCTGGTCTGGAGTCGGAGCCCAGCTGCTGAGCCATTTTCCAGGAGGAAGGCCAGGGTGGAGGGAGTCGTGTCTGGGGAGTATGTGCACCACGCCCCAATGCGCCTGAGTAGCCTCATGTTTGTTATCTGATGGGCACCTTCCAATGGGTGGCGTGCCAGCCTCGCTCCGTCCTATCTCCAGCTGCAGCTTGGCCTGGCTGGTCCATTGTGATGGGGCCCCAGGGAGCAAGATAGGCTCCGGGAGAGGCCCCTCCAGCAGGCTGGCGGAGCTCCGCCTCAGGAAGCTCTGCCCCAGGCAGAGTCCAGGGCATTGGGTGGAGGAGGGGCATCAACATCAAGGTGGGCTCCCTGCAGGAGCAGGTACCAGTCAGAGACCCAGCGAGAGGTTCCCAGTGCTTGGCTGGGGCTCCTGAATGAGAAAGGACTGGGAAACCCAGAGCCAAATGCACATTCAGGCGGCTCAGGAGCCCAGTGTTCGGGCCAGATGAGCATCCAGTCATCTGCTTACCTCACATTTATTCATTCATTTGTTAAGTAACACTGGAGAGCCACAACGTGCCCCAGGGCCCGGAGACTAGGTGGTGGCGGGCCGGGCCACCTGGAGGTGTCAGTGCAGTGATGCCTGAAGCCTGACCTGCACACGGGCTGCTACAGAACTGGGTCCCCTGCCCCTCCCATCTCCTGCCACCTCGTAGACCCCCTGGTGAGGGTCTACGCCAGGTGGTCCCAGCTGAGAGGAGATCAGGCCTCCAGAGGCCAAAGCCAGGCAGATTTGGGACCAAACCCTAGCATCCCAGAATGGAAAGGCTGGGCCAAAAGTCCACCTTTGGCCCCTAATGAAATCACTGATTCAGACAAGGATCATCAATTGATGTGTTTAAAACATTAGGTTAACAGCCAATGCATAAACGGGCATTTGAATTGTAAGACCCCACAGATTTCCTTCTGGCCCAAGATGTATATACAGCACTGGAGGGGTCAGCCGGTCCCCACCCTGACCCAGGAATCAGTCTTGTACAACCAGCAGTAGGACAACCAGAAATCAAGCGTCTCCCCACATTACACAATCTGAAGCCCTCAGCATCTCTCATATGTTCCAGCCAAAAAATGTTTACATGGGTCCATCAAACTTCAGATTTGACTTCCAGTTCACAGGCTGAAAAGGGGATAAAGGATGAAGCTAAACAGTGACAAAAGGAAGCAACCGCACTGATCCAGACAGTGGCAGCCCTGCCCTCTTCAACCAGCCAGGATAAAGGGCGCTGTGCCAGGTGGAAAGCAACTGAGGGAATGTGCCCAGGGGGGCTGCAAGGTCCTGGCAAGACTCCCCTTTGGACAGACCAGCTAATGAGACACATTGCTAAGACAGCCGCTTCCCTCACTAAATATGAACCAGGTATAAGATGATATTTACAAATAATTATTTATTTTGTTAAGTGGGATACTGCTATTTTAGCTTGACCAGAAAAACTTTATTTTTTAAAGATACATACTTAAATAACAAAACTCCAGAATGTTTATAGGTACTTGCAGTAGACAGAATTCCAAAATAGCCTCCTGGTATATACACCCTGAGTGTGAACATGACAGGATAGCACTCCTGTTATATGGCAAAGGTGCAGGGATTTTGCATGTGTCCCTAATCAGCTGACTTTCATCAAAAGGGAGGTTGTCCTGGGCGAGCCTGACCTAATCAGGCGAGTCCTTTAAAAGAGGGCCTGGAGGTCAGAGATGGAAGAAGTCAGAAAGATTTGAAATGGTGGCAGATGTATTCTTGTTGGCCATGAAGAAGCAAATTTCCATGTTGTGGAGAGAACCACATGGCAGGGAACAGGTCAGCTTCGGGAGCTGAGGACTTCAGTCCTACAGCCACAAGAAACTGACACCAATAATTCTATAAACTTAGTAGAGGACCCGGAGGTTCAGATGAGACCCCAGCCCTGACCAACACCTTGATTTCATCCTGGTGAGACCCTGAGCAGTGAACCCCACTAACCTGTGCCTGGACACCTAATCCATAGAAACTAGGAAATAATACATTTATGTTGTTTTAAGCCACTCAGTTTATGGCAATGTGTGACACAGCCATTGAAAACTAGTATACTTAATTATTCATAACAGCCAAAAGCCAGAAACAACCCAAGCACCCAACCCAAGTAACCAGAGAAAGGATAAACCAATGTGATACCTTCACACAATGGAACAATCCTCAGCAATACAGAGGAATGAATGACTGATACATGTAACAACTTGGATGAACCTCAGAAACATTATGTTGAGCAAAAGAAGCCAGACACAAAAAGACTGTGAATCTCTGTTGATATTCTATCATTTCGTTTGCATGATATTTAAGAGCAGGCAAAAACTATGGCAATAGCAGAACTGTGGTTGCCTGGGGAGGGGAGGGGGAGGAGTCACTTAAAAGGAGCATAAAGAACTCTCCAGGAAGACGAACATGTTGGAAATCTTCATGGGGTCATGGGCTACATGAATTTTACTCATTCATGAAAACTCATCACAACTATGTACTTACGATCGATACATTCCACTCTATGTAGACTACCCCTCAATTTGAAAGTAATAACTCTGCCCTAGGTGTTTGGAGGTTGGCAGAAGGTTCTCTCTGAGTTTGGGGGCAAGACACAATGGATGGAGGGGATGGTTCTTCAATGCACTCACACATGCATGCACGCGCGCACACACACGCACACACACACACAGATGGTGGCATTTCAGGCCAAGTACGCCTCCCCTTTGGCCTTTGTCTCATTTAATGTGGAGAAGGCAGCTGCCTCCCAGCTCCCAGGTCACGGCTCTGTGTGTCCGCCTGTCAAGATAAGAAGGCAAAGGCAGATGCTGCTAATTACCTGGCCTTTCAAGTGGTCCCCCAGCCTCACATCTGGCTCCATCTCCAACATCCAGCTTGAGCCAATAAAAGCCAAATAAAATCACAAAGAGCTAATTTGGTGGTCAGGCCTCTGACAGGCTGCACATGAGGAGGTGTGGAGGCAGACAAAAACAAGGCTGGGGGTGTGGGGCAGGAGAGAGGGCCCTCTGACCATCTTCCTCCATGCCAGCAGGACAAGAGGTGAGAATGCCATCCTCCCCTCCTAGGAAACTGCCTCTTCTCTGGCCAAGGCTGGAGCAGGTCCTGGGATGAATCTTTGCAGCTTGGATTTCTTTTACCCAGGGAGGGAGGCACTGTCTTCCATGGTGGCCAGCAGCCAGAGCCAGAGCATCTTGGGAATTTCAGGCAGGTGTGGCAATGCCAAACGTGACCCTGAGTTCCAGTGGCCCCGTTTCTTGTGGGACCCAGCTTGTGGGAGAACAGGTACCTCTCCCAGATATTGCTGGGGGGAGACCTACCCCAGGAACCACCTGGGACTGGGCAGAGTGGACAGTCACCTAGCATCTGAAGGACCTTTGAAAAGGCCTCACCCCACTGCTCTGTCCCTTTGTCTGAAATTCCACCCCCGAAGAGAAGCACTTCTTTGAGTTGCAAAGACTTTCAGGTCTTCCTTATAAAAGTGCAAGTCCTGGGGGGACATAACATCCTGGAGAGTGACATTCTTAAATCTTACATCTTGGAGGAGAAAGGCAGTCGATGAGATCTCTAGGTGATGGGCCTCAGTTTCCCCATCTGTAAAATGAAACCGTTGAACTGGATGACCTCTCCTATTAAAGCAAAAAGGTGAGTGGGCCTTCCCCACTCCTTATCTCTGCCCCATGATCAGAGAGCGCACACCGACAGCCAGATTCCACCAACAGACGTGTTTGCTTTGGCCTGCAGAGTGTTTGAAAAGAATTGGGCCAACACTGAGAAATGGACAGATTTCACATTGTACAAACGCCAAATGCCCGACTTCTTTTGAAAAATGGGAAGCTCTGAGGGCACTGGGCCCACTTTCCCACACGGCAACAACTGTTCCATGCCGAGCCAGCAGCCCCAGTTAGACAGGGCATGCAGTGCCCAGTTTGCCTCAGTCCCCACCACTCCTTATTGTCCCCAACCCCCAGTTTTCTTGGCCCATTTCCTGTATTTCCCTGACTCTTGCTGGCATCTGAGTTGACAAGCCCATTGTGGATGGTCCTCGCTGGCCGCCCTTCACAGCGCTGCTAACAGACAAGTGACCCAGGTCCCACACTCCTCACCAGCTCCTGAGCACTGTTCGGCTCCCTCCTTGGAAGGCCAGGATGGAGCTGGGGGACGCTTGATGCTGGGAGCCCTTTGAAGGCAATGCTGTGGGATTATTTTGCTAAACATAAAAACCCAAAGGCAGCGGGACCACTGATGTGTTTTTGCAAATTCAGCAAATTAAAAAAATGTGTGCACAGAATGCAATTGGGGGCCAGGGCCTGGCTTTCATGAAAGAATAAATTGTTGGCCAAGACAAAGCAGCAGATTAACTTCTACAGAATATGTTTCTTCTGGGGTGCGGCTCCCAAAGAACAGGCTCCTCATACCTGCACCCAGAGATGCCACTTAAACCTTTATCTGCAGCCGGGGAGCAGCCAAGGCCAGCAGCCAGCCTGTAGTAGGACTTTAAATGGCTCGGAAGCAAATGTCAAAACTGTTTGATCTGCTTTTAGAAAAGCACCTTTTAAGGCACTGGGAGATACTTGACACTTTGCAAAGAGATTAGAAACTTTTCAGCTGACTTGGAAAAAGAGCCCAGGCAGGTTTGATTCCTGTGGACACAGACGGGGAACCCAGCGGTGCCCAGGGTCAGTAAGCCTAAAGCCAGTGGTTTCGCTTTAAAGGGAAGAGCCAGCTCCGAGAGTGGCCCCGCTGCCAGAGCCTGCCCTTGGTATCTGGGATGGTTCCCGAGAGCTTTCCTTTTCTCAGGAAGAGGAGACAGCTACAGGCAGGGCTAATATTCAAAGTACAACTGGTAAGTTGTGGACATCAGCATTCAGCCAGTTGCAAACAGCCTGCAGCACCATCCCACCCCCCAGCTGGTCTGCAGGCTGTGGGTAGGCGCCGGAGCTCAGGGCAGGGCCTGGGCTGGCTGGACCAGAGACTGAAATCGGGTTGGACCACGCAGGGACTAGAGGCATGCTGAGAGGGTCATGCAGTCATCACCACCGCCCTGCTCCCCCTTCCCCTGGCCTCCCACTACTGTCCTGCCCTAGCACACCCACTGTCCCTGCACGGCCCGGCCTGCACAGCAACTGCTTACATGGCTTTCCAACTGGTCCCCTCCCCCTGCCCTCCCCCCAACCCACCTGCACGAGGCCACCAGCAGGGTCATCCTAAAATGTTCTGCTGCTCTTACGCCTCCCTGTCACCCGCTAGACAAAAATCCTGGCATTCAAATTCCCACAGTCTTTCCCTAGTGACTATTTATTGTGGCTATTAATTGTGTATCAGGTGGTTCATATGGTTTAACTAATTTAACACAACCTCTTTTTTATTGGCCTACACTTTACAGCTGAGAAAATTGAGGCTAATGGGACTCAAACTTGGGTCTGTGACCCGATGCCATGCACAGAACCACCAGACCATGAGCATGTTCTCTCTTCTCGTCAGACATGGCCAGAAAAGCCCAGTCTCCTAAAAGTGGTAAAGATCAGCGAAATCTCCAAAACAGGCTGCACCCACACACTAGGAGCAGACCATCTCCGCAATGAATGGATCTGCATTATAACAGGAAATGATGCTTTTAAATGTAGGCCTGCCCGGCCGGCGCAGCTCACCAGTTGAACATTGACCTAGGATCCAGGAGACTGCAGTTCGATTCCCGGTCAGGGCACGTGCCTGGGTTGCAGCTCAATCCCCAGCAGAGGGCGTGCAGGAGGCAGCCGATCAATGACTCTCCCTCATCATTGATGTTTCTCTCTCTCTCTCCCTCTCCCTTCCTCTCTCTGAAATCAATAAAATATATATTTTTTTAATAAATAAATAAATATAAATATAATTTAGGCCAATAGTGGGATTTTGGACACAGAAACAATGGGATGAGAGAGAGTTGCCCTGAGATAAAGGATCATTCTTGCATCGCATCAGGAGCCCCAAGTAAGGTCAGCCTCTTTCAGAAAGCTACCTGTGCTGTCAGAAGCCAGTGGGAAAGGATCTAGGACTGGGGTTAGGGATATGAGTTCTATCCCTATTTCTAAAACTAAATTAGTTGTATGACATTGGGCAAGATCCAGGGGCTCAGTATCCTTATATATATATAGAACAGGAGTTATAGCACTGCCTGCCTTACTAGTCAGGAAAGGCTAGGTTATGCTGCAGTAACAAACAAGCCCAACATCTGCCACAATAAAGGTTTGTGTCTTGTACACACATCACATGTACAACGGAGGTCAGCAAAGAACTGTACTCTGTGTAGTAGTCATTCCTCAGAGACTCAAGGCAACAAAGGTTTCCCAATCTATAACCTATGAGGCCAGCAGTACTCTGATACCAAAGCCAGACAAGGACAGTATAAGAAAACTACAGGCCAATATCTTCTAAAAATATAGATTCAAAATCCTAAACAAAATACTAGGAAACTCAGTTCAGCAGCATAGTAAAAGAACTATACACCCAAACCAAGTGCGTTCAACATAAGAAAATGTAACACACCACATTAATAGAATGAGGGGGAAAACATATTATCATCTCAACTGATGCAGGAAAAACATTTGTAAAATTCTACAACCTTCCATGATAAAAACGTTCGATAAACTAGGAATAGAACAGAACGTCCTCAGTACGATAAAGGCTGTGTATGAAAAATCCACAGCTAGCATCATGTTCAATGGCGAAAGGCTGGAGGCTTTCCCCCTAAGATCAGGAACACGCCATGCTTACACCCTGGCCAGTTTGGCTCAGCGGTTACAGCGTCCACCCTGGGACCAAAGGGTCTCGGGTTCAATTCTGGGTCAAGGTCATGTACTTCGGTTGCAGATTCAATCCCCATCCCTGCTTAGGGCCCATACGGGAAGCAACCAATTGATGTGTCTCTCTCACATCAGTGTTTCTCTCTCTCTCTCTCTCTCTCACCTCCTCCTGTTCCTCCACTCTAAGAGAACCAATGGAAAAAATATCCTTGGGTGAAGATTAAAAAAAAAGACAATATGCTTGCTTTTATCACTTTTGTTCAACATAATGCTGGAAGTTCTAGCCAGAGCAGTTAGGCCAGAAAAGAAATTAAAGAGTATCAAATTTGGAAAGGAAGAAATAAAATGATCTCTGTTCACAGATGACATGATCTTCTATGTAGAAAACCCTAAAGAATTCACACCAAAAAAATGCTATTAGAGCCAATAAATCCAGCAAAGTTGCAGGATATAAAATCAACATACAAAAATCAGTTGTATTTCTATATACTAGCAATGAACAATCCAAAAAGGAAATTAATAAAACAGTTCAATTTACAACAGCAGCTAAAAAAAATGAAATAGTTGGAAATAAATTTAACCAAGGAAGTGAGACACTTATACACTGAAAACTACAAAACACTGCTGAGAGAATAAAGATGGCCTAATATAAGAAAAGCCATCCTGTGTTAATGGATTGGAAGACTTAACAGTTCAGATGACAATATTTACAGTCAACACCCTCCCTATCAAAACCTCAATAGAAAGAGAAAGCCCTATCTTAACATTCATAGCAATTTCAAGGCACCCTGGTCAAAACAACCTTGAAAAAGAACCAAGTTGGAGGACTCACTCTTCTCAATTTCAAAACCTAGTATAGTGACAGTAATCAAAACAGTGTGGTAAGGATAGACTTATAGATCCGTGGGACAGAGTAAAGAGCCCAGAAATAAACCCTTGCATATGTGATCACCTACCTCATGACACCGGTGCCAAGACAATTCAATGGGGAAAGGACAATCTTTTCAACAAATGGTGCCGGGAAAACTAGATATATGTCCACAAGCAAAAGAATGAAGTTGGACCCTTACCTTATACCATGTACAAAAATGAATCAAAGACCTAAATTTAAGAGCTAAAACTATAAAACTGTTAGAAGGAAACCTAAGAGAAAATCTTAATGACCTTGAGTTTGGCAATGGTCTCTTACGTATGACACTAAACGTACAGGCCGCAAAAGAAAAAATATATATATAAAATGGGGTTCATCGAAACTCAAACGTGTGTGCCTCAAAAGGCACTATCAAGAGAGTGAAAGAACCACACCTGGACAGCAAGGAAACAAATAACCAAGTTTGAACATAGTCAAAGGACTTGACATTCCTCCAAAGGGGATACACAAATGACCAATAAGCCCATGATCCGATGCTCAACACACTAGTCATTAGGAAAATGCAAACAAAGCCGTTTCACACACTAGCACGGCTACATCCAGAAAACAGAAAATCACAAGTGTTAGGATGGGGAGAAGCTGGAGCCCCCAAACTCTGCTGGGGGGGATGCAAAGTGGCTCGGCCACTGTGGGACCCAGCATGGCAGCTCTTCAGAAAGTTAAAGGGACTCGCCACATGACCCAGTTTTACTCCCAGGTATACACCCAAAAGAATCGGTAACAGAATGCGAACAAACACTTGCATGTGCATGTCCATCGCAACATTACTCAGGATAGTCGGGTGGAAACAACCCAAATGTCCGCTGGCGAATGACAGATGAGCAAGCTGCGGTCCATCCGTGCACATGGCTCGGCCGCGAAACGAGAGACGCTGCAACGTGGCTGCACCTCGAAAACGTCGGGTTAAAGCAGCAGGACCGGACATGACGGTCACATATTGTACGATCTGTTCATTTGAAATATCGTCGGTCGGTAAATGCATGGAGGCAAGGAGGTGGCTGGCTGGGGACGGGGGGCTGGGGACGGGGGGCTGGCGCGACTGTGCCTAAGGAGCTCGGAATGTCCGTTAAGAGGAAAAATCTCGGACTACAGTGTGGGAATGTTCTCAATACTACTGAGCTGCGCACTTTGAAATAGCTCATTTATGTTACGTGTACTCACACACACACACAACACCCGAGAGACAGGTTTGGTCTTCTCTATTTACTGATGAGAAGTTGAAGGCCCCAGGTTCAAGGTCACCCAGGGCTTTCTTAGCAGCCAAGGTCAAGAACCACAGCTCCTGAATCTAAGGGAAAGCCACCGGCAGCCTTAACCTCAGGGGCGGTGACAGTGAAATCAGGAGGACGGGGGAGAGGTGAGACACAATTTGTAGATTCCACACTGAGTTTATAGGCTTTGGTTCGGTTTAATTTTTTTTTTTTTTTTTTTTTTTCCGAGGGCACACTCACGTTTCCAAGGGCATACATGTATTTCTTGTGCAGGTGCCAAAGTATTGAATGAATTTCGTAAACCCAACCATAAACCCTGGCAAGGGCTCCCGCAGGAGCTGGCGGGCCACCAGCGTGGGGATCTCACACGCTGTGGTAAAGTCACCGCCGGCCACACCCAGGCCCCACCACCCACGCCTCCCTCGGGTTACTGTTGCTGTGGGGGCCATAAAGCCAGCGTTTTAGAGCGCACCCACTCTTTTTCTTCATCAGTCACTGCCGCTGTGTTTTTGCTGTTTGTGACCAGGTTATTAAGAGATTTAAAGGTTCTTATACGCACTGGAACATTTTTAAGTTTTTTAGAGACATGTTTGAAATATACTAAAAAAATAGACTAAGAAGATGAAAATCAATAAATTTCCCTCTAGAATTAACATATATATTTCATCTTTTTTTTTTTTTTTTTTTGCTAAACCCTTTGTAAGTAAATTTCAGACATTGTGACAGTCATACTTCGGCATGTATTGTCAAAAAAGAGGATAATTTTCCATGATACCATATTCTTTTCTAACAAAATCAACAATCTCCTAATATCATCTAATAATTAGTTCACATTTAAATACTCATTTGTTCTAAAAATCTCTTTATTTTAAAAAAATTGATTTTTAGAGAGAGAGGAAGGGAGAGGGAGAGAGAGAAACATCATTTGTCTGCCTCCTGCAGGCTCCTTACCGGGATCGAGCCAGCAACCCTGGTGTGTGCCCTGACCAGGAATCGAACTGGCAACACTTTGGTGCACAGGATGACACCCAACCAACTAGGCCACACTGGCCAGGGCTAAAAATCTCTTTTAAAGACGTTTAAACTAGGGCTCAATCAAAGACCACACCTTGCAGTTAGCTGTTCTGTCCCTTGGGTCCTCTTTAGTCTAGAACAACCCCCTCAATCTTGTCTTTTTTTAAAATATATGTATTGATTTCAGAGAGAGGAAGGGAGAGGGAGAGAGAGAGAAACATCAGTGATGAGAGAGTCTTTGATCGGCTGCCTCCTGCACGCCCCCTACTGGGGATCGAGCCTGCAACCCGGGCATGTGCCCTGACCAGGAATCAAACCGAGATCTCCTGGATCATAGGTTGATGCTCAACCGCTGAGCCACACCGGTCGGGTTTGTCTTTTTTTAATTTCAAAATCATTTTCAGGCCATTTTGGTTGTTCCAAAGACTTTACCATGCTGCCATAAATTTTTTAATTTGTCTCTGGCACCAAGTGAAATGCCCCAAACGAATTTGGTCCAAATGAACATTTTCATTGATAACTTTAGTTGCACCCAATGGTGATATTTTTTTACAACTTTCTAAAACTTATTTCAAGGACTCCTATCAGCAATCTATTTTTGCATTTCAGACTGTCCATGCCTTTCAGCCCAATACTGCTTGCTTTATATACTTAGCAATGCTCCTCACACTTTCATTGAATACTGACTTTGTACGTAGGTCGTTTTCATAAAGAAAAACAAAACTTCCAGGAGTGGCAAAGGCACGAACGATTTCTTTCATTGCCTATTCCTGAAAACAACATTAAGGTTTTAAATGTTATCTTAAGATTGGAATGTGAAATAAAAGAGGTGAGATGTCGTTACATAAATCATTTCTCGAGTACAGCGTTTCATGCATCAGAGACGTGGCTGTAGCTTTCACCCTGTGTGTGATCCTCTCTGTTGGATGGCGCTGTGAGTTCATTGGCCAAATCATGGTCACAAAAGTGCAGAGCCCTTCTTCATTTGGCTAATCTTTGATTCAGGCAGCAAAGCCACTATCATGAAAAAAAGAACTCAGGTGAACTTGCCCAGAGTACCTGCAGCTCCTGGGGGGGGGGGGGGTCATGCAACAGCCTTCCTGCCCTATTTTTGCCAGCTAATTTACAGACCCAGGGTCAGGCATATTCAGGTCATTGTCCAGCTTAGGGGCTTACAGTAGATGCCAAACCCTAACAAAGGAGGAATATTTCTCTCTCTCTCCCCCATCCCTACCCAGAATCCAAGTGTCTTCCTCTTTTGGAGGAACTTCCTTGTTGAATCTGGGAGAGCCCAGGCTCCACTTACTCAGACTTCCATTGACTCTACGAGCTACCCAGTATCCTTCCCTTCTATCCCTCTCACACTTAAGTTTGCCATCACCCACTTCTGTTGAATGAAACCAGCACCCAGACTGAACCGAGACCCCGAAATTATAAACCCTCCTGAAGGAAAGAAAAGTCAGATGTGGCGAGCCAGACCTGGCAGCGGAGCATGCAAATGTTCCTACCCTGCTGGCTCCTCCTGTTCGAGCCCCTCCCAAGCAAGTGACCTGACAGTGGCAACAAGAGTGGGGACATGGGGGGGGGCAAGCAACTCTGTGGCGGGACCCCTCTGGTAGGGCCCATGGGCCACTCCCCTGCTCATTTCCTGCAGTGAGGGGGCAGCTCAGCCTAAGGCAGACCCGAGGACGGCGGCCCAGACCAGCACCAGACAGTGGCCCAGAGACCACGATACACTCAGGGAAGCAGCCGGAGCAGAATCGCGAGGGCGTGGCCTCCCGGAGGGCCCAGAGGCTATAGCTCAGCGTTCCCCTCCCTGTGCCTCAGTTTCCTCATCTGTAAAATAGGATGATATCAAGTGCACCTACATCAAAGGATTGTTGTGGGGATTGAGTCAACTAATCCTTGTACAGTACTTGTACCACGTGCACAGCTACATGTGTTTAAGGATATGTAGCCAGCACACCGGAAGGTGGCCTCCACGCGGGAGGAATGGGGGAGGGGTGAAACGGGGGGCGGGGGGGTAGAACAGATAAAGGATAGTGGCCTGCTATGAACTGAGCAGGCAGATAAACTCCATCCCGTGCACCTAAGATCCATAATTTTTTCAGCTTTAACATGTTTAAAGAGAATTCTAACGCTCCAAGTCCAGCAGGGACTCCAGGCGAAGGCCGCAGTCGGCGCGGCCAGCTGCCTGGTCCCCCCTCCTCGCCCTCTCCCCGGCCCGGGGCTCTGTGGGCCCGCCCAGCCGCCGCTGGCAGCGCAGGCTCCGGGGCTGGCACAGTGGGCACGTCGGGCCACCGCGGGCTGCCTGCCTTATCGCGCCGGACAGAACGAGCAGCGTGGGGCCTGACACGGGCCCTCCCCGTGGCCACAGCGGGATGGCTGGCTTTTTTTCTTGACCATCTTTGAGCTTGAGATCAGACACAGGGAAAGATTAAAACAAATATGAATTTAATCAAGGGATTCTGCTATCCTGGGGTGGAAACAGGAGCCTGCTGACATAAAGAGAGTCCGGAGCACTGGGGAGCCAGAGTCGAATCAAAGCCGCTTGCTTACCACTAACCGCTCAGATGATCCATATCATAACAACAAAAAAGAAAAACAATTATTTATTCTTTTTGATGTTGCAGCTCAGCAGCAACTTGCTTTTTGAGGAGAGCAAGGTCAAAACCAAGTTATTGTTTTTGCCTGAAACTTTGACAGGGACTCGGAGTTCTTCCGCGTGACCTACTTAGATGAGAGGTGTGGGAAAGTGGGAGATGCTGCTTGCTGCTGGGCCACCGATGAGGACTCCCTTTCTTCTCCTGCCCTGCTTCCTCCCCTCACTCCTCTCTCGCCTCTCCTCCCCTTAAGGACTTGAATACGGTGTCTCAGGGAACACAAAGGCCCAAGCAGTTCTGTCTGTTCAGGGAGAGCCAGGAGCTGAGGTCTCTGGACCTGGACCGACGCCCCGGGTTGCACAGCCGCACCCAGGCGTGGTGCTAAATGCCCAGGTACAACCAGGAACCCATCGGCCGCGGCCCCTGCTCGAGGAGTTTACCTTCCACAGGAGATACATGGTTAAATGACTGAGTGTAATTCAGGGGATCCATGTACACAGAGGTTCATGAGAAAACAGGCTCTGGGGACCCGGGCTGGGGATCTGGAGGCATCTGCTTCCTGGAGAGGCATTTAAGCCAACCCTGGAGGAGGAGTCAGGTTGGCCAGGGAGGAGGGAGGAAGCCTTGGGCAGTGAGAACAGCAGGCGTTTAGGCTGCAGGTAAGAGAGTTCAAGGAGCTAAGGAGCGTTCTGGTGGGTGGGAGGTCTGGGGGTGTTAAGGAGAGTGGATAACAGTGGAGACCAGAGGTTGGAGGGGGCCTTGTTAGGCCATGATGAGGAATTTGGACTTCTCCATGGCAATGGGGAGCCACAGCGGGGCTTTTCAGCAAGAAACAACGTGGCCGAAATTCTTCAGAAGGAAGGACTGCAGGGAGGTGATACTGGAGGTGAGATGATGCTAGCAGGGGCCAGAGAGGTATCAGAGGAGGTAGAGAGAAGTGGAGAGCTTCGGGAAAGATGCACGCAGTACCGAAAGAGAGGATGGGGCAGTGCCCTCCTTCATTGCCTGAGACCAGCCCCATAGGAGAGGGCCACGCGGTTTTGGGAGGACACAGCCCCTACAGACATCACAGTCCCTGTGTCCCCTTCAGCCTTCAGCTGGTGCCCCCTGGGATTTGGATTTTCACGTTCATTGAAGCCCTGGTGAGCCCCTGGTGCTGTGCCAAGCGCTGATGTGAGTATAAGCGGCTTATCAGGGAGGTGATCCCGGGAAGCCCCTGTAGGGGACGCAAGGCAGCAGAAGGCGGCCAACACAGGGTGGGTCACTGAGCAGGTTACTGCTTTGGGCGAAAGGGCCTCGATCCCAGCCGGACCCGAGACATGCCTGAGAGGTGTCCCGCCCGAGGAGCTGAGGGATCATCTACCATTTCCCAGTAAAGGTTGCTCCCAGGAGTGTGAGCTCCCTGCCCCTCATGCTCGGCGCCTCCTGCATCCAGAGGACGAGCTCAGGTCGTTGGGGTTCTTGCTGTGAGGAGCTGTAAGTGGCAAGGGCACCTGGGCTTACACTCCCATCAGGGCTGGGCACAGCATCGGGCTCACAGCATCATGACCATTCCATGCAGCAAATCACCAAAATGAGTGAGTTCTCAGTAAATGAATGGATTTGAATGATTAAATAAAAAAGCATTTTCACCAGACTCCCCAACCCCAAGAAGGCAATGTCGGAGGGACTGAGAAAAAGCAAGAAAAAACATAATACGACCCAACCTCAGCCACAGATGGACAGAAGCCCAGAGAACAATCCATCTGAAAATATCCCAGAAAACACCTCCACATTCAGAAAACACCAAACGGCGTCACTGAAATGGTGCAGATGTCCACTTCACAGGTCCTGTTTCCTTTAAGGACGCAGCAGTATGCTGGGGAGAGAGGGGCTGGGAGCTGGCGAGGGGACCCTGTTGGAGGCCTCACTCTTTGCAGGTGATGCTCCAGCAGCCCCTGCAGCAGACCTTCCCATTTTCACACACATTGGCCCAACTTGCAACATCCAGCCCCAATGCATCTTCCTCTGGCAACCAGAGCCCCGGCCAAAAGTGCCAGTGAGTTACTCCCACTCTGCCCCTGGGGAGTAGCCTGAACCAATGATGGTTGGGGAGTTGGTGGACAGGTGCCCCAGCCCCCCCCCCCGTCAATGGGGTAACTCAGAGGCATTTGTTCCACATCATTTCAAGCTATCCCTAGCAGTGTTGGGCTCTAGTGGATCACAGTGACAACTGGCTTGATTTTGTACCTTTTGCCAGCACCTTCCTTCTCTGCCCAACTTGCAGCCCCATGGCTCATAACAGCTCATGGGCACCCAGCCCACACATCTCTTTGCAGTTCCTCACTCAGCTGTGTCATGCTGGGAGCTTGAAATCAACCACAGTGAGAACATTTACACCACAATAATTGGTAGACACTACAAATCAGGAATTTTTTGTTTGTCTTTTCAGAAAACCAGTTTACCTTCACATCACTGCTCCTTTTCCTACTCCCTTATCAGTGTTTCTTTTCATTACCTCCCAAACAAATTAACTCGCACTAATAACCTTACTCAGGATCGGCTCCTGGGGAAATAAAAATTAGTACAGATCCCCTGAGTCTGGAGACCAAGAGCAGTCAGCTCACTCACAAGAGATGGGAGGCCCTTCTCCAGTCTTCTGCTCTGCTGCTGGCCCTCTGTCCTACTACCTCCCACCACCACACACAACCTGCCCAGCCACATCTGTCCCCAACCCTCCCAACACCCTCAGTGGACATCTATTGTTTATACTCTCCAGCCTCCTTTCTACTTCTGCTATTGATGGCACCCTGACTTTCTTTAGGGAAGGTGCTAAGTTGTTTCAATGGCCCCAATTCTTTCCCCTCCCCCACATCTAAACCCTTTGTCGGAATTTACAGTTTTTCTCACTAAAGAAGCAAAGTTTATGAGCCTGCCCCTTGAATCTGGACAGAGTCCTATGATTTGTGGGCAACAAATGAGGCAGAAGCGATGGTGTGCCCAGTCCGAGCCTGCACCTTGAGAGGGCATTGCTGCTTCTTACCTGTAACTTTGCCGTCACCACGATGAGGACACTCTGGATGGGTCAGCTGGTTCAGGACAAGAATAACACTAGTCCACAGTGCTGGGGACCAACATGCCAGGCACTATTCTAAACACTTTACATGTATCAACTCATTTATTCCTCATGACAACCCTATCCGCTTAGTACAATTATTAGTCCCATTTTACAGATAAGAGGCACAAAAGGGTAAGCCACTTACCAGAGTCCCCCAGATAACAAGTAGAGGAGTCAAGATTCAAGCCTCAAAATGTGGTCCCAGATCCTGTGCCCTCCCCAGTGAGCAATACTGTGGACAGGAGAGCTTGGTGGTGTCAGGTGCGCACCGTACATACAGGAGAGGAGGAGAAATCTGCCCCTGCAAGGTTATAGCCTCTAATCTGCCCAAATTCTCCTTCATTAAAACAGCCCTGGAGCCTGGCGGACAGCTTCTGTCTGCTCTGCCCGAGGGAGGAAGCGTGACACAACGCCCCGGTCCTCACCTCACCTCTGCCTCCCCTTCAGCTGGCTTCAGCCCCTCGGTTACTAGGGTTTCTTCGCCTCTTGACACCTCCAGCTCCTGGGTCAGTGACAAGTGCAGCAGGGACATGAGGCACCAGGAGCACTGGGAGGTTGCAGTAGACAGGAGGCCATGGAGGCCCCAGCGCCAAGAACAGAAACCAGAGCCCCAGGCCAGGGCATCCCTGGAGAGGGATGGGAGGAGACGGACAGACAGACAAAGTGGGAGACACTCAGGGAAAGAGCAAAGGCAGAAAGTGAGAGAGTGAGACAGAGCCGCCTCCTTTGTCCTTCCCACAGGACCTCTCGCCATGTCCGACTGTCTCTTCTCTGGGGCCGAGACCAGTATGGAGAGATGGGGAGACCTTTCCAAACAGGCAAGTGGAAGTCGAGCAGCTACGTTTCTCTAGTTTCCCTTCTCCTCAGGTCTCCTAGGCAGGGCGAGAGCCTACACAGGTGAGCTGAGTGAAGACCCACCCATGGGAGGGAGCCCCTCATTAGACCCCACCCTGGGCCATGGGCCTGATGCTCAGAAAGCCCCAGGAGCTCCTCTTGGCCAACGCTCCAGAGGCCAAAGTCCAGGAGTCCTGCAAAGTGACAAAGGGAATCAGTGGGGCATCTTGGGGGAGAGTGCCAGACCCTGTCCATCTCTCCCAAAGGGACCTGAACTCTCTTCTGACCCCATGTCACACAAGAACCCCATCTCTCGTTCCTCCTGCGGAACAGGCTCTTGAAGTTTTGTTTTGTCCCTCACCAGCTGTGTGACCTTGGTTAACTGCTTCCCTCCGGGACCTCAGTCTGCCATCCCCACAGGGAGCGGCCCACTTAGGGCTGGCACTCTGCGGTCCTGGGGCTCTGCTGGTCTTCATCAACCTTCAGAGCCAATGGTGCCCTCACCAGGGTGCTAGTCAGCACCCTCTACTGTCCACCCTGCCAGCCCCTGGAAGCCCCCTGCACTGTCCTCCTTGCCTGCCTTGAAACCTTAGCTGGCCCATTCTCCCAAGCCATCCAGGTAAACTGAGATGACCTGAGGGGAGGTGGGAGGCAAGCGTAGCCTGGGCACCACCCCTGCTAGGGAATAGGAGGCACTGGACAGGCCTGGCCTTTGGCTGATGGTGGGGATTTAAGGCAGCGGGTGCCACAGGAAGAGCTGTAGGCTCCCCCGCCCCTGACTTCCCCAGAAAAGGGCCGATCTCTAAAAGAGAGCGCACGTGGGGGTGGAATGGCAGGTCAGAAAACCCCTCCCAGCTCCTAAGAGACAGACCTTGAAATCTTAAAGGAGGGCGAGTGGGAAGGGAAGGCAACCCAGGGCACAGCCGCCTCCTTCATGGATGGTGGGGCGTTGGCAGCTGCCTTGGGCCCTCATGGGAGAAGGCCACGCGTCGCATGGCCACAGCCTGCGCCAAATGTCAGCCGCGTGGCGCAGCGGCCCCTCCCATTCCCGAAAACCAAAGGCACCCCTCCAGAGGAGAGAAAGGAGGGGGCCTCATCATTAATAGCGCTGGCGGCAAGGTAAGGCCGCCCGCCCACTCCCGCGCACCCTCGCCCATAATTATGCCAGCGAGGCTTTTATCCCCACGCGCGCACGCGGAAAGTTTATTGTTGTATTTCGGCCTTTTTTCAGTCTCCTCTGTCTTTTATGCCAGGGGAAGGGTGCTGAGGGTCAAAGCATCCTCCCCCAGCTCCTCTCCCTGCTTCAGTCCTTTTAGAAAAACACCCGAAGCCATAATTTGTCTTAGAATTTCTTTTGAAACAGCTACAAGAAAGACTAACGACTGCTCTTTTCCCTCTGTTTCTGATCCCAGCCATCCCTTTATCTGGCTTTCATTAGAGCTTCGGCCGCGCCTCTTTTGTGGGGGAGACTTGAGAGAGCCGAGGCAGTTTCCCAGCCGCTGTGATGTTGCTAAAGATTAAAAAGGAGCTTTGAAGCTGCACCAGTTCTCTGTGCGCCCCCTCGGTACAGGACCTCAGAAAGACCCAAGCCATCTGGCAAACCTGACATAAAGACAAAATAAAGTGATTGAAACAGTCTCTTCAAAGCCACCATGGCAGATTTGTTGATTCGAGCGTTATCTTTCATGCGAGGCCCTCAGAAGTCACCAGAACACCTAGGTAATCTCAGGCAGCCTCAGTGGAGTGCATGGAGCCGTCCAGGCTGAGGCTCCGAGAGGCTGGCTGGCGGGGCTGAGGGATGGACTGAAGGCCCCTAGACGTGGGCTCTGGGGAAACTCAACAGTTGGATCAAGAGCCAGGTCCTGGCGGAGCTTCACAGGGAGGCCTGCTCACCCCGGCCTCCCGTCTGGTGTCCCACCTCAGGAGGGGCGCCTGACTCCCCCACCAGACGGAGTCGGGACGGGAAGCTGCCTGCCGCAGGGCTGTCCTGAGCAGAAGGGGAGTGGCGGGGAGATGAAAGGCTGCTGCCCTAATTGCAACCGACAGCCCATTAGTAACGCCCTGGCAGCTTCCATATCAGAATCTGCTTCTCACGGCTCCCGGCTGGGCAAGGCCTGGGCAGATGGCTGTCTGCCGGGGCCCATGGGAGGGTCTCCCTTGGCTGATTGAGCCTGGGACAAGTGAAGACCCTGAAGGAACAGAAACAAAGTCCACTCTGACCCAGGCCTGGGTTAACGCCGCCCAACATCCGTAACCCAGAGCCTAGCCCTCTCTGGACCTCAGCCTGCGCTCCTGCAAACAGGACAGTCCACCCTCATGGGCAGAGTTCCTCTCATCCTGTTGGGTAGCAGTGCCCCAAGCCCAAAGCCTGAGTCATGGGTTCGCTGCTGGCCTGGACGGAGAACCTGGAGGAGACGCCATCAGAGCCAGTATCGCAGCTGAACACACGAAGTTGCAGTCCAGGAACGTGAGGGACACCGCCCCACACACCTACTACAGAAGTGAGGTTACACAGATCATTCTCTTCTCAGTGACTCAGTTGTCCTAGTGGTAAAAGATGGGAGTTGGGGTGCAATATTCAGGTCTGGGGAAAACTGGGTTCCATGAACAGTCCTGAGAGGGCCAAGGCAGGGTCAAGAGGAAGCTGAGTGAGCCGTCCTCTGGGTTCCCCACCTCTCTCCAATGAGCTTTTCTGCTTCTATCTGTCACACACATTGGGCTTCAAGTAATATCTCCAGCTTGTTTTAAGGTTCTACAGGTCAAAACACACATACGATTTAAAAGCTGCAAGTCTAAAGGGTCTCCACTCCTTCCTTCTGGCCTCCTTGAATCCGTGATGCTAATCAGATCCTGATGAGCTCAACTAAGAGCTCAACTTCATTCTACCCAGTTTTAGCAAAATGATGAATTCACAAGGTCTGACCACTGATCAGCCACCAGAATCTATGGAAGGCCGACTCCACACTCCCACTAGGACAATGTAACACCTGTGGGTCCCTGGGAAAGCTGCCTAAGGGATGTCCGCATTCACAGAGGATGTGACAAATTGCATTCTGCTTTCTAAACTAGACAGAGAAGGCCGCTGGTCACAGACCTGGGGGACAACTCACCCATCCCCATCTTTCTTTGCCTCCTCCCTCTGGCCCTTTGCAGGACCAGGGTCCCAGCCCCTCCTTCACTGCCCTGTGCCCTTCAGATGGCCCAAAGAGGAAATGTCTCATGCAGCTGGCCCCCAGCCACCCTTCCTTCCTCCTAAAAGCACAGCTGGCCCTGGCACCAGGGTGGGAGGCTCACACAGAGATTTCCTGGCATCTTGGCAGTGATGTGCCAGCGTGAGGTTAAGCTGCCATCTGTATGTCCTCCCAAAGGGAGGGAGGAAGTCCAGCTCCCAGAGAGGAAGGGCCACAGAGTGGTACACACAGGAGCGAGCCCCTGCTCACCAGCCCCTAAGGGAATCTTCCAGGTGGACAATTCGTCGCTCCTTTTCTAAGCCTCCCCATTGCCTGCCTGGTGAACTCCTTCTCATCCTTCAAAACCCATCTGTGAGTCACTCTTTCTTTAAAACTTTTCTAATATCCTCTCCCTTGGTCCACATGCCACATCAGACACACCTGTCTTGGGTAGGTCTGAAATTAAATAACAATAATTTTTCCAGGAAGAGGGCAAACATCTGGAAATCAAAGGACTTCAGTTCAAATCCCTGCTCCCGTTTTCACCAGCTGTGAGACCTTGGACATGAGCCCCAAGTTCAAATCCCTGCCCCCTTACTCACCACCTGTGAGACCTTTGTCTCTCTGAGCTCCAAGTTCCCCATCAATAAAGTGGAAAAAGTGAAACTTATACATGAAAGAGCTTAAAATTATGTCCAACACATAGAGGCACTCAAGAGAAGTGAACTTCATTCCTTCCCTAATAGAAAGTGAGCTTCTCAAGGGCAGGAACCAGCTCTTCATTCATTCATTCATTCATTCATTCATTCATTCATTCATTCAGCCATCATGACTGAGCTACTGTTGAGGAGCTAGCCCTGAGCCAGAAGCCAGGTTCTACAGTAGGTCACAAGACTGACATTGTCCAGGTGCCCCTAAATCCCCCAGTTGGTCTTCCTCACCCATGTATCTCGAGCCCCTGCTTTGGCTGACACTGTCCCCACCTGTCCCAGGTAGTTGAGTCAAGGGCAGGTCTGCAGAGTTCAAGCTGAAAGTCGCCTGACCCCAGGATTGTCAGCAGGCCTCTTTCTTGCAAGGGGCATCCTCTGGGCAAAGCCTTGTCTGCACACTCTGGGAGGAAAGAGATGAAGAAATGTCATCATCCACCCTCTTGGGGACCTCCTGGTCTGATGAGGGAGGCACTCACCCCATCCCTGGGGAGTTTTCAACCTGAGAGAAGAGACAGAAACATAGTTCTCAACCTTGAGAATTCCCAATCTGATGGCAGTCATATTTTCTTGATTTGAGGAACTCCTAGTCTGAGAGCAGAGAGCAGAGTCACATTACCCCTGATACTGTTGACTCTTAGTTTGATGGGAAAGACACATTTACCGCTGATTGTAGAATTCCCAGTCTGATGGAAGAGACACACGGCTCCTGATCTTGATCCAGTCTATCACTGATTGGGTAAGATTGTTCCTGTCACAGGAGGGCACCCCCTCTGATGGGAGAGGCAGTCTGTGCCCATAGATAGCTTGAGAGTCAGATAAAACAACATGTATGGAAAAAAGAGATCAATCTCGAGTCCCTTTGAAAACCTAGCTGTGCAGTGTCTCTGTCTGTTTGTAGACTCAGAAGTGATATTCCTGGCTCTGCAGATGCACCACAGGGCTAGACACAAATGACACAGAATCATTGCCTCACAAGCATCCAGCCAAGCCCCCTCACCATAGAATCCAAGCCAGAGCTGGCCTGAGGCCCCCATCACTGGCATCTCCTGCCAGCCTTGCCAGGGGAGGCTTTCTCATGATCAGGGACATCTGGGCTGGCCCAGATCCCAGAGGCCACCGACATGAAAAGCGAGGGGCTCAGCGGAAACACCATCTGCACATCATAAAGCAGCTTGGTGGTTCCCAGAGGCTGCCTCCAGCTGTGGCTGTGCTGCCCGGGGAAAAGCAGAGGAAGACACCAAGTGGCCAGACGGGGACAGAGGGGAGAGCCAGACTAGAGTTATTCCGACTTACATTCGACACGCTTAGGAAATTAAAGTCACCTGTTTAGTCTCCCAGTCGCTGCCTGGGTCCACAGGTCACCCCCATCCCTGAAGCTGGCTTGGTGACATGAGCAGTACACAGTAGGGCTGATTCGCTCCGATTCTAGAGTAGCACTGCCTGGGTTCAAATCCTGGGTCCACTCCTTAGACGAGTGGATGGACTTTGCTGACCCCGTTTCATACCTGCACGTTGGAGATGATAAGAATCATATCCCGTATCATAGGGTTGCTGTGGGAATGAAAAGTAATATATGCCCTGGCCAGTTTGGCTCAGTGGTTAAAGCGTCCCTCCCAGACTGAAGGGTCTGGGGTTCGATTCCAGTCAAGGGCACATACCTCAGCTGCAGGCTCAATCTGGGCACGCGCGGGAGACAACCAATCGATGTGTCTCTCACATTGATGTTTCTCTCTCCCTCCTTCTTCCACTCTCTCTGAAAAGCACTGGAAAAAATATCCTTGGGTGAGGGTTAAAAAAATAAATAATACACGTTTTGAGCCGTACATTTAAGATTTTTGCCCTTGTTATACTTTAATAAAATTGCATTATAAAAGAGGTAATGTGCGTCCCGTGTCTGATTTAAAGAAGTGCTGTCATTATTGGTTCTTTTTATTCTTTTTTAAACATGACTTTTATAGATTTCAGAGAGAGGAAGGGAGAGGGAGAGAGAGGGTGAGAGAAACATCAATGATGAGAGAGTCATTAATCTTGATCGGCTGCCTCCTGCATGCCCTCCACTGGGGACCGAGCCCGCAACCCGGGCATGTGCCCTGACCGGGAATGGAACAGCAACCTCCTGGATCCTAGGTCGATGCTCAACCGCTGAGCCACTCCAGGGGGCTACTGGTTCTTATCACTCTCTCCCCTCTTTGACTATCCTGAGGATCTCGGAGCAGGCTCCTGCAGGGGGTGAGGCTATTGAGGATATTTCACCGGCCATCCTCTTCAAGGCCCCGGCCCCAGCACTGCGGCCACAGCTGATTGGACAGGGCTAGGACATGGCCAGGGGAGCTCGTCTATTGGTGGTTGAGTAGACTGGGGATTATGGATTCATCACGTTGGGCCATGTAGAAGCAAAGGAAAGAGGCAGAGAGAAAGAAAAAGAGATGAAGAGAACAGCAGAGAGGAAAGAGACACAAGGTTCCCGAGAGACAAAGAGATATGAGAGGAGAGGAGGCCTCCGATCCCAGCCTTCGGGTTCCCATGCGCATTCCCAGTAGACGAGGCTGAATGGTACCTCCTGACCTTGGAGCCTATGACCCACATACACACGTGCACACATGCCACCCAGCAAGGCACATGCATCCTACCAACATGCATGCACTCACTTTTTAGTTTTTCTTTACAATTTCCCCCAACAGCTGCACAATTCCCAGAATGGTGAATCCCCAAAGACACTAATTTTGTTGAGTGGGTGCAGAAACTAAAAGAAACAGATGAATGGTTCTGGACATTTGAATTTTTGGAGAGGGCAGAGAGAGAAGAGAGGGGCTGGCTGGCTGTAGGAGAAACATGCAGGTGCCCAGAGAGGTCTTAATGGGAGTTTCATGGTGTCTGAACTGCGGTGTATGGTCCTTACACTGCATTAAACTCACATCACCTGCCAGCTCTCAGCTCAGCTCTTCTCCATGTTGGCACCCATCTTGGAGAGTTTGCCCCTCACAGCTGGCAAGACAGTTGCATTATCCCTAAACCACAGCCAACAGGAGGAGTCCTAGTGTTTTCGTTTGGGTCCCCCAGAGGCAGACCCTGAGACAAGGATTTGAGTACAAACGGTTTATTGGGAAGTGATCACAGGAAACTAGTAGGAGGATGGGGAAGTGAGTCGGGGAAGAGACTGAAGCCAGCGAAGGGTGTGTTATCTCCATGGGTGCCTGGAGCCTCATCTCAGAGGGGAGCTGCGGAGACAAGGCAGAGGAGCTGCTGAAAGACCAGGAGTCATCTGTATAAAGAGCGTGGGAATGGTATTCCAGAACAAGGAACAGCATGTATGAAGGCCCTGCATGGTGGAAGGGACTGGCATGGTCAAGGGACTGAAACTGGGCAAATTAGGTCTGCAGTATAATGAGAAGTGGACTGTAGCACAAGACTGGGTCCGAGAGGAAGGCCTGGGGCCAGGTCACACAGCCTTGTAGGCCTAGGGCAGGAGCTCGGGTTTTCTCTGCATGTGAAGGGGGCCCACTGAAGGGTTGTGAACAGGACACAGATACGGTCCCTATGCTTGTAAAGAGTAAGTCAGTGTGGAGGATATTTTTCCATTGTTTTTCAGAGTGTGGAAGAGAGGGAGGAGGGGAGGAGAGGGGGAGGGGGGAGAGAGAAACACTGATTGGTTGCCTCCCACATGTGCCCTGACTGGGGCCGGGGATTGAGCCTGTAGCAGAGGTAAGTGCCCTTGACCGGAATTGAACCTGAGACCCTTCAGTCTGCAGGCCAACGCTCTAACCACTGAGCCAAACCAGGTAGGGCTCTGCCAGCTCTTTATTAGTGACCAGTCTCATGAAGGTCAAGAGTCCACATTTTGTGAAGCGTGTGTGTTTGTTAAATACTGTATGTTTCTATTTGACTAGGCATTGCCTTCCAGCCAAGTTTGCACAGGGACATGCCTCGGGTCCCATTCATCTCAGACCAGGTAGAGTCCTTCCTCTTGGTCACATCCTCCCCTCACTGCACCCTCACAACAGGAATCCTCTCAAGGTACGTAGAGAAACTAAGTTTAGAAACTGTTCCATTTGTTTCTTACTTCTTGCTTTGCCCATCCAGCACCCATTCTCCAATCCTGCAGTAACAGCTCCCTGATTTTCCTTGAGGATCTCAACTTAGACAATATAGTTTAGGTGGCACCAGCCTCCTATCCAAGCTCCAGGGGTAGATGTGATTTGGTTTGTCACTGAATTCCACCACCATCATGGCCATCCCTACTCCTTCACTGTTATTGGTTCAGGTGGGCACGTGATCTAAATCAGTACAATCAGATAACTGCATGACTTTTGCTGGATTTATGAGATGGCAGCCTGGAGGCCACGGGCGCCTGTCAGAGAACAGAAGAAGGGCAGAGGAAGCAGAGCCAGGAGATAGAGAAAACCTGGATCTTGCAACCTCATTTGAACTCCTGGATATAGCCATACCTGGCTCAACATCAGGGGTGGGTTTCTGATACCACCAAACAAAATCATTCTGGCACCGGAGATTAAAGATGGCAGAGGACTGAGTGGAAGCTACACTGACACTCTCCGGGGACCAAACTGGAATTACAACTAAAATTGAGGAAAACCATCCTGAATAATCAACTGCAACTGAAGACGAGCTGGAGAGCACTCTCATAACCAAGGAGGAAAAGTGGAGACCACTAGATACTGGTAGGAGGTGCGGAGGCACAAGAGGGCTGGCTGGGCTCCCACAGGCAGCAGCTGAAAGTCCAGAGGGATATCTCAGGTGTGGGGGTTCCCACTGAGGGCGCTAGGGCCTACACCCCAGGCTGGGCTTCCCAGCCCAAAGCACTAGAACTGAGAAAGGTGTCCACATAACACCTGGCTGTGAAAAGCAGTTGGGTTTGTTTGCCAGGGAGAAATGGCTGGAAATGCAGGCACCCTCTTAAAGAGCCAATGCACAAAGTTTCGTGTGCGGCCACTTACCTTGGGCTCCGGCAGAGGGAGGGCAGAGTGGACTGAGCTGTGTGGGGAGAATCTAGGGTTGTAGGCTCTGGAACTAGAGCTCAGAGGGCAGGCCTCTGGATTCCTGTGCTGAGTCATTCCCCCATACTGCAGAGGCAGGCATTTACCTTCCAAGCAGCTTTTGCCTGAGGCTGAAGCAATTGCCCCACCTTGCTGGAAAACCTCTCACCCTACCCCGGGGAGTTTCTATAGCCTGAGGCTCATGAAGAGAATCAGATTAATCAGCCTGTAGTCAGAGGCAGACCTCAGGGTGCTTTCAGTATTTGTCTGATCTGCTTCTGGACTGGGGCCTTGGAAAAGCAGACTTTGGTGAGTATCTTGGTCCTGCCCAAACACACCCAGCCCCAACAGAGGGGACCGCAAGCTGTGGGTTGTTGATCGCTCCAAACAGGGTACGAAAGGCCAGTCACAAACAGCATCTGACATTGGCCTGCACCAGAGACTATCTAAAAAGACAGAGTACTAGCAGGCCTACCTGATACATGGAAACAAAGGCAAATAGGCAGCCAAAATGGGGTGACAAAAAACAAGCCCCAAATGAAAGAACAAGTGAAGTCTCCAGAAAAAGAGCTAAATGAAATGTAGATAAGCAATCTATCAGATATAGAGTTTAGAATATTGATTGTAAGGATGCTCAACAGCATGAAAAAAAGATATGAAAACTATGAAAAATGACCAGTCAGAAATGAAGAATTACATAGCAGAAATAAAGAATACAATAGCTCAGCAGTTGAATAGGAACCTAGGATCCAGGAGACCTCAGTTCAATTCCCGGTCAGGGCACATCCCTGGGTTGCAGGCTCGATCCTCAGTAGGGGGCATACAGGAGGCAGCCAATCAATGACTCATCATTGATGTTTCTCTCTCTCTCTCTCTCCCTCTCCCTTCCTCTCTTTAAAATCAATAAAGATATTTTTTTTAAAAAAGAATACTTTGGAAGGAATAAACAGCACATTAGAGGGAGCTGAGAATCGGATCAGCGAAGTAGAAGATAGGGTAGAAAGAAATCACTCAATCAGAGCTCCAAAAAGAAAAACAATTAAAAAATAGGAGGACAGTCTAAGGGAACTGTGGAAAAACATGAAACATAATATTTGCATCATAGGAATACCAGAACAGGTCAAAAGTAAGCAAGGGTTAGAGAACCTCTTTGAAGAAATAATGGAAGAAAACTTCCCTAACCTGGTCAGGGAAAAAGTCACACAAGTTCAGGAGGCACAGAGAGTCTCAAGCAAGAAGAATCCAAAGAGGCCCACACCCAGACACATCATAATTAAAATGCTAAAAATTCAAGACAAAGAGTGAATCTTAAAGGCAACAAGAAAAAAGCAATCTGTTACCTACACAGGAGCTCCCATAAGGCTGTCAGCTGACTTCTCATCAGAAACTCTACAGGCCAGAAGGGAATGGCATGAAGTACTCAAGGTAATGCAAAATAAGGATCTGAAACCAAGAGTACTCTATCCAGCAAGGCTATCTTTCAAAATAGATGGTGAAATAGTTTCCCAGACAAAAAAGAAAAGAAAAAAGGCTAAAGGAGTTTATCACCACCAAACCAGCATTGCAGGAAATGTTAAAGGGACTGCTGTAATAATAAGAATAGAGAGAGAAACATAGGCATAAAGAATTAAAATGGCAATAAAGAAGGTTATCAATAATAACCTTAAGGACTTTAAGGGAGAGATCAACAGCAATACAGTTATAGTCATGGACTTTAATACCCCACTGACTTCACTGGATAGATCTTCCAGACAAAAGGTCAACACAGAAACAGTAACTCTTTTAAACGGCACACTAGATCAGATTAATGAATATTTACAGAACATTTCACCCCAAAGCTGCAGAATATACATTCCTCTCAAGTGCACATGGGTCCTTCTCATAGACAGACCACATGTTAGGACATAAAACAAGTCTCTACACGTTCAAGAAGATTGAAATCATATCAAGCATCTCAGATCACAAGGGCATGAAATTAGAAATTGTCTACAGTAAAAACACTCAAAAACATTCAAACACATGGAGGCTAAATAGCATGTTATTAAATAATGATGGGTTACCAATAAGATCAAGAAAGAAATAAAAAACTTCCTGGAAACAAATGAAATGAACACACAGCCACCCAAATCTATGGGACACAGCAAAAGTAGTCCTGAGAGGGAAGTTCATAGCACTACAGGCCTACCTCAAAAAGCAAGAAAAATTTTTAGTAAACTATCTAACCTGACAACTAAAAGAATTACAAAGCTCCCTGTGAAGTCATCCGGACCAGGGCTTTTGTTTTCTGGGAGTTTTTTTTATCACTGCTTCGATTTCATCAGTTGTTATTGGCCTATTCAGGTTTTCTGATTCTTCCTGATTCAGTTTTACATGATCTCACTCATATGTGGAATCTAATAAACAAAATAGACTGAGGAACAAAATAGATCCAGAGACATAGAAGCATGGAACAGATTGATGAGTCTCATTGGGAAGGCCAGGGTGGGGGAGTGGGTGGGGAGAGATTAATCAAAGAACTTATATGCATATATGCATAACCTATGGACACAGATAATAGTGTGGTGAAGGCCTGGGGGGGTTGAGCATGTGGGGTGGAGGGAATCAATGGGGAACAAAAAGGGGGATACCTGTAATACTTTCAACAACAAAGATAAATTTTTTAAAAAAAGCATTCTGGCACTCTCCCTCCTGGAAGCACTCCCACACCTTTCAGTCTCCCTTTCCTTTCCCCTCCCCACCGCCAGGTGCCTTACCATTAGCTTCTTCACTCCCAAGCTCCAAGGCCCTCCCTTTGCCTCTATAACTTGTTTCTTAAGCCCATTTCTTCTATGAATTACTTTTTCTACCTCTGGGATTAACCAAATAAGTGTTCTCTTATAGTTTGAAAAAATAAATAAAAAGCATTCTCACTATCACATAGAGGCTGAGCAATGTGACGATAGGGACCAGCTATCTTGATTTCTAGTCTGGAGTTCTTACCCTGTATTGTGTTCCAGTTGACTTCATCCAAATGCACAATCAAATTTCACTAATTTGTGTGGCTTTATGGTCTGCTAAAAGATGGATATTTTAAAAAGAAAAACATCTGACCATAACAGTGTTTTGTCTAACTGGATCATAGAATCATCGAAGGGCCCCCGAGAGATCATGTCATTGAGTGGTTTTCAAATATTTTTTTGCAACTCCTCGTTTCAAATGAAGTTTTAAGCAGAGCTCTTATGTGTAAGAAATAAAGCTATATCTTGTAGTGCAAATATACTTTATCTTTTAAGGTAAAAGTTTTAACATTTACTTTTTATAATCAATGCAGACCTAAATTCTAATGTATTTGTTTTCCAGGTATAAAAGTTGATTATATAGGAAACCAACAGAATAAATCAATAAAACCGAAAGTTGTTTCTTTGGAAAGATCAATAAAATCAATAAGCCTCTAGCCAGGCTGAGAAAAATTACTAATTACTATTATCATAAATGAAAAAGGAGACATCACTACAGATCCTGTGGACATTAAAAAATAATAAAGGAATAGTAGGAACAACTCCATGCCCACAAATTTGATTACCTAGATGAAATGGACCAATTCTTTGAAAGACACAACTAGCCAAATTCACACAAGAAGAATAGACCATCTGAACAGATCTATATCTATTAAAGAAACTGAAACAATTAATAAACTTTCAAAACAGAAAGCACCAGAACAGATGGGTTCACTGCAAAATCTACCAAATATTTAAAGACGTTATACCAAATATAGTATATATATATCAACTGTAATTGAAAAATAAAAAATTATTTTTTAAAAAACAAGTTAAACCAACTTTCTACAACCTCTTTCAGAGAATGGAAATAGAGGAAGTACTTTCTAACTCATTCTATGAGGTCAATACAAAAAGTAGATAACATTACACACACACACACACACAAAAAACTATAGACCAATATTTCTCACGAACATAGATATAAAAATCCTCAACAAGATACAGCAAGTAGAACCAAGTAACGTATAAAAGAATTATACAACATGAGTAAGTGGGATTTATCCCAGGCATGCAAAGCTGGTGCAAGGTCAATTAATGTAATCCACCACATGAACAGGCTAAAGAAGAAAAATCACATGATCATGTCAATAAATACCAAAAGAAGCATTTGACAAAATCCAACACCCATTCATAATTTAAAAATATTTCTCAATAAACTAGAAATAGAGAGGAACATCCTCATCTTAAGAATATCTACAGGCTGGCATGGCTCAGCAGTTAAGCATCAACCTATGATCCAGGAGATCACGGGAGATCACTGTTCAATTCAGCAGTTAGGGCACATGCCCAGGTTGCAGGCTCCATCCCCAGCAGGGGCCATGCAGGAGGCAGCCAATCAATGACTCTCTCATCATTGATGTTTCTCTCTCTCTCTCCTTCTCCCTTCCTCTCTCTGAAATCAATGGGGAAAAAAAAAAAAAAGAATATCTACAAAAAACCTACAGTTTCTGTTAACAGTGAGAAACTCAAAGCTTTCCCTCTAAGATCAAGTCCCTTCTCACCACTGCTTTTGAACACAACACTTGAAGTTCTAGGCAATACAATAAAACAAGGAAAGGAAATGCATGTTAAGAAGGAAGAAATTGTCTTTGTTCACAGATTGTATGATTGTCTATGGAAAAAAATCTGAAAAAATCAACAAAAAAACCTGGAACTAATAAATTACTACAGCAAGGTTGAGAGACACAAGGTTAATACATAAAAGCCAATCATTTTCCTATATACTAGACATGGATAAGTGGAACAGATTCCCATCAACCTAGAATGTTCTGCTTCTAGGGCACCCAATCTAAGACTCATCCTCCAGGTCAGTGTGGCTTCCTCAGGGGGCCTTGCCTGAACCCCAGGCTGGCTCAGCGTCCTATTGTATAGCACCCTGTTGTTTTCCTTCATAACACTTAGTAAAACTAATTAAATAATTATCTGAGCAATTACCTGTTTGACGTGTGTCTCCCTCACCAGACTGTAAACTCCATGAGGAGAGGACCATGTCTATTTTGCTCCCACTGTGTTCCAGCACCTAGTACAGTGCCTGGCTCAACAAAACTGAGTGAAGGAAGGGATGGAGGTCCTTGTGTTTCCTCTTTAGCATTAGATCAAGGACTTCATATTTATCTTGGTCATGGCGGAATCTGAGTCCCGGTGACTTTTGAGGTTGTCAGCAATGGGCACTGTGGCTGGAGTCACTGCCCTCCGGCAGGCAGCCCCGAGGCCACAAGGGCAGAAGCAGCCCAGATCCCCACATGGACAGCCACCGTCTGCTGTCTGCTGCCTCTCTTTTGTTCATTTAGAGGCAGGCGGCTGGGGCAGCTCCGCCTGTGACCGAGAACAACCCTGGAAGCTGTGTTGTCAACAGCCTGTCACAGCGAATCACCTCAGGCCACTGCATCCCCAAAGAGCTGCCCAATGAACCAGCCTCAGCCCCACCGGGTCCTCTCCCAGCAGCACTAACAGGCTGGTGCCAGATTGGCCAGTCCAAGCTGCCAAACTGGGGCACCTGTTACAGCAGCTGGGGGCCTGGGCTCGGGAAATGCCACTTCTCTCCCTTCCCCCGGGGAGAGAGGGCAGGGCACCCCCGGAGTACCCAGGAAAATGGGCCCTTTCCTACGCCCTTTCTGTTCTTTCACACTTGGGCAATAAGTCTTTCCACTCCTCACTTCCCTGACCTTTGTGCCAACCATACAGGCTGCGCAGGGCTGGTTCTGCCCGTTTCCCAGAGGGGAAAACCGAGGTTCAGACAAAGACAAGAGAAGAAGTAAGTAGCCCAAGAAAAACTGGCCTTGGAGGTGGGGGGGGGGGCGCTGGCCCAGTCTCACTGCCACATGAGGGGGCTCTGAGGAACACAGAGGGGCAGAGGGGAGTGTCTCAAAAGCCCCTGATGTTCACAGCTCTTAGTCTGTCTGGGTCAAGGGGTCAGCTACCAGCAAGCCTCTTTCATCTGTCAGCCATGAGGGGATACCTGTGAAGGGTCCCCACTGGCTCTCTCAGGACTGCCCCAACCAGGTCAGGTGCCCAGCCCATCAGTTGTGTCCCAGAGCTCCCCCTCCATCGGAGCGCCAAGGTCTGCAGGCACAGCTCAGGGCCAGAAGTCTGGCGGGCCCCTGCCTCAGCATCCTGTGCAACCGGACCTCTTCTGAGAGGCCTGGGCCTGAGAGAGCTGGACAGAGGCCATTTCCTGGGAATGCCACACCCCCCAGTGGCCAGCCTTCCTCAGTGCCTCTCTCCTCCTCGGACTCTTCTGGAGGCCACCAGTCACCTCCTGTCTCCTGACCCCAACCAAAAAGACCCTCAGGAGAGAAGGAATCATCATTACTAAACAGAAACAATGGTTCATTCATTCATCCAACAAGTATTTCTGCAGGGACTGTGCTGAGCCCAGCTTGGCTGGAGGCTGCCCTCAGTTCCTTGCCTGTGGGCATCTCCAACACGGCAACTTGCACCACTGAAGCCTGCAAGCCTAGGAGGCAACAGAGTTGGCTAGCAAGACAGGAGTCACACTCTTACGTAACTGAATCACAAAAGTGACTTCTCATCACTTTTGCCATATTCTGTTGGTTAGGAGCAAGTCTCCAGGCCAGCCCACACTCAGGTGGAGGGCACAAACACCAGGAGGCAAGGATCTTTAGGGATCATTTCAGAGTCTGACCGACACAGCGTGGTTCTATTTAACTAGCATTTTCTGGTGCCTTTTATGTGCCCGGCACCATCCTGGAGCTGGGAATAAAAAATTAGATCAGTTAGGGTTTCTCTCTCCCAGGAACTTTTTCTTCGAAGTGTTTTCTGCTTCATGCTTTTACTCACTTTTTCCAGCTGTGGACATTTGGGGAACTATATAGGACCCCTGCTGAGGGGAGGAGGGAAACTACTCACTCTGTAGTGTGAATGTGTTAACCAGACTTTTCCTCCATCCCAGAGTCATCAGAGGGAAGAAAAAGACACACAGGGAGAGTAAGCTAGCTCTGAAGGACGTTTGCACAGTAGTGGTCACTGTGCGGGGTGCTGTGGATACCAAGGGAAGGAGACCAGGCCCCGCCCGGGGGGGAGCAGGCTGGATACCTGGGAGCAGACAGGCAAACTCATGGGTTCGGCCTGAAGCGAGGCACATACCACTAGGCCCACGGGGAGTTGGCACAGCAGTTCTCCTTAGCGCAAAACGAGTTATAGCCAATGGCTGACACCAAGCTTCGCCCTATACTTGGAGACCTTTACATATCAGCCCATAAGATGGTTATTTTTTTTTAAGATTAGAATCCCTCAGTTACCAATGTGCGGGTTTGCTGCATCGGGCATCCAGTACAGGGATGGATAAGTATTGTTAAAGGGCAAACAGAAGCAAGGGAAGCTGGGATAGAACGGAGGAGTTGGGAAAGGAGGAAGGGCAATGAAAAGAAGTGGGGAAGGAAGGAAGGAAGGAAGGAAGGAAGGAAGGAAGGAAGGAAGGAAGGAAGGAAGGAGGGAGGGAGGGAGGGAGGGAGGGAGGGAGGGAGGGAGGGAGGGGGGGAGGGAGGGGGGGAGGGAGGGAGGGGGGGAGGGAGGGAGGGAGGGAGGAAGGGAGGGAGGAAGGAAGGGGGAGGAAGGGAAGAGAGGTGGGGAGAAAAGGGAAAGAGGGAGGGGGGAAAGGAAGAAAAAAGATGAAGAGAGGGAGAGAAACAGAATTGGAAGGGGGAGAGAAAGAGACAAGAGACGGAGACAGAGACAGGAGAGAAGAGGGGGGAGCAAGGCAGGGAGGGAAGTAAGGCTGGAGGAGAGTCAGCAGAGGGAGACTGGCCCGAGAAAGGGAGGTTCGCGGCGAGGACCCGCCCTGGCCACGCCCCCGGCTCGGACTCCGCCCCCGGCCCGCAGGCTGCAGCGCCACCTCCAGCCGCCAGGGGCCGCCACGCGCAGCCGGCCGCACCCTGCGTGCGCGGCGGGCCCTCTTTCCCGCCTCCGCGCTGGCCGCTCGCCGACCCGCCGCCGCTCTCGAGCTCCGGCCGCGTCTCGTTCGCCGTCTCTCCGCGAGGGGTCCGCGCCGCCCGGCGCTCGCCGTCCCCCTGCCTCGCGGCCCAGGGTCTCGCGGGCCCCGCTCCCGCCCTCCGCCCGCCTGGCCCGGACCGGAAGCGGCGGCGCACGGCCTGGGCCTGGCGCGGGGGGCGGGCACCGGGGCCCGGTCGGACATGGGCAAGAAGCACAAGAAGCACAAGTCGGACAAACACCTCTACGAGGGTGAGGAGCGGGCCCCGGTGGGGCGGCGAGCCCGCGGCCGCTCCGGGGCCTTTTCGCGTCGACACCCCCTCGAGCGCCCGAGGCAGGCCGGGGCCGCACCTCCCGCGGGCAGGCCCGAACCCGCGAAGGGGGCGCGGCCCGCTGGACGCGGCGCAGACCCCGGGCGGGCGGAGGCGGCCCCCGGGCCCCGGAGGGTCGCGTAGGGAGGCGGGAGGCGGCCCCGAGGGGCCCGGCGGCGTGCGGGGCACCCCTCGGCGAGCGCCCGTCATTCAACAGGTGCTGGGGGAGCCCCTGCGCGCCCAGGCCGCGGGCTCCCCGCCCCCCCCGCCCCCGCGTGCGGCCCCCCCCGCCCCTGACCGAGCCTCCCCTTCCCCTCCCAGAGTACGTGGAGAAGCCCTTGAAGCTGGTCCTCAAAGTGGGAGGCAACGAAGTCACCGAGCTCTCCACCGGCAGCTCCGGGCACGACTCGAGCCTCTTCGAAGACAAGAACGATCATGACAAACACAAGGACAGAAAGCGGAAAAAGAGAAAGAAAGGCGAGAAGCAGGTCCCCGGGGAGGAGAAGGGAAGGAAACGCCGGCGCGTGAAGGTAAAGGTGGTTGCGCCTCCTGCTCCCGGTGCAGCCTGTCTCTTCCTCTTGCCCCGCGAGCCGCCGACACGCCTTTAAAGGCCGCCTCGTTTTGACGAGCAGGGCCGAGCAGAAACACGAGGCACCTGCGGGCTTCAGCACTTCCATTTAATTAGGCTCTTCGCTGTGCTCGCGCGTCGGGTGAGTGCGCAGCCGGTGCCCGGGGTCCGGAGCTGCTCCCGGAGAGCCCGTCCCACCTGGGAGAGCCTCAGGCTCCAGGATGCTGTTGGACCGTCCTCGATGGTATATGCTCATTTCAGACGTCAGTGGGATCTGTTGAGATTCACATTTTGTCCCAGAATGAAGACTATAATGCCAGATATTTAACAGGCAGCTTCCATGTTTTAAAACAAAGTTTGAGTCTACTGAAGAGAAAATTTGATTGAGACTTTCAAGGGATATGACACCAGTAATAAAAATAAGTAACTGCCACCTTGGTTTGGAAGCTGGGAAAAGTCGTAATAATTAACTTCACTCCCAAGGATGATCACGTACAGTTTAACTTCAGCTTATTAATTTCACCTGCTGTGTAAATAAGCCATAATCTATTAACCCATTTATCTTTTAGTAGGCATTGGGTTGTTTCTAATTTTTTACTATTTCAGTGAGTGCTGCAGTAAGTATTCTTGTACATGTCTTGTATACAGTTGACCCTTGAACAACATGGGTTAGGGACGCTGACACCCCCTACCTTGCAGTAAAAAACTCCTGCATGTAACTTGACTCCCCAGAAACTTAAGTTGTCCCCTGGTACCTAGGAAGGATTGGTTCCAGGACCCCCATGGATACCAAAATCCAAAAATGCTCAAATCCCCTATATAAAAATGTCGTAGATCAATGCGTACATTCGGCTCTCCCCATCCAGGGACTCCCAACTGTGGATCGAAAACAGCATAGGTATTTACTGAAGAAAACCCACATATAAGTGTACCCACGCGGTTCAAACCTGTGTTGTCAAGGCTTAACTGTACTGTGTGAAAAGAAGTTTCTCTGGGGTATAACCCAGGAATAGAAGAACTTAGAATAGAATCTTCAGCCTTACTAGATACTGCTAATTGTTCTGCTAATGGGTGTACCTATGTACTCACCCATCTGCAAGGTATGAGAGCCCCATTTCTCCACATTTTCATCAGAACTTGACATTTACAGACATTTTAGTTTTTGACAGTCAGATGTGAAATGCCTTCTAGTTTTTAAATTTATAATTCCTAGAGTTCTAGGGAGCTTGAGCTAATTTTCATATTTCCTGACATTTCAGGAATTAACCTATGATATCTTTACCCATTTTCTATTCGGTTATTTGCCTTTTTGCATGAATCTGTAGATGTTCTTTATAGAATCTTTGCTAATACTTTGAATTATTTGTATTTCAAGAATTTGATCTCAGTCGGTAGCTAGCCTTTTAGCTTGTTTACAGGTAAGAAAATGTTTCCCTACTCTTGGGTCATAAAGATTCTTTTATCTGAAGTTTTAAAGCTTTGCTTTGTACATTTAAGTGTTTAATGTACCTGGAATTTACTTTTGTGTATAGTATAAAGTAGAGAACTAATTTTATTTTCTTTTTCCATGTAGGTAACTAGTTGTCCCAGCACTAACTACCCTTTGCCCTTGACCTATAATGATGCCAACTCTGTGATATACCCAGACTTGCTATCTATGTGGTCTGTTTCTGGGCTCTGTAATCTGTTCTCTTGGTCTATTTGTCTATCCCTGTATCTGACCCGCATTGTCTTGATTACTGTCATTTTATACAAATACTGTGTATCTGATAAGATACTCTTATTCTTTTCCAAAACTGTCCTGACTGTTCCTGATTCAATCTTCAAGATAAGTTATACTATTGCCTTGTCAGATTCCATGAACAATCTCATCTTACAGTTTTGATTGGCATTATATTTTATTTATAGATAACTCTGGAGAAAATTGACTATCTTTCAATTCATGAACATGGTATATTTCCTTTATTTGGATCTTCCACAATGGCCTTTCCATAATATTTCATAATTTTTCCCAAAATGTATTAGATATTTTTTATTAAATTTATTTCTAGGTATGTTATCTTGCTTTTAGGAATAGTATTATTTTTCTAAGTGGTTATTCCTGGCATATAGTGTCAAATCACTTTTTCCCCCCATGAACATGTTATTCTCTCCTTTTCCAGTAGATGGCAGTAAAATACGTTAAGGGTTGTTTTTAGGTTTTTCTTAAGAATTTTCAGTGGCATCTTATTTTTTTGTGCTGAAATTAATTTGCTTTAATGGTATTCTGAAATATTTATTTCTAAATTACCTCCCTTTGTTCCATTTAGGAAGATAGAAAGAAGCGAGATCGGGACCGTGTGGAAAATGAGGCAGAAAAAGACCTCCAGTGCCAGGCTCCTGCAAGATTAGACTTGCCTCCTGAGAAGCCTCTCTCGAGCTCTTTAGCCAAACAAGAAGGTTGGAATAACTGTTAACTGTCCTGAGTGAGGAGGCTGATACTGTTCTATGGGGCACAGCCAGGGAAAGGAACTGGGTTTTTAGCTTTTAAGTTGAAGTTTAAAAGCTTTTTAATTGAATTTTTTAAGTTTTCTTATTTCTCTGACACATAAGAGCTTTAAATTAGCTTCAGTTTTGAATTCATATTTATTTGTAAAATAAGTGGAATTTCTGTGTGAGATATTTAATGATGGATATGACATAAGTCATAGAGAAAAAAAATAAGCTAAGCAGTCTTCTTTTTTAAAATGCTCTTTTCCATTCTTCTTTGCTTTAGAAGTAGAGCAGACCCCCCTTCAAGAAGCTTTGAATCAACTGATGAGACAGTTGCAAAGGTAAGTAGTTTTTCTAGTATTATTGTAACATGGAAATTGAAATGAGAAATATAGTATCCAAAACACTATTCTATTTTGATTATTTAAAGCCACACTTCGTGGCCTAAATCCAATGTACTTGATTTTAAAGTGGATGATAAATATTTTGCCTGGCAATAGAAGCCCTCCAAGAGGCTGACTTTTAGATGTTCTCATTTAGTTTGTTTTAACTGGCAACTTGAAGAGTGTTACATAATACTCTTAATGGCAAATTTTTTCTTAATCTGAAGTAACTCCTGATGTTAAAGCTTTAAGCCAGAAATAAACAATACAGATATTTCCACTTTGTTAATAGATAAAAATACTCTCTGTGTATTTGTGCAATGCTTAAAATGCTGTGAGTTCAGCAATTACTGAGTCTGGAACAGGAGACAGAATACTATAAATAGGATGTGACCCTTTTAAATGCAGAAATTTGTTCTAAAAATTTTAGTATCTAATTAAACCAATGTTCTTGAAAGGGAAAAGAGTAAGGCAGTCTGTATTAAAATATTTATTCTGATACCTCTCTTTTCTCAGAATTTTAGCTTTCAGCTGAAAGACATTTTCATCGTTGGCAGAGGATTCACGGGTGTAGGGCATGCATTCGTATAGTGAACTTTCTTCTCACTGTGTTGTTCTCACATGTCAACCCAGAACACATAAATAACTTTTTAAGATAAAGCCTCTAGTGCTATCTGTATTCAACACCTATTCATCTTTGCAGTTAAGATCATAAGTTGCCTCGCCCCCTTTTTGGCTTTACAGAGTAGTTGATAAATTACATCTCAAGTCTTTACACTTGAATAAATAATTCATTACTTGTTCGAAAAGAGTGGACATTTCAACTCAATTAGAATGTATGACTAGAGTGTTTTGGCTGCCTTTTACTTACTTATTTTTTAAATTATTTTATTTTTTAATTGATTTCAGACAGAGGAAGGGAGAGAGAGAAACATCGATCTGTTGCCTCACACATTTCCCAAACAGGGATTGAACCCACAACCTGGGTGTGTGCCCTGACCAGGAACCGAACCCACCACCTTTTGGGACAATGCTCCAACCAACTAAGCCACATCCACCAGGGCTGGCTGCCTTTTAATTTTCTTGTAAGACTAGAATATAGATTAAAGATGACACCTTAAAAGAAATCTACTTAAGTCGGACTCTCTTAGTTTGAGGATGTTCACGTTGCTTGGGACAGTTTAGGGATTACAGTCCCGGAGCAACATATTTTTGAATAGCTGTCGTGATTGGATGAGTCTTCATCCTTGTGGCTCAGCACTAATGCTGATAAAGAATATAAGTGATCAGGTTAGGAATGTAGTTTTTGGTCAGACCAGGTGGGGCTCTGTATTAAAATGACTCTTCTTAGGGGGTATAGATAATTTGCTCTGAAGAGGTCCTCCACATATGACTCACAGTAATTGCTGTGGACAGCACACATGTAGTTTACATGTAAGTTCTAGACCGGATGTTTTTGCTTCTTCTTGTGTTTCAGTTTCATTGCTTGGGCATCGTGCTGGGAAGAACAAGGGCAGATTCACATAGACCTGGTTCAGATTTTAACTCTTTTATCAGACTTATGACCTAGAACAAATGATTTGACCTCTAAGTCTCAGTGTCCTCATCTCTAAGTGAAGATACCACTTGATGGCTTTTGTGAGGATTAGCTATAAAATACGTCCAGTACCTACCACTGGGCCTGGCACATGGTAAATACATTTTAAAAGTTGCTGCTGCTATTATTTTTTAAGCCATTTTTTTATTGTCATGATAATTTGGAGTAAGAAATCTTTAGTATGCCCAATTTCCAGAGGAAAAAAATCACTCTGATGACTTAAATATATAAAACAGTGGTTTTCAGCCCTATCAGTTCTAGAGATACCAATGCCAAATGTTCCAGTGCGAGTAGCAATCCTTAACCCTAGAAATACCAATGCCTGGATCCACCCTCCTTCCTCAAGAGATTCTGATGCCGTGGGTCTAAGGTAAACCTCCCCCATCCCACTGGAATTGTTATAAAGCTCCTCCAATGGTTCTTACGCACAAAGTTGCGAACCTGTGATAGAAAGCACTGTTTCTCAAGTTTGGGGGTATTATGAGGACCTTTTTAATGTCAATTTTTTGAGTACCCCCTCTACACACATGCTGGAAATCATATCCATCAATTCAGAAAAATATATGCTCACAGGGATGCAGTAATTGTGTGGCCCATCCAGAGGTCACGCCTATAGTTAGAAACCTTGTGGAAGATTGTGTGTGTACATTCATAGTTACTGTTTCTGCCTTTTCCCATGGTTGATAAAAACACGTAATACTAAATTCCCAGAGGTCAAGATGTTGGTCGGTTAGGCTAGGTTTTTATTTTGTTTCCTTTTTCCCTGTGTAGGAGGTGTTAGTGATTAGTTTAGGCTGCATATTTTAGAAGATTCTCTGTTTAAGAGTGCAGTTGTCTTATATAATATCTCCTTCAATTCTCAGGGGAAAACATGTTAGCACATTACAGATTCTTTCTACATCTGATGGGTTTTCTGACTTCTGCTCCTAGACCAGCAGATTTGTTTATAGTAGAAATAAAATTGCCTTTTTTATATCTTCACAGAAAAGACCCAAGTGCTTTCTTTTCATTTCCTGTGACTGATTTTATTGCTCCCGGCTACTCCATGATCATTAAACACCCAATGGATTTTAGTACTATGAAAGAAAAGATCAAGAACAATGACTACCAGTCCATAGAAGAGCTGAAGGTAACTATAGCTGTTTGTGTTGTGACTGGACAATAAAGAGCTATGATGCAGTGTAACATCTTTTATTCATTTAAGAGTCAAGCTCTTGGATCCTATACATACAAAATCTTGGTGGAAACATGCATGTCTGGTATTCAGAATCTTTCTAATTGAGCTTTTGTTTTGCAAGGAATTAAGTTTACTTTAATATCCAAAAATCTTTGTATATTTTTGCCTTTGAAAACATTTTTGAGCTTGGAGATACAAAACCAAATGAAATAAGCCATCACTGTCTCTTATTATTTTGGCAGTTTTAATAAAATTTGGAACTTCATATGTTCTACAGTATATTTTCTGAACCTTTAAAATGAGAAGGTACTTGATTTTTTTATTTTTTATTTTAATGTTTTTTTATTGATTTTAGAGAGAGGGGAAGGGAGAAGTATAGTGAGATAGAAACATCGATGAGAAAGAGACATCAATCCGCTGCCTTCCACACTGGGGATGGAGCCCACAACTCGGGCATTTGCCCCGACCTGGAATCGAACCGGTGACCTGTTGCTTGGCTCATGGGTTGACTCTCAGCCACTGAGCCATGCAGGCCGGGAAGTACTTGATTTTTAATTTCAGATCAATATAGGTAAAATTGATATTTTAATGAAATTGAATTAGAGTAGTTTATTTTCCTAGACATCTAAGGTGTATTTTCTAAAATAGAGAATAAATTGGCTGGTCCAGAAATATTAAATAGAGGTTTAATTTCATTTTCTACTTTGATGAAAGTCAGTTGCTCTCTGAGATAGATCACTTTGGCATTTGGTATTTGTTGAGCATATTTCCTTCAACTTTAAAAGGAAGGTAATTAAAAACTTGCAAGTAAGGAACCTACAAGCCACCAAGGTGATGTGCATGCCTAATGTTACAGTTGCAGTGTTCTCTGTCTTTACATAGTCTTGGTATACGTTGATTTGAGAGGCGATACTTTTCTTTTTAATCTTCCACGGAAAAGGATCCACGTGTTCTTTAAATTGGCTTTACACGAAACCACCACAAACTAAATTGGTTTAGATGTCCTGTTTTACCTCTATTTTTTCTGCATAAACATCGTAGTGTTCACCTGACCTAAAGGCTGGACCCTAATCAGTTACAAAAGGAAAATAAGACGGTAAACTGCATCCTTATGTGCTCCTTTTTTAATCCACATGTCAGTCAGCTGAGGTTTATGAATAACACCAGCATTCAATTGTCTTTATCAATTTGAATGTGTAGATAATATTCCAGTACTCTGAAAAACTGGAATTGCATTCTCATGTATTCAGAGAACTGGAAACTTTTCCCAACTTTTCATCTGGTGAAAATTAGACTAGAACTGTTTCAGGATATTTCCTACTTTATTATTGCTTAATGGAAAAAAATCTTAACAGTTTTGTTTTTTCTTTTTGTGACCAGTTTTCCTCTGATCTTTGTCTTGTGATGACAGGAGAGAGAAGCATGCCCCTGAGTGTCTCTGAGCACGTGGTTGAGGCATATCATGGAAATGAACAAGTATTTTTAACTCTTTGGAGTTTTCTACATTACTACATTTTTTTCTGTAACTCAAGTAATACTAGCTTATCCAGCTCATTCAGTTCAAGATTTTTTTAATTATGTGAAAAGTATGCAGAAAGGTCATTCAGCTTTTCAGATGACCAAGTGCCATTACACAAAAGTCCAGTAAAGCCTAGCACATGACAGTGTATTAAGATCCATGGAATCCACAAATGGCCTTAGCTGATCAGACCTGTGCTCAGGAGAATAATCCAGTACTTTTGCCAGTTATAGGCCCAGTGGTCATTTAGTACGAATAATAGTCATCTTGTGTCTCTCCTCACCTACCTCGCTTTCCGTCAAATACATATTTAATAATTCTTAATGAAATGGAAGCTTTTCAGACTATGTACCAAGGGTACTTAACCTGGGGTCCTTTGGGAAGCCACGAATGAGCCCCTAGGGGCACCAGGAGCCTGCTAAAATTACATGAAAAAGTCTGTGTTCAAGTGTGTGCGTGTGTGTGCGCACACAGGCTTGTGGAATGAGTGGGTCTATAGCTTTCATCACATTCTCAGAGGTGCAGGACCCAGCAAAATCCTGACTGGCTAGAGACTTGACCAGGGACTGAGGTCCAAATAAACCTCATCCACTTTGAATTTAATACCAATTTACTGTAACCCTTGAGTCAGTTTTCTTAAGTGCTGTTAAACAGTGCCCAGTCTACCTATTTTCCTTCCATTTAACTGTTTTCAGCTGTCATCACTAATTATTAAATAGTGGGGTTTGGAGGAGTTAGGTTTAGGGGAAGGGACATCAGATTTTTTGTTTGTTTTGGTTTTTATCATTTTAGCTTAATAAGGCCTTGGTGTAATCACTCTCACATTTATACAGTGTAAAAATTACTTAAACATGAAAATGTGCTGTGGAATTGCATTCTCCAGCACATTTGTGTCTTTTGAAATTTTAACCAAAAGTACGGTTTTGGTAATTTGGCTCCTCCGTTTACATGTTTCAGCTCTTTGAGGTTGTATTGTTTATTTCACCTTGGCATGATTTTGCAACATTCTGTAAACTATGTTTAGCTTATAATAGCACCCAAACAGGTAAAAGAAAATTAGTGTAAACATTGTAACATTTTTGCTCAGTTCATTTGGATTTAGTAGGAAATATTGTGATAATTTAGCCCTGTTCCCAGTTTTCAGTCAAGATCTGAAATAAAACATTTAATTCATAAAAAAATGGATACTTAAGGTGTGTTTTGAAGAGTAATATTTTTAATTAAATTAACAACTCAGTTAAGATTATTCTATTAAATATATGATATAAGTATTTTCTAATTTTACGTGCAATAAGATTTAAATTTTCATCTTGGTATCGGAAGTTTATATAGTTATGAAATATTTAAGAATTTGGAAAAGAATGTAGTAGGATATTTAAATTAATTTAGCAGTATTTGTTTTGTTTGTGAGTCTTAAAACTTAATAAATTGCTATTAGTGTTGTTTAGTAAACAGTGGAAGCAGAAGGTAGGGTTTTTTGTTTTTAATTTTTTGAAGACCTGTATGATTTCAAATTGGAAAAGAAGGATACTTTGTTTTGTTTTAATGCATTTTCCCCCTTAATCTCTCTGCAGGACAACTTCAAACTTATGTGTACTAATGCTATGATTTACAACAAACCAGAGACCATTTACTATAAAGCTGCAAAGAAACTGTTACACTCAGGAATGAAAATTCTTAGCCAGGTAAAGAAAATTCTTTTTCATAAGTAATAATTATTATAAAATTTCTCTGCCTTTGTTTTTGGTCATAGTAATACATATCCGATTCGGTACTGGTTTTATTGTATAGGCAGGTCATATTAAAGTTGAAATACTCAGTGAAAACATTTTAATATAAAGAAGAAAATTAAAGCAGGAAGATTCTTGTTTGGAATTGATTCAAATAAATATTCGTATTCACTTGTAATTATTTATACGAGGCTCTTGAATTGATACTCACCAGATAGACCTATACTTTCTGTGAAAGAAACACCAACCTGAATTCCAGGGTAAGGCTGATAAGGTGAGTTATGAGACCTTTTAGGAGGAAGCTCTCTTAACCCTTTGTAGGGATGGGATCTGATGTTCTGGTGAAGCACGGGAATTCCTAGTAGAAAGAAAGAAAACACACAAATGAGCAGTAACTTGGAACTGTCTCATAGCCACCTTCGACAGGAGCAGTCCCTCCCGTGAAGGATAGGCACCCGTGCCTAATGAGGCTTTCGAGGTGGGAAAAATGCACACAGAGGCACAGACACACCATCAGACTGCATGACTGAGACAGCTTAAACATCACAGATTCCAGAGAGATGCTGTAGACAGTGTCAGGAAATTATGTGGGTGTCATTTGGGAGCGAAGGCTGACTACAGACCTTGAAGGGTAAATTGAGGTGATCACTGTGGGAGAAAAGGAGAGCTCCTGGGATAAGTCACATCATGGAAGTTTCACTCACAGCTCTGAGTGGGATGGGAAATTAACAGACACTCCTTACCACAGCAGGAGTCAGAAGGTGAGTCTAGTGTAGGCTCTTTCCCAGTAGCTTGTGGACCTCGGGCAGGACATCAACCACTGCAGCAGGAGAGGGTTTTTGACCTGTGCCCTCTGAGATCGTTGCTAGCAGTAACTGCTGTCATAAGACGAGACCTGGCATCGAGGAGATTGTGACAAAGCAGGAGAGGGGTTTTGCAAAGAAATGAGTAGGTATAGGACAGCAAGGAGGAGAAAAGCCACAATTAAGAGCTTGAGCTCAGACCCAGAGGAGTTACAGGACACTAGGGATGAGTCATAGATGCACATGGTTTTCCAGCTTTGATGGTGCTCATCTGTGTCCATTTTACATTACAGAATTGCCGTGGTGTGCACATGTCTGAGTGTCTGTGCGGGCTCTGAAAGATTCTTGGATCCACTTAACAAGGGAAAGAAAAACATTTGAATTGACAATTATTCTTGCACTCCTAATATTTAGACATCAGTTACAATCCTTTCCTAAAAACTTGGGAAACTGTGATGTAACTCAGTTACCCATCTTCGGCAAAATTTGCAGAGGAAAGGGGAATGTAAAATGTTTACCCCAGTCTTGGCAGAAAGGCTCAGAACCAAGCCATGTTCCAGATTTAAAAACCTGCGGATGCTTATTGTTACCGCATTTGAAGGAAAGTACTTCTGGCAGTTGCAGCCTTTGGTCACTCCAGACTATGTACATGAATGTCTAGGGGAAAGTTTAATTCGCAGGGATAGCATATCCAAAGTAAGTTTATCAACTTTGATTTACCACTATTGCCATTCATCATCATTTACCGTCTTTAAATAATGTAGTTAATATAATATGAGAAAGATTTCAGTATCCCTTGGATTTTACCTGGGGGTGGGGTGGCTGGGGCACAGAAAATACAGTTTCTTCTCCACTTTCCCTTCCCTCTGTTATCTTCCTTTTTCTCAGACCTCTTCCTGTTGAGGAGCCCTACCCATCCTGTGTTATAGCTTCCTGTTGACTATTCTCTCCACCCTAGATGGGAGGGATCCTCAAAACAGTGATTTTTACATGTTTAAATTTAGACCTGAGTTAACTCCTCACAGAGCAGTGCTCCCAGGAGAGCCCAATACACCCTTCCACGAATGGTGTCTGTCTTTTACAAGATCATTGTTTTGAATGTTCATTGTAAAGATTGTAGAGCGGTCTTTCTTTATTTTTTCAGTTACACACAAATAATGGCAATTAATAGACATGTTATTTTTATAAAGAATGGGCGTATGTAGAATAACTTTTCATCACCTATGTAAACATGAGGATGCTGCATTATAGTAAAAACAGTATTATTTGTAGCACAATGGCTTTGGAATCCAATTAATCAGGGTTCAAGTCCTGGCTCTGCCATTGCACTGCTGTACAGCCTGTTCCTCTCTAGATAATAAATTAACAAGGTTTTTTATTTTCTCCTCTACTCACATCTTCATCTACAATAAAATACGTTTATAGTTTTAAGATTACTTTAAAATAAAAGTTCAGTAAGAATAATAGGTCCATGTTCCTGAGGCTCTCACAGCCTGCACTGCTAGTCCAGTCATGGGCAACAAGGGGCCTGGTCTTAGTCCCTGGTTCTGTGACCTTAGATGAGTCACTTAGCATTTCTGGACATTGTTCTTATTTGAATGACCTCTGGCCCTTTCTAGTTCCTAGTTTCTATTATTCTGCAAAAGCCTTCCCTGCTGTTGCTACGCATCCCTAAGGAGACTGCCCTCCATGTTTTATGCTGTGACAAGGTTCAGAGGCAGAGGCGTTACTAGGAACAGATCTGCCTCCAGAAACCTCAAGCCCTTAACCACAGCAAAAACTTTACAGCATATCAGTGCGGTGGAAAATTAAGCAGATGTCACCAAGCAGAAACAAGGTTTCTTTGGTGAGAACCATTACATGCTCTGGGAAGGCAGTTGTGCTGGGCACCTTCCCTTCTCAGGCATGTTTCCCCGGGGTCGCCAGTGGCCATCCTGTGATGCACAGTGTAGGGAGACCACATGTTCATGTGCTGTAGGTCTAAAATACCTGATAATTCTTAAAATTCAGACGATAAGCCATTCTGTTAAATAAAAAGTTCTAACATGCTATTAAACCAAACTTGACTTTCTAAATTTAGTACTGCGAAGAATGCCTAGTCTTTATTCACACGTTCGCTTCTGTGAACTTTTTGATGATGCAAAAAAATTGTAAAGCCACCTCGTAGGTTAGAAGTTAAGTTGTCTGAGTCAAAGGATAGACTTCACTGTCCTGGTGCCTGAATGTAATGCTCTTGGTGTATTTACATTTCATCTTCCCAAGTCAGTCACAAGATGAGCGTAAGCCCTTGTGAGAAGAATGCTGCACTACTTTAAAAGTTAACGACAAGCATACAGTAAGAATATCCTTGAATTTTTAGGAGAGAATCCAGAGCCTGAAGCAGAGCATAGACTTCATGGCAGATCTGCAGAAGAGTCGAAAGCAGAAGGACGGCACAGACGCCTCGCAGAGCGGGGAGGACAGCGGCTGCTGGCCCACGGAAAAGGACGACACCGGCGAGATGGAAGCGCAAGCCTTCAAGAGTCCCAGCAAGGAAAACAGGAAGTAAGGATCGCTGTCTTTTGCAAGCTATCAGGGGGAGACCGATGTACTGCCTACCTTGGGAAGGCCAGTTCCAGGCTGCCCGTGGCTAGTTGGTTTTGGCATACAAGTCCTCTTCTCAAGCACCATGTGGAGTTATCCAGGCACAGTTGAGAAAGCGGCTTTGAGTGCCTATTCTTATGAAACTAGTTTTAAAACCACTAGGTTCTCTTTAGGGACTCGTTGTCAGTGAGTTTGGGTAAGTAGAAGTACATGTTGAGGGGATGGTGTGTATTCATTACCGCATGCCATAAAGGAGTTGAGACAGTAGCTAAGCCTAAGCAGGGCTAAAGCTACTTCCTGAATAGGCGGCTGTCACTGAGAGGGGTGTGTGTGTGTCCACTAGACGGCAGCCTGTGGGGTGGTGACTTCCCACTGGCCCCATCAGGCAGCAGCCAGCAGGGCTGGCCCCATGCACACCTCTGGCGACCAGCCCTGAAGCCCAGCACCTCACTGTTGACTCCGGAAAAGGGTTTTAATTAGCAGTTTGGGGTTTCTGCTGTCACAATGCAACAAAAGTAAACTTGTGACAAGTTTCTGTTCTGTTTCTAAGATTTATATATTTTAAATGCATATTTATTATGAAAAATCAAACTTTAAAATGTCACTCTTCCTTCAAAATATATTCTTGGTAGAATTCATTTTTGTGACTGTACTGAGGAACATGTTCAAGGTACATAACACTGGACCCAAAGGGAGGAAGGGAGCTGACATACGGGTTTGCCTTTGTCTGCTCACTCGGGGCCTCCCCAGGCGTTCATTAGGGAACAGAGTCTAGCTGATGATAACGCGTCACCATCTCAGCTGCTTTCATATTTGGAATTAGTTTCAATGTTTCACCTTACCTTTTTCAGGAAAGACAAAGATGTGCTTGACGATAAAGTGAAGAGCCAGAATTTAGAAAGAGAGCAGGAGCAGCTTGACCGCATCGTGAAGGAGTCCGGAGGGAAGCTGACCCGGCGGCTGGTTAATAGTCAGGTGCCGGAGCTTTTCCTATCTCCTCAGTACCCACTGACCCAGTGGTCTGAACGTTCCTTAAATTCTGTGTACTTTTAACCCACATCTGCATTAGAGCTCCTCAGCACAACACTCAGATCAGAAAAATTAATATTTGTCAATTACATGATTAATCTTGCCCTCTTCTATTGGATTTTCAGTGTGTTCTAAAATTGGAAAATGAATGACATACTTTATTTTAAGCTTAACAAGAAAATATGGATACTCTGGTCTTTTGAAATCATACTGTTTAGCATTCTGGTTTTAAAACCAAATGGAGTAATATGTGACTTTGGGCAGGTCTCCCCCTCTCCTGGTCTTCAGTGTCCTCCTTTTTAAGCAGAGGCGGCAGAACTAGGGGGCCTTAGCACCCACATAGTGGTTTCAGATCCTGAGATTTTCCTAACCATCATCTGTTTAGCCCATCAGCGCCTGTGTATAGGAAACAGGTGTGAAAGTCAGTATCTGAGTGTAATGTGATAGCTACCTGTAATGTAAGTTTGACTAGAGTAAAGCTTTCTAGTGTGATACATATGATATACATAAAACCATTTGTGCTGTCTGAATACTTGGCGTCATTGCAGTGTGAATTTGAGAGAAGAAAACCAGACGGAACGACGACGCTGGGACTTCTGCACCCTGTGGATCCAGTTGTAGGAGGTGGGTTCTCAGAATCAGACTGCACACAAGCTTGCTGTTTGTCAGAGCAGTGTAACCTGTGGTAACATTATAAAGCAGCAAGCCTGAATATTGATCAGTCTGGCTGTATCAGTATGTACAAAGAACTTGGGTAGACATCATGTATTTCATGTTAACAGCTAGCCTAACTTCTCTTCATCCTAAAATAGTACTATATAGATAACACAAAGCCCTAGATATCAGACCCACTATTAACAAAGCCAAAAAATGAGACAGTAATTTCTAGCCCTGCTCTTTAGAGACTGGTCTGTATGCTCAGTTATTTCTCCAGGATCTCAGAACCCTCAGGTTGTGACATCATAAACTCAGCTGACTGTATGTTGCTATCATAGTGACGGAGTAGCACACACCTAACAGCATGGTCTTTCACAGGTCGGTGGAAAGTTTATGAAGTTCGAGAATCTCTGTTTCATAACTTCAGTCATATTTTTATTTTCTCAGATGATATTTTATTGGAAATAGTATAGGAGATATTTTTAAATTTGATGTAAAAATAGGAACTTCTTGTCATTCATCTGAGGGGAAATAATCTTGTAATGAGCAAATGTGAGAATGTTCATTTATTTTATAAATACCCATTTCACACTTCCATTATGAGAGAGGTAATTGGGGATACCAAAGTGAGTAACAATAGAAATCGTATACTTCAGGAAATATTCTCTAATGTTTATTGTTTACTGTGGACAAGGCACTGTCTTAGGAGCTGGGAGTGGGGTGGGTGAATAGTAGGGAACAGAACAGAGAGACCAGTTCCTTCCCCTTTGCTCTGAGGCAGGGAAAGGATGGGCCAACAAGTTTACATGTAGAGGTGGCAGCTTTTCTTCCGTGAGTCAGCACCAAAAAGGGACGGAGCAGCTGTGTGGCATAGAGCAGAAGGTGCCTCCCTGGTGTCTCAGGGTCAGAGAGGCTTCCTTAGCCAGGTGATGTTTAGGTTGATCCCAGAATGGTAAGGGAGTGGGGACCACAGGTAAGGAAACCTTGAAGCAAGGGGCCTGACGCACTTGAAGATGAGCCTGTTGGTGCTAGCATGCATTCCGTTCAGGAAATGTTCTAGGACACCTTCACGCAGAAGAAGAGACACCAGTTTCAAAGCAAAGCTCATTTTCTACTTTCACGTGAACTTTTATGGTAGGAATTTATATGGTGTTGAGCCTAAGAAACTGCCACTGGGTCGAGAACATTGCTCTTTCTAGTATAGCTGTAGTGAAACCTCAGTATTTGGAGATGCAGCTGACTTGATTTAGGTGACACCGTGAGATCTGCCCCTTCCTTTCTTTGTAGCCAAGGGTCTGGTCTCTGCCCCTGGTCGGGTCTCCTGGTTTTCCAGTCCCTGTAGACATTAGCAAACTGGCCAAAGCTGACCTGGCTCCTAACGCTCCCAGCAGCTCCCCCAGGGCCAGCTTACTGGTGTAAGTGGAAAATGCCCTCTTCTCACTTTCATCTCCCTGGTGGAGGCGCCAGTACCCCCTAGAACACCAACTCAGGGCTGCTTCCTGAGAGGGAGAGATGTGCTGTAGATGGTCAGTGTCTCACGTATGTTATCACACTGACCAGCTTTAGCAGTAGCTGCTACCGCTGGGCCATTTTGGTATAAAAAACCAGGACTCTCAACCCAGGAGAGCGAGCTCAGCCTCTCTGGGCGTGGCCAGAGGCCACACCTTCTCCGACACCATCCCCTCAGTCCTCAGCTTAGTTCAGATCCTCACTGTCCTCGGGCTTGCTCCTGGTTTACAGAGGTCCTCTTTAAAGGCTATTCCGCACTGTATATATTCCTTCTGAGTGTTAGGAGTTGTCTTTAATCAGGTAGTTTCCCTTAGTCTTTTATTGATGTTTTCTCCTGGTTTACTTCCATCATAACCTTAAAAGGTCCAACTTTTCAATCTTCTTTTGAAGCAGAATGCAGCATGATTATGGAGGATTCCAGGAAGCAGTAGGGAGTAATGAGAAGGACTAGGTTTGGGTCCTGGCCACATGCCTGCCTTTCTAAGCTCAGGTTCTATGTTAAAAATGGGGATGGTAAGCACTCCCCGCCTCCTTGCAGTCACATAGATGGCATGAAGCTGCGTGTGCCACGCTGTGCAGAGCTCCACTCAGCTCACTGCCACTCGAGCTGCCTCCGTGGCGCCCGTCTTACTGCGCCCGTCTTATTCTAGAGCCCGGCTACTGCCCTGTGAGGCTGGGCATGACCACTGGGCGGCTTCAGTCTGGAGTGAATACCCTGCAGGGCTTCAGGGAAGACAAAAGGAACAAAGTGACTCCAGGTAAGGCTCCACCAGGACAATTTCCATTTGCTGCTTCGTTCACTGACTTGCTGGTGGTTTTTCGATTTTAATGAGCTATTAACTTTGGAAGACCTGGAAAGTCAGGTATTAGTGTTCAAAATAAGTTTCATTCTTATCTCCTCTCCCCTTTGTGGGGGCAAATTCACCTGAGCTGCTACTTCATAAGCATCTGTTTGGGAGAAATGTCTACCTTAGGTTTGTGTACCAGTGGAAGTAGCCAAGTTAGAGGGGAATAGTGCTCACTAAAGCAGAAAATAGACCGCTACAAATAAAGCATAGTATTGAAGTGCTGAATCTTCATCAACAGTATTGTACTTGAATTATGGGCCCTACGGTTCTTATGCACCACACTATGACTCCACGTTTGCCAATATCAGCAAGGACGATTCTGATCTCATCTATTCCACCTACGGGGAAGACGACTCTGATGTTCCCAGTGATTTCAGGTGAGTCACCAGCTCATCAGTATTGTGAGTGCCACGTTTTTCTAAAGTGTTGATCTACAGACGTGTTATCTAAAGGGTGTGGTTCAGACATGAGGCTGACTGAGAGGCTTAGTACCTGTGGAAGTCATGAGGTAGATAAAATCACCCCGGGAGGAGCATGGAACTTTACCAGCTGAGCCCTGGACCCTCCATCACTGAGCTCATTTTTCTTTGACAGTTTCCCCAGCATTTCACTTCACTGTATTGATATTGTTTCATTCTGTCATGATGATGAATGTATCGCTGCAAATACGTAAATACAGTGTTGTACCTAGGTAGGAAGTTTGACATTGTGGTGTATAGATGAAGGGCATCTGATAGAAACAGTTGGCTGTGATAGGAAGGTTGAGCCCGTGGAGATGATTTATATGGCAGTGACTTTCCCAACACGCTCTCTTTCAGCATCCATGAGTTTTTGGCCACATGCCAAGATTATCCATACGTCATGGCAGATAGTTTACTGGATGTTCTAACTAAAGGAGGGCATTCTAGAACCCTGCAAGAGTTGGAGACGGTAAGAATGCTAAAGAAACAGAGTAATTTGTTATTGGTGCTCAAGCATTAGTCATGTGGTGTTATGAAACCATGGGCTTAACCAGTGTGACGGCTGAACTCCATTCCCCTGAGAAGACAGCCCGGCCCGGGTGGAGCCCATGGGTGGAGGACAATGAACGGAAATGGATAATGTGGGTACCAGGATCCAAGGGCAGAGGACTGTCATCATCTGATCCTGGGCCTGCAGGAGTCAGAAGTGGGGTGAGCAACTCCGGGGCCCTGAACCCTGACAGGGAAGTCCTGCTTGCTGGCTGGAAGCTGAGCTGACTGAAATGCTAGGGAATTCCTTTTCTTTATTCCACAGTAATAACATGGTGGAACCTCAAGCTACGAAGGAAGCGGCTTCCTTGTTGCCGTCTTTTACTAATACTTGTAAACTGCCTTCAGTTCCGTTGGACAGAGCTCATGATCTGGGACAATTTAAAGATTTGGCCAAAGATTAGAACCAGAAAATGTTCCTTCTGGTGTAGAGGGGAGTTGATCTCCAGAATGTCCTTGTCACCATAGTCATGGGAACCTGGATCTCTTGGGGGTCATGACTTACTGGTGGCTGTGGCTGGAGTTGCCTTGTCCTCTGCCCTCCTCGTACCTGTGGGCCCGTCCGGGGTGACCTGTCAGTGAAGCTGAGTCAGCTCCTTGGGTTCTGAGAGCTGCTGTGCAGTCTGAGCACCAACCCAGACGGTCACGTTCACATCAGGACAGTGTTTTTACTGTGCCCTTCCCGTCTGTTAACAGTCTTGAACTAAAATTGAAAAGCTCTCATTTGGCTCATGTGGCAATGTTCTGATTTACAGTTTCTCTGCCGTTGGACCTAAGTTATTATTCTCAGAATATATTTTAGAAAATAAGAAAAAAGTTATATATAAGGATATATTGTTTATAACTTTTAAAAATTGAGAATTGGTTAAATAAATCACAATACAGCCTTTCAGAAAAGGGTGACGTCTTTGTTGGTTTGTGTACGTGCGTTATCTCAGGCCTAGGGCTGTGGGCAGCCGCACGTCCTCTGTAGCGTTTGAGTGTTTCACAGCAGCCCTCTTCTGTCTGAGAGCATCGCCTCTGTTAGCACAGGACAGTCCCTAGAGGTCCTCCTCCTTTCTCATCGGAGACTGACCTGCTGTTGAAAACAGACTCTATTCAGGTACTTATGCTGCTCACCAGACACCTTCTTGAACATGTGCAGCTTTGGGATCAGGCATAGAATTGCCCATCGTGAAGTCACTAGTAGTAGATATTCCTGGCTCACAGTATGCTCTCAAAATGCTAGTAATTATATATAATTCTTTCTTGGTTTAAAAAGTTACATTCCCGTAATCCATATTCTTGTTCCTTTTCTCTTGCCATGAAACTCTGGCTATTTTTCTGTTTCCTTAATCTTTGCCTTTCTCCATACATTGTAATAAAAGATTCTTTTTCTTTATTCTACAGTCACTGCCTGAAGATGAAGGCCAGACCAGGACACTCGACACAGTGAAGGAAATTGAGGTGGTCATATTCTTTATAAAAAATACTTAAATGGAGAATAAACTAAAAGACCCAAACAGTAAAGCTAAAGCTTTGTTTGAAAAGAGAAACTTTAGCCCTTTAACTGCGGGGACAGAAACCTGAAGATGTGAGATCAAGTAAAGACAGACACAGGTGTAGGTTGTGTTTGCACATGTCCTTTTCAGGGACAGGAGCCCAGAGTCATGTGCTTGGCGAGGGGCAAGAATGAAACAAATCTTAGGAATGGGGAAGACAGGGCTGCGAGGGCCAGTAGTGGCGGGCCACTTTGGATACTGACAGCTTTTCCACCACACCCTTTAGCCCGTGTGTCAGTAGAGAAACCAGGTGTTCGGATTGTTTGAGCTTCGTGTGTAATACCACAGCCTTACTGGAGCCATTAACTTTGGTTACTTATCTGATTTGACCTAGTCCTAAAAAGCAGGTTATAGAAACAAGTTATATGATTCCAGAATTCAAATGCCACCCTTTTTGGATTTACTTCTCCCATGTAATACTGACAGCCTGGCTTTGGGGCCTGGAGGAGACCCAGGAAGTCTCTGTGTACAAGGTCTCCTACAGGAGCGTAGGTGACCAGGCTGGGGGGGCTGACATGGCCTGTGAGCTGTGGGACAGGAGGCCTGGTCACAGTGACTGAAAGCTCTTCACAGCCTCAGCAGTCCTAGGCTATTGTCAGTCTTATATTTTGAGTTGCTGGCATGTGAAACAAATGATGCAGATTGTATAAAACACTCCATTGCCTTAGCGAGGATGGATTTATGGACACTTGCCAGGCTTTGGGAATGACATTTTTATACACATCAAATTATAACTGCAAAGTGAGCAGGTGGGATAACTGGGCTATAAACAGGCCATCTCACTGGTTTCTCATTCTAGCACTATCAGGGCTTAGCAAGCTCGACTCACTCTTTCCTTTTCCAAAGCAGGTTACAGAAATAGAGCCAGCGGGGCGGTTAGACTCCAGTGGTCAGGACAGGCTCACAGCCCTGGAAGCGGTAGCAAACTTTGGTGCTCCCATCCAAGTTTTTGACTCCGAAGGTGAGTGTCTCCAGGGGGTTTTGATGGGAGCTCTACCTGATAACAGCCATCAAGACTGACTGTCCCCTTAGTGCAGATAATGGAGCCATTCACCACTGACCAGGCTTCAGGGGCAGTACAGCACAGCACGCCTGTGGTGGGGTCTCGCTGAGGGGGCTAAACAGTAAATCCCAAAGCATGGGACTCAGTTTACCACTCAAGATGAAACACCAGGATGTGTTTGGGTTTTTTTAATGCTCACCCTAGGATACTTTTCCATTGTTTTTCCAAGAGAGTGGAAGTGGGAGAAAGAAACAAACATCGATGTGAGAGACACATTGACTGGTTGCCTCCCGCTCACACCCCTACTGGGGCTGGGGATCGAGCCTGCAGCTGGGGACATGCTCTTGGTTGTAATCGAACCTGGGACCCTTCAGTCCACAGGCCAATGCTCTAAGCATTGAGCCAAACCGGCCAGGTGTAATGTGTTCTTTGTCTCACCACAGAAGCTGAGGTGTTCCAGAGAAAACTGGACGAGACCACCAGATTGCTCCGGGAGCTCCAGGAAGCCCAGAACGAGCGCCTGAGCACCAGGCCCCCTCCCAACATGGTCTGTCTCCTGGGCCCCTCGTACAGAGAGATGCATCTTGGTAGGTTGCACCTCTGGCGCGAGGAGGGCTCAGAGTGACACTGAGTGTCGAGAAGGTGGACACTTCAATCTTTATACTTCTGTACTTGTTCTTTTAACTTTTATCTAAAGAAACCACATTTCAATACCTAGAATATTTTGATTTTCTTTTTCTAGCTGAACAGGTGACCAATAACCTTAAAGAACTTGCACAGCAAGTAACTCCGGGTGATGTCGTCAGCACTTATGGGGTTCGGAAAGCGATGGGCATTTCCATCCCCCACCCCGGTGTGGAAAGCAGCCTGGTGGATCTCACAGAAGGTGCGTGCCCCTGTTGAGGGCAACGGCCTTTGACAGGGTTTACCTTTGCATGTTTAGTGTGTGAACTACTTCTAGTTCTTTCCATGTCTCTACAGAATTGAAGGTTTTACACATTTGCAAAAAGAGCTACAGTGATCACAATAACGCACATAGCTTTAACCTGTACCTGTAAGGAAGGGCTGACAGCACCTCCCCTTCTGGACACTACCTTTCCACCAAAAGGGGAAAAAATGCTAAAGGAAGTATTTTTTTCTTTCAGATTTTGAAGAAGCTAAAAAGATTGATGTTGCTGAGTGTGAACCCGATGGGAGTTGAGGCTAACTGGTATTTGATTATATATTATGTACATATTTTTTCATTCTTAGTTTGGAAATGCTTTTCAGAAGATATTAAATATTTGTAAATTGTGTTTTTAATTAAACTTTGGAACAATTAAACTTTGGACTGGCCTTCTGTTGCATACCAAAGCTGACCCTGGGACTACGAACTGGGCGATACATATCAGCTCAGTGCCTATTTCATGACCATCCATTAAAGGAAACAAGTCCTCCAAATAACTGAAATCCCTCGTTTTTCCGCAGTCTAGTTTTGGTTAAACTAGAACCAAATTGTTCTTACCTGGTCACACCTGATGATTAAAAGTGGCCCCTGGGAGGAAGGCATATGGCTGGGCCTATTGCCACACGGAGCTTTAGAAAGTAGGGTGGAGCTGACTGGGACAGAGTTCTCAGGAGGCTGATCGTGCAGCTTCCTCCTGGCTCAGATGCAATCAGCAGTCACGGTCCTTGAACTTTAACCCTACTTTAGCTAAGATAAGTTCCTGAAGACCAAGAAAACAAAGTCAAGACATTCCGGTTTTCCTTATTGGTAATTTAATATATGAAAACCGAAACCAAGTAGGAACACTGGTACTTTATAAAAATGAAACACAACATTTTAAAACAAACACTGCAGATCTATAAATACTCAGTGTACAGAACAACCCCTAGCTATTTGAGTAGTTCTATACATTGACCTACTATGCGCACGTGCAGTGGGTAAAGGTTTTCCCCATTAGAAAGTTTCCTTAAGTTAAATCAGAGAACCTCGGGGGGACTTTTCACTAGAGTCACTGAGGCCACCTTAGTGGAAACTTAAGCAGGTCCTTAACCCATAGAAAGGTCAGTGTTAAAAAGAGACTTGTCACAGAACAAAATGACACCTGTGAAGGAATGACGTGGTAATTAGAAAACCGGTTTATAAAAATAACTGCAGGTGACTCTTATGGTCAGTTATATACTGTGATCATCGAAGATTAATCTCATCTGAGCACAGTGCTTTAATTGGAAATAAACATACCTTAATGGTAACCAATTATTTTTTAGACTCCCGATCAGAATCTCTGTTGCTGGAAGAAAAACGTAGCTTGAATATGGGAAAGTAGGAAATGCCCAGCTCAGGAGGCCCGCACACTGGTGTGCATCCGGGCGGCGGTCGGCCTGACTCTGGAAGAGCCTGCGGACAGCCTGCGCCGCCGTTTCTAAGGATAGGTTGGAGGCCAGCCCTTTTTATAAGAAGTTGGTGTGTGAAAAAGGCGGTTTAAGGAAGGCTCAGTCCCTTACAGCATCTCTGCCATACAGTTCCTTTACCCAGCAAGTGCTAGTGATCTGCTCATTCTGTGCCGGTCACGGGCCACACACCAGCGCTGCCACCAGCCCCCCAGCACCTGTGTGCAAGTGAGGGCAAGCCCCGCGAGACACAGCGTATCACAGCAGACTGCCCTGGCTACACACTGCTGAGGGACCAACTGGCAGCTGACCCTCAGCCCTCGGTGCCAGTCGTCCCACCTGCAACCCTGTCACCTCCTGAAGTCTCCTGTGTGCACGGTTCTCTGTAATCTCAGGGCCCGTGGGTGACTGTAGCTGAGAGTCCTGCTGTGCAGTGACATTCACCTGCATTAAGTCCTAGGGTGGCTCTGGTCATGGGGCAGTGCAGTCAGTTCAGAAAACGGAGCAGCAGGTTGGTGATCTCGCTGTGGAGCCTGCTTTGGCTTCGGAGTCTGTGTGAGTCGAAGCTCACAGACCTGTCTTTGCACTTGCCCTGATTCATCCGGTGAGAACAAGAGCATCCCTGCAACTGAGAGGGCCGGCTTCCCAGGGAAGGGGACCGCTCCACATGCCCTCGCTGAGTACGTGCTCCTAGGCTGGAGCTCCTCGGGGCACGTGGACTAAAGGACGGGAGGGTGCCAGAGGTGTCCATGCTCTCCAGACTCCATTCCTTCCTGTCCAGCATAAAAGATGTATTGCACTTGCAGGGGAGAGCTTGAAGGAGTCAGAGGAGAGCTGAGAAGTGGGTTGTGCCAAACTTCCTAGGCTTTTTGCTTATTGAACCGAACCTCCAAAGGCTGGAATCAAAGTAGTCTGACTCAGAGCCAAGGCCACACCACTCCTTGCCGCCTTGCTCCGGGCCACATTCCGCAGAACTGCGTCCCACAGCTGGGACGATCCCATAAGCTGACACTGGACAGCGGTCCTACTTACAGGCTGTGGTTAGAGAGGCAGAGAATATGCTGCAGAGAAGAGGTTTGTCTAGCGTCTGAGAAGTGTCAAAGGGATAAACCTTGTTAATAATGTATCCATTTAAAACAAACACGTGCCAGTGTCTACGCTGGTGTTTTCTTCTTCCTACTGTTTGAAACCATTTATCGACGTGGAACACACTTTCCAGCTGTTTACCAGAATGCCTGGGTGAGAAACAGAGAATCCCGTAGCTGGTCCACTGGGACGAAAGGCGTCCCCAACCCACCCTGACACCTGTCTTAGTCCTGTACCTAGAAACAGGTGTCGCTTGTGCAGCTCCCAGCCGTGAGCGGTGTGCGCGGTCACGCTCCAAGGCCTCCACGGCAGCCAGGACCTGAAGGGGCATCTAAGCTCCAGAGCCTCTTCCTGCTGCGTGGGCTGCGTTCCGACCCCGACGCCAACAGCGCACGCAGGTGCTGGCTGCCCCGCGTGGGGAGGCTCCGTGGTCGCCTCGCGCTGGGGGCTGGCGCATGTGTCTAAGGAGTCCTCTCACGCAAGCCCAAGGAAGCCACCCACTGCCATCTGTCAGGAGGTGCTGGTGGCCAAACCCTCAGAATGCCTGCGTGACCGGCACGGGCTGTCTCCCGTCGGCTCTTCAGGGAAGGAAGGCGGCCTCCGGCATGTTCTGCCCCTGCCAGCCTCCCTCAGTTCAGCCCGAGTCCTTGAAACTTGGCAGTGTCTGTGCAGACAAAGTAAGTCCTCAGTTCCCCTTTGCCTTTGACGTTGATCAGTCCTCGACATTCACAAGAGTAACCGAGGCCCTGGAGGATGGTGCACGTCTCCTCGGTCACCTGGGAAGGAAAGACAAGTCTGCAGAAGCCGGAGGAGCACCTGCGGAGGGACAGCGGGTGGAGGCCAGCCAGCAGGCAGCACATCCACTCCCCGGAGGACTTGATGGCTCGACTCCCAGCGATCGAGGCCAGGTCCCCTCACCCCGCGTAGGGCTTTCCTCCTTGGTCACCCTTTTCCCAGAGGGATTTTACCTGGATCTTCCCCAGTTCTCCAGTGCTTTCCATCCTGCTGGCAACATTGACCGTGTTTCCCCAGATATCGTACTGAGGCTTCCGTGCCCCAATCACCCCAGCAATCACGGGCCCGTGGTTTATGCCTAGAGAGAATGTCTGCAGTTGGCAGGTGGCAGAGGCCACGCCTCGGGCTTCGTCCCTCGGGGGAGGCCACAGAGCCCACCGCCAGCCCGGGGAGGGCCTGCGGAACAGGTAAAGGCAGGCTGGAGTGGTGCTTCCCCAGGCGGGCTCCGCAGGGCGCCCCAAGTCTGGGTGGCGCTCTGTTCTACATCTGCTGATCCCTCAACAGAGTCAACGGCCTGTTGGCTACCAGTGACCACTTAGGTAAGTAACTTGGTTCTCGGTGTATTTTAAGCTCACCTATTTACAGGTGGGGATCTGGGGCTCTCCATTTTCTGTAGGGATGTGTTATTAAAACTTTCAAACGTAACCGAGTCAGTGATGTGCAAGGAAAGAATAATTACCCACCCCTGGGGCTGTAAAATCAGAGGGCTCTCCAGCACCTTTCCCAGTAGGTGGGCCTGAGAGGGCCCACGGAGCCCCGCGCGCCCGCAGCCCTCACCGACGCGGAGGCGGAAGGAGTTGAAGGAGTGCCTGTTGATGCCGTCCAGCTTGCTCATCAGGGCCATGCTGAACTCCACCATGATGCCGATGTGGGCATGCTGCCGCTCCAGGTCCTGCGGACGAGCGCTGTCAGGGCCAGGGTGGGCCGTACCCCAGGGCGGGTCACACCCCGGGTGGGCCATACCCCAGGGCGGGTCACACCCGTCTTCCTGCCTTGACCAGGTTAGGTGGACAGGCCTGCGGACCCTGATCTGGGGCACCACATGGGCACGAGACCCACAGGAGGGTCTGGCGGCGCCAGAGGTGGGCCAGGGCTCCTGCAGAGGGCCCGGACCTGCCCCACACCGCCCCCTCCCTCACGGTCAGGGCATGGAGGTGCCCCGTTAGGTGAGGGGTCTGGGACTGTTGAACTTCACCTCATGGGGCTGGGACCGAGGCCACCGGAGTGGCCGAGTACCTGGTTCTCATGCCCCGAGGGGGCGCTGAGTCCGGCAGCTGCCATGTACGTGCTGCCAATCGTCTTGATCTTCTCCACGCTGCTGAACTTGGGCTTTAACAGCAGCTGCAGGACAGGGAGGCAGGGCATTCGGCGGCCGCAGCTGGCCTGTCCCCGTTGGGAGGGTGTGGGGGGCTGCCGCCCGCCCGCCGCTTCTGACGCAGACGTTTCTCACCTGGGCCCTGCCCGCTGAGCTCACACTACATACGGGTGGGTTCTCCCCCTGCTCCCCCTACTGCCCTGGCACTGCCCGTCTCCCTGCCCTTCCGGTCGTGTCTGGTCTCTGGCTCTTGCCAAGGAGCAAGCAGCCAGCTCTCCAGCAGCATCCACAGGAATGTCGACTGTGTTTCCAGCTCCGTCAGGCCCAAGCCCACTGACTGCCCCAGGTTGGTGGCGTGGGCTCAGCTGGAAGTTACCCTCCACAGGGCCTGCATCTAATCTTAGCCAGCTGCCCGGCACCGGGAGGACGGGAAGACGGAAATGCTTGCATAAAGCAAAGAAAAAGGCACATTTGCACCTTTTATAACGTGTGATGTCCTCTCCACAGGGAGCTGGCACGTTTGTTAATCGGGGCACAGGCCTGTGCCACCGCCCACGGCCCACCGCCCACCGCCCAGCCCAAGCCCCACCTCGTCAAAGTCGGCGATGATCTCGTTCAGCAGGCGCAGGCACTCCAGCCCCTCCTTGTTGACGTCGCACTCGGTGTAGAACACTTTGAACTCCGGCACAGAGGCGAACATGACACAGACGCAGTCGTAGGACTGATGGTACCAGTCCTGGGGTGGGAGGAGGGGAGAAATGGGCCTGTGGCCACCCACCCAGCGCCTCCCCTCAGAGCCGGAGCAGCGGGAAGCAGCCTGAGCAGGGGACCCCTGGTGCTGCAGACGTTCCTGGGGGAAGGGGGGCTGGGTTGCGTCCCCAACCTGTCTGCACAGGAGGGGGGGGGGCGTTTAAAATGCAGGATTCTGGTTGGTTGGGGAGGGACAGGCTCAGGTTGTTTTTTTGCTCCTAAATCCCCTGAGTCTGCAGAGCCAGCTGAGAGCTCCCAGGGTACAGGTCACAGTCAGGGCACAGGCTCCTATCTGTGACACCGCAGCACGGAACTGGTGGAAACACATTTGTCCATCACAGACTGGCCACCATCCTGCCAGCAAGCACTGCGGGCCCCACCTTACAGGTGTAAAACCAAAGCCCAGGAGTAAGGCAGCCTGTCCACCCAGCCTGCGCCCGAGCCTGTGTCCCCGCAGCAGCAGCTCACCGTCCGGGTGCGCGGGGAGGCAGGACCCACGGAAAGTGCTTTGGCTATCAGCGCTCACTCCGCAGGCGTCAGGCACCGTCCGCTCTCCACCCTGAACACCCGGCCTGCTTGCCTGGTCTCCGCTCTCCACCCTGAACACCCGGCCTGCTTGCCTGGTCTCCGCTCTCCACCCTGAACACCCGGCCTGCTTGCCTGGTCTCCGCTCTCCACCCTGAACACCCGGCCTGCTTGCCTGGTCTCCGCTCTCCACCCTGAACACCCGGCCTGCTTGCCTGGTCTCCGCTCTCCACCCTGAACGCCGGCCTGCTTGCCTGGTCTAGCTTGTCCCCGATGAAATGGGCGGCCACGTGGGCCGGCAGCACATTTTCCAGGAGCAGGCGATTCACGCTCTCCATGGTCTCAAACTCCTCGTGTTCCTTCTTGAATTTCTTCTTCCACAGGCAGTCCAGGCGGCAGTAATAGTCAATCTACAGGCGGCACAGCAGTGTCCTGGCCCCGTGAGCGAGGGGCACGGCCACCAGCGGCCGGGGGCCCACCTGTAACCCTGCCCATCGGCACTGCCCACCCTGCGCCCGCGGCAAACGCCTCCCTTATGTGGCGTCACCTTCTGTTGGGACTAGGGACACTGTCTTGGGACCCCGACCAGGGCTTTCCCACGGGACAGTCTGCCCCAAATCTGAGGCAGCCCAGCCCCACCCGTCCCCTCCAGTGGAGGCCAGGTCGGCCCAGCTGGCCTGGGGATGCGGTGGTCGCTTCCGGGTCTCACCTGTCTGGAGAGCATGACAAGGGTGGCGTAGAACAGAACCAGGTAGAAGCTGATCATAGTCTTCAGATCCCTCCACGAACAGGCCAGGGGGCTGCTGGATATGAAGGGGGAGGGTGGGGGTCGTTTCCAGCTCCCACCCAGCCCCCAAACGCTGGGGGTGGCGTGGGGCCCAGACTCACTCAAGGCTGCCCAGGGAAGAGCCACCGAGACAGGCTGCCTGCCCTCAGCGCACAGTTCTCATGGTGTAGACAGTAAACAAGACAGAAGAGAACTTCAGGTAGAGAAAAGAGGTGTCGGGAAAGGTTGGCGGAGGGGGGGAGGCCCCACTGAGGTGGCACCTGAGCTCCCGCCTAGATAACAAGGGAGAGCCACACAGAAAGCCCCAGGCAGTGAGGCCGCAGCGAGGGAGCCAGTGCTCATGGGCCAGGGGCTCAGGGCGTGGGCCTGGCAGTTGGCAGGTACGAGCCAGACCAGCAGGGGCAGGTTTGTCTTGGGTCCCCACGTTACAGCCTTTTAGTGCAGGGGGAGCCAGGCCCCTCTTCTCAACCCACCTGGGGCCGGAGCCTCCAGAACCACACACACATCAGCCCTTCCTGGGTGACAGGTGTCACCCGCCTGTCTAGGAACAGAGCAGGGCTCTGGCTGAAGCCTCCTCACCACGCCCAGACTGGCCTAAAGACAGGACAGCCCAGGCGGCCTCGGAGAGACGAGGGGCGCTCCCCGGAGAACCCCCCGGTGAGTCACACTCGGCTGCTCCCAAGAGCGCAGACCTGGAGCCCCTCGCTTCCCATTGTGGAGTGGAAACCACGTGGTCCCCCTGGCCGGTGTCCCACCAGACGGGGCTCCGTCTGAATGACAAGGAAACAAAGGAGCTACAATGGGCCACAGTCAGAAAGGGCAGTGGGATCCGGGGCCCACCTGAGGGTGGCGTTGGTCTTGGTGAGGTTGCCCAGGCCGAGGCCGCAGCAGTCCCACTGCGAGCACTGGGAGATGTTGAAGAGCACCAGGTAGGCCACCAAGGCCACGGTCAGCAGCACAACTTTCAGCTCCAGGCTCATCCTCAGGAAGACAGAGCAGGCGATGAAGGCCAGGATGCAGCTGCAGGTGTAATACTGGGGAGACGAGGTGCTGGTCACCCCCCAGTCTCCTGTCTCCAAGAGGCACCTCCTGGACCAGCCGGCACCAAAGGCAGGGAGGCCCCTAGCACTTCAGGGACTCGGCAGACAGGCAGCATGTCCTCAGCATCCCCCTCTTGCCTTCTTCACCTCCCTTCTTAAGGAGCAGGCAACGGAATCCCTAACTTGCTGTTACATTGTTTTTACTGTAACTACTTCCACTCAGGGTAAGTAAACTCACTTAGAGGAAAATAATGTAAAAGAAACGCTGCTGGGTGCAGACGCGGGGCGGGCAGGGGGTGCGCGCCCCCGAACAGCCTGCCTGCCTTGAGTCTGCCATGAGCTCGCGCTTCCCTGGGTGCATCTCTGCCTACAGAACCCTCCTGCTGGAGATCAGGCCATGGCTTCCCACTGCCCCGGAATAAAGACCAAACCCTCCTCCCTGGCATGCACGCCCCACCCTGAGCTAGATCAAACCTGCCACTGGCCACCACCCCTGCCCATGACGCAGCCACTGAAACCTGCTCCCACCACGTGCCTCTGCTCTTCCTCACCATCCCTCCCCGGCCCCCTCCCTGACCAGCCTGCCCTTTAGAGAACAGCTCACAACATGCCGTCCCCTGAAGTCCCACAGGCTGCATCCTGCCCTGGGGCTTCCCGTGTCAGCCTGCCTGGGGCCCCGTCCCAGCTGCACGACCTATCGCAACCTCCCCGAGCCCACTTCCCGGTCAGCGACATGGAGATCCTAATGGCCTGCTGCAGAGTGAGGGGTCCGACACATGCATTAGCGTGGGTGCTCCCACCTGCACCCCTGGGGCCAAGCTCGTCAACACCCCGATCCCTGTGGTCTCCAACTCCACCCCATGTGGGCCTGCTTTCTCCACCTGTCCTGGGAGAGGCTGGGCTCTGCTCTGCCACACACCGGGGCCTGGGGGACTCAGGGCCCAGGCCAGGGCCGGCACACTCACCGGGAGGAGCTCGCATGGGGTTCTCTCCCTGCCACTCACGGCCCTCAGGCTTGTCTGGTTCCCAGAAGGTGGCCCCAGGACTGGGGAAGGCAGCAACAGCTACAGAGAAGACAGGTGCTCAGGGGCCTGGGGCTCCAGAGCCTGCCAGGGCCAAGCAGCGCTGGGCCCAAGGCCTCCCAAGCATCACAGGCGTGTCCCGCCAGGCCCAGCTCTAAGCCCGCCCAGAGCCACTGTCAGAAGCCACCAGCTTCACAGGGGGGCGAAGGGTGTAAAAGACGGACACATGGGCACCATCCCAGAGCGTGAGGCTGGCATGGGCTGGGGAGAAGCCGGGATCAGCACTTCCAATGAGCCGCCTTCTCCACAAGTGATGCTGAGGGAGGTGGTCAGAGTCTAGAGTGTCAGGGGCATGGAGGTGGGGACAGACCCTGGCTAGATGTGGGACCTGGGAGGACTGGCAGGAACAAGTGAGGTCTGTGACACGGAGCGCGTGCGCACGGCCCGAGAGGCAGGGGCTCAGCGTCTTCCCAGCTTGTGCCCAGGAGGAGTCTGCAAGGGGGTGAGAAGGGCCTCCTGGGTGGGGGAGGCGTCAGGACACTGTGCTTCAGGACACCTACTGTGGGGCTGGCCACGTGTACTCTCTGGGGCCCCAAACACAGAAAGTGAAGGCTGAGGAGCTCTCAAGGTCACAGAACCTCCCAGGCCCGGCCTCGGGGCTGTGGAGAGGGTTTCTCCATGTGTAGCTTTTAGGCAACAAGATTACATGAGTCTAGAATCTATAGGTTCCCAGGGTCATAACTGGCTCCCTCCACCCAAGAGGCAGACACAAAGGTCCTCACCAGGGCCCACCTTCCTCCCCTGTCCCCCATGAACCCACCAGGTTGGCGATGGCGACGGTGAGCAGGCTGCCAACGGTCAGGATGGCCAGGGACAAGCGCAGCAGCGGGTGAGTCTCCACCCTCTTGGAGATAGCCCGGAGCATCCCCCAGGCTGGGCAGCACCTCTGTGGAACCACGGGGTCCGGTCACCCAGCTCCAGCCCCGGGCAGGAGGGGAAACTGCCTGAGGCCTTGGCAGGGGGAAGCCCACAGCCAGAGAGTCTGGCAGACATGAGAACCCCTGGGAAATGGGCCAGGGAGAGTCGGGGGGTGCTGTGCCCAGAGCTCAGTACACATGTGGAGCACAGACAGAAGGAACGTGGCCACCCTTGGGGCCGTGGACAGCTCCAGCCCCTTGGGACCACTAGCAGGCCAGGGAAAGCGGAATTCTCAGAAGTATCAGGAACACTCAGGGACTGTCCTCGAGACAGGAGGGTCCAGGGGCAGAGCCCACCAGGGAGGGTCCAGGGGGCAGGGGCTCACACCTCCATAGCCCCAGCACCCGTGGGGCCCAAACGGGTGCTTAGTAGGGTCCTCCTCACTCACCAAGAACTCATCAGCAAAGCACAGGCCCAGCACCAGCCCCAGCACACAGGCCACCAGCCCAAAGGATACCCCCAGAGCCGCCGTCCTGGAGAGGAGGGACAAACCCAAGTTCTGGCTACCATCTGCTCAGGGCTAAGTCACAGACATGCTCCTCCCTCCCAGTACCCGAGTTCTCAGGTGCACGGTCACCCTCTGCCCCCTCCCAAACTGCTATTCTGCACTCAGCAAAGGGGCCCTCAGAAAACCGTGGCCCAGCTGCCCCATGAACAGCACACAGGCCTGGCCAAACTCGAAGGCCGAGACCAAGCTCATGTCCCCCTTCCTGGACCAAGCACATAAGAAAGGAGTGACTACGCAGCCTGGGGACTTGGTCTGGTTCAGAAGTTGCATGTAAATGTGTTCCCTATCTTGTCTTTAGTAACTATATCCTAAATCCCAACACTCTGCACTGCGGCCTAACCACCCCTCCAGAACCAACAAGCAGCTGACCTTCCTCCCTCTGTTACCTCACACCCCCTCCCTGCCCCCACCAGAGGGTCTTGAGGCAGAAACATGCATCCCACCCTCTGAGCATCAGTTTCCCACAGCTGAGAGGGAGAAAAGGGTGGGGCAAACACTGCAGGCAGGAGTCCCACACTGAAATGCCCACAGCCTTGCGGATAACAGGTGACTTCAAAGGTGAGAGGCATGTGGGAGTCGGGAGGCCTGTGGCTCAAACTCAAGGGAGTAGCACATTCAATCAAAACAGAAACTAAGTGCCGGTAACTCCAGGTGTGGGGGAAGTCACGGCGGATCCAGTTTCTGGGACTCCGAGACCTAATGTTGCTGAACTCTTAAAGGCCAGCCCCTCCTGCCGGCCACCCCTCCCCCTACCTGACCCCAGTGGGCTTGACCATCCTGCCCACCCCCACTGACCTGGGCATCAGCAGGACGTGGACAAGCAGGATGCAGATAAAGACGAGACTGGCACAGGCGAAGTAGTGGCGGGCCCGGGGGATGGGCATCAGGCGGTACTGGGGGCGGGTGACAGAGACCGTGAGGGTGGGACAGCTGAGGCCCCACCTGCAGGGCCACTTGCTCTGACCCTCCTCTGGCCAGCTCGTTAGTCACCTTAAAAAGGCTTTACACCTCCTTGAGTTGCAGGTGATGAGCCAACAACGCTGTTTCCCATTTTGGGTTTAGAGGAGACACTGCCCCTCCCACACCCTGCCCAGGTCTCCCACTTTATTTCCAACATCCCTGAAAAGCCCAGGGCCCAAGTCTGCAGCCAGGAACCAAATCTGAGCTCCGGGGCTGCTGCGACTGATTTGGGGCGGTGGGTCTGTCCTCACCCCAAACAGAGGAGCAGGGCTCGGCTGAGCCCTGAGCTGTCAGACGGGGACCCCATGCTGCGTGTCCCTCCACACCCGGCACCCCTCGCAGGGCCTCAGCCCACAAGGGCTCCCTCCTGGTGCAAATGAGCAAACGGAGCTCAGAGAGCCTGCCCAAGTCACAGCCCAGGGAGGCCCGCCAGGCAGGTTTCCTGGTGACCACACCTGCCTCCGGGCCCCAAGCTCCCCACCCAGGAACCCGCCGACTCAGGGAGCCCAGCTAGAGGCGGCCCCCAATCCTGGAGGCCAAGGCAGGAGAGAGGGGGCTGGGCCGGCACGAGAGCCCTGCAGTCTTGGCCTCCCCTGAGGCCAAGACACCCCGAAACCTCGAAGAGTCTGTGGGATGGATGATGCTGCCCACACTGGCCACCGTGTGGGGGTTAAATGATACGATGTGGGTGCCAGAACCCAGTAGGCGCTCAACAAACAAGTAAGTGGTCACTAACGGCACCGAAGCACGTTGCTGCAGCAGCCAAGCCTACTGGGGGGCCTCCACGCGGACACTAAGCTGGGGCTTCTCCCGACTACACGGTCAGCTCGAGGCTGCACGGGGCCCTCAGCCGAGCAGTCTCCCAAACCCAAGTGGGTGAGTCACAAATGTGGGCACACTGGGTACAGGGGTGAGGCCAGCATGTTGAGCCTCTGCACCCCACAACCGCCAGCTGGAGCAATTCCCCACCACCTCCCTGAACAGATCCGGGCAAGCAGCTGCCCCCTGGCCCGTGCGCCCCACCCAGCCCAGGCCTCGGGGCCCCTTCCTGGGGCTGCCCAGGGCCCTCACCTCTCGCTCGAAGCCCTTCTCCAGGAAGATGGACCCAAAGGTGTAAAAATCATCAGACTTGGAGCAGCAGGGCCTGTGGGGTGGCAGGTACAGGCAGTGAGATGCGGGGAGCAGGAGGGGGCCGACCCTGGGGGAGAGGAGAGAGGGGGAGGGAAGAGGGAGGGGGGCAGGGCCCCACTCTCAGGAGGCAGCACTAGGGAGGAGAGGGACATGACGAGCTGGGTCGCTGGTGGGTCTGGCCACGTGGGGGCCCCAGTGGAGGGAGCAGGGCAAGCGGAGGTCAAGGACCCTCACCTCGTGGAGCTGAGCCCCTCGATGGCGGACAGCATCTCGTCATCATAGGAGTCGTCCTCCGACCGCCCCTTGGGGGGTGCACTTCTGGAATCAGACACCCACAAAGGCATCATCCCAGGGTCCCGCATCCACTGGCGCAGAGGCAGGGGTGTGGAGCCTCAAGCCAGATGGCAAAAGGACAGGCAGATCCCGCTGAGGCCCAGAGAGGGCAAGTGACAGCCTGGCATGGCCCAGCTGGCCAGCAAGAAACAGAGTAAGGCCCCAGCTCCCACTCCAAGGCCTCTTCCTCTAGAGCCACAGGGTTCCCTCATGCCACCCCACTGAGCCTGCTACCCAATGGGCACACAACCAACAATCGTTCAGTTCTGTTCCAGAAACTCTGACCCCAGCCACGGCAAACTCTATGGTCAGGGCTGGGCCTCACAGACCTGCCCTCCTTGGCAGAGGCTGGTCAGGGCAGCCTGCCTGGAGGAGGTGACTAGTGCAGGACTTCGTCAGAAAGGAAGGCCACATTTTGCCAGGGGAGGGGACAGCATTCCTACCTGTCAGGGGTCCGTTGGCGCCGCAGGGGGATGGCCTGGAAGGGAGGAGAAGAGACTGTTACTCTCCAGAACGCAGGGCCGAAAGTCCATCAGGGGTCTGGGTCTGTTATCTCGGATACGTGGGCAGGGTGTTGAGGCATCCTAGCCACAGACACCTTGAACCAAGGCTGAACTTGTTGGGGAACAAGGAGGATGGGGGTATCCTCACCCCCCAGAGCACTCTCCACACCCCATCATGTCCCCAGGAGGGACACAGGGCAGACATGACCCATTTCACAGATGGAGAAAGTGAGGTCGGCTGAAAGAACCCTTTAGCACAGGCTCTGCTGCCCCCTTTGAAGGGCATCCCAGTCCCCAGCTCCCTGGGAGGATGGGTCCTACCTTGGGCCTCCGGCTGCTGGGGACAGGGGTCTCGTTGCTGCTCACACTCTCTCGGTGGTTGAGGTGGGCGAAGGGCCGCGCAGCCCCCCAGGACTCCAGGTAGCGGGTCATGCGCAAGGACGCCCGCAGCTTCAGGGCCGCATCCACCTTGGGCTTGGGGAGGTGCTGGCTGGGTGGAGGCGGCTGCTGGCTCTGCAGGCAGACACAGGAATGGCTTGTCCCACCCTCGCCTTCAGCCCCCGGAACACAATGCTGCCCAGAGCAAGGCCCATCTGGCCAAAACGGAAAATGGCAAAAAGACTCCTGGGTTTGCAGTGCTCAGGGCCTGGCTGAGGCCCAGTGCACTTCTTGGCTGGGCTAAAGGGGTGGCCCCAATTTGGGGACCAGGCCTCCCCATTCCAGGAAGTACCATGCACAGCCCCTCACACCCTTCTCCACCTCCCTAGGGACAGAAATGGATGCTGGTCATAAGCGCTTAGGGACCAGATACTGTCCTTGGGGCCTGAAAGCCCAATGGCCCCACCCCATGAAAGCACCTGGGGAGACGGCCCCAGGGAAGCCACAGGCATCCAGCTCTGCCCTCCTGCATGTGGCTGACATGGGTCCTTCCTGTGTGGATCAGCCAAGAGGAAGAGGGGTGCTGGCCACCACACAGAGAGGCGACCCACCAAGGGGCCGGCCCCCACCCCGAGGCACCATTCTAGGGATTTCCACTTGTGTGGCCCTCAAACCACAGCGCAGGTCCATTACTTGCCACGTGCCTGCTGTAGCCATGCCAAGGATGCGGCAGCTTAGCCAGGCCCTGAATGAGGGCCCACCCCCTACAAACAACACTTAGACCTCCCCCCTGGGGAGGCCAGGGAGGAATGAAGAGAAGGAAAGATGACAAAGACCCCCTAGGCCACCAGAAGCAAGCCTGGGCCATCTTGAGGCCTCTTGAGTCCCCCTTACCCCCTGACATTACTGCCCTCCAGGAGTCCCCATCTCCTTGGGTCCCCACAAACACCTACAGCCACGAACACTCGCGAAGCCACAGGGGCAGCTTCCCTGAAAACTTTTCACCTCCTTTTGGGACAGAGGCATTTCTAAGCCCTGAGAGGCGTCTGTCTGCCTGGCCAGAGGGAATGACGTGGAATCTGGCCACCGGGAGAGTCCCAGGGTCCCAGAATGCACTGAGCCCTTCGCTGAGCACCTGCCCTGGGGTGGGAGAGGTCAAATCTTCGTCACCCTCCCGTCAGACATCCCTGCGGCGGGAACTCAAGGAATCACATATCCGCTCTGGAGGGGCGAGCTGGCCGCCAAGAATGCGCAGAAGGCTTTCCACAACACACCCTCCGCGCCTTTTGCATTTCCAACTGAGAATGACTGAGATTACACTAAGGTGGGTGGGAGGCAGGGGCCGGTTAAATCCTGCCTGAGACACTCTCACGGAGCACTTCGGGCTCCCACGCCATCAGCAGGCCGAGGTGGGGGAGGGGCTGGGAAAGGGGGCAGAGGCGGGGGGGGGGCTCTCAGGCAGTCGGGCCAGTGCGAGGACGGCCAAGGCCAGAGCGAAAGGGAGCTCGGCCTGCGTGGCCGACATTCTTGAGCGAGTCCCAAGGATGATTCACAAGCAGCTACAGGACGAGTGCCTCCGGGGGCGGAAGAATGGCCTGTGCAGCGGGCGGGGGCAGGCTGGCAGCAGCCCAAGGGCCCCCACCACAGGGTCCTGAGGAGAGCGGGGGCATCGCTGACCGGGCCGACACCGCCGGTCAGAGTCCAGGACACATGAAGGCCCGGCCCGTGGCCCAGTGGCCCCTGGCCATTCCCTGCTTTCCTGAGTCTCATCCAAAGTGTGCTTTTAAAATATGTCTTTTGAAAATCCGGGAGATTAGTGACAACCACGTGGAAAATAAACTCCCAGTGACTTATCTCCAGGGTGTTTGTGACACGCCCGGGGCGCGGTGAGTGCTTCGCCCGGATTAGCGCTTTCTCCTTGTGAGGCAGGCACCGCTGTTACTCCATTTCACAGAAAAGAACACTAAGGCCCAGGGAGGCTGGTACTTGGGGCCTAGACCATACCCAGTGACGGGGAGCTCACTCCCACCCAGGCAGGCTCGCCCCGCTCTCCCTCCCCGGCCGTCCCCCGCCCCGCACCCGAGCCCTCATACCCGGGGGTCGATGACCAGGTAGGTGCGGATGTTCATCTCTTTCAGGTAGGGGTCCCGCTGCTGACCGTGCCCGTCCTCCACCTCATACGCCTTGTCCAGGTGCTTCAGCGTGGCCTCTGTGATATGCACACGGCTGCGGAAGACCCAGGTCAGGCAACGCAGCCCAGAGAGGGCTGGCGCCCCCCCGAGAACGCACAGCAGCCCGAGCCAAGGACGAGCCCCAGCGCTCCCCGCACTGCGCGGTCTCTGACCCTCTGGCCCCCGACGCTCCAGCCCAGAGCCGGCGCCTGGCCTCTGAGCCCCGAGTCCGGCTGCTTCTCACCCGGGGACTCCGGCCGCCTCCATCCTGTTGGCGAGGGACACGTCATGGGACCACACGTCGTACTGCCACTTGCGCAGCCCAATGACGCCACACAGCACGTTCCCCGAGTGTATGCCCACGCGCATGCTGATGTCCACGCCCGTGGCCTCCCGCACCTGCCTGGGGACAGCAACCGGGTCACCTCGCCCCAGCCAGCGCTGCTGTGGGGCCCTCGACCCTAGGGCAGGCCCGGGGTCCCCCATGGGGTATGGCACGGGTGGGGCAGAGTCGGGAGGGGCAGGAACAGGGCCGGCCCAGCTCACGGGAGAGTGTTCTCAGCCTGGCGGGGCTGAGATCACCTCCTGCTGCTGTGAGCCTGTCCTCAGAGAAAGGGAGCCAGCTGCCCCCACACCCCCATCCCCGCTCTGAGAGCCTGGCACTCAGAGGCCCAGTGGGAGGGACCCAAAACAGACGGCTGAGTGATCCAGGATAGCTGCCTGCACCTGAGCCTCAGTTTCCTCATCTGAAAAGTGGGGACAATGTATTCCCCTGGGAAGCAGAAGGGGCCCATTGTAAGGACAGGCCCCAGTGCCCCAGACCTGCCCATGGTACCTACTTAATGGCCTCACACATGTCCAGCCCCATCTTCACGCAGTTCCGGGCATGGGTGGGCAGGGACACGGGCAAGCCCGACACACAGTAGTAGCAGTCACCCAGGATCTTGATGCGCATGCACTCATTGGCCTGTGGGCCAAGGGAGAGGCTGGTCAGCAGGGGACCAGCGTCACACCCAGCAAGCCACCTCCCCCACATCCTTCACGGTAAACCAGGCTCTGTCCCGGTTAGGGGCTTTCTCCTGGGGTACCAGCCACCAATAGCTGCTTCTGGGCCTGGTGAAAGAACTGGGGACATGGGCTCTCCAGGGGGAACTCCAAGCATTGGTGGCGAAAACAAGTGTTACTAAGGGTGGTCACCTGAATGCCCCTGGAGGCGCTCCCTTTGTTTCATTCATCCATGCAATGTTTGAGCACCTACTGAGTGCCCTAACCAGGCACTGGGGCACAGCAGTGAACAAAGACAAAAATCCCTACTGTGTGGAGTTTAAACACTGGTGCAGGAGTGGACACTACACTAGATAAAATCTTACACACTCAACAGTAATAAGCACTAAGGAGAAAAATGGGGCATTGGGAGGAGAGAGGAAGTTCCCAGGAGGCCAGAAAACGCCTTTCAGAGAAGAAATGTTTCAGCAAAGACCTAAGAAACCGAGGGAGCAAGCCACGCTAGTGTCTGGAGGAAGAATTCCAGGCTACAGAAGTGGCATGCACAAAGGCCCTGAGGCCAGAAAGCTGAGGCAGCACAGCAGTCAGTATGGCTGAAGTGGATGGAGCAGGGGAGATAAAGACAGAGAGGTGGCACAAGCTAAGGGGCCAGCAGGTGTCAAAGTCAAGAAATGGCTGTATTGCTAGGGCTGCAGGGTTTGAGGTGTGGGGAGAGCAGAGAGGAAATGTGGGGTGACGGAGGCTGGAATCACACAGGAAAATGCCTTTGGGGGGGAGAGGAGGCCCAGGCCAGCTGTCTGAGGTTCCATCTGAGGTGCTTCTGTGGCCACTACACCCTCCGTAAGCCCTCAGCAAAGGTGGCCACATGCACCAAGGCCTTGGGGCGGGGTTTCGGGGAACGTGAAGAAGGAGCTACATGCTGGCCTCCCTCCCCTCCCCAACCCCCTATGGAGGCCTCAGCAAGCAGCCTTGCCCCTGACTTCTGGTGGGTTGGGGGGGCGGGGCTGGTGGGCTGACTCCTTCATGGTCCCAAAGGGCTGGCTACCTCCTGGCACCAAGGAAGCCTCTCTTTCCAAGTCTAGTGCCTGCTCCCACCCATGCCTGCCAGGCCTGGGCGCAGCAGCCCATTGTCAGTGACCAGGCAGGGCAGCTCCCTCTTCGGGCCCCTGTACCTGCCCTGCCTTCCTGAGCAGTCCCTGTTCTAAACGTCCTCCAGATGACCCAGTGCGAGTGTGGGCCAGCTGCTTCCATTTAGAGCTGGCCTGGCCGGGGGACACAAGGACAGTGGCTTTCCTAGAAAGTCACAAGAAGTCTGGAGAGGGCCCAGACAGCTGACACAGGTCAGGGCTCCAGCCGCCCTCCCCTTGCCTGGGGCCAGGCACAGGCCTGCCCTCTGGACCCAGCCCTCTGTCAGGGATTCAGACCTCCACAGACACAGCTGCTCCTGCAGCCGGCTGACAGGCCCGCCGTCTTTGACACAAACGGGGAAGTCGTGTGAGCGTGTTGGGGGCAGTGGGTGCCTGAGCCCAGGTGCAATGTGACACCGCAGTGAGCAGGCCCTCTCTCTCAGGAGTCATCGTTCTGGAAGCTGCTTCCAGAAGGCAGGACAGAAGGCTGGGCCAGCCCTGTCTGACTCTGCCCATCGCTCAACTAGGAGGCTGGCACCTGCCACAGCCTTCCTGTCCCCACCTGTAAAATGGGGCTGCCTCCCACCAAGTTCTAGACTATTGGTTCTCTGCACATGAAGTCACCTGGGAGGCTCTTAAAAACTCATGGCTGTGGACATGGGTATTGCTTTAAGCTTTCCACATGATTCAAATATGTAGCCAGGATAGAGAGGACCCTGCCGTAAATCTTACATTTGGGTCTCCACTTCCTGGCCACCCCTTCCAGGAAAGCTGCCTTGACCACCTGAGTCTGGGCTCAGCGTTCCCCAGTCCTACCCCCCTGCAGCCCTCTCCAAACCATATGGCATGTAGGCCAGGAACAACTTGACAAGCCCCAGGCCACATACAAGCTCAGGGCTGCCACTCAGCAGGGCTTGGGGCCATTATACACATTAATAAATACTGAGGCTCCTCCCTCTAAACACATGTACCCCCTGGGCTGGTCCTGCTCACATAGACAAGATAGTGAAATCCCAGTTCAGTGTGATCTGGTCTCCAGACCTCTTTCCCACTAGCTGTATCCTGGAGACACTCTTTGCCCAATGACCTCTCCTGCTTGGCACATGCTATGCTCTCCAGGGCCCTAGGTCAAGTTCCACTCCTCACCTCAGCCCTCCAGTCCTTGCATGTCTAACCCCATGATCTTGACCCCTTCACACTGTCCCATTCACACAGAGCCACTTTCCTCCCATGGGTACACAGAACTTTCTACTCCAAGCTTTCACATATGCTGTTCCCTCTGCCCAAAACACTGTTCCCTGTCCTCTTCAGGTCTCTTTTTTTGGTTTCTCAAACTTTAACATACACATGATTCACCTGGGATATTGTCAAAAGGCAGATCTGAATAGGCCTGGCATTCCAGTCCTCCCAAACTCCCAGGTGAGGCCAAGGCTGCCAGCCTTGTATAGTGAAGATGGTGCCATCTCCTCCTCCAGGCAGCCTTCCAGAGCCCCTGTCTTAGCTCCCGAGCCCCTGTGCATCCCCCCACTATATACTGTCACTCACCCCACCGGCCTCACATTCTGAGGGGCAGAATTCTAGCAGCCTTGGCCACCACTCAACCTCCACTTCTACCATGAGGTGCTCGAAAGCATTTGCTGACTGAAGGTGAAAATTCAGCCAAGGCCTCCCGCACCCATCTCACCACAGCACTGGGCACAGGACACTGTGGATGGGACAAGAAGGGGCTCCTGACTTTCCCATCAGCGGAGGGGAGGGCGGCACAGGCCAGAGGGCTTACCTTGGCGATCTGGTCAAACTTTCCGAAGAGCTCGTTCAGCATCACCACCAGCTCTTTGGGGGAGCAGTCGCTGGCCAGCCGAGTGAAGCCCACAATGTCAGCGTAGAGAATGCTGGGGGTGGGGTGGGGCCAGTGGGAGGGTCAGAGCCAGCCCCATGGAAGATGGGACTGCAGGGACATGAGGACCAGCCAGAGGCCCTGTCATCCCTGCTACTCAACAGCCTCCACAGGGATGGAAGGGAAGCTCCGGCCATAAAGCTGAAGTGAAATCCCAGAGGCTTCACATTAGAGCAAACCCCAGAGTATGCAGGGGCCCCTCAGACCCCACCCCAGCCCAGCCCCGCTGCAGGTGACAGAATGGTGCTCTTACAGCCGGGTGCTCTGGCACCTGGGGACTTCCTTCTCCTTCCCTACACGTGGATTTTCACCTTTGCACAGACTTCAGAACTGAAGCCCCTCCTAAGATGTGACTCCATCCTATCCTTGTAGGACTCCCGTTCTACAGATGAGCAAACTGAGGCTCAGGGAGATGAAAACTGCCTGGGAAGCCTGGCTGACATTTGTACCAGACCTCCCAGCTCTAAAGTCTGAGTACTGGGCTGCCACAGCCAGACAAGAGGCAGGGAGGCCTCCCTGGGAGACACCACGCGCACAGGCCCAGCAGCCTGCCCACCTGACATTCTGGTGTCGCTTGACGTAGAGGCTGTGGAAGTTGTTGTCAGGCATGTAGCGACGGTCCCCACATTCCTTAAGTCGTTCAATTATGGTCAACTTCATGCCCATGGAGATGTGAGCTGGGAGCACTGATAGCAGTAAGTTCTCCTGGGTACCAGGGGGATAGGCACAGGGACAGGCAGGGGGACATCAGGTCCCAGGCTTAACCTACACATCTCTTCTTTCTGCTCTGCCCATCACACCCTCCACCTCTGCTGGCCTACGTCCTGCCACCAACCCAGCTGCGCACACATCCTCCCGTGTCCACAGTAGTCCCCGGGGTTATGCTTGCATGGGTGTCCGGCCAAGCACCCCATTCACACGCCACTCTAGGGGCGCCTGATGTCCAGAGAAAGGACACTGGGCGTGGGACCTGGGAGCCGGCTAGGGCAGGCCAGGCTGGGGCCGGGCTGGGGCCAGACTGGGGCTCCAGGGGGAGGTAGGAACCCCACCTGCTGGCGCTTCTCGATGCGCAGCTTCCTGCGGATCTGGATGCACTTCACAGTATAGGTGAAGAGGTCGTGGGAGGCGTCCTGCATCTGGTGCTTGTGGAAGGCACCCGTCAGGTTCCCACACAGGAAGATGACAGCATTGGCCAGCAGCTGAGGGCAGGTGGATGCAGGCTCAGGGTTTGGCCTAGTCTGCCCCTGAGGCACTGTCCTCCTTGATGAGCTGGTAATGGCACCCCTGCTCATTCAATTCACTCAGGCTGCACCCTTCCTGGGGCAGGCAGGGAAACTGAGCCCCAAAACAGAGACTGGTCTCCTAAGGAGTTGCTATGACTACAGGACCAGGGCTCGGGCTCATCTCAGCATCCACCAGCCATTCCCTGGTCCAGAAGGGCTGGACCCAAGAGACCAGGGAAGCCAGTCACTTCTGGGAAGCAGGATGGCACCTCACAAGGCCCAGAGCCCTTGGGGAGCACCAAGGACTGTCACAGAAGGCACAGCGTCCCCCTGGCTGTCCAGAGCTCTGCCTCCGCCCCCCAAGCAGACACCAGACCCAGTCAGGAGGAAGACACATGAGTAAGTCACCACTAAGTGTGAATAAATTTTGTTCACTCAACATAAGACACAAGACAGAATGCTCAGGGGTGCCCCTAGCTCTGTCAGGATGGGGCCCTGTGGGTGAAACCTCAGGAACAGGCCTCACCCAGGAAGGGGGCCCAAGGGCCAGGGCTTGAGTGAGGAGCTGAGCCTTCGGGTACCATAGGCAGCAAAGACCACAGGGCCAGGCATCAGCACAGGGCATCCAGCTTCCTGAGAAAGCCTGCCCTTGAGGCCAGCGGTCTGCAAACACAGCTCCAAGGCTTCGGAACCAACTCACCAGCACGGGCCTGGCTGCCCTCAGCCCAAACTCCAGCCCCACCCAGACCCCCGAGCCCCTCACCTGCAGCCCCAATCAGACCCCCCAGCTCCTCACCTGCAGCCCCACCCAGACCCCCGAGCCCTTCACCTGCAGCCTCACCCAGACCCCCCAGCTCCTCACCTGCAGCCCCACCCAGACCCCCGAGCCCTTCACCTGCAGCCCCACCCAGACCACCCGAGCCCCTCACCTGCAGCCCCAATCAGACCCCCCAGCTCCTCACCTGCAGCCCCACCCAGACCCCTCAAGCTCCTCACCTGCAGCCCCACCCAAATCCCCGAGCCCTTCACCTGCAGCCCCACCCAGACCCCCGAGCCCTTCACCTGCAGCCCCACCCAGACCCCCTCGAGCTCCTCACCTGCAGCCTCACTCAGACCCCCGAGCCCTTCACCTGCAGCCCCACCCAGACCCCCTCGAGCTCCTCACCTGCAGCCTCACTCAGACCCCCGAGCCCTTCACCTGCAGCCCCACCCAGACCCCCCAGCTCCTCACCTGCAGCCCCACCCAGATCCTCCGAGCTCCTCACCTGCAGCCCCATCCAGATGCTGGGTGACGAGAAGACCCCCATCAGAGTGCCGAGCACCAGGAGGTGGGAGGCGCTGGCGACAACCCCCGCCACGATGGCCCCCTGCATGCTGAAGGGCAGCAGTGTGTACGCCACAAAGACAATGAACAGGAAGAAGGGCACCTGGGGAAATGACATCGTGAGGCGCAGGGGCCCGGCCACACCACCCCCCATGCAGGACACAGCCCCAGACTGAGCTGGTGTTGGGGCACAGCCTCTCATTTCCTCGGGGTGGCCCCAGAAACGTGAATCCTGAGCCTCTCAGCAGCCAGTCCAGGCCATTGGGTGCACTGTGCCCTCAGGAAGGTGCCCCTGCCTCCCTACCCTACATGGGGAGACCAGCAACGGACATTCCACGGAGAAGAAAACATCCAACCCTGGCCCTGGGTCGACCAGCCAGCTTTCCCCACATTTCCTGTGAGCTGATGTAGGATGTGGGCCCAGGCCGAGCTCCCCAGGCCCCAAACACGACCCAAGGAGCTCCTGCTTGCTGCCCCCTGTCCACGGCTCTCCCTCCATAGAAAACGTAATGACCAGAAGGCTGGGCAGGGCCTGCCGGCCTGCCACCTGTACAGGGTAGCCCCACCCGCCCATCAGCTCTCAGAGCTGGCTGCTGCCACCCACCTCCCTGCACCCGCCCCTCTGGGAACCTAGCCCTCTGCTCCCGGATCTCCCAGTCAGCAGAGCTGCCTTGAGCTCCCACCTCCCACAGCCCAGGAGCAGCACAGGACCCAGGCCCACTGCTAAGAGGGTGCCAGCCCTTGGCGACAGTGACTGTCCAGGGCTGGGCCCGTGACCCAGGCCAGGCAGATGTGACTCAAGCTGGCTGAGAAAGGGCACTCTTAGCTGGGCTGGGCAGGCTGGTGGGCAGCACTGAGGCCATGTCTGCCCCGACCTGGGGACAGCCTGCCTGTGAATGAGCAACACAGAAGAGTGGGGATGTGGCCACCATGCTGGGGCTCCAGGAAGGACCGCTCAGCCTTTCCCGGCACATGAGCCAGCTGGTGCCTTTTTGCCTTTCTGAGCTGGAGATGTGTTATTTCCCACACAACGAGGGTCCACCCAGAAAAGCCATGGCCAGACAGCCAAGCGAGCACTCCTCCCACCTCAATCCCACCCCATTGGGGCAGAGAACTGACAGGACAAGATCAGCCCAGGGCCTGTTCTAAATCATAGAACCATGGCCATGGGTGGGGGAAGGGCCGGGACCAACACACCAAATGCTGGTCCAGCCTCCAGAGGGACCCGATGCCCAGGGGGGGTGCGGCCGAATAGTGGCACCCAGCTTCAGGAGCAGCAGGGCCCCTGCTTATTACCTGCTCCCACGCACAGGGCGCCTTCATCCATGAGTCGAACACTAGCACGTAGCCCAGTATCACCAGGCAGACCCAGATGAGTAGGGCCGAGGCCCGGAGCCACTGCCGAACAAGGCACTCGACGTACACCAGCACGTAGAGAACCATGAACACGGCGAGCATCGAGAACGCCGTCCCCAGAAGAGCCTGCTGTCTGGAGGGATCCTGGGCATGGAAAGCATACACAGAAATGTCATGGCTTCCCCCAATGCGGCGCCGCAGCCTCCAGAAAGCCTGCCAGGTTAGCTTGCCCAGCCTGCCCCGAGCAGCATCCCGAGGCTTCCTCCATGCGGGTGGTGTCTATGCTCCCTCTAAACACCGGGTTCTTTCTTACCTTCAGGCTTGGGCTGTGCTGTTGTCTCTGCTAAGGCTGCCTGCACACCCCTTCCCCAGTCCCCTGCAGCAGCGTACAGACTGTGACACCCAGGAGCTTGCAAGAAAGACAGCTCAAAGCTGGGACAGCTCCTGGCATCCCCCAGCAGCCCCTAAGCTCCATGAGCGCAGAGACCAATCAGGGTGCCTACGCACCAGTAGATACTCAATAACTATTGGCTGAAAGCTGAAACAAATGTCCTGTGGTTTACGCAGCACCAGCAGGCACTTGACACATATCACCCTGCCACACCCTCCTGTTTTCCTCTAAGACTCTGCTCATGCAGTAGCCACTCGCCACATGTGGCTATTCAAAATTAAGTTTACATTGATTAAAAATAAAATAAAAATCAGTTCCTCAGCCATACTAGCCACATTTCAAGGGCTCAACAGCTGCATGTAAGTAGTGGCTATAGCAGGGCAGGGCCTAGGTCAGCGGTGTCAACTGGACAGCTGTGTTCACAAGAATTCTGAGACAGCAGCCAGGCTCCTGAAAAGGAGTGCTGGGATTGATTCATGATGCCTGCCATGGTATCAGAAGTGGGAGCAGGGATGCGCAGGCCATGCCTGCCCATGGTCTTCAATAGAATAGAAGTCCATTGTGGAGAAAAGTGAGGGTAACTTATTTGGCCAAATTAACGTAGTATCTAAAACCACTCCTGATTTCAAAATTTAAAGTTAAAAACCTGCCTTCCACCAGCATAGCAGATGTGGAAACTCAGGCTCCAAGACTTGCCCAAGGCCTCACAAGTACCAAGCGTCAGAACTGAGATCCGAACCCAGAGAAGCCCCCACTGCCCAGGGGGGTGGCCCTTACTCACCCCGTCGCTAAAGGCAATGATGATGAGAGCAATGCAGGCCACGATGGCCACCAACAGGAGCGTGAGCAGCAGCGGCCCGTGCTGGCTGGTGAGACGATACTTCTCGTACAGGGCATTCTGGTCCGGGCCCTCCTCACCCTCGTTGAGGAAGTAACGCCCCTTGGCAGGCATGCTCCCACTCTGGCGCACCTGCCCGGAAGCCCACTCAGGAGACTCCACGGTCTGGGGGGCATCTGTGTGCTGAAACCCTCCCTGTGGGCCTAGGCCTCTGGCCTCTCTGAGTCTGGCAGACAAGGCTGGGGAGGGAGCCCCTCGGCCTGCAGCTCCATGGCCAGGCCTCAGTCACTGCGTTTCTGGCATCTTCCTTTGCATCCAGGCCAGGCTGACCAGACACGAGGGCTCCTCAGCTCTGCAGACAGACAAAGCAAAGCAAATTTGATGGGGACAGGCCAAGTCAGGGGAAGGCTGGTCTGGGGACAGCAGGGCAAGGCCTCACAGCCTGGGTCTGATTTATCAGCCTTAACCTGGACGTAACTCTAAGTCCTGTTTAAAGCACTGCATACCCCTAGGTCATAAAGCTCATCCCCTTGTTTCCTAGACCTGCTCTGTGGGGTACAGTAGTCACCAGCCACATGCGGCTCTTTAAAATGAAAGGTGATTAATATGAAATTAAAAATTCAGCCCCTCAGTCACACCAGTCATATTTCAGGTGCTCAACAGCCACACAGCTCATGGCTATTCTACTGAACATCTGGAAACTTCTACTGGGCAGCACTGCTCTAGGGGTGACTGTCTTACTGTCACAGGTGGGTCTCTGAACCAACTCCATGAATTTTGTGTATGGTGTGAGGCAGGGATCAAGCTCATTTCCTTTTTGCAAGTGGCTATCTAACTGTCCCAGCAGCAGCCACAGAAGCCACCTCTGTTGGAAGCCAGGCAAGCGTGTCCATGGAGTGTGCCTGCACGCTGTCAGTGGTCCTTATGTGAAGACCACACTATTTAGCGAGCCTTGTGTCTCAGACCCCCATGCCGCAGGATCCCCCCTGCATGCATGTTAAGTTTCCACGTAAGACCATGTTCTCTAAAAAGGGCCCACTGACAAGAATGTAAGAAGCTCGCAAGCCCCACCTCACTGAAAAGGAGCCTGAGCCTCAGAGAGGGAACACAGTGGACCCTTTGTGACAAAGTTGGGAGCAGACCCCAGACTGGCGATGCTCAACCCAGATGGCCCCATTTCCCTGACACCATTCGTTCATTTGCTCATTCACTTATTCCAAAAAGGCTTCTTAATCATGCGCATGACACACCAGGCCCACTGTGCTGCCTGTGTGCCAGGTGGGCTCCCTCTGCCTGGGGCTACCAGTTCCCAAAGACAGAAAGTTACCTAATACTAGGCAGTCGCCAAGACAGAGAGTGAGGCCTGGGGGCAGCTGCCATATTCCCAGCAGGAGCCTGGGTCAAGGGAACAGCCCTGGGCTGGGTCCAGCTCCCAACGTCCCCACAAACTCAGGAGCAAAATGCAAAACCACATACTTAGGGGTGGAGGGGGGCTGTCTTCCCAGGGCCTGGCTCCCTCCTGGCCAGGCAGGTGTCTACAAGCCTTGGCACCGTTTAACCTGGGCAACCCTGTGGAGGTTGGGCCCCGGCTGCCAAAGTGCCCAGAGTGCACAGACAAGTTACAGATCTATTTCTACATGAAATTCCAATTTGTAAATGTGGGCAGCTAATTTTAAAAATCTGACTGGTCCAGTCCACTGGTTTATAGTCTCTAAGTCTAAACTTACCAGAGGTATTTTTCAGTACTAACCATAAATGCCAGCCTGTGCCATAGAGTTTGAAAAACAGGATAAGGCCCCTGTCCTGAGAAGCCCCCAATCCAGGGCACCCCTAAAACATCTGTTTGCAATCATAACAGCAGCAACACTGTCATACCATACCCACTGCCACCTTCATAGCCTGTTAAGGCCAAGGCGTTCCAGCCACTTTACGGATATGTCTGAGTCCAGAGAGGCAGAGCGGCTTGTCTAAGATCACACAGCTGGCACAGGTTAGCAGCAAGGCTGGGATTTAACCCCAGGTCTGCCAGCTCCCAAACCAGTGATCCTCAGCCCGGCCCAGCCTGGCTGTCTTGCTGAACTGAGAGGCTTCCCCGCTGAGCTCCCTCCAGCAGCAGCAGCTCCCGGGATTGAACTGCTGCTACAAGAATACACAACACTGCCTGTCCCTTGGGCTTGGTGCCAAAGCCGGTGCATCAGGGCTGCCAGGTTGAGAAACCCCAAACACTGAGAAACGGCAACTCCCATGGCTGCTCCATCCCCCAGGCAAAACCACAGACACACACACACACACACACACACACAGACACAGCCACACACACACACACACACACCACACAGACTCACACAGACATGCATGCACACACACACAGACACACACATAAATGGACACAGACACACACACACCAACACAGACACAGCCACACACACACACACACACACACGTCACACAGACTCACACAGACATGCATGCACACACACACAGACACACACATAAATGGACACAGACACACATACACAGATACACAGACATATACACATAGACACAGGTATACACCGAGAGACACAGACACAGAGACACACACACATGCACAGAGAAACACAAACATACAGATACACATAGAAACACACACATACACACAAACATGCACACAGACAGAAACAGACACACAGAAACACACACATACACAAATACCACACACGCAGACACAGACACACACAGGCCCACCCCCGCCGCCAACCTGCCCTTCCAGGCGCACAGACCCCGCTGAGCCAGGCACGCAGAGGGAGGAACCAGTTACAAGGGTCCGTGGGAACCCAGGCCTGTAAACCCTCCTCTCAGGGATCTAATTAGGCCACTTCCCAGGCAACAGCAGGAAGGACAGGAGGTGGAAATGCCAGTACTGGGCACAGGCCCTTAGGCCCATCCAGGGACCTTATCCAGCTCCTGAGCAGGGCAGGGCCAGGCAGGGCTGGGAAGAAAGCCTGCATTTATCACTCCTGGAGAGATGGCCAGTAAACCCCACCATCAGACATCCACAGGCCAGTTTCTCCCTAGGAGCCACCCCCAAAACAAGATCCAGAGGCCCCCTCCGCTAGGCAAGGTCTCAAGGCCCCTCTGTCCAGTCGCTAGTTCTGCCGGGCACTGACTCAGCTGGCAGCTGGGAGGGCCCCCTGAGGCCCTGGGTGAAGGAGCTCCTCTGCCATTTCTCCGCCAAATAACCCTGCAGCCTCGGCTTGCACACCTCAGTGGCAGGGAGCTCATCATCTCTCCAGGCCGTCCTCCCCACACTGAGCACTCCTGCCGTCAGTCCTACCTTAGGTCAAGCCAAGCCCTGCCTCCTGTCCCTCCCTCACCCTCACTCTGCTCCTCCTGGCTGAACTCCAGACACCTTTGCCCAGAGGGACTGCAGTCCCAGGGTCCCTCACTGTCATCCAAGCCTCACAATAAATCGGGGGGAAGAGGGAGCAGCCCTATTATGTAGAGAAGGCGCACCCTCCGGGTCCAGGGGGAAAGGGTCTGCTAGGCACTGTGTCCTCTCCCCCACTCTCAGTCTCCTGGTTCAGGGGCCACAGACCCCGGTCTGGCTCATCGGCAGAGTCTCTCCCAAGCCCCAGTGACTGGGTTTAGGAAGGACATGTGACCAAAGTCATCTCAGCAAGAATCCTTTGGGACTTTTGCTGACCCGTGGAAAACAGGCACTCTCCCTGCTACTGGCCTGGAGCTTCAGGCAGCCACCTGATGAGACAGCCCAGCTGAGAATGAAGCCAACATGGGGAGCCGGTGAGAGGCCTGAAAACACCCGAGACCCTGGATCTAGCTCTGCCTGAAGCCCAAGCAACTTCCAAATATCTGAATCGCATGGGACAAGCAATGCCACTGGCAGCTGAAGCCAGTTTGAGTTTCCATCACTTGCAAGCAAGAGTCCCAAAGTCTTTGTCGGGCTCCCCACCCCAGTTTACTATACCCAGGAAGCCCCCATTGGCCCCTTGATGGGTCCAGAGTCAGGGGGGAAGGGTCCTGCTTAGGTCAGAGGTGAGAGTGGGCCCCTGCAGATGCCGCCAGTCCTAAGATTGCCTCTGGAAGGAGCTGAGCCAGGAAGGGGAACCCCTCATACTCATACCTGTCACTGTGTCCCAGACTCTGGGGCCCAGGCCCAGCCAGGCTGCAGGAGGCCCAGGCCTGCAGAAGGCTGGGGGCAGGGTTCCATGCATCCTCTCTAGTGGTCTCCAGAGACTCCTCCCAGGGAGGAATTAGGGCACTCAGGGGCACCCTTAGACAGAAATGGATACCAGGAGTATTAACCTCCTCCCCCAAGCCATCCTGCTGGGCTGAGCTCCCCAGGGCCTGAGAGAGGGGTGCAGGACGCCATACACAAAACCCACTGAGCGCTCACTGTGTGCCAGGCGCTGTGGGCTCTAAATCCACCCACCTGCACTGTAGGTGAGTAGGGCTACCGCTCCTATTGCATGGATGTGGAAACTGAGGTAACAGAGAGGTACAGTCATTTCCAAGGTCATACAGCTTACTAGCTGGGATTTGAACACAGGCCACCAGGGTCCACCTCTCATCCTGCCCATCACCCTCACAGTGCTGACATCCACAGAGCCCAAAACATCTCAAATGTCAACCCCTTCCTGCCCTTCCCTATCAAAACCCGGGGCAAGGTCAGGTAGCCTTCTCTCAGCCAGCACATCTAGAAGGGCCTGTTTTTCCAGGAAGCCCTCCAAGCTATGCCACACATCATCTTCTTCCTTCCCTACAAACCAGGCAGGATGGTCTGTGCTCTCCTTGCCAGATGCTGACTAGCGGGGTCCCAGGTTCTTCAGCCAGAAGAGCTGCTGGAAGTCAGAGGCCTAGATCTCAATTATGACTACAGGACTGGGCCTTTGGGGAAGCTCAGGAAACCATTCCCCTGCGGAGCTGGCTGACCCAGCAGCCACCAGCCCTACCGCACCGCCTGGGGACTTCTAGCCCACCCCCAACTTTCAGACACGGGAACCCACTTCCTCACCCAGGCAGCGCTGGCAGGAACCCCAGCCTGGCTTCCTCCGGCCCCACGCAGGAGGCCCCGAGCTGCACAGGCCTGGGGCCTGGTGGCCTCAGAAAGAGGAAGTGCGGGCAGGCAGGCCCGGGGAGAGGAGAGGGGCTCAGTTCCCTTGGCTGCCCAGCGCTCGCTCACGGGCTGGGTCACAGGTGGGTTTTTCCTTTGCCGAGGGAGTCCCAAGTCCAGGCATCTCCCTCAGCAGACCTGGAGCTCTGTGAAGACCGGGGGCTGCTCTGCCCAGCTCAGGCCTGGCACAAAGGGGAACCCTGTGGGGCCAAGGGATGCCAGCCTTACTGGCATGGAAGCCCTGCCCACACTCTGGGCCTCACTTTCCTCATCAGTAAACTGGGGTGCTGACACCCAAGTTGGGGTAGAGCGAGGTGTAAGTCACAATGGCTGACAGGTCAAGTTTGCAGGACAAAACAGAAAATGAGCGCAGAAAGAAGGCTCAGTTGCCAGAGCTCAGGAGGCCCAACCATGGGGCAGAGGCACGAAGGGAGCTGGTCCCCAAGAACCTGCCACTTCATCTCCCTACCTCCCGGTGACAGTCTGCAAAGCCAGCAGGCAGGGGTAAAAGCTGAAGTCCTCCAGTGACATGAGCAGCCCCACTCTCCCTCTCTGCTCCCCTCAAATTCCCAGGCTGACAACCCCAGACACAGGGACCACAGGCTGCCGACCAGTCTTAGAGTCCAGAGGCCTGCGTTTCAGTTCAGCTCCACCACCAACCTGCTCCATGACCCTGGGCAGGTCCCGCACCTGATCTGGGCCTGTTTCCCCTCTTGCATAAGTGTGGTTATGTCAGACCTCTGAGGCCCAGTCATGGGCTGCATGGAGAAGACTAAAGATTTAAAGGACTCAGGAAGAGACAGCCTGGAGGATGCCACCTGCCCAAGGGCTATTTCGGGGGGGAGGGGACAGTAGGGGGTAATTCTTGGTACCTGAAATCGTCGCTTTCACTTCTCCAGATTAAGCATTGCCCTAGTTGGTGTGTCCTCTTTAAACTGCAAATACCCCACTGCCCCCCATCCCCAAGGCACCAGCTACCAGGGATAACAAATCCGGTTTGCCATCTCCTGTGCCAATTCTAATAACAGTTAAGTGACTGCCTGGGATGAATTCATCCATTCATTTACCTTGAGAGAGAAACACGCATTCATTCAACAGATACGCACTAGAACCTTCTGTGTGCCAGGCCCCAGGTGAGGTGCCAAGAGGCAGGTGCTCCAGGCACAAGCTTCCAGAAGGCAGCGCCTCAGTGCCCACTCCCCCCAGGTGTCCGCAAGGCTCTGCCCACAGTGGGTGTTCAGGCAACGATGCTTGCTCACTGACTGACCAATCAACCAGGCACCCCTATTGGAAAAAACAGCAGTATCCCCCCCACTCCTGCCTGAAATTTCACCGTCAGTGATTCGTTCCTCTAAGCAATGCCCTCACCGGGCTCCCCTTTTAGGATGGAAACCCTCTCATGCCCATGTCCAACGTATTTCTGATCTCTTTCCCCTTGAGAAGGAAAAGAACAACGGGGCAGCCTAGCTGGCTCTCGGGAACCTCACACGATGCTAGTCCCAGGGCGACAGGACAGCGGGCTCCCCACAGCCCACCCTGACGGCAAGGCGAGGGCTGGGAGGAGAGGCGCATTTCACAAGCCCGCGGACAGACGCGACCAGAGGCGCCGCTGAGCTGGGGCAAGAAGGACGTCCGTCAGCAGGAGGTGCCACGCCAGGGGCCTGTGGCCAAGGAGACAGAGGAGCAGGACTCACCACTCTCACCTGGTGGCTGCCAGAGCGCAGAAACCACAGAGGAATCCTCACGTAATGCTGTCGTGAATGGAAAGGCTGATAAATACAATTACGTTTTTAAAAGTTTTCTACATAGGAAAAACTTCAAAAGCAAAACCAAAAGATGAGAGATTTGGAAAGCATTTGAAACTCTTATCACGAGGAGTTAATCTCCTTCGTATCTAAAGAGCTCCTACAAAAAAAGTCAAAAAGAAAAAGGCCAATAACCCAACAGAAAAACGGGAGAAGGGTATGAACGGAAAATTCACAGAAAGGCAATACAAATGGCTCTTAAACATCTGGAAAGAAGCTGAGCCCACACACGCCCAAAATAAGAAAAAGGCAAATTAAAACCACCACGGAAAGCCACTTTTACATATCCGACTGGCAAAGATCAAAGCGTTTCATGGATCTGTCCGTGTTGGCCAGGCTGGGCAGCGACAGGCACCTCATTCACCCCGACGGGAATGTGATCCAGCGCCACCCCTGCGAAAGGCAATTAAGTCATATCTACCAAGCCGCAAACGTACACACAGACCTTTGGCCAGCAAGTCTACTTCAAGGGATTTATCCTACATACATTTGTGAGTGTGAAATTATTCACTGCATCATTATTTGTAATAGCAAAAGACAGAAAACAACGTGTCTATCAGTCAGAAGCCGGTGAAATAAATCAGGATACATCCCTACAATGAACTACTGCGCAGCTGTCAGAAAGGGCGCAGCAGCTAGAACCACCCTGTCTCAGGGAACCCCTAAAAAGCCCACATGGCAACAGGAGTGCCTGGGAGAGGGATGGAACCAGGACACCGCAAAAACAAAACTGCTGCTTTGGTAGAGTGAACAAATCTTCCTTCTCTTCATCTTCAGTTTCTGTTTCTGTTGTCATAATGGAGCTTGTGTAATTTTTTAAAAAGATTTTTTAATAGAAAAAACAAGATCTACTGTATACATAGTGTCTATAGTTAATACTGTATTATATACTTTAAAATTTTTTCTAAGAGGGCAGATTTTATGTTATCACAAAAACAACAACAGAGTGAAAGAAAACTTTTGTAGGTGATGAAAGGTTTATGGCATAGACGGCAGTGATGGTTTCACCGTGTGCACTCATCTCCAAACTTAGGAAATTGTCTACATTAAATTGAACATGTACAGCTTTTGATATGTCAACCATACCTCAATAAAGTGGTTTTTAAAATAAAGTAAAAAATAAAGACACTAGTAGAAAAACTCACAGGACAATATAAGGCAATTGATGATTAAAGTGACAGTGTAATATGTTAACATGGAAAGATGTGTTCCTAGCATGTGTGTTGGCATATACACATATGTGGGTATACATAAAAATACATGAAAGTTTTTTTAAAAAGAAAACAAATCTAGGTGATGTCGAAGCTGCATGACCTTGAGGAAGTCATTTGCCCTCTCTGTGCCTCAGTTTCCCAATTGAAAAAAACGAAGAATGACATTCTGACCACACAGGGCTGTGTGAGGATTCAATGACGTGGTGCGGGCAGAGCACTGAGGTGGCCCCTGGCGCAAAGGACTCAAGTCAAGAGGACAAGAATTATCAGGCTGGCAGTGTGCCCGGAACATGCCCCTTCTGCTCCACCCAACCCTGCCCTGAGCCTCAGCGCTGGAGGGTCAAGCAGCCCTGGCCCCCACTCTACCCTGAGAGTGGCCTGGCCTCTGGGGGTGGCAAGAGCAATGGTCAGCACCTCGGGACTGCTTTCTGGGGCCATGAGCAGCAACACAGGCTGACACCCCCATTAAGTGCCCGGTTAGGCCTCAAGGGAACTGGGGTCAGGGGTTGGTAGGAATGTTGATCTGAGCCAGAGAGAACTCCTGGTGGCATGCGGTCCCCACCCCAAGCCCTCCAGCTCTGTTATGTTGAAAGCATTAACACCCAACTGAAGGGACAAAGAGGGCAGAAAAGCATCCAGGCTGGCGCCTGGATCCTCCACGAAGTGGGACTGTCAGCCTCTGAGAAGCTCTGGGAAGTGAGCAGAGCTGGGAAGGGCCTGGGGCAAGGTTCTTCCATCCTGAACCCCAGGGCAGGGAGGGGGCTGCTCTCACTCTATTTCCAGCCAGGGGAACAATTAACCTACTTGTCCAAAGTCCCCTTGCTGGGAAGCAGTAGAGCTGAGATTCAAATCTAGACCTGCTCCACTCCAAGGCCCAGGCTCGCTCTTAACTCTGCCTCTGCTTTCCTGAGATATGCTCTGCCCAGGGGCTGGGCCCTGAAAAGCTATACACACGTGGCCACACGCCCACACCAGTTTCTGTCACAGGCAGTGCAAGTTAGGGTTCTCTTCCTTTAAAGAATCCCTGAGCATATTAGCAAATCAAAGGCTCTGACAAGTCCTGCAAGAAAGGGACTTCTTGAATTAAACACAGCTAAACATTTCCCAGTCCTTTGGGTTCAAGGGAATCTTTTTGCATTAAGTCCCCAATGAACCCTCTTTGGAAATTGCTGACTTTGACTTCCTGGGCAACTGTGGCTCAGAGAGGCTACTACCCTCCCCCTCTCTGACAGCCTGGGAGCTCCCTCAGTCTGAGGCCCCCACTCCTCCCTATCCACCTGACCCTGGGTTGGGCTGGATGGATACACAGGGGTGGGGACCAGCCCTGAGCTTGGCCTCCAGGGTAGGGGTGAGGGGACGCCTGGGGAGACAGCCCCTGCCCTCGGGTAGTTGTCAGTTCGGGTGGCAATCTGCCCTGGAGAAGAGCAATCAGGAAAGAGCTCTAAATACTGACCAGGAAAAGAGCCTCCTGTCCCACTTCCTGCCTCTCCCATGCAATGCAGGGAGGTGGCCCCCCTGCCTCGATCTCCCCACCTGCCATGGGCAAAGCAGTGCAGGGGCCAGAGCCCCCGTGCTGTGAGGGGACAGCCTCAGCTCTGCACCTCACACCACCCCCACGGGCCTGATTCTTCCAGCGTCTATGAGGGCCCTTCCCATTCAGGTTAGCAGAGAAGCTGACCACTGGGAGGTCAGTGGGCAAGGCGCCCCCACCCAGGACTCTGCAGGCCATGCTGGGGTCCTTGGCTTCCCCTGGCCATTCCCGGAGCCCAGCGAGGCATCACTATGCCTGTGGCCACTGCTTAGCCCAGAGGTTCCAGTTTGGCTCCTGCGGAGCCAGCCACCAGTCCCCAGGCCTAATCCAAGGGGCTGAGACCCAACTTCCCCACAGCTTCCTGAGCACCTGAGTGAGACAAAGGGGCATGTGAGGGACAGGGGGTGCTGCCTGGTGGATCCCAGCCTAGAGCCTGGAAGAACCCTTCTGCAGGGAAGCAGCCTCAGCCGACCCCCCCCCCCCAAAACCACAGCCCGGCTTCCAGAGCGGCACCCACAAAGGGGCTTGAGAGGCCCCCCCACAGCTAGCCCTGGAACCAAGGACCCCATCTCGGGTCATTCACTCCCTCCTTCCACAAACCTCGGCTTTCTGGAGCCAGGGTTGTGCTGGGCACGCAAAGTGCCGTGATGGAGTCTCAGTCCACAGCATCCTCATGTCCCCCAAGCCCAAGCCCCGCCCCCTGGGATAGTCTACCAGGGCTCCCCACACCTGCCCAGGACCCCAAGAACACCCAGCCCAGTCCTGCTTACCCCCTGGCCAAAAAACTCCTCCAGGGCTCCCCAAGGCCTTCTTTGGGGCTGTATGATTCAACTTATTTCGGTTCCCCAAACAAGCCCCACCCTTCAACCTCCAGGCTCCAACAGCCTGAAAGCACTGCCTACCTCCCCACCCCCAAACTCTCTCTGCCTGGCAGACTCCTGCCCCCCGCTTTGGAGCCAAGCTCAGCTGCCACCTCCTCCGGGAAGGCCACAGGATACCCACCTAATTTGGATGCGCAGAGCCTGCCCCTCCCACCGCAGCACAGGGGACCTGGCCTGCCACTGCCTGGCGAGGTGGCACCACCCCCAAGGCTGAGGTCTGGCCATGCACTGTCCTGCTTCCAGGATCCAACACCACCTGGCCCACAGGGGACACTCATATCCCAAACTCAACAGACCAGGTCAAATACAGCCCCCAGCTATGACAGTCAGCGTCTGGGCCCCAACCCTGGCGTCCCCAGTCCTGTCTGCATGAGCTTTGGCAGGTCACTTGCCTCTCAGCACTGTTTCTCACCTGAACGATGGAGATGAAAACACACCCCGCTCCTCAGCCTGTTCTGGCAGTAAAATGACCTCAGGGCTATAAAAACTCCTCATAAATCAGGAAACTGCCCACCGTGGGGGCCCGACCTTGACCTTGCTGTGCTGTTTCTGCCACAGGGAAACGGCCAACAGGTGCTCACTGGGCACATGCCCATGCCAGGTACCCAGGGCGGTGCTGATGCCAGGACAACCAAGACACATGCGGAGTCCCTTGCAGAGCTCATGTTGGGTGGAGTGAAGACATGAATAATAAATGAGCCATGTGAGGAAAAAATGCCAGGCTGGCAACAGTGCAGCCTCAGACAGGGCAGGAGAGCAGGCAGGAAAGCCTATTGGTTAAGAGCATAGGCTCCAAGTTCAAAGAGGTATGGACCCCAGTTGATCAGAGGAACTGTGTGACCTGGGGCAGGTTCATTAACCTCTCTGGGCCTCAGTTTCTTCACTCACAGAATAGACTGGTAATGCTACCTAGTGCTCAGGGCTTCACACAGAGCCTGGCACACAAGAAATGCCATCACCCCAGCTGGCTCTGAAGATGAGGGGTGGGCAGCCAGAGAAACCTTGACCAATAGGCACTGGGGACACGCTTCAAGTCCCAGGGGGCTCAGTCTCACTTCCTGCCAGCCCCCAAAAGGCATGTCTCTTCCCTTGCCCCCTTTCCCAGAAAGTGGGGCCTGACAAAGGAATGCAGAAGAGCTGCCCACCCCCACCCCTGCCTGGCAGTGGCTCCAGGGAGTCTGGTTGTTTCAGAAGAGGACACCTCCCTGTGAGCCTGGGTCCCACGTTAAAGCAGCACCTGCACCAAACTTCAAAGGGCTCCTCCTCCCCCAGCCCGGGGTCCAGGGAGACAGGCATGGGAGGCCAGAAGCAGGGACAGGCCTGGGGATGAGCAAGAAGAAACCAGCCCGGCCCTGGCTGCTGCGGCTCAGGGGATGGAGCATCAGCCCGAGCACAGAAGGGTCACAGGTTTGACTGCCAGTCAAGGGCACGCACCTGGGGTGCAGGTTGGATTCCCCAGCCCGTCGGGGCGTGCAGGAGGCAACTAATCACTGTCTCTCTCTCACACTGATGTTTCTCTCTCTCCCCTTCCCTCCTTCCCTTCCACTCTCTCTGAAAATCAATGGAAAAAATATTCTTGGGTCAGGATTAACAAAAAAAAGGGGGGGGGGGTCAGCCCGCCTACTACAGATATGGGGAGACTAAAGCTGGGAGGAGGGAACGACTGGTCCCTGGTCCACACCCCCCAGCCTTGAAGAGACCCGGGAAAGTGTGCCTCCTCACTCTCCACCCAGGAAAACTCACACAAGCCCTGGGCTGTGGAGCCCTCTGGGCCTCAGGTCCCCATCTGTGCAGAGAAGCTATACCCTGGGATCCTGGACCTCACCCTCTCAGCTGCTCAGTGACGCCAGAAACCACCGCCCTGAGGTAGTGAGACTGAGCCACTTCTGAGGGGCAGGAAAGGTCCCTGAGGTAGCGAGAGGGCCTGGGAGACAGAGAGGCCGCCATCAGGGACTCTGGTCCTGAAGTCTGAGTGCTGACGCCACCTACAGCATGTACCCCCTGGGGGCCTTATGCTCCTCAAAAGGTAGGCCTGCCACGCTGCCAACCCCAAGTGCCACCTCCCTGCCCCTGTCACCTCCAGCCGGGCCCAGCAGGAAGCCAGAGGAGGTGGCCTTGGGGGCCGGGAACATGGCTGAGAACTGGGGTACCAGCAACAAAGACCTCAATATGCTTCTTTTCCCCCAAGCACATTGCAGGGGAATTCCTTCCATTGGTCAGTGTGGGGAGGGTGCAGACTGAGGCATGAAGTGGAGGGTGGACAAAGCAGGGTATCCCTGTGTCCCCCAGCCCTGGCACCAGCAAGAGGGGGCCTCAGCACAGAACCAACGGGGGGAGGGTGCCAGGTGTATGTCACAGGAGCAGCTGCACCTGGGCCCCCCTTCTCCTGAGCTCGAGGACTCTGAAGGGGAGCCCTCATGTGGGTGACACAAACCAAGTGAGGAGAGCGTGGACCAAGGCAGGAGAGGGGCAAGCTGGTCTGCTGTCCAAGTCAGGGCCTGGTCCAGAGTGCACGAGAGGCCGCAGGGATAGGATTGGAGAGGGAAGGCCCCAGAAGCCAGGAGAAGGGATTCAGCATGACACCAGACAGGAGAAGCTGAGCAGATGAGCATGTTAGAGGAACCCCGGAACCCCAAAGCCTCTCCTCCGAGGCCCAAGGTCAGCCATCCTGTCCATCTTAATAATAGGTTGGCTCAGGTTTATCTCCCCAGCACAGCACTTGGTCGGTGCTCAAAACACACCTGTGAAATAGACCTGTCAAAGAGGTCAGCAGATGGCAGGACAAAGGTCGGTCCCAGGTGTTATGGGAGAAGGGTCACCAAAGAGGAGCTGAGCCCACTGGTGGCCCAAGGCTCACCATCCACCCCACCAACACCCACCCAGCTTCCAGGGTGGGGGTGAGTTGAATGGGAACAGGGGAGCAGGACTGGGAGCTGCTTCTGCACTCAGGTGTGTGCCCAGGATTGGGCAATGCCAAGCCATGACGTGGCCAGTTGTGGAACCCGTGGGCCCCGGCAGGTGGAGCTGGATGCTGATGGCTATCGGGTGGGCATGCTGCCACCAACCTTGGGGGCCAGGGTGGCAGGAGCCACAGGTAGGCGAGTGGGCTAGGAGGGGGCAGAGGGCCATGGGGCAGAGGAGGGGCCAGTGGGAGGGCTCCGGCCACTGCCACGGAAACTCTAGGCCTGAGCTTGCTGGCCTCAGATGCCAGGGACATGCTTTTCATGACTTTAACTTTCCCAGAAACCTGCCTGGGCACTGCTAGCCTACAGATGAGAAAACTGAGGAACAATAATTAGTCTGGAGGCGCAGGCAGCCAGGGGGGGCCCTCACTCAGCCCTGCCCGCTCTCCCCTCCCAGGTTCCCTCCCCAGACACGTCTACCCTCCCACCCAAAGCAGGATGGGGCAGAGCAGAGCCCCACGCAGCCACGACAGCGATGACAGCCACCTCCCCTAAGTCGGTGGCCCCTGTGCCAGGGGCAGTGCTGCATCACCTCTAGTCCCACCAGCACCTGTCCCACAGGGCACCGTGTGCAACCCATCGCGTAGATGTGAGAAACTCAGTCAGCCCTTGCTCATCTCACACTGTTGAGGGGAGGCAGAGCGGGGCCCGGCTGCCACCAGTGTCGTCGGCTCTGCCTGGCAGGGGGCTGGACCCCAGGACCTCCTGAAGTCCCCTGCTCCTCTGGCTGTTCAGACGGTGGGCATCATTCACTCCTGCAACCCAGCCCTCATGAACTCCCGGCTCTCGGCTCTGTAGGTCCTTTTAAGCAGAGTAAACACCCCAAAGTACACTGTCAGCACCTCCTCCCACCCTGAGCCCCGACCCACAAAAGGCCTGACTCGGCCACTCTGACACAGGCACCCTGTGTGGCCACACTGCCTGCTCCCTCAGAAGCCGGGAACGCCCCGGTCGGTTAAGCACTGTTGTCTAAGAGCAGAGCTGCCATCAGCTCAGTGTGGAAGTGCCCCGCACCCCCTTCCTCCAGGACAGAAGGGGGCAGATGAGGGACAGCCCTGAGGGACGGCATCGGCCACCCCTCGATGAACCCTGGTGGTGGGGGAATGAGAAGTTATGGGAAATCCAAAGGGCCGATCATCTGCCTCCCAGCCGAGGCCAGACTTGAGCCCAGGCCCAAGCATGCAGGGCCCGGACAGCCCCAGCCACCCCACGCGGGTGCGGACAGGGCCAGGCCCGGGGCTCAAGCCCTCACTCCACCAGTGAGGGCCACCCCCACACACCCAGCCTCTCCAGGCAGGCACAGTGTCCCCACCTCAAATGTGGCAGCTCTCAGGAGACATGTGTGTGGGTGGACACCCCTAGAAACCCCTGGCCAGGACAGGACAGTGCCCCACTGGGGCTCTGTCTTCTCTGTGAACTGGGGACATAAGTCATCTACCATACCTACAGGGTGGTGGGGGAGGCAGGACTGGGTTAAAGCAATAGTTAAACTGGAAAGAGGGGTTCACATCCCCAAAGCGACATCAAGCTGGACCTTTGTCTCCTCTCAAGGAGCCCCAGGCCTGTGTGGAGACCCCACCCCTGCCCCGCCCCACTGCTCACCGCCCACAGGGAGTCTCTCTCCCCAGACCCCCTCCTGGCACAGAGGCGACCACCTTGCACCCGCTAGCCCAGGAAATGGCCACTTCTTTTCCACAGAATACCGTGGGAGACTCTTCCCCCCAAAGTCTGCACCTTCCCTCTGAGGCCAAGAATCCGGAACAATCCCGGAGCCTCTCCTCTGCTCCACACCCGCACCACACCCGGAGCCACAGGAAATCCCCAGAAAGCCCAGGGCCCGGCCGGAGGCGGGAGACCTGCAGCCTGGGCAGCGCGGAGGTGCCAAAAAGGCCCCCCAAGGCCGCGCCCCGGACCCCGCACTTCCTGCCCAGCCTGCGCCCCGCACTTCCTCTCTGCCTCTCACTGCATCTGAGGATCTGCCTTAGCCTGGCCCAGGCAGACGCTCACCAAGGCCCAGATTCAAGGTCCCATCTACGAATTTTTCCTTCAGAAACACATTCAAGTGAACAGCTAACAAATCTTAAACACGCTCCCCCCGAGGCTGCAGCCAGCAGGTCCCCACTCTAGGAGGCTGGTCTAGTCACCCCTCACATCGTCCGGCTGCGCTCGGTGGCGGAGAGAGCTGGTGACAGCCCACAGTCACAGCCCTTCCAGGCCTTGGGGCCGGGGCCCTGTCGCTCGGAGCCCGCTAGGCCCTCTGCTTCCGCCCCCGCCGCTGTCCCCAGGGCCGGCCACAGAGGAAGCCTCCGGTGCCAGCTGTGCCGAGCTCCATGTGGTGACAGGGGAGAGGCTCCTGCTTCTCCGCGTCTGTCGCAGGTGTTTGCTGAGCGCGCGTGTGGAAAGGTCCGGAAGGACCCACTCGCAACGTCCCCGCTGGTCCCAGGCCATGGGCTGGGAGGGGCTGGATGGACGGGAGGCTAGTCTACTTCCCTCAGGCAGCCTGCTCCTCTGTCTCAGCATGAATCACTTCCAGAGGTTGGCCTTTTTGTTTATTTTTTTAACCTAATAAAATAAATTCAATCGCCCTTCCCTCGCTCATCTGTAGCCACTGAGAAGAGTAAACTGTACTTGTACATGTAAAATTACAGCCTTGGAGGAGATGTGGGCTCCCAGTCTGCAGTCCACAGAGTCCGGGGGGGGGACGGGCCAGATGAACGACACCGCGGTGTAACGGCACCTTCCTGTCGGCTGCAAAAGCCGGTGACAGGTTGGGAGCCACCCCACCCGGCTGTCTGCCCAGGAGGCCCTGAGAGCCTCCCCTAGCCCACGCCCAGACCCTGTCCGTCCACTGCCCGGCCAGGCCTGCCTGCTGGGGCTGGTGTCCAGCAGTCTCCTTAGGCCCAGCCGCTAGGACAGACGCCACCATTCCCCACACCCTACTTTACCTGGCTCTCCTCCAGGGCCCCTGGGCAGCTGGGCCAGGGTCTGAGCTGGCTCGGAGGTGGCCCAGCCCTCGCCTGCCCCTCGCCAGCCAGCATCCAGGCTCACACATGTGCAGGCTCCTTCCCCGGCTACCTAATGAGAGTGAGTCACATTTGGGACCCACAACTTCCTGCTCGATGGCGGGGGAAGCAGAGCCTTAGCTCAGCGCCTCGAGGGGTGCATGGGGGCCCCCTCCTAGCCGCAGCGGAGCCCTTCAGCAGTAGTGTGGGGAGCTGTCAGACCAGGCTCCTGGCTCCAATGACTTCATGGAAACTGGAAGCTTTAAGCTGGAACAATTTTCAAAAAGTGAAAATAAAACAAGCACCAAAACCTCCATTAGACGTCGAGACAGCAGGGGGAGGCAGGGAGGGAACGTGTCCTTAATGAGCAATTAGAGGCGAAAGCAGCCTGGCACCGAGCCTCGCACTGGCTCCACCACTCACACACAGGCCCCGGGCCTCAGTTTCCCCACCCACATAGTGGGGTCTTCACCTGCTGTCTCTGAGAGGTCCACAGTCTCCAGCCCAGCCCGCCAGCTCTCCACATCACATCTGCCCCGGCTGGGGCCAGGCCAAGGCCCATGCCTGGAGTCCCTATTCTAAACAGCCAGAGCCCCCAGAGAACCCAGGCAGCCTTGGGCCCCACAAGGCCAGGAATCACACCCCAGCTCCCCTTCTGCTTTGCCAGGCCTCAGTTTCCCCATTGGGATCATGGGGGGCTCAGCGGCCAGGCAGCAGAGTAGGAGGGGCTGGGAAGCAGTGAGCGGAGACCTCCTGAGACAGGGGAGGCAGCACCTCCCAGTCCTCGGGAGCCCTCTGGGCATGTGACTGGGGTGCTGGATCATTTTCTACCTTTTATCCTCACAGGAAACAAAGTGGGGAACGGAGCCCGATGTTCCAGCTGACACCTCCCGCCCTCCCCAGGCCTCCCTTCCAGCTCTATCCTCAGAGGAGGCAGTGGTCAGACTCTTCCCTGCTGACCTGCTGCTCCCCCAGCCAGGCCACGCCTGGTACCAACTGCACGGTCCTGGTGGCAAGAGCCTGACACATAGGCTAATGTGTCCTGTGATCAGCACGTAAATACAGCCTCATGTAACTCTCCCATAGGACCCATGAAGAGGGTCTTGCTGTTATCTCCCTTCTACAGAAGAGGAAACTGAGAGTCCGAGAGGCCCCTCACTTGCGCAAGCACACACAGCTAAGAAAAGGCAGAGCCAGGATTCAAACTCAGGCCTGACTATGTCCTGGGCTCTCAACCACTTCCCCAAAGGAGGGGCAACCTCAGGCTCTCAAGCATCAGGCAGAGAAGACTGGTTTCAGCTCTCTCACAGCGCCAGGGCACACAGCACAGCCTTGCCCTTTCCTGGCCCACTCTGCAACACCGGGCCTCCTCCCTGTGGGTGGGACCCCTCAGGTGCTGGGGACAGAAATGTTGACTTGGACACACCCCGATGTCCAGGTTAAGATGTGGACCAATGGCTTGGCACAGAGATCTGGGGAGGCCCTCATGACGCCAGACCCATAATTACAGCTCAGGGGACAGACATTTCATCCATCTGGGAAGGTTTGGGAACTCCCTGGAGGAGGGGACACAAGATGGCCCGGACAATCCCTGACTGGTGCATGGGAGCCACAGGTGTAGGGAGTGAAACTGGGCAGGAAGAAACAGAACTCCAGCATAAACAAGGCAGGAAAGGGTACCAGGTGGCCAAGGGACAAATACGTGGAGAGCAGAACAGCAGCTTGGCCCCATTCAACAAACTCAGAAGTCGAGCGCTTCTTAGGAAGAAAGCCTACAAGCACCGCAGCGCACTGTGAACTCCGGGCAGGCTTCTGGGAGGGGGCATGAGCAGGAAAGTAACCATCTATACTGCCTCACCTCATCTCTTCCTTGCCCTTCGGGAGAGTCCAGGGGCTCACTACACCACAGCAGTGCCCAGCAAGGGGTTTCACTCCCAACCCAGCCCCTCAGCCCAGGGGAATGAAGAGGCTGAGAGCACTGGAGCGAGAGCCCCCACTGAATGACTTTGGCCAAGTTACATGATTTTGGCAGCTCAGGGAGCCCACCTGTAAAAGTGAGGAGAGTGTCCTCCAGCTCCTTGGGAGGCTGTGAGGGTTAAGTGAGAGATGTGTGTAAGGCACATAGTAAGTGCTCAATTAAAGCTGGTAGACAAGGGAGGCCAGACAGAGGGTGTTCTCTCAGTTCCAAACCCTAGCTCCTGGCTGTACCACATGCTTCCCCTGGTCAAAGACCCTCTGTGGCTTCACTATGCCTCCTGAGCCAAATTCCGGCTCCTTCTCCTGACCCCCAACACCGGGCCCAACTTATCTTTCCATCCGATGTCCCTGACCCTTCCATGCCTCTCTTTCACCTGGAATGGTGAAAATGCTATTCATCCTGCCCAGACAAGTGCAAATGCAACCTCTTCCAGGAAGCCTTCCCCAGTGCCCAGTCATGATCTCCTCTGGGCCATAGAGGCCACGGGCCTCTCCATAGAGGATATACACTGTGACCCTCCTTCTACTCTGGTGACAGCTCCCTGTTCCTATGGGAAGCCGGCCCCACAGTGTCCACTGAGGAATGGGGATGTGACTCATAGTGGTCTAGTGAGACGCAATTCTGGAACTTTTGTTTCAACTACGTGGGGGAGATGCTCTCAGTCATCAGCTGGTAGGACGGGAGCTGGGGCCACTGTGGCAGTCAGCCTCCAAGGCAGCCTCCGATGACCCTGGCCTCCTGCGGTCACGCCCCTGCACAGTCCCCTCCCACATGACCTAGATGACAACAAGTGTTGCAGAAACACATGTGGGACTTCTGAGGTCACGATCATCATCGAGCCTCCCTCTGCTACCTCCTGGATCAGCCAGTGTGGAGAAGGCCACCACCATGTGGTGAGGACACGCGTGGTGAGAAACTGGGGCCTCCTGCCAAAGCCAGCACCAACCTGCCATCCACGGCAGTGGGTCCCCCAGCCCCCGTCCAGACTGGACTGACTCATTCTGTCATCTGCTCAGGAGTGAATGAGGGTCACCTCTCTCCAGCACAGATACTCAAGACACCCTCGTGACATTTCTGCCAAATTGATCCACACTGGGAGAGTGGGGTACACTCTCCCAGTGAGAACCCAGTGGAATCAAAGAACCCATCTGCATGGCCAGCGGCTTGCATCCCCTCGAGCTCTCCCCACCCAGGGGCCTCTCGGAGGCAAGCTCAGCCTTGTGGTTGGTTCCAGCCTGATTTTTCACAGTGGGGGTGGGGGGTAATTCCCATGTATCAACTTGCCTCGGCCTTCAGGGCTTAGGGATGTGCCGGGGTCCCTTCCCTTTCCAGCCAGGAACATGTGAAGGTGCTCAGGTTCACCCCATCTGTTAGCAGGCAGGAAACTGGGTTTCCGGAGCAGAACTTGGGTCACTTGGGTCAGGTACAAGTTACAGGATGGAAGAAGGGCCTTCGGGCTCCTAATCAGGGGGTGCTAAGGGGTGCTGGGGTACACCGCAAAGCCACTCCACATAAATGTGTGTGCTAAGTAAACAGCGCCTTTGCTAACAACCTCAGCACCCCACAGCCACTCCCCCCCTCCCCCCATGTAGAAATAAATCTGTGTGATGGCTGCTTGCCCCAGTTCCAGTGCCAGAGAAGAGGGATGACCAGCCCTGTGCTGTGTTGGTACAGCCCTCCGGAGGGCAGGGGGCTGGCCGCCATGGCCCCCATGGCCCCCATGGCCCCCGCCTCGGCCAAGCCTGGGCAGCAGGGCTGTGTCTAAGGAAAGGGGCAGCCGGGGTCAGGCGTGTGTTGAATAACAGCAGAGAATCCTAAAGGAACAGATGTGAAAGCAACTGCTCTGCCAACCCAAAGGCCTTGTTTCCTTTGAAAAACTTGGCAGCTGGGCGACACCAGCGGACGCCTGTCCTTCCCCACACCCAGCCGAGCAAGCTGCGGAGGAGCAGGGGCAGGGAGGAAGCCCCGGCCCGCCCTGCAGGTCCTGGGGGGAGCTGCCCTGCCCGGGAACAGCAGCGAAGGGCCTTCTCTGTCATTCAGCATCACAGATGTGTGCAGATATGGCTTTTTTTGCATGCAAGAAAATCTGGAAGAATATACTCCAAATCTTCGGAGTTTTCACAAGGTTCACAAGATTCAGATTTTGCAGTTTTACTTGCATACTGGTCTTGTTGATGGCGGTTTTCCAGTTCTCGAATGAAATACACTGCCGTGTAAGTGAACAATAACAGAATAAACCATGGCCTGAGACTGGTAGTTCTCTACCCAAAACCAGACTCAGCAGCATGTAACCAGGTGGAAATGGAATGATTTCACAATAACTAAAAATACTGCTACCTTAAGCCACTGAACATCAGTCCCTGCCAGAATGACCCAAAAAAATGCAACCAGGCAAGGCCAGCGTCCCCGAAGTCTGCAACCCCACCTGCAATGTGCTCTTGTGCGAGAAAAAGTCAAAACTGAACTAGAGCAAGCCTCCCGATATAAGCACCAATTCACAGGTGGTTCGGGGGACAGGAACGCATCGCACAGGATAGGGGCTCACTACAGGAAAGGGACCCGACGTCCCAGCATGGAGGTGGCAGGAGAGACAGAATGAACGGCCATGGCTCCTATGGCTGGAAGGAGGCCTGAAGCAGATGAAGCCATCTCAGGACGGAGACCGCGCTTGGAGCCTGACTTTAAGAAACAGAAAATACGTAGAACAAGGTTTTAAAACCATTGGAAATCTGAACACTGAATGGATAGTCACAATCTAAAGAAGAGTTTCAGGAACAGATCCTATAGCTTCAGCAGAGAGAGCCACACGGGACTTGTGTGGGACCAGAGATGACTCGAGGTTGGCCAAGAGCCAGAGACCACGCAGCTAAGGGACGGGTGCATGGGGGTGGTCACGCTCTTCCGTCTCCCTTCGTGTATGTTTAATTTTTCCACAGTGAAATGTCGAAACATTGTCACTGTAAGAGCTCCGGCATCTGTTGTCTCATCCGAGCCTCATATCCTCACGGGGTCCTTTTCAGCCCCTTCCTACAGATGACGAACGTGTGACCCTGAAAGGGAAGGTGACTTACCCAGGTCTCAGAGCTGGTAACAACACAGCCACGGTCAACCTGCTCCCCATTGGAATGGGGGGATAGCTCCCCATGCCTATCCCCAACCTGAACACCCAGCATGATTGGCAGAGGCCACCCCAGGCCCCACCATCACCTCCCAGCATGGAGCAGAGGCCACCTCCTCCTCTGCCCCACCTCCCCCTCCCCCACCTCCCCCACCTCCCCCACAGGAGCTTAATGGCTTCTAGTACCAGCCTGGGCACGGCATCCTAACCCCTCTCCTGGCAGAGCCCTCTCCTGCGAGCCTCCCCAGCTCACCCTCCGACCGCAAGGCAGTTTACTGGGGAGGAGGAGGGCTCTTGGTGCCTCGGACCTCCAGGCCCCTGACTCAGCCAGACCACAAACCCAAGTCCAGTCTGAGGGCCCCATGACGTGGAGAAATGGGCCCTTCTTCATTTACCCTACAGAAAGGACCCCCAACAAGTACAAAGTCTGCACTACCGGCTCCTTAGCGCAGTGCTCTGACTGCAAAAATACTGAAACAACTGAAATGACCAGCAACTGGGGACAGAGAAAATCACCAGGCTCTGCATGTACCAAGTGTTGGGGCGAGCCTGTATCTGTCTGCGAACCCCCACAACTCCGCATATAAAGCCTGGGCAAGCAGGACAGACGGAACTTCCTTAGGCAACAGCAAGAAAATTAGGATGCGCAATATTTTTTCTTATCATGATTTTAAAAGTCACCTGGAAAAATGTACAGCAGCAATATGTTAGCTGGCCACTTCAAAAAGGACAGATTCTGGGGTCCCCCCTTTATTGCTGCCATGCAGGGATGTGGCCAGTGCTGCAGGCTTTCTGAGTAAGCAAGAAAACAAGAAATCTGGGTTTCCATGTAAAATCTCATGGTTTCAGATGCAGGCAATCCAAAATTTTAAGCCGTTCTCTCAGTGCTCCGGACTCACTGCTGTGTGGCCCTGCGCAAACCCTTAACCTCTCTGGGATTCTATTGTGTCATCTATAAAGTGGAAAAATTACAACGGTTATTGTGACAATGAGATTAGACACACTTTGCCCACACGAGACAAAAGCAACAGTAACAATGACAACTAATTGTCACTGAGGGCGGGCACTGTCCTAAATAACATGAATTAATGTCGCTTAATTCACACCATTAGATGGGCATTGTTTTATTAATTTTTTACTGGGGGAACCATTCTTTCAAAACTTTGTATTTTGAAATAATTTCAAATTTTCAGGAAAACACAAAGAATGCTCCGATACTTTTTATTCAGATTTGCCTATTTGTACCATTTTGCCTCACTTTATAATCTGTCCATATATTTCTCTTTCATATTTGTGAGTGGGGTACTTATACTGTACCCGTAAATACTTCAGTGCCTCTTTCCTAAGAACAAGGACCCATATAAATAGTTATCAGGTGATTTAATATTGACACAATACTTTGATCTACAATCCAATTTCATCAACTGTCCCAATAACGTCCTTTATACAACGTCTTTCAGGCTAAGTCCACAGACTGCATTTGGTTGTCATGTCTCTTGGTCTCCCTTTATCTGGAACTGTTCCATGCCTCTGAGATAATTATTCTTAGTGTTTCCATTTTACACACAAGAAACTGAAGCTCAGAGAGGCTGAAGCACTTGTCCAAAGTCATAGTAGAGAGTGTTGAGCTGGGACTCAAGCCTAGGCGGTTCCCTCCAGAGCCCAAGTTCCTGTCCTCCAGACATAAGACCTCGCAAATAATAGCCTTTGTTAATAATTGAAAACAGCGCTCCTTCTGCAAACAGCTGGACGGCTGCGCACAGCCACTCACGCAGCAGGTGGTCATTAGCTGAAGGAGTGGCCTCCTGTGCACACAGGCGGGCTGCCAGCTCCCCGCGCCTGGCCCAGCGCCCACCACCCCACCCTGCAGGGCGCCCACTAGCCCCTGTACACAGCTGGGGACAGAGAGGGCCGTGCAGGCTGGGAGGCAGCAACTCACGCCTCTCTTTTTCCCCTCGTAAAGTGACCATCCAGGCCCAAATGTCCATGTCTGAAAAGCAAAGGAGGGCACCTGCCTCAGAACCAGATTCTGAAGTTGGAAGGGCCCCAGGCCACGTCCCTGACTACAGACCACCCTCACTGACAGGGGCCTCTGAGGTCAACTGTCCAAGAAGGGGCTGAGCAGGTCCTAAGATACATGATGGGGTTGCACTGGAGGGAAGGGTTTACAGGAGGAAGGAACAGCAAGCTCTAGAGGAGGAAGGAATGGAGCTCTCATGAAGGGAACAGAAAGGACTCAGGACTCTGGGGGCGGGGGGGTCACACAGTAGCACGTGCAAAGATGAGGAGGAGCCTGTCAGCTGAGTCCCCAAACTCAGCCTCCCCAGTGAGGATCCACAGGAATAGGGGGCTGTCCCCTCCTCTCGGCGCCCAGGATTCCTATCCAGGCCCGGTGCATCAGCTCAGGAAACCACTCTCTTTGGTTCCCAAATGGGGGTGGCTCGGGGCCTGGAGGTTCCCGCCAACCTTGCTGTCTTCACCCTGGCCTGATCTCCCTCTAGAGAGGGGCTGCCACCCCCTGGCTCCCGTCCACCCACCAGCCAGCTCCATCAGATAGCTCTCTGACAGCTCGCGCTGAGCCAGATGCCGGTGGATGTGCAGGGAGAGGGGACATGCCAACAAGTAGCCCCTGTGCCCAAGGTCCAGATGTTCTGCTAGGATTTGAGGATAATTGGTACTGAAATAACTCAAAACCCCAGGACCTTCCCACAGGCCACCCTATTAAATTCAGAAGTTTACACCAGCCTCTCGACCCCCCAGCAAACCCAATGCCAAGTGTGAAACCAGCAGAGCTGCTCTTGAAACTTTTCCAGAACAAACAAAAAATAAAGTTTTGCTTTTCTTCCCAACTGTAGACAATTTTGAAAATACAGAAAGTGTGAGTAAATGAGGAAACGATCTATCAACAAACTCCCCAAAGATGTCCCAATAGGGACTCCTCCCTGTTCCATCTCCTCCAGTGCCCACAGCAGACTGGCCTGCCCTGTATGGACCTCCCTCCATGGGTGTTTGGGGTCAAGGTGCAGCCACTTTGTCTCTTGTATTGGCCAATGGGCTCAGAAAGGCAGGACCACACCTAACTCCTTGCCTCGCGCCCAGGCACAGGCTGGCCACTCAGGCTCCGTTGCTGGAGTCAACATAAGCCACTATCACCCATCAGCAATCCCTTTGTGCCCAACTACAGAGAAAGGGGACCCCAGAGGTGGGGTCAGCAGCAAAGCCCAGAGCTCCCTGGGTATGGGACAGGAACAGGAGGAGGGGAGACATGGGCAGGGAGGTGGGCAGGCAGTGTGTTTTGCGCTTGGGAGAGGATCTAATGGGTCCACTTGAGACTCCACTTGCTAAGGTGGAGTCAGCTCCCAATGTATACTCTCAGGGACCTTCCAGAACCCTGGGAAGGCCAGGAGGCCACACCCTGGTCCCAGCTCCAGACCTCTGATGATCTCAGCTTTCCCACCAGTAAGTGGGCTCATCCTTCCAGCCCTGACTCACAGGATCAACTGATACAAGGGGCATACCTTGGCTTTGTAAGCCACCTGGCCTCAGAAACCAGGGCTCCCAAGAGCACCCACTCTCAAAAGCTTGAGGCTGAGGAAAGAGGACCCAGCATCTGAGGATCCTGAGCATTCAATCTTTGGGGAGTGGGGGCAGCTCCAAAAGACTCCCTAGGGATCAACTTTCCATGTGTGGGGCTGTCACCTCTGGTCCCCAGGCACAGCAGGCCACTCCTGTGGGGCTCCTCTGTACCAGGTCCACAGTGGACAAGCTTCCCTCTCCTACAAGGGCACCTGCCCACATGTAAAAACAGTGACTAAATACCAGAGCGCCGTCATCTCAGCTCTCAAAGCCCCTGCCTGCCCAGTCCCCTAAGCCTGGTGCCGGAGACCACTGCAGACCTGTGGGTCATTCATTCATTCATTCACACCCGTTGAGCATCACTCTGGACCAGGTTTCAGCAAGCGATGAGGGCCCCAAACCTAAGACCTGGCCATTTGAGGCACAGCCCAACCACAGAGGGCACGTGTGGTCCTTACCTTAGCAGGGGTGGGGAACCTTTTTTTCTGCCAAGGGCCATCTGGATATTTATAACATCATTCAAGGGCCATATAAAATTATCAACTTAATTATTAAAAATTAGCTATGAAAAAAGCTCCTAGATTTATTGAATTTCAAGGCCTGCCTGTGGTTGCCTTGGCAGGGCCAGACCAAATGATTTCGCAGGCCATATATAGCCTGTGGGCCGGATGTTCCCCAGCGCTGCCTTAAAGGCTCTACTTCTAGTAATGGGGCCCAAGCACTCAGCTCTGGGACTCAGAACACGAGTTCCTGGCCTTTGAGAGTGGGGACTCAAGGTATAAGCCAGGAGAGGACACCTCCAGGCCACACATCCCACCTTTAACCAGGCTCAGTTACCACCTTTGCCCATTTCCTTCATGTGAATGTTAGGTCCGGGGTTCCCCCAGTGGGGATCCAAGTCAGGGTCAAAAGTCTGCCCACTATCCCATCCACACACCCCCTTTACCTGGTGACAGGTCCTGCTCTTTGTTGACTGTGGGTAGATTGCTTCCAAACCCAAGCCCCAGTCTTGCCCTCACTGAGGCTTCTCCCCTTGAGCTATTTTTACTTGAAACAAACTACAGTTGACCCTTAAACAAGGGGGGAGGGTGCTACGGGTGCCCTCCCCTACACAGTGAAAAATCCACCTATAACTTTTGAGTCCCCCAGAACTTAAGTACATACAGTACTCTCTGGCAACCATGGGGGTTGGTTCCAGGCCCCCTCCCAATACCAAATCCAAGGATGCTCAAGTGCCTCTTCTAAAGTGGCCTTGAACGACAGTGCAGACAGAAAAAAGCATACAGCTGGAGCTCTGCATCAGCAGAGCCCAACCACAGGGACAGACAACATCATTTCCGCCGGGCCGGCGTGGCTCAGCTGTCCTGCATCAGCCTAGGATCCAGGCGACCGAGGTTCGATTCCGGTCAGGGCACATGCCCGGGCTGCGGGCTCAATCCCCAGTTGGGAGCGTGCAGGAGGCGGCGGATCAATGACTCTCTCTCACTGATGTTTCTCTCTCCCTCTCCCTCTCCCTTCCTCTCTCTGAAATCAATAAAAATATATTTTAAAAAACACATACAAAAAAAACAACACACCATTTCCATCTGCGGTTGATTCAATACAGGGACCCAAAACCCGGGGATCCGGTGGCCTGACAGTGTATTTATTCAAATATCCGCACATAAGTGGACCCTAGCTGTTCAAACCCCTGCTGTCCAAGGGTCAGCTGTATACCGACCCTCCAGGGACTCCCCCTCGTCAACGTCGGGGACAAAGCTGCCCCCTGCGCCGTCCTAAGCCACAGGTCTTTCCCAGAGGCCAACAGGGTGCAGGGCGCAGGGGGACGCGCTGTGTCCCCCCACCAGTCTGTCTCGCGGTCAGGACAGTGGCCCTGGGCCCCTGTTCCTGCCCGTGGGGACCCGACCTAGGCACATTCCCACGGGAGGGTGGGGGCGGGGGGCGGCAGAGGGCTGAGCGAGGGGGCATCTGCGAGGCCGCCCCAGACCTCGGCCAGGCACAGGAATGGAGGGGGGCGGGACTGGGGGCCCGGTGGGCCCCCATCCCACCGCTGTCCCCCCTCTCGGGCCTGGGAAAGCAGCCTAGGGAGGGGTCGGCCCAGCCCTCCACCCAGGGGAGCCCTGCGGCCCGCGGCTCGGAGCCCTCGGGCACCCCACCCCCACCGACACCCCCATGGCGCAGGCCGGAGGAGCCGGCGGGCGCATCGCGGCCCCTCCCCACCCCACCCCGCCGCGCGCTCGGGCGGCCGGCGGGGCGCCCCCTCCCCGCGGCCCCGCGCGCTCACCTGCCCGCCGCTCCGGCTCCGGCCGCGGCCCCGAGTCCCCGCCGCCCCGCGGCAGCGCGCACCGACGCGGGCGGGCTCGGCTGTGCGGGCGGGACGGCGGCGCGGCCGCAGGCGCCCCCCGCTGGCGGCCGGGGTCCCGCCCAGCGCGCCCGGCCCGGGGCGGCCGGCGGCGAGGGGGGGCCCGGAGCTCCGCCCGCTCGAGTCCCCCGGGACGGTGACCGCACGCGCCCCGCACGGCCGGCCTGCCGGGTCGGCGCGAGGCGGCGCGGGGACCCGCGGGGACCGGGAACCCACCCCCAGCCTGCTTCTCAGCCGCGCACGTGTTCGCGCGCCAGGTGCGGCCCCGCCCCAGGGAAGCGCTTTCGAGCAAACTCTCAGCTGTTCCTGCTCCAGACCTGCCCATTTCTAGAAGGATCCATACCCGAGGACCGACGCCCTCCTGCCAAGATGAGGGACGCTGGGGTGGGCACCCGCTGTCTCCCCGAGGCCTTAAGCTCCGAGGGGGTCCAGAGACGGGAGCTCAGGGCCCCCCCATTTCTCCCACCACCTGCACCCCTGAAGGTCCACTTTTATCCACCTGTCCGTGTTGGCACCAAGAAGCCAAAGCCCGCCTAAGAAAGGGGGTGTCCTCCCTGGGCCAGACTGGCTGCAGGTTGCGGTTCCATTACCGGTCAGGGCACATACCTGGGTGGCAGGTTGGATCCCTGGTCTGGGCACCTGCGGAGGGCAACTGACCGGGTTTCTATCTCTGTCTCCACCGCCACCCCACCCCCTTTCCTCTCTCTAAGCATGTCCTCGCGTGAGGATTAAAAAATAATAATTTTTTTTTAAAAAAGAAAACAGGTTCCTCAGAAGGTAGATGTCACAACCTCATCATGAGCACCCCCCACCACTCACTGCTTCCCACAACCCAGGGTGGTGCCCCAGAGTTGGCAGCAAAAAAAAAAAAAAAAAATCAGTCCTGTTTCAGAGACACCCAGGATGGGTGAGCAAAAAAGCACTCCTCTGAGTCACCACTGGGAGGGACAAAGGACACAGGCTGAAGGGATCATCAGGACCAGGAGGGTGGTTAAGTCACAGACCTTCACAAGTCACAGGCTCTCCCTTCCCACTTGTCCAAAGTGCCCTTATGCCCACAGAGGAACCAGGGTTCCCACTTAGCTGAGAGGGATCCCTTCCACAGCTGTTAAGCCCATTTCTCAGGCCCAACCTCAGAGGCCCTAGCCAGAGCCCCACGGGAAAGATTCCCGTGAATCTACAGTTTAACAAGCAGCCAAAACCCCGCTCGACTCAGAGCCCTGTGGTGGAATCCTGGAGCCAGGTACCACCACTTACCTTAGAGGGAAGACAGCTGTGTGCGTCACTGCCTGACCCCGCAGTGGAACTCAGCTGAGGAATCAGGTGGTGGGATGCCAGAAGGTGAAGATCTGATTTCCACTCCCAAAGGCAGGAAACGAGGTCCCACAGCCTTTGGGACAGGGGCACCTGGCCCTCTGGGCTGGAGCTGAGAGGAGGTCCCACAGCCTCTGGGATGGGGGCACTCGGCTGGAGCTGTGCCACTTTCCTGGCAAGGTCATTGCTGTTCCTGAGGGCTCACCAAGAAGACATGAGCAGCCGGGACTTCCCCATGCCAGGAATGGGCAAGACGGTGGGCACACCTGAACCTCATCAAAGTCAACGCCTACACCAGGCCCTGCCTGCCCCTCAACAGAACCCACCTGTTGGCTTCAAGAACTGTGAGAGCCTCAGCCCAGAGGTTTAGGTCCTGTGGGCCAGGTCAACCCTGGAGAGTGAGAGGGACCCCTGGACATGGGATGGCCCTGCTGCAGCTTGTGCTCAGCATTCCCTTCTGGCTCCTTTAAGCAGAGCACCAGGAGCCCTCAGCCCTTTGCAGTGTGTAGGGAGCTATGCTGTGACTTCCCACCCACGTGTGTCACCTTTACCCAAATCTATGACCAACTCTCTTAACAGCAGACAGGAAAACAGCTGGAGAAAGTGAGTTAAACACACCACTTGTCCCAGCGCTCACCCTTAACTGCCAGGACAGCCCCACCATCTGTGCAGGGATCATCTCAGCAGCATGGCCTCGTCGCAGTCTCAGTCCTCGGTGATTCTCCAACTGGAGTGAATGTCAGAATTGCCCAGAGGCCTCGTGAGAAAACACACACTGCTGGGCCCCACCCTGGGTTTCCGGTTCAACAGGTCTGGCATGGCTCCCAAGAATTTTACCTTGTCCCAAGCTCCCAGGTGACACCAGTGCTGCTGGTCATCAGGCCAGCCTGGCTAGCAAGGCTCTAAGATACTGCTTTCCACATATGGCTGGAGCCTCACACCCAGAGGCCCTGATCCCTGGCAGGGTCTGTGACTGCGTTATCCAAAACCCAGGTGAGCTTAGTGGCCAGATGGCATTTCCAGTGAGGAAGGAGCGGCTTCTCCCATACCTGCTGTTGGATGAATTGGCTACCATTAGATACCACCTCACACCAGACTAACACAACAACCAACAACAGATTAAAGATCTTGGTGTTTGGGAAAATCCAAGATGGCAGCAGGTTAAGTGGAAGCTACACTGACACTCTCCCAGGACCAAACTGGAATTACAACTAAAATATAGAAAAACCATCCTGAATAATCAACTGAAGACTAGCTGGAGAGCGCCCTCATTACCAAGGACCTAAAGTGGAGACCGCATAGAGACTGGTAGAAAGTGAGGAGGCACCACAGGGCTGGCTGGGCTCCCACAGGTAGCAGCTGAAGTTCTAGGGGTTATCTCAGCTGTTGGGGGATCCCACTGAGAACTCTGGGTCCAAAAAACCCCAAGTTGGGCTCCCCAGCCCAGAGCACCAGAACTGAGAAAGGTGCCCACATCTGACTGTGAAAACCCCACTGTGAAAAGCAGTGGGGTTTTTGTCTTCCAGGGAGAGATGGCTGAAAGGGCCAACACCCAAAGTTTCGTGTGCAGCCACTCACTGTGGGCTCCAGCAGAGGGAGGGCGAGTGGACTAGAACTGTGTGAGGAAAATCCAGGGTTACGACCTCTGGGAATAGAGCTCGAAAGGCACCCATCTAGATTCCTGCGCTGAGTCATTTTCCCATGTGGCAGAGGACATCTTTCTCAGGCAGACCTTTACCATCCAGGCAGCTTTTGCCTGGGGAGACAGGAATTGCCCCACCCACTGAAAACCTCTCACCCCACCCTTTGGGGTTTACACATTTCTGTGGTCCAAAAAACTGAGGCTTATTAAGAGACAGAGAATAACAATCAGCCTACAGGCAGAGGCAGGTCCGTGGGTACTTTGAGTCTTTGCCTGATCTGCTTCTGGACAAAAGCAGACCTTGGTGCTCATCTTGGACCTTTCCAAATGCACCGAGCCCCAGTAGAGGGAGCCAAAAGCTGTGGATTGCTGATAGGTCCAAACAGGGTACTCAAGGACAATCACAAACAGTGTCTGACATTGCCCTCACCAGAGACCCTCCAAGCAAGTCTACCTAATACATAGAAACAAATTCAAACAGGCAGCCAAAATGGGGAGACAAAAAACACCCAAATGAAAGAACAATGGAATTCTCTAGAAAAAGAGCTAAATGAAATGGAGATAAGCAATCTATCAGATACAGAGTCCAGAATACTGATTGTAAGGATGCTCAACAACATGACAAAAATATGGAAACTATGAAGAAAATTAAGAATGAAAGCAGAAAAAGTATATATTGGAAGGGATAAACAGCAGATTATTCCACAGGGGAAGCTGAGGGTCAGATCAGTGAATTAGAAAACAGGGTAGAAAAACCACTTATCAGGAAAACAAAAACAAAAAACAGGAGGACAGTTTAAGGGAGCTGTGGGACAACATGAAATGTAACAATATTCACATTATAAGAGTGCCAAAAGGTGAAGAAAGTGACCAAGGGATAGAGAACCTGTTTGAAGAAATAATGGCAGAAAACTTCCCTAACCTGGTCAAGGAAAACATCACACAAGTTCAGGAGGCACAGAGAGTCCCAAGCAAGAAGAACCCAAAGTGGCCCACGCCCAGGCACATCATAATTAAAATGCCAAAAATTCAAGACAGAGAATCTTAAAGGCAGCAAGAGAAAAGCAATCTGTTCCCTACAAAGGAGCTCCCATAAGGCTGTCAGCTGATTTCTCATCAGAAATTCTACAGGCCAGAAGGGAATGGCATGAAATGTTCAAGGTAATGAAAAGCAAGGAACTGAAACCAAGACTACTCTATCCAGCAAGGCTATCATTCAAAATAGATGGTGAAATCAACAGCTTCACAGATTTTGTTTTTAAAAAAGGCTAAAGGAGTTTATCAACACCAAACCAGCATTGCAGGAAATGTTAAAGAGACTGCTGTAATAAGAAGTAGAAATAGAGAGAGAGAAACACAGGCATAAAGAATTTAAATGGCAACAGATAGGTACCTATCAATAAAAACCTTAAACGTAAATGGATTAAATGCTCCAATCAAAAGACATAGGATAGCTGAATGGATAAGAAAACATGACCCAAATATATGCTACATAGAAAAGACCCACTTCAGATCAAAAGACTCAGGCTGAGAGTGACAGGATGGGGGGAAAAATTCCATTTTGAGGAAAATGAAAAAACAAAAACAAAAACAAAAAAACTGAGAGCAATACTCATATCTGACAAAATAGACTTCAAAATGAAGGCCATAACAAGAGACAAGAAAGGTCACTACATAATACTAAAGGGATCCATCCAACAAGAGGATATAACACTGGTAAACATATATGCACCCATTCACTGATTTTACTGGATAGATCTTCCTCACAAAAAATCAACAAGGAAACAGTGACTCTAAATGGCACACTAGGTCAGATGGATTTAGTTGACATTTACAGAACATTCCACCCGAAGCTGCAGAATATACATTCTTCTCAAGTTGCACATGGGACATTCTCAAAGATAGACCACATGTTAGGACACAAAACAAGTCTCTATAGGTTCAAGAAGATTGAAATCATATCAAGCATCTCAGATCACAAGGGCATGAAATTAGAAATCAAGTGCAGTAAAAACACTCAAAAACATTCAATCACATGGAGGCTAAATAGCATGTTATTAAATAATGATGGGTTACCAATAAGATCAAGAAAGAAATAAAAAACTTCCTGGAAACATACGAAATGAACACACAACCACCCAAATCTATGGGACACAGCGAAAGCAGTCCTGAGAGAATAGTGTGCATTTGTTGACTGAAGGAGGCTCTCTCATCCTACACCCTTCTCTCAGCAATCCAATTTAACCTTAGAAGACTGGCCAGAAAAGATGCTGGATTGAACTCGTCTTCTACCCTTGCTGCCTCCTACAACAGCTGTGAAAGGATCTTTTTAAGACCTATAAGAATGGAGTAGGAGAGAGGAAGGAACAGAAATACAAATTTGGAAGGTGGAAAGCAGGTGTTTCAGGGGCACTGGCTTGCCACACACAGGACACTGAATCCTAGACTGGTAGTTGGGAAAACTAAGAATGAACCCCAGTTGTACTGGGTAAGCACCAAGACTCGGAGAGAGGATGTGCCAGGCAGCTCAGGAAGCAGGGTGGAGTGAAATTCAAGAGGGTAGATTAAAATCTAAGAAGCAACCAGGCTCTCCCTTACCCCTGACCCCTCCACCACCCCAGCTGATTGTGTCTCCCCACCCAAGCAGAAGTCCGCAGGGTTTTCTCTGGAAAAGCTAACATAGAGACAGTCTCTGGACTGTGCCACGCCAAACCCATCTGCAGGAACAGAGAGAAATTTAAATGACAGATTTACACAGAAGCTGAGACATACCACGCCACCTCAGGCCACCCCTGTTCCCCGCTCAGCTAGCTCCCAGGATGCCGGCAGCCATGTCTTTACCCCCAGGCTGGAGGATTTCTCTGGCTTACCCACCAGCCAGGACTCAATGATCCTCTCCTCAAGGCCTCCAGCCTGAGCGTCTTGGAGGAAGCACACAGCTACACTGAGCATCCCACTGGCTAGTTAGGCCCAATTCTTACAGGAGTGCAGACAACCAGGAAATCTGAGGAAAGCCTCCAACCTCCAAAAGAAAGAGTCCAAGGCAAGCAAACCAAGTTCACAGAGACTACCCAGGCAGGAAAAAACCTAACTATAATTCGTATCTCCAGAGAGTCAAAAAATATATCACAACCATGAAGCCAAATAGAATGCTTTTTTTTTTTTTTTTTTTTTTTAAACAAGGAACACCTGAGAACAAAGAACCCCTCAGAAATGAAAAATCAACAGAAAGGTTGGAAGGTAAAGTTGAATAAAAAGTAAAAGAGATGGAAAATAGGAAAGAAGAGAGAGGAAAACCAGAGGATTGGTCCAGGAGACCCAATATCTGAATAATTGTGGAGTTTCCTGAGAAAACGGGAGGAAAATGAAAATCAGAATTCAAGATTTCCCAGGACTAAAGGACACACAGTGCCAGATCAAAAGGGTCCATGCCATCACATGCCCAGAACAACAAGTGAAAACAAACCCAGCTAATTTCCATAACAGAGCAATTTCAGAACCTTGGGAACAAAAGAGAAGATCCTATAAGTTAAAAGAGGGGGAAAAATTGTTACAGCCAGCATTTCTCACAACGCTGGGAGTCATGAGGTAATGCTTTCAAATGCTGAAGGAAAAATGGTTTCCAACTGAGAATTTTACATCCAGCCAAACTATCCATGGGGCATAAATGAAGGACAAAGACGTTTTCATGTGTTTACTGTCTGTGCACCTTTGCCGGGAAGCTCCTGGGGGATGTGCACTAATGGAAAGGGACAGCTTAGCAAAAAACAGGCAAACATGGGCTGAGTGACGGGAGAGAGACCAGGGATACATGTGAGCACCAGGCACAGCTGGTCAGAGCCCAGGAGAGAGACCTGAGGAGATGAAAGTGTTAAAAGACCTGCTGCAGCCCGGCCAGTGTGGCTAAGTGGTTGAGCATCGACCTAGAATCCAGGAGATAGAGGTTCAATTCCCAGTCAGGGCACATGCCTGGGTTTCGGGCTCGATCCCCAGTCGGGGGCATGCAGGAGGCAGCCGATCAGTGACTCTCTCATCACTGATGTTTCTATCTCCCCTCTCCCTTCCCCTCTGAAATCAATAAAGACATTACAAAAAAGGGGGGGAAAAAAGACCTGCTGCACCTGAGGGCTGGGAGAGCCTTAGAAAACGGGCAGAGTTGAGGGCGAATTAGTACAGTGTATGAGAAACTAAAAGCTCCAGGGAAAAAAGTTGTGCAGTAAAAGGAGTCATTTTATTCTATAGCTCAGTTGGTAAGAACAGTATTTACATTCACAACAATGTAAATAAACATGGGCTGTGGTTAAAGAAAAGTTAGCACAGCTATGAGGAGCTGGGGCACAGGAGTTCAGGGCGGTGGGACGTGCACACGACTTCAAGAACTAAAAACCAACAGGTGTTATCAGAGGTGTGTTATTCAGACGCACCAACACACCGAAAGTTGCAAGTGGCGGCCTCAGGGGAGGGAGAAACCAGGGAGGGTGTTCCAGGCAAACTTTTAGAACCATTCGGCTTTCAACAGTGACAAAACTGCTCCTCCGCCCTCCCCTTCTTGTCACTGTCCTGGCAGGGCCTCCCCCGCCCGTGCCTCACTGCTCTCTCTTTCTACAGGTCGCTGCCTTGTCCCCTTCTGTCTTCCTGGGGAGGTGTCTTGCTTGCTCTTGTGGAAGCTGTTTTCCTGAAATGGATTTTGAAAAAGTAAAGATGCGTGAGGTACCCACGTCACACATGTTTTGCAGTGTTTTGCACGCTTGTGCAAAGCCACGCTGGTGAAAGCGCCTGCTGAGCGATTTAAGTACAAAAATGGTTTGCATCCCAAAGTGGACAGTAGCACTTCTGAAAATTGATACTCCAAGTAAACAGGCCACTTGATACTTTTAACAAGCCTTTCCTTCCCTTTCATTTGGATGTTGGCATTAAGCGCTGATATTTTAAAATCACTAATGGGTTTCTCTTCAACAACGTTCCAACCCCGGCTTCAAATAGGAGTTGCTTGCTTTAGAAACATACACATAGACACACAAATTAATGCTGTTTCCCAAATGGATCATTTGACAGATTAGTTTGGGGTTTTGTTTTGTTTTTTAATCCTCGCTGGAGGATATTTTCTCCATTGCTTTTCAGAGAGAGTAGAAGGGAGAGAGAGGGAGGGAGAGACAGACATGGATGAGAGAGGGACGCATCTGCTGGCTTGCCTCCCACACGTGCCCCGACTGGGGCCAGGGATCGATCCCGAAACTGAGATACATGCCTTTGGCCGGAATCGAACCCGGGGCCCCTCAGTCCACAGGCCAACGCTCTAACCACTAAGCCAAACCCGCCAGGGTTGTTTGGGGTTTTAAATGTTTTGTGTTTGTTTGTTTTTAGACAAGCAAGAAGTATAAAGCATTTTACTTAAAAGGTGAAAAATGGCCCTAATTTAAGTCGAAGTGGTTGCATTCCTAATCTCACCTGGTAAACACGGGACTTCTCAGTACAGACTTAAGTGGACCCTGATGAGTGGAAATCACAGATGACGAAAGCCTAAGGAATGATTTGAAAGCAAAGTTCTCCTGAGAAGTATGTAAGCATGGTGCTGCTAATGATTAGGGGGATCACGGCTGCCTTTCACCCTCTTTTTCCAGCAAAACTTTCAGGTGGATTTTCCCAACAGAACCCAAGGCAGCCCAGCGTCCTCTGACCCCCCTCTGGGCCCTTTGCTGGTCGGAGTTCCCTCTTTACGCACGGACCACGCCTCCTACTTTCAGACAGATAACTTTTTAGAGAGAGTTTTCGTTTTAGTTGCTGCTGTTACTGAAGGGTCTTAAAAGATCAAGTTTGAGAGGGCAGGTGGTGGGGAACGACCAATATAACTGATTTTTTTTCATCTTTTTTGAAAAAGGCAGTATTTTCTAAAAACGGGAGAGAAAAAGTGACAGGGTGGTTTCCGATGGCCACGTTGCATTTATAATACTTCCATCCTAGCAAGTATATCAGAAGATGCAGCTTCTCAAAGCAACTCGAGAAAATCCACCTAGAACAAGATGACACTGGAACAGTGTGTTTTGTCTTGTTTTTAAATAAACTCAGGAAGAAAAGTGCCATCAAACAGCAACACTACGTAAAATCCCTGCTGGAGATGAGCTGGGACACGCGGGACATTTCCCCAGGGGCATCTGACGTGCTAACTGAGCAAAGCTACTTGCAAACGTGTGCCTCACGAAAGGGGCGCCCAGGTCTGGGTGGCGACGGGACGCGCTCTGCTCGGTGGGGACCTGCCCAGGCCAACGGTGTGACACCAACCACCGTGTAGAAGAGAAGACCCCCTGAAAGTACATACGCGAAGCCATGTTTATACATGTAAACACGTTTTTGTATTTGTGGGTTTGCGAGAGAGCGACAGAGAAGCATCGGTCTGTTCCACTTACTCGTGCACCACGGATTGACTCTTGGACGGGCCCTACTGGGGATCGAACCTGCAACCCTGGTGTATCGAGACGACGCTGGAACCAGCGGAGCCACCCGGCCAGGGCTGCCAAAGCATTTTTTAAAATCTAGGATACACCCCAAAACATGGAAGCGGCCGGCTCCAGGGAGCTGTGGGACGAGGGGGTGAAGGAAACTGACCCTTTATCCCGGCGTTTGCCTGTGACCTGCAGGCCTTCCCAACGGAGCGCGTTGTCTTAGTTGGGAAAGGAAATTCACTGGCGAGGGACGAAGTGGCCTGGATAGCGTTCGCTCTCTAAGCCACTGTTTAGAAACTTCTGTAACAGGATTATATATGTGTGTATAATTTTCTTTTTTAAGGAGAACACTGCCAGCCAATGTGCGGGGCGCGGGCGGGCTGGAGTGGGCAGCTGCCCAGGCTGCCCCCGAATCCGCGGGGCCACGTGGCTGCCCGGCGTCCCCTCAGCACCCGGCGGGCTCCAGCGGGAGGCCCCGGACCGAGCAGAGCCCCACGAGGTGCGCGCGGGGCCGCGGTCCTGCTTCGTGGCCGGGAGACGCAGGTGCTCACAGCCCTCGGGTCTGCGTGCGAAGCGCCCCGGCTCTGGGACGGCGCGGGGGCCCTTGCCAGCGTTAAAGCAAAGGCCGAGACGGGGTGGCGTCTGTGAGTGACCCGACTCTAGGGAGCCCGGCTCCAGCCCTGCGGTGGCTGTGGGGGGCCCGTGCACCCCTCTGACCAGGACCCAGCACCTGAGGGGCAGGAGGGAAGCCGCATCTGAAGGCATCACCCGCTCGTACCGCGCCCAGGCGGGAAACCCGCAGGTGGGCCGGCTCCGAACCAGGCAGGCTCGCGTCCAGACGGGCTGCCTTTAGAATCACGAGGTAAGTTACGAAAAGCGGCCGTTCAGGTTTTACACAAACGCTCATACAGAGGTTGCAGAGATGAATGAAAGCACAAAGCCTTTATTGACGGGCAGATTATGAAGAATACGCCCAGCGGTAAGCACTGGGGACAGCGGTGCGTAGAAATGTAATTTATAAAATTTTCACGGCAAACAATGGACATCTTTGAAGAAATCGTCGTTAGCTAAAAAAAAAGCTTCTGGAATGCAATTCACTCATAGTATTGATAACTGGTGCCCAGTGACGGGACCTCAGGAAATGTCGAGATTTCATAAATCATTTGTATCAAATCTCTTTTTTTCTGGTAAATTCCTTAGTGCCTCGGCAGCGGTAACTAGACAAGATCGGGAAGCTTTCAAGGTGATTCAAACCTCCAGCACCTCCCAGGAGTCCGCACTTCTTAACACAGGAGGCAACGCTAATCAGAGGAAATAAATAAAAAGGTTATTAAAAACAAACACGGGCTCGCCAAACTTCTAACGTATGCATCTATGTCTATTCCACTAAAGACGTCTAGGAGCGACCCTGGCCCCCAGCCGCTCAGCCCCAGCGCGTGCGCGGGTGGACGGTGCCTTTGCAGCGGGAAGGGCGTGGGACTCCGCCTGTGGCGCGCCTCTGGGCTGTTTTAGGGCTACAGGACTTTCGAAAGGCTTATTAAAAAGGTGACTCCTGAGAATTTCAACATAAGGAAATCAGAGAGAAGGGGTCTTAAGTTTCGGAGACTAAGTTGGGGGAGAGAGAGACGTATCGTGATGCGCTGTAACCAGAGGCGGCGATGACGTGCCCTGGGAAGCGGCGGCGGATGGCACAGGCCCCGCGCTGCGGGGCGAGGGCGAGTTTAAACTCGGAGAACGTGGCTGACAAGCGACCATCGCGCTCTCGGGGGCGCGGCTGCCTTGTCCACAGGAGCCAGGGCCCCAGGGCCTTGGCCAGGCCACTGGCTTCGGAGGCTTCCCTAGGCCTCCGGGACCCCCCCTCCCGGTAACGACCAGTTTGTTCCACTTCATGGTCTCCCGTTACGGCAGCACCTCTACGACGGGCCAAGGCTCCTGGCGAACCCCCGGACGGTCTCCCTGCTGGAGGCCTTCCCCGGCACCGCCCGTGGAGCTGCCGCAGGAAAAAGGAGCCAAGACCACCGGGAACCACAGGACTTGTTAAAATAAAGAAAAGCAGACACCAGTCAGCACTTGAAGTGCACAGATTAAGAGGACACCTGACTGCCTTGCCGTCATCTGCTCCTATGACATGCTCGCCTCTCTCCCAGTAAAGCCAGGAGGAACCTCAAGTCCGTAACAGCCAAAGGGGATGCACCGTCTCCACCTCTCTGGTCAACCTCTTTAATCTCTTTCTGAAGTGTCATCTCCTTCAGGCTGGCAGGTGAGGGACCAGGTTCAACGTAATAACGCACACACTCAAGTCCAAAATGCAAAGGCCAAGTACATTAAAAAAAAAAAAACACAAAAAAAACCAGCACGACTTGAGAGTAAAACAAACATGAGCAGCTTATTAACTAAAAACCATCCTTAAGTAAATATTGAACTCTGGATATCAAATAGATCAGTTTCTAGGCAATTCTTCTGGTTAATAATTTTGTCAACATTCAATTTATTTAGCTCACTATCTCTGATGAGAAATAAGGCGCCTACGGTGCAAAGTCAACACAAGCGCCCGAGAACACGGTCGAGGGAGAGGCCTCTGGGTGATGCCAAGTTTTCAAGCCGCGCAAATAACTTCTGCAGTAAAATCAGGCTCGTTTTTTGGTCATGTTGAGTATCAAGTAGCATATTAGAATTTGTTAATAAATGTTAACGTGGATTCTGCCCATAAGTGTCTGACAAAATGGCAGGTAACTGAAGTCCTGAGGTTTAGAAGCCAACACCTCCAAGGAATCGCTCAGACCCGTCTGTTCCCACTTCAACCCTCATCTTCTCTAAACACGTCACTAGATGAACGATGTCACTGATAAAAATTAAAGAGTGGCTATGAAATATAGCTTTTCTACACAATTAAGTTTAATAGAGTCTTTTGTAGAATGTTTTCCTCACAAAATACTGCACGAGAAGGTTCCTTCTGCCAGGGCAGACGGCGTAACGCGCTAGGGCCGCAGGACTGACAGGTAAGGGTAAACTCTTCTGATCGGAATCGCAACATTTCGGTATTTGTCACAGCTAAATTGGCAATGCCGTTTTTACACTTGAGCATTTAGTTTCTGAAAATTGAGAGGCAATCAGTTTTCTACCAACATTCCTAATCAGTGACTAAAACACTAAGAAATCAACAACACATTATAACTGAAGTTGATAAAATCCTAGATTAATATCAAAATTGAGATGACATAGTCATAACTGATAAAAATATCAGCAAAACTCTAGGGATTTTTACAGAGCGACCTTGATAGTCACGCCCGTCGCTGGGGTGGTCTTGGCCATGAGCAAGTCTCAGCAATATGAGGTCCTGCAGCTCACACCTGCCACACTCTCCTCACCCACCCATAGCTCCGGAACCCCACACCCTAGTCCACAGGTCACAGCAAACACAGCTCACACTTACCATTACGTGGGGGGAGGGGAGTGGGAGGAAAACATGGAGATCTAAGACGCTAAAGGGAAAAAGACTATGAAATATGCTCTCCCTACCACCCATGCTTTGCTCTGGCAACTTTATCCAGGAATATCTGAGCCGAAGCAAATAGCCTTATTAATGGGAGGCTCCAGAGGCAAGTAAAGGTAAAACACACTCGAAAGAGGACAAAAATATAGTATGATCACTAATCCTGAAGACTGGAGGGTGGCTACGTGTGAATCCAGCAGATCCCACAGGTCAGAGCGAGAGCTGGAAGCCATGGGCAACCTCTCCAAACAAGACCCAGATGCTGAAAACCAGGCACCTTCGTGGACTCCTCAAAGCTGCAGGGAAAATGCATTGACCTTTCTCATCAAAACAGAACCACTCGGATTTTGTGCCAACACCTCTTTGACCCACCAGCGCCCCTAAAAACCAGTATTTAACTGTTTATTATGACTGGTTAAGGAGCATTGACACTAACCAGGTACAACCATGACTGCCAGAGAAAAGTGCCCACAGTGAGGCAGAATTTGCAGCTCTCGTGCCCAAGTGCCGCTGGCAAAGGAAGGTTAGGGCTCATGGAGACAGGTGGGCTGTATATTTAAAGGACGCGCTTCTGATACAGTCACCAAATCTTTAAAGTAGCAAACCTCGAAAAAGTAAAGAGACTGGAGTCAAACACAGAGATGAAATGTACAAAACAAATGAGCAGGCAACTGAAAGTTCTTGAAAGTATTTTACTTCGGGTTGGAAAATGAACAGTTCCCACACTGCTCATTGCAAGATACACAGTATTCACGAATACAATGCTGGTCATTTGAGGAAATGTACACGCCTCAATTCTCCTTCATGCTTTTTCTTTTAGAAAGATACTGTTTACCAAAAAGAAACGTCAGCAGTACAGGAAAAACTATTTTCCCAATAAATTTACGAAAACCTAAGATTCCCAATGGAATCAAGATTATCTTCCCGCTACCACCACCTTTAATAAAATCACATGCTTATTGGAACACTAATATCCGCACCCTAAGAGTACATTCACTTTCGACAATGAGGGTGATTCTTTTAAAAAAACTTTAGTGTGGTCAACGTGACATGGATCTCTGCAAGTGTTGTCTGAAGTAGGCAGCTAACACTGAATTTAATTTTATTTTATAAATAATTGTTCCCTTAGCAGTAAACATAAGTCTACACATTCACAATAGTCCTAGAAAATAAATACTGTGATTATGCACACAACATGTATGACAAACTAGTTTCAAAAAACAAAAGCTCGACACCTTGATAAAAATTCTGATCAGAATAAAACGTGACTCTAAAATTTAAAACATCGTCAAAGTAACATCACATTTAAAATCTTGCATGGGTTACACGGGTGTGGTTTCCGGTTCTGGAACATATCTTTCAGTTGTGAATTAAAATACGAACATATTGAATTGTTGATTTCAGGTATGACATCGGTTTTGGTCTTACTTTAGCATTATTTTCTTTATAAAAAGTTGCACTAAGTGTCCATTAACGGTCTGATTGGTCTTCAGTATTTCATAAATGTATATAAAAGAAATTCCTAAAAGCCAACAGTACTTTATATGTATATATTTATAAAAGAATCTCATCTCAGAAACGGCTGTAATGAGCAGAGCCACACACACTGATGCTGAACATAAGAGCTTTCACCTACAGAGAGCAATTTCAGAAATTCACTTACATTCGATCATAGTAAACATTCCCAAACTCAACAGGTGACGAAGAACAGAATTGTACATCTCGTTTGCACTCAAAGCTGACCACAACCAAAATTTACAGTATGATTGAAACAAGCCAATGTTTAAAAAGTTTTAATTCAAGGTAACAATTCCATGGAAGGAGAGGACAGAGAATGCAATGACAAGAAGTATTTGGTCTTAAAAGGCAATACAAAAGAGACCCATTATCAAAGACCATTTCATTCTGAAAGATCAACAATACCAAAAGCAGAAAGTGGAGTATAAGAAAATAGTTTTTTATAAGTATGATTTAATTAAAGCTGTTGACAGGTTTCTCTCCCACAGTAGTTAAGCATGAGTTTTAAAAAGAGATGAGAGACGAGCACACGCAGCACACAGGGCGAGAGGCGCCAGCATGCAGTCTGTGCAGCGCAGGGCTCACTGCGACAGGAGGGACAGACACGTGGCCTTTCTCCCTATGAGAAATTATTAAAAAAAAAAAAAAGACGGCAAAGGAAACAAACACGAAGTCATGTACTTGCCCACTGCCCAAGACGACAGCACTATTGAAAATGACTGCAAGTTAATTTCAGAGATGACTAGAGATTTTTCAGTGTTTACACAAAAGTACACAGTACGGATATATATATATTTGTTTGTACAAAATAAAATAAATGTCATTTGCCACCATAAACCTTTTCTTGAGGGAGGAAACACTTTGCAGCAGCAGGTCACGAGGGTCCTACCAGGTCATTTCAATGCGAAGGACAAATTGAGTAAGAGAACTAGTCACGCCCCTACGTGTGGATGTTAAGATGACAATTCAGATTATTTTGCAAACTAATCCTGAGAAAAAATCTGTATACAATTTAAACAGTAATGTTATGTAAAAAGTATTAACAAATCCACTATTACAAATATCAATTTCCTATATGGTCATCTATATATACACACAATAAAATGGTAAATATATGCAAAAATATTTAAAAAAACACATGCACAGATCACTTTTCCCTTTGGAATCTGGGCTTCCTATGACAGACCTGTTCTCCCCCCACCCGACCCTCTGAAATTCCATTTTCTTCCAATCACCCACCCACACTGACGACTATTCCCCCTAACTCTGCATAAAGCCAATGAGAAATATATTTATTTTACATTCAAGCTTTAAATCTTAAAATGACCCTGTTGTAGCATATGACTTATCAAATGAGCAGCCTTTTCTCCCCCCTTTTTTGCGTGCTTTTTGTTTTTGCAGCTGTCAGTCTTCGTGATCCATTCCATGGCGAGCTGGGAAAAAACACAGTTGCTAAATCAACAAGTGGACAGCGCAAGGCTCCTGAACGTGTCCCAGGAGTCCCCAGGCAACTGTCCTGGGCATGAGGTCACTGCACACAGACGGTCCATCGCACCACGCCGACTATCTACAGAGGTCTGAGAGGGGGGCGTCCCTCTTGTGTTTCCTCCTTTTGCCATGGAAATACTGATTATTGGATTTGCCTTGATGCTGTTTGTTTGTCATCAGGGCCCCATGGCTGGTTGGAGCTGTACCTTGGAAGCCTTTGCTGGAAGAACGGAAGAGCCGGGCCGGTCCGTGCTGCAGAAAAAGAAGCGGGCACAAGGACGTCAGTACCACAGTGCGCCGAGCACCCGCCAACACCCAACACAGGGAGCTCTGGAAACCGCAGCAAGAAAATAACACCCCAGGGTTAACTCGCGGAGCTCTAAAACCGACATTACTTTTCACTGGGTGCTGAGAAACGCAGACCACTGCCTTGCCTTCTTAACAGAGGAGACGGAAGGTAAAACCTTCCTTAAGGAACTACCAGCCAATACGCCACGTGAGAAATGGCACTGCAGCTCCCAGACCCAGTGCGCTGCCAGGTCAGGGATTGTCATGGCTGGCCGCCCCCTCCGTCTGTCACCTGTCCCGTTAATTGCCACTCTAGATGAGTCTGTTTGGTCACATGACTAAGGCTGCAAAGATAAAGTGAATTCTGCAGGTCAATGGAGGTATGAGGTGAGTGACATAATAGTCATTCTACTGCCCAGGGCCTCCCAGAGTCCTGTTGTGCTGGGACAGGGTCAGATGGCCTTAGGCTGGAGCCCAGCAGCAAACGGCTTCTTCCCCTCATTCAGATTCATTACCCATGATAATAAAATTTTAGCCAACAAAAAAAACTTAAAATAGAGGATCTCTGTGGCTTTCTTAAACCAAAGCTGATGCTCAACAACTAAACAGGGCTGGCCGCTGCCCGATCATTTCAGCACAGGCACCGAGGCATGGAATAATAAAACGTAAGAGCGTCCTTCATTCCCAGATGTGCACAACATGACCACGAGCCAAGCCAAGAGCAGTATCTGCGTTTGCTTCAAGTACAATTAAACCTTTTTATAAACTGATGGTATATTTTATGCTGAATCTGGAATAAGGGCGGCAGGTGGGACCATCTTATAAGGACCAGTGGCTAGACTCCCATAAAGGTCTGTGTTACAGTGGTGTCCCATAACGACCAAGGACACGCCCTGGCCAGTGTGGCTCAGTGTTAGAGCACTGGCCTGTGCAGCAAAGGGTCACGGGTTCGATTCCTGGTCAAGGGCACATTCCTGGGTTGTAGGTTAAATCCCCAGCCCCGGCTGGGGTGCATGTGGGACGGGAGGCAACCGACTGATGTGTCTCTCTCACATCAATGTTCCTCTCTCTCTCTCTCCCCCCCTCCCTTCTTGCCTTCCACTTTCTCTCTAAAAAAAAAAAAAAAAAAAAAATCAATGGAAAAAATATCCTTGGGAGAGAATTAACAAAAACCAAACAAACAAAAAGACCAAGACACCCTGTCACTAGCAGCACTGTCCGTGCACCAGAACCTCTTAGCTTTGGTCTTTAACCTCGAGTGTTCTTCAAACCCATGATGTACATGTGTAACTGACATGTAAGACATTTTAAGTATTTTGTTCTGAATCCTCACAATGAGAAACTCGAGTTCACATACCTGTGATTTGCTGGCGTTGCCGGGCGTGGCAGTGGCCTGGGTGCTCTGCATTTTCCCACCTGCCTGCGAGGACTCCACGGACACGTCCTGCAACCCTACTCGGTTCCCGGGGGACGGACGGCAGAGCAGCTGTTTGGGGGTTTTGCATGGTGTCGCATCGGAATCCTAACACAAGTCACATGAATTACAATTGACATATTAAATCATTTAGATGCTCAATATTTAAAAAGGAAAACAATTTCAGCTAAGTACTCCATGGACCAAATTTAAACATCTGGGACAACCTTAAGGAAGCATACTGAGGAATTTATAAGACGAACTGCTTAAGTTTTCCTCTAAACACTGAAAGTGGCTTCTTCTGTCAGAGGGTTTCCATTCATCGTTAAACCTGCTGCCCACGCCGGACCTTGCTAATCAGCCTTGAAGGAGCTCACAGAGGTCCACGTTGATTTGTGCCTTCATTTACAGAAAATGAGCCATGGTAACATGGGAAGAACAGGGTAATGAGTGAGTACCTAGGTCCCAATCCCCAAATCAGTGTCTTCCACCATCACAAAATGGTTGATTTAAGAGGCTCCCCCTCTGAGACTCTGTGATGACAACTCAGGGAGCCCTCCAAACACCCTGTGGACGGGGACTTCCCAGGGACAATGGTTGAGCCCCACATGTTTGTGGGCTGCTTGGGCCATGTGGGCTACGTCTGTCCTCTGGTCTACCCACCTTCCCCACACTCCACCCAGGTCTCTGGGTCTCATGCTCTCAGTCCCTCCCCTCCCCCTCTCCAGGCGTCTCTGCCTCCGCCCCGCTGTGTCTGTGACAGCTCCCTCAGCACTGTCCTCCCCAGCTCTGCGCTAGGAACCAGACAGGCACACAGGTCAGTTCTGCATGAGGACTTATGACTCTACGATACAACAATAAAATGATGTCCTTTCCATATTTAGATTACTTTTGATGTCACATGCCTCGAAAAGTCAAAATTTAAATAGGTAAACTCATTTTAGATCTCTGTTAAGTCAACTCAAAATTAACCCTGAGAAGGAAAAGTAACTGTAGGTGTAACTGATGTTAAAAGTTTGATCAGGATAGAGACAGACAGCACGAGCAGGGCTACCAGGGAACGGGGACACAGGATCTGCTAAGGGGTTTCTTCTTGGGGTGATGGAAATGTCCTGGAATTAGATGGGTGACGGCTGTACAACACTGTGAATGTACTAAAACCCAAGATATTATATACTTTTTAAAAAATGGTAAACTTTATGTGACTTCTATCTCAATTTGTAAAAATTAAATCAAGAAGCTCAGAAGCATTACTGAATGGAAGAAGCCTCACAAGAGTATATACACCATGGTTCCACTGCCATAACGCTGTGGAACAGGCAGAACTGATCTACAGCATTAGAAAATCCCCACAGTGCTGCCTCTGAAGTGGGACTGGGGACTGACCAGACAGCGTCACGAGGTAACGCTAGTCTCTATCTTGTTAGGGTTTGGGTTCTCATGTGTATGCATTTGCAAAAATTTCGTGAACGTACAATTAAGATTGCCTTATGCATCAATTTTATATTAAAAGCGAAAACAGGGTCAATATTGTGCTCTGGTTAATGATGCACACACTATAGCACTCCGGGGATGTGTGCTGGCCTCTGCAGTTTACGTGGAAATGTGTCAGAGAAGAGGAATGAATGGACGGGGGTCAGGCTTGGAGGTGACAGTCACGCGCAACATGAGTGCAGAGCCCAGGGCGGTGCAGATGGGTGCTCACTAACACTTGTTTACTTGTGCTGTACACTTGGAAATTTTAATATAACGTTGAGAAACAGTGCCATCGTTACTGTTGTTAAGATTCCCCAGTAAAACAAGTCGGAAAATGAGTCCACCTCCGCCCTCCAGAGCGCTATCCCCGGCAACAGGCCCGAGCAGCCCGGTTCAGGAAAGCCACATCCCCATACTTACGACGTCACTAGAGCTGGACTGTGTGGCGGAAGACGAAGACACTGGACCTGATGAAGAGTTTGAAGAGTGTTTACTAAGAGGTTCCGAAGTTTTACTTCTACATTTTCCAAGGGCTTCATTTTCTTCAGATAGATTATTATTACATTTATCTAACTGCTGAGAATCTACTATCAAGGTAACACCATTTCCTGAAAGAGTGGCAAAAGATTGGAAAACGTTTCTTCCCATTAGACACACACAATTCAGAAAAGCGGCTAATAGTCGATCGAAAACGGGAAACTCACCGTTGCAGGAGGGCTCGGGCCTGCTCTGCAAGCCCCACTGCTTTGATATCCAGTCTCGGTATGTGGCGACTTCGTCCGTTACTCTAATTATTCTACCTAATATGCTGCATGCATTTTTAAAAAAAAGAGGGAGGTACATTAATTTGAAGGTAAGAAGCCACAACCAACTATGAGCACTGAGCTGATGTGAGTTAAAGTTTTACCTCTCTGTCTCATTGTTGGGATAGTACTTTGCTATGGGTGACACAGCGTGACTCAAAACCACGTAGGCATAATCAAAGGCCTGCTTCACCTGCATGGCCCCGTAGGAACTCCTTCCAACATCATTACCTGGAGAAGAAATGTACATGTAAGATAGTAAGCTTGGGCACTGCTTAACAGACTTACCTCTTCACAAACCCTCTTCCTGGAAAGTAGGGGCGATCACTTCCTACTAGAGTTGCACCCGGAATCTGGCTGTCAGTGGCCCCACAACTCAGCGTGTACACCATGAATTAAGTAGTTATAACGGGGTACACCTCACCTAAATGTATTCTGGCCTACCAGGGACTATCCTAGACAGTTCTGCAGACAAAAGTCTGCCTGTTTTCTCCTAAGAGTGAACCAAGCCATATGTTTGTATTTTAATCAGCTATGCAAGTATCTTCCACACTAAATTATGAGCTTCTACAAAGCAAGGACCATGCAGCTGAAAAGTCTGTGTCCTTTACGCACAGTACAATAGGCTCCCAATAAACATCTCCTCAATGAACAAATGCACGGGACTATTAATATTCCTAAGATGGCTCAATAAGCCAGAAAGGCTGTGAGGCAGCTACTGTACCTCTTAACTGCCTTTCCTTACTTATTTTCAAAGTTAACACATTAAAGCACGTGACTAAAAGCATTTCCACTGAAGTCCAATAATGCACAACTGAAGTGCTTTACAATTATATCAGGAAAAATTGTTGCCCAGAAAACCTAGGAGACAAGCAAGCAAATATAACCTCATGAGAGCATGGGAGGAATCCACTTTCTGTTCCCTTTCAAGCCAACGTGATGCTGGAACAGCACGGGGAGACCATGCAAAATTAAAGGGGAAAGGGAGCTAAAGGAAAATCAACTGTCTTTTTGAACCCTTAGCTCCTGAATCTGAGCTATATTATTGTGTCACTGCCTCTGAGGACCTCAGAATCCTCCCAGTAAAGCCCTGGCTGGAAAACAAGTCATAGACACAGACAACAGCATGGCCATTACCAGAGGGAAGGGGGTGGGAAAGTGGAGCAGGGTAAAGGGGGAATGGTGATGGAAGGGGACGTGACCTGGGGTGGGGAACACACAGTACAATATACAGATGATGCATTATAGAACTGTACCCCTGAAACCTATATAATTTTATTAACCAATGTCACCTCAATAAATTCAATTAAGAAAAAATAAAAGCCCTGGATGAATGGGTTGAAATCAGGCAACGACAACACAAGAAGAAAAATGGCTGTGAAACTGGAGGGGCACACAAACCCACCCAAGTAGCTCACACCCACGGTCCTCTGCCTTAAAGTCGAATGGATCCCACTCCCAACTCATCTGGAGTCTGCAACGTGTTTTTCTGGTGTGAGTGTGTGTATGTGTTTATTTTCATGTTTTTTTCCGGTGTGTGTGTGTGTTTATTTTCATGTGTTTTTTTTGATGTGTGTGTGTGTTTACTCTCATATATTAGCTTATAAAATGCTTTGATGAAAAAAGAATGACCACAATTAGAAGTTGATCCTTAATTTTTTATCTAAACAGGGTTTTAAGTACAATATGGTAACTACCATGCCCTTCCTCTGAATGCCCATAAATTTACCTAATATCAATACCTGGTTGTAAAGGATCTTCAATATAAAGCATCGACGGCCTGTAGCCATCCAGCATATTTTTCTGTACTTCATCTTTGGCCACATATGAACCACCATCCTTTATCCGGATGCCAGTCTTTAAGTAATTGAAGTGTCGTCCATACAATTCAAAAAATTCTATTAAGAGAACACCATAGTTTGTATTGGGGATGCAAGCATCTTCCCTGGGATGTAACTAAAACCAGAAGAAGAAGAGAAGGAATTACACTGGGTATCCTGTAACTTCTGGAGGCGGGGGTGATAAATGGCATCCTGACTGCTATACTCAGCACTACCTACTGCGCCTCTGGTTTAGCGGAGCAGCCAGCAGGGGAGGGGGCTGTGCTGCCATTACAGACAACACACTGTTACAGACGACACACTGCCTCACGGCAGAGCGGGCTGGGCGACTCGGGGGCGGGACTGACAGCTGCCCCAGGATGCGGCAGGCCGGGCTGACATATCAGGACGTCACTCTGAGTCACAAGCAGAGCCAGGCATCTGGCAACACTGCCACATAAACACGTGCAGGGCAGCAGTGGCTTCTCACTCCTCTTGCCCACACAGCAGGCCCAGTCCAGTAGAACTTTCAAGATTTGCTGCTTAGAGGACACTTCCTATTTTTGGCATTTCTACTACTATTTACTTATGGAAACCACCCCATAGCTTTGCATGTTAAAATTTGCAGTGAAAAGTCTCAAAAACAATAGAACATATGGGATTAAAAGCAAAAAATATATATTCTTTCCTAGCGATTTTTATTTACTTACTTGCTAAATTACAAAAAGGCACCCAGTTTAAGGGAAAGTCGTAAGTGATCAAGGGAAACATGGCAATTGAGTTCGAGTTACATTTTCCCCAATGACCCCCAGTTACTGTGGTCAGTGTTAGCGTCCACTAGCACAGCAGACCATAGGACATACCTGGAGGAAGCTGACTGCCATCAGAAAGAGGCTGTAAGAACCAATTCCACCTGTAAATACTTCATTAAGGTCCCTCTGTAATAGGAATTGTTTTAATACTAAAACCAAGTATGGTAATACAGGATATTTCTGAAAAAGAAGAAAACATTTTCGATGAATTCCTGTATTAGGACTAGCTCACAGCATGAACAGCATACTGGTCTCTAAGCATAAACTGGTTCTTCCATTACAAACTTCAGTGGAGATACTTCACTTTCCACTTTAGGAGCAAGCTATAAAAGTAAGTACAGTAACTCAGGAACATGGAGACACAGATAAGGCACCGAGCACTCTCTACAGGCGGAAATACCAGCAACACACCACACACCAGATGACGCCCATTTACAGCCATCAGCATAAGATATTAATTTGTAAACAGGTAATAGAAACAGTACAGGACAAAGTCTTGACTCGTAAAGCACTAAGTCAGTGGGATTTTAAAGAATCATTTTTCACAGGCAGCATCCCACCAGGTAAACCAGGGTCCTTCAGGCGATTCTGCAGAGCCCAGGAGCAGCCTGGCCTGCTGGGTCCATGTGGGCAGGTGACCAGAACCTTCCCTTCACAGAGGACATGAAAGAGCGGGCACCCAGGAGCAGTGTGAGTCCCTCTCTCACTCAGACACACCCTCATTAAGTTCTTCCCAGAAGCCAGGCCGAAGGCTGGGGACCCAGACGGGGACAATGCAGGCATCAACTGCTAGGAAGAAGCCTCACAGCCATTAGCCAACGGTGGCGGAATTACTAGGGTCTCCGGTGTCTTCCTGATCCTTACCGTGACACATGTGCTTCCATGAGAAAGAAAGAAGTGTGTACTTTTGCAAATCATGCCCAAATAAAAAGCATGAGAAAGAAGTATGGAGAAGTCATCACTTTTCAACATTCTGGTCGAAGTCAGAAATAGTCTCTTTAAATGGAGGAAACCAGTCCGTGCTGATATGAAAGAAACCTCCAGAATAGTAAGTTTAAAAAAAGTATAAAATAATGTGAGTACAGGGTGCTATTCCTTCTGTTAAAATTTCAAGAGAACAGAAAAGAAAGGTTGGTGGTGTCAGCCGGCCTGAGCTGTGAGGCATAATGTGACTCCCTCCCGATCTTCTTTACATCAGTGAGTTTTTACTTTACTGTGCCTATGGTTCTCAGTTAAACAACACTTCTGGGGAGAAAACACTTTCCACACAGCCAGCCCCCCCACAGGAGCAGGACTGCGGACGGTGCCCCTTTTCCCTTCCTGCCCATCTGTGCTCCGCACGCTCACATGAGAGTAAAGAAGTCAGCGTCCTTTTTTACAAAACAGAAACAGGCGAACTGGTCGAGTTGCTAAAAAAACTGTAAACGGTCAGAGAAGATGTTCTATATAAACCAAAGCAGTTTTAACATTTTTAGCTTAAGGAGCAAAAGGCTGAGGGTCTAAGCACATGAGATGTTCTGGAGATGATGTTGACAAATTCTTCTGTACCTTGGAAGACAATGGAACAAGTAGAAACAGGCTTAAATCTTGACAAGACAGAGTAAGGAAATCCAAAGAACCACCTTTAGGCGACTGGGGGTTAAAACCTAGAAAAGTAGCCCTGGGGAGGGTCCCAGTCTGAATTGGGAGTAAAAGCAGACAGGATTCCATTCCAGTCCCCAGCTCCACGCCAGCCCTTATCTCCCCCTCAGCTCCCTCAGAGCAGAGCAGAGCAGTTCAAAAGCTTTCCCAGCCTTGAATTCTCACTTTAGGTCAAGTTAGAAGTCACTAATTATTCCAAGCAGATTTCAGGAAAGCACACCAGGGCACAGAAGCATCTGTCAGCAATGCCCCTCAAAATACCTCCAGGACAGATCCTCAAAGCCACCCCCATTGCTGAGGGTCCCCTGAACGCTGTAAATTCTGACCTTGGTGAAGTCTTTGATGAGGTCCGCTGCTCTCACACCATTCTGTACATTAAAGCTGATGTCAACTTTCACTTCAGTAAAAGAATCCGTTAACTTAATAATAGGTACCTAGAAGGGAAGAAAGTTAAAATTAAAATACTTTAACCAAACTACAAGACAAAATCAGGGCGAAGGTGACCAGACTTGAGGTCCTGACCCCCTCTTGGGACATGAGAACACTGCACACCACAGCTAACTGCCTTCTGCAAACTTGCCTCTGCATAGTTAGCATTTTGCCGCATTCAACATACTCTGTCATTTCTATGGGTTGAGAATCTTGAGATCAAGTGACAGAAACCTTTGCTGACAGTATGTACTTTGGAGAATAGCTTTCTACTTAATGTAACATCAAGAATTATGAACGACAAGCACCAAACTGTTTCCAGTGGGAAACTGCCAGGTTCCAAGTCACACACACAGCCCAGTGGAATCACAGGTCAGTTTTGCAAAGAGCCTAAAACACAACCTAGCAGAAGAAGATAATTCCCAAATAAAAACTGACAGGATGATTTCACGAGACCACGGGGTTTCTTTAAAAACAGAAAAGCTTGATGTGCACCATGCACGAGAAGCTCAGGCGAGCAAACTGTAGAACCAGGTTTCCAAACCAATGGGTTTTTATAAAAAACAACACAAGTTGTTTTGCTTCAAGAAAACATGATATGCAAAAGCCCTAAATTCTAAAATAGATGTATTTCCACAAAAGTTCTTCAATGGCCATTCTAGATATAGTTAACATATGGCTGGATTTACAAAATTTCAATTCTTCCATTTGTCATGGACACTAAGAACAGAAGAGCAGTACCTTCTGTGTCACCACACACTGTTTAATAGATATCCAGATTTTCATCTATACTTTTCCGTATTAAAAAATCCCTGCAGTATTATGGATGATAAAATTGAGTATTTTTTACAAGAGACATATGACTATGACGAGTCCATCTGTGTCACACACAAAGCTGTGTACACATCTGAGCGCTGTGACCACTAACAGCGGAGAGAAGGCTTGCTGAGTCCCGTGTACCCCGCCCCCCAGCCTGCACTCTCCAAAATTAAACTTCAGTTGTACAGGCCTCTGCGTGAGGGACTGGAGACCTGGAGAGGAACAGGCAGGAACTCACAGTTGCTTTGTCCAGAACTTTCACCGAATCCTCATCTGCAACTTTATGTTTTCGGAGAGCTTCTTCTAGGGTCCACAGGGGGAGGTTCTCCCACTTCCCAAACACCACCAGGTCGATGTCACTAGACATAGAAAATAGGCCGAAGGTTGTTCGAAGCAGCAAGAAAGTGTTTTCACTTAGACTCAGCTTCAATTAGTACGAGGAAAAGCCATTTCTCACGCTGCCCTGGAGGCTGACTGTGTTGGTGCTGACTGCTTCAGAGGTGAAAGGAGTTCAGTGACTTCAGCAGCCACCTCCTTTCAGTCATTTCACACAAGTCAGGCCTCAGGAGACAGGGCGACTGTGAGGGAAGTAGAACATCAGAAACCACCGCAAACGTTTCCTGTTCATAGAGATTCTGGGACTAAAAACTTAAGACTCTACATGGCTGAGATGAACTGTCACTTAGATTAGTAAGTGTAAAAACCAAGATGCCACCACTTGTGTAAACAAGAAAGAAAATACCCACACGCATGTCCCTTCCAATGCATGAAGCCTGGAAGGAAACGCAAGGCTGCAGAGGGGAGACGGTAGGGACAGAGGTCAGTCCAGACTTTTCACTGTGATTACTTCTGTGCCCTTTTCAAATTGAATTATGTGAATATACCAACTACTCATAAAATTTAATGACATTTTTTAGAAAGTGACTCAGGATTTTGCTGAAGCTCAGCACCTAAACAGGGAAAAATACTAATGAACCTGAAGCTGAATGTCCATGGCTTGCTCTGGGCTGCCCAGGGGGAGAATGAAGTTGTCAGGACCACGCAGTGCAACACGCGCAAGTTAGGGCGAGAAGGTGAAGCCAAGCTCCCTCCAACAGGATGGATTCCTACCGTCACACAGCATGTGCCCTTCACAATTTAAGAGAGCGAATCTCACGTTGGTGTTCTTACCACCGTAAAAACAAAAACTAACCCATGACGGAAGGTTTCTCCCTAAAGACAACAGCAGCTCAATTCTTAGAGAGCAGGCATTCGCCCCTCAGGGAGGCCTGACTGTCCCCAAAAAGGGCCCCCAGGCCGAGGGACAAGACAACCCTCATTCGAGAGGCTGCGGTAAGCAGGGGCTAAGGCGGTCACATCCTTCCTCAGACAGGAGTCTGCCCCTGAGTTTCTGGGTCAGGATGCCGAAGAGTGGATAACAGTGCGAGTTGGCATTCGCGTACACACGGCTCTGTGGTGTAAACGGGTGTTCCACCAAAGATTCCACTAGCACGTGAATCAGCTACGGGGTGGGCTGAACAGTCTCCGCAGGGGGCCCATTGCTACAACTGGAAACTGACTCCACCACTCGCTGCAGGCCCCGTCCATCTATCTGAGCTGATGCAGGCAGTATCTGTACCGCTGTGTGGTAAGCTGTCTGAAGTGATATTCTACCTCAAGATAACTCAAATAAAATACAGGTACACAAATTTCTGTTTCATAAATCTGTTTTGTTTCTATGCTTACACATTCAACATAAAAATTAATACAGCCTATAAAAGTGCACAACCCCTTGAAAGTGACATAAATATACTAACCTAGTAGGTAAATACAGGCCAGTTTTGAAACTCCCAAATATTTGGACCTGAAATAGAAACAATTATTATATTAATTGCTATCAGCCGAGAGCCACCACACCACAGAGAAATGCTGGTTTCTGCTACCCTCTACTGGCACTTCTGAGTACTGCAAGAGCAGTTTCCCAACCCCATGCTTCAGAGATCCCATAGGCAGACATTCAGAATACAGTTAAACATATTAGGTTCAAATATCAAACATATAGGCTCAAATAGAAAACTTTCATAAGTAACAATCAGGTCACTAATGTTCCCTTATAATCACAAACCCTGAAAGTATGTTCTGTAAGCAGGAGTGGCCTCACAGATTACTAAGGTCAGACCACTTCAACCGCAGGCCAGTTCCACGGAGAACACCAGGCCCTGTCACTGTACCCCGTTCACAGCATGCCATGGCCCAACACCAGGACACATCCCCTGTCCATCCACGGAGAACAGTGGGAGACTCCAGCAGGGATGTGTATGTGAATGACTGCAATAAAGGTTGAGGGAAGAAAGGCACAACCTCAGAGGAGAGATGGACCCAGTCACCTGTGCAGAGCGTGGGTTCGTCCATAAAACAAACGTGGATAAAGCTGCCGCCTCAGGAGGAGGAGGAGGAGGAGGAGGAGCTTAGATCAGGGCTTTGCCATCTCAGCACTACTGACACTTGGGGCAAATCATTCTCAGTTGGGGGAGCTGTCCTGTGCATTGTGGGGTGTTTAGCAACACCCTTGGCCTGTACCGACCGTCTGCCAGAAGCACCTCACCAGTCATGATAATGAAAACTGTCAAATGCCTCCTGGGGGGCAAATACCCACCAGCTGAGAGGCACTGATTTATTTATTTTATTTATTTATTTATTTATTTATTTATTTATTTATTTATTTAAAATATATCTTTTATTGATTTCAGAGAGAGGAAAGAAGAGGGAGAGACAGAGATAGAAACATCAATGATGAGTCATTGATCAAGCCCTCAACCCAGGCATATGCCCTGACCGGGAATTGAACCCTGATCGCCTGGATCCTAGGTCGACGCTCAACCGCTGAGCCACGCCTGGTCGGGCGAGGCACTGATTTAGATCGGTAGGAGAAGCAACGTGGCACACAGCTGTTCAGCAAAGTATGACTCTTCCCGTTACCTACAGTATCTCATTTGAAGTGTTTTTGTTTTACCAATTGGACAAAAAGAACCAAAAAACTTTCCTGGCTCCCCTTTGGCCACCCCATGACAGAGTCTTAAAAAAAAAGTCATATAACACACAGCAATGGATTCTAACGTGCTCTTAGGATGCATGAAATTGTACAAAAGACCCTCAAGGGAGCCCTAAATAGTGCAGCGCTGATTCAGTGTAGTAACAAGAACCACAAATAAACAAGAAGCAACCTCAGGCATGGCTGTGTTCACTGGCTGGGGGCTGTATGGGAGACAGGGGTGGTCAGAAAACAGCCTTTTGGGGGGGGGAGCAGACGCCTGCATCAGCCTAAGAAAATGAACTTCAGATGACATGAGCCATCCCTACCCGCCATCTTCATTTCGCTATAAACAATGACACAGTGTTTATCCTGGCAGGTTGGAACAGAATCACACTGACATGGCACCTCGGATAAGACACTACGACGGCGAGGCGTGTCTCCTCCTCACACCAGTGCTTCCCGGTCGCCTCACCCATGCTCATCAGCACTGCAGGCAATGTTTTAAGTAGGCAGCCAATTCAATGCTAGTAATTCAGAAGCCCAATTCTAAAGGCTGAAGAAAATTGTTGGCCTTCAAAATTTTATTAGACCCTAACTCTGTAGATGCACAGACAGCTTCCCATGAGGACTTGCACGAGACACTGACCCACGCTGCCCGCCCCACGCCCCGCCAGACAGGCACTCACGTCAGCGCTGGGCCAGAGCTCCTTAATGACGCTCTCGATCCTGCTCACCACCTCCATCCGCATCTTCTCCTCCTCTGGCCTCGGAGACATGTATTCATAAAAATCACTGATTTCTTCATGCAGACTGGGAAAAAGCAGAGGAGTTAATATGGGCAGGGCGAAGCGCATTGTAACTCAGCAGATGACTTTACAGCCTAGATTTCTACCTTAATTTTAATGCTACAACTCATTCTGAGCTAAAATGGGCACATACAGAACTTAATAAAAATGCCAAAATGACTCCACAGAATACGAAAGTCCAAGAAGTCTTGATGGATCACCACAGGGACAGGAACGAGGAGAGCTGGGAACTTGAACGAGTTAGTCCATCACTGGGTACAATTCTAGCTTTTCATAACTATCCGTGTGTGTTTGCCTGCTTTTCTAACAGGGATGATGGTCTGTCTGGAGAGATTATAGGCCATTTGTCACCTTTTTTATATTTCCCCACATGAAAAGTGTGTGTGTGTGTGTGTGTGTGTGTGTATCCCCCTGCCCACGCTCCCAGAACAGTGTCTCTATACCATAACTGTTCAGTGATTAAATTTGGTAAGTGAACGGGGGCAGGGAGGTGCTTTAAAAAATACACACATTTGATAATAGGCTACCTTTTAAAAATGCATATATGTTAACTACCACTGTATATTTTTATAAGGTCTTTATAATAAGGAAAAATATTCATTAAAAAAAACTAACACTTAAAGGAGAAAGAACTGCCGGCCGGGCGTGGCTCAGCTGTTGAGCATTGACCTAAGACCCAGGAGATCAAGGTTTGAATCCCGGTCAGGGCACATGTCCGGGGTTGCGGGGCTCGATCCCCAGCAGCGGGGTGCAGGAGGCAGCCAATCAATGACAACTCTCATCATTGATGTTTCTTTCCCTCTCCTTCTCCCTTCCTCTCTCTGAAATCAATAAAGATATATAAAACAATTAAAAATAAATAAATAAATAAATAAATAAATAAATAAATGAGAATGAACTTGGGTTACTCTAACAACCCAGCATTGCAGACGAAACAGTTACACAGCAGCAGCCAGAGAACAGCGAGCAGTTGGCTTGGGGGCAGCACTGACCCCCGGGGACACGGAGGGACCCACACCCACTACAGGATGTTCGGGAAGTTACTGCATGCCTGACAGTGTGTACAGTTTCTGCTCGCTTCTGGCTCACCGTTCCTAGGGACGTACAGACTTCCGATGTCTGGGTGTGCCAGACAAATTTCTGGAAGAGTACATCAAAATCTGCTGGCAATGGCTTCCTCTGGGGAATGGACTGAGGTCGGTGGTACCAGGATTTACCTTTGGTGCTGCCTGGCTCTTCTCAAATGCACACAGGCCCCAGACAAGGGAGGAACAGCACTAGCCCTGGGGCGAGCCTAGTGCATTTGTTTGAGTGACATCTTCAGGAGGTCCTAGGATTGGGTTTTTATAAAGAAACTCTCTCCCTCTCTCTCTCTCTCTCACACACACACACCCATGCTCCTGTATTTCCAGCTGCCAGCTAGACAGCTCTACCTAGATGTCACTTCAAACTCAGTAAGTCCCAACGAAATTCCATGTCTTTCTCCACAACCTAGTCTTTCTCAGTGTATTTCCCTCCCTAAGTGGTTTCCCCAAATGGAAATGTCAGCGTTTTCCTTGGTCCATCCTTCCTCATCCTCTGGAGCTAACAGGTCTCCAAATCCTATCCCTCCCACCCACACTCCAAAAAACGCCCACTTCCAAATCAGACCACCCCCCTTAGGGCTCTTATCCTGTCTGTCTCTGCAGGACGAGGCAGCAGCCTCCACAGTGGTCTCCGTGGGTGCCAATCTGTGCACTTCCAAGCTCCTCATCAGTGCTCCTACCTTGCCAGCCTCCCCAGCAAGGGCACACAGAAGTGTGCCCAACTTGCCTTTTCAAGAACCCTGGCCCTGCCCAGGTAGGCCCTGTGTCTGGAATGCCTCCTTATGCAGCCTTCCAGAGCTCAAACACCACCTCCTGGTACAATTCCCGCCCTCCCCAGGGCTCCTGCCGACTCCAGTCCTGACCTGCTTCCTGCCTAGCACTCAATTGCAGCGGATCACCCACTTACAGGCCTCTCCACCCAGACTCCCCTCTCCTGCCTCAGTCCTGTGTCCCCAGACCCAGGACAAAGCCCAGAGAAGCTCTTCCTTAGGAAGGGACCCTCATTCACGTGTACCTACTTCTACCCACACCCATGTCCACATGGTCATAAAGGAGACTGGGTGCCTGAAAGTGAGCTCAGTACCAGGATCAAGGAAATGGGCACTCACTGTGGGTAAAAATGACAGAACCAGACAGGAGGGCAAGGTGGCCCAAGGGCGACAGACGTCCTTTAGAGGTAAGAATGCAGTCCCACTTCTCAGAAATGTGTCTCCCTATGCACTGAGATATGGCCATAAGACAACATCCACAGTGAGCCTGGAACTGTTTCAAGACCAAGGTTTAGAGCTATTCCCAGAATGGAATGCCCTTCTATCTTTACATTTTAAAGTCTGCACAATGTGTCTAACTTTCTATGGTACTGATCAAGAATATCAAAGCTAAAAAGAGTACTCACACCCCCAAATTCTCACTAAAACCTAAGATTTAAAAGTCAGAGGGGAGAGAAGATATGGATGCCAGTGTAGAATTATTTAGAAGGAAAAGGGGTCTCCATATCTGACTCCTGCAAGCTTTGTGGGCACTTCCAACCGTACCCACGGCTGAAGGACGAATGCCACACTTGGTCAACCCTCCTTGGTGAGGACCTGGGAGCAAAGCACAGGGAATGTGCCTGCAGATGAAGTTTTCTTTTTTTCTCCTTTTAAGAGGTGCTCTCAGTGCCTGCTTTCCTAGAAATTAGAGCACTCCTTTTAAACGCCACTGTCTGTTGCTCTCAATTTCTGGACTGTGGTTTTATTAGGCCAGCGTCTCAGAAGGATGGTTTTTCATTTGATTTCCTCTGTTCCTTCCCTCTTTACTGCTATGAAGAGAGAAAGGAACCTTCTGACTTCTTCCCCCAAGCTTCTTACTTTGCTCCCAACTCTGCCACCACTTCCAAGCAATTGTAAGGTAAAGGGAAAGAGAGAAAAGGGGAAAGAAACATCACCTAAGAGTTGATTTATCTAATTCCAGTCATTAAATCCCCCCCCCCCCAACGAACAATTCAGAACTCCTGCACCACTCTGAGCAGATCTAACCAAATTTGGAAATAGCTGGGAAGCTCAAAGAATAGTTGATAGTATTCCCTAAGACCAAATATTTTGAGATAAAAGCTTAGTTAATAAACTTATTCCCCAAGTGGGAGGTCCTCAAATATTTGCTGGGTAAAAAAACAAATAAACGAGGCTAAATCTTTCTTTATCTCCTAGGTCCAGATGCCACTAAGAGCAGCTCATTCACCTAAGTTTGTTAGATTCTGAACTCTAGCAATGGATGTGTTTAACCCATACAATCCTAACACCAAAATCACACTTGTCACTTCTATCTCAGTGACTTACGTGTGTATCTTTGTTGGAGAGGTGGCTCTGTAAATACACTTGCACGTCTCCCCCTCCATTCAAGAACTGGTGAAAAGGGGCAGAGAACCAACACAGGGGACCTCACTTTCAAGGACCTGTACCCGTGAAAATCCAGACATCCCAAACATGTGAGATGTGACGGCTTGCTTAATAAACTATTTATATCAAGTAAGGTAAACTCCTGACATACATTCAAAATCTCTGAACTAATCACTGATTACCTTGGAAGCTGGAACTGGGAACAAGGCTAACATGGAGCAAGCTTTCATAATTTACTGGGTATTTTCCTGTGCTGTTGAGATCTTTTGGATAAGTGCTGGTATTGGTTGTGGGATATTTTAAAGCTTAAATGAAAAACACAAAGACAAGCTGATTCAGAGAATTCACTTACACATAAGCCAAAAACATAGTGTAAACAAACGTATTTGACTTCATGAGGTCCTATATTCTTTCAAAATTAACCACAACAACAGAATAAACTCTGAAAGATATATGGAAATTTACAGCTGTTTGGAAAAGCACACAGGAAAACAACATCCAAACATAAAAATCACCTATAGCTTCACCCCCTGGAAGAGCAGCACACAGCCATGGTGACTGCCAAACACCCTCCCGCCCCCTGACACCTGCTGCAGGCTGCTCTACTCCACAGGCCACTGCAGTCAGAAAAACACAGCGGCTACATCATGGTCACCATGCATGCTCTTTGATGCTGGAAAAATGAATTTTTAATGACTGCACATTATTCTAGTATATGAATATACTGTAATTTATCCTACCAATCTCTTACTGTTGAGCATTTAGGTTTTTTTCACTACTTAATTAACTTTATAATGCTATCTTTGCCCATAAATCTGTAATTAACTCTCATTTTTCTCTTAGAATAAATTCATCCCTTGGTGAAAAGGTATAAACATTGCTGTTCAGAGAGAGTGGAAGGGGGGGAGGGAGGGAGACACATCGATGTGAGAGAGACACATCGATTGGTTGCCTCCCGCACCTGCCATGACCGGGGCCGGGGATTGAGCCTGCAACCAAGGTATATGCCCTTGGCCAGAATCAAACCCGGGACCCTTCAGTCCATGGGCCGATGCTCTAACCATTGAGCAAACTGGCCAGGGCAGCAACAAATATTTTTGAAGAATATTCTCAAAATGACCTCTGCCAGATGGATGCTGATATAGTCTTCCACAGAATAGCATGAGGGTCCTTCCCCAACCCACACACCAGTGGAGTGTTTTGTTTTTATTATTTGATTCCCTGTAAGGTTAGAATTTTCTCTGTGTTTACTGGACATCTGTATTCTATCTTTTTCAACTCATTTCAGTAAGCTATTGGATGGAATTAACACAGCAGCTGAAGAGCATGGGCTGGGATCAGATGTCTGCCTCACCGCTTCCTGGGTACAGCTGGGCAGGTCCTTTACCTCTCCTGGCCCATTTCCCACCTGCGAAATGAGGAGAGTACCTATCTTGAAGGGTGTCTGTAGGAATGAAACAAGAGTATGGAAAGGGTTTACTGCTTACTTAGCAAACAGTAAACCCTCAATAAATATCAGCTATCATTAATTATTATTAACAAATATCTACTAAATACCTACAAAGTGTGAGGCACTCAGCTAGGCACTAAGATATCACATTAAGCAAGACAAGCGAGGTCCCTGTCATCATGAAGCTTATAGCCTACTGGGAATTTTTTTTTAATGTTTTAATTTATCTTTATTGTTGAAAGTATTACAAATGTCCCCTTTATTACTGCATTGATCCCCTTACCCTGCACCCGCCCGCCAGGCTTTTACCACGTTACTGTCTCTGTCCACAGATTGTGCATATGTGCATATAAATTCTTAGGTTAATCTCTTCCAACCCTCCCGTCCCCCCCACATTCCCTCTGAGATTTTTCAGTCTGTTCCATGCTTCCATGTCTCTGGATCCATTTTGTTCATCGGTTTATTTTGCTCATTAGATTCCACATATGAGTAAGATCCTGTGACACTTGTCTTTCTCTGACTGGCTTATTTCACTTAGCATAATACACTCCAGGACGCACTATGCTGTCTCAAAGGGTAAGAGATCCTTCTTCTTTACAGCTGCATAGTATTCCATGGTGTAAATGTCCGAGAAGATGCTTGATATGATTTCAATCTTCTTGAACTTGTAGGGACCTATTTTGTGTCCTAACATGTGGTCTATCTTTGAGAATGTCCCATGTGCACTTAAGGGGAAAGCATATTCTGCAGATTTGGGGTAAAATGTTCTGTACATGTCAATTAAGCCGATCTAATCTAGTGTATCATTTAAAGTCAGTGTTTCCTTGCTGATTTTTTGTCTAGATCTATCTAGTAAAGTCAGTGGGGTGTTAAAGTCCCCTACTATGACTGCATTGCTGTTGATTTCTCCTTTAAAGTCCTCCAGAAATTTGTTTGTTTTCAGCCTGTGTGAGTCTTCTGTTCTGAGGTGGGTCTCTTGTAGACAGCATATATTTGGGTTTTGTTTTCTTATACATTCAGCTACCCTATGTCCTTTGATTGGAACATTTAATCCATTTATATTTAAGGTTTTTATTGATAGGTACTTATCTATTGCCATTTTAACTCTTTATGCCTATGTTTCTCATTCTCTCTATTTCTGCTTCTTATTACAGCAGTCTCTTTAACATTTCCTGCAATGCTGGTTTGATGGCAGTAAACTCCTTTAGCATTTTTTTTGTCTGGGAAGGTCTTTATTTCACCATCTATTTTGAATGATAGCCTTGCTGGATAGAGTAGTCTTGGTTTCAGTTCCTTGCTTTTCATTACCTTGGATACTTCATGCCACTCCCTTCTGGCCTGTAGAGTTTCTGATGAGAAATCAGCTGACAGCCTTATGGGAGCTCCTTTGCAGGTAATAGATTGCTTTTCTCTTGCTGCCTTTAAGATTCTCTGTCTTGAATTTTTGGCATTTTAATTATGATGTGCCTGGGCATGGGCCACTTTGGGTTCTTCTTGCTTGGGACTCTCTGTGCCTCTTGAACTTGTGTGCCTTTTTCTTGACCAGATTACAGAAGTTTTCTGCCATTATCTTTTCAAACAGGTTCTCTAACCCTTGCATACTTTCTACATCTTCTGGCACTTCTATGATGTGAATATTGTTAATTTCATGTTGTCCCACAGCTCCCTTAAACTGTCCTCCTGTTTTTTATTGTTTTTTCTTTTTGGTTCTCTGAGTGATTTTTTTCTATCCTGTCTTCAAATTTCCTGGTCCCATCCTCAGCTTCTTCTAATCTGCTGTTTATTCCCTCCAATGTTTTTTTAAATTTCTACTATGTCATTCTTAATTTCCTTCATAGTTGCCATTTCTTTTCTCATACTGTTGAGCATCCTTATGATCAGTATTCTGAACTCTATATCTGGTAGATTGCTTATCTCCATTTCATTTAGCTCTTCTTCTGGAGAATTCTTTTATTTTATTTGGGGCTTGTTATTTTGTCTCCCCATTTTGGCTGTCTGTTTGGATTTGTTTCTGTGTATTACATAGATCTGGTAGGACTCCCAGTCTTTTGGAGGGTCTCTGGTACAGACCAATGTAAGATGCCATTTGTGACTGGCCTTAAGTACCCTGTTTGGATCTTTCCGCACTCCACAGCTTGTGGTTCCCTCTGCTGGGGCGGGGTGCATTTGGAAAGGACCAAGATGCACACTAAGGTCTGCTTTTCCAAGCCCTGGGTCCAGAAGCAAATCAGGCAAAGACTCAAAGCACCCATGGGCTGACTGTTATTCCTGGGAACTTTTTTTAATAATAATTTTTTTTACTAAATTTATTGGGGTGACATTGGTTATTTTTTTTTAACTTTTTATCCTTATATTTTATGTTGTTTGTTATTTTCTTTTTTGTTCATTAGCATTCTTTATAAATTATGACTATTAACCTTTTGTCATAGAAACAAAATACCCTTTCCTGTTAGTCTTTCCATTTTGTGAAATTTTTTTCAATGTGTATAGATTCTATATTTGCATGGACTTACACCTATGATCTTTGCAGAAAAGGAACAGACAGCTAAGGTGAATGGATGTATTTGTGACAAGAAAGGGCAACTCATATGCACCTGCAGTGTTGGGGTGCATTAAGGAGTGGTGGAGAGGGTGGTAACCTGGAAGGCCCATGCCCCACTTAGAGGAAAAGGCTGCCATTTAATGCCACATAGGAATGTGAGGCCAGTACTGCCAATGTGACGCTTCCCATTTCTCCTGTAACATTTTTATTTTAAAATTCTGATATAATTTTCAAAAGAAACAGTACAGACACACCGTAACATGTGTGCAGCTCTGATCCAGTCGTTAGGCATCAGTCTACAACCTCTGCTTTTAAGTCTCCCTTTCCCTACTTTCAAAGGCTTTTCTACCAGAGATTAGAAAAGTATCTGACTATCAAGAGAATGAGAAGAAAAGCCACAGACTGGGGAAAAATATTTGCAAAACACACAATCTCGTAAAGAACTGGTATACAAATATACAAAAACTCTTAAAACTCAACAAGAAAACAATCCAATTAAAAAATGGGCAAAAGACCTAAACAGACACCTAAAAAAACAACACCAACACCACAGATGGCAAATAAGCATATGAAAACATACCTGGCATCATATGACATTAGGGAATTGCAAATGAAAACATGAGATACCACTGCATACCTATCAAAATAGCCAAGATCCAGAACACGAACCACACCAAATGCTAGGAGGATGGGGAGCCACAGGATGTGGAGCCACAGCAACTCTTACTCTTACCCACTGCTATTAGAGTGCAACATGGTGCAGCCACGTTGGAAGGCAGTTTGGCCGTTTCTTACAAAACTAAACATACTCGTACCATACAATCCAGCAACCGTGCTCCCTGGTGTTTACCCAAATGAGCTGAAAACATATATCCACACAAAAACCTGCAGATGTTTACAGCAGCTTCATTCATAAGTGACAGACCTTGGAAGCAACCAAGATGTCCTTTAGTAGGTGGTAGATAAATAAACCAATATATTGAGACAATGGATATTATTCAGTGCTATGAAGAAATGAGTGATCAAAGCCACGAAAAGACATGGAGGTACTTTAAATGCTTACTACTAAATAAAAGAAGCCAATCAAAAAGGCTACATATACTGCACAATTCCAACTCACATTCTGGAAAAGGCAAAACTGTGTGGAGACAGTAAGAGGATCAGTGGTTGCCAGAGCTGGGGGAGGGAGGGGTGAACAAGGGGAGCATAGAATACTTCTAGGGCAGTGAAACTATTCTGTATATTAAAGAGTGGGTATGTGCCATTATACATTTATCCAAACCCATAAAATGTACACCACCAAGAGATAATAGCATGTCAGTGTAGACTCACTGATCATAACAAACATACCCTGGTGGGAATGGAATGAATCTCTGTACCTGCCACTCAATTTTGCTATGAATCTCAGACTGCTCAAAAACATTAAGTCTATTTTTAAAATCTGACTATATTTCTTCTAGTAATTTTTCTTTTTATTTAACTATCACTTATTCATAACTTTTTTCCCATATAGCTAATCACTGTCCAGCACCCTTTATTGATGGAGAAAGGGATGCTCCAGTCTGCCCAACGGCCTGACCCCAATCCCCCAGCAATTCTACCTCCCTTCCCTTGGGGAGCAATTCTTGTCCCTCCTGTCCTGTGTGATTCTGGTGGGGCTGCCCAGCAGAGCCAGCTGGAGCTCTGTATGGGAGTCGGTATGGGTGGCCCCGTCGCTGTGTCACTCTATGGTCATGACCCGGAAATGGGCATGTGACCCCCACAGTCCACATAGTGTCTTTCCTTAGGACTCTGCGTACTGACACTTAGGAAGGTCATTTTCTTCTTTGACCTCAAGCTGCAAAATAGAAGCTTGGAAGTATCAACAACCACCCTCCTTTTCCTCTAACTGCAAAAAGGAAGCCCAGGCCACAGGAGAGAGTGGAGCCAGCCCCAGGAAAGAGGCGAAGTCAGGGAGATGGCAGTCAGCCTCCTTTGAGTCACTGACACAACTATCACCCCAAGGGTGCCCCAGGTACTTGACAAAATAAATGCCTTCGCTTGGTTTTTGCTTAAACCAAGAGGATTGATTTTCTTTCTCCTGCACTTGGGGAAAAAAAGTCCTGATTTATACACACAGTTTGATAATATATTAAACTCATACGCATAGTAGACTTAGGCTTTCTTGTCAGATCTACTGCTCTTTCTGTCTCCAGGGCTCGGAGTGCCCTTTAAAATTCTTGTGTAAATCCATAAGCAGTTGTTAATACAAATCAATCCTCCCCTGGACTCTTCTTCAGTTTTCAAAAGTTCTTAGTTACTCTTGCCTGTTTCTTCTTCTCCCCCTCAGAAAAAAATTCACTAAGATTTTTATTTGAATTACATCAAGCAACAAATTTAGGCGTTGATTTAATATCTTCAAGTCTTTTATGTCACCCACTGTAACATTTTTAATTTTCTTCATCTTTCTGGCTTTGTTTTAATTATTTGGGGGTTTTGATGCTCTAGTGAAATCTTTTTTCCCTTTTAAAATTATATTTTCTGATTGTTGTGCAGAAAAGCTAATGACTTTTTTTTTTTTTAAATCCTCACCCGAGGATATTTTTTCCATTGCTTTTCAGAGAGAGTGGAAGTGGGGGGGAGGAGAAAGAAACATCATGATGTGAGAGACACATCAACTGGTTGCCTCCCGCATGAGCCCTTACCAGGGCCAGGGATCGAGCCTGCAACAGAGGTACATGCCCTTGGCTGCAATCGAACCCAGACCCTTCAGTCCACAGGTCAACGCTCTACCCACTGAGCAAAACCAGCTAGGGCAAAGCTAAGGACTTTTGTATGTTTCTTTTATAACCAACCAGACAATTTTCTAGCCCTACTGCATGGGATAGAATTACCAAGACAAGGCTGAATCACACTGGTAAGACCAGGCATCGTGTCCTGTTTCTGATTTAACAGTAAGTGTTTCCAGTATTTCATGTAATGTTGTGTATTGGTTTGAAAGTGCCATTCTTTATCAGGTTATGGACGTGTCTGCATATCCCTAGTTTACTAAAGTTGTACTCCTTTACAGACACATTTCATTTAAGGCTTTTCTCAATGAAGCCATTTTCAACAGCATTATACCTTTTGCCAGAAAAAGGAACACAGTAGTTTCTTCCTCCCATGATGACAATGAGGGTGATGATAATGACAGTGATTAAAAGAAAAGCAACAACTCAAAATATGTGGCTTCCCTCTAAGGAAATTTCACAAACAAGCCGCTAAGATTATCCTAACAACAAAAATGTCTAAAGCCAAACAGCAACCCACTACCTTACTACTAATCAACTGTCCCCCATCATTCCCAACTAGATTAGTTTCTTAACTCAATAAGTAGCAAACAGATGGCCAGGAGACATATGAAAAAATGCTCAACATTGCTAATTATCAGAGAGATGAAAATTAAAACCATAATGAGGTATCACCTCACACCTGTCAGAATGGCTGCCATCAACAAATCAACAAATGACAGTGCTGGCGACGGTGTGGAGAAAGGGGACCCTAGTACACTGCTGGTGGGAATGTAGACTGGTGCAGCCACTATGAAAAACAGTATGGAGGTTCCTCAAAAAATTAAATATGGAACTGCCATTTGACCCAGTGATCCCACTTCTAAGAATATATCCTAAGAATCCTGAAACACTAATCAGAAAGAATATATGCACCCCTATGTTCATAGCAGCGCAATTTACAATAGCTAAGATCTGGAAACAGCCCAAGAGCCCAACAGTAGTGGATAAAAAAGCTGTGGGACATTCACACCATGGAATACTATGCAGCTGAAAAGAAGAAGGATCTCGTACCCTTTGGGACAGTATGGATGGACCTGGAGAGTATTATGCTAGGCGAAATAAGCCAGACAGAGAAAGACAAACATCACATAATCTCACTTATCTGTGGAATCTAAAGAACTTAATAAACTGATAAACAGAAACGATTCAATGACATGGAAGCATGGATCAGATGGACGAATGTCAGAGGGATGGAGGGGGGAGGGGGAGAGATTAACCAAAGAACTTATATGCATATATGCACAACCCAAGGACACAGACAATGGTGTGGAGAGGGACTGGGGAGGGGGGTGGGACGGGGAGGAATGGGTCACTGGGGAGAAAAAGGGACATCTGTAATATTTTGAACAACAACAACAAAAATAATAGCAAACAAAACAAAACAAAAACTACGTCTGACACCTTCATTGAGCAGCCAACCAGATCACAGAAAAACTAATTTTCTAAAGTGCATAACATTTAAAACATTGGTTATAAAGCTCATCTGGACCCTGTACTGTTTCAGTATGTTAGGTCTCAGACCAAATTTATTTTAAATACACATGGCTCATCTACCACCTACCTTCTCTCAAAATCTGCATCGGCTATCAGCAGTCACCTGTGTGTGATGCACTGCAAAGTCCCTCTGCACTGACTCTCTCCCACTCAGAGTGAGCCTGATACAGTTGCTATTTGCAGGGCATTTCTAATGTGACTATACTGGGCCAGGCAGCACTTTATCATGATAATGCTCACTCATCGACCTTCTACAGACTCCCACTACATGTATCCTCAGTCCCTGAACACAGCTTAAAGTTTTGAAAACCTATGGACAAAATAAGAGATCTATTAGATAGTCTCCCAAAGTTTTACATATATATATCTTATACACATACATTTTTTGGAAGAGACTGTGGACACTTTGATAACTTTAGAGAGGCCCTTTAATGATAAATAAAACAATGTCTCATTTACTCCTCACTAATAGCAAATGAAAAGTAAGTATGGCCAAACTTGCCTCTACATGCTAACCTGTTAATAACGACAAAAATGTGCTCCATTATGACACCACACACAATGTAAGGCCTCCCTCGCCCTCACACCCAGGCCCTTACTGTGAGCACCTGCACCCCCCACCCAGCAAGACCAGGGCTCTGAGTGCAGGTTCCGCAGACTTGCTGTCAGCTCGCTCTTAATCTGTCATTCCGACTCCAGCCTTATTCTGTCTCAGCCTCTATTCCGCCTAATGCGGGCAGGAAAGGAAAGGAAACTCAGAGCTTGAGGGTTTCTGCAAAGATGCAGTTCCTGCTTCTGGTGTTGGGCTGAGGGCTGTGCTTGATGGGACCTGAGCACTGCAGGGGCTTGGCCTTGACCAAGCATCCACTTCTCCGTGGTAGTTCATGTTTCAAAGAGCTCTTCCCAGTTCCCCAACTCAGTCATCCACCGTAATTCTGTGAGGACCACTAGGCAGGGGTTATCTTCTAACAACTAACACTTTGTTTTTGTTTTTATTTATTTATTGATTATTACTTTTAATCCTCACCTGAGGATATTTTTCCATCGCTTTTCAGAAAGAGTGGAAGGGAGAGAGAGAGCGAGAGCAAGAGAGAAGCATCGATTGGTTGCCTCCCGCATGAGCCCTGATGGGGCCAGGGATTAGCCTGCAACCAAGGTACGTGCCCTTGGCTGGAATCGAACTTGGGACCCTTCTTTCCTCAGGCTGATGCTCTAACCACTGAGCCAAACCTGCTAGGGCAACACTTTGTTTTTAAATAAGGACTTACTGACTTCCCCGAGATCACAGAAAATCAACAGCACAACCAAACCTGAAAAACAGATCTCACCTGAACAAGCAACCAATAAGATCAAGTCCCAGCCCCGACTTTCCCAGCCCAGAGACCTTTCAAAGGTTACCACTGCCCGCAGCCTCAGTGCCTGCATCTGGGAGGCGCATGTGAGTGCCTTCAAAGCGGCTCTGGGAGGACCCCAGAAGTCCCTACGGACCCTCAGGCTTCTGCCTCAGGTCTTCATGAGCTCACACACACACAAGGGCAATGGGAGGATCTGACCAGTCACTTCTCTGTCACTTACCTTTTTGGACCACCCTTCAATCCCCTTCTCATTACTTATGTTCCCACAAACACTATGGATGGCAATGACCTGCCAAGCACTGTGCCCAACCTTGGTCCAGTCCCTAAATCCCTGTCCCGTCAGACACACATCCCACCTGAGGTTCCAGGATCTTCACAGTCTGAGTCTACTACTCCTCTCTAGCAGCCTAACTCCTGTAGTCCTTTGGCTCTTTACCTGGACCAAAAAGCTAACTCTAAAGTATTTGCCCGAATAACCAAGCACCACCAGGCTTCCATACCACCTCTAATATCCACTAATTCCTCTATATCAACAAACCACACCCACAGGTCTAACCCAGTCCACTTCCTACTTCTGAACAGCCCACAAGGTAGGAATGTTCTTATGTTTTTAAATGACTGAACTCAAAAGAAGAATATTCTGGGACAGGTGTAAGTTACATACATAAAGTCTCACTGGCACGTCACCATGCTCATTCGTCCCCACACTATTCGTGACTACTGTCCTGTACTGCAACAGCAGAGCCAAGAGGTTGAGACCATAACAACAACAAAGCTTAAAATATTTACTATCGCCTGGCTGGCATGGCTCAGGGGTTCAGCATCAACTTATGAACCAGGAGGTCAATGGTTCGATTCCTGGTTGGGGCACATGCCCAGGTTGCAGGCTCAGTCCCCAGTAGGGCCATGCAGGAGGCAGCCAATCAATGACTCTCTCATCATTGATGTTTCTATCCCTCTCTCCCTCTCCCTTCCTCTCTCTGAAGTCAATAAAGACATATTTAAAATATATATATTTTATCGCTTCTCGGCCTTTTGGCTAAGATCAAGTGTAGTATCTGTTCTTATCAGTAAAATATATATATTTACTATCTTCCCAGAAAGGATTTGCTGACCCCTGCTGTGTAGGTAGCTCCATAATCCATCCAAGAGTAACTCGATAGATCAAGTCCACCAAGTCCCCACCATGCAGTCTGTGCACTGCCCTGTACATGATTCCTAACAGAAATATGTATCACCTCCTGGTACAGGTTAGCGTACCACTTCATGCGTGTGTAGAAGAGTCTGACTTCAGGAGCTCTATATAGGAGGTCACACCAGTGAGAAATGCACTGGAGAGAGTGTGAGGGAGAACTTCCTGACTGGAGATGGCCGGGGACTCAGTTCAGGTCTCAGTCATTTGTCCCCAGACCTGTCTGAAGAGGTGAGAGGTTCTTTCCTCAAACAAGCATTAGGATGAAGTCATCTTCAAGTGGAAACAAGTGTCAAAGGCATTTATAAACAAAAGAATATGAAAGTTCTTTCTTCACAGCGTTATCTCACCATAACTCACGTCCCACGTTTTAGAATCAAATGGGCAGGATCCTACTTTAACTAGCAACAACTCAGCTGAGAATTTAATGGGAGAAGAGAAGGTATTCGAGGGTCATGCTAACTACATGAAAGGAAACTAATGAAGTAAAAGCTGCCTAACAGATTTTTGGCAGTAAAATTATGGCTAAATACATACATCTTGATCTAAGATTAGGAATACAAGCTTTTATTTCGGTTGTATTCAAGGGAAAAGGCTATAAAACATAAACACTAAAAATCAGCAATAAGAAATCTGAAGTCTGTGTACCCAGGAGAGCAGAGGCAGACAGAAGGCAGGCAGCATGGCATGCCCTAAAGTAACTTCCACAGAGAAAGAAAAGGGAAAAAGGCAAAACAAGCTCCTCCCTCCAAACTTGACTGTCAGCATCTCTTTCTTAACTGTTTAAACTTGAAGGAAAAGAATTACACTCATAAGCAGCGTAAGAAATAAAGTAATGCTGTCAAACACTGAGAAATGTGTCTCGAACTAAGTCTGCAGACACAGCTCCAAGTCTACCTGTTCTCTATGAGAATTTTTAAATTGTGTTTTCATTTCAGTATTTCTCTAAAAACATTCCCATTAGCCTGTTCTGGACCATCCAGATGCTTCCCTGGGAACAGAGGGCTGTCCAGGCTTTTAACCAGCCCACGTGTGCTTTTGTACTTCGCGCAGGCTATGGCCAAGCAACAGGAATGTAACTGGTCTGTACTAAGAGTGAAGAGCAGAGTAAGGCCTGACAGGTGTACAATGCATGCATGCCAAGTAGAGGTCAAGTGGCACCCTGCGAAGGTCTGTGGTTTTCAGTATGGAGAAGGGTAGTGAGAGAGCTGAGCGGGCATGTGGCAAGGGAGAAAGGCACTCGCAACGCACTCCCAACCCCGCAGCAGGCACGCCATCCGCGCACTGGGTAGCCACTTAATTTGAGTTAATTATATGTATCATAAAGTTCATTTTCATTTTATTGGTTTCGTCATTTTATCTATATTTAATGTGTTAATCTGTTCTGTTTTTATAATATTTTAAGGATAAGAATTTTATACTTGCGTGCATTCTTACATTGTAATAAAAATAATTTAAGCTAGGGTGTCAAGAGCAGCCAATAGGGAAGGACAGTCTTTGACTGCTAGTGCTGGGAAAACTAGACATCCACATACAGAACAATGAACTTGGGTCCTTACATCGCACTACATACAAAAATCAACTCAGGATAGATCAAAGTCCTAAACTTACCAACTAAAACTAGAAACTTACAAAAGGAAACACTGGGGAGTTGATGGTGAACTTGGCAATGCTTTCTTGGATATAATACCAAAAACACAGGCAACAACAACAAAAAAGATAACTTGGACTTCATCAAAATGGAAGACTTTTGTGTACCATAGGTCACTATCAATAAAGAAATAGAAAACCAACAGAATGGGAGAACATATTTGCAAATCATATATCTGATAAAGAATTAATATCCAAAAATATCTGAAGAACTACAATTTAACAATGAAAATGGGCAAAGGATTTGAATACACATTTCTCAAAAGAAGACATACAGATGACCAATAAGCACAGAAAAAGATGCTCAATCTCATTAGTCATTAGAGAAATGCAAATCGAAACGAGATACCATTTCAACCCATTAGGATGGCTATTATTTAAAAAAATAAAAACTAATGTTGGTGAGGATGCAGAAAAATCAGGACCCTCCTGCATTGTTGAGGGGAATGTAAAATTATTTGGCTGCAGTGGAAAACAGTCTGGCAGGTCCTCAAAAGGTTAAACATAGTATTACCGTCTGATCCAGCACTTCCACTGCTAGGTGTAAACTCGAATTGAAACCGGAAATTCAGATACTTCTACACCAACATTCAGAGCATTATTCACAAGAGACAAAAGGTAGAAACAACCCAAACGTCCATCAACAGGTAACTGGATGCTACCACAAAGCAAAGTAAGAGGAACAGCACAGTCTATAAGTCAGTAACAAGAAGAACGTACATCCAAGTAATGAATGACTTACAAAACCCCAAACAGAGCAACTTGATTTTGTTTTTGCAACTTGATATTTTATTAGCACGTGGAGCAAGTTAACAAGCAAGCTGTTATCCTTTTTGAAAGACTGAAAACACTTGCAGACCACATTATATTAGGACCCAAAGGGGACCTAGGAATCAAAGGGTTGCCACTTATCTAAGGCATTCAGAGCTTTTAATGTAAAAACAACCTATCCTAGTGTCCCAATAGCTTCTCACATGTCACCGGAGGAGTGAATCTGCACCTGCTCACGTCAGCTCCCTCCTGGGCACGGCTGGTTTCATAGGATGAGCTTCAAGCATCCACAGAAGGTCACAAATAAAACCCTTCCACCATTAATTTCCTTACCAATGAACACATATTACATGTCCTTCAACTGACCTTTACACTTAGGGAGCCCTGTCTCATTTCATGGAAAAGGTGACACAGACCTAAACAACTGTTTGGCATTCTTTTCCACTGGAAAACACAACCACCCATTTCTGGAACTGCCGAATTGTTCATCTCACCTTGTTGCTGGGCACGTGATTGATCTTCTGGCCAAGGACAAACAGCCAATGTTCTAATTCAATGGTGCCAAGTCCACTGTTAGCTCCCTTTCAGATAAGAAAGTGATAAGCATGAGAAAAATAAAAACACTAACACACTAGTGAACCTCAAAGTAGAATGACATTATAACTAACACATTTACACATACATCAACACACACCACCAAATCCATCCATGGGGCAAAAGTCTCACAACAACTGTACCAAGCACAAAAATAAAACCTAATCTACTTGGGAGAAGAAGAGAGGAGCCTGCGAAGCCCTCAGAAAAGCGGTCACAGTTTTCCCTCGTTCAGTGTTAACCGTCACGGTCTTTCTGGAAACATGTAAGAAGAAACCCCTCAATCTTCTTTTGAGGAACACGGATAGAGAAACTAGCTTAAAAGCAAACACTCTGTATGCTCCTAACACTTTATTCACAATAGAAAATAAAAAGCCACTTAGATGTCCACCAACACGGAGTGCCTAATTAAACGATGGTGTATTGATATAGAAAAATATACCTACCGCCCCCTCCAAAAGGCTGCATTTGTAGACTATGTACACACAGGGAGAAGACTATGCAAAAGGCACGCTAGCAGAAGCATTAAGACCTTTCATGTAGATGAAAATTATTTTTTAAAATGGATCTTCTACAATGACACAAACAAGAGTTTATGGAGACTAATAAATAGTTAATGCCTTATTATGAAGAGCTGCTTTGAACTGGCATGTTTGTTGTTATAGTCAAGTTGGTCGAAAATACAAGAAAAATTATTAAATATGCAACCTAAAGTTTCTAACACTATTACAAGAGGCAAGCACCAAAGAAATGCAGAATGCATCAAATTCTCTTGATATTTCTTGCTGTTTTGACACAATTATTCTGGCAACATTATCTGTTAATCATCGTCACATCACTAACCTAATTCAGCACTTTTTGAAAATGCTTCCAAGTCAACATCCAGCACAGTGGCACTGGGCAGGCAGACATTCAGGGTGGCAAGCCCAAAACGCGCCTCATCACTGTGACAGTTACAAACAAAACACTGACATGTGCTCTGCTATTTTGTGTTTTCACTCAATTATGTGCAAGTCCAGCAAATTCTCCTGAGTGCCCCCCAACTCCATCACAGCCTGGCTGGAAGACAACTTAGCATTTAGCCCACGCCCTCCCAGCACAAACAGTACACGCGCACACGGAGGCACGCGCTAGAATGTCCGCTGCAGCCCTGGCCCTGGCAACACGGGAACCACCTCTGTGGTCATCAATGGGAAATGGTTTAAAAAATGATGGTACAGCTACGCAGTTGGAATTTTACATAGCACTTAAACCGACGTGAAAAAATTCCCAATATATTTTAAGTGGAAAAAAGCAAAAGTTACAAAGTAATGTATTTTCTATGGTCAGGGTACCTGGCAGGAAAGTTCTGGGAGGATCCACGGGCCACTGGGAACAATCAGTACCTCCCAGGAAGGGGCTGGGGCCACAAGGGTGGACCATGTGAGACTCCTGCCTTTTCTGTAATGCTTTAAGTTTTTAGAAGGGGAATAAATTCATGCCTTACTTACATAATCAAAACTAAGAAAAACCTCTTCATGGTAAATTGCACATAACTTATGTTCCAGTAAGGAAGTTCAAATCCATATGAACACAGGAATCTAAGTGATAAGGGCACCGAAGGCACTTGGTCTTCATGTCTAAACACACAAGCACCCTTCCATCTCCAACAATACACTCTTCCTTGCTTACAAACAAACCCAGACCCTCTTACCACCCAATAAACAAACAGAAAAAAAAACACTTTCGTACAAGACCAAATTTTTAAAAAATCTTGCATATAATCTCAAATTCCTTAGTAAGCATTTTTACTTTTAAGAAAAAAAGTATGTTTTGCCCTAGCCGGTTTGCCTCAGTGGTCAGGGCATCCGCCCATGGGCTGAAGGGCCCCGGGTTTAATTCTGGCCAGTTGCAGGCTCGATTCTAGGCCCCGACCTGGAAGTAGGCGGAAGACAACCAGTCAATGTGTCTCTCTCACACTGATGTTTTTCCCTCTCTCTTCCCCACCCTTCTTCTCTCTCTAAAATCAATAAAAACATTTAAAAATATATATGTTTTTATTGATTTCAGAGAGAGAAAGAGGGAGAGGGAGAGAGAGAAACATCAATGATGAGTCACTGATCAGCTGCCTCCTGCATGCCCCCTACTGGGGATCAAGCTCTTAACTAGGCCATGTGTACTGACCGGGAATCGAACCATGACTTCCTCGTTCATAGGTCAACATTTAAACACTGAGCCACGCCAGCTGGGCAAGCATTTTTACTTTTAATCCAATAAACAAGTATGTTACAAGGCCTGAGCCAAACTTCACTTCATTAAAATGATGGCTGTGGCCCATGTAACTACTCTGAAGTTGTTTCATTCACTGGGTCTGGTTTCATGTGGAGGCAAAGCTATTCTATCTTGAGCGTAACCTCAGGTGACCTCCAGCATCTCCTATCCCTCCTCAACTAGGAATCCCTCTGTAGCCCTGAGGTGTGAGGGTTCTGAGCTCCCCAGGGGATTCTGATAATCAGCCCGGTTTGGGAACCCATGTATTAAACGATCCTTTAAAGCAGTATATTTATGCTGCATATGCTTATTATTTTTAAACTATGATGTGAGAGCCACCACCCTCTACAGATCTATTAAATCAGAATCTCTGAGGAGTGGGCTCCGGTCATCAGGAATTGTTTCTAGCCCAGCTGGGCGTGGCTCAGCGGTTGAGCATCAACCTAGGATCCAGGAGATCGAGGTTTGATTCCCGGTCAGGGCACATGCCCAGGTTGTGGGCTCGATCCCCAGCAGGGACTCTCTCATCCTTGATGTTTCTGTCTCTCTCTTCCTCTCTCTGAAATCAATAAATATACTTTTTTTTAAAAAAAAGAAATTGTTTTTAACTTCCTCAGATTGAGATCCTGCTTTGAAGTAACTGGCTTGAGACTTACCCTTATCAAACTTGCTCAGCAGAACACCATTATCTGCACAGGCTGTAGGGAACACAGGGGCAAGCTAGGGGAGTGTGGACGCCAACCGCAGGTTTAATTGAAATCACAGTTAGGCTGACAGGTATGCTGAGACCCAGTAGAAACAAGGGCTAAGAAGCCCTGGTTACAGGTAAAGATAAAGTCACTCCACTACTATGAAACTTGGTATAGCCACTTACCCTGTCTGAGGTTCAAATTATCGATTAAAAAAAAAAGTACTAAATGACCTCTGAAAATCCTCTGATCTCAAACCCCATGATGATTCCACCATGTGGCTATAAATCAGTCCAGTCCATGAGCAGAGAGGTCCTTAAATGAATGAATGCATGAGTATCCTCTGCAAGCACCCAATTCATCACATGGACAGTTTTGTGTAGGTCCACATAAAAATCCTGTTCCTCATACCATAAGAAACCCTAACATAATTATGTTCTATCGGGTCAATCACAAATGAGAATAAAACTAGTCACATCAGTCCCAAAACAAATACAAACACTTGAAACAAAGAAAAATTTTAAATAACTCTTTAACCTTTTTCTTGTCAATATTCTGATTTTTAAACTTTTTCCCCATTTTTAGAAATTGTGGTAAAATATGCCTAACATAAAATTTACCATTTTAACCATGTTTAAGTGTACAGTTCTATAGCATTAAGGACATTCACACTGTTATGTAACCATCACCACTATCCATCCACAGAACTTTTTTAAAACCACTTATTGAAGTACGATTGACATAAAATATTGAATATTTAATGTATACAACTCAGCAAGTTTGGGGACAAGTATACACTGATGAAACCATCGCCACCATCAAAGCCAGAAACATATCTACCACCTCTGAAAGTTTCCTCCTATGCCCTTTGTTTACTTTTAATGTGCATGGTAAAAATCTTTTAACATAAGATCTACCCTCTCAGCAAATTTTAAGTATACAATACACTGTTAGTTACTATGCTGCATAGATCTCCAGGACTTATTTATCCTGCATAACTAAAGCTTTGCCTCAGAACTTTTTAATCCTTCCCAAATGAAACTCTGTCCCCACTGAACACTACTAACTCCCCACCTTTCTCTTCTCCCTCCAGCACCCGGCAGCCACTATTCTACTGGCTATTTTAACTCAGCATGTCTGCAAGGTTCATCCATGTTGAAGCATGTGTCAAATTTCCTTCCTTTTGAAGGCTGAGTAATATTCCATTGTGTGTGTATATACCACTTGGGTTGCCTCAGTCTGATTTTTTAAACCATATATTATTTTGAAGTCACATAAAATAGAGTTACATTAAAAACAAAAAACATAAGCAAACTACAATTCTGGGGCAGAAAACACACCTTAACAAATTTAAAAGAACAGGAATCATACAAAGTATGCTCTCAGACCACAATAAAAATAAACTAGAAATTAGTAACAAAAAGATAGCTGGAAAACCCCCAAATACAATATTTGGAGATTGAAAACAGAATACTTGGAGATTAAATAAAACATGGGCCAAAACAAAAATGAAAATACAACTTATCAAAACTTGTGGAATGCAGAGAAAGCAGAGGAAAGTTTATAGTACCTAATGCAAATATTCTAAAAATATATCTAAAAATCAATTATCTAAGTTTCTACCTTAGGAAACTAAAAAAAGACAAACAAATTAAATTCAAATGACAAGAAAATAATTAAAATCAGAATAGAAATCATGAAAAGAAGAAATCAATAGAGAAAAATAAATGAAACTAAAATTGATAGGCCTCTAACCAGATTAACTAAGAAAAAAAGAGAGAAGGCATAAATTACTAATATCAGAAATGAAAGAAGGGCCATCACTACCGATCCTATGGACATTAAGAGGGTAATAAAGGAATATTATGAATGAGTCTACATGTCCACAGAAAAACCTGCCCACGGATGCTGATGGCAGCTTTATTCAGAATTGCTAAAACTTAGAACAACCAAGAGGTCCTTCAGTATATAATTGATTCATCCATACAATGGAGTACTTTTCAGCATTTAAAAATCAGCTATCAAGCCAGGAAAAGATATGAAGGAACTTTAAATGAATATTGCTTAAAGTAGACAATCTAAAAGGCCACATACTGGCCACATAAATGACATTCTGGAAAATGTGAACGCTGGGACAACTGGATGTTCACAAGCAAAAGAAGGAAGATGGACTTCTACCTCACACCATATATAAAAATGAACTCAAAATGGATCAAAGACCTAATGTTAAGAGCTAAAACTATAAAACTCTTAGGGGTTAATTTTCATGATCTTAGATTAGGCAATGGTTTCTTTGATATGACAGCTAAAGCATAAGCAACAGGAAAAAATAATACATGAACTGAATTTATCAAACAGGAAAACAAAACTTTGTGCTTCAAAAGGACACTCTCAAGAACGTAAAACAATCCATGGAATGAGAGAAAATATCTGCAAATCATCTATCTGATAAGGGTCTAGTATCTATCTATATAAAGAACTCTCATAATTCAACAAAAAGACAACCCAATTTTAAAAATGGCCAAACGATTTCAATAAATACTTCTCCAAAGGTATACGTTTGGCCCATAAGCACAGGAAGAGATGTTCAACATCATGAACATCATAAGTCATTAGGAAAAGGCAGATCAAAACCACAATGAGAGAAAACTTCACACCCAGTAGGATGACTATCATCAAAAAGACGGATAATAAAAAGTGTGACAAGAAGACACTGGAAACCTCACACATTGCTAGTGGGGAAGAAAATTTTACAGCCACTTTATATGATCCAGCAATTCCACCCCTAGGTACTCACCCAAGAGAAATGAAAACGTGTACACCAAAACTTGTACATGAATGTTCATAGCAGCATTAATTATAATAGCCAAACGTAGAAATTCAAATGTCCATTACAGGATAAATGGATAAACAAAATGTAGTATATTCATACAATGGAATATTCAGCCATAAAAAGGAATTAAGTACTGGTACATGCTACAACATGGGTGAACTTTGAAAACACTGAGTGAGAGAAACTAGGCACAAAAGTCCACATAGTACATGATTCCATTTTTATGAAATGTCCAGAATAGTAAATCTATAGAGACAAAAAAGTCTGTATGAGGCTGCCAGGGGCTGAGGGGGTAGGGGAGTGGGGAGTGACAGAGTACAGGGTTTCTTTCTGGGGTAATGAAACTGTTCTAGAATTAGCTGTGATGGTTACACAACCTTCTAAACACTGGACTGTACACTTTAAAAGGGTGAATTTGATGGTATGTGAATTATATCTTGTAAAAATAAGTTTAAAAAAATTAGAAACAAACTAAATGTCCAACCCAGGATCGGTGAAATATATTAAGGTGTGTTCAATCAATAGAATGCCACGCCCACATATAGTAGGTATACAGAGTCATTCTAAAGGTAACAGGGTGCTGAAAAATGCTATAGAAATGTATTTTACATGAAAAGATGTTTGTCATATTAATAAAAATGTTTAAGTCAAAAAGTATTGCCACAATAGTCTGATGGCCTTCTCCCAAATAAAATAATCTTAGGATAAAAACCAGTTCAAACTTCACCAGATTGTGAGAGAATAAATTTTAGTTGTTAAAAAAAATTCTTTCACCCTGGCCAGATAGCTCAGTTGGTTAGAACCTGGTCCTGATACGCCAAGGTTACAGGTTTGACTCCTGGTCAGGGCACAAACAAGCTTTAACCAATCAATGAATAAATAAGTGGAACAACGAATTGATCTCTCTCGATCTCTCTCTCTCTCTCTCCCCCTTCTTCTCTTTCTAAATTCAATAAATTAAATTTTTTTTAATTCTTACATATTTAAAAATTTAATTGAAGTATAATTGACATACATTATATTAGCTTCAGGTACACAACATAATAATTTGATGTTTGTATACAGCATATTTTTCCATATGAACAACTGTAAACCTACTTTTGCCCACCTCTGTACTGGGAGAAGATCACCACAATCTGTAGTTAACATCTGTCACTGTACATGCAGACTTTTCTTTTGATGAGAAGTTTTAAGAGTTACTCTCTCAGCAATTTTCAAATATACAATCCAGTATTATCTACAGCCCCCACGCTATACATTAGAGCCCCAGGACTTATAACTGGAAGTTTATACCTTTTGACCACCTTCGCCCATTTCATCCCCCAACCCCCACCTCCGGCAACCACTAATCGGCTCCCTTTACCTATAAGCTTCTGCTGTTCGTTCGTTTGTTCGTTTGTTTTTAGATACCTCATATAAGTGAGATCGCACGATATTTGCCTTTCTCTGTTTGACTCACTTCACTTAGCATAATGCCCTCAAGGTCCATCCAAGTCCTCACAAATGGCAGGACTGCCCTCTTTTTCGTCGATAATATTCCACTGTATGTTTGTATGTACGTGTGTGTGTGTATACATATATGTGTATATATATACCCCTCACATGGTCTTTATCCATTCATCCCTCAATGGAGGCACAGGTTATTTGCATGTCTCAGCTACAATAAGTCATGCTGCAATGAACATGGGGGTGCAGTATCTTTCACTTAGTGTTTTTGTTTTCTTTGGATAAATATCCAGAAGTGGTATTTGTTCAATCATATGGTAGTTTTATTTTTAAATTTTCAAGGAATTTTCATACTCTTTTCCACAATGGCTAAACCAATCTATATTCCCACCAACATGCACAGAATTCCATTTTTGCCACTGTCTCACCAACATTTGCTATTTCTTGTCTTTTTGATAATAGCCATTCTAACAGGTGTGAGGTGGTGTTTTTAAAAAATTCTTTAAATTGGAAAAAAAACACATTCTTAAGTATACCTACAGTAGGAGTCCACATTGATAAGAACAACAAAGGAAATAATGTATACACACATTAAAAAGCCTGAAAATAGTAACACCAAAATGTTAATGGTAGTTATATCCTGGTAGTAGTATAATAGGGGTTATTTTTTTTTCCTTCCTTTGGTTTAGCTATATTTTCTAGTTTTTGACAATTAGCATTTATTAGTAGTGTGTAAAATATTTGCTGATTTTAAAAACAGGTATATTCTAAGGAGCAGTGTTGTAACACCTCAGACAAAGAAGAAAATAAAGGGTGGGTAACTAATCTCAGGGAAGAAAGGCCCACATTTCAGACCTCACCACAGACCTAACACGTTATTAAATCCAAATCACTGGAAATTAACTTTTAAAACTCCACCACCACAATCCCAATGGATTCTTATTCTGTTTTTGCAGAAATTTACAACACTAGACAGTGCAAAGAGTTATGTTACTACGACAAAATCAAAACAGTGACTACAAGGAGCTGGTGGGGGGAAAAATAAAGAGCCCAGATCCCATCTCAGCCCAGGAAATGGTTCTGATGAAACCCGGTTTATTCTAGGATCAGCTCAAAGATAAAAGTATTTATTCTACACAGTCTAAAAGCATTGTTCAGATATAAAAACACTAAAAAAAACCTGACCACTACCAGCACCACCACCACCAAAAAACCACCACTAACCATAGGGTTTAATTCCCCAAACAGAGGCAAGCCAAGAGAAAATAAAGTTTACTCATGACGTATGAAAGGACAGGACTCTAAATTTTCAAAGCAACTCTGCAGTTATCCTTTCCTATGTTTTTAGAAAATGAAATCAAGCTCTATACTTGTTTCTAAGAAAAAAGCGACATGTAAAGGAACACTACAAAGTACTTCAAAGATAAAAAAAAGAAAAAGTGTTAAAATGACACTGCTAACAATAAAACCAAAGTAAAACTTCAAAATTAGGCCCTTTTAAGTCATAAGTTGCACATGCAACACAAATGAGTAAAACTGGTGAAATCCGAAAAAGGCTGTGGATTGTAATGATGTCAATTTCCTGGTTTTGATATCAAACTATAGTTATGTAAGATGTTATCACTGCACCAAAGTAGGTGAAGGGAACATGGGATCTTGCTGTACTATTTTTTGCAAATTTCTGTCACTCTATTTCAAAATAAAATGTAAAAAATAAAAACATTAGATGGGGCTATCCATGAGAATGTTAATAACGTAACAAATGGGGAAGGTTTAACAGAGTTTGGAATATGATTAAAAGGTGACCATGAACACTTTGATTTGGTTGAGCAGTTTGAAAACATAGGTTTCTGTACTGTTCCAACTACTTCAGCAGAAAGTACAGCTTGAGCTGGAATTCCTGAGCTAAGTTACCAGATCTACATGACATATCTTATGCACACGGCCAGAACTGCTTCAGACATGAAATGGTTCAAGTGAGTAAGGAGCCAAGGTACAACATATACGACCCCATGTTCAGGTTTTTTTCAAAATCTTTAACTCAAATTTCCATAGCCTAAAGCCCTAAGCATACAAAAGAGTCTCTTACGTCATCAAGCAACTTATGGAATGGAAATAATTGTATCGCCTGCTGTTTAGGTCCAAATGAATGAAAAGTCTAGCTCAGAGGTCTCAACTTCAATAAATGTTATCTTAGAGCCCTAGCCGGTTTTGCTAAGTGGTTAGAGCATTGGCCCTCGGACTGAAGGGTCCATGGTTCGATTCCGGCCAAGGGCACGTACCTGGGTTGCAGGTTCAATCCCAAGCGGGAGGCAACCAGTACAAGTGTCTCTCTCACATCGATGTTTCCCTCCCCACTTCTACTTTCTCTGAAAAGCAATGGGAAAAAAATATCCTGAGGTAAGGATAAAGTAAATATATATAATCTTAGAAATATATAACTGTAATTTTTTAAATTTATTTTTATTGAGTTCAGAGAGAGAAAGAGAAAGGGAGAGATATAAACATCAATGATGAGAGAGTCATCGATTGGCTGCCTCCTGCTGGGGATCGAGCCCGCAACCCTGGCATGTGCCCTGACTGGGAATCAAACCACAATCTCCTGGATCCCGGGTCAATGCCCAACCGCTGAGCATGCAAGCTGGGCCTGTGTCATTTTGAAAATGGTAAAATGATGTTGTGGTGCTCTGCAGCAGCTGAGTCCCTAGGGGTAGGAAGAACCCTCTCCTCTATTCCCCTGAGTTCCTCAAGGAGGCTAAGCTCTCCAGTCATCTCTGTAGGAAAGAGCAAAGACAGGATTCTCAGACCAGCTGCTGGGAACTGGCCCTGAATTCTTCAAATAGACATCCTCTTCGGCCTATATCCCTTTCAAGATTACTCCATACCTATGTGTAAATTGGTGATTAATACACACAATCTCTAGTGTTGTGGGTGTGATCCTGAAATAGTTTCCTCCACTAAATGTTACTCTAATGGAGTCAACAGACGGGAGAATAGAAAGCTGAGTGAAACCATATACAACAGCTTGTTTTTCTATTTGCCATTAAAATAATGGCTTAAATTTTTCTCAGCTTCAGCAGGTGTAAGAACATCTAACCACAACCATCTGATGAATCAAATTATCAGCAGAGGCGCCCCTGAATTTTCCTCCCGTGGACCCTCTGGGCTCCTGACATCAGGATTCATTGGAGGAAGTTGGGATACAAGGCCACTGAGCACACCAGGACCAGAAATGTTCTAACACATGCCCTCCCTGCCTTAAACTTTCTAGTACCCCTTTCTCATCCTTCCCTGCAGTATGCTAAACTTTCTGTGTGAGCACAGGGCAGACGCCAAAAACTCTATTCACTCACCGTTCCAATCGCTAAACACTTAGTGGGGGCTGAAAAAGATTCCACGTGCTGAACTGCCAATGATTCTGCCAGTGATAGTGTTCGCTATACACAGACTTTGGACAGATGATGAGTTGTGGCATGAAAGCAACTCAGTTTAACACAGTATAATAGATTTTGGCAAATTCTCAGATATGAATTACGCTGTTATAGTAAGCTCTACACGGCAGAAAACGTAATGTCTTCTTGAAGGCACATTTCAGTACCCAATGCAGCAAAATTTAATAACCCGGAGATCCTAGTTCACTAAAGAATTACTGTGGGCTACCTCTGCAAACACACAGAAATTATGCTTAGAGCAAGCACATGGAATAAGGCCTCTAGATTCTTTTGTACTCAACCCATGTTGAACTGCCTGATGCACAGCTTTGGAGCCCAGCACTAACACCAATCCCACTGATCATGTTATGTAAAAATAAGCAGAGAGGCCCTAATGCCAGTGCTGAAGAACAGCGTCAGCACCTTGGACTGTGACAGAGGGACAATGGACACAGGAAAGACACTGCCCCAGTGCACGAGGATGACATCTCAGCCCCCAAATTTCGACTCCCCGATGGACAGCTCCACCTCAACATTACCCTATCTCTTGTTCCAAACCAACAACACCAACATTTCCCCAATCACTCAAGGTCAAGGCTGTAGTAGATTATTAAATCCATAAAGGTGATCCAAATCCTCTCCATCTTAACCTTGAAGTACGGCTCACATCTGCTCTTCTTTCCATTCCCATCCCATCATCTCGTTTAAGAGATCAGTCCTTAAACCAAGGTTTCCCGACAGGGCCTTCTTGGCCATGTCACATATGTACTCCAAAACATGACTTTCAAAATCATCCAAGCCTTGAAAAAATAGTCCCAGATCTGGCAGCGTAGCCAACTCAAACCTCTTCTAATGAGCCTGGACAGGCACCAAGCACCTTTCACAAGAAGTTTCTGTACACAGGGGCTCAGACCAAGGACTCTGAACCTCCTTAAGTTTCCTGTGTTTGCTACTTTTTGTCATCTCTTCTTTCTCCATGACGATCAACAATTAAATTTTTGAAAAGAAAAGGGCTTATGGCTCGTTTTCATGGACAACCAGAAGGAGCAGGCGGGCTGCTTCCTACACCATGCAAGTGTGGGAGGGAAATGGATCCCAAGAAAGAGAGCAAGTGAAAACACCTTTAAGCTGGTGTGGCTCAGTTGGTTGGTATATCAGCCCATACACCAAAAGGTCTTGGGTACAACTCCTGGTTAGGGCACACGCCCAGGTTGCAGGTTGGATCCCCGGTCAAGACACACACAGGAGGCAATCAGTTGATCTTTTGATAGATCCTCAAGCGAGGACTGAAAACAAAAAGTTTTTTTTTTTAAAGAAGAAAAGGAAAGTGAACAAACTCCCTGGGTCTGTGGGTACAAGGAGAAGGCTGTGACGGTGAGCCAGGCAAATTTAATTTTGAAATAGGACTATGAAGACTTCAGGATGAAATCCAAGTATCTTACTCTACGTTTAAGAAATTTCCATCTTAACTAGTGACCTAGCGGGTAAGAAGGAACATATCCATCAAAGGAAAAGTAAACATAGGCAAGCTACACCAACAGCATGAAGCAAGTACTTCAAGAGTTCAGAGGAGAAACCAAAAACATCAAGAACCTGGGAGACGGACAAGTCGGGATTTTGCACCGAACCTTGGAGCATTCAGGCAGCAAATCAACCCATCTGGCCGAAGCACAGAACACAGAGAGCATGATGTGAGAGCAGGTATACAGCTGTCCCTCAGTTCTAGTCCACTGGTCGTGTGCTTTTCTCTCCTCTCCCTCCCTACGGAGGCCAGGGACCGCCACAACTGGTTAACCTATTAGCTAAATGGCAGTCACATGCCAAGAACTCAGAATGTTGGTAACAGTTTTACTATATTTAATCTCAGAATAGCATAACAATGCATCTTGAACCCAGATTTTTAAAATATCTGTATTAAAAATAGCAAAACTTCCACAAAAGTAAAAAAACAAGGATCCATAAATCAAAACAAGAATTTTTAAGCACCCAGACACTCTTACAAAAACACTCTTAAATACAAAAATTTTAAACTGCTGACCTCCTCTAAAGGAGGAAGAAAAAATGGAAAGTCTGATGAAGTGATAAGTAGTTTTAAAACAGGTTTGTAATCAGTTTTTAAACAGTAATCCCTCTGGGAAATAAACATTCCTCCCTTTAATCCCTTTGAGGGCAGTATAATATTTGAATCAGGAACAAGACCATATTGCTTCTACGTAAGTTCAAATGTGACCCTTTTATAGTACCTTCAACAATAAATAGCAAGTAGAGGACAGGACAATTTCTAATTAACAGAAAGAGGCAGCCAGCATTTTGGATTTATAATGTATCTTTGCTAGATATACACGCAGAAGCTTCAGTAAAATGAAATTAGGGAACTTTAAGGTTTTCTTTGACAGTTATCACTTAACTGGAGCTTATTCCTGTGAAATGAAACTACCAGAACCCCTCAACATCAATTTGCTTGTCACTATGCCACAGGGTGCACTTCGTCTTGGCAATACTAACAGGATGGAACCATGAGCCTTTTATTAAAATGTGATGACCATGGAGAGCGCCCTTGAAGCTCAACAACAGACTCAACCCTAAAAGGGTTCCCCTCCAAACAGTGAGGACAGGTTAGACATGTTCCCCAGAGCCAGTCCTGAAAGGCTTGACTGCATTTTCCATAAAAAGGGTGAGTTGTAATAGTAGCATATACCAGACACCAGCCCACTAGAAGCAGATGGAACCCACCAACTCATTTTACCCCGGCCTTCAAAACTGTCTCTGCTTGCCAAGGCAGGGCAGATCTGAATGGGTGAACGAAAGAAAAGGTTTCACTAGGGTTTACTAATAGTGATTTCATTTGCCTACTATGGCCCCAGTGTAAAACAGGATCTGAAAAATGGAAAGCCATCTGAAAGCTCATTCTCCATACTCAAGGTAAACACACACACCCACACACACCCCACACACACACCCAATACTCTATTCCAGCACAGGGGCTTTTCCAGAAGGGAAATCTAGCTGAAAACATTCCCTACTTATGTACATAACTCACTAGGGGTCAGGTAAGATTGCATTTTGTAACAGCTGAACTTTAAACAGACTGTCATTAGTGGTGCAACATTCACTCATTAGCATACAGTTACCTCTAGAATGAAAAGCACTGGCTGTCTCTGCCAGGGCAACTTTACAGTCAGAAGCTGGGGCCAAGGACCATGAACTCCTAGAAAGTTCTATGGGCCTCAGAAGAAGAGCTCACCATTTCCACCAGCCTAAATTTAGCTGTCACCCCATTCCTCGTGCCCCACAGAATATTGTACCCACTAATACAATAAATTTTTTAAAATAAAAAATAAAATGATGGACCAAAGGGTCAATAGCAGGCAAAGCCTTACTGGCTGGCGATTCCTGTTTGGGATTGGGGGAGGGGGAGGGGGAGGAGCATTCTGGATGTTTCTATTCTTGGCAAAGAAAGCACCTCCAGGTCCTGTTCCATCAAAAGGCACGAACACAGGAATGTTCTCGGGGAATGAATGATTTGCCTGCGCTAAGCAACCTCATCTTGGGGTGTGAAGATGGGAGGGCTGCTGAAGGGAATCGGGGAAGGTGTGTTTGACTGCGGGGGTGGGGCATGGGAGGAAAGAATGAATGGATAAGAGGGGTCGGAGAAGATGTAGACAGTTACGAGGGAGAGTGTGGATGACTAAGGGAGGCGAAGGGAGGGTGTGGAAGGCTGGGGGAGAGGAGAAAGGTGCGGACCCCTAAGGAGGGTTAGGGGAAAGGGTGGATGGTGGACAGATGAGGGGATGTCCATCAGGCCCCAGAGAGGCACCGACCAAAGCGGCCCAGGGGGGTGGCCTCGCCCGGGCTCCCCCAACCCCCCTTCTGTGGGCGTGTGCCCCGCTGCGCGTGTGCAAGGGCCAAGGCACCAGGCCGCGGGGCCGCCACTCACCCCACGACTCCCTGGTTGTAGTTCCTCCGCTTCCAAGGGGTCCCGCTGTACACGCCCCCGCCGCCGTCCGCCCGGCCGCCCCCCGCGGCCCGCCCTCCGCTGGGCTGCAGCAGGCTGTAGTTGAGTCCGTAGGTGCTGGCCTTGTTGTCGCGCTTCCTCTTGTTGCTGCTGCCCGAGGCCGGGTCGGCGGGCTCCGCGGCGGGGACGGTGGCAGAGTGCGGGGCCGCCGCCGCCGAGGGGGACGGGGACGCCGAGGGGCCCGCGGCGGCGCGGCGGGCCCAGGCCGCGGGCTGGTGGTGGTTGTTGTTGTTGTTGGTCGTCTCCAGGGGCAGGAAGTCCCGCTGCTCCGCGGGTAGCGCGGGGCCGGCCAGCAGACGCTCCCCGGAGCGGTACATGCCGGCTGGGGCCGGGGCCGGGGCCGGGGCCGCGCCGCCGGGGCTGCCGGTGCTGCTGCCGCTCCCACCGGTGGCCGTGCTGCTGCCGCCGCCGCCGCCGCCGCCGCCGCCGCTCGCGCCGCCGCTGCTGTGACAGTGGTGGTTGAAGTAGAGGTTCCTCAGCCCCTGGGTCGTCTCCCAGATCTGCATCCACAGACTATTGGACGGTCCGAGCTGCTCTGGCTGGAACCAGGCGATCCTCGGATCCATCAAACGGCGGCGGCCTCTGCCCCCGCCCCTCCCGGCCGCCCGCAGGGCCGCCGCCGCCGCCGCCGCCGCGCCTCAGGCGCACGCCCGGCCTCGGCTGCTGCTGCTGCTGCTGCTGCTCCCGCTCCCGCTCTCGCCGCTGCTGGGCCCGCCGGCGGCGTCGCTCCCGCCCTCCGGGACTCCGCGGGCCCTCCCCCCTCCCTCCGCCCCTCCGCTGAGCCCTGTCACCGAGGTCCCCGTGCAAATGGCGGCCGCGGCGGCGGCTCCGGAGAAGGGCGAGCGGCGGCGGCGGCGGCGGCAGTAGCAGCGGCGGCGGTGGCAGCGGCGGCGGGACGCGCCTGCTCCGTAGCGTCCTCGCTCCTCCGGCCCCGGGGCGGGGCCTCTGCCGGCTCCGCCCCCTCGCCCCGCCCCGCCCCCGCGCGCTCGCCCCGCCCCCGCCGCGCCGCGCTGCGCCGCGCAGCCCGCCAGCCCCGGAGGCCGCGCGGTGCGTCACAGAGGCGGCGGCGCGGCGGGGCCCGCAACCGCCCGGCCCAACCGTCCCGGCGCCGGGTGGGGACGGAGCCGCACGTACCTGCGCGTCTGGGCGCCCCTCACGCGCGCGCCGCCGTCGGTCTCGGTTTCCGCGTCCCTGAGCCTGCGTGAGGCCGGACGGAAGTCGCCGTCAGCTCCGCGGGGAGTGTAGTGGGAGGCGCCGCCCCGCCCAGGGCCCTCCCCGCCCGCGGCTCCGGGACGTCCCGGCCCGTCCGACCCTCCCGAGGGCTCCGCTCCGAGCACACCCGCCGGAGGCAGAGGATGCCCGCGCCCCCGAGCGCGTGCCTGGACCCTGCTCGGACGCGGGCTGGCGCCGGGCCCCGCAGCCGGCCGCCCCGCGCCGCCCCGCGCCCCGGCCCGCGCGGAGAGCCGCAGGCCGCGGCGGAGGACCCCCTGCCCGCCGGCGGCTGCCCGCGAGCCATCCCCGAGTGTGTGAGCCACGGGCCAGACCCCGCGTTACACGGCCGCGCACACGCGCTGCACCGGCGCGGGGCACGCTGCGGGTGTGCAGAAGCCTCGCCGGCCCGAAGGTGCGCCACACCCGCGGGAAGCCCTTAGTTCGGCATGAACAGAAAGCCCGACGCCCTTCAGGCTCAGAGGACCGTGTGCTGTCGGCATCAGCAGAGAGATTTGCATCTCTCCCCAGTCCCTGCGGTTAAAAAGAAGGGAAAGGGAACCTGGAGGGTTTGAAATCCAGGAGGGAAGGCGAGTGAGCACCTCGTGTGCCCCCGAGGCGGCTGCAGTTCCCGGGCCAGAGGTGGGCCTTCTGTTCAGGGAGCTCAGTGTATCCGGGAAAGTTTTTGTGGCATATGATGAAAAACTATCAAAAAACGAAGCATTGCTCTACCTTTTTTCTTGCTGAGAGAATAACATGGCTGTAAATATGGAAAAACCTAAAAAAAAACCAAAAACCTTCTAGGATTCCGGTTCCTTGTATTTGTTGTTGCTTTACTACAAATCGGTATCAAAAGTTCCTGAGAATCAGCTGGCCGGGAAAATGAGTACTAGTGTTTTTTATGCTACTTGCCCTGACGAATTAAACAAAATAAAGCATTGTATTAGAGATAGGTTTATTTTGAGGCCTTCAAATTTGCTTTAAAAATTCAAAAGGGAAAAATGGAAAGCCAAACAAAGTAAACATTATCAAGGTTCCACCTTCTAGAAATAACCACTGTGAAGACTTTGTTCAACAGTCTTCCAAAAATCTCTCCAGGTACACATATGTGTCAAGATAGTCTTTTTTTATTTTCACTTACCTATTTATTTTAAATGTGATTCAGTCTTTTAAAATATTTTTTCAGATGTCCAAAAACATATTAAATGCTACTGATATCTGAGACCTCCCCAAAGTATTCATGTAACTGTACATGCCAGAAATGAACATTTGTTGTATTGAGTGCTCATTTCTTTAGGCAAACCTTAGGAACTGCTACACAGTAGTGGCAAAATGATCCAATGAGTTAATATACATGAGAGTACTTTGTACAGGGTGGGCTGAAAGGTAAGACGGTCCTGTTGGTGTTCACTTGCAGAGAAGGCTGACTGGTTAGCCTGGTTACACATTCAGGTTCAGGGCATTCATTCAGTAAATCTGGCTTGAATGTCTACCATCCATGCAGAATGGAGCTAATTGCTTTAGAGAAGATAAGTAAGCAGCCAGGGCCTTTGGCTGCCTTCCATGAATTCACTGTCTGAGGAGGGAGGCAAAAGAGGAAAATATGTAAAGTCAAATTGCAAGTAATTCAACAAATATGTCTTGAGCAATTATTATGTACCAGAATCTGGGGGTATAGCAATAAACAATACCAAAGAAGTCTCTGCCTTCATGGACCTCATATCCTAGTGGTAAGGAAAGCGTATAAGGTAGACAGTGGTTAAGTGCTACAAAGAAAAAGAAAGTAGGCTAAAGGGATAATGATGATGCTATTTTTATATGGACCAATCAGGGAGGGCTGCTCTGAGGAAGTGATATTTGAGCAGGGACTTAAGTGAGGCAGTGGACCTTGGCCATCTAGGGAATGAATGATCCATCAGGATACAGGAATAACAAGTGCAAAGGCCCTGAGGCAGGGCTATACTTTGTGGACAATGATGATAAAGTGTAATTGAGTGTTGAATGTACCATGATTTAGAATCATAAAGTATCTTTTGTGGAAATTTTCTCAAAAATCATCCACTCTTAAGGAAAACAGGAATTTTACATACACAAAAATGTACTCACTTTCCTCCAACAAATCTGCAGTGTATCTCCAGGTAATCAACTGCATCCAAAGAGGCAGGCTAATTTCATTAATAAATTTTGAGCCCAGCCGGGCGTGGCTCAGCGGTTGAGCGTCGGCCTAGGATCCAGACAATTGGGGTTCGATTCCTGGTCAGGGCACATGCCCCGGTTGCAGGCTCCATCCCCAGTTGGGGGGCGTGCGGGAGGCAGCCGATCAATGACACTCTCACCATTGATGTTTCTACCTCTCTCTCTCCCTCTCCCTTCCTCTCTCTGAAATCAATAAAGATATATTATAAATAAATAATAAATAAATAAATAAATAAATTTTGATTACTCAAACTTTTCATTTTGCTATTTAAAACAAAAGAAATATACATTTTTGTAGTCTTCAAAACTACCTGCATTAAGTTGATCAAAAAACACAGCTATCACAAACCTAGGCATTCTCCTCCATAATCTAATGCCCTGTTCATTCTCAGGATTCTTGTTCTTAGGAACAAATATGTTGAGTTGTTCGTCTCTACTTGAAAGATTTACTGCAACACTAAGATTCTGCAGGTCAAAAACTGAGTAGAGAAATGAGAAAAAAAGCAAGTTACGAAAGAATCAGGCAAATTTAAATATGATTTCATTGATGTATTAACTTGCATAAAACAGAAGGGGAACAGCACATACATACGACTACAGGGTGTGATTAGTAGTGAAGTCTTGGGCGGTATGTGATTACATTACTGCACTCTAGGCAACAAGAGCCATGGCGAATAGTCATATAGTAGAGTTATTAGTGTCTTCAGTGTTCAGGTTATGAAGCATTTGTTCCAGGTATTAGTAACCTTGGGCTTAGGCGCCCCATTTACAATCTTTCCCCTTTTTGCACAAAATATACATTATCAATATTGTGGGGTTTTTTCCTCTTCATGAAATGAAAACAGTAGATTTCAAGTAGGGGAATCTTTTTCAATGAGACTTCAAAATAATGGGCAGTGTGGAAGCCTATATCTTGTCTGGCCAATCAAAATGTCTTCTATTACTGTTTTACAAACAAAATTGCTAAAGTTGTGTTCCATTCTGGGATCTCTGGTGTGAGTACGTGTGTGTAACAGCTTTATAGTATAATATATATACTATAAAATTTGCTCATTTTAATTGTGAATTTTTTTAGTAAAGTTAGAGTTGTGCAACCATCACCACCATCCAACCCCCCAAAAATCTTTTTTTTTTAAATATATCTTTATTGATTTCAGAGAGAGGAAAGGAGAGGGGAAGAGAGAGATAGAAACATCAATGATGGGAGAGTCATTGATCGGCTGCAGCCTGCAACCCGGGCATGTGCCCTGACCGGGAATCGAACCCGAATCACCTGGATCCTAGGTGGACACTTGACCGCTGAGCCACGCCTGGCTGCCCCTCCCCCCCCTAAAATCTTTATGGCTCATTTGTACTCAATCCCTTTTCCCAACCCAGCCCTAGGCAACTACTAATCTACTTTCTATCTGCAGAGATTTAGCTTCTCTGAATCATCTCTGTTTTGAGCGATGTTTCCATAGAATTTGACCTTGGTGGCTGCTAAAGCCCCCACAGAAAATTGCTTGCCTAGCCTAATGACAATGGAAAAAAACACTATTCAGGTTTCCACTAGGCTATTAAGGCACTCCTCCTCCCATCTTTGCTGTTGTGAGGGAAGAGGTATCCTTGGCCATGAGTGTGCAAAGCAGGCGATGGTCCCTGGGCAGCCACTCTCTGAGAGAGAGCCCGAAACTCAGCCAAGGTCCAACACCCAAATAACCTGGCATCTCACCATTTCTTTTGAACTCATCACTGCGGTGTAGTCTGTGGGTGAGGAAGGAGCCCCCAGATGAGGTGGTCTGGCCTATGGAGGTGCTCACCCGCAACTGCTCATTGAACAGCCCAAGCAGAGAGATTTCATTTCTGAAGACGAAGGCTCTTACTAAAAGTGAAAGACTTACTCCAGAATATTCTCTTGCTAGAACCCATGTAACTTGAAACGCAGCCCAGACCTTCTCCTCAAAAATGAGTTATTTGGTGTGGTGGCTAATTTTCTGTATCACCTTGACCTGCCGTGAGGTGCCCAGATGAAACATTGTTTCCTGTGAGATAAGCATTTGAATCTGTGGGCTCAGGAAAGCAGATTGCCCTCCCCAACGTGGGTGGGCCTTCCCCTATTGGTTGAGGTCTTGAATGAAACAAAAGGCAGAGCAAGGAGGAACCTGCCCCTTTTTTGATTGAGCTGGGACATACCCTCCTGCTTTCTGACGGGTGTGCCCCATTGGTGTCCCTGGTTCTCAGGCCTTCAGACTCCGACTAAATTGTACCACTGGTTTTACTGGGTGTCCAGCTTGCAGGCAGCATATCATGGGAATCGTCAGCCTCCATAATTCCTTATAATAAACCTTCATATAAATATATATGGGTACATACTATGTATAATAAATCCAAATCAATCATATATATACATAATATATATGTGAATCTCATGGTTCTGTTTCTCTGGAGAACCCCGTCCAGTACAGAAAATTGGAACTGAGCCCTGGCCGGTTTGGCTCAGTGGCTAGAGCACTGGCCTGCGGACTGAAGGGTCCTGAGTTCGATTCTAGCCAAAGGCACGTACCTCCATCGTAGGCTCAATCCTCAGCCCCAGCTGGGGCGAGTGTGGGAGGCAATCAACCAATGTGTCCCTGTGACATTGATGTTTCTCTCTCTCTCCCCCTTCCACTCTCTCTGAAAAGCAATGGAAAAAATATCATGTGAGGATTTTTAAAAAAATTGGGGACTGAGAAGTGGGGGTGTGCTGCTGTAAAATACAAATTTGGAGTGGCTTTGGAACTAGGTGAGGGGTAGAGATTAGAGGAGTTTGGAGACACACGGCTAGAAAAAGCTTCACTGGTATGATGGACTTTCAAACGGAAGAAAGGGAACTGGAGAGAGAGCCTCAGGCTTCTTTGTGAAGCAGACAGACTCTGAGATGATTCCCGTGACCCTCCCCTTCACTGAGGGTGTGACCTGTGACTTGTCTCTAACCAGCAGAACATGGCAAAGGGATGGGATGTCACTGCCATGATGATGTTACATAACAGCAGACTCTGCCCTCCGCAGGCTCCCACTTTCCTGCTGGCCCCATGGGAGCAGGCGGCCCCTGGGAACCGACCTCTGACCAACAGCAATAAAACACGGGCGCTCTCAGTCCCATCACCACAAGCAAACTAATTCTACCAACAGCTGGAGGGAGCTTGGGGGCAGATTCCTCTCCAGTTGGGCCTCCAGACCAGAACGCAGCCCGCCAAGCCCGAACCGAGACCTCGCTGAGCTGCCCAGGCGCTTGCCACAGAGACTGAGAGATAATAAATGTCATTTAAGCTGCTGAATTGGTGGTAATTTGTTACTCAGCAATAGAAAACAAGCATTGTTTTGTTCACTGCTCTCCCCTGAGTAGTGAGGACAGGATCCCGCACATACAAGGTGCCCAGTAATTACCTGTTGAATGAATATATTGCTATGGAAAAGCAAAACAGCAGGTGAGCGAACAGCAGTGTTATAACACGCTCCCAGCTGTGTGTGGATCTGTGTGTGTAAGGACATTATGTAGAGTATGTCTAGGAGGGTATACAAGAAGCTGACAAGTCTGGGAGCGAAGCGAGACTAGAAATCCATGAAGGAGGGAGGACACATCTCACACCCTTGTGAACTACTTAAATTTTTTTTACTCTATGACTCTATCACTTAAATACACACACACACAACACACACCAAAATAGCCCCCGTGACTGCACATTTTAACGATTTCCAAAGCAAAATCACTGTTTCAGCACTTACTCCTGCACTCAGTACCCTACCTTCCCGTCCAAGTGACTTGAATAATTTGTTACATAGTTAACACTGGAGTTTCTGGGATGGTCTAATAGACTTTGAAAAGTGCAGCCAAAATAATGGGGGGCAAGCTACACATTTGTTTGGTGGAAGCAAAAATTTGCAGGCTGAGGACAAATGGATAGAACCCATTACTTTGCAAGGAAAACTGAGTCAGAGAGGACAGCACAAAGCTCTGGGAGGCCACACACCAGATGCCACGAACAGGAGCTGCCAGATCACCACTTAGAAAAGGTGGGAGAGTGTCACACTTGTAACCCCTGACCTGCTCTGAAACTAGCCCATATCACAGGAATATCCCGAGTCACTCCTCCTAGGGCCCTGGAGAATAGCTGGACATAGCTACTCAGCCTCAGTAATTAGTGAGGGACTATGGCCACAGCAACACACGGCTGCTGACCTTTGCTCAGAGTTCTAAAGCCGGACCTGAAAGCACGCAACCGTAATGAACGTTCAATGATTAATCAACATCTGAGAGTCGATGGCTAACCACGGTCAGTTATATCATTTCTGTCTATCCTCTTAAATCATAATTAGCTTTGTGTAAGTGTGTGTGTGCGTGCGCGTGTGTAAAACATTACAATGTCTCACCGGACATTACAATTTCTCGCAGGTGACACTAAGACCATGTCAGCTTGATTACTCAATCTCTTCAAGCCACACATCTCGCCAGTGCGGCTACAAGGTCATGGCTTTGAATCCCATGAAGATCAAAAGCTACATTCAGCTTCTCGGCCAAAATAACATCCTTCCCAAGAAACACTTGAATGCTTAGTGTACTTGCCATTCATTCACTCATTCACTCATTCACTCATTCACTCATTCACTCATTCACTCACTCACTCATTCATTCACTCACTCATTCATTCATGCACTCATTCATTCATTCACTCACTCACTCATTCATTCACTCACTCATTCATTCATTCACTCATTCATTCATTCACTCATTCATTCATTCACTCACTCATTCACTCATTCATTCACTCATTCATTCATTCACTCATTCATTCATTCACTCATTCATTCATTCACTCATTCATTCACTCATTCATTCATTCACTCATTCATTCACTCATTCACTCACTCACTCATTCATTCATTCATTCATTCTACCAACATTTAACACTAGGGTACAGAGACATGTCAGGGGCCTTGCTCACAGTCCTGTGGGCCATGGTGTGTGTGTGTGTGTGTGTGTGTGTGTGTGTGTGTTCTGGTCAATATGTGCCATCATAGCCGAGTCTTTTTCAATTGGCTGGAACACAAGCACCTGGAGGACAGGTATGAAGGATGCACCCGGCGCCCCTAGAGCAGGGCTGTGTCCGGGCGACACATCCTTAGACTCTCAAGTGGTGAGGAGGGAAGAACGCTGGGGAAGAATCTAGCTCCACATATTACAGGGAACAAAACTGCGCGTCCTTCCCGCCCCCACTTCTAACAGGCTGTGGACACATGTCATACCCACGTCTGCTCAAAACTGTCCAAATCCACTTCACCTTGCGACCAGGCAGTTGAGCAAATTTGAGTCCCGGGGAAGCTTGTGTTCATCTGTAATATTACAGGACCTGTAGCTCGTTTCCCCAAATCGCTGTGAATTAAATCTCTTACTACCAAACACTAGAGACCCACAAATAATGTCCTCTCACCTTTATTTCTTTACATCCATTTCGACTCATGAAATATGAAAGCAGCAAGAGGAGCTGAAAGCGAGGACATTACTTGAAAGGTCCCTGTGGAGCGGACAAGCTTTCGCGTGATACGTGCCCCCAGTGGGCGCCCGGTGGGGAGGGAGGATTCACTCGTTACAAGTCACACACGCGTTTGGAAAAATCTCAACTTTAAGCATTTATTAGAATGGGTACTTTTTTTGTGTTTCTCAGATTGATAAAGGTGAAACAGTGCAGTAATACCCAGCGCTGGGGGGGGCATGGGAGACACATGGGCGTGTGACGTGGGCCCAAGCTTTGGAGCAGTTTGGTTCCGTCTATCAGGTGAGAGACGTGTGTGTCCTTTGAGCCAGCCTGCCTGGGCTGTCCACACAGAATGCCACCGACGGGGGGGCTTAAACAGCAGAGATGTTTCTTCTTACAGTTCTGGAGGCTGAAGTCCAAGATCGCGGCGGCGTTGAGGTTGGTTTCTGGTGAGCCCTCTCTTCCTGGCTGGCAGATGGCATCTTTCCCGGTGTCCTCACCTGTGCCCACACACAGAGAGAACTCTCTGGTCTACCTCTTCCTCTTCTTATAGGAGCCCTAGGCTTATTAAATCAGGGCCCCATCCTTATGACAGCATGTAACCTTAATTTCCTCCGTAAGGCCCTACCTTCAAATACAGTCGAGTTGGGGGTTAGGGGTTCGACATGAATGGGGGGGGGCGTGTCTCAATATAGTTCCTAACACCCAGCAAATCCAGTTTCAGAAATTTATCCTACATATGTGTTTGCATATGTGCAGAGAAATCTTTAGCCAAAAATGGTAAAGAACCTAACCATGCATCAAGAGGGGCCAGTTAAACAAATTAAGGCAGATTTGGTCAATAAAATTCTATCATGCAACTGTTCAAATGAGCGAACCAGCACTAAGCATGTGGACATGGAGAACTCACTAAAATATTAAGTGGAAAAGGCAAGGTGCAGAACAGTGTGTAGAATACAATCCAACTTCTGTTAAAAAAAAAAAAAAGAGCGCATAAGCACCAATATTTTCCGGACAGATCTACAAGAAACCATTGGCCGTCATTCCCCCCGAGGGGTGGACGTGGCACATGGGGAGAATTTGTTCCTTCTACCCTCTGTCCTGTCTGGACTTGGCCCACCTCAGGGCTAGTGGAGGTATTGAAAATTCACATTACAAAAAACTCACCATTTTAACCATCTAAAAGTGTACAATTCAGTGGCACTTAGTACATTTCCAATGTTATGCAATCTTCACCTCTGCCAGGTTCCAGATGTTTCCCTCTCCCTGAATGGCCAGTCACTAACCTGTTCTCATCTCCACAAACTTGCCTACCCTGAATCTATATGTATGTTCATATCAGCGGAATCATATACTGTGTGGCCTTTGTCTGGCTTCTTTCAGTTAGGATGATGTCTTCAAGGTTCACCCATGTTGTAGCATGGGCCAATGCTTTATTCCTTTTTTATGGCTGAATAATATCCTATTGTGTGAATACACTAGGTTTAGTTTTGCCATTGACCCGTTAATGGCATTTGGTTGTTTCCACCTCTTGGCTGTTGTGAGTAGTGCCGCTATGAAAGCTCATGCACAAGTTGTTATTCAAATACCTGTTTGTGGTTCTTTGGGGTGCATACCTGGGAGTGGAATTGCTGGTTCATATGGCAATTCTATACTTAATTTTGGGGGGATGAACATTACTTTTTATTCTATTTAAATATTTAATTACATGCCACAAATGAGACTGTATGGAACAGGATTTTGAAAGGTCTTTTAGAACAGTCTCTCTCTGACAAGGGACCTTGTTTATCTTAATTAAGGCAGTAATTGGGTTTAATAGTGTATTTTGTCTCGGGGCCTGTCAGATGGCTTCTGTAAGACGGGCACGCCAATGTTCTTGATGCTGAATTGAACTGAAACAGTCTATCTCAAAAAGATACATGTATTCTTCTGATAATACTAATATCCTTAAATAAAATATAATGCAATTAATAGTAATTATTCCAATTTTTAGGTATCGTTTGTAAGTTTATTAAAAAGGTAACTACTGACCACTTTGCACCCACGAGGATGACTACTACCAAAACATAGAAAACAACAAATGTTGTGAAGATGTGGAGAAATTGCAACCCTTGGGAACTGTTGGTGGGAATGTAAAATGGTGCGGCTGCTGTGGAAAATACACAGATCCTGGGGGAGGGAGAGCTAGCATATAACGTAGCACTTTCACCCAACAGAACTGAAAGCTAAGATGTAAGCAGATGCACATGCGCCCGCAGTCCCCACAGCCCGCAGCCGGAGGCTGAAGCAAGCCCAGCGTCCATCAACAGCTGAATGGAAGAGCAAACTGGGAGGAATGTTATTCGACCACAAATGGATACCATTCAGCCTTCAAAAGGAAGCTCTGATACATCTGACGACATGGGTGAACCTTGGAGACACACTGTTAAGTGAAATAAGCCCATTGCAAAACAAATATATGATTCCACCTATATGAGTGGTCAAATTCACAGAGACAGAAAGTAGAGTGATGGCTGACAGACTGCCAGGGGGGAGTTAATGTTTAATGGGGCAGAGCTGCAGCTGGGGAAACTGAAAAATTCTGGAGATGGATGGTGGTGATGGTTTCACAACAATGTGAATGTCCTGAGAGCCACCGAACTGTGCACTTTAAAAAGGTTAACATGGTAAACTGATGTATGCTTTATCACACAAAAAGGAACACACAAAAGTAAATAAAAATAACCACTGAGCTCCTACTAAGCACACTGAGGGTATAGCAGTGAATGAAACATAAAACAGAGTCCCTGCCTTTATAGAACTTACTTTCTAGTGGGGAGAAAAACTGTCAAAAATAAAAATTTAATACACAGCTGGCCGGTGTGGCTCAACAGTTGAGCATCGACCTAGGATCCAGGATATTGCAGTTTGATTCCTGGTTGGGGCCCAAGCCCGGGTTGCAGGCTCGATCCCCAGTCGGGGGTGTGTAGGAGGCAGCCGATCACTGACTCTCACCATTGATGTTTCTCTTTCCGTCTCCCTCCTCTCTCTGAAATCAATAAAGACATATTGAAAAAATTTAATACACACACACTCTAAGATACACATCTTTATAAAAACAGTATCTTTTTAAAGTACAGATGTGCATTTTGTCCTGTAATTTTCTTTTCACTCAGTGCTGGAGATTTCTCAGTGGCGGTTCAGGAAGATCTAGTCGCCTCTGTTTAAACTCCCTACAGGATTCCACAGTGAGACGACACAGCGGGGAGTCAGTCTCGCCTCTACGGACGGGCATTTAGGTAGTTTGCAATCTTTCGCTATTATAAACACTGCCGTGAGGAAGACCTCAGAAGCCCATGCCATCTACTACTTAAAAGCAGGTGTTTTAATAACTTCATTTTCATTTTAAAAATTCATCCCCAGAGCCAGCCCAGCAATCAGGGTGACCCCCCTTGGCAGGTGCAGCAACAGAGGCACAGTTCGGGTAAACTGGTTTCCACACTTTCCACACCTGTTGTCGCTCCTGGATAGAGCAGAGTTTTTAAACTGGAGTGTATTGCTCTGTTTTCCCAGTTACTTCATCTCATTCCTGTGAGAAAGAACTTTTCAACTGGCTTTTCAACTGCAGTTTCACATGTGGTTCAGCAGGTATTGCCATCCACACACAGACTGGATTTCAAAAATTAGCCTTGAAGGGCGTTGTTTGACCTTTGAACCTACCAGCAATTATTTTGAGTTTTAGGGTAAAAGGTTTCCCTCTTGAATTTGCTGCCCACGTAGCTGGCAATGAGTTGGCAAGTGTGGGGAGTACCATCGTCTTTTTCCATGAGCATTTTTTTAATACTTTTTTTCTGTTCAAACAGCTATATTGTTCTGATCCTAAGTGGATCTTAATCCACCATAAATTAATTTCTATTAAATAGAGATTTGGACTGACTTAAGCAATTTTTATATCTGCAGAAGGAAATTAGTTTGATAAATGGAAATGAGAATTATCTTCTATCCCAAGCCAAGAAATCTAAGATGATCGCCCTGCACGGTAACTGGCACTAACTACCCTGTGGGCACAGCTCATGCATAAAACTCTTACATACCCAGAATGTAGATTGATGGATTTACACTTCACACACACACACACACACACACACACACACACACACACACTTTTCCTCCTAAAACACAACTTAAATATGTCCTGTGTTGCTTGGGTTCCTCTCAGAAGGAGACACTGAGCCAAGGTTTCAAAGGCAAGCAGTTTACGTGGGAGGTGATTCCAGGAAACACTAGAGGGGAGAGGGAAGCCCGGCGGGGAGGGAGGGCAGCGTAGAGGGCTTGTTTGCAAGCGGGGACCACTGTGAGTAGCTGAGTCCTGCTGCAGACCTGGCACCTCAGACCTTCCCAGCCGGGGGCCTAGAGTGAGTCTGTCTGCTTCCTCCCGTCAGTCATGGGGGGGAGAGGGGACAGTCATCCATTCCTTATACTTCTGACCCGTCGTGCTGGGCCACAGGAGGACCTGAGGGCCAAAGAAAGGCCCAGGCGGGGCAATGCGGGGGTCAGGCCGATGTGCGCCGCGTGGCAAGGGCGCGGGTAGGTCCGCCGGGCAGCACCTGCCACAGCTCTTCCTGAGACTTCTTAGTAGGACTGCCTGCCTCTCCTGTTTCCTCCAGAGCTTACTTGACGGCTCACGTCCTTCCACGGAGACTCGCAGGCAGGGCCGAGGCCCTGGGCAGGACAGCAGGGAGCTGCGGACGTGCTGGCCCCAGCCCTGCCCGCGGAGAGGGCGAGCGCGCCCGACCTGCTGCCCGGGCCCCCGGCCCCTGCGGAAGCCTCCTCGCCGCGTGCAGAAGCCTAGCACACGGGGGGTTCTCGGGGTTCTGGCTGGTATTTTTCTTTCCAAAGGTAAAGAGAAGAAATCTAGGCCAATTTATGGAATTATAATGCTCTAAATAAGCATATAGGGCCAATGTACAGGTGATCAGTACCAAAGAAAAGCATAGCAGGGGCGCTATTTTGGAGGAGGGCTGTGGGAAGGCTCCGATAAGGGATGTTACAATATATAATATATTACACATATATACATACATATCTATGTTTCTTACCCTTTCATTCCAGTTCTAGGGTCCAGTGCGTAGATGTTCACACAAGCACTAGTCGAGTCACTGCCGCGTGGTCCACAGCAGCGGAGGCTGGAAACAAGCTAGACGTCACCTCCGTGGGAAACACGTGTCTAGCGTTTAACGTGTCAGGCACTGCTCTGGGGGATACAAATGCTAGCTCCTTTCACCCTCAGCACAAAGCTAGTACGGGCTAACGTCGTTACTTCCCCCTTCAGATCAGAGAACCGAGGCAAAGAAATGAAGTCCTTCATCCAAGTCAACACAGAGCAGAAATGGTAGAGTCTGGGCTTGAACCCAGACGTCCTGGCTCCAGGGCCCGATCTCGAGACCTGGATAAAGAGCTGCCTCCCTCTCTTGGGGGGACTAATTATGGTTCCAACCTGTCTGTGAATTTCTATGGAGCTACTGAAGAAAAGGGGACAGTTCTACATATACTAATATAGAAATATCTCTAAGGCATTAACCTGCAACATCAAAGTACTGGACGGTATGGACAGGGCGCTACCATATGTGCGCCAGGCAGGGAAGGAAAGAAAGGAGCACCTCATTCTGCACACAGCGCTTCTGGGGGGCCCTGCCAGGCTGGGAGGGGGGCTTTCGGGGAGAGGAACGGGAGACGGAAACTTTTCAAGGCCTATCTTCTGCTTTAAGTGTTGATCATACATATATATTATGTTTTATTAAACACAACTTTAAAACAGAAAGGAAATAAATTTTTTCCAGTAGAACAGTGGAAAATGTCACCTTCTGAATTTTGCAGAACTTATATTACCTTGTAGTTCCAAGACCAAAGGTGAAAACTTCTCTTTCACGTGGCTTCAATTTATTTATTTATTTTTTGGTGGTTGATGTTATTTTATCAAATTGTGAAATGCACTAATTCATGTGTAAATTTTAATGAAAATAATTGCATAATATGGAATTATTTTAGTAATGATTTAAAACATTTCCTGGCTTTGTACACTCATCTTTGAAAGAAGAAAGGGGAAACAGCTTGGTGAAATCATTCCAGCACTGCTTCTGTGCCTGTCCCACTACGTGGCCCGGAAAACAAATTATTCCTTTAATTCTGTAGCATTCATTAGAAAACCCACACCAACACTTCGTTTCTTCCTGTTTTACTTGAATACGTTTAAGTATCTTTATGTTAAATAAACTCAAACCGGTTCCTACAAATGACAGTAGGGAAGCGTTTGTCCTGGTTTCACTCACACTAAACGATTGAAGACAGTAGCTCCTTTATTCAAAAAGAACTTGTCCTTTTCATGGAAAGGCATCTGTAGCTGAAAATGTTAAAGTTTTAGGACAACTGTGCTCTCATCATCAGGATTCCTATAGAAAATCAGGGAGGGTAAGAATACATTTAAGCAAATACTGAAGACCACTTGCTTATAATTTCTCACTCTGCACAGAAAAAGCAACTCGAGTTAATTCTGTTCATTAAAATAAGGAATTGCTCAATTAAATAGACTAAAATAGTTCCAATTAAAGATATAAATTTCTCAAAGGGCAAAATTTGAGAATCTTCTACAGTATAAAGACATAACATTTTCTTTTGGTTAAATAGTAAAACTAAGGTGTTCTTTTAACTCAAAGAAAGGATAAGATAAAAAGCACATTAACCAAGACCTTGAAACTTTCAGTGTGTGTTCCCAACAGAAGCAGTAAGCAGGCTTTGAGGTTGGAGAGGGAGAGAACCGACTTCCTTAAAAAGGAAATTAAGATTCTCAAAACACCAATCAGAAAGAATCTATGCACCCCGATGTTCATAGCAGCACAGTTTACAAGAGCTAAGATCTGGAAGCAGCCCCAGTGCCCATCAGTAGGTGAGTGGATAAAAAGCTGTGGGACATTCACACCATGGAATACTACGCAGCTGTAAAGAAGAAGGATCTCTCACCCTTTGGGACAGCATGGAGGGACCTGGAGATTATGCTAAGCGAAATAAGCCAGGCAGAGAAAGACAAACATCACATGATCTCACTTATATGTGGAATCTAATAAACAAAATAAATTGACGAACAAGATAGGACCACAGACATGGAAGCATGAAACAGACCAATATCTCAGAGGAAAGGCAGGAAGGATGGCAGGAAGAGATTAAAGAATTTAGAAGCATATATGCATAACCCATGGACACAGACAATAGACAGGTGAAGGCAGGGGAGTCGGGGAGAGATGGTTGGAGGGGGGCAAAGAGGGGAAAATGTGGGACATCTCTAACACTCTCAGCAATAAAATAAATTTTAAAAAAAGAAAAGGAAATTAAGATTTCCTAGGTAAATGCTTCCTACCCCAAAGTACAGGTATGTTCCATCTCACTAGGACCTTGTTCCCATCTCAACAAATAGACTCTGTCCAATTAATTCCATAAACTAGAGACCAGGGGTCATCTTGAAATGTCCTCTGCCCTGTCCTCTGGATCGAATGCCTAACCCAGCGCATCACCCATTCATTCGTTTATTCTTTTATAGTAAGTTAACCACTGTGACCCCTTCCCAAAGCTACTGCCTTGTCTCTTCCCCTGGTCTTCTCTGAACGCTGCCTCTCCTCACCAGCTTCGTGTCCTCACTTCTCACTCCCCGACTCCCTCCACGCTGACTTCTGACCTGATCAAGCCATGGAAATAGCTCTCGCTAATGTCGCCGGCGACATCCATGTCACTAAACCAATGGACATTTCTCATCTCTCCTCTCACCCGACCATGGCCCCTCCTTTTAAAAGCATTCCCTTGGTTTCTGGGACTTTGCATTCTTCTGGTTTCCCTCCTGCCTCCCAGCGGTTTTCTTCCAGGTTCACCCTCCAGCCAGGCCTTTCAATCCTGGATTTCTTCAAGGCTGAGTTTTGGTCCTCGGGTTCTCCTTTTATCTTTCTGGACTAGCAGTTCTGCAAAGTGTATTCCACAGCCCCTTTAATGGGGCCACAAGGTAAAAACTATTTTGCAATTTTTAAATTTTTTTTTTTACTAAAATGTTACTTGCCACACTGGCCCTACAGGCACAAAAGCTATGTTGGGTAAAACTGCCAGTGGTCAGTCTGAATCAAGATTGGCACCAAACTGTACTAATGGTTACTGTATGCTTCCCCGTCATGTGCTTGCAGAAAGTCTGCTGCACTGAAGAATGAGCTTGATTAATTAGCAAAAATATCAAATTTCATTAAACCTGACTCTCGAATACGTGGTCTTTTTCCACATAGACCTAAGTTATGCTAGCATCATTTATTGAAAAGACTAGTATTTCTCCATAGAATTAACACCTTAGTGGAAAATCAACTGATCATATAATTATGGGTCTATTTCTGGACTCTCAATTTTGTTCCATTGACCTTCTCTGTCTTTCCTTATGTGGATACCATACTGTCTCAATTACTATTTACTAAAGCTAATTACTAAAGCTAATTACTATTAGCTTTATAGTAAGTTTTTAATCAGGTAGTGTAAGTCCTCCAACTTTGTCTTTTTTAAAAAGTTGTTTTAGATATTTTAAGTCCTCTGCTTTTCCACATAATTTTAGAGTCACCTTGTCAATTTCTACAGAAAAGCCTGCTAGGGCTTTGATTGGGATTGCCTTGATTCTTTAGATTGATTTGGAAAGAAATGTCACCTTCCAATCCATGAACATGGTACATTCCTCCATTCATTCAGGTTTTCTGTACTTTCTCTCAATGTTTTGTAGTTTTCAGTGTCTCAAGGACATTGAGAGTAATGCTGGAGATTCCTGCTGTAAGTCTTGTTTTTAATATCTCATATATTCAAAGCAATGTCCATTAGCAAGCAAACGCTCAAGAACAGGATTACCTGGTATTTTTAAAAAAGATTTTGTAAGACACAAAGCTTTCAATTAAAAAGTTATTTATTAAAAAATATTTTCCCCCAGTTTTGATGACATATCAAATTAAACAAGGAGTGAGGTTACAAAGCAATAATTGATCAGATCTTTTTATATAGAGGATGACAATGACCTTATTAGCTCATTGTACATTCTACTAGTGGAATAAAACCTCAATTCATTCACTTCACAAAAGGTAAACATAACTGATATACTTCATACCTAAATTTTTTATAAAGCTTGTGTTCAAATTTTAGTTAAAAATTCAGCTAATATAAAATGATATTGACTTAAAAGAGCATCCAAGCAATGATGTAGATTTCCTGTTTTTGCAAAATTCAGTGACATTTCTTCACTGCTCCCAAGAACCACCTGAGGATCCTTTGTGCTTCCACTCTCCCCTTTTCCAGGGGTTGAAGCATGCTGGGAACACGATTTAGAGAGCACCAGCAATGCCACCAGATCCCCGAGCCTAAAGGAGAGCTTCTGACATGTTTTGAAGTTCTTAGGAACTTCAAATTAATACACAGAATACAGGCACTGAAAATGGCTTTCAGAAACGTATACATTCAACGGAAACACTCAGCACTGAAGCCTTTGGGGCAAGAACTGCTCTTTCCATGATTCAAGTGGTCAGTCTTTTCTCGACGGTGTCTTGGTAAGCGACAAACCTTCTCAAGTTCATCTTTATGTTGTTAAGCACACACAGCTGATCTGGACTGTATCTACCTCTGCCTTCTTTTCGTATCTGCCAAAAGAAAAACCATACAGAATTGGGCGTAAATGAGTAATTCCTTTAAATAAAAAAGCACTTCATTTTCGGTATATTTACTTTCAGAATGAGACAGTTGCCAGAACTGGGTGAAACATTTTCACTTCCCAGGTAAAAGGAATACAGTATGAGCTATAAAGATAAAGTAAGATCATGCACCTTTTAACTTAATTAAATGTATTGGGGTAACACTGGTTAATAACATTATGTAAAATGTTATTATATACTTGCCAGTTCGGCTCAGTAGTTAGAGCGTTGGCCTGTGTACTGAAGGGTCCCGGGGTTCGAACCAAGGGCATGCACCTCGGTTGCAGGCTCGATCCCCGGCCCCAGTCCACTTGTGTGTGAGGCAACCAATCTATGTGTCTCTCTCACATTGATCTCTCTCTCTCTCTTTCTCTCTCTCTCTCTCTCCCCCTCCCCCCCGTCACTCTCTCTGAAAAGCAATGTAAAAAATATTCTCAGGTGAGGATTTAAAAATATAATTAAAAAATATATAAAAAAATAAAAACAAACCACTGTTAATGACCCTAAACCGACACCCACTCGAGATGCAGCAATGGCAGAAAATGTGCACAGCCTGGTTTCTAGTTTCTTTTCTTCTAGAAAACTATTTTTTATGCCTTAAAAATTTTTCAGAAAATTTAAATTTCTAGACATACAATCTTGTTCACCTAAAACTTGGCACAGAGCTCTCTGAGGCCTGTATTCTGCGTTAGAAGCTTGTTAGATCAAGCATGTGCATATTCGAAAAACAACACACAGCAAGATAATTTCCCATCAAAACTCTATTCTCCTGACAAAGATTTAAAAGCAAATGCTGAATTTAAAATCTAAAAGCACAAATTACGGATATTTTTATTTCAAAAATGACATAATTTAAAAACTAAGATTTATGTAAGAGAATTGTACATTTAAATGCATGTGATTCAAGGCTGTTTTAAAATCCTTGGTGTCTCTCCACCTGCCCCCATGCCACCAAAACAGGTTTTGAAATTTATTTTTTGACTCAAAGTTAGCTTTGATGCCTGTGATGAAACAATAAATAAAACAGCTAATGAAAGTGATGACATCCTCCAGTACATTTGCCAACACAGACCAGCTGTGAGTTTGCCATCTTCTCAGAGCACCAAAGGGAAGCATTCATGACAATGAAATCGACCTGTAACGTACTATATGATATAAAATCAAGTTGACGAGCTGAAGAGCTCTGTAGGCCACAGGCTATAGCGCTAACACATAAAGAGCACTACTGACATCAGTAAACTTGCAGAATGAAGACCTGTCAGACGCCGTCTGGCTCAGGTCACCGTGACTGAGTTCTCTGGGGTGACTGAGCCGACTCAGCCCAGCAGCCCTCATAGCCCTGGCCCAAGGAGCTCCAGGCACCATAGAGGCAGCTCGGGGGTAATGCATGTACCCCCTTCCCACAGGATGTTGAGGCTTAAGCATTTCTAATAGGAACGACCTCATACCTTCATCTTGAAGACTGGCTGGAATTCTTTCAGAGCAGATAACAAATGAATTTGAACTGAGGCCCTTTCAGCTTCTTTGCCGTCTGCGAACACATCAAAGAGGGCGTCCAGAGCCTCTCCTGCTACCACCAGTGAAGGGTCTTTGGTCGCCACCTCCAGCAGAAAGCACCCAATGGTCTGGAGTGGACAAAATGCACCACTGTCACCCAGTACTCTCAGGTCAATTTCCAAAGTACCAGCTTTAAATGTGGCAGTGATTTATGCATATTATTTTATATAAAAATGCCAGGGAGAAAGTAAAACTTTTAAAAGATTAAAGACTAAAGACTTGACATATATTTATAAATATACCAAGTATAATATAAGCAAGATAAATGAAACACATTAGAATTCATAATCCTAAATAAAATGAATTAAGGTCCATAAATGGTATGTGAAAGATTGATTTAGGAAATTATTAAATTTCCCTGTCTCTCTCAAAAAGGCTTTCCCCATGGTGTCAAAATGCATAGAAATATTATCTGTAACAAAAAAAACCTTGCTTTTAAAATTATTTGAAAAACACTCAAAGACAATAAAAAAATTGAAAGTAACACCATCTCACGTTGCCTCACTGTGATTTTTGATGCCCACCCATTTCTCACTGCTGGCTCGCTGATGCGCAGCCCATTCTCAACTGCAAAGACTTGTTCGAGAGTGAACTCAGTTTACTCTGGGGAACCGTTGGACAGTCTGTTAACCCCTCTGAGGCTCGGTTTTCTCATCTGAATTTACATGTCTAGATAACCTCTAAGATACTACCTTGATTTAATATCCTATATAATAGGATATATTTTACTAATATCCCTCAGTAAGCAACTTCTCAATATGATTTCTTGTCACGATGTCCACTGAAGTTTATTAAAACCCCACACTACAGCGGCTCTTCCCCCATTTCTAATTATTGAACATTTTGGGTTGGAAGCAGATTATTTTACCTTGAGAGTTTCAAGTGTACCATTCTCTTTGGCGAGGACGCTGCCAGTGATTCCCAAAATACTAACCACGTTCACTCTCACCCCGACATTGCCGCTCTGAATGCCTGCTCTGCACAGTGTCATCAGCTGATCCGGGGTCATGCACTGTGGAGAAGAGGAGTGTTTATGGTGCTGAACTCAGCCAATTCCAACAGCACGTGAGACACAGTTGACGGGAATCTCTCCTATAGGCTACAGGCTGCCTGGTTCTGAGAACAACATAAGTTCTTAGCAAAGAAGTGGTTACATATTTCTGATCACTCCCAATATAGCTGGTCGTTTGAGCTAAGATGAGACCTGTCATCATTTCATCATCACGGTAAGCCTAAATTTAAAGGGGCTTCCATTCCTATTAGTTTCATTTGAAGACAACATTCATTCAGATGCACACAGACTAAAAAGATTCCAGTTTCATTTTAGCACTGAGCATACAGTGTTTTGAAAATGTAGTAAGATCATGAGCTTTAATAAAAATTGGCTGAATCTATACAGGTAAGAACTCACTCCGAGATGTTTTATGGTGAATTATTAAAGATGGTGAAAAGCATTAAATTACATAGTGATTTACATAGTGATGCTTTCCAGTTTAAGCTCATTTGAACACACGTGAGGATGCGGTGTTGTGAGAGTGAGACGTCCCGCTGCCTGGGAGCAGCAGCACAGTGTGGGGGTCAACGGCTTGGGAGCTGGAGTCCGACGCCCTGGGTTCAGCCCCACTACTTTCCACCTAGCTACCCAGCCCAAGTTCCTGAGCCCACTAAATCCTGTTTCTCCGTCAGCAACGCTGCGACAGTAATCACAGAGCTGCGAGGAGGAATAAATACATATACAGCACTCACCAAATGTTGGCTGTTATTACGTATAAAAATCCCAAGCAGTTCTGCCTGGCCAGGCGTGGCTCAGCAGTTGAGCGTCGACCTAGGATCCAGGTGATCAGGATTCAATTCCCGGTCAGGGCACATGCCCGGGTTGAGGGCTCGATCAATGACTCTCTCATCATTGATGTTTCTATCTCTCTCTCTCCCTCTCCTTTCCTCTCTCTGAAATCAATAAAGATATATTTAAAAAAAAAATTAAAAAAATCCCGAGCAGTTCTAAATCACCTAATTCGTTTCTGCATCAGAAAGCAGTCTAATGAAAAAGCTTCACTAACTACGGCATCCTTCCGAACTAGGACAGGCCAGTGGGAAGACCAAAGGTGTGCGATCATCAGTGGTCTGACTCACAATGTAAGCTGCCTAATGTGTGAAAGCCACCAGGTAAAGCACTGGCCAGGCAAGCAGGACAGCTGTGTCCGGGCTTGGAGCTGTCACTCAGAAGTCGAGTCCTTCGTTTCCTCTCCTTATGAAGCATTCGAGAGCTAGGCTCCTTCTAGCTCTAAAATTCGAAGCTCTAGCCCAATACACAACCAACCTGAGAATGTATGATCTTAACATATATGAATAATTTATTATTAACTGAGCCTGAGCCTTGAGTAATGTCTTTTAAACATCAGGCTGACCCAGTAAATGACTGCCTGAACACCATGGCTAATCAATAAAAATACTTGATACTCCTGTAAGCCCTACAGGAGAGGGTTTTCTGATCCTCCCAACAGCCACACAGGAGGCCTGGCACTATTATTCCCATTTCATAGAAACTGAGAGTCAAAAGTTATGTTCTTGAAAATAATTCTCAAATATACAAAGAAATGTTTAAAGAGTATATAGGAGAAGCCAATAGTATGTACTATATTTAACAGTAATACACCAGGCATTCCCAGTAAACTGGAGCAAGACCGAGTTGGGGATGCTCTGCCCTAGAGGCACGGCCATGGAGTGCCCAGGGGAGGGAGGAAGTCGCGGCGTCTGGGCAAAAGGAGGTCCAAGAGCTGCGAGGCCAGGTCACCAGGACAGCGAGGTCACCGAGTGTGTGGAAAGGACTAGGGACGAGGAACGGGACCCAGCAGAACCTTCGAGGCACGAGGAGAGCCCCAGGTGACAGGTGTAACCAGCCAGGGAGAGCGAATTCAGACTGTACATTGTTGAGAACCAAGAAACATCTGTTCATTTGAGGGCCTGGGTAATGGTATTGTGGTTATGTTTTTAAAAAGTTCTTTTTCTGCCCGGCTGTCATGGCTCAGCGGTTGAGCGTCAGCCTAGGATCCAGGAGATCGAGGTTCGATTCCTGGTCAGGGCACATGCCCAGTCGGGGGCATGCAGGAGGCAGCTGATCAATGACTCTCTCATCAATGTTTCTATCTCTCTCCCTCCCTCTCCCTTCCTCTCTTTGAAAATCAATAAAGACATATTTTTTAAAAAAAGTTCATTTTCTGTCACAGACATAATATTTATGGGTGAAATAATGTGATTTGCACTGAACAACTCCAGGAAGCAACCACAACCATGTAGGGGGGATAAATGAAACAAGAATACAGGATGCTGACAGCTTGTTGACACCCGGTAACGTGCACTCAGGTTCATCACGCAATTATCTTTACTTGTAACAAGACACTGCTATCTTTGCTGTTAGGAAAGTTTGACAATTTCCTGAATAAAAAGTAAAAAATTTCAGCAATAAGGCGCCTCCCACAGAAGTGAGATGGATCGCTGTGGAGGGTGGGAGGCATGCTTGACAATGTCTGTAACAAAACATTTTTAAGAAGACAAACTACATGCAGAGAAAATATTTACAACACCAATGTCGAGTAAGAAGTTTCCCAATGAAAAACCTCTGCGTGCTGGTGGCAGCAGTGGGAGAGGGAAAGCTTACGTTTCACGTTAAGCACTTTTGTTTTCTTTTTACAAGGGTCACTGTAATAGAAACAAGAACTTCAAAAACAGTGAAGTGATAAATTTCACCTCTACAATACAGACTCTTGGCTAGTTTCACATAACAACTAGAAATATCTTACCTGAGAAATGTTCTTGGAGGCCATTGTTTGCAAAAGGGCCCTCAACGCACTACTTAAGGCTTCTAGGAAGTCACCGTGCTTGGCGAGGTCTGAAACACAGAGTGAAATGCATATTTGCCTTTCTCCAAAACAAGTCGTTTTGTACAAAAGGAAACAGAATCAAAACAGCATGTTAAGGTTAATACATACTATTATCATAAAAGCACTTTAGATGGAAGCCGAACTTCTGGTAATAGCCCCTGCGGCCCAAACACTTGAGTCTGAAAGACAAGCCTGGCTGAAACAATCATGACAGGGAGCGTGCTAGACAGTCCTTGGCTGCCCAGCGCCGCTTTCACACGTGATAAACCCGAGCTGGCTTCTGTGGAGTGAATTCAGCTTTCACAGATCACCATCGCGGTGCTGGGCAGACCTGGGTAGAGTCATCTTCCAAACCAGAGTCTTCCCTGCCAGCCCACACCCACCGCCCAGCCCAGAGCTGCTGCCGGAGCAGGGCCAGGCCACCACGCCTCCACAGCTCTCAGCCCACTCGGACTCCCCTTTCCACCCTGCTCATTCTTACTCTCCCTTCTTCCCAGGCAGGACAAACAGAACAGCAGCAACAATCAGGCTAACAGTCCACAGAAGGGTGAGGGCAGCCAGGTGAGTTGGTGCCCTAACCCTCTGTGGGGAGGGAAAGTGACTGACTTGGTGGGTAGGTTATATTTTCCAAAACCAGCCACAGCAGTACTCCCAGTTCGGCATGACCTTCCAGAACCTGGCCACTTCTGGAAAGACATGGAGTCTATTTCGACTCCCCTTGACTCTGGGTGGGACTTTGTGACTAAGTCTCCAACCAACAGGACTTAGGAAAGTGCCAGATTACATCATAAAAGGCGACCTGACTTCCACCTGACTCTTGCCCTTGGAACCGGCCCCCATGTTGTGAGGAAGCCCAGGTCACATGCAGAGGTCACTGTGGGTGGTCTGACTAGCAGAGTGTGAGGAACAGGCCTTCAGGTGATGCTGGCTCCCAATTCCAGCAGAAGGCCTGGGCGGGTTCCCCACCTCTGCACACCTGGCATTCTGGACCAGGTCACACTCTCTGCCGTGGGCAGGGGTCTCCTGTGCACATAGGATTGCTGCAGCAGCCCTCACTTTTACCCTCTAGACACCAGCAGCAACTCCCCAGGCGTAACAGAAAATGCCTCCAGACACTTCCAAATGTCCCCTGGGGGCAGAAGAGCCACTGGCCTAGACACTGTGGAGTAGAGACAAGCATCCCCACAGTGCTGTCTAAATCCCTGACCTGCAGAAACCATGAGAAATAACACAGGATTATTGTTGCTTCAAGCCACAAAGTCTCGAGTGGTTTGTTATGCAATGAGATACCTTGGCTATCTGCCCTGTGGTGCCTGGGGCCCAGTAAGGGTTCCGAAGCCCCTTGGCTGCCTATGAGACTGCGAAATGGTTTTTGTACAAAGCTCAGCTCCTGGCTCTCTCACCTTCAGAGACATATTACAGTCCCCTGTAACAGTGGGGACTGCCTGCAGGAGTCATAGGACAGACACCAGGATGGCTTCAGGACCAGACAGACCTGGGATGCAATCCTGTCTGACGTCATATGACCTCCCCATTTCAGTCTCTGCTCAAATGTTACCTCCTCAGAGGCCTTTGCACAGCACCTAACGCAGCACCTCACGCCAATTCTCTCTTTATGTTTTCTTCATAGCTGAAATGACACTAAACCTTTACTCCTATGAGAAGGCCAGCTCCACGCCAGTGGCCTTCCTATCTTGCTCATGCCCAAATCCCTCACACCCAAAACACTGGATGGTATGAAGTAAGTGTTCAAGAAACTTGTGCTGAAAGGAGGAATGAATGACCTGGAAGAAGCTCCTTAGCCCCTCGATCTCTGCTTCCGCACCAGGAAGACGGGTAATAATGCTTAGCTCTCAACCTCGAACCTAACAGGCACTCAGAAACTGGCATGAAGTTGTTAATATTAAATCTCAACAAGTCACCACACTGGCTCTGAAACATAAGATATATTTATTTTTTATTAAAGTTATAGTGTAGCCCTAGAAATGCGTGACTCGCATAAGCCACGTTATAAAGAGCTTACTCAATACAAACTAGAACACATCTCAGAATCAATTTTTTTCTGTCCTCCATTCTCAGGAAAATAACCAATACTTTGGATTCAAAACCCTAATCTAAACTATGCTATAGATTCACATGATGTGTAGTTAACACTTTCCCTAAATTAAGAAAAATACTTGAGCAATTTTGTTTAATTCATGTTTCTTTCCTTTATCCACGTTTGGGAATGGATTTCAAACTGCCATGGCTTTCTAACAAAGTCGCAGTAAAAGGTCAACACACATGGTATTTTCAAAGATACTAAATGAAGGTCGAAAGAAGTTAAACAGAGGTGATTTGCAACGTCCTTCCTCTCACCAAGTCTGTGCAGCCTCTAAGAATTTGTAGCGTGCCCAGATGTAGGTACTGACCCATCCACAGGTAACCAAGCAGCCAAGTACGTGCAGGTGAACCTTTCAGGCTGCGTTTCAATGTTCTGATATGGAACAGAACATGTGTCCCAGAATGTGTGCTACCACCATTACCACAGAGCTGCTCATGTCCCCCGGTTTTGGAAAACAGAATCCTCAATGGTTTCAGAGCCCACATAAAGGAGCAAATGGTAGACTGACCCAATTTGAAAATACAACATCACTAATGTTGGAGCATGCATTACACCTTCTACAGCTAGGTCATTAACTATGTGTGTATCTGTCTAGGATTCTGTGTAAGAATGAAACTCACCTGTATCAGAGACCTGAAAATTAGAGATTCAGCTCTTACGATGCCAAGGTGTTGAATACGGGCATGTGTTAGGAAAAGCAAGGTGTAGAACTGTGTGGATGGTGGTCTACCATTGGCCTTAACATACACATATGTACTTTTATACCAAGAATCCCTCTGGAAGCAAACGCAAGAAACTGGCAACTGATGAACTCTGGGAGAGGGACCGGGCAGTGTGAGAAACAGGAGGGCAGCTGTCTCCCTGACACCCTCTCATAATGTGAATTCTGTAATACATACATGTGCTACCTGATCAAATGCAAATCAAGTGGTGTTATATTTAAGAAGAAAAATAGAGAATACAGAATTAGCCAAATACATTTATGAGGCCTAAATTTAAGACATCTGTGATTCAGCCTTAACTGGCCTGACATAACTGGATGTAAACAATTTTGATAAAAAAAAGAAACCTATTCCCCAGAGACCCACCTGTGTGCCACATTCTGACTACACCGCTGGCAGCTGTGGTGCATGACTGGCAGCGCCGACAAGGGTGCTGCACGTTGGCTGACAACCAGTGCACAACTACAAACTCCAAGTTTCTGCCCCTTGGAGATTCCGCCCCGTCCAAGCAGTCTTCCACAGCAGGGCCCAACTATTTACCTGGCTGAGAAAAGAGCAGTGTGGACAAGTGCTGCGCAAGGGCCTGGAGAGCCAGCGCTCCGCCCAGGTGCTCCACCTCCAGGAGGGACACGAGACTCTGGAGACACATGAGGGCTCGCCACTGCACAGTGTTCATTCTGCAAGGAAAGCGGGAGATTGCTGTTTCTCTTACCTGGACAAACAGAGTCCAGGGTCAACTGCTACCCTGCGCTTCAGGTGCTGCCTGGGAGCATCGGGAAGCAGGATGGGGGTGGCAATTTGCACAGAATCCAAAGGTGAACTGTTAATCTAACAAATTACACTGCACAAGCCTCAAGGCCCCCGAGGGCCTTTTCTGAGTCATAGGAACTGGCTTTAGAAAACTTTCTGCACATGCCAGCGCCTTTCAAATTACTTTTGTGAAATATTACCTATCTATAGGAAAGCACTTCAAAGCACATCCAGTTTAATAAAGTTTCTAGAGCAAATGGTAAGGAATGCTGCCAGAGCCCTCACAGCCCACCTACGCCTTCCCCTGAAGGTCACCACTCCCCTTTTCTTCATAGGGTTGCCACCTGTGTGTGCATCCCTAAACAAAGTAGCTTAGTGCCACCTGTCTATGAACTTTGTGAAAACTGAAACAGTGTGTATATTCCTTTGCACCTTGCTTTCCTGCTTGATGTTTCACCCGCATGGGGAGCAGCTCTAGCTCAGATTCTGCTTATTGCTGTCTGTGTTCTACTGTAAAATTATGCCAAAATAGATTTATCCAGTCTGCCACTGATGGGCAGCTAGGGTGTTTCCAGGCGGGGCATCTGGGAACCCCACTGCTATGCACACACTCAGATCTCGATGCACACACTCAGGTCTCAGTGCATACTCTCAGTCTCCATGCACACACTCAGGTCTCAGTGCCCATAAGCACACGTTTCTCCACGGCACATCACACACAGGAACAGAACTGTGAATCCAGGGGCAGTGGCACCTTCTACTGAGTCCACCCTTTCATATAATGACAAATGATTTTGAAAATAGAAAAGTTCTTACTTTCTAACCAAAGGTTTCCAGGTGGGATTCCTAGAACACATGTCCATGGCAACGCTGTTGGGAAAGGCAGTTTTCTCAAAAACCTAGATTTGAAAAAGTGAGTAAAGCAAAAGTTAAAGAGCAAATTCATTTTATACAGGATCCCTTTATAAAGCCCTGACACATCACCTCTAAGGGAAACGGTCAGGTTGCTAACGACACCGTCCAGCCCACTTCAAGCACTGTGAATTCTGCTTCATTTCCGTTACCCACAATGTGAGCTCACTTCCTCTGCACAGATCAAGCAGCTTTCCCAGGCCTTTCCCGGCTGCACAGGGAGCAGGACTGAGAGCGATTACCTTCCTGGGGATGAGAAAGTTGGTGAGGGCGGCGTGGGTCTCGTGGGAGAGGCAGAGGGGAGACAGCAGCTGCCCACCACCCTCGCCCTCGCAGAGGGAACTCTCCATAAACACCTCACTCTCATCACTGCTGGAGAGCTCTTCCTCCCACTCGTCGTCAGAGGGATCTGGGAAGGGTGCAGAGCATACAGCTGGAATGAGTAAGCAAGTCCTCGGGGAGCTGCCCTGAGCCCAGGGGAGGATGGGAACTGGGCACAAACCTTCGCTGCAGCACATGTTGACGATAATCTCCAGAGCGGTCTGCTGCGCCGTCAGCAGTGCTGTGGCCTCTCTCAGTTCCTTGTTAGTGGGCTAGGAAAAAACCAACCAACCAACTCTCAATGTTTGGGAAAGTATCACTGTGTGAATTTCCTAAGTTAAAGCCTACCAGACGGTTTCTGCCCCAGGAACAGAGCACAGGGGGAGGGGAGGAGGTAGAAGAGTCATGAGGGAGCACAAAGGAGCAGAACCCTCCCGGCACTGGGGAGGCGCCACTGCCACCTGGGCTCCCACCTACCTGTGTGGCTATTCTCCACGCGCTGCTTAGCTAGCTGGCGAGAATGGAGAAATACTCAGGACTTGTGAATTGAAGTCGCCCTGAAACTTCACCGAATGTGTTAAGAAGTAGCCGAGCACACTAAGATTAAAATGAGCGTTCATTTCAGACACCAGGCACTGGTGCACAGCAAACCGGCTTCTAGATGCTTGCAGGTCTCCTTGGAGATGACTGCACAAACAAGAGCTAAGAAGCTCTTCATGACCAACAGAGCCCGGCTAAGGAGCGGGAGCCTGCTTCCTGGCTCCCTTCGAAAGCTGCAGCAAGGCATTCCTTTAACACTGAAGACAGAGGGTTTTTCCCCCCCCCTCTGGATATAAATTAACACAAATTTATCAATTACCATTCTTAAGAGGGGTTGGATAAATCGACACGACCTTAATTCGCAAGTCACCTATGAAAAGTGAAAAAGCTACACTGATATTCCAAAACAGTGCATAAGCTAAAAATAATGTGTATTTTACTGTCTGAATGATGGATGCACTATAATTTATTAAGCATTTCATTAGTGTGGAATATTTCAGGTTACTTGCATATCTAATTTCTCAGATTTACTGGGTCAAAGTTTAAAAACTAGAGACCTGTGACATAGTCCCAATTTCCTTTCCAGAGCACTTATTTATTATCCTCCAGCAACTTCCTTGTGCAACAATTTAATTTCAAACCATGTTCTAGAAAAGCCCCAGCAAACTGCTAATTTAAGAGATTATTATTTGTACTCCTTTTACTGCTGGCAAGAGCAAATGTAAAAATTATTCCTATCTGCTGTGTGTATTCAACTAAACAAACATTTATCAAGGAGACAGGCTGGTGCTGGGCTCTTATCCACTTAAAATGCGTGCAGATCTGGCTGAGAAGCATCTGAAATTAAGTTTCACTTTTTTATACAACTCTCCTGCTTAGAACATTTCCCTGCTTACTGTTCTCAAACTGACAGAAAGAGCAAATCTAGAGAAAATGTTATGACATCTGAGATTTCCTTCAAAAAATTTGGTAGTAGAGGGGAGAGTGGGTGGGGGTATCGATGAAACAGAACACAGAATACTCTACTTCTGCCTACGTGAAAACAACAACCTGGGTTGCTTCTTTCTTTACATATCTGTGATTATAGCTTCTTATGTTAAATCACAGGTTCTGATTCTAAAGGACTCCTAGGAGCATGAGCTGCTGGGTACTTAAGACCGGAGCTGGCCGACTACAGGCTTGTATTCTGGGCACGTATTGGCACGATGCCTAGCAGCTGACTGGCACCTCAACACTGGCTGGCTGACCAGCATGTTAATCATCCAGTCTACTCAGCTACGTTAAGACTTTGAAAAGCAAGCTTTTGTTATAAGGAAAGACTGCATTTTATAAGCACCAAAATTTTATTTTTAAAGAATGCTTAGGAACGTAAATCTCTAAATACCAGTTAGGTATCCGTACTTTTTAACCAGTCTCAGGAGAGCTGGAGCTCGGTCTCCATTTGGTCCCTTTAGGAGCCCCTTGGAAGCCAGGCTGGAGATGGGAAAATGCTTGGGAGTGTCGTTCTCCCACCCCAGGTACTTCAGGGTCCCCTGACAGCCCACCTGTAATTTCCACTCTGCTCAGACAGAAATTTGGGGGTAACACTGGTGCGTCAGTCAGGACAGAGTGAGTGCAGTGGGACAGTGGCAGGACAGCCTCCAGGCCTGACCTGTCCTGCCCCGACAGTGCACGTGTGGACAGGAAACCACGAGTCCCCAGATCTAGAACCTACGCCTCCTGTGACAACTTAAGAGCTGCCACCAGGGCTCTTTATAAACACCCTCTGGGGAGAAGGACGTGTACCGCATACCTCTACCTTGCTTCACAGATTTTAATTCTACTCAACTGCCGCAGAGGCACAAGTGAGACAAGGTGCAAATTTGTGGTCTAAAAGTATCCCTTGCACCACAGGGGGTGTGCCAGGATTTTTAGGACACTCTATGATTTGCAAGCAACCCAAGGGCAATATTCATCCCAGCACCTTACACGATGCTTTGTGCCTAACAGCTATTCATGGGGGCTGGAAAAGCAGTCCTAACTATGTTTTTTCTTTAAACACCACCAATTCATGCTTTACAAGACTTTGTGAATGCAAAAAGTAGTACGCTGCTATATTTATTTTCAGGTATATTTCATTTACAGCATTATTATTGGGCATAACCCTAAGAAAACTCTAAGACACTGACTTAAGACCACCCTCAGTTCCAGTTCATTTGACATGAGTAAGGCCAAGTCAGGTCTGAGGCAGGAAGTGTGAGAGGACGTTTGGGGTGTTCCTCCAGCTCAGGCCTCCTCCCCGTCCTGTGGAATGACTCTAGCAGCCTCCTGCCCAGGGCTCTGCCTCCAGGCCCCTAACAACACTGGCCTGCTTTCACCAGGCTGTCTCAGCCCAGCCTTTAAGGTGGCTCAGGTGTCCTGTCCAGAGTGTTCTCTGACAGCCCTGTCCCTTCCTCTGCCTCCTCCATGCAAACTGCTCCCCTAGAGCCTGTGCCCAGCCCCAGTACTGTCCCTAGCACAGGCATTATAATAAATCATAACTCCGTGTCGCTCCTCCCAAGATGGAAGTGGTCTCGGGAGACAGGAAATACATCTTAATCACCTCTCTTTCGCCAGCATCTGGCCCGGTTCCTGGCACACAGCAGGAGCACGGAAGCTGTGCACCTAAACCAGTAAGCTGCGGGTCCCTGTCCTCCCGACTACGCGCTCTCCTCTTTGGGGACGTTTTCTCTAAGGACAGCTCCATCTCTGCTGACTGGCTTGGCTGAAATGTCTCCTGCACCCGGGGCTGCGCACCCTCACCCCAACATCACACCCACAGGCATAAGCCTGCCACCATCACCCAGTCTGCAAAAACCACCAGCCATTGTTCATCCTCACAACCGCCCAACCTCCTCTGTGCAGCAGCAGCGGGTATAGGACCGTCTGGCCTGCTACTCTGTAAGACTTAATATACAACAAGAGACAAGGATTTCCTGGATTGGACAATCCAGCAAAGTTAAAATTCCTTTAGTTGGAAGGGTCTGGGAGACAATGTGTGAGTGCACTGGGGAGACACAGCAGCTAGGAAGATGACTGCATGCTTCTAAACTGTTGCAAAAGTTTGGTCTACCTCATCTTTGAAATCATCCGTTTAAAATTTTCATTTTAAACAGGAGACTTTTTTCCCCTTTGGGAGAAGCTCTCTAATGTTACAATGAGAGTTTGTGGGAAAACAGGACTGATTTTTACTGCAATTCACTTTCTAATGAATTCCTCTGTAACAATTTCCTACAAAACTTAGGATAGCTATTGAAAGAAAATCTCTGTATTAACCCATGTTTGAAAGCATCAATCTGACTTACTGGAAGTAAATCCGAAATGAAAGTTTTCCTTCTGACCCTTCTCTTACGAGGACTTTCTTCCATTTCGTCGCCTTCCATCACACAATCACCGTTGGCATTCCCTAACACCTCCTCAGTCTCTGCCGCGGTTTTCAACCTCTGCGTTTCCGCCTCCTTCATTTGAATGACCATTTTGCCAGCGTCCATTTCCAAAACCTCAGATAAGATCTTTAGGATGGCATTTATGATTTCTGCTTGACTCTTGGATGGGATAATGTCCTTTAGATTCCAAACTGTGCCTGGGAAAAAATGAGCATAAGGACAAAGGAATTGTCTGTGAAATTTTGTTAAATATAGTTTTCACAAGATTGGTTCTTTAAGCTCAGTTGTAATTTCAAAAATCTTGATCCCACTGTCGTTGTTCAGCTTTTATTAAACGTCAAAGAGCTGTGCACAGAGGCAGCTCCCTTTATTACAGCCCTTCACCATCCTTTCCCTGCCTGGGCACACACACCCTCCTCTGACGCACCGCCTACCAACAGACTCAGGGCACTGATCAAGTTTCTTTGAAAACAATAAATTTAGTTGCCTCACTTTCTTTTTTTAAAATGTTTGTATTGATTTCAGAGAGAGGAAGGAAGAGGGAAAGATAGAAACATCAATGATGAGAGTCATTAATCAGCTGCCTCCTCCACGCCCCCTACTGGTGATCGAGGCTGCAACCCGGGCATGTGCCCTGACTGGGAATAGAACCCTGATCTCCAGGTTCATGGGTAGACACTCAACCACTGAGCCACACCAGCCAGGCTGCCTCGCTTTCTTTCATCTTAACCTGAGCTGCTCTCCGAGGCAGCTTATGTTCCAAGAGTGGAAAGGAATGTACTAAAATTCCAAGGTCTCACGGACAAACTAGGTAGCAGGTGTTTGTTTTTTTGCTTATCAAAATAAAATAGGAACTACCATTAAGTAGTTAGGCTAATTGTTTAAACAGTGACTGTTAAAATATGGAGGAATATTACTTGGCCTTAAAAAAGAAGGAAATCCTGACACAGGCTACAACATGGATGAGCTCTGAGGGTATTAACGCATTGTATGCGGGAAATATATTTATACGTTTTACGTTGACTGGTAGTAGAGCGTGCGATAAAAACTACCCGCAAACAATGTGTTAAGTGAAATAAGCCAGTCACAAACAAAACAAAACAAGCCATTATTTCACTTATATGAGGTGCCTAGAACAGACAGAAAATAGAATGGTAGCTGCAGGAGGCTGGGGGGGAGGGCTGAGGAGCTATTTAATGTGTACAGAATTTCAGTTTTGCAAGATGAAGGAAGTTCTGGATATTGGATGTACAACAATGTGAATATATTTAACGTGACTGAGCTGTACACTTAAAAATGGTTAAGATGAAAAATTTTACGTGTATTTAACCACTTAAAAAAAACAACCACCTCTCAAGATAAACGATCTCTGCAAGGCCAAAGGGCAAGAGGAAAATATAAATAGAAACTGTAATATTACCAACTACTCAATGATCATCAGATTATTCCTTATGTTTGTATTTAGAAATTCTGAGGGGGAAAGAATTGGGGGTGAAGACCTTATAATAAAGTGAGTGGTGTATCTTGGATGCCCATGGTCCACTTCGGCTTTCCCTGGTTAATAAGGGGACCCTGGCAGCAACATTTCTACATCAGACAACAGTAGTTTGTTACAATGAAAACAAATAGACTCTATAAGGCTTCCCAACTAGCACAACTGCTTGAATTAAGTCTCCACTTCTTCAGAACAGACATAAACACAGACGGCCCTGACTGGTGAAATAACAGTTTGGCCCGCTATCTCTACCCATGACAAGTTACTAAAAAGCACCCTATCACATATGGCTAAAGTTTACCTGCCACCAGGGTCTTTAATAGAATATATTCCATGGAACTGACAGGAGAGAGCATTGCTGATTCCAGCACATGCAATGCTGAGGCACTGAACGATTTCAGTAGCTCTGGGTTATCTTCAGTTACTGTCTGCAAACAATATGCTATGAAGACACAAAGGAAATATTTAGAAACAATGAATTCTGCTCGGGTAACTTACACCAAAATAACTCATCGAAAAACACTGCATCTTTACGAATTCTTTGGACACAGATAGCTTTTGTAGGATATTCATGCTCAGGGCAGATGAGTCACATACTAACCAAACAGTCAGTGTTATTAAAGATTTTTTCTTAATTTCTAATTCTTTACAGAAATAGACCTTTATAAATAAAGGCTCTGAAATGTCATGACAGTGTAGAGTTACTATAAACATCAATAAAGGCTTATCCTAAACTGCTCATCGCAGATAAGTAGCAAACAGTTTGCGGACCAAACACCAGTCCACAGACAACACTCTTAGAGTAGTACTGTTTGCCCGTAACAAGTCGTAGGTTTTGGGACATTCTGGCTTCTTTAAATTCAGTACGACTTTAAAAGTTACAGTTATTTCTGGTGAAGCAATATTTCTTTAAGGAAAAAATGTATTTTATATAAAAGTATAAGCAAATTCAGAGATGGGTAAAATACTAAGATGTATGATCCATTTAACTCCTCCCCTCAATTAAAACAAGACAAATAAATCTATAACAACACTAAAAGCACAAAAACAGAAGTGAAGTTTTTCTTTTAAAAGCTATGAACTTTCCTGAAATTCTTACTGAAATAAAAACCATCCTCTGAGATTAAAAGTCACCTACCAATTTCCTAGTTCCACTGCTTATAAAAATCCACATTTACTCACAAATCTCCCCTCTGCCAAAGATTCCATTTTAAGAAAATGATTTTAAAATTTTCCCCAGTAGTATTTGTTCCACTTTTTTTTTCTTTTCTGTTCTCTTAAAAGAGAACATTAGAGTCAAGAGAAACATCATTAAGGGGAATACACTTCAGGACAGGGAATACGCTTTGTCTCGCCAGGAGAAAGGCAGAGTTAAATAAAAGGATGCCTGCCAGTATGATGGGTAGAAAAGCAATGCTTTTCACCAATTATATCTCCGTTCTACCCCAAAGTCCTGTTGAGCCACCCACCCTCTGGTTTCTGTCTCCTACCCCAATGGCTGTCTAACCCCATGGGCAGGAGGAGGGAGCTGGGGCAGCTGAAGCTGCCAGACTTTCCTTTCCCATCCCATGGAAGGGAAGCGGGCCTGTGAGTAATTTCAATCACTTGTTCTCCTCTCTCAAAAAAAGCCCAGGTGCCTGGTCGGTTTGGCTCAGTGGTTAGAGCGTCAGCCAGAGGACCGAAGGATCACGGGTTCAATTCCCTGTTAAGGGCACATACCTCAGTTGCAGGTTTGATATCTGGACCTGGTCAGGGTGTATGCAGGAGGCAACCAACTGATGTGTCTCTCTCACATCGATGTTCCTCTCTCCCTCTCTCTAAAAATCAATGGGGGGGGGGGAATATCCTCGGGTGAGGATTTTAAAAAAGGCCTGGTAGTTGTGGGTTAGTTTCTGTGTAAACGGGAGATGAAAATTGAAGAATTAAGAGAGGCTTCTGAGAAGGCAACACACTAGAAGCCACATGGGCTTCAATAATCACCTTCCTCCCTTCCTGAGTGAGAAGCAGGAGAACTGACCACAGATTTTAAAAGATTCAAAACAAACAGAACTCAACTATGCATTTACATACAGTGAGGACAAAAATCACTCCTATTGAATAAACATGCTATGTCTGATTAAATTTTTAAATAAGGCCACACATACTTAATAAATCGTCATCTTTTCTTCACTTACCTACTGAAATAGCCAGGTCAACATTGGTGGAAAACCTACTTAAATACTTTAATATAATCTCCAAACACCCTTCTTTGTTGAATATAGATACTGCTCTACTACTGCATTCACTAAATTGAAGGGGGGAAAAAAAAGTTTTACTAGTCACATTTTAACATTAAGAAATCAACCACAGAAATTCATGAAAAAATAAATCAGGCTTTACATAAGAACCAGAGTTGGAGTCCAACACCCACCACTTTCATGGATGAAGAAACCAATGCCCACTTATATCCCCTGTACATGAACACAGCTATGTTTTTATTTCTCTATTGCAGTAGGACCTTTTAGCCAATCTCTTTACCTGCACCTCCATTTTCTTACAGGAGGTCAGAGCTGGAAGTGCTCTTAGAAATCACTTTCTTTTAGATGAGGAGACCAAGGCCCCAAAAGGTGAAGCGATCTGTAGAGCATTTTGTTAGCGGTGGCTCCTCGGGTCTGGCCTACTGTTCTTTCCACTGTACCGCAGTAACAATAAGGTCAAGTAAGGATAAAAGGCCTCTGTACTTAACATCCCCAAAACACAAATCTTAAGAAAGTAGAATTAAATTTCATTCATTCTTTCTAGATGGCTATTCAAATTTTGACAAGGAGAATTTACAGTCTGCAACAGAGATACGGCTATAATAAATATTTTTAAAATTATACTACCTGTTAATCAGAATTAATGTTATTAACGTTATCACTGTTATTAATAAACATACACACTAAATACAGGGTAAACAGAGCTAATTATAATTATTATATCCATGTTTCCAGAGAAAAGCATCACTCCATACACACGACATATACATACGACACACTAGTAGCTAACAGTTGACTAAATTATTAAATTCAATCCTCTATCTAAACATAAACTATTCCTGTCTTCCTATCTAGTCACTGCACGTTGTATGAGCCTACCCTCAAGGAGCCCACAGTAAAGTCAGGTATAGTCAGTGAGGTAAACATACATGCATTAAAATATATACATATATAAAAAAACCCCAAAAATGTGAAGTGCTATAACAGGAAATGACAAGATAGGGCTCAAAGGCTTTCAGGAAAGAAATAACTATGGAGATCACGCTTTCAGGCCCTTCCCAGAGAAATGTTTAGGAAATTTCCAAGTTCAATAATTAGGTAAGTTAAGGTTACGTGGTGCACCGCCAGCTTGCTCGCAGGCTGTTTCCTCAGTCTGAGCTCTCCAGTTTTGCTGGTGGGATGCATACACCAATTTAAAATGAATCCCAGGCAAGTTTGGACTGCTGTGCCGGTGGCTTTTCAGATCTAACTGAATCTTGTCTTCTAAGAAATAACTGTGCTTTTAGATTGTTATAATCACTGCTGACTGAAAAAAAGGAACTACGATAGAATCTTGCTAAAAATGTAGAACATAAAATGGGGTAGAAAAAGTAAATCCAGGTTGTGTTTCTAGCCATTTCCACTCCTAAGGGCAAGTGCACCCCACCCCACGGCTGCTAGAGTCATGGGATGGAGTGAGGCCCTCTTCCTACTGGGCCACAGGAGCTCCTCGCAGGCATCTACTTCCCTATCACGAGGCAATGCCAGGGAAGGAATAAAGCACCAGCCCAACTTTGTGGTCCCTGTCTCATTCCAGATGTCGAGCCAAAGCAGCGACTGCGCTGGGGCAACTGCTGCTTAAGGTATAGGGGCAGTGAGGGGAAGGGTGTATGGTACATGCCAATGGCCAGGACTCCTCATTTTGTGGTCAGCAGTAACGACTAGAGAGAAGAGCTGTAAAGCATGAAAAGACATAGTGATGCGATGAGGGAAAGGGCTAAGCCGGGGAAGGAGGACTGATCTTAGATCACCTGACTTGACTGCCTACTAAGCGTCACCATCATGGGTATACAGGTGCATCACGGAGAAAAGAGATTCCTCTGGGGTTAGGCAGAAGGCTCAGCAGCCTGAGCAGCACTGTAGCCGGAGGCTGGGTCTGGAAAGCATCTTACCATATATTCCACAGCACGTTCACGGCCTCATTGGCTATGTTCTCAACAGAATTTCTGTTCCGATATTTTTCTTCCCCTAGAGACATCTCATTTGAATCCAGTCCAGCACTACACTGTAACCAAATATCATGATTAGCACCCTGGTTCAAAAGAACAATTAAACAAAAGACTAATGACAAGAATCACAAAAACTAAATATCAGAAATGAGAGTGGTCAGCAGGCCAATGAAATCCTTATAAACAGCACAGTGCCCACAATCCTGCTCCCCTTTGGCAAGAGATACAGACAAGAAAGGGTCACAAATCATTGTATAAACTAATTATAAAGCATTTCACATCAAAATGAAAATGTAAAATCAATACAAAGTATTTTATCTAATGTGATAAAGATGGTAAATAAGGCAAAGAAAAGCAGCACATAATAAGAGCTAACACATCTGCACAGTACCTTCTATGTGCAAGGCACCAGTCTCAGCAGTTTAATATATTAAGTCACTTAATCCTCACCACAAACCTACGAAGTAGATAAACTATTATCCCCAGTCTCCCGCTACAAACAGGAAACTGAGGTACAGAGCTTGCTGGAGGTATAACATGGTAGATGATGAAGCTGGGGTTCAGACGGAGGCACTCTGGCTCCAAAGCAGACGCTGGGAACTGCTCTGCAGTACTGCCCCCCTCTAGTTTAACCCACAGCACCCCCTGAAGCAGGGCGTCTCATCTCGGCACACTGACATTCTGGACCAGATGATTCTCTGTTGTGGGGGGCTGACATGTGCACCGTAGGATGTTTAGCAGCATCCTTGGTCTCTACCCCACCACATGCCAGTAGCAGTCCCTACCTCCAAGCTGTGACAATGAAAAATGGCTCCAGACTTTGCCAAATGTCTCCTGTGGGGCAAATCACTCCTAATAGAACCAGTGCTTTAAAAAAGGAACAAGACTGGTGCCTCTCATCAAAACTGGATAATCTTTATATAGCCTTGAGTGAAAATTACCCATCAATTCAGAATAGTGGATCAGAGGCACACCAAAGAGAAAGCAACTTAATCCTGGAACTATATCATGCAATAAAGTTGGCATATTAAATTTGGGAACTTAATGTTATGTTCGAGGCAAAAAATACAGATATTTTACAGATGCCAAATGGACTGCTATGAGGATTTAACAGTCCACAAAACAGCACCTGGTATATACATTAGCAATGAGTAATACTAATTATTTTATCATATGAAATTTAAAGTCTAAAGAAGTCTGTTTATAGTTTTAGGAAGGTCTTTTCCAACTAGCATAGAAATAAAGGTAGGGGGGACAAACTAGAGACTGCTATTAAAGATGAGGGATCAGTGTTTCCAAGAAAATAAAATTCCCATAGGATGTTCTGAGGGAAGACAAAATAACTAACACCAAAGTACTAAAAAATAAAAAACCAAAAACACAAAAACAAAATCCCACTAAGTTTGTATACTAAAAGCTACAGCAACATGTAGTTTAAAAGACTGCCACCAGAATACTTTAAAAACTGCATACCTCTCTGAGCAATGCCACCAGAGGAGTCATGATATCCTTAGTCACCATGTCATCGCAAACTTCAAAACCTCCACAGGCACTGAGATTTCTACACAAGAAGTTTAAAAAATGTGTTACTTTCAGATCATGTTACAAAACACCATGAAGCTCAAGTTTATTTCTATTTCTAACCATGCTTAAGCTTTCCCAGGCAAAACTGTTTATTTATTTTGATAAGATGCTGCAGAAGCCATCCACTGATTTCCACCTGTTCTGATCCCTGCCCTACATGATGTAAACAAATGACTTAGTCCTGGAACAAGTCTGTCTGAGACAGAACACAGGTGTGTACCTATAGGGAAGGGAAATGGAGAAACTTTTCCTATTTAATGTGAATAAATCACAGCCTAATCTTACATGAAGGGACCTTGCCTTAGAAATAAGACATCAGGGGCAGCAAGGGTAAGGCTACTAAGAATGACATTCCCTGAAGTAACCCTGGCTTGTTAAGTCAATGAACGAAACACAATAAATAGAGACAGAGCTCTAAGGACTACAAGTACTGTACTAACTTCTGCTCTTGCCCCCTCTGCAGCCCATTTGCTGCACAGCCACCAGAGCGGCCTTTTGAAAAGGTAAACTGGATCATGTCACTCCTGCTCAGAATAAACAGGTCCTCTAGCCCTGCACCCCCAAGCCTTTGTCCATCTCTCCAGCCTCATCTCCCGTAACACCGCGCCCTACCCTGCTCGGCACACTAACCTTTCATCCCTTCCGCAGGCCAAGCCCTTTGCCGCCTCCCTCCTCTGCAGCTGCGGGCTCTCACGGGCAGCTGTCATCTAGAGCGCACCCGACCTACAGCGACGCCTCACCCCCAACGCGTCATCCTCTTGGTTTTCTCCACGGCACGTCTCACTACCTGTTATCTGTTTTACCTGTTCGCTGGTCTCCTGTTTGTCTCATCAGCATGGGTTTTGGGAGGCCGGGATCTCGGCTGTCCTGGTCAATGCCCTGCCTGCTAAAACCCTCTGCACCCAGGGGACCTGGCGCATACATGCAGGAAGCGTTCCCTGAACCCCAGCACTCTCGGAGGGTCCTTGGACAAGGGACAAGGTGCGCTGGGCCCTGAGGGGAGGATGCTGCGGGTGAAGCGGCCAGGTGGACTCAACGGAAAGCGTGGGAGCCTCTGGAGCTTGAGTTCAAACGCCCCCTTCTGCAAATGGGGGCCCCGGGCAGCTCGTGGCGCTCCCGCGCTGCCTAGGGCAGGTGCACCGAGAACGAAACGGGCCAAGCGGCCGGCCGGGCGCCGCGCCGGGCCCCCCCCGCTCACCTGAGCGCGCCGGCCGCCGTCTCCCTCACGGCCAGGCTGGCGTCCAGCAGCAGCGGCCCGAGGCGGCGCACGGCGTCCCGGCGGCCCAGGCCCGCGAGCGCCGGCCGCTGCTGCACCAGCCGCGCCAGCCCCGCGCAGGCGCACTCGCGGACCTCGGCGCTGGGGTGCTCGAGCTGCGGGACGGGAGACAGCGTCAGCGGGCGCGCGGGGCTCGGCCGCAGCCCGCCCCCCGCGCCCCGCCTCTCGGACGGGCGAGCCCCGGTCTCACCTTTTCTAGCAGCTCCGCCGCCGGCCCGTCGTCCTCCTCTGGCTCAGTCCCGTTCTCCGCCGCTGCCAGCTCGGCCTGACAGTCGCCGGTGGGGGAGAACTGGGGTCTCCGGAAGCGCTTCGTCCTGCTCTTGCCCATGGCAACGCGCGCCGGGGGAGCACCGAGAGGGGAGGGCAACCGCAAGACGGTGGGCGGCCCTGCTGGCGGCCGGGCTGGAGGCGCGGGCTCCCGGGCCGCTCACCTGGGCCACATGGACGGCGGTGCGCAGGCGCGCCTCGCGTCCGAGGGTGGAGGCTGGCGCGGGGCGCGCAGGCGTAGAGGGGGAGTGGGCGGAGCCAGGCCGCGGAGGGGCGGAGTCCCGTGGACGTACTCGGGAGGGGGCGGGGCTTGAAGGGTGATGGACTGCGCCTTCCACCCGCTGGTGACGGTTGTCGGGTTACCCTACCTCGCCAAACCTTTAATTTCCATAATAGTAAAATGGGATTAAGGATACCTAGCTTGCAAGTTTATTGTGAAGCTTAAATAAAATTACGTAAAGCACCTAACAGCAAGCCTGACGTACAGTAGGTGCTCAAAAAATATTAACCACGATTTTATTTTGCGTCCCTGGTGCCTGGCACAACCCCTGACCAGACAAAGCCCAGTCGAGGTTTTAGAGTGGAGCCCCTTAAAAAGTTACTTAATCTTCCTGCCTCAGGTTCCTCATCAGTGAAAGCGAGACATCAATAAAACGCACCCACTGCAGCCCGACCGGTCTGCTCAGTGGTTAGCGTGTCGGTCCGCGAACTGCAGGGTCCCGGGTCTGATTCTGGTCAAGGCCAGGCACCTCCGCTGAATGCTCAGCCCCCAAGATTAAGTATGTTAACGTGTTTAAGACGCTAAGAACAGGTACTGGCACATAAGCACTACATTAGAGAACAAATATCCTTTCTCTTGGCATTTAATCCACTATTCAGAAGTTTTCATAGTCCAAAGATAAACTGAATTCCCTCATAGTTATCTCAACTGAGATGTTGACATTGGGTAAGATTGTAACAGTGAGATCCTTTTTATTTTTTATTTTTATTTTTTTTAAATATATCTTTATTGATTTCAGAGAGGAAAGGAGAGGCAGAGAGAGAGATAGAAACATCAATGATGAGAGAGTCATTGATGGAGCCCACAACCCGGGCATGTGCCCTGACGGGGAATCAAACCCTGATCACCTGGATCCTAGGTCAATGCTCAACCCCTGAGCCACACCCAGCCAGGCCCTTTTTATTTTTTTAACTTTTAGGATTTAACAACTAGATTTATTGAGCAGTGTGACTTGTAGCGAAATGCTGTTTAAGTGCTTCACATGAATTAATGTTTAATACTCGATATAAACCTGGAAGATTGACCAGTCCTATACAGGGTGGGGCAAAAGTATGTCTACAGTTGTTTTTATGGAAAATAATACAATAATTAATAAATAGTAATATAAGAATAAAGTCTCACAACAGTAAACCTACTTTTGCCCCACTCTGTATGTTATTTACCTAGGAGATTAGCATTATGACCAATTTATAAGTGAGGAAACTAAGGTTATGTAATTTACCAAGTTGCAAGTAGCAGATCTGAGATTCAAATTCAGTCTGGCCATAGTCTGCATTCCTAACCATAACATTATAATGGCTCATGAATTAAGTCCAACATACACACACACACACACGCACACACGCACACACCCTTTCAATCTGAGTCGAGACTTGGGTTCTGGTGCCACTTCTGTGTTTACTAACTCATGGGGATCTAAAGTCACTTTGGAAACCTGTGACGGTCAGCCCCACCTGTAAAATTAGAGGACTGGACTCAATAATTTCCTTGTAGTGTGGAAGCGGGTATGAGGGTGAGGGCCGTGGTGAGAAGCTAATTTGGCAATGACCCTTGGGCCTATTTCAACCAGAGCAAAGATTTGCTTGGAAAAGAATTGTTCTGTTAGAAATAAAGATATGAAAAACCTTTAACAGAAGTTTCAGAACCAGTGACTCCAAGGAGGCTAGCACCAGGAAATCCAAGTATGTGTATATACATAGGCATGTCTTTCTAGGAGAGAAGATGCACAGCTTTCATCAAAATACTCTAAGTAGCTGATAACTCCAAAAAGGTCTAAGGACCTAGCAAATCCCTCATCAGCTTTATATTCTTGGAGGAAGCTGGCCATACAAGTTTGTAAAGCACTTGGAGAAAATCTGTATTTCCTGATTAAGAGCCAAATGTTATTAGACAATGAGGAATAAGACATAATAAAAGTTTATAGCCTAATAAACTGGGTACGTACAAGTGCTACTTGAAATTTACTCTACTGGACAGAGTTAAAGTAAAATGTCTCATTTGGAACTAGCCTATATCTGAGACACACAGTATGTTTATAAAATTTTTGTTACAGACTTACAATAAACCAAGGAAAAAGCCCAATCACTAATTATATATAAAGTATTTATTTTTATGCACATATTTACCTACAAAATTTACAGAAAATAAAACAATGCAGAATATATAGAATACCCCCTTAAGACTTCTTAGGAGCAGAGGGTTTTATTGCTACAGTTCAAAGAATAAAATCTTATACACATGAAAGCCAGGATGAACACATGAAATGGCAGCCTAGTTAAAAAGTTTTTGTCCTGTTACTGAATTTTCAGCTTTATGTCAAATGAAATTTAAAAGATTGCTCTTGAAATAATTTAAACCTTTTCAGAATCTTCTAATAAACAGGTAAAAGGCACCTCCAGTTCTTTAAAATATTTACAGCAATCCCAATAGTTTAAGAGTTATTATAGTACATGTGGCTAATATGCATACACAGTATGTCAATAACACTCTCTAAACAGTGAGAATTGTAGACTCTATTGTGGCACCGCCCCCCTGCACAATACTAGTGTAACAGCACTTTGACCACAGCATAAAATCCAATTATCTAAAACAATAACTACCAAATTCCCAGACAATACATAATTTATAACTAAACTGATATTTTCAGAAGCCTCTGGAGTGTTCTTAAAATTATTTTAAAAATATAAAGTAAATTTAGCATTAAATGAAAACAATGAACAGGAAAATATCACAATAGTGGCCAAAGTTCACTATCTGGTTTAACAAAAAATGTTTCTCAAAACATCTATAATTTCTTACAACATAATGAAGATGAGTTTCCTCAGTCTAAGCCCAATCCCTTGGTTTTCCTGCATTATGATTAAAAAAGAGTGTGAGAAGAAAAGGCACAGCTACACATAACAGTTGGTTTTAAAAAGCAGTGGAGATGGCAAGCTGATGTTTCTGAAATACTGGTGCAGGAGAACCAAGTCCACAAACGCTTTCCCCTTTGACATTGGCATTGATTTGCTATTTACAGTAGTTTGCAAAAATAATTATAAAAACTGGATGAGGTTCTGTTTCTAAGTTTAACTTAGTAACATACACACATACTTCATCTGCAACAATCTCTGCAGGATCTGAAGTACTAAAGTGACACTAATACTGATACATAGACAATCCAAGGTACCAAAGCACTGATAATGTGAGTCATCATCAAACTATCTGGGTAAATATTGCACACTTCTTGTCAGCTGTTGCTATGACCATCAAATATCCGACTGTAAAAGGAATCCTTATGGCTTTTGCTGCCCACTTCTCTGAAGAAAGGCTGCGTTAGGTCCCGTAACAATGACTGCAGATTGTCACTGAACATGAGGCCTAGGTTTCAAAATCAGTTTTCCTGTCTGCGAAATTAAGAAATAAGTTTTTTAATACACAGGTCTATTAAAAACACCACCATTTTATCTATAAACCTCAAAGGGCATTTGAAGGGCATCAGAAAACCTCCCTATATTTAGTCAAGGTTAAGGAATTAACAGTTATATTTTCAAAGTTTTCTCTGTGTGGAGCTTTCTTCCAAAGTCTTTATTACCTTATTTATTTATTAATCCTAATCTGAGGATATTTTTTCCATTGCTTTTCAGATAAGGTGGAAGGGAGAGAGAGAGAAACATCAATGTGAGAGAAACATATCGCCTGCTCGCACCTAGAGCTGGGGATTGAGCCTGCAACTGAGCTACGTGACCTTGACTGGAATCTAACCTAAGACCCTTCAGTCGGTGGGCTGACACTCTAACCACTGAGCCAAACCAGCTAGGGCTAAGTCTTTATTACTTTAAAACACACACCTACAATCTTTATTTGATGAATTCCCTGTCCACTGGCTATCTAAAAATCAGCCAATCAATCCCCTAGATAAAACAAAATCCTAGCTTGTATAGACCAATTTATGCTCCTTACCAAGCGAAATGTATAAAACTATGTACCTGGCAAAAGCATTTCTCCTTTCCAACAGTAAATTTTATTTATTATTTATTTTACTTTTCCAACAGTAAATTTTAATTTCCTCAAGTTAAAATGTAAACCAATGGCTGGAACAACAGACACTCAAACACTGCTTGTTTTCAGTATAAGTGACTACAACTCCTCTGTGGGGCCAACTGTCATCTTCACAACCACATACACAATCCATACAATTCCATTTGCAGGAATTTATCTGAAGGAAACTAAATGCGAGTGTAAAGATGTGCATGTAAGTGTTATTAATGCTTTCACAACATTTATGGACTGCCTACTGTGTGCCAGGCCTTGTGTGAAATGCTAGAACTCCAGCAATGAACAAAGTTCCTTGTCCTTGTAGAGTTAAGTTCTAATGAAGAACATACAAGGTTTGTAATATGGGTTGGATTACGATGGAGCCATAAAATGGGACAATATGTAACTAAACAAATGGAAGGCCTTAACTGAGATAATGCAGGTAATAAGTCCAGGACCTTGCACGATTCATGTCCAAAACATGAAGGCTCTTAAGTCATGAGGTTGTGTTGAAAACCCGTCACACACCTTCCTTTACAAAGCAGAAGGGAATGTGAAACAAAATATAACACAGGGTGACTCTCTTTGGTTGGTAAGATTCTAGGTGGTTTTAATTAACAAATTTTATTATCGTCAGGTCAAAAGTGTTGTCAGGATTCTAGTCATTTCTCGATTCTCACTTTCACTTAATTTTTGGTGATTTCTTGGTATTTTGATAAAACTTCGATACTAATTTTCCACTTTTTTATTGTGGTATAATTTATATAGAATAAAATGATCAAATCTTTTGTACAGTTTTATGAGTTTTGACAAATGTATTCACCATGTAGCCACTACCAGGATTAAGCTACAGGACATCACATCACCCCTTTCCGGTCAATAGTATTCCCGCTCCCTGCACAGACATAACTGCTTCCGGAACAGATTATTTCTGCCCGCCTGTGACCTGTGTATAAATGGCATTGGAGCCCTGGCCAGTTTTGCTCAGTGGTTAGAGCATCGGCCCACGACTGAAGGGTTCCATGTTCAATTCCGGCCAAGGGCACATACCTCAGTTGCAGGCTTGATCCCCAACCCTGGTCGGGGCAAGTGCGGGAGGCAACCAATAGATGTGTTTCTTTCACATCGATGTTTCTCTCTCTCTCCCTGCCCCCTCTTCCACTCTTTCTGAAAAGCAATGGAAAAAATATCCTCGGGTGAGGACTGAAAAAACAAAAAAATTTAAATGGCATCAGACAATATGTTCTTTTGCATCTATTTCTTTTACTCAATGTGTTTCACTCAATTATTACGTTTCAGTAGTCTTTACCTTTTATATAACATATATAGTATTCTACTGTATGAATATACCACTATTTGTTCACTCATGGTTTTAATCTATTTTAAATTACACGAGCCAAAGATTAATGTAATCTCATTATAAAAATTGAAATCCAGGTAAGCTAAAGTCATCCTTTCCATCTACCTCAAATTCTAGCCTTCTTAAAGAAGAAACCAGTTTTAGTATGAATTATTCCAGATTATTTTCTATGGATTACATTCACACATATAAACATCTGATGTTTCTAACATGCTGAAATATTTGAGGGCAAAATATGTCACTTGGGATTTGTTTCAAAACAATCTGATGAGGAGGTGGGCAGGCTGCACATGAAATAAGCTAGCCACAAGCCGATTATTGTTGACACTGGCCAGTGGGTGCATCAAGTTGATTATATTCTTCTCTTTGTCATTTTATGTTTGGAAATGTTCATAACTGAAACTTTTTTTAAAATAAAACACACGTTGTACCACAGTAGGCATATTGTTTGGTAATTTACTTTTTGTACCTAACATTGTGTCTGGGAGACCTTCCATGTTCGTATTTATAGATGTACTTCTGGTTTCCTATGATGGGGCTAGAGCACAGCCTCCTTTACCGCCCCTGCAGAGAAACGTAAAAATTGTTTCCGGCTACAACTACTGCAAAGGGTGGTGCAATACCAACTTTGCACCTGCCTCCAGTGTGCATGTGTGATGGTCCCCCCAGCGTAGATGGAGAGAACAGTTAGGTCAGGAGGCACGTGCATTTCAAATTTTGTTAGAATGCTAAAAACTGCCTCCAAAATGGCTGCACCAATGCATGTTCTCAACAAGCAGGGGGTGGGAAAATCCATCTCACTGCAGAACTGGAATTAGTGCTGCATTTTTGCCAATTTGGCATTAACACCAATGGAAACTCAGTTTTCCTTGATTACAAATGAAGCTGTCTCATCTCTACGTCTATTAGCCATTTCTATTTCCACTTCTGTGATATGACTTCTTTCCCCATTTTTAAAATGTACTATTTGTCTTTTTCTTACCAATTTTTAATAGGTCTTTAATTATTTTGTATACTATCCTCTATATGATACCTTACAAATAGTTTTTCTAGTCATTGCCTCAAATGTTAGTGCAATTAAATGTATCCAACTTCTTCCATTATGGCATTTCTGTTTTGTTTTAAAAAGCATTTTTAGCCCTGGCCAGGTTTGCTCAGTGGTTAGAGCATTGGCCTGTGGACTGAAGGGTCTTGGGTTCAATTCCAGTCAAGGGCACATACCTCAGTTGCAGGCTCAATCCCCAATCAATATCTCTCTCTCACATTGATGTTTCTTTCTCTGTGTCTCTCCCCCTGCCTTCCATTCTCTCTAAAAATCAATGGAAAAAATATCCTCAGGTGAGGATTCACAACAACAAAAAAAGCACTTTAATACCCCAAGCTTATAAACATATTATTATTCTTTGTTTTTTAAAAAATATGCTTTTATTATTATTTTTTAATCCTTACATGAGGATATTTTTTCCATTGCTTTTCAGAGAGTATGGGGGAAGAGGAAGGGGGAGAGGGAAACATCAATGTGAGAGACACACATCGATTGGTTGCCTCCTGCTCCAGCAGCAACCAGGGCCAGGTGTTGAGCCTGCACCTGAGGTCCGTGCCCTTGGCTGGAATCGATCCCAGGACCCTTCAGTATGAGGGCCGATGTTCTATCCACTAAGCCAAATTGGCTAGGGCTAAACATATTCTTCTATATTTTCTTCTAATGCTTTTATGATGGGATGTGTATGTCTTTTTAAACATTCCCTTCAGACTTGAAATACCAACCTTATTCTCTGATTTTTTTAAAAATCGAATTGCTTAATCTTTATTTTCTTCCACTAATCCAGTTGTCTTCCTTTCCTAATACTTTTTTGCTCTTTATTCTAATTTTCTATCCTGAATAGGTATTATTTGTTTAAGTTTCTTAAATTGAAGGTAAAGGTACTTTTATAAATAAGCAAATCAAAACTGTGACACACTCTTATCATAATACCTGGACACTGTTTAAGATCCTACATGCAGAATGTCATTAGAAAAATCATAGTATGTAGTTTACAAAACCAATACCCACTGAGCCAATTTTGGCCAATAATGATCATGGTATTTCACTGAATCTAAGATGGCTTCAATTATGAGATGCATCATTATTTTGCGTCATTAAGGAAAATTATTGTCAACTCTACCAATTTAATTGTAAAACACTATTGATTTATTGGATGCATCTCAATTTCAGACATGCATCTAATATAATGTTAAAATATTAAAAAAGTGTCTTAGAATCAATGTGATAAGGTGTATTCCCATCAGTTAATTCCATGGAGACAATTACTGCTAATAAAATGCCTATTTTACTTGAGCCAAAACATCTTAGTCGTTTCACATGTCTATAATTTTCAAATGAAGAGAATACTTACGTCATCACAAGACATATTGTACTCTGCTAACACGTTTCGACATCGCGCGGCTATACTGAATAAATGAGGTCAAAGGAAAATTTATCATTTCAAGAATAAGCTTTTAACAACGCTTAGCTCACTGAGAAGGTGCTTTAACTTCGTTCAGAGAGTAAAAATCATGTAAAGGATACATTGATGGAGCAACTACTCTCTTGTGTATCCCAGCAAAGAACAAGCCTATCAGAGTGATACAACTAACGGTGAAAAACGGATGGTTCCACAACGATGTGAGGAAGGACACCTGGAAAAGAGTTCAAGATATAAAAATGTTAAAAGTCTTAGAACAATACAGATTTCTACCTCTCCACTCATGTATACATATATGTAACATTTTAATCACCTAAAATAGGAGGATCTGAAGACTTCCAACATGGCTAGTCCTCCATATTGCTGTGCTATAAAAATACATAATACATCTTTTATATCTCCCATGTAGCAAGAAAACACAGCAATGTTCCCCCTATTCATTCCAAATACCTGAACCACTGCAAATCCACTCCTGTAATAAAAACTACCTACCACAAATATGTACTGAACCCCGCCTAGAGAGCAGCAATTAAAAAGCACAGACTCTAAGTTGCCGAGAGCAGGGGCACTGTCCTGTGCATGGCCTTCCCCAGCATCTGCCACAGCACGTGGCAGAGACAGGTGCTTGATAAGTATTGCTGAATGAATGAAGATGATCTGATCTCAAGGAAAACACACCTGATCTAGTTACCTTCCCTGTTAAAAAGCTTCGTAAGAGAGTCGGGCCAGCTCTGCCACGTGTCACCTGCCACAAGGGTACCTATGCTACTATACTCCTCCTCTCCTCTCCACCTGGCTAACTTCTGCACAACCTTATAAGACTCAACTCCAGCATCACCGGTCCTCTCTGCAGAAGCAGTGATGAGTTTGATTGTGAAGTTACTGAGATTCTGATGGTCACAGGACACAGCAGGGGAAAAGGGTTAGCAGCTATCCATAAAGAACTGGCGTTTAGGAGAAGAAAAGGGAGCATCAGATCTGGGATACTCAGTCGGTAGCAGGAAACAGGACACTACACAACACTAAGAGGATGTAGAGGGACAGGCATTCAGGAGCCAGGCACTGAAATCAGGCTGGGGCGGGGGGAAGGTGAAGACAGGAAAGGAGATGGAAGGAGAGAAGACAGATATTTAGAGTCTGGAAAAAGAACTCAGGTGGGTGAGTAAGCGAGCAGGAGCGACAGAACCAAGCTAAGGGCCTCTGCACTCAAGTCACACTAACAGGTGCATACATCTCAGGACAGCGACTGAACTTAGGAAAAGCACCTGGTAGATGGCCCAGCACGGTCCTGGTTAAATAAACTTGTCAAATGAAGAAATGAGAGGCTGGAAACACCAGGAGGAAGAAGCTCCCAGAAGGATGAGCTCCTGAGAAAGATTAATATTCCAGAGGACTGCCTTCTTAAAACCTGAGGACAGTTTAATTCCCAGGGGCCAGCTGTGTTTTATGTGGCCTGCGCCATGTTAGCACAGACATGTGTTAATTTTAATTAGCACATGTTTTAATTTTAATTAGATCAGCCAGCACCAGCCTTCTTTCCTCCATGGCAGCAATCGACTGCATCCAAACAGCAGTTTCCCTTTGGGTCAGGTGTTCCTGCACTGCCCAGTTTACCATACTCCCTCTCCTGCCGTCTCCCCAGCTAGCCACTGGCTTTGGGTTTGCATCTCCTGCTACAGACACAACTGCCACTGAAAACTCTTGTCAGGCTGGAGCTTATTCAATACTAACATATACATAGCCAACCCTTAGGCTAATCCTTATATTCTCACCTAATTTAAAAAATCATATTAACGACAGAGTTTTGGCGTATTTCAAATTACATTTACCTCTGTGTTTTATTAAGACCTCAACTAGCTGAAAATCAGCTTGTATTTTCCCCAATTAGAAGTCAGGTTCATTTCCCAAGACAGGCCTTTTTCAATCTTCCTGCCAGCTTCCTCACTCTCCCCCTCAAGACCAGTACCACGTGCAGTCTTCAGATCAGATTTCTATACACGAACACACAGGAGAGGCCCCTATCTGCCGCAAAACCCTCTATTAGCATAAAATTCCATCACCAACCTCCCCTGCTTCTTACCTCCCCACCCCAGTGGATCAAGTCAGGGACACTGCATGCTAAATAAACCCCTGGCTGTCTCGATTGCTATGCAGACTGCTGACAAAAGTCTTACTATCAGGGTTTTCTCCTGTATAACCTGAAAGGTCATAAATAAAGCTACTGAAAGTAGGCTACCTAATTACAGCTTAAAAGAGGGAAGTCAGATTAAGATTTGTGAAAATTAGAACATCATTATTACCTAAATAAAGCTGCACTGGGAGGAAAACTCACTGATAAACTAGAGACTACTGCTTTTCTAATAAAAAAGCCCAAGTTTGAAATTAAGACCCAATATAGAAGAGGTAGAATTTGAGAAACATGCCATCAGCTTTCATCAAAGTATGCTTCAAGAAATACCATTATGGACTTGGTTATTGCATTTGGTATAGGGATATTCCTGGACAGTGCCCAATGGGAGATCTCTCAGTGTTTCCTATATTAAACTTCAGGCAGGAAATATTTTTAGAGACAAACACCGAGGAAATAAAGCTTTGCTAGCTTAAGCAACTTACACATATGTTCTCTTCATAGACAATGAAGACAATGGAACTGGCTGTGACATTATTGATTAGGTGACTCAGAGACTAATCAATGCCTCAATCTAGAAATTGTAGCCTACATGGCCTACACTATCAGTGACCTGGGTTCTTTCCTGGTTTTGACCTCAAAGTCTAATTAGTTTTTTTCTAGTCTTGACTTTTTATTACATTTATTTTTTAAACAATAGTTTATTGATTTTTAGAGAGAGAGGGAGAAGAGAGAAACACTGATGTGAGAGCGTAACATTGATCGGCTTCTACCTGCATGCCTCCCACAGGGGATTGAGCCTGCAACCCAGGCATGTGCCCTGACTGGGAATGGAACCAACAACCTCTTGGTGCACAGGAAGACACCCACTCAGCTGAGCCACACCAGCCAGGGCTTTATTACCATTATATTTTGCTATTTTATCGTGTTTCCTGCAAAGCCACCTCAAATGCTTTATGGGATGAGGAAAGGTATTAACAAAGAAAGCTCATATAGGAAAATGTTGTTTTATAATTTTTAAAAGCTAGCACTGAGGATACTAACTGAACAAAGCAGAACAAAGACAATGTTTACACTAAAATGTAAAAATATGGGCAAATGAGACAAGTAAAAGCTGCACACAAGTTCAGAAATGAGTGAGAAGTAATATAAGTGGAGTGAGACTTCTGAGACCTTTTTCCCTGTAAAGATACTTAATTTACCATAGCCAGCCATTTTTCTTAAACACATTAATGTAAAGCATGCTTTAATGTGATTAATATCACTATTAGTAGTACCAGGTAGCAGCAGCTGAATAACACTTTAAACGAACAACGCACTGCTATAACCAGTATCTATTAAAGATTTTAATCTTTTAAAGATTTTAAAACAAAACTTCTACCTTTTGTGTCTCGGGATCTATTAACCAGTTCCAGGCACCAGTAGCTGTACAGACAGATACCACTATAAGAAGCACTGATGAAAGATAAACACAAAATTAGTAAGGAATAAGCTCTTAATACTTGATAGTGCTACCATCAGTTACTAATAAATGACAGCCAAGGAAGCAGCACTTTATTAAATGGAAAATGCACTTGTCTAAGGAATTAGGGGACTTGCCATAAACCTTGAGGAATTCTCCCAAACCTCATGAACCTTAGTAACTAAGGATAACACGATTCCCCTTATTACTTTAGTCAGAACTTACGAAATTAAAGCAATAAATCCAAGATGGTAAAACTTTAAGATTCTATGTTATATAACTTTCATTGTGCTTTGTGCTGATTTTGCAGATTCTGTAAATTCAAATTTAAAAAAGCAAACAAAAACAACAAAAAAACCCCTCTCATTTTTCAATGTAACCAACTGAACAAAGACTCCTTTATGAATGCACTGCCAATTCTGACTAAAGGACTTGCCTTGTGGACGACTGCCCGCTGTTCAATTAAACAAAGGTCAGTGTTCGAAAGTGTGGACAGAGCACACCATCACCATTCAGTACTGGATTCTCTTTAAGGGACTTGAAGGTCAGGATAGAAACTACTGATAGTAAATGTTAGATAGGGTTTCTCTCTGCCCACTTAGCTAGAATTATTTTTAAAAGTTCTAAATAAGTCATAAGTAAAACTTAGGAATAAGTGGCATTACTAAAAAATAATAAAAAGGCACCAAGACCTAGTTAATATTCTGATCCAGACAGTTACTGTCTTTCAGTTGGGATGCATAGTTTTCGAACGTAGAGATCAAGCTTCAATGAGCAATAAAACCTTGTGTCTAGAAGTGCTGGCAAATTACTTTTAGAAGAGACAAGTCGCACAAAAACAGTCTCATTTTAGGTATTTAGTAACAATCAAAATTTCAAAATTATGTTCTCAGCTGAGAACAGATTAAATTCAATTTCCTATAGTTCTACATTTCCAATAAGAAATATACTATAATAGTTTTTATTTTAAATAAAGCAAAAGCAAAGCCACTAGAGGGGACCCTCATACACCCACTTTTATGCACACACATTAACCATGCTGATGTCATTATATGTAAGCACTGAGACCACGATCCAGAAAAAGTAAAGCATGTTCATTACACTGCATTATATGAGACAGGACAGCATCACAGATCTTTCAAAAGATTCTCAATAGCAGTGAAACAAGGTAGGTAAACCAGAGAACCTGAGAAAATCACTACTCGTGAATTCTGACCAATCAGAATTTTCATAGCACAGAATAAAACTTTGCAAACAAATGTAATAAAAATTACAGGAGAAATCTTGACAGGAAAGACCCGTACCTTCATTAGTGCTCTTTTGGTCCCACAAACTGAGTTACACTTGAAATACAGTATGTCCCTGATGTGTGCTGTTGTACTTCTTTCTTGGCAGGAATTAAGTTTCAACAATAAACATCCGAGAAACTAAGACTGTTCCCAGCATAAGTCAGCAAGGCACTCTGTTTGCTATTTGTACACTTGCCTGTATTTTCTTATATTTCCACTGGGCAGTAACCATAACTCTTTCTAATCATATTTTGTAATAGTCATGATATTTGTGGACAGTAATAATGTGAATTTTTTTTCTAAAGCAGAACAATTATGCTGTTAAAAACCACTAAAAGTAATTTCATAACCTTTGCAAATACAGCGTGGGGCAAAAGTAGGTTTACAGTTGTTCATATGGAAAATAACACAATAATAAATAAATAATAATACAAGAATAAACTGTTTCGTGTACTCACAACTGTAAACTTAGTTTTGCCTCACCGTGTAAATGTTAAATATGATTTTCTTTAACAAAACTTTGTTGTAAAACTGCAAAACAGGCTACTGAAAATTTTATCAAATGTGTTATCAAATTTGTGATTTTTAAAAAATAAAAGTATATCTATTTTAATGGGAAAATAAAAATTCAACCACAAAGATTCTTCTTTAGGGTTGCCAGTTCCCTTTCTTAAAAATTTCTTATAATGCATTGCTTACAATGTTAAAAACTGTCAAAACAAAAGGAAATCTATGGTTTAGTAAAGCCAGTGTTTGTTATTCAAGTTTTACATAAAAGTAAATCATTGCTGGGCAGTGAGAAGAGTATCAACTGTCAGTTTATTTCCTCTTAAAAAACACTGAGGCACTTACTTCTCCAGCGTCCAGTGGCAGGTTGCAAACAATGAATATATTCAGTAAGTCTCCTCTCGAAAGCCTTGAGATCTAGGCAAAAAGATTTCAATCTTCTTATTAGCTGCTCTTACTAGGTTAAGTCTGCGAAGATGAAATTTTAGATGCTCTAACTGCTTCAGGTCTTACACACCGACTTACATGTACGACTGCACTGTTTACTTCGTTTACTAGGACAGCTTTAAGCACTTGACAAAAACACTAGGTTTCTTTAGTTCCAATTTCACATATAAGGAAACTGGCTGGTTCACTTTTAGAAGCTTCGTAAAATGGTAAGTGGAAAAGCAGCAGCAGCCTCAAGCCGGAGCCAAACGCTAGAAATTTGGGGGTTGCAAATAAAAGGATCAAAATCAGGTCGAGTTTTGATTCTGCTGGAACCAAGAACTTCCTAGTAGACAGAACAACCTATTACCTAACACCCACGTCTTCCCGGTCTACTGGGATGCAGGCGCCCGGCTCCGACCTCTGGCCCTTATATTTATTTAACTCCAGGGCTACACTGCTCGACCCCGGACCTGCTAACGGGCCGGCGTGGAAACAGTCCCACGCCCTCCCCGCGAACGGAGGAGACGCGATCTCGGCTCCATCCGCGGCCCGCGCCTCCCCGAAGTCAGGGGCGTGCGAGGCGCCCGCGAGCGCGCACGGAGGGGGCCGCTCCCACGATCGCGCCTCTCACGCTTTAAAAAGGAGATCGGGAGGCAAACTCTCACCCCGGCAGTTACCAGAAGCCAGGGCAGCAACCAGGGATACGGCTCACGGGGTTTCCAAAACAAAGATAAGGGGACCAGGGAGACAAGCCGGGGGGTGTCCAGAGCCGAGCGAGTGAACGCGCTACCCAGCGCCCAGCGCCGACGGGAACTGATGAATTAAAAGCAGCCCGAGGAGGAGCCCCACGCTGAAGCGGGGGCCGGGGCGGCGGGCGCAACGCCCCCAGGTCCGCAGAGGCCACGCGCCGCCGCCAGCGTCCCGGCGGGTCCCGCGCCCCCCAAACTCCCGGAGGCGTCCGTCCACCCAACGCGGCCTCCTCTCCCCGCGGCGGCGTCTCCGCGGCTCCGGCCCCTCCGGAGCCCCGCCGGCATCTGGGGCGACCCCGGGACACGCCCGGGCGGCCCATACCTTCCGCCTGCTCCAGCGAGTTCATGTCGGCCGGCAGCTCCGGTCACGGACGCGGGCCCGTCCGCATCGCAGCTCCGCGGCCCCCGCCCGGCCCGCAACACCGACTCCCACCTCCAACCGCTCTCCTCGGCCCCGCCCCGCCGCCCCGCCCCCTGCCTACACCCGCTGCGCTCACAGGGCGCCTCTGTCCCACCTCACAACTAAGGCGGCTTTCTATTGGCTGATTGCCGAACGGGCCTCGGGGCCTAGCGCTGGACGGTCAGCCGGAGGGGCCAAGAATAGCCCGCGTCCGGGCCGGTGTGACGCTAGCGCCGCCTCCTGCTCCGGAGAGGAACTGCAGCCTGTCCCAGACCGTGGGTTCACATGTATGTTTCTAGTTTCCAGCTTCTTTCATTCCTCGAATATTTATTGAGCGCCCACTACCTTCCGGGCAGCCATCTAGTCTCTGACAAGGGATCAGAAATCAACGAGCTTGCCCTTCCCCTAGGACTCAAGGGGAAATATATACAGAACTAGCGAGGATACAAAATAATGGAATTCCTTATGCATAGTACCTCTTTCCTAGATATCCAACCTCTTAAGCAAGCATTTCTCCCTTGATTACTTTTTTTCTCACGACGACTTGCATAAATCATAAAGGAGGCAAACAAAGCACCCCAATACCAAGAACTCTAAAAATGTCTGTGAGGCCTCGACTACATTTATATTTGATTTAAATGCTCTCCTGCTCATTTCCATGTGGTCACTCATTCATTCTAGAACTACTGACTGCATGGCCTGCTAAGCGCTGGACCAGGAATGGCATTGCGAGAGAGACAGACAAGATTCCTGTCCTCAGAGTGGAAGGGTTATGGCAGGTCATAAACATGCAACTAAGTAATTAGTTTCAGATAAGGGTAGTAGTTTTATGAAGGAGGTAGCAGGGTAATAGGATACAGTGAGATAAAGGAGGGTAGCAGGAGCCAGGGCTGGGGGTGGGGTGGGGGCGGGGGTGGGGGCATTTTAGTTGAGAATCCCAAGATGAGTGAGAAGAAACCAGCCCTGCAAAGAGGAGGGCCGAGAAAGTTCCAAGCGGCACTTCGGAAAGTTCCCATTTAGGGCGCCTTCCTCTGGACCAAACCCTTTACATACATTATCCCACTGATTTTTAAAAAATATATATCTTTATTGATTTCAGAGAGAGGAAGGGAGAGGGAGAGAGAGAAACAGCGATGTGAGAGCGCAGCCCTGAGGGATGCAGTGGAGCCTGCAAGCCTGGTACCTGCTCTGCCGAAGAATCGAACCAGCAGCCTTTTGGTGCACAGGCCGATGCCCAACCGGCTGAGCCACACCAGCCAGGGCAACTTTTTTTTATTTTTTAAAATGAACTAAAGTAAAATAAAAAAATATTGGCATCACGGGGAGTCAGCATAAGTATTGTTTCATGATCTTTTCTTTTGATTGTGTGTGTGCACTCCTGCTGGGTTCCAATTGTAATATAAAGCATACACCTGACTGAGGGTTCCATTAACAAAAACAGTTTGAAAGTTTGAAAGCTACCAAGCTAGGTATTAGTAGGCTTACTGTACAACTGAGAAAAGTAAAAATGAGTTTGCTCAGATCTCGCAATTATTGTCATAGCCTGGATTTAAGCCCCAAATAAAGTACTCCCTGACTTCTTTTATTTATTTATACATTTACTCATTTATTTATTTTTTAAATCCTCACCCAAGGATATTTTTTCCATTGCTTTTCAGAGAGAGTGAAAGAGAGAGAGAAGCATCTATGTGCCTCTCACATTGATTGGTTCCCTCCCACCTGCGCTCCGACCTGGGTCAGGGATGGAGCCCCCGATGGAGGTACCGGCCTGTGGCCAGAATCAAACCCGGGACGCTTTAGTCCACGGGCCAACGCTCTAACCACTGAGCCACGCCGGCTAGGGCTCCCCCTGACTTCTTGCTCAATGTTCCATCCCTCCACCTCCAAGTCTCATTTTTCACATTAGCCCTTGGCACCCAGCAGTGACAGGCTCTCCTGGGCGGGGTCCTGGGGAGGGGAGGAGTGAGACCTTGCAAAGCACTGCCACACTGGGAGTTTTGCTAACTTGCCTTCAAAAGAGACCGTCCTGGTAAGTGCTGGGCTTTTGTTTGCCTGAGGGAGGTGCAAGTTTCCAGCAAGAGCCTTGGACAGCAGAGGGGAGAATAAGGACCGCCTCCTGCCCCCCCCCCCCTTTCCTTTTAGGGTGAGCAAATCTGTCCAACCGGCCTCTGAGAGGGTGCCCATTACTCACCTGTCACTGGCATCTATGTGGCTGGATCACGGGGGCTGGAGGAGCAGTAAGGCACAAAGAGAGGAAAATAGGGCCATATGGTCATAAGACACTTGGACCCTGAAGGAATGGGGAGACCAAAGGATGTAGATTTGTAGAAACTTCCTACCAGCGAGATTTGGCAAGGAGAAGGTAGTCAAGAGCATTGAAGGAATACAGGTTCCAGGCACTGGATGTGGGCTGGGAATGCAAAAATCTTCCACCCCTGCCTTCTGTAAGGGTAGAGTTTGGTGTAAAAACAAAAGCCAACATCGAAGAGTCTTAAAACATCAGTGATGTGGTGAAGATCGCTTCAAAGAGAGATACCCAATACGATAGCTAAGTCCTCTCCATGTTCCTAGGAGGGCTGGCGCTCCACCTCTTCTAGCTCCTGAGCAGTATGCCCCCTTTAAGCCCTGCGACAGCAGCCAAAGGGCTCCATTAAGCCCGTTTCAGAGGTGAGTTTATAGATGAGTTGATCACCCCAAACCCTGTAGCTGGAGTTATTATTGATGACTCTCTCTCTCTCTCTCTCCACACACAGTATATCAAATTAGCAAATCCTGTTGGCTCTGCCCTCAACATATATATAAAATGCAATCACTTCCACTGCCACCACTCTGGCCTAAGCCACCACATAACCTAAATTTCCTGCGATGGCCTCCAACTGGTCTGCTTCCACCCTTGTCTCAAACAGTGGTTTGTAAAACATTAAAAGACCACATTCCTCTGTGCTGAGAACTTTCCAGTGGCGCCTTAAAGTGACCTTCTGAAATTTTCATCATGGGTTTGAATACTTATAAATGATGTAATTTCTGGTATATTGTAGATATTGACATTTGGACATAAACTGTTACATCAATCTTTCTAATGTACTCAATGCAACCTAAGTGCCATTCCAATTTGATACCCACCCCCCTCCCTTTAAAAGTACATGAATATCTCACTGGCCGGTGTGGCTCAGCGGTTGAGCATCGCCCTATGATCGAGGAGATCAATGTTTGATTCCTCAGGGCACATGCCCTGGTTGTGGGCTCGATCCCCAGGTGGGGGCGTGCAGGAGGCGGCTGATCAATGATTGATGTTTCTAGCTGTCCCTCTCCCTTCCTCTCTCTGAAATCAATAAAATCATATTTTTAAAAATACATGAATATTTCTTATGAACATACACACAAAACCCTCAAAAAATGTTAGCAAATCGAATTCAACAACATGTAAAAAGTATTCTGTGACATGATGAAGTGTGATTTATCCTAGGAATGCAAAGCTGGTTTGGCATCAAAAAATGAATCAGTGGAGTGTTATATCAATAGAATGAAGGACAAAACCCACGTGATTTGTTGAGAACACAGAGAAATCTGAGCACCCATGCACTGGAGGTAGGAATGCATTGCTGTGGGAGACACTATGGCAGTTACTCAAAAAATTAAAATAGAGTTATCATATGATCCAGCAATTCCACTTCTGGCTATATACACAAAAGAATCAAAAGCAGGGTCTCAAAGATTTATTCATATAGCTACGTTCATGGCAGCATTAGTCACAATAGCCAAAAGGTAGGAGCAATCTAGGTGTGCATTGATGGATGAACGGATAAACAAAGTTTTATATATATATATATATATATATATATATGTTATATATAAAATATTTTATATAAATAATTTTTATGTAAAATATATTTTTATAAAATATAAAATATATATAATCTCATGGACTCTGACTCAACCCTTAAAAGGAAGGAGATTCTGACACATGCTGCAACATGGATGGACCTTGAGGATATGATGCTAAATGAAATAAGTCAACCATAAAAGGACATGGTTACACTTATGTGAGATACGTAGAGAAGTCAAGTTCATAGAAACAGAAAGTGGAATAGTGGTTGTCAGGGCAGAGTGGGGGCTGGGGAGTTATTGCTCAAAGGGGACAGTTTCAGTTTTACAAGATGAGAGTGTTCTGGGGGTGGAAGTTGGTTGCACACAATGCCACTGAACCGTGCACTTGCAGATGGCTAAGATGGTAATATTATGTTATGTGTATCTTACCAAGATTTTAAAGTGTTTAGAAAATTGTATCATGACCTGTCGTTAAAAACATTTTCATTACTCTCTCAGCAGATTAGGTCCTCCTCGGTACCGTGGGAATGTCTTATTTTGCAAAGGGAGTCTCACTCGGGCCTGAGACCCTCCCACCTTCGAAATTTCTGAAAAACATCAAAAAGGCTTTATCAAGACATCAAACAAGAACTAATTTTATCTCCTTCACTTAGAGATGCTTCCTTTAACCCAACATGCTCAGAAACAATTGGGAAAATTGTAATGTTAGTAGTTAAATGCACCTTTCCAAATACTTTTTGAAAAACAAAAACCCCTTTTTATCTTATTATATACTTCAAATATATTTTCGTCAAAAGCTGAAAGGAGCTGCTGTAGTTCATTTAATTTGCAGCCACCCTTCATCGCCCACTCTGATCGGCAAGGCCAGTCCTTATGGCCAAGCTACAAGGAGCATTCCTGTTAGAAACCGTCCTTTCTCGGTGCAGACCCCCCTTGAAAGTCGACTGGAGCCCAGATTGCTCGCATCCAACGCGGTGTCCACTCTTAACAGAAACCTGTGCAGGACAAGAGAACCATGCGTGTGGGACGGATTCAGCGCCTCCAGGCCTCCTTTCGGGGCTGCCCTGCTCAGGCTGTCACGGGGTCCCCACCGGGGGGCCCACTGACGCGGGACCGGGCTTGGGCGGCGCCGGGGGCCTGCAGGCAAGCCCGGCTCTGCGAGGCGCGCGCTTCGGTGCTGTACACGTGTGTTCCATAGGACATGCTGGGAAGCGAGCTAAAACGTGCTGCAGCTGTGGGGTGGTAAAAAAAGTTTCAAAGCCGTCGATTTGCTGTCTTGGTCTCCACCAGAGCTTAAGCTGCTGGGCACAGACATGCGCCTTTCCCTTCCCCGGCGTTCGCGCGGGTTCTGGCCCACGGCTATTTGTTGCGGGGAAGAATGAACGTCTGATGGAAAACTGAGAGACAAGGGGAGCGAGAGGGAGTGGGGGGGACAGGCGTGACTGAGAAAGTAACCAGGGAAAACGTGGCAAGAAAGGGAACCGCAGAGTGAGCCAAGCAGTGCGGGCCTGCGCGGGAACGCACCGGGCCAGGCAGGTGAGCGTCCTCCCCAGGGCAGGCGGCCCGGCCCGGCCGGTGCGGCCCCTGTGTCCCTGAGGCCTCAGCTTCCCCAGCTGGACAGTGGGCAGATGGCTGGACGTGTTGCCCTGGACTGAACTTGGGGAGCCCTGGCAGCCCTTCAGGGCCCTTCCCCCTGGCCCTGTGCTCCCACGGTGCAGGGGGTGCCCTTGGATCAGCCCTTCCTTGGCCTCTCACCTTGGGAAAGCTCTTGCTTCTATCCAGTCCCTCCTCCAGTATTTATTGAGGCGGCAAAGTTGGCTATTCCTCCAGGCTTCAGAGTCACACCTGCTTGTGAACCTGAGTGGATGACCCGCTGCGGGACCCTGAGCAGTCACGCTACTTCTCTGGCCTTGGCTTTCTCATCGCTAAAATGGGATAATAACAGAATTTACCTTGTAGGTTCTTCTGATAGTAAAATGAGTTAATATGGATAAAGGTTTTACTCAGGTGCCTCCACTTCCCTGCCCCTCACCACACAGCGATCCTTCTCCTTCTGTGATTGTTTAATTCTGTTTTTCCTGCTTAATGTTTGATTAATAAATTTTCCCCAGGAGGGCAGGACAGTGCTCTTATCTTGGCTCACCTGGATCCCCTGCACCTAGCTCTGTGTCTGAATTTCTCCCTTGCATGTTCGTAAGTTGACAGCTAAAGTATTTTTCATGATACGTTTAAAGAGTTGCAAAGGATATCATTAACATTCTATGAATTCACATTTTCTGGATATTTCATGTAAATAAAATCACCATATAATATGTAGCTTTTTGTGACTGGCTTTCACTTTAGTATAAAGTTTGTGGGGTCCATCCCAGTATTTAATTCCTTTTTATTGCTGAAAAGCATTTCATTATATGGATATACCACATTTTTTCTTTTTATCCATTTACCTGCTGATGGACATCTGAATTGTTCCCATTTTTTGGCTATTGTGAATGATGTTTCTATGAAAGTTCATATACAATAAGTCTTTGTTCACACAAAGGCATACGTTTCATTTCATTGGGTTGAAATGCTGGGTCATGTGGTAAATTTATGTTTAACGTTTAAGAACCTGCCAAATTGCTTTCCAAAGTGGCCATACAATTTCACACTCCCCCAATAATGTATGAGAGTTCCAGTTTCTTCATGTCCCCTCCAACACTTGTCCTTTTGACTATACCCATCCTAGTAGGTGTGGTAAAATGCACGTGACAAAAGTCACCATCTTTTTTTATTTTTTATTTTAGTTAGAAATATTACAGATGTCCCTTTTTCTCCCCAATGACCCATGCCATCCCGTCCCACCCCACTCCCCAGCCCCTCTCCCCACCACTGTCCGTGTCCTTGGGTTGTGCATATGTGCATATAAATTCTTTGTCTGTGTCCTTGGGTTGTGCATATAAGTTCTGTGGTTATTCTCTCCCCCTCCACCCACCCGCCTCCTCCATCCCTCTGACATTCGTCAGTCTCATCTATGCGTCCATGTCATTGAGTCTATTCTGTTCATCAGTTTATTAAGTTCTTTAGATTCCACGTATAAGTGAGATCATGTGACAAAGTTTCCCACCTTAACCCTTTTAAAGTTTTCAGCTTAGTAGTGTCAAGTAAATTCACATTGTTGTGCAACATTCTCCAGGACTTTTTATCTTGCAAGCTGAAACTCCTTACCCATTAGACAATTTCCCGTTTCCCTCTCTCCCCGGCCCCTGGCAACCACCATCCTACCTTCCGCTTCTATGAATTTGACAGCTCCGGGCACCTCATATAGCTGGAATCATACGGAATTTGTCCTTTGGTGGCTGGCTTGTTTCACTTAGCATAGGGCATGAGAGCCACTGATGGATGCTTCTCTCTCATGTCAACGTTCCTCTCTCTCCCCCCTTCCTCTCTCTCTCTCTCAAATCAATAAAAACATATCCGTGAGTGAGGGTTAAAATAAATAAAGCAAGCAAGCAAGGAATGTGGTACTGATACACCCACAGCACGGCTAGTCTTGAAAACATGCCAAGTGAAAGAAGCCCATCACAGAAGAGGGCACTCTAGTTATATGAAGTGTCCAGGATAGACGAACCCATAGGGACAGAAAGTGCATTAGTGGTGGCCAGGGGCTGGGAGGCAGGGAGAATAGAGAGTGAATTTTTTGAGGGGTGGGGGTGATGAAAATGCTCTGGAATTACATAAGTGATGATGGTTGCACAGCTCTGCGAATGTACTCAAAACATATCCCATTACTTCTACCTTTAAAAGGGTGCATTTTATGGGTTGCCAATTAAATTGATTAAAAATGGTGGCAAGATTCCTTAACTTGTTTCTTTTTCCTACGTATTTATTTATTTATTTAAATCCTCACCTGAGGATATTTTTTCCATTGCTTTTCAGAGAGAGTGGGAGAGAGAGAGAAACATTGATGTGAGAGACACATCGATTGGTTGCCTCCCAACTGGGGCCGGGGATCGAGCCTGCAACCGAGGCACGTGCCCTTGGCCGGAATCAGACCCGGGACCCTTCAGCCCACAGGCCGGCGCTCTAGCCACTGAGCCACACCGGCCAGGGCGCTCCTTGTTTTAATGCATTACCGTTTCTGCCTTTTAGCCTTAGACATCTCAACATCATTTAGGAGCTGGGCAATGCACAAATCAATTCATTATGAAAAAGCATAATAACTGTGTATGGGGCCAGGTGGGTACTTGAAGTATGGGGGGGAGCACTTTGTAAAGTGTGTGATTGTCTGACCACTATGCTGTGCACCAGAAATGAACACAAAATAATATGAATGTCAACTGTAATTGAAAAATAAAAGAAAAAACAAAACACAAACTCCCTCTGGCCCCAAACCTGACTGTGGGCCGCGTGCTCTGGGGTTTGGTTTTGCTGGGTCGCCTTCATCAAGCAGCAGGTGGTTCCGGAGGGAGAGAGGCACTGACGTGGAACTGAAATCAGTGGAAAAAAACTCATGTTGTTTGTTTTAATTACTGTGGTTTTTCATTCCAGCTTCTTCTCCTTTTCTCCACCGTGTGAGGCATTCTGCCAGGGCTCCCTGGATCGCCTCTAGGTGTTTCATTGACTTAAACTTTTTCTTTGGCAGAGAAGTTGACTTGGGAGGGTATCTCAGGATGGCAATGGCTGGTCTTCAGCGTTAGCTTTGCTTGGACGTTGGTAGAATTGGGTGCAAGGTGGGGGTTAGAAGGAGGCATTGCCTCTTATAAAAGTTCATTGTTATTGATTGATTTTGTGAAAGTGGTTTTTTAATTTAATCCTAAAAATATAGCAATTTATTTCTCTAGGACTTAGGTGTCTTCATCGGGCAGACTTCATAGACACTATGGAAGAGCTTCAGCAGCCAAAAGGTAGAGCGGAATGTTCTTTAACTACATGTCTTGGTTTTTAGGTGATCCTGGGGTAAACAGCAAAATTAATGACATACACGCACACATCAAATTTAATTTTGGCTATCGTTGCTGATTTTAGTTTTAGTTTATATCGTTTAGAAAATGGCACCCTTTTCAGCCTTTTTTGATTGCAAAAGTAATACATTAATTTTTTTTTATTTTGGAATAATTATAGACTTACAGGAGGTTACAGTAAATGTTTTAAAATATTCAAACAACACTGAAATCAGAGACAGACAGGGCAAGTCCCCTGTAATCCTGCTCTGAGCATTTGCCGGTGCACAGCCTGGCGTGTGTGCTCTTCAGGCTTTTTGTAATGTTGCTGGAGAAATCTGTAAACCAAGTAAACTCGATTTCTGCATGTTGGATGGCAGCTTACGTATACTCATTAATAGTTCATCTCCGTAAATGCGAAAATAGACGCCAGCAGGTCTTTGCCCGCTTTTCTCTGCAGTGTCGCTTTTTACTTGCGATACATTTTACTTGCAGGCCCGTGGCCCTTCCCCAGAGCCTAGCAACTGAGCCAGAGCTGCCGTTCGGCTCCACCCCGGCCACGCTCCTCCTGCTTCAGGAGCTTGTTAAAATGCTCCCCCTTTTTAAGGTCTGGGGCTCAGGGAGCTGCTGTTAAAGTAGACAGCTCTGGCGACTGTGCCCTTGCAGCCGGACCCCCTTTAGGAGCCCTGCACCAGCAGGTTGGGGTACCAGTGGCCTAGGAAACCCTGCTAAGCCCAGCTGCACCCAGCCCTGGACCCGGGGCCGGTTGCTGCTGGTTAGAGCCAGGGAGCCTGTAGAAGCAGCCGGCGTGGGTGCTGCTGTAGATCTGGGTCCGCACCAGACTCTGCAGCCCTTGGTCTAGCCTCGTGCCCACCTGGTACAGACAGGGCATCCTCCACGATTTGCTAGTGGTGCTGAGTGAGTGAACGAATGGATGAACGAATGCTTTCCCCTCTCAGCACATTCGAGGTGTTCTAAACCTCTTGCCCTGGCTGGAGTGGGCTCAGCGGTTAGTGTCAGCCCGGGCACCCAAGGGTTGCAGGCTCTATCCCTGGCCTTGGGGCACATGCGGGAGGCAACCAATCCATGTGTCTTCTAACCAATCGATGTGTCTCTCTCACATCGATGTTTCTCTCTCTCTCCTTTTCTCTCCCCTGCCCCCCCCCCCCAAAAAAAATCAATGGAAAAATATCCTCGGGTGAAGATTAACAACAATAACAAAATGAAATAAAATAAAGTGGAAAGGACTGGGCTCCGTGAAACCTTACAGTTAAAAGAATTAGTCCCTTGAGCAAATTCGTTCATTCTGCAATTATTCATGGACCACTGATGATGTGGCAGGGCTGTTCCAGATGCCGGGGAAGCGGTGAGCACAGACAAAAGCCCCTGTCCTCCTGGCGCCGGCCTTCCTCCTTGGGATTAGATAGCACACACTGAGTAAAAAATACATAGTAGGTAGCCGGTGCTCCTCAGCAACGTCAAGGCCACCAAAATCAAGGCAAGTCTGAGAAACTGCCGTGGCGAAGAGGAACTAAGAAGACATGTTGACTAAATGAAATGTATCCTGGGCCAGAAAAAAGACATTAGGTAAAAACAGAGGAAATAGAATGAAGCTATTACCAGTGTAATATATCACACATTAAAGTAAGGCGTTAATCATAGGGAAGTAAGTGATATGGGAAATCTCTTACGTAGGCACCATCTTTATGATTTTTCTGAAAATCTAAAACTGCTCTAAAAAGGAAAGTTTATTTCTAAAACATGTATGTGTGAGAGAGTGTGTGTGTGTGTGTGTGTGTTTATAGTATATCAGGTGGTGATGAATGATGTGAAGAAGATTAAAGCTGGGTCAGAGGGGCAGGGAGCACAGCTGGTGGGGGAATAGGGGGCCCTGCAGAGAACGTGACACTTGGACAGAGCCTTGGATGGAAGCGAGGGAGCCAACCATGTGGACATGGGGGGATCCGGGTGTTCAAGACCAAGGGAGCAGCAGGGGCAAGGCCCTGGGGGAAGCACAACTAGGAGGCATGCTGGACACCACAGAGGGAGTGGCTGGGAGAAGACATGGAGGTAGAGCCTCAGGTCAGACAAGTGGGGGGTGCACTGGGGGGAGGGAGGGCTGGGCATCCGGAACCTCTTATTTCCTGGTCAGGACTTTGGCACCGACTCTGGGCCAGATGAGGGCAAAGCTGTGGGCCTGGCCATCTTCCCTGTGGCACGGAGCCCGCCTCCCCAGGGCCCTCCTTCCGCAGGCTTGGGAAAGTTACCCCTTGCAGACCTCCTAGGCTTTAGAGCAGAGGCCCGAGAGCTCCAGCCTTAGGGCCAAGGCCTGGCCCCCACTTCTTTATTGATTTCAGAGAGAGAGGGAGAGGGAGATTGAAACATCAATGATGAGAGAGAGTCATTGATCGGCTGCCTCCTGCATGCCCCCCCCCCCCCCGGGATCAAGCCCACAACTCGGGCATGTGCCCTAATCGGGAATCAAACCGCAATCCCCTGGATTCCAGGTCGATGCTCAACCGCTGAGCCACACCAGGTGGGCAACTTGTCACTGTTTTGTCACATTCTGTGGTCCTCTGGACTTTCTGCGTGCAGTAAGGGCCACTGTACCCAGCATTACTGTGTGGCACAGAGTAATCTCGTTGCCCCGAAGCCCCTGTGCTTCACCTGTTCAGCTCCTCTCCTTCCCATCAAACCTCTACCCCCACTCGTGTTTCTCCGTGGCTCTAGTTTTGCCTTTTACACAGCAGGCAGCCTTTTCAGACTGGCTTCTTTCGCTTAGCAATATGCATTTAAGATCAGCCACATCTTTTGTGGCTTGAGAGCTCGTTTCTGCTTATTGTTTAATAACACTCACTGTATGGATGTACCTTGATTTGGTTAGCCACTCAGCTGGGAAGGGCATCTTGGTTGCTTCCAGTTTTGGACGATTATGAATAAAGCTGCTGTAAACGTTTGTGGGTGGGTGTGGGTGTGTGTGTATCCGTTGTCGAATCCCGTGGGTGTGTTTGCTGCGTCGCATGGCAGCCCTGTTTAGCTGTGTACTGATCCCTACCCTTTAGAGTACTGTGGCAGGAACTTCAGACTTGATTTGGTTTGTGGCCCTTGGACAGTATCATATCACCACTCCCTTCCTATTTCTGGAAGCTTGATGGAAATTTCTCCAGAGAAGTGTTAAAATTCAAATTGTTTTCAGTGAAATTTGAAATTATGATGGAACTTCTAAGAGTAGACTCTTAAAAATCTTTTTAATTTTAAAATTGATCCCCACTGGGTCCTATTCTGAGAACTTAATAGATCAGCTGTCTAATAAGTGGAGGTAATTGAGATACAAGAGTAAAAAGTTAAAAATAATCGTCCCAGCATTCCTGGAGGCTTTGGGAGTGACATGTACATTAATTTGAAATTGTGGGGAAAGTGCGCGGGCGCCTTTGTCGATGAGTGAGGCTTTCTCTGTGCAAAGACATCAGGATCTGCATGATTTCTGATCAGCACTAGAACCTGAAACACACTGAAACCTACTGATGTTAAAGAAGGAAAAATGAAGCCCGAGAGAGGCTTGGGTTTTTCCTTCTTCATCAATGTAACATTATTGATGTGTGATCTTGATGTATAATACACGTTTTATTTTTATTTTATTTTATTTTGTTAATCCTCACTCGAGGATATTTTTTCCATTTAAAAAAGAATATTTTTATTGATTCCAGGGAGGAAGGGAGAGGGAGAAAGAGAAATAGAAACATCAGTGATGAGAGAGTCATTGACCGGCTGCCTCCTGCACTGGGGATCGAGCTTGCAACCCGGGCATGTGCCCTGACTGGGAAATTGAACTGCGATCTCCTGGATCCTATGTCGATGCTCAACCACTGAGCCACACCGGCCTGGCCTCCACTGATTTTTAGAGAGAGTGGAAGGGGAGGAGAGAGGGGGAGAGAGAGATAGAGAAACACTGATGTGAGAGAGAAACTGATCGGTTGCCTTCTACATGCACCCAGGGATTGAATCTGCAACCCAGGTACATGCCCTTGATCGGGAATTGAACCTCAACCCCTCAGTGTGCAGGCCGATGCTGTAACCACTGAGCAATACCAGCCAGGGCTACACTGCATATATTTTAAGTGTACAATTTGCCTTTTGATGAATTGATGTCAGACCAGCACTACAGTCAAGGTAATGAACACAGCTCTCACCTCCCAACGTCTTCTCATTGTTTGTAACCTCCTGCCCCCAGGCAACGAGGGATCTGTCACTTTTATCACTGCAGATTAATTTACGTTTTCTGGAGTTTTATGTATATATATATTTTCTATATAATTTTATGTAAATTATATAAATGGAATTATACAGTATACTTTTTTTGGAGGGCGAAGTGTCTGGTTTCTTTCTGCATAATAATTTTAAGATTCATCGTATCGTTGGGAGGATCAGTACTTCATTTCTTTGTTGCTAAGTAATGTTCCATTATATAGTGCTATGGCCTGAATTGTGTTCCCCTGCAATTCACAATTTGTATGTTAAAGTTCTAACCCTCAATGTGACTCTATTTAGAGATAGGACTTTTTAAAATTTATTATTGATTTTTAGAGAGAGGAAAAGAGAGAAAGAGAGAAACATTGATGTGAGAGAGAAGCATTGGTCGGTGCCTCTTGCACATTCCCTGACAGGGGATCGAACCCACAACCTAGTTATGTGCCCTGACCGGGAATCAAATCTGCCACCTCTTGGTGTATGAATGACGCTTCAACCAAATGAGCCACCCGGCCAGGGCTGGAGATAGGACTTTTAAGAGGTAATTAACATTAAATGAAGTCATAAGGATGGGATCCCAATCCTATTGGAATTATAAGAAGAGGAGAAGCCATGTGGGGACACAGCAAGAGGTGGCCACCTGCAAGCCGGAGGGGAGCTCTCATCAGAACTTGACCATGCTAACATCCTGATCCCAGACTTCCAGCCTCCAGAACTCTGAGAAAATTAACTTCTGTTAATTTTTCAAGCCACCCACTCTATGACATTTTGTTATGACAGCCTGAGCAGATGAAGATGTATGGACATACCACAGCTTGCTTTCATTCACCTGCTGACGGTCATTTCCAGCTTTGGGCTCCTGTGAACATTCGTGTATGAGTCTTTGTGCAGACATGCGCTTTCTTTTTTATTGGATCAGTATCTAGGAGTGTCCTGGTTGGTTTGTGCTTGTTTTACCTTTTTAGAAACTGTCCACTGTTTTCAGAGGGGATTGTACCATTTTACATTCCGTCCAGAGGCATGGAGTGTTTGGGCTCCTCCCTGGAGTCTTGAGGCTTCAGCCTGGAGTTGCTCTGACTTGGGTGGTCCACCCAGACATGTTGGCAGAGACCCTTCATGCTGGAGCCCCTCTTCATACACTTTGTGTTATCAAATGAGAATTTTTTTATGCCTGTGTTAATTTACTTCCCATGAAAATTTAGAACTACTTAATAATTCTACCCCTTTTACTTGTCTTTTCCTTGCTTTTCCTAATCTTTTTTTCTTGCAGACTTCCTGGGTTAAGCCCCCAGTTTCTGGGCTGTGAGGTATTGAAAACAGCTTGGGTTTATTTTTATTTTTTAATTGATTTTTAGAGAGAGAGGAAGGGAGAGGGAGAGAGAGAAACATCGATGTGGGAGTGAAACATCCACCCATTGGCTGCCTCCTGCACCACTCTTCTCCTCTACCAGGGATCTAGCCCACAGCCTGGGCATGTGCCCTGATGGGGAACGGAACTGGCAACGTTTCAGTGCACAGGACCCTGCCCAACCAACTGAGCCACACCGGTCAGGGCAAGAGCCTGGGTTTTAGAGTCGGACACACTTGGATTTGAATTTGGACTTCAGAGCCTAGCCATGTGGCGACTCATGTGACCTGATCCTCAGTTTCCTCACCTGTTTTTAAAAAGTATGTGGGGAGGTTGAGATTACCCAGCTTGCATGGTTGTTATGTCTTAAACATAATGCATTTTAAACATCTTCACTGAACATCTGAGAAACTGTATTCATTTCCAAGATATATCTGTAATGATAAATTCCATTTCCTGTTTGACAGTGATTGACCTACTATCCGCTTAGTGAGTAGGGGAGCACTGAGGATTTAATGGGTGCCACTGGCATTGCCAGGGCTCAGGGTGACCTAGCCAAGGTTAATGATGTCCAAGACTTCCTTTGGCCATTGCTCCGTACTGGGATGTGTTCATTTGCATATTTTCAGAACTTCCATAAAAGCATCTCCTGCCTGAGTGTAACTCCTCCGTGCAGCCCACCAGGAATCCCAGCCTCCAGGGCACGGAGGGGCCGTTTCTAAGGAAGGGAGCCGGAGCACACATGGCTCTGGGAGGGTTTCTCAGCCCCTGGGATCCTAGCCTGTCTGTGCGCCTGCCTTAGCTTGGGCTGCTGTGTTTGCACACAGCCTTCGGTCCAGCTGGCCGAGGTGCCGAGGGGTGCATGGGCCTTCCCTTCCGTGGAGAAGCGGGCAGTTATTCTCGGGTGGCTGGGCGGGCTGCTCACCTGAGGCTGCTGGCCTTTGCGAGGTTGTCTTGAAAGGAGTGCCAAGCGGTCAGGTGGTTGGCGTTAGCATGGCCACGGAGGCTGTAGCAGGAACTACTGGGGAAGCGGAGGTCGCGGTGTAGGTGTCCGAAGGCACGGGCTCGTCCTGCCAGGTGGGGGTGTCTGGAGGCCGCCTCCCTGCCGGCCGCCGGGCTCCAAGCCCCCCGCCGCGCTCCTCCTCGGAGCTGGCTGGCTCTTGGCACCCGCGGCCCAGTTGCTAGGAAGCCGAAAGGGGCGAATGCAGCCTCCTTTTGACTCGCTCGCATGGAGCCATCTGCTGCTTCCTTCTCACGGCCTCCAGACTTGGCCAGGAGCGCCGGGAAGAGGCTTGAGCGCAGCATTTGTGCTCTTTTTGGGGAAGAGAGCGCTTTCTAATAACTCTTTAACCCTCTCAGTCCAAATGCGGAACGCCCATGGCCTTCAGCCCCGTTCCTTCGCTGACGGTCTGGAGCAGGCAGCTCCTCCTTGGCTTCTGCCCTTTGTTTTCATCGCAGGTGCAGGCCCACGGCGCGGGTTAACCTCCCAGCTCTTGAACGAGGAGATGGCCTGTGTGTGTCAAAATGCATTCGGCATATAAACATTGATACTAGTTGCCATCGTTGAGGGTGTTTAATACTTTGAACTGATGCACATGCGTCATTTAGGAATTTCTTTCTTGAGCTTCAGTGTGGAGCTTGTGTCACATACAGAAAAGGGGGCAGATAGTCACGAAAATTTATGGTGATGTTGGTGTGGCATCCAGCAAAGGGAAGCTTTAAAGAGAACAGTTATTTTTGTTGTTGTTAAATTAACAAACACCGGCCCTGGCCCGTGTGGCTCAGTTGGTTGGGCGTTGTCCCGTGCACCGAAAGGGTGAGGGTTCGATTCCTGGTCAGGCACATGCCTGGGTGGCAGGCTCCATCCTCAGTAGGGGCACGCAGGAGGCAGCCGACCGATGTTTCACTCGCACATAGATAGATGCTTCTCTCTCTCCCTCTCCCTTTCTCTCTCTCTCAAATCAATAAAAAAAAAAAAAAAAAATTCTTAAAAAAAAAAATTTAACAAACACTGTCAGCTTTCCCTACTTTCAGGTTTAGTTCAGTTCACTCGGGCAAGTCAGATTCGTTAGCCTGAAGCCCCTTTCTGTTGCGAACTCGTGCCGGCTTTTTCTGTGTCAGAGCTGTGCTTTCGTTGTCAACTCTGCACAAGCAGTTGAGCAAAGAAATTAGACAAAAATAGAAACAGCCCTGACAAAATAGGGTTCTGGGGGAACAGCCTCGAGGATGGCCATTGTTCACATTTTTAAGATCCATTCTGCCTGAAGATTGAGCCCCCTCTGAGAGCACCGGAGCTGCGGAGTCCAAGGCCGGACGTGGGAGCCATTCCTCCGTAAGGGTAATTCTGCCTTTGTGGTCTGCAGCAGTAAAGCGGCAGAAACCTTTTCTGCCGGCTTCCCACTCTCCCCAGGAGGCCTACTTAAGGGAGGGGAAGACATGCTAAGGTAAAATTTTATTGTTGTGGCTCAATTTGCTAAAAGCTTTAGTAGCCATTTAGGTGTGTTCTTACTGTGCAGACTTATGTGTTTGTTAAAATTGATGCTATTAATATTTGCTATTTGGGAAGTCCCTCAGGTCAACTCGATCACATTAAGCCACTCTGCTCTAACTTGTACCTTTCCAAAGTCATTTGGACTCTAGTAACTAAATCAGACCCGCGGCCCGAGGGGACGGGGCCACCCAGGCCTTCCTCTGGGTTTTTCAGCCAGCTGCGCCTGGGGGCCCCCCTGCGGGCCGTCTCTTCTTCCACACCCCACATGCTTTTTACACTACCACCTAACCATGGGTATATGCTCCAAAAACGAAAATTTGTTTTATTATGAGGCAAATCAATACTACAGAGCCAAGTATAAATATGTCACTTAAAATTTTTTTTTTACTCAAGGAATGGATAGAGTAAAAGAGTCTATAAGTAAAACTGAAGTCATTTTCAGAACTCTGCTATTCTCCCCTCCCCCCTTGTTTTAAACTTAAATGGCTCCCACTGGCACGTGGTTCTGGAACTTGCTTCTTTCCCCTAACAGATTACTCGCCCTCACGGTTTTGACCGGCACGTAATGTTCCAAAGCGTGCGAGCCAGTTTTGAGGGTGATCCCCTTTAGCTGGCACCCCCATTCATCGGCAGAGCTCTTGTCAGTAACTAAATATGTAAGTCAACGTGGCAGCTCACGATTCGTGCCTGGGAGCCACCGCTGTAGTCTGGGTAAGAGCAGTTTTCCTTGAACTGTATTTGAATTGATTTTTGTATGTATGAACCCTGACAGGGCCTCTCGCTTGCCTGCATTAAAGATGAGATTTGTGTCAGATTAGATTAATAATTCAAAATTGAAAAACGCTTTCCTCACCTGCGGAAGCACAGGGAAGTATGGAAATCGGGAGTGACTGTTCGTGGAGGTTAGCTTCTCCCAGGTGACGCTTCCTGAAAAGGAGACTTCGAGTGCTGGCACCGTTAGCCCATCTTCTGAAGGACAGATTTCCATGGCCCTGGTCCGAGAGGAACCCAGAGGCAGAGGTGGAAGATCACGGCTTACATCTATTGAGGGCCTTCTCTGAGCCAGGCTTCTGGGTTACCTCATTCAGTCCTCATTGCAGCACTTAGAGGTAGGTTCTCCTAATATCCCCATTTTACAGGTGAGAAACTGAGGCATACTGATGTTAAGTAACTCGTTCAAGCTTCCCAGTTAGCAAGTGACAGAGCTGAGGTTCAAACCCAGGCAGTTGCCATTTCAACATTCCTCCCGCCTTTCCTGGGTGACCAGGTACCAGTGTCTGGGGTGCGTCCCTCTAATTCCTTAGGGTGGTGGTGAGGAGTTTACGTACCCCTTCATTTAAAGAAAGTGTATAAAGTTGGAGGGGAAGCCAGCAAGAACACAGTGTAGCAAGGGTCTGAGAAGGAGGGTGGCGTGAAGAACAGCCGGTGGAATCAGTGGCCGGTGTTTGCAGAGAGGGCCGACAGGCTGAAACCTGCTTGGGTGACGACGACACAGTCTCGTGTTGCTCAGATTTCGCAGGGTTATTACTACCAGTGCTGTCCTTAAAACGTCAGTTATGCCCGGCCGGGCGTGACTCAGTGGTAGAGCATCGACCTGGGATCCAGGCGATCGGGGTTCGATTCCCGGTCAGGGCACATGCCCGGGTTGTGGGCTAGCTGGTCAATGACTCTCTCATCATTGATGTTTCTATCTCTCCCTCTCCTTTCCTCTCTCTGAAATCAATAGAGATATAAAAAAAAAAAAAAAAAACCAAAAAAAACCTGTGACATTTAAAAGAAAAAAAAATGTCAGTTATGCCCTGGCCAGTGTGGCTCAGTTGGTTGGGATCGTCCCATGCATTGCAAGGTTGCCGGTTCGATTCCTGGTCAGGGCACATGCCTGGGTTGTAGGCTCAATCCCCAGTAGGGGGCGTGCAGGAGGCAGCTGATCGAAGTTTCGCCCTCACATCGATGTATCTCTGCCTCTCCCTCTCTCTGTAAAAATCAATAAAATATCTTTAAAAAATATATATGTGTAGCTCAATCAAGAAGAGTGATTTTCAACCTTTTCATCTCATGACAGACATAAACTAATTACCAAAATTCTGCGACACAGCAAAAAATATGTTATATTTTTGGCCAATCTGACAATGAAAATAGGTATAACTGATTCATCCACACCGGCTGGTTAGTGTTGTGTTGGCTGTTGTCATTTTTTTACTTGAAAATTTAAGGGAAAAGAGGCCAGTGCCCCTGACTAAATACTCAGGTATTGCATGTTTTAAGAATTCTTGCAGCACATGGGTTGAAAATCGCTGATCTAGAGCTACCACTTAAAATAGGTCCTGTTTTAAAAATGTAATTTTTTTTCTTTGTACGCGGATACACTTTGAAGGGTCACATTTATCAGTAACTATACTGGATCTAGTTGAGGAAAAATGACTTGAATAGGTCACAAAGGACAGTTGTTTGGCTAAAGTAGGTTTACAGTTGTGAGTACGTGAAACAGAGTTTATTCTTGCATTATTGCTTATTAATTTTTATATTATTTTCCGTACAAACAACTGTAAACCTCCTTTTGCCTCACCCTGTATTTTAGACAATTGAAACTTAAATTGTCTTTATTGCTTCTGATCCAAGAATCCAAAACACCTTGCCTGAAATATTCCGTAACCAGTTCAGTTCGCTCGTGTAGACTTTCGCCCGTATCTCAGCACCACCTTTTCTGCCCTCAGTGTAAGTCTGAGAGACTGTGTTCCCATCCCCGTGTCCCCTTAGACGACCTTCCTTGCCAGCGCTGCCTTTTCTAGGCTACCTCAAACATTTAGTGATTCTTAGGCTCACAAGAGTGCACAAAAATGAAGTCTCTTTTTTTCTTCCTAAAACACAGATATGGGCAAGTGCACGCTCCCTAGGTCGCCTCCCGGCCTCCCGGCCTCCCGGCCTCCCGACCTCCCTCCCTGGCGCAGCTGCGGCTCCGACGGGAGGGGCTGCCTCGAGGAGGGTGTGGCCTTTCCAGCCCAGGGTCTGTGCAGAAGCTCTGGGTGCTTTGTGCTCAGTGTAGACGTACTGAATTCCTGCCTCGTGCCAGGCGCTGTACAAGATGCCAAGCCGACCTTGCTCCCTTTCTCTGCCCAGGTAAGAGCAGCCACACACTTTTCCAGCAGGCCCTGGCTCGTCTGTCCCAGCTCTAGTCTCCTGGGCAGGGCAGGGTGCTGGTTGCTAAGTCAGGAGACCTTGCCCTGGGCAGAGACCCTGTGGAGCAGCCCTGGCTGGATGTATATCCTGCCTGCAGCTCTGGAGCCTGCAGAGAAGTCGATGTCGGATCGATGCTCTATAATCCAGCCATGATATTGGGTCTGAAGAGACACCAGTGAAGAGTGCTGGGTTCCCGTCATTTGGGGGCTCAGGTCATCATTCAGTCCGACCATTTACCCTGCCAAGGAGACTCAAGCTGGGACAGACGAGCCAGGGCCCGCTGGAAAAGTGTGTGGCTGCTCTTACCTGGGCAGAGAAAGGGAGCAAGGTCGGCTTGGCATCTTGCACAGCGCCCGGCACGCTGGAGGAATTCGGCGCGTCTACACTGAGCGCAAGAGCACCGAGAGCTTCTGCACAGGCCCTGGGCTGGAAAGGCCACTTCCCTTTGCCCCTTTGTAGCCACCCACCCCCACCTGGCCAGCTCTAGCTCAATACTGTTCTCAAGCATAGAAAATTTCTCATTTATCTTAAATAAATAACCAGACTAAACCTCATTTCTGTCATACATAGTTCTGGAAATGTAAAAGGAAACGCATGCTTTGAAACATGACATATTCCAGTCCCCTGCGGTGGGGAACAGTATAATTTGAACAGACTGTTCAAAGGACTAAACACATCTTAAACTTAAGTTTTTACGTTCATGCAAGATTGTTGAGGAAATGATCACCAAAGTAAGTAGGTTGAATAATTTGTCAAATATGAAAATACTTTTTAAAAACCTAGCATGTCTTCAAAAAAACACCGAACCAGTTTTTAACATGTTACAAGTTTGGAAGATAGGTTCCTTTCCATGTCCAGAATAGTATGAATAGGTACATGTTTCATTTCTCATCCGTGAATTTAATTAGCAAACTCAGCCCGGCCGGGCGTGGCTCGGCGGTTGAGCGTCGACCTAGGATCCAGGCGATCGGGGTTGGATCCCCGGTCAGGGCACATGCCTGGTTGTGGGCTTGATCAATGACTCTCTCATCATTGATGTTTCTATCTCTCTCTCTCCCTCTCCTTTCCTCTCTCTGAAATCAATAAAGATATATTAAAAAAAAAGCAAAAAATTAGTGAACTCAGGTCAGAAGTAAAAAGAACACTGTTTTCTCCCGTAAGCTACATCTGTTTGAGCAAAGCCCGCACTAGCTGCTCCCTGTCACAATGCTTGATAGCCAACATTTTGCAAGCAGCATTATTCAGTGTGTAGAGCTGCTTCTGTGCCGAGACAAACATTTAAAATCATCAAGCAATGAAACTTCAGCACCTGAAGGCAAATATATATTCATATATCTTCCTAAATGTAACCTTAATAAACACAGCTTACGACTTAGCCAAATACTATAACCTCCATTGTAGCTCCAGAGTTCCCCTTGGGTCCTACATTTGTTCAGAAGCTGATGATATATAGCAAGACAGGGTAGGGATCCCCCATCTAAAATTAAACTTTTATTAAGTCTGATTCTCAGTGGATAACCTAGTAGAGATCAGAAGACACCTAGGCCTCGGCTACAGCCGTTAAGTTATGGAAAAGCTGCTCTTGGTGACCAGGATTGATTGCATGTGTAATATTTAGGGCCCGGAGCACCCCTGGCCTGAACTGGACAGTTCACGATCCCACAGGCCTGAGCTGAAGGCAGCAGAGCCAGGTGGAAAACGTGGGCTGCTCCGCAAGCCACAGTGACAGCCTAGCAGCCCCGTATTGCATGTCTGTCCGTCTGCCTGCCTTTTATCCGAGCATTGCATGTATGAAATTAAAAGGTCAACACCCAAAGGTTTATAGTGAAACAGCAGCCCCAAGTCACTCTTTTCTGTCCCCCGCTCAGCTCCCTGGAGGCTGCATCTCAGCCCTAGTGGTTTCTCCTGCGCACCACGCCCATCAAGGTTGTACCCTTGATTCCTGGGGCCAAAATGAAACACCTTCACTTTTAGGTTGGTTTTTAAAAAAAATTTTCCAGTAGCTCACCAGGATTGAAGTTGCACTCCTGTCTTTTTAGCAGGCTGGTTTGTTTAGCCATAAGAGTTCGCATGCACACACAGGCCGCCCGTCTCTCTCTGTCTCCTCCCCTCCTCTTCTCTCCCCTCCCTCTCTCACCAGCTTAACACGAAGCTGCCCAGTTGTGATCGAAGGTGTGTGGGTTTGCATGGAAACGGTACGCCAAGCTGCCACATGTTATGATTTCGAAGCAGAATGTAATGTTTGCTTTTGAAATCCGACAGGGCACCTGCTGTTGAGGGTCCCGTCTCGTGCACCAGCGGACGGTAACATCTGTCCTGAAGCCCGAGACGGTTTAAGCAACATGGAGCTAGACGGGCTGTTATTTTCTGATCATTTTTCCTGGTCCTTTTGTAAATGCGTCTCTAAACGACACCAGGCACCCACTGGGTGTGAAGCAGGCCCTTTCTTGTCCCTAGTGTATGGCCACCTGCCCCTGGAGGATGTCGTGGTGCCGCTGGCTAACGGACACGGAGACTTTTTGATGACCAGGAGCAGCAGGGCCTTGCGGGAGTGTCTCCGCGGGCTGGCGGGCTGGCGGGCTGGCGGGCTGGCGGGTGGCTTCCTGGCCCAGGGCCCCGCAGCTACCTGGTCTGTCCCCGCGGGGGTTCGGCATCTCTTCCTGCGGAATGAGGGGGAACATTTGCTCAGGGATGAGTTAGAATTGCTCATCCCTGCGACTCAAGGACCAGGAAAGGGCAGCTGGAAAGTGTTGCCCCTTTGGCATTGCCCCTTTCCTTCCCTATTTTAAAGTCTGGAAAATCTTTTTCATGTATGAAAGAAAACTAAGAATTTTTAATTTTAGTCCAGAGACTCCACCTCTGAGTGCAAAGCTACCGGCTTTAGCCATGGTCCTGATGGGTATGCACTATTTTAATGTTTAACCTTTATAGACTCGAGTGCTGCTCCTGAAGCTGAATTTTCCTTCGAACCAGCATTCTACTATTTGAATAGGGTGACTTCTCCACATAGACGGACCTGCAGAGATAGTTCAAGTGCCCAGTCAGCTTAGTTTTTCTGAGTCTAAGGTTCAGATTTTTGTTCATTGAGACATTTTTTAGGATTACTTTTAAGCACATGGTAAACTTGAATAGCAGTTCCTAATCTTGAAGATTTTAAAGAGCCTTCCACTTACAAGCAAAGTCCTTAAAGAGGTGACTTTTCAGTTTTCTTGTTTTGAGTTAAGTAGGTGAGAGAAAAAAAAATCACGTGTCCCCAGTAGGAAAAAGTAGCTGAAGTTATAGGACCATGGTAGAGCTTCAAAGAAATTGTTCATTTTATAAGATGTAGAATGTTTTATTTTTGTACATTTTTATTGTGCTCATTTTCTCGGGGTAGAGAGGGAACCCACACACTTAAAACAACAATTCTGTTTCTTTGAGATGTAATTGACACACAGCCTTACATTAGTCACAGGTGCACAGCGCGGTCGACGTTTGTTTATGCTGAGTAATGACCGCCACAGTGAGCCTGGCTAGCATCCCGTTTCTCTGTGATTATAGAAACCTCTAGGTCAGAAAAAACGAAGATCTTCCTTGAATCGCCCGAGTTCTGTGTGCAGCTCGAGGGCCTCAGCAGCGGGTGCCTGCAGATCATTGGTTGTCTTCATTTTTCCAGGCTTTTTTTTTTTAGAGAGAGAAACATCAATTGGTTGCCTCCTTTACGCACCTTGACTGGGAATCAAGCCCGCAACCTGGGCATGTGTCTTGGCCGGGAATTGAACCTGCAACCTCCTGCTGCATGGGACGACCCTCAGCCAACCAAGCCACGCTGGCCAGGGCAGGGTTTTTTTCGTTTTAAGAGAAAAATATGTATGTCTATACCACATTTTCCTTTTTTTAAAAAAAAATTGTAATCCTCATCTGAGGATATTTTTCCCGTTGCATTTCAGAGAGAGTGGAAGGGAGACAGAGAGAAACATCGATGTGAGGGAGGCACATCGATTGGCTGCCTCCTGCACGGGCCCTGACTGGGGCTGGGGAGGGGCCTGCAACCAAGATATGTGCTCTTGGCCGGACTCACACCCGGGACCCTTCAGTCCATGGGCCAACTGAGCTCTAACCACTGAGCAACCGGCCAGGCCTATACCACATTTTCTTTATCAATATGCCCCTCTGTGGACATCTAGGTGGCTTGGAGGAATGATTTATTAAATCTTTTCTTTGGTGAGGCTTAGGTCTTAGGTCTCCATGTTCCCAGAGGGCAGGGACCCACTCTCATTCCTCAGAATCTCCAAAGCATGGAGCTCCTGGCCTGAACGAGACAATATCCTGTAAATGCAGCCTCTCCCCTCCATTCTCATGGGCTCTCAGGCCTGAGCCACTGTGTGCCTGGTCCTCTGCAGTCACTCCTTCCGTGCCCCTGCCCCGGGCCCTCCTGACTGCCAGCAGCATCGTTTTCTATACCACTGACTCAGTGTTCTGGAAACGTAAATCTAACCCAGTCCTCCTTGCGATTTCCCCTACCCCAAGCATGTACTTAAAACCTTTCATTGCCCATAGGAGCGTTTTTTGAATTAGGGACACAGGCCCCTGGGGGGGTCTTCAAAACTGTATCAAGGTGACTGTGAGTTCTACAAGGATCTTTTGATTTTTTTATTTCAGTTTTCATGATAATCTTCAAGGCATTTTTAATATAAGCTTATAGCGGATTATCTGTGTCATTGCTTTACAATTGAGCCTGTCGTGAGATTTCAGTGCCTGCACTTCTGCTTGGTTTGCTTCGGTGCCAAGAGAACATGCAAAGTGACAGGGCTGTAACTGTTTAGCAGTGTTCCTTTCATAGTGTGTGCTTGTGCGCGTGTGTGCGTGTGCATGCAAACTTGCTGAGAAGCTCTGGCCATGGGCTAAACCCAGCTTACAGGGACCTCCGTGCTCAAGTTCACCTCTCAGGCCTCGTCTTACCTCTGTCCGCGTGAGTCCTGTGTTATGGCTTCCTCCTTCCCCCCACCCCCTTAGTCCTTAGTGCACCCCTGAATTCCTTCTCACCTCTCCAGACTCAGCTCAGTGCTCCATCCTCTCGGAGGCCGTTTCCAGAGGCCACACTCCCCCCCACTTTCTGTTGTTCCTAGAATGCCCTCAGCGACCGCATTTGTCTCCTCGATGCCGTCAGGATCCCCCTGTCTCTCTCCCCGGTGGACTGTGCTTGCTGCCTTTTTGTGCCTGGAACCCAGCGGGTCCCTAGTCCACACTTGTCACATGGCTTTGTCCAGTCACACCAGTTAGCCTTTGAACTCTCTTCCCGTGATAGACCTGGGGCCCTGCGTCCTAGGGAGCCCGGAGATTTGCTGCCCTCCAGTGTCCTGCCACGTGCACATAGTAGATGCTCAACGAACACGTCCTGGTTTCTCTGCTCATGACAGAGCTGGGGTAATTCTCTTTCCCTATGGGCAAATAGGGAAAAATAAAAGAAAGACAAGAAATCAGAACTGTCCATTAAGATTGCAAAGAAGCATTGTTGGTGTATTTTTCTGCGCTTTTCCTTAAAATCTGCCTTACTTGCTATAGCACCGAGTGTTTGCTGAAATGCATTGCATGGGCTGCTCATGGGCTATTTTGGACACATTGAGGTTTTCCTTCAATTATTTTCCCAGCGCAGGCTACTCCCATGCTCATTTGGCATCTTACCCTTTTTTGTGATGACTCTGGTCATACTTATTCCACAGAAGTTCTCATAGCCACTCCGTCCCCCCAAATCCACCGAGCCTGTCGCACCAGCCATGCTCTTTGGCCTTGCCCGGCTCGGCTGGACTCCCTGTGAGATGCTCCCCTTCCCTGGGGCCGCTGGGCACACGTGTTGGTTTGAACTTGGAACCCTCTTCTCTCTCCTGTGCTTGTTTGTGTATGATAAACTTTCTGAAGATGTTTGAAAAGTAAATGTTTGAATTGCGTAACCTTATTTGATCGACCTTTACACTCCCCTTACTGTCGGGCTGGAGGGGGGCTGCCTGGCTGGCTTGCGGCGGCCGGGGAGACGTTGAAGGGACTCCCCTAAGAGACACCTTTGCGTCTCTGCGCCTTGAGCTCTCCTGCCAGTCCTCTGGCTGAGGCTGCCTGTTGAGGTAGAAATTAATTTAATGGGAGGGTTTTTTTTTTTTTTGCTGGTAGAAACTAGTAGAACCCTGCATTGTCTCTCCTGAGAATCACAGTGCAGGGCACTGTCACCCTGGGGATTCTGTCGCCTCAGATCAGACACTCTAGCAGGGTAATAGTGACAGCCACTTTATAAAATAACACTTTTTACTATTATAGGAACAATATATGCTCAAGGCAGAAAACTTGGAAGATTAAGAACTATCACAAATAAAAAAGACACTCTCAACACCCCGAGGTAGCTGCCGGAGCCTCCTTGTTTCTTTCCACACTTTTCGTCGCGCATTTATGGCTTTATTTTCCAAATGCGGCTCAGTTTCTTTCACTCCTCAATAGAGCAGGACCAGCTTGCCCTGTCGATACCTATTCTCTTACCAGATGTCGACAGCACATTTCCCTCAACCAGTCCCTGGGTGGACATTTCGTTGGTTCTAATTTCCTGTTATTAGGGTTATCTGGGGATAAATATCTTTCTTCATGAGTCTTTGCTGGCATCTCTTTGAAAATTTCCTGAGGATAAGTCATGAGAAATAGAATTCTTAAATCAAAGGAATATATATTTAACACCAAAATAAGAGTAGATTGATTTCCTACATGTCATTCATGCAGAAAATGAAAGCTTAAATTGCAATCCCATAATCAGCGTTAATCGCTGGGCGGCTCTCCTTGAAAATTCCCCATTGATTAGGAACACGGGCTGGAGCCACACGGCCTGGGCACTGACCCCTGATCCACCACTTGGCAGCGACATGACCTTGGCAGGTCACTTTAGCTCTCTTGGCTTCACCTTCTTCATCTACAAGATGGGGACAATAAAAGTACTCACTTCATAAAGTTATACTATGAAATGAAATTAATTACTATATGTAAAAAGCACTAAGAATAGCCCCTGGTGCATATAAGTCTTCACTCTATTTTGTTGTCTAGTTTTCCACCGAACAATTCAGTGTGTGTCAATGAACACGGACCCCGTTTCTCTTGGTCGTGGCTGTATAATATTCCATCATAGGAATGTGCCCTAATGTGTGCATGTGTAACCGGTCTTGTGTTCTTGCTGGCTATCGGGCTGTGATAAGTTCCCAGAGCTGGGGTGGATGGGGGCTCACTTTTAAAAGGTTTTAAATATACACATTTCCAAGTTGTATCTTCAGAAAGAGGAGCGAGGTGCCTGCCTGGCCCTGAAGCCACCGTTTTACTGTGACTGTGTCTCAAAGGGTGCTGTGCTTTGCCGGGCGCTTCCACCTTGTCACCTGGATGCAAACGGACGCAAAGGGAATTGTGAGAACGGTGGGGAACATCGGCTGTTTTGTTTAACTTGAGTGGAGGAGCCCCCGCAGCTGTGGCGAGAAGTTGCTCCATTAGGGGCCTAAATGCAGGTCAACCGCTGGAATTTCCAAAGGGCCTTGTTCCCGTCACAGTTCTGGCCTCTTTTACAGGACATTTGCAGAGAACTTGTCCAAACGCAAAGAAGGTGTTGTTCCCTTACTGCTCACTCTCATTTCCCCTAACCTTTAGAAAGTGCTTTGTGTTTTTCCCCCAAATATGTTTTATTGATTTCAGAGAGGAAGGGACAGGAGAGAGAGAGAAACATCAATGACGAGAGAGTTGCCATCGATCGGCTGCCTCCTGCACGCCCCCACCCCCTGTGCCCTGACCAGGAGTCGAAAATGAACTGTGACCTCCTGGTTCAGGGGTCGACGCTCAACACAAAGCCACACCGGCCGGGCCTTTATAATGTTTTAATTGGAAAAGTAATTCACAGAAAATCTTGCAACTTATATAAAAAAAAAGATTTAGAATGAAAGTAAATCTCCCTCCTCTCCCAGACCCTCCTCTGCCTCCCAGGGCAGCCAGTGTTACCAGTTTTTTGTTGCTTTTTTTGTTCTTCTAGAAATAGTCTGCTCCTGTGTGTATTCATGGCAGTGTCCTCACTGGTTTTCTGGGGATGAGAGGGTGCTGAAGCACTGTGCTGTGTGTTAGTTTTTCCTCTTAACAGCATAAAAGGGTTGCATTTTTCTTATTTTTCTTAACCTACTGGAAGGTCAGTTGGTGTTAATGCCCTTCAGTGGTGAATGAGCAGGTGACTAAGTGATTGAACAGAATGCTCCTTATAATGTTGGGGGGCAATTATTTTCTGACCAGCTGCCAAACCTCTCTGACAAAGTCCTACAGAAGTTAAGGAGAGCGGCCCTGCCGGTCACTTTGCGCAGATCCAGCCAGAAGCAGAGGCCGGCAGGATGTAGCATCTCAGGATCGAGTGTGGCAGCCTGACTCAGTCTCCCGTCTGGGCCCCACTTTCCTCATTTTTGAAATGAAGGCTCACATGATGGGCTCTTGGGTGAGCGTCACAAGGTCCAGGCCTACCTCATTCCCCACTGCAACCGCATCCCCCCTTTCCAGCTCTGACACCCCACCCTTCCCTGTGTCTTTCTCTGAGTCATCACGACTGTATTTGGAGTCCTCCAGCAAGGGGACTGGGGCTCTGCAGGACAGTGGTCCCTGACCTCATGGAGTTCACAGTTCCTGACAGGCCCAGGAAGAGAGAAGGGTGTTGCCAGAGGGGGGAGGGAGAGGACCTTCTCAGAGCCCGCCTGTTCTTCGAGGCCAGCAGGCCGACTGGTTTGTGTGTCTGTCTGCCTTGTGGTTTTGTTTGTTATTTAAATGGCCTCAGTTCATTGCCAGGAGACGTCATTCTCACCCCACACCTGACAGACCTCAGTACCAACCTCTCGAGAGCCAATGACAGCTACTGGTTACGTGTAGAAACTGCGTTAAGTGCTTATGCACCTCAGTTCATTTAATCCTCACGATGACGTGCTATCATCTCAGAGAGGTCAGTCCCTTGGTCAAGGTCCCACAGCTGAGTATGTAAATATGAGTTGCTTGCTTTTTCTTTCTCCCTTCATCCTTCAATGGACACCTCGGTTGCTTCAATGCCTTGGCTGTTGTGAACAATGCTGCAATGAGCACGGGGGTGCAGGCATCTCTGTGAGACAGTGATGTCATTGCCTTCCAAGTAAGTACGCAGAGCAGGGCTGCTGGGTCACTGGCAGTTCTACTTTTCATTTCTGGGGACCCCCCCACTGCCTTCCACAGCGGCTGCACCCGTCTGCATCCCCACCTGCAGTGCACGAGGGCTCCCTTTCCCCCACGTCCTCGCCAGCACCTGTGTGTTCACTTATTGATGGTGGCCATTCTGACAGGTGTGAGGTGATATCTCACTGGGTTTTGATTTGATTTCCCTGTTGATTAGTGATGCTGAGCACTTTTTTTGTTTTAATCCTAACTGGAGGATATTTTTTCCATTGCTTTTCAGAGAGAGTGGAAGGAAGAGGGAGAGAGAAAGAAACATTGATGTGAGAGAGACATCGATTGGCTGCCTCCCACACGTGCCCCTGCAGGGGCTGAACCTGCAACCAAGGCGCGTGCCCTTGACCGAAATCGAACCCGGGACCTTTCAGTCCGTGGGCTGACGTGCTAATCACTGAGGGTATGTGGAGCACTTTTCATGTACCTGTTGGCTTTTGTATGTATTTTTTGGAAAAATGTCTATGTAGGTCCTTTGTACATTTTTAAATTGGATTCTTGTTATTACTTTGCTTTTGGATTGTATGAGTTCCTTAGTTATTTTGGGTTTTAACCCCTTATCAGATCACATGACACCCCTTTTGATGTCATGTCCAAAAAAATTATTGCCGAGACCAACACCGAGGAGTTTCCTCTATGTTTTCTTTTAGGAGTTGCCTGGTTTCAGGTACTACATTTAAGTCTTTTTAAAAAATATATCTTTTTATTGATTTTTAAAGAGAGAGGAAAGGAGAGAAAGAGAGATAGAAACATTGATGAAAGAGAAACATCGATCAGCTGCCTCCCACATGGCCCCCACTGGGGGTTGAGCTTGTAACCTGGGCATGTGTCCTGACTGGGAATCTAACTGGCAACCTCTTGGTGCATGGCTTGACACTCAACCACTGAGCCACGCCGGCCAGGCACATTTGCCTTTGATCCATTTTGACTCAGTGTTAAGAGTGGTGTCATTTAGAGCATCTTTTCCCAGTTTCCCCACCGCCTTTATTGAAGAGACCATCATTTCCCCATTGAGTATTCTTAGCTCCTTTGTCAAATATTAGTTGACCATATTTGCATGGGGTTATTTTTGGTCACTCAGTTATGTTCCACTGGCCTATGTGTCTGTTTTTATGCCAGGGCCATACCATTTTGATTACTGTTGCTTCGTAGTCTAGTTTGAAATCAGGAAGTGTGATAGAGCCTCTTTTCATGTTCACTTACCATCTGTACATCATCTTTGTTGAGGTGTCTTTTAAGGTCTTTGGCCCAATTTTAAACCAGGTCCTTCATATTCTTGTTGAATTTTAAGGGCTCTTTGTACATTTTGAGTACAGTCTTTTACCAGATGTGTCTTTTGCAAATATTTTCTCCAAGTCTGTGGCGTGTTGTCTCATTCTCTTGTCATTGTCTTCCACAGACCAGAAGTCTTTTAGTTTTAATGAAGTCCAGCTTATGAATTTTTTCTTTCACTAATTGTACCTTTGTTGTTGTATCTAAAAAGTCACCACCATACCCAACGTCATCTAGATTTTCTCCTATGTTATCTCCTAGGAGTTTTATAGTTTTGCATTTTACACTGAAATCTGCCATCCATTTTGAGTTAATTTTTGTGAAAGGTATAGGTCTGTGTCTCAATCCATTTTTTTTGCATGTGGATGTCCAGTTTGTTCCAAAACCATTTGCTGAAAAGCCTATTTTTTCTTTCTTGTATTGCTCCTTTGTCAAAGATCAGGTGACTGTATTTATGTGGGCTATTTCTGGGCTCTCTCTTCTGTTCCATTGATCTATCTGTCTGTTCTTTTGCCAGGGCCGCACTGTCTTGATTACTGTGTGGTATTGAACTTAAGTAGCGTGTCCTCCAATTCTGCTCTCTACCTGCAATGCTGAGTTGGCTACTCTGGGTCTTTTGCCTCCCTGTACAAGCCTTAGGGTCAGTTCGTCATTATCTACAAAACTCCTTGCTGGGACTTTGATCGCTATTGTATGGGGCAAGTAGATCAAGTTGGGAAGAACTGTCATCTAAATAATATTGTCTTTCTGTCCGTGTGAACATACAATGTCCATTTATTTAGTTTTCCATGATTGCTTTCATCAGAGTTTTGTAGTTTTCCTCATATAGATCTGGTATGTATTTTGTTTGATTTATATCAAAGTATTTATTTTGTAAGGTTGTTAATGTAAATTATATTGTGTTTTAAATTTCAAGTCCTACTTGTTCACTGTTGGTATAGAGGAAAGTGGTTAAACTGTATATTAACCTTGTACCCTATAGCCTTGCTATAACCGCTTGTTAGTTCAGGAGTATTTTTGTTGATTCTTTTGGATTTCCACATAGACAATCAGAACAATCACTTTTTAAACATTATACCCTACTTTGCTCCTAAGCGATCATCTACCTAGTGAGAGATTTTGTTGGGACAGAAGGATCTGAGGCAGGAAAAAGCCATCACCCCATGAAAAGTGCACAATAATTGTAACACATCCTAATTCAATATACTTAATGCGTCCTGTGAGCAAACACATCTTAGACCATTCTTTTTCCTGGAAGCACAGTGCACCCTGAACTGCTTTTTAGAGTAGAGGATGTATCCATGTTGGGGCTTGGTGGTCTCAGGTTGCCAGGTTGTGGAGTGCTGGGAGCTAAGACCTAGGCTCTGGGGAGCTGGGGGTGTCAGGGCTGGCCCAGATCTGTGTGAGGCAAAAGCCTGGTGTTCTAGGACTGCAGATTCAGAGGCAGCAGCCCCTTTCCACCCTGAGGCCTTTTCCAAGCAGTCAGTCCAGAGGCCAGGGTGGGTTCACTCCATGGCCTGCCAGACTGGTGCTAGGACCTTTTCTCTGTGTTTGACATAAAATAGTTTTCAAGCATGAAATAACCAAAAAACACGCCCCCTGTTCCCCCCAGATTACAAAAACATCACCTTTTGCAGTAGCTCTCTGTTGTTTGCACCTGGGGGTAGGGGAGGATCTTGGACTCACAACCCCTTGAGAGCCCTTTGGAGAACTACCCCTTCTCAAGCCAAGGGCTCCCAGCGGGGACTTGGGCCTGGCCAATCGCATAGCCCACTGGGTTGGCCCGTGTGATTGGTCCAGTAGTGGGCCAGGGACTCCAGCTGGTCCAGTGAGAGCCCTCCCTGGACTTCTGCTAGAAATGACAGGGGACTAGGCAGGCCGCCCTTTTTAGTGGCATTGCCAAAGATAGGAGGTCATCCTGGAGCTGGGATTGAGAGGGAGGCCCCTCGGGGAGGGCCTGGGGAGCCTGCTCAGGAATGAAGCCACCACAGAGGAGAGCACAGGCAAGAGGTGGAAGAAAAGCAGGCCTGGCACAATTGTCCAAGGCCCAGGGCCATGCCATTCTGGAAGGCAGCCATGCCCTGGCATTTTCAGTTACATGAGCCAGTAAATCCCCTTCTATGCTTAATCCAGTTTGAGCGTGTTTGTCACGTAAAAGGAAAGAGCCTAAACTGACATCCTCTAAGAACCATGCAGAGGGCCGTATCCAGCAGCCCTGGTCTGGAAAGACAAACTCCAGACTCTCAGGAAAAAGCGGGTCTATGCCCTTCCCTCTGTCTCCTATAACCCGAGCCACCTGCTCACTCCCTCCTCACTCCCCAGCATCATACTTGGGGCTGACCTGTAAATCCCTCTGAGCCCCATTACCTGCCTGCAGCCCTGCCTTGTGGTAGCGCTGAGCAGCAGCTACCCGGTGTGCAGCTGCTCGGTCGTCCATCTGTCCGTCTGTCTGCTCCAGGAGAATGTGAGTCCTGGGGGAGCTGGAGCTCAGTCTGGCCCTGCCCTGCAGGCTCTGGCATCCTGCCTGCCACTTGCCAGGTGCTCAGTGAACTGAATGGAAGCGGGAAGCAGCCCAATAGGAGACCGGATCACCTGGAAATCAGGACATGGCAGGCTTGGGACAGGGAAAGGGCAGTGAACTTGGAGTCCAAAAACACAGAAAGGCATCGTGCACTGCAACTACCCGGTCATCTGCTTGGGCCACCTTGAGCTCCAGCTGCCTCGCCCATGGCAGGAAGACCGTGAGCCGAGCCCAGCCCAGGGTGTGTCAGTGAAAGCTCTCAGAGCCCGGCATGTGGGGCCTCCCCTCATGCTCCACCCTCTATGTGTGCAGTCTCGTTTAATCCGCCCTGCTACTAGGTCAGGGGGGCTGCGTTATTACCCCCATTTTACAGATGAGGAAACCAAGGCACCACGGTTCAAGTCCCTTTCCTGATGCCACACAGCTGGTCCGTGGAGAGGGCTGCACTGGAGCCCAGATCTGCTGGCCCAGAGCCCTCGGCCTTTGCTCTTAGGCTCTGTTCCCTCCAAGGGCGCAGAGTCACCTTCAAACCTGTCCCAGGCTCCAAACCTCCCTGAGAGGAAGGGCTCCCACCCACTCGACTCAGCTGGTATTTGGTCCGGGGCTGTGTGCAAGGCCAGACCATTCTCAGTTTTGAGGTTTTCGTGTGTTAAAAAGTGAGGAAGCACCTTGGATGGTTTTTCTCAGTGGTTAGAGCGTCAGCCTGCAGACTGAAGGGTCCCGGCTTCAATTCCAGCCAAGGGCATGTACCTGGGTTGCAGGCTTGATCCCAGGCCCCAGTTGGGGCATGTGTGGGAGGCAACTAATTGATCTGTGTTTCTTACATCGATCTCTCTCCTCCTACCTTCCACTCTCTCTGAAAAGTGATGGAAAAAATATCCTCCAGTGAGGATTAAAAAGAAAAAGAAAAAGTGAGGAAGCACCAACATAAATTTGTAGCATTGCAGTGTGCTTAACGTATTAGATTTGACAAATGACACTCCTACGCACACTGTGCCGTTGAACTGTGCCGGGGTAATTAGCATCTTTCTTTACAAATTCGTGCCTAGGTCACTGGAAGCAGCACGGCCTGGTCAGGGGACACGCTTTCAAGCTGGGGAACGTGGCTCTTTCCCATCCTGTTCTCGAGACTCGTGCTAACAGCGTTTGCAGGGAAGGTCAAAGGCACGTATTTGAGGCCCTTGTCCTGGCGAAGGCAGATGTCTCGGGTGGGCTGCGCCCGCCTCAGTCAGGGTTTGGGAGGGGCACCCGAGGCAGCACCAAGGGCGAGTCTGACCCAGCACCCTCCCCGTGCTCACCCGCGTGGAGTTCCTTCCAGGGGGCGGCTTCCTGAGGATTTCCAGCCACCAGAAGGGGGCAGACTGTGACTTCCGAAGCCCGGACACAATGGGTCTGTGAGGAGGTGGCGGGAAGGGACGAAGGTGCCAGCCTGCCACTGTGACCAGGACCACCTCAGGGCAACCTGTGTCCTCATAAACTGTGTCTGGCTCCCCCAAAACTTCAGGTGTGGTCTGGCTCAGAAGACCCCGCCCGAACTCCATGTCTTGTATCAGGGCACCCAGCAGGGGCAGCTGGGTCAGGCTTGGGGGGGGCAGTCTCCCTGGGAGAGGGGCCTGGGGGCTCGTCCTGAGGCTGAAGAGCAGGCACATTGTCTTTTCCTGGATTGTGTATTTACTTGGGGTGGCTGGAGGGGCTGGTGAGGATTTTGGGTGGGTTTACGTTCCCCCATGTCATCCTTTGGCGTAGCTGCTGCTCTTCAGACGTCAGAAACCTCCAGAGCCACCACACTGCCCTGCGTGGAAGGCGCAGTGGCAAATCTCTAAATGTCCTGTGTATCGTGGCTCCAGGAGGGCAGTACTGGGAGGTGGGGGTGCCTCCCCTCCCACCCACCGGTGCCAGTGGTCAGCAGGATGCAGAGGGCTGGTAGTGTAGTAGGGGTTCCTTGTGGGCCTGCTTTCTAGCAGTTGCCAGCCTCCCAGACCTCAGTGCCTGCCCAAACCCAGTCCTTTGTGAATTCCCTGAGCCCAGCAGCCCTGGCTCTCAGATCACGCAAACAAAAAGAATTTTAAAGTGACACAAGCTGGACACACAGCCACAAGGGGGTGTCTGCTTAGATGATGGTGAGTGAGCTCCAGCCTGGGCCTTAGAAGAGTACTTGGTTTCCCCGGGTGAAGATGGGCTTCATAACAGAATTAAGAAATGCCCCACGGACCCAGACTCAACGGCTGAGCCAGGCCTCTGTGGCACCAGGGTTGTGGGGGAGGGCCAGGGGCTGATATTTTCCCATCTCCACTGCAGGGACCCAGGCTTGCCTTTGGACCATCTTGCATTGCTCTGCCTCTGCCTGGACCCTCCTCTACTGTGTGCAACCAACTCCTCTTCATCCTTCAAGTCAGCTTCTTCCAAGAAGCCTTCCCTGACTACCAGAATACTCAGCTCTGTGCTGTCACAAATCTCATCACCAGTTTGTGTCCCTACTGGTCACAGGCTAGCTTCTGAGCACCACAGCCCAGCTCAGTGAAGGGCGCATAGTAGGCGCTTAACAAATATATTACCTGAAAGCAGGCAGGAAGGGGCAATATGAGCTCTAAGGAGCTGCTCCTGCAAAGAGAGGTTCACTGAGGGTGGGGCTTGACTAAATCTAAGGGCACACATGTGGGCCTCTGAGCCGTACCTGAGGCCTCCCCACCTGCCCGAGACTTGCTCCTATTCCTCCCTGGAAACCTGCCTTCCTCACTGACCACAGATCTAGGGCCTCCCGCGAGAACTGAGCTGATCTGGCTCCTGCAAATTCCTGCACAGGGAGCTGCATGGTCATAGTCCAGGGCCCGCCTGGGAGCCCTGGGCTCTGCTTCTCGGGCCCCGCCCACTTTCCCCTCCGCAAACCTGCCCCTAAGCCCACCTGCCTGGGAAAGCGGAGGTCCCAGCCCCAACATTCCCCTAAACTCCCACCTCCAGCGTCTTTCTGGAGAGAAAAGTGTCCCTTCAGGGGAAGGCCCAGGTCCTCTCACCCAGCCAAGGCTCCGGTCCCTTGGTGAGGTCCCTGGACTTGGCATGTGGCAATGGTCCATTACCCAGTCCCCATTCAGACTGGCCCTTTGAGCCACCCATAAGTGCTCAGACTTGGGGACCCCTAGAGGAATAAACATAGTCTTGCTTCCCAAATTCCAAGCTCATCCCAGGAGTGCTCATTCTTTCTGCTCAGGAAAAACTTTTGAATAAATACATTTTAGTGGCTCATGGGAAGGGACTCAAGGGATCAAAGCAACTCTAAGCCAGTAAGAATGACAGGTCACCAGCAGAAGTTGTAACCACAGAACCAGCTCAACCTGGTCCTAGTTAGTGTGTGTCTAGTAAGACTGGAACCCAAATCTTACTAGGGATAAACCACTCACAGGTGACAATTGTGAGCCCTTAACTGCTCCCACCACAGAACCACAGGACCAGGACAGGACCGGAACTGGACCAGAACTGGACTAGAACCTGAGCTCAGGACCTTTTCAGAAGTGAAGGTCCCCTGTCCAGGAGGATCCAGTGCTGAATCCCCTTGAATCCTGCCGACTTCTGGACCAGGGAGACAGATTTGAGGCCTACCTCTTGTCTCCTGGCCAGATGACCTAGCAATAAAGCTTTTTTCTTTTCTCCAAAGCTGGTGCCGTAGTGTTGCTTCTATGCTCGTTGGGCAGTGAGCCTTTGCTGGGTAACAGGATGGGTGGCAGAGCCACCCTTTTGCTGTCTGCTCAGGGAGTCCTTTGGTGGCAGGGCACCCCTGGAGTGGCTGCCAAAGCTAACGGGGTGGTCACAGGACAGGGCAGCACAGCAGTGCCCAGGGAGATAGGAGGCCCTGCCCTGGCTCCACCAGCCTCTCTGTGATCCTGGACAAATCGTTCTATCAACATTGCAAATCAAATGGCCACAAGGGCCACATAAATGAGACCCTTGGGTCAAGTATGGAGAGCCCCAGCAGAAGTCCCACCTGAAGGGGTTGGCTACACCTTCTGACTGGTACCTGGCAGAAAAAGTGAGTTGCCAGACTGATGATCATTTTCAAAATTTTTAGAACTCTGGATTGTTATATAAAATTTCCCATTTTAAATGTTGGCTCAGTTAGAACAGACATATCAGCAAGGCAAACAAAATCTGTGAGCCGTATTTGAGAGGGCGGTCTCTGAATTAAGCTCTCGGAGGGTCCATCTGTTAAATGAGGGTGCTATTTCCTTCCTGGGGGCCACCCCAGCCCCTCCCAATGAATCAGCTCTGCTCCTAGGCCACATGACCCCTGACCACTGCTCACTGGACCAGGGATGGGCCACCTGACCCAGGGCAGGCAGCCAATCCCAGGCTGGCAACAACTTACCCAGTGACTTGGGGCACACAGCTGCCTTGAGTCACCCCATCTCCACTCTTAATACTCCAGGTCCTCCCAGGCCTGGCCCTTTTAGTCATTCAGACCCGATGGTACCTCTTGCTGGAGCCTTGTCTGGTCGCCCTGTTTAAGGTGCCCACAATGAGAGGACAGATATTTTTCTTCTCCACTCTGTTCTCTGATGTGCCCACAGTACCCAGAGTGGTGCCTGTCACATCACAGACCCTCACGAAATATTCATTGAAGGAACCAGTGAGTCCCACTAGGGCCCATTTCCCTTGTCACTCCACGAAGGAAGCCCCGTGCCCCAGATGACTTGTGCCAGCTTCAGCAACCAAAGGAAGCCAGCCCATCGCTGGCTGGCTGTGGCACGGAGCACAGTTGGTGCACGGGGACAGCACTGAGTGCAGATGCGGCTCCCAGCCGATGCGGCTCCCAGCAGCTGCTCAACACACGCTGGGGTTTCTCTTCTTTTAGGTCTTTTCTGTCTTCACTCGGCAGGGCTGTCTCCCCTGCGCGGATGTTTTAATGTGAGCGGTTCCGCAGCCTCAGCAGGCCAGTGGGAGCCCACTGTCATTTTGAAGCCCCCCGGGTGGTTCCGGCCCCCCAGGGTCGCAGCCTTCCTGGAACCCCGCGCCTGGGCCTGCTCCAGGCCACTCAGGGTGTCCAGAGATGGACGAGATAAGTATCATGCTGGAGCCTGCGACTGATAAAGAGATCGCTGAGCAGCCGGCTCATATTGCGTGTCATCCAAAAAGAAAATCAATTTTAAACATCAGATAAAATATGACAGGCGTTTTAAGAATGTATTTTACAAGCAATGCACTGCTAACAGGGCTGGTGGACTGGCTGAGAACTTGCCGCCGAGCCCTGTCAGGGGGTCTGACACGATGCTCTCAGGGCCTCCATGGTCTCGGCTCAGCATCAGCACCCCGATGCCCAGATTGGAGGGCGCCTGCAGGCCAGGCTGCCGGCAGCTGGGAAGCCGCCAGAGAGGGTCTTCCGCTGGAGGGAGCAGCGGACACTGGAAGCCCTTCGGATCGAGAGCCGGGAGCCTGGTCCTGGTCCAGGCCTGGAGGGACTCTTCCAGGGGACCGTGGGCCACTCTGCTTCTCTGGGCCTCAGCCATCTTTTTCTTTGAAATGGGAATTATCATACCTACCCACAGGGAGGGTTAAACTAGGTCGGAGGAGGGGTGGTTAAAACACTTTGAAAATGAATCTATTTATTTCAAACAGGGAAACCCTCCTGTGACAAAAACTTTCAAACAATGCAAAGGCCCTCTGGCAGGGAGTAAGTGTCCTTCCTGCCCCTGGACCCCACTCCTCTTCAGAGGCAGCCACAGGCACTGGGGAGCTTTGTCAAGCATGGAGCCTGTGGGGATGGAGAGAGAAACACAGGCTCTGTCTGCTCACAAGACCAGCTCCTCCGAAGCAGGCCCACAGCCCTGGGCGGTGGTGGTGGTGGGGGGGGGGGGCTCAGGCCCTGGAAAGCTGAGCCAGTGTCCTTTGGAGATGCTGATTACTGTGCTGGGGAAAGGGCCCACGCGATGGCTTCTGCCCTAGGCTGTTGGGGGAGGCAGTCTCCCCCAGCAACTGTCTCTCTGTTCTTTCAAATCCAGACTGTCCAGAGCCATTTGGTTCATCCCATGTAGGCACATACCTAAACCACACCAGGCTGATCATCAGAGTCAAGGTCACCGCAGCGTTCCCATCTAAGACGGTGGGTTGCCTAGGCCTCCTGTGAAGAGAGAACCCAGAAGGATCTCAGAGGATCCACATACTATCTTTAGTCTTTCTCTGTCCCTTCAGCCCATTCCTTGGCATTTAGAGTCTCCCCTTCTTCCCCCAGGTGGGGAATGGTGGGCGTGGTACTGAGCTTCATGTTTTGGAAGAGGGTACATAGCTAGGATTAGGTTCATCCGCATATAATCGAAAACCTCAAAATAATAGTGACTTCAAGAAGACTAAATTTATTTCTCTCTTGTAAAACGAGTCTAGATGTAGACAGCCCAGGGTGATGGGACAGCTCTACCACCATCACCGACCAGGCTCCTCGTTTTCTGATCCACCGACCTCGGCATGGGCTTCCATCCTCAAGGACACTGCTTGGTTCACAATGTCTGCCAGAGCACCAGCCATCACGACCAGGATCAGAGGAAGGTGAAAATGCAGAAGAGCAAAAATGGGCTCTTCTCAGCCATGCCAGTTCACTTTAAACACCCTTCCTGGAAGTCCTACCCAAGAGTTACTCACTTCTCATGGTCAGAACATAGTTCCTGGCCACAAAGAAAGCTGAGAAATGTGCCTTTTATGCTGGGGAACAATATGACCAACTAGAAACCAAGGTTTGATCATTTCAAAGAGAAAAGGAAGAATGAATGTTGGGCCATGTAAAGAGCAGCTTCTGCCACAAAGAGTGCAACCTACATCTTAGGTCAACACATATTTATTGGGCACCTAATGTATACCAGGCTGAGGGCTGGACTCTGGCCATGAGGAGATCAAGAAGATATATGGTCCTTTCTCTCAAGGAGCGAACAGTCTGGAGTGAATGGTGAACCACAGCTGAAATGGCTTCCAGAGTTAAAGATTGTTTCGGCAACAGAGTGTTTCAGTAGAAAAAGGTTGCCATTTGAGAGACTTAGCAGAATTCCCATTTGATCTGGAATTTTGGAGTCTCATGAAACACTTGAAGCTCTGGCAGCACCAGGCCTGCTGTGCACCCTCGTGGCAGCCATTGGCTGGAGAAGTGGCTGCCCCACTAGAAAGGCCGTTGTCCTGTTTGCCGCAGTCCCCACCAAGCTTTGTTGCCTCATAGCTTTCAAGATACCTGCATGATCAAGGCAGGCCCTTGAACTTGCAACCTCTGCTTGGAGAAGAGGACCCAGCGGGTCACTGGACAGGTTTCCGATGTCCCTGGGAAGACAGCAAGCTGACGCTGTGGAAGCCATGGTGGAAGTCAACTCCCTTGCACTTGTGTTTCTGGGGGTGGAAAAGGCTATGAAATGATAAAGCAAACCAAGCCCCATGCCTTCCAGAAACCCCAGGCTCTTCTCTAAGGGAGAGACCGAGGACGCGACAGTGCCCTTTTCCCGCTTCTCCTTTCTTGGGGAAGGCGGCTCCGGCACCTGGCAGCGGGGAGGGCTGGCAGAGGAGGCGCTTCTCTCTCCCCAAGAGAGCCCCTGTGCCAGGCTGGAGGGGGCCCTGCCCGCGGACTGGGCTCCCGCTTGGCTCATCTGGCCCAGAGGCTGCTCGTTAGTGCTCACGGCCTCCTTTGCGGGCTGTCCCGAACCTTTCTCGGAGCCCGGGCCTGGCGGGATCTTGCTGGAACCTCCCTCGGCCTCGCTTTGAGTGCCCGCCTGGCCGAGACACCCCGGAGCCGTGGGAGCTGCGGTGCGCTCTGGGTGGCCTCCCCCTGCCCAGCCCAAGGGCGTCTCGCAGCTATAAACTGAGTAAATTGAAAATGTTACTGAGGGTTGGAGATAAAAGAGAGAGCTGGGTGTCTCCATGAATAAAACATGATTGGGAGGCCATTTCTTGGAAAAATAGAGAGAATAAATTGTGGTGGATCAATTTTATCTAATTTCTTGGCCGAGCTTCTGACATGCAAATGAATGTGCTCATAATTTATGAGTGGGCTCCGGAGATCACCAGAGGGAGGGGGGCCGGGATCTCTGTGGAGAAAGGAGGGGCATGGCTAAGGATTGAGCCAAAGTCCGACAGGCTTTTCCTCCTGAGAACCTAAACGCTTAGAAACCCTCCCAGGAAAGGCGAAAGCCTGGCCGAGTACATTCTGGGGTCAAGGCCTGTCTTTGTGGCCAGTTCCTCTGGTCACTCACTCATCCCAACCACACCAGTGGCCAGCTGGCCAGGCCTGGCCACAGAGACCTGGTGAGGCCCCTGGGCCTTTGCTCAGCTGGTCCGTAGGCGGGTTTCCCTTTGCCCTTTGGTTTCCAGCCTGAATCTTCCCTGGTGGCCCCAGGAACCTCCAGAGCCATATGCTGCCCTCTTGCTTAGAGCAGGCCCGCTGGCCTGCTCCTACCTACAGACATGTTGTCTTTGGCCTGAGCAATGACTGCAAAGTGTTTGAATTGGGTGCCAACATTAAGAAATTGGGAGAATTGCCATGCACTCAGGATGTCTGGCTTCTACGGAACGATCAGAATATCTGGTTACACGGGCTTATGTTTTTGCTGGCTGGAATCAAGAAGTAACCACTGGCCCTTCAAGACAGGCTGCATACCCCAATTTGCCGCAGACACCCCTGCTCCCTGTTGCCTCTCCTAGTGCCATTTATTATTGGGTTTGCACTGTTGCTTTGCTTACACAGTCATGTGCTCCATAATGACAATTCATTCAAAAACAGACCACATATACAACAGTGGTCCCTCAAGATTATAACGGAGCTGACTTTCCTGTAGGACGCGGAAGGGTGTGTGGTCAGGAGGAATTCTTTTCTTCGACAGATGCAATGCCTGGGGCTTGGCAGCAGGTTCCCTCACTCACAGCACCTGGATGTCGAGTGCACAGGTTCCGGCCCCATCGGGCAGCCAGGCCCGGTTCAGCACAGAGGACCCTGTCCCCCAGCGCTGCTCAGGGCACCACAGCCCTCCCAGACCAGCTCCAGGTCTTCAGAGCACATCGCTGCCTGTTCTTTGTTGAGGGCCTAAGACCCTGAACGAGGACCCGGGTCCACAGGAGCGACCTCAGCAAGCATTAGGCAGCACTGCCACGTCACTAAGAGCCTTCTGTGGTCATGTGCAGCCAGCCGGTCCCTGCACTTTGGAAATATTTTCAGGATGTAATGATGTAAAGCAAAAGTAAGTTTTATTTCTTCCATCAATTCAATGCCAGAGAGAGCGCTTTGTGCCGGATGGGGTCATGGAACCAAAATCAAAATATTGAGCCCTCACCCAGCCGGCATGGCTCAGTGAACATCAACCCATGAGCCAGGGGGTCACAGTTCAATTCCCAGTCGGGGTACATGCCCGGGTTGCGGGCTCGATCCCCAGTCCAGGGTGTGCAGGAGGCAGCTGATCAATGACTCTCTCGTCATTGATGTTTCTATCTCTCTTTCCCTCTCCCTTCCTCTCTCTGAAATCAATAAACATATATTTTAAAAAAACACACCGAGCCCTCAGTTCTACACCCTCTCCAATGGTGAACACCCTCTTTTTTTATGAATACCACAAAGTTTCTGAATCTGACCACTGCTCCTGTAGACAATAGCCAAAACCACATTGTCCCCTATGTCCCTTTCTCTCTCCATCTTGGTTTCATATTCCTCTGTCCCTCAGGCCACCTTTCCCTCCTTCCTGACAGTCACTGTTGTGGTGACCTACACCTCACCCAGCCAGTTTCCTCGATATTTCCCATCAACCCAGCCCAGCCCACACCCCTGATCATGGAGCTTCCACGGTCTTTTGTGACCTGCTGGAAGGAAGCGGGGAGGGCTGGGACAGCATTTAGGGTCTATGGCACGCCGGGCATGCCCTGGGCCTCCGCACTCCCTCGCCACTCACTCCCTGACTCCCCAGAGCAGCCTCCAGCCCAGGCTCCCTTCACGGGGAGTGCCCTGTACAGGTGTGCTGCTTTTTAATCTTGTATAACGTAGTTTTCTGTGCCTTTTCCATGTCAGGTACTGTTGTTTTTGAGTCTCCAAGTGGATGAAAACAAGTAGAGGAATGCCCAAACGGGGTTTCAAAAACGGGTGTATTTAATATTTTTGCTTTGAATACACCAGCGCTTTACTACATCCCCAAAATATTCAGAACAGCCATGCTCTTCATAAGATAATCGCAGTGTTTAGAAACAACGGGCAAGTCTTGCGTCCTGCGAGGGTGGCCTAAGGGTGAATGGATGTCGTTCTAGGATGGACCTAGTCTTTTTAAAATTGATTTTTAGAGAGAGAGGAAGGGAGAGGGAGAGAGAGATAGAAACATCTCTCGGCTGCCTCCTGCATGCCCCCTACCAGGGATCAAGCCCGCAAGCTGGCCCTGTGCCAGATCGGAATTGAACCGGCAACCTTTCGGTGCATGGGACAATGCACAACCAACTGAGCCACAGTGGCCAGGGCTGGACCCAGTCTTCTTCTTCTTTTTAAAAAATGTACCTTTATTGTTGAAAGTATTACAGATGTCCCCTTTTCCCCCCATTGACCCCCTCCCTCCTTGGTCTTCTTTATTGATCCCTGCCAGAATGTCTCTGTGATTCCATGGCAGGCCCATTGGGGGACCCTTCAGAGCCTAAGCTTGTGGCCTTTTGTGGGTGGGAGGCAAAACTGCAGGGCTTTCCCGGACAGGCTGGGCCAGAATCCTTCTGAGCCTCAGGTTTCTGATCTAAGAAATGGGCACACTCCTTAGGGCTGAGGTGAGGATGACTGCATGAAGGGCTTAACACTCACTAAATGTTTGCTGCTTGGTTCATCCACAGAGCTGGCTCAAGCCCCAAAGCTCATCTCTGGGGAAAGTTTCAGAACTCTGCTAAAAGGACCTGTCCCTTGAAAGCAGAAATGGGATTTTCTTCCCAAATCCGTTCCTTGAGGGAAGTCTTCAAAGAGAATTCTTGTAATTTCCTGTTATAAAATTTTATGTGCAATTACAAACAATGAACTGTGAGCATTAATTGGGCAGACTTCGAGGTTTTCTGTTTTTAAAACATGGGCTATTTTAAAACCTCCCAGACCACAAGAAACTGGCCTGAGGAAATAAACTTGCAGAGGGTGGCTCAGGCGAATGTCACATCTGGAATTCTCCAGGAAAAGGAACAGTGGCTACTCTGTACCCCGCAGGGCGAGAGGGTCTGGTCCAGCAATAGGAGCCAAGAGGCTCCACAGTTCTCCCGGTTTGCATGGGGGTGGGGAGGGTGGCTTCTACCAATTCTGCCTGCCTGGCACATAGCAGGTCTATTTCCATCCATCCATCTACCCATCCATCCTTCCATTCGTCCATTCATCTACCCATCCATTCTTCCATCCATTCACCCACCCATCATCCATCCATCCATCCATCCATCCATCCATCCATCCATCCATCCATCCATCCCTTCATCTATCCATCTATCCAAACAATATTTGTTGAGTACCTACAATGGCTCAAACATGGGGCACAGAGCCGTGAACAAAACAGATAAAACTCCCTCCCCTGCTGGACCTGACATTTTAGCAAGGGAGACAAAGATAGTGAACACAAGTAAGAATGTAATACATTAGAAGGTAATAAGTTCTCTGGAGAAAAAGGAATTTGGGGTGGGGAATAAGACAGGAGGGAGAGGGTGGGAGCGGGGCTGCAGGATGAAGGGGGTGGTTGGAGCAGGCCTCCCTGAGAATGCGACATTCAGCAGAGACCTGAAGGCGGCTGGAAGCAAGTGGTGAGGGTGAACGGACAGAGGGAAAGAGCGTGTGCAAAGGCCCTGAGGGAGGCTGAAGAGGAAGGGGCGGCTATGCAGGCCTTGTTCTGCCTTGGAAGGACTGAATCTACTCCAACAGAAGTGGGAGCCATTGCAGGTTCCAAACAGAGGAGTGATGTGCACAGGCCTATTTATTTAAAGAAATGTGCTGGCTGTTGTGTCAAGGATAGAGCTGCTCTGCCCATTTTGGAAGCCATTGGCCATGTGTGGCCAACCGGTGCTTGAAATTGGGCTCATCTGAATTGGGACTTGCGGGCTGTATGTGTGCAAGCCAGATGTCAAAGACTTAACATGAAAGAAAGACGGTAAGCTATCTCATTAACTATTTAAAAAATATATATTTTTATTAATTTCAGAGAGAGGAGGGGAGAGGGAGAGCGAGATAGAAATATCAATGATGAGAGAGAGTCATTGATCAGCTGCCTCCTGCACTCCCCCTGTTGGGGACCGAGCCTGCAACCCGGGCATGTGCCCTGACCGGGAATTGAACCATGATCTCCTGGATCCTAGGTTGATGCTCAACTGCTGAACCACACCGGCCAGGCTCATTAACTATTTTAAAACACTGACTACCTGTCCAAATGAGGGTATTTTGGATATATTTGGTTAAAATATGTACTATTAAAGTACATTTTATCCATTCCTTTTTACTTTTTAAAGTGTGGCTACTGTGCGGGTTACGTGTTGTTGAGACAGCTCCAGCTCTTGGTGACACTGTGAATGACTGACGCCCACAACGTCCTGTCCTCGACAGCCCTGCTCGCCCCTGAGGACCCCTGCCTGTGGCTTCTTGTATGGAGCCAGCCCGTCTCTCCTGCTGCCTTCTACTTTCCCAGCACATCGCCTTTCCAAGGAACCCGGCCTTCTCACCGGTCCCCATGGGCCGGCTTCAGTTTTGCCTCCAGCGATGCCTCAGGCTTCTCCTGCTCTAGGACCCTCCTGTTCGTCTCTCCGGCGGTCCAGGGTGTCCGCACAGTGCCCCCAACACCATATTCCAGGTGAGCCCACTGCTCCTACCACCCTTCTGCACCGTCCCCCTTGCGCGTCGCACCCAGTGACTGAGGGCGGGTGCTCAGTCCCCGGCTCTCGCGACGCCTCTGTGCTCTGGGAGGTCGCCCCTCATTGTTCCAGCTTCTCCTGATTTCTTGGCTGCAGGCTCCTTGAATTGATTATGGGACCAACGTGAGCGAAATCTTAAACAATTTCAGTGTCTTCATTGTCTGTGTTAAAGTTGCGTGTTTCTTTTGTAGTCACGTGGTTGCTAGAAAGTGTAAAATTCCACACGTGGCTCATATTGGGCAGCACTGCTCTAGACAGTGCAGGCCAAGGGCGGATGCTGGGAGACAGGAGGCCACGGCCACAGGTGAGCGGTGGTGGCAGCCTGGCTGGGGGCAGAGAGGTGAGAAGTGGTGGCATTCTAGGTGCATCATGAAGCTGAGTTTTCGGCTGGGTCAAGGGGCGGTGCTTCACAGATGCGTGTGGAATGGTGTTTAGCATAGGCTCTGCCCCTGGAGCTGGGGTTGGGGTGCTGTGGAAAGGGAGATGGGGTCCAGAGAGTGAATTCATGGAGCTGTACATCAAAGATGGGGTCACTTGACTCTTTGTAAGCCATAGCAGTAAAAAAATTAAGCGAGATAATATACTTGAAATAAATGATATGAGTAAGTGGACCTCAGGACAGGAGCCACGGGGTCCAGGGTCTCTGCCTGCAGCCGCCCTCATCCAGTGAGACTCTCTGCTCCCCGAGCAAGCTCCAGCCTCCCTGACCTTGCCTCCCTAGGCTCCTGCATGGAGCCCCTCACCCCTACCCAGTCTTCCCTTCTTAGCATTTCTCACACTGCGACCTGGTGACTTGCTGGTGGCTCCTTGGCTGGGAGCTGCGTGTCGGTGGGCATGGCTCGCAGCACTGGCGCTGGGGCGCAGGCTGCGTGCAGCGGTGTTTGTTGAATGAATGAGCACCCGCTCGGTGGGGGAGAGGGAGGGAGGACTGAGACCATGTGCTGGGCTCTGCACCTTCCACTCTAACAGGGAGAATATGTACATTTCAGGCCTGCACGTCCAGGGGAGGGAGAGGCTGAGAGCCTTGTCACCAGACCCCAGACTGCAGGATGTATTAATGGCAATGCCAGTGGCAGCTACGCCTGGGCTCCACGCTCGCTCGTCATCTCAGGTCCCCCTACCCTGGAGGTGGGTACCTGGATTCCACCCGCCTTAGAAATGTGGGCCCGAGGCTCAGCGAGCTCTAGAGGTCACAGGGCATGGAGCAGAGTGGGATTCGTGCCCAGGTCTCATTCCAGAGCCCGAGCCCTTGGCCCTCACTCCTGATCAGTCTGGCTGAAGTAGGAGAAAGGAGGGAAGACAGCTCCTGCCCGCTCACCTGACGCATCCCTCCCTCCAAGGGCCGGGTCTTCAAAGTCCAGCCTTTAAATCAGGTTTCCTTCTTACACAAGATACAGGTCTGACTGGACCTCTGGGTGTTGCGCTAACCAGGCACTATGCAGAACCCGCTTCTACATGAAAGCAGGAGAGACAGCAGTCAGACCTGAGACAGCACTTCCAACTCCAGGGGAGACAACACTGTTCTGGGCAGGTTAGATGTGGTCGAGCCGGAAAGCAGGGCCTGGACCCGGGGAGAGCTGAAGTCTCTTGGGCCCAGAGTCTGATTCTCCATGAACTCCTGGCTCCTGGGGCCCAGTTCGGAAAGAGTGAGGCCAGCCAGGTAGCAGGCCTCTGAGACTGACTTCCCCGTGCTCCCCACATGGCAGGGGGCCCAGGAGGCCGAGGGCACACCTCGGGGAGAGAGCTTGGCAAACTTTTCCAAGCAACTTTTCAGTGGCCTGAGGACATGGCCTGCTGCTTCTCTGGGCTCTATCTCCCATGGGTGCTGGGCCCTGGGGAGGGGGCTGTATTGGAGCCTGGCAACTCCCAAGTGAACCACGTGCCCTCTCAGGGTCTCTTCCCAGGAGGGTCTCTGACCCCAGAGCCTCTGTTTCCAGTCCCTTCCCTCAGGGACCTGTCTCCTCCCAGGTTGGGGCCCAGGTTGCTGGGCAGAGGCCACCAAAGACCCTGGGGACCAAGAGAAGCCTGGAAAAAGCCCCAAGGACCTGGTGCTCCCAGGGCCCGGTTGCCAGGCCCCCCAACTCCGTGACTGGAGCTGAACTCCCTGAGCTCCTGGAGAGCAGGGCCTCCCTTGGGGCCGTGAGAGGCCTGGGTGGAGAAAGAAATATCTGAGTAGGTAAAGGTGGCATAAGGCCCAGGAGCAGGTGACAGGCTCCTACACACACCGGGCTACTTGGATTTCTAAACAGCGAAGGGAGCCCGTTCTCCTTGGGGGTCGCACATGGGAGGAGGCAGCTCCTTCCTCCCCCTCACCCACCTCCTCTCAGAGGCCGCACCGCATGGGGTTCAATCCCACGGTCATTCCTTCAGCACAGGTTTCTGAGCACCAGCTCTGTGCCAGGCATCTGCCAGGCGCTGGGACACGGTGCTGATGGGAGGGACAGGGTCTCTCATCTCAAGGAGCCAACTGACAGCAAGTAGATGAATAACAGGCCAATCAAATGTCTTTCCTAAGCGAAAGGGGCGTGGCATCAGAATACAGACTGATGGGACAGAAGGTGATGAGTGGGGCGGGGGTTGTGAAACAGGGCAGTCCCGGAGGGCTTCTCTGAGGAGGGGGCATTTCCGCTGAAGCCTGATGGATACACTAAGGCCCCACACAGGGGCAAAGGCCCCAAGGCAGGAAGTGACAGAGGAGTTCCAGGGACAGGAAGATGGCCAGTGTCAATGCATGGTGTTGGGGGCGTGAGAGGTGAGGTCAGCGGGGACAACATCATGCTGGGCCAGGTTGGCTGTAGGTGCAGGTTGACTTTTATTCTAATTATTATAGAAGCCGCTGGATGTTTTAGCGGAGGATCGATGTGATCAGCTCTGCCTGTGGAGAATCCTGTCCCAGGGGAACCTTGTTGGAGGAACTGGTACTTTCTGGGACCTCCTCTCAAGTAAACAACTTGCATGGGAACGCTTGTTCCAGCCTCTGGGCCTGGGGGAACACAAGCTAAGACACTGGAAAGCATTAAATTCAGCTAATTTTCCATGACTAGGAAACCCATTTTTTCTTTTTGCTTTCAATACAGCATTTGGGGGTGAGGCTGGGTGGGGGGACCAGAAACTGTGTCCCCTTCCAGAGATCTGTTTTCCAGAGGGGTTACCCCAACTGGATAGAGCTTCTCAAAGAAATGGAAACATTGTAATTAACATATGAAATCCTTACTTCTGATATTATTAAATTTGTTCCGCTTATACAGTGCAGAGCATATTGAAAAGGCAAATTAAAATGTTATGTGTTAATAAGCTTGGATTAAATTGGGCTTTGAGAAGCCGGGGAAGCGGAGCTGGTCCCACACGGACGCTGTGTAGGGTGTTTAAGGAGCCTTTTCCTCCCCTTGAAGCTGCCGCCACGGAAATTACTTGAGGAGACAGAGGATCTTAAGAGGAACCCCCAGTCTGAAAGCGTGGACTTGCGAGTGGGTTCCCGGCGAGCGTGTTTAGAGGTGGGCTTCCCTCCACAGGAGGAGCAAGGAGGCGGAAATTAAGAACGCTCTTGGGAGGAATGAAAAAGCCACACTCGCAGTAGAGTAGGCCCTGGGAGCCGGAGCCAGGAATGTGTCCCCCCCACGAGATCTTGGGGGCTGGGGCCCCAAGCTTGGAGGACCCGCATGGACAAGCTCAGTCCAGGACTGGCTTTGCTGGTCCTGGCCCTGGGAAGGATGTACTGTGGACACCCTCAGCCAGACCGATGTGGGCCAGAAGCCGGAACAGTGCTCTCCCGGCGAGGCGGCCCAGGCCCGCATCACATTCCATTTCCCGTGTCATCGGCAAGCTCAGCTCCTTCCTGCTGTCCCAACACTGCTCTCTCCCGGTCCCCTCCTGTCTCCTCACGGCTTCTCCTAGATCTCCCCTCGGTGCTCTCCTCCAGCCCAGCCCTTCACTCTCTTACTCTCCACTCTCTTCCTTTCTTGGATGACCTTTCCCACTCCAGAAGTTTCTTCCGTCACCTCCTCCTCTGCTGATGGGTGGTTCCAGGTCTCTCTCCTCCATTTATAACTTCCCCCAAAACTTTATGACCAGTGCAGAGGGGCCACTTTCACCCAGGACCCCCAAACTCAACATTCTTCAAATGGAGACTACCCTCCCCCCCCACAGTTCCCTACCTGGGCCTCATCCGTCCTGGTATCCAAGCTGGAAGGCAGGGAACCTTCCTGACGCTGTAGAGGTGCCTATGGCTCTGTGACAAATCAAGTCCCACCTGTCCTGTGGGTCAGGGATCTGGGAGTGGCTTAGCTGGGTGGTGCTGGATCAGGATCTCTCATGGGGTTGCTGTCAAGATGCTGGGCAGGACAGCAGTCCCCTGAAGGTTTGACTGGGGCTGGCGATGTGCTTCCAAGGTGGCTCGCTCACTGTGTGGACCACTCCAGAAGCTACCTGAGCGTCCTCAGGGCGTGGCAACTGGCTTCCCCCAGAGCGAATGATCTAAGAGAGACAGCAAGGAGAAATCTGTGATGCCTTTTACAACCGGGACATACATCATTATTTTTATCATATTTAATCCATTCAAACAAACCTCTAAGGACAGCCCACACTCAACAGGAGGGAATTAGCTTCAACCATTTGGAGGGAGGAATGTCAAAAGGTTATGGACATGTTTTAAATATATTTTAAAACATCACAGATTCTTCCCTGCCACGCCTCTCCTTTCTACCTCTGATCAGCTTTAAATCCCACTGATTAACAGGCATTTTTTAAAAAAAATTTTTGATTTTGAGAGAGAGAGAGATTGGTTTGTTGTTCCACTTATTTATGCATTCATTGGCTGATTCTTGTATGTGGCCTGACTGGAGATCAAACCCGCAACCTTGTCCGATCTGGATGTCGCTCTAACCAACTGAGCTATTCAGCTAGGGCCTAACATGCATTTTTTTTTTTTTTTAAATTATGTTCCCTGGCCGGTGTGGCTCAGCAGATGAGCATCGACCTTGGATCCAGGAGATCGAGGTTTGAGTCCTGGTCAGGGCACATGCCTGGGTTTCGGCTGGATCCCCAGTCGGGGGCATGCAGGAGGCAGCCATTCAATGACTCTCTCATCATTGATGTTTCTATCTCTCCCTCTCCCTTCCTTTCTTTGAAATCAATAAAGACATATTTAAAAAAAAATTATGTTATACAGGTTCACCGCAAACAATTTAGAAAGTAGGGATAAACACTTCTAATCCTACCACCTGAATAATTGCTATTTGCTATTTGGGGCACTTCCATCCAGGCTGGGAAGGAGTGGTGTTGCTCAAACCCAGTGAGTGCTGAAGGGGTGGGTGGAAGAGGGGCAGCCTAGAGCTGTGGCTTTAAATCCAGGGGTGCAGCCACTGCCAGAACCAAAGAGAGGCAAGGAGGGAGCCAGAGAACTAAATACCCTGGCCTCTCTCTTGTCCCACCTTCTGATCTCCTCTGGTGCCTCCATTGGCTGAGCCACAGGAAATCAGAGGGCAGGGGAGCTCTGGGGTGCCCTCTGCTGTAGTCAAACCAGGATTTAGAGGGAGTGAAAGGTGAGGAGTACAGGTAGAGGGGGCAAATGGAGAGTCAACAGCACAGTAAATGAGTCCATTTTAAACAGAATGGGTTATAGTTTTATGTGGTTTTGAATTCTTTTTGTTTTAAATTTAAAATTATATATTGCAAGAATTTTTCCAAATCCCTAAATGTTCTTCAAATTCAAGATATTTAATGGCTGTAGAAGATTCCAAGGACTGACAGTTCCTGACTTCCCCTTGAGCCCCTCTCCTCTCCTCCCCATTGTGACCCAACTTGCTGACTCGTTGCTTCCTCTGGGACTGTACCTCCTGCCATCCATTCTCTACAGTCTCCCAAGGGACCCTTTGGTGACACAGATCTGCTCATGTTATTTTCCTGCTTAAGGCCCCTCGGTGGCTTCCCACTGTTCTTAGACGAACCCCCAGACTCTTCAGTGTGCCCGACAAGGGCCTTCGAGCTCTGGCATCTCCTCCACATGCAGCCCCAGCCCCTCCCCACAGGCATCCCAGGATCCAGCAAAGCCCGTGTCTGCTGATGGGAGGCAGTGAGTCTGTTAGTGCCTGGGTACTGGCAGCAGGCTGCCTGAATCCAAAACTCTCAGCTCTCCTACTTGCCACCTCTTTGACTTTGCACATGTTTCCCCAGCTGGAAAACGGGGATTGATATGCCTTAGCCGGGGAAAGGGGACTTGTAAGTTAACACCTGAAGAGGGTCTAGAATGGTCCTTGGAGCAGCTTAAGCGCTCAGTATGTCTGTAAGGTGTTATCATCTAAAACATGGCTTCCCAATATGTTGATGTTTGGGGTTTGACTCCCCTGAGGGCAGGGCCTTCCCAGGCTGACACACAGACCACCGCTTGCTTCCAGGGGGTGGGGGCACCTACCTCTTCCACGTGCCGGGTGGCTTCCTCTTAAAATGGTTTGGAGGAAGCTGTGTGCAATCAGGATGAGCACGGGACTGGGAGCTGGGAGACCTGGCTTCTTCTCAGGCCCAGTTCTGTCCCTTGAACATGACCTGTGGGTATCTGGACAAACCTCTGCCCCCTCTGACACCAGTTTCCCCGTCTGTGTAATGAGCGAGGTCCGAAAAGGAACATAGGCCAGTGTGGTGAAGCTGGGGCTTGTGCCAGGCCTACAGCCGGCTCTGCCTGCTGTCCCTCTGCTCCAGGCAGCTGTCATAGGCTGCCTCGTGTAAACGCATCCTATGTTGTCTGATTCTCCTACTGTTGAGGAAAAAGTCAGAAATTAGGATTTTGGTGTGAAATTTTCTGATTTTTACATGCTAGCAGTGAATTTGAAATTTTATAAAACACTTTAGGGGGCCAAAGAAAACATGCCCCTGAGCCAGACTGGGCCCATAGACCCCTCTTGCTAGCTTTGGACAGGAAGATCTCTGACATTTAGTGCTGTGCTTCTTACTTGGGCTACAAGCCAGAATCGTCTGGGGGTTAGAAAGCAGCTGACCCCTGCTCCTCCCAGAGATGCTGATTTAAGGTCTGGGTGTGGGGCCTCCTCGCGAACTGCGAGGCACTAGACGGAGGGCTGCATCCTGGCTCTGCCCTGGATGGGCTGGGTGACCTGGGTAAGTTACATCACATCCCTGAGCCTCATCTTAGCGATCTGACCAATGGGGCTTCGGGCAGTATGGGGAGGATTCACTTATGTAAAGGGCTTGGCACAGAAATGCTGTTTGGTGGATTAAGGGGCAGCGTGGGCGGTGGGGTGGGGGGAAGCAATTGGTAGCTGCTTTTGACTTAGTAGCTTGACTCTGGTCTTGGAAAAACAAGTGCATCTGCTTTCAAGACTGAGTGATGGAAAGTCACCCAGGGTTGGAGGTTGGGGGACTTGGGTCCTGGCTCTACCTCTGGCCAGCTGTGGAGTCTGGGAGGAGGTTCCCTGAGCTCAGCATCACGTACTTTCTTTAGCAGTGTATTGGCCAAGGCCCTCTTTTCATTTCAAATGCCAAAAATTCACCCCAGTCTTCTTTGGGGTGGGATATGGACTGACTCAACTCAAAGCTTCCACGCGTATGGAGGGCTGAGGTTCCCCAAGGAGTCCTCAGAGAGTAAGGTTAACTGGTGCATTTGACTGACGAGAAAACTGAGGCTCAGACACAGGCTGGGGGAGCAGAGCTGGTTTTGGAACCCAGCACCCAAGCTATCTACGTCCCAAGATTAGAGTGGGAGACACCTCCAGGGGCAGGGCAGACAGGGCCAACCCAGGGTTAGGTCAGGGTGTGGGACTCAACTCAGACTCTCTCTACCAAACTCTAGTCAGGTTCTCCTGAGCTCTTTTTCAACTGGGTTTTAGACTTTTGTGTTCGTCTAAAAAAGGCCCAGACTCCAACTACAGGGACTCACATTCAAAAAAATGTAAAGTCTGCTGGCCAGTGAGGGCCCAGGGTCCCCGGTTTGTGAGCCCTGCAGCCGGGTGAGCTTCTCCTGTGCCTCTGACCCTAGGGAGACTCCAGGAGCCCAAGGGCCTGTGGAGTAGTCACCTGACACCAGGTGCAGGAGCCAGCGCCTTGTGCATGGTCCCGGTGTCCCCAGCCTGGCCCAGAGAGACAGGACCAGGTCTCCACCCTGGGGCCTCCGCCGCCCCACTGGCCCCTGGGATCAGGCCCCGCCTCCCTCCCACCTCGCGGTCCTCCCCGCGTCCCAGCAGCGGGGGCGGTGCCTCAGCAGGGGGCCGGGACCTCCGACCTCTCTGCACCCCAGGGGCCCTGGCCCCCAGCCTGCTCTCGGGCTTGGGCGCTCCCCTCCCCCTCTCCCCCTTTCCCCTCCCTCTCCCCTCCCCCTCTCCCCGCCCCCGTGCAGCGGCTTCCCCCTCCTCCCTCCCCAGCGGCTCTGGGATTCCTGGGGGACCCCAGTCCCCGGGCTCCTCCCCGCACCGCTCTACGAAAGCCCCCGCGGGGTGCGCCGCCCACGCGTGGATGCGCGGGGCGCGGGCCGTCGTGGCCGTGCGTCCGGCCGCGGCTGGGGTGTTCAGCGCGCACACGTGTGTGATTGTGCGTCCAGCTGCGCTTACACGCCCGTCGGTGTATAATTTTTTGTGCACACACTCGTGACGCTTGGGGAAACTTTTCCGCAAACCCGGGCTGGCAGTTTAAACACAAGGAGGCTTTGTTTAATGCCAGAAGCATTTCCCGCCCTGGGGCCCAGAGGCTCACCTGCTTCCTTCCCTGCAGCCCTGGAGGCGGAGGCTGCGGCGGCGGGCGCGGGCTGCGGTTCCTTCGCTCTGAGGAATGAAGATGTTTTTTCTGCTGCCCACCCCGCCCCACTTTGCTGCTTAGCTCTCCCCCTAAAGCCTTTCTGGGGCCCCAGAGCTCCCCAGCCTGTGTCTCCCCGGGGCTGTTGAACCCTGACTCTGACCCCCTCAAATATCGGGGCGAGTGAAAGTGATGCCAACATCACTCTGGCTGCGGAGTTCAGGTTGAAAGGCGGCCAGCATGCGGTGGAGGCTGGGCAGCAGCGTGGCTGCAGGGCACCGGGCGGGGGAGGGGGCAAAGCACAGACACCGAGCGCCGGGAGGCAAAGCCAGGGCCTTCGGGGAGGGCCCCTGCACGGGGCAGCAAAGCCAGGGCCTTCAGGGGCGGGCCCCTCCGCGGGGCAGCAAAGCCAGGGCCTTCAGGGGCGGGCCCCTCCGCGGGGCAGCAAAGCCAGGGCCTTCGGGGGCGGGCCCCTCCGCGGGGCAGCAAAGCCAGGGCCTTCAGGGGCGGGCCCCTCCGCGGGGCAGCAAAGCCAGGGCCTTCGGGGGCGGGCCCCTCCGCGGGGCAGCAAAGCCAGGGCCTTCAGGGGCGGGCCCCCGCAAGGGGCAGCAAAGCCAGGGCCTTCAGGGGCGGGCCCCCGCAAGGGGCAGCAAAGCCAGGGCCTTCAGGGGCGGGCCCCTCCGCGGGGCAGCAAAGCCAGGGCCTTCGGGGCGGGCCCCTCCGCGCGGCAGCACCTGTCTCCTGGGAGCCCTTGGAGTCTGGTTCATTCAGTGCAGGTTCAGCCGCTAGCCCTGTCCCGCCCGCAGGAGGTACTGAGCAGAGAGCACACCTGCGTATTAGTTTGTTGGGTTTTTGCAGAGGAGGTATAGAATAGTGGGGGAGAGCAGACCCTTTGGGTTCTGGATTCAAATCCTGACCCCGCAATTGCGTAAGTCATCCTTCTTTCTGTGTGTCTCTTTCCTTCTCTGGAAAGTGGAGCCTACAGTGGTGGGTTATTATGAAGATAAAATGAGTTAGTTTACAGAAGCCCTGGAACAGCCCTGGCACATGTATGCGCTGTGTATGTTTACTATCCAGACAGGGGTTGGCACTGTCTGTTTTCATATGGCCCTTGAGCTGAGAATGGTTTATACATTTTAAATGGTTGGGGTGGGGACAAAAGAAGACTAATATTTCAAAATGCATGAACATTATATGAAGTTCAGATTTCAGTGTCCATAAATAAAATTTTATTGATACATAGGCCTACCCATTCATTTACATATTGTCTATGGCTGCTTTTCCATAAGGCAGAGTAAGTAATTGCAACAATGTCAGCTCCAGGAGTGCAGGGCTTTTGCCTGTGGGCTCATTACTGTACCCCCAGCACCTGGAAGAGCACCTGGAACAGAATAGATGCCCAGTCAATTGCATGAATGAGTTTGGCCCCTGGCAATGGTGAGGCTTGGTATGGAGGTCCCTGGTGATTTAAGCAGATATTCCTTTGGCGATCAGAAGAGGGAGTCTGTCCCCTCCCCCTAGGGAAAAACAGCTGCCCACTTTAGCCTTCCATCAGGTTAGGCGCTCCCAGGGATCAAGTCTACTCCTTTCTCTCCAGCCAAACCCCATGAGTAGCCCCTGCAGGAGAGCAATTTAGGAGGGCTGCATCTCTTCCCTCCCACTCTGGCCCACTCACAGCAGGAAGGAATTTGAGAATAGCTTCCTGAGGAGAAGAACCTGACCTTCCTGGGCCAGGTGCTCCATGGCAAAGGAGTGTGGGGATGGACCTTCCTCTCCTGGGGGAAAACGAAGAGAGGAGGCAGAGGAGGTAAAAGGCTCACCGGGAGGACTTAAGATGAGAATGCACTGGGCTTTGCCAAAGGCCTCTTCAAAGGTCCTGGTGAAAGGTTCCTGTGACAGTCAGCTCAGAGAAATTCCAGCCTTCCTAGGTGAGTGAACCTGGGGGCTGCATCACGGAGACTCCTGGGGTTGGCAGAGGCTCCTTCCTCTACCCAGTGTCTCCTGAAGTCCTGCTGTGTGTCTGGCTGCTGGTGCTGCCAGGATAAGATACAGCCCCTCCCTCCCAGGTGGAGTTCACAGTATTTTGTAGCATAAATAATTATGATGCATTGAGATCAGCCCATAGTCAAAGGGCCCCCAAATGGGCTGAGGAACAACCAGACATTTTGCAGAAGAGGAGCCTCAAACAGCCAAAAACACACGAAAAGGAACTCAATACGACTCCTGTCCAGAAAAATGCAAATTAGAGCCACGCGAAATGCCCTTTTCTGCCCATCAGATTGGCAAAATAAATATGGGCGAGGCTTATCTCCCTCCCAAGTCGGAGATGTCCTCCTGTGTTGGGGGTTGATTTCAGTTTCTGCACCTTGCCTGAAGCAGAGTGCGGATGTACTGATGTTAGATGGATAGACGTTTAGATAGACATAGGTAGGCAGCTATCAAGATGGTATCTGGGAACCACAGACAATTTTATCAGGCAGCAAGTCTGCGTGGAGGGATATCCCCCCACAAATCTCCATCAACTGCCACATTCTTTTGTTTTCATTTTGAATGATGAAAGATTTCAAATAAGCCGAAAATAATACAGCATATACCCAGATACCCCAACACATGTTAAAATGTCACCACGTTTGCTGGGCTTTCCCTGATATGGACAACTGATGTTTTCTTGACCTTATCCCAATGTGGCTTCAAGTCGAATCTCCTAGGTCCCCTCAACCCTCTCCAACTGGACCTAAGCCCCTCCTATTTAAAAGGGGCCCCCACAAGTCACCAGCGGGGCAGCACAAGCCTCTGGTGCTCGGGCTTCAGGAGGAAGCCCCAGGCGTCCTGGCAGGAATGGGGATCACCAGCAGTAAGAACGACCCCTGGCCCCTGGGAAGGGCCTGTGAACAGGCAGTGGAGGGAGGAAGGGCCCCACTTTACAGGGGGTCAACCTGAAGCTCAAGAAGTGACTGCTCAAGACCAAAAACTATGTCCTCTGTTTTTCTTCCCTGGCCCTGGCTCCCTGTTAACCCTGCTGCTTGCCTTGCAACAGTGGGTGCAGAAAGGAAGGGGTACCTTAGAGGGAGGCGCCTGGGAGACCAAAGTTCCTGGAGATAGGGAAGGGGCGATGCTGTGCCCAACCTCCAGGGGAGAGAGCTGCAGGGCCTGGGCTAGTCGGCTGCCCTGCCCTCTCTACTAGACCTCAGGGTTCATCCGGGTATGTGCGAGCTAAGAGCCAGTGATGACGGGTGCCCTCGGATGACAGGCAGCAGGCCAAGCAGGCCAGTATCTCTAAGCATGCTGGAGGGTCCCCTGCATGGTGGACAGTGGCTCTTGTAGCTACCAGCATATCCTCATTTCACAGATGAGGAAACAGAGGCACAGAGAAATGAAATAACTTGCTGGGAGGCAGGGGAGCTGAGAGTACAAAGCAGACCATCCAGCAACCTCAGGTTATTGAGGCTCCTTGCCTCCCCACACCCCCAACTCCCGACATTTCTTTGCTACCTGGTATCTGGGAGCCTTGGCTTCAAGAGCCAGCTCTGCCATTAGCTGGCAGTGTGACCTTGGGCAAGTGTATTTCTCCCTATGCATTAGTTTCCCCATCTTTCCAGCCAAGTGGTTGGATTAGCTTATCTCCTAGGGCCCTTGCCGGTCTAAAGCCCTGAGTCCTGCCGCTATTATGGGGGGGGGGGGCTGATTTTCCATTTTCTACTCTTGACAAACAGGCTCTCCAGGAGTCCTTGGCTCAGCCGGGGGATGGCGGCTCTCTCCGAGGGCCAGGAGGTTTGGAGTGCTGGCAGAAACTCCCCGAATCCTCCCCTCACTCCCACTGTGGCCTTGGCTCTGGGCAGGGGCTCTGGGGCCTCTCCCAGTGGGTGCCAGAGGCCAGACCGCCTTTGTCTGCCACAGGAGGCCAGCCAGGCGGCTGTGGCTGCAATGGGCCCCTGCCCAGGCCCAGGAGATGTTTTTTTTTTTCCCTGTGTGTTGCAGCTGGGACCGTTTATAATAGGAAGAAAAAAGAGAATGACCAGGCCAGCCGGCTGGAAAAGAAAGAGACTTAAAAAGAAAAGGGCTAGGCTGTTCTCCTCCCGTGGAGGCTTTGGTTAAGCAGAAAGTTTCAGTTCCTTTCTAAAGGCGTTTGGGCTTTTGAAGTCCCCTGCGGGAGCTCCCTCTGGCCCCCAGGAAGCCAGGCCCTGGCATGCCCCAATGTACATGACCAGGGTGGGGCCAGGCACTCCGAGGAGGCAGCAGCAGGCCCTGGCAAGTACTGTGCCAGGATGGGTCCACTGAGGTCCGAGCCTGGGCCCCTCTGCTCTCAGCCCAAGCCCCACCACCTCTCTTGGTGGCCTTTCCCCCGAATTTCCTCTGCTCCCTCTGGCTTTGACCGCTGGCCTGGTGCTGGTTGGGCCAGAGGGTAGGAGTCAACCCAGATCTACTCCTTCATTTAATCAGAGAACCAGAGAGATTTCATAAATGGGGAGACGGAGGCAGAGAAGGGGCTTGTTGGAGGCCTCCCAGGGAGCCTCAGTTTATTGATGGCCATCGTGTGTGCTTTGCCTATAAATATTAACAATAGCTGACATATATTAAGCATTTACAGTATGGAAGGACCCAGTTAATGGACCCAGGGAATTGGCAGATAAAAAAAGATGAATGTATCCTCTTGGGAAACTGCCTTCCCAGCTCTGTCCTGTCCCTTCAGCATCAGGGGTGGAGAACCTTTTTTCTGCCAAGGGCCATTTGGATATTTATAGCATCATTCGCGGGCCATACAAAATTATCAACTTAAAAATTAGCCATAAAAAAGCTCCTAGATTTATTGAATTTCAAGTCCTGCCTGCGGTTGCCTTGGCAGGGCCAGAGCAAATGATTTCTCGGTCAGTATACAGCATGGGGGCCGGATGTTCCCCAGCCCTGCCTTAGCTAGCTCTGGTCCTTGTAAAGGAGAGCTCCTCCTTGTCAGCCCATCCCTCAGTGGGGCCACCCCCACCCCCACCCCTGAAGGACCACCATCAGAACGTAACATTTACCAAGCACCTGCCACGTGCAAAGTGCTGTGTGCCAGGCATATGACAGCATTGCTCATTTTATGCCTTCTCCGTGCCGTCGAGGCAGGTTAACAGTGACATGAGCTTATTGCTCACAGTCATCCTTATCTGCTGGCGTTACTCTCATTTTATAAAGGGGGTTGCTTTGCCCTGGGGTTCAAATCCAGGCCTGTCTTTTTCCACCACGTCAGCGTCTGTGCTATGTGGTGGCCCTGTCTGTCTAGAGCCTGCCTCTTGCTTCTCTAGTCACCACAATTTGCTGGCATGAAGTAGTCACCCTGGCGTGACGGGGGTACCTAGGCAAATCCAAGGCTCTGCCCTGAAATAGCTTCGACCTAGCTGGGTGGGCAAAGATTTTTACCCATTGGCCTCTGTCGTCCACCAGAAACCCTTTAAATGAAAAAAGTGCTGATTGCACAGGTGTATCGGGCACATCCTCTGTCTGCTGCGCGATTGGGGTGCTCTCCCAGTGCCACCACTAGAATCCGAGCACCTGAGGGCACTGGGGATGTCATGGGGAGCAGGGTGGCCAAAGGCCTTGTGACCAGTGTTGGCATGTGCCCCTGCCTGGTGTGATCACTCACAGTTCAAGCTTAGAACATGGGGCACCCATCACGTTCATTACAGTGGTTATGTTTTGGGGAGTCAAAAGCTATACACAGATTTTGGACTTCATGGAGTGTTGGCACCTCTAACCCCTGTGTTGTTCAGGAGTCAACTTTATACTCCTGTTTTTTTCTTTTAAAGTGAATCACAGACATTGCAAAAGAAGCATTTGAAGAGAACAAAGCAACAAGCGACCCAGAGTCAGGTGGCCCTGGCTGTGTGTCTCACGCCAGGGCAGCTAGAGGTGGCCTGGGCGGAGGTGCCTGGGGCCAGGAGCTTCGAGCTTTCAGAGGGTGTGAGTCCACTGGGACCCTCCTGCCAAGTTGGTTTCTTTGCTGCCTTGTGGGTGTTCCCTGCAAAGACTGCTGACACTAGAAGACTTCAATAATTATAATAATGATGATAAAATAGAAATGGCTTTCCCAGCTGAGCAGAAACTGGAGAAGACAAGGAGGTTCCCACACCCTCCTTATTGTTTTTGGCCCTAAATTCACACAGCCCCAGGGAGACGGATGTCTGGGCCCACTGCTGGCCTCTTTGAGTTGTGGCCATGGTGGGGGGGCACTGGGGACCCTTGGGGAATTTCATCTGCAGGGATCTCCCTCTCTGAACACCAGGCTGAGAAGTAAGAGCAGCGAGAGGGACTCTTCTGTCGCTTGAGTCTGTTCTGCAGCTCCAGGAGTTTCCAGACAAAGCTCTGTGAGAGGAACCCTCAATGCTGCAACAACTGGTGTGGGGCAGGGAGGACCTAGCTGGTGGGTAGCTGCTGGTTCATAATCAAGGTGCCAGGCCATCTCCTGACAGGTTCAACAAGAGGGCATGGCCATTGCTTCCTTCATCCCCCTGGGACAGGCGCCTGAGGAAACCTGGGCTCCACAGATAGATGGATCATTAAAATACAAGGGAACATCAACGGAAGGAGGGACTTGTCAGGGCAAGGAGAGAATATGCAGTTGGGAGATTGGCATAGCTCTCCTGAAATATAGTTGACCTTGATGGGTGGGGAGGTGAGAGACAGGGGGGGATGAAAGTGAAGGCCTGACAGCCCTCAGGCCTCGTGGCCTTTGTCTGGGCCAGGCAGGCAGCATGGACTAACATGAAGTCCTAGACAGCCCCATGAGGTCCATGCTCTCTGTATCGCCCTTTTGCAGATAAGAAAATGGTGGTACAGAGAGTCCCATGCTCGAGGCTTTCTCCAGCTTGGCCACGAGGGGAGCTGGATTGGAAGATGGATCACATTGGCCCTGAAGCCTGGCTGTGATTGTCCCACTTGGCCCTTGGCTCAGAGCTGTGACAACTTCCCCTCGGGATTACCCAGCTCCCGTCTACCTCAGGCCCTTTACACACGCTGTTCTCTCTGCCAGGAACCCTGACTCCCTCCTTCTCCTCCGGGCTTCAGCCAGACCACCGCGGAGACCCTCGTTTCTTGGCCTCATTTACACTGTACTTTTCCTTCTTAGGATTGCTTCAAACTGTAATTAAATAATTATTTACGTGGCCATTTATTAAAAGTCAGCCTCCCCACGAGAGGAAAAGCCCCAGCAGGGAGGGCCTGGGGTCCTTGTTCATTACTTTACCCTCAGTTCTGGCACACAGTAGGCACACAATCAATAAATAAGTTGAATAAACAAATGAATAGAGGAATGAACTTCTTTACTGGGGGAAGGCTGGGGGGTTAATCTTCCCTTCCCAGGATGACCGATGCAAGATTTCCCTGTGAGAGAGCGTCTTTCAAGTCATAAAACGGTAAAGAGAAGTCACAAATTTAGATTGTATATATCTGAGTGTCACTTAAAGTGAGTGTGTGTGTACGTGTGCATGGGTGTGTGGATGCTGAGAAGGCCGTCATTTGGTCACTTGTAGAAAGCACCCCTTGACCTGCCCTGGGGACTCTTCAGGGATACGTTTCCAGGCCACAAAAGGAACCCTATTTTATTTCACTTTATTGTCGTACCTTGTTTTTGTCACCCACAGCCATCCTGCTCTGGGTGACACCTGCTTCTTTTTGAAACTCAAGGAAGAAGACTCGCTGGCCGTGTCCAGGCTACATCATCAGGACCAAGCAAAACTGGGTGGGGAAAGGCAGCACCTTGGGCAGGAGGTGCCCCCTCTTCCCGTGAAGCTATGACTTGGAAGGAAGATGTGGTTCATGGGAGCATGGTCTTATTTGCTTTCGAAAACAGCTTGTCATTTCTCTTGCATTTATGCTGAAGAAGAGGCCGTGGGGCCCTTCTCACATGGAAGGGGCCCAGCCCCCTGGGTGCCCTGCTGCAAGCAGGCACCTGGGGTATAAGATGCCACCTGAAAAATGACCTTTTTCTGGTCTCAGGTCACCAGGCTGGTGAGAAGCAAGGCCCAGGAGGCAGGGCAGTTTGCCCTGCCCTCAGCCAGTGCCCCCTGAGACCCTTTCAAGTAGGAGCTACAGGCTTTTTGCTGCTCTGGAATTTTTCTTAAAATAGCTTTTTTTTTTTTTTTTTTTTCCTGGAAGGAGTTAAAAATGAAGCAAGCTTCAGAGAAAGCTGAGGGGGAGGCTGGGACCAGGTCGAGCTCCCTCTGCACCCGGACTGCCACTGAGCTGGGAGACAGCAGCCAGGTCCTGGAGGGAGGGGCGGGGAGGGGTGAGCGAACCCCTGCGACTGCTACCAAGAAGGGGTTCAGAAAACTTTGTGCCCTTCTCCAGGACCCCCAGCCTTTGTGGATTGGTTTGGGGTAGGCTGTCCCCCCCTCCTGTTACCCTCACCTCTGGCCGCTGGGCCTTCTACAGTTCCTTGTGGGTGGGAAAAGGGCAGCGCTGCGGGTCTCCCTGCCCGGTAACCCCTCCTTCCCTCCGCAACACCCCTTCCCCGCCGAGCTCCTTCTGTCCGCCTCCTCTCTCCAGGCTCCGGGCTGGGCGTGACCCGAGGGCCCCGGTCCCCTGGGGGTCTGGGCGGGCCAGCGGGGGCTCTTCGCCGCCCCTCGTCCAAGGAGAGCACCCGCGGCGAGGGCACCGCGGAGCCAGGCCCGTCGCCCCTCCCCAGCGAGTGCCAGCTGCCGCCCGTCGGCCCCTCCGCGGGCCCCGGTCCCGGGGTGGGGAGCTGCAGAGTCGGCCCCGCCCTCCCGGCTCCCGCCGGGCGCCTCGGGGCCTCTGCCCTCGCGGCGGCCCGTGGCGCCGGGTCTCCGCCGAACCCCGCCATCCCCGAGCTGCGGGAGGCGGCTCCCGCTCCCTGCGCGCAGCCCAGGCGGTGGACGCTCTCGGGCGCCAGAGCGGGGGGGCGGTGACCCGGGGGTGACAGCGTACTTGGGGAGGGGTGGGCCCTCAGGGCCCGGGTCCCAGCTAGGGGACATCTCTGTCCTGGCCCTGGCCTCTCCGGGGGATGCCCCCCCCTCTGCCTTCCGGTGTCAAGGTGTCCGGCTCGGCGTCGCGTTTCGCCTGTCCCCAGACTGCCCCCGAGACCGCCCCGAGAGCCCCAGCTCGTGCTCCCCGCCCTCCTCCCCCAGGCCTTTCCCGGCACGCGCCCCTAGCGCGGAGACTCGGGGTGGCAGCTCCCCCAGCGATCAGCTCAGCCTCGGCCCAGGGTCCCCCGGCTCAGAGGGGAGCAGGGCCGGCGGGCGGGCGAGGGAACGGCGGGCGCCGCTGCCGGGTCTGCCGGGCGCGGCTCTCGGCGGGCAGCGGGCTTTTCCGTGAAAGGTTGCCCTGGGTAACTAGTCTCCGAGGGGACACAGCCCTCCCCTCTCCAAGTGGCAACTTATCGATCCGCGAGATTGATAACCCCCAGCGCCGCGCCGCGCCGCGCCCGGCTTGGCTCCCTCAGCTCGGGGGCGAGCCGACCCAAGGTGGCGCCACTCGCCCGGGAGGGGGTCGACGTCCGGGCCAACCCCCTACCCTGGGTCTGGCCGCCGGCAGCTGGTGGGGGAGGGGAGGCTGCAAAGGACCGGTTTGGGGGAGCTTTCTGGGGACTACTTTTCCTAAGGCCGAGCCTTCCCTGGGTGACCCGATATCTAAGCCTCAACTGGCCTAGAGCTGCAGGGTCGCGAGGCGCCCCCTGGTGGCTGGGGCAAAACTTTGTGTAGAGTAGGAGCGGTTTCTTTCGTCAACCGCGGAGGGAGGCAGTGCCACACGCAGGTTTTGGAGCTAAAATAGTCCTTTATAATCTTAAGAAGTGCGCAACCAGACGTGGGACCCTACAAATGCAGGTTTGGGGGCAACGGCCTTAGCCCAGTGGCTTGAGTCTGTGGATATAGAGCCCCAAAGGTCTTCAGACACTGACCCATGAGCAAAATGGAAGAGCGAAAAGCCAGGTCCAGTGATAACTTGTTCATGGGACATAATTTGCGGAGGTGGCAATCTGAGGCAATTCACCCCTGTTCGCTCCCCCCCCCCCCCCACTTTTCGCAGTTTGTGATGCTGATGTATCCGGGAGAGTTTGACAGCACGCGTGGGCCCCGTGCCTGTTTCCTCCCCCCGCCCCCGCTGCCGCCAGGGCGCGAGTCAGCGCTCCGCGCGCCGGTGCGGTGTCCGCGCCCGCGCCCGCGCCGTGTCTGCCGCCGCTGCCGCCGCGGTCCGGGTTTTGCGGGCGGCCGGAGCTGTATTTCCAGCGCTGTCCATCGCTCGGTGCTGTTGGCCCTCTCTCCGTCTGATCCGAGCCGGAGCAGTGCGGGGCGCCCCACGGGATCAGAGCGCTCCCCCGCCGGGACTCCGCTCCTCACATCCTCCTGCTGGGACCCGGCTACATTTCCAGCCAAGCCTGGCTTTATTATGTGTCTCTGCAGTGCAGCCCCAGCAGCCGGATCGGGAGGAGGAGAGCCAGCGACCACAAAGAAGACAGGAGCGCGAGGGAGGCTGGCGGGCGGGCCGGCGCCGGCTGGAGCGCGGAGGAGCCGGGGCGCAGCCGCCGCCGCCGCTGCCCGGGAGGACGGGAGCCCGGCCGCTCGCTCGTCGTCCTCCCCCGCCGCCGCCGCCGCCGCCGCGGCCGCCGCCTTCCCCGAGCCCCTGGCCCATGGAGGCAGCTAGCGGGGCCGGCGACTTGGCACCGGCCTGGGGATCGGCTGCGCGCCGCGCGCTCAACACCGCAGCCCGAGGGCAGGCAGCGGCGGCCCGGCGCACGGGCTGAGCGATGCCCCGGGCACGGGTGCGCCTGCCCGCCACCGCCTGAGCGCCCCCGCGCGCCCCTTCCTCCTCCGGGGGGTCGGCGCCGGACCGAGCCTAGAGCCAGAGAAGGGGGCGTGAGCCAGGGCCCCCCGAGCTGCGGCTTCTGAGCCACTGCGGCCGTTTAGAGCCCCCCAAGCAGGCTGAGTTGAGGGGCCCCCTCCCCCCATCTATCATAATCTCCAAACCAGGGGTTTGGGCATTTTTTAGCCGTTAATATTTATTATTTTTTTTGTGCGGCAGGGAATAATTCGGAGGCTTTTTTACCCCCCGGGGGGTACTGAGCTTCTGTGCTCCCGACCGCCTCCCGGTCTCCTCCCCCCCCCCCCGAGACCCCCTCGACTCCAGCCCCGTCCCCCCTCCTCAGATGGGTTCATTGTGAGCTCCGCACCGGGCTGCGTGGCCGGACGCCTGCAAACTTTGCACAAAAATCCGGCGAGGGGAGGAGGAGAAGGAGGAGGAGGGCGAGGGTGGCGGTGGGGTGGGGAGGGAGGGAGGGGGCCGCAGGGGCCGGGGGCCGGCGGGGGGTGGGGAGGAGGAGGGGGGCGGCTTTTTTTTTTTTTTTTTTTTTGCATAACTCGGCTCGGCCGAGTGGCCTCCGGACTCCCCGCGCCGCTGGGACCGCCGCTGGGACCGCGAGCCCCCGGCTGCCGCATTGCAACAGGCAGGGCCCAGGCGCGCCCCCCGGGCCTCCCCCCGCTCCCGAGCGGCCTTGGCCAGCCCGGGCCGCCCCCCCCAGGGAGGCCGCCCCGGACCTGCGATCCGCTCCCCGCAGCCGCCGACCCGGCTGCAAAAAAAAAAGTTTCCGAGAGGCAGGCGGAGGAGAAGGGGGAGAAGGGCAGCCCGGAGCGGCGGGGGGCGGCGGGGGGAGCCGGCCGCGAAGGGCGACGGAGCGCCGGGAGCCCCGGACATGTCCAGGCGGAAGCAGGCGAAGCCGCGCTCGGTGAAAGGTGAGCGAGCGGGCGGGAGGGAGCGAGCGGGAGGAGGGACCGGCGAGCGGGCGGGCGGCCGGGGACCCGCGCGAGCGAGCGGGAGGAGGCGGCGGCGGAGGAGGAGGCGGAGGCGGAGGCGGGGGAGGAGGCAGCCGGGAGCGGGAGGCGGAGGCGGCGGCGGGGGCACGGCGCGGACACCCGCCCTGCCCGACCCTCTCCAGCGCGGCGCCGCCGCCTGCGGGGACCCGGGCCTGGGCGCCGCCGAGGGGCCCTCGCCGCTTCCTGCGCGCCGGCCCCGGGCCCGCGTGGCCAATCAAGGGGTGCGGGCCCGACTTGGCGGGGATTGCGAATCTCGGCGGCGGCGGGCGGGCCGGCGGGAGGAAGGAAGAGGCGGCGAGGCCGGACGCCCGGCAGGCCGGCGGCCCCGAGGCCGCTATCTCCGGGCCCCGGGCCTCGCCGCCTCTCATCGCCCCCCGCCGTGTGGCCCCGGGACGCCGAGGGCGGCGGGCGCTGCTTGCGCGCGGCCGGGCTGCCGTGTGTCCCCCGGCCACGCAGCGCACCGGGCTCGGGCCCCCGCACTTCCTGCCTCTTCCCCAAGGCCGACCGGGCCGGGAGCCTCGGCCAGGAGTTCATTGTCTCCGCTCCGCTGGCGGGACGCGGGCCCCCGGGGAGTTCAGCGACCGCTGTGTGCGCCCCTCCGTGGAGGGCGCCAGGACTCGGCTTCGCGCACCCGCACCCGCACCCCTAGACACCCAGGCCAGCCTCCAGTGAGGGTCCCGGGAGTGCACACGTTTGGGAGGACACACACACACACACACACACACACTCTCTCACACACACACACACTCACTCACACACACCCCTTCGTCTTCTTCCTTTGCTTTCTGTTTCCACCGGGGTCCCCCAGCTCGAGTGGGCCCCTGGAGAGCATAGGCCCCGGGGAGAGGCCATGCTCGACTGAGCGGCTCCCTGCCCTTCTGGCCTCACCGCTGGCCTCTCCAGGCTTCGCCCGCTGCTTTGTCCCCTTTGCAGCACCTCTGGTGGGTGCTCGGCTACCCTGGAAGACGGTAGAGGAGGGAGGGTGGTAGCAGCTCAGTCTCTGGAGCCAAAAGCCCCGAGGCCCTTGTCTGCTCGCGAACTCCCCTGATGACCTCTGGCCCCAGCCAGTTCTGCTCTGAAAAGTTCATTTCCTGGAGGCCTGCAGCGGGTGCTGGGGCCCAGCTCCCTCCCTGCCAGCCTGGCTCCGGCTGGAATGGCTGGGACTGAATCAGGCAGCCACGGTCCCAGACACCCGCCTAAAGTCCCAGGAGATTCCTGGTACCCCGCTCAGCAGAGACCCTCCCTGTCACCTCAGAAGCAGACCAGCTCAGTCCAAACTCTGGGCCACCGCCTGCCGACTTTCCTCTCTCATTGAGAGAAGTTGCTCTGGGTCCCCTGTCCTGGTAGGCATCCCAATCCGGGACAGCCAGGCCCGCTCCACAGAGCTGGGGGTACAAGGAAACCAGAAGAGAGACCCCAAAAAGAGGACAGGAAGATGGTAGATGTTTGTTTTAGCTGAATAGAAGGGCTCTGTGGTTTGAAATACTTGATTTCTTTTTCTCTGGCTCACTGCTCAGGATTTCAAGTGCCACTTATGGCGGCCCAGAAGGAAATGTAGAATCTGAATCTCTGGTTGGGCAAACAGTTTCATTTAACTTGGGCAGTGGATTTTGAGTTAAACCTTTGTATAGGTGCAGGTTTTTCATAAAGGAAGATACCGAGCTTACCTACTTCTAGCATCTGTCCATGGCTCCCAGCCTCCTTGTTTTGTTCTATTTTTCAATTTTTAGTTATTGAGAGAGAGGGAGGAGGGGAGAGAAACACTGATTTGTTGTTCTGCTTAGTTATGCATCACTGGTTGATTCTTGTATGTGCCCTGACTGGGGATCGAACCGGAACCTTGGCCTCTCCTGCCAAGGCTCTAACCATTGAGCTACCAGGTCAGGGCCCCAACCTCCTTATTTTAGAAGGAGAAACACCAAAAGCAGAGGCAGAGCTATTTTCAGTGAACAGAGGGGTGGGTGGTTCGGAGTTGCCCGAACTTAATTCTAAAACCACTCTGTGTATCTCTGAGGAATGGGTCTTCATCCTTTCATGACATGCACCTCGACATGACTTTAAATGAGTGACTCTCTAAGTGTACACATGTGGATGCGTAGCAGACAGTTAAGCTAATTGACGGGGGAAGACAGCAGAGTGGGAACAAGACCAGTGCAGTCATTTTTGAGAAGTGTTGTAAGTAGCAAGGACACAGCGCCTCTCTGCACTTGGAGTCTGAGCTCCTGTTTCTCCCTGTGGTTCTTTGCATTTTCCTAAAGCAGTTACAACCCTTGCTTCTCACCATTTCGCTTTTTATTCAGTTTACTGGGTGAATAGGGTAGAGACCTGGTCACTTATCAAGGGAGGAATTAAGAGTGAAGATAATTTGAATAGATAAGAGTTGCCGCAGGTGAAGGATTTATTGCTTTTCAAGAACTGTGCCCCCCCCCCCCCAAGCAATATTCAACAGTGTGTGCCTGAGTGTGGACAGCTCCACACCAGGCATTTAAAACGACAGGTCTTCACCTTTAAAGATGCTTGAAGGTGCTTCTTAAGGAACAGTGGTGCCTTTTAAATTTTGTTTTATTTTCTTTCGCCTGCACTGCTGTGTGTCAGGGCTAAGGTAGAGGCATTGTGGACTTCCCTAGCCCGCACATTCTGTGCTTGACTGAAAGTCGCTCGACTGTAATTTGTAATTGATCTCGGAAATGTGAAAGCCCATAGCAGGGAGGAAAGACAGAAATATAACAATTTCTAATGGATGCTCAGAAAGTGTGATTTGAAAGCACAGGCATTGCTGCTTTGAAAATCAAACAGGCTTCCAGGCGGCCAGGTGGGTTCACTTCCCACTCAAGGACGCAACCTCCCTTCTGGAGTGGGGTCACTTGTCCCCTGGGATGTTGGTCCTTTTTTGGAAAACCCAGCTCCCAGCGAGGACACCCAGCAAATAGGGAAGGGAGCCAGGGCATTAGGGCAGGGGGGAGAATAGCCTTATTGGTTTTCAAAAGCCTTGTGATTTTTAAAAAAACACCCCCAAACCATGCATGTTACAAAAGTCACATTTTTTGAGCGATTTTCCCTCCCGACACCATTCTCCCCTTTTTTGTTTCCAGGTGGTGTGGTGTGGCAGGGCGACGATTTGTTCCCTTCAGTAATTTTGGCCTCATTCTGGGTGCTGGTTCTCATCACAGCTCGCTGTTATTTCGGCTGATAATAAATGTCAGATTGTTGGCTAACTGGTCTCCCTTCACCCACACTTCCTCCTCAGAGCCACGAAACGGCCTCTTCATTTATATGGAAAATTAATACATCTTTTTCCCAACCTCAGCTTTGAACTTTTGAATAATTTGTAATACTGTCAATTTTCTCCATCCAGCACCAGCCTGTTACTTATAGTTTCTTAATATTAATTAGCAGTGAGGCTGTGTCCACGCATTCCCAGCCCCAACATCCAAAATTACCCCCAGTGCCTTCTCTGTGCCCCCCTCCCCTTCTCAGTACCCCTCCTGCCTGCCTGTAGCTCCTCAAAAGTCCATCTTAGAAATTTGGTGGTCTAGGGACTTGGGAACAGTGTAGCTCTCTGCTGCTCGTGTTTCCATGGAAATAATTGAGATGTAATAAATAGAGGCGTTCTGAGGTTACAGGTTTCTTGATTCAGCTGAGACCACATACAAGTGTAAATTGTTGAGATTTGTTTGGCTAAATGTACATGATCTTGTAGGAAGGGCAAAACAGGTCCTTTATAGGTTCTTTGGCTTTCCATGCAGATTGGGGCAGCTGACATTCCTAATATTTAATCACCTCCCAATCAAGTCACCCATTCCCAGCTTTAGAAGGGCCTGTCTCACCCTCAAAAACATCCTTTTTGTCCAGTAATTGCCTTGGATTCTTACACCTGTTTCCTTGCAAAAACTCAATCAGAGATACAATGAAGATAACCATGTGCCTCTGCCAGGAGGACCCTGCTAAACGTTTAACCATAAGGTGCCTAGCGTGCATTAATAAGGAAAGGGGCAAACTGTCGGTGACTTTACAGTCGTCAAGTCACCGAGTGGAACCCGTGAGCCCTGGCGCTGTGTGGCACGCCACAGCGTGTGCGCGGAGTAGGAGGAGGGGGAACTGAGGAGGAAACCGGAGTGCGGCGTCTGAGCACCGCGTTCTAGCTGGGGATGAATGAAAGGCTGGGGATCTGGTTCAGTCTAATAGAAAGTTGCAATAATTGCTGTATCGGTAGCCAACTCTTAAGCTGGTGGCTGTGGAATTCTTCCCCTGATGTAGGATTTAATAGTCTGGCAATTAGATGCATTGATTTCTCTTAACTGTTCATTTGGATGTGTAAACGCAAGAAGCCTGCCACTGAGGCTGGCCGTGCACACGGGCTGCCTGGCTCTTGGAAAAAGGCTGACATAGGTGGTGGTGATGAGAGAACAGGACTCCTCCAGGCAGAGTTGGGCCAGTTCCCTCTTCTTTTAAAATTTCTGCCCATTTTGCAGTGAAATGAACAGCACCTCTTGTTCAGATACTGTTTAAAAATGAACAACAGTGTCCAGCCTGAAGAGAAAAACATCCTTTTCTGCTGCAGGTGCTTGTAGAGTAACATCTCTGCATTTGAGTGACTGGCCTCCCTGCATATTTTTGGCAGATGGTTTGTTAGGGACCAGAGGGAAAAGTCACAAAACGCCTTGGCTCTGAGTTCCAGAGGGACCCCCTGGCTGGAAATGGAGAGTTTTCTCCCCAACTTCTCCTCAACAATAGTCTTTGACTTGGTGCCACCTAGCCCAGTGGCTCTGTCCAGCCCCGAGACGTGTGGGCCAGGGCCTGTTGGAGCCCTCGGCACTGGCGGCCGCCGCGACCTCAGTGGCTGGGAGAGCGTGTGGATGAGCAGCACCAGGTTCTTACCGGCGGGCACCCAAACCCGTGCTGATGGGAGCAAGCAGAGGGTGGCCAGCCCTCCAGGTGGCCCGCTGTTTTGTTTTTTTTTACCAAGGTGGACGGGTGGGCTTAGTTAACTCTTTGTTTAGATAAGGTGAAGATGGATCTACCCTTTCCCACACCTTGTCCGTGGTCCACTAGTGTTTTTAAAAAATATTATCTTCATGTCTTGAAAACATTTGCACTAGATAGCAGGGCTCCTTTCTTATGTGTGGGTCTAGGGTAATCACAATAGAAGGATACCTTGGAAACTGTTGGGGGGCTCTTCATTACTGTGGGTAGCCTGGGAAAACCTCGATACACCTTGATTGGTGAATTTTACAATTTCTGCAAATTCCCGTCAGCTTGCAAGGGCATTTTTGTACATAAACATATTAGTGGGCAATCAGAGTAGTTTTGCACCCAAAATGGACTAATTAAGCCTGGATCGGTTATGTCCCGATTGAAGTTTTTGGGGCTGGCCTCTCAGATCCCTTGGCTGACTGGGGAGAGGTAGAGTGGAGTGGAGTCAGGGAAATGCTGATGGAAACTTTGGATTCACAGCTTACCTGCCAGGATCGGTAGCAGCCAACGATTGGGGTTGTACACTCAGTAAATAAAAATACTTTACCTCTTTCAAGGAGTGCCAATTAGCTGATTGCTCTGTGCGGCTGTCTTTAAGGAGAGCGCAGTTTTACCTATCTTCTTGTACAAAGGTTTGATTTTTAATGTCTTGTGAAAAGGCTTCTCTTTGTCTTGATTGATGTCAGGAATAAAAGCATGATGGTAATATCCCTTTGAAAGCTATTGTATTGTCAGCCTGGCTGACAGCGGAGGGCCTCCCAGCGTTATAGATTAGTGCTGTGAAAACACTGACATTCTCTTTGTTACGTTGCTGTTGTTCTACTGGCGAAGTCAATTACACAATGTGAGCTCAGTTACCGGCTGCCTAGGAAGTAGCAACGTCTCTCACGCTCTTCGTAAAGATATAATTTTCCTTTGCCGTTGTTGTTTTGTTTTCTTTCTTTCTTTTTCTTGGCCTTCCTTTCTCTGGTGTCCCCCCACCTCACCCCCGCGTTAGCTAGGCAAACACACTCTTGGTTTCAGTTGTGACAAGTCCAGTTCAGAGATTGCCTCGTCATTACCTCCGAAGTCTTCTGCTCCTTCACATTTCAGTGGCTTCTTGTTGATACAGTGACTACAGCAGCCAAGATACATAAAAACCCATCAAATGAGATTACAGTGTTGATAAGCTCTTATCGAATGTGCTGTTCTCTGGATTTGGGGTCCTTGGGGTCGTCAAATTCAGAGTTTTAAAAAATTTCCTCTACATTCTGACCTGGGGCTAAACCAGGTTCTTGGGTGGATGAGACCCCTGCAAAGAGCTTTTGGTTGTAGAACATTTATAAGCATCCTAATTTCAGAGCCGGGGCTGTTGAGTTTAGGATTTAGAATCCTGGATGGCGTTGTGCAGGGGAGAAGGGATCTCACAAGAGAACCATGCAGTCCATCCTTCCATTGCGGATGGCAAACGTGCGTCATAAGGCGATTCAAGTGCGCCTTTATTGGGTGCCCTTGGACTCAGGAGTGATCTGCATGCACAGTGTGTGAAATCCTGCTCCTGCGAGAGGCAAACCTTCAAGGCCCAAGGCTGAAAGTGGTCAGGGTGGATGTCTGCCTTCCTTGCTTCATCCCTGCCTTCTCCAGAAAGACAAAAGCTTAAAATTCCCAAGTTCTCTGAACCTGGCTGCCCAAGAGGACGACAGAACTCGGGGCCAGGGGACCCCTGCCACCCACTCCAGGTGACAGAGACCTATAAGGAGACTTCGTCAGAGGACACTAACCTTGGGCCCCCAAACTTGTTATTACGAACCACCAGACAAGAGCCTGTGCTCACCAGCAATTTGTCAGGACTAATTTTGTTTTTCTCCAATAATTGAAAATTAATGTCTTGAAGTGAAAGCAGATGTTTGTGTCATCTTCTGAATTGGGATATAAAATGGGGCTCTGTGGATGGGCTCACTTGTTTAGCAGCAATTTCTCTCCCGCAGCCAAGGGGTGATGGGGCCGACGGCACTGCAGGCCCAGGGCTTCGGGATGAGAGAGAGAGAATGGTACCCTCAGCCTGTCTAAGGGGAGTGTGCCCAGCCCTGGGAAGGAAGGCCTGGTGGGAGCATTCCTTTTGGAGGGAGAGCATGTAAATAAACACATTTCCCTGGGCTATGGAACTTGGAGGGTGCACTGTTTGGAATCCTTACTCTCCCAAGAAGTATTTTCTGAGATAATTCAAGGTATTGTGCTGGAAAAGGTGAGGGAGCCTTGATTTGGGGAGAGAGTGGATTTGACCAGACCACTGGGTCCTCAGCTGGGTGTTCCCCACCTTCCCCTGCAGTAAAGCTATTTAAAATTGCCGATTCCTGGGTCCACATCCTACAGATGAGCACCCAGCTGGTCTGGGGAGGGGCCCAGAACTATTCATTTCTTTCCCGTTTTAAAAACTGAGATAAGATATAGGTAACATCAAATTTACCATCTTAGCCATTTTTAAGTGTCCAGTTCAGTGACATTAAGTATGTTCACATTGTTTGCAACCCTCAACACCACAAACTTCCATTTTTAGTCAGCACCCAGGTGGTGGTGGGTTGGGGGTCTCAGCCCCCCACCCTCCCAGGAGGCCATCCAATTCAAGGGTCTGTTATTCTGGGTAGAACTGAGAAACAGAAGCTGAGGTGAAGAAAGGACTTTCCCAAGAGCTGGTGCTGTTTTCCTGGCTCTTGTGTGAGCACTGAGACTGGTGCCCAAAGCTAGGACAGAGATTAAGATTCCATCAGGCCCCGTGGGCTCAGGGCAGGGCAAGAGGGGTGCTCAGAAACTGCTGAGTGATCAGGTGACCGTTCTCAAGATTAGAACATTCGTTCTCTCAAATGTCCTTGGGGACATCATTCCCTGGAGACTGAGACTGCCTGGGTGTGAGCTTGCCTAGTGACCTTGGTAGGGCAGATCCCCCGGTGGCCCCCACACTTGCCCACCAAGACCCATGTGGCCCCTGACTCACCCAGCCCTGCCTCTGCAGGCCGATTTGTCTGTGATGGGGAAAGGTGAGGGACAGATGTTCCAGAATGGCCACTTAGTTGCCTTGATTTCCAGTCTGAGAGCACCCACCGCCTCTGGTCCACAGGTCTGGGTACCGCAGGCTCCTGTGCTGTTCTCCTTGGAGTTGCCAGGCACCTTTTCTCCCCTGGTTTTCTCTGTAATTGAAATTTGCCCTTTCGTTACCTAGGCATGAATTCTTTTTTGCAGCGTTGTCATTCCCTATCCTGCTGTGAGGTTTATCTCTTCTGTTGATCCTAATTAAATAAAACATACTGTTCACCTAACTCCTGTTGCACTGAATTTTACCTGCCTGAAGGCAGTGATGGCCATCTGGGCTTGGTTAGGGAACAGGGCATGGCTGGAAAGGGGGGCTGGGAGGTAGTGGCTGCCACATCCAGGCCGGGTGTACCCCCTTGGCCTGGGGGCTGCAAGACCCTGTGGCCAAGCAACATATAGCCTATTTCTGGTTCCTGAAGCAGAGATTCGGCTTTGTCCCTAGCCTCCTGGGGCTGCAGAGCTGAACTTGGGGAGAGGAAAGACAATCACCAGCTCCGGAGAGTCCCCAGGGAGAGGGTGAGGGAGGAGAGTGGGCTCCCAGGGGCCTGAGAAGGATGGAAAGAGGGGGCAGGCTCCTGGCACCTGGGGTGGAGGTTGCAGAGAGCTTGGGGATCTATGGGGAGCAGTGAGCAAGCAGTGCACACATTCCCAGTGCCCAGGACAGCTCTGCAGATGCCCTGTGCCCTCAGGAAGAGACTGGCCTACCAGGGTCCTGGCACGCATGTGGGGAAGACTCAGACCTTTACTTTTTGTTTTTGAACTTCTCGGAAGCCTGAAAATCCTGGTTCCGAAAGGGAACTTGGAGGTCACTTCCTAGCCTGGACTGGCACACTTTCGCTGTCAGGGAGCTCACTACCTCTGTAGCGCATCTGTGTCTGTAGCTGGAATTTCCCGTGTTCTTCTTTCCATTAAGCTGCATTCTGCCTCCTCTAACTCAGGTGCGTTGGTCCTGGTTCTGTCTCCTGGGGCCACAGGAAGTAACTCAAATCCCCAGGCCCGAGCAGCCCTGTGGAGAGCTGGCAGAGCTTGCAGCCTACCCTGCTTGCCCAGGGGAAGGATTTCTCTGTATGGGATGCGGCCGGCCTGGTGGGCTTCCAGGACCCCATGCTCACTTGTAGATGGCCTGGACCTGGGCTTCTGGGTCGTTGTGTATCAAAAGGATTTTTTTGAGTAAATGAGTAAATGTGTAAACTGTTGAGGGGATAAATGAATGGACAAGTGGCTTCGTGAGCAGTGAACAAATGACTGATTAGTGAGTAAATGAGTCCTAAGTGAATGAGTGAGTGAATGAATGTTTGGTTGGGCTGGCAGGCAACACAGATTGTCTTTAAGGCCTGAGCGAGCAGGATTTGGGCTCCCTGCTTGCATCTGTGATGGTCCCTCCTCACCCCCTGCACCTCCCTTCAGGTGTTCAGGAGGTGAGAGCTGCCCCACCTCATGCCTCTCTGGGCAGATGGCTGTGAGTGTAGCTACTGTTCATTAAAGTCTTAGTGCCAATCATTGTGCTGGGTTGTAAAACATTGTTTTTAAATGATAAAAGCAATATGAGGTTTTTGTACTAATTTAAATAAAACAGAACTTTTAATTGAATAAACTCCCTCCACCCCCACCCCACCGTCCTGCCCCATTGCTGAGGGGGCTTCAGACATAGTTGACCCTGCTCAGTGTTGGCCAGGGCTCTATGGTCCTGCCTAAGTGGCCTTCAGGACCTTCCTCGTTCTTCAGGGATGGTTGACCCTGAATGGCAGGAGGAGTTAGGGATGGGGTCAGAAGTATGCAGGAAGGAAGAAGTGGGATGTCTTTGCAGGGGACACTGCCAATAAGATAAAACTCAGCATGAGAAAGAAAGACCCCCTTAGCGCTGAAGGTCAGAGTGAAGATTGATTTCTCTTGGATGGGAGGGTTGCAGTTTGCAGGAAACGTGCTCTGTGATCTTGGGCATGACAGCCCTCTTGGTGGGCCTCAGTTTCCCTGTCTGTGAAGTGGGTTGGAACTGCTTGGATTAGCTACTTGTCTTAGATGGTTTAGGATTTTAGTTCCTGGAACATAAGAAGGGGAAGACAGAGGATGCTTTAGCGTTGACATAATACAGGCTAGAAAGATGTTAGGTCTTTTCAAGTTACTTGTTAAAGTGACAGTTCACAGAGTGAGAGGTCTTAAGAGGCAGCTCCGGGGAGCCCTGCAGCAGGGCAGCTTCGTCGTCTTTTGCTCCCCTGGCCCTTTAGAGGGTTGAGGGGGCCGATGGCCATGAGAAGAGTCAGGGATGGATGGTGAAGTTGGTATCTTTTCAGGTATCTGAGAGTTCAGTCTGTGGTGTGCCTGGCTCCCCTGGCTTCCGGGGCTTTGTCAAGCATTGTTGGAGCAGGCGCTTCTGTAATCCAGGGACATCGTGGACAGAGAATGACCAGGCCCCACATATGCCCATCCTGAGCCACCAGCATGGCCAGCCCTGATCCCCGGGGAGGACAAGTGGAGGGACAGTCATGACCAAGCATTTAATGTGCCAGGCCCTGCCTTCAGCTTTTCCCACGTGTTCTCCGCCCCCGTTCTCACGATAGCTCTCTGATTATCTCAGTTCTGCAGGTGCAGGCACTCGCGTACCTGGCCCAAAGTCATACGGCTGGAGGTGGGGAAGTTGGGATTAGCCCAGGCCTTGTCTAGCTCAGGAGCCTGAGTCAATAACTGTCACCTTTATTTATAACTGCGTAAGTGGCCAGAAAGGACAACAAAGAAACCCACAATTTTTCCAGAGGCTGGAGAAGTCCCCAGACTCCGGACCGGGACAGAGGCCCACGGGTAAAGGCACAGGACTCTGTCCAGCACCCACCCATGTGTGTAATCTGCTTTTTGGGCTGCCCACAGTCACATATTTAAGAAAAGTGATTTCCACATCTTAAAAAATAATGTAATCCCTGCCCCCTCCCCAGAGATAAGCACTGTTACTTAGTTATCTTTCCTTCCAGACCTTTTCTGTGGTGCATTTACAAAAACGTGTGTGTACCCACACATACATAATTGGAAGCCGAGATAGTGTCATATGCTGCTGGGCTCCGCTTCCTGTTCTTGCTACCGTCATGAAGCAGTGAGTTTCCAGTCTTGGTTGTTCAGTATCATCTTAGGCACTTAAAGAAATAACATTACCTGGGCCCCACCACAGACCAAATAATCCAGAACCTTTGAGGAGGGGGCCCCAGCTCAGTTTTGTTTCGTTTTTAAAGCTTTTTGGTACTCCACGTGTGCAGACCCTTAGTCTGGGAGATCCCTCATGTTCCTGGGAGAGATCTACTCCCCAGCCACACTGCTGTGGAAGAGATGGACCAGAGTTTATTTACAGCCCTCTCTTGATGGACATTTAGTTGTCTCTAGTTTTCTCCTGTTATAAACAGTGATGCAGGGGGAATCCTCATTTATAAATCGTTGTGTTTCTTAGGTTAGATTCCTAGGAGTGGAATTGTTAGTTAGGCCAAAGGGTAGTCACGTGAAAAATTTGATAGATATTTTCAAATTGCCCTCCACAAAGGGTGTGCCAATGTACCCTTCAGTAATGTTGTGCGAATGCGTGTTTCTCTGAGTCTTGCCCACACAAGATGTGCTCGTCTCCCCCTTCTTCCTCTTCTCCCTTCTCCTCCTCTTCTTCCTCTGTCTTCTTTCTGTCAACCTGGCAGGCAAGAAATAGCTTATTGTCTTAATTTGTACTTTTCTGATTACTAGTGAAGTTAACCATTTTCCTTAAAGTTTATAGACTGTTTTTATTTCTTCTCCAGGGAGGGGCACTGCACTGAATGTGGAGTTTGGGGGGGGGGGGTTGGGCATTTCTTTCTTTCAGCTAGTTCTTTAGTCATGTCTCTTTTTCCATCCATACATCCATCACCTACTCATCCATCCACCCATCATCCATCTATTCACCCCATCCTTTCATCCATCATTCATCATCTACCCACCACCCATCATCACCCATCCATCCATCCATCCATCCATCCATCCATCCATCCATCCATCATCCACCCATCATCCATCACCCATTCATCCATCACCCATTCATCCATCTATCCATCCATCATCCACCCATCACCCATCCATCCATCCATCCATCCATCCATCCATCCATCCATCCATCATCCACCCATTATCCATCACCCATCCATCCATCCATCATCCACCCATCACCCATCCACCCATCCATCCATCCATCCATCCATCCATCCATCCATCCATCCATCCATCCTTCCATCCATCATCCACCCATCACCCATTCATCCTTCCATCCATCATCCACCCATCACCCATTCATCCTTCCATCATCCATCCATCCTCCCTTCTTTCCTTTTCTTCCTCTTCCTCTTCCTTCCTCTCTCTTTTCCTTCCATTCCATTCATCTAAATCCTGAGTATCTTGCTGCTGGGGTGCCCCTGCTTCTATTAACGGCTGCTGCAGAACAAATGTTGGATGCTATTTTCACTTTTCACCTTTCTTCGTAAAAGCAAAAATCCTCTTTAGATTACTTTTGTTTATCAAAAACAGGTACCAACGTTTTAAAAAGCAGGTCCTAATTTCTTAAAAGCAAAATGGTGTAACGCAAACTTTCAAAAAGTGGGGGATACCCATAGTTTCTGATTTCCAAACCTGTTGGATCACTTGTCATGGAATCTTCTCATTTGGGTAGAGTTTGGGTTTCTAGGGGTTTAAAGTTTACTATCATTACCTATTTGCTCATTCATTCCTTTGTTTATTCATCCTCTGCCTGTTTATTGAGCACCTATTCTGTGCCAGGCACTGTTCATGGTGCTGAAGCCACAATGGTGAGCAGGCAGGTTGTTCTAGTAGGATAGAGGGACCATCTACAAGCACATGAGTCAGAAACATAATTTCTGGGAAATTACCCTAGGGTAGGCAGGGCGTGGTGGTGGGGTTCTCCAGATAGGGCAACAGGGAGGAGACGCTTGAGTCCAGGGTGACGGGGTGGGGGTTTATGAGGGGAGATGGAGGCTAGAAGCCTTTGTGATTGGTGCTTTGAAGGGGCTGAGGGATGTGGGATGGGGGTTCCTTCCCTGGGCTAGCAGGACCCCCACCACTGGTCCTGCCCTTTAGTTTCTATGACACAGTCCAGGCCTCTGAGAGGCTTCTCTGGGCGGTGAATCAGTTTGATGGGCCTCTTTCTGGAAAAGGGTGGCTTCTGGCTCCCAATCTTGCCCTAGAAGCCTCCGTGACGCTCCCCCTCCTCCCCAAACCTTGCAGTCCTGTCTCAATGTAACCCTGTGAAAGTCACCACTGAGGGCTCCGCGGATGGTCTCTCCTGGGCAGGCTGGCTGTGAGCTGAGCCCCTGCCTGTCTCGGTCACTGCTGTGTCCCCAGTGCCTGGCACTGGACCCACATTCCCACCCCCATCTGACAGATGGCTAAATGAGGCCAGGAGGCTCCCACAGCCCATTCCCTCAGAGGCCCAGCCCAGAATCCAACCCTTTTCCAAGCCAGGGCTGTGACCCAAGGCTGGTGGGGTGGGGAGAGCAGAGATTTCTGGGATGGGAGATGGGATCTGGGGGCCCCTGGGGCCCTCCTGGGGTCTTCTGTAGAGTTGCCCAGTATGCTTTGGGTCCTGGGAGATGGGGGGAGGAGGATGGCCTGGCAGGAGGTGGAGAAGAGTTCCGGGGAGGAGAGGGCCAGGAGATGGGGGTTAGTAGTAGGTGGGAGAGGCGCTGGGGATGGGGCAGGGGAGGAGTCTCAGGGCTGGGGCACGGCAGCCTGGAGCTTGGGAACGAGGCCCTCCCCGGCTGTAGTCTGCCCAGACCGCAGGGGCAGCCCTGGGACCCTTTGAGGCGGCTGTCCTGGGAACGCGTCGGGCCACCCCCCACCCGGGAAGGCTCCATGGCTGCGGCGCAATAACTCAGGCTCGGTTTGGGGCACAAAGCGGCCCCGGCAGGAGGCCGCCTGGGAAGGCGCGGGCTGTGGCTCTCGCGTCCCCGGCTGGTTGGGGCCGGGGCTTGTTCTGCACCGCGGGTCCCCGCCCCTCCTAGTCTGGGGCTGGCTGGCGCAGCAGGCGCCCCTAGAAGCCCCCAGTCCCAGGCCCCGAGCTGGGGGCGGGGCTGGCGATAGGCAGTGCTGGCCCCTGGCCCGCAGCGGGGGGCTGCCCATGGGTGGGCTGTGGCCCTGTGGGCCAGATGTGCGCCATGGGGGGACCCTCTGGGGACTGGAGCACTGATGGGCCCTCAGCTTGGGGCAGGGCTGGGGGAGGGCAGCTGACAGCAGCAGGGGCCGTGTATAATAGTAAGAAATGTCATTGATCTGAGCACTTCATACTCTCACTCATTTAAGCTTCATAGCAGCCCCATGAGGTCCTGTGATCATCTCCTGTTTACAGAAGGGGAAACTGAGGCACAGAATGGCAAATTAAATTGCCCAGTGTCCCACAGCTAGGACTGGACAGGATGCAAAGGCAGGCTCTCTGACCCCAGAGCCATGAGTGGCCCTTGCTTGGCAGCCAGGTGTGCACATGTGGGGTATACGGGCGTGGAGGTGGTTTTGAGTGCATTTGTATATGTTCGGGAAATGACAGGATATTTGCAGACAGATGTGAGACCATTCTGGGTTAGTCACTTAAAAGTTAGTCACTCATTCATTCCTGACTTCATTCATTCCCTGACTCTGTGTTCGGTCTTAGGCTGTTGCTGAGTGCACAGTGACGACTGAAGAGGGCTCCTTGCCTTCAGAGAGCTTATGGTTGAGTTGGGGCCTGGGTAGTGAGACTGACAATGAAGTTGAGCAGCTACACCAGTAAGTTCCTCGTGGCAAGACTGCTGTGGCTTCTCAGCCTCTTACAGTGTTGTCCCGGGAGGGCGTTGCAGAGGAGGCAGCCTGTCAGCTGGCCTGGGCAGAGGAAGGGACTCTCAGCGAGGCTCTGAACTCATTCCCAGGGCCACCTCCCTGCCTTGGTCCCAGCCCTGCGTGGGGAGGGAGGAGGAAAAGCCATGGTCCCTTCCCACGAGGACATGATGGGACAGCATCTGGGAGGATTTTGAGCATGTGTCTAGAGGGGAGGGACAAGAACGACGGGCTCGCTGGAAGCGCTGGAGTATCATGAAGAGGCAGGGGTGGAGTGGAACAGGTTGCTGGGAGTGGGGTTGCCTGAGGTCTTTTCTAGGGAGTCCCCAAAGCAGGCCCATGGGCCCTGAGCTTGAATGACCCCAAATATTTGCATAACCTCAACACAGGGGCTTGGTTCCAGAGGTTCTCATGGCCCCTTCAAGTATCTAGAGAGGAAGCGGCTGGGGGTTCCTCCCCGTTTGCCAGATCACAAAGGGAGGCCCAGAGAAGCCTCCCGCCTTGCCCGGTTTACACAGCGCTTGCGCATCCGTCTGTCAGGCTGCTCACTTCCAAGGTCCTGAGCTCCCACCTGGGCCTGGGCCCCCCTGCACGCCATTAGGGTTGCAGATGGAGGGGAGATCCTGACCCTCCATTATTGCCACCCAAGTTCCTGAGCTGCCCCCATCCCCACGACCTCCAGCCAGGCCAGTGAGAAAACAGCTGTTCCCCCTGTGCCTGCTGCGTCCACAGTTTGGAAAGAATTGGGTATGTGCATGAGCTTTATTCTGAATTTCCTGTCTTCATTGCCTCAAAATACCCGAGGCTTGGGCTCGCCCCAGGGTGCTGGAGCTGAGTTTGAGCGCACTTCCCTACTTGGACCTGCCGGGTGAGGCTGGGACTGTCCACAGACCTCTCTGTGCATCTGTGCTGCCTTCTTGTTAGGAGAGTTCCAGGTCTGCTCCCTGTGGACACAGCTTTGGCCTGGGTGGCAGGAGGGTGAGGCAGTCATCGATAACATGTATCGGGGCTGACCGTGTGTGCAATGCATGCTGAGTGCTTTCTACACATTTTCTTTGGACTCCTGTCAACAACCCTGTGAGGTTGGAGCCAGTAGATTTGCCATCCTGCAGGTGAAGGTCCAAGGTCACATGTCACAGCCAGGCTGCCTGACACCCCGGGCCTGCCATGAGTCACTCCCAAGGCCACCTTCTGCAGGCCTGGTGAAAGAGCGGCCCCCCTCCCCCAGGAGCACATGCTGGGCTGGGAGACAGACCCATAAACAGTCATGAACTCTGAGGCTGGTAATATCATCACGTTCCCCCTGAGGACTCAGCTGGTGGCCAAGTGCACCCCGGTCCACTTTCCTCCCCCTTCCTGCCTGCCTGGGCCTGCTCCTGAAATTCACTTCGGGGAGAAGCAGTGTGGACAGGTTGGGGGCAGGAGGATGGGGCCAGCTCCTTGGGACATTTGGGGTGGGTGGTGGACAGGGCTGTACCTGCTTCCTGGTTTCTTGGGACCTGCACGCCCGGGCAGGTCAGCCCCTCCCTCAGTTCTGCTCAGTGGGAGGTGGGAGGTGCCGCCTGCATTGAGGGCAGGGATCCTCCCTTCTACTGTGCCCCCACCCCACCCCCAACCCCAAGAGTCCAGCTGGCTCAGCCCAGGAATCTTGGATGTGGTGGTTGGGGTGGCCTTGCTTCGGGACTCAGATATTTAAAGGGCCCTGTCTCTGAGCCTCTGTTTCCTTGCACACCGCCCCTTGGGCCCAAGGCCGGGCCTGTGATCCTGCATTGTTGTCCTCAGCATTTTCCCCGGAGCCTGAGTTTGAACCTGGGGTGCATGGCCCTCCTGGGCCTAGTGTCCAGGCTGCCCTTCAATGTGCCCGTCCTGGCTGAGAACCCTGGGAGCAGTTCCTTCTCCCCTCCCCCTGAAATCCCTCTCCCTGGGCACCGACCCTCTGCATTCCCTGCCCTCCACCCCCTCCTGCGTGGCTTCCTGGAACCCAGGGACCCTGGAGGTTTCTGGACCATATCGAGTTGCCTGGGTGGTTCTTTCCGTTTTTTTTTTTTTTTTTTTTGGGCCGAGCAGGGTGGGGGAGCTGGGAGAGGAGCCGATAATTGGGCCAGGGCCAGCCAGGGGTGGAGGCGACCGCCAGCCCCTAGCTCCCTGGATGGAAGTGTGACCCCCCACCCCCAGCCCTTGCTGCGGAGTGGCTGGGGGGCCTGGCTTCCTCTCCTGGCGAGGATCAGCCCTGTTTGGCATTTCCTGCCTCCTCCCTTTTGTTTTGCACCAGGACGCCCCTAGGGGGACGTGGGGCCCACTCTAACCGTTCTCCCTGGTGACTGGGGCCTGACTTGGCCTGGCACCGCCTCAGTCCTGCTGAGCCTGGGTCCAGGATGGGGTCAGCTAGACTGCTCCCCATCCTCCCCAGACCGCACCTCCTGGCTGGACAGCTGGGCCTTGTTGGGCCCACCTCTTGTTCTGTGCCAGAGGGCGAAGCTGACTGAGAGCGCTCCTCTCAGACCCCTTGGCTGTCAGCTGGTGGGTGTGGGCTCTGGAGGAGGCTGAGGGCTTGGGAGAAACCGGAACCCCCAAGGTCAGGGGGTGGGAGAAAGCGCAGGACCATCCTCTTGAAGCAGGAGCCAGGGCTAACTAAGGTCCCTGGAGTTAATTCTGCTGTGAGTTTGCAAACCCCCAAGTCCTCTAGGCCCTGGCCCCCCAAGGCCCACTACACATGGTTTTGCTTTTCCAGGCATCCTCCCCCGGTCCCCTCCCTCTGGGTGCCTTCTGAGCTCCTAGGGCCCCTCCCCCAGCCCTCCTGGGCCCCCTCCTTCCTCCTTGACCCACTTTAGTCCCCTGTTGCTGGGGGAGGGGAGCGCACAGCCGGCGGCTCTGATCCTGGCTGCCTCCCCCAGCATCCCTTGGGGCGGGCTCTGGATGGAGCCAGCAGGCTGAGCGGCCGGGCCCCAGGGACTGGCACACGGCGTGCTCCAAGTGGCGGCCTCCCTGCCCCCTCCATGGACAGATAGTTCTGGACAGCTGCCCCTGCCCAGGCCCCTGGGAGGCCCTGCCAGGGCCAGGCTCCGGTTTCCCCCAGCCCCAGGGAACTGTGGCTCCAGAGGTCCCATCTTACACCTCCTCCTTGGCGAGTAACGTGCACTTCCTGGAGGAGCCCCCGGGCAGGCCCAAGCCATTCTTCCCATAAATCTCTGCTGGAAACACTGGAGCTGGGGTCAAGTTCTGTGTCTGCAGTGAATCTGTGCAACCCGGGGAAATTCACCAACCCTCTCTGGGCATTGAGGGTGTTGGACCAGAGAGCTAACCTTTATCGAGCATTTATTAAGTTCCAGGGACTCAGCTCAGCATTTCACATCTATGCTCTCATCCCCTTGTCACAACAGCGTCGTGAGGCATGCTTTCCTAATCCCTATTTTGAAGATGAAGCAACTGAGGCACGGAAAGGGAAAGTAACTTGCTTGGGGTCACACAAGCTGCAGTGGTGGAACCCCAGGGGTCTGAGCCCAGGCAAGCCTGGTGAGATATTTTTCTTTGCTCCGGCCTTCTTCATGCTGAGGCTGTTAACTCTTCTAGGGCTACTGTGTGGCCTGCTAAGGACTTGAGATCCTCCTCCAGGATCCTGCCTGAGTCCTGTCCCCCCACCCCGTCACTGTCCTCCTCAGGTGTTGCCTGGGTCCCCAAGCCTACCCCCTGCTGGGAACTTGCCCCCATCCTCAGCCCTAGTCCTGTGGTCCAGGGGCCTGGCCCTGCACAGGGTGTGACCTGGCATCAGCACTGCCAGCTGCATCCTGAGCCAGTGGGAACTTCCTCCTGCCCTCCCGGCATGCCCACTGGCCCAGCCGTCCTGAACCCCCCGCACATTCTCCCCCTCCTCCCTTCCCATAGTCCCCCAAAAAGACAGATGTAAAAATGGGGCGTGTGCACCCTGAGAGGGCTGTTCACGTTGGGGAACCCATGCTTCCCTAACCTCTGCATTTCTGCCTTTTCCTCCCTGAGTGTTGACATCTGTCTGTCTTCTGGGAACCTCTCCCTGTCACCATCATTGTCTTGCTGAATAAAGGAGGGGGTAGGAGGTGAGGGAGGCTTTGGGAGTGAAGTCAGGGCATCTTTTCTTATTTGCCTAATTTCCTCTCTCAAATGTATCTTGTGATTAAACATTTTCTTAGCGCTTGGTCAGGGCCAGGCCGAGTTTCTTTTCATAAACATTGGCAAGTGAATTTAACAGCCCTGCTTGTATCAGCAGGAGGTTTCATTTGCATAGTGATTGTTCTTGTGAAACAAAATAATCGCTTGCAGTTTATGAAACTATCAATACCAGGTCTGGAGCCCGCGCATGCGCAGCCCTCCCTCACCGGGCAGTCACTCCTGTTCAGGAGGAAACTCAGTCTCCAGGAAGAGCCAAGCGCAGGGGCGTTTCTGGGCTCCAGCCCTGGGCTGAGGGTATTGCCCGATGGGTGAAGCTTGTGAAGGCTGATAAAGGCGCCTACACCTGTGAATCCCATTCCAGTCAGGGGCTTGCAAGGGGGCCGGGGCCTCCCGAGGTGCGCAGGTGAGCGGAGGAAACCTTCAGACCTGCGCCCCTACTCTGCTGTCTTCCAGCCTTTTTCATTAAGGTTGCAAACTGGTGGCCTGAGGCCCGGTGTTGCCCACAGATATGTTTTGATTGGGTTGTGCTGTGTTTTAAAGAAATAAACCAACATTTGAAAATCTGGAGATTTCACAGAAAAATTCATTCAGAGTTCTTGCTTCTCTCTCATAACCCATGGGCAGGTCTGGCACCGCTAGGCCTCGGATCCTTCCTGGCAGCCATCCTGGCAGTGGGGGGGCTGCCCCTGCAGGAGGGGCATATTCATTCATCACTGTCCCCTGCACAAGCCGCCCAATCGCCTGCCTGCCTGGCCCGGTGACCTGGGTTCTGATTGTCATGGTCTGTTTCCCCAGTGCCCTGCAGGTTTGGGGCCCTCAGGTGCCCTGCTCTGAGCTGTTGTTGGGAGATGTTGCTCAAGCTCTTCCTTTGAGAGGAGCTTCCCCATGGGCCCCTGGCTCCACTGGAGGGGCTGTGGTTCCAGGCCTCCTGATGTCCATCTTGGCCGGGGCCAGAGATGTGGAAAGGAGTTACTTTGGGAGGTCACACCCTTATTCCCACGAGCCTGCTTTTGCTCAGAACATTCCTGGCCTCCTCCTTAGCGGTTCCCTTAGAGCCTACTGCCCCCAGAAGACAGGCGTTTCATGATCTCAGACTGTTTTGTAGACGTAAGCGGCATCGCCCAGTTTGGTCAGCAGGTCGGGCTAGGATGCCTTGCTAGCTGATTGTAACACATATTCAATCTGCTGTGTAGGGTGGGCCCTGAATGACACCTGTCTAATAAGGGAATGGTTGGACTAAGGATCGGTTGGGGTTGCATTTGGAGCTAAGGAATGGTGCCTCCCCTGCACCCCCAGACAACCCGGCCTCAGCAGCCGGTGCCCTCTGATGTTTGGTTGCTCTTCTGGAGACTCTGCTTTGTAGGAGGAACTACAGAGCAAGTGGGTGAAACGTGAATACTGGCAACGCCTCCCCTCTGCAGAGCTCGGCCGCACAGCCTGGGTGTCTGGGCATCCCCTAGGAAAGCAGCTCCTTGGTCATGGACTGCGCGGGGTGGAAACCACAGTCTGGGCTCTTTGCCCTTTACACAGTGGTCTCATTTTATCCTCACAACAGTTCTAAGTGGTAGTTATATTACACAGATGAGGAAACTGAGGCTCTGAAGCCCAGGGTCACATGGCTGGTGGAGGAGTCCAGATTTGAACTCAGGCCTCCAGGCTCTGAAGCCTGCCTTCCTAACTGTGACTGTATTTGCTTTTAGGTTCTCCAACTATGAAATAAGGGAACTGTCCCCACCTCCCAGAGGACAAAGAGAAGATAAAATGAGACAAGAAATATTTCATTGTGACCTCTAACCTACACTTATTAGAGCAGGCAGGTGGGACTCGGGCACTTTGAAGTTTCTTTAACTCTTTATTGCTTGATGGTGTCATTAACATAACTCTTTCTCCCCTTCCCTCCCTGCCCTAATCTTTATGACCAGGGCTGTGAAATTCCCCTGGGGAGAGGATTGCATCTCTCTTGCCTCTCTCTTGTCCAGGAGTTGGACAGAGAAACCAGAAGGCTATTCTGGAAGGAAGAGCAAGCAGCCAGGCCAGGCATTCAGTTTTGATGCAACTGGCTGGCTGACAAGGGATTGTATCAGTTGGGATGCTTTGGGCTGCCAGGCATATAATCCATGTTCAAAACAGCTTGAGCATAAGGGGATGTATTATCTCATAGGACGAGAAGTCTGGGGGCTGTGGCTGCAGGGTTCTTGATAGAGCAGTCAGCATTGTCAGCAGGGACCCAGGTGTCTCCCATCATTTAGCTCTGTTTTGCTCAACACATTGCTTCTTGCCCTCAGATTTGTTTCCTCATGGTGAAAAAATGGCTGTTGTGATACCAGACATCACACCCCAACACATCAGTGTCTAAAGACCAGGAGAGAGAAACTCCCGTGTCTTTAGAGGAAGTATCTTTTCCTAAATAGCCCTGCAGGCCCTCCCTTGTGTTTCATTGATGAGAATGGCACCCACTATACATTCTAGACCCATCATGGTCCAGGGTAGAGAGTCTTACTCCTGTGGCTCTAGAGAGCCCTGCTTTCCTTGGATTTAGTGGCCTCTGGGGCTATCTGAACACAATTTGAGTTGGCTGAGCAAGAAAGAAATGGTGGAAAGGCTGTTGGGAGGTACCTAGTGCTGGTTGGGGACAGGCGGGCTCTAGGGGGGCTGTGCCAGGACCTGAGTCTCTTTCAGGACAAGGCTCTGGAACCCCCTTCTTGTCTCATTTCAGCTGTCCCTTTCCTCACCTCATGCTCTAGGACTACCCCATTCCTTTGCACCTCTTTCCCGTAACTGGACCGCTCCTCGCCGTCTCCTGCCTGGGCGACTCCTGCTCTTCCTTCTGGACACAGGTTCAGTGCCACTTTTCCTGACCACCTTTCCCCCAGAGGGAGCCCCCCCGCTGCTAGCCTCTCTCTCTCATGTTGTTAATCTCCATAGGAATTTATTCATGTGTTTCCTAGTTTACGGTCTTCCTTCTGCATTGGACTTTCAGCTCTCTCTGGACAAGGACCGTGCGCAAGGTGTCCACACCTGTGCCCTAGGTTTCAGGAGAGAGGCCAGAAGGCAGGAGGAGGGATTCAGGAAGCGCGTGGCATGGAGAGGGCATTTAGTGCATACGCACTGAGTGAAGGACCTGCTGCGTCCCAGGCCCTTCCCGATCCCCTTGTCTTCTTCCTCTGCTTCTTCCTTTTCTGTCCCCCTGTCCCCTGGAACCCCAATTCCCTTCTATGTTCTGTGCTCTTTGAGGAAGAGAGAGACAAAAGGTGGAGAGGTGTCCCCAGCAGCCTGTGGACCTGTTTTCTCTTTACAGAGACCAGGTTGCTGGCAGTGGCTTCTCCAAAGGCTAGTTCTGCAAAAATCTCTGCATCTGGAGGTGGGGCCCTCAGTGGGGAGCCGTGGTGGACGGCTGAGGGTGGGAGCCGAGAGTTGGCCCGGCTGGCTGGTTTGTCCAGTGGCTCAGGCCAGCGGGCAGGGTGGATGTGTGCCTGGATGTCGAGATGCAGACCCCACCCTCGCCCACACGGGTCGTGTCGCTTTGCCCCGAGGACTGTTTGTTTTCACTGCTGAGAACTCCTTCCACCCATGGGACCTCAGGTCCACCCATCTCGGTTTCTGCTGGCCCCCTCCGGGGAAGCCCTTCCATTCTCAGTCTTGCTCCTACCAGTTCGTGAGGCTGGCATGGGTGCCAGCTGCTCATTCTAGACACACAAGGCGCAGAGAGTTGGCTGAGGCTCTTTGAAGCTGAAGATAAGAATCTGAATAATTTTGAGGAATTCCTTGACTGGAATAGTCAGGTGGACCTTTACATGGCTCAGATGATGAGGATCCTGGGACACACCCACAGGGTGTGGACGCTTCCATATTGTCACCGTGGGACTGGGGAGGGACAGGAGAGGGCAAGCCCAGGCCAGGTTGGGCAGTGGGGTCACACGGGGAGTGGGGATTTGGCTGGAAGGCGGGTGGGAACAGATTAGGGGAGCCTGTCTAACGCTCTCCCTAATTTAGGTCCTCAGGCTGCCAAAAACGTTGCTCTACTGATGTCAGGGTAGAGAAAGACCGCCCCTGGGTCTGCAGACCTCTTCTCTGGAGCTGGTTACACGACAAATCCTGGCCTTGCTCTGTGCACGCAGGCGGCCTGCAGCGTGTGTCCACGGGCTGCTCGGGCCTCGCCTGGTGCCCGCGTCCACCCGGGGACCCTTGGGGAAGGCACTGGCTGCATGTGAGCCTAATGAGCAAAGTGTTAGGTGGTGGGGTTGTGGGTTCCCCGCCAGCCTCAGTCTCTCCCCGGCCCCGAGTGGAGACGATGCCGCGAGACCTTCCCAGCGCCTGCCGGTGCTGTTTGGGCTCTGGCTTCTGTTGCCTTTTCTCTTCCAGTGGGAAGTGTCGGTGTGAGTAATTATATATATTTTCACAAACTCAAACTCTGCTTCATTTAAACTTCTATAAACATGTCTGTATAATTCTAATTAACTGCTCGCATAAAGCCATCAGAAAGTTACATGGGGAAGCACATTTGCCAGACTGTTGCCTAAAAGCCAAGGAAAATATTATGTTCTTCCAACAAACGGACTATTCATGCAGACTGTTCCCAAGATAAACAGGAGATATTTGAGGACAAGTGAGATTTTAAGCGGCGATGGCTGAGCTTCTTGTAAGTGGTGTTCACCAGAGTGTTGGCAGGGTGGGTGGCTTGATTGAGTGATAAATGCTCTTCAAGAAAAATGCCCCAGACGTGGAATGTGGGGTCAGGACCCTGGAGATGGGCCATCTCATGGTGCCCTCGTTAATGTCTGTGGGCGGGAAGCCACTGACTTAGTGAAAAGTCTGAATCAGAAGAGTTGGAGCATTTCAGTTCAGCAGTTTATACTTTGTTTTCTAAGACAGTGTGGACAAGAGATTCTTGGGGCTGCTTTACAAGTGGGTAAGAATTATTTTAGCTCTGGCCAGGCGGCTCAGTTGGTTGGGGGTGTCGTCCCTGTACACCGAGAGGTTGTGGGTTCAATTCCTGGTCAGGGCATATACCTAGGTTGTGGGTTTGATCCCTAGTCGGGGTGCTGATGGGAGGCAACTGATCGATGTTTCTTTCTCACATTGATGTTTCTTTCTCTGTCTCTCTCTTCCACTCTCTCTAAAAATCAATAAGCATGTCCTCAGGTGAGAATTAAAAAACAAAGTGATTTTAAATTAACTTTCACTCATCCATCCATCCATCCATCCAATTTCTGAGCGCCTGCAAGTGTCAGAGCAGGGCTGTGGGCATGGCAGTGAATAAAATGTCAACAGTCCCCGCCCTCCTAGAATGACATTCTGGTTGATGTTGGGCGGGTTAGGCCTGTGTGTGGTGTGTTAGTGATCAGGGCTAAGAGAGTCAATGAAGGAGGAGAGATGTGGGCACAGGGCTGGGAAGGGGCAGTTTGAGACTGGGTCATGGAGGGCCTCCCTGAGGAGGTGACTGAGTGCAGATGTGAGGTCTTGGTGCCCTCCAGGCCTCGGGAACAGCACCCACACAGGCCCTGAGCCAAAGAGCCCGTGGGTGTCTGAGGGAGGGTGAGGAGGCCTGGAGCTAAGCAGGTGATAGGGAGAAGTGGGGGTGGTGTCCGATAGCTCGGAGGGCAGGGAGATTTAATCAACTCTTACGACATGCAAGAAGATGCTCTGAGCTGCGTGACAGTTATCAGGCTTGTTTCCTTTACAGAATGAAAAAGGCTTTAACGTGGTGCAATACTCCCTCAATTACAGACGAGATAATAGACAGAACTGTAGAGAAGAAAGTAAAATCACCCCTCCCTCCCTCTTGCAGAGGACACTTACGTTTGGGGAGTGCCACCCTCAGCGCCTCCAACTTGTTACCTCCCTCGGCCTTCCTGCCTCCCGGCCGGCCTCGGCCTCGGCCTCGCGAAGGGCGTGGAGAAAGGCTCGGACAAGCCTCTGCTTGAGCCTCACAGGTGACGAACTCGAGGGTTGCAGATTAAGGAGGTTTTGTTGTGCCCTTACAAACTTGAAATTGGAGTCTAGGTGGTTTTGAAAGTTGGTGGCAGCTGAAAAAACTGTTGAAAAGTGAGCCACTGGAGGGCTGATAGTCTTGTGTGGACAACGTTCAGTGGTAAGGACGGGCCCACTGTGTCCTGGGCACTATACATAGGCCATCTTCATTCAATTCTCTCTTATTTTTTCCTTTTTTAAAAAAATTGTAGTAAAATACACAACATAAAATTTAGCACCTTAGCCATTTTTAAGCACACAGCTCGGTGGCATGAAGCACGTTCCCACTGTTGGGCAGCCGTCACCACCCTCGTCCCCAGAGTCTTTTCACCTTGAAAGCCGAACCACTCCCTCGTTAAACAGCACCTCCCGGGCCCCCGCCCCTGCCCCGGCAGCCGTCCACGTGCTGTCTCTGGATTTGATTGCTCGAGACGCGTCGGTAAGTGGAATCGTACAGTATTTGCCCGTTAGTGCCTGGTTCGTTTCACTCAGCACAGTGTCCTCGGGGTTCGTCGCGATGTGGCCCGTGTCAGAATCTCCTCCTGAAGGCTGAGTAACACTCCGGGTGCACAGGCCGCATTTTGTTTACCATTCGTCTCTCCATGGACACTCGGGCTGTTCCATCTTTTTAGCTACTGTGAGCAGTGCTGCCATGAACTTCAATTCCTTTCAGCATATATGCAGAGTGGAATTGCTGGGTCAAATGGTAGCTCTCTGTTTAATTTTCTGGGGAACTGCCACACCGTTTCACAGGGTGGCCGCACCATTGACGTTCCCACCAGCAGCGCGCAGGGTTCCAGTTTCTCCGCATCCTCGCCAACGCTTGTGACTTTCTGTCGTTTTGATAGTAGCCGTCCTAATGGATACGAGGTGAGATCTCACTGGTTTTAATTTGCAGTCCCTGACAATCAGTGATGTTGAGCATCTTTTTATGTACTTATCGGCCATTCGTGTGTCTTCTTTGAGGAAATGACTATTCCAGTACTTTGCCCATTTTTGAAACGGGTTGCTTTTTTTCTTTTGGTTGTTGAGTTTTAGGAGTTCTCTATATTCTGGAAATATGATTTGCAAATATTTCCTCTTGTTCTGTGTCAGTTCTCTTTTAATCTCACAACAATCCTGTGAAGATGGTGTCATTATTGTCACTGACAAGAAACCAAGACTCATTGAGGTCATCAGGGCTCCTCACATCACACAGATAATCAGGGACAGAGCTGATAATGGGACCTCAACGTATGACTCCCGATTCTGGGCAGGCGTTAGGTTTAAGATGCCCTAAGGTTATTCTCACGAAAACCTATGTGGAGGTGGTACAGCCTCACCAGGAGAAGCCTAACCCTTTCTCCTCTCCTCCTCACTTGTTGTGTCAAGGTGTTTGCCTCCGATGCGAGCCTAGGAAAGGCTCTTGGAAGGTTCTCTCTTGGTCCTCTGGGCTGGATGGAGCAGAGGTGGATGCCTTCCTCAAATGCATCACACTCAGCCCAGTCCCCGGCAGGCAACATCCCTTTCTTATTATTAGCAAATTTTCTTCTTCTTCTTCATTATTATTAGCAAATTCTTCTGAAACCTTGGTAGGCTTTAGAAAGGAGCCACCTCTGTCTTACAGGGCCCGACGGGTGGGCCTGGATAGTGGGGTCTGCTTTCAGCTGCTTCATTCATTCCCTCCCTCATTCATTCCTGCCGAGGTGTGACTTTTCCTTCAAGGAGATTCCCCTGGTCTCAAGTTTCCGGAGGCACCGGTACAATCTAGATTCCAATTAGCTTAATTGCTTTATATTAGACTTCTTAGAAAAGATTTTTTTTCCCTGCTGATGGCTGCGGTTCCAGGAATGTCTTCCCCCACCGCCTTCCTTCCTGCTCCTTCCCAAGCTTGTTTCTTTCAGCTTTGTCTCCCCAGGCCTGGCCTGCACCTCAGCCCTGTGAGTCCCAGTGTCACTGCATCAGTTTATGTTGGAGTGGCCAAAGCAGGGTAGAGAAGACACCAGGGAAAAATATGTGATATATAAGTATAACATTTAAATACAAATTATATATATTCCTTATATCTATAAAATGACATGCATTCTTTTTAAATAGAAAATTCCTCTTTGGTTGTGTGTGCATATTTCAGTAAAAGAACTGGACACAAATGTACCCTGAGTTCTGGCACCCTCCCTCTTCCTTTTACCATCAACGTCAGATTTTTCAAAAAGTTCTTTTCAACAACCAGAGGAAGCAGTAACATCCTGAGCGACACACAGGATGTCGGAGCAGTATTCTTGCTGTTAAGTGATCAGGACTTCAGCCAAGGGAATATAATGAAATCCACATAAAAATTTATTTACCTAATGAAAATCCTGGAGTAATGCATAAGTGGTTCTCTGATAATAAAATGCAAATCTAAAACTATAACCAGGAGGACAATAATCTTCATTAAACGTATTGTCTGGAGGAAGCCCATGACATCCACTTAACAGTGATTTGATTTGTTTAGTAATTTCCACGTAATATTTAAACTTTATTTCGAGCCTTAAAAACCCTCCCACGAGTTTCTTTTCTACCCGGGGAAGAGGGCAGCAGCCGGTGGGTGAGGGTGCCAGCCGGGTGGCACCCTCGAAGGGTGTCTTTTCCAGGCAGCTCTGTGTCTGCTGGAAAGGTGGGTCCAGGAGGAGAAAGCAAGGGGTCAGGTTTCCTTCTGCGCAGGGGATGCAGAAAAGCTCCTGTTCGTAGGAAACCATGAACTCTGAGGACGAGAGCGTGCGGAGAGGGGCAGGGACTTGCCCAGGTTTACCCCGAGCTCCGGGGTAGCCCAGTCTCTGGCCCAATGCTCCTGCCCTCTGGAAACTGACCAGGGCCCCATCACTCGGGCACCCGGGGCACACCTGCAGGTGCCCCCTGGCCCAGGACCACCCAGCCCTCCCTTAGGCCTGTGAGGACTGGCCGTGGGAAGCAGGGCGGAGTGCTTTGGAAGCAGGCTCACCTGGGATGGAAACGTGGCTCTGCCACTTTCAGTGGAGTGACAGTGGGCGTGGGCGTCACCCCCACAGGGCCCTTACATGGGAAAGGGGCTCCAGCCTCCTTCTCCAGGACCCTAGGAAAACATGAAGGAACCTGTCTCACTGTGGGCTCAGAAGCCTCTTGGGTAGGTTGGAGGCAAAAGAGGGGAAAATTGGAGTCTGAGGCCTCTAGTGCAGTTTGAAAATGATGATCTAAGCCCTAGATGAGAAAAATGAGCCTTTGGGATTTTTTTTTTAAATCCTCACTCGAGGATATTTTTTCTTTTGCTTTTCAGAGAGAGTGGAAGGGGGAGAGAGAGAGAAACATCGATGTGAGAGAGACATCGATTGGTTGCCTCCAATTGGTTGCCTCCCGCACGGCCTGACTGGTGGGGATCGTGCTGGCAGCTGAGGTCCATGACCTTGGCTGGAATCGAACCCGGGACCCTTCAGCCCACGCTCTAACCACTGAGCCAAACTGGCCAGGGCAGCCTTTGGGATTTTTAAGTTTTGACAATAACAAAATCCCAAATAAAGAGCAGATTAAGGCTGGTGTGTGTGTGTGTGTGTGTGCATGTGCAGGCGCGTGTGTACACGTGCTGGTGTGTGTGCAGTTTTCCCATCAAACATATGCTATTAACACTCTTCTCTACCCTTCTTTCCCTCCTCTTTTTTTCTGTCGCGTTGTAACTTTTCCTTTCCTCTGGGACTTTGCAGAGCATTTTGAAATAGTTTAAAATGAGAACAAGATAAAAATCACTCATGATCTCAACCAGGAATCTCCTTTTGAAGGCAGCACAGAACTGGGTAAGCGCGGAGGAGCTCGGGGAGGTTTGCGCTCTGCGCCCTCGCCCGCGCGGAGCCTCAGTTTCCTCGCCTAGACGGCGACATTGATGCCCGCTTCCCGCGCGGGTGTGGAGATGAAACAGTGCACGGTGCTGGGCCCAGTGCTGGCGCTTAGTTAGCGCCTGATAAATGGGAAGGGCTCTGTTGTAGGAGGAAAGGTTGCACCAAACAGGCCCGTGAAAGGGAGAAGTGAGCATCGTTCAGGTGGGGATGCCAGCCTGCTGGCCGCCCTGCCAGCCCTAATGCCCTGAGCTTCCATCCAAGGGCCAGCTCAGGTTACTCCCGGCCCATTAGCGACGCTGGTCAGAGCTTGGAGCCTCTTAAGTTCAAGGTCGATCACAGGCCTGGTCCCTCCTCCCCCTGCTCCCCAGACCTCTCTTCTCTGCCTGGAGTCATTAGTCACTGGGGTGGCCCGATGAGAGCAGATGACTCAGCGCCGCCTCTCGGGACTTCTGGGCCACACCCCAGGGCAGGGCCCTGCTGGCAGAGGGTCCGAGGTGTCGGTCATCCAGAGGGGTTGAGGTTCTATTCATATCTCTGGAAAAGCAGTTAAATCCTGGCTCTGCAGCCCCTGGCTGCTCCCTAGTCATGAACCTGATCCGAGCGTCAGTTTTCTCATCTGTTGAATGGGGGTAGCAATAATATCTCATCCAGGAAGGAGAGATGGAGCATGTTCAGTAGCCTTCAGTTAGCAATCCTGTTAGTCTCTGAGGAGAACTTCTTGAAGGAGGAGAGATCTGACCCCATAAATGAAAAAAGATGAAGAGGGGAGAGCAGGGAAGCCAGGGAGATGGAAGGTTCTATAAGAGCTCAGTTCTCATTGAAAGTGAGGGTCTCATCTCTTCTGACCCAGCTGGGGGACTCATAAGGGGAACGGGTACTTGTAGGAAGGACGATGCAGGAATAGCATCCTCTTGGCCTGAACTAACTTGTCCACAAAAATTCTTGCAGGGCCAACTCAGGCCAACAAGTGACCTTTCAGCTCCAGTGTGCCCACAGTTCCATGTATCGGACACTGTCCCGTGTATCGGACGCTGTCCCTCCCGTCCCCAGAGTTTCTGCCCGCCCTTGTTAGAGGTAATTCATCGGTGAGCCAGTAGGACAGGGACCTGGTACTGACGGGAGTTCTCCATGGAGCCAGCTCTCAGGGAGGGGGACACCATGCCTGGGCATTTGGTGAGTCCTCCAGAGGCCCTTTTGTGGGTGTCAAAGCAGACCTCACAGCCGCCTTTGAGGCTGCAGAGAGGGCCTGGGGCTGTGGGGGGGTTGTAATACCCTGAGGCCTGGGGAGTCCACAAAGGGCTTGAGTGACAGCCAGACGAGGCCTTCCCACACCGGGAGCCAGGGGGAGGGGCAGAGAGTGCAGGGGCAGAGGGGGCTGCCAGCCAGGGACAAAGACCGAACCAGAGAGAAACAAAGGAAGGGAGAGAACTCCTGTTACAACCTGTGGTTTAAAGAAAGCTGTGCCTGCTTCCCCACAAGGCTTTGGAGTAAAACTCTTAGTTTCTCCGATAAAAATCCCAAGGCCTTTCCGCCTGCAAGCTGCACCTCAAGGCCAGGTGTGACCCCCTGTCTGGTTCAGGCTCTGGGCTGGCGCTTCCCCGACCCGGGCATGGAATGAATTTGAAACGAGAATCGGAGGCAATCGGCTGCCAAATTTTGAAGCAAACATTTTTCTTTCTGGATTTAAATAATTGCATTGCATCCCCGGCTCTGTTTCTCCTCTAAAACCAGCCCCAAATGACATTTGGCAGGCTAACCATGGTCTGTTTTTCTCCCCCTCCGCCCTGTGGGGCTTTCTCAGAATATTTTCCTCAACGTCTGGGTAGCTGGCTTTTAAACCCGATCATTTTTTCTTTTTGTTCAGGTCTCAAATTTTATTCAATTTAAATTTTATTCCATTTCAGGCTATAAAATCTGCAAAAGTGGCTTGAAAGGGAACAGGTTTTGGCGTGCTGGAAATAGGTTACCTCCAATACAAATAAAAGAGTCTAGCTTCCTAGGTGAACGAGGCTCCCAGGGATGGGAAAGGCGTGGGGCGGTTAGAGACCGCGGCACAGAGATGGTCAGAGACCAATTTAAAAGCACATATATTTTAAATGAAACATTCTGTGGACATATGGAACCAATAGCTTTGCCAAGAGCTCAATTTTGGGGATCAAGTCTTAAGAGCTCAACTTCAATCCGACTACACAAAGTGATTTCTAGCAGACAAATGAAAGCTCCTTATGCTTTCCAGTCTAAGGGGACTCTTAATACATTTTTAAATTATTTGGCATTTTGAATTAATTTTCTTAGAATGAAACGAGATTCTTAAATTGGGATCTTGTAGGGAAAAGACAGCCAGGTAATTAGTGAGCTGGTCTCCTTTCCTGACACGCGGTTGAGGGGGGAGTTGAACTCCAAGCAAGGTGCACGAAAAATCTATTTTAGAGCAAAAATTTCAAAGTAAGCAACACCATCTGTTCTTTAATTATTTCTCCTTAAAAAAAAAAAGTCGCTAAATTTATTTGGGTTACTTAGTTGGAAAGAAATGTCTTGAAGACTCTCGGAAGTGGAGCTGTTAAAGGTGGATTGTCAGCCCTAGTTTGCTGGGTGTCCAAGAACTGAAAATAGGAAGGCATCTGAGAACTGGCTTTCTCTCCCAGTGCAGCTTGCTCCCAGGCCGGGCGTGGTCACCCGCCAACCGGGAACGGTCCTCCGCTGCTCATGTTTAGGGACAGGGGCTGTGGGATCTAGCGGAGGGTTCCTAGCCAGGAAATCAGGGGAGGTGAAGTGTAAAGTGTCCCCTTTCCATCAGCTGATGGGGAGCTGCCCCCCAGAGTGGGGTTAGGTCACTGGGGGTTTCTGCCCCTTCCCAGTCCTTACCACCCACCTGTCCATCCACCCATCTGTTCCATTTATCCATCCATTCCTCCATCCAACACATGTTTATTGAGATCTTACTATGATCTGGGCACAATGTTAGGCCCTGGCCTTACGGAACGTTCTGTCTCCTGGACGAGATGACAGCTATGAAACTCTCAGCCAGATAAGCCTGTCATTACCAACAGTAACAGACATGCCCTTCCTGAGTCTAGAGTAGCCTGTCCCTTCGAACTCTTGGCAATGAAGGAGAGGTGGCTGTCAGCACTTGAAAGGTGGCTAGTGTGACTGAGGAGCTGCTGTTTTAAGTTTACGTATGTAATTTTATATAATTTTAATTTAAATAGCCACAGGAGGCTAGTGTCCTCCCAATGGAGCACAGGATCAGCATCCCCTGGGAACTTGTTAGGAATGTGGAGTTCCAGGCCCCACTCCCCAACTTTGGAAATCAGAGGTCCCCATGAGTGGAGCTCAGGAATCTGCATTTTAACCGTGCTTCCAGGAAAGGTAGGCTGGGTGTGATGCTGTAATGTGACTCATTTTGGGGGGTGCATCAGGAAGTAGGGGAGCTGGATCTCAAATGAACACAGGCTTCCCAGAAAATGAGGCGATAGAGCTGAGTGAAGGTGGCGGCCTGGATGGGGGAGGGTGTTGGTGCTGTTGATAGTGGTGCACAGCTCATGGCGCCCATTGAGGGAACTCAGGCAAGGCCAGTGTGTTGGAGCAGAGAGTTGGCACATAGAAGACCTGGTACTGCCAGCTGTGTGGTCCTGGACTGGTGTCCTAACCTCTCTGGGCCTTGACAAAATGGAGACAACTATACTTTGCTATTTATATATCTAATAGAATCAAAGGACAGATGGATTAAAATTGCATGTACAAAGCACATGTGCACAGAGTAAAACCACTGGGCTAAGTGGGTGGCCTCGTGTTCTTGCTTTTTAATTTATTTTCTCTTATACTCTAACTACCCTTTCCCCACTTCTCCTAGCTCTGTGGTTATAACTGCCTGAGAATCTGCCCCCCCTCCCCAGCATGGCAATCTCTCTGACTCTGGGACCCAAACCCTGGATTGGGGTCCGGTCCTATGTTCCAGTTCCTGTTCTGCCTCCTGGGGCATCCTCTCCAGGCCTCCCCCTCTCTTTACTGAATTTGTAATCTTGGAGGCCCCTTCCAGAGCCCTCCTCTGGAAGCCCAGGATGGGCCCGGGGAGTGGACTTTTGCGAGTGCATTTTAACATCAGGTGTAGCCCAATGCCTTTTGGGGAAAGTCCTTATAGTAATTTTAGCAGCATCTTTTCTGTTGTCTAGACCTAAGATCAGCATTTTAGGGAAAAGTGTTGAGATAAACTTTCCCCTGCCTCCCTACGCCCTCCTCTGCCCACTGCCAGGACTCCACGCCCCCCCTCTTGCCCCCAGAACGTCAGGTGGTCAGAGCCTCCGCAGAGCCCCAGATCTTTGGCAGCCGCAAGTTTTGTCACTGGAAGATGCCAGACTTATTTTGAGATGGCAAATGTGGTGGATGCTGCTCTGCTGGGAAGACACTGAGTGTCTGCTCTCGGCTGGGGAGTGGTATTTTGGGGGGATATTAGCAGCTCCTTATCTAAGTTAGACATTGCTTTTCTTCTTGGAAACCTTTTCAGTCAACTCTGCCCTCCAGTACTTGGGAATGTGCCTTAAGCATAGTCATTGCTTAGTATAGATTCATTTTTGTTGTAGTTGTTATTGTTGATTTCTGTTTTCCTAGGAATGAAATATTGCCCAGGCTTCTCCTCTAGACAAAGACATTTACAGTGAGCTCTTTGGAGTAGTCTTTTTAAAAGAATGCCCTGGGAAAGCACTATTTTACTCAAAGGAATGAATAGCTAATAGTAGAATTTTTGCCACCTGGATAGGATACTGATTTCCAAGCATCTCTAATGTCATTTTGACTTAATCCCAAAAAGCATACTCAGGACTTACGCTGGAACAGAGGTTGCAAACTGGTTATCCAAGCACTGCATCCAGTGCTAGGATATTTTGTTTCTTTGGCTGCTCAGGATTAAAATTCGTTTGGAATTAGAACATAACACTTAAAACTGAGGAAAATTTGCACAAAATTCCAGATTTCTAGTTTTTCTTCAAAGTAATCAAGCTCCTGCACGGCAGGGATGGCTGGCGCTGCCCACGAGACGTAGGTGCTGCAGGTAGATGGCTGCGACACCCCTGCTCCCTGGGGTGTAATGAGTCCCCCTCGCCTCTTCACGGTAGCAGTCTGGCCCGGAGGCCTTGAGCATTGTCAGCATACCAAGGGTTAAATGAGATGTGGCCATGACCGCTGCTGGCCTAGCCCTGTTTGCTGCTTGCTGTGTGACTTCGCTTCAGTCACACCACCTCTCTGTGCTTCAGCTTCCCCATCTGTCCAGCAGGGCATTATCCTGGGAAAGCGGTTTTCCCCCGTGCGTGGATGAACTAGCCAGGAGGCTGAGGGCTGGGGTACTGGGCCCTGCTCTCACATCTCTTTTATGAATTAAGGTTGTGGGTGAGACTATTCCTGGGAAGGTGAGGGACCCCACTGCTCAACAGAGGGTTGGGAAACTCAGGTTACTTCTTGTTCTGAGCCTGTACCAAGGTCTGTCTGTGTCCGGCTGCTGCCCAGGGACTTCCTTTTTTTTTTTTTTTCCCCCAGAGGAGTGGCTGGAGTGGCGGTGCAGGGCAGGGCCAGCAGTACTTTTATTACTAACAGTAATGGCTACATTCGCCGAGCAGCCTTGTTGTCCCATGAAGGCAGGTGCTATTTCCCCCATTTTGCAAATGAAGAAACTGAGGTTCAGAGAAGGTGAGGAACTTGCCAGAGGTCACACAGCTGTACGCCTGGCTTTGTTTCATTTCAGACCCCAAGGCCCTGGCAGCATGCTGCTCTGCCTGAGGCGGCTTGGGAGGGGGCGTTCTGATGTCCGCGTGTAGGATGGAGAACCTCAGGAGAGAGGCCTGGTCTGCGCTCCGTGGCTGCTTCACACGAGGCCCAGCCCTCGCCTGCCCCAACCCTCTCTCTGGCCTTCCACACTCCCAGGGGCGTCTGGCCTCCCCCTGGCTCCCTGCTCCCACGCCAGGCTTCCCTCCCTGCAGCCCCATCTTGAGTTGTGCTCCTGGGTTCACATGGGGTGGAGAAATGGGGTACTAGGTCCATCAAGCAGAGAGATCTTTGTGTTTCATTGATTGATTGATTGATTTACAATATTGGCTTGCAGAGCTCTCTGGATCAGAATGTATAGCCAAGCCAGGAACTTGGAGGTTTGGGAGTAATTGCGGTAGTTCTCAGGACCAAGCACGCTTCTGGTCTTAGCCTCAGGTAGCCCACCGGACCCTGTGGCATTGCTGGTAGAACTTTCCAAAGGTCATGATGGGCTGGGCACTTCATTTACCTCCGCGGCAGCCCCCTCGGGGGTTCATCACGTCCACTTTGCAGGTGGTTGATGGAAGAGGTTGTGTTACAGGCCTCGTCTGAGGCTCCCCAGCCGCGGCCATGACCCAGCTCTCAGCCCCCGGCCACCTTCAGTGAGACGCGGGCCCAGCGCCCGCCTGCGTGCGGGGGCGCTTCCCGAGTGCTCTGAGGCCTCCCGGAGGCGGAGGTGGGCGGTCAGCTCCTGCTGCGCTTCCTTCCTTGAGTGGGGGTGTCTGCTTTCTTCCTCCAGCTTCTGGGGGAGCCCAAGTGAGGCCTCTGCCCCACTTCCCAGGGCAGGTCGGTGGGCAGGAGGGGCACGGACCCCTGGCTTCGCCTGGAGAGCTCTTGGTCTTTCCCGGGTGGGTTCTGGGTGGGAGATGACGCTGGGCCACCCCGTGCCCAGGAACCATTCTGCTCTCCTGCCCACCAGGGCTCAGTGGCTGCACATGACAGCAGTGAGTTTCATGGTAGGACAGGGGAACTGAGGGATGGAGAAAAGGAGAAGCAGGACCCAGGGATGCCTCGCAGATACGGAGCAGGACGGAATGGCTGTTCTCTTTCGGGAACTGTCTGCCACTGGAGTGCCCTTGCCCCCTCTGTCTCCCGTGTCCATCTGCTCAAGGACCAGTATCCAGGAAGATCTGAGCATCTGGCTGCATTGTAACCCAGGGGAGGGCAGGACATTTTGTAGGACAGTCCTTGGAGGTCCAAGTGCTTGAGAGGTAGCTCCTGAGGGCACAGCAGGGTGCTGATATCAGAGACTGGGGTGCTTGGTGGGCAATTCCCTGCCTGTCACGCTGCCCTGGTAGGGTGTCCTGCCATCTTGGAAGGTTCCAGCAGCTCTGGGTTGGGGTGCAGGGTGGTCTGGGGTGAAGTGTACCATTGCCCATGGTGGCTTTGGGCTGTGGGCTTGGGTTCGCCATGCCATGACATCTAGGGCACCAGGACGGGGGAGAGGCCTTGGGGACACCCAGTGCTGCATCTTCCTTGTGCATACAGGGACACAGGAGTCCAGGAAGGCAGGAGCTTCCTCTAAGTCTAGCAGCCTAGCAGGGCCCAACCTAGGGAGGGGACCAAGGAGGGATGGCACAGTACTGCTTCCCAAAGCGCAGCCTGGGTGCCCCTGGTGGTGTGGCCGGGGATTTTAAGTAGAACACATATAAACTTAAAAAAAGTAATTGCTAATGAATGCACAAAGCACAGAATTAAAAACGCCCCTGGCCATCTACTTCTCCCTGGAGGCTACTGGTGTTGCTATTTTCTTGTATCTGGTTCCAGAGGAATTCTACGTATGTGCACACGTAGGAAAATCATATATATTTTCTCTCCCCTCCCCTGTGCCAATGGAAGCAACCAGACATTCTGTCCCCCCTTCTATCTTTCTAACTGGTTAGAAGTGATTCCATATCAGTTCATTGAGCCTCAGTGTTTTTTCAAGGTAACTTTTTATTATTGAAATTTCACATTCCAATCATACTGTTCAGCTCAGTGAATTTTACAAACTGCACACGGCCATGGACCAGCATCAGATCTAGATACAACCTGGCCAGCTTCCCGGAGCCTGACCCCGCCCGCGGCCCAGCCCCATGGTAACGGCCATCCTCACGTGAAAGTTTGAGGTTTGAATACCTATGTATTTATTTCCATGTGTTTTTGAAAAAAAGATCGTCAGTACATCCAACTTGAGCTGTCCCAGGATTAATGCTTGGGATGAAAAGTGCTGTGCTGGGCGAGAGGCTCTTAAGTGGGGAGACATCAGAGTTACCTGGGGTACTCGATTAAAGGGGTGATGGTGAGACCAGCCTGAGGTTACCCCCCAGGGCAATGGGGGCCTTGTCTTCTGCTGCTGCCCTCAACCCCAGGCCCCCCATTACTGATAAGACATTGCTCATGTGGTATGGACACCCCCATGGCGCAGGTGGGGAAAGCCTAGTATGTCCCAGTCTGTGCCAGGAACGTGGCTCTGCCCTGTCTCTCCTCTCAGCCCTGCAGGCACCAGGTACCTGGAGCCCATAGAACATAACCAGGTGGAGGGGGTACGTGGATGCCCGGGAAGTGGGACCCTCTGGCCCAGTGGTTTGGTGTGGGGTTTTAGAGTTGGAGAGGGCTGGGTTTGAATCCTAGCTTTGCCACTTAGTGTCTGTGTGACCTTGGGTGAGTGTCTGAACCTCTCTGAGCATAGGTTTCTTCACTGGTGAAGCGAGGGTGCTTAAACACCCACACAGGGGTTATGTGAGGATGATATAAGCCCGCTGCGCATTGAGCCCCCAGCCGGGGCCTCAGTCTTCTCCCTGTCCACAGGCCCAGAGTTGCAGGGGAGGTGGGAGAAGAGAGGGGGACAGAGCTTTGCTTCTCTGCACCGTGGCATCCATCCCAAGGAGCAAATGGCTCTCAGCGGGGCGTGGGGAACAGAATCCCTCCTTGGCTGCCTGTGGCCAGCCAGGCCCCTGGGCAGCTGTCCTGTTCCCAGATCTGGGGTTCCAGGCTGGGTGGCTGAGGCTGGCAGGATGGGCGGGGGCCTGGGCAGCTGACAGAGCTTCCCGGGGGGGCTCGGAGGCCAGCTGCAGCCCCAGAGTGAAGCAGAGAGCCAACTCATCCCTTAACCCATTCTGTTCCTGTGGGATGGCTGCTCTTCCAGGCCCTGAAATGTCTCTACTTCCCTTCAGTGGCTTTGTCATCCTGTGAGCTCCTTGTAGACCTGGGGTCTCCAGTACACAGTGCAAGGACTATAGCTGGCCTAGGAGAAGTTTATTGGGCCCATTTAAAAGTTGCTGTGGTTCATATAAACATTCAGATCTCTGGCCTTCTGGGAAAAACCAGAAGATATGACCCTGTGGAGCACTCTTCGGGTGGCAGCTTTGCCTGGGCTGGGGGTGGGTCTTTCACAGCCCAATGGTTCCCCTCCCCCATGTTTGTCTCTGGTGTCCCAGCTATCATTTGAGATCTTGACCTAGGAAAGCCTGTCAGGGTCAACTCTAACCTCCTCTCCTAGCTGAGCTGATAGAACCCGATCCCCTCCTTCTTGGAATCTCCCTGTAGTGACTTGCACTGGTTAGTCCCAGTGTGACCACTTGAGGCCACAAAGCAAGCTCAGTTCCTCTTCCCCATGACAGCCCTTCAGATGCCTGAAGACAGCACTGAAGGCCCCCTGAGCCCATCCCCCTGGGCTGAACAGTGTTCATTCCTTTGCTTTCCCTCCTAAGTTGTGGTTTCAGGACCCCCCATTACGCTGGGGCCTCTCCTTGGCCACTTCCCTGAACTTCTTGCAGCCGGACTTTGCAGCGCTGACCTGCGCCCCCCCGCCGAGGGCCATGAGAATGCGCCTGGGGTCCCACCTCTGTAAAAAATGGAAGTGTAAATGCATGGAAAGTGCTCTGTATGGACCACTGCCCCGAATGCCTCGGCATTTCTAAGTGGGGCACTGTGGGTTGATTTTCTTCTGTGTGCCCACCTATATTTAAATTTTTCTTCTACATTCTGGGGGATTAAAAAAGGTAAAATAGCAAGGGGTTGGGATGAATTCACTTTAACCAGGTGATGGCAGGCGCCTGCAGAGGCAGGGCCCTGACCTCAAGTGAGGACAGAGGAGGCACAGAAACAAGCCTGCCTTGGAGGAGCTCACAGCCCAGGGCAGCCTGGCAAGCCCAGGCCTCTTGGCCCAGCCTCACTGTGTGTTGGAGGGGCAGGGCAGGGTTATGGGAACCAGAGGAGGAGGGGAGGAGGAGGGGTCTATTTATCCAGAGGTCTGGGTGGGCCTCTTGGAGAGCAGAGGTCAGGTGGGGGCATTTTAGGTGACAGGAGCACCAGCGGCTAAGGCCCTGGAGAGGAAAGTGTTCTGGAAGGTGGGGGTGAGGGGCGCGGATGCTCAGGCAGGAGGGACTGTGGCTGGTGATGGCAGGTCCTGGACACACGCTAACACTCTGAAGGTTGTTCTGAAGGTGACAAGCACAACAGCAGGAGTGGTGGTAGTTGGAGCAGCAGCCGTGTGCTGTCCCTGGAGGCAGAGCTGCTTACACTTGGGCTTTCCCTGTCTGGAGCTGCGTGACCTTGGACAAGTCATGTACTGTCCCTAAGCCTTGGTTTTCTCGTGTGCAGTGGGATGACGGGCCGTGAGGATTTCACAGGGTACAGTAATGGAAACGAAGTGCTTAGCCTGGTTCTGGGCCCTGGGCCTCCTTGGTGATATTCTGCTGCCTGCCTGGTTTTCAGTGTGCTCGAGGGTGCTTTGAGCCATATACAGAGCCTACCTGGTGCTCACAACCTCCCAGTGACGGGCAGGTGTTCCCATTTTACAGATGTACACACTGAGTCAGAGCTGTAGGACTTCCCTCTGGGCTCCACACCTGGGCTCTTTCCACTCCACTGCCTACCTCTGAGAAGGTTTGGGGGTGGGATGCACCTGGCCCAGAAGGTTTGCGGGCCGTGGGGGGTGCACCTGGCCCAGATCCCTTTCTAGGGCATCTGGTTTCCAGAGAACTGTCTTTAACCTAATGAGAAGGTTCCAGGGCCGGGGGAGCCCACTGCTGAGTGCCAGGCCCAGGCAGGGAGTGGGCTCCTACTTTCAGGAGCTTGAGCATCCACCTGGTCTGGGCAGGTGAGTTGGAGTCCAGCCCTCGGCCTCCGTGGGGTACTGTCTAGGCTGGAGCAGCTCGAAGAGGGGCTGGAGGCTTCTGCTTTGGCCTGGCCCTGAGGTCTTGTGGGTGCCCATGTGGCCTGGGTGGCAGGGACGCGCTGGGCTGATTTCACTGTCCCAGCGGTGCCTGGGGCCTCCAGATCCTCAGTCTGCAGAGGGGCCCTGGGGGGCTTGGAAATGGCTCCAGTCTAGCGAGGAAGTGCCGGTTGCATTGGCTCCTCAGGCCCTGCCTGTGCCCTCTGCACCCCAAAGTACAGTGTGTGGTCAGCGGTGATGGGCACGGCCAGGGCAGTCAGAACAGGAAGACTCACGGGCCTGTGGAGAGAGCCCAGCTGAGGAGCCCCGGCTGGGCTGGACATACAGGTGTGACCCGCCAGGTGCTTCCCTCTTTGAGCCTCAGCTTTCTCCTGTGACACGGGACTCACAGGCGCGGCCCGTCCTGAGCAACACCCTGGGGAAGCACCTGTGAGTCCTTTGGGGCGTGGAAGTGCGTGGAACATGGTATAGCTCCGTGCCATGCTGGTGGCTTTGTTTGTTGACCTTGCTGACCTCATGAGCTAAGACCACCGCTGCCGCCCCTCGGTGGCCACTGTTTTCAAGCTTTATCACTGCACCAGGTGCTGTGCCCGGGCTGCCACATCACCTCATCATCTCCTTGTTGCACCTGTGAGGGGATGATAGTCCTACCGTCCTGTCTGACCCCCGAGGAAACTGAGGCACAGAGAGTAAACCACATACCTGGTATCACACACTGGGTAGTTTGCAGCCCAGGTCTGTCCGATCGCAAACCCTGTGCTCTTGGCTGCTAGAGTTTGCTGACTGGGGACCTCACAGGCCAAATACATGGATGAGCCTCCTTGCAGAAGGGGGAGAGAGTGGATGGTGGGCATGCCAGCCAGAGTGTCCATGAGAAGACCTCTTCCTGGGGTGTTTTTCGTGGGGTGGACTGCGATTTCAGTGTGCGAATCCCCATGGTTCAGGAGGGGGTGAGGAGTGCCGTTTGCAGGGAGTGGGCACGGGCAGGGCTGGCCATGTGGGTACCCCTCTATGAGGGAGGAAGCTGGGGGTGGGAAGAGAAGGGGGTGGCTACAGGCTAGGGCCTGCAGATGTCAGAGGTGGGCCTGGGTGAAGGGTGGGGTCTTGTCAAAGGGACAGGTGAACTTCATCCTGGATGGACATTCCAGCCCCAGACCTCTGGTGCCCTTGTTACCACCCTTAAGAGCATGCTTCAGGGGCCATGGGGCTTGATAGATGCCCTAAAATTAGTCTGTAAGAGCAGGGAGCACGAGAGATTTCTCCTGGCTGTGTACACCCACCCAGACGTCCCTCCATCCCCTCTGGGAGCCAAGGGGTGCACCTCGGAGGGAGGAGAGGGCAGCCACGTCTGTGCTTGCAGGTGCAGGATGGAGCTGGACCCTCGGGAGCCTCCTCATGGACACTCTGGAGCAGAGGGACCTGGTGTGAGTTGTTGTCCTGCTACCTACAAGCCCCACCATTGAGTCACCCGACACCTCTCTCAGGCCTCTGCCTGGCTGAGGACTGCCTGAGATGCTGCCTGGGAGGAGCCTGGCCCTGGGGGGAAGTGGGGTGTGTGCAACAGCTGTGGCCACCCTGCTTTGCACCAGCCAGCCCCATAGCGCCCCAAGGCCGGCCGTGCCAGCAGTGGGCCAGATGTGTTTTCCTGGGATGGTGTGGGGGAGCGCCTCTGTGTGGGTGTCCTCGCGTGATGTGTGGGCCGCTGTGTTTTGATCGAAGGGAGCCAAACTGCTCTTCCTGGCCCATCTCTCCGCCATCCAAAGCAGAAAGTTAAATAAACACAGCCAAGTAGTATCACAGGACGCGAGGAAAATGAACTCGGTCCCCACGGGCGGCCCACATCTGGCAAGTGTTGGGCCTCTCAGGGCTGTGGGATGAGACAGATGTGGTTGGGCAGGAAGGGCTCAGCCTGGCCCCCGCCCGGGGCTCTGTGCCAACCTCAGGGCCTGGGGGCACAGGCAGCTTGCCTTCAGCTGCAGCTCTTGCTTTCGGTGGGCTCCCCCGAACCTTTGCGAGGCTGGTTCTCCCCGACCCAGCCTGGTGCTGGTACTAGAACTGGAGCCTGGGAATGGGCCATGCTGGTGAGACCCGGATGCCTGGGTTCTGGTGCAGGAGGTGGCCTGGTGCATTTGGGAAGCAGCCTTACTTGTCAAGATTTTCTGTTCCTCCGCTCAAGGCCATGGTGAGCTAATGAGCCACATGCTGGGCAAAAGTTTGTAGCTGGCTTGTACCCTTCCATCCTCTGCTCAGCATTGCCCTTGTCACTTTCCTGAACTTGACTGCTATGACTTGGGAGGAAGTGAAGAGGGTGTGCCCTCCTCTCTTCCCTCCTTCCCTCTCTCTCTCCCTCCCTCCCTCCCTCCCTCCCTCCCTCCCTCCCTCCCTCCCTCCCTCCCTCCCCCCCTCCCTCACCCCACCCCACCCCACCCCATTCATTTATTTATCCGAGGTCACCCAGCACTGCACATGCCTGTGTCCCCAAATGTGGCATCCTGTGTTCCTGAATCCTACTGTGATTCAGATGGTTCATGGAGAAGGAGATTTTCCCTCCACAACTACATATTTATTCTACTGTCTATTAGGACAATGCTGCTCTATCTGTTTATTCTAGGGTCTATTAGAAACACTGTTACTAGCACACCAGTGTGTGATTCCATGAGCAGTGCTGCTTAGGAGGATGGAAGGAAAGGTGTTTAAGTCAAAGAAGGGAGTTGATGTAAAGAAAGCAATCTTGCCTGGCCGGCGTGGCTAGTGGTCGAGCATCAACCCATGAACCAGGAGATCGAGGTTCGATTCCCGGTCAGGGCACAGGCCCGGGTTGTGGGCTTGATCCCCAGCAGGGGGCGTGGGGGAGGCAGCCGATCAATGACTCTCAGCATTGATGTTTCTCTCTCTCTCCCTTCTCCCTTCCTCTCTTCGAAATCAATTAAAAAAACATTAAAGAAAGAAAAGAAAACATTCTCCAACTCTTATACAGGGGTGGCTGGGACCTGAGGCACAGACACCTGGCCACTGCTCAGGGTGACTCCTGCCACACCTACCTTGAAGGTCGAAGTCTTGGGGGCATCAGGCGGGTTTAGGTGACGTAAGGCCTGCCTTGGTGGGGCCAGCGGCCAGGTGGAGATGCTCTAGGCCCCCTGAGGCCTCCTAACCATGGCGGGTGGTCTGTTGGGCAGTGCTGGGGGGCACATCTGTATTCCCACATCAGACTTATTGAAAGGACTGACTCCTTAAACAGTAAGCTATTATGATTGCCTCTGCCCCTGGGACTCCTGTGTGGGGTTACAGATGTTTGAAAATGGTCATTATGGCTCGTTCCCATGGAAGGCTTGGGGCTATTGGTATGAAGAAAGAGATGGAGGGCTGGTCTACAAACACATACACACACATACACACATATACACACATGCACATGTGCACACACACACATGCATGGACACACGTGTGCAAGCACACACACACAATATCAGTTTACAATAAGCAACTCAGTTTCCTCTGCCTGGGTTTAAGGTGAAGCACGCGTAGGTACTGGCTTTTATTTACAGTATGTTAGCACAGAGGATGGGTTGTTAAGGGGCCGTAAAAAATAATTACTTTTTACTTTATGGTGCTTTTCTCCAAATGAAAGTGGAAAAAAAGGAGCGAGTGGGATTCTGGTCTCACCCCCTCCTGCCTTTTCACCCCACACATCAGACAGGTCTGGGCAGGTGCTGTCCCCTCCTCTCCAGGACCTCAGGCTGATACCCTTGACCCCAGGGCCCTGGCGCCCACCTTCGGGTTCCTCACGCACAGCAGGTCACCCCATCCACCGCTTTGTGCGGCGTATTGTTGCGGCCACTCGGAGCGCGGCAAAGTCTGCCCAGGCTCTGTCACCTTCCGTCAGAGTGGGACAGCTGGTGGGCGAGAACCCAGTGTTGCCACCGAAACAGGATGTGGGAGCCAGACGCCGTCGTAAATTCACGTTTATACGCTGCGCGGTTCTGGTTAACGAGACCGAGCAGGGGGACTGTATGAGATGAGATACATACACTCGAGCGAGGAGATTAACCTCGGGGAGAGGCGGGGTGAAACCCGAGGGCCCGGGAGGCCTGGGGCCTGCAGCCTGGAGCCAGGCACAGGGCTCCCGAAAGGGGGTTCAGGACACACCCGGCCCTGAGCGGACTCGCTGGGGGCGCAGGGCGTGCGGGGCGCGGGGCTCGGCTCTGGGCAGGGGTTTCCACTTTGTCTTAGAAACAAATGGGAGTTTTTTTTTATCCCCACTCCATAGACGTGGGACCAGGACTCTGAGAGGTGGGGACATTGCCCTGGGTCACAGCAGGTGGGAGGGAGAGTTTGTGATGAGGCGACCTCAGCCAGACCTCACAGACCCGTCTCTGCAGGTTCCCAAACGAGGCGTCACTTCAACCCCAGCCCGCCAGCAGCTGTGGCTTCTCCGAGCCGGGCTGGAAGGCGCGGGAAGCTCTGCCACCCCTGCCTGTTTTCCCGCACCGGCGGGGAGAGGCCGGTTGGGTGGTGGGAGGTGAGTGAGCCTGGAGCCACGCGAACCTGGCTGCAATCCGGGCTCTGCCTCTCACTGCTTATGTAGTTTCTAATTTAGCCCACTTAAAGCGTTCGTTTAGGTCCTGCTTTGCCCATCTGTAAAATGTGCCCCATCATCCAACCCCTGGGTAGGGCCATGGGGAGGGTTAAACATAAACGTGACACATGTGGGAAGAGGTGAGTGATTGTTTCCCGTGTCACTGTTGTGTGCTGGGCGATCTGCAAGGTTGGAGAAAGAGGAGACAGAGGGTCTCCTTAAAGGGGCTGAGGCGGCCACCAGGGGCCACCTGTTAGGCTGTAGGTCATAGTTACCCTTTGTCAAGCATCTGGTATCAGGCTCTGGATTGTATACCTTTTAAGCACCTTCTCATTTTATCCTCAGAGCTACCTTGCAGTGTCACTGTGCACAGAGAGGTTAACTGATTTGCACAGGTCACACAGCAAACCATGGGGATTGAGATTTGATCCTAAGGCATCTTGCTTTGACTACACCCTGCTGCAGATGCTAAGTTCAGTCCATCCCAGGGTGGACAAGGAGAGCTTCTTGGAGGAGGTGAGCCTGAGCTCTGGGTGATATTTCTAACCAGGGGAAAAGGGTGGCTCTGTAGCTGATGATCAGGTTGACCCTGGGGGCTTGGGCGAGAAACTTGAAGCCCTGGGCCTGAGTTGGGGTTTCCTCACGGGCAGAACCCAAAGTAGGGTTGGGCTGGGCCCGGCTGGGCCAGTGGGGCTGCCTCAGATTTCCCCTACCTTAAATTTCCTCGCTGAGGCAAATGCAATTTGATTTGATTTTCCTGAACTTCATCTCAGAGCAGGAAAATTTTTATTTACATTAGAAAAGAGACCTACAGACTTTTAAGATTTGTATACACGATTATCATTCTTTCTAAAGTGGGATTTGCATGTTAGTATAAAAGGATATCAGAATTTTACCTGTGGTTGAAGTAGAAACTCATCCTAGCTCTGTGCTGGTCCCCTCCCCCTGAGCCTTCTCTGGAGCCTGGACTGAGGACAGAGAGGCCCCACCTCTGAGCTCTGGCCTGTGGGTGGCAAGTGGTCCCTACTGTCCAGGACCTTGCCTTTCACCTTGGCTCCCATCCACTCCTTTGCAGCTACGCTGGGTTCTTACTGTTTCCACTTGTTTCTGTCTCGCTCTGAGATTTGAATTAATTTCGCACCCTCCAACATTGCCGTAGTAGTATGTTTGCTCGTCCATCCGTCCGTCCGTCCGTCCGTCCGTCCGTCCATCTATCCATCCATCCATCCACCCATCCACCCATCCACCCATCCACCCATCCTTTCCGTCATTCATTCACTGAGTTCCTCTAATGTGCCCGCCCTTGAGGGGCACAATGCTGGTAATGCTTGTGCCCCTCACCATGGTGCTCACAGTCTAATAACTGACGGTCAGAGTCAGAGTCCCTCTTCTCATCTCTCTCTTAGTTCCTAGCTCAGCGCTCTAGGTCACCTGGAGACAGATGCACAATGTTTATCAGAGGTGGAGATGGACAAATGCACGTTGGCAGTTTGTCTCCAAAGCCTAAAAACGGGGACACTCTTTGTCTAGCAATCCAGCTTTTGGGAACTTATTCTAAGAAAAATCCCTGGCTAGGCTATGGCCACATTGGGTGTGTGTGGAGTGTTACCTGGGTGGAAGTAGCCTAGGTGTCCAGCAACTGGGCATTGGCTAATTAGTCCTGGTGCCTCCTGGGACTGGACCGAGGCCACTCTTAGTGCTGACGTGTCCGTCCACGTTTGTGATGTGCAAAGACGTCCGCTCTGTTTTGCTCAGTTAGAAACCAGTTCCAGAACAGTTGGTGGTGTTCAGTTAGATGTATCGTTACAATGGCCTGGAAAGCTGTTAACAATGCATTTGTATACAGAAAAAGTTGTGCTTTTAGTGTCTTCATTTGAACTCATGTGTTTCCTAGTTTTCTATTGTACGTGGGTTATTTATGTCAAAAATGTATAAAAAGGAAAAGATGCTGAATCTAGGCAGCAAGAAGAAAGGGAAACTGTGAGGGAATGTGGGGCTGGGGGCAGAACCTGTGCAGGGCCAGTGGGCTGGGAAGGAGGGGCGGGAAGGGGCAGTGAGACATGGGCTCCCCGTGGCTTCCAGGGCTGGCTTCAGCCCCCACATGCCCCTACCGGGTGCCCCTTCCCCAACCCCTCCAGGCTGTTCCTTTATCCAGTGGCATGCTGACTGTGCACGTCTCCCCAGCTCCAGGATCAGCAGTGTCCTGTGTGGTAGCTTGCAACGGGCCGTGGTGGGAGTATTTACACTACAGAAAGCAGCAAACACTGCAAACCAGAGCCCTGTCTCCCTGAGAGCCACCTGTTAAACATTGACCAGCACACCACCGTCTCCATGGATTCCCTGGTGGCCCCAGGGAGCCTCCAGAGGATGAATTCTCTTCTTAGGCTCCCCTGAGCTGGTACAGGCAAGGAATGAAGAAATCTTTTATAAATTCAAATCATGGGGGCTTGGGACCGGGAGTGGGGGGGTGGTCAGAGAGGGAATCAGAGCCTGTACTCATGTTGGCTGGCCCCACGCCACAGGGAAGCAGAAGTAAAGCAAAGGGTTAGGCCTCCCAGTCCTGACTCCACCCCCTCCTAGCTCCATGACCCTTGGATGAACAATCACTTAGTCTTAGTTTCCTCATCTGTAAAATGGGGTTAAGAAATGTACTTATCTCATAGGGTTGTGTAGGCCGGTGTTCTCAGACTCAAGCATGCAGCAGAACCACCTGGGAGGCTTGTAAAAATACAGGTTGCTGGGCCCACCTACAGAGATGCAGTTCCTATATGTCTGGGATGGCGTCTGAGATTCCGCATTTCCTACAGGCTGCCAGGTGCCGCTGCAGCGGCTCAAGGCGTATGAAGAGCTCATCACAGAGCCTGTGTCGAGTGAGGGCTCAGCTGCGCCAGCTGCTTGGTCAGAGAGGCACCGTAGGTGGGGAGCATAGTCCGTAAGGACTTAGGGCCTGACAGCTAGGGTTCTTGGGTTCTTGGCCTGCTTTTGTTACTTCCTCTGGGCCTCAGGTGAGCCATTTCTCTTCTCTGGGACTTTATTTCCCCTTCTATGAAATGGGTCAGTAAAGGATTGACTTTCAGGCAGCTGCTGAGGAAACATCTGTAAGAGTCCTCTGATGCTGGGTGATTGTGGTGAGGGTGGTGGGGATGGATGTGAGGCACCCTGGGCCACGCTGACATCTTGGGACAGGCACAGAGGGTCAGGCTGTGGCGCTGCACCAGTCCCTGGGGACCACCGGCTTACCCGTGCTTGGCTCCTCTTCCGACAGAGCTGCGAGGAACTCTTTCAACAAAAGAAAGCCGTTTTAATTCTCCTGGGTGCCTGGCCTTTGCGCTGCTGCTTCTCAAGTCCTGATTCTGTTTTCCACTAAAATGGACATTTGGGTGGCTTGAGATACTCAGTTTCCTGCTCTTTTCCTGCCCGTGGCTGGGCTGGAGTGGGGATGAGTAGCCGGGTGCTTGCAGCCTTGAGTGAAAGCTGGAGTTTGAAGCTCCGGCGCTGGCCTTGTGAGCCCCTGGACTGGAGTCCACACCGCTCCTGTGGGCAGAAGAGCCCACCGGGAGGGGAGGGAATCCCTCTCCACCGTCACAGCTTCGGGTAGCACCGGGCCTGGGGATGGTGGTGGTGGGGTTGGGTGTAACTTTTTCTGATCGAGCGTGCATAAAGAGTGGTGTGTTTATACCTTCAAAAGACAAACTGTGGGCCAGGGGTGAATGCCAGCGGGTGTGGCAAATGCAATCATGCCCAAGTCCCTAGGCGAGTCAGCTCCCCGGGGCCCTGGCCGTGAGGGACGCGGTTGCTGGTGTGAGGTGCGGCCGCTCGCCCCTAGTGATGTCTGCCACTTTGAACTTCCCCAGCCAGCCGGCGTCAGGTGACTCTCTTCATCTTCCCACCTCTGCAGGCCTGTCATACCTGGGGACAGACTTGAGTCCTCCTGAGAGCTACCAAATGGCTGATGTTCTCACATCTTTCCCCAATGACCGAAGCCAGATCTCAGGGAGGGAAGGACTTGGCGTCTTGTGATGTCCTCCAGTTCAGTGATGGGTGGGAGGTCACACTTCACAAGCAAAGAGCAATGAGTGGGCCCAAGTGTGGGGACTATTTGTCCTGATACCTGGGGGACACTAAGGACACAGGGAGATCTAGGGTCATGCATTAATGACCATGGTTGCTGAAGTGCAGAGACCCACACAGACCTTGTTGAAGGCGTCCAACAAAACGCAGAGGGGCGACCTTACAAACTGTCAGCCACCTCTCAATAGAAGCGAATATGTGTATCTGTAAGTGAAGGTGACGTGTGAAGGAAACTGATTGTCTGGCGTGGCCGTGAGGGCTGTTAGAGCTGCTCCTCAGGCAGGGCTCGCTTCCGATTGCTGTAAGCACATCTACTCTGTTTCAGAGGCTGCCTGGTTGGAATCGGCCTAGAGGGTCACATCAGTTTTGTCCGATGCGAGGTCTTACTCTGTTTACAGAGCTTCGCGCTTGACCCCTACCGCGGCTGTAATCAGCTAAGTTAAACAGCAGCTTCGCTCCCAGCCCAGATCATCTCTCTGCGTTTCATTGTCCTGATTACGAGTTTTTGCTCTCAGGATGCAAACTTGGACAAGAGAGAAACCTTCCCAAGCACTTCTTGTCCTGTTGCTCATTGCCGTGGATGGCCCTCTAGTGCTTCTGAGGGTTCAGAGAGCACGTCCTGCGAGGCTCTGGCGGGGATGATAAAGGGGCAGTGGGCGCCAGGCAGAGCAGGACTGGTTAATTCCCGGAGCTGTTCCAGCTCTGGCACTGCCCCCGCCCCCCCCCGGAGAGGTTGGGCCACTGCTCCTGCAGGTGACAGCCATCATCCCATTGAATCCTCCCAACAATTCTATGGCACAGGTACCATTATCTCCATTTTTGAGATGGGAAAACTGAAGCCTAGAGGTTAAATGATTAGGTCAAGTTCATGCAGCTAGTTAGAGGCAGAATTGGGATTTGAACCCGGTATCTGCCACAACCAGTGGCCTGCTCCTTCTGGCTCAGCTCCCAGCACGCTGCCCAGCTGCCTTCTGTGGGGCCGGTTGGGGCAGCTGCTTTCGTCCCGAGTTGCCGGGATTCAGGACAGCATCCTCTGTGCTTCGTTTTAAGTGAGTCAACGTATAATGAAACCAGCTTTACCTTAAGCTAATTAACAAGAGGGGCAAGAGCGAGGCATCTTATCAACACTATAACAGAATGACATTGAGTGAAATGACGTCACTCAGGGGCCTGTACAGTGGTTTCAGGAGCAGGCTTCGAGTCAGACGATGCTGGGGTTCAGCCCACAGGCTGCGTGGACTTTCTGGCCGTTAGACCTCAGGCAGGTCCCTCACCTCCCCAGAGCCTGGTGGTGGGGAGTAAATGCAGCTGGGCCTGCAGAGCCCTCAGCGCAGCACCTGGCTCACAGTTGTGCCCACCTGGCCTGTGGCACCGGCTGGCACGTGGTAGCCCCAGCCTGCTCACGTTTACAGCTTCGTAGCAGGCCTTCAAGTCTGGAAAACACCGTGTGTGCAGTTTTGGCTTAAACAGAGTTCCATTTTACAAAGTCCACAAGCAGCTTTCATATTATTTCCTGCCCCAACTGGGATTAATTCAGGACAAGAGCCGCCTTATGCTGTATAGAGTTTCCCCAGTGTTCTCCCGGTGTGTGGCCTCCACCCCAACCTGCCTGACCTCCCATGCTAGGGTGAGAGGTGGTGGGGACACCCCATCCTTGTCCAGCCTGTGGACTCTGGGCTCTGGGGTGGAGTGGGGAGCTGAGTTGCTTTCTAATGTCACCGGCTCATGACTGCTGACCTCGGGAGAGTTGACCTCAGCCTGTCCTGGGGTCTGTCTGGGGGTCCGGTGTCAGTGTGGAGACTAGCACCTCACACTTCGCTAACCTGTGAGCGTGTCCTTGTTTGTTTCTTGGAAAAATTGAGAAAGCCGTCACATCTGAGCGGTGGTCTGAGGAGGAAGGTGTCCGCGGGGCCAGGGAGACGTGAACCTTCGCCCTGTTCGTGCCGGTGGCAGAGGGCTCCATCCCACGTGGAAGCTCTGACTGTAGATTATGGGGAAAGATCCTGCTGCCGCATCTGGTTCAAGACAGTGCTGGGATTGATTCGTGATGTCTGCCGGGGCACAGGGATGGGGAAAGCAGGTGTTTACAGCCCTTATCGCTGTGCATGTTGTATCCTGGTTATTTAAATCTGGAAACCAATACAAACTTTTTCGTAGGCTTTGCCCCTTCCACCCGATCATGGGTGTTATAGGGACCTTCAAACAATTTTTCTTCTTGTCTGTGCCCCACACCGATGACCTGTTTGTGCCGCTTCAGAACTCACAGGCCCATCTCTTTTCTCTCTTTCAGTTGAAGAGGGGGAGGCCTCGGACTTCTCACTGGCCTGGGATTCCTCCGTGACAGCCTCAGGTAAGTGCCCTGGGACTGGGGGCTTGGTTGCTGGGAACCTGGGGCACTGGCCCAGGAATGGAAAAGCCACCCAGCTGGCTATGGAAATTGTATTCTTCTTGTCGTATTCCTGTCTCTGGTCCAGACTACCCTGTACAACACGATTTTTCTATCAGTTCCATATGGTCAATAAAATCTATTACACACGAAGACTAATATGCTCTCATTCTCTGGGGGCCACGTTTTCTTCTCGTGGGCACGTTCAGATGGGCCGCGGAACCCCCTCTGCACAGACTTTGAAGCTGCTGCCCTGGGCGCCGCTGCATGCTCATTCCAGTCTAAGTGCATAAAAGCCACTCTAATAGGATGCTTGAGCACCAGTGAAATCAGAGTCCCTGTGTTCCCCGTCCCGGGAGGGCTGCTTTGTGCTCGCAGGCCCTCAGACCTGAGCCCACGCCTCCAGAGGGAAAGGGGGGGAGCTCAGACTGCTGGGGGGCAACCATTGCTGGGTGATGGGGCGACTTGGCAGTCAGGCCACTTAAGTTTTCAGCTCAGTTCTGCCCTTGCCTAAGCTCCTCTCCGCCTCAGTTTCCCCAGCTATGAAAAGAGGTGAATGAAGGAGGTTTTTCTAACTGGGAAGCTCTGTAATTTGGAACTGGCTTGGGATCCTCGGAAGTTTCCAAGTTGGCGGCTCTTCTGTTTGCTCAGCGTTCAGCCAGCAGTTCTCCTGGGAATGGGGCCCTGGCTCACTGTCTGATAGGTGCCACGCTCACCTGCCTCTCCCCTGCCCCAGGATCCTGAGCAGCTGGCTCTGGCCCCAAGAGCTGGGACCAGTTTCTCTTGTGGAATCTTGGGCCTGAGGAGTCATTTAGTCCAAGCTTCTCCTTTCAGATGTGGAAACTGAGGCAGGGAGAGAGTTCGCATCAAGTGTATGGATGTTTAAATACACATTATATTTATGGTTTTATGGTCACTTCAGACTTAAGATGATGCTAAAGTCATTTCAGTGAGAAAATTGAGTTGACAAAGTTTTAAGTAATAGCACATAATGCTTGGACTCGGAGGAAGTCATGAGGGTGGCTCACAGATGACTGAAATTTGGGAAACACTTGGATGCATTGAATAGAAGGGTAGTGGAGAGAAGCATTTGAACCCAGGTCCCTGGACTCCCAGTCCAGTGCTCTTTCCCACAGGATCTAGATGCTGCTGGGAGAACCTGAGGGTCCTGGTTGGGTCCTGACTGACCCAGGCTTGGGTAGTGTTGTGTCTACAGGTGCCTTGCCCTTGGTGACAGGGGATCCCTTCATGGAAGGGGTCTTGTTTGGAGCCAGAACGGAGGGTGCTTAAATTCTTGGGAGGAGAGTACGGTGTTAGGACACTCCTTGGGGTCTGCCCTGGGAAGGGTAGTGGAAGGGGCTGTGTAGCCCCTGTTCTGTCTCCTGTGTGGAGAGATGCACTCCCCATGGTTGGAATGAGATTGCCAGGCTCCATGTGTCATTCGGGCGTCCTGACTGATGTGAGGTTCTTGCCCCGTCAGCTCTGAAGAGGAGCCCCACTGTATTCCCAACCCCCAAACCAGGAAAGCACCCAGCCTGCTGGTGTCCATACAAGGCCCTCCCTCCCAGCTGCTTTCCCATGGTGCTAGAGGTGGTGAGGACTGGTGGGGACAGCAGGAGGGTGGAGGAGGGCATTGACGGGGGTTGTGGGTGATGGAGAGCCCTGTGCAGGGTGTGTCAGATGCCGGGCTGCATCCCTAAGGCAGTGAGGTGTCTCTGGTCTGCAGACAGCAGGAGTGATGTCAGGGGGCTGTGGGGACCCTGATTCCCTAATGGAACGGCAGCCTTTGGGCCTCTCTGGGGTGCTCAGAGTGGCAGAGCTCGTGGGGCTTGGCCATTTCCATCCAGGATCTGAGCATGCCCTGCATGCGGTGCCAATCAGCTTAGAGTTTTCTGCTGGGAGACGGGAAAGGGAGGGCAGGCCTCGGGCATTGGATCATCTACAGCCAGGCAGTGGATTGCTGTTTCCTTTGGCCCATTCTGATGAGTTTCATAGTGCGTGCGTGTGATAAATGGTCCTTCCCAATTCTGTTGGGCTTGGGCTGGTAAAGTCTGACTGTCTTCCCTGAGCATGGAGCTTGTGAGATGGCTCGAATCCTGGGTGGCAGGCGCAGTCAGTTTGGGAGGCAACCCTGGACATGGGGGATGTCATATGTCACATTCATTGAGCACTTTCTTGGTACTCACCAGGCACGGAGCAAATGCTCAACAACGGCCTTTCACTGGGCCAGCACGACAACCCCATGAGGTGGGTGTTCTTCGACCAACACCTCCAGCATTTCTCCCTGGGCTGGTTCTGGGGCAGCCATCTGGTGGAGGACAGGGCCAAAGGCCTGGCTGAAGCTGCTTTAGTGTAACGCTTTTCATTAAGCTGAGAAAATGTCACTTGGCTGCATCAGAGAATGGGGGCAGGTGCCAAGGAAGATTATGGGGGAGCAAAGCCTCCCCGGGCCACCCTTGGCACTGCTGCTGGGAATTGCCAGCCCCATTTGGCGGGAGAGGGAAGGGGCTTGGAGCAATATAGTAGCAGACCTATGGTCCCAGCCAGCGAGCTGTGGGGCAGAGACTTGAACCCAAGTCCTCCTGCAGCCAGAGCCTAGGGTTTAACCTCTGCAGCACCAGGCACTGGGAAGTGGACAGCAGCGCAGAAACCTGAAGCAGTGGCATCCTGGGGGCTTTAGGAAGTTCCCTGGTGGTACAGGACCCAAGGTGGCCATGGAGGGTCTTTGGCTCATCAGATCAAAGGAATACAGAGGTGAGTTGAGCAGTGTGGACTGAGAGCATTCGAGCAGGCAGAGTGCAGAGCTGTAGCATGGGCAGCAACTCTGTGGGGGCCCAGCCAGCCCAAATGAAGGCTTTCCACTGAGCCCTCCCTCTGCCCGCTTCACCCTGGCCCTGGGAGCGTGATGGAGAACCCCAATAAAGAAGCGAATGCGTGGTATGCTCTGTGCTCACCCCTGGCCACCCCAGCACTTGTGGCTTCTGTGACCACTGCCTGCAGGAACAACCTGGCCTCTTCTGTCTGTGCCCTCGGGCCGAGGCCTTGACAGTGATGGAGAGCCTGGCCTGCTGGCCTGGCAGAGTGATCAGCTTGTAGGATCTGTCTCAGGCCTGGCCAGGGGGTCGAGGAAGGAGGGAGTCCGGCCTACTCTTGCCTCCCAGCTGACCAGTCCAGGTGGCTGGCAGCAGAGCCTGGGAAGGAGCACTGCATTCAGAGACTAGGTATGGGGGTGCCTAGTAGGTGCGGGGTTTGAAACCGCTGCCCCGTGGACTCTGAGGTTTCTTATCCATAAAATGGGGGATGAGGGACAAAACCTTATAATGAGACAATTATGAGAGTTGTTTGTGAAGGTCTCACAGGGGTCCCAATGTCAGAGCCTACCCAAGATGGGCCCAGGGCACAAGTGAGTGTGTAGGCCGGGATGAGCTGTCACAGGGACACGTGTCCCTCAGCACCAGCTGACTTTGCCAGGGTACCTGGGCCCAGAATTGCCACATCTTCTGAGTTTTTAAAAGAGAATCCAGGAAGCTGGATTCTCATACAAAAACAGCTTCATTGAGATGTAATGTATATATCATACAATTCCTCCATTTAAGATGTACAATTCATTGGACTTTAGCATATTCAGAGATATGTGCTACCATCACCCTAGTCAGCTTAGGACGTTTTCATGACCTCCAAAATAAACCCTGTACCATTCCCTGTCCTTCCATCATCCCCAGCCCTAAGGTATCATTAATCCGTTTTCTGTCTTTATAGATTTGCTTATTCTGGACATTTCTTATAAATGGAATCATAGAACAGAAAATTTTTATTGCCTAGCTTCTTTCATTTAACCTAATATTTTTCAGGTGTATCTATGCTGTAGTTTGTATCAGTCCTTCATTCCTTTTTATGGCTGAATAGTATTCCGCTGTTTGGATAGGACACACATTGTTTATCCATTCATCTGTTGATGGAGATTTGGGTTGTTTCCTCATTTTGGCTATTGTGAGCAGTGCTGCTATGAACTTTGACCTTTTGTGTACCAGTTTTTGTTTGAAACACTTTTTTAGTTTTGAGGGGCACATACCTAGGAGTGGAATTTCTGAGTCATATGGTAATTCTGTGTTTAACTTTTTGATGACCTGCCAGACTATTTTCCACAGTGGGTACACCATTTCACATCCCCACCAGCAAGTCTAAATGTGCCCACTTCTCCGTGTCATCACCAACACTGCTCATTTTCCTTTAACAATTTTTTATTCTAGACTTCCTATGTGAAGTGATATGTCATATTGGACTACTCATTTTGAAAAATGCTGTTCAGCCCAGAGAAAGCTCTTCTGTCAGCTGGTGTTGGCCTGGCCACTAATTAAGAGGTTGCTAAGTATGGTTTTACCAAGGGGCCACTGCCTAAGCCTGACATTCCAGGCCCCTGTGTCCCCCCAATCTGGCCCCTCAGCCCATCGAGGAGTCCTGTCTTCCCTTCAGTGCGTCCTCTCTCTTCCCTCAAAACCTTTGGAATGAGGTTGCTCAGTGGCCGGCACCAGGATGATCGAGAGCCCTGTAACCTGGGATTTTAGGGAACCAGCCCAGCCACACTAAGTTTGAGCTGGGAGCTGTCTAATCACAGTCTTACTGGAGTCCCACCTCTCCAGGTGGAGTTTTGGGACAGGTTGGGCTTCCTTCCAACATGGCTGCTTTGTACCAAGCCTGGGATGCAGCGGGAAGAGGGTCTGGAGATGCAGAACAGTTACTTTGTTAACAAATGCTCATTGTCAATGCCTGGGCAGGTTAGCCAAGTTTAGTTCTGGCATGGTGACAGACACACTTGTGGTTGGAGAGGAACACCTGATCTAATCAGTTGTTTGCAGTGGCCTAGCAGCCCGAGACCTTATTGGTGTGATCAGCGTGTCAGGCCTTTCTGCTATGTGACAGGTCTTGTTGTCCTGGTTAATGAAACTATTACTCTCATTTATGAGCTGCTTCTTGGAGCCTGGCCTCCTTCTCCGTGCTGTTCACATACAGACACTGAGGCACAGAGGTGCTTATGACTTGCTTCAAGGTCATACAGCCAGGAAATGGCAGAGCCGGGATGTGAACCCAGGCAGCTCATGGGTGAATGTAGCACCTAAACTGTGAATGACAGACCTGCCTGTGAGGATGTTGGCCCAGGCTCTTAATTTTTGAGGAGACCCAGAGGTTGGGTGAGGGGTCGGCTCTGTGCCCACATCCCTCCTGGGTCAGGTAGAAGAATATAGCTAGGCCAGGCGGCCTGGTTTGCATCCTGGAAGGAGGAAGGGTACATGTTTTGAAGGCCTTGTAGACAATTACCATCTTCAAAAGCCTGGCCTGGAGAACGCTGTGGGCTAGGCCCTCTGCAGGGACTCCTGTCCGAGCCCAGCCACCTCCCCTTACGCCCTGCTGTGGCTGTTGCTGGGAGTTGGGCGTGGGTGCAGTTTGCAGAGGGAGGCTGGCGTCAGGACTGCAGGAGGCTCTGGACCCACCTGCTCAGGTGGGAGGTTTGAGTGGCATCTGGTGTCAGGTGTCCTGGGGACCTTGGGGCAGGTGCTGGGATCCTTTCAGGTCCCTGTTCCCTAGTTCTGGGTAAGGAGTGGGGTAGGAAGTGTGGTTCGTGTCCCGCTCCTACAAAGGGGCAGCCCCCTCACCCCTGCAGCCTCTAGGTTTGGGGAGTGCAGCAGACCGAAATGGTCGCAGCCTGGGCCCCTCCGAGCAGTCCAGCCTCCACTTGTCAACCTCTCGGAGCTGCCTCCCCACCCACTTGCTTTCTCAGAACATGTGCTTGTTATTTCAGCCACCTCCCAGAAACTGCACCGTAACCTTGTTCTGCACGCCCGCCCTTCACCTTTTTCTTGGCCCTTTCTCCAGCTCTGTGTGTGTGTGAACGAACCTTCTACCTCAGGGAAGTCCGGGGGAGTGGCTGGTGGGTTCCGTGGAGCCCCATTAGGCCTGACCTTCATGTGACCCCTGCACCCACCGATCTGGCTGTCTTGGTAGCTGCCCCTGCCACTGGGTGGGCGGGCGTTTGTCTCCTAACCCGCCCTCCCCGTTGGACAGTCGGCCGTGGGCCACGTTTGTGGGCTCTTGTGAATAATGCTTGACCGACGCCTGGTGTGCGCCGCCTTTTCTCCCCTGGAGTTTTTCATAGGGGCTCCTGATACCTTTTCATTTTTCCTTTCAGTCCTGAAATCAAGGCTGGGGAGACTGTCTTTGTCCCCTTTTTGCCCACCAGCCCTCCTAGGTCCCCTCACTTCAGTTTCTTCCCGGATGATCGCCTCCCTGGCTCATCAATGAGGACGACCCAGCCCTTGTTCCCACGATCGATCCCGTGGCCAAAGCCAGAGGCTGCCCAGACACCCCTTGGCTCTGGCTGGCTGGGCTGCTCTGTCCACCTCTCGTGCTTGAACCCCCAACCCATTTTTCTCGACGAGGACCAGGGGACATTTTAAAGGAGCAGAAAAGTCCTAAATAGATGTAGAATTTCCCAGCATTTTAAAGACTTATGAAATGCGTTTTTATATGGGGCCAGCTGGGGAGTTTCTCATTAGCTCTGCTGGGGCATCTGTGGGGAATTGAGCTAAGTGGAGCCAGGCAGGCTGGGTAGGAAGATGCGGTGGCCCCGAGCTCACCGGGGGAGCGTGGCAGGCATGCGCCGGCTGGTCTGCACGGCGGACCCCCGGCCAGGCCGGCCAGGGCTGCGCCTTTGTTAGAGCTGCTTCCCCGGCACAGGAGGCCTCAGAAACCTTCAGGTGGTGACTGGAGCTCAGAGGGGGCCACTCTGTTACCATGGTGAGCAGTCCACGAGGTAGGGCATCTGTGCCCTGTGCACATGGGGGTATGCACTTGTGTGCGTGTGTGTGTGTGCCGCGTGCCCAAGTGCCGCAGCCCAGACTTGTTCCCCTGGGGCCCTGGGCTTCTGCTCCCCGCTGCGCCGCATCTTGGGCCCCTGGGGCTGACTGGGACCAGTTTTCCGAGAGGGATGTGGCATTTCCTGCCCACCCTTTCCTCTGGCTCTGGACCAGCCGGGGGCCCCTGCCAGGCTGCACCCATGTCACTTCCTGTGCCATGTCTGTCGAATGCACATGTGTGCCTGTGCCCAGGGCGTGCGTGAGGCAGCATGGGCGGTGTCTTTCTTCTGACTCCTTTCCCCTCTCTGGCCTGCCTGCTGGTTCCATGGCTGTGGAGTGGGGCTGGCTTGCTGATTTCCACCTCTCTAAGTGGACCTGGGGCTTCCTCAGAGGCAGGGACTCTTGTGCCCGCAGCCTGGTGCCCAGCCACCGCTCTGCCATCGTACCCTTGCTCTGTGCGTGGCAGTTACCTGTTCCAGCCCTGCTGACTTGTGGCTGCTCACCCCAGCAAGCCCGGTGTCCCCCGGTCCTCCTTCTCTCTTGGTGTGGTTGGGCTTTCCAGGGGTGTCAGTAAAGGGGGAAGGGCCGGCCCTGGCCGGTGTGGCTCCGTCGGTTGGAGCATCGCCCCTACACCAACAGGGTGCAGTTTGATTCCTGGTCAGGGCACATACCCAGGTTGCTGGTTAGATCCTGGGTCCAGGGGCATATGGGAGGCAACCGACCGATGCTGCTTTCTTACATTAATGTTTCTCTCTCCCTCTTCCCCTTACTCTCTCTAAAACAATTTTTTTTTTTTAAAAAAAGGTAGGCTGGTCCTACTTTCTCCAAACTTGGGAGCTCCCCAAGAATAGGACAGAGTCTCCTGGTGTTGGTCCCTCCCTGAGGCCTGAGGACCCCACCAGGGGCGGTGAGATCAGCAGGTCTTTGGTGAGTGAAGCCAGGCTGTCCACTGGGGCCGCAATCAGGTGTGCATGTGGGGGTGGATGTGATGTGACATTGTTCCCTGTGACTTTTGGGAGGTCTGCTTGTGTTGCCCAGGTGTGGTTTGCACAAGATCTGTTCAAAGTTAGACGGTCAACTCTGGTGATCTTGTTAAAGAGAGACTTCTGACTTTATGGGTCTGGGTTGGGCCTGAGATTCTGCATTTCTAACCACTTCCTGAGTGGTGCTGCTTCTGCTGGTCATACTGAGCCCTGAGCGGTGAGGACTGAAAAGGTTGGATGAGTTAAGCATTCTTGCCTGCTCCCTTTGGCCTTCATCTGTCTGGCCCCTCTGCCTATGGAGCTCATCCTTAGAAGCTCAGACCAAATGACACCTCCTCCAGGAAGTGTACCATGATAGTCCATGTCACAGTTATTGACATGTGTCTTCCTGGTCCTCACTGCCCTCTGCTTGGTTATGAGGTTCCTTCTGTACGCCCCAGGTCCCTTGCTTCTCTTCTCCTTCCTTTAGGCAGTGACCATGTCTGATTTTCTGTGCTTCCAGAGCCCAGCCCTGGTTTGGTAACTGGCAGGTACCTTGCACATGTTTGCTAGGATGGAGAACTTCACCTCTGCCTCTTTGTTTCCCTTTGGCAATTCAGGGCCAGATCTTTGTTCCCTTTTTAAGAGTAAGAATTAGTTTTGAGGTTGAGATACTTACTAGCTGTGTGACTTTGTGTATGTTACTTAACCTCTCTGTGCTTCCATGTCTGAGCTAGGGATAATCATCCTGCTTCCTGGGGCCATTATGACGATTATAGGAGGGAATCCATATGGGTTAGCCTTAGGCTCCTAGGGTGGCACCTGGTGCTCTGCATTTTTATTTTTAATATTGATAAGGCATCGAGGGAAGCTTAGAGCTTGGCTCTGAGCCAGGATCTGTGAGGGGACAGAGAAGGGTCAGACAGGCCCCTCCTTTCTTCCTTCTCCCATCTCCCACTGTCTTGACTGGCAGTCTCTAGGCATCGCCACAGTGGGCAGGGTGCTCTTGTCTTCATCCACTTGCAGGGTTGGGGTGGGACTGAGTCCTCAGGGGACCATCCTCACTTGTGTTGACCCTGTTTGGTGGGGTGCAGCTCATTTCCCAAGTGGAAAAGGCTGGGTTGGGGTTGGTGGGGGGTTGGTGGACAGGTCTACTCTGAAAGGTAAAGGCCCTGAGGCTGTCATAGGATCAGGCTCCTTCCCTGGGCGGGGCTTGACACACAGACTGTGCAGCCATGGGTCAGTGCCCAGGAGGAAATGGCCAAGGTCGGTCCTATCATGTGGCCTGGCTGGGCCTGGCTTCCTGGGCAGGCACTCTGCAGGGCCCAGCTCCTGGGTTGGGCATGGACAGTGCTGTGGCAGCCAGTGTCCTGCTGGAGGCTGTGGCAGCCAACAGGGGTTAGTTAGGCTATTGTCATCTCAGCTGACATTCTCTTAAAATCCTTGAGCGTAAGGCAGGTGTGACTGTGTGCATGCACGTGCACACACACTCACGCATTAGACCGAACCTGGCTAACTGATGCCATTCATTTGCCCACACTGATCACTCTTTTTCTTTGGCGTGGCCGATTGCTTTAACTGATGCTGCCGACCATGCTGGATAATAGGTCGCATATCACACTGATACTGAATCCAGGAAATGGGCTACAATTTTGCTTATGCTATTCTGCTTCTGAGGGCTAAATGCTTTGCGAACCCTGCAAGCTTTTGGAGGCAGGGGCAGTGCCTGTTTTGCTCACTGTTGTATGCTCAGCAACTAGCTATTATTATAAGCAAGTGCAATAACAATAAAAAATAATAACCATCTAGTGAGCATTCACTGGTGCGGGGTGGGGTTGTGCACCTGACATGCTTTATCTTGCTTAACCCTCCTGACCCACAGGTGGGAGGAAGCACTGTCCCATCTCATAGACAAGCAGTTTCACCCAGAGTGGTCGGAGCCTGACCACTCTGAGTCACAGCCAGAATTTCGCAGCGCGCCAGAGCAGGGGTTTGAACCTGGGTTGGTTTTGTCTGAGTGTAGGAAGTTACCGTGACCGGGCCTCTGTGAAGATGTCATGGGTCCTTGTGGAAAGGCGTACAGGAGGATGTGCTGAGAGCCCCAACCGGGTTGTTATAGTGACACACCATTTGTGAGTGGTCACCTGGGTCAGTGTGGGAATGAATGGTGATGGGCACAAGCTCTTAACAGTGACTTATACACTGATGAGTCATTGTGTGTGCATGCATGTGCACACACAGCACACACATATACTTGCTCACAAACATGAACACATGTACACACACATTCATATGCATGGTTACACATCTACACACCCATACATGCAATATGCATGTACACACACTTACATCAGGGCACGCACACACACACTCACATACACACATATACTTACTCCCCACACCACACACACTCAGTGCACACATACAGAGTGTGTGTTTCCTTACACCTCACACATGTGTACAAATATGCAACACATATGCAAACACAGTGTGCGTACAGATGCACATACACATGATATACAGTTGGCCCTTTATCTGTGGGTTTCACACCAACTGCAGATAGAAAATATTCAGGAAAATAAAATCCCAGAAAGTTCCAAAAAGCAAACTTGATTTTGGCATGTACCACGCACTACGCCAAGTCCATGAGAATGAAGTGATGTGTAGCACAGCCTGCTGTAGCCTCTGTGCAAACAGGTTCTATGCAGAGGCCACGCCACCTTCTACCAGGCCTGAGCATCCGCAGGTCCTGGAACCAGTCCCCTGCGGAGACCGAGGAGGACTGGATGACTGTGCTCACGTGTGCCCACACATACACAGTGCACCCATGCACACACTTACACACGTGCACATGCAGGGACATGCACCCCCCCCCCCCATGCCCTCTATACCCCTAGGCTCACAAATGAGCAGAAAAGACCTGCTTCTGGGATGTCTGCCTTCCAGGAGGAGGACAGTGCTCCCCTCAGGCGGCTGTCCGAGATGCTAGCTTCTCTCCTTGCTCCGTTTTCTTTGTTGAGCCCTCAGGGCCTTAGACATTCTTTCCATCCAAAGATTGCCCTGCTGTCGGACCCAGCGCTGGGCTGACCGGGTGAGGTGTAGACCCCAGCGCCCATCTGTCCCTTTGCCGCCTGGCCAGCTCCGGCCCAGAGGCGCCCCACCCCCAGCGTGGACATGACTTCATTTCCAGCCTGCACCTGCCCCTTTAAGAGCCACGGGCCTGGTGGGCCTGTCCCCCGTGCCGGCTGGGGGAGGCTGGACAGCTGTGGTTGGGGGAAGCTTTGTTAGCTCCCAGGGGCCTCTCGGAGCCTGAGCGATGCTGGGGAAACTGAAACAAAGGCCGACAATGGCCTCCTTCCCTCCCTGGGCGGCCTCCGAGCAGGGCCTGCCCGGGCGGCCTCTGGGGCCCTGCTATTTCCTGTGCTGGCTGCGGGGCTCCTGGCCGGCCTCGAAGGGCAGGAAGCAGGCGGCATCCCCCCGCCGCCGGGCTGGCGCGCAGGGGCCGGGGGCTGCTCTGGGCCGGCCGGCCTGCCAGGCCCGCACTGCGTCCTCCGCTCCCGGCCGGCCCGGTCTGCCCGGCCTTCCAGGAGGGGAAACCTGACCCTGTCCCCGTGACCTCTGCCTCCTGCAGACCCCACATGCTCTCACCATCTGCGCTGGGGGCCCTGTTTCTGCCACTCGAGCCTTTGTGGCCAGAGTGCTGGACCCACACAACTGAAGATGAGGCCGAGCAGGGAACAGTGTATTGGTTATTAATTAATTCATCTGGGATTGTGCTAGAAATAAGCTTGGATCTAGTCTTAGGGTTACTTTTAAGCTTAAGGTTAGGGTTAGGGTTACCAAGCTTTAAAGACTAAAAGGACAGGAGTTAAAACATGAATTTTGAAGTAGAAAGACCTTTGTTTTAGTCCTGGATTCACTCCACTTCCTTTATCACCTAATTATCAGGTGTCTGTTTGTGCCATACGAGACCTCAAGGACACAATGGGGTCCTGCCCTCCAGGTCTCACATCCAAAGTGAGGAGACTGAGCAGTGAATACATGGCCACTCCATTAGCTTATTAGCTGGGAGGTTGGACTTGATGGACTTACCTTCCCAGGACTCAGCTTCCTGATCTGTAGAGTGGGCTACTGAAGCCCTACCTGGCGACACTGTTCTAAGGATAAGTGAGAGCATAGATGCCACGTGTACAGCACAGTGCCTGGCACACAACAAACACCCAAGAAATGTCAGCTCTGGTGATTATTAATGAGACAGGAGGTGGCCCATGTGTCACTGGGCAGCTAAAATAATTGATGAAACAACTAATTATGTCAGAAGCCTAAGGTAAGGGTCATTATGTAGGGGAGCTTCCAGGCCACCTAGGTGAAAAGAGAAATAGGATGGAGGGTCTCTGCCTGATTAAAGTGCTTGGGACAGATGGACGTTGGTCCTGGCACTAAATGCACTGTGTGTGTCCTCATTAATCATTGAACAGACAACAGGCAGTGCCTCAGTAACAGTTTGGCACACGGCACAGAAACAGCTTTCTTAAGTCAACCCTGGACATGTGCTCCAGCCTCAGTGCACACCACAGCCATGAGTGACATGCAGTGTGGCCTGGAGGAGGGGGCAGCTACGTGGCCGCTCCACTGGCTGCATCGGGGCCAGCAGCTCGGGCAGCCTTGCTAGGTGCCTGGTGGAACACAGTCAAATGCTTTGCTTTCATTCAGGACCCCAGAGTCACCGTGAGTCTAGGAGAGGCTCTTCAAATGTTTTAGACCTCAGAAAGTACCCCTTTTTTTGAGGACCACCTGTCTACAACTTGTGGAGTCTGGGAACACAGTTTGGGAAGCCATTTATATCCTTATGTTTTGAGCTCAGCAGCTCGGAGACACCTCGCCCATTGTGTCCCTTCTCTGCTCAGACTGTAATCTGGCTGCTTGGGTGATTGGGACTGAGGGCTGTCATTCAGGAGTGCCCCCCCTTCACTGTTTACAGGATTATTGCATTTACACATTTTTCTGAGTGCAATCCAGCCTCTAGGAGGGGCAAAGTCAGGGAAACTGAGGCTCAGAAAGATTGAGAAGACTTAGGGCAGGGGCTTCTAATTTGGGATCGTTCTGTAGACTCATACATGCCTAAATGCATCCCCCCAACACACTTACCTCTTTTTGCCCTGAGTGCATGTGTGAACATTGTCCTGTGCCCGAGCCCTTCCTCTCCTGTCCCCCCTCCCAGTTGGCAAGACTGTGGGCCTGGCCCCCGGAAGGCCTGCCAGTGGCCACTTGCCCCTGTGTCTGGCGGGCGCCCTGTGGAGTTTCCATGGTGAGCTCTCCTTTGGGGGCCTCTGGGTGGGACTTTCCATCTGGGTGGAAACCTGACCCGCAGGCCCGGGCAGGAGGAAATGCCTTCCCCAAATGTGGAGAGACAAAGAAAAGAGAGGCGGCCAGCCTGGGATCCCAGCCAGAGCCCCTGACTCCTGAAAAGCCACAGAGCTCGGGACCCCCAGGGGCCTGGGGCCAGGCTGCCCAGGACCCACCCCTTAGGGAAGGCCAGTGCCTAGGCGGGGCCACCACTCCACACTGTGGATGGCTCTGGGAGCTGACTGCCCTTGCGCTGCCGCTCTGGCCTTGAGTCTGGATGCGTTTGCAGCATGCTCCCGCAGGGATCAGGGTCAGCTGGTTGGTAAGTGGCTGGTCAGGATTCAAACTTGCCCCTCTCTGTCACTTTGCCCCTGGGCCGCCCTCAAGCAGGCATTTCCAAAGGCTTTGTCTCGTTGACTCCTTGAAGCAGCACTCTGACCATAGGGATTACCATCACTCCTGCTTCCCATGTGCAGAAATCAAGCCTCAGAGAGCCTAGGGGTCTTGCCCGATGTGGCACAGCAGGTATGTGGCCAAGCCGCATGGCCACCCCTACCTTGCTGACTGTGTGTGGTCTGTGCACAGTTCAGGTCATCACTAGCTCATTTAACTGCCTCCAGGTTAGATGCACACTTGCCCTCAAAGAGGACAAGAACAGTTTAAGGAGGTTGTTGCAGTCAGTGGGGCCTCCTGAGTGAGCCAAGATGCAGGTGACAGTCTGTTCCCTTGGGTGGTGGCCTCTGTGGCCCCTCATGGGGCAGTGACTGTGACTCTGGGTTTTAAGATATGTGTCTTTATCCCTCACAGTTGACATAGGAGCCCAGCCCCTTACAGTGTGTGTGTCCCCCAGTCACGGCAGCTGTGTCTCAGGGCAGGTGACATTTCGCCCACAGGCTGATTTCAAAACCTGGCATCCCCCGCACCCCTCAGGGAACCAGGGATGGACCTGTGTCTAATCCACAGGTTTGGGAAGGGACCACAAGATTGTGAAGGGTGGAGCATGGACCAGTGTGCAGGCGTGGGGTGTGGTGGGTGTTAAATTGTCCCTGTCGTAGGTGTTATCCTTGGTCTTCCCCTTGGCACCATCCCCAGCCCACTTCCTGGGGTCCGACTGACTGGAAGATACCTGCTTAGGGTCGTGGCAGAGTTTTCCTACAAGGAAGTTGTCTGGTATTAGGGACAGTGACCAGCCTGCTCCCCTAGCTGCCTGGCCCCCTGGCTCCTCAGCTGCCAGTACCCCTCCATCCCTGGGTGTGGGGGAAGGCCGGGCCTGGGTGCTTTGACCTCCTGCTGCTGGGGGCAGGGCCCATGACCAAATTCCTGCAGCACGTGGCCTCTGGGGCTCAGGTCAAGGTCTGGGCTGATGGCTGGAAGGCAGACAAAGGGAGAGCTCAGGGCCTGTTGAACCGCAGGAGCACTGGACTGTGAGTCTGGAGCCCCACGCTCTAGGCCCCAGCTCTGCAGCTGACCTGATTCAAGGACCACCAGTAGCCTTGGGAGGTCATGGTGTGTGAGGCAGGGTAGTCCCCGGGAGGGCCTCACCGGAGCATTTTGGTTGGAGAGTTAGACTGGGCTGGGGACTCACAAATCCCAGAAATGGTCTCTTACAGGAGTCTCCCCTGTGGCCCCAGGCCTTTGCCCGGGCAGTGCCCCCTCCTGGAATACCCTCTCCTCCACCGTTCACCTATCCAGAGCTGCTTGTGCTTCAAGCCCAGCCTCACGCCTGCCCTCTGTGAGGCCTTTGCAGCCATGTCTTGGGGGCCTTCTCTTTCTCTGAGCTCCCATCCTGGCCTGGGGGTAGGAAGTCTGTGAAGGGCCACATGGTGGCTTGTCTCCTTTCCTTAATTGTTCATCGGCTCCATCTCCCCGGCCACTACGAACTTTTTCTTTCCCGAGGCTATGCTATATTCAGTGGTGGACAGTTTCTCAGAATGTACATGACCAGGAAGTTCTACTGAAGGTCTAACCACCTCCTCTGTTGCTGCTGGATGGACCTCAGTGCTGGCATTGCAGGACTTCTCCCTGATGGCCAGTGACGACTGTGAGCCTGAGTCCCCACTGGCGAGTTCCTGACAGGCTTCCTTCTGTCAGTCACAAATATTATTGAGCATTTACTAAGTGCGGGCACCATTCTTGGTGGTGAATGGGGCCAACAAAGTCTAGTGGGGGAGATGACAGAGTCAGCGAATAAATACCTGAATGTTTCCACTGGGACATGACCAGCAGGGTGGCTAGTTAGAGAGTGCTGGGGTGGTGGGAGGAGAGGGCCATCTGGTTGGGTGGTCAGTGAGGTTTCTGCCCCTCTCAGATCTGTGCCAAGGGGGCAGAGGGGGAGTGAGCCGTGCAGGGGGTGAGCATTGTTACTGAGGGACAGAAGAAAGGATGTCTGTGTGGCTGGAGTACATTGACCCAGGGCAGAGGGCAGGAGGTGAGGGAGAGAGGGAGGGAGGTGGCAGGAGCTCTCGTGGGGCCTCGAGTCATAGTGGGCACCCTGGGTTTGATCCTGAATCGAAGGGAAGCTAAGAGACTGGGGGAGGAGAGGGACCCCTTTAGCTGAGTGTGGGCAAGAGCGAAGCTGACCCATGCGCTCATCCAGAGGAGAGATGATGCCGGCTGGGGCCAAGGCCAGGAGATGAGCCAGTTCTGCTCTAGCTGGGGGAGGGAGGTCAGGAGGAGAGGTCCGATCAAGAATTTCTTTTGGAGGTAGGTCCAACAGAATTGTTCTCTAGATTGGGTGTTGGGACTGAGAAAAGGAGAGGAAACAGATGGCCCCAAGCAGCTGGGTGGCTGGAGGTGCCCTTTGTGTGATGGGGGTCCCAGGAGGGGCCTGTCCAGTGCGGCTGGTGGTGGTGAGGCTCAAGAGTTAGGCTTCAGCCGTGAGTTTGAGGTGCCTCTTAGACGTTGAGTGGGCACCCGGAGGATAGCCCTGTGATCTGGGGGAGGATGGGACTGAGGATGTATCGGAGTGTCACAAGGGTGCAGTTGGTGCTCAGAGCTGGACGGATGCACCCCCGAGCGAGCGTGCCCAGACAGGACAAAGGAGTTTGGGTCTCCTCCAGGGAGGATCAGCATTGAAGGCAGGGATGACAGATTGAGGAGACAGCTGGGTGGTCAGGGGGTAGGAAGAAACTCAGGAGAGGGCAGGATCCCCCAAAACCCAGTGAAGAAAGTCTTCCAGGAAGGAGGGGGTCAGTGGGCAGGTTCAGCGCTTTCCAAAGTGGGGTGCTGCGACGTTGCTGGGACTAGCTCTTCGTATAGAGGGGGTCAAGATGCTTGAGATTTATGCAAATGGAAGGGAAGACCAGCCCAGTGTCTCTCACACTTGGCAGGAGCCAGAGCTGCTAAAACAGCCTTTGTTGGAAAGATTCTGGGGCAAGAAGAGATGGGGTTCAGGGGTTAATGAAATGAACTCTCGCCTGCAGACTGGCCCATCCGGGGGTGTCTGGGCCGAGCCCCCCTTCCTGCCTCCCGCTCGGGAAATGTAGCCGCGGAAATGTAGCCGCGGCCGGCCCAGGGTGGCGTCTGGGAGCCTCCGACTGCGTGGCGGAGTCCAGCTGCGGCGGGCCCTCAGCGCTCAGATTGCCAGCCCCGCGCAGCCCCGCGCCAGCCCGCGGAAGTGGGCCAGCCGCGCCCCGTGCAGGATTAGAGGGACGTGTAATGGATTAAAGATCAAAAATGTTAATTAAGAAATGGTCTTTTCTAATAAGATGCCTTCAAGGGCACAGGCCTGAAAAGGAGGGGATTTCTCATTTTGGCAACACGGTTTCTGTTGTAATGAAATTGGTTCACAGACAGTGGGGAGGACCCAACGTAAGTCTCCTTTTAAAGACATCTCCATCCAAATTAATTAGCAATATAAAACGGAGGGCAGAGCATCAGGCTGGCAGGCGTGTGTGGTGGCTTGGCGGGAAGGCTGCGTGGACTTCAGAGAATCCCGTCTGGGTCCTGGTGCCCACCGGAATGCTGTGTCCGAGGGCATGTTTCGGGGGGCCTTAGTGAGGCGTGACTGCTTCTAGGGTTGAGGGATGAAGCCTGCTTGGAAGCTAGGCTAGCTTGATGGCAACTTGCTGTGTGACTTTTGGCTGTTTCTGCCCCTCTCTGATTGTTTCTCTATGTTCCTTTTTTATCAGTTGTGGATGACAAAAAACCTCTCCTGTCTGCCTCCCCATTTGTTGGATCAAATAGATTCTCAGACATGAGTGATTTGAAACTCCAAGCTCTCTGAGGGAATCAATGAGTTTATTGATCTTTGTATGCCTGATCCAGCCTTGGCCACTCCTTCCCTGCATTCCCAGCTGTGAAGTTCCCAGGTTGTTTGAATGTTTCTTAACACCATAGCCAGACAGTTAAGAATTGGGCTCTGGAGCCTGCCAGGTCATAAGTTTGAATCCCATGTTTGCCCCCTGCTTGGGACCTTGGGTCAGTCACCTGACTTCTCTGAGCCTCAGTTTCCTCATTTGTAAAATGGAGCCAGAGGTCCTGCCGCATAGTGTGAAGTGTGAAGGAGATCAGGGCTCTGAGAATGTGTGGTTCAGTGTGCAGTGCTGGGGGCTCTTGCTTCTAGCTCAGAAGTAGAGGTCTATGGGATTGGGGCACATGATTTAAAAATACTGGGTAATTAAACAGTGTTAACCTTTGGTGTGGGCTGTGCAGCCCCCAGCATGTGGGCTCCTCGTGTCCTGGACATTTGCTTTAAGCAGCTGAATGACAAGGCCACCCTCTTTGCAGGAGCCTTTCCCCTTGCAGACATTTGCAAAGCCCCTTCCCTGTGGCAGGGGTGGCAGTGGTCATGGGAGCCTGTTACAAAGGGCTCCCTCACTACAAGGTCATTAATTCCCAAGTGAGGACACATAGAGGGAGAGTATGGGAGATGTGACTCTAGCAAGTTATTAGCTGAGTGAGTGAGATGCGTCGGAAACCTGTGGAATCCCTGATAGAATAGTGAAAGGCAAGAAAAATGTGATTTTTGAGATTGGAAATTCTTGGCTTCATTTATCCCCGAACATGGATGGGAAGCCTGTCCTGTGTTTGGAATGGAGGGTACAGAGGTGCTGGAGTCGGTCCCTCTCTTCCAAGGGGCCATGTGTGCCGTGTCCAGCATGGCACAGTCTAAGGGACACTGTCTTTGTAGAACGTGGCACGTAAATTACGAAAAAGAGAGCAAACACCCAAGCGTGGGGCACGTCGTTCATTGCGTCGGTGACACTGAGTGAGATTCTCACGCTCTGGCCCGGCGCCCGGTGCTGTGTGTGCTTAGGTGTGCTTCCGTCTAGAAAACAAGAAATTACGCAGCCGTGGAGGTGGGTTCTTTCTGCCCCTCCCACCTTGCAGTGGACTTGTTGCCAAAGGTGCCCACAAGCACCCGAGCTCCAGATGGGTGTTGTCCCCGTGCTCCCCCCCCGTACATACCGCTGGTGGGGAAGATGACCCTGAGAGAAGGGCCACAGTCCACTGTGACAGCCCGAGGCTCCCTGGCTGCCCGTCTGCGGACTCGGGGAAGTGGCCTGATTCTGTGTCTCGTGCAGGGTCTGGCCTCCCGCAAGGCTGTCCTCCGAAGACTGGATGATTGTGTTTCCTCCATCCTGGACCCGTGGTTTCCACAGGCTGACATTTCTGAAATTGGGGAGCGTTTGCATGTCCATGTATATGTTTAATAAAATGACTCCCTCCTTCCCCCCCAAAACTGTCATTTAGTTGGTAGGTGCCATGCGTTAGGCAGCCTCTTGGACCTGAGGGGCTGCTGTCACTGGGATGGGCCGTCTGGGCTGATGCCTGCTGTCACCTGGGAACCAGGTTCTAAACCCAGGGGTCCCTGGATGTGAACACCTGGCCCTGGACCTCGAAGCCCTGACATCCTGGGCCCCTGTCTTTCGCAGACACAGCTGCGGACGCAGAGGAGGAGGTGGCCGGCAATGGGCAGCGGTCTGTTCTGAACCCCATGGACGCTGGGACCTTCTGGTCGCCCCTGCAGGCTCTGCCATGGTCTTGCTTTCGTGCCATGTGTACTTGCCCTCTCCCTCCCTTGCAAACCCTTCACTGGCTCCCTATTTCTTCCACCTCCAGCCTAAAGGCTTTAGCCTGGCCCCTCCACCATCCTTTCTGCCTCAACTGGCCACTCACCCTTTCCTCTGTGGTCATCCTAATCTCGCAGAGGCAGGGCCGTCTCTGGATCCACTTTTGATCTGTTGAGAGCCTAGACCTGGCCGGTGGCTGGCACCCCAGCCACACTTGCTGCCCGATGAGTTGCAGTGACTGCTGCTCAGAACCGATATCTTTCAGGCACTTTATTTCTGCCAGTGTCTGGGGCAGCGCAACTCAAGAATTAATCTGAGTTACGGGCAAGAACACAACTCTAAGAAGGGCTAATTATTATTATTATATTTTTTAACAAACTGCAATTTACAAAGGGTGCGTAGAGGGAAGGAGGCACCGAAGAGCGCACCCTCTAAACGAGGGTTAATTAGAAGCCCGCCCGATAGCTTCTGCTTCATCAGCAACAGAACAGCATGTAAATAAATCTAATTTCCCTCCGACTCAACTCATCACAGGCTTAATTACAGCAGCCACAATGTGTGCCCGTGTGTGTTTCTTTCATTAGAGAAAGAGGGTCGTTATTAGCCATGTCTGGTAAGAGTCATTACGCAGAGCCCGGTTCCACCCTCGATAGGTGTCCTCAGAGAGCAGAGAGGAACTTTCCGCGCGCCGAGGACTCCCAGTTAAGGTGGCCTGGAGGAAGCGGAGCGGCACCGAGCTGGGGGCGGTTACGGAGGCGATGGCGATGGCCATGGCAACGGTGACAGCGTGCTCGGGAGCCTCGGTTAATTACTGGGGGAGGAGGAGTGCCTTGGGGGGCTGGGCCCTCTTTCTTGCAGTGCCACTTGCCCGCCCTGAAATCTTGGGTCTCTGAGACCGCTCTGGGGTCCTCTCTTGCATTCTGGCTCTAGAGGCTGAACATGAGACTTGCACTTGGTGGGGACGGGGCTTGACCACTTCAACCCACTTTTTCTAGGTGGCTTTCATACCTTCCTCCCCCTCCTACTGACAGGGTCGAGGGGGGAGAGCATGAGGTCACCCCCCAAGAAGGTTGCTGCACTGGACAGTGATCCAGCGTATTGTTCTAGAAATAAGTAGGTGAAAACCCCTGAGTCAGAAATTAGTTAACACAAAGAAGTTGGGCCCTACGGGCAGAGTTGCAATTGTCTGCAGGAAGTGCCCTGCCCAGGGGGCCTTTGAGGGAGGATTTAAGTCCCTTCCTCTTCGCACTCAATGCACAATGTTGGCCAAAAAGTTTTTTCTTTCTTTCCTCCCCCTCCTCTAGCCTCCATAACTCTCACATCTCTGTTTGGCAGCTTACGGGGCTGTATTTTGCGATGCTAATAAACCTGTAGTGATCCAGAATTCAAGGCAGCAGCCCCAGCTCCCTGCACAGGTGTCCCAGCTGCACAGGTGATGCCTGTTCTTGGCTGTCCAGCAGGGTCGGGGTCTGGCTGCCCCCAGACACCTAGCAGAGGGCAGATCTGGCAGCTTCGTGAGTGGGAAAGAACCTGGAAGCCCTGATCATCCAAGCCCCTCCCTGTGGCAAGGATCCCCAATGGGTATTCTTCCAGGCCCTGCTTGAATGCCTGCAGGGATGGGAGGCTCATCTCCTCCCAGAGCTGTCTGGACCCTAGTGACAGCCCCAGTCGTCACGTTTATTGAGTACTTACTGAGTGCCAATAATTACTTAATGAAACAAACACTTTTGAGACCCTCCATTAGGCCAGGCATTAGGGAATGTTCAATGACCCACAATGGAGATTCCTCCTCTCCTGGAGCTTCCATTGGACTGGGTGTCAGGAGACAAAAAACAATAAATACAGTAAGGTCATGAGTGCTGTGGGAACTAGAGGTAGATGGGGTGAAGGAATGGGGAGTGCAGTGTCACTGCCCTGCTGGGACATCTGGTCCTGTCTTCATAATCCCCACCTAACCTGGCCCCCACCTGCTCTTGCTGACCTTTCAATTCCTGAGCTCTCCAAGCTTGCTCGGGCCCCAGGGCCTTGGCACCAGCTGTGGCCTTCACCAGGGATCCCTTCCTCACCTTTCTGTGCCTGGCGTCCTCAGGCCGGCCATTGAAATGTTTGCTCAGATGCCCCCTCCCCAGAGAGGCCTTTCCTGACCTCCTAGCTGAAGTTGCCTCTTTGCCTGCATCACTTCTTATCCCAGTGACCCTGTTTCAATTCTTTGCCTTGTATCGATCACCTCCTGAGATTCTTCTGACCTTTTATTCCTCATTTCCTAGTAGATTGTGTCAGTTCTGTTGACTGCTGTGTTCCCAGCTCAAGGACACTGCCCAGCCTACAGAAGCCCACAGTCATGGATTGCTGGGTGGATGAGACACACGAGGCCCGTGCTGGTTCTCTATGTTATCTCATATCATCCTCACAGCAGCTCCTGCACTGTTATCCTCCGATTCTATAGAGGAAGAAGCTGAGGCTCAGAGAGGTTGAGTGATTCACCTAGTGTCACACAGCTCATGAGTGGTGAGGCAGGGATGCTTGTCCAGCCAGACCCACAGTCTCTGTCCTCGTGATGAGTTGGTGCAGGTTTCTTCTCCTCCCCGTTGGCCCCATGGACTTGGCTCTGTGCCTTGACCTTCCAGAACAAGCCTCTTGCTTGGTGTCCCACCTTCAGTGTCTGTAGACTACTTTCCTGCCCTTCTCCTGCTCCCCTTTTAGAGCATGAGATGCACCGATAGCTATCCAGGGCTAGAGATCTCCGATGATGTTGCCATTGTCAGGTTGGGATCAGTTCTGGTGGGACCCCCAGGCCCTCCAGATCTGTCCAACAGTAGGTGCGGGGGCTGAGCAGGTGGGCAAGCTGCGCAGGCAGGAGAGCGCGTCACAGCTCCCTCATGAAGGGCTGCAGAATGCCCACCAGGCCTGAGCCCGGCAGGGCAGGGCGCAGGCAGGGCCTCCAGTGTTGGCCCCCTGGTGTGCAGCTGTCAGTTGGGGTCTGTGAAAGCAGGGTGATGTATAAAGCCACCTGTTTCACATGCCTTCCTGGGCTATGTCACTGCCACATGGGCCCTGGTTCTTGGATTCCTGGGTCAGTGAATTGTGGACAGGGCATATGACATTGCCACACGGTTCTCGGCCCCTCACCTTTCTTCCCCAGGAGCTAGATTTGGAGGTGGGCACCCTGGCACAGGCTAGGAGAACCTGATGGGCAGAACTAGGGGTCCAGAGACGAACCTGCTGCTATCAATCTACTGACTCCTTGGCTAAGACCCTTGCCCTCTGGGTGGCAGTTTTATCCGTCCCAGGCTAAGATTCAGTGGTAAATCAGAAAACTCGCCTGGCTGTGGTGAACCCAGTCTGGCCTCGCAGCCTGTGCCAGGCCGAGGCACTCTGCCCAGAGCCGGGCGTCCTGCTAACACGGCATCCTGGTGTTTGAAGTGTTTGTCAGTAAGATTTGACCAGGAGAAGTGGAGCACAGAGGCCCTCGAACGAGCGCTCACTGTCACACACGCTCACCTCGTTTGCCTGCAGCCTGGACTTCCCTCGTTCGCCTTGATCCAGATACTAGCACGATCCTGTGCTCCCGCCTAGTCATCCTGAGCCAGGATTTCACGGCCCGTCCCAGGCCTTCCTCAGGCCCACGCTCCCCCTCGCCTGCCCTGGAGACGCACTGGCCTCCTTCTGTCCTCGGAATGGACCAGACTGTCTGACACCTCACGTCCTTCTCATCCTCTACAGCTCGGCTCCTGCCTCCCCGCCAGGCCGTCCCTGAGCACCCTGCTCCAGCTGGCCTGTCCCAGCCCCTGACCCATCCCCTCTTCTATTCCTTCAAAGTGCTGATTGTGTTTCTCTGGGTCTCTGCCTCTTTCTCCCTGACCGGGAGGTTGTGTCCGCCTCCTTCCTGCTGTGTCCTGGGGCAGTCCCTAGCACATCGGAGGTCTCGATAATGTCTCTGAACAAAGGGACGGGTTCACATGTAAGGCTGGCCCTGGGGGCCCGGCCCTCCTTCCTGTGGCCACTGGTGTCATCTCCTGTGCTTCAGAGCTGGCAGCTGGCAGAGAGGGGAAGGTGGCTCCCAGAGGAGCCGGCTTCCCAGAAACAACCAGCTCTCTGCCCCTACCTGGCCCCACTAAGGACAGAAGAGCGCAGGGGCTTCCTGGAAACCCGCTGGTGTGGCCCCTGGAGGGTGGGGAGGACTCTGTGTTTTGGGCTGTTAGTGACGAAACCCAAGAAGCATCCCAGCTTCAGGCCTAGGAGGGGAAAAGCCTCCCTAGCTGTCTGGAGGGGGAGAGAGGAAAGGAAGCCACTGGCCGAGAATTTCTGCAGTGGGAATTTTCTAAACTTTCCTGGGATCAGTGCATGTGAGGAAGAGGCCCGGACGCAACGCCCCAGAGCAGGAAGCGACGGTGCATGTGTGTGTACATGTGCACACATGGGAGTGACACCCAGAGGTGGGGTTCACGGGCCACCGCAGACCCGACCCTGTCTGATGCACGAAGCAAGTTCTTTCCCTGGGCATCATCGTCAGCCTCTGGTCCAATGTGGTGGCGGCGAAATTGTGATGGAGAATCTACATGTCAGTCCTATTTTAAAGACATCAGGACAGACAGTACTCACGACGGAGATACTGAGGCTTCATAAAATGCAGATTTCTGGGCCCCATGTTCAGCAAAGGGCTGCTGGCAGGTCATCTTCATCCAGGTGAGGCTAGCCCAGGTGGCCCTTTGCCCTGCATCCCCAGAAGCTAACGCACACTTGTAGAACCTTTTAATGCAAAGGCTCTCGAGGTGAAGCCATTTGCAAGGAGACCTTTTCTGAGATAGAAAAATCCCCACTTTTCCCAGTTCTTTTACTGGGACCGGTTCACCTTGAACTAGCAGTTGGGACCTGCGTGATTCCCTCCAGATGCAGCTTTGGAGCTGGCTCTCAAACCCGATTCCTGGGAGAGGATCGCAGCCCAGAGTTGAGCCGCACAAAGTGTGAAAAGGTTACAGCCCCGCGCGCAGCTCGGGATCCGTGTCTTGTCAAACGGTCCGCGTGTGTCCGTAAACGTGAGATATCGTTCATCAGCATCGGCACAGCACGGCCCTCCGCGTGGGGACCTTTCAGGTGGTTTTTACTCCTTTTTTTCACTTGCCTGTGTGGCTTGCATCTTCCACATCAGTCACAGATGTCTTTGTAATCAGAAATAACAGCAAAGCTTCATTTTTGTGGGAAAGAGATACTCAGAGCTAGAGAAACAGTTCTGGGGAAAAAGCCCGGTGGGACCACTGTCTGGCCTGGTACACGCCCGGCACCTGGGAACGGGGGTTCCTGTTGGCAGTCTGGGCAGGGCCCTTGCTTGGGTATTCTGGGCTGGCACCATCTTTCCTGTAAGCACCCGGGTCCCTGTGCCCTGCTTAGCCCAGGCCTCTCCTGGAACCTCATTCCTGGGGCCCATGTCTGGTGGAGCTCGGTGCTGCTGGTCCCCCTCCTGGGGTGGTGCCTTGGCTTAAGAAGGAGGTGGTGCTCCACCTGCCTTGTCTCTTTATTTACCACTTTGGTCATGGGTTGGCAGCACCTGGGCCCTATGGAAGCTCGACCATGTCCACGTGGAATGCTGTGGGCTTGGTCATGTCCATCTTTGCCATAGCCTCCAGTTCACCATTCACTGGTCTCTGCATTAGAAGGTGAACCCAGGGGAACTCAGAGCCCCGTGCCCTGGGGAAGCCCCTCTGTGCTCAGATGGAGCACCAGTCCCTCGGAGACTGGAATCCTTGCCCTGCCATTCTCTGGCTGTGCCACCTTCCCTCTCTGGGTCTCAATTTTCCTATCTGTGATTGAGGCTGTAACAGTACCTACCCCATAGGACAGGAGGTCACAGCGGGTGCCAGCAAGCTGGCTCTTCTTTCTGACAGAGAGGGACTTCGCTGGAAAGATTTCCAGAAACTGTTTTGGGCTCTGATCCTGGCCATGTCTTGCCTGTAACAAGTGATCATCTGACGTGGCCTGATGTGATTTCTTAGCAACCGGCTCCCTTAGTCAGCCCCGCTGTCAGCCCCTTTCCTATGGAGAGAGTTCGAGTAATTTTTTCCATTCGATGTGTGCTCGTGGAAGGGGGCCAGGGATGCATTTTCGGCAGTACCTGGCTCCTCCTTAAATTAGACCGTTTTCCATTCTCATCTCCCCAAAGGTGGTTTTCCAGACTCAGCCGTGACTCACAGCTCAGCTTACTCACAGGAGAGTCAGAAAATTGGTGAGAAGTCAGAGTTGGAGCATTGATTTTTTTTTTTAAAGACAGGAAGGTAGAAAATCTGCATTCGCTTAAAAATGACTAACTTGGGGTGTTGTCCAGCAAAGAGGTCCTGTCCAAGAGGGTCTGCTTTACAGAATGGATGTGCAAGAGTTCAGTTCGTTTCAGTGTCCATCCATCCATCCATCCATCCATCCATCCACTCAGCAAATAGTTACTGTGCAGTACTATGTGCCAGGCACTGGTCTAGTGCTGGGGATTCCACAGTGAGTAAAACAGACAGAAGTCCCTGCTCCAGGAGACCCAAGCCCTTAGGGGCAATTTATTTACTTCAGCCAGAAAGGCCCCTTTCTGCTGTGGTCCCTCCCCCTCCCCACCACACTGGTTGGAGGAAGGATCAGCCCAGGGTAGACTAGCCCTGAATCTGCTCCTCACTTGCTGCATGGCCCAGGAACATTACTGTGGGCCTTAGGTTCTAATAAAAGGCTGTCGATTGTATTGACTCTTTTTGGGGAGCCTTCTCCATCTAAAATCCCTCAATTCATTGTCCGTCCTCTTAAAAATTTTAATTATTAGCTCATCAAAAGTTTTTTTTTTATTGTGAAATATTTTAGATATAGAAAAGAGAATAGCGACCTCCCAGGACATACCCTTCAGTTTAAGGGACAGAGCACAGGTGACCCTGGGGAGCTCTCAGTGACTTCCTCTCCCTCCCACAGGGCTTGGCGTTGGTCATTTTGTGTTCATCTTTCTTCTGGAAGTGCATCTGAATGCTATGTAAATGCCATTGCTTGCATGTTTTTAACTTTCTTTAAGTGTTGTCATTTTGACCGTATTACCATAGTTTATCTCTAGCACCTTGCTTTTCCCCTCTCAGAGTCATATTTGGGAGATTTGTCCTTGTGTGGCTCTGTCTTATAGTTTTAATTGCTGACGGTGTCCACTCTGTGGATGTACCTCCGTCTTCTGTTCATGGATATGTAGATGCTGTCTAGTGTTTTTGGCTATGACAAATAATTCTGGGGTGGATGTTCTCACAGTGAACTCTCTGGTTCGGGAGTTTTCTAGCACATTGAACTCCACATGGAATGCCGGGGTCTGAGGGCCTGGCTCCGACACCCTTTCTGTCCGTCAGCTCTGCTCTCCCTGCTCTCACGTCAGGTAATTTCTTTCCCAGTGGTTCTAGGAAGTGTCTGGGGATCATGTCTCACTAGCCCCACTTGGGCCCCTGAGTGGCCAGGTCTGGGTGATGGGCTGGTCCCTGGACCTCCGAGGTGGGGACAGCCCCAAGTGAACCTGAATGGCAGGTCGGTGCCCTTGTGGCGGTGGGACTGCTGACTCAGCAGTGCCCTGGGCAGCTCCACCCATGCTTTAGGGGAGTAGCCCTCTTGCCTTTGCCTGGACTGCCTTAGAACCCACCTGTCTCTTTGGGAACAACAGCGAGTTGAGCAGGTGAATGAGCCCAGGTTCATGTTTCACTCCTGGTTGACGGGGACGACCCAGGGTGGTGATCTTCAGCGTGTCCGTTTTAGAGATGGGAACACTAAGGCTCGCAGGAGTCTTGGCAGACCCCCTGAGGTGTCTGCTCTGTCCCCACGCTCAGAGGCCAGGTGGCTCCTCTTGTGGCTCCTGGAATCAGTCCTGCTGTGTCCTAGGTGGGAGGACCAGGTGGGAGGACAGGCTGACGGCCTTCTTTCTCCGCTCACTCATCTGCCACCCTCATCACAGCATCGACACAGAATGTTGGTTACAAGTGGCAAAACTGAGGCTCAGAGACAGGAGGCCACTGGACTGACCCAAGGTCATGCCAAGACTTAGGGACAAAGCTAGGATGGCAATATAGGCGTCACCTCAGTCCCTTTCAATGCTGCATCCACCTACCCTCATCTGGGCATTTCTCCGCCCCCGATGGAGCTGGCGTGGCTGCCCAGAACCCCATTGTACCTTCTACGGGGCGAGGAGATAGGCTACTGGGTCCCCATCCCCTCAGCTACATCCCCGTGGGCTCCCCGCAGAGTCCTTTCCTGCCTTTGATGCAAATTCTCATGCTTTCCCGATAATATTCTGGGCTCTTCTCAACTCGAGGGGGTCAGCTTCGAGGCATCTCGGCAATTTATAATTCTTGAAAATTCTGTTTGGTGACATGAGTTAGCATTAATAGACACCCTGCCACCGCCTCTCTCCCTATTGTGACAAGCTCCTGGCAGAAGCCTTCTGAGACGCAGGGTAATTGCACCACGCTGAGAACGGGGAGACCACGTTGTGCTTGAGTGCGTCTCAAAAACCGTCTCCACAATAGACAGTCAGGTGCGCGTTTGCTTAGCTTCAAGGTAATGATTTCAACTTAATTCGACCCTTGATGAGGGAGCCCAGGTTTCCGGTTGGACGCAGTGTCGCGGTTTGGCCTGCCCGCCATGCCTTTGGTGGTAACAAATAATTCCTTCGTAACAAGTGCCTTTCAGAGGGTGTCTGCTGCTGACAGCTAATGTGGAATTATTGCCCCTGACTGCATTGCTGTAATTACTTCCCAGAGATCTGTCTTTGTGTTAGAAGACATTTCACACGTTAGTAACATAAGTGCTTTGGGAGAGCACGAGCAATAATTATGAACAGCCTTTCCGTGAAAATAAACCTAAAAAAATTATAAAAGCTAATGCTAAAATTGGTTAGAGCCAGGGAGGAATTTCATTTGATTCATGTATATTTATTCCAAGTGTAATAACCTTTCCTGGATGGAAACTTTTTTATTTTAAAGAAAAGCAGTCAGGATCCACGGAGTCCGCTTTCTAATTTTTGAATAATATAGACACTGAAAACTGATTAAAAGTGACACGTTGCTTGAGACTGAATAGAGAGAGCGTCATCGCGGAGCCCGGATGGGAGACATTTGCGGTAATGGAAAATGAAGTGACTCACAGTGTGATCAATAAAAAATTAGCAGCATTTAATAAAAGGTTTCTGCTTCATGTTGACTGAAGACCATCGCGAGCAGTTTGGAACCGAGTTGAGTGGTGGTGAGGATGAGCGGGGGTGTGTGGGGGGGTGCGGGGTGCGTGTGCAGAGACCGCTGGGATATTGCCCTTCTTGGCTGAGGCAGCCAGGTCCCTGGGGCGGGCCTGGAAGTTTCCATTTCTCTGCCCACTTGACCTCTGATCTGTGGTTAATCCTCCCCAGGTCTCTCCTCCTCACTGTGGGGGAATGTGTCTTGGTGAGTCCTGGGCACCAAGGAGGCCTCGCTCTCATTGGCGGGTGTGGCCCGGGATGGGTGCTCCTGCTTGGGCCCCTCAAACACGCTGTCTTCGTCCTTGGCTTTGTGGTTTCTGGAGACTCCCAGAATGCCTTGCAGCCCACTTGCGGGACTCAACACCCTCTTGGGGGCCGGAGGGAAATGACCAGTAAAGCTAGTAGGCCTTAGCAAGTAGATGAGGTCAAGTGGTGGGGTTGAAGAGCCCACTGCTGGGTGGGTCCATGGAGGGAGCTGGGGCCACCCTTCCTCTGGGTGGGGGAGGGATGGGGTCAGTGGGAGCTGGCTTCTTGAAAGCTGAGAGTGCTACCATTTGGCATGTCCCTCAGTAGCGACAACATGGTACAAACCACTCCGTCAGACACGCCCCCCTCCCCAGCTGCTTCTTGTGTTCCCGGAATGTCCCGCACACCAGGCTGTCTCCATGCCCAGGACTTGTTACTGCTTACAGGCTTCACACGGCTTTTCCACTGTGGCTGAAGAAGTGGGGCTCCCGGCCTCCCTGACCTTCCCCAGGCTACAAAGGAGAGCTGGAGCTGGAGGGTCACTGGGGGCAGCTGGCCTCTGGGTTACGACAGCAGCCGGGAGCCTAGGTGGTGGCTCCTAGGACCAAGGACAAGGAATCCTTTTCTGCTCTCTGTGTTCTGCTTAGGGAGGCGGGCAGGGCCAGGGCCTGTTCCTGGCTTTGTCCCCACCCGAGATACACAGACCAATGGCTGGATCTTTAAATGTTAGAGTAGGAAGGACCCTTCCACATGGCTTCATTCACTTGCTCATTCAACACATAGGAACTGAGCACCTGCTGTACCCTGGGCTCTCTGCTGGGTGCTGGGTGGGGGGCAGGGAGAGCAAGGTCAGGAGAACCAATGTTGACCCGCCTGCATGGAGCCTGCTTACCAGCACAGGGACCATTAGATGTGCTGCAGAAAGGACCAGGACTGCTGTGATAAGAGCGAGCACCCGGCCGGTAGGGGCGAAGGATCACTGAGCTGAGACCTGGACGCGAGGAGCAGTTGGCTGGTGAACTGCCGGCTCTGGTTTGCAGCGGAGCTCCTGTAAAGCCTGCTCTGTGCGGTCCCAGCACCTGGGGCAGACAGCGCTCTTCCTTAGTGCGGTGGTGGCATCAATGTTGTGCCCTTGGGACTGCCCCTGGCCCAGCCTCGAGCCGCTAAGGTGAACTGGTCTAAAAATTTCTGCTCCAAAGTCCAGGAGGGGCAGCCATGGCCCAGAGAGGGTGACAATGTCGTGGCCCTCGGCTCCAGGCTTGCCCAGCCTGGCCACTGGTCCTGTCTTTGGGGTACACACCCCTTCCTTGTTCCTTCTCTTCCTCCATGGGGCTCCTCTTTCTGCTATGGCCACCAGGGGGTGATTTGCACCCCAGTATCCTTGCCTTGAGCAATTAGGCGCACCAGGCCACGGCGCTGGTCACAAATTAGCTGGATTTATCGAGCTCCCCATGCTGCCCTGCTGCCCCCCCCCCCCCTTCCTCTGGTCTGCGCCTCCATCTCTTCCTTCCCAGGGGCCATCGGAGACAAAACATGACAGCAAGGAGAGGGCAGAGTGGTCACAGCCTCGGGAGGTCACAAGGAGGTAACAGCGCGCAATTTTCATGGTTCCAGGGTGGCTCTGTCCCACTGTTCTTCATTACTGCATGCAGCGAGATCGGTTCTGTTAGGATTGTGAGGCTCGGAGGAGTGACACTGTTGACTCTCTGGAAAAATAGAATTTTTTCCTTTTTGGCGGAGGTGTTTGTGATTGCTTTGTCTCTCCCTTCCTGCCCCGCTCCTCCCTCCCCACCTCCTTCCACCTACCATCTTTCCTTTCCACCCCTTCCTCAGCTGTCAGAGTTGGGATCCTAGTCTGGGGAGGCTGCCTTCTCTGCTTTTGTTGGTTGGGCTCAGCACCTGAACATCCCCCAGGAGGGTAGAGTCACGCATTCCATCAGCAGGTATCCAGACACCCACAAAGGGCAAGGTGCTGGTGCCCGGATGTCAGCCTCAGCTGGTTAAGGAGCTGTGCTTTGCTTTTTGATGTATCTACGCACCCAGAGCAGCACTGGCACATAGTAGGTGCTCAGTAAATGTCTGTTGAGTGACTAAAGACGTGCAATATTTGTCTGCTATGGCTTCAGCTGTTGGGGAGCTTATTGCCAACCAGGGCCTGTGTGGCAGAGACCTGGGGTGAGGTCACCTGGAAGGCAGCTGTATCAGGATTTCCCACAGCCTGAATAGGAGGTGATATCATTCCCATTTTCCAGGTGAGGAAACTGAGGCTCAGCAGTATAAGTAACTGAGGTCACACAGGAGTGGACTTAAACTTGGACCCTAAATCTCCAAAGAAAGAACACTTTCATGAGTGCCCAGCTAACTTCAGTGTCTCACTTTGGGCTGGAGGGGGCCTGGTGGCTCTTGCTGGGCATGCTCCCTACCCCCAGGCTGCACCCAGCCCTCCAAACTCTATTGTTTTGCCCATGCTGTTATCTTAAAACTTGACGTCAACCTTTAGTTATCCAGAGAGATGTCACACAAAAATGTGAATTTCCTTCTTTTAAAAAAAACAGCTGATATGTCTGCACTGGGCCTGTTTTTTGTATGGCAGCTATGTAGAGAGTTTGAGCAGGGTCCACCCCCTTGGGTGGGCTTATGTGCCCCTCCCCTCCTCCACCCCCTCCCAGCTCATTTTACTCACTTGCTTAATGGCTGGGCATTGGTCCACTGTGATGTGAGTATCCGAGTGGGCTGTCTCACCCATCTGTGCCTCAGTTTGCCCTCTGTGGAGCAAGTTTAATGTAACCTTGCCCTTACTGGGTCATTGGGTGATGGGTGCAAATGAAGGTCTGGTCTGGGGGAAGAGAACTCCTGACAACCGAGGAGACTTTCTCTGGAGGGTTCTAGTTATATCTGTGGTCAACCAGGGGCCTGTGGAGAGGAGGGCCCGGACCCAGGCCTGCATCGTTGGCCAGGGCGAGCATCCTAGCAAGGCTTGTATGGAGCAGCGCAGGTCACGTTCAGTGTCGCGCTGGCCGTGGCTTTGAAATTCTAACCACAGAGCCATCAGCACTGACCAGGGAGCAATAAGCACCCCGCCGCAGGCAGCCTCCTTATTTAAGAAGCAGAACTTGGACAGCAAATTAGGTGTTAAAATATTTGCCTACAGCTCTGAGTGTTAAATGTTACCCCACTGCCTGCACTGCAAATATTTTAAACCTGAAGATAAATAGTGGCTGCCTCGAGGAATTTGGGGCCAGCCGTGGGGGCACAAGCGGAGTACCTAATTGGGTTGGTGGGCTCCGTGCCCAGCTTGGCGCAGCCCCTCCCGTCCTCCGACCCGCCAGCCCAGGTGTGCGTGAGAAAGTGTTCACGGAGATGTGTCCTCTCCAAGCAGGACCAGGGCTTTGACCTAGCGCCCAGGTTCCAAAAAAGAGCTTCCTCCCCACTCTGGTCCCCAGGAACGAGCCGCTAGTGAGAGGGTTTGTAGGAAACGGGCCTGCTAGGCTGGAGTGTGCGTTCCCCTTAGAAACAATGTCGCCCCAGGGCAACCGTGTGGGAAACCGTGGACATCCTCCTGGACTGTGTGTTCTGTTTGGAGGCCCCTGCTCCATCCAGGAGACAGCCTGTGCTGAACAGGGGCTTGTGAATCAGAGTGGGCATGTCTGCACTGTGTCCCCGCTGGCTTGCCAGCGCACACCCTGGCCGAGGTCAAGTTGTGCCCTCCAGGAGGTGGGCTTGTAACTTACTCAAGGTCGCAGCGCCCATGCTGGACCTTGGGGGCCGGGATGAGGTCCTTACAAATTCTTTGACACTTGGCTCATTTTTCATTGGGTCACTACAGCAGGGAGACTGCGTACTAGAGTGCTTGGGTCAGACACAGGCCCCCCACCTTGACCTTGCTTAAGCTTTGCCACCTCACAGCGCCCTGGCCTCCTCACCTCTAAAATGCGGACTTGACGGTGCTCACCTCTTAGGGCTGCCCCCTGGCTGTGCTCCCAAGGGACCTGGCGTAGGGCAGGTGCTCAGGGTGCCGGTTGCTCATGGGGGACCCGGAGGCGCGCACCCTGGAAAACAGCTAGGCTGTGAGTTGCCCAGGGTGGAATGGGAGCCGGTAGTTAAGGTGCCAGTTCAGTCCCTTCCCTCTCCGTGCACGTGGCTTGGTCCTTCCCTGGGTGAGCTGCAAGCTGCTCCCGGCCGCCCCCAGGAGAACTTGGGTGGGGCCAGAGGGAAAGGTGCCTGTTTGGGGGAAGTTCTCCCCAACCCCCGGGGCTGCAGAAGGTGCTGCTCAGCATCACCTGCCAGGCTCAGTTCCAAGCTTGGCTTTGGGTGACCCTCAGAGCCTCCGTATTCTCATCCGCAAATAGAAAAATCGCCCCATTTACTGCCCTTCCCTATTGGGAGGCTCAGAGACCGCCGGCCCGAATGCCTGCCCTGAGTCGAGGCCTCTCAGCCCCAACCGCCTCCTGTTCCCCAGGTCCCGATGGTGCTGATGAAGCGCAGGGCCCTGAGGGACTGCATCTTCGGGGATGTCCTGCTCCCCCAAACTTCTTCAGGCCACCGAGTCTTCCTTCTCTGGCTTCCTGAGGGTCAGGCTGGCTGGCCGAGTGACCCCATGGGACCTCAGATGGTGAAGTCCCTTCCTCTGCCCACCTCCCCTCTCTCCCCCTGCTCCGCGAAGCCACCTTGCCTTCCCATTAGTAGACAGTGGCAGGGGAGGTGACAGTTCCTTAAAACAGATTTATACTCTTGGATGACTTTATGGGGTTTTGACTTATAAAACCCAAGAGGTGACACTGATTTATCTCCTCCTGAGTCAACAGGATGTACCGGACTTAAAGAGAGCTCTGTAGTGTTTGTGGTTCCTGTTGTGGGTGAGATGAGCTCTTACAGAAAGTGCTGCCAAGTAAATATGGAATATAAAAGAAGGATAACAGGGGGATAATTTAAATATGTCTATTAACTTGTGTGTTAAATAAAGTCGCACAAGCGCGGTGCTGAACGTAACGGAGCATCTGGAGAGTGGGTGTAGAAGATAAAGCCGGAGTTACGGAGCTTTTCCCTCCCCTTCAGAACATTTTTATTAAGGAAGAAACTGTAAACCAGGAACCTCAGAGCCGAGCTGGACAGTGTAACCACGGTTATGTGGTGACTTACAATATCGAAGGCTCCCCGTGATATTTCTCATTTCTTTGCTTTCTATTTCTTGCTGTCGCCAGAGCAGCAGATCCGATTTCCGGAGATAAATATGCTGCCTGGCTTTTAATGGGATTTCTGTATTGCCAGGAGTTGGCGTGTTCTGATAAAAAAAAAGAACCTAAAAGTTGTACATCCCTTAATTGGTAAGAAGAGAGATGTTTTGATGGGCCACCAATGGAAACATTGATTTTTACTGCCTCCGCGCTGTTCCAAGCAGCATTGGGCCACGTTCCCCGCCACTGAAGGTGGCAGCTGGCTCTCCGATGAGCTGATTTGTGTGCACCGGCTCTTGGTGTCGGATGCTTGGAAGTGTGTGTGCTGTGCAGACGGGAGCCGCAGAGCCCTTACACCATTATCTGTTTCTAAATTGGTATATTTATAGGACTGTGGCTTTCGCCTCGAGTCAAATGCATTATCTTCATTCCCCTTGTTTGCTTTGGTGACCAGCCCTCGGGGGCTTAAAGGTTGTGTGCTGAAGCCTTTTGCGGTAACTGCAGTGTTACGTGTGACACACGCGGCACACACGCGGCACACACACTCCTTTGCATACGTAGATATGTTTGCATCAGTATCTGCACATAATAGCGATTTCTCTCTTTAATTTAAATCAGTGCTAGTTTCTGGACGGTAGGTCTGGTTTCCAGGACCGACTGTGGGAAGAGACACCACGCACTTTGATTTTCTAGTCTGAGTCTCTGTATTTTAATGGGCAAGTTTAGCCCACTGACATTTATTGGGATTAGTGATATATTCTATGTTACACATGCTTATTTTGCACTTTGATTTACAAGTCCTGTTGATCTCTCAGCCGCAGGCTGTGTGCATTCCCCCAGCTGTGCAGGGAAGTGTGCTAGACGGGGCAGCATGTCCAGAGAATCACCTGTAGGGTTCTGGGGATGTTGCAGTCCCCTGGCTGGATGCCAGGCGCCTTACCTGTGACATGGGAATAGCAAAGCTGCCCCTCTGTGGGCAGGGACAGGACCATATGACGGCTTCTGAAAAAGTGCAGAACGCGACACCAACCCAAGACATCATTGTCCTGATCATTAACACTTTTCTGTACAGATCAGGCACTTGCCTGCACAGAGCTAAGTGGAGAGTAGGCATTTTATTTGAAAGAAATTGGTCGAATGATTCGAAGGCTGGCTCTCCCTTTCTAAACTGAGATCAGGGCACGAGTGGAGGCTCAGGTGCATTTTAAACTTGTGATTTGACTGTCCGTGGTCCTGCCAGCACGTGTCCTGTCTGGATTCCAGAGTCGTCCGACGTCTATGCAGAGAGCTGAGCCAGCATCAGCACATTTTGAGGCTTGTGTAGAGGATGAACTTGGCTACAAGGTCTCCCAGCTCGAAATCGCAAGGCTTTGGGGGAAATGAAACGTTTCAGTGCATTAGGAACAGCTGACGGGGGCTCTGGAGCAATGTGTAAGAGAATGGGGTTTTAGGAGACAAATGCTAAGGCACTGTCACCTCTCTGATGGGTCACAACCCCCAGCATCCGTGCACAGAGGGAAAGTGACAGGAAATCCCCATAGAAGATTTGCACCAAGAATTAAAGCATCTAGTTGAGAATTACAGCACCACATGCTGCAACCCCCCCCGTATATTAATATACCGAGAGGTGTCCAGAATAAGGGACCCTGGGAGGTAGAGTAATTAAATGTATCTTAATAAACGCTGGGCGATTCTTTTCAAACCCTTTCCCGAGACCCCGTCAGCTCACGTGGACTGTATTCTTCCTGTTGGCAGGAGGCCTGGAAGGAGAGCCCGAGTGTGACCAGAAGGCCAGCCGGGCGCTGGAGGACAGGAACAGCGTGACAAGTCAAGAGGAGAGAAATGAGGACGATGAAGACATGGAGGATGAGTCTATTTACACCTGCGATCACTGTCAGCAGGACTTCGAGTCTCTGGCAGACCTGACGGACCACCGGGCCCACCGCTGTCCTGGAGGTACGCTAAACAGCGCCGGGCTCTGACAGGTGGTTACGCGGGTAATTGGACATAGCAACAGCTTGAAGCCTCAAGTGAGATTAAAGAATTAATAATGTAATTTTACAGTTAATGTCATTTTATTGTGGTGTCTTGGGTACCCTGCATTCGCCTTTTAAATAATTAAAAATAAAAGCGACAGCTTTCTGGCCGGCGGGAACAGGGGGGAGGCTCTGCCTCTCTGCTCCCCCAGTCCGTACTCCGTAGTACTTGGATCTGCAGCCCAGATTTCTGGAAGGCCTTTTGGAAACCCAGCAATTAAGAGGTTGTTAGTACTCAGTTAAGCAGCTTAAGTGTGGAGAGCTGCATGAAGGATGAGCTTTGAGGCAGGGCTTGTGGTGGGATGGGGACAAGTTCACAGGCCAAGAAGAGCCTGTGCGGAAAGAGACCGGGTTTCGCCTCCATGCTTGGCCTCCTGCTTGTCTGAGTGGCTGGTTGCTGCTGCACCAGATGGTAGTCCTGTTCCCTGTTTCCTCAGTGCCTCTGAAAAGGTGGGCAAGGCCAGTGTTTTACAGGAGTGATTTAAGACTTCACAAGTTCTGTGTGACTGTGTGTCTGGGACACAAGGGTGGGGGTGTGTGTGGGATGTGGGATGGTGGCATGTGTATTCCTTGGAGTCCACACTCCAAGGCAGTCATGCTACAGGGCTCTGAGTTTGGAGCATCTGTGTTCATTACACAGCTATCCCCAGACATCTTCTTCCATTGTGATTGTTGGATGGAAATATCTTGGATGAGTGTTTATGGGGAAAGGACCTAAAATCTCAGATGAGTATTCTAAAGGGGACTTGTCACCTGTTTTGGGGGGGAAATTTGCTGGTTAAGAAGTAGGTTGGGACTCAAAGCTCTCACTTTTCCTACTTTTCATACCATCTCGGAAGTTTGAAAGCCAAGTGTTTGGGGAACTGCTATAACTTTCCCTCAAATGACATTCATACCTGCACAGCCCTGGCTAGACCAAGTGCCCATTCTCAACCTCTGAAGGGAACAGATACCCCAAAGCAATGCACTCAAGAGGACTCTTACAGGTTTGGACTTTTGAGGGCTCAGCAAATCAAACCCCAGTCATTTGGAATTTGTGATAGTTCAACCACAGGTAGAGGCAATGGCCGACATATGATCTTAGACTACTGAGGCACTGAGAGGGAAAGGTGATTGCTTGACCAAGGTCACATAGAGATTTGGTGGCCAAGCCAGGACCTCTTCAGGACTCTAGGTCGTGGACTCCATCCTGCTCAAGAATGTCATAGATGCTGGTGTATTTCTTTATTTAGCCAGGACCTGAGGTGGAATCTAACCTGTAAGAGAATTAAATATTGTAACTTACTTTTAAAACAACCAATGAATTGATCTTCTAGCGAAAAGCCATTCTCTTTATTCCTCTGAGGACCCCCATTAAGCCCAGCTTTGTTGATCTGCAGCCATTGCCCTGAGGCCCTTCCCCAGCATGGCTCTGTGCCCCTCCCTCCCCTTCTCAGAATTGAGGGGATTTTTATGTCTCCCGTCACACTTTTGAGATTGGTGGCATTTCTAGGTGGAGAAGAGAAGACATGGAACTTTGGGGCTATATATGGAGGTTTGTGCTGGAAATAAGCTAACTATGCTTTGTTCAGTCCTGGGCAGGATTTTCTTCCCAGTGGCTGTCTCTCCTCTCTAAGCCAGACTTTCGCTGAAATCATGGCAGCCCCGGGTGCAGGGAATCCTGCCATCCCTAGCGATGCTGGGGTGTCCACTGAAACGACTGCTCGCTCCCTAACAGGATCCCATTAACGACCTCCACAGGGACATGGGAGCTAGGATATTTCCCACCCTGGAGCACTGGAAGGGAGTAAGAAATTCCTGGAAAGGGTATAGGAAATGATCTCGCCGAATAGCATCCCCGAGAAATTCATTACCACCCAGTACAGGTGTCACCCAGTGTGGGAGAGTGTCCCTGACATGAAGAGATAGGTGAGGAGTTATTTCCCCCTGGGTCGTAGGTTCTCAGGGTTACCCAGTGACAGGGAATTGTATGCGTATTATCCATAGTGGGTCCCTACCACCTTTTGGTCGTGTGGTGGTTCTCAAACTCTGTCCCCAGAGGGGGCTCTGACACCCACTACTTAAAGGTCTGTTTTATACCCTTAGCATAAGATATTTGAAAATGGGCTTCTGCTTTAAAAGTTTGGACCGGCTACAAAAATGCAAGAGCAGGTGCTCCCAGGCCAGGCTCATGGGTCTGCTGGGGGCTCAGCATTGGCCATCCAGTAACAGCTCTAGGGACAGGCACCGCTGTCCCCATGGAGGCCACTCTGGAGGGACACTTGATGGCCCAGCCGAGATTACTCCAGGGAGGACCATGGTGTGCTGATATTTCTGCGTCTCTGCTGTTGAGAATCTGGGGCCTGAGGGCAGTGACACCTGCGACTCCTGCTGTGTGCTCCTAGTCCCCTGCAGAGGGCTGTCGCCCAGGAATGTGGAGGCACCCCTCTCCCAGGCAGGTGTGGGGAAGGGCATGTTGGGAAGAGGCTGTGTGGAGGGGTGTGGGGCGATCTTGAACGTGGTTCTTTAGAACTTCCTTAGCAGAGCGACCTCCGGGTTCTTAATGTGGCGGCGGTGGTGGGGTGGGGGACAGTGGTTGCTCCATAAGAATCAGGGATGGAGGGCAATTGCAAACTAAACTCCAGACAGACACAGCTTTTTTGAATGCTCAAGTTAAAAAAATATAAGAGGAGGGGAATTTGTTCAAATAGTGACAGCAAAAAAAAGCAAAAAGCTCCCTGTGGCTTTATTTCGAGGATCAGCCCTTGGCTGCCCTGCCTTCCCTAGGACTGCGACCAGGGAGTGTGTCGCCAGCCCCTTAGGAAGGACAGACCCTCCTTCTCTGGCAGAGGCGAAATGCTGCTGCGTAAAGAACTGGGTGGGAAGCTAATTACACTGTGGTTTATTCAGCTGTGGCCAGAGTGACCTGTGGGCCCTAATTACAGGGCTGGGGCTCGTGGAGGCTGGCACCTCTACCAGCCTCGTTCCTGTCTGCAGCTGGCTGGAGCTTGCTTTGTGTGCCGGCTCAGGCCCTTTCCAGCTCCGGCAGCGTGGGTGGGGGGTGGGGGCCCTCCCTGCCTACTGCTTAGGGTGCCCCTCGTACTGGTTCCATTTTGGCAAAACAGAGCGGGCGCGGGCCAGCCACTGGGCGATGTTCTGCCAAGTGCACAGGTGCAGGGTGCCAGTGCCTTCTGCCCACTGAGCGTGTACACAGTGCCCGGGTGTCAGCCGACAGCTCGCCGTGCAAAAAGGCCTGGGGGCTCGAGCCCAATTAATACCCCACATGAAGCGCTCCCCTGCATGCAAACAGCATCCGCTAGAAAACATGGACCAAGCACGGGTGCTGCTTCCAGGAGCCACAGAATGGATGCAGACCAGGGAGCCAATCCGGGAAGAAATGTTCCAGTGTTTGGAGGGGACACAGAGCCTACCACCGGTGGACACAGAAGACATTTAAATAAGTGAAAAGGCAGACCTTATCCTTGGGTGGAAAGATCAATAAATACGTTGATGTCCCCTTAATTAACCCATTAACTTAACCTTAGCCAATGAAAGGGACATAGGATTGGTTTAGAAATGAAAAGCTGATTTTAAAGTTCAGAAGGAAAGACAGGCCTGCAAGAACCGAGGAAATTCCAAAACAGAGGAATGATGGGCGGCTGGTAACCAGGGCAGGTTTTACCCTGTGTTTGGAAGCTGTGGGATCCTAAGCTCTGTGGGACAGACCAGGGGAACTGAAAAGAAACCCGGAATGGACCTGAAGAGACGGACATTAGCGTGTGAGAAGGGTGTCACTGCACATTAATAGGGACGGACGGGTCACTGAGTAATTGGGATTGGGATGAAGAGGGTAGCCGTTCTGAAAAAAGGAAATTGGATCCCTTCCTCCTCTTAACACCAAAAAAATCCCAAATGGATCAGAAATCCAAACATAAAAAGAAAACTTAAAAATACTCAAAGAAAACAAGTAAGTTTTAAAAAAATATAATAGTATTAGAGGGGGAAACCTTTTCTAAATATAACCCTAAACCCAGAAGCCATAAAACAAAAGACAGAAATATTCAATGACATAAAAATAAAACATTTCTGCATTGCCCAAACCACAGTAAATCAACCAGGGGCACATAACACAGGCTGAAGAGAGTTTTCTGAAGGCACAAGGCGCTCCTACCAACGCTAAGAGAATTTCCAATAAATCAACAGGAAGCAGGGCAAAGGCCAGGCTCCCCAAGGCCAGTGCCCATGTGGATTGGTTGGTGTCCCACTGGTCTTTAGATATTTTGGATATCTTCTGTGTGCAAAGGACAGAAATGGAACCAGAAAAAGAAATACCACAGATCTTAAACATTTAGAAAGATTCAGAACTTCCTTTATATGAGAGAACTGTGAACTTAAAGTATCAGGAAAATACCATTTTTTTAAACCTACCAGATTGGCAAAGATCTAAAAGTTTGCCAGCCCATCTGCTGGTGAGGATATGTGTTCTCAATGCCAAGGTTTCGGGCCTTATTTTCCTCTCTGTACCCAGGGTAGCCTTGGCCTGTGGCTAGAGCACATAGTAGGTGCCCAATAAATGTTTGTTGATCTTGTCCTCAAGGAGGCTACAGGCTATGTGGGGGACAGAGGTGACTGCAGTGAGGCCAGCAGTGGGAATGCCATGGATAAATGGCTTTGAGGTATGAGATAGCAAAAATAAAGGTTCCACATACTGTGCCCAGGCATAGTAGGTCTTCAACTAATGTGGAATCAGAAGGGGAGTTTAGAGCAGGAAGAGATGGTTATTCATTGAACAGATATTTATTGGGCATGTACTGTGCATAGCGACCCCTCTGCGTGCTAGAGATAGAGGAGCTGTTATTACATGAAGGGTAGCTCAGTGGAGAAGGTAATTGCTTCACAAAAGCGTTCTTTGGTGAGATGAAGCGCCATAGGCGGCCTTTAAGTAGCCTCTGTCCCCAGGGCCTTAAAGGTGTTTCAGTGCACAGGGATGCCACCCCCCACGACTCTCAGGGAGATGCTGGCTGCGTGTGTCAGCCTGCTAGTGCGCTGCTATGTGGGAGGGAAGCGACGGGAGGGTGGCCGGCCTGGCCAGTGGCGAGTGTGGCACCTTCCCTGAATTGCCTGCTCCCTGCTGCGCTTGGGCAGCTCCCTGGCTCCTGGCGGCACCATGCGGGGAGCTGTTTTCACCTGAGTCTGCAGGGTTACCGGATGTGCCCCCCCGACTCGGTCATGCAGCGTGAGCGCTGCTATCACATTGTTGGGTCTGCAGGTCTCTTCAGAACTGGACAGCCACTGTAACCATGTGGAAGGCGGGGGTCAGGGAAGAACCCACCTTTCCTTTGGAGTCACTTGTGTGTCGTGAGCCTCTGGTTTCTGAGTGCTCTCCACAGTGCCGGCTCTTCTGCTTCTTTCCCAGCCGGCCAACTTCACTGCCTCGGTGGGTTTCTGAATCTTTGCGCCTCCTGGTTCTTTTGTGTACAGGGTGCACCAGAGTGGAGTCTAGGGTGGTGCCTGACATCAGGGTTGATTTTGCGGCAAACCCACCCCCCATGAGCCTCAGTGAGTGGCCCCTGGAGACGCTCTGGGGAGGGAGAGCCCCGATTTCTGACCCTTTCCTAGAAGCAGCTAGAGTTTCTGGTCGCTTCCCTTGTTAGATACCCAGCAGGACCCCGAGGTCCTGGGAAGGAAAGAGACACCCCGAGCGGGCCTCAGGCTGGCTGCGAGTGTGTCCCTGTGTGATGTGGGTCCAGCCTGTGGTCATCCACTCAGCTGGGAAGTTTCCAGAGGGCACCTGTCACGTCAGCAAGTAGCGATGCAATGCCTGTTACATGCCCAGGGCTGTGTGTGAGAGAGTCCCCGTCAGCAGGGAATGTACAATCCAGCTGGAAGAGGAAGTCGCCATGACCCTTCGGGCTGCCTGGCACATAGCAGGTCCTCAGTTAATGTGTCACCTACATAGAGACTCGATGCAAACTGACAAGCAGCAAAAAGCAGACTCTTTGGCTAAAGGAACCGAGAAGTAGGGCCGGCCTCAGCACATCCCTCCAGGCTTCCCGGGGATGTGCCCCAAAGCTGTCTCCACAAACACTGTCACCCCCTCGCAGCAGCGAGGTGTCCCCAGCACCTCCAGGCTTGCACCGTCCAGTTACCTTCTGATTGCCAGCACGGAAGTCCTGAGGGGACTCCTGGTGGAGCAGCCCCAGCCAAGGCTCACCCCCTAGGGCTGTACCATGGCCAGGGGGAGACAGCTCTGCATATAATAGTCGGCGCAGGGTGGGGGAGCTGGGGCAGCTCCCTGCACCCCTGGGACTGAGAGCTGGGCCGGGGGCTGCCCAGGATGGCGGCCAGGAAACACGGTGTCTTTTTCAGGGGGAAGGGATTGTATGCCAGCAATGAGAAGAGTAAAGTAGTTGAATCAAGTACCAGGTTGTTGACTATCGACGAGCAAGTCTATTCACTTTGTTTTCGATAGTGTTTTGTTATCTCATAGCATTTTAGGGAAGCAGATTCCCCAAAGATCAGCTAACCCAGTGGTTTCCATCCTTATTGTCAAACCCAACCAGTCTGTACAGTGGATATGCAGAGCTCTCCCTTAAAGATTTGGAAGACTCTTCCACCTACCATCTACCCTATGGTCCCCTCAAACCTCCAGGAAGCTCCAGGGCACCTGAAAGCACAGATTTTTTGGAGGGTTGGGCTCTTTTGTGAGGTAGGACTTGGCAGAGGTCACATGGGGAGGTGGTGGCTTAGCTGGCACTCCCCTCTTCCCCAGGGGCATCTGATAATTTCTAGGAGGCCGTGCAGTGCCCAGGGTGGCCAAGGGACTGCTGCTAGCTCAGCACCCACGTGTTCTCTGATGGGTAGGGCCTCCGTGTAGCTCCTGTCTGGCCCAGTGGCTGTTTTGGGGGGGAGTGCCCCACACCAAGCCTGCTAACTGGTGTGGACTCACGAACTCACACCAGTTAGACTGTTTTCTTGTTTCCTTCTTGTGGAGGAAAGACTTTGACCTTGGATTCTTAGTAACTCTGTGGAAGTTGTGCCCCCACCTTGGGGGTTCTGCAGAAGCCAGCCCAGCCTCTCTCCCCCAAACCTCTGCCTCTTGGTCCTTTGGCAGTAGAGCTTGGGGCCAGGGGCCAGTCAATGCCCTGGTGACATCCACCGGCTGCTGGGCCTCTGGGACATCGTGTCCAGGCTGTAGGCTAGGCTGGAGAGAGGCTGGATGCCATCAGGTTAGCTCTTGGGCCTGAGATGCTCGGGTGCCCAGGTGGTGTGGGGAGGGGCTTTGACATCAGTCTGCTGTGCGCGCTTCTCAGAAACCCGGCGTCACCAGAAGGTCACATCTCCCACAATCGGCTTCCAAAATCTCAGTAAGATATCTTCCTCTTTATTCTATAGGTGTTTCAATAATAAGACCCCCCCCCACCACCGCATGTATACATGTACGGCTGAGTCACTGAGTAGCTCAGGGGCAGGTGCGTGGAGCCTGTCGGGAGCCACAGCTCTTCCTCTCCCGCCAAGGTCTGCGTTCTCACTTGTCCAGCACTCCTCGCCCTTCGTGCACCTTCATCTCCCCTCTCAGGCGGAGACCGAGCCCCTCCCTCTGGCTGCTGCCTTCTCCTGGAGGTGCTGGTGCTATTTCCGGATCCTGTTGGGCATAAAAATATGAACGTTGTGTTTCCTGGAAAATCGGCCTCAGTGATCTCCACCTTGCTGATGGAAAAGCTCTGAGACATGCCCGTAGGTGAAGATAGGAGGAGCCTCTGGCTGCAGCCTGGTCTGATTTTGGGGTAAAAGAGGCAACAAGAGGGGAGTTGTTCTGCGTGAGTCTTATTGATGACCTCCTCCCACGTGCCTAGTGCCCCCAACTCTGGCACCCAGAGAACCAAGCACACCCCTGGGCAGAGGAAAAGCTGCTGCCTAGAACCAGAGTGTCACCTTGAGCACCTACTATGAGCTAGGAAGTATTACAGACACGGGGATGGCGTGGTGAGTGGAACAGACAACCCATTTTAGTACACTTGGCCCCTCACTGACTTTGGCCAGGAGAGTCTTAAACTAACCTGTATTTTGTTCTAGAGAATGGGTTGGTTTCCTCTGTAGTGTAGCTGAGTACTAGCCAAGTCCTCAGGAGCAGTGTGGGAAGGAAGTTCACATGAGTAGCCAGCACTGCAGGAATGGTTAGTGCACTCCCAGGCTGTGTTAGTTAGTGCGCTCCCAGGCTGTTAGTTAGTGCACTCCCAGGCTGCGTTAGTTAGTGCCCTCCCAGGCTGCGTTAGTTAGTGCCCTCCCAGGCTGCGTTAGTTAGTGCGCTCCCAGGCTGCGTTAGTTAGTGAGCTCCCAGGCTGCGTTAGTTAGTGCCCTCCCAGGCTGCGTTAGTTAGTGAGCTCCCAGGCTGTGTTAGTTAGTGAGCTCCCAGGCTGTTAGTTAGTGCGCTCCCAGGCTGTGTTAGTTAGTGCGCTCCCAGGCTGCGTTAGTTAGTGCGCTCCCAGGCTGCGTTAGTTAGTGCGCTCCCAGGCTGCGTTAGTTAGTGCGCTCCCAGGCTGCGTTAGTTAGTGCGCTCCCAGGCTGCGTTAGTTAGTGCGCTCCCAGGCTGCGTTAGTTAGTGCGCTCCAAGGCTGCCTTAGTTAGTGCGCTCCAAGGCTGTGTTAGTTAGTGAGCTCCCAGGCTGCGTTAGTTAGTGAGCTCCCAGGCTGCATTAGTTAGTGAGCTCCTGGGCTGCATTAGTTAGTGCGCTCCCGGGCTGCATTAGTTAGTGAGCTCCCAGGCTGCATTAGTTAGTGCGCTCCCAGGCTGCGTGCGTTAGTGCCCTCCCAGGCTGCGTTAGTTAGTGCGCTCCAAGGCTGCATTAGTTAGTGCGCTCCCAGGCTGCGTTAGTTAGTGCGCTCCCAGGCTGCATTAGTTAGTGCCCTCCCAGGCTGCGTTAGTTAGTGCGCTCCCGGCTGCCTTAGTTAGTGCGCTCCAAGGCTGCCTTAGTTAGTGCGCTCCCAGGCTGCGTTAGTTAGTGCGCTCCCGGCTGCCTTAGTTAGTGCGCTCCAAGGCTGCCTTAGTTAGTGCGCTCTCAGGCTGCGTTAGTTAGTGAGCTCCCAGGCTGCGTTAGTTAGTGCGCTCCAAGGCTGCATTAGTTAGTGCGCTCCCAGGCTGCGTTAGTTAGTGCGCTCCAAGGCTGCGTTAGTTAGTGCGCTCCAAGGCTGCATTAGTTAGTGCGCTCCCAGGCTGCGTTAGTTAGTGCGCTCCAAGGCTGCGTTAGTTAATGCCCTCCCAGGCTGCATTAGTTAGTGCCCTCCCAAGGCTGCGTTAGTTAGTGCACTCCCAGGCTGCGTTACTTAGTGCACTCCCAGGCTGCGTTGCAGAGGCTGAGTTAGTGTACTTAGAGGCTGTTAGTATATGTGGAGGCTGTGTCAGAAGCAGGATGAAGGAGGTGATTGCCCTGCTCCAAGTGTCACTGGAGAGAGACCTCAGAGTCATGCTTGCAAAGATTCTTGGTGGACATTTTCAGAAAAATCAAACCCTAATGTGCTTACAACAAGCTGGGGAATTTAGTGGAAACAGAAATCCCAGATGTAGGGCTAGCGTCAGGTGCGGCTGAATGCAGGCGAAGGCCTCACCACTAGCCTCTCCTGGTTCTGATGAATGCTCTGGCCCAGGCCTAGTCAGGTGCTCCGAGGTGGAGACCCAGAGGTGTTTCCCAGGGGAAGTCAGGGTGCTGCTAGCAGAAGGAGAGGGGGCATGGGCGTTCGTCGGCAGGAGCGTCCCAAGGAAGGAAGGTGCTTTACCTCCAATGGTAAAGATCCCAGCATAGGTGACCTGACCTCAGGGACAGGCCAGAGCTTGGCCAGCCCCGCCGGTTCAGCTGGTGTCTGTTGTTATGATGGTGACCCAGTGGTTAGTAGTTTTACTCGCCTTTGGGTGAGACATTAATGGAGGGGCTGCCCAGTGGAAGCTCTGGTCAAAGTGTGTGGGGGGAGACACCCTGACCTCTCTCTCCATTCATCTAGGCACTCCAAGGGACAGAACCAGGACCAATTCTAGAAGCCACAGGGGCCCCACACATAAGGAGCAACTTCCTGGTGGCGAGAGCCTTTTTAAAAACTTGGAGGTGGGCACATCAGATGACCACAGGGGCAGGGGAGTGGGATGCAGAGGTGAGGGTCAAGGGGCTGTCACTGAACTCTGAGGTCCTGTGATTGGTGTCCCTAACATGACACCCTAACACAGAAGAATAAAGAACATCCCCAAACAAAATGAGAAGCCAACCAAATGTCTCTCCCCCTGGCCAGGGCGTGTGATTCAGGGAGTGCAGCCAGCAGGGGCTCAGCCTTTTCTCCCTGGGGCTCCGCACTGGCCTGGTGGCCTTACAGCTGGGGTGGTGCAGGGGCTGGGGGGCTGCCAGGGGTGGGGGGCAGGAAAAGAGCAAGGACACCTGAAATTGAGCACTGGTGCTGGTCTAGAATAATGCTGAACTATTGCTTGAGCGTTTTGGCAGTGTCTTTAAAAACTGTGTACCAGCCTAGGGAAAGATGTACAGGGGATTATAAAATGCTTCATTTTCTGTTAAACAGTTCTCTTTTGGAGTTGACGGGCTAGAATTTGGCTGCCTTTGGAAATGACATCATTGCTTGGGGGGGCGCATCTGGGAAGAGTGAGGCTCTGAGGCCGCTGTGCAGGTGGGGAGATGGCGACTGGCCTGGTGGGGCGCACACACCCGGGCCCTTTCCCTCACCCTACCATCTTGGATGCCAGAAGTCTTGGCCTAGCCAAGTAGTGGGCTGTGCACCTCAGCACTGCTGAGTTACGGGTGCTGAGTTAAGGTCAGATCTGTCAGAGTGGTACCTGACCCCCTGAGGGCGGGTAGGGGCCGAGTGGTGGTGGTGGGGGGGAGGGAGGAGGCTGAGGGGAAGGCAGTAGGGGGACGGGGGAGGACAGATGGCTGGCATCTGCCTGTGGCCTCCCAACCCCTTCCCAGCATCTGTTCCCAGGGCAGCTTTTACCTGATTCCTGCTGCACTTAGAATGAATCCACCCCACCGACCTGGCCTCTCCTCCTCCCATTCGGCTCCTCCTCCTGAGCCTTGGACAGGCTGTGTTTGTTTGCAACACAGGGCCTTTGCACAACCCCTGCCTCCACCTGGATGCTCTCTCAGGTTTCATATGGAGAGCTCCTTCACAGTGCTACCTACTGAGAGTGGCCCTCTTAATCCCCCCCCCCCCCCCCGCTAAGGCTCTCCTTCACTCTCGAACAGACCACCCCACTTGATTTCCTTTACTTCAAATTTTCTTTATGATTTTCTTTTAGATTATTGTGTTTTCTACTAGAAGGTGACCCTCTGGAGAGCAGTGTCCTGCTCTGCCTTTCTCATGCCTGCATCAGTGTCTGGCCTGGCCCAGGGCCTGGCACATAGTAGGTGCTCAGGAAATAGTTATTGAATGATTTGTTGGAAGTGGCCTGGATGTTCTGTGGGTCACTCTCTTAGGTGGCCTAGGACCAGGATTTCTTGTGGGCAGTCTGCTCTGGTCTGGAGACTCCTCCTGTCAGATGCTACCAAACCCCACATGTCCCTCCCACCTCCCTTTCTGCCTCAGAAACAGCTCTGCTATCTGCTTGCTGGGGGTGGAGGACAGGGACCACAGACCAGACCAGAGGGTGCATTCTGCTCCTCCCGGGGATAAGGACCCTTTCCATAGGAGACCTTCAGTTTTTATTAAGTCCCTACTGTGTGCCAGGCCCAGCTCAGTGCTGGGGATAGAGTGGATTCCTGCCCTCAGGAAGCTTCGTTTTCGGGGAGAGATAGACAATAAAGAGGCGAGTGGATAAATGCATGGCAGACCGGGATGCTCAAGGGCTAGATCATTGCAATAGGGTTTGTGTCCCCAGGAGCTACTGTCTCCCAGGGGAAGAGAAGTGCTGCTGTCTGGGTGCGATCTGAGGGGCACTGAGAGAGTGGCAGGGAAGAGACCGGAGGTATTCTTTGGAAGCGACCATCTCGTGGACTCACACCAGGGCTGACTATTTCCCCAGTGGACAGAGTGGCAGAGTTGCAGGCAGTGGTCATCGACAGCCCATCTGGCCAGGTCACAAAAGATAGGGGCTGGTGCCCGGGGCCCGGGGTAGGGGAGTGATTCATGAGGTTGGTCGTGCCCGGCCCGCCTTCACTGTGGGCCACGTCCCGTCACCGACTCCGCCACGTCTCTGCTCTCACCAATGCCCTATGTTACATTGCTTCCTTAATGTCCCTTTATCACACTCTTAACAACACCTTCTCAACATATGCACTTAAAAATTGTTTCAAGGATACCCCCTTTAGGGTCCCAAGAGAAAACAGATGGAACTCTGCAGCACAGTCATTGAGGAGCATTTAATAAAGAGCCCTTTACAGAGGTAGGCAGGGTGAGGGGAAGCCACTGGGGGTAGGGAGCACCTTGGGGACATCCTAGTGATGACGACATCACAGAACCTGATGGGGCAAAGGGAGGAGCACTGGCCAGGACCTGGAGAGAGCAGCTGTCGGAGGGGCCCCCCTGCAGAGGAGGCTACGGCAACCTGTGATAACCCAGGGGGCATGCTAGGGGACAGATGCCCCTTTTCTTTCTCCTTCTATCCTCCAGTCTCTGCTGGGACCACTGGCTGGACCCCGCAGGAGGCCCGATGCAGACAGGCCTGTTGGTCAGCCTCCTGGACACGGCAGTCGGGGTAGGGGAGGTAGAGGCCGATACAGAGGGACGGATAGCCAAGGCCATGTGCAGGGCCCCTGCCTGGGTCGGCTTGGGTGCAGCTGAGAAGTCACATTCTGGAGATGAACCCCAATTCATGGAAGGGGACGTTTCCCATACGGATGTGTTTGGGGAGTGGGAGCCACACCATTTCACTGTGCCGGTTTTGGCTCTGGGTCATGGCACTGGTCACACTGTGCCGGTTTTGGCTCTGGGTCATGGCATTGGTCAGCGCCTTGGTCTTGGGCTGTAAGACCACAGATTATGACAACAGACGAGCAAATTTGTCAGACAGGAGGCCCCAGTCCTGGCAGGTGTAGCTGCTCAAATCACGGCCCGAGCTGCCAAAACTTTGTTATTTGTATAATGGAGAGCTGCGTAGTTTACCGTTCGATTAATGCCATTTACCTTGTAACGACTGGAGAAATTGGTAAGGAGGGCACTCTGTGACCCTCACCCCCTCAGCAGTGTCAGGCCATTTGTGGCTTCACTGGGACAAAGGCAGGGGAGAAGTCAAGGACGGCGGAAGGTCAGGGTGCTTCCAAGGAGCCTCTTTGTTCATTATGTGTTTCCAGCACGTGCCTTCGTTTGCCGCTGCGCCGGGGGACCCCCAGGGGCCGAGGCCGGGGAGCCCGGGCCCTGAGCACCGAAGCTATTTTTATTTGCGCGCAGGGCGCGCGGCTGTGGCTGGGCAGGCCGAGGTCCAGCTCTTCCCCCGCAGAATTGGATATTAAGGTGGAATTAGGAGCTCGAGCCTGAGCAGGTCCCTGCGGGTGATGCGTTCGGGATGCGTCGTGACCTTGCAGACAGCTTTGCAGACAGCGGCGAGGGTGGATGAAGGGGCCGTTTTGGGGGACAGCCCCAGGCCCCCGCGCAGCCCCGGTGTTCGTCTCTGAGCAGCTTGCGAATTGTTTGTCTCCCCAAATCAAATTCTCTGCCTCTGTCTCTTTTTCTGCGACGCATTCCCCCGCTGGACATTCCCGAGCGCGTCCCTCTCCTCTCAAGCAGCTCGGCGGCCCCGCCCTGACCCGTCACTGTGGAAAGTCCCCGTTTCTCTGATGACTCATGAACAGTCCAGTGTTATTACCAGGATGGGGCTTTCAGGCCTTCTTTATGTAGAAAAATGCCAGACGTTATTAAATATCACTAACACATCAATCTTTCTGTTTGTAACAATTTCAAAGGTGACAGATAAGGCTGGAATCTCCTTCGGCCTGCCCCTCCCCCAGGTTAATTGCTGTCACCATCGTGGCCTGCATACTTGGAAACCTTCCACTGCAAATTTACATAATGCCACGTTCATAGACCCCGAGACACGGTAACATCTCTGAAGTCCAGATAAACCTTAGAGCTAGTGGCGTGTCATGGTTTGACAGTGTTCTTTCTTTAATGATATGTAATAGTGTATTTTACAATCGATGGTGTCTTAGATTTGGTGAAATATAGTGTAAGTGTATCCATAGAAACAATGTCGTATTGATTTTTGATTAAAAAAATAAATGATACCGTATTGGATCTATCATTCTGCAACCTGCCCTTTTTTCACGCAGTTCTATGCCTTGGAGAGTTTTCTGCGTTGGCACATAGATCTCCCCCATTCTTTATTAACTGCTGCCTGGCATTGCGAGGCTGGGCTGCACCATGCTTTATGCAGCCGGCCTGCTGGTGAGGGGCATTTGGGCTGTTTGTGATCGTTTGCTGTAGTAAACATTCTCGTACATGTCTCCCTGTAGGGGCCCTTTTTACATGGTTGATGGAGAGAAGGGAGCATTGCTGAGCTCCTCCCCTCCCCTCGCCCCCCCTGTCTCATCCCTCCCCTCCCCTCCCCTGTCTCTCCCCTCCCCTCCCCTCCCCTCCCCTCCCCTCCCCTCCCCTCCCCTCCCCTCCCCTCCCCTCCCCTCCCCTCCCCTCCCCTCCCCTCCCCTCCCCTCCCCTCCCCTGTCTCATCCCTCCCCTCCCCTCCCCTCCCCTCCCCTCCCCTCCCCTCCCCTCCCCTCCCCTCCCCTCCCCTCCCCGTCTCATCCCTCCCCTCCCCTCCCCTCCCCTCCCCTCCCCTCCCCTCCCCTCGCCTCGCCTCCCCTCCCCTCCCCACCCCCTCCCACCCTGTCCCACAGCCACTACCCTGGCCCTCACCGAGCACCGGATACTGTGCTGAGATCAGTTCTGGGGTGAGACGCACCTACAAAGCGGAGCCGCCTGCCTCCCCGGGAGCTCATGGTCTGGCTGGATAGAAGGCCTGGCGTGAGGCTTGGGTCAGAACTCCAGAGCATCCCAAGCTAAGCCTGGGGTTACGGGTACAAGTGTTGGTGCCTCTGACGAAGGCATTTCAGCCCTTTACACTCATTCCAGGGTTCTCTCAGGCTGGTAAGCCCCTCAGGAATAACAGAAAGGATGCTTTGTACTGACACGTGTCACCCCTTGACTTACCTGGGGCGTGAGTGGAATCTTCCCCAAGTGAGTTCCTTAAGGCTGGCATATTTGGGTGGCTATGGAGGTTCCTTCTCTTGTTTCCCCACCATTGAGCTGAGTGGGGAGAAAAGAGCCGTCCTGTGCCATGTGCCATGTGCCATGTGCCATGTGCCATGTGCCATGTGCCATGTGCCACGTGGTCTGCTCTCCATGGACGTGCTCTCACCCAGGGGGCAGGAAACCTGGGGCAGGCGCTAGAGCCTCCCTGCCAATTCTGCCATGGGGGACTTTTGAATGGAAAGTGCCTCTGCAGGCTGTCCTGGAATGGCCTCGGGCGTGCTTCTCAAACTGGGGCGTGCTCCCAGGGGCTGCGGGGGCTGTGGGTCCATGGACCACACTTTGAGTAGCAAGGACTGTATGACCACTAAGCACACTCTGGAGGCAGGGGGTCCTGGGAGCTGGGGTTTTCTAGGGGCCTAAGCTGAACACTTGGGGCACATGTCACTCACTGGGACTGTAGCCGATTTGACTTTGCTTTGGGCTCCCTGCTCTTTAGCAGTGTGCAGGTCGAGGCAGGAGTGTGGCTTTTTCACAGCTAATGGACTTGTGCTAGGATGTCCAAGCGGAGGGTGCCACAAGAGCAGGATAAGTCTTCATTTTGGAGGACTGTCCCTTGCTTTGCAGGTCATCCAGCACCCCTGGCCTTGCCCACTAGATGCCAGTAGCAACCTCTCTGATTATTGTAGCACTTGAAAAAATGCCTCTGAAGGGCAGGCAGGGCTGGCCTGGGTGAGAGCCGTTGGGTTGGACATGGCCTGATCGCCATGTTCCCAGTGGCAGGCCTGTGCCTGGCATGGAGTGAGGGCTTGGTCAGCTGCTGGGCATTAGTGGGTACAACTTCTGATAATTGTGGCCTGCTTCAGGAAAATGCTGAGTGTGTGCCCCTGCTGCTCCTGATGGGGTGGCACCTGCTGAGGACGCACTGACCTGGCCTCGAGGGACAGCATGGCAGACAAGACCCAGAGGTGGGGGAGTATTGTAAAGTTCAGCTGTTCCCCCAGCTCCCAAGGCTCTGATTTCTCTTTGGGTTTTTGATGTGTCTGTCTTTTCTGGAGGATAAGGCCTGTCTTGTTCATCCTAGTGCCCTCGGGCCTGGCACATAGTAGGCATCTTGTACATGTTTGCTGCAAGAACAATTCAAATTCACTAGGGGAATCCACTTATTCCAGGAGCTTGGTGATGGCTCCTTTGGGTTCATTGCTGATTTTGTTTGTGATGTCAACTGTCATCCCCATTTCATGCAGCCATTCATCTGTTCATTCATTCAACAACTATTTATTGAGCACCTGCTATGCTCGGCACTGTGTGGAGGCAGGGGCACCCTGGTGAGTGAGGCAGACATTGTTCCCGGGTGGAGCTGAGTGTGCTGGGAATATCATTAATTTGAAAACCATACAAACACTGGGAAAAGCACAGCTTTGATAAGTGCTTTTAGGGGAAAGTACATGGTGCTGCAAAAGTGCTGAGAGGAGCCTCTGCACCTGATCTTTGTGGTGGTGCAGTGGCAGTGGTATATCAGGGAGGGCTTCCTGGAGGTGGTGAGATTGGGGCTGAGATATGAGCTGTATTGCATCCAAGTGAGTACTTAGGGTACCAGTAAGGCTGGGTCACTTCCACATGAGAAAGAAGTTCTTTTACAAGAATTAAAGGTATTTTTTTTAAGCGTTAGATGATGCATAGATAAATACTCAATAAAAAAAATGTAAAGACTTCTTAAAGTGTAGTGTTTCCTTCTATTTTGAATTTTATAAGTGTGATGCATACTCTCTTCTGTATGTAGGCCCTCTAAGAGTCTTGTCCCTAGATCTAGGATAAATAAGAGATAACCAGGTGAAGGTAATAGAGAAGGCTATAGAGAAGAGCATATGCAAAGGCCCTGGGGAAGCAGAGGTGATATAGCCTGTTGGAAGACCACCAAGGAAGCCAGGGTGGTAGGTACCCAGTGAGCAGGGAGCTGAAGGTGTGGGACCAGGTCTTTTGGGGCCAGGTCATGCAGGGCCTTGGATGCCAGGGAAGGAGAGGGGATTTTTGTCCAAAGACTAGTGGAGTGACACTATAGGATGTATGTTTTTAAAAGGCCACTGTGGCTGTCATGTGGGGAGTGGACTCCTCTGTGAGTCATGCTGGGGGTTTGTTCATGGGTTTTTCTTTTGGGGCCAGCAGTCACGTGGCTTAGCACCACCTGTGCTGTGAGGCTGAAGGTGCCATTGTGTCATTGGTCCCCCAAGCCCTAACCACACTCTGCTCTGCAATTCTGGACTCCCTCTTCTCTCTCTGGGTCAGGCAGACCTAGCCTTTAGAAGCCAGATGGCGTCCGAAGACCTTCCGGTGATGTTTAGATTTCTGTCACTGTAAATTTCACTGAAGTGACCTAATTTTCTTCTGTCTTGCTCTTGTATTTTTTATGAATGGATGACAAAAAATTTGACAGGGTCATCTGTTTTAATTTCCTTCTGACCTCTGGACTCTGTTTGGTGGCAGCTGCCCCTCTAGAGGCAGGAAATCCCTTGCAGTGGTGGGCCCTGGGCCCCCTCACACCCGGCTCTGGCTGGGCAACGGGGCAGCTGAGGCAGTGGGCCCTTGCCCTCCTAACACAGTGAGCCCTTTTAGAACAGGGACCAGAGGTTCGATACCTGTTCCAGGGGACAGGCCCTGTTCCAGCGTGGCAGTCAGCTTGTCCAGATGCTGTGACAGTGACTGGCTGGGAGCTAAGAACCTGAAGGTTCCATCCCGTTTTGGCCTGCAGCCTGCCCATCTTCTTAATTGTGTGATGGAAACCAGTCCTTCTAAGGCAAACTGTGGTCTTACCTGTGATGGGATTGGTGATGGGTCAGAGCTCTGAGGGTCCCCAGCTTCCAAAATTCACCTCTTCACTCAGGTGGCCGTGGTGGGCGGGTCTGTCTCTTTATTCGCCACCCTGCCACTGCCCTTGAAATCTGCTGTGTCCTTCCCGTAGCATTCTCTCTGCCTGGCACCCCACCCACCCACTGTTTGCTTCCCTGGCGAAGCCGGACCCAGCCTCCCCCAGCCTCCCCGGAAGCCTCCCTGGCCTCTGAGCGGGCGGCCGCCTGCCTCCTTCTCTGGGGCTCCCAGGAGCACTTGGCCTGCTCCCTTGTTTTCAAAATACATTTTTCTTGTTTCATGCTTGTTAGACAAGTTCATTGTAGAAGATCCATTAAATAAAGACAAGCCAAAAGGAGAAAATAAAATCCAGCTGCAACCCAGAGATCCAGTGCGATCTTCGGCATTGGTCTCTCCAGCTTGCTCTGCAGCCTGCCTCTCCCGCTCACCTGCAGACTCACCCCACTGCTCGCCGTTGCCGTCAGCTCCGCTGCCTGGTTTGCGGGGTTCCAGCGCACGCTTGCGCTCCGGTGTATACGGCACGCCCTGTCGCCAGGCCGGGCACACTCACCCCGCCGTCCATGCAGGCCTTGGGAGGGACCTTGACTTCTCACGTTAGCTCACCCAGGGCCTGGCATTTGACTGGAGGGTTCATGGGAAGTGTTGAATGAATCCTGTGCATTCTCACCTCTCTTCTGACCTAGTCAGAGCTGAGCTTGTATTTAAGGCCTTTTTCTCCTACTGAGTATCCTCCCATCTTCTTCCAGAAAGGAGACTCGACCGCTGTTGTTTGATCTTCATAAGTCAAGTCCAAAGGCTTGGGCAATGAAGAGGCTGGAGGGGTTGGGGGTGAGTGGTGGATGGGAAGGCCACCTAGAGGTCAGTAGCATTGGTGCCGGCTCATAAGTGGCTTCTGGGCCTGGGGGACCTGGGAGGTTCTGGGTGGCCAAAAGGCTGCCACTGTGGTGAGAAGGAGGGACTCAAGCCCTGCCCGGCAGCCATGTCTGAAGGCCTCCAAGTGCAGCTGAGGCGAGCTGCTGCCTTTGGTGCCTGGCGTGTGTGCTCCAAGGAGCCGTTACCTGGATGGAGCTTTGCCCTGTGTGAAGACACACAAATCTTCATGCTCCCTCAGACCTATTGGAACCCAGGAACAAAAGCCTTAATTTATTCATGCATGCTTGGATTAAACAAACATTTATTGCATCAGGCTCTACACTGGTCCTTGCGCTGATAGAGCTCACAGTTTGGGGGTGAGGGTGGAGGGTGACCAGCTGTCTTGGTTAGCCCGGGAATAAGGGGATTCCAGTAACATAGGATTCTGAGTGCCAAAATTAGGAGAGTCCCAGGCAAAGTGGGACAAGTTGATCACTCTTGTCAAATGTAAATATAGATTCCTGCCATGCAAGGAGCAAGGGTGAGAACCCTCTAGGCAGGACAGGGGGATTCAGGAGAGGGGGACACAAGGAGGGATCATGTGTTACAGGCCCAGCAAGCTAAGTGTTGGAGCTTTACATGGAGTTGTGACATCTAGGACGGGGTGATGTCACAGAAGGGTTTCTACCAAAGAGTCTTCCCTCCCTCCCGGGTCTTCAGGTCACTTCCCCCACCTAGGTGTGGTCCTCCTGGGGCACAGCATGGTCAGGTGCTGGGGCAAAGGCAGCTCTCTGGATGGCCGACCCTGGGGGCCTGGGTTCAGCCACCTCTCTCAGCCTTCACGACCAAGGCTCCTCTTGGAAGAAGAGGGTCCCCCAGCATTTGCTTTGAAGGGGACATGTGTCCTTTGCCCCTTGAAATTGAATGGCGTATACCTACAAAGTTTACTCTGACAGCCTCCTCCATGGCCCAGGGTTGTCATTCCTCTATTTTTAAAAATTAAGTTTATTGAGGTGACAATGGTTAATAAGATTATATAGGTTTCAAGTGTAGAATTCTATGATACACTCCATGTTCCATTGTGTGCCCACCACCCAAAGTCAAATCCATTCCTCCATTTGTTCACTCAGCACGTGGTTACTGACCGCCTGTTACGTGCGCGATGCACACCCCAGGGTGCCCAGGGCCAGGTCCATGGGAGCTGGTAGACACAAACACCTGCCTGCCCAGCCCCAGCACGTGAAGCCAGCCAACTCTGGAAGCTTTAGAATTTCTCACCCAGGACTGCTGGTAGGCAGGACCCCACTGAGTTGAGTGAAGCCCCATCCATCCCCAGCGGGCCTCCCCCAGGTCTCTCTTGCCAGGCACCTCTCTGGAGCCTTTGTCCCCAGAAGTCTATGAGGGGTTTGGGAGAATGGAATCAGCACCTTCTCTTGGAAAGGCATTTGCACATTGAAATGCAGTTTACTTCTCAAGGGAGGGAAAAGACTTAGAAAGGCCACCAGGGTGACAATGTGTTTGTGGTACCTACAAGCCAACTCCGAAGTCAGGCTCCAGCATGCAGGTGACATCCCGGGAAAGTGTAGCGCTGAGCTGCACATGTGGTCACCAAGCCCCTGACCCCTCCCCTCTCCGCTGCTCCTACATGCTGTTTTTTCAAGCAGAAATGATTTTTGTTTCTTAACGTGCCTTAAAATAATACGGTAGAGGAAAACGCCAAGCTGACAATAGATAGTACAGTTGAAAGAGAATAAATTAGAAAAACAAAACGCACAAGGAAATTTCTCGAGGAGGTTTCTTTGTGTGCTCCGGTGGCCATGGCGTGGTTAAGCAGGTCGCCTCTCCTCCTGGGGCGCGTGGGGGGAGGTCCTAGCAGCGGAGGCAGAGCCTGGCGTTGGAATGCGCCTGCCTGTGTGTGGTGTGCGCTCCTATCAACACATGTACACATTTATCAAATTACATCTGCTTTTACCTTTAAAATTTTATGAACACAGGCATATGGCGCGTTATCCTGCCACGGTGAGTGTGTGTGTGTGTGTGTGTGTGTGTGTGTACACACCCGGGCAGGCCTGCTTGGCTCTCACTCTTCGAGTGGCTGAGAAACTCTTGGAGAGGCGAGCCTGGGAGCGCGTGGGGCTGTGGGTGAGCCGCCCTCCCCAGGGCCCAGCCTGGCCCTTGGCCCACCAGGCCATGAATACATTTCCATCCATCTCCGGCCCCCATCACCTAGGCAGCTAATTCCTCTGAGCCCCTCTGCCTTATTAAAGTCACAGATCACTTTCCGAGCTTAGCGCTGTCAAGACCAGCGCGCCCCAGTTCAAACCCCCTCCCCACCACGCTGCCTCTCCTGGAGGGCTGGGGGTGGAGGTGCGGTCCCCCGGGCCCCCCGCCTGCCCGGCCCCCCCTCGCTGTGGTCTGCCCGACGCCTTGCAGTGATCAGTGAGGTGGCCTCAGATTCCTTCAGTAAAGCCCTTGGCAGGGATACAAGGGCCGTCACAGCTGTGCTGCACAGACCGGCTTCCAAAGGCGAGGATGGGCCGGCCCACTCGAAGTGGCTGCTCCGCGGAGGGGTGCGAGGCCCGCTGCTGGTTCGGAGAGCACTCCTCCGGTCCCCGGCTGCCCCGGCCTCCCCCGCGATGAAATATGGATGGTACCGGTTCCAGCGCTCGGAGACTCGCTGGCAGCGCCGGGCGTCTCCAAAGGCCCGCCTTGTGCATGCACCTAAACACTTCACTGAGCAATCTGTCAACATGTCAGCAACACATGTTTTGTAAAAAGCTTCCAGTGGGAGTAATGACTCCCACCAGGACTTCCAAAATGCTTTGAATTCAGCAGATTTCTATTGCGGGCATCCCCTGGGGTGCCTTTTACAATGCCTACATTTCAGAAATTTGAGCCACAGACCCCTGGGGGTTTCCTTTCATAATGCCTCAAAATGTAGGGTTATATTGTTGGAAGTCCCCATGGGGTCTTTATTAATACCTGAATTCTGAGGAACTGGAAATTACACAGGGCACTGCAGGGGCCCAGATCCACACCAGGAAGAAGAGAAAAACTCTGTGGGGAGATTTTTTTCTTCATGCAAGACTGAAAGAGAAGAATTTGCGAAAGGACAAAATTGAGTGTGTTTGAGCTTCCTTCATTTAATCTGCCTTCTAGAACGCTATGGCAAAACCTGCGACGGCGAAGGGGGATGACTCTCCTATTTTTAAATCTCACTTTGATATTTTAGGGGCCGGAGTACGTTCTCTTGAAACACCCAGTGTCTAGGGGTATTGTTTAAAAATAAATTATTTTTCTTTTTGGTAATTGAAAACACCTCTGCCTGCCCCTGTCCGGGCCTCCCCTTTCCTTAGTGCTATTACACTCCTGGAGTGAGCTCCCGGCTCAGGCTCATAATCATTAACCGTTTGGGGTCGGTCTGAGATATTGGCCCACCTGCCCTCCCCCCTCCTCTCCCCTCCCTTCTGTGCATTAAGGTGAGAAAATCAGCCTTGGAGATGATCCAGCCCGTGCGCACCGGTTTCAAACCTTCCCTTCCAGTCGGGCCAGGCTTGGAAATATGGAGGTTGCCGACTACTTTTTTGCAAGTGTTTTGTTGCTGAAGTCTTGGAAAGACAGAGGGATGGTGTCTGTTCCCCAACACACACATGCACACACGCACACACACGTGTACACACAAGCACACACATGCACACACACAAAGCACAACGCACACAGGAAACATATATACAGATGTGCATACACAAGCACACACATGCATACACGAAACACATGTACACACATGCATGCGCTGCACACACATGTGCACACACGGACGCCCAGTTTCTATGTGTGACTCGTTTCAGATATATCATCTGCACACACATCTTCATTATTGTTTTTTTACAACTTATAAGACTTGAATATGTTAAGCCTTAGGGTTAATTTAAACTGTTCCCCCCCTTGTAAATCTGGCACTCACTGGCTTGCTGAAAAGAGGTCTCGCTATTTCTATCACAGTCTCATTGACTGGGACAAGAAAATAACACTGAGAAAGCTAACTTGCATCAGCCAAGGCCAAGAAATTCTAAGTTGCTGATAAGACCCTCCCTCCTCCCTCCTCCCTCCTCCCTCCTCCCTCCTCCCTCCTCCCTCCTCCCTCCTCCCTCCTCCCTCCTCCCTCCTTCACTCCCCGCCCTCCTGCTTTCTGCCAGAGTGACTGGATCACACAGGGGACTCGGGAACTCACATCTCCCCCCTCGGTGAGGCTCCCAGACGGTGCTCAACCATCTGTGGTCCCGAGGGCCTGGCAGAGGGGGCCTGAGGAGGGGGGTTTGCCCACCAGGAGCTGGTTGGGTCAGACACTCGCAGAGATCCCCTGCACCCACCCTAGTGGGCTGATTAATTAAGCGATTGCATCATTGATTCAGGGTTTTCGATCTGGTGCCAGGGCGCTGGCTGGCGCGTTCCTCAGCTCTGCTTCCCTCCCCTGGGCTGTCAGTTGTAGTTGTAGGATCCTTTCTCTTTTTCCAGCCAGATTTTCCTCCTTAGTGTCCACACTGGGCCCCCTGTGTCCCCCTGTCCCCAGGCAGGAAGTTCTGGTGGCTCCTGGGGTGTCTTGAGGGGGCTGGGCTACGGGCTCACAGCCCTGGGCAGACCCCAGGAGGGGCCGCCTCTCCTCCCAGCAGGCCCCGTGGGTGTCAGCAGGGGCTTGGGGACTGAGGGACCAGGAGCCCCGTGGTGCTGACTTGACATTTTTAGCTGAAACCTTTGTTCAGACCGCTTTCCAAGTTGCTTTGGGTTGGAGTGCATTCTGCTCTTTTCTTTTTCTTTCTTCTTTTTTTAAAAAAAAAAAAAATTTTTAATCCTGGGCCTATTTTCTCTTTTTCTTTCAAAGCGATGAAATAGGGTCTGACCCTGGGAACCCCATTCTTGCCGTCTCTTTCCCCAAGTCTCCGCTCCTGCCTGACCCAGAGGAGGCCTGGCTTCCCCAGCGGCCCCGGGGTCTCAGGGCCGGGGCTGCTGATGCCTAAGGGAGCCCAGTGCCCTGTCTGGAGCCCCCGGGTGGGGGCCTCCATTTCCCTGCCTCCTTCCCAGAGGCTCACACCGCCTCTGACCTCAGGGTTTTGAGCCACCGCAGCGAAGGAAGAAAACTCAACCCACCTCTGGAGAGTATAGACTTTTTCCAGAGGAGCCCTGAGTTGTGTGGCAGGAACCTTTAAAACTGTCCCTGGAAGTGGCATTATAAGAGCCAACCCCCGGGGGAAAAAATCAAAACTCCAAAACACAAAAGCAACCAAAAACCAAACAATGGAAATGCCTCCTCCTTGTGCGCCTCTAAGTAACTGGCGAAGGCACTGCTTTCGGGAAAGGGGGCTTGCAAACTTAGTTTCTGTAGAAAACCCATCCTGTTTGCCAAAAGAGATGGCAGACCTCCTCCCGGCACGAAAACCCATGTGTTTCCAGGGAGGAAGGGCTGGGGAGGCGGAGTCCTTGAGCCCCAGATGTCCAGGAGGGGCGGCCAGAAAGCCTCCTCCCTGTGCTGATTTATTTTATTTTTTAGGTCTATATGCTTTGGCCACATTTATTTATTTATTTCCAAAGGGCTGTTTTTGGCGGCTGCCTGGGCTCCTTTGTAGCAAAGCCCCCTTTTCTAGAATTTCCTCTCCTTTATTAGAGTTACAGCGCAGCTTTGTGCGGCCCCGGGGGAGCCGGCCAGCCGCTGGCAATTTCTCTCAGACACCCAATTACCCCCTGACGTCACTGCCTCCCGGCCCTGCTCCCCTGGGTGCCTGCATTTTTTCCTTTGTAACACTAATAGCTGACTCGCTGAGTGCCTGTCGGTTCCTTGGCAGAGGAGTTGATTGTGTTTTCGGCTGGATACTAAATCCAAAAACTATGTAAAAATGTCAATAGGTGAGTGCACATTGATTTTGGTTAGTCACAGTGATATTTGAGCCCCTTTGGGGACTCTGTCTGGGGAAGTATTTTACAAGAAAGATAATATAACAGAAAATTACTGGAGCTCCGTGGGTCTCCGGTGGGTTTCGAGGGGCCTGCTAAATTGCTGTAGAATCAACAAATGCTTTATTAATCTAAATTTGTGGTTTTGCCCTTTCTTCTCTTCAGAAGGTTGGAGTTTTAATGACGCCGATGGCGAGGCAGGACAGCGCGCCGCACCTCGGCTGCCAGGCCGGGTACCCCTGGTAGTGAACTCCCGGAGGATGCTCGGAGCAGGGTGGGGTGCTTCCTGCCAGCTTCCTGGGGAATGCGGCGGCGCCTGGTCCGCAGCTTGCCAGGCCGAGGTCTGTGCGCGCAGATAAAGCGAGGGGCCGAGGGCCTGGAACAGCTGCGCCGCCCGGCTGACTGGGAGAGGCTGATAAGGGCCCGGGAGGAGCCCAGGCGGCCGCCGTGACACCGCCAGAAATCTGACGGGGTATCGGGACTGGCAAAGAAAGTTAAACGCGGCCTGTTCCGGGGGATGGTTGGCGGACCTGTGCAGAAAGATAATGGTAATTGATGGAATCAAAGTCACAACACAGCCTGTGTTTTCTTGGCAATTAATCCCCCATCCCCCAATTGCTACCCCCCTGGCATTCCCGGAGCCCAGGATGCCCGGGAACAGCCTGCGCACTCAGATAATCAGCAATGCCCTCCTCGCTTTGGGGGTGGGAGCGGGAGACACGGCTGAGAACAGACACGATTAGAGACCAGGTTTTAAAAATATATCACAAACAAACAAGTCGCAAAAAGAAAACCCCATTGAAAAGTTAAGGACGCGTCCCTCCAGGGGCTCATCTGATCTTGCTCAGGAAGGGAAGGGGGAGAATCGATGTCTTTGTAAGAGCGTGGGCGCGGCGTCTCCTGGCCCGGCAGGACAATGTGAGCCGGGCCAGCCCCTGCACATGCACACACACGCGCGCACACACGCGCACACACGCGCACACACACGAACATGCACACGCACGCCTCCCACTGGAGGCTGCCGGGGAGACAGCGTCGATAATGGGACAGCGGTTTGTGCCTTTCCTGCGTGTGTCCTCTTGCCCCCCTCTGCCTTTTGTCCCTTGAAAGGCAGCCCTTCTCAACAATGGGCCGACCAGCCTGTTTCCGCGGCTCACGCGGCTGCCTACTCAGTAGGTAAGGTTTTCAGCGGCCTTTTGTTGTGCACACGCTGGGACACACCTGCCTGCCGAGACACGCGTGAACGCACAACTCTGGCGCGGGCCCTCACGCCACTGTATGCCTCCTTGCTGGTTCCTAAGCAAGTCCTGGTGCCCCAGGGAGCCCCCGAGTTGGCGCCAGGGTCTTAAGCAAATAAAACACTCCAAAAAATTTCCCCGGAGTCTTTTGAAATTAAAATCAGTGCGCAGTAAAATGGTGTGTCAGTCCGGCGTGCGAGGTGCAGGCCTCCGGGTGACTGAAGTCTTACAGGGGAAGCGGCCAGGAGGAGCGGCCTTCCAGGTGATTCGACCTGGTACTTGTCTTGGCACACACGCCAGGATCCTACTCCGTAGGTAATTAGGATTGAGGAAAGGAGTCCTCCTGTTGGAATGTGATGCCATAAGCCAGAGGGACTTCTGTCCCCATCGGGGGGCTAGGTAACATGGATTCTGTACCAGAAGCCAGGTGACAGAGGGACCCAGTGGAGCAGCCCTGAGAGGCTTCTGATTTTATTCTGACCCCTTGTGGGGGCCACCCTATCCTGCCTTGGTGAGCTGCTGGAAGACATTCTGACCGCGGTCAGAGGGAGGGGGCCCTTTCCAGCCAGCCTCCTCCCCCAGGGCTTGACTGCATTCCTGCATCAGCCCCCCTGAGCTTTGTCTCCTCCACGGGGGTGGGGGTGGGGGCCTGTGGTTGGGGGGGGAGGGGAGAGGTGGGGAGTGGGGTGAGGGGTGAAAGAGGTTGGAAAGGAGACCCCCTGGTGACTTCTGAGCCATCAAAGCCTGGGACAGCAGGCCTCCAGGCCCCGCAGCTCCTGTCCTGAATGGGCTCTGCAGGCAGGCAGCTGTTTGGAGGCCTGGAGAGGAGGAAGGGGGCTGGTCCTTTGTCCCTGGAAGGAGGCCTCCAGGAGGCCCAGGCCTGCATGGCCTGCGGCCCCGTTAACCTTCCACCCTGGGGGGAAGGGGGCTTGCCTGAGGTCAGGCACATAATGAGGCCAGGTCCCGGCTGTCCCCTGCCTGGGCTCCAGCAACAAAGGCCCAGTCAGGCTGCACAATGAGGGGGAGGCGGTGGGTGGGGGGCGGGTAGGTGCCTCTGCGGCCCAGGGTTTCCTTCCAGCTCACCCCATGCTGGGCACTTCAAAGGGATAGCAGGGAGAGGCTGGCCCGGCCAGGGCGCCTGGGTCTCCTACCCCCAGAGCCACCATTTCCCCGCCCCCCAGGTGGAAAATACCTTGAGAACTGGCTGATGGAATCAGGATTTTGGAATCTGGCACCACGGGAGCTCTTGGTGTGGGGTCCTTCTCAGGCAGCCCTGTTTCACTTTCTTTGTCTGGAGTCAGAGCTCGTTATGGGCCAGTTTTTAAAATCAGAGCCTTTCAAATCAATAATAATAATAATAATATCACAATAATCCCCTGTATGAGGACTCACGTCATTGAATTCAGAGCATGTGCTCAGCCCGTCACAGTGACTTTTCTACTTGCTTGGTGGGGTGGGGGGTAAGCAGGTATGAGTGCCTCTGCCAGGCGTGAGGAACAACGGGAAAGAGCAGATGAGCAGATTAGGGGTGCAGTGCTTGACTCTTTCTGATCTCTTCAAATTCCCACAGTACCGCTGAGAGTTGGGCAGTAGATCCCTTTTTACAGATGAGTCCACTGGGACTCCCAGAGGGGAAATGAACCTGCCCAAGATTGCAGGGCTCTCTTGCCACAGTCTCTACGACTCTTGCTGATTTACTGCCTCAGTTTTCCCCTCTGCAGAATGGGGCTGCTAATAGTGCCCCTCAGGGAGGGCTGGGAGGATGTGCTCACATCCTGTGTGCCAAGGGCTCCGAGTGGACGCAGTAAGCACTCAGTAAGCAGGAGCTGTTCTTGTTCAAGGTGTTGGGCTGGGTTCCAGTGCAGATCCTCCTGGTGCCAGAGCCAGTGATCTTTTCACTTCATGACCAAAGAAAATAAAACCCTGTGTGGTTGAGGGATGATGAGTGGAGCTGGGGAAGAGGCTCAGAGAGGGGGAGGGATGGTGCGAGCGACAGGGCCGGCCACTTTGGCTCTGAGAGCCAGGGGTGCCTCTGAGGCCACACTCTCCTGTCTTTGGTGGGCATGGGGGTACAGGTTCTGTGTTTTGTTAGCTTTTTTCTTTGCATGATACTGGACCATGTTTTGTAGCTTAGAAATGCTCATGAGGACTTTCCAGGGCCCTCCCAACACTACTCCAGAAGCTGTTAGGAGTCACAAAACATTGGCAACTGGCTGTCTGGTCCCTTCACCCTTGCTGTGGCTCCAGGGGTGCCTGCCCTGGCCAGAAGACTCAGGTTCCTTTCTGGATGGTGGAGGGCAGGGCCTCCCCTCCCTCAGAGGAGTGCCCTTTGGGGGAGAGGACGGTGGATTCAGCCCTTGGAAGTCCGAAGGGTGGGAGAAGATAGAACGAAGGGGCATCTGGGTGCCTGGGCAGTGCAGCTACTCACCCCTGCTGGCGAGGAGCAGAGCTTGTATGTTGTTACCTTGTGGGCAAAGAAGTGCTTTAAGAAGTGGCTGGAGGTATACAACCATGTGTGCAGCTAGGAGTCTGACAAATCAGGTCCTGTTGAACATGCCCCTAGCAGTTAGGATTGAGTGGGCCCTCTCCCTGGGCACCTGGCAGGACAAGGACACATGCTTTGTTAAGGGCTGTCACTCTTCCACTCATTACATATATTTTTGGAACCCCGTCTCCACCAGGCACTGTGCCGGCCACATGGTGATACAACATGAACAAGAACAGTGTTTGACCTCCATACGTTTCGTTACCTGCCCTCCTGCTGTCCTTTCCTCTGTCCCCCCTTTCCATTCATTAAATATTTTATATCAAATATATCATTACCCTGCTCCCTATATAATAACAGGGATCCACAGGAATGAACAGGGCTGGGGCCACCCACGCTAGGCAGAGATGGAGGAGGAATGATGCGGACACGGGCAGAGGGGTACTCATGAGGCTTGGCTCTGCCTAGCCTTGGCCCTGGCACTGAAGGGCATGTGAACTGGCCGAAGTCACTGACCTGCCCTGAGCCCTCATTCACAAAAACGGGGATGTTGAGCTGGCATTGGTAGGGACCTTTCATTTGCAAGGAGTGGAGGCACATCTCAAGCTGGCTGAGGCAGAAACCTGAGGCATGGCTGGATCCTCAGGCCTTCAGCTCTCCTGACCTCCTGTCTCTGCTCTTCTCTTCGCTCGCTTCATTTGCAGCCAGGCCCTTTCTAAGATGGGGAGGGTTAATTCCCCTCCCTGCAGTGGCTCTGTGTTACTACCCTCCTTGCTGAGGTTGCCCGTCTCTTTTCTGTGGAGTAAGAAAGTCTCAGACTTCATTCTGATTCGCCCACATTGGTCATGTGCCCACCCCCAAACCAATCTCTAAGTCTCAGACTTCATTCTGATTCGCCCACATTGGTTATGTGCCCACCCCCAAACCAATCTCTAAGTCTCAGACTTCATTCTGATTCGCCCACATTGGTTATGTGCCCACCCCCAAACCAATCTCTAAGTCTCAGACTTCATTCTGATTCACCCACATTGGTCATGTGCCCATTTGAAAACCAGTCTCTATGATGCGGGAGGATTCAGTTCTATTTGGCCAATACAGGGGTTTCTGTATCACATCAGGAAGGGTGTTTGCTCAAAGAAGGCAGGGCTGCTCTTCCAGAAGGCGGGGGTGGATGCTGGACAGGCTAAAAAGCTCAGGGCATTCCACCTCAGGCATCAGCACCCTTCTAACTTTGTTCATGCAGTACACAGTCTCCGCAGTTCAACTACCTGGGTTCTAATCCCAGTTCTGCTTCTTACTTACTCCGTGACGTTGGGCGAGTTACTTAACTCTCTGTGCCTCAGTTTCCTTATCTGTGAAATGGAACCAACACTCGTGCCCACCTCAGGGTTGTGAGAATCCAGTGAACTAACCCATGGAAAGTGCTCAGAGCAATGCTTGGCCCGTAGTAAGCACCGAACTAATTGATAGCTGCTACTGTTTGCACTCACCCAGTCATGAACGCTGTTGCACTCACACAAGCAGTGAGTAAATCAGTTTCTGCGCCTGCAGCCAGCAAGATGATACGGTGGCTTTGGGCCTTTTCTGCTCCGGCTGGAGGAGGGGCTCAAGCTTGGGTCCAGGTGTTGGTCCTTGGTGGGAGCTCCAGGGTCCAGTGGGTCCCATTTTCTGGCCCCATGGGGTTGCTTCTTTGAGAGCTCTTGGGCCTGGCTCCACTGATTGTTTCTGCCAGCTGCGTGCACGGGGACGCTGCCTCGATTCCAAAGGACTAGACGACAGGGAGGGAAAACCTCATTATCTTCCCCCTTCCAGCCCATGGTGGAGATGCTGGTGGAGATGTTCACGTGTGAAGTACTCTGCATGAGAAATGGGTGGTGGGCTCATCAGGAGGCTGCTGAGCCCAGTCTCAGGCTAGTCTTCATGTGCCAACCACCCTCTCAGGCACCCCATCTTTTAATACTCTCAGCATCCCTCATAGATATGTACTTTGGGGATCTTTTGTTTTTGCCTACCAAGAAACCAAGGCCCAGAGATGTTAAGTAACTTGCTCAAGGTTGACCAGCTAGGTCGTGGCAGGGCCTGGTCCTGTTCGATCACAGATTCTGAATTCTTGGTCACTGAATTGTACTGTTCCATGGAGTTAATGTTTGCTCAGCACTGTCCCAGGTGGGAGAGGCCCTGAAGGTGGCTAATTTTCTTTCTAGAAGTTAGAAATTTCAAACGGCAGAACTTGCCAAGAGAGTAAGAGCTCTGGCAGACTAGAACATATCTCTATATACTCTTTATACAGGGGTGGGCAAAACTAGGCTAATAATAAATAATACAATAACTAATAAATAAATAATTATACAAGAATAAACTCTTGTGTTTCTTGTATCCGCAACTATAAACCTACTTTTGCCCACCCCTCTATGTATTGACCCTGGTATATCTCTGTGGCTATGTTCACTCCTTTCAGAAGGACCCTGGTCTCTGCCTGCCCAAATCCTTCCCCACTAAGGAAGGGCCATACAGACCCCCTCCTGGTGACCAGAGGCCCAAATTCAACAGCTGCGGGCTGCTTCTGAGAAGGAAGTAATCAATGACCCAATCGGATGCCTGTGCCTCAGGCTGGAGCTGATGGCTTCTGGGGGATGTCGCCCCTCCTGTCTCCACACACTCCCCAGGGTCCCTGTCTGACCAGACTGGAATCGGCTCACAGGAGTTCATTAAGTTTGTCTGCAGATCTGCTGGCCCCTCTCTGGTGCCTCCTCCCCATACCCGTTGCACTCCCCCCACAGCCTGCCTCTCCAGCCTGGGGTGCTGGGGAGGGTGCACCCCAGGGCTGCTCCTCTGGCCTCAGCTGGCTGTTCTGCAGGGCCATCTCCAGCCTGGGGTGCTGGGGAGGGTGCACCCCAGGGCTGCTCCTCCAGCCTCAGCTGGCTGTTCTGCAGAACCATGTCCAGCCTGGGGTGCTGGGGAGGGTGTACCCCAGGGCTGCTCCTCCGGCCTCAGCTGGCTGTTCTGCAGGGCCATCTCCAGCCTGGGGTGCTGGGGAGGGTGCACCCCAGGGCTGCCCCTCTGGCCTCAGCTGGCTGTTCTGCAGAACCATCTCCAGCCTGGGCCTGGCCACACAGTTCTGTCCCGGGTGGTGGGGAGCATCAGGGGAAGCTCCCCTTGATTTTTTTATTTTCCTTTGAAAGCTGGCGGCTGACATGTCCTGTCCTCTGAGAAGGAAGGAAAGAAGCTCACTTTTGGGGCCTCCTGTTTTACAGTCTGACCTGTTCTTTCTCACTGGGAGTGCTGGCTCTCCCTGTGCCCGTGTGGGAAAGGGAGGGGGTATGGAGTAGGGGTGGTGGTGGTGAGGCTTCTGAGAGGAGTTCTGGTTGGGGCATGAATAACTGTTTGCTTAACCAACAGCACCTCATTGCTGCCTCCTTCAGAACCTCTCTGGTCTGCACTTTTTTATCGAAGGTATTTATTATTATTATTATTATTATTATTATTATTATTATTATTATTATTATTATTGATAGGGGTGGAAGCTCTAAATAATCTTTGGGAGATGGCGGAGCACCCTGGAAAGATGGGTTGGATCTTGCTGTCCTGTGTTCAAATTCTTTCTCTGCCCCAAATCTGTGATCTTTAGTAATTAACCTGTCGTGAGCCTTAGTTTACCCCTCTGGGAAATGGGGCCACCGGAGCCTCACTAGCATGGTAATGGAGATTCAGTGGGGGGTTGAGTGTGAGGGGTCAGCACACCATCTGGCATAGTGAGGCTGCAGTCAGTGGATAGTTCTAGTTCCTTTTACCTGGAACAGGACACCCACAAAGGAATGGGGTGGGGTGGGGCAGGGTGTGGACTGTAGGTGGGGCAGCAAGAGCAGTCCGGACTACGGCACCTGGGTGGACCAAGGACAGTTGCCACCCCCAATCTTTTGTGGCAGAGCTGGGTCATTGCTCTGGGAGCCCTTGAAGCCTTCTGGGGTCCAGAAATGTGGCCACTGCGAGTGAGGACCTGCCCTGATTTACTGTCTGGGAAAGGACAGTCCTCCCAGCAGCTCTAGCTGACCCACTTCCACCCCAGCTGAGCCACCTCCTCTGGTGACACCCTGGCCTGTCGCTGCCCTTTGTAAAGTTATGTGAAGATACCAGCAATGGCGCCATGTGACTTTGGGACCTCCATATGTGGCACATGGAGGGTCTCTCACTCTTAGGGACTGCTGAGCACCCTTGACCTCTGAAGATCAGAGGGAAGAGTCATCCTAGGGAGGTGGGCTTTGGGTATTTCCAAAAATAATCTAGGAAACTTCCCTAGGAAAGCAGCATATTATTGTCCAAATTCTTTATTATTCAAGGGCATCTCAGGCCCACGTCCTGAGCCACCACACACACAGGAGTAGATGTCCCTCGTCCTGCACCCAGGCCTCCCAGGCCTTGTCTTTGGGCCTGTGTTTACGGCCACGGTCTCCTGAGGTCCCTGGTGTGCTGGCTGGTTCCAGCCCGGCCCAGGCCTCCCAATCCCCGGGAGCCATAGGGCTGCCCTTTTAACTTCGGACATGTCTTCTGCTCCATCCACACCACCTGTGAATTTGTAAGTTTTTCTTTCTTGGTGAGGCTCTCATTTATCCCATGGGTAACACACGTACACTTCACTGTTTGTTTGGGTGCGTTTGAAGGTACACCTGCTTTGTTCAAATCATTAGCTGTTTTCAGTCCAGCACGATCTCTCACTCTGTCCTGGCTTCTGCATGTATGACCCACGAGTGGGTTCTCATCGCTGGGGGAGACCCAAGCCTCCTGCCACCTCGGGGCCACACGGTCTGCCAGCTAGGGCTTTTCCAATGGGCTCTCTGGTGGCCTCTGGGGCCCAAAGCTCCATGGACTTCCCTCGGCCGAGCAAGAGGGCGGCTCCCACGAGTTTTTTCTGTCCGAATGATCTTGCTGGCTCCTCCCCTTGATACAAAAGGCCTGGGTCTGGGTCCAGAGTAAGTTATGTGTAATGCATTTTTAGAGTCCGTATTGCAATATTAGCTCCGACTGTCTGCTGTGTAGGAAAAGGGGAAGTTTGCGTTTGAAGTTTAATCCAGCTTCTACTTAAGCTGGGTCCCTGGGCAATCCTTTTTTCTGCCGCTGAGCTCAAACAGCCGGTTCTCAGGTTTGATCCGCTGCCCCACGGAGCCCTGCCCAACGTGAATTGGAAGTTTTTTTCCCCCCCTCTCGACCAGGAAACCTTGCAAAAAAGAAAAAAAAAATCGCTGTGCTCTGCGGCTCCGCTGCCACGATGGGTCCCTAGGTCCTTGTGGAGCCCCTCCGGCTGCTGGTGGGCTGGGGCCACCAGGCTTCCAGGCCCTCGAGGGGATCCCATCGTGTCCCTTCTCCCGGGTCTCCGGGGAGCCCCTTTGAGCTCTGTCTGCTAGTGGACAGCGAGCACTGGGGAGTCTGGGAGTCCTGTCTGGCACGCGGGGGGCAGAGGAAAAGGAGGGAAAAAAGGGAGGGAAATGAAAGGCGTGAGTTTGTCGGGAACTGGTGTTGGCGGGGGAAGCGGGAGCCGCAGCAGGATGGAACCTGGTGGCCTTCAAAACTTTTCTTCTCCCCTCTAGCCACAGGGCTCGGAGGATGCAGGCAGTAATTAAAGGCCCCCCTGGCTGCTCATTTTCTGTGCCCGGCCTTTGATCTGGCTCATGGCGGGCCGCGATTTCCATTGTCCCTGCCTTTCTTTCATTCTTTTTTGATGGCAGAAATGATGATCTTTGATTCCAGAGTCGGAGGTGGGCAGGGGAGTGTGACAGGTCTTACATAATGCACTCTCACATCTTATTTTTAAACGCAGGCATAATCAGGGCCGGGCAGAGGCTGGGCCCGATTTTCACCTGAGTTCAAGGGGAGGCGGCTGCCTGCCCCGTGGTGCTGGCCTGGGGGTAGGTGGGGACCGGTAGTCCTGTGCAGCTGAATGGAAATTACTAGAGGAAGCTTTCCCCCTCCACCCCTTTCTAAATATAACCTGGAGGGAGTTTTTCCTAATTGTTCCCTTATGGCCAGAGATGTGCTGAGAGCAAGCAGGACAGTGAGGGCTCAGCCCACGGAGCTGGGCTTCTCCTGACGGCGCCTTGGGGGCCGCGCACTGTTTATTAGCGGATGTTAATAAACCATGCAGCGCGGGCCGCGGGAGGAGGTATATGAACCAGTGCCTCAGGTAGCCGGTAGAAACGGAGGTGCTGTGCCAGGCGAGGGGCGGCGGGGGGCAGGGGATACATTTGTACACCCTTCCCTGTTCCTTGTGTCCCACAGAGCAGACTCGGAGCACCTGCCAGCATCACACCCGTGGGAGGACAGAGATCAGAAAGGACGTCTTGATGATGGGGAGCCTGCGGCCCAGGCCTGGGGTGGGGATGTGCGTGGCCAGCTCGGGTTTGCAGGATGGGGTGATGGTAGGGGTCGGGCAGGTGGGAGGCCAGGTGGAGCTGGGTGCGGAGGTCACATGCCTATTAAGGGTACAGTGGCTCCTCAGGTCTGTCTCCACCTGCCCTGCTGGAGGCTGGATCCTATGTCACCCAAGCTTCCCGATTTCCACCAGAACCTGAAATCCGGGTCTTTATGGGAAATCTCTGGAAGGAAGTGTGAAGGAAGAAGTACTGCTTGGTCAGAGGACAGCGGTAGCAAAGGCTGGAACAGCCCCAAGCGGGAGGGAGGGAGGGGCTGGCTGAGCCTCTGGGGGCTGGGACCAGGTGGGATGGGCAGGAAAGGCTGGGCGGGCCCATCTTCCACAGCCTCCGCACGGGACAGACCGGGGAGGCCAGTGGCCCGAGAGTGACTAGCAGAGGTGGATGCCGGGGTACCTGGCAGTGTGTTGCGCTGGGCTGGCGGGGTTCCGTGTGTGATGTCCGAAGCCACATGTCATCTCCACTGGGTGATTGATGTTCACTATCGCATGGATCCATCCTGCCTCCACAGGGACAGGCCCTGCAAGAATTGCCTTGTCCCGGGGCAGTGCATGCATTTTCGGGCACTGACTGCTGCCGTAGATGTGTATTGAGTGCCTACTGTGTGCTGGGCTGTGTCCTGCAGTCCCTGGGAAGAAGCACAGTGGACCAGTCGCCACAAAACTGCACACATCGTCAGGCGTGGGAACGTTGGGAAGGAAGGGCGTGGGAGCAGGCAGAGGCTTCTCTGAAGGCTTGGCGTCGAGAATGCGGGTGGGCTGATGAACAGCATAATAGGGTGGTGGTCCAGGGAGAGGGTTCAAGAACCCCGAGGGCATTTGGCAGGTTGGAGGACCAACAGTGGGCAGTGCTGGGGAGCTCAGTGCTCTGAGGAGGTGGGTGGGGCGGGTGGGGAAGCTAAGAGGCTGGTGCGGTGGTGGGGATGCAGAGCAAAGGGTACTGGAGGGCCATGCCAGGTGGCCGGCCTGAGAGATGGATTGAGTGTTGGGGGCAAGGGGTGTGGGGTGCCAGGGTGACCCCTGGGTTTCAGCTTGGGCATCGGGTGAACAGAGAGTCTTCCTTAAAGTGGGAGGCTTGGAGGAGGAACAGGATTGTGGGGTGGGGTGGGAGGAATCCCTTCCCGTGTTCCTTCAAAGAAGGAACCCACGGCATGGAGCCCAGCCAGGGCCTGGGCAGAAGTGCGAGGAGCCAGAGCTTGGTGTCGCCCAGCCCCATGAGACCCCACGCTGCCAGAGGCAGGGACCTCCCCGGCTCTGTCCCCAGCTGAGCCCACCTAGCCCACCAGTGTGTGTTGAGGGGAGGGACTTATTCCACTAGGCCCAGAGCAGTTAAAACATGTTGAGGCCGCTGCTGCTTCACCCTTGAGGACTTTGCCAGGGCTGCCTCCTTCCCGCAGTGCAGGCCCTTGAACTTGTGTAGCTGGCTGGGCTGCCTGATGCCCAGATGGAGGCAGCCTGTCCAGTGCTCCTTGCTCCCTTGTAAACCCAGAGGCCTGGCCAGGCCTGTGTTGGGGGCAGCAGCTGTGTCGATGGCACATGTGCCCCTGCCTTTTGGGCTAACAAGGGAGGGCTGTCTGCGTATCTCCACCTGTCATCCAGGCCGCACACAGATCTGCTTTGCCCTGTGTGCAGACCCGGGGCCAGTCCCCCGCCCCGGAACCTTGGGCAGCTCCGTCCTGCAGCTGGGTTGGGGGGCAGTGGGTACTGCTCAGCTTGGTGGGAGGGGCCCAGAAGGAGCTCAGGGTGGGGACGACTTCTGGGTAGTGGGGTCTCATGGGCTTCACTCTCTTCATGAGCCAGATTCCTGCCATCAGTCCACAGCAGGTCCCCTTGATTTGCTCCTTAGGGTCGAGGATCCTGATGTCACGGGACCCCTCACGTCCTGGCCAGCACCAGGGGGACTCAGCTCCCCGTCTTCATGCTCCCTTTTCCAAGGGGAGCGTGCCCGGGCCCGGGCCGGCGGTGGGGGTGCATAGGCTCCTTACACAGGTGGTTCTCTGGCCCGCAGCCTGCGGTCTTTTCATCTCTGCCCTGTCTCCCTCACCATCTAACCTGGGGGCTAGTCAGTGGCATGAACTTCCTCATGGTCGCTGAAAAACGTCCCTTTGATTTCCCCAAGGCAATTTGAGAATCTCCATATCCCTGATATCTCTGGCCATGCTATTATGGCTTTGCAATCTGAGAATTTAATAAATAAATCAAAGATAACAATCTGTTGAATTTTGCTTAAAAAAACTTCACATTATCTAAATGCCCGATTTCCTGTTTGCATCCTTTCTCCCGGTCGGTCCACACACGCGTGGGCCACAGGATTGTAACGAGGGCGTCTCACGTCCTCTGCTCTTTCACCCGGTGCGTTCGCTGTCAGACCCGCCTCCAGAGGCCGCGGTGCCTGCAGCCGCTCCTGACTGCCGCGTGGGCGTCCAGCGCGAGGTGTGGGTAAAGTGCTCGGCATCACGCCTGCCCACTGGGTTTTCACAGGCCTCTCTGCCTCAGTTTCCTGGGCCCTGGGCCCCCAAGGGCACTGCTGTCGGTGTGCCTCATGGCAGAGACGAGACAGCTCTGAATTTGGGGCCAAGAGAACTGACTTCTAGTCCTGGGTGGCCACTGAGTGGCTGTAGGTGAACGTGGCCCTTTGTCCCCTGGGCATCAGTTTCCCTGTCTGCAGACAAGGGTGGATCTCAGCTACCTCTCACATTCTAAGATTGGGGATTCCAGAAAAGGCACATACTTCTATCAAGTGTGGTTATTTAGCATAAGAATATATTTAAGCTAAGTTTTTTGTAGCTTCCACCCTGGTCGTGATTGTATACTTTTGTGGTGTAATTTTCTGATTCTTGTCTGTCCCCTGCATGACATGGAAGCTCTGTGAGGGGCCACCTGGGCTGCAACTACCTCTGAGTGTCTCCGCCACGACACACGGGAGAGCTCAGTCGGTATTGTTGAGTGAAGGGTCTAATGTCAAAGGCAGTGGCAGGTGAGAGGCACCCCTCTGCTCCTGTGCACAGGAGGCGAGAAGATTACAGATGGGTGGCCAGGGCGATTCCCCAGCTCCCACACTGCAGCTCTGTGGCCTCGAGAGGGGTCCCTCCTTATCAGGGTCACCAGTAGACGGCTATGTTACTGGGCTGATTCAGCCCTGATTCTCCCTTGTCTGACACAGGTACCGGGGTAGGAGAGGTGCTTAGAGTGGGGTGGGGACGCCTTCTCCATGGCCTCTCTGTTAAGTCCTGACACCTACTCAGAGCCACCAACACAGGGTGTAGCTGTCATAACTGTTGTCACAACATAAAAACTGCCGTTTAAAGAGTGTTTACAACCTGCACCATCCCATTTTCATCATCAAAACAGCCCTGGGAGGTGGGTATGTACCATTATTCCATTTCACAGATGAGGGAACTGAGGCTCAGAGAAGTTGCACAGCCAAGAAGCTGAGGATGGTAGTTAAATCTGGCAGCCCTCCCTCTGAGTTCATGCTCTCCTTGAGTGACCCCTGCTGCTTCCGTCAGCCCAGCACCTCCAGAAGCCTGGCTCTCTCCTCCCCTCCCATCTCTCAGGCAGGTGACATCTGTCGGAGGTTCTGTTCTGGCCAGATGCAGTGCCCCCTGGGATCCCAGGCTGGGCAGTTGGTACAGGGGGAGATGAGGGTAATTCTCAGGCCTCCTTGGTGCTCCAGACCCTGGCTTTGCAAGTATGGCCTCAGAGGGTCTAGCAGCCCTAGGCGCTGGGCCTTCCGTGCCCACGATGAACCCCTGTAGCACCCCCCTTCCCCTGAGCAGGTGGGATGGGATTTGCTTGGCCAGTCTGGGAACTCAGAGCAAGCCCCAGCCATCTACTCCCTTCTCTGGCTCCTTTCTCCTATGGTTGAGAGAGGGCTGAGGAGCGGGGTGGGCAAGGGGCGTGAGAGGAAGAGGGTGGGATGAGGGAACAGGCAGGGAGCCTTCAGGGAGGTGGGACAGACCCTCTGAGGGAGAGAAGAGGAAATGGGTGCAGAGCCAGCGGGCAGGGGAGGGGGGCAGAGCTAGTTCCTAAGAGGCAGAGGGGCCCACAAGGTCTGAATGAGAGGAAGAGAAACCCAAGGGGGGGAACAGAGAGGGAGGAAGAGAAGGGCCCGTGCAGGGTGGAGGGGGCGGAGGGAGCTGCGTTAGGGACAGAATGGATTCGGGAGTTGGAGCCTAAGTTGGGGCCCCACAGCCTCCAGGGACTAGGGCTTGGCGGGTGGCAGAGCCTGGGCTGGGCGTGCCGTGGGCTCCCCTCGCTGGTAGACCAGGCCAGGAGCGTCACTGGCAAGTCCCTGACGTGCGGGGTGAACCATCTGGTTTGCGTTCTCCTTAGCCTCTGCTTTGCCGCACACACCGCTCCTGCTTCCAGCGCCACAGTTCGTAAATCCGCCCTGCTTGCTTTGTGAGGCCCGTGGCGACACGAACGGGACAGCGTTAATACCTGAGAGTTTTTGTCCCCTCTCCCCACCCCTAAAAGCTCAGCTGCTCCGGGAAGAAAGCCGCCAAAGAAAATGGTGTTTCATTTTCCACTGAAATTTGGGAGCAGCTGCGTCTGGATGCGGCCGGTGTCCCCAGGCTGCTCAGGAGCGGGCCCTGGGCACCGGCTGCGCCCCCGCCGCCCTCCCGCGGGCCCTCCCGAGTCTCCCACGCGGCTCCTGCTTTGCTCACCGGGAGCCTGGGCCCTCAGGCTCAGGGAAGCCTTTGGTCTCTTCACTGGAAAAGCTTGCTGTCCCAACTCGGGTTTCACAGAGCCGCGGACACGCATGGGGCGTGGACCTTCCTTAGAAAATTCTCTCCCCGTCTCTCCCCACTGGCCTTGATTAACACAGGCACTTGTCTAGCTTGAAGGCTATGCTTTTACAAGGGGCTAATGGCTCCTGACCCGTATACTGAGGGCTCCAGACCCATATACTGAGGGCTCCAGACCTGTATACTGAGGGCTCCAGACCTGTATACTGAGGGCTCCTGACCTGTATACTGAGGGCTCCAGACCTGTATACTGAGGGCTCCTACTTGTATACTGAGGGCTCCAAACCCGTATACTGAGGGCTCCAGACCCGTATACTGAGGGCTCCAGACCCGTATACTGAGGGCTCCTGACCTGTATACTGAGGGCTCCAGACCCGTATACTGAGGGCTCCTGACCTGTATACTGAGGGCTCCTGACCCGTATACTGAGGGCTCCAGACCCGTATACTGAGGGCTCCTGACCCGTATACTGAGGGCTCCTGACCCGTGTACTGAGGGCTCCTGACCTGTATACTGAGGGCTCCTGACCTGTATACTGAGGGCTCTAGACCTGTATACTGAGGGCTCTAGACCTGTATACTGAGGGCTCCTGACCTGTATACTGAGGGCTCCAGACCTGTATACTGAGGGCTCCAGACCTGTATACTGAGGGCTCCTGACCTGTATACTGAGGGCTCCAGACCTGTATACTGAGGGCTCCTACCTGTATACTGAGGGCTCCAAACCCGTATACTGAGGGCTCCAGACCCGTATACTGAGGGCTCCAGACCCGTATACTGAGGGCTCCTGACCTGTATACTGAGGGCTCCTGACCCGTATACTGAGGGCTCCTGATCCGTATACTGAAGGCTCCTGATCTGTATACTGAGGGCTCCAGGCCTGTATACTGAGGGCTCCAGACCTGTATACTGAGGGCTCCAGGCCTGTATACTGAGGGCTCCAGACCTGTATACTGAGGGCTCCAGACCTGTATACTGAGGGCTCCAGGCCTGTATACTGAGGGCTCCAGACCTGTATACTGACGGCTCCAGGCCTGTATACTGAGGGCTCCAGACCTGTATACTGACGGCTCCAGGCCTGTATACTGAGGGCTCCAGATCTGAACACCGCTGGGAAGAATGAGACCCAATGGGCCTACTGGGCTTCAAAGCAGTTGGGCTGGCATTCCTGCGCCAGCATTCACAGGCATCTGCACATTTGTGTGGAGTGAGGATTGATTTTTGTGTCTCACATCAGATTCTTAAAATGCTTCTCATTCACTTATTCATCTATTCAGCCATCCGTTTATTCAAGAAGTAATTGAAATTGGTCCCCAAGCTGTGTGCCAAGGCACCCCAGGGTGCCATAGCCAAATCACAGGAGCTCTGTGGCACATCAAAATTTTCAAGGGGACCACAGCAATACCCAACATCTGTTGGACGTGATGTGAACTTCTAGCTCAGGATCGCCCACCGTCCACAGGACAGCACTCTATTCCTTCTGATGGCATCATCTTTGTAAAGCCAGGCTTTTGGTGGCTGCTTTGGATAAAAAACAAGTGTGACATCACGGTCAACATGGACAAAGAAATGAGGGTGGTGGTCTAGTCTGATCCCAAGGTTGGAGAAGTTGCTTGTCGCCAGGGGAAAGGCAGCTTCGGGAGTGTGGGGTGGGTTAGGGACTTTGCCCTGGAACAGTGGAGGTCTCAGAGGGATTCTGAACAGGGCCATGACCTGAGTAGACCTGTGCTCCACAAAGGTTCCTTGGGAGGCTGCGTCTGGACTAGACTGCGTGCGGGAAAAGGCGTCGGGAGGCTACTGCAGGGACTCAAGCAAGCCAACCAGCCAAGATGGCTTGGACTCAAGTGATAGCAATACAGCGGGGACTCTGGTGGACAGAGTTGAAACCTGGCCGATGACAGGATGGCCCTGACTTGGTGATTAGCTGAATGTAAGCGTGAGAGGAGAGGGAGAAAGGTGTCTGGCATGGGGATATGGTGACATGAAGATGGCACAGTGGTGGATAATAGATGGTTAATAAATCCCTCGCCTGCTTTATTTTTCTCGTTCACTTCCAATTATCTAACATCTTATATAATCATTTGATTACCCGGTTACTGTCCACATTCCCCACCAGACTGTCAACTCCATGAGGGCAGGGACATTGCCTCAATCCCCGTGGTGTCCCCATCACGCAGACCACGGCTCATACTGACTTCAGAGGTCCTAGCTCCCTCAGTTCATGACATCACCCCCTATACTGAAGAAATACCTGACTGCCCTTTGCTGAAGTAGTCAGGCCCAAACAGCATAACAGTTATTCACATTCTAACTTAGTAGCTGTTTGAAAAATAACACATACATTTAAAGAAAAAATATTTTCATTTCATTCTTTGAAAACCACAAATACTAATGGAATGTGTTAAAATGTGGATTCTGATTCATTTGGTCTAGGTGGGGCCCGATGTTCTGAACGTCTCTCAAACTCCCAGGCAATGCTGAGCCGCAGGTCCAGGACTGCTCTTTGAGTGGGTGACTGAGATGGCTGCTGGTCCACCGTCTCCACTCCCTTCCAAACACCCCTTCCCATGCCCTTTGCTCTCTGCAGAGCCCCAGGCCCACAGCATGAGTAAGAGCCAACTGTCCTGTGATGTGGTTTGAGGTATCCACGCAGCTGCCCCCATCTCCATGAACAGATGTCCTTGCTGTGCCTCATCCAGGCTCTGAGTGGCTGATTGTATGAGTGTCAGATCCTCACCAAGAACATGGTTGTTGGTGGTTCCCACCAGCAAGGCAGTCTTGGAGCTGGAGTGTGCCAGAACTGCTGCTGGGGCAGGATTGCTAGCTCTTCTATCATCCAGTGTCGCCTGGCTTGTCATGGCTATGTGCCCATCTTAGGCCCAGAGTGCAAGAAGTCCAGGGGACCTCCGGGCACTCTTGCTTCCCTGTAGGATTGCTTTTCATCTTCTGGCCTCCATGGCTAGTGCCTTCTCTTGCCGGCTCGTGGTTGTAATGGATGTCCAGATCTGGGAAGGTGAGTTTCTAGTCACATGTGCAGGTGCACATCGCGGGTGTACACCCACGTGTGTGTACATATCCCAGTTAGTGCCTGCGGAGCTCCACAGTGCAGGTGGAAGGGCAGGCGGTCATCCCCATTCCCAACCCACCTGCACCTCCTGTTCCTGGGGAATTCAGTCTGGTCTACTGGTCCAGTGGGCATACGGCATTGGCCTTGAGGCCAGAGCTGTGCTGTTCCCATTTGCTCACTGCATCAACGATCCATTGATTTATTTATTAATTCATTCACTACCTCATGCTACAAGTGTTTATTACTAACTGTGGCTGGTGTTCTGAGCTGGAGGGTCGAAGAAGCGGGAGAAGGCTTCCCGGAGGCCGGAGCACTGCGGTGTGTGTGCATGCGTGAACCTGTGCATGCACAGGGACAGAGGTATATGTGTGCCATGCACCTGCACATGTGCACATGTGTACACATGTACATCCTGTGTACACATGCATGTGCGTGTTAGGATCATACGAGCAAAGCCTCGGTGCCAATAACAGCAGCTTTGGAAACCTCCCTCCCCGTGTGGATCCTGGCTGGAGGAGCGAAGCTGCCGTTGGGTAGAGCAGATTTTGTAGCTTGGCTTCGTGTGCGTGTGAGCACTTGGGTGTGTTTTAATTAACTAGAACATTTGCCTGGAAATGAGCAGCGGCGGCAGCAGGCGCAAAGGCAGCTGGCGGGAGGCGGGGCTGTGGCCGCCGTAGTGGCAGAGGCTGTGGCAGCCAGGCTCGAGTTTCCATGGGCCCAGTCCTGGCTGATGGCACCACGGAGTGGCGGGTGGCAGGCGGCCCTGGTGCTTGTCATTGGCCCAGCAGGAAGGGGATTCTGGGAGTGGCTGAACTCTCTAGAATTCCCAAGACTCCTCCCCACCTAATCATAGGTGGGCAGGTTAATGGTTCCAGCATGTGGGTGGGGACCTGCAACTCCCTACATAAATTCATGGACTTTGCACCCATGAACCATCCAGGACTGATGGACTGTCTTCTCTCTGTCCCCCACCTAGCACCTGGCACATAATGGGGCCTCTGTATTTGTTTGTTGCATGGATGAATCAACAGATAGAGCAAAACAAGGCTCAGAGAGCTTAAGTGAGGTCTCCAGGGTCACACAGCATGTTAGTAGACCAGCTCGAAATTTTCACTTCGTTTCTGGTGCTCTCTACAACCCTGTACTGCTGGCCTGAGGAAATGCGTGGCATCATTTCAGGGGCAGGTGGACACGCACCACACATGTGGGCACCTCACACTGTCTTGAATGGTTCTTCCAGTTGTCTACCCACCATCCTGTCCATCTGCATGTGGCTTCTTGGGTTGGTAGAGTTTCCTCCCCTCTAGAGGCAGAGGAAGTGTGGTGATGACTGGAGGAAAAGGGCTGGGTCGTCCCTTCCTAAGACAGATTGGACACCATGAGCTCATGGCTTAGAGTTATTGAAGTAAATCTCAACTTAAATGGTAGACTTCTCCCCAGAACCCCCTTCCCTGCCATCTGGTGTGTTCTAAGGCCTCAGAGCATCACCTGGTTACAGTCCACTCTCAGCACCTCCAGAGCGGGCTTGCGATGGCTTCGTCACTGGGCCTTTGGCTTTCACTTTCTTTTTGTCCCATTCCACTCAAGGGCCCGATTGTTTTGCTTAAATACAGCTTTGCTCACGTGTCCCTTGTGTCCAGTGGTCCGGGGGGTGGACTCTGGGGCCACAGTGCCTGTTGCCAGATGTAGGCTTGCCCCCTGCTGGTTTCATTGTGCCAGCCGAGTATGTCCCCTCTTGGAGCCTCACTGTCCTCACTTGTAGAGCAGGATGACGCACTGTACGCCTACCAGCTGCAGTTCCTCACACACACGGCCGGGCTCCGACTCTTCAGAGACGTAAACTGGGCTGCCGCTCACTCAGAAGCAGTCTGCGTCCCTGCACGCACACACCCAGAGCCTCTTGACATGCGGGGCACTAACCGGGGGGAGGGAAAGCAGGGTCCTCGCCTCGCCTCTCGCTCTTCCTGGGCACCTGTCGTGGGGGAGACAGCAGGACACCACAGGCACTGTGTAATAGCAGTCTCCGCCTTTTCCTGGCGGTATAGCTGGAGTCACGTAATGTAAAGGTACACGTGGTGGCACTCGCATCACACCTGCGTTTATCTTTCTATCATCTGTGTATCTATCACCTACCTACCCCATGTCACCTGTCATCTGTCAGCCATCTCTGTCATCTGTCATCTATCACCTGTATCTATCTACCATGTGTATCTATCATATCTATCTGTCTGTCTATCTATCTATCATCTATCTATCTCTATCTATCTATCTATCTATCTATCTATCTATCTATCTATCTATCTATCTATCTATCATCTATCATCTATCTCATCTATCTATCTATCATCTATCTATCTATCTATCTATCTATCTATCTATCATCTATCATCATCTATCATCTATCTATCTATCATCTATCTATCTGACTACATACCTACCATCTATCTTTCTGTCTTTCTATCAACGGGACTAATATCCATTCTCATGCCAGGGCCTTTCTTGCCTTCACCTGTGCTGTTTCCTCTGCCCAGAATGTTCTCTCTACCTACCTTTGGCCTTTCGTTTTTCCCTGTGAACTAAGACCTAGCACAAGGCCTGTCCACCCCATGGTGGTGGCCCCAATTAGGCAACCAGCACTGAGCTCTCTGTGCCTGACAAGGACCCTTCTGTGGTCCCACTGCGGTCTACCCTGCCTTGTCCGTGTTCCTCAGCCCCCTGTAGGGAGTATGCTCCTGAAGGCCGGCCCTGGTTCCTTGGGCACGCACAGTGCCCAGAACATAGTGAGCCCTTGTCAGTGTTGATGGAACAGATGGCTGGACAGGGACTTGCAGCCAGGCGGGAAGAAGAGTTTGTGCCTGCATGCATGTGTGAGGAAGCATGTGCATGCATGTGTGAGGAAGCACATACTTGCACATACACGTGCAGAGCATGTACCAAACACACGTGTGTGCAGAAAGCATGTGCATGCCGGTGTGAGGAAGCATGTGCACAAGGATGTGTGTATGCACACATGTGTGCAGAGCATGTGCCTGCATGTATGTGTGCAGAAGCATGTGCGAGGAAGTATGTACACACATGCATGTGTGAGAAAGTATGTGAGTGAATGCATGTGTGTGGAAGCATGTGCATGTGCACACAGGGGCCCAGCATATGTGCACACATGTGTGTGTTTTGGCTGTTCAGGCTGATGCTCCTGTCTAATTGGGTTTCTGAAGACAGACACCTGCTTTAGTTTTTAATTAGCCACCGAGCAGTGGAAGAGTGGCCGGTACTGCACCTTTACAAGCGCTGGCCGTCGGGGTGGTCTCTGCTGGGGCTGGACGCTGCCGCTCACGCTGGTAGGAGTGTCTTAATGCCTACAAAATTATCATGTCATTATTTGGTAATGGAACCTCAGGATTTTGCCTAAGTAGCAGTCTTTCCCTGCAGTTGAAAAAACTGCCGAGGAAGAGAAGTCGGAGATGACCAGAGGTACACCTGAGGAGTAGTGGGGTTCCCACAGCATTTTGAAGAGACGGGGTCCCTACCCTCTGGGGTCCTGCCAGCAGCCCTGCCTCTGTCCAGTGGCGTTACCCTTGGCCTGTTTCTCCGAAGCTGGGAAGTGTTGAGCGTGCTTGTTGTAGGTGACCTGATCTGTGCCAACTGGCTGGTGGGGAGTAATTACCTGGGCACCAGGGCAGGGTGGGAGCCTCGCCTGCTGGGAAACCTTCCCCGGAGCTTCTGGGCTCCAGCAGGGCCCGGCCACGTGTGGGGATGCCAGCAGGGGCTGTGCAGCCTCCAGGTAGGGCGCCTCCTGGCGGGAGTTGGCCTGAATACCACGCATGTGGTGGGTGGGCTGTGGACACTCTGGGGACATGGGAAGGTGCTCAAGTTTTTTTCAGGAAGCTTTTAATGGGCAGTTCACTGCCTTGGTCAACTATAGGGCCCCTTGGTGTGGGGCTCACAGACGCTCAGGCCAGACAGCCAGGGGCTCCCTATGCCCTGCTGTGTGACTGCAGGGCAATTACTTCTTACTTCTGGAAAGCAGGAATAGCGACCCGTCCACCCCCTGGGGTCAAAGAGACACTACAAGTCATAATCCGTGTTTACAGTTCTGAATTCTAGAAAGCCTGAAACCTGAATTTTTTTTTCCTTTTTTGTAACTCATTTGATTGGGCTGATGTGAAGCTATTTATAGTCTTTATTTAATTCACATTGGTGAACATCTCCGTCTTGCTGCAGAAATATCAATATGTTTGATTGCTGTGAGGCCTTCCCAATACTCAGGAGGGGCACACATGACCTTCCTAGAAACCGCAGAGTTGAATTTTGGGACCCGTCTGGTCAGGGTGTGGGGGGCAGGGGAGCCTCACCGGAGTGTCCTGCTACCAACAACAGATGGCAGTGCTGACCTCTGCCTCTCTTGTCCTCGCTGTCACTGTGCAGGCGGGGCCGCCACTGGCCTGAGAGCTGCCCGGGCCCTGCGTATGCACGGTTTGTCCATACACGCCTGCTGTGCCATTCCTCTGGGCAGGGTTTGTACCTGGGACTCAGAGGAAGGGCCAGTGCCTGACCTATCCTGGGGGTGGGGTGGGTCCTAGGCCCAGGGATCGATGCCCAGGATTTTTCTTTGTTTCAGAGGTGGCTGCTGCCAGGCCTGTAGCTCCTTGTGGGAACGGGGCCACTAGGGACCCCTTCTGTCCCTGTCCCTTTGCCTTTCCTCTCCCCCTGGGCGGGGGGCAGTCATCCTTGTGCTAGTGACACTGCCCCACGCTCGCTGACACCGTCTCTCCTGGGCCCCCTGGTTGGCCAGGCGCAGATAATGAGGGCTGCCCCGCTTTCCTAGTCGTGGGGATCCTGTTGGCTCTGACACCACCTTCCAAAGGGACTGCGGGGTGTGGAGCCACATCTGCCCACGAAGGAAGGCAATTAGGAAAATTGGAGGTGAACCTCCCTCTATTTGTACACTTAGTTTTTACTCCCCGATAAGACATCTCTTTGGAGATTCTTGCCCCCCAGTGTTTCTGATCTGACTCCCTACGGAACTGACCGTTTCTCATGGGCGGTGCCCCTGCCCGTGTCCTCTAGGCACCAGCCCATTCATGTCCCCGCCGCGCATGCGCACACACGCTCACGATGCTTTCGGAGCCTTGCCTCGAGCAGCCTTCTCAGCCAGCTGCGCTTGCTTCTGTTTGGGTTGTAAAACTCGACAATTAAGGAAATCCCCTTTCAGATGAATTCTAGCCTATGTTGGCTCACAATGAGGCAGTGCACTGTTCCGCTTGGGTTTCACAGCCTTTGGGGCTGCGGGAGCTGGAGTTCTTGGGAAAACTGAGTCTTGGAGGGGGGTACCCTTGTTGGAGAAGGCGTGGGGCAGAAGTTCAGGGATGTGGTGGGAGTGTGAGCCTGGGGGGAGTCTGTCGGAGTAACCATCCTGCTGGGTTTGAAGAAAGGGGGCACCTACATTTTGTCCATCTGCTGTGATGGCCTCTAGGGAGCCCGTGTAGGAAATGACAGAGATTCGAGACTGTTCTTTGCTCCCCTTCCCCATTACCTGTGCTGACTAAGGACTCGAATTTGAGGGTTGGGGTGTGCACCAAACTAAACACTTCCCACACATCATCCCCTTTGACCCTCAAGTTGGGGAGGGAGGGAGGTGCTCATTGGTACTGGCTTCATTTTGTAGTTGAGTGTTGTGGCTCAGAGAGGGGAGGTCACTTTCCCCAGATCACACAGCATGTGTGTGGCGGAGCCAAGTTTCAACCCAAGTCCATGCACTTAATCTCCACTGCCCATGCTTCTTGCCTCCTGGGTGGCCTGGTGCTTACTGGAGGGCAGAGCTGGGGAGCCTATAGGATGTGGGATCTGCAGGGATTGGGGAGTTCGCAAAGAAGCTCTGTGCTCAAGTCCCACTGCCCTTGCCGAGGCTGCCTCAGGTCGCTCTGAATCTTGGCTGGCCTCCAGGAAGCGTGTGTGTGTGTGTGTGTGTGTGTGTGTGTGTTGGGGGGGCAGGCTGCCAGTCAAATGGAGAAGGGGACCCCTAAACAGGGACTGGTCACAGCCACCACCAACCCAGTGGGACCTGCTGGATGGAACCCATGTCCAGGCCTCTTTTCTGAATACCCCCTGCCCATATAATAGCTCCCAGGAGGGGCTTCCTGTGGGAGGGTAGGTGGGGGGATAGCAGTGCCAACCTGGGAGGACTCCAGACTTGCAGATTCAGCTCCCATTGCGGGTTGTGGCAGCCTGAGCCTCCCTTGCCCATCGGTTTCCACATCTGTGAAATGGCCAAAGGTCATTGCCAACCCCCTCCCCAGCATGGGGGCATTGAGGCCCTTGTGAGCCTCTCTGTGGGAGAAGGCTGCCCTCCTGGCTCTGGGTTGGGTGGCCTGAGGCTCTTGCAGTCCCAGGTACAGCCACAGCCCCCTACACGCTGGACTGTCCTCCCCTCCTTTCCCCCTCGCTCCAGATGTCTTTAACCAAGCAGACTCCTTTGCAGGCTGGCTCTGCCCCTCGCCATCCCATGACACCAGCCCAGGCTCCTCAGCTCTCTGAGCCTCAGTTTCCCTTTCTGTGACTTGGCGATAACCATTGCACCAATCTAGGGCATTGCAGTGAAGGTCAGATGGAGATGGTGTTCGGAAGATACCGTTGGACTCTGGGTCAGATGCCTTCCAGAGATTTCCGTCATCCCCACACCTGCTCTATTTCTTTGACTTGCCTTTTGGCTTCCCTCTTCCTCACTCAGGATTAGAGTTGGCTGAGCCGTCGAGAGCTGTAAAACCACTAGCTCTTGCCGGGCTGTGCCACTAGCCCTCTGACCATCCCCTTGGCCTCTGCCCGGGTGTATGAATGGAGGCAGCAGTGAGCTGCTATGCAGTTTGCTCTTCGCTGGGAGGTTTCCTGGCTCACTTCAGTTTAATTGGCACAGCAGGTCCACGAGGCTGCGCTTGTTTCCCGTGTTACGGAGGATGAGGTGAGGGTTCAGGGCTGGGGAGTGGGGAGCCAGGATCTGAGCCCAGCCTGGCTGGCAGGTTGGCTGGCTTGGAGGCTGCGGGATGGGAAGGTGAACTCAGCCTTGGCGGTTGAGCCAGCCTTCCCACCTCCCCCCGGGGCTGGGAGCGCCCCTGGCTCGTGCACCCCCACTTTTTTCCCCTTGGCCCCTTCCTTGGCCTTTTGCTCCCCCGCCTCGGTTGCCCTAATTACTTAGCCCAGGTGGCATGTTGCGTGGAGAAGCTACTCCAGGGAAATAAGAGTCCTTGCTACCAGCCTGGGCCTCAGGTGTGCGCACAGTGGCCTTCCCTGGGGGCCTGGCGAGCTGCGCCTCCCCCACCTCCAGCTGTTAGGTGGGAGCCGAGAGCTAGCTGTGTGTATTGTGTGCCTGTGTGTGCAGAAGGCACTGGTGTGTGTGGAACCGTGCACTTACCACCCTGCCTCTGGCTGTGCATGTGTGTCTGTACAGAATTGTGTGTGTGTGTGTAACCACGCTGTGTGTCTGTGTCTGTGTGAGTTTCTTTGTGTGGGGGAATCTGGTGGGATGGGGAAGGGGAGGTGTTGACGGCATGGGGCTTTGGCAGGGGCCCCAGGAACGCAGGGTGGGGGCTAGAGTTACCTCTTTTGCTGGTTAAACCACTTTGTAGAACAGAGTTACACACATGTTTAGATAATTAGAACAAAAGCCAAAAGAACAATTCTGTTCAAAGGGATGAAGCTGGGCGGCGGGGGCCCACCAGGATCTGGGGGGCCGCGTCCTGTCTCCCTAGCCTTCACTGTGTTTTGATCGCGCTGTTTAGAAAAGCCCTTTGTTGTAGGATAAACTGACATTGGCCTGCGTGTTTCTGCTGTGAAGTTTGCTGTGTTCCTGGGCCCACTCGGGACAGCCAAGCCATTAGGAGCTGATTAAATGAGCTAATTTTAATTTGTTCAGTGGTTACAGATGCAGAGGCCTTTCCATGCCCTTTTCTTGAGGCTCTATTTATTTATTAATTTTTTTTCTGAAAAGGAAAAGACCTTCAGGACTCCCTTTTCTCTTCCCATCCCCCTTTAAAAATAAACATATGAAAACATTTTTAACAAGAACTTGAGTTGGGAGAGACAGGCTTGAATGAAGGCTTCTCCACTAGAGGTACCATCCAGGGGAGGCTCCCCAGGTCTGTGAGGTGGGGGCCACCCAGTCTTGCTGAGCGTGAGGAGTGGAGATTAATGAAAATGGTCAAAGACTTCGGTCTCACCTCCAGGCCTTTTTGCATATGCTAGTGCTGCTGCTTGGTCTCAGTTTCCATCCCCGCCACATTTCCTTGGCTCATTCTTACTCATCCTGTTGGTGTCAGTGTAGAGGCTGCTTCTTCCAGGAAGCCCTCCTGCATCTCAGCCCAGCATCATGGGTGTCACCGGTCATAGCAGATACCACAACATATACAACATCTGTCTCCATCACGAGTCTGTGAGCCCCATAGGGCAAGGGCTGTGCCTGCTTGGTGCCCGCTCACACCCCCAGTCCCATGGTGCTTGGTGGGGGTAAGCGCATCACCAACAGCTGGCAACAACTCAATGAGTGAATGAAGGAAGGAAGGTGGGTGACGTCTACAGTTCCTAGACTACTACATACCAAGCTCTTGGTGTCAGGACCCAGTGGGCCCACCGATCCTGAACTCCTGACCCCGGTCATGTGTCCCTGGACCGTGGAGTCAGGATTCGGGGCTGAGTCTCCAGAAATGAACATGGTGGGAGTGGGGAAGTCACATTTACCTGGCTTGGTGTGACCCCGATCCCAGGCCCAGGATGCAGTTCAGGCCCAGCTCTGCTGGAAACCTGACCAAAAACCCCACCAGGGCCTGGGGAGGATGACATGCCAACACTGAAGGCTGCTCAGAGCACAAAAAAGGAGGGAGCGTGTGGTTGCCGCTGACGGCCACCCTATCTTGCCTAAGCTGCCTGGTCCCCGCCCAGCTCTTTGGTTTTTAACACTGCCTTTGCTCGGGTTGGGGCACCCTTTTAGCGAGCAGTGGGGTTTGCCCTGGAGCTGCGCAGAGCCCATGGCCTGGCCAGTTTCTGAGGCCTGGTTTCCATTTGCTGAGAGCTCCTTCCCGCAGACGGCACCCCACCCACCCCACCCGGGGCCTCTGAGGGGTTGTCCCCCACCCTGTCCTGGCAGCTCCTGGGCTGTCTCTCTGTGTTACTTCTTTAACCCAACCTCAGGGACAGGCATTGGAGCAGTGCTGGTCCAGACTCCCCCCCTCCCGCAAGAACCCCAGAGCTGGCGGGGGAGTCAGAACTTCCTGGTGCCCCTGGGGCCTGAGGCCCTCAACTGGGTCAACATCTGGCCGAGTGGCCGAGCCTTTGGCCTCCTGTCTCCTCCTCCCACCCCCCTTTCCCGAGGCCCTTCTTTCCCCACTAGCTGGATGCTCCGCCAAGCACCGCGGCGGGAGCACACGCTCGGCCCATCCTTCCCAGCTGAGGCCGAGGGTGGGGATGCGTCCCGGGGCTGAGGTCACCAGTGGGGCAGTGGGAAGCTCCTCTCTGGCCCTCGCCTGCCTGCTGCTGGGTGCTGGGGACAAGAGCACCAACCAGCTTGTCTTGGGACGCCCCGGTGAGCAGGGGACGAGGTAAGGGGGGCAGGGCTGGAGGGGAGAATGAACAAAACAGGCTGGTGTCTGCACTGGACGCCGAGTCCCATCAGAGGCTCCCCCTCGTCGGGAAGCGGGATGGAATCCAATCCAGAAGGAAGGAAACTTCCCTGCGCTGGGCGCGGAAAAGTGAGGGCCCAGGAGGCAGGAGTGGCCGGGGGTCAGATCTGCGCCGGGCCCTCCAGCATGTGGGTGGGGTCCCCGGGGAGCACCCCAACTCCTGCGTCTGGCGCTGCTTTTTGCTTCTGCGTGTCCTTGGGGTGCTCCACCCGGTGGCCTCGTGGCTGTTTCCTGTGAGGAGGCCTGGCTTGTGTCCCTGATGATGGCCTGTGTGCCCTCTGGGTTGATGTGACCCTAAGCGCTTGCTGGCCCATCAGCACCTTGGCTCCTGCCTCCTCTCACCCCTTCGTGTCTGTCCTGAACCATGGTTCCTGGACAGGCGCCAGAGTGCCGGTTTCTGAGTCCAAACTTGCCACCCACAAAGCCAGTGTGGCCCTGAGCCATCGCCTCCCGGGAGGCATCAGTCTCCTCTCCAGTCGCAGAGGGGATGCGCCAAGAGGATATTGAGACAGGCCTCTGGACTGTTGACCACCAGATCCCGATTTCCGTGCGCCTCGAGGGGGGCCCTCCGTGGCAAGAGGTGGTTTCTCGTGGCCGCCTTCTGCTCGCTAAGGAACTGGTGAGTTCCTTTCTGTTTATGTCGTAACCAAGCTACCGAGATGGCAAACTTGGGTTCTGCGATTACACAGCGTTTCAGAAGCAAATTGATAGGATAACGTGTTATTATTGGCTACTGGGTTAATAGCTATTTTGGCAGGAGTACCAATCCTGCGTGGCGTTGCTGGCGCGGGCGTGAGAATGGCACGATGGGGTAGAGAGGGGTGGTGGGTGTGTCTTGCACAGCGTGGGAGGACCCCAGGCCCCCCCCCCCCCCCCCCGGCAGCACCGCGCCTTGTTGGAGGATGCTCAGCCCCAATTAGCTGTTGCTGAAGCCAAGACCAGAGAGGTTGAGAGACCAGCGCCAGGTCACACAGTGAGTCAATGCTGGGGTTGGATCTGAGGTCCCTGTGGGAATGAATAGTTTGACCTGTGATCCCCAAAGGCAGGACAAGTGCCTTTACTCTGAGAGTCACGCAGGCATCACAGGAATTGGAGGTTGGGAATGTACCCGAGGTACCCGGCTCCGATTCAGGGCACCTGCTGGGCCCCCTACCTAGCTACTCTTCCTGCAGGTTCCTCCGTGGCTTGCTTCCTTGCTCGCCTCCTGCCTCTGCTCAGGTGTCACCTTGTCCCTGTGTAGAGTAGCACCCCCACCCTTCCCTTCCCCTTCTCCCCCTTTCTTCCCGGCGCCACCCGACTTACAACAGATGGAGTCAGTGCTTCACTCTCGCCTCCTCCCTTTGCAGTGGAGGCTCTCTGAGGGCAGGGATTCTGTGTTGTTCACGACCCTGTCCCCAGAGCCTGGAACAGGGCAGGCAGAACAGGCACTTGGTGACATGTGTTGAAGAAATAAATGAACATAAATTGCAATGTCATTTAAGAAAATGGCTGCCATGCTACAGGTGATGGTTTGTCTCTCCTCTCGGGAGATATGGGGGTGGGAGGGTTCTTATTCCTGTCGTCAGGAGGTGGTCCACAGGTGCTCCCTTAGGGCCCACGATGACATCACTTCTTCCTGCCGAGGAAGCTTAAAGGGAATGAGCTCCCCATCACTGGAAGGGACCAAACCTCATGACAGAGGGGATTTAAGTACTAACTGGGGGGATTGGGTCCCCTCGCTGGCCCTTCTATGTTTGGGTTCCATGGCAGGCTCCATGGGAGCACAGTGGGGTCGGCTTTCTCTATCACATACATTAGCGGCTCCTACGCCAGACGTGGGGAATGGTGGTGTGAGGGTGTGGAATGTGGGAGGCACTGCTCGGCAAGAGCAGGGAGCCCTGTGGTGAACCAGGGGTCCCCGGCACCCAGAGAGAGCCTGGCCTGAATGGGGTGCTCAGGAACTACCTGGAGAATGAGTGAATGAGTGAATGCAAGGAGTTTCCCAAGATGAACGAGGAGTGCCCACTTTTCATCGTTGGTCCTTTGGGCAGGGAAGGAGAAACCCAGGGCAGTGGGGGAGGAAGGGGTGACTTGCGTGTGCTTGGTTGGCCTAACTTCCTCCCAGAAGAACTTACAAGGGGCTGCTGGACTGTGTGTTCCTAGTGGGAGGGCACACTTGTTCTCTGGGGAATTAGTAGGGAGGTGAGTTTTGGAGGTGCCTGCTGGGGAAGACACGCATGCACATGCGTGAATGTATGCATGCTTACACACACACACACACACACACACACACACACACACAGACATGCACACCTTCACCCATCCATTTGAGGGATGCCTCTTTCCACAGACAAATATGCAAACCCCTCACCAACCCGAAAGCACATTGCTGAGTCTGTACCTTTAAAAGCATGGGGTCTCAGATTATGATCTTATTAAATGTATTTGTTGTGCACTGGTCTGAATAAATAAAAGCCCCTCCCCCCCCCAGTGTCTTCTTCATTTTAATGCCATTTCTCCAGGGATTCACGCTGAGGCAAGGGAGCTGAGCTCTCTCTCGATCCCTGCCCCCCTGCTCCCCTCATACCCTTGCTTTCTGCCTGGCCCCAAGACGTTCTTTCAAATAAAAGAATGACAAATGCGGGTCACACTGAAGACTGGACTAATTGCAATCTGCCACAATGCATAGACCCCCTAGGGACCTCGGTGACACTGGACAGGCTTTGCAGAAGGCGGCCCCTCTGGGCTCAGGCAGTCAAGCTAGTGGTCAAGCTCATTAACTCCGGACTTTCAGCTGGAGACTCCACCCTGCCAGTCCCGAGCCTCCACCCCACAGAGGCCTCCTGGAGTGGCTCCTTGCACCCCTTTCTGAATAGCTTTTTATTTCATTCATTCATTAATACATCCATCTATCCATCCATTCATTCATCCATCCATCCAGTTATTCTTTCAAACCATAGTTAGAAAGTACATTCTTTAGACCAAGCCCTGAGGCTTAATATCCCATCCATACACCCATCCCATCTTTCATGTATTCATGCCATAGTTACCTGGTGCTTCCTCTAGGCCAGGCCCAGAAATGCACCCGTCCGTCCGTCCGTCCATCCATCCATCCATCATCCATCCATCCATCCATCCATCCATCCATCCATCCATCATCCATCCATCCACCCACCCATCCACCCATCCATCCATCCATCCATCCATCCATCATCCATCCATCCATCCATCATCCATCCATCCATCCATCCACTCATTTATCCAGTTGTCAAGCAGATAGTTCCTGCCAGGCACTTTGTGGGGGCTCCCAGGGATCCTGAAGTTTGGGACTACTCGGCATTGTCTACAGGCAAGTCTAAGCCCAGAGCACCTGTGGGGAAACCCTAATGACATCCTTGGAAGGACATGAGCAGGGACAAGTACAGGGCTATTTGGATGTAGGGCTGGCTGAGGAGGTGAGGGGCACGCAGCTCGTTACCCCTGCACACAGCACTGACTGGCGTTCTGGCTGAAACACTCATTTATTCATTTGCTCGTGGAACATTCGGCAAGTGCTGAGGACCTACTCTGTGCCGGCGCTGCGAGGAGCTGGTAACCCGCCCTCTGAGGGACAGTGGCCCCTGGCAGGCTCCGGGACTGGCACCACCCTCAGGGATTCTGTTCACCTGACCTGAGTTGGGGGCAGCGTCTCCCCTTTCCAGATGCCCTGGGAGGAGGGTCATTGTGCCTGAAGGGTGACCAGCGTGTGCAGGGTCCTGGGTGCTCAGTTGTTCTCCATCGGGTGGTCTCTCTCAGTTTATGCATCTGCATCATGTCAGTCTTCTCGGCCTCCCCTTGGGTGGTGGGGGGTGGGGTCTATAAATCCACCCATGTTGCCATTTTCAATGAGCCAGGCAGCCAGATCCTCTTGGCTCTGCCTTGGGGCAGGTCCCTCCCTTGAGCCTCAAGGGCCTCAGTATCCCCATATGCACAGTGGGTGGTTAGCTCGGCAGCCCCAGGGTGTCCAGTTCAGCCACCCGAGCCTCAGGCTCCTCCTCCATAAAAGGAATCTCATGAAAAGATTATGTGGTTTAAATGCCTCAATATAAGAAAGACATTTATGATTAATAATATAGGTAAATAAATAACAGACATAAAAATTACTGTGGCATATAGTAAGTGCTCAGTGAATATAATTTGTGGTGATGATTTTTATCTGTTTGTGAGAGTAGGCACAGTGTGGGCCTGGTTACAGCGGAGGGAGGTGGTGGCACATCACCAGAGGCAGGGGGCAGGGACATGTGTGGCATGTGGTCTCCTGGTGGAGGGACTGAGAGACCACACACCCAGTAATATCTGGGATTTTAGCTGCCCTGCCCCACACTTGGAAATCGAGTCAGGGATGCCCCCGGCCACAGCCGCCTACAGGGAGGGACCTGACATGCCAGCCGGCAATACAGGCTCCTGCTTCTCGCTGTGGTCCTGGGCCGTGGGGCCTCCTTCGCCTCTGTCTCTGTGCTGATCCCACCGCAGGTGGGGCCGGGCAGTCTTCATTGAGGCTCCGCAGCTTGGCAACAAAGCCCACAAAGGCAATTTTTCTGGAGGCTGAAACATGAAAATCCAGGGAAAATGGGAATTTCTCTGCTAAGTCAGATTTGGATGAGTGTAAAGGGTGAGTGGGACCCTCGGAGCGGCAGTGTGGCTGGCACTGGTGCGTCGGCGAGGATCCTAAGGCCCTTCCCTCCCTGCAGGGCTGGTCCACCTCTTCTCCCTGCCTGCCTGTGGCCAGTCACTGTCCGGGTACACGTTGGCCACCAGGGCGTGCCGCTGCCCCGGGTGCTCAGCAGGGAGGGGAGAGAGAGTCCCACGGAGAGCTGCTGTCCCATGCCAAGCGGAGGTCAGAGCAGGGGCTCCACAGTGGGGGACCTGAGTCACTTTCAGGGACACACAGCCCAATTTTAGGTGGTTCATGCAATTTTTAAAGTAATTGTGTATGCATTTAATTGGGCGTTACCAAAACATTTACCCATGGTTTCATCATACATTTTCCGGTTCCGCTCAGGTTGATGGGCTTGTTGGGCCTAAGGCAGGTGAAGGACAAAGTTGAGCACCGGGACACAAGTCTCGAAGGTAGCCTGTCAGCGACATGAGCAGGCAAATCCTGGCGAGGGGCACAGCGTGCGCTGTGGAGATGGATGGACTTGGCTTCCGAATCTGGTTCCGCCACCTCAGCAACGTGGGTTTTCCGAACACAGAGCCCGTGGCCAGGACGCCGGTCCGGGTTCCAGGATGGGAGCTGCTCCAGGAAGCTTGGGAGGGGCAGGGAAAGGGAGGGCGAGGGGGACGTCACTGCTGCAGAACCAGGCTCAGTGCTGGGGCATGAGTGCCAGTGACCCAGGAATGGGCTCTGACGGGGCCCAATGGCTCTCATCCCCCTTAAGTTAGGGCCACCATGGGGGGCATCTGGGCCAAGCTGAAGAGAGACAGAGACCAGGAGATGAAAGCTTGAGCTGGGGCTCCAGGCCTGGCGCTCAGACTGTTTGTGCGCTCAGAGTGTCTCTGTACTTGCAAGGCGAGCCCCTTAGTCTCTCCTGCCTCAGTGTCCTCTTCTGTGAAATGGGACCAAGCTCGTGACTTCCTCACGGAGCTGCTGAGAGGGCACCTGGTGTATCAGTGCAAAGAGAGGGAACGTTTTAGGGGGTGCTTCCATCCTCCCAGATGTGGGGGGCTCCTCCGTTTCCCGGGTGCTGGACCATGGATGGGTGTGACTGAACCCAAGAACAGTGATTCTGTGCATGCAGGTGACAGCGACATGCTTTGTGCTTGCAAGGCTGACCTCTAGCCAGGGACCCTGTCCCCCACCTTGAGAGGTGTCTGGACTGAGAACGTGGACCCAATCCAGTCGTCCTCCCAGGACCCTTGGTTGGGCGTCCAGCCAGGGCTCTCAGGGAAGCCATCGCCACGGGGGATGCTCTTGTTCCTGAGCTGCATCACCTGCTCGGCTCCTTTCCACAGACCCGGTGACTCACACAGGTATCCCACGTGTATAAGAACTCAGATGCTGAGGTCAGGTGACTCATACTCCAAGCCCAGCTCGGCCATTGCTGACCTGTAAGACCCAGGCATGTTAACTAGCCTTTGTATGCCTCAGTTTTCTCATCTGCGAAATGGGAATGGCAGTAATAACTCGTCATAGTGTTGTGATTATTACATGAGATACCATGTGTGGCACGCAGCCAACACTCCAGCCTTGTTTTAGTATGTAATAAGTGTCATTGGTTGTCTGCAGAGTATATGCATATGTAGCACACGTGAACATACATAATGTAAAGTGTAACATCTGTACTAATCATTTCCAATGTCTTCTCCAGCTCAGAGCTCTCAGTCAGAGGCACCATGTGGTTTTCTTTGGTTCTGGGGTTTGTGAAAATTTGATACGAATCTGGTCGTCCATTCATGCGCTCTCTCAATCCTTACCCTCACTGAGCACTTCCCCCGTCCACACCTGCAGTGTGGACACCTATCACCATATGATAGGAGAGGTGGGGCGCCCAGGGCCCAATGGTTTGCCCAAGATCACATAGCTGCTGGGGCTAGAAGCAGCCCCAGAACCAGGTTGCTGTCCAGCTATGGGCCTGCCTGCGGGGAGAGGCCCTGGGCCAGTCCCGTGGGCCTTGCAGCATTCTTTCTTGGTGAGCCAGACCTGGAGGGGAGGGTGGCAACCCTGTGGCGATGAGTTCTGATTCTTCGTGGGGCCTCTAGGAGGGAGCACTGAGCTGCTGAGACCTCCTGATCTGGTTAGGTCCCACCCAGTTGCCCTACCCATGACTTCCCCCTGGCACCTCCCCTGGCTGCTGTGAGCTCACAGAGCTGAGTGGTGGTCTCTGGGGACTGAGGACAAGGCCTGAGGGGCCTGGCAGTGCTGAGGAGCCTGGTGTGGAGCAGGCTCTTAGGACAGCACTCCCCAGCCACAGCCCCTAGACCTATACCTGTCACTCTCTCACATCATCTGCTCCCTGGAGGAGCTGGGGCTGGACTGGCTGTGACATCGCCCATGCCCCAGGGACAGGGGTATCACGGGAGTGGAGACTGGGACATACCTGTAGACTGTAGCTAGCTCTTTGTGCCCATGAAGAGCCACAGAAAACCCCAGATATGGGTGTCATGGGGGGAGGTAGTGGGGTGGGGGTTTGACTGCCACCCCTCACCTGAACAGCACCTACGTAGTCTGACTTCAGAAGGCTTTGCAGTCCAGGGGGAATGTGGGTCTTGAAGGCGAAGACCTTTGACTCGGGTCCCCAGCTAAGGGGGAGTGGTAGGAGAGAGAGTTGCGACACTTCTAGAGCTGGGGACTTGCCCTGGGTCACATGCCCAGACATCCCATGGGGCACCTCATCCACCCGTTCCACACTCCGGCTTCAGTGACGTGCTCCGCGGAGGGGGAGCTGTAGGCTTGGGGAAGGAGAATGAATTCGGGGCAAAGCTGTGGCGTGACCATGCTCCCTCCACACTGCGTCTCTGTCTTGGCGGTTTGTACCCTTCTGCCGTCATTTCTGCAATGTTTGAGTATCACTGGTCCTGTGATTTACCTCCTATTTTTCCTTGTCAGTTCTCTTTTTGTACTTAAGTGAATTCATTTACATAACTTGTAAAATCAGTAGCATTTGCTGTAAGTAGACAGTAACCTTAAAAGGAAACTAAAAACAAACCCAAAGGAAAAACCTCACACTTGTTATTCCAGGCGAAGCTTTCGCTTCTGCAAACACCGAGCCCAGGGCCCATTCTCTCGAGGTGGGAATGGATGCTAGAGAGGGTTACACACAGCACAACCGAGGCCTTCTCCTTGGCCTGACATGAGGGCTGCAAAGGGAGCTGGGGGAACCAGCTTCTCGCTTTGTGCAGCACTGTTATTAAAGGCCAACTCAGCTACCCCCTGAAATCATCATGGGTTCTAGCAGTGGTTCATGTCCCGTGTTTTGGGGAACATGGGTCAGTAGAGATCTTAATCCTTCCTCAAAGCCCAATTTGGATGCCTCCTGCCTTCCCAGGTGGCACCTTCTCCATGCTCTGTCTTTTCTGATCCTACTTGGGATGGAGCTGACCAGCATCCACTGGTTTTCCCCTGGGGGAGCTCCCTGAGCCCTGCAGCTGAGCATGAGCTATGTCCCTGCCTACACCCCACAGAACTGCATTGCACTGTCACCTCCTTAGGCCCAGGCAACACCACCCAGTGAGGGCTGACTCTTAGTCATGCAGGAGCCCCCCCCCCGGGATGCTCGGGAGGTGCGCACAGCTGGGCCCTGAGGACCAGGCTGTGTTTGGGAGGGCTGTGGCCGTGAAGGGGCATCCTTGGGAATCACCACGGGCTGAACAAGGGCTCAGAGGGTGGGCCACGAGAGGGAGGCTGTCTGATGACAGTGGGTGGCTTTGATGGCGCTTTTTTCCAGAAAAATGGGATCATTCCAGTCTCGCTCCACAAACTGCTGTGAAACTCAGGGCCCTCTCTGAGTCTCAGGTGTTTGGTCTGTAAATGGGGGAAATAATGGTGCCACAGCATAGGATGGGAGTGAGGACTTAATGAGATTGAGTTTATGAAGAGCTTGGCACTGTGCCTGGCAAGCAAAGAGGGCTCTGTGGTTGGTGGCTGCTGGGAGGTGATACCAGTTTAAAAAGTGACTCAGTGTCATTGTGTCGCAGACCTGAAAGGATTAACAGGACACAGGGATGCCCAAGGACTCAAAAATAAACAATGATACCAAGATCCACAATTCAAGGTGAGAAATAGCTCAATGGTAGAGCCCAGAGGTCAGGGAGGGATACCAATGGTGGCAGAGGGAATCAAGGAAGGCTTCCTGGAGGTAGTGTTTTGGAGGTGTTAGCCAGAACAGAGCAGGTTTGCTATGCCACAGTGGCAGTATGGTCTTCCAAAAGTGCTACTGGCCTTCCCCACGAAGGAGAAAGAGCACCCACTTCTTGTCAAGCCTCAAAAGGGACACAGGTCTGAAGGCCACGTGCCTTTCCCCTGACGTTGGCAGAAGAGACGCCTAAACACTTCTTGGGAGCTTGCAGATTGTCTCTCTGACTTCTGCAGCTGAAACGCAGGGAATGGAAGAATGCTATCCAAACAAGCTTAATCCCAATCAAAGGATTATTTTCTTACAGAAAAGCTTCACCTATGCTTAATAGTTTTAAATTGTTCTGGGTACCAGTTAGACTTTTAATTTTGCTGTTCCCTCCGGCGGCTGGAGGATGTATGTGGTTTGCGTTTAATCAGAGTTGATTTTTTATTTTTATTTTTTTGGTGGTAGTGGTTCCGGGAGAAGGGAGGAGATGAGGAGACTATTTTGGGGTTTCCTCCTGGTCCTGCTAGGGCTCGTGTCTGGGAAAGAGGTGCTGGGCTCTCCGAGTTGGGAGTTCCGTGTTGGGGCCACCGTGGGTCTCCAGAGTGCCAACCAAGGCCCCTCACGGCCCCCTGGAGGTGGTCAGAGGGGTTGCCACCGCCGTCCAGCCTGGAGAACCCGAGGCCTGGTTAAATATCTGGACTCTCCCCCAGTTTCTGCAGCAGTAGGGTGAGGAGTTATTGATTCTCAGAGCACGAGCAAACATCGCTGCATGAATTAGCAAACAGCTGTTTCTAATTTGAGTTTAGAACGGTACACAGAGGAACTTGTTTGTCTGCTCGCTCCTTTCATTTATAATGAATTTTAATCACCGCTACAGGTGAGGAAAATGTAGGAACAAGCCTGTATCTTGTGGAAGAAACAAAGGAGAGACAGATGCTAACAGATTTCCAGTCTGTGATAAAAGGGATGTTTGGTACACTTTACATGTAATTAGAACACAGCTGTTTCTAGTCCTGGGTCCACGAGTGCGGCCGAATGTGGGCTCTGCTGGTCTCCAAGGGGAGTAAAGCAAAACTGCTCCAACCCTGAAGCTTCTTGCTTTCTCTGTGCCGAGCAGAGCCCTTTGCTCCGGGCCTTGGTGGTGGTGTTTCAAGAAAGCTCATGGAGATGATTCAGGAGCAGCTTCCTCTTCCCTTGAGTAGGTGGGAGGCAGACAGGGCGACGTTGGGGTGCCAGGGAGGCCCAGGCCAGGCTGTGATGCAGGAACCTCCTGAGCCCCTCCACTAGCTACAAGCACCCCATCTTTGGGGAGTCTCCCTTAGGGGAAGGTGGGGGGCCCTTCTCCCCCGTAGGGGCTGATTGGCTTTCCACTCTGAGCTAGTTTGATCATAGCCAGCTCTCGGGTGAGTTGACTATGCTGGCTTTCTTTTTTTCCCTGGTCTGTTTAATTTCTGCAATAAAAGTCAAGCTCAATTGCATTTTCAATATCAGTGCTAAGTAAATTTGTCTAAGGGATGGAGCAGCCGGGCAGGCTGTGTGTTCTGTGAGGTCAGAGGCTTCAAGGGGAAACACGGCACCTCCTTCCTGTCCCATGGGCCCAGCGGCCCTTTGGGATGGCAGTGCCCCCTTGGATGAGGGGGTGGGGATGTCTGGGAGTCAGACCTCATCTCCCACTCGCTTCACCAGGGGCCTGGAGACCCAAGTCCAAGCCCTTGCAAGGCCGCTGGTACCTCAGTTTCCCCATCTGTATAATGGGAGGGTTGGGCTCAGTGCCCCTGAAAGTTCCTTTCCTCTGACATCTCGGATAGTCAGTGCAGGGGCCCTGGGTACCTTGTGCATGTCGAGTAGCCTTTGCTTTGAAAACCATCTTCCATAGGAGTAACTCTTGGTCGTTAACTTAAGACCCTCCTGGCTGTTAACCAGACTCAGGGAAATGGGATCCCTCACTGTCATGTGCCCATTGAAGCCATCACAACTATGGCCTGTTTCTCTCCCTCTGCCCTGTGACCTCATGTTGAGCCAGGAGCCGGTGACTGTTTTTATATCTAATAGAGCATTTCTCGTCTATAACACTGGATAAAAATATTCACTTACTTCATCTGCTTAGCAACTCTATAGTTGGGACTGTTATCCCCATTTCTCAGATAAGGAAACTGAGGCAGTTTTCTTCATCTGTAAAATGGACGGATGGTTAATTAATTTGATGGAGCTGGGAGTCTAAACCCAGCTGTTTTCACCATATTGGCTTCAGGGCCCATGCCACCACCTCGCCAGGAAGGGAGCCCTGTGGGTCCTGGCCAAACAGGAGCGTGAGCAGACCTGGTCGGGTGAGGATGTTGGCTGAGCTCCACCACAGACGCGTCCTTCGCACAGCCTGTCCACCAGGCCTCCCTCTCCTTCAGGAAAAGCCAGAGTGAGTGTGGACTTTTAAAACAACTTTGAGAGTTCCTGATTTCTAATGTTGGCATTTTTACAAAAGAACTGATAACCGATGGTCCCCTGACCATCTGGCAAGAGGACAGCCATGGTGATCCTGGTGCCACTGCTCAGCTGCTGAGAGCCCTGGGTTGGGAGTCAGTTGCAGCTTGGACTTTCCATTGACCTTCGACTTGTGACAGTGGGTTGCGACCTAACCTCTCTGTTCCGTATCCTCTTCAGCGGGATGACGGCCCAACTTACTGTGCAAACCCAGCTATTGAGTGTGAAATAGGGGCAGTGACTGGGTGGGCAGCTGGGTTCCCTCCCAGGCCTCCGGGTGTGTGGCACCCTGCTGACTTGAGATACGGGACTAACCACCACCACCACCACCACCACCACCACCACCCAGCGTCGCTCCAGTGTCAAGTGGCCAACGGTGTGTGAGACTTTGAGTGCATACCAGCGAGAGGATGTACAGTTAGCGATAGTGCGTAAGTTACAGTAGTGACCGTCTTCATCTTCTCGAGCCAACATTTCTCGAACGCTTGGCAGCGAATGCGCACTCCCCATTTCCTAATTTAGACACCCTTATTGTAGCCCCATCTATTGTGAGGGAGGGAGGGCTCAGAGAGGTGCAGGAACTTGCCCCCATCACGCGGCTGAGTGGCAGCTCAGCCTACGCAAGCCTGCATCTCACCTGTGGCTCTGCTGTCTCCCAGCAGTGGATGTCTCCCTGCCATTGACCGAGTCTCTCCAAGCGCACGCTGACAGGGTTGGCTTCCGCTGGCTTACTGAGGGCCTTGATGGTGACGGCCCCCAGGGCCAGCTGGCGGTGGCACTCATTCTGCTGGGAGGTCTGCGGGCCCTCAGGGGTTCTGTGCCCAGTGCTCCTTTGAGGGGGCAGAGAACTGGATGCCACTCCTCACCCACCAGGGCCAGCGGGTGGAGGAGCCCCTGAGGGCAAGAATGCCTTCTCCTGCCTCTCAGCTTTGGGCCACTGACCTCTGCATGCCAGTCTCCACCCCTGTGCTGCCCACTGACCCTCCCAACCTGCTCATTTTTATCCCCAAACTGAAAGCATGACACCCACCCACTTCCCCTCACTGTGGCCTCACTGGGGATGACGAGGTCCCAGCTGCCCAGGCACGAGACTCCCTGGAGGAGGGGAGGGTTAATAGGAGCTGCTGCCCTGCCCCTGGGCTGCCCTCTTCAGAGAGCATGGGGCGCCCCTCTCCTGGAGGAGACCCGATGGTTAGGCTTCCCTAGCACCCTGCGCCCGGGGACCCTTCCTGCAGCTCGCTCGGTGCCTCTGGGCTCTGTTCGTGCGCCCCGCTGCCCCGCCGGCGGCCGCTGGTTTCAGGGCTCATTTCTCCTGAGCCCAGGTTCGGCCGCGGAGTCTTCCTGAACACAGCACCCTGGGCCGCCCCTACCATGCACGGTTCTCGGACGCTCCCCTTCTCCCTGGACCGTCTGTGTCCTAGGGGGCAGTTATAAGGGGTTCTCGAGTCTGGACCCCGTTTGTCTGAGCCGGGCCACGGGGATTGCCATTCCCAGGGCTCCTGATTGGGGCAGAGGGCAGCACCGTGGAGCTTCGGCCTGTGGGCACCTCGTCTCCTTGGCCCTTTTCATTTTCCCGAGGAAATGGGTGAATGGCAAGGAGAGCTTTAGGGGCTTCGTGAAGAATTGTCAGGCCTTTTTGTGGCCATGATGGAGACAGCCTGGATGGTTGGACTGTTGTACAGAATGGCCTTTATATTTATCCAGAAGGGACTTTGGAAACCAGCGTTCCAGCTTTCCATGTTCCAGCGGAGGCAGTGAGGCCCAGGTTTCCTGACGGATTGTGTCCTGTGCCCCTTTCTGTCCCACGTCGGCCTTGCTTGATCCACACCAGCCTTCCTTCATGGTCTGGAAGGTCTGGTCATCTTCGTTCAGTGGATGGTGCTGCCCAGGTCAGGAACGTACTAGAAACCTGGAGCTGCGTGGGCACCAGCTCTTTACACCTTCCCCCTGCTGCAGGGAAGGCCTCCCAGCATTCTTTCCACAGCCATTTATTCCCCTCGCATAGCTTTGGTGACGGGGGCGGGGGGGCTCACTGCTCCTCACTGCTCTAACCCCCGTTGCAGGAGGGCCTCCCTTTTGGCTCACTCCCTCATCTGTCCGGGCGCTTCCACGGCAGCCCCTTCCTCGATTCCCTGGGACAGGAGGTGCCGTGCAGCTGAGGCTCCCCGCCAGACAAGGTGCACCGAGGCCGAGTTCAGGCTGTGGCAGCCGCCGCCTGCGGAATTCACCAAGTGTGGCCGCGCACGCTCGGGACCAGCCCTGCTCGTCCTGCTGCTGAAACCCCGTCAATGTCCTTTTTTCTATTTAATTGAATTTTTATTGAAACTTCTCCTCTCTTTTGTGCTTGTTCTGGTTTTCTTCCTGCAGCAGACAGCAAAAGGCTCATAGGACCCATTTCCTAGCAGGCCTTTTTGCAGGATTAGTCATTTTTAAATGATTTTAATCTCCATTTTGAAAGTGACTTTCTGACTTGTTTTGTTATATTTCTTTGTGCTCTTGGAGAAGGGGAAGCCGAGGGCCTGGCATTAGTCAGTGTTTCCCACTGATCTTCTCATGTGACAGCACCCCCTCCCAAAGGAGAGGAGCCTTGCAAAATCGTGGGCGAAGAGCCCCTACTCAGGACCTGACTCTCCTGCCTGCTAGCTGTGTGGCACTGGGCAGGTTTCTCACCCTCCCTACCTCAGTTTTCTCACCCGTAAGTGAAATAATAAGTGTATCTATCGTTGGGCTGTTGAGAGAACTGAACGAGTTAACACTTGCAAAGCTCTTAGAAGAACGCACGGCACACAGTAAAATCTAGACAAGCATTTACTTGGAAATAAGAAGGTAGGTGGCTGAGCTGGACTTTCCTTGAAACTACCTTCTCCCTGAGTTCAAATTGAAAGGGATCTTGAGATTGCCTTTGCCCCATTTCTGCACATGCGTAGTGTCTAATAGTCAGCATGAGGGGAGCATCACCGCTGTAAGGAAAGGGACCCCCTCTTCCCTCTGCTGATGTCCTGCACACACATCCTGAGCTCTTTGTCCCAGCTTGTTTCCATCTGTTCCAGAGCATTAAGCTAAATGCATTTGGAGGGCTGGGCCGGCCGCAGCCAAGGTTGAATGTTATGAGAATAAAAGTCTCTAAATAGGGCCATGTGAGTTTGGGACTTCTTATGTCCACGTGCCCATTTCCCCTGATAGGGCCTTTTCTGTGTTAGGAGTCTTATTCTCATTTCAGTTCCGATGATTATAGTCTCAGCAGTTGCTCAGTTTGTTGCTCCCAGAATAATGGGGTTTGACTTAGTTTTGAAACTTGTTTGCAGAAAAATAAGCCAACCAGGCAGCCCCCCAGGGTCCTTGGGGACCATGGTGCCCGGCAGATTGGTTCTTTTTCTCAAAGCCTGGTGGGACCAGGGTGAGTGGGTCCTGTACTGAGAGGTGCCACGCTCTGGCCCCACACCCTGGGCACTGGCCCTGTGACTGAGCGCTCAGTACTCACTTCACCATGCCTCAGCTTCCTTAGCTCAGGAACGGGATGTTAGTGACGGTTGTGAGGGTGAAGAATTGGTTGTGGGAATAGAAGCACTTGGTGCGGTGCTGGCATGTGGGACATGCTCAACGAGGGTACCTGCTAATGTTATTATCACTAGTGGGACTAATTAGTATTCATTATTATTAGTGGCCAAACAGTGGTTTTTCTTCAACTGCTTTATTGATGAATCATTTACATACCATAAAATTCACTTATTTCGAGCAAGCGACTCCCTGACTTTTAGTACATTTGCAGAGCCCCGCGCTCCTCGCCAGTCCAGCCTCAGAGCACTTCCCGGGCCTCGGGAGGACGCCTCGTGCCCATGCGCAGTCATTCCCTGCTCCCGCCAGCCTTGGCCACCGGCCGACCGCTCATCTGCTTTGACTATCGATGTGCTTCTCAGGACTTTTCACATAAATGGGACATTATGACTTGCATCAGTTTTTCCATCCACCCCTCACAGCGATTCTCCTTGTTCAGATGTGGAAACTGAGCCTCAGAGGTTAAGAGGAATGTTCACGGGTGGACGAGTGCCCACAGAGGCTTGAGTACAGGTGTCTGCTCTCCTCCTTGGGCAGGTGGCATGAGGTTCAGGAGCAGATGAGTGCTATCCTGTGTCTTGCTGGCCTCGGTGGGCCCCTCCCCTAAATGCAGACAGTGGGCCAGTCCCCATTTCCTGTCACAGGGCTCGAAGGAGATCCCAGCAGCGACTGTGCTGGGGCTGGACATGTCTCCTGTCCTTTTCTCACCTGTGCAGGTGTAGTCTTCTTCAGCTGACCTGCGGAAGCTCATCCAGACCTACATTCTGGACAGTCTTGGTACATCTCGTGGGGAAACAGGCACTGTGGCTGTGCCTCAGTTTCCTTGTCTGTGCAGTGGGAGGGGCCCTAGTTTATCCATTGGTGGTCGTGGGAAAGCGCTTAGTAGAGTTGCTGGGCACACAGGACGGGTTCCATGTAGCTTGAGTGAGCCTGAGCTAAGACATCAATATACTAAAAAGCCGGCTGAGCCTGGCCCAGGGGCGGGGGCCCAGCAGGTCCCCCAGCCACCGCAGCTCCACCATCGCCTCCCTTGGGTCCCTTTGTCTGGGCCCCGTGGAGCCTCGCAAGCAGGAGCTGGGAGTTACTAGGGAGGGCCGGGCCGCCTCCTGCCGCATCTAATCTGAGGTGCTGGCAGTGTTTGCGTCCTTTCGGTCCGAAGCGTCCGTAATGTGAGGCCCCCAAGGGAGCAGGCGCCTCACTCTGGAGGGCGTTCTGGGTGGTGCCTGTGCCAGGCTGGGTGGCCGGGCTTCAGAGGTGGGGAGGCTCCTGGAGATACGGGACTCGGGGCCGGGAGCTTTGCCAGCGGTGCCTTCTGGGGTCAGGCAGATCTTCACATGGTCAGGGCAGGGGGCTTGAGGGGCCCTGGGGTGGTGGGTGCCGCCTAGGAGCCGGCTCGGAGCCAGCCCCGAGGGACGCTCGGAGCAAGACACTCTGGTGAGGCTTGCTGTCTCTTGACTTCGGGGTTGGCCTGGGACAGCAGGGGGAGCTGTGAGGACCCGGTGTCCCTGTGATTGTGGGAGTGTGGTGGTGGTCTAAGTGTGCCTGCAGGTGAGTGTGCATGTGTGTGTGTGCATGCATGTTTGTGTGTGAGTGGATGTGTTCGTGTGGGAGAGTGTGTGCTTGTATATGATGTGAGTGTGATGGTAGGTGTGGCTGTGTGTGTGTGTATGTGTAGGTGACTATGTTTATGTCAAAATTTGTGTGTGAGTTGTGGGAGTGATGTGTGAGTTGTGTGTGTGCGTGTATTCCGGTGTCTACCTGTGCCTGGGGAGGTGGCCCCCCTGCCTCTTCCCTTCTGGAGGGTCTGGCTGCTCTGGCAAGACTCTCGGGGTTGCGTCTGTGAGGCTAAGCTCGCCTTGCGGGCCTGGGAGGCGGGGGCTGTGGTTTATTTCCTGGGGTTACAAGAGCAAGGTCAGTGCAGCCGAATCTGTCTCTCCTCTGCTTGTAGCAGGCTGCGGTCCGTTTCATTCATTATTAAGCTTTAAATCCACCGACGAAACCTGAGCCATGGAACGCATGCCTGCCCTGGCCGGCTGGGCTCTCCCCGCTGTGTCCGGGGAGCTTCGCTGGCTTCCTGTGCCGCGTCCTGGGCGCCTTTGTTTCCCAGAAACAGCCAGTCCCTGGTTTGTTTAGTTTCCTCTCCTCTGAGGCTGGATGTGCCAGCAAAGGCCAGGGAGCGGGGAGGGGGTGGCTCCCTTCCCTGGGGAGGGTGGGCCACGCCGGGCTTCTGTGCAAGGAGAGCACCTCCCCCCCACCCCCGTGGATTTAAGGGCCCATTAGGCTCTGAGCTCTGTGGCCACCTGGGTCCTGGCTCTTCCTCTAATCACTGTTACCATTAGGCCATCTCCCAGGGGCCTGGGTGGCCTTGGGTGAATCCTGGGGTAGAGGAGAAGCTAAGAAAACAGCCCCCTTAGGATGGTTTGGGCTGGGAACCTGCAGACCCTTCTCAGCGCCCGCTACTCGCTCCTGTTTTTGCTCTTGTGTCTGATGCCATGTACCTGTGATCTCCTGCCTCATATGTGTGCCTGTCACCTGGTGGAACAGTTCAGCTTCATCAGTCCCCCCATCCCCAGACGATGTGGTGTGGCCGAATTTGTTACCACGCATTGTATATTCTTGCAAAGTTTTGCCTATATCCCCAAGGACCAGCAAGTGGGCTTTCCCTCCAGGACAAGGGGTTGGAGGGGGAGGCATCCCCAGGTCTCAATCAGGTGATGGAACTTGTCTCATTTCCAGTGACTTTGTCCAGGCTGCCCCCTGCATCCCCCCCCCATCAGGGAAGTGGCCAAGACCGCACTTCCCACGGGGGTACCTTGTCCAGAGAATCCCAGGCAGGTGTTGCCGAGGGGAAAAGCTCGTCCCCTCCACATCCTGCCTCCCCTCTACCACCCCCTCTGCAGGCTGGAGGGCCCTCATGGCCACTGGCTTCCGGCCCCCCACCCCTCCCTCTCTCCCCCTGCAGCGGCTGGCCAGCTGCACAGCCTCAGCCCGCGAGCTGTCGAGAAGCTGGCTCTGTCCTTGTTTCTCGGCGGCCCTGGGAATTGCCTCTGATCTCCTCTCTGCCTTCCCCCCGCAGATGGTGATGACGACCCACAACTCTCCTGGGTGGCCTCGTCTCCCTCCAGCAAGGATGTTGCGTCACCCGCGCAGATGATCGGGGATGGGTGTGACCTGGGCCTGGGTGAGGAGGAAGGGGGCACGGGCCTGCCGTACCCTTGCCAGTTCTGCGACAAGTCCTTCATCCGCCTGAGCTACCTGAAGAGGCACGAGCAGATCCACAGCGACAAGCTGCCCTTCAAGTGCACCTACTGCAGCCGCCTCTTCAAGCACAAGCGCAGCCGCGACCGCCACATCAAGCTGCACACGGGCGACAAGAAGTACCACTGCCACGAGTGCGAGGCGGCCTTCTCCCGCAGCGACCACCTCAAGATCCACCTGAAGACGCACAGCTCCAGCAAGCCCTTCAAGTGCTCCGTGTGCAAGCGCGGCTTCTCGTCCACCAGCTCGCTGCAGAGCCACATGCAGGCGCACAAGAAAAACAAGGAGCACTTGGCCAAATCGGAGAAGGAGGCCAAGAAGGACGACTTCATGTGCGACTACTGCGAGGACACCTTCAGCCAGACGGAGGAGCTGGAGAGGCACGTGCTCACGCGGCACCCGCAGCTCTCCGAGAAGGCCGACCTGCAGTGCATCCACTGCCCCGAGGCCTTCGTCGACGAGAACGCGCTGCTTGCCCACATCCACCAAGCCCACGCCAACCAGAAACACAAGTGCCCCATGTGCCCCGAGCAGTTCTCCTCCGTGGAGGGCGTCTACTGCCACCTGGACAGCCACCGGCAGCCCGACTCCAGCAACCACAGCATCAGCCCCGACCCCGTGCTGGGCAGCGTGGCCTCCATGAGCAGCGCCACGCCGGACTCCAGCGCCTCCGTGGAGCGTGGCTCCACCCCGGACTCCACCTTGAAGCCGCTGCGGGGCCAGAAGAAGATGCGGGAGGATGGGCAGGGCTGGTCCAAGGTGGTCTACAGCTGCCCCTACTGCTCCAAGCGGGACTTTAACAGCCTGGCTGTGCTGGAGATCCACCTGAAGACCATCCATGCGGACAAGCCGCAGCAGAGCCACACGTGTCAGATCTGCCTGGACTCCATGCCCACCCTGTATAACCTCAATGAGCACGTGCGGAAGCTGCACAAGAACCACGCCTACCCCATGATGTCCTTCGGAGGCATCTCCGCCTTCCACTGCAACTACTGCCCGGAGATGTTCGCTGACATCAACAGCCTGCAGGAGCACATCCGCGTCTCCCACTGCGGCCCCAACGCCAACCCGCCCGACGGCAGTAACGCCTTCTTCTGCAACCAGTGCTCCATGGGCTTCCTGACCGAGTCCTCCCTCACCGAACACATCCAGCAGGCCCACTGCGGCGTGGGCGGCGCCAAGCTCGAGTCCCCGGTGGCACGGCCCACGCAGTCCTTCATGGAGGTCTATTCCTGCCCCTACTGCACCAACTCGCCCATCTTCGGCTCCATCCTGAAGCTCACCAAGCACATCAAGGAGAACCACAAGAACATCCCGCTGGCCCACAGCAAGAAGTCCAAGGCGGAGCAGAGCCCGGTCTCCTCTGACGTGGAGGTGTCTTCCCCGAAGCGGCAGCGGCTCTCGGTGAGCGCCGACTCCATCTCCAACGGGGAGTATCCCTGCAATCAGTGCGACCTCAAGTTCTCCAACTTCGAGAGCTTCCAGACCCACCTGAAGCTGCACCTGGAGCTGCTGCTGCGGAAGCAGGCCTGCCCCCAGTGCAAGGAGGACTTCGACTCCCAGGAGTCCCTGTTGCAGCACCTGACCGTGCACTACATGACCACGTCGACCCACTATGTGTGCGAGAGCTGCGACAAGCAGTTCTCCTCGGTGGACGACCTGCAGAAGCACCTGCTGGACATGCACACCTTCGTGCTCTACCACTGCACCCTGTGCCAGGAGGTCTTCGACTCCAAGGTGTCCATCCAGGTGCACCTGGCCGTGAAGCACAGCAACGAGAAGAAGATGTACCGCTGCACGGCCTGCAACTGGGACTTCCGCAAGGAGGCCGACCTGCAGGTGCACGTCAAGCACAGCCACCTGGGCAACCCGGCCAAGGCGCACAAGTGCATCTTCTGCGGGGAGACCTTCAGCACCGAGGTGGAGCTGCAGTGCCACATCACCACGCACAGCAAGAAGTACAACTGTAAGTTCTGCAGCAAGGCCTTCCACGCCATCATCCTGCTGGAGAAGCACCTGCGGGAGAAGCACTGCGTGTTCGACACCGCCACCGAGAACGGCACGGCCAACGGGGTGCCCCCTGCTGCCGCCAAGAAGGCCGAGCCCGCGGACCTGCAGGGTATGCTGCTCAAGAACCCCGAGGCACCCAACAGCCACGAGGCCAGCGAGGACGACGTGGACGCGTCGGAGCCCATGTACGGCTGCGACATCTGCGGGGCAGCCTACACCATGGAGGTGCTTCTGCAGAACCACCGGCTGCGGGACCACAACATCCGGCCCGGCGAGGACGATGGCTCGCGCAAGAAGGCCGAGTTCATCAAGGGCAGCCACAAGTGCAACGTGTGCTCGCGGACTTTCTTCTCAGAGAACGGGCTCCGGGAGCACCTGCAGACACACCGGGGCCCCGCCAAGCACTACATGTGCCCCATCTGTGGCGAGCGCTTCCCCTCGCTGCTGACGCTCACGGAGCACAAGGTGACCCACAGCAAGAGCCTGGACACGGGCACCTGTCGCATCTGCAAGATGCCCCTGCAGAGCGAGGAGGAGTTCATTGAGCACTGCCAGATGCACCCCGACCTGCGCAACTCGCTCACGGGCTTCCGCTGTGTGGTCTGCATGCAGACAGTCACCTCCACGCTCGAGCTCAAGATCCACGGCACCTTCCACATGCAGAAGCTGGCAGGCAGCTCAGCTGCGTCCTCCCCCAACAGCCAGGGGCTGCAGAAGCTCTACAAGTGCGCCCTTTGCCTCAAAGAGTTCCGCAGCAAGCAGGACCTGGTGAAGCTCGACGTCAATGGGCTCCCCTACGGCCTCTGTGCCGGCTGCATGGCCCGCAGCGCCAACGGACAGGTGGGCGGCCTGGCCCCGCCTGAGCCCACTGACCGGCCCTGCACCGGCCTCCGCTGCCCTGAGTGCAGTGTCAAGTTCGAGAGTGCCGAGGACCTGGAAAGCCACATGCAGGTGGACCACCGTGACCTCACACCAGAGACCAGCGGGCCCCGGAAGGGTGCCCAGACGTCACCTGTGCCCCGGGTAAGTGCAGCTGCCCGAGCCTGACCCCTGCTCCTTGGGGCTCTGCTGATCCCCAGAGGAGCCACCCACGCTGAGCTCTGCACCTCCTGGTGGCATCCTCTTTAGTAGCCCAGAGAAGCAGCTCTGGCCTGCAGTGGACAAGCACCTCCGTTTTGCGGTAGATTCAAGTTTGAACCCAGTGCTGCCATGTCCCCTCCTGCTGTGTGACATGCCTGCATTATTGATCTCATTTGCCAAGTGCTCATCTGTAAAAGGGAAGTAATTGTCTCGATAGAATTGTTGTGAGGGGCCCGTGACATCATCCCGGGAAGGGGCTGGCAGTGGCTGAGCACAGTGAGTGCTTCAATCATGTCGCTGCCATCCTTGTCATTGATGGGAGGGCTTCTTCCCCTGCTTGGGGGTCTCCTGGGGAAGGCCACTTTGCTTTCCGGGCTTTAGATCCAGGAGTTTTTTGGGAACTCATGGAGATAATATCCACATCAGGGGCCGGATGCCTGGCATTTAGGGCTCAGTCATGCTGGCTCTAATCACCAGCTGACACTATCAGCATCAGTGTAGTTAGTGCAGGTGCTGATACACAAAATGCCCTAGAAATGGTCCCACTTACTGTTATCAATAATGACTTATTGGTTGACTACATTCATTCATTCATTCATTCATTCATCGAATTTGTCCTGAGCACCCATTATGTTTGGGGTGCCTAGCAGCCAAGAAGAGTCAGAAATGGACTCTGCCATGGTGGGTGCCAGACCAGGGTAGGCCCATGTCCAGTGGATTTCAATGAAGCAGCCAAGTCTGGGCTACTGGAGGGTCTGGACAGGCCCTGGGTACAGTGGCCACAGGGCACCTGATGGTGGGCCTGGAGCTACATGGCCCTTGGGTGTCAGACAGGATGGGCTAGGATCCCCATCGACTCAGAGTTGTCTGTTCCCAGACCAAGGAGGTGCCAAGCACACCTCAAGGGTGTCTCCCCCTGGAGGGCCACTGTTGGCGCCACTGGCAGGGAGGTGGGGTTTAGGGAAGGGCCACCTGCCGCAGGTACCTGCTGAAGGCAGGGATGTTTGCCAAGGAGTTTCACTGCAGGATCAGAACTGGGGCCTGGGCGCTGGGATTCTTGGGGAGAGTGGGGGGGGAGAATGAGGCGGGCTGGAGAGAGTGAGGGCAGACTCTGCAGTAGAAGGGACTTTGGGGGCCTTCTGTCCCAGCTCCCCAAGCCAAGGTCCTGCCCATGGGCCCTTCCTGGTCACTGCTGCCCGACTCCATCTCCTCAGCCTCAGCTTCCTGGCTGGCCAGTGTGAGGGGACTTGGGAGCATTTGGGCCTAGAGTCAGGTGGGCTGGGTTAAAATCTTCTCTCCCTGTCCCCACCTGTGACTTGACCTCTCTGGGCCTCTGTCTGCCCCTGTCGAGCCAGAGGGTGATAGTAATAATAATGCTCATAGCAACAGTGCCCTTCTCCAAAGCTGACCTCCCTGGAGCCCACTCTGGTTCTGTGTCAGCGTCTGCTCTGGCTGGTCAATGCCCATTCCTCACTGGGCGTGAAATGTTGCAGCTCATTCCCGGGCTGTTTTACTCTGAAGATTAAAAGCACAGAGTGAAAGTCACATGTCATTTCCCCATTTATGATTACAACTCACATTTATCGAGGATGTCCATGGCTTTGGCTGTTCAACCCTCACAACACTCACTTCGCAGTCAAGGAAACGGGGGCTCAGAACAGTTTGGAAGCTTGCCCCCAACCCCAGCTTTCAGGAGGCAGAGAAGGGCTGTGGACCCAGGTAATGTGTGAGGCCACAGCCCATCTTGCCCAGCACTCTGCCCAGTACTCTGGAGCCCATCCTGGTTGCAAGGGGGGCAAGGCCGGCTGGAGTGGGGTCTGGGGTGTTCACCCCCCATGTTCAGGCTGGGCCCTGCTCTCCCCCTCCCAGCTGCACCGCAGCCCCATCCTGCCTCTTTGGTATTGCCCCCCAGTGCGCCGGGGTTCCTGTTGGCCATGCTAGGAGTCTCCTGCTCCCCAGTCTCAGCCCTGGATCCCATGGCAAGTACCACTTCCTAAAGTCCCCACTGTGTAGGTGCTAGTTCTTACATTGTTTCCATGGCGATAACCTGGGAGCCTTGCTGTGACCTCTGTTTTGGCAAAGGGAAGATCCAGGCTCAGAAAAGTGGAGCCATGTACCCCAGGATGCACAGCTGTGTGAGGCAGTGCAGGGATTCAGACCCAAGTGGGCTTGTTTTCTGATTCCCAGAAGGCCTTCCTCTCTCTGACCCGGGCCTGTGAGAGAGGAGGTAAGCTGACAATCCCAGCTAGAGGCCTGGGCAGATGGGACATGTGCAGAAAGAAGCTAGACAAAGCCCAGGCACCTCCCCACTGAAGGTGCAGCCTCTGGGGCCTTGCTCCCTGCCTGGGCACGCCTGGGGGCAGGGGCCCAGCTGTCTGTGAGTCCACCACCCCTTCTTCCCCCAGGACTCACTCATGTAAGAGCAGACTCTGGGGGCTGCGCAGGGGCTTGGGGTCTGGCAGGCTGGGACCCTCGGGAGTGTATCCATAGCAACTAGCTCTCGGAGGACTGGGTTCCTGTGGGGCCGAGGCTGCTGTTGGCTAGAGCATGAAGCACTGAGGTTTCTGCCTTCCCCTCTGTTTATGAGTAATAACAGCATCACCCCAACTCCAGGCCCTCCATTGACTGGCCAGACCCTCACGGTGCCGCTCCCTGCCAGGTGGGGCAGAGTGGGCACTCTTCCACTCCACCTTATAGCCGGGTGTCAGACATCCAGATCAGAGGGCTCGTCCAGGTCACACCAGCTTTCTGTCACCTAGGCCAGAACTAGGTGGCTTGGGGCCTGGAGCCGAGAATGGCAGCTTGGACAGTGGGCTCTGGAGGGAGCCTGCCGAGCCTTGAATCCCTACATCTGGTTTTGGCCAAGTGGTTTAGCCTCTTGCAACTCCACTTTCTCATCCTTACAATGGAGCTTGCAGAATGATTGTGAGCATTCAGAATAAACAGTGCCTGCACATAGTAGGTGCTCAAGAAGTGTGAACTGTGATCACCATAATGGAAATTCAGCAGCTCTAGTTCTTTCTTCTCTTCTGCCCTCCTGACCCTGTCTCCTCCATCCTAAGGGTGTTCTCTTTCTGCCCTGGGCCGTCTCTGAGGCTGTGCAGGGCTAGGCTTGGAGGCAGCCCTGGGCTGGGCCCTGGGGAAGAGGCTTATGGCAAAGGAGGTGCTTTGAATGCCAAGTTCTGTCTATGATCGTCTCCTAGCAGGGGCTGAGGCTCCAGAGGAGGAGGGGGTTTCTCAGGGATGCACAAGGGGAGACAGACCAAGAGCAGGTATTGGGGTGAGGATGGGGAGTGGCCAGGGTTGCAGCAGGAAATCCAGGGTGAGTGAGTGAGAGAGTCTTCACCCGCCGGGTGCCCTCTGCTCTGAACATGGGCACCCCAACCTCACATGCAAGGCCACAGGGCCATCTTTGTGTGGGGGCACCTGGGTACACATGCATATTAGTGGGTGGTGGTGTGGTGAACCTATGTGTGTGCAAGTGTGTATATGCCTGTGTTTGAGTGCATGCATGTACACGAGTCTATGTGTATGTACACGGGGGTGCATATCGGTGCAGCTGTGCACACATGTACTCTTAGGAGTCTATATGTATGTACACAGGGGCATGTATCAGGGTGTGGCAGTGCACACGTGTATGCTTGGAGCCCATGTGTATGTACACAAGGGTGCATATCAGGATGTAGCTGTGCATGCATGTATACTTAGGAGTCTACATGTATGTACACAGGAGTGCGTATCAGGGTGAGGCTGTACACACGTGTACACTTAAGAGTCGACATGTATGTTACATGGGGCTGCATACCAGGATGTGGCTGTGCACACATGTGCACTTAGGAAACTACATGCATGTACACAGGTGTGTATATCAGGGTGAGGCTGCGCACATGTGTTCACAGTCTACATGCATGTACCTGGGGGTACATATCGGTGAGACTATACACACGTATACATAGGGGTCTATGTTTATATACACGGGGTGCATATTGGGGTGGGGCTGTGCACACGTGTTCCCTTAGGAGCCTATGTATATGTACGCGGGGTGTGTATAAGGGAAGGTTTGTGCATACACTGTGTCAGAGGCTGCTTGTGTATCTTGAGCACATCGAGAGTGATGGGCGTGGCTATCAGGGTTCCAGTGAGGATGCTGGAGGCGTATGTGTGTCTCAGGGGACGAGATTGGATGTGTCAGCCTATGTAAACTTGTGGTCTCCACTCCTCTGAGGGTGCTGTGTCCATGTACCTATGTTACAGAGAACTGAGGTGTGTGGATGTGTCCATGAGGGGCTTGTGTGCTACTGGTGAGTTGTGGTGAGGGTGAGCATGGCATGTAATATGTATGCTTGCACGTCTGTGTGTATGTCTTCATGTATGTGTCCAAGCCTGTGTAGATGGCTGGCTGAGAGTGTGTGTGTGTGTGTGTATGGATGGGCAGGTGGGGGGTGGGTAGGTGGACAGATGGGTAGATGAGTGGGTGAAAAGGCGGATGGGTAGGTGGAGGATGGGTAGATGGATTAGAGCACACTGAGCAGGCCAGCCTCCCTCAGCGTCCTTCCTGTGGTTCTGCTGAGTGCCTGCACCTTGGGAAGGGGCGTGCTCCCCAGGTCTAGCAGGGAGCAGCTCTCCTCTGGAACGAAGCCCGACCCCCTTTACCCCAGGCTGGAGAGCTGGGCTCAGAAGCAGGTGGGAAGGGAATGGCCCCAAGAGACCCGGGAGGGACCAGAGCCGTTCGGGGGAGTCTTGAGCCAGGTCCTCCAGGAGCTCCCGCCTCTGCTCTTCTCTCCCTCCGTCCCTCCACCCAGCTAATTCCTTCCTTTTTGGGTTTCCAAACAGAAAAAGACATACCAGTGCATCAAGTGCCAGATGACCTTCGAGAACGAGAGAGAGATCCAGATCCACGTGGCCAACCACATGATCGGTAAGAGGGTTGCTCCCGCCGTGCAGGCCTCGCACGGGGGCTGGAAGCTTGTGGGTCCCGTCTTCACGCCACTGGCTTCGAGGGCGAGGGCTGGAGTCTGCTGCCGTTGTGGAGGCATTTCTGGTGGGAAAGTGTCGGAGCTGGGGCTCATTCCCCATCCAGCCTTCTAGTCCAGGCTCCGCTCACATCACTGTCCCGCCTTTGACAACCTGTCCCATTTCCCGGCGTCCGTTTTCCTCCATTTCTGAGATGAAGTGCTTTCCAGTTGAGCACTCAGGGGCAATTATGCTTCCATTTCATGTCATGACATTGAATAGATTTAAAGGCTCACGTTTCCCCACTAAACGTGGCGGATCCCTCAGGCACATGTGCAAACAGAAGGCTTACGGAGTTGCTGCGGGACTCTCCCTCTCCCTCTTCAAGGGGTCTGGACTTTGAAAAATTCCGCCTTCCTGGAAGGGGAGCTTTCAAAGTCCCATGGTGTCCCCATGTGGCCCGAGGTGTGGAGGAAAGCTGTGAGGTCTTATTTGCCTTCTGTGGATGGGTGTGGTCCCTCTGGGGGGGGCGGGGGGACCCCCCCATATAAATGAGGGCACAGCTGGATTTCTGCTGAGCACAGCGGAGCAGTGGGTTTGGCGGTGAGGACCTCAGGAGCTTCTGGAATCCAGGTGCCCTGGGTCTTTGGAGGTATGATCACCTTCTCAAAACCCTGCCATCTGAGAAGCGGGGCGGCAGTGTTGAGCATCCTGACCGTTACTTCCTCCCCTCTTTTCTTCCTCTAAATCTTTTCATTGTTGTCTTAACAACAACCATGCCAGCAGAGTACTGTTTTACAAAACCCTTGAATGCCTACATTAAAAAAACCCGTTGAAGTGTACCGCTAATGAGTTCTCATGAACCACACACCCCTGTGTATAGAACACCCAGCTAAGGAAGCCGACCATTCCCGCATCCCAGAACCCCCTGCTTGGCCCTTCCCCCACCCACAAAAGGTCATCCCCATTCTGGTGTCTAACAGCATAGGCTGCTTTTGCCTCTTTTATACCAAATGAGATCCTACAGTCTTTGCTCATTTGTGTCCGGTGTCTTTCCCTTATTCACATTAGTGCCTGTGGTTGGATGCTGTTCCTTTTCACTGGTGTATAATATTCCACCATGCTCTTGATAGGCACCTGGGTAGTTTCCATTTGGGAGTTGTTTCAAATTGTGCGCTGCCACGAACATTCTTATAGGTGTCATGGTGAACATGTGGGTGCCATTTTACATGGCTGTCTCTAGGGCTGGATTGGTGGGTCATAGGCTGTGAGTAGGCTCTCCTTCAGTGGGTGCTGAGAAACAAACTTCCAAAGTGGCTATATGACATCATGCTCCCCTAGCAGGTGAGGGTGACTGTACATCTGTGTTCAGGGTGAGTGTGGTCCCTGCTCCCCACCCAGCTGCAGCATCGCCATGCTCAGTGGGTTTGGGTGCCTGGAGCGGGGACCTGGAGCGGGTCCCCAGAAAGTGCTGACCCTGACCGTGTGTGGTGGGGCTCACCCCGTGGTGGACACGGGGAGCCTGGGACGGGCAGGTAGGGCCCGGAGAGCTCGGCCTGCCAGGGAGACTGGCGGCTTTTTAATTTCCTCTGTTTGAAAGCCCCCTGCTGACGTCCAGGAAGGAAACTGCCTGTCAGTCAGGGCTGCTGTGAGAGCTTTCGGGGCACGTCAAGGAGGCGAAGATGAAGATGTCTGCAAGCATTTGCTTCTGGAGCAGGTGTTAACACGTGCTTCTGTTTGCAAGCGTGAAGGGCAGCGCCGTCCTAATTGGATCACAGTGATTTCAAAGGCGCCCCCTTCTCTCCTCCACCTTTCCTTCCGTGCGGAGCTGGAGGCTGCACGGCGTCTTCAGGCGGAAAGGAGCGGCTTCCTCTTAACCAGGGTGGTGGGTAATGTGAAAGGAGGGTTGATGGGCCTGTGTGTGAGCAGAGGGCTGGGCGCTGGGGGAAGGGTCCTGTTCAGCGGGGGACAGGGCCCCTCACCGCGCTTGCTCTGCCGTGCTGTCTGCTGGCCAGGAGCTAGAGGCCTGGGAGCAGGCCGCAAGGAGCTGTTAGTCTCAGAGCCTGAGATTTCGGCCCAGGTGAGACATTTATACAATTGCAGGTCTCGCCACACGGGCCCTGGGCGCATGGCCGTGAGGCACGGGCTAGTGCCTCCTCTCTAGTCGGCCCCCCACCGTCACCCTCCTCGGGCCCACCAGCTGCATGCCGAGTGCTGGGTGGTCTCTGTGGGTGTTAGAGGGTGAGAGGGATAGAGTCCCTGTTCCTTCCAGCATCCCATAGAAGTCCCACAGCACACACCCTGGGCAGGGAAGCGAGGAGGTCACGTTGGGTAAGGATGCTAGCAGTGGCCGTGGCTAAGCCCACCCTGTGCCAGGCCCCTTACACAGGAGCTAGTGGTTTATCTTGGAGGAGGCTGAATGGCTCACCCACATCTTCCAACCAGGAATTAGAGGAGCCAGGGCCTGAATAAAAGCCAGGTTCTCTTCTCTGTGTGGCTCCCCGCCAGAACCTGTGGTGGGAGAGACCCCACTTGGCACAGCTGTGGGGGCTCGGCAGCAGCTGGGCCTGTGTGTTCCCAGTCCACACCTGTCTCTGTTGTGTTTTAGGGGGATCCTTTGTGTCCCCAGCCTGGTCCCTGTGGGCACCTGAGTGTGTAATGTTGGGCTTATGCACTAGGGAGCCATTGAAGGTTCTGGAGCAGGGTGTGACCTGGACATAGCTGTGTGTTTCAGGGATATCCATCTGTTGGCAGTGTTGAGGAGGATGGGAGAGAACAGAGACCCGCCTGGTCTGGCCCAGAGGCGAGGGAATGAGGCAGGGGGACAGGAGAGGAGGGAGGGGAGAGACTATATTTGGCTTGTGATGTGTGCCTCATTGGCCCTGGTGGCTTGGGGAAGGTGATAGGGGAGGTGACAGTGGGAAGTGTGAATGGAAGAGAGCCAGGCAACAGAGCCCTGGCGGAGGAGGGGGTGACTCTGCAGTTTCAGTAAAAACTGTTTGGGCCCAGGGTCCCTGTGGACAGCTTCCCCTGCTAAATGGCCTGAGCACAGAGTGGCCGCCTGGAACTGGCGGGGGTAAAAGCCCCCCTTAGTGGCACCAAGGGAACTTGGTGGGTAGAAGTGGCCTGTTCAGCTTGGCGGCCTTCTCATAAACTCGGGGCACTGGGCATCTAAGGCAGGCCTCCCCACGGACCTGGACTACTGGAGACCTCCCCTGGGGGATGCTAAACGGGCCTTTTTATAGCAAGGGCCTCTTCGTGGCCTTGCAGCCTCCAGCCCCGGGAGTTATGATGACTCGGGGACACATCTCCTTGGAAACAATTCCCTGGCACCCCCTTCTGGAGGCTACTGGCTGGGGAGTGATGTGGAGCTCATGGACAGGCAAGGGTCTTTTGAAACCTTTTTGGCACTGGGGTCTCCTTTGAAATCCCCCTCCCCACAAAGAATGAGGCCCCTCTCTGGGCTGCCCCCATCTTTTAGAGACCCTGTCCTCCCCGCAGGCCCATCACACACTTGGGTCAGCCCACAGCTCTGTTCTGCTGGCCTCCTGCCCCCATGGCCTGGCTCTGCCTAGCTGCCCTGTCCCCACCTCCCCATAGCCTCCCATTCCCCCCACCCCACCCCACCCCAGGCGCCTGGAAGATTACCCCTCTGAAAATGGCTCTGCAGAGGCCTGGCCTCAGGCTCCCTGGGGCCTTTTGCGCAAGAGCTGAAGGAAGGCTTGTGAGGGGCTGGCCCAGAGGAGGGCCCCCTCCAGTGGCTGGGGAAGGAGTGTCTGCCCTGTGTGTTGAACATGTACCTACAAGGCATGTGCAGCCCTCCCGGGGCACTCGGGACCCCAGACCCTGAGGAAGCTATTTGCGGGGGGAGGCCTGCCTCTCTGTGTTGGTTTGTGGACCTCTCTCCTCTCTGCCCCTGTTGGATGGGCAGCTGGATAAAGGGTCTGAGAACTTGTCCTTGGAATAATGACCTTGCTATGACCTGGGTCTGCCTACTAGGGAGTGACTCAGCCTCTGGGCCCTGGTGTCCTTACTCAGGCTGTCACAGGCCCCTGGGGGGGAGGGACAGTCCTCGGGAAACATTGTCCAGAATGCTTGCTCTCCATGTCCTTGGAAGGTGGCTATGGACCTTCGGGCAGGCAGCCAGGCCCGAGCTTGCCCAAGGGGCATGGGTCATCCCGGGACGTTATTTTCTTGGTCACCTCAGCCCCTTCCCTGGGTGCCTGTTAGGGGCTGGGCTTTGCTGTTGGTGGGGAAGGAATGGAGGCATCAGCTCAGCCTCTGACCTCCTACTCAGGCTGTGCCCTCAAGCCAGGCAGGTGGTTCTTGTCTGTCCTCTCTCTCTGGCAGGATGCACCCTGGTCCACCTGCAGGGAAGGGTCTGCTCAGGTTGTGTGCGTGCGTGTGTGTGTTTGGGGGGCTGCCTTCTAAGTCTTTTTAAAAAATATATTTTTTTGTTAATTCTCACCCAAGGATACTTTATCCATTGATTTTTGGAAGAGGAAGAGAGAGGGAGAGAGAAACATCGATGTGAGGGAGGCGTATCAACTGGTTGCCTCCAGCACGTACTCTCACCCAGGTCAGGGATCAAACCTGCAACTCAGGTACGTGCCCTTGACTGGGAATTGAACCCACGACCCTTCCGTCCACAGCCCGATCTCCAGTCACTGAGTCAAACAGGCCAGGGCCTGCCTTCTAAGTCTTCAAGGAGCACGTCCCTGGTTTCACCTGAAAAGCCACCTCGCGGGCCGGCATCCCTCCTTCTGGGGCGGTTTGCATTCCCAGGAGCCACGCCGCAGGCCTGGCCTGCAGGGTGCAGGGGAAGGAAGGTCTGGCAGGGAAACCAGGGTCGCACCCTCACATCAGGGAAATACAGAAACCCTCAAATATAACTGCAGAGAAAACACGTGGAAAGGGCGGTAAGGCTCCTGTCTACTTGCTGCCGGGAACACATGTTGCTGAGCACGGCTGCGTCAGGTTCTTTTGTGGTGCTTTTGATTCAGGTAATGCCAGACCCAAAACATCTGTCGAACCGTAATATGTGATAAATGTCGCCCTCTCCCCATGGAGATCGTGTTTCAAGTTCAGGAAGGGTTCTGTCACTGTAACAAGCTTGTACAGAGGCCTATACTCCAGTTCTCCCTTCTCCTTTTACCTGCCCGCCCCTCCCTTAAGAAGGGCATAGTCTCTTTCTCCCTTAACGGTCCCCTGGGCCAGGACTCGGTTTCCTTGACTTGGAATCTCATTGGTTAGCTTAAGGAGCGTGGATTAGGCACTTTGGTCTAAGGAGAATCCTCTAGTTCTGGGTTTTAAAATAGTGGGAATTTTGTCATTTTCATAGATTTCTTCCTTTACTTTTCTGAGCTTTCTCTAACAATAATCTCAGTTCAGTAAACATGATTGAGATCCTTGGTAGGAACCTCTAGCCTACTGGGGAGATGGTAACCTACAAAGATAACGTCGATATAATGTCACAAGCCTGAGATATGAGAGCTCAGAGGACATGCATGTTGCCCAATCTGGGCATTCCAGGAGAGCTTCCTGGAGGAGGAAACACGTAATCAGGGCCTTAGAAGATGGGAAGTCAAGTGGGAGGTGCCTTTCAGCCAGAGAATATAGCATAAACCAATTCATAGAAAACTTAGTATAATTATAGAATAAATTGTGAAGCAGGAGGTGGGCAGATCACAGAAAAGACTATAGTAGAGTAGATGAGAGAAGATGAGGATTCTGGTTGGGAGGTGTGGGTTGGGGAAACATTTGAGAGGCAAAACCAGCAGGATTTGTCAATTGAGTGGATACAGGAGGGAGAGAAGTTAGGAATGACTCTGAGGCCTCTGGTGACCAGGTTTTGGGTGTGAGGCAGAAGATGATTTCATGCCCAAAGAGCTGTTGGGGGCTGGCAAAGATGATGTTAATAATGATTGGTAACATCTAACGAGGCTTCCTAAGAACCAGACTCTGCTGTCAGTATCTCCGCATGTTATCACAGTCACCCCCACAGCAGCTCCAAGGGGACACAGTTATTTCCCCACTTTGTTCCTGGGGAATTGAGGGGACTTGCCCAGTGTCAGTAAGTTGCAGAGTGGGGATTTGATTTTAGACCCTGGGATCCTCTTAATTCCTACACCAAGGCTCAACACAGCTGGTGGGCTTGAGTTTGTTGATGATTTGGCCTTGCAGGCGGTGCCCATGGGCGACCTGAGTGCTGGTGTCTGGCCAGCAGTTGGCCACATGGGCAGGTAGCTCAGGAGAAAGGCCTGGGCTGGAGGAGGGGTTTGGAAGTGTCAGCGTAGATGGTGAGAGCAGCTGGAGGAGCGAGGGCACCAGGAGCGTGTGTCGTGTGTCATCGAGGCTGAGGTAGCAAAGTGCCTCCGGGCAGCCGTGTGAACAGCACAGAGAGGCCACGGGAGGGGGCTGGAGAGGGTCTGCTGGACGGTACTGGGCATGAGCAGGGCAGCAGACTCAGAACGGCCTGAGCAGAGTTGGACAATCTCTGCTTCTGCTGGGAGGCTTGGGAACCTCGCGTGGGGTGGCAGGAGCACTGCTCCTCAGAGTCAATGGCCAGGTGACTGAAAGGCAGGTAGAGCTTGTTCCTCCCCCTGGTCTCCCCGGGCTCAGGGCGCCTGTGTCCGGGCCCTTGGTAGAGGCTGATATTTAGCCCCAGTGTACAATACAGGTACCACTGCACGGTCTGATGAAATATTGAAATAGTTCCTAGCCTCCTGGCAAAGAGTTTCTGCCCTGAGCCCCCTCCCCCGTGCTCGGACTCCTGCTCCTCCCTGAGATCGAGCAAGAGGCTACCTCCTGGTCCGCGGGGGCCACCAGCCTGCAGCCAGGGAGGATGCAGGTTGCTGGGACCCCGCTGCACCAGTTGTTAGTACATTTTGCCTATCGACCCGCTTGTTATCATGTTTCTGACTCCCCCTCTCCCTCTCTAGCCTGTGGAGGTGTTTACTGAGTTCTAGCCATGTCCTTGACCTTGGTGCCACTTCCTTACTGCAAGCCAGCTCCTCTTGGTCAGTCTCACCTCTTACAGCACACTCGCCCCCACGCCAGGCCCCGCTGTGCCTGGCCCCCCCGTGCCCGGCCCCCACATGCATCTCCTTAACGTGGTATTGATGAGCGTTACCCATGCTTTCTGGCTGCGCCCGAGAGAATCCAGAAGACCTTGTATTGCTCTAATTCTGACCCCAAATGGTGGGGCTTCCTACAGGGAGTTTACTGTACCTATCCTTCGGCAGTTGTTCTGTCTTTAGCTTGGATGCCATCTGCTTGGCCTTCCCTGGCGCTCGCTTTATGGCTGCAGTGCCAGCGGTGCCTGTGCCAGCTGTGAGCGCAGCCCCGGGCCCCCCCACTTGGAGCGCTCTGCCCGCCGGCCCATGCTTATCCTCTGCGCGGTTCCAGTGCCGCCGGCTCAGCGCTTTGCTGTTTTTCTTACTCACCCTGTTACCGGGTAGATGAGGAAACACCTTTCAGGGGAATCTTTCGCGCCCCCTGTTTTGGGCAGGAGAAAGTTAGAAAGTTTTGTCATCAGCACATCTGTCCTGTGTTGCACAGCGGGTGGCCTGCATTAGGCAGGGAACTGAAAACCGACACCTGTCAGTCCCCCTGCCCGTCCATGGTGCCCGCCTCCAGCCGCAGGGCTGGCCTTGACAGTGACTCTGATTTGCAGAATGTCAGTTTGTCCACGGTGAGTGCTGCAGGAAGGCCCCTTGCACCAGCTTGCAGGCCTCCAGGCTGGGTGTTGAGCAGGAGGCTTCTTTTATTCAAAAACATCCAAATTCTCCCGAGGGAGGGTCCTCTCCCCCTGCTTCTGTCCAGAGGTGGGCTGAGGGTCTGCTTGGGGAGCAGGAGGCGGTGAGGCAGGCTCAGCTCTGTTTGTGGGAGCGAGCTAGGCTTCCTACCTTGTAAGCAACAATTTCTCTGGTGGTCTTGCTGTTCTGCAGATGCCAAGAAAGGGTCAGAGCTGGAAGCTCCCAGACCACGTGTCTCATTGTACTTATCAGGAAGCTGAGGCTCAGAGAGGGGCAGACACTTGCCCAAGATCATACAGATGGCCAGAAGCTGGGGTGAATGCAAACCAGGCCTATATATGCCCAAGTGCGGTCTCTCCTCGTTGCCCCCCTCCCTCATTCAACAGACGAAGCCCCACACTGGGCTCTTGCATGAGAGGTTCCGAGGGAGGGGCCCGGAAGTCTGTAGTCAACAAGCCCCCATCCCAGCCCCTGGGATTCGTATCATCAGAGAAGTTAGGGAAACTCTAGTCTATACACCATGCCTGCTGGTGGTGGGTCTAGGAGCCTGGTAGGAACCTGGGAGCCACAACTTTGGGAGCCTGAGGCGTGGACCTGGGGCAGGGCTGTCTCTGGACCCCGCCATGCTCTTGAACAGGGGAGAGAATAGTGGGCTGTGTGGGCACTGGGGCCATAAATCAAGCTAGGCAGCATTGCAGGCAGACACAATTTCTTTTGAAACTAATAATGCCTCATCCCTGTTTCCTCCTGAGTTGGTTTGTTTTGTTTTCTACTGTTCTTTCATACTCTGATTTGTCTTCCCAGGAACTGCTGGGGTGGGCAAACTGGGGGGTAGTAGTGGGGAGAGGGCCTTGCTTTCTAACCAGTCAGTGGAATGGTGGTGGGCACCAGCATCTAGCAGATACTGGGTGCCCGCTGGTGCTGGTGGTCAGACATGGGGGTAGCTCTGCCACGTTCTGAGTCATGAGGGTAGGAGCATAATGTCAGATTTCAGGACCAGAGGGCTACGGACCATAATCACATCGCTGAAGGGAGCTGAGGTCCTGCAGGCACCCAGGGTGGTGCAGACAGACTGAGACTGAGGTGTTTTGTATTTGGGGAGGCTGGAAACAAGGCCACTGAATTACTGGTTCTCAAGCCACGATTTGAGGAACCCCAGCTTTCCACGCAGGTACCCTTGGGCCACCCAGATGCAGAAAGGCCCAGAGGGTGAGACATGGGCGTTGAGAGCAGCTCTGCTCTGTCCTTCTTTGGAAGTTGGTGTTTCCTGTAAGATTTCACTGGGAAAGTCAGAAGACTACCCTGGGCACTGTCCTCACCCCTCACCCCATTACTGGAGTTAGGAGACCTGTGTGTCAGGCCTGGCCTGGTGGGCGATGCTGGGCAGTCTCCAGACCTCTGTGAACCTCGGGCTCATCTTCTAGACGGGGCGGATGCCCTGTCCAGGTTGCTGGCAGATCTGATAAGATGTTGGTGGCAGCTGGTGCTTCAAGTCTGGGTTTTGGGTCAACTGTGAGGGACCTGGGGGGTCCAGTCCCTGGGTTGCCAACCGTGGCCCTGTCTCCTGCCTGCCTGTGTGTGTTCCCTGACCTGCTCTTTGCTACTTACCCTCTGCCCAAATCCAGATTTTATTGCAGTTCAGACATTGGCATAATATAAGAAAACCCCAGGACCTTTAGTCTCAAGCAGGTTTCTTGCTATCAAAGCTTCTTCCTGCATTGGGCACAAGCCTCAGAGATTCCTGCCCCCCCCACACACCACCCTTGCCCTTCCCCAGGGCTCCCCTTGCCCTGTCCCTGCTCCTGGCCAGCCTCAGAGGTGGGCACACATCAGGACGACTGGGAGTATAAGGATGGAGGCTGGGTATTTTCTTACTCTTTTATATAAATTATTCAGTGATGGACTGCTTATTCCTTCTCTCTGTGGCCACACCGTGGGTGCGGACCTGGTACTCTCAAATACAGAGGGAGGACCAGCTCCGTAATTTGTGCAAAATGAAAATTCAGGGCCCTGTGCTAGAAAATTATGACTTTCAAGGCGGCAACATCAGCGATGAGACCAAGTTCAGGGCCCTTCTTAATTCAGGCCCTGTGCTACCTACTGCGCAGGTCATGCACCCATGGAACCGGCACCGTTTAGAGGCAGGATTCTGTGAGTGGCAGGAAGCCCGCAGGACTCAGGTCCGTAGGGTGTGGTTGTGCGGGTTTTATGCTGCACAACTCGAGGGGGCACCGTTCACACGGGGCGCTGCCGGATCTTGCCTCAGCCAGACCCTGCCAGTGCGGTGATCCCGAACCTTGGGACGTGCCCCGGCTCCCGCCTGCGCAGGTTCTTCCCTTGCCTGGCCCTGGAGCCTCCCCCTCCGCCCTCTCTCTCCTTGGGTTTCGGGGAGTGTTTCTCCGCGAAGCTGCGGTGCCCGGGCTCGGAGCAGGTGCTGCTGGGGAAGCTTCCGCTCCGCGGTGCCGCTCGCCCGCCGGCGGCTCTGCTGTTAACCTTTGGGGTTTGCTCATAAAATAGAAACTCTCTTTGTAGGTCAGTTTGTCAGTAATTTTGGCAGCCGCGGGGCCACCGAGGGAATGAGGCTCGGTTCCCACTCGTCTCTCATGCTCGGTTTGGAGACTTTTGCGGAGCCCTTCCCGGGAGGAACGCTCACCCCTGCCGGAAACGAGAGCCCGTTTTCTCTGACCTGGTTTCGAATCGGCAGGAGCATCCCTGTCTGCTGGAATGCACTGCCGGCAAGAAGGAACTGGGTCCAAACCCGGCCCACGGAGCCTTCTGCCAGGGCCTTGCTTTCCTGGGCTGGTGGCACTTGGCTGGGGCTGCGGGGCTGCTCCTGCCCCCATGTTAGGTGAAGCAGAAGTTCCTGCTGAATCTGGCACCCACCTGAGCCTCACTGGGCCCTCCATGGTCTGGGGACCTGCATGGTGACCTGCCAGCTGACCTACCTGGTCCCACACAACCCCTCCTGTCCTCTGCCCTCCACTCTCCAGCCTGGGTTGCAGATGTTGCAGGCATCGTCCATCATGATAACCTCCCAGTGCCCAGCCTGCGCTCCATGCTGCAGGGGAGGGGGGATGGTGAGCAGGTCCTCATCATACCCTTCCCCCAAGGGCCTGGCAGTGGGACGGCAGTGGGCAGTTAGGGGAGGTGGAGCTGGTGAGATTGGTTGTCAGAGAGAACAGTGTTCAGGGAGTACTCAAACAGGTGGCCTGGAGAAGTCAGGGAGGGCTTCCTGGAAGAGGTGGTAATAAACTGGACTCTTGGCCCTCTCTCTATTATTTTAGGAGCCTCTAGGGAGTACTTTGGAACAGAGCATCTCTAGTTCAGGACAGGAAGCTGGTATAGCATTCTGGCCTGGACATTCAGTCCCACCCAAATAATAATTCAGCTCCAACTATGTGTAAGACCCATGGCCGGGACCAGAGTTGATTTGGAGCTGGCATAAGACTCCATGGTCATGCTGACGTAGCAGAGTGAGGACCCAGTTCAGACAAAGAGGTGGGTTGCATGCCAGGGGAGGGGACACCAAGGAGGGAAAAAAGAGCAGGTTGGGGTCTGGGGGAGCCCCCAGAAGTCTCCAGGAATGAGACCCTGACTTCTGCCCTCTCCAGAAAGGCAGGTGGGCTGGGAGCATGCTCTCTAGCTGCCTCTGTGTTCCCGAGTGTCACCTTTAGGTCCCAAGGCCTGAGGGTGGGCCCATGGGCACCTGGCCCAGAGTGTTCCCTGGGATGTGGAGCCTGCTCCCAGCTCCTAGACAGGCCCCTGGGTATGGTGTTTGTGCAGAGCGCTCCTTTGAGGCTGCAGGGTGAGCATCTTTATGGGGAGGAACAGCCTGGGAGACAGGAGGCCAGGGTTCTAGCCAGTCTTCCCCCGTGTGCTTTGTGACTTTGAGCAAATCATTGTCCCTCCTCAGAACCACGCTCCAGCGATGACATGACTGAGTTGGAATAAGCGAGCATGTCACCGTGTTACCAGGTTTCTTCCTGGGTCCTACCATGATGAGGATGACAGTGGTCAGAGTGACTACAGACAGTTCATAGCACTCACCTGCCAGGCCCTGTTACATTGACTCTCCCACTTAATTCTCACATCAGCTCTCTGAGGGACACCCTATTCCCCTATTTTATAGATGGGGACTTTGAGGACCACAGTGGAGAGAATGCCTGCCCAAGGCATAGCCAGCAAGAAGGAGTCAGAGCGGCATTAGGACCCAGGTAGCCTGGCGACAGACCCCATGTGCTCAGCCACTGTGCCAGATTGCCCCCCATGGTCATGGAGCCCCTTATTCATGGAACATCTGTCTACAGGGAGCAGTGTTTGCTGGACACTCTTTCCAGCTGCCTTTATTGGGCGCTTCTGGCTGCCAGCTCTGCACCATCGAAGGCCTGAGGGGGTCTCACACGGGGCTGTAGTTTCAGCCTCCAAATTCCCACCCACGTGGCATTGCATCAATTAATAGGCCCCCCTTTTTCCTTCTTTCTCCCCTTTTCTACAAACACCGAATCAGAAATTCGTGGATGGCACGTCCACAGGAGGACCCCCTGGCCCAGGTAGCTGAGCATTAAGGGAACGTTGGTGAAATGAAGTCTGGAAGCCTCGGGCCCAGCCGAGCGCCTTCTGAGTGATGGTGATTTATTCAGCAATGTGCTAGTCATTAGTATCCTTGGTGGCGGAGCCCGAGCACTCGGGCCCGGGTCTGTGGCCCAGGGAGCCTTCGGGGCCATTACGAGCTAATGGCTCAGTGTGGGCGAAGGAGGCCTGCAGTCAATCTCCATGCTGGCGGGTAATAAACGTGGCCGGCTCCCTTCCTGCTCCCCGCCAGGGGCCCGCCCCAGCTCACGGGTTCCTGCTCAAGCTCCAAGGCCTGGCCTTGTCCCCATGGCCCTGGGGGGCCTCTCACGGCCCTCCTAAGCTTGGAGAACTGAGGCCAAGCAGTGGCCCAGAATTTTGTCCAACTGACCCAGATTTTAGAAGCCTGCGGTTGGTTTGGGGGCTCTTGGTTCTGCTGGCGTGGCTTTTGGGGTGTCTTCCTGCAGGGTCTCATCTTGGACTCGTGGAGAGAACGTGCATGACTCAGGGGTAAGAGCTGCCCCAAGCGACAGAGTCTTGGCTGCCACCCCGACTTGGGAATATCTGTTCACGTTGCCCCCTTTCAATTGAAGCCTAGCTTACACATGTGAAGGCACAAATGTCATGTGTATCGTGTGATGCACGTCACATGTCTCCCCCCCACCCCACAGTCAGCACCCGCATCAGCAAACAGCCCACTTCCTCGCCCCAGCATTTCCCTCATGCTTCCCAAGGGGCAGCGGCCCTGTGACCTCCCCCATCGGAGAGGAGTGGTCTGCCTCTGAACGTCGCGTGAACGGGACCCGCAGTCAGTGTCTCAGCTCGTGGTGCATGAGGCCCATCCTGTCTGAGCACCCGTGGCGGTTCCTCCATCGCTGGGCTGTACCCCCTCTGAGCACGTCCCCCTTGGCTGTGCGTCTGCAGTGGCTGGATGTCTGGTTCATCCCGGTTTGGTGCTGCCAAGGCCACCTGCGGAGGGGACTTCAGTGGTCACCCACCTTTGCTGGCTCATGGGGAAGGGACCGGGTGAGCTTGAGTAGACAGCCACACAGTTTTCCAGGGGGGTTGAGCCGCTCTGCCTGTCCACCGTCTTACCTGCAAGGCCCTGCCCGGCTCACCACCGCGCCTCCCACCCTCCTCCTGCTCACCTGCTCCAGCCACACCTGTCTTTGGCTTGTTCTTGAACACTCTGAGGACCTTTGTGGAACGCTCTTCCTCAGCCGTCCACCCTGCCTCCTCCTCTGCATCATGTGTCACCTCCTTGGGGCTGAACTAACCCCCACCCCCCCACCTTGTCACTCTGTTCCATTTCCCTGTTTAACTTCTTCATAGTGCTCACGATCTGTGGTCATCTCAGCCACTCATTTGTCTGCGTCGTGTTTCTTTCCCGCTAGAGTGCACCAGGGACCCTGTCTGTCGTTCCTGCCTGTATGCCCAGTGCCTACACCGGAGCTGGCACTTAGCAGGCCTTGGTAGTGAGAATGAAAAGAATGAAAGGACTTCCCACATTACCGTAAGATGAGGTCAGGATTAGGGTCTCCATCTAACAAGTGAAGGCCAAGGGGCCTGAAAGAGGGGGGAGCCCAGAAGGGCCCCCAGACTGCAGCCCTGAGCCCAACGTTCTGTCCTGTGTGTCATCTGTGAGGCTTGGCTCTGGGGTCTCAGAGTCTGGGTTCCTGTCTGGCTCGGCCAGTCATTTGCTGTGTGTCCTTGTGCAGGTACATGAACCTCTCTGAGGCTCGGTTCACACATCAAGTCTCAGCCTATCAAGGGAGCCTCTGATTGGAGCCTCCTCTTTTATCAGCCGGTTTCTCCTGGATGCGAACTTCTGTGCGCTGACTGCACAGGGGACGGTGGGCAGGGAAAACGCTCTGTGACTTTTAAAGACTCCCCCATGGCCCTCGGCCTTTTTCTTTGGAATATTGAAGTTTACAATTGCAGGGGCCTGATGGGTCTCTCTCCCTTCCTCTCCTCCCTGTTTTTTATTTTTTATTTTTTTTCATTTCTAATCTGTAAGCAAATCCCAAGGCAAACAAGTGTGCGTGTGCATGTCTGTGTGTGCACATGTGTGCACATTTGGGGAGGGGGTTCTTCGCAGCCCAGGTGCCCAGGATGGAACAGGCTTCCTTAATAACAGTGCAGCCCAGGCAGAGGTCACCTTGCTTCCAGGTGTTAAAGCTATTAGGTATTAAACATCCCATTTTGACCTGCAGAAGCGGCAGCTTCTTACAGTTTCGCCTACTATTTTTGTTCCTTTAGGAGCAACCATGTAGAGAGCAGTTGCTGCATTGATTATTTCCATCCAGTCCTAACACTGCCCCCTGGCCCGATATTTCCATGGCAGTCCATGGCCGAAAGTGCTTGCAAGAAAAGCCGGGAGTTTCTTCAGCAAACAGGCCTGGCCCTGGGCTTTCTGAGCATCCCTGCACATCCGGGGTGCAGGGCCTGGACGTGTGGAGGGAACGGGTCCCACTCCCTGGGCTTCCTGTGCAGTGGGGTGCTCTGCCCAGCTCCGTGCCCCGGCTCCGGGGTCTGCCAGCAGCGAGGGGGCAGGCACCCCTCTGCCCTCCACACAGGCCTTCACCCCGGCTTTGCGACCAGTTCGGCTTCCCTGCCTCTGCCCCAAGGATGATATTCCAGACACCCTAGAACTTGGCCTCGAGGCCTGGGACGGCTCTGGAATGACAGAAAGGATAGTAGCAGTAAAATAATTAGACCTAGTATTTATGGCGTGTATACTATGTCCAGGCATTACACATGTTATTTTAACTTTCCCCTCAAATTTTATAAAGTAGGTGTTACTGTTCCCATTTGGCAGATTAGGAAACTGAGACGAAGGAGAGGTTTAGTAATGTACCTAAGCTCTTACAGCTAGGAAGGGGCATGGCCTGGAGCTACACCCAGGCTACCTAACTCTAAACGTGCCCTCCTCCCCACCCCCTCCCGATTTCTTGCCTTTTCTTTCCATTTGAGGACAAGTTGAGGAAGAGTTTCAGGAGGAGGCGAACAGAGGGAAAGGCAGTGCAGGATTGACAGACTTTCCCAGCAGGGCTCGTCGGGGAGGGCAGGAGTCACAAGGAGGCTCCTGGGGCTGTGGAGGAGGGAGGACTGAACTATATTTGGGCTCATGAGGGTTTGTGTGTGTTGGGTGGGGAGAGGGCTGTGATGGCCAAATATTTGAGCTCTTTTCGACAGGGATGGGTAAGCCCAGGGCCAGAGGACCTGCCCTCCTTGTGATTGTGTTTACAGAGCTTTTGTGAAATGCTGGGCACACAGTCGTGGACTCTCTGAGCATCATAGTGGTTCTCAGAATTGCAGATGCCTGGATTTATAGAGTCCTGGGCCTCCAGACTTGGAGACCCGCAGAGCTCCAGGATCACAATGCTGGGGACCTCCTGTGGTGTCTAGAGAGCCACGCTCCTACTCGTGAACACAATGCAGGCTTTCCCTGCCAACCAGAGCACAGTCTAGAGCACGTTGTCCCGGGGAAGTACGATTTGAGCTACATGTGTGACTTTACATATGGTACTGGCCACATTGCAAAAAAGTACAAGGAAACATGCTTTAAAACTTTTTTATTGAACCCCGTATATCCAAAATACTGTGATTGTACCATATAATCAACTGAAAAAGTGAGGCATGAGAAACATTCTTTTTCGTGAGAAACTCCGACGTGTATTTTGCAGACAGCGCGTCTCAGTGTGGCCCAGCCACATCTCAAGGGCCTGTGGCTTGTGGCTGGTGAGGCAGACAGCTCATCCCTGGGTGGGAGGGTCCCTGTGCTCCTGATGGGAAGTGCACTGTTGTGGGGGGGCTGCAGGCCCATGAGGGAGCAGGCCTCCCCTTGCTGGGGCTCTCAGGATCGCTGGCAGAGACCTTAATTTCAGCCTGGAGTTTGGAAACAGGCATCCACAACTTGCCATCTTGCCAGTCTTCCTGATCATCGCAGCTGCTCCAGGCGTGGCCCTCAGAGCAGTCTCTCCCTGCCTGGAGGGAGCTCCCAGACCCTGGCTTTCCAGGCCGGAAACCCAGGCAGGCCCAGCAGGGCAGAGAGGAGCCCCACAGCCAAAGCTCCCGCCTTCAGTCTGGCTTCTGGCTTTAGGGGAACAGAACCCTGGGTAGTGCCTGCTGGTGCGTGACCCCCGCCCACCAGTCTGCAGGGGGTGCAGATGGTGGGGGTGGGGGCACACAGCTCTCTGCCTGATGCACCCCCACCTCCGCCCCCCGCCATCCTCCTGCCATCATCGGAGGTCACCTTCCCAGGCTGGCGCTGTGAAAGTGATTCTCCATGTCTCCTCCTGCAGCCACAGGGAGATAAAAGCCAGGGCTGTGGGATGGTAAAGAGGGAGCCAAATTATATTTATAATGTTAAAGTGAGTGCATTTGTGGCTTGCTGTTCTCCAGGGTTTTTCATAAGGAGAAAAACACAAATTAGCATTTTCCATTTCCATATATTGACTAGAAAAATCGCCTGCTCTCAATTAAGACCTATAGCTTTTGGGATGTATGCAACAATTTTATAAAATATTTACAGCGAGATTTGCATTTTACATGGTGTTACAGTTTCTCTTGTGTTTGGGAGAAAGAGCTGAGGCCTGCAAGAGGAAATACATTCTCTGGAACGGAGGGGCAGGAAAGCTGTGGGTTGTTTTTCTTGCCTTCTCCACGTTTCTGATGTTGTCTTTGATAATTACCGAAGGCTGCTCCACCCGTGAGCTATTTGTTAGCCCCTTCTCAAAGCCCGGCTCCTTTAACAAATCTATCACTTTCCCTTTAAAACTTGCCTGACCCGAGCTGTCTGCGGCTTTCTGAGCGATGGAGAAGGGAGCGCTTTCTGAGTGTGAATGTGAGCGCGCCATAAAGAACATAGCTATTTCCTGGGTAATTTGCAGTTGTATATTTTATGTTAATTCCACCGAAAATACTGCACCCCTGCCAGGTCTAGCAGCAGCTCACTGTGATAGGAATAATTTCTAGTGAATCATTTTTTTTCTTCATTTAAGATTTGGCACCTTTTTAAGATTTTAATAATAGCAACAAGGAGGAAGATTTAGAACAAGTGAAACATTAGTGCCAGAGAAATTCACGTTGAGCGCTAATGTGAACTAGCACGAATAATTACATGGAAAGCAGCTTCCACAGATGTTTTTCCTTGTAACGTAATAACTATTTACCAAACTGTTTATTTTAGGCCTTTTGGTTTATAATAAAATATTTATCCATTCTCAGCTGTAATAAAAAAATATTGACAAAATGCTATAGAGGTTTAAAAAGACGATTGATCTGTTTATTTTCCTGGAAGGGAGTGTGGTATAAAAGTTTGGTTCTATTTTGGTGGACAGTTCAAGGTTAGCGGAACTGGGTTCCATTTTAGAGTCTATTCCCTAATTTACTGGTTGAGAACTGATTAGGTACAAAAATTAGTATTTTGTTAGCATATTGTTGGGTCAGGATATTGGTAGATAGTGTACGTTAAAAATTTTTTATAGATTGTTTTGAGAGAGACAGACATCGATTTGCTGTTCCACTTGTTCATGCACTCATTGGTTGATTCTTGTATGTGCCCTGACTGGGGATCACACATGCAACCTTGACATATTGGGGCGATGCTCTAACCGACTGAGTTACCCGGTGAGGGCCTAGAGAGTATTTTTTTAAATAGAATCCTTAGATATGAGTCCTGCCAATGGACTGGGAAATATCAGAGCTGCCGCTCTCCTTATAAAGCCCATCGGCTTAGGGGGTCTGTGTCTGGGGGTGGGTGGGGCCATGAAGATGCTATTAGGCGCAGTTGTCACATTTAGATTCAGGCAGGAGCAGGGGCTGCTGGGAGGTCAGTTTGGTCCTGGGTTATAAAGATTTGACCTCGCTTCTCAGCTTCTGTCTGCAGCCAGCAAGGAGGTGTGCCAGTTTTGCTTTGCCCCGTGTGAGCCCTGTCTGGAGCCTGGGTGGCAGCGAAACCCATCTCCTACCTGCAGGAGACCCAGGAGAGCGCCCCACCCCTTCCCTCCCTCCCCTCCAGGCTGGATGGGGAGGGTCCAAAATGGCCAGGGCTGGGAGGGGGAGGAGCTTTAGGACCCAAACAAGAAAGAGGCCACCAAGTTGCTCCAAAGGAGCCTGTCCCGGCCTCACCGGGTGCCCGGAGCAGCCGGCCGCCCTCGCCTTGGAACAGCCAGCCGATTCCACCCTCTTGCTCTCTCGAGGCAGTGGAGTCAACAGCCCTGTTGGAGAGTACGTCGCCGAGCTGGGTGTTTGGTGTCTGTGTGTGGTTTGTCGTTAGGAGTTCGGGTGTGATTTGCTTCTATTCGTGTCTCTGCGTTTGCGTGCCTGGGAGTCTTCGATGCGTTTGGGTGTCTTCGTGCTTATGTGTTTTTGGGGTCACTGTATTTGATGTTTGTGGACTTGTTTCTGTGTTTTGGGTTTGGGTGTGTTTGTGGCCTTGTGTGTTTATTTGATTCTGTGTATTTGGGTCTGTGGGGTTGTTTCTCTGTATTTTTGCACATATCTCTGTGTGTATGTCTCTGTATTTATGTGAGTGTGTGTATGTGTTTGTATGTGTGTGTGCATGAGTGACAGGCAGCCCCTTCCTCTGTGTGCCTGTGTTTATGAGCCTGGGTGTGTGTGTGTGTGTGTGTGTGAGAGAGAGAGAGAGAGAGGAGCCAGCCCCTTCCTTGGCAGGCCTGGGCTTCCCGGCAGAGACCGCTGGCTGTGCTGCTGCAGGTGTGTGGCCACTTCTTTCCACCAAACTTTCTGAAGGAGGGGAGGAGGGAGAAAGGAGGCAGGGAAGAGGTTCCAAAGGGAAGGGAAGTGTGGAATTTTTAATAAAGACAGAGACAACTGGACCGAGGTCTCAGAACACCCAGAGCAATCTGCGAGAGGAAGTTTGCTGCTTTTGGCTCTTAATCCAGAAAACGTCTTTTTTCACGCTGGGGGAGGCCAGTACCAGGGCCTCTGCCTGGAGGCCCCACCGGCGGCTGAGGGGCAGGCGGCCTGTGGGGGGGGTGCTTTTCAAGGACTTCCTTGTGCTTTGGGATTCGGTTCTCCTGGCTTGGCACATCCCCAGTAATCTAGGACAACATATTCCATCCTGATCTCCGCAGGGGAGGGGAGCTGCCTCTGGGGACCCCTTGGGCGCTGTGGGAGGCCCTGCTCACAGGTGGGTCCTGTGATGAGCTCACCAGCCCTCCAGCAGGGCCCTCGGAGGGAGGGAGAGCATCGCAGATAGAAAGGCTGCCTTCTGAGCCCCTGGCACAGCTCTCAGTCTCCCCTCGGTAGGAAGTGGTGTTTTCCCTGTGCTTTGCTAAGTAATCTCTCCCCCTTTCCAAAGGAAGCAGCCTTCTTCTAGGGACCAGGGGTGGCCTCTGGCTTCTTGGAATTCCAAGGCCGTCCCCCTCCCGTGAACAGGCTCGGGCTCAGACCTAGATTTTCCACTTTATAGACAGAGAACCCGAAGCCCGGAGGCACCAGGGACTTGGATGGGAACAGTCAGTGCGGACTTTGGGAGCTGACCTGCGGGAGGTGCTAGGAGTCCATCAGAAGTCTTTCCAGATGGGACTTCTTGGAGGGTGGGTCCCACGGAGTTCCCATCAGGGGCAGTGCCGGGACCCAGGGACCAGCTTCCCCACAACCTCTAAGGGGTGGGGTCTGTTCCCACCAGAGCCTCTGTCCTGCCTGAGGGTGAGCTGGGGTCCGAACTGGATTGCTGGGGACCATATCCGAGAGGCTGCGCTGCCACCAGGGCCGCCACCAGGGGTCCCCCTTCCACTCACTCCCCACACCACCTTCGCCTGTCCTCCAAATCAACCTTGATTAGGTACTTAAAGGATATTGGTTTGGGTTGGGGGCAAATGATTAATCTGCCCAGATGACCTTCTTTCCCCAGGAGCTTTCTCTGCTTCGATACCTGCTAACCTCCCCTGTCTTCCCCATTTTTGAGCATCAGTGGGAAATTGGGCATGTGAACTGGGACATGGAGGAGTTAAGATCTGTCTGCTAGAAAGTCATATAAAATGAGCAAGAATAGGTGTGGGAGGGGAGGGCATGGCCCTGTGGGCGGGAGGGCTCTGGCCAAGGGGGCTCGGCCACACCTTTGCGGGGGGCCTGAACCTCCCCCTGCTTTGTCTTTTGTCTGAGGTTCTCTGGTCCAGAGTGGCCAGCTCCCAGACAGTGCTGGGGACCCTGATGAACTGGCAACTCTGAACCAGCGTAGGGAGCTGTTTATTTACGTTTTAGTTCACACGGCTCATGGGCAAGGCCTGGGAAAACAACTCACTCCACAAGTGACTGATGCAGAAGAATTCTGTCTCTGTTTTTCTAGAAGTTTCTGGTGGAACAGGTCCCAGACTGCATTCAAGTGCTTTATTTGTTGAATCAGTGATGTCGAGGTGGTCGGTGTATCATTTTGCTAATGAGTTCCGTTCCTTATCATTTCAGGCAAGTTGCTCCTCTCTGTTTTAAAAAGCCTTAAAAAAAACACACCTCAAGGAATATATTTTCCTTACAAGAAAAAAAAAAAGCTGGTACATAGAAAGAAGAGATAGAAATCACCCTTAATCTCACCTCCCGGGAAAATGCCTGTTAACAATTTGGCGTTTGCCATTCCTGACTCTGTGTTCAAACACTGTAAGCACAGTTTTAAATACATTGAATTGAAGTTTGATGTTTATGCAGAAAAGTACACATATCAGTAAATAAGAATGATCGCTATTGATGCATAACATACACAGAAAGGTTTGCCTGTCATAAGCATACGGCTCGCCGAATTTCCCCACAGAGGCCACCCGCGCAGATCCTGATACCCAGAACACCACCTCGTGACCCTTCTAGTCCCCAGGGTACCCCCGGCCCTGGCCCCCGACAGTCCAGCCTGTGGTGCCCACTCCTGTTCCTTTATGGGATTAGAAACACTGCCCACTCTCTTGTACAGGTGTTTATTTTAAATGAAGTTATAATGGCCGTACTGTTTTGTTACCTGTCCCCTCGGCTGTTTACGTGGTAAGTTCTTGCGTCCGCACACGCCTCTCCACCGCCACTCTTAGTGGCCGTTGGTGTTCCAGTCCCAGAAGAGCCACGCTTTAAATTCCTCGTGGGGGCCCTCAGCTCTCCACTATTATAAACAGCGTCCTGGGGACGGGCGTGCTACCCGGGTGCGGGTGCCGTTCGCCTTCTCCCCCGGGACGGGTGGCCAGCGTGGCTGCGGAGGGGCCCGGCTGGGCCGGCCGCAGGAGCCCCGCTTTCTGCTGGAGGATGCTGGCACCGCTTCAGTTTGCCAGCTGGGCCTCATCAAGTGCGGGTGTTAATTACTGGGAGGCCCCCGGTTCTGTGAGCAGGCGGGGGACGCTGGGGCTAACTCGTGAAACAGGGTCACCTTGAAACAGACGCTTTCAGGGGAAGCGAAACCGAGGAGAAGACCACGGGAAGCTCAGGGCCGGGCACTGGCTCCCCACCGGTCTCCTCTAAGTCACCCTGGAGCCCTGGATGGGGATGTGCCTGGGATCCCTCTGGCCCCGAGAAACAGTAATACGGGTGACTTTGTCCCTGGCTTTAATTGGGGTGAGCTGGGAGCAAGAATACCCATATCTGTACCTGACCCCTTTCCAGAAGACCCTTGGACCCGGAGGCAGCTGGCGAGGTCTGCATAGCCTGCAGCTGTGGCCTGAGCGAGCACCCTGGCTGGGCAGGGGGCACCGCCTGGCGGTGCCAAGCAGGAGCCCAGCAGCGCCACGTGCCCACATGTCAGGAGGCGCTGCCCCGGGGCCTCGGCCAGGTGAGCGCAGGGCCAGGCTGGAGAATTAAGTTACCGCGTTGCCCCTGTAATTCTTCATCGGGGCTGCTCTTGGATGTGCTGCGGGAAAATCAATGTGTTCTGACTCCCTAATTTCCCAGGTTGCCTTACTCCAAGTACATTGTGCAGGGAAAGGTGACATCTCTGGTCACGTCTGCGTGGACCAAATATATATATGTTCCCTTTGCCCCTCCCCCCGCCCCCGCCGCCCCGCTGGAATTTCACAACCTTTGCGAGCCTTTGTGGAAACACTCGGGGCGCTGGCGCCAGGCCGCTAATGGCGGGCGCCCAGGTCTGCGGAGCCACCCTGCTCGGCTCTCGTTTCGGCGAGGAATGTGCCGTTAATAATGCATCTATGGAACTCAGCTGTGTGGGAGCCAAGTAATTATCCCACCGTCGCGTCCCCGGCTCCAGTGTCATCACAACTGGGCTTCATTAAAAGTCCTACCCGAGCCGGTGTTGTGCGCCGCCGCCTGTATATATATTTTTTCATTTAAATTATCAGCCTTGCTATGGCTCAGAGGTAATTTGACTTTTTGAAACCGCTGAGCCCCTGTGAATTCCCCTCCCCTTCTCCTCTCGCTGCTCTACCAGCTGATCAGCCCCAGAAGAACAAAAGGTTTATCTGAAGCTATGAAGCATATATTCACCAGCTTCTGGCGTCTAGATAAAAAAAAAAAAAAAAAAAAAATCAAAGTACTCCATTGAACATGTTAATACTGAGCAAAATGCACATGGCCAGACACTAAACCTTTGCAGGGATTTGGGCATTTGAAAAGTGATACCCGGATCAGGTCCTGAGCTCCGTGCCTCAGCCCGAGAAGAGCAGGTAGTAAAGGAGGAAGAAAGGATGCTGCTAAACGGATGCGAGACCAGCTGCGGGCTTCGTCAGCGCTCCCGCCTTCCGGCTTCGCCCTTTGTCTGATTTTGGCTGGGTGGCCCGCCACAAGCCTGGATGAGGGCACATCACAGGGACCTGGGTGTCCACCTTCGCTCTGGCCTCGGAGCTGCTGAAGACTGGACTGCAGAGCGGGAAGAGGGCTTGTGGGGACCCTTGGAAGAAATGCCCAGAATTGGGATGGTGGCTTTCCTCTTTGTTTCCCTGATTCTCTGTGGCCTCTCCGCTGTGGACGGAGGGCCAGGGAGAGCCTCAGAAAGGGGCTCCATCCAGCACACTGGCATTTCCCAGCTCCTTCCATTTTGGATGGAGAGCAGATACCCAAGAAGACGCAGGAGCCGCCAAGTTCCAGGAGCAAACCATTTATCACAGGGCCTGCAGATAGGTTCTTGATTGGCATTGTCTGTCGTGGTGGCTTTCAGATATGCTTCCTGAGCTGCTGTCCTGGCTCTGGATCAGGGAGGACATGGAAAGGTGTAGGATTCCTTTCTGCCCCCTGGAAGAGCTTTCAACACATTTGGGAGGCAGGTATAGCTATGGAAAATATCTCACATTAAAAGCAATTTGTGATTAAATGCTGGAGCACACGTTTGCACCTGGGAAGGGACTGTGGGGGGTGGAGTAGCCCCACAAGACATCCGGAAGGATGGAGCTCCTTTGGCTGTGATGTGACCAGCTTGGGTGGAGTTTAACCTACTCGGGAAGCCAATGAGGGGGTAGAACAATTTGCAGCATCTCCTATCCAGGTGGAGGGAAAGGGAGAGGAATTCAGCTTTTACTTTGCGTGGCCCCCATGGGACCCTAAAGGAACTTTGTCCTTTGGGGATGGGGACCAGCATGTGTGTGTGCAAGCTTGGAGCTGGCTACCGCCCATCTGGACAGAGGCCTCAGTGTGCCCAGGGAAGGAAGGTCCTAGTGCACTGAAGGCTGTCTTTGGATTGAGAATCAACCCAGACACAACCTCTTGAAGCAGGGAAGACCCGTGGGATCTCAGACTCTGCCCCAGGCTTGGAACATATTTCCTCTCATGCCTTCTAGTCTTTATCTGCCAGCGCTATGCCTGGCTTTATGCTGCGAACTGGGGACCCTGAGCCAAGGCAAACGGAGCCCCCACTCTAAAGGAATATCTAATTTGATGGGAGAGGTAGATGTGTGGATGTGCAAATTCCAAGTAGTATGAGTGGGTTAGAGGGCAATTGCCTGTCCTGGGTCTGTGTGAGTGGGGATAGATATGTGAGGGTAGAGGGTGGTCAGTGGAGGTTTGAAAGAGGAGGGTTATTTGAGCTGGGCCCCTGAAGGATAAGTAGGAGTTCACTAGAGGGGATATAGAAAGATAATTTTAGGTTGTGGGCACAGAAACAGCTCAGAGACATTAAAGAGAGCAGGAGACTCCTTGAAACACTTCTAGCCAGGGTCACCAGTGATTCCTGATTGTGGAAGCCAAGGACTTTTGTAGTCCTTTCAGGCCACTGGACACTGTTGATCACTCCCTGTACACCATATCTGATGACCCCAAACCCATGGTCTGCAGCCCAGGCTTGGCTGCACATGCCTGAAAATGTCTTTACCCTTCCATAACCTCCGGTGAGAGTCTCTCCTCCCAGTTGCCTGCCTCAGTGGCATCTCCTGGATCAGCTTCTTCCACGCATCCCCTACTTGCCTACCTGCGTGGTTGTTGGACCCCTGTTGTCCTAAGCTGGCTCTTCCCTCCAGCCAAGCTCCAGCTCTTGCCTGACCTGCAGGTTTGGGGTTTCTGTTTGTCAGAGACACTGCAGCCTGGATGCCTCGCGTGTTTGCCAAACATGAGGCCGACGGCACTCCATTCCTTGCTGTGTTTGTCTAGAGGCAGGGACCAGTTCCAGAGCCTGAGGTGGTCAGGGTCTCAGGAGCTGGGGGGAGGGAGGTGCGGCTTTAAGGAGTGCATCAGGCACTGAATATTGTCCCCAGGGTGTGCACGCACTTGGACTTGGCCTCCACCCACTTCTAGGAAAATAGGTCTTTGGCTCCTTTTGGGGCTGCGAGTTTGCGCTCTTGTAAAGCATTTTGGAATCATTTTGGCATTTGCACCTCTACAAGGGCCGCTTGTCCCCATCAACGCTGATGCCACTGTGCCCGTTGAAGTTACACTGTACCACCAGGAATGAGGTCGCCCCTCCTCCCGGGCAGCTGGGGCTGGGGCTTCAGAGAACAAAGTGCCTGCCTGCTGTCCTCTCCAGTCAGGACTTGGGGAGAGCAGAAAAAATCCGCCGAGCACGTGCGGGCACCCAGGGACTGCTCAGAGGCCTCGGGTCCTGGTTCTCCCTGGTCCAGGCTGGAAAGACGGGAGCAGGAGGAGTGTTTGAATACTGTGCTGTGAAGGGAACAGGCCTGCGGCGAGGCAGTTGTGATATTAGAGCGGCCTCCTAAGAGATCCCCTGGCTCTGAGCTGTGATCCACACACCACATTCGCAGACAGCTGGTCGCCCAGCGTGGGCCGCGCCTGCCGCTCAGCGCTGGCACACTGGCGGGGACCAGGTAATGCTCTAATTTCCCTCGTGCAGATGCGGCCAGGAATATCTTAATTTATTGGTGTGCTGGCATGCAAGCGGGAATGCGGCGCGGGCTTGCGTCACGGTTCGCGGAAAATGGATCCGAGAGGGGCTTGATCTTCCTAGAGCGGGTTTGAAATCCTTGCCACCTTTTGTTGTGTTTGGAAGGGCTTGAGCAGTTCTTAATTATTTAATTATGGGTACGCAAGTAATACACTGGGAATGGCCCTGCCATTCCAGGGATACTGAGCAGAGACGAAAATGTTTAGTTACCGGAGGAGGGGAAAAAAGTGGTAATTAAATCGAAGTGTGGTTTGTATCATGACACGCTACTCCGCCAGCGACGCGGGCAGGAGAGGTCTGTGGGGCCTGACCTTGGAAATGCCGATGGAATAAGAGTAACATCAGAGGTGTGGTCACCTTCCTCGGCGTGGCCAGCGGAGTCAGCCAGGCTCTGGATTAGGTGCCCGCTTAGGGCTCTGGGACACAGATGCCGTTGTCCCCATGTTATGATGGGGAAATGGTGTCTCAAGGACTTGCCCAAGGTCTCATGTCACTCAGGGCTTGAAGCCACAGCTTGTGTTTCTGGGACACCAGGATGGCCTGCCTTCCCTGCCCATCACGGGAGGGGCGGAGCCCAGCTCTGCTGCTCAGGGACCGTGCTCCCTCCAGGTAACCGAGGCCAGCCCGACAGCTTTGGTGACTGTGCCTGAACTGCATGCCTGTCGCCGTGGCACTCGTCTCATGACGGACACCTTGTAATTATCCCATGTAAGCCCTCTTTGTATTCTTATCATTAATTTTGTTTGGGCTATTACATTTGATAGATACATTAAGCATTATATAGTTCTCTTTATACATGAAATTGAACTGCCTTTGAACAGTCAGCCTGCTAATTGCCGGTAATTTGTGTTGCTAACGAGAGGCAGAATAGTGGTATAACATTAGACTCAACAGTCAGTTAACAAATTTGCCGATTCAGATTGCAAAGCATGCCCTCCGTGGCAGAGGCAGGCTGTATCTCGTACGTGGATGGATTTTTAAAAATGCACGCAACTGAAAAACAATGAAGTCTTCCTCCCATCCTCGGGGACTATGCAACCATGGCTGGCTGGAAGGGGTGACACTGGGTGCATGGGTCTGAAGGATGTGAGATTTTGGGGGAACCTGGGAGTGGAGAGAAGGCATTGGCTGCTCCTCTCCGGAGCTGAAATGCAAGGTGATTGCCGAGGCCCTGAGTGTTGTCCCGCCCCAGCCCTTGTCTGTGGTCTGGAGGCCCTGGGTCCCTTGTCCCAGGCCCTGGCCTTTTGATCGAAATTAGGTGATTTCTTCCCTAGGTCTTCCATTTGGGTCTTGCCACCCTGAGGTGCTCTTGGGGGAGAGAGTTGGTCGAGGTTATCTTCAAGTCCCTTCTGCTGCAGCCAAGAGGTACTGTGGAAAAGGGAGGGGTGGAGGGGGGAATAGCTGGTGTGTGATCCTTCCCTGGAATCTGTGACCATTTCCGATCCCCTGCCTTGAGACAGTCATGGCAGTGGCACCTGGGGAAGCTGGGGGAAGAGGGTACACCTGCTCATAGAGTGATGAGGTGGTGCTCACATGATGAGACTGGAGCTCCTTCCTTCTGCAATAACAGAGACCGCAGGTTCATATGTTGAAGCCCCAACCCCCAGCACCTCTTAATGTCACTGTTTGGAGAGAGGGCCTGTAAAGAGGCGGTTCAGATAAAATGAGACATTAGGGTGGGCCATGGGCCCTAACCCAATGGCACTGGTGTCCTATAAGAAGAGGAGATTTGGACATCCAGAGACACCAGGCATTGGAGCACTCAGAGAAAAGACCCCGTGAGGACACAGCAGGGAGGAGGCGTGCCGAGGAGAGGAGCCTCGGAGGAAACGGGCATGCTGACACCTTGATCTTGGACTTGTAGCTTCCAGAACTGCGAGGATAGATTTCTGTTCTCTAAGCCCCTCCCGTCTGTGGTATTTTGTTAGGGCAGCCCGAGCAGACAAATACAGGTGACTTCAGCAGTTCCATCCATGTGGGTTGGGGAGGGTGTGGTATGGATTTGTTAGGGAAGTCCAGAAAACCAAAGACCACAGCCCCTTGGAGCTTGAAAAATCTAATTTTAGAACAAAGAAAAGGACGTTCCAGGCTTAGGCCACAGATGGTGGCCACTCAGAGTTTAGTGCATAGTAGGGGCCCAGGTCGTAAAAGGGTGTGGATGGACCTTGCGTTGTACCCACAGTCGTGAGCAAGGGCCGAGGGGCTGCTGGGGAGAGCCTCCTTTGTTATTTGACATGGGCTGACCCCTTGCCTGAGCCATCTGCAGCCCGTGGGGGGACATAGAGAGGTAGGCGTTCATTCCCGCGTTGTCCTCCGTTGGGCATGTAAGAAAGGGACTTTTTAAGCTTGGGGGGCAATGCCTGGGGTCCTCCAAGGTCGTTCCAGGCCTTGTATCTGCTCAGTGAACAAGCCAGGTCTGTGACGGACAGATTCCTTAGCATGTCAGGTCCTCGCTACCTGCTGACCCTCACTCCAGTCCATAATTTAAAAGAACTTAATTTTCTTTTAACTTACAAAGCAAAGGAGCAGAAATCTCTTGGCTCCTCAATTTCTGGGCCAAATATTACTGTTTCCAGGGTCCCTGTACTTAGTTATGGGACAAATAGCCTAAACACGATTGACATATGTTACTGATTGTTCACTGGTGCTGGGGGCACCGTGCTAGGCACCTTGGTGCCCTGGTATAGATTTAGTTGATGATATGTGTTTGTGTGTGAATTATATATGCAGCATGTGGGCACTTTGTGGGTGGATAATGTATTAGTAAAGATAATTACGGCATTTGAAGGAAATTGATAGGTTAATCTTTTTGTGTGTAAACAGATTTGTTTTCAAACCATTTTGAATCCATTGACATTTCACACAGCATGAAATGATGTCACCATTGTGACTTTTTTCCCACCACGTAGGGTGTAATTAGCTAATCATAATATATTTGTCTAACATCAGATGGCAGTTTTAGCTGAAAAACCCAGATGTCAGTATTCCCGGCCATATCGTTCTACCTAGTCTTTCCTCGAAGGATGGGAACAGAAAATGAGAAAACCTACCATCTGAAGTTGGCCATGATGTCCCAAAGACGTGACTGTCTGCTGCCACCAGGCCTGTAAGGCCCTAAGTGTCCTGCCCCCTTGCTGTTCCCTGAGACAGTGTCCCAGCGGTGGCCTCTGGGGTCTCTCTGTGGTTCTTCTTGGCTGGCCTTTCCCTCTGTTTCCAGCCAGCCAGGGTCAAAGGAAGGAAGTCCGAGCTCAGTTTTGAGTAGGGCACTAAGAGACTCTCCTCTTTAGAGGGTTTCTATATATACAATAAATGGATACCTACCATGCTGCCAAGACATTCACGTCCAGCTCTAGACGGGGAGTGCGGATCCTCGAGGAAGTTGCCTGAGACTGATCGTTAGCATCAGCCACCAGTCCTATGACGATGGCATTCACTTCAGTGAGCTAGGTACAGAAACTGAGAATGGCACTGAGTCCTTTCATCAACACAGATAGATTGTTCTCTAATCAGAAAAGCAATCCCCGCGCATGGGGAAAGGATTGAAATAACAGTAGAGTGTACTTGGTTCCTTTCTCCTGGCTGCCCCCTCAGTTCCCACTCCCCAGAGGTCGCTCACCACTCGTAATTTTTCTGTGTCCTCCAAGAATCTTCTGGGCATAGACACATGTACTATTCAAATGGAATCAGTTGTATTTGTTTCCTCTGCCTTGCTTACTTCACTTTCAGCATCATACCGTGGACATCTTTCCCTTATCAACCCATTTTGTTTGACTCCATTAAACAAAAGAAAACAGAAGAGCACGCACTGTGCTTCACTGGATGGCCGCCCCGTGACCTATTCAATCACGCCTCTCTGGACGGAGTCGAAGCCTTTGCAAAGTGCGACTGGGGGCGGATGCCTTCAGGTGCTGGGGAGGGCTTCAGGGAGGAGGTGACATTTGCTAACGGGTTTCGAAGAGTGGTTGGCGTGGGTAAGGTGACGTGTGTCAGTTTCCCGCTGGCAGCAGTACGGAGGGAAGTCATGTAGGATGGAGAGGGACGTAAGGGGGACTCGGATTCAGGCGGAGAATAAAGCAGGGTCGCATGTCTCTTCTGCTTGGAGCGACCTGTTCAGGGGGCAGATCCTGCAGCTGGCAGACCAGCCAGTTTCCCGCCTCCCCAGGTGAGTGTAGGTGTCAGCCGGGTGTGAGCAGGCGGGGAAGACCTGCAACTTGTGCAAATGACCAAACACTTGAGCCAGGGATCCCAGGGTGCCAGAGAGAGGGGGGGGAGGGAGAGAGAGAGGGAGAGAGAGAGAGAGAGGTGGGAGGAAAGAGACAGAGAAAACCTACCTGCTTGCTGGAAACTCTGGTTATTGCTCGGAAAAGGTTGCAGGGAGCTGCCTGCCCGGTGGCCTGTCAGCTCCTGATGGAAAGCCGGGTTGGCAGGCCCCGTACTTTAAGCCGAGCGCCTGTCTGCCAGATCGCATTTGGATTGAGTGGCTGGCACTCCATGAGCCTCCCTTAATAGGATTGAAAGAAAAGAAATGTTACTTTTCATCGCGCAAGACAACAAAGAGAAATGGGGAAACGAAAATATTATTTCTTTTGAACAAATTACAGGGAGACCCTCTGGGGTGCTTTCAGGGAGTTAGATGAGGAAAGGCACTTAAATATCATTCCATCAAACTAAATTTTTAACTATGATTTTTTTACAGATCAAATGTGTTGGGAGGATTCAAAGACGATTAGAGCTCACCTCGGAAACAGTATTCAGATTTTACCAGCTCACGGAGGCCCGGCAGACACTGTTACTGCCTAGAACTTTCCTCCAAGGGACAGATTTCAGGGTTCTTATAAAAACACGTTGAGCTGATTTCATTTCTGTGTCTCTGCAGACCCCACTCGTGTAATTTCAGTAAGTGTTATAAATGTTATTTTAAGTATTATAATAGCAATCCCTCCTGACAGCGAGCGGCGCATCTCAGCTTCCATTCCTAAGGCGCTGTTTACCTCCGATGGCATGGAATTGTTTGCTTTTTTCACAGTAAACTTTCTGCTCCCAACTGCTAAATCAGCTGTGGAAAAGAGGGGAGATGGTGCAAATGGGCAGTGTACCGCTGACTGCACAGAGTGGGGGGAAGCCCACATTGGTGGGGCTGGAGGATGACCACCCCTTTCCCCCCTTCTTTTCTGTGTGTGTGTGAGTATGTATGTGTTTGGTTTTTTGTCTGTGGTCCTTAAAGAGGACCGCTGTGAGCTGTGGCAATCGCGTGAATATTCATGGCTATAAGTATCACTGCGGGCTGGGCCATTTCTTCCAGTGTTGGGCGGCCAGGCCTCGGGCCCTCCTCCTGGCAGGTCCTTGGGACTCCTGTATTCTGGTCACAGCCCATGTTTCCACGCTCTCAGGATCCAAAGTGCCCTGCAGCTCTCCCAGGGCGTTCTCCGTGGCCTGCTTAGTGGAAGTAAGATCTTATTAGGCTTTATGAAAGTGAAACTTTTCTCTCCTCCAATGTTGGAGCTCGGGGGCTTTGGGGGGTAGTGTATAAGGTTTGCTCCTCTGGCTTCTTAACTATCTGAATGCAAATGTGGTCAGGAACTGGCATGGCACAGGGAAGGTTGGTATTCATTGTAGGTTGGAAGACTGAACGTTTAGAACCTTCCCTCATCTCTAACTATGGGGAAGTTCTGCTGTGAGCTAACTGGCAACCATGTGGTCATTAATTCTTTCAACACATATCCATGGAGAGACTGCCTGCTCCAGGCACTGTGCTGGGCTCTGGTGAGTGAAGAGATGTTTCCTGCATCCATGTAGCTGAGTGTCTAGATGGGAAAGCCAACGCTAGCAGGGAAACAAGCCAACATGTAACTATAAACACAGAGATGCTATTAGAGCAGAGACAGAGAAAATGGGGGGATGTGGGGTAAGCTTAGGTTTAAAGGAGATGAGGTGAACCCAGTGAAGAGACTACAGCAGAGCCTCAGCTCAGAGGCTGGAAATGCCCTGGGGTGGGGCTGGGGTGTGCCGAGTGACCAGGGGTGTGCTGAGTGACCAGGACTATGGCTCCAGTGACATGAGAGCCCGGGTACTGTCAGGCCTTGCAGGGTGTGGTTCAGAACTGGGGTTTTAGTCTCTGCTGTAAGAAACCAGTGCAGGGCTTACGTCTAGGGTGACATTTTCCTATTTTGAGCTGTGAAAAGGCTGCTCTGGCCGCTGGGTGGATGAGCTCAGCAGGGAGAGGAGTGGGAGCCCCAGGTCCTGTGAGCGGCCACTGCTGTTGTCTGGCCCGAGATGGGGGTCCATGGGGTGAGGCTGATTCAGGTACATCTGGAAAGGGAGATGGCCAGGCCGCTGGTAAGCTGTGTGCCCGGGAGGAAGATGGGTGGGGCCCAGGTGACTCATGGCCCTGAGTTCCTGCTGCTCCTCAACCTCTACCTGTGTCCCTCCTTCCCCCAGCCCCTGGCCATGTCCTCCCCTGGGGGAGGGCCTCTTGCTTCCCAAGAGTGACCACCTAGGGTGCCTGTCTTCTCCCCCAGCCTATCTGGAGCCCTTCGAGGCAGTCTCCCACTGGAGGTGAGCAGGGATTGGCTGGGTCCCTGCCTTCCCCACCCTCCATGTGTTGGTACTGATTCTACAGCCTCGGTTTCCCCAGCTCCTCATGGAAGGCGATGGGAGTATGCTCAGCGTGCCCGACCCCTCCTTCCCCTCCCCCCACCCACCGACAGCCCTCCTCTAGCCACCACTCCGAGGTCCCCAAGGCCCGAGGTATAATTGAGCTCCAGCCTTTAGTTAAAGACCAGGGCCAGTAGGTAGCTGATTTTCCATCCTCGGGTGGACGCTTGACAGGTTTCCGTATTGGGGACTAGGGAGGGCAGGGAAAGGAGGGGGACTGACTGATAATTAAAGCATACGGAGGGCCCCAGTCTGGTCCTCTTGGTCCAAGGGGGCCCTCCCCGGTGAAGGCCTGGTCAGCGGGCAGGTGTACTCCTGGCCCCCTGGAAGGTAGACAGGTTTGTGCTGATGCTGGGGTGGGGCAGTGGGTGGGAGGGGTCCGTGATTAATTGCTTGGTCAGAAGGATCCCAGTGCCCAGCTGTGGGCTGAATTACCATCCAAGAAAATGTCTCTCTCTCCTTTCCCGTGGAGAGAGGCAGCAACTTGGTGTCTCCATCTGCCTGGGTCTCTCCACTCCCCGCATCCCAGGGAACCATGGAGGGATCCACAGAAATGTTGCCCATATCAAGAGAAAGAGGGGAAACAATGTTTTCATTTATCTGCACCCTGTGTGTGTGCACGGGCCCCCACATCCCCCCCCCCCCCGTCCCTACCGAAGCCAGATGAATATTTTAACACCAGAGCATTTTGTTCAAGCCCAGAGCACACGCTTCCTGGCACGGCCAGAGGATGACCTGAAAACCTGAATATTTCAGGAACAAAAGGTCCTTGGGTCTGCTTCCCTGAGCAGGGCCTCATCCAGGGTTATTTGAAGGCCACCTGGTTGGAGGTGGGAGGCAGCGGGAGGGTTTCTGCCGCCTCTCCTCCATCCCAGGGATGCATGCAGGCAGTGGGAGCCCCTGCCCGGCTCCTTGGCACCAGGCAGCCGTGGAGGAGCCACAGGACCCCACGAGGCCTCAGCCTCCAGCCGTGCACCAGGCAGAGAGGAGAGAGAAAGTGAGGGGAAGCTGTGGGGTGGGGGGGAGGTGGAAAAACAAGAGAAACAAACTCTATTTTCTGCTCGTGTGTGTCGGGAGGGCTCCCGCGGCCCCACAGTCGCGAGGAGTGAAGCAATTTCAGACAGGGATGAGTGTCTGTTTTTCCCTGGAGCAGAGACTAAAAACCCCCAAGGCCTGTCATTTCTTTTGCCTTCATATCCTGTTCTGGAAAGTGCGGTGGCGAGGAGGTGCAGGAAATGAAGACGACCCTTAGCAAGTGGGAGAGGCACTTCCCTAGCCTGAACCGGCAAGGTGGGCAGGCCTGTGGGGCTGCAGGTAGGGCTGAGGGGCACCTCTGGGAGACGGAGAGGACCTTGTCCCTGGAGGGGGTCCTGGGTGGGCCGCCACTGCCCACAAAGATCCCGAATCCTGTCCTGTCTCTCATGATATCACAGGCACCTGGCATGTCTTCTCAGTCAACTGGCTCATCAGAGAACAGGGATTGTATGTCTCTTCTCTGTACCAACCCCGCAGCCACCACCCCATTCTGGACTTAGCAAATGCTTGGGATGTACTTGAGTAATTGACTAGTAGTGAAGTACATTCAATACAGAATATCTGTAATAAAGAAGATATATATATATAGTGTTTGCTCTGTGCTGGACCTTGTGAATCAAGTCATTTGTTTTTATGTGCATATTGCTGATGAAAGTATTAGGTGTGGAGAAGAGGTTGACTTGCCCAAGGTCACATGGCTCTGAAGGGCAGAAGCAGGACTTGAATTCAGGGCTCAGACTCTAATAGTCAGGCGTGTGGCCAGTAGACTGTGGTCTCTGGGATTCTCTAGCAGGACTAGAGATGGGCAGAGGTCTGTCTACTTAAAGGTTAACCATGGGCAAGGGGGTTGCCATGGCCCAATTCCCTTTCCCAGTGCTTAATGGGCTACTGAGGCCCCACGGCTAAGACAGAGGACCTGTCCCTGGTGAATGTATGGGGGTGGCACGAGGGACTGCTTTTTTATTGGTAGTAAGTTTAGTTGCATTTGGGCGAATATTAAGTGGACTCCACTTAGTCGGGGCTCGGCGTGACTGGGGTGCCCGGCCCAGCCCAGCTTCTGGTCTTGCCTGCGTGTCCCCCACCCCCATCGCGAGCCCGCCGGGAACGATTCGCTGCCTCAGACAGCAGTGCTTTCTCATCCACCAGCCAGGTGCCTGGGGACAGGTGCCACTTGTGTGCATGTTCCCGCCCGGCCTGTCTCGGTAGGTAGTAGGTGCTCAGTGGAGGAGCGGGGATAAGATGAGGGCCGACAGAATTGGCCTGGTTCTGGCGATTTCCTCCAGAGAGCCAGGCAGCTGCGGCTTCTTGTTCCAAGGCTGGGAGTAGAGTTTGAGAACAGGGCAGGGGGAGAATATTGGCCCCTGAAAGAGTCCCTCCGTCTCCCTCCTGGGAGTTGGGGTGATGCTAGGAGGGCCAGGAGAGAACCAGGGCGGCCCACCTGCGACACAGCTATGGGGCGGGGGCGGGGGTGGGGACTCTTTCAGGCCTCACCAGGCCTCACCTGTCGCTCGGTTCCCGCTGTGCCGCAGTTGGCCTCGCCTTCTCCAGGCCCTGCTTCCTCCAGCCTCGCTCCTCCTCGTGTGGCCTGGTGACCGACAACGTCTGGTCACCTAGGACTGAGCTGGAAATACAGAGACCCAGGGCTCCCCCCGTCCTGCCCAACCAGAATCTGCATTTTATAAAGAGCTTTGGCGTGCCCTGGCCAGGATGGCTCAGTGGCTAGAGCGTCAGCCCTGGGACTGAAGGGTCTCAGGTTAGATTCCCGATCAAGGACATGTACCTGGGTTGCAGGTTCAATCCCCAGTCTTTCCTGGGACATGTGCGGGAGGCAACCAATTGATGTGTCTCTCTCACATCGATGTTTGTTTCTCTCTCTCCACCCCTCTTCCTCCCTTCTACTCTTTAAAAATCAATGGAAAAAATATCCTCAGTTGAGGATTAACCAAAAACATAAATGAAATGAAATGAAATGAAGTGAAGTGAAGTGAAGTGAAGTGAAGTGAAAAAATAAAAAGAGCCCAGGCAGTTCATCTCTCTGTCGAGTTTGTGACGAACTGGCCTAGAAGACAACTCAGCCAGGGCAGATACCAGGGAAGGTAGGATAGCACCTCTGCTGCAAACACAGCTGCCTGGCATCCCATCCCAGTGCCACCAACACCTGGGGCGTGTGCCTGTCCTGGCTTCGGTGTCCTCCTGGATAAAGTGGGATTGTAGGAACAGTCGGGCCCCACCGGCTTGGGCTGCTGAACAGGATTAGATGTGATAACGTGTAACGTATGTTCGTCCTTAGCATACAGTACAGGCATGGTGAGCTCCGAGTGCGTGGGGTGCCAGCAGCTTCCAGAGGGGAGCGAAGGGGCAGAAACAGTGCGATTTCTGAAGCTAGTTTTGCGCTGGGCTTGTTGGTGGGGCTTAACTCAGAAGCTAACTACCAGCTAGGACTCCCTGTAGAATTATTACGTGGAGTAGCAGGGAAACGGGAGCCAGAGTTAATGTTGGTGGTAGTGATTTTTTTTTTAATTAAAAAAAAAAAGTGTTAAAAGCAAGTAAAACCCCTGGTGATTGCAAATGAATTGCCTGAGTTCTCTTAGCAGATGCACCTTTTTGAGTGATGACTGTTTGCGGGAATGGGCGGCTGTTCCTTTCATAAGGAGGGAGCGTCGGGCCCCAAGATGGCCCCAGGCTGAGGCTCCTGGTCCCCGTGCCCCTCGAGGGGAAGCCACAGCCTCGTGGGGTGGGAGGAGGCACTCCATGGGCAGGGCCGGGCATCTGGGCCTCCTGGCAGCTTAAATGCCTCCGATTAGCAAGTCGGGCGGGAAGAGGTGCTAAAAAGAATCCTTCCCGCCTCCTCCCCTGGCATGTTTTGAAGGGAGTTCAGTTATGAGACTATTAAAATGTTATTTTGATAATTAAGCCCACAGCTGTTCGGAGGGCGGCAGGGGCAGGCGGCGCAGGCGGCGGGAGGCTCCGAGAGAGAGCAAGCAGGCGGGCGGCGTGTGGTGGAGGGCGGGCGGGCACAGGGCCGGGCCGGGGCAGGGGTGGCTGGAGGGCCGAGGACCACCCTGCGCGCCTTGTCTGAGGTTGCCTCTGGGCGACTGGCGGGGACAGTGGCTCTAGGAGGCCCCTGTGTGGATCAGGGTGACCTGTCCCCCACATGAGGACATTTACCAGGTTTGGGCACAAACTATCAGAGAAGTAACGGACAGTGACAGCAATGCCTAGATGGGTGCTTCTCAAAGTGGGGTCCAATGGCGAATGTCTTCCTCCCCTGCTGGACCCACCAGGACTGGGGCTTTGCATACAGCAGGCTCCTGATAGTTTTTGAATGAATGAACAGAAATGATACATAGTAGGTACTTAGTAAATATCTATTGGGTGAACACATGGAAGGTGCATCCTAGGTGCCTTGCCTATGTTTGTTGAGCAAACGACCAAATGAGGGAATAGGGAAGGATGCTCTGTGCCACCTTAGAAAAGGGGCCCCTCTAGACCAGAGACTGTCCATCATCTCCTCAGTCCTCCTGCTCTCACCCCATCAATTCTGGGGGCTCTGCCTGGGCAGGCCTCTGACCCCCCTGCCCGCCTCCCCACCCAGCACTCATGCCCAGGAGCTGTGTCGGGTGGAGACAGCCACCCTGGAAGCTGCTGCTGCCAGTTGTACAGGGGATGGTGGGGGTGGCCTTCTGGTGAGAAGCAGGAGGGAGCCGCCCTGTTCTCCCGCTCCTGTGGTCACAGCCTTCGCACCTGTAGAATCCTTCCAACTCTGCAGCCATCCGGTCCAGCCCTGGTCTGGGATCATCTTCTAGAACATGTTTTCCTCCTCAATCAGTACACTCCCCAAAGAGGCCCAACTCACAAAGTATTATCTATAACATCAAATGTGCTGTCTGAATTCAGTTCAGTGATCTGGTTGCGGAGAGTTTGTGGTAATTAAGCGTAATGTCTTAGAGCAGATTGGACAACTATTCCGCTCTCCAATAATAGACACCTCTCTTGATTCCGAGAGATGGGAGGAGAGGGAGGGAGGGAGGGAGGGAGGGAGGGAGGGAGGGAGGGAGGGAGGGGGAAAGAGGGATGGAGGGAGAGAGAGAGATTAAACAGCTAAACAGTCCACTCAGCATGATTTACTGGAACCAATTCAGGCTTTGATTTCCTTCTCTGTTGTGCTCTGTGACCACAGTGAAGTCTCTTAACCTCTCTGAGCCTCAGCTTTCTGATCTATAAAACGGAATAATCATACCATCTCACAGGACTGCTGTGGGGATTAAACAAGATCGTGAATGAAGGGCACAGTGCCCAGCACGCAGTGGCCCTTCATTGATAGTGATAGTGAGGCTCAGCATGGCACGGAGGTACATCGAGTTTGGGTGGTTTGTGTTCCCTTGGTCAGAGCCAGATTAGAAGTGTTTTCCCACTACAGCAGGGCCTGCAGTGCATCTCAGGATTGTGTCCTTCCTTCCCAAGATATCCGTCAGGTCCTGGGGGTAGGGTGGAGGGGCCCTCTGATTTATTTCACGTCTTTATCACGCACAGCCCCTCGCTCAGGGCAGCCAGGGGGGAGGGGTAGCTGGCACAGATCCTGGCCTGCCTCTCGCAGCTCTGCGTCCCTTGCTGCGTCGATGCCCTCCTCTGTGAGATGGGGTGGTAAGAGTTACTGCAGGCCTCCTAGGAGTAAATGGATTTAATAAATGGCAAGCGCTTGAACAGTGCCTCACACAGCAAGGTCCCATCCATGGCAGTTTTTGTTACTCATTTATTTCACTTTTCAGTTCACAATGGCCCATGTAAGCTGCCAGTCATTTCCTGAGGCTGGGGACACTCACAGCCACACCACCAAGCAGGTAGGTGCCTTCTGTGTGTCCCAGAAGACCCAGGGGGTGCTTAACACCCATTTTTCAGGATTGTTTCAGCGAGCTCGCTGCTACTTGCATCTTCCAGGTGAAGAAAATTAGGCTCTTCATGTCACCTAGCTGAGGCCATATGGGGAGCGAGGAAGTTGTAGGGCTGGGAATTGTACCCAAGCCTATGGGACTCTAAGGCTGCTCTCTTTTCACTTCACTTGCCACGTCACCGCTCAGAAAGATGCACCTTGCAGACCCACCCTTCCTGGGCCTCTGCTCTGTGCCAACCACCTCCATATCTGCGGTCTCACTGGGTCGTCCCCAGGTTGTGGAATGTCACTGTCATGATACTGAGCAGCCTGACCCTCAGCACCCCCTTCTCCAGGGAGGCCGTAAAAGGCTTATTCAGGACTGGCTCACACTCCTCCAAAGATGAGAAACTGGTTAGGAGGCTGTTGTCTTATGGCCTGGAAGAGATGGTGGCCTGAAGGCGGACAGCAGTGGGTGACTCTGGAGAGCTCTCGATTGCTCATCAGTGGTGTGCACAGCAAGTGCTGGGGAGCTTATGGAGGGAGCTGTGTCTTTGGAGGGATGTGTTCCGGGAAAACTTCCTAGTTCCTGGAGGATCTGACTCCGAAGGAAAGGAGCCTTTTCAGACAGGAGGACATGGGGAACAGAGATTTGGAGGTGGGAAGCCTTGTGACCAGCTGTGGGGACTACAGGAGGAGGTTGTGACAAGGTCCCTGCCTTTGGGGAGCTTCCTGTGTGTTTTAGGACAACAGGCCTGTGGCCCCTAGTAGCTTAAGTACAGTGACAATCCAATACCCACTATTGCACAGAGTTGGGTAAGCTGTAAATTGTGGTGCTCAGGAGAGTCTGCCAGGGACAGGAGTAGATGGGGTGTGACTGGGAGCCCTCATTGGACCCAAAAGACCTGCCTGAGCAGGGGACATTTGTCATTCATTCATGCATTTGTTCAGACTGTCACCATACTCAATACTGTAGGGCAGAAGAGCAGAGGGAGGGAGACAGACAGATGGACAGTAAGGGACAAATCCCTCCCTGGAGGAACCAAAGGTTTACAAGGAGCACAGTTGTCAGGCCTTTTTGAGTTGCAAGAGCCAGGACCCTGCCTCAAACTGGCTTAAGGAACCAAAGGAATGGGTTCACTGGACCGAAACAGGAAGTTCGCAAGGCCTAGGTGGGCCCACCATCAGGATGGGACCTCCCCAGGTGGGAAAAATAGTCACCGTCCCTCCTGGCTCATCCCATTAGCTCGGCAACCTCAGGGGGAGAGTTTTTTTATCCCAATTCCAAGATGGTCTTTGATTGGCCAGGCCTGGGTCATATGTTCATCCTGAACCAATCACTTTATCCAGAAGCATGGAGTACACTGATTGGCCAGGCCTGGGTCCCACACTCACCTAGGGCATGGGAGGGCGGGGTCAACCCTCTGGTGGAGCTTCCCCATGGGACATCGGGGTAGTTTTTCCAGAAGAGGGGAGGAGAGAAACCAGCCAGCAGAACTAAAGCCAAGTTCACTTCAGGGGGAGGAAAGGCCAGCTTTCCTTGTGGGACATGAGACAGTGAGGTCAGAATCTGGCCACCTGCAGAGGAGTGGGTCCACGGCAAGAAGGGTCTTTGGGCCAAGAAATGATGAATTCAGGTGGAGGCCACATGGACAAAGGCCCTCTCCAGCTTCCTAACATCCCCTGAGCTTGGTTTTCTGGTGTCTGGACTGGATGCCCACCCTTTGCACCCTCCCCAGCTGTCCCTGTTGAGAACATTCTGGGATGGGAATGGGAGCTTTTGCTGCAGGCCAGCGGTGGCCTGACTCCTGCTGGGCCCCATGAACGGCAGTGGAGACGGCGGGCCTTGTTTTCCTTTGAACCCTCCCGGCGTCAGTCTAGCCTGGCACTGTCTGGGCAGTGCGTGGTGTTTTCTGGGAGAAGCCCAGAGCTCACCCCTGTTCCCACTTTGTGGAATGATTTGTCAGCATCACAGGGGATTGTCTGGGACATTTGTACCTCACTTTCGTCACCAGAGGGATCCAGGTTGGGTTGGGAAATGAAAAGATCAGCAAATGCCATCTGAGGTCACATCAAAGCCAGTCACAATCAGATGAGCTGGCTCATCGGCTTCCCAGGTGTGGAAGTTCGGGTTGTCAGAGGCTGTGGCCCTGGTCCCAGCCCTGCTTTGACTTGTTGTCGGTCTTGGGCAAGTCTGTCGTCATCCTGTTCCTCAGTTTCCTCATTTGTCCACACAGGTACATGAACACTTTCCAAAGGCTGTAAGTGTGCACGTGAGTGATGTCATCAACTTTGGCACTAGTCCTTTCTGTCCCTAGGGCCTTGGAAACACCCATGGGATTTCCCAGTGAGCTCTTTCCCCTCGCCCTTCCCCTTGTTGCACGTGGCCCTCAGTTTAGGGCTCACACCTCTCTCTGTGGGGAGAGTCGGGGAGATCTGGAGACTGGCTGCTCCTCTCCAGGCTGCCTCCCCCTCGGTTCCCCGCTTTCCCTGCCCTCTGGGGTGGAGCTTGGCCGCTGCCACCCCCCCCCAATGCTGGCCGCTGAGCCATTAGCCTCACGTCTCACTGGCTGTGCATCAGCACAGTAATCATTTTCAGATTTACAAGCATTAAATATTTTAATTTAATGCCTTGGCTCTCTTGTAATTCATGCACTTAATTATATGATAATTACTCAAATGAAAGAGGTACAGCTGCTGCCGTATCAGTTCTGAGGGAAGACTGGGTTTTGACTTGGACTGATTTGGGGAGGTGTGTCCCCCCCAGCCCTCCTCCCCTCCCTTCTCTGGGCTGTGTAGTCTGTAACATGCCCCTTCCCCAAGCAGTGTGGAGGCTGGGCCTGGGGGCTGGGTAAGCTACACCCATCTGCTCCAGGAACAGGGTGTGGGGCCTGCCCTGGCTGGGTGACCCCGGCTCCTCTGGGTGCTGCTATGCAGACAGAGACCTGATGGCTGAAGAGTGGGAAGAGAGGGGTCTTGGGCCCTCCTTGGGCGGTGGAGAGGAAGGTCCCTCTCTAGGCCTACTCAAAGAGCCCAGGAGGCTGTGAGCGCTGCCTGGGTCTCCAAAGCCGGTGGAGAAGCCAGGGAGCCTGTCTCCTTAGTGACGGGTGTCTCCTCCGAGCATCTCCACGGAAAGTGGAGAGAGGCTGGGCCCCCGCCCACTGACCACCAAGGGGCTTGCTGAGACAGGTTGTGAGGGCTGGCTAGGTGGATGGGGCTTACTGCTGAGAGCACCTTCCTTGTCACCCTGCCCCTCCCATCTGCCCTGGCCCCTCCTCCCTCCCCTCCTCTCCTTTCTCCACCCTTCCCCTTTTCTTTTTCTATTTTCCTCCCTTTTTTTATCTTTCCCTATTGGCATTTAAAATTGTGTTTAATGCCCCAAAGTGCTGTTTTTTTGTAAAAACTGACTTCTCATATTTGGCAAGTATTGCAGCTCCTGCTCCCCCACTAGGTCTGCGGAGCCCCTGCTGGGTCTGATGCTGCCTAGCAGGTGACCAGAGACCCTTTACAGTTGGTGGCACCAGCAGATTGGGGGGTCAGGTGGTGTTGCCTTGGGCCAGGCCCTCCTTGGGACTGGAGGTGGCAGCCCTGGGGGTGCTGAGCCTGCTTCCTTGGTAGAAAAGCCATCTTCTCACCAAGAATCCAACTGAGAGTCAGTTAGAGGGGTCTGTGCTCCTCCCACAGCTCTGGAGAAGTTGAGAAAATCAGAATGCCAATAGTGAGTTCAGGCTCCTGAAAGTTTCTGGGTTTTCGGGTGGGGCCCTCCAGGTGCCTGGGACAGTGTCGCCAGGCTGGGCCTGCACACCGAGCGTGTGGCGGCCGGGAGAGCGGGCGGCCGCTCTGCAGAAGTGCACGTTCGCACTGGGAAGGGCTGTGCGCCGTGCGCCGTATGCAGACAATTTCAGCTCGCTTACAGCAGCTGCGGCGCCGTGCTGCTAGATTAAAAGCAGCAACCGGCCCCAGAATGAAGTGTGTTAGAGCGCCTGCTGGGCCGAGCTGGGGAGAGGCCCGCACAGCTGTCATCTAGGCCAAGTTTCCAGCCGAAACCTCAAGAACGGGTGGAACTTGGAGGAAAGTTAGCTTTGTAAGTGAGGCGGCAGAGTGTTCACCAGAGGAGGGGCGAGGGGCCGGAGGAATGCTGGCGGTTTAGGAGACACGGGGAGGTGGTGACTGGTGGGGTGTCCCTCCTGGACCAGGAACTTTGTACAGACCTGTGGCTCCCAGGGCCAGGAACAAAGAGGCTGCTGCCACGTGGCCCATGGCAGGCACAGCTCCCAGCCTCTGCCTTGCTCCCGACAGCTGGCTTGGGAGTTGGGTGAATGAGAAGGACATCCAGGTGTTTCCATATTATGCCCCAAGAGCCCCATTGCTCAGGGCCACTGTACCATGCCCAGGGATCCCTGGCTAAAATGACAGGGTGGCTTTTGGATTTGGGAGCTGCACAGATTCCCTTACCCAGGAAAAATCCTCTCATGAGTCACGTGCTTCCTCTGACCTCGGCTTTCTCCTGGCTGCAGCACCGAGGCCCCAGCCTTTTCACTTTGATTTTGAATCTTTTAAGGGATATCTTCTCCTCTTGTGATAAAAATAGCTTTGGCAGAGGTCTGGCTCTGGCCCTTGAGGCTGGGGAGGGGGTCTGTCCGTTGTCACAGATGCCACTTATCATCTAGATACATGATTCTTAGAAAAATCGGATGCCAAGGGAGAAAACTGAGTTCCTTTCCTTCCTTCCTTCCTTCCTTCCTTCCTTCCTTCCTTCCTTCCTTCCTTCCTTCCTTCCTTCCTTCCTTCCTTCCTTCCTTCCTCCCTCCCTCCCTCCCTCCCTCCCTCCCTCCCTCCCTCCCTCCCTCCCTCCCTCCCTCCCTTCTTTTTTTATATGTCCTTATTTTGCAAAAAGCAAAATGCTTCTCACTAAAAGGGCCAGATGAGTCTTTACCCAGCCCCCAAAAAGGAATAAATGCAACTAACTGTTACTACGAGTATGATTATAAATAGCGCCGTAGCTGCTCCTAATTGCAGTTGCGTATGTGGTGCGTCATAGTGAATTCACTCGTTTACCACATGCTCACTGAGTCCGCGTTTGGGCAGCCCATCAGCTTTCATGCGGGGGGGTGGCTCCTGTAAATATCAGGTGCACTTGTTCACTGAGGCAGCACAAACCCAGGCCAGGAACCCGCTGGGAAATGCTGCTGGTGTCACACCCACCGGGATACTCTGACGTTGGGAAGAGGTCTGGCTTCCCAGACCACCATGGCCATGCACTCCTTCTGCCCATCAGATGGCGAGGTGTGAGCTCAGCTTGCCACTACTGTGACTTGAGTGTCCTGAGCAGATGTGGAGATGGTGGCTTCTTTCCTGATGTGTAGTCAGGTCTCAGGTGTTTGCCTGGATTCCTGAGCTGGCCTCACTGGTAGGATGGTTGGGTCCTGGCTGCAGGCTGGGGCGAGACGGGTGTAGGCAGATGCCATTGGCTTCGTGCACCCTGGCCCAAGGCTATAGGTGGGAGCTGTTTAGACAGGTGTAGAGCCAAGGACCCAGCTCTGGGAGGCAGAACCCCTACCTCTGAGTCCCGGCTGTTTCTCTTCCTGGCTGCATGTACCCAATGAATGTGAGCAATTAAGTCAAATTCCTCTTCAATCTCCAATAGTTTGACAAAACTCTTGGAACCTCAAGTCAACAAGTGAGGCCCCAGAATCCATTCACAGGTCTCTTCCACAGATGCTCAGCTTTCCTTGAATACCTCCCATTGATGGGGAGCTCACTCCAGGCTGCCATTATAATCATAAACAGTTTTCTTGGACCCAGTTTCCAAACTCTCCTTTTTTGTCAGTTCTCACCTGATAGGGAGACTTTCCTGGCTTCCTTCCTCAGTGTAGAGGTCCAAGAAGAGTGGAGAGCTGCTGCCATTGGGTGCTTACCAGGTGCAGATGCTGTGCCAAGCACAGCACATACCTTACCTCCTCCATCCTCCTGAGTCCTGCGGCTGGTGGTATTTTGCCTCCTTTTTACGGATGCGGAAATAGAGGTCAGGGGGTTGAGTCGTTGAAGGGTCACATGGATCTCGGTGGGCTGGCTGGGACTGAGACCACATCTGTCTGATGTTAAAACTCGTGACCTTAATCACCGCCCTTTCTAATCGAGCTTTGATCGCTTTCCTTGCTTTCTCCCCTCTCAAGCTCAGCTGAGCCCCTTTTCCCACAGTGAGTCTTCCCAGCAATGTTCTAGTTGCACGATCGGGGCATGTGCAGGGCCGTTACCTTTAGCGGGGTGTTAGGTAGTCAATTTCTCGCAGCACCATTGAGCTGGTAGGGTAACTTCTGTCTGCAGGAGACAGAAACCACTCACCAAAGTTGTATAGTCTCTTAAATGAATAAAAGTACTAATCTGATAAACTGGTTATTGTAATTTATCCACATAAAGCAGAGCATGTGCCTGATTTGCCAACTGGGACTCAGACCAGTAGAAAATAGCCCACAATTACCAGGGGCTCAGCAAGCAGGGCTGCTGCAACCCTGCGGTCTTCAAATTAGGAGAAAGAATGAATGCAGCCAGAACACATCCATTTTCAGCAAGTGCTGCATGGATTATTAAATTTATTATCAATAAAATTATTCATTTGTACCCTATACCGCACTTAATGCACCTGAAGTGAGAAATTAGAAGTGTGTTTAATTCTGGCGATGGAAGAAAATTCCTGTGCAGCAAATTTGCAGTAATAGGAGAAAGTTAATGCCCGGCAAAAACGAATCAATTTAGCTATTGCTATTATATTCTGGGAGAACAGGTTGTTTTTTCTTTTTTATTATAAAAGCATCCAGAGTCACTTGGATCCCTGGCTCCAGTATTGCTTTCAAAGAAAATTTAAAAGGGAAGTTATGAATTAGGGGGAACATGCAAATGTGAGTAATGTGTACATGTAATGTCTCTCTATACATGTATATGTGTATATCTATCTATAAAATATGTATATATATCTCCACATCTCCATCCGTCCATCCATACACACACAGAGTCATGTGATGTGCTGGTAAATATTTAACGACCAGCTGTCTGCAAAAAAAAAAATTCTGATTTGTAGTGTTTGCCAATTTCTGTGGTGTAAATACTCCCACCTCTGATTTTGAGCTCCCACTATGACTTCACTGAATATGGGCCTAAGAAAAGAAGCATATCACATTGGCTCCTGCAAACCACTATTTTATATACATACATATACGTATAATATCTATGGTTTAAGGAGAAAAAAGAAAGGAGATGTCAATTTCATCCATCAGTTAAAGCCCTGAGTATCATCTGTGCATTTTTCCCAAGTGTCCACCTCCTTTGGTGAATTTGCCGTGTATTTTATGCACATAAAGAGCAGGCCTCCTCCCCTGGAAACATGGTGACTTTATCTTCATTAAATTCCAAATGCAAATGGTGAAAGCTAGGAGGGAAAGAGAAGGTGAGGAGGAGGCAGGATGGGCTTGGCTTCTCGGCATCAGCAACGCTGGCGCGTCTTCAGCGCACAGTGGACTTGCCTCGGTTTTTATCCAGCCATTGTTCATTTTTACACCGCGTTTGCACACTGTGGCGCGTCTGGGGAATTTCAGCAGTTGGAATATACATGAAAAGAGTTCTGCTCCACTTTCATAAGGTCCCTGGATGGCTCGGACGAGGCCCCGAGGCCCCATGGTAGAGCCAGCGCCACATTCATATTCCTCGCCATCACCACACCGGCGGCTGCGCGCGCCCAGACCAAACGAGAACTTGACAGTAAGCCTTTTGATTTTGTGGGGAAACCTCTGTCACGCTGCGAGAGGGAAGGGAATATAGCCCAAACTGGACTTCATACTGTGGCAAGCTTGAAATCCCAGCCCAACCGCCGAGCCGGCTGATTGGAATCGTCGGAAGCTGTGTCCAGGAATTCGGCTACAAGAACTTGGCTCACAGCAACTTCTGCCTTTTTGAAAGAAAAATTGTCAACTGGGAGAGCCACTTGAGGCATGGGTTTAATCTGTCCAGGCAGTAATGGTGCACGGACGTGATTGGCCAGGTTTTCCCAAAATGTTTAGAGCTCCTGCCTACGTGGGGACTCGAATGGGGGGGTGAGAGGCGGGCTTAACGGCTCCCGGTGACAGCCGTCATCCCTGTCACCACAATGGCACTTGTCACCGGCTCCAACGCTATTGCTATTTTGCTAATCACCAGCCTGCTGCTTGTGCAGGAGCAGAGTTGGAGGTACAAACAAAGCCACCCAGAGCATGTGCTCTGCTTGGTACCTGGTCCCAGGTACTGGGACGAGGTGCTGTTTTTCTGGGGACACCTTTCACCCTGGCAAAGTCACCATGACATTTAGGGGGCCAAAGGCCAAAGAGAGACTAACATTGAAGTCATGGATGTACTCGTGATAAAGCCATAAGCAGCCTCATTCTCTCTGTTGGGGGAATGTCTGCGGGTTCACTTAACTGGGAGGGGGGTACCTTGATTTCACTCATCTTTGTTTGAAGATGTCAGGGAATGAAGGGCCCTGCTGTGACATACCCATGACATTCAGGATCTCTGGTGTCATTGCCCAGCAGCGTCCTGATGATTCTTATGCAGACAGGGGACCTTGGTTCAGATGCACAAATGATGGGGCTGGACAAAGGCCAGCAGAGCCAGGGGTCATGACGTGCCCCCATGGAAGACACAGTGTGCCAGCCGCTTTTGACTTGATGCCGACGCGAAGTCCTGGTCTTTTAAGTGGGGGAAGGAGTGTGCTCCTGGGAGGGAGACACGTCGGCAGCGCTGAGCTGTGCTTGGGCTGGTGCAGTTTCTGCGCAGATCAGGCCTGAAGTGGAAGTTTCTGGGGGCTTCCCGGTAAGGTGGGGTCGGAGGCTCCCTGGCCACCTGACCCTGGCCTGATGCTCATGCCCCACTGTACCTCACCACCAAGGACGCCTTTGCTTTGCTTTGCATCTCCTTGTTTCGGGTGCTCTGCTCTGCCCGCTGATCCCTCAGCGCAGGGGCTGCCTCCCCACCTGGACTAGCTTTCTCAGGTCCTGACAGAGTGGCCGCAAGTCCCCGTGCGCTGAGTGGGGAAGCACACCGCAGCAGGGCGGCTGCCGGGGACGGAGCCCTGGCCGGGGCCCTTTTGTGTAGCGAGGCTGCAGTGAGGACAGTTGACCCCGCTGGCCTGTTTCCCCACCTGCGAGACAGAAAGCACCCACCCAGACACACCTGCCTCTCAGAGAGGCACTTAGGAGCTGAGGGCCACGGGGTGATGGAGGGTGCGCTCAGACCGCAGAATTACGCATCCTGGGGGCACCTCTGCTGGGAGTGGGTTTTTTGAGGCACCTTAGGAGCTTAGGACTTGGCCCCACCTTGGATAGTCCTCACCTTAGACAGTCTCCACCTTGGACAGCCCCCACCTCTGAGACCCACGGTCATGACAGCCGTTGCTAGGCCTCGCCGAGTGGGTCCCCCTTCCTCACTCCCAGGTACACCTTGGTGCTTCCCGATGCCAAGATGATTTAGGGAAGGGCAGGAACCTAGAAATTTCTCAGCTGGAGAGCGTTGTAAAAATAAACGTCTTCCGTGGGCTGAAAGGTTGTCAGACACACACTGAGCCTAATTGGGTCCTTAAGAGTGCAGTTCCTGCTGGTTTGCATGGAGGATGTGGGGTGTGTGTGTGTGTGTGTGTGTGTGTGTGTGTGTGTGTGAATCCCTGGGGAAAATTGGGCGAATGCTAACTTTGAGATGTGTAGACAAGCACAGGTGCCTGAACCTGTTGGCAGGTCCACTCTCCAGCCAAGGGCATGGTGTCCCCTTAGCCACTTCTGGGCCCACTCCTCTTACCCTGGATCACCCGAGTTGGGAAGTGACCAGGACCGTTTTTTTGTGCCACGGGACTTTCTCCCTCAGAGTGAACATCACAGCACTAGTTCAAAAGGCTAGTGTCTGGGTCCAAGAGCAGCTGAAGTGCTTCCCATATAATAACTAATTTAAATCACCCCTTCACACTGGCAGAGTCTGTGAGGGCCACAGGCTGGTCGCTGTGACTTTGCCCACGATTGCAGGTCCCCGCAAGCTCCATCCCCGAGCCCAGGTTATGATTTCAAAAACAGCCTTTGCTTATGTTTTACTGAAGGCAAAACTGGTTAAAGACCCTCGCCCCGCAGAGTGACACTGTACCTCTGGTTGGTCCCAGTGACCCATTCGCTTCTTTGTGACAGATGCACATCTGTCCCCTCTCTGGGCTGTTCCCCCTTTGAGAATTGGCCCCTCTGGAGCCCTGCCTGCCCTGCTTTGGGGTCCCTGGTTCCCAGCCACAGGTCCTTCCCTGAAGTCTAGCTTCTAACACTTGATTTAATTGCAAGGGAGGCCCCGACCTCTCTGGGAGTGATGAGAGCTGAAACTGGGGAGACTTCAGGACGGAACCTTCCCCTCCTGGCCCTTCTTGAACCCCACACGGTGGGTGAGGAGGAGCCCTCCTGATCCCCATGCGCCCTTCCTGGTGGCTGAGCATCTGCATCTTGGTGAATCTGGTGCTGGGCCTTTGAAAGGAGCAGGTGCCTCCCACCGAGCCCCCGGCTGATGACTATCCCAGTCCCTCATCAGGTCCAACCTCTGGCGCTGCCACCCTTGGCCACCAAGCACCTGCGTGCCCACTGCCAGGCCATGGGGTCAGGGGTCAGAGCCCTGCCCGGGCACACCTGCCCCAGTCCCCAGTTCCTCCTTTTGGTTCTACCCAGCCTGCAGCTCTCTCTACTGTCATCCATTGTTTGTTCAGCTAAGACAGGCAACCCCAGGAGGGGGAGCAGGCTCTGGGCTGTGGTGTCTGGCCCCGTCCCTCCTGCCAGGGGCTTATTTGTATGCAGAAGGGATTAGTTGGAATTTACTGTGGCCTCATCCTGGGGAGCTACTAGCGCCCTAGGAATACTCTCCGAAGGCAGCGTGCAGTTGGTAAGATTAGAACAGGCCCTTCTGCCGCCACGCACGCCCTGGTCACTCTCCAGGCCGCCAGCATCGAAACAATTTTCATTTATAACCCTTTTGATCATCCAGCCTCAAAGAGGGCCCGCCCTCTGTGACAGCGGGCACCAAAATGGCCCCAATTATTCCGAAGAGGAGGGAGCAGCTGAAAACAGTCAGATGTGAGAGACAGGGCACTGGATCTGGGCTCACAGCTTTTCCCCCTGCCTTCTCCCACCAATATTTTTACAGCTGTTGACATATATTGAGTTACATGTGCCTGGGCTAGATCCCCGCGGTACTGTTTCAAAGATCTGTTCACCGTAAAGTGTGCTGTTCGGGAGTAAATGACGGACTTCAAGAAAGCACAGTAGTTTAAATGTTCCTATAAATACAGGAGCTAAGACATTTTAATTATAATTTTTGAGTTATACAGTGTTCTGTAAGTACACCAGGCATTTACAAAAGAATTTGTGTTGAGCTCCAAGACACTGTGCTCTCTTGTGGATAAAGCGGTAACTGCAGGTGGCTGGTTCAGCAGCCCCAGTGGCCGGACTCCTGTTTACCTGTGGCCAAGAGGGAAAGAGGGGTGTGGAGTCCTTGGAAGTCAAACCTTGAGACGTCAGGATCAATTGCACACATATTTATTGAGCCCTTCTATGTGCAGAGTACTGAGCTGAGGCTTGTGGGGGCCTCAGAGTTGATGGGGTGAAATCTCCACTCTCAGGTATACAGTCCAGTGGGGAATCACAGCCAGAACCCCTAGAACAGAAAGAGGCGCCTGGGACACTGAGGGAAGGGCGTCTGACTCTCTAAGGGAAGGAGAGGGCTTGAGAAAAGAGGGGACACTTCAGCTTCGTCTTAAAGAGTAAGAAGAGCACCAGGGAATATTTGGAAATGAACCAAACCCAAGTCAGTCTTTAGCTTGATAGCAAATCTGAGCAAGCTGAGTTGACTGCCCTGCTTCTGTGCATGGCTTGTCTTCTCCCTAATGCCCTTTAAGTCCCCCACCCCCCACAACTGGAAATCCAGGCATTGGATTAAGGGGAGGAGCAGACCTGGACTGATGCATGACTGTTATCCATCTGACGTCAGCACATACACGATTCATTCACCCTTCCCACCATCCATCCCCAACCCATCTATCCATCCATTCCTCCCCCTATCATCCATCCATCCGTCACTCATCTTTGTACCCATTCATCATCCAGCCAGCCAGCCAGCCAGCCATCACTCATCTATGTACCCATTCATCATCCATCCATCCATCCATCCCTCATCTATGTACCCATTCATCATCCATCCATCCATCCATCCATCCATCACTCATCTATGTACCCATTCATCATCCATCCATCCATCCATCCATCCATCACTCATCTATGTACCATTCATCATCCATCCATCACTCATCTATGTACCCATTCATCATCCATCCAGCCATCCAGCCATCCATCACTCATCTATGTACCCATTCATCATCCATCCATCCATCCATCCATCCATCCATCCATCCATCCATCCATCACTTATCTATGTACCCATTCATCATCCATCCATCCATCCATCCATTCATCCATCACTCATCTATGTACCCATTCATCATCCATCCATCCATCCATCCATCCGTCACTCATCTTTGTACCCATTCATCATCCATCCATCCATCCATCCATCCATCCATCCATCCGTCACTCATCTATGTACCCATTCATCATCCATCCATCCATCCATCCGTCACTCACCTTTGTACCCATTCATCATCCATCCATCCATCCATACGTCACTCACCTTTCTACCCATTCATCATCCATCCATCCATCCATCCGTCACTCATCTTTCTACCCATTCATCATCCATCCATCCATCCATCCATCCATCCGTCACTCATCTTTCTACCCATTCATCATCCTCCCATCCATCCGTGTATCCTTCACTCTCCACCCATTCATGCATTCACCCTTCTATCCATCCGTTCATTCATCTACCCACTCATCATCCATGCAGCCATCTATCCATTCATCTTTCCATCCATCCTTCGTCCATCCATCATTTATCTATCTGCTCATCCATTCATTCATCTATTCATTCATCATCCATCCACCCTCCATTCATTCATTCATTCATCATCCATCATCTATCCATCCATGATCCACTTACATATCTGTCTGTCCATCTACCATCCATCTAAATATTCATCCACTATTTATCCATCTGTCCATCTACCATCTCTCCATCCACCCATCTGTTTATAATCCATAAGACATTATAGTGCTGGAATTAAAAGCATGGGTTCTGTAGTCAGAGTTCTTGAATTCAAGTTGTACCTCCATCGCTTACTAGCGTCATGCCCTTGGAAAAGCTGCTTAACCTGTGTGCTAATCTTTTTCATCTGTAAAGTGAGTGGGAACTAACAAGGGTAAGAAAAGTTTGATGCAAAAATTAAATGAGATACTACATGCACAGTATTTAGCCCAGTGCCTGGCACATAGTGAGTGCTCAGTAAACGTGTGCCAGACACTGTCCCCCATGGCGAGACTGAACTCCTTAGTGCTCCAGGCACAGGCTGGAGAGGTTCCTCCTGGGAACAGAGGCTTCTGTCTCATAGCAAGGGCTGGGATTCCAGCAGGAGGGACCTATGACATGGGCATTAAGGACTATGAAGGAATGGCCAGTGTATTTTGTTTTTAGTGTTGTTTGGGGGGAAAGTTCCTGTTTTTAATGGAGGTTTGTTTGCCCTGTGTCCATGAGGTCGCTTAAAATTTTTCTTAAAATTATTTATGAAATACACATACCAAATACCAAAGAAAACCAAACTCCCTGGTGAGATGTCTGCGATCCCAATTGGAATCCAGACAGAGCCTGTAACTTAAAGATGCCGTGTGGACCACAGAGGCTTGTTACCGCTTACGTTCTAGCTCATTCATTCTGTCTCTGTTCTCTCACATATTCCTTCAACCTTCTCGCATTGAGCGCCAGCTCTATACCACGCGCCGGGCCAGATGCTTTCGCCCTTGATGTCTCATGTGACTTCACGTAAGATTTATATCTCCGAGGGAAACAGACCAAAATCTTGACAACAGTGCAGGTTTCTGTGAAAGGTAGAAACAAGGGTGACCTTTGTCTGTTCTTGAACTTTGTACATTTTCTATAATCACTACTCAATGCTTTCGTATCGTCAGGAAAGCCAGCCAACAACAATCCGGCAAAATCAGTCACCTGCCTGCACAGTGCTTACGGCCAAGCAGAGGAACACCATTTACGATGGCGGAGGTGATGCTACGGGCTTGTACTAATGTACCTGTGATCTCTGAAAACTCGGGGAAACGGGGAGGCAGCACCTTCTGACCGGCTGGCCCTTGGGCGCCTGGGTGCGCCCAGCAGCTGCCTGGCTGATAATTGGCTCTCAGAGCACCCATCCACATCCAGGTTGTTCGGGCAGGACACAGTAGGGAGAGGGTGTTCAGCCAGCCTGTTGGGGGTGTAACAGGGATTAGGGGAGCTCTGTCCTCGGTCACCCATTCGGAGACGTTGAGCGGGCGTGACCATGGAGGCAGGTGTGGAGGGGCGGGTGCGTGCACCAGACACGGCGGGTGCATCGAAGTGGATGCCCCCTTTCCGCTGAGGGCAGTGCTGGGCTGGGCTTCATCTCCTGGGGGGTCTGGGACTGGGGAAGGGAGGAGGCCCGTGGGCAAGGCTCCGTGCTCCTTGTCCACTCATTGGAAACTCAGAGCCAGCATCTGTGGTGACCTGCCCCTGCCCACTCGCAGATGCTGTCAAGATACTCTTTGGCGCTCTCTCAGCCTGGATGTCATTTCCTAAGTGCTCCAAAGTCAGGGATAGGGGAGAGAAGAGGCCATTGTTTTGGGGGTCATGAAGCCCAGAAAAGGACCACGCCCTGGAGGTGTAGGAGTCAGTGGCGGGGTTGGGGGTCCTCCCTGCCCCCAGGGTGGAACTGTGCCTGTCACTGATTTGGTACATGTCTTCAATCCGGTCACATCAATTTGAGGGGAAGGGCTTCAGTTTCCAATCAAGTGGGGAATCTCTCTCTCACTTCCTCTCTTGAGCATCACTCAAGAAAAAAATTATGAAAGCATTTCATAAAATGGGGACCCTTGTACCCAGAAAAGACAGCATTTTGTGAAAAGACTTTTAAAACTACCAGCTAATCTATGAAGTACATTTGAGATTGTAATGCTGTAATACCTGGTATTTGTTATTTTTTATATTTTAATAACTATAATATTGAAACTGCTGTCAATCATGGAGACTCAATATTGTGCCAGACGCTGTGCAGATACCACCTCCAGCCCTCATTACCCACCTATGAGGTAAGGAAAGTGTGATCACTGTCATTTTCCAGACTGGAGACAGGATTTGAACCCAGCTCCTCCCGCCTTCAGAGCCTGTGCCCTTCCTATTGGGTTGTATGCCTCCTAAGCACGTTTGATTTCTTAAAAAAATTAATTTTGACCATCACAACAATCTTGGAAGAAACGTGGAGCCACTATTTTACACCCATTTGATAGCTAGGAATGGACCTGCTGGTGTCCCAGACCCCAGACTTCTTGTCCACTCCCGCTCACTCCAGAAACGCGGGGTCCAGGGTGGAGAGCGTCCAGGAGTGGCCGGGGAGGGTTTCCCTTGCATCACTGTCCCCCCCTGAACGGGTCAGAGGGCCCCCTCGGGTTCCTGGCCTGACCCCACAGGGAGAGTCCGTGGGTGCTGTAGACTAAGCGTCATCACTTGGGACCCCACCATACGGTTTCCACTCTTTCTTCCTACCGTTCTGGAATGTCACCCCGTCCCCTTAGTTTAGCCAGAGACAGAAGTGTGTCCTCTCAAATGCAGACGGATGTACTGCTTTTATAAATTCTTGGGCATCATTATTGATTCTGGGCTGAGGATTTTGAAATCCTATCTCCGAGGCTCCCGAGATTTCCCCGCCGCAGTAATAATGCATTGTCACCCTTAATATCTTCAGTCTCTGACATGATATTCATATCACACTGCCGAGGAGTGGTATCAGCACAGCCTGGGGGGTGGCGGGGCTGCAGTGAGGGCCGCATTGTCCCCTCCCCCTCCCTCCAGCCCGTCGCTCCACCTGAAACCACACCTGGCTCACCCCAGCTGCAGGGGCCTGAAGTAGCCAGTGGGGCTGCTGTGTCCCGGCAGAGCCCAGGCCCTTCCAGGGCTGCGTCTGGGAGAGTCCAGATGCTCGGAGTTTTCTACACAAGCTCCAAATCTAGAGTCTATATCAGATTTCTTGCTTTAAAAAAAATGTTGGCAGCTAATTCCAAAAAAAGAATCTATATTATGTATATTATGCAACCCCCGAAGGAGAACCACAGCTTTGGGTTGAGGGAGGTACCTGCCGAGCCCTGTGTCCCAGCCAGAGCTGGGGCCCCTTCGCTGCTCCACCTTTCCATCCCATTTGTCCAGCCTCAGAATCAGGGGTCGGGGGCCTCTTCCCCCCAGCGCCTGCCCCCTCCCTGACCCCCTCACGCCCCCCGTGCCCCCCCCCCCGCCCCCCGTGGCTGCTCCCCCTTCCAGAGGAGGCAGCCTGGCTGTCCCTCACCGGCCCCGCTCTCGGGGTTCCAGCCGAAACGAGTGCACCCTGTGTGTTTTGAAGCGTGTGCAGGCCTGACCCCACCCCCGGGCCTGGCCATCCTTTGTCCTTGAGCCACCAAGAAGACCGAGCTGCTCGCTTGGCCTCCAGGACCTTCTGGGCAAGTCAGCGAGCGACTGAATAGGGTCCCACCGAGGGATTGTCCTCCTAGTTCTCGGAATTGGCGCTGCTCAGACCATCAAAATGAAAGGCCGTGTCCTCCATTCTGCGCGCGTCTCCCAGTAAGCGGATGTGCGGTGGGGTGGGGGGCGCAGGGGTGCTCTGAGGTGCCGATGGGAAGGGAGTCCTGCCGCTCATCATAGTTACTGACGCTCTGGGGGCTTCTGAGACTTTTGGTGGGAAAGCTGGTGGTTGGACATCTGAACCGAGGTTGTCCAAAATCTGGGACAATTGGAGCAGCCAAGAAACACTGTTTTCTGAGTTGCAAATCATTTTGCCCAAATGTTAGGGAGTTGTGAACAGGAAGGAGGGTGGGGACCGTGCCTCTCACCCATTGTCCCAGGCCAAGGGCCTGCCTTGGAGGACCCACCTGGGAACGGGACAGAGGCGGCCATTCTGGTTGAGACATGACAGCAAGGGAGACCAGGCCCTGGGGAAGATGTGCTGGCTCCACCTGTGGTTATCCTGCCAGTCACCCTGTTGCCTCCTCTCTCTGTCTGTAGCAGGACAGCCAGCTCCCTGAACACCCAGCCTGACCCTAGCGGAGGACACCGTGTCCCAGGCGGTGTGCCCAGCCTGCTCTGCAGATCGCCATCTGACTTCCCAGCCGCTGTGGGGTGCTGGGCTGTGGCCCTCAGAGGGAGACTCCTTGGTCAGCGCCACTCCACTGTGGACAGAACGAGGCGCGAGCAGTTCTGGGGGCCCCGTCTTCACCTCGTCCACACACGGAGCCCTCTCCTGTGCCCCGCTATGGGCAGGGACCTGAAAGGGCCAGGGACCCACCTGGCCCCAGGGGAGTTGGAAGTGGGTACTGGGAAGCCCAGGAAGGGCTTAGTGAGGACATGGACAGCAAGGTCAGGGGGAAGAAGGCTGGAGGCCTGGGCTTCGCTTCTGGTTGGACCACAGACCGAGGCCTTGGCAAAGCGCTTCCCTCTCTGAGCCCCAGCTTTGCTTCTGTAAAACAAGGGAATGGAGCAGCCATTGTTTTCCAGGTTGGAGGCTGCCCGAAGTCAACCTAGACAGCCCCGGCCAACAGAATGCAAAGGAAACAGTGAGCAGAGCAGAGGTGCCGCGGGGCAGAATGGGAGGGAGGGGAGGAACTGCCAGAGTACCTCACGCTTAGTAACGTGCAGTTTCGTGAAAGTTTGTTTTGGTTTTATGTGTGGGAATTAGTGTGGCACTAAGTCGTGGCGCATGTTTTCTTTGCTGTAGGTTGCACTTTGAAACTTTGAAAAGCCCAGGTTAGATGGCCTGCAAACATCCTTCTAAAGCTCATGGTTCATCAGTGCAGTTCCCTCGCTGAGCTGAGCTGATCTTGGGCAAGTGATGCAATCTGACTCAGTGTCCCTATCTGTACAGTGGGAATAACTGAGTGCTCTGCACCAAGGTTGGTCGGAGGATTAGTTAGGGAAGCACGTCAAGGGTTTGGCCCATAGGCACTGCAGGCTGGCTGTTGTTGCTACAGCTGCTCATTGGCTCTGAGATGGAGAGAAAGGGGACATGTGCCAGATCCATCACCTGGTGGGCCTCCCCTGCCGCCTCTGGAGCGGGGAGAGAGAATGGAGTCTCCAAGGCCTAGGGACAGCCACAGGGAGCCACAGCTGATGCTGAGCCCTGCACCGAACCCTGCACCCGCCTGGGGGCGAGGTCTGCCGTCCAGTCTATTGGAGGCTGGGTAAGCCCCTGGCAGGCGGGTCCCTCAGCCTTCTGTGGCCCACAGAACCATCTCTGCTGCATGCCACTCCCCGGGCGGAACTGAGAGCCTTTTGGTTCCAGCAGTGGGAAGCCTGGTTGGCCGTCACTGCCCCAGATCTGTGACCTGTGGCCATCTGAGCATCTCTGTCTTACTGGCCAGTTCGAACTTTTGTGCCTGTGACTCCGTGTAAGGCAGGCGCACCTCTGTGACAATGACTCCTTTTTCTCCTGCCCCTCCCCCTTGCCTTTTCTTAATGATGCAGGTCAGGTCTGTGAAGAAGTGTTAAAATCCAAAAAAATAAAGAGGAAAAGAAACGAACGAAAGCATTGTCAAGGATGCAGGCCAGCGCTGCAGTAAATGGGAAGCCCAGCCTCCTGCAAGGGCAGGAAGGAAAGATGACACCGAGACTTATTTTTGGTCAGGGGAGGGGGTAGCGTGGGGCTGGGGTAGGTGCCAGGACAATGGAGAGGGGACCCTCCCGTGTCTGGGAACTTTCCCGGATCCCGGCCAAGTTTGCCTGGCCCCGAGGAGCAAGGTCACTTCTGGACGCAGCGCAAGGCTGTGTGCGTCCCGAGGCGAGAGGCCTCTTCCCTCCTTTCCCCCGGTCCCCCTGCTCCCTCTCCGCGTGCAGATGGCCACATTTGCAGGTTAACTGGAACAGCTGGAGATGCATTATTAGTTTCCTGCTGCTCCTTCATATTTGCTTGGATTTTTTTTTTTTTAACAGCAACATAATTTACAACTAGCGCGCTGGTGACAGAGCTGGCGTGTTCTAAATCCGAGTCAGATTTATGGAACGCCACTGCTTATCAGTGAATGAAGTCATAATTATTGCTTTGTACCATTAAATAGCATAAATATATAAACTGTTATACAAATTGCAGCCAACGTTTCCTCTGGGGAGCTCTAGACCAAATTTTAATGTCGCGCATTTGTCTGGGATGGCAGTTTCTATGGTATATAATAATGTTGATAAATTTTACTGTAGCAAGTGACATTTTAAAGCATTAATTTCGGTGCTAAAAAAAAATTCCGAAGGATGCCCAGCCCGAGCTGGGAGGTGCCTTGAGCACCAGCCGGGTGAGACCCTGGGTGAGTGGGTTTTTCCTTAAGAGTACAGTGGGGGACACGTGCCACTCCCAGGGCCCTTCTGCACATGAGATTGCCCCCTCCTCCCTCAACTCTCGAAGGAAGGCAGTGGATACATTTTCCATGGCAATGATGATAATTAATTTCAAAAAATTCAAATAGATTCAATTTCTCCCTTAAATTTGAAGTGTGCAAGGGAACGCGGAAGGAGGGCATGGAAAACGCACAATCGGCGGGGAGGGTCCTCGTTGTAACCTCCTTCCCAATTATGTAAATTCTGTGCCGGGTGAAAAAAATCCCCATCCTAATTAGAGATGCGACACCTGGCCTCAGACGCGGTTCAGATGCCAGGCGTGCAGCCGCGTGGCCTCCTAAAGCCATTAGCGTCAGGAGCGATGCTTGCGGAAAGCCCCACAACAGCACCTGGCATTTACCTGGGGTGCTCTTTGGAGAGCCGGGTGGCCCGAAGGAGGGCATCACCCTCTGCCTTCAGAGTGGGCGGGGGAGGGGATGCTCTGGCCGGGTCCACTCGCCACTCTGGAGCTGACCCAGGGAGAGAGAGAGTGTGACTCACTTCTCACCCTCCGAACCCTGAGCCTCGGTGAGCTGGAACATTCTCTGAGAGGCTTTGTTGCCATTGTGAGTTTTCTTCCATACATTCCTGACTCCTGTTTTAAATTCTCTGGGGAGTGTCATTGCTCTTCTGGTGAACGTTGCAGTGGCTGGTGTCATCATCACTAGCACGTGGTAGAATTACAGGACCTGGCCCCTTTATCTTGGGTGGGCTGCAGTGGCTAATTCTGGCCAGAGAGCTGAGTGGAGGTGGCCTGCATCACTGCCAGGCCTGAGCATTGAGCTGCCAGGATGAGACCCTCCAGAGCTGTCCCTCATCCTCGGGTGCGGTGACTACCAGTGCTACAGACAAAGGTGCCCTGCCACCTTAGGAGCCCAAATGGTTTCCACAAGCAGAGCCCCCCTCCCCTACAGCAGACATGAAGTACAAATGAGAAACCTTTGCTGTTTGCAGCCCTTGTGATTTCGGGACTGTTTGTTACTTACTGTTCATTTCTGGTCTGGCTGACTGATACAGATCTCCGTAGTTTCCCCCAAATTTCATGATTTTCCTTCAGGGTGCTGGGAAACTCGATTTTTTTTCCTGGAAAGAATATCAAATAGATACAGATGTGCCCACTATTGGCAGTGAGAAAGCCAAGGCTTAGAGAAGTTATGTGACTTTCCTGAAGTCACACAGATTATAGGCATCAAGCATCCACATCCCCTAGTTACAAATATGCTCGCTCTTCCTTCTTGCTCTGCCTTGGAAAATGAATTTTCTTTAACAAGGGTCACAAGCTCAATGGCCATAAAGGACCAGGCAGGTAAGGGCGGGCCGTTGAGGGTAAGACAGTAGGGACTGGTAGCAACCTCAGGGAATAGTCTGAGAGCGTTACAAATCAGTGTCCCGCCCATAGCCCATCAGCTTCGGCATTTAATTCTGAGCCTCCTAATGACATCTCTAGCTTCCAGAGAAACGTTTCTTTAGCTGCTCCTGGGTACTCACCATGACCGTCTCTCAGATGTCTTGCTCTCAAGTTTAAATCCTGAACTTCCTAATGAAATGCTCACATGCTTATTCTTGATATCCTCCAGCTACCTGACCTGACAGGGACCTTTACAGAGGCCTTTACAGTTAGGACGCAGACTCTCCCTTAACACCTGGGTGCCCTGGGCCCTGAGAGAGCTTGTGAGTTCTCCAATCCCATCGCCTCCTTTCCCTACGCGGACTCTGAGCTCAGAGAGGGACAGCGACTCCCCCAAGCACACACTGCTAGGAGTTTCTTCGGTTAAAGTCACTATTTGGAGGCAGAGGAAGTAACTGTTTGAGTGGATGTGTGTGGAGGGGGTGAAGCGGAAACTTGCCGGCAGGGATAAATAAAAAGGGGACCCCCGTAAACAGTATTAACTTTTTTTTGCTTAGATGACGTTTGCTGTGGACTTGCTACATGCGGGGTGTAGTGCTTGACGGTTAAACACAACCTGAGAGGAGACAGCTGCGTTTGTGGGCACAGTCATGTGAAACATCACGTAGACAGCTTTGTGGTCACGCGTGCGTCTGTTTCCAATACCGGGCTCTGTGCTTTGCACAGAACAGAAATTAAGTATTGGACTTAACTGCCTGTATGCCTCGACTGCCAATGGCCATAATTAACAATGGGGAGGAGATTAGTGCAGCCTGGGGGTAAGAGCAGAGCTCTGTGGCTGGGATGCCTGGGCTCTGCCACTGCCCTTTACCCCCTGGAGAGATGGCATGAGCCCGTCCAGGTGGGAAGTGTTCAGCACGATGCCTGGCACACTGTACTTGGTCAGTGTTAATAGTTATCAGCCCTCCCGCCCTATCTCAGAGCTGGGGCTGGGCCCGTGTCTGCAGATTTGCTTGGGAGGCAGGAGGACTGCCCCTCGGCACAGGTACATCCATTCTGCCCACTCCCCATGTGCCATGGAAAATAATTTTGCACCCCAAACTGCAAAATAGCCATTTCAAGCAGCAGTGCCTGCTCTGGCTGCTTTGAGAGCCGTGCAGCAGGGGCTCTGCGGCAGCCGCGGTTGCTTTCCTCGCCGGGCGGAGGCAGGGAGTGGGCAGAGAGGCAGCCGCCCAGGCTGGTGCGTGGTGGGCAGGGTGGGAATGATGCTCATGTGGTTTGCAGGCTCTGAGCAGGTCTGTGAGCTGCTGCGGGTCTGTCGGAGCCAGGGCCCAGGCTTACACACATGAGACCCCGGGGTACTGAGCTGGCCCTTGTCAAGCCTGCCTGGCTCCCCCTCTTCTGTCAGCATTGGGCAGGGAAAGTGCCCTGGATGAGGCCACTGGGGCCCACTTCTGTTGTCGCCCATTACCATCAGTGTCCCTGTCTGAAGCGGTGCCTCCGCCCAGCTTCCTTGCAGGGCTGTGAGAGGTGCGGGTGTGAGAGTGTTCTGTAGAAGCCACGGGGAAGGGTCATTGTGGCTCCCGACCAGCACCCAGAGACAGTGCAGCAGGTGCGAGCTGTGTTTCTGTGCTGGGCCAGCCACGGCGGTGAGCCCTGCGACCTTGGGCTAATAGCTGAGCTTCATTCAGTGTCAACTTGCTCATCCATAAATGGGAATGAAAATGGCACCGGCCCTGTAGCATCGCTGGCGTGATTAGTGACTGACTATGGAAGGCTGCCGTGGCTTCAGTTTTCATGTTATTTGCACTAGTTTTTTTTAGAAGCGCTTACTTGCTGGAAGCAGGAAACGCTGTGAGGTCAGGGCCCCGCCATCCTCTTCGCCTGCCTGTCGTCGGCACCTAGTGCTGTACTCTGCCCTGGGGCGCTCGGTTAATATCTGTAGAATGGAAGGAGAATGGGATCCCCCTGAGATTGTTTCTTGTATATCTGGCTCCCCCCAGACTAGGAGCCCCACAAAGGCAGAGGTGCCCATTCCTGGGGCCACACAGGTGGCACCTGGCCCAGGGAGCAAACCTGCTCCCAAGCCTTTGCCCCAGAGAGAACCCTCCTCCAGAACAAATCAACATGCTCCTGCAAGGTCACCTCCTCCAGGAAGCCATTCGTCATTCACTCATTCACTGAGCAGGTATCTACTGTGCACCCACTGTGCAGCAGACACCTGCAAAAGTGCTCCTCACCTCTCCAGAAGGCATTCTTCCCTTTTGGTGTTGCCCTGACCCCCATCCTAAATGTTTATTCATCCCTCCTAAGGAGCTGATCCTTCCTGCCTGCTGTTATGTATACACCTGGCTATTTTCCCTCTCTGAGTAGACGAGAGGTTTTAACAACTTTACTGAAGCCTGGCCAGCGTGGCTCAGTGGTTGAGTGTTGACCTGCGAACCAGGAGGTCACGGTTCAATTTCCCATCAGGGCAAATGCCTGGGTTGTGGGCTTGATTCCCAGTAGGGGGCGTACAGGAGGCATCCAATTAGTGACTCTCATCATTCATGTTTCTGTCTCTCTCTCCCTCTCCCATCCTCTCTCTGAAATCAATAAAAACTTATTTAAAAAAAACCAAAACTTTATTGAGGTATGACATACATCTGGAAAAATGCACAGATCAGAAATGCGCGGCTTGATGAGTTTTCAGAAATGCACACATCCAGACCACGGAGGCAGAACTGACGGCCCCAGAGCTCCCGCACGCCCCTGCCTGTCCTGTCTCCCTCAAGGGCAAGTACTGCCCTCCCATCAGGACCGCAGAGTGGTTTTGTCCCTGGAGGCGATTTAAAGGTGGGCAAAGGGTCTCATTCCTCCCCATCTCCTGGACTGCCCTGCATAATACCTAGCATTTGTGAATAAATGGGTGGGATGGGTGGATGGATAAGAATAATGATGGTGTTAATTTAATAACGGCTGGCAGTGCTTGCATCCTATCAACCTGTTCTAATCAGTGTCTTGCCCGCTGCCTTGCCTGGCCCTACTGAGATTCAGAGAGGTCAGCTGCTTGCCCAAGGTCAGCCAGGCAGAGAATGGCGGTCGCTATGATCCAGGCCTGTCCAGCCCGGGTGTGGAGCTGGCACTCTGAACCCAGCTTCCTGCTGGTTACAGCCCTGGGCAGTCCTTCCTCCGCTGGGCCAGCTGGACCCGGTCTCAGCAGGCGACCGAGCTAAGCTGTCCTTGGCGGGCGAGCTGCCGGTTCCTCGCCGCCCCCGGCCACCCGCCGGTGCCCTGTTCCTCCCAGGCTGCACTGGGCCTTCTGTGTGCCTCTCCAAAGGACAGGGCATATTTCTTCCCAACCCTCGGAAGACCCAGCCTGCACTGGAGGGCTTCATCATTATGCAAATTAGCTGGATTGGATCTGCTCCCGCGGAGGACTCGGGGGGCACCAGAAGGACGGATCGCGCCTCAGATTAGGCCCTGGATGGTGGGGGAGGGGAGGAGGGTGGGCATGGAGATGGGGCTGGTGCCAGTGATTTGCCACCCCTGGGGAGGCTGCTGGGCCTGGGAAGCTGGGGACAGGTGCTGGGGGGAGCCGGCTCGGGCTCCCAGCATGGCTGCCGAGGACGGGACCGAAGAAAGACAGTTTTTGGATTCACTCTTTGTGTATTGAGCCCTTTTATGATTCATCAGTAAGTAAATATCAGCTGAGGGGTGATTTGTTTCTAACAAGCTTATAAAATACTGGCGTCGTTTGGGCTTATTGGAGTGCTGATTATAAACACTCCCCCATGCCCACTCCTCTGTCAAATTAGCATCCAAAATACAAATATTGGGTCTTCACATCACTTCCTACTGTCTCTTCGGAAGCTAGCGGGATGGCAAGGGGTGGTAATAGGACCCCAGCCTTGGACGGGGAGCGTTTAGATCTCAGAGACTCGAGGGGTGGAGGGGCAGCCCCTTGCTGGGCCCTCCGAGGGTTGGGGCTCCAGGCCCTGGGAGCCCAGCTGCTCTCCTGCCTCACTCCTTGCCAAGCCTCCTCTGACCCAGCTCCTCCGGCCCCCAGAGCCTGTCATCTTCAATCTCACGCGGGGCGAGGATCTGGGCAGGCGGCATCTGGCCTGGGAGCCTTTGGAGCTGCCGCCTGCCCCTGGGGCCGGGCCCAGCTTTGACCCAAGCCGAGGCAGGGTTGCTAAGGACGTCTGAGGGGTTGTGGGGCTGCCACACACCAGCCTCCCCTCCTCTCTGCCCATCTCCCCACCCCTCCTGGCTTCTGGCTTTGTGGCCATGAGTCATATCAGGTGTGCCCCCTTCTCTGCGGGGTACCAGCCTGAACATCAGCTCCCATGTTGCCGGATGCCCTGCATGGGGAATGGAGGGTGACGCACACCTTTCCAGAGCACCCTCCCAGCCCTGTGCGAGAGCTTCGCTGGCCAGAGCCCAGTGGGGGCACCCCACGCTCCACACATGCCAGTGTATCTCATCAACTCTGTCCCCATCTTACCGACTGGGGCACAGAGTGGCAGAAGCCTCATGGCAGAAGTCTAGGCTCTGCCATGTCACACAGTGGCAGAGCCTAGACTTGAAATGTGGCAGAAGATGGCACTGGGTCTAGGTAAATCACCCCATGGAGGCGGGGACCCGGTGGGGACCAGCGGCAGTGGGGAGCTGAGTGAGGCGTTGTGCTGCTGCTTGAAGCCTCCCATGGGAAGGGCCGCAGAGCAGGGCCTGAGCGGGGCCGAGCCGAGCTCTGGCCAGCCACCTCGCCTTACAGATGGGGACACCAAGCCAGAGAGGGGACACTGTCATTGCCTCCATTGTCTTAATCATTAACCAATGGATTAAAAATTTTAATGAAAAAGCTTTTATTTTATTATGAAAGCTATCCTTGCTTATTGCAGAAAAACTAGAAAATACAGCCAAGCAAGAATAAGAAAAACATATTCTTTCATCCAGAGAGGACTCTTTGACCCCCTTGGCGTGTGTTTTATGGGAATTTTGTCAAAAAGCACACACACAAATGTAATTACACTCCCCCCCCCCCCCTTTTAAACCCAAATAGGATTGTATTGAGTACCTGGTTTTGTTTATTTCCACTTATCTGTGTGTAAGGGTGTAAGGTGGGAGAAGGCTACGATAAAGCATTTGCCTCTGGCCCGCAGGGCTGGGGACGGGCTAAATACTGCTTGTCTTTAGAGAGGCCCCTTCCTTCAAGTACTCGTTGAGTGCCCACCGTGTGTTGGGCACTTTCCCAGGCTGTGGGGGAGAGTGAGTGGGCAGCTCTGCACATGCAGAGGCAGGAAGGATAGTTCTTGGTGCAGAGGGCAGAGTCCCCTCGGGACTGTAGATGAGGGTGGGTGGGCTGGACGTGTTCCTGCGAGGTGAATGCATGAGTGTTGTTGGCTGGAAGCACAGAGGCCATTCCTGGGGAGGGCTTAGCCCGCGGGAGGCGTGGAGGCGATCTCTGTCCTGAGCTGGGCAGAAGGCCACCTGGACCCCCACCTTCACTTCATGCTGGCCCCTGGCCCCACCAACAGGTGTATGGGATTCCTGCTTTTCTCAGATCTGGGCAAGGAGGAGGGAGCCGTCCAGATGGAGGCCGGGACAGGGCCGGGCAGTGCCCCTGTCCAGAGGAGTCATGGAGACAAAACTCACGGCACTGTTGAGAATCTGGCTTCTGGATTTTAGCTCATTGTTGGGGTCAGGCCCTCGTGTGTTCAGCATGAGGTGAAGGCAGAGAAATCATTTGACTTGGGGTTTCTCCCCAGAATCTGAGGTTAGCATTGTGGGTGGGGTTGGGGACTGCAGCCTTTATTGTGATGGGTGGTTCTGTATTGAGAAACTCCTTTAATTTGTGGGCCCTCAAAGTGGGTTGTGGAGGGGCGTGTGTGTGTGTGTGTGTGTGTGTGTGTGCTTGCACACGCATCTCCTGATCATATTCAGCGGGGAGGGAGGTGTCATCTTACCAGACCAAGTCCCTCAGTGACAGCAGGAGCCCAGGTCCTCATTGGGCCTCCATCCTTCCGCCCCTTCCAGGGGAATGGCTCCTGCGTCCTGGGCCCTGCATCAGCAAGGCTGTAATGTGTCCTGCAAGGAGGTCCAAGGACTCGGGGACAGGCTATGGTGGGGGGGGTTGTTGGGTGCCCAGCTTCAGCCAGCCCCTCCGTCTGCAGAGGCCTCCAATCATCAGTCTCCCCTAGAGCTTTGTGAAAGGCCTGATTGGGGTGTTTTCAGGGTTTCTGTGTGACTGCATCATTGCACACCGCATGTCCCTTTGCCTCGCCTCCTAGACTCCTCACCCCTAAGCAACTGGGACCACAGACAGTGTCTCGCTGGCCTGCTACCCTAGGGCCCCTCCCGGTGCCTGGCGGTCAGTAGCAGTGATGGTTGTGATGACAACACTGTGGTGGGGCCCAGACTATCTTCACACAGTTCCACAACATAGGGATGTGACATTCCTCATTTTACATGTGGGAACCGTGGTCCAGGGAGGTTGGGCCACTCACCCAGCGCCCCACAGCTGGATGGTGGCAAGAGGGGCATTGGAACCCTGACTCTGAGGGTGTACTCATGTCCACGGGCTGTACCGCTCAGTGTCGTGAGTGAGGAAGCCATGGCCTGTGTCCGGCCTGAGAACAGCATTTTGGTGGGGGTGGGGTCATAGGGCGCACTAGGTCCAACATGTTCGGGGACTCCTCCCAGAGTAGCCTATGTGGGTGTCTGTGGACCCAGAGCCACGTGGCTGAGCTCGTGCGCCTGCACCAGCACTGGGCACGGACCCTGGCCTGAATGCTCCAGGCCGGTCAGAGCCGTGCGGGGTGTGTGGATCTAGCAACTAGCCAGACTGTTAGCGTTTATTGAGACCTCCTGTTAGAAGCACCAGACAAGGAAAAGAGCTGCTTGTTTGTTGCCCTCAGAGAATTTATTACCCAGGATTGTTTGGGTTGCAGGTGACAGACCGCCAAGTTAGCTTAAGCAAAGAGAAGGATTTTTTGAAAGACACATTTTTGTTCACAGAATTACCAATAGCTTTGAGTGCAACTGGAACCAGGGACTCTAATGCTGTGTGGGACTTTCTCTTGGAAAATCGTGGTTGGAAGGATGGAGGCAAAGCCTTGAGAACTGTTTGAATAAAGGTACAGAGTAGGGAATGAGCAAGGAATGAAATCAAAGAGGCCAGCGGGGCAGGCGGGGCTTGCGGGTCAGGAAGCAGGGTGTGGCCAGCTGAGGCCTGGGCTGTGTGGCAGAAGAATGTCGCTTTACACTGGGAGGTAGGGAGCCACTGCAGGTTCTTGAGGGAGTAAAACGATGGCCACATAGACTGAGAGGATTATGCTGTATATGTTGGATGGACGGCAGAGGGAGAGACCAGAGCAGATGAGGTGAGGGGGGCGGGGGTGGAGAGCAAAGGGTGGATTGCCAGGTGTTGGATGTGGTTTTATAAGAAGGTATCTCTGCAGCTGTCTTTTCCAAGAAGAAAAAAGGCAAGACGCCAGCCAGAGCTGTACAGAGGGGCGTTTTCCAGCTATGGTGCGTGGGCCTCGAACTGCTTGCCTCTCATCAGAGCTAATGGCAGCTGTTCTCCCTGAGCGAGCAAGGAGGGTGGAGGGCTGCCTGGGGGTGGCCTCCACCCCCACCCCCAACCTCTCAGCAGTTGGTCTGCCTCCCTGTGCCTTGTGCAGGCTGCCTGTCCCCTCCTCCTCCTGGTGTGGGGCCTCTTTGCTGCCAGCTAACTGCCTCCCTGGGCTAGGAATGGCGGGTGGGGTGGAAACAGACCTCAGGCTTCGGGCCCTGCCAGGCAGGTGAAGGCAGGGCCAAGCATGGACAGAGTTGGCTGTGGGCAGACGCAGCTGACCAGGCCTCCCGGAGGTGGGCTGCAGGGCCTGGAGGTGGCACACCCCCCTTCTGGCCTCTGGGTGCTCTGGGAGCTGACAAATCAGCAATGTTAATGTTAAATGGAGCTTGGGGGCTTAAACAGGCCTGGGAGTCCCAGCCCTGGGTCTGTTGAAGGAAGAAAGAATGCAAGTAGCACTATGCCTGCCCTCAAGGAGGTGATATTTTGGTGGTGGGGGGGGAGGGGGGAGATGGGAGTGGATGAGAGAGCCAAGTTTAACCTAAGAAAATGCCTTGGAAGGCTGTGTGGCTCAGCTTGGCTCTCTCTTGTGGCTTTTCAGAGGAACTGAAGAGAACCTGCTCCCCAGCACAGGCTCCGTGCTCTCATTATTGCTGGAGTCAGGGCACAACTTTAGGATATATCACTGGCTTGAATGTATTCATTTATTCCATGTCCGTTTGAATTTCCAATTTTAGCTGCAACTTTTGTTTTACTTGTGCCACAGCAAAAACCCGGTTCTTTGAGCTGTAGCTGCAGAAGCAGACCGAGGAGACCCACAAACCACTCAGTTGAGCCTTACAGTCCGAGGGCTGAGTTTCCTGCCTTCACGAGCGACAGGGCTGGGCCAGGTTGGAGGTTAGTAGTGCTCTCTCTGGGCCTTGACAGCCGGCAGGCGTCCTCTCTGCTCACATTGTGATGTGCCCAGGGGAGTCGCAGGGAGCTGGACACGGTTGCTCCGTGAGAGGTAGCTCAGTGGCGTGACAAGTGGGCTCTGGACTAGCTAGTAACCCATGGTTATTGATTCGCCTGGCAAACTCTTGGTCCAGAGTTATCCAAGTATTTGAGTTACACCCTTCAGAGAAACTTCATTACTCTTGAGCGAGTCACCTTACTCTTACCTGCCCTGGTCAAAGCGACCACATAATTGCCAGGGTAGAGGTTTAAGTTGACGGGTAGAGTAGGTCACATCTGTGCAGTTTCCCAGGCAGGGCAGCTGCCACCAGTGCTAACAGGCAAAGAGATGAGGCATTCTGCATGGCATTTTGAAACCCACACCGCAAGCCAGTCAACCTTTACTAAGTGCCAACTCTTTGCCACACACGGCTGAGGTCCTGGATCCTGGCATTTAGTGAGACAGACCCCAAGCCCCTGCCCTTGACTTTGTGCCATGATGGAAGCCTCTCCGCTGGGTAGTGGGTAGCACCAGCCACACTGCTGCTGAGCACTGGACACATGGAACCGAATTTTTATTTTATTGAACTAATTAATTTAGATTAAATAGCCACATACAGCTGGTAAGTGTCCTACTGGACAGTGCAGATCTTTCAGTAGGACTCAATCATTATTTTCTAGTCGAGTCACGTATTTTTTGCCCAGGAGTTGCTGAGAGGTGGGGCTGCCCTGGGGCCGGTTAGCATGGTCAGAGCCGAGCACGAGGTGAGGCGCTGTTTCCAGGCCGAACAGTAGGTCTTTTTGCGTTAAGTATTAGTAACAAGGGGGACAGTCCTGTGTCTACCTGGATGGGAAGCATTTGAAAAATGGTGCTACCTGCATTCCATGTGGGTGCCCTGTGTCTGCACATGTGGTCGCTGTCTGGCTTATTGACGCATTGCTGTGGCTCTTTTAGAGACCTGATCTGGGCAGGGGAAAGGACGTCAGCAGCAGAGAAAAGCCCTTATAGTGGAAGCAGGGGGAATCCGTGCGGCCCCGGCAGGGGCGGCGACAGGAAGGGCTTTGCAGGCTGCCTGTCATGTTAATTATATGTTATTAGAAGCCATTAATCTGAGGATTATTAGCACGATGGAGTTTTCATCAGTTGTCTCGTTGTGGAAAACTTGAACCTGAAGATCAGTGATAACCATCGGTAGGCGTTTGGTGTGTTAAGGACGAAGGACGAATAAGCTGCTTGTTTCCCTGAGTGGGTCCCCGGGGCATGTCGCAGAACCTTCATGTTCAGAGGCCCTGGTCTTCTGCAGGTGGGAGGGCGCGGGTGCAAGGCGGCAACGGAACGTCTTCAGTTGGGTGTTTCAAGCCCCCAGAGCCCCAAGTTCAAGAGGTTTGGAGACAAAGAAGCCCTAAAATCTGGAGCACCACAGGAGTTCTCTCTCCTGATTCTTAGCGAAGGCCCAGGAGCCCTGGCTTTACTTGGTGACTCACTCCATTGTCCCCTCTCTCTCTCCATCAGGGAGCTGAGATGGGCCCTCCCGCCTCTCCGTGACGTGTCCAGGGCCTGGTTGGTGACTTCTCTTTTGCCAAAGACAGTTAGTCACCATGTCCTGAATGTCACAAACACCCAGAATGTCAGTTGCCGCAAGAAGTTCGTAAGCAGGGCCCCTGCAAAGGAGGTGCATTTTCTCATTGACCACCCCGGGCTGCTGTCCCCCCAGGGATGGGTTCCCTGGTAGTGAGGGAGCAGTCGGAGCACCAGAAGGACTTCCTTCCCTCCACAGCCCGTCCAGCCGGGCTGCCTGCTCGAGGTGCTTAGAGCACTGGACCTGGCCATGAGGAAGGCCCAGGGCGGGCACATGCCTTCCTCTCAAACCCTGCCTTTGACCTGCATGGAAATCCTACTGAGTTTTAAGAGAATGGGACAAGGAGAGGATACACACACACACACACACACACACACACAATGTGGAACTTTGGGCATGGGAACATCAGAAGGGTGACCAGAAATAGGGAGTTTCCATGAGTCATGATTGGACAAAAGGGTTTAAAATCTGGATCCAAGTTCTGCCTTTGCAGATATGGGGAGTGGTTGGAGATGGAGGAGCATCCAGACGAGGAAAGTGGCAGAGGCATTCGCAGATGGACGTAACCTGGACGGACCTGCCACGTGCAGTGCTGCCTCCAGATTCTTAAGCACCAGCTAGATTCCACTGCCCTGGGAGCTCCCGGGGGCTTGCACACCATTGACAAGACCCTGGCCATGGAGTTTCAGGGTGGAGTCACATCCAGAATCACAGCAACAGAGTCACACTGCCGGTAGCACTGTGATCAGATTTTTCACCTTGCTCTCTCTCACTCCGTTTAATAGCCTCATGAGGAATGACTTTCTCCCCACTTCCCAGACGAGGAGACTGAGGCCTGGAGGGAAAGTGCTCAGCCCAGTGTCACACTCTGAGTCTGGGGTGGAACCAGGAACATCCTCTAGGCTGCTGTTCTCAGTCACGTTTCCCCTCCACTTCTCAGAGGATCTCCTCTTGTTGGGACGGGTGAGCAGAGAGCAGTCAGTTGAGCTGTCCCGTTTGCTGTGATGGGAAATCTCAAGGGGACTTTACCCGGGATCATCCTCAGGCTTAACTGACCCCTAGCTAAGATCCATCTGACAGGGCTCTTGGGAGCAGGTGCTCAGTGGAACCATCTGGAGTCTTCTGATTTGAGTTTCAGAAGAGGGAGCGAGCAGAATACGTGCAACTCAGGACAGCAGCGTCCTGGAGATGGGGCTTGGCCAGATGGCCAGTCTTGCCATGGGAACCCCGGGGCGCATTTGGGAGCGGCTGAACCAGCCAGGCCTGCCCAGGGTGTGGAACCAGGAGTGAGAGCCTGCCATTGTCCCTCCTCTCAGCCTTCCTTCCCCAACCCCATCTCGACACACACTCACACACACTATATGCACAGAGTGAAGCACATCGGCTGGGGAACTCGACTCTGGCAGGGAAAGAGTGATCCCACCCTGGAAGAAAGCCAGGCGGCCTAGTGACTAAGCCAGGCTGAAAGGACTGTCTGAGTACAGGGGGGAGGGGAAACCTCAGGGTCCCACTCCTTGGTGCAGTTTTACTGGGTATTGGATGGCAGGAGGGTCCAGTGCTTCTGGCAAGAATGAATGGAGGGGCAGGGGTGGGGGTGGGTAACCCTTTCTATGGTGAGCCCAACTGCATTGTACTGAGATTGGGGAGTTCAGCTGCCCCTCCCTCCTGCTGTCTGGGGATCTCCTGCAGACCTGCAACATTGGCATCGTGGTTGAAGGGGGTTGTTGGTGGGTACCTGGGTAAATAAGTATAAATAGTTTTCTTTCTGATATGTGACCGGATTATTTTTCAGTTGATTTCAAGCCTTGGCCCCAAGTGGCCCACAGATCAAAAAAAGATAAGGGTCAGTTACAAGGTTGAGCTCATTCTCCGTTGCCATGGCAACTGACCTCAGGCCACCCTCAGAGGACTACACCCAGCTCCCCAGGTGATGTTTTTACTGTCCACACCATCAATCCCAAGCCTTTCAAAATTCAGACTGCCTAATTGTCAGGGCTCTATTTTGAAGAGGCTCTAGTCCCCCCGTGGGGCCCCGTTCAGGCTGCCCGAGCTCATTTGTAAGCCTCTGTGAGATGCAGGGGACCACAGGGGAGCGTGAGATGGGTCCCTCCTGGCCAGCGAGACCTGGAAAGGTGCCCCACAGGGGAGGCGGGAGGGCATAGCCCATCCTCCAGGATTAATTAGGGTAACAGGGGCTCTGTGCTGGGGCATGCCTGACGGCACCCTGGCATTGGTGGTCTGGGGCACCGGGGATGCCCCCCTCAGCGCCACCCTGGAGTCTCCAGCAGCCTCCAAAGACATCCGACGCCATCCATCCCCGTCAGGACAGTGGGAAAGTGTGTCCCACTCTCAGCCGGTTTCTCAGCCTTCTGTCCTGTGGACAGGCAGTGACTGGAGAAAACTTCCATCTCTTGGAGATTCCTGACAGCCCTGTGATGGCTCTGAACACACACCTGCACGACGACAGGGTTCCAGCAGATCAGTGTCCCCAGAGCACTTTATAGAGCTCAGCACCCCTCACTGAGGCCCTTTCTCGCCCTTCGGGCCTGGGTGCAGCCTGAGAGTCTGCATTTCCAGTTGGCTCCTGGGCTCCTGTCTGGGGACGACACCCTGCCTGCCAGGGCGGCAGCTGCTTGGGGGCAGCAGGCTGGGGGGGAGGGGATCCCAAGGTCAGTCCTGGCCCCTGCACACGCTCCCCAGTTCCTGCTGGCCTCTGGTGAAAGACTTCCCCGCAGACCTTGTTTTCTCCTTTGCCCCTTGTAAACTCCAAGCCCAAATGTCACCTCTCCCTCCCCTCAGCTTGCCTGGGTTCATTTCCTGGTGGTGGTTAATGACAAATGAATAGATAAACAGCCTGAACTGGCTGCCCGATAGTATTATCTGCCCTCTTCTCTCTGCCCAAAGGTTTTTGTTCCTTAGAACAAAGGGCTGAGCCCCCCAGCGACCCAGGTCTTCTGCACCTGTTTATGGTTGTTATTTGTTCGAGTGGCATCAGAGGGGTCCTCTCCCAGGGTCCCCTTACCCCTCATTCGCCTGGACGAATGCCCGGCCCCAGGCTCCACCTTCCTTATCTCCATGTCTCCTGTGTGTGCCTGAGCCTGGGTCCTGGACCTCAGGGGTCTTTACCAACCTCGTATTCAGAGTGGGCGTAGGCTCAGCCCCCTGACTGTGGAATTGAAGTGTGGTGACGTTCATTGCCCGAGCTGGTGACAGGGAGGCAGTCCACGTGTTCCTTCCATCCTCAGAAATGCTGTCCCGGGGCCCATGCTGTGGTTGCTGGGACTGCCCACGCTGTCGGGTGGGGCTGCCTTCTCCCCTCACCTGGGGGAGTCCCCAGCCCTTTTGTCACTGGAGCTGGTGCTGGCAAGCAGGCCTGTCCACCTTTCTCACCCCCAGTTTTTGGATGATCCAGGTGACCGAGGAGCAAAGGGTGGCTTGCTGGGTCCCAGGTGGGGGCCCTGCCTCTCCACGCTTCCTTTCCTGGTCTGGCAGGTGAGGGAGACCCTCAACACCTGTGCTCCTGGAGCTGGCCAGAATGCACGCCCTGCGAGTCTGGGGACCACTGGTGTGTGGTGACCAGCATTTACCAGCATCCCTCACCCCATGTCCAGGCATTGTACTAAGTGCTTTACACAGATCATTCATGCCTATTTATTGAGCACCTGCTATGTGCCAGGTACTGTTCTAGGTACAGGTGATGTAGCAGTGAGCAAAATAGCCTTGGTGGAGTGTGTGTGTGTGTGTGTGTGTGAGAGAAAGAGAGAGAGAGAGAATTGGTTATAAAACAATCAACTCTGTAGAACACCAGGGCCTGCAAGCACTATTAAGGAAAGGAAAGGTGGGTGAGGTGAGGTGTGGGAAGGGTGCAGTGTGTGCCATCTCAGCGGGGTGTCTGCAGAGCTCTCTGAGGGTCTTCTGTGATCAGACACTTGAATGAAGTGAGGGGAGGAGGAGATGTCTGGGGGAAGAGCGTCACAGTGAGGGCAGATGTCCTGTGGCAGAGCAGCCAGCTAGCAGGAACATTTGAAGCTCAGAGAGGTTAAGTAACTTACCCAAGTACACACAGCAAGTGAGTGACGGAACCTAACTTTTGTGTCCTTAATTACTGCTCCCTGAAAGGAGGAGGCTAGTTAGGTCCCTGTCAACACAGGTGACAGTCACCTGTTCTCGGCCAGAGGGGGTTATGCATTAATGACACCACTCGCAGGTCAGCTTCCCTTTTCTGGGGTCCCTGCTTAGAGAGGGGCCCGATGAGGCCTGTGGATGTGGCGGTAACGGGTCACTGGGAGCATTAGAGCTCAGAAACAATGCCCTGCCCGCTCCCACCGCAGCCCACCGCCCCTTCCTCCCAGGCAGCAAATTATGGCCTCCGAGTGTGCGCCCAGGACTGCCTTTGACATCAGTGGGGCCCACCTGAGCCTCACCTTCAGGATTCTGATAATCAGCTCTCTCTCCTCCTGGCTTCCCCCAAGACCTGTATGGAAATAAGTATGTGTCTGCCAGGGATCAAATGCTTTCGGAGACAAAAGTCGGTGCCGAGGACATTACAGGGAGCTATCATCTCGGCACGGCGCTGCTCCACAAAGCCCTCGCTCCTCTTTCGGGCTGACACAGTTTCAGCCTGAAAGGTGCCAGCAGGCCGACTTGGTTTTAAGCAAAAGCACATCCTATTATTTTTTTGAGAAATGAAGTGTAAAATTAACACTTATTATTCCTGAGCAGAGTTGAGAGAGAGAGAGGGAGCGAGAGAGACTGTGGGATTTTCATGTTTGCTGGGTTGTTTGTTTGGCAGTTTGGGGTTTTTTTAATTTTATTTTATTTTTTAAAAGTCATAATAAATCAATAGGTTCTTGGTGCCAGCCCCCACTTCGGGGGGCTTGGAGGCAAGATGGGGCGCAGGGAGCTGGTGGCATCTGCATTTCACTTTGCGGATGAGCGGGGCTGCGCGATCCGCTTGAGTTGCGTGCGTGGGCCTCTCAGTGCCCGTCTGTGCTGAAAAGCAAACGGGGTAGGAGGGAGAGGAAACGGTCGTGCCACTTGTCTTAACTCCCAGACTCCTGCCTCCCCGAGGCCGGCTGAGGGGCCCCACCCAGTGCTGTGTGATCTTGGAGAATCCAGGAAAGTTCTTCCCGGGGGTGCTGCTGACTTCAGACCCTGCGAGCTGGTTCAGAATGAGAGGTTGTCAGCAGCAGCAGGGCGGCGGGGACGGCAGAGGCAAGGTCTGTGGCCATCCACGGGCTGGCTCCCTGGGGGACAGGTGCGCAGAGGAGCACCGCCCTCTAACTAGGGCAGCCCGCCATTTTCCTGGGTGGTTTTAGGGGCAGAGATGCCCATAATGGACACCCCTGGGGCACCTCCCACCCCTCCAGTAGGGAGGGTGCCTCCTCCTTCAGAGAGAAGTCTGGCCCGAAGGGGAGCCATGCCCAGGTCTGTGGGACCCCCTCAGGCAACATTCCTTGCACCTCACTTAGACGTTTTGTTGGTTTGATTTTCCCTCTCCTGTCTCCCCAGTTTCAACACTTGGGGGCGAAGGAGGCAAGTTGATCTGATTAGCCCGGACCCGCATCCGCACCAGTCCGCAGCTGCGATTTGCTGAAGTGCGGCGCCTGGCGCGGGAAGCGGCCACGGCGCGGGCTGCCTGACTGTGCGCATATTTATGAACGTGGGTGCGGGGCGTAGCTGCGGCTGTGAATCAGGGGGACCCGCTGATGAATCACCTGGCGCTCGCAGAACGGAAAGGGACTGTCATTCCTGATTTCTCTGATTTATAAGTTGCAGGAGCCTCTTTGTCCTCTCGGTGTTTGTCAGACGGGCACAGCTCCGCTCACAGCCACGTGGATCAAGGCCCCAGGTCGGCGGGGAGCAGTGAACCCTCCTTTGCCACCTCAGCCCTGGCGGGGGGCTCTGGTGGGCAGGGGAGAGGGCCCGCCGGGGGCATCCCTACTCCATGAGTATTTCCCGAGCCCCTCCTGCAGAGCCAGGCGGGACTTGATGTTTCAAGGGCCTGAGGAGAAGACAGCATCTGTGCCCATAGCCTGGTTGCCAGGATCAGAAAGAGTCAGGATATGGTCAGATGAAACCAGGGCAGGCTGCTTGGAGGTGGTGTACAAGTAGGATACACACGGATAGGGAGGCTTCAGAATACCACCCCTCACCCTGCTGGCTGCCATGGTTTCTTCTCTAGAAATGTGGTCTTCCTCTCAAGCAGGGTGAATGCTGAGACTCAGCTTATGTTATAAATGGTCATAGAAACCTCCATACAATTGTCATTTTCACACACCCACTCCTCATTAATGTCCAAGAGGTATCCCCATTCTAATAGGGAGGCCATAGGGAGCTCTCTCATTCATTCATTCACTCATTCATTCATGCATTCACTCATTCATTCCTTGAACCCATACTCTGGGCCAGGCACTGAGAAGCATTGTTTGTGGGGCAGGGGTGCATTGAGGCAGCCCCCCACACTGGAGGCCATCTCTAAGTATGATGACAGTCTCCCCAAGGAAAGCGGAGAACGTGTGTGGGGCCTGTGCAGCGAGCGTGCTGAGCCCACCAGTGTCCCTGAACTTGTCAGTGAATTCCTCCCCCCCCCGCCCCCCCCGGTGTAAATAGAAGAGCTGCCTGAATCTCTGCCGGGTGCATGCAGCCTAGTTGCCAGGGCTCCAGGGGCACGACAAACACCCAGTAGATCCAAGCCAGTGAGCTATGTGGGGCAGGCCCACCTGCACATGAGAGAGTGCATGCGGCTCTGTGGCGGGGTGCCTGGGGGGGCTGCGGGGGGAGGCTGGGCTGGGGGGGATGCCGGCTGTCTCTGCCAGCCCCTGCCAGGGCCTGGGGACCCAGGGACTGGCCAGGAGCCTCAGCCCATCTGTGTTTGTGTCTTGCCACTGGCACAGCCCTCTGCTGCCTCATTCCTGCCTTTGCGGGCAGATCAGAGCACCTGGCGCCTTTGGTGAGGCTGGGTCCCTGGGAAGCCTGAGGGGAGCCCATGTCCTTGCCTGGCCCAGATAATGTTCGTGCTGATACCAGTGGAACTGGCAACACACACTTATTGAGCACTTGCTGTGTGCTGGGGCTGATCAAAACCCCTTGTCTTCTTAATTATTAATGCTATTAACTTACTTAATTCTCACATCAACTATAAGAGGAAGGCTATTGGGGAGGTGGCATTTTTTAATTTAAAAAAATTTTTTTTAATTTTATTTTTTATTGGATTTATTGGGGTGAAATTAGTAATAAAATTTATATAGGTTTCAGGCATACTATTCTATAATACATCATCTGTATATTGTATTGTGTGTTCACCACCCCAAGTCAAGTCTCATTCCATCACCATTTATTCCCCCCCCTTAAAAAGACTATTTTTTGGGAGCAGTTTAAGGTTTGTAATAAAATTGAGAGGAGGAAGCTACAGAGATTTATTTCCCGTATAGCCCCTCCACTCCGCATGCATAGCCACCCCCGTTATCAGCATCATTCACCAGAGTGGTAATTTTTGTTTTTCACAAAGAGGAATCTACATTGACATTATAATCACCCAAATTCCATATTCTGCCTTGGGGTTGTACATTCTACAGGTTTAGACACATGTAATGACATGTACTCGCCATGATAGTATACAGAACAGTTTTACTACCCTAAAAACCCTTCGTGCTCAGCTACTAACCCGTGCCTCCCCCAACCAGCAACCATTGATCCTCTGGCTCCATAATTTTGCTCTTTCCAGAGTGTCGTGGAGTAAGAATCACAGTGTGTAGCCTTTTCTCACCAGTTTCTTTCATTTAGTCATATGCATATAAGGTTCTTCCGTGTGTTTTCATGGCTTGAGAGCTCACTTTTTTCAGCGCTGCATAATATTCCATTGCTGGATGCTGCACAGTTTATTTATCTACCACCTACTAAAGGACATCGCAATTGCTTCCAGAGTCTGGCAATTATGAATAAGCTTGCTGTAAACATCTGCAGGTTTTTGTGTGGACATATGTTTTCGGCTCATTTGGGTAAACACCAAGGAGCGTGGTTGCTGGATCGTATGGTACAGGTGTGTTTAGTTTTGTAAGAAGCCGCCAAGCTGCCTTCCAGCGCGGCTGCACCAAGTTGTACTCCACTCGGTGGAAAGAGTTCCCGTGGCTCCCATCCCCCCACTCAGTGTTCTGGATTGTGGTCATTCTCATAGACGTGCATTGGTGAGGAAGGCTGTTCATGAGTGTTTTAAAAAGGAGGAAACTGAGGCACAGAGAGGTTATCTAACTTGCCCAAGATCACACAGTAAGTGGCAGAGCTGGGTTCCATCCCTGGCTGATGTGACATTTAAGCCAGTGTGATTCTCTGCTACCCTCTACTGACCACTGGGTCACACTGGTCAGAAGACCCCTGGGCCACCCCGTCCCAGGTGCCACCCCCTTCCATCCTCTCACAGCCCTGTGCGGGAGGGACTCAGGTGGCCCTCATTCACTAGTGTGAACTGACGGTTTGGAGAAGCCAGGATTTGAGCTATGCCCTGCTGAGTCTGGGTGGGGCCTGAGACCTCACCTCTCAACGCAGACATGATGAGGGTGCTCAGGGCACGCTCTCCTCCCCGGGAGCCTTTGACTGAACGTTTGGAGTCACAGCAGCTCCCAGGTGAGGAGATGGAGCTGCTTTCTGATCTGGAAGCAGGACAGGGTGTCTGCCCATTGTCTGTGAGCCACTGGGTAGGCCATCTGTTAAAATATAAGAAGAGCATTTTATTGTTTTTTGCGATATCTTGCAGTGGCTGCCCATCCCTCTGAGAGTAAAATCCCTAGCCCTCCAGTGGCTGAAAAGCCCTTTGCGGTGTGCATCCATGTGCTCCTTTTGACATCACCCCGACCCTGACCAAGCCCAGCAGCTCCAGGCCCTCTGCGCCCTTGCTGTCTTCAAGCTGGCCCAGCGTGAGCTCACCCCAGGGCCTTTGCTCTGATGCTCACCTGGAGAGCTCCCCATGTTCTTACATACTTCCTAATGCTGTTATGTGTTAATCGTCTTTGTTTATTATCTGTTTTCCTCACCACTAGAATGGGGGAAAGTGTATTATCTGCTTTGTCCCCCCTGCCCCCCAGAATCCCCAGCTCAAAGTGCCTAGCACATAGTACATGCTCAGTAAGTATTCTATTGCATGTTTTAAAGTCCTGGTCGGACACCCTCCTCCATGCAGACCCCTTCCTTGGGCCCTCTCCATGTAACACGATCTTGGGGTCAGGCTCTTGGAGGTGGCCTGCACAACTTGTCACTGGACCAGAGGGAGAAATCACAGCAAATGATGCTTTCAAGGGCCAGCTATTTGGGGCCGGCCTCTGGAGTCTGTAAACCTAGGGGTGGCTGGACCATCCGAGGCTGGGAGGGGCCTGGGGTGGGGCTGGCCTGGGTGTATGGGGCGCGGCTGCCGCCAGGGCGTGTTGTCAGGTCACCGATGGTCTGTTTCCTTGCAGAGGAAGGCATCAACCACGAGTGCAAGCTGTGCAACCAGATGTTCGACTCCCCGGCCAAGCTGCTCTGTCACCTCATCGAGCACAGCTTCGAGGGCATGGGCGGCACCTTCAAGTGCCCTGTGTGCTTCACAGGTAAGGCGCCCAGCGCGGAGCACATGGAGAGAGGGAAGGGACCCTGGCCTGACCCTTGAATCACTGGACCTCAGCATATGCTCCTGGGCTCCTGGGGAGGCCCTGAGGGACCCCCAGCCCCACTGCCCTGCAGACCTGACCCGTGTCCCCACCCTATGCTCTCTGGCCTTTCCCCAGAGACAGGTGAGGTGACTCCCTCTCCTGGGCCTCTCCTCACCCCTGAACTCAGATGTTGGGGTCCTTCCTGGCCTAGCCTTCCCCTCCATTTTGGTGCTATGGGCTCCAGGCTTGCCTCTATAAGCCTTGAGCTCTGTCCGGCACCCTTGGGCTCTCCCTTTACACGCCCCCTGGCTCCCCCTCCTCCCTGGCCCAGCCCAACCCATGTTCATTCCATGCTCTGGGCTGAAGGGGTCTGGGGCTGTTCTGCTGGCCAAGCCCCAGGCCTCCAGACTGGCTGCCGGCCCAGGCAAGTGGCTGTCCCAGCCCAAGACCAGTCTCGGGGGCTTTGCCGGCCCCCTCCTGCTGCCCAGATGGCAGCCGGTGTGCGCAGGGGAGCCTGGCCTTCCCCTGCCTCCCCCGACATCTGCTGTCTGCCAGGCAGGAATCCCACCCTGGGGAGGGTGCCTGGTGGGAGGGGATCTCTGAAGTGCTCACCTCCCAGACACACAGCTGCTTTAGGGCCGCCTCCTGTGTGTGCCCAGCACCTGGGCTCCTGACACCGGGAAGCCGGGGCTGCAACCTGCTCCATGACAGGCCTGGGGAAGGGACTGTGCTGTGGGGACGTCCCACACACTCACACCCTCAGGGTCTGCCTCCCCTCTATCTCAGGAGCCCCCACCCATCTGTTACCATCACACTCTTTGGGTTGGGAGGCGCTGCTCTGAAGGGCCCCAGCTGCTGGGTCTGCTGGTTCAGGACATGGGGCCCCTGTGTGGGGATCTGGGTACACTGACAGCACCTTAACAAGCAGGACAGTCCATGTTTATTGAGCACCTTCTTGTACCAGGCACTGTGCTAAGCTTGTTTAACTCAAATCTCAGCTCCACCACCTGCCAGCAGTGGGGCCTAGAACATATCATTGAATATCCCCAGTGCCTCAGTTTTCCCGTCTATAAAATGGGGATAACAGCAGTACCCGCCTTACGGGCCTGTGCTGTAGGCAAGGAGCCCACTTGTGGAAGGCACCTGGCGGATTGTGGCATTCATTGGGCTGATTATGTACCAGGCCATCTTTTAAGAATTTTTCAAGTTAACCTATGTGATCCATCCAGACACCCAATGAGCTATATACTTTAAAGTTCCCCATTTTTTAGTTGAGGACCTAGAGCCCAGCAAGGTTAAGTACCTTGCCCAAGGTTACACAGCCCGTAAGTGGCAGAGCTCAGCTTCCCTCGCTTGAGCCCCCTCTGCTCCCAGCAGCCCATAGTTTGGCTGGCTGTGTCCATGCCAGGCGATGCCTCCTTGTGTGAGGCGCAGGGCCCCTCTCCAGGTGTCTGGGCTGGTGTCGCCAAGCCCTGTGCTGACGCTGTGTCCGTGTCCATGTCTGTGTCCAGTCTTTGTCCAGGCCAACAAGCTGCAGCAACACATCTTCGCGGTGCATGGGCAGGAGGACAAGATCTACGACTGCTCGCAGTGCCCACAGAAGTTCTTCTTCCAGACCGAGCTGCAGGTCAGTGCCCTCGGCTGTGGCGCACACCCCTCAGGTGCCCCACTGGCACTGAGGTCTCAGGGTGCAGCCAGGATGGTGAGGTCTTGTACTCAGCACACCCCAACTGGAAAAGCACCAGGCGGCCGGACTTGGCTTGTGGGTGTGGAGCCGGCGGTCGTCCTCCTGGCTGGCTGGCGTGTGGGGTGGCCTCCGGCCTCCGCTCTCCCCGCGTGTTCAGGAGAGCTGGAGTGGAGCAGCTGAGCCTGGGGCAGGAGTCAGGGGCCTGTTTGTGGTGTTTCTGTGACAGGTCCCTCCCTTCTTGGGGGTCCTATTTCCCCACCGATGTTATAAAATGATGAGGGACTGAGCTCGGGATCTGTGGCCGGCGGCCTGTGTGGCTTATATAGCTGAGTCCTGGGACAGTGTGTAGCCAGGACCTGGGGTTGGGGTTTTGGGGCCTCCACCTGTGCCCAGGAAGGCCAGAAAAGTGAAGGCCATGGATGCCGGTTTGGGCCCCGACTCTGAAGAAGGGATGCCTGCCATGGGTCCCGAGACATGCCCGTCAGCTGGGGCTCAGTGGTCTTGACCAGCTCCTCAGATTCCCACCCAGGGCCTGCTGCAGCGGAGAGGGCCCTTATGAAGGAAAGGGGCTGTGGGGCCTCCCTCGGCACCTGCAGCCGCTCCCCTCGCTCCCCATGGGGCCCCTCCCACCTGTGGCTGCATCCTGAGGGCCAAGCTCTGTGTCCAGGAAAAGCCACCTTGTCACCCACTGGTTTTTGCAAGAAATTCTTGTGACACTGGAGAGGTCACTTGCCCACCCAGAAACACCACACACGCACACGGAAGAGTCACGTACCCTGCACGTGGGCCACAGCCTCCCCCCCACACACACAGTTCCACATGCGGTTCCTGCACACACTACACGCAGAAACAGCACTTTTGAAAGTGACACAACTCACAAAGAATGCCACTCACACAGAAGAACACCACACCCTGCAGAGAAGTGGCACACGGCGTCCACAGAAATGCCCACGGACACACACTGACACACCATGTGCTGAGAACACCCGGTTTTCCATCGGGATCCAGGTGCGGTTTGCTGCGTAACAAACACCCTCCCGGTCTGCGTCTTCCAGTGACCCAACCGTGGTGCTCGTGTTCCTATCCAGGCAGGTGGCCAGAGGGACTCCTTGGTGACCCAGCCCAGGGAAGTCCATCCCCTGTCACGTTGCCTGGTCACCGAGGTAGGGAGGAGAGGAAGGTGGGGTATCGCCATGGGCTCTAAGCTTCTGGGAAATGACACCCATGTCCGTGTCTCAACTAGAGCAGGTCACATCGCCATGCCCAGTTTCAAGGGGGAAGGTCATCCCGCCCTGTGCCTAGAAGAAGGGGAGAGCTGGCTTTTGTCAACATCCCACTGGCCCGCAGGGTGCGCCTGCCCGTGAGGAAACCCGCCCACAGCCCGCACACCCATGCTGGCCCTGCGCTCCGCAGTCCGCCCTTCCTGCCGAGGCCGGGCCACCACAACCAGAGCAGAGTCAGAGACTGCCTGGGGCCAGCGTGGTGTCCCTCTTGGGGCTGAAGGGGAACAGCTGTGTGGCCTGTTGTAGGGCAGGTCCCTCTCCCTGCGCTGCAGCTGTCCACAGAACCAGGCCTGGGCCGTCCTGCCTGTGCGGTTGGTGGCAGCCGCTGCCCAGAGGAAATGAGAACAGCCCGTGGAGGGCCCAGGTAGTCACCGTCTGGCAGTCAGGTCCCGCTCCCACTAGCTGGCCTCTGGCCTGGAAGAGCGCCTGGGTGGCTTGCTGGAGAGCCCGTTCCTCTCATTCCTTAGGCAGCCCCTCTGAGCTCCTGTAAGACTTCATATTGCTCACACAGCCTTCACCTGATCACAGTGTGGGGCAGAGCTACGGACCCGATTATACCGACCCAGGCCCAGAGAGGGGCTGCCACCAACAAGGCAGGGACCCCACCCTGGGGCCCACTGCTGGCTCCCCGTTGATCCAAAACTGAGCATGTGCCTCTCTGTGCTGGCAACGGTGAGGGGACAGCTAGCTGCCCCCTCTGTCAGGTGATCAAAAGGGGCATAGTGTCAGTGCCTGATGGGCCGGCCATCCAGCGAGCCTCCTTCATGCACCCGCTGTGTGCAGCTTGCCTACCTCCCACCTGCCTTACCTGCCTGGCCCAGCTACCAAAATAGGCCCCGGGTCCCCAGACAACTGGAGCTTTTTATAGCCCAGAACGACAGGCCTCCTTTAAACCAAGTAGCGCATAAACTATGATTTACTTAAACCTGGGATTTGCATTGTCCCGGAAGCTAGGCCAGGAGGACAGCTCTCCTTGGGGACTTTTGGATCTGTCCAGACCCGTCTCCCAGTCCACCTTTTCTGAGCATAGTCAGCACCGCTGTGCCAGGGCCCTCCTCGCCCTGGGGAAGTGTAGAGCTGCAGCCTCCATCCCATCTGGCTTCAGCTGCACCCACGTGGGCTACAGGCAGTACCAGTCACCAGGATGGTTCCCGGGAGCCCCAAGGTCCCTGGGTCACCCCGCCAACCTTTAAGGCAGATCCTCAAGTGCTGAGAACCTCGCTAAATTATAGCTTTAACTAGTCACTATTTTCTGCAATTACTGATTTTAATTACAGACCATTTAAATGTGGAAGTGTTGCAGCAACGCCAAATCTATGCAAATAATGGCTTTCGTTAAGTAGTTCAAACAGCAATTTTCTGGGTTTTGAGAGGAGGGGTTTTCAGGCATGGAAGTTTTCGTTGTCATTTCACCGAAGCTGGCTCTGGCAGCAAGCTTACTTCCCTGGGGTGACATGTTGGGTTAGATGGTGCAGCAGGAGATGGGCCTGGTTCCCTCTGGGCCTTGACTGGCTCTCATGGCCGTATGTCATTTGAGGTCCTGTGGGGAGACTCAGGGAAGCTGTTTGTAGGTGCAAGTGGCTGGCTGAGAGGGCTTGAGAAGATGCAGGGCCGAGGGTGTTCCCGCTGTCGGACTGGAAATACCGCTGCGGACATAGAGGCCATAAGGGGGGATTGGACCCTCGAGGTTCGGTCCAGGTCCGAGTGATGTGCCTGCCTCTGCAGGGAACGTCCTCATAGGATGAGCGAGGAGCGAGTCCTGTTTGATTCTGACTTCACCTGGCTCTGCCCAAAGCTGAGGTTAATTTAAAGAACTTTGGGCAAACTGGGCACATTCATAACAGAAATTGGGAGGAGAGGGAACTAAGCTTTGCCCTTCATTTTTTTAAAGCGTGCACTTGGAGGGTCTACTGTGTGCCAGGTTCTGCATCTAGAACGAGACCAAGAAACACCCACAGGGCCTCCATTCTTGAGGATTGACAGATACTGTACAGGGGTGCAGGGACATGAAGAAAATAAACCAGGTCATAGGCCAGAACATGATGGGGCAAGGTGGGGTACTCTTTGGTAAGTACAGTCAGGGAGGGCCTCTCTGAGGAGGTGACATTTGAGTCAAGGCCTGGGTGGTGAGAGGGAGGGAGTGTGTGGAAGAGAGCCATGCAAAGGCCCTGTGGTCAGAGGGAGCTAGGTGTGTTGCTGGGACAGAAGGCAAAGTGTGACTGAAGCACAGAGAGTTGGGGGCCGGTGGGAAGGGGGCTGCAGGTGGGGCTAGGTCATGGCAAGGTTTGTAGGGCAACGAAAGCATTGGGATTTTATCCCCTTTGTGGTGGGAAACCCAGCAGGGAAGAGATATTTTCTGATTTGCACTGTGCATCAAAATTTAAGAAGTTTAGTCTTTGAAAGACACTGTTAAGTGAATGAGAAGTCACAGTCTTGGGCAAAATATTTGCAAGTCACATATTTGATAAAGGTCATGTTTGTATCCAGAACATATAAAATAAAACTCTCAAAATTCATGAATGGCTGGGTGGAAGGAAATCAACAAAAATTGAACAAAAAATGTCAGCCCTTCACCAAAGATGTGTGGATGTTCAACATCATTAGTCCTTAGGGAATTGCACGTGAAAACCATGACATTAAGCCACTGTGACTAAAACAAAACCAGACAGTGAGAACACCAAATGCCAGCCAGGGTGTGAAGGAGCCGTTGGAACGCCCAGACTTTGCTGGTGGAAATGCCAACTGGCACCGCCACGTGGCACGTTACTTTGTGAGTTTCTTATAAAGTTAAACATGCGTGTGGCATACGCCCTGGCAGTCTCCTCCTGGCTGCTTACCCAGGAGAACTGCAAACATGCTGCAGGGATGAAGACAGAGCTCCCCTGGTCGTGGCCCTGACTGTCTCAGAGCCAGTGAACAGAGGGACAGGTGAGGTACATGCATACGACGGCCGCTGCTCAGGGATAACAGCAAGCGCTGGTCCCCGCAGCAGCGCGGGGGACTTGCAAACGCCGAGGGAGGGGAGCCAGACGCCGAAGGCTCCAGCCACATGGCTTCGTGTACACGGACGTCTGGAAACCGGCACATACACTGGAATGGAAAACAGAGCAATGGTTGCCAGGGGCTGGAGATGGGGGGAGAAGTAGAGAAGGATACACAAGGTTCTCCTAAACACACGCACGCACATGCACACACGCACATGCATGCACACACATGCACACACCCTGAGCGCTCGCAGTGTGCTGGGCCGGGCTGGGCGGGGTCAGCCTGGCTCCCAGGAGCTTTCAGGGCTGTTTCACCAGGAGAAGACTTGCGTGGATGGCAGGGGAAGTGTGGGGACAGTTGTCTTCAAGCATTGAAGCTCTGTCAGGAGGAGGGCGTTGTCACATTCTTCCCGTGGTCCCAGGACTTCTGGCCATGGGCAGAAACTCAGGACGTGGGTTTTGGTCTCTGACAATCCCAGGTCAGACGTGAGCTCGAGCAAGGTGGACATTTCAATTGTAGGGGCTCAGGGGTGGGGTTTGGAAGCCAAGAGCTGGTCCTGCTCCCAGGAACAAAGCATCCCTCCCTCAAGGCAGGGACATGCTGCCTCAGCCTGATTCTCTGTCTTGTATGTGGGGAAGGTGGCAGCACCCCCACTCTCCCTGGCGTTTCTACTGAGACAGACGTGCCTGGGTACTTCAGTGGGGGGTTCGGTCTGGAGATTTGGTTACAGGTAGCCACAGGAACACCGAGCTAGCCCAGAAATGTGGCCGCAGGAAGAGCCAGCACGCGGGCCGCAGGTCCTAGGGCCCTGAGAGGGGTCTGATGGGACGGGTCAGCTGTGTAACTGCTCCGCTGGGGCCGCTCTATAACTGAGCAGGGGAAGGGGGGCGAGGCTGGAAGGCACTGCCGATGCTCTGACGTGGGAAAACTGTCTACACATGGAAGAAAGGACAGGTGGTGAGGTCCCTGGTGGTAGAGGTGTGAGCACTTCTCTGAAATGCAGGGCTGGGCAGGGAGCATGGTCTTTATGAGAGTAGCTGTCTATGAAGTCTTGCTCCATCATTTGCCAGCTTTGGGCCTCAGTTTCTGTATCTGGAAAGTGGGTGTTAATTGATCCTGCCTTATAGTTGTGTGAGGTCCTTGGTATGGGGCTGCTGCGTAGGGAGAATGGTAGGTGCCACCTGCTGTTATCACTTACCACTATTATTATTAGTGTATTATTAGCATTTGGCGCTTGAGGGTCCGGTGATTCTTTAAGGCACCCTCCACCAGGGCTCTGCTGCGATTTCATGATTTCTGCCCTGAGCTTGAACAAAATGAGACTGAATCCTTCCTCTGTGGCACCCAGCCAACTCTAAGGCCACGGACACAGGACACCCGCACTGGGCACAGGCAGGGCCGTGTGTGCAGAATATCAGGCACACTGGACAGGGCAGGGGCCTCCTGTGGGTTTCTGGGTGATGGAGCCTCGGCCTTTCCTCCGGACACCTGTCTTCCTCCCTTGTACCCAGGCCCATTGGAGGGTAGCGGGCAGATTTGGTTGGGGTGTCAGACAACTCTGTAAACCATAGACTCTGACTGTCAGGGCTGTGGCCTTGCGTTTGCAGCCTCGGGCCCGGCAGATGAAGGCCTGCGGCCCTGTGGGCCCCTTGCCAGGGTGAGCTGACCTGAGAGGAGGGGCAGCTCTGCCTGCGCAGCCCAGCTGTCTCTGAATCCCTGCAGACACCTCTGTGCCCAGACGCTGGCTCGATGGCACCTCCTCTCCTTCCTGAGAGCCTCACCCTGTTCCGCTCTTCACCCCCCCCCCCCCCCGAGGGAAGGCATGAGCGAGTGCACCAATGGCCAGCTGCACAGAGATGGCCTCTGGCATGGGGGACAAGGACACTCTGAAGCTGGACAAGAAACAGAACGGCCGTCACCCCCGGCAGATCCCTGCTGCGGGGCCAGGCCCTGTTCTGAGCATTCTGCCTGGGTTGTCTCAACATAACCCATGAAGTCGGTACTCTTGTCACCATGGATTGATGTGGAACCTGAGACTCCCAGAGGCTTGGGGACTTGCCCAAGGTCACTGGCACATGGCAGAGCCACGTGCAAAGCCAAATCGTCTCGGCCACCAAGGCAAACAGAAACTCTCCCAAGTTTACACGAATTGCCATTTATATGAGCTAATAGATTTAAATGAGGCCTGCGGTGCTGAACTATAAAAAGCCTTCATGTCAGGGGACCCAGGAACTATTTTCGTAGTTGGGCCAAGCAGGTAGTACAAGCAGCAGCAACGGGGGACGCAGAAGAGCCTGCTGGCGGGCGGGCCCAGGTGGGAGCGCCTGGGGCCCGTTCCACGGAGCCGGGCCTGTGAGCCGTTTTCTGGGCTGAAGCTTGAGGCCAGCAAACCTTGCAGTGAGCAAGGGGGTGAGTTCAGCTCGGGCCAGGTGTCTGGAGACAGACACCGTGTAAGAGTTCAGGCTTCCTGGTGCTCCCCCCACCTTATAGAAACCTGGGGCGTGCCGAGTGCTGTCACTTCTGGCATCCTGTAGACCTCAGCGCTGGGCCTGGCTGGGGCAGCGAGCTGCCCTGTGTCCAGGAGTCCAGACTCCCTCACTGACAAACCTAGGGGCTGTCGGAAACGCTTCCTGAGCAGCGTGGCGGCAAAGCGGCCAGCCTGGTCTTGAGCGGATGCATTTAAAGGATTAGCTCACGCTGTCTGCTTGCGTGTGCCTAATCATGCCGCTTCCAGCTAAATGATTACCATTGATTAAAAGCAGAGCTAGGTATTCTAACATGCAGCCCAGAGCCCTTCTGACGGGGCAAGCTGGGCCCTGCCAGGCGGATCCTGGTACCCAGCCAGGGAAGGTGCTGGTGAGCCAGGGCGTCCTCTGAGCTCCACCGAGATGCTTTCTTCCCAGCCCTTGAGAGCTCTTGGTTTGACTCTTTGCCTGGTCGCGTGCGCATTTAGCAAGTCTTTACTGAGTACCTACTAAGGGTGCTAATACGGGGCCCAGGTGCAGCAGTGAACAGATAGCATCCCTGCTCCCGGAGCTGACATTCTGTGGGAAACACCAGCGCTAAGTCAGTGAGTACATGAACTAGGTCATTTCAGACTGTGGGATTTTGAAGACAATAAAACACTGTGTTGTGATGGAGAGTGATGCGTGTGTGTGTGTGTGTGTGTGTGTGTGTAGTGGAGCAAGGCTGACGGAATGTCAGGAATGAAAAATCGATCGGGTGTTCAGGGAAGGCTGGTATTTCCACTGAGTCCTGAAGGTTGAGGAGGAGCCAGTGGGGGAAGGGCTGAGGACTCTTCCAGGAAAGGGAACCAGCAGTGCAAAGGCTCAGAGGCATGGACAGATTTGGGGTGTCCAAGCGACAGAGGAAAGGTGGTAGTGAGTGAGACAGATGGCAGTGCCTTCTTGCTTCATTCCTCTGGGCTGTTCCAGTCTTGCCTACTCAGGAGTGGGTGCTTCCTGGAGGTGCCTGCAGCTGCTGCGCCCTTCCTTCTCAGGCTTCAGGGCCCAGCTCACAGGGCCTTCTCTGAGAATCCTGCGCCGATTCTTCCTCCTTTGGCTTCTGTAGCCCTGGGTTTAACCCCTGAGCCCTTTGCCAATACAGATTATAATAACTATGTCTACACCTGAGTTCCTACTCTAATCTGAGTTTTTGGAGAATGAAGACTCCCTCTGCCACCAGTCCATCCATTTATCTACCCATCCACCCACCTATCTATCATCCATCCATCCATCCACTCATTTATCCACCCATTTACCCACCTATCCATCCATCCACCCATCCATCCATTTATCCACCCATCCACCCACCTATCTATCATCCATCCATCCATCCATCCATCCATCCATCCACCCATTTACCTACCTATCCATCCATCTATCCATCCACCCATCCATCCATTTATCCACCCATCCACCTACCTATCCGTCATCCATCCATCCATCCATCCATCCATCCATCCATCCATCCATCCATCCACTCATTTATCCACCTATCCTTCCATCCATTCACTTATCCACCCATTTTCACATCCATCCATCCATCCATCCATCCATCCATCCATCCATCCATCCATTTATCCACCCATTCACCTACACATCCACCCATCCATCCACCTGTCCATCCGTCACCCATCCATCCGTCCATCCATCCCCCATCCATCCCCCACCCCCATATGTTTTGCTGTATTCCCTTTAGTTCCTAGAGAGTGGGAAAATAGAGGAAAGCACATAAGCAGGGGAAGGAGAAGCAGCAGGAGGGCTGTCACTGCAGATGTAGGGGCCCATTTAGAAATTCCTGGTCCTATAAGATGGGTAACCAAGGCAATGGTTTCCTTGCCTCTTTGTGCTGCTGCCGTCAGATCCAGCCAGATAATTATAACTAATAATAATTAAAAGTTAAAAGTGCTCTAGGCGCATACTTAGCATTTGACTCTTTGGCTGAGCTTTCTGTAGCAGCAGCATCTTCCTCCTTCCTGCTTTGAAGACAGCCAGTCCATGTCAGCCAGTGCTGCAGGGAGACCAGGGCTGGCTGGGCCTGGCCTGGGGAGGTGCCGGTGACACCAGCAGTGAAAACCGGCTGCTTGCGTTGGAGTCTTCCCCAGATGGCCCCTCTCCCACAATTTTCTATTGCTGACATTTGCACCTCCCTAGCCTCAGTTTCTCATCTGTAAAGTGGGGTGAGACCTAGTGCTTCAAGTTATTGCGAAGATGGAGAGGTCCTATGTGTGAAGTACTTAGAATGTAAGCTTTCCTGTGGGTAATGGTGGCATAGTTCAGGGTGTCACTGCCATGGTCACTGCCGAGAGGAGCAGGGCAGGAATGGGCATGGGGGAGCCTGTGCCTGACTGTGTGCAGATGCCCACATGAGCCCCAGGGCTCTGCCCGCCTGAGCGATGAAGTGTGTGGAGGCCCAGGTGGGGACTTGGAGGGGGCTTCCACCGAGGACCAGGCAGAGATGGCACCTGGAATCGGCCTCAGGCTGCCCGCCTGCCCATCAGAGCCTGTCATTTATGCCCTAGGGTGGGGGGCCAACCAACTTTAGAGGGGCACGGTGCCATTGAGACAGATGGGCACCGGGGAGCTGCCAGGAGCCTGGAGCCAGCAGCTATCGTGTGTCCCCGGGCACAGTCCCTGGCCGGCACTGCCCCAGCTGGGACCACATGCCTTCAGTTTCTTAGAAACAGTGATAATACCAATCACAGTAGGTGCTGTGTTGGTCCAAGGCTCCCAGGGGTTGGCACCATCCAAAGCCCTGTCCCCCACCCGACTTAGGAAAGAGGCTAATACCACCATCTGATGTATAGGAAAGCCAAGGGCCTAGGGGCCAAGGGGTGAATCTCAGCTGCTTCCTGCTGTCACTGTGACATGGGCGTGTGACCTCGTCTGTGAGATGCCCCATCCTCACCTGGACAGTGGCCCATGCTGCCTCTCCTGCATGGTCATGGTAGGGATGGCTCATGAGACTTGTGAAACAGGGAACACAGTGCCTGGCCCTGGGACGCCTAACGAGATGGGGTTGGGGTAGAACTGACGTGATGTTGCTGTCCCACTTTCACAGGTGGGAGACCCAGTACTGTCACAGAGCTAGTAAGTGGCAGGGCCGACCTACCCTGGTGGGAACAATAATGACAGTGACAACGCCAGGCACTGTGGGAAGCCCTTTGCCCTGATCATCCTGTTTTATCCTCGGGACCCTCCTACGACGCAGAAGCTGTTTCCCCCCCCCCATTTTGCAGATGTGGAGACTTAGGCGCGGCAAGGCCGTGGCAGAGATGGGATCTGAACCCAGGAGGCCGGGCTCAGAGCCTGAGGAGAAGCGCTGCCCCGACACCGTGGTGGGCTTGTCTGTCGATGAGCCCCGCTCGCACCGTCTGTCTTCTGCACCTTTTAGGAGCGGCCTGGCATGCTGGGGTGCTCGGCCTCCACCCCCCGAGAGGCGAGAATGGGGTGCTCTCGGTGGAAGCCCGGATTGCACTCTTTGGTCGAGCAGGAGCAATTACTAATGACATTTAGAAAGAAATTAATGATGAGAAATGCAAGTTGGCATTTCAGGAGCGCCAGTCAGCAGCCGCATATCAGCGCTCACTGGAGAGGCAGGGAGGGGGCCGGGCATGGGGGGGGGGCGGTGGCAAGAATTCATTTTGCTGTGTCAATAATGAATGTGGCCCCTCATTCTGCTTCTGGACTTTAAACAGAATGAAGCATGGGCCACAGTGAGGTTCACGGTGTGCTGGGATGTGGGTGAGGGCAGGTGACAGGTTCAGTGTGGTATCTCCTTTCAGTGGCACCAAGAGGTGGTGGGGGCCAGCAGAGGGCAATGGGAGGGGAAGAGGTAGCCTTAGGTCAGGGCCATTTAGGCTCAAATACAAGCACCACCTCTTACCACCCTATAACTTAGCCGGTGACTTTGCCTTTCTCAGCCTCAGTTTCTTCATCAATAAAATGGGGCCATTTGGGAGCTGTAAGGATGACGTGTGGAGAGCAGCAGCCTGTTTTTGGCACAGGGTAGGAGCTCAGTATATGCTGGCCGTTACCGTGTTTCACTGACATGTTTTAAGACTCAGTTTTCTCGTTATAACAGCTGTTAAGTTGGAATACCTGACTTGTGTGTTATAGCTTAGCGGGACATATTGTTTTGTTTGTTGTGATACATCAAATACTAGAATTTTCTACTCTTTGGGGTCGTAGAACAGATAATTATGGCATTGGGGGAAGTAGGGTGGAGGGTGTGGAAGAAGCAAGATGCTGGACTTGTCTGGGTGGATTGCGTTCCCGGTGGGATCCCTTCCTGCCCTTCAGAGTGATGGGGGTCCCATCCAGGCTCCCCTCACACAGGGGGCAGGAGGCACCACAGCACCAACTCACTATCATAGTAATGTTGAACATTTCACAGTGCAGAGGCTGAAAGCTCACATCCCACAGCCTGGGAGATTTTGGAAACTTTAAATGGCTGGCTATTTTTCAAAAATGGAAATTTGCTATAATTATAGTGGTTAACATTTATATTGTGTTCATTAAGTGCCAGACATTGTCCTTAACACTTTCATACATTTAAACATTTGATCCTTACAATGCCTGTATTATTAAGGTAAGGAAACTGAGGCACAGAGCATGTAACTAACCCCCGAGGCCACAGAACTGGTCAGTGCTGGGCCCTGGCCACTAGCCCGGATTCTGTCCTATTTCCCACCACACTGAATGGCTAGAGTTCTTGGTTTTTATATAGGTCAGACCTGGCAGCCCCTGACAATAGTCCTGCATGGCTGCAATCAGCTGCCCCCTTTAGACACGGGGATGTGCCCCCCAGTTCAACACAACCCCCCCGGTCTGCCTCGCCTGATTCCTTACCCACCTGGGCACTGAGTTAGAGGCCCCCTCACAACACTTCACAGTTGCAAGTGTTATCTCACTGGCGCCTCACCAGCCAAAGTTGGTGAATCAGAGGTTGACTAGCTAGACATGCTCTTTCCTTGCTCCATTTTGCAGACCTGAAAGCTGAGGCTGGGAACCAGGCATTAAAGTAGGAGACATGCAGTGAGAAGTGGGGCCCAGGTAGGGAGCAGGTATATATTCCATCCACTTGGGTTTAGGGAGGCAAGCAGGGCTTCCTGATCTTCGGCTCAGTGGCTGGTCCCCCCGCTGAAACCAGACCTGGAGGAGGCCACCCATGCCTTTGAGCTGACGGTAATGGCAAAGTCTTGTGGTTAGTATTCCGACAATATTAAACATCTGTGTGCCATTTTACATGTAAAAACATTTACATATGTTATCTAATTAAACTCTTAACAAGGCTATGAGGTATTATTCATCCCACTTTCCAAGTGAGGAACTGATCCTTAGAGAAGTGAAGTTACTTGCCTGGGATCACACATATAGCAAATGACTAAGGCAGGGCTTGAACTCTAAAGCCCATTGCCTTTCCTCCAGCCCATCCACCCTCCTACCCACTGGTAGGTTTGGCTTATTCATGTTCTCCTCTTTCCCCACTAAGTCACCCACCTGCCACCCATCTCCTCATCTACATACCCACCCACCCATCCACCCACCCATTTATCCATCCATCCACCCACCCACCCACCCATCCACCAACCCATCCATCCACCTACCCACCCACCCATCCACCAACCTATCCATCCATCCACCCACCCACCCACCCATCCATCCATCCATCCATGCACCCACCCACCCACCCACCCATCCATCCATCCATCCATGCACCCACCCACCCACCCACCCATCCATCCACCCACCCACCCATCCATTCATCCACCCACCCACCCACCCACCCATCCACCCACCCGTCCATCTACCCATCCATTCTTCCATCCACCATCTATCCCTTCCATCAGTCCATCACCCATCCACCATTCATTCATCCACCTTTCACCCATTTATTCACCTCCCCTGCTATCCACCATCCATTCACCCATTATCTACTCATCTACACATTCATCCATCCACAAGTCTGTCCGCCCGTCCATCCATCCGTCCATCAGCTACTCATTATCCATCCACCATTCATCTGTCATCCACCCATCAACACATTCACCCATCCTTCTATCCATCCATCTGCCCCATCCATCGTCAACCATCCATTCAGGTGCACATCAATTAGTACTGAGTGCCAAGTAAGTTCCAGGAACTACAATGCTTTCGTGACACTTCCTCATATGTTTTTTTAAAAAATTTATATTTATTGTTGAAAGTATTACCAATATTTCCCTTCCCCCTCATTGACCCCTTCTACCCTGTTCCTACCCCTCCGTAGGCCTTTACCACACTACTGTTTGTCCCTGGGTTATGCATATAAGTTCTTTGGTTAATTTCTTCCTGTCCCCCCCCCTTCCCTCTGAAATACACCAGTCTGTTGCATGCTTCAGTGTCTCTGGTTCTACTGTTAACTCCATGCTTACCTGCTACCCATCCCTCCCCTCCCCTGAAACTCCATGTGTGCACGCACACACACACCCCTCTGGTGAGCTGAGTGGGATGGAACAGACTGGAGATACAGAGGATTCTTGGTTTGCCTCCTGGAACCAGTGAGTTCTGCCTGGTGGTGGGAGGGAAGGTGTGGGGCAGATCCACTTGGTCATGATGAGGCAAGTGTTTGGGTGGCGATGCTGTGCCCCTGGTTTGTTTGGAAGCTGGGTGTAGATGAGAGGGGCAGACAAGGCATTGCAGACTGGGCCACAGTGTTCTTCAGCCCTGCCGGTGGGAGCAGCTTGAGGAGGGGGCAGCCTGCCATTCTGGGTGGTGGGGGTCACCTTTGCCCTTTGCTTTGTGCCAGACTGGACGTCCTTTCCGGACGGGCAAGGGTGTACACCCAAGTGTTTTCATGAGAACCATCACGATCATTAGGCATAATCGGTCTCAGCTGCAGCTTTGCTCACTGGCGCGTGCATACAATTCATCACAGCAAATCAGGTCCAGCTCCAGAACTTCGGGCCTGCTGCCGGGGGCTGTCAGCAAGGGGGCTGTCAGCAAGGGGCTGTGCCGTGTGGGCTCTGGAAGCCATGGGGGGCAGTGAGCCATGTTTTCTGAGGGGATCACCCTCAGAATGTCTGCCAGACAGCTCTCTATCCACAGGGGTTCATTTTCTAGAAATTGTCAGAATGCAGGCGAGTTTTCCTTTTAGGAGAGATTTGGAGAATTGTAGAAATGGATATGATCAAAGTCTTAACACGTCATTTGTAAAACCTAAGAGCCCTGGGTTAGTTTAGGGACCTGAACATATGTGTTCATACAACTAGTGACCGCATGACCTAGATTTTCCACAACAGCCCTGATTTCAAGGGTTCCGTCCCAGCCACTGACGTGTTGTCCTGATTTGGGGCTTGTGAAATATGATGACTATATGTGGAGCTGGGTTTTCTCATCAAATGTTAATAAATAAATATTTAAAGTTGTGAAGGTCTGCCCTAGCTAGTTTGGCTCAGTGGTTAGAGCGTCAGCCCTTGGACTGAAGGGTTCGATTCCAGCCAAGAAAGTGTACCTCGGTTGCAAGCTTGATCCCCAGCCCCGGTTGGAGTGTGTGTGGGAGGCAACCAATCACTTTCTCTCTCTTCCACTCTATCTAAAAAACAATGGAAAAAAATATCCTCAGATGAGGATTAAAAAATAATAACTATAAAAAAAATAGTCATAAAGGCCTGGACAAATTTCCTCCCACTTTTTTTTTCTAACATGGCAAAATATATATTTTTTAATATCTATTGACTTCAGAGAGAGGAAAGGAGAGGGAGATAGAAACATCAATGATGAGAGAGTCATTGATCAGCTGCCTCCCTCACCCCCTGACTGGGGATCGAGCCTGCAACCCGGGCATGTGCCCTGACCAGGAATCAAACCCCCATCGCCTGGATCCTAGGTCGACCCTCAACTGCTGAGTCACTGCTGGCCGGGTCTGGCAAAATATTTACCTGCCCACCTCTCCAGCTGCAGGGTCGGAGAGAACCCGGGCTCCTCGTCCCACGGGGTTTGAAAGTTGTTGAGGTTCTTCCTGGGCCTGGCCCTGGTAGCTGTGCCCTTGACAATGGCCTAGACTCACGCACCGCAGAGGACACCCCATGCGGCACAGAGGCGGAGGAGGTCTTGCATGCAAGGCCAGCGAGTGCTCGGCGGGTGGCGTGCCCCTGGACGCTGCAGCTCGTGCCATCCGGCGACGCCTGCACAGGCCTCATCTCACTGCCTCAGTCTGCGCAGCCTCCAACTTCCAGCCCGGGAGCGGAGACAGGAGCAGCAGCTCAGGAGCACCCTGCGCCTCCGCTCTGTGTAACGGGGCCCCTCAGGCTCTTCCCTGCTCGCTTACCCTGTGGGATCCCACCCAGTTTTTAAAAAATAATACACATACACACCATAAAACACATAAATACATATAAAATAAAATATATTAATATAAATAAAATATAAAATGGATAAAAATACCCATAATGCAATGTACCATCTTAGCCATTTTTAGGTGTAGAGTTCAGTGGCAGTAAGTACATTCACATTGTCACCACCACGCACAGAACTTTTTTCATCTTGCAAAACTGGGAGTCTGTCCCCAGTAAACATGAACTCCCCAGCCCAGACACCCCCAGTCTAGGGACCTCCCAGAGGAGGAACCATGTGGTATTTGTCCTTCTGTGCCTGGCCAGTCGCCTTCAGCATCCTGTCTTCAAAGGCTCCTGCCACCTTCCATGAAAAAGCAGAACCGCCCGGGTGGGGCGGGGAGACAGGCTCCAGCTGTAGCTGCCTCCGACCCTCCCCCTCGGTGAGGGCTTGCTCACCGCCTAGCTTGCGGTGGTCACTTCAGAATCCTCGCTGCGTTTCCCGCACGTGCGGACTCTGCGCTGACAGGAGGAACAGCAGAGAGCGGGGAGCCAGGCGGGACTAGCGCAGTGCGGGAAGCCCCCCTGTGCGGTGCAGAGCTGTGCGGTGGTGGGGTCCGTGTGGGCAGGAAGGCCCTTCGGAGGGATGGAGACCAGCGGGGAGCATTCTGTTCTCTGGGCTGGAGGAAGCTGGCGAGGCTTTGGCCAGCAGGCGCCGCGTTTGCAGGGCTTTCAGGACCATGGACAGGGGTCTGGGTGTCTCGGGGGCGGCTGGAACCCACAGGTACAAGCAGAGATCTCCCACTTCCCTGCCTCTTGAGGGAGAACCCTGGTGGTCCTCTCACTGGTACTTTATCTTCCTGGCTTTCCATTGCCAGGAAGCATGAGCCCTGATGGGAGCCCGGTTATCAGCAGGTGGCAGCTTTCAGAGAGGTCCTAGCAGTGCTGCGAGTGTGGACAGGTTGGCTGCACAGTGGGGAGATGAAATATCAAAGGTAGCAGCCAACCCCTGCACCACTTTGCAGCACGTTGGCAGCGGAATGTGTGTCAGTGCATGTGTGCATGTGGGCGTGGGTGTGCACGGGTGGGCCTGGGACAGGGGGGTGTCCTTTGCACCTGGCCTGGGCTGCACTTGTCTGCAGGGTAGACCCCACAGCACTGCCCCTGAGCTGGAGGCCTCGTCCAGGTGGCTGCACATGGGCAGTGGAGCCCTGCCCCCCACAACCGGGCCCAGAGACCCCTCTCTCAGCTCCTTCACAATCACTGCAAGGCTGTTGCCCCACTGATGGGACGCTCCAGTCTCCCAAGGGCTCCATGCACGTAGTGTGTTCTTTGACCCACACTAGAATGACAGGTGTATTTTGAGGTGGGAGGAGAGGCCCCTCTCTTGGTCTTGGGAAGCCATTGGCCCAGCACCATTTTTAGTGGTTTCAGAACTTCCTGCCCGTCTCCCCTCAGGCGCCGTGGTGGCGTGGGTGCTCGGGCCCCTGACCAGCTCTATCAGGTTGGAAGCATACCTTTTAGGGGTCTGGTCAGGCTCTTTGAGGGTGGGGGACTGTGTCTTAATTAGTATTTGAGACCAACTGTCCCCCAGGGGCCTGATTCCAAGCAGACACATGGCTGGTGTGGTCAGAATGGGCTTCCCAGTCCCCAGGAGGTAGACAGGCCAGGGCAGTATCCCCGCCGGGGGGTGCCAAGGTGCACAGGAGGGAACTCGTGGCCACCTGGCACACGGTTACTGGAACCCTGCATTCTTGGTCCTCAGGCCCGAGTCTGCTAGGTACCCCTTCTCCAAGGTTGCCCAGCCACTGGGGACTCCTTGCCTGTGAGAAGCAGCAACCGTGGCAGCAGCCAGGTTAACTCAGGACTTGGGGTCAGGCGTGGCCTCTGTCGCTGAGGAGAGTAAATCCATAGCAGCTCTGGAGAGATGCCACCTTCCTGCAGTTGTGCTAATGGCCGTGAACCCCATTTTCCCTCGCACAGCCACCAGCGTCTGCTCACAGAGGGACCGACTGGGCACGTGCGCTGTGACCGCAGTCCCAGGTCCCTGCCCCTCTAGACGGTATTACCAGCTGCCTTGTTTTGTTGGGTGACTGAATGGAGCCTGTTTACGAGCTGGTGTCCTAATAGAAGCCTTCAGCTCTGTCTTAATAATCTATTCTCTGGCGGGTTTTATTTTCAAAGTACAGAAATACAAACTTGACCCTCTGGGAGTTTGTTGGGCTTTTTTTTTTTTTTTTTTTTACAACGTTATTTTCTCCCACATTTACACTGGAAGGAAGATGTTTTCTCGTTCATGGAATTAGTCATTGGCCAGGCCACCTGCTTTGGTCTTTGGTGTTCTGGGTGCTGCGGGGCGAGGGCAAGAGGGGTTATAGAGAGGGTGCCCACCTCTCTCCTAGGCTAGAGCAGCAAGAAGAGAGCCCCATGGGCAGCCTCTGGGGAGACCTCCAACAAAAGCAGCCTGGGCCGTCGGCACCTCGCGTGCCGCAGGTGACATTTAGGGCCTGCTCTTGGTTCTGCACAAAGCAGCAGACCCCCCAAAGCCAACCCCACTGCTCCCTGGAAGCCGGAACTCCCTGCAGGCCAGGAGTTCCGGATGAATTGCTCACAGTAGAGGCGGAGAGACAGACGCCCTGGCTGAGCGGGTGCGAGCCTCCCTTCCTGCTGCTCCGCAGTGGCAGACGGCAGCCTGTCTGGCTGGCTGGGAGACGGGGCCAGAAAGCTCCCCACACGTCCCCACGCACCGAGGAGCTGCCTGGCCTCCAAGGGCACTCCAGCGCTTTGTCCAGGCCCGTGGGTCACCAGCTTCACCCAGGACTCTGATGCCGTCTGTGTAAATGGGATAGACGCCGGCTGGCTGGGTGGGGGCCACGGAGAAGCTGGGTGCACACACGTCATAGCTGGGCCCCGGGGGAGCGTCTGTGCCACTGGCAGGCACTGAGAGGAAACCCAGGCCATCACTCACTCCCAATTTTAAGGATGTGCGTTAGCTAAATTGCGTTCCGAGTATTTGTTCAGTGGTGTTTATGGCGTGCTCTCGAGTGCGCTTACCGTTTGTCAGAAGTGCAAACTAGCGAACATACGAGCCTTTAAGACAGGCCATCTGTTCGTCTTAGACCCTTGGACGACTGTCAGACTCTTCTAAAAATAAGTGCTCACTAGCAGAGAGGGGCTGCCCAGGTGAGATACAGCACAGAGGGAAGCCGGCCGCCTGCACCCGCACCCCCTCAAAGGGAAAGGTAGACGCCGTGTGCATGTGTGTGTGCGTGTGCTTGTGTGTATGTGTGGGGGGGGGGTGTGGAAGGGACCCAGGAAGGGAGCAGAGGGCGATGAGATCATGAAGGCCCTGCCGATACATCTTTTTGGCTGGAGGTGTGAGCGTCTCCCTCTTCCTTGCCTCTTGTGTAACTCCACAGCTCAAATACCTTTGATTGCTCCCCGTGGCCCAGATTTAAGGGCAAGCTGCCTTGTCTCGCATCAAGGCACCTCATCACTAGGGCCCCACCTTCCACTTGAGGCTGTCTCCATGGCACATGCCGGGTGCTCCGCCAGGCTGAATTATTCATTGTTCCCCCAACATATGCTGCACTTTTCACGTTTCGCAGGCTGGGCTCTTCACAGACCGCCTGGGTGCACATCCAGCCTGCCAGGAGCCGAGGCGGGGCTCCGTGCTCTGTGCCTCAGTTTCCCTGTCTGTAAAATAGGGATAATAATAGTATTCCACTCCCAGGTTTTCTTGAAGCTTTAATGAGTTAATCGGTGTGAAAAGTTAAGAATGGGGTGTGGCAAACAGGGAGACCTGGCAAATGCTAGCTGTGATCAAAAGTAGTATCACAGGCACATCCATGCCACTATCTGGATGGTTCATTGTCCTTTGAAAGCTATCTGTGTGTGCACATGCATGTACACGCGCACACACACACACACACACACACACACACACACACACAGAGTGCAAAGGGTCCTCAAAGGGCAGCTGGGGGCCAGCGCCTTCCCTAAGCATCTCCCAATCAGAAGCCCTCTCATCATAGTATTTTCTTGCTTTTTTTTCTGTGAAATCTCACCCCCCCTTCAGCCATGAGCTTGGAAAGGGCCAGGGTGTGCCTGACTCCATCTTCTGCCCACCGCACAGGGCCAGGCTCCTTGTCTGTTAATGAACAAATAACAACCCCAAGCAGCTGGACGCAGCTGCAGGGTTGGCCTGAAGGATCCACCTCTTCCCCTGGAAGCTGAATCTTCCCAGTTCTTAGACCCAGCCCTGCTCCTGGAGACAGCCCTTGGTAAAGCCAGCCTCCGGGGGTGGCCTACTGGTGGGCAGCAGGGAGCAAAGGGATCGGCCACAGCCTGTCTCCCAGCCTAGCACCGGAGGGAGATGGTCTGGAGCCCATGTGAAGCTGGATGGGTTCTGCTGGTGGGGTGAGCAGGGTGGGTGGGATGCTCTGCGTGTGGGGGGCTGTGTCCTTGCACCCTTAATCCACCACAGGGACCTGAGGGCCAAGGCTTGGGACCAGTCCTCTTATGCCCCTTGAGAAAGAGGGCTCCTCCCACGCTCACCATGGGACTGTGAGCTCCTCAGGGGAGGGGCTGGGGCCTGATGTGCCAGGACTACTGCAGGAAGGAGTGAGTGAGTGAGTGAGTGGGTGAGTGCACACCTCCCTCCCCCATGGCTCTCCTCCTCACCGGACACCCCACTCTGTCCCTGGGGGAGGGGAAAGCAGTGCGATGTGGGCACTGAGGTTGTAGCCAGGGTGCTGCAGGGAGGGGCACGGCATTTATCAGATGCCTGCTACTCTAGGGGAAGGACCAGACGAGATCCTGCCATCTCAGGAGCACTGCCTTGAGCTCGCCAGCCTGGAGGAAGAGCTGGGAGGGACAGGTCATCAGTCCCTCATTCCTCCGTGAGGGCCCCCTGCAAGCCCCAAACCATGTTTGATGTCAGGGAACAAACAGTGCCCCTGCCTGGAGCTCCCTGGTTGGTCAGAAAGACTGTCTTGGACACATTCGTGGAGATCCATGGGGCATGTACCCTTGTCCAGGCCTGGAAAAGCACCCTTGGGAAAGGGGTTCTGCTATTACCACCCCTCCCCCCACCCAAGCCCTAGAGCTCAGGGAACTTGCTCAAGGCCACATGGCTAGTAAGCAGTAGAGCCAGGATTCAAATCTAGGACTTGGCCCACTAAGGTTGACCACCTGCCTTGCAGTCACCCACGGCAGTGGTGAGCTCGAATGGGGTACTTGCTGAGAGTCAGGGAGGGGCTGGGACCTTACAGGCATTTTCTGATCAGAGTTGCTGGAGCACAGGAGGGTCAGGTGACAGTGACATCAAGAGGGAGCTGCAGTGCAGAGAAGTCTCTCCAGACCGCACCTGTGCACCTCGAGTGTGCAGAGAACTGTCTTGTTGCTCCACAGACAGCTTTGCCAGGCCACCAGGCAGCCTGCATGGTTCAGCACCTCCAGCCTCCCCTACTTGACACTGTGAGGGGTGGTGTCAAAGGGACACCAAGCAAGTTCCAGACCAAGAGACAGAAAACAGAGTCAAGACCTGGAGAAGAAATCCCTGCTGCAGACCAGGAGGGCTCATGGGCATGCGTGTGTGTGCATGCCTAATGGGCTGGTAAAACCAGAATGGGCCCCACCTGAGTCTCTGGTGGGCCCACTCGTGTGTGCTGGTGCTTTGGAAGGATGGTCCAGCCACAGGTTCCTGGCTTGTCCCTCTGCCCGACACAAACCCTTCCTGGGCTCTGGGTTCGAGTCATTTTGCTGCAGGGTGCCCAGCAACAAGCACGGTGGCCGTCACCTAGCAGGTTTGTCCAATGAATGAATCAGTGACCAGGTAAATGAAGGTGAGGGTGTGACAAAAGGAGCCTGGGCCTGAGTTCTTTGCTGAGGATTTGCCGAGGGGGCTCAGCAGGACCCCAGCTAGGCCCCACCCCGACACTGACCATGTGCCACTCCCTCACCCATCACTGAATGGCGTCTGGGGGCAAGTGGGTGGGTGCACCAGGCAGAGGCGCCTGAAACAGGCCCCAGCAGAAGCCTCCATCCCTGAGAGCCAGCGCACTCTGCCCAGGGGCTGGATCTCCACCGCAAACCAGCGCACCCACCCCTCTCATTCCCCGTTTCATCTCTCACCTGCTTCCCGGCCCACACCTGCGTCTCCCTGGCAGCCAGAGAGGCCCGGGTGGATGCCAGGCCTCCCTGCGAGGCCTCTTGCCGTGTTTCCTGGCTCCCACCCCCACCCACTCCTCGCCTTTATGGTGCTGGGAAGTAACAGTTCATCTGCGGGGCCGGCAGCATCTTTAAAAAACGATTTTCTTCCTTCTCCGAAGGGGCTAAATATAGCAGAGGCATAAATAGTGAAATAGACATTACGCCCAAATGCCCTGTGAGAACCACGCGGGCGGAAGGCGCTCTCTAAGAAGCTGATGGAGCTCTCGGCCCCTCGAATCGGCTCTGAGCCCTGGGAAGACGCCGGTTCTTTTAGGATTATTGAACCCGGCCCATTGGCAGTGGCTCCACTGGGAGCTGCTTGGCGCGCAGGTGTGTTGGGTGATTGGTGAGTCCTGGTGGCATCCGCCACCCCCTCCACCCTTCCAGAGGCTGTGCCCTCTGCTGGCGGAGGGCTGCTGGTGCCCCCAGTGGAGCACCTGGGCTCTCAGCACCCCTGCCACACACACACTTCCTAGGTGGCATTGACTGACATCCCTCACTGTGCTGCCATCTGCGTTGTTTGTCTCACACAGACATTTGGGTGTCTGTGCCTCAGGCCCCCCAGGGGCATGGGCCCAGCAGGAGTCTTGCCCTTCCCTCCACGGTGTCCAGAGCAGAGCATCCAGCAGGTGCTTAAAATGCGGCGCTGAATGGATTCTGGTGCTGCCCCCCCCCGGCCCTCAGTGTTGACATTTCCATCTGCCGTGACATCCTGGGCCTTTGCTCTGCTAGAGCTACCGGGAAGGAAGCTGCACCTTCTGTCTCAGGATCCCTGTGAGGATGGTCTCTCCTGAGTTGGTCCACGACTCCCTGCTGCTGCTCCGGAAGAGGGAGGGCTCACCGTGGTGTCTACCTGACCACTGGCATTGTCCGGTGTGGGCTTCTGCCTCCAGGATCGCTGTGCCCCCTGCCCCTGGAGGAGCCAGTGCAGACCAGCGTGTCTCTCTGGCCCTGTCCTTGGCGCCCTGGGGAGAGGCTACTTCATTATCCAGGGATCCGGACGCCCTCCTTCCCCGTGGTGGTGGTGGGTGGGCCTTGAGGATTTTGTGGCGATCAGATACCATCCTCTCTGGTTTCCTGCTGCCTCTGCAACAGAGGCCACATTCAGGGCATTCAGGGTCTCCAGTGTCCACAGTCTGAACTTCCAGTCCTCCGTGTGACCTCTGCTGTGCCTTCCACTTGCAGTGCCCTCTCCCCTTTCCACATATCTACATCCCATACACTCATTTATTTATCCTTACTGATTCATTCACAAATATCTATTCAGTGTCTATTTGGTGCAGTGGGACCCATACTTTGAGAACAGGAAGAGTGATCCACGTTTATCTTCCTAATGTGCCTCCTCTCCCTCCTCCCCAACCCCAAACAAATAAAGAAGGGCCTGACCACACCCGATAGCACAGACCACGTGACACTGTTAGTTGATGGGCTGTTGGCAATCGTTCCTGGGCAGCTGTGCCAGGCATACCGTGCCCAGCGCTGGGTCTAGTGTGGCGGGCTGAGAAAGGAAATGAGCCCCCTGCCTGCAGCTCAGCAGAGCAGGCCAGTCTTGAGTCCGGGGATGCATGGATGTGTGGGAGGTGGGCTGGAAGTGCCTGGACCTGGAGGGATGGGAGATGACCTTGTGACAAGACGACCCCAAGAGTGGCTTGGTCAGAAGGGAGGAGAGAAGAAGTGGGAACAGACTCAGCAAAGGCTTGAAGCTAGGAGATGGTTGGATGGAGGGTGGGTTGGCTCCCCGCGGGACTGGCTGGCTTTCCCTGCACAAATGCGAGGAGAGGTGCCTTGGCTGGAGGGTGGGCGTTCCCATGGAAACCGCTGCAACCCATCTGTGGTCTCAGACAACCCGCCTGTGCCTCCGGGTCTGTGACACCCCTGCCGAGGTGCCAGGCCAGCTGGCAGAGTTTGCATTGGTGTCTGGTGTGGAGTGCAGGTGATCCGTGGATTGGGGTGTCCCGTGGATTGGGATGCCCATGGGGCATGGGGTGCTGGGAAGCCTGCCTTCTTGCCAAGCCCCTCGCTCTCTTGGATTCCAGTTGCCTGGTTCCCTCCTGCTTGTTAGCTGGGTGACCTTGGGCCAGTATTTGAGCCTCTCTGAGTCTCATTCTTCTCCTATTGCTGTGCCCTACCTTGTAAGGACTGTGAGGATTGAAAGAAATGTCCCTCTACCAGCACACAGCACGTGCGCTTGCCCATCACCAGCCATGTGGCCTGCGTCCAGGAGCCCAAGGAGGGAGGCCAGCAGTGGCTGGCGCTGTGCTGCGGTCGTCAGCAGGCATCTGCTCTCTGAGGACAGGGCGCTGCCTCCCTCTGGCTTGGCTTGGGGGCGGGGGTGACATCACCAGGGAGGCAGCAGCATTGTGTACAGTGGCTGCTCCAGGGGCCCTGGGCCTGGTGTTGGCGGTGTCCTCAGGCCTCCCAGCAAAGCCTCGGGCACCAGGCATCCTCCGCTGGCCCTCACTGCCCGGACCTGGAGTCCAAGAGAGACGCAGGGCCACGTCTGACCCCTGGTGGCCATGGGCAGAGCGGCAGGCTGGGAGCTCCCGGCCTCACAGGGGTGGCGGAGCCTGCTGGGCGTCCAGGTCCCAGGAGGCAGGAGCACCGCCGAGAAACTGACCTGTGACTGGAGGTTCTGTGCTGCCCCCAAGCAGAGCTACTCTGCCCTGGGTAGACTTTGCTTCCTTTCTCCAGGGGTCATGAGGTTGAGCACCACCTGAGGCTTCGATGAAATGGGTCTAGATTTGGATCATGGACCCTGAAAAGAAACAAAAAAACTGCAGGCTCTTCTTAGTGGCCAGATCCCATCCCCCTGCTGCAGGCCACCGGCTCCTGTGAAAACAGACCGCACTGCTGGCATGCCTGGCTGGCGGCTGTGGTGAGAGGGAAGCATCTGGCCAGAGGGTCACCTGGGCCCTGGTTTCCCAGGTGGATTTGGCCAAATTACACAACGTTCTTCTGGCCAGAGAGCCGTCACGTGACCGAATGGGCAGGCGCCTCCTTCAGGGCCCTCTCTGCTGGGTGGCTGTCTCCTGCCTGGGCCGCAGGCTCCGCTGCCACTCACTGCCTCAGCAGGTCTGTGCCACTGGGCACTTCTTGGCCGGAGAGCTGCTTGGCACAGGTGCCCTCTCCCTCCACTGGGCTCAGAGCAGCTCTTGAGGTGGACCAAGAGGGGACCTGGGGGAGGCCTGCAGGCGGTCAGATATAATTTCCTCCTCATTAGAGCAAAAGAGAGCTCTGGAGGTGAGCAGGGATGTTGTTAATTCCTGCTACCTCCTCAGCATTTCCCCTTTCCCTCCATATAGCCAGTCCCCATGGTAAGACCCGAATGATGTTAAAAAAAAAAAAGGACCATTTATGGGGAGCCCAGGTTGGCAGCAACAGGAACAGATCCCCAAACCCCACATTGACTTGGCGTCTTGGCAGCTGCGTCCCCAGCGCACTTTTCCGGGTTGCATTTTGCTTTGGAATAATCTTGACGCTTGTGGGTGGCTCCGGGCGTGAACGCGGGAGTGGGAGGGGACGGGCAGGCTCTCCATTCTTCTGCCCTGATGCGTGTCTCCTTTCTTCGCCTGTGCAGAACCACACGATGAGCCAGCACGCACAGTGAGGGACCGCTCGACAGGACACCTCTCCGCAGAAGGCTTGCCGGAGACGCCGTGCGGAGGGCCATTTGAACATTACATCCAATCAAAGTGTCATTTGCAACCCAGATGTAAAACTCTAATGATTTGGCCATGAGGCGCTGCTATTATAAGCAGCTGGAAATGAATATTAATGGCAGAGATTAAAAGTATTCCATGCTCAGTATTTTTTATTGCCCTGCTCCAGCTAGTGTGCTTTTAGACTTTCTGCCGCAGACTACATTTCTAGAGTTAGAGAACCCGCTCTTTGAGCCTATTGTCCTTTGTTCCTTCATGTATTATATTGATAGTTTTTAAAAAAAAGAATTAGTGTGATTTTTTTTCTTTGCTTCTTTTTCTTTCTTTCTTGTTTTTCTTCCCCCCTTTGGTTAACTACTTTTTAATTGCAGTTCTAGGTAATTGTGCATCGTGATGTGATTGCTTGGCTATTGTCTGAATATTTCCTTTTCGTTTTTTAATTAAAGACTAATGCTTTGATTGGATTTGCCAGTTCACCGGACAGTGATTAAAACTATGTAATGAATATAATCGGTTTCAGTGCAACTGGATGGTCTGCTTTTAAATGTGACTTAATCTGACCGCGGTAACTAGTGCAGTTCAATAAAGGGAATCCACGCGATCGGCAGCGGCTGCCTGGTTCTCTCCTCCTCAGCCTGGGGCCGTGGAGGGGGCGGGCTGTTGTCACCCGTGGGGCGTGTCCTCGGAGTTCCTGTGGAATTGCATGTGCCCGTGGTGACCAGCTTACTGTCTGGAGGAGCTGGCAGTGGGCACAGAAGTCAGAGTCGACAGCACCTTTAAAGATGAGATGCTCTGGTCTTTCCTTTTATGAATGCGGGAACAGAGGCCCCAGGGGTAGTGGGCGGCTTTTCCAAAACCATGTAGCAGGTTGGTGGCTCATAGGCTCATCCACTTTGTTCCGTGTTTCTCCCCCTTGGGGTGGCTTTCCCAAATGCTGATGTAGGCAGTCATGTGGTTAACCCTTGCCTGGCTAGGTCTCCAAGCACACTTAGTTGTGTCCCAGGCATGGGGACATGGCAGGAGCTGGGGGCTCTAGATTGGAGCTAGGTAGGGGCATCAGGCTCCCCATCACAGAGATCAGTGGGATGTGGCGGTGCAGAGACCTGTGGCAGGTCCAAGACTAGTGGGGCAAGCAAGGTAAGTGGCTCAGTGGGTCCCTGCTCTCAGGAGCCACCTGCATTTGCAAGCCCCGAGAGTGGGTGTCTCCTGACACTTCACACCCTCCGCACCTTGCTTGCCTAACCTCCTCCTGGCCCTGCTGATGCCCCAGGGCCCACCCAGCAGCCTGGGTCTCCCACACCTCCATCACGCTGATGCTCAGCGGACCCGCCAATCAGAGGCCAGGACTTCAGAACCTGCACGGGGAAGCCCTTCCTTGTTAACTTTTCACAAGAGGCAAGGAAATTGGTTATTACCCTCTGCAGAGTGGAAATGAAACAGGCAGACAGATTGTACCTAATTATAATGTAATACTAAGTCATGGGCATGGAATTTGGAGCAATTATACCCAGCATCTTCTGATGACCAAATCTAGGGGCTTCTGGTGACCTGGAAGAGTGCCCCTTTCTGCCACCTCATGTCATACTCTCAGAGGGGTGGGGCGTTTCCGTTTTCCAAAGGCATGTTACGCCTGCGAATCACAGAGCAGACTCTCGCCAGTCTGGGACACCATGGACTGGTCACCCTTACAATTCAGGGCTCTTGCCTCTTGGAAGCTAAAGGCAGTGAACTCTCATTTTTAGTCCCCTGGAGACTTGGCTGTTTTAGGGGAAGACCTCAAGGTAGACATCAGTGCTCCCCAAAGTGTGGCTGGGGCTGGGCAGGCTGTCCTGTGTCCACAGTCAGGCCTGCTGCACGGATGGTGCTGACTGTGGGCAGGACCAGCGTGTCCCGTGCTCCCTGATCACTGTCTCTGGGCCCCCTCCAGCCTGGATTCATCCCGAACCCCACGGAGCCCAGGTGAGTCCTCAGTAAGTACCAACAGAAGATTTGATTTGCCGGTTGGTGGCGTAGGGCTAAATTAGTCACTGCCCCCATTAAAAATACAGCGGGGGGTTTAAGAGCTTTTCACGCCATGTGGGAATCAGCAGTGAAGCGGCGGATGCCTTGGGTAAGGAGAGAGGCAGCCTAGGGGACCACGAGGTAATGAGGTTTATGGCGATGGCAAGGCAGCCAGGGAACCCCACCGACTCCCCCTCGCCTGGCCCCATTGTTCTCAGGCTGTCTCTGCCCCCCCTTCCGCCCAGAGCCCCCTGTGACTTCTTGCAAGGAGGTGGCTCCTAGGGGGGACTGGAGGCCCTTACTGGGACTGTATTTGTCACCATCAGGCAGTATTTGGGTAGGAGTGGTATAGGGCTCTAAATCTGTGCTTTGGGGACACCCCACCTCCTTCCAGTCAGAGGATTTGGAGCTGGGATGAGCCATGTTCCCACTCAGATCTGAGGGACCTGGAACAGTCTCTAGGAGGCTTACGTGACGACGCCTCTGGAGGACAGAGTCCCCAGAGCGGCATGGTCATTGTTGGAAGATCGATGAGGCCAGACTTCCCACCTGGGGCTTCTTCAGCCCAGAGAGTGAGATGGAGTCAGGCCCTAGTGTCTGGGTGTGTGGGGAGTGGGCGAGGTGACTGGAAGCCTAGGGCTCATTGTCATTGTGTTTTCCATGTGCAAATTGTCAACATCTAGTAGCTCGGTGGGCAGAAGAATTTTGCCCAGGCTGAGACATGGCCCAGGACCCCTGGGCCTCAGACCCTTCATTGGGCACCTGCTGGGAGCTTCGGGAAGCAGCTGGAAAATGTCTCAGTGGAGAAGCTGCCACAAGAAGGACCTGCGAGCTCCCCCAACCATAGAGAGTGCAGTGCTCCTCCACTCGCTGTTAATATTCACCTTTCCACCTGTTCTCTTAGTCCCTTCTGAAGCACGCGTTCTTAGGGGCGGCATCTGCACCTAAGGTGTTCAGTGAATAGGACCAAGACCTCAATCCATTCATTCCTCCATCCAGCAGATATTTACTGAGGCTGCTCCTGTGTGCCAGGCACCACACAGGTGCTGGGGATACAGAGGTGGACAGGTCATGTGGCACCTGCCCTCCTGGGGCACAGTCCCATGACCAACATCTAACAAGTAAGTAAGCCAATCAATACCTAGCCACGTGCGGGCACGGGTGCCAGATGGGAAAGGGTGAGAGCTGTGTGAGATGAACGAGGGGCCCTGTTAGAAGCAGGGGTACGAGGGCAGGCCTTGCTGAGGAAGTGACCTGAATTGAGACCTGAAGAATGAAAGGAGCGGAGCGGGAAAAGCCAGAGTGGGAAATGAGACGCTTGTGCTCTCTCCTCTTCCTTGAATGCCCTTCCCTTCTTTTTTACCTGGGTAGCTCCGATTGTGAACTCAGCTCCTTAAACTCAACTAACCTCATTAGACTTAGGGGTCTAATTCTCAGGGCTGGCACCTAGGTGAGGTGAGTGAAGCAATCGCAGTGGGTGCAAAATTCAAACAATGTTTTAATGCCCGGGCCAGGCCTGGGTTAGGGTGAAACAATGAGGCAGGGTAGTACAAATTTACCCTGCATCCTGTCTGCATTTGAAATTTTGCTATTTCTTTTCATCATGGATGGTTTTGCATTAATTTTTAATTTTAAAGCATTGCATTAAAATATTATTCTGAGTTTTGTTCCCATGGCAGGTGCCTCATTCCTTTCACCCTAGTCTTGGCCCTGTTTGTCCTCCAGGCACCCTATTCTGACCCTGCAGTCAAGTAAAATGTTCTCATAATAAGAACTTTGATAATACCTGGTGCCTCACTGGGTGTCTATACACTTTTATAATTGTCTGTCTCTGGGACTGTGTATCAGTCACAATAGGCAAGGTTATGACACAGTAACAAAAAGGGCCCCAAATTGTAGTGGCTTAACACAACAAAGATTCACTTCTTATTGACATTACATGGCCCTCCTGAATGTCCAAGGAGCTTTCCTCATCATAGTCACTGTGAAAGTCAGGTTCAGGGAGCAGCTACCACTATAAATGTAGTCAATGACCGAGCCAGAGGGAAAGACCGAACTTGGGAGGGTATCACTGGCAGTTCAACGTTCTTGCCTGAGACACACGCACACACACACACACACACAGCGCTTCAACTTATAGCTCATTGGCCAGCAGTTGCCACATGGCCCTGCCCCATCACAGGGTGCCCTTGCCATATGCCAGGAAGAACTAAGAACGGGCATTGGTTGGCAAACTGCACTAATGTCTGCCTCCACAGACCATGTTCACCTCTCTACCCACCCCTGACTATAATCTCTTTGAGAACAGAGCCTGACTCAGTAATCTGGGTATATCCAGCACCCTGCGCAGAATCAGGAGCAGATAAATATTTGCGGAGTGCTTACTGAAACTTGAGTATGCAACTGAATAGGTGACCATTACAAAGGCCTAGGGGAAGATAAGCACCTATGAACACACCTCGTAGCCTAAAAGCTGCGCCATATGTCAGGCCTGGATTCAAACCTCAGCTGTGTGACCTCAAGCAGGACACTTAACCCCTCTGAGCCTCAGCGCTTTCACTGGCAAAATGGGGAGGGTGAGAAAGGGCGTGAGGGTGAAGTGCGAGAAGAGTGCTGATGGTGTCAGGTAACACTGAGCATTCCCTGGGCGCCTGGCACCGTGAGCACCGCACAGGTATGCCTGATTCGTCCGCACAGCATTGTCACGCGGGGACTGCTCCCCCTTTTTGGAGATGAGGAAACCGAGGCAGAAAGAGCCAAGTCACGTGCTAGGGCTCCGATTCTCACCCAGGCAGCGGGCCCCGGAGCCCGTTCCCAGCCCCCAGAAGCGTGGAGCAGAGAGCCTCAGACCTGGTGGCTCCCGGCGCCCATCCCCGGGACGGCTCTCGGTGCTGCGTCTGCGGGAGCGGCCCCTGGCCGGCTGCGCCGCACCTGGCGGTCCCCGCGTGGAGCCCCCACCAGGTGAGTCGGCCCGGGGCGCGGAAGCAGGGACTTAGCCCGCCCCTGCGCCCTGATTGGCCCGCCTTGCGCCGGCCCCGCCCCCGGCCCCGCCCCGCCCCCCGGCGCCCGCCGCGGCCCGGAGCTGCGCGGAGTGAACTTATTTGTGGTTATTAATTACTGAAGGGGCGAACCGTGCTTCGGTGCATAAAAATATGTTTGAGCAGTTTCTACTTAAACTTTAAAGAGAACGTTAATCAATTTTATTTTAACAAAATGACCTTAAGCAGGAAAAAAAAAAAATTGGTGTTATTTGCCCAAACAGGCAAATTAATTTCTCTCTCTTGAGAAATCTGAGAAGTTTCCAGAAATAGCTGTGCATAATTTACACCTGCCCCTGCCGCTCCTAGTTGAACGCCAGGCCCAGTCACCGGCCTACCCAGCCGCAGGCCGGGAAAGGACTGGAACCAGGTCCTTGCCAAGGCCCTGACACCAGGCCAGGCCCCTCGGTCCCTGGCCCACCCTTTCCATGACCTTGGGAAAGGGACTCTGAGGGGAGCGGCAATGGGGCCTCTGAGAGGCCAGCCCAGCTGTGGGTCAAGGTCACTGGAAGAGCAGGGGAGGGTTGGCTTCCCAGTACTAGGGGCCTGGAAATTCTCCGGAGGCCTAGAGAAAGTCCCCAGGAGATGACCATCCCTCAGTTTGGGGCTCCCTTCTGAGGCACATGACCAGTGGGTGCCTACTTATCACTCTCCACCTCCTGCCTTCCCACCCTAAGGGGCAGATTCAGATCCTGCCCCTCTGAATCTCCTGCCCCACACCCAGAGGCCACACCCCAGAGATCTGCTGCACTTCTCTGTGGTCCGCCTGGAGTTTGAGGCTTAGAGGCAGAGTCTGGGGGCTGCTGGAGCTATGGTCAGCTTCCAGTCCTGCCTCTAGTCCCGACTTCTGGCAGGCATTCAGCCTCCTGGCCCTGGGTTCGCCATCTGAAGACAGAGATTGTGCTATTCCTGCCTGCCGAAGGCCGCTCTGAGGATGGAATGAGAATCCTGGGAGAAGGTCTGCTCTCAGAGGGCCCAGTCTTGTCTTTTTATCTCTGCTGTATCCCCAGCACCCAGACCAGTGCCAGAACATAGTAGATGCTCCATAAATATTTGTTGACTAAATGAATGGATAACACATAGTTGCTCCATTATTATTACTGCTAATATTATTGCAGTAGAATTTTATTTTTCAAATATAAAATTAGGTCATAATCTAGAAAATTGTTTTCAAACCGCATTTGCCCATTAGCTTCCCTCATTCCTCCCTGGAGAGTTGGATAGGATCAGTCGGAGGGGAGAATTCCCTTCCTCCCCTCCCTTCAAAATCAGTCTCCTGCGTCTGTCTCAAGTGCTCAATGCATATTTGTTGAATGAATGCATGAGAGCCACAGACCAACAGGAGCAGGCCCAGTGAACGAGTGGAGTGCGCTGGGAGAGAAGGTGCTGGATGTGGTGCTGGGCAGTCGATGCCCATCTCAGGAGGTCCAGCCCAGTGCTGCACTGCAAGAATGCAGATCCAGGCTGCTGGGTCTTCCAGGTTTTCAAGAGGAAGAAATCTAGTTTTTATTGTAAAAGTCTCTCCGTTTTTTAGTGCTAGTAATTAACTGTAGAGTTTAATTTTAAAAACACAGAAAGCAAAAAACCCATGTGTGCCAAGGAAAACACTTTTGAGGGCTACATGTGGCCATGGGGCCCCCAGTTTGAGGCCTCTTGTGAACCCCTGAGAATGCCACAGAAGCTGAAACTTTGGGCACCAAATGGGAGAAAGGGGAGGGTGTGACCGACTCTCTTTTGTTCACAGAGGGATTAAGCAGCTCAGAGAGAGCTGGGGAGCCCAGCTCCAAGGCTGAGCATTGTGGGTTGGAGCTGGAAGTAGGGCAAGCTCAAGAGGAGAGGGGAAATCTATTGTGTTTGTTCATATTTTTGCCTATTGTGCTCCTCCTTCCTTCCTCTGTTCCTTCTCTTACCCTTTCTTTTCTCTTTAGAGAACTCCCTTTGACCATTCTTTTAGGGTAGGTTGGCTGGCCACAGAGTCTCTTAGCCTTCCCCCATCTGGGAGTATCTTGATTTTCCTTCGCCCCTGAAGGACATTTCCACTGGGTGTAGGGTTCTGGGTCAACCATTCTTACCTCGTGTACTTCCTCTGGCCTCTGTGATTCCTGATGAGAACTCCACTCTGATGCAAGCTGTTTCTCTCTAGCTGCATTTAAGATTTTTCCTTTGTCTTTAGATTTTAGAAATTTGACTACGAAGTGTCTTGGCGTGGATTCCTTTGGGTTTATCCTCTTTGAGATGTGCTCGGCTTCTTAAATCCGTAGGTTTATATATTTTGCCAAATTTGGGATTTTTTTCAGCCAAGTACTTTTTTGGCTCTACTCTCTTTCTCCTCTCTTTCCAGGATTCTGATGATGCTAATGTTAGATCTTTTGTTAGAGTCCTGCAGGTTTCCAAGGCTCTATTAATTTTTTTTTTAGTTTATTTGTTCTCTTTTGTTCAGATCGATTTACTTTCTGTCTTCTAGTTCACTGATTTCTGCTGCCCCTTCCATTCTGCTATTGAGCCCACTGATTGAATATTTTATTTCATTTATTGTATTTTTCAGTTCTAAAATTTCCACTTGGTTCTTCTTTGTATCTTTGAGTTATTGATTGATTGATTGATTTTGGCTGAGACTTTCTATTTTTTCATTTATTTTAGGCAGCTTATAACTGTGCTTTAAAGTATTTTTATGCTGGCTGATTTAAAATCCTTGTCAGATAATTCTAACATCTCTATCACCTTAATTTTCCATCGATTGTTTGTCTTTTTTATTATTATTATTATTATGCTTGATATTTTCCTGGTTCTTGGTATGGCAACTGATTCTTTATTGAAACGCTTACATTGTGTATATTCAGGAATGAGACTGGGTCTTATGTAAACCTTCTCTCTCTGCTGCCTTCTTCTGATCCTGCCCCAGCAGGGGAAGGTGGAGGTGGGGCTACGGCCTTGGCAATACCAGGCAGGGTTGAGATGCCCATCTCCCCACTCAGCCTCCACTGATACCTGAGGAGGGGGCTTCTTATTACAGCTGGGTGGGGGTGGGAGTTCTGGCTCCCCATTCGGTCTCCAGTGATTCCTCTCTGAATGGGAAAGGTAGGAGTGCCTAGTTACTGCTCCCCACGTAGTCTCCACTGATACCGCGGAGGGGTGGGTGGCCTTGTTACCACTGGGCAGGGACACAAGTCCTGCCTCCCCTTAGGCTCCTCTGATACCACCCCAGTGGGGAGGGAAGGAGTGGGGTGCTGGGAGGCAGTGGAGGCGCAGGCTCCCCTGGCACTGTGGTCCCTACCCAGCAAGGATGAATTTCCAGCTGCCTACTTGGCCTGCTCAGGGGAGCGCTGGGGAGTGTCATTACAGACTTGAGAGGTGGAAGCCTAGGGTCCCTAGACTGGCCACAGGGGTGGGGGGACTACAGGGTTTTTTTATGGTGTTAGGCTGGAGTAGAGTGGCTATTTTCTAATATTTTTCTGCCTATCTAATATTTGGCTGCCCCTTTACTGATTTTTTGGGTAAAGTGGTCAGGCCTTTGGAGGGCAGATGTTTTTGTCTGTGCCTGTTGGTGTTTGCCGGGTGCTGGCTTCTTCAGCTCCAAGTCTGCGGTCTGTGAAGCAAAATGGAAACAGTGGATTCATCATCGTGGTGGCCCTGGGGCCCTGATGTCCCTAGCCTGTCTGGCATCTTCACCTTCCCGAACCTTCCTATTTTTTTAATGTATAATGCTCAGGGATTTTAGTTGAACTTAAGAGGATAAATAGGGGAAATATGTGTTCTCCGTCTTGCTGGGAGCAGATATCCCTCCAGAACTTTCTTCGTCATAATGGCCACAGGGGATCCATTTGGATAAAGGAATGGCAGTTGATGGAACCCACCCCTGGTGTTGGATGCTCCTGTCGTTTCGGCCTCTGCTATGAAATGCTGCCGCGGTGAGTGTAACTATTCCGGAATGTGTCCTCTGAGTAGATTGGGTTCCATTTGGTTAGTTGGTTCTTGGGTCAGAAGATTTGGGTGCGAGAACAAATGGAGGACCCGTGAGAGAACAGTGGGGGAGAGGAGCTGAGCTGGGACTGACCAGAGAGAGCATGTGCCAGCCCAGCACCAAGTAGATGCCTCAACTCACGTCAGAAGTGGTGCTCAAAATTCCTGACTGGCTGTGGCCCAGCTTGGTCCTGCTGTCCAGGACGTGCCACCACCCTCTCTGACCACCGCCATCTTCCAGGGGCTGTTTCCTGAGGTCAGTTTGGTAGAATATTCATCCTTCTTCCCACCACTGATCTTGCCCCTACAAGGATGGCCCCGCCGAGGGCTTGGGGTGTCCTGGGCTTCACTGCCATCGAGACAGAACCCCTAACTGGACTATGTGGCCAAGGCACAGTTTACACATGTCATCTCCTTTAAGCTCCCTGCCCTGTGAGAAGGCGGGCTCAGGGAGGGGAAGTGACTCATCTAAGGTCACACACAATGGAGGGGCAGATGCAGAACTCAGTCCCGGGTGGTCTGTCTCTGAAGCCTGCAGTCAGTGGAGGAGTTTGGGGTCCAAAGTGACATTCTGGAATGGGCATATAGAATAATATAACCAGAAAGAAGACTGCCTACATCTAGGCTTATGTTGAGAAGAGCCCTGAAGGAAGGGAAGTGAGAGGAGAGGAGGAGCCTGCTCACACCTGGTCACCTGTCAGGGCCAGCACAGGGAGATGGAGCCAGAAGGAAGCACTCAGGGGCCTGGCAGGTTATATATGTATGTGTTATATAACAATGCAATGTCAGAGGAGGGTTTGTGACTGGTCCACTCTGACATTGATCATTAGAGGCAAAGCTGCTTTTAGCAGCCATGACAAAGATAGGCAGGCGTAGAGGGGCACACACAGCCTGGACACAGCCAGAGACACATACACACATACAGGCGACGGAGCTGCACACGTACACAGGAACACACACACATGCACACACACACCATATAGACAACAGAAATGCACACGTACACAGGCACACACACAGAGGCATGCACCAGGCAGGTGTACACAGACTGCCCACTGGGACACACATGCACACACGGACAGGCCCCAGACACGCATGCACACACAAGTACCCCGCACTCACGCAGAGGCATATGGAGCAACCCCGCCTTTCCCATGGTTTCCAGGAGGCTCAGCGGGGGGCGCGAGTTCCACATCTGACTTTCCTTGTGTTCGTTAGACTCTCGGTGTAATTAAACGTTACATTGAATAATCCAGCGAGGGCTCAGTGGTGGCAGAGGCGGCTGTGGCGGCTGGGGGACGAGGGGGACTGGATGCCTGTCTCAGGCCTCCATCCTTCCTGCCCGCTGCTCTGCTCCAGCTGCCGCCTTGCCCAGGACTCTGGAGCAGAGGAGCCCTGACTACAGGGTCACCTGGTCAGGCCTTGAGTCAGGATGGGGTGGACGGTGTCTGGGGAGACTCCTGGGCTGTCCTGTGGCTTGGCAGTCACTGTCTCTGGTTCCTGCTGGGGAGAAAGTTCACCCTGGGCCTCCAGAGCAGAGGAGGGATGTCCGGGTCTGGGGAGCCCCATGCCCAGCAGAAGCACCACCTGTTCACCCCTCCTGGGCAGAGCAGAAAGCTCCATCTCCCCTCTGTTCTTTAACATGGGTCTCTGACCTCCATGGAAGGCAGCCCAGTGTGGTGGTCACAGGCCATCCACACAGGCACAACTCACTGACTCTGTGACTTGTTGTAAATGACCTGACCTCTGTGTGCTCAGTGTCCTTGTGGGTAAGATGGGCTGACAGGGGCACTCACCTCATGGGATTGCTGGGGGCACTGAACCATCCCCGTAAGCAGTGCCTGCTTGGAAACACAGCAGCCACCTGGCCTGCAGGGGTCCTTCCCGCAGAGCTAACCTGGGCCAGGGAAGGTTTGGGATCCAGTGCCCATGACATCACAGTGCAGTCTCCCCCCTTATCTGTGGAACGGGTTGAAAGTCACATGGCCTGGCAGGGTGGCAAGGCTGGGCTGGGTTATGGCATTGGACAGCATGATAAACTGTGGAGTGCTGTGCACAAGGGCAGCTGGCCTCCCCACCACTCCTCTCTTCAGACCTCCCTTTGGGTTCCTGAGCCACCCCTCCCCTCCACAGTCTGCTCTGGGGAGCACAGAGCTGCGGCTGCCCCCGCCCCGGCTCAGAGCCCAGCCAGGCCCCTCTGTCCAGCTCGCCAGCCCCGTTAGTGAGGGCCTCACGTAGACAACTGGAGCCCCCCACCCAGGCCCAGTGGGCGCTGGGTGTCCAGAGTGATTTCCCCACGGACAGCTCCTTTCCGGTGTGGACTTTGAAACAAGGCCCAGCCGCTGGCATGTGCTAGCTGGACAACAGGCGGGTGAGCTGAGGCTAAGCCACCAAAGAGGTGACACGGCCTCTGCCAGCTCCAGCAGGCCCACCCGGAGCGGGAGTGGCTGGACAAAAACTCTCAGCCCGCGTCCTCTCTGAGACGTCGGCCGTCGTCTATGGCCCGCGCGGTGAGCCCAGGGGGCGCTGACTCCCTTGCACTGACACCGGTGCCCGCTCGAACCTCCGCACGTGTACCCACAGGCACAAAGGTGGGTGGGAGCCAAGACACGCCCAGAGTCTCACGTGCACACCCAGATGGGCCCTCCCGGGGACAATGACATGTGCGCCTGCCCACAGATAGATCCAAGCTCACTGAGACACAGAGCACCTGGCGACCACCGCCGCTGGGCCCCTTCCTTGCTTCGGAAGAACAGGCTGCCCAGTCTCTGTCCTATCTAGTCTGCACAGCCATCCTGTCACCTGTTTTGTGGGGGACTCAGAGCGGCTCAGTGGGCGAACTGTCAGGCCCTGGCTCCCAGTCCAGGGCTCTCTGTAGCCACCCTCCCCCGGGGCCCCGCTGCGGCTGTGCCACGGGGACGCCTGGAAGAAGCTTTGACTTCGACTTTGGAAGGATCTTTTCAGTATGGGGCTTGCCCTCATTGCCACCCCGCACGCCGGCCTCCGGGCCCGCAGCAGCTCGTGAGCACTCGGCCCCGCAGACACACCCCTCTGTCTCTTCCCCTGTCCCTCGTTTTGTGCTGAGTCTTAAGTGAAATTGATCTTTTTTTTAAGGAAAGAGAAATCTGTCTTTTGTTCTCCTGCTCCCCCAGGGGCCCCTCAGAAGAGGAGGCCCCCCTCCTGGTGTAAGGGGCACGCCTCAGAACCAATCGCTGCCTGGCACGGATCCCCGGGCTCCGGGCTTGGGCCTGATGCCATGCGAGCAGATGGCCGTGATTGCTGGCAACCCGGAGACCCTGCAGGAGAGTTGAGTATGGGTGTTTACAGCATCCCAGTCCTGCCGCGAGCATCAGAATGGCAGACTGAGCGGCCGGAGCGGCGCCTGGCCCACCCAGGGCGGGGGAGGGGCAGTGCACATTCCTGAAAGAGGAGAAAGGGCCCCCTCTTTCCCCAAGGGGAGCCCTGCCCAGCACACAGCACCCAGCACACATCATGTCCCATGCAGGGAACAGCAAACCCTTGATTCTGGGTCCCACCCGCCCTGCCCCTCTACCCCTCGCCTTTCCTGTGTCTCCCCAGAGCTAGTCCAGAGGAGGGTCCTGCAACCATTCAGAAAATAGATATGAGCACCTACTGTGCGCTCACGAGGAACAAGAGAGAGGCCTTCAAAGCCTCTTTCTTTTCCTAGAAAGTCCCATCAGCTTATAGATACATGTACATTTGTTGGACAAATGCCGGTGTGCATCACCAGACTGACCGCCATAAGGGCAGGGTCCTGGCACATAGTAGGTGCTCAATAAATCTTTGTTGAATCATTTAGGGGACCCTGCCCTCACGGAGATTCCAGTCCACCTGGAACTTCTCCCCTTCTTCCCCTCATTCTGATTCCCAGTTATACTGTAGCCCCCTGAGGGTGGGGCTGGCCTTTGCCTCCCCAAGTGCCAACCTCCTTTGGCTCTTGTCATGTAGACCGTGTGGCTAATATGGAAATGTGTCTCTGGCGGGGGCCACATACTGTGCCCGGGAGGCAGTTCCCAGAGAAGATCTCCGGGAGTGCCAACCCAAGCTTGTTAACTGTTGTCTGTAGCCCAGGAAGGGCCCTCCCCATTCCTCCGCCTTGGACTGATGTTCAAGGCTCTTCATGGTCTGCCTTGCGTCCTACTTTTTCTTTTCATTCATTCAAAAATATTTTTTAATATGTTTTTATTGATTTTAGAGAGAGAGGAAGGGAGAGGGAGAGAGAAAGAGAAGCATCAATCTGCTGCCTCCTGCACCCTCCCTACTGGGGACTGAGCCTGCAACCCTGGCATGTGCCCTGACCGGGAATCCAACCAGTGACCTCTGGGTTCATGGGTCGACACTCAACTAACTGAGCCACACCCACCAGGGCCAAAAAGATGTTTTGAGTACCTACCAAGTGCCAAGTGCTATCCAGGGGCTGGGGAGAAACAATGAATGAAATACAAAGTCACTGTTCTCTGGAGCTGACTCTCTGGGAGTGGGGAGGAGACAAAGGACAGGTAAACAGGTAATGCAGGTGTGCGGGGGAAGTAAGGGCTACGGCAAAGACAAGCGGGGACAGCAAAGGGGAAGACATCGGGGGGGCTTCTCTGACATGGGAGCAGAGATCTGGATGAAATGAGAGTGACTGGGGACCATTCTGGAGAATAATGTTGTAGGTCAACAGACCAGCAAGTGCAAAGGCTCTGAGTCCACTGTGACCATAGGCAGTGAATCCCAGCATCCATGGCTCCAGGCTGTGGTCACAGCAGAGGTGAACCAGGTGATGACAAATGCAACTGACCCTAGCTCTGTGTGGGTGTGATAGGGAGTGGTGAGGAGTGTGGCAGATGTGGCAGGTCTGCAGTGAGCATCTGGCCTGGGAAAGCAGACTCAGAGTAGCCAGAGTGTCTCATGTTTCAGGCAAAGCCAAAATCTTCATCTTATACATGTGAGGTTTTTCAACTTTGAAGTGTTGGAAGCTAATTTAACAATATTTTTAAAAACCCTGCTCATGTCAAACACAACTCAGTTCCAGGCCAGATCCAGCCTGTGAGCAACCCGTTGCAGCATGAGATTTGGCGATCTGTGAGGTCCCTACTGGGATGATTCTGAATCCTGGAGCCCAACCCCAGTGGGCAGCCAGATGGGCCCTCAGGTGATCAGGGTGATATTCTGGGAAGGGCCAGCTCATCCTCTGGCTCTGACTTAAGAGCCAAAGGTGCCAGGAGGGCTCCCAACACCTATTTCCAGGGACTCTTGTCCCACAGGCCTGCCCCAGTGAGTGGAGGCAGACAGGGTCAGGAGCTCTGCCTACTCCCAGGGCTAGACTGCCACCTCTCCCCCACCCACTTTTTCTGGCCCCTGCAGGGTCCAGCAGACAGCCCCACACAGTCTGCTGAGGGTGTAAGGACAGACAGCCTTCCGCTCCAGCTTTCTTGGGGACCCTACTGCTGAATGTGACCCTGAGGGTCCTGCCTGTGTCCCCCACACCACAGTCCCACTTGCCCTTGGCCGACTCAGGCTCATGGCCCTGCCTGCCCTGGAGACAGCTCTCTCTGAGCAGCTTCTTCAGGAATGATTTGTGCATCGACACACCCCGGCCTCCGGCACCTCCAGCCAACCACCCCCTTCGTGCTAATGGAAGGCCTGTGGCTCAGCTCAGCCAGGCGCCCCGCTAGAAAGAGGCCTTGGGACGCCCTCTTGCAAACATGACCTTTTCCTGTGTAAGAGATAAGATTTCAGAATCAATCCGGCCTACGGGGCCTGCCCATCCTCACCATCCGCACATTCAGGGGAGAGGCCACATGCCCCAGGACAGGCAGGGGTCAGTCACCAGTCTGAGGGAGCCCGGCCGGCCGGGCCAGCACACATGCAAAGCCGCTGTCTCCCCTCACCACCCAGTGCCTCTCCTCAAAGGCCACAGGGTCAGTACATGTCTTACTGGGTCCTACCACGCCCGCTGGAACAAGCTCAGCCCTGGTGGCACACGTTCTTACATGGAGCCCCTCCAGCGTGGAGACTCGCCTGCAGGTAGTTCTCACCTGGCCAGTGAAGGAGGCACTGTGCTGATCCCCGTTTCACACACAGGAAGACCGAGGACAGAGGTTTCAGTGACTGCTGAAGTCACACAGCAGGGCAGTGGTGGCACTGGATTTGACCCTGGGGCCTGTGCATCTATCTGCAAGGCTGCTCCTCCACCCTCTCCGACGTGCTCAGCAAACACTTGGCAGCCACCTGCTCTGAGCCAGGCCTGTGCCTCGGCCACAGAGCTGAGTTATATACAGTTCCTCCCCTAGAGTCACTGTCCCAAGGAGAGAGGACCCATGAGTCAGAGCAGGCGGGCCTACTCCACCTTCCCAGCCACTGAACCCCAATTGTCCCACAGCCCAAGGCTACGGGACCTCCGCCCACCCTCAGGCCCTGGGCCAGGGAGAGTCTGAAAGACTTAACTGAGTCTTGGGGGCCTCGAGGCTGGAGCCTGCTTCCTCCTGCCCCCTCCTCAAGCTCCCTTTCGGCTGTGCAGTCTGCCGACCTTACCTCTGAGAAATGCTATTCAGTACCGCCCCCACCCCCAGAAGGCCTGTCGGAGTTAGAGCTGAGTGGGGGGCTTGTCTGCTCATCTGCTCCTCAGGAGCCAAGGACAAGAATGACCCTTCTTAGGGGCACCTCATAGTAATGTGACTCTAGCCGCAGGTGTGCCACCAGGCCAGCCCTTTGTCACCTGGGGAAGAGTTAGCTTTCTCCCACCTCCATCTGGGGCGGGGGTGAGGAGCTGGGAGGTGGGACCACATCTATTCCCGCCATTCTCTGTCTTGAAAGGACTCCGAGTCTCCTGTTTAAAGGGAAAATAGTGAGTTTCAAGTTGGAAAACTTGATGGGTGTCCGGTGTCTTGGCACGGTGGTCGGCCTCGCAGCCCCGATGGGGGGCTGCATGAAAGGTGCCCTCGGTGGGGAGAACAGAAGAGCTCAGGCCAGGGACAGCCCCACCCGCACCTGCTTCAGAAGCCCCCTTGGAGGCCCCCAGGTGAAACCCCCGCCCCCTTCCTTTATCCTGAGCCTCGTTTTTGAGGTCTGGCTGCCTTTTGATCTTAACAAGTTTTCTTTCTTTTTCTTTTTTTTTTTTTGTCATCTTTGCCAGGGCTTTGACAATGCGATTTCCTTTTATTTTAAAAACGGTGGCTTTCAAGGATCCTCTCATCTCTGATTGTTTCATGTTTGCAGGTTTCTGGAAGGTTTGGAGCTAGTCCCTGGGTGGGCGGCTTCCCATCTGCTCCTTGCTCCGCGCCCCTGCTCGCGCTGCGGCGGGCTGGGCCTCGGAGCAGCAGCCCCCTCTCGGCCCCTCCGGCCGGGCCAGGCTGTCGGAGGGCCATGCAGGGCCCTGGCCACCCCTCACCAGAACCCCTCGCTCTGCGCAAAGCGGGGCACTCGTGGTGGCGGCAGGTCCAGCCCCGGACAGGTGCTTCCAGTCTCTGAGCCTCAGTTGCGCCATCTGTACAGGGGGAACAGTAACTGCTCTGAAACAATAGTCATCAGTGCTTAGTCATAGCATGAGCACTAGTGCTCGAGGGCAGTGATTTTCAACCTGTGTGCCATGGTCGTGCCTGACTGGTCAGGGCCACTGACCTCTTTTCCCCTAGATTGTTAAATAAAAAAATCACAATGCGAACACAACGATGGCTGTCGGGTGTGAATGAGTCAAAATTATACCGTTTTTTTTTCTTCAGGTCGGCAAAAAATAGAATATATTTTTTGGACTGGCACAGAATGGTAGTAATTAGTTTATGTGCCATGAAATGAAAAATCACTGCTCTAAGATAATAGTAATAAGTACGTACAAATAGTATAAATAATAATAGGCTAAGATATTAGTAGTAAGTACTGACTAATAGTATAAGAAATATACTCTAAGGTCACAGTAATAAGTACTGACTAATACTGGAGGTAATAGTACTCTATGGTCACAGTAATAAGTACTTAATAAGACTTTTTTCTCTTAAGCCACTTAGAATTGGATTTCATCCCTTGAATAGAAACATCTATTTGCTAGAGCTTCCGGGGAATCTGAACTCCCAGCCCCGGAAGCAGGAAGATCCCAGGCCCACCTGCTGTTCATCATGTCCCCTGCCTTTCCCTGTGGCCTTGCCTGGCGGAGAGAGGGGACATGCCTCGTCCTTACGTGAGCTGACAGAGGGACCCCTCAGGACGGGGAACCCAAACCCCTTCTCTTCTGCTTGGAGGGAGGGGCACTCTCCTTGGGTTCTTACACTGTTTTGCCTTCTGTTTTTTTCAGATTTACCTTCCTGATTAGGTTTCACTCAGGCAAATATATTAGGATTAGTTTGTAATCCTTGAGCTCACAGACAGCGAGGGTGGGCCGGGCCTGGAGCAGCTGGGAGCCAGGAGAGGTGTTTGCTGCAGAAACCTGCAGGGTGGGCAGCCACGGCTACCCAGGTGTGTCCACGCAGGAAGTGGGCTTCAGGCATATCGGCTGTGCATCTTTTTAACTTCAGTGCAATTACGAGTTACTAGTCCTGTGCTAGATGTTGGCGAGTAGGACCAGGTGTCAGTCTTTATGGGCCCAGTGCAGGGAAGAGAGCACACGGGACAACGGTGGGAACAGGGTCCTGGGCTCCTGCGCCACCAGGTGCTGCGGAAGATTGTGACCGGTCTGCGGAGGTGGATGTCCCTGCTGCTCTGGCCCTGGCAGCTGGGAGACCTCTTCAGAGAAGATGCTCCCACCTGCCCCTTGCCTGCATTTGGCTCCCCTGGTCCCAGCACTTGAGCTCACAGCGTCACACCCACCACGCTCCCCAAGGCGCACCCTTCAAGCCAAGCAGCTGGCCAGGGTGGGCCCCAGCTGTGTGGGAGCCAACACCCTCGGCTCCCAACCCTCCAGGCAGTCCAGACTTCCCCTTTGCTTAGGGCGAGCCCCCTCAGGGTCCTCCAGGTCCCTTCTGGCCAGAGGTCACTGTCAGGACCCTGTCAATTCACAAAGCTCAGCGCTTTAGGAAGAAAGAGGGCACGTGCCAGTTCTCTTCCCAACCGTGTCTGGCGTCCGGGAAGGTGGGGTGAGGTGTGGACACACTCTTCCCCTAGCCGTGGGTGCCCACTCGCCCAACACTTGCCCACGCAAGGGGGCTTCTTGACAGGCCCTCTCGTGTGTCAACAGAGAGGACCTGCTTCGAGACAGCTGGTGGCTCAGCCTCAGCAGAGAAGCACCTGGGCGGTTTGCAAACCGCTCCTGCTCGTTGCTCTGCCCGAGTGGGCCCTGGGGCTGCAGGCTGTGTCCCTGGGGGATCAGGCTCTCAGGGACTCACCTGCTGGGCTGCCTGGGCCTCCTCCAGACCCTGCTTCTCCCGCCAGGGAGAAGATGGTTCCACCCTGGAGGGCAGGTGTCACTGTCACTGCCTTGGAGAGCTTCCTGAGCTGCGGGGCTGCTGGGGGTGGGCAGGGGAGGCAGGGCAGGGGCGCTGAAGGGCACTTGGACCCTTTGGATGGGGGATGCCTCCCTTGAGGAGAGCATGGGGCCACTTGACCTCTATTTTGCCTGTAATCATCACCTACCAATGGCCATTCCAGGGCCCCGAGCTCCCCAGAAGGCCAACGGCCCTGAAATAAAAGCCCCACCTCCTCAGAGGGGATCTGAGAAAGGATGCTTGTGGCCCATCTCTCTTGTTGAGAGGGGCTTACATCTTGGTAAATTTAATTTAAATGATGAGTTAAATGGGGTTTTGATGGCACCACTGGAAGGTCTGTCCTCGCCCTCATGACTGCAGCACAACAGGTCCCTGGGCTCGCCCAGGCAGCTACAGGGGGATGCCTGCCTCTGGGTGGGGATGTCCCACCCCTCACCACCCAGTGCCAGGACACTAGGAGGCTCAGCCTCCACGGCAGGAGGCATGGAAATGACTGTGATGGAGGCTGGGCGCGGGGGGCTTTCAGTCCTTCCCTCCCCTGCCTCCTCACCCTCTTCTTCTCCCTCTGGCCAGGGGCATCAGCAGGCCCCGGCTTAGCTCGAGGGTCCTGGGTCATGTCCAGAGATCCCCACGTCATTGGCAGGATTAGGGACTGGGCATGGGTAGCTTTTACAAGACCCCAGGTGAGTCTAATATGCACCGAGGTTGAGGATTTCGAGGTGTTTACACGGGGAGGTCAGAGGGAGCATCTTTGGCCTGAACCAGTGGTGCCCGAGAACAAGGTGGCTGCTCCTGCCAGGTCACACAGCCTAAGGCCACGAGGGGCCTCACACAGTGATAGATGTTTACATCATTCTTGCTCTCACCTGACATTGTGGGACTCCCAGCAACCCCTCAAACTGTCACCAAATCATTTGGGGGACTCTCCAGGCTTATCTCATGTGGGCTCATAAACAAACCTGTCAGCCACCTAGTGGCATGGGACAGGCCTCTCTATTCTGCTTTGGGGACCTTCAGATATGTCTTCGTGAGAAGTTTGGGGTGACCCAGCCCTGCACTGGAGGCCTGCCCTCCAGCCCCTTGTTTTCTGTCCCTCCAAAGCATCTGGTCCCTTTTAGGCACCAGTGTCAGCTGCACACACCTTAGACCCTCTGCTGGATCCAGTGGCCTCAATGGGGCCGCCCTACTGCTAGCCCCACAGCCGCCCCTGAGCATCAAGCCTCCAGTGCCGATGGGCAGATACCCCCAAGCTGCCAATTGCTCCCCACATTTTGGCATCCTCCCTACCCTCTCCCCCAACCCCTGCTGCTCTCTGTCATTGGTCCCTGTGTCTTTTGAGTTTCAATGCAAACCATCCATTCAGTTTTCATTGACAGCTTTTCCCTCTGCGAGGACTTGGAACAGCGAGTGGTCAGGAGAGAAATCTACATGCCAGACCTGCGAGTCCTGCCCCTGGATGCCCAGCCTCAAACCTTTGCAGTACAGCTGAGCTGGGCCACCTGGCTCTCCTTTTAGGAGGAATTCTGCCCAGTGAGGCTTCTTACAGCACCATGGAGGTAGACTTCTGGTCTACCCAGGACGCTGCTACTTCCTGTCTCCACCAAGAGGTGTGATTTAACCTCAGGCTATCGGTCAGGGTCCCTGTCTAGCTGGCATCTTTGTTCCTGCCCTGCCTTCTGCAGGCCCTCCCAGGCTCCATCCTGCCATCATGCTCAGGCTGCTGGACGGACTCGCAGGTGGGGGTGCCCCACAGCACACCTTCCCCCCAGCATACCTTCCCCTCCCATCTCACTGGCTAGTGTGCAGTTGGTCACAGGTGAAGGATCATAGGACCATCATGATTTGCTGAGACCTCTGGGGTTCCATCCTCTGAAGCTGGGGGACAGAGCCAGCATCCCAGCACCAGGCGTGGGTGAGGAGAGTGAATGCCCAAGAAATGCCCTTATACACCTTTGCATGCTTGTATTAGTTTCCTGAGGCTGCTGCAAGAAATTGCTACAGGCTGGTGGCTTAAAACAACAGACATTTATTCCTGCACAGTTCTGGAGGCCAGAAGCCCAGATTCAAGGCATCAGCAAGGCCAGGCTCTCTCCAAAAACTCTAGGGGACAACCCATTTGTTACCTCTTCCAGCTTCTGGTGACTCCAGGTGTTCCTTGGCTTGTGGCCACATTGCTCCCCTCTCTGCCTCCATGGTCACGTGGCCTCCTCCTGTCCTCTCTGTGTCTCTCATAGAACACTAGTCATTAAACTTAGGCCCGCCTGGATAATCCCGGGCGATCTCCTCATCTCAAGATTCTTCCCTTAATTATATCTGCAAAAATCCTTGCTCCAAATAAGGCCGATTAGCTGATTCTAGGGGTTGGGATGCAGACGTATCTTTTTGAAGCCACTACGCAATGCACCTTAATGCAAGGGTGGCAGAGAAACTGCTCTCTGTAGACAACCAAAACACCAGGCATCTACCCTGGGCTCCAGCAAGACTTGGGTGAGACTGAAGCCAGCTGCGCAAGGCCTGATGGGAAGAGGCAGAAAAGCTGGGGCAGCTTCAGGGCTCACGTCGAACCCTCTCTCTGGTTCAATTCCCCATCGCACCATTTGGTCTCAATTACCTGAAATTATCCGGGGCTGCAGAATTCTCTCACTGTGCCTTGCCCAATATCCGAAACAGCACGCGGCCTGCCTGGCATTGAGAAGGAGAGTTGCTGGAGGACCCACAGGGGGCTAGACGCCTTGAAGTGCTGAGGGTTGGGGCTTGTGAACGGAAGCTGAGATGGGGGTGCTGACTGATGAGAGGGGACCCAGACCCCTGGCCCCCCAGGGGCGGAACGGTGTGTGTGGGGGCACAGGAGTTGCCCAGCCAGGGCACTTGGGGGCCTCTCAGGCCCCAGCTGAGAAGCCGTCATTGCTGCCTTTCTCGAGGCCCCAGTCCTGAAAGCCAGAGTCCAGGGAGGGTAAAGCAGTCTGGGTGGAAAGGCTCCAAAGCAGCTCAAAGACACAGAGAGACGGGATGAAGTTTTCAAGCCACCTCCAAACAGAGGGCTTTTCACCCACCAGCCTTTGAGTCCGGAATCAAGGCGGCCAAGTTACTACCAGGTTAAAGTTTAAATGGCACGGAAAGGGGAGCGGGGAGATGGAGCACCGGCCGTCTGGTGGGGGAACAAAGCGGAGTCCAGCTGGGCCCCTGGCCGCAGAGGGGCGTCCCGGAGGCCCAGCCAGGAGGGGCTGTGACGCTGCTATTGCTCAGCCGAGCAGCACCAGTAGCTGGAAGGAAAGGTGAGCCGAGGCGAGGCCGCGGTGCTGGGACTGCCCGGATCCTTAGAAAGTAATTTGAAGGGAACAGGCCTATCAGGCAGTTTCTCTTACGGAAATGCCCTCATTGAAGAGAGAGGAAGGGGCCAGAGGGAAGCCTTTTCATCCATTGAAAAGAGTGAGTTTCGTTCCATTCCCGGAGTGCAGACTCCCCAGTGAAATCCCTGGTGTGCAAAGTCGCTTCACCCCCTGACCTCCTGGGCGAGGGGTTCTCTCCAGCACGTTGGGGTTTCGGGGAGCTGCGCACTCTGCAGGGACATGCTCTGCATGAGACAGGCTGGCTGCTGGCTCAGGAAGCCTGGCCCGGTGCAGCCTCCTCTCTGCTTCTGCCTGTGTCCTTTGCATTTGAACTGCCCCTGGTGTACGGTTGCTCAACTGGCTACCAGCAGTCTCTGGGGTGTTGAAGTAAGAGCAGGTGGGTCGACATCCTGCCTGTACACCCACACCCTATGTTTAGGAACCGGCAGTCTAGTTGGGGAGGTGAACAAATAAGCAACAGCAATGCAGACTAATAAAAACTGAGACAAAGGAAGCAGTGTGGCTGTGGGGGGTCCATAGCAGGCCTGCTTGACCTGGTCTGTGGGCCATCAGGGAAGGCTGCCTGAAGGAGGTGACATTCGAGTTGAGTTGTGGAGATTCATTTGTTGCTAGTGAGGGAGCTTCTACTTCCAGACAAGACGGAGTAACACGGATCAGATTTACCTTCCTACCCGAAACGACCAAAAAACTGGACAAAATGTATGAATCGATGGTTTGCATGACGTTGGACTTTATGATATGAAGGGCAGTGTTCCCTGAGAGATGGGAATGAAGTGAGGTGAGCCCTGAGGTTGCCCTGGCTTAAGAGAAATTCCAGGTCATGCACAGGGAGGAAAACCTTCAGAGGGGACTGGCCAACTCCTGTGTTGAGCAGGCAGAGCTGAGAGTCGGGAGACCAAGGCAGCTGGAGTTCACAGGAAAGAGGATCTGAAAGGGAAAAGCTGCCCACGGAGAGCACACTGGAGGTCCACAGAGGGCCCTCCTCAAGGCTCCAGCAGAAAGTCAAGCTGCACAGCCATGTGGGGCCCCACAGCTGAGGCCTGGGAGTGACCGTCCAAAGGGTCCAAGGAAGAGCTCTCTCCACAGCCAGAACAAAGGACAGGCATGTCCCAGGGGAACAGGAAGTCAAGACAAGTCAACGTTCAACCGCCAGCCCAAAAGATGGTCTAAGGAGGAGCCCCAACGTGGGGACATAAAAAGTGACATGGGGTTCAGCGGGGGGGGGGGGGGGGGATGGGGGGACAGGGCCAGAGGGGCAGTAGGCCCCCATGAGTGTGTTTTGGGGAGACAGAATTGAAGTGGGTCTACAAGATGCATTTACAATTTTTAAAAAAGATGTTTTATTGGTTTTTAGAGAGAGAGGAAGGGAGAGGGAGAGAGAGAGAAGCATCCATGTGAGAGAGAAACATGGATCGGCTGCCTCCTGCATGCCCCCGCTCCCTAGTAGCTTACGACCTGGGCATGTGCTGACCTAGAATAGAACCGGCCACCTCCTGGTGCACAGGACGACGCCCAACCAACTGAGCCACATTGGCCAGGGCTACAAGATTAATTTAGACTGGGATCAGGACAGGAAAAGAAGGGTGTTCCAGGCAGAGGGAAAGGCCCCACGCTGAGGGTAGGGAATGAAGCGTGCAGTGGCCAGCGTGTTCTGTATTGTGTCAGTACTGAGTAGAACTCGCTTTGAAACAATCCCTTGGTAAGTGGTGGGCTGCTGTCTGAAAATGCCACAGCAGATGAGATTACAGGCAATAGGATTTGCATGTTTGTTAATCTGTTTTCTTCTGATTTTTCCACCAGGACTATATATTCCTTGTGCATTTCAAAAGTGTTATGAATCGGCAAACTGACAAATCTAACCCGTTTCCCTTTGGTCTAATAATCCCAAGACCAGACCTCCCTTGGACAGTAGCATGAAGACAGACCAGCTCCTAGCAGGCCATAGACTGGCCTGGAACCTGCTCCGGCTGGCATTGCGAGGTGTCGGGAGCACCTGAGCAGCTAGGCAGGTGTGACAGATGCCCTGGACCACATGGAGCTGGCTGTGCCTTGCGCGCCGGCCCGGCCCACTCCACTGCCCCTCCCCAAACCTCCCTCCGCTTCCCGGCTAGCTCAGGTGTGGTGCATCTGCGCCCGCTGGCAGCTTTCTGGCCCACAGTGCTGGGGAGCTGTCAGGTTAAAAGCTGGCTTGCTCGATTTGATCCCACATGTGAGCTCTTTTATTTCCCTCTCTCCCCCTTACATGGCTTCGGTGTGTTTTTATAAATATTTCACTAGCCTTGCTAAAGTCTATTTCATCTCTCTCTTAAATTTATTAAATATAAATGCAGCAACAACTCTACCATAAGTCTCTCTCTGCTGTCAAAATCTCAGGCTCCTGTGGAAGTAAATATAATTTGCTTTGTTTACTGTGGGTAATGTGGAGCCCTATCTGCCGTGTAAACACCTCCTGTGCTCCCCACATCTCCCCGCTTTCATTAGCAGGAGTCTGCCCTACCCCCAAGCAGGGCACAGGGACTTGGTTCCCTCTCCAAAGAGGGCAGGACAAACGACCAGTAGGGGCTGTTCTCCAAGACTTACCGACCAGAATCCCTCGGCAGGTGGTCTCCCGGATGGCACCCTGAGTGAGTGAGGGTGACTCATCCCCAGAAGACCCGCAGCCGGGGACCTGCCAGAAAGGACTCAGGCTGCTATGAGGTGATGGAGGGCACCCCCACCCCTCCATCCCCAGGCTCAGAGTCAACGGAACTAGGGGCAAGGCAGGAATTCTGGTCCCCAAGCCCCTGCCACTTCCTTTGTTCTTTGTTAATTGCAAAATAAACACAACCCTGCCCACTGTGGAGAGAGACTTCTGCCAACCCAGTAGCCAGCAGGCGGTGGGCAGGGCCAGCCTGAGTTCCACTGGCATGTGCCCTCCCCTGGCCACGTGTGACTCCCTGGAGGACACCAGGGCCCAGCGGAGCGGGGCAGAGTCGGAGCTGGGAAGCACCTCACGGAGGCCTGCGGTCAGGTGCCCATGGCCGGCAGGTAAGGGGACTGAGCGAAGCCAGATGTCAAGATGGGAGACGCAGGAACGCGTTATGTGGGACTGAAATCAGTGAGGAGAGAGCCCTCTCCCACAAAGAACTCTGCCTCCTTCTCAAGGAAATGTGCATTTTCCCATTTATTTCCCCATAAAAATGGTCCTCTCAGTGCCCTGTTTCTACTTTGGGTGGTGACGTTGGTGCTGGAAGTATTGCGTTTCCGTCTGTAAGAAAGTCATGGTGAGCACACAATACAATACACAGATGGTGCGTTATAGGACCAACTGTATGCCTGAAACCTGCATAACTTTATTAACCACTGTCACCCCCATAAACTCAATAAAAATAAAATAAAATACAATGCAAAGTAAAAAAAGGTCAGAACCGCTGCTCCTGACTCCTAGCCTAGAGCCTCCCACCAAACTTGCTGAGATAAAAGCAGACGATTCCACAGGCTCCCATGACTTGGGCAGGGCACGGGGTGCTCCTCAGAATGAATATCTGTGCCAACACCGCACAGCTCCAGGCACCGCACAGCTCCAGGCACCGCGCCCGCTCTCGCCGCCTGTCCCTGGGCTCCCTGAGGCTCCTGCAGGTCCCTGGAGACGGGAGCCCTGCGGGCTCAGAGGTCTGCTGCCTCACGTCCCACGCAGACACAGCGAGACGGGAGAATTTTTACCCCAGGAGGAGATAGGAGCACACTGTGAGGCCCTCCTCCATCGTATATTAATACATTAAAATCTACCTAGCTTACATCATCAAACGTAATTATCGTATATACTTATTTTGCTTAAAAGTGTTACAAGGTTTTTACAATTTTACTTTTGAAATTATCAGTCATTTTGATTTTACAATTTCCTTCTCATTTTTAGAATCAGTATTCTTTTTTTTTAATCTCAAGCCTGGCTGATGGCCCCTTGGAACCCTGCAGACTCACTGCTGTCGTGGGGAAGACCAAGCCGAGCCCCTGGTCTGGGTGGAAGAGCCAGGGTAGGGTGGGGGTGCAGGGCGGGAGGGGAAGGAAGCCGCTTGCCTGGAACCAAGGATTGCCCCCCTTCATCCTGCCTTTCCTGGGAGGTCTCAGGAGCCGCTTGGCAGGCCCCCCGCCAGCCTCCCCTCCCCAGCGGCGTGGGAGTAAATGACAGGAGCGGCGGGCGCTCTGTGCCGGTTGTAAGATGGCTTTGGATGGTGGGCTGGCGGCTTCCTGCCTCTGGCCGGGAGCGGAGCGACGCTGGCCCGGGCTCTCTGCTCCCTTCGTCAGGGAGGGAGGCGGAGCGGGGGCTCCGCAGCTCAGGTGCCCTCAGAGGCGAACTTTCTCCCCTTGCTCTGCTGCCCACTGCTGGTGGGCCGGGTCTGTCAAGCGGGCATAACTTTCTTTGATGTGCTTTTTGTTCATTCTTTTTAGAAAACAAATAAACAAAAAAAGCCTTTGTTACATTCTATTCAAGGTTAGAAAAGTTGACATATAAGGCAAAAATCTATAAAATTTTACCAAGTAAAATGTACCTTGAAAATCCCATAAACCCTTAGGACCTGGTGGGTGCTGAGAATTAACTTATTTTGCTTCTTGGGCATTTTGGTTGTGGCTTTTCTTCCCCCGGGGTGGTGGGGACAAGGGAAGAGTGACAGGGTCGGTCAGGCCCCTCCGTCTGTCTGGCTGTCTTTCTGCGTCGGTTGAGCTCACCCAGCTGAATTTGGTAAGACAGCCACTGGTCTGAGTCAGTGCTATTGTACTTCTGCACAATAGCTTTATTTTGTCAAAATACTTTCATGCCCACCAAAGGAGAGATTTCCCTCCCTCCGGGAGGCTGGTAGAAGTGGAATTGGTGTTTCCCTTTTTTAGAAGAGGGCACTGAGGCTGGGAGAAAGGGAGCCACTTGCCAGATTGCCTGAGGAGCAGCTGGGACCTAAAAGAGTTTCCCGGTCCCTGTGTGGGTGCCTCCCTCTGCCCCATTCTACCCCTGGCCCTGGCTTGCATCCTGGGTCCCTGTGGAAGAGGCCTGGAAAGGCCCTGGCCAACGTTGGATCCCAGGCTGGGGTCTTCCCCAGCTGTGGCTCCAGGAAGTTTAATAGGAGCAACTTTACCTCTCAGGGGACATTCAGAACTGTCTAGAATCATCTGTGGTTGTCACAACTGGGGGTTGCTACTGGCATCTAGTGGGGAGAAGCTGTTAAACACCCTACAGCACCCAGAACTGGGCCCTCCTCCCCCACGACAAAGGAGCATCGGGCCCAGAGCATCAAAAGCAGCTCTGGTTCAGAGCAATGAGTTCCTGTGGTTGGTGAGCTCACCCACTGCACCCTCTTGTTACATCCTCGCAAGACATGGTAAAGCGAGGTTCTCTCCGTGGGGCTGATGGAGAAACTGGGGTGCAGGAGGGCGTTACAGTGGGTTTCCGGGAGGCAGCATTCAGGACCTGCGCCAGTAGGGGTGAGGGAGGAAGGACTGGGCAGGAGAAGCCAGGCCACCTGCAGTCACAGAAAAGTCTTGCCCCATCCTTAATTAGTTGCCTGAAATATGAAGATTTCCCACAAAATTCTGACGTTCTAGCTTTCACTGAAACATGAGGAGACCTTGTTTCTGCCATCAGCTGGGGGTGGCGGCGGTTTTGCCACTCTGTCGCTGTGCCTCTGACCCACGGTCCTCGGTCACTCACTTGGGTCAGGACGCCTCTCTCTACACAGGAGACCGTTGGGGCTGACTTCAGGGCGAGCGCTGACCCTGTCTCCCCCTCGCCTGTCCTCCCCGGCGGACTGAGCCCCGGGTTTCGCATGTAGGACCTTAGGGCTCTTCCCTCTGCCCGTCTCCCACTGTGGCTTCTAAGGAAAATCTCCAAAAAAATCACAGGGAAGGCTTCCCAAATCTGCCTGAATCTGCCCTTTGTTCTGGGACATCCCGCCCTTCCGGCTGGCTCTGAGGCTGCAGGCAGTGCCCGGGTCCCTGGGCAATGACAGGGCTCCCTCTCTGTGTGGGCTTCGTTTTCATGGGTGACTCCACCGTAACAAGCCGCCCGGCCATGGGGCAAAGACGGTTTGCAGGTTTCTGAGCGTCTGCGATCGCGTGAGGTAACAGCTTCATTACCCGGCAAGGAGTGACCCATATTTCCTAACATGATTTCCCTGCTGTAACTCAAATGAGTTCATGTTATTCTAATGATATCACTTGACCTTGAGAATTAGACCAAGAAGCCTGGGGTTATTCTTCCAACTTCCACTGCAAATTCTTGGGATGTGTTTGGAAATACAATCTGCTCTCCTTTGCCCTGAAGTGGGCACAGAGAAAAACAGAAAACAAAGATCCTCAACTGCTCTGATTTTTTAGAAAATGCTTTTGGGCGATTTCAGACCCTGGGAGGCTCCCTTTCAGCATTTGGCATTTTCTCGGCACCCAGGTACTGTAGGCTGAAGACCTCTCAGGGCCCCCTCCATCCCCGCTGTGTCCCAGGCCCCTGTCCTCTGAGCCTGAGAAACCTTCAGCAGGGTCCTATGGGGCCTCCTGCGCCAGCCTCTCCCTGCCCACCCACCCTGCCAGTCCGTTCTCCCCAAACCAGAGCGAGTGTCCTGCCACGTCTCTCGCCCCCTCACCAGTTCCCCACTGCCTGCTGGTAAAGCCCAGATCCTTAGCCTGGCACCCAGGACCTTAATTCCAGTGCATCTACACCAGACAGCAGGTGCTGGGTGATAACATGGGTCAATGTAGGTTCATTACTATAACAATGTACCAGTCTGGGGAGGGTGTGGACTGAGCAGTTGGTTGTGCAAGGCGGGGGGTGGGGGGTGGGGTGGGGACAGGGGGTGTATGGGAACTCTCCGTAGTTTCTGCTCAGTTTTGCTGAGAACCTAAAAATGCTCTAAAAATATGTATTTCTTATTACATACACACGCGTGCACGCACACACACATACGTGTGCCACCAGACTTCCCCCAGTGCAGACACCTGGTCAGTTCCACCCCCACCCCCATGCTAACTTCTGTGCAGTCCTCCTTGCAAGGGGACCTAGGTGGCATGCACTCATATGGGAGGGGAGGATGTGAATATTTCATCTTCTCTCCCTTCTCGACAAAACCCACACTGCTGCGCCCCTGAGTCCGTTTCCTTCGAGGGCTCCATGCTAGCTAGCCTTTGATGGGTTCCCCCCTCCGCGAGCAGCCTCACCGAGAGGCCCCTCGGAGCAGGGCGTTCTGATGGCGGCTTCCTAATGTGGCCGGCTTCTCATCAACTTCATTGCTTTTACATTAAAATCATTTCCGCTGGGGCGGCCGGGGCTGGATGGCAGCCGCTGAATTGCCCTCACCTTCGGGCCCTGCTCTTGGCGGCTGATTCCAGGTGCCCTCAGCCTCGTGTGTGCCAGGGTCTGTGAGAGCAGAGAGGCAGCGCTCCTACCCAGGGCCGCAGAGCCCACAGACCGTTTCTCCTGTGAAATTACCGGCTTCATTGAAAGGTCTTTGGGGAGTTGCTTGCTCATTAAATACACCAAATACAAAATCTCTCTTAACACAGTGTTATCTTGGTGACATAGAAGACTTCGTCAGTGTGGGCGCTGAGAGATGGGATTGCCACAGCTCCCGGGAGGCCGCGCTTCCCCACCCAGCAGCTACTCTGCACCCCGTGATCGGGCGTCTTAACAGTGAATGCATCACCCTCATATTGTCTCACCTGTCCCCGTCTCGATCCAGGCCGTAGTGTAGACGATTTGACCTCAGGTGTCCTCAATGACCTTTAGCACCGAGGAGTGGAAACGACTCAGAAACAGGCACTGCCTCAGCCAGGTGTCAGCTCTGGCCCAGGTGGCAGGAGGCTTACTTTGGTGATGGAAATGGGGACGGGGACTGTGGCTGGCTCTTCCCACTGCGGGTGTTTTGGGATCCAACCTTAGTGAGAACATGGGGCCTGTGACCCTGCCTTAGACCCTGGCCAGCTGGGTGCTCCTCCCGATGGGACCTGGCGGGGAAGGATGGGGACCCTTCCCCCACCGCAGTCGGGTGGAGCAGCAGGAACCTGAGGCTGAGGGGCCCTTACTCGATGTGACATATTTACCAAGTCACTTCTTACATTCTGATTGTCAGTTTTTTTCTGAGTAAAATTAGGTTAAAAATGCCTTTTCCTCTTTACAGGTTTGGTTGGTTAAAAAAAAAAAAAAAAGATTCCATCACTTTCCTGAAAGGATATGGGTCAGCTAACAGCACAGGAAGTCTCAGATAATTTTAACAGAGCAGAAATAGAAGGGAAAGCCCAGAGTGGAGGGGGGCAGGGAGCCTGCCTTAGTCAGAGGAGGCAGCTCACGCTGGGACATGGGAGCAAAAGACCGGCGAGCGCAGGGTAATGGGCGTGTGCGGGGTCTCTGCGGCAGGGCAGACACCTCTGCCGCCCACCCCAGCCTCCTCCTTCCACTCGGAGTCCCGGTTTTGCATCAGGCCCTGCACCCACCTGGCCGAACCCCGGGGTCTCACCTCTATTGTGCCATGGACCCCTCGGTGGTCTCAGAATAATGCTTCAGAGGCACAAAACAAAAGGTGCAGCATTGAAACAGGGCTGTTTAAATGTTGTTTAAATTGTGACTTGTGTTCGCTGCCATTGTCGCGGAGAGGCCTCCTGGGCTGATCCCCTAGACGGCGCCCTCCTCTCGCACCCCCACACCCCTACCCGCCTTCGCTGTCTGAAATTCCTCCTCACCGGTGTGCGCTGTGCCTCACTGGCTGTGACACGCCCCACGCCCCACGCCCCGCAAGGGCAGGGACTTAGTCTCTTGTTTGCGGCTCTTCCAGTGCCCGCTGGTGAGCCCCGCACACAGCTGGCGCCCGACAGTATCTGCTGGCTGCGAAAGGGCGTCTGGGAGAGAACCGAGGAGAGCCGAGCGGGCCTGCGTGTTAGACGCGCTGAGAAGCCGCCTTTCATTCGGGCCAGCAAGCTGGGCCGGGGTTGGAGAGAATGGGAGCTTAACACCAGAGTGCCTGGCAGGGGGCCGGAAACAAAATGCCCCCGCGGGGGCCCCCTCAGACCCCTGCAGGCTCCTGACGTCGTCCCATGCCATTATAGGGGTGCTTCGGCGGGGGACCGGCGGCAGTGGGGGAAGCCTGCGGCCCAGCCAAGGCCCCCGCCTGCTTGGGGTGCGGGCGGTGTTGGAAGCCGGGCCCTCGGCGGGGGTCTGCAGTGCGGCCCGCTCCACGCATGCCGCTGAACCCCAAATGCTGTTCGTCCCTTTATTGTGGCACAGTGAGGAGGCGAGAGCTTAGCGCTGGCAGCAGCCTTGTTCCCGCTCTGAGCTCGGTCCTGTGTCCATAGGACAGGGCTGAAGATGCCCGTGACAGGAGCCGCGGCGGCCTGGCCTTGCTGGGCGGCCACCGCTGTCCTTACGGACAAGGAGCCGGTCCAGCCCCAGGATCCAGAGGAGCCATGTGGCAAATACTGTCACCAGAAGGGTCCTATAAAGCTCAGTGTCCTAGGGCTCTGTGAGCCCATGAGCTTGGGATCCTTCCCTTGGCAGGGCTCTCCCACTGTGGGGAGGGGGAGTGACCGACGAGTGCCTTCCCCGGCACTGGGAGCAGCTGTCCCAAGACCCATCCCCCAGGTCCTTTGACCCACAGACTCAGGGGAACCCTGGGACCCAACTGGAAGGCCCTTGGATCTCTGAGGTCCCTCCTCATCGTCACCCCGGGCCAGTGCCAACTCCTGGGATCACTCGCTGTGCCTTGAGCACCCAGATTTGAGTCCCACAGAAGGTCCTGTCCCTGTGATTCCTGAAAATGGAGGGTCTCGGAGGCAATTACAGTCTTTAGGTTATTCTGGGAAAGTCTTAGTGTGTCACTCTCCTCTTCACTGTCGCCTCCTCCAGGCAGCCCCCCGAGAGGGGAAGTTGATTCTGCTCTAGGCCTGACTATGCAGCCCTATGGCTCTGGCACCACAGAGAGAGAGTTAGAGGTCATCAGCGGAGTGAGAATTCTTGCATCTCTGGCTTAATGGCACCAAAATGCCCTCACCACACTCTCCTCTCCCTTTCCTTGGCCACCACCACCTCTTGCAAGAGCCCCCTGCCTGGCCTCCCTGTGCGACTCTTTCTTTCCACATGGTGGCCCCGGTGAGCTATGAAAAGTGCCAAACAGATCCTGGCACCCCTGCGTTTAAACCCGCTCAGGTCCCTCCGTGTCTTCAAGGCCCATGGGGTCAGGGTCCCTCCTGCACCAACACAGGCCCTCCAGCCCATTTCAGGTCCCTCTCAAAGCCTTCGCAGGCGTAGTGCCCTCCACCTGCAGCAGGCTTCCCCTCCCGCCACGCTTCTCTGCTTCGGGTCTCTTCCTCCGGGCATCCCAGCCTGACCCCCCCCCCGCCCCGTATTCCCACCCTGCACCCTCCCAGCCCCACACTGCAGGCCTCACAAAGGCCAGGTGTGGGGTATTTGCTCCTGATTATATCCCTGGTTTCTAAGGTAGAACCTAGTGGAGGGAGGCCCTCACCCACCTGACCCATGCCCATCCTACCGGGTCACCCAGGAGACCCCACTGGAGGCCTGGTGTCTGATGAGCTATCCCAGCTCCTGCACAGCACACAGTGGCCCCTAATAATGAACTTTCAACTAGGCCCACAAACGAGGCTTAATCTGGGGCTCATAGGTAACGACGCTGTTACAGGCCTTTCACCCCGGGCCCACTGCTCGAACTCTGCCTTTGCCACTGGATTCAGAGCCCGAGCCCACCCTCTTGTTCCAGGGCCTCACCCTACCCGGAGGCGGCCACCTCCTGCCTCCCTGCCCAGGGCTGTAGCATCCCAGAAAACCCTAGGAGGCGACACTCCCACTCTGGCCTTGCACAAGTGGAGGCACACCGGCCGTCTGGGCCCATGGAAGCCTTCAGGGTTGCCAACAGGAAGACTTAATTGCCTTGTGGACACTAGGAGAATGGAGAGCTCTCCTGGGAGCAGCCTCCGCTCACTCTGTCTCTCCCCTCTGCATGACAGGACTGTGATTGATTAAAGGGGGAAGACAGCCACGGCTGGTGTGGCTCAAGTTGGTTGGGCATTGTTCTGTGCACCAAAAGTTTGCTGGTTCAATTCCCGGTCAGGTCACATGCCTGTCTTGCCAGCTCCATCCCTGGTAGGACGCGTGCAGGAGGAAGCCAATCAACGTTTCACTATCACACTGATGTTTCTCTCTCTCCCTCTCCCTTCCTCTCTCTCTAAAAATCAATTTTAAAAATCTTTTTTAAAAAGTGGGGGAGACAAACTCCCCTTTCCAGGGCCAAGGATAGGCCTCACCCACACACAGACATGCCCCCCCCCATGCCACTCTTCTCCAGGGTTTTCAGAGGTGACTTTCTCAGGTGGAGAGAGAGAGTTCCATGGAGGAACCTGGTAAGCAGGGCCTTCTGGGTTAGCGCCCCCTCTCAGCCACCTTCCCAGGGTCCCATTTTTACTCGGGCCACTTGTCTTGTGGGGTAAGGGTTCTCTGTAAACTTGCCTAGGAGGTCAGCATTGAAGAGTAAACTAGCACAAAAATTCATGGTCTTGGCCTTGGTCTCCAGGCCCCAAGGGTTCAGGGGTGGGGGTGGGGAGCTTAGAGGTGGGGAGGGGTGGGCTCCTGACTCCTGGCTGGCCTCCCCCACTCTCCAGCTCCCTCTGCCCAGCCCACAGGGCGAGGCCACTGTCCTCCTAACCTGCCCAGCTCGGCCCCACCACAGACCTTCCTCCTGGCGGCTTTGCCTGGTTCTGTCCTTCTTGACATTTGGATGTCCCTTCCAATGACCCTGACCACCCACCTGTACCATGTCAAGTGCACCCTCCAGAAGGCACCCTCCCTCATCATATCTCGTGGGCTTCCATGTCATTGATCTGTGTGTTTAGCAAGTGTCCACGCCCCTCGTGGAAATGCAAGCTCTGTGTGCCGACCTGTCTGCTCACTGCGGCAGCCCCAGGGCCTACTGCAGTGCCTGGTCTGGAAACGCTTAGACGGGCCTTCTCCTGGACCCGCAAAGGCTCTTCTGGCCCCTCAGTCCCTTGGGAAGCCCCGCCTCGCCGGGAACGCGCCCCTCCTAGGACCTGCCGTTGCCAATGGCGCCTTCTTGAAGTCACCTCCATCTCCAAGCTGGCCCGGTGGGGCCGGGATAACGAAGCAGCTTTAACATAAATAATTTGCTTCTGAGGTGTGAGGAATGGGGAATATTTTTAGAAGGCCTGCCCTCCTAGGGGAGGCAAATGACTTATGAGAACGGGGCTTTTTCAAAGTGGCCTTCAAGAGAAAAGGGAGCCTTGTGTGAGGGCCAACACGGAATTCTATGAATTAGCGCGACTCATTATTCCGGCCGGCGACACGCTCGCTCGCTCCTCCCGCCTCCACCCGCCGCCCCGACTCCGATCTGAGGGGAAACCACGCAGCCCTCCTCCCGGCCCCAGCGGCGGCCGGTCTGATTGGATGCCTCCCGCAGCCCCGGCCGAGCTTCAAGGAGGACGCTGCTGGGGACACGCTGAGCCCTCGCTCCTTAAAGTGCGCGCCGTAACTTACCTTGAAATGTTATTATTATTTTTTTTTTGAAAAAAAAAAGTATTTTAGGTTCAACAGACACTTGGTTCCCGTTAACAAGTCATTTAAGGAGGAAGTCGGGGGAGGCGCTCAGATCAAGGCCCCTTTGACGACTCGAACCTCCTTACTCTGGACACCGACAGCGTGGATGGGATGAAAGATTTCGTGGAGATGCAGATGGGTAGCCGTGCAGGTGAGGGAGGACAGATGTCGGCCACAGCGGAGATGCGGCCACCTTGGGATGGGCTTTGTCTGGCCAATAATGGAGACTGGCTATTGGAGAGAGTGGGGAGGGGGAGACCCAGGAAACCAAGACACAAAAACCACTTTGTGGCCATTATGTTCCCACCGGCGTCTTGATCTTGGGACCACGTGCTGTTTGGAGAGCTAATAAGACGACCGGCTCCTTTGATGAGGCTCGTGCTGAAAGCCCAGGTCTAGAGGAGCCGTCCATTGCTGGCTCCCTGGGCCCTCTCCTTGTCTACAGACTCTGGCTTCCAAGGAGGCGTGGATGTGTCTTCTGCCCATCACCCCTGAAGCCCCAGACTGTCAGCTCTGGGCCTTTGTCTGGAAGGGTCCTGGTGGCTTCCCATGTCCACAGGCTCACTCAGACACCCCAGTCTAGCAACCAACGTCCACATGGGTTGACTCCACTTTACTGTTCCTTCCCGGTCCCCACCCTACCAAAGACCTCTACCCCCACCCGCCCGTCGCCTCCCTTACCCCACTCCTTCTCTCCTCCATGAAGGTCCCTGTCCCCACACAGGCTCTTCTCCACTGTTCACAGTCTACTTGTCCTGCAGGCCTGACTCCCAGCAGCCTTCGAGGCCAGCGCATCCTCACTGAGCCGCTTCCGCGAGCCCTCCAAGCCGATTCTGCGTGCAGATGACCCGTCTCACTGATTGTCAACCCAGCCTCCTCTCCCACAAGGACTGTCGGCTTCCTCGGGGCCGGGATCCTGCCCTGTAGGCACCAGCACATGGCATGGGACCAACAGAGGGCAAAAGAAGCTGTGGCCTCTTCTGAACGAGGAGACTTGGGCAGGCTGTGACCAGAGAGAGAGAGGAATTGGACGCGCCACCCCCTATAATCCAGTGGCCACACGGCAGACGTTGCCGATCAGTCCCACACTCTTTTCTGCTGTGCCCAGGCAGAGTCTAAAATCACCTCCTCAGAGGGTCCCCCGGGTCCCAGTTGTTTTCTACGACTAACCCCTGTTCTTCACAGTGCTCATTACTCTTAGTAATTACATAACTTTATTTTTTATTTATTTTTATTATTTTTAAAAATATATCTTTATTGATTTCAGAGAGAGGACGGGAGAGGGAGAGAGAGAGACATCAATGATGAGAGAGTCATTGATCGGCTGCCTCCTGCACGCCCCCGACTGGGGATCGAGCCCACAACCCGGACATGTGCCCTGACCAGGAATCGAACCACAATCTCCTGGATCGTAAGTTGATGCTCAACTGCTGAGCCACACCAGCCAGGCAGTAATTATGTAACTTTAAACTGACTGAAGCCTGTTTACCAGCTCCACGCAGTGGGATCGTGTCAGTGTTTGCTGGTCTCAGGGTCCCCGGGGCTGAGTGGTCTTTGTCGCATGGGAAGAGCTCCGTGAATATTTGTTGCATAGTGACTGGATGCCCGAGTCCATGAATGATTTAGAAAGAGCGCCCAGGCCTGCTTGTCAAAAGCCCTGGGTTGACTCCTGGCCCTGCAGCTTCCTAACTGGGTGTGGGGGGCAGGCCCCCCTCCTTCCCTACCCCAGGGCCTGTGTCAGTGGAGTCCTCACCCTCCTACCTCAGACGGCTCAGCAGACCTGGGATGAAGCCTGACCCTCTGAGCTGGATGGCCAAGGGGAATTTTATTTTGGACTTGAGAGTTGCTTCGCTCTGGAGCTAGTGGGCTGGTGCTCAGTGTGGGCCAGGAGTGGGCAGAACCAGGCACTGGGCTCTGTGGGCAGGAGGTGTGGCCTTCACTCTGGCCCTTGACAAGGATACAGCTGTGGCTTCACCACCTGAGTCTTAAATTCTCTCCCTCCTCCCACACCTCCTTCCACGTGGGCGGAGAGAGGGCATTGTGTGGGCCCCTTTGTTGTTCTCACAGCAGGCGCCAGCTGGCTGCTCCCCTCTGGGGACTTGGGGCCTCCCGAGCCTGTTTTCCCACAGACTGGCTGCTCTGACCAGGGAAACCTGGCTAAGGCGTCCTGGGGGAGTCGGTGCCTCAGGCACAGTGGCTCCCAGCCCTGGAGCCAGTGGGAGTGTGTGTGTGTGTGTGTGTGTGTGTTTAGTGGGTGGGGGAGGAGGGGGAGGGGCTTGGGGTGGCCCAGTGGGTGGGTAGGGCCCTTTCTGAGGGAGCCAGTGTGTCTCAGGAGGCAGGATGGCAGCCCCCCAGCAGGAACCCTTGAGCCAGCCTAATGCAGACCCAGCGGAGCTGCCCATCTTCAGGGGACCTTTGGGTTCTGTGGGCTGTGACCTGCCATGACTCAGCAGTGACCCTTGGGGACCCCTACACACCCCAGTGGCCTACTCTGGGTGATGTCCGGGTGGCTGAGGAGGAGTTTCCCACAGTCCAAAGCGGCAGGGGCACAGAATCAGATCTACAGTCTTTTGGCTGCAAGAAAATGTGCCATTTCTTCCCCACTCCCGTCTGGCCCAAGACTCAGAGCTTGGAGGTCAGCACCATGGGGTGGTTTCTCCTTTGGGTCCGTTCTGTTCACTATTGTATTGCATCGCGTGACGCACAGAAAGCAGTCAGTGAGTGTTAACATCTGGAGGCACCGGTAGAAAATAATCTACCGGGTGCCCACGGAGTGCTAGAGATGGTAGAAAGTTCCCTAGACACCTCTTTTCAAAGTAGCCCTAGAAAATTGGTATTCTCATCTCCCCTCCCTCCCTCCCTCCCTCCCTCCCTCCCTCCCTCCCTCCCTCCCTCCCTCCCTCCCTCCCTCCCTCCCTCCCTCCCTCCACAGTCCTAATGAATTTGCACTGTTCTCAGAAGCAATGCGTTGTGCACATGTATTTAGTTTGTGTGCAGGTTAGTGTATCACATCTCATCCCGTTCTCACCTTTTTCACAGCTGGGTGTGGCCATCTACCTCCGCGGGGCTGGCCTCCAGCACCCAGCTGCCCGGTGGGCACTGGAACATCCTCGAAGACCTTTCCACCCGGAGTGGAGTTGCAGGTCTTGCCGGTCGCAGGTCACAGTGATGTCCGCATGTAGCTTTGCCAGGAAAGGACGCAGTGACCCCACTTCCTGTGGGCAGGGCTTTCCTCATTCCCTTATCTGGGCCACACTGGCATTCCCCAGCTTACTAATATTTTCCAGTCTAGTTAGGGATAAAGAGATACCTCAGTGTTGTTTTAAGTTGCATTTCTTGCCCGTTTTGGAGGAAGAATTGAAGCTTCGAGAAGTGACGTGCCCAGAGGCCGTCAGTGGTGTGTGAATAGCTGGGCTTCGCGAACGCCCTCTGGGCTCAGGCTGGAGCAGGCTGGGGTCCCGGTGCCCCTCGCCTGGGCGGAGGGCTCTGCCAGCGCGGGCTGTGTGCGGGCGCAGGCCTTCTGCTGTGACTGAGCCCCACCTGGTGACACTGGGAGGGAACTGCAGCTTCAGCGGGGAGGAAACCTGAATAGCCTCACTTTTGAAGCTTTTATTGTTTTTTTAAATTTAAAATTTAATTATTTTTGAGATAATTGACATAACATCAAATTTGTTTCAGATGTACAGCATAATTTTCTTGTGATGAGAATTTGTACAATCCACTCTCTTAGCACCCCCAAATATACAGCCCCCTGTTCCCAACTACAGCCACCCTGGAGGTGGTTGTGTTTCTTCTAAAAGCTCTCAGGATCTGTGCCCACCTGGCATCGATTGTTGCATATGGTGGGAAGCAGAGGATCGTACTCTTCCTTGCGGATATTTAATTGACCAGCTGATTTATTGAGAAGGCCTCTTCCCAGCTGCACCACAGGCCCATAAGCAGGGGCTGTACCTGTATGTGTCTCTGTATCTGGTGATAACTGTTTTAAAAGATGCAGTACAACCCCACCGCTCAGAGGTCATTTTGGGGTGTGCTGCCTGCCCGCAGACCCGGGCGAGCATTCCTTACTCAACCTTCTCTGTGGCTCCTGGGGCTCACCATGGGCTCCTGTGGCCAGAACATCAGGAAGCTGAATCGGAGGCTCCTTGTGCCTCTGGGGGCCACACCTGAAAGCCCTCTGGACCTCCAGAGCACCCATGTGGCCCTAGAAGCTGGGTGAGGCAGTCTCTTCTCTGAGGTCACCTTCCCTCCCTTTCCCAGGCTGCACTGGAACCAAGGAGGCCCGCAGCCTGGCTGTGCAGCAGAGTCTGGGGTCTGAGAGGTGGGCTTCCTTCAGCAATTCCCCGCTTGAGGGTCTGGGAGCACAAAGCAGGGCTCTGCTCGGACCTCCTGCTGAAATTACCTTGGGGAAAGGAGTTGTGTGTTGATGAGTGAGTCCAGGAACCGGTGTCTTGGGGGTTCCGGGGACAGAGACCCTGCTGAGTATTCAAGCAGTGCACCTGCCTCCTGGCCGCCAGCCTGGGCCTGAGCTCTGGCACGTTCAATGGGCAGAGATGGGCAATGTGGGCAGAGGAGGTGGCTGGGAGGGCCAGGTTAGGGTGGGTGTCCGGAGTGTGGGTCCCAGTGCCAACTGTCAGGAACTCAGGGGGTCTTAGGGAACTCTCTGCCCCTCTCTTGGCCTCCAACTCCTCACCTTTGGGCTCTGGGTTATGGGTTGAATTGTGTTCCCCAAAAGGTTTTGTTGAAGTTCTCACTGCTTGGTCCTTGGGAATGTGACCTTATTTGCAAATAAGGTCTCACAGCTATAATCAAGTTAAGATAAGGTCATTTGGGTGGGCCGTAATTTAATCTGGCGGCCTCACGAAAACAGACACACCCAGAGAAGACAGTCATGTGAAGACGAAGGCGGAGGCTGGAGTGATGCTGCTGCGTGCCAAGCACACCTGGGGCGCCAGGAGCCGGAAGGGGTGAGAAAGGGCCCTTCTCGCGAGGCTTCAGAAGGACGTGGCCCTGCTGACACCTTCCTTTTGGACTTTTGGCCCCCAGACTGTTGTTTCCAGCCACCCAACTGGGGGTACTTTCTGCAGCAACCTGTGTCTGCCTGGAGGGCTCGCCCCTCCCCTGCCCTTCCCTGCTCACTGCCCGCAGCGGCCCCGGCCGTGGGACAGCACTGAGGATGAGGGTGCTGACGGCATCTCCCACGCACCAAGGCAGCTGCCTCCGGCCTCCTGCCTTCCTCTCCTGCTCCCCCATCTCACTGTAGGTGCCCCAACAGCCACCTGGGCCAAAGGAGTCCTCTCGCCCACGCTGACAGCCAGCGCAGTGGCATATCGTCAGCGGCATCTCCCACGTGTGTTCTCAATTAATGGCTCCACCACCATCCACTATATTAAACCTCTAACTTCTCTCTTGAGCTACACAAGAGCCTCTTGTGGGAGGTTGGTTGCAAAATAGCCACGATCCTCTGCTCTCCCTGCACCCGTGCCCTTCCTAATGGGCCGTGCATCTCCTCCCCTCTGTGGGGGGAGCCCCTTTCTCCAGCCGTGAATCCGGCTGACCTGGGGCCTGGCTGTGGCTACTAAAGACCACAACGAGGCGACAGTGTGCCAGCTCCGAGCTTAGGCTCTGCTGGCTGGACACCCTGGCATCACCGTGAGCACAGGCGCGGGCTGGCCTGTTAGAGGAGGAGGCGTGTGCAGCAGAGACCAGCCCCTCAGCCAAGGCTGCCTGGACCAGCCAACCCACTAGCGCATGAGCCCAGCCTGGATCTGCTGAACCTGGCCCGGATCAGAAGAACTACTTAAGAAAAACAGTATGGAGCTTCCTCAAAAAATTAAAAATAAAACTACCATATGACCCAGTGATTCCATTGCTGGGTATCTGAAGAAATTCAAAACACTGACTCGAAAAGATATCTGCACTCTCATGTTCGTTGCAGCATTTGCAATAGCCAAGATATGGAAACAGCCAAGTATCCGCGAGTGGACGAGTGGATAAAGAAGCGGCGCGTATACACAGTGGAATACTACTCAGCCAGAAAAAAAGAAGACCATCTTACCATCTGTGACAGCATGGGCAGGCCTAGAGGGCGTCATGCCAAGTGAAGCAGGTCAGACAGAGGAAAACAAATACCATATGATTTCACTTACCTGTGGACTTTAGAAAACAAAATAAATGAACAAAACAAAACAAAAACCCTCACAGATACAAAGAACAGACCAACGATTACCAGATGGGAGGGGGTTGGGGGTCAGGGTGAAGAAGGGACTTAGAAGTACACATTGGCAGTTATAAAACAGCCACGGGGATGTAAAGTACAGCACAGGGCCTACAGTCACTAATATTATAACTGCGATGGTGCCAGGTGGGCACTGGACTTATCAGAGGGATCACTTCGTAAGGTATACAAATATCTAATCGCTACGCTGTACACCTGAAACTAATATAATACTGCATGTCAACTGTAATTAAAAAATAAATGTAAAAAATAGCTATTCAGTTGACCTGTAGATCTAAACCTGGGAGAGGTCAGGGGGAACGTGGGCCCTGGTGGATTCGGAGGATCTGTGGGGCAGTGGACATAATCACTGGCGTGTCGGAGTCACAGACATTTGCTGCACGTCAGCCTGGGCACTCCGCCCACCGGGCGAGGAAGCTCCAGGTTACCCGTGGGAGCAGGCGCCTCCCGGGCTCCTCCTGGCCACCAGAAGGGCTGGGCTCCTCCCTGCGCACCGCCCTGCTTCCTGGCCTCCTAGCGAGTCGGGCAGGAAAGCTGCCGTCTACTCCTAGCCCTGCAGACAAGGGCCCGGGGGCCTCGGTGGACCCCCGAGGGGAGCCGCAAACCTACCGTGTAACACAAGCGGCGTGGGGAGAGAAAACGAACGAACGAGTGAATGGAATCCACGTCAGCGGGAAGTCAATCCTCATTACCAAAAAGAAATGCAGCCTTTGGCCCCTTATTAGAAATCTGGGCTGGGTCCAGCCTTCTTCACTGCATTTTAAAGAGGGTGTGGAAAGGTGCTGGGGAGATACACTGAGTTGCAGGACAGAAAACTGAATAAACGAGTCTGAAGAGGGAAGGGCTAAGAGGTCATTAAACCTGACCTCTAACATTGCAGGGCCATTTTATCAGTTCCTCATCACGCTTCCTCCTTGAGTAGGAATATTTATTAGGCAGAGAAGACTGACCTCTCCCCTTTAGTGCACGAGAGAAGCAGGTTAGCCAGGCAGGAGGACTTCCTGAAGGAGGAGACGGGATGGGGTCGGCAGTGACTCATCCTGAGCACCGAGTCAGCATTGGAAATGCCTTCAAAGATGACTTTGAGTTTTGATTTTGAGATAATTTGGCCAAGTGCCTGACACATGGTGATGCTCCGAAAATACCCTTCCTTCCCCTTTTACAAGAGTTAGTTCTCCCAAGGGGACAGGTGCTCAGTGGAGAGCCCGAGTCCCACGCAGTCGATTGCTGCTGGTACCCGAGGATTCTGGCCGTGGCTCTGTGTGAACATGGCAGGGGTGCCACGCTCAGACACGTGGCTCGGACCTGCCCTCTCCTCTAAGGGCTCTGTCTTCCCTTATTGGTGACGCGTGTGGGCCGGGGGTGGGTGGGAGGGGGTTCTGGAAGCCTCCACAACTTTACTCTGACTCAGTGGGGGGAGCCACTCACCTCGAGGTCGAGGGTCACTTTGGAGCCTCAGGGTGAGGCATGGAAATTTAAAAAGCAGATGGGAAACCCTGCCTTTGGTATTTGGAAGCAAAGAGTGAAACATGGCCAGCTGGCCACTTGCTCCTGGGGCTCAACCTTTGGGGGTCAATCATGAGGGGACATGGGTTTGTTATCAGTAGCTTTTCAACAGGGTTTGACTCAACAGTGACAAGCCCAGTTCAGAGGACCCTCAGGGAAAGCAGCTTCTGGTAGACCCAGGGGACCGTGGGAACCCCTCACATTTGTGCTGAGCTTTTACGCCTCAATGGCTGTGCTTCCTGCACCCCCTGCAAGCTCGCATTCCCTCCTCAGAGCGCCCCTGCTTGGCAGGCACTCTCATTAGGCCCCTTTTACAAAGGAGGGAACAAAGGCACAGAGAGCTGAAGGGACAGCCAGCAAGCGGGGCAGCTGGGACTTGAACTTGAAATGCTTGCAGGGACCAGAAGGGCCTGGGCTTGTAACCTCAGTTGGCAGCTGCTCCAGGATGGGGGCCCTGTCTGCAGGGTCCTACGGGTTTGCCAGGGCCTCCAGAATGCGAGAGGGCCGAGGGGGACTAAGGCGAGGACACTGACACATCCCAGTCCTGCCACTTCTCATCTGTGCGACCTGGCAAGTTGCTCGCTGGTGGCTACTTTTCGGTGGAGTAAGCCTTGTTTCCCTGAGTTGACAGGTTCCCCCCATGGGCTCCTCACCCCACACAAGAGAGGGCGGCTCCCCACAGAGCCACGTCACGGGGCTTGCAAGGCCCGGGTGCGTGTGCCCTCCACCAGCTGCTCAGCCCTTGGGCCCCCCCGAAGTCCTCTGGGGACTCGAGCCTGCATTTCCCATGTCTCCTAAGACTTCCTTCCCGGGGGCCCTTCCGAGGGGCGCGGGGGCCCCCAGCCAGCGTCTGCTAAGCTGGTTCTGACTCGGATAATGAAGGCAACGCAGCAGCACCTGGGTCCATGCAGCTCAGTCTTGTTTTCCCACCGATGCTGTCCGAGGGCCGAGGCACAGTGAGCGCCCGGGGCGTGGGAGGGGCTCCTAGAGGGCCACGGTGGGGTGTGGGGCAAATACCTTTTTGGCGTCTATCTCCGACTCGACCATGTGGGGGTGGATGTCCACCACCAGGCCCGCGTCCTTGCATAGCTTGAGCAAGGTCAGGACGTTGTTCTTGGACAACCTCAGGTATCTGCGCCAGACAAGGTCAAAGAGGTCAGTGGAGGGGCCAGTCACTGTGGCTTTGAACTCGATTGAAGAGTGCTTTAAGCACTTGGGTACCAAAGGGCTCTGCAGACATTTCTGGAGCTGACAGGGGTCTTATGGAAGAGTAGGACACCCCACGGGGTTGGTGGGAGTTTTATTGGTAATAAACTCTGTTGGAAATAGATGTGGCAACACAGATGCCAAGCATGGCTCCTGCCTGTCCCTCCCCTCGAAGGCTTGTTATCACTGACTCAGTAACTGCCCTTAAATTCAAGGAAAAAAGTCAATGAAAAGAAAAGCTAAATAAATGAAAGTTTATTTTGGTGGTTCTCAACAGCAGGAAAATGGGAAATTCTATCAGCAGAGGGATGGGTAAGCAAATTAGGGAATATCCATTCAAGGACTGCTCTGCTGGCACGAAGAATGCACCAAGAGGTGCCCCGTGCTGGGGCTGTGCCAAGTGGCCAGAAAACCCAGGATGCAAATTATTAGGTGTTTCTCTCATCATTGCCCCCAGCTCACCATCTGGGTGACGCGGGCCTGGGGGAGACAGGACGGTAGAAACAGAGAGGACGGCAGAAACAGGACGGCAGAAACAGGACGGCAGAAACGGAGGACGGCAGAAACAGGACGGCAGAAACAGGACGGCAGAAACAGGACGGCAGAAACAGGACGGCAGAAACGGAGGATGGCAGAAACAGGACGGCAGAAACGGAGGACGGCAGAAACAGGACGGCAGAAACGGAGGACGGCAGAAACAGGACGGCAGAAACGGAGGACGGCAGAAACAGAGAGGACGGCAGAAACAGGACGGCAGAAACAGAGAGGACGGCAGAAACAGGACGGCAGAAACAGAGAGGACGGCAGAAACAGGACGGCAGAAACAGGCTGAGCAAAGCTACAGGAATAGAGGTGAGTATTTTGTTTTAATAATATTCAAACAATTAAAAAATCAGAGCATTGATCTGAAACAAGCCTAAAGCCCTACAATTCTGAGTACACTGAAGAATGAACCCCATCAGCCCTAACCTGGCTCCCAGCTTCGTACAAGGACACGGGCCCCTGACCTGGCTCCCAGCTTCGTGCAAGGACACGGGCCCCTGACCTGGCTCCCAGCTTCGTGCAAGGACACGGGCCCTCTAGCCAGGCTGCTGGCTGCAGATGACGGGAGAACCCGGCCCTTCTACCATTCGGAGTGGCCTTGCTTCTCCTTCAGGGTCTGCCGGGCTCAGCTGTCCTCACAGCCCCTCGGTCCCCGCCTGCCGGTCACACCGGGACTGCGTCTCCTGGTCAGCTCCTGTCACCGCCCGCCCTGTGCTCCCTGCAGCCCAGCCCTGGAGGCCCTCATGGCTCATTAGGTGCCATCTCTCCAGATATCCTTTCCCCTTCCGCGAGGGTCGGGGGCTTGTCCAGTCTCCTTCTCCCGGCCGGGGAGCCCAGGGAGCTGTCTGTTGGCCCTGAGAGCCCCATCGACCCAAGAGCCGCAGCCGAAGGCCACAGCCAGGGAAGGACAGGAGCAAGAAGCCTCCTGCTGCCAGGGAGCTGCCGGTTCCTCTTGCAGCCAGGTAGCCGGACCCCACCGCCGTCCCTCTCTCAGCCCGTCAGTGGCCAGATGCCAGCACTGAGACCATCTGAGCCCACAGGCGAGCTCCCTGCTGTCAGCTCTAAAGGACGGCGACAGCCTGACCCATTTCCTCCCCTGGAGTGTCTGAGCCTCGTCATTCGGCCTTTCCAGTAGGGTAACACCGGGCGGGGGGGGAGCCTGGGGTTCGGGTGGGAACTAAGCTGCCGGGTGTGGCTGAAAGGCAGCGTGTCTGAGGACAAGGCCAAGAGCAAGCGAGGAGGGAGATCCCCACTTTGTCCAGGTCCCTCAGGAGTCTAAAAACCCAAACTGAGAGAAGGCGGCCACTGGGGGGTGCCTGCTAGCACCCGCAATTCAACACCACAGGGCTCCCCAGGGCGTTTCCCGGGCCAGGCCACACACAGCTGCCTCTTTCCTTCTGAGGGACACTGGGAGTTTCCGCTGCAGGACAAATCAGCTGGGAAGGCTCCTGTCCAAAGGGCACACCAAAGGTCGTGTCCACCCGGGACACGGTCCCCGGGCCGGTGCCTCTGGCCTGGAGCAGCCCTGGGGCTCAAAGGCTGAGCCCACCCTCCCTGATGCCGGGCTCAGCGCAGGTCCTGGCCCCGGGGCCGCGGCGAGCAAGGCGTGCTGTCCCGGGCCCCGGCCCCGCGCACGCAGGCTGCTCACCGGCAGCTCAGCACCTCCTCTGGCTTCAGCGCCTTCACCATCTCCACCTTGGGGTCGGTGCCCTTGTCCATGAGGTTCTTCAGCCTGCGGTCATAGGATGACTCGGGGATCTTGCCTACCCAGTCTCTCAGGATGGTCGACCTCCGCCCGGTGAAGACGGGGTCCTGCAGCATCAGGGGGTCCGCCATGCTCTGCCGATGGAATGACATCAGCCGCTGAGTGGAATCCTGGACTACTGACTCCTTGATGTCTATGTCTGAAAGGGCACAGATGTCACCAGGAGTTAGGTCCCGAGAGAGGTGAGAGGTAGGTAGACAGGAGGGAGGAGGCGCGGGCTCCCAAGGACGCCCTTTCGGGCTTGGGCAGGTCCTTCTCAGCATTTGTCCTTCCCCCCCCCCTTCTCCCTGACTCCCCGACCTCCTTCCTCTCCCTTCTTTCCTTTATCTTCTTTCAGTTTTTCCTGCTCTGCCTCCCCAGACAGAGTTCACCCAAAAGGGACCTGGAGCCAGAGGGGCCAAAGGAAGAGGTCGGAGGAGAGCAGCTTTGAGCTGGGGTTTTAAAGGCAAATAGATGAAGAGAGAGAGAAGAATATTGCCGGCAGGAGGAACAGCATGTGCAGGCAGGAGGAACAGCATGTGTGCAGGCAGGGGGAACAGCATGTGTGTAGGCAGGAGGAACAGCATGTGTGTAGGCAGGAGGAACAGCATGTGTGCAGGCAGGAGGAACAGCATGTGTGTAGGCAGGAGGAATAGCATGTGTGTAGGCAGGAGGAACAGCATGTGTGCAGGCAGGGGGAACAGCATGTGTGTAGGCAGGAGGAACAGCATGTGTGTAGGCAGGAGGAACAGCATGTGCAGGCAGGAGGAACAGCATGTGCAGGCAGGAGGAACAGCATGTGTGTAGGCAGGAGGAACAGCATGTGTGCAGGCAGGGGGAACAGCATGTGTGTAGGCAGGAGGAACAGCATGTGTGTAGGCAGGAGGAACAGCATGTGCAGGCAGGAGGAACAGCATGTGCAGGCAGGAGGAACAGCATGTGTGCAGGCAGGAGGAACAGCATGTGTGTAGGCAGGAGGAACAGCATGTGTGTAGGCAGGAGGAACAGCATGTGCAGGCAGGAGGAACAGCATGTACAGGCAGGAGGAACAGCATGTGTGTAGGCAGGAGGAACAGCATGTGTGTAGGCAGGAGGAACAGCATGTGCAGGCAGGAGGAACAGCATGTGTGTAGGCAGGAGGAACAGCATGTGTGCAGGCAGGAGGAACAGCATGTGTGCAGGCAGGAGGAACAGCATGTGCAGGCAGGAGGAACAGCATGTACAGGCAGGAGGAACAGCATGTGTGTAGGCAGGAGGAACAGCATGTGCAGGCAGGAGGAACAGCATGTACAGGCAGGAGGAACAGCATGTACAGGCAGGAGGAACAGCATGTGTGCGGGCAGGAGGAACAGCATGTGTGTAGGCAGGAGGAACAGCATGTGCAGGCAGGAGGAACAGCATGTACAGGCAGGAGGAACAGCATGTACAGGCAGGAGGAACAGCATGTGTGCGGGCAGGAGGAACAGCATGTGCAGGCAGGAGGAACAGCATGTGCAGGCAGGAGGAACAGCATGTACAGGCAGAAGGAACAGCATGTACAGATAGGAGGAACAGCATATGTGCCGGCCGGAGGAACAGCATGCACAAAGTCAAAAGGTAGAACTATAAGAACTGGTAAGTTGTCTGATGTTGAATTTGTGGGATTTGTACTGAATGAAATATTGTTGGGGCTAGGACTTGGAGACCTTAACTTTTTTCTTTATGTTAAATTTACTCCTAAGTATTTAACAGACTTTTACTTATGAGAATGGAATATTTTCCCATTTCCATTTCTAACTGGCGTGATTCATAGAAAATAACATTCTTTTTAAAAATATTTTTCTACTACACCAACATGCATACCAACTTTTATTAATTTTTGACTAGAATTTCTTGAGTTTTGCAGATATGCAATCATGTCAGGGGAAAATGAAAGTATCTTCCTCTTAATATTTATAAAAGTTATACAGTGTTCTTGATGTTTTACATTTGATAGACGCCAAAACAATGTCAATAATGGTGACAGCAGTCATGCCTCCTTTCGTTCCTGATTTTAATTAAGATGATTTTGGCCTTTCATCATTTAGAATGATATTGGGCACTATTTTTGGTGTATGTTTTATGCTGCTTAATAGTGTCACTCTTACTTTACATAGAGTTCTTATTAGTAACAATTGCTTAATTCTACTTATTGATTTTGTGTCATTGGTGATCATATGGTTTTTCCTTTAATTGAATGGCGTAATAGATAATGTTATTAGATCTATTGATATTGATAACCTAGCCATTCCTAACCTGCTATAATTAACCCCATTTGTTTGTGGTGTAGTTCATTTCAAACACTGATATGTTTGATATATTTTCATACAGTGAGTATATTTGCCAGAAGTTTTTATACTTTTTTGCATCTGTATTATGGTGAGATTGGCCCACTTTTTGCACCAATGTCTTAATATCAACATGAGGATGTTGTAAAATTAATGCAGGAACGTCTGTGCTCCGCGAGGTCTGCCACAGGGGAAGGGCATTGGGTTTGCCCTTCAAAGGTTACAGAGAACCTGGTGTGGAGCCACATGTCCTGGTGTCCTTTTTAGTGAGAAAGTGTCAACCATCTTTTAATTTCTCCTTCACAAATTGCTCTGTTTCACTGTCTCTGCTCTTTCTAATACCAATTTTGATCACCTATAGTGTGAGAGGAAATTACCCATTTCTTCTAGGTTTTCAAACCCATCGTGTAGAGATGCAGGCAGTGTTCCACGTCTTATCCTTACCCGCGCCCTTTCTCATTCCACCTGTGCGCTTTCGCTCCTTTTCACAAGGCTCATGAGCACTTTATATTATTTGTCACATGCTTTTTTCAAAAGCTAGTTTTGGATTTATCCTTTTAACTACTTTTTATCTTGTATTTCATTCATCTCAGCTGATATTTAATTTATTAATTCTCTGTTATATTGATTATTTCTTCTCTGATTAATATTAATTTTTTCTTTGGTCATTTTTGTTTTATGAAGACGAGAATCAGATCTTACTGTAAATTTTCTTCTGATCACAGATTTGCCTTCATCCCATAAGTTTTAGTATAAAACAGACTTATTTTCATTTGTTTTTCCCTTTGAGATAAGGGTATTTTAGGAATGTATTTCTTAATTTCCAACTGTTAAACTTGGGGTGCCTTCTCATTTTAATTATTTTTTTTGATTACTGGTTTAGGATACTGCAAGTGTCCTAAAATCTTTGCTCTTTTGAATGTTAGTGCTCTTTGGGATGAACACACAGGTGGCTTCTGTAAGTATTCCTCATTCAGGTGTAAAGTCAGGGCGTGACTGCACTGGCAGAGTGGTGTTCACGTTCTGTTACGGTCTATTTTATCTATTTGGTTCTGAACGAGGCATATTAAAGGCCCCATCACGACGCAGCGCACAGGTGATGGATTATACAATTGTACGCCGGAAACCTACGTGATTTTATTAACCAAGGTCACCCCAATAAATTTAATAAAAAGTCCTCCACTGTACGTTTATCGGATTCTTCTTACATTTCTAAATGTTTATCTGGTTAGCTCCTACATTTTTTGGTGTGTGTAGATTTGAAGGTTATTATTTCTTCTGTTTAACATTGAAAAATATCCCTTTTAGTCTGCATGTTCTTTTAGCCTTGATTTAACCTCATGTGTATGTTTTTCATTTCTTTGCTCAGGCTTTTCTGTTTTCCATCTTTATATATCACCTGGTTTTCGATGCGTATCTAGATTTTGATTTTGAACCAGTTATCTCCTCATTTGGCGCCTCAGCTCTCTTCTAGAGGGTTGTCTGCAGGTGAAGGGGTGCATGGCTGGGAAAGTCCCGGCATGTCCCCAAATCTGCAGATACCCCTACTCGCCTGGCAGGGGCTTGCTGGGGACGGGACAGTGGGGGTGCATGTCTCGTTCCCAGGTGCTGCTCAGACTTTTTCTTTGTAAGTGGATGGCTCCCCCTGTGCGCCTGCAAGGTTCGGTCCGCAGGGCTCGGGAATTACCGGTTGTCTTACCAGACTTCCCGAGGGCCTCCTTACTGTAGTTGCCGGGGACTATGCTCAGGCGCTTGCCCTTCATCTCCATGCCATAGAGCCTTCGGTACCTGACGGGGTCCCCGTCTTTCCTGCTGCTTGACCCTGTGGGCTTGGAGGGAAACAGGAGAGCGGTGAGCGCCAGGGAGCAGGCCCCGCTTGGCCGCCTCCACCCCAGGACGCGATGCCAGGGTTCACTGAGAGATGGGCAGAGGGGTCAGAGGAGAGACGGCGCCGGGGCGAGGACAGGCTGGGGACAGGGACGGCATGCTGTCTGCAACCAGCTCCTTGCTTCCCACATCCAAGGGAAGCCCGAGGGCCCTGGAACCCCACCCCGGGAGGGGGCAGTTAGGTCTGGGTGTTCCCTTCTCCCCACCCCGGGAGGGGGCAGTTAGGTCTGGGTGTTCCCTCCTCCCCACCCCGGGAGGGGGCAGTTAGGTCTGGGTGTTCCCTCCTCCCCACGGCATTCCTGACGGTTAGGGGGAGCCAGTTTCCCCTGGGGGGGGACAGTGTGTCGGGCGGGGGGCTGGGGGGTGAGGAGGAGGTGAAGCGGGGTGGATTTAGAGCCTTACATTATCTTTTTTTAAAAAGTAGCCACGCCCCGGCCTGTGTTGCTCAGCGGTTAGAGCATCGGCCCGGGCACCACGGGGCCTCAGGTTCAGTTCCCAGTCAAGAGCGCCGGCCTGGGTTGCAGGCTAGATCCCCGGCCCTGGGAGGCAACCAACCAGTGCCCCTCTCACACCAACTCTCCCCCTCCTCTCTCCCTTCCAATCTCTCTAAAAAGCAATGGAAAAATTATCCTCAGATGAAGATTAACAGCAGCAAAAACAGCAGCCAGACGCTGCTGCTGCGGGAGCAGACTGGGTGCCCTTCATGCGGGGGGCCCCTTGGGGGGGGCGTGGGGGGGAGGGGCTGTGCTACCTGCGCAGAGAATGACACCTGGCGGTTGTCTTTCGACTTTTTCTTGGTGACCTTTGCTTTCTTTTCTTCCTTCCCAGGTGCTTTAGAGACTGGTGCCACCTTGGTGTGCTTCTGAGAGGGCAGAGAGGGGAGCTGTGACCCCCGGCCACGGGCAGACCACCCTCCGCCCCACAGAGGGAAGCTCCTTGGTGAGCAGGTCGCCCCTCCCTCCCCCCAGACTTCTAGCTCCCATCTGGCACTCCTGTCCCCTCCCTGTCCCTCAGACCTTCTCCAGCACTGCTCCCCTCGCCTTGACTACGCCTTTGAAGTGCATTCACCAAGGAAGATAGATGACCCCTGTCTCTGCGGGAGGGCAGAGCCCAGCCACATAAGGACAATCAGGGACCACAGAGGCCTGATGGGGAGCCCCGCCCCCCTGTCTTTTCTGCTCGTTCACCCTGGTGCTGAAAGCCCTGCTCCCTTCCCCTCTGGAGGGGCCCAGCTCCGGCCGCAGCTGCCCCGATGCAGCCTCCTGCACACCTGCAGCGCCTGCTGCTTGCCCCGCCTCCGCTCCAGCCACTCCATCACCCGCGTGAGGTCCGACATGCGCCTCTCCTCCGCCGTCCTCCACATGGACTTCCTCTCCGTGGGCATTAAATCCTTCAGGTCCTCTGGTTTCTCCGACATCATGGAGCCTGGTGGTGCCGTGGGTAAGGAGGTGGCACGCTCTCACTCCCCCAATCCCTCTGTCACCAGCTGCTGGCCTGGGTGACTTGCATGGCAGGGTGTGGCCTCTAGGTGTGAACAGAAAGGGCAGCTGGGATATTGGCTTGAAAGGGTGGGAGGTCTGGAGGGGGATTGTGAGGTCACTCTCAGCAGTCAAATATTTACTCTATGAAGCCACAATGATAAGTGAAAATGAGTGCACCAAAGGGAAGGAATATAATTCAGCAAAACCTTGTGACAGAAGAACTAGACTAGATGAGGTGCTGGGTGGGTCACACCTGAGCTTGTAGCTAAAGAGCAAATAGGCCTCGAGAGGGCTCTGGACCAGCTGGACGAGCATGTGCAAAGGCCCTGGGGCAGGATGGACACATGCACACTTGAGGAACGACAGGCCAGGGTGGTTAGTGAGAAATGATGCTGGAGGGGTGGGCAGAGGGCAGATCAGACAGGACCTTGGAGCTCACGCGTTGGCTTAAACTGGGAAGGAAAGGGAAGCACAGAAAACAATAAAGGGATTCGAATGGCGAGGAGGGAGCGGCGCGGTCAGGGTTTTCTTTCCTGACTTTGACCGAGGGAAAGCATGTATGCAGAAACGTACCAGATCACAAATGAAGGTTTCCATGTAATCAGTACCCGGAGGTACCCTGCGGCCCTGCCGGTCACTACCTCCCTCCAGGGGAAACAGCACCCACATAAATAGATTCATACACAGAGTTGTTCTCTATCTGGTTTTATCCGTTTTACAATATACTTGCAGGATTTTAGCAATAAATTCTTTCAGTCTTTGTGTTTGTGGAAATGTCTTTATTTCCCCTTAATTTTGAAGGAAGACTTGCTGGGTAATAGAATCCTTGGTCCACAGTTTTTCAGCACTTTGTACTTGGCCTTCTGCCTTCCGCTTTTTAACATGGAAAGCCAGCTGTGAACCCTGTCGCTGTGAACAGCTTTCTCCCCTCTGCCTTTAGCAAATATTGTGGTAGGACCTAGGCAGTCAAGAGGCTGCCCCACTGCAAAGACATGGAGGTGTCCAGGGTCAGAGCTGGAAATGCTCTCGGAGGCCCCTGTGCTCACTCATGCCACAGATGGGGAGGAAACCAAAGCCCAGAGAGCCCGAGAGGCCTGCCCAAGGCCAGTGCAAAATAGCAGGGGACCCAGAAACTCCATTCATAGTGATGAGGCCTGGAATCTCATACTTCCCCCAAAGACTGCCTCTATCTATTGCATTAAACCAGGGGTCTCAAGTTCAACTGGGAAGGCAGGTCACACAGAGCCGGGAGCTGCCCGAGTATGGCAGTGGGTGGTGTGGGGCGCAGGGAGCTGGTCTCCGAGCTCAGCCTTAGCCAAGTGCAGCTATGTGCAGATGTCAGTGAAGGTGGCCCTGTGTGGCCGAACTTCTGATACTTTTAAGAGAAGACAGAAATCCTGATGTTTATGTGAAATCAGTTGGAGACAAAATTTAAAAAGAAACACTGATTGGACAAAGCCCACGTGGCCTTGTGTAGGCCCAGGGATGCCCATTGGCAGCCTCTGACTCAGTGGACCCTCTTCCAGCTGGGAGTCCCTGAAGCCAATGGCAGAAGATAAACTGAGGCAGAGAGACTGGGAGCGGCTTGCTCAAGTTCACTCAGCTGAGACTAAGCACAGCCAGGACTGGAACCCGGATCTCCTGACCCCCAGCCCATGACAGCGCTGTGGGGTTCTGAGAGAGAAGACTGAGAAACAGGGCTCGAGCAGTAGCCACCCTGAAAGCTCGAGAAAGTCACAAATATCGACAAAGGTTTGAATGTATCTCTAACCATCCGGGCTCAGGCTCGGGAGACACCTGTGGGGAATCCACGGGGATTTTTCACGTGGCTCTGCGTGGTTCCTGTGGAGATGGGTTCCCTGTCTCTTCTATTCTGTCTTCCTTTCTGGTATTTTAATACTCAGTATCACTGCAATTCTCAAGGGCCATTTAAAAAATATATAATCTTATTAGCGAGAACAGCTTCCCTGTGGCTGGCCCACGTTCCACAGAGCAGCCACCGTCCCGGTCCCGGCAGGCGTCGGGCAGCGGCTCTGCCTCTCAGCACCGCACCCGCCCTAGTTTTCCAGGGCACTCCTAGCAAATGTCTCAATTAGGCCACGGGATGGATGTACTGGGGATGGGCTGAGATTTACATATTCAGAACCGCAATCTCCTTTGCCCAGCAATGTCCTTCCTTCGATCTGCGGGCCCCAGGGAGCCTCTGGCTTCCTTCCCAGCCTCGGGCTGGGGGCTGTGAGGGCCACGTCAAACCCAGATGAGGCTCTGCTTCCTTGGCTGTGGCCTCCTGACCTTGGGCTTGCTCTGCCTTTCAGTCTTGCGTTTCAGCTTGTCTGTGAACAGGACCCAATCAGGGGTTGCAAACCCTGGGTAAGTGATATTTGGCCCACAGACATATTTCATTCGGCCTGCAAAGTGTTTTAGAAATTAGGGCAATTCATTAAAAAAAATTAAGAGTTCAGATTTATTTAGTAAACAGACGATCTGGTATGGCTGGGCTGGGCCTACCCCCTGAGATGAGTCCTGCATGCTGTCTGCTGCCTCAGGCCCTGCCTGGCTCTTCCACCTACCTTGTCTGTGACACTGGACTAGGCAATAATTCTAATCACTTTCAAGGTACAAAGACAAGGTTATCTCCTCTCTTTGAGCTGGAGAAGTAGAGATTCTCACCCCATTTCACAGGCTTGGAGCCCAAGGATCAAATCACCCAGGCCCCAGCTGTCTGGTCCCTGTGCAGTAGAGCTGGACTCACACTTGCCTGACTCAAGCCCACCTCTCCCAGGCTGAGGTGGGTCCTTCCAGCTCTTTCTGTAATTAAAGCCCTGACACATCACCACTCTGCCAGTGGGAGAGAGGCTGAAGAGTGCAAAACAATGGAAAGTTCTCCGATACTCTGTTCTTGCACTGCCCCCCGGGGTGGCTACAAGGAAGCAGGAGACCTGTGTGATGTAGGAGTTAGAGAGGCTGGACAGGGCAGTGGGCAGGGCACAGTGCTGGGTGTCGAGGCTCTGGGTCTACTCCCTTCTCTGTGGCCTCCTGATCACATGACCACAGGGAGGCTGATTCCCCACAGACCTCAACTTCCTCGTATGTAAGAGGCACTAATGTCAGCCTGACTGCACTAGTGGGGTATTGGGAGGGGCTCATGAGACAACCGAGCGCTTTGCAAAGTTGGAACTTGGGGCACTTGGGAATCCACCATATGCCAGCTGTGTGTTTCTGGGCAGGTTGCTTAACCTCTCTGGTCTAAGTTTTCTCTTCTGGAAAATAAAGCCAATAATAGTTCTTACTCCAAGTAATTGTGAACATTCAATGAGCTATGTGGATAAAGTTCTTAGCACTGCACCAGGCACAGGTAGGTAATGAATGGTAGCTGTGAGTACAGATCATGGACAACACCTGGGCTTATGACGACCAAGGGTGGGAGTGGTGTAGGAACGGCGATCGCACAAAATGATGGCCTGAGAGGCCAGACCAGGGCCAAGGCAGAGGCTGCCACAGAAATGACTTCAGCCAATCCAGGCAATGGCCTCCTCCCTTCTCCCTGCAGCTGGAGCAGGGAGGCAAGAAGCAGCAAAGAGGGACTTTGGGGCTTGGCTTGGGCTCTTGGAAGGCTTGTCCTCTGTCCAGGAGGACAGCTCAGAGCTCATTCTTCCCCACTCCTTGCCTCTCAGAGAAAGCCCAGCCTGGAGGCCTGGCCCAGCTGGTGGACAGGGGGTGGCTGACCTCGGATGCTGGGCAACTTGATCGGGGGGGGGCAGTTTGGAGCAGGCCAGGAGAAGCTAGCACTGTGGAGGCTTCTACCCCAGCAGCAGACATTCAGCAGCCACTGGAGACATTATGGGTGGTGATGACTGCTGGCATCTAGCAGGTGGATCCAGGGATACCGCTAAACCTCCTACAGCAACCAGGACAGCACCCTCCACCCCAAACAAAACTCTGCAGCCCCAAGTATTGATAGTGCAGATGCTGGGAAATCCTGTCCTATGGGACAGCACAGACATGTGGCCAAATGGTTAAATTAAATGTGGTAAGGCTATACCAGAAGCCAAGCTGTAGTATTTGGAGATGGGAAGAAATAACTAGACCAGAGAGATGCAAGAGAGCTCCCCATTTGCTGAGTGACGACATCCCTGCCTCATCTGCGCCTCACGTGAGCTCCTTGTAACTATTGGCTCGTCCGGACGCCTGCTGCTCATCCAGTGGCGGCTCCGTGATGCCATTTGTAGCCCCGGATCCAGCTGCGCCTAAAGTCAGACGCCCAGGTTATGCGGGACCTGTAGGCTTCTTTATTCCTTGCGCTGGTTTGAGTTGAGCTGGATCTGATACACAGCTAACATCAGGGTCACTCAGCACACTCACGACCTTGTGCAGACTTCCGTCTCGTCCTCTGATGGCCCGACGATGGCTCCCGACGGACAGCTGCCTCCTGTCCTCCTGCCGGGCTGGCGGCTTCCACTCCCGCAGCGTCAAGACATCCAAGCGCGAGGTGCGTGGCCCGCTTGCTTCACCAGCCCGACCACGGGAGCCACGGTCAGACGTGGCTGTGGAGCTGGCAGTTAATTAAAAGCTCCACGCACTTGGTGATTAACGATCAGAGTGGTGGCGGTGGGCACCGGTGTGGGACGCCTCTGCTGGAGGCTGCTCAGAAGCTCCAGGTGGCTGCCTTCCAGCGCCGCGCCCGCAGGAGGGGTGGCCCCAGAGCAGCGGCCAAGCGGCTTGCAGGGGGGTTCCCAGCTGCCTGTCCTGTTTGAAGCTTCGGGGAGAGAGAGGGAAAGGGGACGCGGGTGGAGGGTGGACCTCGCGGCATCACAAGGGATGGGCAGGTGGGGCTGCTGGGATTTGGGAACCGCTGAGCGGGGAGGCCTGATGGGACGTCAGCCATGGGGAGGGGGAAGGCAGGGCCTGAGATGACACAGCCCTCTTCATTGCAGGGCAGTGAGGCTCGGGGTCGTGCTGCCGAAAGGCGGGGCCGTGATTTGTAAGCTGCCCGCCTCAGGTTTCCTACCTGGATGAGTAACAGTCTGGGACTGACACCCACACCTAGGTCCAGGGGCTGTGGCCGGGACTAGTCCATGTGAAGGTTTTCTATCACCTGAAGGAGGGGGAGGTATCGGCGGACACCACAGGCTGCAAAGGCGAGGTCTCCTTCCTCACGGGGAGGAGCGAAGAGCCCTAAAGGCAGGGTGAGGGGTGTGAGCTTTTCCTGTGGGGTGATAGGGAACTAGGGGCCAGTGTTGGAGGTGGCAGAGTCACAGCTATTCACAGCCACGTGGGTCACCTTGCTGGCGGGATCAGAATCAGATGCCAGGGACCTGGGCGCAAGAGCTCAGGGGCGGCACCAGCCCCAGGGGACCCCTGGAAATACAACCGGGGGTGCCTCCTGCTTAAATGCAATGTGGTAGAAGAGGTTCCAGCCCATCTTTAGAGCCTCCCAGCCTCCCTGCTGCACAGCTTCCGAAGCCCCCAGACTTCCCCTAGGGAAGGGGGTAGGAGTGCCCCCAGCCACTCTGATTTAGGAATCTGAGAGCTGGAGGAAACTCTAGGTGGGAGAGCTGAGGCTGGGGGTTTCTGTCCCCTCAGGTAGATTCATATTAATTAGCCCCCACAGATAATAGTTCCTTCAGAGGCCCGAGCATCTGAGTTAGAGACAGTCCTTGTGTCTTCCTTCCCTCCTAGTTCTTTTGCCAAGAGACAAACCAAGAGCTCGCTCAGCTGGCTTGCAGAGCTGGGCTTGTGGCCATTCTAGTGAGGGCAGGGCCAGTGCCCCTGACCTGTTACCTCTTAGGCCTGTTCGGCGGGCACCTGGCTGTGTGCAGGGGCAAATCTGGGAGCCAGTGAGGGCATGTGAGCGAGCCAGGCCGGTGGGATCTGACCGGGAAAGAGGCATTCCAAGTCCCGAGATCTGGGAGCGTCTTCCCTTAGTCATTCAGGGAGCGTTTAGTAAGCACCCACTGTGTGCCGGGCTAAAAGGGAGTTAGTACGAAAGGATTGACCAAGAAACAGGTCAGTTGTGGCCCTGATTTTAAGGAGCTTATAGCCAGGTTATATGTGGTATGAGGGAGGGCAAACGAAGGGGTGGGGAGGCTCTGGCCCCTGGCTGGGAGCGTGTGCGGTCGTGGGTGGGGTGGGGTGGGGGCCGAGCTGGCTGAGGGGCAGCTGGGCTTTGGAGGAAGTGGAGCCTCGGAGGCCTGGGCCTTGCCTGCTATCCTGAGGCTGGCCAGCAGATGGCGGCAGTGCTTCGGGAAAGTCAGGGAGCCTGGGGGTGGGGGCCGGAGAGGGAGAGATGGAGAGAGAGACGAAGACAGAGGGACGGACAGGGAGAGCACATTAATCTGTACGGGCTGCCATACAAAACACCATAGACTAGGCGGCTAGAACAACAGAAATTTATTTCTCACAGTTCTGGAGGCTGGAAGTCAAGGTCAAGGTCAAGGTCAAGGTGGGCAGGAAGATTTCATCCTGAGGTTTCTTCTCTTGGCTTGTGGGCAGCCACCACCTCACCGTGTGCAGAGTGGGGGGAGGAGGGAAGAGCCTGGGCACGGGGTGGGGGTCGCGGTTCCCCGGTCTGAGCCAGCCTTGCCATTCACTCTACTGAGACCCTGAGCAGGGCACTTCTCCCTTTGAGCAGCTGCATCCCCAAAGGGGGCAGTGGAGCCCCCACACCCACACCAGCCGAAGCAGGGACAAACTCACAGACAGCCGCTCCCATGGCTGCCCCCGAGTCCTCAGTCAATGCCACAGCAACCGTCTGAGACGGGCATTAACGTTATCGCCACCTTTCCGATGAGGAGACTGAGAGTCAGAGAAGTCAAGGGAGCTGCCCAAGGACACAGAGCGAGGACTCAAACCCAGGTCTCTGACCATGTGCTCTACCCAGTAGGTGAGTGCTCTGAGAGGGTGGAACATACACTACAGACTCAGAACTCTGGTGCAGCCCAGGGGGACAGTCCCTTTCCCACTGTGGGTCTTTCCGGAGCCTCCACACAGCTCCTGAGAAAGGGTGAGTTTGGGGGAGGGACCTTGTAGGAAACGTAGGCCCCAGGACTAATGGCCTGGCAGCTGACCCAGGGTCCTGGGGACCCAGAAACACACTCCTGGACACAAGGCCACCAAATAAAGCAGCTCCAGATGGCGGCCTCTGTCCAGCCTTGGTGTCCGGATGGCAAGGCCCACCCGCTCTTGGCTTCCACTGCGTGGCTTGTGTAGGGCAGAGAGGAGAATGCCTCCTTCTCCCTAGGAGACACGCAAGGGACGCTGAAATCTAATAAGTTAATCTAGACTCCGTGAAACAAGATTAAATTTTCAAATAAAGGCAGGCTCTGACAGCTAAGGCATAAATCTTTTATTTAAAATAGAGACTAAACCCATTCAAATGCAATCAGCGATGACAGATGCTGAGAGCAACAAGCTCTGATGGAACAGACACAGTGTGATGTGTTCGCTCCTGTGACATATCACCAAGGGTGATCTTAAGGACAGCCTGAGTGTCAGAAAACAGTGGGGCCCCTGCATCCATTTCTATGTGGCTCGTTGGCCCAAGGTGGTGCCAGGGAGCGACGTGTCCTGAGGTAGATGCTGAGGTGGGCAGGAGATGCCAGCCTCAGAGGCCAGGGTCCCATGTCCACCACCCCGGCTGCCACACGAAGGCAGGGAAGGGGGTCAGCAGTGTTTGGAGGTATCTGGAGCACCATCGAAACAGCCAGAGGAGGAGAGTGGGGGCTGTTGAGAGCAGGTGGGAGATGGCTGTGGGAAGAGGAGAAGGTAGGCAAGGAAGGGAGCAGTTCCAGGAGCTGCCAGGGCAGAGGGCGAAGCGCTGTGGCCCCACCAGGACACTGCTTATGGGTGGGCATCTCTGGGTGCCAGAGGCTGTGCGTCCCCTACACGGTCTCATTCAATCCCCACATCAAGCCCTTTTACAGTGGCCACGTCCTGGGCTCTAACCAACCCACTGTGGGTGGGAGTGAAGTGTGCCACCCCCAGACTCAGCTTGTAAAAGTCTCCCTGGGTCTTCACGATTCTTCACCTCCTAGCCTGACGCAGACAGTCACGGGGACCTTAGCAGCCGGGTTGGAAGGTGGCAGAGCCACAAGGAAAGGCCCTCAGTATGAGGCTCCTGACAGGCCTGGGTCCCTGTGTGGGGTTTGCAGAGGTGAGAAATAAATGTCCATTGTGCAAGCCACAGAAGTGGCAGCTGATCTGTTGCAGTTGCTTCGTTAACAGTGAATTTTTATAAATTTCAGGTAACGGTTCCATCCACGGCTTCGTCTGTGCTTTACAAAACTCTGGGTGGCAGCCTGGGAATGGCGTTCCACAGGTGGCAGTGCTTGTCCTGGCTTAAGGAGATGGCAGGAGATACAAGCAGGTCCTCAGAACTCTGGGATCCGGGTGTGAAGAGATTCTGAGGCCCTTCCTGGACCCCGGCCCCGGCCCCGGCCCCTCCTCAGCCCTGGCCCCCTTCCTATTGGTTCAGGCATTTCTGCAGCTAGAGCTCCTCCTGGGACTCAGCACCCCTCTTCCCACCCTCTCTGCCCCCAGCCCTTTCCCTGGAAGCCTCTGGGCCCTGCCTCTGTCCGTGGAGCTGAACCAGCCCAGGGCAGTGGAATGAGCCTGGACTTGGACACTAGACCTCGCTGGCTTTTACTTCTAAACATATATGTTTCCTTGGGAACTTTTTCAACTTCTCCAAACATTAATTTTCTTATCTGTAAAATGGAAAGAGTATGCTTTCCTCATGAGATTGCTGTGGAGTTAAATAACGTGGAGAAACTGCTGGTGCGGGATGTGTGTTCTTTATGCCACCCCCCACTTGAAAAATAAGGTTGAACTTCCCCCTCGCCTCCCTCCAAGAGCAACAGGTGAACTGATGACCGTTTCGTACTGATGCATAATGTCGGTTTCACGGGCCAGACCTAGTGCGCTGAGATTTGAGTGAATTAAGAGAAAAAAAGCAAAGAGACTCCAGAGAGACTCTCCCTCGTGATTCCAGCTGCCACGGGCTGCAGGGTTCCAGAACATCCTGGGCTGGAGGGGAGTTGGAAGCTTGAGGACAAGGGTGTCTTCTGTCCCTAGCTCCTTCATTTGTAAGTGGTGGGTGGGGGTGGCCGCTCGCTGGGTCCAACAAGGACATCTGCCAGTGTTCTCACCCTCCTTGGTCCCATCTTTGTAAAGACCTGTCGACTAAATGCACTGCACTTATTAAGGGATAACAAATTAATTCCCCAACTTTATTAATAAAAGACATTTAGAAGTGATTGTGCAATAAAAACAGTATTAAGCCTCCCAGTTTAATGAGGTGGCTGATGCTTCAGTTAGGCTGTGGGCCTCATTATCAGCTAATGTGTGTGGATTCCCTTAGGTTTTCTGAATTTTTGCCAAGAGTTCCCAGGACTCAGCACCTCTGTGGACGTCAGAGCAGGAAGCTCCCCGCTCCGCCCTGATTCTGAGGTACTGAGGGGCCGGGCAGTGGGCGCAGGAGGAAGGAAAGGAGACGGTGCTGTGCGGAGGCTTCTACCTGGGGGGCAGGAACCATAGAGGATCCCCTGGGGGTTGGTTCCATCCACACCTGGGAGGGGGAAGGTGTGATCCCCACCACTCCCTTCACAGTGAATGTAGCAAGAGGCAGTGTGTGTGCACACGTGTATGTGTGCATCATTGCAGATGCATGTGCATGTGTGTACACGTGTGTGCCTGTGTATGGGTGTGTACATGTGTGCACGTGAGCCTGTGTGTGTACATCTGTGTGCCTGTGTGTACATGCGTGTGCCTCTGTGTGTGTGCCTGTAGTAACTAGAAAGTTGGCTTACTAAAGGACACGCGCCTGCCAAGGGAAACAGTCGCCCCTTTCTGTGAACACTCGCTCCCTGCTGCACGTGACATGGGAGCCTAATCTTAAGTCAGAAGGATGCTGGGTGGGCATAAAACTGCAGTTAGGGAGTCTGTCACCTGGTTTTAATAACAGTCTTCAGACCACAATGGCTGGTGACTTCCTAGAAGTTTATTCAAGCCCTGTCAAGAATGCAGACCCCATGCTGTCCCAGATGATGCTAGAAGCAGCCACAGACACTGACCTTTGGGCTCTGCCCCCACCCCAGGCCTGGGCCTGCCGCAGGGGACCCCCTGAGATCCAAGGTGCTGCACCTGCTACCTGCTTCGGGGTTGGGGGAGAGTTGAGTGTGCTCTCCGAGTGTGGTGGGCACCATGGGCACTGTGGCTGGCCTCCAGCACTGGCACGGGGAGAGCAAGCCCCTCCCTCATACTGCGGGGCTCTTTTTCTCAACTAGTCGGTTTCAGCCTCAATGGTGCCACCCTCAGGTTGGGAGGGCGGCCAGTCTGGGTGTGAACTGATGTCACTGTGTCCAGGGCCCATTCTCTTGACCACAGCCCTATACTGTCTCCCCCAGGCCTTGCCCTTGAACCCCAGGGGCACAGCTCCTCCAGCCCAGTCTGTTCAGAAGGCCAAGCCAGAGGGCCTGGGAGCTGGAGGGGGGAGCATCACCCCGGGGGCGTCCTGACCCGGCTCTGCAGGTCTCTCCTCCCGGAGCCCCTGGTTTATGAGCCGAGCGGTGAAGGGCATGTTTGACCTTTTCAGCTACTTCTCCCTGATCATCACTGTAGTCGCCGCAGAGAAATGAACCTCTCATGTTTCCCCAACTGCCGAGACCCCAGGCCCGCTGTAAGCCGGCCACCTCTCCTGCCTGCAGCCCATGGCGGCCACAGCCCAGATGCTGAGCAGAGAACTGGTCACATCTTCCCCCTCCCAGTCCCCTGGGCCCAGGACTGAGGTTCCCCCATGAGGGCACAGCAGACGGGGCCACACGAGGTCCAAGGCAGCCATTTACTCTAATCGGCTCCGTACACCCCACTCTCTACCCCAACCTCCCCCCCCCCCCCCCCCCCCCCCCCCCCCGGTCTTCTGGGTAACTTGCCGCACCTCCACCCCATGCTGCTCCCTCCAGAGCAGGCTCATCTCTCCCACCTTTAGGGGTGAATGTCCCGCATCCTGCTGGGCCGTCCCCACCTCAAGTCCTTCCCCCTGGGATGAGCTGCTCCTGAGAATCCTCACCAAAGACTATTTTTTCCATTGAATTTTAGACAGAGTGGAAGGGAGGGAGGGAGAGAGAAACATCAAGTGAGAGAGACACATCGATTGGCTGCCTCCTGCACAAACCCGACTGGGGCCAGGGAACAAACCAACCCAGGCAGGTGCCCTTGACAGGGAATCAAACCCGAACCCCTTCGGTGCTGGGATGAAGCTCTACCACTGGCCCACACTGGCCAGGGTACTATTTATTTTTTATTTGTAGGCTTTCTTCTCTTTCGAAAAAACATGAGGTGCCGCCGCTTTCATCTTGAGGGACGCAGAGCGGCCTCTCCTTTCTGCTCCGCCGTGTGCATGTCCTGGCTCTACCCGTGATCTCCAAGGAGAGGGGCGACTGTCAGTCTCTCCGAGTGGGGGCAGGTCACCTTCACCTCGAAATCGAGTTGTGGGCACTTCGAGTAAAACCTCGCATCTCTCGCATCACTGAGGCTCCGGCCGCAAGGCCCTGACTCCGGCCTCGGCTGTGCGAAGCCGGCACCCACAGGCCCTCCCCGCTGCTGCTCCCTGGGCCGGGCCGGCACCCACAGGCCCCCCGCCGCTGCTCCCTGGGCCGGGCCGGAGCTCGCTGCCTGCATCGCCACTGACTGGCTCCTCCGCGGTTTGGGCCCAGCTCAGCTCCCCTGCCTCTCCACTGGAATGCGTTTCCTGACCTGTATGCCTCGCCGCGCGGATCAATTCCAGGAATCATCTTTTCCATTATTATTAGTTTCCCTTGATTACGCTCCGCTAGGACGTAAGCTCCACATGAGCGGGTCTGGCTCGACCAGCCGGCTGCTGTGTCCTCGTGCCTGGGGAGCGCGTGGCGTGGGAAGTGCCTTCCCACAGCGAGGGGACAGTGGCGAGTGTCCTTCCCTTTAGCACGGACACGTGGATGAACACACAGTGACGGACCAAAGTGACGGCCCCGCCCACCGGGTGATCTGCCTCCTGGGGGACAGACCAAGTCACACGTCTCTCCGGCTCCCAGCATCTGCAGAGGAGCTGCTGGGAGCGCCCGTTGAATGGAACAGAGTCCTTTGAAAGCGCTGGGCGGGCGGCTTTGTAACTGAGGAGTATCTGTCCCGTCCTTCGGGTGTGACTTGCAGGGAAGCTGACGTCTGGAGTCCTCATTCTCAGCTGCGGGGTCCGGGTCACAGGGGCATAGAGGCCGCACCTCACACCGCAGACGTGTTGATGGAAAACGGGAGAATCTGCCTACGAAGCCGTGTGTCAGAGGGACGCAGGACATCCTCCTGACAGTTGAAAATTGCAAATCTGAACGGCTCCTTTCCACCTGCCAGCGGCCGCCTCCCGGCGCAGGGGCCTCGCGTCCTCCCGCAGGGCTTCGGGGCGGCCGGGGAGCTGGTGCCGGGCCCAGCCCCGGCGGGGCCTCTCGAGGTCCCGGGTGCTGCAGTTTCAGACTTTCACCAGGACTCTTTCAGTTACAAGTAATTTTAAAGGAACTCTACTGGCTCAAGCACTGAAAAGGTGTGGGGTAGAAGTTGCTTCAGGCATGGCTGGATCCAGGGGCTCTGTCGGTCTCTGCTTACTGAAATCTTCACCTGGGCTCTCCCCGTGGGGCAGCTGTTGGGGGCAAGGTGGTCCCTGGATGCTTCAGAATCACCCATTTAACTGTCCAAACACTCTACTGACTCTATTCCAGCCACTCGCCTTTTTCTGTTCCTTAAATAAACAAGCACTCCTGACTTAGGATATTTTCACTATTTCGAGAGCCTGGGAATCCCCACCTTTTCCTCTCCATAGCCACATTCTCACTCCCCGACCTCCTACGAGGCTTTACTCAAATTTACCTTCTCAGCAAGGCAGACCCTGAGCACCCACCTGGTTTAAAATCAGGATCCATCTCCCCAGGGCGCCCAGGCCTTCTCCCTGGCTCCCCGCACCCACGGCAATTGCTGCCTCCTGCTTTACTGCTGCCCTCGAGCCCGTGAGAATGTCTGTTTTGTCACTGACAAGTCCTAAGAACCCAACAGAGTCCTGTCATGCAGGTGCTCAGTTTTTTGGATGAATGAATGAGAAAGAAAGAAATTCGACATCCAAACCTTGGAAACACAGCAGTGAGCAAAACAAACAAAACCCCCGCCCCTTTGGACCCGACTTTCTGGTGGAGAAGGCAGACACGAAATGAGACTTTTAAGAAGCACTGAGCAGAGGGTTCCAGGTGGTGGGCGGCGAGGGCTGGGCAGCAAGCACAGCAGATGCCCACAGTCCAGATGAGACCTCATTTCTGTCCCAGGCTGCGGCGGCCCCCCGCTTCTTGCGCTGTTTCACGGCTCCTCTTTCCGACCTGGAGAGAGGGCCGCCAGGCTCAGGGCAGCAGTGAGCCCCTTTCCCACGTGTTTATGGGCTGGGTTTGCTCTCAGGGTCTTTGCCTCCTCGCTTCGGGAGTGAGTGTGGGCAGCCCCCTGACATTCCCCACTCACATGACGTAAATGAAGAAACAGGCCGACCGCCTGGGCGCTGCCAGGGTCCGGAAGGCCCCTGGAACCAGCTTCTGCATGGAGAAGGGACCCAGACCAGTAAGCGGGTATTGACTTACGTTGGCATCGATGTCCTTTTGTAGCGACATGAGTATTTTATCAAGACTGGCCTGGGGGGAACATCCATCTTCATATCGACTTCAAATAGAAGATATTACAAGATGGGTGTCCTGGCTCTGGAGAAGACCTCTGCACGCGGATACAGATGTGTGATCAATATTTCATCACCAGATTATGATCTGGCTCTCAGTGACCAGCAAGAGAGCCTCGGGACAAATAACTCAGCGCAACAATAAGGCTGCAATAGATGCAAAGGTTTCCTTGCATTTTAGTAAGTTGGGGCTCCTGTTGGCCGTCCTGGGTGGGCAGCAGGCGAGGACCCCCTGGCTGGGGGAGGGGCACGGTGGGCGCATCTGCAGAGCAGAGCTGCCCTGGCTTGGCTGCTTGTTTAGCACCAGTTTGGACACATCCAGGGCCTGTTCATTCACCTGAATGGCAGGCATTGCTGGGGCCCGGTCCAGACCCTCTATGACCCCTTCTAGCGCCCTGCACTCCCTTCCGCCAGCGTCACTATGCGTTTGCCTCCAGTGGTCGCAGGTGCCACTCTTGGGCTCCTGGCAGGGCTCTGGGAGGGGCAGGTGGTTACTCCCCCGGGGCTGCTGGGCAAGCTCAGAGCCCCTGCCTCAGGTGAGACAAGTGCGCTCCAGGGTTCCCCAGGGATCAGCCCTGCTCCAGTCCTGGCCCCCACTCCCTTGCCTCTTCCCACTCCCCTCTGACTGTCCTGGGGGGCATTCCCACAATCCCACGTGTGCGCCTGAGGCCGCCTCCAGGCCTGCGTCTGGGAAACCTGACTTGACTGTTTTTTTGAGATACTGTATATGGCATTTCATTGGGAATTGTTTTCTTTTGTTTCTCCTGGAATATTACATTCAGAGTATTATGTCAGTGTTTTGGGAGGACAGGTGGAGGTAGGTATTCAGCCCTGGCTCTCCTTTAGGGATCATGGAGGAGGCAAACAACAGACGCTATTAACAAAGGAAATGCTGGGACGAACCAGCGAGAAGCAGGGGTGTGAGGCTCTAGCGATGCTCGGGTGCACCTGGGCCCTCCTTACAGGCCGCAGAAGGAAAGGGCTCTTTCTGTTCTGCACCCACCTGGCCCCCTCATTCCACAGCTATTTACTGAGTATCTGCCGTGTGCCGGGGGCAGTGGTGGGCGCTGGGGGACAGCAGTGAGAGGAGCGGATATGGCCCTGTGTGGTGCTCCGGGTGGGCGATAAAAAAGGGACATTAAACAATAACATGACCTCACGTGGACGGAAGTCAGAGCTCCAGGACTGGCCTGCGCAGCAGCTCCTGCGGATCCAGCGTGGGGCTCCGGGCAGGCCCTCCAGCTGAGTGCGGAGAGGGTGCAGGCTGGGGCACTGCGGGCAGAGGAAGAGCAGACAGAGAGGCTGGGGCGGGACCCAGGCTTGTCAGGAGAACAAGGCTGGTGTGGCCCGGACGCGGGATGCAGCGGGGGGCATGGAATGAGAGGAGGCAGGAGGTCAGCGGGGCTCCCCAGGTCACAGCATCAAACTGGCACTTTATTCCAAGGGCAGGGACATCACTGATGTGGTCTGGCTGCAGAGAGGAGGAGGTGATGGGCACAGAGGGGCGATGGCAGTCCTGGATGAGGGGACATGCGCTTTCCCAGCAAGGGCTGAGGCAGCTTTGACTGGCGCGGTGACAGTGGTGAAGAAGAGGCAGAGCTGGCAATCTAGACGTGCCCTGGCTGGGCCTCAAGGACCCTCGCTCCCCCTGCTCACCGGGCACCTGCTCCAGCAGGGTGTGCAGAGGGGGTGCCCCTGCTCTGTGCCCGGGGGGGGGGGGAAGCGGAGGGTCAGGCATGATGCGGTTAGGAAATGCTGTGTAATCAGTCGCGCTAGCTTAAGTTAAATGCAGTGTCCGCACATGGGGCCCAGTATTTCCCCACACAGACGGAGGCCGAGGCGGGCCTCCAGCCTTTCTAGACCATGGTTGCTTGAAAATGAAGAGAAGGGTCCTCATTTTCGGTAGATGAGAAGGTTTGGGGGTGTGTACGTTCTAGAAAAGCTAGCACTCTGTCCCTAATGGCTGTAATGTCATGGGAAAGTAGAGTTGGGCGCTGGGAGGCCCAGTTGTCCCGTCCTCAGCGGTGTGGGTGGGCAGGTCATCAGCCTCTCTGAATCTCACCGCCTGGTCTGTGAGGCGGGGTGACCGCGGTGCTGCCGACGGTGACTGAATGTGGAAGGAACCAATGCTGTGGAAGCGCCTGCACCGTCAAGCCTCAGCTTGATCAAGAACGTTGTTTTTTTAAGCAAAAAAAACTCTAATGGGGTGATAATATTGAGTTACTATGAATTCTGGGTGTTACAGAGGACAATGTCTTGTCTGCAGGAGTATTTAGGAGTGAAACGCCAAGACATCAGAACCATTCAAATGGTTCAGCAAAAATCAAAATCACACAGCTCAGTGATCTACCTGCCTCTGCATCGCCATCTGTTTATATGTATATGGATATATTGAGAGAAATAAAATGCAACAAAATATTAACCACTGGGCAATCTGGCTGCAGGATATGAGTGTTCATTGTTATTTTTTAAACTTTTTGGTAGATTTGAAAACTTGAAAAATAAAAAGCAGGTGAAAAATCAATTCCAAGTGGACTGCAGACGTAAGTGGCCTCGGAAGGTACCAAAAGGCAGCACCTCCCTGACCTTGGCCTGCAGCAGGGAAACGCAGGCACTGCCAGAAGGTGGCCGGGCAGGGATGGAGCAGGGAAGAGACGCCCCTCTTCTCTCCCTGCTCCCCCACCCCGTGCTCCCTGGCTGAACCCAGCCAGAGCCAAGTGCAAAGCCCCTGACGCAGATGCAGCCCTAGGTCAGCCTCCAGAGTGTGGGGAGGGAGCAGGGCAGAGGTGGATGCGGGGCTCCTGGGGAGCAGCCAGCACCCCCTTTGCAGGACCAGCAGGCTGCAGCCCAAGTGCCCGACATTTATTCCCAGTTGTGTTTGAAGCTGAGAAATAGGACAGGGATGCCGTCCTGGCCAGGCTTCACCTGTCCAGTGGATCTGTGCCTGGACCTGGGACATGTTTTCCTTCTGGATGGAGACTGTGCCTGAGGAGGAGCCACTCCTGCCCGCCCTGACTTTGGACATTACCATGTGAGGACAGGACTTCAGGGGCGGCCAGGAGGATGCAGAGAAGTTCTTAATTCTGCACCCGATTCCAGTGTGTGTTTGTGGGTTCCCCACACGAACAAGGAATCCTCCGACACCAGCTGGGTGTCCTACAATTCAACTCAGCTGTGACACTATCTCCCAGAGACAGTGGGAGACAGCCTCAGACCCCACCCTCCCCTTCACAGCCAGTCGCTAGACAGCTTGTCACCTGTGCTTCTGACCAACTAGCTATAGACTGGAGGTCCCCAAAGCCCCCCCTTGGGTTCTGTTAATTTGTTAGTGGCTCACAGACCTCAGAGAAACATGCTACTTACAAGATCACGGGTTTATTGTAAAGGATATAACTCAGGAACAGCCAGATGGAAGAGATGCCAGGGCAGGGAGTGGGAAGGGGTGGGGGCTTCCGTGATCTCTCCGGGCTCTCCCGCTCTCTAAACCTCTGCGCGCTCACCAGCCCCGAAGCTCTCCCAGCCTCTTTCTTTAGGGTTTTATGGAGGCTCCATTATGCCGTCATGATTGATTAAATCATTGGCCATGGAGACTGGACTCCATCTCCAGCCCCTCCCCAGGAGGTTGGGGGTGGCACTGAAAGTTCCAACCCTGTAATCACTGGCTGGTTCTCCAGGCAACCAGCCCCCAACCTTCCCAAAGTCTCATTAACATAACAAGACGCACCTCAGCACTTAGGAAATTCCAAGTTTTAGGAGCTCTGGGACAAAGCTCCTAAACTGGGACAAAGACCAACTACCTATTTCCTATTATAAACCACAGTATCTCACCCTTTGGCAGAGCCCTGACGCTGCTGAGCAGAGACACAGGGCCGACCACCTGCCGCCGCTTCCTGCTTCGGGAGGGGGTCCCCTGTGACCACCACGGGCTGGGTATCTTGTCTTTTGGTGCCACTGGCATCCTGAGGCACAGGTCAAAGTGGCCTCCCTGCCTCACCTCCCTTAGTCACCTCCTCCTGACTTTCTAGATTTTCCACTCTGATGGTAACAGGAAACAAAACTCCAGGCAAACAAGTGAAGCCGAGGAAGGTGCTGAGAGGGAGGCTGTGTCCAGGAGGAAATGCACAAACCCGCCCTTGATTTAGGGGACAGTCGTGCTTTAGCAGCACTGGCAGTGCCTGCCCAGCCGCCCCTGCCCTTGCCCCACCCCTTCATAGGCCTGTGCACCAGCTCCCTGCCTCTGCAGCCTGGGCAGCTAGGAGCTCCCACCCCTGCCCTTCAGGGAAGGGTCTTTGGGCTCTGGAGCCCCACCTCTCTCACGGAGAGCCCGGGGTGCCTCCCGTGGCCTTTAGCCAGCGCCTCGCCCACTCTCCTCCGCCCAAGGCTGGATGAACTGCAAGGTGTGATTGGAGCCCAAGCCCGTCCCCGGACCAGGCGGCATCTGGGATGTCACCTGGCCTGCAGCCTTGTTTGGCTTCTCCCCTCACCCTGCTTCCTCTGCTGACTTCCGTGGGCACTGAGGGACCAAGGGGTGTGGAATCACATGGTGCGCTGCGGGGCACGGAGGCTCCGGCGTCTTTGTTCTGGAGAGCCCTGGCCGGCAGCTGGGGGCTGCTCGCCCGCCCTGGATCTCCGCACCAGCAAGCCGGCCTCGCTCCCCAGGGATCTGGGAGAGGTCCCCAGGCCCTGCTTCTGATTCTCAAGTATTCTCTTCATTTGCAAGTGGCCTTTCTCACCACAGTCTCATGAACTCAGGAGGGGCCTGAACGCCAGGCATTTATTTGAAAGTGATGCCTGTCTTGCTCGGTATGGTGTCTGCAGGGCAAGAAGCAGGTGGGAAAGTCCCCACACAGACTGCTGGTCCTTCCCTCTGAAGCTCCCCTTTCGCCGGAGGCTCTGCCTGTCGCTGACCCAGAGACCTGGAGCTTGCTGGAGTGTGCCACCCACGCTGCCGCCTTGAGGACCCATTTCGGTCACTAATCTGGGCCTACATTAGTGGTTCCCAATCCTGGCTTCACCTCAGATTCTTCTGGGAGCTTCTATAAAACACACCCACGCCCAGCGCCTTTCTCTCAGGAATCTCCAGACAGGCGGCTCAGCAGTGAGTATTTTTCAGGTACCCAGCTGAGCCCAGTGAGCTGCCAGGGCTGAGAGCACCTGATTCCGTGCAGAGTGTGTCCTGGGGCCACCTGCAGGGGCCAGGCCTTCTTTTCCGGATCCTGGCTGCTGACCTCCCTCCACTCTTAGGCCATCCCTTCTATTTGTAAAATATCGCTTTCTTTAAATACTCAAATATGTGGCTTCTCTGAAACGGCGAGCATTTCAAAAAGTCACCCACTATTGGCAACTAAGATCCCAGGAGGCAGAGTCGGGAGGCTCTTATACATCCATGTTTTTTAAGTAGTTGGGATTCTGATTCCATTGGCCTGGGATAGGCCAGCCATAGGCAGACAGAGAGGCCGCAGGTGATTCTAGTGTGCAGGTGGGGCTGGGAACCGTGGTATTGACTGTTGGCTTGTCCTGGCAGCAGGGAGGACACCTCTTCCCTCACCTGGGACCCCGGCACCTGCTGCCGAATCTGGCACATGACAGACACTCACAGGTCTGCTATGAATCGTGTCCCGGATGAACGTGAGATCCTGGCTCCATCCCACAATGTCACCCTGGCCTAATAGGTTTCCCGGTTGCCATATACTCAGCAAGGAGTCTTAGGTCAATTCTAAAGAAGCAGGATTGCTGTAATACTAACTGGCCTGGGGTGCCTGGGCCCACATTCCATTACCTGCAAATACTCAAAGACAGTAACACAGCATTTAGCCCATAAACATGGGTTAATGTATTGAAGAGAAATATTAAGTTATGTAAAAATGCACAGCAATAGACCTCAGACACAGGAAGCAAACTGGCACGAATGTCAGTTACCTGATGGCTTTCATTTGCCCCAAACCGTAGAGAACTCCGCTCAGAGTCGACATCCCTCTCTTCCACATGGCTTTCAGGCAAAAGTTCAGCTACCTGAGAACAAAAGCAGAAACCCCGCTGTCAGTTTTTGGCTGTCTTCTAGCTGGTTAGCTGGTTGACTGACTGACAGGTGGAGTCAGCTGCTTCTTCACCCACCTTGGGCCCGCAGCCTCGTCCCTGTGGGGACGCTGTGCAGAGTGGTGGACTCAGGGTTCACGTGTCTGATCTCATAGAGCCTATGCCCGGATGTGGGAGCCAGACCAGAAACCAGCAGGCAGACGGCATGTGAGTCAGGTGACGACTTTAGGTGACATGATGAAAGCAGACAGGACCTGGCGGCGAAGGGCCAGGAGGCGGCGTGGGTCTGGAGGTCAGAGGGCTTCCTGAGGAGGTGAGCTGGGAGCCTGGGTTCTGGGGGCAGAACTTCCAGCGCACAGGCCCAGAGGCAGGAAGGAGCTGGCGGTCTGAGCAAGAGGAAGGCCAGGGGCTGGGACTTAGCAAGTGAGGGAAGTGTGGCAGGAAACGGGAGGCAGGTGCCGGATCGCGCAGAGCCTGTGAGCCACGGGAAGGCTCTGGGTGCAGGATGCTAAATGGTAAATAACAGCATCGTTCTTTCTTTTAAGAGAGAGAGAGACACACTGATTTGCTGTTCCACATATGTAAGCATTCTCTGGCTGCTTCTTGTATGTGCCCTGAACCTTGGCATACTGAGAAGACACTTTAACCAACCGAGCTACCCGGCCAGTGCCCATCGGCTTTCACTTTAACAGAATGGCTTCCACAACAGAAAGGCGCTGGTAGAGCGTTTTCAAGCTCCGAGTAAACCTTCCGGTGGGCCCAGCCAATGCAAATAATGCCAAGAATTTTCTTTCATTCCCGAGCGTCAGGACAGGAGCTGGGTGTTGGGCACTTACAGGAATGAACATTCTGCCCCCAGCTAGCTGTGTGACTTGCCTTCTCTGCTCCTTTGGACCTCTGTTCACACGTCACTTCCCCAGGAGCCTTCCCTCCCTCCCTCCCTCCCTCCCACCCCTCCAGCGCCCCTCCCTGCTCCCTGCGCTCCTACCAGGAGCGGGTGTTACACACCTACTGTTCGTGCCATGCTCCCACCTCCCCACCAGAACGGGGCCCAGGTCAAGGCCTGCATTTGTGTGATGTTCCAACATCAGTGTCCCTGGAGGCTGCTGCATCCGTCTGGGCGCCGGGGACGTGGGCAGCCCTACGCCCCCGGCTTCGGTTTCCCAAGCACATGCGTGTCCCTTCTAACCTTTCTGCCTGGATCACTTTGAATGTCCCGACGGGCACAACTGGCACCTGGTCATGTTACATCATTTGTAACCCATGATGCTCCTACTCATAACCGCCTTTCAGTTCTTCATGAATCACAGCCAGGGACACACATAATAGATATAAACAGCAACCTGATTAAAGGCAAGGCGCGACCGGTGCTGGCTGGGTTTGCGCCTGTTGGTAATGACAGAAACCCAGCAAATTCTCATGGAAACGCGGGTGACAGGCAGCCTCGCATGCGAGACGCTGGAGCACGGGGGTCCTAAATTTTCCTAATGACTGAGCTTTGGCAGACATGAATTCCCGGACGGCAGCCTTTGTCAGTCAGAGCGTTGGCGTGGCTGCTCGGCCGGGTTCCTTTCACTGAGCACAGAACCCATCGCACAACCCATTTTGGCTTTGCCAGACTGTTTGTGTTGTGTTTCAGGAAGAAGGAAAAAAGGTACACTTGAGAGACTGCCTTACGGGCAAAGCACGCAGGACGCCACTCTTGCAAAATCGAGCTTCTTGTCTGCTCGGATTGCGTGTTTGGGGGACGCTGATATACCGGGGCTCAGTGCTCACGTGGCCTCCACTGGTGGGCTGAGCATGAGGGCGTCGCAGTGAGAAGATGGGGTGAGTCTGACGGGGACTGTGGTGAAGAAGACGCTTCGGAGAGGCCCACCTGGCTACCTGCAGCCTGGGTCCCGGGCGACCGAGGGTGAGCCGGTTTGCAGCGAGAGGCTGGGGAGCCAACCTTTCCCGTTAGCTGGAGAGGCTCCCAGGAAGCAGGTGTTTTCAGCACCAGGGTGGGTCTGGTGACTCGCTTAGCGAGGTTGGCCCTGGAAAAACAGCACAGCCCTGGCCTGGCAGGTGTGCACAGCGCGGGTGAAGGGGAGAAGCGCTTGTCGAGACCCATGGAAGGCAGCATGCACAGGGTGCTGGGTGCTGGGAACCGACCACTGCTCCTCCCTCTCCCTCCTCCAGCACACTCGGGCTGAGCACACGAGTGGGTGGCCGCGGTCCTCGCCCACTTCCCCGCAGTCTCAGCCTTGGCAGGTCTGCAGGGTGATGGGTGGGCTCCGAGAGCAAGAGCGTAGAGCTGCAAACCCGGGAGCAGTGTCAGCCGGAGTGCGCTCTGCCGACTTGGGGGCCAGCGGTTTGGGCCAAACCCGATGCAGGGTTTACAGTGCACACCCCACCTCAGGCTGGGACAGAGCTCCTTTGGGGAGGAGGGAGGCCTCAGCTTCCCAAGGCCACGCGTGGTTTCTCCACCAGGTCGCTGGACGAGCAAAACCTTCCCAGCTTTATCTCACGCCGAAGGCACCTGCTCTCTGGACCTGTGACACCCACTGTGGAGGCAGAAGCCAGCCACCGGCTCTCCACTGAGAAAGCCCTGAAACGTGAAGAGGCGCCAGTTTCTAACCACTTTTCTCACGCTTCCCAAATAGAGGAAGGGCGCGTGATGCTGGGCGAGACCCGTGCCAGGGAGCACTCGAGCGCCGCTCAGAGCCCCTCCGATCAGAGGGAGACCCCGAGCCTGAGAAAGGACTGACCTGTCCTCCAGGGAGGCTCTAAACGCAGAGCCGGGGAGACCTGTGCTCTGAAGGCTCCTCGGCAGGAGGGGCAGAGCCCACGGACAGCCCTGGAAGCCAGGTCTCTCCCCCGCGTCACCGTCCCCGGGGGCGCAGGCGGCAGAGCACACACACGGAAATGCTATTTGCACAGTTTAAGAGAAAGATGCTTTCCCACTCCTAACACTTAAGATTTATAGAAGATAATGCTTTAAGAGCCAGCAAAATCCCTGCTACACACACATGAAAGAGCCTCTTATTTCTCTAAATATTTAGAGTATTAGTCTAGAGCAGGATCACAGTAGGAACTGCCAAGGTCGGATCGGATAAAAGCGCACCCAGGGAACGCTTATGTGTGCAACCACGGGTGTGTGTGCAGGGGTGAGTGGAGGGGGTGAGTGGAGGGGGTGTGCATGCGTGTGGGTGTGGGGTGTGGGGGGGTGGATATGGGGCATCTGTATGTGGTGTGTGTGTGAATGTGGGGGTGTGGTGTGTGTATGTAGCGTGTGTGTCTGGTTTATGTGTGTGAGTGTGGTGTGTGTGTGCGTGTCTGTGGCCACCCCCCCCACCACACACAGGAGACAGTAAGTGATTTTAAGCAAAAGCATTCAAGAATGTCATCATTCGGTGTCCGCATGCTGTGTGGTAATAGCAGCAGCTTCCGAGGCGTCAGGGCCAGTCGTCGGGAGGCCCGTTTGGAAGCGTGACTGGTCGCAATGCACCTTCATCTCTGACCAACAGGCTATCAGCCCTCACGCTGAGCGTTGCTCTTCACAAAGCTGGGTGGGGAAGGCGGCCTGAGCGACAGGCCTCTGGTCCTCGCCACCTGCCTCCCGGGAACAGTGGCCACCCTGTGCGGGAGGCCAGCGGAGGGCCATCCGTGGGTGTCTGAGGGACCCCTTTGTGGCCCACAAGTCTCCAGTTTTGGACAGGGCAGCTTATCAGGAAAAAAAAGAAAGTGAAAAGATAGTTGCCAATAACAGCACTGAGAGAAATGACACCCCTACATACTCTACAGATGCTAAAGGATAGGAAGGGTGATATTATGAAGAATGTTATGCCAACAACTTAGATAAAACAGACAAATTCCTTGAAAGACACAAATTACCACAGCTCACTCAAGAAGAAATAGGAAACCTAATAGCCCTACAGTTACTAAAGAAAGTTTTAATCAGACATCTTCCCACAAAGAAAATTCCAGGCCAGATGACTTCGGTGGTGAATTATATCAAATATTAAGGGAGAAACAATACCCATTCTATGCAGCTCTTCCAGGAAACTGGAAGGCAGCAAATATCTTCCAATTTATCCTATGAGGTCAGCCTTGCCCTAATACCAAAACTAGACAAAGACTTTACAAGCAAAGAAAACAGACCAATATCCCTCATGAACCTAGAAAAATTCTAAACAAAATTTCGGCAAATCGAATCCAAAACTATATAAAAAGTATAATATATCATGATAAAGAAGGTGTATCCCAGGAATGCAAAGTTAGTGTGATATTAAAAAATCAATCAGTGTAATTCATTGTATTAACAAGCTATAAGGAAAAACCATTTGGCCACCTTAACAGATGCACAAAAGGCTTTGAGAAACCTAACACGCATTCCTGATAGGAGCTCAGGGTAAAGTAGGAATTAAAGGGAACAGTATGAGAAAGGACGTCTAGGAGAACACTCCCCAACAGGCTGAAGGTCTGCCCCTAAGGCTAGAAACTAGACAAGATGCCCACCTCTCGACAGCCAGCGGTGCACCGGGGTTATCCAGTGGGTGACGGTAAGGAGAAGAAACTGAAGGCCAGATTGGAAGAGGTAACACTGTCCTTAGTTACAGATGGTCTGTGTGGAAAACACAGTTGAAGCACAAAAATGCTACTAACACTAACACTGAGTTGAACCAGGTTGCAGGATAGAAGGTTATCACGCAAATCAAGTGCATGGACTACGCTAAAGGTGAATAATCAGGAATTGACATTTTACAAGAGATACCATTCATAATAGCACTGAAAGATACGAAATACGAAGAAATTACTTAAGATAACTGAATTGACGTCTTTAGGAAGGCCTGAGACATGCAGGCGTGAAATCGTGGGTGTCGTTGCAACATTTCAGAACCATGAGGATAAACGGAGGAGCGTCTCCTCAGGGAATAAATAGGACCAAGAACGAGGCCTGCGCCAGACCGTTCAACAGCTGGACAGAGGGGAAGGGAGGGCGGTGGCATCAATCAGCTTCTCATCTGGCACAGCGAGAAGCTGACAGACACTGTTTAAAGGTGGTCAATCACCAACCAAAAGTCTGAGCAGGTTGCAGAGAAACGTGGAGCTTCCACTAGAAGGCCTATGAACAGATGGATTACCATGGGCTGCCTGCAGGAGTGTGGCTGGAAGGGAGGAAGGTGGGGTAGGAAATAAATGCAGTTATGTAAAACCCTATTTTGCATTACTTAATTTTTAACTACATGCATGACTTCAAAATGTTTTAAAGAAACAACTGACATCAGAGCCTGGATGTCAGTAGAGCGAGGAAAGTGGACTCTAGGGTAGCCCGGATCCTGTGGCCATGACATCCTATGTCACTGGCAGTAGCCAGCTGTTTTCTTCCCCAAATGGCATCAGTTCCACTGAATCTATACCCCCCGGCCTCTCTGTGAGAAGCAGCCTCTGCTGCGGTGACTCTGATGGAACAGTGCTCAGATGTCGAGGACCAAGCTAAACCCAGCTCAGCGTCTGATCGGGACACACGGAGCAACGACCTCGCACCACAAACACGCCGGCACCCACAGGTCCGTGCAATCAATCGGTTCTTTCTAAGGGGATGTAGGCGACCAGTGCCCCCCAGGGGAACTGGGACGGAGCAGAGCGTGTGTCTTGGAGGAAGAGGCAACCTGACCTCAGCATCGCTGGGGAAACGGGCCGGGAGCGGGAGAATGCCTTCCCGCCCTCTGAACTGAGCATGCTCCGTTTCCCTGGGCCCTAATCCACTGCCCGCGCCCGGATGCTCCTAAGTGTGGGGGAGGGTGGTTCCCCACGTGATCTTAGGCAGCTCGGCACTGGACCTCAGAGGAAGAAAGTTATTCCGTTTTCGATTCTCTCCATTCTTTTTACATCACGGAGAACATTTTAGTTTGCTACCGGTATGTATTTAACACCGTAACAGTTACTAAATCTCCCTGTTAAGCAGAAGCCAGCAGGCCTTGGGCTCCGAGTGTCACTGATACATAATTACCATGTTTGTGTTTCTTTTCATGGCCACCGTCTATTGTCTGTTTCATGTATAAGTAAAACATTTGCGTTAGTGGTGAAGGTTAAATTTATCTCTTTAAATGAATTCATTTACAATTAAAAAGTAGGCGATATAAGAAGAATGTCAAGGAAGCAACAGCGCAGAGGAAAGTTGTTATGGCAACCTTTGTAAATGACTCATTTACATGGAAAGGGGGTTTCCCTTCACTGAGGCTGGGGCTCCTGAGCTCCAGCCTGCTGCACCTGGTCCCTGCGGCTCCTTGCAGGACGGGAGGGAAGGGGGGCCACATTTAGGCTGGACACGAGCAGCATTTTATGGGTGAGAAACTCTGAATTTGCTCAGGCTTTTTAATAATCTCCCAATTAAAGGCAACGGTTGTGAGATATATCCCAATTTGAAGTGTACAATAAAACCTAGACTACAGCCTCGGGAGCTGCGGGCCCATAGTTTCTGAAACGTAGATGGCAAGTAAACTGCTGAGCTGGTCTCTTTTCCCTTCCCAATTATACCTTAAAAAACACCCTCCCACACTGCGCTACCATCTCCACGTGTATGTTCCCTCAACTTTAAGCCCTCAGCTCAAATAAATATGTGGGAGAGAAGTTCCCCAGCAACGCTAGGCTGCTGGAAAAGGATCCGGGCAGCAGCTGCTCCCGACCGGAGCCCCTCCGATGGCTGGGGTGGTGGAGAGCCAGGTAGCCAGCCTCAAGGTCACCGCAGAGGTCTCAGCTCCAAACTCACATGGATATGATTATTTGGAAACGTAACCAGGACACAATAAGCTCAGGATGACAATTGCAGCATGTTACAAGGAAATTTAGGGAAAAGGAGAAGATTGAGAAACATAATTCTGGGTCACAAACAATGGTAACAAGATGCCACTTACAAATGTAGAAGCCACAGTCCGGGGGCTGCAGCGTGTCTATCAGTTACAGAATTACTGGTTATATACATGTACACACACACCTCCTACAGATCAATACGACAAATAACCCAAGAGAAAAATGGTCACAGCATCTGGATAAGCAAATCAGAGGTGGGAAATGCCAATAACCAATAAACACATCCAGCGGCTCAATCTCATTGGTAACGAGAAGAATGAACATTAAAATTACAAGGCACCACGTTGCACCTGCTGAAGCAGCCGCATGCAAACGTCCGAGAATATTAAGCATTGGTGAGAATGCAGGGAACAGGAACCCCCAAGCCTGCGGGTCGGAGGGTAAACTGGTGCCTCCCGTGTGGAGAGCAACTCGCCTGCCCGCTAACCTGTAAAATGTGCGCAGTCTGTGGCCCGGCCGGGCCCCTGTAGGTATCACCACGGAGAAGCACCCTTGTGCACAAGAACTACGTACAACTGCAGCGTTTTCAATAGCTGGAGACTGGGAGGCAGCCAAATGCCCCGACGTGAGAGGAGCTGGGCGGCCGGGGCGTCCGCACACCGCGGGCTCTGTGAAGCAACGGGAGAGCGACAGGGTAACACGGGAGGGCTTCAGGAAATGCTGCTGAGCAAAAATGCAGGTTGCAGACACTTAAAACATCATACCAGCAGGGGAAACCTCTTAAGAACAATGCTGTTTGGTGGGTCCATGCTATGGAGTCACAGGCACTGCGCTTACGTGAGGGAGACCTTTCAGAGGACAGACTAGACGGACCATAGTTACTGGGAGGGGCAGGGCAAACAGGGGCCTACATTGGTGGTAGGGGCCGAGGTGACTTGAGCGTTTATGTAATGTTTTAATTGTTTCAACGAATTGATATTTATGTATTACTTGAGTAATTTGGATAATACCCACCCCTCCAAAAAAAATAACAGTGAAGCCCTAAGAAGGACTGGGAGGAGGGAACCGAGAAGTCAGCCTGGCAGTGTCGGGAAGGTTGTTATGATTTTGAAAGGCCGGGAACAATTAAATGTCTTAAATTAGCCGCGTGGAAGCTGTCCACGTGGGCTCCCTGGCTCCCTCCGTCACCGTGACGAAAGGTGAAGACCCCACGAGCAGGACTCAAAGCTACAGCCCAAGATCACTATGGTCGGAGGAAACTCAAACAAAACACACAGCAGTACAGAGGAATCTGTCTTTGCTCCTTTATTAAATTGTTATGTCCACATACAGCACTTCAGGAGCCAAAATAAAGTCCCTCATGTGGTCTCCTGGTACCAATACCGTAAAACAGCACAAAACCGCAGCAGCCCCGCCGTGCTCGCGGGCGAGGCCTGGAGCCTGCAGCATGCTCCCTTCCGAGGAAGCACAGCCGGAGCAGCAGAGCTACCAGCAAGCGGATCCTCTCCCCAAATGCCCTGACATTCGCGTCCTCGTTAATTGCCCAGAATTCATGTCACTTATGTGAAGGAGCTATAAACATACACAATCATAAAAACACATTTAGACGCCCTGAACAAAATCAATGCCCGATTATTCCGGTTTATTATTCCTTGTGGAGTTCACGCCGGTCTTCCTACTTTGATATTTATTTATACCCAGGAAGCAAAAGAACATAAACGCCACACTTGGGACAGAGCTAATGCCGGGACTGAGGAAAATACATGCAGCCTCTGCCTCAATTCCAGAAGCTAAAGCCGCTCTAGGAGCCAACCACACCTAATAGAGGGCAGAGCGGAAGGTCCCCGCGTTACTCCTTCGGGGCTGCGCTGATGCGGATTGAAATGAAGGTTCCTGAGATTTGAAGAACCGTTAGCTGGCGTAGACGTAGACGGCTCCTGCCTCCTCCAGGGCAGTGGGGTGGGAGATGAACAGCGAGGGAAAGAACGGCTCCCCCGCCCTGCTGGTCTCGGTCTTCAGAACCTCTAAGCTCTTTATTCGAGAGTCCTCGGCTATTCACAACTTTGCTGCTCTTATGAAAAATTAATGATTGCTTTCTCTCCGACGGAAAAGTGCCTTATTTTGTAGAAGATTAACAGAGAGGACTGGATGCAGAAGCGAGTGCCTCCGCGGGAGGTGCCTCTCTCGCCGGCCCGTCCACAGCTGGGGGAAATAGCCCCGCCGTTCAAGGATGGCAAGTGAATAGATGGTGTGCAGCCTGGCACAGGCCGCAAACAAGGACACAGCGGGCACAAAGGGCTGTGCCCGCGGACAGCCTGCCCCGCCCGGCCGGCTGACCCCGGGCCCGCGCACGGGCCCCTCCGCGCCTCCCCAGCCGAGTGCTGGGCTGTTTGCAAGCTGTCGTCAGGCGGGCGGATTTTCTGCTGGGGGTTCACAGGTGAGAGCAGTTTCCTACATGCAATCGCAGGAACAAAACAGAAAGGACGCTTTCCCAGCGAAGCTGCCGGTGCTCAGGAACCACTTCTGGAGGCTCCCAGCGCGGTCTCGCATTGCTCTTGAATGGAGGAGCTGGGGGTGGGCTGGGGCGGGCGGCTTGTTTCAAAATGCTTTACCAAGGTAAGGGAAGAGTGTAAGTTGCAGAAATAAAATATTTCGAGTTCATATCCTATCATATGTGTACATCAGGCTTCATTTCAATAGCCAGTTGTTGTCGTCAAAGGGATTTCTGGTGCAATTCCACTCTCGCCATTGAAAAGCCCGACATTCTTCCACCCTGTCTCCCTGTAGTTGAAGAAACTGAAGCACAGGGAGGCTGAGCCGGCTATTAGTCCGTCAGCGGGGGGCCGGGTCTCACCCTCAGCTCTCCTCACTGCAAACCCAGCTCTGCACAGTCCCCACGCACGAATCCAGCACCCAGACAGCCAGGGACTGCGAAGGAACCAGTCACAGAATGTTTGATAGAACAAAGGATCCACATCCTGCCCCTAAATTCATATCAATGAGCGAATTCAACCACCATGCACTGGGCACCTGGGTGGCCTCGGCCTTCACCGACCTTACCCCGAGTAGGCGAGGAGGGAGCCAGTACACACTTGCACACGTAACTATCCAGCTACATCTGTGAAGGGCCAGACTTGGGAGCTGTGGTTCACACCATACCCTTCATTTCTGGTTTTTAAATCACTGGTTTTTAAGTGTTTGGAGCAGGCAGGCATGGGGCTTGCGTGGCTCAAGTGTGTCGTGGGGACCTACAGGAGAAGGTCCTGCACTGATCAGGTTGTCTCAGCCGTGTTCATAACACTAATGCACATAACGTGCCAATTAGAAAAATTAGCACTCGACGTGAGCACTTTTCAGAGAGCGCCACATCTATGACATTTTCCCTCCTTTATAAGAATCTTAAAATATTTGAGGGACAACGACTGCCAGCATCTCCAGTGTGCTTTCCCTGTGCCAAGCACTGTCCTGAGATGTTCTCATGTGTTATCGCTCAGTCACCACACCGGTGCCATGACCAGTACCATTATTACCCCATTTTACAGATGAGGGCACCGAGAAACAAAGAAAGTGGGGCGCCTACGGTTCTTAGTTGCAGGGGTAGAGCTGATAGACCGGTTCCTGTCTGCTATGATTTCTGTCTAAAGTTATTTAAAATATTTTTAAACGTCTGAAATCATTCTCAGCATCATGATAGGTAGCACATCCCAACAGCCAGAAAATATCCAAGAAAAAGAGCCCTGACTAAACACTTCCAAAGAGTCTGCAATAAAAGGCCATCAATTCCTGCTTTAAAATCTATTGCCAGGATTTCACCACCATCAACATTTTATTATTAGATACCGAAAAATCATGGCCACAACAACACAACACTCACAGCAACATAAAGATGGACTTTGTTCCTTAAGAAAAATGCTACCAATATGCACAAGAAAATATTTTTCTCCCAGAAACGGCAATAAGCCAACACAGCTCCACGTCCTATACGTCAGCTTTGGTCTCTTTTCCCAGAACTCAGCACAGAAAAGTTTAGTAAGATTTGTCATCAGTTCAATAAGGATGAGAGAAGCCTGTTGGGAGCCACCATAGAGTCTGAGATTTAGAATTTCTGCATCACGAAATAAACCAGTAAAGGCTAACGCCCACGTCGTACATGGGGAGTGAGTAGCTGAAGCATAGCTAGTAAGCAGAAGACTGTCAACCAGACATTATAAAGAACTCCTACCAATCAATAAATCAATAACTCAATCAAAAGGCATAAGTGATAGGTTTAAGAATTGCATAGACACCCTGGCCAGTGAGCTCAGTGGTTAGCGCATCAGCCGTGTACTGAAGGGTCTCGGGTTCGATTCCCAGTCAAGGGCAGGTACCTGGGTTGCAAGTTCCATTCCCCGCCTGGGTCGGAGCGAGTGTGGGAGGCAACCGATCGGTGTGTCTCTCTCACATGGACGTTTCTCTCTCTCTCCCTCCCTCCCACTCTCTCTAAAAATCAGTGGAAAAAATCTCCTCAGGTGAAGATTTAAAAAAAAAAGCAAACAAACAAACAGAATTGCAGAGAAAAGGAAATTTGAGTGGCCCATAAACAGGGAAGGCTGTTGAGCCTCACTAGTGATGAGGGAAGACGAGCTGCAGCCGCCAGAAGGCACCCTTTCCGGGGGCGAAGCTGCGGGGCCAACACCCGCGCTGGGGCAGGGGGGGAAACGCCGCCTCCCTGCGGGTCGGTGTGTGCGCGGCGGGGAGCGGGCAGGTTCTAGGGTCTCTGCATGGCCACCCAGACAGACACCGCCCAGAGGCACCAGGGCTGTCTAAGGACGGTCACCGCGGCGCCCTCGGAGTGAACTGGGCACAGCGGACACGTCCTCGGCAAGGGAGCGGGTCACTAAACTGCGCCATGTTCATGCGCCCCAACAGTTAGGGACATTCGTCCAGATTTAAATGCAGCTCATCAGCCATGACAAGGGGGAAGCTGCAGGACAGCACACGGTGCGATATTGACATCAACGTCCGAGACCCCACACAAACGGTATCACTATGTGCTTCCACGGATGTACACAGACGTGTGAAAGTACACAGATGGGGGAAGGCCACGCCCCAGGTCCAGAATCGCGTTTACTCTGGGGCCAGGGGCTGTGCTTGAGGAATCGGCAAAGGGAGGCCTAACTCAACAAGGTGCTTTATTTAATAAAAGAGAGAATTCTCTTATGTCATTTATATAATTAAAAATATATTACGTAGAAAAAAGACTGAATCAGGTGTGCCAGTGATTAATTCCAAAATAAAAAATATATAATTTAAAAATCCGTGGTTTTGAGCTGAACCTGTGTGTGGCGCTCTGCCTCTTGCCAGGGGCTTTCCCTTATTTTTCTGCCACACTCAGGCTCTGAACAAGGACAAGTCGGGGTCAGGACACTGTGATCCACAGAAAGGAACACAGCGTATTGGCACAAAATATTTTTGTTTGTTCAAAAGAGCTTTAAAGCCTGGGCATACGTTCTGTATGTATGACCATCTGGAGAAGATCAGGTTCACGGGCTGCAGCTTTCCCGGAATCCCACAAAGATGTCTCCCCTTTGGATTCAAATACAGTTTCGATGAGCTCGGTAACTGCCGCCCAGCCGGTTGTGTCTAAGGCGCACCGGGCACAGAGGCCTAGCGCAGGGCTGATCAGTACAGTAACAGCCGATCTCATTTCAATGTAAATGAATTAAAAGTAGGTACAATTAACAACTCGCTTCCTCAGTCACACTGGGCACATTTCAGATGCGGGCGAGCCACGCGTGGCTGGAGGCTCCCGCGCTGGAGCGCTCTCACGTGGACCGCCCTTCATCCTGTTTTGGTAAGAAAGTGGCCAGTCAGGAATGTACAGTTGCGCTTAAAATTAGGAGCTGCATGGGGAGCTCAGGGAGCCCTGGCCGGTGGCCGCCAGGGGACGCGCCCAGGTGCGCAGCTCCCGAGGGTGCCTGTCCTCACAGGGGACACAGCCTCGCCTGCTCTGCCCAAGGCTCGCAGGCCCAGGGGCGGCCGGGGCCCCGAGAGAGCTGCGGGCTCAGTGCTGTTTGCAGACCGCGCTCTCCGTGGCCGCGAGGACACAGCGTGGGGGACGTGGCTAGAAGCAGACTCTCCTGGGCTGCCACACTGTTCAGGTTGTCGGGGGCAGATGGGGACAGGGGTGGCGGAGGGAGCGGGCGCAAAGAAAGGGGGTCTCCTGCTCTTCAATCTGGGTGCATTTTAAAAATAAGGGCTCTATTAATGTAATTTTTAAGGTAAAAAAATAATAATATTCCTCTCTTACTGAAATACCCGGAAGTTCTGCAGGATGGAGTACAACTGGCTTCCCTGCTGTGCCCAGGAGGCCCGACTTTCCCAAAGGCGGCGCTGGGTCCACCCCAGCTTCCTTCCCACTGGGGATGGCCCCATGGGTTATTTGTGCCCAGGCTTTACCACAGATTAGGGGTCACACTGCAGGATCCTGGGGCTGATAACTGCTGGTAATGGCAGGGGCTCATTTTAAGGACAATGTTTGCACCTCCTGCTTTAGGAGGCCGGTATGTCTGAGGAGGCGGTGGAGCGAGCAGCAGGACATCTCACGTCTGAGACAATCTGCAGAGAGGACATCGGTGGGACCTATGGGCAGGTCCCATGTGCCACCTGCCCCCCGGAGTGTGAGGGACAAATGGACTGGCTGGCACCAGCTAACCTCAAACGGTGCAGACTGTTGAGCCGCACAGGAGAGATTTATTTATTTATTCATCTTTCTATCGATCTATTTATTTATCTATCTATTCATTTATTTACTGTTGAACAGCAAATGAGGGGGCAATGGAATCTCGTCCGGCTCAGTATGGGAAGGACACTTTAAGACCATTGATCTTGTAGGCTGGAGATTAAACATGTAAAGCCACAGCTCCGAAGGAGATGTTGAACAAAACAGAAAGGAAAATGTTGGTGACAGGTTGACATCTTCTCTTTGTTCTTCAGATCCACTGCCACCCCCTCCAGAGCGCTCTGTGCCCCACAAGCCTGGCCAGTGGGGACGGCCTGAGGGGCCCCCCGAGCTCTGGCTTCCAGCTAGGTCAACACTTACACTGTCGTCCTCTCCCTGGGGGGTGGTCTGGGGCCGCTGACGCTCTCAGGTGTGGTAGCTGCTCCCTCTCCTCGCTCATCAGGCCTGGGTGGTTGCTAGTCCTGGGGGACCGCACTGTCCCTCGTGGTTGCCTCACATATCCCCTTCACTCCATTCTCCCATCGCCCAATTTGAACATGCTTTTCAAAATTGCTGTTTCTGTGAAGACGCAGGCAAATCATCAGGCGACACTCTTAATGAGGTTCTTGTCTGGGAGTTCCCTGCCTCATGGCTCCTGATGGGAGACAGAGGCCAACACCGCGTGGGAGCCATGTGCTCACTTCCCCAGCCTCCCTTGCAGCTAAGGGCTCAGACATGTGATCCAGGTTCGACCAATCAGATGGGGTTTGACTCTTGACATGACACTGGACACACAGGGGCTGCAGAGGCTCAATTCTGGCCGGGGAGGCAGGAGCGGCTATATCAGTGTCCAGACTCGGAGAGCCGAGTCGAGTGTCAGGCCGGGGCACCGGGGGCCCACCCAGCAGTGGCAAGTCAGTTCCCTGTAGATATTCTGTATGTTGCTCCAGCTCTGCAGTGCCCAACATCTGCCCTGACGGATATCCCAGAAGGTCTGTGAGTAGCCCAGCAGCTGTCAGTTCATTCTTTTCCTGCCTGAGTGAGCCAGAGTTGAAACTAAAAGTGTGATGTGTGTCCAGTGTCATGTCAAGAGTCAAACCCCATCTGATTGGTCAAACCTGGATCACACGTCTGAGCCCTTAGCTGCAAGAGAGGCTGGGGAAGTGAGCACATGGCTCCCACGGGGTGTTGGCCTCTGTCTCCCATCAGGAGCCATGAGGCAGGGAACTCCCAGAAAAGAACCTCATTAAGAGTGTCGCCTGATGATTTACCTGCGTCTTCACAGAAATAGCAATTTTGAAAAGCATGTTCAAATTGGGCGATGGGAGAAATGAGCGAAGGGGATATTTGAGGCAACCACGAGGGACAGTGCGGTCCCCCAGGACTAGCAACCACCCAGGCCTGATGAGCGAGGAGAGGGAGCAGCTAAACTAAAAGCTCTGCCCCATAGAACAATCGAGCCAAACCGTTTAGACCCAGAGGTTCTGGCCCCTAAAGTCCTCACCTCCTTTCAGGTTAAAAGTAAATCCATGTCTGAGCATCTACTCTGCTTCCACTTCCGTGCTGGGTGTTACAAAGCTAACTAAGACTGACAAGTAAATAACCACAATCAGCATGAGAAGCCATATAACGGACCCTTCGTTTTTGGAGCAGATGCAGGAGTGATCGGCTCTGCCGGGAGGGACCTGGAAGGTTCCAGAAGGCAGTGAGCTGGGTGGAAGCACAGTGTGGGTGAGGCATGGTGGTGTGAAATCGCTGGGCATGTCCAGAGAATGGAGCTGAGCTCAGAGCCAAACAAAGGGTCACTGGAGGTGAAGCTGGGCCCGTGAGCTAAGGATCAGCTGCAAACTGTCTCAGCCTCACTCTCTAGGCAGGCAGGAGAGGCCCCTGCCACGGGCTCTGGAAGATGGGGTGAAGGGGGGAGAGAGGGGAAAGAGAGGACAAGAGACGCAAGGGGACCGTGGAGGGCTGAGGCCACAGCAGAGGCCAAGGGGCTGCGGAGGAAGGCGGAGACTCACGCTTAAAGAGCCGCCAGTGAGGGCTGCCGCCCTGCGCCTGTGGAGAGCCCGGAAAGGTGGCCTGGAAGTTGCAGCTTGAAGGGGTGGGTGCGGGGTAAGGTTTCCCACTGTTACAGGGAATTCAGCAAGCAGGTCTGGTGTGGAGGGAGAAGTTACATGCCCAGTCCGTTCTGTTCTTAAGGAGGTCCGCATACGTGCGTTTTTACACGCTGGGCTCTTGCCTCTAATCACTGCTTAACAAAGAAAGGATGGAGTTGTTTCAACCGGCTGCTGTCGTTTGATTTCTCTGCTATTCACGGACTATTCTCCTGGCGATGGGATGGGTGGGACGCGGCCTTAAAGAGCACGACCGCTGGGGTGTTCTCACTGCAATCAGGAAGGAAATTCTTTAGAAGGGCTACATGCAAGCTGTTTAATTCTCTCCGCACTGACCTCTCTCTCCTCGGGGCATAAATGTGAACTGGATCCTCTTTTCTTGTCCACTGCCAGACCCACCAGAGCCTCTGCGAGGTACTGGACCCCGGGACCAGCACCAGCCCTCCCCTTGGCCCACCTGCTGTTTGACCTCCGCTCCATTCCTGGCCCGATTTCCCCTGCCAAGCGCAGTTCTGAGCGCTGACAATGGCCAGCTTGGCTCCCTTTTTATGTAAACTTAGAAACTTCAAGAACCTATTTGGCTCTGCCCCCTGGGGAACTTAGTTCATTCTTGATAGCATCTGCCTTTGTTGTGAATAGTGAAGTTCTTCTCGTTGTCTTTTTGTTAAGAGGTGTGTGGACCTGGGGTCTGATGACATCTTTACACTTGGATTCTGAAAGGGCCCTACCACTGTGCGCTTGGCTGAAGGAAACACTTAGATTTCACCAGCGAATGCCTTTCATGTATCAAGTTCTCAGCCAGCACAAAACGCTGAGGCCTTGCCATGAGTACCGCCCTCCAACGCGACACACTCCTGTGGGCACAGAGCGGTGACTGCTAGGTGGCCTGAGAGACGTTTCCTGGAAGCCACACACGGGAGCAGCTTTGCTACCCAACCCCAGGACACAAGGATGCATGGCCCCTCAACTTTGCTCCCTTCCTCAGCAGTCATCTAGTTCAGATGTATAATGTCTATCATCTATCTATCTATCTATCTATCTATCTATCTATCTATCTATCTATCTATCTATCATCTATCTATCATCTATCTATCATCTATCTATCATCTATCTATCTATCTATCTATCTATCTATCTATCTATCTATCTATCTATCTATCATCTATCATCTATCTAGCTATCATCTATCTATCTATCTATCTATCTATCTATCTATCTATCATCTATCTATCCACTGTCTGTCTATTTGTCTATCTATAGCCATCTCTTTATCTGTAATACAATCATCATGATTCTACCAGACCATGAGCTCTTTGAGGACAGAATCAGGTTCTACTCCATATATAAATTCATCCCTCTTGGCACAAAAAAATTATATGGTTGGGGTCAAATAAGAGTTGGTTGAATGAATCAGTGACATATGGCGAGACTGCCCGATGAGCGGGGCGCCCGTCTCAGCGTTGAAACAGGCCAAGGGAGGCTGCTCTGCCGCTGGCAGACCCGAGGCAGCGCCGGTCACTGCTCCTGCGTGATATGAAAACTCCAAGCGAATGGAGCAAGTAGGCGCATGGAGAAGAAACGGAGCCGTCAAACCAACAGTGAATTGGAGATTTTTAAAAAAGTCACAACCAGGCGACATAAACAATAAATCACGAAGGCCGAGCGTGTGACTGGAACCACACATTGCCATGGGTTTTACGACCAAGTCAGCCTGGCGCATATGTAAGGATGTGCACAGCCGTCAATACGCAGCGTTGCGCTCGGACACGTACCAAGCCGTCCAACCAGGGACCGGAGGAGCCTCCTTGTGTTCAGCCAGCTCGGCCGCTTGGCGTTCCCCCCCTCGGTACTCATCGGCCGCACCCAGGACACCCACCAGCGTGCAGGGCTTCTGCGCGGGCACGGGCACTTTCATCCTCAGGGCACACTCACAGCCCTGTCGGGTCGGCCTCACACAGGCAAGGCCCTCGGCGTCCCTCCCCACCGGCACAGGCAGCCGGGCGCATGGGCGCCCTGACCTCGCACCGCCTCGGTGTAATCCAGGGGCTCCCAACTCCAAGAGCAGCGTCTCTGCCTGAAGGACTTTCTGCAACTGAAGAACAAAACGAAGTCTCCAGGACCCAAAGGAGCACATTGCAGTCGAGGAAGAATGGGCAGCCCCCACCCAGAGGCTCTCATGGTCCCTAAGGGGAGCCTGGGAGTGAGTCCTAGTCTCCCACCCTCAGGCCAGGGCAGCTGGCCCAGAGGCCCAGAGGGCTGTCCCTGTGGCAAATGACTTACGAACACACCCTCTGACCGTCCTTTCCTGGCCTCACTTCTCCACTCTCCTGCCAGTGCTGTGGACCCATCGCCCAAAGCCACCACCTGCACTTGAATCCTGGTCCCCAGCTCTGCTCCTGGCAGAACCCAAAGTAAGACGCTGCTCCTGTGACAGGGCTGAAGGTTGACACATTCCCTTCTACTCTAAGGGCACACGCATGCACCCACGCACATGCACACATGCACGCACGCACACACACACACGCACACATGCACACACACATAGCCCGGCCTAGCAGGTGCCCTGGGTGTCACCAGCTGCAGTAGCAGAGCGGTGCTGTAAGCCTGTCCTGCTCCTGAAGGCAGCTCAGTCACCATGACGTGGGCCCCAGGAAGATGGAAGAACATGTGGTCACGGGGACGATGGAGAATGTTCTCTGGATTCCTCACAAGTTGGAAGTGGGTGGAGGGCAAGAATCCACCTGGCTCAGGCAGAGAATAAGAGGCCAGGAAAGCACAGTGATGCTAAAGCACCATGGTTCACGCTCCTTTCCTATCCTTATGGCGGGGAGATGCTCGAGAACGTAAGGGCCCTAGTGAACTGGAAGGGGAAGGAATGTCCTAATTGGAGAAGAGGCAGAGAAGGGGAAGGGCATGGTGGCCGAGGCAGCGCACCTCTCTTACAGCTGGCTGGCTCCGCCTACGACTGCTCTGCGATGGGGTGGCAACAGGTGCCATGTTCAGAGTCTAATGCCATTGCTGCGAAGTGGGGTGCAGTTAGAGGGTTACTCATCAGGTCAGAGACACACAGAGCAGTAAGTTCCAAACCAGAAACTCAAACATAAAGAACACCCCTCGCTAGTGCCCAGAGGAATCCAAGAAGTGGTGGAGGTGCAGGTGCAGGTGCAGGTGCAGGTGGAGGTGCAGGTGCAGGTGCAGGTACAGGTGGAGGTGCAGGTGCAGGTGCAGGTACAGGTGCAGGTGCAGGTGCAGGTGCAGTGCAGGTGCAGTGCAGGTGCAGGTGCAGTGCAGGTGCAGGGGGAGGAGAGCGGTGACACCATAGGCCTCACAGTCTAGTGCTGCTGCGGTTCCGAGGGGGTCACCTGAAATTTCTGGACCTCAGTTTTGCCCTCTGTGAAATAGGGGTAATGCTATCCCTCCTGTACATCTCATAAAGTTGGGTATGAGGCTCACGGGACATATGCCTGGGAAACACGTATGGCATGACAGCTAAGAGCACACCTCTGGGGTGTGACTCTGTGGGTTGAAATTCTTCTCCACACGTCCCAGCTGGGCCCTGGGCAACTGATTTACCCTTGTTTCCTCTCTGTAAAAATAAAAACTAATTGGAAGATTATTCCAATGATTAACTGAAACAATGCATGCACAGAATTTAGCATGGTATTTGGCACTTACTACCTTAGCTTTTAAAAGCATTCTGGTCCGGCCTGCGTGGCTCAGTGGTTGAGTGTCAACCCACGAACCAGGAGATCATGGTTCGATTCCCAGTCAGGGCACATGCCCGGGTTGTGGGCTCGATCCCCAGCCGGGGGCGTGCAGGACGCAGCTGCTCAATGACTCTCCCTCATCACTGAGGTTTCTATCTGTCTCTCCCTCTCCTTCCCTCTCTCTGAAATCAATAAAAACATAGTTTTTAAAAAGAGCAATCTGTAAAACATAGAGTATTATATGGGTGTTGAGGATGTTGGTAATAAACGCTTGCCTTGCTGCCACCATCCGGGGCCCTTGGAGAGGGCTGCGGTCGGAGTGTAAGGGCGGGTGGGGGGACTGGTGTGTGAACGCGGTTGGCTTCTCTTTGCTCTCAGTACGGTGGGCTCACGCTGTTATTAAAAACTTCTTTAGTGGGTGTTCAGCCTCCATGAGACCTAACATTTAGTTCCAGTTATTAGGTTAAATATTTGCTTTGAATGGCATTTGAATTGCCAGGTTCTAGATCTCTCTGCTTGGTAAAGCCTCCTTTGTGCTTGTAAAGAGGCTAAGATTGGTATATTGACTACAGAACAAACATGCCATTTCTCAAGCACGTATATGAAAACCGTGGTTCACTAGAACACTCTGCCTGTTGGCGGAGAATTCAAAGAGCAAACTGAACTTTATTTGGTGAAGAGACATTGAGGGAAAGAGATAGGGCATTATTTTAGATATTTTTCATGATCAAATCTTTCTGGTTTAAACATTCAGGTTTAAGATGTTGTTGACAGTCTGTTTCCCCCCTTCTTCAGTCTGCTAAATACCTGGCTGAGAACATTTCTAATTTACAGAGCCTGTTAACAAAAGAAAGTGTAATTTGGTAGCCAAATCAATATTAATATTATAAGCTAAAAATTTAGAAAAATTATATACTAAATACACAAATGTGACCCCTCTAACTTGTACATATCTCAGATTCATTAAGTTTTAATAATAAGTTCCTTAGGTTAAACGTTTGGGTGTCTGGGTGCTTCTACCCAGAGCATGGTCTTTGAGGGACTCCCACGCCTGTGCGATGAGGTGATCACGTGACGCTTTATCCGCTGCCAACCTGAGCACCCCGCGGGAGAAAAGGCCCCCCCCCCCCCCCCCCCGCCCAGCGGGCTCGGGGCTCAGCGGGTGGTCCGCTGGCAAGAGGAAGCTCCGAGGGTTACTGACACGTCAGGCCAGTGAGCTTGCGGCTGCAGAGAGGACCTGGAAGGGGCAGCAGAGGAAGGGCTGCTTGTTAAGCAACAAGAAAGAAACCTTCATAACCTACCTCAAAAATGAGATTTTAAAATATTTGAAACTTAAATCTTCAAAATGACAGGGAAATACGAATGAAGCACAAATAAAGCCACGAGGTCATCAGGCCCTGCCAGAGCCCCCGCCGGAGGGAGCAGTGCGTGCGACCCGCTGGCCCCTTTGCTCGTACGTCTCGGTGCCTTACGAGGACGAGCTTTCCACAGGGCAGACGGGTAACCTGTGCGTGTCTATTTTGAGGCACCATCACGTCACCTGGTACAAAGTGAGCATTCTTCTTACAGTTAAAAATGTGGGTGGTGTGAAAATTAGAAAAATAAATACCCTCTCATTATGTTGTGAGCACGTTTAAGGCACGTGAACTTACCTTCAGCCAAGGTAAAACCTAGGTTCTAACAAGTGCTGCAGGATCAGCAACGCATTCCCCCCCTTTCCCAACCGCCAGAGCCCAGGAGGATCACGGGCGTAATTGCTGGTAGCTCACTCTTCTTCTTGCCTCTGTTCTCTGTGCACCTTCATAACCATGTTTTTAAAGTGGAGATATAATGGTTGTCATGTGAACAGCTGTAAACATAATTAAAAGGTATGGGAAAGCAAAGCGGCAATGCCAGTAATCTGTTCCTGGAAGGAATATACAGGGAATGCTATTTAGGGACAAAATAGGAGGAAGAAAGAAAAAGGGAAAGAGGTTTATCATATTTGAACATGTAAAAACTAAACCTCATTGCTTAATGGGAGAAGGAGAGTTTCAGACTGAGGGCCGACCAGAGCGAACCCCCGGCTAGAGGCACCACAGCACCGGCCCTGGGTTCGGCAGGGGCCTCTCTGGAGGGGCAGCTGCCGGGGAATGTGGACCGGTGCTCAGAGCTGGGGACAGAAAATAATCCCACCTGCGCCAGCTGAACGACCTGGGGCAAATCCGTTTACCTTCATCAGACTGTATTTTGACACCCCAAAAAATTTGATGTAATAATACAGGAAAGCCTCATGTGGACGTGACCGTGTGCTTGTCTGAAAAGGGTATTGGTTTTTAAATAGACAGCACTCTGCAAACCTAGGCTATTGTTTTGTGTTGCTAATTGTCAAATACACTGCTTGACTCTACCCAACCATACAGATCTGTACGGGCTCCTGATGGTCTTTTCAATGGTTAAAGCTTTATGAATAAGGTGGTTTTCCTAATGGGATTAACCTGACGCTTTTCTTAAACATGTAGCCTTGAGCCCACCCCACAAAGTAATGCCCGACGAGGGCAAGACACACAATAAAGGTTGTCCCAGTTTCTAAGATGTCAACCATTCACGAGCGAGAACTCCTTTTGAAACAGACGGATTATGTTGTGAAGAAAAGAATTCCACTTTAATTCTGGATGATTTGTTGACGAATGCAAATCAGGGGCAGTCTGAGAGGCACTCCGAGCGCGTCCCCACGAAGGAAGGCAGGAAGGCCCCTGGATGGTGCCAATGGCAGGCCCTGCATTTTAATGCTGTTCAAAGGAAATTCTCCTCTAGGCATTTAAGAAAATACATTTATGGAAGTTTGGGAGTGGGGAGCTCCAAAATTATAAAGGTTAAAAAGTCATAATCCTTACCAAAGATGAAAATCATTAAACGTGTTGACATCTCCTCTACCAGCCAACTGTCAATAGTTATAGAAATTTTATAATTTCTTACATACAGTCTATAATTTTGCATCTTGCTTTCTTCCTACCTAATATCAAGTGATTTTTTTAAAAAAGGGAAATCATTTGGAAATTATCTCAAATACCTGGGAAAGTACATTTCACTTGAAGTAATTCAGTGGACAATGGAAGCAGCAGGAAGAGCCCCAGCTTCTCCCGTCTCCTTGAACAGAAACAAGGGCTCTCGTTTAGGGTGAGTGGGAGTCACGAAGCTGGCTGAGGCCTTCCGGCTAAATGCTCGCCAGCTGGCCCAGCCACAGCACCGTGGGACAAAGGAGACACTAACTGCCCAAATGCGCAGCGGGCCCCTCTCTGCGCCCAAAGCCCCTCTGCCACCAGCTCCAAGCTTTGGGCTTCAGATCTCTCCGGAGCAATGGCAGGGGTTTTGCGGAGCGGGTGGGACACACACACACCGAGCGGTGGCACAGCGAGCCCTGTGCTCCAAGCAGAGCGCTCACAGCAGCGGTGGGCTGTCTGGGGTCAAGGCGAGCCCTGGAAACAGCCGCAGGGAGCCCGGCGCCCGCGTCACCCACCGCCTGGGGCTCCTTCGCGGGGGGGCCGCGCTGTTTTCAGGCCCCGCACGCTGATGGTCTCCCATAAATTTGCTCTGGGTGTCCCAGAGCCCCAACTGCAGCTTCTGGGCAACGCGAGGACGCGCTCTGCGTCCCGCGCTCGCCTTCTGCAGGGTGTGCTCTCAGCACTGCGGCCCATTTCCCTGCGAGAACGTTCTATTTACAGAACTCCTGCCCCGGCACAACACAGAACCCACTTAGAGATTTGGAAGTTGCAGGAGACGGGAGCTTGCGGTTATGTGGACACAGCAGTGCCGGAGCCTCTCCCCTGCTCCCCCGGGAAGGGGGGGAGGGAGTCATTTGAGAGGAAAGACATGAGCAGTGTTCACACAGTCGCAGCCGCAGGGCACTGAAGGCCTGCCGAGGGGACGTGCCCACGCTCCGGGGCCCAGCAGTGTGTGGGGAGGCCCGCAGGCTCGGCACGAAGGGCGGAGGGAGGGCGGGAGGCCACGCAGAAAACCAGCCTCCCGCACCCAGGGTCTGACCGCAGACGCAGATATCAAGTTCTCCTCCCAGCGTGTTTGAAAGTGGAATACCTTTAAAACAAGGAATATTTGGAGGACACATTAAATTTACTTTAAGAACTTTTCATAAAGACCAGCAGCCCCTCCCCACTGACCACGTGCCAATGGGACGGAGGAGGTGCCGTCCCCTGCACAGCCCTTGAGTAGCTTACACTAAAAACAGAAGTAAAAATAAGATGAAACATGAAAAATAAAAGTTATAATGCTGAAAATTTTGATTAAATCCTAAGATAGAAATAAAAAAAATTTTTCCATGTCATTAAAAAGAAGTAGCCAGCTCCTGAGTGTGAGGCATCTTCCTAAGGCAGACTCAGCAGAGAAGAGCTCTGGCCGTCAGCTGTGTGGGCCACGGACTGGGCACGAGTCACTTTAATATTGCAGCAGTGAAATTCAAAACGGGAAGGACACGGCTGCCACAGAATCAGCTCTTCCGTGGTATCACCCATGGAGGGCAGGAAGCTTTGTCGCTTTTTTCACTGATGTATCCCCGGTCCCCACACCAAGTACCTGTCACATAGTAGGTGGTCAGCACACATCAGGTGACTGTATCAGTAAATACAAAACAGGAGTGCGCATGTTCGTGAGGTGGTAAAACTCGTGTAGACTCTGGTGTAGAGGCGCATACGAAGCATCTGTTTAAATCTGGGCATGAAAACTTTTGAAGAAACACATCTACCAAAATCAGATGAAGACTCCACTGCCTGAACTCCTGGGCCGAAAGGAGAGGAAAACCGCCGGCAAAGAGCCAGGTAAGTGCTGACCTGGTCGACCTCAAGATGGGTCTGCAGCAGGCGTGGGGCATTGGCACCTGGGTTCGAAGTCTGGCCCTCCCACTACCTGCGCACCCGAGGAGGGGAGGGGGGCACCCAAGGAGGGGAGGGGGGCACCCGAGGAGGGGAGAAGGGCACCCGAGGAGGGGAGGAGGGCAGGAGGGGAGGGGGGCACCCGAGGAGGGGAGAAGGGTGCCCGAGGAGGGGAGGGGGGCACCCGAGGAGGGGAGGAGGGCACCCGAGGAGGGGAGGAGGGCACCCGAGGAGGGGAGGGGGGCACCCGAGGAGGGGAGGAGGGCAGGAGGGGAGGGGGGCACCCGAGGAGGGGAGGAGGGCAGGAGGGGAGGGGGGCACCCGAGGAGGGGAGGGGGGCACCCGAGGAGGGGAGGAGGGCACCCGAGGAGGGGAGGGGGGCACCCGAGGAGGGGAGGGGGGCACCCGAGGAGGGGAGGGGGGCACGCCCACAGGTTGGACAGCGGGCTGGGTGCGGGCTCATTAGGCTACAGGAGAACCTCTGTGCTCACGGTCTGTCTCGGAGGAACTCGCCCTCCCTGGGCTTCCCATCTGGAACATGTGGGCAGCTGATAAGAATTAAGGTTCAGCACTTAAGGTTTAAGACACGCCAGCATTTAAGGTTCAAGACTCTCCAGGTTAAAGATCCAAAATTCTGACCCTTACCTATGAGGCCCTGGAAGTCCGTCTGGTGCAGTGATACCCACACTCTGGATACTGTGGTGCATTAAATATCGGGACCAGTTCCACAATGAGGGCAGAGAACGCATCCATAAGGTTTCATAACACACTGGCAGGGCCGCAGACACACCGCGCACCTGCAGTTACTCGCAGCCCCTCCAGCGCCCGGTGCTGCCCACCGCCAGCGGCCGGGCGCCGGCAGCCCGCTCCTGGCTCCTGGCTCCTGGCTCCTGGCTCCTGGCCAGCGGACACGGGCGAGGGCCACCTTCCCTGAGTTTATCCTGCCTTCTGCTGCTGTTTGTGGACAGCCTGCTTGTCAAAGGTAACTGTCTAGTTGCTTTCGCTCCCTGACTAGCCTTTGATACTATTTGGGAGGACGTGAAAGGGATAGCTAAAGTGGGCGGGTGACTGAAAGGGTCCCCTCATAACCACCTGTCTGTGGGACATACTTCACTGTGGCTTGCTTCCGATCTGTTATTTTAAAATCTGAAACATAACCCATTTTATAGAGTAACAACAAAATCCTTAATTGTTGAGAATATCCACAGGTGAAAGTTTGCACGCTTAAAGTCCAAAGAGCAGTAATTATGCTTTTCCAATCATTAAACCACATTTTGGTAAGGTTTCATATTTTAAAAACTCAAAATAACTGTATGAGTTTACAAAATAATATTGTCTTTTCTCAAGATATCAACATATCCGTGTGCTGCAAGCATATGGGATATAATTTAACAGAGATTTGGCATTTGCTGCTTAAAAATGCTTCTTTTAATATTTTTACTTCAATATTCTGAAAACAGCTACTTACATTTTTCAGTACTTAATTTTTAAAACTGATGATGAGTAGTTCTGTTTGAAATATAGTATAGCTTTGGTAATGTCCTGCAGCTAATCTGAATTTGCAATAAGCAAGAGTTTAATTCATAGCGACGTTTTCTATGCTACACCAACGATTAAACAACGGCCGGTTCCCCAGACGGCAAGCGCTTGAGTCTGGGCTCTGAAGGTGAAGCGGAGTCTGATACATTGTATCAGCGAGACCCCGGGAGGAAGCAAAAGGAACCGCGGGGGCTCAAATGGAGAGATTTTAATGAAGGGACAACCTACAGGGGTGCTGGCAGGGTCCGGGAGCAACACCGGAGGCTGGCAAACCTCCCACCCTGAGCTGAAGACGGGACAGGAAGGAGGCTGTGGCTGGAGAGGGAGCTGGAGCCCAGCAGAGGAGGAGGGGCTCTGGGCCTGAGCGGCAGTCCTGAGGGGGGCCGCCACCAGGTTTCTCAGGTCACTGCTCCAGCGGTGAGGAAGCAGGAGAGCAGGAGGCAGTAAGGGCCCTCTCCCTCCCCCCCTTCCCTCCCTCCCCCTGCCCTCCCCCTCCCCTCCCTCTCCCCTCCTTCTCCCCCCCCCCACCCTCCCCCTCCCTCTCCCCTCCCTCTGCTCCCACGCCCGGGGCTGTCCCGGGCCCAGCTGGAGGGAAGCAGGCTCCAGGGCCAGAGCCCGTGAGGAGCGCAGAGGGCGGCCCAGTGGCGGGAGCACAGCATCGGGAGCTCAGTCCCCTAACTGTCCCTGAGGCCTGCGGCAGGGTGACAGGACCAAGCGCGGCCGCTGACCTCTACCAGAAAATGTCATTTGGGGATTTTCCCACTTAGATTATTAAAAAAAAATACCCAAACCCTTTCTCTTCTGTGTTTTTTCCCTTTCATTTAGCTCCTGGTTCCCCGGAAGCTGTGGTGGGCAGCTGTTTCTCTAAGGCCCCACCCTGCGAGCACTAGGGGCTGTGGGAAGTCCTTAAACAGTTATCAGCGAGCGCCAGACCCCAGAACTGCCCTGGGACCCCTCTTAAAGTTGGTGACAACTCCCACCACGTGTTAATCCAGCCACCCACAGATGACCACACTCACCCCTTCTTTGATAAATGTCAAATGCCCCTGACTTGCAGACCTGGAATGTCTGCTTGAATGTCCTCTCGTCTATTAAGTTTGTGTGTGTGTGGTTTTTGTGTATCTTCTGGTTATAGGGCAAATGTGCACACACACAGGATGATTAAAGCCACGGCATAAGGATGGAGCAGAACCACTAGGCCGCCCTAGCAGGACCAGCCGAGTCCTAAGGGGAGCTCTCCCGCTCGCCTCTCCCACCCGCCTCTCCCACCGCCGCTCGAGGCCCGGAGGGCGGGGTGCGTGTAGCCACGGGCCCCTAGGAAAGTGTCTTGCACATTGCGGGCCCTTGATACATGTTTGCTGAATTGGCCAAACCTTGGTTTGTCCCCATAATCGACCACCCCAAAAGATAACTGCTTCTTGGGAAAATTCCGGCTAGCGTTTGATGTTACCTATGTGGTTTTTCTCTCTCAAGAGCAGCTCTGTAGGATTATGGTTTTTTCCTTTGACCTTAATGTCATCGACTTGAATAACAGCTTCATACAAAATTTCTACCAGCACGAACCACAGCAGGCTCAGGCATCGCTTTAAACACGGCGCCAGGATCCCTCAGTTTAGACGACAATAGTCTCTCCTCCCGAATGCGGGCTAAGAGAATGCAGGGCTTGGTACTCACGTAAGAACCAAAGACATTTTAAATATGTTATTTGATTTTTTTTTTTAAAGAACAGGGTTTTTCTTTTTTGAAAAATTTAAATGTTTACCACAAACCAGGCCTTCATTCAAAAGTAACCCTGCATTTTCCTGTATTTAATAAAACTTCCCAATGACAAAGTTAATTTTATAACGTACTTTTTAAACTTAAACAGCAAAAATGTTGCAGTAAAATGAATCTGAGAAGAAGAAAAAAAAACCACTCAGAAAGACCAAGGTTTTGGTGAAAGTTAAATTATTTCATACTTTGCACAACTTAGAATCACCCTCACATGTTATAGTCTAAATCCACGCATTAATTTAAAATGACCTTGACCCTTGAAATCCTAAATTTAACACTCCTCAGAACAGGAGAGCCCTTGTCTTCTGCTTTAGGGGCAAATGAGCTAAAAACTAGAGAATGGTACTGTCTGGGACTTTGAACCAAGACTAAAAAGAGATGAAATACTCTTTGATGCGCACTAACAATAGAGAATCCATTTTGATTTAATAAAAGAATGAGCTTGCTTCATATCCTGAGAGAAAATATCCCCTTTTTCCTAAAAATGTTCCCCCAGCCCAACAGTTGGGATGGTGCTTCTCTCCAGGGGGTGGGCCTGGGTGGGCAGGTCTCCATGAATATAAGTCACCTTCACTTTCCCACGTGCACTGAGGTGGGAAATTCAGGATGCATCTCGGGGAGGAGGCTCTGGCTCCATCAAAACACAAACACAAGCTGCATTTGAAACAGCAGGTAAGGGACAGAACAGCAACAGTATAAATGCATCATTTGCAGTCCTGTCCTTCCCTAAATCTCTAACACATGAAAAGCTTCAGACAGATGGTTTCATAATACTTTACTAATACTCCAAAAGCCTGAAAAGCCTTAGCTGGTTAAACCCTATCGTCTTAAATTTCAGAAATGGTCTACCTCAATCCTTTTGTTTTTCAGTCTATCTCAAATTTTCATTAATCGATGAATAATGAGGAGTTTTAGGTACCTATCCACAAAGAAATAAAATGTTCACCTTTCTAGGAGCCTCCGTCCCCCGCAAACGGAAAGGAAAAAAAATCAGTTCCAACAAAATGTTGTCAATTTTTTTTCATTTTTTTGACAAAGCAAAGAAATCCTTTAGACTAGAACATTACAACTCCTTAGCTGGTGCCACCACTGGAAGCGCATTCAGATTTCAAAGCTAAACCTTAAGTTACATCAGTGTTGATAGGATCTGATCTCATGTTTAGCTCTGGTCTTGCAGCTCCGAAAGGACCGAGACAAACACACACTTGTTGGCCTGGCTGCTGCGCTGGTCTTCATTACCATCCTTGTGGGTGAAATCTACTGCACTGACCCTTGCTGCTTCTGCCTGCCCAGCATCCCTTCTCTGATGCTGCTCTGGAGAACTCCCCTCGTCTGGACAGCGTGGTGCGAACACCAGGCCCCTTTCCAGAGGAAGACACCTGGATCCAAGCTCAGTCAGCAGAACTTGTTCAGAGAGGGACAAGTGCCTCAGAACGCTCCTGTAAGAACCACCCTGAGACTTTTGCTGCAAATACTGGGGGGGGGGGGAGTTCTTGTTTTCTTGCTAAAATAAAGTTGGTAGTAGCTTCTAGGAGCTATCATATGAAAACAGCTTGCTTGGAAATAAGGCCAAAACCAGAAAACAGATCCTGATAACCTTGACTGGTGGATGCAGCCATACCTTACCTGGAAAGATAACCCGTAGGCTTTTTGCATCAACCAAATGAAGTCCTTAATAAGCCAGTCTGAACTGGTTTTATCACTTGCAGCTAAAAGGACCCTGAGTCTAACAACATGGCAACACTAAAAATAAACATAACTGTTGTTAGGGTTTCTAATGGATCTCCCTTCCTGTGTACGTTGTCTCATTGAAAACTCACAACTCAGGAAAGCACACATCTATCACCATTAGGCTAACATTTATTATTTTTTGAACACATGCTATGTGGAAGAGAGATGAAGCCTGCCAAGGGGTGACCAATCTGAAATATGAATACCAGGGAAGTCTCACTTCCAGGGGAGAACAGTAGAGGTTACACATCTCAGGGCGCTCACTAGACATACAGCAAATGAAAGAATATAGGGTATCCAGTAGAGCCAGAAGGTGATCCTTGCCACAAGTCCTGGGTGATAAATTAGGAGGCTTCTGAAAGAGCACAGGTCAGGGACGATGACCCTCAAACAGGTGGTGTTGTAGCAATAGCTCAAACAATAGGACACACAGATGCAGTCAGGTTAGACGGGGGGCGGGGTCCCTAGCTGGCTGCAGCTGTTGCCACTGAGGAAGGGAGAGAAGGAAGGGGCAGAGTTTGGGAGGCAAGGAAAAGACAACGTAGGGCCAGTTAAACATGCTTATAGGATATATAAGCAAAGAGGTCCAGCAGGCCTTAGAATGACAGGTCTGGGCTGCAGAGAGGCTGAGACTGGAAATAGATGAAGGCTGGCACATGGATGGCAGTTCAGGCGTGGGCACTGCCCTCCAGAGCCTTGCAGAGAGGAGGGGGCTGGCCACCTCCCCCTCAAGGGAATCTCAGGCCTACAGGTGAGCCCATGAAAACAGGCCTTCCCCCAGAGAGGGGTGGCACCCAGTAACTATTTGAAATGACAGACTGCAGAGCCAGGGCACTAAGAGCATGCTGCCGGCTACCTGCACGCTTCCCCAGGCACCCTCCCGGGTTAGAGCTGCCAGTCATGACCGCTACACTGGGTGCGGTGTCAATATTCAGTTCACCTCTTAAATGAGTTCATGCTCTCACATTAGGTGTAATCGCAGCTGGCAACGCTTTCTGGGGATAATTTTTGTGTCACTTTAATTTAATGTAAAATTCCTGCCTGTTTGTGGCCCTTTCCCTTTGTCCTGGCTGAACCCAGTGACTGCTACAGGCCTCTGAACAGAGGTGGGGTCAGAGATGGGGTTCCCCTCAATCCCAGGTAACACTATAAAGACCCATCAATGTCTCAACGTAACAAAAGGGATTGAGAGCTGAAAGGCGTGGCAGGAGGAGATTCCAAGACAGGTCTCCTGGCTTGTGGGAGAGCGTACCCTAGGGGGCGGCAGACTCCTGGAAGAGACTGAAAGGAGGTGCAGTCATTCTGCGCCCAAGGCTTGCGTCTGGCGGCTGCCAGTCGCATGTCTGCTCTGGCTCAGCTGAGCACCCAGGTTCAAGGTCGCCGGGTTGTGACGCCACATGCCCGGTGGGCACCATCCCAACCTGCCTCTGCTTGGGGTCTCGAGCCTGTGCCTTTGCTTTGGACTTGACTGAGAGGTCCACTCACGCTCCCGTTAACTGCTTGCATTCACCATTCAAGGTCTCCGCACTCCACGCTTCCTCCTCCCATCTCCGCCACAGCTCCTCTCTCCTTCCACTTAGGAAAAGCTGTATTTTTATGTTCACGTTTGTGGCTACAAGGTTCCAAGTCAATACTTGACACGAAAATTCATTTAGCGTCAAAATTACCCTTGAGAAATTGCCCATAAATGACAAGATTTCGTGTCTACACTCAAGGCAATGATATGCAGGCACCCGTGGCTGAGACATGCTAAAAAAGGTGCACACAAAATAAAAAGGATGCAAAGTACACATGTTTAGGGAAAGAGAAAATGGTATCTGGTAAAAGGGCCTGCGTGTGACGCCAGTGTGCTTGTCACTGCCTTGCGCCGGGCTGCTGGAGGCACGCGGGCAGGCCTCGTCTGATTTTGCTCGCCACGCCTCCTCAGCGCCTGCCCCAGGGCTGGCACTTCCTACATGCTCAATGATCTAGCCTGAATAAAGGACCAACAAAAGAAAGAATGAATGAATGAATGAATGCACGCTTAATCCGACTCCATGGCGAGCACAGCAGGCTCTTCGCGTGACGGACAAGGGCGTCGGGTCCAGTTCCGTTCTCGTGGCCGTGGGTTGGGTAAGGTGAACGCGGAGACGCAGGCCTCGAGTCCTGGCCAAGCCAGGTCCTCGCAGCAGCACGTGCGCCCTCCCCGAGGCCACCGAGCACGCCCCGCCCAGCCGCGCTAGCACGCGCCCTGCAGTCGGCCGCCAGGTCAGCCCGCACGCCCCGGCTGGCACGCGCGCCGGCTGCCCCTCGCGCCCGCGCCCGCTGGGGGGCGCTCCCTCCCGCCCCGGCGCCTTCACGCGGGAGCCGCACGCCCCCTGCGATTCTACTCGACCCAGGGCGCGCGCGCCTCCTACCTGCGGACCGAAGAGGGAGGCGGGCGGAAGGGCTGAGGGGCTGAACGAGACAGAGGCTGGAGACTGCGGGCGAGGGAACGAGCTGCGGCGGCGGACGGGTCGGACGCGCGCGCGCGCTCCCGGCCCTGGCTCGCTCAGTCGACTCCGGGCCAGAGCCCAACCCCGCTGCCGCGCGCCGCCCGCCTCACCTCGCCTAATAACAACGGCGCCCAGGGTCAGGTGGCCGCGCGCGGACAGCGCCGCCATTGGCCCGGCGGGGAGCGCGGCGCTCCAGGATTGGCTGGGGGGCGGGGCCTAGGCCGGGCGGGGGCGGGGCTGTAGAGGGAGGCGGGCCGGGCCGCGGCAGGGGCGGGGCCAGGCGGCGGTCCGCGCCTTTGTGCCCGGCGCGCGCTCTCCGCCCGCTCCTGCTGCACAGCCGGCTGCATCAATAATTCAGAGCGGCGGCGGCGGAGCCAGCGGCTGGTGCGGGCAGGAGGCGGCGGAAGCAGCGGGGACCGAGAGGCAGCGGCTATGCACCCAAGTGCGGCGGGGCAGCCGCGGCTCCCCTGAGGCCCGGGCGGGGCTCCGGGAGCACCGCGCGGTGGGGCACGCCTGTTCGGGAGTGCCAGGGAGGGCCGGAGTGTCCAGAGCGGCGTCGGCGGAGCTGCGCACCGAGCTGAGGAGGGGGCTCTGGAGCGGGGTTGGGGCGGGGGGGGGCGGCTGGCGCAGGCGGCCCCCGGGGCGGGGGGCGGGGTGGGTGCCGCCGCCGCGATGCTGGGCGTCGTGGAGCTGCTGCTGCTTGGGGCGGTGTGGCTGGCAGGCCCGGCCCGCGGGCAGAATGAGACGGAACCCATCGTGCTGGAGGGCAAGTGCCTGGTGGTGTGCGACTCCAACCCCACGTCCGACCCCACGGGCACAGCTCTGGGCATCTCTGTGCGCTCTGGCAGCGCCAAGGTGGCTTTCTCTGCCATCAGAAGCACTAACCACGAGCCGTCCGAGATGAGTAATCGCACCATGATCATCTACTTCGACCAGGTGAGTGCTACCCGTAGATTGGACTGGGAGGGGTCGGGGAGAGGTGGAGGGTAGATGCCTGCTGTGCCCCGAGGTCTCTGCGGAGGCGCGCGGCGAGAGTTCGGGTTGATCGTGCCTACCCCGCTCCTCCCCGTCTCGTTATAGGTACTAGTGAACATCGGGAACAACTTCGATTCAGAACGCAGCACTTTCATCGCCCCGCGCAAAGGGATCTACAGTTTTAACTTCCACGTGGTAAAAGTCTACAACAGACAGACCATCCAGGTCAGTGCCGCTTCAGGCCCGGCCCGGCCCGGGAGGGGGCGGCTAACGGCGGGAGTGAGCGGCCGCGTGGGGGGGGGTGGATAGAAAAGGGGCAGCTGCACGTGCCCGGGCTGCTGGGAAGGACGAGTAGCTGGGCCTCATGCTTCTCTGGCTGGGGCTGCCCCTTACGTCCCCGGTCTTCGGCCCTCGGAACCTAGCTCCTTCCCGAAGGCAGAGTTTCCCTCCGCCGCCTTCTGCGCCCCTCGGGGGAGGTCCTCGCGCTTTCCTATGAGACTCCGGGGATTTCCCGTAGAGGTTGCTGTGACCATCGCAGACAGTTCCCGCTTCCATAAGATTGTCCTGACCCCCTTCAGCACCATGGACAGCACCTCGGCCCCGCGTTCCTTTGCGGACCCGCTCTGGGCTGCGCGGAGCCCGCGCAGGTGAAGGGAGGGAAAGAAGGGAGGGGGCGTAGTGCCACTCCCCCTGGCTCCAGTGTCGTCCCAGCCCGCTCTCACCGTCTCCCCAGGTTCTCAAAGGTATCTAGGTTTCTTTTGGGCTGAGACAAAAGGTGGAAGGCGCGGCTGGGAAGAGGGGGTGCGGGGCCTTTGGCTGTGGATGCCGCCGCAAGGGCAAAACCAAGCGGTGGGTGGCCGGAGCCGCTGGAGCTGGACGGGAACTGAGCCTGGCGATTGGGGATGAAGCACAGAATGCAGCTCTGCACGAGATTTCTCTTCAGCCAAAAGCCTTTCCGGGCTTCTCCACTGTGTCCAGCCAGGCAGCTAGGGTCAGGAGGAGCCAGGATTTTTGTTTGTTTTTCCAGAAGCACCAAGAGCGGAGTGGTCTGAGTTTCACTTTGAGCCTTGGGAGTGGGGTTGTGTGTGTGTGTGGTGTGGGAACTAAGGTCTCAGGGCTCTTGAGCCACCTATGGGTCCCTTAAACTGTATGAAAGGGGTTCTCCGGGCACACTCGAGGAAAGGAGGTGACTCGGCTACGGGCAGTTCCATCTTCTCATCTAGATGGGCACCTTTTGCCTGCGTTGGACCCTCGGCAGTAACTGCAAAGCCCCTTTTCTCCCCTCGCCCACCCCCACTTCCAGGCCCTCCCGGCTGATATCGGGCCAAGCCGCGCGGTTCCGCCTCCGCCGCCGCTCCAGCACCGCCTGGGTCGCAGCTCTGACGCGGGCCTTTCTCTTTCTCAGGTGAGCCTTATGTTAAACGGGTGGCCGGTGATTTCAGCTTTTGCTGGGGACCAGGACGTGACCCGGGAGGCCGCCAGCAACGGAGTCCTCATCCAGATGGAGAAAGGCGACCGAGCATACCTCAAGCTGGAGCGGGGGAACTTGATGGGGGGCTGGAAGTACTCGACCTTCTCCGGATTCCTCGTGTTTCCCCTCTGACCGGCTCTTCTCCGGAATGGAGGCGGGGGGGGGGCAGGCAGGAGGGGGGCGAGAGGCTGAGACGTAGCGGACCCGGAGAGCGCGGGACTTGAACCTTCCCACGCGTGCCCCCGCCGCGCCGGCCGGAGGGTGCGCGCAGGCGTCCGCGGAGGGCGCGGGCGGCCGGACAGCTCTGCCCCTTTACTCATTTGGAGAAGTAAGTTCCACTTAGCTCTGCGCGCTCCCGTTTCCAAAGCTAAGCTCGCCCCCCCCATGCCAGTCGCAGTAACGGAGGAAGAGGGGCTGCCCGCCGCCGTTCCTTTCCCGCGTTCGCGTCCCCTCCGATTCACAGAACCGAAACTTTGTATATCGCTGTATAACGTGAGACCCCGCCCCCGGGTCCCCCGCTGAAGTCGAGTACGCCCCTCCCCCATTGTGGTCGACGGGGGCGGGGTAAGGTTTTTATTTTTATTTTTTGACTGGGGGGGGGTAGTTTTAATTTGGCGAGCACTGCTCCGCTGAAAACGCCGCTCAGGCGTCAGTTAGCTGGAGGCCCTTCCTTCTCCGCTGCTTGCTAGCGAGAAAGGACTCACCTCAGTGGCGACAGATTTAAAAAATATATATAAATATATACCATTTGTACACCAAGAACTCTTCCCAGTGGAAACTGGCCGTACTTCCATATTTCTATGTCCTATTCGGAGTGATCGTGAAATCCAAGGCCGCTTGATGTTCTGAGCTTGTCGACGCCCCGTGTTCCGTGGCCCCACTCAGCCGTCGGGGCTCTGCCCGGCGCTTCCCCGTCCTCTGTAACATACGTGTCAGCAGCCGAGATTTAAATTTGCTTTAATCCAATAAAGTTGGGACTTTTAATTTTCTGAAACCGCTTTCTAAACTCCGCACCTTCCCCAGCTGCGGGGCTGAGGGCCCGGGCGCAGAAAGGCGAGGTCCCGAGCGCGGGGGCAGGGCTAGCAGGGCGCCCGGGCCCCCGGCGCCAGGCCTGCGGCCAGCCCTGCGCTCGCCCGCGGTACCTGCTTTGGCGCAAACCTAACAAATTTGGCCGAAATCTTACGAGGCCAAGCGGGGCCGCCGGCCAGGAAGCCAAGCTCGGGTTTTTCGAAGCCCGAGCTTCAGGAGTAGCCCCAGGCCGGGGAGCTGGAACGCGCCGGGCCGCCACGCGCGCTCCCCACGCCTCTGCCCGCGGGCGTCTCCCGCTGAGCGCTCCCGCTTCCCGGTGCCCGGTGCCCGGTTCCTGGTGCCCGGAGCGGCGGTTTTTCTACTCCTGGCCGAGTCCCAGGCCGGTCCTCCGCGCCGCCGGGGCACCCAAGCTGGCGCTCGTCACGGGACTTTTGGTCAAGAGGTTCCTCTAGGAGTTTTGATTGTATTGGAACATAATGTGAAAGCAAAATTGAAATAAACGACTTCGTTTTAAGTCTGGAAGTCTGACCCAGTCGCTTCGGGCCACGGGGAGGTCGGGCTCCGAGGGAGCGGGTGGGCGGCAAGGGCCTCAGCGCCCGGAGCCTCGGCCTGGACGGGCCTCTGGCTCTGGTCCTTTTAGAGGCGTTTTTCCTGGCCCAAGATTCCGGGGTGGGTTTAATTAGCTCCTGGAGGGTGGGGAGAAGGGGAATTGATAAGATTATAAGGAAGGCGCTCGGTTTCCTCCCGCCGCTCCTCTGATTGGGAGTCAGAGCCAGCGGCCCTCCGCGGCTCCGGCCCTGCTCCTGCGCGCGGTCGGGCGCGTCCCCGGTGCGCTCCCGGCGGCCCTCCCCCGCCCCGGCCGGGACCGTAGGGCTCGGGAAGCGGGCAGTGGACAGGAGTGCTGTTCTGTTCCTGCCTCGCAGCTCCCTCCCTGCAAGTCAGTCCCAAGGGACCCGGAGGTGAGGTGGAATAGGGGCCCTAGAGGACTCTAAAAACAAACACACGCGATTCTTTTAAAGTACAGACACTTCAAAAAATGTTTTCTCCGAGTTCTTTCGTTGGGAAGAGAGGTCGGGAGAGCCGGAGGGTCAGCAGCGGAACTAGCTCCACCCAGACTCAACCTCTCCGCTGCCCGTGTGCAGCCAGCCTGCCAGCCCAGCTGTGCACCCGGGCTCTCTCCGCCCAGCGACAGTAGCCACTACCCAAGGAAGCTGCGCCCAGAATGCGCTTGGACCTCACTTGGCTGCAGGGGATGGTCACCCCTCTTCCTGAGGAGGGGGGACCACCTGGGTGACTGTCCAGGCTGTAGGACCACCTGGCTGGGCTCCTCCTGGGTGACTTTGACAAGTCCCCTCTCTGGGTCTCAGTTTGCCTTGTGTATAAATACCCGGAGGGATCTGAACATCTCCAAGAGTCTCTCCTGCTCCAAGGTCCCAGCTGTGCTGTTTCCTGACTAGGGGCCTCCAGTTCTTTTGCCTGGGTTTAGTGAGTCCTGGCTGCAGCCCCCCCCCCCCCCCCAGCTCCTGAATGCTAGGCCTGAGGCTGGGCTGGAGGCCAAGGGGAAGCCTGTGCACCCAGACACTCAAGCTCACTTAGAGCCCCTGCTCTGGGGCCTGGGAGGTGAACACAGAGGGGAGCACATGGGCTCCAATAGGAAAGGGAGGGAAGAGTTATATCTCTATTCCACTCTGGCTCAGCTGCCCCTTCCCGGGCAAGGGCCTCTGCTTCCCCAAATCTCTGACCTTGGCATTGGAGACCCTTCTCAATCTGGTTCCAGCCACTTCTACCTGCTGATCCCTTCCCTCTGCCATTCAAGGAACCCATCTCCCATTACTGTCTTCATGCCTCTGCCCCTGTTGTTACTTTGCTTCAAGTTAAAGTACACTTTCTCTCCTCTGCTTTGCAAAATTCTAACTTTTCTGGGAATTTAAGCAGTTCACCTAACAGGCTGACCCCTCTGGGAAGCAGTCCTGTCCATTCAGCACAAGCCCTGCTTTCCCAAGGTCCACCACCCTGGCCCTCCCTCCCACCAGGCCTTGTTGGGCCCAGAAGGGTAACATCAGGGTGGGGCTGTCTTTTGTTCTCAGTGGGTTTCATGGGGCAAGGGCTGCCTACACCAGCAAGTGATCAGAAGTGCTAAGCTGGCACTCCTGCCCCAGAGGGCTCTGGGGAGATGTGGGGTTCTCCATCCCCAATCTGCCCTCAACCTGGGTCTCAGCCTCCCATCAGCCTGGGTGGGGCTCTCCCCCGGGACCTAGAGTTTAGATGCCGCAGGTTGGGCCACATCCTCAGATGGGGCAAAGGTGGCGATGATTGTTACCTCTGCCAGAGGCAGGTGAGTCAGCCTTCAGCTGAAAATTGTGCTCCAGCTGGGAGGGAACCAGAGACTCCAACTGATGTGTTGGGGATTGAGAGGGAGAGAGGAAAAGGGCCATAAGTAGCAATAGACACCACCTGCCTCCCCCCCCAACCAGAGGCAGATGGGGCATTCTAAAGCCTACACCTCACAGTGACTTCTTTTATTATTTAAAACCATCTAGGCTCTTCTAGATCTGGGCTCTGGCTCCTGCTTACATCTCAAATAAACCCACCAGAATAGAGCCTTAAAGGGTTCCAGACCACCCCTTCATTCAGCTTCACCCTCAGTCTGAAGGATTCCTCCCCTGCCCAGGTCACCTTGGTTACTCCCTTTTCTGCTGCCGCAATAGTAAATGTCACCTCCGGGAAGCCTTCCTCACCCCAGATAGGAATAGTGATTATCCCTATTTGGAGTGTGGTCTCTCTACGACATTGCCCCCTCTCCCCAGTTCTCTGAGGGCAGCAGCTGTGTTAGGGGTCTTGTCCAGGGGGTCGGGGTGGGAGTGGGGGGAAATCATGGAGTTTCTAGGACCCCAATGAGCCCAGACCTGAATTCTAGGCCTGGGTTTTCCAGGAGCTCATTGTGCTTTGGGGTACCGCTGGACCAGCACTGGATCCCTGATGAGGAGCCCAGTCACTGTTGTCTGAGCAGCGCTGGTCCGAGCTGGGCTCCTAGCTGGCCTCGCCTGGGTTAGCAGAGCAGGGAGTGTGCCCTCCAAGCTGCGCAGGAGCCGAGCGCCAACGCTGACAGCCCGCCCGGAGGATCTGCTCCTAATGAGAACATAATTGCCCAGATGGAGAGGGAGCCTCACCCTGCTCCTTAATTGTTGCCTTAATGGGGTAGTGATGGGGGAGAAAGGGGGGGGCATGGAGAGGCAGAATATTTCCACGGGTGCAGGGCTGTCCTGGGGCCCCCGCGGACCCAGAGGAGGGTGGGAAGACCCGAAGGTGCGGTGGGCGTCCTGCACCCCGTGTGATGTGCCGCCTGAGACTACTCTCTCCCCCAGTCTGATCTTATTTCTGTCATCTCCCCAATGTGAGGCGTGGGCTGGAAGATGTCTAGGGTTTCCTCAGGTGTTCTCTGATCAAGGCCTCCCCGAGTCTAGGCCTCCACCTCTCCCATCCCCCACCCACCTCCCAGCGTGAGCCTGGCCCAGTCCTGTCACCACCGCTGGCTCTCAACAAGAGTGAAAACTTTACCTGCTCTGGGAGGCCAGCCGTGCCCTCAAACAGGGAGGTCCGCAGGAGGGAAAGCCAGGTACACCTGCTTTGAGCCAATCCCCAGGCAGAAAAGAACCCCAGGGCAAGTACAAAGGCCTCTGGTGAGCGCACAGGCCCCTCACTGGAGAAGTGGGCACTCTCTCCAGGCCTCAGTTTGCTCACACTTCAAATGGGGACAGTACTGCCTTCACAGCAGGGTGGTTGTGAAGATTATGCTAAAAGGGATAAAAAATGCTCAGCACTGCCTGGCACATAGTAGGTGCTGAGTGAACGGTAGCAACAATAAAGGGCAATGGGCCCCTGGGCGTCACACGGTCACAGACGCAGGACACGGGGACATCAAACAGATGGGGAAACTGAAACCAGAAAGGGGGTGGAATTAGAAAGAGGATCCTGTGGTCTCCCCCCCTCCATTAGTCATGAGAACGGGGGATTTTACCCAGGAAGTGTCTCTCCTCTCTGTCCCTATTGCTCAGACATTTCCGTGGACCACTGTGGAGGAAGGTTCTCTGTCTGCATGTCTGCACGCTCCCTCCTAAGAGCACGAGCCCCATCTGCACGTCTGTGTTCCTTCAGAGCGTGAGCCCCCCAAGGCAGGAATGGGGACCTGCTCATCGAGCCTGGTCCAGAGCCTCCAGGTGTCCTGTGATTATGTCATGGTGAAACCAAATGCGCCCGGACCCACAACACGGGCCCAGCCAGAAGCCACCCCTCAGGGGAACTTCCTGGAGCCCCCAGTGTGCCCTGCCCCCATCACCGACCAGGTGCTGACATGAAGTGTTCCCAGGCCCCGCCCTGGTGGGCACCTGCTCTTTCCCTCACCTCTTCCCATTTCACTCGAGCTCAGCCTGTCCTCAGGAAGTCCCAGCCTTGACCCTGGGAGAGTAGTGAGCAGAGGCAGCAAGGAAGAGGCCCCCTGGAGAGAATTAGATGTGTGGGTTGGTGTTCGGGTCTGTTACCACGTCCTCTCCCCGGGAGGATGCTTTCCTGTGCGTACATGAGGCTGGCTGCGCTTGTGGCCGCAGCGAGGAGACACAGACAGCTGAAGTCAGGAAGGGAGGCTTCATGGTCGTAAAGAAAGGACTTCCGGCCGTGTGGCCACAGCCCGCAGTCTAGGGAGGTCCTTGCTCATCTTATTAAACTGTGAAGAAATCAGGGGAGAAGTGCAGGGGAGGGAGCAGGGGTTGCCACTGCCTGACCCCTGCAGGCCCCACTTTGACGTTCAGGGCTCCTCTCGAACTCTGCTTCACCTGCAAGGTCCCCTCTGACCGCCACCCATCAGGGCCTCACCCTCAGCTGACACCTGAACTCTCCAGTGCAGACCACGGCCTGACCACACTCTGCTGGTGCTGAGCTCTGTGAGGATCAGCTCAGCTGCCCTCCCCACAGGAGCCCAGCGCCTGGCACAGTGTCAGGGCTGGCAGAAGCCCTATGAATGTTCCCTGAATGAGTGAGTGAGTGAGCACACGAGTGGGTGGGCAGACGGATGGTGATGGCTGGTCGCATCGTGAGTGCGCTTGCCTGGCCTCCAGGCTGTGAGCTCCACAAAGGCATCTCCTGCCATCGGTCGTTGCAGTCTGGGCGCCTCGCTCAGTTCCCGGAGCAGCGTCAGCCTGAGTATTCCTTGAGTACTGAAGGAGGAGTTGCAGTTCCGTGGCAGTGGGACTCCCAGGACGGTGCGGTTCAGGAGTGCAGGCTCAGCATTGCGCTCCTCTCTGGGCCCCCACTGCCCCTACCCCGAACAGCCGCGTTTATTTTAAAACAGTGCAGCTGAATTGCAGTGGTCCTTGCATGCACCCTCAACAAACTGTCGGCTCCTCAGAAGGCAGAGACCATATTTTATTTTCCTTAAAGGGCAAGAGTACCCTCCCCTTCCCCCAACACCTCATAAAGTGATTTAATTTTGGTTAATTAGCTGTTTAACGCAGGATCAAGCCATGAGGTCTATGGTTACGGGTGAGGTTGAAGCCCCTGCTGGTGGTGCCAATCAGTTGGTGAAGCCCAGAAGGGCTGTTTGTGGTGCCAGCACAGTAGCCACACAATGCCTAGGCCCACGAGGGAGCTGGCATTTCCCCAGCAGACCCTGGCTCGTGGCTAGCCATGGATGGGGCCTCTGGCTCTGTGCTCTAGATGAAAACAGAACAGCCTCTGAAATCCCCTCCCAGCTTTGGGTTCTGCTGCAGACCGTGGCGGTGGAATGGGACAAAGGAAAGCAAGGATTCCCCCAAATCCCCTTCCTTCCACAGCCCCAGTGTCCTGCTGGGAGTTCAGCCCAGCAGAACTGTCTCGAAGGCTCTGCTTGCCGGCAGCAATCTGCTTCCTCCCCTGAGGCTCCGAGAGCCTTTTCTCCTGCCATCAGAAATTACTGCCGACTTTCAGGGAAACTTTCAAAGGGGGAAAGGGAATTACCAACAAAGGAGAGGCAACTGGGCACCCTCCTTCCTCATTTGAAAGGAGCTGTGTGCTCTGCCCAGACCCTGTGTTGGATAGACTCCTTTGTGTTTGGAGAGACTCAAAAATAAACTCCCCGATGTGTACTTCCGCGGAGCAGTTGGGCTGATTGTATAATGACCGAGTGGCTCCAAATATGGAATTCAAACGCAGCTGATGAGGAGCCTGCTGTTTCACTAACGCGTCTTCATCAGAGCTGGTCCATTTAGATCGCAGCGTTGCTCCAAATGCGCCGAGTCTCTTCCTCTCTTTTGCAGTTCATTTCAGGTAGACGGCTTGTTTACTGATTCTGAAGGTGCCGAGGGAGAGGGCACAGCAGCGACGCCGGCTGAGCTGAGGGTGCTGCTCGCAGCTCACCCGCACGCGGTCTGGCTGCCTGGCGCCCTCCCGCCTCCCCTGGGCGATCCCAGCTTCCCTGGGCACCCGCTTGGCAGGGGCGCGGGCGTTGGGCCTAGCAGTCTCCTGCGTCAGGATGAGTGACGGCGGTGCTCTTTGAGGACGTAAAGCTTGGAGCTCTTTCCCTGGATTGTCCAAATGTGTCCCTGTCTCTGTCATGAGAAACTGGGGTTCAGGCCAAGGGCAGGAGCAAGCCTGTTTCCAAGAGCAAAACCCCATGACCGCTAGGGTCCTATCCCAACGAGAAGCCTATGAAATGCAAGACTCTCCAGGCAGGAGCTGGGGTCTTCATGCCTGTTCCCAGCTTACAACTGTCCCCAGAATCCTGCCTTCTAGCCCAGTCCACAGAAAAAGCTACCCGGTGACTGGCTCTCGGAGCTGTGATGTGTGGCTTCTCCTGGCTCCTCTAAATTCATGCTCCCCTCCAGAGCCAGAGTGGACTTCTCAAACATAAACCAAACCCAGAATCCTTTGCTTAAAACCACCCGGTGCCTGCACCGTGCTGGGCCTCCGAGGCCTGGCCCTGCTGACCGCGAGCTCATCTGCTGTGGCTTTCCTCTGTGCGGAGCAGCTCACTCCGGATTTCTGTCCATTCCTAGACTGTGCCAAGCTGTTGCCTGTCTCAGAATCTGTGCCCATGTTCAGCCTTTGGGGGTAATGAATACTCTTCCACCCTGAGCCTGCGTGCAGCTGTTTCTCTCTCTCCCCGGTGTCAGCTGGCCCTCCGATCTCTCTCTGCGACACTGAGCCCCTCTGTGATATTACCAGTTGAGCTCTATTACGCCACCTCCAGATGCTCAGGTATCTGTTTATTTCTTTACTATCTCTCTCCCTCCCTGGGGACAGAGACCTGGTCTGTCCTGGGCATCACTTTATCCCCAGAATTTGGAATAGAAGCTGAAATGGTAGGGGCTCGATTCATATGTGAACGAGTGAATGGCATGCCAGCCATCGAATTTGTTCCCCAGGGCTCAGGGCTTCTGCTCTGTTAGAGAACATTGGTCCATCTTCCCACAGGCCCCTTTCCTCTCCTCGGGATCTCAGGGGAGCCATTAAATATGCCACCCACCAGGAGCCATATCCGTCAAGGGGAAGTCACAAGGTCAAGAATGGGGGCTGGACAATTGGTCTCCACAGGCCCAGTGAATGGGACTTTTGCTTGTTAATGTCTGTTGTTAAAATTGCTTAATTCAGCTTAACCATGCCGATAGATTATGGAAAACTGAAGTGAGCTGTGAATTATTGAATTTTTCCACTGAAGTTATTTTGCAACAAACAAACACAAGCAAGAGAACACGAAGAAAAGGGACCTTGGTCTGGGACAGAGGTGAAAGCAGCCAGGATACCGTCCCTGGAACTGGAGCTGCTTGGAGCAAAGATGGGCTGCGAGGTGGGGACAGAGGGCAGAGAGTCAGGGCTGCAGAATCATATGCACGAGAGAGGAGGCAGCTTTTTGGCTCTCTCCAAGGTGGGAGAGGGCAGCTCTGGGGGCAGAAGTGGCAGCGATGTGAGTCTAAGGCTGTCGCAGGAAGACACCCTCAGATTGCAGAGTATCCACCACAGAAATCCTCAGGTAGCCTGGAGCTGTCAGCAAACATTTGTCCAGCAGTGCTCAGCTCACAGTCCCCGCAGGCCCAGCACCGGCTCTGCTCCAAGGCCCTATGGAGAACCCCGCAGGGGCCTGCCTCGCCCGCAGTCCAGCTGCAGGGGCGCGGTGTGGAGCAGGATGGGAAATCGGGGTGAGGGCTTGGCTGGCTGCCCTGCTTGCATCCACCTCTCCCTCCCACACCATTCCGAGGTCCTCATGGTCCAAGTCAATTTTCACGACCTTAGGGTTTCACCCTTGGTCATGTGGTCAAGACGAGGCTTTGAATTAAGCGACTGGGTTTGAGGCCTGCCATTGTCACTGTATTCACCAGGACTCTAGAAACTCAATTCAAACTGGCCTTGGTGCCACCTTCCCAAAATAACCGATTGACTCCCAAATAGCCAAGGGTGATGGAACCCAGGTGTGGCTGGTCCAGGATGCTTCAACAGTGGCATCAGTCTGCCTCTTTCCACATCTGGATTCCTTTCCAGGCCCCCAGTGTGGCAACGCTAGCTCCTGTATCAGGAAGGGAGCCTTTTTCCCACCACAGCTCCAGGAAAGCAATCCAGGGCTGATGAATGTTGGACTGACTTGAGTCAGGTGCACTCCCAGAACCAGCCTCTTCGATCAGAGACATAGAAGGAGCTGATGGGCCAGGCATGGAGCCAGGTTGGCGGGGGGCTGGGGGAGGCAGCCCTCCCTGGGGACAGTGGTACCGGAGAAGGGGGGATGCATGTGAGGCAAACAAAGGCAACAGACGTCTCCACCACCGCCCCTTCCTGGCTGTATGACTTTAAGTAAGGGGCTTAATGTCTCTGAGCTTTGGTTTCCTCATCTGCTACAGTGAGATGAGCAATAATATCTAATTCTGTTAGGATTCCTGAGGTAATGCCTATGAGAGGTTTAGGCTGAAGGGCATAAGTGCACAGTAAAGAGTAGTTACTGTTATTCTCCCAAGACAATTTTTGCCAATGCCCATGCTCCCTGGTATTGTTATTTAATTTGATATTGTTATCAGAGATATCTTTATCTCCACCCCCACCCCCAGGAAGAGCACACACTCCTTGTGGACTGATAATGCTTATACTTCTATTAGTCTTTGCAAAATTCCATGTGACGAGTTCACAGACCACACTTAAGTAGTGATGATGTAGGGCCAAGTATATGCTACAGTTATTCCTCAGGTATGTTGTATTGCCTTGGATTTTTGGGGGAAAGGATGGGAGAGATTGCTTCAGGCATAATTTGATCACAAGTGTCTGGTCCCTGTCTCCCTCTCTCTGTGCTCAGATCCTTTCACTCCTCACAGTCACAATGTAGCTGCAGGAGTTCTAACCCTTTCATTGTCTCTGCTTTAAATCCTCTATCCCAGAAGTCTTGCCTATGAAGGAGTCCCTTGCCAATGGCTAAATCAATTTTTATGAAAATGCAATGCAGGCTCTGATTAGTCAGGCCTAATAATAGTACCAGCACAGCAGATAATCAATGCTAGGTATTACTGGTAAGACCAAAAGGACGGGCGTGGATATGTGGATGCTGGGAGGACAGTGACTCCAGGGCTCTTTCCATGGGACGTCTGCACACCCCTCCCCAAGCTCTGGTTCAGGTTTGCATGCGGTTCTTTAGCCTCTCCCCCAATGTGGGTTGTGCCTGGTCGGGAGGAAACACACCTCAGGCATGTCCTGGCTCATAGGTGCCATGAACACAGAGGGACAGGTAAGGACAAAACAGCAATCAGGAGCATAGGCTTTGCGGACAACTTGACCTCGTTCAAATTCAGTCGTAATGTGTCTGAGCTCTGAGCTGTACAGAAAAAGGGTTAATAAGAACCTATTTCTTTGGGGGATCCATTCATTCATGTAAAACAGTTATGAAGCCCCTAGTAGGAGCCAGGCTCGGTTCCAGGCGCTGGAGTTACAGCATGAACTAAACAGACGCGCTGCTCTCGAGGGAGTGGCCGTACCTTTGTCCAGTCGTCACACAGAGTTGCACGATCACCGCGATGAGCGCTACGGAGCGACTGTCTGCACAGGACACTGTGGACCATGAGGGGTCCAACTGAGCTGAGACTTGGAGTGTGACTAGGAATGGGCTAGGCCAAGGTTGGGGCCAGGAAGAGCATTCCAGGCAGAGGGAACAGCATGTGCAAACCCCTAAGGTAGAAGCCATGGATCTGTGTAAACCCTGGAGGACTGAGGAAGGGCCAATGGTGCCCCAATTGGGGAGGGAAAGGGGGTCAGGCTGGCTGCTGGGAGGAGAAAGGCCTGGAAGGGGACAGGATTGGGAGTGGGTGGTCCAGTGACGAGGCCGCTGTAGCCATCAGGCTGAGGGATACAGGAAGCTAGGACAGAGGCAGAGACAGCGAGGTTGGAGAGCAGTGGATGTGTTTGAGAGATATTTAGGAGTTAAATTCTTAGGATTAATGAGGTACAGAGGTGAGGGAAAGAGCGTATCCGGGTGGTCTCTTTGAAGTCTCCTAGATTTCTGGTTATGCTGCACATGGTCACCATTGCCACTCCCAGAGAGAAGAGCTGGATCTGGGGCGGGGGTGGGAGGTGTCGTGAGGTCAGTTTGGGACATGTTGCATTGGAGGTTCCTTTGAGACCTCATGTGTCCATGTCAAAGAGACAGCAAGCTAGCAAATCTGGAGGCCAGGGGCCAGATCTGAGCTGCAGGAAAAAACTTGGGCCTCATGGGCACTAAGGTAGGTCAAGAGCCCTGAGCAGAGCTGAGCTGGCTGAGAGGGAGAGCTCCTAGGAAGAGCTGCTGCGTCACTAACACTTAAATGATTGTTGGGTGTGTGTGTGTGTGTGTGTGTGTGTGTGTGTGTGTTACAGCCAAATCTCCCCACTTGAGGCAGCTGCTATAACTGGCTTCTGGTAGGGTGACCTCACCTGTCTCAGCTCCTGTTGTCTCCTAATCAAGGTTCTGATCCAGAAGGGGCCGCCTTATGGTGGGAGTGGTGGGAGTGGGGGTGGGAGAGGACGGGGAGCCGCCGGAGGCACAGAAGGTGGTCTTACTAAGAAGCTCCTCTCACCTTCGCCCCGACACACATGAGTCAGGCCTGACACTTTGATTGAACTCAATTTCTTTCTTTTTAAAGTCTCCCCTGGAAGAATTACGAGCCTGGCTCCCCCGACGGGAACGGGAGAGGATGCTATTGGCGGTGGCATAAAAGCGGAGGTGAGAGGAAGGAGCAAAGGATGCAGCGTTTATCCTGAGCGGGTCCTGGAGCACCAGCTGCCTCCTGAGCAAGACGGACAGAAACCAAGGGCTTTAGAAACAGAGCCGCTCCACCGCTGCAGGCAGGAGAGGAACCAGACTGAGGCAGGCCTGCCTGGATCTAAGCAACTGATCCCCACGAGGCAAAGAAAGCCCCCGAGCCCCAGGGCGGAGGCTGGGCAGCTGGGCAAGAGGGAGGGGCTGCAACAGGCCTCCAGGGCCGGAGCTTTGTCCTAGAGTGACCATCGTGCTCCCTGCCTCTGAAGAGACAGCAGGTCCCCAGGCCACGCAGGCCTGTAATGCAGACAGCAGTCTCCGGAGACAGCAGCAGGCGATAGGACAAGCTGTTTGTGGACCAGACCAGAACATCTGCAGCAAGCACAGGTTATTGTCTCCAAGACAGTTCTCAGAAGGTGTAACTCTCCTTCTTCAAGTGATGACAGGATTACAAAGATAAGGATGGCAGTGTTGGTGCTCTGGGGAGACTTAGGGACTGGGGAGGGCACTGGACCTGGGGCAATGCTGCCAGTGCGTGGAGGGGGAGATGCCAATCCCAAGAGATCTTGGAGGAAGCTGAAGGCTTCAGGGAGAAGGTGACTTTGTTTTGATTTTAATAGATTTTATTTTTCAGAACAGTTTTAGATTTATAGAAAAGTTGAGAAGATTGTACAGAGACTGTCCCTATTGCCTCCCCACACTCAGTTTCCCCAGTTATTAACATCTTTCATTAGTATAGTACATTTAATGAACTGATATTAAAATGCTATTATTGCCCAGCCGGTGTGGCTAGTGGTTGAGCATCGACCTAGGATCCAGGAGATTGCGGTTCGATTCCCGGTCAGGGGACACGCGGGCTCGATCCTCAGTAGGGGGCATGCAGGAGGCAGCCGATCAATGACTCAGCATTGATGTTTCTCTCTCTCTCTCCTGTCCTCTCTCTGAAATCAATAACGATATATTTTTAAAAAACACACACAAACAACAACAAAAACACTATTATTAATAAAGCCCTTGCTTCATTTGGATTTCCTCAGTCTAATGCCCTTTTCAGTTCCAGGCTCCCATCCAGAAGTCTCATCACATTTAGTCATGTCTCCATAGACTCCTCTCGGCTGTGACCGTTTCTCAGGACTTCTCTGGGTTTTGATGACTTGGACAGTTTTGAGGAGTACTGGTCGAGTATTTTGCAGAATGTCTACTTATTGGAATTTGCCTAATATTTTCCTCATAATTAGACAAGAATTATGGGTTTTGGGGAGGAAGACCCCAGAAGTAAAGTGCCTTTTTCATGACATTGGAGCAAGGATATATGCCACCAACGTGACCTGGCTGCAATCTCCAAGGTCAAGTTAGTCTCCTCCCTCCCCTTTCCGAGCTGCACTGATTGGGAGTCAATATATGCAGGCATGTTTAAGGAACGAGAGCTCTTTTTCCTGAGCTCTGAGTAGGCATCAACATGAATTATTTGAAATTTCTCTGCAAGGGAAATTTGTCTCTTCTCCCTCATTTACTTATTTATTCAATCATTTATTTATATCAGACTTGTGGATATTTATGTTATAGTTTGGGTTATAATCCAATACTACTTATGGATTTTTTGGGCTCAAGTCCTAACGTTGGCCGTTAGAAGCTCTTTCAGCAGGTCCTGTCTCTTTGACATACCCCTCCAATGTTAGTTGTTTCTTTAACGTCTGCACTTTGGCTCTACAAGATGCTGAGGCTCATCTCGGACATTTCCTGACCCAGTCAGAGAATCGGCAATTTTGAGAATAGTGTTAGAAACCAAGACCTGCGCACTCGGTGTGCTCACTGCTCCTGGGGTGTCACTGCTTCCAGGGCCTCTCTGCTGACAGAACACGAAAATGTGTGCATGCATACTAACCACGTCTGTAAGTATTTCTAGATGCAAACACCCGTGTCTATATTAAACCGAACGGGAGTTCATATTGCTATCCCGTCTTGAATCTGTCACCGCCCGAGTCGCCCTGGTCTCCTCCCCTCGCTCGTCTGTAACCTTCCACTCCAGCGGGAGGAGCCCTGCTCCTGCCGCCCGCTGTCCATGCACCTCACTGTTCCATCCAGCCCGCGCGTGCCGGGCTTCAGATTGTTAACCCACACCCCGCGAAGGAGCAGCTTCACCAGAGGGAGTGCGCGGCTTGTGTGAAGCTCTTCTTGCCTTTAGTTTTACAGTTTGTAACTGTCTTCTATTCTTTGCACTCATTATTTCCCTCCCTCCGCCTTCTCTGGTTTTAGTTGAGCATTTTATATGATTTCACTTTATCACCTTTCTTTGTGTATCAATCACACTCCTTTAAAAAAAAAATGTCCTGCCCGGCTGGGCGTGGCTCGGCGGTTGAGCGTCCACCTGGGATCCAGGCGATCGGGGTTCGATTCCAGGTCAGGGCACATGCCCGGGTTGCGGGCTCGATCAATGACTCTCTCATCATTGATGTTTCTATCTCTCTCTCTCCCTCTCCTTTCCTCTCTCTGAAATCAATAAAGATATATTTTAAAAAAATAAAATAAAAATTTTTAAAAATGTCCTTAGAGCTTGCAATATACATTTACAACTGATCTAAGTCCACTCTCAAATAGCACTCTGCCCCTTCCCAGGGAGTGAAGTTACCTTATAGCAGAATAGTCCAGGTTCTGCCCACTCATCACTTACAAAGTTGCTGTCACTGATGCCACCATCCATATGCTCTAACCACATTGAACATTTATTTATTAAATCAATTAAGGATGTGAAAAATAAAATATTTTATTTAACCTTTATTTATCCCTTTTCTGATGCTTTTCCTTTTATCACGTAGATCTGCATTTCTAACCTATAGGGTTTTCCTGCTTCCTGAAGAACTTCTTTTAACATTTCCTGCAGGGCGGGCCCGCTGGCAATGCTGCTCTCACTTGTTCATCTGAGAAAGCCGTTGTCCCTCTTCACTTTGGGAGGATGATTTTCACCGTGGAAATCTGTGGGGCTCTGGAGGTAAAGCCCACAGAAGCACGAGGCCCCTGGGAGACTGGGCTGTCCTCACTCACCCTCCAGCAGTTTACCAAAGAACCACTGCAGTGTCCTTCCGGCTTACGTTCCGGTGGCTTCTGCTGCAAGCAGCTGATCTGGACAGTCTTTCTCTGTTTCTGCCTTTCTCTCCTGATACTGGGACGTCAGTTTGCCCCGCAATCTTAATTCTCTAATAAGTCCAAGAAAATACATTGAGTTCGTTTCACTTTTTTCTTGTTGTAGGGATGGGAATGACAACTTCTTAGCTCTTTACATGTCAGAACTGAAACCAGAAGCCCAGGGATGAATTTTGAGCTGGGTCCTGAGGGGCAGGCGTGATTTCTCCACGAGTCAAGGCGCACGTGGCCACCCAGACGCCTCCTGCAGTGCCTCCTCTCACTCTAGGGGAGTTATCGCCAGGGCCTCACCTGCAAAAGGCCCGTCAGAGTGGACGCTGAGGTTTTGACCACCCAGCCATCCATTCGCTCTGCCTTGTGTAACAGCCCTCGGTTTTCAATTAGAGACGCGCCCGTGGCCCCTCCTCCAGCGGTGTGTTTGAGGTGAAACCAGTTTCTCCTGGGCCTCCAGCCATGCGACTTTGACCTGACCGATCAGAGTCGCAAGTTTTCCTGACACAATAATTGGTTCAGGGATGTTCCTGTGATCCCGCTGAAGCCAATGAAACGTGAGGGGAAATATGTTGGGGAGCTACTAGTGGGCGTTATGGGATCAGGAGGGAGGAGCTGGGTGACAGTCACACCAGCACGAGGAAGATGATCTGAACAAGCAGGAAGCCGTGTCCTAGTGACGTTCAGGCTTCTGCTTCCCACTGAGCCCGTAAACGCTCGGCCTCATGACTCTCCACTTGCAGGACCCTTTGCTGCGGGATGCCCTTTTTGTTTAAGCCATATGGACTGGGTTCACTGTTGCTGCCCACCAAAGTCCTAAGTGATATAAAGGATCTGGTCTTTGATGGAGGAATTTCAGATTTCAGGGAGATACAAACACACGTGTGGCCCGGGGGTGAGCACTTGCTTGCTGAGGGATCATATTTGGGGACTTTTTTTTCACCGCTTTATTATCTGCTCTTTACCCAAATTTCACTGGGCTATTTTCCCAATAGCCTGTTTACTCATGTATGAGATTTTGAAATGTCTAAGATATTTGCTTAAAGTTGAGCCTACCTTTCCTCGTCGCTTTATACCCATGTTGAAAATGCTGCTCCGCAGACCTAGCTGAGCCCCGTCTCTGTACCGGCCACTGCACGGAGCAGGCAGGCCTCCACCTCACCCCGAGAGGAGGCCAGGGCCTAGAGGGCACAGGAGAGCAGGACTGAGGCTGGGCAGCAGATCCTCACTGACCTTTTCTCTCTGCCCCTTCCACTGCTGTTGTTTTCAAACCATCTCATCCCCCTCATCCAGGCCTCCCGCTCCCAGAAAATGGCCCTGTGTACTTAACTGATGCACCTAAAACTGGCCCCCCACCCGAGCTCGAGTTAACTGTGGTCCCTGGAAATGTGACCCCGTGAACTAGTCCACACTGAGGGGCCGATGCTGGGCAGCTGCTTAGGGAATCCCTCTCCCAGGAGCACAGTTGAGTGTGGACTTTGAGGCATCGGGGAGGGGCTGGTTCAAGGATCCTTGCTCTTCTCCTCACTGTACAAAGTGCCATTCTTACAGATTCTGGAAGGGGCAGTGACTAGAGAGGTGGAGACAGCTAAATAGAAACCTACCAATAAAGACTTAGGTCTCAATCCTGACCTTGGACGAGCCCCTTTACTTTTCCGGGCCTCAGTTTCCCCCCTGCACAATGGGAAGGATAATTTCTCTTTGGTTGAACTCTCCAGGGACACAGACTAAATGCCACAACAGACAGAAAAGTGTTTTAGATGAAAACTGCCGTAAAATAAATTCAAGGTGTTATTATTTTAAGGCGCAAAATCAGAACTTATAAAACCAGGCATAAAAACGTCCTGGCGGCTATATTTTCACTCTGGAGAAAATTAATGGTTACATCTTGGGCTTGAATTTTCCACAGCGTCAGTCCCAGAGTGTCAAAGCTGGAAGCGCCCCTAGTGCCACCCCTCCCCATGGAGAGTGTGAGGCTCAGAGAGGGAAGGGACTTGCTCAGGGTCACACAGCAGGTTAGGGACTTGGTTGGGACTGGGACCCGGTATTCCCGATGCCTTTTTCTCCGTTCTCTTCTTCCTGCTCACGGGGATGGCAAAGACCGCAGGACTCAAGCCTCTGACCCATCTCTAAGCCAGGCCCGAGGCTATGAGACCTGCCTCAGCACCTGCCCCTGATGAGATCTCTGTCTGCAGGCCCAGTGGGGCCTCAGAGGAAATTCCCACTGCGATTGCAGACCCAGCTCCTCAGGCAGAGCCCGGCTTCACCCAGAGACCCCGCTGCTGGACTCATCTTCCTCGCTGAGCCGGCTCCCGTACAGTGTGGCATGGTGTGGTTTGAGTGCAGAAGTAATTGCAATATATTGAGGTTTGGTATTGTAATAAAAATAGGGCCATTACAGCTACCATTTATGTCATTAGTATTTAGTGGTGGTGTGTTGCAGCTTTTTTAGTGCTCATAAAACTGTCGCTGCTTGCAGATATGTCACGGCGCTGATATAAATTTAAAGGGGTGGAAATTCATAAGTCATAAAAACTAGATAGTAAGTAGCAGCTGAGCGGGATGGACAGGAACTGTTGTATTAGGCATGCAAATGCTTATGGATTTGCATGTCTGGTGCTTGCATTAGCATAATGAGACGCACATTTACATTAGATGGGCTTGATTCACTAGGCCCTTGTAAATAAAGTCCACTCAGCCCAAATCAGAGGAGTGTGGGCCCAGAGGAGGCGTTGGTACAGGGCCCAAAGGGCAAGTAGAGTCACGCCTCGTTTCCTCTCCTGTGACGCGACAGTCCAGTTCAGGGGTGTACAGTTTGTGAGTCTAACTGTGCCCCGTGACATTTCCTTAGTGTACACATATATGTGCATATCTGCCTCTCTCCTTGGGAAGAGTATATGAGTATATGTCTCTGTGTACACACCTCTTGTGTAAGTGCACATGAGTATATGTCTCTGTGTACACACCTCTTGTGTAAGTGTACATGTGTGCGTGTTTGTGTCAGTGTGTGCGGAGCCTCCTGTCTGACTGTGTGTTCTGATGTGTGCATGTGCATCCCTGGGAGCCTGTGTGCACAGGTGCATCTTGTATATGCACATCTGGAAATGCTGAGAAGGGCAGGAGGTGCTCAGGGCCAGGCTGAGAGCTGACACTGTCATTTCTTCCCTGGAATTTCAGAGCCTCTAAAAATCCCTCCCTCCCCCATAGGAGGCAGCAACCTGAGCTGCCAGCTGGGCTATAAGTGTCTTTTATGTTGCCTGAGGCCATTGTCTGAGGCATTGGCCTTGACCAGCAGCCTAAGAGGTGACAGGGTCTGCAAGAAAGGGGGTAAGAGGTAAGGGGGCTGCAGCCACAGGGAGAACTGGCTTCCTCTCCCTGCACCTCCCACTCCCCATGAAATAGGAACACAAGGGGGAGGGGAATTAACCATGGCAGCATCCCGTCGTGGAGCTAGGTTTTACGTGTGTGAACTCATCTGATTCGCACACCAGCTCTCTGAGGATGATTGGTCCCAGTTCCCAGATAAAGACATAGGGCACAGTGGGCTTCAGAAATGAGTCAGGGCTGGATGTCAGGCAGTGCTCCGCCAAGCACACAGTCTGGTCCTTAATGCACTGTGTTCTCCTGGGATGAACCACACTCCCCGAGACTTCTTGTTCCCAGTGACCAAAAGGCCAACACAGCAAAGTTTTTTATCTTCACCAGCTTTCCCTTCCTTCATCATCCTCTTTGCTCTGAAGATGTCCACATCTTGCTCCTCCAAGCCCAGAGCCTCCCCCTGGGGTGCCATGTCAGAACCTGTCCTCCCAGTAGCTCCAACCTTTTGTCTTCATCGAAGCTGCCTGTGTTGCAAGTGACACTCTCTCACTGAGCTCTCTCTGCCTTCCAAGGTGTTTCCTTATTGAGCAAACTAATCAGTGCTAAGATGATTATGGCTGCTAACAAAATCAAATATCTCCTTCCTAGGGACAGGATACGGGAGCCGGACGTGCTCTTCAAGTTCATGGAATCCGATGTACCTTCTTAAGCTCACAGAAGAGAAGGGACCTACCCAAGGGGCCAACAGCCAGTAAAGTGGTGGGTTGACCTTGAAACCAAGTCTTGTAGTTTCAAGCCCAATACTTCTTTCACTTCACCAATTTTACCAACATCCCAAAGAAATGCGGTGGTGGGAACCACAGGCATGGAGACAGGCCGGTGGTGGAGATAGCTGGCTGTGCTGTAGGGCTCTACCTGAGAGCAGAGCTAGCTTCTGGAAGTGTCAGGACGGTGCCCTCCTGAATGGATTCAAAGGACAACTTGCCTACACCTCTCCTGGTACTTGTCTAAGATCATAAAAGCCTTACCCTGAACTGGGACCTCTTTCACCAATCCAAGACAGCCACCAGAGTCAGGCACCCACGCGTCAACAATAAGATCCAGGGAGCCCTGGCTGCCATGCTCAGTGGTTAGAGCATCAGCCCACACACAGGAGGGTTGCAGGTTTGATTCCTGGTCAAGGGCATGATTCTTGGGCTGCAGGTTTAAACCCTGGCCCCAGTCAGGGCACATGCAGGAGGCAACCAATCCATGTGTCTCTCTCGCATTGGTGTCTCTCTGTCTCTCCCCCCGCCCCCCGTCTCTTCCACTTTCTCCAAAATCAATGGTATCCTCAAGTAAGGATTAACAACACACACAAAGAATAAGGTACAGAGAAAGGAGAGAAAGGAAACTTTTATTGTGATACTTGGGTTAATTACTCGGCGCAGACCCTCTGTCTGAACAGCAAGCTGGGTCCCACTGCCGCTCCCTGAAGCTCCTCAGCAGCTGTCCTTGGGCTGTTTAAATAGACACGGACATCCTAATCACCCGGTAACTGTGTTGCCGATTCATTTTTTTTGGTGGAGTATTTCAATATCATGGCAGAAGCAGTAAGAATCTCCAAACCCCAATCTTGGGGAGCAAAGCTGGGGGCATCTTCCAATGGCAGGGTCGCTGCTTTGCCTGAACTACGGCCCCAGGATCGCTGTCAGGCTTTGAGGAGCCCAAGGACACCAAATATCCTGCTGTACAGCTGGCCTCAAGGTCTCCCCATCTCCAAGAAGCTCATGAGCTGCTTAAAATGAGCTTCCAAATGTATGTTGAGGCTGGATTTACGTCTGGTCTGCTGCATATTAAATGCTGATTATTAAAAACATTTGCATGGCTCTTTAACAACGATAGATTATGTCTCTGTTACCTAAGTCTCAGTGAAGGCTTTATTAATTCATTATTATTTTATCAACATACAATAAACTGTTCTATTAAATCTAAATTAGACAGATATTTGGGGAGGGATCATCTAAAAAGACCTCAGCTGAGTCTATCCCCAGGGAAGGACTTAATGAAGTTTTAAACAGTTAATAACCCTCAGTACATAAATAAACCATGGGCATTTAAAGACCTGCAAAAGCTGAAATGAGAGGTTGCGCCTCAGCAGAGGAGACATGAGAGAATGCTCTGAGGTCTCCTCCTTGTAAGAGACATGACCTCTACCTTCAGACAATATTTATTGGGCACCTGGGAGAATGTGACACTCCTGGGGACTTTAAGACGAACTCTGCCCTTGGTCCAAAATTTGCTAAGGAAATAGGCAGAGACAGCCTTGAGAAAATTTTCTCCCTCTCTCAAATAATCCACTTTTGATTTTAAAATCTAATTTGGTTGGAGAGGTGAGAGATGAGAAAGAAATTCTGCCCTGACGTGAGGAGTGATGATTCCTTGACAATCCTATAAGGTCCACTGAAAGCCAGATCTCCTAACTGCCTCCACCGGAGGCAGGACCAGCTGCATAATTTCCAGGGCCGAGCGCCAAGTGCAGTGCAGGGCCCCTTGTTCAAAATGGGTGGCCAAAGTGTTAACAACAGTGAATGTAGGTGAAGGTTATAAAGGCATTCATTATACATTGCCAAGTCCATTCCACTAATAATTTAGTATAATTCTCAATTAACATGTTAAAAGTAAAAAATATATATTTTACAATCTAAAGAAATAACGAATGATTTTGAAGTGGCAACTGCAGAACACTGACTGACAGACAGAGCCTTCTAAGGGTGAGGCCAGGTATGACTGCACAGATGGGACACGAAGCTGGGCTGTCTGGACGGCTCCCTGGGCCGGGGGGGGGGGCACAGGAAGTGAAGGCTTTGAGGGGAGCCCCCGGTGTCCACTGGAACGGGAGCAGGGGGGAGGTTCGGACAGGCCAGTGTAGTGAGGAGAGCGAGGCTGTGGGTGTAAGTCGGAGCCAGAGAACAAGAGGCTGAAGTGCTGGGTTAAGGGGACAGGAAGTTATGAAAAGCTTTAGAGCAGAGGGTGAAGACCTCAGAAGTTCAAGTTCACTGATGGTCAAAGGCCAAGGACTGACCCATGGGGAAGGTTTCTTTCCATTGCAGCGATCGATGCTTCCAAAGTATTCATTCTGCAGTGCTGCTCGGAGCCAAGCCCTGACTTTTTTTTTTTTTTTGTCTTCCCAGCTTGAGCCCCCAACAAACACTGGGTGGTTTCTTGGGTGGTGACTAACTATAGTAGGATAGTAGGATGGAGTCTTTCTTTAGTTGGGTTTCCCTGAAAGAAGAGCCTGAGACACAGACTTGGGCATAAGTAGTTGAATTTGAGATGAGCCCGGTCGGCGGAGTGAGGCCTCAGACCTCTCACTGAATCCGGGGAGCAGGAGCAGTGGCCTGCGGGCCGCATGCCCACGCAGAGGCTGAGGATGCCACTGGAGTACTGTGCAGCCTGCACTTTGGGGCCACACCTGCCAGTGGCTGAAGGGCCTTCACGGCTTTAGGTAACACTTTGGGACAGAAAGAAATGGAGAGATGCAAACACAGTTGAGGTGGGACACTGGCTGTGTGCTTAGAGACTCGCCCCCCTCCCCCAGCCACCAAGGGCACATGGCATGGGGCACATAAAATGTTTGTAACAGGCTCCTTAGGGCACTGAGAAGTGTCTGAAAGACTTTATGACTCCTCCTACTCAGGAGTCCATCTCTGGGACCCATTAGGTGAGTGCAAGGGTTTGGGGAGAGCAGTTGGTTATACTTTTCAATGCCAACCATAGAGGAAGAGTATGTAGCCCAGACAAGGACAATTAAAAACATAGGCAGGCCAGAAAGCTGCCATGGAGGATACACTGGGTCTCCCCGCATCTCTCCTCCTGTTGAGTGCTGTGAATCCCACCTCTCATTCCTCTGTGGGCCGATGGGCTTCTCCCAAAGGCTTTAGTGGGAACGGCGACATGGGGATGCTGGACTCCTGGCACCATGGGCTGGAAGGCAGACCAGTGACTTTGCCACTGACCAGCTCTGAGGCCAAAACCCATGACTTAATCTTAACAACGTGCGCTATAGAGAGGGGCAGCCCTGGGTTTGAATCCTGGTACTTGTGAGCTGTGAGATTTTGGGCAAGTCACTCATTCGTCTATATAGCTACTAATCCGCTAAGTAGTTACTGAGCGTGGGCTCTGTTCCCAGCATGGAACAGGCCACCTGGAGTTTCCAGATAAGAGGAGGAGATAGGCAATAAAGGAGAGAGAATTAATGGATAAAAATACATCATTATAAGTCTATGAAGGTGCAAAGGTAGAGGAGGGTAGGGAAGGGGAAGGGGTAACTACGTAGACAGGGTAGTAAGGCTGGGCTTCTCACTGGAATGAAGGGAACCACGGGGAATAGAGCGAAGAGCTTTCCGGGCAGGTGGAACAGTGTGTGCGAGGCCAGGAGACAGTAAAGACCTTGCCTGTTTGTGAAACCAAGAGGAAGCCAGGGCGACTAGAGCGTAATCACAAAACTTCAGAGACAGGGTTAGGTCGTGTTGGGCACTGTGGCCCAAGGAATGGACTTTAGATGCGACATTTGGGTGGAGGGAAGCCTTGGGAGCATTTTGAACGGAGGAGTGGCGGGATCCCACATTCTGTCTTAAAAAGGATCACTCCTGACATAGCGAGGTGACTAATTCAGAGGAGAAGGAAGCGTGGGCCTGGGGAGACCAAGTAAGAGGACACTGGGCTATTTCAGAGGCGATGGTGGTGATGACAGAGGGAAGTGGGCTGCGTTGACGTGAGCCTGGGAAGCTGTCAACCAGACTCGCCGCTCAGCTGGATCTCGGGGTGGGGCAGGGCGGTTCAGAGATGATCCCCCCAAGAAACGGTACCGTTTCCGGAGGTGGGTAAGAGCGAGAGGACAGGTGTGTGGATGCACGTGGGAGACCAAACAGTTGGGCGTGATCAGTGTCAGATGTCTATAGGCTTGCAGGTTGAGGTGGCCGTGTGGCATTGGCTTCTGGAGAAGGCTCTTTGGCTGGAGACAAAACATGAAAGTGATGGGCATAGAGATGCTTCGTGAGACCCTGGGATCCATCTGCAGTCAGACATTGCTCAGGAAGGGCCAGTGTCCCCCTCCTCCGTGCTCCCTTTCCTCCCCTCACCGAGATTCGTGCGCGGGCCCCGGAGGCCGGCTCGGAGGCAGAGCGAGGGCTCCCGCCCCAAGCGCAGGGAGAGTGTAGTCACGGCTCAGCCCAGTTGCAGGCTCCTCGCACGAAGCTCCTTATCTCTAAGCAACGTGAAGCACGGGCTGTGCTGGAGGGCTGTCATAAACAAGGTGGACACGGGCTTTTTGACACTGAGCTCATTCTCAAGGTCGAGGCGACAATGACTCATTTTGCTTTCAATGTCATGAGCGGAGAGGAAGGCACCGGAGTCCCACACACGAAGCAGCCGCGGCCCGTTTGAAGCTGCCGAGACAAAAGACCTTGGTTCCTAGGAAGAAGGCAGTGGAGAGGCCCCACGTCGGCTGTTTGCCAGGGTGGATGAAACATATTGAAATACAGATCACGGGAGGCCTTTTCGTGATGGTTGCCTGACATACAGAAACCACGTTTCTCTTCCAGCGGAGAGCAGCGGCGGGCACCGAGTGGCGGGCGCTGCGGGAATGGCGGGCCTCATGCCATTTGCTCCACGTGGAATGTTTCTATTCACAGGGACAGGCTCTGCACAATGTCTGCCAATGTGCCGGGGCAGAACCACACGCATCCCGCCTATCATGTAGAAAGTTTAGAGCTTCCTTTGAACTCCTCAAGAGCAAGGATTCTCATGACTTTAATTGCCTTCACCTCACTCCCTAAAGTGTTTCTACTACTGAAGAATTTTCAAGTAACCACGACATCAGCCTCAACCATGATTTTCCTCCATGTTGGGTTAAGAATCCCAGTTCTGGTCTTAGACTTGAGTCCAAATTCTGGCTCCGCCACCGTGGCCGTGGACAAGTGATTTCATCTTCTTAAGTCTTATGCATGTCCTTACGTAATACGGAAATGATAATGCGCTCTCAGAAGGTGCAGAGGTACTGGGCGTGGTAAGATGTTTCGTGCTCAGAAAGCACTTAGCACAGAGCCTGGGACGCGACAGACACTTTGGAAGTGCTGTCTGTTACTGGCATCCCAAACCCTACCTTGCAAATAAGTTGATGGTATTTGGAGATTGGGCCTTTGGGTGGTAATCTGGGTTATTTGATATCATAAGGGTGGGGCCTTTGTGATGGGATTAGTGGCCTTATAGAGGAGGAAGAGCTCCAACCCCACCCCCTCCCCAGGATATGCCTGGAGGAAAGGCTATATGAGGACACAGTAAGAAGTTGGCCACCTGCAGGCCAGGAAGAGCGCCCTCACCAGGAACCTAATATGCCAGCACCTTGATTTTGAACTTTCAGCCACAACTGTGAGAAATAAGTCTCTGTTGTTTAAGCCCCTGAATCTGTGGTATTTTGTTATAGCGGCCTGGGCAGACTAAGACAAGTGGTAAGTCCCAACTGGAACTCGTATTCTGGCCCCAAATCTAGACACAAATCTCAGATAAGCCCTGGAAATGAATTCAAAGCACTCACAGGTATAAAAGAAGTTAGGAAGTGGGCCTGTACTCGGCCTGCTTGCAGCCTTTCTTCTTAGTGGCCCTGGGTTCTGCCTGGTAAGATATAGTTTCCTGACACGATGTTAAAGGGTCCAGACCATCAAGCATGGGTATGGCGTGTTCTCGCTCAGCATTCATTAGGTTCACACTATTTTTCTACTCACTCATTTTTTCTTAGCACCGTTTTCATTCAACCTCAAGCCCCTCAACAATTATTGAGCACCCACTCTCTGCAGGGTCTTTGCTACACAGGTGAAATGGAATCTCCTTGCAAACGTGCTGGGTCAGATGGCTTTGGAGACGCAGCACATTCGGGGTGTGGGGCGTTTCCTCCCCATGTGCGCTCCTCCCCAAGGCCTTGTACCATACCCCAACCAGATCCGGTCCTGGTGCTCAGGTTGCTTCCGGCCAGCCGTCTGGCTCCAGCCCAGCCTCTGGAGGGTGAGTATTCCAGCGCCAAGCCTCTTGCCCAGGCTGCCAGATCCCTGTATTTGGTTCGTGTTGCTGCTGTAACAAATCATCACAAACTCGGTGGCTTAACAGCACACATTTATTCTCTTTTAGGTCTATAGGTTAGCCTAAGTGCAACAAGGGTCTCACTGCTAAATTTGAGGAGTCTCCAGGACTGCATTTCTTCTGGAGGCGCTAATGGAGAATGCATTTCCTTGCTTTTTGCAGCTCCTAGAGGCTGCTCACATTCCTTAGCTCCTGGCTCCTTCCTCCATCTCCAAAGCCAGCAGTGTTGTCTCTCCCTGACTCTTCTGGGTCTTATCTCCAGGAAAGAGTTCTTTGTTTTTCAGAATTCACATGTCTAGATTGGGTCCACCTGGATAATCCAGGATAATCTCTCCTTTTCAAGGTCCTTAACCTAATCCCATCTACAAAGTCCCCTTTGGTGTAGGTTAACCTCACGGGTTCCAGGCATGGCATCTCTGGGGCATCATCCAACCTACCCCCCTCCCCCGTAGATCTCTGGGTGGGGCCAGCACCGCCTGCCAGGCTCCAAGCATCTATCCCTGGGCTCAGGCGGGCTTGCAGGAGTGCGTGAGTCCCCAGCTAAGAAGAGCGATAAGTAGAAGTTCAGTTTCAGCGCTACAGATGGAGGCTTTCCTGTCAATCAAATTACAGTTCATTTTAATCACTCCTCGGGAGAGACGTAAAACCCTGTGTTGAGGAACACGCAGCAATTTTATTGATGGCAAGTTTAATTGTTTCATTTTTCCTCACTGTCTCCAGCACAGCCGACGCTTCATCAGCAGCCGCCTTGGTTCTAATGAAGTCAAGTCCACTTCCCCGCCGTTCACCACGAGCCGGGAGTAATTGGGCTGAGACTCCCATCCACGCACTGCAGAGCCGCTGGCATTTTCCTGAAAACTGGGCTTAATTGCTTTGCTGATGTTGTTAATTACTCCTGAGGGGGTGGAAACAGCAACGCTGCCCGCAGATGCTGGGAAACAATCCCCCCAAATGTCTTAAAAGGGTCCTCAAAGTCTGTCCAACTGGTAGCAAGGAAGGAAAATTGAAACGCAGTCTTTTGCAGGCAGAGCGGGGGCGTGCGGGAGCTGGGACACGAACCGCTGTCGTCTGGTCAGGAGCAGCTCCGATATGCACGGCTTCCTCGAGGGGTGTGCGTGGGCGTGTGTGCGCATCTGTGTTTCCGTGGTGCGGTTTCAAGGAAAGCATTTTAGCAGCGGGTGGCTGGCTCTGGCCACTGGAGGGGAGGGCTCATGAGGGCAGACCTGGGGGATTCGAGTGGCCATTGTCTCGGCCTGGAGAGGAGACAGAGGGACCGGTGGGGCCGGGGAAACTCTAGGATCAGAGTCGAGGCCTGGAAGAAGCAGAGACCCGCTTCTGCGCTCTGCCAGCCGCCACAATCTTACCTTACCCGGTGGGGTGGTGAGGGCCGTAACAGCGATAGTTGCTGGGTTTCGCTCACTCACCATGTGGACACAGATTTGGGCAACGCTCTCTTTTATTCCTCATAAAACCCAACAAATCGAGTGCTGTTGTTACCCCACCACAAATAAAAAAGTCAAAGCACAGAGGAGTTACACAGTTTTCCCAAAGCCACAGAGTTGTAGAGTCGGAAGCTAGGTCAGCAGGACACCAGAGCCAATTCTCTGAGCCCTCTACCATGTTCAGCCGCGACAACGGCATTACAAATAGACCCTTCTGTTGTTGTTTTGTTGTTAATCTTCATTTGAGGATATTTTTACCGCTGATTTTTGGAGAGAGTGAAAGGAAGGGAGAGAGAGAGAGAAAGAGAGACATCAATTGGTTGCCTTCCAACTGTGCCCTGACCCGGGCCGGGGGTCTAACCTGCAACCCAGGTATGTGCCCTTGACCGGGAATCGAACTGAGACCCCTCCGTGTATAGGCCACTGCTCTAACCACCGAGCACACTGGCCAGGGCACGAATAAATCCTTTCAACTGAACATTATGTGTCCCAGGCCCAGCACTAAGTACTTTGTGTCCACCATCTCTTTAATCTCAAAAGGCCCCCGAGGAGGCACGCTCCCATTCTGAGAGGAAGAATAAAGGAGCTGAGTCTGGAGTGAGGGCCCCTCGGCTGGGGCTCCCTGCTTTGAACCAGGTGCTTTTATAGGCAGCGATCTGCCGGAGAAAGGACCAGGCGCTGGCGGAGGACTGGGGTTGGGGTTCTCGCCGTCAGTCTCAACCATTCATTCTGTGCTTCTGGACCGGACGGGATGGGTCAGGACTGAGGCATGCCTCTAAACATCTTAGAAACTGGAAAAACAAACAAACCAAAGACCCCAGAGTCTTCACCTAGCAATGGCGGCTTTGGAAGCCTGGGTCCATTGCTGCCTCTGACACTAGCCTTGGAAAAACAATCGACGTTGGGAAGCTTCCATCACAGGGTCTGAGCTGGGCTACTGCGAGGATTAAGCGAGGTCACGTAGTCATTCTTTTCCGTTAGAAATTTTTATTGAGCTTCTGCTCTGTGCCAGGAGCTGTTCTAGGTGTTGGAAATGCAGCAAGAAACACAGCAGGGACTGCGATTCTCATGGAGAAGTCAGATGATAAACAAAGATGTGAATCAATAAATAAGACAGTTCTTGCTTGCAATGAATTCTCCAAAAAGTAATATAGCAGAGGGAACTCCTAAGGGTGCTGGGGAGTGTGGGTGGTCAGGAGAGGCCTCCGGAGAGAAGGAAGGAGACCTGAGCTCTCTGCAGAAGCCGACCACGCAGGCGTCTCAGGGAACAGCCTTTTAGGCAAAGGGAACAAAATGTGCAGAGATCTTGAGGCGGGAGTAAGCTTGGCTTGTGGAGCAGAGAGAAGGCCAGCGGCTGGAGAGTGAAAAATGAGACGGGAGGAGGTGGGATGTGAGGTTGAGAGGAAACAATGACCGTTCCCTCAGGACCCGAAGAACCAGACTATTGAATTGGGATTTGTTTTTCATCTCAGTTGGAATGCGGTCCAGGGGCCCCAACAGGCCATGACAACCTCTGACTTACTTTTGTAAAAGGCATTTTCATTTGACTTAAGGAGATAAGTCTGGAAACAGGGACCTCAGTTAGGAACCTCCCACCGTAGGATGTTGGGAGGTCTCAGCACACAATGGATTGTTATCGGCCCAGAAAGAGGCTGCACCTGAGGAGATACGTGAGTCAATTTATAGGAAGCAGGAGAAGAAAAAGTCTGACCAGTCCCATAAAATGTCAGAGGAGCATTTTCAGAGACAAGTGTTCATGAATCACTGTGTTCCTTAACGAATCGTAAGGTGGAGCGTGTGGGACACAGAAAAGGAAAGAGCCTGGGTGAGAACGACGAGAGGAGAGATCGAGCGGCCGACCTGTTTACATCAATTATGACTGTCTGATTGCTGAGTCACTGCAACCGAAAGGGCCCTTGAACGGACGAGTCTGGGAGACAGTAATATCATCAGGACCTTGTCCTCAAATCCCCACTCCCAGGCAGGCCCTCGGCATCGGCCGGCGCACTCCCAGCCGCACTGTTGATGCCTGAGTCAGGAAGAGCAGATCGGCAGGCCCGTGAGCAGCCGTGTGGGAGGGGGGTGGGGGAGCACTTCTCCCCTTATTCAAGCTGCCGTGGTACTTTTACTTGAATTTCTCCCCCGGCTGCTTTAGCTCACAAAGGGTAAATTCAAATACAATAAAAAATCACAGAGGAAAAGCAGTGCAAAGAAAAACGACCTTCTCCTGGCATTTGTTTCAAGGCTGCAGAACGTGCGGTGTCTTGACAGCATCGAGAGACTTTTCTCCTTTTAAATAGGTGTTGGAAAATGGGCTTCGCTTAAGCAGATCAATATCTTTAATTTGGCCCAGTTGCTCTGGATTTAGTGCCTGATTTCCAGGAAAATGGAGGAGTCGAGCCTCATAACTTTGCACAGTTTTCATGAAAAGGAAGCAGAGGGCTAAGGGTGACAAAGCGGCTATTTTGAGGAATAATTGAACATTCTTCGACTTCCTGGCTGCCTGTGAAGCCACAGCGCATTGAAGACAGATAGAGGAGGGCCGGGGAAGTTTTGGGAGTGTGTGTGTGTGTGTGTGATTGTAAATACTGTGGCCTGAAAAGGCGTCACTGAAAAGGTGACGTTTGAATAAAGAGTACAGGAATGAGGAGGTGAGCCAGGGCAATCAGGGAGGAGGGCCACAGGCAGACGGCGGAAAGGCAGGGGCTCTGAGACCGCGCCAGGCGTGAGTGTGGGTGAGGACGAGGGGGGCTGGATTCGGGGGGAGGAGGTGAGGTCAGGTTCAGAGGTAAGAGTGTCTGGATCACGTGGGGCTGTGTGGTGCACCTGAAGGAATTCAGCTTTCACACTGGGTGGGAGGGGGAAGCTCTCTGAGGGCTCTGAGCAGAGACATGATCAACCTTACGTAGTAACAGGGTCACTGTGATGTTCTGTTGAAAATACCCCGAAGGGGAGCAAACCAGAACCAGGGAGAACGGAGGGATGGTCGTAGGTTAGACCAGGATTTGAATCGGTACAAGTGGCAAAAAGTGTCATATCTGGTTGTTTTGTAGAATCAGTAAGATTTGCTGATGAGTTGGATGTGAGATGTGAGAGAAAGAATGGGGTTATTGATGACTCCAAGGCTTCTGGCTGAAGTCATCTGAAAAACAGAAATGCCATTAACAAATAGGGGGGAGATTGTGAAGGGACCAGGCCCAGGGCACTGGAGATCAGGAGTACAGTTGGGACATATTAAGTTTGATATCTTTATACATACAAGGGGAGGTGTTGCAGACATAGTTAGGACAGAGGTCTAAGCCAGAGGTACAAATTCAGGGGTTGTCGACATTTAGATGATGATGTAAAGTCATGAGACTAGATGAGTTCAATGAAAGAGTGAAAATATATATTAAAGAAAAGAACTTTACAACTGGACCCAGGGGCCTTCAACTTTTGAATTTCATTGCCTTAGTTATGGGAGAATGAAGGCAATTGAAGGAGATGAAAGAGTGAATGAAGAAAGAAAATACTGATCCAAGCTCTCATGGTAGACTTACATTTCTATGTGTGCTTCACTTTTTTCTGTGCACTAAGACTGGGGTTTATCCATCCGTCCATCCATCCATCCATCCATCCATCCATCCATCCATCCATCCCAACCATCCAACCATCTATCTATCTAACTACCCATCCATCCATCCAACCATCCAACCATCCATCCAACATATCTTTCTCTTTCATGACATCTGTGAAAGAGCACTGAGCATTTTACAAAACTAGATTCTCAAATGAGCTTTGCCTCTAGTTAGTTACTCACCTAGACACCCAACTTCCTTGACCTTAGTCTCCCCATTAGTCAACTGGGAATATTTTCCTCTGAGATGTCTAAAAGCATGCCCATGTTAATGTTCTATAATTTAGGGATCTAAGAAAAATTTCAGAGTACTTATCTGAATTATCTAACATGGATCCAACCAGATAAATGAAATTTCTCTGGCCTCTTACTACTTCCTCTATTCTGGATTGTGCATGAAAGGGCACACATACAAAATAATAAGAATCTTGTCAGTCCACTGTCTTTAGGCTCCCAAATCCAGTTTCATCCAAATTCCTTGAGCTTCTCTCTGATCTGAGGATGACTTTGCTGTATTGTGATGCTGACACGTAGACGTTGGAAGGTTTGCTGAACAGGCAGTTTGGGGATCAGGGTGTCACACTGTCCAGAGGCAGAGCACGAGCAGTTCTTATTGGGGCCACTTGCTGATGGACTTCTGCCAGTTGGCTCATCTCTTCTTGTAATATTGTTATTTTAGTGACAACAAAAGGCCAGCAGGTTTTAGAAATATGTCTTTCAGGAAGTGTCTTTGTCATGAGTCTAGTTGCGGCAGCGCTTATCCATATTCATGATAGAGCACCAACCTGGACGTTTGTCCTCTCGGTGTCTTCTTTGGAGAACACAAGCTGGTTCTTCCACAGACATAGGCCAAAGAGCCTTATCCTTACCCTGTCCCAGAATCTGACCAGTGTTAAGGCTTAGAACTTGGGATTTGGGGTCCTTCTTGGGACCTTCATATCATTCCAGGTTCACCCTATGATGAGAATCCTATACCTTCACATTAACTGTCCTCTGCCCTTCAAGCCATATGCTCATTGCTAGCACTAATTGTTAGACAGATGATCACACCCAACATCTGGGTAGATCAGTCTTAGTCTAGGTCACCTTGATGGCGCGAGTTATTGGTGATGTGTTTGAAGCTTTGGCGTGGACCAAGGAAGGCGTGCCTAAGCATTGGCCACTGGCTTCCAGGCAGATAGATACTGGGCCTCTGGCCATGAACATCTTTATTTATGATCTTCCTTTCAACTCTCTCAGGCAAAGCAGTTGTCATAATAGAGTAGGTGCAATTTATTTTGGTCTTGGCAAAAGAATGTTCCCCTTCCCAGGGCTTCTATCTTCGTTCTCCCTCTTCCTTTGACATTATTTGTCAAATGGTCCGAAGATAATTTTTAATACCTTTACATCATACTGGAGCTAAGTTCTGCTGGAGTATTAATGATTAAATATCTCCTAGTCATCCGCCTGCACAGTGTGTTACAAATTATCCTGAAAAGAGATTAATGCCATTATGATTTTGAATAAGAAAATGACAAGAGAGTCCCCTGCAGTCTTTAAACTGAACAGTTGCACCAAGAACCTCTTATCTGGGTAATTGTTGGTATTATGGAAAGAACTCGGATGTTTCCTTCAAAGGTCACTTAGCATGTATTTATCGAGGCCTCGTGGGATATCAGCCCTATGTGGGCTGCTGCAAAACTCTGATTAATCCTCAAAATCCCATGGGGAGTTTTCTAGAAACGTTCACCTCAGATCTACTGAATCTGAGTTTTTATGAGTGGAGCCCAGGAATAGGCATTTTGGAAGGCTCCCCAAATAATTCTGATGCAACCAGTCTATAAAACTGGTTTGGAATCTCTGCTACGACGTAGGATGTAAGAGGCAGTGAGGCAGGCTCCGTGCCCGAAGAGGGTTTGCCATCTCACAGGGGCTCAGATTTACCCACGATGCACTGTGGCCGTCGTGGCTTAGGGCGAATGCGCTTGCCTCCTAGTGAGAGCAGGACAGTGTGTTTTGTAAACTGTGACAAATGGAGCGGTTGAGTCTCTATTAGAAACAGACTGTTCTGGAGGGAAAGACTTGAGGAGGCTTCATGAGGACATAAGTGAAGAATGGAGCTGCCTAGTAAGTAGAAGTGGGGGTGATGACTAGTTAAACTAGAGATTTTTCAAGTGCATGAGGAATGGAGATTCTACTCTATTATCTATCTATCTGTCTGTCTATCTATCATCTATCTATATCTATTATTTATTACCTATCTATCATCTATCAATCATCTATTTATCTATTATTTATCTATATCTCCCTATCAATCAATCTAATCTAGCTAGCTTTGGTTTATTAAGTTGGCTTTAATTTTATTATTAATGATATTTCTAGCACACATGAGGTGAGCAAGGGTGAGGCATTCTGGGTTTGAGTCCTAGCTCTGCTTTGCCAGTTTTTTGACTTTGAATAACTCTTTCCTCCTCTGTAGGTCTCAGTTTTCCCATCTGTGAAAGAGGAGATTGACTATGATAACCTCTAAGGTCACTTCCAGCTCTAACGCTCTATGAAAACATATGTATGAGTCCACTTTTCTGCCTTAGCAAGAACAGTGTCACGGCCACAGTGTAGTCTTTCTTTCACATGGAAGGATCCATCAGGAACTCAAGTCCTCATTCTGAAGCCATCTGGCTGGATGTTAGTTGAGCACAGACCAAACTGTGGAAGGTTACTCGTCCTAAGACTAAGTGTCCGCTCTCAGTTCTTTTTGGTATCATCTCAAAAGTGGATGCAGGCAGCAAAAATACTAACATCTTAGGTAATTAAAGTGAATGGATGTTATCCTTAATTTGTAAGGTAATCTACTCATCATAGTAATGGAGAGAGCAGTTTCATTGACAAATAAGGGTTTGCTGAGCACCCACCTATTACTCAGCAGGCTTCATACTTACTCAAGTCAGCAGGTATGCCCCCAGTTGCAATGCCCTGGAAATGTTGTTTGTTTCAGTCTTGCTTTTCTCATTCTGTCAAATAGAAAAATGGTAAGAACTGGCTTGTGTTCCTTGAGCCACCAGACTGATGGAGTTGGGTTGGTGCTGGTTGGGAGGCTTAGGGTGGCTGACGGGCCATTTTCTTTAGTGTCTTCTATATGGGCCATGACCAGTGGCCCATTTAAGCCTTCAGTGCAGCTGTCCAAAGGGATCCTTTGTGCCAGCTTAAACCCAGCCACTCCTTATCACTTGAAGCTTGCATCCTCCAAGAAAGCTTCCATGCTCACCTCCCCACCCTTGTCTCTGATCTGACTGTGACTCCTGCTATTGACTGAGCACTTAGTGGGTGCCAGGCCCTGTACATTGACCACTCATCTCTATAACGTGACCTTCCCCCGATGGAAGCAGTAGGGTGATTCATATTTTGTAGAAAAGGAAGTCTAGAGACACTTATCTGAGATCCCACAGCTATTAGCAGATGCCCCTGAGACTGAAACTCAGGTTGGCATGATGGTTGGTCCTTCCCCTCTCCTACCATCTCTTAGTCGGGCCCCCACTGACCCAATGACCACATGGCATCTCCAGTTTATATTAATCCTGACCCATGTAAGTTTGGCATATGTGAGAGCCACTACTCAGGTCTCTGTCCTGTAGTTCCGAGTGCCCCCTTGATGGTCCAGTCCTTTCCTTAGTAAATACTTGTGGGTTGGAATGGTTGCCATCCAGCTGGTGGCTGACCTTGAAGGCTGGGAAAGAATGTCCACCAAGGTCTATGCCCCATCTCTCTCCTGCCAGCATCACCAGTGAGATGTCCCCAGAGACCCATTGAGAAGCAGCTTGGGGACCCAGAGCACCTGCTCCTGGACACAGAGGAGTTAAAGACCTGCCCCTTAGTAAGAAACAAGTTACTGCTGTCTGCCTTCATTGTAAAAATGAGGGTGGCTGAGGAAAGGAGTGATCTTTTCTTTGAATAAGAAATAAGACATCAGGGTTTACTGGAAAATTACCATTTTTTCCTATAGAATTAACCTAGTCATCTAAAAAATATTTTGCTTATTGGGGACCAATTATTCTAATGATTCAATAATGTCTCTCTCTCTCTTGTTTTGCAAGTGAAAGAAAGACAACCCTAGGAGGGAAAGGAAATTGGCTACAGCTATTAGAAGGCTGGGTACAGGTCCTTTGAGTCATGGGATTTCTAGCCGATATTTACAATTTGATGCTATGTAAATGCAGAGCTTCAGTGGACAGTTTTCATTAAACCACCGTTATCCCGGCAACCACAAAAATGAAGAAAACTTTAGATATTATGCAGTTGCTGCTAAGTTACTGCTCATCTTTTGGAATCTGGGGAATTCAGTTTCCAGAGATCAGAGGCAATATCATGGACACAGGTGTTTCATTTCCAGCGCTATTTATATAAATGTAAGGATCCGATGCCAGAGCAAATTAGGAGATGCCTCCTCAGCTTTTGTTTATGTTCACAGGGAAACAGCCACCTCGGACCTCTAGGCTTTTTGCTTGTTCTGTTTCCCGATGACCCAGACGCTAGACCAGTTGTGCCGGAGCAGCCGGAACAATGCCCGGGGCTTTATTTTGCATTCAAGACAAACCATGGCTCTTTGGTTTTGCATTTAAAATAGGAACATTGCATCAATAACCCCGGCTAACCTCACCCAGTACCTGCAAAGGCAGGGGGGGGCAGCATCCTCGAGGGGGTGTCTTCCCTCTAATCGAGGGACACGGCGAGTCACCAGACTGATGCCACCAGACAGGCTTTGCCCTTGTGAAGGTTTCTGGAAGGAGAGGGCGCCTCTGTCTTTCAAGATGTCTGCACGCCTCCGCTGAATCCTGTGGCTTCGCGATGCAGGCCAGCAATTTGAAACGCGGGCTTGGAGCCTGGCGACCGCAGAGAGGCTGTTGGAAGCCACGGAGAATCTTGACCTGGCGCGGACAGGCTGAGGATGCCTGCCCGCATGGCATTTGGTCACACACCACCTCTCCAGGCCCTGAGACGACACTGTTTAGTAAGAAGAGACGTGGCTTGGGATCCCCTTCCAGCAAAGGATGCCCCTGAGACCCGGCGAGGTGACGGGACTCGCGCTCACGCGTGCTGGTGGGCCTGGGGGGGGGGGCCTGGACCAGCGCCGAGGCCAGTCGTCAGAGCCTCCAGGCCTCCGCTCCACTCCCCTGCCACGCACTGGCTTCCTCTCGCCCTCTTTGCTTAGGCTGCGGTTTTCTTTCTTCCTATCAAAGCTCAGTGGCCCTGAATCGGGAGAGTGTCCTGGGTGAAGCCTGACAAAGTAGGACCAAGCACTGAGAGGCGGGGACTGGGAGATCTGGTGGACAGAGTCTGGCTTTAGGATTACGCAGAACTAGGGTTGCCTCCTGTGTGACCTTACGCAAGATACTTAACTTCTCTGATCTTGGCGCTTTCACCACTGAAATGGATTTACTAATGCGTATTTTAGCCCCGGCTGGTGGGCTCAGTGGTTAGAGCATTGGCCTGAGCACCTAAGGGTCTCAGGTTTGATTCCCAGTCAAGGGCACGTGCCTGGGTTATGGGTTTGCTCCCCACCCCCATGGGCAGGGCACATGCAGGAGGCAACCAGTTGGCGTGTCTCTCACATCGATGTTTCTCTCTGTCTCTCCCCAGCCCCTCCCCTTGCACTCTCTCTGAAGAGCAATGGAAAGAATATCCTCTGGTAAGGATTAGAAAATATAATAATAATAACAATAGTGCGTATTTCAGATGAAATACAATGATACGTATTAAGGGCACAGCAGTCAGTCTTCATGAGCCCCCAGTTCCATGTTGCGATGATCATCCCCAAAGGTTGACTCCAAAGGGATTAACGACAACAGTGACGCTCTCAGTGACGGCACCGTCCGAGGTGCTGTGGCAATGCTCACGTCCCACCTCCCGGGTCGCTGCTGCTTTCCCCCGAGCGAGGCACAGAAGCAGAGTTTCTAAGGAGAGAGATGGGTGGGGATGCCCCTTTATCCAATTTCATTTTGCGTCGGGCTCACTGAGGCGCAGGCAGGCGGGGACACACAGGATGTGAGTGGAAGGAGGGGGAGGAAGCGGGACGGAATGACAGGGGCAGAGCCGGGCGCAGGGCGCAGGCTGGGCCGCAGGGGCCCTGGTGCGGCGCAGGGCCTGCTCCCGGGTGGGGGTGCCTGCAGGCTGCGTGTCTCGGGAAAGCCTCCGCAGGAGCTCGCAGGGCCCCCACAACGCCCTCCCCAGAGTCAGAGAACTGGAGTTGGAGCCGAGATTCTCTGGGGCAATTAGCATCTCGTCTTTGGAGCTCAGTTTTGTCTTCTGGAGCGAGTAGGGCTCCCTCTCTGCTCCCAGGGCCGGCTGAGAACCAGAGGAGGTCGCGGATAAGGGGCGGGTGTGCCGCAGGGGCCCAGCCTCGCCGGCTCGCCCGGAGCCTCCTCTCCCTGCCCCTCACCCGCCTTCCCAAGGGGGGCTCTGTCCCGGGCGCCCGCGCCCCAGCAGTCACGTCTGTGCCACACACACACGTGGTGGCTCTGCCAGCGAGGGCTCTGGTTACAAGCAACCGCAAGCCAGCCCCAGCTGCCTGGAGCGGGGGAAGGGGGAGACATCCACCCATGAAACTGAGAAGCCCTAGGGTAGTGCTGCCTGAGAGCCACCCCTCAGCTGTTTCCACCGGGTGTCACTTTATTCTCAGGCAGGCTGTCCCCACGTGGTAGCCAAGATCCAGGTCCGGAAGCCTTAGGCTTGTTCTCTCAGCAGAAGTCTCAGGATTGAGTCTTGTTGAATCAATGTTGGCCACATGTCTTGTCTGAATCAATCACTGTGGCCAGGATATTGGAATATTCTGTTTGACTAGAGATAAGTGATGTTTACCCCTCTGGAGCGCATTTTAAGATCATCTGCCTACACTCTACACGCGTTAAGGGGTGTGTGTGTGTGTGTGTGTGTGTGTGTGCACGTGGGTGGGAGAGAGAGAGAGAGAAACAGAGAGAAAGAGGGAGGGAGAGAGGGAGAGACAGAGGGGGGGAGAGAGAGACAGAGGGGGAGAGAGAGAGACAGAGGGGGGGAGAGAGAGACAGAGGGGGAGAGAGAGAGACAGAGGGGGAGAGGGAGAGACAGGGGGAGAGGGAGAGACAGAGGGGGGGAGAGAGACAGAGGGGGAGAGAGAGAGACAGAGGGGGAGAGAGAGAGAGGGGGAGAGGGAGAGACAGAGGGGGAGAGGGAGAGACAGAGGGGGAGAGAGAGACAGAGGGGGAGAGAGAGAGACAGAGGGGGAGAGAGAGAGACAGAGGGGGAGAGGGAGAGACAGAGGGGGAGAGAGAGAGACAGAGGGGGAGAGAGAGAGACAGAGGGGGAGAGAGAGACAGAGGGGGAGAGAGAGAGACAGAGGGGGAGAGAGAGAGACAGGAGGAGAGAGAGAGAGACAGAGGGGGAGAGAGAGAGACAGAGGGGGAGAGAGAGAGACAGAGGGGGAGAGAGAGAGACAGAGGGGGAGAGGGAGAGACAGAGGGGGAGAGGGAGAGACAGAGGGGGAGAGGGAGAGACAGAGGGGGAGAGAGAGAGACAGAGGGGGAGAGAGAGAGACAGGAGGAGAGAGAGAGACAGAGGGGGAGAGAGAGAGACAGAGGGGGAGAGGGAGAGACAGAGGGGGAGAGAGAGAGACAGAGGGGGAGAGAGAGAGACAGAGGGGGAGAGAGAGAGACAGAGGGGGAGAGGGAGAGACAGAGGGGGAGAGGGAGAGACAGAGGGGGAGAGGGAGAGACAGAGGGGGAGAGAGAGAGACAGAGGGGGGGAGAGAGAGACAGAGGGGGAGAGAGAGAGACAGGAGGAGAGAGAGAGACAGAGGGGGAGAGAGAGAGACAGAGGGGGAGAGGGAGAGACAGAGGGGGAGAGGGAGAGACAGAGGGGGAGAGGGAGAGACAGAGGGGGAGAGGGAGAGACAGAGGGGGGGAGAGAGACAGAGGGGGGGAGAGAGACAGAGGGGGAGAGAGAGAGACAGAGGGGGAGAGAGAGAGACAGAGGGGGAGAGAGAGAGACAGAGGGGGAGAGAGAGAGACAGAGGGGGGGAGAGAGACAGAGGGGGAGAGAGAGAGACAGAGGGGGAGAGAGAGAGACAGAGGGGGAGAGGGAGAGACAGAGGGGGGGAGAGAGACAGAGGGGGGGAGAGAGACAGAGGGGGGGAGAGAGACAGAGGGGGGGAGAGAGAGACAGAGGGGGAGAGGGAGAGACAGAGGGGGAGAGGGAGAGACAGAGGGGGAGAGAGAGAGACAGAGGGGGAGAGAGAGAGACAGAGGGGGAGAGAGAGAGACAGAGGGGGGAGAGAGACAGAGGGGGAGAGAGAGAGACAGAGGGGGAGAGGGAGAGACAGAGGGGGGGAGAGAGACAGAGGGGGAGAGAGAGAGACAGAGGGGGAGAGAGAGAGACAGAGGGGGAGAGGGAGAGACAGAGGGGGGGAGAGAGACAGAGGGGGGGAGAGAGACAGAGGGGGGGAGAGAGAGACAGAGGGGCAGAGGGAGAGACAGAGGGGGAGAGGGAGAGACAGAGGGGGAGAGAGAGAGACAGAGGGGGAGAGGGAGAGACAGAGGGGGAGAGGGAGAGACAGAGGGGGAGAGGGAGAGACAGAGGGGGGGAGAGAGACAGAGGGGGGGAGAGAGACAGAGGGGGGGAGAGAGACAGAGGGGGGGAGAGAGACAGAGGGGGGGAGAGAGAGACAGAGGGGGAGAGAGAGGGAAAGAGAAAAGAGAAAGGGGGAGAGAGAGAGAGGGAGAGAGATAATTCCTGTGAGGCTAGAAATTTGCTTGAAATAAAAATTTTAAAAGTTTTAATGACTCAAAATTCCCCAAAGCAAACTAAGCTTACTGGCTGCGTGAACCAAGCGGAGGCCCGGACTTCCCCGAGCGGGTGGGCTCTGCCCGAGGACCCGAGCTCCCCAGCGCTCGTCTGCTGCCCCCTCCTACTCCCCCTTCCTGCCCCGGGATCTCTGCCCCGGGATCTCTGCCCCTCTCCGCCCGCCTCTCTCCTCTTCAGGCCCCTGGGTCGGGGCAGGGGAGACGCTGCCAAGGCAGGTGCCCAGCTCACTTGGTTCCCAGGGGCTCCTCTCTCTCCGTGGGGGAGGCGAGACCTCCGTGGACACCCTGGCATCAGTGCCAGGGACAGGTCCTGGCTCTCAGCCACCCTCTGTCTGGATCCCAGTGTCTTGGACCAACTTTAAAAGGCCCCCCACTCATCACTTCTCCCAGTTACTGTCCCACTGTAGCAAGGTTTTCAAACCAGTTGTCCAGAACCGCCACCATGACTTTCACCTCTGCTCTCGCCTCAGCCCACAGAAGCCCATCCCACCGCTCCGCCGAAACAGCCCTGGGCAAGGCGACCAGCATGTTCGTGCCTCCAGGGCAGTGCCACCCAACCCCTGAAACACCACCGAAGCCCCGCTCCTCTTCCAAACACTGGTGTCCTGGCCACTGTCGCCCGTTACTCCCTTTGGCCTGAAGGCTCCAGGGCTCAGTCCTTGACTGTCTTCTCTACATAAGCGCATCTCCCTGACGCCCTGATATCTATGTGTTATGACCCCGAATAGCTAACTGGAACCTGGGATCCCGCCTGGAATTCAGGTTTGCATTTCTGAATACTTTATTTTCACGGCCACATAGATGTCTAACATTCACCCCCAGACTTACCTCTCTCGAGTCGTCTCACGTTAGCAAAGGGCATGGCTGTGCACCCACCAACCCAGCCAAGGAGCTGGTACCACCCAGGAGCCCCCCTTCCCTGCTGGCCGCGGGCACCGGCGCTCTGCCAAACACCCAACAGTGTGCAAGGGCTCTGAACGGAGTCCGGACAGAGCCCCTAGCAGTGCGCGGGTTTTATTTTCTGCTTGTGTTTTTTCCCCCAATTTTTAAAAACTGTGGTAAAGTACACGTAACATTTACCATCTTAACCATTTTAAATGTACTGTAGTTTTGGTTTGCATTTCCCTAAGGCCTCGTGACGCTGAGTGTCTTCCTTGTGCCGATGGGCCACTTGCATGTCCTCTGCGGGAAGTGTTTACTCAAATATTTTGCCCATTTTTGAACTGAGCTGTTTCATTGTTCGGTTTCAGGAGTTCTCTAAATATTCTGAATATTAATCCCGTGTCAGATATAAGACTTGCAAATATTTCCTCCCATCCTGTGGGTGACCTTTTTACTCTGTGAATAGTGTTTCATGATGTACAAAATTTTTAAATTTTCATGAAATCCAATTTGTCCATTTTTTTCTTTTTTCATCTGTGCCTTTGGTATCATATCGAAGAAATCATTGCCAAATCCAAAGTCATGAAGAATTTCTCACTCTCTATTTGTAGTTCTATTGTTTCAGGTCTTACACTCATTGTGAGTTAATTTTTGCGTATGGTATTAGGTAAGGGTTAACTTTGTGTGTGGCTGCCCTGTGTCCCTGGGCCACTTGTTGAAAACAGTCTCCATCTCTGTCCCCTTCAGTCCAAGCTGGCAGCACTTCTGCTGAGACAGTCGACGAGCCTCACATCTCATCCTTTAGCAGGTGGTGGTTGAGCCACACCTCTGTCCCCTCCAGGGTGTGCTTGGTCAGTTTGGTAATATGGGTAGCTGAGAATTTCCTAAATCTCAAGTTCTAGTTACTTTTTGCTGAACAATTCTCTCTTCAATGTATTGCTTTCCTCTTGCATTTTACTATAAGCAGCAAGGAGACATCAGATCAGATGTTCAAAATTTTGCTTCCAGATCTGCTCAGCAAAACACCCAAGTTCACCACTCACAGGTCTCCAGCCTCTTCTCTCACCTGTCCGGCCCTCTCGCCGGGGCAGGCCCCAGCCTGAGCCGCCCCAGTGGGATGCTCTTTCACTCCCCCATCCTTCCTTTGGTTACTGTGTGGGGAGCGGCTGGCTCTGGAAAGAGCACAACTCGGCGTGGGCGAGTGGGACGCAGAGCCGGGCGCAGCATCCTGAGCGTCGGCTGGGCACCAAACCTGCCTCCAAACGGGAGGCAGACAGTCTCGCTCTGTCGTAAGGAAGAGGGAGCCCAAGCCTCAGAGGCGGCTGACACCGCACAGCCGGCTGGTCTACCTGAAAATCCCCCTTCTCCACGGGTACTGGCTGGTTTCCTTGTGTTTCTCACAGCAAAGCAGAGGATGCTTGCAGCCTCCACCCCACCCGATCATCCTGATGACCTGGACCAGTCGCTTCAAACCTCCATTATGCGCATCTTCCCCCTTCCTCCACCTTCGGACGCCTACCTGACCTGTGGGTACCATCCAAGCCCCCTCCTTCAGAAAGATGCCCAGAGTGCTGGCCTTTAATTTGCCTTCTGACTTGATATATTTTCTCACCCAGCTTCCCAACCTCACTGGCTTCACCACATGCCTGGCGGCCTTGCCCAGTCCCCTTGCAGAAGGCAAGCAGAGAGCAGCGCGTCGTGGACACCACAGGCCAGAGATGAAGGGGAAAAGCTGTTGGGATTTTGTGCATCAAGGTAACGGTGCCCGAGTAACAGAGCGCCCTCCAGTAGAGGGAAGATCCCTGGTCTTGGATGTGGGCATCAAACTGGTCCTGGGTGTGGGGATCAAACTGGGGAGCCTGTCTGCTTTGATGACCTAAATCCCACTCTGGCTCAGAGCCTGTCAGGAGCAGGGGAGCTCTGGGTGGGTTTACCCGGCTCTTTCCTCCATCCCCCATCATGAATCACTGGTCTAGAATCTCTTAGCAGCCACAGATGACGGAATTTTTCAATATCATGGATTCAAGGGCACTGATCCCAGTGATCATCTTCTGGCACAGAAGCTGGCTCATTTTTGGCCTCAGTGAACTAAAGAACAACAGGCCTTTCCAAGCTCTGGGGAGGCAAGGCTGACCCCCTAGGAACACATCTCCCTTATTGCTCTGGCCAGGGCGGCTCTGCCTGATGCCCCTGGGAGACCTCCAGGGGGCAGACCCAATGCACATCTGAGAGGCCTGCCATGAAGGAATTCACTCACTCATTCATTCACTCACTCATTCAATCACTCACTCATTCACTCACTCATTCAATCAATCCCTCATTCACTCCCTCATTCATTCACTCCCTCATTCATTCACTCCCTCATTCATTCACTCCCTCATTCACTCACTCATTCATTCAATCACTCACTCATTCACTCCCTCATTCACTCACTCATTCATTCACTCACTCACTCATTCACTCACTCATTCACTCACTCATTCATTCACTCACTCATTCATTCACTCATTTATTCACTGACTCACTTATTCATTCACTCACTCACTCACTCACTCACTCATTCACTCACTCATTCATTCACTCATTTATTCACTGACTCACTTATTCATTCACTCACTCACTCATTCACTCACTCATTCATTCAATCACTCACTCACTCACTCACTCATTCATTCAATCACTCACTCATTCACTCACTCATTTATTCACTGACTCACTTATTCATTCACTCACTCACTCATTCACTCACTCATTCATTCACTCACTCATTCATTCACTCACTCACTCATTCACTCACTCATTTATTCACTGACTCACTTATTCATTCACTCACTCACTCACTCATTCACTAACTTGCTCTGCTACTGTGCTAGACAGTGGGAATGCACAAAAAAAGACCTTCTTAATGCTTCATGGGACCTATTGATGTCTCATTTTGGGGGGACTATCTCCCATTCTGACAGGGGCTGGAAATTGCTTTGGTAGAAGTTCTATTTTTAATTACACTCCTGGGGTGAGGACCAGGGTGGTTAGCAGAGAGCCAAGCTCACACCCTACACTGGACATTAAGATTTCATGCACCTTCCTTATTTACACCTAAATGAGGTTTTTAATGGTTTAATTAGCAAAATATATCAGTTTGCTTCCTTACCTCTCAGAGGCAGCTTTGTTAGCCATTTTTAGTGTCTAATAAAAGATGAAAACCTTCATTTCTCCCAGCTAAGGAGGCCCACGACTGTCTTCCTTTTATTAGTGCAGGTTTGGGGTGTCTTCGGCCAACCATACTATCAGGTCACAGCAGTGACCTCTTACTTCTTGCTGAGTGTGTGTGGGGGACCACAGAGGAGAAAATCGAGGTTGAAGTAGCCCCATAACCTCAGCAAGGTCAGAGGAAGGCAGCAGAAATGGGGCTGGGTCTCGATCTCTCTGATTCCACCTCCATCAGATGGCAGGTGGAACCAGTTATCTTTGGGAGCCTTTGTCCCCTCCACCTCTGGGTCTTCACACTCATCCTTTCTGGACTGTTTCTCCCCTGTTCCTCCTCCTAGGACTTGGCAGGACTGCCCTCCTGTGCCGCAGAAATGCCCCAACCAGCCTGAGTGTTTTCTGCAACTCATGGCAAGTTTCAGAGTCGTCCAGGCCAACTCCAGATTGAGGGTGGCCGGAGGGAAGTAGCTATAGCAACCGCTGCCGGCAAGGACAGGTGCAATTTAACCTTAATTAATGGTCTCTCTACGCACAATTATAATTTCGTATAAGAAGCCAAAAGTGGCAAAAAACCTGTATTAAGATTCCTAGTGGGTTGACAGTAATTACCAAATAATCATTATGGGAACAAATGGGGCTGGTCATTAGGGTTTTATTATTTTTTTACAAAAATTTTTTGGAATGAGAGTCAAGGTCTCACATGCATCAGTAAAGCCCTGAGAGCCACAGATCCACTGGGCATTGAAGCAGGGACTCTGGAGACCCACTGAGTCTAACCCCTGCCCCAGGACAGATCAGTGCCCCCAAGCAAGACTTAAAGACACTCACCAAGGCTCTGCTTGCCCAGCCCCAGTGCTGGGAGCCTCCTACCTTGAGTTATAGGTTAATCCATATTTCTAGGGGGCTCCTTGGTGTTACAGGCATGGGCTCTGGAGTCAGACTCTGGGTTCCACTCCTGGACCTACCTGTAAGCTTGAGCTTCTCCCAGAATCTCTCGGTGCTTCAGGTTGATATGAAGCCCACCCGCCGTCCTGGCTGGACCAGGCTGTTGTGCCCTCAGGTGTCCCGTGGAGTGAACCAGTCGCACCTCCTCAGTCCCGTCCGTGCCTTTACGTGTGTCTGAGCCTTTCCCCACTATGAGCCCCATACCCGGGCCCAAGGACTGACATCAGTCGAGTTTTGCCAAACGAGCCCGCACAGGCTCCGGGGGGCTTCTGGACAAAAAGGCATTTCGGGTGCTCTCTTCCCAAGTACGAGCCAAGCAGATGAAGTGAGTAAGGACCAGGTTCGGGCCCGGGGTGCGGCAGGGGGAGGCCTTCCCATGCTTGAGGTTGAATCGGGACTTCTCCCTCCAGGTGGCCACAAACGCACCGGCCTGTGGGTCCAGGCGGGTGTGCAGGTGAAGTGGGCCAGGTGGGGACCAGGGCAAAGCCAGCGTGTGCGCCCACCAGTGAGTGCTCAGCACTTCAGTCTCAGCCGCTCTTTGTGTGAACCCGGAGTACCAGACCTTCCCCTCTGTCTAAAGAAGCCAAAATCTAGATGTTCATAAGAAATCTCCTGCCTTGTGAATAATAATTTCAAATTTTGCCAACGCCCTCACGGGGGCCAGCAAAGCAAAGCGCGGCTGACTGCAGCGCTCTGCCACCGGGGTGGGGGTGTGGTGAGGCAGGTCAAGCTGTAACCCCTCAGAGAATCCCGCCGCCACCCAGCTGCAAGTCACCCGGCTGGCCCACCTGGAGACCTCTCTCATGGCTCCCTGTGCGGGGGGATCAGGTGGCCCCACCTCACCCAGAACAGCCAGATAGATTAATAAAGATTCCAACCCTGCCGATCTGTCATCTTCTGGCACCGAATTACGTACATATCTCAGTATCATTACAGAGCTTTTGGGTTAATTGCAAATCAGGGAGTTAAGATTATTAATGCGAGCGGAAGCTTATGAGGTTGGGGGGGTGGGGCAGACCCAGCGGCTTTTGTCCGGGCCTGGCTGGAGGATCGGCGCTTGCTGGCCTCCCGCGCTCTCCCGCGCTCTCCCGCGCTCTCCCGCTTCCCTGATGTTCCCCAGCTCCCCCGGCGGCTTGTGCACGTGCCTTTGAACCATCTCCCAGGAACTCTTTGTAGCAGGAGCATTAAAAGCAAATGTGCTCATTACACCTGATGGCGTACAATCCATGCAGAGGAAATTAGTAACGATTAGGGTGTCATTAGAGGGAGATGTCTCTCTTCACCCAAAATATTGACGGCAAAAGACCCAGCAGTGCAGATAACAAATGGATGAGACTTAGACGCACAAAGTACTGTGGCGCTGATCAATGTCGTCGGGAATCCACCCAGACAGCTCCCAAACACAACAGTGAGCAGCTGTTCCAGGTCTTTTCAGCTGTTGCAAAAAAGTATTTGGATGTCCTGATACATTCTTTCCATCCAGTGATTTCCCAAACTCCCTAGGACATGACAGTCGAGTAGAATACCTGAGTGATACATTTTAATTTTTCCAAGGTCGCAAACTGCTGGCCTAAGCTGCCTTTAAATACAATTTGTTTAGGCTGCATAATGCTTCTGAAAAAACTCAGAATAGATTGCCTATGTGTAGAAACATCCAGATTTCTAGCTTCTGTGGAGCTACTGGGCCCACCTGTGGAGAGCACTGGGCCCATCTCTCTGCAAGGCAGTTGAGTATTAACTGCCCCATTCAATGCACCTGCAGTTTACCACAGTCTCCACCACTCCCTATTGTGCCTCCAAGACTATGACGAGTAGAGTTCCCAATTATTGTAGCAATCACATCACCTGGCCCTCCACCTTAGTGAATGCCTGACTGCGCATTTGAGTCTGAAGTGCATGCTTGGCTTATCCTTTACCTTAAGATGATCAGCCTGGGTTGTGTTCCCCGTTTCCTCAAAAGCCTTAGGGCCTCTCCCCCCATCACACACCACCACCATCGCCACCATCACCAAGTACTGGTAGGACGAAGGCCACGTGCCCTTTTAAGCCCTCTGTGACCCAATGAACTGCTCCATCCTTCAGGGCCACTCCTCTCCATCCTGCGCCCCCTCCCACTCCTGTTACCCACCGGCCTCTCTGCAGGCCCCCCTCCCCACTGCCCTGTGAACGTCCCGGGAGGCGCCCGCCCGCCACGGCTGCTGCCCCTCGGGCCCACGCGGCTTTCTTTGCCGCGAGTGCTCCATGGAGCTCCACCGAATGGGCTCACTTGGCACTGAGCGGGTTTATTTTTCCTCACGCAGCGTGTGATTCCTAGTGGGGTCCCCAGATTTACTGCTGCTCCAGAAGAACCCTAGTCCTCACCAAGGGCTTTGATTAGGCCGGACTGTCCTGCCAGGGCCACCAGCCATCGGAGGTTAAGGCCTCTCACTTCTCGCTCTAAGCCGGCCGTTTGCTCTCAGACGGCCTCTTCCCAGGCTCCCTGCACTGCTGAGGTGTGGCCCGTCCTCGCAGAGTAATCGCTTTAACACAAGATTCACTTACTATGTGGTCAGAATAACTGATGAGAAGCGAACAGGTCTGGCTTAGATAAATCCCTCGGGATGTCTTGAGCAACCACTACGCTGGAAGTGGCCGGGCGATTTCCGCCAGGGGCTCCTGCGCGGTCCCGCGTGCCCGCATCCCGGGGGAGCGCACAATCAGCTTTCACAAGCGACACGCTCCCGTGTCTGAGCGCCCGGGCCAGGAAGCAGAGCTGGACGGCAGCCCGGGTCTCCCCCAGGCCCGGAGAGAGCCCGGTCCCAAGGCCTGCCGCCAAGGAAAGGCCTTCCCGTTTGTGCTTCACAGAACCGGAATCCTGGGCTGGCCCCCTGCGCTTCTTTCACGCAATACTATGTATAAAATTCATCCATATTTTTGTGTGTAATCATACTATCCATTCTCAATTTTTCATAGCAGCAATATTCAACCTTTTTTTTTCTTTCATCTCTGGCACATAAACTAATTACTAGAATTCTGCGGCACTCCAAAAAATATACTATATTTTTTTGCCGATCGGACAAAAATAGGTATAATTTGGATTGATTTACAAAGAAAATAATAATAGTAATTACCTACCCTTATTGCTCCAAAGTGAGTTTTTTAAAAATTAGGTGCCTATACTTGTATATAAGGATTTCTGGTACCAAGAATTAACCAATCTGCCCTGGCTGGTGTTTCTCAGTGGTTAGAGCATCGACCAGCAGACTGAAGGGTCTCAGGTTCGATTCTGGTCAAGGGCACGTACCTGGGTTGCAGGCTCGATCCCTGCCCCGGTCTGGGCGGCCTGCAGGAGTCCACCGATCGATGTGTCTCTCTCACATCGATGTTTCTCTCTCTCTCCCTCTCTCCCTTCCACTCTCTGAAAAGCAATGGAAAGAATATCCTCTGGTAAGGATTAAAAAAAAAGAATTAACCACTCAGATGCAACTTTATTAAGCAACATGACCGATAAGATGCAACTCTTCTGCATGACCTACATACTGAAGGTTCAAGACAGGGCATCCACACCAGAGGGCTACTGTTGTGTTGGCTGTTGTCGGTTTTTTATTTGACAATCTAAGGGAAAGAGGTCAGTGGCCCTGACTGAATAGTCAGATGCTGCATGTTTTAAAAATTCTCGAGGCACCCCCATTCAGAATCGCTGCGTTATAGCAGCAAGCGGCTGTGTGACTAGGCCACGGTTTACTTACCTGTTCCGCTGCTGATGAACACTGGGCTGTTGGCTGTATGGACGTTCCAGTCCATGACTCATGGTAAACACACACCTGCGTTTCTGCAGGACGTCACTCGCAGCGAAACCGCTGGGTCGTGGATTAGTGCATATTCAGCTTCGTACCTACTGCCAGAAAGTTTTCCAAAGTGGTGGCTGCTCATTAATTGCTTTGATATATTGCTTCCTTAACTAATCTACTCAGTGCTCACTGGACACCTGCTTTGGGCAAGACATTGTGCCAAGTGCCGGGGAAAGAACTCTGCGTGACACTCACCTGTTCCAACTGGCAGTGGGTCTTTGTTGCCCATGGAATAAACTCTACATGCCCTAGCTTGGCACTCAAGACCCCTGCCAACCTAGAGTGAATTGATCTCCAGGCCAGAGGTGTGAAGCTCATGCCTCCCAGGGTGAGGTGGGGAAAACGAATGGCTGCAGAGAGCTGGGTGTGGAATGTGGGGACCGGAGCTCGCCTGCCGGTCTCCTTGGGGCAGCAGTCGTGGATGTCAGCGGAAGACTGGTGGAGGGAATGAGGCCCTGCCATGCCACATCTAATGCTTTAAGAGAAGCTGGGATCTGGGCCTGATGTAAAACTCCTAATTTTTGAAAGTTGAAAACTATTTTTAAAATTAAAATATTACACTAATCAAACAAAACACAGGTGAAAGCAGGTTTGGGGCACAGATTGCCAATTTGCAAAGTAGGCACCAAACGTTGTTCTAGAACTTTCCCTCTCAACTCAATGTCCCCCTGCTCATGCCCTTTTCAATCCCAGGCCAAAAGTCTGGGCCCTTCTCTTTCACATCCCTAAACGGGCCTGCTTGCCACTGCTCTTGGAGGTCCTTTACCCTCTGCTTAGCTGGCAATTGCCTCCTGTCCCTTGAGGCCCAGTTCGAATGCCACTGTCTGCCTGACATCCTCCCCCCCCGTAAACTTCAGAATTCCCCATCATGTCCCTCTCCCAGCGCTCGTCTCACCGTTCGCAGTCCCGGATCACTGCCTGTTTTCCTCACTTGCTCCTCCAGAGCCGAGACCCAAGAGCTCGCTTCCCTTTGTACCTCCAGCACCTGGTTCACAGGAGGGGCCCATAAATGTTTACTGAGTGAACCGATGGTCTCCCGAGCATCGTTCCCTTTCCCCCAGCTCAGTCCCTGGCTTTGATTTGGAGCTGCACCCCTCCCCGTACTGTGGGGGTAGAAGCCAGGCCAAAGACAACCAAGGCCCCAGTGTGGGGTAAACCCCGGGGCTCCTGTGACAGCTTCAAGTCAAGACGATGCATGGTTGGAGCACCTGGCCTCTATCTTGCTACCAGGTAAAGCCTGAGATTGGGGCCAACTCGGAGAAGAGGAGAGCTGAGAGTGGGAGAGGCTGGGTCCCGGCAATGTCACGGGGCACCTGAACCCTCCGGGCCTGGAGTCAGGGCTGCCCAGCTCTTTCAATTCCATGAGTCATTCACTTCTCCTTTTTGCTTAAACTGGAGATGAGTTTCTGCCACTGACAAAGAAGGTAAAAGACGTCACTAAAATATAAAGTCCAGTGTAGGAATCTCATCAAATATTTATGTGAAAAGATGTTTATATACAGAGGAGCTAGAAATACCATTCACGGGGAAGATTACAATCACCGTGGTTGATGAGAGGGAACCAGGAAAGGAGGGGAGACGGTGGCATATACAGTTGTGGAAACGAATGTTGGGTGAAGCAAGGATGGATGGGAGGGAGTAAGAGATGGGTGTGGGTGGAGTAGGCTCAGGAGACTTCATGGGGAAGTGGGATTTTATTCATTTATTCACATACATGACATGTCCCAAGCAACATGCTAATATTGAACAATGCAAAGTTTTGCCTTTGTGGAGCTTATGTTTTAGTGAGGGGAGATGAATCGAAAACAAATAACCAGACAGATAAATGAATTGCCAAGTTGTAAAACTACTAAGAGAAAAATAAACAAGGAATCATTTGTGTAAAGAGCCTAGGGAGACTTCTTGGAAAAAGTGGCATTTAAACTGATAATGCCTCTTATGACAAGGGCCAAGCCATGTGAAGAGCAAATCTAAGGGGCCTCCAGGCAGGGAAAGAGCATGTGCTGAAACCCTGGTGCGGGGATGAGCTTGGCCTGTTTAAGGAAACCAAGGGCCAGTGGGGCTGGCTGGTCAGTGAGGGAGAGAGTCCTCCACACTGTGGATGGAGAGTCAGGCAGGGCCTAGGTCATGTGGAGCCTGGTAAGTAGTTTAGATTTTATTCCATGAGCAATAGGAAGGCACTGGCAGATCTTAGGGAGAAAAATGGCCTGATCTGGTTTGTGATTTTAGGTCACTCTGGCAGCTGTGGGGAGAACAGGCTATAGGGAGCAAGAGCAGGTGCCTGGCCGTGGCTTCTGGGCGAACGGATGGCCGTCCCGAAGCAGGTGTCAGGAATGGAAAGAAGTACACATATTTGGAATCTCTTTGGGAGAACTGAGGGCAAAGAGCAGAAGCAAGGATGTCTCCTGGGTCCTGGCTCCAGTATCTGGTAGATGATGGTATCATTTGCTGATATGGGGAGGACATGACCAGAGGGCTTGACAAGTGTGCTTAGCAGCAGGGGCACCATGAGTTCAGATTGAAGATTTGACATGGGCCTTGATAAGAATAAAGAAAAAATGGAGAGATTAAAGATGGCAGAGGACTGAGTGGAAGCTACACTGACACTCTCCTGGTACCAAACTGGAATTACAACTAAAATATAGAAAAACCATCCTGAATAATCAACTGCAACTGCAGACAAGCTGGAGAGCACTCTCATGACCAAGGAGGAAAAGTGGAGACCACTAGAGACTGGTAGGAAGTGTGAAGGCACAAGAGGGCTGGCTGGGTTCCCATAGGCAGCAGCTGAAGGTCCAGAGGGATATCTCATCTGTAGGGGGTTCCCACTGAGGACTCTGGAGCTTAAACCCCAGATTGGCTCCCCAGCCCAGAGCACCAAAACTGAGAGAGGCACCCACATAACATCTGGCTGTGAAAAGCAGCCGGGTTTCTGTTTGCCAGGGTGAGATGACTGGAAATGCAGGAACCTTCTTAAAGGGCCAATGCAGAAAGTTTTTTGTGTTACCACTCACCTTGGGCTCTGGCAGAGGGAAGGCAGAGTGGACTGGAGCTATGTGAGGAGAACCTAGGGTTGTGGGCTCTGGAGACAGCTCAGAGGGCACCCCTCTGGATTCCTGTGCTGAGTCATTCCCCCATACTGCAGAGGACATCTTTCTCAGGCAGACAATTTTCTGCTTTTGTGGGCTGGGGGAGGGGGGCATGAATTGCCCCACCCTGCTGGAAAACCTCTCACCCTACCCAGAGGAGCTTCTACAGCCTGAGGCTCATTAGGAGAATCAGATTAATCAGCCATCAGGCAGAGGCAGACCTCAGAGTGCTTTAAGTCTTTGCCTGATCTGCTTCTGGGCCCAGGCCTTGGAAAAGCAGACTTTGGTGAGCATCTTGGCTCTGTCTAAACACAACAAGCCCCAACAGAGGAGACCTCAGGCTGAGGGTTGTTGATAGCTCCAAATAGGGTACTCAGGGCCAGTCACAAACTGCGTCTAACATTGGCCTGCACCAGAGACCATCCAAAAAGACTGAGAGTCCTAGTAGGCCTAACTGATACATAGAAACAAACCCAAACAGGCAGCCAAAATGGGGAGACAAAAAAATAAGCCCCAAATGAAAGAACAAGAGAAGTTTCCAGTAAAGGAGCTAAATGAAATGGAGATAAGCAATCTATCAGATATAGAGTTCAGAATACTGATTGTAAGGATGCTCAACAGCATCAAAAAAGATATGGAAACTATGAAGGAAGTTAAGAATGACATAGCAGAAATAAAGAATACATTGGAAGGAATAAACAGCAGATTAAAGGAAGCCTAGGATCAGATCAGCAAATCAGAAGACAGGGTAGAAAAGAATCAATCAGAGAACCAAAAAGAAAAAAACAATTAAAAAATAAGAGGACAGTCTAAGGGAGTTGTGGGACAACATAAAACGTAACAATATTCGCATCATAGGAGTGCCAGAAGGGGTAGAAAGTAAGCAAGGGTTGGAGAACCTGTTTGAAGAAATAATGGCAGAAAACTTCCCTAACCTGGCCGAAGAAAAAGTCACACAAGTTAAGGAGGCACAGAGAGTCCCAAGCAAAAAGAATCCAAAGAGGCCCATGCCCAGACACATCATAATTAAAATGCCAAAAATTCAAGACAAAAAGAATATTAAAGGCAGCAAGAGAAAAGCAATCTGTTACCTACAAAGGTGCTCCCATAAGGCTGTCAGCTGACTTCTCATCAGAAACTCTACAGGCCAGAAGGGAATGGCATGAAATATCCAAGGTAATGAAAAGCAAGGAACTGAAACCAAGACTACTCTATCCAGCAAGGCTATCATTCAAGATAGATGGTGAAATAAAGAGCTTCCCAGACAAAAAATGTCTAAAGGAGTTTATCATCACCAAACCAGCATTGCAGGAAATGTTAAAGGAACTGCTGTAATTAGAAGTAGAAATAGAGAGAAAGAGAAACATAAGCATAAAGAATTAAAATGGCAACAGAGATGTATCTATCAATAATAATCTTAAATGTAAGTAGATTAAATGCTTCAATAAAAAGACATAAGGTGGCTGAATGGATAAGAAAACATGACCCAAATATATGCTGTCTATAAGAAACACACCTCAGAACAAAAGACTCACACAGGATGAGAGTGAAGGGATGGAAAAAAATTTTCCATGCAGATGGAAATAAAAAAAACAACTGAGGTAGCAATACTCATATCAGACAAAATAGACTTCAAAATACTATAACGAGAGACAAGAAAGGTCACTACATAATACTAATGGGATCCATCCAACAAGAGGCTATAACTCTGATAAACATATATGCATCCAATATAGGAGCACCTAAATTTATTTTTTAAATTTTTGGAGGACTTTAAGGGAGAGGGGAACAGCAAGAAAGTCATTCTAGGGCACTTTAACTCCCCACTGACTTCACTAGATAGGTCTTCCAGACAAAAAAATCAACAAGGAAACAGTGACCCTAAATGACACACTAGATCAGATGCATTTAATTGACATTTACAGAAATTCCACCCCAAAGCTGCAGAATATACATTCTTTTCAAGTGCCCATCAGTAGATGAGTGGATAAAAAAGCTGTGGGACATTTACACCATGGAAAACTATGCAGCTGTGAAGAAGAAGGATCTCTTACCCTTTGGGACAGCATGGAGGGACCTGGGGAGTATTATGCCAAATGAAATAAGCCAGGCAGAGAAAGACAAGTACCACATGATCTCACTCATATATGGAATATAATGAACAAAATAAACTGATGAACAAAATAGATCCAGAGACATAGAAGCATGGAGCAGACTAAGGGATCTCAGAGGGAAGGTTGGGGTGGGGGAGTGGGAGGGGAGAGATTAATCAAAGAACTTCTGTGTCTATAAGCATAACCCATGGACACACACATTTTTATGGGGAAGGTCTGGGGGGGGTGGATGTGGGGTGGAGGGGATCAATGGGGGGAAAAGGGGGACATCTGTAATATTTTCAACAATAAAGATAAATTTTAAAAAAGAAAGAAAAAATGAAGATGTTCAGGAGGGAAGAGGAGGTGGGTGGCACATGGTGGTGTGTGTTTGAGGTGGTTGGGCTAGGGGCTCCAATGGTTTCGATTATTCACGGGATTTAGACATGTGGCCTTTGCCCAACCAAGCAGGGGTTGGTTTGCACTAAGGAAACCACCAACACTTACACTTGGGGAGATTTGATCAGTAATTCTTTCCATGCCGTTAAACACAGCAGCCCAAGAGGGAGCGATGGCACAATTTAATAATGTGCAGCTTGCCACCGAGAGGCAGGCTGGCTAAAAGAGTGATTAACAGTCACATCTTGAGCCCGTGACTTGCTGCCAGTGGCCGTATGAGGAAGGAGGGAGACAGAAATTCCCATTTAACTATGACAAGGTCTCCACTTTTGTAATTAATGCCATACCAGGCAAGACCCATGGTGCACACAGCAAGATCCCCAAATTATTATAACCACCTCCTCACCCACAGCCTTTGCAAGGTCAGAAACCCTAAGTAGGCCAACTGTCCCATATCTTAGTTGGATATAGTAGGTGATGAGTAGAGACCAAAGGAGTCTGGTGACTCTAATTATAGCCTCACCTCAACCGGTAAGTTTCCCCCTTGGGACCTTTGACAAGTTTACAGCCTCTAAGCTGCATTCATCCGCCCATTATATCAGGAAATATTTATTGAGTGCCAACTACATACCAGGAAACGTGAAGGCACAGGGGACGTGGTGGGAATCATAACACGTGTGGTCTCTGCTCTCGTGGAGCTTACGAGAGTCTGGGGGATTAGTCTGGTGCCAACACCCCCGTCTGCTCAATGAGCTCAGGGGACCAGGTGATCTCCAAAGTCCTCTTTATGTGTAAACTTTCTAAAGTTAAAAGTAGGCATTAAAGTTATAAGCTACTCCTAAAGCTAGTCCTAAAATATCCAAAATTATCTTGAAAAAGAACAAAACTGGAACTTCTACTACCTGGGTTCAAGACCTAGTGAGAGCTGCGTGATACAGCGCGGTGTTGGCATAATGCCCGGCCCAGGGGCCCCGGAAGGCAACGCAGCAACCGAATGGGGAGACGAAATCCTTCCCACGCACTGCGCCGGGACCTCTAGACTCACATTAGTAACCAAATTCTTAGCTCGTGTCACACACAAGAATTAATCAAGATGTCCTTAGATGTACACACAAGAGCTAAAATTATAAAGGTTTGTAGAGAAGTAGGCACAGATAAACAGGCCACACAAAGCTATTTTAATGAAAGAAAAAAGATCTTTAGAATTTATCAAAATTAAAACTTCTCTTCATCAAAAGGTAAACTTAGGAGAATGAAAAAACAAGCTACAGATAAGAAAATGTTGTCAAAACATGGATCTGTAGACAGACTGCAGTCAGGATATACAAATAACTCCTATTGTTCAATAATAAAAAGACAACGACCTAATTAAAAATGAACAAAATATTTGCATAGACACATCACAAAAGGAGATGTATAAATATCCCATGAACACATGAAAAGTGGCATCGTTAGTTGTCAGGGAAATGCAAATCAAAGCCATAATGGGGTATCGCTTCATGTGTATCAGAACAGCTAAAATTAAAGACACTGACAACATCAACTATTGGTAAGGTTGCTGAGCAATTGAACCCTCAGGTACTGTTGGGCATATAAAATGGTCAAATCCATTTTTGAAGGTCTCACAGTTTCTTATGCAACTGAACATAACACCCAGTGCCCAGCGATCTCACTTCTAAGTATCGTCCACAGTAAAGGACAATGTAGGCCCACAAAAAGGCCCGCACGTGACCGCCCCCGGAGCGTTACGGCAGCCACAGCGGGGCAATCCCCGGCGAGCGGCTGAGCGAGCGGGCAGGTCCACCCAGCGCTGCATCGCTCCGCAGCAAGAAGAGCGAAGCACCCACACAGGCACCAGCGGCGGCTCCCCAGGGTGACGGCGTCGGGGGCTCCCCTAAGGGCACGCGGGCGCTCTAATTGTACCCGTGAAATTCCAGAGCAGGCGAAACTAGCCGGCAGTGGGGCAATCGGAGCAGCGGTCGCCCGTGGGAAGTGGGAGTAAGGGTTTACCGGGAGGATCCGGGGCACCGCCTCCTGGGGGCTGACGGCGCCTGGAAGGGGCTTGGGTTAGGCCGAGGTTAAAACCCGTGGAATGGACTAAAGGTTTGTGTATTTCACTTGTATGTGAATTTTACATGAAAACAAGGAGACTGTAAGCAAATGCGGAATTTTAATTAATGAAATCCATGCTGAACTATTTAGGGGGAAATATATGATGTCTTCAATTTGCTTTGACATGTCCTCCAAATAAGATGGATTCATGGGTAGAGAGGTGAGCAGTAAAGCACGCGTAGTAAAATGTTAATGGCAGACTCTAGGTACCTGGGTTCATTGTAAAATTCCCTTAACTTTACTGTACGTTTGAATATTTTTATCATAAAATGTTGGCAGTAAAAGAACTATAAAACAGTTTTGGAAAAGAGAAAATTCCAGAGCCGTTATTGACCTTCTGGGTGACCTTGTCTCCAAGTCTCCCAGGAGCGTGGGAAGGACACGCGGCCTCCCTATGGGAATGAGGGCCTTGCAGACCCTCGGGGCTCTGGTCGCCGACGGGCTGCAAGCATCCGGCCTTGCTGACTGCCCACCCCACCCTGCGCCCCAGTCCTCCCCTCCTCCACGAACAGCTTTGACGACCACATAAAATAACCAAACAACAGACGCAGACGGCACTTTACAGAACAGATCTTAAAAACTCCCCGATTACATATTTACTCCAAACCCGTCAGAAAGTAGATGGCTGCGGGTCTGTAATGAGGGCTGTTTGAAAGTCAAGTGCTCAGCAAATTTGCCCGGCGGGCACTCAGGGATTCCAGCCTCAGAACTGCCAAGTGTAGCAATGCTCACGTCAGGAGAATTCTCTTCTGCCCGCTGCACCCACCCCCTGCAAACCACCCTGGGCACCCACACGCCTGGGTGCTGTGGTCTCCGTGCTCTCCTCGGAACCCAAGTGTCCTGGAGACCCCGTGTCATGGACCACAGGCCTCCTTGAGCCGAGCCCCCAAAGGTGAGGGGGTACAGGGACAAACAAACGCGGGGGAAGGCAGGCGTGCAGATTGAAGGGGCTGCTCCAGTGAGCTTTTGTCAAAGGGAAGTGGCGTTCGTCCAAACCAACAAGGACCAAAGTCCTCTGCTGGCTGGACCAGCCCAAAGCAGGAGCCATAGTCTGTACCTTTCTCCCTCTGTGGTGAGGGGGCAAGCGCCTTCCGGTCTCTGAACCCCAGGACCCCCTTCTGCAAATGGGGGCATTTAGATTCACTCCATGGTTTCCCATCTTGGGACTGTGAAGGCTCAGGGAGGAACCTGAGACCCCACACATGCAGGCAGCACAGGCCACAAAGCAGGGAGAGCGTCGCTTGTGCCTGGAACCATGTCTACTTGGTGTGGTAGCCGGTACCTGCAGGACCGGCTACTGATCGGCAGGTATAGATGTTTTTTCTTTTTTAAAAAAAATTTCTGCCCTGGCTGGCGCGCTCAGTGGTTAGAACACTGGCCTGTGGACCGAAAGGTCGAGGGTTTGATTCCGGTCAAGGGCACCTACCTAGGCTGCAGGTTCAATCCCCAGCCCTGGTTGGGAGCGTGCGGAAGTCAACCAATGGATGAGTCTCTCTCATGTCAATGTTTCTCTCTCTCTACCTCTCCTTCCTCCCTCCCTTCCACTCTCTCTAAAAAAAAAAGAAAAAAAAATTCAAAATGGATTTCTCTCCTTGAAAAAATACTGTTAATGCCTACTGAACTGGGACATGACACTGGCTATATGCTAGACTTTGTTAAGCATGTTGACTCTATTACCTTATTAAATAACCTTCATTAATAAGCAATACTCCCATTTTACAGATGAGCAAGCCGAGGTTTGGAGAACTTGATCCCTGCCCAGGGCCTGGCAGCTGGTAGGGAACCGGGGGTGATCCCAGCCCCAGTCTGCATCCTTTCTGCTGGGCTGCATGGCCTCCAACTCCACTAACCTACCCGCCACCCTAACATAACCGCCGTTAGCACCTTGATAAAGACGTGTCAGACCTTTTTAGTTAAAGACATGTGTACTGTGCACATCTTTTATAAGTTAAAATGAGGATGAATTTGTTGGGAATAGATGCTGTTTGGTAAAATTGTCAGGTGAAGGAGGAAGAACGACAGAAGAGAAACCGGCCAGCGAATGAACTGAACCCCTCCAGTGGCCTAGATGGGCTGCACCCGGATCTGAGGGCCAGCCAGGGCGTCTGTTTGCTTTTTCTTTTTTTTAAAATAAATCTTTGTTGATTTCAGAGAGGGGAAGGGAGAGGGAGAGAGATAGAAACATCAATGATGAGAGTCACTGATCGGCTGCCTCCTGCACGCCCCCTGCTGGGGATCGAGCCCACAACCCGGGCATGTGCTCTGACTGGGAATCGAACCCCGATCTCCTGGATCCTAAGTTGATGCTCAACTGCTGAGCCACGCCGGCCGGGCCAGGAGGTCTGTTTTCAAACAAGAGTTGACCTTAATACTTCCCCAAGGACCTCTGGCTTATTTCTAGATTGTGTTCAGTAGCTCTGTAAATGGCCATCTCCACATTGTGCCAAGTCCAGTAAAAGAAACAAAACCAAACCCCGCTTCTCTCCGCGTGTCCTTAAATGCCAAGTTGAGCTCTGAGCAGTTTTACAGCCGTGATAAACCCTCCGCGTCGGGCTTACAACAGCGGCGGAGCTTCACGAGGCTGCACAAACACAGCCGCCATCGCAGAGCATCTCCTCAGATATCACATCGCATCAGAGCCATTAAATACACATTACAGGGATGCTTGAAGGCTCTTTGCCATAAGTGGCAGGTGTTATGAAAAATAACTGCAAATCCTCCTGAATTCCGTAAAGGTGTGTTCCGTAGCGCTCTCACATAAATCTTCAGCAGAGCCGGGCCCACCGAGCGTGATTAGAGGGAATCTCGAATCTATTATGCCGGCAGAGATAACGTAAGCAGGACTGGTAGCCTCAAAAATAAAATAAAAATAAAGCAAGAAAGTGAACACATCATGGATACGCGTGATTTCCTCTGGGTGGGTCTTCATTGGGGGAAGCCGGGCAAGTGTGCGCAACACACACACACACACACAGTGGAAGCAGAAGCTGCCATAACTCACTGAAATTTATGTAAATGAGCCTGCATTCCTTTACATGAAAAATTGGCAACATCTGCGCTCCATTTAAACAACCTGATTTAATGGAGTCACCGAGAGATAAAGAGCAGGCCGTGGGGAGGGGCCGAGGGTGAAATGACCTCATCCACCCTCCCCTTCGAGTATCTCGAAAAGCAAATAAAGTAAAATATAGGTTACAGGCAAACCAAACAGCGTGGAAAATATTGTCCCAGAGGACTCCAGCTTCCCAGGAAGCAGAGGTGTTTAAGGAGAGGGAGGAGAGCTGGCTGCAATAAACCCGGCTCAATAAAACTTAATTAACCCCCTGCGGCCTTGGTAAGGAAGCTCCTCAGCAGACAGGGCCTGGCACGAAGGGGTTAATCCAGCCTTCCTAGGGGAGGGAGTGCCAGACGTAAAGGTGCAAGTGACCCTGTGCGCGCACACACACCTGCACATACGTGCACACACGTATGCACACACACAACACACTTGGCCATGCATCACTCTTGCTAACATTGGGACCGTTGGTTAACCTTGAGCCCAGAGCCTCAGAGTCCCACCCTGTGAGGGCTGGAAGGTATTTCTGAATGACCTCAGCACACCCCTGCCCACTGCAAGGGGCTCCCAGCTCTGCTAGAGCCCTCTCAGTGCCAGGGGGCTCTCCCTCAGGCTAACCTGCCCCATCCCTGGTCAGTGGGACTGAGGAGGCCGCTCTCTCTCACACCTGCGCCCTCCGGACCGTTGGCCGCAGATCTGTTTCCCTGCAGTTCCTGAGCTTTCTTTTTCCAGGGGAACTGAGCACGAACCAAATCACATTCAGGAGAAATGCCCAAGCGCTCCTTTTTTGCCTGCTAGATGTTTGGCTAGATGTTCAGACACAAGCTCCCGCTCTTAAATAGATGTTAGGGGTTGACTAAAGTTTTCAGTCTCGTGAGAAAGAGAATTTATGTACGTCCACCAACGCATGAAATGTTAGGTAGAAAGTGCTGCTGGCTCCAGGAGCCAAGGGCTGGGGAAGCCTGACGGACAATCAGGGGAGGCTTCATGGGAGAGGTGGCGTTTGCTCTGTGGTCGGTGCCTCCCCAGGACTGGTCTGTGTAACTGTGGGGAGATGGTTGCTGGTTCGGGGGGCACACGGCTTCATGGGCTCTGCGATTCCTTTACAATTCTTCCTCTGATGCCCAGGAGAAAGTGCTGGCCTGCGTTCCCACACTAGGCTTCAGGCTCAGAGCCCCCAGCAGGGACAGCAGGCTACGCTTTCGCGTTTTCATTGTTCTGATATTGATGTTTAAAGCAAGTGGTATTAGTTTTCTGTTGATGGATGTGTTACAAAACTTCTTTCACAGCAAATTTCTAGGTTTTAGAATGGTGAACTGACAACCTCAGTGCCCTTTGTCAAATGACTGGATGAAGCAGGTGTGGTGCATACACACCGTGGAGTACTGCTCGGCCATAAAAGACCAGAGCCTGCGGCTATGACAACGGGGCAGATCTTGAGAGCAATGCTCAGGACTATGTGATTTCACTTATTCCGGGTATAAAACAGAAAACAAACGAACAAACAAAGCAAAGAAACAAACAGGAAACCAAGCTCACAAACACAGGAGGCAGAAGGGCAGTCACCCGAGGGGAGGAGCGGGGGGATGGCGAGGGTAACGGGCTCACATCCACGGCGACGGAGGAGACTAGCCTTCGGTGGGGCCACACAGGCAGCATGGGGGGATGTGTTACAGAATTACAAACCCGAAACCTGTACAGCGTTATTTATCCATGGTGCCAATACATTTAATTATTAAAAATGGTGAATTAGCCCTGGCTGGTTTGGCTCATTTGCTAGAGTGTTGGCCTGAGGACTGAGGGGTCCTGGGTTCGATTCCAGTCAAGGACACGTACCTCGGTTGCAGGCTTGATCCTTGCAACCAAGGTCGGGGTGTGCGAGGGAGGCAATCAATCGATGTCTCTCTCACATCGATGTTTCTCTCTCTCTCTCTCTCTCCTTTCCACTCTCTCTGAAAAGCAACGGAAAAATATCCTCAGCTGAGGATTTAAAAAGTGGTGAATTAAGGTGAAGAAAAATAGAAAGTAAATCATACAGGTATCGTGTGGCAGATCATGAGTCTGGGACCCACGTAACAAGTGTGGGAAACACACTGCGGCCCCGGGGAAGGTCGCCGGGAGCAGCCCGCCCCGCTCCTGGCCTGACGGCCCTGGAGGCGGCTGCAGGGAAGAGCCGGACTCTGCCTCTGGGCCCCGCCTTCCCCAGGCCGCCCTGTGCAGTCCCCGGGAATCTGCAGCTCCCGGATCAGCAGATCAAAGGTTTACGGCCAAGCTGCGGGAGGCGGAGGACACCCAGCCCACAGCAATAAAAGTGAGCTAATATCCTCCTGCAGCAGCAGGTTCCCTGAGCACAGCAGATCTGCAGGCCACAGCTTGCCTGGGCACCGTGGGGACAGAGGGTGGGCGGGGATCACCCTGTCCCCTCTGCCCGTCTCCAGGAGCCAGGGAACCATGGCAGCTGCCCTGGCAGGTTTGCTTCTTGGCCAAGGGCACGAAAGGAGGGCCACTGGTTACCCCGCCTCATTTCTGTCCCTGCCACCGATGCGCTCTGTGGTTCTGGGCCAGCCGCTTGCCTTCTCTGTGCCCAGTGTGCCATCTGCAGGGGCAAGTTTAAGGCAGTAATTAGCTGGAACACCGTGATCCAGTCATTGGGGAAAGAGCCATGCCAGCTTCTCCTGCAGCTTAAAAATGGAGAACTTCCAGAGGGCCAGAAAGAAGTGTTTCCTGACTGAGCCCACAGCCAGCTCCAGGCCAAGGCTCCCCTTTCTCGCTGGCCGCTCCCCTCCGCATTCTGGGTGACAGCTTGACTCTCAGACCCCGGGGGACTCCCTTCCTTTTGTTCTGCTGTTCAGCTTTTCAGCGCAGAAGTCCCAGCCTATCTTTCTTCTTCTGACTCATGCTGGACCCACTAAGGCTCTTTCCATTCCCGAGTTGTTCAAGGAGGTAGGGCAGGTCTCCTGCTGTCAGGCCCCCCCGAGCCCAACCACCAGGGCGTCAGAGGCTCCGGCTGTCACCAAGAGAGTGAGGTGAGGGGGAGTCCACAGAGGACCACCTGGTGCAAACTCTCATACCCCAACCCTTCATCTGATGCAACAGATAGACGTGCTCTGGACTCCTGTTCCATCCTGAATAATCGTACCCGAGGCTGCTTCCACCCAGCGCGTCCTGGGGAGTTCTGCAGCCATCTTTGTAGTAAAGAAAACTTTGCTTACGTAAATGAGTCAGTTTTGATCAAGCACAAAGACCCCAAGCAAACAGTGTTCTGTCCCTCCCCTAAGGTGACATTGTCCCATTGGCATTTCTTATAATAAGAAGGAATAGAAGTGCTCTGAGACTGTTCTGATTCTACCATCTGCCCCTTTGCCAGCAGCTCCTGGGGGGGGGGCAGCTGCTCCCTCTTTATGAACATGTCCCTTTCCAGGTAACTGTCTCTAACTAGATGGGAGATCTAGATCAAGTCACTGTTCCCGTCAGGGCCTCAGTTTCCTCACTTGTTGATAAAATCAGCAAAGCTCATAGCACATGTGTTAAAGTGACCAGAGAGGTTCTGTGTCCTTCGGGGCCCTGTTGACTGTCCCCAAGGCTCTGAAACATCATCACCTGAGACATGGTCACCCATGCTCAGGAAAGTGAGCTCTTGCTTCCAGGGGTTCTTAATGGTGAGGGGCTGACTCTCCCCGAGGCATTAGGTTAGCACCCCCTCCACCCCAAAGGGGCTTCTGGCTCAGCTCGGGGATTTGAGGATAATTTCCATGGAGCCATTCTCGAGAATCAGCCTCCCCTGTGCTTCCTTCACTTGGCCCCCCATGGGTGGAGCTGTCATCTTTGGACTTCTCTGAAGAACAGCCACTCAGTGGAGACAAGAGAGCAAGCAGAGTGGCGGCGACCACCCCTCCCCCCCGGCAAGCCTCTTCTCCGACCCAGGCGAGGTGCCCGAGTGCTCCCCCTGCCCAGCCGGAGGGTCCTGACTGCGTGCCCCACGTGCCCAGAAAATCGCAGCGGGCTCAGCACAGGATGTGGGGAGAGCAGGGGTAGGAGGAAAGGCAAAGGGTGCTGCCAGGGAGGAGGCATCTCACTCCCACGCCGCGAACTGGCCCCCGCGCCCCTGGCGGCACGAGGTCGGCCCGCACGCCCGCCTCGTGGTTTCCCGGGAGCACCAACGGAAGCAACGTGTGTGTACCTGCTTAGTGAACTGTTCGGTGCTGCACACACCGAAGGGATTTTGTTCTTCGTAAGAGTGGAAGAGACCGTGCCAACTGGGGTCCCCCAGCCCCAGAGCCCCACTGAAAAGATCCGTCTCAGTCAGTAACATGCCAGCTCACGGGGAACAGTGTGAACGCGAAAGCTAATAACCAGATCAAAACAACAGGCACGAGGAGGAAGGCCGGCCTGGAAAATGTGTTATGAGCTGATCCGGAAGGAGAGAAAAAATAAAGTCATTAGCTTAATTAAGGGGCAGGAGAGAATGATGAAACACGTCTCCTGCAAAACCAAATTAAGCATTTAGAAGATATTAAAAATGCATTTGAACCCACTGGTGATGCAGTTCTAATAACATTTTCTAGGGCTGTAGTCAGCTATCAAGTCAGTCTGAGATCAAGAAAAGCTACCGTGTCTCACAGCGACAGGTCCCGCCACCCGCAGACCTCCCGGCTGAATCTTCTGACTTCTTGTCCTATAATCTTCTAGCCACTCCCTCCCCAAAGGTCCCCTTAGGTCAGCGTGTCACACACACAAGCTTTCAGCTTTTGGCAAACCTGACTGGTATTTATGGATCCTCAAGATCTTGGTTTCTTTTAAATTTTGTTTTCCCATTTTGAAGAGAATCTGAAAGATCTAACATCACCATATTCTGGGTCATTAGGATAATCTCTCCATGGAATTCTTGTCATATGACTCAGTCGCGTCAGTGTGACGAAACCGAGTAGTTCTGCTGCTGGAAAGATGACCAACGATAGCAGGTAGCCGGCATTTATGGAACACGCACCAGGGCTGGGCACTTTTCCAAGCACATAAGGGACCTTAACTCATTCAATATTCACTTTTAGCAAATTCTCTTTCTATTTCCATCACTTTTACAGATGAGAGAGTTGGGGCATCACTATTTCCATTGTTGTCACCTTATTGTATACATTTTATAGGGAAGAAAACACTTTGTGAAGCTGCTAATGGGCATGGGGCTAGGGTATCCGTGATATACATTGTGCCTCTGATTTTGCAGTAGCTTAAAAAGAGAAAAGTGGAGGGACCGGATGGTAAAACGAACATGACCAGCTCAAAACACACAGGTGCCCCCAGACCAGCGCCATATTTGTATAATACACTATCAAACCATCAGTAAGTCCTGTATTCCCAGGAGATGCCCTGAGTCTGCCCGCCTCTGTTCACCCCATGTCGCCATCAAGGTCTGGACGTGGAAATCCAGAGGGAGACAGACCCTCCTGGGTGAGGTTCCTGGTGTGAGGGGCCTGGGAGAGCTCCACGGGACTTGACCTGGGCCTCAAAACCTGCTCTTAAGGAGAATTCAAGGCACACAAGTCACCTGAGCAAGGAGCGGGGAAGGAGGAGCACAGGCTGAGGGACAGGGAGCGGTCTGAGTCAAAACCTGCTCAAACCACTGAAGAAGCCAGAGGAGATGTGTGATCTCAAGAGGCGGAGAATCAGCCCGCAGGCAGGACTAAACCCTGACCCTCAGCTCCTGCGCTCGAATCCCCCCCTCTTGGCCTCGCCGCTCAGCCCCCGCCCACCCTCGTCCTCGGGCAGCCCTTGTGCCCAGGGTGGCCCTGGCAGCGCCAGGCTCCTGTCCCCCCGCTGAGCACCCGGCCTGCAGACTGTCTCTGCCAGTGGTTCCCACAGAACCTTCGGGATCTTACCTGAGTCAGCCGATGCCAGTCACATCTCCATTCCCGAACTGACACCCTGGGGCCCAGGAATGAAATATTCTTAGTGGTCGGGACCGAGCCGTGATCCCTTTTGAAACTGGCAGACGAGACGCCACATAAACCAGTGGGCCGAGCGTGAAGAAGGGGCTGTTCCTACAAAAGCAAACAGGTAATGTCACCAAGGAAAGGAAGATCGATTCTAGGAAGGCAAAAGCGATGTCTCTCCCTCAGCCACGATGCAGGGGACGGTTTAACATGTTTTAAACCCGTGGCCAGCCCAGAGAGTGTGTGCGCTTGTGCCCTGACGACCGAGGGGAATGCGGAGCCTAACCCCGGGGGGAGAGACACCGCCCCGCCCCGCCGAGGGGGTGCCTGCCCCAGACTCAGCAAACGAAGCCCAACTTAATTGCTTACGGACTTGGATGAACTCTACCTCTTTAGCCCTAGGAGAGGAAAAATTGCCTAGACAGCCTGCTTCCTCTCCTTGCACGCTGAGCCCCGGGAAGATCCTCACCGCCTCAGCAGTGAGCGCCCCGCTGCGAGGGCAGGCTGGTGGCCCTCGCCAGGCCAGGGCCAGGCGGAGCTGGAGCGAACGGGGCCGGTCACCAGGGCTCGCCGGGTGTGGGCAGGACCGCAGTTGAGAAGGTGGCATCAGGACTTTGGGGTCTCCACAGATTTAGTCACCTGAAGGGTTAGAGAACACTTTCCCCCAACCCTCAAAATTCTTGGCAGTGTTCTCTCCTACTTCTGGTGGTAATGAGAAAATACAATTTTTTTGCTCTATTGGCATTTGTGCTTTTTGTGCCCCGCCCCCAGCCATGATGGCAACTGCAGGATGTGAGGACCACCTAGAGCTGGTGGCAGTGTTCCAGGGCTGAGACCTAAGTGCTAGGTCTGGAGAAAGGCTTTCCTGTGCTGTTTGCGTGGTGGACAGGTGGACGCACACCTGTTCTTGGAGGAGCTCAGAATCCAGTAGGGGATCGAGGGAGGGAGGGAGGGAGGGAAGGAGGGAGGGAGGGAGGGAGGGAGGGAGGCAGGGAGGGAGGGAGGAAGGAGGAAAAGGGGGAGGGGGAGAGACACAGAGAGAAAGAGAGAATTTGAATTTGATGGTATCGTTTGAGCCCTGCCAAGTCTCTAAAATTGCATGAACTTGATCCAAAATTCTTTTAGTACTGAATCCAATTTGAATTAGGTTATTTATCATTTGCAATAAAATGACACCTAACTGACGAATGTAGTCATGAAACCGGTACCTAAACTCTGTGTGATGTCAAAACCCTGTGTCAACTACTCAGCAACACAGTTTAGAGAAGGGACACAGGCCAGCAAGCCTGATGGCGGCAGAGGCTCCCTAAGGAGACCGATCCTACAGTCCAGCCAGGGAGAGCCTGTAAGCGCAGCTCCCCAATCCGCCCACTTCTGAAAGTTCAGGCATCTTTGTTCACCGACCGCCTCACGGCCTAGGCTACTGTGGGTTCCTTCGTGGCTGACCCTCTCCACCAGCTCCTGAAGAACTTTCCTGCTTTGAGAACAAGCTCCTCTTCAGCTTCATGCTCAGCGAATTCCAGGTGCCCCAGTGGCTCAATCGGCTTCGTTCCTGATGCGTGTTTGAAAATGGCTCATTCGAAAGCGACTCTCGGTCTGCAGACCACCTTAAAATCATCAGCAACGCCACACCGGGTTGAGCCCGAGATTCTCTGTGGCGTGGGCACTGAGGGACATGGGGGCAGGGAAAATGCCCCCGCCCACCTATCCCCACCAGGATTTTAGAGACTTTGATCACTTTGTCCCTCAGCCTTTGTATTCCCAGAACAAAGTGCCCATTTTGATCTATCCTGGGACGGCATTCCTGCCCCCACCTCCTTGATCATTTCCGATGTCCTCCCCACTTCCTCCAGCTTCTTTATGTCTTTTAAAGATATGTCCAGAACTGCACACAATATTTCCAGAGATCAGAGAATCAGGCTTTTATCGCTACCCATTGATGTTTAAAAAATTTGATCATGATAGAATGAATCATTCTGAGGAATTTGTATTAGAATTGAAGCCCAAAGTCATTCATTCCCCCTCCACTCCTCTCACTGAGTGACTCCATAGGAAATTACGGAGATCCTACTGTTTGCCCAGGCTTGTGATAGTAGACCTTCTGGAATATCAAATAGGGTGAGAAAGTCTCCTCTTCCCTCCAGGAGTGTGAAACAGAGCTGGCCATGGAAGACCGACTTGTAAGAAGCCACCCACAATGACGTCTCCCCTAGAATTTTACATGAAACACAGAAGTGCTTTTCCACCTGTTGTTTCTTGTGAGTCTCACCCCAGTTGCATTTTGTAATGAGGGGCTGAGAGGCAGGAGCTGGGGATGCTCAGGATTCACATGCAAACCATCTGTTTCCAAGTTCATGAGCCTTAACCCTAGATGACTCCCCTTCCCAGTCACCAGAAGAGGCCTTGACGCTGACGTTCTGAGACACACGGTAAAGATCTAAACGCTGAAGAAAGTCACAGCCTGAAACAAATATGAGACTAGACAACCTCCAGGCTATGAGTACCCGAGGAGGGTAGGCTTTTGAGATAGAGCTCTCCCAGCTTAGGGTCTTTCTGGAATCTCATGAATGGATCTGGAACGGGCTGACCTTACCTTCCATGTCTACTCCGTCCCAGGAGACCACTATCTCTGCTGCATTGCCGCCATTGGCCATCTCCTCTTCGCCCAAATACAAAATCTTGATTCTGGTGGACACACCTCCCCTCTCCCATTCTCAGTGCAGATGTGAATGACTCCAGCCTCTGGGTCCACGAGTGGGCATGTGGTCTGAGCCTGGCTACTCTACTATCCTCTACTATCTCTATTCTTCTGAAATTGGTCCAGAGATAGGTACATGATTTATGGGCCAATCTGTGATAATAAGGGTCAGCCCTGTGGTTTCTGGAAAAGTTGGAAAAAGCAAGTTCTCTTTCTTCCTGGATTCTGAGTTGGTGCGAGGTAAGCAGGTGGCCGCTGGCGGCCCCCTTGTCACCATGTAGGAAGAGGCCGTCTGAGAACAGCCACACGGGAAAGCAGGGTGGAGAGGTGAGCTGGGTGGCTGGCGAAACGCACTGAGCGCCCCTACAGCCCTGGATTTTCACTTACAGGAGTTGATGTGCCTCTTTGGCATAACCCAGCTTGAGCTGTGTTTCTGCACTTTGCAACCAAGGACCTTGGCTAACATTCCCACCCGCATACAAAGGATGTCTTGGTGGCATGCGCCTCTTTCTCCCTCCCCTCTGTACCCCACAGCCTTGCCTTCCTTCGCAGTGACGCGTGGCTTTAGCATGTCTCTTTCAAGTTCACCGGCCTTGAGCTCCATGGGGACTGAGCGCAGCTGCTTTACTCACCTCTTAATCCCGGCCGCGTATCAGCTCCACACGGGCACCGGGGGTTACACCGCATCCCTCGTGCTGGCTGCCATGACTGCAAAACCCATTCTCCAGTGTCGGTACCTAATGTGGTCCTGGAAGTAATTTATTACTAAAAATAGTCAAACTGACCCAAGTACTAGAGTTTTGAATTACTTACCTTTTCATAACCGATGCCAGACTCAGGGTTATCCCTACACCGTCACCACTGTTACTAAACTCTCAGGTGCTTTCTCGAATGGGAATACGGGGTGGGGGGCATTACCAGTAACCAAATGACGCAGAGCCTTTCAGACCACGCGATGGCCTGTAGAGAGCGTCAGGGGCTGAGCTACGTTTTATATGCTGGGATCACTAATTAGTCCAGTGATTTGAAGGAGATTTTATCAAATGTGGGCATGCGGACTGCAGAATGTTTAATGTTAATTTTAAATGCTACTATTAAATTTTTTTAAATTTAGAAAAGTAAATTTAATTATTTTTGGCAGATAGTTTCAGGAATTTTAACACACGTGCAGATTTGAGTAACTACCGCCACAATTGTGACACAGAGCGATACCGGGAGGCCAACTGTCCTCCTGTGCTGCCCCGTGGTGGTCGCAGCCTGTCTCACTCTACATTCCGGGCACCCCTGGGCCATTCTCCGCCCCATGATTTTCCTCCCATAGAGGGTCATACAAGTGGAATCACACAGCAGGTCACCTTTGAGACTGGCTTTCCCCTCAGCATAATGTCCCTGAGATGCGTCCATGCTATCCTGTGCATCGACAGCTCATTCTTTTTTAAAATTTCGTTTATTGGGGTGACATTGGTAAATAAAGTTATATGGGTTTCAGGTGTGTGATCCTATCGCACATCGCCTGGGTATTGTACTGTGTGCTCAGCACCCCAAGTGAAGTCCCCTCCATCTCCATTTGTCCCCTTTACCCCCCCCCCCCGGTCAGCACCACGCGCTGTCCGCGTATAAGGCGTCCTTTCCTTTTCGCTTAGTCCGCGCGCCTGGCTCACCCACCTCCCTGCGGCCTCCCGTCTGTCCTCTGTGCCTCCGAGCAGCTCATGCCTTTCGCTCGCTGAGCAGTAACACGGTGGGAATTCCCGCAGTGTTCTCATCCTTTCAGCTGCTAATGGACATTTGGGTCGCTTTTAGTCTTCAGTTTTTATAAATTAACCTGCTATGAACATCAGTCCTTTTTACAGACACGTCTGCATTTCTCTCGGGTGAAATGCCTGAGAGCCGGCTGCCTGGGTCAGAGGAGGCCTGGCTCATTTTACGGGAAACTGTCCCCCTGAGTGGCGGGCCTGTGGCACCTCAGCCCAGCAGCAGCCCGAGAGGCCCAGGCGCTCCCTGTGCGAGCCCACTGCACCGCACCGCACCCACACGGCACCCACACAGCACTGCACCCCACTGCACGGCACCCCACCCCACCGCACCCCACCCCACCGCACCCCACCGCACCCCACCGCACCCCACCGCACCCCACCCCACCGCACCACACCTGCACCACACCGATGGAGTCAGCCGACTTGATGATGTCAGGATCTTCTCATGTGATTTTTGTCATTCACGTGTCTTTTTGATGAAGAATGTCTTCAAATCTCTTGTTTATTTTATTGAATTATTTCCTTATTGTTGAGTTTTAATGGTTCTTTATATATTCTGGATGTAAGTCCTTTGTTGAGTATGTGACTTGCAAATATTTTCTCTCAACCGTGGCTTAAGTTTTTATTCTCTTAGTAGTGTTTTCTTTTGTAAAGCAATAGTTTTTCTTTTGCTAAATCCCAATTTAACAATTTTTTCCTCTTAGAATCATGCATTTGGTGTCATATCTAAGAATAGTTTGCCTGAGAGCAGTTCATAAATATTTCCCCTATTTTTTCAGAAGTTTTACATTCAGATATGAGTTAACTTTGTATGAAATGTAATTTATGGGTCAATGCTTATTTTTTTGCAAAGAGATGTCCAGCTGTTCAATCACTATTTGTTGAAAAACTTCTAACCAACTGAAAAAGAAAATAAAGAGAAGACAAAACTACCAATAATGAGAATGAAAAAAGGCTATAATCACAAGTCCCAAAGGCATTAAATGAAGATCTATGCACATAAATTTGATCTTGGATAAAATGGACCAATTCCTCTGAAGGCACAAACCAGCAAAATATACCCAAGAAACAGGTACCTTCATTACGTAGTTTAAGAACTTAAGATGAGAAATACAACCTCTTAAATTTACCAGATAGCTACCATTTCTGTTGCTCTTCTTTCATGCCTAAAGTTCCAAGTTTTCTTCTGTTATAATTTCCTTTCTACTTTAAGAACTTCCTTCTGCATCTGTTTTCATGCAGTCTAACTGGTTGTGAATTCTCTTTGTTTTCCTCTAAGAACGTTTTCATTTCAGCTTCATTCCAGAAAGATATTTGCTATAAATAGAACGTTGGATCGGCAGGGAGCGTTTGGTTTGTTTTCACTTTCAGTATTTCACAAACGTCCCACTGCTTTAAAGCTTCCGTGATTGACGATGGAAATCAGCAGCAACTCAGATCGCTGATTTGTATAGACAATGTTTCCTTTTCCTCTGTTTCCAAGATTTTTCCATTGTCTTTGGTTTTCATCAGTTTGATTACGTTGTGCCTTCGTGTAGATTTCTTGGGGGATTTTCTCTTTGGGGTTACTGAGATTTTTTGAATTTATAAGTGTATGTCTTTTACCAAATCGGGAAATGTTTAGAGGTTATGTTTTCAAGTCTTTCTGCACCTCATTCAGTCTCTTCTTCACCTGGCACTCTGACCACACGAACACTCAAGCTTCGGCATTGCTCACCAGGACGCAAATAGTTTTGCCACACGGTTAATAACAGATGCACCAGGATTCTAATTCTGGTACATAGACCCTTTTACTGTGTCCGGGATGTAAACCTTACCATAATATTCAACACGAGAATTATCCATTTGTTCCTTATTATAAAAGAGAGAGAGAGAGGCAGGCTCAGAGCAGCAACATGATGAGTCAGGATTCAAACCACAGAACTGAGAGCTAAGCTCCATATTAACTACTCTTTGGGAAACGTATGTGGCTACATATGCAAAAGGGATTCAACGAGTATTTATTGCAAAACAGGGGTTTTTCCTAAAGGAAACACAAAGGAATTATTGTCTTATGATGGGAAAGCTGGGTTAATGTTTTAGAAACCACATCATTGCTTATTAACTCACACGGTGTGTCTTTCCATCTCTTTGCAGATGCCTTTCCCCTCCCTCTGGATTCATTGATTACAACATACCAGCTATTCAGTTTCCTACGAGTTTTCACCTGGAGCAGCCACATTTCCACCTGACTGCTGCCCAGGATTCTCCATGGAAGGGCCAAGTAAAAAACCATGCAGGTGTCTTCTCTGTACAGCAGCCTTCAGATTCTCCAAGCACAGACAGCATTGCTGTAAACCTGGAGCACGTGGCTGCTCTCATCAGGGCGGAGGGAATAAACACATCGGAGGCTTACCTGGCTCTGTTCCATGAGGCCGGCCCTCCCCCTAGATTGGAACCCATTCACCATGGCCTCTGAGCCCTTCAGGTGGAATAAAGATGTTCCTATGACGATAGTCTGCGAAATGAAAGTAAGCACAGTGGCCTTGCACCAGAGAGCTTTCTATAGCAGCGAAGACTATAATAGAAAGTGCATTGTGACCCCTACCTTGCCGCATTTCCATAACAATGCAGCTTTGTAGCTCCAGTTGGGCAAGGAATCTGGCAAGAGATTTACAGATGTTTTATTTATGTGCAGATTTGTCAGTGTCACAGATGGGGGAAGGGCTTCTCTAAGGTGTATTATCCCAGGTAATTGAGGAAAGATAAATTCACCAAACTGATCAGCCTTTGAAAATCTTTTTACCAGTTGACTCTCAAATTCTTACTAATGAATTAAATACATATATATATATTTAAATAAATATATATTTAAATAAATATATATATATAAATAAATATATATATATTTAAGAAAGAGAGAGAGGGAGGGAGACTCATACCATCAAACACACACTTCACTGAAACTGAGCTCCTTGGAAGAGTTTCTTGGCATCTCAGAAATGTTTTGCCCTCTCCTTTGAGTTGCTACTCTTGTGTCTTTCCTTTGGAGGTATTAACTTAGTGAACACAGAGGATTTTCAGGTGTACATAGCCAATTGCAGAAGAAAAATAGAGTTTTGTAAAGCAGGTTTAGAAATAATCAGCCCCAAAGGCTGGAAGTGAGCTGATTTTTGTCTGGTAAATGGACGGTAGGGTCAGAAAGACTTTTCCCTAATAGCTTGAGATTATAGATACCAGAGTGTTCTGGGATTGGAGAGGGGGTCTACATCCAGTGTCCATCAAGAGTCACTCCACATTTCCTTAAAAAGGGTGTGGTACATGTGTACAGTGAAATGTTACTTGGCCATAAAAAAAGAACAAAGTCTTATCATTTGCAACATCATGGATGGGACTAAAGGGTATTGTGCTAACTGAATAAGTCAGACAGAGAAAGACTAGTATCAGATGATTTCTCTTATAAGTGGAATTCAATGAACAAGATAAATGAACAAACAAAACAGAAATAGACCCATAGTTACAGAAAACAGACTAATGGTTGTCAGAGGGGAGAGGGGTTGGGGAACTGAGTAAAAAAGGCAAAGGGATTGAGACATACAGGTTGGTAATTACAAAGCAGTCACAGGGATATGAAGTCCAGCCCAGGAAATATAGTCAATAGTGTTGTAATGATGCATGGTGCCAGGTGAGTACTAGGGTTATTGGGGGAATCACTTTGTAAAGTATATAATTGTCTAATCACTATACTGTACACCTGAAACTAATACAAAATAATATTGAATGTAAACTGTAATTGAAAAAAATTTTTTAAAGAGCCACCCCACATTTTCCCAAACCTCTAATTAGCAGCATTAGGCAACCTGGAGCTTTTGAAGTTGATGTCCCAGAAGTTATTCACCTTGCACATGGCTGAGAATTCTTTAAATTTACAAAGGAAATTTTTAAAAAGAGGAAAAAATGCACTGGCAACAACCACAAAAACAAGAAATTCACCCCACTGAGTTTTATGGGTTCTGGTTGCAGGCGGTGAGCTCACAGATGGCCAAGAGTGAAGTCACCGACAGAGGGAAAGAGCCTGCCTGGTGCCAGAGAACCACATGGTCATTAAAAAAAAAAAAAAAAGATCCACACGGAGCCAGGTGTCTCGGGCTCCAAGACCTGAAGTGAAGTTAGAAATAGCTTCAATTGTTGACTTCCGTGCAGTGCGAGGCCTCAGGAGGGAACAAATGTCAATGGGCCCAAAGTGTGTGAGCTCTTCCTCAACTTTTCATGAGGTTCACTTCTGTTTCAAACTTTCCTCCAGCACCAATTTGTTTAACATGTACTTTTATATATACATATGTTTTTATTGCTTTCAAAGAGAAGAAAGGAGAGGGAGAGAGAGATAGAAGCATCAATGATGAGAGAGTGACATTGATCGGCGGCCTCCTGCACGCCCCCTACTGGGGGTCGAACCCCCATGTGCCACATAAACTGTGACCTCCTGGTTCAACCACTGAGCCACAGCAGCTGAGCTTAACATGTACTTTTATTGGAGATTTAAGCCAGGTCATGTAGATTAACATAAAATCAGTTTTTTAAAAAGAATACTAAATGCAAATAAAATGTAGAAGTACTGTGTTCCTTTCATTTCCTGTTTTTGGTGTTAATTTTTCAGATTTTTTTTTTTCATTGCTGGGTTGCTTTGTATGTGATCAGACCAATTTTCATTTAGAAATGACTTGGTAATTTATGTAAATTGTAAAATTAATATTTTTTTTCAAGTGACATACTTTTCCTAATAATATTAGATTATTTATTGAACATTTATTTGTTGTTGTTTATCTCCTACGCACGACGCACTCTCCCAGGCATTTAAGGGTGTGTGTAGTATGCAGATAAATGAGACACGAGTTTTGTTCTCAAAGTGTTTGGCATGTATTAGGATCAAAGCAAAATGGAAGTGAGTAAATGCCGCCAAAAGTAGAACATAATAAACGCCGTAAGATGTTTCCATCAATGGCGTGTTTGTCTCACCAACCCAATTTCTAAGTTCAGCACCTGGTAGTCAGTAGAGCGCCTCCTTTGCTCAAAGAAGAAACTGGTAAGTAAATGAAGCAATGAGCCATTTAGCTGGGACTCTGTGGGAGTTCAGGGCAACTGAGATTAATTCCCTGGAGCAGAAGTCGGGGGGAATAAAACAGGGCAGTTGCCACGTGAACCTTGATTGTGGAGATTTGCGTATTTGGAGATGTCGAGAAGGGCTTCCCAGGACAGGAGAGCGACATGAGCTCGTGCTCGGCAGTGGGGTAGTGAGAGGTGCGCTTGGCAATGGGTGAGCCATCCAGCTCTGCCGAGCCACCGGCACAACATACATAGAAAGGCCTAGGAACAAAGATAGAACTAAATAAGCCAGGCCCTTGCTGCCCTGGCAGGATTAGCAAAGTGTGGGACACAGCGCCATGGGAAAGGGGTTTGTTATGCGAAACGGGCCAAGCCCGGAAACATCAAACACCCTCCACCCCCAAAATGACGTGAAAAGATGGACAGTTATCTAAATTCTGTGGCAGTTGGTTTCTTCGTCTGTAAAACGGTGTCACTAGCACTGATATTGCAAGGCCGCTTGGAGGGTTACGCAAGTGTAGGCCTATAAATCAGCTGGCATATAATAGACACTTGATACATATTTATTATTTTTGTTAATAATAATAAAAACAATAATGGCAGACGTTATTTAGCCAGGTGTGGCTGAACATCACAATGTGAGTTCCCTTCATTTGAATTCTCCTGAGCTTATGTAATTATAGATGATAAGACATCTAAATAACTTGCCCATTAAGTTCATCCTGTATTTTGTGATTTACCTCGTGCATCGATCTGCTCAGCCGCATCTGGTTAGAATGTTAAACACTGTCATCACCAGAGATTTAGTGCATTTTATGCAGATGAACATAAAACCAAATGTTTCAAAGGAAGCACCTAAAGAAGAAAACAGGAAGGCGAGGCAGGGTGTCAGTGGGGCCAAATCTAAATTCAAATTCCTGTTCAGTCACTCACTGGCTCTGTGACCCGGGGTAAGTAACTTAGCCTCCCTAAGCCTTGATTTACTTATTGTAAAAGGGGGGTGATGATAGCAATGGTGATGGTGACTTTACAGCAATAATAACAACAAACAACGCAACAGTAACAATAATATCTACCTTATAAAGTTACTGTTTAAAGAAAAGTGCCTGGGACATAGTATTATCATCATCATCATATTTTCCTTTATACTTTCTCCTAAATCACTTCAACACCAGGTGAGCAGGACTTGTGGGGAGAATGAAGTTCCATACGTGGGGGTGGAGAAGAGAATGTTTGGCTGTGGGAAACCCTGAGCCCTTATCCTGGCTCGACCTCCAGCTCATTGTACGACCTTGATTCCTTACGTCAGGTTCTTCGTTTGCTAAATGCAGGAGTCAGGCGAGGTAAGTTCCATCTTTACAGTCTGCATTTTAGGATTCTGTGCACCTAATATGAAATTTCCCACCAAACTGAGTCTGTGCATATTTTAAGAGACAATTTGAAAAATCAGCCAAAATCAGCACACCTTTTCACATATTTATTTTGTTCATTTAAAGAATAAAAACCCATACAAAATAGTAACACACACATAAAAAACAAAAACAAAAACCAGGAAAACCTTTGTCTTAATGCAGCCTCTCAGAGAGGAGCCCTCACTCCTCTCTAACTCAGGTCTGCGCTCTGGATAAAGGTTGTCTTCTGTGGGACAAACTCAGTGGGGAAGTGTTAGCCTCTTCAGGTTTTTGGCAACACGAGTAGAGACCGTTCAGGTTGTTTACTGAGCTTTTAACTTAGTAATGAGACAAGGTGTGTTGGATAGACTCAGGCTAACTCTTGCAATAGCTGCTGACTCAGGATTGAAAGCTACCCCGGAACCATTAGAAAATTCCTGGATATTACTGATGGAGACAATGTGGAGACTGCTTTTCTACAATGGCCCCACCACGTTGGGAGTAAGGACTTTCAGGCTTCCCCGGCACTTCAGCGTTCTCTGCATCTGTTTTTCAGAAGCCAAATAACAGAGGCATATTCGGCCTGGTCCTCCCGGTGCGTGCTGGAGAGGAGCCTGGGCCCTGCGGTGCGCCACGTACCTTAGCCACGTTAATCCTCAAGCAGAGAGCTACGGGAAACCAGGGCTGCGCACAGGCAAAGGGACCAGAGGTGTTCTATTTCTAAGCAGAAGCCTGGACAGCCCACAAAAGCCTGCGCTCCCTTTTCAGGACCGTGGACAGCTCACGCTTAGCGCTCTGGGTGACCGGTGGTGATCTGGGTGATCTGTGGCTCCCCATGGCCATCCAGGCCCGTAGGAGGCCAACCAAACGTCTAGGGTGCCTCCGAGAGCAGTGCTGCCTTAAGTGTTGCACCCTCGGGGCCGTGCTCGCCTGGTCCTCGCTTTGCCCTGCGCTGCCTGCCACTGGTCGTTCATGCCGTGGGCCTTCACTGGGTTCCTAGTAAGTGCCTGTCACTGCGCTACATGCTTGCAAAGCTCATAAAACAGTTCCTCTGCTCAAGGGTTTGTTCCTTCAGGGAACTGCAAGTCAATATGCCTGGAATCGTCTGCAGAGGTGGGAGCGTTTTAAGAAATGATTTTGGGCCGTGAGCGGGAAATAGAACATGGGCGTGTTTGCGGACCGCACTCAGGAGGGCAAAGCTTTTGACGCTCCATGACATTTAAAGCGCCATGGCCGTGGAGACATGTCCGGCTGTTTGCAGCACCCAGCACATGGAGAGACAGGCGCCGGTGCTTACTGTGCAGCGAGCCCATGAGTTCTGGCTGTTTGACAGCGAGCCTCTGGGCCTGAGGAGAGCCCGCTTCCCGCCCTGGGTGTAGAAGAACCACCCCCCGCGGCGCTGGGGGGGGGGGGGAGGGAGCCCGAGCGCAGGAGGCCTAAAGTTAAAAGATGATTGCAGCGGTTAAAGGGAAAGACCATAAAAGCCAATATCCACCCAAAATAGATATGAGCCACAGGGTCTGAGAAAAACCAGAATGTAGGATTAACAGAAGTTTAGCAGGAGATGTAAATTTTGTGAAAAAGATGACTCACTGTGGGGTAGCTTTGAGTTTGAAGCGGTTGTGAAACGTTGACGCGAAGGTGCCTGGGGGGCGATTGTTCTGGGAGCCAGCCAGAAGCCCGGATTCCTCTCCAGAAGCAGCCGGGCTCCCGGAGTCAGTTCCTCCCGAGTAAATGAGCGGGGGCCGGCGGGTGTTGAGAGAGGCAAATAAAGAAGAGCAGAGGGGGCACCTCAGTTCTCACGCCCATGCCGGCCCATCTTGACAGGCCTGCTCTCGCTCACAGAATAGAGGTGTCAGTGCAGGTTATTTCTTTCTTCCAAATGTTATGCCCTCCAATTATTCTAATTCAGCATTTAAAAGCCTAATGTCTAGAGAGGCAGGGCACGTTTTTCTAAATTAGTGAAGCTGGCCAGGTGGAGTCCAGGATAGAGCACATCCTGAGAACACCTCGGGCACCGCACGTGTTCACTCCTCATCTCCAGATAACTATCGTCGCATGAAAATGTAGGCGCTAGAAGATTTCTTAAAGGAAAATGAAGATGCCATGTTACATCCGCTTGGCCCAGTTCTTGTCACATGCGTGCTTCCAGAACTTTTCTAAAGCTTTGGGATGAACTGGTTTGCATAAAAGTGAGGTCGAAAAGTGTAGGCCAGTTAACACCCTCGACCAATGTGGGATGGGGCTTGAGGGTAAGTTCTTTAGCCTGTCATCTTTTTCCAAAAATGGAATTTATTGGGGTGACATTGGTTTACAAAACCATACAAGTTTCCAGTGTGCAACCCAATAAAACAGCATCTGCTTACCACATGAGGCGCTCACCGCCCCAAGCAAAGTCTCCTTCGGTCTCCAGTCCCCCGCTTGCCTACTTCCACCCAGCCCCACTCCCCTTCCCCCTGGCTATCACCACACTGTGGTCTGTGTCCATGTGTTACATATATATGTTTTTTGGCTAATCCCTTCACCTTCTTTCATTCAGTCCCCCTCCCCCCCCCCCCGCTGACAGCTGTCAGTCTGTTCCACGTATCCGTGTCTCTGTTTCTATTTTGTTCTTTATCGTCAGTTTATTTTGTTCATTAGATTCCACATATAAGTGAGATCATACGGTCTTTGTCTTTCTTTGACTGGCTTATTTTACTTAGCATAACAGTCTCCAGGTCCAAAAGGTAAGCTTTCCTTTTTATTTACGGCAGAGTAGAACTCGATGGTGTAAATGCACCGCAGCTTTTTATCCACTCGTCTGTCAACAGGCACTTGGCCAGACTCCCGTCTTTCTGGTGGATAATTCTAGGATGCATTCTGTAGGCTTCCCAGAGGGGAGGGTGGAACCGACCTGCATGGCCTCTAGCAGAAATCTTGGTGATTCATCCTCATATTGTATAGTGTAGAAAGCCCCTCGATACAGCCCCTCTCTGTTGTTGGAGAGCAGCCTCCTCTTGCTAGGAGGCCTTTCCTGGGGTGGATATTTCTCAAAATAATGCTGTTTTCCAAAAGATCCACTCCTGCCTCCCCTCATTGCTTCAATATCAATAACTAGACCAAAACCAGGTCTCCACATAGGTAAAGTGAGAGAAAGCCTCTTTCCAGAGAATTAAAAACTTACCCCCAGAAGAGTGTAAGACCTGGCTAAGATGCACCAGTAGGGACCTGGGAATGTGTGGGAAATAAGATCTCAATGAAGTGGACCAGGAGCAACAGAATGCAAAGCTGTGCGAGGGCAAATTTATCTATTTACTTATTTATTTTTAATATCTTTATTGATTTCAGAGAGAGGAAGGGAGAGGGAGAGAAAGAAACATCAGTGATGAGAGTTATTGATCGGCTGCCTCTTACATGCTCCCTATTGGGGATCGAGCCCGCACCCCAGGCATGTGCCCTGACCGGGACCGAACTGCAGTCTCCTGGATCCTAGGTCCATGCTCAACCGCTGAGCCACGCTGGCTACGCTGAGTGTGAGTTTATTGATACCGGAGCACTGTCCTGTGACTTAGGACTTAGGGGTCTAGGAGGACAGCTGGAGTTGGCCCTATGAAACTTCTGGAATGATTCCTTGAAGGTTGGGATTAACGATGGACTACAATAAATGAGTTAGGCATAACAGAGCACTATGAAATGAGCAATAGGTTGAAGGAGTAAGCATGTTGGAATGGAGAACCATTGAGTACCTTCTACCTGTTTCCCTGGGAGAGCCCAGAGGTCAAGCCTTTCGCTGTGCAGTCGGGAATATCCTGCTGAGGGGGCACCAGCAAGACTGAAAAGCTCCGTGTGCCCTGGCTGCCGTAGGACAGGCCTGACGATCGGAGACCCTGAAGGAACTGGGTGGAACTGGGCTCCAGGATGTCAGCAGCCAGCCGGCAGCACTTCACGTCGGAGGAAAGGGGTCACACTGACCACGCTTGGAGGCAAAGTTAGAATGACAGCCAGAGTCGTCTGACTCGGGGGACCTGCGAGAATGGCTAGCAGCTGAGGAAGTCTTGAGGGGTGCCATGGTCGGGAAGCTGAAGAGGTGCCGCCTGCCTTGTATGATGGGAAGCGACTGAGAGCTGATGAGCAGAGGCTGGCCTCGGCCACAGCGGTGGGAGGTCACACTGCCTCACGAGCTTCTGGAGGGGAGTCATTTTCAGATTCAGGGCCTGTTGCTTGGAGAGAGACTGGCTCCTCCTAAAGAAAGGCCCTGAAATGCCACGACAGCGACACTTCGCTTGTTCAATCAACCTTCTCTTAATTATTACCTAAGGAAGGAGTAGCAACTTATATAGTGAATGCAAAGAGAGAAAAGGGGAGTGCCCAGAAGTTAACAGAGCCAGAGATCACAGTGATGCCAGGGGACCCAAAGCACCATCATGACCCCTTGGTTAGAGTCAGAGCTTAGGAAGACCGACAGTGAATAAAATACTGGCCCAGGTCCATCTCACAGTGACCCAGTGGGCCCATGGACCTAACAGTCTTGGAGTGTAAAGGTTGGATGGATATACTTAACTATTCATATAGCTCTGACACTGGTCCCTGACCTGTGGAATAAAAACCACTAAAGTAGGAAAGGCCAGGTGGAAACCTACCTCACACTCCCTCTTACAGCTAAGGTTTATATAGAAGAAACATCACACAGGAGGGGGAACTACAGTGACAGCTAGTGCATCCGAATGGCCAAGGGTGGCTGCAGCAGATGCCTCGTGGCATCCGTCACATCTCCGTGCTCCGCTTCTGGCTGCAACTATCGTGGACAATTCTGACTCTCTCGCTGAGCACAGCATCTCATCTCCATCTTGTGCTCCATGTCTTTTCTCTCTTTAGCTACAGAGTCTTCTCTAGTCATGATTGTCAAATCAGCCTGTGAACAAACCTGGCTTGGTTTGCAAAACTAGGCCGAAGTGTGAGGAAGTGAATACTGGTGCATAAATGTCACAGCCCCTCGTGCTTCAGGCCACTAGTCCTGGAAACATCCTGCTTGCAGCTAGGAAGGTCCAGTGTAGTTGCAGCTCCTGCTCTGTTTCACCACCTGCTCCCTTACTGTTGACTTCAGGCGCCCACTTCCACATAAACTACCTACGCCCAAGCCCTGCTTCCAGTCCTGCTTCCTGGGGAAACCAAGCTACGACATGGGCCTGCTGCTTCTAGACCTGCCAGCTTTTACAGAGAACCTGGAAACCTGGATTTCTATGAGAAACTGCAGATTTTCCAATGGCAGCAGCTAATTAATTAAGAAAAGATGGCATGCTGGTCAATCATAACACACCTATTATTATTCTTGCTCCCATGAACCACCAGTGGGCAGCCTGTGTGGCTCACAACGTTCTACACTGTTTAGACCTGAGACTCTGTGGCCTGTATTGGCTGGCGGGGTGGATAAAAGGGGCATTTTGTTCATGGCCTTCCCCTCCCTCCTAGGCAAAGAGGAAGGCAAAAAGAATGGGAAACATTTAGACCCGCTTAGGCGTGGCCTGGTGTTCACGGACAGAAGAACATGCTGTTCAGTTTTTGTCTGATCTCAGTGATACCCATACAATGACCTGGGAATTAATGTAGTCACATCTTCCACAGACGAGCCCAAGCATCCCCTGAGCTTGGATGCAAACCTATAGGGTTGGGGCTGGGCATCTTGTCCACTGAGAATTTGGATCTGTCCCCAGATCAAGACTTTGAACCAGTTGTCAGCCTCAGGCAGTGGCTACTTGAGAGAGAAAAAAGCATGCGCTGGTGCCTGAGTCTTCAAGGCTCACATCCCTGGGAGGGTTCTGCTTGGTCATGGGTATCTAAGCACACAACCTTGGTTACCCGGGAAACCAAGGCCAAGTTGGTCTGGATGCTTTTTCTATAGCCCTTATGTTTAGCAGACGAGATGTTGCCAGAGCGGCTCAGCAGTGAGCGTCTTGAAGAGGAGGGAATCACGTAGATTCCTACACAAATGCATGTGACGAGTGTGATAGGGGCAATTTGTGGATACAAACACCACTGAAGAAGTGGCCAGGATTCTGCAGCTCATGTGCTTTGGATACAAAATGAAGATAGACATTCATTCATTTGAAGATTAATTAAATGCCTACTTTGTGACAGGCAGTGTGCTAACGTGGGGACCAAACAGGAGATGGGACAAAGTCCCTGATCTCATGACTTTATATTTGGTTGGGAAAGACAGACATCTAATCTAACAAACAAACAAGACAAGCTCAGTTGCTGATAAGGGCTGCGAAGGAAATAAAACATAGAGATGTGGAAGAAGGTGGCTGGCATGTGTTTGTAGGATGGGAGAGAAGCCACTTTATAAGGGGACGGTAGGAAAAACCTCTTGGAGGTGACATTAGGCCCCGAGGCTCTCAGGGCCAGGAGGGAGCCCACCAGGGCAGAGCACCTGCAGGAAAATGGTCCCAGCAGAGAAAAGTTGTGAGAGTTCAAGGCGGCCATGGCGACTCCCCAGCGTGAGGAGGCCTCTGCCAACTCTACCTGAGCCAGGGAAGGCCTTGGAGGTAGGAACAGAAGTGTCAGGGTGAGGCTGACAGAGCCTTGGGCTGAAGGGAAGAGTGCTGGTGCTGATTTTATCCGCTAGCTGGGTGACCTGAGCATTACACCCCACTTTGGACCTCAGTTTCTCCATTTAGAAAGAGGGGGTTGAACTACCCCCTTTTTTTAAAGCTATTGAACATTTCTCTCAAAGGAAATATAACAGCAATGAGAGTCTGGAGCACAGTTGGCAAAGCCTGCATAGGATGGTGCCTCGAGAACCCTTCACCAGCCCCGGAATTTAGATTTCAAGGGCCCTGGCCCCTTGCTGAGGTCTCAGATCCCACAGTGGCCCCGCTTGTTTCTTCCACAGTCACGTCAAACTGCCACCCTGGAGCTGCCCACCTGTGTGGGACCAGGTGCCAGGGCCCCCATCTGCCTGGGCCCCTTTACTTGGTTTTCCTCCTGTGCAACAGCCAGGGGATGGCGAGGTCTGCTAAGTCAAGGTCAGGGGGCTCCTCTCGGCACCGGCACAGCACGGAGCCCGGCCTGCACGGGAACTCAGAAGGGTATGTGTCTCCTCGGTCCCGGCCGTGTGGGTCCCAGGCCCGCAGCACCGAGGCGGGGCCTCAGCCCCAGGCTCCCTCTCCTGGGTGAGACCACGGGCCGAGGGAGGGGCGAGGGAGCAGAGGCTCCTCCTGAGCCACGCCGAGGGCCTGCAGGGGCTCTGCACACCCTGGATCCCTTCTCCTCGCCCTTCAGGATGGCAGAAGTGGGGGTGAGGCCCCCTCACCGTGAGCCGCCTGCCCTCTCCACGCCCTGGCCTCTTGCAGGTGCGGGCCAAGGAGAACGCAGCCAGGGCTGCAGGCCAGCGGGGCCCGCGGTGCTGCTGCTTCGGGCACTTTCCTTGGCGCCGCCCCCCCCAGAAGCTCCTCCTCACCCCCAGGACGCGCTCACCCAGGGGAGTGCTGAAGAGCCCGCTGCATGCTGCAATGTGACATCCTGTGGCCTACCGGGCACTGCTTCCCGGAGCCTGAGGGTGGGGCAACCTGACTGTGTATATAATGCGGAAACCCGGGCAAAGCGTCCGTGTCCGCAGCCCCAGCCACTCAGGCTAAGCTTGGGCTTGGGACGTGAAGAGAAGCGAGTCCCTGTAACTGAGCGTGTTCAGTTATATGTTTAAATTACACTTGAGGGAGGCAGAGGGATGTGGTCCAGGTGAGAAGAGCACTGGGCAGCATGTCCAGAGCCCAGGCCTGCCCCTGGTCGTGTCACGTGTGATCTTGGATGAGCCCTTTATATTTCTAGGCCTCAGTTTCCTCATCTGATTCTAATGGGCCACAAAGCCCAGTCTTCCCACCTCCTGGGAGATGACGGAAATAGATGGAGACAGTGGCTGCCGAGCAGCGATAGCGCCCTGTCCAGTGCTTGCTACCATCTGCAGTGAGGTCCGTGAAGAAAGCAAGGGCGAGCCCTGGGAAGCTTCACAGCAGCCGGACTTCGCAGCGGCCACCCCGTGTGGTCAGGGCCTCGCCTGCGCGATAGGCTCTGCGGCTGCGGGTGCGGTCACGCTCACAGGCGGGGTCATACTTGACCAGAGCTTCATGCTGGTAGTATTCGTCCACAAGGGATTAGAAATAAAACCAGCAGGCGACAACGGAAGCTGGTCCTTCATCACACACTGATGTCGATTCTTGCTTTTAGAGGTTCCCAAACATTGGAACAATCCGTAACTGAACGAAGTGTGGAGTGAAGTAGCCAAAGGCACAACAGAAACAGAAAGGACCTGGCAAATGTGCCTGCTCTGCTCACCTTGCTCTGTGACCTTGGATGAGCCACTCTCCTCTCGGGCCACGGATGCCACAGGTGATCTCTACCCAAGGCTTTCTCCTTCTGCCAAAGGCTCGGGTAGAAGGTCAAGGAGAAAACCAGACTCTGTAAATAAAAGAAACCAAAACTGGCTGATGAATTAGGCATGAGGGTGGGAGTGGTGGTTGACTGCTTAAAGTGGACACTAGGAGGGGGGGCAAAGGTGGGGGAAATGGGGCCATCTGCAGTACTGTCAACTAAAAATAAAAATAAATAAGTGAATAAATAAATGAATGAATAGCCATAATCTTTCACTTCTTCCCTGTATCTGTGCTCTTTGCAAAATGATCTTATATCTCATTCCATCAAGAGGTGGCATCGACTGCACCTCCCTTTAAAGGTGGGATGGCCCGTGACTTGCTTTGGCTCACAGTGCAGAGGAAGTCACCGTGAGCCTGTTCTGAGCCAAGGCCCCAAGAGCCTTCTGCTCACTCTCTGGGGTCCCTGCCCAACTGCCAGGTGAAGAAGAGATGAGAGGCCCCCTTGAGGCCCCCCCAGATCGGCCAGGCCCCACACAGCTTGGCCACTAACTGCCGATTCATGAGTGAGCCCAGCTCAGGCTCGTTCAAATTGCTGACTATAGGATCAGCCGTTCACTAAGTGCTTATTGTTGTAAGCTGGTAAGATTTGGAATGTTTCTTGTGCAGCAGATGCTAGTTGATCCAGGAATAAAATAGGATGTTGGTTGTTACTGGATGAGTTTGTTGGGCTCCAGAAGCAGTAATGTCGGAGCGAGTTTGATTAGAGCATCCTCTGGCCCCTTCCGCATCTCATTCCAGCTCATGAGTTTACTCCCTGATCCCAGTCAGTGAGTTAGGCTCTTTCAAAATATGCCTCTCCCCTCACAGGCCAATGACTCTTCCATGTTCTGGATAATGGACCCCTTTGAGGATCTGATGACAAATGAAGCTTCATATCTCAGAAAAAAATGTGTGTCTCCACATTTACATGTGCTCTGTACACAATTCTAAGACTTGAGGGTCTGCCCAGGTGAAGAGTTCTAGGTGCAGACCGAGCCCCTCTCCCCACCTTTTTCCAAACCACTCTTATCCCCCACTGATAAGTTTCCCAGCCACTGCCTTAGGGCCTTGCTAACCTTCTCAATCAATGCACACAAGGCAATGTTAGGACAATAATCCATGAAACATGCAGAGTCCGTGGAACTCACCTCCAAAACATTCTCAGACATAGTGTCCCAGTCAATCCTCTCAACATCCCTGAGGAGAGTGTGGGCAGGACCTACTGTCTTTGTTGATGGGTTGAGGAGACTGAGCCTCAGTCCAAGGGTGTTACGGCCCAAGATCACTCAGCAGGCCAGGGACAACCTCTGGACTCCCGGTGCCGTTCCACGTTACTTTGCCTTTCAGGGACACGGTGGGCCAGTGGTGACAAGCCCAGATGCGGGTGCTTATCCCGTGTGCGGGGAGCACTGGGAAGGTCTGTGTGGCCGGATGGAGAGCAGGGGAAAAGTGATAAGACTTGAGGTCAAGAGACTGGAGTATCTTACAGATGGAGGCTCTCAGAAGCCTACGTTCCCAGACTGTGGCTGGGGAGATGGTAATATTTTAAATTTAACCTCACTTAAGAAAATTCCATCATTAATTGCATCAGTCTATATATATATATCTTCCCCTCTGCCTCTTCCCAGAAAGGAAGGAATCTCAGAGTCTTTCACACGATCCAAACTTAGAATGATTTACACTTCACCCTAAACATGCCAGTCTACCTTTCACAGCAACACAACTTGTTGGATTTTATTTTTAAAACTACCAAGAGACTATGAGCCTGGCCTGGACACTCTATGTTCTTTGAACCAGTTCAAGAAACATTTTCTGAGCACCTACTGGGTGCCATGCCCTGAGATTGGTTAGCATGAGAGAGGACTTAAAGTTGATAGAAAGGACTCAAATCTTCAAAAAATATCAGGGGAGGTAAGAACCATCTCATTTACCTTGTCAACTAGCTGTCGCCCCTCAGAGATGAGCTCCGTGTCCCTTCCTTCCTGCCCTCGCCCTCCAGAGGGAAACGTCTCCTCAGTGCGCCTGTGCTCCCCACTGTCGGAGAACTGGAGATGTGCCAGCGAGAAGCCACAGGATGTCGTGAATGCTGTGGTTTAGCTGTCAGCTTTTTGGTTTTTTTGGTCCCTTCCTTGTCAGTGAGCGCTTTGAGACGGGCGCATGTCCGATGTCTCTTCTGTTGGCCATTCCAGCTTTCTACCATGATTAGGTCAGTAAATACCTGTTGAATTTAGTTAAATAACCACAAAACTCAGAGAAAATGCTAAATATGCAAAGAAGAGGTGCAGACTAGGGTCTTTCGAGGTGCATGAGGGGGGTACCCAATCATGTCACATGACTGTTGTCCTTAATAAGGACAGATGACGACTGTGCTAGAAACATGGCAACTGCTTACCCACTGAGGTATTATTAACATTGCTCGTGTTGCTGTTGTTATAACATCCTACCTCCAGGCAAGAGTATGTCGCCTGGAGGGACTCTGAAGCCACTGCAGAATTCTCCCCTGGTGCTGTGATCTGAGAGCTGCCCCGCCGTCCACTCAGCTCAGTAAAGAGAAGGTCCTTTTCTTTCTCTGAGGAAAGTGGCTTCAGTGCATCCTTGCCCTGAGATGCTTCTCTTTGACGGGCCTGGGAGCCATGGGATTTAATAAATATATTCTTTCTCCGAGGAGTCAGGAGCACATGTCTTCGCCGTTGCCATGGCTCCATGGCCTGTTTGGCTTACTGTGAGGGCATTTCCAGCCTCACACCCTCTGTTGCATTTAAACACTGGTCTATTATCTACTTGGGAGCTGGAGAAGAGAGTACGGGGGGGCACGGAGAGCCACAGTGAATGGAAGTGAACAGATTGGGGACACAGCCGAGGCCAACACACAACAGCCCATTTGGTGCAACTAATTGTGATCGTACAGGTCACTGACTTCTTATGGGCTACCCGATCGATATACAGGTCTCTTTCAAGTGAGGGCCAAAGCTTAGCTTCATTTCTTATAGACACAGATGAATCGTGTCTCAGTTAGGAATCTTCTGATTGAAAGCAACATAAACCAGCTAGAACCAGCTTAAACAGCAAAAGAAGTTGCTGGAAGGATAGTGGAGCCTCTCATGGAAGCCCAGCAGGACAGGCTGATCTCATGTCTGCAGAAAGCTGGAGCCGGGCATCTTTGGTGACCCTGAGGGAGGTTGTTTTTGACTTTCCAACACTCACTCCCCTATCTACCCTCTCTCCAATCTACTTTTGAAAAATTATTTTTTCTCTTTTGGATATAACCTGGTGGGGCTATAAAAAAAGACCATATACTACCTTATTTAAAGAAAGACACATCACTCAAGATAGGCCAATCTGATGCTCACTCCCTGGAGTTTTAATCTTGATCAGAAATATAAAAAGGTTCAGAGCAGTTGGGCTTCGCCTGCTCTGGCCACAGTACCCAGATCAGCTGCTCTTCCCATGAGACTATTTCTGAGGTTACCTTTTCCCAAAGCCCCAGAGTGGCCTTGGTTCAGTGCTCCTCAGATTTTTTTTAGCTTTCCCAATAATTCTTCAAGGTACCCAAGACTAATAATACTAGTTCCAGTAAATAAGCAAAGTCGGTCTCTTTTGCTGCCAAGAGAAGAACTCTGACCAAGACATAGACCATCCCCCTAAAAAATGCCATCGACTTGAGCCAGTTTACTACCCTACTCTCTGTGCCTCCCAAGCAGAATGTTTCAGGAAAGAGAACCTGGCATATGTTGGGTCAGGTGTGCCCTTGATTCTGTCAACGGAACGTAAGGGGCATGGTCACGTTATGAACAGAGCTGCCAGAGGCCGATCCCTGCGGAGGAAAAGCACTTCGTCCCCAAGGGGAGCGCAGGACAGTGGGCTCAGCCACACTCCCTCCAGGGGACCACAGAACAGAGCACGCTGCTGAGCGGGAAGCAGATCCGGAGCTGGGACCCATGTGCCAGTGGGCAGCACTGGGCCAGAGGTAATTCGACCTGAAGAAGGACAGTTGAAGCCACACTTCTAGCAGCAGCATGGGTTGGGTGACGTGGCCCGGAGCTGCTATTCTGAGCCATACTTTTCAACAGCAGGGATGCTTTGCTGTTTGTCTCTCTCATCAGCAAGTCTGCATGTTGGGTTTAATTCTCAAGAATAGTCCCTGGTGATTGTCTTTCAGTGGTACCTACTGTCCCAGTCATCGATTGGGTCATTAAGGAAAAAAGTCTTGCAAAATCTGGAATCCCAATTATATTTGCTTTCTTTGGTCTGTTTTGCTCAAATATAGGTTCTCACTCTCGCACAAAGTTTCGCTGCACGCAGACCTGCACGTCATTAAGAGGCTAAGTTCCCAATACCTTTGGAATCAAAGACCCTGGAGCAGCCGGTCATTGGTGGCAGCCCCATCCACCACTGAAGGGGATGTCCCGGACTTCTCTCCTCAGCTTGATGGAACCGAAATTTCCAACCCTTCTTATTTTCTCTGATAAACACACACAATGTGCAGACACAATCTCAAGGGCATTTCTGACACCTCTCACTTTTCCAGAGGATGCGAAGGCAATCAGAGCTCACCCGTCACAGGCTGGTGGCGGCTGGTGTCAACACTGTGGAACCCACCTTCCCTGTGGACCTGCGACTCTATCGGAGAGCAGCGCTCTACTCTTCCTGTGCAATTAGCTGCATGGCAAAATCTGCAACACCCTTAAACATCAACATTCTCAGCTGAAAATCCCCATATGCAACAGCTGAATATCTACACGCAAAGAAAACGAAGCCAGAGGCTGACCCTACCACTCCACAAAAATGAACTCGAGTGGCTCACAGACCTAATGCTCATAAGACAGCGTGGTGGCTTCTTACAAAACCAAATGCACTCTTACCATGGCCACAGCCTGACTCGCTGCTGCACCCCAGCTTGGGCTCTGCAAGCTGGTGAGCTCCTGAAATCTTTTCAGGAGTCAGAAGGAACCTTCCAGAGCATGACCATTTCCTCCTTGTTTTTAGGAGACGAAGAAACGGAGGCTCAGAGAGGACGGCTGACTTGGCCCAGGGCACACAGTCACCAGGGACTCTTGCCCCCCATCCGGGGCGCCCTGCACTGGGGCCTTGCCTGCTCAGGCCCTTTCCTTCTCTCTTCACACAGATGCCCCTTTCTCCCCCAGCAAGATACGTGGAGCCTCCGCCTTTCTTGGGGGCTGGCACTGATGGAGACAGAGAACGCCCACAACTGGGTCCTGTCCTAGGATTCAGGGAGGCACACGTCCTGTCTGGCACTTAGGGCATGAAGTTGTCACCTTACGGGGGTGCCACCACATTTGCATCGGGACTGCTGAGCACAACCAGAATCCCTCACTTGAAAATGGAGCACTTGGCCATGGCTGCCTCCCTCCACACCTTCCCGCGGGCCCCAAATGGCTGGACCCCTGTGCTCTTAGCAGCCCCAGGCCACCCCTTTAAAACCCACTTTCCCTGGCTTCCTCGGTGAGCTCCCCCCACCCCCAGTGCCTTCAAAACATAGAGGAGAAGCCTCTATTTGGCTCTGACAAGAGCCCCCAGTACTTTTTTCTCTCTGTTTTACTTCTGTCATTGATCAATGGACTTAAATGCCAGGCCTCCATCACCGCCCAGCGGAGCTTGTCTGCTTGAGTTCTGATGCTGAGAAATGTCACAGTAGGGAGGGGCCATGAGCCTCTGTCAACGTGCAAGGGCCTGGGGCAGTGACAACTCATTCAGGGCATCTCCAGGCATCCCTGGGGGTTACCATGGGTGGGAACTCATTCCTGCAGCCACAGGTAAAGTCTGTCACAGCGCAGGCATAGGGAGGGGAGCATCCTCAGTGCCCATGGTAACCAAGCCTCATTAATCTGCTTGCCGTGTCCCTGAATCTTGGTCTCAGCTGGCACACTTGCCAGCAGTGTGACCTTTGGCCTGTCACTCAGCTCACCTGGGCCTCAGTTTCCACAGCTCTAAAACAGCCCTCCACCCTCCCGGCTGCCCAAGAAGTAGACACAGTCGACGTGAAAGAGCTTTGGAGAGCGCAGCGTGCCGCTGAGCAGGATGCATGTCCATCTCACCCTCGTGGAAACTAGGCGAGCGGTGCTGTTTCAAATCTCCATCCATTTAATTGTCTCTTGCACCAGAAACAAGCCTTGCCAGGCTGGGCGATGGGCCTCTGCAAGTCCCAGGCTTTCGTCCCCTTCAGGCCCTGAGAGGGCCCAAGAGAAAACCAGGGACACCCCCCCGGACAGCAGCAGCAGCTCCCCGCAGAGGGCAGGGGACTCACTGGGACACTTCATCCTTGGAACCTACAGCCGGCTCACATTTTGGGGGATGTTTTAGGAACAGGGGCCTGGGTTTGCTAAGATATTCTTCTTCCTTTGGGCAGATGTTTCCAAAATTGGTGTTTCTCAAAACGCACTGCACTCCGCAATCTCCTGAGGAGTTGGATAAACTGAGGCTCCAGCTCCGGTCCTCCCGCATCGCTCCATTAGTCAGACATCTCCTTACACCCAACATTGATTCTTCTGGGAAAGTCTGGGGAACCCACCGTCTCCCAAACCTGCCTCCTGGACCCGCCCGCCTGGGTGGCTGGGTGACCACACACACGGCTCGGCCCCGCCCAGCTCCACTGAATCCGAGAAGCAGTCCTAGAACTTATATTTTCCAAATAAATATCCCAGGGGACTCTAATCCACAAAGTTTGCAAAATGTTGATCTAATAAAAGTCACCTTTCTCCCAGCCCGGCGTGGCTCAGCGGTTGAGTGTCGACCTGGGATCCAGGCGATCAGGGTTCGATTCCCGGTCAGGGCACATGCCCAGGTTGTGGCCTCGATCAATGACTCTCTCATTATTGATGTTTCTCTCTCTCTCTCCCTCTCCTTTCCTCTCTCTGAAATCAATAAAGGTATATTTTTTAAAAATAAAAAATAAAAAAATATAAAAGTCACCTTTCCCCTCAATATTCAGTCGTGAAAATTTTCAAACATACAGAAAGAGATCAAAAAAATTTAACTGAACATCAGAACACCCACGGTGTGGATTCGTCCCTGAGGTTTTACCCCCTTTGCTGTATTTCAAACCGTCCACCGGTCCGTTCCTCTCTGCACCCAGCTCGCAGCCCTTGTTTTGGGGACATTATCATGTGAATTACAGGCTTCAGTTCACTCTCCCCCCAAACCCCAGTATGCATGTTACTAACTACAGCTCCCCGTCTGTTTACAGTCTTTGCCTGTGAGGTAAACTTCACTGAGTGAGATGCACACGTCATAAACGTGCTGTTGGGTGAGTTTCGACAAATGCCTGCACCCTGCAATTAAAACCCTTCTCAAGAGATGGAGCATTTCATCGTTCTAGAAAGTTCCCTCACACCCAGATGATCTCTGCCCCCACTCCTCAGAAACAATAATTTTCTTGCCTTGGTCCACCACAGCTTTGCCTTAATAAAAACAACCTCTTAAAAGCAGGAAAAAAAATTAGCTAAAAAAACATAAAATTATATATAGCCCCCCAATATTTTAAATAGCAAAGATGCTGCAGTTAGAGCTGTGGGGGGTTCAAGTCCTGACCCCTGATCTCCATGCTGTCCCCTCAGCATCCTCTGAGGTGTCCCTCTGACACCCTGGCCCTGCCAGGAACACCTCCTGAGCCTGCTGCCCTGGAGGCTGCCTGGGCAATAATTGTCTTCCTTCCCCTGGTCCCTAGAGTGCTGCTTTACTCTGGGAACCTTGCTCTCTCCTAAGTAGAAAAGAGATTCTTGGTTCCTGGCTACAGCTCACTACAATAATTTTACAAAGGAGGAAAAAACCACAGCATCAGTTATTGTTTGTGTGTGTGTGGGGGGGGGGTCTTGTTCATATTTGGGCACATGGATAACACGGTTTCATTTCACAGTTCTCAATAAAGCTACCTGAACTCGGATGGTATCAGCAACCTCCGGCTACGTCCCCAGCCCGAGCTCCGTAATATAAGCCTGCAATTTTCACTGTGCAGCAGGCGCAGGTTTTATGGGCCGGGGGACGCAGCAGTCTCACCTCACAGCCTGGTTGCCACAGGCTAATATCGTGGAACAGAGCTCACCCTCAAAATGTCAGTGAGCCTGAGAGGACAGCCCCCCCTCACGCCCTCCCCACCGGCCCTTTGGATGACAGAGCAGAGTGGTGTCTAGACCCTTCCAGCCACCAGCCATCTGCCAGGCTCTCTGACAGGGCTGCTCAGCTCTCATTTCAACTTCCCACAGGATCCCGGGAGTGGCCCTGACCCCGGGCCTGCCTCTCGGGGCCTCGGTTTCCTGCTTCCCCAGCGGCTTCCACACCTCCTCTCGAGGCCTGTATTTAGCATCAATACAGGAAGCACGTTTGCAACGACTGCTCGATTGTTACATAAGAGACTGGCTGCACGGTGACCTCACTGCGCCACATCCGCCCGCCCACGCCGCGCGCCTGCCATCCCCCGTAGGCGGCCGCTCACTGCTTCCAGAGCGGCCGCAGGGACTCTCCTGACTTTAAAGTGAAAGGCGGTTGGAGCGGGTCCCAGCAGAGGTCATAACCACGCCGCGGCTGTCCATTTGTGAGCAGAGGTGTGTTAGTGAATGAAGATGCCTGGGAAGAACAGTGAGGGAGCGAGGCTCGCTCTTCTGATATAAAACAAGGCCGTATGTCAGCTTGTAGTTCAGGCTGTGCTTGATTCCAGTTGTCCACCCATGGGAGTGTTGGCTGAGCCTCAGTCCCTGGTATGAAACTCAAATGCATTTGCCAGCAATGCAAACACATTCGGCAGCAGAAGTCTCCACAGGGGACTGAGTGCAGGAATGCTGTCTGTCCTTTCTTTGCTGTCAGTCTGAGCTCCTATTCCACCACGTCAGTGGGACCTCCAGCCTCAGCTGTGAGAAGCGCTCCCCTCACCCCAGACTTTGCTGAGCTGCTGGTGCTTTGATCACTGAGGTGGTCATCAGTGCTGTTTACTAAATATTCTGGCTCCCTGTCCCCTTTCTGGCCCATGCTCTGACCTCAGTTCCTGCCCCTTGCGGGTTGGTGAGGCCTGATGACCAGTTCTAGCCACTGAGTCATCCGTGGAGTGATGATTCTGACCCTTGGTCCCATGAAACAGGACTGGCAGCCTGTGTGTACCTCCCCTCCCGGGACAGAGCAGGAGAGTGCGGTGCCATGGCAAAGCGCTGGGCTTGAATTAAATCCTGGCTCTATAACTGACCTGCTGTGGGGTCCTGAGCAAATAATTTAACATGCCTGAGTCATCATTTTCTTGCTCACAGAATAGTACCCAGGATGCTTCCCCCGCAGAGTGAGGATTAACTGGCATCGTCTATGGAAAGGCCCAGTCGAGAGCCTGGAATGCAGTTGAGCCCTAACCAACGTGAGCTGCCTTTCGCTGGCCCGGTGTGGTCACAGCTGCTCCCCTCAGGTGTCCTGGCAGAGCTGTGGGTGGCACTGCGCTACGGACAGCGAATGTTTCCCTCGGACTCGGCCAGGTTCTGCTGCCGCCACATCAGACACAAAACTGAGCAAGACACTTTCCGGGAAGGAGGCCGGCGCTGGTTTCTGCACCGGGTTGCTGTGTCGATGGACTGTCAAATGTCAAGGGGATGTTTTCCTTCTGCTTTCGGACCTCGCTGTGATCATCTCTCTGTGATCCCGGGGGAAGGGCTGGCAGCCTTGATGCCTGGCGGGCTGCACACTGCGCCTTGCAGGGGTGGATTTACCACGTCTATGCATGAAGACCAAAACCAAATCTCTAGCCCTGCAGGTCTGCACGGGTTGCATTATTAAAAGTATGTGTGTGTGCCTTCATTCATCCGAAGACATTCGTGAAGGCCCTATTCTGCGTCAGGCACCGGTCTAGAATCTCAGGGTCAAGGGTCAACAAAAGAGATGAATAATCCTCTCCTGGGGAGTTTACATTTTAGTGGGAGAGACAGGCAATAAGCAGATGAGTGAGATGAAAAGGGAGTTAAATAGAATAAAGGATAGAGAGAGAGATGCGAGCGCCAAAGACAAACGAGAAGTGTAATTTGGATCGGGTGGCCCGGGAGGCCTCACGGGGAGGCTCCTGAACACATCCAGGCTGTGAAAATGCCCCGCGTGCCCCATTTCCCACCACCTTTCCCAATAACCTCAAAATAATGACCAGTGTGTGCATGCGACGGGCGCTGGGAATAATCAGAGGGAGGGTGAGCGAAGGGAAGCACACTCAGGGCATCGAGGTCGGTTTGAAATGATGACAGGCCCTTCACGTGCCGGGCTCTGTCCATGCTGCTGACAGCCTCAGACCGTTAGGTGACCTGCCACCGGGGAGCTTAAGGCCTCGCTGAGGAAAGGGGTCCAGATGAGTATCATCTACAGCAAACACTTCTAGAAAGTGCGCTGCCTGTGAAGCCCTATCCTAAGACTTTATTTATTAAGTCATTTCATTGTTGCCACAACCCTATGAGACCGGAACCATTTCTTGCAGAGGAGGCAATCAGGGGAGAGAGGTTAACTGCTTTCCTCGAGTTACGCGGCAGCCGGCAGAGCCAGAGCTGAAGCCAAGGCGCCTTGCTCCACCCGCCATCACCACACTCACGTCTATAATAAATAAAACGGTGGCTCTGCACGGAACGAGAAGCGCTGGGACAAGGCTCCTCACATCGCTGATGTTGAAATATGCGACGGTGACAGACAGAGAGGCTCGAGGCTCGGTGTGGGATCTGCTCAGCTTCCCGGGGCCGGGATGCCGGGACTGCCCGGGAAGAAAGGCGCAGACCTGGAGGCCTGGCGGGAAGCAGGACAGGGAGCGGGCCCTTGTTCACGCATCACCTTGTCACCTGCGTGGACCCCAGTGAGTGGAGGAGGAGCTGTGAGCAGTTTTGTTTCTGATAAACACCTTTGTTCTCTGAGATCACTATTTTTAAACGTTTCAAGCTGAGCTAACTCCAGGTGTGACATTTCAAAGCGGTTGCCCAGCTTTCATTTAGGCGAGGAGGGGAACAGGAGCTGGAAGAGAGGGACCCTGAGGGAGCTGATTTAGACTCGCAGCACAGGCAAGCCGCCGGGCCAGTGTGCCCCCGGTGGCCCTCCCCCTCTCGGCTGGGCGACTGGCCTCACGCACAGAGCAGGGCCTGCGCAGGCTGCCCTCCTGCGCCCTGGGGTCTGCGGCAGGGACTCTCCTGCCACCCGAAGCAGGCAGACACCTCGAGGGCCGGCGCCCTGGGGGGGGTGGAGGGGGGGGGCCGAGGGGTGGGTGGAAGGGGAAGCCGCTCTGCTCCATGGGAAGTGACAAGGCGGGGAAGAGCCCTCGCCTGTCTCAGCGTGGAGGCCGTGGAAGGGGCCGCTCCCTCCCGCAGAGGGTTAGTTCATTTTAGAGGCCCCTGGGGTTGAGCCTTGAGGGCTGGACTTCAGTGATGGGAGCCCTATTATGAAGCATTCCCACCTCATCTTGTGTGACCGTCCCGAGACCCTAGAGATAAACTGAGTAAAGCCCCTCCCCTCCCCCAGGACATCGCACGAGCAGAGCAGAACGAGACTTTCCTCAATGACTTCTTTTCTCCTCCTTTTAAATCACAGAAAACGTCAAAAGTAAAGAACACAGTGCATTCTGCTTAACATATATGCAGCCACCCAGAACGCAGGACTATTGCTCTTTTTTTCACACATGCTCCAGCTTAACAATGCATCACAGACACCGTGAAGTTCACCATTCGAAGCTCTCCCAATCCCACCCTCTCCTCAGAGAGGACAATGGTTATGGAGGTGTGTTTACCCTTCCTGCCACATCTCTCCTTTGTTAATTCATAAACAAAGGTGAGGTATTAATTTGTGTGCTTTACTTTTCCCCCAAAACGACAGCATAGCCTGTGTCATTCTGCAGCCTGCGTCTTCCGCGCCACAGTTTTTTTGAGCTCTGTGTAAATTTACGTGGTTAAACCCTGCGATGGGCTGAACTGAGGCCTCCCCAAATGCACGTGTTGAAGTCCCAACCCCTGGTTCTTCAGGACGTGGCTGTGCTTGGACGCAGGGTCTTCAAAGAGATCGTTGGGTCAACCAGGTCATAGGGTGGGCCTAATCCAGTAGGACTGGGGTCCCTATGGGAAGAAATGTGACACAGACAGGGACAGAGAGACCATGTGAGGACACAGGGAGAAGACGGCCGTCCACGCGCCAAGGAGAGAGGCCTGGCACGTGTTAACATAAGAAAGCATTCAAACCTGTGAAAAATTTTTGTGTTTATTTGAGCCAAACTGTTGATATATGCTGGGGAGCCAGAACCGCAGTGGATTGAAATAATACTCCGGAGAAGGGCAGTTTTGCGCCCCACTCTATAGCTTACAGCCAACAGGGGAGATGCAAGTGGGTTACATGAAATCCAGGGTGATAGATTAGGGAGGCGGGAGAAAGCCAAGTGTGGGGGGAACCTCTGGGGTTGGATAGAAAGTAAAATGATGGACACACACTTCTTTTACTTAGGTGGGTGCAATATAGTTAATGGTCAACGGTTAACATGATAACAACAACAACGAGAGGATTCCTGGTCTCCGCCCTGGTGCACTGAGGGCCCAGAAAAAGGGGAAATTACTTTGTTTTGCAAAGGCTGTTAATCAGGTATCTCAGATGCAAAAGACAACTGACAGCCTTAGTTAAGGTGAAGATTAACCTTGTTAGGGAAAAAGACTGCCTCAGGATGTGGCTACCAACCACAGACTGCTTATGTTCAAAAAGTTTTCATTTCAAACCATCCTTTGTGGTTATTTTAGATCTCTGAGTTTGCAAGGCTATCACACAGGCCTCCCTGAGCTTGTAGGGTTCAGTATGTGGCCTCCCTGAGTTTGTAGGGTTCAGTATGTGGCCTCCCTGAGTTTGAAGGGTTCAGTATGTGGCCCCTTTTCCCCCACACGTGGGTCCGTCCCTCACAGCCCCCAGAAGGACCAGCTTTGCTGACAGCCTGATCTCAGACTCCAGCATCCAGAACTATGAGAAAATAAATTTCTGCTATGCCACCCAGTCTGGTATTTTGTTAGGGAGCCCCAGCTAACAAATACAGACTCCATGCCACAAGGAAATATCAGTGGAGGGCTTAGTGGCTGTTGTGGACACATATGTCACCCCTCTCTGGGATCTGTGGGTTGTGTCAGAGGCACTTATAAAAGCACTAATGCCACTGCTGGGTGGTGTTGTAGGGACTGTCACGGTTCTTGGAGAACAGGTTTTGGGGAGAGGCATCCTTTCCAGTGACCCACAGTTATCTCTGGGAAATCAGTCCCCTGTGCTGAGGACACAGAGACCTGAGCTTAGTGACCGCCACTTCACTGGCGGCGTCAAAGTTCTTTCTCATCTGGGGAGTCTGACCTGCTCTCAGCTCAAGAGGTGAGCACAGCAAGTAAAGTTCACATTCCGAAGCTTCCCGTATAACAGGGGCCCCCAACCTAAAGGAAACCCCTGGGTAGGTTCCATCTGGTAAAGGCCAAGGCAGCCAGCCAGGCCCAGCCTACCCTGCAAGGACTGTCAGAATGACGGCATGTGACAAAGCTCCTGGCTTGTGCGCGCAGCCAGTGAAGGAGCCACGGCGTCGGCTTGAGCCCTGGCCGGTGCTCAGCTGGTTAGAGCATTGTCCCATAGGCCGATGTTGCGGGTTCAGTCCCTCGTCGGTCGGGCACTTACCAGAATCAACCAATGAATGCATAAATCGGTGATCGGTGGAACAACAAATTGATCTTTCACTCTCTCTCCCTCCCTGCCTCTCAAAATCAATAAATAAAAAATTTAAAAAAAGAAGCCACCAAGTTTGCTTGAAAAGTCAATGTTCCATTGTAGCCCAAGTATTTAAACTTCTCAGGGGAAAGGGAGGTATTTGCCCCTTTCAGAGCATTGTTTATAATGGTGAAAAATCAGGAACACTCTGAATGTCCACAGAAGACTTTTAAAAAGGAAGTTTGTTAAATAGAATAAACTTAGCAAGTTTATACAAACACAGTGGTTACAAATGGTATGTGATGACATGGAAAGATGTAGAAGAAATGGTGTTACTTGGAAAAAAGATTACGTTTTTTTACTGGTGAGGGTACTATAATGCTATTTTTATTTTTAAAAATATGTTTATAAGGAAAAAGCTAAATAGTTAATAGAAAAGTTATAACTGGGTTATCTATGAATTGTAGGGTTATAGATGCTTCTATGTTTTCTTCTTGCTTTTTCTTGAGGGACACTCACAAACTCTCTCTCTCTTTCTCTCTCTCTCTCTCACACACACACACACACACACACTCCAGAGAATCATCTCACTCTGGGCTTTCGTCCATCCCATGCAGTGAGAGAAAAGCAAAATAGGTGGTCTTAAGTCCTTACCGGTTCTGATATTCCAAGACTAGGGAATTTTGGATTTAGTGAGTAAAAGGTGATTACTAGAAGAATGTTTACTTGATTTAAAAAACAAAGGTGTTGGAGGAACCAGAGCTGGCTGCCGCACCCACACAGCCATGGCCTTTCCTGATGTGCTGGCATGGTGAAGGGAAGCCGAGCTCACAGCTCCTGAACACAGCGCTGCTCAGCACGGTGCCGAATGTTGTACATGGAGCGGTTCGTTTAATCCTCATGATAACCCTGCAAGGCAGGTGCTACCATCGTCTACATGTTTCAGGTGAGGAAACTGTCACTTCAGAGAGGCCAAGTCAGAGCCCAAGGTCAGTAACCAGAAGGGAGCAGAGGGTGGACTTGACCATGAAACCAAGATCCCAGCTAGAGGGACCTGAATACTTAGCTTCAGGGACAGGGCCAAGGTTGCAAAGGCCAGCCTGTCAGGTCAATGGGTGCTGGTGGAGAATGGAAAACTTGAGTCTCAGGAGGACAAATGAAGCCTCTCCAGGTGACCAAGAGCTGAGCTTGGTGAGAAGCCAGGCATGAGCCTCATTGGGGAAGGTCAAGGTGTTTCCCTAAATGCAGACTCGAAGACACTGGACTTCAGTGGAGAATTGCTGGTCACAGAGGCTGAACGAGAGAGATAAGCTATACCTAGGTGTCTGCATCTCCTTCAAGGTGTTATGTTAAGTTCCATACTGGAGCGGAGTTAATGAGTCGTGCTGTTGCTTTAATAAAGGGTTCTAGTTTTAGCAGTAAGAGGCATTGTATTGGGGCTGTGCTGCTCTGCATCACAAGTCGGATCCCCCAGGTCCCTCCAGGCTCAGCCAACACAGCACTGATGGGAGTCATGCTGGGAGGAAGAGAGGCCAGGCTGTCTCCCCTCCACTGTCTCTAGCAACAGCCGGCTAAGGGCTGTGTCTCCTCGGAGGCTCTGGCTCTTACTGGGCGGCCTACACATTTCCAGCTTCTGCTGGGTGACCTGAGACCTGGGGTCCCTAATCCCACAGCCTCCCATTGTCAGCTTCGTGGTGGTAGCAGCTTCTTGCTATTACGAATCTTTGGCTGACCTGCCATCCTTTGCTTGGTTTCACTCTCCTTCCATGCCCCATGTAACCAGTTAAGTCGCCTTCGTTGAACATATCAGAGCTGGTTCTTTTTTCCTGATTGGTCTCTGATTGATATGTTCCCTCAATGATCAGTTTCTGAAGTAATCTGCTATCAGAAATATCTACCTTACAGAGCAAAGCATGTCAGTGTAAGGGGACTTGGAGGGAGGTTCTATAATGACATGAAGATGTGTGATATTAATACCAGCCCGAAGTATTAGGTGTGACATTTAACTTGGCCATTAGAGGTGAGGGAGCTTGAGGAGAGGAGAGCACTGTGGAAGGGGATCTGCAAACACAGCACGATCGATAAGAACCCTGGTCTCACTGTAAACAACGGGCGGGCGGTCAACGGGAAGTGAATGAAGGGCGTCCACACCTTGCTGTCAGTTCCTCCATCAGGGTGCGGCTGGCGGTGCACATGCAGGGAATGCCGGGAGAACAATGGGCAGAGGGTGCATCTGAAAGGCAGCTTAGAGGGTGCTGGAAGGGGTGAGCCAAGAGGGTATATTAGGGTTCGACAAAATACAAGCTTAAAGGGTTGGGCTACATCTGAAAGCAGCCGTAGTCACCACTGACCCCCAGAGCCTGGCACATGGAAGGTGCTCAATTGATATTGCTGGGTAAATGGGGAGCTACTGACAGTCTTGTTTGAGAGAAGGGGTGCACACAGAGCCAGGCTTTGCCAAGCTTGCTCTGGCAGAAACCTGCAGACTGGCCTGGGCTGGGTGGGGTGGGGGAGAGGGGAGCAGGAGGGGAGACCAGAAAGTGATTGCATCACTTTAAATCATGGGCTTGAGAAAGCAGGAGGACTCAGGCCTGTTAGATATGAAAAAAATTGGAATTGCAGATCCCAGATATGGGGGCTGATGGAAAGGGTCACATAAAGGTGCCTCTGAGGCCAGCACCCAAGGGATTGGGGGCACAGAAGTGCCCCTGTGAGTGTACCCACGCTAGTCAAGCAGGGACCCCGGGAGGGCAGGAATGGGGGAGATGCAAATTTAGCGGTGACAGTTATTTAATACCCACCCTTGGATCCTCTGGCCTTTTCTCGCCTGTTATTGTAAAGACATTCATTTTTCTTCAAACCCAATAAATTATTCTCTGTCAGCAAACTGGGTGGGGGGGTGCGGGTGGGGGGGATACTAAGGAAAGATCTCGGTTTGCTCTTGGCTTTTCCTCTGTCTAGTCCAAACACTGGAAATGTCAAGTTTGCTCACTAATTAAACATGTCTGTCTCGGACAGCACTTGTATCCTTCACCAAGAAGGTGTAGATTTCCGGGGAGACATTACGCATTCATGTTTCCAAACACAGCCTTTTGCAGTCTCCCTGGGTGACACAAATGCCGGCCTTGTGCAGGCGTCCCGAGAGGAAAGGCACCGTGCACGCAGCCCGCCTGGAGGGAGCGGGACGTGCTCCCGGCTGCCCTTTCATTCATTTCCTGGGAGGGTGGTCTGGGAGCCTCTGCAGGGCCAGCCCGGGGGGCTCTGGATGTCCCTGAACCCTAACCCACAGCTGAGGCCTCCCAGGCCCGGGTCATAGAAAATCTCATTCCCCAATTAGGTTGAGACTGTCCCCGCCACCATCCCTGGTGTCTGGGGGCCGGGAACTGACAGCTTGCGACGAGCCTGTGGCCCCGGCTTTGCAGAGCTTTGCTGGAATCCCGGGGGGAGTGTCACTACCACACACGTCCGCAGGCAGGGAAGCGGGCCCCAGCCTTGGGTCTTTATAGATGAGACGCCCTGACTACATATTCTCCGGGTGCTAACTGTGCTCGGAGCCCAGATACAGCTGTAAACAAGACTGACACGGACCCCCACAGGAGGCTTAATCTGGTGGACAGAGAGGAACGAGTCAGGTACTGGGGAGTCGGCGGCTTGGGTCACTTGCCAAGGACAAGTTATGGCTGGTTAAGTGGCCAGGCCAGACCTGCCTGACTTTAAATCAGGTCCACTTTCTAGGGCAGTGAAACATGGACCTTAAACATGGGAGCTGGGGTGGGAAAGCCACCTGAGCCCTGCAGGAGTCAAAGGAGAGGAGACCTAGAGGAACACGACCCGAGTCTTATGTGTGAAGCCATGTCTGCTACGCCCAGGGGCTGGGGCGGGGGGCCGTGGGCGAGGAGGGGCTGCTGCTGAGCTGCTAGGGGGAGGCCGGCAGGACATCACCGTCCCCCCCCACCCAGGGCCCACTCCCCAGGTGCAAAGGGCTGGAGCAAAGGAAGCAACAGGGCTGTGGGAAGACGGTTTTCCACCAACCTGTTTTCAGTCCCAGGATCTCAGCTCCCCCATCTGAACACGGCACTTTGACCAATCACTGGGTCAGGAGTCCCCAGTCTTTGGGATTCAATGGATCCCTAATATTTTTTAATGTGTGGGTGTGGGAGTAGGGGTTCAAGTTAGGACATTAACTCTAGGTTTTAAAAACCCTTACTGTCTACTATTACCAGCTCCTGTGAAAAGGCATTTTCACCAGGTGAAGAACAAAGAGATCATGTGATTTGATGTGAAATGAAAACAGCTCTTTAAACTGAGCTACTTTAGCTGCGAAAGGAACCTCCCTCTGTGGCCATTCGTCTCATTTCTCTGTGGACTGTGGTGGAAAGTGCACCACGGAACAGCCCCTTCACCGGACCCAGGCCCAGCCCCTGGGAAGATGGTCTCCAGGCCCCTTTCAATTGTGCAGGGCCCGAGGCGCCCCGGAGGCCTCTGGGGCCTGCAGCCATTGCCCGCGGCCGGCCCGCCCTGGCTGCGTTCCCTCCCAGGGTGGAGTCTGTTGGCCTCTGGAACTGCGATCGTCAAGATGCCGGGGTCCCTGCCAAAGCTGCTCCCTCCAAGTCCTGACATATGGGGGCTGCATTACCACGGCGCCTGGCAGCTCTTCTGCTCATAACATCAGTCCCCACGAGAGATGTGTCCCTGTCACACTATTTACTGAAACTCGGCCACTTAATTAAAAGCAAGAGCTTTTGTATCAACTCCAACAGGGGCTTTAGAAATTCCAAGCATCGTGAGGAGACCAGATGGCAGGATGGGTCAACTGCCCTGGAGGCCAGTGTTCCCGCCCTTTCAGGGACCGCTCTGTTGTGGACGCACCTGCTGTCCTTGGTGGGTGAGCACCTTCTATCGACAGCGGACCATGAGCACGGATGGGAAGGGTCCGCCTCAGCACACACATGACATTTCCTGGGTGCTGGCATCAGAAGGTTCAGACATGCACCTTTGGACAGAAGTGGCTCTGACGTGAGGCGAGGGCATTGCAGATGGGCAGGTGCCCTGTGAGGAGGTATTTGGGCTGCAAGGAGATTCTAGGGGACCAGGGCTAATGCTGTCCACCCCAGGGGCTAGACAGCATCTGCTGCCACAGGCCTGGGCCTGGGCTTGTTGGCCTCTCTAGATTTGCTCTCAGCCCTCCCCCCTCCACCCCGCACCTCCCAGGCTGATCTGTGCCAGCATTTCCTCCTGGTCTGTGGCTCCTGGTTGGCTTTGGCCATGGGGGAGCTGCCAGTGGACATGGGGAGCTGCAAGGAGAAGGAAGTCAAGGTATTTTTTGCCCATATTCTCTGCCCTGCAGGTCCGGGTGGGTTGGCTCTGCAGGACACAGCTGCTGGCAGGTGGCTCTTCCTCTCTCCAGGTGGGGACACTGCACTGTGCCCAGGCTCCTGCAGGTCCCAGGAGGTTACGGCTGCCTGCCAAGGTTGGCCCTGGATATGGTACCCTCCTTTATTAGCTTCTCTAAACCTTGTGACCCAGTCCTTTCTTTACCCAGTCCTTGAGTTACCACGCCCGAGTGAGCCGCCCTGGCTATCAGAACGCCCTAAGCCAGGGTCTTCAGGAAGGTCACAACGCCGTCCCCTCTGGGACTTTACAACAGGATTGGAGATATGAGCGCAAAGAGCAGGGGGACAGACAATTCTATTAAGCTAAGTCTTCTAGGCCATGTCCTCAAGGCATTTATTTATCTGATGGAGAAAAGAGACAGAAGGAGCTAGAGCGCAGGGGAAGCTTCGGAGAAGCAGGTGGAGCTTGGGTGGGCCTTGAGGAGTGGCCAGTGTTTGGGGAAGTGGTGAGAGGGAGCTGGCAGGCGGGTGGACGACAGCCCAGGTAGAGAACAGGGCTCAGGAACACCGTGGGGCCTGTGACTCCAAGTCTGGACCTCAGAGGCCTGATAGGAACTGAAGTGGGGAGGGAGAGGGAGCCGTGTGAAGAGCAAGCACAGCCTGGGGCCCGGAGAGTGAGCAGAACCAGGGGCTGCTCGCTCACTCTGCCTCATCTGCCCAGCGGGTCAGTGCGCCCTTCGGCTCCCTGCCTCTCACCACGGGGCCTGGGCTCCGCTCTTCCCTCGGGGACCTGGGTGGCTCCTTCTCATCGCTGAGCTTTCAGATCAAATATCCCATTTACTGCGAAGCCCTCCGTGGTAGCCAGCTCCCCGTGGCCCCGGTGAGCCCCTCCTCTTGGTGAAACAGTCTTACATTGTCCCCTCCCATTGCATGGGAGCTGAATGTGGTGACCTGCATCTACAAAACAGAAGAAGGTGTGTGTGTGTGTGTGTGTGTGTGTGTGTGTGTGTGTGAAGATCGTAAAAGGCAGTGAGCTACCACCCTCCCCCAATTGCTTGCCCCGGGGGAGCCCAGCTGCCATGCGGTGAGACTACTGCTGCTGTCCCATGGAGAGACCCACCTGGCAGGAAACTTCTGGCCACAGCTGCACGGGAGGGCTTGGGAGCAAATCCCCAGCTGCAGTGCAGCCTCAGGGGACCCCAGCCCCAGCCAACAACTTGACTGCACCCCGTCATAGACCTTGAGCCAGAACCAGCCCAGAGAAGCCACCTGCAGACTCCTGACCTGCAGAAACTGAGAAAACAACCACTCTTGCTTGCAGCCTGCCTCTGTGTTGAGCAGAAATACAGGCCAACACACCTCTGCTGACCACAGAAGTCAGCGTCCCCACCCCATCTGCCCATCACTGTCCGGTCATCTCCTGCCCACTGGAAGTCCCACCTGATCCAGTCCCCATGGTCTCAGGATCCCCTCATACCCCACCCTGCCCCTCATTGCTCCGGCTGCACTGGCCTCCTTGCTGCTCCTTGAACATGTGGGTCATGCTGTACTTTCTTTCTAGAAAACCCTTTCCCAGTTATCTGCATGTCTGGCTCTCTCCCCTCCTTTGCGTCTTTGCTTCTAAGTGAGTTTCTCAGTTGGCCCTTCCTAGATCACCCTGTTTCAAATGATACCCACATTCCCCGTGCCCACCGAGCCTCTGCCCTGATCGATGCTCCTTCAAAGCACGTTCAACGCACAACACATTGCTCACTTTATTCTGATCCTGGAGGTTTGTGTCTCCCTCGGGACCACTTGCATTTAGCTTCATGGCCTTGGTGCCCTGCCCAGACCCCCCGAGGGTGCAGCTCACCTGTGGTGACTGCATGAGCAGCCAAGCACCTGCCTGAAGTGGAGCCATGTCCCTGGCAAAGCCCCTGGAACCCCGAGCAGAGTTCTTATTCTGTCACCACCTAAAAGCCAGACTCTACTATACGGGCCAGAGACTCAGGCAGGCTTCACATCAAATCAAAACGCAGCCGAGCTTTTCCGAGGACCTGTGTGATCTTGGGCAAAAGGCTTCCCTTCTCTGGGCTCCAGTTTCCCATCTCTCCGTGGGGGTAACGATAATGCCCACCTCCCAGGGTTTCTTTGTGTAGATGAACGAAGCCTGCAGGCAGAGGACTTTGCACACAGTAGGTGATCAGTACACAGTGGTTACTATTATTTCTCTTCATGTTGAATAGTGCCCTTGGTGATCTGTGGAAAGCTTCAAATGAGTTTTCAAGGAGAATCATGCTTCAGGTGGATGACAAATCTGATCAGAGATGTCGCTCTGGCTTTGACAATGAACTTTCTAGTCCGACTCCATCTCTGCTTCACACCCAAGGGATCAGCTAGCTCTGGCCACAGTCATTCCAAGGCCCAATTTACACAAAGCGAATATAATTGATAATGATGGAAACCTAATGGCTACAAAACATTTGGCAAAAAAAATGACAGACTTTAGTTGACCCATTTAGAAATGATGTAATTAAACAGGTGGGTGGTGTTATCAACACAGATATGCTCATGCACACAAACGCACACACGCACACCTCGCTGGAAAGGTAAGGCACAAGCTATAGCAGGAAAGGATGCACAATATTGCACGGGGATTTAGAGGCAAGAAATACAAGGAAACATAACACACTGTAAATTAAAGTCATTTATAAAGTGCAACTGGCACCCGATAGAAAGGAAAATGATTAGTCAGCAAAAGTGGGGCACCCTGTTATTTATTTACAGAATACTTCCAGGGGACAGGAGAGGGTGTACTTATTAAGGGCTTGCTGCTGTACAAATACAAACACATTAATGTCGGCACTGAGGACATCTAGCTAAATTATTTGCCTCCAGCTGATTTTGTTCGTTAATTTTAAGCCCACAAGGCCCCTCTGGCATTCTTGGGAGGGTCTGTGGTCCCGTGGATGTAGGTCTCCTTAGCCCTGGTGTTGGCCTGCCCAGCTCCATGGACGCACAGCAGAGAAAGGGTTACTTCCAGAGGTCCCCGCAGCACCCCCCACTCACCCTGCACCAGTCCTTTTTCAGCAATGTTGGGAGGCTCCTCTTGCTGGAGTTTTCTGCTCTACAAGTGAGCATGCTGGTGTTTGAGGGGAGCCCCGTGCCAGGGAGCAGTGGGTCAGGTGCACTCCTGTGCCTCCTGTTCAGAAGGAGTATGTGTTACCCAGCTACCAGCTGGGCGCTGTTGTGAGGCTAATGGAAGAGGTGGGGAAATCTGGAAGAAAAATAAACAAAGAAACCAGACAAGAGCAAGGGTTAGATACTGGAAATAACAGAGTCGCTGGTACAACATAGTTGAGCGGTGTGGATGGAGAGGGGCAGGAGGTAGGAGACAAGGACCTGCACTCCCAGGCTTGAGCGAATGTCCAGGAGAATTTTCAGAAGATAGAACGAGATCATGTGGGTAAAACTCTGAGCACCGAGTGTGGCACCTAGGAAATGCTCAATAAAACAGCGATTAATATTCATTATTACCAATGAAAACTTGTCACTTATAATAACTCTCCTGTGATTTAAGCAGCTCACCTGAATTTTGGAAGCATACAGGACATTTTCTGTCATAAAGATCACACTTTCTAAAACATGATCAAAAATTGGAACCCAACTGAGGCCCCATGGGGACAGTTAAGAAAGATAAATTAGCCCGGCCGGGCGTGGCTCAGCAGTTGAGCGCCGACCTAGGATCCAGGCGATCAGGGTTCGATTCCCAGTCAGGGCACATGCCCGGGTTGCAGGCTAGGCAGCCAATCAATGACTCTCTCATCATTGATGTTTCTCTCTCTCTCTCTCCCTCTCCTTTCCTCTCTGAAATCAATAAAGATGTATTTTAAAAAAGAAAGAAAGAAAGAAAGAAAGAAAGAAAGAACGAAAGAAAGAAAGAAAGAAAGAAAGAAAGAAAGAAAGAAAGAAAGAAAGAAAGAAAGAAAGAAAGAAAGAAAGAAAGAAAGATTTAAATCCAACACCAGCTACTAATATTTAATGAAGGAAGCATCTTCCAGGATCCAGGAGAAAGAGAAAAGTCACATGACGCTACCTGATGGAAGCCAGTGTGAGAATCTCCTTAGTCTATTTCCCTCCCTACAATAAGGACACAGCGGTCGCAGGCCATGACCTCATGGCCATCACTCTGGCCACACAGGTCTCTGGGTCTCTGTTTAACTTGGTCCATGTGTTTTAAGTGGGATAAATGGGCAATTGATGATTTTAATTCTTCCTTGTAGGAGAGAGTCCATCTCAGTTTTGAACCATGTTTGCTCAGCGCAGGGAGAAAGCCCTGTGCCCACAGAGCACTATTTGAAGTGGGAATGGAAGGCTGGGGAGGGTTGTGAAGATTTGCAGCTGCAGATGTTATTATGTGGGTGCTGCCCTGGTGTTTGCTCTTCCCGTTTTGTGCCCTTTCCTGTGTTGATGTCATCATTGTCTACTGGCTGGCAAATCAATGGGTGACACCGTGCAAGGGTTGGTGTTTGCTTAAGAGAAATCTCCCCGACTGACCCAATTCCTGTGATGCATAAAAAAAATGACAGAAGTAATATTTTTGTTCTTGTTTCACTTCCATTCATCTTATTTGATCAGGGCTGAGCAAAACTGACATCTCATCAAACTCCAAAGTGTGTTTCGGCACTGGGTTCATCGGAGGGTGGCATTTAAAACACAGACATCGCAGGAACAAATGTATTTGCCAATCCTGCCCAGCAACGGAAGCCTGACCTTTCTCCCGCAGATTTATTGACACGGCCTGTTTTGTATCATATTTCATTATGGTGCGTTCGGAAGGATTGAAAGTCCTTCTCTTGGAAAACAACTCAGTTGGGGCCAGAGTGGCCAATATGCCTTCCGCTCAGAGTGAGACAGAAGAGAAAGTCAGACACTGGCAGGATTAACACAATTCCTCAAAGAGTATGTTTAATTAAAAACCACCCGGTACCCGCAGTGTGGGCCTGGAAGAGATTTCCAGCTGGCATGTGGTGAGAGCAGAGGAATTACATCCGAGGTCGCTGTCATTTACTTGCTGTGGGATCATCACAGGTTCCTTGCCTTGGGAGTTCTGAGAGGGGCCCCCGCTCCATGCAGAAAATCCTCTCTGATAAATGCTCACTTGGTCTGCCATGAGGGGCTCCACGTAAGAAACCCGCCTCTTCATCAGGCCAAACAGCTGCAGAAACGATCTATGTGTACATTCGTGTGACAAAAATCTGCGTTCAGGGTCTCCTCAAGGCACTGGAGACAGCAGCAAACAAGGGAAGCAAGACCCCCATTGTCAGGGATTTTCAATCTGTGGAGGCAGACAGTCTATAAGTTAATAAACAAACAATATGCATAAGATAATTTCAGAAAGTGAGGAGTGTTTCTTATTGTGCACGACAGGGAAAAGCAACAGAGAGGGCCTGGGGGCTGCTGGGGGCGCTGGGGGCGCTGGGGGCTACTTTGTACAGATTTTCAGGGAAACTCTCCTGAGGTAGAGGGCGGGTATTTGAGCTGAGATCTGATGAAGAGACCAAGCTAGTGGTGTGGGAGCTCGACTAGAGGCTGTTTCAGGTAAAGCACACTGCGAGTGCAAAGGCCCTGGGGTAGAAATGTGTTTGGTATTTTTTGAGAAACAGAGAGAAAGCTAATATGAAGCCAGCTTGGAGCTTCTGGAGTGAGCAGGGAGGAATCAGACAAGCCCACCTCAGGAGATTTAATAGACTGCGACGGGGGGCTGTCGGAGGCTGTGACCTAGGGAAGTGACAGCAGTTAACTTGGACTTTTAAGTGGTTCCTCGGGCTACAGGGTGAGAGCTCAATTGAAGGGGGACAAGTGTGTAGTAACAGAGACCAGTTGTGTGGCTTTTGGAGCCCATTATAGCTAAGAGGATGGTTATGAGGATCTACTGAGCCAGATGGGATCTACTGAGCCCACATCTGAGTGTGAATCAGATCCCCCTCCCCACTACCCTCACGGCAGAGTGAACCCAGCCCTCTCCTCCAGTTCAGGCACCTAGTGACCGTGTTGGTCACCCCCATTACCGCTCCTCTCTGTTCTTCCAGCTCCTCTCCAGAGACAAGAGGCTAAATCTCCCTCACTCCCTTACCGCTCTTTTATGGCTCTGCTCTCTCATTAAACATAGAGCCCAACACAGGGCGAAACACCTCACCTGTGGGTTGCCGTTTTGCACCCAGTCTCTGCCTCCAGGAAAGCTCGCTCCCCCCACCACGCTAAGCCCAAGAGCCTCAGCAGCAGCGTGGACCCCACTCCTGGCTGAGAGGCAGAACGCGGGGGGGGGCCTCTGCCAGTCAGTGCACCCCCTCCCCCGACTGGGAGCGGTCCAGACACGGTCCAGGCACCGGCACATGATCCCGTCTCAACCACTGAAACACAAAGGGACTCCGGCTGGGAACCGACAATTTTCTCCTTCCTGCATAAGCCAGGTTGGATCAGGTTTTCCGGCACTTGCTACCAAAAGAATCCTAACTGACAGACCAACCAGAGAACAGTGGGGCCATCGCCTTCCTGGAACCGGCCATACACCCCACTCAACGAAGTCTCAGATTGTCACCTTAGTCGGCAGATGCATTGCCCTGCAATGCCTTTTGTTTGAGCTCCTGGCCAGTGAGGTCTCAGGCTTTCCTGCTCAGCAATTTCCCTCTCAGCTTCCCTCGGAGATGCCCTCTGAGGCTCTGTGGAAAGGCCTTTTATGAATTTAGTATTTATTAGACCTGCCTTGTGCACTTGGCATGTATCCATTTTTGCCAGAGATGCATACTCCTGAGAACCCAATATTATGACCCATCTGGGGAGCAACAGCAAAGAGAACCAATAAAACCTAACAAAGCTAAGTCTGATCATTGCCAGAAACATCCATTTGGCTCACTAATGGGCCAAGGGGGAGGGGCCGCGATGTCTCCGTGCTTTCGGCCCATCAGTCGTTCCTGTGATGCCTGGAAAAGCCCCATTAAGCCACACAGCACAGTCGTTTGTGAGGGCGACCAAGAGCCATGTCTGTGCCGCGGCTTTTGCAGCTTAATTGGCTGAAGTCGGAGAGCTTGGCGGCTCAGAATGGACCCACTGCCTTGAGGAGAGGGGGACCCCGCAAGCCCAGCCCGCAGTCCTGCTGACGAAGTGAGGCAGGATGGATGGGCAAAGCGAGAGCCTCCAGCTCTTTGACCTTCAACAGGGTGGAGGAGATACGCAGCGGGGACACAGATAACCGGCTCACAGCATTCTGGACTGAAGGGCCGGGGATGCTGCTTGACCTCTTGGGGAAACTGAGGCCTAGAGAGGAGCAGAAACTGCTGTCAAGAGGATCCAGTGAGTTCCAGCTCAGAGCAAATCCCAGCACCCCCAAACCTCCCCTTGTCTATCTGCAGAATGCACTTGGATAATACCTAACTCATATGTGTCGGGCACAGCTTGATCACTTTATGTCAAGAACTCCTCTGACCCTTACAACAATTTTGGGAGCTATCTGATTTCATCTCCAGTCCAAAGGTGAGACGGCAGAACACAGGCAAGTTGAGTAATCGGGCCAGTCTGGCTCCAGAACCCACTCTTAACTTCTATGGTCGCTGCCAAATGATAATTAATAGTAAAATAAAATTGGTCTGTAATAAAATATAAATAATAAAGGTCAGCATAAAAGAATACATCCCTCACATGTTTCTTACGAAGTTCCAGTGACCTGGCACAGTGCTAGACCGTATTGTATTGTCTGTCTGACGCTTTGGTATTTGGGCCTCGCTGACTTGGAGGAGCTGCCCCTCCCAGGGTTAACCAATCCCTAGAGATGGTAAACAACTTGCTTGGGGGCCTGCTTTTCAAACATAAACCAGTCCGCCCAGAGCCCACACTCACCACCTCCTTCCCTGGGCTCTTACACTCCTGCCCCAGTTACCCAGGGCCAGGAACCGGACAGCTGGGGACAGCCTCCACTTCTCGTGTCCACAGGGTCGTGTCTGACCCTGGTGCTTCTCCGAGTGCTCCCCTCCCCCACCCGTGGCACAGCATGGCTCCCTTGACTTGGTAACTGTGAGTAACAGCTATCCTTTCAATGTGGGGCACCTGCCAATCTGTCAGCCTTATCACGCCTTAGATTCTTCTATGAATACACTTACTTTTAAAACAATCCGTGAAAGCTCTTTGTACGATATGATGCTGAGCAATCATTATTACCATCCCTTGCCCACGTGGAAAGGACTATGCATTGGATACAACTTGGTGCCTGATATTTCACTTACATAATTTCATCGAGCCATCACTATTGTGACAGTGAAAACCGCAAGCTACTGCCCCCGCTTTGCAGGTAAGGAAACTGGGGCTGGAGAGGTTGAGCAGTTTGGTCGGGTCACGCAGCTGGCAGCTGGCACATTCCAGGCTTGGTTCCGGATTTGTTTGATCTTAAAGCTTCTGTCCCCTGCCCCATCCAAGAGGAGACTGGAAGCGGACACTGTGAACCTCACGCAAAGGAAATGACAGAGCAACAGGCTCCAGGAGAGAAGCCTCCGGCTCCTTTCCCTCCCAGATTGCCATCCCTGTGTGCTGTGTCCGAGGAGATTTCCCCACAGAGAAACTTTGCCTCGCGCCTGCCTTTGTCTCTTCATTATTGGTTCCTTTTCCAGCTCAGCTGTAAGACAGGGAGGCCCGGCTCTTACATAACACACTCGTTCGCTTCTGCTTGGCCTGGATCGATATTTCCACTTGTTCCGAACTGGCAACTGGTCGCCACCCCCACCCCCGCCCCCGCCCCCGCCCCCCGCATTCTCACTGTACTTCCCTTGGCAAGCGCAGGACAGCCGGAGGCTCGGCCGCCCCCGTAGCGGAGCTCCGTCCACCACGACAAGCCCTTGGCGCAAGAAGGGGCTCGCAAGAGTTTTAAGGACGGACACTCCGGGGGAAGCAGGTGCCTCGGCCCAGCAGAAGCGGGGTGGAGGGGTAGTTGGGGCGGGGACAGGAAGGGCTCGGGTCCCTGGAGAAGGGGAAGGGGCTTCCGTGTGGAGCCCCAGGCTGCGCGGGCAGAAGGCCCAGCCCACGGACGGGGCGGCCTGGGCCTCGGCGCCCTGCCTGCTCTGCCCCTCTCCGTGACCCAGCAGCCGCCTCTTCCTCTTGGGGAGCCCCCCTCCACTCTCAATGCCTGCTGTTTCAGGGGGTCCACGCCACCCCCCGGAGCCAGAGCTGAGCGAGTGGTGGTTCAGCGGTGGGCACAAACCACTTCAGGTTCAAGAGAATCAACCTTGGGTTTAAACTGAGGGCGGTGCCCTTTCTTCAGGGCGGCTCAGCTGATCTGGGTGCCTTTGGGGGTAACATTTGGACAGTGACTTCAGAGCCTCCTGGTCGCTCTCCGCACAGTCAACAAGCCGCAGGGTGTCAATATTAGCCTGTAGCTAATATTGGGCAGAAATGGGATTTGGGGGAGACGTTGTTACTAATAAAGATGGGCCTGCCAGCAAACTAGCTAATATCTCAGCTTCTCCAGGCCTCTGCACAGACGACTCCGATGAGATAAATTACTTTTACCCAATATAAACATGACTGCGATCAATACGGTTAGTAAGGAACAGGATTTTTAGAACAAAAGAAAACAGCAATATTAAATACATTCATATTGACAGGAAGCCAGGTGGGTCTGGGCGTGGGTGAGCTCACGTGCGGCCTCAGGAGAGAGCCTGGGAGCTGGGCGTCTCCGGTGCCCAGCGTGGCCAAGGACACACCCTGTCCCCTGCCCCAAGTGCAGGCTCTGGGGACAATAGGGTGGGAATGTGCCAAGGAGGGTTGGAGTTTTGGGGGAAAATGTTCTTCAGGGACTCAGGTCGCTTTTTGTTGGAGGTGAAGTTCCCGGCTCCCTCCTTGGACTTTGAAGTCTTTGCCAATGGTTTTGCGTCTCTGAGTGTCATCTGTGTCGTCTGCTGGAGGAGATCATTCCCCCCATCGAAACACCCCTAAGGGAAGCTGTGAGGACCTGAGGGCAACACTGGAACAGCTCTGGAAACCATAAGGTCTCTGACGTGTGGGAGGCGCGCTTTCCACCCTGGCCGGCCCCTGACTCCCCCCTTTAGTCAAACAACGTAAAGGTGCCATCAGCCCCCGGGGAGCAAGCGTGGCCAAAGCAGAAGCCGCGGAGGAAACAGGCTGAGGAACAGAGGGTAAGAAAGCAGCATGGACACTGTGAAATATTTACGGAACACGCATGGGTGGCCTGGGCAGGCATTTCCCTCAGTCATTTTATCTCGTTCTTGCACCGCTATGTGCTGCTGTGGACCCTGCTTTGCTGAGGGCTTAGAGGGGGGAACAGAGAAGGCCTCTCAGGAAGTCATATTGGAGCCAAACCTGGAACCCCCAAATGTCTGGGGGAGAACATGCTGGGCTGGGGGGACAGGGCGTCTCAAGGCCTTGAGCCAGGGACTTCCTCAGGCTGTTTGACAAGCCCCAGGGCCCGTCGCCTGCCAGGCGGTGGGCGAGGAGGGAGTTGTAGGAGGTAAGTCAGAGGGGTTGGCAGTGAGACTGTGGGCTCTCCAAGATGGGGAAAGGAAGTTGGAGTCGTTCTAGGTAAGACTGGGGGGCTGTGAGACTCCAATAGAGGGGTGTGAGCTGCAAACCGCTGAACTCCAGGTCGTTGGAGTTCCTTCTCCGCTCATTCACTCCACGCGCCCTGGCCGCGGCCATCCATTCCCAGGGTGCTCTGTTCAGGAGCTTGGGTTCAAAGTACCCCCAGGTATAAAGCAAGGCTCACGTCTGTCCCGTGGGCCTAGGGGACCACTCGATGAGGTATGTGCACGGCACTTGGCGTGGTACCTGGTTTCCTTCAAACGTTTGAACGATGCTGGTGATTATTTGCTATTGTCAATCAGAAGGCAAAGGCACAAATAAAAATGAAATTCAGCAGCCAAATCAAGAGTGAACACAAATTCATCTATCTGGATATTTGAAAACAATTCAAATAATTTATGGGTTCATTTCCATTTCTATTCAGATGGTCAGAAATGTTTGGGCACAAACCCAGGGACGTGACTACATCTGGTCAGTGTTTTCCTTCCCCGAAGGAGAAGCCTGAAGCATGCTGCCTACTCAGGGGGTAACGTGCCTAAACCCAGCTCAGCAAAAATCCTGACTCTGATCCAGTTCCAGTGTGACCTGAAAAAAGCCTGGGTCTTGTGCCCTAGGGGGCAATAAAGCATTCGAGGAAAGAGGGTGATTCCTGTACCCCTCCACAGCACCCCTGCCCCGTGGCCCCCACAACACGTGCAGGCGACGCCCTCTCCTGGCCCAGCCCCTCCTCCAGAGGCGCCCTGCTCAGGCTCCCGCCTCCCGGTCTCTCTTGAGGTAGAAATGACAGTCTAGGACGATCTTCCTGGTCGAAGGCCACCACCGTCCTCACTGTGTCTCCCTGAATCTTTCAGAATTAATCTACTTAAAATGACTTCCTTCTCTTTCAGCTCCACCCCCCTAAGAGAGAAGTTTCCGTTCACGTCAGGAGAAGAGTTGCATATAAATCCATAAATAGTCCAACTCTGAAGGTAGCCTGGACCCAGGGGCCCCTGTGCCAGCCCATTTTCAGCGATGTAAAGGGCTAACCTGGGGAGAGTGAGGGAAGAAGAGAGTGGAAAAGCTAAGATCACTGCATACACTGTAATTCTGCAAACACACGCTGACGCCCACTACTTCCCAGGCCTGTGCCAGGCACGGGGCTGAATAAAGCCCTGACAATGGCCTTAAGTCAGACGGGGGAAAGGAAAACAGTAAGAGTAAGGACCCCTGGTAGGATAAAGATCGTAATGAAACTCACGCGAGGCATCTGCACAGTGGAGACTTCAGAAAGCCTCCTGGGGATATGACACTGAGCTGGGTTTCTAAGATTGCATAGGAGTTCACCCAGTGGAAAGGGAGGCAGAAAAATGAATAGAATGGAAGACGTGTTTGGGGACCTGGCTACTAAAAGTGTGGTCCATAGACCAGTAGCATCATTATCACTTGCACAGCGTCACCCAGACCTACTGAATCCGAATCTGCTTTTTAACAAGATCCCTATGTGGCTCGTGGATACCTTAAGACCCAAGAGCACTGGTTCAGGAGGACTGAACAGTCAGAGAAAAGGAAGGAAGGACAGACACCTGGGCTGCTTGGGGAGTTAAGACACTTAGACCAACCAAGGACCCAGCTGGGGCATCGGCAGATGAGGCTAGAGAGGTGGGTCCCACACGCACAGCACACACATTTGCAAGGAAGACAAGACCCTTCTTCACTCAGGGTCCTCCACTTGGCACCCTCACGCCTGCCCAGTAGCAGTAGAGACTCACACGGTGGCCGCGGAGGGGTGCGGGGAGCTGGACTCTGGCATGTGTCCCACCTGGGACCAGAACTGACTCTGTCTGCACTTCTGCCTCCGGGCCCGGCCCGCTAGAGCTGCGTCAGCCGCTCACCTCTGCCCGCATCTCAGGGCTGCTCTGTAAGTGCACACAGACCCATCAGTCAGGCTGATCTCAATTAATCTGAATTGTCCTGTTGGGATTCCTCTCCCATAACGAAGGTGCGGGAGCCGGCCTTCATCATGGCTTTCTCAATCCCCACGGACGCCGCAGGCTTCCGAGCAGAGGCGTGTACGCGGATGTGTATGCGTGCGCCGACACTCATACCCGCAGCAGGCACACGGGATGGTCCCCACGGCACCCCACCTCCTTCCAGTAGCTCCTTCTCTGGGGGCAGAGGCGGGTCCCCCAGACAGGCTGGAGATACACACACTGCTCAGAATCTATGACCGTCTTTCAGAGAATCTATGAACATTGCTTGATCTTTTGGGTCTCTCACCCTCACCTCTGACACGATCACAATTCCCTCATCCCTTATTCATTCTATCTTATCCCAGAATGCCATGTGTTCTTCACATGGTCTTTGCATATGCTGTTCCCTCTGCCTGGAATGCCCTTCCCAGTGCTGACTGCCTGAAGAACTCTCAGCTCAAGTCACGCTCACTTCTCATGCTGACCTGAGGCTCGGTCAACTGAAAGAGTCCCAATGGCCAAATCCGGATCAATTTGAGCAACAGAATAAATAAAGTGGTATTGGGTTATATAACTCAAGTATAAAACAGATATCCGTAAGTCTACGATAATATACATACATACATGTATACATACATACATACATGCACAAAGGAGAAAAGTCACCCATGCAGAAAACAACCCCAAAGCTCTACTCTAATCTACAAGGCCCTGTGTGACCTGGCCCCTGCCTCCTCTCCAGCGGTGTCTCCTCCACTCTTTCCCTCACCCAGTGGTCCAGCCGCACTGCATTTCCTGGGGCCCTTGCGCCTGCAGTCTCCTTCGGCTGGAACGTTCTGCCTCCAAGTCTTCACACAGCTGGCTGTCTCTTGTCATTTAGGTCTCAGCTCCAATGTCACCTCCACAGAGAAGTCTTCCCTGACTACCCTGAACACTCCCCCGCTTTTTTTTGGCCCTGTTTTATTTCCATCATAGCACTTAGTATTTCAAATATGATCTTATTTATTTTCTTATTAACTTGTTTATCTGTGTTCTTCCTTACTTTACAAAATGAACCTTGAGAACAGTAACCTCGTCTGCCTTCACTACCACTGGCTCCCTGATGCCAAGCACACAATAGGTGCTCAATAAGTGTTCATGGATAAATGAGTGAGTAAATGAATGCTTGTCAGCCTCCATGTTCGTGAAGCTAGGCACAGTGCCTGGCCCAGAGTAAGGATGAATAGTGTTTGGTGGATGCGTGCATGGATTAATGGATAAATCAACGAGTAGGCTGATAAATGAGCAAAGAAAACAAAAACTGAGTGTGAATAAGTGAGTAAGATAGTCTATAAAATCCTGGCTGGCCCCATGTAATGTATTAGGCGTGAACGCATTAGTCCAGGTTAACTCTGCAAACTGACCTGCGTGTTGGGCCACAGAAAGCCACCTGGATGGAGTCTATGGGTGACCTGGACCCAGCTTTAGGAGATGCCTTTTTGAGGTAGGAAGAAATGGATGCCTGTGGGTTTCTCCTGTTTAAACATTAAATGAGGCTTTTGAGATAGATAATTTGGAGAGGCTGCTATCGAGGTGAGAGCAAGGTATAAAAATAGATGGGTTTCCTTATTGAAATGAGTCCCAGTCATATTTTTCCTGTGTGGCACAATGATTAAACTCGTAAATTACCAGTAAGTGTGAGGTGAGCACAGTATCGCTGGGAGCAGCTCCTCTGGTCCAGATCTGGGTCTTGGGCCGTCAGGGAGGTCTGAGGGCTGCGGCAAGGTTCTTGAGCTGGACACCCAGAAGCCACAGCAAGGGAGAACCTCAAAGGCCATGTGGTCCCCAGACCCAGAGCGAGTGATTTCTCAGCTCCTGGCATCTGCTCCCAACAGGGGTGAGGGGCTGGGGATGCCTCACTCTCGCACGAAGCCCCCTCTCGGGCTCTGCAGCTGCTGTGTGTGCAGCGTGTGAGTGTGGACGGTCTCTCACCTTCAAGCGGATGTCTGCAGTACAGCCCCGTCTGGCCCAGTGGGAGACATCTGAGCATCCTAGAGAAAGCGAGAAGGCCTTGCCTGCCCCAGTGAGGTCCCAGTGGGGCTTAGAGTGTCGACAAGTCCCAACCTAGGTATTGAATCAGCATCTTCCAGGGATTTTTAAAATAGAAAATTCCAGGTCCCAGCCTGGACCAATGAGTCAGAATCTCTCAGGATGGGGCTCAAGGAAGCTGTGCTTGTAAAAAAACTCCTGAGCAGTGACCTTCCTTGCCTTCTCTCATCACCAAAGTGGACAAAAGTGCAGAATTGTGATTCCCCAGGAGAAGGGACACACTCAGGAGAAAAAGACCTTTTCAGAGTGAAGCAGAGAGGGGGAAACCCAGGCAGATCGCAGTGATTCCATTGAGCTGAGCAGAGTTTGGAGTTAGGGCTGCTGACATGGCTAGAATTTGTGCGGCAGGGAGCTGGGGAGGAGAGCTAGGAGGGGGAGACCACAGAAGCGGGTGCAGGCATGTCCTGTGGAGCCGTGGGTGAGGGCTGGGTGAAAGTCTGGAGCAAGACTCGGTGAGGCCAGCAGAGAGCAGCTGCTAAGGGCCTGAGAACTAAACGAACATGGAAAAGCCTTGGCAAGCATCTGTGAAGCCAGAAAGGCCTGAGTTAGGAGTAAGGACCACACTCTAGAGGCAGGGTCTCTCCACCTGAGCACTACTGACATTTTAAACAAGTACCCTTTGTCTGGGGGGGCTGTCCTGCTCATTGTAGGGTGTTTAGCAGCAACCCTGTGCTCTACCCAGTAGAGGCCAATAACCCCCATCCCCAGGGGTGACAACTCAAAATGTCTCTAGACTTTGCAAGATGTCCCCAGGGAACAAAGTCACCCTCAGCTGAGAGCCACTGCCCTAGAGTCTGGGCCACATCTCCTGACTAATGAAGAGACTGAAACGGACCCCTTCCAACAAAAAAACAGAACAGACAAATAGGAGCCGGAGGGCTGGCTAGCAAGTCGGCGTCTGCGATAACTCAGTATTTAAAGGGACCTAGTCCCGCCTCTCATACGGCGTCAACCACAATGCCAGCACCCAGAAAACACTGACGCAAGCAGGCTGCCGAAGTGAGACCGCAGTCAAAAAACTGGTCATCAAAGACTTTGCAATGCTGGGTCCTATTTTTGTAAGCCGCTAACAGAGTAGATCTTAAAAGTTCTCATCACACAAAAGAAGTTATAACCATATGAGGTGATGGATGTTAACTAGACTTATTGTGGTGATCGTATCACAATATGTACAAATATTAAATTATTTTACTGTACCCCTCAAACTTAAACAGTGCTCTGTGTCAGTTATATTTCAATAAAACTGGAAAAAAAGAAAGTAGCAGTCAGTAGAAACAGACTCTTAATAGCACAGGAATGGTTTTTATTTAGTTCCTTTTTTATTGAATTTGTTGGCGTGACATTTGGTTCACGAAACCATACAGGTTTCAAGTGTACAATTCAATAAAATATCACGAGGCACAGGCCTCTGAATGAACAAAAGGGCCCTAACCTGTTGTTCAAAGGCTTGAATTCCAGCAGAGGAATGGAAACTATTGCAAAGAATCAAACAAATTATAAAACCGAAAACTACGGCATTTATAATGAAAAATTCACTAGATGGGCTTGACAACAGATCAGGGGCTGCAGAGAAGGACCATCTGAAGCAGGAAGGTTCACCTGGAGGGCCTGCTTGGCCAAGGTGGCCGGGTTCTGCCCCCAGAGTCCCCATCTATGGGTCTGGGGTGAGGCCCAACGACCTGCATTTGAAAGGAGTTCCCCAGTGGTACTGAGGCTCTTGGCCCAGGGGTCACACTTGAGAACCACTCAACCAGAATTACCTAGGAGCCTCCAAATACTGCCCCACCTGAGCAACCCAGCTTTCTTTAGTCAGTCCTCGCCCAAGGGTGATTTTAGAGAGAGCAGAAGGGAAGGGGAGAGACAGAGAGAGAAACATCGATGTGAGAGAGGAGAGAGACACGCCTATCGGTTGCCTCCCACATGTCTGCACACGCCCGACCAGGGCCGGGGATCGAACCTGCCACCCAGGTACCTGCCCTTGACCAGGGATTGAACCTGAACCCTTTGGTCCGCAGGCCGACGCTCTAACCTTTAAGCCAAACCAGCCAGGGCTCGATACAGCTTTTTTGTTTGTTCTTAGCAAACCCCTGACTGAGAGGGGTCACTCTAACGCTCACAACTATTAGTTACACTTCCCAAGTGGCTCCCTCTAATGCTATAGCACTTCACCCTAACCCGTATCTGGGTTAAGATTTCCTTGAAAATCTGGTTTTAAAAATCATGGGAGCCATTTTCATGGTAAAATGCACAGCCGCACACGGAATTTTACCCGCCCTTGGCTGGGGCTGAGTCCAGCCCACTCTGTTCCCGTTGGTTCATGTTCATCCCTGCGCCGACAGTTAAGAACAGGGTTGCAGGGCTCCCGGTCCAACTGTGTGACTTTAAGCTAACTGCTTACCCTCTCTGGAACTATAAAATGAGGCTCATCAAACCCTCTTTTGATTACCTCTGGGGCAGGTGGACATCAGATCTTCACTTTAATTTGACATTCTGTTTTTATTGTTTAAAACTTTGACTATGTGCAAATTAAAACACAAACACACCATACACTCCTACATTTTAGTTTTTTCCAAATATGGGCACACAATTTTTGTCACGAAATCTGAATCAATAGCCAATTAAAAAACCCTTTAGCACACTTGTGTGGTGCATACAAATGAACTGTTAAAAGTCTGCGGCTATGTCCACTGTGACAGTGAAATCACACTAATGTGGCAAGTAACTCAAGCTAAGGAAACGTGGTATAGATAGATGTTAAGCATGCACCACTCTCCCTGGGTTGTTTGAGACTTGAGTGGGACGATGTATGTGAAAGAACTTTGGAAATGTGTGTAAGGTGCCATCAGCGATTAAAGGCTATTTGTGTCGGTAGGGCCACCTCATAAGGCCTGTGGGGTTTGCAACCCTCCCAAGGGCCTCCTAAAGGCTCCTTCCTGCCTGGAGCTGAAACCCACGCCCCTGGCACTGACTGTTTTCAGGTGGGTGGCAGATAGGAGGCTCTTCTTAGGAAAAACTCACCTCCTTAATATCCAAATCCACCCCCTTCTCTTCCTCTCTCAACACACATACACACACGCACATGCACACACGCACATGCGGGCGCATACATGTACACACACATGCACGCACACGTGTGCACACACACAGATATGCACACGCACGCACACACTCAAGATCTCAAGTTAGACCAGCATAGGTGGATGTGAGCCTTGGAGCTGCCTGGGCTGAAGTGCCGCAGGGAGCAGGCAAAAAGTTCATGAGGGCTCCCCCTCCCCAGAGGAGGTAAAACTGGGCTACGCTTGAAAAGGGGGAGATTAACACTTAGTGAAAGAGTAAGAGGGTGACCTTCAGGCAGAGGAGCAGCTGTGCCAGCAGAGGGAGGCAGGGGGGCCTGGGGTCCTTCCTGTTCAGCAAGCATTTAATGAGCACCTACTCTGTGCAGTCTGTTGATGTAGGAGGGGTCCTGCCCTTCAGCTGCTTGGTGTCTAGTGGGGGTGATAAGAAGGATGCAATGATGACAGTCCGGGTGACTCAGGCAGCTGAAGGGCTTATAAAGGGTCCATGGTCTTGGTGTCACTGCCAAGGCATGGCTTAGCAGTCCATGGGTGCTGGGTGTGAATCCCAGCTCTGCCACTTACTGACTACATGACCAGTTTGTTACTCAACTACTCCGGCCTCAGTTTTCCCATCTGTAAAATGGGAATAATCCCAGGATCTGCGTTGGAGTTGCTGAAAGTATTAAATGAGATAATGCACTAAAGGGCTTAGCATAGTGGTGACCACAAAGGAGCTTTAAATGGTGGTGACCGCTACTGCTCCTCATTGCTCACTGCACTGAAGTGAGTAGCGTGGTACCTGGCACACATGGGTGCTGAAGTGTTAGCGCCCTTTCCCTGAAGGCTGCTTCCCATGTCCAGTCATTCAAGACAGAAAATTGCTTTATAATGTCAGAGAGGAAAAGGAGTTTCCACGGCACGGATTCTGAGAACTGGGCACCCACCGATGACACCTGGGGCCCTGACAGGGGAAACTGAACACTTAGAATGTTTCACTGGCTTCCTTTGAAACACACAGACAGACAAGCCCACATCTAGACTTTGTTCTTAATTGGTCACATTTGAAGCAGGCTGCTTCCTGTGACCCAAGTTAATAAACAGCCAGTCACGGCGCTCGTTGCACCCAGAGCCAGTTTCTAGGAGGGGGGTTGCCTGGGATTTGGGAGCGAATGACCCACCCATCAATCTCTCTTTCCCTGGGAGGTATGGTTTCAGGCCAAGGGATCCTTTTAAAAGTGAGATCAATAAATAGAAATTCAAATTTACCCCAAAGTCACCTCAAACACAACATGCCCCCGAAGGCCTGTTTTCTTGCACTCCCCCAAGCCAGTCCCCTCCCCCCTTGGCTGGCACCAAACCAGAGCCTCAGCATCCTCTTGGCCGCCTCCCTCGCCCCGCTTTACTCACTCACCACAGCAGGTGCATCTGCTTCCACTTCCGAAGAGTGTCTCCGCCCCATTCCCGCTGCCCTAGACCCGCCCGTCGGCGGTGCTAACGAGACACCTGCCACTGTCTCCTAACTGCTCCCTTTGCCACCATCCTCAGTCCCTTTCAAGCTATTCTCCATGTGGCTGCGAACGAGATCCTTCTAAAATGCAAATTCAGTCCCATCCCGCACCTGATTAAAACTTTCCCGGGGCTCCCGTTAACTTCAGGACCAGTCTCGGCTCCAAGGCTGCCTACCCGCCTCCTCGCTCCCTCCTCCCTGCCCCGCGGGGCTGCTTTGGCGAGTCCAGAGGCCCCGAAACACCGCCTCTGCGCCCGCACAGGTTGCCTCCAGCCCCAGGGTGCCCGCCCTCCTCTGGCCTGGACACCTCCTCCTTCCCGCCGAGCTCAGCTCTGCGGTCCTGCGGCCTGGGGCCTCCTGCAGCCATCGCCTCCCCCAGAAGGAGCCGTTTGGCTGTTGAGCGCCGCTCACTGCGCACAGGCTCTCCGGGCCCACGCCGGTTCTCTAGCTGACTGGGAGCACGTTGGCCTCGGGGTCCCTGCCTCTCTACATGCCGAGTGCCTCGCCCAGGAGCCTCCCAGGGCGCTGTCATTTCACCCCCACGACGTTCATATCGGGGGGGTGCCACTGCTATTCCCATTTCACAGAGAAGGACACAGGCTCCGAGAGGTTCGGCGGCTCGTCCAAATCACACAGGCGGTAAGGACCAGAGGCAGGCTTGAGCCCAGGTCTAAGTGACTTGAAAGGGCTCAAAAAAGGTCGGTTTCTTTATTGGATTTTGATCCGATGCTCATTGTTTATATCATCACCACCCCCCCCCCCCACACACACACATCCTGAAAATACATTTAGAACAAGAACCTAAAGGATTCTAAGGGAAATATGTAGGCGTATATTTATGGTATTGGGGGGCGTTTTATCTAAATGACCTCATTCAAAACCAAACTCACTTAAAAATGAAGCATGGGAAGCCTGAATTTAGGAACCCTGGATTCCTACCAACTCTGGTCGTTTTTACATGTTGCACAAATTCTCTCAAGCAGAAAGCGTCAGGTGCCCGAGGCTGGTGCGCGTTGGAACGGTGGGTGCCCAGGAGCCGGGAGTGGGCAGTGACAGGGTCCCCTACAAACAGTAACAATAGTAGTGGCAAGGTTCCGTCCACCGACCGCTGACAATGGCCTGGGCGCTGGCTGAGCACCCGCCATGGCTCAGCCCTCCCATGACCGGCCCACGTTGCGCACTGTCGACGAGCAGCCCAGGAGCCTGACCCACACCCACCGGAGGCCACAGCTCACGCTCTGGCCCTGTCACACCCTGCTGCACGCTGCTGCTTACTATGGTCTGCTGAGATATCAGCAGGTTCAGGCACCACCAAGGTGGGGCTGCTGCGGTCGGGATGTTGTGTGACCAGTGTGTTACGTGAACTTGGGGGACCGGGGGCTGTGAAGACCAAGCCACCAGACGGCAGGGGTCTGACCACGTCGCCCAGCCTGGGGTCTCTTCTCCCATGTTCATAACTTCACCCTGAGTCCCCCGAGGGGGATGAAGACCTCCCGGCGTCCCCAGGAAAGTGGAGACAACAGAGGTCAGGAAAGGGAAACCCCGGCATTCTTAACCAATAATTTGTTTTAAATCCCTGGCACTTGTCTGAGCCTAGCATTGAAAGAGTTAACCCGACACTGCCTGCGTGATGAATGGCTATAATACTGTCGATGTAATGGGTTTCCTATTTAAATTGTGTGAGGATTTAATCAGCTGGGCGCAGCTGTGAGAGACGCACCATAAACTATGTTGAAAAATATGTAGACATATACATTTATCTGCTACAAATTAAGCTCACTTAGAGGTGGTCTTAATGGCCCATGTAGCCATCATTACAAGCATAAATTCCAAACTGTCTGTTTCCAGTGAATTTGCTTTGAGAAAAAAATTAATGCTCATCCGTAGCCGAGCACAGTAATAAATGAAAGGACCCTTAATTTGCAAAGCGCTAATAGCCCGGCCATTTTTCATTAGGATCCCCACACTGGGTCGCGTGCACGCGACGGGCTGGCTCGTGGGGGATCCCTCGGCCAGGCTGGGGAGGGACGGCTGGCACCCCAAGGCCGCCCCTGTGCCCCGAGGCCGCCCTGTGCCCCGAGGCCGCCCCTGTGCCCCGAGGCCGCCCCGTGCACTGCCCGACTTGCTGGGAGGGGCGCTGGCCCGGCTCCGGCTCCCATGCCCAGCAGGCGGTCATCCAAGCGCCCTGCGGGCCTGGCCGCCTCCTTTCACCCGAATTGCACACGGGCTTCGCCTGGCCGTGGTGCTGAAACTCAGCACTGAGATGGGCCAACAGTGAGCACACACCTTGGTGCCAAAGACAAGTCACAACAAATGAAAGTTCTTCCACTTTTTCTGGGTTCCAGCCCAGGGGGGACAAGGTGGCTGGGGTTTGAGTCCCAGCCTGATCCTGGCAACTCCCTTCCCTGGTGGAAACCGAGGGCTGCCAGTTTGCAAGGCATGTTTCTCTCCTCTCGTCCGAGTTGCTTCTTTCCTTATAACATCCCTCGGACACAGGTAAGATTATTTCCCCCACTTTAAATATGGGCACAGAGCCTGGCACCTGGGTACAAAGTTTAAGGAAGCCCTAGTCTAGGTTTGCATGACCCTGACATTGAACGCCTCCTTAACTTTTGCCCTTTAAGTGGCTCTCTTGCCTCACCCTAGTCCCAGCCCTGGATGGGGACCCCAAAGCTCAGAGAGGTTAAGTACCTTGCCCAAGGACACACAGGTGCTGAGAGAGCTAGAGTCGGACCCAGAGCCAGCTAACTCCAGATTCCGTGACCTGCTCCACGCACCACGATGCTGCCATTTGGCCAGGGAAGTTTCATGTCAGGCCGCCCACGGTGGGCACTTCCTGTGAGCCTAGCTGTCTAGTAGGAGCTTCCACATACTTGGTCTCTTCTCATTTTCTTTTTAGCACCTTTTACTTTGAGAAATAATCTTAACCATTCATTTTTTTGTCTGTGGCCTGTATGTCCCACTGGAATACTTGCCGCTTTATCTCCAGTGGTTGTAACAGGGCTCAGTACATAGCAGGTGTTCAACAAATCACCTATTCGACAAACAAACCAATGGGAAGTTGTGTGAAACTAGTCTGAGTATCCATGTATCTGGTCCCAGGCACCCTAAAGATGGGGTAGAACCATCTAGAAGGTTAGGTTACTTTCTCTTCTCTAAGTATTAGGTATTCCCACAACTCAACCAATCGTGCTGGGAAATCCAACCAGATAGAAATGGAAGTCTGGGTGAGTCTAGCCTGGTTCTTTCCTGGGGATCAGAAATGCAGAAGCATCCACCTGCACCAGCATGTCTGAGGCGAGACATGAAACCAGAATCTTAACAAGCAGACAGACTACCCTGCTGAAGCCTGACCAGCAGCAGCGACACCAGCCCACGCTCCCAGGATGTCTTGGCAAGCGGGGTCACAGCTCCGTTTCCACGCTGGGAGACGGCTCCCAGGACTCCCCTCTGTGTCTGGCCCGCTGGCCAGTGTCCCCATTTGAGACAAGTCATCAAACGGGGAGACGAGTTCTCTCCAGCACAACCAGCACCATTTCCGTAGAAAGTACCAGGGGAGGTGAGTAAATCCTTGCAGATCTCGCCTGTGGTTCTGCACAATTTAATAATCGACAAGGCTGTGGAAACACGCAGCAGTCCTTTCCACACAGGCGTCATTGTCCCTGAAACAGATGATGAAATGAGGAGCAGCCAGAGAGCCACTGTCTCCTGTGCTCTGTGCCTGGGACAGGTGATCCTGGGAAGACTCACTTACTTCACCCCTGGGGGGCCCATGGGGGGGCCCCACAGGGTGGCTTCAGGGGTCACTGGGCAGACTGGGGAGGGGTGGCAGGTGCAGCACTGAAGTTCACGTGCAGAGAAGGCTGGCTGAATCCTGGCTGACCGCAATGATAACATAGTTAAAGTTAAATGTACGGCCAGACACTTCACAGATGTTGATTTTTTTTTTACAGCAAATAGGGTAAAACTCAGATCTGAACCCATACCCTACACCAAAGCTAGGGGGCTCTGTCTGCCCTAACAGCTTCCAAGCCAGCTCCCACGCCTGTGGAACGGAGTCTCCACCCCTCACCTGCTCCCTCCTGTCGCTCCCCTAGGACACCCTGATGCCTCATCCTGCCCAGGCTGTTCAGGAGCCGCCGGGCAGCTCCCAGAGCTCCTGGGAGGCACTGCTCTGCCCCACATCTGCCCTTCCCTCACTGGGGGGGCCTCCCATGCACCCCGATTCATCAGGCTCACCCACTGCCACTCATCTCCCAGCCAAGTAAGCACTGAGCAGCTTGTGATAAATCAGAGTATCCCGCCGACCGTGAGGTGCAGCACCGCCTGGGGAGCTTGTCCAAATGTAGATTCTGAGTCAGCAGGTCTGTGATTTGCCTTTGCAACAAGTTCACAGGTGAGGTCCATGCTGCTGGTCCTGACCCCTCCTGGGTGGGGGGGGGTCTGTGGTACATGCCCACGGGCTGTTAAAAGTGCAGAGAAGTGGAGCCCTAACCCAGCTCTTACCTAATGAAATGAGAGCCTCAGGCTGCCTCAACTCTCGTGGCTGCCTTTAACTTGTTTTTGGAGCAGATAGGCGGTCAGCCCTCGAGGCCTTAAAGAGCATTTGACTAGGTGCTCTGCGTGCCTGGTAAGTCACCCCAAATGAGAGGCCGCTGGTACACAGGTTTCGTGGGGGGAGGACTTTCCTCCAGACGGGGACCAACAAAGCCCTGACTGAGGGGCAGCCTCCCTGGGTTGTGTCTCACTCTGCCGCTGGCAGCCTGTGGGGCCCGGGGCAGGTTACTCAGCTTCCCCGAGTAGCCCGAGTGCCTCGAGTTCCCATGTCAACCAGGAGACCATCACACCCCTTCCCTCCAGTGCGTGAAGGGCTGGCCAAGGAAACAGCGCTCTGGCTGAGTCCTAAGCACCGAATCCTGTCAGCTTTCTCACTGCTTACGTAACGCACAAACGGGGAAGCGTCCTGGCCCGCCTTCACCCAGAACAGCAATGTCAGGGCGGTGCCCAGAGCCCCAACCGGAAACACTGGAGGCCAAGGGAGAGCCGCCCCAGGTGCTAGGATGAAAATGACATAGAGCCACCGGCCTGTCATAATGTTTTGAACAGGAGACTTGTTTGCGTGTTAACACAAAGAGATGGAAATTCGAGACGTAAATCTGCACAGGGCCAGGTGCCAGCAGAACTCTGTGGTACCTGAGTCTCTGGGCAGTGACCTTGTCTGGCCAGGACCGGCCTTGTCCTCTGTGGGGCTCTGAGACCTCTGCCTCCCCTGGGACCAGCACGTCTCTTTCCCCCCCACAAGGCCAGTGCCCTGACTTTAGCCAAGTGGCAGAATTATTAAGCTGAGTGTAGCTGGGGAAGAAAGTTCCCTCCGACCTCATGCCACATAAGCAGGGCAGGTGCAGTGCTGTGATTCATAAGAAATATTTTGGGGTCATTCAGGTAACCAGTGTAAATTTCTCAGCTGTATTTGGTCTTTCCCACGGTCCCCGGCTCGGAGCTCCCCGAGCCACTGGGCCTTCCTGAGCAATGAGAGTGATGGGAGCAACTCTTGTTAGAGTATTTGGTTCCTGTCCTCCGTTTCTGAACTGGCTCCAGATCCACGAGGGTGAAGCGGGTGTCCAATTATTCATAGCGAGCCCCTTCCGCCTCAGCTGGGTTTATGGAATGAGATGACCTCTGGAAAAAGCCTGAGGATGGGCGCTGGTTGCCAGGGGAAACCAACCATGGACAGAGGGGTGGACCTTTCAGTCCTGCCCCCTGATTTCTAGGGAGGGGAGAGGGGCTGGAGAGTGAATCGATCACCACTGGCCAGTGATTAGTCCAATCACACCTATGTAACGAAGCTGCCATAAAACCCAGGAGGGAGGGGGGTTCAAAGAGCTCCCAGGTTGGGGAGCCGGAGTGCTCCCACGAACCATTGCACGGGGCCCCAAACTCCACAGGGCAAGCGGCTCCTTTTTTGGGACCTCACCCCCCGCATGTCTCCATCTGACTGCTGATCTGTACCCTTTCATATCTTTCGTAATAAGCCAGTAATCTCCTAAGTAGCATGTTTCTATATGTAACCCAAAGAGGAGGTCGTGGGGGCCTCTCATTCAAAGCCGGCCAGTCAAAGGCACAGACGGCCACCTGAACTTGAGGTTGGATCTGAAGCTGAGGGCGGTCGTGGGACTGAGTCCTCGATCTGTGGGACCTGATGCTGCCTCCAGGCCAACAGTGTCAGAACTGAGGGTGTTCTTGGGGGACAACTCCCCCATGTCTGAACCTCAGCAGTTCACAAAGCAGAGTGAATGAGTCCCTCCCCCGGAGGAGCGTCCTGACGCTCCTGGGTCGATGCATAATGGAGTGAACCCAGCTAATAAAGTGCGCCTTGTCCGGCCTCAGGAAATTTTCCCGAGGGAGAGACCCTGCTCTCCGCAGCGCGTGCGCACCACCCCTCCCCTCAGCCGGCCGCTGCGGGTCCTCCGCATCGCTGGACCCTCCTCCCCGGGTCTCGCCACACACTGTCCCCGCAGACAGGTTTGCCAGGTGCCCCTGGGCAGGGTAGCGCCCCCTCCTTCTCTCGCAGAACACCCGCTGGTTTCCTGCTGCACGCCCCATGGTCTCTAATTGCAGGTTTGGGTCCCTTCCGTCCTTTTTTGTCTCGCTCCCCTGCTGGACAGTGAGTGCGTGAGGGCGGCCGAGCCCCCGAAGGCTGCCTGCCGAACGGCCCTCTGCCTGGGCCTTTCCTGGGGGCCTTTCCCGCTCCACCCCCTCCTCTCACAGCCCACCGGGACACAGCACTGTTATTAGACCCACTGTTGTAGAGGGAGAAACTCAAAGAGGGACATTCGGTGGCTCGCTCAAGGTCACCTGGACGCAGCGGGCGCATGAGCCTGTCTGGGTCTGGCTGACATCGGGGCTGGCCTCTTAGGAAACTGCTGCCTGTCAGGCCGTAGGTGCCCAAAAAGAATCTGCTGAGGGACAAATGGTGAGAAGCACTCAGGCCAATCCAATCCCACCCGAACCCATCCACCCAGCTCAGTCAATCCCAGCGATGCTCACCGGGCAGTGGGCCAGGCGCTGTGGGGACCTCGCCTCAGGGCGTTGTGGTGGCCGCGGCAGAGAAGCCAGCGCGTGAGGGACCCAGCAGCTTCCTCTGCTTCTCTCCCAGAGCCTGAGAGCCCATCGGATGCCCTGGACACTGAGTCTCAAGAGTGAGCCCGAGGTGCACTCAGCATCTGTGGTCCTGGCTTCCGCCTCACCCTCCTTGGTTTACAGAACAGGCGCCCAGGCCCAGAGAAGCCAAGTAACTTGCCCAAGGGCACATTGCTAAGAAGTACGAAAAGGGTTTGAATCCTTCAGACTGGCTCTGGAAAACCCACCACACTATACAACAGTTAAACACAAACAAAGATTTAAAAGGATGCATTAGATTCATTCAGCCCGAGCTTTGTCTCCCGCACTTGCAGGCTGTGAGCCGCAGCAGGCCTTGGGGGGTCTGCCACTGTGCAGCCAGGGAGGGGCTGCGCCCGGCCCTCGGACCAGCACAGTCCCCACGGAGCCCCCACCGGTGTGCTCCTCCTACATGGGCAAGACCCTGCTTCTAGTAGAGCAGAACCTCAGGAATTAGAAAAAAATAAATGCTTGATGGCATACTTCAAAAGGAATGAGGCCTACGCAGGCAAGAGCATGAATTCAAGTTCAGCATCTTTTTTTTTTTTTTAATTCTCTCCAGCAGAGTTAGTTCAGCCCTGAAGCCTCTTATAGCAGGTACCAGGTACAAAGTAGCAGTTTCCTAACTGCGGCCATTCACATTGTTAATTCTCGAGCGTTGTCACACCCGCCCATCGGCCATAGGTATGTTGTGAATTAGTTAATGCTTTACAGTAAACTCACTTAAATAACATGGCTTTTAAATTTATTTTTAAAGTTATTTAAAAACAATCATTAAAAAACTCTAAGTGGAAAATGAGGACTATTAGGTGGTAATATTAAAAAGAAACACAATAAAAACAAAACAATGTAATTACATTCAAACCAGATATTGTTACCTTGTCTCACCCAGAGGCCTGCTCAGGGTTGGTTATGAAGGGAGAGAAACCTTGGTACAGGGTGTGAAAGGCTCACTGGTGCCACGCTCGGCCTGACTGCCTGCTATAATCCAGAGTCAATTAAAATGAAGTTGAAAGGGAGTAATTTTCTCTGGAGACAAATCAATATAATTTAATGCTATTTCATTTGATGCTACAGGTCACCTGAAACCACTTCAGGCTCTGCCAGTAGAACACATCCCACTGCAAGGGATGCTTGGGGTCAGGGAGGAGAGGGCAGGGCTTCAGGTCCTTGGCTGTCACCGCTAGCCCTGTGACTTTAGGTAAGTCCCTTTTCTTGGGCCTCAGTTTTCCCACCTGTAAAGTGCAAGGCTAGACTGGAATTCAGTTACTGGTGATCTCTTGGTCCTTCTGAGTCCCAGATTCTGCCTCTCAGCCCAGAGCAAGTGATGTAATCCCAGCAAAATGCTGCACACAGAAATCTAGACTGTCCCCGGGAGGAGGGGTTCAAACCCCATCGTTTGCACACGGGGCTCACTCACGGCTGCAAGCGGCTTTCGGGACTTTCTGGAAAGACTGCCTCCCTTGGCACAGGCCACGCAGACATGTGAGGAAGGGCTGAGGGCTTGGGCAGGAGGACTCATTGAATAAAAGCCCGTTCGATTCCAGAAAACCAGACTTGGTGGGCAATTGGAGTGGCTTACTTTGTTTAGAAGATTTTGCAACCAGCAGGATTATCTGCAATGATAAAATTTATCCCTCCCAGCCTTCAAATAAAGATGTCCCGGGAGGGTATTGATGCCCTCATTGTTGTGGGAGAGAGAGAAAGAGCGGCCTGGCGATCCCATTGTGTGTGGGATAAAAGGGCCAGGCCAACAGATCTATTTTCGTATTAGCTAACCGCAGACCACGGCGCCCCCCAGAACCCTTCATTCTTGGGCCACAGCAGTCCCCTCCAGGAAGCCGGCATGTGCTTCCAGCAAACAAGTTCAGGCGCCTGGACACCCTCAGGGAAAGGGCCTGATTTAGGGGCACAAAGAAATTCAGGCACCATGGGCTCCAGCCACTGCCAGGTGTGCATTCTCCACACACCTGGGCCCCCCGTGGCCGCCTTTCCGCCCTCATCTTCTCCAGCAGCAGCCACCAATGGCCCCCCACCATTCTTCTCTGCCTATCACATTGTCTCTGGTCACCCCTGGGGACACAGTGAACTAAAGGACAGCACCTGTCTCTGCCCACAATGAGGAATGGCTCAGAAGCCACAAAACCAACAGCTTCTGCACTAAGCATTAATTACTCACATTTTCCAAATCGTCCTTGAGGACCACAGGGTTTGGCCAGAGCGTGCCAGAGATGGGACTTGAGCCTGGGCCAGTTGGCCACCATCTGGGCTCTTAACCCCCAGGCAAGCCTCTGACTATGGCAGGGAGCGCCCGTCGGGGCCGAGAGTTCAGGGAGGCCCGCAGCTTTGCGTTGGAGTCAGAATTCTGCCGATTACGCCCTCAGCAAGTCTCAGTTTTCTCATCTCTAAAATAGGGGTAGAGAAGGAATGAGGTAAAACCTGTTCTGCCCTCAGCACAGCGCCTGGACCCAGGAGGGCTGCAAATGCTCGCGATTATGACTGAGCGATGGGGACAGTGGGAGCTCCCCCTTGCTGCGCCCAGGGCGCGCCCGCTCTGGCGTCTCTGCTGCAGAAGCCCCTCGCCCCTGGCAGGCGCTCAGGTCCTGGGAGGTTGGCACCAGAGCTGCCAGCCAAGCCCTCTGCCCAGCGGGAGGTGAGCTGCGAAGCCTGACCAAGGCAGCTCGGCCTCACGGAGGAGACGCCGAACCGCGTCATCGGCGCGGTTCAGCTCAGGGCCGGGCTCACAGCGCCCAGCTCAGGGCCGGGCTCACAGCACCCACCCAGCTCCTTCTGCTGAGCCCAATTTCCACGTCTCCCTGAGGCCCTGGGGCTCCCATTGTCCTCCAGAGCTGCCTCCCTGGCAGGGCCAGTCAGGCTTGGAAGGGGCAGCCTGGGCCATAACTCAGCCCAGTCGTCCCGCAGCTGCTCCCGCCACGGAAGCCATGAAATCCACCCCATCTGATCTCTGCACAGCAGCCGAGCAAGAGGCTCCTCCTGCCCTCCTCCCCCAGGCCTGCACCCAGCACCCGTGTTCACTCCGATTTCAGCCCATGCCTCCTGCCCACTCTGAGGCCCGTCGCCCCATCCCTCTTGTGCCTGTCTCCCCTCCCACCCGCGGGAGCCACCCCTTTCCATCGTGACCGCACCCAAACCCAGGAGTTAGGCCGGATATAAAGATCACTAAGAACAATTGACAGGCTGGTCACCTGCGTGGGTAAGGGGGTGGGGCAGGGCCAACCCGGCCAGGTAGTCAATGCTTCTCCCACATGTCCCCTCTCTTAGAACAGGGGTCCTCAACCCTGGGGGGATATTAAAAATTCCAGTGTGTAGGCCCACCCCAGGCCAGGGAATCAGAAGCCCTGAGGTCAGGGCCAGGCTTGGAGCATTTTAAAATCTTTCCGGTTATTCTAAGGCACAGCCATGGCTGCAAGCCCCAGGGAAAGCTGGTTTGGCGGAAAGGAAATGAACTGTGGCCTTTGTCAGCCACACTGGAGGCCACTAGGCTGTCGTTCAGGGCACAGAGATGGCATGTCTGAGCTCTGGAGTCCGACCACCTGGGCTCAAGTCCTGCTTGATCGCTGACTGCAAACCTGTGACCTCCAGACCAGGATTCAAGCCTCGTTCCTCAACTGTCCAAGGGGCCCAGATGGCTGACATCGCAGCACTACTGACGGAGTGACGTCAGATGGTCATGGAAGAAGCACCTAGACCAGCTCCAGCCCGGTCCTGGAGGAAAAGTCCCTGCACTGTGCCCACACCTTTCTCCAGTCTCCTTTTTAAAAAATATATCTTTATTGATTTCAGAGAGAGGAAAGGAGAGGGAGAGAGAGAGAAACATCAATGATGAGAGAGTCATTGATCGGCTGCCTCCTGCACGCCCCCGACTGGGGATCGAGCCCATAACCTGGGCCTGTGCCCTGACCGGGAACCGAACCGCAATCTCCCGGATCCCAGGGCAATGCTCAACCGCTGAGCCACACCGGCTGGGCTCCAGCCTCTTCTTGGCGTTACACGGTGCAGGGCCAGCAGAGTGACCCGCCCACCCTCCCGCCTCCACTTCTTGTCTCTGTGGACACGTGACGTGTCTGGGCGAGCTCACGAGATTCATGCTAAAGACGGTCTCTGGGGTGTTGCTGATAACACTTATCTTTTGGTGACTCTACATTTTTTAAATTAAGAAAATATGTATTAATTTTTTTTTAATCCTCACCTGAGGATATTTTTTCCATTGCTTTTCAGAGAGAGAGAAACACTGATGTGAGAGACACATCAGTTGCCTGCACAAGCCCTGACCAGGGCCGAGGATCGAGCCTGCACCCGAGGTACGTGCGCTTGGCCAGAATCAAACCCGGGACCCTTCAGTCTGCCGGCCGACGCGCTAACCACTGAGCCAAATCGGCTAGGGGAATATTAATTTTTTAAAAAAGACTTGGGGTGGTGAACGCACAATACAATATATAGATGGCGCATTATAGAATCGTAAACCTGAAACCTATATAATTTTATTAACCAATGTCACCCCAATAAATTCAACAGAAAATATGTATTAATGTTCTAGATTTTTTTTAAAGTATGCAATTATGCGATTTGGATATAAAGCATCATTTTTGAAACTCCAAATGATAGTCCTCATGGTAAACACAATAGCTATTTGTGCCCAGGTCTGCAGCAAAGAGACTGCCTCTGAGGGCCCTGCCCCTGGAGTGGGCCTTCGCACCCCTTGGGGGAGGCAGAGGGCACCCTTTCCTGCTGGAGTTCCCCTTGGGCCCTTCACAAGGCATCGGGGGGCAGCCAGACAACCTTACCTCAGAGCTTGGGTCTGAGATTTAGGTCTCTAAGTACCAAGCGACGCCGAGTTTCAGAGCCTTGGTTTTCTTGTCTGTGGAATGGGAGGCATTTGAATAATGCCGTTTTCCTCGCCGGGCTATGTGGGGAACTGCGTGAGATCACGTGTGAAGACACCCAATTTACTGCAGCAAACAGAGCAGGCACAGCTAGAAGGCGCTTGTTCTTCTAACCCTGCGTCCCGGGAAACCCAAGCAGCTCCTCCCGCCTCGGTGGGGAAGCCCTGGGTCTTTGGGAGCCTATTAGCTGAGCCAAGTGGAGAGTTAAACATCTAAACTGACAGAGGGCCGAGCTAGTTCCCAGCACCCCACTACCCGGCAGGTGGTCCCAGGCCAGATGGCTGGGGGGGGGCAGCCAGGTGTGTGCGGGGAAGAGCTCACCGTCCACCCCCAGGCCCTCCCCTGGACGGGGCCCTGCCCAGCCCGACAGATGTGAGGCTGGGAAGGCGGCCAGGTCCGGAGTCGGGAGCGCGGGCCATTAACCCCGTGCCAGGACCTGCTCTGGCGGAACGGGAAGCAGGTACGTGTGTCCTGGTCCTCGGGCTCCCCTGCCCAGGCTTCCTCGCCGGCAGCTGCCAGGCTCTGCACGCAGTGGTCTGCACCCCGGCACAGGCGCCCCGGCCTCCCTCTCTCCCCAGCCTCAGGCTCGCCTGTCCACGTCCTATGTCCTATTGTCCCCGAATGTTAGTCCCACCTGCTGAAATGATTAATCAGTTCCAACAACCCATCCCTAACCTGTCCCCCTCCCAGGACTCTCCCTGCTCTTGGTAGAATTTTACTGTCCCCACAGGGCAGGGAGGGGAGCCGGTGTGGGCTTTTCAAACCGTTGGGGCACTACCTGCTGTACACACGTGAGAGACACGCAGAGAGCCAAGGCACTTCCGCTCCCCAGCTGTGCAACTTTCAGGGGGGCGGCAGCCAATCTGGGTCTCGGCTCTGAGCATCTGTGAATGTCTCGCTCTGTGTCCAAATTTCCTGTTGGTGTAAGGACACCAGTCCTTGGGTTAGGACCCACCCTAATGACCTCATTTTAACTGCGTCACCTCTATAATGACCCTATCTCCAAATCAGGTCACATCCTGAGGTGCTGGGGGTTAGAACCTCAAAGTCTAAATGGGGCGGGAGGACACCTAAACCCGTGACAAGGCTCTGCTGTGAGACGGCTCGAATTCAGCGATGGCAGGCCTTACTTAGGCGAGCCCTGTCTGTGTCTAAGCCGCGGTTTCCTCGTCTGTGAAACGTGAATAGTAACGAGCTCTGCCTGGGAGCAGTGTGCTCAGGACGAGTAAGGTGAGTCCGTGGAGCATCCTACGTGTGACTAGGCACAAGGTAAGTCTTCGGGGACATCTGTTGTTACTATTATGCCACACGGGAAACGCCCACGCTACCCAAAATCAGGGCAGCTTTGTCCCTGCGCCTGGAGGACGAGAGGCCAGGCCGAATCCTCCGCTGTGTGGGTGTTTCCCCAAGTCCCCCCAGCCTCAAGGAAATGCTGCAGGAAAGTGCACGAAGATTTCCACTGCGATTAAAATCCCTTTTGTGAAGAAGATAAAGGTCTGTGAGGCAAGAACAATGGAGCAGAATTCATCACTCAGATAATAGCAATGGATGTTAGTTTACATTTTTAACAAAAGGGAGATTTTTTTTTCCAAGCTGGATTTTACTGGAGCCTCCGTTTCTTTTGTCTCTGGAGGGAGCAGGCAGCTCAGGACTGAAGTTTTTGCAACTGGGAACCATTCTCTGGGAATCTTCCCCCCTCTCCCGTTTCAGTCATTTAAAAATACGGTGAAGGACCATAAAGGAGCAGGTGCCCGCTTCAGTGTGTCTCCAGCCCCCGAGCCTGACGGTCTTCCGTCCGCAACAGAGCATCTCGGCAGCAGCCCCGTTCCCACCCAATTAGGAGCGCGAGCCGGTGCCGTCTCCTGCTAAGAACAGAATCCACGGGGGAAAGTGAGGGAGAGCCTCGTCTCCAAAAATATGGAAAAGAGGCTTTTAATCAGAGAAGCAGATCTTTCTTTTTGGTACTGAGGACAATGTAAAAGGAACCACGGGAAAATTCCCGTCTGGGACTGCAGATTTTTGATGGGAATGGGAGAGCTTGGGGCACTTTAGTTAGTTATCTGAATTAGTATCTACTTTTCCTCAGAAGATGACATTCTCTTCTAATTCAAAGGAGCAGCCCTAGGTGACTGTGGCAGGCTGAATAATGGTCCCTCTGCCGTGTCCATATCCTGTCCGTGGAACCCGCGACTAATACCTTATGTACTGTGACGGGTAATTTCATGTGTAAATTGGCCATGGAGCCCAGCGATCCACTCAAACACCAGTCTAGGTGTTTCAGTGAAGGCAATGTTCTGATGTGATTAACATTTAAGTCAGTAGACTTTGAATCAAGCAGATTACCCTCCCTCCATAATGTGGTGGGCCTTGCCCAATCAGTTGCAGGCTGTAAGAGAAAGCCAGATCCCTCAGAAAAGAGAGAAACTTCCTCCAGACTCAGGACGGGAACATCAGCTCTTTCCTGGGTCTCTAGTCTGACAGCCTGCCCTGCAGATTTTAGACGTACTAGGCCCCACAATCACATGAGCCAACTCTTTGAAATATATATATATATATATATATTTTTTTTTTTCTTTTTCTTTTTCTTTATTGATTTCAGAGAGAGGAAGGGAGAAGGAGAAAGACAGAAACATCACTGATGACAGTCATTGATCGGCTGCCTCCTGCACACCCCCTGCTGGGGATCGAGCCTACAACCCGGGCATGTGCCCTGATGGGGAATCGAACCAAGATCTCCTGGATCCTAGGTCGATGCTCAACCACTGAACCACGCTGGCCTGGCCTTGAAATATATTTTCGATCTGTCTGTCTGTCTACCTACTACATACCTACCATCCTATCCATCTACACAGCCTGCTGCTTGTGCTTCTCTGGGGAACTCTGATTATTACACGTGGGAAGCACCCTTGGCAGACATGATGAAGTTAAGGACCTTTCATTGGGAGGTCGTCCTGGATCGTCTGAGGCCTGATGTAACCACAGGGATGCTTATAAAAGCAGAAGTGGGAACCAGAGCAGAGGACTCGGTGATAACAGGAGCACAGGGTGGAGTGGTCCCACAGGCTGGGCTCCAATCCGGCCTTTCCCTCACAGACGAGCTGGGGACCTGGGGGCCCCTTGCTCAGCTTCTCTGAGCCTCCGCGTTCTCATCTGTGCCAGAGCAGGGCTCACGCCGTGCCCTCCAGGTGGCTGTGTGTAGATGACCCGAGATGACACACCTGGCACGTAACCCACCCCCATCATAATCAAGCCGCGGTCCGATTATGTCAGTGGTGCCTGAGTAGGCAGCTGGTTTCACTGTGGCCACTTAAACCTTCTGTTTTCCCTCCTGGCCCGTGGGGGAGAGACGGTGGGTTACCTTCCCCTCCGGGAGAGCGAGCCCAGGGCGCCTTCACGGAGAGAGAAGCTGCCCCTTCACACGCGCTGCTTAAAAGCTTGGTTGCTGATACCCCTGGTTCTGAGTTAGATGGACCACCCAGGTCTCGTGTGAGAGAACCAGGTGAAAGTGTCTTTGAGGACGGCAGGAGAGGAAAGGCAGGGCCCGTCCTAACCTCAGCGCAGAGAGTGAGGCATCGCACACTCGGGGGAGCGGGGACAGGAGCCCGCGCAGGGACCAGGAGGGCTGGGGGCGGAGTCTCCAGGGCGGTCCCCCCGTGCTTGGGACTTAAGGGGCCTGAGGTGCCTTGGGGCTCGGTAAGACCCCAGCACCTTTGCACAGCCAGGGCGCGGAGGGGAGACAGGCAACAGAAGGGAGGGTGAGTACGTTGCATTTTTTGTCATGCTTTCGTTTAAACCCGCTTTGTGTTTTAAGACTACCTCATTCATCGCAATTCTTTTTCGATTACGAATTGTCTGTCTATCCAGTCTCCCTAAAGATGCGCTGATGGAGCGGAACCCAGGGCGTTTGTCCCGGAGCACGGCACGCAGGCATCGCCAGCAGGCGGGCTGGTTCTCAGAGGCCCACGAACACTTCTCGTGGTTGTTTATTTTGCTGTGTGCTCGTGGACATATGACCTACACTGCTTTTCTGCTGTGGCCACGATGGGAAGTTCCTGTGTGAACAAACTTAGGTAGAATGAGCCACTGAAAACGGAGAGTATTAGGCGAACGGTAAGACACGTCGCTCTGGGGCATGGCGAAAGTTGTGCAATGGTGAATTTTGGGAAACCTCGCTGCAGGCCAGAGCAATCCACCCTGTGCTGATAAATACATGAGTGTTGTAACCTGTTCTCAGTCCTCTGTGGAGCCTTGTAGGAACTGAGTAACAAACTAAATTAAAATCGCCTCCACTTTGCTGCCATCTCTTTATAGGTTTTTGCCTTCTTGGCCATGTGGCAGCATAGTCCTCTCTTAGGTTCCACACCATCCAGCCACCTGTCTCACCATGTGACTTTCTTATGAAGAAGCTCATTACTCGAAAGAAAGTGCCTGCCCATCCCAGCTCCAAAAGCAGCCCCTGCTTCCTGGTCTGAGCCTTGGCAGAGAGCTTTCAACATGTTCCCATTGGCCCCATTTTATAAAATTTTACTAGAAGATTTCACTAGGAAAATTGAAACAATTTCCCCACCATGTGCAAATTGGCGTCATTGACAGATATGGAGACATGTAACTTCTAGAAAGCACTTGATTTTTACACGTTATGGTTTTAATTAGAAATGCTAATTAAACGCATATGCTAACCTGGAGCTGTCAAGAGGAAAAAAATAACGTTTCTAAAGGATGAGTTACGCAGTGCATTGTGCGGTCTGGGCCGATATAAACAGCCTGGCGAGCAGCTCGTGTGTAGAGGCCCAGGTTGGTGATGTCACTTACTGGCCTGTAGTTAGTCAGAGCAAAGATGAATTCACATCTGCAAACTCCAGGCCAAACATGTGCCTTCGTTTCCTCATTTGTAGCGCTGATGAGCACGACCTCCTTCCTGTGATGGTCGAGGTGGTCAGATGGGCACGACCTCCTTCCCCTGATGGTTGAGGTGGTCAGATGGACACAACCTCCTTCCCATGATGGTTGAGGTGGTCAGATGGACACAACTTCCTTCCCCTGATGATTGAGGTGGTCAGATGGGCACAACCTCCTTCCTGTGATGATTGAGGTGGTCAGATGGGCACAATCTTCTTCCTGTGATGGTTGAGGTGGTCAGATGGGCACAATCTCCTTCCTGTGATGGTTGAGGTGGTCAGATGGGCACGACCTCCTTCCCGTGATGGTTGAGGTGGTCAGATGGGCACGACCTCCTTCCCCTGATGGTTGAGGTGGTCAGATGGGCACAACCTCCTTCCCATGATGGTTGAGGTGGTCAGATGGACACAACTTCCTTCCCCTGATGATTGAGGTGGTCAGATGGGCACAATCTTCTTCCTGTGATGGTTGAGGTGGTCAGATGGGCACAATCTTCTTCCTGTGATGATTGAGGTGGTCAGATGGGCACAATCTTCTTCCTGTGATGGTTGAGGTGGTCAGATGGGCACAATCTTCTTCCTGTGATGGTTGAGGTGGTCAGATGGGCACGACCTCCTTCCCGTGATGGTTGAGGTGGTCAGATGGGCACGAACTCATTCCTGTGATGGTTGAGGTGGCCAGATGGGAAAGCTTTGGCGTTTGCAGAGTCAGTCTAAGATGCTCTCTGGAAGCCTCACCACCACGTCCCCACTGGCCCTGAGTCCTGGCTCTTGGCTCCCAGGTCACGGGAACAGACGGAGGGTTTGCCTCCTTGAGCTCCAAGTGGAAAGGCAAATAACTCACAGCAGGGCTGAGACTCCCAAACACAAAGAGCCTCCTCACATGCGCTGAGCCTCTCCCGTGCTTGGCAATAACGTAAGGCAAATATCAGGAACCCGGGGGGAATTCATGCAAAAAAGCCCTCCTGCTGCCCTCCGGTGTAATTAAGCAATATATAATTAACGTCCTCCCCTTGAAATCAGCTGACGGGGACATGGGCCTCCATTGCACAGGCAGCCAAGATGCCAAAGGTCTTTTGTTCCTTCTGAGGTTTAGTCACATTTTATGTTTTATGTCATTTGGCTTGTGTCAGAAAACAGAAAAATGCGTGTATGTGTCTATCTCGCCCCACCAGTCTGTAATTTCCTGAGGGAAGGGGCAGTGCCATGTTGGTCTTTGTCCCCTCTGGTGCCCAGCACAGGCCTGACGTGCAATTACTCGGTTCCAAACGCAGGGGCAGAGTGCCCCCTGCTACCTGCTCTGAGATGTCCTCGCCAAGCCTGGACCTCACACTCCTCTGGACAGAAACGAGTCCTATGGCTCTGTAGTCCCGGGAGTCTCACTCTGAGTGAAATAGAGGTTCAATGTATTAATAGCAGGGTGCCGTAGTGCTTGGGAGCGGTAGCTTCTCAGGGTGGTACCTGGGCCCACTGGGCATTCACTCATTCACTCGTTCATTCATTCACTCATTCATTCATTCAACAAACATTTGCTGAGAACCTTTCTGTGCCAGGCAATGTGCTGGGTGCAGGGGACACAGTGACAAGTAAGGCTGCCAGGCTCCCCATGCTCAGGAAGCTTATTTCTAGAGAGGAGACTAAAGGGAACATGTGTCACATTGACAGTGGTGGCACATGTGGTGAAAGACACAAGAGAGAGATCGAGGGTGCCCGGGAAAGGCCCATCTCAGGAAGAGACCGGAAGGAAGTGAGGAGGGGAACCACAGAGAGATCTAGGCAAGGACACGCCCCATTAAAGGGAGCAACGTGCCCCAAACCCAGGGATAGGACCAGCTTGGACTAAGAAGAGAGAAAGGCCAAGTTCGCCAGAACAGAGAAAAGGGGAAGAGCGGCAAGAGGTGAGGTCAGAGAGGCAGGTGGTGTCGTGTGCCAGGACCACGCGGGCCACAGCACTGTTTGGTTTACATCCTAAGAGGAAGGAGGCGCCCTTGGAGGGCCTGGAGCAAGGGAGCAATGCAGTCTGACCTGCCTGCTTGGAAGATCTCCCTGGCCACCGTGTGGGGAAATGACTGTGGGACATAAGTGGACAAGTGGACAGGTGTCAGTTAAGTTGGGAGGCCTCCTGGACCAGAGGGTGGAGGTGAAGCTAGAGATGCAAGAATACAGAGTGGCTTCCTGCCCCAGGTGACAGAGGGTGGACCCAATGCCTCCACTGGTCCCTTCCAACCCTAAGTTTTCACAGCTCTGAGAGTATATGATTTTAGGACTCCCAAGTTCAGCCCAAGTTCAGGGTCTCATTCCCCAAGACTGGGCTCAGTCGGCCTGACCATGTTTCTTAGAGCAGAGTGGTGGTGGGGTGACACCTCATGACCCTTCTCCACCTTGAACCTTGAAACCAGTGTCTCTTCTTGTAATAGACACATCAGGGTCATGACCACAATCCCAGGCCACCAACTCAAGGGGGCAAGAAATACATATTTACTTACCCATTTGGTGAAGGTGACAAGTAGAATAATGGGAATCCCCAAATATATCAGACCCTTGTCCAGGACCTGTGACTATACGGAAAAGGGTTCTTAAGGCTGCGGGTAGAATTAAGATTGCTGACCTTAAGATTATTCTGGATTATGCAGTGGGCCCAACGTCATCACAATGGTCCTTAAAAATGGAAGAAGGAGGCAGAGAGGGAGATGTGACTGTGGAAGATGAGAGTCATGCATGTGAGGACTTGACCAGCCCTCGCTGGCTTTGCCGAGGGAGGAAGAAGCCGTGAGTGCAGGCTGGCTGGAGGCCTGCAGAAGCTGGAAAGACACGGACACTGATTGTCCCCTAGAGCCTCCAGAAGGAACCAGCCCTGAGCAGGTCTTGATGTCAGATTTCTAACCTACAAAACTCTAAGATAATAAATTTGTGCTGTTTCAACTGCTAAGTGTGTGGTATTCATCCAAATTTCTTCTTATATGGACACCAGTCATATTGGGTTAGGACTCAACCCAAAGATCTCATTTAACCTTAATTACCTCTTTAAGGACCCAACAGCCAAATAAGGTCACATTCTGAGCTCCTGGGGGTTAGGACTTTGACATATGTATTTTCAGGGGACACAACTCAGCCCACAACTAGGTCTTTGAAATCAAGGAAATGCAATGATGTAGTAGAGCTTCATTTAGCTGCTTCAAGTCATGGGGTTGTGGTGTGGCCACCTGAGCCCCAGAGGACAGCAACCCTTGGCACCCCGGAGAGGCTGTTGCAAACCCTTTGGTCCAGCAAGGCTCCAGGAGCCGTGTCCCAGCTCCGCTCCCTTCTTTGCCACCACTCCCACACCTCTGAGCTTCAACATCTCTACTTCTCTTTCTGGGTCCTCTCATCTCTCCACATGCAGCAGCTGCTGGGCCCCAGGCAGCCTGATCTAGCTGATGACCTTGCCAGTTCTCCTCAAGCTTCGCCACCCCATCTCTCCCGGTCCCCTGGTGAATGAATTGGGGCTCTACGCAGACACAGGCACAGTGGCCAGGCCTGCTTTCTCTCCAAGGTGACAGTGGCTGGCAGACACCCTGACTGACACAAGGACAATGCCTGGAGGATTCACCCAGGTGGCTTAAACAACAGGCACTCGTTTTCTCATAGTTCTGGAGGAAAATTGGACACAGGCACCCAGAGGAAAACCATGTGAGGACACAGGGAGAAGACAGCCATCTACATGCGAAAGAGGGAGGCCTCAGAGGAAACCAACCCTGCCCACACCTTGATCTTGGACTTCCAGCCTCCAGGACTGAGCATATACTTCTGTTGTTTAAGTCCCCAGTCTGAGGTACTTTGTGATGGTGACCCTAGCAACCTTATGTGGGCTTTCTGACCCTTGTCCGGTGGTCCCATGGTTGAGGGAGAATAGCTCAGATGGGCATCACGAGCCTACCTTCCTGCCCTCTCCTGGAAAAACATGCCCCCCCTTCCTCCCAAATAAACACTTGTCTCCCTATCGCTTACTGGTCCCCTAAGCTTCCTAATGCTTCAGTTTCTTGCGTGGATTTCTAGGCCCCAAGTGCTTGTTATCTTTAACTTGAAAGGCCAGTCAAGTCTTTTTTGGAGAGAAAACACGTCACCACACTACACCTGGAGGGACTGCTTCTTCCGTGCCCTGGCTCTGAATTCCAATCCTCCCCAGCTGCCAATCTCATGCCACAACCCCTCCGCATCTTTCCTGCAGTAATGAGTTCCTCCCACTGCCTCTAGAGCAATGTTCCAGAAGTTTCATGCCTCCATCGCTGGCCATCCACAGGATGATGCTACGTGTATGCCGAGAGACATTTTCTACATTGATATTACGTATTTGTTTTAACATATAGTAGAAAGATAAAATTGCCGCATCCAACCTGGGACTTCACAGATGTTAGTGCTTACACTGAGGCTGAGGTAGGTGCTTGAATGCACCGTGAAAACACTGACACAAGGGCCCTGCCAGCAATCAGGACGGTGGCATGAGAATGGCCGAAGCTGGAGGATGACAATCGTCATGGCCAAGTGTGTGCAGCCTTGATCTCCGTGGCGATGCAGAGGAGCCCCTGAGTGAGCGGGGCTGAGGGCAGGAGGTTCCTGGTCGGCCCGAGGTGTCCATTACGCCCTCTCTGTACCTGACCCAGGAAAGCCGCCCAGGTCCCTGTCCCAGGCTGCTGCACATGCGACGGCTGCCGGGGGAGGCTCGCAGGGCTGCCAGGGCCCATGCTGTCGTGGGTGGGGGCTTTCACTTCTGAGTCCGTAGACGTTCCAGAGGCAGAAGGGGCTTCATGTTTCCCTAACTCCCAGCCTTGTCAGAGGCTAACAGCCTCCGCTGTGGGATGAGTCCGGTTCCTCTGTTTATGCCTTAGACGAATGCAAGCCCTTCCCTGAGCCCAGCCTCTCAGCAGCACCCTGCAGGGAACGCAGCTCTCACAGACAGCCCGCAGAGCCCACCCCGCTGAGAGGCCGACGGCCGCACCCAGGAGGCTGTGGGGCGAGGACCCAGGAGACACGCGTCTCAGAATGGCCGGTCTGCGGGCCATGGACACCCAAGCAAGCATGGCGGCCTGTGTCCCCAAGCGAGGGTGACACGCCAGCAGTCAGGTAGGCCGGGGCTGTGTCTCCCTGTGCAGCAAAAAGATCACTTAGCTGAAAATGGTTATGACTCCTGTGTTTGACTGAGCGTTAGCTTGTTAGTTCTAAGGAACCTTTAAATATTTGAGTATTACAGGAAAGCATGCAACTCGATGGGCCCTTCCTGATGTAACTACGTCTCGGCTACATTCAGCTAATGGCATTTAAGGCTCATTAAATTTTTAATCCCAAATCACCTGCATTGGGCTCAAAATAGTTTCTCTGAGAGCCTTTTGTCTCCCAACCCCATTTTCATGGAAATCGTGTCCATTCACCTCTCTGTTTCCTCCTTCCTGCTTTCCTGCTGGCAACATCCAATCTTTAATAATCTCCAACGCAGAATTATTCACTGTGTGAACCTGCCATTGGGAGAATGCGTCGGGCCTTGATGGATGTAAGGGGCTGATGGTAGAAACGGGAGGCGCGCCCGCAGAATGCTCTGCCCTCCTCCTTCCTGCTCCGGTTCTGTGTAAGATGCCACCTGCTCACCCGCAACGTGGCCACTGGCTGGTAGCTTCATGTCTTGGGTCTTAATCCAGCAAAGTTCCGGGCTCTAAACAAGAGGGGCAGAGAGCCCACCTACAGGCAGCAGCCGTTACTCATAATAAATAAGTCTGACATAGCACTTAATAAGCGAAGGCATGATTCCAAGTGTTATAACTGGATCTCCCTTATTTTGTAGATGAAGAGACTGAGGCACAGAGAAGTTAAGTAAGTTGCTCAAAGTCACACAGCAATAACCTGTGCAGCTTGAATTTGAACCCAGGTCATCTGAAGCCAGAAACCAGATTTCTCCCACCCTGCTGTACCCACCATCCCATCTCTCCAATGTCCTAATATCAGACAAACACAGCCAGGTCTTTGGATATTTTTCAGAAAAGCCAGATGTCTACACTTTTACATTTAAAAGTCCTTTTTTTTTTTTTTCAAATGGTCAAGTAAAATCATTTTTTTAACATGGCAGGGGTCGAAAAAACACATGCAGGAGCAGAACCAAGTGGCCATCAAATTCACCCCCTTTGGCCCCGGCAAGAAAGGCCAGTCAAGGAGCAGATGGAATTTGGTGCAAGACCCAGGCCCCGGGCCCCGAAAGTCACCGTGCCTCCCAGAGCTGGCAGCTTCTCCAGGCCTGACTGGTACTTTACTAAAGAAAGGGGTTCGGGAAACGGGCTTGTGACAGGCTGACACCGGCACAGCCTTATGTCAATGCAGCCAGTGTAGCCACCAGCTCAAGAAATGTCAGCTCTCATTAGCCCGCAGATAAATCTGCCCCCGCGGAGCGGGCGAGGGGACGCCAGGGAAAATGCCAGGCAGCGGGAGCATATGCTGTTCCGCAAAGAGCGCCTGACAATGGGTGTCTTCCGGGGGGGGGGGGGGGGGGGGGGGGCGGGGCAGGGAGGCTTGTTCTGGCCCAGCCCCGCCGCCCCACCTCCCACAGGAGACTGGAGGCTGTCATCATCCATGGGGGGGGGGGGTCTGCTAAGTGCCTGCTGACACAGCCGAACAGTCATAAAATGTCATAAAGAGTAAATGGCTCGATAATGCAAAACAGTCATCAGCCTGTGGTACATGTTTATGCTATTTACATATTTTAACACCCTGCTATTAACTGTCTGGCCTAATCGGACAGAAACGCTCTGGTCTTTGTGCACATCCTGAATCTGGTGCCGGTCCCCTTCTCTCTTCTCATTCCATGTCTGCGGTCTTGGGGGCCCACCCAGCAGGACAGCGGGCAGTGGAAGGCCACCCTCAGGCCACACGGGCAAGGACGCCGCTGGAGGAAACTCAGGAGAGGAGGCAGCTCTGCTCTTGGTGGACAGCACTGCTGGCCAGAGGGGCTGGAGGGGCTGGAGGGGCCAGAGGGGCTGGAGGGGCCAGAGGGGCTGGAGGGGCTGGAGGGGCTGGAGGGGCCGGAGGGGCTGGAGGGGCTGGAGGGGCTGGAGGCAGCAGGCGTTCTGATAAATGTGTAACAAGACCCATGACAAACCCCCAAAACAAACTCCTGCATTCGTAGCGTTTGCCAGCTTCCATGGAGCACACACTCCCACTTTCAAGCTTCCAACACAGAACACGGAGCTGGGAAGAGATGCACAAGGTTGGCTCTCGGGAGCCATGCTGTCCCCAGCACCCTGTTAGCTGGAGGACACGGCTGCTCCCTAGCTGGCTCCGTCACTGCCTTCACCGCTCTCTGCATGCAGAAAGCATAAAACCACGCTCTAGTCCAGATATTTCCCAAGACGTCAGGACCCAGATCTTTTACTGTGCCGAAGAACTTGAGCTGGGAGCCGGGGGGCAATCGCATCACCCTCACTGCTCAGAGAGGGACACTGTAGCCCAGAGTGGGGAAGGATTTAGGCAAGGTCACACAGCGCTCCGGCATCGGCATCAGAGGCCAGAACCCAGCTCTTCTTATTCTCAGTGCAATGCTCTTCGCTCCGCACCCCTCTTCCTGTGTGCCCCGATTCTTGCCCAGGAGACGCGGATCTCCTCGGTGCCTCGAGGTCCCTTCCCTCCCCAGCCCGTGTGTGAGCAGGCGTGCCCTGTTGGAAGATGGGTCCTGGCAGACTCCTGAGCCCTGCGTGGGGCGGATGGTTGCCAGGTAACAGGTTCAAGGTTCTGGTGGGGAGCCTTCCTGGGTAGACACGGGTAAGTGGGTGCAGCAGGAAACAGGGCTGGCAATGGCTGAGGTGAGCGTCCTGAGTCAGAAACGAGGTGTGCAACCCAAGCAGGAGGGCCTTGGGAGACTATGACTCAAACGGACCTTGGAGAAGAGCTGGTCCATGTCCGTATGTCCTCAGTAAGGAAACTGAGGCCCAGAGCTGGAAACGGACCTGCCCAGGGTCACACCATGAGTTGGTATCAGAACCAGGGCCACTGGACTTGGATGCGGATCTGGGGCTCCGTGAACCTCCCTGAGTATGGAAGAAGCCGTATATGGCGAACTCCAGCTGCGTGTCTGGCATGAGCAGCACTGCGCTGTCCCCGCCCACCAGGGACCCCCCCTTCCCATCCCGGCCGGGGGGGGGAGGGCCAGGAAGCGGGGAGACTGAGGAGAAGAAACGACGCTGACGTCACGGGGGGGCATGAAGATCCAAGGGGTCACTGGGCTGAACAGATGGCCGGCAGATATTGGCTCTGACTCACACATGGCTGAGTAAATAATGTTTAAGTTTTCCGTGCCAGCCTGGGGAGCCGAGCAGATCGCCCTGAGTGGAGGCACCTCCACCTCCTGCCGTATCATCTGCTCTTCCCGGGGTTTTCATTTCCTACCCTGTGTGTGCTTTAGAGCATGGCTGGCTGGTCTGGAAGCCGGTGCCCTTGGAGGGGGGAGTGTGTCTGAGGAAAGCGGAGGGAGGGGAGGGGGCAGAACGGGGCAGGGGGACTGGCAGCCTGGCCCTTGATGGCCCTGTGTGCCTGGGGTGTGCCTGTCAGGTGAAATCACAGTCAAGGGTGTTATAGGCAAACCGCCTAGGGGTTGGTCATGTTTTAATTCTTTTAACAAAGACCCTCACAAGGCAAGGCCCAGGGGGTGTCCTTGGTCACTCTGTCAGTAAGATGGTTTCTCCATCCGTAGAGCAAAGCCCTGGGTCTGGTGACACTTCCAGGCAGGACACCTGACTCAGCCGCTCCCTGGCCATAGGATTTTTCTTTAACTCCTCTGAGCCTCGGTTTCCCCGCGTGTTGAATGAATGGAGCATGTACGAGTGGAGGAAGAGTGAAGGAGCACATGGTGGGCGAGGCCAGAGTCCCTGGCACAGCGGAAAGGGGCGCCCTCAGCCATCAGCCCGACCTCCACCCGAGGCCTGAAACACAGCAGTGAAGACCCCGCCCGAGTGGAGACAGGCAAGGGGACCAAATCACAGGAGTGAGGGTCGTGGACGTGCTCTGGGGTCAGACTGCCCGAGCTCAGGCTTCTGCTTGTCTCCTAAAAGCTGCGTCTCCTGGGACTGGCAACCCCCGTGCCTCAGCTCCCTCCTCCATCCAGCGGGCGTCGCAGCAGCAGCTACCTCTCTGCCATGTGTGGGGACAAAGGACAGCCAAGCGGAGCCAGGAGCTGGTGCCGGCCCCACAGCCACGAGGCCTGTCGCCGGTGGTATCACCCGGGGCTGCGCCCGGAGCACAGGCAGAAAGGCTCGCCAGCCCTGGAAAGGGGGTCAGGGAGGCTTCTGGACATAGGGACTCGGCTAAATCTGCAAGAAAAAGTGAAGCGTAGGCCGGGAAAAAGAAAATCCATTAAAAATATATATATATACTGTGGCCTGGCCGGTGTGGCTCAGCAGTTGAGCATCGACCTAGGATCCAAGAGACCTTTGTTCAGTTCCCGGTCAGGGCACATGCCCGGGTTGTGGGCTCGATCCCCAGTCGGGGGCGTGCAGGAGGCAGCCGATCAATGACTCTCTCATCACTGATGTTTCTATCTCTCCCTTCCTCTCTCTGAAATCAACAAAGATATATTTAAAAACAAATAAAATAAAATATTGTGGAGCAAGGACTTGGCAAGAGCGAAGACTCAGATGCACAGGGTTCCTGCTTTCTTAGCTCCCTCGCTCTGGACCTGGGCTCAGCAAGCCTGCTCTGTGAAGGGTCCGAGAGTGTACATGTATTTTAGGCTTTGAAGTCCACACACTTCCCGTCACAACCACTGGACTCCGCTGTGGCAGTGGGAACACAGCCGCAGATAGTACAGAAATGAGTGAGCAGGGCATGAAATGTTCATTCTGAAGCTTATCATGGTGATTGTTCTGCAATGTGCACAAATATCCAACCATTATGATGCGCACCTGAAACTAATCCAGTGGTATCTGTCCATTATGGCTCAATAAAAATTTTAATTTTGAACACTGAGATTTGACTTTCATATAATTTTCACATTGTGAAATATTACTATTCTTACCCCCACACCCCCATCACTTAAAAATGTAAAAACCACTCTTTCCTTCAGGGACATTCCAAAAATAGGTTGTGGGCTGGACTGAGCCCAGGAGCCATGGTTTTCAGACTCCTGTTTACAGTAACAATAGACATGGATCAATAGAAACGTGCAAATTTTGGATAGTGGCCAGTGCTAAGAAGATCCTGATACTTCAAGGCACTCGGGAGGCGAGGGTTCTGAGCTGGTTAAGGTGGCGGCTCTGTGAGGGCTGACATGGGAATAATCGGACGAAACCCGCTATTCCAAACTCTGGCCCCTCGAAGGCAGGCTCGGAGCCTTGCCGCGCTCAGAGCAGAAAGGCCAGTATGGGCTGGAACAGGGCTTTGCTCGGGGAGGGCAGGGACTGGCTGGAAAAGGGAAGGAGATGCAGAGAGACAGTGAAAGCCTGAGTTTATACGCAACCAACATGTGATTAATTCAATATCTGTGGAACTGGCCTTGGTTTGATTGAAGGGAAATATTTGAAAAGGGATTCACTATGTAAATACCTTTTGTGATTTCTTTTTTCTGTAGGGACAAAAGGAGGGGCTGTGTGAAAGCGGCCGGAAACACTCCGCCAGCCTGGCCATTATTCTCTGCAAACTCCAGCGAGTCTGTTTCTTCCGCAGAGGATGGGACCAGGCTGAGCTCTCCAGGACCTCGGGTCATGGACCATGCACGGCCTCCTGCACAGCGATTAGGGATTCGTTTCCACACATCCCAGCAGAAATGGTGGGCCCTGCAGCCGGAGCCCATGCATCTGAGTTCACTAATGTCTGCCTTGACTCTTGGGTGGTGTCACCAAAACAGGGGGTGCAGAGAAATTGGTCAACATGCCAGCTCCCAAGGTGGGGGTGGGGTCTGGCATTGCTGCTCTCAGTGCTGACATGGCCCTGGCCCTGGCCCTGGCCCTGGCCCTGGCCCTGGCCCTGGCCCTGGCCCTGTTGGGCCCTCTCACTGACCTTGCTGCTTTGGTGGGAAAGAGAACGAAATGTTTCAGAAAGAATTTTTATTATAGAAAAATCTATTGGAAAAGGCTTTCCTACAGGTCCCTGAGTTGGGCAGTTGTACCAGGTAAGTCTCTAGATTTCTGAGAGTTGGGAAATCTGGACTCCCACCTCTGCACACCCCCCCCACGTGCACATGCATGCACACACGTGCTCATGAGCACACAGGCTCACGCAAGCACACACACACGCACACATGCAACTCCCATAGTTCCCCGCTAAGTGAGCGGCTGCACAGCCCCACACTGTTTAACTGGAGCCATCGGTTACATAAGTACTTCTTTTTTGCCATTTCACAGCTGTTGCCATCTGCTTAATTTCAATCAATTAACTTTTACTTAAAAACATTAAGTTTCTTAATGCAGCAGCATCGGCCCAATTGTATGGTAAATTGTGAGCGTGAAGGAGACAGGTCCCTCACTTTTGCCTTCCCGAGAATATCCTCTCGGGCACCTCAGGCATTGGGCCAGGCGAGGGTGGCTGGGGAGCCTGGGACAGGGCCTCGGGCCCAGAGCCGGGCAGCCTGTGGCTTGCCTAGCTGCGTGGCGCTCATCTTGGAGTGAACTGAAACGCGGGCAGAGCAGGCTTTTCCAGGAGGGAGGGGGCCAGGTTGATTTCAAGGCTAAGTACTGAAGAGACAAAGGGAAATGCGGAGCTTGAGCAGAAGCAGGGAGAGAGAAGTCCTATGGAGACAGGGTAGGGAAGGGTCGCTAAAGGCTCAGCAGAAGAGTGGGGAGGCCCTTGTCCGCCCACACTCCTCCGCCACCTCTGGTGGCCACAGTCCAGCCTCCCAGCATCCAGCCAGACACGACCTGGTCCCAGAGCTGGGACAGGACTAGCTGCTAACCTTCCACCTAAACACTGCCCAGGGTGGCAAGGCCCGGGGAGCCCAGCCCTGCCACCTGCCAGCCTCATCTCCCACGCTCTCTCTCTTGCTCACCCTGCTCCGGCCACACCGGGCTCGGGGATGTTCCCAGCGAGCCTCGCCTGGGGACAGAGCCCTTCACCGGCTGCCACCCCGCCTGCAGGCTCTTCCTCCGCGACTGGCTCCCCCCCGCCCAGTCCCTGCTCACCTCCCTCTGTGAACAGCATCATCTTCTCACTTCTTTACCTACAGCTAAAATGTCACTTCCCAGCTGCCCATTCATAACCACGACCTCATGAGGATGCCTGGTGTCATCTATCAAGGACAGGGCTTGGCACAGTGCCTGGCATGCGGTAGGTGCTCCGTGAATGGTCGCTACTTTTTTTGTTACTAAAGCAAGGATTTTCCAAAGAGGCAGAGGGCTCCGAACGCCTCCAGCGCGGCCGGAGCTGACTCAGCGGCCGCACGGAAGACCCGTCCTTATGGCCCAGCTACTCCGGTCCCCACCCCGCCCAGGCGGGCTGGGGCTGCGGGGCAGCTGCAGAGTGGGCACCCTGCCCGCATCTTCTCCCGGGCCTCCACGCCCTCCCCACCTGCCAATCATGCCACATGGCCACCCCTCCTGCCCGCGGAGCCCGGCCGTGCAGCAGCCTCCCGGCACACGCAGGGCTCACACATGCTCGCCCGGCCGCCTGGCATGCAGGCCTGTGTGCTGCGTGGCGTGGTGCCCGCTCCCTGGCACAGCTAGGCCAGCGCACGGCCTGGCAGATGGCGGCAGCGTGGGGCGGGGGGGGCGGAGAGCTCCTGCTGTGCTTGAGGTGAGGGCAGGGGTGGAGGCGTGGGCAGGTGGGGGAAGCTTGGCGGGCAGGCCAGAGATGCCGTCATGGCCAGCGTCGCGTCTGTGGAGCGAACTCCGCCGCAGCCCCGGGCGGGCTTTCCCCGAGGCCTGGCTGAGCTCGGCCCTGGTCATGACGTGCAGGCCCCAGGCTGAGGACTGAAGCCTGCGGACGAGGACAGTTCTGGGACTGAGTCTCAGGACGCTACGTTCCTCTGCTCCCAGGCCCGATCGCTCTCGGTCCCTTCACTCACTTTCAACAGTGACCTGGGAGCGTCTGCTGCAGCCCCAGCCCTGGAACCGAGGGGTGTCCCAGCAGAGGGCCGACTGAAGCCTGGGCACTGGGGCTGGTCCCCGATCCGCCTTGGGGGAGCCACGCCTGAGCCCTGATGCACCGGGCAGGGAAACTAGGTGGGGGTCACAGTGATGACGGATGAGTCCAGCCTCGACAAACTGTAGGTGAGGTGCTTTAGAAATGGAGGGCTTAACACGTGTCCTTAAGGAGAGAAGCAGGAGACAAATGTCTAGGTGGCACCTCAGGACTTGGGGGGAGGGTGTGCCATGTGGGCAGAGCTGAGGAAGGTCAAAGAGAGGGGGCAACTTTTACAGAGATCTCTTAGCAACGTGGCCATGACCTTGGTCTCCAGTCAGACACACCTGCGTCTTCGGTCCTGGCTCTGCCATGTGTCCACTGTGGGACTGTCATAGAGTTAACTGGATTCTCTGGGCACCACTGTCTTCACCTGGGAAACAGCATCAGAATAGTTCCCACTCCTAGAGCCCTGAGGAGTCGATGAGATCAGCAAGCACAGAGCCGAGCCGCGGAGAGAGGCTGTCCTCCTCCTGTTGCTCCTGAAGGGCCGCAGAAACCAAGACCCGCCGCCCTCCTAACAGGTGACGGATGCCGGTGCACAGAGCCAGTGCCTGGCTGGTGCTCATGGAGCCCTACTCCCTGCTCAGTGTTTGCAGAGCTCCCTGCAGCTAAGCTCACAGTGCCCGTGAAGGGGGTGCACTATGATGTCCCGCCACAGACAAGAAAGATGAAGCCCAAGCTATGTACCCTACTCAAGATGGCAGGGTTGGAATTCTGATCATGAAGACTTGAACTCAGGCCATCCGACCTGAGACTCTCCATCCTTGGCCACCTCTGCCCCCGAATGGCCCTGTGCACACCTCACAAACTCCCTGAATCCCGCAGTGAAGCAGGGTGCTCTAGGAAACTGGAACGGACAGCCTATTAGGCATCTTGTCCCCAAGGGCCCCAGGGGGACTGAGCAGAGGCCAGAGCCCCTCTCCCTGTGACCTGTGACCTGGACCCTGCTGACCTCTCCAGTCCCCCCCCCCTTCACTCCAGCCCCTCTGGCCTCCTCCCTGTTGCTCACACTCAGCAAGCTCGTTCTATTATAAACCACAATGCCACACCTTTTCTTGTCCCTCCCCTGCCATGCCACTTTGCCCCTAGATCTGAAATGACCTTGCTGACCCGTGTCCTTGCTTTCTAGCTGTCTCCCCACCGGAGAATGTGAGCTCTTGAGTGAGAGGAAGGTTTCTGTCCACATGTCGACTGATTGTGTCATCCCAGCACCAAGGGCAGTGCAAGCACAAAGTAGGTGCTCAACTAAACCTGTCGCTGTCTGAAACACCCTGGGAATGGAGGGCCCCACCCCTGGTTCAGCACAGGCCCCCTTGGAAGAGCTCTGGGCCAGCTAGACAGGGAACCTGCAGGAGGAGCCTGTTTCTGCTGCCTCCTGCCTCCTCCACGCTGGAGCACACAGTCAGGGTCGCAGCGACCTGCTGAATGAGCGAGGAACGCCTCTGGCTGTGAACCCTCTTCAAAGGCAAGCTGTCACTGTGTCCTGTTCTTCACAGGGACCCTGCAGGGCACCCAGAACTCAGGGCTGGAGTCCCCAGCCCCTGATCTCTGGGCTGAGCAGGCACACCAGGGAGGAGCCTTTCGGGCCCCAGTTTGATGTTCCCACTTAATACCATCCAAGCCCAGGGAAACAGAGAAGCAGGGGCTCTGTGCAGAGGCTGAAAAGCCCTCCAGCCTAAAGACACAGCAGGGGACAGTGGGTGTCTCCGTTGGCTCCTAAGCAACCCACCCCCACAGCAAGGCTGTCTCTCCAGGTGTTGCGGCACTTGGTGTGTGTGTGGCACCTGGTATGGGTGTGGCACCTGGTGTGGGTGTGGCAGCTGGTAAAGGATGGGGGCTGCAGGGTTCTCATCACATCCTGAGTTTCCACACGCTCCATAGTGCCATCCAGTGCTGAGTTCTAATCTCAGCTCTGTCACCAATTTGCTCTGTGACCCCAGGCACATCTCCCAGTCTCCGTGCCTCCCAGTGTTCAGGCCTGTGGCATGAGAGTGCTGAATCCCACGACCCCAATGTCTTCCCCACTTTGGCAGTTCCTGCCATGGCTGCGGTCTGCCAAATGGACTTGGGATCCAAGCAGACCACATTTACCAGACACGGTGGTGACTTTATTGAGACATTTGTACAAAACCTCCCAGAATAAATTATTCACCCAGTGGTGTGAAGCCAGGGGAAGAAAATCGATAGAACCATGTCTCAGTCATTTTTTAATTTTCTAAACCTCGAAGAGGTTTTATTCTGTTTCAGAGATCTTGCAGGCACCTGGCCCTACAACGTGTGCTTATGGCCAACTTTCAAGGATGCAGAAAGAGATTGATTGCAGGGCTGACCACCCCTGCCCTGCCCAGAACCTTCAGAGAGGACCTTCCCAGGGAGCAGGCTTGTCCGGGGCTCTGCGTGACCCTTGAGAGACCACTTGGGACTTGAGAGGGGAGGGGATTTGGAAGCAAAGCAACATGCCCCGTCTCTCTGACTTGTCTCAAAGTCATTCTGGGAAGAAATTTAAAAGCCATTTGTTTCCAATTCAATGGCCACCTCTTGAGCAATTTGAAGCTGCTACACTCATCTCTTCCATCAAGGATATGGGCAAGCTGACTCTGTTTAAGCTGACTTGCCACACTGGCTGACTGCACAGAATAGCCGAAGGTCTCCTGTTTGCTTTTCTGCAGGAAGTGGGGCGCACCGCCAACCTGGGCACTCTGGGGCTTCTCCTGTGTCCTGGCTCTAGCAGGCCAAGTAAGAAGCAAGGTGAGCGGGAAAGAGCTTGGGTCAAAGATCTGGGTGCTAGTCCCAGCTTCTCTGACCAGCCTTGAGTAGGAGACTTCATCCCCTCAAGACCCAATGTTACATCCTTAAAACGGGTGCCACACTTTCTATCTACTTTCCTCATGGTGTTGCATGAGGAACATATAAGCCAGCATCGGTACCTGCTAGGTTGCTTGGTTACAAGCAACAGAAAACGACTCTGGCTGCCTAAACAAAAATAGATCTATTGGAAGCATAAAAGGGGCTCAGGGGGTCCACAGAGAACTGCAGAACCAGGACCGGCCAAGGCTGCTGGGCCAGACCTCACACCTGCAGAGTCTCAGCTCCACGGTGCCTCCTGCACTCGGCCCTGTGCTGCAGGGCTCACTTTCCCAAGTACACCCCTCCCAGGGAATTCTGCCAGGAGAGGTCGCTAGAGGAAGCACCCCCTCCTCCTGCGTGTCTCAAATACCCCTCTGCTTTTCTCTTAAGGACACCTGTCATTGGATTTAGGGCCCACCCTAAATCTAGAATGATATCATCTCAAGATCCTTTACTCACTTACTTCTGCGAAGATGCTTTTCCTGAATTAGATCACAGTTAGGTTCCAGGTGAACTCAGTGCAGTGGGTGAACCATTTCCCCCCCAAACAGTAACATCTCTTCACTTTTCTGACTCGTTGCTCAATCCTTCACCTTCATAAACCAGGAGAACAGTCAGTGCCTCCTGCTTAAGGCGTCTCCCAACTATTGATTTTTCCAGGAATCCTAGGGACTGAACACAGTTCAGGAGCAGCAGACGGTCAACCCAGTCTCCCCAGGGAGATGCTCTGGAGATGGACCTATTCCCTGCTCCCGTGGGCCATCCATTGACACACCGAGGGCAGCTCACACCTGCAAGCTGCCAGCTGCAGCATCCTTCCCAGTCTGGGCCCCTGTGGGGACCCTCTGTTCTTTCTAGAAGAGGGCATGCAAGACTTCAGTTCACTCTCCTGCCACCCCACCACCCCTAGAGATTCAGGAAGCTCCTGGACCCTGGACCAGCCCTGGATCCATTTCTCATGGCCTGAACCAGAGCCACCAACCCCTACCTCCCAGGGACTGTCCCCTGTGGGACAGACAGGCTTCCCTCTTTACCTCAAAGCGCCATGGGCTTGGCTCCGTGACCCTCCTTTCACAGCCCCTGGGCCACAGCCCTTCCTTCTGAGGGAGGTTCCCAAGTGAACCCAAGGGGTCTACACCTGCTCTTCGGAGGGTGGAGGAGATGACCTTCAACAGTTCCAAGGTGGTTTGCTGGCTCCGGACAGAGGGGGAAAGTCCCACAACTTTGGTCCCTGGCAAAGCCAAACACCCCTGGGGATTACACACTATCACATGAAAAATCGATTTCAGACGTGCACAGAGAGCGTTGTCCCGTCTCAGGCAGAGGCAGATCCTAGCGTGATGCCGGTAAGTTACTGACAGCGGCTCCCTGGGTGACAGGATTAGGGGCTGTTTTATCTTCATCATTTTCTTATCTGCATTTTCTAAATTTGCCTCCAAGAGCGTGTATCACGTTTGTAGTAAGAATTCGAAGGTTACATGAAAAGCAGTGCTACACCTGCAGACGGGCTTCCTGGGCCTCCCATCTCCAACACGACCTGCTGCCCAGGAGGCCAGGAGGGAGCCCTCCCACCCCCGTTCCATAGACGGGCGCTCTGAGGGACAGGGACCCCGAGACCCAACCTGCCCCAAGGTCTGAGAGCGAAGCTGGGACCAGGACCAGGCAGCTCTTGGTTCTGGAGGCTCAGCGAGGCCTGGAGCAAACCAGGTGGGGGAGGAATTCTCAGAGAAGGACTCTGGAAACTCCGAGTGTGTAAACTCGCTCAGTGCCACGGGCAGCAATGCCCGTGCCGTTGGCAGGTGGGAGCGGGTAAGGACAGGAAACTGCTGGGCTCCGTGAAAAGCAAACTGCTGATTCTGGATCCCCAGACAGGGCAGGGGAGGGCAGGGAGGGGAGTTGGCCCCCATTTGGGGTGCTTATCGCATGTAACGGTGCGCCTGAGGTGTGAGCCGGGCAGTGCCGGGTGCTGTGAAGTTCGGGAAGAGCCGCCAAGGTCCCCTGCGTGAGGCGACGGCTGTCCGTCCGGCAGGCATCCCAGCGGCCCTGCAGGGAGCGGGGCACAGGCGGGTGAGGGAGCCCACCATCCCCAGGGCGTTCTGCGCGAGCCAGGGCCGGCTCGGGGGCCGCTCGACACAGCTCTGTGAGTTCCTGGGTGCGTTCAACCAAACACAGCCCGCACAAGACAGGCATGGCACGTGCTCCATCTCCGTTTACCAACGAGGACACCGAGGCCCAGCCCATGGCTTGCCCAAGTTCACATTAGTCGGCAGCCAGGTGGGGACTTGAACCTGGGTCCCCCGCCTTCCGATTCAACATGCTCTGGGCTCCACAGGCTGGGCTGCCACTCAGAGGACCTCGTCAGTGACACCTGCCTCTGCTCTTTTGCTACTTGTCCTGAGGCAACGTCACAAAAACAGGACAGAAAAAGACTCCAAGGGCACTAATTAACTCCCAGGGACTTAGCATCCCCCAACCCCGAGACCACTCCAGGTCCTGAGCTGTCCCACGGCACACGGGGGGTGGAGGGAGGAGGTGTTAAGGAGACGGGGCGCGGAGGAGCAGGAGAAAGAGAAGGTGTCAGGTGCGTGGCTGTTTTGGTGAGAACTCGTTTCATTGCAAGTGAGACAAACCCAGCCCACACCTGCTCAGGAGAAGGCGCTCTAGGGCTTTGGCTGGGTCTCAGGGCCGATGGGATCCGGCGTGAGCATCCCCAGGGCTCGCTTGCTCCTGCCCTCTCTCTTTCCCCACTTTTTCTTTCAGGGCCTCTTTGCATGGGGTGCCCCGTCCTCTCCTGCTGCAGACCAACCTCCCCCACCTGGGGTGTTGGTGCTGGGAGTTCCCAGGCCTCACTTCTCTCAGTCCCACCACCGGCGAAGGGCTGAACGACTCCCTGAGGTCTAGCATCTTTTACATCGCAGGTGAGGAGCATGACTGGCTTATCTGGAATCGGGTGCTTGCCCCAGGCCAGCCAACAAGGCCAGGACAGTCACACTGAAGGGCCCCGTATGGGAGGCTGAGCATGTCCAGAGAAGAAGCTTCTACACGGTTGAGTATATTTGGCTTCCTGTTGGATTTCTCACTGTGGAGGACCATCTGCATTATAACCTCTGCTGGGCTGGTGTCTTCACAACCACCCCCAGGAAGGAGCTCCCATCACCCCAATTCCAGAGGAACAACCTGAGACCCAGAGGGCTTAAGTCACTTGCCTCTGTCGTATAGCTGGTGAGTGACAGACCCCACGATTTAAAGTCATTTCTGCTTGGCTCTAAAGCACGGTTCTTTCCCCACACCACATGGTCTCTTTTACTTAGTAGGCATTTAAAGAGCACTTACTGTGTGCAGAATCCTGCGAGGCATACCTAAAGTAACCTGGATCGGGCCTGCCTCTCTAGAACCTATTTGGATAACCTCACTCACCCCTCAAAAGGTATCACAGCAGCAGAGAAGCTGCACACAGGTACCAGGTGCCACACTTACTGAGCACTGACTGTGTCCCAGGCCCTGTGCTAAGCATTTCCACATGTATCCTCTAGACCTGCAGTAACAGAGCAGCTCCTCATCACATATGGCAATTTAAATGTGAATCAATTAAAATGAAATAGAATTTAATGTAATGTCCGCTTCCAGCCACATTTCAAGTGCTCAATGACCACGTGTGGCGAGAGGCTACTATAGAGGACATGGGCATGGACCGTTTCTGTCACCACAGAAAGTTCTATTGCACATGGCTGGTCTAGTCGGGCGGCCCCAGGAGAGTGGGCGCTGGGTCTGCTCTTTGCTCTCTGTTTTATGCCCAGAACCTCGCAGAGCACCTGACACTTGGCAGGCGCTCGGTAGCTACATGATCAACGAATGAATGCACAGGGGTGGGCAAAGGAGGTTTACAGTTGTGAGGTGTATTATTATTTATTTAGTGTATTTATTTGTATGATTTGCCTTTTTCCATACAAACAATCATAAACGTACTTTCACCCATCCCTGTATATATGTAATTCAAAGACAACTTCCATTAAAGACTTACCATGTGTTTAATTATAACTTTCTGTAAAAAATACAAAGGAAAAGGGGCCGTGAGGTATTCCTGGGTTCCCTGCAGGCAGCGTATTTGGGGGGCAGGCTGGCGGTTGAGGAGGGACAGAGGCATTGGAATAGCCTCAACCCAACTTACTGTAACTTCATTGACTCCTCCTAACAACCCTGTAAGAGTATATCCCCATTTTATAGATTAGGGAAATGAGGCGCGAAAAGGCTGTGGAGCCTGTTTACAACCACACACAAAGCAACTTTCCCAGCCTTCAAAGGCCACACTCTCGCCCACACACGCCCCCCTTCCATGTCTTTGTAGCATGGCTGGGCTTGCCTGGCTCCTGGCACAGAGAATTTTCAGATTTGGGGTAAACCTGACCCCCCCCAAGCAGACAGATGTTCAGTTGCCCTTCAGCGCATCCAAGCCCAGCAGACCAGGTCGCCAGCCACACCTGGCCGAGGTGCGAGGCTCCCAGGTTTGCCTCAGGGCGCAGAGGAAAGTGACTTTTCCTTGCCCCCTTGTGGCCAGGTGAGGCATAAGCTCAGGGAAATCGGGGCGGAAACCAGGGTGGTGGTCTGGGGACTGGGGTGCAGGACCAGCGGGACCTCTCCCTTTCTCTACAGGCATCTGGGGTGGTGGCCGCGAATGACTTTTTCCCCAAGCGGCCCAGTTTTCAGAGCCCTGTGGCTCATTACCTGAGTGTGCCCTTTCAGCCAAAGGAAAATTACCTTTCCTTCAAGAACGCCCATATGGAGTTTTCAGGGCGTTTCTTTGTCTAATAGCTCTTTTCTCCTTACTTATTTATTGCCCATATTTGATTAAAACGTATTATGTTCTCAGGAGCCCCCTTCCCCCACAGGTCACTTTCCACACGCTCAATTTAATTAACGCGCGCCGACTTGAGGGTGAAAGGTAGAAAACAAAAGGTCTCTGTTATCCAATCTGAGCCCAAATAAAATCATATTAACATTTCACCTTTTGTTCTTGTGCAAGAAAAGGCTGTGGTGCATTGTATCAAAAGTTATTGAAATCATTAGGAAAGGAAAGAAAGGAAAGCAGAAGACGGCCGTGACGGGGAATTCGAATCCCTACACCCTGACCGGGGGGGGGGGGGGGGGGTGCTGCCCCCCAGCCTTGTCTTAAAGTCAGACCTAGGGAAGATGGCCACTTTGCAGGAAAGCATGTGAGTACCCTAACACCACCCGTGTTTCCAGAAGGGCCCGGGAATGTAAGCTCCGTGAGAGCACAAACCTTATCTGCTTTCAGTCGGCCTCTCCCAGCCCCAGAGAAAAGCCTGGCGCAGGGCAGCGACCGCCAGACGTTCCTCAAACGCGCTAATAAGCAAAACGCAGGCGGCCGGGTTCTCACCGAGCGGGCCTCCAACTCGCCCGGACCCTGAGCCAGTCCCGCTCCTCCCGGAGCCCCACCGGCCCCACGTGCAACGAGAAAGACGGGGCTTGTCCGCGTTCCCGCCAGGGAGCCGTGGGGGTAAAACGCAGGAGCGAGGCCGGGCAGCTCAGGCCGCAGGGCAGGTGCCAGCAGCTGCCGCCACTTCCTCTTGCCCCCCTCCCGTCAAACCCCCTCACCACAGGACAAAAACTCAAGAGGGAGAGAGGAGGCTACAGTCACCACGGCACAGGAACGGCGGGACAGGCGACGCCAAACATAAGCAGCCCCTGCGACCGTCGGGAGGGAGGCGGAGGCTGGCCCTGGGCTCCCACGCGTCCAGCGCTTGTGGCTCAGCAGCCTGGATGCCCAGGACAGTGAACAATAGTGTGTGACACACGGGGCCGCGCAGGGCGAAGGTCACCGGGGGTGCGTTGCTGCGGGGAGTTTATTGAGACCTGGAAGGTAAACCTTCCCGCGGACCGAGGGCCTGTCAGCAAAGAGCCCCGGTCACACAGCAGGCCCGGGGGCGCAGCGCTGAGGCCGGCGCCCCCCAGGTAGAAAAGCGCCCCAGTCCCTTTGCTCACGCAGGTGTCCCCACAGTGCAGCTCCTCACAGCGGGTCTTCCGCCTGCGACACGGCCCTGACGCGTCCTCCTCAGGTGCGGCGACAGTGACCGCGGGCTGAGAAAGCTGGGCCTCCCCAGCTTGGAAACGGGGTGGGGGGACCCCTACAAGCCTCCCAGGCTGGTCTCCTCCAGGAACCACAGAGGCGCCCCCGGCGGCTCCGCGGTCCGATTCTGCCGCAGTCGCCGCGAAGCCAGGACAAGGGCGTCGCTGAGCAGCCTGAGCCTCAGCCGTTCAGGGGACAGGGGCCGAGCGGCCGGCCCTGAGGCGGCGGCCACCCCGCGGCCCCCGGCGGCCCTCTCAGCTGCCCCCCCCCCCGTCCCCTAGCCTGCTCAAGCAGCCCCCCTCTCCCCGGGCCGCCGTCAGAAATTTCCATTTATTATTAACATCCTGCTGGTCAGAGACGCTGACCGAGAGGTGCCACCTTGCTGGAGGAGCCCCTACAGGAAAGCAAAGTAACCCAGAGAGCAGGCCCCACGCTCTGGGCCACGGGCACAGTGAGGACAGAGAGGTCACGGGGCGCCCCCCCCCCCCCCCCTGACAGTCAGCGAGTATTCCCTGAGCACTCCCGTGCGCCAGGCGCCATGGTGGACCTTTGGGATTCATCCGGGAACAAAACAGCAGGACCCCTGCCCTTGTGGCGTCAGAGTCCAGGGGAGGGGGGAGGGGCACAGGAACTAACAGTGGGCATAAGAAAGGAATAAATGACGCGCTTTATCACAGGGTGATACACGCTGTGGGGGAGCGCGGGACTGAGGAGGCGCAGGAGGGCCGGGGGCAGTGCAGCCGGGCTGCTGGGACACGGGGGTGGCCGAGGGCGCAGGAGGCGAGACCCGGAGCCGTGCCGGTTTCACGGGATGTTACCCTCCCTCCCCGAGGGGAGGCGTGTGTTCCCGCAGCAGGAACGGATGGCTCACAGGCACAGAAGAGACCCAGAGAGTGAAGGGACTTGAGCGAGGTCTAGGCTGGCTGAGCGGGGGCTTCAGTGGGCGCGTTGGATGCAAAGTGGGGGCCGATTACAAAGCTCGAGGGCTCTGGCGAGGGGGGGTAGATGTTGTCCTGGGGAGTCAGAGGCGGGAGTCGTGCGACTAGAAGCCCTGAACCAAGGAGAGGACGGCGTATGCCCACCCTCCGCCAAGCACGGGACCATTGCCGCCTCTGCCCCTGGGGGAAGGTGTGGCCCCGTGACCTGCCTTAGCCACTGGAACGAGAGCAGAGTGTCACACGTCCCTCGTGGCGGAAGCTCCTAAGAGCTGGCGTGCCATCTCCCATGACCCTGCAGCCCCAGGCGACTGACCCTGCCAGCCCGAATCGCCCAGCCAGCGGCGGCCTGGCTCCGCCTGGGTGTCCTGCTGACATTGCCAGGAGCCCTGGTATTCTCCAGAATGTCTTCAAACCGCTCCAGTCTCCGGTTTTCTTTCTTTTATCCAACCGTGCCGTGAGGTGAGCCTCGCAGGACCGCAATGGCTCCATTTGCTGATGCAGAGACGGAGGCAGGGGCGAACCCCACGGCTTCACACAGGCTGCCTCAGCCTCAAAACCTCCGCCCGCCCCGTCAGGATTCCAAATCAGCTCCTCACGCTCCTGGCCTTGGCTCCTGTGTCACCTCCTGGGGCGTCCCTCCCCGATCACCAGGACAGGGGCCGTGTCACCTGCTCGCACGCTCTCTGTCCTCGTATAGCACCCATCAGCGATGTGCTCACCTGCCAGTGCCCTTCCTAAGCTCACACAGCGAGGATCGGGTCCTCTGCTGTTTTTCTCACCCCAGCATTTTGAACTTAATAAGCTCCACGTTTGTAGACAGAAGGGATAAACTGCCCAAAGCTGTACACACAGAGGGATTTGTCTGTCTGTCTACATTAAATGGAAATTCTGCCTTCTGCAGGTGAGTCGGAGTCCACAGACCCTCGCACCTTGATTGCGTTTAAGTAAAAGGCCCGGTCCCCAGACACCGCCGGCAGCCGCAGAGCGCGTCCCAGGTAATGAACTCCCCGCATTACTGCCGCATTAAACCGCGTTAGTCAGACGGGAAGCGTGAGCAGCCCCCCGTAATCCTGCCTGCGCTGTACACTCTCAACGGGAAAATAAAAAGGCCGCCACGGCCAGAGCGCGCAGGGCTCAGAGCAACAGCGGTGCGGAGCTGCTAACTCGGCAGGAACAGAAAAGCCTCCCCCTTCTCCCCGCTTAAAGGAGGCAGGAGCCTGGCGCTAACATGCTGTCTGAAGGGCGCCCGTCATCGCAAGCAGAGCTGTGTGCTCACTCGGAGGCGCAGGGCGTGGAAAACCCACTCGAGGGCGCGGGCGCCCCGCTGCCTCGGGAACACAGCCGGTTTGCCAAGCCTCCCTGGGAAGGACGCGTATTTTCAGGGGTGAGTGTGGTGGGTGGGGGCTTTGCTTTCCTTTGCACAAAGGAGCTATGGGTTCAGGATTCAGATGAACTAACTCACCCCACCCCGCTTCCTGACCTGTTCCTAAATGCTGGGCCGAGAGGCCGTCCCACCCGCCCAGCTCTGAGGGTGCTCCCAGCCTGGCAGGAGAGTGGACGTGGACCAGGCGTGTCTTCTACAAAGGAGAGAGTGCTGCTGGCATGGAGGGAGGCCCAGACACCAGGGCATGAATGGGTGCTGGGCAAGGGGGCCGAGCCCCAGGGTCCACACCGCTCTTCCGTGCTGAGTCCTGGCCTGTGCTGGGCGTGGACCAGCTTTTCAAAGTCACCTTCAGGGTCAAGGGCTCTTCCAATATCTGGGCTCAAGAGAAACTTCCCCAACATAAGTGTCTTCCAGCAGCATCCAATGTCAACCTACATGGTCAACTCCACGCTGACAGAGGTCCTACAGAACAAGGCCGGATGAGGTGAGGGGTCCCATACATCTCTCCCTACACTCTTAGCCCAAAAGGAGGCCAGAGAAGCTGCAAGATCTCCCCCAGCAGCAGGGGCCGTTGCTGTGCACAGGGCGTTGGAGAGGGAAGAGGCAGGACGGAAGCCAGACAAACAGGCGAGGCAGGATTGCGTGGGTCAGAGCTCACCTCAGTTCTCACGGCGTGCGTGTCCCTTGAAAGCGGGCAGCTTAGAAGGGAGCTCAGAGCACAGTTGTCAACACATCCTCTCCCTGAGCCCCGCTGTTCACCAGCACAGGGCGCTCATCATTTCATCTGCGCTCTCACCTTTGGTGCCCACTGAGCCGTATTTCACAGGGAGGTAAGAGACGCTCTGAGATTCAGGTTCTTGCCCGAGTCCACACGGTGACAAAACCAGATCACCGACTCACCCCAAACCCGTTTCATCTCCACCACAGCCTGCCAGGGGCTTCTGGATGCACCTTCCAGTATTTTGTGTTGTTTTATATAAAAGCCAAAGAGAGGCAAAGCACAGGTGGCTCCGTTGCCCAATGTTTCTTAAAAAGCAATGACATTTTTCAGACCGTTAGTTGCTATGGCAGACTGTGCCCTTTGGTATTTGGAGGGTGTAAGAGCCAGCAGGGATGCAAGGCCACCGTGGCATTTCAGGTGGTGCTGAAGAGCTGGATACTTCCCACCAGAGGCCTGATGGTGGGACGCGGCGGCAGGGACAGGGCAGCCGAGGGGAAGGACACTGGGCTGGGAGCGAGACACCTGGCCCCAGACTCACCTCGGCCATCAACTCGCTGTGGGTCTCTAGGAGCCACATCTGTTTCCAGAAAAATAAGATGACTTGTACCGTTGTACCCAGTGACCAAAAGTGACCGTAAACACTCCCCAAGCAGGACTTTCTCCACACTGGGGGTCAGCTGAGAGACCGGCAGTGAGCCGCAGGGACAGATGCGTCACGTCAAGGCCATGAGGGGAGGGAGAACGCACGGCCTGGAAAGAGAGGAGCCAGGTTTCACACGTGCTCAACATATATATATACATGTGTGTTACATGTACATGATATATATTATGTATTATAATAATGAAGCAGGTAAATGTACTTTCTCCTAATTCTTTATTCTTTTAAATGTTTCTGAGCATTTACCATGTGTCACGAGCTGTGCCAGGCACTGCAGACACAGCATAAACAAGAGAAGCGAGGTTAACGCCCCCAGGGGCACTAACAGACGACCAAGACCCCGGGGGTGTGTCCTCGCTCCTCCCGCAGCGCTCCACGCTCTTCCTCGGGATGCGTTTCCATGGCTGCACGGCACTCCGTGGCGTGGGTTATGATGGCTAGCTAACTGGTCTCCTATGGTTTGGCATTTCGGTCTTTTCGGATTTGGAGGATTGCACAAATTCATATGCATTCGTGAATATTTTCTTAGGATATAAGCAAAGAAGTGGAAGGTTGCATCCAGGACATGAGCTTTGCTAAGGTTACCCCCCAAAAAAGAGCCCCTGTTCCCACCTCCAGCTGTAAGCCAGGAGACTTGAAACCTAAACACCCTGGAATTAAGCTGGAAGCAATAGCAAAGATATCCCGAAAAAATCCTCAAATACCTGGAAATTAAACAACACACTTCTAAAAGAAATCTCAACGGAAATTGGAAAACAGTTTGAACAAACAATTGAACAAAAATAAAATACAACGTATCAAATTTGTGGAGACATTTACAGCATTAAATACTTATGTTTTTTAAAAAGAAAGGTCTCATATTAATAACCTAGCTTTTTGCCTTTAAAAAACTAAAAAAGAGGAAAATAAACCCAAAGCAAGTGGAAGGAAAGGCACAGTAATAAGGGTGGAAATCAATGGAATTAAAAACAGAAAAACGGAAAAATCAATGAAAACAAAAGTTGGTTCTTTGAAAATATCAATAAAATTGACAAACCCATAACCAGACTCCCAAAGAAATAGAAAAGACACAAATTACCATTATTAGGAATAAAAGAGAGGATATCAGTGCAGACTACACAGACATTAAAAGTTTAATCATTTAAAAAGTTTAATGAGGGGATACCATGAACAACTCTACACACATAAATTCCACAGGTTAGAGGACATTGCTAAATTCCCTGAAAGCCGCAAACTACCAAACTCACCCAAGAAAAAATAGACAACCTAAATAGTCGTGTCTATAAGAAATTGAAATTTCAGTTTAAAACCTCCTGAAAAAGCAGTTTCTAAGCCCAAATAGTTTCCCAGTGAATTCTACCAAACATTTAAAGGGGGAACACTTTCCAACTTATTTTTTGAGGCCAAAACTACCTTGATACCAAAATCAGGAAATGAGAACACACGGAAATTACAGACCAACATCCCTCATGAACATAGACCCAAAACCTTCATCAAACATCAGCAAATCGAGTTCAGCACCTTGTGAAAGCATCACTACCGCGGCCCAGGCCTCCTCTCCCGCGAACGCAAAGCTGGTTCCACATTTGCAGATCAGCCGTTGTCACCTTCCACATTAACAAATTAAAGAAGAAAATCACAGGGTCATAGCCACCGATGCAGAAAAGGCCTCCGTAAAATCTCAGCATGCACCTGTGGTAATGACTCTCCGCAAACTAGGAAGGGGCGGCTGTCCCCCAACCCGATGCAGGGCTCCCACAAAGTGCAAAGGAAAACGCCTACGTCTAACATAATATTTAGTGGTGGAAAAATGCACGTTTTCATCTTAAAACTGAGGACAGGGAAAGGATGTTGGTTCACGCAGCTCCTATCCCACGTCAGACTAGAACTTTGTCCCAGGAAGAAGACCAAAAACAAAGAAGGCCCGGAGGTTGGAAAGGAAGAAATGGACTGTCTGTGCTCAGAGCTAACGTGATTGTCTACACAGAACATCCCCGAGGAATCCATAGAAAACAAAAACCAGGCCAAGCGCGTTTACAAAGTCACGAGCTTCAGGGACAACACGTTTTAAAAATCCACTGTATTTCTGTATTCCGGAAATGAGTGATTGGGAATGAGAATATTAAAAACTAACATATGCATCGCCTCCAAAAAACAGTAGCTACATGGATATAAATCTAACCAAGGTGTGAGCAGGCTGAGGGTGCTGAAAACCAAGGACATGCGTGAGCAAGACCGGAGAGCCAGACGGTTAGGAGGACTTGCTGGGCTCGCGGGAGGGGAAACGCAGCCTGGCTAAGAGACCAGTTCTCCCCCACACTGGTCTAGACACTTAGTGCGATTCCACTCAAAACCCCAGTAGGCATTTTTGTAGATATAGACGAATTAATTCTAAAATTTATACAGAAAAGCAGAGGTGCTAGAGTAACCCAAACAATGTTTTTAAAGAGAACAGAGTTGGAGATGTTATACTATACAATTTAAGATTCCTATACAGCTACGGTAATCAGAACGACATCTGATGACCAAAGGGGAGAGAGATCAGTGGAACAGGTGGAGAGTCCAGTGACAGACCCACACAAAGATAGCCCGTTGGTCTTGACAAAGATGCAAAGGCAATTCCATGGAGAAAGAGACTCTTTCAACAAATGGTGTAGGAGCAGTTTAACATCACTGTAAAGAAAGGGTGAGTGAACAAACGAAAGAAGAGAGAAGAAGGAAAGAAGGGCATTGTCCTGTGTCTCACACCTTATGCAGATATGACCTCAAAATGGGCCACAGACATAGGATAAAATACAAAAATTTTAAAAGAATATATAGGAACATAAGCCTGTGGAAGGCAGGAGCTCACCATTGTATCCCCAGCACTACCTGGCATAAAGCAGGCATCAGAATTTTAATTGTCAGAACACTATGCAGCTGTCAAGAAGAATCTCTTACCCTCTGGGATAGCATGGAGGGACCTGGAGAGTAACATGCTAAGCGAAATAAGCCAGGCAGTGAAAGATAAATACCACATGTGGAATCTAATGAACAAAGTAAACTGACAAACAAAATAGACCCAGAGACGTGGAAGCATGGAACAGACTGAGGGAGCTCAGAGGGAAGGCGGGGGTGGGGGATGTGGGGAGAGACCAAAGCACGCACATGCTTATATGCACAACCCACGGTCACGGACGATAGTGTGGTGAAAGCCTGGAGGTGGGGAAGGAGGGGGGAGGGGATCAATGGGGTGGGGGGGCATCTTTAGAACTTTCAATAGCCCGGATGGGCGTGGCTCAGCGGTTGAGCATCGACCTAGGATCCAGGCGATCGGGGTTCGATTCCTGGTCAGGGCACATGCCTGGGTTGCGGGTTCGATCCCCAGTCGGGGGAAAGCAGGAGGCAGCCGATCAGTGACTCTCTCATCATTGATGTTTCTCTCTCTCTCTCCCTCTCCCTTCCTCTCTCTGAAATCAATATAGATTTTTTTTAAAAAAAAACCTTTCGACAATAAAGATAAATTTTTTAAAAAATCTAATTGTCAGTGATCAGTCAACAAAATAACTAGAAGGTAGGCATCATGAGGGCACACATTTTTTCAAAAATGAATTAATTAGTTAATTTTTAAATTACAGTTGACATACAATATTATATTAGTTTCAGGCGTACAACATAGGAATTCAACATTTATGTATTTTAAGTGATCACCATGCTAAGTCCAATAACCACCTGTCCCCCAGGCAATGTTATTACGGGACATTGACAACATCCCCCACGCTGTACATTACGTCCCCGCAATTTATTTTGTACCTGGAAGTTCACACCTCTTGATCCCCTTACCTTTTCCACGTTTTTGTTCACAGCTGAATTCCCAGCGTTCAGAGACGTCCTTAGCAAGGGGCTGGCACTCAGTAGATATCTGCTGAAGAAATGAATGAATTTTGGGAGCACCTACAGTGGACCTGGCCCGGCACTAAAGTCTGGAAATAGAGCCGTAACGAGCCAAACGCTAAGCTCCCACTCCCCAGAGACACCTGGGACACACAAATAATGAACCCCGGGCGCTGCGCCTCACGGCCGCCCTCGGAGCAGACGGCGGGAGCCTGACAGTCCCGGGCAACCCGGGCGCCTTGCTCAGCACTGACCTGCCTTCTCTTATTGCCGTCTGCTCCCTGCAGGGTGTTCCTTGGGGGGGGGGAAGGGGGGGGAGAAGCCAAATAAAATTAAAGATGTTGCCAGATGCTCGCAGCAGAAGTAACATCTTGGGTGAAAATTCCCCGGGCCCATTGACACGCTGGCTGGTGCTGGGGGTTGGGGTTGTCAGGAAAAGACAGGTATGAAACAGGGCTTTCTGGGGACAGTCTCACAGAAAGACCGAGGACCCCAACGGGAGGTCACAGCATCACACCTGGGAATACTGGCCCTGCGCACGGCCGACTAAAACGGCCTAGGTGGCTCCAGCTGCCCTTCCCACCCTGCCCCTGGGTGCCAGGGGGCAGCATCCGAGGTGCCCTCTCCCACACAAGTGGCTTCATTCTGTGGCAGGTGAACCCCCTGCCCCGTCTCTGCTCCATCCAGTCAACAGGTACCCGTGGGACACCCGCACCAGGAGGCCCGGGGCGCTCCTAAGTGAGCATGCTGGAAATGCACTCCCTGCTCCTTTCCCTGGGCCCACCCCTCCCTCTGCCTGCACCCCTTCATCGCCAGGGTCCCCAAGCTGGTTCCCGTCACCACGACTCACTCCATCTCCCAAGCTGGACACTGCAGCCATCCCAAACTCCCCCCCATGCAGCAGGTCGCCCCTGCAGCCTCCAAATGCCCCTCCACCCTGCCCCACTCCACAGGGCAGGCCTCGCCTAGCTGTGCCTGCCTGGCACCCAAACCCCCTCAACATCTCCCATGTGATCACCTCCTCCCACAGCTGTGCCCTCCCCAGTCATCCCTGAAAACCCCCTGAGTCCCCTTCGTGAGGCACCTCCCGGATGGTGTCACTCCCCTGCTCCCAGACCTTGGATGACTCTCTGCTTCCGCTTCAGGGCCCCGCCCCGCCTGGGGCCACCTTCTTCTCTGCCCCCACCTCCAGCATTCCTTCTATACTTAGTCCTGCTGGAGGGCAGATGACACTATCGCCAGGTGTCTCCTCCCCACCGCCCGCCCTGGACTGCAGCTCTGGGCGACCCAGAACCCTGACATTGCACGTGTCTTTTTCCATGCCTCCAGCCCACCCCGGTCTGTCCCCTCTCCTGGGCTGTTGACCCCCGCCCTTGCCGATTGCTCCTGTTACTGCTTCCTCTTCACAGTTCTTTTATACTTTGTTTCTAATACCCCAATCCCACTCGTGCCCCCTCCTCCATGCAGCCTTCCCTGATGGCTCCAGCACTTTCTGGTCCCCTTCGTTTTCCCAGCATGCGAGCTCTGCATGGCACCCGTCCTGCCTGGTTTGCTGCCCCACCCCACTTAGAACAAGGCATAGTTTGCCTGAGCGCTTGGTCTGTATCACATAAAAGGCCAAGGGAGGAAGACGGGTCACGACTGCTCGAGGCCCTCAGAGGCAGTGTCCTGGCAGGCGCAGGACTTACCACGCCTATGACAACTCAACATACGTTTACCGGGCACCTACTCACAGCGACAGATGCTGGGCGCAGTGCTAAGAGCAAGCACGCACGGTCCCTGACCCGAATGCGCCTGCAGCCAGCAATCACGGGCGCTGGGATAACGGGACGCAGGGCAGACTCCCAGCCCACGTGCTCTGTAAGACATTAAAATTAGTCCATGCTCACCAGCTGGTGTGGCTCAGTGGTTGAGCATCAAGCCATGAACCAAGAGGTCATAGTTCAATCCCCAGTCAGGGCACACGCCTGGGTTTCAGGCTTGATCCCCAGGAGGGGGCGTGCAGGAGGCAGCTGATCGATGATGTTTCTCTCTCATCGATGTTTCTATGTCTCTATCCCTCTCCCTTTTTTTCTCTCTAAAAATCAATAAAAATGTAATTTTTTAATTAGTCCCCACTCAATTTTAAGAAGTTATTACCTTGCCTCCTCCAAGGGCCCCTCTGCCACCTCAGCGGCCCTGGGCCATCTTCTGAGAATCCCAGACGTCCCCACAGCCCAACACTGAAGGGTTAACACCCGGCCGAGCAGGGCCCTGGCTCCCCACCCGCCTGGCCTTCCTGCTGACTACGCGGTGCCCCTGCCACACAAGTTGGGAAATACTGTGAGTGTCACCTCTGGGTGCAGGACACCTGGGACGTCAGGGTGGGCTCACCCAGCCTAGGCTTGGCCCTGCCCGAGTGGACCGTATGGTCTGTGAGAGCGGCACAGAGGGCTGGCTGCGAAGCACCCCCCCCACCACCCCCCGAAACGCTCTGCGGAAATGACAGCAAACAGCCAGGGAGGCAGGCACATCCTGGCCAAGTCCCGGTGTGGACTTGCGCTGGCGTTCCTTCGTGTGGCCTCAGAGTCCGCGTCAGCTAGCTGCAGCCTGAACTCCCCGCACCGGGATCCGGCTTGCTTTAACCGCTGGGTCGGTTTCTCTGGAATGTTCCAATGCCGGTTACCATGGTGAAGTCTCCTCGCTTTCGAGTTCTTGCTCCCAGATGTTGGGGTTAAAACAACAGCAACAACAACAACACTGGGAAATGCCAAGCTTTTGGACCTTTGACTTTATTTTTGTACCAATGTCACTTTCCTGGTTGTGAGCATATCGCAAGGGGTTCCCACTGCAGGAAACTGGGCAAAGGGTACAAGAGACCTCTCTGGGCGACTCCTTACGACTCATGTGAGTCTACAGTGATCTCGATAACAATTTAAACATTTTAAAAACACACGGAGGGCCTGGTCAGAGACTGGCATTTGTATATTATAGTATACGTTATATTCTACACTTATATGTTGAGCAACAGGCCAGAGAGGGTGAGAGGATAGGGGAGCCGCAAGGTGGCCTCAGGGCAGCTGGCCCACCTTCCCTAGGTTGCAGGCGCGAGCACCAGGATTGATGGATGTCTCCTCTACTAGGACCACTGCTCTGTGGCCCCTCCAGGGTCCTTGCAAGGGGTAGCGGCTGGGTTTTCTGGCCAACAAACCTCCCATCCTGCAGCAGCAAGCTGCTGCTTCTGAGGAATTCCCCCTTTCCCACTCTGTGTACCCTGGAGGGGCTGCAAATCTTACTGCCCTGCCCCACGGGCCCAAGAATGGGCAGAGGACACAGGCCTGACTAACCGGTCTCCCTCCCCAAGACAGCAGTCACGGCCCAGGGATGGATGGTGACCAGAGCTGGGCCGATCAGAGCGCGTCTGGATTTCTCTTTGCTCTCACGCGGGCTGGAGAGGCACTTTCCTTCGATATGGCTGAGTTAGATGACATGAGCCTGGAGCTGGAGAAGGCGGCGAGGGAGAGAGTCCTTCACCGGAGGGAGAAATTGAGGCCATTGCAGAGAGAATCCAAGAAATGAGGGAGCCAGGGAGAGATACAGAGAGCAAGAAAGAGCAGGCAACTCCTCCTGAGCCACTGGAGACTGCCCTTTGGCCTCGAGTCCCGTGAGACGGTGCGTCCTTTGTGCTTGGCTGCCCTGAGTGGGGCTTCTGCGGAGCTTAACCCATCGGGAACTGGGCCCTGAACCTCAGCGTCAGCCCCCAGCCCGCAGCCCTGAGCGGCTGGCCCCAGCGAGAGGCCCCTATTCTCCGAGACCCCGAACTGAAACAGGGGCGTGTTTCTCACGGTGACAGCATCAGTCCCACGGCCGATGGGAGGGATGAGGCTGCACAGGCCTCACACCCCTGCGGTGGGTCCTGAGCCGAGAGCCTGCAGTCCGCCGAGGCGGCTGCTCTTCCAAAAGATTAATACTGTTTACAGGAGCTATTGGTCTTGATGCAGGAAAAGAGGAGCCTGGGAGAGGGGAGCCTTTGATGTAAACAACTCCATTTCAGCCTCGGGGTGTAGCTCGCTGCTGCAGACACGCGATCCGGGGGTAGCCTCCCAAGGACCTGCCAGGCGCTGCCCAGCATCCTAGACGCTGTGGGACTAGAGATATGAGCCAGACCCGGGACTTTCCCCAGGACCTTGGGAGGTTTGCGAGGACAGGCACCAGCGACAGGTGACGCACAGCAGCGTCACGAGCAGGGCTCTGGTCTCAGAGCGTCTGGGTGTAGAGCCCCAGGTTGGCCCCACCTGTGGGCAGCCGGGAGCCAGGTGTAGGCATCAGCTGCATTTCTTTAGCAAGCAACCTAACCTCGATGGCACTCTTAGTGCCTCAGCTTCCTTCTCATCAACGTGGGGGTAACACAGTGCCTACCTCACCGTTGTGATCAGGACTGAACCACATGATACATGTCCCAGCAGGCAGGACACGCTTAACATCTGGTCCATGTATTGTCACCACCACCATCGTCATCTATTGCTGGTACTATCACCATCGCCAATAATACCAACAAGGACTTTGGAATAAGCCATAAAGGAGATCAAATTCCTATGGAAATAGAGCAAAGAGCTTAAGCGGGGGAATTCAGAGAGGCTTTCTGGAAGAGGTGGCACTTGAGCTGGACCTTGAAGAATAAGTTGGGGTGGTGGGGAGGGTGTTCTCAGAGCTACAAGGCCAACAACATCAAGACCCTGAGCTGGAGTCATTCCTGCTGCTCTAACCACCCAGGTTCGGTGAAGACCATCCTGCCGAAGGAGGTGCCCAGCCACCCACGAGCCCGAGCTCTGGGCCTTGGCAACAGCACCATGGGTTGCTCAGATTCCACACAGGGAACCTACGCACCCCACACCTGCCAAGAAGCTGCCCTCGTTCTGACTACTCAGCCTGAGAGCCACGGGGGTGTTCAGAGCCCTGGAGACAGAAACACGGTGAAGACAGTCCTTTCTCTGAAACAACAATTTGTATTTTCATATCTTTGATACACACTCTAATACTCAAATCAATAGGCCAGCGGAGACTCGCCCACTGCAAGTTTAATAAGGAAAATAGTTTCAAGAAGAGATTTGGAAGGCTCGAGAAATCCCCCGCAGGTGTGTAGACTGAGGGGCGGGGGACGTCGGCTCCTCCTGTCTCCCCCAGAGTAATGAAGCAGAAGCTGCGCCTCCGAGATGATTACAGTCGCGGGGAAATGGGAGCTTCTGGCTGTTTTTGGCTCCCGTCCCCCCTCCTACCTTTGCCCCAATCGATACAACAAGTTTTATCTTCTCTGATGAAAACTCAACTTTCTGGCTGCTTTTGCGAATCTGGCTTCCTCATGCCTGGTCTGGCTTTGCAGTAGGGCAAATGGGCTCCCAGCTGGGAGGCCGAGTACTGGAAGACCAAAGCGAAGGCCGTTCCAGAAGGCAGGGCGGGTGGGGAAACTGATAAAAACAAAACCCATAGAGGAGGGAATCCTGACAGGACTGGAGAGGCCCAGAGAGGTCGGGCAGCTCTTGTAACCCCTTTGCTTCTCCCGCCGCTGTGCCCCCTCCTAGACGGTGCTGTGACTCCCCTGGCACCAAGGTCAAGCTCAGCTCCCCCTGCCAATGGCCCGGCTGAATAAGAAGTGAGGCCACCAAGTCTCCACAGCAGTGTTTTGATTGGAGCAGTTGCCTTCTAGACTATTCAGTAAATATTCTGCCAGAGCCTACCGTGTGGCAAGCACTGCTCTCGGCCCTGAGACTCAGCAGGAAATGATACAGATCAGCTCAAATGCAGATGCTGCGTTTTTCCACACTGAAGGCAAGACCCTCCACCAGCAACAAGATTGCACCGCGCCTCATGGCGATTCTCCCTTTGTCGTGGTGGCCTGGAACGGAGCCCGCGGTCCTCCGAGGTGCACATGTGTTCTAGTGGCAGGAAGCAGAAATAAACACATACGCTAACAAGCAAGTAAGATCATATTGATAGTGAAACTGCTACGAGAAAAATCTTTAAAGGGCTACTAGAGACTGGAATAGCATTTCTGGGGAGGAAAAGGAAGTGGCGGTAATTTGAGATGAGAGTTGAATGAAAAGGACCCAGGACGTCATGTGGAGATCTGGGGGCAAAGCCTTCCAGGCAGAGGAAACTGGAAGTGCAAAGGCCCTGAGGTGGAAACCAGCTTGGTTGAAAAATAAAGAAGAATTTCTGTGAGTGTAGTGAGTATGGGGAAAGGCCTACGAGATAAGGAATTTGTGAAGATAAAGCTCATACAGGAACCTGTGGGCTTTTACAGTAAGAGGTGGTGATGGGAAACCGTTGCCCTGGCCTATGTTTGGGGCAGATCGCTGCTGTCTGGATAACGGGCTGTTGGGGTGGGCAGCGTGGGAGAGTGGGAGCAGGGAAAACAACCAGAAGACGGATGCTGTAGTCCAGGCAAGGGACGGCGAGCACTTGAGCCAGGGTGGCAGCGGGAAGAGTGAGAAGAGAAGCGATCAGGGTATGTTGCACAGCCAGAGGGGACTGGCTGATGTGTTACACATGGGAGACACGGAGGGGATGCGAAGGGGCCTCGGGTTTGGCTTGAGACGCTGGGTGATTGGCTGTCTGAGATGAGGAAGACAGGAGAGAAACCAGGAGTCCTTAGATGCCTAGTGTGTGAGATCCTACGTGACTGCCAAGTGGAGATGTCGGGGAGGCATTTGGATGCGGGAATCAGGAGCTCAGCTGAAGGGAGTTAAAGCCTCTGGACCAGCCTCTAACCATGTCGCTCTGAACTTTGCTCTTCAGTGGGCTCCCTGCTCACTTCTTCAGCCAGCATCCATTGAGCGTCTGCTGCACTCCGGGCCTGTGCTTGGTGCTGGCCGAGTTACAGTTACGCGAACGAGACTCGAGGCGTGATGGCCATCAAGAACAGGACAGTCAGCCCCGGGTCCTTGGGACAGTCTAGATTTTGGTTTCCTGCTGCGTGGCCATCAGTGAGTATCAATGCCCTACTCAGTCAGTCCAGGAATTCCCCATTGGGTATCCCAGCTCATTTAGGAAGGAATCTTAGCGAGTTATTACTTAAATCTCCTCCAAGTGTCTGCCTTGACCAGACTTGAGTACCTCCAGTGACAGGTCGCTCACTCACTGTGCTCTTTGAGGAGTTCTGATAAGGCTTGGGAACTGGGCTTTTCAGAGGGCAACAGAAGGCGCGGGGCCAAGTTGCCCATTTGTAGTTAAATGCTAACTCTTGGGACTGTAAGTGGCCGGAGGGCCTTTAGGGGTGCTGTGGAGGGACTGCAGAGGGGCTCCAGAGGGCCCCCAGGCCTTGATCGTGGTATCCCAGCCACACTGAGACAATTGGGTAGGGCCCCAGCTCCGTGTTTCTGGAAGAAGATAACAGAATGCAAACTTTGCATCGGAGATTATTTTGCTCGTGCTCCCCGGTGTCTGCAGAGATGGGTTGGAGTTAAGATTTATCACCCTCCTGAGCCCGACAGCCCCACACAACACCTGCCACGCTTCCTTTATGGCCTTTCTTCCCTGGTCGAAAGAAACCGCTGCTCCCCAGATGGAGAGGAGAGGGTCAGTCCTCAGGCCTCCATCCGTGGCTCCTCGCAGGTCTGCGGGGCTGTCTCCACCGCCCACAGGGTTAGCTGCTCCCCGCCCCACACCCCCATCCACCTGCTGTCACTACTCAGCTCCCCTGAGTCACTAGGCTTTAATTTGGGCTAATCTCCACTCCTGACTCGGGCGGATGTGGTGGCGATAAATCAAAACCAGGACACAGCTGTCAGTGACGGAGCAGCAGAGACTCATCGCTCTAATCAACTTTATTAGCAGCGAGTCACAGCAGAGTCTCGGGCAGCTTTTCCTCCCCTTTTCCTTGACGCTCCCTCTAGTCTCCACGAAGTTGCCAGAGAAGCAGATGCAGCCAAGTGGGAGCTAAATTAGCGATGAGGAGGTGGGGATGCGGCTCCGTGTGGCTCCCAGTGGACAGCCACGAGCGCCGGCGTGGTCAGGCTGACGAGGGCGGAGACAGCAGCCTGGCTTTCCCCGTGGATCCCGAGGGTCCTCTCCCGCTGTGGTCGGGGAAACGGTCTGGTTTAGAGACCTGGTTTCTAACCTCTGTATCCTGGAGCTGACAGGAGGGAATGACCCCAGCTAAGCCAACTTTTTGCTTGGGGGCAGGGAAAGCTCTTTGACCTGCCCTCCTCGGACCAGAGGGAGAGCGCAGGTGAGAGAGGAAGGGGTCTTGCTACCTGGTGGCTTTGCAGCTCCTGGTTCTAGAAGAGGCCAGGCTTCTTGCCCGCGGGTCCCCGGCCCGTGTCCTCAGGATATATCTTCTCTTGTCTGCCTTAGTAGCTCGAGTAGGTTTCTGTTTCTTGCAACCACAGCAGTCTCTTTTTTTTCAGTTTACAAAAATTTTTTATTCAGCTCACACTGGGCTTTGTCTCATTTAATCTTTCCAACTACCCAAAGAAACAGGCAAGACAAATTGTGTTCCACCCAATTTTGTGGCTAAGGATAGCTGCCTTGCCCGAGATGCCGTCAGTGGTCGCGCTGGGCGAACCCCAGTGCAGACTGCGCTGAACACCCCGCGCATCAGCCGATGCCAGGTTCTATCAGCTCGCTCCCCTGAGGGGCTCACGCAGCCGTGGCAGCCTTGATTAGGGGACTGAACTAAAGCACAGCATCTTGCCAAGATACATCCTGAGCAAGTCTCCGATCTGGGTTTGCTCTGGTGGACTCAGCAAGTGGGGTCCTACAGGCCCCTCAACTGCACAGCAGTCCTACCGTAAACACTCGAACCCTGGAGTTAGAGCTAAAAGCCCCGAACCACGTTCCCATCGCAATCCTTTCCTGGAGGTCAACGCTGCGATCAAGTGGTTGTTACGCTGGCAGGCCTTTTCAGATGCACGCGCACACACACAGATCTAGATTGATTTAGTTATACAGATGTACATATGTGCGCTTGCTTTCTTAAACATTATATTGTACATATCATTTGACAACTGACATCTTTCCTACTCAAGATGTCTTGGCCACCCTCCCACATGAGGACATTAGGCTCAGTCTTTTTGACTGCTGCGTAGTATTCCACGGCTCCTCACTGCAGAGCACCTGGGCCTCATCCCCTCTTATTCTGTCCATCACAAATGGCACTGCAGGGACATCCCGTGGAGCCTCTTCCAGACACACGCGTGGGCTCCTCGGGAACATGCTGAGGGCCAGACTCACTTCTATTCTCACCGGTCCTTCACCCAGCCACCGGAGCCCCTGCCTGGCCAAGAAGAGCCGCTGTCGCTTTCCCCAACACCGAAATCCTCCTCCCTCCAGCCCTCGCTTTGGGCTGAAGGCCAAACAACTTCCTGTGTTTTCCCCGTTCCTCAGCTCTCTATTATCACGATGGTGGGAGCCACCCACGCGATAAACACAGCAAACAAACTCTCACAAACCCGCAAACCGCTCTGAGCCATGGGCCCCGGGTTTATTCCTGATTACCCTGCCACTCCCAGCCAACGGGATGATTTGCTCACCACATTCAGGTTTGGGACAAACAAGCCATCCGGGGCCTCGGGGTAGCTCCTGGGGGTGGAGGGGGCACCTGAGAGGGCCCCCTGCCCTGCTTCTGTCTGCCTGCACCGTTAACAGGCTGCCAAGGCCAAGGCCAGTGGGCTAGGCCCAGAAGGCCCTTTCCTCTGCAGCTCCCCCTTATCCTTGCCAAGGCTCCCATGGGGGGGCCACAGTGAGTGCTACCAATGCAGAGACCATGACTGCCACCTCTTCATGGCAGACAGATCAGGGACCCTGGCCTGCCCAGTTCCTGCTGCTGGATAAGGAGACATAGGGCCCCGGGGAGAGGGGAAAGTGTGCCCGCCTTCCCAGAAGGCACACGGATGTCCCCAGCACTGATCGCCTCCCTCCCCATCACAACTCTGCTTGTCACCAGCCCTGAATTCTTGGGCACGTGACTCCTAATCCCTGGGCCTTTGTCTCTTCACCTGTGAGAGGATGGATGACCCCCCGACAGGCTGCCAAGGGCACCGTGAGCCAGGCTGCCGTCTTCACAGCACGGATGACGCTCCTCTGGTAACGCGCCAGTTGAACATGAAGCGTGTCCTGCGATGTAAGGGACAGGTGGCTGCGGCCGCTCCCTTCGGCTCCGGACTAGAGGAAACGTGAATCTGCATGACCTGGGGAGAAGGAATGCACAGCACCTGAGCGCTGGGGCTCTTCTGGCTGGATGGCCACAGAGGGCAGACCCGTCGGGGACCCAAGGTTGCTCAGCTGGCAGATGGTACAGTTCGGGCACAGACCCAGGTCCTCAGACTCCTAGGCCCTCACTTCTCTCCACGGTGCTGTCCCAGTCCCCACTTCCACTGCATGTCCCCCACCTCCACTGAGGCTCCCGGGACCCCACGTCCTCAGCACTTTGCCGTCGCCCAGCTGTGCCGCCTTCACCCCCACACCCCAGACCTTTTCTTTTCCATCCCCTCCCGCAAACCCATCTGCCCCATCTAAGGGACCCTGGTAACTCCCTCCCGGGCATAATGGGCCCACAGCCCTTTACTCACACTGTTCCACTTTTCCACCCCCTTTCTCAACCTGCCCACATGGGCCTGGAACTGCCAGACTTGGATACCAGTCCAAGAGGTGGGCTGAGACAAGTGGCGGCAGGGAGGCTCCCGCTGGAGGGGACCCTGACCGGAGGGACAGGGAGGGTGCTCAGGTCAAAGGGCACAAGCCAGAGGTCCCACCCAGTTCAAGAGCCTAGTAGGTGCTCAGTGCATTCTTGTCAGATGAGTAAACAATGATGGATGGATGGATGGATGGATGGATGGATGGATGGATGAAGACCTGAGGTGGAAACACCAGAGGAATGCTGGGAAGACCTCCAGTCTAGTGAATGGCGCAGTGGAACAGGGAGGACAGGACAGACAGACCTACAGAACCAGCTCAGTGTGCAGAGAGGATGCTGGGCTGCCCAGCACCCCATCCCTCCGTCTTCCTCTGCTACCAGACCCGGGCTCCCTCCTCCTTACTGTGTGGGACTGCCCATCAAGGTGATCCTGGCAGTGCCGGGCTCATTGCCCCAACCAAGCCAATTAGTCCCTCTCATGAGAAGCTGCCTTGAACTGAGTGAACAGGGACAGAAAATGCTGGCTGCGGACTCACCCTGCCCGCGTGACTTGAACATTTCCTGTTGCCTTGTCCACCAGAACTGGCCTAGTTATGTCTCCTCCAAGCTTTGCAGTCAGCTCTTCCAAGAGCAAACCCCGTCCTTGTGATAAATTTCTTTTTTTAAAAAAAATTCAGATTAGCAAGTGTGATTTCTGTCACTGGCAACCAGATAATCCTAAATAATACAAGGTGAAAGTTAGAAGGTTGGAGGCAACGGGGCAGTTTTCTAGCTACCTCCCTGGACACTGTGGCTTGCTGTGTGGTCACTGGTGGCCTGATGTATAGGAGAATCTGCCTGGTTTCTGAGACCAGGAGAAATGACACCAATATGTCTCTCCCCAAGTATTGCTCATCACTGCTGAGTACGTAGGGTGGGGCGGTCATTGAGAGCTCTCTCCTGGACATTGTGTCCCAGTCTCAAAGGCTCAAGCCCACTCCAGACCTGCTGGGTGCTGACTCTCCTGAAAGGAGCCTGGGATACTCCGGGGGCAGCACTGATGAGACATAAATGCCTTCGGCACCAGGAGCACAATTAGAGATTTTCCTTCTGCCTCCACCTAAGACTGACAGCCCAGCCAACAGGACATGCAGGCTGGTATAAGAAGCTACTTGACAGGTTTCTCCAGGAAATTCTCTCTCTGGCTCTCTCTTTATCAAGTAAAATCCTCCCACACCTTTGTCAGACAGCATTTTTAAAGAGCATCGCTCCCACTCTGAACAGCTATGAAGTCTCATTTGAGAGAAAGACCAAGACAGACAGACAGAGAAAGAGGGAGGGAGAGAGGAAGAGGCAGGCCACGGGGAAAGAGAACTGGAATCTGAGTCTCGTCAGGGCTCCTCTGGTGCGGGACTGGACGGGAGGGGACAGGAGAGGTGATCCCGCTGGACAGGGGGAAGCAGCCAGTTCACCTCATGAGCTGAAGCTGTTAGCAAAATCCTGGAATCGTGAGGGGCAGTCCTTTGGCTTTTTTACTTCCAGGGCCAGAGACGTGTCAGCCCCTTGCAGAGGTAACACAGGATTCCTGTCAGGACACAGGGCAGAGGAGGGAGAGATGGCCAGCCTCACTCCAGGACCCAAGACAGGCAGGGTGGGAGGTGGGCAACTCGGGCACCTGGACCTCGCGTCCCCCCCTCCAGGCTGCCACGGCCGCCACCTCCTGCCTTCCCTTTGTTTTCTGTTCCCTTCCACCTTCCTCTCCTTTCTCTCTGTGGCTCTGTCTCAGACCCCACCTCCTGCCACTGAGTCCTGTCTCTACAGCTCCAGTTCCAAGTCCTCGAAAGGGAGATTGTGATAGATCTAGCTAATGACCACGCGGTATAGGAGGCCCTGGCTGGCAGAATTGGCATCCCAGACCTTGCTGTGGTCACTGGCCTGCCTGGGGGCTGGCTGCCCAGCGACCCGCCCAGCTGTGGCCAGGGTAGCAGGGTCAGGTGGTAGACAGGTGGCCTCCCTGGAAATAACCCTCGGAGGAGGTGAGGTGGGCTGCAGGGGGTGTGTAGCTGGAGGACTGCGTGTTCCCCCGCCTGTCACTGTCACAGACTTCCAAAGGTTCCATCCAGTGGGATCTCTCAGGGACAACAGGGCCGTATGTGGGAGCAGCAGCTAGTGACCACTTAACAAAAGAAGCCTCGACACACAGAAAGAGCTGGTCATCGTAGATGTCAGCCCGAGAGGACCAGCCAGGCCAACTCTCTCCCCTCAGTCAGCAAGCACTTGAACTGCGGGTCAGGCCAGGGAGAGCTCGGGCTGCGCTCCTGCTCCGACGGTGAGGCCCTGCCCGCCCAGACCTTGGGTCTTCGGGCTCTGGGTCCCCTCTTCTATAACATGAGGACCAATCACAGGGGTTGCAGGAAGAGCAGGGGAGACCACACTCCATGTGGTTTGCCTTTTTAAATGCTTTTTATCTGCACTAAAATGATTTTTATTTAAGACTTAGTTTTATGGAGATAGTGATTGTGACTGTTAGCTGGACGCAGAAGCACGGATCTAAGGGGGTGGAAGGAGCTCAGAAAGCGACTTGGCTGAGAAAACAAACCTCAGCTCTCCAGTCCATCTTCCCGCTTATTTGCACCAGGAAACACCCCGCTCTATGCCACCCCAGGTCCCATTCGGAGCATATGGGAAAGGTTCTAACCAAAGTCACATTGAGAATTGCCACTCCTCCGTTGCAACTGTTGCAGCCTGTCGCTCCTGCTTCCCGGGAGCCTCCAGCCAAGCTGGCTGACCTCTGGGCTGGGACTTTCCACTGCAGTGATGCTGCGAGCTCCTGGGACGAGCGCCCCCATCTCCAGGGAGGGTGCAGCGTGGGGACCAGGGTCCCTCCCACCAGGCTCCACCGTGTTCCCTCCTAGCTGGTGTCCTGACCGGATGACAGTCACGGACGGGCACTGGGGGGTGAGACACTTGCACAACCATGTGCTCCGGGCGGAGAGGAGCTCTGCAAATGGCACGCTGGCACTGCAGAGTGGAGGACGGTCCGCCTGCCCCTTCCCGACAGCATCAGAGGCCCTCCTTCAGGGAAGGTGACCTTGGACTCCTTACTGCGCATCCCAATGCTCTCCAAAGAAAAACACTTCCTCGAGGTGATCTCTTTATGAAACCCAGTCCCTTTCTTTTCTCTCTCTTTTTCCTTAAATCAGTCTCGCCCCCTCTTGCCCACCCCTTGTGTCCTCTGGTTTTTATTGAGTTGACTGGTCCTCGGTCCTCACAGAGTCATAGAATCCAAAAGCGGGGCCTCTTCTTTGTGTATAGGGAAAGTCTGAGGGCCAGAGAGGGCGAGGAGCTTGCCGAGGTCACGCAGTAGACAGTGACAGAGAAAAGGAAAACTGAGGGCTCCGGGTAGGGTCCCATCCCAGGTTCCTTCCCCTGCAGCAACAGGCCTGGCTGAATTCCACCAGTACCACTGCTGCCCAGTAAAGAGGTCCGTGGTCAGTTATCACGGGTAGCAAGGACTGAACAAGGGCAAACATGCCTGTTTGTTGCAGGACCTGTCAGGGCCTTTGATATGCTATTGTGCATAGGACATCTCCTGGTTTGGGGTGGGGGTGTGCACTAAGATATGCAGTGTTTTCCAGGCTTATTTGACCTTTCTTTTTCACCACCATCTCGCAGACTAACATGCAGCAGAACACAGTGGAAAGTCCCACACCACTCAGTGCTATCCCCTGCCCCAGCCCCAGGAATGGACACTCCTATCACCTGTCTGCCCAGGAAAGGAGCAGCTTCTCCCATATCAAGACACCGGGCTGTGCTTCTGGAATCACAAGACTTTAAAAATAAAGCTACAGCATACAACAAACTCAGACTAACAAAATGCTTCTCTCCCGTATTTGAGTTCCAGAACTCTACAGTTGATGAAAAATTTCAGGATGGAGGGGTGAGGAGAAGAATGTTTGCCCTGCTCCCGAGACTCTCTGCCACACTTCAGCTCAGAGAAAATTAAACCAGGGCCCCTTAGACAGAGGCCTGTGATGAGCAGCAGAGAGCAGGCTGAAGGGTTCATGGCTTAGCCCGGCCAACTGCAGTAATAAAACCCAGCATGGACGTGGCAGCTTTGGAACAAAACTTCCTTGTAGCAATTACTTTCATGACGTCTTTGCCCATCCACACACTCCTCTCCCATTCTTTTAATCTGGAGCTCCTGAAAGTCAGTATTTTTCTCACCTTTGTAATATGAGACACAAGTTAATTAAAATCAATCTTACTCCAGTCTCAGCGCGGCCCTGCTTTAGCTGCAGCTCTGTCAACCGTGTGTTTTGAGAGCTGTGCACAAAGATGGCTATTTGGAGACACTGATCTTTGCATTAATTTTAGGAGGCATTAACTAAGCCCTGCAACTAATGACACCGGCAGCGGACAGAGCTGTGACGCACCAGACAGCTGGGTGAAGAAGGCAGAATCGCCCGGAACACCGCATGACCAGCACTGCTCTCACTGCCCACAGATGTAAATACCTGCCCGGGAGACCAGGGTCTGGGCCAGAGCCTGAGAAGTGCTGCAGACACATTTTAGACTGATTATGTGGCCCATGTGGAAGTGTGGGCTGATGCTGGCAGGCTTCTGGCCAGGGTGCAGCTTCGGAAAGGGTCCCTGAGATGGCTGTTAACCCAACATGCAGACAAGAAGCCCAGCTCAGAGACGACTGATTGCCTGTGCAGCTCAGAACCTGGTCACTGTGCCTCCCAGCCCTCTGCCCAGAGCCACCTGGTACCCATGGGCACAGAATAACTCAGTCCTGCCCAGGCTCTAGGAGCCAGCTGTGGAGACGCCCTGGGGACCATGTGATTCAGAAATTGCAATCTGGGTCAGTACCCAGGCTGGACCCTCAGTGGATGTAGCATGTGCATTGGCACCTTGGCACAGACATTTCTAAGCTCTCCCAGGTTACCCCTCACCTGGGCCCCTCCTCCTGAAGTGGGAAGGCAGTCAGGGGACTGACCCAGGCCTTTCAGGGGGCAAGTGAGCCTGCCCTTGGCCAGGACACCAGCCTGCACACGGGCCACACACACCATCTCATAGAAAGCCTGGCTCTTCTTCTAACCAAATGGCCCCTGGGTTTTCTCAGTAAACTTACTACTAGGGCCGGACCCGCCTTTCTATTGTAGCCCATGCTTTCTGAAGAGAAGGAAGAGTTCGTCTTACCAAGGCCCCCCGCTCCCCAAAGACTGAGGAGCGTAGATGTTCCCTGCGGCTCAGAGAGTGGGGCGTCGTTTCTAGCTCCTGTCGCTTGGTGGTATACTGTACCAGATGATTTAACTTGTACTTCGGGCCACATTCGATTTTGCGCAAAGATTTAGAGTAAAGCTATAGAAGACGAGTCTCAGTGCTTCCTTTGCCCAAATAAAAATGACAAGTGGCTGCCACACAGAGCCTCCCCTCCCCCCATGTCATTGGCAGATGTTGAGGATCAGTCCTGACCCTCTGTCCCAACGACCCCAGATATGGCCTCGGTGTGGCTCTCCAGGACACCTGAGCTGGCACAAGAGGTGAAAACCATTTGCTATTTCTGCCAAAGAAGGAGCAGAAGCTGAGAACAAAAAACAACAGCGGAGACAGAACATCGGGTGACTGCAAGAAAACATCACAGACTGGGCAGAGTGGAGCGTGTCGCCAAGCGGATGGATCCGAGGGACAAGGGACAGAAAACAGGCGAGGAGAACTGGAGAGAGCTGTTGATACCTGTAACTCCGGTAATGGAAAAGAAAGTGTTCATGTGGGCAGAGTCGGGGCTGTAAACGGGCCGGAGGCAGCGGGAGCATTTGTAGAATAAACGCAGCCATCGCTTCCCTGGCCTGTATGGCTGTTCCCTGGCTATAGGAACAGATGCGGATATGCAGACACAAACGAACCCTTTCCAGTAACACCGATGGCAGCGAGCGTTTGGGTGTCTGCGCGTTCCAGGAGCGGGGCCAAGTGTCCTCTTGCACTTTGATACAGACTATTATTAACCCACTTTCATGTACACAGTCTGAGGCTTGGGCAGGCTAAATAACTTGCAAGATCAAGGGGTTAAAATATGGTCGAAGCAGGATTTGACTCTAAGCAGTATTACCCCAGAGCCTTCTTAATTCAACAATTTCATATCGCTATCAGAATCCTGCAATATAGGGCCCCCTGGGGGAAAGCTAGCCCTGGACTCCCCGCGTCTGGGAATTGCCAGTCTTAGGATGGACTGCTGGTTCACTCATCCATTCACTCACTCACTCACTCACTCACTCACTCACTCATCCACAAATATGTGTGTGTGCCGCTCTGTGCCCCGCACTGTGTAGGGAGCAGATGAACAAGAGAGTTGAGGGCCCCGGACTCATAGATTTTCCTAAAATTAAAGAATGGTGCAGGAGCTAGGGTTACTTAGACCAAGCCCTTCCGTTATAGCTGGCAGATGGGATTGGGATTTGGGGAGAGAAGGACTGGAGGCAGCCCAGGCTCATGCTGTGCATCTCTGAGCTTCACAGAGTTGGCTCAGTCCCCTCACACCCAGCTCTTGCCTGGCACTGTCGGTGGCACCTGTGGCCCCTCTGGGTTGGGCAGGGCAATCAGATCACCTCTCTGGTCAGGAGGGTTCCTTTGCTCCCAGGTGATTCTGATGTGCAGCTGAGATTGAGAACCACTGGGACGCAGGAAGGTCCAACAAATGCGTTGGTCTGAGGTCCAGATGACTGGATGGCCCTGCCCCTTCTGCGCCTCCGCCCCCGGCTCTAGCATGAGGAGTGGGTGTCCCAGGTTCTCGGCCTGTGGCGCACTCCCTGATGGGGCCCAGCTGAGGGTGGGTGCGATGGCGATTCTGCACCTCAGCCCTCCTTGGATGGTGCTCAGACACTGTTCAGGCTCAGTCCCTTAGCTACAGGCCAGGGCACGGGATCGGCACTGGCACCAGCAGACCGGCCTAAGGACCCAGGCAGCAGTCGTGTGGGTTCGTTTCAGAGACTGTTTTGAGGATTTGGTTCAAAAGCTTCAGACAGTTTTTAAGTTCATTAAAAGTTCAAACTGGCTCAGTGGGTATTTGGGTCTTCTGCTGATGTTAGAAGAAATAAAATTACTTTGGCTCAGTTCATAAATCTATAAAGACAAAATAAGCTCTGACTTGGTTTAGATACCGTTCGGGCTTTTACAGGTGAATGGATTCAGTTCGTGGTTTCACAGGTTCAAACCCCTGAGTGCAGCCTTAATGGGAAACGTCAGATGGATTGTCTCCAGCACGGTGGGAGGCGGGGGAGCAGGGAGGTGAGGGGCAGAGGGGGAGGTGGGAGGGGGTTGGGGGGGTAAGGAGGTAAGTGGGGGCCCAGGGGGCAGGGGGGACAGGGAGGTGGGGGGCAGGGGGGACAGGGAGATGGGGGCAGGGGGACAGGGAGGTGGGGGGCAGGGGGGACAGGGAGATGGGGGCAGGGGGACAGGGAAGTGGGAAGCAGGGGGGACAGGGAGGTGGGGGGCAGGGGGGACAGGGAGATGGGGGCAGGGGGGACAGGGAGATGGGGGCAGGGGGGACAGGGAGATGGGGGCAGGGGGACAGGGAAGTAGGAAGCAGGGAGGACAGGGAGGTGGGGGGCAGGGGGGACAGGGAAGTGGAGAGCAGGGGGGACAGGGAGGTGGGGGGCAGGGGGGACAGGGAGATGGGGGCAGGGGGGACAGGGAAGTAGGAAGCAGGGAGGACAGGAAGGTGGGGGGCAGGGGGGACAGGGAAGTGGAGAGCAGGGGGGACAGGGAGGTGGGGGGCAGGGGGGACAGGGAGATGGGGGCAGGGGGGACAGGGAAGTAGGAAGCAGGGAGGACAGGAAGGTGGGGGGCAGGGGGGACAGGGAAGTGGAGAGCAGGGAGGACAGGGAGGTGGGGACAGGGGGACAGGGAGGTGGGGGGCAGGGGGAACAGGGAGGTGGGGACAGGGGGTACAGGGAAGTGGGAGGTGGGGGGTGGGGAAATGAGTGGGGAATAGGGCAGAACGGCTGCAACAGGACTCCGGGTAGGGAAAGTTTTTGTGGAAGGTGAAGAAAAACTCACTTCCCTGTGTGTCTCTCCTTTAATTCTCGCCTCTGACAACTCTGGTCACCAGGTAGGGGGAGGGGGTCCCCTAAGAAGCAATTCACTGTGACACCAGCTGAGTTTCCTACAATTCAACTCAATTCTGACACTAAGAAGAGTTTGCGCAGACCCCACAGGCTTAGGGCTCAGTCCCACAAGACTGCCTCCCACTTCAGATGCCGATCACGAGTCGTAGGTCCCACTTAGCTGTAAATTGGGGGTTCCTATGCCCTCCTCCCCTTTGGATTCAATTATTTGCTAGAAGAGCTCACAGAACTCAGGGAAGCACTTACGTTCACCAGTTTATTAGCCAATAAAAGATACACTAAATGGTACAGATGAAGGGCCAGGTGAAGAGGTCCCCGTGGAGCTGGGGGCGCCCCCTCCTACTGGAAGGCTCACCAACCAGCTCTCTGAACCCCGAACTACTAGGATTTTATGGAGGCTTCACCATGTCAGCATGATTGACCATCAGTTTTATTTCTGGCCCCTTCCCCTCCCCTCTTTGGAGCCTTGAGGGTTGGGGGCAGGGATGAAAGTTCCAAGCTTCTAACCATGGCTTGGTTTTCTGGTGACCAGCTCCCATCCAAGAGCCCACCAAGAGTCACCCCATAGAACAAAAGACATTGCTATCAGGAAATTATAAGGATTTGGGGAGTCCTGTGTTAGAAACTGGGGTCAAACCCTAAATATTAGAACAAAGGTCCCCTAGCACCCCTATTTACAAGGATTTTAGGAACCCTGTGCCAGGAGCCGAGGGCAGAGATCCACAGGTTCAGAGAACCTCCCCCTGTGGTGGAGCCCCCGCCAATCCCCTAAAACGTGCTCGCAACACACCCAAGTGGAAGGAGAGTGGAGACAGTTACAAAACAGAGCCTCGAAACACAGAGGCGGGGAGGCCTGAGGCTGCTCTGGGAGGTGGCCAAAGGAGAGTCAGGGGCTGGCCTTCTGCTCCACTGACAAGTGACCTGGCAGGCAAGTGACTTCCAAAGTCTCCTGGAGGGGAGAAGGGTCTGGGGAAGGGAAGGACCAGCCGGCCTCCAGCCTGGGCAGAAACAGCTGGAGTCCGATGAAAGCCTTTCCCTCCCCTTTATTTGTTTATTAAGTCCGGCTGCTCCCTCCCTCCCTCCGCGAGGTCCTGACGGACCCAGTGGAGGGAGAAGCGTCTGCAGGGGAGAAGCACCTGGAAAGCTCACAGGCTGCTCGGGCCCCTCAGCGTGGCCGTGGGCACCATCACAGAGAGATGCCGCCAGTCACCCCGAAGCTGCCTGCCCCCAGCCCCTCCGTCTTGTCCTTCAAGACCCCTGTCACTCTCGCTTCCTCGCCTTCCTTTATTTGTGGTCTCATCCGGGGTCTGTAGCCAGAGGCGAGGCCCTTCCTGGCTTGTTTGCCATTGTCTAGAGGACAGACAGGACCCTATCCATCCAAGGTGCCCATGTGACCCTGGGCATGTGCGGCCTCAGGGGCCACCTCTCAACACGGAACAGCGGTGGCTCCTGCCTCATACAGCTGGCGGGGCTGCTACAGGAATGGATGGATGAAAATACTCCACATGGTGCCTGCAAACGAGTGCCCGCAGACTCTAGCTGCCCTAACCCCCACGAAGGGAAAACCGCAAAAGCCCACCAGCCGGGGAGATTCCTGACGTCATCCAAAGGCTGTGAGGGCCCATGATTTACACAAGAAGGGGGGAGAGGGCTGAGAAAACCAGCAATTGTGCACCCCCCGAAGGCCGCCGTCTCCAAGGACGCTGCTGGGTAGCTCGGGGTGTTCACAAAAACAAAGACACTCTCCCTCGCGCTCGGCCAAGCCCTGCCTGCTCCTCTCCCCACTCCGCCCGTTGCTCTCACTTCCCCTGAAGAGCCAAGGAGAAAGGTCTGCTGTCGGCATGGGCTTGAGGCCAAGCGAACCTGGGTCTGAGCGGCGCTGCGTCTCGCAGTGTGACTTTGTGCGAACAAATCAACCTTTCTGTCTCTCAGTCTCCTCATCAATAAAATGAGGATAATAGCTCCTACCTAACATCTCTGTAAGGAATGAGAAAAATAATGCAAGAACAGCCCTTCAGGAATTTGAAGCTGCACCCTAATTCCAGGTCTTCCCATTTGCAGTCATTCTGGGTGGCGTGGTACCCAGATTTCTCCCAATGGTAGATGTATTGATCTTTGCTTGCCTATGTGTTCCCCCTCCTTTGAACAATGGCACCCTGTTTTATTTGGGGCCCACCTTGGCATTGGACACCCTCTTTGGGACTGTCAGTCACAGCGCCTTGCCTGCCGGCCGAGCTCAGCCGATCAGATGCTCTCCCCCTGAGCTGAGCGGTCCAGGGACTGGCGATGATGGCGGTCCTTCCCCTTGGCTGGAGAGGTGGCTTCCGGCCACCGGAGCCCTTCATCTTCGCCTCCTGAACCTGGAGCTCAGCCTTCCAGGGATGTGAGCGGCTGATAAACCCCTTTCCTGCTTGTCAGATCGACGACAGCCCCGCTGCCTGGAACCAAGGAAGACACAGGGCACAGCGCAGGTCGGAAGTCGGGGTTCGCCGAGGCGCCGTGGGGATTGCGGGGGCGAGCTCGGGACGGAGTCCCTGGGTCTGTGGGATAGGAAGCCTTAGACGGGACCCCTGGTGCAGAGCACCCGGGAGAAGGGCCTCCGGAGCGGGGAGGACCTGCCGGGGTGCGTCTGAGGAAGCCCTTGGGGGTGGGGCTTCCCGAAAGACCCGTCCAGGGCAGCCGCTGGGGTCCACCCCAGGGTACCGCCTACCGCTGGAACAGTGGGTCGTGGGGAGCTTTCTCCAACGGGGCCCCTCTCAGGCGGGGAGGGAGGGAGGGAGAGAGGGAGGAGTGCTCAAGTCTGTCTCTCCCAAATGCTCTGGAGTCCATCCGGGGAACCCAGACGGGAAAGCTGGCACCCACTCAGCAGGGGCACCCATATAGGAAAGCTGGGGCACCCAGACAGGAAAGCTGGCGCACACCTCGGCGGTGAGGCGATGCATTTCCCTAAACAGCCAACATAATTCCTAGCTGAAGTCTCCCTCACACACTCATGACACCCAAGACTGAATTATTAAGTAATAGAGTCATAAAGAAGGACCATAGCAGAGCAAACGGCTGCACAAACAGCTCCCAGCTCCCTGTGGAGACTTCCAGAACTGTCCCTTCACCCAATGAAAAAAGGAAGCCCCCTGCTCTCCCAATCCTGCTGTTTGTGGGATGGGTTTTCTACCAAGTAATACAACTCAATAACACAACTTTCCTTCCCCTAAGACGGTCTCAAACCCAGAGGCAGCCCCCGGCCTCGTCTCACTGAGCTGCACCCTTGGTCCTGGCTTCCGCGGCTGTGTCCCTGATGGCCATTGACAGCTGGGCGTTTCTGTACCACTTAGACCCCCCCAAATCCGATTTTGATTTCTGACTAGTTTGATCAATTTTTTGGAAAGTGCAGCATTTTTCTTCTATCACCTTGAGATAAGCCTGAACTCCAGACACTAGTGGTAGAGATGGAGACTTTAAGCGGCTCGTGTTCTGCCCATTTGGACAGTCCCTTCAATTATTTAATGGGCAGCCAGCATGCTTGGCTCTGTGCCAGCCACTGTGCTGGTTGAAGGGCATTCTGTGTTGGCCAAAATTGCCACCATCCTGCCCTCCGTGACCTCATGGCTGAGCAGAGGGGAGGAGTTCAGCAAATAGGCCACAGACCAAATTAGATTCACAATTGTGTCTTTCACGTGCTCTGAGAGAAACGCAGTGAGGTGTCAGGAAAGGGAATAACTGAGGAGGTATAAATGGGACCCTGCAGATTTGTCCTATGCCTGTCACTTTTGAAAGGGCCAGCAAGATATCGGCCACCATAACAGTGAAATAACTCGTTCGTCCTGTGTGTTTCTGAAGCCTTCTGCAGAATGCACTGAGGTTAGTTACCTCTTCAGGATTCTTGGAGGCCGTTGAAACTCTGACTCCCCAAGGCAAATGTCTTTCTTTGTATCTCCCTGGTCCCCTGTCTGCGTGGCCTGTGAGCTGTATGCAGGACTTAGAGGCACACCCTTGGGAAAGCGACAGCTGACACGTGTCCTTTATCCATCCCTCCTCTCCTTCTTGGCTAGAATGTGGCTGTGATAGCGGGAGCACCAGGGGTCCTTCAAGATCAAGGGCAACCGTGCTGATGGAAGCCACGCAGCAAAGGAGGGGGCGCAGAAAGGGTGAAGAAGCCGGGCCCCTGATGAAAGCGTAGCTACCACACTAGCCTGGACTGCCCAGTCCAGATGCCATTCACCTGGGAGAGAAGCTACCCCCCAGCCCCCAGCCCCCCATCTGTGAATGTTACTTCTGGCTCCGTTCCTATGAGCAGGTCTCAGCAGTTACAAGCCTCAGAAAGCTTCACGTCAGAGCCAGGCGGCTAATGAAATGAGACAGCGCCCTCAATCCTGCCTCTATTTCCTGGTGCACAGCCCCTCTTGCAGGAACCCCAAAGAGCAGAAAGCCCTGCAGCGCTCCGTCAGCATCTGAAGAGAGACCCTTGTTCCCCTGGAGAAAGGAAACGGGAAGACAGCTGCAAAGGGGAGTCAAATGCACACGCACCCTCACGTTTTTCCCGGTGCTGGTTGCTGTTTAATAATATTTCCAATGCTAATTTGATGTAAGTCTTGCTGCCTCCTGCAGTAAAAATAGGCTTGTCCAGCTCACAGCTACGGACCAATTAATCCAGGCAGACAGGAGGTTGAGTATTTAAGAGGGGACTTGTCAGACCCTATGAAAGCGACACCACCACGGCAACCGGGACGCACCCAGGCACTCCTCTCTTGTCTGCCAAGCCCAGCACAGCTGACAGGGCAGCAATTAGCAGCCAGTGGCCTTTGTCAAGCTCTGGATCTCTGAACGCAGCTGGAGGGTGGTTTCTGGGAGACGTCAGGGCCTGAAAACTGGCACGGAAACGCCAAACGCCGAGGCGTGGCACACACTGCCTTTCTGAGGGCTGGCCGCCTTCTGTGCCCTTCCCCATTTCAAATGTCCCTCCCAGCCAGCTCTGGGGATGGCACACAGCCTCCTGGAGTCCAGGCTTTGGGAGATGACCTCCCCGTTTATATTCATGTTCTGGGGCTGCCATAACAAAGGACCACAGGCTGGGGGCTTGACAGCAGGCACCCATTGTCTCAGCCTGGAGGCAGCAAGCCCAAGGTCAAGGTGTCGCCAGGCTGGTTCCTCTGAGGCTGTGGGGAGGATCTGGCCGGGCCCCTCTCACTGGCCTGTAGACGCGGTCGGCTCCCTGTGAACATCCTCTGTGAACATCTGCTTCTGTCTCCAAATTTCCTGTTGGTATAAGGACACCAGTCCTTGGGTTAGGACCCACCCGAATGACCTCATTTTAACTGCGTCACCTCTATAATGACCCTATCTCCAAATCAGGCCACATTCTGAGGTGCTGGGGGTTAGAACCTCAAATTCTAAATGGGGGAGACAGTTAAACCCATGACAAGGCTAGCCACGGCTCTGCTGTCAGACCGCCTGAGAGCGTCCTTCACAGAACACTGGCCAGGCCTCACCCTCTTACTTGCACACCTCCCTCCTGCACCCCTCTTCACTCTGCTAAGCCAAACCCTGGCCATCCTTCAGAACCAGCTCAGCTCACTCCTCCTCCAGAAAGCCTTCTCTGACTGCCTCAGCCATAGAGTGTTGGTCTGAAAAATCACTTCAGATCAACACCTTCATTTTATCGTGGGGATGCTATGGTCCCCAAGAAGAACATGGCTTGTCCGTGGTCACACAGCAGGTCCCTTGTCACCAAGGACAAAAATCCAAGCCACACTTTAACCACTCACCTTCCCATGGTGATATTCTCACGTGTACCTCAGCTTTCCTAGGTGGCTGTAAGCTCTTTGTAGACACACATCAGGCCTGTGTCACCAGGCTATAGACAACAGGTGCTCAATAAATGCTGGTTGACCAACTGGTTGGTTGATTACTTGGAGAAGGACTTTCTGAACAGGTTGAAGTCAGGTCAGTAGCTTGATCGGCAGGGCCAGTCTCAGGACAGAGATTCCCACTGCAGTGCCGGCTCCCACACCTGCCTCAGGATGTTTGCCTGCAGACATTTGAAGGTCAGGTGGTAATGTTCAGCCATGAACTGGTCACTCCTGCCAGGATCACAGGTATTAAAGAGGCGTGTGTGTGTGTGTGTGTGTGTGTGTGTGTGTAGGGTGAGACCAGCTCCCAGTGAGGTAGCCGCTCACTCTCTCCTGAGTTTGCCTGACAGTGTCTGTTTCCTCCCAGCAGGTTTGGCAAAACTGGAGTTGATTTGGGAATGTTCTGTCAAGGGAGCTAGCTTCTGCAGGTCTCTGCGGGGACTCTGACACCATCCCCTCCACGGCCAGGCCTGACTCTTGTGGCCCTTAGCTACGTGTGAGCCATTCGATCTAACAGTGAATTTTAATCTCCCCTTAAACCACTTACTAATTATTTCAGGCCAGTCTCAACTTTGTTACTAGACCAAGCTCCCTCTAAGAGGTGAGGAGAGACCTCAACATTCACTGCTAGATGCCCAGCATCCAACACATGCTGGACACGGGGGAGATGCTGAAAAAACAGCTGATGACTGAGGAGGGGTCTGATTCCTACATCTTTGGGGCAGCTCAGAGGTACAGCCCTGGCTGTGGGTGAGGAAGGAGGGGGAACTTGAAAAAGGCTGCTCACCAGCAGGGTTTGCCATAGTGGCACATTTTTAACAATTTTTAAGGTAGTGGGTTGGCATGACTGTTTGGAAGAATGTGACAAAAAGACATTAGAGGATGCATTGAGAACACCATGGTCAGGCTGGCCCATCAGGTATGTCACTTTCCTACTAACACCCCTCCAGACTATTCCCCTGATAGCACCAGAGGCTCTGAACTCACTCTGGCCTCTAGCAGATGGCATTTCTGGTTCCACATCTCTCCCTCACTCACTGCACCCCAGCTTCTTTCTCCTCCTGTACCACACCAAGATGGCTCCCACCCCAGGACCTTTGCACATGCTGGCGCTAGGCTGTCTCCACCACTTTGCATAGCTTGTTGAGGCTTCATTTACATGCAGTAAACATACCCATTCATTCTGTGAGTGTTGGCAAATGTGACCTCCACCCCATTTAAGATACAGAACATTTCCATCACTGAAAAAGTTCCTTGAAGAAGAAAAAGAAATTTGGAAGACTAACACTTTCTGATTTCAAAACTTACTACGAACCTATAGTAATCCAAACAATATGGTACTGGTATACAGACAGACGTACAGACCAGCAGAATACAATAAAGAGCCCAGAAATAAACTCTTGCAAAGAATTAAACAAAAAGGCTTCCATGAAGTTGACCTTCTCATATTCCTGATGCTCTAATCAAGATCTCTCTTGACATGGAGAATTTTTATTCCTTCATTTATTAGACAAACATTCACTGACCATCTCCTGTGCACCGGCTCTGTCCCAGAGGCCTTTGGGCGTCCGGGATGAGTAAGAGGGAGACTAATGCAGGAGATGCTGGGTTGCAATTTTTGTTGCATAGTCATAGGTGAGACAGTACTGTACATACATGTGTGAAAAGATCTCCAAGACTTATTGATAATTTTTAAAAATGTAACAAGCAGAATAGTATGGGTCACGTTGTATGGTTTGTGTTAGAGAGAAAGAGGAGGCTAGAAAATGAAGGGGGAGTGGGAGGGAGGCAGACAAATACACTCGTTTTTGCGGGGACTCTCTCTAGAGTCATGAGGCGGGGAAGTGGCGTCGTCTCCAGGCTGGATGCGGAGTGGGGGTGGGGAATGGGTGTCTCCAGATTGAGGTGGCTTTTCATCCCTGGCCCTCTGTACTGATGTAATTTTTAAACTGTCTCTATGTGTTACCTGCCTCTCCTTCCAAAAATAAAACTTTTTAAAAAGAAACAAAAACAAGCAAACTCAAGGTGAGGTAGGAGAAAGAGGCCGGTCTTCACAGTTAGTGAACAGCACGGTCAGAGCCCTTTGGGCTCTGGAAGCGGGGTGCCAACGAGGTCAGAAATCGGGACAAACTTATTAGAGGGAGAGAGGTTTTAATTGACATCATTTAGCTGTCAGAAAAAATCCAGAGGCTCAAGAAAGATTTCGGAGGTCAATTAAGGGCTGATGCCAACACTCCCAGCAGAAACGGCACCCTCAGACTCCCCAAGGGAGCTTAGTTATCAGGGCAAACGTCAGGCCGGTGCCTGAGCCAGCCTGAGCTGGGTGCAGGTCAAACGAGTACTTGTGAAATCTGCCTTAATTAGCATCCAGCCTCCCGCCCGTCCCGTCTCCAGCGATGCACACGCAGAGCTGGGTAAGACCTCTCTGGCTCTGATTCCCCAGCGTTGTCTTTCAAGGGCTTCATTTCTGTCTAGTGAGAATGAAATTTCTAAATTCCAGCCTCACAGGGACCGCTCATCCCTCCCCACCCCCATTCTTGAGCAACCTCTCAGAATGAGTATTCTTTTAAGAGAGACAAGGTCCTTGATGACATCTCTCTTTAGAGCGCCATCAAAATCCTGCACTTGCCCAGTGTCCTTTCCTTGGCCACCGGTAACCAAGGAAACAAGATACTATGGTAACACAGGAGGGAGAGAGAGGCATCGGGCCTTCCTCGCTCGCTCTCTCCTCTCTCCTGGAATCACGGCAGCCGCCAGGGTGGGGAGAACGCCGGCTCTCAGCCCCCAGGGGAGAGGACCAGGGCACCCACGCGGGGGTCGCTGACACCCAGAGCTCCCATCCCCCACCTGACGCCTGGTGTCCCAGGGCCCGGCCCACTCTAGAACCTGTAATATAGTGTCCAAAATGCCAGATGTAAAGGACACAGACGCTTATTCAAATGAGTGAGCAAGATAAGCAAAGCCCTAGACATGCGGCGGTGCCAACGTGCAACGAAACCGCCGCCTGTGTGCGCGGCCTTCAGCGGCGTCGCTCCGGCTCCTGGCTCTGCCCCCCCCCGCCCCTGGTCCCCCCCATCTCCGTCTCGGCTTCTCCGGAACCGCCCCCTGGTTTTCCTGTTACCCCCGCCCCCGGGCCGGCCTCCCCCTGCTTCTGTCCATGTCACCCCGGTTGCCCCCCGGGCCGCAGCTCCCCTGCCCCTCTCAGGGCGCAGGGGCTGGAAGAGGGAGCGTCGGCGCCCTGCTGCCACTCCAGCTCTGCCCGGCGCTCCGGGAAGGTCGCCCTCCTCACTCCCTGCGGCCTCGCTGTGGATGGCAGCACAGACCCGGGGCGAGACACACGAGGCCGCTGCTCCCGGGAGGTCACAGCATTGCGAGCCGTGAAATGTGCCCTCACACCTGAGACAGCCCGAGGGCGGGCTCGCCCCGCGGCCCTGGCTCTGGCTGAGCACCACCCGGAACCAGGAGGGCACCGGCTCAGTTCCCGGCCAGGGCACAGGCCCGGCTGCGGCTCTCTCCCCACTAGGGGCACGAAGAGGCAGCGGGCGGATAATGCTTCTCTCTCTCTATCCCCTCGCCCTTCCTCTCTCTAAACATCGCTAAAAATATATTTAAAAAATAATAATAATCCAAGGGTGGTACCTGAGGGCAATGGGAAACCTGCCTTTTTGTCCCCAATCTTTCGTTTGTTGACTCTTCTGTAACCTTAAACATTCTCATTCGGGACTTAGAATATGTCCCTCCGGCTCTTACACGGAATCTTCCTCAACAAAAGCCCCCTGGTCTAAGTTTTCTGCAGTGATTCCCCCCCTTAGAACAGCAGTCTCCGAGCTGATCAAAATATTTTAAACATGGAACCCCCATCTAAGCGCATGTATGATTTGTAAAGCACATACATGTGCTACTATATTAATATTTTGTACATGATAAAATACACACAAAAACGAGAATTTAAGAGGAAGTGGCAGTATAATTTCTTTTCCTCCATCACCCCAACGGACTGGCTTGCGCACCCCACGGTACTCTGCTCAGTCCCTTTAAGTGACTGAGGGACCTTGCTTTGTCCCCCCCTGGCTTGTAGGCGCATCACCCTGAGCTGTGCCTTCACCTCTGCAGAATGTCCTCTCTGGGTACATGGCTGCCCCATGTCCAGCTTTCCCTTTTTATAAGGATGCAGTTATACTGGATTAGGACCCATCCTGATGACCTCGTCTTAACTTGATCTTAACTTGACCACCCTATTTCTAAATAAGGTCACTGTTATGGACTGAACCGTGCCTCGCCCCCCAAGAAGGTTTCAGATGTTGAAGCCCTAATCCCCAGTGGAGCACTTTTGGAGACAGGGCCTTTAAAGAGGTGATGAAGTTACATGAGGTCAGAAAGGCAGGGCCCTAACCCAATATGACCCTCGCCCTTATACGAATTGGAAGAGATCCCAGGAGTGTCCATGTACAGAGTACAGACCACATGAGGACCCAGGGAGAAGATGGCCACCTGCAAGCCCAGGAGAGAAGCCTCAGGAGAAACCAGCCCTGCCCACACCTCGATCTTGGACTTCTAGCCTCCAGAAACATGAGAATAAATTTCTGTTATTTGGCCATCCCAGTCTGTGGTGTTTGGTTACATCAGCCCTAGCGGACTAACACAGTCACATTCGCAGGTACTGGGGTTTAAAACACCATCATCTTTGCGACAATTCAACCCACAACAAGGGGCCAATGGTGGGGACACTGAGCCAGCCTTTAGAGCGCGGTGTGGGTGTGACACATCTCCGGGGGGGCAGGCTGGGGCAGCCGGGAGAAGCAGGAAAAAGCCCCCTTTGCCAGGCTGCCTTCTACTAGTGGACAGGTGGCCTCTCTGTGAGGGCGACGTCATCAGACTACAGGTCTGTCCCTGGGTGTGGGCTCTGGTCAGCCACCAGTTGCAGAAGAGTCTCCATTCGCCACAGCAGTTGCACACTGTCTTCTATTCCCTGGTACCCAAAGCACTTTGTAGCTGTGATTTCTAGAAGAAACTGCTGCTCCGGAAACCCAGTGTGTCTGCATCGGAAACAGCGACGCGGCCAGGCTGCTCCTGGAAGACCACGGATAGGCCCTCCCAGCGCCTGATTGAAAGGGAGCCAGATCGGGGGGTTGTTTTCTAAACAAGAATCGAATGTTTGTCACTTTTGCTATTTAATTATGACCCAAGAGGTTTGCTAACATTGCACATTCTGTCTGCGGTGCTCGTTTAATTTGGATATTAAAGAGACACGATCGCTATATAGTTACCAAGTAACAAGTGTTTAAACCTCAATAAATAACATTTTTTAATAATAAGGTTCTGAAATGCATAGATCACACCTCCCTGTTCATCCTCTAAGAAAAACATTTTAATTATCTATTGACATGTATTGCACACAGAGCAACTGTCTTTTTCAAAGATAAATGGGTTAATAGGCAAGTCGGGTTAATTAAAAGCCAGTGGAGTATTACAAGTGTATTTACTGGGGAATATGCACTGTAGGAGAGGAGCAGTCCTCACACAGTTGTCAGAATTCTGGAAATGTATTGTTTAATAACCACTTGGCACTTAATTATAGCGAGATGGCGAGAGCTTAACTCTACGCTAAGTGCGCATTGCAGGTATCTCTTCTAAACGGCTGCTCCTCCACGATATCGATGTGCCAGGTCAGACCACACCAAGCACCCCATGGTTGGCCAATGCCTGACCAGAAGTTTCCCAGGACCATGCAGCTGCTGTGATTTGGACACCAAGAGGGAGAGTTCAGATCCGGCTCCAGAGGTGGGGCCAATGCTGAGGAAGGTCTACAAGAAGAAAACGCCTCACTGAGGCCTTCAAGGTCTTCACCTACCCGCTTCTCTAGATGGATCACTCCCCACCCCACTCACTTCTAAAACCCAGCATGTGCCCGCAGCCCCATCTCCCCTGCCACAGGAATGCACGCCCCAGAGAACAGCTGCTCTATCACCTGACCCCACAGGCAGCATGAACAGTAAGTCCCCAGCCGACTCGCAATGATGAGACCGCAGGTGCAGGAAATAAGCTCTCGTTTAACTCATGGAGATCTGGGGAGTGTTTGTTACTCCCACATAACGCACCTCTCCTGACTCATACGCTTCCCATCACCAGGCCCAGAGCCTGGCGTGGAGAAGACGCTCTGTGAGTGCTTGACAATGGATAGATGCTTGAACCCGTCCATAGACCTTCCCCTGCTTCTCCTCTGGAGCAGGACCGGGTCCTGGGGAGTCTCCTCCAGGCCTCGAGGGAATTTAAGAACCTCTCCCTGTGTGGTGTGAACAAGACAACTCCCTACTGAGCTGGGAGGCTTGAGTTCTGGGTTCTACGCAGACCTACTGTGATGCACCGATTCGTGGTTATTACTGTGAGCAGCTTGGCCTCTGTGGAGTGTTGGAGAAGAGTCAAGGGAGCAAAGAGCCACTGAAAGTCTGTGTGTGTGTGTATGTGCACGTGTGCGTGTGTGTGTGTGTGTGTGTGAGTGTTGACCTTCCTATCATTCATTCTCTTGCCTATGACAGTGGCACCCCAAATTTTTCCTTTGGGGAACCTATCTCAACCCCGACTCTCAAGTCCTGTGGTTTGGATGGCACTGACCATACCCCAAGCTCTAGGAGTGAATGTATCATGTCAAGGTCACAAAACAAGGTAATAATAGAACCAAAACTAGAACAAACAAACAAAAACTATTTCCCTATCTTGGGCCTAATCCATTCATTTTGCACCTCTTTGGTGAGCGCCTACTCTGACCTGGGTCGGTGCTTGGTGCTGGGAATCCAGAGATAAGGGGACTTGATAGGAGTCCACCGTCCGAGTGGTCAGGTCTAACCCAGTGCTCTCTTCACACAGTGCCTATCCCTCTCTCCACCCAGAAGCCAGCCAATCCTCCCCGCCACCTGCCCAGATGTGCCCTTCTTGCCAAAAACCTCCATGGACTGCTTCAGCCACCACTGACCCTCCTCTCTTTGGTGAATTCCTCTGTCAGAGGCCTCGGCACATGAGCAGACAGAGGTTGGACAAGTACCCCAAAGAAGTGCCCTCCAGGGCTGAGGGCTCCATGGCTTAGGAGGGGCGAGGGGTGATTGGGTTGATGATCTCCTTCATGGTACCCCACAAATCCCATGAAGCTGGAGCTGCATGGCTCATGGAGCTCCAAGGGCGCTCGACAAACTGTCTCCTTCTCACCCCTGATCAGGGAGTTCCAGCCACCCCGCCCTTGCCCAGATCCTAACATCTGGGGTTCCCACCTCCAGGGAAGAAAAACAGAAAGTCCTGGGAGTGACCAGAGCCCCAAACCGCTCACAGTTGGAAATAGTCACTGGGAGCCGCAGGGAGAAGGAAAGAGGCGAGGCGCTGATTGCATCGCCCCTGGCAACCGCACGCCCGCCGCCCAGTCGATGCCCAGCGCGCTCCGGGCGCGGCTTCCTGAAGCTCGGAAGGAAATCTATAGTGTTCTCGGAAGCAACCGGCTTTTCTGGGGACAGTGCGTCCCCTCCTGTTTGTGGGCAGCTTAATGGGACACAGAAGCCCAGCCCAGAAGGTGGTCAAGCCCAAGGCCCCAGGCCGACAGCCTACAGGGAATGTGGCACTTCAGCTGCACGCGTCCCTCTCTGACACCCCACTGCCAGAGTCTCTCAGCCCCACAGCTGCGATCGCCTCCAAACCGAGCTGTGATCTTTTCTCCAGTCTCTCTTCTTTCCGAGGCAGCCCGATACCCAACGCCAACACCTGTTGGGCCCTCACATGTGCTAAAAGACCAGAGCAGGATCCTTGACAAGTATTCACTCATTTCATCCGCAGAAACTGTCCCTCACTATGGAGTAGATGCTATTAGTATTCCCAGTTTTTCAGCAGAAGAGCCTGAAGCACAGGGCAGGCAAGCAGTTCGCCCGAAGTCCCAGAGCTCATCCATGGCAGAAGCAGACCGTCTGGCCCCTGCTGTTCACCTCTGTGCCCCCACCCGCCACAGGGAGCCCTTCCCATTCCTCCCATGGTCAAGGGAAAAGGCTTTGGAACCAGACTGATCAAGGTCAAAATTTTGGTTTTAGTCCCTGAACAAGCTACCCAGCCTCCCTGAGCCTTTTCCCTTGTCTGTGACGTGGATATGGTGACAACAGACCTTGTCTTACACGGTAATTCTGAGCGTTCAGTGAGGTGACCCATCACACCTACTCCCAGCTCGGGCAAAACCAAATTTTCTTCGGTTGTCCATCTGCACTTTTGCACATCTCTGCTCCCTCTGACTGGAGTAATCTCTACCCTCCTCTTACCTGGCCAGCTCCCTCCCACCTCTCAGGCCTCAGCTGGAAGCTGCCTCCTCGGGAAGCCTTCCTGACTCAGTTCTGCGCCCTGTCTCTCAGTGTTCTCCCACATCCCTGCGTGGCCCTACCATGGTCCCATCGCGCTCAGCTGCACCCGCCATGGACCTGTCGTCCTCCACGGGGCTCTAAGCTCCGCCAGAGCCATGACTGCGAGCTTGTCCCGTCTGAACCCAGTGTCTAACAAGTGGCTGAAATAAGCCAGAAAGTGTTTGCTGCACAAATGACTAAATAAATTTCTTTTATTGATGCTTATGTTGTTACTTTGTCCCTCCTACTAAATGGCAAGTGTCTTGAAGGCAACAGCCATACCTTGCTACCTGTCCTGAACTCCTTACACGCCTGGCACATAAAAGCAGAGCTGGGACCAGGGTCAGGTTAGGAGGTGCCCAGAATGCAAAATGCAAGGAGGCACCAACGCAGCTTTGTACATGTGCAGGGTAGGCTCAGGTGGTCCTCCATGAATGATATCTAATTTAAATTAATGAATCGCCAACAGTGGGATTACAAATCTCCATCTTTGCCCAAGGTGTTCTCAGACTCAAGATGATTTATATTCATTATCAAAGACAGAGCTACTCCTCCCAGCTTCCTTCGGGTCCCTGTCTGAGACGACCCTTATCACCTGGCACAGTGCTGTGGACCACAAATGGGCCAGGCTGTGGGAGGAAAGCATGTTTGTGAAGACCAAGGAAAAGTGATCCTCAACCTACAAGGCGTGGGTTGAAGTCAGACAGGCAGGGAGGGGCACGCGAAGGTTTCAGGCAGAGAACTGGAAGAAGTCCAGAGAGCACCCAGGTCATCAGGGGCCCCACGGAACTCATCTGACTGGACTCAGTTAAGTTCCAAAGGGCACAGCCAAGGTCGTACCAGCAGCCCCTCACTTAGCATACACCCTGCAAAGTATTTTCCCAACCATCATTTCATTTGGTCCCTACAACAAAGGAATTATAACTACTCCCATTTTTTAATCTTTATTGTTGAGAGTATTGTAACTGTTCCCTTTTTTCCCCCATTGCCCCCCCGCCCGGTTCCCACCCTGCCCCAGTCCTTCACCACCCTGTTGTCGGTGTCCATGGGCAATGCATTTGTGCATGAAAATTCTTTGGTTAATCTCTTTCTGCCCTGCCCCCCTTCCCTCTGAGATTCCTCAGCCTGTCCAAATAAAATAGAACCAGTGGCATGGATCATGAAACTCCCATTTTGTTGATGAGAAAACTGAGGTTTAGATATCAAGTGACTTGCTCAAGGCACCAGCTAGGAAGGCTGGGGTTGAAGCCTTGCTTGACTCCTTTATTTCCCACTGTCACAGCTTGGTGGTGACATCCATTGCCCAAGTCCCCTGAGCTCAGTGTCACACTACACCTCCCATGGAGTGGCCGTGGGTCCAGAGTTTCTCAGGGCCTGCCGATAAAGACTCTTTTGGGGGAGTGGCTGGGAAGCATCTGGGATTGCAGTTCTCTGAAGCAACTGAACAGAGGTCTGGGGGGACCAGGAGGAAAGTGTCTCATTCTGTTTCTCTGGCTTCCCGCCCAGCCCGGCAAATGGAATAACTAAGGCCTCCAAGGGGGCTCTTGAGCTTAAGTGAAAACAGCGACTCAAAGACTCCCTGGCAAACAATGTGGACAGCATGTCACTGCTCTCTGGTGTGTCATCCAGACCTTGATCCCTTCAGCCGAGGGAGGACTGTGCCTGCCGCCTTTGTCGGTGTGGACGGGAGAACAAAACAGGATGGATTAAATAATCCCCTGCTGGCCGAGAGCTGAGACCTGAAATTCAGCTCCGCAGACGCCTCGACTCGGGGGTCGAGAAGCCTGCAGCACCCAGAGCCAGCCCCCCGCGCCTCCTGTGGCTGCCAGCTAGCCGAGTGGCCCGCCGGGCTGGGGGCACGTCCCAGCAGGGGTGTTTCCATTTTAACCCCATTGTTTAGCCAAATAAAGCCAAGACAGGCCCGCTCCCCGCTGGAGAAGCCGGCCGATTTCAATAACTTCTTAGTGCTGACAGATAATTCAGGGACATTGGGTGTCCCCCCACCCGGGGCCCGGCCTGCGCACCGTGGAGTTCAGTTGCTGCTCGCCAACCAGGGCCGTGCCGAGGCCCCGGGCCCCTCACGCCTTTACTATCAGGCTCCAGCGTCCTGGAAATATTGCTTGAATTTATTTATATAATCACGTTAGGAAGGCAGTGAGTTATTGTGAAGTCAGCATTCTTCCATCTTCCTCCCTGCTAATCCTTTGTTTGAGATTCCGCTCCAAGGACTGCGATTACTAATGCAATTACATGCTACCTGGTAAAGGGTGATCCAAAAAAAATTAACCCCCTCGCACACTGCACTTGCACTCGGAGCCACCTGCTCTTACACTGAGCCCTGGCATACATCGATGAGCCACCGGTTTTATGGCCACCCGCGCTGAAGAGCGGGCACGGGCTTTGGACACCGCCCTCCCGAGTGCTCGAGTCATCTCACAGGTAAACGCGGCCTCTCGCTGGAGCACCAGCCCTTCAGAAACCTCTGGGGAAAAGCAAACGCTCTGCACAACAGCACACAAGACGGCCCCGCACCTGGACACGCATGTGTCTCACCCTGGTATCACTGTAACCGAGGGCTTAGGCTCACTCCTTGACAGTCTTGGGCCCCTGATATGCCCTCCCTCCCATTCACCACAGAATACGTGTGAAATAAGTAAAACGGGGCTGCGCACTCTGGGAACGTTCCTCTTGGATCGTCTCAGGAGGCGTGACATTGAGCCTGCAGAGAAGGGTTATAATCCTAGGACAGATTGGTTCTGAAGTAAACAATATTACAAAAACCACCTAAACACAATATATTGGATTTCAAATTTTACATCAACCTGTAGACAAACAGCGCAGCCTTAAGTATGGTTACAGAACACAATATAAATGTTATTCAATTTAATAATATATAAGTAAAGATACAGGACACCTGAGTAGGTGGAGGGGCTTGTGAGGGAGTGGAGAGGCAAATGACATTGTCTGTGATGAATGGAATAAGAAGTGGAGGGCTCAGAATGTGGCCAGCGTTGCGTAGGTGACCAGTGAGTGGGGGGAAGTCATGCTTTAATTCTATCTGGAAGAAGAGGATGGGAAGTAAGGGCTGGTAAATAGACTCACTTCGGGAGTAAGGACACACACAGGCCGTAGTGAAGGGGCAGAATATATTTTATGCAGAAACAAAAGGCAGCTGGTGTAACTATACTCACATTAGACGAAATGGGCTTCAAAACAAAGACTGTGCTATAAGCAAAGAAGGGACGACATAGGGACACAGGGGGTTGACCCAGCGGGGCACAACGCTTATAGATATACACGCACCCAGCTCAGGGGCACCAAATACGGGGGCGGCCGAAAGCAGGTCACAGCTGTGAGCACACGGAACGCAGTTCATTCCTGTATTATTACTTACTAATGATGTGTTCGTTTTCATATGAACAACTGTAAACCTACTTTTGCCAACCCCTATACATAAAGTAAATATTAACAGACCTAAAGGCAGAAATTGACAGCAACACAATCATTGTAAGGCACTCTAACACCCCCACTTACATCAATGGATAGACCATCCAAACATAAAACCAATAAGCAAACACTGACTTTGAACAATACATTAGAGCAGATGGACTTTACATCCATATACAACATCCCATCCAAAAAGGCAGACTACTCATCTCCTCAACCCACATGGAACATTCTCCAGGATAGATCACATGACGGGCCAAAAAACAAGTCTCAATAAATTCAACATTGAAATCATATTAAGCATCATTTCTGACCACAATGGTATGAAATGAGAAATCAATTACAAAAAAAAAACCTGGAAAAACACACAAATATGTGGAGATTAAACAACATGCTACTGAACAACCACTGGGTCATTAAAGAAATCGAAAAGGAAATCAAAAAAATACTTAGTGCCCAGCGGTGTGGCTCAGGTGGTTGAGCGTTGTCCCAAACACCAGGAGGTCGCCTGTTTGATTCCTGGTCGGGGCACATGCCTGGGCTGCGGGCACAATCCCCAGCAGGTGGGTGCAGGAGGCAGCTGATCGATGTTTCTCTCTCATCAATGTTTCTCTCTCTTTCCCTCTTCCTTCCTCTCTCTGAAATCAATAAAAACATATTTTAAAAAATACTTAGTGGCAAATGAAAACAGAAACACAACATACCAAAATCTATGAAATCAGTCCTAAGAGGGAAGTTCATAGCAATACAAACCTACCTCAAGAAACAAGAAAAATCTCGCCCGGCCGGGCGTGGCTCAGCGGTTGAGCGTTGACCTGGGATCCAGGCAATCGGGGTTCGATTCCTGGTCAGGGCACATGCCCGGGTTGTGGGCTCGATCAATGACTCTCTCATCATTGGTGTTTCTATCTCTCTCCCTCCTTCTCCTTTCCTCTCTCTGAAATCAATAAAGATATATTTTTTTTAAAAAAAGAAACAAGAAAAATCTCAAAAATATCTTAACTTCACACCTAAGGGAACTAGAACTAGAAAAACAAACAAAATCTGAAGTTAGTAGAAAAAAATGAAATAGTACAGGTCAGAGCAGAATAAATAAGATAGAAACTAAAAAGGCAATGGAAGAGATCAATGAAACTAAGAGCCGATTCTCTGAAACGATAAACCCAATGGACAGACTCTTAGCCAGATCAGCCAAGAAGAAGAGAGAGGGGCCCCAGAGAAAGTGCCGCTGCACTGCTGGGCACCCTGGGCCTTGCCTGGGCTCTGCATTATCAAATCTCTCTCAATCTCCTTGTCAGCAGGAGGTTCTGCAGAGGAACTCAGGGGCCAGAACCCATGGGCAGGAGCCTCGGCCACCCTGCAACAAAGACAAAATGGTCCTCCCTGAACTCATCAGCCAGTCAGCGTACCGAATCGGCTGAGGTTTGTTGAGGGGAAATTACAATTTGCCCCCGTGGGCCTGTGTTTCTGAAAGCAAGTGGGCTTCCCTCCAGCATGTCCAGTCTTGTCTGCTGCGGCAGAAGAATGTCTCGCCCTGGTTTGGGGGGGAAACAGAGAAGGAGAACTGCCCTGGCCTGGGCCGCTGGGCACTGACAGCTTCCAGGCCCCAGGCAGCAGCCAGCTAAGTGCTGACAGATTCCTCAGTTATGGGATAAATCGCTTTACTGCTTGTTTGACAAATTGAATTTTGGTGAGTTGACTCTTGCTAGCTTCCAAACGCAACTGGTCCCCCAGCTGGGTCCGGCCAGCCTGCCACGCCCAGCTCACGGCTGTGCCTGGACATCGCCCAGTGGGCTGAGGCTCCTCTCACCTTGGCCTGCTGGCTGTCGCGGAGATGGAGAGCCCCAGGGAGAGCAGAGGTGCTTCCAGGTCCCCAGGCTTCCTGAGGGACTAAGGAGGATTCTTTCAAGGGTGGGCCTTTCACCCAAACAGGGGCTTTCTTCACTGCACAAAGAACAGCATTCGCCAGATTAATTCATCAGAGCCAGTTGTTTGAGGACAGGTGGGTCCCACCCATCACTCACAAACCCCCCCACCCCAGGCGTAGTGTGCAGTAAGTGAGGAGCTCTGACCTGGTGACACCTCAGCATCGGCTTGGTGACATCCCCCGGCACCCTGCACACCTCCACTTGCTTGACTCACCTGTTAATACCTGAGTTCTGAAGTCAACCCACCTGGATTCAAATCCTGGCTTCTTATGTGCAAATGATTTCACTCCCCTAAGCCTCAGTTTGCTCGCTTGTAAATCTGTGAAATAGAGTTTTATTTCAGTATGTAGTTCAGGGAGCCATGAGGGGTCATTGACATCATCATGTGAAGTATTCAGAACAGGACCTGGCCCAGAGAAGTGACCACCATGCAATTAACATTTCCTTTGGGGGAAAGTCCTGCCACAAACAGGGCTTCCAGCTGCAGAGAGGGCTGGAGTCCTCTGGCCTGTCCGTCGCCAGAGCCCCGAGGGGCTGCGATGATGAGCGGTGGGGCCAGCGGCTGGTTATCTGCTGGCCGTTCCGAATGACTTATTATAGCTGCTCCCGGCGAGGGAGCAGAAAGGAAGAAGACAAAACATCATATCATCGATTTTTCCAGCACGTGAGCCAGCGATGTTATTTCCAGATCTATCCTTTCTGAAATTAGATTAAATAAAGTTTAGCTCAGTTTGTCAATTTGCTGAAAACCGTCTCCACCCGACTTTTGCTTTGCTGCGAAGGGGCTGGTGGGGGGCGTTTCCCCCGTTGCATCAGGAGAAGCAGGGCTCTGGGGGACGTCCCAGAATTTGAAGAGCTTTGCAAGCCCGCGAGGCGTTTATCTGCAAGTGCATTTCTCATAACCGTTAGATGGGCATTTTAGCAAATGGGCTGCAGCGAGAGTCCTCCAAGAGTGAGTTATAGTAGCTGCAGGATGGACACTTATTCGGAAACAGCACCGCGGTGGGAGGATTGTCCGCCTGCCTCATAGATACATTTGGGGAAAACCAGAAGCAAATTCCTCTTTTACTTCAATTAGGAGATTTTTCTCTCCTTCAAAAACAATAAATGCGAGGTTATTTCAGGTGAGAAAACATAATCTTGGGACTGCCTCAAGGAGAGGTGTTTTCCAGGCCCCAGTCTCCAGGTGAGGGGCTAATAAAGCCTCCAGAAGAGCCAGGCAGGGCGGACGGGAGTAATAAGTGGCCTGTCAGTCAGCCTAACAGCCGGAGCCGGTCAGGTGGGCTTGGGGAGACCTCACGGTTTGCAGGCAGGGCGTGGGGAGGGCGTCGTAGGAACCATTCCGTATCCCCAGCTCAGTGAAGAAGGTTCAGAAATTACCTCCAAGCCACCCGGGGCGTCAGTTTGCCCCTAAGGTCCCTGATCACTTGACGGTCAAGACCACGGTTTCCAGGAAGAGCTGAAGACGGCCAAGGGACAGCCTTTTATGGAAAGTCCTGGTCCAAGGACTTGTGCCATCCCAGGTGGCCTGAGTTGTCCAGGAGTTTGGTCCTAGGTTTGGAGGGATGTCCTGAGTGGCCTCAAAAGGGCCGACAGTTAAATTCAAGCCTCGCTCCCCCCTATTCTTCAGAGCCTGAAGTGAGTGCCCCCACCTGTGTGAAGCGGTCCTGAATCTTCCAGACACACATTTAACAGTGCCCCCCTCCCCCGTTCCCAGAACGTTTCACACAGACCTCAGTGGACACCCTCCAGCACCCAGCACTGTAATTACCTGGCTGGGTGTCCACCTCTGGCATCTACCGCGGTGCCTGGGACAAAGAACAGGGGCCATTAAGTGCTGGCCGACTGCACGCAGCCCAGGGAAACTACTACAGGAGGTAACGACAATGGTTTGGCAGAAATCCTGGCTTGAGCTCATCGTAATGTGGTTTTCAGTTGGAGAAATTTGGGGAAAATGTAAAGGATTGTTTAGATCACGGCACATCCATTCAATGGCTATTGCGCTGCCCTTAGCAATGACATAGCAGATGCATATTTATTGCTTAGAAAAGATCTTTGCTATGTGTCATTAAGTGGGAAAAAGCAGGTTGCAAACGTTTTTATAGCATAATCCCATTTTTATTGGGGGAAAATGTGTCACACACATACACACGATTCTGGGTTACATCAATAAAGGTGAGTCACCAGACCAAAGGAGCGACTCTGAAGTAGCAGAAGAAAGTTGACAAGACGATTTTCATCCAGAGAAGGGTGAGTACATTGGAGAACGACCCAAACCCGTATCATTTGAATAAGAATTGAAAGAAATGAGCATTTTCCCAATTGGAATAAAAAGACTCGGACTCGGACTGAAGGGTATTGAGCCAACGATCTCACCCACAGTGTGAGCGACACATTCGTAAGGCACAGAAGGGATGTGGAAAAGCTTCAGAGAAAGGGTCAAGGAAAACTTCACACACAGGGTGCCGTTGGAACTTGGCCCTAAACCCCACGGCCCAGGGCAGTGTTCCCAACCTTCCGCTCCTGGCCAACCAAATTCACGTTTTCAGCATTTCCTTGTGTACCACCTGTATGATTATTTACTTAATATTTTTCTTTTAAGTTGTCTCACTTTTAAATAAATTTGTCCCAAAAGGCAACTTTGTCTCACTAACTCTATGGGGAAACCAGGGACTGCCTGCCACAGGCAAAACAAGAGTCACTAAATTCCAGGGAAACCTGGCTGGAAACGCTGCCCCCAGGACCTGCTTCCTCTTCGTTGCCGAGGAGAGATCAGCAGGTGGTGTTATGAAGGCATGGAAGACACGCTCACCCCCCACCACCCGAGCAACTCCGTTCTGGCCGGAGAAGCATGATAGGGGACCGGCTACCTTTCCCACCCAGGGACCCAGGGTGACAAAATGCAGCATCCTAGTAGGCAGAGGCAAGCAGACCTGAGAGAGTGTGGCAGGGATGGCAGGGCCGAAGGCTTGGCAGAGGCTGGGGGGGGGGGCGCGGGGCAGAGCTGAGGAGGCCGGTTGGCACCGTTGGCACAGGTGTATCTCGGAACGAAGCACACATTTCTCCTTGTAATCTTGTTATATCATTGTTATTGTTATGCCCTGTGAATACATTACTCATTCAAAACAAAAGATACATAATTTTCAATTATCATGCACACACACAACCCCTTAGACAGCGGTGTTTCAAACAACCAAATGGTCCAGGCAAGGCACAGAGCGAAGACCTTGGAGTTCAGCCGCCTGGGGTCAATCACAGCCCTGCCACTTCCTAGCGGTGCGGGCGTGAGTGGGTTCCTTAACCTCCCAGCTCAGTGTCCTAGCGCGGAGGGGTCACGAGCAGCGCCTGCCCTGGCTTGGGAGCCCATGGGTGAGGCGATCGTGTGAAGCCTTTGCCCCCCAGACAGTCAGTGACGCCCATGCTGCCCCTGCCACGCCCGTCCCTGCCACCCTCCGCTTGGTTTGAGTGCATCTCCGCGTGTCTTTTCCTATCTGTCACCCTCATTCCCTTCAGTTCTAAAAGAAAACTAAAGCATATTTGGTGTCATTTATTACGTGCATTTAATAGATTGCTCTTTTCTCTGCTCTTAATTTAATACGCTAACAAGAAGATTCCCTTTTCCAGAAGCAAATAGCTGGCTGCCTTGGATTGCTCTTTCCTTCTTTGAGCTTCCAACTGAGTGTGACCATGAAACTTCCCCAGCCCTGGTGCATCTGTGAGGGCGTACAGAGGGCACAGGCACACGCACACGTGTACACGCACACGCATGATGTGTACTGGCAAGAACGGGCCTTTCCCATCAAGCACCCTCCCAACCACAATGGCAGGTGAAGGGCCCCAGAGGGACTGAGCTGTTTCTGTTGAGGTTTGGGTTTTTGATTATTGCTTCCACAACTCTTTATGGAAGCCAGGAGATCCGGGTCTAACTGCCGCCATGGGTCGGGGAAGCTCGGAGGTGCAGAAAGGTTTGGCCAGCTCCCGGGGCGTCCCTAGGGGCAGGCGGGTGGCTTAGAGACGGACGCATTTGTTTTCTCGTTCGCAGGCCCCTGCACAGCCCCACGGCTGCCACCTCCACCGGGCAGGGCCGCTTCCTACAGACACAGAGGCTCCTGCAGGATGCTCTTCTTCAGTCATCAACAGTGACCAGTAAACCCTGTGGTGCTCATTAAAATGTTTCTGTGCTGCTCAGCAACAACATTTTTTCTTTGAAAGACAACCTTGGCTGCTGCGAGGTCAAAGAAACATGTAACCATTATGAAGAAGGTGCTCTCCCCCGTCTTTTTCATTCTGAGTGGTCCCGGAGCGGCGGCAGCTCTGATTTATACCCACTCAGACCCCTGGGCTTCATTAGAATATTGACTGGGGTTGTGCTCAGCTCCAGCGGGGCCATGCAAATGCGTGGCCAGGGACAGAGCCAAAAAGTGACAGCCCTCCACACCGAGGAGCCGGTGACTTCTGACCCTACCTGGGTTTGCTTTTATGACTTTCATATCCTTGAAGTTATTTAAAAGAAGATGAAATGTGACAGGTGCTGGGGTTGGCAAAAGCGGCAAGTTGATTGCATTCCGGGCTGCCAGTGGGAACCCACCCCCTACCCCCAGACGTCGTCAGCACATTTAAAAGTGTTCGGTTGGTTGCTGTCCTCTGCACTTCTCCCCGACCTGCAGAGCAAACTTGGCAAGTAGACAGGCGGAGCTGGGCCTCGCCGCCTGCTGGCAGCCTCTCACTCAGGCAGGCCTCCATCCCCAAGCCCAGAGCAGAGCTCAGACGGCCTGGCTGGTCCCAATCCTCAGTGCCCAGCAATGGGCGGGGCCGAGTCTAGCCAATCAGAGCGTGTCACCTGGCCTGAGTGACAGCTACAGGGATAGTCCTGTGACTCGCTCTGGGCCAATGAGAGCCTTCCCTGGGGCTTTTGAAGGAACTCTGAGAAGGCTCCCTCCTCTCCCTGAGGAATCATCAGGCACGACCTAAGCCTGGGCCGCCCCGTGGTGGGGAAACCTGCATCCTGGCAGAAACCAACATCGCAACAGCCAAAGGCAGAGAGGACAGCAAACTTGGAGGGTGCAGTGGGACACCTGGATGCAGCCTTTCCTGACGCTACTCGTGGAATTTTTAGTTAAACTGAGGCAATAAGTTTCTTTGGAGTGAGCCATATTGACTTGGGTCTCTGAACAACCAAAAGACGCCGAGGGCCCTAGCTGATTTTGCTCAGTGGTTAGAGCGCCTGGACTGAGGGGCTCCAGGTTTGATTCTGGCCAAGGGCACGTACCTCAGTTGCAGGCTCGATCCCGGGCCCCAGTCAGGGTGCATGCGGGAGGCTACCAATCGATGTGTCTCTCTCACATCTCCCTCCCTCTCTCTCTCTCTTTCCTTTCCACTCTTTCAGAAAAGCACTGGAAAAAATATCCTCATGTGAGGGTTAAAAAAAAAAAAAAGATGCCAAGGACTGCAGATGCCTTTCGCTGTAGCCCGAGGAGCACAGGGGGTCTTCCCTACCTGTAAGTGCTCCCCACAAGCTCTCTAAAACCAAACCACACCCAGAGTTTGCCGTTTGCCTATTGTTTCTCCTGAATGCAGCTCTTTGCAATATAATTTGCACATGAATCCTTACCCCAGGGTCTGCTCCTCAGGACCCCAAACTGAAAAGGTTAGGGCTAAATGGAAGGGTTTGCAGAAAGCGTGTAACGCAATGCTTGGCCGGTAATGTGTGCTGAGGATTATTCCGGTCTTACTACTGTCATCCTGCTGGAGGAAGAGCCCGAGTGAGGATCCAGCTTCCTGCCACCCAGCCCGGTGCCCTTCCAGCCCCTCCAGGGTCAAACGCGGAGCACAGCTGACCCATAAGACGATTTTAATTGTTAGGCAGTTTAATAATTTTTAAAGTTATGAAGTTACAGCAAGTGAGTGCTGTTTCTCTTTATGGTTGTGGTCATAGTTTAGAAAATAAATGTCTTTAGGTTCTAAGTACGAGTCAGCTTTTTAAAAAATATGTTTTGATTGATTTTAGAGAGAGGAAGGGAGAGAGAGAGAGAAACATCAATGATGAGAGAGTAACACCGACCGGCTGCCTCCTGCACGCCTCCTACTGGGGACCAGGCAGGAATCAAACTGCAATCTCCTGGTTCATGGGTCGATGCTCAGCCACTGAGCCAGGCCAGCTGGACTCAACTTTTTTTTAAGTAACAAATATCCTAAGCTTTATGCAGGTACAGCAAAAATCATGGAGTTGGTATACTAACAGAAAAGTCTGAACCACCCTGTACGGCCCACCAGCCCAAACCTTCCATGCAAATGGCTTTATAGTCACAGCTAAGGTCTCGGGGGACCCGGGCAGAAACGATCTGTGAGCCACAGTGCCCTTCGGAGCCGTTATCTGCACCTTAGATGCTGACTCTGGGCTCTGCAGGCCCTGGAGGGAGGGAGGAGGGGGGACAATGGGCTGAGAAGAGACATGTGGCATCTGTGGGAGCTGGAAAGATATGCGATTGGGGTGCCTCAGCCCAGTAAGAATACAAAGTGAGAAGCCACAGCTGGAGATACCCCAACTCAAGGACATTCCCAGGGAACCCCACCAAATGGGGCTGTTCCTTCTCCCCCCTGTCCCAGCCCCGCTCCTGTAGATGCAGTCGCAGTCCAGGTCCAGAGCTGGTCCAACCCACAAACTAACTAACTGAGCCTCCAGCACCCCATCTGTAAAATGGAGGGTGATCCTCACGCCACAGCAGGCTGGCCTGCGGTGTGGATGGAGTCATTTGTGGAAGCTTTAGCGCAAGTCATGGCCCAAGAGGGCACCTTCAGAGTGCCCACCTTTCCCCCTCCAGGCCTAACAGGGGCAGAAAGCCCAGTATCATCCACAGCTCACCAACAGGTGGGCAGGGACCAGCTGGCCTCTGCAGCCGGGGTCTGGAGCACTCCTCGGGCCTTTGGCCCGGCCTCAAGCTTCCCTCTAAGGAAATACACCGTGCCCCTTTTTCTAGGGTGCTGTTGGTGCCCCACCCAAATCCCCATCACTGAACCAGTTCTAAACCATGGACGCTGCACGTTTGGGCTGCTAGGGGCTCACAGCTGCACCCTCCTCCGGAGAACTGACCGTGACTTATGGGAGCCACCTTGCCCAAGCACCCTGAGGGCCTGCAGACAGTGGCTGGCACACGGGTACAAAACCTCCCCTTGCCTCAAGATGGTGCAGCTGTGGGTCACTCATGCTCCAGGGCCTCCTGAGGGGCCAGGCGAGGTTAAGCATCACTGAAACCACGTCTCCGCTCCTGCCACTGCCCTGCCCTGCCTTCCTCACTCCCCTGATAGCTCACGTGCACAAGAATTCCCATCCCAGGCCCTGGTGTCAGGGAAGCTGTGCGTCAGACAAGGTGCTTTCAGCAGAAGAAAGGTTAGGCTGGCCCTGCAGGAGCCAGCTCTGGCTGGCATGTCCCCTAAATGGAAGTAGTCTGACAGAGGATTTGAGAGAGGAAGAGCCTCGTTCACCTGGTCAGGCACTGCAGAGGAGCCCCGCCTGGGGGGTGTGGGGAGACCCTGGGCAGCCCCAGGGACCTCAGCAGCGGGGAGCGCCCTCTCCGTGGGGCTCTGACCTGCACAGGGCTCTGCTCCAACTGTCCAGAGGACGTAAGATAAAAGCCAAACCTTGCGCTATGGCCAGCGAGGTCTCACATAAGCCAGTCCTCGCCTCCATCTCCAGATTCTCCTGTCACTCTGCCTGCCTGTCACCGTCCAGCCACACCCGCCTTCCTTCTCACCCAGCGAATGCCGTCGGTCCACTCGGAGTATTTCCTCTTGTCCCTCCTTCCAGGAACCCCCTTCCCCAGCTCTTCCCATGGATAAGTCTATTCAGGACTCAGCCTCAACAGCCCTTCTCAGGCAGCCTTCTCTGGTCACCCGGTCACCCTTCGTCACGTTTCTGTTTCATTTCCTTCATAGCAGTTATCATCTGAAAGGAACTTTACACTTATGTGTGTGCTTGTACATCCACGTTGTTAAACCTATTTTGACATAGAACAATCTGAATCCCCAGTACCTAGAACTGCATCGGCATTTAGTAGGTACTCAGTAAAATTTTATAAATAAAAGAGTGGCCAAGCTCAAAGATGTTCGTCACTGCGTTGCTTGTGCAGCAAAACACGGGAATGGCCATTGAGAGCTAAGCGGTTAAATAGGGCATAGTGGATACATTAAAAAGAATTAGAATTAAATGGGAAATTTTAAGAGGATTAGAAATTAATAGTAACCTTTAAAAGAATTAGAATTAATAGTCTGTCCATTAAAATAGATCCAATGGCTCTATATGTGCTAATATGTGGCATCTATCAAATATTAGCTGAGCAGGCGCCCTGCGGAGCTACGCTTGCACTCGGCTCCGTTTGCACACATTGTGGGCGTCTACCTGGGCAGGCCCCGGAGGGCATGGGGCGTGATTAGCCATTTCCCGGGGAGGGGACCCCAAGGGTGAGCTGCGCGGTCAGAAAGGGGAGAGGAAAGGGGAGCGGTTCTCATGCCATCTACACTTTTACGTTTGCCTGCATTACATTTATATTTAGGGTTTATTTAAAAATTTTAAGGAGCAATGATTATGTGGCCTCACAGGAGCAGCTAGGTGAGCCAGTCTAGGTGACATTCATTGGAGTGGGAAACTGAAACTCTTACGCCTCTGGGGAGAGGGGACACCTGACCCAGGGAAAACCCCAACCCTGCTGAGGCTGGCTCCCCCCAGGGGTGATGAGTACTGAGGGGTGTCTACCAAGCCCCGAGCTGCGGTGTGTGGCTGGAGAGACGCGGGCGGCCCCCCACCCCCGCCTGAGCACACGCGGCTCGCGCAGCCCGGGGGTAGGTCGCCCTGGGCTCGCCACACCGGCGCCCCGCCGGGTGCGTTTCCGAGCGCCTCCCTCACAGGGCGGTTTTAAGGACTGAACGAGGTGATGCACGTGAATGTGGGTCGGAAAGAAACTTGAAGGTAAGTAATGCCACCATCAGCCCCTTCTAACTGATGAAGAAAATGAGACGGGGTACAGAGAAACGCCCCAGTTCCCCCAGCCCGTGAGCGGAGAAGCCAAGGCTCAGACTCAGACCTCGTTGCCTGCCCCCCAAGCCTGGCTGTGGAGGCCGTGAGGGCACTGCGCCCCCAGGTGCCCTACAAAGCCCCAGCCCTCACCGCTCTGTCCCCAGGGCCACATGAAATACTGCCAATGAGTCCAGGATGGGGCTGCTCACTGGCTCCCCTGCTCCGGCCCAGTGTCTTGAGGAAAATCCTGCAGGGATGGCGGGCCACTGACTCTCGGTGCCCAGGGCTGGGGGACCAGAACTGTGCTTCGTGAGTCCTGGGGAACGATGGGCTCCATTCCCTGATCCTCCCAGTTGGCCCCCCAGAGACCAGAAGAACCCTCAGACCCTCAGGACACAGCCCAGCTTCCCCAGGTCCTCCTTAGCCCTACACCCTGCCCCTTCCAGAAAGTCTCAGGGCCAGGCCTCAGGCAGTGGGCAGGCTGGGAGTAGGGGTGCCTGGCTTCTTGTCCTTCCCTTCTTACCATGATTCTTAATGGAACACATTCTCTGGCTTTATGACCCGGAAAATGTGGCACAGGCTCTCTATACCTCAGTGTCCCCATCTGTGAAATGGGTCTTACGAGCCATGCACTGACTCACAGCCTTGCTGCAGGGCACGTGGGGATCACTGCAGGTTCAGGAGGTGCCAGGTGCACTTTCAGAGCCTTCTTTGAGGACCTGTCCCATCTTTCCTCAGCTCCTGGAGCACTGGCTGCTGATGGAGCAGGGCTGAGTTCCTGCCGGGAGCTGCATTCCCCCAGGTTACACCCCCTCCCTGTGCAGCCCCCATCCAATTCCTGTCCTTGTGAGGAAACAGAGGCTGGTCCCCTTAGCTCAATTCAGACACCACCAAGCCCATCCCAGCCTCGGAGCCCCCCCACCCTGGGATCTGCCCGACCTCACCCTCTGCCCTACCCTGTGTCCCTCCCCCTCCCAGATGTCCATCCTGAGGGCTCTGCCCCGCAAACCTCTGCACGCAATGTCTCTCTCAAAGTCTGTTTCACAGGGAAACTGACCTAAAACGATAGGTGAAATTGCTTTTTCCAAATTAAAGTTTATTGATTAAAAAACAATATTAGCCCATTAAAAAATATTTGGGGGGAAATAATCAAAAATGAGAAATATACAGGGTGTCCCAAATAAATGTATACACATTTTAACGCTGATAGCTCAATTTTGAAAATGAAATGTGTTTTAATAAACACTGACTTTGTAATTATTCAAAGTGTGTCATTCATACATTTTTGGGGACATCCTATATGTCATGATCCCACTGCAGTAACTTGAAGCACATTTAGTCGTGTGTTAGTAAATGCCTGGCAAGTTGGTGACAAGCCCTCGTGTGGCAATTGGTTCTGTTTCTTCCTGTCTCTTTTATTACACACATATTTTTCATAAAATTATAATCAAACAACTTTACATAAACCATTTTCATCCTGCCACTTTTTGCTCAGTATGAGTATTATCTATGCTGAGTCTTTTGAGACATTTTTAATGGTGGGCTAATAAGCCGCTGAGGGTGGCTGTTAGCAGACTGTTTCCTTAATGGCACACATTTAGCTTGATTCAGGGTTTAAATTATGAATCGTGCTATAAAGAAATATAGCCTTTTCCATATTTAGAATCGTTTCCTTTGGCTAGAAGTAGAATGATTGTATGTAAAACTATAAAAGCACATTTAAAACTGTTTATACAATGGATGGACTCTGGATGTGATCAGGAGAGTTGAGTTAGTCCAATTTCCTGCTTTGTGGCTTTGTGACCTTGGACAACTCCCACAACCTCTCTGGGCCCCAGTTATGCCACGTGGAAGTGTGGAAGCAGAGAGAAGGCGCGAGAGTCCTGACATGAGCTCCTGTAACTCAGCTCTGTGCTGGGACCCTGCTTCCGAGAGTGACCTTCGGAGAGAGACGGGGCGAGAGACCAGGGAGTCCCACCTGCTGGCTGCAGGAGGATTTGCTGCTTAGAAATGGGCTGGTAATGAATTTTCCCCTCTCCTTTCAAGTCTGTGGGAGGCTTAGGGTTGGGTTAATAGCGTTAGGAATTGAGTAAACACGGATTTCCTTCCCCCAGGGCTCCCCGTAGCGGAAATCAGATGAACCCCTAATTCTGTTCCACCTGCAGCAACTTTATTAAAATCTATCTTAGTACAAAGAGCAGAGCAGAGCTGAGGGCTGGGGGCTGAGGCCGGGGTGGCGTGCGCGGGCAGGAGCTGCCAGGCTGCAGAGCAGAGCCCCTGAAGCAGCGTGGGCGCCGGGTGTTCATGCCCGCCTGACAGACAGCTTTCGAAAATTAGAGCACCCAGATAAAGCTAACGTCTCCTTTGTGATGCCCCCGACCCAGTTCCCACTACCCAGGAAGCCATCAGGACTGGGCTGGAGAGCAAGGGACCTTGCCCATGGGAGCCGAGGCTTCCAAGCTACTGACGGATGTGTGGCTCTGGGTCTGTTCTACCCTTTACTTGAACACAAGTAAAGACAGATGATGGGGGGACGGATGGACTTACATAGATACTAACCCTCAGAAAATGTGTAACATTATTTGGTATCAACTTCTTGGCATAAATGCCACCCTACTGTGTATATCATTTGGCCGTCACCACGGTCCCTGTTGACCCACAGAGGTCCGGCTCAGGCCCTGGAACTGCTCGGTAGTGTTCCTTCCATCGTCTGAAAACACTGCATTTTGTTTAGCTGTTCCCCTTCTCGTGGGCGCTGAGGCTGTTGCCGCCCCTTGCTAGTAACTGCCGAGGTGCAAAGAGCCTCCTGGAGCCGGGAGCCGGGTGCGCACACACAGGCCTCTCTGCAGTGAGTGTGGAGCACTGAAGTCCCTGGGTCCCCAACCCTGGGGGGAGGGGGTCAGGGGCAAACCAAGCAGCCAGCGATCCCAAATGCATGACCTAACTCTCCCAGCAGCCAGGCTCCCGCATGTGAGCAGGGAGAGGAGAGGACCCCACGGGGTGCGGAGAGGGAAGGTGACTTCCTAAATCTGTAGAGCCTCGAAGAGGCCAAGGGCAGAGGAGTCGGAATGTGGTGTAGTCAGCGGAGGCCAGGGGAGGAATTAGGATGGATCCGACTCACTAGCAGGGTGGCGGCAGGGGCCGAGGAAACGGGCACCTGCTCTCCCGAGGGGCCCTGGCCTCAGCAGCCCCATGTCGCCGAAACACACTGACAACCCCGGCGGAAGGACTCAGACAAGCCCTCACTGGCTGCTGTCCTAAGTGATGTGATTATGTCCTTTGTCCGTGCTCAGTCAGCTAATGAATTACAGGCGGTGCAGGCTGGTCTCTCGGGACGCAGCAGCAAGGAGAGGCGCCACCCGAACTCAGACCCCACTTTTCCTTCGCGACGATGGCTGTCATGACTCCCTTTGGACCCTCAAGCAGTTTCTTCCCTTCATCATCGCAAGGCTCTCCTTGGCTTTGACAAATCAAGACTTCTGATGTCACCAGGTCAAGCCCTGTTCCCCCACTGCCTGTCATCATCTGTCTGTTATGACACACATCTGGTGTGCCCTGACCCTCAACAGCCCTTCTGTAAGGAAAGGACCAGAAAATGCAGTAGGGGTCCTCAAAGGCAGCCCAGCTCCTGGCCCGAGAAGGAAGCCCACGGGGGTGCTGTCGGTTGTCCCAAAGGCACACGGGCGCTCCCACCTCAGAGTTCAGGAACTGCCTAGACCTGAGGCACGTCCTCCTAAGGATCCCCCAGAGGGCAGTGCCCTCGGCCCTCCGGATCTGCCTCTCGCTTCAACAGTGTTTGGATGGAACAGACCCGGGGACGCCCCTTCTTCCAGCCTCGGACCACCCTCCAGCCTCTTTCCCAGTCGCCACCTTCGGGACCACCTCAGGCGCCCTCGGCCTCCGAGACCAGCCGGCCCCATTTTCTGGGCTTCGCTCCTTATTGCTGAGCAGCCAGGAGCTCCCGGGTCTGTCGGAAGCGCCCACCGAGGCCGCGGCCCGTCACCCGCCCGGCCAGCCTGCATCCGCGGCCTCCCCACCCGCCTCTCTCTGGGCTGTTTCCACCGCACCGATGTGGCCCTGGAGGGCGTGGGCCTCTCCTTCCTCGAGCTGGCCAAGGAAAGTTCGAGGCTGCCCAGCGTCTCCTGAAGATGCAAAACCAGGACAGTGGCAGCCACACCCTCTTCCAGGATGTGCAGAAGCCCCCCCAAGATGAGTGGGGTGACACTCAGGACGCCGGGGAAGCCTCCGTGGTCCAGGAGAACCTGACCCAGGCCCTTGTGGCCCTGCAGGCCCTGATTCTGCCCACACAGACCCCCATCTCCGCGACTCCCTGGAGAGCCCCGTCCCCGGGGAGCAGGGGAAACTCATCAAGAAGATGGGCGACCCCCGACTCACCTCCTGGGGCTGGCCGGCCCCAGGCTGCGCTGAGCTGGTGTCTCTTCGAAAACCTCGTCCTCAAGCACCACCAGGAGCCTGTGGAGCCCAGAGGCCTTTGAGGGGCCCCTCTGCATCCCCCTAGTGTGGCTTCTGCCTGAGCCTCTCCCTGCAACCACTAGGCACCCTTTTAACCACCCTGGAGCCCTCTCCCGTGCACTGGACCAAAGGGAAACAATAAAGCTTTTCGCAGCAAAAAAAGGGGGGGGGGGGGAGAAGGATGAGACGGAGGGGAATCCCCTGAAGTTTAGAACAAGTGCCCCAGGGGATCCTAGGCGTGCAGCTGCGCTCAGAGAACGAGCTTTCTCTGTGATCAGGCAAAACAACAGCTCCGCGTACGTACAGCAAGGGAGCCGAGGTCTCTGCGTGTGACTCCACATATCTGAGCAGCTGGGTTACCCTCCTCCCCCCAAAGAAACTAGGAGTGTCCTCTCAGAGCATTATCACCCCATCTCAGAAACCCGAGGGCACGGCCTTCTCCTGTTGCCCCCAAATCCACCCCTGGTACCAGCTGAGGCCGCCCGGCGGTGGGCGCACCAGGGAGCCGGGCGCTTCTCTGGGGTGTGTAGACGAGGCGCTTCCATTGTGAGCAGTAGAAACCAACCGAAGGGTTTAAGCCGTTTGCAAGATGAAAACGATCTGGAGACTGGTTGCCCAACGCGTGAATATACATAACACAACTGTACACTTACAAGTGGCTGCTGTGGGGAGAGGATGTGGAGCGACTGGAACCCCGTGCACCGTTGGTGGGGATGTAAACTAGTGAAGCCATGGCGCAAAACAGTGTGGAGTCCCTCGAAAAATTAAACATAGAACTACTGCAGGACCCACAACCCCACTTCCCAAAATACAACTAAAAGATTTGAAAGCAGGATCTTGAGGAGCTGTTTGCACCCCCGTGTTCAGTGAGGCATCATTCACAGTAGCCAGGAGGAGGCAACCTGAACGCTCACCCATGGATGAGTGGGTAGAGGAAATGAGGTGTGGGCCTCAGTGGTATTATTCGGCCTTAAAAAGAAGCAAATCCTGACATGCTAGCACGTGAATGAAACTCCAGGACGTTATGCTAAGTGAAATTGTGGTAAGCAGTTAGACAGAGCCAGGACGATGGGCCACGTAGAGAAGGTCATCAGGGTGGAAAGCCCCAGGTGCCTGTGAACAGACAATTGTAGGTGGGACCTCACCCCCAGGGCGGCCCTTCCTCCCCTAGCATACTACTGGTCATGACATTTGGACTCCCTGACCTTTCCTTCCTAGAGATAACATCTAGGCCTCAGTTGTATTTCAGCCCCAGGCCCAGAAAAGCAACAAAGCCAGCCACAGCTGACCTCAGGACCAGCTGCATTGAACCATGGCCCCAACCCTGGCGCCAACCAATCAGTCAGTGGGGACCACAACCCTGAAAGGACACACCTGGAACACTGCCGAATATTCTATTGAGATCTTCCCCTGGGACCTCCCCTAAAATCTCCACCCTTAAAACCCTTCCGGCAGAGGACCTGGGAGCACGCCCACGCCTTCCCCTCTCCCTCTCCCATCCCCTTCGCCTTCCCCCCCACCTGCCAGGCAGGTTACCTTTAGCTTCTTCACTCCCAAACACCAAGTGCCCTTCCTTTGCCTCTATAACTTGTTTCTTAAGCCCATTTCTTCTAGGAATTACTTTTTCTACGTCTGTGATTAGCCAAATAAATGTTCTCTTATAGTTTGAGTCTTGGCTGTGAATTCTTTCCCAGCCGGAACCCAAGTACCGAGGTTGCTGGAACCAGGTCCAGTGTGACCCTGCCAGTCTAACACCTGGTGCGTTCCCACCGCCCACAACAAAATAAGTCCGTCACAGGAGAAAGAGTGCACGATCCCACTTGCAAGAGTCCTCTAGAGTATCAGACTCAGGGCAGAATGCAGACTGGCACTGCCAGGGGCCGGCCGAGCGGACGGTGGGGAGGCGCTCTGCAGTGGGGGTGTCCTGGGAATCTGCGGCACAGCAACGCCTGTGCTCGACAACATCCTACTGTCTGCTTGGAGACTGTTGGGAGAATGGATTTTATGTTACGTGAGGGTATTTTTTGGCAAAATAAAAAAGGAATGTACTGTGCAAATATTTCCATGTCAATAAATACTAAATCATCCAAAAATGGTTAAGATGATAAGTTTCATCTTATGCTTATTTGGTCACAATTAAACATTTTTTGGCTTAAGCCAACAAGGAGATTTAAAGGCACATGGAGTTACAAAGAATTATCTTGGGGGATCGATTTAGAGAACTGATCATGTAAAACACCAACTGCTAAGAAATTACTTGATTGTGGAAGAACAGAGACGTGCAAAGCCACAGCCTGCCGCCCTGCCCTGTCAGGGAACCAGGGACCAGCAGGAAACTCGGGAACTAAGGCCTTGCTTCTCCAGGGGCCGTGCTGGGCCCTTGGCTTCTCCAGCCATCGCTGGACTTAGGCACATTCTCTTGACCCTCTGTGCCTCAGTTTCTCCATCTGGGCCAGTCGGGGCTAAAGCAGTTTGTTGATCTTTACGACTCTTTAATCATCAACCTTGTTCAATCCCTTCCTTAGATTTTCTTATTCCTGTCTTTTTTTCCCTTTTTCTCTTCTTTTGTTTTGGTCAAGTCTTGCAAAAATAAAATAAAACCCCACGCACTTTCCATATGGCGCCCTTCCTGGAGGCCGGCCAAGTCCCCAGGGCTGGCACGATGCATATGCATGGGCCAGGAAGGCTGTCCAGCCACCCACAGTGTGATCACAGCCTGGCGCCAAATGTGCCCCTGCCAGCGGGCATCAGCACCACCCCGTCACGTGCCTCGGAGGGAGCGGCACTCGCGGCGATTCCACAGGCCCAGCGTGCACACCGGCGACCGCGGCGGGCTGGAGGGGAGAGAAGGGGGTGGCCGCAGGATCACGGAAGGCTTCGAACTCAGACCCCCACACTGTCACCAAGTGAGGTTCCACATCCAATCACAGTAACACACAGATGACTCAGACAAGACCCCCATCCTCCAGCTTGAAACCTGGGTCCCCTCGCCAGATCCCACCACCTGCGTGCACTGCTAATTAAGTTCTTAAAAATAAATCCTGTGATTACCTTTGAATAGCAGATTACACTGCAGGACGTTCCCCCCATAGAACATGGACAACAGAACTCAGGCAGGGGATTATGAGTGACGCGTAGCTCTCCCCCTGGGACCACAATCGGGCTGCCACTGCCTGGTGTATCAGAAGTCCTGGAGTGTTGTTATTTTACCATAAATGTTCTGACATACTGCATTAGTCAAAATTATTCAGTCATGTACTTTATGGGAGCAGAGCAGCCAATCACTGTGTTGTGTTTGCTTTATAAAGGGTCTATATAGTGATTCTTCCTCTACGTTAAAAAAATCAAGAAATACCAGGGAAACCTGTTCTGGTATTTCTTGATTTTTTTAACGTAGAGGAAGAATCACTATATAGAAATTACCCAGGTTTCTGTAATTCCTGAGAGTCCTCTGTGCACACTAACTGAGTGCGAGGTGCTGTCAAGGAATCAGGGTGAATCACATATGATCCTACCCTTCAGCTCACGGGTAAGAGGGAGATAAATTGTGTTCAGAATAGCCAAGACTCAAGGCAAAATCAGAGCCGTGCAGAAGGGTGGGGAGAGATATACTGGAGGCCTGCTTGGAGGAGGTGGCACTTCAGTTGAGCCTTAAAGGGAAGAAACTAAACTTAGCATTTAGGGGCTGAAAGAAGCCATGGAGGCCACTTATTCTAACCCCCTCTGTTTGCATAAACTGAGGCATAACAAGAGGAAAGATCTCTCCAAGTAACATATTAACTTCAAATTAGTAACTAATTAGACATGGGAAGTGGGAAGTGAAGGGCAGAGGCAGTGATATAAAGGGAGGGCTGTGGGAGCCATCCCCTCTCTGCAGGAGGGGACAGAAAGAAGCAGTCACCTCCTCTGGAAAGACTGCTGAGGCCAATCTCCAGGGTCCTTAATAAGAGGTGCCCTCCCAAGTCCCTGCAAAAGCCCCCAGCACCCCTAGCAGGGTCTGCATGCTGGCTGCCACCTCTGCTGGCCAGAGACAGAGGTCCCCTTACGTAAACGTGCCTGAAGACCCACGGCGTCCGGCAGCCTGTCCAGCTCTCCGCTCTCGGCCCCTGCCCTTCTCCTGAGCACTCTGCTCTCTGGGGTGGTCCTCTGGCCAGGAGGTGATGAAGGTCCTGGAGGTCTTGCCCCATTGGGTGGGCTCCTCTCACAGCTCCCAGGGCCTTACTACAAGTGACCCTGGGGGAATCTGGTCCAATCCTATCATTTGACAGCAGGGAAACTGAGGCCCACTCTGCAACCCCCCATCGCACATGCAGTCCCCGTAAACTGGTCGGTCTCCTACAAGCCAACCTGAGCCCTGCTTAGAGTCTCCGGTGCTGAAGCCCTCTGGGAGGGAGCAGGAACACCCTTTCCAGAAGCTGCCGTGCCCCTCGGTGTTGCTGTTTGTCAAGTAAGCGCAGCCCGGCCTATTGAGTGCTGTCCCTGCGCCACTTCACAGACAGCAAGCCCAACCCACAGAGCCCACACACGCCCACTCCAGCCTTCTCCAGCCCCGCCCCCGCCTCTGTAACCCCGGGTGCCCCCTGAGACTTTACCCCCGCAGGCCAACTTAACCCCACAAATTAGCCCCCCCGTCCCTCCCTCCCATGTCCTCCCTGATCGGATGGAGTGACAGCCAGGAGCAAGCAGGGCTCGGCCAGACAGGCAGCTGGGTGCAGACAAGCGCCTCCAGGGCCAGCTCATATTTAAAACTTCCTTTCATATATTTTTAATAAAACAACTGATACAAATTCAAAACCAACTTCATAAATCAAACATTATTCAATGTTGGCGGCTTCAAGGTTCCCTGGTGCGGGGTGGGAGCGTGCTCGCCACGACGGGGCTGTGCACTGAGAGCTTGAGGTTCCGGGAAAGGTTTATTGGATTTCATGTCCCTTAAGGGGAAGCCCTTAAATGTCTCTGCAATTATAAGTCTAATAACACTTTCAGCCCTTGGACACAGCCTTGACTTGACAGAGATAAGGAACTGGAAGTCGCTCAGTCAATACCAAGCTATTAATCTCTGTCACCTGCTGTCACCGTGGCTCAGGAAAACAATGTCGTTTCTTGACCTAGGTGAAGGCAGGGAGTGATTTTATTCAGAACGCCAGCATTCATCACCCTGGATTTTGTCACCCCTCCTAGAAGAGCTCCTAGATGTTTATCCGGCCCGAGCTGACACCCTTCCAGTCCAAAGAGTTTCTTTGTCTTGGCCCATTATTATTATTTAGCACTTATTCGAGTGTAAAAAGCCTTTAAGAATAAAGTTTTTCCTGCAACAAGGAGACCTGGCAGATGAATCACTTGAGGCTGCTCCTGGGTGACCTGAGCCAAGGACGGGCTGGAAGTCACCAAAGAAGTGTTTGTTTACATATTCAAATGAAGGTGAATTTTTATCCTGCCTCTGCTGGAATTGGGTCAGGGTGGGGCTTCCCCCCTCCCCCAGTGGCTTCCTCCTCCTCGACCTTGAGAGAAACCCGAGGAATTGAGTAAAAGCAAAGCTAACAGAAACCCTAGCGGGAAACTGGAGCCGAAGAGCAGAGCGGTTTCCAGCCAAGCAGCCGACCATACCCCGCAGCGGGAGGGACACGCCTGCTTTTGCCCAGCGTCTAGGGACCCCACATCCAGGGCGCAGGATGGGGTGAAGCAGTGCTGGCGGGCATCGCCCTAAAGCTCAGGCTGGCCCAGCCGGCGTGGCTCAGCGGTTGAGCGTCGACCTAGGATCCAGGCGATTGGGGTTCAATTCCCGGTCAGGGCACATGCCCCAGTTGTGGGCTCGATCCCCAGCAGGGGCACGCAGGAGGCAGCCGGTCAGTGACTCTCATCATTGATGTTTCTATATCTCTCTCTCCCTCTCCCTTCCTCTCTCGGAAATCAATAAAGATATATTTAAAAAATAAAAAATAAAATAAATAAATAAAGCTCAGGGTGCGGTCAAGGCCCGGGAAGTGCCTGTCAGGCACCCAGAGGCCGGGTCTGCCTTCAGCGCCCTGGACTCGGCCGGTGCTGAGCCGACCTCTGCCCTCCAGGACCTCACCCTGCTGGGCAGACAAGACTGACGGGCCGCAGACCCTGCGCCCAGCACTCGCTTCAGTCTGCAGTGGGCTCATTCCCATCTCTCCTCCCAGGTGAGAATTAAAACGTCCAAGGCATAGAGCAGCCGCTGAGCCCTCTTCTCATGTGTCCCCTGCAGACCCCGGCTCAGGGGCTGTACCTCAGAAGTCCTCAAGCAACTCCTCTTGGGCAAATGTTGACTTCATAAAATAAAGAAGAGGCTGACAAGAGCTGTGTTGTTCAACATTGTAGCCACCAGCCACGACGTGGCTTTGTAAATGAATGAAAATTAAAAATCCAGTCCCTCCATCACGAACGCCACGTGTGCTCAGTAGCCACGTGTGGCTCCCACCTTGCATGGCACACATAGAAAACATTGCCATCATTGCAGGAAGTGTATTGGGCTGAGCTTGGCCTAGAATATATGAAGAAAAAATGGTTATCTGACCAGGACCCATCCTCTTAGAAGCTGCCACCACCTGACTCAGACCTTAGTATTCTGTCACTGAGACATAGGACACAATTGGCATGGAAGAATCTAAGGCGACTGTATTGATCCAGAATGTCCTCTGCATCTTAGCAGTTACTTAATGTCGCAGGTAAAGACTGGTTCAGGGAGAGGGGCTTTCACAAACATGTTATGAGCCAAACTTCCAATCTAGTTCCCTCCTAGTGTGACGGGTCATGATGGGAAGACGCCAGGAGAAAGGACACCATCAGGAGGCCGATGTGCTGAGCTCCCCACTGTAGCTCCTCCCCCACTGCCACCTTTGCCTCCTGTCCTGGGAGCTCCAGGCACAGTGCAGTCTCAGCATCCCCCAAGCACTGAAGACAGAATCTGCTGGTGCCCTGCCTCCAAAATAGGCTAAAGTCATCTGACCAAGGAGAGCTACAAACCCATCAAGGCAGGGGAGGAGACTCACACTGTCCCTGTCACCTGAAGTTACCAGGCTCCCGAAGGAGGACAACAAGGCCCTGTGGGAAGTTAGGCAGCGCCCTTGTGTGTCTCTATTCTGCAGTAGACCGACCTTGAAAGTAAATACAGATCTTACTTATAAGGTGATGGCAATACCCAGCCTCTATAAAGAGATCTGGCTTTTACAAGAAACTTCTCCATAGAGTGTTTCATTTCTTTCAGGAGCCCTGGGGCGTAGTTGCTATCCACATGCCCTGGTTCGAAAATATGAGGGTCATCTTGAGAAAAATACCTGTCTTAAGTCACATGGGTAAACACTCAGCTGGCCTGCGGGTTCCAACTTAACAGAAGGAATTTGTCTTTGAGAGAAAATAATACTTCTAAACAATACTATTAATAGGCAACACTTCTCACACATTCATTACTCACCCGATGCACAGCTGAGCCATCCACACACATTATCTCATTTATTCCTCACCACGATCCTACAGCACAGACACAATGAGCCACCCCATTCTACAGGCGCGGAAACTGAGGCTTAGAGAAGTTTCACAATTTGCCCATAGTCACCCGGCAAGTGAGCAGGAAAGATAAAGATTTGGTCCAATCTGTAGTCATAATGTGGGTTATAGGCCACATTATGGGGTCATAATCTTTTCTAGTTCAAATGAGGGAACTGAAAATTCAATAGAAAAATGTCAAAGAAGAAATTAGCTTCTATAACTTCTAAATGGCTCAGCTAAATGGCTCTAAAAAGTCGGATAATGAAAGATGTGGACTGGGGTTTCCTTGGGCAGTAGGAAACTGCCTTTGTCTCCAGAAGCATTGTTTCTCCCTTCTGATCACTGGGCTGAGACCAGGGTTAGAGGCCTGGTGGGAGAGACTCTGTTGTGGGCTTGAGATGGGAGAGGGTGAGGCATCTTTGACCAGGTAACATGTCAGGGCCTATTGCATCCATCCCCAAATGGCAGCCAGGCCAGATAGCGTCACATTCTCCCAGCTGCAGTTGTGGGTGGGGGCACTGGGCCTGGCTCCTGTGGCACACAGCCCATAAATCAGCCCTCCAGCCTGCTGCACAATTGCACTGTGTCTCTTCAAGCAACTCTGAGGAAAAATGGCTCCATCTGCTCACTGCAAGGTAATAAATAAAATGGAATTGGAGCAAAATGGATGGAAAGCAATTTTTGGAAGACAAATTTCTGAAAGAATTGGCCACCATTTGTGCACCTCTCCTGCTGCCGGAAATGGCTGCCGAGACCCTGACAGGCCCGAGGGCTGGAGGAGGCATTAATGGGCAGAGAGGGAGAGAGAAAGAGAGAACTTCCTGGTGAAGGGCTGGTCAGGAAAGGGTTCTTGAGAAGGACTTCCCGTTACTGACTCCTCCCCTTTTTTCTTTGACATTTTCCTATCTTCTCCATTACCATGTTCATCATCACCACCATCATCATCATCATCATCAACACCATCACCATCATACCACCATCATACCACCATCATTACCATCATCACCATCATTGCCATCATCACCATCATCATCAACACCATCACCATCATATCACCATCATTACCATCATCACCACAATCATCACCACCATCACCATCACCATCACCACCATCACCATCATACCACCACCATCACCATCATACCACCATCATCACCATCATCACCATCATCGCCATCATCATCATCACCACCATCATACCACCATCATCACCATCATCACCATCACCACCATCACCATCATACCACCATCATTACCATCATCACCACAATCACCACCATCACCATCATCACTATTACCATCACCATCACCATCATACCATCACCATCACCATCATACCACCACCATCACCATCATCACTATTACCATCACCATCACCATCATACCACCACCATCATCATCATCAACACCATCACCATCATATCACCATCATTACCATCACCATCACCATCACTGTCATCAACACCACCATCATTACCACCATCATTACCATCACCATCACTATCACCAACACCACCATCATCACCATCATCATCATTACCACCATCACCATTATCACTATTACCATCATCATCGCCATCATTACCATAACCATCACCATCCTCACTATCGCCACCACCATCGTCATAATCACCACCACCAGATGGTTAATTGGTTTATTGTCTTATTGAGCCTTATGATGTATCAGCATGATGCTGAAATCTGTATATCTTTATGCAAGTCTCATTGGGGTCTGCCTTGACCACACTGCATAAGACTGCAAAACCATATGGCATTCTCTTTGCCCCATCCTTTGTTTTATTTTTTTCTATAGCTTTTATCACTTTCTAACATATTCAATAATTTATTTATTCTGGTTACTGTCTTATCATTTGCCTTCCCCATCTGGTATAGATGCTCTTAAGGGCATCTCTTTGTACATTTACCCCCAGTGCTGAGAATAACTTCTGGCCTATAGAAGACACTCATTTAATAATGCGTTGAATAAGTGGGTACATGAATGAATGATCCTCTGGAATCCTCAAAACCCTATGAAGCTCATCTGGCCTATGCCTATCTCTCCACACTAATCGCTTGCTTCTGGACTCATTACATATTATACACATTGTGACATCTGGTCACAGTTCTTCCAACACTGGCACTTGTGAACCCTTTCCTCGCTGTTGCATGCCCCCACCCCCCCCCGCATGCTCCTCTGCACACCTTCCCAAGCAGGCTCCAGCCCTTCCTTCAGGTCCTCTCTGACCACCCAGAAGAGCCACGCTTGTTCTTCTGTTCCTTTTTCATTCTATGGAGTGTGTGCTCATTTGTTTACTTGGAGGGAAGGACATCTGCCTGAGGTCCACAGGGGCAGCAGGCTTCTCTAGGTCACCTTTGTTGCCCCAGGGCCCAGCATGAGTAGATATTCAAAAAAATATTCTGAACCCATTTATAGATGAGGTTCAGATACCAGGTTGATACCAGGTCTAAATTCAAAGCTCTTAAACACACACACCACCTTAAGCCGTTCTCTGGGTTTCTTCTTTCATGGTAACATCAGCCATGTCCATTCCTTTCCCTGTTTCCCCAGTGACCTCCCTCAGCCCCTTTTAGGTAATTACTTTGTGTTTCGTGCTTTCAGGGACTATCAGGCACCTCTGGGCTGGGTGCCGTTCTAGAAGACATGGTATTACCTTTCCTGTATGGAAAGGGCACAGAGGATGGAGGGGAGCCTTGGGCAGCAAGTGTAAGGGTGATAAAAACAGAGTAGGAACTGTGGTATTTCTCTTTTTCTTGAGATGAGGGATGGGGAACGTTGCTAGACATCAAATATTTCAAATGGCTTTTAGGGGTGCGGAGACTTCTGTACTGTAATATTCTCCCTCTCCCTCCCCCCTCTCACTGGGCTGGCCTGCATCTCCCTAGGACGAACTTTTGAGTCTAGGCCCCGTGTAAGGATCCAGCCTGTTGGTGACAGGCCCCCAGATGGCTCCTCGGCTCTTTGTCCGCACTCACTCTGCAAAGCGAGAGTGAGATGAAGCACAAGGAGGAAACGAGGTCAACAGAAACCAAGGCAGGATGGAAATTGCAACCAAAATGTAAGATGTTTATTTCAAGCCTAACGAGGCGAACCACACTTCGGGAAAACGGCAATTATAACTTGACGGTAACAGATTGGAGGCGCCGTGGCCGCCGCTGTACCCGCGCGAACAGCGCTGCTTCCTGGGCGCACCGCCCCCGGGGCCGGGCAGCCGGCTGCAGCCCAGCTCAGGCACAGCTGGGCAGCCCCGCCTCTTCTGCTTTATTTTTTCCAAAATCCTTATCACCATCCGACTGTATTTTGTCTCTTCCTTTTGTTTATTGTCTGACTCCCCAACTATATTGTAAAATCTGTGAGAGCAGGAATTTATCTGGTTCACTGTGAAATCCCCTGTGCCGTGGGAACTTGCCACCTGGCTGATGCTCAATAAACACTTGAATGAATGAATGAATGAATGAATGAATGAATGAATGAATGAATAGGGCATTGCACCCAACTTCCTTCTAAACACAGTCTGGGAGGTTATTATAGTAATTGCCCCAATGAAACCTGTCCCCCTGTACTCTCGACCTTGTGCAGGCCCCTCCCACATTGAATTTGGGCTTGGCCGTGTGACTTGCTTTGGCCAGTGGAACATTAGCACGAATGGTCCAAGCATCAGCTTGTGCACTGGGGCTTGTCTTCTTTCTTGCTGCTTCTAGAACACAGTCACCGTGTAAAAAAAAAAAAATCCAGGATAACTTGCTGGTAAAGTGTGGCTCAGCTGACAGCCAGCACAAATCACCAGACCGCAGTGAGGCCATCTTAGACTGCGCGGCTCCCGCCAAGCCACGAGGTGACGGCAGCCCCAGGGGAGACCCACACCGAATTGTGACTTACAGAATCCTAAGCAAAGAAATGACTTGTTGTGAGATGCTAAGTTTTAGAGTAGCTTGTTATGTGACAACAGATAACGGCTACATCTTGGATCACTCTGGTCCCCTCCATCCTGCTGGTGCAAAATACCCTACAAAATGGACCCCCAAATTCTATCCCTGTCTTCTTCTCAGCAGCGTTCCAACTCAGAAGTCCAGAGGATTCAGCAAAGCCCATCTTCCTCTGGTTAGTGTCCAAGACTCACTCAGCCCTGTGGCTCTGAAGCCCCACCGAGAAGGCATTGCTGGGCTTTGTTGAGACCTGCCTTGCATTTCTCCCTTGGTCTCCTAGGTCTGTGCTGATCGCCCGCCAAGGGCAGAGATCTGCCTGCAGAGCTCACCAGGGAAATCTTACTCTGGCACCCTGATCTTACAGAATTAAAGACCTGTCCTGCCACGTTAGCGAGGGTGAGTGGATGGGACCTCGGACGCTGCCTTAAACACATGCAAGCCTGGTTCTGCCGGCCCCAGGGAAGGGTAACTAAGGTGCACAGGACAGACGTGGCCTCATTTTACACAGGCCACGAATCCCAGAGCCTTCAAAGTCAAGCATGGGGGCCCCCAACAGGCATTGCCTGGCCCTCCTGAGACTGGTTCATCCCATAGCTGGCACGTGAATTCAGTGGGAAATGCCAGGAGGCGGGGGAGCGTCCACGGCAGGGAAACCTATGCCCCTTCTAGCTCACCCTTTTCCTCACGGGAGCTCCCCAGTCTGCAAGGCGGCTCTGGACCCACCCAGGAGAACCCCCAGCTTTCTCCTGCCCCAGGACCACCGAGGATGAATGCTGGTCCCTCGAGTATTTTGGTGTTTCTAGAGCATGCAGATCAGGAGCAGAGGGACCATGGAGAGAACTAGTGAGGAAGGCAGGAGGCAGACCTGAGGTGGCTCTAATACCACTCCAAGTAACTTAAAATGTTGCCCAAAAGTGGTTTTTAAATTTTATTTTTTTAAATATCATATGGTGAAATGGACTTTTTTTTTTTTTTTTAGCTGCACAGTTTTATGAATTTAACACGTGTAGGTTCATGTGCCCACCACCGGAATCGGGACATGAAGCAGTTCAAACCCAAAATCCCCCTTTAGAGTCCCAGCCCCCATACTTCTTACCCCTGTTCTCCGTCACTATTTCTTGCCTTTCTACAAATAAATGAAATCATAAATATGTAACCCTTTGAGACTGGCTTCTTTCACTCGGCATAACACCTGTGAGAGTCATCCAAGTAGTTGCCTGTATCAGTAGCTGATCCTTTTTGCTCGGCGAGTGTGCTCCGTGGTTAGAGCATCGGCCCGCACACCAAAGGCTCGTGGGTTTGATTCCCAGTAAAGGGCACGTGCCTGGGTTGCAGGTTGGATCCCTGACCCCAGCTGGGGTGGGAGGCAGCTGATGGGTGTGTCTCTCTCCCATGGATGTTCCTCTCTCTCTCCCTCTCCACCCCTCCTTCCCTTCCTTTCTAAAAAGCAACGGAAAAAATATCCTTGGCTGAGGGTTTAAAGAGATCGGTGCCCCCCTTTAGCTGCGGAGCTCTGCCGTGACTGCCCACCTAGCCACCTGCTGGAGGCCGTTGGTTTCCAGCTGGAGGCAACTGCGACTAGAGCTCCCACAAGCATTTGTGTACGGGTCTTGGTGTGAACGTAAATTTTTATTTCTCTAGGCAAATACCTCAGAGAGGGATTGCTGTGGCATATGTTAAATGCACAGTTAACTCTTCGAGAAACTTCCAAACTGTTTTCCGCAACGGTGGCCCCTTTCCGCCTCCCCCATCCCGTGAGAGTGCCGGCCGCTCTGCGACACCCGCAGCCCGGCGGTGCGTTTTGCGTCCGCCGCTCAGGGTGAGGCGGGGCTGCCCAGCGGGCGCTGAGCAAGGGAGCGACGAGATCAAGCCGGGGAGCAGTTCAAGGCAGAGAAACCGTCTAGGGGAGTGATGTGGAAATGGAGGCAGGAGACACTGGTGGCTTGGACAGGGCGCGGCCATGGGAGGAAGTGTAGGACTTGGGCTTGAGGAAAGGGGTCCAGGGTGACTCATCAAGACCCCGACACCCCAGGGAGAGGCAGCTGGAACTCCACTGTGGGGGCCGGTGGGTGAGCGGGAGGGGCAGCCTCCCCCGCTGGCTGCGAGGCTCTGTGAAGATAATTGCACCGAACAGCTCAGCTCCATCGACTTGGGAAAATTTACGTCCTGCTCTGGGGTCAGACGTGCCTCTCTGCCAGCCTGTGTTGGCAGAATTATAAACCTGCCAATGGCCACATTCTGGGAGTGACCGATGCTGGTTGTAAACAGGAATGCACATGTCAGACTGCATCAGGCCAAGGAAGGGAGCGGAGCCGCGAACACCTGAATCCTGCCTCCTTCCTGCAGGGAATGAACTTTGGTCTCAGTTACTGAGGGGGGGCTTTCCGTTGAGTCCCGTTGCTCTTAGAATGCTGGGGGGCGGTGATCAGCTTTGAGGACTCAGATAAGATATGTGAATTCCAGGGAATTGGGGATGCTGTTAGAAGCTGCCACTCTGGCACGATAGTCCAGGCTCATGAATGTGGGCTTGGGTCGCGGGACCTCTGTCTTCCTGCTGAAAAAGGGACCCTAGTGTATCCTGGCCAGCCCAGTGCGAGGTCCCGTATCCTGTGCAGAGCTGGCCTCCACATGGGGAAGGGATTCCACTGGATTCTCCAGACTTCCCTTCCTCACATCTCTGCAGCACCCCCTTCTCTGTGCTGCTCCAATCCTGCACCTTACCACAGAATCTGCAGAGCTTCAGAACAGAGATCTGGAGTTCAAGGCCCAGCTCCACCACCTGCCAGTTTTGTGACTGAACTGGTCACTATACTTCTGTGGGTACCATGTAGCTTTAGGGGGTGGGGGATAATTATGCCTGTCAGAAATGTCAGAAAAATCCTTATAATAGAAATAAATGGGAATAACTGTAGACTCAAGCCATTTACCCTCAAACATCTACTGTGAGCTCCTGCAATGACCTCGGCCTGTGCTGAGGGCAGAAGCCAGCCCAGAACTCAGTCTGTTCTGACTTGAAGTTTGAAAAGGCAGAGCCCAAAGCTTTCGTGGCTCATGCTGTTGGACTCCAGGAATTAAAGACCATCCTGGCAAAGGTCAGTTGGCTAAATTTATTAGTCACTGGAAGAGGTATTTCCACTTGGCAATTAAGTTTGCAAATATTGTCCAACCTGATAGAGTCTATTTCTCCAAATCAATGTGTTCCTTTTCATGCAGCAATCAATTAGTGGTGTTTCAGCAGCTTAATTAGCTCTGCATGTAAATTAATCTCTGCATATTGAAACTGCAAACCCAGCCTTGTAATGTTGGCTTGTTTCTGAGATAAATCAAATTACTAGGGCCCAGCAAACGTTCTTGATTTCGAGTCATCACAAGCCAGCAGGTTCCTTTGGCCGCCTGAGTGCAGGGGCTCAGGGAAGACTTGGAGGGTAAGAGCCAGGCTAATTCTATTTACCCCCACAGAGGAATCCACATCGGGTCTGATTTCTGCTCCTAGGCAAAGCTGCCTGTTGAATGATTAAATTCTCTGAGTCATTTGGGTCTCCTGCCAGGGTCTTGATATTACTGAGGAATAAAATACGTTTCCCAGTCCTCAAGCAGAAGTGAGAACTGGCAGGGGAAACCCGTTCCCTGTTTCATTAAGAGGGATGGATGGGAGGTCAAAGAAAGGGAAAATTCATGACTAATTCTGACTCCTCAACCCAAGGAAAATTCCAACTCCTCCAGGAAGCCTTCTCTGACTGCACTTAGCTACAGCGACCTATCCCTTCTTTTCCCACTAAGGTGACCACATCCTGGCTCTCTCCTGTGTAAAACATCCCCCCAAAGCTTAGTGGCTTAAAACAACAGACACTGGTGATGTCACAGCCTCTGTGGGTCAGGGGCCCCCTGTGTTAGCTGGGTCCTCTGGCTCAGGGTCTCTCACAGGTGGAATCAAGATGTTGACTGAGGCTACTCTCACCTCGAAGCTCAACCTGAGGAGGGGCCACTGCCAGGCTCACTCAAGAGTCTGTGGCAGGACTCAGGTCCTCACTGGCTGTAGGCTACAGACCTAGGTTCTCAGCCACGTGGCCCCTCTCAGGGCTCTGTGAACTTGGCAGCTGGCTTCTGTCAGAGTCAGGGCTCAGAGAGAGACAGGGATCGGTGACAAGCAGGACAGAAGTCGTGATCTCTTTATAATCTTCAGAGTGACATGCCATTACTTTTTTTCTTTTCAATCCTCACCCGAGGATTTTTTCCATTGCTTTTTAGAGAGAATGGAAGGGAGGGAGGGGGGAGAGAGAGAAACATCGATGTGAGAGAGACACACCGATTGGTTGCCTCCCACATGCAACCCAACCAGGGTCAGGGATTGAACCTGCAACCCAGGTATGTGCCCTTGATCAGGAATCGAACCTGATACCCTGTTGTGCACAGGCCAACACTCTAACCGCTGAGCCACACCAGCCAAGGCGACACCCCATCACTTTTCATTCTTTAGAAGTAAGTCACTAGGACCAAGCCGCACAGGGGGGAGAGCGCTGCAGGTGGCATGACTGCCGGAGCCGGGTCACTGGGGGTCGCTTACAGGAGCCTACCAGAGACATCTTTGTAGCAGTTTCCCAAGGTGTTTATTTGTTCACCTCTTTATAGTGTGACGCCTTCCGCAAGAGAGTCAACTCCATGAGGGCAGGAACCGTGCGCTCAGTGCAGGCAATGGGAGTCTGTGAACAGTCGGTGAAGACGCGGGCACAGCCCAGCTCCGCGCACCCCGCTAGAGGCCCCCTCACCCCGCAGGCGGACGGCCGCTGAGCGCCCAGGAGCCCCGCCAGGGCCCGCCGTCTCGCTTCTTTAAACCTCACAAGGGGCCATGGCTCTTGCCTTGCAAAGTGACTGAGAAATTTCCCAGTTTCTGCTGAAGGATTTGCTTTGCCTTCTGGGTCCCTGTCATAATTTCCAATATTGTGCCAAGTCATCCCTCCGCGTTGGGAGGACCGCAAGGGAGGCCGTGACAGACAGAGGAAGGCGACGGGTTCCACAGGGCACAGCAATCCTCTGCAAGGTTCTGGAGGGTCGACCGGCCGGGGCCCTGGGAGCCCGCTGTCTGCTGTCCGCTGCCCCATTTGACGAATTGTTTTCCAAAGAGCTCGGCCAGCGGGAGCTCTGACCTTGGAGAGGGAGTGATCTGTCTTCATGGAAATACACTGTCATGAGCACATGTCTCAATTTTGCTTGGGCAGGTGCTGGGCTGTGTGAGAAGAGAGCCTCGGACGTGGCTAAGGAGGAAAAATGTGTGGCCCACCCAGGGGCACAGAAGCGGCTCAAATTAGCCAGAGCAACCCTGGGAAGCAGGCTGGAGAGCAGCGCGTGGCCCTCCAGTGGCCCGGAGTCCGCAGCAAGGCCAGCAGCACTGCTGCTCCTTCTGTGGGGAGCTGAAGGGCCCCTCACCCCCGTGTTCAACGACCAGGCTCCCCACCTGTCACCAAGGACAGTGGGGCAGGTGTCCTGAAGGTCAATGAGGTGGCGCCCTCGGGGCAGGGTGGGTGATACATCTGGCACCTCCACAGCCCCCTCGGAGGAGCCGGCTGAGCTGTTCCTGTCTCTGTGCTGACAGCTCCAGGGAGGTTTATCTGCCAGGATCTGGGGCCGCTGCACTGGCAGCCAACTCCTAAGTCCCAAGGAAAGGCGTTGACTGAAGCTCAGTGTCTTACTAAACAAGAGGACAGACAGGAAGAATGGCTCAGAGCCCCTGAGGGGCCCTCGTTTTGAGTGACACAGGACAGGGGTATTATGGGATGGCTGGGCCAGGCTGTTTGGGGATGAATTAAACAAACAGATAATATCGTGGGGAGAAAATAAAAGCCAGAGGTGCTTTGAGGAGCTGATCACGGGCAACTGATAGACGTTTGCCAGGGAGGGAAACGCAGGTGAAGGGCTCCTGGGGGACCGGCTCTGGGCTCAGGGCCCAAAGGCAAATGCAGGCCTTTGCTGCCAGAATGCTGTGCTATCCCCTCCCATGACCTCAGGGGTCACTGTGACCCTGGGGGCATCAGTGAAGGGGGCAGGGGTCCAAGGCCCAGTGAGGAGGGAAGGTTTCCATTATTCAGACATGGGCCTGGGATCAGTCTACCTGGAGGCAGAGGGCTGACAAGATGATCGCCAAGACCTTTCAGGCACTGTGATTTCTCCCCCACGTTTTTGTGGTGGTCATCTTCTCTTGTTTTTCCTGTGTCTGACTGTCTGCCAGAGCTATTTTTAGGCCACTGAATGTTGGAGAGCCAAAGATCCAGTCCTGAGTTTTCACCTGGTGATGTTTTTATATTTGTTGCCATATATTTTGTATGTTGTTTTATCTTCAAATTCCATGAGATGGGGGCAGAGACTGTAACCCATAAGCCTGATCTCGATGCAAACCAACGGCTCAGCCAGACCCCAGCCAGAGATATGACAGAGCTCAGGCCCCCGGAAGTGTCCCCAGCCCTAAGGGCCTGAGGGAGCCTGGGGAACGGGGAGTCCTGGGACCAGGGAATCAGGACTTGCTAAGGGGATGCAAAGCAGAGTTGAGAGCATCCCCAAACTCAATGTAAATAGCACAGCAAACACCAAGTGTAATCCATGGTCTCCACCCAGTAGCTGTCAGTTACTGAGCATTACCCAGCAATTACCACAGCCCAGAAACGCTGGCCCACAGCAGCCTTCCTGACCCACACGTGTCTGTGTGTTCCACCCCACATCCATCTCAGTTAAACTTTAGCCCCTCTGACGGTTCATTTTATGTGTCAACTTGACGGGGACATGAGATGCCCAGACAGTTGGTTAAAGGTTATTCGGGGTGTGTCTGTGAGGGGCTCCAGATGAGATTAGCATTGAAGCGGTGGACTGAGTAAAGTAGCCCCCCACCCCATTTGTGAGCCTCATTCAGTCTGCTGAGGGCCCGAATAGAACAGCAGGGTGGGGAAGGAAGACTTCACCCTCTGCCTGCTGCTGGAGTTTCTGTCTGTGCACTTGCACAGGGACTTACACCCTCAGCTCCCTGGGTTCTCAGGCCTCCGGGCTTGGACACGGCTTCCCTGGGCCTCCGGCTTTCAGATGGCAGATTAGCTGACCATGGGATTTTCAGCCTCCACAGTTACGTGAGCCAGTTCCTTACAATCTCTCATATATGTAGTACACAGGCATACCGGGTGTCTGTATACTAGTGTGCAGTGTATAGATATATAGTATATGTATTGATACACTCCCCACCCCAAATGATACTGATCTGGGCACCTCCACTGCAGCCTGGAAAATATTTTTGTCCTTGGGGTAGGGATACCCCTACAAAGGCTTAAAATCAGAGTAATTGATGATCTGTGAACAGTGGTTAACAAGCTTCTAATACTTGGAGAGGAAATAACGCTTTGAAGACAATCACCTCAACTCTCATGTGGGTTCTACTTATATTTATGGGAAAACCCACCGAGTTCTTCTGCCTTCTTTCTGACTTCAGGGGCTGGTGTGTGCTAGTTAACCAGGGTATAAGGTTGTATATATACTCCAGAGAACTGGGGGAAATGAAACACACTGACACGGAAGTTTCATCACCAGACAATGGTTGCCCCGAGCTTGGATAGTCAGAGCTTCTGATATTTCAGGAGAAGCCAGGTCTCCACATTTCTAAGAGATATCCCCAATTTTTCAATGTGATATTTACAATCAGCAAAGAGGTATGAATTGATCACCATGAAGACACAAAAGGTGGCTGAGTGCCGGATCCTGCCCCTTCGCGAACATCTGCGCTGCTTGGTTTCGGGTCCTGGAGTTTCTGGGTTGCTGATGGTCATTTTATTTTCTGGTTGCTTGATTCTGGGTTTGTGGTTTGCTTTTTGAGGTTTTTTACATCAAAGGGTCATGGAGAGAGAGCAAAGGGGAGAGAAGAGAAGCAGCAGCAGCATAACCCAAGGTCGAGGCTCCTCTTTTCATAAAAGTGTCAAGGTGAGCCCCGGCCCGGTGGCTCGGTTGGCTGGAGGGTCATCCTGAACACCAAAGATTGTGGAATTCCTGGTCAGGGCACATACCTAGGTTGCGGGTTCGATCCCCAGTCAGGGCGCATGTGGGAGGCAACCAATCGATGTTTCGACCTCACATTGATGTTTCTCTCTCCCTCTCTCTCCCCCCCCTCTCTCTCTCCTCCCCCCTCTGCCCCCTCTTCCTCTCTCTCTCTCTCCCTCTCTTCTTCTCTCTCCCCCCTTCCTTGGGTGAGGATTTTTAAAAAGTACTTAGATGATCTTATGGTGTCTGAGATGCCATAAAAGGACACAAATGTGAAGGTTTGGTGACAGGTAAATTGAGAGAGAGGGGCAGGGAGAGCAGGAAGGCTTCCAGGGTTGGAAGAGGACAGCTTGGCCCCCCAACTCCCCCTCCCGCCGAGACCCTCTTTGAAATGACAGTTACTTGTTCTGCCAACAGTCCCCTTCCTCAGGCTGACCAGGCACGGTCGCTGACCCACTGAAAAAGAGGTCCTGGGGTCACACTAATCTATGTACTACATGCCGATCAATAACACAGGAGTTAGCCCCCCTCCCATAAACATGTAACTCAATCAGCATCATGAAGGTGGGGGCAGGATTGTGCCCCCGAAAGCCTGCTGTGAACAGCAGAAAATGCGGGTGATTTCATTATCTGAGATTGCTTTGTCATCTTTCTGCTGAACCAAAGGATAACTGAAACGAATGTTAATAATTCAGCGCCATGGCCAGCGCTGAGGCCCTCTGGGCCCCTCCCGGCCTTGGGCCCCTCCTGGGCTTGGCTCTGGAAGCAGTGGGGACCGGCCAGGCCACGCGGAGCCCTAGAGGCAAGGCCTGTGCTGTGCAGGGCCGGGCGGATCAGGAGCAGAGACGCCCCGGGAGCCCCCGGCGCCCCTGCGAGCTGCGGCCTCGCGCCCCCCCCCCCAGGCCGGAGTTTGCTCTTTGGGGTGCAGCCGTTTCACTCAGCGGCAGCCACGGGTTCCCTTTGGACCCAAGGGACGGTTTGGGGTAGGGCTCGGCCAGGGCTCCCCCTCTCTTCGTGCTTCGCTTCGCTGCTCTGCCCACTTTCTCTTTCCTTCCTTCTCCCTTTTTCTAAATTTTGTTTTTTCAACCCTCACCCGAGGATACGTTACTGATCGATTTTGAGAGGGAGAGATCGACGGGTTGCCCCCCTCATGCTCCTCGACCAGGAATCGAACCTGCCACCCTTTGGCGTCCAGGACGACACCCACCCAGTTGAGCGGCCCCAGCGAGGACTGCTCCTCCGTCTGCTCTCTTTTCTCTTCTGCTCTACTTATGGCCTCTCTTGCCTTAAGAGAATTCTACTTTCCAAAGCCGAACATGGCCGAGAGGCTTCGGGGACAGGAGCAGCAAAGTCAGAGGCCCGCAGGGGCGGCAGTCACATGAATGTGTAGAGCAGGCGGGGCGGTCAGCGTGCGCCCCCTGCCCAAATACATGCAAGTTTTGTATTTTACAATCCAACGCCGGCCGAGCAAAACACATCTAGGACCTGAGGGGTCCGCGAGTTCCCAGTTTGTGACCCCGCGGCTGGCTCCCTTCTTCACAGGGATGAAACCAAGGACAAGAGGAAGGGAAGCGGCGGCTGGGGGCCACGCAGGGGGCAGGCTTCCCCGCCCCAGGCTGCAGCCCTCTCCGCGTCCTCTGTACGTTCATTCATTTGCTGGCCTCACTCGGCAGGGACTCTCTCCTGCCCCGGGCACCAAGGGCACAGATGAACCAGTCGGGACTCCACCTCCCCAGGACCCACAGTTTGACTTTGGGAGTTCAGACAGTGGTGCTCAGGGTCCCAGGCCATCTGCCTACAGTCCCCACAGACACCAGAGACTCCTTACCAGGCATCAGACCAGGGCACCCTTCCCTCTGACCTTGGACTGTCGCCCCGAAGCTCCAGGTTTTTAATCACTGGCTCCTGAGGACCAGCTGAAGCCGATGCTACCATCAAAACGCCCACCTGTGAGCCCACCGTCAGGCAGCTTGAAAATGGCCTTGGCATTCTGGTTGGCCGGACTGCCCCCCTTCCTGCCTTCCAGGAGCAGGACTGGAAGAATCTGGGCGGTGTGTCCTCTGCCCTCTGGGCCCGGGCCTCTCGCACCCGCAGGCTCACAGCTAAAATTCATCCCGTGGCCTCGGCAGGGCAGAAACAGACCCGAGTACAGGCTGGGAGGCCCGCAGGCCTGGTCGTTATTTCTCAGTTGCCTCTAAGCTTCCCGGGACCATGATTTTACACATTTATTTGACCGGCCAGCCACACTCAACAGGCATCTGCCAAGTGCCTCCTGTGTTCCAGGCCCAGAAACGGATGAGACACAGACTCGGCCCCGAGCACCCGCCGTCCTGGCGGGATGAGCGGACCAGGCTCGCACACAGCCTGGGCCCTTTCGTGCTTCCCGCCTTCTCCTGGGGGCTTGCCGAGGGCTGGCCTCGGGCTCCGGGTTCGCTTCCTAACTCCACTGTGGAGTCTCAGGCAGCCTCCACTCCTCTTCAGATCCTCTGTCTCCCCACAACCCCTGAGACATACCGAGCTGCTTTTCACCCTGAGGGATCTGAGGTCCAGAAAGGAGAAATGACCCCCTTGAGTGGCAGGGGTACGTGGCAGAGCTGGGGGGCAGTCTCACCAGCCCTTTACAGCAAAAATGGTAAGGTGACAGCCAGGGGACTTTTGACAAAAGAAAGACAAAGGGACTCCTTTTAGTCTGGGCTCTGCCCTGGCAGGGTGGGCCTGGTGAGCAAGCTGTGAGCAAGTCAATGCTGTGGGTTTCCCGGAGCTTGAGTCCCTATTTGCAGACAGGTGGAGAAAGAGAGAACTGGGCCAATCCATGGGTTTTCTCCATTTGTCCCTGTGCCGCGGCTTTGCACTAGGCCAGGAACTGAATCCCCCATGGTGGCCAAGCCTGCATTGATTGTCCCACTGGCCCAGTCACCGCAGCATCCACGGCCTGAAGGACATCCAGTTCTAGCTTGCAAAGCCTGTGCCACCAATGTTGAGCTGCTCCCTGGGTCTGCTACTAAAATCCTGGCCCAACACTGTGGGGATTAACCTTGTCACTTACGTCTTGGACATCGTGACTCCCTGCATTTTCAAAGCTACAGCATTCTCTCCCGAGAGGTTATATAAAGGACCAGCTGCTTTATTAAAAGACTTCTAACAGAGACGCAGCATTACCCAAGATTGGCTTAACAAAGGCTTAATAAAGACAACATTGAGAAGATGGTAACTCATTTGGCTCATGTTTGAGAACCTGACAAACCTAAGGTGTGGGGCCTTTTTCAACCTCAGTGATGGATCAAATCTGTTTGCACTGGAAATTGGCTAATGTGCTGATGCCCAGAAACTGTGTGCTGAAGCCAAGAAGACACTGAACCTGTCTAAGCGCATGAACCCCTCCCGCCCACAGAGCCCCTGCACCCAAGCCAGATCCTTCAGAGGCGAGAGGTGTTGCTCGAGGAGCCAGGAGTCTGTTTCATTCCCTTACGTAGCAACTTTCCATTCTCGTCCATTTATTTTAAGCAAATTATTCAGCCAGGCTGACAAGCATGAAAAAACATGACCTAACCTGGGCTTTTCAAAAGAGATTTTTCCTAAATATGACTCAATGTGCTCTGATCGCTCACTGTATTTTTATCAAATGTTCCATGCCAGCTCTTAAAAGGATACTGTCCACTCCACTGGTTAGGGCTGATTTATTTCACTCTATGCTGTCAGATGAATCCCTGATCAACCTGCAATAGAAAATTCCACCTTCCAGAAGCTCTGAGAGATGCCCAAAGAGGCCTCTAGGAGACCATAAACAGAGTGGCCGGGAGAATGGGTTAGGAATGCAGAAAGCCTTCCCAGGGAAGCTCCATTTGAGTAGAGTTTGGAGTGAAGAGTGAGCCAAACAAGGTTCTAGGGAAAGAGCATTCCAGCAGAGGAAACAATGGCTCTCCATGTCCCCTACTATGGATACCGCCAATCAAGCTAGGTCAAGTTACTGCCATTATAGATTGTGTGACAGGAAGGCCCACTCTTGCCGTGACCAGAGAGGAAAGGAAAGACCTACAAGGGAGGATCCTGGGATGTGAGCTCCGTCTTCTCTGCAGGAAGCACCGAGAGTACTGGCAGCAGGGAGCACTCTCTTATTTATCGTCACATCCCCAGAATCTAGCACAGAGTTTGGTACAAGCCAACCCAGTACAGCTAGTTGAATCGGCAAATGAGTGATATGTGGGCGTGAAAGGGCGTGGAGGAGTGCGGCCAGCTAGTCAGAAGGTCCTGGATGAACGATCCCCAGGACGCAGATCATGTCACACTTTACTTCTTGATGATAACTATTGACTCTGACTTATTACGCACTTGTCACACTCAGGGCACTATGGTAAGTGACTTATAGGCATGGTCTCCTTCAATCCTCCCAAAACCCTTTGAGAAAGGTATTGCTTCCTTGTTACGCCCAAAGATAGTGAGTCCCACTGACCCACCTCATTTATAAGCAAGTGTGGGAAATGAGGGGGGGTCAAAGCTGGGACGTTTCTTGTCCGGCCTCCGTCCCACCTTGACCACGAATCCATCACACCCGTGAAGTCTTAGGAGAAACTGCTTCTCATGGTCTCCGGTGTTCAGAGCCCTGGGTTGCTGTTTCTATGACTGTCCCAGCTTTCTTACACTTCGTTTATCCATTCATTCAAATATGTTTACTGAGCACCTCTTATGTGCCTGGCACTGTCCTGGAAATAGATCGGTAAACAAAACAGATAAAAGATTCTAGAAGGGCTGATCCCCCCCCCAAGAGGTCATCCTTGGCATATTAAACAAGAATACGGCAGAGAGACTAGCTGCTCCCTTCAGGTCACCTCTGCCCCCCACAGCCGTGGCTCGGGATCTCTAAAACATACAGGCGCTATTTCAGCCAGCAGGGCCCGAAGTGACAGTGAAGAGCACTGCACACGTTCGGTAATAAGACAAAAAGCAAATTCTTAGCCAGCGCCAGGGCCTCTTCGTCCGTAAAAGGGAAGATGCTCCCACGGCTCGTCTCCTCCGTGGCGACCTTGGAGCCTAGACTCCACAGCTGGTTTTCAGGACAGTGCAGATTCCATGCCCCGCACACCTGCACACACCAGCCTAAAACAGCCTTGTTTCATTCTTTGGTCATTTTCCGCCCCAACCCACCCCCCAGGCCGCCCACCATCTTCCCTCTCCCCCCCTGGTGTCCGCTCCACGTGGCCGTTGAGGCCCCTCCCAGCTCGGCTTTAGATGGGGTGGCAGGGAGGGGGGCTTCTTCCTCCCAGCACAGGGACGAAAAGCGCGGTCTATCTGACAAAAATCAGCGCTCTCACAGGGAGATGGAGGACTTGAGCTGGGACAGGTGGCCAGCAGCTTTCTCTTCAGCCATCTCTCAGATTCTTGAGCAAGCTGGTCCGCGTGGAGGCCAAGTAAATCCCTGCTTTCCGCTGAGCCAGCAGCAGTGTGTGTCCTCATGGCACAGAATGTGCCCCCAACAGGGGACCTCCCACCTCACCTGGGGAAGGAAAATACTGCCACACACCTTTCTTCAAGCAGCGCCCATGCCGTCTCCACTCCCTGGGGCTTTAAACCTCCAACTCAAACACCCTGTCCCTACAAGCCTCCTGCACCTTGGAGCACCTAATCCTGGCAGCCTGCATGCCCACCTGGGAACTGGGTGAACCTGGATGAGCTCCCCAACCCTTCCGGCATCATTTCCCTGCCTATGAAATGGGAACAATAAGACTTACCTCATTTGAGTTCTTGTAAAGATATATGAATCTCTTTGCACAGTTCCCGGCCCATTGGAGGCATGAAATCGGTGGTTCTCAACCCTGCTTGCTCATTGGAATCGCCCTGGCAGCTTTTAAAATTATGGGTGTCTGAGCCCCAACTCAGACCCACACAACTGGTAACTCTGGGGGTGAGAACCTGGGCATTGGCACTTTTTGAGACTTCATAGGTGATTCTAAATTGCAGCTAGAAAGACAGCCACTTCATAGATAAATGGCAACTATTATAGTTTTTGCCGTTGCCGTTTTTAATCTACCTTGTCCAGATGCAACCCCACAGGTCCAAGACCTCTAAGAGGAAAGACTCGCTCGTATCCGAGGATGGAGGAGTGTGATTCTCAGCCAAGCCCCACTACCTTTCAGAGGGAACAGAATGAACCTCAGGAGTCCACAGCCCATGGCACTGCATCTTAGGCAAAAGCCACCTACACAAATGTTTCAGGGGTAATTGGCTAATTGGCTCTTCATGAGAGGGAAGCAGCCTGAATTAAGCACCTGAGTTAGCAGGAGGACGAGCCTGTGACCCTGGGCTCCGGGCATGTGCCACCTCCGCATAAATGAATCAACCAACAGGCTCCTTCCCACCTGACCCGAGTCGCTGCTCCGCGTCTGAGACCAGTGGATGAAAGCAGTCAGAGAGGGGAGCCCATTTGGCAAATTTGAATTCCAAAGCCATAGCTGTTTGATTAGAAGTAATGGGAGTACAAACCTTGGCGGCCACGCAAAGCCAAGCAGGCAAATGCCCGGGAAACAAAACAGGCTCGTGTTCCACTGGTGGTGAGTCTGGAACAAGCTGATGGCCTTGTAACATTGCTGCCTGGTGGTGGGGGTTAGGACATCACTGTCTGCGAAGGCAGTTGTTTAAAAAGGGGGAAGGAAATAAAAAAGGAACCACGCTCTTTCTGTGGGTCCCTTTACCTCCAAATTAGAGTCAGAGCTCTCATTATTTCATTAGCTGGTCTTCCTCTCTTGGTAGGGACTGAGTTCATGAGCATTTGATTTAAGCTGCAATTAAAAGCCCCAATCACACAAATACATTTTCAGAAGATAATTGGGTGCATCGTGCCAGCTTGTTGGCCTGTTAGCCAACTCTAATTGCTGGCCAGTAAATTAAAAGCAAGTACAAGTAAATAATTCATCCAAAGCCGCATCAAAGAGAAGAAAGCGGTGTCCCGCTGACCGAGGACCCTCCCCCTGCCTGACCAGGGACTCACCTCTGCTCCATCGCTGGTCTGTCTCTTGAAGGTGCATTGAGGGAGGGTCGGGCGTTTCCACGGCTTTGCTCGCATTAGAGTGAAGGGTTCTGGAGAGAAGGGCTTTGTCTCGCTCCTCCCTCTCCTGCCCTGCTTCTTTCTGTTCTCTACAATGAAGCCCCCACACCAGTGGGTCACAGGTCTCCATGTTTTCCTCTTCCCCCCACCCCTGTAGGAGCCCTCGCAGGAGCCTGAGCTACAGAATGCCTCTCCCTTACTCTTTTCCCTAGAGGGACGGCAGAGTCACCGAAGTGTAGAGCGGCTGCCTCCGCAGGTTGGGAGTTCCCCTTCCTCGGGGGGAACAGGCCGGGGGGCACCTTGTGCAGGGGCCAAGTGCCAAGCATTGGATGAGGGGTTACACCATCTCAGAGGAGGGCAACTGATCTCTGTGCTTCTAGCAAACTGCTCCCTGGTTTCCCTCTGAGAAAGCTCCCCTCTCCCTCTCAGCCTACAGAGACTGGGGTTATGGTTGACCCTGTTATGCTCGCTCACCTCATTAGAGTTACCCCCCAGCCCTACGATACGTTGTGAGCCACGTGCTTGACTTTGGCTGATAGAATATTGGTCATGACACAGCACACCTGAGCAGAAGCTTCCAACTGATTGTACGGACCAGCTCGGCTTCCTGGTCTCCCCTTCTGCCCCCAAAACGGCCTCATACACATAGGGGCTGTCCCTGCAGCCTGAGTGAGAAGATACAGGGTGGGGACCCAGCAGAGCCACAACAGCTGCACCAACGTTTAACAAGAGGCAAAGATGAGATCTCCTCCTGGGCCCTAGGACAGGAAGAAGCAGCACCCCCATGGGGTGGGCGTGCAGCCAGAGGCAGGGAAGATAGAGTGGCTGCCCCTTTCTTGACACCACGAAACTAGAAAGTAAGGTGCATTTGTGTAGGAAAGCCAGCCTGAGAGAGAGAAGCCAGGCCTGGGCATCACTCGAGCTCAGACCCAGCCACGCCCAGATCCTCCTCTGGACCTTTCAAGGACGAGAGCCAGACTCCTCTTTGCTCAGGCCTCTTTGCATTGGGTTTTCTGCCATTGCACCCCAAAGAATTCTCACGGAAACAGATCCCAAAGCTGAGGTTCTCTCAGACCTTCTCCACTGCCCCCTTGAGAGACAAAGGAGCCCAAATGTCCAGATCCCAAGGATCCGGAGCAAGGATCCGGGAGCTTAAAGCCTTGGGATTGGCCCTGCCCTGGAGTTATCCACCGACCCACAATCTCAAGAACAGGCTCGGGAAGACCCGGCTGGAGAAAAGGCTCTCACAAGATCCCAAGGGCAGCTGGACATTCCCCCTGGGGCCCAGGAGCTGCTAACGGAAGCCTTCTCCTCGGCCCAAATCATCCATCATTCTAGCAACTAACATCGGCCGGTAAAAGGCTCGCCAGCCAGTGCTGGACTTTTATTTGCAAAAGCATCAATGACAATTTGATTTAGATGATTAATTTCCTCACCAATAGCCATTTCTTTCTGAAATAAGTCAGAAACCAAATAATACAAACTGACTAAAATATCATTGCGGAATCAATAAAACATCCTCAACAGATAATTCTAGCAAGGATGCACTTGCTCCCTGGTCGGTGCATCCGTCACAGTTAATGGGGAGAAGCTGGAAGGATTTTAATTAAAGGCACTTGGGTTCCGTTGCCCTGAGTCCTGGAATGGGGAAGCGCAAAGGCCGAAGAGCTGAGAGGCCAGGGTTCCAAATCCCGGGTTGCTGGAGCAGTGGGGCCTTTACAAGGGCTCTGGGACCATGGTAGGAAGGAGCAGGCGGAGAGCTGACGGTCAGAAGCCCAGGGATTTCCAGTCTCATTTCAAACAGGACAGCTCTGAGTACAAATTTATTTTTTAAATGGTTTAGGCTGCAGTAGGACTAAGAAGAGAAAGAAGGGAACAAATAGAACAGAGGAAAGAGAGGATGCTTTTGAAAGCCACTGATCCCTTCCAACCTCCTCATTTTTCCGTTGGGGAAACTGAGGCTCGAAAAGTGGGTGGGATTTGCCGGTTGTCACATGAAAGCTCTGCAACAGAGCCTGTGTGGAACCCAGACAATCTGACTCCCAGGCTAACATGCTTCCTTTTGCGTCAGATTTACACATTTTAGCTTTTAGAAACAAGGCGTTTATTTCATGGCAGCAAGGAGAATTTGGAGTAGTCTGCTCCAAAAACATCATCAGGAAGGACTCATGCTGTCGGTCCCTCTACTGACCAGCTGCACGTGCCACATCTTATCCCTGGCCCAGGACTCATGGGATCCGGAGTCCACACCCAACAGTTCTTGGTGGGGAAAGCTCCAGCCGGAACTGGCGGCTGATTTTGCTATTAGTTGTATTTTATTCATGGGTATACCACTTACTATGGATAAAACACTATGCTGAACACCCAAAAAAAAGAAAAAAAAAAAGGAAAGTACAGAGCAGTGGCCATGCCCTCGTATTCTGGAAAGCAAGGTCAAGTCAGCAGACCAGTCACCACAATGCAGGGGTCAGTTGGTGTCTCTTACCTGTTCGACTCTAAACTCTGAGGCAGGGATGGCGTCGGTCAATCCCTGTGTATTTCCAAAGCCTTACATGACACTAGGCACATAGTAGATGCTTAATAACTATTTGTCAAATATTTTAAAATAGCAACAATAAAGTGAACCCTTACCCTGTGCCAGATGCTATAGAAAGCAGCATGTGGTAAAGTATTCCATCTTTACTACAGCATATGAAGCAATTATATTATCCCATTTTCAGCTAAGGCACAGGGGCTTAAGAATATTGCCCAAGGTCATACACCAAGTAAATGATGGAACTGGCCTTTGATTCTAAGCTATTTCCAAAGGCTTCACCCTTAACTATATTCTTAAGACCCTAAAATGTCATGGGAGCTCAGAGGAGCAAGCGATGACTTCTAGGAAGAGATCCATGGGAGAGGTGGAAATGTATCCTTAACAAATGTGTAGAACCTGGACTTAAGGAGATGAAAGGGGACTGTTCCAAGGAAAGGGGACAGAGTGAGGGGAGACCGTGGGCACATATGAAAGGCAAGTTCAATTTGAGGTGGGGATGTTCTCTATAAAGGAAGCACACAGAAATGTGGCCCGAGAGAAGGCTCAGGGCCAGGTATGTGGAGGCACTCAAGGGCCATCAGACAGGATGTGATCAGAGCTGTTCGGGGCATGCTTTCTATCAGGCTGCCTTGGAGGTCAGAGGTCAGGGCGATGGCAGAGGAAGACAAAAAATTTAAAGGCCAAGTCCAGGCCTCCTGGACAGGTGGGCCAAAGTTGGATGCAGGGCCCAGATCCCGGACAGCATGCCATAGCTGATGCCATTACTTGAGCAAGTAGCCCAGTCAATTTCACTCCCGTTGACCCAGCCTGACTCTCTTGGCTTACAAGTGACCTTAGATTCAGCTGTAATAACAATGCATCCGGCGGCTACATTTTCATCAGCGTGCAGAAACAGCTTCCACCTGCTACAGCCATAAATCCAGAGGCTGATTCTATTGACAATACCTCTGGCCCTGATGGATCCACGTTTTTCAGGTTCAGATAGCAACATGCACTCAGACACCTGGAGCCTTTGGAAATCTCCTCAATTGAAAATCCATCAATTTTTTAAATTCCTAGAGCCCTGTTGGAGAAAGCTCACAGCCTCAGTTTTAGCAAATGCATTGAGGCCAAACCTACTGTAAAACAACCTTTGACTTTGTGCAAAAGTGTCATTGAAAATCAATTTTAAAATAATGGGTAGCTCTGCCTCTTTCTTTTGGAGACCTAAAATCCATGACTCTGTCCTGGTCCCCACATTGTCCTCACCATCCCTGACTTTGGACTGTTCCCAGGTGTTGTGATTGACTCCAACTAGCGCAGTTCTGAGGAGAGTGTTTGGGAATGAGCCCGTGGAGATGGAATGAAGGCCTCTCTGAGGTGACTTTGAGATCACTGGCTACCAGGTGGATGGGAGAAAATTACGGAGTTAGGGGGATAAGTGTCGGTGGAGCTCTCTCCGTGGGGCTCCCGGTCCACCTGACTGTTGAGGGCCTACAGCACCCCCTGCTGGCTGACTGCGTGGGGAGCTTATGTCCTCCATGTACCAATAACCTTTGTGAGGTGACGTCTCCGGTCTTTCCATCTGAAGGCGAGGTGTGTTTCTTCGCCCCTTCTATCTGAGCTGGCCTTGCCACCAAGACTGCCTTCCCCCCAAACCTAGCAGCTCCTTTATGCTGTAAAGGAAAGGATGGAAGGCCTAGGACAGGTACCTGCACTGGGACAGTGGTCACTGCATAGGTGCTGGGCAGCTTTTCACCCACTGTGACACAGCTGGCCTGGCCGAGCCGTCTTTACAACTGGAAGGTACAGTGCTGAGCAAAAACACAACTCTGATGGCTGTGCAGTCAAGTTTCGGGGGCTCGTTTTTACTGTCCTTACAGGAATTTACTCTCAAGAATGCCTCTTTTCTGGGAAGCACAGAACATCCACATTAATGAGGCCATAGGAAGGTCCCTGGGGTGAGGATCTCCTCCAGAACTGACATCCTCACAGCCGCTTGGACCACCGCCCTTGCCCCTGCTCACCCACCGGCCAGCTAAGCTGGAAGGCAAGTCTCCACCTGAACAAAACTCAAGGCTCTAGGCCTCGAGTTCCGGCTGTCCTCACTCAGAGTACGGAGCCGGCGAAGGTTAAAAATAGTTCTTTGCATATGGAAATCACTCCACAGCTTGCGAATTGCTTTCACAACCTTAATTTCATTGGAGCCTCAAAACAGACCTCTGATGAGAAAACTGAGGTCCAGACAGGTTAGGTGACAAGTCTCAGGGCAAGCAGAGAGCGGGAGGAAGAGGGCAGGACACAGGGCTTCTCATTAAGACGCGGTCCTCTTTGCACAGCTCAAAGGCCTTTTCTTGTCTGCCACCACCACCCCGCCTCGCTGACAGCCAGAACACTGCCAGCTCTCATAGCTTGGCTCCCTTTTCTCCGCACTCGTCAAGCCCCTCGCTACCCAAACCCCCCGCCGAGCGGGGCTGGCTGCTCTTTCCCGAGGGGAGGGGGGGCGGCGACCACAAGCTTCTAGCCAGGCGCACGCCTGATGGCGCGGGCAAGTCCCTGAACTCCTCTGTCTCTGCTCTTTTCTTTAAAATGGGAATAGTAGTAATACCCACATCATAAGGATTCCGGAAGGAGTAAGTGAAGAAAGGCATCCGTGAATAAAATATTGAGCACGACGGGGTTTAACACAGTGCCGGACGCATCAGCAATTCAACAAAAGGCAGGCGGAGGGGCCGCTGCACTAACCCACCGCAGGAGCGTCAGCAGCACCGGGCTAAGCTCAGTAAGCGGGCGAGCCTGGCTCTGCAGGAGGCTGAGCGGCTCTTCCCTGGCCTCTGGCCACTCTCTCAAGGTCTTTCTGATGGTGGGAGGAACCGAGGACAACCCGCAAACATTCCCCGCACCATTCCTCAGCCCTAACAAGGGCTCTAGGTCAATGCTGGGTTTACCAGGTGTAGGACGCAGAGAATACATCGGGGGAGGAGTGGGTTGTATAATCAGGGGTGTGATTAGTCATGCTAATGACATTTATTATACTACAAGTAGAACTAATTTGCAGTAATTTAATCTTCAACAAACAACTGTGCAGGAAGGAGAAGCCAGGTCGTCAGATTTTCAAATACGGGCTCCTGGCTAAGGGGTCTGGTGTAACCCTGAACTTGAGTAATTCTGCAGGAAGACTGGGTGAGGTCTCCCCGAATCCGCAGGCATGATGACCGATAAGCGCATAGCAACCCCAGAGCTTCAGAAAGACCCACATGTCCAGAACCTCATTTTACTCCTGGACAACCTCCCATGGGAACACATTTTCGCTCGATTGACCATGACAGCCTGAGGCTGGCAGTGAGAAGGGGCACTAGACAGGACACCCCAGCCTGCTGATTCCAGAGCTTGTGCCACCTTTCTAAACTGGAGGTCCACATATGGAGGTGTGCATAGGAGCACCTGCGAGGCTTATGAAGAAATAAATATCTGGGCCCCGGAATATTTTTATGATGATGCAGTCATTCGGGGGCGAAAGACAGGACTCATTCCAAAACGTGCTCAAGCTGAAGACCACGTGTGCAGAGGAGACAGCTCAGCATGGCGGGAGGGCGTGGGTTGGAATCGTCTCGATGTATATTTGAAACTTGACTCCATCCTCTGACCGGCTGTGGGACCCAGGTCAAGTTACTTAATCCCTCTGGGCCTCAGTTTCCTCATCTGCAAATGGAGGTAATAATATCTACATCATGAGAAAATATAACTGATGAGAAACTAAGAAAATGGAAATGGAAGCTATGTGGGAAAGTCCTTCAACCCTAACCACAGGATCAATAAATGTTAGTCCCCTCTGTTCCCTTGGACTGTGGCTGCCAGAAAGAGGGACTCAAGGGCGTCATAGATGTGTCCTTTGTTACCTAGAGCCCATGTTCTCCTAAATCAAAACCTATTGTAAATTTTTAAAATTGTAATGCTTAGAAAGCAAAATATATATATATATACAAAACCACCTACTCCCCAAGAACAGAGTGCTCAGCTTCTCCTGCCAAAAAGATTAGCCCCAGAGCACCCAGGTGGTCCTCTTAACACCCCATTACAGCAGCAGCTGCCCCACCACCAACAGCCTTGGGGCACAGACTCCTCCCAACTCCCCAGGCCCAGAGGAGACCTCCAGTACTGTTTTCAATTGTGCTATTTGAGAAAAACAAAAGAGTCAAGTAAAAGGCCTTCTCCTTTGCTAGGGAGTCCCAGGGAAAAGGAAATCAGTATTCCCCTCCTGGCTGAGACAAATGCATTAAAATATTCCAAATCTCTGGTTCCTTGGGGCTCAAGAAAGGCTCTTTTGATGTCTCCCCAACCTTGACCTAACTCAGTGAGGCTCCTGCTGGCCCTGTTCCTGGACTTTCCCACCCTGGCTGTGACCCAGACACTCTCATGGGTAACAGTCAGGGCAGCGGTCAGAAGCAGTGACATGGCAAAGGCTGAGGCCAGAAGACTTTGGCAGCAATGGGTGCACTTACGTTAGCCTGGGGGCTTCCCCTCCTTTCCAAGCCAAGCAGTTCTGACCTCTCAATTCAATTCCCAGCCATCCATGCCCCTGGCAGGACCAGCTCCCTGGACAGAGGAGGGGCTCCAAGAAAGTCAGTCCAAACACCCCAGGAGTTCGTGACTCAGCTCACTGTTGCCCTCCCATCTCAGGTCACAGAGAACCTCGAGACCAAACCTTAGGTGCTCTCAGTTGGCCCTGGAGGAAAAAGATCTAGCTTCAGCCAGTCTTGGGAACGCTCCAGCTGTCACAGTGGGGACCTTAATGAGCTGGTGATGGAGAGGAAAATGCCCCCTCTTTTTAAACTTCGGCTGAATCCTGGCTGCCTAATTGTGCCCAGCTGTTCAGCTTCCTCCCAGCCTGGTTTCAACTTTCCCGTGAGAGCCCTGACTGCCTGGCCACACAGGGCAGGTGTGGGAAGGCCAGCTAATGGTCAGATTGGATCCAAAACTCAACACACAGAAACCCATGTCACTTGGCTCTGTGGTCCACAGATGTCAACCCACAGGTCCCACACCAAAGGCATGCAGGCTATGTCTGGCTCGGAAAAGTACATGGTGTTTTAAATAACACACAATTGTGTGATTCTGAGTAGTTAAAAACATTTACTTCAGAAGATTTTACTAAAAAAAAATCTAGATGTCTGGTATCTTACCAAATCCAAAGATCTAACCACACCAGGCCTATGTTCTGTGTGCTACTAATTAGCTAGAACTGAGAGGCAGCTGCCCCATGAGGGTGTGTGAGCTCAGTTCACTGCACTCCCCACTGCTCCCTATTGCCCTCAACACTTGAGTCCTGAAAACCTTTGTTTTTCACCCCTGGTGACTGTTTCCTGACCTGTGTTTAGCTTTTTTTTTTTTTTTTTATATATCTTTACTGATTTCAGAGAGAGGAAAGGAGAGGGAGAGACAGACAGAAACATCAATGATGAGAGAGTCATTGGGGATCGAGCCTGCAGCCTGGGCATGTGCCCTGACCAGGAATCGAACCTCGATCTCCTGGATCCTAGGTCGATGCTCAACCACTGAGCCACGCCCGGCCGGGCTGTTTGGCTTTTTTCATCTGTGCAATTGCAGAGTTAGCCCAAATGGATTCTGGTCATTAAGAAACCCTCGGAGGGCTGTGTGCAGAAAGGCCAGGGACAGAGAATCAGGCAGCTCACTCTGGAGGTCCTTGGGGAGATGGACATGCCCCCCTCCCTGGAGCAGCAGCCATTCCCAGAGCCCCCCATCATCACTGCCCACTGACTGCCCTCACATCCAGCCAGGGCAGCCCCTGCCAGGCGCCGTCCCAGCTTGGGGAGCTAGACGCATGGATGCACTGCAGCCCTCAGAGGGGCTGGGACTTCTGTTTCCACCCTCTCTACCAAGGGGCTGCCCCTCCGACCCCTTCCCACGGCCCTATTGAGTAAGGGACAAATGAGAAGGAACCTGCCGTGGCTCAACAGAGAAGGGGCTCGAAGGGGCTCGGGGGTGGGCTGGTGGGTGCTGGCCCGAGCCCGTTAGGACAAGAGCGCCCAGGTGGAATCAGGCACACTCCTGCCCCCCCTAACTGCACACCCCATCTTACCCACTCCGCCCAGCCAACCCGCAGAGCAGCCGTTTAAAGATTACCAAGGCGGGTTTGTGACGAAGCTGCCTCCTCTTTGTCTGTCCTTGCGCCAACAGCAGCAGAAGGGATACTAATTAGAGGGTGAATTATTAGCTTCCCATGGTGCACTGCAGGGACATTAAAAATGAGAGGGCTTTGCTGCCTGCCTTTTAGATGGTTAGTCTTAGTTTAATATATTCGTGTTTCTAGGTGAGCAGCAGGGGACAGTTTTTATGATTATAATTGTTGCATAATTACTGGCCTAAGGTTGCCTATTGTTAAATAAAAATGCTGAGGTACTAATGTTTTATTGAACAGTACAAGGAGATAAGATTGTAATATCTTCTCCTAAGCAATCGAAGCCTCTCGTTTGTAGCCTAGTGACAGCCCTGAGCCGTCTTGTGGGAAAGGCGGGCAGGCTCTGCCTGGGCCGTGTCCAGTGTAAAGTCGTGCTGGAGGGGAGGAAACGCATGACCTACACATCTGGACAGTCACACCCTCGTCCATCCACTTTCGTGTTTCTTTAAAAGCATGTATTAAGTACCTATAACATACAACATCACTTATTTCATAGGTGGAGAGGCGGTGGAGTTGCTGAGCACCCTCGAGGGCCCATCTCCCTCGCCTCCTGCAGCTCCCCGACAGACGGTTCTCACTCCTGTCCCAGGGCCGGACCCCATCCGAAGCACAGCCTCTGCAGCCTGGACCCGGGATGGGCCCTCCTCCCCAGTCTCCCCACGGCAACCAGAGGGAGCTTTGTAAAGCACACGCAGAACCTCGGCTACATTTTGCAGTGACTTGCTGTTGCCCCAAAGAAAAGCCTGCAGGCCTCCCACGGCCTACCCGACTCGCTTCCGCAGTCCCGTCTCCGCCGTGCCCCTCGCTCCGCACACTCCTCACGCCGCCCCTCCTTTCCAAACCCCGCAGCCCTTCCCACCCGCAGCTGGGCCCATGCTCTCCTCCTTGAAGTGCTCTCGCTACCTCCCTCCAAATTATCCTTTATTCTCAGGGAAAAACACACTTCTTGGGGAAGTCATCTTCAGTCCCCCACTCCCCAGAGGTGATGGAGTCACCTCATCACACGTTCTCATAATGCCTGGATGTTCCAAGTCACACTTGTACCTAAATCACTGGTGTGACACTGCCTCCCTGCTGTCCCGTACACCCCGTGAGAGCAGAGTCCCGTCATCTGTTCATCTTTTTATCCACAAAACCTGGCATGAAGCCTGTATGGAGAAAGTAAGAACAGGCACCTGCGGAGTGAGGCGAGAGGGAACAGGGAGTGGAGGGGAGGCGCTGCGAGAGTGGGGTGCACGGGATACACTGCCGGGAGGCCCTGCGAGAGTGGGGTGCATGGGAAACACTGCATCGCATGAACGAGGATTCCGCCTGCTGGAATGAACCACAGGAGGGCTCCCTGGAAGAGAGAGGACTCGCAAACCACGCTCGGAATCGCAGAGGTGGATGGACCCTGAGGAGCCATGTCCACACTCCTACCTTCCAGAGCTTGGCTCAGAGGGTCAGTTTGGAAATCATATCCCCCACCCCTATCTCCCATTGCTTCAAAGCGGGACCTGTGGGATAAAACCCCAAACTTCTTGGCATAGAAAATGGACTAATCTGGCCACAGCTTACCAAGGTCAGCACACAAGACAAAAATCATGTAGGTTCAGAATGGCCTGGCAAATGCCTCAGAAGAATGCAGAGTCACAGGCGCTCTCTCAAGCAGCCCCCAGTGATCCTGTGTTCCTCCAGTTCGGGGAACAGCTCACTGCCTCTTTATTTAAGTATTAGATGAAATGGTTGGCTTGTGTTTAGGATACAAGTTGAATGGAAAATGCACACCCCCACACCCCCCCCACACACACACCTCTACTCGAGTCACCTTCGGTACAGAAAGCTCGCCCGGGAGAGGCAGGTGAGGCTGAGCTGCAGAGAAAGGGCCTGCTCCCTCTGGGACTACTGGGTGGAGCAGCTGGCGGAACCCCCCTCGCCCCAGGTTTTTTCCTTTGCTGCCACACAAACCATATTATAATGAATTTGTGAAAGTTACTCTGTTTAAGTCAAGAAATTGAATCCACTGCGTGGAACTTATGCCCTAAATATAAGCTGTGTTTCCATGTAGTCCAGGCTTGTAAGAACTTACATTGAAAAAAACTCAGCCAGCAGCCAAATGAAAATTCCCGAAAGGAATGCCAGCTTCAGCTGGAGTACCTTAAGAGTGACCCCATCCACAACCCAAAGCAACCTTTCTCCAAGCCCCCTTCCTGCCCCTCAAACATCCCCCTTGACTACTTCCCCGGACGTCTCTCAAGCCAAATGCCAATCTCCCCTCCCCAGCCTTACGCGCGGTGCTCACTCTCCACACTTTCTCTTTCTACTGCAGAGACGACCAAGTCATGACTGGTGTCCTAAATCTGACGTACACACATGTGTGCACGTGTGCATGTGTGTGCACGTGTGTCCCACACCGTGTTGTTGAAATATTTCTTTGAGTTAGTTGTCAACTGTCTCAGAGTTTACATGTTAAAACTGCGTATGTCCAGCTTCCCTGGAGAAATCCAGAGACGTGGCAGCTGGGCCCACTTGCCTCCAGAGGCAGGCGACTAGAGGCGACGCGAGCGCCCCCTTTGGGATGGGACTTGCAGTCACGGGTTTCCCACATCTTCACGGTGGGCTCTGAGTTGGGGCCTCTAGCTCTGCCCCCAGCTCCTGTCCCGCCTCCCGGGTCTGAAACCCAGGCTCCTCCTTAGTTGCAGGACATGAGCAGCAAGCAAGAAACAAGCCAGGTCACGTCCCCATCGCATAATCACAAACCAGGCAGCCTCCTGGAGAGGGAGGGCAGTGGCTGACTTATCCCCACAGCCCCGGCTCGGACCCTGCGCCTGGCCCAGAGCACGCAGCCACCGTCCTCCCGTGAAGGTCGCAGCAAAGCTATGGGAGCTCCTCGCTCACGAGTGAAACCGTCTCCTTTCCCCTCCTTTTCCACGGACTGGTTCTCCCTGGGCCCAGGCTGAGGCCGGGGGTGAGCCAGGGAGCAGCTGGAGAGACGCGGCGGGAAGTGAGGCCGGGATAGAAGACGGTCACTATGCAGCTTCCAGCCCAAGCCTGAGAGACGGTGACCCAGCCAAGCCACTGTGTCCTTCCTCTGACCAGCCTGGCTCCACAGCCAGATGGTAATGACTTTCCCATCCCCTCAGCCCAGGCAGGCTGTGAACAGGCACCGTCAAGTGTGGTCCTCATCGGCCCAGCCCCAGGGCCCAAAGCTGCCTCGTTCCAGCAAAAGATGACTTTTTAATTTCCAGCCTTCAGGTCCCTGGTGAGAGAGGTGGAGACAGGCGCAAGGATGGCATATGGATCCTGCAAAATCAGAGAGACCTTGGGCAGGGAGCAACCTTGACAGGTCATTTCCCTTCTACCTGGCCAGATTCTCTCCTTTGTCCAGGGCCCAGCCCAGGCCCACCTCTTTCAAGAAGCCTTCCTGGACTGCCCAGTCCTAAGGTGCTCTCTCTCTGCCCTCCAAAAACACCTCCAATGACTCATATCATTCACAACATACCCAGGCGAAGCACTGAGCCTTGGAAGCAGACCCTGGTTGAACTTGGAGCCAGTCAAATACATTTGGGTTTTGGCTTTAATTCTCACAATGGGTGAGCCCTGGCCGGTAGCTCGGCTGGTTAGAGCATCATCCCAATAGGCCAAGGTTGTGGGTTTGATCCCCTGTCAGAGCACAAGAAACACCAAAGAATGTATGAATAAACGGAACAAATCAACCTCTCTCTCCCTCTCTCTCTCTCCCTCTCTCTCTCTGAAAGCAAAGCATTTTTTAGAATCTCACAGCGGGTGTGTGGCCCTGGAAAGACCACTCAGCCTCTCTGACCCCCAGTTTCCCCTGACTACTCACAGAGTTACTGAGAGGGTTGAATGAGGCAACAAGGAAAAGGCGTCCTTAGTAAAGTCGGCAGGTAAGAAGGGGATGACACGCTACTTCCCGACCTCCCCGCCGCCTGAGAGCAGTTAGCTCCTGAGAGTAGGCACTCGCTCCTGGCCTCCCAGGAAGCTCTGAAGTTGGGGCTCCTTAAAGGTGAGGATTCTTGTCTCCTAGCAACAAGCCCAGGACTCACCCCACAGAAGGTGCTCAGTGAGAGTTGTGACTGCTGGGCCCCAGGGCCATGACTCAGGCCTTGACCCCAGAGTCCATGGGAATCTGAGAGAGGGGCCTGTGTCTGGGTAAAAAGATATTGACATCTTAGGGAACTTCAGTTTGCTCCCTTTTGGTCCATTTTTGGAGACTATTTGGGGGAGTGCTCTGGAAGCAAAGATGCTGAGTGGGGGGAGCTGGAAGAAGGTAGGGTGGACTGCTAGGTTTAAGGGCAAGCTTGGCAGCCCTGAACCCTTCATTCAACATGGGAATGTGGGTCCCCAGGGCTCTGGCTGCGGGCCGGAAAGGGACTTGGTTGCCTGATGACAAGGCCCGCCTCGATGGGGACCTTGGCTGGGCACCTCAGCAACTGCTCCAAATACAATCCTGGCATCGAGCCTGGAACCAACCACTGGTCCCTAGGATCCTGGCCACTGCCCTACTAGTCCAATCGGAGTTGATCCCCACCCTGACCAGGAGGCAGTTCGAGGCCAGGCAGGGACGGTTGAGACAGCCCCCGTGAAACCCACCTGGCCACCTGGCCCATCACAAGATCCAGGTGTCAGGGAACATCTGGACAGTGCGTGTCAACCAGGAACAAGGGTCTCACGCACTCCTCCACTGTAGGTCCAAGATGGGACACAGCCTGTCTGCTTTGAACAGTGGCAGTGGGAGACCTCAAGGCTGACTTTGCTACAGAAATGTAACTTCTCTTCCTGGGGGAGGAGGCAAACGAGTCAGATTTTGAAGCAAAATCACCAATTTTCATGCAGTAGATGAGAGGACACAGGCTCTAGAGAAGGAAGCTTCCAACCGTGCACCCTGGACTTGGGTTTCCAGATCCCAGCCTCGGCTGATGCTCCAGGGCATAATCACAATGGCCAGCAGGCCCTGGGCTACCAGGAAGATGTTGGGACGACTCTACATGACTCATCAATGTTCCTCACCCTGCTAAGGCTGCTCTGCTACCACTTTGCCCATGTGCTAAACTTAGTCCCCACAATAACCTGGTGATTGGGGCAGGACCAGAGCATTGTACCCACTTCACAGGTGAAGAGACCAAGGCCCAGAGAGGGAAAGAGTTAACCTCAATAGCCCATGCAGGCCCCAAGCCTGTGGTTAACCAGCTCTGATTACAATTCGGTAGAGGAAACGTGGTAGGTACAGCATAAAGAGCGCAAGGAATCTGTTAGTGTTGGGATCAAATCCCAGCTCAGCTATTTTCTGCACGGCAAGCCCTGAGGCCAGTCATGGGCCATTGCTGACTCTCCTCTGAGAAGCAGGACCCTAGTGCCCACCTCACCCGGCTGCTTGCGAGTGTCAAAGGGGAAGAATGATTACAGCAGGTCTAGCACGTTCTTGGCACACACTGTGGGTACTGAATATTTGTTCCTGTTAGATTTGAAATTGTTCACATCCAAATTGAACATGAGATGACCCAGGACATAGCCCAAGGAGTCGGAACCAAGTGTGAGTCAGGGACAGAGACAGAGAGCAAATTGGTATCAGTTATGTTTTCACTGCTTTTTTTCTGGAATTACTTCATAATTTTTAAAGAAAAGATCACATAAAATGTAAGATGGGTGTGAAAACAATGTAAAGGGAATGGAGAAATGAGAAGCGGCAGACGTGGCGGGAGGAAGCAGTTTGGAGTGTGAACTGCGCTCTGAGTTTCCCGGCAGCTGGCCGGCCTCGCATTTGCAGGCGAATTCCTCTGCAGAGCCTCCTGGCTCAGTTGCAAGGAGCCACTCTTGCAAGGACCCTTACATAAGCCACGCGGGTCACAGAGGGAACAGTGATTCTGCAGAAGGCAGAAAGAGCTCTTGCTTAGGAATGTTCTCATCTCGGAGGTCACCAGGGACTCTGGCTGCCTGTCCCCAGGGCACTGGCCGAGGGAGCGAGTGTCAAGCTGTCAGCCCCCAAGTGAACCTCTCCCATGGCCACACCTGGACTCCCACATGGGCTCTCCCTGGGGCCCTGGGTCTCTAATTGCTGCTGCGGCATTTAGGGGCCTGGGGGGGGGGGGAGTCTAGGACCCTCCTGCCCATTCTCTTCTCCCCTCCTCAACCCCCCTTATCATCTTCCGCCTCACTGATGATGACATTTTCACCAAGTGGCAATGACAGGAGAAATTAGTCCATAGCTTTTGGCAACCGAATATTGAGCATTCAGATTAAACTTTTGAAGGGGAACTATCTGAGCAAGCAGGGGAATCGTCTGGTATTTGGGAAAGACTTCAGGGTGGAACAGTCAGCGGAAGCCACGGGCCCTCGAGGGGGGCAGGCGGGAGGACGCGAGGGGGGCTCAGGGGCACAGGCAGTCTGCGCACGCAGGGGCACACAGTGGGCACGTGTGCAAGGCAGAGAGCTCACGTCCGCTCTGCACTACAACCGAAAACTCTTAGGAGCTCTGGGCCTTAATGAGCCCATCAAGCCGGATGCACTGACTGTAACATTTCAGCTAATTGGCCACAGCGTTCGTCTCCCATCGCTTCCCTCCGGCGTCCCCGCTCACCATCCCCCTCTTCCCAATCACGGGAAACCAGGAAGAAAGCCTGGCATTCAGCAGGGTGAGCTGCGTCTCCTCGTGTGCCCTGGGCGCTTTTCTCGTTGTTTTTAAAGCCAGGGAATTAGACCTACTGAAGGGCCGCCCCTGCAAGTGAACTGTACAGACGGATGCCCCTGTGATGGAGCAAACGCCCACGGGGACAGTCTTCTGCGTTCCCGGCTGCCAACAGGACGGACAACATCCGGAATAACTGCGTGCCGAGCCCATAGCTGCCACATTGCTGGGCCTTGCACACGGCGAGGGTGCGTCGGCCGGGCCCTGTGGAGGTGGGCAGTGTGCCACCTGCGCGCCCTTTCGCTGTGCAGGAGCTCCTGCCGAGTCAGCGCACGTTGCTGCCCCGGTGATGCCCGGCACAGCGCCTGGCACAGTGCACATATTCGAGCTTGGACAGATATTTATCATGAGCACAGGAGCTCAAAAGACGTCTAGTGGGTTTCGTTAAAGTCTGAATTTCTGCTGTTCAGTCGGCTTCCTCTAGGTCCCCTTTTCTTTCCCGAGGCCATCAGGCCAGACTTCTGTGGACGAGAGAACAGGGAGCACTGCATTCTCAGGCTGGCTCTGGCCCTTTAGCTGCCTGGTCTCTGGGCCTTGGTTTCCCTGTGGATAAAGGGAGGTTATTGGACCCTGACCTCTAATACCTTTTCCAGAACTCCCATTTAGGCTAGAAGGACAATTCCACCTGGCTTGAGCACTATCTTAAGTTCACAGCAAAGTACAGACAACTGATGCCTCTCCGTCCCCATCGCTTGCTCTTCTGTGTTAGATCCTCTCAGCCTGGCTTTCGCCTCATGGTGGCAAAATGGCTGCCAGGAGCCCAAGGTTTTAGCAACCCCAACAGTGAAGCACATAGCAGAGCCTTCCATTGCAACCTGAAACAAAATTCTGAAACTCAGTCTCAACAGGGAGACTTGGTCACATGACCTTCCCAGAGGAATCTGATGCTCTGATCGGCCAACTAGGTCCAGGTCCACACTTACCTGAGCTTCTTGGGCTGAGAGTTGAGGAAAGGTGGTTATTCAAAGGAAATACTGGAGGGGGTAGATGCTGAGCTTCCTAAAAATAAAGAAGAGCTCCCAAGGCCCCCGAGAGGTCAGAAGAGGCCAAGTTAAGGCCATTTTGAGTTCCAGCATATCGAACTAAATGAATGAGTCCAAACAATGGTTATAAAAATGATGAGACACGCTTAGTGTATACTTTTGACAAGCACACAAAGAAACTACGGTTGACCCTTGAATAACACAGGGATTGGGGCACCCACCGCTCACTCTGTCAAAAATCCATGGATAACTTCTGACTCCCCCAAACCTTAAGTTGTCCCTCTGTATCCACAAGGGATTGGTTCCAGGACCCCCCGTGGATACGAAAATCTGAGAATGCTCAAGTCCCCTGCATAAAATGACATAAATCAATGCATATAGTCGGCCCATCACATCCTCAGACTCCCAACTGTAGATCAAAAACAGTACAGGCATTTTTTTTAACCCTCACCCTAGGACATGCTTATTGATTTTTAGAGAGAGTGGGGGAGAGAGAGAGAGAGAGAGAGAGACATCAATGTGAGAGAGAGAACATTGACTGGTTGCCTTCTGTATGCACCCCAACTAGGAATTGAACCCACAACCTAGGTATGTGCCCTACTGGGAATTGAACCTGCAGCCTTTTGGGGTATGGGATGACGCCCCACCCAGCCACATCATCCAGGGTGAAAGCAGTACAGGTATCTTTAGACAAAGATCTGCGTAAGTGGACCCACACAGTTCACACCCGTGCTCAAGGGTCAACTACAATAGAGTGTAATGGTGCTAATTGCAAGATGAACACACAGGTCACTGCCAGCTCTGCCCCATTAATGGCACACACACCCCTGAAGGCTCTCTCCATGCCCTAGGTGGGCCTCTGACCCTGAGCAAGGTTTCTGAGGACACCTATTGTAGACCCTCAGTTATTGTAGATCCGCATGGTTTGTGTGACAATTTGCTGGCAGCTGGCAGTGAAGTGTCTGTGGGAAAGGGGCCTCTCTGTAATTTACATACGGTTCCTACGTGGACTCACAGCACAGTGTGATTATCAGTGAACTAGATCAAGTCTAAGTTTTGTGAAAGTGAGGCAGAGGCCGAACCGCTCTCTTATTCCCATGACCCCACACAAATAGCAAAAGTCCTAAAGACCAACTAAAGCTAGGAGGAAACAGGTGGAGAGGATCAGGGTATTGACTGGAAAGCTCACCTGGGTGTGTGCACGCATGAGTGCACACACACACTCACACACACACACATCACTTGTATTCCTTCAGTTTCTCTGTTTCTTTCCTCTGAGCCCCTCTCTCCCTTCCCCCTCCCTCCCCCTGCCCGCTACTCTCCCTCCACAGGCCTCCCCTACGTGGGTGTGCACACTGTTCATCTCTATGTACCTACAGTGTTCAGTACAGTAACGTGCCCGGCAGGTACGCAGCTGCACCCTGTAGGCCAGGCGTGTGCTCGGATAGGCCGTCTAGGCCTGTGTAAGGGCACCCTGTGATGTTCGCAGGGCCACGGAATCGGCTGAGCCACGCATGGCTATAACGAAGCCGTTTGCTCAAGGCTGGGAGAGCCTGCAGCCACCCCACTCCACGAGTAAGAGGGAGGCAGTGCTAGCTGTGTGTTTTAAGGTTTTAAAGGGGACAGATTAGAAGATGGGGTTTGTTCTTTTTGAATTAATGACTAGCAGAAGCCCGCATTGTAACAGCCACTTTTTCTCCGATGGGCGCAAACGGAAGCCTTTGGAAGTGGCCGTGCCTCGAGCTGGTGCGGTGTCTCAGGTAGGGGCGTCCAGCCTGCACCCAGGAAGGCCTCTTTCTGTTCATCAGCTCGAGAAGAAAGAGAATGTGGGGAGAGGCAGGGAGGGGTGACTTGTCAAAGGTTTCCAGAGTCTGAGCAAAACAGCTCGGTCCTCTCCTTTGGGTCCTTTGCGTTTCTCTGGCTGCCTGTGGATGTCCTGCTGCTGATTTCTGTCTGACAGAGACTCATCCAACCTGAGCTCAAGTGAGGAACGTTAACAGTGAGCCCAGGAGGTGATCCGAGGGCCTGGGTTTAATTCCGCTGACATTCTCCTGATTCTATTTGAAGGGCTGAGAGGGTCCTTGCCCCTCCAGTAGGCAATCATCCAGCACCTGGCCCAGCTCCTCTGCCTGGAAGGCAGCTAAATCCCACAGCAGGAAAGTGGAGAGGGCCAGGGGCCAGGGGCCAGGGCAGAGGGCCCAGGGCAGAGGGGCCAGGGGCCAGGGGCCAGGGGCCAGGGGCCAGGGGCCAGGGGCCAGGACAGAGGGGCCAGGGCAGAGGGGTCAGGGGCCAGGGCAGAGGGGCCAGGGGCCAGGGGCCAGGGCAGAGGGGCCAGGGGCCAGGGGCCAGGGCAGAGGGGTCAGGGGCCAGGGCAGAGGGGCCAGGGGCCAGGACAGAGGGGCCAGGGCCAGAGCCAGGGCAGGGCGAGCCTCAGGCTCCCAAAGCTGCAGGAGGACCAGAGAGTGCCAGCGAGCCTGGGGAGGGACGGGGTGGCCCCTGAGTCCTGGAGGGACTGCGGGTAAATCGGGGGTGCGGGGTGGGGGGTGGGGAACACGAGCGTGGAGCGGGGGCGGGGAGCGCGCCGAGAGGAGAGGCCGGGAGGGGAGCGCGGAGGGGCGGCCGGAGCCCAGCCGCACGCACCGTCCCCGCGCGGCATTGATCGCGGGCGGGGCGCCATCGATCCGGCCACCGCGCGGCTCCGACGGGGGCGGCGTTTCCAGGCGGCGCGCTCGCCCGGCGAGACCCGGATAAGTGGGAGCAATTGGGCCGGGCGGCGCCGAGGCACATCCGCCCGGCTCCCCTCAATTAGGGCTCAGCGTCTAAATCGGCCGAGCTGGGCGCGGAGCATGCCCGGCGCCTTGATCCCGCCGAGACGTGCCCGCCAGCTGCCCGCAGCCCGCCCGGGGGCGCGGGGCCTCCGGAGCCGGGGAGGCCGGCGCGGGGCGCAGGGAGGCGCAGCACTGCGGGCTCTCGGGCGGGGCGCCCCGAGCAGAGACGCCCACCTGCGCCCACCTGCGCCCACCCGCGCCGGCCCGGCTGGGCCCGAGGGCCTGCGGTGCGGGAGCCCCCGCCGGCTCTGCGACGGGGCGGCGCTGGGCCCGCAGCCTGTGCCGTCTCTGCACAGAGACAGTGCCCCGGACAGTGCCGCTGCTGGCCCGTCGGCTGGGGTCTGAAGAGGACCTTGCGGGCGGTGGCTAAGTTCGGAGGCTGCAGGACTGCTCCCCGAGGCAGGAGCCAGGCCCGGGGAGCTCACCGTGTGTGCAGGACAGGCTCGCCCTGTGTGTGCGCCACCGACGGGCTCGCCCCGTGTGCGCGCCACCGACGGGCTCGCCCCGTGTGCTCCACCGACGGGCTCGCCCCGTGTGCGCCACCGACGGGCTCGCCCCGTGTGCTGCACCGACGGGCTCGCCCCGTGTGCGCCACCGACGGGCTCGCCCCGTGTGCACCACCGACGGGCTCGCCCTGTGTGTGCACCCACGAGCTCGCCCTGTGTGTGCACGGACAGGCTCGCCCTGTGTGCACTGACAGGCAGCCTCTTCTACAGTTAGTAGTAGGAGCTGACCCATGCGAGTAAGTAGTAAAGAAACAGGAATCGCTAAAAGTACTGATATAAAATTGCTCTCATTTGCGGAGCAGTCCTAGGAGCTGGCACAGGCTGGTCTCACACCTTGTTTCACACACACACACACACACACCCCAGATACTGTTAGGCCTATTTCACAGTTGTGGAACTGAGTTCTGGGTGGTCCAGGTCCCAGCTAATAAGTAGGGAGACAGAAGCTTGAATCCAGACCCTCCAGCTTCGCTCCCAGCCCTCCTGTTCCTTCCACTCAAAGCTGTGTCTACACAGGACCCGGCTGAAAATTAAAGAGTTGTGCCTATCAAGTGCCTTGGCCAGTGGATGACATTTACTTATTTTACTAAAATCAGTTTTCTGACTGCACTGTCTTCCACTGAACAATGATTTACTGGGCGGAGTATAAGGGGGCGGTGTTCACACATATGAACCTGGGAACACCCCCAATGACTCGGTGTTGTCCCCGCCTCTGGAAGCAGGCAGGCTGGGAAAGCAGCTGCGTCAGTCAGCTCAAGCCACCATCACAAAGGATCACAGACTGACTGGGTGTCTTAAACAACAAAATTTTTTTTCTCAGTTCTGGAGGCTGGAAGTCCAAGATCAAGGGGCCAGCAAGGTAGGTTTCTGTTGAGGCCTCTCTACTTGGGTTGCAAATGGCCACTTCCTCTGTGTGTCTTCACATGGCCCTTCCTCTGTGCATGCAGGGGGGTGGGGGGAAGTCTGGTGTCTCTTTCTCTTCTCATAAGAACACTCGTCCTGCTGGATTACGGTCCCACCATTATGGCCTCATGTAATGTCCTATCTCCCAGTGCACTCACATTGGGGGTTAGGGCTTCAACATATGGATGGATGGGGGGGTGGGGGCTGAACAAGACATCATTCAGTTCATAGCAGCCCAGCAGGGAGAGACAGAGACAATGATGGTTCAGGCCCTATGGGAGCCCGAGGGGGAGGGGAAGGGCTGACTTCCTGCAGACAGCCAAATCCTGGAATCATAGCACAGCAGAGTCATTTTGGGAGAAGCGATATAATCCAACCATGTCATCAGGCAGGCAGGGAAACCGAGGCCTAGGGACGCCAGCCGTGATTGCAGTGCTGGAACAGAATGACAGATGGTTACCACCCTCTGGTACTCTTGGGACCAGATGCTGTTCCCTGAGGAGGACAGAGCCAAGGGTGGAGGCCCCTCCATCCATCACATTGGGCTTCTCCAGGGGTTGGCTGGGGAAGGCTCTGTGGGCTGGGCCCTGAGAGCAGGGGACAGGAGGAACGCTAGCTGCCATGGGCCCCAGGCAAGCTACTTATCTCTTTGTGGTCAGCAGCCCCATCCACAAAACCTGGGTTAATAAATTCCCCACCTCTCAGGATGGTGATGAGGCTGAAGTGAGATGATTGATGTCGATACTTAACAAGATGCGCATTTTAAGTTCTCGGTAAATATGAACGATTATTTTCACACAGTTAGTTATTGAACCTGAACCCCAAGTTTCTGGATTCCCAGTCTAGGGCACTTTTCACTACCCAGTGATGATAATAATAGCTTTAAGTGTTGATGTGTATGGGCACTGTGATCAGCATTTTAAAGGGATTATTCTGCTTATTTCCCCATGTAGCAGGAGAGGAAACTGAGGCCTCAGCAGGCATTGACTTGTCCAAACTCACAGAGGCATCAAGTAGGAAACCAGAATTTAAATCCCAGTGAGTGTGGCTACAGGCCCTGCACCTCTGCAGCCTCCCAAGGCTCCTGGCAGCGATTTCTCAGTGGGGACAAATATAGGTGAACTGTGCAGGTGTGAAGATGCACAGCCTCTTAATTCATCACACAAATTAACTCAAGGTGTCTTTCCTCTGCCTGCTGGTGACAAGCTGGAATGTCTCCATAGCCACCCACGATGCAGACTATTTCTAACAAAGTCGACCAAGTGGGAGATGATTTCAGCAACCAGGGTCACATTTATTCCAGGTTCTGAGGCCCCTTCTCTCTATCTCCTGCATCTGCTGTGGGTGAATGTCCATGTCACTTCACTTAGTGGCTTCTGAGGCATAAATTGCTCATGGAACTGGACAGTCTTGGTATCACCAGGAGGGAGAAGTAGAGAACTTATAAATGGACTTGGTCCATACCTCCCAACAGCACATGGTTCCCGACCATCTCCCAAGGGCCAAGCCTTATGCCAGGTGGGCCTAGAGTGGCTTGGAGGGAAGGAGGATGAGGAAGCCATTTCTTGCCTTCTGGTGGCTCCTGGGCCTGTTTATGCCACGAAGGGAGTGGAGGGGGTTCAAGCAGAAAGCAATCTCACTTTCTCTATCACTTCCAGGTCTCTCTGTGGATTCTGGTTTACTCGTTTCTACCTTAAGACAGTCTCAAGCAAGCCCCATAGTTTTCGGGCTTTTTCAATCACAATAGCATTTTGTTTCCAGAGTTCACACCAGCACCTAGCACACCTCTCCCACTACTTGCCAGGTGAAACTTTTGGCCTGACCAGAAATGTGTCTGGAGGAGAGGAAATGAAGGGAAAGCGTCACTCTTTGTGTCTTACTAGGTCTTTATGTGTCTAACTGTTGTCATGTAAGTTTGATGCCCTCGGAATGACCATCTAGTGCTGTCCCCCTTTCCCACCCTCTGTGGACTCCTCAGGATGGCCAATTCAACCCCAACCCCAGACTGGCTACCAACAGTCCTCCTGTAGCAAATGACTGACAGCTCCCCAGGATGTCCATATCCTGAGTCCCCCTGTGACCACATGACCTTATATGGCAAGAGGGACTTTGCAGATGTGACAAAGGGTCTTGAGATGCGGAGATCATCCTGGATTGTCTGAGTGGGTCCAGTGCTACCACAAGGGTCCTTATAAGAGGGAGGCAGGAGGATTGCCGTCAGACAGAACATGTGAGGACCAAAGCAGAGGTGAGAGAGGAGGGAAACTGCCTAAATGTGTATATCAACCACGTCACTTTATTTATTTTATTTTTTAGATATATCTTTATTGATTTCAGAGAGAGGAAAGGAGAGGGAGAGAGACAGAAACATCAATGATGAGAGAGTCATTGCTGCAGCTCGCAACCCGGGCATGTGCCCTGACCGGGAATCGAACCCTGACCGCCTGGATCCTAGGTCGACACTTAACCACTGAGCCACGCCCAGCCGGGCTCAACCACGTCACTTTAAAACTCGGTGGCATTAGGCAAATTATGTAACCTCTTTGTGCCTCACTTTCATTGTGTATGAAATGAAGTTAATACCTCTTAATGTAGTTGAAACTTTAGGACAAATAATACCAATACAGCACTTAGTATATGGTGTCTGGCATGAGCACTCAAGGAGTCGTAGCTATTATGTGGATTAAGATCCTCTGCCTCTGGTAAGTGGGTTCCTGCTTTCTTTTTCGCGTTTCAAGCTGAGTGCTTACCGCCTACAGGGTGGGCTGGGGAGGCCTGAGACAAGCGCTTCCTCCTCCCTCAACTCACCCAGCTACTTGGGAGGAAAAACAAACCCCATGAGAAGGACGTGCAGACGGTGGGAGAGGAAGAGCACGTGGCCAAGAACAAATACAAGAGGCCGGGAAAGTCAACAGTGTCGGCAAAAGCTCTTCTCAGGCGTGAAATCTGTGGGTAAAGAATTAGAGGACAGAAGATTTTGAAAACCATGTCTGGAGCAAGATGAACCCATAAGAAACAAACCAAGAGGGGCTGATGGTGCGATGTTAATGCAGAACAGAAGGAGCGCAGACTTACCCAACCTTAAGTTTTTAGGATCCAGTTTTGCTTCAACACCATTCCACTAACCGCAGGCAGAACACCCACTGTTTGGAGGGAAATGAGGCCCAAATAGCTAAGGAGGTTGTAAGCAAGCACCAGGCCCAGAGCAAGGACATCTCAAGGTCACAAGGGAATTTCAGGCCTGGAGGCAGAACTTGTCGGTAGATGGAAGAGTGATGACATTTTAGGTACAAGGAAATAAGACTGAGAAAAGTGTCCTGATCTTTGAAATGAGTCTAAATGTGAAAGCTTTTGCAGCCTGGGGAGCTGAATGACAAAAGCCTGCACATTTTAGAGTTGTGCATGTAGGAGGGAAATGATCGGTTGGAGCCTGAGCTCACCTGTGAAGAAACGATGCCTTCAGCCCTGAGAGCCCTATTTGGTTGAGCCCATTTTAACCTCTGTATCCCCTCTTCTCTACCTCTGCAACCTGAGGGGTATTAACTCAGGCTCTACTGCTATTTACTGATGTGAGAGGCAGAATAATGGCCCCACAAAGATGTCCGTGTCCTAAGCCCCAGAACCCGTGAATATGTATGTTACATGGCAAGAGGGAATTAAGTTTGTAGATGGTATGAAGATTTCTAATCAACCTTGAGATGGCCTTGAGATGGGGAAATTTTCCTGTATTATCTGGGTGGGTCCAGTGTAATCATAAGAGTCCTTATAAGTGGAAGGGAGGAATTTCAGAGAGAGAAGATTCGGGAAGCAGGAGTGGGAGTGAAGCACTTCAGAGATGGAGAAAGAGGCCACAAGCCAAGGAAGGCGGGCAGCCTCTAGAAGCTAGAACACAAAAAACAAAACCAAACAACAACAAAAAACAATTCTCTTAGCACTTCCTGAAGGAATGAGCTCTGCATACACCTTCATTTTAGCCCATAAGACCCATCTCAGACTTCTAACTTTCAGAATTGTAAGATAATAAATTTGTGTTGTTTTAATCCACTAAGTCATCTTAATTTGTTACCCCAGCAATCGGAAACTGATACAACTGGTGTCCGCATTATTATATCATTATTTTCTAATCAGTGGACGTGGGCTCAGTTTCTGCCTCTGATTCCTCTACCTCATTTCCCCACGTGGCCTTCTCTACCAGACTGTGGTTAGCTCTGAGCTCACATCTCCCCAACTTTGCTGCCAGAAAGAAGGGGATGCTCTTATCTCCCAATTCAAAATCTCCCATGAAAGCGCTCAGCTTGGCATGCTTGGGCCAGGGACCTGGGACCAGCAGCCCCAGCAGAACTTCTTGGTTAGAGCTGGGAGGAAGGGAAGCAGCAGTTGCCCAAAAGAGAGGAGGTATTAATACCGCAAGGAGAGAGGGGTGTGGACGGCCACCTCCCTCCCCAAGCATCAGGACTTCGTGGACAGCTCTTTGAAGGACCTGGTCCATCGTCTCTGGCTCAGGACCTTACACAAGACTCAGCCCTCTGTGGGTGCTCAGCTTCGGCTGGTGGTCACTGGACCCCTGTCTGCAGCAGGCTGTGCTAGTGGGCAGTGTTTGCCCCCAGACAGAGAGGAGGGCGAGCACCGTCTGCAGCTGAGGGGGCTGCGGGCTTGCTGGGGACACAGTTCACGCTATTGGGGACCAGTCTCAGTTCTGAACTATCAAGAGTCCATAACTGGTACTAGTAGGGGACCAGTTTATTCTTAGCCACTGCGTCATTCATCATTTGAAATCAATAAACTGATTAAGGTCATTCTGAAACTAATTAGGGTGACTCCTTGAACAATTGCTGCAAATGTGTTTTAAAGGGAGAAGAAACAAAGACCGCAAGGAGGGGATTGCTGTCTGGGAGGGAAGTTTATGGGATAGTTTGTTTTCTAAAGTATTCTGTCATGTTTTTATCCCTCCTTTCCCTGGAAGCAGCTACTGAGGGCTGTTAGCTTGGTCTCCCATGTTGCCCCTATTTTGGGTTCTGCACCCAGCTCCACCGTGTTGGGCTTGGGAGGGTTTTTCTACACCACAATTCTCCAGACACCAGTTGGGTGTCCTAGAATTCAGTTCAATCCTGACACCCTCTACCCAGAGGCAGCATCAGATTCTACAGGTTCAGGGCTCAGTCCCACAAGACCACCCTCCCCTTCAGACACCACCTGCAAGTCCACATTGTCACCTGTACTTCTGACCAACTGGCTATAAATCAGAGGTTCCCTCGACCCCCTCCTTGGGTTTGGCTAATTTGCTAGAACAGCTCACAGAACACAGAGAAATGGTTTACTCACTAGATCATGGGTTTATTATAAAAAGATATAACTCAGGATGGAACAGGCGCACAGGGCAAGGTGTGGGGAAGGGCGCAGAGCTTCCACGCCCTCCCCAGGGCGCTGCTTCCCCAATCTCCACCTCCGCCAACCTGCGAGCCCTCCGAACCCCATCCTTTAGGCTTTGATGGAGGCTTCGTTACATAGTCACCACTGACTAGGAACTCACTCTCCAGCCCCTCTCCCCTCCCGGGAGGTCTGAAGTAGGGTGGAAAATCCCAGCCCTCTAATCACACGGTGGTTCCACTGGCACCAGTCCCCATCCTTAGTCACCATCCAAGAGTCACCTCATTGAGATGACAAGAGACACCTTTATGGCTTTCATCACTTAGGATGTACCCAGACTTTCATGAGCTCTGTGCCAGAGGCGGGCGTGAAGACAAACGAAAATTTATCATTACAAATCACAGCATCACAGCCTCTCTCTCAGGAGGCTTCTCTCTTGAAACATGACCGGTTCGCACAGCAGAGCCTGAGGACCCCCCGGTGGAGTCCAGCTGAGGCTCAGTGCAGCCTCGCCCAGGAGGCCCTGGGAAAACCCACCCAAGGGAGCACCCCCTGGAGGAAGTCAGCCTCGGGTGGGACCCGGCCACCTTGCCAGGCACTCCTGAGACCAGAGGGAGGAGACCAGCCACGAAGCCCCAGAGGAGCTTCCTGAGCATGGCCTCTACGACAGAGGTCAGAGGTCAGAGGTCAGAGGGGCCGACAGCCACAAGAGACAAAGGACAGAGCAAACTTGGGGGTCGAGCCACCATAAGAGGAAGCTGAGGAACATGCATCTGGCAAAAGGAAGGTGTGGATTCGCTCTGGAGAGGCGCTGTGGACACGCGCGGGAGCTCTGGGTGTGGCTCCTGGGCACACCCACGTGCTTGTAACATTTCTTCTAAAGGGACCAGACACTCTCGTTTCTGCTGTACCATGTACTCATTCAGCCCTCCCCCTTTGCTTCTTGCTTGGTCTCTGGTCCTGCCCCCCTCCCTCCCGCCTCCCCCTCTCCACGCCCCTTCCCTACTCCTCCCACAGCGTTTAGCGAGGGTCCCCTTCGTGCCCGGGTGCAAGAGGGAGACGGCAGTATTGAGAGCTTGGGTTCTTCTTTGAACAGGTGCCCTAGAGTGCCCGTTGTTTAAAATTCAGTACCCGTAAAGAGCTTGGGAACCTAGCATATTTTAGTGCCTGCGCGTGTTTAGTCCGATACTGAGAGCATATGTCTCTTTATAAATCTGTTCCCAGGACCGCTCAGAGTGGCTCAGAAAACACCCTGAAATGTGCCCGATTCCACTTCTCCCTCGTGGTGGAGAGGGTTCACTCAGGAAGAGCTCGCCAGCCCGCCTCCGACCTGCCCCGCGGCCTCTGGCCCCTGCAGAGGGACGCGCCCACGGCCCAGCCCCATCGGAGCGGACAGAGGTGGCGAGCTGGTGGCACGCTCACAGCGTCTGTCCATCCTGGCATGTAATGAGGACGCTGCAGAGGGTGCAGGGCAGTGCCCGCAGCACTGCAGAGAAACAAAGGCTCCCCCGTTTGGGGGGCGTGAGACTCCGTCGTGGACCTAAGGAAGCGCTGCTGAGGACTGGGGGAGAGCCTCAGGCTGCTGCTGGTACCGGACTCGGGTCGGGGCGTGTGCCGTCTTCTGGGTTGAACCGTTGCTTATTGATAATCTTTTTTTTTTTTTTCCCCAGGAGTTTTGCTTGAATTAAGATTTGTTTTCATGAGAAAAAACAAGATGGCGGCGTAGGTAGCAGCTGCCCCCGCCGCCTCCCGCAACCACATCAAAATTACAACTAAAATAGAGAACCACCCTCACTCAGAGCTCCTGAGATCCGGCTGCACAGAAGCCCCACAACCAGGGAGCTGAGGAAGCACCGAGGGCGGGAGGGGGGGAGACGCGGGCGGGGCGGGGCTGGATCGCGGAGACCCGGCCGCGGGCCCACACCCAGGGCCGCGGGTAAACCCGGGAGGGAATCTCAGCGGCGGAGGTTTCCTGGAGGAACGAGGGGTCCCAGCCCCACAGCAGGCCCCCAGCCCAGGGCTCCAGGCCGGGAAGAGACGTCCCCATAACTCCGGGCTGTGAAACCAGCGGGGACTGTCGCTGAGGGTCCCGGAGGCTGCGGGAGCCCCAGCAGCTCCTCCAAAGGGCCCGGCACGGACTCACTCGGACGCTCCCTCTGAGCCCAGCGCCGGGCAGCAGCCGGAAAGGACCCGGGACACTCGGGGGGAACTAACCTGCCTGAGATCCGGGCGAGAGGCGGAGGGCGGCTTCCTCCCAGGCAGAAGGGCTGGCGGAGGCCATGGCTCCTGTGGCGAGTCCTCCCCGCACAGCCGGCAGGCAGGCGCCATGTTTGAGTCGCCAGCACCTGACTCGCACTTTTGGCCCCGCCCCGTGATTCCCGAGGCCCCGCCCCCCACACCTGCAGCTCATCCAGGCCGTTTCCAGGGGCTTTTCTGTGCAAGGGGCCTCTCGAGCCTCATGCTTAGGACTTTCCTAAAATCTCTCAAACAAGCAGCAGTGGGCCCCATACGGCTTGATAAGTGGCCCCAGGCCTGGCACTAGCGGCAGCTGCACTGACTCACAGCTTGGCCTCTCCTGGACACCGCCAAGGCCAGCACAAGGAGCAGCCAACTACGGTTTGCTGTGTAGCTCATGCTGGGTGGCCCTGGGCAAGGCACTGGCACAGGCTGGCTTTGCACCTCCCGGGAGGCCCCAGAGACAGTGCACCTGGTGGTCAGTCTCGACCACACTGGATTACAGCCCTACCACACCCACGAGTGACACACTCAAGGGGCGTGCTTGGTGAACCAAAGCTCCACTGAAGTAAATCCTACTCCATAGGTGTGTCTCCAGCACAGCAGCTCTCTGGCTGTAGTTGCAGCTGGTCCTCACAGCCGATTGGCCTGGGGGTCAATTCCTCCCAGGGACGCCAACAGCAGCCAGGGCTCAACTGCAACAGGACAGTGCACACAGCCCACACAGGGGAGCACCTAGAAGGCCCAGCTCAGGTGACTGGGGAGGCTGAGCCACTGCACCCTACAGGACACCTACTACACAAAGCCACTCTACAAATTCCAGAAGACATAGCAGCTCCACCTAATACATAGAAACAAACACCTGGAAGCAGCCAAAATGCGGAGGCAAAGAAACATGTCACAAAGGAAAGAACAGAAGAAATCCCTAGAAGAGGAACTAAATGAAATAGATCCAAGCAAGCTAACAGATAGAGAGTTCAGGATTTTGGTTATAAGGATGTTTAAGCAGATGGTTAGGGAAATAACTGAGAAAATCAATAACATAATAAAGTACCAATTTGAAATGAAGGCTACAGGAACTGAAATGAAGAATAATTTACAGGGAATCAACAGTAGAGCAGAGGACGCTGAGAATCAAATCAGCAATTTGGAACATGAAGAAACAAAAAACACCCAACCAGAAGAGCAAAAAGAAAAAAGAATCCAGAAATATGAAGATAGTATAAGGAGCCTCTGGGACAACTTCAAGAGGCTCAACATTCGTATTATTGGGGTGCCAGAAGAAGTAGAAAGAGACCAAGGAATTGAAAACCTATTTGAAAAAATAATTACAGAAAACTTCCCCTACCTGGGGAAAGAAATTGACTTTCAAGTCCAGGAAGCACAGAGGGTCCCAAAGAAGAGGAACCCAAAGAGGCCCACAGCAAGACACATCATAATTAAAATGCCAAAGGTTAAAGACAAAGAGAGAATCTTAAAAGCAGCAAGAGAAAAGCAATTAGTTACCTACAAGGGAGCACCCATACAACTGTCAGCTGATTTCTCAACAGAAACCTTGCAGGCCAGAAGGGAGTGGCAAAAAATATTCAAAGTGATGAAAAACATGGAACTACAACCAAGATTGCTCTACCCTGCAAAGCTATCATTTAGAATTGAAGGTCAGATAAAGAGCTTCACAGATAAGAAAAAGCTAAAGTAATTCATCACCACCAAACCAGCACTACAGGAAATGTTGAAGGGTCTTCTTTAACAAGAAGCTAATGAACAAAAGAACCTGATGATCTAAATAGATCCAGAGACATTGACACATGTAACAGACAATCATATTTCAGAGGAAAGAGGGAAGGGGAGTGGAGGGTGGGAAGAGATTAACCAAAGAAGTTATATGCATATATGCATAACCCATGGACACAGTCAATAATAGGGTGAAGGCCTGGGGAGGGGGTGGGAGCGAAGTAGAGGGGGTCAGTTGCAGGGGAAAATGGTATACCTGTGATACTCTCAACAATAAAGATAAATTTAAAAAGTAAAAAAAAAAAAAAGATTTGTTTTCAGGAGACAGAATTTAACCAGGTGTTTATCAACAGCCCAGGAAATCGTGCTGTAAACTCATTTCAACAGCGTTGAGCTTTAAGCATGGATTTCATAGGAGGCTCTAGCCAGAGTCTTACGGCTTAACAGTAACCATTTCCTGAGTGGCTGCTGAGCTCCAAGCATTTCATATATTATTTCCTCTAAGTCATATTTCCTCCAGGTGGTTCTCGCTTCCCCCACTTTACAGGGGAGGGAGTGGAGACTCAGAGGTAATAAGTAACTTGCCCAGGGTCATGCTACAGCGAGCAGAGGAGCCGGGAACCAGGTGGGAGTCCGCCTGACTCCAGGCTGGGCTCTCTTCACTCACCGCTGCCCGGCTCCACTCTTCCCGCTGGGCTCCCTGGAGCGTCCTGGCGGAGTGTTGCGGGGGGACTCAGACAGGCTGGGCCGCAGTGCTGAGGAAACCGGCTCCTGCAAGGTGCATCCTGACCCCTGCGGTGGCCATTCCCCACAGCAGTTCACACGGCTGCCCACTGGTGGACCACAGGAGATGAACCTGAAGAGGAGACATCTACCCAATGGCAAAGGTCCCCCAAATATCAACAAGCAGATGTGTGCAAGTATCCAGTCCATCCAATTGGGATCCAGGTATTTTACTAACCCAAGCCTTACCATTTATCTTGCCTCAGAAAGCTCCTTCATTTTTCCTTCTTCACGTGGGAAACACAGGACCACTCGGCCAGTATGAAATGATTTTTCTACCCTTTCCCTTCCTTGAGCATAATACTTGCTGAGCGCCTGCTGTGCCAAATACTCCAACAGCCTCTCTCATCTGTCCCTCGCTCCTTTCACTCGGCAACCTTGTGGAGTAGATAGTAACGCAGTCTCAGGATGGCAAACACATTTTCCCAGCGAGCATTACCTGTGCACCAGGAACTGTTCGAGGCACTGTGCTAATCTCTCGGTATAAAACAGCAGACAAAGTAGACGTTTATAGTTATTTACTTCTGTATTTAAAAAACCTCCCAAACTTGTCAGTTTGATGAAGAAAAATTGAACAAGACCTAAATAAATGGAAATATGTGTTCATGGATTGGAAGACTCGATTGTTGTTATTGTTAAGATATCAGTTCTCCTCAAATTGATCTATAGATTCAGTACAATAAAAAAACCCAGGTGATGTTTTCATAGAAATTGACAGGCCGATTCTAAAATTTACTTGGGCCCGGCCGGGCGTGGCTCAGCGGTTAAGCGTCGACCTAGGATCCAGGCGATCAGGGTTCAATTCCCGGTCAGGGCACATGCCCGGGTTGCGGGCTGTAGCCGATCAATGACTCTCTCATCATTGATGTTTCTATCTCTCTCCCCCTCTCCTTCCCCCTCTCTGAAATCAATAAAGACATATTTATAAATAAATAAATAAATAAATAAATAAATAAATAAATAAATAAATAAATAAATAAATAAATAAAATTTACTTGGAAAAGCAAAGAATCTAAAAGAACCAAAACAATCCTGAAAAAGAAGACCAAAGTTGGAAGATTTGCACTCCCTGATTTTAAGACTTACTATAAAGCTACTGTAATCAAGACAGTGTGGTCTTGGTGTCAGGATAGACACAGAGATCAATAGAGCAGAATACAACATCCAGAAATAGGCCTCATTATACATAGAGTTAACTGACAAATGAGTCAAGATATTCCAATGGAGAAACAAATTGTCCTCACAAATATAGTGCTGCCTAACCCAAATACAAAAACATGAACTCAATCCATACCTGCACCAGGTTTGAAAAACCTGAAATGGATCACAGATCCAAACATAAAACCTCAAACTCTAAAATTTCTAGAAGAAAATGTAAGAAAAAATCTTTGTGATCTTGAGTCAAAGAGTCCATAGATATAATACAGTAATCCATAACCAATTTGGAAAATTGAGCTTTCTCAAAGCTAAAATGCCTGCTGTTCAAAAGACACAGATAAGAAAATGAACCCAATGAGCCAATGTCTCTCTCTCTCGCTCTCTCTCGCTCTCTCTCTCTTTTCATCTTATTCTCAAAATCAATTCAAAAGGAAGGAAGGAAGAAGGGAAGGAAGGAGGGAAGGAAGGAAGGAAGGAAGGAAGGAAGGAAGGAAGGAAGGAAGGAAGGAAGGAAGGAAGGAAGGAAGGAAGGAAATGAAAGGCCATACACAAGGAGAAAATACTTGCAAAATATTTTCTAAAATAGGACTTCTATCCAGGATATAAAAAGAATGCTAACAATTCAATAATAAAAGTTTTTTTTAATGGGAAAGAATTTGAGCAGACACTTGAATAGGGAAGATATATAAATGAGCAAATAAGCACATAAAAAGATGTCAGCATCGTAAGGCACTAGAATGCAAATTGAAGCACCCCAAGGCAGAAGCGCACGCGCATTGGAGCGGCTGAAGGAAGGACCGAGGGCCCGGGTGTGGGCAGGGCCGCGGAGCCCCAGGGACGCGCACTGCTGGCGGGAGACACGCGCGGCCACTGTGCGGAACAGGTTGCCTGTCCCTTATAGAGTAAACAAGCACGCACTATGTTTGACGGAGCAATTCCCACTCCTAGGTGTTTACCCAAAAGAAACGAAAACGTGCTCACACAGACACCTGTACGCAAACCCTTATGGCAACGTTATTCATACGGCACAACTCAGTGACCCGCAGCTGTAACTGGGTGAAAACCCGGGAACGTCCACACGATGGAACACTACTCAGGAACGAACAGGAACCAACTACTAATTCATGCAAAAACGTACACAAAATGAACCACCAGAGAGCAAAGACCACAAACGGCACGGCTCCATTTACTTGAATTTCTGGGGAAGAAAAAAACTATTGAGACAGAACTCAGATCATTGGTGTTTGTAGGGGTGAGAGTAGGGGACTGAGATGGTTCTAAGGGAAATTTGGGGGGCGATGGTGGTGGTTCCACAACTCTATGCGTTTGTCAACGTAGCTGCAACTTGTCCATTCGATTGCTCTATGGGGTTCACGCACTCCTTCACTACCTGAATGTGCACATGGTCCCCACTGATGAATAGTTAGCTTGAGTTCTAGTTTTTTGCAATAATGCATAATGCTTATATGAACATTCTTTAAAATTTGTGTGCTTATGGATGTTGCTTTTATATATTTAATAATTTTAAGTATACCCACTTTAAAATACTTTATAAATTTCTGTGTTAGCCAAGTTCTTTGTGTTTTAATGCTCTTTTTGTTATTTATTTATCTATGTAGCCATTTATCCATCTACACAGTTATATAGGACTTTCTATGTCTCAGACGCTTCCAAATATTCAATTATTTAATAGTGTTTAGCATCCCCTAATGAACGTTGGTTTGTCTCCTTATGTGTTCTGTAATTGTGGATTGTGGATTCAGCTTCAGTCACACTCGCTCTGTGGAACCACCTATGGCATGGGAAACGGACGTGCTTCCTGCACAGGAGTTTTGTGCTCACTTTTGCCAGGTATCCAAGGAGGAACACTGGCTTAGAATCGATTAGACATTAACTTTTCAGTTTGGGTTCCATGGAGAACAAGGAAAGAATAGATTTGGATCCCGAGTTGGCATAAAGCACAAAAGAGAAATTTTAATTTCCCAAGGGTAATGTTTTTCATCCAGAGCCAAAGATTAGACACGTCTATGTTGATAGTTGGAATTTTCTCCAGAGAATCTCATCACTACAGATCAACCCTTCCAGCATCCTGGTTCATGTGGCTTTTCATTCCAACTCTTTGCCTCATTTGGACCCAAAACTGTACTTCCCATGCCCGAATTTGACTAAGAGCTTAATTACCTAGTTACACACTCAACTCCTCACTCACCCCGTCCTCCCTGGGCAGCAGGCCGCAGAGGCACACGCCCTCCCTCCTCTTTGTGCCTCGTTTATATTTCTGGCACCTGGAGATCTTCCGCCCCTTCCTGCAGGACCGGCCATGCATTATGTCTTCTCCGTTACAGTTTAGCTAGAGTTCCTAAGGATACACACAGCTGGAGGTTTCTCCAATACCCTGAGTTTGCCACTGGGCTGGAATCAGCTCTTTGGAAGCTTTTAAGCAGGGGGAAGATATAATTTGATTTATGTTTTCCAAGATCGTTCTGACCAACTGGCAGAGGCTGCCCGGAGCACTGGATTAAGAAAAATGAGCCACGTCTGGGCTCGGTGGGAAGAGCCGTGATCCCTTAGAAGTGCCAGCCAGGCCCAGGAAGCAGAGGGCGCCGCACACAACGTGTTATCTCTTGACCCCGCTGGCCTCCCCTTTCTCACTTAGATAAACTGAGGCAGGGAGAAATGGAGGGACTTGCCCCAAGTCTCTCAGCTGGGAGAAGCTCTCAGTCCTTTCCTTCTACAGATAGTTTCTTCATTTGTATCCCTTTACTGAAGACGTCCGGAGGTGGAGAGGCTAACGTCAGATTCTCACTGATTCCCAGAGACCTTGGTCGGAGCCGACCACAGAAAGGTGGGAGCAGGGCCCCAGCCCTCGAGCTGCGCTCTCCCGGGCGTTAACCGCCTGAGGCGCAGGAGGAAGGCTGCGCCCTGAAGGCCCTGCTGGTCCAGGGACCCCGCGCGGGCGGCAGTCCCTCGGCTCACCTGGGGGGTCAGCAGGGTGGCTTTCGCCTGTGCGAAGATCTCTGCGGGTTTGCTTGCTCGAGCGTCTAGTCCAGGGGTCAAATAAGAAAATGTTCTATTTTTACTCCAGCCTGTTCATTCGTGTCATTCCACAAATATTTACTTAAATATTTGCTGAGCTCTCTCCTCACATCAGGTGCCTCATGGCAAAAGCCAAGGAAAAAGGCTGGGGAAAAACCCAGGGGCAGGACGACTTCTCCCAGGTCCTGGGCAGCGGGCCAAGCGAGGCCGCAAACGGCAGCAGTGTGGCCCCAACTCCCTCAGATGCCCCCGCGCTGTGGCACATCCTCCTTCTCCATGGGCGGGGTTTGGGGAAATACTTAGTGTTTTAGGGTCCCCCAGACGGACAGGACCAATAGGAGATGAGAGACAGGCAGGACCAATAAGACACAGAGCTCTGTCTATCTGCAGACCCATATCTAAGATACATAAGATTTACATGTAAAGATTGTACTGGGTACATTCTCAGAGGGGTTGTACATACATTTAAAGTTATTATAAGAAACTGGCTCATGAGACTCTGGAGGCTGACAAGTCCCAAGATCCACAGTCAGCAAGCTGGAGACCAGGGAGAGGTGACGATGTACGTTCCAGTCCGTCTGAACCCCGAAGACAGAAGAAGCCGGGTGTCCTGGTTTAGAGACAACCAGGCAGAGAGCTCGAATTCTCCCTTCATCAGGCCTCCAAGGGACTAGACGATGCCCACCTGCACCGGGCGGGGGGCCTGCTTTCCTCAGTTCACCAATCCAGATGCTACCCTCAGCCAGAAACACCTTCCCAGACACACCAGAAATAATGTTAATTTGGTTATTGTTATTTTCACAGCCATATTGAGCATATTTAACTCAAGGAGCCCCTCTTCCAGGCAGTCCTCCCAGCTTAGGCACTTGCAGAAACATGGCCAACCTCCTTCTTACCTTAGTGGCTCCACACTCTAAGTTCCTAATGTTCCCCAGACCTTAGCTTCCAAGCCTGAAGTTCCCAACCCTGTCTGGCAGTGAAAATAGCCTGTGGTCTGGCCAGACTGGGGCCTGGAATCAAAAGTTCTGGGAAGTTGCTCGAATGATGTCATCTTGGGAGAGGGGTGTATGTCTGTGTGAGTCTGTCCATGTGTGTCTGTGTGTGTCTGTGTGTATATGTATATGGGTGTGTCTGCGTGTGTAGGTGAGTGCGCCTGTGCGAGTGTCTGTGTGTCTGTGTGTGTATGTGTATAAGTGGTGTGTGTGCATGCCTGGGTGTGTGTCTGTGAGTGTGCCTGTGCATGTCTCTGTGTATGTGTGTGTGTGTGTATAGGTATGTGTAGGTGTGTCTGTGTGTCTGTGTGCATGTTTATGTATAGGTGTGTGCCTGTGTGTGTGCCTGTGTGTGTGTGGGTGTGTCTGTGTGTCTGTGTGAGTGCCTGTGCATGTCTGTGTGTGTATATGCATGTGTATGTGTGTAGGTGCATGTGTAGATGTGTGTACCTGTGCATGTCTCTGTATATGTGTGTGTATGTGTATAAGTGTGTGTAGGGGTGTGTGTGTGTGTGTGAGTGCCTGTGCGTGTCTCTGTGTCTGTGTGTGTATATGAATGCGTATGTGTATAAGTGTGTGTAGGGGTGTGTGTGTGTGTCTGTGTACGTCTATAGGTATATGTGCCTGTGTGTGTGTAGGTGTGTCTGTGTGTCTGTGTGAGTGCCTGTGCGTGTCTCTGTGTCTGTGTGTGTATATGAATGCGTATGTGTATAGGTGTGTGTGTCTGTGTGTGCGCCTGTGCGTGTCTCTGTGTCTGTGTGTATGTGTACAGGTGTGTGTGTAGGTGTATATGCCCGTGTGTGTCTGCGTGTGTGCCTGTGCGTGTCTGTGTGCGTGTGTGAGCGATACCCGTATCTAGGTACGTGGACCATGCCTGGAACCTGCGATGGGCAGGCGGGTGGCTGGTGAAGGGGGTGCGGGACCTACATTAATTAGCAAGGGCTGACACGTGCTTCGCACTCAGTACGAGCCGGCACTGTGCTAGGCACTTTGCATGTAAGTCATTTCACGATCGTAACAGCTCTCCGGGGTAGATGTCATTATTATGCTTATTTCATAGGTGAGGAGGCTTTATCTTAATTGTTTATTTTAAGCATGATTCACCTATTTAAATAAATAGAGAGGATGGAAGGAGAGACAGATGGCTGGACAGACAAGCTTCTCCAGGTGAGCCTCCTGCACATCCGCGGCTGAAGCGCTGTGCTCTGAGGTTACCCGGCACCTCAGTGAGCGCCAAGACCTTCCAGAAGCCCCGGGGGGAGCAGGAGCTGAGGAGCCGAGCGAGCCCGGGGCCACGCACTCCGCCGCCTGTGCTGGGCTAACCTCCAGAAAGCTCGGGCCAGCGCGGAGCCCGGCGGCCGCTGCAGCGCGTCCTCAGCCCCCTCGGTAAGTCCCCGCTCCTGGCAATGCTCGGGATGAGGTCTGTGAGTCACTCGCAATGCTTGAGGAGACAGGGCCACCAAACTGGGCCTGCCGGTGTCAGATGAGCTCACGGACACTTTCGTGGGCCCTGGGAGCCATGGAGGAGCCTGGGCTCGGGCCATAGCATGGTTTCCTGGCGCAATGCAGGAAGCAGCTCGGCAACAAAGTGACTTCTCTCGATGACAGCTGAAGACAAGTGAGATCCTGTCTGTAAAGTCCCATGAGAGCTGCAGAGAGAGTGGAACACCCTCCAGCCCATGACAAACTCCAGGCTTACAGGTGGGTGTGGTCTTTCCCTCCAATCTACGCTTCCTTCCTTCAGAGCCACCCACAGAACCAAATGCATGACGTCAGTTGATTGTTTTTGCCTAGAATTAACCATTACACAATGGATTTTTTTTAATATGTCTTTATTGATTTCAGAGAGAGGAAGGGAGAGGGAGAGGGAGAGGGAGGGGGGAGGGGGAGGGGGAGGGGGAGGGGGAGGGGGAGGGAGAGGGAGAGGGAGAGGGAGAGGGAGAGGGAGAGGGAGAGGGAGAGGGAGAGGGAGAGGGAGAGGGAGAGGGAGAGGGAGAGGGAGAGGGAGAGGGAGAGAAACATCAATGATGAGAGAGTCATTGATCGGCTGCCTCCTGCATGCCCCATCCTGGGGATCAAGCCCACAACCCGGGCATGTGCCCCGACCAGGAATCGAACCGTGATCTCCTGGATCCTAGGTCAATGCTGAACCGCTGAGCCACACCCGACCAGGCTCACATGCATTTTTTTTAATTGATTGTTTTGAAGAGGGAGAGAAAGAGAAACAATGCTGTGAGAAAGAAACATCAATCAGCTGCCTCCTGCGTTCCCCCTACCGGGGATCTAGCCCACAACCAGAGCATGTGCCCTGACCAGGTGTCAAACCAGCAACCCTTTGGTGCATGGGATGACACCCAGCCTACTGAGCCACACTGGCCAGGGCACTCACCTGAATGTAATGGGTAGAGTGAGGCTCTTTTTCTTCAAGGGCCCCTGGGAATAGCGATGTGACCCTCAGTAGGTCAGTCGACATGCCTGGGACTTGGTTTCTCCACCTCTCCCTCCCTCTGTATCTGCCAGCAGCACTTGACTGTTTTGACCCAGTTCAGAGCAAGTTCTTCCATCAAGGTGGCCAGGTGGCCACCTGAAGCACCAGGTCTCCATCCTAACCCCTCACATCCCCTATCATTTCACAAATGTCCTTGGATGGCTCCTCACTGGCTGGCTTAGGTCCTGCCCCTAAACCTGAACCGATCTGTGAACAGAACGGAGGGATTTCATTAGCACTAGTAAGCCAGTCACATACCCAGCCCTAGACCAGGCTGGGGTGTCTGCCCCACTAAACCGCAGGGGCCAAGGCGGGTGGGGGTGGAGTCTATTGAGGGAATTCATGCAGATGCTGGGAAGGTAACAGAGACTGGTGTCCAAAACAAGACTTCCAGCTCTATGATTCTATACCCTTCAAGTGAGAAGAAAAGTAGCTAATAAAGAGACCAGTGCAGGCTGGCTCCAGGGGCTTCCTTGAGCTATGTGTAAAATCACAAAATGGTGGAAATAGAAGAAACCTTGTAGACCTCATCCCAGCCCAACTCCCCAGGAGGCCGCCCCAGGAGCCGCAACACCAGTGCTGAGTCAGACTCTGCCAGGCTTCTGACCCCAGGGCCACAGGGGCAGCCAAGGCCAAGGGTGGGAGCATGCACTCTGCCCCTGACCTCCCTGGGAGCAAACGTTTTCAAATCTTCTTAAAAATTGTGAGAGAGTCTATATCCTGGTTGTAATATTATCCTCTAGTTTTGCAAAATGCTTATCATTGGGAGAAACTAGATAAAGGGAACACAGGATCTCTTTGTATTATTTCTTCTAACTTCATGGAAATCTATAAGTATCTCAATAAAAATTTCAATTAAAAACTATGAGAGGATTTTCGAAAATGCATGAAATTATATGTCCAGTCAAGACAGTGCCATGTTTGGCTCATCAAACCACTCTCTGAACCAAATAGACAAATACAGAATAAGGAGAGGGCAAGTATTAAAAATACACCTGTGTCCGTGTGTGTGTGTGTGTGTGTGTGCGTGCGTGTGTGCCAGAGCATCACTCAAAACAAAGTAAGCATCTTCCTAGAAAAGCCCAGAAGCGGGCACAGCTCTCAGCTGTAAGGGGATGTTGAGGCCATGGACCTGTCGCGCTCAGGACTAGGGGTGGGTGGGGGTGGTGATTCCTACTCAATCCCTGCGGAGGAACAGGGGCCAGAGCGCGTCCTGTTAGGGCCACGCACGGAGGGGCTGGGCCAGCTTCTCTCATCCATGACGGGCCATGATTCTACAGGCACCAGGCTGGTAAGCACATGCTGGCAGGGAAGCTGGGAGGCCGGCAGCCCAGCCCCCGGTCGGGAATGCCACCCGCACAGCCCCGCAGGGCAAGAGGCAGGCTCAGCAGTGCGCCAGCTGCTGGCAGGCTGCTGGGCCCGAAGAGATGCACGCGGGGGAGGAGGGAAAGCACGGCACACGCGCACACACACACGCACACGCGCACTGTGCTTCCCGCCCCTCCCCTTCTTTCTTTTGTCCTTGGCCGGTCTCGGGTCTTTGGCCAGCGGACAGCTGCGCTCCTGCCCGCGGAGGTTGAAGACACCGCTGGGCTGCCTGTCGCCGCCTCGGCCGCCTCATGTCTCTTCCACCGAGAACCCCATTAGGAAAAGGTGTGTTAAAAGGTCCTCAGCATTTGCAAGCTGCTATTTTTCTCTGGAGGTTAATGGGCCTGGCCCGCCTGCCCTGTGTGCCCGAAGGCCCGGAATATTGATGACGGAGCGAAGGGGACAAGGGACAGCCTCTAAAGGCTCTTGGGTTCAGGGCCTCCTTAGGTGTTTCATCTCTAACAGCACGTTTCATTTGGGTTGTGTGACCCAATTCATTCGACCACAAGACATCCATCTAAAGAACAAAAGCAGGAGAAAGAGAGAAAGCACTAGAACAGAGAGGTTAGCAACTTTCCCTGAGGTCACACAGCCAGTGAGAGTCAAAGCTGGGGTCTGAGCCCAGAGTCTCTGCCTGGCAGGCTTCCCCCTACACCTCCTTCGGACGATTTGAATATTGACTCAGACAGAGAAAGCTGCCACCCACTTCCTTAAGTTCCAGTGAGAGTCAAGGAAATCTCAGCTGTTCAGGTGACAATTAGAGAAATGTTAAATATGTTTACAGCAATGTCATGGACTGTGAATTGGAAGTGACCTGGGGCATACAACCTCCCGCCTTCATTTCTCAGACAGGGAAACAAGTAGAGAAAGGAGAAGGAATCCGATGTAGTCAGCGGCACAGCCTGGGGCTCAAACCACAGCACCCGGGGCCTACTGACCTCTGACCTGCCCAGCGCCCAGCCGGGGATGTGCGCCGGTTACCCAATCTGATCTCCACGCTGCCTCGAGCAGCGGACACCGTTAATTCCACCCCCGCCTTACCGGCCAGGATGCAGGGGCTCAGAGAGGTCAAGTGACTTGCCCGAGTCACATGGTTGGTAAGTAGTAGATACCAGGGTTGAGGCCAGGTCAGGCTAACCTCAAAGGCCACTCCAGATCACACTGTGCCATCCCTGCCCCACCCAGCAGTCACATGGCTACAGGAAGTGTTCTGCGTGAGACAGATTTTGTTCGGTGCCCTGGTTCTACCACTTTCCACCCAGGCTGCATTTAGCTACTTAATTTCTTTGAAAGTCAGTTTCTGTGTTTGTGAAATGGAAGTTACAACAGCACCTACCATGCAGGGCTACTGAAGGGACAGAGATAGGCCATGTGAGTCACCTAGCCCCGACTGGCCATAGCAGGTAGTTTGTTCTCTTGTTTACCGATTACAAACGTGGGTGTGTTCATCGTGCGGTAACCAGCCTCCGGAATGACACCCGCTGATCTCCACCTCCTGATAGTCACATCCTTGTGCACATTCCTCCCAAATGTACCAGTCAGTCTGTGTGACCAGTAGAATTTAGCAGAAGTCATACGTGTTTCCAAGAACATGGGATAAAATACTATGCCTCCCATCTTGGTCTATCTATCTACCCACCTACCCACCTACCTGCCTACCTGCCTGATCACCTGGGGATGCCAGCAGCCGTGTCCTGAATGGGTCTGTGGACAGGAGTACCAGGCATGAAACTGAGGCCTCTGGCCCACAGCTGCCAAGAAACTAAGGCCAGCCCTGGCTGGTGTGGCTCAGTGGTTGGAGCGTCGCCCACCACCGAAGGGTCATGGATTTGGTTCCTGGTCAAGGGCACATACCTGGGTTGTGGGTTCTCTCCCTGCCCTGGTCCAGGTGCATGCGGGAGGCAACCAATTGATGTGTCTCTCTCACATCAATGTCTCTCTCTCGCTCACTCTTTTCCCCTCCCTCCCTCCCTTCCACTCTCTCTGAAAAGCAATGGAAAAAATATCCTCATGAGAAGATTAACCAAAAAAAACAAAAAAAAGAAAGAGACTGAGATCATCCAACAAACACATGCATGATCGTGGAACGGGCTCCTCCAGCCCAACCCAGCATTCAGGTGACCCCAACCTCCTGAGGGACCCTGAGCCACAACCACCCAAACAAGCCCCTCCCAACTCCTGACCCTCAGAGGCTGTGTGAAATGCTCAGGGTTTGCTGACTTTAAAAACTGCTAAGTTTTGGAGTTATTTATTACACAGGGATGGACAACGGAAGGGTGTTGATGGCGTGTGTGCTGTGATGATGGTGTGTGTGCTGTGATGATGGCGTGTGTGCTGGTGTGATGATGGCGTGTGTGCTGGTGTGATGATGGTGTGTGTGCTGCTGTGATGATGGCGTGTGTGCTGGTGTGATGATGGCGTGTGTGCTGGTGTGATGATGGCGTGTGTGCTGGTGTGATGATGATGTGTGTCACGGTGTGATGATGGCGTGTGTCACGGTGTGATGATGGCGTGTGCTGGTGTGATGATGGTATGTGTGCTGGTGTGATGATGATGTGTGTCACGGTGTGATGATGGCGTGTGTCACGGTGTGCTGGTGTGTGTGCTGGTGTGATGATGGTGTGTGTGTGCTGTGATGATGGTGTGTGTGCTGGTGTGATGATGGTGTGTGTCCTGGTGTGATGATGGTGTGTGTGCTGTGATGATGATGTGTGTCACGGTGTGATGATGGTGTGTGTGCTGGTGTGATGATGGTGTGTGTCCTGGTGTGATGATGGTGTGTGTGCTGTGATGATGATGTGTGTCACGGTGTGATGATGGTGTGTGTGCTGGTGTGATGATGGTGTGTGTCCTGGTGTGATGATGGTGTGTGTGCTGTGATGATGATGTGTGTCACGGTGTGATGATGGTGTGTGTGCTGGTGTGATGATGGTGTGTGTCACAGTGTGATGATGGTGTGTGTGCTGGTGTGATGATGATGTGTGTCACGGTGTGATGATGGTGTGTGTGCTGGTGTGATGATGATGTGTGTCACGGTGTGATGATGGTGTGTGTGCTGGTGTGATGATGGCGTGTGTGCTGGTGTGATGATGGTGTGTGTGTGCTGTGATGATGGTGTGTATGCTGGTGTGATGATGGCGTGTGTGCTGGTGTGATGATGGCGTGTGTGCTGGTGTGATGATGGGGTGTGTGCTGGTGTGATGATGGCGTGTGCGCTGGTGTGATGATGGTGTGTGTGCTGGTGTGATGATGGCATGTGTGCTGGTGTGATGATGGTGTGTGTGTGCTGTGATGATGGTGTGTGTGCTGGTGTGATGATGGCGTGTGTGCTGGTGTGATGATGGTGTGTGTGCTGGTGTGATGATGGGGTGTGCTGGTGTGATGATGGCATGTGTGACGGTGTGATGATGGTGTGTGTGCTGGTGTGATGATGGCGTGTGCTGCTGTGATGATGGCGTGTGTGCTGCTGTGATGATGGGGTGTGCTGGTGTGATGATGGCATGTGTGACGGTGTGATGATGGTGTGTGTGCTGGTGTGATGATGGCGTGTGCTGCTGTGATGATGGTGTGTGTGCTGGTGTGATGATGGCGTGTGTGGCAATTTGATGACAGCATTTCAGAGCCTGGGCCGAGCCCAGAGCCCCACCGGCCTAGCCACGGTCTGAGAGGCAGCGCTGCTGGACTTCGATGTGGCCCCACCTCACCCAGCAGAGGCCCCTCTCTGCGCTGCTTCGCTAGGGCTGCATTTAGAAGCTGCTCCTCATCGTCTTTAGACAGAATCCTGTTCCAAGCCATCAAGCAACAAAAACAAAGGTGTTGTTGAGGGGAGAAAGAAAAGTCTTTTTTCATTTACATGTCAGTGAGAATAACAAGAAGCTCTTTCTGAGTTTTCTTGAATTGGGGCTTCTGTTTTGATTTTGATTTTTTTACATGCAAATCAGTATCGAAGCTCAAACCTTGGTGTGGTAGAGAAATTTAATTAGAAATGTGGGATGTTTTACATGCATTTGTTTCTTTCTATTGTTTTCCTAAGACTGATGGGATCACCCATCTGCTGAAATATAATTGTGTGGGGAAGTGAGGAGTGGAAAGAGACCTAGCCTAGTCTGAAAATTTAATTCCAAACCAGAAGCCTGGGGGTAGCTGCTGATACTGGCCTTGAACTGGGGGTTCTTTGCTGAGCCAAAGATGGTCGTATATCAGTCAGAAAACTGTATCACCAGCTTCCCACCTATTTTAGTCATGAGGGTACTTAGGTATTCTGTCCCTCCTCCTTTAGGGCACAGGACAGGATTTCAATCAAGTCTCTCCCCCTTTAAAGTTACAGAGGACCATGTGACTTGCTCCAGCCGATGAAACAGGAGCAGAGATGATGCATAGCACTTTCAAGTGGAAACTTTAAGAGCTAGCGCTACAGAGATCATTTAAGCATCTATTGAGATGCACCCCGGTCAGCTTGGCTTTCTGAACCCTGATGATCTGCATATCCCAGCTCATGCTGAACATACCAAGGGAACAATATTTGTTTTTGTTAAATTAAGCAACTAATTTTTTCTTTATTGTTTGCACCATTTATCCTTTCTATGCCTTCTTCCACCTCCATCTCCCCTGCAATCACCACAATGTTGTTATGCTACTGAGATTTGGTGGGAGTGTTTGTTACATAGCATAATCCTGCCTGCCTGACTAATACACAGACTTAGAAACTAAGCCCATGACTTGCTAAATCTTTATTCATTCAATAGAGGCTTACCAAGCCCTAACTCTGTACCAAACATCTTGCTAGATCCTTGAGGCAGCTCCTAGGACAGTAACAGGCACCCCACATTTGTTCAACAAATAATGTTGGATAATCACAATAATGACTATTATCAGCATAAAGCTTGGTATATAGTATGAGCTCAATAAATGATATATGCAGTGAATTCCTTCAACAACCGTGAGAGGTGAATACTACCACTATGTTTATTTTTACATATGAGAAACATAGGGTTTAACGAGGTTAAGTCACTCACTACAAATCATATAACCAATGAGGGGCAAACCTAGCTTTTCAGCCCAGGCTGTCTCTGAATCCAGTTTGTGCATCAGGCTGTTGCTACACAAGTGAATGAATAAATGAGAATAAACATGAACTCTGTGTGTCTGAAGGTTTTGCAATATAGTGAGGACGCTGATGTGTGCAAACAATTCCAAGTCCAAGTCATCTGAGCCTGGTGGGACTGGGAAAGTGTTATAGACAAGTGGCATTTGAGCTGGGTATTAGAGGACACCTACAGACAAGCTGGCAGACAAGGAGAGGGCACTCCTGGCAAAGAGAATTATGGACATGACAGCCAGTGCCTCCAGCAGGAAACGGGCCACATTATAGGACAGAGAAACCCTCTGTCATTCTCTACTCCCTGTACGGCCTGAGAAAGCCCTCGACTGCAACAAAGTAGGCCGGAGAGGGAGGAGGCGCGCGTCCTGCTGGCTGCCTGCCTTTCCAGCTTAACCCCCAGGCTACGAACATTTCTTGAGTCTCTGCCCCAAGCCCGGCCCTGTGCTGGCACTGGGGCTGTCGCTGTGAGTAGTTGGGCTTTGCAGGCCTGAACTGTAGGCTTCCCAGGCCAGTCTGCTTCAAGGATAAGCTGCAGAGGCCAGGCCAGGCTCAAGAAGAAATCCTAGCTGGATGAATGGCCTGGGGAGGGTTTCAAACAAGTGGCCAAATCCCAGCCTGTCTCGGCCAACCGTGTCAAGTAGCTCACCTGGACCTTGGAGCGTCCAAGCTCTAGATGCTGGGCCAGCAGGTGCTTTATCCAAAGACACCCGCAGTGCCTGTCTTTCCTGGCCTCTGGGTGCTTTGGTCATGGTTGCCCTAACATGGGGGTTTTCTAAAACTCCCGGCAGCATAACACCGGAGCAGCGGTATTCGACAGCTAGCTGCATGGGCTTCAGAGGCTGGCAAGCGGATCAAGTGTCCAGAAGCTTGGCTCTGCTTCAGAGGCCACTAAATTCCTGCCAGAATTAAGGAGAAAGGTTCCTCACAATCCTCTGCTCTAGGGTGCGTAAGGCGGGATTAGGCCCATCACACGCGGCCTGTCCTGCCGTCATCCACGCTCCCCCAGAGTCGAGCTGGATCCAGGGCGCTCAGCCTGGCTGCAGACGGTGGGCCAGGTGGCTGCAAACCTGCTGCGGCACCAAAAGGTCAACGTTTCCTACCTCACACCGGCTGGGCTCACCCCTCAGAGACAGACCAATTCACCAAAAATCATTTAGTCCGGAGATAACTTGCAAAATAATCTATTTTCCAAAAGACTAATGGACAGTGAGAAAAATTCACCTGATGAGGATTTTTTCTGGATGCCCCTCCCGTTCGGTCTGCCCCTGCCCTTCAAATATTTGCCTTAAAATTTTTATCTAAATGATGCATCAGCAAATTAGACACTTGGTGGACTGGCCCTTTGGTGGCAGCTCACTGATACCTGCCAAGTGGGCCTATGACAGCCCCGCACCTGGTGATACAAAGGCTCTAGACAGCTCCTCCCGCCTCGGGCAGAGTCTTAGAGCACCTTTCGGAAAAGTCTCCGTCATCTTGATCCTCTGAGCCAGGGGTCTGTGTGTATGAACACGGAGAGCTGTGACCCCCATGTGGATGCGTGGACCATGCCCAGAGCGGCCAGGAGGCCTCAGGGTTGAAAACTTGCCCGCTGTTTGTTTGCTTCCACGAGGCTCTCTCTGACCTCGCAGGAAGGCCGTCATGAAAGCGCAGACTCTTGGCAGGTGCGAACCTTACAAGCGACACGCTTTCAAAACACCTCGTGTGAATCAGTTATTGCCGTAAAATGGAAATTGCAGTCACAAATTGCATACCTATTACAACAGTGCCTGACATCCGAGGCGACGTTGACACTTCATAATGGGTAGCCTGAGAGGTAGAATGTTACACATGGAGCGTAAAGTAATCATTTTTCAATTTGCAATAATATAATCTATTTTTGACACCGCAGAATCCTACATCAAAGCAGGAAAGACTCTCAAGGCCCTTATCCAAGCCCCCATTTTACAGGTGAGAAGGCTGAGGCTCTCCAGGGTCCGGCATCTGCCCAGGTCACTCGGACAGAGCCTGGCAGAGCCGCAGTCTCGACAGAGCCCACCAGGCGCAGGCTCCGTGGCTCTGTCCTCTGTCTTTACCAAGTCTCTGCAGGAAGGCTGTCTACTTGAGTCCATCCACAGTGGGACCCAGGGACACTCCAGAAGGACGAGGCAGGAGACACATGACCCCTGCTGACAGAAGCCCATATCTGAGCACAGTCAAGATACAGGCTTGACCCTTGCCTCCCTGACCTTGGGCAAGTCACTAACCTCATTGAGTGTCAGTCCCTATCTGCAGGGTGAAGCTCCTGTCACCTCTGAGACATCCTGGGCATGATGACTGGCCTGTGGAAAGCCACGTTCATGCCACTTTCTAGCAGGCTCTAGAGAAAGGCCAACATTGCAGATAGATGGCAAACGTCATCACAGTTCAGGGTCAAACCAATGGGCCCATGGTGCTCTGTGGCTGCACCCCCTTAGCATGTCTCCCCAGAACCTGTGCAGCTCTGCCCCTGGGCCAATATAATTACCCTATCCCCTAATTTAGAGCTACTCCCACTTTCAAAGGACTCCTGGTTCTGGAATTTGGACTTCTAAGCAATTTAGCTGCCCACTCGCACCTCTGTCACCCAGGATGGAAGCTGCCAGAAGGGCTGGGATGTTGGGCCCTTCGTTGCACAGATATTTACAAAGAGCCTACCTTACACCAGACTCTGAACTATGCACTGACAACGCCGTAAATAAACAAGGAACAAATGAACGAACTCCTGCTTTAACAGAGGGAGACTTACAATTAAAAGTAGAAAAGAAAACCAAGGTAAGGTCAGAAAGCCACAGGCACTGTGGAGGAAATACAAGTGGCTGGCACACTGACTGAGGAGGTGGCTTGCGATCAGGGTCGCCCTCGGGCAGTAGGCACAGACGCAGCTGTTGTGCACCGCCAGCATCTGCTTGGACTAACCAGTGATTGTGCCCCCCCCCCCCCCGTTGTTAGACGTGTGTAACATCACCACTGGCCTGAGGTCGTCAAGGAAGGCGACTCTGAGAGCTTAGCATTGACCCAGATCTGAACGATCAGAAGTCGGCCACTAGTAGATATGATGGAAGCATCCTCCAGGAGACAGGACCATGGCGTGCGGAAGGGCTATGGCAGGAAGAAGCTCGGAGTAAGAGAAAGCCCGTTGGAAGGCCACCAGGGCGTCCAGCACGCGGCAATCACTCAGGCCAGCGAGTGGGGAGGAGTCGTATGTGGAACTTGGGAGTTATTCTAACTGTGGAGAGGAACATGGAAGACTTGTAGGCAGGGGAGTGACAGGTTGGATTTTCATTTTTAAGACTACCCTGGCTGCCCTGACCAGGTGGCTCAGCGACTGGAGCGCCGTCCCGTCCACCAAAAGGATGCGGGTTTGATCCCCAGTCAGCGCGCATCCGGGAGGCAACTGATCAATGTTTCTCTCTCACATCGATGTTTCTCTCTCTCTCCCTTCTTCTCTCTAAAATCAATAAAAACATATCCTTCGGTGAGGATTTTTTTTTAAAGACCCACCTGGCTGCTTCTGTAGAGGCAACCGTGACTGCTCAGGGCCTAGACCCCTGCCTGCCACACAGCTGGTCCTGAGAAGCCTTCCGCCAACTCGCCGAGCCCGCGCCCACGCCCGCGCGGGCGCTGAGGGCCACCCCGATCCGGCCGAGCTTTCCTCCACACGCTCCCCCACGGCCGCTGCGGAGCGCCGCTGAGATGTCCGCAGGCTGTGGCTTCGGGCGGCGCCGGAGCAGTCACAGCGAGCCCCGGCTCGGACGGTGGTCCCTGCAGCGGGCTCAGGGCCTCCACACCCACGGTCCCCACAAACACCTTGCGCTGCTCCTGGGCACAAAGGGGCATCTCTTATCTTTCTCACACACCGTAGCCGTGCGGAGGAGCTCGCTCTGCTCTGATGGGAGGATGAGACTGCCGCTCAGGAAAAGGCCAGCTGGCATTGCTGTTAGCCCCTCGGATTTTGCAGCCGAGGGTTTGTATGTGATTTTCTCATCTTGCAGATGGAATCGGTGCTTGTCAATGGTGTTTGTCTTCCATTGCTTCTCTAAAGTAACTTTGCTTCTCTCCCCATGCCCCCCCATCTCTTCTCACCAGCCGTGCATTCCACAGGGACTGTCTCAGGGGGAGGCAGGGCGTGCTGGAAGTCCCCACTGAGGTCAGAAAGAGCCAGCACCCTCCCTGATGACGTTGCTGGGTGCCCAACCAACATGCCCTCCCCTCTCCCCTTCCTGGTGGAACCCAGGTTTGGGCCCAGGGCACGCAGCCCAGTGCTTCACAGGAAAACCACCCACCAGGCGAGCCCGATCACTCTGAGAGTTACCCCCACCCCTCACACTGACTGGCTCAGGAATGGTCATGCAGCCAAATCTGAGCCAATGAACACAAGGAGAAGATTGGGGAAAACCTTTATTTAATCAGCAAATATTGTGTGCCTACTATGTTCCAGGCACTGCCATACATGCAGGGAATACAGACTGGTGAATTTTTTTTTAAATATGTCTTTATTGATCTCAGAGAGAAGAACAGAGAAAGAGAGAGAAACATCAGTGATGAGAGAGTCATTGATCGGCTGCCTCCTGCTGGGGATCGAGCCTGCAACCCGGCATGTGCCCTGACCGGGAATCGAACTACGCTCTCCTGGATCCTAGGTCAACGCTCAACCACTGAGCCATGCGGGCGGGACAGGACACGTGAAATTTTCAAAAAAGAAATCAGTGCCTTTGTGAGGAGAAACAGACAATAAACAAAATTAATCATTATATCTATCTCAAATGTCTGAGGGAAGCAAAGCCAGGATGAAGAGCGGAAGTGCGCAGGGCCATTTAAATGCACAGAAGGCCACTGGGAGGAGGGCGGTTAGTTCTGATGAAGTCTGTGGGGCGAGCTCTCCGGGCAGGGGGTCCTGGAGCGGGAATGGGGTTGGTGTGGAAGGAGCAGCAAGGAGGCCAGTGGGGCTGGAGCAGATGGACAAAGGGGCCAGAGCAGGAGAGGGGGCACAGAGGCGGGCTGGGCAGCTCCTGCCGGGCTCGGTAGGTCCAGGAAGGACTCCGGCTTCTACACAAAGTGACCCCGGGGAGACGGGAGGGTTCTGAGCAGAAGGGTGTCATGATGTGACATGTTTTGGCAGGATCACTTTGGTTGCTGTTTGAGGGACAGACAGAAAGAAAGCAAGGACAAGAGCTGAGAGAACCCTTCCTCCATCTTCTGGAAGAGCTTCGGAAGCTCCCTCTCTCGTCCTTTGGGCCGTTATGATTGGATGCGAAGGTAACTGCCACAGCCTCTCCAAACCCACTTGAGTTTGAAGCTGCTCCATGGAGGAGACACAGGCAAGAGAATTTCCAGGGAATGTCAGCAGGACTGCAGAGCGGGCTCAACAGAGGAGCCATCCTGCCCCCGAACCTGCACAGCTGTGGGTCAGTAAAGAGCCTTGTGGTTTAAACCAGAGATCCGGGTTTTCTTCTTGCACCCCAAATCTCTCTAACTAATTCACCTTCCAACCTGCTATCTGTCAATTAGCAGCATTAAGACAATGGGGCTACGTTGGGAAAATATAACACCAGCATTAAGATAAATATAACAACTCCTTGAAATGAGGTCTTCTCCTGGCAAACAGGCTTAACGGCAGAAATTTTTAAAAATTAACATCAGTGCTCCGAAGCATTGGAGTTTATCTGGATTCTAAAACAATAGAGACAACATCTCCTCTTGCACAGAGCACAAAGGCTCCATGAAAGAACCTCATGCTATTCAGTCAGCGACATCATCACTGTCGTCATGGTCATCACCACCCCTGACATTCAGGTGCAGTGCCACACACTGGGCGTGTAGCATCTCACTCAACCTCACGCCCGTTCTATGATGTAGCTGTTGCCATTACAAATAATGCGCCTAAAGTCACACACATATTTTGGGAAAGTGATGAAGCTAGGACTAAGACTCAATCTATCTAATTCCACAACCAAGATTCTTTTTGTTGTTGTTAATCTTCACTCAAGGACATAGTTTTTCCATTGACTTTTAGAAAGACGGGAGGGAGGGAGGGAGGGAGGGAGGGAGGGAGGGAGGGAGGGAGGGAGGGAGGGAGGGAGGGAGAGAAAGAGGCAGAGAGAGAGAGACATCGATGTGAGAAAAACACATTGATTGGCTGCCTCCCGCATGCACCCCAACTGGTGCCGGGGATCAAACCTGCAACCGAGGTACATGCCCTTGAATCAAACCCATGACCCTTCGGTGCTCGGGCCGATGCGCTGACACTGAGCCACACTGGCCAGGGCCGGAACAAAGATTCCTAACCATGGAGTCCTACAGCCTTTTAATCAGTAAGTGATGGTTTTGGCTCATAAGCCCAGGCCAAACTAAGAGCTACAATGTCTGCCTCCCCAGGAAGTGGGGGCGGTTCTGCTGGAGGCTCGTCTCGGGTCCTTCAGCCGCAGCACCCTTACATTTCAACAAAAGCATCAGAATATCTGGGAACAGACAGCTGACTCGCTGCACACAACCTCGAGCTTACTGACGTCTGTTGGAGGTGAAAGACGGGTCCATGTCAGCTGAACAGACAGAAGATGGAAGACTTATCTGCTTATTTTGATAAATGTAAATGAATTCTATTACTTGTCAAAATGTTATCAAGACCACGATGAAATGAGCTCCTTTTTTTTCTTTTCAGGGTGAAGGGAGTGAAGGGGGAGAGAAATGAATGCTCAAGACAGATTGCTTTGATTTGAAATAAAAACAAACAACTTTAGAAAAAAGAAGGGCTTTCATTATTTGGGAGACCTTGGCATTTTTGCAGATACATTCATGAATTAATCATTAAAATCCTGAAATGTGGAATAAATCATGTGGCTTCAATGCCAGCCCACAGTAAAGGGGCCTCGGACGGTTATGAAGACAGTGCTCTAAGCTGCTGCTCCCAGAATGACTTTCCTCGAGGAACCAAGTGGCTGCTACGTGTGTGTGTGTGCGTGTGTGTGTGTGAGGCAGCCCCGCATCCCAAGCTGGAACTGTGTGCAAGCCAGCCAGCTCCAACCGTGTCACCATGTATTAATGCTGTTTAATATCTGCTAATGGAGTGGCTCTGCCAGCCATCGACAGGAAGATCAAAAGAGGGCTGCGCAGCTTTTAAATTATTAGCACTAATTAGGCAAACCAAAGAGGAGGAGGGCAGGGAGACCACAGACTGCATTAGAAGGAAAGCAAGAGGATCACTACCTACCTCGGACTGTCAGGATCGAGGCACCAAACAGCCAATTAGTGCCAAAGACCCTTCTGAGCAGCGAGAGGATGCACTTGCCCGCCCCGTAGAAGCAGGATGGCTTCATCACAGTGACTCCTTAATTAAAATGTAAAGGTTGCTGATTGTTGCATAATTAAATAAAGTGGCAGGCAGTCGGAGCCCACCATCCAGGAGTTCCCAGGCCCCGGTACTAAGGCCACCTCATGGCCCCCTCGTGGCCCCCAGCGAGGCTGGCCTGGCGCTGTCCGTGGTCCTGACGAACATCTGACCTCTGGAGGCCTGTTAGAGCCAAAGGACTTCAAAGGGGCTTTTCTCCTACCCACCCGCTACCCCATCCCAGTCCTGAGAACCACTCCGGTTTCCTTCAAACCCATTTTCAAACTAATTACTCAGGAAAGAGGAGACGGGAGGTGGGAATGGAAAGCCACCAAGCCTAGTTACCTCCCAGCCACTGCAGCCCTAACAGCTACAGGCGTGAGGCTGTCTGCTGTTGACGTAACCTTTATTCCTCTTTTTTTTATTGCTGACAGTATTACAGATGTCTCCCATTTTCTCCCTTTGTGCCCCCCTCCACCCAACCCCCACCCCACCCCAAGCCTTCCTCGTGTATTGTCTGTGTCCATCTGGGAGTGGGGGGAGGACAGGAAGAGATTAACCAAAAGATATATATATATATGCATATATGCATAGCCTCTTTTTTTTTCACCTGCCAGGGAGAAATGCTATTTCCTTAAGAGCTTGACTGGCAGCTAATCTCAGGTCTGACACGGAACCTAGGGATGCTGAGCACAATGCCATATCTACTCAACAGACTGGCAGGTGTGCGAGGGTGGTAGAGTGGTAGGGTGGTGGGGTGGTGGGGTGTTAGGGTGGTGGGATGGTAGGGTGGTAGTGTGGTAGGGTGTTAGGGTGGTAGAGTGGTAGGGTGGTGGGGTGGTAGAGTGGTAGGGTGGTCGGATGGTGGGGTGGTAGAGTGGTAGGGTGGTAGAGTGGTAGAGTGGTAGTGTGGTAGGGTGGTAGGGTGGTAGACAGTTAAGTAGCCAGAGGGCCATCCTGATCAACCGGGATGCTCTGAAGGCACAGGACTGTTTCAGAATCAGGCAGATATGGAATTAAATCCAGACCCACCTCTTTCTAAGTATGTGACTTTGAACCAGGTATTTCAGTGAGCCTCAGTCCCATCATCTGTGAAATAGAAGAGTAATGGTTACTTTATGTGGTGTCCCTGAAGGTTACGCCATGTAAAAGATGCTACATTCTTAGCATGGTGCCCAGCACGTGGTAAGCCCTCAATAGATGGGCACTGTTGACAGTTACCATGCTTACCACTATTGCCGTACTGTTGTTCCTTCAGTTTCTTCTGTCTGTCCAGGGTGCCTCCTGTTCATTTCCCACCTAATCCAAGTCCCATCTTCTCCATGAAGTCTTTCCCTTTTAAAAAAAATAAAATGTTTTTATTGATTTTAGAGAGAGAGGAAGGGAGAGGGGGAGAGAGAGAGATAGAAACATCAATGAGAGAGAAACACTGATCTACTGCCTCCTGCAGGTCCCCTACCGGAGATCGAGCCCACTACCCGGGCTTGTGCCCTGACCGGGAATCAAACCAGCAACCTCTTGTGCATGAGGCAACACTCAATCCACTGAGCCACACTGGCCAGGCAAGTCTTTCCCTTTATATAGTTCCCAAAGGCTTGCTTAAAATCTGCTACCAATTGAGCGCTTTATTAAAGTTTTCCCCCTGTGGATGTAAGCTCCATGAGGCTCAGGGTACTGTTTAGCTCGTTTATTTGCTGTATCCCAGAGCCCAGCATGGTGTCTGGCATGTATCAGGTGCTCACTACTATTGTTCTTGGAAGAACAGTCAATGATTATGAGATACACTCATGTCAAGAGCCTGATGAATGCCCTTTATAGACACAATCGTATGGCTCTGAGGTTAGTCTCTAATTTTCCATGTCAGTTAGTCCTGCCTTCCTTTGGAAACTGAATTCACAGGTAGTCAGAATGGCCTTTTTAAAATGTAAATTGGTAAGGATCCAATTTACATTTTAAATATATCTTTATTGATTTCAGAGAGAGGAAAGGAGAGGGAGAGAGAGAGATAGAAACATCCATGATGAGAGAGTCATTGATCGGCTGCCTCCTGCACGCCCCCCATTGGGGATCGAGCCCACAACCCCGGCATGTGCCCTGACCGGGAATCGAACCCTTATTGCCTGGATCCTAGGTCGATGCTCAACCGCTGAGCCATGCCCTGCTGGGCTAAATTGGATCCTTTTATTCCTTTGCTTGACCCCCTCCAGTGACTTCTCATCACCCTTAAGATAAAACCCAAACCTCTCGCTGCGGCCTCTAAGGCCCTGCAAGTCCTGGCCCTAGCCTCTTGGTCTTTTCATTCCACGTTCCTTCTTCACCAGTTCCCTAGCCCCACAGCCTTCTTTCTGTTCCTTTAATACACCAGGACTGTTCCCGTCTCACAGACTTTGCACTAATCTTCCCCTATTCTTAAGATACTTCCCACAAGGATATTCTCAAAGCTGCCCCCCAAAGCGCAGGACTCCGCTCCAATGCTGCCCTTTCAGGGAGGCCTTCCCTGGGAGTGCTCTGCCTACTAACTCTCCTCTATTGTCACTCACTGTCCTGGGCTGGGTTCCCCATGAAGCAGACTGAGTGGGGGCCTGTCCGCAGAGTTTATAGGGGCCACTCAGGACCAGCACCTGTAGGGGGTGAAGGAGGCAGAACTGAGCAGAGGAAGAAGCTAAGCTGAGATACAATCCAACAAGCCCTCAACTGACCCCACAGGAGCCCTGGAGCTGGGGTGGCCCCACAGAGTGTCCCACCCTGAGCCAAGGCAGCTGGGCTTTGAGCCTTGGCACTGCTGGTCACTGGATGCACAAGGTCACCCCTGTGAAGGAGACGTGACCTTGGGGAAGGCAGCTCTCTCATGGAGGGCAGTTCCCAGAGAGAGATTCGGCTGAGAGCTGTCAGCCACCCACACCCCCAGCAAGGGGAAAAAGGAGTGCCCGTGTCCTAACGGGGCTGCCCTTCTTTCCTCCCCATTCTGAATTCCCTCCGCCTCATAACAAGCATGCCAGTCTTCATGGCTTCTCCGGAGAGGGACTGAGCCATGGTCACCATGCCCTTGCCGGGCCATAGCTGCTGCATTCACCCATTTACTGACAGAATTGGACAAGAAATGCTCCCCTGGATCACCTGGGTGACAAGCATAGTCTTCCCTGCCTGCATTGTCCAACAGCTGCTGGCCTCCTACTGATGACCAGAATTAATTACCAGGAGCCTGCAGGAGCCAGGAGGCAGCCAGAGTCTGAGGTGTCTGTGACTGTTGCTGTGGCCCCTGATGGCAGAACACTCTGCCCTGGGGGCCAAGACAGGCCGCAGGGCCCAGAGTTGCTGAACGAGCACCCCGAAGGGAGAGATCCAGCTAGACCCCCACACAACATGTCACACAAACCCTGCTTCGCCCTCCCACCCAGCACACCCCTCATGTTCTACAATTACCTTGTGATATTTTTTTGTTACTTCTCACCAGAGGATATTTTTTCCATTGATTTTTAGAGAGAGTGAAAGGGAGGAAGGGGGGAGAGAGATGAGAGACACACATCCATTGGTTGCCTCCCACATGCGCCCCGACCGGGCCGGGGATCAGACTTGCAACCCAGCTATAGGCCTTTGGTCAGGAATCAGACCCACAACACGTCAGTGCCAGGGCCAATGCTCTACCACTGAGCCACACCAGCCGGGGCTATCTTGTGACTTTGCCTTGTGTGTTGTCTGTCTGTGGCCCCCGCAGGGCATGTTCAAGGCCGCATCTCAGTGCCTGCCTCACAGTGGACACTCGTGGTGCTGAGTGAGTGCACGGCCGAGTGGTTGAGCTGAAGGCACCCTGGTAAAGTCCCGGGGGCAGGCTCTGTTCCCTGCATTCACAGCACCGGGCAGTGACTCGGAGACCTCTGGGTTTACCGGCCCAGCCCCTGTCATGGGTCGCCCCCTAATACAGTGTGAGACGCCCCTACTACAATCGCAGGCTGTCTTCAGAGCGTTTCCTCCTCGCTGGTCTGTGAAGGCAGTGAGCAGAGCCTGGCTCCCTGGGGCTCGCAGTAGCTCTAAAGAAAACCAATCTCCCTGTCCCTGGAAAACCCTAGGAGGTGTCCACTGTACCAGACTCCAGGCGGCAGCCGCCGGGCTGTGTTCGCTGAGACCTTTCATGTTTAGATTTCTGACTGGAGGGGCCTGTGGAAGTGATTGTTGAGGAATCCGCAGGACCAGCGTCCCCCCTCCCTCCCACAGACACACAGACACGGCTTCTCCTCGCCTTGGGCGGACTGTCTGCTCTCATTGGACGACCTTCAGGACCTAAGGAGATGTCTCTGTGTGGACTCTAGGGGGCTGCTTCCAGCATCCAGACGGAGCTGAAGGCCTGCTGTGGGCTGCTTTAAAATCTTTCCATTCAGGGCTTCACGTGCTCTTCTAGTTTGACTGCTGGAGAGGAAATTCTTTTCTTTAAGGAGAGAGCCAGCGAGGAAGAGAGAGTGGGGGAAGGTTGCTCCTTACAACTCTGCCTGCCCGGAGGACAGGAGTCATGACACTCTTCCCGGGAGGTTCCAGAGGCTCTGCGCTCGGCCAGGGAGGCAGCTCTAACTCGCTGGTGTAACCGCCTCACTAGGTCAAGGTCATGGCCTAGAAGATCCGTGTGTGCTGTTTCCTCTTCTGGGATGTCCTTCCCCTTGAACCCTTCATAGCTCGCCCTAAACATCACTTCCTCTGGGCAGGCAGGTCAGCAGGGTAGGGATGGCCCTTCCCGAGAAGTCACTGAGCTGTGGGGTCACAGGCAGACGAAGGCACCATCTCACAGTGCACCTGACAGGAACAGCCACAGCTGAGGTGCACAGCCCTCCTCGGGGGGACTCGGGCTGGCTCGGGCTCCCCTGAGTGCCTCCTCACTGTGCACCTCCAGACCCCAGACCTACAGAAACTGTGACCACTAATGCTTAGCAAGACCTGGGTTCAAAGAGATGCTGCTCCAGGGCTTTATGTGCAGTTAATCCTCACAGCCATCCTACGTGGTGTCACCCCATTTACAGACTGAGAAACAGAAGAACATGGTAGCCAATTAACTTGCCCAAGACCCCAGAGCAAGTAAGAAGCAGAGCTTGGACTTGAACTCCATCGATCCAGCTCTAGCACCTGTGTTCACATCTCTCCATGCACCAGGTTGGACAATGGTCTTTTATGATGAAAACAGATTTTGTTTTCGGTGAGAATCAAACAGCACCAGGTGTGGCTCGGCGGTTGAGCATCGACCTAGGATCCAGAAGATTGCAGTTCGATTCCCGGTCAGGGCACATGCCCAGGTTGTGGGCTCCATCCCCAGTCGGGAGTGTGCAGGAGGCAGCTGATCAATGACTCATCATTGATATTTCTATCTCTCTCTCCCTCTCCCTTCCTCTCTCTGAAATCAATAAAGACATATTTTGGAAAAAAAAGATAGATGATAGGTAGGTATATACATATATACATACATACGTATAGACAGACATGTAGATAGGTGACAGATAAATGGACATCAGTCTGGTGAGCACAGAAAGGCCCAGGTCAGATATCATAGGTGTGGTTGAGCCCAGGTGCCATAGGCTCTGTGGAAACTGGGTGCCATGTGGGCGTCGTCAATGGGTAATACAAAGACAGCTTGAGTTCCAGGCTGGAGCCCCTCTCGAAATGCTGCCAAATACTCATCGCACCCACTGGCAAGATGCTATTGCACTCGGAGGCGGCTGTGCTAACTCGGGACACCTCTGACCGGGGAAGCCTGCAGTCCAGGGTCTACAAGGAGGCTGCCTCCTGAAGAAGCCCTCCCTGGGGCGTGCAAGTCTCGGTCTGTTTGTTAAAATGGGGACGTCATCAGTTTGTGCTTTGTTCCCGAAGTTCTGTCCAGATGCAGTCACACTGGAGCAAAACACGGCCAGGTCTCCACTCGCTCCCTTTGAAGCCAGGTCTTAGGAAATGTGCGTGTGCCCTTCAGATGGTGGCCCGCGGCTTGCCGGTGGCTGTCGGGCAGCCCCTGGCTATTGCAGCTTGGGGCCCTGTCCCTGGTCCCAGGTCCTCCTACCTCTCCTGGGTCCCCCATTTCACCTCCGGCGTCCTCTCCCTGGGAGCTTGTCAGCAGCTGGCACGGTCACTGGGCGAGCCCCGCACTTCATTTTTCAGTCTGTTAAGTTTAATGCCCCCGGGCTTGGTGAAGGCGAAGGCGAGGGCACGCCTCTCCTGCGGCTGTCCGGCTGTCTGGCTATCCGGCTGTCGGGCTGTCTGGCTGTCCAGTGGTTTTAGTCTCTTGGAGGCTTCCCTCAGCCGCACGTACAGCTCACGCCGATGCCTGGCCCAGTCGTCATTGGCTCCCCGGGTGCCCGTCGGGCCTGGACACCAGCTCCCGCGATCCACACAGGGATCAAGAGATGAAGGTGGCGTCCCCGACACCTCCCCACAGTTCACCCACTGTCAGGTCCTACTGGTTTTCCTCCAAAATACATTTCACCTCTACGCATGTGCCGCCACGAGCAGCTCCCTCCCCCGGCCAGCGGCCAGCTCTTCCCTGGCTCCTGCCAGCCCAGCCCACCACCCGCAACCAGAGGCGCTTTCTCAGCTCTAAACTGGATCCTGTAACGTCCACCCCGACTCGGCCCGTCCGTGCTTCCCCCCTTGGGATGAAGTCCCGGTTCCCACCGTGGTTGGCCCCGTGTGCCAGCCCTGCGTGCCTCTGACTGCCACTGCTGCCAGGAGCCCTGTGTGGGTGGCAGTCCGCGTGCCCTCTGCTGGGGCTCTCCCGCAGGCGGGCCCCAAAACGAGGATTTGGGTTCAAACGGGTAATTTGAGAGGATCCCAGGAAGCAGTGAGGGCGGAGAAAATGTACATTAATAAATGGATCAGCCAGCTCTGCTCTGCTCTGCTGGGGGCCCTCTGGGTGGCCTGCCTCAGAGCCTCCCCAGCAGCGAGAGAGAAAGCTGGGGACTTTGTCCACCACGTCCCCTCCCTCACTGCTCAGCATCACTCTGGGGACAAAACTGCTAGCACCTGGCAGGGTGCCCACCGGGTTGGAGGACATCCGTAGGCAGGAAGCCCAGGGAGCTGCCCTGCGGCCTGGACAGACCGGGGGGACATGGCTGGAACACCGTCACATCGGGCACTGTGGGACTTAGCGTTTGGTCCCCTGCCCACCTACCATCCTCAAAATGTGACCAGTCCCTGGAGAGATGAGGGGCTTGGGCAAGAGCGTCAATCAGCGCATCACTCGGGGTGCTGCTCCGTGCCACTGACGCTCTTCTCGCAGGGGGACTTTCCCAGGAGGCCCCTGTGCACTGCTGTGCCCCCCAGTGCGAGCTCCGCGCCATGGCACAGCCTGGCATCATCACCTGGGCTCCAAACGCCTGTAATGTCATCCTGTCCACCAGGACACGCTGGGCTTATTCCTAGCACATAGTCTGTGCCTTGCTGTCCCCTTCCTACAGTCATCCTGCCCTGGTTCCTTCCCAGAGTTACACGGTCCCACCTCAGGGAGGCCTCCCTGGCACCCTTCATAAAACACCCACCCTGCCACCCATTGCCCTTTCCACCCTGCCCTGTTTGTTCTTTCAAGGTGCTAATCACGTCTACATATTCGACATGCTTGTTGGCTGGGATGTTGTCCAGCTCCCCACGTGAACACATGTTTCTCGAGGGCAGGAAACTGGCCAGCACCAGGCACAGAGCTGCTGCTCAGCAAACACTGAGGGAGGGAAGGAGGGAGGGAAAAGGGAGGGAAGGGAGGAAGGAAGGAAGGAAGGAAGGAAGGAGGGAGGGAGGGAGGGAGGGAGGGAGGGAGGGAGGGAGGGAGGGAGGGAGGAAGGGGAGAGAGAGAGGAAGGAAGGAAGGAAGGAAGGAGGGAGGGAGGGAGGGAGGGAGGGAGGGAGGGAGGGAGGGAGGGAGGGAGGGAGGAAGGGGAGAGAGAGAGGAAGGAAGGAAGGAAGGAAGGAGGGAGGGAGGGAGGGAGGGAGGGAGGGAGGGAGGGAGGGAGGAAGGGGAGAGAGAGAGGAAGGAAGGAAGGAAGAAAGGAAGGAAGGAAGGAGGGAGGGAGGGAGGGAGGGATGGAGGGAGGGAGGGAGGGAGGGAGGGAGGGAGGAAGGGGAGAGAGAGAGGAAGGAAGGAAGGAAGGAGGGAGGGAGGGAGGGAGGGAGGGAGGGAGGGAGGGAGGGAGGGAGGAAGGGGAGAGAGAGGAGAAGGAAGGAAGGAAGGAAGGAAGGAAGGAAGGAAGGAAGGAAGGAAGGAAGGAGGGAGGGAGGGAGGGAGGGAGGGAGGGAGGGAGGGAGGGAGGGAGGGAGGGAGGGAGGAAGGGGAGAGAGAGGAGAAGGAAGGAAGGAAGGAAGGAAGGAAGGAAGGAAGGAAGGAAGGAAGGAAGGAAGGAGGGAGGGAGGGAGGGAGGGAGGGAGGGAGGGAGGGAGGGAGGGAGGGAGGGAGGGAGGGAGGGAGGGACTTGCAACTGACGTTCATGCCAACTTCCTTATGGGATGTCCTCCTGTCAGGGGGTCCTTGGTGCCCAGGTGCCCTCTCCTTGGTGTAAGGCAGAGACATTGGCCCCCATGTCCCCCACTGTGCTCCCACAGTAGCCCCCAAATCACAGCTCATCCCTGGGGTGCCTTGTGTGGGTAGCAGTGTCCCAGCAGCCGACCTCCCAAGCCGGAGCCTCTTCTCCATCCCTGAAATTCTGAGGACCAGCTGCTCTGGAACCGTCAGCTGCATGTGAAGAACACAGGCTTGGGAATTAGTCACCCAGAGTGTCACACCCCAGCCCTGCCACTTGCCAGCTGTGTGACCTCTGGTGAAGAAGGAAGGAAGGAAGGAAGGAAGGAAGGAAGGAAGGAAGGAAGGAAGGAAGGAAGGAAGGAAGGAAGGAAGGAAGGAAGGAAGGAAGGAAGGGGCCTCAATTTTCTCACTGGGCCTCAATTTTCCCTGTGGGCCTCAATTTTCTCACTGGGGCTGTTGTAAGGACTAAGGCAGATCACCCGGATAGAGCAGGGCGTCTCCCCCGGGCACTACTCACATTTTAAGCCACATAAGTCTTTGTCGGGGGGGGGCGGGGGGGGCGCTGTCCTGTGCTCTGTAGGATGTTTAGCTGCCTCCCTGGTCTCCACTCACTAGAGGCCAGTAGCAAACTCCACCCCTAACTGCACGTGAAAACCAAAACTCTCCCCCGACATTGTCAAAAGCACCGCCAGTTGATAAACACTGGTACAGAGGCTCTAGCACAGTGACCAGCGAGTCACTAGGCTCTGTACCTCAGTTTCCTTTCCTGTGAAATGGGCATAAGGATGGTGCCTGGTTCACAGGTTGGTGTGAGGAGTAAATGAGGTCCCGTTGGCTGTTATTAAAGTGTCAGGTAGAGTCGTGCCCTAAGGAGCGCCCGTGAGTTTCTTTAGATTTCTATGAAGGAAGTAGTCATGGGAAGTGGGCTGGCGTTACCACATGCACTACTTAACTTAGCTGTGAGAAAAGAGAAATAGTTATAAATTTATATAATCCAGTGGTATTACAGAGGGTTGTGGAATCTTATATCCTGGAGAAGCCCTGGGGCACCCGCGCACAGCCGCAGGGGAGCGGAAGAGACGGCATCGGGCACCCTCCCCGGGCCTGGCGGGTGCAGGGCCTGGGTGTCTGGCCGGCCACTGGCGTCAGAGGAAGGAGCGCGGGGCTGCTGCCCTGAGGTGGGAAAGCATTGACCCAGAAGGACGGCAGTCCTTAGACCCACTCTCCCCGCTAAGCAGAAAAGCAAGAGTTAACAGAGACGGCACCTGCCTGGCAGAGACCAGGGACGGCCCTAAAAAAGCCCCGTGCAATCTTCAGAGCCTGCTCGGACTCCCGGCATGAGGGGGTCCCATCCAGGGCACACCCTGCAGCCCACCGTGGCCTGACGCAGGCTGGTCGTTCAGGGGACAGACTCCCTCTCCTGGGGCTCTTTACTTCCCCAGACCCCGCAGGACCAGCATTCTCTGTCAACGGCCATTTTTATCGCTCAAAGGGGAGCGGGGCCGGCGGTTGCTAGCATGCCTGGCACGTTCCGGTCCCAGTGACCGTCGGTTCACCAGAAGTGGTTCTTCATGTTTAGACTAAGATGCACTGAGTAGCTGTCTCACCGTCCAGACGTACAGCAATGAGATGATCCTCAGAGGAGCACGGCCGTGACCCCGGTACCGTTTGCTTTAGAGTTCAGTGCTCGTCTTTATTTTATGGCCAATGCAGAAATGCCTCAATGAGACACCAATGTGCATTCACATTGGGGGAATTACCCTCCCCAGGATCCAACCGTAGCTGTAAAATGTTAAATAACAAATCACTTAGAAAAGTTGTTTGCTTCTCAGTGAAGATGAGCGGGATAGCGGGGTTCACACAGTAAGTCCGTCAGATGGCGCCTCTCTCTTCCGCAAGCCGCTAACACCCAGGGGCCTCCGTCTCCGCTTGTCTTGGACTCAACCGCGGTTCCCAGTTCTTGGAAAGGAGACCGCAAATGATCAATTACATCTCAGTGCCCAGAGTCAAAGGTTAAACGTATTATTGCTCACCACAGGCCAACCCTAACCTCAGGATTAACATCATAAACTAAAAAGGGAAAATATCCCTAGGCCCAGGAAGGACCAGCGTCAGCCTCCCAAGAATTACAAAAGGGAAATGGGGCCCCCTACTGGTAGGGACCGGAACAGCGGCCTGTCTTGGGCGCAGGGAAAGCAGAGGGTGCACAGGTTCCCACAGGAGCATGTTTCCACCCTGAGCCCCACCCTGAGCCCCAGGCGCTCTGTGAGAAGCAAAGGATTGAATTTTCTTGAGTAGCATTGGAGCTGCATTTGTATTTGCAAAACAGACTGAATGAGAGGAACTGTTTTGGCCCCGGGTGTGAAACCCCAAGGCTGGCTCCTCTGGACATGGGCAGGGAGTGGCACCCCCACACCCTTCCCTTACAAATTGGCTATTCTGACCTCAAAGCCCACCGCTCACTTTCCAGCTTAGAGGTCCCACATGCAGATCCCACTATAATGAGGTGCTTCCTGAGCGATGGAGAGAGGGACACATTACCCCTTCAAGTGGCTCCTTGCAGAAGGAAAATCTTCCCCGCCTGTGTCACACTGTGGTGCATGCAGAGAATGTTAATATGTGTAAGGGAAGCTGGGGATATCTCTGTAGGATTTGACGAAAGCTTCACTTGTTTTCTGTTGTTTTGTTGTTGTTGTTAATGCTCACCCGAAAATGTTTTCTCCATTTCTTTTTTATTTTCTTTTTTAGAGAGTGGGAGGGAGGGAGGGAGGGAGAGAGAGAAGCATTGATGTGAGAGAGACACATCAATTGGTTGCCTCCTGCATGCCCAGGGCCAGGGATCAAACCTGCAACCCAGGTACATGCCCTCGGTTGGGAATGGAGCCTGAGGCCCTTCAGTGCACAGACCGATGCTCTAACCATGGAGAACACCAGCCAGGGCCTTTGTTTTCTTAACATTACGTAATTATAATTTGCAAAATTAAATGCCAAGTTTTCGGGAACAGGTTAATTCTTAAATTTGACAAACCCTCCATTTAAAATATTTTAAATATTTTCATGAAGCAACTTGGGCTTGCTTTGGTCATTATAACTCTTTTGCATTACATTTTATGCACGAAATGGCCACACACACAATTCCCGATAAAAAATTACTAGTGGTCATCTCTTCTAACTCTTGATAGTCACCATTCATGACAAAACTTGTATGTACAAATAGTGATGAAAATTTTAAACTACCTTGATGACAATTCCAAAAGTGCTGAAATTATACTTAAAGAATCTAATGGCTCCTTTGGCTGTTAAAATGTCATATAATGATACAAATACATTTTAATTCAAGCCAATATTTTCCTAGCAAGTATTTCAAAAGTGATGAAACACATTCGCAAAACAAAAATGGCAATTGTCGGGTGTCACGTGTAGCTAGCTGGGACACCACTGAGACCGAGCTCATCTGCCACAAATGAACAGAAATACCCAAGATGAGGGATATGTCTATACTGGGGCTTCCACCTGGAGCACCCCTTCCTAAACTCCTCAGTGCCACCCTGTCCTCTTATAATGAAAGCCAAACTCTCCCTGCCCGGCACACAGGGCCCTCCACTGTAGGCCCACCGCTGACGTCATCACCGGTCCCCTCCATGCTCCATCCACGCCCACTGACTTTGACCCTCTATAGGGCACCAACCTCTTCCCTGCCCCAGGGCCTTCGCATGCCTATTTGTCAGCTCTGCCTGGAACCTTCTTCCTCTCGGTTTTCACCTCACTAACCCCCTACCGTGCATCCATTGCTCAGAATGCCTTCTCTGGCTCCTAATCAAAATGAAATCTCCATGTCCTTCACGTTTTGCATGCTTTTTCATTTGTAAAAATGGGAGTAAAAATAAGGCTTGTTTTGAGGAGTAAATGACATATAATGCACGTGAGCACCTGAAACCCTGCCTGGCTTGTAATGAATGTTCGATGAATCATAATTTTACCTTTGCCTTTTCTTTTGTGGCCCCTGTCAGAAGTATTAGTAAATATTTATTTATGTGCGTTTGTTTTCTACTAGACTATAAACTCCTGAAATCCAGAGAACAGGTTTGTTCTTTCTTTCTTTCTTACTTTTTTGGGGGGAGAGTAGAGGTCTGCTACTGAAGACCCGAGGCCTGCTACCAATTATATTTTCAGGATGACTAAGTGAATAGATGAATTCATTTGTTGAGAGTAAATGAATTCATCCAATGAGAATGCACTTGGCCATGGAAATTCTATGCAGGAGAGAATCCATGTACCAGTAATTGGAGGGTGAATCTGAAAAAGCTTAAACTGCTAATGTAAAAATAGATTTGGCCTATTTCCTCCTGCTGCTCACCCGCCGCCCTAGGCCCCGCTGCCTTTCTGCCTTCCCTTACTTGTCTTCAGCCCTCCCTGTTCCTGCACCTGTCCCTCTGGAGTCTATGTTTCTCTAGTCCCATGTATGACATCTGGAGCATAGTGAGTGTTCAACAAATATTAGTTTAATAAATGCCAGATGGATGGATGGATGGATGGATGGATGGATGGATGGATGGATGGATGGATGGATGGGAGGGTGGGTGGATGGATGGATGGATGGATGGATGGATGGATGGATGGATGGACGGGCGGACAGACAGACGGGTGGATGGATGGGAGAGCGGATGGATGGATGTGGGTGAGTGCTGGGTCAGTCAGTCAGTCGGGTGGATGAGAGGGTGGATAGAAGTGGTACCACCCCCTTAGGATGGCGGACTTTTTTTGTGATTTCAGTGATTCCTCTCACCCCAAGTCTCCACCCTGATGTTTCAATAATCCAGAGGAAACAGAAGTAGACACCCCCCTTGTGTTTAACATAAAACCCACACACGACTGGGGTCTGAGGGGCTGTGCCGCGGGCTCCGTCCCTGTGCCCCGTCCCCGTGGCTGCCCCCAGTGGGACTGCTGCGTCCTTCACAGGCAGGCGCAGGCCCCTCGCTCCGACAGCAAGCACGCCCCGCAGAGCTTTCTGTAACCGCGCCTTTCTAAAGGCTAAGGGCTTGGAGCAATTTCCAAAGGTCTCTTCCTCAAAGGAGCCCTCAGACAATATTTAATTGAACCACTTTTTTTTTTAAATCCTCATTGGAAGATTTTTTTTCCATTGCTTTTCAGAGAGAGTGAGAGGGAGGGAAAGAGAGAGAGAGACAGACAGACAGACAGACACAGCGATCGGTCGCCTCCTCCATGTGCCCTGACGGGGCGGGGGATGGAGCCTGCAGCCCAGGTAGCGCCCTTGGCCGGAATCAAACCTGGGACCCTTCTGTCCACAGGCCGACGCGCTAACCACTGAGCCGAATAGGCCAGGGCCTTTTTATTTTTGAGAAGTGAGGAAACTGAAATGTGAGATGTGGAAATGCTTCTTGGTTTTAAGTCGAAGCAAAGGCATCTTGATAAAATAATGGAAGCAGCATTTTCTGTCACTCGGGAAAGTGAACATAACCAGCGCAACCAAAGCGTCACGTCAGGATTTGTGCAGGAGTCGGAGGAAGCCCATCTTCTCTGAAACTGTTTTCAAACCTTAACAACTATTCAGGCGCCTTTGCTGATAAAAATCACTAGAAACCTCTCCTTCCTCTCACATCCAAAACTGGGCATCAGCTGCACTGCGTCTACCGCAGGCTTAGGCGTCAACTTGGTTCGCGCCTCCATGGCGTCTCCAGAGCCAGTTCCCTCCAGCGGGGGAAGGATTCGGTAAACTCTGAAGCGGCCCGTCAGTGAAGCAAACTCCAAGCACTGGCCGACGATCTACTTGTCGTTTTGTGTTTCTGAAAACATTTGCGTGGCAGCTGGCACCCTTTCCAGCCAGGTCACGGGCCTCGGGGAGGGGCCGGCAACTAAAGCCTGGCTCCTGGCTCTGTGCTCGGCCCGCTGTGCGACTCCCACGGCTGTTCCCTGAAGACGCAGGGAGCTGGGGCCGCTGGGCGAACGGCGCCCCCTCGAGCGCGGCAGGGAACAACCGGCTCATCTGTGCTGGGCACAATTCGTACTTGGACTGGGTTTTGTTTGACTATAGGGATGGAAATATCTCCCCAGTTAGAGGGGAGCCCAAACCACAGGAAGGCAGGACCCCAAATCCCATCGTGGTAGCCAAAGGAGATATGTATTCCGTCTTTCCCTCGGCTTGGATCTGAACAGGCTCAGATAAGCCGGGCCTGTGCTCTCTCCCAGACGGAATCTGAAAGCGGCGACAGGGACACAGGCCCGGTGGCGGTCATCAGCGCCAGCGCAGTGGACCTGAGAGTCCTACAGGGGGATGAGGGGTGGACTCTCGGTGCCACTTACTCTGCTCTAGGGCGTCGTGTACAGGGGTGTGGGGGAGCTGGGCCTAGTCCTCTCTGCTCACTAAGCTGGGCCCAAATGCTCACAGGACGCCCTGCTAACGTCAGCTTTGCCTGCAAACTGTAATCCTGGCCTGGAAGCAAAACCCTGATTGATGAAATCTCAAGAACCATGTGTGAGCCATTTTGAACTTAATAAATTGAGATTTGCAGCAAGGGACGCGTCCACTGGCCGTTACTGGAATCCAACAAGGACCGGCAAGTGCGTGAGAAGCAACGAGCTGCGTGGGGAGGTCACGGTGCGTCTTTCTTCTAGCGTGGAAGGGCCTCCGTCCTGCGAATGCTGCACAGACGTGCGAGAGGAGAGAGGAGGAGCCGGGGGGGCAATGAGCCCATGAAGCCGCGCGTTTCAGTGACGCCGAGTCTCTACCTTGGCTCACGGGAGAGAGAACACCAAGGAAGAAAGAAAACATCTTCCGTTGTCTCAATTCCTCAGTTTGTGTTTCTTAGTGAGAAAACACAAAAATTCATTAGAAAGTTCTTCAACTGTATGTCTCACCCAGCGGTCTGAGAAGCAAAGGGTAGGAAGTTTTAACCCCAATTTAGAGGTCAGGACACGGAGGCCTGCAAAGAAGAGCACGGAAGCCGCAGCCCCCCCCCCCATGCAGCTGTCCACAGTGTCCCCACCCTCCAGGGCTCAGCACACAATTTCTACAAAGAGCCAGACTGTAAACACTTTAGGCCATGCAGGCCACGGAGTCCCAACTACTCAGCTCCGCCAATGTGGCGAAAGCAGCCACAGGCACAAACAAGTGGCAGTGGCTGTGTCCCAATGAGACTTTATTTAAAACACACAGTGGGCCCAATTTGGCCCCTGGGCCCCGATTTGCCAGTTCCCAGTGTCGTCGGTGGGACTGCGCCCGCCAACCCCACATGCTCCATCACCACGGACACTTTAAACTCGGCCTTGAGCACTTTCAAATAGCAGCATCATCTCTCGGATCCAGAGGTGGCGGTTACTGCGTGGAGACAACCTCCAGCTTCCACGGACCAACAGGCAGCCAGCCAGGTCTGCAGGAGAGCCAACTCCTTCTGCTCATCCTCGAAGCAGAGCGGTCTTCACTTTCCAGGACAGGAGCCCCTCTGGGTTCAGCGTTGCAGCTGCACCCACAGATCAGCATGCGCATCGCTCCTCCCGGCGACCCTGCTGGCCTGAAAATCCAGGCAGCAACCCCCTCCTGACAGCATGCAAATAACTTGTCGTTCCCGCAACCGTCTAAGTGCCTACAAACACCTGTTACAATGAAAATTGGTCTCTTCCATTTCAATTCAATTTGTCAGCAATCCTAGCGGTGCCCGAATATACCTTCCAACACCGCTGCACACCCACCAAATGGGGAGGAAAACTTCAGAATGAACCTCATCGTCACACGAATAAATACTCCCCTTAAGAAAGGGTCTCTCTTCCGGAAGACATCCCAGCTCACCCGCGCCCCCTGCGGTACACCTCAGCTGTCGGTGACCTGCAAGGGCTCCAGAAAGCACATCAAAGGGCCTCAGCAAACAGATGCGCACCCCATTAATTAAACGAGCCCGAGCAATCACCCGGCTGTAATTGGAAAACGTGCTTTTTCCCGCCGTTTTAAGGCATTCACAGTTATTTGCAAATATTTTTTGATAGTTCCTCCAAAGTGAAAGTGTGCTAGCCACAGGCTCCGGCTTTCTCGGGGAGGGGGGCAGGCGGTGGAGTGAGGGCAGATGTTTGGGAAAGGTCTGGAGGAATGAGGCAGCCACCCGGGTTCACTAATTAGCTGCTCTGCCCCTTCTCTCCCTCTAGGAGATTGTGCTAATGAGAAAATGAAGGTTAGGTGCTGAAAAAAGAAAGGAAGCCCGCTGCTGCTACGTAAAGGCACCAGAAAGGCCCATCGGCGAGCTCCTCAGAGCTCTAATTGGGGTACACAGTGGTCCGAGTGTGTGCAGAGGCAGCCACTACCGAGTGGTCCCCCCTTAGCTGAACTCCCACCATCTGCAGCCAGGCTTGGGAGCAGGAGGAAGGTGAAAGCCACAGGAGGAGAGAGGAAGGAAAGAAAAGAGTGTGGGGGTCCCACCTATGTCCTTGTCTTGGGTTCCAGGCAATGTTTTAGGGGACCCCTAGCCTTAAGGAAAATCCCCTTAGTGGTGGGCTGTCCTTCAGCATCCCGATCCCAGCTTTCAGATGCCTCAGCCCCCAGTGTTCAGGTTATTAAACTACTGTTCTCAGCAGCAAAGCCAGGCCTCTCCACTCCCTCCACGCTGTGGGGCTGAGGCTGGGCAACTCATTTCTCCTTCGCCCGCTGGTTCCCGCTAGGTGCTGCTGATGGAGGCGTGAAGGGAACCAGAAACTGGAGGAGCGAGAGAGGACTCGCTCTTTCCTGTTTGGCTGTTTCCTGTCGGCACCCCGCCTCCAGCAGTGGCCCTTCACCCCAGCAGCAACAGTGGGTCCCATCTTCCCGCTTCCTCTAGCACCGCCAGAAATAACCTCACAGCATCCACCAGCCATGCAGACGTAGGCGCCAGCTGGCCACACATCCCTCTCCGGGTTCCAGGGGGCCCTCCTCCAGGAATCTAGGTCCCCATAGCCTCATCTTAACTTCCTTTCTCAAGCCCCAAGAGTAACCAACCTTCTGCAGTTACCACCTTCTGATGCCTCAGTGGTCCCTTTCTGCCTTTTAAGGTCCTTTAAAAGAGGTGACTTAATATGGAGAAAGCTGCCGAGATTTTGCTCACTGACCTGGCTCTGACCAATCCAATACTGGATACCAGGAGCCACCCCAGGAGACGGTTCCTCTCCGATGAGGTTCTGGGGTTGGGGGGTCATGTCCTGGGACATGAATGCAGTACTGGGGTCCTTGAGAATCAGGGTGTTAGAAATAGTTACCTAGAGTGGGTGGTGACATCACCACCAGTCAAATGACCACTTGTCCCTGATCATGACGGAGGGCTCCCTGAAGCCACTGCCCCAGGGACAAGCGCTGCGACACCTGACAGTGACAATCGCCATGATCAGGCAGGGATGGTTGCTTCTAACTGAGCTGAGGAGATTAAGGAAGAAAATGACAGAGTCGGGGCTTTAAATACTCAGCTTAAGTCATGGTCAGAGAACCACAGAGCTCTGGTGGCAGCCTTAAAAGAAATCCTTATTTCTTACAGCTGCAGGTCCCACCTGTGAACCCTGAGAAAAAGACACCTACTAAGAAGGGCTCCTGGTGGCTACTTGGGCTCATATTTAAACACAGAGTCTAGCAGCCATTTGTGCACAGGGGCCCCTCAGCCAACTGCACTTCAGGGAGAAGCCTGCCCTGCACTGCCTGGCGGACCTGCCGCCTGAGTCAGCTTTTATCAGGTTTCCTGGAATCCTACTTCAACCCATAGGGCTGAGGCTTTCCCCATCCAATCGGAGCTGTGCCGCTCAAACCAATCAGAGTGGCTCTATTCTCACCAAGACGGCGCCTTTTGGACCAATCCAACTGTGAGGATTTGGAGGCCTCATTTGCATGAGGTCAGACCAATGAGGGACCAGAGGCAGGGACTTCTGTCCATATAAGCCAGCTCCCCTGTGGCTGGGGGTGCACGCTTTCCCTCAACACTGAAGGAGGGTGTCCTGTTAGGGGTGCAGTGCAGAGCGGGCTGGAGTGAAGCAGAGCAGGCCTGTCCAGGGGGAGTGGGGTGGCCCCAGGGACCTGTCATAGCTGTGCTGGTCCCAGAGCCCTGCTGTATCACAGCTGAGCTGCTTTGCCCTGAATAGTTGGCTCCTTCACTGCACCAAATTGGGGATTCCTATTGGTATTAAATTGGCACCGATGACCATCAGTTGACACATCTTAACAAAAAACACACCCAAAACTTAATAGGGTGCCCTGGCCAGTGTTGCTCAGTGGTTAGAGCGTGGACCTGAGCACCAAAAGGTCATGGGTTTGATTCCCCATCAAGGGCGGGAACCTGGGTTGCAGGTTCAGTCCCAGCCCCAGTTGGGGGAGGGGACAAGCAATCAATCAGTGTTTCTCTCCCCCCACCCTCCCTTCCACTTTCTCTAAAAATCATGGCGGGTGAAGATTAACACACATGCACACAAAATAATCAGTTGGGTGAGTTGCAGCTTAGGTTGAATTCTCAGATTCACCCAGCCTCGTATGTAAAAATTAAGGCAATTGGTTGGGAAAGAGTGGGACTCCGCACTTAAAATAGGGATATCTGGGTGGATCCAGATGAAGGCAGGGACCCTAAACCCTGGGTCTTTGAGCCTTTTATAGAAAGGAGCAGCACCCTAGCTGGTTTGGTTTAGTGGTTAGAGTGTAGGCCCAGGGAATGAAGGGTCCCGGGTTTAAGTTCGGCCAAGGCCATGTACCTCGGTTGCAGGCTTGATCCCCAGCCCTGGTCAGGGTCGTGCAGGAGGCAACCAATCGATGTGTCTCTCTCACATGGATGTCTCTCTCTCTCTCTCCCCCCCCTCCTTCCACTCTCTCTCTCTAAAAAGCAATGGAAAAAAAGTCCTTGGGTGAGAATTTTAAAAAAAGAAAGGAGCAGCAGGCCGTCCTGCATCCAGGAGACTGATCTTCCCTTGTTGACAACCCTGTAATAACCTCACCTGCCTCGCATGAGACGCCTGTGTCCTTGAGACTCACTCAGTATTAGTCAACAACAAATTTAAAATATGGATCCCTCTCCCTCCCGACGCTCCTGATCACCCTTCCCTCCCCTTCCCTGTGGCATTTACTTTTGAATGTTCTGTAGAATGTATGTATTTATGTTGTTTATTGCCCACTCTCCCATTAGACTATAAGCCTCTCAAAGGCAGGAAATTGTGATTTTTTTCCACTACGTGTCCCCAGCAACCAGAACAGGCCTGTGAGAGATGTTAACAAACATCGTGAATGAAGAATGAACGTCCTCTGTTTCATGCAATTTCAAACACAGACACTTTGAGGCTACCCCACTTTTGCTTTACCAAGTCCGGTTGCCGGCCTCTGCATGTCACCTCTAAAGGCTGAGCACCTTCCCTCTGCCCCAGTCACCACCTGAGCGTGTGTCTCCATCATGTCTGTCTAGCTATCCCAACAGCATCCTACCTACCTTCCGGCTCCCATCCACCCTACGGACAAAGGACTCCCTGTGTCACTGCCCTGCTCTAAACTCCTCATCACCCAATGGCCCTCATACTAAATCCAAGCTGTAAAGCGGGCCTCAGGCCGGCGCAGTCTGGCCCAACTCCTACCACTCCTCCTTAGTTGCTCATCCGACACACGCAGACCTGCAGAACTTCTCACTGTCGGCCAGGAAGCTCTCCTGTACGCCTTTACACCTCCGGCCCCTTCTGCTGAAATGCTCTCCCCTGCTACCTTCACCAGGCTTGCTCCAGCGTACCCTTGAGGATCTGTGTACCGCCTCCTCCAGGAAGTCTTCCCTAACTACTCCTCAGGCTGAGTGAACTGCCCCTTCTCTGTGCTCAGAGATCACTCAGTGCTTATCTCTGTCAGCTTTGACTTCACCATGACACCTTGTGTGCCTTGAGGATGGAAGATTTTGTTTTCTTTCTTATTTATTGATCTTAGAGAAACATCAATGTATCAAAGGGAGAGAAACATCAATGTAGCAAAGGGAGAGAAACATCAATGTAGCAAAGGGAGAGAAACATCAATGTAGCAAAGCTTTGGTCGGCTGCCTCCTGCATGCCCCCTACTGGGGATCAAGCCCGAAAACCAGGCCTGTGCCCTGACCTGGAATTGAACCGGTGACTTCTTGGTGTACAAGATGAACCCAGCCAACTGAGCCACACCATCCAGGGCAAGGATGGAAGTTTTTGTCTCATCCTATAACCAGTGTCAGAAGCAGCACCTACACACAGGGGGCACTGGGTAAAGAAGAAGGGAGGAAGGTGGAAGGAGGGGAGGAAGAGAGAAGAAGGAAGGAAGGAAATCCTGGAGCTCAGCTGTCCTCTGAACACACGACAGGGTCGTATGTGGTGGGGTTGCACCTCTCCACCCCCTCCAGCTCATGCACCACCATGGGACCTGCTGTAGCCCATGAAATGTGTCACTCAGATGTCACTACTGTGGCCTCCCGGCTTTTTCGCTGCCTCCAGGTCACAGAAGCCTGTGTGAGGTGGAGCCGCTGTGGGCCTGGGCCCCTGAGGGGCTGCGATGAGCAGACCCGGCTGACCGGGGCTGGACTTGCAGCGGCGGCGAGGAAGGCGCTCTGTCCCTTTGAACGGCGGGGACGTTAGCGCGCGTTTAACCCAGCGCAGCCTTGTCTGGCCTGAGCCCTGCAGCTGGCCAGAGGTCTCAGGAAAAACCGCACGTTTTTAACCTTGTACTTGCTGAGAGTACCAGCTACCACCTCACCTTTCCTGCTGCGGGCAAGTCTCAACCCAGTTTTACGTTTCCCCAGGGCTCCCTGGGACCCCTGCAAAGATGCTCTAAGGTAAACAGCTCAAGTAATATTACCCCGCCTCCTACAAACTCAGGGACAGTGCGTGGATGTCCGGTCTGAGGTGCCCTGTAGGACAGGAGAGCTCGGCCCAGAGCCCGGGTCTCACCCCTGGCCCAGCGCTCACGGCCTGTCTTCAGTAAGTAAGACGGCGCAGGCCTAAAATGGTCGAAAATCGCCAGGTAGACACCAGAAAGGGTCCTTCCCTTGCTGCAGAGGACATATCTCAAGACCGTTAGAGCTGTGGGCTCTGGAGCCTCGCTACCCGGGGCCCCTTGCTTCTCTGTCCCTGCTCCCCCAGCCCTGCGATGCGGGATGGCACGGTGCCTACTTCATGTTCTCGTGGTGAGCTTTAAAGAAACTAACCTATGGGGACGGCTTGGCACCGCGGCTGGCGTGTAGCAAAGGCTCAACGGGACTCAGCTCTCGCGGTCCTGTGTCAGGGGCAGAAGTCCCCGGCAGTCGCTGTGCGCACCAGCTGCGTCTGCACGGTAATGCCAGGCTCTCGCCACAGGGTGGCACTCCTGTTTCTGGCCACCCTGCCTGCCTGAGTCCCTGAAGCTTCCTTTCTCAAATGCACAAGGTGGGCAAGGATGGGAGGAGGACCCAGAAAAAGATGACAAAGTCTGGGTGCTCCAGGAAAAAAAACTCGTCCTTCCTGGCACATCACAAGTGCAGAAGCTGCCTCGTTCATCATCTCCGCTGCCTCCTCCAGCTGTGTGTCCAAGCCTGGGTGGTCCCCAAGCCTCAAGAGGCCGAAGGTGCTGGTGAAATTGGCCTCACCCTACACCATGGCTTTGGGGGAGTTGGGCCTGAGAGTCTGAGGAGCGGGGTGATTGGAAGCCACCGCGCAGAGCGGGGCCTCCTGGGGCCTCTCGCTACAGTGCAGACTCAGCCAGCTGGTCTGGGGCGGGGCCTGGCACTCTGCATTTCTAACAGGTTCTCCAGTGATGCCCATGCTTTGAGCACCTGAGCCGACGGACTTGGCCCCTTGCCTGGTGAGTGGGGCAGCCCCCGCTCTGAGTGCCCTGAGTAGGCTCCTGGTCCTGGGCACCACTTCTCCCAGCCCTCGCCACAGCCCCACGCAGTCAGTACTCCGGGGGGTCCTTGTGTTTTGGGTGAGAAACAAACCTGTCCCAAGCCTGTAACAGCTAACCAGTCCCAGAGCCAGGAGTCACTTCCACTCTTGCTGAATTGAATGTGATCATTTCAGGCTGAGCTAAACATGATCCAACCTTTCCCCCCCTTCCCAGGGCAAAGAGGGCAGGGGCGTAGGAGCACAGCAGCGGGGCAGAGGGCAGGTCCTGGGGCCAGAGTGCCTGGCGTCACAAGCTCAGCTCTGCACCGAGGAGCTGTGTGACCTTGGCAGGCTGTTCAACCTCACTGTGCCTATTTTCTGCACCTCAAAATGGAGAATAACAATGGCCCCTATTTCTGAGAGTTGTCACGAGGATTAAGTGAGGTGCTTGGCAGGCACTGGCATAGGGTAGGTGCTCAGGTACCCAGGTTATACTCCCAAGGTTGTGGGAACAGCAGGGACAAATGAGTCTCTGCTTCGGGCTTTAAGGAGCTTACAGTTTAATGAGGGCGAATGAGAGAAAGTGCTATTTATAAGGCCCATCAGAGCACCCATGGGTGGTGATTACCACCATACAGTACAGCAAGAGACAGCCCCCCAAGCACCCCTGCATGTAGCTTATGTTAATTCATCTTCATGCATCCCCCCAAAAAAATGTCCCTTCTTAAAATGCACAGAAAAATGATGCCAATGGCCCCCCTCAAAGCACTGAGCCCAAAGTTCACAGTGCACAAGGACTATAGATTTTCCACCTCACTGGGAAGAAAGCTAGACAAAGGAGTGCCCTTTATGCCAGTGCAGGGGGTTGCAACTTTTGGAGGAACGGAATCACTGAGGGTGCCTGTTAAAAACATACCTGCCCAGGGCCCAGCCCAGACCCATGCACCAGAATCTACTAGGGTGGGACCTGAGCACCCCTATTTGAAGTGCACCACCCTCCCTTTAGCTCAGAGAGGCCAGAGCTAGACAACAACTAAGGCAGAGGGGGCGGGGCTCCTGGACCGCACCCCGGCCTCCAGCTGCAAAACCTAAACGGACTTGGAGCTGTTTGTCCAGTTCCTGTAGGCGGCGGAGTGGGGCGCAGGGCGCGGGCCCGTGCAGAGGTCGCTCGGGACGCCGAGAGTTCCCGCCTGTCACCGAGGCTGCTAAGTGAGCTCTGGGGAGCCGTCTCCCCGCGCGGGAGGGGAGGGCGTCGCCCTCCCTGCGCTGACCTCTGACCTCAGGTTCCTCCCCTTAAAGCGGCAAAGAGGGGGCAGCGTCCCGGGTAAATTAACTCGCCGCCCCGAGCTCCCGCTGGGGCCCCGCGGCGGGGGCAGACCGGCGCCCTGGCTGCCTGGAGGCGGCAGCTGGAAGCCGGCCCGTCGGAGGCAGCGGGCTAAACGCGGCGGCAGCGGCCTGCGCCCTCGCTTGCGGTTCGCTCTGCGGTTTTTCCTCCGTGGGAGGCTTTTCTGCCTCCCACGCAGATCCATTCACTCGGAACCCCCACGGGCCTTGCCATCTGCTCCCGAAAGCTCTGCGCCCCGGATTTCCCCGGGGGTTCGCGCGCGCTCCGGCCGCAGGGCCTGGAGATCCAGCCGGCTCGGGGCTGCACGGACGCCCCGCGGACAGCAGGTGGCGCCCCGACTTCGGCGCGGAGACGGAGCCCCGAGTCCCCGAGACTTTCCTAGAGAGAGGAGGTGTCGGGCGCGGGGAGCGGCGCGGCGAGGGTTTGATCAGCGCGCGAGCGCGCGTGTGCGGGGGGTGGCTCCCCGCTGCGCTGCGTCCCGGCCGGGCGCGGGGCTGGCGGGCCGCGGGCCGGGAGGGCGGCGGAGAGGACGCGCCCCCCCGGGGCTCCCGCCCCCCGCGGGGCTCCCGGGCCCCCCCCGCCGTCCCGCCCCCCGCGGGGCTCCCGGACACCCCCCCCCCGCCGTCCCGCCCCCCGCGGGGCTCCCGGGCCCCCCCCGCCGTCCCGCCCCCCGCGGGGCTCCCGGACACCCCCCCCCCGCCGTCCTGGGCCCCCGAGGCGGCTCTTCCCGGGACCGGGCCGCCGCGAGCGCAGTGCGCTGGGCACCAGGCCCCGACCGCGGGCGCGCTTCCCACGTTGGAGGTTTTCACGTCCCTCAGCGATTCTGGCCCCGGCTGCGCACCGCTGTTCTTCTTAAAACCGGCGCAGTTTTTGTTAAAAAGAAAGAGAAAGGAAGGAGGGAAAGAAAGGATGGGGGAGGGGGGAGGCAGGGACGGGACCCCAAAACGGAGTCATTAGCCCCCCGGACAGTAGGCCAGTTACATCTTCAAATGTACTCGGTTCAGTTTTCTTTTTAACACTTTTTCAAGTTAAAATAATTACAAGGGCCACATTTTATTGCTACAATAACTGGAACCCCCCCCTTTTTTTTTAATCAAAAACAGGAGTGTAAAAATCAATATATAACAAAAGCCTGGCTGTTTCCCAATGAAAATCGTCTGGCATGTGGTGGGTGGTGTACTTTCCACACTTTGGGGAGAACTGGGATTCCTGCACAGCCCCTCCCCGGGACTCTGAAGGAGAGGAGGGCAGAGGGAGGCGGTGATGCCGGGAGAGCCGCGCAGAACAAAGGGCCCTGGCTGGTGCCGCCTGTCGCTGCTGCAGCAGGGCCACGCTCCCTTCCTTCCTTCCGGAGAGGACAAGTTATTTTTTACCCTGGAAGCTGGAGGGGAAGGGTGGAGACCCGGCTTCCTGAGCCGCGGGCCCTGGAGCTTGGGAAAGCCCACAGCATCTCAGGAGAGGAACTCCCTGCAGCTGCCACCCATCTGCCCCACTCCCCTGCGGGCCTCTCGGTGCCTCCACCCACAGCTTACTGCCAGCTGCCAGGCAGCCTCCAGGGGCAGGGCAGGGCAGGGGCCGGGCGGGCGGGAGGGCAGAGTGGAACCTGGGGCTGGAGACCGAGGAGGGGAAGGAGGAGGGGAAGTGCCCTGCTTCTGACAAGGCCTCAGTGAGCCTGTGTGAAGAGGTTTGCCTGTGCTTAGTCTAGGTTTCCTCATCTATTAAATAAAGAGGGAGGAGTCGGGGGCCTTGTGGGAGGGCCGGCTCCAAGCCCTTCCCCGGGCTGTGGGTCAGGACTGTGGGGGGAAGACACCCCACATCCCCCACACTCCCTCCACCCAGCCAACTCTGTCTCCCAGAGGCTGCTGAGTTTTACCACAGGGGAAGCAGGCCTTCTTCGCTGTGTCCTGCGATCCTGGGGTGTGGAGAGGTCCTTTGTGCCCTCTTGTCCTGCAGATCTTTAGGTCAAGAAACCCAGTGACTGGTCCCGGGAAGCCGCCGTTACCAGAAGCCTTTTCCTTGAGTCCACCCGCCTGCCACACTGGCCCAAAGAAACGCACAAGAGGAGTTCACAGAACACAAAGAAAAAAGTAGTTTACTATTGTATTAAACTGTCCAACACGGGGATGGAGAGCTTATGCTCTTAGAAACCCGACTCCTGATGGCATACAGGTCACAGATGACACAGGAAATCACAAGACACCTTGGGTTAGGGGTCGGGGCCCTGCCGGGAGCTGACTGCTTGGAGGTGAGGTGAGGGTAATGGGTCGTTTCTTCAGGTCTCTGACAGCTGAGGGCTGCTCCAGCACCCCTCCGCCCCATCTCACAGGAAAGTGGCCGGGGGGTCGTTACAGCTTAGGCTCAGGACCTGGAGCAGACTGAGGTCAGACTGTTACCTTTAGCCCCCAGAGGGCCATACGTGTGACCCTTGGTCAGCTCAGGGCTGCTGCCCTCTGCTGCCTCGGGGGCGGCTGATTTTGCGGGTGAGGCAGGGTCTCCAAGGGGTATAGACAGAGAGAAATGATTTCTAGAGTAGGATTTAAAACTAAATTTAATCAAAGTCATAGGGAACCTCATTTCACACCGAACTGGCCTGGCACACGTGGGCACCGGAGGTTCGGGTCACTCGGTCTGCGGAGAGGCCTTCAGTAGTGCGGCCGCTGTGCCGGTCCGGCTCTGCCCTTCCTCCTGGCAGGGACGTCAGGCGGTCACTCAGCCTCCCTGCCTCAGTTTCCTCATGTGAGGATCGGGCGTGATACCTACTTCGTGGGGTGGTTTGTGGGGACCGAGTAAGACCGTGTGGAGTCGCGGGTCAGTCCTGTCCAGGACCCCCTCTTGTCGCCCTGGTGCGCCGCCCACTCCTGCCCGGGGTCTTTGGGAAGGCGATGCCCAGGCTGCGTGTTGCCTCGTCTGTGCCCGCCACAGCCGGTCCGTGCCATCGCCCGCCTCATCGGGCTCTGCGTTCTCTAACCGCCCGCAGCACGTGACTGCCGTCCCTCGTGGTGGTGACAGCGTCCGCCTTGCATCACCGGGACGTCTCGTCCTTCTCGCCCTCTTCCAGGAGGATAATCGGCACCCGCCTTGTCCTCGGCGCCCTTCCCTCCCGCCCTGGCCGGGGCCCTGGGAGCGCCCTGCCTGTCACCGGCGCTCAGGCAAAGCGCGTTGTCTGAAAGGCCCCCGGCCCAGACCGGAGCCGCACAGGGGACCGCTTCTGTTTGGCGTTTTGTTGTGACAGCGTCTAAGCAGCCAGGTGCCGGGCCTGACTGCAGCACACAGCCGACGGGGAACCTCACACCCAGCTCAGCGGCCTCGCCCACGGCTGTGAACCCGACAGCCCCCGCCCAGCTCGAGCACCTTACCACAGACAGGAAACCTGACCGCAGGTCGCCGAAGCCCTCACAGCCCTGTCACTTGGAGACTTATTTACCCAGGGACATCGACAACCTCCTCGTGACTTCCCATCGCGTGTAAGATAGAGTCCCAAGTCCTTCCCAGGCCCACGAGGCCCCAGGCCCTGGCCGCTGCGCTCCTCTCGGCCCCACCTCCCGGCCTGCCCACCGGCTCTGACGCGGGAACCTTGGCTGCCTGAAGACACACCGGCGCGCTCCCCTGGCAGCTCTTCTCCAGGCGCCTCCAGGGCTCCCGGTCCACGGCGATCCCCGCTCCAGAGAGGACTTCGTCCAGCCTGTCCACAGAGGCACAAACACACCTGTTTCAGAATCCCTGTCACTGGTGGAACAGACACTCTGCTTTCCACACTCCCACGTGGAGGGAGACCAGCCCGGCCACGTCTCAGCTGTCTCCCTACCTGTCACTCCCTCTTTCCTGTGGGAGGACTGCGTGTCTGATGGATGAGTTTGGGAGAAGACACTGAGTGTGCTCAGCTCAGCCACCTTCTCTCGCAGAGCCATAGTACCTGCAGAGAGCAGGTTTTGTCTGCTCTGTCTCACACAAAGGCCGCCTACCCGCCCAGGAGGGAGGGGAGGAGAGGGCCTGAGGTGTGCAGCTGTTGGCACTGTCTGGTTCATGAGTGAAGCATTAACTGCCACCTCCTCCATTCAACACCATCAGCTATAAATTTAAATATCTGTCTGGCCTCTATGCTTGTCTATCAGTTGGTTATGAATTTTATCTATTGTTGCATAACTATTCGCCCAGAACTCAGTAGCTTAAATTAACAATTTATTATTTACTATGTTCTCATCTGGTCTGTGGGTTGACCAGATGGTTCTTTTGCTCTACAGGCTGTCAGCTGGAATACTGGACTGGCTGCAAAGTCTTAAACGGTTTCATCCACATGGCAGGTATTTGGTGCTGGCTACTAGCTGGGAGCTTCTTTGGGGCTGTCAGCTTGGAGTGTGGGGGCCTCGGCTCTCCACCACATGTTTGTTTGGGCTTCTTCTTGGCTTGCTAACTAGGTTCCAAACAGGACTGCTCCACCAGCAAATGTTCCAAGAGAGAGGAGGCAGAAGCTAACAGTCATTTTAACAATCGTGGGAGCCCTGGATTTTAGAGCACAAATTAAATGGTGCGCTTGTTACTGAAAACCTCGGAAGATTTTCCACTGCTCTTAAGATGAAGCACAGCGTCTGTAACTGGCTCGTCCTACCTGGGGGTCCTCCCTGCCTCACACACTCCAGCCAGGAGGGGCTGCTCGCTGGCCTGCCTTCCACCCTGAAATACTTCAAGCTCAGTCCAGCCTCAGGTCATTGCGCTCATGGAGCTGACGGTCTGATGGCAGCTGGGATGGACATGAATCAATAATGCCAAGCAAGCATATGTAACACTGGCCCTAGTGCTACGAGTGAGGGGACCAGAGGGCCCCACGAGCCTGTGATGGGATTTGACTCATCAGAGGCCAGTGAATGACTTCCTGAACAAGTCATTCTTGAACTGGGACCTGATGGATGAGCAGGAGTTAACTATGAGAAACGAAAGCAGGACAGAGGCCCTGGCTGTTTTGGCTCAGTGGTTAGAGCGCCAGTCTGTGGACTGAAGGGTCCTGGGTTCAATTGCAGCCAAGGGCATGTACCTCGGTTACAGGCTCGATCCCTGTCCCCGGTCGGGGCTCATGCGGGAGGCAACAGGTGAGTGTGTCTCTCTCACATGATGTTTCTCTCTCCCTTCCACTCTCTCTGAAAAGCAATGGAAAAAATATTTTCAGGTGAGGATTAAAGAAAAGAAAAAGCAGGAACAGCATGTGCAAACACCCCGAGGCAGTGTGAGCTGGTGGGGGGAGGAGAGGAGCGAGCCGGAGGCACATCTGGCAAGGCTGCAACCAAGCCGAGGAGTCTGCCTTCTATTCTGAGCCTAGAGAGAAGCTCCCAGGGGGTCCCCAGCAAGAGCTTGACTGGTGAGATTTGCCATTGGGCAGTTGTAGCTCCTGAAATTTAGAGTGTGGGGAGACCCCACCACTGTCAAAGGGAGAGACGATGGTGGCTTGGAATAGTGACAAGGGAGACGAGAGGCCACAGAGTTTGCAAGTGTAATAAAACGTGTGTATTGTTTCTCACCCTAAAGCCCTAGGTGCATTCACGAAGGACCCAGGAAGACACAGCGTTCCACAGACGTGGCTGAGGACACGGAGTCTGTAATCGGGTCGGTTGTGTATAAGCAACGTTATGTGCGCGGGTCTGTCTGACAGCCTCCCAAGGCAAGGAGGGTCCAAGCACCAGGGGCTGGTCATGAGAACGTATCTCCTGTTCCTTACTTTCGCAAAGGAGCAGAAAGGGGGCTGGTTGTAAAAGGCTTGTTGTCAGTATGGCCTCCCAGGCGCCCGGATTCGTGCCTGTTCTTCCTGCTGCAGTTACCAGCCTCTCTGTGCTCCTTTCCTCACCTCACATGGAAGCGGTAATAACAGCAACCACTGTTGGCATTTTCGGAGACCAAATAAACACTCCTCCTGCCCCTCCCGCTTTCAGCACCAGGAAATAAAAGGCGTCAGTCAGACAGGTGAAGATCAAAATGTCATCTTCATGACCGACAGAGCTGGGTGGGAGGATGTGGCTGAGGTGAGGCGGCTTCGCACAGTCCCTGGCGGGGTGCCACCGCAGACAACACAGAGGACAGCTGGTCCAGCCCAGTTCTGAGCCTTCTTGGAAAGTCACTGGTGGGCCAGGTCGGAGAAGGCACCCCCTTCCCCGGGGAAGTGAGCGGAGGCGGATGGAAGCTGGATGAGTGCCTCCAACTCCGCCATGCTGGGAACAGGCGTAGGACACTGCCCCTTGCCCCCCAAAATATGAGAAGGGGAAAGAAGTGACTCCCAACACTTCTCATGGGGTTGCTGTGGAGATGAGACACAGGTGGGGTCTGGAGGAGAGACTGTAGAGCTCTCATCCCTGCATCAGCTGTCCTGGGCTGGCCAGGCTATGGAGGGAAGTTGTGGTTGAGCAACTGCATGAAGCAAGGGGGTTTCTTGCAAGGGGATTTCTCTATTTCCCCTTCTCCCTTGTTCCCTATACCCAGGGAATCTTGAGAGTTTCCTAAAGGGAAATGCTGAGCAGATAGGAACCGGCAGGTCTTCTAAGCAGAGGGAAAAACCCCAGTGCTGTGGCTGGTGCTCCACCACACGAGTGCCTCGTGTGGACCGGCGCAGCTTCCTTTCTGGGTGTATGCAAAGTGTAAACCACTTTGCTGGTTTAGGGTGGGGTTTTTTTGGAGGGGGGAGCTGTTGTGTGCTTTTCAAGGCAGCCTCTCCTCACCCCCTTACAATTAAGCAATTAAGAAACACTGGCAGGGCCCTGCTGGGCGTGACTCAGCAGTTGAGCATCAGATCCAGGAGACTGCAGTTCGATTCCCAGTCAGGGCACATGCCCGGGTTGCAGGCTCGATCCCCATCGGGGGTGTGCAGGAGGCGGCCAATCAATGACTCTCTCATCATTGATGTTTCTCTCTCTCTCCCTCTCCCTTCCTCTCTCTGAAATCAATAAAAATATATATATTTAAAAAAAAAAAAAAAAGAATCACTGGCAGGGAAGTCACTGGAAGCAAACAGGAACCGCCCTGGGGACAGTCCTGTCCAATCACAACAATACGGGAGGACAGGAAACAAAGTTGTGTTGACTCTGGGTGCAATCTACCAGCAAGGCGACGCTTACCATCTGAACTCTCTCAGCCAATTTCAGGTCATCTACCTGATGGAGGAAGAACTGCTGGCTGGGTGGAGAGGCCGAGGGAAAAGCCCAGGGGAGCAGGAAATTGTTGGTCTTCAAGGCTAGTGGCTCTCTTCCCTATGCTGAGTCATCTCTCCTCGGGGTACCCGGAGACCACACCTGCTTGAGATTCTGAGGCATACGGAAAACCCCAGCAGCCAGGATCCCTGAGAGGTTTTACCTTGGGCAATCCCTCTTACCATTCCCCCTTGGCATTTCCAACTGCAGCACCTTTAGATCCCCTCTTTCTCCTCAAGGGGAAATCTACACAGACGGAGGGGGCTCCCAGGCCCTCAAGTTCAGTGTGGTTGCATAATCCACACAAAGCTTTTCCATGACAATGGAGTCTTAAATAGAAGATTAGTTTAGCAATAACAACAGCTAATATTTAGTGACCACTGACTGCATCCAGGTATTGCTGCCTGAGTGTAAGTGAATCAGGAGGCTTCAGCTAGAAATAAGCGGTAAAGTTTTGTTCAAGGGTCTTAGGGCTTGCAAACTGGAAACACAAGTAGGCAATGCCCAGAGTGTCCCGAAGAAGAGAGAGAAACTGAGGGTCCTTGCAGCAAAAACCACATTCCTGAGAACAGTCAGTCTTGCAGTCTCGCCTCTGGGCTGGTGTGAGATGGCCATGTCTAGATGACTAGTGGTCTAAACACACGCACACTCTCTTCTTAGGCCTTCAGGGGTAACGAGAGGGCTGTCCGGAGGTCTGACGTCTATTCAGTCACTGACACAGGACTGGAAAGTTCAGACGTTTATGTTCCAGAACTAGTTAGAACAAGAACAGAATTGTTTCCTCAACCTCCTTGATTTTAGTAATTTAACAGCTTGACTAGAGCCACTATTTCATTTCTTCACTCTATTCCTCAGTACATTAACTTTCATGACAATAGGAAGTACTACTGTTAACCACATTTTACAGATGAGGAATTAAGACGTATCTACTATATCTACAGGTTAGCCCTGTGAAAGGAAACCAACCCTTTATCTTCTACAATCTGTTTTCCTGGACTCAAAGAATGTTAAGATGTGGGAAAGACTGGAGAGATAACAGTGCAACCCTTGATTTTACAGATGAGAAAACAGGCCTGGAGAGGGGTTAGGGTGTATTTTGCTCGAGTCCCACAGTCAAATTGTGGATGAGTCCCTAATCCCCACTTTTGATGCCTCTCCTGTAACACACCCTCCTCTCCCCTCCCAGAAGAAATCACTTTCCCAAATTTTTCTTAATCATTTGTTTGCTTTTCAATTCTCCATACTTATTATTCCCATTTTCTTCTTCCTTGTTACCATTTTTAGTGAAAAAAAATGGGGGGGATGGGATAAGAAAAGAAGGAAGGGAAAGGAAAGGAGAGAAAGAGGGAGATGGGTAGGGGGAAAGGACGCAGGGGACTATTAATGGCAATAGTGTCAGTCCTGATGTTTTTTTCTTGGTCCTCACCTGAGGATATTTTTCCACTGATTTTTAGAGAGAGTGGAGGGGGGGGGAGAGGGAGGGAGGGAGGGAGGGAGAGAGAGAGAGAGAAACATCAATATGAGAGGGAGATGCATGGGCTGGTTGCCTCCTGCGCTGCTCCAACTGGGCTAGGGATGGGCCTGCAACCAAGGGACTGCCCTTGCTTGGGAACTGAACCCAGGTCCCTTCAGTCCCAGGGCCAACCCTCCAACCCCTGAGCCAACCCTGCCAGGGCAGTCCTTGGTTTTTGAATTCAGCTAAGGAAAAATTCAGAGCCTAGATCTCTGGCACAAGAAGTTTATGTAGAAAGTCAGAGGTAGAAGAAGTGAGCCATCTGGGTGGCGTGGGAACAAGAAGTTTATGTAGAAAGTCAGAGGTAGAAGAGGTGAGCCATCTGGGTGGCGTGGACCCGGGAAACAGGTCCCGGAGGTGAAGGAAGGGCCCTCGGCGCTCAGGAGAGAGAAGGGAAAGGAGAGCGGGGGGCGGGCAGGCCCAGGCGCGGGGTGCTGGCCTACGCTAGGTCCCTTGTCTTGCGGGTTTTTACCGCCTTCCTAAAGGTGGGAATTGCGGGGGAGGTCACAGTCACCGGCTTTCAGGCGCGTTCCCTCGGGGCCTGGTCCCTGCTGATCGCGGGCCCTAGGGTGGCAGGCCCGTGGTCACGGCCCCTGGCCCAAGGACAGCCATGGCCGGGCATCTCCGCGGCTTTTCTGGGCCTGGAGCTGGAACAGCTGGGGCGGAGATGTAGCCTCCGGCTCGGCCCCAACTCCGGCCCCGCTTCGCCCTGACTGTTCGCGCGGTGGGAACCCCACTGCGCCGCGGGGGGCCGCTCCGGGCTCGCAGGGGTGCAGGCGGCCCGGGAGGGGGCGCCCCGGGCGCGGGCCGGGCGACGCCACCTTCCCGCAGCTTCGCGCCTCCACAGGCAGCTGGCACCTCCGCCCTGGCGACACTGCCACCTGGCTACTGTCCCGGCTCGGCGCCCAGCGGCCTCCGCCGAGCCGCCGCCGGCGGGACCCCGAGGCGGTCCGCCCGACACCCCCGGCGCGCCGGGCTCTGGCCGCAGGGCCGTCCGGAGGCCCCTCGCCCGGGCCGCCCCGCGGACATGGCAGCGGCCGTGACGTCGCCCCGCGTCGCCGTCGCCCGCCCCCCCCCCGCGGGCGGCGAGCCGGGGACGGCGGCGGCGCATGCGCGAGGCCCGGCGGGGCGCATGCGCGAGGCCGCGGCCCGCGGCGACGGCGAGCGGGGCGAGGGCGGCCCTCCCGCAGTTGCCCAGCCCGCGGCCGGGGATGGAGTAGCGGGCGGCGGGCGGGCGGCGGCGGCGGCGGGGCGCGGGCGGCGAGCGGCCGGAGGGCCACGCCGCCGGCTCGGGGCAGCGGCCGCGCGCTGAGGGGGCGTCGCCGCCGGGAGGCCGCGCCCGCCATGGCGGCCCGGCTGGTGCTGGACGAGTTCACGGCGCCCGCGGAGAAGGCGGCGCTGCTGGAGCGGAGCCGCGGCCGCATCGAGGGCCTGTTCGGCGTGAGCCTGGCGGTGCTGGGCGCGCTGGGCGCCGAGGAGCCGCTGCCCGCGCGCATCTGGCTGCAGCTCCGCGGGGCGCAGGAGGCGGTGCACAGCGCCAAGGTGAGTCCGCCGGCCCGCCGCGGCCTCCGCGCCGCCGGGGTCCCCGGCGCCCCCCCACTCCCGGCCCCGCGCGATCGGGGTCCCCTGGCGCCCCACCCCCTCCAGGCCCCGCGCGATCGGGGTCCCCTGGCGCCCCACCCCCTCCAGGCCCCGCGCGATCGGGGTCCCCTGGCGCCCCCCCCTCCGGACCCCGCGCGATCGGGGTCCCCTGGCGCCCCCCCTCCCGGCCCCGCGCGATCGGGGTCCCCGGCGCCCCCCCACTCCCGGCCCCGCGCGATCGGGGTCCTCCGGCGCCCCAGCCTCCCGGCCCCGCGCGATCGGGGTCCCCTGGCGCCCCACCCCCTCCCGGCCCCGCGCGATCGGGGTTCCCCGGCGCCCCCCCACTCCCGGCCCCGCGCGATTGGGGTTCCCCGGCGCCCCCCCACTCCCGGCCCCGCGCAATCGGGGTCCCCTGGCGCCCCACCCCCTCCCGGCCCCGCGCAATCGGGGTCCCCTGGCGCCCCACCCCCTCCCGGCCCTGCGCGATCGGGGTCCCCTGGCGCCCCACCCTCTTCCGACCCCGCGCGATCGGGGTCCCCTGGCGCCCCACCCCCTCCCGGCCCTGCGCGATCGGGGTCCTCCGGCGCCCCATCCCCCTCCCGGCCCCTCGCGATCGGGGTCCCCTGGCGCCCCACCCTCTCCCGACCCCGCTCGCAGGGACCCAGCGAGGCGCGGGGGTTAAAGCGCAGCCTCCGGAGCCCCGGGACCTGCGTGCTCCTCAGCTCTCGAGCCACGTGACCGTGGCTAGCGGCTGAGTCCCAGGGCGCCTCAGTTTCCCCGTCTGTAAAGTGCCCGAGGAAGGCGCCGACCTCCCGGCTGTCCCGGAGCCGCCTCGCCTCTCCCCGCCCTCGGGTGCCGCGCGGGGCTGGTGGCCGGGCGCAGCCCCCGCTCCGCCCCGCCGCCTCCCGCGCCCTGCGGGGCTGCCGCGCCTCGTCGGGACTTCGGTGCCCTTTGGGAATCTGGCGCGAGGAGCATGCGGAGGGGATGGGGGGTTACTAATGGCGCTAAACTCGCTCGTTGGCGTAGATGTTGCGCACAGCGCCCCTTTATTTCACGGTCCCAGCACCTCGGACGTGACGCTCAGCGCTCGAGGCGCGCGGCGAGCGGCCCGTAAAAACCCGGCGAGGTGGATGCTGCGCTCCTCTCTTCCTCTCTTTAAATTAACAGCTGGGGAAACTGAAACTTTGAGGAGGTGACTCACCTCTCTAGATCAGCATTTTGGTCTAACGCCTCGTGGAGAGCCCAGCTTCTCGCGCCCTCCCCAAGCCAGAAACAGCGGCAGGACGCCCCCGCCCGCCCCAGGTAGTCAGGTTTCTCCAGGCTTTTCCAGAGTTTGCTCCCAGAGCCCCGTCTCCCGAGTGAGCCCCTGCGGGGCGCAGCCCTTCGGGGCGCAGCGCCCGAGCTCCTAGGTCCGAGCCGGCGCCTGCGTCTCGGGCGCGGGGGAGACGGACACCGGGTCTCCGCGGCTTACGGCCAAACGCCCTGCGTGTTGAATCAGGTTTGCTTTCCTGTTGTTAATTTTTTAAGCCATTTGTCTGACTTCAGACAACTGATGTAGCGTTCTCCCAGCCCTCGGGGCTACAGCCCTGGCCTGATGGAGTCCTGTTACTCCCTGTGAAAGTCTTACCTGCCTTAATCGCCCTCCCTTCCATTACCTTTGCTGCAAATAGGACCTTCATCCTTGGTGTGCGCCCCCCTTAACCCCTCTCCTCCTCCCCCTGGTACCACTGGCATTAGACTAATCCTCACAAAAAGCCCTTCTCCTGCCCTGGGACCTGCTCAGACCTCACCCTACCTGTTTCATTCACTGTAAACTCCTCCTCTGATTTACAGAACTTATTAACCCAGCCCCACCTTATTTGCCCAATTCTCTGCCTCAGCTGCCCTGTTTAGGCCCCCGTGGGGTCTCACTGGTCTCACTTCTGTGCACACTGCCTGCTCCAGCTCAGCTTTACCCTGGACTCACCCCAAGCGTGGAAAGTGCTGCTTTTGCTCAGCAGAAAAGCTGCTCCCGTCCTACCAGACCCTCCCACTCGGTTCTCTCCGGTCCCTGCCACACAGCTTAGCACACACTAATTGGAAAAGGCGTGTCTTACAGCATCGTGGAAGTATGTGTCACCTGCCCGTTTATCTTTGTGATGTCTGTTACTCATAACCCAACCCTCCCACTTGTAAGAATTTTTTTCCCCCTTGAGACTCAGGGGTGAGAGTTGAATACCACACTCGAGGGCTTTTTGTTTTTGTTCACCCATTTTAGAGTTTGTTTTACATTCTTTTGAGGGAGAGAAAACCATTAACTTGATTTTTAAAATTAAGAACAGGAAAGTGAACTTTAACACCTACAGCATGTTAAGCTGTGAAAGGGCAGGTTTGGAAGAGGGAAGATTTAGAGGAAAGAAGTTTTCAAACTCATTGGCTGAGTGGGCAGCTGTTCCGGATCCCATCAAATGGTTTACTTTGCTTTCTCGCTTTTAAAAGGTTAATTCTCCACCTTCTAACACATGCTAGAGGAGCACATGGAGATTCGGTTAGTTAGGGCTCACAGACCAGAGAGAGGTGAGATGAGGTGGCCAGTGGTGATGTCCTGGGAGATGGTGAGAGGCACAGGCCCTTTATGATGGCACTTTTGTCGAAGGGGACACTTGTTCTTTGAAGAGCCTGGAAGATTCCCAGGTGGAAGTGGCTGTGAGCAAAAGCCTGGAGCCAGAAAGTACATCGGAGCGTCTTGATGAAGCCTTTAGGGGACCCAGATGCCAGGCGGAGGCCCTGGCCATGTTCAGTAGGGAGGCAGTGAGGATTTTCACAGGGGAAGAGTTTGTCTGGAAGACTGAATTTGGAGGCAAGAAGACCCAACCGTGGAATGGCCATCATTCCACGTTAGAGTTACACATGAGTGGGGTGACAAGGTTTTCACTGGGAATTAGATGTAGGATGTAAGGGAGAGGTTTTAAGCCCCAGTGTCGGGCGCTAGCCAGTTTGGCTCAGTGGTTAGAGCATCAGCCCTTGGATTGAAGGGTCCCGGGTTCGATTCCAGCCAAGGGCACCTACCTCGGTTGCAGGCTTAATCCCCAGCCCTGGTCCAGGCCTGTGTGGGAGGCAAACCAATCGATGTGTCTCTCACACATCCATGTTTCTCTCTCTCTCTTTCCCTCTTCCACTCTTGCTGAAAAACAATGGAAAAAATATCCTCATGTAAGGATTAAAAAGAAAAAAGCCCTGGTGTCACAAAGGATGGTGGATACTTTGATTGCCTGTTGCCTGGGGGGCCAAGTAGCTGACATTGAAAGAAAATGTGCCAAGAAGTACACTAACTGTTGCCTCCTGACATCAAGGAACCCACACCTTAGTAGGGCAGAAGAAAGACACTTTGGACCAAACAGCACAGTATGGGACACGTAACCGTTGAAGTACATGCAAGGAGCTACGGCAACACCCAAGAGAAAGGGTGGTTCTGCCCAGCTGGGTGCTAGAGGGTGAGAGAGGGCTTTCCAGAGGGATGAGCAAGTGCAGAATCCCTGCTACGCGAGACTGCGTCTTACCCCAGATCCCTCGGTGCAGGAGGGGCGGCGAGGTGGCAGAGGTAAGGCCAGGGCACAAGGCGCTTGAGCCGGCTGAAGAACATGGATTTTCCCGAGCAGGCGGGCAGCAGAGAAGCATGGAGGCTTTGAGAGCAAGAGGGATACCCTCAGGTTTACACTTCCAGGCTCGCTGCTCAGTGTGGGCCCCTGCTAGTCGGTGAGGAGATAAGTTGGTGGCCAGTGCTGCGGCTTGTAGAGCAATGCAGCATTCCCGCAGGGCGTGCCCAGAAGTGCGCACTGTCCTGGGGCCCCCTGGAGGGCTGGCGGCAGACTTGGGAACAAGTTTGTGGATGAACTTCAGAGGAAGCGGAAGCGCTTACTGGGCACTGCCTCACTCTTGGAGAGTTAGGAGATGCAGAGCGGGGCGGGACCCTTGATGTGGGCAGTGGCAGGGAGGCATGAGCTGAAGAGAGCTCAGCCCTCAGTGGGGAGTGAGAAGAGTCAGAACTCGTAAAGATCAAAGGTCAGCAAACTCAGATGCTCCTGGGACGAGACCGGGAGGCTGCACGGAGGTGGCTGGTGGGTAGAAAGGAACTGGTGCTCTAAGGCGTGTGCCCTGTGGGAGAGGGCGGGTGCTGCCCTTGGTATTAGCCAGTGACACAGTAGGCGCCCAGTGGTGTCTGATCTTTCTAAAAGGCAACTAATTTATGTTTTAAAAAACATGCATACTGCCAGTCCAGCTCAGCGGTTGAGCATCGGCCTGGGATCCAGGAGCTCTCGGTTCGATTTCCAGTCAGGGCACATGCCTGGGCTGCAGGCTCGATCCCCAGTGGGGGGCGTGCAGGAGGCAGCCGATCAATGACTCTCTCATCATTGATGCTTCTGTCTCCTTTCTCTCCCTCTCCCTTCCTCTCTCTGAAATCAAAGATATATTTTAAAAATACGGTGAATTATATCTCAATAAAAGTTTTGCATTAATACATTCTTTTTAAAGTGTACGTATTCTAATAAAAGAAAACAAACAAAAATCATCCATGCATGCTAACCATGCTTGGAGGACCAGATTCCGCTCCTGGACTGTTTCCAGGGCCTCCTTGAGGGAGCAGGAGGCAGGAGTGGAGATGTGCTTTTTTGTTTCATTTGGGGAAGAGGCCAGTGGAAAGCCCGGTGGCCTGCAGTTCTGTCTCAGTAGAGCAGGATGCCAGGCCCTGTCTGGAGAGGGAGGGTGGGAGCTTGAAGAGTGCAGCGTGTTAGGGGATACGCTGCGGAGGAGCTGTTGGAAGCACATTGGAAAATAACCTAAGAGGACTGTGGGACTGAAGGAGGGCCAAAGGTTAGAGGCATGACTTTGTCGTATGACTTGGTCCAGAAGTTCTCATGGGTGTTGGCAAAGCCGACCCACAAGGGCTAAAGGAACCTGAAGTGCACTTGAGCAAGGCAAACGGGGGCCCGGGAAGTGTTCCCGGGGCCTTATTTGGGCCAGGACAGTCCAAAAACATTCAAGACTTGCCTTCTACTTTCAGTGACCTGAGGGCCTGAGAGTTCCACCTGGAGAGGAGGCAGTGAGGCAGAAGGGGCGTAATGGACTGTTACTAGGGGACCAGACCTTGGACTGGCCTCTAGACTCGGAATCATGCCGAGAGGACAGGTTCAGTAAGCACTGGAGAATTCAAGAGGTGGTAGCTGGGGAGGGGTTCAGAGCCCAGGATCTCGGAGGGGGAGGGATTCTGAGGATGGTTCTGAGAAGCAGGGTGGGGTGGGGGTGCCTCCTTGGTCCTGCATGAAGTGAAAGCATTCCTTCCCACTCAGAGAGGTGAAGAGGTGGAGGAGATGGAAGCGTGAGGCCTTTGGAGATGCTACAGCACTGCGGTCACCGGGCCCACCACGGGGAACTGGGTGCTAAAGGTAGCTGCCAGCCCGGATGCTGTCCTGGAGGTTAACAAACAAAAGAAAAGTAGTTGGAAGTGAATGGTGCGGGCACTCGGTGTACAGTTTGTCCAGGAACGTCAGGGAGCTGAGTGTGCTGAGCACCTGCCTGCCCAGTGCGGTGCCCCGCGGCCTCCCGCCTGCCCGGTGCCCCGCGGCCTCCCGCCTGCCCGGTGCGGTGCCCCGCGGCCTCCTGCCTGCCCGGTGCGGTGCCCCGCGGCCTCCCGCCTGCCCGGTGCGGTGCCCCGCGGCCTCCCGCCTGCCCGGTGCGGTGCCCCGCGGCCTCCCGCAGTGAGCAGCACCCGCGGCGCCGGGACCCGCCAGGAGCCCATCAGGAGAGAACTCGGGCTGGCCAGCCTTCAGCATTGCGGTCACCGAGCACCTGAGGAACTGCTTTTAATGTGTGAGCAAAAGAGAAGGGGGAGAAGAGGCTCTTGGGCAGAGCTGGTGGGTGTCCTTGACCCAGCCGAGAGTTTTGTCTTCCTCTTTGTAGGGCGGGAGAGGAGACAAAGAAAGAAAGTGCATTTCCAGTAGCAGGGGCGTCACCACTGACCTCAGAGGTTCACTAGACCCAGGGTTGTTTCATTTCCGTTTCTGTTAGAAGAACTTGGTACCTGGTTTCTTTTGTTTGCTGGGTTTTTTCTTTTTGTTGATATTTATTTATTTATTTATTTATTTATTTATTTTATTCTTTTTTTTTTTTTTCCTGTCCCTGGTTTTGTGAATGAATTCTTAAACAGTGGATTTGCTCATAGAGGAAATAATTTATAGATGTCACACTGGGTGGTGACCTTGAGTTTTTGTTTTGATTTACCAGAAAGGGAGGTTGGTGGCCTTTTTGCATTTCCAAGAATGATATTTTTTAACTCACTGTGGTTGTGAAAATATCTTCTTAAGAAATGTGTGGTTGTGAAAATATCTTCTTAAGAAATGGTGATTTGTTCAGTCTCTTTTTGTATGGTTAATATTTTGGTGTTATGCCAGAATGTTGAAATAAGGGGCTCCCACACTGCGCTGGCTGAAGTAACTGACTGCTCATGACTCGTTTCCTTCCCTGTTCGTTTACCAGCTAGTGTCGTAGGGTTTTAATGAGATCAAGGGCAGCTTGATCTGTGCTGCCCTTTTACTAAGCCAGTGTCATCGTATCAAGTTAGCAGTCTTGCAATTCAAGAACAAAATTATGAGGGATCCTTATATAGTTAATTAAAGAACTTTTTTTAAAAAATTATGTCATATGGAAGCAAAATTGTTACAAGGAACTGAATTATTATTCTTAATTGCTATTTTAAGGGGTTCCTTTCAACGTCAGGGTTTGTTCGGCCTCAGTGCTAACAGAGGCAGTGGTCTGCAGTAGCTGCTGGGTGAGGGCTGTGGGTCCCGCCTGAGTTTTCTGCGCCGACAGTGGCTGTGATTCAGTTCAGTGTTTCAAGAGTAACCCTGATATTTTTAAAATTAAGATAATGAAGTTATTACTTTGTTATAATAGGTAGGTTAATAAAATCAGGGAAAGGACATCTTTTTTTAAAAAAACATTTTTATTGATTTCGAAGAGAGAGGAAGGGAGAGGGGGAGAGAGAGAGAAGCGGTGATGAGAGAGAATCACCGTTCGGCTGCCCCCCACAGCCTGGGCACGTGCCCCGACCGGGAAGTGAACCGGGACCTCCTGGTTCATGGGGTGACACTCAACCACTGAGCCACACAGGCTGGATGAAAAGACATCTATTTTAAAATTAGCATTCAAGTGATCAAATCACAATGATTATTCTAAGGATTATTTTTACTACATAAATTTGGATTCTTAAGTAAAAATGCTTTCAAAGTATCGGTTTCTATGACTTTTGAGATTGGGGGGTCTTTGAAGGGCTATCACAAATATAAGTATCAGATGTTTCTTTGTTTCCTGGGGAGTCTAGGAGTATAGATTTATGTGAAAGTTTGTTGTTCTCTATAAACCAATTAGGACAGAGGTTCTTTAAGAAACATTGTAACCTAATTTATTACTGCCCCTTGAGATGAGAATGTATTTCGTACTCACACCATGAGAAATAAAGACTTTTCTCATTTTTAGACACAAGTATGCAGAGAGCTTTCAGCTTTCTTCGTTCCCTACACTCTCAGCCACAACCATGAAACTGGCCCAGAGTTCACACTGTGAGGCTCCTTCCCGTGGCCCTGAGACGTGTTCTCGCCAGCGGGGCAGGAAGACTAACTCCAGATTTCCTCCCAGTTCCTCGTTAGAAAGCAGGTCCCTGTGCCTGCCGGACACACCACCGCATGGTCACGCTGGAAAGTCAATCCCTGCAGGCCGGGCTCCTGTATGCCAAGGGCCCAGTTGAGGCCGACCTGGTCATCCGTGCCCACGGTTCCCGAGCCTGTGCCGAGAGGGACACGTGGCCAAGAACCGTGCAGCAGAAACAGAATCAGGAGGACAGGGCAGGGAAGCGGCGCGAGCAAATCCCGCTCTGCCCGGGACTCGCCCTGGCGCCAAGATGAAACGCGCGGGCCGCGCGGCCGCTCAGTGCAGCAGCTCCCAGCGGGGGAGTTTCCATGGACATCTCCGTGGGTCCTGCACAATTGCCCAAGTGTAAATATTTTTTAGAGTTATAAGCATGACTTTCAGGCAGGTAACTCATGAATGAGGGAACCGTCAGAAATGTAGGTGGTTCAGAGAGCATTTGAGGATCTGAGTTTTTATCAGCACTAAAAAAAGGGGAGAGAAGTCAGACTAAAATTGTTTGAATATATACAAATTGGCTAATATCTTATAGACAGTGAAATCATAATTTGGGGGAATATTTTTTTTACCAGACTGAGATATTGGCATCTCTGCTGGACAGAAATCTACAATTTAACACATAGCATCATAGCCCAGGCCCAAATCAGTAATGAGTGGTGAGCCAGACAGAGGTTAAATTTCCAGAGAATTAAATAATCTTTGGGCCCTGGCCAGCTTGGCTCAGTGGTAAGAGTGTTGCCCGCGGACTGAAGGGTCTCGGGTTCAGTTCCAGTCGAGGGCACGTACTTCGGTTGCAGGCTTGATCCCCGTGGGGCCTGTGCCTCTCTCACATCGATGCTTCTCTCTCTCCCCCGCCCCACCCCTACTCTCTCTCTGAAAAGCAATGGAAAAAATATCCTCGGGTGAGGACTGAAGGAAATCTTTGTGTGGGCCAAAGAGGGTGCTCCTTTATGATCAAACGGCCATCCTTTTGCCTTATTTAGAAGTATTTGATACTTTTTCTTAAACTTTATGCAGTTATTAAAATGGGACACATCCTTTTTTGGTCATTTCAGCCACTTCCTCTCTTAAACAATGTTACCCCCATCATTGATACTTGAGTGATGTCAGCCAGTGTTCCCACACTTCTTTTTTTAATTATTTTTTTATTATTAAAGTTATTCCCACACTTCTAATTCCTGTTTTGCCATGCGTTTGTTAGACATTTATTAACTGGTTCAGGGTTTCCCAACAGTGGCACTATCCACACTTTGGTTAGAGAATGCCCGGTTGTGGGGGCTCTACTGTGCATTGTAGGGTGTTCGTAGAATGCCATCCTCTGTCCCTGAGGTTCCAGGAGCACCCCCTTAGTTGTGACAGACAGAAATGTCTCCTAACATTGCCAGTGCCCCCAGGAAGAGCAAATTCACCCCTGGTTGGGAAGCACTGTGTTAAATGACCAAGGCCAGTCTCCCACACTGTCAGGTACAGTTGTGGTAAATGCTCCAGTTTAATAAGATACTGTTGAGTGTAGAAAACAGATGAACATACTTCCCCCTTACCGTACCCCCCCCCCTTCTTGGAATGTGTTTTTAGATAAGAGTGGAAGGAAAAGTTAGATTAGGCTGCAAGAATAAGAAGCATGCTAAAATCGAAACCACTGAGGACTTTGCTATGGGCCTGAGGACCTAGAGTGCTAATCCTGCAGTGAGGAGCTTTAGAAAGTTTTGAGAGGAAGTGAAATGGGTGTGCTTTCAGAGGGAACTTTGATACTGTTGCAAGAAGGGAGTGGAATGTGTCAAGACTGGCAACAGAAAGAAGAGTTTAGAGTTGGTTTCAGTGTTCACCTGAAACAAAATCTGTGAAGGGTTGCAGGCGCCCAGAAGGAAAGCTTTGAATCTAGGTGACCGTATTTCATTGAAAGGGAACCTGGGCCAGAGACACAGTGGAGGAAAGCTGTGAGCTCCGAGTCAGATCTTTTAAGTTTGAGGCACTTGTAGAAATATGCCCAGGGTGGAATCTGCAACCTAACAGTGTTACATAGTAAAGGCTAGAGTGGAGACTGGGGATTTTCACCAGAGAAGTGAAAGGGCTGGAACTTGAGGAGTCTGGGGAGTGGAACTGAGGGAGAGGACCGGGACAGAGCCTTGGGGAATGTCTACATTTAAGGTGCAGTAGGAGAAGCCAGCAAAGGATTTGGGGGAGAAGTCAGAAAAATAGGAAGTAAGCAGCTAGTGGCATCTCAGAAGTGTGGAGAGGAAAGAACATGTCCAAGAGAAGTTGGTCGGTGGCACATGCTGTGGAGACCTCACGGGGAGACTGGGGAGGGCCTCTGCTTGGCACTGGCTGTCGATGGCACTGCGGAAAGTGGTCTCAGTTTGCATGGGGCCAGAATCCAGAAGTCAAGGGGTTGACAGTGAAGTGTTTAGGCTACTTTTTCAGAAAGTGTGAGGATGAAAAGATGGGAGTGGTCCCAGGCGTAGGCAGCGCCCGAAGGGCGTGGTCCGTGGACCGGAGCCCACCCCGATTGTAGACAGAGGGCAGGGCGATTGTAGACAGAGGGCAGGGCGGGTGAAAGGGGAGCGCTGCAGGCCTGGAGGGGCCAGTGGCTGTGAAGCAGAGGAAAGGGCAAGAACTCCCAAAGCATCAAAGTGTTAGATGCAAAAGGAGAGGCAGTTGGAGGGATTTGCGTATGTTGGCCTCTGGTCTCTGTTAAAACACCTTCTTGTACTAAGAGGGAAAAGAGGGGCAAGTGAAGTTGGGGACCAGGAGACAGCATTTGGGTAAGAGTTGAGAATACATTGATCAGGAGTGCTGGACGCTATGGGAGCTGTGGCATTTCAGAGATTTGCAGGTGGAGTGGGGTGGAGCGGAGGGTGGGCCCCGTCCTGTTCCCAGCACTAGGGGAAGTTTGCTGTGGGGCAGGGCAGGAAGACACCCCTCCCGGGGAGAGCTTTGTAGGCATTTTAGAAATGAGATCGAGGAGAAAGGTAAAGCAAATGTTAGAAGTGCATTGGGAAAATGGGTAATACGATTGTTATTAAATCTATAGCAACATTCTTAATACAGATGGCCAGATAGAAATCTAAAGTGGACCTGTGTAGATTTGTAGGTTAATGACAGTTAAGAGTTTGGTTTTCTAAGGCTTGTGTCATGCTTCTAATTTATAAATATTCTGTAGGGCTGGTACGTCAGTGTCTAGAAACCATACTCACCCCCCTGCTTTCTTTTCTCTTGGCGATAACACGCAACACTGTTTAGGCAAGTCTCGTAAATACAGAGTCTTCCTCCGAGTCCTGGATGAAGTGTGTGGCCGGAGTTGAGAACTGCTGGTCTGAACCGCGTTAGAAATGGCTCTGAAATTACTGAGGTCTTCCTGGCCTGCGTGGCGTCTCCTTCGCGATGGTCTGTGGTTGGCCTGAGTGGCACTGCTGCGCTGGGCAGGGCACGGACGCTAGATCTACATCATGACAGCAGCCTTGGGTCACGATGGCTTCTAACCTTTATGTCTTGTTTAAACTTGTTTTTCACCTGTGCCGTGGTTGTCATCCGCTGCCGGGTGCTGCGCGGGTGGTGCCCTATGCTTGCTGTGCCCTCTGCGCTTTCGCCTGCCTCGAACCCGTGTGATCTGGGAGACAAGCTGACAAAGCCCCTCACGTGTGTGCCCGTGATAAGAGATGGTAGGTGGTGAACAGGGTGCCGAGAAGCCTGCCCAGGTCAGACCTGCGGACTCCCGAATGGCCACTCAGTCCCCCAGGGGCCGGCTGCGTTCTCGCTGAATTCGTGATGGGATGTGGGAGGCGGGAAGAGCTGCGGCTGTAGAAGGGAGACTAACAGAAATTCATTTTGCCGTAGGAAAAGGAAGTTATTATCTGTTCTATTGCCCCCCCTTTTTTCTTAAAAGCTTGACTAATGTAAAACAATATGAAGCCCTGGCCGTGGCTCGGTTGGTTGGAGTGTAGCCTCGTACACCAAAGGGTGGTGGGTTTGATTCCCAGCCAGGGTACATACCAGGCTTTGGGATCAGTCCCTGATGGGAGGCAACTGATTGATGTTTTTCTCTCTCTCTCCCTCCCCCTTCCTCTCTAAAATTAATTTTTTAAAAACAGAATATGAATATTGCAGGATGGGGAGACAGTTTTTGACTGACATTCAAATGTTCAGATACCAAATACAGCCGAATGTAAATGATGCCTATTTGGACCCACAGAACCTTGCTTATTAGTCCAAGTGATGGCCAGATCTCTCCCAGAAAGTAATAATACTGTACATTTTATTGTTCACCTCTGAACTTGAGTATAAAAATCAATTGTTACTGCCCTAGCCAGTTCTGCGCAGTGGCTAGAGCGTCAGCCCTCAGACTGAAGGTTCCCGGATTCGGTTCTGGCCAAGGGCACGTGCCTCGGTTGCAGGCTCGACCCCGTGCTGGAGGCAGCCGGTCGATGTGTCCCTCTCACATCGATGTTTCTCTCCCCCCCACTCTCTGAAGAAGCAATGGAAAAATATCCTCAGGTGGGGATTAAAAAAAAATTAAAAATCAATTGTTACTTAGTAATTCTTAAGAGTAAATTATTAATGAAAAAAGAGTAATTCTCAAGGGACACTCACTCATTTCTTTTGGGGCGCACGCACGCACACACACACACACACACAGAGTTTTGTGCGTGCCGAGGTGTAGCGGGCCTTAGCACAGCTCTTCCTCACGCTGCGCAGCGCTGGGCGCCTCTGCTGTGCTGGGCGTTCCTTCGCCGGGCTTCCGGGTGCCTACACACCGAGCCCTGGGTCTTCTCAGAGGACCCAGCTTCAGCTTTTCCTCTGAAACACAATAATCTAAATAGTGTCTGGGTATATCCCAGAGAATATCACTTGCTTGAAAGGATTGTATACACTATGTAGAGTAAATTGATCTGTTTGCAAAGAACACATCAGATGGACAGTTTTAGGGTGTGTATTTTCTATAGATTCAAATGTGTAAAATTGACTTAAGTTGATAAAAACAGGGACTTCTGTGATTATCATTTTAAAAATTACATGTGGGAAATCTCTGTACCTTCTCAGTTTCGCCATGAACCTGAAGCTGCATTAAAAAATAAAATCTATTTTTAAAAATCGAAGTCAGGGTTTTTCACTAATCTTTGCAGTTACCTATCTGTGTCAGTATCCAGTTTAAGTTTACATTTTCTTTTGGTCTCATAGGATTGAAAATATCCTAAATCGTACAATTAATTAGTTACAGATGTAATAGTTTTTAGACAGCTCTTCTTGCAGAATATTCTTTGATTAAACTAACCCAGAAAAGTAACAAAGAAATAATAGAAAATAATTGTATCAAAGATGAATCACTCAGTATTTATTTATTTTTAAACATATCTTTATTGATTTCAGAGAGAGGAAAGGAGAGGGAGAGAGAGATAGAAACATCAATGATGAGAGAGTCATTGATCGAGCCCGCAACCCGGCCATGTGCCCTGACCGGGAATCGAACCCTGATCGCCTGATCCTAGGTCAACGCTCATCCGCTGAGCCACGCCCGGCTGGGCAGTATTTCTTTTAATATATATACGTGTGTGAATATATATATACATATATATATTATTGATTTCAGAGAGAGGAAGGGAGAGGAGAGAGATAAGAAGCATCAGTGATGAGCGAGTCCCCCTCCTGGGGATGGAGCCCACAACCCAGGCACGTGCTCTCACTGGGAATCCAGCTGGGACCCTGTGGTTCATGGGTCAACGTCAGCCGCTGAGCCACGCCGGCCAGGCTCACTCAGTATTTCTTAACTCCTAAGATTCCCTATCTCAAACAAGAATCGGGCAGAACTTAAAATTAGGGCTCAAGGTATCACTGTGCAGCATCCTAGCATCTCCTTTGTTTTTTATTAAAATTAGAAAGTATGGAGTGAACTGAAATCATGTGCACATGGTTAAAACAAACGATCATCTGGCTGCTGCTCCTCAACTTCTAGGGGTAACTACTTTTTATTGTTTTGAGCTGCTGCTGCTGGTAGTTACCTAAATAATATACTGCTATTTCTTATCAATTTTAGACATTGTTCACTTTAGTTAAGATAGATGAGCAGAAACAACCCCCATTTTCCCAGTTGCTATGATCTGAATATTTGCGTCCCCTCAAAATTCATATGCTGAAATCCCAGTGCCCGGTGTGAAGGTGTTAAGGGGTGGGGGCCTTTGGGAGGTGCTTAGGTCATGAGGGCGGAGCCCCAGGAGTGAGATTAGTGCCCTTGTAAGAGGCCTGGAGAGGTCCTTTGCCTCTTCCACTGTGGAAGGACACAGCAGAGGCTCACAGCCTAGAAGAGGGGCCTCCCCTGACTTGATGGCACCTGATTTTCCAGCCTCCAAAACTGTGAGAAATAAATTTGTTTTTTTTAAGCCACCTAATCTGTGGTTTTTGTTATAGCCACCTGAATGGACTAAGACCAATAGAGCATTTTTTTCTTTTTTCTTAATTGTATCATTGTTATTATTTTAGTTAAAGCAAGAAGCAGGGTTTCTGTAATTGTGACTTATGAAAACACTACTCACAGCAAAGCCCAACACTATTATGTTACGTTTTCCTTCTGGTGCAGCTTTTAATTTTTCCTGGAATTTTCATCGCCCCGTTTTCATCTCCTTGTGAAATCTGCCTTAAACACATCCCACTATTTTACAAATGCCCCTTTGTGCGGCTGTGCATTGCTCCTGCCTTGCTGGGAGGGCGCCTGCAGCCCCCCCCCTCAGTCAGCGGGTGCCTGGCTCGCGGCCCGCTGCCATCTTGGGGCTTCTGTTTGCCACTCTGGGATTGAATTTACTGATTATTTCATCTCCCATGTTTTTAGTGGCCTTTGTCTTAAAATAGTTTCTCAACAAAAGAGTTCGTGGGACTAATTTTCTTGGGCTGTAGCGTGCCTGGAAATGTCTTTGTTCTGCATTATATTTGCTGTGTGTTGTGGATGGTATAGAATCACAGATGGAAATCGTTTCCCCTTGGAATTTTGAATGCATTGCTACCCTTTTCCAAGTCGTCAGCATTGCTGCTGGGTAGCCTGGCACGCGAGGGGCAGACACAGGTGGCACTGCAGAAGCTGTAGCACCGAGTCGATGCTGGAATCACGGTGCTGCCGCTTGTGACCTGAGTCCAGGCCAGCTACCCGCTGGAACAAAAGTGTCAGCATTCATTATAGGAACTAAGACCCAGAGTCTCGTAGTATTAAAAATGGGTATAATACAAAACTACCTGGCATACAAAGAACCAGGAAAATGTAAATTCTTATGAGGAATGACATCAGACACCAATGCTAAGATGACAAAGGTGTTTAATTTTTTAAGACTTTAAGCATCTATTATAAAAATCCTCCAATGTGCAATCACAGATACTATTGAAACTAATAGAACATTTCAGAAAAGAAATAAGATACAAAGAAGAACCAGATGGAAAGCTTAGAACTGAAAAATACGAAAACCTACATAAAAACTCACTAGATGGGCTCGATCTTAAAACGGAGGCGGCAGAGGAAAGGGCCGTGCGTTTGAAGGGGGGCAGCAGGCGCCGTGCAGTCGGGGCAGGAGCAGGGGAGGAAGCGTGGTGAGACGTCTGGAGAAATAACGGCTCAAGACTCCCCAAATTTGGCAGAAGATGTAAACAATGATTCACGAAGCTCATCGAACACACAGAATAAACTCAAAGGTTCCCCACTCGGGTGCATCCTAACCACGCGCTGAAAACCAAAGGCGAATGAAAAGTCGGAAAGAAGCATCTGGGGGAAGCCGCATGTAGGGAACTGCAGTTAGAACGAGTGCAGGTTTCTCGTCAGGAACCAGAAAGAACTGTTAACCAAGAATTCTCTGTCCCGTGAAACTATCCTTTGAGAATGAAAATGAAATAAAGCGTGAGGAAGCGCTCCGCTGCAGAAAACCCGAGAGAGCGTTGCCAGTAGCCCGCTCCCAAAGAACTGCTAAAGGGAGATCCTCGGGACAAAACTCCGGGTAAATGGAGGAGGTGACTTTCTCCTCTTGAGTTCTTTTGAATGAGTTAGTGGTTGAAAGCAGATTTTATAACATTGTCTGGTGGGGTTTCAAATGTCCATACATGTAATGTGTGAGATCCCTGTGACTAAAGGGAGGCGGGGCGGCAGGAGGCCGAGAGTGAAGGACCCGGGCGGTGGTGGTGCTCTGACTGTCCTCACGGGGTTTAAGTTGTGGAGGTGACTGAGTGATGGACAGAGATGTCAGTGCCATCGAAAGAAGGTAGAGCCCGGCCGGCGTGGCTCAGCGGTTGAACATCGACCTAGGATCCAGGCGATCGGGGTTCGATTCCCGGTCAGGGCACATGCCCGGGCTGAGGGCTCGATCCCCAGTCGGGGGCGTGCGGGAGGCAGCCGATCGGTGACTCTCTCATCATTGATGTTTCTCTCTCTCTCTCCCTCTCCTTTCCTCTCTCTGATATATTTTTAAAAAAAGAAAGAAGGTAGAACACTAGAAAATACAAGAGAATGCCTCCTTCACTCATTTGTAATCAGTACAATCCTGATGCCAAAAACCAGTCAGAGTTCAAAAAAAGGGAAACTACAGACCAAAGTTGCTCGTGAATATAGATGTAAAAGATACAGAAATTCGCAACAAAATATTAGCAAATGTAGCTCACCAACATATAAAAGAATTATACATCGTGACCAAGTGACAGTTATTCCAGGAATACAAGGCTGGTTCATTTTCAAATATCGGGATAGCCTACTCTATGAACAGGCTAAAAAAGTAACACAGTTGCATCCATTGATACAGTAAAGTGTTTAGCAAGTTTCAACATCCATTCATGTTCATGTTCCTAGAAAAGTAGTATTATAGGACAGCTTCCTCAATGTGATAAAGAACATCTATAAAAAAATCTAATAACTTTTTTTTAAATATATCTTTATTGATTTCAGAGAGGAAGGGAGAGGGGGAGAGAGAGAGAAACATCAGTGATGAGAGTCATTGATCGGCCGCCTCCTGCACGCCCCCGACCGGGGATGGAGCCGGCAACCTGGGCCTGGGCCCTGACCAGGAATCGGACCCCGATCTCCTGGATCCAGGGTTGACGCTCCGCCGCTGAGCCACGCCCGGCCGGGCAAAAAATCTAATACACTTAATGGCATAAGACTAGACACTTTCTCCCTTAGATGCTGAACAAGGCAGGCATGTCAGCTCTCCCCACTGCTTGTCGGCACAGTGTGGAAAGGTCTAGCTGGTACAGTAAGTCAGGAAAGTAAAATAATTTGTAGATGACATAATTATCTACATAGAAAATCCCAAGGAATCTACAGAAAAAATGCTGGAATAGAGATGATGATTCGTATTTCTATTAATAACGCGCACGTAGAAACCACAGCGAGATGCCTGCGTGCGGGGGTGAAGTGACCTGAGTGACGTAGGGTTGGCACCTAGTGTAGGCTACTGCTGACCAGACAGTGCCCAGCGGGGGATCGTCTGCTCTGGGTGGTCCTGGATCACGGAGCGAGACGAGTGACCGCAGGGACTGAAACTGCCGAAAGCGAAGCTGCGGTAAGAGGGGCTGCTGCAGTGACAGTGACGAGCGCTGGCACGGTGGGGGAGGCTGGTCCCGCTGCGGTGTTGGTGGGACCGGGCGGCGTAGCGCCCGTCTGGAGCGCAGTGCCGCAGCGCCTCGGGACACCGGACACGTGCAAACCCTTCCACCCAGCAGCTGCACTTGAGGACATTCAGAGAAGTGGAAACAGGTCAACATAAAAACCTGTCCAGCTTTATTTGTAATAGCCCCAAACAGGAACAACCAAAATATTCCCCAGTGGGCAGCTCAACACTAGTTTATCCATATCGTGGAGTTTCCGGCGGCAGCCGGGAGTGGACTGTGGCTACCTGCGGCGGCTCAGGTGGGTTTCCAGAGCGGCGTGTGGAGTGGAGGGAGCTGATCTCAAGCGTCACATACGGTGCAGTCTATCTACAGAGCTCCTGGAGCCACAAAACTGGCGATGAAGACAGACTGGTGGCTGCGGGAGGCGCAGGGAGGGAGGTGAGTGAAGGAAATGTGGCTGAAGGGAGCTGGGTGGCGGAACAGCTGTGTCTCGGGCGAAGCGGTGTCTGCGCCTTGCGTGTGACCTGCCTGCGCACTGGCCGCGTGGACCCGGTGTCCACGGCGGATGTGGGCTGTGACGGTTGGAGGAGACGCTGGAGAGCACCCAGCCGTCATGTGCTCTCTTTGTAACTTTCTGTGAACCTGTAATTATTTCCAAGTAAGATGTTTAAAAACAACTTCAAACCACAGCCCAAACGCAGCGTAGGTTCAGACAGGTGGCAGCCGAGCGTCCGTTTGGGGGTGCTCGGGGCCGCCGGCATCTGGGTCGGCCCTCGGCCCGCATGCCGGCCGGCCCTGTGCTTGTTGACTGCCGTTGCCGTGTGAGAAGCAGGGAGCTGCTCGGGTGAGAGCAGCCGGCTCCTGCTGCCCGTGAGCCGTCCTCGACCTGGCGCGCGTCCCAGTGCCCGCACTGGGCAGGCAGCAGCCGGGCGGCACGCGGCACCGCTGGGGGGCGGGTCCCGCGGTGACGTCGCCCGCTGTTCTGGTGCTTCCTCCGCTCGCAAGGCTTCTGCAGCTGGTGTGAACAGGGAGTGTGCACAGTTCTGTATCCGTTCTAACCGAAGGTGTGTGGCCCTGAGGAACAGCAGGTGTCTGTCACAGGTGCGGGTTTGCAAGGCCTCGCTGTGGCTTTTAAACAGCACCGCTCGGGCAGCATTATTCTATTCTAAAGCACACATCAGGTGTCCAGGCTCCTGCCTCACACGCATCTGTTAGGACATTTTCAGTAACGGTGTTATTTAAAGTAAGCTCTATGCACAAGACACTGTTGTCAGAACTTCACCCAGGTTATTTTGTGAAGTCCCTCAGACACCTAAACCACACTCTCGTGCGTCTCTTGCAGCTGAAGGAGGGGCTGGGTAACCAGAGCCTGGGAACTGACTCCAGCACCCAGTTTTTAACAAGTTACGTCCCACCATTGGTGTGCGTGCACACGTCTGCTCGATTCACACTCTGCCTCTGTAGCAACCTGTTGCCGAAGGACCCGCTTTTGTCTCACACGGCATTCGGACCTCCTCCAATACCCGGTCTCACCAGGAGCCCTGGCGTCATAGCTGAGGATGGGGACTGTCCGGGACTCTCTGGTTCTCTGTATGTAGGTCTGTCTCTAAGCAGCCTGGTCTTATGAAACAGAAACCAAGTTATATGGGTTATACACTGTTCCAGCTGGAAAAAAATTCTGTTAAATTAATAGTCTTTTAATGCCTTCAAGAAATCAATTTGTTTTATCTGGAAACTAAGGACAGTAGCAGCAAAGCAAAAGTCCAAGTTCGTTGGGGAGTAAATTGTCTGACTTGATTATCTCGTATTACGTCCTAGCAGTGATGGGTTAGGAAGTAGCAAGCCAAGGGTTTGTCCTTTATAATGTAAATAAATCTGGCCGCCTCGCTGTCCTCTGCAGCTGGGCAAGGCCTGAGTTCCCATCGCAGGCCACACTGCTGGACGTGGTCCCACCTCAGACTTAGATGCTGCGTTTTCTGTTTCTGTAAAAACAGTAAGCAGCCCAGCTGCTTTGCTCAGTGGTTAGAGCGTCTGCCTGCAGGCTGAAGGGTCCTGGGTTTGATTCCGGCCAAGGGCATGTACCTCGGTTTCAGGCTTGATCCCCATGCAGGAGGCAGCCAATCGATGTGTCTCTCTCTCTCCCTTCCACTCTCTCTGAAAAGCAGTGGAAAAAATATCCTCAGGTGAGGATTAAAAAAAAAAAAATGTCCGGCGGGCGTGGCTCAGCGGTTGAGCATCGACCTAGGATCCAGGCGATCGGGGTTCGATTCCCGGTCGGGGCACATGCCCAGCTGCGGGCTCCATCCCCAGCAGGGGGCGTGCAGGAGGCAGCTGATCAATGACCCTCCTCATGGATGTTTCTCTCCCTCTCCCTTCCTCTCTCTGAAATCAATAAAGACATAAAATAAAAAAACAATTAAGCAACTTACATCTGTTATTTTAAACCCTTTATTTAAATCATGCCTTTGCCCCACAGTTATCAGCCTGCTTTCACTTTTTCACAGCTTGACGTTTGTAATTATGTGTGTAACAAAGTCTGTGCTATAAAGAGCTTTTATAAACTGATCCAATTTCCTCTCCTTTCAGGAATATATTAAAGGAATCTGTGAACCTGAACTAGAAGAAAGAGAATGGTACCCCAAGGCCATGCACTGCATCTTTGTTGGGGCGCAGAGCCTATTTCTGAAGAGCTTGATTCAGGACACCTGTGCCGACCTCTGCGTCCTGGACATCGGCCTGCTGGGCATCCGGGGCAGCGCAGAGGCTGTGGTCATGGCCAGGAGTCACGTTCAGCAGTTCGTCAAGCTCTTCGAGAGCCACGAGAGCCTGCCCAACAGCCAGAAGGAATCAGAGGTGAAAAGGGAATTCAAACAGTTTGTGGAAGCACGCGCGGACAGCTACACGATGGACCTGCTCATCCTGCCCACCTCCCTGAAGAGGGAGCTGCTGGCCCTGACGCTGGGCGAGGACGCCGTGTCGGAGGCCGGCGACCACAGCGTGGAGATCGGGGACTCCTCGCAGGCGGCGTCCTCTCCGAGCGCTGCCGCGGGCTCCGGGGACGCCGTGGCCCCGCAGGAGGACGCGAGGAGTAACGCCGGGACTCCGGTCTCTGAGCTCACGAAGCAGATGGACACGGTGTTTTCCAGTTCGCAAGACGTGCTCTTCCTTCCCGTCAATGGCCTGGCCCCCGACGAAGGGGCGCTCGGCAAAGGCAGAGCTTGTCACAAACGGAGGTTTTCTGATTCCGAAGAAAGACACACCAAGAAACAGTTTTCCCTGGAGAACGCTGACGAGGGGGCGCTTTCGCAGGACGGTCGGACACCGGCCGGAGGTGTGGCCATTGACCTGTCCGACCCGTCCAGCGATTCCGACGGCTTAAGCCCAGACGGGAAAGACACCACTGAGGAGATGGAGCACAACATCCTCGTGAACTTCTTCAAAACCATGGGCTACTCCCAGGACGTCGTGGAGAAGGTCATCAGGGAGTACGGGCCGTCGGCGGAGCCGCTGCTGCTCTTAGAGGAAATAGAAAAGGAAAATAAGAGATTCCAAGAAGACAGAGAGTCTGCACCTGGTACTGTGCATCCGGAGACCAACAAAACCAAAACTAAAGATGTCTGTAGCAGCATAAATGACCTTACAGTGGATTCCACTCCAAAGAAAACACAAACCCACACCCAGCAAAATACGATAAAAAAGTTTCCTCCGTTACCGTTCAGAGTAGAATCAAAACCATGTACCTCAAATTGCAAAATGAATGCTTTCAAAACAGTGCCCGCGGAACCGAAACAGGAGCCCTGGAGTTCGCACCCAGACTACATGGGGAGCGCGGATCTTGAAACTGACGGCCTTGCCCCCTCGGCCGCCCCTCCAAGTCCCAAAGAAGTCGGCTTTGTTTCGAGAGGAGCTGCGAGCCACCAGCCCCGAATTCCCGCCTTCCCGGAGAACGGCCTGCAGCCCCACGGGGAGCCCGCGCTCCCGCCTCCCCTCAGGTCGGCCTGCGGCGCCCCCCCGCCCAAGCCCGGCGCTCAGCCCCTGCCCCAGCTGCCGCTGCCGGCCGCGGACGCGAGGCCCGCGGGGCTCTCCGACCACGCGGACTGCTCGGTCACGGGGGTGCAGAGGTTCCGGGACACCCTGAAAGTGCCCTACAAGCTGGAGCTGAAGAACGAGCCCGGGAGGACCGAGCTGAAGCACATCGTCATCGACGGGAGCAACGTTGCGATCACGTAAGTGCGCTCCGCACTGAGCTGTGAGGCGGGCGGGGTGGGCGCTGCCCCGCGTCTGTCCAGTTGGCCGGTGGCCTTACCTGGGGGAGCGGCTGCTTGGTGAAGTTCTGTTACCCCGTTTCCTAGCGTCAGGAGCTTCGTCCACCTGCGGAGCCCGCGTCTCCGGGGCAGGAGGTGACGGAGTGTCTCCCGCAAGCGTTGCCGGGCGGGCAGCACAGGGCCGTGTAAGTCATCAGGGTCCTGACGCCAAGGACGCCGCGAGCTCCTGAATACAGGGATGGGGCTCGCGGCAAAGGGCGTCTCTGTGCTTGCCTGCCGCGGTGTGCCAGGGGTCCCGCCCAGAGCGCGGCGGTCACAGGTGTGGCGTGTCCTGCTCTCCTGTTGACAGAGTGGCAGCGGGTCCTTCCCAGGGGACTGTCGGTTTGAACTTCTTCGTGGGCCTCGGCTCTTACTAAAAGCGCCTGCACTTGTTTTTAGTAAGAGCTGCTAAACGGTCATTTGCTTAGCCCGTCTTAGAACCCCCTTAGGATTCTGATTTTCTGCCTCCGACGTGAGCTTGGGTTTCTTCTCTAGGGAGCAGTTTGATGCGGCCGAGGAGAGGGGGAGGGTCAGGCGGCCCCTCTGCCCAGCGAGCGCCAGCTGTTAGCCGCGGGCGGTCTGCTGCCTTTCGCCCTCTCCTGCAGGACGTCTTTGTCACACCGTTTCAGCCACTGCCACGTAGTCTCCCTCTGGGTTCCGGTCAGTCATTCCGCTGACTTCCAAGACCTGTGATTCAAAAAATGGGCACCTGGCGTGGAGTGAAGGGGGGAAGCCGAAACGTGTCTCTGAATTGCTGAGTTTATGTGGCCTATTTCCTAAGAGTCCTGAAAGGCCAGTTAATGCCTCTATTTTACATGAATGCTCGATGAGATTGAAAATAAGTTTTATTATCGAAACATTGTTTATATATTTGTTATATTTTTGTTTTGTTAAATTTTTATTAGAATTTTTAAATAATTACACAAAAAGATTATATAGTGGATCCCACATGGGATCCACTTGGGATTCCCATGACATGCCCGCCACCCGGCTTCATTGGTTACAGCTCGTGGCTGTCCCGTGGCATCATTGCACAGTTTCATTCATGCCCTACGACTGCCTCACCCATGTTATCTTGAAGGAAATGTCAGATATGTCATTTCATTTACAATTATTTTAGTTATCTACTTTTTTATATAAAAGGATTCATTTTTTTACTTTTTAAATGAATTATTGATGCTGTCCTTTGTTTTCAAAAAAAAAAAGGAAAGAGCCCGGCCAGCGTGGCTCAGTGGTTGAGCGTCGACCTAGGATCCAGGAGATTAGGGTTCAGTTCCGGTCAGGGCGTGTGCCCGGGTGGCGGGCTCCATCCCCAGTGGGGGCGTGCAGGAGGCAGCCCATCAGCGGCTCTCATCATTGGCGTTTGTCTCTCTCTCTCTCCCTCCCTGTCTCTGAAATCAACAAAAGTAAATTTTAAAAAACAAATTAAAAATAAATAATAAATAAGTAGAAAGAAAGAAAATGCCATCATTTCAGTTAAAGCTTGAAACAGGCAGTAAGAACATGTGCATACTTGTCTTTGTTTCCAAACAATGCTGTTTGTTGTCATTTCACCTTGGTTTTGGCCGTTCCTCCCGGGGAAGCCCAGCCAATGCGGCAGCTGCCCGGCTTCCAGGTCCAGTCCCAGGGCCTCGGTCCAGCCAGCAGCAGTCCCTCATTGTTACAGTGTCTTGAGCCAAATGATGATATAAAACGAAGGTCACGGTTGTGAGTAATACTAATAATCCTTTTTCATCTTTCTGTATGTGGAAAGATTTCCCAAATTGGTGTTCAAAGAATAAGAAATGCAGATTTACTTAGCAAGAGCGGTGAGAATGACACTTTAAAACCTTTTGAGAGCAGTGGTGTTTCTCAGGGGCTCCTGGGGACTGGAGTGGCGTGTCCATCCCCGACAGGCGTTTTCATATCTCGTCCCTCCCACTGTGGCCGTAGTGCCTCCCTGTCCTGTGAGAGCCCAGCCCACTCCCACGCTTTCCCAACTCCTTGGGTACAGTACCATCTCTTGAAATTCTCTGAATCAGTGCACTAAGGGAAACCACAAGCTGACTTGTGTTAATTTTTTTGAAAACTAATTATTTTGGGAGGGTTTCAGTTTTCTTTGAATTCACAGATGTCTAAGTTTTAAACTACCACTTTTACAAAGAGGACAGACTTACACTTAGATATAGATTGATTTGAAAGTATCAGTAATTAAAATTAACTTATTCTAGAGAGAAGCTGCTTAGTGGGTGTAGGGTTTTACTTTGGAGTGATGGGTTGTTTTGGAACAGGATGTAAGTGGTGGTTGTGTACCAGATACCCCTGAATTGTTCACTTTAAAATGATTGCTTTTTGTTATGTTTATTTCACCTCAAAATTTTTTAAAAGTTGTAAAATAATTAACTCTTATTCTAAATTAATTGCTTCAATATGAAATGTGAATTGTAGACTATAAATTCCATGAGGAAAGTGATTGTGAGGTTCTGTTCTCTGAACTGCCCCTATGGTATGCACTCAGTACCAACTTGTTGCATGAATGAATGAAGGAGGTTGTTAAAGATTAGGATTCTTGGCCCTAGCCCAGTAGCTCAGTTGGTTAGAGCATCATCTGGGTACGTCAAGGTTGTGGGTTTGATCCCCAGTCAGGGCACATACAAGAATCAACCAATGATGCATGAACTAGTGGGACAGCAAATCCGTGTCTTTCCCTTCCTCTCTCTCCCTCTAAAATCGTGTGGTTTTTTTTCTTAAAGAAAAGATTAGGATTTTTTTAAATAACTTTTTACCACCCATTTATAACTTGCTATTCCAATTGCTATTCCAATGATCAGTTTAGGTTAAACTTTAACTGAGGCCATATATATAATTTAACAAATATTTGGAATCTTAAAGCTGAAACTGTTATGTGTTAGGTACTGTAATTTATTTTTAAAACAAAATGTGTTTTTATTGATTGTAGAGAGGAAGGGAGAGGGAGAGAGAGAAACACTGATAGAGCCCACAACCCAGGCATGGGCCCCGACCAGGAACTGAACTGGCAAGGCAACCCCTTGGTGCGTGGGCCGATGCCCAACCAACTGAGCCACACTGGCCAGGACGTGTACTTGATCTTTTAAAACATAAACTTCACACCAATTTTGTGAGGTAAAAATATCTGTGATTTACATAACATAAAATGGCTTACGCACCTTGTCCAAGATTGCACATGTCAGACTTGGGCCCCTACTGTTCCTTTGCACCACACGCCCTGCCTCTGCCCGTGGAAGCTGGGGTTGGGGTTATGGCGCCTTGGCAACATTGGACACTAATGTTGAGCTGCTTAAGACCTGCTGAGCAAACAAACCTCTCTCTCTTAACCCAGCTGCTGGGGAAGTAGTTAAAAGGAAATCTGAGTCCTTAAAGCAGTGGGGTCTTGGGACCCACCCTGGAGCAGCTGAGGCCCACCCATGGCTGGGGTTCTGCACAGCCTTCGTTTACTTGCCAGCCAGCATCAGTGTCCGCAGTTGACCGTGAGAAATTCCAGCATATCCTCCCCAGTGCTGCTGGTTGTACATGTCTGTCCGTGGTTTTCCCCTCTGTCGCCGTGAATGAGTTAAACTATGAGTAAATGGAAATTGCTTGTGGTGTGTAGCCAGACATCACCTTGGCGGCCAGACAGCAACGGCTGTCGGTCTAACTCGGCATGAGAGCACCTGGCTTTTCTGGGTGGGTGATTTTCCGTGGAGTTGAGGTTTCCCTTTCACCTGCCAGAACTGTGCACTTCGACCATTCTTCAGGCTAGCCTTTCTATATCAGGGTTCCAGGGCTATTTTTATTAAGTGGAAGCTGTAGAAGGAAATTTCTCTCTCCTGGGTAATTCAGAAAGGGTTTTTTGCTATTTCCGCACCCTGCCCTGTCTGGTTCTGTGACTGTTAGTGTTTATGAGCCACCTGTCACCCATCACCCACTGTCTTTCTGCTCTGGCACTCTTCCTCTCGTTGACTGCTACAGTACGGGAACGACCAGGTGGTACAGAACTTGTTTCCAGCTGTGTGAAAGCGGGAGCCTGCACCTATCTCCCTGGCGAGCCCGTGCGCCTGGCCCTCAGGCCTCGTGCCCGCTCGCTCGTCTGCACTGGGAGCTGGGACCCGGGAGCGGTGCCGTCTCAGGGTCGAGGGGGCGAGTGCACGTGCGCTCGCCTGAGTCAGCGGGCAGCTGGCCTGGGTGCCCGCCCGAGGGCTGCTCCGGTGCGCTGGCGGAGCGCCAGGGGAGGTGACGCTTGGCACACTTCTGCCCGGCCTGGGGTCGGGGGAGGTGGAAGGACCCTCGTATTGTTTTGAGGACAGCATTTGGCTCCACTTGACTTTCTTCTGGAGTTTTTGTTTTCTGGGTAAATCTGTATGTTCTCCACTAGAAATGTTGCAGGTTCCCAAGAGTGATTTGATCCTGACACCGAGGATGCCGTTTTGGAAACGAGCTGTAAGCTTCCCTCTGGGCTGTGAGGGGTCGGGGGCTGCAGAGCTTCCACTTGCGGCTCCCTCCTCTGTGCCCCGTTTCCGCTGTGGCGTCACAGAAGATTTGAGAGGAGACAAAGTTAGCACACGCTGTATCTGACAGATTAGCTAAGGAGGCGCTTTACAAACCTCTAGTGCCTTTCTCTCAAGGGTATTGTACCCTTTTCCAGGACTTACACGTATCGCTTGGTTCTTAGGAAAACCAAGGAATACATACAAGTTGTATTTTGTTCTGGCTGTGGTTGGCGTCAGCTCTAAGCCTGTCCTGGCTGTTAAGCAATTAGAATGATTTATTCTTTTTACACAGTGAAAAAAAGTAAAAAGGCCCTCCTCCCCCCTTACAGAAACTACCTGCGGCCTGTTTCCCCGTGACAAATGTTGCTGCTGCGTTGTTGCCACACTGAGTGCTCTGGACAAACAGGCAAACTTCCCGTCACCGGACGGCTGCTGTGCTGCGCCCCGGCTTCAGCGATGCTGGGCTGCCCCTCCTCTGGCTGCTGAGAGGAGAGTGGGCTGCAGCCGCGAGGAGTTTCTGAGTCGTGCTTCTGGGTGTCGGGTGTTTGCTGGTGTCCAGCCCAGACCTGCTCCGTGAAAGCATAGGTTTACTGGGGACAGTACCGCTGGGAGGTCCTGGGAAGGGCCCTGGCCGGGCGAGGAGGCCTGAGTGACCAGCTTGTCCACCTCTGGCACTGCAGGCTGAGCGGGCTGCTCGTGCTCTCGCGGGCTGTTTTGTTCTGCTCCCCTAACGGGAATCGAAGCCCATGCACCCCGTGTCCTGTGATTCAGGCGCACGGCGCAGGGGCGCAGTTCCGAGGGCAGTGCCAGAGACCAGGCCTGTCCTGAGGCCTTGGAGGGAGGAACAGGCAGGTGTAAGAGGCTGTGCACAAGGAGAACAGCTCGAGGAAAACCTGACGTCCTGGCCCAGATCTGGAGTGATACACACGGTGGTGGCCAGGTCCCTTCTGACTAGCCAGGCGTGGAGGGGACCTCGAAGCCACTGATTTGTCTGGTCGGACGGTGCTGTTGGGAACCCGGATGGGACCGCAGGTCCCGTGGCTGCGTTTCAGGTTCCATCTGACTGGAGCTGCAGCTGGGTGTGGGAACGTGTGCCTGAGGTGCGGACCTCAAGGGAAGGATGCGTCCGCCAAGTGGTTTTGCCACGGAGACGCTAGACGTGGCGGGGGCAGGGGCCTGCGGTGCAGAAGTTGATGTCGTTGGCACACCGGCGCTCGCGGCAGCATGGACACGCGCTATGCCGACCTCAGGCTGCAGCATCAAAGTTTGGGGGTTGGTTTTTTTCTTTCTAATACTCATGGGCTACAAATGGATTACCACTTGCAAAATTTCAAACTTTTCAAAAACAATTGTTTAACCTCCATTTTTACTTCAGTGCCGGAGAATAACACTTAAATATTCCTCTGATTTCTTTTTGAAATTTGTTACCCGATTTGGGGGCGGGCATTTCTCATCCGTCACTCTGGGTCCCACAGCCCTGTGCTTGTGAACGTGGGGCAGAGCCGCGCTCCTCGCGCCGTCGGACGGTCGGGTGGTGCCCAGAGACCGCCGGCCGGGCCCCTCTGCCCTTTGCAGAAAAGCCCACGCACGCCTGTGCTCCGCGCCCTGCGCCCTTGGCTCCTGCCGCCCTGCCTCCGCATCCTCAGCAGAGCGTCTGCCGTGGCCCCAGTGAGTTTCCTTTGAGTCCTGCCCTCAAGCTGCACACGGGGTGTGCTTCTCGGGCCCGGAGCCTCCGCAGCAGGAAGCCCCCGCCTCTGGGAGCTGTGCTGGTGACGGCCGTGCCACTGACCAGTGGTGATCACAGCTCCTCCGCTCAGCAACAGACTTTCCGATAAAATTCACGAGAGAGCCCTGGAGGCCAGGGACCAGGCAGGGAGCAGTCGGACTGCTCTTCATCTAAAAACAAAAACACGAAGTGCGGTAAACAGCTGTCACCCCTTGCTCAAAATGCTGCGGCTCCCAGGCCTCCTCACACACCTGCTGTGAACAGTTGTGCTTGTTTCCCCACAGCCACGGTCTGAAGAAGTTCTTTTCTTGTCGTGGAATCGCGATTGCGGTTGAGTATTTCTGGAAGCTCGGTAACAGGAACATCACTGTGTTTGTCCCACAGTGGAGAACGCGGCGCGACCCCAACGTCACAGGTGAGGCGGCTCATGTTCTGGGTTTCTAATTAGATGCTTAAGGAGTTGGCCTCTAATTGCAACACGCCTTCATGTGGCAGCTTGAGATGGAATTGTAAATCTGTTGCACCCAGTAAAAAAGTGGGAGCGAGTGTGCAGCCAGGAGTACTGGGAGGGGGTGGGCCACAGCCTTGTGCAGAAAGTTACATCGGAGTTCACTGTGTAGCACAGGAGTTTTCTTAATTCTCTAAAAAGTAGATTAAATAATGTCTTTTTTAATATATATATATATGTATATATGTTTTATTGATTTCAGAGAGAGGGAGGGAGAGAGAGAGATAGAAACATCAGCGATGAAAGAGTCATTGATCGGCTGCCTCCTGCACGGCCCCCTTGCTAGTGATCCAGCCTGCAGCCCCGGCATGCGCCCTGGCCGGGAATCGAACCAGGATCCCCTGGATCGTAGGCCGATGCTCAGTTGCTGAACCATGCCAGCTGGGCAATAATGTCTTTTTTTAAAAAAAAAAAGCTTTTGACCTTTTATTTTCCCGTTAGGCTGAGTTTCTGCCTATTTATTTTTGGAGAGATAGGAGCATCCATGTGAAAGAGACACATTAATTGTTTGCCTCCCGTATGCATCCCAACCAGGGCCGGGGATTGAGCCTACTACTGAGGTCTCTTGGCTGGAATCGAATCCAGGACCCTTCAGTCCAAAGGCTGATGCTCTAACCACTGAGCCAAACAGGCTAGGGCTGGGTTTCTGCCTCTTTAAATACTGTTTTTGAAAATGGTCACTTGATAAATTTAGAACCCTCAAATAGAACATCTTTTTAATCAGCTGCTTACTAGCCAATGTCGAGTATTTCTGTGGATCACATGGTAGTGCAGGTGGACCCACAGGCCGCACGCAGCCGGAGAAACTGCAGGCGGCTCCTTCCTCAGGTCCTCGTGGGACAATGTGGAAGGGCTGTGTGGGCAGCTCCACCCAGCGTACCTGGGCCCCTAGAAACAAACAGCAAGTTGGAGGAGGGGGGCAAGGACAGGGTTTACCCAAAACCTTAAACGGGAAGTCCGACTGAGTTACCATGTGTGGAAGTGGTAAAAGCACACGTCCCCAAGCACATGTTCCCGCGTTTGGAGGGCACGCCTGTCCTACCGGGCACTGAGGCCGAGCCGAGCCGAGCGCTCGCTGGCCGTGGTTTTGCACCGAGTCCCTGGAGGAGCCTTGCAGCCGCGCCACTGTGCAGTTCTGGGCAGTAGGACAGCGTGTAGGGCGTCAACTGAAGCCAGTGGTGACCACTGTGGTTGCAAACGCAGGTGTGGGCGTCTCAGACCAGGTGTCTGGCTTCCTCTTCACCCATCACTGGTTTTCTGAAATGTGGCTTCAGCCCTCCTTTCTCCTCTGTCACGACACAGCACGACACCCCCGTGACAGTCAGTGCATATTTGTCCAGATAACTGAGAGGCTGGGTAGGATGCCCCGAGAGGGAGAATGGCACGACAGGCTCCTGGTCAGGACTCTGCAGGCCCTCCTGGGGTCCCGCCCTCCCTCTCTCCCCTCAGGGCCTTTGGCCCGCACTCTGTCCTCTGCTGCTTGTGATGTTGCCGGCAGAAGTCCTTGACAGTAGGGCTCACTACAGACAGGATTGTGGTTTTCACTCTTGTCAATTTAAGAAGCAAATGAGACGAAATTTTTTATGTTCAATATTTGCTGAAGTCGGTTTTTACATTGCATTTGCCTTAGTATGTGTCTTGCTTGACTTTTTTTCCTTCCCAGTGGGTGAGTAGAATTGAGTTTTCATGAGTCAGTAGAATACGAGGTTTTCCTACAACTCTCCAAGTGAACATCTGGGGGCACGTTCATTGATTAAGCTTGGGGGAGACAGCCTTTTTCTGAATGTATGTTCAACTTATCCCATGAACAGAACAGCACTTCCTAACCCAACTCCAGGAGCTTGGCATATTGTCTCTAACGCCTGCCCGGATGGTCTTTGGAGAAAGAATTGCTTCTCACGACGACAGGTAGGAGAGGCCGGTCTCCTTTCCAAGGTGGGGGGGGGGGCAGCACCTGCCCCATGGGACACTACCATGTGACCGGACCCACTTTCTTGAAGGATGCACTTCATTGGGGGCCGAGTCTTTAATATTTATGGTCAGTAAGGTTATATATACTTAATGATCTTTGCTGGGTGGGTGTAGGAACATTTTTAAAAGCTGTTGTGTTACCATTTTTTGGTCTTTTTAGGAAAAGCAAGTATTGAATTAGTCTTTCTTGGTATATGCTAAAAGTAGTGTTTGCTAGTCTCGGTGTGGCCACCTGGAGAGGTTCTCGAGCCTGATCTGTGTCCTGGTTACATTGGGGCCATGCCTTGGTCGTTGTAGTGCCCGGGCGCTGGTATGGGCCGCCCTCCTGACTTGGGGTAGAGCTCATGTCATCCCTCAGAGATTTCCTTAGGAGGTTCTAGACATGGACAGCCCCCAGAAGTGAAACAGAACTCTTCTCATTATTTAGCTTTGACCTTTTATTTTTTTTTATCACCATGTATCTTTTTATAACTTGGACTTAAGTGGATCTGTAACTTGGGCTACACAGAACGGTCGTTCTGAACATCACTTCTTAAGTCAGAGCATCAAATGCGGACCTGGGGAGAAGAGCTGCGGGGCTGCCCCAGAGCACCAGGTCCACAGCCGAGCGCCCGCTGCTAGCCCTCGCCCCTGGGCGCAGTCCTCCTGTGGCCGGGCACTGCCACTGCTCCCTGATGAGGCAGCTTCCCTGGAAACGTGTAAATGTGGTTGAGATTCCTTCTAGAAAGAGAAGGAGGTTGTATGAAAGCCAGACCTTCCTTTATAATCGCACTAGCCCTGTCGGAGGTGAACATGCAGCTTTTCTGGTTGGTTTCCAGTGGACAGGGTAGCCTTTCTGTCTCCAGCCTTGGTTAAGTTCTTGGTTTTTCCACGAAGAGGAAATTCTCGCTTTCCTGTGGCACAGCTTCTGTGAGCAGGACGCCTGCTGCCCATTTTAACCTCTGTTGTATTACCTTAGGTTTCTGCTACACTTAGCGGACAAAACTGGTGGCATAATTGTAACAAATGACAACTTCAGAGAATTTGTGACTGAGTCAGTCTCTTGGAGAGAAATTATTACAAAAAGGTAATATTTTCTTCTTTGTCTTTGGTCAAAATGTTTTTGTTGTTTGGTTCTGTTTGCATTTTGTTTTGTGTTCCCCTTGGCGCTGCAGGAAACAAGGTAGGGAAGCAAAGTGTCCTATGATACGCTCTTGAGACCGTAGGATGCCGGCCCTCTGGGTAAGTGGCGGACCCAGCACAGAGCTGCAGGGCCCACGGTGAGGCTGGCAGGCTGTGCCGCTGGTGCCTCCCCAGTGACCAGAGGCCCTGTCGGGGGCAAGGGCACATCTTTGGCACCGCTGTTAGCTGCAGGAGGTGGCAGAAATGGCCTCCTAGCCAGGCCATGCCCTGGTGCCAGGGAGGCTTGGGGCCTCCACACTTTACTCAGCCGTGAATGTAAACATTACTGGTAATTGGTTTCCCAAATCCATTTCCAATGCGGGGGGTATGGGGTGGGGTTCCCCCTACATCAACAAACAATTGCAGCCACCAGCAGGATGTCTAAGAATTCAGCTCAGGTGTGACACTATCTACCTGGAGGTCGCCTTAGACCCCACAGGTTCAGGGGTCAGTCCTATAAGACCACCCCTCCCTGCTCTCCCCCAAACACACACGCACATTCAGACCCAGTGCTAGCCCCGGCTCGCTCCACAGCCCGGCTCGGATGCCACTGCAAGTCACCTTGTCACTTGTGCTTCTGACCAGCCGGCTGCAGACCGGAGGTTCCCACAGCCGCCTCCTTGGGTTTGATTAATTTGCTAGGACGGCCCACAAAACTAAGGGAAACGTGTTACTTATTAGATCACAGGTTTATTGTAAAGGATGTAACTCAGGAACAGCCAGGTGGGTGAGATGCCAGGGCGAGGAATGGGAAGGGTGTGGAGCTCCCGCCCTCTCCTGCACCCCACTCTCAGCACCTCCAGTCAAGGGTTTCAGGAGCTGTGAGCTAGGAATGGGGATGAAACCAGAGTCACAGTGTCGCAGTTGGGTTCAATGACAGTTGTGACTCCAGCAAGAGGATGGGACCAAAATCAATCCTCCGATTAGGCTGTCACTCCCTGGGAGGAGGGAGAATGTCTCTGCTTTTCAATACTAGATACTTTTCTTGAGCATTTTACCATCGTAGTTTAATCATCTGTATTGAAAACATGTCTGAATGTCACCCAAAATAAAGTCAAGTCAAGATGCTCTGACTTCCCAGTTCCTTAAGATCAGGGGCAAAGCTTCATATGGTCAGTGACCTAAAACAAAGCACAGCAGTCTGATGAACAGAGGTGTGGAGGTGGGAGTGAGCCCAGCATCTGTGGGGAGCAGGTGTGGGCGCGGGAGCGAGCCCAGCATCTGTGGGGAGCGGGTATGGGCGCGGGAGCGAGCCCAGCATCTGTGGGGAGCGGGTGTGGGAGCGGGAGCGAGCCCAGCAGGTGTGGGGAGCGGGTGTGGGAGCGGGAGCGAGCCCAGCATCTGTGGGGAGCGGGTATGGGCGCGGGAGCGAGCCCAGCATCTGTGGGGAGCGGGTGTGGGAGCGGGAGCGAGCCCAGCATCTGTGGGGAGCGGGTATGGGAGCGGGAGCGAGCCCAGCAGGTGTGGGGAGCGGGTGTGGGAGCGGGAGCGAGCCCAGCAGGTGTGGGAGCGGGTGTGGGAGCGGGAGCGAGCCCAGCAGGTGTGGGGAGCGAGTGTGGGAGCGGGAGCGAGCCCAGCAGGTGTGGGAGCGGGTGTGGGAGCGGGAGCGAGCCCAGCAGGTGTGGGAGCAGGTGTGGGAGCGGGAGCGAGCCCAGCAGGTGTGGGAGCAGGTGTGGGACCGGGAGCGAGTGCACCTCCTCCACTGCATGTGCCCTGAGCTGCTAGGAGGTTACCTCCATTGGATTTCATAGCTGCCCCGTGTCAGATATTTATATTTTGTTGAACCATTAGGGGATTTTAGAAAAGTGATATTTTGCTGTAAAAGGGAAGAGTTAATTGCTATATGCATTTTGACCCATGTGTTAAAAAGCTATTGATGGCCAGACTGAGAGTTGGGCTTTGCCCTCTTCTGGGACTTGTTTCTGTTGGATCTTCGCCCTGGGCTCATTGTCAGTTTATTGGACACTCACCTGTGGACACGTGCAGTTTACATGCATTAAGACACGTTTGCACACTGACCCATTGCGTCCAGAATCCACCAAATGAGGCGCAAACCCAGGTCTGGACACCAAACAGGCACTTGGACTGCTGCTCCCTGACAGTTCCCCGACTTACGCTCAGCTGACCTGGGTGTATTTCTTCGTGTATCACACTGTCTTCCTTTTTTAAAAGGTCGTCTTCAGTGGGTTTGCCAAAGGACACGTTAAAGAAACTTCCACGGCCCAAAGCTCTTCTGAAAGAACGTGTTTACTGAGCCGTATGCTGCCAGGCAAGGGCAGGCCCCGGGCGGGGCCGGAGGGGGCAGCCGGGTCTCGGCGCTCAGTGCGTTGTGTCCGGGGAAGGGCCCGCGGTGTTGAAGAGTGTTCACTGGCTGGCCCGGGAGGCGGATGGGGCAGCTCCAGGGCAGGAGCGCCGTCTGAAGGAGGGGACGCTTACTGCTGTGACCGGGTGTGGGAACCGGTCCTGACGGTTCAGGCCCGCACCATGCGATGGCTGCGGTGGTGTCTGGTGGTCGCTCCACAAGTTGATCAAAGCTCCAAGTCCTTTCAGGAATGTGAGCCGGCCTGTTAGTCACCCGCAGCTGCTGGCTCACCGCTCTGGTCTCTTTTTCTCACTCTCCCGCTGTAATTTAATTTAGGACATCTCAGAATTTTCCTCATCAGACACATTTATTCAAAAATTAAATCTTTGTTGAGCACCTGTTGTGTCCTAGGCTGAGTTTGTAAGTCTTGCCTTTTAAAGTGATATTTATTGAAAGTCACACTGAGAGAAGCTGCTTCCCAGGCTCAGATAAAAACTCGAAAGTCTCAATGAGAAACGTGAGAGCCAGCTGATAAAAGCTGCTACTCTACTATATTTGTATCCAAAAGAGAAATTAAAATGGTTTGGCTTTTGTCCTTTGGGCAGTTAAGCAGCGGTGTGATTTTAAGGTACTTTGCTTTGGAACTGGACGGCCGCCTGAGAGGCTTCCTCTCGGTTCCCCAACGCCAGAGCCCAGCGTTTTCTCCAGACTGTCACTCTGTGTTGCAGGTTGCTCCAGTACACCTTCGTGGGGGACATATTCATGGTTCCCGATGACCCTCTGGGAAGAAGTGGACCCCGATTAGAAGAATTTCTTCGGAAGGAAGTCTTCCTTAGGTATTTCCTTCTTCAGATTGTCCTGTGTTGGCACATTTCTTTCCGGTCTTTGTGCTTGGTGCAAGCACTGTCCCTGAAAACTAAAACTGGCTTTTTATTTATTTATTTTAAATAGTGTTAGACTTAGTGCTGGTGTCATATATGTGGAAACTAATCAAGTAGGCACCCCAAAGACTGAATCTTGGTGGTCCTTTTGGTTTTAACTCTAGGAGAGGATGGGGACCCAGACTTTCTGTGGGTCAAAAAAGACGAAGCAGGTTCTGCGGGTGGTCATTCGTTAACGAAGCCACAGATTCGTTATGTGTGCACGAATATCTTTTCATGTTCATTTCCAAAGTCCTCTGCTCTGATTATGTTATATTCATTTATTTACTGCTCAGGAATCGCTGCCTGGGAGCTATCTATCATTCTACCTCCACTGAATGGAGAAGTGGGTGTTCTGCATTGATCTGAAATTGATTTGATACTTTAGGTTTTCTTTGCTGTAGCTTAGGTTTGCTTTTTTTTTGACATTGTTAACTCCAGTAGGCTGTGTGCCTGACTGGCAGATCCTATAACCTAGCAACAGACCTTTTCTCTTTTTCAAAACTAAAACAGGCTACACTTCTGTGTTTCCCAGCAAATACTTGCATGGGAAGGCTTTCCAGTGAATCGGTTCCTTTGGCCAGAATCGAACCCGGGACCCTTCAGTCCGTGGGCTGACACTAACCACTGAGCAACCGACCAGGGCTGCCTGCTCCCCTAATGGCTCTTGACAAAGGTGTTATATAATTGATTAGGAAGTTAAACACACTCCCATGTGGGCACCAGTGCCTCATCCAGGCTCCAGGGAGAATTGGTGAGGGCTGCCCGGCTGCCCCCAGGGGGTCCCGTTTCTGAGGCCTGTCAGCCAGGGCCCCACACGGAATCGGAAGAGTGGGCCCTGTCACCCACACCTGTTGACAGCCCCAGGTGATGCTGGTACACCCTGGTGCAGAGCCAGGCTGCTGGGTGGGGTCAGTCCTTGGAGGGCACACCTGGTGGGTGGGGTTGCTGGTGAAGAGCTGTCACTCCCTGTCACAACTCGTCTGAAGATGGTATCAGTACATCCTGCCTTCAGAAGCTGGGGGGGTGGCATTTGAGCCTTGAGTCAGCAGCAGGTCATTTTAAAGGGTCTCTTGTTTATCTTTTAACCCAACTCACTAGGACTCACTTCCGTTCACAGAGACATGCAGCCCCTGCTCCCTGCCCTGCCAAACGTGGGCATGTTTGACCCCAGCTTCAGAGGCCCTGGTGCCCAGGCAGCCAGCACCAGCCACCAGCCTCCGGCCCGTGTTCAGGGCCCCCCACCCAGCCACTGGCTGCCTCAGCAGCCCCACTTTCCGCTCGTGCCCAGCCTCCCCAGCCTCCCTCAGAGCGTGCCCATGCCGGCGCAGAGGTCCTCCGCAGAGACCAGCGAGCTGAGGGAGGCCCTGCTGAAGATCTTCCCAGACTCGGAGCAGAGACTGAAAATCGACCAGATCCTGGTGGCCCACCCCTACATGAAAGACCTGAACGCGCTCTCTGCCATGGTGCTGGACTGAGGTGCCGCGCGCACTCGCCGATGACCAACGCTGGCCACATAATGTGAAGAAGCAGGCCTCCTGGTGGAGACGCTGTTGTCCTGTACAGAAGAAAAACAACCCGATGTTTTGTGTATAAAAACCTGGGTTTTCAAAACCAGCTTTTTTCTATATATAAATTATGCTGCTATTACAGATTTAACATTTTCTGTCAAAGGAAAGTCTACATTTTCTGCCTGTTCAGAACTGTTTAATAGCAGTTACTCTTGAGTGTATTGACATTTTTATGTTTTTTAAACTATTTTCCTTAAAGCTGAAAATATTGACAAATGGATATGATTAGCCTTTCTAAATAATAATAATAAAAAAAAGAGCTGCTTTCTTAGGGAAAGCAAGATCTCTTAAAGTATATTTTCTTGAGATGATTGTCACGCCCACCAACATGAAGTATGTGCACCTCCTCCCCTCCTCCCCCCGTGGAATTAAAGACCCCAGGAATTGGCTTTGCTCCTGTGATGTCTTTCATTGGAGCCTTTTGTGAGAGTGGCCAGGGGTGCCACTAGATGGCATCCCGTGCCTGCCATTGTTAATGACGGGGCACAGTGAGGCTGGTGTCAGAGCTCAGAGCTCATCCAGCATAGCCCTCCTGCTCCCACCACAGAGAGGGGCCTGGCTCTGCTCGCAATCTGCCCGGGCCTGTGCGTCCAGCTGTGCAGGGCCGGTGGGGACCAGACTCCTCGGGCAGTGCTCTAGCTCTCGCACCAGGCGCAGGCCTCTGTCCTGACTGAGTCTAGAAGTCACATCTTAGCCTCTGAAGATAACAGAGGGATGTGAGGAAGTGTAGTGAACGGCCCCTTACTGTGGTGATGTGTCCACAACCATGGGAGACACCCCATGTGAACTTTGTGCAGCTTTGCCAAAAAGATGGTTTCTATTTTCAGAACAACCCAAGCCAATAAGTTGCATTAGCCGCTTCTATGGGGCACAGAGCCCTGTGTTTATTTTCCTGTGTTTGTCTCGTTAGTGTCCTCCTAAGCTGCCCTTCCTGTGCGCCTTTCTCGGAAGTGATATCTTAGTATTGTGTTTTCAGTGTTGCCCAAATTCTGTGTCAGTGAAGTACTTTCCTGGGCAATTCTTAACATCTTACTATTCTCTGGACCTTCAAAGGGCTTCGTACTTTATGCCTGTTCTCCCCGGGCTGCTCACGGTCTGGTTCCTGTGCGCCCTGTGGACCTTGTCTCTCCCGCCCCGGAAACCCTGCAGAGCACTAGTTTGCCCTCCTGGTGAGGGAACCGTGTCGTTGTTGGTCAGGAGCAGAGCTGGGTGGCTCCCCAGGATGCTCCCTCCAGGGGTCTGGGCTTCTTCTACCACCTTTTCTCTTGGATGCCTTCGAGGTTCATGCTGATGGGGAACTGGTTGTCAGCTGTTGCTTGGGGCAGGTGCCCAAGTCCTTTGAGGTGTGTCAGGAAGTGACTTTAGGCACAGCAGACGTGTGAGGTCTAGAGCTGTCTCACCCGGGCCTGTGCGTCCAGCTGTGCAGGGCCGGTGGGGACCCCTGACCTTAGGGGTCAAGGTTTGGTCCGACACCCACGCCAATTCAGTATTCCTCTTCTGTCTCAGAGATGGACCCAGGCAGCACCCTCATTGCCAAGGTGTAGCCCCAGGTCCACCTGGAAGGGGGCAGGGCCTTCCCTGCTGCCTGGTGGAGCTGGTTGGGCTCTAGAAGTGACCTTTGACCTTTGAATTAGGTATTGTTTGTGAGCGCTCTGCCCACCCCTTTCTCGGTGTGGGAAGGAAGAACGAGGAAGACCGGGAGGAGGGCAGAGAAGCACTGATTACTTTTCTTGATGAATTATAACAGGAAACATGATTCACTGTCTTTCTGAAATCCATCCAGTTTAGTTAAATTTAATATTTAAAACCTCGATTTTCAAACCATTAAAAACAGTCATTACCTGTTCTTAGCTTCCTTTTGACACTCAGCTCAGTGTTGACACTACGTGAGTATTTCTCGGTGCCCGCCTACCATGGTGGGCGGCCCGGTCCTGTGCCTCCTTTAGGCTTTCTTGCCCAGTGGCTCTGCATCCTGTAGTTCGTGGCCTTCCCGTGGAGTCCCGTGGCCTTCCTGGGGGCGGGGACAGGGTGCCATCCTCCCATAGATGGTTGTCTGCTGCTCAGAGGTTGTCGGGTCCAAGGATGCGTAGGTGGTGGTGCTGATTCGCTCCCGGCTGCATTCTGTCCCAAGCCCCAGGCTTTCTCCTCTGGGAAGAGACTTGTTTGGCTTTGTGCCAAGTAGCCTGTGTTTGAGATCCTGGAGACTGTCGGCTAGAAAAGCAGTGAGAAGGCATCTCAGCTGTCCTGGATGGCCGGTCTGCGTCTGGCAGGCTTGACCTTGGCTGTGTCACCAGGGACTCGGCTGATGCTACCTTTGGTGTCAGTGAGAGGAGGAAGGACATCTGTCTTGCTCAGGCTTGTGGCCCCTGTTGCACCTGGAAACATATACTCTCCGGGATGCTCTTAGCACCCCAGGCACCAGGTCCCCTGCCTCTCCCCTGGATCCCAGCCTGCCTCCCACACACCTCTGAGACAAGGCCTGCCTTTGGGGAGCTCTCACCTGTGTCCTCACCTGTGCTACCTCCCTTCTGTATTTTGCTCCTCTCATCTCCAAACTGGTCATTACCTACCTCCTCACACTTTACATATTTCAGATGCTTTCGATTAAAATAAAATAACCTGATTTCCTTTAAGAATCATCTTTGTTAATTGCCACTTTCCCATTCATTTCTCGGCTTGCAGATTTGGCCTCCACTGTCGGAGAATCCTCCACACCCCTCACTGCCAGGGCCGCCTTTTCTCAGACTCTGTCCGGCAATGGCCATGACGGTCGACACGTCGGCCTTTCCCTATGAGCTGAGGTTCCCTCCCCCCTCGCCGCTCTTCATTCCTTTTCCTTCCTTTCCCCCAAGGCCGGTCCTCAACACCCTCCTCTTCCTGACAGGTGGTTTTCAAACTTTGGACCAGCCGCAGACTCATGGTAGGGAAGGCGGCGCTCACTCAAAGTGCAGATCCCGGGGCGCTGTCCCCAGAGATGCTCATTCTCGGCTCCGGAGGAAAGCCTGGAGACCTGTACCTTCCCAGGCTCCCTATGGCTCCTTGCAGGTGGTCCACGGACACATTCTGAGAAACTTGCACTGTCACCCTTAGGACTCACGGCTCTTCCCGAACTCCAGCTGCCCCCTCTTTGCCCTTCAGGAGTGTTTCAACTCTCCCTGGAGTCCTGGGGCATCCTCAGACTCACCCCCAGGCCCTCTGCCTGCATCTGCCTCACTGTCCTCCTCTCCCCTCCTCCCCTGCTCTCAGGTCCCCTCACCCACACCCACCCCCAGGTATCCTCGCCCACCCTGGCCCCTTTCTTGCCTGTGACCACAGCGCTGCTCTGCTCCCTGCCCAGTGGTCTTCAGTGGCTGAGACCAGAGCACCCTGCTCGGACACCCCGAGCTTGGTCTCCTTGGCTGTCCACCTCGGTGCCCACTTGTTTGCCCCCTTTGTACAGCCCACCCCCACTCCCTGCAGCCTCACACACTCCCTCGGTCACCTGTGGGCTCCTGCCTCCGTGCATACCTCCTCTCTGCTGGAAATGCCCCTTCTCCCAAATGCTTCTCCTTCACAGGCCTGGCCCTGAGCCCACTTTGTACCCTGCCCTGTGCTGCTGAGCGGAAGCAGCCCGTGGTGTCTTGGGACCCTGCCGCACTGTCTTGCTTCCGGCACTGGCCGCGTGGGCTGGTGTCACTGCTGCCGATCGCCGATCGTGTACCGTGTCTTACCTCCCTCTCTAGACTGTGAGCTCCTCGCGGGCAGGGACCTCTGTGTTCACTTTGTATTCCCACGGCACCTAGCACAGTGCCTTGCACTTAGGTGCTTAATAAACGTCTGCTCAACTGAACCCGAGGACCGTGCCTTCTTGACCGCGGCACCTGGCAGGCTGGCAGACCTTCAGGATCGCAGTCCAGCAGCCGCACCCGGGCATCCACTGCTTGGCCGCAGTGACCTCAGTGGGCATCTGTCTGGCTCACTTCCCTTCCCGTCTCCGAGGTTCCACATTCGTGTGGGCCAGAGATGGGCACCTGACAGGCTGAGCCAGGCAGTGGGCCAGGGACAGACACCTGTCCTGAGGCCAGTCGGGCCCTCCTGGATTCTCCCCTCGGGTGATGGGAGCCGAGAGTGTCACACCCAGGTCTGTTAGAGGCTCTTTCCTGACACAGGGGAGCTGACCACAGTGAGCTGACCTGTGGTCTAGATGCAGAATCGAGACTGTGAGAGGCCTGCTGGCATGAGTTCCTGGTCCCTGTTGTCATGAAAACCTGATGGCACCACAGCCTTCCTCACTGTCAGGCACCCCCAGATTCTAACATTTCCCTTTTCCTCAGCTGGCTCGAGTGGGTTTGCCTCCCTCAAACTCAGAAGTCAGGTAAAATCTGCATCACTGCCCTTGATGTGACTGGTAAGATGGGGGGGGGCACATCATGTCTACAAAGATCCCCAAGGATGTGTGCAGACAGCCTAGGATGCTCACCCCAGCCGGGGCGGAGTCCTGCCCACCCTCGAGCAGGTTCCTGCCGCCCCTCCTCAGCACCCGCTTCCTCCAGGGTTGTGTCTGTCGCTGGCTCCCCGTGTGAATGTCTTGGCTCAGTGCCCTAGCTGGGCGACAGCAGCCTTATCCCTTTGCGCTGAGCCCTCCCGCGCCCTCCCCAGGGAACGGGACAGGAAAGGTGCTTCCTGCTGCAGGGTGTTGGGACATTCAAACCTGTGAAGAATTTTTGTCAGTTTATTTGAGCCAAACTATCAACATATGTCCAGGAGCCAAAACCTTAACGGATTGAAATAATGTTTCGGAGAAGGGAGTTCTGCGCCCTACTTTATGGATTCCAGTCAGAGGAGGGGCTGTAAGTGGGTCACACGAAATCCATGGGTGATGGACTGTGAAGGCCAAGCCAGGAAACCAAGCCAGGAAACCTCTGGGGTTGGATAAAAAGTAAAATGAAAGACACATATTTCTTTTACGTAGGTGGCTGCAGGACAGTTAACAAGATGACAATAACAATGGGAGGATTCCTAGTCTCTGCCCTGGTGCTTTGGGGGGGAGGGGGAATTGCTTTGTTTTGCAAAGGCTCTTAATCAGGCATGTTATCTCCCTTGCAAAAGACTTAGTTAAGGTGAAGATTAACCTTCGTGAAGGAAAAATACTGCCTTAGGGCGTGACTTAAAATTTTTTCATTTCAGACCATCCTTTGTGGTTATTTTAGGTCTCTGAGTTTGCAAGGCCGCCTCACAGGCCCCCCTGAGCTAGTCAGGTTTGGTATGTGGCCCCTTTTCGTCCACAGGAGGGACAGGTGTGTTTACTGGGAGCATGGGAATGGCGCAGACAGCCCAGCTTAGTGACTGGCTGCTGAGGCTCCTGTCGGCCCACGACGCCTGTAACTCATCAGCGCACACCCCCAGCCAGAGGCGGGGACCTGGTCTCCAGGCGCCCTTCCACCTCCTTCCAGATTCTGGACGAGGCCCTCGGCCCCTCGGTCCTCTGCCCCCACCAGCCCCCTGGCCCTGCCCGCGCACCAGGAGCCTGGATGGGCCAGGGAAGTCAGCTAGCCATAGAGTTGTTAGACCAAAGACCGTGCCTGGGAAAGCCGGACCTGGCCACACAGCGCGCCTGAGGGCCCATCTGGGAGACGAGCTGAGCCTTGAGGCTCAGAGGCTGGTTCTCACAGCCAGTGTGCCCAGGGCTCAGGATGTGACTTCCAAAGGCCACGCCACCTCCCCAAGAGGCACACTGTCCCAGGTGACCTGGCAGCCAGAATGGTGCTTAAGATGACCCCTGCCCCCACCCAGTGAGCAGAACTGAGGCCCAAACCCAGATCAAGGATGCCAGCCTGCCACACAGGGGAGCTGTGGAGGGAAGCTGCCTCCCACCCCACCTCCTTGTGCATCCCAGGGCCACATCCAGCCCTGCTCCTGTGGGGCGGAGGTGCCAGGAGCACATTTTAAAGAGAGGGCAGACTGGGCCAGCAGCATAGGCTCTGTCTGGGGTGAGCCCATGTGCTGCACCTGCCTTCCATTCACTGGGGGACACAGACCAGCCAAGTGGCCTCTGATGGGGTTTTTTTTTGTTTTTTCCCCATTGCTTTTCAGAGAGAGTGGAAGGGAAAGAGAGAGAGATTGATTGGTTGCCTCCCGCTCACACCCCTGTCTGGGGATGTAGCCTATAACCAAGGCATGTGCCTTTCGCCAGAATCGAACCTGGACCCTTTAGCCCGAGGACCGACACACTAACCACTGAGCCAGACTGGCTGGGGCTGGTAGCTTTTGAAAACGGAAAGAGTTCTTTTCACAGCGCAAGTTTCAGTTCTCTGGCGTCTATGGTTCTGGAGCTGGTGGCAGTCACTGGGGAAACTGAGGCTAGACAAGCCAGGATTTGCCCAGAAACAGGGCAGAAGTACCCACAGCCAGGGCGAGGGCCAGATCTGGATGCCCAGGGGTCGGGGGTCCTTGGATCAGCTCCTCTCAGCCCCTCCCGCCAGACTCCCAGCCATAGACTAGGGCCTTTGGGGCTTTCCGTCCCACCCCCACCAAGTCCCCAGGGAGCCGGCCCTCTAGGCCACACAGCCTGAAACCCAGTCTGGGGTCAGGCCTGGGCAGGCCCTGCCCTCCCCGTCCCTGCTCCTGGGCGAGGAGAGGGGGGGAGGCGGCGGTGGCAGCGGCCGTGGCCCCTGAGAAGAATGCGCTCGTCTGCCCGCCTGTCTGGCTCCGGGATCAGTCTAAGGTTTCAGCCTCCAGAAAAGGCTGCGGGAAGGAGAGGGCCCAGTGCCACTGGCCGAGGAGCTGCAAACGCTGCTTTGCTCAAACCAGTGTCCCTCGGGGCACAGCAGGTCCCTGTGCCCTCGCCAGCCCCTCAGGAGGACAGGACATGCCACGTCTCCCCTTAGATATCAGGAGAGGGGCACCCGTGCTCACTCACATTTTGAGGCTGAGGCATCTGAGGGTGCTCCTGGCGGCCTGTCCCCTGGACTCAGCGTGGCGTCTAGGGGACTATAGGGGTCAAGGGAGGAAGCCACCCTTGCCACCCACAAGCCTGTCTCCTCTCAGGTCAAGGACGCCCAGTTCTGTCTTAGCTCTGCTTGGGGTCCCTCGGGCTGTGCCCTCCCCCCTCTGGGTGTCAGCATTTCAGTATGTGAGACATAAGTAAGCCTCCCACCTGTCACTGACCTGGCGCGTGGTGAGATCCAAGGAGGCAAGAGCACTGTGAGAGGTGGGAAGGAGCCTCCTCCAGCTGTCAGCTCCAAGCCCCCTCTTCCAGGAAGTCTCCCAGGGAGCAACCCTCCCGGCATACCAGCCCCTAGCAGCTGGGAATGCTTGACTTTATTGACGTGCCCAGTGCTGTGGGAAACACTACACACCAGTGGGCTCCCGTTTAACCAACATAACAGCCTCTGATGATGCAGGTGTTCACCCTGCCCAGAGGCCAGAACCACTGAGCCCCAAACATGGGCAGGGTCTCCCAAGACCGGAGCTGCTGCAGCACAGGCTGAGTGCCAGAGTTGCTCCAGTGCTGATGTGGCCCCAGGGAGGTGCAACACTGTGATGATGAGGGGTGAAAGCTGGAACACTCCAGGAGCGAGGGGCTGGCAGCTCAGGAACCAGGTGAGGTGCCAAGAGCAGAGCTGCAGGCGGGGTGCAGACAGGGACACAGGGACGTGTGAGGAAGAGGTTTGTGGCAGGGGTTTCTCAGGAGACAGGGCGGAGAGGATAGGCCAGGAGCAGAGCTTAGCAGAGACAGTCCCAGCGGAGGCGGCTTTGCCTGACCCCACAGGGAGCTGAGGCACATACGATGCCCAGGGTTTGTCCCACCTCAAGGTGCGAGGCCGGCCACGCGCTAGGGATAGTCAATGGAGTGTGATCGTCCACACAGGGCAGCCCCTCTGCGGTCTGTCAGCCAGTGCTTGCGGCCAGGGGCTGGCCCAGTGATGGGTCTGGCTGCGGCACCCCCGCGTCCCCTTGAGTCCAGCCCTCTGTGCTCAGAGCCCGCAGCTTCTCGCTTTTCTGCTGCATTGTCGTGGGACAGAGCCCAGCACATGCAAGGCCTCAGTCTGTCCATGTGGTGGAGGCGGGTGCACAGGACACATACTGTACTCAGATACCCCCTGAGAAGATTGTAGGTGACAACCACCTTCCCCTCTGGACCGTGAGAATTAATCCTTCATAATTGTATTCCCTGCACGTAGCACAGTGCGGCACATAGTAGGTGCTCAACAAACAGTGAGTGGATACATGGATGACGGGAGGTGAGTCGAGTCCCTCACCCAGCAGAGGGGTTTCACCGTGTTTAGGAGCCTGTGTCACGGACGCGCTGCAGTGGCGGCAAGCACTGCTCCAGGAAGTCTGGGGGTTCTGGAGAGTCGTGGAGACGGTCTTGCACCTGGAGGCCACATTCCTCACGGATTACGCAGAGGCCTGTTTCTCTGGTGATGGTGGGAGCCTGCAGCTCCTGTTGAAGGCAGACAGGGAGACAGCGGGCAGGCCTGTGGGGGGAGGGGGCGACACCCAGAAACCAGACAGTGTTCCCAGCAGCTCCTGGCTCAGGCATAGGCTCTGGGCAGGAGGAAACCACCTCTCCAACCCAGGCCCAGGGCCCTGCAGTGGTGGGACACTGAGACCCCAGCCAGCTGTCTGTGAAGGAAACTGTAGGATGATGGAGGCCAGTGGGAGCCTGGGGAGGGGAGGAGGGGGCACTGGAGGGAGCTGATGTCAGGAGCAGGTCTTCCCCGGGTGATCAGAGCCTTCAGGTGAAGGGTCGGAGGCCAGGCCCCCACGGAGCTAGCCTTGGAGCCCCAGCATGCCCTGCTTGGAGCCCCTATGGGAACTAGAAGGTTCTGGCTCCTCCCACTGTGGGATGCGTTGTGGGAACACAGCTGGTCGGAGTGGAAAGGACTACAGACTCACACAGAGGTGGGGAAGACAGTGTCTAGGGTGCCCCAGGAGTCAGCAGGTGGTCTGGACTTGGGGCCAGGTGTCCCAGGGCTATAAGATGGGGACAACCACACAGACCTCAAAGGATTGCTGTGAGCATCAGATGAGATTATTTCTCCACCCAGTAAGTAGGTGTTGAGGCCCGTGGCAGACTCAGCTCCTTGGGAACTAAACCCAACTTTTCACTGGGACCGCAGCCTCCGGGAGTAGGTCGCACCTGCCCATCTCCCTCGCACGTGTGCTGAGGAGACTTGGGAAGGTAAGTGGGAGTGGTCCGTGCAGCTTCTGGGAGGCACCCCTGCCACCAGGGAGCATGGGCCTCATTCCCTGCGCCATACCGCTGGCCCGCGGCAGTGATGGCCAGAGCTTTCGGCCTGGACGGTGATGTTGAGGCCTAGGGCAGAGGCCCACGGAGCAACCACATGGACGCCTGGGCTCCCGACCTTAGTGGGGTCCCTCTTCTTCCCCTTCCTGTTCCCTTTCCCCTCCCACTCCCCTTCCCTTTCCTCTCCCCTTCCCCTCCCCTCCCCTTCCCTTTCCCTTCTTTCCCTTTCCTTTCCCCTTCTCTTTCCCTTCCTTCCCTTTCCTTGCCTTCTTTCCTGCTGTGCTCCCCAGCCTGTCCTACCATCCTCCATCCCATCACTGAAGAAATCTTTGAAAGCATACTTCCCACCCCTGCACTCCCTGACCTCCAAGATGAGCAGCGTCCTCCCCCCTGCCCCCCAAAACTGCTCTTCTGGAATCCCATGGGCCTAGGGCTCCTCCCACACCTCCATCCGGCTGCGGCTGGGGCCTGAGGCTCCCCACAGTAGGAAGGAAGGACTGGCTACCCCAGGAACACGTTTGTTGCTATCAGCTTCCTGGGCACCAGCTGGATCCAGTTTAGCTGGGGAACACGGAGTGAGGCCTGGCCCCCAGCCAGCACCCCGCAGGGGAGCCTGTGCCTGCCATTCCCTTTTCCACGGAGATAGAGTTGCTGAGGACAACCCGGGGCCCACCCAGCCCCCTGTGCCTCCAAGCAGCCTGAGGAAGGAGAGGCAGCGAACAGCATTGCCTCTGGTCCCTGCAGACTGGTCCCCCTGCCTGATGCTCAGGTTTTCCAAAACAGAGGTGACGCCACCAGGACATGGCAGCAGGAAGCTGGGGGATCCTCTGCCTGCATGGGATTCTGGGCCTGGGGGAAACAGAAAATGTGACATTGTGGTGTAAAAAGTAGGCTGAAGGAGATAAGTCTGTGCTGGGCCTGAAGAACTAGCCAGGAGCGGTGGACCCGCTGGGGTGGGGGTGGGGATATCATGGGCAGTGTCAGAAGCCAGGGCTTTGCTCCTGACTCAGAGTGAGGAGTAGTTTATGCAAAATCACATTTTTTCCTACTAAGTCGGAGTTGCATTTTTTAAGAAATTGGGACTGTGGATTAATTAAGGATCAGTTGGTTAAAGGTCTGGAATCACAGGCTTTTCACTCATTTGCAGGAGGAAAGAGCATTTTGCAGGAAAACAGATGGTCTGATTGGGAGCATGACCTTCTGCTTTGGTGTCAGCAGTTCTGTCGTCACTGACCTGTCCACTGGTCCTCTGGTTTTGGACTGAGATCTAAGTGGGTGTGACAGGATGCTGCTGCTCAACACGCTCCTTATTCCTTTTTTTCTTTTTATGTTTTAATTTAACTTTATTGTTGAAAGTATTACAGATATCCCCCTTTTGCCCCCATTGATCCCCTCCACCCTGCACCCACCCCCTCCAGGCCTTCACCCCACTATTGTCTGTGTCCATATATATACATATAAATTCCCTGCTTAATCTCACCCCCCCCCCCACTTCCCTCTGAGATCCCTCAGTCTGTTCCATGCTTCTATGTCTCTGGACCTATTTTGTTCATTAGATTCCACATATGAGTAAAATCATGTGCTATTTGTCGTTCTCTGACTGGTTTATTTCGCTTAGCATGTTACTCTCCAGGTCCCACCATGCTGTCCCAAAGGGTAAGAGATCCTTCTTTTTTACAGCTGTGTTAGTATTCCATGGTGTAAATGTCCGAGAAGATGCTTGATACTATTTCAATCTTCTTGAATTTGTGGAGACCTGTTTTGTGTCCTACGTGATCTATCTTTGAGAATGTCCCATGTGTACCTGAGGAGAATGCCTATTCTGCAGCTTTGGGGTGGAATGGTCTGTACATGTCAATTAAATCCATCTGATCTAGTGTGTCATTTAGAGTCACTGTTTCCTTGTTGATTTTTTGTCTGGATGATCTGTCCAGTGAACTCAGTGGGGTGTTAAGGTCCCCTACTATGACCGAATTGCTGTCTACCTCTCCCTTAAAGTCTTACAGAAGTTTTCTTATATATTTGGGTGCTCCTGTATTGGGTGCATATATGTTAACCAGGGTTATATCCTCTTGTTGGATTGGCTCCTATAGTATCATGTAGTGGCCTTTATTGTCTCTTTTTTATGGCCTTCATTTTGAAGTCTATTTTGTCTGTATGAGTATTGCTACCCCAGGTTTTTTGTTGCTTTTTTTTTCATTTCCATTTGCATGGAAAAATTTTTCCCATCCCTTCACTCTCATCCTGTGAGTCTTTTTTTCTGAGGTGGGTCCCTTGTAGATAGCATATATTTGGGTCAGGTTTTCTGATCCGTTCAGCTACCCTAGGTCTTTTGATTAGAGCATTTAATCCTTTTACATTTAAGGTTATTGTTATTATTAGTAGTATTTTTAATCTTCACCTGAGGATATTTTTTCAATTGCTTTTCAGAGAGAGTGGAAGGGAGAGAGAGAGAGAGAGAGAGAGAAACATCGATGTGAAAGAGGCACATGGATTGGTCACCTCCCACTCATGCACTGACTGGGGCTGGGGATTGAGCCTGCAACTGAGATACGTGCCCTTGGCCAGAATCGAAGCTGGGACCGTTCAGTCTGTGGGCCAGCGATCTAACTACTGAGCTAAGGGTTAAGGAGTTATTATTGACAGGTGCTTGTCTAATGACATTTTAATTCTTTATGCCTGTGTTTCTCATTCTCTGTATTTCAACTTTCAACTTCTTATTGCAGCAGTCCCTTTAACATTTCCTGCAATGCTGGTTTGGTGGTAATAAACTCCTTTAACCTTTTTATTTTTTGTCTGGGAAGCTCTTTATTTCACCATCTATTTTGAATGATAGCCTTGCTGGATAGAATAATCTTGGTTTCAGATCTTTGCTTTTCATTACCTTGAATACTTCATGCCATTCCCTTCTGGCCTGTAGAGTTTCTGATGAGAAGTCAGCTGACAGCCTTATGGGAGCTCCTGTATAGGTAACAGATTGCTTTTCTCTTGCTGCCTTTAAGATTCTCTCTGTCTTGGATTTTTGGCATTTTAATTATGGTGTGCGCCTCTTTGGGTTCTTCTTGCTTGGGACTCTCTGTGCCTCCTGAGCTTGTGTGACTTTTTCCTTGACCAGGTTAGGGAAGTTTTCTGCCATTATTTCTTCAAACAGGTTCTCTAATCCTTGCTTACTTTCGACCTCCTCTGGCACTCCTATGATGTGAATATTGGTACATTTCATGTTGTCCCACAGCTCCGTTAGACTGTCCTCCTGTTTTTTGGTTTTTTCTTTGTTTTGCTTTTTTTAAAAATATATATATATATCTTTATTGATTTCAGAGAGAGGAAGGGAAAGGGAGAGAGAGAGAGATAGAAACATCAATGATGAGAGAGGGTCATTGATTGGCTACCTTCTGCACACCCCCATCTGGGGATCGAGCCCGCAACCCAGGCATGTGCCCTGACCAGGAATGGAACCATGATCTCCTGGATCCTAGGTTGATGCTCAACCGCTGAGACACGCCTGGCCGGGCTAATTGTTTTTCTTTTTGGTTCTCTGATTGAGTGATTTTTTCTACCCTGTCTTCTAATTTGCTGATCTGATCCTCAGCTTCCTCTAGTCTGCTGTTTATTCCTTCCCATGTATTTCTTATTTCTGCTATGTCGTTCTTAATTTCCTTCATAGTTTCCATACCTTTTCTCATACTGTTGAGCATCCTTACAATCAGTATTCTGAACTCTGTATCTAATAGGTTGCTTATCTCTATTTCATTTAGCGTTTCTTCTGGAGATTTCTCTTGTTCTTTCATTTGGGGCTTATTTTTTTGTCTCCCCATTTTGGCTGCCTGTTTGGGTTTGTTTCTATGTATTAGGTGGATCTGCTAGGACTCCCAGTCTTTTTGGAGGGTCTCTGGTGCAGAACAATGCCAGATGCTGTTTGTGACTGGCTTTGAGTACCCTGTTGGGAGCTATCTGCAATCCACAGTAGTGGCTCCCTCTGCTGGGTCTGGGTGCATTTGGAAAGGACCAAGATGGGCACCAAAGTCTACTTTTCCAAGTTCCAGGTCCAGAAGCAGATCAGGCAAAGACTAAAAGCACCCAGAGATCCGCCTCTGCCTGCAGGCTTATTGATATTCTCAGTCTCTTATTGAACCTCAGGCTGTAGGCCACAGCAAGGTGTAAACTCCACAGGTGGGGCAAGAAGTTTTCAATGGGTGGGGCAATTGCTCACACCTGCCCCCACCTCCACACACACCAACAAAAGCTTCCTGGATGGTAAAGGTCTGACTGAGAAAGATATCCTCTGCCACATGGGGGAATGACTCAGCACAGGAATCCAGATGACCACCCTCCGAGCTCTATCTGCATAGCCCCCAACCTTAGGTTCTCCAGTCCACTCTGTCTTCCTTCCGCTGGAACCCAAGGTGAGTGGCTACACATGAAACTTTGTGCATTGGCTCTTTACGAGGATGCCTTCATTTCCAGCCGTCACTCCCTGGCAGTCAGAAACCCAGCTGCTTTTCACAGACAGATATTATGTAGGCACTTTTCTCAGTTCTGGTGCTCTGGGCTGGGAAGCCCGGATTGGGGTTTAGACCCCAGAGTCCTCAGTGGGAACCCCCCACAGCTGATATCTCCCTCTGGACCTTTGGCTGCTGCCTGCGGGAGCCCAGCCAGCTCTCTTGCTTCCGCACTTCCCACTAGTCTCTATGTGGTCTCCACTTTACATCCTTGGTTATGAGGGTGCTCTCCAGCTCATCTTCAGTTGATTATTCAGGATGGTTTTTCTATATTTTAGTTGTAATTCCAATTTGGTCCTGGGATAGTGTAAGTGTAGCTTCCACTCCGTCCACACCATCTTTAATCTCCATACCCCTTATTCTTGATGAAAAGCTTTGACAGAAATTTGGAATTGATTTTGAGTTGGGGCACATCTCACTTTTTTTCTATTATGAAGAACATTATGCTTGTCATGGACCTGAAGAATGATAAAAGAGTGATTTTAATTGCAAGAAAGGAAGGAAGGGGATTTAAACTGGCAACCAGCCTGGAAACGAGAGAAAAAGTCATTCCTTACTAGAGTTGCCAGCTTAGCCAAGGCCCCAAAGAAAAAAATATACTTTAAATTTTCTTTAAAAATTTTACCAAATAATACACACACATTTTTTACAAATCATGGAATATAGAAGGGACAATAATAAAAAGCTATGGTTTCTTCACCTGCCAAGTCCTGCCCCTGGGCCTAAGAAGAAATCACTTTGACCTCTGCCAATAAATGTTTTGGGGGCTCTTTCCAAGCATTTTTTATTGTCCTGGATGGGGAAGCGTGTTTCTGACACCGAGGGGCAGAGGTCAGGATACTGCCCACATCCTACAGCACACAGGTCTGCCCCTACAGCGGAGAATTGCCAGTCCAAAATGTCAATAGCATCAAGACTGAGGAACGTTGCCCAACTAATATAAACTAGATCAAAAATTATAATCTTGTCCAGGTAGTTCCAGTGTGCACCATTGTTGAGAATCACTGGTTTATGAATGATCCACTGCCTGGGGTGGGGCACATGATACCCTGAACATGCTGGGCTCTGTTACTAAGAAGTGGAGGGAAGGGCATACTGGTCAGGTGGTGTGCTTGCCCCAGGTACTGCCAGTCATCTACTAACACCTCTACTTCTAATTACATTAATTACGCAGAGTCTTTTGGCCCCTCTTTGTGAGATGAAATTAGCCCCCTCTCTTTAGCCCCCTTTCTCCCTTCTGCCTTTCAACTTCTATAATTTGAGCTTTTACTTTGACATTGACAAAGTTAATAGCATTTATTTTCTGTCCTTTAATCAAAGTTATACCTCTATGTTGTCAAACTATAGATTATAAAATTTTAAATTTAATAAACAGGATTTCTATTTTAACAATATAAATTGTTCACTGCAGAGCCAAGAAATGTTTTTCTTAAATTATGTTGTTGTTTTTATCAGCTCTTTGGTTTTTCTGGAGTTTGTAATTTTATTTTTTGCCCCGTGCACCCTTTGACTTTGGCCATTTTAAAGGGTTGCTCATATAACCCCATTTCTGTCTGTCAGAAAAGAATGAGCCAGAGGAGATAAACACTAAAACTGACCAAGTTCCTCGGGAACTGCGAGTTTTCACAACCCTTATTATGGATAAAATTTAACCAAGGAATCTAGTTGATGTGAAATTAGGGCTACAGAACCGAGTGCTAATATAATCCCATGAACCTTACATTCAATAACTATTTGGTGAATGTTGTTAGATATTTGCATTTTTTTTTAAATAGTTTATTGATTTTTTAGGATGAAAGAAAGAGGAACATCGATTGGCTGCCTCCCGCATGCCCCCTGCCAGGTATCAAGCCTGCAACCTGGGCATGTGTCCTGACCAGGAATGAAACCAGCAACCTCCGTGTGCAAGAGACGATGCCAACCAACTGAGCCACACCAGCCAGGGCTGCATCTGTTTGAAAATAGTCTTACTGGTTTCAATTAATTTAAACATGAGGAAAATCTTTCATCAATGCATTTGTCAGATACAATAACATGATTTTATATAGCATGCAACAGTGATGTAAGGATGCAACAATGGGTTAACCAATAACAACTGTAAACATTTTATCTACAAGGGCTGTTTGCAGTTATTGACTGCTCTGTAGCCCAAGAGCTTTAGTGAAATTGTGTTCAGATTTCTTGTGACTAGGAAGCAAGTTCCCCACCATTGTGACATCAGCAACTGGGACATGCTGTGACCTCTAAGCTGCTGAACACACCTACCCTGAAGGATTCCATGTGTGAATCCTTCTAGACATCATGGAAATTTAAGTAACTTTATGACACACTTCCCAGAGCTCTGCACAGCGATGTAGCTGAATTGTTGGATTCCCAGAGCTGTGTTGTTGAACCTGCCCTCTAAATGCTACAAAATCATATTCCACAGATTATTTGTATATCTAGCGTAGTCGTATTTTCTGTTGTTCTTGATTGGCTTTTATTAAGGTAAAACTGACATATAGTGAAACTCATAGATGTTAAGTACAATTCAAGGAGTTTTGACAAATGCATACAACATACACCCATGTAACCAACATCTTCATTGCTTAATTTTCTCTTTGGGGAATTTAGGGTAAAAGATCTCTGGGAAAGATATTTTTGCTTTTGCTTTTAAGGAAAGCTGTTTTTAAAAAATTGTGATACAATACACATGATATCAATTTCACTATTAGTGACCATTAGTACATTCACAATGCCGTGCAATCATCGGCTACCTAGTTCTAGAACTTCCTCATCACCCCAAAAGGAAACCCAGCCCCCTTCCCCAAGCAGTCACCCCTCCCCCAAGCCCCTGGCAACCAGTCGTCTGCTTTCTGACCCTATAGATTTGCCTATTCTGGATATTTCATTTAAATGAATTACACAAGATGTACCTTTTTGTGTTTGCCCCCCCCCCTTTTACTTAACATGTTTTCAAGCTTTATCCACTTTGTAACATGTATCAGCACTTAATTTTTTAAAAATATGTTTTCTTGATTTGAAAGAAAGAGAGAGAGAAACATGGATGAGAGAGAAACATCGATTGGCTGCTTTCTGCACACCCCATGCTGGGCACTGAGCCCACAACCCGGTCATGTGCCCTGACGGGGAATCCACCTGGTGACCTCTCAGTCAGTGCAACCAACCGAGCCACACCGGCCAGGGCAGCGCTTCATTTTTATGCTGAATAGTATTCCATTGTGCATACAGACCACATTTTGTTTATCCACCCATCTGCTGTTTCCACCTTTGGCTACTGTGAATAGAGCTGCTGCGAACATTCAAGGGCCAGTTCTGTTGGAACACTTGTTTTCAATCCTGAAAAAGCTATTTCATTTGTCACCCAAGTAGCCCAGTTCCAGTGAGTATCTTGAGTGGCACTGTGACCTGCTACTCTGTTTTCTCACAGCCTGTTACTTGTTCTAAACAAACAAAATGAAACAAAAAGAACACGTGGTGAAGCCCAGGAGGAAGAAAGGTGAACACAGGTCATGCTGTGTGGCGTGATTTTTGACACCCTTGGCTGGTGCACAGGAACTTGAAACGTCACAGAGGCGGCAGAAAGGAGGCCCGGGCGTGTCGTTCGTTATCAACATCACAGGCTTTGCAGGCGCCGGCGCCTCAGGCTCCTGGATCTCTGTCCCGCTCCACCTGCATCTGGGCAGTTTGGGCCCGGGGGCCTGGCTGCGAGGATGGCGGGCATAGGGGCATCCAGAGAGAGAAGGAGACTATGCAATGCCTGAATGACCGCCTGGCCTTCTAGCTGGAGAGGATGGGGGCCTGGAGGCTGATAATCGGAGACTGGAGAGCAAATTCCAGGAACACCTGGAGAAGGGACTCAGGTCAGAGATTGGGGGCATTACTTCAAGATCATTGAGGACCTGAGGGCTTGGCTATTTGGGAGTTCTGTGGACAATGCCTGCATCGCTCTGCAGACTGCCAATGCCCGTCTTGCTGCTGATGACTCCAGGGTCAAGTGTGACACACAGTTGGCCATGCACCAGTCTATGGAGAGTGACATCAATGGGCTCTGAAGGTCACTGAGGATGCCAGTATCACTCGGCTGCAGCCGGAGACAGAGATCAAGGCTCTCAAGGAGGGGCTGCTCTTCATGAAGATCCACGAGGAGGAAATAAATGGTCTACAAAACCGGATGGCCCACACTGGGGTGACCGTGGAGTTGGATGTCCCAAACCTCAGAACCTCAGCAAGATCCTGGTGGACATCGGGCCCAGTATGACGAGCTGGCTCTGAAGAACAGAGAGGAGCTAGACAAATACTGGTCCCAGCAGGCTGAGGAGAGCACCACAGCGGTCATCTCACAGACAGCTGCGACAGGAGCTGCTGAGGCGACGGCAGAGCTGAGATGCATGGTCCAGTCCTTGGAGATCAACCTGGGCTCGATGAGAAATCTGCAGGCCAGCTTGGAGAACAGCCCGAGAGAGGTGGACGCGCTGTGACAGGCAGATGGAGCAGCTCGGCGGGACCCTGCTGCACCTGGGCCAGAGCCAGCCCAGACCTGGGCGGAGGGGCAGCACCAGGCCCAGGAGTATGAGGTCCTGCTGAACATCAAGGTCCAGCTGGAGGCTGAGACCGCCACCTACCCCGCCTGCTGGGAGAGGGGAGGACTTCGACCTTGGAGACGCCTGGACTACGGGAGCTTCATGCAATACATCCAAAAGCCCAGACCCGCAGGATCGTGGACAGCAAAGTCGTGTCAGAGGTCGGGCACCAAAGCTCTGAGGTGCTAAGGCAGCAGAAGTGGGCACCCCCTTGGGGGGCAGGAGGCCAATGAAAAGTTCAGAGATCAAAAAAAAATTTTTAATCTCATGTTTAAGGGACAGATGCTGATGGTTACTATTTTTACTTTCTGTAAACTCTAAAGGAAAAGCAAACCTGTGCCTTTAGGAGGGGACAGCAGCTGAGCAAATGTTAATTAAGGCTGTGTCCAATCACAGACCAAAGACTGGTACAAAAGCCTGGGGAGCACGCGGACCGCGGGGAGGCAACGAGGCCCAGGAACAGAGCTCGTCAATGCCTGGTTCACGACATGCGTCTGTCGTCATCACAGAGGGGGGAAGCCCAGCTTACTTCACTCCCAACGTTGCTTTTCTTTCCTTTGTGGCCTGAAGACTGTTCGCTGGAATGAAACCCTGGGCCCAGAATCCAGCGAAGAGGCTGCTGGTGAAACAGGAAATCACACAGTTTCAACCCACTACCTGGAAACGCAAGCACATCTCATGTATTCATGGTCACTGATGCCTTTATTGGAGCGGGAACATCTAATACTTCCGAACAACACGGTTAGTCTCCATCATCGGAATGGCACAAGCTCCGGGGACGAAGCAGCTAAGCAAGGGGCAGGGTGTGCTTGGTGACTCCACCGTGAACATGTCCCCTGATGCCTGGTGCTAAGGCACACGTGGGGCGTCGCCTGTCCCAGCACCTGCTGACTTCAGAGGCGTCAGCACCCTCAGCCCCCGTGGCCTGACCCCCTCCGGGTACTGGGCTCAGCTCCAGGCCCCTGAAGTCAAGCCCAATTCCAGGCTGCAAGAGGTCACAGCGAGACTGGAGAGTGTTGGCTGGCTTGTTTATTTGATTAAAAACAGAAAAAAACTCCACTGCTGCAGAACAAAGGGTGCAAAGCCAGCCCCCTGGGCCTGGACCCGGGCCAGGCTCTGTCATTTTCCTTCCATATTTTATGCTTGGTCAATATGGAAAACGGCACTACTGCTTAGCAACCAAAATTACAGAGCAAATTAGGTCTGAAAGGCCCATGATATGAGCAGGAGCTACAGAGGAGAGAAGGGTCAGGAAGGACTGAGCTCACGGCCAACCCCACTCTGAGCCTGCACATGGCCCCAATAACAACCGCCTGAGTGGAGCACTCTGTGGGCTAGGCTCCCCCCAAAGTGTCACACATTCATTATCTCACTGCTCCTCATGGCAGCCCCAGAGGTAGATGTACTGATTACCTCTGTTTTCTCACAAGGAAAGGAGGCACAGAGAGGTTAGCATGGCCCAAGGTCACACAGCCAGTGAGAGGTGGGTCCGGAATTTGACCTTCAGACCCTGGCTTTTTGGTGGCATGCATGGTATAGCTCCTTATGCCCAAAACATCCAATGACTTTGGTCTCTGGCTCTGGGTGGATCACAAATAACCTTCCTAGCCTGGGTTTCCTCCGCTATAATAAATGTTCCCGCCCTGGCCAGTGTTGCTCAGTGGTTAGAGCACTGGCCTGTGCACCAAAGGGCCGTGCGTTCCATTTCTGGCCAAGGGCACACACATGGGTTGCAGGTCCAATCCCTGGTCCAGGTCTGGGTGTGCCCAGGAGGCAACCGATTGTTGTGTCTCTCTCACATTGATGTTTCTCTCTCCCCTCCCTCCCTTCCACGCTCTCTAAAAATTAATGGAAAAAATGCCCTCTGGTGAGGTTTAACAAAAAAAAACAACACACAAGTTCCTGACAACAGTCCTCACTGGGGATGGGGAGGAAGGGGGCATAGGCCTGGAAATGGAGCTCGGCGTGAAGAGCAGCCCTTATTTCGGTTTCCCTCCCACCATGAGGTGTAGTGGTTGGTCCCAGGGGGCAAGAGAGGGTCTCATTCCGGCCTCTCCCACCCAAGCTGTCCACCCACCCAGCAGGTCTCCTTTTCCCGCACCGGCCCAACAGGAAAGCTGCTTGCAGACTTCAGGGGGCCAAACACTCAAAAAGGGGCTTTGGGATTCTGAGCCTCACCCTAGGAGCCTCGTTTCTTTCCCAGACCCCTCAGCTCCCTTCTGGAAGGTCTGGAGTAGGGGAAGGATGCCAGTCCAGCTCGGTGACAGGTGCCTGCCAGAGTCCTTTAAGTCTGGGCAGTAGCCTGCCAGCCACATCCAAAGCTCTGAGGTCATCTCCCCTGATACTGGAGACTTGGCACCTGCCGGAATCCTTGGTGGATTAGGATGCCAGGACTGCCCCAGATCTGACGCCTCGCTCCCTGGCGCCTGGCAAAGAGGCCTGGGAGGAGATCGCCCTCCACTGCCCATGCTCTGGCTCTGCCTCAGGGGCACGGTCCACCCTGCCTGCACCCAGTTGGCAAGAAAAGGGGACCCCTTCTGAAAACCTCAGAGGCTCTGAACCGGGATCCAGCCTCCCCCTGGCGGCCCGTCAGTGCTGACGCCAGCAGCAGTTGCTGAGAGACAGCAGGCATCGCAGGTGCAGGCAGAAGGGGTTCCCCAGGGCTCTGGCGACTCCTCCCGCAGCTGCCTGGGGCTCTGCCCACATCCTGGTTCCTCTGCAGAAGCCCGAGGTCACAGCCAGGAGCCAGTGGCTTTGCTGAGAAACCTCCTGCCTGCAGCACGTAGGCTGCTCCGGCAGCATCTGAACGGCGTCCCTGGGGCTCTGGTTGCCAGGGAAACCACAGCAGCCAGAGCTGTGAGCTCACGGACCACCAAGCAACCCAGACAGCTCACACTCTCCCACGAAAGGTCTCAAAAGCTGGTCCCCACCCTGTGACGCAAGGACAAACAAGAAATATGAGACCAACGCATGTAAATAAATGTAGGCCGTGTCAAGACACCTTTCTTTGAAACCCCATCCTCAGCTCTGAGGTCGCGACCTTCCTATCACTTTTTGTCTTAATATTACCTGGCTTTTATGAAATAATGGTGATGCTGGAGGAGCTGGGGTATTTCCATAAATACCTTTTTACCTGGCAAAATTGTTAGCAGCCGTATTTGATGGCGCCTCCATTTATCTCTCCTCCCCCGTCTAATCTCTCCTCTCTCTCTCTCTCTTTCTCCCTCTCTCTCTCCAAATTCACTAAAATAGTGCAGGAGCCTTCTGTACCTGGTACAGTGAGGTCACAAAGAACGGGTGTGGTTAGCTTTACCTGGGTAACCATCACAAAGGAGATGATGTTTGAGCTAAATCTTGAAGTGTCAGGGGCTAGGGGTAGGGGCAGAGCTGAGGAGAGGGCGCGCCGGTGAGCCACTTGTTCGAGATGTTGCTATCAGGGTGTCTCACGGAGTGGGGCCTCCTCAGGCCACGGAGCCCAAGCAGTCGGTGGGCACCAGCTAACAGCAGGCCTTGAGGGACAAGCCAACACCTGTGGACGTCAGCCTGTGAATTGCTGTCCTCAACATCACCGTTTACTGTCCTGGATTCAAAATTCCATGCTGGACGTGGGCAGGAAGGGGAGCAGAATGGCAGCCGCCCATGGGCAGAGGAACGGGGCCTCCCTGGGGAAGCTCCTGGTACTGGCAGAAGCAGCCTCCCCCGACGGGCCGGGATTCTCAGGCTGCACACTGGGGTTTCTGGATTCCCTATTGGAATAGAATGGGGCTGACATTTATTTATTATTATTTTTTAAATCCTCACCTGAGGATATTTTTTCCATTGCTTTTCAGAGAGAGTGGAAGGGGGAGAGAGAGAGAAACATCGATGTGCGAGAGACTCACCATTGGTTGCCTCCCACACGTGCCCCGACCGGGGCCAGGGATCGAGCCTTCAACCGAGGTACGTGCCCTTGGCCAGAATTGAACCCAGGATCCTTCAGTCTGCAGGAGGACTCTCTACCACTGTGCAAAACTGGCCAAGGCTATTTATTTTTTTATAACTCAATTTAATTTTGTTCTGAGCCTCTGTTTTGCTGGGTGGCAGAAATGTCATCTAAGGCAATTTGGGGTGCTAAGCCCATTCCTTGGGCTGCCTCTAATTTCTGGGCACTTACCAAGGGCAATGACCCATCCATCCCCAAGCTTGCCTTGCGAGGCCCCCTGCCCAGCGCTCTGGGCGTAGGGCTGCTCTCAGTGGGGCGGGCCTGGCATCACTCCTGGAAGCCGCCCGGGCTCCGGCCCTTTCTTTAACTCTTGCTGCCTTCCGGAGCCCTTCCTGGGAAGGGGCTCCGATGCTCTGGTCTTTGGCTCCACTGTCGGCCCCAACCTGAGGCTCACAAAGCACAAGGGTCCAGGCCCTTCTCAGGCCATCAGTGTTCCTGCAGGGCTGTCCTCTGCCCCGTCCTCTCTCCCAGCCCCTGGGATCCACTGCCCTGGGGGAGGGGTGTGGGTCTTACGCATCATGGACCCCCCCTCACCGTTAAGCATTAGATGTATCCTTTCTATTTGTCCAAAGGCACTGGCATCTAAGCAGGAAAAGAACATTTTCTCCCTACTTCACAGCCTTCCACTGAGGCACCCAGCAAGTCTGGGCTCAGCTGCCTGAATGGTGCAGAAGGAGCCACAGCTGGGTGTGGCTTCTGCTCCCGAGGCTCTGGGATCCCCTTCAGACTGTTCTGTGCCAGGTATTTGCCGCTCCATCTGGTTTTCTCCTTAATTATTAAAAGAAAACAAATAAGTTCAAACTTCTCCAGCTCCTGGCTGCAGCGCTGGTCTGGCGCCATCTCGGGCGAGTTACCTGCGCTTCTGCGGGTGACCCCGCTGCGCCCCAGCCGCTCCCCGGCCCGGGGCGCGGGCGTGGCCGGCCTGTTGGGGAAACTGAGCTCGTGGGCCCTGCAGGTGGGTCGCTGGTTCCTCTCATTCCCAGGCTCGGAGGTTTGGTTTCCTTGGCTTCTCAGCTTTGTGCACTGTGGGATGAGAGATTACAAATGGGAAAAACCGTCTTGCCTGTAGCAGTTATTGCTAAAAGTGAAACGGCGTTTTAGGTCCATATTTTACATTAAAAAACATTTCCTCGGGCCACCAACAAGCATCCTCCACGTAGCTGTCCCCTGCAAAGGAACAGCTCTTTCTGTCTTTCTTTTCTTTCCATTTATTTTCCAGAAACGGGAGCTGCCTTCCCTGGAAATGTGTTTGTGGTTAAGAGATTGAGTTCTGTTTTTGCCACTTGCCACCTGATTACTTTGAAGAGGTGATTTGTATCCACTGAGCCTCAGTTTCCTCATCTGTAAAGTGGGGATGCTAATAGTTCCTACCTCAAAGAACTGTTATGAGAATCAGATGAGTGGATACACATATGTGCTTAGGCCATTGTCTGACTCGCAGTTAGCCCTCAGTAAGTATTGGCTCAAATTATTCTGTGACCAAATTGTTACTGTCCTGTGGCCCGTGGGAATTTATGGGGAACCTGGCATCAGGAATCCAAGGTTTTAAACTAAAGGAAGACCATGCACAGGAAGGAAGTGAGAAAGGGAAATGCCAGAGATTTCGGGCCACAGGAACAAAGCAAAATAATATCCTTTCAACTATTAACAGCAACAGAGCCGGCAATTCCTGTCATCCTGCAAAACAAGTAGCCTCTTCCTTTCTGTCATTTGAAGGATAAACAGAGCCCCTCCTGCTCTCCCAACACATGCCCAAGGAAGTAACTGGAGAACCAGGTCCACAGACAGTGTCCTGGTGGGTGCTGCTCACAGCCCACCTCTATCCCTGGTTGTCACGCTTTCAGCCTCTCGGCAACCCAGAGCCTGGGAGTTTCCCCCATGAGCTTCCAGATGAAGTCCCACCTTGTCAGGCTCCTGGATGATCCCATAGTATGGACTTCCAGGATGGGGTACTTGGGCAAGGGAGAAGCAGAGAAGCATCTTTGTCCATGGATTTCAGAAGCATCCCTTAGGATTCCAGAGCTGGACTCATTGCCTGGAGCCCACTGGCTTCAGCCTCTGCCTCCTTCAAACAGCCAGCTTCTCAGCTGCTCATGGCTAATCATCACCACCACCACCATCATCACCGTCGTAACCATCACCACCACCACCATCACTATCATCACCACCAACACCATCACCACCACCAACAGCATCATTACCACCATCACCATCATCACCACCACTACCATTACCATCACCACCACCACCATCACCACCACAACCACCACCACCATCACCACCACAACCATCACCATCATCACCACCACTACCATTACCATCACCACCACCACCATCACCACCACAACCATCACCATCATCACCACCACCACCACCATCACCACCACCACCACCATCATCACCACCACTACCATCACCACCACCATCACCATCATCACCATCACCACCACAACCATCACCACCACCACCACCACCACCACCACCATCACCATCACTACCATTACCATCACCATCACCACCATCATCACCATCACCATCACCACCATCACCATCACTACCATTACCATCACCATCACCACCACCACCATCACCACCATCACCACCATCACCATCACTACCATTACCATCACCACCACCACCATCACCATCACCACCATCACCACCATCACCATCACTACCATTACCATCACCATCACCACCATCATCACCATCACCATCACCACCATCACCATCACTACCATTACCATCACCATCACCACCACCACCATCACCACCATCACCACCATCACCATCACTACCATTACCATCACCATCACCACCACCACCATCACCACCATCACCACCATCACCATCACTACCATTACCATCACCATCACCATCACCACAATCATTAACACCACCATCACCATCACCACCACCACCATCACCATCATCACCACCACTACCATCACCACCACCATCATCACCATTGTTGGGAATGTAAATTGATGCACCAATTATGGAAGAAAGTGTGGCGATTCCTCAAAAAATTAAAATTAAAAGTAGAACTACCATGTGATTCAGAAATCCTATTTCTGGGTAGTTATCTGAAAAAAATGAAACTATCTTAAAGAGATATCTGCACCCCATGTTCAGGGAAGCATTATTTACAGTATCCAAGATATGGAAACAAGAAGATATCAATGGACAAGTGGATAAAGGAGATGTGGTGTACACACACACTGGAACCATAAAAAAGAAATCCTGCCAGTTACAGCAACATGGGTGGACCTACACAGTATTATGCTAAGTAAAATAAGTCAGAGGAAAACATATGAGCTCATTTATATGTAGAATCTAGAAGGAGGAAAACAACAACGTGAGCTCACAGACATGGAGAACAGATTGGCGGTTGCCAGGGGCGAGGAGTGGAAGGCGGGCAAAGTGAGTAAAGGGGTTACAAGGTACAAGCTGCCCGTTATAAAATAAGCTTGTCCTGGGATGTGATGGACAGCGCGTTGACTGTAGTTAACAGGACTGTATTGTATATGTGACAGCTGCGAAGAGGGTAGATTTTAAAAGTCCCCATCATGGTCCGGCTGGGCGAGGCTCAGCGGTTGAGCATCGACCTAGGATCCAGGCGATCAGGGTTCGATTCCCGGTCAGGGCACATGCCCGGGTTGCAGGTTCGATCCCCAGTTGGGGGGCGTGCAGGAGGTAGCCGATCAATAACTCATCATTGATGTTTCTCTCTCTCTCTCCCTCTCCTTTCCTCTCTCTGAAATCAATAAAGATATATTTTTTTTAAAAAGTTCCCATCATGTTGCAAACCATATTTCCTTGGATTAAATGGCTTCTTTTTGCAAAGAATGTTCTCAAAATTTTTCTTAACTATGTGTGGTGATGGGTGTTAACTAGACTCGCTGTGGTGACCGTTTTGCAATGTTTAAAAATACCAAATCACTACGTTGTACACCTGACTAATATATGTCAGTTATATTTCAATTTTAAAAGATCATAAAATGATTTTTAAAACAGGAATGAATATGGAGTAAATTAACACAGGGAGGAATGATCGAATAGATGAAGCCTTTATCATTGCCTCTTATAAGGCAAAATTTAGGGGAGTTGAGCTATTTCCCATTCCTCCCTGTCCAATACCTGTCAGAGCGGCTGTGCCACAGCAAACTCAATCCTGCGAGTTGAATGAGTGAATGGGTGCTCCCCTGAACCTGGGGACTCCTAGTGTCTGTCATGCTGTACAGTAGAGTGCATAGCATATGCTCTTTAAATGGTTGACAGTTAATGAATGGAATTATTAACAACACACATACCACTTACACATGACCGAAATAATATTTCCCAATATCGTCCATTAATATTTACTGGAAACAATTTGCTACAACCACATGACAGCTGGGTTTCTTAGCAAGTTAAAAAAACCCCACTGTGGGGAGGGGGCTGTGCCTGAATCTAAAAGACTGTCCGTGTGCGTTCCTAGGAGCCCTGCGGGTCTGCCCCTCGCCTCCTGCGCCGAGGCTGCGGGGCGAGCCCGGGGCGAGGAGGCGGCGCCCGGGCAGGCGGGCTGCTGGGGAAGTGGCTTCCTCAGCCACGTTCTCTGGGATTCGCCTTTTCTATTCTCAACATTATTATCCAGTTTCCATGTGACTTTACACGATGCAAGGTAAATATTAGGACAAGTACTTCTTTGCAAAAGGAAGCCATTTCACCCAAGGAAATATGGTTGGTTCGTAGTGATGGATGGTGTTTGGACAAGCTGACTTCGTACAAAGTCAACATTTATGGGACTCGGAGCAGGCTCCGTGGCCAAATAAAGGCTCCCACCTCTGCTCGGCCTGGTCCTCCATCACACAGAAGCAGCCAGGAATGGGAGCCGCGGAGAAGCGGCCTTTGGAAACGTGGAGGTCGAAAGGCCACGGCCGAGGCCAGAGGCTCCTGCCCGCTAGCCCCAGGGGCGACCCGCGTCCACCTGCTGCTCCGGGCGCTCCGTGGGCTCCCGTCAGCACGAGCCCCCCTGCTCCCGCACCCCGAGCTCAAAGCTGAGCAGGGGGCAGCTTCCTTGCCGCCAGCCTCAGGAGCCCCTCTCCCTCCTCCCTCTCTTGCTGGGAATGTTCTTTCAAGAAACAAAAGCTCCGAGACCAGGAAAGGTGCGGCTGAGAGGCAGGGTGCCCTGGCTGTCCAGCCACCTGTTGGTGGTGCAACGACGTGACTGAAAAGAGCGAACGGGAGGCTGGCCCGGGCCCCGCGCCCGCCCCCGCCCGCGGTCTGCCCGCCTTCCTCGCGTGTGCCCGCGCTCGGGACTCAGCTCCACTCGCTCGCCTCTTTCCTGCCTCCTCCAGGGACCGTGGCTTGGAGACTCTGCCGACACTGACTCCCAGCCCCTTCCCTGCCTCTCCATTGTTCTCGATTACAGGAAACCACAGCTCCCAGTCCCCCCCCCCCCCCCCAAGCGGCTTCCAGGCAGCTTGTGTGATGGGAGAGCCGGTGGGAAACTGCAGCATAGGAAGAGGGAGAATCGGGCGTTGCTCCCTCTTGCTCGGCCTTAGGTGGCACCTCCAGCAGCGGCTGTGTCTCTTCTGTGGCTCCAACTTGCAGAGGACAGCCCTTACGTGGCTCTGACTCCTTCGGGACAGCTCTTGTTGCCACCTGGCTGGCTCCACAGGCAGCCCGGGCCCTGGTCTAGCTTCTGCCAGCCAGCGTGGACTCCGGGCTCGCTCCCCAGCCTTGGGGAGTCCTCCTGCTGTCGCTGAGCTGTGTTCTTCACTGTCCCCTGCTAACTTCTCATCTCTCCATTCTCCGTGCAAAACCAATTCCTTGTATTCAATTCCCTCTGTTCAAAGATCAGGAGTAATCTCAGGACTCTGACGGATACAGAGAAGCCCCAAGAGGAGTTAACCAAGGGAGTCACCCAAGTGTTTATTTACAGTCACCACTGAGAGGCTCTGCACAAGTCGGTCACTTGGCTGAGACTCACCCAAAGCTAAGGCTAAGGCCCACTGGCTGGAAAACCCGGGTGGAACACAGTCACCACCTGTGCCTGTGCCTCCAGAAACCCACCAGGGCTCCCAGCCCTGGCCCTGACCCTGCTCCTTGGCCCTTCCTCTCAGCGTAGAGCTGGCCCCACCTGGCTGCTTGGTTTGAGGGACTAGCTCCTTTCTGCCGGCTCTTTGGCCCAGTGGGGCCTCCCATTAACAACAGGGTGTAAAGAAACAGATCACAGTGGGACTTAATTTGGAGCCACTTAAATAGGTGGATTTTAGAGCCTTAATTCCCTCTGTTTCCTAACGGTGCCACTGAGAACCTGAGGGCTTGCGGGCTCCACCTTCAGGTGCGGGCGGGGGCTGCCCTGCAGGCAGGAGTTGACCCTCGGCAGGAGAAGGCCGGGTCAGTCTCCAGTGCAGGACTCTGTGGTCATTTTCTCCTTGGAAATGGGCCATTATTGGTGAGAGGACCAGAAAGGAGCTCCGGGGAGGTGAGGGGAGCAGCAGAGCAGCCCGGTGTCGAAGGGCCACCCCTTGCTGTGGGGACCTAAGACTCCACCGTCTCCCTTGCTGGAAGGGATTGCCTCCAAGCCACATGCAAGGGCCTCCAGACGCAGGGCCTGTTCCAGTTCCCACTTGGGACGCATATCTTTTAAAAGAAAGAAAGAAAACCCACTCTGGAGGCTTGTTGCCGTCTGTGGATTTTACCCACAGTCTAGGCAACATGGCTTGATGACTGTGGACTGAGAATCCTGCCAGCAGCCCACGCTCCAGGGTCCTGGTGTCCGGAAGGGCACGGCTGGTCAGACGACCATGGCGGAGGCTGTCCCTGCGCAGCAGGACTTACCGGCCAGCAAAGTGGGGAGGACGGGTCCAGGAGCGGGTTTTGCATCAGAGAAACGAGAGGAAAGCTGGGTTTATTCCCTCTTTCTAGTTTCGTAAGCGTCGGTTGACTACTTACTGGTTCAGGCACTGCGGGCTCTTACCTTCCCTCACCTGATCTTCACAACCCTGGAGTCGGTGCAGCGAGGTCACTGCCTGTGGCGCTAGCTGCAAGGGCAATGTTTAGACTCCTCAACCCCGGAGGCCAAATAAACATCTGGTGAGGCAAGGGTCAGCAGCTGGAGAGGCAGAGGGAGGCTCCCAGCGCAGGGACGGTGGAAGCGTGCTGATGGGAGCGCTGGGCCAAAACAGCGGAATGAGAAGCCCGCGGGGAGAGGAGGACCCAGCTGGGAGGGAGACGTCAGTGCCAAAGCGAGAGCAAGTTCCTGTTCCATCCCGACCTTTGACCTGCAGGCGCTGCCTGGGGTTTGTCTTCCTTCAAGACGCAGCCCCCCCCCCCCAAAGTAAACTGAAGTGATGACCTTGGCGGACTGGATGTGAGCACTAAGGGAAAGGAAGGGGTCCAAGATATTTCCGAGTCTCTCTGGTTCCACGTGTAATTCCCTCTGGGTTAGTGTTTTTTAAAACGTGGTTATTGGAATAGCATTCCTCAGATGAAAACATATGCGTTGAATTAAACAAAATGCAGAAACCTAAATTGCAAAAACCTGTGCACATTTTAAAACCAATGATGAGTGGTTTACATTGCACTTGACAGATAATTTATTTAGAGAGCGGAGAAAATGACCCTTCTCAAGTTGCATTCACGTGATCTTTTCAAACAGCTTATTGAGACATGATTCACAAGTCTACATCTCACCCATTTCAAGTGAGCGATTCAATCATTTTCAGTATACTCACAGCTGTGTAACCGTCACCACAATTAAGTTTACAACATTTTATTTACCCCAAAAGAAACCCTGGACCCTTTAACAATCACTCTTCATCCCAACCCCACCTCCATCTCCCCAGCCTTAAGCAACCACTAACCTCGCTGTCTGTATAGATTTGCAGATTCTGGACATTTCACATAAATGGAATTCTGTCATGTGGTCTTCCGCGACTGACTGCTTAGCATGAACCTTCTTTTCAAGGTTCATCACGCTGTGTGTCAACACCTTATTCCTTTTTGTTGATGCATAACATTCCGTTGTATGGACATACCATGTTTCATTTATCCATGCGTCAGTTGATGGACACGGGTTATTTCCACTTTTTTGGCTACTATGACTAATGCTTCTATGAATGTGAGTGTACAAGTTTTTGTGTGGACATAGATTTTAAATTTTCTTGGTATATACTTAGGAATGAAATTGGGGTCACATGGCAGTTTCTATTAGGCTGTTTCCCACATGGCTGTCCCACTGCACATTCCCACCTTCAGCGTAGGAGGGTTTTGATTTCTCTGCGTGCTTGCCAACACTTGTTATTATCTGTCTTTTTTATGACAGCCATCCAGCTGGGTGTGAAGTGGACTCTCATTGTGGTTTTAGTGTGCACGTCCCTGATGGTTAACGAGGTTGAATATCTTTTCATGCATCCAATTCACCTTTGAATTCTCTAACTGCCCCCCTGCCCCGACCCTGCTTGTTTAGACCCTTACCATCTCTCCCCTGACTGGTTTGCATCCTTCCTCACTGGTCTTTCCATCTCCCACTCCACTCCCTAAAATGCAACCCCAGACAGTGTCACTCTCTGCCTAATACCCTGAATGACTCCCAGTCACCCAGAGGACAGAGTCCAAACTGCTGGGTGGGGCATTCATTTCCCTTTGCAGTCTGTCTCCAGCTGATCTATGTCCCATCTCTCTGTTTCCTCTTATGCACCTGTGCTGTGGCTTTCCCCAAGCTGTTCCCTCTGCTTGTCGCCCCTTCCCTGAAGTGTCGATCTAGGCAGCAATTACTGTTCTTCAAATAGAATCTGAGTGAAGGCAGGCAGGCCCTTCTTCTGCACAACTCCAGGGACCACCACTTTTATTGAAATCCGTGTCAGGAGACAGCCAAGTATACAGCCCACAGGACAAAGCCAGCCCGCTACCTGTTTTTGTATAGTTCATGAACCAAGAATACTTTACTTTTTTTAATGATTGAAAATAATTAACATGTAGCATATTTCACGACACAATTTCAGTGCCTATAAATAAAGTTTCGCAGGAATTTAGGCCAGCTCATTTGTGTACATATCACCTATGGCTGCGTTTGTGCTATAATGGCAGAGTTGAATGGCTGCAATGGAGATGGTATGGCCCACAAAGTGTAAAATATTTACTGTTTGGCCCTTTACAGAAAATGTTTGCCCATCCCTGGTCTGTATGAATGGCGCCAGCCCTCTAATGGTTATCACAGGGTGTAATGCTGTGTCTCCTTCCCCCACAGATCTGTGCTCCAAAACCTGAGGCTGGCTCTCTGAGTCTCATCCATCTTTGTAGCCTCAGAGTGTCGCCCAGGGTCTGGCACGAAGAGAGACCTCCATAAATGTCTGTGCCACCGCGCTGAATTAAATATTTCCTGGATATGCTGAAGATGAACTAATAAAACACTAAAGATTTCAGAATTAATGTAACTCACAAAAAAACGAAGACAGCCCTTGTCAACTGATGGTCATTGCGCCAATTCAGTGCCAACAGGGATCCCCAATTTGGTGTGGTGAAGAAGGAAACTACTCAGTGCAAAACAGCTCAGCTGTGAGACCACCACGGCGGTGGAGCTGCTCTGGGGCAGGCGGGCAGGCCCCTGGCCCGCCAGACGGCTCTGCTCTGCGCCCAGCCAGCCTGCTCTGCGCTGCGGGGCCTCCGCTCTGCTGAGACGCCTCGGGTAGCCCAGCCCGGCCAGGGAGCCCGCCTGTGCCTTAGGGGGCGCTGGCGAGCGGCTCCCACGCCCACAGGGGAGCTGTCTTATAGGGACAGAAGTGCCCACCCCGGTCTCTGATTGGTCCATCGTCATGCAGATTAGTACTCTGAATCCCCGCAGCGTGATTGGTCCAAAAGGCACTGATTGGTCAGAAGAGAACCTACCTCTCTGATTGGTGGAAGCTGCGGGCTCTATGGGGAAAGCCTGGTCCTATTGGCTGAAATAGGATTCCAGGAAGCCTCTATAAGGGCTGCTCAGCCCCCGACACGGTGCAGGCAGGCAGGCAGGCAGGCAGGGCAGGCTTCTGCTTGAAGTGCAGTATGCGTGCGGGGCTCCTGTGCAGACAGGGCTGCTAGGCTTTGGTTTTTAAAATTTGAGCCCAGTTAGCCACCAGGAGCCTTTCTTAGTAGGTGTCTTCCCCCCCCCCCCCCCTTCAGGGTTCACAACCTGCTGACAAATTTCTAGATCTGTTGTTTCTGACTTTAAACACATTCCACATTTCAGCATAACTTGTATGGTTTCTTCTCTCTCTCCTCCCAGAGAAGGACTGATTGGCATATTTCATTGAATCAAATTATATTCATTCACTGTGGTTGCTGTCGGATGTTGGACAGGTGGTAGAGCCCCTGGATCCACTGGAGGTGGCCCGGGCTGCACAGAATTGAGAGCCACGCCTCGGGGAACATGGTTCATGCAGAGACTCATCTGGTGAGATCAGAGCTCTCGGTGAAGAGGAAGCCTGGGCTCTCTGGAGAAGTCAATAGAAGAACTCAGAAGCTGTTACACTCAAGAAGTATTTGTGCAATGCAGGGGAAGGCACTGGGCAGTATGGAACCCATGCTTGTGTGCTGGATCCCGTGAAAAGAAGGCACCTGGCCTTCCTCATCTCATTTAGTATCTTATTTCAGTTGTGGGCACAGACCTGGAGAGGGGACGCCACTTGTCCACACATGCTCCATAGAGCTTGTGTTCTAGTCCTGGTATCGCCGATCCCCAGCTTGCACCTCTCTCTCTGCCAGAGCTCTTGCTGGATATGGAGAGCTTGCTTTTACCAGGGGGCTTCAACAGGCCTTTGCTGCTCTTGGTTTCCCTGAAATTTATTTATTCTCCTGCAGGAGAAAAGTCCTGACCTCTGAACATGAGTCAGAGGCCTTTCAAAGATTGCCCTGTGTCCCCCACCATCTGTGTCTTCATATCCTCTCTCCTCCCGGATGGGGAGAATACAGGAGGCAACCAATTGATCTCTCTCTAGAATCAATGAAAAAAATACATCCTTGGGTGAGGGTTTTTTAAATTTAAAAATGAAAGTAGTCACCATATTTGCAGACTTCCTGATTCACTCAGGGCTTCTGCCCTCAGAGCCTCAGAGGAGGTGGCCCTGCTTGGCCTCCCTGCCCCGAGGCCCTGAGCACAGTCCAGCCAGCTGGCTAATTGCACAGTAAGGTTTGCAGCCCTCCCGCAGTGCTTCGATTCTTAAACCTTCTTGGAATTTCAGGCCATCCCAGGTCTCCCAAAAGACTCACGGAGGGAGTTTCCCACACCCGATGTTTGCTGGCCACGCCAGGCACTGTTAGGATGTACCCCTTTCCCTTCCCAGACCTGGCCAGTTAGCACCTTTGGTAAGAGCAAATAGGTGTATGGGGGCGGTTGGGGGGGGAAGGCTGTTAGGAGAGACTCACTTTCAAGGTTTTTAATTTTTAAAAAATTCTGTATTTGAGTTTTTACAATGTGCATACATTACTTTTGAAAAAAAATAAAAATAAAAATAAGTGAAGGTATGAATAGTGACTGATAAACTCCCAGGGGCAACCAGCCTGTGGAGGCCAATTCTGTGTCCTGGGGAAGGCCCAGCCCTTCAGATGAGTAGGAGGCCTCCTGCACCCAGAGGCTCGCCTGTGACTCAGACGGTGCTCAGGCAAGAGGGAGTCACAGAGGGTTTAAGTGGTGGGGGGGGGGTACAGTGTCTGGTGGCCATGAGCACTCACATTCTTCCTCTAGGCTTGCCACAGGCATACTGTAAGCTTCTTATAAACTTCTTGTTCCGTTCCAAACTTTGATTTGCCCCACTCCATCCCAGCCACACCACCTCCGACTCCCCAGTCTGTACCTTCTCAATAAATAAATAAATTCCCCGGTGCTCAAGCAACACGCTGATGTGTATTTATGCTTCCTCTCCCTCCTTCCGAGGGAGTCCTAGTCCTATGGATTCCTCCCTGGTTCACCCTCCTCTCTCCGCACTCAAGCTATGTCCAAACCCAGACTGCCCCTCACCTGGGTCACTGTTGCAGCCTCTCCCTGGTCCCCGCACCCCTGTTGCCCCTCCCCGGTCCTCTGGGACTTCACAGCCAGAATGCTCTTGTTCAGACACAAATCCGAGCCAGTTTCTCACTTAAGCTCCCAACACACGTGAGATAAAACAGAAGCTCTGTGATACGACCTGAAGGATTGTCCTGCTTCTGCCCCAAACTCACCTGTCACCCCACGTGCCTTCCACTCTCCACGTGCACATTTACCGGCAATTTCAAGGTTTTTCCTGTAATTTGGCGTCTTGGCACTTGCCTGTTCCCCTGGGATCTGGATTTCTGCACAAGAATCAGCTCCTTTCCTCTCCTCTCGCCCCCTCCCCAAATTGTACCCACCTGACCCTACCTACACTCACTGGTAGAAAAACCAAATGTTTTCTTCTTCACCAAACCCTCCCTGCTCACTGACCAGTGGGTCAGGTCCACATAACCCTCATGAGTCTTTTGGCTGATTTAAAAAGATTAAATCAACCAATTAAGTTCAGAGCTCACCAAGTTGGGGGATATCATTTGAGAACTCTTAGAGGGCTCCAGGAAACAGCATCATGTGATGCGGGGTGCCGTGGGGAGCACTGAAGCACCCCTAGGCAGTTCCGGCCCGACCTCGAGACCAGCAGTGCACGGGGCTAGGAGGATGGCAATGCCCGCTCACTAACCCGCAGGGCCTCCCTCTACCAGGGCCTTCTCGGACCAGCTCGTTTCCTCAGCCACAGTACTTTTCGAGCTGTTTATTACCTAGCCCAACTTGTGCATAAGTTGTTTTCAACAAATGCACGTTTCATTCCATTCAAAAAAGCGGACCTTTGAAGACCGGTGGTCAAGTCTGGGGTCCCAGCCCAGCCGGTGTGGCTCAGCGGGTGAGCTTCGACCTAGGATTCAGGAGATCGAGGTTCGATTCCTGGTCAGAGCACATGCCCGGGTTGCAGGCTCGATCCCTGGTGGGGGCGTGCAGGAGGCAGCCCATCAATGACTCTCATCATTGATGTTTCTATCTCTCTCTCTCCCTTCCTCTCTCTAAAAAAACAAAACAAAAAAACACACCAAAAGACTGGGGTCCTAGACAGTGTACTGTTTGGGGGAGGTAATTTTCTGGGCCAGGCCAAGCTGCTTTTGTCGCGAAGTAACAACTGGTTTTTAGTGGAAAACTCAGGGAGGGTTGTGCAGTCGTGTCCTCGCTCCGCTCCCCCTTCGCACAGGCTCTCCACGAGCAGAGGCTGTGTACACCTCGCTGGGGCAGGCCTGTGTGTAGACACGTCTGTAACGAGCGTTTAGGAGGCGCACGAGGATGTCACAGAATTCTTGTGTGCGTGCCAAGAAGGGGCAGGACTAGAGGGGAGCCTCCTGGCCCGTCCTTGAGCTCCGAAGGACCCCGAGGAAAGCCCCCCGCTGACAACCCAGCTCCAGGGCACGGACCTGAGGCCGGGTGGGCTGCAGGAGGAAGATGCCCCGCGGCCCTGTGGCCCCTTTCGCAGCGTTGCTCCGGCATGTGCGGCCCCTGGCCTACTCCTGCCGGCTGCGCGCCAGGTAACCTCCCCGCAGAGGCGGCCCAGCTGGCTCACCAGGGCCCGCGCCGCTCGGCGGTCAGCTGGCGGTTGAGGCCACGCTGGGGAAAGGGCCCAGGCCCACTGAGAGCGTTTCAGCACCCGGACTCCCCTGAGGAGGTCCTCATGCCTCATAGAACCAACAGGAGGCTATCTTTTTTGTGGAAGGGAGGGAGGGAGGGGGAAGGAAGGAAGGAAGGAAGGAAGGAAGGAAAGAGGGAGGGAGGGAGGGAGGGAGGGAGGGAGGGAGGGAGGGAGGGAGGGAGGGAGGGAAGGAAGCGAGGGGGGGAGGGGTAAAAGATAAAAGGTGGCAGGCAGGGGCACAGTGTGCTGTACAGAAATGGACTTTGGCCCAGAGCTCGGTGTGGAGGCCACTACGAGGCAGCCTACTGTTGTGACCTCGGTTGGGCAAGTTACATTTCCCGAACTTTATTTCCTCATTTATAAAGTGGAGGAAACAATTGATAAAATGGGAAATCCTACTGGGGTGGCGAGGATTACGTGAGTTAATGAGGTGGCTGACGTGATGCACGCAGCCGATAGCCACAGCCTCCCTGGAGCAGTTTTGTCGTTGTTCCTTTTCACCCGGGTAGAGATGAAGCGTTTCCAGGCCAACACCTTCACCTCGCAGACGGGGACACTCAGGGCGGGGCACTGACTTGCCTGAGCTCTCAGCAGCCAGGGCTTAGGGGCCTTTCCCAGTCCCTGGCCATTGCTTGGCCCCATTCTGTGGGGCCCCTGTGACCCAGCTTCGGAGACAGGGAGGGAGGACATCTGAGATCCCCGCTGGGGAAGGAGTGGGAGAAACCTAACCCTACTGGGACTTTGTCAGCTCCCCAGCAGGCCTGTGTCAATTAGTTTAATGGAGTCCTTTGTGTGGACCCAGGTAGGGAGCAAGAGGGGACAGTATTTATTTGCTCTTTCCTTTCACTACCTGGGTTTCACAAAGGTGCATCCTCATATTGACTTAGAGGCCTTGGGTGTCAGGAAATCTATGCTTGCCCATCCCTGTTGCCATGACAGCAAGGTCCTGAAGGGTGCCAGTGGCATCATGTCCTGCCTTGTTCTTTAATACCCAGAAAAAAAAAAGTGACCACTCAGATCTTATACTCTTTCCAAGAAAAGGGAAAAAAAGCCAACCCTGTAGTTCACGTAGTTTAAAGAATCACACAAATTATTTGGAAGCTGCTGAACTGGATGCTTAACAAGATGCCGACCTCCCTTGGCCTGAGCCTTGGCTTTCTGTCTCAGTCCCGATGTTCTAGCATGGCCTTTGGGTCCTGCAATACCTATCAAGCGGGCAAAGGACACCTAGAGATCTGACCCCCACCCTCACCCCTGCAACACACAAGTACACATGACTCACACACACACACACGACACACACACACGACTCACACACATGACACGCGCACACACACACACAGGCCACCAGTACCAAGTGACCACGTGTCCAGGTTTAGAGGCAAGGACTCACCTCTTCATTGTATGAATATCTCACTTTCCTGGGCCAAACATTTAGCAACTTGCTGTGGATTGAATACCCCAATCCCATTTTCATGTAAATATCCTGCACTTTCCCACTAAATCTTTCCTCCCAGGTTGGGCAGGCAGGAGAAATTTGCATTTTTCATTCAAGAAGGAAACATTGAAATTGGGTAGAGGAACCCAGTGGTTTTTCCTCTTTGAGTCTGGAAAATCATTTTGGTTCGCATATTACTCCAGCAAGAAAGAGGGATGAAGGAATTAACAGTGTAAGAACGGGAGCCCTTTAATCCTGGCCTCCCTTGAAGGTAGCCCTCCCACATGCTCTCTGGCTTTCTGTTTCCATCTGCTCCCTTGGAGGAGTCTGGAAAGTGTGACCTCAAAGGGAAGGAGAGGCGGGAAATATTCTGGGGGACTTGCCCGAGGCAAGAAGATGAAGAAATGACTAAGGGATGTGCGAAGGTGCTAGAGTTAGTTATGGGGGCAAAACATAGATGTTTAACAGAGAACAAAATGAGGGCACTCAGACCAAACCGTCCCTATCTAGAGGGGGAATTAGCAAAAGGTCGTCACAACCAAGCTGGGGAGACCCGGTGACAGGGCACTCTCGCTCTGGAGGGAAATGGGAGATGGATGGGCAGAGGGGCGGCCCTCCCGCTAGGGCAGATGAGGGAGAAGGGGGGATAATCGACGGAGAGTTAGGAGAACTCGGGGTGCATCCACGCTGCCTTGAAGCGGGGTCCATATTTGGTGAGTGGGGCGGCTCAGGGTCTTCCAATGCAAGTAGCCCATGAATCGTCTGTGCCTCTGATGGGTCAGGAATACAGGACGCCAGGCCTGTCCCGGATGTGCTACAGCCTCCCGTAGCCCAGTGGGACTGTGCCCTTCCCTCTGCCTGGAACTCATTTCCTCTGGGTCAGCTCTATTCAGTAGAGGTTTCTGGAGTGATTCGAATGTTTTTATTAACCTGTGCTGTCAATACAGTAATCACTAGTGAAATGTGGGAATTCCACGCTTGAAATGAGGCTAGACTGACTGAGGAATACATTTTTAATTTTATTTAATTTTTATTAATTTAAATTTAAATAGCCACAGGCGTCCTCCCTGTTGGAGACTAAGGTCCCAGCCATTCTCGGGCTAGGTCCTTTGCAATGCTCAGATCTCAGCCCTCAACAACCTTCTCAGAGAAGCTATCCCTGAGGACTGCCGCCTGCTGTGGGCAGAGAACGCCACCCCCCAGGATGTCCATGCCCCCCAGAACCCGGGGCTATGTTGCATTACACCGCAAAGTGGGATTAAGGTTGCAGATGGAATGAAGCTGCTAATCAGCTGAGCTTGAAATGGGAAGATTATCCTGCATTTTCTGGGTGGGCCCAACTCAACCGCAGGAGTCCTTAAAAGCAGAAGGAAGTATAGAGCAGGATAGGCAGGGAAATGAGACGCATGAGAAAGTAGCGAAGATCTGAAACCCCCCTCGCTGGCTTTGAAGACTGAGGAAGGGGCCGCAAGCGAAAGACTGTGGGCGGCTCCTGGAAGCTGGGAACGGTGGGCAGCCAGCCAGCAAGGAGGCGGGGACCTCAGTCCTACACCTGCAGGGGACTGAATCCTGCCACAACCTCCCAGGCAAGCACCTGTGTCTGGGAGGGAGGTGAGGCCAGAGCCAGGCACTGTGAAGCCGAGGGGTGCTCAGAACACCTGGGGTGGGGCAGGGGCAGGGGAGACGGCCGTCAGGGGAGGTCCAAGGTGGAGCCGTCTCTCTGTGCTGCCCTGTTCCAGGGCTGGACTCTGGGAAGTCTGCAGATTATAAACTCCAACCTGGTATGCCAGGTCTTTATGAAGGTATATTTGTCCACGTGGGAGAATAGGACATTTTTATTAGCGGTCTGTTAGCTTGCTTACACTTTTTAAATATTTGGGCATATGCCTGGGCCTCGGTCTGTGCCCTCGGTCTGGCCCCACAGTGTGGGCAGCAGGCATGTTGCTTACTCTCTACCTGGAGCCTCACCCCCGTCCACTCAATCTCCCCGTCACGTGGTTTTACTTCCTCAGAGCACCTAAGGCTGTCTGAGGCTATATAGGTGTTTGTTGCCTAATCGCTGCCTTTCCCCATTAAAGTGGAAGCTCAGAGAACAGGTCTGTCTTGCTCCATGCTGTTTCATCAGCAACTGGATGGAGTGGGTGCTTAATTGGTATTTGTGGGATGAGTGGATGGGCGAATGAGTGAAGGGGGAGAGGCTGGCGGCTGGGAAGACGCGCTTCACTTTGCACGGGGCGTGTGGGAATGCGGGTCTTCGAGTAATCTCTGCCCCGACCCTTCCCCACTCTGGAGAATTGGAATGGGGGTCGCTGAGGTTTCATTAGGTTTTTAATTTCGTGGGATATTACAGGAAAGGGGAAAATCCTAGTGGTTCCCAGCCAGGAGGCTCCTCTCATCTACTCTATTACTTATCTATTGCCAGGTAGCAAATTACTCCAAATGTAGCAGTTTAAAACAGCAGACATAGATTTTCAGTTTCTGCGGGTCAGGAATCACAGAGTGGCCCAGCCAGGGGTTCTGACTAGTCTCTCCCGACATTCGGTCAAGCTGTGGGCCAGGGCTGCGGTCATCTGAGAGCTTGACCGGGGCTGGAGGAGCCCCTCCAAGACAACTCACTCACAAGGCCATTTCCTGGACACCTCGGTTCCTCACTGGCGGTTGACAACCGGCCTTGGGATGTGACATCATTCTGGCCGCCATGTCACTGACACATGGAGTGGAAATTGTAGCCAATGGGTCAGGGCTGGGGGAGGCTCAGGAGAGGAAGGCCGTACCCGGGGGGCACGGTTGACCTTGACCCTGGTCTGCTCTTGGGGCTTGCCTGGCTGGTGTGTCTTAGTGAAACCTTTGGCAGGAAGCAGGTCTGAATAGAGAGAAAAGTAGGGCTTCCTAGAGCTTCCCACGCACCTGAGAGGCTAAGCGGAGCGGCTGAAGCTTGGCTGCTGATTCCGTCCGGGCCTCAGGAGAGCCAAGCTCTGAGGAGGAAGGGCCTCACGATACACATCGCGCCCCAGTTCCACTGCCTGGATCCGGCTCCGATGGCCGCTGGCAGTTGGCCTTGATCACGAGCCCCATCTCACAGGCTCTGCATAGACGAGCTTTGTCATTTCTCTGAGGGAATCACTGCCGTGTCTCTTCAGAGAAACGCCCGGCCCCGAGGAGACGACAACTGAAACCGCTCCGATGACCAGGTTTCATTAGGTGAGTACTGATTAAGCAACGGTGGCCCAAATAACCTCAGTGGCACCGACGTGGTTTCCAAGCCCGCGAAGTCTTGCCAATGGAAGGATGTCCGGGTGGGATCCTGTGAGTATCGGTTTCCCTCGCTCTGGCAGGGACAGGATTAATTAAATGCCTGTGAAGTGCTTTGAAAGTTTAAGCTGTTACAAATTATTGTTCTGTGTAAGAGGGAAAAAATAGAATTCTTGGCTCATTAGAGCTGTAATGCTGAAGCAGAGTACTTTTTTCAGGGTATCTTTGAGAGCTACTTTTTTATTAAAAGAGAGAAAATGAAACGTGTCTATGGATACACGCAGGAGCTTGCTGGGCAGCCGGCTGGGTTCATCGAGGTTGCTGTGTATTAAGAAAAGAACTGTGAGCCCGGCTGGTGTGGCTCAGCGGTTGAGCGTCGACCTAGGATCCAGGCGATCGGGGTTCGATTCCCAGTCTGGGCACATGCCCGGGTTGCTGGCTCAATCCCCAGTCAGGGACGTGCAGGAGGCAGCAGATCAATGACTCTCTCATCATTGATGTTTCTATCTCTCCCTCTCCCTTCCTCTCTCTGAAATCAATAAAGATAAATTTAAAAGAAAAAGAAACGAACTGCGAGAAGCCACTTTTTATTGACTACCTACGAAACAGTTACTAAGAATCAATTGCTCGCATGTGTAGGGACACTTCACGGAAATACTAGCAGCCAGGCATTTGCTTTCTTTCCACAGGACCGAGGGACCGGATCTGAGATTGTGCCCGTGTGCCTGGGCTGTCAGTGATCTCTGAGGCCTCTTCCACCTCGACTGAGCCAGGCAGGGCCTCCCGTCTTTGCTGGCAGACGTGCCAGGGCCTGTTGGCCTTGTTTCCAGATGTGAGGTCTGCAGCCTGCGGTCCTCAGTGGGCCCTCCCTCCTCTTTCAATCCGTGTTGACCAGGACTCATGCTTCCCTTTGTCTGTATCCGGTTCCTGCGGCAGCTGTAACTGAGGATCCCCAGTGTGTTATCTTTCCATCCTGGAGGCCAGAGGTCTGAAGTCTGTCTCATCAAGCCAAAGTCAAGGCTCCTTCTGAAGGCATCAGGGGAGAGTCTGTGCCCATGCCTTTTCAGCACCCTGGAGGCCACCCGTGTTCCTCAGCTCATCCCTGGCATCGCCCTGACCTCTGCTTCGGTCCTCGCCCCTCCCCCGACTCTCCTTCCTCTCTGTTGAGACCTGTGGTTAGTTACCTCCGCTGCACCGGCAGAGCTCAAGATCAAGTCCTCGGCTCAAGAGCCTTAACTCAGTCACACCTGCAAAGTCCTTTCGCCACGCAAGGGGGCATACTCCCAGGTTTGGGGATTGGGTTGTGGTCATTTTGGGGGGCCGTTTTCCTGTCTGCCACAGCCTCTGTCTCTCAGCCTCCTCTTGTCTCCCCCCTGCCTAGTCAAGCCGTTTTGCACGTATTAACTCACCTAATGGTCACAGCCCCCCTGGAGGAGAGGTCTGTTGTGACATATGAGGAAACCAAGGCAAAGGGTTCAGTTGCTTTCCAGGGGTCACTCATCTCAGACCCAAAGGTCACACAGACCTTATCTCTGTCCTTGAGGACTTTTTAACGTCTTTGTTTTTAAATGAAGTGATTAAAATTCAAAATACTTCGAGTGAAAAACCAGTCTCCTCTCCTCCACCCCATTCCAGCGGCTGGCCCTCCTGGGAACCAGGGGAGGAAGCAGGGGACCCTCACAGCCTGCGTGCTTCCTGTGGCCACCACTTTACCCTAAGTGCTATACACACGCCTCTTTGTTTTTAATTCACAGAGAGTCTTAGATAGTTCTCCAGATAACACAAAATACACTTTTATGAATCCTTCCTGAATTATTAATGTGAAAACCCTGAATTTAAAAGTTCTTGAAGAAGATTTGAGGGCTCTGGAAGAGAATTTGTGTGTAAAAAACTGTATTCCTCAAAATAAAGTGTATTTAAAAAAAGGGAGAGAGCCTGGCCGGTTTGGCTCAGTGCTTAGAGCATTGGCCCGCGGACTGAAGGGTCCCAGATTCGATTCCGGCCAAGGGCACTTAAGTCTGTTGCAGGCTTGATCCCCGGCCCTGGTTGGAGTGCATGTGGGAGGCAACCAATTGATGTGTGTCTCTCACATCGACGTTGCTATCTCTCTCACCCTTCCACTCTCTCTGAAAAGCAATGGAAAAAACAGAGAAACAATTTGCCATGGTCTCCCTCCCAGCAGCACGCCCATGCCGTTTCCTCCCCACTCTTCTTGCCCCACAGGCGTGTGTCTCCTAAACTCTAAGGGACCCCAAGAGACTTGCAACCAGGGGAGCGGCAGGCAGCAGCAGCTCATCCCAAGCTAACCCCCTGAGCCTGTCTCCAAGGTCCCCTTTCCTCTGACTTCCCAGTGAGTCAGAGCAGCCCCGCCCAGGCTCTCCTGTGTCGTCTTCTGTCCTAAGCCCGCTCTTGTTTCACTGTTCCCAGGTTTAATAAACGCACTCTCAAAATTAAAAAGAAAAGAATTTATGTGTAAACCATTAGAGGTCCATATACTTTAGTTGAAAGACAGCTTAGGCAAAGAGAGGAGGCTCTGGAGGCGGCAGAACTGGACGCTCACTTTCTCCCACAGTGATGAGCACACGTCCTTGGAAAGGTCGTTGTCTTCTCTGAGTTTCCTCATCCGGAAAATGCTCCCTTTGTAGTGTTTTCATTAAGCAACCCATAGCTTAAGCACACATTAGGAGGTCAATAAATACTCGTTCTTTCAAGAAAGGAGCAAATATCTGCCAATGATCCACGGAAAACATGTAAAAGGAAAACTGAACAGATTCTGGAAACAGGAAAACTGAAGCCAGAGGTTTTAAGGACACGGTCCTTGTCTAATATGTCTCCATTTGCTCAACTATAATGTGAGGGCTGTCTAGGGGATCGAGCCCACAGCCTGGGCATGTGCCCTGACCAGGAATCGAACCGTGACCTCCTGGTTCATAGGGCGCTGTTCAACCACTGAGCCACACCGGCCGGGCACATACACTTTTTAAAGGCTAAATTCTAATGACTATAAAAAAGACATGGACCCATGGAATGAGTATGTGTGTGATTTGGGGGGGGGGGGGAGAGTGGGAAACAAGGATTGTACAAACTGCATTTCAGATGACTTAGACTGGCATTTGGAAAGTAAATGTTGTTAATATCACCTACCCCCCACAGACCACTAGGTACATAAAAACCTAAATGATTTCCTAGCTTCCTGCAAAACTTAGTGCCTAGCATATACCCTTTTTCCTGAAGAAACAGATTACATTCAAGGAAAAAAACCTGTTGTGGGCTAATGCATTTCCTGATCATTCAGGCTTTCTGAAACTTTCTGCAGTTAGGTCCAGCCTCATTTTGGGATGCTCAGGCTATGCCTCCAATTTCTTTTCCCCCACGTTTGGCAGAATTTGTTTGGGATGCTGTTTAGTACATTCGCCAAGCCAAAGAGTGACTGGCTGGTAGCAGGTGTGTCTGATAAAGAAATGTTGTTTCTGCTCTGCTTCAGCATGTCTGACATGTTAGGGACCTGCTCTCCTCTGCGTGGCTGATAGGAATCTCTGAGAGGGAGGAGTGTCTCCCACTTTCAAGCCAAGAAAGGCTCTGGGTTTGGCTAACAGCAGAGCTAAGCTTGGAAGGGAATGGTAATGTCTTCCAAGCTCGCTCCGAAGCTACATGATAGATAGAGATTCATGGTCTAACATGAGAGAAGACAGAAGTAGTTTCTTAGGCAAGAGATCTCTGTGATTGCTTAGAAGCCAACGGCCACGCGTGGTCCAGGAGTGAGGAGTTTGATCTCGTGAGCTGGTCTGTGGTAAAGCAATTGTACTGACATCAGACACTTGGAAATCATCTGTGCTGCCTTCGCTGGTTTTGCCGACCTTGAAGGCATTCTCTGGGGTTGTGTGTGATCCATGCAAAGGCCAGCTTGCTTTGACTAGTAGAGGACAGCTAGAGCGACTTGAATGACAATGACAAGTTCATCGAGTAAGTCAGTGAACTAACAGAGGCTTCATGGAGCAGAGGTTTGAGAAACGGGCCTTCCAAAAACTCAGGGGTTGCAAAGACCCATACAGTGAGCTACCAGCTGCAGCAGCAGCAGGATAGACTTAAGGCAGCGCTTGTGTTACGGGAGAAGGGCACTGGCGGCGGGGAGGAGGAAGAGTCAGGCTAAGGTGGTTTTTTGTTTTGGGGAGCATTTGGAAAATCACTCTAGCATTGTATTGTTGTATTGGGGGGACGATATGGAGGTTAGGGTTTTATATGAACCTCTGTTCTCGAATGCCTCCCACCTCGAACAATTCGGTTCTCGACCAAGTCATTCACCAAAAAAGAAATGACTTGGTTGTTGAAAAAAATTTTGGTTTTCAACCTTGGACAATCCTTTCATGCTGCATGATCAGTCACAGGCCTCTCAGGTGACAGACAAAGGAGAGAATGCCCGAGTATGAGTCAGTTTAGCCCTAAACCTCGTGTCATCAACATCTCAGGAAATTGTGCTGTGAATATTTTTGGTTTTTTTTTGCTTTTGTTGCTGCTTATTTTTTATTTTACCCCACCCCATGACTCCACTTACACCCCCCCCCCCCATGGGACTCCCAGCAGCTGCCCCCACCCTGGCCATGGGGCAGGTTAGGGGTGGAAACCAGACAGGCCAGACAGCATTCGTCTGTGGGGGGGTGGCCCCGCACTGAGGTCTGTTGCAGCTTATTATTATTAAATGCATACAGGAAGCCACCATGGGTCCTACGAAGGTTAGTGAGATTAGCAAAGTGAAAAGGAAAGCTGTGAGAACATCGTGGGGGGATTAAATCCTTAACATGATTTCTTATTTTCTTTTTTTAAAATATATCTTTATTGATTTCAGAGAGAGGAAAGGAGAGAGAGAGAGAGAGAAACAGAAACATCAATGATGAGAGAGTCATTGATCGAGCCCACAACCGGGGCATGTGCCCTGACCCCCAATTGCCTGGATCCTAGGTCGACACTCAACCGCTGAACCACGCCCGGCAGGGTCTTAACATGATTTCTAATGAAGAAAAATGATTCGATCTGTGAACAAACTGCTTCTGAAACAGGCTTCTGTGATGAACTGAGTTTGAGAACCGAGGTTCCAGTGTATCTGAAATATATACATATAAAACTATAAATATAATAAACAAAAATATATACTTTGTACACATTTGTATATATGTATAATTTGAATTCATGTTTCTTCAGTCAAGCACCCTGATGTGCCTGAAGATCTGGCTGAGAGGTGTGTCTGAGTGCGCCTCAGTCCAAAAATAGTCACATAAGAAAAGGCGGGAGAGAGGCGGCGGGTGTGTATGTGTATCTTGTTAGGGAAGTCACATGGAAGAGACATAGTGCTATCTAATTTTGACAACGTGGGTCAGTTGTCAAAAACCTGATCAAACCCTGGCTGAGTGGCTCACTGGGTTGGAGCCTTGTCCTGTACACCAAACGGTTGCGGGTTCGATTCCCGGTTGGGGCGTATATGGGAAGCAACTGATCCATGTCTCTCTCTCATATTGATGCTTCTCTCTCTCTCCCTTCCCGCTCGATTGAAAAATCAATAAAAAACCATACATATCCTTGGGTGAGGATTTTTAAAAAATGTTATGTGGTGATGGCAGTGGGGAGGGCGGTGGGTGGAGGTAGAAGAGGGCATAGAGGGGATAAATGGTGATGGAAACATAAAATAAAATAATTTTTACAAAAATCATGGACTAACACAGTTGAGTCGAAACACTTTCCTCTTGGTTCATGTGTTCCCATTTCATCTCTTGGTGAAGTCTCACCAGGCATTGTGGAAAGAAGAGCTGTTTTTGAGAAGATGCCAGTGAGGGGGTATTGACCTTTGACCTGTGTTGAGTGTGAATTCTTATAGGAGCCCAAAACACAGACACTATCACCGGGGCCTGCTTTATTCACAGGGAAAGAGGAAAATAAAGCTGCTTGCTATCTCTGGAATGTCTCCTAGGGCCAGCTAGGGGCCCAGCACGTTCTGTTCCTTCAGAGTAGATGGAATTGCCATTTGATGTGATTTGAGGGGACCGGGCTCCCTACCCTGAAATATTTTCCCCACGTGGCCTGAAAATATTTGGCACTCATCCTGAAACCCCACCGAGCAGACCACTGTCTGGGCTGACCTTACAGTTTACAAAGTGCTTTTCTATAGAGCCAGGGTCTGGAAGCAGATCCGCCTGCCAGTCAGAGAAGGGTGTCTGGTTACTCCACAGGGGGGCTGTTTTCCTTCAAGTGTTTACAATTTATAGCAGTGATGCTCGTGTCCCATCGTACCTCTCCGCCATCCATCCATCCATCCATCCATCCACCCACCCACCCATCCATCCAGTAGGAATTAATCAGGTTGAACCCCTCCTAGATCTAGTCAACAGCAGCAGAGATAGATTAATGAGATGAGTGTTGCATAAAATGAAGTGGGGGGAGGAAGAAGTGATTTGGACTACGCTAGAGAATAGCCCAGGAGAGTCCAGCCAAGAGGCGCACGTGAGAGAACTCCAGAGGCAGAAGTTGCTTCTAACGGACGAGCTTGAGGGCCCCAACACTTCGACACCCTACAGGTGTGTGGTGTCTTCAGGGGACACTCTGTCCTGGGCACCCGCTGGTATATAAGGTAACTCCCTGTCAGCACTGGGCCAAATGTCTGTCATTTTCAGACGACAAAATGCTGTCGGGCAGGAGGAGGACTGGGGATATCAGGGAGCCAACATTTGGTTTCTGCAAAGTAGGGTGTTTGGAACTTTCACGTCCACATTGGCAAGTTCTCCGCGAGGCCGAGAGGTTCTGGGGAGCAGGAACATTGACATCTCGCCCCCATGCTGCTGCTTGGGGCCAAAAAGTGACTCTGGTATCTTTTATAACCCAGTACAAGGCCAGAGGCTAGGCCCAATGCATTGCTTGTGAAAATGAAAATTTAGCTCCAAATTGGAGCGAAACTGAACTCTCTTGACCTTCCCCTCCTCAAAAAAAATGTGAAAAACTGCAGTTCAAATAATGTGATTAGGAACAATGAAATACTGTATTTTGTGTAAGTAAACTGAATCATGTGCTGAAAATTTACACATATATATCAGGTACAGGATTGTATGAACAAAACAGTGGATACAATTCAAAGAATTTGAATTCAAAGGATTTTCAAGGGTAATCTTGAAACAATAATTTTTAGTAGTTACACATTTTTTCTTTAAGGGCAAAGTTTAGAACCTACCCCTGGTAAGATCAGATGTCACTATATGCCTACACTTTTGTATGTACCATGAGTTTGCTTCATGTATACCCTTTCCATTTAGTTGGTTGAAATCTTAGGTCTTTAAAGTATGTTCTATATTTTACCTTGTAAAGTTGAGTTTTGCCTTAATTGAAATAGACAAATCTCAAAATGGCGGCTCTAAAAAGAACCCTCCTTTTTGCTGTTCCTTATTAATTCACCTCCTAGGCCCCTATCCTGTGACTCCAGGGAATCTGCTCCAAAAGCACGGCCCAGCCCTACCCTGACCGGAAGAGCCCCACCCCTGGGGCACGATCTGCAGCCTCCCCATTTCCAGCTGTTTTCTGCCTGGCCCCAGGCGCTTCACAGAAAATGCCTCCAAAACTGGGATTTCCCTTTCCTTCTCAGGGGCTCCCTAGCCATCACCATTCGCCAAGCTGGAAATCTCAGGATAGGCCTTAGAGCACAGCAATGGCGCTGGGCTTGGGCTTGGATCCTGGCTCTGCCACTTTGCAGCTGGGCAAGCTATTTGACCTCGTTGTGCCTCAGTTGCCACATATATGAAATGGGGATAATAATTGTATCACTTCACAGAGTTTCTGCAAGGACTGGTGAAGTAACGTGCACGGCGGGTTCAGAGCAGGCGCTTAAAAACGCTAGCTAATGCTGTTTCCTTTGTCAGCCTCAGCCTTGGCTCTTCACCCTCCTTCACATCCCACCCTCCCTAATCCCACTGATTTCCCTCCAGATGCAGCAGTTGCTCCTGGTGTCTCCAAGACCCTCCTCTCCAAGTCTGTAGCCACTTCTTTGGTTCACAGCTTCATTTTTTGCTGGGACAGAAGTGTTGTCCCTGGTCAGTCTTTGCTCACTGTGGCCAGTCTGCTCAGTGAAGCCCTACCTCCCATCACCCCATTCAGTTTGGGTGCAGGCAAGTCTTCTCTTTTGTGATTGTCCCTTCACATAAGTTACATGGATTTGGAAAACCTTTCCATTTCCCTCTGGAAAACTCCTCCCCCTTTACCAATGCCCAGTTCCAACTTTCTTCCTCAGTGTATCCTTTCTTGGCCTTACCAGCCTCAGAAGTATGGTCAATTGCATAATTTGGCGACCTTGGCCACAAAGCCAGGGCCCCATTGATTTCATCAGCATCAGCATCCTCTCCTTCCATTTCTGGCTCCTCCCTCTAGGGGTCAAAACCCACAGTGGAGATTTTCTTTAGTCAACGGAATTGGGCAGTCTTCTGGCCATGCAAGGCTGTCCTCTGAAACGCTTTCCCCCTTACCCAAGTCCTGCACTCTCCACCTTGGTTAATTCCTCCCGTTCTTTACTCAGCCACCTGTCCTGTTATATACCTGGCCTGTTAATAGTACCTTAGCATCAGGCACCTTTGCTTATTTCCTCTGGAACATTTTTTACAGTTGTAGTGATGCATTTATTTGTGAGATTGGTTAATGTTTGCGTCCCCCACTAGACTGTATATACTCACTGCGTGCAGGGCTAGTGCCTGTTCCCAGAGCCTAGCAGGGTGCCTGGCATGTGGAAGGAAGGAAGGAAGGAACGAAGGGTCTTCCTCCTGGGTCAGCTGCATGACAGAGCACCTTGGAATCCCTCAGCATCGCCGGAGAAGCGCACACCACCATCCACTACTGCGTGCTCCCAATAACTCACCCAATTCTCCCAGTGACTTTTGGGCTTTGGGGATCAGCATCTTGGCAGTAGAGCCTGTGGCTAAAACACGGTTTTTTTGTTTTGTTTTTTTACTTTCCAGACCTCAAAAACAGTGTTTGGCTTTGGTAAGGGTCCCAGAGGAAGTCAGCAGGCACCGTGAGCAGAGCGCCAGGGGGAAGTGGCCGCGCGGGCGCGGGGAGCCCGGGCGCAGGGGCGGCTCGCGGGGGGCGCGCGGGCTTCCTGGTGGCGGGGCGACAGCTCCCCGGGCGGCTTCTAACATGTAAAAAGTAACTTTTTTGCCTCCGCGGAGCACACTGTTTCTACAGAGGGTCCTGCACGGAGCCCCGAGCGGGGCCCGCGTCTCAGGGCCGTGGCCGGTCCCCTCTCACCGTCGCGGAACGGGGGGCGGGTCCACTCGGGCCCCGGGCAGAGAGCGGCGAGGGACTCGCTCTCCAGCTGGAGCCAACCTCTGAGAGTCGTCCGGCTGCGGGGAAAGGGCAGCTCCAACCTACGGGAGGGGCCTGGACCTCGTGTCCCCAGGGTGGGGTCCCCGGTCGGCGGCGGGAAGGCCCCGCGGAGGCGCTGAGCCAGGCGAGCGACCGGGGCGCGCGGGGGCCCGGGTCGCCTTCCCGGCCCAGCGACCCCTCGGGCCCGGGACCAAGCCCCGCGGGCGGCGTTCCCGCGGGGGGCTCGGCGCGGGCGGGCGCGGGGACGCGGGCGCGGAGCCGCCGCGCCGCCGAGGAGCCGGGGCGCCCGCCGCGCCCTCCGGGGCCGCCCGCGAAGCCCGCGCCGCGCCGCGCCTGCGCGCCCGTGCGCCTGCGCGAGGAAGCCCCGCCCCCGGCGGCCGGCGCGGGGCCGCGCCTCCTCATGGCGGCCGCCGCAGTGTGTGGTATTTAGCGGGAGCGCGCGGCGGGCTCGAGGACGCGCGAACGGCGGCGGCGGCGGCGGCCAGGGGGGAGCCGGGGCGGCCGTTGCGGGGCGCGCTCTCGAGCGGCGGCGGCGGCGGCCCGGGGCGTCCGGTCGGTGTCGGCGCGGGGCAGAGGCGGTGGCGCTGCCCGCGGCGGCGGGGTCGGCGGCGGCGACGGAGCGCGTGTGAGCCGGGGCCGGGGTCCGAGGCGCGCTCTCCGCCCGCAGGTGAGTGCGGCTCGGCCTGGAGGGAGGGCCCGCGCGCGGCGCTCGGGAGGCGGCCCGGAGGCCCGGCCGCGGCGGCGGCGGGAGGGCGGCGGCCGGGGCGCGGGGCGCGGCGGCCCCCGGCCCGGCGCCTTTGTCTGGGCCCGACCGGCCGCGAGCGCCGCCCCCCGCCCCTCCCCTCCCGCCGCCGCCCCCGCCCCCCGCGCCCGGGGCCCGCAGCCCGCGTGGGGTGGGCCCGGCGCGGCCGGGCGGGGGCGGGGAGGGGCCCGCTGGCCGCCGGTGGGCGCCGCGCGCCCGGGAGGCGGGCCGGGCGGGGGAGGCGCCCCGCGCTCGCGGCGCCCCGGCCTTTGTTGGGAAGGGTCCGGGGTGCGCGGCCAACATGGCGGAGGTCAGCTGAGCGCGGCCGCGCCGCGGGCCCCCGCCCGTCCCCGCCCGCCCGTCCCCGCCCCGCCGGCCGGTGGCGCCGCGGCTCCCGCCCGCCGCCGGCCGGGTGCTTTGTGCGCTGGGAAGAATGCGGCCGCCTCCCTTGTTTGTGTCGTCGGGAGGAGGTCGCGCCCGCGGCTGCCCGGGAGGCTCCGGCTTCTGCTTGTCAGCCTCGGTTTCCCCGGGCGCCGTTTCTCGGGTACTTTGGGGTCCTTTCCCGACTCTCCCAGGTTTGCAAGTTGGGGATGTGGAATACCTGGGCCACGGTGCTGCGTGAGTTTCTCGCTCCCCGTTCCTGGAAAGGTGCAGACTTTGTTGGCTCTCGCGTCCAGCGTGTGTGGGGAAAAGGCGACCTGCAGCCGGCTGCCCAGAGCCCGCAGCCCCGCTCCTGGCAGCGGCCCCTGTGCCGCCCCCGGCAGGCGCCCGCCAGGGGTCCATCGTTAACAACCCTGGGCGGTCGAGTGTTGGGAGCGACTCGGGCGTCAGGCCGCCGGCTTCGGCTTCAGTCCGGCCCCCCCGGTTCGTGACCTTGGGCGAGCCACCGCGCCTCCCTCGCCTTCATGTTCCCTACCTGCGAAGTGGGCCGGCGGCGCACCTCCTCCTGGGGGTGCTGGGGAGGGGCTTGGAGCCGGGGCCGCCCCGGGGGCGCGTCCGCCGGGCTGCTGGGCGACTCGACTTTGGGGGTTCCCTCGGCACGGCGGGCCCCTTGGAAGTGCCTCGGCCGGAATTTGAGAGATCACGTCATAGGTGGTTGGCTCCTGGTTTTTCTCTCAGTGCATTTTGTTGTTAACATTGAAAACAAGAGGTCTGGGGGAGAACACTGACAGGTGTGAGATGGCGGCGTGTGGAAGTTTCTCTGGGCAGGGCTTGGAGAGGTCTCCTGGGGGCTGGAATTCAGAGGAGCAGGCTGCTTAGGAGGAGGTGCCCTTTGAGCACCTCGGCGCCGGCGGTCAGCGCGCGTCCTAGGACCGAGGTACCGACGTGGGGACCTGGAGCCGCGCGGGGCACCGGTCCTCAGGCGCTGCGGGGAGCAGGGGGCAGCGCGGGGTGGGCCCGCTGCCGGGGCACCTCGCACAGGCTTTGAGGCAGAGTGGGCTCTACAAATGGTGTGAGTTTTTGTTCTGGAAATTAAAGACAGACTTTTATGACCGGGAATGGTTAGTTGCAACCCTAAAGTTTGCTTTGCCACATATTTTCTTTTCAATGGGAAGCATATCCTACTTTTTATTTTTATTTTTTTATCTTTATTGTTGAAAGTATTACTGGATGTCCCGTCTTTCCCCCCATTGATGCCCCGCCACCCTGCTCCCCTCCCCCCAGGCTGCCACATATTTTCTTTAGATACAGTATAGAGTTGGTCTAAATGACCCCTCTTGGCACCCTTCTAGCATGTTTTAGCAACATTTAATAATATTTTAAACTGAAGTACAGTAAATTAATAGAGATGGAACTTTTCAGGGTACGATTCCACAGACTACTAATTCAGAAAGAGATTTATTTCAATTTAGCTTAATATCAGTTGCCTCTAAGCTTTGGGAAATTTTTATAAAATTGCTGTAGAGCAGTATTCTTTAATATCTGATAATCAGGCTAAAATTAATTGGAGTTACAAAGGAAATATCTAGCTATGGCAACTGACATAATTTGAAGACTAGGTCTTTATTTTCAGTGTTTTGAAAACAGGTCTTACATAATGAGGATAAAGCAGTAAGTTTAGTAACTTTGCAGTGACCACTTATATTTTAATTTTTTTTTTTTTAATCCTCACTGGAGGATATTTTTTCCATTGCTTTTCAGAGAGAGTGGAAAGGAGAGAGAGGAAGAGAGAAACATCTATGTGAGAGAGACACATCAACTGGTTGCCTCCTACATGTGCCCCAACCAGGGCCAGCGCTGGGGATCAAGGTACGTGCCCTTGACCAGGAATCGAACCCAAGACCCTTCAGTCTGTGGGCTGATGCTCTAACCACTGAGCAAAACCTGCTGGGGCCCACTTATATTTTAAAGCAGTTGATTTACTCAGTTTCTGAAGAGATCTGTTATAGCCTTTTGGTTAATGCCCCTTGTAAAATGTTTATTTTTATTTTATTTATTTTTTAATCTATCTTTATTGATTTCGGAGAGAGGAAAGGAGAGGGAGAGGGAGAGATAGAAACATCAATGATGAGAGAGTCATTGATCGGCTGCCTCCTGCATACCCCCTGCCGGGGATCGAGCCCAAAACCTGGGCATTTGCCCTGAGTGGGAATCAAACCTTGAACCTCAATCTGGACCACAGGTCAATGCTCAACCACTGAGCCACACCTGCCGGGCAACATGTTTAGATTCTGGATGTTTTGGTATAGACCTCACTACAAACATAATATATGAAAACTTCAGACTCCTTCCCACTTCCTCCCCCCAAAGCCCCCCCCCCCCGAAAAAAACAAACCCCTGGGATAAAATTTTCCTCTTTATAGTGTTTCTTTAATGGTTTCTCTTAAATAATGGTTTTTCTAATGCACTTTGAATTAGTTTTTCGTGGCTATAGTTACTAGCACATCTGCTGCAGAAGAGTAGGGATTGTGGTTTTTATTCCTGTATCATCAGTGCGTACCATGCAATACATACTTGTTTCCTGACATACTATCTGTATGCTGATGACACTCACATCTCTGCTTGCTGAACTCTAGACTCATGTATTCTCTTGCCTGTAGGTCATTTTTCAAATGACTACTTTTTAGAGCAGTTTTAGATTCGCAGCAAAAAAGAAGGTACTGAGATTTCCCATATACTCCAAGTCACCCCTCATACATAGCCTTCCCTATTATCAGTGTCCTCCACAAGAGTGGTACATTTGCTACAGTTGATGTACCTGCATTGACACACATTGTCACCAAAAGTCCATGCTTTACATTCTGGTTCACTCTTGATGTTGTATAGTATGCATTTGACAAATGTAGGTGATATGTATCCACATTTATGTTATTAAGGTACTTCAAAATTATGTCCAAAATGAAAACCTTTATTGTTTCTAACTGTCCACGGTTCTCACCCTCCATATCCAGTTAGTGGTCAAGCCCTGATTTTTCTACTGCCTGGTTACCTCAAATCTGGCATTGCTGCTTTCTCTCTGTCTCTCATTTTCACATTCACTTTCAGTCCTCTTCTGTCTTCTGAGTGGTCTGCCTGCTTCTGGTCTCTGCCCTCCCTCCAGTTCTTCCTCCTGCAGTGTAAATAAGGAGCTTTCTAATATAGTGACCTTAAGGCCACGAGTACAAAGTTTCAAGTTCCTTTCATATGGGTAGACAGACGTACACAGTCCCTCCTGAGCTGGCGCTCTCACTTTCCCACCATTTTCAGCTGTGTGCTTGCAGGTGCCTCTCTGTACTGTATTTTCTCTCTTCCTGTTAAGCTCTGTAATCTCAGGTAGACCTCACTTAGCCGAGATGTTCTTTCTGGACTCTTGCCTTGATTGGGTGCCATCTCTTCTGTTTCCATAGCACATTCTGCTTGGTCCCACTGTAACGTGTATCCTCCTGGACTGTAGTTTTTCTGTAGACATCATTCTCTATATGTCCCCAAAGAGAGAAAGGTTTTGATCACCCTTGTTTGGAGTTTAGCATTGTTCTGGAATGCAGTTGGTGCTCGGTATATATTTATCAAATGACTGACTGATACCCTCACACGACCTTTCGTATGCTTTTCCAGCCTTATCCTCCTGCAGTTTCTCTTTGCCCTGCCTAGTCAAACTGGATTCTTTTTATTCCTTGAACTCTATCTGTACTCTAATGTTTCTGTGCCTTCACACACAGTTGTTCTTAATCTCTAAATGTCTGTCTGTGCCACTTTGGGCAGATGCCTTAACCTCTCTCCATGCCTTAATTTCTTTCCATTAGCAGGGAACCGTTATCAAGTCTGCCACAGGTGGTTCAGAGGACAGGCTTTGGGGGATTAGACCTATTAGACCTGGAGGGGTCTCTTGGCTCTGTCACATATGGTGTTTGTGACTTTAAGCCCCTTGAGAGCAAGGACACTGCCTGCTCTTGCATCTAAAAGCACATTGCCTAATGCAAAGAAAGCGCTTAAATAATTCTAAAAAATTAGTTGAATAAGTTAATTTCTCTAAGTATTACCACATATATTCTAGTGAGGGAAATAAACAGAATTACAAATTGTGATATGTACTGTAAAGGACTCAGGTGCTGAAGTAAAGACTGATGGGGCAGGAGGAGACCTGCTGTCAGAAGTGACTAGAAGCTATGGTGTAAGGGTAAGGAGCTAGCTGCGCTTTGAGGGAGAGTGAGCACCTTGGGCTGAAGGATAGGTACAGGCCCTGAGGCAGGAATGAGCTGGACTGATCCCAGCTCAGAGGAGTGTTGGAGCAGATGGATGGGGAAGAGACAGGCCAGGTCAGGTAGGGAATGTGAGTTTTATTTTAAGGGTACTGAGAAGCCATCAGAAGGTTTTAATGGAAGGAGTAACGTAATCCTCTTTTAACTTTTGAGCTTGCTGTCGCTGCTGTTTGGAGAATTGATTGGCCAGAAGGGCGTTTCTCTGGTCAGGCAGTCGTTGATTATGACCTGGATTAAGGTGGTGGCAGTGGAATGAGGAGAAGTGGATGGATTTGAGAGAAATTTTGGAGGCAGAATTCAGAGGACTTGCTGATGGATTAGATATGCGAGGTGAGGGAAGGATGGAATTAAGTGGTTTCTGGCTTGAGCAACTGTGTGGATCATGGTGGTGGTTCCCATGACTCAGGGGGATGGGGCAGGGATGGGAACAAACTAAAGTTCTGGTGTGCTAGACTTGAAGCATCTAAGGGACATCTAGAATGACCAGTGAGGTAGAAGGGTGGGCAGTAGGGGGTGTGGGTCACAGAAGCCAGATGGGAGATGAAAAAGCATGTCTGGATGTCAGAGAGAACACACCAGTGAAAAGGGAGAGATGAGTGCCAGAGAGGAGGGACGTAAAGTCCTGAGAAGGTGAGAGGACGGTGCCCCAGGGTGCCAAGAGCAGGCCGCTTGTTCCATTCTAAGGGAGTATGTGTGAAGCCATCAGTTGAGAGTATTTCTGGTTAGTGTAGCATCAACTCTTCATAGGTTACTCCTGAGTTTGATCTGCTTTAAAATTTGTTCTGGGGGTGTGTGTGTGTGCACGTGTGCGTGCCCGCCTCCCATCTTGGTCAGGTGGAATGTGGAGTTGAATGGGTTATATTACAGTGTGGAATGGGCACGACATATTCTATAAGTAAGGCTTAGGAAGCACAGCTTAATGCCAAGATGGAGCAAAAGAGCTAACATTTACTGGAATGAGGGGTAATTTTGCATCCTGAGAGACTATAAATCATAATCAAGGCAGTAAAAAGTTGTATTCACACGTGGACACAAAGAGCTGCGTGACTAGTATTGGACGCTTTTGTCTAGGCGCTGGGAGAGCTGTGTGTGCTGCAGCAGCGACTGTTACCAGAATTCTAGCTAGCAGTGTGCGCTGCGGGGCGGACGGTGGCAGAGCCTGTGCCACCCTCTTCCTCTGTCACTCTTTCTTCTTGGCTCTTACCTTTTTTCTTGATACTTTGCTAATGATTTAATGACAAACTCAGACTGTCAGATTCTACCAGTTGATAGAGAAAATTTCAACAAGCAACTCCTTACTAGGGCTAGAGATTTAATGTAAAGAATTTAGGGAAATTTTAATTATTTTGGTCAACTTTTATTAACACGAAAGAAGTGTTAGATGTGAAGTTAAATATTCTGTACCAGACTGAGGAGCAGATTATACTTTTTAATGGGTTATTTGAAAGAAAATGAGATTTAGGAATAAAGCAGACAGTCTGGCTCTGTTCTTATGACTTCTTCAGTTTTCCGACCTTTAATTTCCTCACCTGCAGAGTGGCGATACAACCTGCTTGATGAGGCTTGAGCGTGTATGAAGCTGCTAACACCGTGCCTTACAGGTGTAGGTGCCCAGGTTAGCTTCCTTCACAGCATACTCTGTGATCTGTATCAGATTTCAGACACAGTCCCAACTGAGGTTATTGAAATAACACAGGTTGAAACAACAGTTTTCAGTAAAGTTCTGAATAATCTGGGTCTTTTTATTTAGCAGTTCACTCCAGGGTTCCCAGTATGGCTCTGTGAACATCACTAAGTAAGTTTGTTGTTAGTAACATCTTGAGTGTTGTCACTTTGCATTCCCACCAGCAGTGCTCCACATCCTCACCAGCATCTGGTGGTGTCAGCGCTGGACTTGGCCCTTCTGGTAGGGGTGCAGTGGTATCCTGTTGCTTTAATTCGCATTTCCCTGATGGCAGCTGATGTGGAACGTGTTTTCATGTGCTTGTTTACCATCCTTTTATCTTTGGTAAGGTGTCTGTTAAGGTCTTTGGCCCATTTTTTAATCAGGTTGTTTTATTGTTGAAATGTGTGTTTTTTTTGGTCTTTATTTCAAATGTTGTTAAAGTCAAGAGCAAAGATAACCCCCTGCACAAACTTAAGAACTGTGTACAGAACTTTACAGAACAGAGGAAAAGCTTTAGCTGAGGAGTTCTGTATATATTTTGTGTACTTATCTCTTTGGCAGATATCTTCTCCAGCCTGTGATTCGTCTTCTCACCCTCTGGACAGGGTCTTTTGCAGAGCAGAAAATTTCAGTTTTAATCAAGTCCAGCTTATCAGTTTCTTTCTTGGTTCATGTCTTTTGGTGTTGTTTCCAGAAGTCATTGTCAAACCAAGGTCATCTAGCTAGATTCTCCTGTGTTGTCTTCTAGGGGTTTTATAGTTTTACATTTAGGTCTGTGATTCATATTAATTTTTGTGAAGGTATAAGATCTGTTTCTAGATTTATTTTAACTTCCATATTTGCCAATCCATGGCCCGTTCTTACCTGACCTGTTAGTGGATTCCGAAAACATGGCTGATTGTGCCTTTTTTTTTTTTTTTTTTTACTACTGTCTTACCATATGGTTGTTTATTATAATTATTTGCACCTTGCTAAGGTTTATAATACTTACATTCTAATTTGTAATTATAATGCCTACAGTTTAGTGTTAGTTCTGTATTTAAATGGAGTCACTGTTAACTAACTTCAGTCTTTTTACAGCTGAATCACCATTTCTAAATTAAATAACTTTGATTTATTACTTGATTGGTTTGATGTTTCCCACCCCCCCATCAAATAATTTTATTAAGGGTTCATGGATACTGTATTCCTTGAGTTCTTGCATATCTGCTTGTTGTATTTTTCTTATTTTTTTTCTAATTATAGAAATAATACAATTTCCTTATAAGACTATAATAAAGCATAGTTTATTCTAATATTGATGCACATGTGAGTTTTCATGTATCTTGTTTAATCCCTGCCTTCCCTTGATTTCTGGGATACTACCCTCTCCCAGTTTTCTCTTTCCTTTGCTTTTTCTTCTCAGTTCTTTAGACTTTTGCTACCCAGTGTGGGCCTTAACCAGCAGCAGTGGCCACACCTGGGGGCTGGTTAAACATGCAGACTCTCAGGCTCTGAATCAGAATCTGCGTTTTAACAAGACCCCCTGATGATTAGTGAGCACAGTGAGGTTTGAGAACTCTTGTAGCCTAGGGGCTCCTACCTTTTCCTTTAAGGAACCCATCTTTAAGTGTTGTGATTTTTCTTATTTTAGGTAAGTTCCTCCTCTTTAGTCTCCAGCCTTAACTCTTCTTCTGTGTATCAACTGCTTTTTTTATTAGACATCTCACAGGCATCTCCTACTTTGCATCTCATCTATTTTCTTTTTTTGTTGTTAATCCTTACCAGAGGATATTTTTTCCATTGCTTTTCAGAGACAGTGGAAGGGAGAGAGAGACACACACATCAGTTGGTTGCCTCGCACATGTGCCCCGACCAGGGCTGGGGATCAAACTGAGGTGCCTGCCCTTGGCCTGAATGAAACCCGGGACCCATCAGTCCATGGGCCGCCGCTCTAACCACTGAGCAAGACTAGCCAGGGCTCATCTCAACTATTTTCATATTTCAGTATCTAATATAGTAGTGCCTCATAGGTTTTGATTAAGTTATGCTATTTTTTTTAACCGGAAGTGGAAGTCTCAGAATACAGTGATAGAGGCAGTAAAAAAAGGAAATGTACTTTGCTTTATGAATTTGATTTAGAGTTTGCATTTTCCTTTCCATTCACTGTCTTCACTTTTGTTCAGACTTCTGTGTTTATAGCAGCCTTTTCTTAAGTCCTTTGTCCTGCGCTTTCCCCACATCAGACCTTCAGTCTACTAGGCACAAACTTTTCTTCTATACCTATAAGTTTTCAGAATTACCTTCAGGAAGAGGGAGCTTTTAGGAAAATATGTACAATTAAAATTTTTTTCTTATTTGCTGCAGTTCTGGAAACTAAAAATAGGTTATTTTTTTTCTTAGCATTGTTTTATAACGAAGTTTGATATTTAACTTGGCATTTTAAGCTGTTCAGTTTTTAATGAGACTTGCCTAAATTTTAATTTTGTCAGTGTGTGAAAAGTAAATCTTAAAAATGCAATTTTTAACATTATGTTTAACAAACATTTTCTTTTTTCTCTTTTTAAATATATCTTTATTGATTTCAGAGAGAGGAAAGGAGAGGGAGAGAGAGAGATAGAAACATCAATGATGAGAGTCATTGATCGGCTGTCTCCTGCATGCCCCCCGACTGGGGATCGAGCCCACAACCCAGGCATGTGCCCTGACCGGGAATCGAACCCTGATCGCCTGCTCAACCACTGAGCCACACCTGGCTGGGCTTAACAAACATTTTTTGCATAATTCCCATCATAATATCAAATGTAGAAAGTACCTTTTTTTGCAAAAAACAGTTGAGGAAAGCCCTTACATGTTTTGAATGTAGTAGTTTCATTTAACCCCTTGATTTCTAAAACAGAGCAAATTCATACCTTGAACCTGTGCTTTTATGTTACAGTAAATATGTCGTTCCTAGGAATAATTTTTGGAGAAGTAAAAGGGGTAATGATACTTGTAGCCTATCTTTTTACTAAACTAAGAATGCAAATTTTACTTCCTATTTTAACTTTTCACATTTCTCAGTCAGACTAATCTTTATAAAGCAGCTTCTTTATTGTCCCCTTTGAAGGAAATACAGCTAAAAACCACCAGTCTCCCACCACTCGGATAACTAAACCATTGGTCATTTTCTGGTGCATGGCCTTCCTGATTCTCACGCCCCACCCTGCACCTCCCATGTATGTTCTCTTCGTAACTTGCTTTATGACACATTGTGATGCATTTTCTATGTCTGACTACTTCTCCATTTTAAACTTATTTTGTAAGTAACTGTTAGCTTTATGCTGCTGCTGCTGTAACATAACATTTTCACAGGTAGACATTTTTGAGGGGCATGATTTGCCTACTATTGTAACATTTGTAAACTAGAAGAAAATGGTAGGCACAACATTATGTCTATTAGAGTAGCCAGGCATGCGGCTATGACTAATCAAAGGAATTCTTCACCAGCCACTTAATAAAAGGAAACAAGTTCCCACGTGAAATTGAGATTAAAAGTCCATCTACCTCTGTAAGTATGTTGATATGTCAAAGCAATGGTTATAAATGCTCTGAAATTAGTAAGACAGTATTAAAGGCTGCTTCTCAAATGTTTTTATTTAGAGTGAAACCTATTTAAACTTCATCCCAAACTGGGCTTGAGCTGTAGTGTTTAGAAAGTGTAGGTGATTAGTGCACTCTTGCAAAATTTTGGATTTTTGCTTGCTTTAGCTTCTCTAGGCTTGTCTTAGTGTATTGTAGTTTTTGTGAAATTTTCAGCTCTTTGTGAAACCAGTGTAGATGAGTATTATACTTAGTTGAGAAATTATTTTAAGGTTTACTGTAGTAAAAATTAGGGATGTGCTAGTTGGTCTCCAGCAGACACATTGGGTCATCTTTACAAGCAGAAGGCATCTTGTAGATTGTAAGTCTGGAACCAACTAGTCCCTGGTCTCTAACTAGTTGATGACCCAGGCAAGTCAGTTTTGGAGGTCTCAGGTGAATGCTTAAATATTTTGGAATTGGATCTCCTATGATATACATAGTTACGCACTGCCGTTAATCCAGACAAAAGCCACTCAGGCTGGAGATGTGTCAGTTTTACAGTTGCGCAGGGGCTAACGACTGGCTTTGAATCCAAGTGTAGATGACTCCAGCACTTCTGTTACTGCCCTGAGTCATGGTGAGAAGTCCGTCCACAGAGTAAGGGTTTTCAGACAGTAAGACATCATATAGTTCCTTTGGAAGTTTGGGAAATCGTGAAATTTTTGCTTGAGGAACCAGTACTCCACTTATTTTATACTTTTGGGTTCTGCCTTAATTCTGTTTAGAAAGTTTCTTTGCCTAAAACAATGGAAGTCTCCTTTCCTAGAAACCTGAGACCTATCTGGAATGAATATATATTAGAAAATAAAATGTAGGTAATAATTTATGTGTCGATGTTTTGCGTAGCTTAATAGTACAATAAGATTGAGGTGATTGAACACACTGTTAATAGTGTGGGACGTGATTAGAGTTAACATGCGATGCGGAAAGTGGGTAATCTACAGTCTCCTGCCCGGGGTGCGGCCCTGTCCCAGCTCCCGCTGCGGGAAGGGCCGCCCGAGCCCGCTGCAGTGACCGGAGCTGCAGTGACCGGAGCTGCAGTGACCGGAGCTGCAGTGACCGGAGCTGCAGTGACCGGAGCTGCAGTGACCGGAGCTGCAGTGACCGGAGCTGCAGTGACCGGAGCTGCAGTGACCGGAGCTGGCGCAGAGTGGCCCAGGCCCAGGCCCGGGCGCTGTGGGCCAGGCGGTGCTCGGAGGAACCAGCCGCCGTGTCCAGTGAGGCCGCGCAGGACGCTTTCCCAGCGTGGGCGGCGGAAGCAGCTCAGCAGGGGCGTTAGGCTCCACTGCAGTGTTTCTGAGGCGAGGGGGCGTCTGGAGTTGGTGCTGACGGCGTGGAAATGGAGAGGTGAGCGAGCTGAGCGAACCGTAGCCGTAGCCGGCGACGGGGAGAGCGCTGGAGCTCGAGCGCCCTGGGGAAGGCGCCCGCCTCCCGCAGCCTCCCCGCGCGGACTGGAGCTCAGTGGAAACCACACGGAATCGCGGAGGGCCCAGTGTGTGCCGACAACCAGCGCGTCTCGACCTAAATGAAGATGAGCCGGGGGTGGAGATGCTGGGGGTCAGGAGGCTCGGCCCCCTGGGTGGGAGTCGGGGGTGCAGCGCCGCAGTGGGTGGGGCTTGGGCGGGGCTGAGCCTGCGGGCCCTCCCCTGGCCTCACCCCTTCCCCTCCCCGTTGCCCGCCCCCAGGCTCTGTCCCGCGCAGCCTGCCCGCCTGCTCCCCGGGTGGGCGGCCACAGGGCTCTGAGCTGCCCACGCCGGGCACGCCGCCCGTCCAGGGTCCGCCGCTGGGCATCTGCAGCCCGCCCTGCCCCGAACTGGCCGCAGCCTGGCTCGTGGTCTGGGGCGCACGAGCTGCCGGGCGGCTCAGCGATGGCGCGCGTGGTTTTGAGCCCGAGCACAGGCGGAGTTGAGCTGAGGGCGGCGAGAGGAGAGGCTTCCGTGGCCTCGGTCGCCGCGCGTCTGAGGAGGGAGTGGGGCGGGTGGGGCGGGTGCTCCCGTTCGCCTCTTGACAGCCTCCCCCCGCGCTGGGAGCGGGAGCTGCACCGAGGGCCTGTGCCCGCCGGGTCTGCCCCGGGCGCGGCTGGGCGCCGCCCGACTGCCCGGCACCAAGCGGGCTCCTTGTCTGTGCTCCTGGGGGCGCGTCCTGCTGTCCTGCTCGCGTGCTCACCAGCCTCCGGGACAGGAGGAGACGAGGCATTGGCGTGGAGGAGGCCGGGCTGCGTAAACGGTGGACCCGGGAAGTTGTGAGCTGGTGGGATCTGACGACCCGGACGGGCTGCAGCGTCCTCGAGCTCACAGTGGCCTTTTGATTTGCATCTAAATCAAACTTCAGGTGACACCATGACTTGTGCAGAGCTGCCCGTGACTCCTGGAGCCTTGCCCACTGCAGGGCTGCGTGTGGGGGGGATGCTTTCCTAGTTGAATATGCAGCTGGGCTCTACCTTTGGAGCTTTGGGAGATTCTAGCAGCTGCTGTCTTGTGAATGTAATACCTCCATTCACAAGAAATACCAGCGGCATTTCCCGCGTTTTCACACTTTGAATAGGAATTTTAATTGTGCTTTCCACAATTATGTTTGGAAAAATAATAATGTATATTGTACCATGAATATGAACTATTGTTAAATGTTTAACTATTTTGCTAGGCCAGGAAATTAAATGGTGGTGCTTTTCTTGCTTAGTAGTTACATTTACTACAAACTGATTTACTGACCCTCGCGATTAGCTGTTTTGATTTAGTGATTTGAAAGGCTTTGGTGGCTTAGACTTTTTTGCCCAGGGAACCACTTTCCAATTATGTTAATCACTAAGTGAGCAGCACAAAATGGACCTTGAAGTAGGCATGTAGCCCACACAGGCGTTTGGCAGTGCTGACCCATTGCTTTCAAGTGACCTAAAATGCCAGGTCATCACCGGGAACCTCCTGGGAGGCCTGGATTATAGGAGAGCTACTTTGTAGTTCCTTTGTGGGCTAGAACTCTGGTTGTGGGGGGCTTCAGATGATGGGCACGGTTGTCTGTGCTGCGTCCATGTGATGAGCTGCATTATTATGGACTTTTGCTGTACTTGTTTCCCCTTGAACTTGAGAATATTTTCGTGACAGTGAGGTTGATCTCTTTTGCACCCTCAGCCCCCATGTTAAAGTGTTTATTCTGGAGTAATGTAGAACCCAAATTGCACTTACACGGTCACATCGGAAGCCAGCATTGTTCTCAAAATTAAATTTTTGTAACAGAATAACGATTGTGATTGAGAAAATATTAAGTTGGAGGCATTAAATACTAATTTTGTAGAAATATGGTATATATAGTTATTGGGACTATACTCTTAGGCCAGTAGGCTGGTCTTTTGTTAGGGAAGCCAAGACATAGATTGTTTCCTGGGGAAAGGTGCCGTTTTATCTTTCATTCAGCCTGGATGTTACATTGTTAGTCATTTCTTCCAGATGACATCTCTTCCTTAAATGCTTTTTGCATTTTTGTGCTGATGCATCTTTCAGCAGCAGTGGTGAGCCCTAGGGTACAAGGAATTCTTTACCTGTGGGTGCACCTCCCCACCCCCCCCAAGTGTTGTGTGTCTCTGGTGCTTTTATCTTTATTCTTTATTACCTTCTTTTCCGACTCTCCTTCTCCTTTGCAAATCATACCTGATTTATATTGTGGAATGGGAGTAGAATAGAATGGTTTATTTTCTCTAGATATCAGACTAAACACTTTGAGAAAACAGACAGCCTTGCATTTGTTCTCTACCTCCCTCACTTTTGAGGGGGCACCTCACAGTAGGAAACAAGTTAATGTCCAGCTGATGAAGATGTTTGATGGGGTGGCAGCTGGCCCTTGTGATCACCTCCATTCCTCGAGCGTACCTCCAGAGCAGATAACTGGTTGCCATCAGTTCATCAGAATCGATACCTTGGTGATTCTTTGGGTGACTTACAACCTGGTACCTATCAGCAGCTGACTCAGACTGGGAAAGAACAGGCTGAGCAGGGGAATGGGACCCAGAGGGAGGAGAAAGTCCAGGAGAGACTGATGCGATGGAACTTTAGCTGCTTGGGCAGTGCTTCTCAGTTGCTCATGGCCTAGGGTGTATTTCAGCACTTACTCTACCGGTGCATCAAGGATGGCTTTCACTTTTTTTCTTTAGGAGGGAATTCTAGCCCTGGCCAGTTTGACTCAGTGGTGAGAGCATCAGCCTGTGGACCGAAGGGTCCCGGGTTCGATTCCAGCCAAGGGCGCTTAACCTCGTTGCAGGCTCTATCCCTGGCCCTGGTCAGGATACATGTGGGAGGCAACCAGTTGATGTGTCTCTCACATCAATACTTCTCCCCCCCCCCAAAAAAAAAGCAGTGGAAAAAATACCCTCAGGTGAGGATTAAAACCCAACAGGAATTCTGAGGTGTTCTGGGACATTTTGAAGAGAGAGTTCACCCAGCATGTAACTCCTAATCAAAATGCATATTTTGTGTAATTATGGTGTTTTTTTTAACCGTTTGTTTTCCTTCATTGTTTTGCTCACAGTAAATTTTGCATGAAACACATATAATTATTTTTCTACTTCCTCCTTTTACTTCTATTTATGTTTTTATTACAGAAATGAGCCGCCAGACTGCGACAGCGTTACCTACTGGGACCTCCAAGTGCACACCGTCCCAGAGGGTGCCCGCCCTGACGGGCACCACTGCCTCCAACAATGACTTGGCCAGTCTCTTTGAGTGTCCTGTCTGCTTTGACTATGTGTTACCACCCATTCTTCAGTGTCAGAGTGGCCATCTTGTCTGTAGCAACTGTCGCCCAAAGCTCACATGTTGTCCCACCTGCCGGGGCCCCTTGGGATCCATTCGCAACTTGGCTATGGAGAAAGTGGCCAATTCGGTACTTTTCCCTTGTAAATATGCCTCTTCCGGGTGTGAAATAACTCTGCCACACACAGAAAAAGCAGACCACGAAGAGCTCTGTGAGTTTCGGCCTTACTCCTGCCCGTGCCCCGGTGCTTCCTGTAAGTGGCAAGGCTCTTTGGATGCTGTCATGCCTCATCTGATGCATCAGCACAAGTCCATCACAACCCTGCAGGGGGAGGATATAGTCTTCCTTGCTACAGACATCAATCTTCCCGGGGCTGTGGACTGGGTGATGATGCAGTCCTGCTTCGGCTTTCACTTCATGCTAGTCTTGGAGAAGCAGGAGAAGTATGACGGGCACCAGCAGTTCTTTGCGATTGTACAGCTGATAGGAACACGCAAGCAAGCTGAAAATTTTGCTTATCGACTTGAGCTAAATGGGCATAGGCGGCGATTGACTTGGGAAGCCACTCCTCGGTCTATTCATGAGGGAATTGCAACAGCCATTATGAATAGTGACTGTCTAGTCTTTGACACCAGCATTGCACAGCTTTTTGCAGAAAATGGCAATTTAGGCATCAATGTAACTATTTCCATGTGTTGAAACGGCAATCAAACATTTTCTGGCCAGTGTTTAAAACCATTGCATTCAATTTTACAGAGAATAGGCACCCTTCTGCCTGCCAACCTGAAACTTTTGGTAGGTGGAGCGAGTCACATGAAGGTAAATAAAAGGAAAGGCTGTTGAATACAGGAAACAGTTGCATGTAGTAACACTAATATATTTAAAATAAGTCAACAGTAAACCACTGAAAATATATATATATATACATCCAGATGGGCATCTTTTGTATTAAGGAAGGAAGCATTGTAAAATAATTCTGAATTTGTGTTTGTTGTAGATTGAGTGTACTGTTGAAAAATACTGGGTTTTTGTTTTTGCGTGAGTGTGTGAGTGTGCGCGCGCGCGTGTGCTTGGGTTTTTTTTTCTTTAACTGACAAGCCATGTTGAGTGGTCTTGGGCCACTGCTTCCCCCTTTTTGAGTCAATACATAGTGCTGCTGTGTGTGTATATTTGTGTGTGTATTTGCTAATTTTTATTAATTCTAGTTTTTCATTAAATAAATTTGACTTTCTTTTCTGTAATTCAGGCTTTTTCCACCTTTTTTTGTACCTTTTTAAAGTTAGTGTTTATTTTGATATGCATAATTGTTTATGGTAAAGTTTATGTGTGTGTCCCATACATATTTTTTTCTCCCCATTAATCAGTTCATTAGAAATACTTTAAATTCAGCTATCCTGTGAAGGTAAGAGTTCCAGAAAGGGAAGGTAACATCGGAAAAGATGATCAGAAGCTATTTAAAGCAGCTATACGATGGTCGGTCTTTCTCTTTTTCTCTCCAGTTGAGTCATACCTTCAAACTTATTCTTTGAAAGGTTAGGATATACTGATTTTTTAAAATACTGAAAAACCCAGCCCGCCCCCCAACATCTTGGACAAATCACACGTTTAAAATTTGTTTTCGTATTTATTGGTTTTGCAAAAGAAGGCATAGTCTTACACAGTATTTGTAATTAAAAGCAAATCATTTGTTTAAAAAAAGGCAGTTTGCAAAAAAAATGTTTTTGGTCTTTTATAACTCTCATTAAAAGAATATCTGGCAAATTAAGAACTCTTGTGTTTGCTTTGCTGTTTGATTAAAATCCAGAGTTACCTCCCTTTTCAATTCTGTGCTTTATAGCGGACAGTGGTGCGCTGCTTTGAAATATGGTGGGTTTTATGCTCAAGTACAGCACAGGGATGGGTACAGGCCACAGTGAGTCCTGGGTCTGGCTCGTCCTACCAGCACATTTGGATTTACTAGCAGGTCCAAGCAGCCTGGATAACTTGCGGCCCTGTCCCAGCCAAGGAGTTCCAAGGTGTCCTCATACGCCCGCTTTACAGTTTGAAATGGAAGATTCTGGAGTCCATTACTGGCTGTGACAGTCATTAGACATCACTCGGTTACTTAACATTGCATTCTAACTTAATATTCGTAATTACACGGGCTTGGGTACTACAGTCTGCACCGTACAGGTAAGGAAAGCTGTGATCCAGGAGCTCGCTTGGCCTAGCTGTCCATACCCTGGGTGCGTCATGGGAGGGGAGAGATGTGGGAGTCCCCAGACCTGGGGGTCGGCACAGGCATACAAGGAGCTGGGGCCGGTCAGAATAATGAGCCTGCCTGCCTCTGGGGCCTGGGCTTTGGGAGGCGACAGGCGTTCGGGGCTGGTGTGTTTCTGTGGCTTTGCTAACATGTGCCGCTCTGCCTGGCTTGATGTCGTAAGTGCTACTCCCCTCGCAGAAGGGACGTGTTGGGGTGTGGACCTCAGAGTTCACTTAACCTGAACACTTCATTTCCCACAGAGACTAACCGCTGGCTGTGCTTTCACATCTTTGCCCAGTTCCCCTTCTACCTGTTTCCAGGACTCTGCAACATAGACAGGAATCTGCTAAGGTAACGGTCTCTACCAGTCGTTCTTGACCTTGACTGTGCATCTGAATCACCTCGAGGGCTTCTTAAAACACTTCTGAGTGTGACTGAGGAGTGGGGCTTCAGAACTGACTTTTCTAGCAAGTTCCGTGCTGTTCTGGGGCCACGCAGAACCAGCGCAACACATTTCCAGGGACGGTAATGATCCCACGAAAGACAAAAAAAAATTAATGTCATCAATTTATTAAATTAACGTTTCTGTAATAAACACGAGCCACTGATTGGGTGAGGTTCGTGACTGCTGTGATTATGTTCACAAGGGACATTTTGCTCACCTGCCTGGTGTGAATAGTGAACCGATCAGTACCTTGGGGCACTTCAGAAGTAAAAACCCTGAACAGTTGAGCTCTGAGTCTACAATTTGCTATTTAAGAGGCCAGGTCTAGGCTTGACCAAGAAGCCTCCATCAAAAGCAGCATTAAGGACTTCATCCAGGCAGCTCGCCGTGATGAAACTTAGGTCCCGACGCACGTTGCCTGGGATTTCTTCAAGGTCTTTCTCGTTCCGCTGAGGAATGATGATCTGCTTCAGTCCTGCCCGGTGTGCAGCCAGCACTTTGTCTTTGATCCCGCCCACCTGGGGGAGGAAGGACAGTGTTACTCGGGCTGTGACCATCCTTGGCTGTGGAAGGAACCCTGGCCCACCTCCTCCACTACTTGAAAACATCCAGATCGTCTGTTCTGTTGCACCATGAGCTAGGAAAGCTACTGAAAGGTTAATAGTGAATTCTTTTCACCTCAGTATTACAGTAAATCTTTTAATGGGGGAAGATTCTAGTTTTCTGATAGCTGGCACCTCTTCTGTCCATGGTTCCTGTTGTCAATGTCTACATTTACAGTCCATTCCTGTAGTCATAAGCTCATCTATGGGATGATTCATAAAAAGTGCCATTTTGACCATAAACACTGCTCCTACAGAGCTCAGCTGTGTGCCAGGATTACTTCCTTCTGCACAGGTTTAGAGCCAGGACCTCTGTGCCACCTGAGGAAGAAAGCATGTCCCCAAATGACCTAAGCTCTTGTGATTTTTAAAAGATGTCCACAAAAACTGAAAAACATGAAGACATGGAGGCTAAATAACACATTACAAAGCAATGAATGAGTTACCTTCTCACTAAGTTAATGAGATCAAGGACGAAATCAAAAGATACCTTGAAACAAATGAAAGTGAGAAAAACAACCACCCCAAATCTATGGGACACAAGGAAAGCAGTCCTACGGGAGAAATGCACAGCATTACGTGCCTACTTCAAGAAACAAGAAAAACCTCCATCTAACTTTACACTTAAAAGAACTTGAAAAAGAACAACAAACAAAGCCCAGAGTGAGTAGAAGAAAGAAAATAATAAAGATCAGAGCAGAAATAAACGGAAGTCTAAAAAAACAATACAAAAGATGAATGAAACCAATAGTTGGTTCTTTGAAAAGATAAAACAAGATTGACAAACCTTTACCCAGACTCATCAAGAAACAGAGACCCAAATAAAAGCAGGAATGAAAAAGGAGAAGTAACAACTGACACCAAAGAAATACAAAGGATTTTAAGAAAATATGAACAACTATGTGTCTATAAATTGGACTATATGCCAATAAATTGGACAATCTGGACCAAATGGATAAATTCCTAGAAATATACAAAGTTCCAAAACTGAATCAGGAAGAATGAGAGAATCTGAATAGACAAATTACAACTAGTGAAACTGAAATAGTAATTAAAAAAACTCCCAGCAAACATCTTGGACTGGATGGCTTCACAAGGGAATTTTACCAAACATTCAAAGAGGAACTAACGCCTATCCTTCTGAAACTGTTCCAAAAAATTCAGAGGAGGGAAGACTACCAACCTAATTTTGTGAGGCCAGCTTTATTCTAATTCCAAAACCATGTAAACACACTGCAAAGAAAGTTATAGGCCAATATTGATGAACATAGATGCTAAAATCCTCAACAAAATATTAGCATACTGGATCCAGCAATGCATTAAGATCATACACCAAGACCAAGTGGGATTTATTCCAGGGATGCAAGGGTGGTACAATATCTGCAAATTAATAAATGTGATACATAATAAAATGAAGGATAAAAATCACAGGATCGCATCACAGATGCAGAAAAAGCATTCGACGAAATCTAGCACCCATTTATGATTTAAAAAAAACTCAGCAAAGTGGGAATAGAGGGAACATACCTCAAATGGGACTACATCAAACTAAAGTATTTGCACAGCAAAGGAAACCAACAAAATTAAACGACAGCCCACTGAATTGGAGAACATATTTCCAATGATACATCTGATAAGGGGTTAATATCCAAAATTTATAAAGAACTTATACAACTCAATACCAAAACCACAATCCAATTTAAAAAATGGACAAAGGACCTGAATAGACACTTCTCCAAAGAGGACATACAGATGGCCAATAGACATGAAAAGGTGCTCATCAGAGAGATCAAATTAAAACCACAATGAGACAGCACCTCACACCTGTCAGAGTGGCCACCATCAATAAGTGCTAGTGAGGATGTGGAGAAAGGGGAACCCTAGTACACTGCTGGTGGGGATGCAGACTGGTGCAGCCACTGTGGAAAGCAGGATACAACACCAATAATGGACTATCCGAAAGGGAAACTAAGAAAACCACCCCATTTACACTGCATCAAAAACAAACCTAGAAATGAATTTAACCAAGGGTGTGAAAGACCTGCACTTGCAAAATTGTAAGACATGGAAGAACGAAACTGAAGATGATACAGATAAGTGGGCATATACCATGTTCATGGACAGGTGGAATTAACAAAATTTCCAACTACCCAAAGCCATCTACAGATTCAATGCAATTCTTATCAAGATACCAATGGCGTATTTCACAGAACTAGAACAGACACTCCAAAAATTTATATGGAACCACAAAAGACCCCAGATAGCCGCAGCGATCTTGAGAAAGAACAGAGTTGGAGGGATCACTCTACCTCATATCAAACTGTACTACAGGCCATAGTAATCAGCCTGGTACTTGGCCATTTCGGTTACCCCACCCACTGCTGTCTTCCCCCAAGGGTTTTCTTTATGCCCCTGAAGTACACTTCCAAAGTCCCTTCCTCAGAAAGTGTAAGAGAAACAGATTCCCTGCATGCATGACTGACAGTAATGCTGTGCACACAAAGCTAGGTGTGAAATAATTTCCCTCAGGGTTCTGAAGGTGCTGCACAGGGGGGCACTGATGAGAAATCTCTCTCCTTGGGAGTATGAAGAATCACGAGGATAAAACCTTTCTCCGACCTGGTAAGTCCTTTCGAGCTGAAGACAGCCTAAGGAATGTCCCATTACATGTTGGACAATTCTAGTCCATTTCCTCTGTTGCTAGAACCCCTGAGAGGCAGATGTTGGATCTGCCAGATTGTTTATTATTTTTTCCTGAATAGTCTGACCAGTTCTAAAACCATAGTTTTACATCTGAGAGCTCTGTCTCGGCCTCTGCCCTGGAGTTCCATTTCCTCTGGCCACAGCAAGTCCAGCGTCAGTGCAGCTGCTTCGTGGTGTCTCATGTGACAGATGACACTGCAGTCTTACTCAAAGTCCCTGCCGTTCACCTCTGCTGGAGTAGGAGCCCTTGCTCTGAGAACGGGGCAGCGCAGGGCGGGCTGCTGGCCAGAGACTTCAGCAACCCCCCTGGTTTTCCTTTCTGTCTCCCCTGAGCTCCTGGGCTAGAGCTTCTTCCACACTTGGCTGGGAAGGCTGTCTCTCCCTCCAGTTCTGTGTCATCAGCCAGGGTACTCCCAGCTTCCAGAAGTTGGCTGAACTACCGGCTTTGACCCCTGCTTGTTATTAAGCGTCAGAATGTGTTCCTTTATTCCTTGATCAGTTGACCATCTTGACCTGGGGAACTGGAGGTCTGTGGTTGTCAGTCTGCTTTTAGGGGACAGCTGGTATTCCTGCTGTCACCCATTCCCTTACACTAGTTCCTGGTGAGCTGAAGAGGCCAGCTGTTCCTTCTGAGTGTAGACCTAGGATGTCACAATAAGTAGGGCCTAGAATACAACTTTCAGGTTGACTTAAACCAATTGGGGAACTGAGAGCACTGGTCTTAACTGGTGATTCTACGATCTACTTACCATTACCTCATCAAGTAAAGATGTTCTCAGAATAAAGACCGTTCCTTTTTTTTCTCATTTTGCTATGAACCTGCCAAAATTTTGTTTTAGACTGGTACAGGTAACTAATGACTTAAAACTCTAATAATAATCTCCCAAGGTTATGTATTTTATCAGTGTTTTTATCAGTAGCTTAAGATACGGAACTGTATATGTAGAATTTTTTCACAATTTAGCAGTTCGACATGGTCAGTCTTGGCTGCAGTGTCCATTTTATAGTGCCCATGTTCCTATGCATCCACCAGCTCTAGGAGTCTGATGCTCTGCAGGACAGAGGTCTCCCAGGAAGGCCCAAAAGTGAGAGCCGGGCTTACTGTGTCACTGTAGCTCCTATCCTATTTTATACCTGTGCCGTGCATCTAACACTTGGCTAACTGGAACAGAGCCCCAAATCTTCACCAATGATTGACCAGACCGATCTTTTCCCCTTAGCAAGTCCTCATTCTCAGAACAAAAAAACATGGGGAAACTATCTGCTGTTTTTGAATTTGATTAAAATTTGAGAATATGAATTACAGCTATAAACATTTTCTATGTATTTAAAACTAAGGTATCCATAGGAAGAAGGCAAAACCACTCTTAAATTTAAAGTATGATTATTTAAAATTTAAAAGTCACTCACCGGAAGAACCAGGCCTCGCAGTGTGATTTCCCCAGTCATGGCCACATCGGAGCGGACCAGCCGCCCACTGAAAAGCGAGGCGAGGCAGGTTACTATGGTAACTCCTGCAGACGGTCCATCTTTTGTGACAGCTCCAGCTGGAAAGTGCAGATGAATGTCTGTGTTGTCGAGAAGATCGAAACTTCCAGAAGCTTTACAAAGGAAAAAAGGACTTTAATGGAGAAAAATTAAACCTGTTTTCTTTTTCTCCTAAAAAAGAAAATCAAGGATATAACCAAAAGAATGAATGTTTTGGGTAAAAGACTCCTTCAAAATATTAGTGGTGAGTACAACCCGAGTGGGGGTCTGGGAGAATAGGTTCGTTCTGTTCCAAGTGGGATTAAAAACGAAACACAGCCTTGGACTGAGTTTCTGGGTCAGGCACTTGCCAGTAGGCTCTGAAATGGGAACTAGGATTTCCACGGGGCCCCCAAATCAAAGGCCTGTACTTGGGAAGGTTAGGTTGGTCCTAACGCTCGCCTCCGCCTCCGCCTCACCATTGGTCAGGTGGTATTTCTTCGCATTGCTGCGCAGCCAGCTGATAGCCAGGTGGGCGGACTCCTTCATGACGTCCCCCAGCTGGCCCGTCAGGGTTAGCTGGCCCTCGCCATCCATCCGACTGGCCTCCACGAACATGATCTCGCCGCCTAAGGGAGTCCACGCCAGGCCTATGGCCACTCCCGGCTGGCTCAGGCGCTCGGACACCTGCAGAGAATGATGACAACAGCTAGTCAACAAGAGCTGTTTGTTTTCAGGCCGACTGACCCGCCCCTCCAGTGTCTACTACCCCCGGGACTTGGAGTCACACTTGCACTTACTGTGTGGCTTCCTGCCAGGACACAAGATGGACTGACTTCCTCTGTGGCATTTCTCAGAAGCCACTTTACCTTAAAATATCTGAGTGATGTAGATTCCGAGGAGCACATCTACTTACACATCTAATCTCCCAGGAGCAAACCCACTGTCTTAGCTATTTGACTATTCCTAGTAGGTTGCGTGTCTATAAACACTCCCGATCCTAACTTCATGTGGTCACCATGAATTTGCTTCAGAGAGTACAAACCCTCTTTTTAAAAAAAATATGTCTTTATTGATTTCAGAGAGAGGAAAGGAGAGGGAGAGAGAGAGAGAGAAACATCAATGATGAGAGAGTCATTGACCGGCTGCCTCCTGCACACCCCCTACTGGGGATCGAGCCCGCAACCCGGGCACGTGCCCCGACCAGGGATTAATCTGAGATCTCCTGGATCTTAGGTCGATGCTCAACCCGAGCCATGCCGGGCCGAGCACGAACCCTCTTTTTAACCCGCACTGAGGAAGCGTGAGCTCCAGGTGCCGAGGGACAGCAGACATCAAACCCCCGTCTCACTGCTCTGCTCCTTCTCTTCGCTCTGGTGCTGCTGCCGACACTAAAGTCCACTGCCCAAGGCCCAAGGCCCGAGGCCCCTCCCCGGGCGCTCGGAGCCACTGCTGCCTCACTGCCACTGAAACAGCATGCGCTCCTCTGAGATCACGGGCCCAGCTGATGAGCCACATCCCAGTTATGAAAACAGACCGACAGTGAAGAACCAGTCCTGCTGACTTGCCAGCACCTCTGGGCCTTGACATTTCCTACCCTGCAGGAGTTACCCACATCAGGCTCTGAGCACACGGTCCACCCGCATGTATCTGAGAACGTGGCTGCACCACAGGCTCTCTCGCAGGAGCAGCTGCAGCCTGGGCTCTGGTCAAGGGCTGGGGAGTTGATCCTCACTCCTTTCCCAAGGGGCTGGGGTGGTAAAACATTTTCAGAAATCAGGGTGGCAGCATGGAAGCTACTGGGCTCCATCACTCAGGAGAGGACAGCAGGGTAAACTGGGGGGTGTCCACAAACAATGAGAACGCTCACCTCCATCTCGTACATTGGGGGCCCCAGGATGTCCTTCAGGGCGTGGAAATCTATCAGAATCGGCATCTCGGGTGGGAGGGCCAGGTCCGCGGTGTCACTGATGGACTCAGGTTTTGTGTCTTCTAAGACATGCTCTCTGCAACCTAAGAGAAAACTGAATTTAGAAATTCCCGGGTCGGCAGGTTTGAGAATTCAGTTGCAGTGACTATCAGACAAGCACAGAGGATGTCCGAAGTTCAGCCCTTTATGCATCTACGAAGGCACAAAAATTCACCTGTGTATCTGCAGCTCAGGCGGCAGGGAGAGTCAGGAGCCCCGAGGGTGGCGTCTGGTGTACTCAGTGCCCTGTGTGTGTCGTCTGTCTCCCCCACTGGAGTGTGTGCTCTGGGAGGGCAGGAACCTTGCCTGTCGTCTTCTTAAACATTATATTCTTAAGCCAAGAACAATGCCTGACACTGTTCAACTCATGGCCTTCGAAGGTCAAATGCAACAGATAACCTGTACAATTCTCAACAGACCCCAAACCTTTCAACGCCCTCTTCAGAGGCATCCCATCAGGTGTCCCATGTCCTGACAGGAATGTGAACTTGAAAACGACGGAACCCATACAAGCGATGCTTCTACTGTAAACACAGCTCAACTCCAAGATGACCATTTTCCAATAAAACTAACATAACTGGCAGGGCGGGGTTGGAGAGCACGAAGCCTTGTGCTAGCCCAGCTCTTTGCTGTCCTGCGCGGCGTTGAGACACAGCCGTCCCCTTTGCTACAGACACCCGTCCTCCGGGAAGCAGTTACCGCGTACGTCAATACCCTGTGCACCTACACTGTGTATCTAAGTAGCTTTAGTTTTGCTATGATTCTCCCACTGGTATCTTGTGAAGTTAAAAGAGCTGTTTTTCACTAACTTCTTTCCTTCCAAAATTGATTATTACGTGTAATAGCATTAGACCCTAATCTAGACTCCAGTGGTAACTGGAGACCCCGCAGTGTCCCTAAATGCTGCTGCGCACTGAGCCGCGGTGTGACCCCAGGATGCGGGTCTCTCCTGCCGGGCTCCTCAGGCAGGCCTGAGCCATGAGTGATGGGGAGACAGAGGGGTCGCAGGCAGACTCCCTGCCGCCTGCCGGCAGTGGGACCATGTACAGAGCATCGCCCCGCTGCCCACTGCAGTTCTCGTGTGAGAGCCGTCTTGTCACCTGATCCTTCCAAGTTTGGCTCAGGCAGATTCTAGAAGGTCTGTGCTGATCTTTCCAACTCTTACAGCACTTGTCTGGTGATGACTGGTTACTCGGTAGCCTGTGGACACGGGAGATTTTGTTTGCCGCCCACCTGGGATGCAGGGTGGTGAGGCCCTCAAACGCCACTTTAGCTACATGTGATCAGGGCAGAAGCAGATGCCACAGCCTCATTAGCAATCATGCCCGGAGAGAGGCCCGCCCGCCTGAGGTCACTGCCCAATAGTCTGGGGTCTGGAACTTGGACCCACACGTGCAGGGAAGGGACCCTGGGCTTCCTCAGCTTGCGGTGCTTTGTGCCCAGCTTTTCTGAGACCTAATTACTGCTGCCAGCAGGGATCCCACTGTCCCCAATGTCCCAGAGGAAGTGAGGCACATTATGTAACCAGCGCTTCAGGACACCGAGCTCTTTCCAGGGGGAGTGGTGAATCCAGAGCTCAGAGCTGAGGGGTGAGCAGGAGAGGGTTCCTCCTGCACCCCGACCTTATCGTATAAAAGATGACGATTTACTCCAGGCTTCAGGAAAAATTCGGCAGACTCAGAACTCACCTGTGCTTCAAACTGCTCCATCGTCAGAACACAAGCCTGGAGGGCTTAAGCTTAGGCCAAGGAAACGGGCCCTGGTCTATAGAGACAGCCCAGAGCGGGGTTGAAGAGCTGCCACTGGGCCTAAGGACAGCAAGAGCAAGGAAATGCTAGCCTCTCACAGACACGCACTTGGATTCCTCACGAAAACGATCGACAGCAAGTGAGCTCACAGGGCCCAGGCTGCAGCTGCACCTGAGCCCCGCACAAGCAGTCGGCTGGCATGTCTCAGTGGCAGCAGCGCCAGCGCCATGTGTCTCCCTGTGGGGGAGGGAGCAGCACCGAGAGGACGGAGGCAGAGGCCCCAGGAGTTGCTGCTGCCCAGACTGACAGGCAAGCAGGACAGACTCTCAGGCCAGGCAAACAGAACTGCAAGAAAAGTCCACCTCCCAACACGGCATGGACCCTGTCCCCAAAATCCTCCCACGGAGTTGTGACACTGTCTCCTGCTAGGTCCTTCTCGGGCTAAAGCAGTGGTTCTTGAGTGGTGAGTCGTCACATGAAAAAGTGATTATTTCACCGAGAAGCAAAGAAGTTTAATTAAAAGCAGGATACCATTTCTGGATACCAAAATAAAGTAACCAGTAAACAAGTTTAAGAAATAACAACAAGCAAAGTGAAAGAAAGTGGAGAGATCTTTGCAAACATGGTTGCTTGTGAAAATAAAAATTGGTTCACCCTTTCAGGAAAGCACCTGCCAATATTTAGAGTAATATTTAATACAGGCTTCTAAGACTGACATGTCTTCCTTTCATTAGAAGAAAACAAATGCTCTAGACACCCCGATTCCAGGCCGGGCCCCGCAGCCAGGGCTCGACCACGATTTCGCTGCCGCTGGGCCCGCAGGCGGTAACAGGGAAGGAAGCGGCCGGCTCGAGGCCGCACCCCACGCAACAATGGACGTCACTATTATATTTCCAATAGTAACATTCTCTTCACGGATAATTTTCAGGCATGTTCTTAAAAGTGCTAAGTGATATTAAATAGAGGCTGAAAAGAAAGGCTGTGAGGAGCCCAAGCTGCTCAGCCCCCTCCACTCCCCTGCCCTTGCTGGGAAGAAAGGGGGCTGCGGGTGGAGAGCATGCCCGCTGGCTGAGTGGCCCTGAGCTCAGACAGCTGCGGGCTCCGCCTCCCGCGCCCTCCTGCTGAGTCCACCGGGGCTGAAGAGCTGGGGGGCAGGTGGGCGAGCGCCCGCAGAACCTGCAGTGCCCTTGGCCTGCGCAGGGCACGTGTGGACGGCCCCTGGGTGCACTCCCCACGGCTCAGCCACCGGGAGGGATGTGCCACAACTACCGCCTCAGAGGAAGGGCGAGGCTTTCCCAGAGCTGCTGCGCCAGGACACGGTCCCCTGTCCTTCCCACCCTTTCCTCTGCCAGAGAGGGACTGGGGTGAGAGCAAGCCCAGAGCAGAGTCCCTGTGGGAAGCAGGGAGAGGGAAATACATTAAGAGGGAGCTAAGGAGGAAGGATAGAAGAGTGTAACATCTCAGGAAACCCCAGGAGCTTTCCGTTACAAAATAAAGTTTCTAGCCTTTCGAATAAATCTTGCAACAAATGGGTCTCTTGGCAGGTGACCCAACCAGTGGAGTAGGTGAGTCCGATCTATCCTGTTTCCCTTCTGTTGCCTGTGCTGTTGGTGTCACATCCACGGGGTAACTGCCAAGTCCAATGTCCTGAGGATTCCCCAATGTTTTCCTCTAAGAGTTTTATCATTTAGCTCCTAAGTTTCGGTCACTGATCAATTTTCAGTTACTTTTCGTCTATAGTCTGAAGGAGGGTCCGCCTGTTCTTTGGCATGTGCATGTCTCCTTTCCAGGTGCCCTCCCCACTGACTGGCCTTGGCGTCCTCGCTAGAAGTCCAGGGACCACAGAGGCGAGCGTTATTCCTCTGCTCTCCCCTCGACGCCATCGTCTACACGTCTGTCCTTACGCCTGTCCCGCACTATCTTAATCACTGTAGCTTCGGGGAAAGTTCAAAGCCAGGAGGTGTGATTCTTCGTTTGTTCTTTTTCAAGCCTGTTTTGGCTACTTGGGAGCCACTCGGATTCCATGTGCACTTGAAGACTGGCTTCTCCACTTCCCTGGCAAAGGCCCGTGGAGTCTGGAAGAGCTTGCCCTGTGTCTGCAGGTCTCGGCAACGCTGGGCCTCCCTGTCCGGGGAAACGTCCTTCCAGCCGCGCTTAGTAGTGTTCAGCACACGTGTCTTTCACCTGCCCGGTGGGATTCGCTCTTAAGTGCTTAACTCTCTTACATGCTGCTGTAAGGAGACTTGCTCTCTGAACTTCGTCGGCCGTTCATTTCCCTACTGCTGTTCAGCGTCCACGCCCTGGTCTGAAAGGGCAGGCCCAGTACCTACCCCACCGAGGGCTGCGACAGGGATGGCGGGGCGAGGATCTACAGGAGCAAAAAGGGCCACTGAGTGCAGACCTGGGGCCCATCTGCCTCAGCTAGAATTTTGACTGACATTAACTAGCTGTGAACCTTGGGGACATTATTTAATCTTCTGTGCCTTAGTTTTCTCATCTGTAAAATAGACCTAAAAACAACACCTATCTCATAGGGCCATGAAAGGATTAAATGAGTAAATACATTTAAAATAGAGTCCAGCATATGGCAGGAACCTTATAAATGATCATCACCCTTCCCGCCTGAGTTACCATGACAGCCTGCTCGTTTGCTTTCTCTCCCCTGCGATCCTACTGCCCATTTTACTCACTACCTAGAAATGAGTCTAAGTCACTGCTGTAATTATATCCTTTCTAGACTTAAATATCTTTACTACTTTTCATCACAAATTAAGCAAGTTCCTAACTTCTAAGAGTTGCACTCGAGAGCTACAGCAACAGTGTTAACTTACGTTTCTTTTTTTTAATCCTCACATGAAGAAATGTTTTTACTGATTTTAGGGAGAGAGGAAGGGAGAGAAACACTGATATGAGAGAGAAACATCGATCAGTTGCCTCCTGTACGTGTCCCAACCAGGGATCAAACTCGTAACCCAGGTACGTGCCCTGACCGGGAATCAAACATGCAGCCTTTTGGTTCATGGAACGACGTTCCAACCAACCGAGTCACCTGGCCAGTGCCCAACTTGGGTTTCTAGTTGTGCCTCCCACTCCTCTGGAGTGCCTTTAAAGCTGAAGGAGTCACCACTACCCAGACTAGCATTTATGGGGCACAATCTTGGGTAAGAAACTGGGCCCCAGATTCCTCCTCTGTAAAATCAAAGTCAGACTAGATGACTCTAATCTTTCCATCCCATTTCATCTAGTGCCTTATACAGAACTGTCGTCTCCCAAGTTAAACCGAATTTGGGCTATTTTATTTGTAAATCTCAATAACATCTGTGGACAAATGACAAATCACCAAAATACTTAATCATAACTTGGATTTGCCAAAAAATTATTCAGTTTTTAACAATGCTGACTTTGGCAAGGAAACAACATTTTTCGTCAGTGAACATTAATTATGTTACAAAATTATTACTAAATGATTAAAAATTTTCTTGAAAGTTGCACCTGATCCCACTGGGCCCCTGCTGTTTGTGTGCTGGGCATAGGAGGAATGTGACTAGGTGCACTAGCAGCTCCTTGCAGAGAGGCTGTGTGTGAACCAGTGAGAACACTGCCCACATCTCCACTCTCCAGCACACAAGTATGTGTACACAGATCCAGACCTGTTAGGCCCGAAGAGAAAGACAGGAATGGCTGCAGTTACAAAAACCACTCAGGTTTGTTTTTTTCCCCCTAAACTGAGTCTACTGTAAAAAGTGAGCTGAGGTGCTGAGATTATTAGTGGCTTTATTTCTTACAAGACAGTAGAAGTATGTGCCTCAGAGCGAAACTGACCATGGATACAATGTATCTGAGAGCCTCCTCTTGGGAAGGCAGAAAGAGAAACACAAAGTATCTACCAAACAAATCAGAAAAACCTCAATGTTTCCAACTGTATAATTTGTGCTGTCAGTTTCAGGTTAATCTTTTCCTGAAGTCCACCCTCCGGCCAGAAAAAGTGTGCTAACTGCAGGGGAGACTCAAGTTACTGACCAGGGCCCAGGCTTCTGTGCCGCCTACTGTCAATCTCCTTTTAAAGGAGCTAGCTGCAATGGAGGAATCTGTGGATCAAATGCCCAGAAAAACCTTCATACTAGCAGGAAAACTTTTGAGTCCCTTCTGCCAATATTTTCTCCGTTATTTTGGGGATGATAAATCACCTTCACATTACCAAATATAATTTCAAGTTTACCTACTAAGCGTTTCTACTATATAGTAACTATTGAGATAGAAATGGACATTATGATTGTGAACCATTTCTTGGTTTTAGTAATAGCTGCCTACTCATGAAAATAAAGAACATCAAAAAAGAGCACCTGGAAAACATGTTTTCCGTGTAATTATCCATTCAAATTAATTTTGAGATGTAAGCAAATGATCATTTTGCCTCAATTTACTAAAAACAATGTCAAAAACCTACAATATCTATAATAAATGAAGCTTTCAGTGATCAATCCAGTAACTCCACAGCACTTTAATTATCCCACATGTAAAAATTATTTGTTTATATATCTCCCTTCCCCAATGGACTGCACACTTGTTTGTTCCCTTCCATCTGCTTCCCAGAATCCAGTCTAGACCCTGGCATATCATAAGTACTCAGTAAACGCTAGCTGACTCACTGACTCAATGAATCAATATTATATAAGGGTCCAAAATGTAGGATCTTAAGTGTACCACACAAGGGAGCGCTCACCTGCCTCCCAGGGGTTTTTTGCATTAATAAATCTCATTTTCTGTATTAGAGATTCAGAAAATAGTCATGGGGAATTATTTTGATTAGCAGTTAAAATGCAGAGACATTTGTAATATAAAAAGTATTGTTTTAATACCTAACAACTTAAAAGGCTGGCTTTGCTAATGTATGACAATGACATCCAAAGTCTCCCCGTCGGACTCATTAAGTGGAACTGACATGTCGGCTGGGTTTTGCCTTCACTGCAGTGCAGCTTCCTCTGGTCTACGTGGGTGAATCACTCACGCCAGGCAGCACCGACGAGGGAACAGCTGGTGAGCGTACACGTCAGGAGAAGTACTCGCCGCGCCTTCATGACGTGGGCAGTGTACACCAATGTGGTGTTTTCATCTCTACCTTGGACACCACTTGATTTTAGATGTTTGGAGACAACATGATGCCTAATTTCCTACAAACGCAGGGGATCTAGTGCAGAAAGTCTCCCCTGTGGATCTGTTTCATAACCTTGGTTTGCTCTAACAGCACTGTACAGACCCTGAGGCTTCAGAGCCGGCAGGCCAGGTGCCTCGGAACTGAAACGCTCTCTGATGTCCACATTTCTCAGCTGTTAACCTGAGTTCCTCTGACTCTCAGAAAATTTTATTTATCCTGAGCTACTAATGCAATCAAAGGGAAGATAAGCACGAACAGATGAAGCAAGACTTTAAGTGCCGAAAAGGCAAAACTTCCAAGCCCTATCTGTGCAACCTGGGTCTTTAGTAACAAATGAGCTCACGTTTGGGGGACAGGCGTTCACCAGCACTGACCTCAATGCTGGCTTAGAAAAGTTCTCTATGGTCAAGTCTCACATGGTGATGATGGCCTTTTAAATTAGTACATTTTATGGGAATAAACAGACATTTTCAAAGTGATGCTGCTTAAAGATTAGGAATATGTAGCCAAGTTAAATCCAGCCCCCGTCACACTGCTGACGCTGTGACTTGTCACAGTGCATCCAGGACCTCTCACCACCAGACATAGGCCTCTCTTCTGAAACTAACCCTGGCCTCTGGGGATGACGGACGACAGGCCGGAGTCAATGCTGAGCCCACGCATCTGGCCTGCGGTTCTGGGTGCAGAGAAGCACACAAATTACTCTCTGCTTTGTTCTAACTCCAGCCAAAAAGGAAGAGAAGGGATTTAGTGTAAAATGTTTGAGGACTTTTATCTGTAACTGGAACCAAGTAACAGAAAATTACCACTTATCCTTGCTTAACTAAAAACAGCCAACACAGCTTTTATGTCCAAAAACAAAACAAACAAACGCACCAACAAATCCACATTAAAAGCTGACAAATAAAGGTTATTTCAATTGTTGCTAAAGACTCATTCATTTGCTGTCAGTCTTACTACACTTTTCTCCTCCAAGGGCCCAACTGCTATTCTTTTTTTTTTGGTTAAATATATCTTTATTGATTTCAGAGAGAGGAAAGGAGAGGGAGAGAGAGAGAGACAGAAACATCAATGATGAGAGAGTCATTGATCAAGCCCGCAACTGGGCATGTGCCCCGACCGGGAATCGAACCCCGATTACCTGGATCCTAGGTCGATGCTCAACCGTTGAGCCATGCCTGGCCAGGCATCCAACTGCTATTCTTAATTGTTTTGCAGCACAGAAATTTCCACCTTATTAACAACTCAAACTATAGGTTTTCTTTAGAACTCCCACTATTTCAACTCTTGGAAATGGGGGTTGTAGTAATAGAAATGAAATGTATAAAAACCTTCTTTAAAATATGGAAAAAGAAAAATCTGTGAGAGCCAGCCTTCGAGATGGTCCCAACAAGCCTGCCCTGTGGTGTTCATGCCCTGTGCAGTGCCACCTCTCGTAGTGCCAGGGCTCGCCGTTGTGGCAGTCAGGATGCACAGGAGAGCTGGGTATAGAAGAGCAGCTTTGTCTCGGGCTCTGTCTCCCATTCACAGTGACAGTCTCTGGGGAAGCCCGCGGCCAGGCTGTGAGCCTGGGGAGAGGCCTGTGTGGTGTGGCACTGAAGGTCTGGCCAGCAGTCAGCAAGGAACTGGTCTGCTCACAGTGAGCCTGGAAGCAGGTTCCAAGCTGACCCTCTGCTGGCCGATGGCTGGACTGGAACCTCGTGAGAGTCTAGAGCAGAACTGCCCGGCTGAGCTGCTCCTCGGCCCCTGCCCCACAGACTTGAGGTGGTAACTGCTTGTTAAATGCTTTCATCCACTAAGTGTTGGGTGCTTTGTTACACAGCACAGGGAACTAATGTAAAATCCAAATGATGAAGACAGACCTGCAACAAATACGAGATGTTCCAAGACAAAAGCATTCAGCAGAAGGGGACACAGCTTCGAGCTTACTCCCTCAAAACATCATGGGAAGTGTTTTCTATTAATCTAAGAGATGCACTCAGGACAGCAGACCGGAGGAGAGCCAAAGCACCAGTGCTGCAGGAGCAGCTTCCTGTTTTGGTTACTAAGGGGCCACACTTAAAATAGCCACCACATCACAAGCTCAGGGCTTGAGAAGTGACGGCAGGAAGCCACAACAAAGAACCCAAAAGCAGCTACCGCGGACGAGGCCTCCCAGGCACTGGACCTGAGAGAGGTAAGGAGAGGACTAGCCGGGAAAACAAACAGTAAAGTGAGAACCGCACAACCTTGAGCAAGGAGCAGGCCCGCATGGCGAGTCCACGGCTCTCCTGTGTGCCCAACTCCGAGGCACAGGCGGACTTGCTGAAGTGGCAGGACCCTCCCTCACCCAGCAAAGTCCTGCCCACAGCAAGAGTGTGGTGGGCTGCAGAGTCAAGTCAGTGGTGTAAACTGCGGGCTTTGTATTTGGATAAATTTTAACTATACAGTTGTGTCAGGCTGGTTTCACAGCCCCACACAAAGCAAATACGTCAGAGAAATGACATGTGTCCAAGTGCAACTTGGTCGAACTGAGATTCGGAATGAACTACAGAAATCGTCATGGAGTTAGACTTGTGGCAGCAGGGGCCCCAGGGATCTGTCACTGGGACAGGCATGTCTTCACGGCCTCAAATCCTACTGCTCAGGACTCACAGCTCCCATCACGCAGCCCTCTCCTTGGACAGCTGCTCTTTTTTCAGGTGGGAACAGCCATGCTCACAAACATCTGTGGCCAGTCCCACAGGCCTCGCAGTGGCTGCAGGGATGCTGTGAAGGAGCGGATGAGTCAAACCACAGTCAGACTGGACAGCCGCTGAGAATCCCACTCATCTGAGGCTTCAGGGTGTTCAATTAGGTGCTGAGTGGGGACCCAAAGGCACAAAACCAAGGCTCTGTAGGCTGGCAGTTTCTCCATAGCTTTTTTCTGTCTACTTCATCTATTACCACCATGTCCACATTTTCCTGGAGTTCCTAGCTAGTGCATTAGGGAACAAATGAAATAAAAGGTATAATGTCAGAAAGGAAAAAGTAAAAACTATTTGCATTTGTATTGGTTGATGGTGTACACAGAAAATCCAAAAGAATCGACAGAATTAAAAGTTTGCTGGATACAGGTCAATATAGATTCCCATATACTCGCAACAAAAATAATTAGAAAATAAATAATTAAAAATGTCACTTATGATGATACACTCACACAAAGATCAAATAACCAGGAATGTATCTAAAGAAAAATGTGCAAAAGCTCACCACCAAAAACTATCAAAACACTAGAAACATTTGCTAATACTTAAATAAATGAAGCTAGTCATTAATCAAAAGACCTGAAAAACTGTCAGCTCTCCCCAAAACGATGTACAGATTCACTGCAGTCACAATCAAAACATCCTGAAGTTTGATTTCTTGACTGGTAGAAATTGACAAGCTGACTATAAAACTTCTCTGCACATCTGAAGCACCTACAACGGCTTGGGAGTCCTGAAGAACACGCCCGAGGGCTGACACCGCCCCCTGTGACCAAGACCACCTGAGCCAGTCATTCCTGGAACCATGCACGAGGCTGCCACGGGACTCCCTGGGACTCCCCCCATGAGGCTACCACGGGACTCCCCCCACGAGGCTGCCACGGGACTCCCCCACACGAGGCTGCCATGGGATTCCCCCCACGAGGCTGCCACGGGACCTCCCCCCCGAGGCTGCCACAGGACTTCACCCCCCAGGTGCCTGCACTCGCTGTGAGTTAACTCATGGTCCCGAGTGTTGGTCTGAGACCCACAACAAGCCCACTTCTCAGTGCTGCTTCACGTGATATAAAAAGCTTACTTACAATGACATCTAATACCCTCATGAATAGTTGTTAAATTTGTGTTGATTTTCTCTTCTTTTCCTGACCAAATTTTCAGGTGACTTCTATGAGAACAATAAGAACTAACATTTTGACAGTCACTGAGTTTAATGTAGCTTCGCTCATAAATACTATTCTTTTTAAAACATAACTGAGATGCCACGTGTTCTGAGAAACCTCACAAGGGCTGATGACAGTACAACTCCTCTGTGAGGACATTTTTCCAGGGAAGAATCTTACTGGGTGTTAGTGGACACACATGGCGCCTGAGCACTGGGACAAGGGGACGTGGCCTGACTGACAGAGAGGGCTGCGCCCAGGCGTGCAGCGCGGAAGAGGCAGAACATCTGTCCCGGCCAAGGGCAGGCAAAGAGCAGAACAAAACTCAGCCACACACTTCTCTCTCAACCCGACCAATACTGCAGAAGGAAGAGAGCAGTGCAGACTCCACTGACAACATACAGGAAACAGCGGCGCTGCTTAGGAAGGAACCCCCATACCTACAGCACGTGACCCGAACCCGAAGTGCTCATCCCCCAACACACCCCAACTATTACCCTCCCACCAGCCCACCTGCCTTTTAAACCCTGCTGTTATGTGTTCTGTTTAGTGGACAGTTCAGGCCCCACAAACACAAAGACAAACTGTTCCCACAGACCAGTGCTGCTGGGCCTCCTCCAGAAAGCTTGTTTGATACACTGGAGGTTCCTGCCTGCTCTGAAGCTTGTGGCCTGAAATTCCTTTTTCCTGGCAGCCACTCTAAGTCCAGCAATATTTTCAACATTAAAAATAACTCCCTCACTGCATTACTTGAAATTTCTACAACTGCTTTATTTTATACTCTAATTTTAAATAATCCATTTCCTGAAGAGAAACTTTCAGTTACTAAGCTAGCTCCATCTGAACTTTGTGGCATGAAACGCTGATATGGACTTTTTTGTAGAAATTCTTCATTTGGCCTGGCTGAGGTCAAGAACACCAAATTCAGGACACCGTGTAATTATCTTGCTAAAACCCAGAGGGAGCAGAGTCATTTACAGTAACTCAAGGGTATCTTACAGCATTAAAACTGCTTAGAGGCCACGAGCTTCTAATAAAAACTACAACCAATATGATCCTCAAGAGACAAGTATTTATCCTAATTACTAATTCATCTGGATGTCCTGGGTAAAGTCATAAGAACTCAAATCTAATTTACTTAACTATGCTATCATTTAGGATTCTTCTGTGAATCATGGATTTAAAAAAATGACCATATAAATGTTACTATGAAACACTGTATGTCCTCACACAGCTCACAGGTGGCTGAACAAGTTCTTGAATGTTCCTGGGTTACCTTTAAATAGCTGCAGTGACACAGACACTGTAGAACTACGCTGATGGGGATGGATGCACCATGAACTATGAACAGTCTCCCGTGACAGCACATCCTTCTGAATGTTTATTATCAAAAACACACCATCTAAATCCTGAAAACAATTTTCAAAATGTGTTAACTAGATAAACTCATTTCATACTCTGCCTTTCTATTATCTCACAGACAAGAGCGGAAAGACCACTCACACAGGGTGCTTTCAAAACATTGATTTTTTTAAAAAAAAGTATCTCTATTGATTTCAGAGAGAGGAAAGGAGATGTGGAGAGAGAGACAGAAACATCAATGACGAGAGAGTCATTGATGGAGCCCGCAACCCGGGCATGTGCCCTGACTGGGAATCGAACCCCGATCGCCTGGATCCCAGGTCAACGCTCAACTGCTGAGCCACACCCGGCTGGGCAAAACATTGATTTTTTAAATGGTGGTCTGAACATGTGTTTATCTTTAAATTTCCTCTCTAAATCCTATTAAAATGACAAGAAATTTAATGAAGGGGAAAACCTCCAAGAACACAAAGAATAAGAAAGAAGACCACAGGTCGCGCAGCAGAGCTGCCTCTTGCTGGGCATGTTGCATGTCGCGTGATGGGTTAATCCTTGGAACCAGAAAGCCTCATATACAAGTATAGGCACCTGATTTTTTAAAAAGTCACTTTGGAGCAAAAAGGGTAGGTAATTATTATTAGTAGTAAATCAATCAAAATTATACTTTTTTTTTGTCAGACTGGCAAAAAATGTATTTTTGGTGTGCTGCAGAATTTTAGTAATTAGTTTATGTGCCATGAGATGAAAATGGTTGAAAACTGCTGCCTTAGCCCGGCCGGGCGTGGCTCAGCGGTTAAGCATCGACCTAGGATCCAGGCGGTCAGGGTTCGATTCCCGGTCAGGGCACATGCCCGGGTTGCGGGCTGCAGCTGATCAATGACTCTCTCATCATTGATGTTTCTCTCTCTCTCTCCCTCTCCTTTCCTCTCTCTGAAATCAATAAAGATATGTTTAAAAATAAAAAAGAAGAAAATTGCTGCCTTAAAGCATTAACACTGAGGGATTCCAGCTATACCCTGTGCTCTCTGTAGAGAGCCTTCTGGACGCAATCCCTCCTGGGCCAGCTCTTCCCCGGGCGCGCTGACCAGGACCAGGGTGCCAGTGCTCAGGACTGCCCAGCCGCCCTCACCTGCCGTCTGCCTCTGACGCCTCCCCCGCCCGAGAGCCCTGCTCAGGGTCAGACCTTCTGCCTCCTCAGAACGGTCCAGCTTGGCTTCTCTGTGCTGTCCTTCCGCGACCTTCACGGCAACTGCTCGGCAAATGGCCCCCAACTTCCTGTCCAGAGAGCGCACGCCCGCCTCACGGGTGTACCTGCCATCAAAGAACAACCTTTTAGTGTGGGCTGAACACCACCTGTGGAAACAGGCAGAAGTACCATGATTAGCATTTACCCTCAATGTGTAAACAGTGTGCATTTAAAAGTTCATTATGTTTTCTTGAGCACTAAGTCTCTAATATTAGAAGTTCTTTATAAAAGTACTGTCATTTCTGAAAGATGCAGATGTATTTGCAGCTATAGCTCGTCCCTCTATACAGTCTCTTGAACTATTACCCTAGACTTACAAATGAATTCTTGGTTCTTCAAAGTGAAGTTGGCAGCACACAAGACATCATTTTCTCTTTGAGAATGTGTAAGTGCTTTCTTAAACAAAATTAGTCAACTTAAGAAAATTGTAGATAGATTTATTATACTTCAAATACTGCTGAAAAATTCAAAACACAGGACTTTTTCCCCACGAAAGCAAAAAATAACCTGAGACCGAGATCTAGTTTGTGCTGGCAACCGAGCGAGCCACCTCTAGGGTGTGTTTCCACTGCAGAGACTGCAACGGGGGGCCGCTGAGTGACACAAACGCCTGACTTTGTGTAAAAGACACTACATGTGCTTAAGCAGAGCTGTCTTACAAAACCTCTACGATCCACTCAAATCTATAAGCCATTACGCAGTACAGCCATTTCTGGCCACGCAGCTTTGGAAGGGTGTGAGTGGGCGGGATGAGGTACAGAATGCAGTTTTATGTGAAAAACTGGATTTGACTGGCAGTCAGACATATATTGGAGACTGTAGGGAAGCAGACTTTTAAGGTTCTGGAAAAAGACAAATTAAAGCTCTTGGAAAAACGCTCTAAAAGTAAAACTCATTCCCATCAAAAGGATAGGAGGCTGTGAAGATAAAGACCACAGTACACAACCGCACATAACCCCAGTAAGGAGGGAAACAGGGCGGCATCTTAAAAATCAATCAGCCCTGGCTGGCGTGGCTTCGTGGTCAGAGCGTTGGCCCACTCACCGGAGGGTCTTGGGTTCAATTCCCAGTCGAGCACGTACCTGAGGTGTAAGGTTCGATCCCCGGCCCTGGCCGGGGCGCCTTGTGCGGGAGGCAGCCAATCGATGTGTCTCTCTCCCTTCGATGTTTCTCTCCCTCTCCCCCCTTCCTTCTCTCTCTCTGAAAATCAATGGAAAAAGTATCTTAGGGTGAGGGTTAACAACAACAAAAATAAACCAACACATAAAATAAGACCAAAAACCCGCTGCAGCTTCCCAGACAAGCATCTGATCAGCTCGGACGAACCGTCTGGACGGGACAAGAAGAGGGACTGAGGAAGCTGACAGGGAGACCCACCGATGCGCAGACACGGCCGCAGGAAGTTCAGGGTGAGCTGGAGCAAGCTGACAGTCACAAAGACAACAGCGACAATGAAATACCTTTTTATAGGCATTTTGGACAATAAGGGGCTAGGAACCAATGCAGACAGTTCAAGGCGAGCAGCTGACTGCAGGAAGGAGACACCCGCCCTATTTTGCACCCCCACACCGTGAAGAGAAGCGCCTCAGTGTCCAGCAAGAACCGGCTCGTTTCCTTCGCATGATCTGGACACGAAGGTGCCAACTTTCGCAAGACATAAAACCAACATCCTTGATAATCAGTAAGATGCAAAAAATTGGTTTGCTGCAATGGTAGCTGAGACTAACAATAAAATACACACAAATTGCAAACTTCCACATTTGGGCTTAAAAAAACCCCGCCCTATGAATACAGAATGGTATAGGCCAAACAAAGCAGAAACTCGCGTGAAAAAGAACTGAAGGTGTTTGTAACTGAGTGCAACAGAGAGAACACGAAGAAGCTAAGAATCCAGAGCTACAGTCATAAACTAACACAGCCAGAGAGAGCGAGCCGGGTCCTCTCACGCCGGGAGGGCCGAGCTGCACTGTCCGGCAGCAGAAGGCAGTCTGGATGCTGAAGCCGTGAAGAGGGTCACGAGGAATGGGAAAGAGGGCAGGAACGGCCAGTCTGAACAAGAGAACATTTACGGGTTGTGAACCAGAGACAGCATTTTTTTTAATGCCAGAAGGGCTGTACAGGGAGGAGTTGTACTGAGATTCCAGGTGCTCCCATAGGGCAGAACTAGAAAATCGCACCCCCTCGCCCAGCAGGCGGCAGCGAGCCCTCTAAAGGGGAGGATCGCAGGCAGCTACTCACGCTGGGAGGAGAGCCGGCCGAGGTGACTCCTAAGCTCCCTCCTCCTCCCGAACATTATGGGTCTATGACTACGACACAGGAAAAGATGAGAACACATCCAGAGATGAAAAGCCATGTCCTGGGTCTAGTCACTCAGTAAATATCTAAAACATGCCAGAACTAGCAAATACCTGTGTTGTTTTAAACATATTAAAACTGATCAGAGAAATGCTCTAATGTCCATCACTTTTAATACCAGGTGTTTTGAGCTAACAAGTAATAGGAAAGAAATAGTTCTTCAGGCAACAACTGGGAAATACAAATAGAGATTCCTCTTCAAGCCATTGTTTCGATCCAGATAAGCTATGGATATTTTATTCCATCACTCAAATTTTACAGGTGGGAATGCCACCGGAGTCTGAGTGACTTCCTGAAAGCTGCTCAAAGGCACCAGGGGGTGATCTGAGTAAGGCTACTACTGGAGGACTTCGGCATATAAATCACATAATTCATTTCTCCTGGCATTATCCACACAGCAGATCTCAAGTTAAGGAAAGGAACTCCCAGGTCAGATTTAGTCTTCCTGTTATGTATGTAAATTTAAACAGACTTCCAAAGAAGGCTGGCTTAGATCAAACAGCAGTCTGGCCAATTCCAAGTCAGAGTCCAAAAAGAGGAGACATTTCACTTCTCCTGAACAGCAGCAGCTGCCAGGAAGGGCTGCCTGCGAGGGCCTAGCAGGCTGATGGATGGGCCAGGTGATGCAATGGTCTGCAACGCTGAACAGCCAGGAGAACTGTAAGAGGCTATTGCAGACACAAATTCTCAACAGGGTGCACTTTCCATCCAAACAAGCAGTTTGTAACTCAGACTGAGCAATAATCTGAGATAATTTATGTGCCGCTCGCCACAGGCTTGAACACTTGATGGCTAACTTGGGAAGGTACCGTCTCTATTGTTCCAGCGTTAATTCTGAAGATGAAAACTCGAAGGATTTTAAAAATCTCTCAAAAAGAAGAAAAGAAAATCTGAATAACTTAAAACTGATGTCTGAAAGCAGCATCTCACATATTAAAAGAATTCAACTTTTAAGATCTGGGCCATACAAGTTGTCTCAATATTTTCCATGTTTTTGGGTCTTAATGTACCAGATACATCCCTTATACCTTACACGGCTACTGGGGAAGAGTTGAAATTCTGGCCCGAGTCGAGTCCTTTGCTGTGAAGATACTCTCAATGCTGCCCCTCTGAATTCCTGCCTAATGCGGAGGCTCCTGCAAACCGCTAACGGTGGGAATGCTTGTTGGCCACCCGCTGGGAGTGATGGATGCAGTAAGCTGCTGTGTCAGACTCAGCATCTAGAGAAGCGGCAGCATTGTTGACTGACCTGGTGATGATGTCCAGAGTCGTGACCTGGGGGATCTGCACTTGCTGGGGAGTCAGCCCGTGCTGTTCCAGCTGCTTTGGGATCAGGTGCCTGTGGGCAATCTCTATCTTTTCCTCCTGTGTGTACCCTGGAAGAAGGAGCCTTGGTTTGCAATTATTCACATGGCTTCCCAGTGCCGTGCTTTTAAAGAATGAACTTAAGTATTATTTCAGCTAAGATTATACAATCAGAATAAAGAAATTTATTCTCTAATCAGCAATTGTTAACATTTCCAACTTTTGCCCGGCCGGCGTGGCTCAGTGGTTGAGCATCACCTATGATCCAGGAGATCGAGGTTAGATTCCTGGTCAGGGCACATGCCGGGGTTGTGGGCTTGATTCCCAGTAGGGGGCGTGCAGGAGGCAGCCGATCAATGACTCTCTCATCATTGATGTTTTGCTCTCTCTCTCTCCCTTTCCTTTCCTCTCTCTGAAATCAATAAACATATTAAAAAAAAATTTTCCAACTTTTCCCCAATCAAAACAAGCATTTACTAAGCATAGCATTTGAAAGTCTTTTGATTAAATGATATGTCTCTGAAGGGAGAGGAAGAAAACCTCAGTCAAATCTTAGAGATAATTATCTCCTTAGCTCAAATTTGAGTTATTTTATTATTTAATAGGAAACACATCCCTTTTCTTAGCATAATTTGATACATAACTGAAAATACTTAAAACACAACCAGATTTAATTAAATAAGCAGTGGGTTCCAAGGGAAGAGCCACACATAAATTTTAGCAACAAAGCAACCCCAAGACAAAGGTGTCCTATAAAAGACTTTCCCCTTGATGAGTTGGAGTCATATATATAATTTATATATTTAAAAGATTTTATGTTCTTGTTTATTTAAAGGCTCAACGAGTATAGATTTCCTTTGTCTTTAAATCTGTAAGACAAAATTCTCCCTAAACTAATTGCCTCCTTTCCACTGAACACGCAAAAATTAAAAAGATGAACAGATAAGACATCTTTTGAGTAGAAAAAGGAAATAAATAGCAGAAAAGGTAAGAGAGAAGATAACCACGCCTGCAGGAAGGTGCCACCACATGCCCACCCTGCACATTAGTATATCTTATGACTATCTGCCTGAATTTGGAGTTTCCAGGCAATTGGGTTTTGCGACTTACTTATTTTAGTCTCATAAATATGCACAAAGCAATTTTTCACTCCACCCTATTTTAAAATAAGTACAGGAACTGGCAGGGCTCACAGATAACTAAGAAATACAATTATCATTCACTTGATAGTAAAATTATATTTCAGATTGATATGAAATATGGACTTAGATTGTATTAGAATCTAAATTACTCTAGTTTCATTTTAACAAATACCCACTGATATCAGCTGTCTTCTAGAGAAAAATAATTGAGACATTAAAATAAGATGAAAACACGGGGATTTATTTACTGTTAGTAACTAAAGGACTTTTTGCAAAAAACAAACAAACAACAAAACAAAACCCCTATGTGGCTGCTGCAGCCAACAGGAATGTGAAGCAGCCTGCGCGTCTGTAGAAGGCGAGGCGAGGTAAGGTCTGGCCGCTCTTTGTGACCACCCTTCACTTAATGAGAATGAATGAGTACACTGCCCCAGTAGAAAAAGGAATAAATAGCAGAAAAGATGTACAAGGAAATGGTACGAGACGGCGAGAACTTCAAAATCTGATGGATAAGAAGCCACACTGACCATGTGAAGATCTGGTTTTGGTTTTTAGAGAATTACTTTGAAAAAAATTATTTTAATCTATAATTTTAGAAATTGCTTCAAAGAAAAATGCCTTGCTTTTCATTAAAAAATTAATTACTCTTTAATACTAAGTTCCATCTGAACTTATTATGCAAAATTTATTCCTGAGACGCTCACCTGTGCTGGCTAAGCAAACACAATCCTGCTGTTCAGACTTTGAATCTACGTGAAGCTGGTTTATTTAGCTGACTTGGAACTTGGGAAGATGATACATGGCAACTTTTTACTCAAGACGCCACAGCTCGACCAATTTTAAAGGGTTATGTTCAGAAAGACAAGAAATATCAAATAACGAACTTTTTTATGAACCAAGTACCTGGCACCTGAATGATCTCCATTCTGTCCAACAAAGCAGGTGGGATTGTGGCTGTGGTGTTGGCAGTTGCTATAAAAAGAACTTGGGAGAGGTCAAAGGCCACATTTAGGTAATGATCTGTGAAGTTATGGTTTTGTTCCGGATCCAACACCTACGGGGGAAGAACAGACATTAAACAAATGCAGCGGTTCCGAGGGAAAGCCTATGAAGGAAGAAATGATGTATCAGCAAGGCTGGCATTTCTGTCCAATACAGTTAGTTGGGAAACCTGGGACAACGCTAAAACCGGGCCTCCTCTTCACATGCCACTCATTCTAAATACTATTTTTCATAAAAACGGAACATGTTGTATGTCAAAATTTTTGACAACATAAAAGCACAAAGAAGCAAAAACTACCCTTCAGCTTATTCTTCCATCTTTCTGTTAGTGACTCACCGTGTGGCCATCTCACTAAGTATCAACCCTACAGAACCAGTTCTCTCCTGGAGACACGCCCTCTCTGCTGTGGGAACAGAAAGTGAAATGTGTGCAGAATTCTGAAATTCTTAGGTAACAGGTAACATAATAATTAGCATGTTCCTCTTCAGACATTATCAGCAAGTCTGGTACAAGTTTTCAACTGAAAGGGGAGTGCCAAACAAGAGGAAACCAGTAAAAATGACCCTGCTGCTATGTTCTGATCCAGCACAAGGACAAACTCACTTTAATGAGCACATTGTCAGTATCTACTAAAAATATTTCAAATGGATGAACTAGATAATTTGCCAATTAGATTCCAAGACGCTGAGCAATGGTACCGTGTTTATACTGCTGCTGGGGAGAGGCCTGCAGAGGACTTTAAAGAAGGTTCCAAGCGCCTCCCACGAGCTCTAAACCTCTCTCACACAGCCACTTTCACTGGATTATAGATATAAACAGGGTTGGCATACATACACAAAACAGAAGTAAAATGTGCAACACAGCCGTGCCATTGTGACACTGGATTAACCAACAAAGGCCGAAGTGCAGAAGAAGGCACGGGGGACCCCAGGGAGAAGGAGGCTTGGTGCTGCTTTCTGTAATAACCCTGTGGGATTACTGGTCTCTAAACAATGAGCATGCATAAAGTTCTGATAAACCATTTGATAAAAACAAACAAGAAAAAAATGAGAATTATTAGAAAAAGAAATCTCTAAGATACTTAAATTTAAATATTGAATTGCTTCAGACTTCAGTCTGTCTGAAACTGGTTTTCCCGGGCTAGCCCACAGCCACGCACGTGCACTGAGTGTGGTGACCTCGCAGCCACGCTGCGACGGCAGCAGTCGGATTCTCCAAGCCTCACCTCAAGCAGAGCTGCGGCAGGGTCGCCCTGCAGACTCTTCCCCAGCTTGTCGACCTCGTCTAACAGGAACACTGGGTTGTTAACCCCGACGGTCTTCAGGCCGTTGATGATGCGGCCAGGCATGCTGCCCACGTAGGTGCGCCTGCGGGGCGAGCGGAAAGGACAGTCAGGGCCGGAGCCCCCCACTCGGAGGCCGGGAGCCGGAAGCCAGAGGGAAGGCCGTTCAGTTATCACGGTGCTGCCGCGAAGCCCCACGTGCATCACACTCCTAGCCTCGATTCATACCTTATTTTCTATTTAAGTTCGGTTGTAAGCACCCATGGTACTGGAGCAACTGTATCTAATTTTGGCCACTTAGTGACTGAAAAACATTACACTTAAGTGACACAGTTATGACTCTTACTCTTTGAGATTGCAAGATGTTCCAATAAAACTTTAATCCCCATGCTGCTCCCTCCTGGCACCCCTGCCCCCAACACAACCAGCTCTGTGCACAGTGAAAAGGCTGCCCAGGCTGGTGCATCCTTATCGTCTCCATGAAGGAGTCAGAATCCAGTCAAAGGGCCACTCAAAATGCGGACCCCCCAAAAAGAAAAATTCCAAACTCTTTTATTTTCAGAGGCAATCAACTGTCACTATTCATAGTGAGAGGATCTGGAGTCAACAGTATTTATATCAAAATTCCACTAATCCTGGCCACTGAATGAAACTGTGTCCATCCTGGCACAACCAAGTTGAGCCAGATACTGTGGTCTGCATTACACTGGTACAGGCGGCTTCACCACGTCTGAACAGGGGTCGTCTATGTGATGACGACACGTACAGGGTGTGGCATGAAATAAAAACACTATGCTTGTCCAACCGGACATAGCGCCTTTTCTACAAAGCCAGCACACACTATTGTGAGCAGCAATGCACTAAATCTACCCTGGCCGGGTAGCTCAGCTGGTTAGAGCTTCGTCCTGATACACCAAGGTTGCGGGTTCGATCCCTAGTCAGGGCACATATATAAGTACAACAACAAAATCAGTGCCCCTCTCTCTCTCCTTCCTCTCTAAAAATCAATAGGTAAAACTTTAATTACAACCTGCTGTCTAAGCCGTGTGCTGTCTGTGAAAGAGACGAAGGGTGATGCCTGGAAGAACCGTCAGTGAAGAGTGGGGCAGCTGTCTCCCCATCCACACAGCAGCCTCCATTCTGCCACATGACTGGTACAGAGTACAGATAAACAGTGTGACCTTTGAAACGATGAGAAAGCCTCAGAAATATCGTGGGAATGCCCTTCACCCAGGGAGGGAGACCAAGGCCCTAGAACCAGACACAATAACCACGGTCAGTTACAAGGCGGAGTTAGCACATTTGAGATTTCAGAATGGGATACAGGAAGGACAAGACTCAAATTAATACAGTCTCTGAAATATTCCCCAGAGAACTGACAGATTTGCCAGTATTCTGTGATAAGTAGGGAAGGAAGACAAGACATTTTTTAAAAAAACCCTAAAAGCCTCTAAGCATCATTTCTTGCTATATTCATTACTTTTCCTCCCCCGTTTTTGAAAATTCTAGACCTAGAGTCATGGAGAGAAAATAATACTCGAGGCAGGTGCCCTTTCTAAAGGAGTAGAAATCTAGATACCAGTCACCATATACAAACAACTCCTGCTAAATCTTCCATTGCTTCCCGCAGCCCAGAGAGTCCGGTCCAAGCTCCTCTGTCTGAAGCTCAGGCTCTTCACAGCCCTCCCCCAGCCCTCCTAACTTGCTGCCACTACGCTCCTGCTTCATCCACAACAGTATCCTTTTTACCTTTGTTAATATGGTGCCTCCTGTCCGTGACACCCTCTCTGCCTATGCAAACCCCAGCAACTCCAAGAAACGTCCTGACCTCTCACCAAGTGCCAAAACGCAGAGTCTACAGCATTTAGTGGCCCCACAATCATTGGATGCATATGTCCAACCTAGTTTCCAATCACAGGTACTAAGTATATAGTCTCCTCTAAAGAACCAGTGAGCAGATGCTGGACACAGGGCTGCAAGGCTGTCCCCCAAACAGAAGCTGTTTCTCCCATTTACTGAGGCACCATGTCAAAGATGCCAGCACCCAAAGTACCTTTTGATCACCACTGTTAAGGTCACACAGTCTTTGAATTCTGCTTCAGACAAATTGCTTGACCTAAGCCTCAGTTTCCTCATGTGTTACAACAGGGATAAGAATAGTGCCAACCTCATGGATTATATTTAATTTCTATGAACTGAATTAAATTATTTAAATGTAACACTTAAATATAAAAATGTAAGTTGCGAGAACTGATAGATGGGAACAGACTCTGTGGCTTACAAAAGTACAGAGAAATCCCAGCGGAGATAAACCCAAGCGAGAAATGTTGAGAAGATAGAAAACCTACATTAGTTAGCACGGAGCAGAAACGCGGCTGCTCTTCCTTCAAGCTGCTCAAAAGAACAGGAACAAAACCATGGGCCGACGTCTCGTCAGACCACTATTACTTCCCCAGTTTAAGATTTAAATGTAACCGAGTCTTTCTTTTTCTTCCCCATCTCCCACCTCCTTATCATTTAACTCTTTGGCTACTTTTAAAATCAATTCCTAACACATCAACAGGTACTTGTGGCAAAAGGCTGGAGTCTGGAGCCGGGGAAACAAGGCGAGCCCGGGACCAAACCAGAGACGGACGGGACAGGAACACAGGGCAGCTCTGTCTGTCCCGGCTATTTTAAACTGCAGAACAGTGGTGCCTACTCAGAGGCAGGGGAAAACAAACTCCGCCTGAACTCTGCTTGTGAGCACGTGACCAATACTCCAATGCCAAGGCCTGGGCATTTCCAAAACGTCCAACTGTCACACGAAAGTACTCGCTCCCACCCACCCCAAGGTCGCGCCATGATCCTCCAGCCTCCCCACTGTGCTCCCCTCCCCCGCCCACCACGGACACGGCATAGACTGGGCTCCCAACCTCTCCTCTCCCCAACAGCCGCACCCCACTCTCCACCTGCTTCCCAACAGGCTTTCAAATAGAGTCCTCTCCAGGCTCTGAGTCCCCAGTGGCACAGGGGCAGGTGGCTGTCGTCTCAATGGAGCGCCCGCTGCCGCGGTGGCTAAGTGGCACTGACCGGAGAGGTGTACCGGGAACCAGGTTTAACGGTAACAGAGCGACTCAGGCCCGCACACCTTTTACAGCAGCAGCAACCTCAGCCTCTGTCCGTGCCGCACACACCTAAAAGCTTACTTCATAGCTTTTAGGCAAAAATACAACCTTCTTTTACAAAACAAGTTCTTATTTTCTTTATATTCAGTTCTCTCAACGACAGTCACACACATTAAAGTATATTCACTGGAAAAAAGTGAACACATTTTATACCTACCAATGTCAGTAGATTTAAAACAGAGATCTGTTCACAAGAAGAGCTGAGAACTATGACATTACATTTTGCCCATCGACAGCATCATAAAAATACATTTCCCACAATCTTGCCACACAGATTAATCATGCCAAGAACAGGATCTGTTGGGCACAATTTAAAACTCAGATTGAATTTTATAAAAGTTATATCGAAACATGTGGATCTAAACCTGTCCCCCTGTGCATTTAGTTAAAATAATAACAAAAGCTGCTTTTATGAAACACTGCCTGTGTGCCAGGCTCCAAGTGGGCACTTCCAAGCCTCGCTGATTTGTCAGTTCCGATGTGGAAAGAAGACAGCCTGGCTGGGCGTGGCTCAGCAGTTGAGCATCAACCTAGGATCCAGGCGATCGGGGTTCGATTCCCAGTCAGGGCACATGCTCGGGTTGCGGGCTCGATCCACAAAGGGGGCGTGCAGGAGGCAGCCAATCAATGACTCCCTCATCATTAATGTTTCTATCTCTCTCTCTCCCTCTACTTTCCTCTCTCTGAAATCAATAAAGATATATTTAAAAAAAAAAAAAAAGGAAAGAAAGGCAGATCCCCTGTAAGTCGCATACCCGCGACCTTCATTTCACATGACAGGATCTCCACAAGCTCACTTTCTGAGTTCCACCAAATGCTCCACAACCGGGTGCTACAGCTAACCAGGGCAGAAGTAAACCAGAGCAATCCGAGGGACCAGTCAGGTCAGGTGAGCGAGGAAAACCTCCCCAAAGCTCCGGAGCCAAAGTGAGAAGATTTCAGCCCTGGATCCAGCTTCTCCAGGGTTGGCCCCAGATGCCAATTTCTTTACAAAAGCCAATGACAGCCTCTAGTGGCAGAGCGAGGACAAGACAGGCCAGGTAACAGGCCCTTTGAGATTGCTTCCCTGACCTCACCTGCAGCCCTCACAGCTTATTTACAAAAAGTTTGGACTGATTTTCCTTTAATGCATAATAAAAATATTAAAAAGAACCATTTTCATGTAAGTTTCTGAAGTTTCCTATCCTGACCCAGGACCGATGATCTTGTGAACAGGCAAATAGAAAAGGTGTTATAAAAGCATCATACTCTTTTTTTTCCACACTCCAAGTTTAACCCACATTCACCAAACTGAAACTATGATTTAAGTCGCCCTTGGCCACGGCAGCTGCCCACTGCTGGCACTGGCCCGCCTGTCGCAGCTTCACAGAGAATCTGGGTTTCTTTACAGCAATACGACTGAGGGAGTGATCTATCTTTTTTTTTTAATCCTCACCTGAGGATATTTTTTCCATTGCTCTTCAGAGAGAGTGGGAGGAAGGGGGGAGGGAGAAACATCGATGTGAGAGACGCACATCAACTGGTTGCCTTCCACACGCACCCCAACCCGGGCCAGGGATCAAGCCTGCAACCCAGGTATGTGTCCTTGACCCGAATCGAACCTGAGACCCTTCAGTCTGCAGGCTGATGCTCTGACCACTGGGCCACACCGGCCAGGGCGGCATGATCTACCTTGAGAAAGAAGTTTTATACTCAGTTTCATTACTTTGACTGGAAATTAGGCAGTTTCTTTAAAAACATTTAAACTGTAGTTTAACTGACATATAATGTCTTACAGTTTCAGGTGTACTACATTACACTCTGTGCAAGCATACCCTGAAGGCATGATACACTTTATATTTTTAAAAAATACGTGTTTGCTGATTTCAGAGAGAAGAAGGGAGAGGGAGAGACAGAGAGAAACATCAATGATGAGAGAGGCATTGATCGGCTGCCTCCTGCAAGCCCCCTGCTGGGGATCGAACTTGACACCTGGGCATGTGCCCTGAATCGAACCGTGATCTCCCCGTTCACAGGTCGGTGCTCAGGCACCGAGCCACGCCGGCTGGGCAGGCATGATACACTTTCACACACACTGAAGGTGATTATCTCACAACCTGCAACTGCTATGAACCCTTAAACCGAAGGACAGAGGCTCGTGCTTTCCCAAACATGCCCCAGTCTGAGCAACAGGGAATAGAGACAAAGACTCGCACATGTGAGTCTGACCCCAATGTCTGGTTAACCACTCAGTTCTTACAGTTTAAGGTATTTTTACAGAAAGTGTCAAAAATGCAAGGATAAGCCTCAAAAATGACCCTAACCTTTCTCCTTATAACTTACACCCTTCTGTACACCAGCCCTCCTAAAAGCAAGTTTAAACTGCAAACATAACACGTTTGTTACCGAGGGTCTCTCACTTCCTCCCTCCTGCCCTGGCCTCGCTGCACTTCTTCAAATGCAGGAGCTATGGCCATTATTTTTGAAATGCTACTGGGTCAAATGATATAAGGCAGTATAATACCTAGTCATAACTAATTTATAGCATGCGAAAATTCCAGGAGAGCTGAGGGCACCCCATTATGGCAAGGCTCCACATCCCTCTCGCTCAGCATCCCAAACAGCCCTTTCAGAAAAAGGTGTGCATTATGCTTTGGCTTTGGGGTGCTCAAGTCAACTGAAAAGCAAGAACAGCAGGTTAACCGAGAGAACTGTACCTGTGTCCTCGGATGTCGGACTGGTCACATACTCCTCCAAGCGCAATCCTGTGGAACTCTCGCCCTAGAGTCTTGGCCACGGATCTTCCCACACTCGTTTTTCCAACTCCAGGAGGGCCGACAAAACACAGGATGGGGCCCTTCAGGTTGTTCTTCAGCTGTCGGACAGCCAAGTATTCCAGCACTCTCTTCTTCAGTTTTTCCATGGCATAGTGGTCATTATCCAGAAGGATCCGGGCTGCTCGAATGTCCAGACGGTCTGTTGAATAACCCAACAGAAATCATCTCAGCACATGGGACTTTTAAATGGAAAAACTCCTTTCAAGGCTGACAAGAATCTAAATATTTTTTTAGGAAAAAGATGTGACAAGAACAGACTTGGATCCTTCTAAATGAGTCTTTAGGGAGACTGGAACTTGTGGGGGTTTTTTTGCTTAAGAAAATTTAGTATCTACAGAAATAGTAGGCATTACACAAATACTCAAGGAGTTAATACACATATTTCATCTGGAATGATTTTCTAGATACACATTTCTATGGCAATGTAATTTCTATAATTCTATTTGTGCTGGCATTTGTTCCTTTTTAAGTGCTTTTTTTTCTTATTACTTCTGCTCATTCTAGAAAACCCAATGACATTAATAAAAAAGAAAGAGTCACCCACAACCTCATGCCCCTGTGGCGGCATCACTACCTCCTTTGGTAGTGTTATTGCAGGTGCTGCGTGTGTGTGTATCGTCTTACATACCTATTCTCCAAAATGGTAATTTTATGAGGCCTTCAAGTGTCAGACATCTTTCAGTGTCAAACGCATCTTTCAGTCACACTTTAGTGGCTCCCCAATGTTCCATCATTCAATTATCCACTCACTTAACTAAGTCTCTACTGTTGAGCACCAGGCTGTCTATAGATCTTTATAGGTAAAGCACTCTTCCTGGCACATCCCTTCAGCTGAATCTCCACATGTCTGACTTCTTTCCTTCCACCAATCTTCTATAAGCAGAGTGCTGGCTGAGCAGCGACACATGTAATGTCATTATAGGACTACTGATTTTAGTGAGAGTCCCAGCTGAGCGATGAGGCTTCACTCAGAACCCGACTAATAAATACATGAATGAACGAGAGAGCAAGTTTCCCAATGCTTCTGCAATGCCAACCCTGACATCAAAACCTAGCACAATAAACACAAAGAAAACTCCAGGCCAATCTCACTTTGTGTATCTAGATATTGAAATGTCCCAGTGAGCCCTGGTCAACGTTGCCCAGTGGTTAGAGCATCGGACTGCACACCGAAGGGTCTTGGGTTCAATTCCCAGTCAAGGGCATGTACGGGAGCAAGCAATCGATGTGTCTCTCTCACATGAATGTTCCCTTCTCTCTCCCCTCTACTCCCTCCCTTCCACTCTCTTGGCAAAGCAATGGAAAAAAATATCCTTGGGTGAGGGTTAAAAAGTCCCAGTGGGATTTATTTTAGTCGTGCAAAGATGAGCTGATGTTAGGTTACTGATATATTTATTATATTACCATATCTAGAGAAACTCTTTCCATCAAAATGTCACTTTGTACCTAAAAAGGCAGTTTTACAATACAATATCCACTCCTGATTAAGGTTTAATAAACTAAAAATAAAATTCTATGTAATTCAGAAAAAACAGAGAACACTGTGAAGGAAAGTCTTCCTAGAAAAATGTCAAATATTTTATTATTTTTTAAAATATATTTTTATTGATTTCAGGGAGAGGGAGAGAGAGAGATAGAAACATCAATGATGAGCGAGTCATTGATTGGGTGCCTCCTGCACGCCCCCTGCTGGGGATCAAGCCCGCAACCCAGGCATGTGCCCTGACTGGGAATCGAACCCTGATTGCCTGGATCCTAGGTCGATGCTCAACCACTGAGCCACGCCCAGTCGGGCTATTTTAAAAGTAAGTTCTAAAGAAAGATCATTTCCGTACTATATAAATTACTGCTTTGTGTCTTTTCTATACACGACATATTTTTTTTCTGATTATTTTTATGATTCAGAATACATGCTTTCTATTTTTTTAAAAAATATATATATTTTTATTGATTTTAGAGACAGAGGAAGAGAGAAGGAGAGAGAGATAGAAACATCAATGATGAGAGAATCATTGATCGGCTGCCTCCTGCACGCCCCCTGCTGGGGATTGAGCCCACAACCCAGGCATGTGCCCTGACCAGGAATCGAACAGCGATCTCCTAGATCATAGGTCGATGCTCAAGCGCTGAGCCACGCTGGCTAGGCCATGCTTCCTATTTTGAATAATACTTGTGGTTGTAAGTAAAACATTTAAAACTCACTTGACCACACATTTTCCTATTTACAACTGGAAGTCTGAGATGGTCCCTACCAGCTCCTGTTCAGGATGGGAAATTAGAGACCTATCTTCTCCAGCTCGTTTGCTTTCCTCTCTGCTTTTGATAGCCTGGGCTGAGGTGGGCGACTCTCTGAAGAATTATGAAAGGCACGGTCGTGGTTTCCTAACCATACTCACAATTCCTTAGACGTAATTCTACGCAGGACTGCTTTAGGTGCTCAGCACAGGCCCTTTGCCCCTAACTCACCACCTTCTACTCCCCGCGGCACTGCTGCCGCGGGAGAAGTGTTCTCACCCAGGCCCACGAGGGTTCTGCTCTCGCTGAGGACCCACAAGCACGCTCTCAGTTTCTGGCACCTGGGTGGCCCCTTCTCTCCTTGTGAAATGGAAACTGCCCTGCCCTGGTTCCCATCGTCTGGGCTGGTATTGTGAAAAATGGGAGTCAGCTCCGTTCAGATCAACACTTTGCCCGCAAATCTCTACAACTACCCGGTATAAGCCCGTAAAACCTCTGGCTCGGGTCTTTAATTTTATTATCCTCAGGCCATTACACTATGTGCACCCTGCATCTCTCTTAAGTCATTAGTTAAAATAAATCCTGCCACACAGAACAGTATTACCGAGAAAACGCCACATCTCCAAATATGACTCTTGGTGTTCTCAAGTCATCTAGCTGTTCTGCTCCCAAACTGAGCAGCCAGCCTGTCCTCCAGGGAGAAAATATCACAAATGCATCACTGACACCTCCCCCCAGCAAAAACACCTGAACAAAGAAGCTGGGCAGAGGAAATGAAGCAGAGCAGCTAACTTTCCTTCCAGGTCTGAACTGCAGGGAGCAGGGCCTGTCCAGCTCTCTCAGCAGGATCACTGCACCTAAGAGGTGGACCCTGGAGAGTCAAGAGCTAAGAGAGGGCTCTCCATACCAAATGGCACCGAGAAACACATCTCACCAACCCCAGAAAACCCCACTTCTCTAAAATCCGACACAAGGCACTTTCAGGTACACCTTCCTCCCATCTAAATCCGAGACCGAGGGGATACCGGTTCAGTCTCTAAGTGACTGACATCAAAAACTAATGTAGCAGAAAGACAACTGATGGGGAGTGTTTCAGGAGACTCTGTGTGGCTCTGAGTGACAGTCAGGTGGCACCAAAGCTGTGATTCGTTGGCTCACCGGTTGTACTTTTGTTCCAAGGAAGCTCCACCATGAGTTCTAGGTAGTTTCTAGTCAGAGCATATTCTGGCATCGACTGGGGCATTTTTTTGAGTCTGTGGGGAAAGAATACATAGCAAATATGTTCAGGAATAAAGAATTCCTAAAAACAGAAAAACCATGCTTATCTCCATTTCTTGGTCAGACATATAATACATATTTAAACAAATCTGAAAAACTTTTTAAAAAATCTAGTTAATAAAACATTTATTTTGTTTTGAAGGTACATTACAAAGCAAAATGTACTTATAAAACAAAGTTAAAGTGATATCTGCAAACTGGAGGCAGGGTGGGGACACTGTATCCGACTTTATCCTTGAAATGTGGCCTGATCAGAGTGAGGACCTTGCAGAGAGTCACTCATCACAGTTAGATCTAAGTGCCTCACCGTGCATGATACAATAAGTATGTATTTTTTATACCAGCGGTGAAGTCAGCTCATAAAAGCAAGCTAACATCAGATATTTAATAAAAAATGCAACTCCTATAACACACAGTGCACTGCGTGTTCTCTACACTGTGGATGGTCTACACTTACTAACGTCAGAGTCAACATGAAAGGTTCCTCAACTACATCTACTAATGTTAACTGTGACCCTCAGAAAGTCAAATCTTTAGTTAGGTTCCTTATGCTTCACAAATAAAATAAAATAAAATAAAATAAAATAAAATAAAATAAATAAATAGAATAAAAATAAAATAAAATAAAAAAATAAAAAATAAAATAAAGTAAATAAAATAAAATAAATAAAATAAAATATAGCTATAACGTTACAAGTATGCAAATTAAAAAAAAAGGGTTTTCTATTTAACTGAGATTATTCAGAAAATGTAATCATCCCAAATAAGGTCATCAAGGTCTTCCTGAACTTTATCTGGTACGAAGAGAAACTGACAGCTCCTGCCCTCTAGCGCATAATCTAAAGGAAAAGTGGCACATGAAGAACACAATAAGTGAACAAACACCATGTCTGCACAATGAACAGGCAGCTAGAGCTGAGCACGTCCCGCAGCACACTGCAGGGGCAGGGGTTGTGTCACTTACACTCAGCATTTCAGAAAGAGATTAGGGCAAGTGGTATAAACTGAGGAGTGCTAAGAGTGTTTAGAGTCTCATTCTGGATGAGCAATGAAGAGGGAAAAGTGTCCCAGGTCACGGCTCTACCCTGGGAATTCAGGAAGTCGGGAAAGCTGAGTTGACGATGCGAGGACAAGGTGGACAGAGTGGTCCATGAGCACATGACATAGGAGAAGAGGAGAGACCCGAGCACAGAAAGCAAGCGTCAGTTTTCAGGTTGTGGTGCAAAGTGGCAGATCTGTTGCCACGGCAACGCTCTCCCCCCCCCCTGAACAAGCCAAATGCAAACTGGAAGGCAGCTCGGAGAGCCCCACCTCTTGATCTCCTTGACGCAGACCCTATGGGCCTGCTCTGGCATGCTAGACGTTCGGATTTTTCTCTCCAGCATGACGACGTCATCATTATCTTCCTCCTCGTCTTCATCCTCCAAAGTGCCTGGGACGTGCGTGAGCCTCCTCAGAGGGCGAATCGCTACCACCTACAGGAGGGAGGCGTCAAACCCAAGTCAGCACAGGCTGGGGGCAGGGTCCTCGCCACAGGGAACCTCAGACCTCACGCTGAGCAAATATTTTTATGGCCAGAGTCTGAATCCTCAGGGGCTAAAGCTCGGCCTGAAACCTAAGGGGCACAGCGCACAAGAAGGCAGAATTTAAAAAGCAGACCAAGATCCGGCGGCCAGGATTCTTTGGTACCTGCTTACACGAAAGAAGGAAAAAACCAGGAAACTGAATCCTATAAATAATCAAAACATGTAGGAATTACCTTTCTTGGCGTCACCATTGCAGCCACTATTTTCTGGGTATACATTACCACCCACCATTCGCAACTGAGTAATTTCCATTTTTCCTCCTACATTACAACATTCCTACCAGCTTTAACCTTCTCATCACTGGTTCCACCACTGGCTCTATTCTTTGTCTTGGACACACAGAACAGTCTTCCTCCTTCCAGTCCTCTCTCACCTCCACCCCTCCCAGTTAATTGCACACCAGTGACTTCCTTCCCAAAACGTGGCTTTCAGCTCCCTTCCCCGTCCTTACCAGTTCCTTCCTGCTCTGTACTTCCTACTGTGGCTTCTGTCTCGGTCTGCTAAAATTGTTCTTTGAAATCCAACAGCCATGTTTTAAACAATCATATTTTAAAACTAACTATGTGCCCTTTTAAAATTCTCAATCATTAATGCAATAATTAAGCTCTAGCCATTACTGGTGCAAAATGATATACTGGTATTTAAGCCTCAGAATTTATTCTTTTAACCTATGAGATTACCCATTTAATACACTCTAATATAAAAAGTTAAAAACACAAAGCAGTAGCTTGGCCAGGTAGCTCAGTTGGCTAGAGCACTGCCCCGATATAAGGTTTCCGTTTGATCCCGCCAGGGCACATACAAGAATCAACCAATGAACGCATAAATAAGTGGAATAGCAAATCAATGTCTCTCTCTCTTTCTCCTCCCCTTCCTCACTCTCTCTAGAAATCAATCAATAAAATTTTTTTAAAAATTAGGAAAGCAGGGATAATTAATATTTAAAAGAAAACACAAAGCAGTAAACAAAAATGTAATTTTACAAAAACAGAAATATTAAAAAGTATATACTTTGATTCTTACATAAGTCATTAGCGGGTAAAATCAATAAAATATATTAAAGTATGAAAACTGAAAATAAAATATTTTATTTTTTTTAAAAGTGAGATTAAGCCTGGCCGGGCATGGCTCAGCGGTTGAGCATTGACCTTAGGATCCAGGAGATCGGGGTTCGATTCCCCGTCAGGGCACATGCCTGGGTTGTGGGCTAGGCAGCCGATCAATGACTCTCATCACTGATGTTTCTCTCTCTCTCTCTCTCTCTCTCTCCCCCTTCCTGTCTCTGAAATCAATAAAGATATGCTAAAAAAAAAAAAAAGTGAGATTAAAAGTAAAGCACATCAGCCCTGGTCGGTTGCTCAGTGGTTAGTGTCAGCCCACGGACTGAAGGGTCCCAGGTTCGATTCTGGCCAAAGGAACCTTGGTTGTAGGCTCAATTTCCAGCCCCGGTCGGGGCGAATGCTGGAGGCAACCAGTTGATGTGTCTCACATCGATGTTTCTCTCTCTCTCCCCCTCTCTCTCCCTTCCACTCTCTCTGGGAAAAATGTCCTTGGGTTAGGATAAAATAATAATAATCATAATAATAATAATAAAGCACATCAATTATCTTACTGTTGAGATGAAAGTACGTTTTTATGCAGTTTCCCCCTGGCTGCTAAAAAGGGCACCTTTCAGCCCCCAGCAGAAAAGGCAAGGAGGTCGATTTAGACTAACTCCAAATATTACCGTTTCCTCTATTTTCAAATAGCCGTCAGCTGTTTCCTAACTTTCTGGAGCAAGCTGAACCATTTCTTTTTAAGCAGTGCTGACATTTACTGACAGTAAGCAAGGTTTTCTGTCTCCCATGAAGAGTGTGCACAGCTTTGCCTCTGCACAAGATAAAGAACTGAGCTAATGGTCTGACCTCAGGTCTGTGGTGTTTGCTTTAAACAGCACTTGTCCTGGAAAGTACACATCTGAGGGGTACTCCGTCTCCCACCCTCCGCTTGGCCTACGCGACCGCTCCTCCTTCAGTCCCACCAGGGAGGAAGCCTTCACTCCCACTCTGACCGTCAAACCTCTAACGTTACCCTCAACCTTTCACCTAACCCCCGACAGCCTTTAGAGACCCTTCTTCACACCTGTCCACAAAAGTGTATTTTCCTGATCTTCACTCGGCCAACACACAACAACAGTAAAACCAGCTCACGGCGGGTTTCAGCCAGACCTGCCCTCCATGGAAGAGTCACGCACGATAGTGAAGGTATCACAAATCAATGGACAACTGAGTCAAACAAAAGCTCTCTGGGGAAAAATGCAACTGCTATCTTCACCCCATTCACCCCATTCCAATTACATGTGGGTTAGAGAGCTAAGTGCTTTGTAGAAGTCAACTGAAGGACAACTAAAGAAAAAGTGGGTGCCTGTCCAACCTTGGGAGGACGGGGGACTCCAAGCTTACCAGGCAGAGAGGACTCAGGCTGACTAAATGAAGATCGAAACTTATCAGTCAGAAACACAAAAGTCACATACGGATACAGTCCTTGTAGGGAGCAACCCTGCAGTCTGCTCTCAAACACCTTGCTGACCGGTCACGCGTTAACCTGTGTCTGCACTTCACTGCTCAGTGCTTAGTTTGCTGTCCCCAGCTTTCCCCTTCGTTACGCCTGCCTTTTTCTCAGCTCGGCAGTCCAGAGACATGACGAGCAGAAGTTTTAAAAGATCATGTTTTACAAAAAATAGTAACCAGAGGTAAAAAAATCCCACTGGGGTGTGCAAAGTATGTTCTTCTAAGGGAAAGCGTAGTGAAACATGATATGTGTGTAGAACTTGTTTAGTACCATTGCATGCAGACACACGTTATGCAATATATCACACACAAAATTTTTTAAAATAAGATATAAAAAAATATTAAAATATATGCAATATGTTTAATTTCAATGTATGGTAATATAAATATAAGATATGATAAAATAAAGTACATTTAAGTTTACTTAGATGCTTTCATTTACTATTCAAGTACAGAAAAGTAACCGGCCACTTGGGCAAATCCTGGCTCAAAATAGCCGGTCAGCAAGGTGTTTTAACATTACTTGTTTCGTTAAAAAGTTCTACTCAGACACAGCAGTTACTTGCTAATCTTTAAAATATAGAAAACACTGGAAAAAACACAGAATGTTTGGCTAAAAAGGAAATGGCTTGGTAAATCAATCATCCTTTTTGATTCCCAAAACAGAAACAGAAAATGACAAAATGTTTACATGCGTAGGAAAGAAAGATTCGGGCCTGAAAAAGGGCTCGAGGGAAACATACGGAAATTGAAAATTCTATCAGCAACTTGAGTGGTAAGAGACAAAGACCTTTTTTTCCTTTGTTCGTTTTTTTAATTCCTTCATTTTTTCCTTCAAAAAGCCAGAATCTTATATCCCATAACAACAACGGGGAACCTGAAGAAATGGATTACGAGAAATACCCGCTTATCATCGTCTTGCTTGTGTTTTCTGGTTTTCTGGAGCAACTTCAGGCCTTCGATTTGTCTGACGAGCAGCGGTATGGTCATCTTGAACCGATCCTCCAGACTCACGGCATCTAGAATCTAAGGAAGCAAGAGTGAGTCCATTGCCAGGCTCGTGCTCTTAGAAACACAAGCTCCGGAAACAAAGCAGGCAGGGTCCCTGACGTAAACTGTTAGCTCCTCTCAAAAGTCACAGCTACACTGTGGCCAACGCAACTACATTCACTACATTAACTCAGCAGGTTGCTTGAGAGAAAAGACAAAAAAAGCACCTTGAGTTTTCATTGAAAAATGAAGCCACAAGTATATTGTTCCCAGAGCAAGAAAACACACACACATTGTATGGCAACTCTGTCTGGGAATTATTCTCTTAAAGCCTAGAATGTGTCTACATATTAGGTCTGAACAAATTCTAGTTCAAAATATTAAAGCTTTACATACACAAGAGACTAGAGGCACTTTTAACCACCCGCCACTGCCCGTCTGCCTGAGTGATGACTGCTCCCCACACCTCAATGTGACTGGTGTACTTGCCCGTGCCCCTGGCCAGGTGACTGGTGTTTCCACACCCACTGGTTCCTACCAGTTGAACTGAATTCCTGTGTTTATACCCAGCCTGCTTGGATTCGCTGCACTTGCTATTATAATTGCTGGATTTAAGCATTAAATACACTGATAAAATAAGGAGAGTTGTTTCAGTAAAAACTGGTTCCAGTTCTAAGAAGATTCAATAAAGCAGACAGCTTAAAATACGAAACTTACAAACATACGTTTGTAAGAGAACTTTTATGGTTTGGGGGGAAACATGGAAATCTAAGATTTTGTAGTTGGATTATTTGTCAAGTGTCTTTAAAATTCATTTCACTTTTAAGAAATAGAAACTGAAAATTATAGCTAATGCATCACAAGTATGGTTTACGTAGGAAACTTAAGAATGCTAATAAACCAGACCCATGCCAGAGAAAGGTCACAGCTCCACAGGTTCACAAAACAGTGAGACAAAGTATGTTTATATATTTAAGTTATTCTTTGCTTTAGCTTTTCCCATAAATTGACAAACATCTAGTACTGATAATGTGAATAAAAGCCATTGCTTCTATCTATCTATCTATCTATCTATCTATCTATCTATCTATCTATCTATCATCTATCTATCATCTGTCATCTATCTATTTTCTCCTTTTTTTAATCCTCAGGAGAGGATATTTTTGCCACTGCTTTTCAGAGAGCGTGGAACAGAGAGAGAGACATTGATGTGAGAGACACATCGACTGGTTACCTCCCGCACACCCCCGACTCAGGCAGGGTATCGAGCTGCAACTGAGGCATGTTCCCTTGGCTGGAATTGAACCCAGGACCCTTCAGTCTGCAGGCCGACGTTCTAATCACTGAGCCAAACTGGCCAGGGCAAAGCCAGCACTTTTAAAGTCAATTTGACTACTTCTGTGAGTCTCCAGTGTCTCTTACCTGAAGGTTGACGTTTACCCACTACCTAGATCCAAATACAAAGTGACAAAGCAACCCCGCACCCAGGGAGGGCACCCTGTACCTGCAGCTTCTCCTTGTTGCTTGTGCGGATGATCGACGTCAGGATGTCTGGGAGAGCTTCCCTCGGAAGACTATCTAGGAGACGCCGCAGCTTCGCAACCGCAGGGACGGACATATCCAACATTTCAACCAACTGCAAGGGGGAAAAGAAATCTGGTGCTATTTCTGAATTTCAAAGATCAGAGTGCCATAAAGCCTTCATGTTTGGGCCTCAGAGTCTTTGCTTTCGAAGGATCGCTGATTATTGTAGTCCAGGAATTTTATAGGCCTCAGAGGAAAAGAGAGGTACTTTCAAAATGTCAATCAGAAAAGCGAAAATGGCTCAAAAGTGGGTAATACTCATGTTTATAAAAGGCTTTATAAATTTGTGAATTTTTTCAATTTTATTTAGAAAAAAATTAAAATTTATTAAGAAGTTGCAACAGTTCAATAAACTATATATTCTCCTAAATTCACCAATTATTAACATCTTACCACATTTGCTTTCTTTCTTTCTGCACAGACACACACACACACTCAGACAATTCTTATTGCTGACCATTGTAGAGTAAGTTGCAAACATCGCAGTCCTGTTCTTAGGAGCAGGGCGTTCTCTTACATGACCACGGCATGAGGATCAAACCCTGGAAATTCAACGTAGTTGGTGCTATATGTCAACCAATCAATAGCTGAAATGGTGCTTTTTAGTAGGACAGTTGGATTAATTAGAATCTAAGCATTGACTGTGAATGATTTTTATAAAACAACTTCCAGGGAACATCCTGGAGTTAAGAGAGTTGAGAATTCAAGGCAGCTTTCAGTAACTGACCATCACTGGGGATGCTGACAAAGACTTCACCTTCTTTTGGGCGCATGGGAGGGATACTTTCTCAACTCTGCTAAATACATGGCTGTGGGTCTTGCCTTGACCCATGAAACACTAGGGAAGTGACAGTCACTCTGGCAGAAGCATCACGAGCTGCTGAGCCACCACATCCCCCCTGCTCCAGTGACGCTGGAAGCATGTTCTGAGATCAACTGCTAACCCGCCTGGGATCCTACGTCAGAATCAATCCTCCGTGGGCTGCATCCTCAGTGGTTACTAGCAGGCACAGTGTGGCCTTGGCTTCTGAGCCAATACGACTTACATAACTTGGTGCCCAGATATTCTAGTGGCAATAGCAATATTTTCATTTTTAAAATTATTCATGTTTAGTAACTATCTGGTTTGGAGACATCAGAAGTTATAAGGAAAATTCTAGAAATACTTTTTGGAAAAATTTTAGAAAGAGTTGGCTAATACGTCCTAGAATGATTTAGGTACAATCCCGGAGACAAGTACATTGAAATGAACATATTATGATGTACCACTAAACCATTTAAATACACACTGCCCTAAAACTTCACCCAACAAATTCACCATCTCTCAGGGCAGCAAAGGGACTGAAGAAAAAGTTTCAAGGAGAAAAACAGCGAGCCACTCACTTGCACCGCGTACTTGTAAAACTGTTCCGACAGCTCCCCGAGCTCCTCCCTGGTCTTACAGGTGTCGGGGAACTCCTCCAGCCGGTCCAGCTGCTCCACCTCGGCAACAGGGTACGGCTTCTCCTTCAGCACTTGCACGATCTGGAAGCGGCACAGGCCTGTGATCAGCAAAGTGTAGTGGGGCTTCGGCCAGTTGCTGCCCACAACCTGCACAGCCAGAGCCGCCGTCCCGATCCTGAAAAACACACCAAACGTCCCTGTTACAAACCTTGGGTCTGGTAAAACCAAATCTCACCACTAAAATTGCTGCCTTCCCTAAGAAATTCGCTGAGAAACAAAGAACGCACTACTCTGTTTAATTCAGCATCAGGACACGGTCTGTTAAGTCACTGCCACCAGCTAGCTACGGGCCAAGCAGGCCAGCTCATTCCCATTAGCCCCCTTTTAAGAATTAGGTAGAAATTCCTAAACATTTGGATTATTTAAGCATAAAAATGTAAAAGTAGTTAATTACATAGCTTAAGTTATTTTCCCAACTAGGCATGAGGCAATCTTACACCAGAACAAATATTAGCTTTTAGATGAATTTACATAGAAAAGCATGACGTGAACTCTTCTCAGAAATCTGTCCCAGTACCAGCTTGGCTACCGACACCGGGCCTAGATTTTTACGAGACCCATCTGTAAAACTTCCACATAACCCCCTCAACACAGTGGCATCAGACCTGGGAACTCACACTGTGCTCTCAGATACTGAATCTCTCCACGTGGGGAATAGACAGGGAGGCCACACACTGTCATGGGCTGTGGAGAGTTAGAGACCTATGGACATAGCAAGAAGGTAGAGACCTAATTCCAGCTGCTACTCATCCCCCTCGTTCTGAGTTGAAAAGTTGTATTTTACTTAAGTCTTAGCTCCTTATCAAAACATACAATGCTGGCCAAGTAACAGAGGAACCTAATTCACAGGGAGGAAGTCTCATCCACGCTAAATCAACGTCACACTAAATGGGAAGGTCCACACTCAGAAGACACTTCCAAGTCCCCAACGGAAAGTGTCTTTTCTCTTTGGCGATGGGGAAGGTTATAATTTCAGAAGAGTATGAAGGGACTAGAGTTCCTCACACCCTGGGAAATGGTAGCACTAGAACATGCCTTCGCCCCTCTCAACACAGCGCAGCACACACACACAGTGCACATACAGCACAGCACACACACGGTGCACATAAAGCACAGCACACACACACGGTGCACATACAGCACAGCACACACACATACAGTGCACATACAGCACACACACACAATGCACACACACACGGTGCACATACAGCACAGCACACACACACGGTGCACATACAGCACACACACACACAGAGCACACACACACAATGCACATAAAGCACAGCACACATACACACAGCGCAGCACACATACACAGCGCAGCACGCACACACAGTGCACATACAGCACAGCACACACACACACACAGCGCATGATGGGTTCGGTGACTCCATCTGCTTCCACACGCAGCTCACTCGTGAGTATTCCCCACAAATTATTCATCCTGTAGGTGTAACCTTGGCTTCCCTCTGCCACTCAGTTTATTTTGACCTGTACACCTTTCCTTACCACCTTTCCAGTCCTATCATGTGTACAGGGTATAAAAATGGATTTAAATAATAACTTAAACCAAAAAGTGAGGAAGATATTTTGGTGGGGAGGAAAGAGTCACACACTTTGAAAACTTGGTGTGATGGGGCAGGGACCTGCCACTGAGTTTTGGTGCCGTAGCTGCTTCTCTTCGCTCATTTGTCAATAGTAGGCTGTGGCTCCCATTTCCCGAAACAGCTCAGACTGCCTGAGAAAGTGAGCAGCGCCTGAAGGTTCATACCGGGTGAAACCAAGCACACTGAGGTGATGTCATCCATGTTTACCCAGTGCTTCTGCCAACAAGAAACTGAGTGAGAACCAGATCCCTGGCCGCAGGGGTTTACACACGGGAAACCAGGGAGAGAGGAGATGAACGCAAACCTCCAGATCAGGGGACAGGTTTATTTATTTGGGCTTCACCACCGATGACAGGTGAGACGAAAAATGAGTTTTCTTAGAGCAAATACAATGCTTTTGCTAATTGTGAAAGGAAGCTGTTCCGGACTGAAGGGTCACGTTGGATGTACACTGTGCCTCTCCTCCTAAAAACACAAACCCTACAGAGGTTTTAAAGTATCTCAATGGGTTCTTACTTTAAATTACTTACAGCTGGATCACATGTACAAAGAAAAACATCTGTGAAATGGCAGATGGCTAGATACAACACGGCTGACAGACATTTTGAGTGAAAAGTTCTGTGAGAAAAGACCTGTTTATGCTAATGTTATTTTAGGGAAATTCTCCTGTGGGTTGGGCTCGCCTGCGGGACTGCAGGCCGGGATCCAGACCACTGCCACAGAGCAAATATTGTAATGCGGCGTCACAAGAATGTCTGGTTCCCCAGTATGTATAAAAGTTATGTTGACACCACGCTGCTGTCCTTGCTTAAAAAGCAATGCACATACCTTAATGAGAAAAGACTTACTGAAATATGCTCAGTCACCTGGGCCTTCAGTGAGACGTAGCCTTTCTGTTGGGGGAGGGTCCTGCCTGATGTTGACGGCTGCAGACTGATCAGGGTGGATGCTGCTGAAGGCCGAGGTGGCTGTGGCAGTTTCTTAAAATAAGGCAACAGTGACGTTTGCCGCATTGGCTGTCTCTTCCTCTTGTGAACTTTTCTGGAGCAGTGGTGCCGTTTGGCAGCATTTTACCCACAGAACTTCTTTCAAAACTGGAGTCAGTCCTCTCAGACTTGCTGCTGCTCTGTCAACTCAGTTTATGTCATGTTCTAAATCCTTTGTCGTCATTTCAGCAGTCTCATTTCACAGCAGCATCACCAGGAGGATATTCCATTTCATGAAACCACTTTCTCTGCTCATACATAAGAGGCAGTACCTCCCCCGCTCAGGTTTGATCATGAGATGGCAGCAGTTCAGTCCCATCTTCAGGCTCCACTTCCAATTCTTGTTCTCCAGCTGTTTCCACCACATCTGCAGGTACCTCCTCCATTGAAGCCTTGAAGTCCTCAAAGTCATCCGTGAGGGTTGGAATCAACTTCCGCCAAACTCCTGTTCATGTTGATATTGTGACCTCTTCTCATGAATCACGAATATTCTTAATCGCTTCTAGAATGGTGAATCCTTTCCAGAGTTTTTCAATTTATCTGCCCAGATCCATCAGAGAAATCACTATCTACGAAATGTTTTTCCTAAATAGTAAGACTTAAAAGCCGAAATCACTCCAGAATGGATGTTGTGTTAGCAGGCATGAGAACAACATTCATTAATCTTGTCCAACTCTGTCAGAACTCTTGGGAGGTGAGGGGCACTGTCAATGAGCAGTGATATTTTTAAAGAAATCACAGGTCTCAACAGTGGGCTTAAAATATTCAGTAAACCATGTAGTAAACAGATGTGCTCTCATCCCGGCTTTGGTGTCACATCTATAGAGCACGAGCAGAATAATTTTAGCATAGTTATTGAGGGCTCTAGGATTTTTGGAATAGTAGATGAGCACTGGCTTCAACTTAAAAGTCACCGGCTGCATGAGCCCCTAACAAGAGAGACAGCCTGTCCTAGGAAGCCTTCAAGCCAAGCACTGACTTCTCCTCTTTGGCTATGAAAGTCCTAGTTGGCATCTTCTTCCAATAGAAGGCTGCTTTGTTTACATTGAAAATTTGTTGTTTGCTGTAGCCACCTTCATTAATTATCTTAGCTAGAGCTTCTGAATAACTGCTGCCTCATCTGACACTTTTATGATATGGAGACGGCTTCTTTCCTTAAAGCTCATGAATCAATGTCAGCCAGCTTCAAACTTTTCTTCTGCAGTGTCCTCACCTCTCTCAGCCGTCACAGAATTGAAGAGTTAGGGCCTTGCTCTGGATTAGGCTTCAGCTTAAGGGAATGCTGTGGCTGGTCTGATCTCTCCGACCACTAAGGCTTTCTCCACGTCAGCAATAGGGCTGTTTCCCTTTCTTATTCCTGTGTTCACTGGAGTCGCACTTTTAATATCTAGAAACAGGAGTGATAGAGACACACAGTCGATCCAATTTACAAAGCTGTGTATCTCCTACATGTAAAGCATTCATTTTTTGTTGACAAATGCCAATTCTTTTGTTAGACAAATGCCAGTGAAACTAATCTGGGGCCTCAGAAATGAAGCAGCAGCCACACAATGAAGAGAGATGGAGAAAGTAGCACTGTGAGGAATGGAGCCATGTACCCTGACGAATGTGAGGTTGGAAGAAGACTGGATGACATGAAAGGACAGTGTACAGGGAGTGCTAAATTAATACACACTTTCACGAAGAGAAAAATGGGTCTCTCAGGAGCCACTAATCATACAGTCCAATTAAGCAGGGTGTCCTGCGGTGGCATGGGTGCCGGGTGCCAAGTTCTATCCTACAGGGATAACCCCCAAAGTCAGGCACGCTTGCTCACTAACAGGCAAAAACAGCTGCTGCTCCCAACAGGAGAGGAGGTGGTGCAGGAAGTCAACGTCTGGCCCACTCCTGGGCGTGGCAAGGAGGCTTGGGGACAAAAATGACTCCTGCTGCTCCTTGAAGACTGAGGCAGTGTCACCTGGATGGTGAGAAGGAAACACTGGAGCAGAGAGAGTCCCTCGCCTTCCCTCCGGGACCACCGCCATCTGGAAGAGCAGGTAACTGGCGAAGGAAAGATTCATGTAGCAAACCAAAGTAATGTTGGGAATAACTCAGTATTTGTGCTATTAAAGTTTCTTATTTTTTAAAGTAAGAAGTGTTTCAAGGTCATATTAGAGAAAAAAGGCATTGGATGCTAATACTGAGGAATGCAGTGGGGTCTTTCTACCCAGACTTTTCAAGTAGCAAATGGTATTTCTAGGAAAACTGGATGGTGTGGTGGGTCCTTACAGTGCTGGAATTCTGTGAAGAATGTTCAGTGGATGTTTTCGAACTGGAATGATTAAATTTTAACATCGCTATTCATGTAAAACAAAGGCAGTAACATGAACATGAAGGATCAGATTATGTGTCACCTGAATATTAGTGATTGCTTCAAGGCAGGAGAGTTCAGAATTCAGTCATTGTTATTTTGGAGGGATTTACAATGAAGAAATTAGAAACCCTCCAATGGCCAAAATAATACCAATACATAGTACTCAAACCTAAAATATGATTAAATCTACTTTAAAAAAAAATCCTCACCCAAGGATGTTTCTATTTTTTTAAAAATTGATTTGAGAGAGAGAGAAAGGGAGAGAGAAAAAACATCGATCAGCTGCCCCCCACCCCATGTGCCTGACCCAGAATCGAACCCAAAACCCCTTGGTGTATGGGACAACACTCCAACCGAGCCACAGGGCTGACTAAATCGACTTCTGAAATTCACAGCTTACCCAGGGGTAAGCACCATACAAATGCAGAGTAGAAAGAAAACAATAGTCTAATCATGGTCACTCTACTCAACAGACAGCTAAGTACCTGGGCACAGAAAGCAAAAAATTATGGGAGAAGTAAACAGAGCTTAAGGAGTGGGTCATATGCAGGGAAGCCAGAGTCCAGTGCAATTCATCAGAGTTGACTGAAACTTGAAAAGCCTCCAACTCCACTCGAGCACCACCGCAGGTCACAGGGGAGCCAAAATGTTGAGAAAAGCAAAGCTTTCACAATATGGACGGTAATGGGCTGTGTTTTGTTTTGTTTTGTTCTGTTTTAGGAGGGGGGCTCTTCTTTGAGAATATGAAGAAAGTTACGGGATCTCCTTTAAAAAATGTATGCAGTCACAAGGTTTTGGATAAAAATAAGGCTTTCCTAACCCTCCTGAAGTCCACTGGGTCAGGAAGCCCCAGTTTTAAGAGAGGGTAACTGCAGGTGAAGGAGGGGCTCTAAGCTGGAAACAGCTCCAGGGGCCTTAAGGACAGGAGGCAGGGCCTGGGAGTGATTCTGAAGGTAGCAACAGCATTTACTGAGTGAGAACCATATACAGCATAATCAACAGAAATATAATGCGAGCCACATATGTAATTTTAGTGCTCACATTATAAAGTGAAAAGTTTTCAAAATCTAATGTGTTTTGTACACTTGAAGCACAGTGAGGGTGAGGGGTTTGTCTGGGACATAGGACTTTCAGTACCAAAACCAGGAGAGTCCCCAGCCAACGGGACAATTGGTCAATCTGGAGGACAGCTCGATGGCCACAGGTGGCTGGCGGTCACAGTCCGGATGGCCACAGGTGGCTGGCGGTCACAGTCCGGATGGCCACAGGTGGCTGGCGGTCACAGTCCGGATGGCCACAGGTGGCTGGTGGTCACAGTCTGGCCAGCGCTCCCGCCTGCGGAGCAGGGCCCGGGCCCACCACGCACGCGGTCGCGGGAACCCTCACGGCACACCTGTCCCCACCCAGCAGGAAGGTCACCGGCGCGGGCTGTCTCTCACCCTAGTCACGCGATTCGGGCCAGGGCGGGTAGGGTAGCCTCTGGGTAAGCGTGAGGCCTGGAGGTGTCAGGAAAGGGGCAGAGGCGGGGAGCAGGAAAGCTCCCAAGGGCGCCCGCGAGCAGGGAAGGCCCTTCAGGAGGGACAACAGGGAGTGAGGGGAGGCGAGGGGCGCGCAGGGCGTGCGCCAGGGGCACCCCGAGGTAACCGAGGCTCGTGCGGCGTAGGATGGGGTAGGAAGAGCAGAAAACGTGCAGAGTAGCAAGTGTCGCAGTGAGGAGGTCAACAGTGACGCGGAGGACGGGGGCAGGAAGAGCGGGGCGGCCGGCAGAGGCAGGCCCCGCGGGCGCGCAGGGTTCAGATCACATTGTTAACAGTGACAGTTCCCTGCAGCCGCTCGCCGCCGCCCCACTATCCCGCTGAACGGCCGCGAGCGACACCGGTCACCCCATGTCACGCTTAGGAGGCAGAACCGGGCCGCGGCGCCCAGAGCCGGCCCGCCCGCCTACCTGTGCAGCGGCGGCAGGTCCTGCGCGTCGCTGGCCGGGTCGGGCGTGTTGGGGATGACGCCCAGGATGGTGCTCTGCAGCGACGTGCCCTTGAGCAGGCGGCTCCGCACCAGCTGCAGGTTGCGGGCCGAGTCCACGCTGGTGCGCATGGTGGAGCCGGGCAGCAGCACGCCCTCGTGGGTGAGCAGCAGCGGCAGGCGGCTGGGGATCTGGATGGGGCTCACCGACGACATGGCGGCGGCCGTCCGGGCCCAGGACGTCCGACCGAGCCAAGCGCGCCGCTCCGCGCGCCTGAGCCCCAGCCCGGAGCTCCGAGCCTCCAGCGCCCCCGCACTTCCGGCTCCGCGCACGGCCCGCCCCGCCCCCCCCGCACGCACGGCCCGCCCCGCCCCCCCGCACGCACGGCCCGCCCCGCCCCCCCGCACGCACGGCCCGCCCCGCCCCCCCGCACGCACGGCCGGGCCCAAACTGAATCACCGCGTCTGCGCGCTGCCTGTCCGCGGAGCCGCGGGGAAAAGCGCGCGCCGTAATTACGCGAAAAGAAGCGCAGAGGCGGCTGTGCGACTGTCCTCTCCAGGCCCGCGCGCCTGCTTGGCCTTGGCCTGGCTCCCACAGCGATCCCCGCTGCCGTGTTCTGAAGGAATGTTTGTAACCCGTAATTAGAACTGAGCTTAGATGTGCAAAAGCGTTACAAGAACATACTACAGAGGCCTCAAACACCCTTCGCTCAGCTGCCACTGTAATCATCTCACAAAATCATGTTCAATTAACCACCAAAAAACTAGCGTCACTGTTGTCTAATCTATAGACCTGATTTCAATCTTGCCAGTTTTCTCGCTAATGTCCTTTTTTGCCCGTCCAGGATCTCACTTTTTATTTATAGTTGTGATGTCTCCTCAATAATTTTTTTTTCTTTTAAAACCTTGGGACTTTTAAAGTGTTTTGGTCTGTTATGTTGTAGAATGTCTCTCAGTTTGGGTTTATCTGATTTCTCATGATTATATCAACCATAGGTATTTTTGGCAGGAAGGCCACAGAAGAAATGTGGCCTTCTTACTAATACATGACGGCGAATTATCTTGTTAATGGCGATTTTTACCTTGATTACTTGGAGGTGGTGTTTGCCAGGTTTCTCCTCTGTAAATTGCTGTTTTTCTCTCTGTAAGCCATAGATACCTTGTGGGCCGTTAAATCTACATTTATTCATTGGAATTCTACTGTAAGATAAAGCTGCCTCATCTCCCTCATTTATTTACTTATTTAATTATTTATATCTGTTAATATGGACCCATGAATATATTTTTAATGGTTACAACCCAATCATATCATGTATTTCATTGCTTGAATTATCTCAGATTTGGCTTCTTCATGCTGAGCTTTGACTCAGATTTGACTGTAGGTGGCAAAGGGGGAAATTCCCCCAAATCTGAAGTCCAGCCATGCTCCTAGGGCCAGAGAGGGTAACATAAAGCAGGTCCTACCCTCAAGTGCTGCTTGGCCAGGGGGACAGCCCCATGGATGGTGAGTCTGACACAGGGCAGATGGAACTGTATGTCTCTGTGTGTGCAATAGACAAGGGAGAGGACGTGGCAGGTGTATCAGGTGCTGTGGGAGACGCACCCGCCTAAAGCTCTTTCTCTGACGTCATCCCACTTTCTGTTATTCATTCCCGAAACAGATCTCTTCTGAATACCTACTAGGTGCTGGATATTATTTTAGATGCTGGGGAATACGTCAATGAACAGGACAGACAAGGTTCCTGCTTTTCTGGAGCTGACATTCTAGTGGCGGGAACAATAAGGAAGAAAAGTAATTGTGGACAGCGAAAGTCCTTCAGATAGATGGCCAGGGACGGCCTTGCACTTGAACTGAGCTTGGTACTATGAGGAGGCAGCAATGCAAAGGTCAGGGGTGGGAGCAGGAAGAGCACTATTCCAGGCAGAAGAAGCGACAGTTGCAAAAACAGTGTGGCTGGAATGTATTTAGGATGTCTGAGGAACCTGCTCCTGGAATGTGCTTACCAAGGAGATAAGAGATTCAGTGGAGTCAGACTATAGAGGGTAGGAGGCCCTGGGAAGGAGTTGGGGTCACTCTTAGCCTGACACAAGGCACTGGAGGCTTCAAGCTGCAGGATAACATTACCTGGTTTATGTCATCAAAAGGTTGTTTTGGCTGCTGTGTGACAAATAGAATGCAAAGGTTTAAATCAGTGGGGAACCTTTTTTCTGCCAAGGGCCATTTGGCTATTTCTAACATCATTCGTGGGCCATACAAAATTATCAACCTAAAAATTAGCCAGTTATATTTGGTCAAACACTTAATGAACTCACCCCTAATGTGATGGCTGGAACTGCTTCTCTTTGGTGAGGCCTTGGCAGGGCCAGACCAAATGATTTCACTGAAGCTGCTGGATATAATCAGCAAGCTCTGGGTCAGTTCTCTGGATGTGTACTGTGTGCCTTGGCCTTTGATAGACGCTGGGGGCCATGCAGAGATAAATATGCATGGCCCAGGACCACAAGGGCTTACCTTCATCAAGGCCTCTCCAAGGTTACAGGGGGAGGAGGGGGAAGGGGCCCATATTTTGAAGCTCCCAGTGTTTTGTGTTTTTTTAAATCCTTACCCGAGGATATTTTTTCCCCATTGATTTTTTTTGGAGGGGGAGGAGAGAAACATCGACATTTGAGGGACAACATCAATTGGTTGCTTCCCACACCTGCCCCAACCAGGGCCAGGTATCAAACCTGCAACAGAGGTACGTGCCCTTGACTGGGAATCGAACCCGGGACCCTTTAGTGCTCAGGCGGATGTTCTAACCACTGAGCCAAACCAGCCAGGGCAAGGCTCCCAGTGTTTTAACAGGAAAGTTCAAAAAACCATCTTACAAACTTTGGGGTGTATTATTTATTTTTTTAAATTATTTTTTAAAATTAAAAAAAAAATATTTATTGGTTTCAGAGAGAGGAAGGGAGAGGAGAAAGAGTTGATGAGAGAGTTATCATTGATCGGCTGCCTCCTGCACACCCCTGACTGGGGATCAAACCCACAACCCAGGCAAGTGCCCTGACCAGGAATAGAACTGCTATCTCCTGGATCCTAGGTCAATGCTCAGCCGTTGAGCCACACCTGGCCAGGCTGTCCTCCTGTTTTAATTTTTTTCTTTTTCTTTTTGGATCTCTGATTGAGTGATTTTTTTCTACTCTGCCTTCTAATTCACTAATCTGATCCTCAGCTTCTTCTAATCTGCTGTTTATTCCTTCCAATGTATTCTTTATTTCTGCTATGTCATCCTTCATAGTTTCCATATCTTTTCTGATGCTGCTGAGCATCCTTACAATCAGTATTCTGAACTCTATATCTGATAGATTGATTATCTCCATTTCATTGAGCTTTTTTTCTGGAGACTTCTCTTGTTCTTTCATTTGGAGCTTGGTTTTTTTGTGTGTGTGTTGTTTTTTTTGTCTACCCATTCTGACTGCCTATGTGGGTTTGTTTCTATGTGGTACAGGCCAATGTCAGATGCTCTTTGTGACTGGCCTTGAGTACCCTGTTTGGAGCTATCAACAATGCATGGCTTGTGGTTCCCTCTGCTGGGCTGGCATGTTGTTCTCTCTTCTGGGGTTGGGTGTGTTTGGGCAGGACCAAGATGCACACCAAAGTCTGCTTTTCCAAGGGTGAGGTCCAGCTGGATTTATTTTTTTAAATACGATTTCATACCGCACGACAGGAGGTATGGGGTGGGAATGGGTCCGTGCTTAGGTCACTTGCTTGATGAGCACTTTCTTTCCATCCTCTCAGTGTATCTCTGTGATGGGATGTGCCAGTCCACTTGGGTGAACATCAAGAATCTAGACATCAGGTCTTTAGTGACCACGTGGCTCTCCTTCTTTAACAGACTCTGTGTCTACTCCACTCATTCAGCCGTCAGACATTAGCTAAGCTTCTGCTCTGCACCGGCACTATTCTAGATTCACAGATACATTCACCAACAAGATGGACAAGTCCCTGGATCTCAAAGAGCTTACACTCTAGGGAGGTTGGCAGAAAATAAATAAGCCAACAGAGAAAGAAATGACAAGTCAGAAAGTGATACCTAAAGAAAATATAATGGGAAACTAAGTAGCAGGTGACGGGGGTGGGAGTAGAATATTAGCTAGGAAGGCCACTCAGAGGAGATGGGGCTGGAGCTGAGTGAGACCTGAACAGCAGGAATGCACGGGCTGTGCGAGGAGCCGACAGGAGACTGTTCTCGGCGGAGATTAGGACTAGAGCAAAGGTCCCTTGTTACAGAGGAAGGGTCCGGGTGCTGGGATGTCGGGACTCAGCAGCCTACAAGTGGCCAGCAGTGGCCTCCAGAAGCTAGTGGAACCAGTAGAGGAAATCATTCTAGGAGCCGGGCGGTAGCCAGCACAGGGAGTGAACCGCCAGGACAGGGAGGTCCAGGAGGAGAAAGGGCTGGTCTCAACCATCTTCAGGGCCCAGCTGGCAGGTGCCTCCGCCCCACTGCCCTGGGCACCTTCTCTATCCTCTGGCACCTTCTGGCCTTGGACACTGGCCACAGTTCGCCTTGCTCCAGTAGTCCCCGTTCTGTTCACAGGCCATTTCACCACATGCAAATAGCCTGTGTCTAATCCAAGTTAGTAACCAGGAAGTTGGCCCCCTGGCGATGGGAGAACACAAGGCTGGAAGCCCCTTGCTTCTCTGCTTCATTCCCAGTCACGCCCTGGTCCCCACCCCAACCACAGTGATGACCCTGCCACTAATTAGAGTGAATGAACATCAGCTCTGATGTCTTCCTAAGAGGAAGCTGGGAGGCCAGGGAATTTCGCAAGGACTGCCTAAGGAAGTTCTACAGGGAACGCTCCTCGCTGGCCCAGAAAGCTGAGGTGCGCCTCAGGGCACTGGAAGGCCGCCCAAGCTGAAGTGTCGCTGGGCTCCAGCTACATTGCCAGGAGCAGTTGGTGTTCTACAAACATAGCCATTGTGCATATTTGCATTTCCCTAATTTTCATATGGTTTACTTTTTTCTAGTATTCGTTCCCTGGACCAGTTCTGCGTAGTCCCACCTTCAACACCCTCACTGCCTCTCTTTGTCGGTGAGTCTAAATAAACCAGGTTGACAAACCATACAATAGCTGAAAGGTGAGAGGAAGTCGAACTTCTTGATTTGGAAGAATCTGCTCTTCCTCACGAAAACCTACTTGCTGCTTAATGAGGAGAAAGTAAACGTTTATGCCTGCTTACCATTTTAAGATCTTGTTAAACCCAGTCACTGAAATAGCTCCTTGGAGTGATGCTCAGGAAAGGCTCAGCCTTGTAGCTGTTACCAGGCAGAGGAAGAGTCAGGGTCCTGGGCAGTGTCCTCTGCTCCTCAGCTTTTCCAAATGACACCTTCTGTCCACCTGGTCACTGCCTGCCCCACTGTCATTGGAGGGTCTTGCGTAGGCCTTCAAAAGATGCTCTTCAGCTGGCTCCTGGCCTAGTGGTGTTCCCAGGGTTGCTTGACTTCTGCTGGCGCCATTTATTTGCAGCCTAGGTGCTCTATAGGGCCCCAGTGGCAAGATCCTCGCCCAGTCTTTCAGCCAGTCTTGCTCCCATCTGCATCTCAGGGGAGCCAGGAAAGCGATCCCCGGGCACAACTAGCATGAGCCCACAGAGCACTTAGAAGTGAGTTGGACAAAGATGTCCCTGATTTAGAAAAAGGCCCCACCGTTTCCAGAGGGAGGTGACAGTGGTCTGCTGACAGTGTCCAATTCTCAGGGATTGTGAGCCCAGTTGTTAAATACAAACATCGTGAAAATTAAATTATATAAACTTACAGCTAAATATACTACATCAGAGACAAAGGGAATACCCCAGATTTATGACTTCCTGATTGTTTGGCTTTGTTTTGCACTTTGGGGTTATTTGCTCACATCAGACCTGCATTGTAGAAGTGCCACACAGTGCTGTCCCGTCGCCCCCTCCACACTCCGTACCCAGCGGTCATGTTGGGAGCCTGAAATCAGCCCTGGTGGGAATCTGTTCACCACAGAAGTCAGCAAAGGCTGCAAATCAGGGCTTGATTTGTTATTATTTTGCTGATTGCCTAAGCTTAAGAAATCAATGCAGGAAATGTTAATAACGCAAGGGAAATTGACCAGTGAGTGGTGCCTGCAGCATTGTGAAGAGCACGAAAAACAGGAAATATTCTTTCAATATTTGAAAACTGTTCAGCACAGTCACTCATGTCATTGGCAAGTGAGTGAAGATCCAGTCAGCATTCATCTTTCACGTTTCATTCTCCCGTTTGCATGAAACAAAATGTCAAGTAGTATTCGTGTTGGAACTACACTCACCAGTTGGGACGAGAGGTTAGTGACACGCAGATGCTAAGGGCATAGCCCAGTGCGAGGGTGATGACTTGCCATCTAGACTTGCTGACTCCACCCTCTCCCCAACCCCTCCCCTCTGCTGGGAAGCTTTGCATAGTGAATACACTGAAGAACAGTAAACATGGCCCTCCCCCCAGGGCCTCTCTCTAAGGAGTCATGCCAATTTTACTTTAATGTGGCTATGAGCAAGGCAGGTGCACAGGAGCCAGAAAACTGGCCTCTTCCTAGAGTCTTCAACAAAGACTTTAACCTAACACACCTCCTTCTCAATTTTTCCTTTTGCATCAGCCCTGAAAGGCCCACTTCTACCATCGCATGGCAAGTCTAGCCCATGGCCTTGTCCAACCCGGGGAGTCTATCTACCTTGTATGCTCTAGAGGAGAATTATAGAAACTGAGCCCACCAAACCGGGCTCTGATTTGCTAAAAGACAGTGAGGTGAGAGGGATAAAAGAATTGAGAGAATCTTCTCCCAAGACAACAGCTGCCTGCCAGTCTGTTTACTTGAAGCACAATCCCACATGTGAACGTCCAAAGCTGCATCCCAACACCAGGACAACGCCGTAATTTGTGGGGCCCAGGACGTGTGGGGCTCCTTGTAGAAATTGTTAAGAATTTCAAGTTGGTGATGGCAGAGCAGGAAACCGAGCCTGGGGCCCTTCTGAGTACAGGCCCTGTGGACTGGTCACACCCCAGATGCTGGCTGCATGGCTCACTTTCTCTTTCCATTCCTTCAGAAATATTTCTAATTACCATCCTTCCCCTACCCCAGGCAATGGCTGCTCTGGGAGTGAATCACATACTCAGAAAGCAAAAACAAAAAGCATATTAATACACTGTGATAGCCAATACATGCCTTGGTTATTTAAGTTTCCTAAGTTGTGCCCAGATCCACTGCCTTGAGTCTGAAAACCAAGAATCAGAAAATGACAAAATCGCATGTCTTTCACTTATTTACCCATTCATTTGTCATTTATTTATTGAACATCTGACCTATGCTCCTAGCCCTATCCCAGGCCCCAGGGATTCAATAGTGAGCAAAGCAGACATGTCCTTGCCCTCTGTTTAGTGCAGGAAATGAACTCTGAACAAATGATTGACATGAATGTACAATTACAAACTGGGATAAGAGAAGAAGCATGGTTTTAAGAAAATCCTCACCGGAGGATTTTTATTTTTTTATTTTAGAGAGAGAGGAAGGAGAGGGACAGAGAGAGAGAGAAACACCGATCGGTCACCTCCCCTACACACCCCAACCAGGGACTGAACCTGCAGCCTGGGTAATGTGTCCTAACCGGGAATTGAACCTGCAACCCTTAGGTGCACTGGACCATGCTCTAACCAACTGAGCCACACAGGCCAGGGCAGAAGAAGCATGGTTTTATGAGCAGACTTGGGTGTATCAAAGGAGACTGACCTGGCCCAAGGTGGTGGGATTGGGAGTGGGTAGTTAGAGAAGGTTTCCCTAAGTGATGTTAGACTGAGGCCCGAGCAGATGTTTAAAAAGAGAGAGCCAAGTCCATTCCAAGCAGAGGGAAGAGCAGGGGCTGTGACAATGGCCCAACCCTGCGTAGGCCCCCACACGCCCCCTGCAGGATCTAAGCTGCTCCTACCTGTTGCTTTTTCAGATTCTCCGATTTTGGAAAACAAAGAATTGGCAGGACAACTGAAAATGACCAGGAGGAAGTTATACTGGGTCCCTGGGTCTTCTGGTGGTGTGGTGAATCTCGGCATGGATGTGGGTGATGACACGGTTTCAGGACTTAGCTACGTAAGTAGATCTCCTTCGCATCAAAGCACAGGAAGCTGAGTTGGCAGGGCATTCTCAATGATCATGAACTAGCTCAAGGAATTTTGTCCCATATTTATTCAACCTTGATTTTTTTTAGTGGACCTTGGTCTTCTATAATGAAATGAACCATAATCCTTTGGTCAGGATGCACTTTCATGGCTCTGCATATGTATGAATCATCTATTACCTATTTATGCATCTACTTCTAATAATACACTAAGCACCTGTGAACCCATCACCAACATGCCAACTTGGACCTTGACAATCACATCCGACTGTTGGTGTTCTCCTTCCCTAACTCCCCACCACCTGAAGGAACCACTATCCTGAGCCTCCCCCTGTCAATCCTTTGCTATGCTTTTAAGGTAGATTATTGATTCTATATGAAGTCCTAGAAATGATATATCTCTTTTTAATTCTAGTTCTTTCCCACTTTATCAAAAGAATATCATGTAATGTTTTGGGATTTACTTGTTTAATTATTGACTTCTTTTTAGTAGTTTGATCCTCGGAAGGTGACATGGCCTCACATTTTGTGGGTGAGTCACCATAGCACCCTCTTTTCTTGTTTGGTGATGGATAAAAATCCAGGGAGGCGAAGCCACCTGCCCAGAGTCACCTAGTGACTACAGGGCAGGGCCAGGGCTGGGACCTGGTTGTCCTGACTCCTGGCTTAATGCTCATTTTCTGTCTGGTGGCCATTCATTCATTCATTCATTTGTATTGAGATATAACTGACATATAACAATATGTTAGTTTCAGGTGTACAACATAATATTCGGTATTTGTATATGTTGTGAAATGATTACCACAATAAGTCCAGTTAACACCCGTCACCATACATAGTAACACATTTTTTTTCTTATGATGAGAATTTTATGATTTCCTCTCTCAGTAACTTTCAGGTGTGCGGCCCAGTCCGAGTGACTGCAGTCGCCATGCTGGTTTCCACCCCAGCCCTTCTTTACTTTGGGACTGGAAGTTTGTGCCTTTTGATCTTTGACATTTTGCCCGCCCGCCCGCCTTGCCTCCGGCAACCACCAATCTGTTTTCTGTGTCTATGAGCTATTTTTTTTTTTTTTAAGATTCCACAAGTATTTGTCTTTCTCTGTCTGACTCTGGAAGCCTTTTAGGAAGCTGACGTGGAAGGATCCATGCTCCTTGGTTGGCTGGTCTAACGCTCCCCCGGGCGGTATTTCTGAGGTCTGAAGCCAACGCTCTTGGCTTTTCTTTCCCCAGAAAACATACGCTCCTGAAGACAGCCCCTGGAGCCAGCCGGCCCGGAAGCCTGGGAGCCCAGGGCCCGCGGGGGACCCCGCTCCGGGGAAGCCTGGGACCTGGAGGAAGCTGCTGCCCTTCCGCCGCAGGCCGCAGTGAGTCCTGGGGGCACGGGGCAGACCCGCCCGCGCAGCCAAGGCGACTTTGCCTGGACACTTCCCTCGGACATGCCCACAGAATGGACAGCCGCACTTCCTTCTTTTAAAATCACTCCCCTGTTTTTGTTGTTTCTGATTTTTTACCATCACAAATAACAGTCACAAAAGCACACACTTTGTTGCACCTACGGCTGACCGCGCTGTGGGTTTTCTATCATTATTATAATTCACCTGGACTTTGTGTCCCCCTCTAGAGCCACATGCTAACGGTGGCCACATTGCCTGTGACTTCTAGGTTCCCTTCCCCTCACCCCCTGGATGATGCCGGCCTGCTCTCCTACCTCACGGTGTGGTGGGTCAACCCATTCATGATCCGAGGTCTGCAGAAACGCTTAGACGAGAGCACCATCCCCCCTCCGTCGGCATCCCACACCTCGGCCCAAAACAGCAAGAGGTACAGTCATGTTGGGCAAGCTCCTGGGTTGGTTAAAGACCATGTCTTGGGGGGATGGTGACCAGAGATGCTAAGGTCCATCCTGAGATAGCCAAGATTGTCGCCTCTTCCTTTGTAGCAAAAGGCCTCCCTCTAGTCTCGAAGCTCTTTTTTTAAACATTTTTTTTCAAAAATTGGTTTTTAGAGAGCAAGGGAGAGGGAGAGAGAAACATCGATGTGAGAGTGAAACATCGATCAGCTGCCTCCTGCATGCCCCCTATATGCCAAGATTGCAGGTTCAATCCCCAAGAAGGGTGCATACAAGAATCAACCAGTGAATGCATAAATCAGTGGAACAACAAATCGATGTTTCTCTCCCTCTCTCTCACCATTTCTTTCCTGCCTCTTTCTCTCTAAAAATCAATCAATAAAAAAATAAAATAAATAAATATAACATATGGACCTTGTTTGTATCTTAATTTAGGCAAGCTAACTGTAAGAACATATTTTTGAAATAATTAGAGGAATTTGAATACAGACTGGGTATTCAACACCATTAGGGAATTATTGTTACTGTGTTATTAATATATACCTATTAATTGTTAACTATTGTTATCATGGTTACTGCAGTTTTTTTTAAAAGGCTTATCTGGGAGAGATACACACTGAAGCCTTGAGAGATGAAATGATATGTCTGGGATTTGCTTGAAATGCATCAAAAAAAGAAAAAAAAGTGGAGGGGAGTAGAGGTGAAACAGACATGTCAGATGTTGATAATTCTCTAACCTGGGGAATAGGCTTGGGGGAGACGCCCTATACTCTTCTACTTTGTTACCTTTGAAAATTTCTGTAATGAAGCCTACACTACAAGACCTGGGACATTTGGGCGACACGTGCAAAGGGATTTCAGTTGGCTCAATGTTCCTCTTTCCAAGGCTTCGCCTCTTTTGGGAAGAAGAAGTCTCAAGGCACGGGACTGAAAAAGCCTCAGTGCTCCGAGCGATGCTGAGATTCCAAAGAACAAGGGTTATTATGTCCATCTCCCTGGGCTGCTGCTTCTCCATCATGGGTGTGCTGGGGCCGGTAAGTGGGGGACGGGGTAAGATGGGAGGCTCCAGGCTTTCGAGATTGGCGCGTTCGAGTCCATGCCATGAATTGGGGAATTAGCTCTTTTGAGGGGAGTAGAGCTGATCATGAGTGTGAGTTCTGCAGCCAGTGTTTAGGTTCAAACCTTGGCCCTTCCCCTTAAGTGCTGGGTGACTCTGGGCGATGTGTCTGTGCCTTGGCTCATAGTGGGACCCCACGGCACGCTCAGTGGTAGACTTCATGGAAATGCTCACGCATAAAATGGAGAGCGTACCGTCACCTGACACATAGGGCGATGTTAAGCGAGTTAGTATAAAGCACTTAGAGCACGGCCTGGCTCTGTACGTGCTAGTCGCTTTGAGAAACGGCTGAGCACCCTGGGAATGTAGGTGGCAGGAACCAATGGTCTCCTCCATGTACCATGGTTGGGATGAACCAGTTGTGACTATTTGGGGTCCTCCAGTTCCTCAGCCCAAGATCTGATTGCAGAGTGAGCCAATTGCCCCAGCTGGGGTCCCTGTTGGTCAGCAGAGGGAGGGTACATAGATTGACAACCCAGCCTAGACTGCTTGCAATGGGGCAGGTGACAGTCCCCCAGAGAAAACAGAAGTGCTGTGAGAATGATGTAGGTCAGGAAGGAACAACAGTTGAAGACACCAGAGATCAGTGCCTTGGGTGACCGTTCGTGTGCTGGATAGTCTCCATTTGTCCCTCCAGGTCTGCTGTCCATGCTGTCCTGTGCTCCTAGAGTGTGACCTGTATGGAGCACATGAATGGGTCCCGCTGCCCTCTGGCTTCTGGTGGGGTTTTACAAATGGGAGACTGGAGGGAAGACAGGGCAGAATATTCATTCCTTGGCTGCCTCCCTCTCCTTCACCAGAGGGGACCATACTCCTGTGAGGGGCCCTTTCTTTAGGACTCTTTTCCTGGGTTCCAGGAACCTCGCCATCCCCTCGGTCCCCAGGTCTGGGGAGGTAACATTTCCCTGCTCTCACCAGCTCCATGGGGCTCTGCCATCCCTGTTCTGTTTCTTAAATTCTGCCCATGCCTTAGTACCTCGTCAGTTAACTCCTGATTGCCCGTGTGTATGTGTGTGTGTTCTGTTTCCTGGTGGGGCCAGCTGGGGGGCGGAGGAGCTGGGCTCGGATCTGGGTCGGTTGGATTAAGTGTCCTCCATTGGACTGTATGACCTTCTGAGGCAGGACTGGGCCCAAGTCCGTCTGAGTCTTTCCACAAACCCCGCATTGGCCCAAGTTCCTTGCGCAGCCATGTTTGGTACTTGCTGCCTGAAGGAAGGATTGGAAGGTCTGAATGATCCAAACTCGTGGGTTTTGTTTCAGATGCTGATTATACCGAAGATCCTGGAATATTCCAAAGCGTGGCATGGGAATACTGTCTACGGAGTAGGACTCTGCTTGGCCTTGTTTTTCACTGAGTGTGTGAAGTCTCTGAGTCTGTCCGCGTGTTGGGTTGTTAGCCAGTACATGGGAATACAATTTCGTTCAGCCGTCTCCTCCCTCGCCTTTGAGAAGCTAATACGGTTTAAGGCTGTAACGCACATCACCACGGGAGAGGTCAGTGCCTGGGACTGCGCGCCAGGGTGTCCTTTCCTGCCTCTCCAGATGTCACTTTCCTAGGGGTTTAGGGGGTCATCAACCACTGCCTCTGGGGTCATAAAGCAGGTCAACAACAAGCCAGGGAGATACCACCTGCACTCAGAGGGTTAGCTAGGATTCCTCCATTCGTTCCACAGGTAGTTATTGAGGCCTGCCCTGGAGTGGGCCTGGTTCCGGGCCCTGGGGATGCAGCATGTTGGAAAGGGCATCCATTCCACCTGCTTGGAGGGTATGGGAGGACTTTACAGCTCAGGGAAAACGCCTAGGGAAAAGAAATCACAGACAACCTCTCTGGGTGTTCATTTTCTTATCTGCAGCAAAGTAAGCTCCTTAGGGCTGCCTGGCTGTGGTGACCAATGGGTCAGTTCCTGGTCTTGCTCTCCCTGAAGCATAACAGCACACAGACATTGACAGAGATGAGAGGAAGATGCGCCAATTTATGACCCATAGTCATGGGGGATACTGGAATTTTATATACTTAATTCCAATTTCCCTATTTTCCTATGGCTTGAGAAGCATGGATGACTTTTTAAAAAAAATTATCTTTATTGTTGAAAGTATTAAGATGTCTCCCTTCCCCCCCCCCCCATTGATGCCCTCCACCCTGCTCCTGCCCCCTCCCCAGGCCCTCACTGTACTATTGTCTGTGTCCATAGGTTATGCATATATGCATATAAGTTCTTTGGTTAATCTCGCCCCCCCATCTTCCCTTTGAAATATGTCAGTCTGTTGCATGTTTCAATGTCTCTGGGTCTATTTTGTTTGTTAGATCCCACATATAAGTAAGATCATGTGATATTTGTCTTTCTCTGATTGGCTTATTTCACTTAGCATAATATTCTCCAGTTCCCTCCATGCTGTTCCAAAGGGTAAAAGATCATTTTTTACAGCTGCATAGTATTCCACAGTGTAAATGATACCACAGCTTTTTTATCCACTCATCTACTGATGGGCGCTTGGGCTGTTTCCAGATCTTAGCTATTGTAAGTAAGGCTGCTATGAACATAAGGGTGCATAACTTCTTTCTGATTAGTGTTTCAGGCTTCTTAAGATATATTCCTAGAGGTGGGATCACTGGGTCAAATGGCAGGTCCATTTTTAATTTTTTGAGGAAACTCCACACTGTTTTTCATAGTGGTTGCACCAGTCTGCATTCCTACCAACAGTGTACTAGGGTTCCCTTGTCTTCACACCCTCGCCAGCACTTGTTACTTGTTGATTTGTTGATGGAGCCATTCTGGCAGGTGTGGAGTGATACCTCATTGTGGTTTTAATTTGCATCTCTGATGATTAGTGATGTTGAGCATTTTTTCATATGTCTCTTGGCCATCTGTATGCCCTCTTTGGAGAAGTGCCTATTCAGGTCTTCTGCTCATTTTTTAATTGGATGGTTTGTCTCCCTTTTGTTGAGTTGTATGAGTACTTTATATATTTTGGATATTAACCCTTTATCAGATGTATCATTGGCAAATATGCTCTCCCAGACAGTGGGTTCCCTTTTCATTTTGATGCTGGTTTCCTTTGCTCTGCAGAAGCTTTTTAGTTTGATATAGTCCCATTTGTATATTTTTCCCTTTGTTTCCCTTGCCCTAGGCAATGTGTCTGTGAAAATTCTGCTATGTGAGATGTCTGATATTTTGCTGCCTACGTTTTCTTCTAGGATTTTTATGGTTTCATGACTTACAGTTAAGTCTTTTATCCATTTTGAGTTTATTCTTGTGTATAGTGTAAGTTGGTGGTCTAGTTTCATTTTTTTGCATGTATCTGTCCAATTTTCCCAACACTGTTTATTGAAGAGACTGTTTTTACTCCATTGTATGTTCTTGCCTCCATTGTCAAATATTAATTGAGCGTAATGGCTTGGGTCGATTTCTGGGTTCTCTGTTCTGTTCCATTGATCTATATGCCTGTTCTTGTGCCAGTACCAGGTCGTTCTGATTACAGTGGTTTTGTAGTATAACTTGATGTCTGGTACTGTGATCCCTCCAACTTTGTTCTTCTTTCTCAATATTGCTGTGGTTATTTGGGGTCTCCTTTGGTTCCATATAAATTTTTGGAGTATTTGTTCTAGATCTGTGAAATATGCTATTGGTATTTTATTTGGGATTGCATTGGATTTATAGATTGCTTTGGGTAGTATGAACATTTTAATGATGTTAATTCTTCCAATCAATGAATATGGTATATTCTTCCACTTGTTTATATCTTTTTTTTATCTCTTTTATCATATCCTATGGTTTTCTGACTACAGGTCTTTTATCTCCTTGGTTAAGTTTATTCCTAAATATCTTAATTTTTTGTTGCAATGGTAAAGGGATTATTTTTTTAGTTTCTCTTTCCGAGAGTTCATTATTGGTCTATAAAAGTGGATGACTTTTATATGAGAGACATTTGGATTTTCAGAAAAGATGGCACTGCTTTGGCTCCTTACCCTCAAGCCAACCCCCTTTGGAACCTGACATCAGCCACTTTCCAGCCTCGCCTCCTCCCACAGGCCCTCCTCCAGCCCTAGGTTGGCTTCCTCCCTTCCCGCCAGTCTGGGTTAACCTCCAGTCCTCAAACACGCCAGGCATGTCTGCCTCCTCCACTCCCTGCCCGTTGAAAATCCCATTCATCCTTCAAGGCCAGTTTGATGTCCTCTCCTTCCTGAGAGCAGCTCTAAACACCGCCCTGTACCCCCACTCCTCACCACACACAAATCTGACTTCCCCACTCATAGGAGCCTCCTTCAAAGACCTGAACCCTTCTGGGTACCTAGAGAGATGAGACCTGTGACCTTGGGCTTGCTGTCTTACAGGCCATCAGTTTCTTCAACAACGACGTAAACTACCTGTTTGAAGGAGTGTACTATGGTCCTCTGACTATTATAAGCAGTTTTTTACTGATTTGCACCTGCATCTCCTCCTACCTCACGCTCGGACCCACCACGCTGATTGCCACTTCTTGCTACCTCCTGGCTTTACCGCTGATGGTAATGTTGGACATTCCCCAGAACTGCCAGGGCTCTGTAATCAGGGGCCCTTCTGAGTGGAAATGTTGACTCTGCTTGAGTGTTTATTCCACTGTGGGTAAGATTTAGCTTCATTTCCCACCTCGCACGGCTCTCTGGCCACAATGGTGACCTCATAAATTAGAGGTGAATCTGGTGTCTGAGGTCCACCTCATAGCTCTCTTTAAGGGGTTATCTGTCTCACACTTTCCTTGGTGGATAGAAAGCCTCTGAGGTTTGTGTTCCTTTTCTTTCGCCCAGAATGTGTCGATGTAATAATAGCATAAGAAGCATTTAATATTTGGCTGAGCATCGGATAATGGGGAGGGGCACATTCGCTGCTTAAATTTCAGGTGACATCAAATGAGGTGAAACAGGAAGCGACTCTTGGATTCCAGGTGCTCGGAATGACTGAAACGGAGTGTTTTCCTCCCTCAGTCCTCTGAGAAGGTGACTGTGATTGTTAGAGGGAGAAAACCTTCTCTTCAGTCGGCCACACTTGGCTTGGCCCGGCACAGAGAAGACCCGGGATGTGCGAGGCAGGTGCCCTCAGGAGGTTTCTGTCCGAAAGCCTTTGGCTGGGCCGGAGCTGAGCCTGTGGATGTAGCAGCGCAGTTAAACCCAGAGGTTCCACCCGCATCTGCAGTTTGCCTTCGGGAATCTTCTCCTGCCCTTCTCCAAAGATGCCCTTGCTGCCTCCCAACTGCAGGTGCTCCTGACCCTCATGATTATGAAGAGACAGAGACACACCTCAGAGATCAGAGGCCAGCGCATCCGTGTGACCAGCGAAGTTCTCACCTACATTAAGCTGGTTAAAATGTACACCTGGGAGAAACCATTTGCAAAAATAATTAAAGGTGCAGTAAAGCTGGCTTTCTGCCCGCAGCCTGTGGGCATCGTGGTAGGCCATGCCCTCACCCTCTGGGGATTTCCTTTGTGCTCTGTGTTCGTGAACATTTGTGTGGCTAACTTCGGGGCATTTCTCATTTATCTCTCAGACCTTAGGAGCAAGGAAAGGAAACTGATAGAGAAGACTGGGTTTATCCAAAGCCTGAACACCATGCTGCTGTTTATAACCCCCACTGTGGTCACTGTTGTGATGTTCCTCGCCCACATAGGCCTAAAGCTGGAGCTCACAGCTTCCAAAGTAAGTGTTCGGGGGTTCTCTTTTTCCTCCCATATTGATAGGAAGTCTTCTCATGTGTCCTTTCCCAGCTCGTGGCCCTCAAAGATCTTAATGGTTTTGCAAATAGATAATACGAATTGATTTTAATTTTCCAGGCTTTGGGGGCCCTCAAGCCCATGGGAAAAACTGACATCCCCTGGATAGCAGCTGTGGGAGGCAGAGGTGATGGTCATCTACAGGTGCAGGGGAGGTGGACTGTGTAGTTCATACCCCAATGATCCGGGCATATGCCTTGAGGGTGGAAATCCTAAATGGATAAGTTTCTCTGTTGCCAAAATAGAGCCTTGAAAATACATTTTAAGTGAAAAGGTTTGTTTCCTCTGTCTTTCCCTTTGTGGTCTGACCCTGGTCCTGGGACTGAGAAGCTGCCTTTAGGGTCAGGGATCCCAGTTCTTTGAGGAGAATAGGTCAGGGGACTGATCTTGGAGAGGCAGGAATACAGCTGGGAGGCCCAGAGACTGCACCCAAAGCAAGAGGGGGATCATTTGGGAGCCTGCAGCCAAGGGCTCACTATACCGGACAGCATCCTCTCTGCCTGGCTCAGGCACACACCAGGGAAACCCTTCCAAGGAGCCTGAGGGTGGAAGCAGGGCCATTAAGGAAAACTTCCCATGAGACCTTGGGGTCACATAGCACTCACACCAAGCATTTCTGTCCCATTGGAGTTTATCTTTAGATTAAGCTGGAGAAAGAAGGGGGTGGGGATGGGACTTAGAGCACTAGGTTCCCGAAGTGCCTGCAGGAGCTCATCTGCTGGGGTCCTGGAAGCCAAGGGTGGTTTGCTGTAGGCAGGGGAATTCTCTTGGGGAGAGTGAGGCGTGGGTCAGGCTTGATGCGTAGGGAGATTTTGAAAACTGGAAAAGAAAAGAACCCCTTAGGCAAAGAAGAATAAATATGGTCTTAACAGCAATAGCAGTACTGAGCTATGCTGATGGTGGACAAAGCTGTCTCACCTCTATTTTCTTGGTGCTTCCCAAACGCCCTTCCTGTAGCAAATTTATAATCGTTGGCACGATGCCCGTGGGGAAACTGAGCTTGTGATGAGGGCTGACCCACCCACAGTTATGGAACTGCCCATTGGCTAAGTGACGAGGAACCAGGCCTTTGGACTCGGAGACTTTAAAACAACTGCTCTTTTCCACCCATTTGTTCAGTCTCCCCAAAATACCAGCTTGGCCATTACCAAATGAAGGACCCACCGTGGGAAGCTGCACTGTCCAGTGCTGTGGCTTGAGGCTCCGGGTTGGGGCCTGGGTGGGGAGCGGGCAGAGCTGTGACCCTCACACGTCCCCTCCTCACCCAGGCCTTCACCGTCATGGCCATCTGGAACACCATGCGGCTGTTGGTGTTATTCATGCCCTTCTCCATCAAAGGCCTCTCTCGGTCCAGGCATGCGGCAGAGAGGTTGAAGGTGAGTGGTCAGGCGGGCTGCTCGGCCCTTGTCATTGGGTGTCCATTCGCCTTCAGCCCCATGATGTTCCTCCTGAGTGTGGACAGTGGTTACAGGGGGTGTGAGAGGGAGAGCCTGGAGGGCTGGAGCACTGGTGCCCACCAAGCAGGCTGATGAGATGGGGAAGGGCCCAGAGAGAGCTGCAAGTTATGGCTCCTCGGGTCAGTGGTGGGCTCAGGGACACCCATCATGTTTTTAAAGATAACAAATACCCACTGACAACCAAAATAAAAGGGATGTGCAATTCCCAATGACAATGGTGTCCTTTCACCTGGATGTTATCATTAATTCAGTGAAATAGACTTGAGGTACAATTTTAAAAACTGAAGAAACAGACTTCTTTTTTTCTTTTGAAAATAGCTTTTTGCTTTGTTTTTTTATAAAATGCTATGTGTTCTTTAGAAAATGTTGAGACTCTACCAAAAGGTGCAGAGAATAAAAATGCCTCTACATCTGCCACCTGGACCTAAAACCATCGTCCAGAAGGTCACCAGGTCTCCGTGTAGATCTCGGTCTAAGCCTATCTCCAGGCGGAGACGTGAGCATTTGATTCGACTTTGGTGGAATCGTCCTTCCCACCCTCCTTTTTTAAAGGCTAAAACTCACATAGTTTAACTCCTGTGTTTTACAGATAGGGAGATGGAGATACAGAGGGAAGTGACTTGTCAAGGGTCACACTTTAAAATTTATGACCCACCCGGCCAGGCATGGCTCAGCGGTTGAGCGTCGACCTGGGATCCAGGCGATCCGGGTTCGATTCCCGGTCAGGGCACATGCCCGGGTTGCGGGCTCGATCAATGACTCTCTCATCATTGATGTTTCTATCTGTCTCTCCCTCTCCTTTCCTCTCTCTGAAGTCAATAAAGATATATTAAAAAAAAAAAAAAAAAAGAAATTTATGACCCCGAACAGCATCTCTTGCAGTATGGTACATGGGCAGAAAAACTACACATCAATACTGTGACTCAGCAGCTGTTGTCACTTCAGATGAGACTAATGTAGGTTAGGCCTCTGGTCAATGTAAAATAAAATAGAAAATGACGAATGGGCAGGTAGTGTTCAATGTGAGTGGCCAGTGCTCTGAACGTTGGAAACCTTGGTTCAGAATCTTCAGCAGCAGAAATGAGCCTCCTCTTCATTGCTGGGGTTCCTCATACTTTGACTGTTTCTTAGTTCATAAACCAGTCCAAGGGGCTGAGCAGCAAATGGGGATGCATCCCTACCGGCCGAAGGTCTGAATTCCCCTCCCTCCCTCTCTTCTTGTCTGCACAGAAGTTCTTCCTCCAGGAGAGCCCTGTTCTGTATGTCCAGGCACTGAAAGACCCCAGCAAAGCGCTAGTTTTGGATGAGGCCACCTTGTCCTGGCTGAAGACCTGCCCCAGGGCTGTCAGTGGAGCCTGGGAGCTGGAGAGGAACAGATACAGGCCCAAGGGGACGACCGGGCCTCAGCCACCTCAAGGTGCCCTCGGGGCAGAGGACACAAGGGACAGCCTGGCTCCAGAGTTGTACAAGATAAACCTGGTGGTATCAAAGGTAGCCTCCTCCTGGCCGTGCGGGCAGGCCAGCTGCCAGGCTTCGGGCCCGAGGCTGGGAGCTTGGCCTGGCGCTTCACTATTTCTTTGGCTAAAAACTGTCCTCTCCAAATCTTCCTTTAAAATACAAAATTTTCATGGAGAGCAAATCTAGGAAGCCTTTCATACTTTCCTGTGAATCAGCTGGTCATGTGAAGTTGTTTCGTAATTTGAAGTATCCTGGCAAACCCCAGAATAGTATGCTATGTGTGTGCCAGTCATGGAGAGGGGTGGGGAGGAGAGTAAGCTAACAAGTATTCAGTTCCTGGTGTGTGCCAAGCACTCTCCTGCATGTTTTAATTCAGTTATTCTGTGAACTCCGCTCGCCTGGCTTCTCTGAGTAATAGCTGCAAGGGTGCTCTTCCCTCCTCTGTCCTCGAGAGTCTGCCCTGCGCTTCTCTTTAATCTATTAACATTAGTAATAGGTAATAGATAGCTAATGAGAATATAGGTAAAGCAGGTAGACACTGATCTATATCTAATGATAGGTATATCTAAAATAGATATTCATACTTAATAGTATTTAATATTAACATCTAATAGTCATGGGTGTTAATATCTAATATCCGTTACCTTTTCACACTTTCTCCCTGGTGATCACCTGCAAAAAAAAGTCTCCTGGCTTTCAGTTCCACTCTATGCTATTTTCTCTAGCTTTGAAGTCTCCTCTGAGCTCCAGACTCAGCTGGCTATTTATTTAATGTCTCCTCTTCAATGACCACTAAGCATTTCAAACAAAACAAGACTCCTCCAAGCCGTCCCTGTCTCGGGAGCTGGCTCTGCTGCCCTTCTGTGGTGGAGGACCTGGAAGCCAAAGTCCAGTCCTTCCCCGTCCTCCCACCAACTGACCGTCAGCCAGGACCCTCAGGTCCACTTCAACTTCTTGGGAGCCCAGCTACCTCCGTCCACAGCGCCCTCCACCGCCCCAGCCCAGCCACCGCCTTGCCCTTCCCCGCAGCTCTGAGAGCCTTCCCACAAGCTTCTTGCTTCCACTTTTGCCCTTTTACAGTTCACTACAGGCAGTGGACAGAGAGATTGTTCTAAACCATGCACCAGTTCAAGTCACTCTCCTGCTTACACCCTTCAGTGACCCTGAACTCAGGAGGGAGCCCAGGATCCCCAAGCACCCTGCCCACATCCCTGCCCTCTTCTCCCATTTATTCCCCCCACCCCACCTACACCAGCCCTCTCACCAGCCCTGCTCTTTGGCAGCCAACCCCGTTCCTGTCTCAGGACCTTTGTACCTGCTCTTCCCATAACCTGGAACCTCTAGATCTTCCTGTACCTGGCTCCTTCTTGTCTCTCAGGTCTCAGCTGCAACAATACCTGCTCTAAGAAGCCTTCCTTAGCCAATCCATCTAAAATTGCTTTAACCCCCAACTCTCTGAAATAGTAGCCGATTTCATTTGGCTTATATCACTTATCACCATCTGATATTATTTGTTTGTTTGCTTATTTATTGCATGGTTTTTCTCTCCCCACTAGAATGTAAGCTCAATGAGAGTTCTTTTCTTCATTACTTGGTACAGAGAAGGACCTCAAATGATTATTTGATGGAAAAAATAAATGAATCAATCGAATGAATGCATGAACTCACTGAAGCTGGCTCTGTTGTCCCCATTTTACAGATGAAGAAACTGAGGTGCAGAGAGGCGAAGTGACTTCCCCAGAATTGTAGAGTAGAATGCAGGCAGGTCTGGGATTGGGCTTCTTGCCTAACAGGACCGTGAATTGCTCTCTGCCAGTGTCATTCCATCGCCCTCCTTTGAGGCTGCCCCATCCCACCTCTGTAGACCGACCTCGGATCTCCTCTAGAGATTTGCTTGTTTGAAGGGCTTTGGGGGGTGTGCGGTTATTTTGTTTTCGGTTTGTCATTTTGTGTTCAAACAACAGATCCATTCTGGGTGCGTGGGAGGCTGGCGCTCTCCCGACCGCCTGTCTTCCTTGGCTCTGCAGGGGACCACGTTAGGGGTCTTCGGCAGCACCGGCAGCGGCAAGAGTAGCCTGTTGTCAGCCATACTGGGGGAGGTGAGTGACCTGCGGCCTTGCCTGTCCACCCTCAGGCGGACCAGCGCCCCCCGACTCAGGTTCCCGGGGTCAGAGGCACCATCACTTTCTTCCTCAAGGGGGGGTGGTGGTGGAGCCAAACCAGTTTTGACAAATTGCCAACAGTGGTGCATGCTCCGAGGGAGGGGTGAGAGGAGGCGCCCTGCCCAGGGCCCACGGGGGGAAGGGGCGGTGCGGGCTCAAGGCCAGTCCCCGGCTCTGACCAGAGCTTTGCCCCTCAGCACGGCTGTGTTTCCTGGCGGCTTTGGCTTCGTTCAAGGCTACCTGCCCCAGTGGCCACTGCTTTCTCTGTTTCCTCTTCAAGGGAACCAGCCACTTTCCTGCCCGTAAAGGAAAGCAGAGGGGTGTCATTGTAAAGATTTGTTCTTCATGGAAGCCTAGTTCCAAAGCAGAAGCTGCAACTATTTTAAATTACAGAGATGGTGACACTTCCCCACTATTTCATCGCGACGTCCAAAGCATGAGCACCGTTTCCCATCTAACCGCGATGACATTATCACATTAGGAATAGTTCTGGGATGTCCAGGGATGCGCAGAGATGGCCTGGGGCTTTCCACTAGGGAAAGGGGCCGGGAGACAAGAGGGTTGAAGTACGGGGCGTCTTCAGCGCAGCCCTTGTTCAGTCCCGCGGGGACCTACCTGGGTTAGCTCTCCATTCTCAGGGCCACGCCCTCGCGCACCGGTAGGCCCGGCAGGACCAAGTTAGTCCAAGTCCCCGGGGTCCTGAAGGTGGTGGGGCCCTGGTCCGTGCCCTGGCCACCTGTCCTGAGGCTGGGCTCACTGTCCCACAGATGCACCTGCTGGAGGGCTCCGTGGGCGTGCATGGGGACCTCGCCTACGTCCCCCAGCAGGCCTGGGTCCTCATGGGCAGCATAAGGGACAACATCCTCCTGGGAAGCCAGTATGACCAGGCCCGGTAAGGCTCTAGGAGGGGCAAGGAGGGACAGAGGGTGTGCGGCTGGTTTGGGGAGGGACCCCCAGCTACGCATGGTAATTTGAGAGCTGCTGAACTTGCTGTGCACTGGCTTACAGGCGCCACCGTAGCCCTCGCTGTGAAAGAAAGGTCATTATCAAACCCATTTTCTACGCCAGTCACTTGAGGCCCCGAGGTTCAGTAACTTGCCCAAAGTCACACAGCTTGTGGGATTTGATGTCGCTGGGATTGAACCCAGTTGCTTTCAGAAACTTCACACTCAACTGCTTTACTCTGCGGGCCCTCCCCCTGCAAAAGGTTGCTTCACATGTGTTTGCATGAAACCACCCCAACCCTAAGTCAGAAGGTGAGTTAATGGGGCCACCAGGTTGTCAAGGTGGAGGAATCCAGTTGGGTTCATGGCCTGAGGGCCTCTCCCTTCCTGGTGCCAGGTGACCTGCTTGACACATTCCCCTGGGAGTCATGAGTGGTCTGTGCAGTGGGGGGTCTGGGGAAACTTGCCCGAATGTTACAGCTGGCCGGACTCTGGTGGCCTCGGCCTCCTTTGATTCTTTGCTTGATTTTGCAATCTGCCCCTCCCCCCCCAATATTAGCCCCGAGGGCATAGACCTACAGGCTGTCACACTGTCCAGCTCCACCCGGTTGTCCCTTGAGCTCCTCAACCTCAGGTCCAATACCACCTAGTGAACACCCTGCTTGCCCAAACAAACCCCAAATTGCCCAATTCAGTTTAGTGGCATTAGAGAGCCGGGCCTCCTCTGATAGCGTCCATCTCATTGGACAGCTCTGTCGCCTCCTGTCTCTCATGCTCTTCTCTTCTCAGTCTCCACAGCCAGTTCCGCTCTGTGCTCTCTGGCTCGGACTGTTCCCTGGCCCTTGGCACTCTGCTCCACTCTCCTCCCGCTCTGCCCCCAGGGCAGTGGTCCTAACACACAGCCCTCATCTGGTCACTGCTCTGCCCTTACGCTGACACGACTCAGGGCGCTTTTGAAATATCTGTCCAAAATAAGCATGGGCTCTGCATGGCTGGGTGTGTATGTAATGCACAGGTAATTTCACCCGTGAACACGGAGACCCCCGCACAAGCATGTTCATACTACACATGGTTCACAGTAGCAAAGACCAGAAAGAGCCCAAGTGTCCATCCCGGGGGTGCTGGTCCAATAACTTAAGGTGCAGCGTGTAGTGGAGAACGATGGAGCCGGTAGAGCAATAGAGGCCTGTGTATGCTGCACACGTATGTGTAGGAATAGATTATTTCTGAGTAAATACATAAGCAACTGTAATGGTGGCTGCTTCTAAGAAAAGCCACTGAGGGTCAAAGACGTGCAAGGGACTTGCTTCTCACTATATCTTCTTTTAGTTCTGTTCAGATATTCACTAAGTACATGCATTAGATTAAAGGGGAAAAAGGAAGGAAGGAAATGAAAAAAGCTCCCAGTGTTTGCATTCAACTGAGGATCAAATCCAAACGTCTTCGCATGGAATGCAAGACCTCTCCCTCCCAAACTTGGGGAGCTGGAGGGCCTGTGGCCACCTGTCGCTTCAGCTCCCTGACTCGCAGGTACCTCCAAGTGCTGCACTGCTGCTGCCTGGACCGCGACCTGGAGAGCCTGCCCTTCGGAGACATGACAGAGGTGAGCGGGAGGCGACATGCTCCAGCTCTGTGTGATGTCCTGGGGCCCCAGGCTGCCTCCCTGGGTACTAGAAGGGGGACCAGCTTCTGCCTAGAGCAGCCGGGTTGGCCCTTCGGCTGCTGTCTCAGAGCCTGCCCATCAACGGGGGGAGTTGGGAAGATAAGAAGCCTCCCATGTGCCCCCTTCCCCCGCCCACCCGCCTGTCCCTCGCCGGCCATCGTTCCCTCCGCCGGTGGGAACATCAGCCATGGTCCCACGCGGCAATTTGAGTTCTGACCATTGCATTTTTTGGATAATTCATCTTTCACAACTGCAGCCGCCTTTACTCCACGTAACACCTGCTAAGATAAGTAGCAGTGATTTTACTATAATCATGGTGCAGTCTGGTGACCACTTACCCCATGCAAAGTGCTAGTCCGGCAACTTTGAGTGCGTTGTCTTTAGGTGAGCCTCAGGCAACTGCACCCCTTCTACCTCTGACAGCCACCTTGCTGTTGTCTGTGTCAATGAATTTGTTAGTTTTATTTGTTCATTTGTTGCTTTCTGTTTAATATCCCACCTATGTGTGAAGTCATGTGGTTCTTGTCCATTTCTGTCTGATTTATTTCACTTAGCATGGTATTCTCAAGATCCATCCATGTTGTCATGAATGGCGCGATTTCATTCTTTTTTATGACTGAGTAGTATTCCATTGTGTATATGTTCCACATCTTCTTTTTCCAGTCATCCATTGAAGGACATTTTCTACTACGCACATTTTGAGAACTATTTTTAAATGCCAGGGGTGCCCAGTCAATAAGAGTCTAGGAGCGTACGCTGAGGGAGTTCAGCCTCTCCCATCTTCCCACCTGGCTGGTTTGAGCACACCTGGCTGTGCTCACCCTCTGGACATGGTACCTTTGGTTGCCTGTCCACAGATTGGGGAGCGGGGCCTCAACCTTTCCGGGGGGCAGAAACAGAGGATCAGTCTGGCCCGAGCTGTCTACTCTGACCGTGATATCTACCTGCTGGACGACCCCCTGTCAGCCGTGGACACCCACGTGGGGAAGCACATCTTTGAGGAATGCATTAAGAAGGCGCTCAGGGGGAAGACAGTCATCCTGGTGACCCACCAGCTGCAGGTGACCACCCTTCCAGCGCGACTTAATGACAACCTCATAGCAGCTGCCCCTTCTTCTCAGACTGGACCCCCAAATACGGGGAGTATTGTAAAGAACTTGTACTTCCTTTGCTTTCCATGTGAAGCAGATAGGCTGGTAAAAACCAGAGCCAAATTTTAGGGTCTCCTTTATCTTCCAAATGTTAGGAGTAGGCCGGTGCTTTTAAAGGAAAAAAGAAAAGACATCCCTCAGAGAAGAACCCGCCATCTCAGGGCCTTCATACTTGGTTTTGTCCGTAACACAGTATTTTATTTCTCATCTTCTTATCTTTTGGTCTTACTACTTTTTATGGTATAAAATATCTAAGACATAAAAAAGTTTTAGAATGCAATCCAGTGAAAACCCATGTATGTGTCTGGCAACCAGACGACCCAATCAAATGTGGACCCTCCCTCCTCTCCTCGCTCTGTTGTTTGTGGTTCCCGCACATCTCCATAGCTTTCCAGCATATGTGTGAATCTTTAGACACTATAAATCTCCTTCCCCACATCTTAAATCTTTATATGGTTGATAGTCTACTTCCTGGGCTCTGTGCTAATTTGCCCTTTCCTGCAACATGATACCTTTTAGGTTTTCTGCTGACCACGTGTAGCTTTCGTTGCCCATGTACCTGAAAATACCAGAATTCACTTCTCTAGGATGGGCATTTAGGGTTTTTGCCTCCATTTCTTACTTTTATTAAAAAAATGCTTCAATGTACATCAGTCTAGATGTGTCTATGCTTGTTTGAGAGTTTTTTAGGATAGAGTTTTAAGGGTTGAATTGTTGGTTTATAATTCTTGAAAAATCTTTAGTTTTACTAGATATTACCAAATTGTTTTCCAAAGGAGTTGTACCAACCTACACCCTCCCCCTCCCCGCATTTTACGAGCATCCCCTTTCCTTCTGGCACCGCCAACACTTGGGGTTGTCCAACTTTTAATTTTTTTGCCAACCTGGTGATATAAAATAATATTGTATCATGATCTGAATTCACGTTTTCCTTTTGAATAGTGAACGCCTCTTTGTACGCTTACTGAAGACCTTATTTCTTCCATCTCTTCAGTATTTACAGTTCTGTGACCAAATCATTTTGCTAGAAGACGGGAAAATCTGTGAAAAGGGGATTCCCAGTGAGTTAATACAGAAAAAGGGGCGCTACACCCACTTCATCCAGAAGATGCACAAGGAAGCCACCCAGGTGATCTGCACCCACCCCACCAGTACTCCCCACAGGAGGAGCCCCCCTGTACTCACAGCTCTGCTTTCTCCTCAGGACAGGATTTGGCACATAACAAAAGCAGCTAAAGAGCCTCCGGTGGAAGGCCAGGCCCAGGCCACCCCCCAGGGAAAGCCTCTTGGTGACAATGCAGGTAATGACCCTGGGAACAGGCCAGATGTCTTCTGTCTGCCCAGGTCCTGCGGAGTACTCGCATTTCCTCCTGGACCCCACCCCTGCCATGTCCCTCACTGTGGGGGATTCGAGACATCATGCATACGGATCCCTCCTAGTGGGGGGCCGCGGGGTGTGAATGTGCTGGCGCCAGGGGTCCAGGAAGTGAGGATTGTGAGGGGCAGGGGGGAGGGTGTGCAGGGGCAGAGGCAGGGGCAGGGGCAGGGGGGAGGGTGTGCAGGGGCAGAGGCAGGGGCAGGGGCAGGGGCAGAGGCAGAGGCAGGGGCAGGGGCAGGGGGGAGGGTGTGCAGGGGCAGAGGCAGGGGCAGGGGCAGAGGCAGAGGCAGGGGCAGGGGCAGGGACATGGGGGAGGGTGTGCAGAGGCAGGGGCAGGGGCAGGGGCAGGGGCAGGGGCAGAGGCAGGGGCAGGGGCAGGGGCAGGGGGGAGGGTGTGCAGGGGCAGGGGCAGGAGCAGGGGCAGGGGCAGGGGCAGGGGCAGGGGCAGGGGCAGGGGCAGGGACAGGGGCAGGGGCAGAGGCAGGGGCAGAGGCAGAGGCAGGGACAGGGGCAGGGGCAAGGGCAGAGGCAGGGGCAGGGGCAGGGGCAGGGGCAGGGGCAGGGGCAGGGGCAGGGGCAGGGGCAGGGGCAGGATTGGTTTTGGCTTGAAGCGGTGTAAATTGAAAACTTTGCACCTGGACTTCCATTCATGACATGTTTGTGGAAAGCAAATGCTGAAAACCAAGGTATAGAGATCAGAAAGGATCCGGGCCAGTCCCGACCTCCAGAGCTAATGCCCTTCTTCTCTGAGACACAGCAGCAGAGAGGAAGCCCCCCACTCTAAAGTGAGAGAAGTGCTAGGTTTGCTTTCTAGCCCTGCTGCTAACAAGGCTGTGTGGCCTTGGCCAAGTCACTTAACCTCTCTGAACCCTCATGCAAGGTGAAGACATAGTGCTGACTTTGAGCCCCGTGGATCTGACAGGCCAGGTGTAGAGAAGCCCATGCCAGCACCTGCTCGACCTCCAGGCCCGTCACTGTCGGGGGATTTGCCAGGGGAGAGAAGCATGAGGCTTGCTGAGAGTTAAAAACAGATTTATTGCAAACCACCTGGGTGCAGGTGGGGTGAGGCTCAATGGGCAGTCACCACCCCGAGGAGGTAGAGACTTTTTTATTGGGCTTAGTTTGCCAGGAGGGGGAGTGGGCAGTTGGGTAAAGAGTTCAACCTTGTTTCTTCTTTCTGTCGTTTCTGGAATCAGGTACCGGTGTTCTCACCGCTCGTCTGTGGTTTGGCAGGCCTTGTGTTCACTTTGTGGTTTGTAGGTTGACAAGTTCCCGTGTCTGTGTCGGTTGCCAAGTTCCTGCTTCTGTGAGTGCCTGTACCAAGATGGGAGTTTTGGACTTGGGTTGCCAGGGACTTGGGTTGCCAGGGACCTTATAGCCACCAAGAGCGTTGTCATCTGGGGAGGTCAGAAACTGGTTTGGGCAGAAAGAGAATTGGATGGAGAGGGTGCAGATCACAGAACGGAAAGTAAAGGTGAAGCACCACGTTTCAGCGGTTTTGGGGTCTCAGTAGCAGGAGCAGGATCTATTTGAAGAAAATCTACCCCAAATATTTTCCATCTTGGTATAATTCCCCTCAAGATTCAAGTTCCAGGAACAGCATATCTCTCCCAGGAAATATTGGGGTGTCATTATGAGAAAAAGGGGAACTGTCTGGCAGAAGAAACCGACATTCTCCACCGTGCTGCTTGCTGTGTTGTATCAGTAGCATCTATGAGCATCTACTGACATCTCCGGGTACTGGTCTCCCTGCCCTGCTTGAGGCCAAGAATCTGCCTGAGCTGGTGTCAGCTGTTTTGGGGGAGTTGTCTCAGAAGCCTATTGCTGCAAAGCATCTTACTATTCATCTATAGGCCTGCTGATATCAGATGAAGGCACAGAGAGGTTAAGTGATTTGCCTGAGGTTGCACAGTATCATGATGACAATTCTGGAACCCAGGGTTCTGGTTCTAGGTCATTGCTTTCTTCATTCTCTCCAGCTGCCTCTCTCAACCCACCCAGCTCCTGGGAACTGCAGGCCTTCCAGGGTTTATTGAATAGTTGTGGATGGACCCCCATTTCCAGACTTTGGAGTCTAGAGTCTTCCACAGAAAACCTGCTGGTTGGGGTCAGATCAGGTGGGGCCCTTCAGCCGGAAGGTGAGGGAGCTGGAAAAGGGTGGGAGCCAGGAGCAGAAGGCTTCGTAAGGACTCCTGTGGACACTGGAGGGAGATTAGAGGCTTACTGTTTCCTTCTTCTCTCCCCCTGCCCCAGGACAGGAAAATCAGCTCACGAAGAGGGAGAAGATAGAAAAAGGGTCCCTGCCATGGCGTGTCTACCACCACTACATCCAGGCGGCCGGAGGTATGGTCTGTCAGCTGCCCCTCTCAGCCTGGAGCTCTCGAGACCAGCCCTGCTCCCGGGCTGGGTCAGATGGGAAGGTGTGAGGTCATCTGAGGTCCAGAGGCACAGAGGAGTCACACCACAGGAGGTTTATCTTGCGCAATCCCAGCCTCAGTTACAGCAACTCTGGCGCCAAGGTCGCTGCTGGGACGACGTCTCCACGTACACTGTTACAGGGGCCTGAGGCTCGTCTTCATCAGGTCCGGTCAGACACGCAGACGTGGACTTTGCAGTCACGGAGGAAGAGGTTTATACTACAGATGCCTAGGAGCTGCAGGCATGCCACCCACATAGGGCCACATGGGGAGGCACCAGGGCTGGTCAGGAGGCAGAGAGGATGAGAGGGAGAGCGTGGTCCAGAGCTTCATTGGGGTTTTCATGGGAAGGAGTGGGCAAGGCAGGGTGGGTACACTGAGTAAACTTGGGAGCAGATGGTTTGAATAATTTCAGGGGGCTCTGGGCTATAAGGGAAGGGGGTCCCTGGTTATTTGGTACCTGGTCCTGGCGTGATTTAGGGCAGGCGGAAGATTGGCGTGGTGTGCGGGCGTGTGACCAAGGAGACCAGTGGGGGCGTGGGCTGTGGACAGGGGGCTTGGGTATCAAAAGCTCCCCCACAGGGGTCCTTTGTCATCTCTAGAAATGAGCTGACCTGGGAAAGGCAGGATCAAGGCCCCAAAACCAAAGCATCAGGACACAAGAAATAAGAAAATATTAGTTAACGCAGTACCCCGTCCTTCAGTGTTTCCCAAACGGCACTGCTGTGAGATCAAATGAGGTGAATTCTTAGCAGCGCCAAGAGAATGGAATAGAATAGACGCTGTGAGCGTCAGTGCATATTGGAGCATCACGAAGCTTTTATTTTGATGGTATTCAAACATATTTCTGAAGGCAGATGGTAATTAGAAGTTTCAAAGCTACTGCCATATGGGCTGGTGGACATTGCCCAGCCCACACACACATCACTGTCCAATGCCAAAAACACCAAAACCAAGTACATGGATCTGCACATTTGGGGGGTAATTTAAGAGATTTCTGAGAGTAATTGTGACTCTGTGACTACTTTTTACTCCTCTTTGATCTTGGAATTAACCCTGTGTAAGGTGGAGCCACATGCAGACTCAGCACACAAGGATAGGAGTTCCTAACTCAGAAATAATGCACATGCCTTGCACTGGGCCTGGCACACCACCCACCACATGGAAGGTGGCCCGTGGTGTTATTTTAAAAACTGAACTCCTGGGCCCTGCGTAAGTGTAACTAACTTCTCTAGAACATGCTTGTGTGCCAGACACTGGACTGGGTGCGAGACATGCCATCTCAGGCCATCTTCAGAGCGGCCTGGGAGGCTGGGACGACTACCCTCGCCATTTCACAGCTAAGCAAGCAGAATGTCATTGACGGTTGGTACCTTGCCCAGGGTCACATCGTTTGTAAGTGGCACAGCCAGAATTTGAACTCAGGGCTTTCGGACCTCAGAACCCAGCTCTTTTTGGTCTTTCCAGGTGTCCAAGGTGGATGGATGGGGGTCAGGGAGATCCGAGGGCCTAGGGTGGATGAGCTGCTTTGTGAGTGGTTGCTGTGCCCCTTCCTGGGGCACCCGTGTCACCTCCCTCTTCCCCCCCAGGGTACGTGGTCACTTTCATGGTTTTCCTCCTCATGGTGACACTCGTCAGCCTCTCGGCCTTCAACATGTGGTGGCTGAGCTATTGGTTGGAGCAGGGCTCAGGGGTGAGTGCCATGGGGGAGCGGGGTGTGCTTCTGTGGGCTCGTGTGGAGCCGAGTGGCTTCTCTGAGGGCCAGAGCACAGGCTGCGGACCCCACAGCCTGCCCTTGCCGAGATGACAAATGGTACTCCAGGGAGCACCGCTGGGAGCCAGACTCCCGGGGCTCCCTCTGTCCCGGCTCTACCCCTGTTCACAGAATGAACCGTGACCCCTGCAGACAGCTCCTGGGCATGCTTTGCATCCTCCTTAGTGACTTTGTCTCTGGTTGCAGTTTTGCCTTCTTGCTCTGCATTATTTAAAATATGCCCCGGCGTTGGGTGGGCGTTCAGGTTTGGGAGGCTGCATCCAAGATAAACCTGCTGAACTTAGTGAGAGCGGAAAACAGGTTTATTCCGTGACTGCTAACAGTAGGGGAAAGGGCTGAGTACCGCTCTGATTTGTGCGGAAATGACCCGGGAGTGTCCAAGGAACAAGGAAGGCGGGGGCAGGCAGGGCTCAGTCAGAGGTGAACCTTACATGGGGAGGCCATGAAGCTGGGAGTCCACCCTCCCACAGAGACGGGGAGACAGGGCCCCTATCCTTACGATGATCACATTTCGAAGGAATGGCTCTCGGGTCCTTGAGAGAGATGCTTCTGACTTGGAAAAGATGTGGACTCACCATGTGAGAGCCCTTTTTAGTAAGTGAGCTGAGAAAGGGGGCTCTGGGGAACAGTGCTGGCTAGAAGCAAAAGCAAATTCTCTGGGCAGCACCTCAGCTTTCTCAGGCAGGCATTTTAACTGGGAGTTGGGGTGCTCCAAGGGACATGCATTAAGCGCCCGAATCCATGCTGGAGTCTGGCTTCACACATAGGCATGTGCAGTGGTTGATGTGATCTCCAGCCCTCTCCCCACACTGAAGGATGGGGGTGGGGCTAAGGGTTCCAAGCTTTTACTCATGGCTTGGTTTCCTGGTGACCGGCCTCCATCCTGAAGCCATCCAGGGCCCCAGCCACCTGCCATCTCATGAGCTACAAAGACCCTGTTATTGCTCTAGAGACTCCAAGGGTCTTAGGAGCTCTTGTATCAGGAACCAGAGCCAGAAGCCAAGTATTAGAACAAAAGATGCTCCTAGCTCCCATCACTGAGGGAATCATGGGAGCTTTAGGACCTCTGTGCCAGCAGCTGGGGACAAAGACCAAGTCTATTCATCATCATAACACACGCCCTGTTCTCCCTTGAAGACCAACAGCAGCCAAGAGAGCAACAGAACCATGGCGGACCCGGGTGACATACTTGACAACCCCTGCCTGCCCTTCTACGAGCTGGTGTATGGCCTCAGCGCCCTGGCCCCAGCCTGTGTGGGGGTCTCCTTCTCGTGGGTGTTCACCAAGGTCACGAGGAAGGCATCCATGGTGCTGCACAACAAACTCTTCAACAAGGTACGGGCCTGGGCGCTGGGCCCGGCCACAGGCTGAGCTGCCCCGGCCCCTCCCCCGCTTTTAAAATTACTGGACTACTTTTTGAGATGTTTTTGGTTTAAGAAAAACTGAGTGGAAAGTACAGAGAGCTCTTGTATGCCCCTCACCAACCCCCTACTTTCTCCGTGTATTAACATCTTGCATGAGTGTGGGACATTTGTCGTCATTGATGAGTCAACATGGATCTGTTATCATTATTCACCAGAGTCCACAGTCTCCACTAAGGCTCAGTCTTGGTGGTGTACGTTCTGTGGGTTTTGATAAGTGGATGCTGACGTGTAGCCACCATTTAGTGTCATACAGACTATTCTCACTGGCCTAAAACTCCCCTGGGCTCCACCTATTCATTCCTCCCTCCCCCAACCCCCAACCACCACTGATCTGTTTACTGTCTCCATAGTTTTGCCTCTTCCAGAGTGTCCTATGGTCGCAAGTGGGCGCTAGGTCACAAGATGGACACGGGCAGGTCATACCTGCTGAAGGAGGTGTGATTCTAACAGTTCACCATCCCTTGCTGGAGGGTCAGGGGTCACACCCGTGCCGGCCTCTGTTGGCTGAGTCAGTCATATACAGAGTTGCTTATAATTGCCCTGCTATTATCCTCCCACTGCTGTGTGACAACACTGTGCATTGTGGTTAGAATACCAAATCACCTAGATTGGTTAGAATATGCTGCTGTGGTGTCCAGTGACATCCTGGAAATGTCACTGCTGTCTCTCACATAGCAAATCTTTCCGTGTGCCATGTGGTGGGTGTTGGGCTTACGATGGTGAGTGCACAGTGTAGGTGTGGTTAGGGCCACCTTGGCCTTAGGATCTGTTGAGGGAGATGGACAAGAAAACAGGCTCAGAGGGGTTAAGCAACTTGCCCAAGGTCACACAACAGTAGGTGGAGGAGTCTGCAGCACTGGAGCCTAAGCAGAGCTACTCTGGAGCCCCTGCTCTTGACCATGACTCCACACTGCCTTTCCTGGACGCCCTGCAGGCTGCATCCTGCCGCTCTCCATAGCCTAAGGGTGAGTCAGCAGCAAAGCCAGCAGCTCTTCTCACCATCTGGGTGCTTTTGTCCTGCAGGTTTTCCTCTGCCCCATGAGCTTCTTTGACGTGACCCCCATAGGCCGACTCCTGAACTGCTTTGTGGGGGACTTGGATGAGCTGGACCAGTTCTTGCCCGTTGTGACTGAAGATTTTATGATCCTGTTCCTGATGGTGGTCATCAACCTGGTGATGGCCAGTGTACTGTCTCTTTATATCCTGCTGATAGGAGTCATCTTAAGCATCGTCTGCGTCATTTATTATGTGTGAGTGGGCTCTTTTTGCTTGTGGATGGGTTTTGTGACTTGGGGTTTGAGGGTGAGCCACCCAGACACGGGTGGCCCTGGAGGTGGACGGCCCAGGCCACTCCCTCTCATCCTGGATGCAGGAAGTTCAAGAGGGCCGTAAGCGTGTTCAAGAGGCTGAAGAACTACAGCCAGTCCTCTCTGTTCTCACACATCCTCACCTCGCTGCATGGCCTGAGCTCCATCCATGTCTATGGAAAAACTGAAGACTTCATCAGCAAGTGAGTCCTGCCATCTGAGGATGTTGGGACCGTGGGGCGGGGGGCAGGGAGCAGACTGCTGGGAATAGGGTCATCTACAGAAGGATCAGAGAACATTGTTTTACTCCGTTCATTCTCTGAGCCCCCAGAGCCACCTCTGTAAGACGATACTCATAAGAACAGAAAATGGAGCACCTGTAGATAGTGCATACATCTATTAATATAATTAATAGTAAGAAGTATCACTGGGCCGGCACTTTCTTCATTTTTTTTTTTTTTTTTTTTCACTTCCAAATAGGTATCTCATTTTCATAAAATAAGAAGGAACAAGAACTTTCTAAATAACAGAATTTCCTTTACTATATTCACACCCATTGACTTATATTCTAAATGTTTGTTGAAACAAACAAAAATCCAATGATTGTTGCTGGGGCTTAATTGTGGCATATGAACTTAATTATTTGTAAAGACCAACAACACAGGGTCTGCATGGATTGACAGAAAGCTCCCTGTCTGGTGGAAGATGGGAGACACAAAAGCATTACATGTTTGTGTAATAATCCAGAGTTGAATATGAAAGCATAAGAGAGGAGTAGACAAAATGCCAGAGGAGTTCAGAGGGGCAAGAGGTAACCCACTGGGGGGATCAGGGAAGGCTTTCAGGACGAGGTGGCATCTGAGCTGGCCTCGAAGCCTGGTAGGATGTGCGCATGGGTGTTGGTGTGTGTTCATTAACTGGAATATTGGATGAACCACAGCACCAGCTCTCCAAGTGGCCCCTTGAGAGCACCTGAAGACTGTGCAGACATTAGGGCTGAGGCATCCTTGAGCAATGTGTTCACACAGTCAACACTGAGAGCCCCTCCCGTGCTTAGCACCACAGGATACAGCCATGAGCAAGACAGACATAGCCCCCACTCAGAGCTGGGTAGGGAGGGATCACCACCTTCTCCCACTCACACATCCTGGCATTTATTTATACTCCTTTGCCCATGGGTAAGTCAAGGTAACTTACCCATCCCCGAACCAGTCCTCAAGGCCAGGACTAGTAGGTGTGGATAGGCCTATGTTGCTCAGAGCCCAGATCTGGGGTCAGGTCAGCTCCATGACTGAGAAAGGGGTGGGGAGGAATCCCCCAAAGAAAAGTCAGGTTGTGTTGGTGGGGGTGGGGAGCTGGATGCTGCAGGGAGCAACCAGTGTCCGCCCTTGGGAAACCCTAGGGCAGACCAACACAAGTGGCTTTCAGGCTGTCCTTTCTTTCTCAGGTTTAACAAGCTGACTGATGTACATAACAACTACTTGATGATGTTTCTGTCTTCCATGCGATGGCTGGCATTGAGGATGGAGCTCATAACCAACCTGGTCACCTTGACCGTGACCTTGTTTGTGGCTTTCGGCACTTCTTCTGTTTCCTATTCCTATAAAGCCATGGCTACCAGCTTTATCCTGCAGGTGAGGGAGGGACTCGGACAGTGGGCTTGGTCTGCGGCCCGCAGGCAGACTCAGGGGATCCATGGTACTTCAATTACACCTTGGACTTGGCCATTCATGATCTTTTTTAAGAAAAATTGTTTTGTTGTTGAAAGTATTACAGATATCCCCTTTTATCCCCCCTTGACTCCTTCTACCCTGCACCATTCCCCATCCCAGGCCTTTACCACACTATTGTCTGTGTCCATGGGTTATGCATATATGCCTATAAGTTCTTTGATTAATCTCTCCCCACCCCCAACCCCACCTTTCCTCTAAGATTCATCAGACTGTTCCATGAGTCTATATCTCTGGAACTATTTTGTTCATCAGTTTATTTTGTTCATTAGATTCCACATATGAGTGAGTTCATGTAAAACTGAATCAGGAAGAATCAGAAAACCTGAATTCACCAATAACAACTGACAAAATTGAAGCAGCAATAAAAAAAAAACTCCCAGCAAATAAAAGCCCTGTTCTGGATGGCTCACAGAGGAGCCTCATCAAGCATTCTACTTCTTATTACAGCAGTCCCTTTAACATTTCCTGCAGTGTTGGTTTGGTGATGATAAACTCCTTTAGTCTTGTTTTGTCTGGAAAGCTATTTATTTCACCATCTATTTTGAGTGATAGTCTTGCTGGGTAGAGTAGTCTTGGTTTCAGTTCCTTGCTTTACATTACCTTGAATACTTCATGCCATTCCCTTCTGGCTTGTAGAGTTTCTGATGAGAAGTCAGCTCACAGCCTTATGGGAGCTCCTTTGTAGGTAACAAGTTGCTTTTCTCTTGCTGCCTTTAAGATTCTCTCTCTGTATTGAATTTTTGGCATTTTAATTATGATGTATCTGGGTGTGGGGGCCTCTTTGGGTTCTTCTTACTTGGGACACTCTGTGCCTCCTGAACTTGTGTGACTTTTTCCTTGACCAGGTTAGGAAGTTTTCTGCCATTATTTCTTCAAACAGGTTCTCTATCCCTTGTTCATTTTCTTCACCTTCTGGAACCCTTATGATGCAAATATTGTTACATTTCATGTTGTCTCACAGCTCCTTTAAGCTGTCCTGTTTTTTAATTGATTTTTCTTTTTGGTTCTCTGGTTGAGTGATTTTTTTCCTACCCTGTCTTCTAATTCACTGATCTGATCCTCAGCTTCCTCTAATCTGCTGTTTATTCCTTCTGATGTGTTCTTTATTACTGCTATGTCATTCTTAATTTCCTTCATAGTGTCCATATCTTTTCTCATGCTGTTGAGCATCCTTACAATCAGTATTCTGAACTCTATATCTGATAGATTGCTTATCTCCATTTCATTTAGATTTTCTTCTGGGGAATTCTCTGCTCTTTCATTTTGGGCTTGTTTTTTTTCTCCCCATTTTGGCTGCCTGTTTGGGTTTGTTTCTATGTATTAGGTAGATCTGCTATGACTCCCAGTCTTTTTGGGGGGGTCTCTGGTGCAGGCCAATGTCAGACACAGTTTGTGACTGGCCCTGAGTACCCTGTTTGGAGCTTTCAGCAATCCACAACTTGTGGCTCCTTCTGCTGAGGCTAGGTACATTTGGGAAGGACCAAGATGGGTACCAAGGTCTGCTTTTCCAAGGCCCAGGTCCAGAAGCTTATCAGGCAAAGACTCAAAGCATCCAGAGGTCCACCTTTGTCTCCAGGCTTATTGTTATTCTCAGTCTTAATGAACCTCAAGGGTGTCGACCACAGCAAGGTGTAAACTCCACAGAGTGGGGCAAGAGGTTTTACAACAGGGTGGGCCAATTGCCCCTCCCCCACCCCAGGAGAAAACTGCCTCAATGGCAAAAGATCTGCCTGAGAAAGATGTCCTATGTTGCATTGAGGAATGACTTAGCACAGGAATCCAGATGGTCAACCCTCTGTTATGCAGATGGGAGAACTGAGGCCAGGAGAGGGGATGGAGTTGTTCAAACAGACAGGGCATTAGAGGCAGAGCCAGGGCAAGAATGCTGGCCTCTTGGTTACTTGGCTTGTGCCTTTTCACTTTACTGTCCTTCCCTGACCCAGTTGTCAGACTTTTCTGAGTTGCCTGGGAGGCTACAAAGAAGGAAGGGGTCCCTCTCCTCAATGTCCTACTCAGCCCAGTGGACCCTGCTCCAGAGCACGGAGTCAGGTCCTGGCAGGCTTGGGAATCTAGTTTTAAAGACAAGTTGTCTAGGGAGCTCTAACGTGGCCATTTACGTGCCTCCCAGGCACTTGGTATGTGTGTGTGGGGGGTGCGCAGGAGGTACCTGTTGTTTGGGTTCATGTCCACAGACTCCTGCTGGAGGGCTGACATTGAAGGTAGGCTGGCAGCACAGTTCAGGGTGCCCATCCCCCTGGGGAGTTCATTAACATTATCTGTGCTGTGTGGCTTTCTCTCTACCTGGAATCAGAGCTGACACCTCCTTCTAGGTAAGCAAAGGGCCCAGTCTTGTCCTTTAGTGACCCTGTAGCAGATGTGGCAATGGGCAGTTTCCAGGAACATTGAGAGCCTTTGCACCCAGCAGCCACTCTACCTGACATGTCTCCTTCCTTCCAGTTGGCATCCAGCTTCCAGGCCACCGTGAGGATGGGCTCGGAGACGGAGGCGTACTTCATGGGGGTGGAGAGGATACTGCAGTACATGAAGGTGGGGCTCAGGCCTAGGTCAGTACAAGCCCGGGGCTCAGCTTCGAGGTCTCTGTAAGTCCCCAGGGCCCTGTTACTTTCCTGGGAGGCAACCAGGGCTCCAGGCTTTCCTTCCCATCCTCCCAGACCTGCGTGTATCAGCTCTCTGAAGCTCCTCCATACCTGTCATCTCATTTTGACTAATCTCTCTACGGGCCAGCATTCTTGGATGTTGAAAGAATAATCTCTTTTTAGAAATGGGAGGTTTGCCCAAGTCTAATAATAATAATAATGACAATAAGAATTATCGTTACTATTGCTTCTAGTCATGTCATAGTAGTTAAGCGCACAGGTTTTGGAGTCAGATCCCCTGGTTTCAAGTCTAAGCTTTGCCACTTGAATCAGCTGTGCAGCCTTGGGCAACTTACATGGCTTCTCTGTTCCCCACAAAGATTAAATAATGTAACATGTAACATTGGCAGTGCCTGGCCCATAGGAAAGACTCAAGATTATTATAGATAATCTCATGAAATCACAAAACCATTTTATAAGATTGGTTGAATGATTGTCCCAATATCCAGAAAAGGAAACCGAGGTTTCCCAGGCTGAGCATCTTGCTTAAGGTGAGACAGCAGGGGCTAGCAGAGCCCTCTAAAGCCAGGTCCCCTGCCCCATTACAAGAGCAGAATTTGTGAACCACAGAGCTTGGATTTAACCATTGGGGATGCTGTGGTGACTCTATGCTGGCAGGGGTTTGCAGAGCTGTGATTTGCAGCCAGGTGACCCTGCTTCTTCTCCACTGTTGTTTCTTCCCAACACACCCACCTGTGCTTGACGCAGGCTCGTGAGTTTGGAGTCAGGCAGTCCTGGGCTGGAGTCCTTGCTGTCCACTCACCAGCTGTGTTATATCAAGCAACTGTTTACGCTCTCTGAGCCTCTGTTTCCTTGCCTGTGAAACGTGTGAAAAATGCCACCTCATAGGAGTCTGCCCAGGGCTCTGAGCTGTAAAAGGCCCCCCTGCTCTCCTACCCCCCAGGAATTCTCTGCTGCCCTGTTCTCATTGTTCTAGATTCCATTTCTCTAGAACCTCAGGCATTAAATTAGAGAAAGTTCTCTATGTTAATAACAAGGGGGCTGGCTATGGACTTTCTCCCTCTTTGGGGATAAAACTATGTGCCTTTCAGGTGAGTGGGGACAGGGATGTTCTTGGGGTGTTCCTCTGATCACACAGCTGGTGGCTTGACCACGACACAGGGCAGACTGGGGGTGGGTCATCAGGGGTGGGCAGAGGTGGATGGTACCTATTGGTTTCTTTTCTTTCCTCAAAAATGAGATGTGTGCCCCTGAGGCTCCTTTGCACATAGAAGGCACGAACTGTCCCCATGGGTGGCCGCAGCACGGGGAGATCTGCTTCCAGGATTATCAGATGAAATACCGAGACAACACCCCCATTGTCCTCAATGGCATCAGCCTGACCATTCGTGGCCAAGAAATGGTGGGCATCGTGGGAAGGACGGGCTCCGGTGAGCTGATCGCCCCGCACCTCATTCTCAACTTTGGCCTTTGGGTGTTGGACCGATTTCCGGGCATGGGTTTGCTCAGTGACCCACAGATGTTTGCTGACCCTCACTTTGTTCTGGGCTCTGTCCCAGACCCTGGCCAATAAAACCCAGCGTCCCTGGTGCTGTGGGATTCCCATGGAGGAGACAGATGAACGGGTCATCAGATAGGAAAATAAATGAATAATTACAGGGTAGTGAGTGCCGGGGAGGACATTGGAAGGTGGTGTTGGACAGAGTGGCGGGGTTGGTGGTCCTGGAGCTACGGTGGCCTGGGCTCTGAGGCCAGCATGGATCTGAGACAGGAAGGCAGAACGGGGAGCAGGGGAGAAGAGCTTCAAGCAGGGGCAGAGCAGGGCAAGGAGTGAAATCTGGGCGCCCCTTTCCTTCCCCTCTCCCTGCCCTCCCTTCCTGACCTTTATCAGCCTCCTTCTTCCCTCTGCTTCCCTACTTCTTTCCTTCCCTCCCCCTCCTATCACCTTCGGGAGATCTGGTCCAAGTGTCACTCCCTCCCACTCTTCACTTGTTCAGAGAAATTGCTCAGACTCAGTTCTCTTCCTACCCTTGTGCACCTCGGAGCTGCCTCCTCCAGGAAGCCCCTCAGGATGCCTAGAGACTTCCTGGGTCTGCTCCTCCTCAGGCCCCTACGGGCTCACACTGCTGCTGGGTGAAGGGCTTCAGGCTGGGTTCTTTAGTGTGTTCTTTCCTTTCTGTTTCTCCGGGTGGTTGGCCTGGCAGGGCTGGGGTCTGACACAGAGAAGCTCTCATGATGCTGGGCCAAATGGCTTTATCCACTCATAGGCATTTCCTGAGCATTGTTGAGCCAGGCAACAGGAACGTAAAGGTGAACAAGACACAGCTGTCACCCACACTGACCTTATCTTTCTGAGCAGAGGCTGCGTTAGCCTCTGGCGAGTGACATTGATGAGAGGCATGGGGCTGGAGCTGATGAAGGGGGTGGGGAGGGCCGCGTGTCAGGCTGGAAAACACCCGTCTGTCTCAGGGAAGCAGCCATGCTCAGCTCCAGCTGCTCCTCGGCCCAGCAACATGGGGCCGGAAGCATGTGATTTGAATTTTATATATAGGATCTTTGGATTTAAAAAATTTTGGCAAAGAATTTAAAAAATAACAGTAACTCTGTGTGTGTGAAACAAAACATATACAAGGCTGGATTTAATACGTGGGCTCCACTGGTGTCCCCTGATCTCAGCTTCTCATGGGTTTGAGTACCACTTGGAGCAGAGACTCCAGCCCTCTTCTGCCCTCTCAGGGCTCCTGATGACAAAGAATGGGCCACGGAGGGCAGGGGAGGTGTGCATGCCAGGTGTCCCCTGTGCTGCCCCTGGGCAGGTTCAGGAAACTGATGCCCTACTTGTTTCTCCCCCAACAGGGAAGTCCTCCTTGGGGTTGGCGCTCTTTCGTCTGGTGGAGCCTGCGGCGGGCCGGATTCTCATAGACGGCGTGGACATCAGCAGTGTTGGCCTGGAGGACCTGCGGTCCAAGTTCTCCATTATTCCTCAGGATCCTGTGCTGTTCTCAGGAACCATCAGGTGGGTGCTGGGCCTGGGGCCAGCCTGGAGCGAGGACCGGATGTCAGGGTGGGATGCCGTGTTTCTGGGCCACTCGTGCCAACCTGGCCCACCTCCCTGAGCTGCCACGGATTAAAGGAGACCGTGATCTACACAAGAGGACTTGGCGAACCAGGATGTCCGAACAAAAGCAAGGAATCGTTTTTAGTTTTCGAAGCCTGATGGGCTGGTCAGCTTTCAGGTCACTGCTCAACAGGTGCACTGTGGCGACCGTATGCTGTCCTGCCTGGGGCTGGTTGACTCGCTTCTCTCCAACCACTGGGGACATCTGAGGTGGGACCTTAGAAGGAGCTTCTTCACGGGCACACATTCTAGGCAGGAGAAGTGAGAAGTGACCCAGGCAGTCCGGGCTACGAGCAGGCCGCAGAGGCACTCCAGGCCCTTCCACACTGTGTCCTCAGAAGTGAGCTCAGGGACTAAATGCCACCCAGACGAGAGCTCCTGCCTGGCCACGTGTGTTAGCTGAGTGGGACCGACCGCAGCTGAGTGGGACTGACCGCAGCGGCCTGGCGGCTGAGGGAGCCTGATGTGCTAAACATGAAGCCAGAGGCCCCGGGGCTTCAGGAACACTTAAGGGACATTCTCAGTGGCAAAAGGACAAACGGACTCCAGAGCTCTATTGATCGATTGACTCACTCACTCGTTCACTTATTCATTTATTCATCCATTTAGCCTGTCTTTTCTGAGACTCTGCCAGGTCCAGACACTGGCGAGAGACTGGGGACAATAACCTGAATGATCACTGACCCCCCCCCCCCCCGCAGGAGTTCACAGTGTAGTGGCGGGGGAGGGAATGTTGCAGAGACGTAAGACCTGATAAATTATAATACAAGGAGGTGCGAAACCCATGTGGCTCAGTGGCTGAGCATCATCTTATGATCCAGGAGATGCAGGTTCGATTCCCAGTCAGGGCAGATGCCTGATCCCCGTGGGGGGTGTACAGGAGGCAGCTGATCAATGACTCTCAGCATTGATGTTTCTCTCCCTCTCCCTTCCTCTCTCTCTGAAATCAATAAAAAACATATTTAAACACACACACACACAAAAAGAGGCTTTAAAAAAATAATACAAGGAGGTAATTGCTAGATTAGAGATATGAACAAAGCATGAGATGTATGCTATGTATTTATATATATGCAAACTTGATATATGCTACAACATGTTGGGCCTTGAAAACATGTTTGCGAAATAAGCCGGACAGAGTAGGACAAATACTGTATATTTCCACTTCCATGAGGCACCTGGAATAGACAAATTCATAGACAGGAAGTGGAGCAGACGTTACCAGGGGCGGGGGCGGGGGGTGGGAGATTGTTTGATGGGTAGAGTGTTTGTGGGGGATGGTGAGTTTTAGTGGACGGTTACACAACATCGTGAATGTGTTTAATGCCACTGAATTGTATTCTTACAAATGGTTAAGATGATAAATATGTTATGTATATTTTAGTGCACATGCACACTGAAAATGGCTTAAGCTACAAAGTCTTCTTTTGGCTCATGATCCTGGGGAGGCAGAGGCTGGTTCCAGGGCCAGTGTCCCCCTAACTCTGCTTTGGTTTATTTCTAGGCTCCAGTGAGGGCCCTCGGGGACTCCATGTGTCCCTCCTGGTGCAGGATGGTTGTAGCCTCCTCCCGTGGTCAGTGGGAGAAAGAGTGACCCTCTTTCCCAGTGATTGCCTTGACCACCCTGAGGCACACTCTGGGTGGTGCCCTTCCACCTCCTCCATTGATCCCTCTAGTGGGGGGTCAGAGCAGAGGGGGTGGGGCCGTGTGCTAAGTTGCTTACACCTGAGTCACGTGCTCCACCCCTGGAGCTGGTGGGAGAGCTCCACCTGGACCACTTGGGCTTGGGGGCTCAGGGACAGGTGGCCCTCAAACAAAATTCCTGGGGCTTCTGCCTGCAGAAAGGATGGATACCGACCGGCACAGGAAACCCCACTCACGGTAGTTCTGTGGGTTTCTTTCAGCCCAGGATCTACCTCTAACCATTCTTGGCTGTTCACTGTGTGCAGGACAGACTGCTCCGCGCTCGGGGTGGTTACTGAACACGTCTCTTCCTCTCGTGGGCAGATTAAACCTAGATCCCTTTGACCGCCACACAGACGAGCAGATCTGGGACGTCTTGGAGAGGACATTCCTGAGCAAGACAGTAAGTAGCCTAATTCTCAGGCTTAGCTGCCTCTTCCACAGGGGCGCCTCCTACATGTGTCCAGTGGTGCTGCTCTGGCCACGGACGAAACCGTCTTGGGGATGGGATGGTCTGGGGTTCCTCAACAAAGGCTGGTGACACCCAGACATCAGCAGTGAGCAGGCCCACTCTAGGCAGCAGAGGAGAGGCCAGGCCGGCCTCTCCTCCTGGGCCTTTGCATTCCCTGGGCCATAAGGCACCCGGCCGGTGAGCACAGACACTCTGGGGGTGGTAAGTGCTGTGAGGTGGCCGCCAGGCTGCAGCACTGGGGTAGGGAGCAGCCCCCTCCGGTGGCTGGCCAGGCAAGGCCTCTCTGAGGACGGGAGGCTGGAGCCGAGGCCAGCTGCGGGGGGCAGGTGGGGAAGGAGAGAGCCACAGCTGGCGGGAGAGGGGGAGGTACGCAACGGACAGGAGCCCTGTGCGGGCCGCGCTAGGCCTCACCCCCGGCCCGCGCCACCTCTCTTGTCTGCCCCGACGTGACAGATCTCCAAGTTACCGCAGAGGCTGCAGGCGAAAGTGGAGGAGAATGGCCAGAACTTCTCGGTGGGGGAGAGGCAGCTGCTCTGCGTGGCGCGGGCCCTGCTGCGCAGCTCCAAGGTGAGCAGGGCCGGGGGGGCTGGGCCCTCAGCCCCACACCCTGCACCCCAGCGGAAACGGCGCCCCAGAACCAGAAGCTAAAAGGCCAGAAGCTCACTGACTTAAAGGTTGCCCACTGTGCATTCTTTTTAAAACTTGGGCACCGGATACTACCTTGTCCTTATTAGAGGTGAGACGCGGAGCTCAGCTGTTCCAGGGAGTTATGTAGGTTTGACAGAGTCCACCTGGAATTGTTTCCAAACAATTTCACCAGTCGTTTCAGGGCTTCAGCTACGTGAGTTCGTCAGGAGCAAGCTTTCTCTCACAAGCAAGGCCACACACATACACACATGTGCATACACCTCCACACACGTACACACATGTACATGCACCTCCACACTCACATGTGCACACATGACTTCTGTCACATTTGCGTGTCCTCTGGTTTGCTCACAATGCCCTATTTTTAAGGACAGTCTCATCTTAAACATTCGTAAACTCATACTTTCTGTGCTAGTTATAGTTTCCTAGTGCATGTGGTTAACGAAACAAACAGGACACTGCTGCATAAAAAGAATGGACAGCCATAGACAGACGGGCTGTGTCGTCTGGCAGCCCCCCGGGGGAGGGGGTGCCTCCCCCATGGTGGGGACACTGCTCTACATCCACTCAGGCAAACAGGAAGGTGGTTCATACAACAAGAAGTGCCACTGGGATGTTTTCAAGAATTTAATTCTCTGGTCACTAAAACATAATCAGCTGTTGGTGGAGACCTAATATTCATAGTGTCCCCAGTGAAGAGACCTCCAACTGGGTTTGGAACTCAGTCCAAAGTTCTCTGTTTCCAGCTAAGGGTCTCAGTAAGTTAGTGGTTGACCCACGATCAGACCTGGGTCTCAGGGCCCAAGGAGCTGCTGCCACCCTGCTTTGTATCCAACAGATCATCTTCATTGATGAAGCCTCCGCCTCCATCGACGTGGAGACAGACACCTTGATCCAGCGCACGATGTGCGAAGCCTTCCGGGGCTGCACCATGCTCGTCATTGCTCACCGCATCACCACCATCCTCAGCTGTGACCGCATCCTGGTCATGGACAAAGGCAAGGTGAGAGCCACCTCCCGGTCTGCTGGGAGGGCAGGGGCTCGAGCCAGTGCGCAGGTGCCTCGGACCCTTCCAGACAGAGCTCAGCCGTGTCCCTGTCCCTTCTTTCTCCATTCCCAGGTTGTGGAGTTTGACAGCCCTGAGGTCCTGCAGAAGAAGCCCGGGTCCATGTTTGCAGCCCTGCTGGCAGCAGCCAACTCGCAGAGCTGAGGAGAACCGGAGGCTGGTGGCCGGGCTCACTCGCCCAGGGTTCACTGGGGAGCGGCCTCGAGGCCTGCAGAGGCAGAGCCCCCTCCTGACCGCTGGGCTGGGGATGGGATGAAAAAGGAGACTAGGGGAGCAAACCTGCAATGGGCTGCTCTGTGGCCCCCCAAACCCAAGAGCCCTAGCGTCCTTTGAGGCCATGTGACCAAATGTCTATGTGTCTCTTTTTAACCGGCATGTTGAGTAATTTCACCATAATGTAAAAGCTTATTATAATTGTCTGTGTGAAAAGTGTTGCAAATGATGTACTGATTTTGTAAAAACAAAAGACACGAAACAAAACAGTAAAAAGAACTTGCATTCCCTGTTCTGCTTTCTACCTTAGCTAGTACTCCTTTAGCTGCAGGGGACGGGAACCCCCTCAAACTGATTTCTGGGAGAGGGACTTCATTGGCTCAGGCAATGGAAAGGTCCAGGAGAAGTTCCGGTTGGTGCCAGTGTGAAGACAGCTGCCTCGCAGACGCTGCCTCTTCTCTCAGCTCTGCTTTCCTTTGTTTGGCTTCACTCTCTGGCCGCCTCCCTCCTCATGGTGGCAGAATGGCTGCCAGCAGCACTAGGCTCACATCCCACCAGCTCAGCACCCCCGGATCTGGAGTCCTCAGTGACCCCAGCAGAAGCTCCTGGGCTAGATCTAATTAGGCTGACTCAGGTCACGTGCTCAGCCCTGAACCAGTCATGTGCCAGGCTGTTGGAATACAATCACATGCCCACACCTGGGCCTGGGGATGGGCTCCGCTGCCCTGAGTCACAGAAACTGAGAATGGAAGGGGTTGTTTCTCCAAAATAAAGCCAGGGTGTTCCTATGAATGAAGGAGTGGGTATGGAGGCTGGACAGGCCCCAAGCAGAAGCTGTCTGCCATATGTTTGTTTACTGACTAGAGCATAGGTGGGTGGAATAAAGAGTTAATTCATAACATATGACAACTGTTAATAAGACCATTTGTTGCTCCCCCCAGTTGTTAGAAGTATATAAATAAAGAGGTAATTATTTTCAATTCTAGGGAGACCTCACTGTTGTGGGGAAATATGTTTAAAGGATTTTTGTTTTGTTTTCAGATTACAGTGTCTGATTTTGCCATAAGAAAAAATTCAGTAAACAAATATTTCCTACTCTGTTTCTTGCACTGAGGTAGGTGCTGGGGGTGCAATGATGTCTCTGTCCTCATGGATTTTGCCCTCGTGAGCATGAGTAAACAGTAAACAAGTAAACAGAACCAAGTAAGGAGGCGAGGAAGGGTGTAGGAGATGAGGTCAGAGGGGGCTTCCTGGTGGAGGTGAGGTTGCGTTTTGCTGAAAAATGGACAAACCTTTGCTCAGATGAAAGGGATTGGGAGAGGAAAGGCTCTTCCAGGCAGAGAACAGCAAACAAATCCCGCATCTCATCACAGCCCTGCAGGGTCTACAGGTTGAAGGTGCCTCTAGTCCGCCTGCCTGTCCCCTCCCAGAGCTGCCCTGGGGCAACCGTGCAGCGCATGTGGGACAGGACCTTGCAAACATGTTCCTTATGGCCAGCAGATGGCAGTCTCCTCCCCAAAATGTGGGGGAGGTTGCTTGGGTTTCAGATCTAGATCCGCAGAAACCTGCCAGGGGAAGTGCTGACCCCCAGTCAGAAGACAGGAAACAGGCCCATTTCCACCCCATCCTCAGGGCCCCAGCCCCCTTCCCTGGCAGCAGCCTGTCTCCCGGAAGGGTTCTCAACCTTGGCTGCACGTTGGAGTCGTCCAAAATTTAAAAAGTACTGATGTCCACTTCCAGGCGTTCTCATTTCATTGGTTTGGGGTGGAGACTGAGCTTTAGGGAATCTAATGTGCAGCAAGACTTGAGAACCCGTGGCTCCTGGCAGCAATAAAGCAAAACTTTTTGAAAAATAGTATATATGTATTTTTTAAACAGCAATGGCAATATTTTATTTTTTAACCTGAATGATGAGATTTGTTTTCTTTAAACAGTTCTTTATTTATATATTTTAGGTCACCAGAACTATTTTGTAATAAAATTTTAAGAGTTGATATTTTAAAAATAATACGAAAATAAATGTAATGAGAGAAAGTAGAACTTGGTTCTACTTCCTTATATTTATTTGCTGGTTTGCTATTATTGCATTTTCATCTTTTTTTAAAATCCTCACCCAAAGATATTTTTTCCTTTGATTTTCTAGAGAGAGTGGAAGGGAGGGGAAAAGACAGAGAGGAATGACCAGGTCTCCAGGGTCGAGCCCACAGCCTTGACCGGGAATTGAACCCGAGTGAGACCCTTCAGTTCGAGGGCCAGTGCTCTGACCACTGAGACAAACTGGCCAGGGTTTTTTTATTAAATTTTTTTTTTTTTTTAATTTTAGAGAGGGAGGGAGAGGAGGAGAGAAACAACCATCGGCTGTCTCCTGCTCCTGCACACCCCTTACTGGGGATCGAGCCTACAACCCGGGCTTGTTCCCCAACTGGAATTGAACAGGGCGATGCCCAACCGAGCCACATCCACCAGGGCTCATGTGCATTTTCAATTACTCCCTAGTGGGGAGGATGCCCAGGGGTTCTCACATCCTTCATCTGTCCTCAGGGGTTAGCCCTCTGCTTAACAACTTCAGCACAACTATGTGATGTGGTCCACAGTAGGCAGTCAGATGAAGGCGATATTCCCATTGCCTCTGCCCTGCCCCCTGCCTCTAGCTCCAGACACTCTATTTTAAGAGAAACACTGGTAAATGGGTCTTCGAAGGACAACCAGTAGGGGGCCTGAAAATCAGTCGTGAGAGGGGCCCGGCAGGAAGAGGGAAGGGCTCAACGTCAGTCTTCCTTTACCTGAAGGACTTTGAGAAGTGGCTCCAGGGCTGCCCCAGACCCAGGAGGCACCGACAAGCAGATCACAGGAAAGGTCCCACCAGGGAGGGGCTGTCTTGGGGGGCAGGGAGCTCCCCATGGCTGGGAGCCTTAGTGCACTCCAAAAACTGCCCCCTGTGTGGGCTGTGGGGCAGGGTTGGTATCCCCAGACCCCAGGAGTAGTCCTGCAAGGCCTAGTGGTATCAGGGAGCCCTCATGGTGGGAAGTTGGGTTGCATGACTTCCACGGGAGATGTGAGCCTGGGTTATGCCATTATGAACATACAGGGCCCACGGCAGGGTCATCACACCTGGCTGGTGTCAGGATGGCCCTCAGGGGTAAAAACAGCTTGCTGGGCCCCACCCCGTACTTCCGGACACAATAGGTCTGGGATGGGGCTCAAGAATTTGTCTTTCTAACAACCTCCCAGATGTTGCTGGTGCTGCTGATCTGGGACCACACTCTCAGGGCCCAGAGGTTGGTTCTGTCACATATGACCTAGAGAGGAGGGGTCCAACCCCCATTCTAATGGCATGCACTGTGTATCCCATATTCTTGGGGCACTTTTATCTTTATGACCTCTCTCGGTTCTGATCCCCTGAGTATCTCCCTAAGCCGTAAAGCTCGGCATCTCTCCGTCTCATTGACCCAGAGGGAGAACTGCCTTGTTTCCTTTGTACATGTCAATGAAGTGCTGGGCTAAAGGAGGGGTTTCTACCCCAGTATCTCAACAACTTCCACTTGAATATCTAGCTCCCATCTCCTTAAAGAGTCTCTCCATTTCCACCCTCTTGGGCTCTGATTTCCTGGGTGCCCTATGCTGTGATCCTCGGGGTTCTCCCTGCCCCCACCTCATGTTCCTGGACCAGTGTCCGCACGGCAGTTCAATTCTCGCTTTGAATGCCTTTTCTTACCCAGCAAGCCATGGGGGTCCCATTGTCCACCCCAAGAGGCACACTGAGGCCCCACTCCAAGCAATAGTTTCACTCTTGGATACAGTCTGGTGCCAGCTGTTAAGATAGTAAAGTTTTACTCCATTATCCTAAGTATCCCCTAGACTGTCCCTGTCTCATTTAAACAATTCTGTGGAATCCAGCTGAGTTGGAGTCAGAAGCAACTTCAGAGATCATGGGTCCAGATGTCCTGAGGTTGTGGTCCACGGACTCCTCAGCCGGGCTCAGGGGAGCCACGAGCTTGGGTGGCGTTTCCACTCACCAGGAACGAGGCAGCGAACCGTGCCGGCACTGGCAGTACTTGTGACTTGGTCACAAATGAAGTCATAGGCACTTTCAAATCTCATTTCAATTGTGTCAGATTTCCCAAAGCATCATTTCTGTGCACCGCTGCTTTGAAATTAGACTGGTTTTAGACTCACTGCCAGATCATGTTACTAGTACGTCAATGTAGAAGCATGTGCTACAATATCCAATTTTGTTTTTTAATGCATATTTTGATAACCCTGTTTTTTATGCATTAGAAACACTATTCTGAGAACACACTGGAATAACAAAGAGACCTATGGACCTTCCTTACCGGATCTGTTTTCCGCACTGACACTGTCCATAGGCCTCCCCGTTTCCCTTCTCCCCTTTGGGCGGGAAGAGAAGCATCCTCTTGGGTGAGGGCCCCTCCTCTGCGAGTTACCTCCCAGAAACGGCCGGCAGGGGGAGGTAGCCACCAGGGTATGAGTAGAGAGAGGATTCAGGAAGGCTTAAAACGCTACAGCAAATTTGTCATAAAATCCACGTGAGTTAGGTAAAAAGGGTCTTCTAACGTGTCTAAATTATTCTTAAAAATAAATCAAGGTTTGTTATATCTGAACCTAGAGATATTGCTCCTTTCCAACCATTGGCCACTGTGGAACCCTTCAGCCAGCTCCGAGGTTGGGCACCTGTTCTGAGCCAAGCACCATGCCAGGCACTTAGAGGGGCTTGGGAAATTGGAAAAGACCCGTGCTCCAGAGTGTGGAAAGCTCGAAATGCAACAAACAGGACCATTTTATATTCAAGTGTTAGCTGTTGGTACCAGTCCCAGACTTTCCTTTAATTAAAAAAAAAAATTGAGCTCAAATTGTGGTTTATTTTTGGTTCAATGAATGGGGAATGCATGAAGGAGTCTGTTTGAAGATTGGATTCCCCTCCCATCCCTGACCTCTGAATTGCCTCCACGTTGCAGGAACACAGTGGGAAAAGCATCCTGCTGGGAGGCAGGCCCAGGGTGAGGCAGGACCCAGCTGCTGGTCAGTCTTGCCCAAAGCCTGCCAGGAAAGCCTTCTGTTCCCTGGTCACCTCATGTATAGGATGGGGCCAGGAGTTTTCCTCCTCTTACAGAAAGCTGTGAGTGACAGGCTGGGGAGGGTGACTGTGCCAGCATAGAGCAGGAGCTCTGACGTTGCTGACCAGGCCATGGCCCTCCTGGGGGGTAGTGCCCTTTAATGTGGGCAGAAGGAATGTTGGGCCCCCAGCGTTCCCTCCCCAGGCGTGGTGGGAGCGGCAGTTGAATGGGGCAGTTGGAGAGGAGGGCTCAAGGCAGGTGGGACAAGGCAAGTCAAACAGGTGGCGGGCAGAGGAACCCAGGCAACATCCTCTGAGTCCCGTGCCTCTGACCCCTCCTCTTCTCCCTCTGGTCCTCAGGACACCAGTGCTTCCTGCGCAGGTAAAGCTCCTCTCTGCAGGAGTCAGTCTCGGTTAGCCCAGGGGCCTTCTCTCATCCCAGCACAGGCTGCCATGCGGGAGGAGGCAGGGACTTGGGGTCTCCCAGAGCATACGGGAGGCCTGGCGCACTTCCAGTTTTGGAGCCCTCAGTATCATAAAAGGAAAAGTAGCATTGCCCAGACAGGTTTTCCAACCTGTGAGAGACACACACTCACATACAGACTCACACAGACTCACACACACACAGACTCGCACACACTCTCACACTCACACACTCGCACTGTACTGTTCACAATTTAATGACTTGATTTATTCTTAAAAACCTTGAATTCATAGTCCACTATTGCGTGGCTCACCCGGGTGTAAAACAGGAGTTCTCATTTTTCCTGTCTGGTCCAAACCTCTCTAACTGAATGGGTGATCTCATTTGAAGAGACCATCACTGGTCAACCTTGGGGCCTCTGGGGGTGAGAGCACTTTAGCAAAGCCCCCATTCTGCACCCCCAGGCTTTGTGTTCTCTCACTGCGCCCTCTCCCCACCTCCTCCCTCCCTCTCCTACGCCAGCCACACATCACTCGAGGGTCTTCCTCCCGGGTCCAGCTGCCACGTGGGTGCTGGGGACAGCTGGAGAGGACAGACAGGAGAGGTGAGGGACAGACACTGGAGGAAGGGCCTGTGAGAATTGGGGGAAGGTGACCATCAGCTATTGGTAATTTGGGTGGCTTTCAATTAAAAATGAACAGATTAAGAAAGAACAGGAAGGGTTTTGTGATTAAACGTGCACCCGCATTCGGTTGGTTCAGGGGAGTCCGAAGGAAGGGCTTCCGTTCTGGGCAGCAACGAAAGCTTAGAATCCAGTCCTCAAACAAGATATCGTTCATTGTTCATTTTCTGGGTTAGAGAGGCAAAAATAGAACATAATCGAGCAAAGCGGAAAACGTTTTTTCCTGAAATGTCCTCTAGATGTCTTTGGCCCTCCCTCTTTGGAGAGAAACAAGGAAAGAGAAAAATGAGTCTACTATAAGGAAGAGAGTAGTGCAAATATGATAGTAAATGCCAAGTCACTCAGAGCCCCAGAGTCGGGGACAATGAGGAGCGGTGGGGACTGTGGCAAATGGGAGCCTGTATGCCCTGTCAGAGAGGGGTGGACACTGCCAGCATGAGCCGATTGTAGCCACACAGGCATAGAGCGCTCCTGAATTTGACAAGCCACAGGTCTTCTTTTACTGTGGTATCTCCTAATTCAAATAAAAAATAAAAATAAAAAATAGCACAGCCCAAAGAAAATGGACCTGTGAGTTGTATGTGGTACGCAATTCACCGGTTTAGGTCCCGTGCTCTGAGCAGAGACCTTCCTGCTTCTGCTTTGTGGGGCCTGTTAAGGTCAGGTGAGGACACCCCTCCAGCAAGCAGAAGGACACATGCACAGGGACCTGTTCCCACTCCTGTCCACCCCCAGATGCTCCCAGGGGAGAAGGCAGGCCAGGAAGAATCGAGGGGCCACCATGCCCAGGTGCTCCCTCCTCCCAGCTCCATCAGCAGCCCGGCCCCTCCCGGCCCCGCCCCGCCCTGCCCCAGGACCCCAGGACCCCAGGACCCCAGGACCCCAGGACCCCAGGACCCCAGGACCCCAGGACCCCAGGACCCCAGGGCCCCAGGAAGCAGATTGATCCCTCCAGGCAGTGCCTCACTCCTGGCAGAGGATGGCATGACAGACGGGATAGAGACATTAGCCAAAGCAGACTTCCTGATTCTGAAAGTCTCCTTTCCCCAGGGACTGCCAAATTTAGCAAAGTGCCGTTCCAAGTGCCGTTCCAGCTGCCGTGCCTCCGAGCCCCGCGGGAGTCTAGCTTCCCTGTGGGTGCCGTGCTCAAGGCACTGTGCCCACACCAACTCCCGGGCTTGATTCCCTGACCTGGCCGGGAATGCAGGTCCCCTGTGTCTGGCTTCTTGGAGTCTGGAGCCTCCAGGCAAGCTGATGCCCGATTGCTGCCAGGACACTTTGCCATTAGAAAAGTGAGGGAATCAGCCCCGGCCAGTGCGCTCAGAGGTTAGAACGTTGGCCTATGGACTGAGGGGTCTCTGGTTTGACTCCCCGTCAAGGGCACGTATCTGGGTTGTGGTTTCATCCCAGGCCCTGGTCAGGAAGCGTGCAGGAGGCAACCAATCGATGCATCTCTCCCATATCAATGTTTCTCTCTCTCCCCCCCTCCTTCCTTCCTTCCACTCTCTCTAAAAAAAATCAATGGAAAAAAGTATCCCTGGGTGTAGATTCAAAAAAAAGCGAGGGACTCATAGAAGTCATAGGTGAGCAGTCTCCACGGACAGACAGGGAGGCCCAGCCCTCGGAAAGGACCAGAGTCCGAGGGTCGGGGGCAGCTGGACAGGGAGGAGCGTCGCCCGGGCTGGCTGCTGGGGGCCAGCGATGCCTGGCGTGGCACCTCCAAGCCGGGAAAGCACGCGCAGTGCCACGGAAGGAAAACAACCCATGCCTGGGGGGCTAGCTCTTGAAAAAGGTTAAACTTTTTATTTTGAAATGATTTCAAACTTACAGCAAAGCAACAAGAATAATGTTAGAAGGTCCTAACTACCCTCCACTCCGACTTGCAGGTGAACACGAGGCCACCTTGGCTTTCCTCGGGCGTAATCATGGCTTTCCTGACACGTCTGGGAGGGAGCACAGGTCTGCTCCGTGATCTCTAAATACTTCAGTATCATTTCCTAAGAATAAGGACGTTCCCTCACATGAGAGTTACCAAAATTATTATCAAACGATTCTGAAAGTGAGGAAACTTACTCTGGTAGAATGCTGTTTACCAGATCTACCGCCAGATTCAAGTCCCCGGTTGCAGTCCATCCTCAGTGTCCTCCCGGGCCAGCATCGAACACAGCATCACGTGTTGCTTTCGCTGTCACGTCTCTTTAGTTGCCTTTAATGTGAAATGTTCCCTCCCCCGTCTTTGTCTTCTGTGGTAACTAACACTTTTGAAGTGCACAGAACAGTGTTCTGTAGAATGTTCCTTCCTTTGGTTTGTCTCATATTTCCCCACAAGCAGACTCGGGTCAGCTGTTGTCTATAGAAACCCCATGTGAGGGCCGTCTTGGCCGCTCCCCGAAGCTTGTTGAACCCGGGTCCGGTTGGCCAGAAGGGAATTCTCACTGGAAACACTGACTGAGCCACATCCGGTGTCTTCCTGGATTCTTTGAATTCTGGGATTCCATGGTTCTCTCTCCAAAATAATCTCTGTTAGGTTTTAGAACTTGCCATGAGCTCTTTCTTCAACAGCTAATCTGCTCTGCTCGGGCTCACTCTCTGGGTAGCCCTCGGGGCCGTGTGGGCAGGGAAGTGGCGCAGAGGCAGTGGGGAGCCACGGGCAGTGGTCAGGGCACGGCCACGGCCACGGCTGGGCTGTTCGCGCCCAGGGCTGCGGCAGTGACGGGGAAGGTGGGAGGCGGGAGAAAACTCCGTGCACGAGGCCGGGCCTGGGTCTGGATCTTCCTCCTCTTGCCCCTCTGTCCAGAGCTGGACTGTGTTCATTCAGGTAGCCAAGGATCCACCTAAGGGAGAGAAGCCACTTTTCTTAGTTTTCTCGGTGTGAGCACCCCTGCAGGAGCTGGCAGCCGTGCACCGTCTTCCTGCAGAAAATCCAGAAGAGCGGGAGCTGGCACTTTGCTTAGAGCAGGCTGTGAAGGGCTTGCTGGTGAACTCACAAATGGAAGTCTTGTGGCTCCTGGGGCATAGGCCTGGTACCATTAGTGTTACTTTCAACCTATTTGTGTCTTTATGGCCACACCCCCATAAACGTGGAAGGCTGATTGGCGAATCTATGTCTGAGGGGTTGGGGCAAGGGAGCTGGTTGGGGCGGAACAGAGACTGACTGATCCTATTGCAGTGCTCTCATCTCTCACTGAACCCCCTCATCTCTCTGCTGCAGAGTGAAAGTGTCCCTAGGCCTAGAGCCCAGGGCTCCAGGCTGCCGCCAGGATGGTGGGTGAAGGCCCCTACCTCATCTCTGATCTGGATCGGCGAGGCCGTCGGAGATCCTTTGCAGAGAGATATGACCCCAGCCTGAAGACCATGATCCCAGTGAGACCCTATGCAAGGTAAGCCAGGGGAGGGCTGGGGGAAGGCCAGGTCAGGACTTCCAAGAACAGTTTCCAGTCCATCAGAAGAGTGGGGACTGCCCCTGTTCCCCCTACTGTGCTCTCTATGCTTGTCCTTTTGTCTTTCCATTCATCCATCTATCCATCGTCCACCCATCTATCCATCATCATTCATTCACCCACCCTGCCACCCATCCACCCACCCATCCACCCACCCACCCATCCATCCACCTTCCCATCCATCCATCCATCCATCCATCCATCCATCCATCCATCCATCCATCCATCCATCCACTCACACATCCACCTTCCCATCCATCCATCCATCCATCCATCCATCCATCCATCCATCCATCCATCCACCCTCCCACCCTCCCACTCATCCATCCACCATTATTCATTCATGGACCCCTCACTTCTTGACCCCTCCTCTCCTTGGGTGAGAGGGAGACAATGGCTAATATTTAAGGAGATGCTCACTAGCACCCTATTATATATGGTGTTGGCTTCACACCAACACAATAGACTTACATAATCTAAAGAGCATAGATACTAATAACATCTAATAAAATAATTAGGAAGTGATGACTTTTGAGTACTTATTGCCTTTGTCTTTAAGATAATTTATTTAAATTTATGTCATTTGATTTTTAATATTGTCTATGTTTAACAATCCTCTCACAAAATTCCTGAAAATTTACCAATTGGCTCCCACATGCTGGTCCGATCACACTGCTGCTCAGAGAACTGTGGGTGCAAGTCACAGGTTCAGAGCATGGCTGCAGCTATTACTGATGTTAAGAACTTGCACCAGGGACTGAGGGCAACGGCCCCAATGTCCTGGAACACCGCTGTCTCATTTGTCTTAGGTTGGCGCCCAACCCCGTGGATGACGCAGGGCTGCTCTCGTTTGCCACGTTTTCCTGGCTCACACCAGTGATGGTTAGAAGCTACAAGCACATGCTGGCTATGGACACTCTGCCCCCACTGTCGCCGTATGACTCATCTGACACCAACACCAAAAGGTACCAGGACTCACTTGGGTCATCTCAGGAGAGGATCCCGCCCCAGAGAGGGACCGTGAGCCCTTTAGTGCTCCCATTTCCCAGGTGTGGAAATTGACACCCACGGGTCCTAGTGGCCCTTCTCAGTGGCTGAGGCGTGGACCGGGCTACCTGAGCTTGGTCCAGTGTCTGGGGAGGTGAGGACTGGGGAGACTTGGTGGGAGACAGGGCGGCCTGAGGCTCAGGACACCTGGCCGGGTGTCGCGGGGTTGCAGGCGCTCTGTGCTGCCGCATGCAGTTCCAGACATCACATTGTGCCCTTTAAAAACCGTGGGTGGACTTTTGTTTCACAAAGCAGGTTTAGGTGGAACCCAATGAAACTGCCAGTACTTGACAATTTCAACTTGCAGAAACATTCGGCCTAATTCACGGTCATTGTAGAAATGTTAAAGCAGCAGCACCCTGCGCAGGGGAAGTGCCCGGGCCCTGGCCCGCCCAGCCCCGCAGGCGCTGCTTCTGGGTGGGCCTGCCGGCGAGCAGTTGTTTCCTTCCTCCCGGCTCCCGGGCGTCATCCTTTCTAACACCTGCCCTGCGCTCAGGTCCTGACGGACCATGATGTCTCAGGCGTGGGAAAGCCTTCCAGCCCTCTCTGCGTTTGTTTCCCCTGGAAGTCTTCTCACCTTTGGCCACAGGGGCCACAGGCAAGGCGCAGCCTGGAGCATGTGCTTAAAGGGCGGGGAGTCTCATCGTGGTCTTGCAGCCTCGGTCTTGCAATCCGTCTACAACTGTGCGCTGCGGAAATCTCAGTCCGTGGTAGTTTCCAAAACCTACAGTCTGGAGAAAACTGTCAGTGATTGTGGAAAGAAAGGGGCTGGACCAGGGCCTGGGCCGGGGTTTCTTACCCCTCTGGCCAATACGTCTGCTTCCACGTACCCAGCATCGACTCAGATCCTCTCCTCTTCCAGGCTGTGTCCTGTGCCTAGGGGATCTTGTCCATTCCGAGGGCTTAAACGCCAGCACAAGCTGGCAGCCTTAATGACGCGCTCAGTCCACGTTCCTCCTCCAGGCTCAACTCCTCTGCCCGGCGTCCCTCTTGGGAAGCTGCGCGGGGATCTTCTATCTAAATCACCTTCTAGCTGAAGCTGGATTCTTGACCCTCGACCCCACTGACAAGGTCCCCCCGCCTTCCTCCTTTCCCACCCCTGCAACCTCCCCTCACATTTGGCCAAGCCGGAAACCTGGGCTCCTTCGCCCCCTCCCTAAGCACTCACATTGAATTCATCAGTAGGTTCTCTTGTCTCTCTCCATCCATCTTTCCTCAAATCCGTTTCCTTCCATCCAGCGTCAGGCTGCATGTCACCTGGACGCCACATTTCTTACTGTGGTCTCCCTGCTCTTGCCTTTGCTTCCCCACCATCCACTCTCTCACGGCAGCGGCTGTTTTTAGAAGGACGGCGTCACCGGGTCATGCCCGCTGAAAAGCCCTCAATGGAGTCCTTTGCGTTGGGAGAGAAATCTCACCCCCTCCCCGGGAGCTCTGGCCTTCACAGTGTCAGGCTGGCCCTTCTCCCCCCTCCCCCCCGTCCCACTGTCCTTCTTTCTCATCTTTGAGATGGACAGACTCCTCCCACCCAGAAAAGGTTTTTCTCTTGATTTCTCCGTTGCCGCTGTCTTTCGTCAGAGCTGGCATTGCGCCAGAGATGGGCAGCGGGAGCAGGAAATGGGAGCCTGGGAAGCGCCCAGTGCCAGGCCCTCCCACGTCCTGTCCATGCTGTAAGGGAGACGGAGAGTTAGTGCCCCTCGTCTGGAGCCACCGTCCAGGGCGAGGGTCGTGCGATGCACCCTGTCAAGGTGTGACCATCAGGGTGGCTCAGAAGGGCAAGTGGAAACCTGAGTCCCTTTCTTCCTTCCTCTTCCGCCCTCACAGATTTCGAGTCCTCTGGGACCAAGAGGTAGAAAGGGCAGGTCCTGAGAAAGCCTCTCTGGGCCGAGTGGTCTGGCAGTTTCAGAGGACGCGGGTGTTGATGGGCACCCTGGCCAACATGCTGTGCATCGCCATGGCAGCCATAGGGCCGGTGAGTGGTGGCCCTCTGCCTTGTCCCCCGGTCCCCAGACTGACAGAGAATGTCATTAGTTATTCTCTACAAGCTGGTGGGTTTAGTGCATTGTCATTATCTTTGAGCTCCTTGGGGGCAGATTTTCATAAAGCTAATCCCCGCCAAGCACAGCAGCAGCCACTGAAATTAATTAAAAAGTTTGCCTTGTCAAGCCTGCGTGCTGACATTCTGGAGGCCGCCCGTCCCGGCCTGCGCCCCAGGGGCCCTCTCCTCTCCCCGCCGCGCTGTTTTACAGACGGTCCTCATTCACCAAATCCTCCAGCAGACTGAGAGCATCTCCAGGAACGTCTGGGTGGGCGTTGGCCTGTGCGTAGCCCTTTTTGCCACCGAGTTTACCAAAGTCCTCTTTTGGTCCCTTGCCTGGGCCATCAATTACCGCACGGCGATCCGGCTGAAGGTGGCCACCTCCACCCTGGTGTTCGAAAACCTGGTGTCCTTCAAAACGCTGACACGCATCTCTCTTGGTGAGGTAAGCTGGTCCAGGAGTCTGGCCTAGAAAACGCCATCCTAAGTGTTCTATGTGTGAGGCGTGTTCCCTTTGGCAGTGTCCTGCCCCCTAGGCCCCATCTCCCTGCTCAGTGAGGTGGTAGAGACTCAAATCCCTGGAGGCATTCAGGGAAAGGAGGGCTCCATTCAAGCTGCGTCACGGTGGAGAGTTTGGGAAGTCTTCTGTGTCCCAGTTAGGCTTTGGGGTGACCTTGTCCCCTCCCCCCCAATGATTTTTTTTTAGAGAGAATGGAGGGGAGGGTGGAAAGGGAGAGAGAAACATCCATGTGAGAGAGACACATGGATTGGTTGCCTCCTGCACGCGCCCTGACCTGGGCTGGGGATCGAGCCTGCAACCGGGGTATGTGCCCTTGACAGGGAATCGAACCTGAGACTCTGGTGCACGGGGTGACGCTCTAACCACTGAGCAAAACCAGCCGGGAAATCCTCTCCTTTTGATTGTCAGTGAGGGCATGGGAGCGGTACAGAGCCTACGAGAGTCATGTGATAAAACTGACTGACCAATATATCTGGGATTCCATTTGTGTAGTATTTGGGGTGCCAAAGCCATAATAAAGACCGTGCCTGCTGGACTTCACAGTTGACATTTTCTTAAGCCCTTAATCCTTAGCAATGAAATCCTTACCATGAACACAAGAAGAGTCCTCTGGTCCAGGGAACCCCAGGTGGCGCAAGGTGTGGTCATGACAACCTGTGTCCACTAAGGCTACATCAGCTGCATATAACCCTCTATAGCAATGGATTAAACAAAATTAATCTCTTTCACTCTGTCTGCAAAGAGTCTGGAAGAGGTCAGTGCAGAGCTGGCCTGAGGCCTTCTAGATCTTTCTATCCCTCTTCCCCACTGTCCTGGAACATGGCCCCCAGGATGGTTCAAGGTAGACGCTGGAGACCGCGCCATCCCCGCCACACTTCAGATAGCTGGTTGGGGGGGCGTGAAGGCCCAGGCTTCCTTAAGAGTTCATCCCCAAAGTCCCACCTGACACTTCGGCTTCAGTCTCGTTGCCCTTAACATAGTCACATGGCCACACTCCCTCCACAAAGGAGGCCAGGAGGCGCAGTCTTTGGCTGGCACGGGCTGCCCTCCCCGAGCCGAGCGTGCCAGCGAGGAGCGAGCCGAGACGGCGCCGGCCTCTTCCCGCCCTTGGCTGGGCGCTCAGGTCCAGAAGCCTGGCCTCTTCCAGGTCAGGCGGGACTGAGGCCCACAAGACTCCCTGTGCTGGTCCCAGTGTCCCTCTCCCCTCCTCAGGCGCCCAGCCACCGCGACAGTGTCCGCTGACCCGCCCCCGCCTGACCCGTGTGCTTTCTTCCCAGGTGCTCAATGTGCTATCGAGCGATAGCTATTCCCTGTTTGAAGCTGCCTTGTTTTGTCCCCTGCCAGCCACCATCCCCGTCCTCATGGGTGTCTGCGCGGTGTACGCCGTGTTCATCCTGGGGCCCACGGCGCTCGTCGGGATAGCCGTGTACCTCGTCTTCATTCCCATCCAGGTACGGGGCGGCCCGTCCCCGCCACCGTCCCTGCCACCGTCCCGCTCCGCGCCTGCCTCCCGCACGCGCACTGCCGGGCGGCTTCATTCCCAGGCTCGGCCCGGAGCCGGCGCCCCCCGGTGCTCCCAGACGTGCTCTTCTGGGCACAGTGTAGTTTAGAAACAAACACAAAGCTTGAATTTGAATGTCCTGGGGAGGGGACAAGGTGTGCTTCTCCCATTTGTCAGAGCCCGGGCGCCGGCTGCACCCCGTGGTCCGCGGAGCCACGCCACTGGCCCATGCGTGCTGGCCCCGGACCCGCGGGCCCGGTGAGACGCTCAGGCCAGCTTCCCTGAGGACCTCTCCTGGCCCTGCTACTCCAGCCCCTCGGCTTCAGGCCAGCTGCAGCTCCACACTTCTCCCCCAAAACGGCATCTGTATCTTGATTTCAGGTGTTTATGGCGAAGCTCAATTCAGCCTTCCGAAGATCAGCAATTTCGGTGACGGACAAGCGGGTTCAGACCATGAATGAGTTTGTGACCTGCATCAAGCTGATTAAAATGTATGCCTGGGAGAAATCTTTCACCAAGACCATCCGAGGTGGGCTGTGCAGCGGCTTGAGGCAGAATCACCCTGCAGAACAGGCTCTTCCTAAGGGGTCCTGAGGTCCCTGGGGCTGGGCATGCCAGAAGGGGGCTGATGGGGCTCTGAGTGGCCCCGCAGGCTCTTTAAAGGATCAGGGAGATTTTATAATAGAAACAGGCATCTGTTCTGGTGAGGCCAGGGCTCAGAAGGTGAGTACCATATGGTTTGTCCTTTACTGGAGCAGATGGATGCTGGTGCTGACCAGTTAGTTACCTTTTCCAAAAATAATCCACTAAAACATTGTGAGCAGAAGAGCTGTCTCAAGCTATTTCCTTGAGTTAGAAGATGTCTACACGTACACACACACACACACACACACACTCACACATAATCCCCTCCATGCCTGCAGAAGCCTCATTGTCACTGGGTGACCCACTGGCTTGACATTTCTGCGCAAACGTGAGGATGCATAGATAGCTTCTCTCTGAAAGACGATATTAAAACCATTTCAATCAAATATAAATGCAAATCTAATTGCAGGAACATTTACATAATTGCTGACAGAGACTCAGGTGCTTGGCCGGTTAATGGTCTGAACCACTGTTACAATTGACTCCCCGGATCTACAATTACACTTCTAGGCCAGCATGTAATTGGGCCTGAAGCTTCGTATCTGCGTTTTAGGGAAGAGCTTGCCCAAGGAAGGGCCCAGGTCGGGCCACGGGCCACTCCACAGCACCTGCTTTGAGGACCCAGAAACGCTTCCTCACCCATGAACTCACTTCAGTACAATTGACTTGATTGGAATAAATTTGTTTCCATGTGACTTAATTCAGTTTAACACAGGTCAGATTAAGTCAATAAGCATTTACCAAGTTGCTGCTGTGTGCAAGGCCGTGAGAGGTACACAGTGATCAGTGAAAGGGACCCTGCTTTTAAGATGAAAGAGGGACAAGCTAACTGAGCTCAGAATAGCTCCAAGTCTGTCGGCTTTACCTCCAGCATACCTGGAGTCTGTCTGCCTCTCTTCACTTCACCCCAGTGCGGTCCAAGCCAGTTTTTCTCCTGGGCTACAGCAGTATTTCCAGATGCAGCCCCTGCTGTCCTCTCCCCCCGCCGAAGTCCATTAGGCCCTCAGCAGCCTGAGTGACCTTTCTAATGTCAATCAGGTCCCTCCCTCCCCTGCTGGAAAATCTTTAGTGGCTTCTCATCACATTGAGATTATTGAAAGTGAGGACTTCAAAGGAAATCCAAATTCCTTCACCGGCCTATTACACCCTATTAGACCCAGCATGGCCCAGCTCCTGCTGACCTCACTGACCTTATCTCATCTCACCCCAACACCCGATGACTCCCTTGGGCCACTCGAACCTTCTGTGTGGTTTTAGAACAACAGCTGCACTCCCTCACCCTCAGGACCTTGGCAGGTGCTGTCCCTCTGCCTGGAATATCTTCTGCTGCACATCCAAGAGGACTTTGTCTTGACTTTGGGTCTCCTCTAGGTGTCACTGACTCAGCGGCCTTCTTGACCAGAAGGTCCAGTCCCCACCACTCCCTCTGAATCACTTCACCTGCTCATCTCTTTCCTGTCACCCAACACAATCTGTGACGGCCTTGTCTAGTTGTTTAGTGTCCATCGCCCTCCTGGGAGAGAGCTGAGACCCTGTCCACTCTGTTCCCAGCACCCAGCACAGCACCTGGCACGTCGCAGACATCAGATGAGAATGTGCTGACTGGGGGGACATGTGAATCAACTGTAAGATAAAATGGGTAAAATGCCATAGGGAACCAGAGATGCTCCAGAGGGGCACGCACGTGGGCTGGAGGGACAGGCATCTGAGTGTGCGAGTCCGGATACCCAGAGACTCAGGATTGGAAGTGGCCTTGGAAACCCTCCAGTACTGCAGCCGGCAGAGCGTCTGGCTTTGGGCCCTGGCTTCCTGTGCTTCCTCCCATCTGAACTTCACAGCAGGAAACCTTAACACATTTGCAAGGAGGAGCAGGCAGGTGCTTGACATGCAAAACAAGACCACAGTGGACCGTTTTCTACTTTGCAGATATAAGGAAGAGGGAAAGGAAGTTACTGGAAAAAGCTGGATTTGTCCAAAGTGGAAACTCCGCCCTGGCCCCCATTGCTTCCACCATTGCCATCGTGTTGACCTTCACCTGCCACATCCTCCTGAGACGCAAGCTCACCGCCCCCGTGGTAAGGTGCCTCCCGAGCTGGCCTCTAGGGCACCTGACTCCCGCAGGTGCCCGTGGGCAGCTCCCCCCACCTCTGCCTGCACCGGCATCGGGCCACCCCGCCCCCTGAGGACGGGCCAGGCTACGCAGGAGTTGCTCACACTTTTACACACAAGCGCGGGGGGGCGGGGGTGATGAGGGGAGCCACGCAGCAACTCCTCCAGTCCGTGCGGGGCAAGGGTCGCAGTTAACGTTGCAACGCAATCTAACATTTGAAAAACAAAATTGAAACCAAACAAGCAACTGCCAGATTGTTTCCTACAGTGGCTGCACTGTTAGATCCCCACCAGCGGTGCACAAACAGGGTCCCGCGTTCTCGCCACCTCTCTCCTCTCCTTTTCGTCATAGCCACCCTAGTATGCGGAGCGGCGCCTCACCGCGGAGGGGCCGCTGTTTCTGTCTGTCGCAGGGAGAGTCCTAACCGATCAGCAGGCCCGACGTCAGGTCGGTGGGCCCAGCGCGCTCCGGTAGGGCCTGGCAGTGGGCGCAGGCGCCATTCACCCTCCCGTTGGAGCCTGTTCTTAACCCCTGCGTTTATCTCCCCAGCTCCGGCCGCCACACACAGTCTGTGTCTAGGGCTCCTCTGATTGTGTTAAAGAAGCAGAAGGCAGAGGGTCTAATTCATGTTGATACTGCTCAAAGGAGAGTTTGTGGGGGTTCCCTGGGCAGGCAGAGTTGCGGGTCCTGGACAGGTGATGTGGGATTAGGGCCAGATTTATGGCAAATGCAGAGCCTCTCTTGCCTTGATTTTATGGGGTGTGAATGGGCAATGAGAGTCCCTGTGGTTGTGAGCACTGCTGCTCCCCCCAGCCTGGGAGTCAGGGGGAGCCCAGAGATGACTGCAGGGCACTCAGGTGTCTTAAAGGGGCCTGTGCTTTCAAAGGTAAAGAAACTGAGCTGGTGGGAAAACGGCCCTGGGTAGATTAAAGAGACAGACAACTAAAATAGTAAACTCATTGTCTGAAGGGTAAGTGGTTGGAGGAAAGTCAACAAAAGCAAGAAAAACTTGGAGAGAAAGAATGAAAAGCTAGTACAGGGAGGCTCCCGGGGGAGGAATTGCTCCAAGCCCGGGGTCCTGAGGGGAGGATGGGGTGTTTGAGAAGACGGGTGCTCTGCAAGGGTGCCCCTGCGCTTCCTGGGAGGTGATTTCATTTCCTCAGCGTCTCTGAGCCCGTTTACTCTTGCACAGCCTAGGAGCTGGGACCCAGCCTCGACTCTGAACGGCCTGGACAGAATGCTTCCCCATTACTGTGACTGCTTTATGGTTCACAAACAAACAAACAAACAAACAAAAAGTTTTCCCCCCAACAACCCACCAAGCAAATTAACTTGAAACCAAATTGAACATACATAGTATTTTCTAAAACGATGATTTAGAAGAAGGCTAGACCAAGAACAGAGTCCCTGAACGCAAGGTGGGCATTTCTGTGGGCCTCTCTGCCAGGCCTGCCTGTCTGTAAGGGGTCAGCCCCAAGGTGCTCGGTCCCACCTGCCAGCTCAGGTGGTCTGTCACCCAAGGCCTGTATTTCCTGAGCCAAGACAGTGCTCCTGGCCCTGGGGCCCTGAGCTCTTTGGAGATAGATTTAGGACCAGATGTGATGAAGGGAGCATCCTCCATTGTTCTCTTAATGGACTAACGAGGCTTAGCTGAAGCCCGGGCCCTGTCCATGGGGCTCACTCAACAGCAGGCAGGATCATTCCGAATTTGTCAATGGAAGTTGTGTGATTTACCCCTTGAATGGGTGGTGAGGGAGGTGCTGCCAATCAGAAGTTGGACAAATGAGAAGATGATGCCTGAGAGAGTAGACCACTCACCCCTGGGCGCCACCCGAGCAAGGAAGTCTGTCTTCATGGCCTCTATGATATTGACAGCCCATGGCCCAGGCTCAGTGAGAAGGGCCCAGTGAAGAGGGGAGGTGATTTTTTGCGGGATGGCAGTTGAACAAAGGCTCTCAAATCTGTCCCTGGTGTGTGGGAAGGTGGGTCGTGGAGGCCAGACCCTAGGGTGGGAGAGCCAGAGGTCATTCTCAGAAGCCAGCCAGGGCCAAGCAGGTCCTTCCCGGGAACCTCTGCCATCACCCCCGGGGCTATGTGTAGTTCAGAGAAGGAGGCTCATATTCCAAGGGCCAGGTGCAATTCAGAGAAGGAACAACTTGGGGAGCGCTACACAGGGTTTTGAGGGAAGGGTCTTGAGTACGAATGTGGTTTGGGTGGAGGTTTCCGAAGGCACTCAGTGAGAGGCCTCCTTCGGACCTGTCCTCTCTCCCTTGGGCCTGTCCTCTCTGGATTGACAGAGACAAGGGAGTAGAGTTCCACTATTTTGGTGAAAATCCAAAAGCAAAATATATTAAGGTGTTCATGTTCCTAATTTGCCAACCCTTGATCTCTGAGCCATGAAATGAAAAACATTGCTCCTCTGGGAATCCCAACCATGCCAGGGTCTCCCATCTGAGTACGTCTGATCTTGTGGACATCACGGTTCAGAGCCAAGGCCACCCGCCCTGAACCCGATCTCTCTCGCTCCTCAGGCATTTAGTGTGATCACCATGTTCAACATGATGAAGTTCTCCATCGCAGTCTTGCCTTTCTCCGTCAAAGCAGCGGCCGAAGCCAGTGTCTCTCTAAGGAGAATGAAGGTATAGCTAACACTGGGTGAGTAGGGATGAGAGATCTCATTTTTGGGTGGGGAAACTCCCAGATACGGGGGAGCTGGCTGAGTCAACCCATTGGAGGGCTGGGTCACTGGCGTGGTGGACATGGGGAGAAGGCCCCCGGGCAGAGTTGGATGGGTAAGTGTGCGTGGAGGAGGGTATGGATAGAGTTTCCTAGGTGGTCCGCCCTTTTAGGAAAGGTGAGATGGAGTCTCTGTACAGAGGGACGATCCACTGACCCTCAGTCCTTATCGAAGCCCTAAATGTTAAATTGTTCCAGGAGCAGGGCTGGGCTTGCGCTGAGCCACCCCCCCCATTGCCTGTCTGGCTTGTGCTGTCACGGGTGTGGCGATGGAAGTGGTGGGGGGCGCCCTATTCATGCAACACTTAGTCGCTTTACTCACTCGATTATTTGTTCCTCAAAGACTGACTGTGTGCTTCCTACGTACAAGGCATTGTGGGAAATGCAAGTACAAGGAAGGGAGAGTCTTTACTCTCAAGAGCCCCCAGTAAGTGTAGGGGCAGGTGCCCCAGTAACTGCCATACACAGAGAGGAAATAAGTGACCCACAGGAGGGCAGATAAAGTGGTTCTGATGTTGAGGTAAGGACCGAAGGAGGAGGGCACTCCGGACAAGAGAAGAGCATGCCCACGTGCCCGTGAACCGACGGGAGGCCTTGCTCACTGCAGCCAGAAGTCTGGACGCCACCCCCGGCATCCTCAGTGTCTGAATCCCTCTCTCCCTACCGTCCACACTGACCCAAGGGAGCCCAGCTCGCTCATCTCCCGGTCACTAGTTCCCTCCATTTTAAAGGGCACCATGTGTAAGATCGTTTAGAAGGTACACTGTTGTAGGATCACTTTTTGAGTAAAAGACAAGAATCAGCACCCCCATATTAATTGTGTAGAGGACAGTGCCGGATATCTTAGCCTAGGACAGTGGACAGCGCTGCTTTTTGACTCCTCAGGCTCCTCTCGGGCCCTGCAGCCTCACCCTCGTTCAGTGCTTCATCGTCTCTCTTCTGAACTATCGCAGTGACTCGGGCAAACTGTCCTTTCCCAACACTGTCCTCCTTGCATTCAGACTGTGTCTAGCACCTGAGAGCTGTGACAATGTTGGCATGAACACTGGTATCACCTTCTGGAAGTCACTGAATCTTGTCCCCTCAGGAGTGGGGCTGGGCCCTCCGTCAGCAGGTCCTCAGATCTCCCCCTCACTTCCTATCCCCTCCCCACCTGGAGCTCTGGGCCTCAGTAGCCCTGAGTTGCCTGTTTCACCCCCACCCCCGCTCCAGCAGACTGTGCTATTGAACATCTTGCCTTGGCTTAGGCTGTGCCCGGGGCAGAAAGCTCTTGCCCCCTGGGCCCACTCTCGTCTCTGCCTGCACAGCACCTTCACAGGCTCAGCTCAGGTGTCGATGACGTGGCCTCTAGGATGGGGAGCCAGGTGCCCCTCTCCAGCTTTGTCCCTACCACATTTCAGAGATGATCTGTGCATGTCTTGCCCTCCCCTGAACTGTGATCTCTTCAAGGACAGGAGCTATGCCTTTTCATATGGCATTTCTGCTGTTACCCCAGACTCTGGTGCAGAGCAGGCACTTGGCAACTGTTTTGTTAAGCTCAGCTGAGAGGGGACCCAGGAAGGGGACACAGCAGAGACTGAGCATGTGACTGTGGTTTTATAAGCAGTAGTACCAAGCAAGGAAGCCCACCACCCAGAGATGGGCAAAACCCAATGCCTTGAGCACGAAGGTAAATGTAGCTGCCATGATCATTCTCCATGTGGGTGACCTACACAGCCCGGTGGTTAGAGAGCCACCGTCCTACACAGTATGAGCCGGGGGACTATTGCTGTTGCAGTTTCTCCCAGGAAACTATCCTCAGGATGTCTCTCCTGGACATCCTAGGTAGAGTCGCCAAGGTTGTGATTTGGGGTCATTAGAAGATATATTGGGATGATTCTTGCAAATGGATGACATCTATACAGTTAATTTTGTTTCTTTGATCTTAGAAAATTCTCATAGCTAAAAGCCCCCCATCTTACGTCACCCAGCCGGAAGGCCCAGACACTGTCTTGCTTTTAGCAAATGCCACCTTGTCTTGGGAGCAAGAAGCCGGCAGGAAAAGCAACCTAAAGAAACTGGAGAACTGGAAAACACATTTGGTTAAGAAACAGAGGTGGGAGACATATAGTCTGAGTCCATCGGCCCAAGAAGCTGTTGGCCTGGAGGCACAGAGGGGCGGCTGCAAATCAGCTCTGCACAATATCAGCTTTGTGGTGAGAAAGGTGGGTACAGGCCTCGAGGTGGCTCCAGGGTTCCTCTTTGTGCCTTGCAGCCAGGGCCTTCTCAAGGCCTCTTGTGATGCGGTTTGGGCTGGAGGTGGTGGCGTCATATTTTAACCTACTACCCTGTTGACTGACCTCTCCCTGTGCGAGCACCATAGGAGGAGACGTTCTTGCTCGTTGAGCGGTGCTGAGCTCAGCGGGTGGAGCGGTACCTCGGTAGCCACCCAGGCTGTCCGCCATGTAGTCCCTGGAAATGGGGTTCAGTCGGCTGAGTGCCTCGAGCCCAGCTGGCTGTCTCTTCCCTTTCCCCTGCCTGAGATCCCCGGCACCCGACTGCTCCCCAGACGTCTCAGTGAACGGCTCTCTCGTTCTAGAGAGAGCGGCCTTCCAGCCCCCAGTGCTTTCCTCTTTCTCACTATGTCCCTAGCTTCTGGACTGGTGCCTCAAGGATGTGGTCGTGTTTTGTGAAATAAGTTGAAGATCTGGTTGTGTGGATAAAGGGTGCTCCTGGGGAGGCTGGGAACCTGGGTCCGAGTCCCAGCCCCTCACCTGCTGGCGACCGTGAGTGCTGCCTAACCTCTCGAGGCCCATTTCTTTACCTTGTTGATGGACATTAATAATAGCGCCACTCACAGGGTGAGTGTGGGAACCGAGAGAGACACCGCACGCAAATACTGACCCTGCTGTATGTCTCCACTCGCGTTAGCTGTGATTGTGGCCTTTTCCCTCTAGCACAAGTCCAGCTTAATTGTTGCTCTTAAATGTCCTAAGTTCGGGGCACCCATTTGTTCCACGATTCCATCAGACGGCAGCCTCCGAGAGGTCGGGGCGCATACTGTCTTGGTCACAGTGCGGCCTTAGCTGAGCCCAGGGCCCGGCACGGAGCTCCCAGTGCTGTTTTCTGAATGAGCACATGGGGGCCCCGTGGGCTTTCTGCTACAGACAAGGGGGAGTGCAGAGCGCTTAGGCCCGGCCCCAAGGCAAGGACAGGACTCAGAGGACAGCCAGGTTGCTCGGGGAAGCTGGATATCTGGACCTGTGATCTCTTGGTCCCCAAGTCTCCATAATGCCTCAGTTCCTCAAAGTCCTTGTAGTGGATTAAAATGAATCAGCTTCATTTATCAGCGGCATCCATAAGGCAGGGGCCACACCCACCGTGATCACCACACCCTTTATCCCCCCGGGACTAGCATGTGCCTAGTGTGCAGTAAAGACTTGTCAAAGGAATTCATGGTGACAGGCAGCACCCCTCACGTGCTGGGTGGCGGGCAGGTGATGGCCCATGTTGTGTAGCTCAGGTGCGGAAGGAGCGGTATTTGGCCCGTGCAGGCAGCTTGCTCTCAGGGGAGCAGGTCTGAGACGGTCCACTAGGGGCACTGCAGCACCTGCCTGAACACGAGAGCGGGCATGTGTCCTGCTCACGGGGATTCTTGCTCTGCGGGCCATGGCTTCCCCGGACGTGCACACGGCTCACTCCCTCACCTCCTTTGGGTCTTACTCAAATGTCACCTGGTCAGGGACCTAGCCATGTGCGCTGGCCGCCTTCCACTTGCCAGAGGTGCCTCTGGGCCTGAGGGCCCTCTCCATCACCCACAAAATGCCAAGACACCAGCAGCCAGGGAGCAGATCCCAAACACGGACCGTTGGGAATTTTCCCTACTCCCTCCGCTATTGGGGGTGATGCGGTGCTCAGTCTCCCAGAGTTCCCAGAGTGTCCCAGCAGGACTGAGCTCCCGTGCCGCCTGTGGGACCTGACCTGACACCTTAATGGGCCCCCTTCCATGCCCGGCCTCTTCCCAGCTGCTGTCGCCCCGCCTCCTACACAAGCTACTTTCACTCAGATCTTTGACTTAGGGCCTGTGTCTGGGAGGCCTCTCGCTGAGACCTGTGCCTTCCCAAGAAGGCTTCTCAAGCTCCTCCCTGACATTTGTTTCCATGGTACGCACCTGACATGCTCCAGATTTTACTAACTCATCTTATTTACTGCCCATCCCCCAACAAGCATCAACCTCTGTTAGGCTTGCTCTCCCCAGGCCTGGGAGAGGGACAACCCTAGAGTCCAGGGTGTGTGTCCCAGGCCAGCACGACGCTGTGTCCCAGGCCAGCACGACGCTGTTTCACACCTGTGCCGTACCTGGAAACTCAAAGCCCTCCAGGCGCTCTGCCCCTCCGGGCTGTGCAAGGGGAGGTGCTTATTTAAGACTTGGGTTCCTGTATTCTCCCAGGCTGTGTGTCCAGGCCCGGTGTGAGGTTGCCCCGCCACCCCCTAGAGCCATCCTTTGTCCCCACCTGCACAGTTTGGAGGCGACACCTTTGTCCCAAGACCCTGTAAGAACAGGGAGAATGACAGTGTCTTTTCTCTGCTTCTCTGGTAGGGAAAGGTCTTGGGGATTTGTGGGAACGTTGGGAGCGGGAAGAGCTCCCTCATCGCAGCTCTGCTAGGACAGGTGAGCTGTGTGGGGTGCCTGTGAGGATGGAACACTGATGTGACAGCAACAAGGTCCCCTGAGAGAACAGTGGCTCCTGAGGCCGGGCTCGGAGTTAACGACGATCATGTCCAGGAGGTGGATGTGTTTGGCAGCTCCACGCCCTGGCCAGACGGGCGCTGAGCTTTTCACAGACTCTCGGGTTGGCCTCCCAAGGATGTGTGTTAAGTGGTGACTGCTTCCTTGCCCAGAGCTCCATCGGGTCATTAAATCCATGATTTTCCCCAAAACTCGAGCTGTCTTGATTAGAAAGGCCAGCAAGGTGGCTTGGCAGGGAACAAACCCAGGAGCCTGTGACTCACGATGACTTTGGATGAGTTTTTCCCGTGATGTCTACGCAGGGCAGCTGTTCAATCAAGCCTTCCTCGAGGAGGGAGGGGCTGAATGCAGGACTGAACTAGAGCAGCCATGTGCCCTCAGCTTCTCTGCAAAGCTGTGGCAGGAAGACGGAGGAGCCCGGGCCCCGTCCACAGCAGTGCGGGATAGGCCCCGCCCCGGGGCCTGGCGGAGGGGGATCCAATCAGTGCACCCTGAAGAAAAGGGAGCCTTTGTGATGGGTTTACCTTGCACCCAGGTGCCCTGTGGGCTGGCAGCATGGCAGCAGCCCTCCAAGCCATGCTCTTAGCCAGCAGCAGGATCTGCTCTTCCAGAAGGTTCTGCCTGTCCCCCTGCAGATGTTTGGCATTGAGGCCCTTGATCTGCACAGTTGGGCTTTGGAGCCTGTGGACAAGACATACTGTCACTCTCTCACACTTTCAGAATGAGTGCTCATGGGATAAAGGGGTGCAGGTGTCCAATGCGCCCCTGGGGAGACATTGGCGAGATTAGCTTCTGAGGGTCTCTGGTTTTGTGTCTCCAGATGCAGCTACAACAAGGGGTCGTGGCGGTCAGTGGGACCCTGGCCTATGTTTCCCAACAGGCATGGATCTTCCACGGAAGTGTGAGAGAGAACATACTGTTTGGAGCAAAGTATGATCACCAAAGGTAATGATGCTAACTTTGAGCGCACAAGGCTTGGCGTTTGGGACCCTCTGCTTCAGGCGCCAATGCCATTGGTGACAGGTGTTCAGTGGGCTTCTCTAATGATTAAATACTGATTGGACCTGAATGGGTGCTGCTGGTTCTCTTCCTGACCCGAGTTCAGGAGAGGCGCCCCCGCAGACCTGGGTCGCGCTCCAGGATGTGGGTGGCATCAGCCCTGGCTCCCGGTGCAGAGCAGCATGCGCTGAGGGCCTGTCTCCATGCAGGTGTTGTCTGCCTGGAGGAAGGTAAAGCCGGCCACTTGGCTTTCGGCCAAGTACCCAGAACTTGGCTTGAAATGGTGAGCAGTGTGTATGCACTGAATCAGCCCTGAAGTTATTGCCTGGCCTCAGAGCATCGGGATCTATTGCTGTTGATGTCCTCAAAGTGATCGAATGGAATAAAAGCAAAGTTCGAGTCATAACTTTGCACACACTGTGGACCATTGTCTCCTAGCTCAGGTTTCCCATGGTTATTTGCCAAGTTTGGGGGGCTTTACTGTCCAGTGTCTCATTAGAGTTCCAGAATGACCTGTTTAGGGGGACCCTTGCCTCGAATCCCCATTTTATAGAGGAAGCGGCTGAGGCCCAGAGAGGAGAGTTGATCTGCCTTAAAGGCAGAGCTGAGGCCTGAACTCCGGGGCAGCATCATTGGTTCCTGCTGGAGCTGCCTGGCAGCTCGGTACCCCTGGAGCCTCCCCAGGTGCCATGATGCAGAAGTGAACACGAATGGAGTTGATTTCATGAATCAGCCCTTGGCTCTCCAGGTGCAGGCAGCCTGTCAAGCGAAACAGAAACCTGGGCCCAATATGGGACCCAGCAGCTCCTTGGACGAGCACAGCTTGGACTGCCACCAGGGACCCCAGAGTGGGAACCAGCTCCCAAGGTGGCTCTGTGAGCACTGAGGTGTACAGGGCGCCATCTGAGTGGGCTCTAGGTGCAGAGGAGCCGAGGGAGGAGGCTGTGGGTTCTCTCATGGCTCAGGGCATGGGCATCTGGAGCTCCTGACCACTAATGTACTGACTTTTTGGGCCCCCTGGATGTCAGAAGTCCTCAAAGAGTGGGGCTGGGGTCATGCCCAGAGGTCTCTGGACCCCAGCTTTGCTGTTCTTTGCAGGACAAAGTGCTGGTCCCAGAAGTGTAGCTTCTGAGGGGTGGTAAGGGCCTTCCTGACGAACCCCCAGAACTAGATGGTGGGTGATGCCGAGAGGCTGAGAGGGCCAAGGAGCTGAGCTCTGACTCCCACTTGGCCTGTCTGCCCCTCAGGCCATACTCTCGGGGCCTCGGTGTCCTTGGTGTCTTGGTAGAAGTGAATGGCTAGATGAGCATCCTGGAGCAAATGCCAGGGTCACCACTGGCAACCACCAGCTGCCACCCTCCACCTATACACCTTCTCTTCCATTCGTGGTCTTCTGTCTTGGAGCCTCCGCAGCAACCTCAGCCCACATATGCAAAGACTCCTTTTCTGACTCCCACGAGCAGCGCCAGCAGCTGGTCCCCACACTTTTCAGGGATTTCACATGCCCTGATTTCATCGTCCCCGCGTGGTGGGAACACTGTGAGGAGAGGGGCCACCTGAGTCAACTCTGTATCAGATGTGGGGCAGCAAGGGGCCAGGGGAAGCTGCCTTGGACATCAAAGACAAAGCAACTGGCCATGTCCTCACTTTGCCCAGTGACAACAGCAATGTCTGTAGATGCAACCCAGGGCAGCGATGACGCTGGGGTCTTCCTCACTACGCTGACTGCTGACTTCGGACCTTTGCAACCACAGGTACCAGCACACGGTGCGTGTCTGTGCCCTCCAGGAGGACCTGAGCAGCCTCCCTTACGGAGACCTGACCGAGGTGAGCAGAGCAGGGAGCTCGGCCCCACGGCAGCAGCTCCGCAGCTCAACTCCCCAGGGACAGAGGGCGGAGGCTAGGCAGCCCCAGCTCCATCCACATCAGTGCCCCGGAGGACAGAAGGGTGCCAGGAAATGCGGCAAAGTCAGGCTCTCCCATCTTGAATTCTCCATCTGGGTCTGTTCTTGGGGGATACCCCAATGGGGTGGCACCAGCTCCACTTGTGTTGGGTTCAGCGTTGCTCCTGGGGCCACTTTCAATCTGCCTGTCATCTTTGGGAAGGTTTTTGGCCAAAGCTGTTTGCTCACCTCGAGGGCAGGCTCTGTCCTCTGGAGATGGAGGTCCACCTGCTGGACTCTAATGAAGTCTCAAGGGCCCCTTTTTGCCTCAACTGTCCCTGCTGGGCCCAGGAGTATGAGGGTTACCTCCAAACACAGCCCCTGGCTGCTGGTCCATCAGCTCCCAGCCACTCCCTCCTGGGAGCTTGTCCACTCTCCCAGAGCTCTTTGCTCCACAACTCTCTTCAGCTTGGTGATCAAGACGCAGCCCCTCCTAAATGGATGCGCCCCTGGATGGAGAGCCAGGTGCCTCACTTGACATTGGGAAGGGCTTCTCCCCAGGTGCTGCTGCCCACCAGGCTCTCGGCGGAAGTGGGGTCTTCCACTGCACAGAACGTTGGTTGTCAGGGCCCCTGCAGGGGTGGAGAAGCTGAGATGTGGTGATGGTCAGGCTGCAGAAGAGTCCTCAGGGGCTTCAGGAAGCTCCTGCTCCCTGAGGACTGTGGGGTGGCGGGGGGGCTGGGTAACGAGCAGTAGCATTGCCTTTGTCCACAGATCGGGGAGCGGGGCCTCAACCTCTCCGGGGGGCAGAGACAGAGGATCAGCCTGGCTCGTGCCATCTACTCCAACCACGAGATCTACCTGCTGGACGACCCCCTGTCGGCCGTGGACGCCCACGTGGGGAAGCACGTCTTCGAGGAGTGCATTAAGAAGGCGCTCAGGGGGAAGACGGTTGTCCTGGTGACCCATCAGCTGCAGGTGACTGGGACTGGCAGGATCCCTGAGGTCACGGCATGGGTGTGATACCTGATGCCGTGGTCTCCTCTTCTGCCTACGTCTGTCTCTCCTGTCCTAGGCTGTCCTCACCTGGACAGTCAGGGAAGGAGCAGGGTGTGGAGACACCTGTAACATCCTGGCTTCCCCAGAGCACTGCCTGCCCCTCTCTCTGCATGGCCTTGATTGGTCCTAACTTCGGCTCAGTGGGGCCAAGACCCTCCCTCCAACAAAGGGCAGATTCTCCAGGAGCCATGACCCCTACCTGCAGGGTGGACATGGCACCTCCTTCAGCTCTGGGTCATGGGTGGTGGGGAGATAGGAAACCAAACAGCTGGGTTTTCCATGTGGGGCCTACCTGATTTCCTCTGAGTTGGCTGGATCACCTCCAGGAAGCATCAGGCTGGGCTGGTGAGGACAAGAGCCCTGGTTCATCTACCGGCCAGGTGTCTGGGTTGGGGAGAAGGTTGGATTCTGTGGGCCTCATGTGGGAATGGGCTCTTGTCCAGTCAGGGGCTAAACATGTTGACCACAGCTCTGCACCATGAAGGCCCAGTCCACAGAGACCACCTGCAGTGGAGTGTGGGGTGCTATCATCCTGAGGAGTCCTGGGGGCACCTGACAAACGGGGTCACAGCTGTCCTCCAGGGGTTCTCGCTGGGAGCACAGTAACCTCCACCCTGCTCCAACCCTTGAGCCTCGCTAACCAGCACTAAGACCTCAGGCAAGAAGGACCCTTCCCCAGCCGCGGTCTCCTCCAAGACTCCACCTTCCACCAGGGTTGCTGCATCGCACACTTGGCGTGTTGAAAAACGCAGGCAGCCACCAGGTGGCGCCGGAAGCTCAGTCCAGCTGTATACAGTTGGGGAGCAGGGGTCCCTGAGCCCCGACCCCAGGCCCCTGGGCTTTTCCAGAACATTTCTCCGCTGCTTGTTCTCTGGGCTCACAGGCATGCTTCCAGGTGCTTCTGGCTCTTGGGCTGGATTGTTCTTCTGTTACTTGAGGCCGGCGCTGGGCCACTGGAATCCAATCTGGCTCAGATTTTATGGGTTTGCAGAACAAAGCAGCTTAAATCACACCACGTGAACTGGGGCTCGCTGGCCAGAGGGGCTTCACCAGGAGCTTCTGGGGCTTGAATGTGTGCCCCCACTCAGGAAGACCCCATATCCATGCCTCGGTTTCCCCACCTGGGAAATGGGCTGATCCTAAAGCTTCCTGTTTTCTTTACTGCTTTGTAGGAAGTTGAGAAATAAGAGACGGGATCAGGCTTTGAAAAGTCAGAAGATCCTGGGCAAAGATGAGAGGCTATTTTCAGGAAAAAGGTTCTGTCAGAAGTGTCCCAAGTGGACACTAAAAGCCAGGCTGTCCCTGCTTAGACTGCCCGGGGAACGGAGGAGAAAGGCTGCAGGTGCCGACGCTGGCCTTCTGGGCATCACCTTCCTCCCTCCAGACCTCATCGGGTACAATGACCAAATGTAGCCACTTCTTTCAGGCTTCCAGTCCAGAGCGTGGAAGGTTGCTTTGACCTTGGGCGGACTCCGAAGGGCAGGGGAACCTCTGTCTGGCCTGTTGCAAGGGCTGCTTTAGGCTGAGACATCTTAAATCTGCCAGCAGCTCGCCTGCCTCTGGAAGGAAGCTTCCTGCCCCTAAATGGGTCCATCGCATGGGGAGAACTCTGTCTCATTCCAAAAAGGACGGAAGCCCCTCTTGGCACAGTGTTTGATCTCAGGAGTAATATGAAAATGGAGGGAACTCAAATCAGGAAAACAGAAGGGCTTTGGGCAAAAATCATGGGACGCCATCCTAAACGCAGCTGTGGTGGTATCATGCAGATAAAGCTGGGGTAACCGCCTCAGGCAGGGTGCGGCCTTGTGGCAGGGGTCTCTACTCTGGTCTGCTTCTGGGCTAGATGTGGTTGGGCTTGCAATGTTCTCACAGAGGCAGACCATGGCTGAGATCCTGGTTCCTCTCTCTGCCAAATCCTGGTTGCAGCGACGTGGCCGATTCCATATTCCAGATCTCCACGATCAGGTTCTTAGCAGGGACGCTCCTTTAGGAAGCTTGGCTGTGCTTCACAGTGACAACTGGAGACTCATGCACTCATGGGACCTAACGCTTGTCCTCCCGGGGCTACCTTGGCCCCTAGAGGGCACTGGGCATGTCTGGAGACATTTCTGCTTGTCATAGCTGGGGAGAGGGAGTGCTGGTGGGGAGAGGCCCCAGACACTAAGTATCCTGAAGTGCACAGGACAGGCGCCCATGACAAAGAACGGCCTGGCCCTGTGTGTCAGTAGAGCCAGGGTGAGGGCCCCGTGCTAGGCAAGCCGGACACTGTGGCTGGGCTCTGCGCGGGACTTCTCTCTCTCTCATCGGGGCCGGTGCTCACTGTCGCTGCTTTACTATCTCTGCAGTTCCTGGAGTCTTGTGATGAAGTCATTCTTTTGGGAGATGGAGAGATTTGCGAGAAGGGAACCCACAGGGAGTTAATGGAGGAGAGAGGGCGCTACGCAAAACTGGTTCACAACCTCCAGGGGCTGCAGTTCAAGGTAGCACACACCTGGGCGCCTGGGGGCTGAGGTCCGGCCCCCCTACCCCGACTCTGGCCTGGGGAAGGTCCCTTGCTCCACCTGCAGAAGGCATGTCATTCGTCTCCAGGACCCCGAGCACATATACAACGCAGCGATGGTGGAGGCCCGTAAGGAGAGCCCCGTGGACGGAGAGGAAGGTGCGGTATGACCTGAGTTCGAGTGACGCCTCTCTCGTTACCCGGGGCTCACCAGTGGAGACAGACCTCTCTGTTTCTCACCTAGTTTTGGCTCCAGGAGGTGAGAAAGAGGAAGGAAAAGAACCTGACACAGGCTCAGAATTTGTAGATGTCAAAGGTACTTACCGTTCCCTCCCCCCACCTACTCTCCTACATATTGGTTGAGACCCACTGCTTGGGACAGAGAAGTGGCTGCACAGTGCGTGGCCTTCGGGGTGACTAGAGTTCTGTGGTTTCCTGCCTGAGTCCGAGTCCTGGCTAAACCGCTTACTAGTTTTATGACTTGGAGCAAGGTAACGTGGCCACTCGGAGCCTGAGTTTATCAATTCGTAAAATGAGGAAATAATAACACCAACCTTGTGGGTTCTTGCAAAGATTATTTAAGAAACTGGACATAAAATAATTGGTACAGTGCCTGACATAGAACAACTGTCAGTAGTTATTATTATCATTAGTTGAAAAGATAAAGCAACGCGCAGAGATTGAGCAGATTCATTAGAGGCGAGAGTGGACGCAGGGCTGCTGCTCAGCGCTAAGGACTGTGCGCAGGAGGGGGCGAGGCGGGCACGGTGGTTCATTCTCTCAACAAGTAAGGACTAAGCATCCTACTATGTGCCAGGCACCCAGCTAGGCTGAGGAGTGGAAGAAAGTACGCCCCTGTCCGTAGGGCCTGGTGGGGGTCACGGGCCCGTGGAGCATCATGGGAAGCTGTGGTGAGAATAATGGGGAGTTGTAGTCAAAGTAGCAAATCAGGGAGGGCTGCACAGAGTAGGCGACCTCCGGACTGATCCTTCGAGGGGGTGTGTGGGAGTTTGCCAGGGACACTGGTGAGAAGGTGGGGAGAGGGGAAGATTTGGGCTTGAGGACCAGAGGGAATTCCAGGAAGGCAGAGAGGAGGGAGGTGGGAGATGAGCCTGCTCAAGCTGCCTCTCCGCGTCCTCAGGCCCTGTCGCCATCCATCCCTTCACCCACCCTACACTGCTGAGCACCTGCTCTGCACCCTGCCCCACGCGGGCACCAAGAGGACAGGGCTCGAGGCCCACAGCCTCTCCTCAAAGCGTCCACAGCGAGTGGCTTTCCCGCTTAGAATTCTCTTCCTCAATAAAGTGCAGATAAAAAACCCTCAGAACATTTCCTCAGATTTCAGATGCCATCCATTTTAAGATCCCCATCGTTTACGTACTCCTGTGCTTAGAGGGAGACTCTGCCAACCAGACAGTATGGCACCCCACGAACGGGAGGACGTCTGCCTTCAAAGGCGCTAACATGAAAAAACGTGTCTTCGAGTGGATGGGACTTGGCACCGTAACAGCGTTTGTGACAAAAGCGTGCACATTTGAAAGAACAGCATATTTTTATTGTGCTGGAGGTGACCCAGCCCCCGCTCCCATGCTCTCCCGGGAAAGCTCCCGGCTGCACGGGATTCGGGGTCTTGTGCCCTTTGCCCACTCACCCCCTTCTCTGGGGAGCATAGTGCAGTTGTGAAATTAAGTGATCTGGAAGCTATGGGGAGGAAACCAGTTAAAGGTGAGCTGCTGGCCAGGCTGGCTCAGGCGGGGCATTTGCTGGAGCGCAGCAAAGGTGAGCCGAGACCAGCAGCGACCCTCAACCCTTGACCCTGGCTGGCCGGCTGGCATTTAGCTGTCCTTTCCTTCTTCGGTCCAGGAGGCCGGTCATTAGGCTGTGCCCGGCAGAGGTGGCTCTCTCATTTTGCAGTCCCAGAGTCCCAGAGGGAGACACAATGAGCCAGAGTCAGGCTGAACATTTTCAAAGAAGCGCAAAGGCTCCCGGGCAAGGGCCTAATGATGGCTGTTCACAGAAGTGCTTTGAGGTGTGAAAGCAGCCTCTGCCCGGCAGGATGCAGGCAGCCGGGGCCAAGGAGCCCCCGAGCCTAGCTCTGTTCATCGCTATTTATAAAAGCCAATGAGGTTCAGGCTTCTGCTTCGGGGCTGACGTTTTCATGTTTCCCTGGAGGAGAGGGGAGAGAGATGCACTCAGTCCCGGCTGCTGGAACGGCTTCAGCCAGACCCCTGGACCTCTGATGTGGTTTCCATGAGAACTGACAGCCATTCTCCCTTTCCCTGGGAAAACAGAGAGCACTTGGGACAGCCACGTGGAGGGAATCGGGGGTCCAGGCAGGGGCTGGCCTAGGAGGACACCTGGGTGTCTTCTGCATGAACCCAGAGAAGACGGGCCACTTCCTTCTTGTCCTCCCCGCCCCCCAGAAGCTGTGGGTGCCCGTTCGCTTCCGTGCTCGCAGCCCCCTCCCAACGGCGCCTCTGCTCTCCTGTGCCCCTGCCTCTCTCTGGCAGCAGCTGGTTGAAGGTGAAACTGGAAATGCTGAGAATTAACCCCCCAGGGAGCTGCCATCCCCCAGGGGCCAACGGGAGCTGGTACAGAAATATCCCAGATTCCTCAGATCACATGGAAAACCTCTGAGCTCTGTGACCTGCCCTGGGCCCAGATTTCCCTACACGGGATTGAGACGTGGCTGGCCTGCTGCACGACGCCCTTCACTGTCGCCTCCTCCGGGCTTCCCTGGTCCCTTTAGCTCCTGCCTAAGCTGCGGCACTCATAACCTCTCTTTAGGACCTGTTTCTGGAGAACTCGATGACGACCTCCCCTGTCTCCCCAGGGTTGAGCACATAGTAGGTGCTTAGTAAATATTCGTTGAAAGACCGAACTTCACCTGCCCCCCAGGGCTGTAATGAGAACCAAACAAAATAAAATGAGCAACGTGCGTCAGGAATTTGGAAGCACAGGGCAAACGGCAGGAAGGATGATACTGCCCAGGGGGTGGGGTGTTATGTGGGAGGGTCACCTGCCTCACTGGGCTTCCACCCCCCCAGTGGGAGCTGCAGGACTTGTGTTTGTCCCCGTAGCTCCTCTGCACCAGCTGGTCCAGACCGAATCCCCCCGGGAAGGAACGGTGACCTGGAGAACATACCACACATACATTAAAGCGGCTGGAGGTTCGGTATCAAACAACGGGCTTCTTATTTACTTTGCATTTTAAGAAAATTCCTTCTTAGATTCTTGGGTTCACGTTTTTTATGATTTCTTTAATAATTACTCTCTTTAGGCTAAGGCTGTTTACCAATGCTTTTAATTTTTCCCCTAAGAATCTAAAGTCTAATAATACAGCCTTTAAAACGGAATCGTCCTCTAGCTCCAGGAAGGCTGCTGGGCTCTGTTTGCTGGCATGAGCGGCCATGTAACCCAGCGGTGGCTCCTCCGTTGCCTCCTCTCCCATCGTCACCCAAGCGTATCAGCAATCAGCTCGGTGTGCAAAACACACCTCCATAGTTTCACTCCCAGTCTCTCCCCAGCAAGAACGGGCTTCTACCTGTTTGTTTCTAAAGAATTCGGAGTCACTTCTATTAGAGAGCCTAGTGGTGGTTTTTCCAAAAGTTGACACTTGGGATCTATTTTTCAGCAGGCTGACAGGTGCCCACACCCAGACCTGTCCCATCAGCTGGAAGGGGGCTCCCAGAGGTGGGGAGCCTTCCCCTGCAGGTTTTAAATTTCCCGTCAGGGCTGGGCCTAGGAAGCTAGGCCCGCTGCGGCCCCTTGGCCTCTGGAACCTGCCGCACCTCTCTGCCCTCTTGCAGGCTACCTCCTCTCCCTCTTCACAGTGGCCCTCTTCCTCCTCATGATCGGCAGCACTGCCTTCAGCAACTGGTGGCTGGGTTTCTGGTTCGACAAGAGCTCCCAGGTGAGCGTCCCCCCTGAACTGTAAAAGGCTGAGAAAGTGGCTCACGGGGAGTCCCCCTCCACTGATCCTACCTGAGTGCGCCTGCCTCCTGTGTCCCCTGCTCACCAAGTTGAGGCCCGTTGCTTACACCACATGGTTCGGATCCTGAAATCCCTTCCACTTTTCAAGAAGAACAAGGCACCGGAGTTCTGCGTGCCACCTCCCGTTTTTAAAGCACTGGCTGAAAAGATTGTGCCAGGCAGATCCGGCACATCCGGTGGCTCAGGATAGGCTCTGTTTTGCAGCCTCGGTTGTAAGGCGCCTGAGGAGGGGCCGAAGGGGCTGGGAAGGCCTAGCACAGATCCGTGTCTTCCTGCCTCTGAAGGGGGACTGGCATCTTGTCGTTGACCCTGCTCTATGCTAGAGGGTTCCACCCTGCATGGCTCTGCTCCCCAAAGTCCCTCTGCAGGAACAAGGCACGCCAGAGTCAGACTCGTCCCTGCATATGCCACAGGGCCCTCAGTGTCTCTCTCCGCCCGAGACTGGTCTAGGCCAGGGCCCCTCCTGGGAAAGACTGATAAACCTGCTCTCGCTTGAGCTTGCTGGAAGCTTGCCCAGCTTTTGGCCAATGCTTTCCAAGCTCCCCTGGAGCCCTGCAGAATGCCGTGGGGTTGCCTACTCATCTGCCAAGGTTACATTTGGGCACAGTTCTGTTGCTATGACAACCAAAGTGAGCAGGCACTGGGGAAATGTGGGCAGGAGAGGCACTACAGCCCCCTGCAGTTTGGCAGAGCTTCCTGAGGCCATTCCCAGGAGAGAAGCCTGCGGGTGGCCGGTCCTGCGCAGCAGGAGAGCCATTTCTGCAGAGTCTAACTTCCCCAGGTCCCAGCTCGCTCTCGAGGAGCCTTTCCTTGGAGAGCCCAAGGTTTCGGTCAGGGCGCAGCTACCTCCTAGGCAGTGCCAGAGGCTAACTGAGCAAGCAGCAACGGTGGCAGATCTGTGTTTGCCATGCCCCAGACTCGGGGCCCAGCCGAAGGCCCAGCAAGGCCTCCTCTTTCATCATTAGCTCCCTGGGGATGTGTTTACTTTTAAGGACATCCGTCCATTAGCGGCCACCTCTGGTTTACATTCTGCTGTTGCTGTCACCAGCAAAGCGACATTTAGGAGAAGGGTGCTTGTTTTCCCCCCAAAGGCAGTCCTGACTTTGAGCATGTGACTCAGAGAAAAACAGAACAACAGTTTCTCAGGAGGAGGGGATGGCCTCTCTCCAGAAATGCTGGCAAAAATGTGTGTTCTTCCTGGGGGTGAGGGTGGGGTGGAGCCACAGGAGGTCTCCTTGATTGTCCCAAGCCCGTGGTCCCCCCAACCCCCCCCCCCCGGGGACTCCAGGGCAGAGCACCTGAGAAAAGGAAAGGGGGGCCTTGGGGCTGTGCTATCACAGAGAGTGCCCTGGAGCCAGAGGCCTGCCGCTGTCTTCCACTTGGCAGCTGCGCAGGGTGGAGGCAGGTCCCTGAATGCAGATGTCCTTTGCTCCTGTCATCCTCCTGGCCCATGGTCAACTCTGGTGTCCTGAGGCACAGCTGGCTTCTGGGATAGCTGCCCTGTGCCTGCCTGGCTTGTCTCCTTTGCCTTCCCACTGATGTGCCCAGCCACCTAAGTCAGGTGCCCCTTGGGGCCCCAGTGGCCCAGCAGGAGGACCCGTGCAAAGCTCAGAGGCTGCCAAAGGGAACTGACTCGGTTCTGCCAGCCGGTTCATTCTTAATAATGAGCTCTTTTTAGTTTATTCTTTCTGGAAAACTCCTACTCTCTCTTACCAATTCTTGGTTTTTTTTTCTTGCTTTTCTTCAAAGATGACCTGTGGGCCCCAGAGCAACAAGAGCAAGTGTGAGATTGGCGGGGTGCTGGCAGACACTGGGCAGGGCGTGTACCAGTGGGTATACGCAGGCAGCATGGTGTCTGTGCTGGTGTTCGGCATCACCAAGGGTTTTGCCTTCACCAAGGCCACCCTGATGGCATCCTCCTCGCTGCATGATCGCCTGTTTGACAAGGTACTGCCCCCGGAGCTGCATATGCCACTGTCTGAGAAGAGTCTCCCACTATCTAATTACCAAGAGTGAAAGCAAACCCCAGGGAGCTCTGGGAGAGGTGTCATGGGCCCCCAGGCTAGGCTGGGGGTGCTCAGAAAGGTTCCCCAAAGATGCTACACTGTGGCAGACATGAGCAGGCTAAGTGCATCTCCTGCTCCAAAGAGCCCTGGGTGCATCGAGGGCCTCAGGAAGCACTTCGGGCCCCCTCCTCACGCCACTGCTGTGAGGGCCCTGCGGAGTGCACAGGTGGCCCATTCTTAAGTGGAACTTAGCTTTCTATTGCCCTTGGGCCCAAAACCCCTGCGTCCTCCAAAGGGACCCCAGGCTGCACCCCAGGTTTGGAGGGGAGCTGCACATGGAGGCTCTCATTCATGGTGGCCACAGAAAGGGGAGCATCCTCACCTGCCCCGCACTGCTGGCACCTGATGTCGGGCCCTGGAAGGAAGGTCAGGCCCTGCACTCACATCCAGCCCAGCAGAGGGGCCGAGGTTTACTGGACACACACCTTAAACTCATGGACTCTCCACTGTGCCCACAGATCTTACGGAGCCCGATGAGCTTCTTCGATGTGACGCCCACAGGCAGGCTCATGAACCAGTTTTCCAAGGACATGGACGAGCTGGACGTGAGGCTGCCCTTCCACACGGAGAACTTCCTGCAGCAGCTCTTCATGGTGCTGTTCATCCTCGTGGTCCTGGCGGTCGTGTTTCCGGCCATCCTGCTAGTCCTGGCCGGCCTTGCTGTGGGCTTCCTGGTTCTTTTACGGTAGGTCGATGCACTGCTTTTAAAAAGGGAGCAAGCCAAGCCTGCACAGGTTTGGGTAAGTCCATACCATGACTGGCTGTATCAGGTGGCACCGAGTCCCCTGTCCTGGAGCTGTAACCCCCAGGGGGGTTGTGCCCTGCAGGGGGCTCTGTTTTAAAGTCAGCTCCTGAGGCTACCAGGATGTTTACTCAGAATACCTTTGAAAATGCCTTCAGAAGACCACACATCAGATTTTCCTCCCGGATTGGAAAAGTTCCCCTTTTTTTGCTTGGGCACCAAAAGTGGCCGGCTATATTTAGAGGCTGCACAGTATGAAAGATTTCGGTCTTAAAGGCTAGAAGACATTGCATGTGGCGAGCTGCTCACACTACAGGCAGCACAGAACTGAGACCACGGGAAGGAAGGGCTCGCATTCCTGAGGCTCACACTTATGAGACCCCATCCCCCACCCCCCACACACCCAGGATGGCCCCTCCTGGAGCAGAGCATGGGCCAAGCCCTCACCCTAGTTAGACGCAGCCTGCCTGGCTCTAACTGTCTTGAATGCAAAGTCAGGTCTGTGTGTGCTGAGGTGAGCCCTCTGAGGCCCTACCCGGACGCCCTCTTGGTCCTTTGATCTCCCCACAGCATCTTCCATAGAGGAGTCCAGGAGCTCAAGAGGGTGGAGAACATCAGCCGCTCACCCTGGTTCTCGCACATCACCTCGTCAATGCAGGGCCTGGGTGTCATCCACGCCTATGACAGGAAGGAGGACTGCCTCAACAAGTGAGTCCTGGCCTGCGGCTCGGCCTCAGGGGTCACAGCAACGCGTGGCCGCTCCAGGCTGCTGGGAACCGCCGGAGGGGCAGTGCTGGCCGAGCAGGAGGAGCCTCTCAGACACAGCCCCTCTTCCTGGTGTCGGGGCCCCAAGATGGGAGCTCATTCAGTGGCAGCATTAGTATGAGATTTAACATATTTATTTTTTCACTCTAAAAGTAAAGTGTGTTCAATTTAGGAAAATAGGAGACAACAGGAAACAGAAAGAGAAGTCACCCAAAGGTTTCCAACCCCAATCCTGTGAATATTTTCACATATTTCCTTCCAGTCTTCTTTTTCTCTTTCTGAAATATTTGTAATCATTTTTGTCCTGCTTTATTTTTAAACAGCATTTTTCATGATATTACATATTCCTTGTCAAAAAAAATTTTAAGGTCATGTTACATTTCACCCAGTGGACAGGCCAGTTTCTTTCTTTATAAAGTGCGGGGACCAGATTAGAATATTTCTCTGGAGTCTCCCAGCTCCAAACTTCTAAAACACAACAGAATTGCACAGAGTCGCTGGGCATGAATCACAGTAGATTCACTGCAGGAGCAAGCAACTCCTAATTTTAAGAGCTTAACACAAAACATGTTTATTCCTCCTCAAGTCACAATGAATGGGGGTCCGTGGGCAGGGGCAGGGATTGTGCACAATCTCTTTATTGGCACTTGTCCATCTCAAGGGTCTTGGGGACTTCTCCAGGGTCCTCTGTGTCTAACTGGTAGATAAGGGGAGAGATTTGGGTGGAGGACCCATATGAAATTTTTATTGGTTCAACCCCAATGAAGATGCTTATCATTTCTGCACATTCATTGGCCAGATTTCAGTCACCTGGGCTCGCTTAACTGCAAAGAAGTTTGGGAAATGTAGTCCAGCTGTGTCCATAGGGAGAAAAGCAAATGGAGTTTGGTGAATCTATAGCAGTGTCTGCCACATAAGTTTTTCGTTTGTTTTTTGTTTTTTTACACACTTATTTACTCATCCAACATGCATTGAGTGCCTTCCATGTTCTTCACAAGATACTGCAGCAACAAGAGTTTTGATTGGGGGTGGGGGGGGAGGAGTGTTTTAAAATCTTTTCCTTCCTTAAAAATCTAATACACACTTCAAAGTTTGCATGTAATTCTGGCTTTCTGCCCTTCAGCACTCAGGATCTCAATGGGGACTGGCATACTTGTCTTTGGCTCAGCCATCAGCTAGCCCTGTTACTAGTCTGACCTGAATGTCATGTGTCAACTGTCCTACACTGAGCCTCCCAATGTCTGTCCACGTAGCCCTATTCCACAACTCATGACAAACAAAACAGATCAAGCTTTGCCTCCCCATGGCCTCCAGAAGGATGCTGGAGGAGAGCTGAGCCCTGTGTGATTGACAGTCTGCCCTCTCTTAATACATTCTTGCCTGCTGTGGACTTCCCGGAGGGCTCGGGCTTCTGACACATACTGCTTTCGCCACCAGAAAAAATGCTAAAGCATTAGCAAAAGGCTTGAGGTCAAATTCCAATTTGATCCCAGCCAGTGATTCTGTTTCTACACAACCTACCCACCCTCACAGCTAAGACCCCAATGACCTCTAGTCCCTGAGGCTGTCCATTGAATTTGTAGGCTCCATAGCCACATGATGGAGACACCATGGTGTTTGCAAGAATATTTTACCGAAGCTCTGGGAAATCAGCTACAGAGGAAACAGGGAGGGGGAGGGAGCTGCAGAGGGGCTTCCAAACATAATCCTTCTAGGATCTTAGAACTGGACGGAGCAGCAGAGCCCAAGGGTGTTCATGGCTCGGCCAACAGAGGAGTTAGCTCTCTAGGGGCTTAAACATTGAGAGGCTTTCATTTTTTCCCCAATAGTTTCTACCAGTTGGTCCAAGTAGGTCAGGGAAACTTCAGTGGCAATTGAATCTGATGTTTCTTTTGGTTACGGGTTAGCTCAGTCCAGTAAAAATTTCAATTTTGAATGTATTCAAGACACAGCTCTCCCTCTCTCCACAGAGGCTTGGCGTGGTCACGCTGTGCTGCACGCCTGTGTCTTGACATGGGGGGCAGGTGTGCTGGTGGGTGGGAAGCTCCTGGTCTGTTTTTTTTTTTTAAATCCTCACCTCAGGATATTTTTCCATTGCTTTTCAGAGAGAGTGGAAGGAGGGAGAGAGAGAGAGAAACATTGATGTGAGAGAGACACATCAATTGATTGCCTCCCGCATGTGCCCTGACCAGGGCCGGGGATCATCTACAACCGAGGTACGTGCCCTTGGCTGGAATGGAACCCGGGACCCTTCAGCCTGTGGGCCGACGCTCTAACCACTGTGCAAAACTGCCTAGGCACCTGGTCTGTTCTTTTAAACACCCTCTCCCTTTAGTCTCCGAGCCCGGTTCTCTGAGGCTGGTACAGGGGAATGGAAGCAGGGAAGACACACCCTCAGGTGGCCACTTAGTCTCGGTCGTTCTCTCCTCTCCACTGCTCATTCCTGCCGATCCAGCTGGCTGTGCAGATGTGCTGCGGGTGGGTGGAGGCCCCCACAGGACCAGATCCCCAGCAGCTCTGCTGAGGCCTTGCCGATGGGCAGGATCTGCCTGGGTCTTCCAGGAAGCTCTGCCTGGCAGCCTCGCCCTAAGGTCCTTGATGAGGGGCCTCCTTGCCTCATGCTGAGCTATGTTGCATCAAGACTCTAGGAACTGCAGGGACCGGCAGATCTGCCTTGTACACAGCTGGGGAACAAGGAACTGCAGGAGTGGGGCCTGCCTCCGCCCCTGGTGTTGTCCTCTCTCCGACACCCTGCCTTGTGCTCCTTCCCCTCCCTCACGCCCTGGACCCAGCACAGGGGCGACACGTCAGCGCCCTCTTCTCGAAGAGGCCCAGCTTTATAAACAGCCACCTTGACTCTTCTTTTCCTTATTTGGGGAGGGGAACCCATCAAGCGCCCTCTCTCCCCTCCTGTAGCATCACAAACAGTGACCATCCCTAAAGGCGACCGCCTCTGCGGTACACCCCAAGCCTTTTATAGATCAAGGGGCCAACGGTCAATTCCACAAGGCCTTCGGGGGGGCTGACTCTAAGGCAGGGATCCTTTGGAGGCAGAGTGTGAGGCACTCCAGCCCTTTTGTTCTCAGCTGGGGCCCCGGTGGCCAGTTCTGGGAAAGACAGCAAGAGCCCACCCAGCGCAGACTCTGCTGCACATGGGGTGGCTCAGAATACCTGTGAGTCAAAGATATCTACGGCGGCAGATTTCAGAGCATGGACAGATGTTCGTTTCTGTAAAAGTGCATTCGCCCTTGATGAAGATTTCCCCCTGCCTTATTTCCCCGGCAGCCCTGACTCTAATCTGTGGGCGCACACCTGCCCTCCTGTTTTGTTCGGTTTCTTAATTTCAGGTTTATGATGCTCAATGATGAAAACTCCAGCCACCTCCTGTACTTTAACTGCGCTCTGCGGTGGTTTGCTCTAAGGATGGATGTCCTCATGAACATCGTCACCTTCATCGTGGCCTTGTTGGTGACCCTGAGTTTCTTCTCTATCAGCTCCTCATCCAAAGGCCTGTCATTGTCCTACATCATCCAGGTACCACCAGGTGCAAGGGCGGGCTTGGCCTAGAGGCTCTCAGGTAGAGCGCATGAGGGAGGATGGGCATAATGGAAACCCAGCTCGATGGGCTTAAACAATAGAGCGAGCTTGGGGGTTCACATCATTAGAAGGCCTGGCAGCTGTGTGGGCTTCAGGCACGGATGGGCCATGGCCCCTGGCAGTGCCCACCTCCTCTGATGACTTTCTTCATGGCTGTGGTGACCAGCAGCTTCTGAGGGCTGTAGAAGGGAAGGAAGAAAGCAGGAGGCAAGTAGTTCCTTTCCTGCCCACTGAACAGGAGCCCTGGGGTTTACGCTGACTGGGCTAATTTAGGCACCCCAGAACTAATTGGTGGCTTGTTGTGATCGGGGTCATTGGTTTAGGCCAAGAGGCGGAGTCACACCCCACCCACCCCCGAGCCACACAGCTGCCCCAAATGGGGAGAGGGAAAAGCATGCTGGAGAGGCAGCCACGAAGTCCATGGCAAATAATCACTGACTTCTTCTGGGTCACTTTGGCTTTTTTCTTTTGAAAAATAATAATAGTGAATCATGTGCCATTGACTACGTGTCAGACACTGTTCTACATCCTACGTACATTAATTCATCTATCCCCACGAAAGCCATACGAGAGAGGCACGGCCGTAATCCCCATTTGACAGGTGAGGAGACTGTGGGCCAGAAAAACTTGTGCAGGATCACACACCTGTCGTGTGTGAGAGCCAGGATTTGAACCCTCGCCATCTGGGTCTGATCCCACCTGAGCCTGACCCTCCTTCCTTGATATCAGCCTCCAGTTTTTCTCTTTGGAAGCTTTTCCGATGCAGCCCGTATCCTTGGTGCTCTGAATTCCAGGACCATGTGCCCAAGTGTGGGTCTTTCATTTATTCTGCTCAAGGCTGTGGGTTATTTTACACTAAAGTCAAATCTCTCTTCAAGTTGGAAAAATGTCTCCTACTCCTGTTTTCTCTTCCTGTGACTCATACCGGATGAATATTGAACTTCTTGCATCAACAGTTCTTTGTTTCTTTTATCTCAAAATCCTCTGTTCTTGTCTTTTCATCTTGATTCTGGGAATTTTCCTTAGCTTTGTCATTCAGCCATTCCTTTGACTCTTAAGTCTGGCAAACATATATTCATATACTTAATTTCCACAAACTCTCAGTTTTTAAAACAATCATTTTTAAATGGATGCCTATATATTTTTAAAATCTCTGAGTGTGTTAATTAGAGGTTCCTGCCCTTCCTTAACTTGTCCTCTCTTCTTTGACTAATATCTGTTTTTTCCAGGGTCAATTCTTCTGTTTATCTGGTTCCTGCTCTTTGTGCCATTGGCTCCGTGTGTATGATTCTTGTCCTTAAGGAGGAGGGACCGGGTGGGGTACTCGGGTCTCCTCTGCCTCTGCATATGCCTGGAGGGGTCCCCGGATTTGAAGGTTCATAACTGTGGGTGGGGGGGAAGGCTTTTCCACAGGTGGCTTCACTGCAAGAAAGCAGCCAGGAAGGTAGATTTAACGGGGTTTTATATAGGATGCTATTGTGGATCCCCATTTATTCCCAGGTAGGCTGCTCAGTTTCTTTAGAGAAGTGTGTGTGTGTGTGTGTGTGTGTGTGTGTGTGTGTGTGCCTGTGCTGGCCTAGGGATAAAGTATCAGCTACTTGTCCTTGGTTGGAAGAAACAGCAGGGCGAGGGGTCAGTGGGTCCCAGGGGAGTGGTGTCTGCAGACAGGCTGCTCGCCAGCCTTGTCGTGGGCCCCTCCTCACAGCTGGGGCCTTGAGTTCTGCTGGACCGAAGGCCCCTGAGCCCGGGCAGGACATTCTGCCCCATTCTAGCCAAACGCTCTAATCCTCCTCCCACCTTCCGGAAACCTGCAGCTCCCGTGCAATGACCTCCCTTCCCCACCGCGTTGCTGTCAAGGGCCTCTTCTTTTTTGAAAATCTGATGTCATTTTAATGGTATTTTGGGGCAGAGGGAGGAAAACATGCTCTCAGGACTCGACCTTAAGTGGGAAAGACGCGGTTTCCCGGTTGGCGCGTGTTTTCGTCTGTGGCTGCCTCGTGAAACGTGGAGCAGATGATGCTGAAGAGATGCTCTTACTCGCTCCAAGTGAGACAGCTCCTCAGCTGAGGTTACACTTTTGGGGGGACCATCGGCTCCCCAGGAGACTGTTTGGCAACATTCCCGTAAGGCGGGGAAGTCTGCACACTGACTGAGATCTGGGGGATGTTTATGGAGCACTGGCCCCCTTTGGAAAACACAGAATCCGAATGACAGAGCGTCCCTGTTGTCCCCGGAGAACAGAGGTGGCTCCCAGATGGGTGGGAACCTGGTGTGAAGCCCCGAGGAGCAGGCAGAGAACGGAAAGCAACATGGGCCAACCTCAGGGAGCAGGGAAAACTCGGGCGGTGCTGAGCCCGGGGACGGCTGCCCGAGACTGGGGAGCTGATGCCCTTGACCTTCACACAGTGTGTGTAGTCCCCTCTCAAGGTCAGGGTTCATCGTTCATTCCCCAGATACTCACCCTGAGCCAGGAACCGTGCGGGCCACCTCGGACGCGGGAGAGAGCGAGCTGGGCGGTCCCGCTCCCGGGGCTCGTCTTCTCAGATACGAAGGGTGCCGTGCGGGCGGCTAAGGCGGTGCCCAGTGCAAACGAATCAGAAGTCCTCTGTGTCATGAAGATAGCAGAGTGCGAGCCCTGTGGCTGTCAGTAGGGAGGGGACGTTGGATCCGATTGATAGACGAGACCTCTGCCCAGAGGTGACTTCCAAGCTGAGACCTACATGATAAAGAACCGCCGGGGAAGATGGAAGGAGAGGGCCAGGGAAAGCCGCCAGGGTTGGCAGGACCCTGATGCGTCTGAGGAGCTCAGCAGTCCCTGGGGCCAGAGCAGAGTGGTGGACAGTGCGTCCTGAGGCTGGCAAGGATAACTGCAGCAGTGTGTCAGCCGTGGGCAGGGTGGCCCTATATTCTAAGAAAGTGTTTCTCAGCTGCAGTGCTATGGACCTTCGGGCCAGAAAATCTTGTCCTATGTGTTGTAGGATGTTAGCAGCCTCCCTGACTTCTAACCAGAGATACCAGCAAAACCCCCCTCCTCCAAGCTCAGGACAACCAAAAATGTCTGTAGACATTGCCAAATATCCCCCGGGGGCATACTCACCCCAGGGGAGAGCCTCTGCTCTAAAGGCCATGGGCAGCCAGCGGTGTGTGCCAGGCAGGGAGCAGCAGGGAGGCCAGCTGAGGGGAGCTGTCTGCTCCCCCTCACTCTCCTGCTCGGCCACGCTGCACCTTCCTGCTAAGGCTGCAAGCTGAGGCTACCCAGAGCTTTTTTGCCCCAGACGGCCCGGGGGGCTTCTTACCACGAAGCCCTCTGCGCACACCGCCTTCCTCAGCAGCCCGCCCCAGGGAGCTGCGGCCCAGCGGCGCTCGCCTTACCATCCTGTCCCACTGGCATTCTTATCGCTCCCCGACACCGCCTGCGTCTCATCCTGCCAGCCCAGGGGGCGGGAGCCCATGAGTGCAGGGACCCCGACTATCAGGCTCGCCCTGGGACACCAGCTCCCATGTGCCTGGCCCAGCCACCGCTCTCAGTGGAGCTCTGCCTCGAGCCCACCAGCCGCTTTGTGACTGAGGTGGTGCGGCTGAAGCCCCAGCACCCCAGGGCAGGCAGGGGACCCCTGGCTGCAGGAGGGCGCTCAGTGCAGCCCGGGGCAGGCCTCAGGCCTCGGGCCTCAGTCTGGGGTCCTCCCAGCTAGGAGGGCCCCATGGTGACGGGAGGGACTTAGGGGAGGAGCAGACCAGCTTCCTCAGGGCAACTTGGGTGAGGTCCATCCCAGCACCCTCAGCGGGATGGAGCTTCAGCTGCCCACAAATGAACCTCTTGGCTCACCCTCTCTCCTGTGCCTCACTGTCCCCAGCCCCTGCTGATACTTTTTGGGTCCACCTGCTGGACAAGCTTCCTGGGGCTGCTGTAGAATCATCATAAGCTAGTACGTCAAAACCGAGACATTTACCCTCTCACAGTTCTGGAGGCCAGGAGTCCAAGAGGAAGGAGTCTTCCCTCCCTCTGAAGGCCCAGGGAAGGGTGGGTTCCTTTCTGTCCCAGCTTCTGGTGGCTGTGGCATCCTGGGTGATCCTCGGCGTGTCGCTGCATCGCTCCAACCTCTGCCTCCACCTTCACACTTCCGTCTCCTCTTCCCCATGTCTCCTCCCCTGTCTCTTATAAGGACCCTTGTCATTGGATTTAGGATCCCCCCCCGGGCATCCAGGAAGATCTCAGGATCCTTAATTATACCCACAAAGATCCTTTTCCGAGTGAGGTCACATTCACAGGTCCCAGGGGTGCTGATGTGGGCACAGCTTTTGGGGACCACTGTTCACCCTGTCCTCATACAACTGCTCACACTCAGCTCTCAGGGTCAGCTTCTGGGGGATCCTGGCCGTATCAAGCCACACACCCCAGTCTGGGCCTAGGCTTTTCTCATGTCGGAAGCAAGCAGATGGGCTGAGTGGCTTTCTTCTACTTCTGATCATCTGTGACGCCTCTTGGCTGTGGGTGGGGTAAAGCAGGGAGGGCGGAGAGGTCAGGACCCCCCCAGGGGCAGCAAGGGACCCATGCCCAGCAGTCTGCAGGTTGGAGAACCTTGCTCACAGAGCTCACACCAGGAGGCCATGACCAGGTGAAGCTGTGGGGGGCTGACTGAGACCCCCTGGAGTGCCAGGGAAAATGCAATGACCACTTGTTGCTAAACGCAAAGGAGATGTTGAAAGGCAAAAGCACCCAACAGGAGGAGCCTCACTTCCAGGCACTTGGCTGGGAATGCAGGCCTGTCGTTTGTGTGGTGCTGAGTGAGACGGGAGACTTGCGGGGGTGGGGGGTTGGGGGCTGGCGACTTTACTGAAGGCCCTGGAGCCAACAGAGGGCCCTAACTGCTGCTTGCTCCTGTGCCCCAGCTCAGCGGGCTGCTCCAGGTGTGTGTGCGGACGGGAACCGAGACCCAGGCCAAGTTCACCTCCGTGGAGCTGCTCAGGGAGTACATCTCGGTAAGAAATTAGTGCCAACGAGTTAACTCTGGCAGAATTCCTGCGAGCATTGACTCTTTTTACCTGTGAAAGGGGTATTTTTAAAAACTGAACTCAGACCACAACCTCTCTTCTTAAAACCCGTATTTATAATACAGTCCGAAGCCCTTGATGTTGAGAGAGAGGTTCTTTCAAAAAACAATTTCCCAAGGCTGTTTCTGTACACAGAAAAGAGAACTCAGTGGCTCACCTTAGTCTAACTCTTCTTTAAAATGTGTATGTTTAACTTACAATCCTGCTGTTCTTTGAAAAGTCTAGTGATTCAAGCAATCACTTTCCAAGGCTTTGAATAGCATTTGGCCCCTTTACAAACTTAATTAAACACTTTAAAACATTTAAAACTGCATTTTAAAATTTAATTGATTACATTTCCTTTTTAAGTATGCCGATTATCTGATTTAACCTCCTGAGGTTACATACAGCCAATAACTGTAGATTTATGTAACCCACTTACGTCTTTGAGTTTGCCTAATAATTCCAATGCTCTATATAAACAGTACACTTTTTAAAAAAAATATATATCTTTATTGATTTCAAAGAGAGGAAGGGAGAGAGAGATAGAAACATCAATGATGAGAGAGTCATTGATTGGCTGTCTCCTGCACCCCCCCACTGAGGATCGAACCTGCAACCCGGGCATGTGCCCTGACTAGAAACCAAACTGTGATCTCCTGGATCCTAGGTTGATGCTCAACTGCTGAGCCACACCTGGCCAGGCTAAACAGTACACTTTTAACCTAAAATCATATTTACATAAATTATTCAATTATGATCTTAAGTTAGAATCACAAGACAAATGTTATTAATATTATGAAACCTTAAAACACAAAATATGCAGATTCCTTAAACCAAGGGTGGGGAACGCTTTTTCTGGCAAGGGCCATTTGTATATTTCTAAAATCATTCTTGAGCCATACAGAATTACCAACTTAAAAATTAGTTATGAGAAAAGCTCCTAGATTGATTGACTTTTGAGTCCTGCCTGAGGTTGCCTTGGCAGGGCCAGACCAAATGATTTCGAGGGCCTGGCCAGGTCGGACGTTCCCCACCCCTGCCTTAAACTAAAAATATTACCGTTACAATTTTGCCTCTCTGAAATACTTTTACTATTAATCCTAAGTTGTAGGGTTAGATAATTTATTAGAAGTTTTTCTTGGTTTGGAGGTAGGCCTGTAGTGCTATGAACTTCCCTCTCAGGACTGCTTTCGCTGTGTCCCATAGATTTGGAGTTGTTGTGTTTACTACTAATTCTAAATCTTCCATGGGTTAAACACTCGCTGTCTAGAAACACAATCATTCTTGGCTAACTGTTGTTCCTCATCGACCAGAAATTCAGGCTGTCCGCAACCCTGATGGGGCTCATGGGAGCCCTATTTCTTGTCGCTAACAGGGACTTCTTAACTTCAGAGGAAGGGTTGGTCTTGTAATGCAGCCGGCTGCTCTATCCTTAATTACACTTTGCATTTCATGGACTCTTTGGAAACTTAAATGTCCTTTCCACGACCCTGCCTTCTTGTCATCCTGCTCCAATACCACGATGACTCCTGCAGATGTAGAAACTGTCTGGATGAATTCTGCAAATCTCACGGCTGGGCCCCCATGTGCTACACAGCTTCCAGGTCATGAGGTCATACTGCTGACGCGTGCCCAGGCCCACAGGGTCCCTATGAGCGGTCCCTCGTAGTCATCCGTCTCTACTCCCTAAGCTTCAGCTGCCCACGAGACCTTCCTTTCCATTCCTCCCAGTGCCGAGTGTGCTCGCCTTCAGGGCCTCTGCACTAGCGACCCACTCTGCCGGGAAGGCGCTGGACGCAAATGTCCTTGTGGCGGGACCGTCTCAGCGTTCAGGTCTCAGGTGCCTTCCTCCAGTTACTTTGATTGCTCCCAGGCCCTCTGACCACGCATTGCACATTCTGTTACCGTCCTCTGACGTACTGTCTTCATTCCCGACGCCTTTTCTTCCTCTTTATCCGGCTCTCCCGCGGGAAGGTGAGTTGCATGGGTGCCAGTCCTCACCGGCCTAGTCGGCCATGGACGCTCGCGCCTCGAACTGTGCGAGTGAATGAATTAAACCAATGGAGAAGTGAGTGAGTATTAACCTGCCACTGGTTATTGTGCTTTTCAGGCCTGTGTTCCTGAAAGTACCCAGCCCCTGGGAGTGGGGCCCTGTCCTCCTGACTGGCCCAGCCACGGCGAGATCACTTTCAGAGACTATCAGATGAGATACCGGGACAGCACCCCCCTCGTTCTCGACGGGCTGAACTTGCACATCGGGAGTGGGCAGACGGTTGGGATCGTCGGAAGAACGGGGTCTGGTGAGAATGGGCCCTGAGGGTGTTTCTTCCAGGTTGTTTTCTTTGCATTCCCACTGGGTCCACTAGTTAAGGGCAGAGTGGCCTGTAAATTAGGATTTCAGGTTGAATGGGTGTGCAGAGTTGGAAGCAAACACACGTCAGTTTTTGAGTTAATTAAATGAGAACCATTCTGGTGAAACGAGACTCAGAGGATAAGCGGCGTGCGAATAGCCACCGCAGGGAGGGGCGGGTTAACCAGAGTGGGGAATTTCTGTCTGCACGGCCATCCTCGCAGAGCGTTTCCACTGCATTAAACATTCCCTGGACTAGATACTCAGATGTGATCGGAGCATAAGCTGATGTCTGACCTGCTCTTGCTTTTACCACCCAGGCAAGTCATCGCTGGGAATGGCCTTGTTCCGCCTGGTGGAGCCAGCCGGTGGCACCATCCTCATTGATGAGGTGGACATCTGCACGATTGGGCTGGAGGATCTCAGAACCAAGCTGACTGTGATCCCCCAGGACCCTGTCCTGTTTGTAGGTACAGTAAGGTAGCTGTTTTTGACAGTTGTGCATTCCTATTTTTGGGTAGCGAGATCAGACCAACCAGGAGCTCTGGGAGGTGCCCATGGCGTGGCTGACCTGGGGCTGCTCTACCTGAGGGAAGCTGTGTGCCCAGGGGCTGGCACCGGTTCCCCAGGGAGGCCGTGGGAGGAGCCGAGACCTGGGGTCCTGAACATTGCTTGTGTGTATAAACACCATGGCTAGTAAGCAAGACGCTTATACGTAGGATGAGCAGACATCCCAGTTGGCCCCGGTTTATGCCTGTGTCTGAGCATCCTATCAAGTTTAGCAACAGCCACTCAAAAATACCCGTCTGTGTGACAAAATGAGTGGGGATCCGACATATGCAGCTGTCCATCGGAAAGTGCGTGAGAACAGAAGCTCACATACAAGAACAGTGGGGTTGCAGCTCCTACAGGGCTTAAGATCAGACATGCAGCCTCCAGGAGAAAGCCGGTCTCTCACTTGGTCCCGGGAGTGCTGACCCTCTCCTGAGAGGGACATCTCTCCCACTGAGAAGTAGGGCCCGTATTTAGCATTGTATGAAAAATACATTTTGTGTCTAGACTCATGCCCCATAAGTGAGCCGCTCGCCTTCTGGGAGCCCCAGGGCTGCAGACGTAGCTCGTGCTTCTGAAGGCAGAGTGAACCCAATGGTCCGTCAAGTTGCTCCCTCTCCCTTTCTCTCCACCAAGAATTTGCAGAAGGTGGCATTCACTCGACTGCCCATGGCCGTCGAGGACCAGTGAGTGTTCCTGGGCGCCGAGCTCGGTGCTGTGTCTGGGCTGCTTTCACATACCTGCCTTGTGGGCTCTGCTCCATAACAGAGCTGTGGGTTCTTGGTCTCTTGACCTGAGGTTGGTATTTGATGGGCCTTGGGCCTGGGCTAAGTAAGCACTGCCTGGGGAGCCACTGGGTTATAACCACCTCCTGCTCCCCCTCCACACTGCAGAAAACCTGCTCCCCCACCTCTCCTCCTCAGAAATCCAGTTCCCTCCCCTTTCCTCGTTGCAGGTACAACCTGGACCCCTTTGAGAGTCACGCGGATGAGATGCTCTGGCAGGTTCTGGAGAGAACATTCATGAGAGACACAGTAGGTCTTGGGGGCTGTCCAGGATGGGTCTGCTTAGCACCTGTGCCCCAGACACCTGGTCCAGGCTTAAACTCGGCAAGCACTGGGCCAGCGTTTGGCCAGGCTTACTTGTTGGCCCTACATATGTGAGAAGAGCACAAGCCTTGTTTACCTGTTAAGATGAAAAGCAACAATAAATAAAATTGATCAGGTCTCTGCAATGATTCCGCCAAGACCTCCACATGTATCACAGCACTTGGTCCTGACTACAGCCCTCGGAGGCTGGCACACCCACCTCCGTTAGAGATGCCAAAATGAAGACTCAGGAAGTGCCAGGGCAGGCTAGTGGATGGCAGAGTGGAGGCCCCAACCCACCTCCACCTGACTTAGAGCTGAGGGAGTGCCTCACTGCTCTGCCCCTAGCCTCATCTGCCCTTGGGAACAATAGACCCGGGAAGGTGAGCGGCGTGGCAGTTCCCAAGGCCCTGTGACCCGGCTCCGCAGGGGAGCGTGGCCACCTCTGCAGCCCACAGGGGACATTATTCCCTCAGGACTTGGTGCCAAGAAGAGCATATCCCCATGCCACTTTGACTTGTGCTGGATAAATCGGACCCTGTCTTACCTTTCCCGATGACTAGAAGACTGTCCCATCCCACCTCTGTTTTGTCCATGGAAACAGGGACCCTGGAAGCCATTTATACTTGTTTGCACTTCTCTCGACGCATCTGCACGTCACATGTATTCTTTTGGAGAGGCATTGATGGGGTAAAATCACACTGTGATTTAAATTATCAGTGTCCACCTACTCCCGGTCTTTCCCTGGTGCCAGTTTGCAATGTTGAAATGATTGTTATTTTCACTTTCTTTTGCTCAGTAAAATAAAGGCAGCCGAGGAATACAAGAGGAGGGGGGAATCAATACAGATGACACAGGACAATTTTATAGATCCTCAGCATAAACGGGGCATTCTCTGTGCTTTATAGATAATGAGACTCCCGGAAAAATTGCAGGCAGAAGTCACAGAAAATGGAGAGAACTTCTCAGTCGGGGAACGGCAGCTGCTCTGCATGGCCCGGGCGCTGCTCCGCAACTCCAAAGTAAGGAAACAGCAGGGAAACCGTTGGTAGGGCTCTGCTGATTTCCCGCAGCGCCACTCCATCCCATCCACTGGGGGAGGGAGGGGGAGCCCAGCTTTGTCTTTTGGCAAAGAGAGAGCAGTTGCCATTTAAAAACGGATTCCTTTTTCTTAAGACAAAGTTGTGAGAGGTAAAAATTGAATAATAACAGCCATTTACACAACAGCACCTGCCTCTCCCCACTCTCTCCCTGGGGGGTCCTGCTTTGGTATTCTGTCTTCCTGGGTGGTCTGAGTTTGAGAAATCTCCCTCTCAACTTTTTCCCTTTGTCTCTGAATGGTTGGATGCCTGATAAATAGGACCCAGGACAGTCAAGAATGCTAGGATCTAGGAATGGTGAAATTTATGCTCATTTTTCTTAGTGACTTGGACATCCTTGCTCATGGTTTCAAAGAAGGGGTTGCTGGTGCTTTAGACGTCTCATTCTCTGAGCCCTGATCCAAGTGTAGCCCCCGTGTGTGTTCCCTAGATGTCCGAAGGGCAGGAAAGGAGCAGCCCACCCTCAGTGCTGACTGCCAAGCAGTTTTGTGTTGTTTTAGTATTTCATGCTCTTAATAAGGTATAACCCCCTTTTACCAACAAGGAAACAAACAGAGCCTGGGGTAAGTTAAGTAATGTAGCCAGGATCAAGCAGCGTGAGCACTGAGTCCCGTCCCTCTGACTGGTAGACCAGCACTGTGGGAGGTCAGAATAATGCCCCTGCCCATCCCCTACAGACATCCACGCCTTGTCACCCAGAACCTGTGCCTGTGTTATCTTACCTGGGAAAAGGGGCTTTGCCAATTTGATTACATCAAGGGTTGTGAGGTGAGATTATCCTGGATTACCTGGGTGAGCCAGGTCTTTATTAGAGGGAAGCAGAAGAGGTAGGAAGAGGAGATTTGACAATGGAAGTGGAAGTTAGAGGGATGCCAGGAAGGGGCCACGGGCCAAAGAGTGCAGGCAGCGCCTAGAAGCTGGGCAGACAAGGGACTGATTTCTCCCCTAGAGCCTGCAAATGGAATGCAGTCTTGACAATACCTTGACTCTGGGACTTTTAATTTCCAGAACTGTGAGATAATAAATCCGTGTTGTTTTAAGCCTCTGAATTTGTGTGAATTTGTTACAGCAGCAGCAGGAAGCTAATGTAAGTTATTATACCACATGCTGACTCATGTTAGCATGGTAGAAAATCCTGGATACTTCTTCCTACCAGTTTGCAGGATCAGAATAAACCACTTAAAAAGAGGAGTAAAGACGATAAACCTTGCTCCCCAGCCAGTCCCTCTGGAGAAGACGAAGGTGGTGTGATGAGACTTTTATTTTGCCATTCTTTTTCTAACTTTTTGAAATGAATACCTAGCTCATTACTTTTCAGCCCTTCTCCATAAATAAATAAATAAATAAATAAAGCTAAGACTATAAATTTTCCTCTAGGTACAGCTTTGGCTTACTGTGATGTTTACGATGTTTCTTCCTCAACAGATCATTCTCCTTGACGAAGCCACTGCCTCCATGGACTCCAAGACTGACAGCCTTGTTCAGAGCACTGTCAAAGATGCTTTCAAAGGCTGCACGGTGCTGACCATCGCCCACCGCCTCAACACGGTCCTCAACTGCGACCTCGTCCTGGTCATGGAAAACGGGAAGGTACAGGAAGCTATTGGCATCACCTGGCTTCAATGGTTTGGGCTCTAAGGTGGGTGGATATTTTCTGACAATTTCAGCTCTTTTTCTTTGGCTTTCAGGTGGTTGAGTTTGACAAGCCTGAAGTCCTTGCTGAGAAGCCAGATTCTGCATTCGCGATGTTACTAGCAGCAGAACACAAAGTCCGGTTATAAAGATCCCAGCAGATTTTAGAGGAGGAGGAGGAGGAGTTTGATGAGCCTGCAGGAGGAGGGCTGTCATCCCCGCAGGCAGTCCTGGTCCGTGTCTTCCCACTTCTGACCCAGAATGAGCTGAGCAGAGGTTGCTTCCCGACCTTGCCTGGTCCATGCCTTCTGACCTCACTTGGTGGGCCTGGGGCCTGGGGCTGGTTCTAGGTGGTGAACAGAGGCAGATGAAGCTAGTGGGTCAAAAAACTGCCCCTCACCTCCTGAAACCCCAAGGCTCCCTCATGTGTCCTTATCAGTACTACCCTGTGCCTGAAAAACAGTAACTTTCTGTTAAAAACTGGTCAAAGTAAACAGAACAGGCAAATTCCTAGGATGGAGTTTGTAAAGGTTTCCTGCCTCGTTGTCAGGAGGGAAGAGAGCTGAGTTTCTTCCATTTAACTTCTATCCACATGTATTTGAGTGCGTGACGTGCCGTAACCACACGGGTCTACAGCACAAAAGATTGATTCCAGTGTTTGGTGAAAACCTTTTTTTAAAAAAAAATTAAATTAAAAAAAATCATATTGCATGCTCCATTTGATCTCTTATAAGTAACCAGGACAACAAAATGTTGGCATTTCTCTATAAATGACATTTTATATCTTCTCTGTTGGTCATTAAAATGCAGCAGGAAGCTAAACTACCCCAAAACGTTGCCTTGCAGTTACATTGCTGAACCTGTTCTAACGCCTGTACTACTTCCTCTCACAGACCCTATTGCTTTCTCCACTGGCTCAGTAATAAACCCCACAGCGTTTCTCAAATAAAAGGCTCTCTTTGCAACTACAAGGCTGGCTGTGATGGAGGCAGTAAAGACACATTCCCAGTAGCCCAGGAGTTAGAGCTAATTCACGGTGACGCTGGGGGGAAAAAACAAGAAAATCCGATGGGCTGCCGTGCAGGGTTTGGAGGGCCCTCCACGTCTGGCTGCTTCCTGTTCCGTTCCTTAGGATTAAAGGCCCAAAGGAGCACTAGTTCCGTGGAAGCAAGGAAGGGTTTCCAGTCCTCATCACCCCCCGAAGATTCCCGACTGATGAATATTCCCCCTCCCTTCCCTCCCTGCTGCCTTAGGTCAGCCAGTCTCAGAAAGAACTCACCGGCAGGTTTTTTCTTGCTCTTCAGGTAAACAGATCTAAAGTTGGCCCAGAATTGTTGGTTAAAATGTAAAACATTCTTTGCTAAGAGTTGGAATCGCATTGGCCAGAATAGCAGGATTTGAAGTGAAATGGAAAGGACAGGAGGGTGTTTGGGGTCAGATGGCCTGATCAAAGAAATCACTTTTCTTTCGGTACAAGGCCACCTGTGGGCGAGGCTAAATTGAGCACTAAAACCTTCACATAAATGCGATTTCCATGGAGAGGGTCAGCCTGACTCCATGAACTGCACATTTGTGCCAAGAAATCTCCCCTCTGGTGGGATGGGCATCAAAGGGCCAGACTGAGGTCGTTGCTATGGCTTCAGCACAAAACACAGCGGGCCAGGTGATCTTCCCCCTCAGCTCCGGGAGCCTCTGAGCACTGGGCCTCCTTCACCTGGCAAAACCACACCCAAGAAAGGTTTATGGCAATTGTTTTACATTTCTTTTTTTTCTTTTTCTGAACAGATACATTTTCTTTAATCTGTCTTTACTGATTTTAGAGAGAGACGAAGGGAGAGGGAGAGGGAGAGAGAAACATCGAGAGAGAGACATCAACATGGGTCGACTGCCCCCTGCACTCCCCACAAGGGGATCGATCCCACAACCCGGGCATGTGCCCTGACCGGGAATCATGCTGGAGACCTCTTGGTGCGTGTGTGGGTTGATGCTCAACCACTGAGCCACACAGGCGGGGCTTGTTGACATTTCTTTACAAATCGATTTATTATGTTAAAATATAATTTACCACTTTAACCACTTTTCAGGGTGCCGTTCAGAGGCACTGAGTGCATTCACACTGTTTCTGCCATGGCCTCCACCGTCTCCAGATCTTTCCATCATCCCAAACTGAACTCTGTGTCCCTGGAGCAGCAGGTCCCCACCCCCCCATCCCCAGCGCCGGTAACCTCGACTCTACCGCCTGTGTCTGCGAATCTGACTTCTCTCGGGACCTTATCTAAGTGGGATCGCAGAGTACTTGTCTTTTCATGACTGGATCGTTCCTCTTAGCACAACGTCCTCAAGGCTTGTGTGAGCATTTCCTCCCTTTGTAAGGCCATCCGGTAAGTGTGACGTGGTATCTCGCTGGGGTTTTCCTTTGTGCCTAACGTTTAGTGACATAGAGCATCTTTTCCTGTGCTCGTTGACCTTGCCTTTCATTTAAAGAAAAATTTGCACAGCATGAAGAATCTTAACAGAAAAGACTGTTCTGCCACCTCGCAAGGCTCCCTCCGACACGGCGTCTTGAATGAATAGCCCTACTATGTCAGAATGCGGCCGGGAGCTGAGACTGACTGAGCGCTGGCTAAGCTCCCGACGGCCGGCGCCTCAGCCTTCAGCAAGCCTCTAAAGAGCTCAGGAGGCGGAAAGGGTTCTTCCTGTTCCGCGGGGACATTACGCTACCTGCCCACGGGTACCCAGGTGGCGGGGAGGGGAAGCGGGACTCGCACCCCAGGCCCGCTCACAGGCCAATCCCTGCACCGCACGGATCAGGAAACTGAGGCCCAGAAAGTCTAAAACTGGTCCAAGTCCATCCAAAGAGGGGCAGGGGAGAGGGACTGGGGTCCTGAGCTCCAGCTCAGTGCCATGTCCGTGACGTCATCACTGATCGATCGCTGCACAGACTGTTCCGGAGGCTGGCGGGGGCCCAGAGCTGTGACCCAAGCCACAAAGGATAAAGATATCTCCTCCCGTGAGCTTATGGTATTACGGGGAGTGACTGGTGACAGCACACAGTGAAACGCGGAGAACGGAACATAAGGTTGGGTGTGAGCTCATCCACTCGTGCTTCATGTATTGTTTGCTTGTTCATTTTTGTGATTCTTCTGTCCATTCAAGAAAAAGTGAGAGGTGACTGAAGGTTGACAGAGGTAAGAACGGTTCTGGAAACAACTGACAAGTCCTTGTAAGACAAGCGGGGGCCGTGAAGGTGATGGGGAGGGGACGGGGGTTCCTGATTGGGGAAACCATGCAAGGACCGGAGGTGAGGATGAGCCTGGCTGAGGGGGACACCAGGCGGCTGCCCAACTAGGGCTGTTTGGAGAATTGTCAGGCACTTCACTGTCTGCACCTCCAAACACAGCGGGAGACTACCGACGGCTTGCATACAGTTGGAGATGGGAGAACAGTTTGTTGTAGAAACAATTAGGGCAGGCACTGGAAAGAGCCCATTAGCTATCACGGGAGCCTAGCCAAGGGAAAACTCGGCCTCCCGCGATCCCACTGCGGCAGAGCCCACAGGCTCGGGGCAGAAATGCAATGGTTCCGCCACATCGCTCCCGCGCCCCCTCCCCAGGCGGGATGTCCTGAGGATGAACCGCCAGGGCGTGCAAGGCTCACAGCTGCTGGTCTGTAAGGCGCGCTGCTCCCGCCAGCAGGGAGCCCTCTCCCGAGTTCACAGACGAAGGGGAGGGAGCCACGCTCCCTCTGGCGCATCTGTTTCAATTGCGCATCTTTGCTCTGCAGTTGGTGAGTCCGAGACCATCTGCACAGCGGATCACTTAGGAAATCACGCGGCCACTCTGCAGAGAGCTCACTGGCTCTGCAACCCAGGGGGTCTTTGGTAAGTGGTCACAGCCACACTTCAGCACCAGTCCCTTTCCCCGGTTTCCTCTGGGGACTTTAGAGCCAGGGTCCTCGCTCTAAGCAAAGGCAGAACGCTGCCCTCTGGACTGGCAAACCGAGGACAGGGACTCGGTGAGGAGAAGCAGGCCCCAGGCTCTGGGGTTCTGGGAAACTGCCAGGACTCCACCCGCACCCCTCCGCGCCCCGTCCCTGTATGTCTCCGCCTGCTTTGGCTCCCAGTGGTGGTGCCTTGGCCTCTTCTTCCCAGGACTGCTCACCCTTGAGGAAGGGGACAGGAGCCTAGAAGTGTACATTCCTCCAGGGCAGCTCTGAGCTGATGGGCCCGCTCCCTAGTCTCGGGCAGGGCCGTCCTGATGTTTAACTTAAACTCCCAAGTTCCCATGTGGGTCAGGCCGAAGGTGGCTCAGCGGGAAGGACCTTGCCGGAATCTGATTCCTCCCTCTTCATGTCCTGCTTTCCCTGACCCTTACAGACTTTGCCTGGGAGCCCTTCTTAGATAAAGTACTAGCATAAAATCCTTATCTTGGGGTCTGTTCCTGGGGAATCCTGCCCAAGACAGGGCTCAAACCCAGCCCCCTTCATTCCCAAGAGCTCAGCACCTCTGGGGAGACCACCACCTACTCTATTCTTAGCCCTGGCACTAGGCAGCTCACAGGGTGCTGACCCCACCAGCCGTCTCCGGAGAGCCTGGGATGGAGACCAGGACAATCAGAGTCACATCTCTGTGGTGCTAGGAGAGGTTTGGGGTGGGCACGTGACCCAAGCTGGCCCAGCCAGAGTCGAACCCAGGACTTTAGCAGGAATTAGGGGGAAATGGGGATTTTCCTCCCTGGATGTGGGGAATCTGTGCGTCGGCTCAGTCCACATGCCCGAGTCTGCTGTGGAACATCACAGGGACTGTGCTGTGGGACGCCAGAGGGAACATTCCAGGCCTTTCGGGCAAGACAGTCTCCCAGTCCACGCTGAAACTCAGAGGGTTTCTCCCTGTGCCTTGGGATGGGCCGACTCCAAATGCAGGTTCAAGCGGTGCTCTCGGTCGATGCCCCGCGGCCGCCACACCCTCAGCCCAAGCGATGAAACCCCTGCTCGGACGGGAGGGCACACCTCAGGCTTTCCGGCTACGGAAGGACCTGTTTTATGACACGGCGGGCCTGGCGGCGCTTGGGTGCCTTCAGTTCTGGCATCAGTCCTGCTCGAGCCAGGCTGCTGGGAAAAACTCCCCAGTCATTCCCCATTCATCTCAGTCGCTGAGTTTCCTGACACGATTGCCGGACCCTAGAGTCTCTGCCTCTCTGCCACGGCCGGAGGGCGGGAGCCTTTCCCAGTTCCCTCGCAGGCCCAAACGCTCCGTTTTCCCGGGAAGTGCGAATCCTCCGGGAGTTAGCTTACTCCGCACACCGCGCTCGACGTGTGAGAGCGGTGATTCACAGCAGGGCCCGTGACAGCAGACGAACGGGTCTAACGCCCATGTCGCCTACTTCCCGGCTGTCCCTGAGGAGCCCGCCCCCAGGGATTGGCAGGCGGCCGAACGCTCTTAGACCACGCCTCCCCCGCCTCATGCCCTGGTCCTCCATTGCATCCTCGACGTCTTACAGCTCAAGGACTCTACGGCGAGCGCATCCTGCCTGGAAATTAGAACAGGGATTCCCAAAGAGCGTACTCCGGAACCCTCCTCCCTCAACATAAACTGAGGCAAGGGTACCTGAGTCAAGCACATTGGGAAAGACCTCAGACTAACGCCCTTGTGTGGAGATTTACAGTGGAGGTTGGCTGTGTCTTAGTTTGGGTTCCCCAAGAACATTTACTGAGATAAAGCTTCCTGACTCCTAAAAGATGGGGTGAAGGTCAGGAAGTGAGACAGGGAAGCAAAAGCAGCCCTTGAAGGCTGAGTGGTGGGGCCGCCACCCCTGAGAACTGAAGCTCAATCCCCACCATGTCTCAAGCCCCCGCACTGCCAGGGAGACAGGGGACGCTGGGGGCTCCCACATCAAACAGTTGTGCTTTTCTGTTGATAAGAAATAACAGTTGTCCTTTGTTCAGAGGGCCAGAAGAATGGATTAGCCCCATGGGCCCCTACAGATTTGGTTGAAATTAATCTTCCAAAGACACACAAAGAACATGAAAGAAAAATCCCAGATTAATAATAAAAAGAACTGAGGCACTTGCCAGGAGAAAGGAAAAAGGGAGAAAACAAGCAAGTTGAGGCCCGCAGTGCACGCGGCTCCTGCTCTCGGGCCTGCAGTGTGCCCCCAGCACCCTGCTCACGTGGCCGGTGCCAGAGGCCGCCCGAGGAGAGCGCCCTTGGCGCTGCAATTCACTCAGAGTCTGAGTTCTGCGCTGGCTCCCGGGAGACACGTGCATCCAGAGGAGGGACGGAAGCTGGGCCTGCCCCCTTCCTGCCCCTCTCAGACCTCACCCCGAGCCCCCCCCCAGCGCCACAGGGAACATTTCCCAGGCTCCCTTGCTCTCTGCAGGGATGAGAGGGGGAGAGCCAGGCGTTCCCGCCCAGCTCCCTCGGCTTCCGTGGTGTCCCCGACGCTGGCTGTGTCTGCTCTTGGCGCCGGCGTCCACCAAGCAGCCCTGCCTCCGTTGCTGTTTCGGGTACTTCCCAGCAGCCCCACGTGATGTTAGCTCCTACCTAGAGACCTGGCTTCCATGCCCTGGCCCTCAGATGACAGTGACTTCCCGCCGCTGCTCCCTCCCGGCTCGCCTCGCCATCCTCTGTGCGCCTTCTTGGCTCCTGCACTTTGCTACCAATTCCCATGTCTAAAGGCTTCTGCCTGGAAGATCTGGGGCGACTCCTGCTGTTCCGACTGGGTCCTGATGGAAGCAGTGGCCTGTCCCGTGGGTTGGGGACCCCTGGCCTATGAGGTGAGAAACTGATCTCCCTAGTTGGGGAGCTGTGAGAAACAGAGGCCGGGCTGCAAGGAGCAAGGATTTAGGTCAAACTCATGATCACACAAAAGCCACAGAGGCCCCTCAATGCCACCGTTCCCACAACTTCTCTTTGCCCTGACCCAGAACATTCTAGGACTGTCACTATTACTTACTATTATTATGGAAATTGGAGCCGAGAGAGGGGAAAGCGATGGCTGAAAGCCCGCGTGGGGCTTGCACACAGGTCGCTGACTCTAGGGCTTGCGCTCCTGACCCCTGACCACTGTTCTACTGGTTCCCTGACAAGCTCTTCACCCCCCCCCCAAGTAAGCATGGCCCACGGCCCTGTTTCTGATCTCCTTAGCCATCTCTCGGCATCTGGCTTTAAATGGAAGTTTAACTAAGAGAGAAGAAAATACCTGCCTGGGTTTTGCGTCTTAGATCTCATCTGACTTCTAACCAAGATAATTCCTTAATCCATTCGGCCATGAAGTGGCAGAAGCAGCCTCTGGGTCCCAGAGGCTTGGCTGTAACTGTGGGGCCCTTTCATCCACACAGATGCCATCTCCAGTCCAGCCATACTGAGCCATCCCCCACTCTCTCACACCCACAGGAATGCTCGGGGGGCACCAGCAAGGTGCTGGTGAGGCTGGGGCTGGGTTCCACTCAGAGAATGAACCAGGCTCATCACTCCACGTGAGGATGGAGCTAGGACACGAGCCTCATTAGCAAATGTCTCTTAACAACTGCTGACAACCACCAACACAAACCCCTTCTCCTCCAAGAACGTTTTAGGCCATAGATTCAAAGGCAGTGTCCCACCCGTTCCCCGGGAGCCAGGCTCATCAGAATGACAATTAGCTACGCTTTTTATAAAGTGTGGCCTTGGGATGGGGAGGAACTGGGTTATTCCCAGAGAGTCTGCTCCACTGATACAAGAAGCCTGTTTGCAGTGACTGGGAGGTTGCCAGGCACCTCTTAGGGAAGGAGCGAGTCTGCGAAGATCAAGCCGGGACTGACCTGATTTCTTCCTGGGGAGCTGCTGCCCGGTGCTGCCCTAGAAACAACTGTTTCAGGTCCTTGTCATCCTATCACCATGGTCACCACCGACGACCTCCTGCTCCTCAGCCGGACAATATTCGTCAAGTCTGCTAGGTTAGGCACCTTGTTACTGTGGCTAAGTAAACCTGGAGTAATCAACTGAAATGGGGGCCCCTATCTAGACTCCCACCAATCAAACATCAATCAACCACTTTCTGAGGCTCTGGGATGCACTGAACCACTAGCTCTCAAGCCAGGCTGCACATCAGGATCACCTCGAAAGACTTAAAATACAGCCTGGGCCTGGGCCTCCCATTAAACCAATTAAATCCAGATCTCCGGCCGTGGCAGCTGGCATTTGTGTTTTTTAAAAAAGCTCCACCAGAGACTCTAATGTGCAGCCAAAGTCAAGAAGAGCTGTTGTAAGAAACGTTCTAGAAATGGTGGAGAGATTAAAAAGAAAAATCCTGGCCTCTAGGTACTCACTGCCTAGTTAGGGAAATAAAATGCAGTTAAATAGCGATGTATGTGTTAAATGATGAAACAAGACAACAGCTCCAGAGATGTTTCAAAGTAGCACTTAACTAGCGGGGGAGAGAGAGAACTTGCCAGGTGAGTGGGAGGACAATGAAGTTCAGAAGATGCAGAGAAGAGAGGGGGCTCCGGCGTCCAGGCGCGCTTTGTGGGAGGACTGGAAGTCGAGGGCCGGGCGAGGCTGAGTCACGCCCAGCTGAAGTGCTCTCCATAGCTGCCGAAAAGCAGGCTGAACCTGATGTTTTCTAGGCGGAGTGGTGGCGAGACGACTATATTAAGCGGTGGGTCAGCAGGAGAGCAGCCTGAGAGGTCAGTCGGGGCTGGGTTGACAATGGCCTTGAGCCTGCTGCATGGAAGATTTCTAGAACTTACTCATTGCGTGTAACTGATATTTATAGCAATTGAGCACAGTGCCTACAGTTAACAGTACCTGAAAATTTGAGGAGGTTGATCTTAAGTTAAAACTTTTGCCACAAAAAAGAGGGACACAGGAAACCTGGAGGTGATGGGTGTGTCTGCTACCTTGATTGTAGTGATGTTTTCACGGATGGAGGCATATGTCCAAACTCATCAGTTGTATGCACTAACATGTGCCGTTTTTGGTACATCAATTATATCTCCATAAAGCTGTTTTTGTTGTTTGTTTTTTTTTTAAAAAAAAGATAGTGGCCTTGACTGCAAGCTGAGGTGCTTGGCTTTTATCCAGTAGGTAGTAGAGGAACTGCTGATTTTCTGAGCGGGGAAGTGACAAGACACAGATTTTTAAAATTTTTGTTCACTGAGGGTTTGGATCTATAATGTAATGAAATGCAGCATGGACTGGAGTGGAAGGGAAGGACCTGGGGATGAGAGGGCACTTAGAAGGCTATTGTATTATCTCAGGAATGAGAACTTCGGTGAAGACAAAGCTGTAGGTAGAGGAAGACAAAAGAAGAGTCAATGGGCTTCGTGACCAACAGGATATTATTCCTCCTGCCTGATTGGGCGGTGGTGCTATTAACCCGATAGGGAGGCGGCTAGCCTGGCAGAGCAGAGAACTGAGGCTTTAGGACAGGGGCCTGAAGGTAACTGTGGTTCAGCCACTTACTGATCAAATAAGCTTAGACTCTTAGGGAGATGGTTTCCCCATCTGTAGAGGGAGGCCTTGCACGTTTGCTGGGAGACGACAGATACTGTGTAGATAATGCCTCCTGTGGGGCCTTGCCCAGAGGGAGGGCTTCGCTGGGGCACTGTTCCGGTGCAGGGGACCTAGGAGGCTGCGCAGAGAGATGCGGTTACCCGATGAGCTTAGTTTCAGACACGCTCTACTTGCGTGTCTCAGTGGCACGTCAGCATTTGGACACCTACACGGCACCGAGGCAGGACAGAGCGAAGTCAGGGAAAGCTCCTGACAGGTGGAATGGGAAAGCAGGAGGGGCCGTCGCAGGAGGGTGAGCCGCCAGGTCCTCTCTCCAGGGCCCCCGCTCCACACATGATCAAAGAGAAGCAGATTATGGCAGGAGGTTCCTGCTGCGATTTCAGAAGCCAACAACGAGAATTGGCGAAAACCAGATCAAGCCAAGATGGAGGAAAAATTGACCCCGAAACAACCCCGAAGCTCATCACATCATCATTATAATGGAAGCTGACACCACAGGTAGAAGGGGGACCAAGGGGGACCAAGGGGGACCGTCCCATGACACTTCCAGAACGGACCGTATCAGGAGCAAGACACCCCCAACCAGAAGGCAGAGTCAGAATTTGGCACCACAAAGTTCAGAAACAACCCACCCTTGGAAACACCCAAGAACTGACCGATCAGCATGCAACTCACTTGCAAGTTCGCCCGCATCCACGCAGACGTCTGCTTTCAGTTATTTCGCAGCAGCGCCCTGTGACCAGGAGAGCAGCGGGCGGCGGCAGCCCAGCCTTACGCCTGACGCCGTCTCCAGGAACCCGCCTTGGCCTCTTTTCCTCCACCTAAATAAAACTTGCTTTTGCTCTCACTCCGACTTGTTCCCGAATCCTTTCCTGTGCGTGTCGAGAGCCTGGAAGTCCCGGCCATGCTGGGGCAGGCCAGCAGGGGTTCAGAGCTGGTCCGGTGAGAGTATCGCGGCAGAAAGGTTCCGTACGCAGTAGGCGGTAAGGGCCCAGTGCTAAAGCTAAGGGCCATTTGTACAGAGGTGACCACGGAGACTGATGGAGGTGGAAGAGACTGCCAGGGAAAGTATGTAAAGAGAAAACGGGGCTCAAGAATGGGTTGGGCTCAAGCTCACTGGTCGTGGGCTCATCCTGGAGATAGTCTGAGCCTCCGTCAGCTGGGGAAGGGCTGGCCCACCCACCCACGAACTGAGAGTAGAGAAGGAGTGTGCTCAGAGGAAAGCTGGAGGCACTGCCAATCCACCAGGCGGGCCCACAGGCCAAATCTCTCCCTCCCACAACCTGGTTTTATATAAAGCTTTATTGGCACACAGCCACATGCCTATGCTTATGCATTACCTATGGCTACTTCTGAGCTACAGCATCAGAGCTGAGCAGTTACTGCAGCAACCATCGGGCCCGCACAGCCTAAAATATTTACTAGCTGGTCCTCTACAGAAAGCGTTTGCCAACCTCTGCACCAGAGTCTAAGTCCCCGAGAGCAGGGCTTAGGTCTGTTACATAGTCACTGTTGCATCCCCAGTGCTGGGAGATGCCTGGCAGGTGGTGGGCGCTTAATGAATGTTTGTGGAGCGACTAGAGAAAGGGCAGCGGGTGCTGGGTTGGTGAAGGACTGGGTTTACTGCTGAACCGTGGGGAGCGTCAGCACTTTGGGGGGCTGGTTTGAGTGACAGAGGAGAGGAGGAGCTCCATGAGAACAGCTCAGAGGCTGGTCAGCTGCAGGAAGGACAGAGAGGAGGATCCTAGACCTGGAGGGTAAGAGGGCGCCTTCAGGGGAAGAGTGGAAGCAGCTCCTTGTGCTACATTTGGAAGGAGCCACGAGGGGGAAGAGGCTCAGGTTCTTGAAATACCCGGGTCCCTTGGGAGGTCTCCTCTCCTGATCTTGTCTTGGTTGACCCCTGAGTGCCTGGACTTTCCGCTCTGACATCCATCCTGCAAACGGCTCAGAGGCGTGCACACCAAGTCCAAGGTCACGCATGGTTAAAAGGAGTTACATCCCTTCACGGACTAATTCACACGTTCCTCTGAGACACAGAGCCCTGAGCTTTTCCTCTGGGGTGAACACCCGAGTCTCTGGGGGCACGTTGTCCTGGGGGCTGTCAAACTTAAAGCAGGAATTTAAGGGCTGGTTTTTCTTTTCCTTTTCTTCAGCGTAATTAAAAGACCCCTTCTGCTAACTTTATTGGAGTGTATTAGTTATCACCCAGCTCAGTTTCCGTTCTGTTGCATCAACCTAAACATCTGCAGTCCATTAAAGACAAGATGGGGACCCAGCTCCACTCCCTCGCGGAGAAACCTTCCCTATGCTTCTCTGTGGGGCTGAAGGAGCTGTCAGTGAAAGAAGCACCGCAGGTCTCAGTACCCACGAATCCACCCCCGCCCCCCCAGCCCCTGGTGCTTCCCACTGGACACTGAGTGTAGGCAGGGGAATTGCAAGGAACCTGACTATTCAGGCTTCTTTAAGGGAAAACCACATTGCATGCATGCTACCTGGGACTGGGGGTCGTACTCCTGGGACGTGTGACCAGTAAGCGTTGTCATTTAGGTGTTCTTTAGGAAGAGCTGCTGAGGCTGTCCCCCGGGGGGGGTGCTGTGAGGTTGGTTAAGCCATCCCGGGGAAGAGAAGACGCTGCCTAAGGAAAGGCTCTCTCAGGAGGCCCTGGTGCATTTCTTACCTGGGCTGGCGGCTGCTGCTCCGGGAAGAAAACAGATGGTGAGCCCTGGCTGAGTCCTGGGCCGCTCTCCCTCCCTCTGACAGCTGACTCTTCTGGACAAAATCAAGTCAGAGCCATCTCAGTGTCACTGGACCCACTGGGCCAGTGAGCGTGACAATCTGCGGACAGTCACACCCTCTCCTCACCAATCACCCCGCCCCAGGGGCTCCTTGACCCGGATGCCCCCACCCAAAGGGCGGGTATGAGCACACAACTGTGTGTGTTGAAAAACCAGCAGGTTAACGGACCTCGGCCCTTAGGAAATCAACACCAGATCGGTGAGGGTGAGCAGGGGCCGGGGTGGGAGATGTTAGGCTCCCAGTGACGTCGCAACCGCGTTTAGAACAGTTTGAGCTCCCAAGTCCTTCCTCTAGGGAGCCTTCGGGTGCTGCGTGCTCCCGCTGGCGGCCACCAGGGGCTGCTGTGGTCAGGCAGAGACCGAGAGAGTTGCTTACAAAGAGGGCAGAGAAAAGGCAAAGCCTCTGGAGCATTTCTGAGATGTCAGGGGTGGGGCAGGGCGCTTGGCCCCTGGCCTCCCTCCTGCCAGCACGTGCCTCCTCCCTTACAGATGACCCCTCTGGATGGCCCTCTGTCGGGCCACAGGCTCTGTGGGCAGGCGCAGGCAGCGATGGCCCAGGGAGCAGGGCTCCTCCGGGGACACAGAGCGGGGCCGGACCCCCAGAGCCCATCTCCAGCGATGAACATGGGAGAGAGCAGACTAGACTGGGGTGCCAGGAGTGCTCAGCACCTTTCCCAGACCCCATAATTCTCCGTGGGGCTGAGACCAAGCCAGGGAACTGTCAGTGCTTCACTTTGACCCAGCACAGAACTTACTGAACACCTACTGTGTGCAGGAGACTTTCTCGGTCAACAGCATTCACATAAGCTTTCTGTGGAAGAGCCGAGTTAGAAATTCAGAGGGAGGGGCGGGGAAGAGCTGAGAGGCTTTTGAAACAAAGCTCACAGGAGCTGGGAAAGCAGGAAACCCTGTAAAACTGCATCCATTTAATTTAGCAGGGGATAGAAACTGGATGGGAAGCATCGAATTGAAGGGTAGGGTGCAAGGCTTTCTTTGTTTCCTGTGGCTAGAAAACATGAAAGCTCGAAAAACGGATCCCTGCTGAAGAGTGGTTTCCTCCTGCTGCTAAAAGGTCACGGCGGCACTGTTATTATTACTATTTTTGTCATTCTTATCTTAGACATTTTTTGCAAGCTTGAGCAATTGTCCACAAAGGACACGCATCACTGCTGATCAATTCAGCTCTTTTCAATTTGAAACAAAACAAAACAGATTCCTCCCCTATTGAAAAAAGACCTGAAATCAGCAGTATTAGTAAATGAGGTCTTCACGCTGCAGCGTCTGGGTTCTTTGCTCTCACGGGCTGGCACTCCAGGCGCCAGGAGGGGGTCTGTCATTGCGGTGAGGTCAGGATCCAGGCAGGATCCAGGCAGGATCCAGGCAGGGCCCCTGCACTTGCCCTCTGCAGCCCTCCCCTGGAGCACACAGGGCTGGGGGCACAGAACAGCAGCTGACTCCCCTCGTGGGACCGGAGGCCTGGGCCTGGCATGCTGTGGTGTCTGTCCTGGCCCCCCAGCTCTTACCGGAAAGGGGACCTGGCCTTGGTGGGTCTGCCCAGGGCCAGCCAGCAGTGTGTAGATTCTTGACTTCATGCAGGAAAATTTCACAGCACGAGTCCAGACTACTATGAGGGAACATTTATTAAAGCTGGGGACAGTAACACAGGAAGGGCTCAGCATAGAAGAAGCTACAGGAGAGCCTAGGCTGGGCTGCCCCGGCTCTCTGGGAGGTCAGAAAAAAGGAAACCTTGGGGTCAGGTTTAGGGGATGAGCTGCCTCTGCCCATTGCTGTCCTGGTGGCAAGTCTCAAGGGGTTCCTCAGAGTTTGGGAGATGCAGGCCTGTGTGGGAAGGAGAGGGAAAGGGAATGGTAGTGGGGAGGGGGGCTGGGGGAGTGCTCCCCAGAGGGAGAGCACACAAGTCCTTTGTCTTGAGGCTTTTATTTCTCTCTTGAAGGCGGGAATCTTAAGGGAGGGGGGGGGCTCAATAAAATATTCATCAGCTCTCCAGGTGCTGTGGTCTCCACTGATTGGTTGGTGCCAGGGCAGGGGGTCATTAGTCAATGTATCTGGTCCTGAGGCAGCCACTTGCCTGGTGACTTCCCTGCTTATCTGGGCCTGGAGCTGAATACAACTCAAGCCTAGATGTTATCTTTAGGGAGGAAGGCTCAGGGGGTCTAAGCCACATCACCAGCTATATGCTGGGGACAAAGTTCTTGTTTTCCCAGGTTTGCCCCTTGTTGGGCATCTGGGGCTTCCTGCCCTGGTGAGTCTCTGTACCTGGCCCATCTAACACAAACCATTTACTCTCAAGTGTCCTTGCTTTAGGGGAGATAGGATTTCCTAGGTGGGTGCAAACTGCTGTTTAACAATCTGTCTGTTTCCCTGTTCCATGTGTCCTGGCTCACGGCCGGTCTCACAGCAACAGTGGGAGATTTCTGGCCTAGTCAAAGTCAAAACCTGTGTGCAGGGGGATGGGGAGCTGCCTGGGGAGGTTTGCTCACCACCCCTGGTGCCCACTTGCAACAGGACACATCTCTCTGTCCCCCTTTGCCCTCCAACAACAGGCCAGTGAGCGTGAGGGAGGTGGAGGGGTGCGGCTGGGTCGTAGCCCGGGGGCGATGGGCTCCCTCCTTCTCTTCTTCCTTCCCTGTCCACTGCCACCCCTTCCAACCGGAAGCTGTTATTCGGTGATCTCTGGGGACAGGTGGCTCAGGGACAGCCAGAGCGGTCATCTTGGGGGCTGGAGGACAATTCCTTGGGCTCTCCAGGGCCAAGTGCAGGAGCAGCATCCGGGGAAAGTCTGGATGGAAAGCTGGTGACTCAGAGACACACCCGATGGCGACACTGCGCGCCTGAGACCTCATTTGGGCTTGAAGGTGCCTTATGGGTTCTGTTACGTATTTTCTGCTTGTAAAGCAGTTGACAGGTTTTAAATGCACAAGACGGAGAGGTTTGCTTGTGAGATGCGGGGCGCAGATGCTGAGTATTTCAGTGGGATCTTAGCCACCGGGGCCGCTTTTTCTCTGCTGTGAATGTACAAAGACAAATACCCCCTCTTTGCTTTGATCGTGGTTCCCAGCACGAGGTCTCTGGATTCACATAAATACAAAGATGAATCTGTATGTCTGGGAATCACACCCGGCTGTTTTCTCAACTCCGTCTCTTCTGATGGAAGGCTCAGCACTCGGGGGCTCTTAGAGACGGAGGTGACCTAAAATGATTATCAACACTAGCTTCCTTGAGGAGTGTCATCTGTCTGCTCTTTGCCCAAAGGGGGCCCATGATCAGCAGCCTCTGCATCACGTCACGACATGGGGAAGCTTGTTAACAGTGCAGAGCCTCAGCCCCCCCCCTCCTGTGCCCCCCCAACCTAACCTGCATTTTAATGAGGCCTCCAGGTGACTCAGGAGAATAGTGAAGTTTGAGATGACTGTTCTTCAGCTGACAGGTGCTACCCACTCCCCCAGAGACAGGCAGCTCTCCCAAGCTGTCCCACTCATTAGCTGTCACCGAGCTTTCTGAAGTAGTAATTCAGCCCTTCTCTCCCAAGTAAAGCGACTCATCCACGCACCCAACAAGTACTTCCGAGGTGCGCACTGTATGCCAAGTGTTTGCGGGGGAAGGCGCGTGCGTGGCCACAGCAGCCCTGCCCCGGGGCCCCTCCTTCCCCGACGCCCTGGACTCAGCCAGCTCTCAGGCCCCGGGGCCCTCAGAACCCGCACTTTCTCCAGCTCATCCAGGTTGTCGGAGTAAGTCTTCCAGCTGAATCCCTCTGACAATCCAGCGCTTAAGACCATGTATTTCTTCTTTTATTTCTTCTCCTTTTTCTTCTCTTTTTTAACCATATGATCCAACAATCCCCCTTCTGGGTATTTATCCAAAAGAACTGAAGTCAGCATCTTAGAGAGATGTCAGCCCTCCCCTGGCCGCGGTGGTGTCACTCCCAGCAGCCGAGGCGCGCAAACAGCTCAACATCCGCGGGGATGACTGAGTAAAGGAAACGTCTGCAGGCAACGGAATATTGTTCAACCTCTAAAAAGAGGGAATTTCTTATGCAGTGACATGGCTGAACCTTGAGGACATTATGATAATGACATAAGCCAACCATAAAAGGACAAACACCACGTGATTCCACTTACAGGAAACATCTGAAGCAGTCAAGTTCATAGGCTCGGAGAGGAAGGGTAGTTTCCAGGGGGCGGGGGGGGGGGGGAGAGGGAGTTATTCACCAGCAGGCACACGGTTTCAGCTGAGCAAGGTCCAGCAACCGCTGAGCCCCGCTGTACCTACAGTCATGCCTACAGTCACCAACACTGCACTGTACACTTGAGTTCTGTTAAGAAGGTAGATTTCACGTCAAGCGTTTTCTTACAATAAAATAAATTTTAAAACATCATCTATTTCTAATATATGACAGCCTGAAAAATTAGTAATTGAGGGGGACTTCTACTTCTGGGCTTGAGGCAGAAAGGCCTGGGAGTCTCTGATTTGAGTCCCATCTCTACCTGTGTGTGGTCAGTGGGTGGGGAGGAGGCACTTTTTTTACTTCTTAGGATAACAGACATGATTATTCATGTTTACACAGGCTATCTGAGTATACCATAAATCCTGCTGGTTTATAACTCCAACCCACATTTGTAAGGCTTAGAGATGTCCAACATGGAAATGTCCCTGTGTGTTCGAATCTGGCTGTGTCGTTGTAGAAGGATGACACCCATACTTTCCTAATTCACGTCGGGGTGTGGAGCTGGTGATAAAGTTGGAGCAGAGGGTGAAGAATGAGCTCGCGTGTTAAAGGCAAATGAATTAATTATGATCAGTACGACCAGAGCGAAGCAAAAGTGGGTATACAGTAAATTCACGCCGTGCGGGATGGGCCGTAAGGACAGGCTCCCGTCGGTGACAGCCAGTTAACACTGTGACTTACGACCCGCTTGTGCTGCCACTACCCCCAGTTTGGCTTGATATAGTGACAGCTCCGTGCTTTAAGATTCTCTCTTGTTCAAGTTATTTTTCCCCGGGTGGCAATTTTTCTGCTTTCAATTCAGGGAGAGTGAGCTAAGAGCAGGTGGGCTGTTGGGAGGAGGCGAGCCTGTGAAATCAGGGTGATGAAAGGTTGTTTGCCCCAATCCCCGCCCCTCCTAAGGAACAGCCCTGGGGAAAGCTGATAATGCAGCACCTTCTGTAAAAGTGGGTGGTTTTATATTTTAATTGATCTGGGAAAACTACATTTCTCCAAATTTATGCCAACCTTCTGGTCCAAGTCCAGGTATCCCTGCCATCCAAGCACTGGTGCTTAACCAGGGTCTTCCAAACATATGCCAAAAAGCAAGGGATAAATGACCCAAGTATCCTGTCCACTTCGCCTGAGACAATGGGAACCTTTGAAAGTGCCTGTCATAAAAAAATCAGAGTGCATGTGTTCAGAGGCAGTATTTCTTGACTTAAACACTCAGCTGAATGAAGGGTTGGACAAGACAATCTACAAGATGAGCTGGGACTTAGTGCAGATGCAGCGAGGGAGCAGTAACGGAGTAATGTGCGATATTATTTTGTGCATTTTACTATAAATTCTATCATACAACTGTGTATTTATATAAATGCACCTAGAGAGGTCTGAGATCTCTTCTCAGAACAATAGTGGCCTTCAGGGAGAAGGGAGGGGCCCAAGGTGGGACCTTGGCAAAATTTCTCACGTGTCTCTCCTCTACTCTCTCATCTCCCTTCCTTCCTTTTTTTTCTTTTAAAGAAATATAGTCGTACTTTACTTCCACAACTAAAAATTGCTTTTAAAGATTTGGGAGTCAGAGGCTCCAGAAAAGTCCAGTGACACACTTAATGGCTGCCTAGCCAGTTGCTTCTTAGGCTGTTTTAAGAACTGATACCTGCACAGTAGCTATGCTCAGTGATGCATCCGATCCCATGTGGTACTGGGATGAGTTAAAATATGAAAGAGACGAGTTTTTGATTTGATGTTTTCATCTGAATGTTAATTGCAACTGAGAAGAGTAATAAACCTGTTCATGAGTGGCGCAGAGCTCACTCCACAAAATGTTAGTTAAATGGCTGCCGGCTGGCCGGCTGGTGGGTGGCTGGGTGATGGATGGTGACGACAGAGGAAAGAGAAATGGCTGGGCGGGCGGCTGGGTGAGTGACTAGCCTGGTGCAGATAGTCACTTGTTAGGTTAAGGACGACAGTGAGCGCAAGTTGTAAATTTTAAAAAAGAGAGGAAAAGATAAAACACATTCCCCCTTACTCTGACCAGTAGCTGAATTTGATAATGGCAGTATTTCTTGACTTAAACACTCAGCTGAGTGAGGGTTGGACGAGATGATCTACAAGTCGAGCCGGGACTTAGTGCAGACGCAGCGAGGGAGCACTGAACCGTTTCTCCTCTCTCCGTGAAATGAGAGGAAAACTTATACACGAGCGCCAGAATCATTTAGGAAAGTGGTTTCCAAGTGAAAACAGCAGCCCTGTCGGGGAAACCGACCCCACTGCACGGATTTGGGTTTCGCTCGGGAAGGGCCAGCAGAAGGCGCCACGGGTGCGGTCCCCGGCACTGAAGCTCGCTTCCCACCCATGATGATAGTGGAGCCAACAATCTCATAGGAGGACCTGGGAGACTTCCCTGGGTGCCCAGTGAGAGGGGACTAGAAGGAGCCACTGCCGCCCGAGCAGGGAGTGTCCGTTCCTGCCCTTCCAGCCCGGGCTGCTGCGCTCGCCTCCCTCAGAGGAGATGAGTGTCCAGCTTGGGAGACGAATTGCTAGCTCCCCAGGCCCAGCGCCCTGGGCAAAGGCAGTCTTTTCTCTAAGCTCTAGAAGGCTCTCAGCAGACGTCTGGCCAGAAAACTCCTGCTTTACTTAGCAAAGAATCTCCAGGACCACAGTGTGACAAGCTCAGTGTCCTACAAAGCCCAGGGCTGCTCTTTCCAGGAGCTGCTGGGTGTCCTCATACAGGGACTCGAGGCCAAGAGCCTTGGAAATGAGCGGAACCGAGAGGGACCTGGCCTTGCCTGTTTCTTACAACCACCTGCAGAGGGCAGGCTGAGGCTCCGGGAGGAGAGAAGGGAGAGAAAGGCCCCTCCCCGCCCCCACCGCACAAGGAGGCTGGCGCGACTGACTGTGGACGTGCCACAGACCCATCTCGCTTAGCACTTGCTGTCACACTTGTTTTTCCGCGCCTCAAAGAATTCTGTCAAACTCCATAAGCCGGGCTGTCAAGAACGCTCTTTGTTTATAACTGCCAGAGCCTTCCTCTTGCCTCTCCCTTCCTCAGAGCATTAACCTTCCTCACGGGCTGTTGGCCAAACGTGATGGAGGAAATGGGTGCTCTGGTTGGTCACCCCAATGGCTGGACGTGCTGTCTGGTGATACCCTAAGCCACCTGCCTCCCGCTCCAAGGCCTGCAGGGGCCCGCAGTCCCCAAAGAGGAGCAGAGCAGGCTGCCAGAGGCACTGGCAGAGTGCACTGTCCCATCCCCCCCAAATGGAGGACCTGGTCCCCAGTCCAGCTGTGTTGGCTGCACGGCTGGAGCTGCCCGGTCGGTGGCTCTGTTCCACCTCGTTCAGAAATAACGATAAAACTCAGAGAGACAGGAGGGGCAGTGCCACTCGCTCCTGAGGACACGCAGCCTGCAGTACTTATTCCAGTGTCAGAGCTGTGTCCCTCCCTCTTTTGGGGATTGTTCCATTGTTCTCTTACTGCGTGACTCTGAAACGTGATTTACCAGAAGTGACTCTATTCTTGGGGGGAATGAACTGCTTCAGGGACGAGCATCTGACCTGGGCTGGACGGGTGATCCTGGCACCTCACCTCCTGACCACAGCGATTGGGCCAGGGACTGGGCATGTGGACCCAGAGTGGCCAATCAGTGCCCTTTCCTGCTTTGTTTTTATTTTTTTTAATTGGAACTTGGGGTCAGCATCTTCTTTTCATGAGGGAGCTGGGAGGGAGTCAGCTAAGAAATAACTGGTGGCCCTGACTTCATCCTCGCCCAAGAAGCAGCCTGAAAGGCTATGGAACCAGCTGGAGACCAGAGACAGCGGCTCACGAGGGCAGTGAGGTCTCAGCCTCAGCTTCCCCAGAGAGCAGCTCCCTTCCTGGTCTTCCTGAGGGCTGGTTTTAGGAGGAAACAAACTCCTTTTCTGCCTAATGCGGAGCTTCTCTCCCTTGTAACTCAGAAAACCCTGACAGACATATGGACTCTGGAGCAGGGCCGCTTAGTTTCAATCAGTATCTGACACTTGCTGTGTGACCTTGAGAAAGTTCATTAACCTCTTTGCCTCAGTTTTCTCATCTGCAAAATGGGCACATAGGGTTAAAAGAATCAATATGTATAAAACACCCAGAACATAAGTGTTGTCCAAGTGTGACCAAGTGTGACCAAGTGGCAAAAACTGATTGAAGACCGCAGAGGGAGGGGCGCAGTCGGTCTGCACTTCTGCTCAGCCAAATCTGAAACCTGAAGGTGACTCCCCTCCTCCAGGTCTCCCCTGCAGAGGAAATGGTAACTCTGCAAGAGAGATATTTCTCTTTTCCTTTCACAAAGAGAAGGAAAGAAGAACTTTATGAAAGTCAAATTCATGTTACAGCAAGAAATGAGAAGAAAAACCAGACAGGATCTAGACCCCGGTGGGTTCATTAACATTCCGAGAGGGTGGAGAGTTGAAGAGACATTTAAACACCCACTTCGAAGAGACGCCTCTAATGGGTGAGTGTGGGTACAATTTAACGCCTGCATTTATGCGAGACCCCAGGAAGTGACAGCCTGTAATTTTGACTTCAGGAGAGGAGGTAATGGAAATGCCGCTCGGCTCCGAGCAGCAGCATGAAAGTTATTATTTAATTAGGAGCTGCGAGCACAGGTTCAAACAGGGGAACTCTCATTCTGCAGAGCAGTAGGCGCACTGGTGCCCTGGAGGGAGGAGGGGGCCCATCCGAATGCAGCCCAGCGAGAACCCCGGCCCCGATCCCAGGAAGCCCCCTCCAGCTGCCTGCATCCCCCGGGGCCCTCGATGCTGCCGCAAAACACAAGGCCATCTGCAAGCACAGGAAGAACGGGGTGGGGGGGGCAGTTCCATGTTTTCAAGCTTGAACTGAGAAAGGAAGAGATTAGAGAAATGTGGACAGACTGCAGTTCTTGAGAGAGTCAGCTTTGCGATCGTCCCATGATAAAACCTCAGCTTGAGGCTACGGTCAGCAGGGGGCCCCTCCCCTCTTGGGGTCTTCAGGAAGGGCTGTGATGGCCATCTGGACACATGCCAGAGGGTGAGGGAGACAGGTGCACTGACGGTGACCTTACAGCCATTTGCCCAACCCCACTGCCTCCACAACGGCGCATCTCCGCCAGGCTTTAAGGGACAGCGGGAGGCCCAGCACTAAAGCTCTTAGGGGTGAGTGAGGGTCTCGGGCACAGCTCCTGCTGCCTGGAGGCCTCCCTGGTGAAATGGTGGGGGCAGGTTGGAAGCTGGAGGAAACTCAAGGCGAAGGGCGACATCACCACTTTCCCAAGGACACACAGCTGCCTTGAAAACTGGCTATCTCCAGGTCAGGCCTGTCCTCTCAGAGGGTCAGGAAAGGGTGGCGGGTCACTCCCAGCATTGTTTTCATTCACTCTTACTCAACTGTGTTGCAAAAGGAAAGTAAATTAGAGACCGACTTGGGGAATCATGGAGAGCATCCCACGGCAGTCTAAGTGGAGCCAGGACAATGCGGTCTGGTGGCAAAGCCCGGGGCCCATGAACAAAGTGTTTCTAGACTGCCTCAGAGGACACCGGTCTTACTGCAGAGAGAGTGCAGGGAGCGCCGAGTCCCTTCTTACTGTCTGAAAGCTCGTGTCGCTGTGACAGAGTCACCGTTTGGTCCCCAGGTCATGCGGAGAAGCAAATCTGTTTGTACCCGATGACTCCGATTCTTGTCCGGCTCTGGCTCTGGCTCTGGTGACCTCACACAAGTCAGCTTTCCTTTTTAACCAGTTTCCTTTACTGTAAACTCGAGGGAATGAAGAGCGGTTGGCTTTTAATGTCCCGTTCAGCATCGAAGTTCTACAAAATAAATTCTTTCTATGGTAGAAAGAGACTTTAACAGCTTCCGAAGTGTTGACTCAGAAGGACAGACAGAGAAAGGCCGCCGTGGGGCACTGGGGAGCAGGACGGAGGGACAGAGCAGGTCCGGGGGAATATGGCAGCAGGAGGAAGCAAGGAGCTTGAAAAGCAAGGTGACAAGAAGGGACTCAGAACATCAGAGAGCAGAGTCCGTGCAGACAGCAGGTGGGAGCTGCACCCAGCGCGGCCCTGAGGTTCACTCAGGTCAAGGTTTAGCGTCACCTCCCCGGAGGCTTCCACCTGCAGCACCACGGACAGCACCACACCGTGCTCAGGAACAGGGCCGCTCGAGTCTAAAATCCACATCTTGTCTCCAACACCTGCTTCCTACCTATCTTTCCAGACCTCCACCCTGGCAAGGGCTGAACACTTTATCTTTTTCAGAATATTCCTGAACATTCTGGGGAGCCCTCAGCCCCCCTTCTGCTGGTGGAAATGGCCTTCTCTTTCCTGACCCCACAAATACCTCCCTACAGGGGCTTCACGAGCCTCTGACAACATTTGAGACCTGCAGTGGAGCGGAAAGAAATGAGCTCAGAAATATGGCACCGGAGCCCTGCTGGGCGTGGCTCAGCGATTGAGCTTCGACCTAGGATCCAGGAGATCGGGGTTCGATTCCCCGTCAGGGCACATGCCCAGGTTGCGGGCTCGATCAATGACTCTCTCATCATTGATGTTTCTATCTCTCTCTCTCCCCTCCTGTCCTCTCTCTGAAATCAATAAAGGTATATTAAAAAAAAAAAAAGAAATATGACACTGGAAAATGAAAATAACACTTTAAAGTCACACTTTGACAATATAACATTATATTTAAATAAGAACTTGGGTGCATTTCAGTATGATTGCCAGGCCTTGGCCTGAAGCCTTCAAGGGAAAGAGTGCCCGGGGCCTACCGCCGTCTCGCAGAGAAGGCCTGCTGGAGCCCAAGGGTGGCGGGTGCCGCCCCACCTTCCTGCTTCTCCAGCAGCCCACTGGCCTCCCTCTGCTCGGTGCCCAAGTGACCTGTGTCTATGGCCACCTACTCTGCTGCCTGAGGGCAGGAAGCCTGTCTCTAACCAGGGTCCCTGCTAATAGCCTAGAAGCCAATAGGTTTTTCAAATCAGGAGGTTTCACCAAATGCCCAGGTTTCTGGTTTCTTTAGAAAAGTTAGATGATCTGACCATACCCATTGGCTCACGCACCTTTCCACCGGGTGACAGGTGACTGGAGCAGGGTAGTAGTGGCACCTGCCCCCTGTTTGCCAAGCCCTCCTGTGCCTGGGAACCGCAGGTCCTGAGTCTGGGCCCTCCTGTCTCCCTGCTTTCCATGCTCCTCCGCTCCCTCCTCTTCACACCCAGCCAGTGTCTTGAGAAAGGTGGGGGTTTCATGTGCATCTGTTGGGCGAATCGAGATGGTTTGGGGCTCGATGTCTCCAGAACTCACCGACAAAAACCAGGCTCTGAGTTGCACAAAGCAAACGACACTGCTCCCCCTTTTCAAGGGAGGGAAACTAATAATAGGCTGTGTGGAGTATAATTGGACCATTTCACTGAAAATGATCACAGCGGTGGCAAATCACATCTGTATGATGGATCCCCAGCACTGACGAACTTTTTGTCAAATCTGTAGGCAAATTATTGTCTTAACTCCAAGGCGATGAATTTAAAGACTTGTTACTGTGAGTGTCAGATGCGACAGAAATTCATGATGAAACAGACACTGAAAGCAAGATGAATGCCTACCATCCAGGGCTTCTGTTTGTCTTTTATCAAACAAAATTAGTCTTCTCCCATAAACTGATAAAAATCCCAACACTCTTTCGAGGTGAGAAATGCAGCCGAAAGCGACGGCAGAGAAGCCTTGTCATTTCTGGTCAGAAATGAAAAACCATCTTGTCAGAAAGCTGAAAGTTTTTCAATTTCAGATTTGCTTCTGAGACTTGAGGTTTGAGGACATGTTGGCACACGTGCCAGTCCCCTCCTTAGCTGTGGGATTCAAGGTGAGACTCTCAGTGACAGTTTAGCCTGAGACGCCCACTGCTGCACTGACACAGCTGGTCTGTCAACCAGCCTCCAGCTCCTGGAGGCAGGGCCTGTCTCTCACCGCTCGGTCCGCCTTCACTTCCCTGCCACGGAGCCCCACGCAGAACTGGTGTCTAAATACCTTTGATCACGTGGCTGATAGGCACGCCCAGCTCATTTGCCACTGAACTCAGCAGCCTTTCATGCGGTCCTTTTAGAAATGGACAGTCTGGCCTGGCGTGGCTCAGCGGTTGAGCGTCGACCTAGGATCCAGGAGATCAGGGTTCGATTCCAGTCAGGGCGCATGCCCAGGTTGCGGGAAAATCAATCCCCGGTTGGGGGTGTGCAGGAGGCAGCCGATCAATGACGACTCTCTTGTCATTGATGTTTCTATCTCTCTCTCTCCCTCTCCCTTCCTCTCTCTGAAATCAATAAAGATATTAAAAAAAAGAGAGAGAGATGGAAGGATTAAATGGACCGAGCCCTAGAAGCTGGGAGAGCCGTGGGGAAGTGGTAGATTCATGAAGGAGAGCCCTTTTAATCAGTTATTCATGCAGGGAGAAAACTGCTTTGGGGAACAGCACTCACTCCCAGCGCTGTGGGTAAGTTCCTACAGTTTATAGTGGAAATGGAACCACATTGGTGATGGGAAATGGGGTTTACGTTTTGGCCAATGGCGGCCAATCAGAGATGGGATCTGACCTGTGGAAGAGTCAAATCCAGGAAATAAAGACCCAGATGGACTAGAAATCTGATGACCATTATTTATCAAGAATCGAGAGTTAGTCCAGTGCTATCCTTTCAGCAGATACATTTCTATTCCTTAAACAAATAGTCACTGAAACCAACAGTCGTTGAGGCCCAGATAGATGAAGGGACATAGATTAAATTATTCTTTAAAAATATCTCCTCCCACCCTTCTCACCCCATCTCCACGGGGCAGTGAACTTCCTGCCCCTTGCCGCGGAGCTGGGCCGTGTGCGTTGCTTTGGCCAATGAGATGCTAGCAGGTGGTGCTATAAGCAGAGGCCTGAGGTATGCCTGAGTGATTGGCACAGTATTACCCACCTGGGCTTGTGCCAGTGACACAAGAAGAACGCATCCTGGGAGGCAAATGTCCCTTGTCTGGGCCAAGCTGAGGTCTGTGATGCGCCCCGAGATCTGCGCACAGGTGAGTGAGCGTGCATTTGGGGGCGCTTCGTGACAGACACAGCAATCACAGACCCGTACAGGTGCTCTACCTGCTCAAAGTCAAACTGCTCTGAGTGTGCGAAGGACACGTGAAGATTCGCAGCCCCTCAGCCACCCCCTTACAGAGGGAGGTGGCAGGGCCGGGCATAGTGTCCTGGGGACTCAGAGGTTGAATAGAGAGGTCCCTGTGGGTGTTGGTCCCAGAGCCCTCGAGCCGGGTGCCGGCCGCAGAGCTGCGCTCCGAGAGAGCCCACCCGCTGTGCTCTGAACGCTACCGTCAAAGAGCTACTGAGCAGACCCATGAACTCCAGCCACCAAACTCCCTCCTCTCCTTCCCACCCCCCTTTCCTCTCCTTCTGTCTTTCTCCCCTCTCTTCCAATTTGGGGGTGGGGACAGTGGGACACAGTGGACAGTGCACTGGTACAGAGTCAGGAACGCCACGCTTGGTGCTGGCTCTGCCACCCCGTCCCGGGGACTCTGGCCTCCTGGACCATCAGTCTCCACATTGGCAGTGCTGCCAGCCTCTCGGAGGCACTGAAGGGATTTTTGAAACGCTGACCCCAAGCGCTCCGGACAGCGTCTGGCTCTCTGTGCTTCTGAGGCAGGGCCGGCACCTCTCCCTCTACAGCCTCCGGCAGCAGGCAAGTCACACACTTACTCCTGTCAGGCAGCAACGTGCAGAGCCAGCAGATCCTGCCTCTTCCTGCCGAGGAAACCGGCACACGGGCCCCTCCCTGGCTGAGCAAAAGCAGTCACCAGCGCCCACTGCTTCTGGAAGATTCCCGTGTTCTCCCGAACCCTCACGAGCATTATTCCTAGTGGAAGGGAACGCCACCTATCTGCCAAGCTGGCCTCTTGCCTTGCCTTCCTGTTTCTCCCCAGGCCCCAGCAGGCTGGCTTCTGCTCAGCCAGGGTGAGCCTCCCCCGTCGCCCCCACCAGCGGAGGCTCTCACTGTCGGGGCTGCACACCCTCGTCACCCGGGAGGCCGGCAGGAGCGGCCCGTCCTGTCCTCCCAGGGCTCGCAGTGCCCTTGGAGAAAAGGCCTCTAGTAGGAAGCATTCCTTTATTCATAGGTATTTACTGAGCACCTACTGTGTGCCAGGCTCTGTGCCAGGCCCTGGGAGATGCTTGTGGAGACACTGAGTCTGGAGCTCCTCTGCCAACAGAAATGCTGTGTGAGCCCCTCTGAGCCCTGGCTTGAAGGACAAAGAGTCCGCCAAGGGGACATCGGGCACGGGTGCTCCAGGCAGAGGGCACAAGGAGCAACGTGCTTGCAGAGAACAAACTGGGTATCCCAGGAGCAAGAAGAAAGCCAGGGGGACCTGCGTCAGCAGACAGGCGAGTGGGGAGAGGGAGGTCAGAGGAGCGCGGGGCCAGACGGCACAGGGAAGGGCTGCTGGGAAGGGTGGCGACTCTGGGGCTTATTCTAGGTACAGTGGGAACCAGAGCTGTCCCCACGAACTACTGCTCGGTCATCGTTCTCAGTGACGACGGGGCGCCAGGCCCAACCCATAAATACTGCTCATTTCTGGACCTGTGCCCAGAAAGATGAGCGGTGGCTGCAAGAGGGTGAGGTGAAGCTGAAAGGGACAACAGCCACCAGATAACCCAAAGTAAACAAAAGCCCTTTCCCTGTCCCGTGACACAGGACTCAAAGCGGAATTGTTTTGAAGGGTGTGAAGCAGTGAGTCATGACTCACAGGTAAGGCCCAGAGCTTCGCCCATTGCTCGCTGGGTCTGTCGTTGTCACGGCCCCTGGCTTCGTCCCTGCACAGGGCCGAGGTTCCTGCGGGGCTGGGGGTTTCTCTGCCTGATGAGGAAGGTTCCCACTGCTGTTTAGGAAGCTCTCTGTCCATACTTCAGAAGAGCCAAACCCCTGTTCCTAGTCCTGGCTTCCTCCCACACCCTCTCCAGACCCTTCGGCCTAACCGCCTAGAGGTCCGGGCTGGGAAAAGATCGTTTGGATTCCCTGGGCAGGGAGTTGGGAAGAGGGGAGAGCAGGCAGCTGTGGGAAAATAAAACTGGGAGGAAACTGGGCCAATTAAATTTAGCAAATGAAACAGGGAAGAGCAACTCTTTTTCTGGCCTTGAAGACAGGCAGCAATTCCGGGCTACGTGACCTTGAGCAAGTTGCTTAACCTCTCTGTGCCACTGTTTCTTCAGCTGTGACATGGGGATAGTACGTGCCTTATCAGATCCTTGTGAGGCTCAGCCGCGTTAATACACACTGGGCACTCAGCATGGTGGGTCATAGGCACTCAACAGACGCTTATTGTATCGCTATGGTTTTTACTACAGGTATCAATTCCCTAAAATGATTCGTTAATTCCCCAAAGACTCTCCTATAGTCAAGAAAACATAAAACCTTTAAGAGTTCACTCTGTTGCTAATTCTGTTTCCTTTTCAGAGGTGACTTTTGGTCCCCCCTGTGGTAGGTGAGTTGACTGTCCTATTGGTGTTTTTGCCTCCCCTCACCGCTCAATTTTTGTTGGCTGCGGCTAGATTTGCCTAAGTTTAGCTCCTGATTCTGATTTCTCAGCCCTGTTTTCAGTATCAATGCCCCAAAGAGCCTTCTCACATTTTCTCTGCTTGCCTTGCCCCGCCCCACATGCACCCTTGAAATGTTACTCTCACAGACACGCTGTCCGTCTGTTTGTACACTGTGTGTATCTCTGTGCTTTATACATAACAAGAGTAAGTTTTTTTACCCCCACCCACCAGGAGTCAATTTTTGCCTCATTGGGGGTGATCTTTTCCTGCCGAGAACGTTAGAGAGTCCTGACAGGCCAGTCTCCCGGGGCTTCAGCTCCTGTCCGCACATTCGAGCAGGGTAGCAGCCTCGTCACGCGGGCACTGTAGGGACTAAAGGCCACACTGCAGGTAAAGTGCTGAGCCCATGGTTGGCACCAGGCAAGTCCCCAGTAAGTGCCACGGCTTTACTACGAGTGATAACCAAACAGCTAACATTCATCGGGGGTTATTACAGGACAGCATTTAGAGCTTTTCATAAATTCACAGACTTGGTTCTCTCAGCAACCCTGTGAGTAGGGATATTATTATCATCTGACGGGTAAGTGGAGGCCCAGGCAAGTTGACCTGTCCCAGGTCACACAGCCAGTCAGTGGCGAAGCCTCCTGACACTCTCCACCGTGGCCTCTGTGTATTTGTTGTGTAAGGACGACGTTTGTAGCAACATCAGGCTGACACTTCCACCTTTTCACAGTGGCAAGTGACCTCGCTGCTAAGTGTGGCTTCAGCGGGCTCTGGCCCACGGGGTCACCTGAGGGCTTGGCGTGTACTTTTCTGAGTCCTTCCTGAGGGCAGAGCCGCCCAAATTACTGGTAAGGATCAGTGATTTGAGCCCCACTTCCAGCGGGGAAGCCGCCAGGCCTCCCCTCGGATCGCCCCCCCGGGGAGAGTCAGGATGGCACTGAGCATGGGCTGCTGCCGTGGAGACGCGTGTTGCTATGGCAGCAGCTCCTGCCTCCTTCTTACCCTCTCAGGGGTGCTGACACAGGCGGCGGTTTCTATGGTAACAGGCTGAGTGAAGGGTCCATGAGGAAGGACTGTGGGTTCGGACAGGGGGCCCGAAGATGAGTCCTGGGCCTCAGAGGCACTCGCGCCACACGTCGACGGCACGCGGGGGCCTGGCTGCAGGAGCAGGGCCGTCACAGCGTCTCAGCTCACTCGTCCCTCCAAGTCCACCTTCTGTGTGTTTTTTTTTTTTGGTAGGAACGATTTAAGACTTTGAAAAATAAGATGAAGAGGAGGGGCCACAGTGGAAAGAAATTCTAGGAGGTTGTAATTTAGTTACCATGCAGGCATCAGACCCACAAACGAACTTTTAAATCACTCATATTGGGAGCCACTTGCTAGCGTAGCATAACCCAGTCCTGACTGGGGCCCAGTCCTGTAACGGAGGGGCTGCAAGGGGTCGGGCCTGGCGGCGCCCCTGTGTGACGGGAGCGCCTCCCTCCACGGGCCTGAGGGAGGCTCTCCTCTGCCCACGAGCTCTGCAAGGGCTCGGCCCTCCCCTTCAGGTCTCAGCTCAAACCCCACCACTTCGAGGGCTTCTTGGACCAGCCTGTCGAGACGCTCCTCCCAGAGGCTCTGCGCCTCCGTCCTTCATAGCGCTCGTCGAAGCCGATGCGGGGGTGCCTGCAGCCGCCCACGGCCTCCTCGGGAGCCGGGGCAGCCTTTCGAGGGGAGGGCCCGGAGGGGCGAGGTCATGGGGAGGAGCTGAGGTCTTCGCATGAGGTCTCCTAAGTACTAACAACCTTTAAAGCGGGGAGCAGAGCCTCCCACATTGCCCCTCTCACTTCTAGGACATCTGACGTGCACTGTATGGATGAAGGTTTTCCTTTGCTGCTTTCCCGCCTCTTCACTTAGTCATTCCTCCAACGAGCCAGAGGGCACAGGTTTGGGAGATGGGCAAAGTGCACCAGGGAGGCCGAGGAGGGTGCTGTCGGTGGGGGCCATGGGCTGACGCGGCTGAGACCTACCTGGTCTGTTTCAGACCCTTGTCCAGCCCGTCGCTGAGGATTTTGTAAAGAGCAGAATGTACACAGGGTGCGGCAGCCACAGGCTTACCGCTGCTAGCCGTGAAACCGGGGGAGCCACTTTCATTCCTTCCACGCAGCACGGTCCCGCGAACTCACCTTCCCTGCGAGGCCCGCAGACGCATTCGCATTGAGGTGATTTATTTCAGCTCTGCATTTATTAATAGCTTCTCCTACTTGGTAAAATGGAATCATTTTTCTGCCGCCAGGATGTTAATGTGAGGCCGAGGCCAGGCTGGCTGGTCAGGGCAGCCGAGGGTGCACCCGTGCATGCATCTGAAGTCCAGGGACCTTATCAAATCTACTCTGTTCTCTAAACTACCTCCGATCAAGCTCAGAAAAAGGAATGAGCTGCAGGAGGCAGGTCTACGACCTACCCATGGCTTCTCCCCGCCTTTCAACACTCACACCTCTGCAGTATTTTATAAAAGTCTCCCATTCATTTGGGAGATTTTCATCTCTATAGGTCAATTCCCTTTAAATGAGTTTTAAAGATCTTTATTTTTAATCACGTTTTGAAAGGAACAGTTTCTCCATGTGTGGCTGAGAGTATCCTGCACACAAACACTTAGGAAGTGTTTGGGAACCTGGAGGCAAGCAGCACATCGTGTGTGGTGGTCCGTCCGGCACAGCAGCCGGAGTCAGCGCCCGAGTTCTCTTGATTGAAATCCTGGCTTTGTTGGTGGCTCTGCCTCAGCGGAGCCTCTGGTGAAAAGTCCCCCGAAGTGGGAAGAGCTGCCCTGTCTCCCTTGCTCACCCTCCTTCAGCGGCAAGTTGAGGGGAGTGTGCTGCACGGGCTGGGGACCGGTGTGTGTCCATTAGGGGCCACTTCCCCCAATGCCAGCCACACAAAAGGGTGTTAAAATCGAGCTATGACCAAAGCCTCTTTCTCTTGCCCTTGAAGATACCCAGGTCCAGGCTGAAATGAAGCCCCCCTCCCACGTGTGTGTATCTGCTCAGGCAGCATGGGCTTGGGGCCGGGGCAGAGCTGCAGGGCCACAGCCGCTCTGCAAGGTTGTGGGAGGAGAGAATGGGCTTGGTTCTGAGGACCCCAGGTCGCTTCTGGATCCCTTGTCACAGCCTGGCCTGACAGACTCCTTACTATTACATTGAGGTCACAAATCAGGGATGGCCAGTGATGGGGTCTGGAAGGGGCAGGGAAGGGGCAGACTACAGTTAAACAAGTTTAAGGATCAGCTGCAGAACCAATAATAGGGAAATTATTGGCAGTCTGGACCCACAGCAAACCTGGCCCTGGACTCGGGGATTTGGGGGAGATGTGGTTTTTTAAATCGTAGTAGAACACACATGACACTGAATTTACCTTTCTACCTGTTTTGAAGTGCACAGCTGTCGTGTTAAATGCATTCACACTCTTGTACAACCCATCTCCAGAACTCTATGCCCATTAAACGTCCTGCTCCCCTCCCCAGCCCTCCACAGCAACCACCCTCCACATTCTGTCTTCTCCAGACCACTTTAAGTGTCCGCTGTTAGGCCTCTTAGCCATAAGTAACAGAAGCCACTGGAAACTGCTAAAGCAATAAAGGAAACGTACAGGTTCGAGAGAAGACAAGGACGAGTTGAGCGTCAGGCACAGAAAGGCAGGGGTGGGCATCAGGAGCAGATGGAGCCCAGACGCTACCAGACTTCCCATCCCTGCTCCTGCAGCACGTCAGCTGCGTCTGCCCTCTCTGCAGAGGGCCGTCCTCCACGTGGCACAGTGTGGGCACCAGCAGCCCCACATTAACTACGTCCACTAGAGAGGCATGGATCAACCAGCTCCGTGGCTCCAGTATGAATTCCTAGGAAAGGGCCTATGGAATCAGGTGGATTGGAAGAGCATGCCTAGGCCAATCAGCCATGGTCAGGATGGTAGGGATACTATCATTGGCCCAGCCGAGGTCAGGTGCCTACCTCTGACCCATCAACTGTGGCTAAGGGAGGGGTATGTAAGATCCTGACAGATCCCATGGCAATCCCACGGGTAAAGGGAGGCTAAAGGAGATCCCAGCAGAAAGCGTGGGTGGTGCTGGGTGGGTAGGGCAGAGGGTAATCACCGCATGCCCTCCATGGCCTTTTCCTCTATCAGTGCCTGTGTATTACAAAGCCACACAAGTGCTCTTCTGCTCCCACCCACTCCCTGTGACAGGCCTTTCCCAAGAAGTACCCCCTTCTCTAGATCTTTCTTTCCTACAAGAAACAGTAAATAATGAGGTCATCATCTGCAGAGTGCTGGGCACACAGGCGCACAGGTTCTCTGTTTCTCTTTCTCTTTCCAACAAAAGATCACCTGTTAGGATCTTAAAATGTGAGTCTCCCCAATGGTATTCTTGTACTTCAAAAAGGAGACTAAAGACCAAAACCACTTAAAGGTTCATTGCCCTGAATTCACACCACCTGGTGGAACCCGAGGGATCCAGTGAACTACTCTCCCTTCCCTGAGCCCTCCTAGCAGCCCCTCATTGGATCAGATTGGAGCTGCTGGAGAGATGGAGGGAGGCTCCCTCCTCATGCTTGTTACCACCCTGATTCCCTGTTCTGTGACATCTCACCAGGTGGCTTCATCTGTGTTTTCATACTGGTCAGATCATCCTTGACTTTAAAGAACTGTCTTGGCATTGGGGCTGAGCAAATGTATAGGCGAGCAAACACTGCATCTCCGCAACACATTAGCTGAAGGGCAAACCCTATCTGTGTCCTGGGAGAACTCTATCCCAGCTGGGCAAGGCCACACACCCACCATGGCAGTGTCCCCACAGGGATCCCCACGGAAACTTGCGCTCACTGGCCGTCGGGTAGATGGAAGAGCCTCCATGGTGTCCAAAGGAAGGCCTGCTCAAAGTACACCCCTGGGCCGACCATTCCCTTGCATGTTTGAGAGACCGTTCACCCCTTCCTATTGCTGCCAGAGACACTTTTGAGGTCTCCTGCTCAGTCTGAGATTGCTGAGCACCATGCTGACTTTGAACAAAGTCAGACAAAGGTTTCTAAAAACTGTCTATGCTGTATTTCAGGTCACAAGTATTTCCTCAGACTTTTCTGCCTGGGAAGCAAAAAGGAGTTTTCAATAAGAGTCAGGCTTGGTGATAGCCAGGGTAAAGGAAAATCCATTTATTGAGTACCTACTATGTGCTCACAGTGCCTAAGATTGTGCTCAGAAAAGCATGAGCTGTGATCTCTGACCTCAGGAGGCCTACAGTCTATGTCTGTGACCACTTCCCTTTATGCTACTCAAGGAAACCTGATTTCCTTTGAGGAACCACCCCTACTCCACTTTCAGATTGTGTGGCCATTTAGCACTGCCCCTTCTCAAATTTCAAATGTGGTCACACAACTCAGGGTTAACCAATCAGACTGTTTCATCTCTCTGGTTAGTTCATCAAAGGTCAACAACAAACAGAAAATCTTGAAAGTTTCAAAAGAAAACTGACTCATCACATAAAAGGGAGCCTCTGTAAAATTACCAGCAGTTTATTAGCAGAAACATTGTAGGTCAGAGGAGGTGAAATGATACATTCAGAGTGCTATAAAAACACACCAAAAAAACTGTCAACCAAGGATGTTATACCTGGCAAAACTGTTTCTCAAAATGAAAAAGAAATTAAGACTTCCCCAGGTAAACAAAAGCTGAGGGAGTCCATTATCGCTAGACTGTCCTACAAGAAATGCTAAACAGAGTCCTGCAACTCAAAACTAAAAGATGGTAGACAGCAACATGAAATTATATAAAATTATAAGGTTCTCCAGTAAAGGTAAACACATGGACAAATATAGTAAACTGTATTATTATAATTTTGGTGCATAGAATTAGAGACAAAAACATAACAAAAAAATATAAATCTTTGTTAATGGTATACAACATATAAAGATGTAATTTGTGACATTGATAAATAAAGTGGGAGAGGAGGGAGTTAGAGCTGTAAAGAAATAACATTTTGTATGTGATTGAAATTAAGTTTTTATCAGTTTAAAAATAGAATGCTTCAACTTTAAGGTGTCTTATGTGATTGCAATGGTAACCACAATGAAAATACCTATAGAATATACACAAAAGGAAATGAAAGGGAATCGAAGCATGTCAGTGCAAAAAATCAATGAAACACAAAGGAAGGCCTCCATGTACACAGGTTCTGCATCTGTGGATTCAACCACTCTCAGATTGAAAATATTGGAAAAAGAGAATGTCACATTGTTGCTAACATACACTACGTAGTTAGGCCTGTGGTGGCTGCATCTGTACTGAACATTACAGACTTTTTTCTTCTCATTGTTCCTTAAACAATACATCATAACAACTATTCCCGCAGCATTTAATTTTAGTGGGTATTAGAAGTAATCTAGAGATGATTTAAAGTATCCAGGAGGATGTGTGTGAGTTACATGCAAATATCACACCGTTTTATACAAGGGACTTGAGCGTTTACAGATGCTGAGGGTCCTGGAACCAACCCCTTACAGATACCAAGGGATGATTTGTATGCTCCTTCTAAGAGACTCACTTTATCGAAGGACATATAGGCTGAAAGTCAGAAGATAGAAAAAGATAACCCCTGCAAGTAGTAAGCAAAAGAGAGCAGGGTGGCTATAGCAACGTCAGGAGAAATAGACTAAGTCAAAAACTGTTGCAAGAAAGGGTATTATTTAACAATCAAGTTCCCCAAGAAGATATAACAATTATGCATATTTATGCACTAAACCCCAGAGTTTCCTAAATATAGAAAAAGCTTTGACGGACTCGAAGGAAGAAACAGGCAGCCACACAATAATAGTAAGAGACTTCGATAGCGCACTTTGAGTAACAGATAGAAAACTAGACAGAGTATGAATAGAGAAGAGGACCTGGCAGCAGGGGCACCAATGGAAGCAGCAGGCACACGCAGAGCTCAAGAGCAGAACACGCATGCTCCTGACCGCACGGGGCACAGGCGGGGACAGGCCACCCGCCAGACCGCGGAACAAGCCTAGACGGGTCCCGACTAACATCGTACAAAGCATCTTTTCTGGCCACACTGGAATAAAACTAGAAATCAATAGCAGAAAGAAAGCTTGAAAATCCACAGATATGTGTAAATTAAACAACAATCAGTGGTTCAAAGAAGTAACACGGGAAACTGGAAAATACTTTGAGAAAAGTGAAACTAGGACGCGCCAGAAGTTATGAAGGCGGTGCCCAAAGGGAGGCTCGCAGCTGCAAGTGCGAACATTAAGAAAGGAAAGACCTCAAATCGACCTAACTTTACACCTCAAGAAGCTGGAAGAAGAAGCACAAGCCGAGGCCGAAGCCAGCGGAACGGAGGAAATAATAAATAGGAGAGCAGAGCTGGAGAACTGGAGACCAGAAAGGGAACAGAAAGAAAGCACAAAACTGAGACGGCTTCTGAAAAGCTGGGTAAAATCGGGGCATGCCTGCGCATGTCTTTAATTCCAAATACGTTTCCATTTCAGTTGTGATTGTTTTCTTTGAACAAAAAAATATTTTAAAGATCGCTTTTTTAAAAATTTCAAAGTGGGATTTTTTTTTTTTTTTTGGCGGGGAAATTACGATTTCATTAATTTACCTTTTTACTGCACTATGGTTAAAAAATGTGGTCTAAGAAGTTTATAGCTGGGGAATTTATTAAGGCTTTTGTTTGTTCCTTTGTAGCCAAGTAAAGGGGCAATTTTTATAAACAGCCTGTGGACATCACACACACACACATGAGCGTGTGCCCACGCATGCACAAGGCAGGGATGTGTGTTCTTAATGTGTAGGATACCAAATATATCCTGTTTGTTAACTGTGTTTTCACATCATTTATACCCCTTTAGTGTCTTGTTTAATAGATCTGTCAAATTCCAAGAGCCCTGGGTTAAAAATCTCCCACCACTGATGCAGTTCCAGCAAACGCTTCCTGCGTGTCTATGCATTTCTGCTACACTTATTTCCCTGCTTAGCTGTTTACTTCCCAAGACTCACATCTGAGTTTTCCTTTTTCCTGTTATAATTTTTGCTAACGCAGCATTCTCCTGCCCCTCTGAGGCTCTGGCCCCCGCGTGCTCTCCACTGGCCGCATGCTCAGCACCGACGTGGCGGGGGTCTAACCAGGTCCCCGGAGAGGGATTCGGATTGCTCCGGGTCCCCTCTTCAGCGATGCCCTTTATCCCCAACTTCTGCGAGCCTCTCGCTTCCAACTTTGTTCTGTTGAAAAAAGTGAAGAGAAACATACGCCCGCGTGTTTTCAGCCATTATGAGACCTTTTACGGCTCGGGGCCCTACGGGGCACGTGTGAGGCTTTCTTAACTGGACTTTCTCCCCTGCCAGTCAATCCACCTGTAGAGTTCCCGACACTTGGGAATCGACTTTACTACCATATTATTAACACTAGAGGCAGCAAAGTGAATTATGCTGAAGAGCTTCTTTAGGTCAGAAATTCAATACCAGCGGTAGCGCACGGGATGAGTCCCAGATCCGAGAGCAAACTACGGGCGCTCAGAAGAGAAGAAACCGTGCAGATGGTCCAGGGACAACTCCCACATTTCAGCCAACAGCGTGAAGCCGAGTGCGATCAGAGGGACTTTGAAATATAGTTCCATATGGCCGCTGCTACGGAGAGTCCCCAGGGACCGGGACCGACTCTGCTGAACACTACTTATTATAAAAAGTATTTGTATCGGAGGAAGGAGGAAACGTCACTGAAGCGCTGGTAGGCACTCTGCTGCCGCGATCCGGATGAAACCGCACTGCGCAGAACGCTCCAGGCTCTCCCACCCGATCATTACTGGGGGGCTGGAGAGAGTTTGATGAAAAGCTAAGAGGGGGCTCCCCTGGGCAGACCCCGTGTGGGTGACACGCAGAAGCCGGTGCTGAGGAGTGAGCCACCGAGGTTGCGGAGCACAGGGAGTGCGTGCTGATCTGGCCGCAAAGCTCGTGGGGGCTGATCTGAGGGACGGCCGTTCTGGAAGAAGAAAAGGAGAGTAATCGTAGGCTGCAAAAAGGGGATTTCCTGCCAGAAGTCGAAGAATGAGCTTAATTTTCAAATATGACACTTCTTTTATGGTGATTCCTGCCTCTGAGATGCACCCGGGGCCAAAAGGACTCAAGACGAGAAGAGGCATTGTCCTGGAGAAAGGACCTTCCACGATTACGTCCTGGGACAAAATTCAATCGGGTGCTCCGCTTGGGCCAGAAATGCTGAGACGGGCACCCAGCCGGGCACCCGGCTCCCGAAGTCCAGTCCCTCGAAACCACCGAGCACACCGCCTCCCTCCCAAGGGGAGCAGAACCCAGGGATGGAGTCTGGCAGCCTGCCCAACCTATTCTCCGACTGCGAGGAGACCCCGCCATGGGCTCTCTTCTGTCCCCCTTCACCACGCCCCTCCTCTTCTCCCGATGCCAGCTCTGTCCCAAGGACCGTAGCTGCTGCCCTTCTCTCCTGTCCCTTCAGGGCAGCTACTTGACCGCAGCCCCGCGTGAACCTGGCTACCTGCTTTCTGCATCTGGACCGCTGGGCGTCGCTGCAGAAAGTGACCCAAGCTGGCTCATTGGTACCAGAAACCCAGGGTCCCCGCCCGCTGCCCCGGGAGATGGCCGTGTTTTCCCAGCAGTTCACTCCTGTAGCTGGCAGCCTTTTCACCTTCTTACGTCTCAGGTTCCCTGCCTCCTCACTGCTCATCCTGGAAACCAAGTCTGCCGACGTTCCTCACTCGCTCTGCGGCGCCTGCGCCCGGCCCCGCGGTCGCCCTTGCGGGTGGGCTCACCCACCCCCCAGCTGCCTGGACGTGGCTGCCCGCGGCTCACACCTGTACCCTTCTCCGGAAGATTGCCCCTGGATTGTGGATGCTGCCTCGCCCAGAGATGACTGGGCGGTCATGTCCCCCACCCCATTTCCCAGAGGGCAGCCATGGCTAAGGGCCCCCCTGGTGCAGGGATATAGAAGTCCAGCCCCTCCCTCAAAGACAGACCAGCCCACAGGCCAGAGTTCCCCGGGGGCCAGGTGGAGGCTGGAGCTCCGGAACCACGTCTCTGCCCGGCTTGGGCCTGCAGCAAGCTGCTTCCCGCACACGCTCCTCTTGAGAACACTCCCTCCATGAACCCACTCCCCAGCTGCCTGGACGTGGCTGCCCGTGGCTCACACCTGTACCCTTCTCGGGAACCCGGCAGCGGGCTCCGTGCCTAGGAAACGGGACCTCTCTTCCTATTGGAACCGAGTGACCCCTGCTCCTGGGCAAGGCCAATGCCGCCTCCTGCATTCTGGGCCCTTGCTCTTCTGTCTTCCCAGGAACCCCACACGGTCAGTCCTTTCTTTCCTCTTGGTTCCTTCCCATCAGGATGGAAACAATTCAAGCCCCCATCTTAAAAAATGAGCCTGCCCTCAACCCCCCTCCCTCCAGCTACTGCGCCCCACCTCCTTCTCTTTCACAGCCCAACGCCAGCAGTCAGTTGTTGGAGTTTTTCAATCATTTTTTCATGGTTACATTGCTCTCTCATGTGTAGAATGTGCAGGGTTTGCATCGGGACAGATCTGAGGTTTAGGAGGGCTTAAGACGGGGCCAGTGGGAGCCCCTCGAAGGCCGGCTGCCACTCTCGCTGCGGTTCTGAGCCTTCCTGGCCCAGGGGCAGGTGAGCGTGCCCCGTGGGGCCGTTTGCGGTGTCTCCTCCCCTCCCCTCCCACTCGTTTCCCAGCGTACCAGTCTGTTTCCCTGCCATGTCCCCTCCGGCCTCCCTGTGGCTAACTCTAAGGGCCGCCTTTCAGCCCCACCCCGGTGCCTTGGCGCACTCGCGGTTCTGGCCTCTCTCCTTTCCCCCCTGCCCAGCGGCTCCACTTTTGGTTCTTCTTCCTTGCAGCACTCAGTAAATGAAGTTCTCTCCGAAATCCGTCTTGAACTTCTAATTTTTTCCTGCATGTGCTCTAAGCAACTATGGGCATTCCCCAGGCTTTGATCAGCATCTTGATACAATGGATTCCAAATACCCAGCCCCTGCTCTCCTCTGAGCTCCAGACTCACGGACTCAACCGGCTTCGTCACATCTCCACGTGGACCCTTTAACTCTGCCCTAAACAAGATATGTCCAGAACTAAATGAATAATTTTTCTCCCCAAACTTCTTCAGCTCCCATCTTGATAGCCTTAAGAATGGCACTGCCTCCCACACGATTTCTCAAGTCAATAATCTGTGAGCCAGTGTTATTCCTCTGCAAGGTCACGTACAATCAATCACAGCCGCCATGAATTCAATCTCTTAAATGTCTCTCTAATGTGCCTTCTGCACCCTCGCAGCTCAGCCAGCCCGTCTTGTCTGAACTATTGCACTGACCTCAGTATCTCCATCTACAGTCGCTCTGTCCATTGAGGTTGGTGCAGAGGGACTGGACGTGGGATGCACGGAGCCAGGTCTGCAGGGACAACATCCTGAGCAACAGGACAGAGTAGCTGGGCAGGGGAGCTGCCCCACCGCTAAAATAAGAGTGAAAAAAAATAAAAACATCTCAACAGAAAGTATGACTATTCCTCCTGAAGAAAGACAGAGGAGACAAGGGGTAAGGAAGGTTTGCACCCCATGAACCTCCCAAGTCCATTCAGGCGCAGGACGCAGGGCAGCGGGTGGGCTGCGGTGCGGCTGGGCCGCTGTGCCCGCTCCTCGGCCGTGCCCACCCCGACGGGGCTCAGCGCCCCCCACTCCAGAACCCCACCCAACCATCCTGCCGGGCGGTGATGCCCGAATCCACTCGCCGTATTTCCAGGAGGTGGCGGGGGAAGGAGGGGGCATTATATTCACACCGTGTGGGCAAAGTTCATAAATGTTTCCTTTAAACAGCTCTGCTCTGTCCAGAGTCCTCTCCAAAAGCCAGCCAACCGACCTCCCATTCATTCCTCTTCCAGAGCCGCCGCCCCGCACCTTCCGCAGGCGCCAGCCCGCCTCCTTGCCGTCGGAGGCTGCCCGAGGTCCGTGTGTCCCTGTCTCCCCGCCTTTGGGTGGGACAGTGGGCCTCAGGCTCCCCGCCTCTCCAGGCAGCATTCTCACACGCAGCCCCCGCTCAGTGACAGGGCCCCTCCTCGGGATCCGCTTCCCCAGAGGGCGGGCGGGTTGTCGGTGTAGCGAGGATGCTGGGGGACACTAAGCCAGTGTAACCTTCGTCCCTACTCACTGCGGGCTCCACACTAAGAACCATGGCGACGGGCTCGGATCAGTTTCTTCCGTGAGGGAGCGAGGATGCCCTCCCTCCTGCTGTCAAGCCGGAACCCCGAGGCTCGGTGGCCTGGGAATTAGGGGAAGTGCCTCCAAGGAGAAGGTGGGGACTGGAACAGCCCTGCCACCCCTGTAAAGTGTGGAAAGAAGCCGCAGGAAGATGTCATCTCCCTTGCTGGGTGGAAGGATTGCTGGCCAGCAGATGGGTCCAGCCAGGTGAGGGAGAGACAAGGTCCTGGTGGGCTAGCCCTGGAAGGCCCCCCACTTCTGCTATTGCCTGGGGGACGTGGCCACACCCAATGTGGCACCGGGAGGAAGAGCGTCCCAGAGCAGGGGTCAGATAGGACACCCTGAGGGCGCTCGCTCTGAGGCTTGTGCTCGGGCTGCAGGAGACCAGAGCTCCTACGCGTTCTTGTGACGGAGACAAAGGTTCAGGGAGGACTAAGGTGCAGCTGAGGCCAGGGTCAGAGAGAGGCCGGCGGGGGGGGGGGGCTCAGTGACCAAAGGCAGTCACCACAGAACTAAGCAAACACCAGTCCAGGCATCAGAGCACCTCAGCAGTGCGACAGGGAAGATCAGGGATGGAGGACAGCGTGTGCCAGGTGTCCAGACCCCATGCCAAGGCCTCAGGTCTCCCCCCATGCCCGAGGGGAGGGAAAGGAGAAGCGGCTTCGCACTGACCAAATATTTGCCCAGTAGAGACCGTTATACACTAGAAGAGACTCCTTAAATGATCTAGGTGAAGAAACCATTGTTTGACAACTTAAAGTTTGTTACCTGCCTCCTACTCTCTGCCCACTATCGAGCCCACTCTCAGCAGAGGAGTCTGGTGACCCGGGGATGCGGCCATTCCAGGGCAGGTGACCATACTTAGCAAGCCCGGTCCTTCAGGACTGAGGCACAGCCACCAGGCTGGGGGCTGCGGGCTGCGGGCTGCGTCCCAGCCTCTGCATGGTCTCCACAGGGATCCCGAGGGAGCAGCGAGGGACCTCCCGCTGGCTCCGCCTGAAGGGCCTGGCTACCAGGCCTGGCTACTCAGGAAACGGCAGGCCCCTCACATCTCTCAGTGTGGTCCTGCCTGCAGCTGGACGGCTGTAACACAGCAAGGCCAACACATTCTGAAACCCATTTACGTGTTCCTAGGGAGCCCCCGTCCCCAGAGGCTGCGAGGGAGCCCTTTCACATGGAGAACAGGGCCAGCCAGCGACACCCTGGCTGGCAGGCCCAGGAGTGAGGGGAGATGGTAAAGCAGGAGCAAGGACCCGGCTCCGCTCGGTGTCACCACAATGCTGTGGTCTCCCAGTGGTCTTTACAGAATGGCAGGTGGCAGGGAGAGGGTTCAGCTGGGAAGGCTGTTGGAAGGATAGCATTTCAGGACCTGCACTTTGGAAATGCCAGTGCAGCTGTTTAAATGCTTTGGTCGGTTATACAGAACGATTGTTATCTCGAGGCCTAAATTCTGCTGATTCAATTGCTCTTATTTGGATTCGCGAATTATTCCTGACAAGATAATAAATCTCTTTCAAAACATTAAATCAGATAAATCTCCCGGCTGGAGGTCTCCAGCTCCATTTAATTTTCTGCAAATATTCTAGGGATCTAATGAGAAATCAAAATGAAAGGGCTTAATTGGGATTCCTCTAATTCCCCAGCACGAGTCCTGTGTTAAAGAGCTTCCCTCCCTCCCTCCTTCCCTCCCTCCCTCCCCCCCTCCCTCCCTCCCTCCCTCCCTCCCTCTGTGGGTTTAGCAGAGGAAGTCCCCTCCTGACCTTGAGACCATCTCAATAAACTTCAGTCTGTTAAAGACTGAGTCTTAATCACAGAGCTTGATTCTTGCTTGTTTTGAGACCAACTTTAACACACACACACACACACACCGGTTTTCTCTAGATCTGTTTAAGGCTGCGTGTTATAGCTTCAGCTGAGCGGCATGGACACAGCAAATCAGATGTGGGTTTTCAGAGCTGTGACTGCAGTCATGGAGGGCTGAGCACTGAGCTTGGAGCCCCTGCAAAGGGGTTTGTCAAAATACACTCCCGGGCTTCCCTGGAGAAGTGCCTCTGGGTGCAGCGACCGTCCACACCAGTCACAACCACCACCCTTTACTGAGCACTTACTGTGTGCCTGGCGCTTTGTTAAGCCTTGTGCGTGTGTTTTATACAATCCATCTGCACAACACATCCCAGCCAGGGACATGCTCTGATCCCCCCACTTTACTGACAAGAAAGAGAAGTCACTTACCTGAGGGTGCACACCCAGTAAGCAGTGTGCGTGTCGGGGCGGGGCCGTGGGTTCCACTTTAGATCCCCCTGCCTCCCAAACTCACACTCATTACCCCAAGTATCAACTGTCTAAGTTACACAAAAATTGCTTTCAACTTAGGAGAGCAGGAGGTGCCTTTGAACAGCCGTCGCTGTCCCCCATCCAGCCACACATCACGCAGAGACCAGCTCTGCTGCTCCAGGGCCGTCTCAGGAAGGGCAGTGAGGCCGGAGGAGGGGAGAGGACTGGAATCTTCCCTAGAGAAGGGGTGCAGTTTCCTCACCAAACACGTCACCCAGACAGGGAGAGAGACCCGCGGGACAGTCGCTACTGTTGTGCTCCCAGGATCAGGAGGGAAGACAGGGCAGTCACATCCGTTGCTCTTGGCAAAGATCCCCCTTCATTGAAGATGTCATTGGCCACTTTCACGGTCCTGAGACAAATATGGAGAGAGCGCTTCCCCAGAGAGGCAACAGGCCAGAGGACACCCACCCACGGCCTTCATCTCCCCCGCTAGCTCCCTGGGCCGACAGCTGCACCCCGATGACAGCTGCTGCTGTCGCCAGGTGTTAACGGCCACCCAGATTAATAGAACCAGGAGGGTCAAGACCAGCAGCGACTGCTTTGCAGTGGTTTCAAGTGCAGAGTTTGCTCATGTCCTATCACTGCTCGACTTTAGTCACTGGCCACGAGACTGCAGAAAAGCCTGCCCTGCATTGATCGGCCAGGATGCCCCCAGGCGGGCTCACCCCAAAACTCCACTAGAAACATAAAATGGCCTGTGCCCCTTCCTTCCAGCACAGCGAGAAAAAGGGGGGAGGAGCTCACTTTGGCTTAATCAGCACAGAAACTTTCAGAATGAGGGAAACGTCAGGGTCTTCAACTTGGGGGACAATGGCTTCCTCATAAAAGGGCAACTGAGCCCTGGGCACCAGCATCCGGAGCGGAGCCCTCCCAGCACCTCCCACTACCTGCCCTACACCCCGATTTCCTCCCTCCGCTCACTGCACAGACAACTGGATCGAGTGAGTATGGGAATCCCCTTTGAAAGTTCGGCCTAGACCTGAGCTCCTCGGTGGCGGGAATGGCTTCTTAGTTCTCAGTCCCTGTCCACGGAGCAATCAGAGGGGGCATTCGGACAGCAGCGCCGCGGCGCGGAAGGAGGAGCTCGGAGGGCGGCACTGTCACCCACGCGTGCGGTGAGGCTGCGGGTCAGGGTCTGCAGGTGAGGCACAGCGTTGGCACTCAGACGGTGTGTGGGTCAAACGCCTTAGGAGCTATTTATTGTCTATGCCCCGACTACTTTCTAAAAGATGTGAGGCAGCTGACACCAAAGGACACACGTCCATTAAACTTGTAAAAATGAGACTCAAATAACATAAAACAAACATTGGAAGAGGCGAACTAGAAAATATTAGAGTAGAAACCTAGACTATAATAAGTGTAAATGTTACTTTGAGCTTCTTGGCATCCAAGGCAATAAGAGAACCATGTTAAAGTACATGTTTTTCCACATCTGATTTTAATAGCCACCCAATTTGTCAGGGTCCAGGGACCACTCAGTGTACTCTGTCCATGGCCCCTGCCACACCCCGAGCAAAGGCCAGACAACACCAGGGAAATGAGTTTGCAGACCCCCCGCCTTAAATGAAACAACAATGTGGTTACATCTTGCTCAGACTCCGGCATCCTCTGGTCATTTCTCCTGAGCATCTTTGTCCATTTCTTGACTAACCCTCAGTAGGATTCTGGGTGGGAATTAATTCCATTAATACTCCCTGCAGGCGTATTTTGTCTGGTAGCAAGAGCTGAAGTCCACTTCTCCTGCCTTGTGGGAAGACGTGAGAATGGATTAGTTACTCTTTCCAAAGGTCTGGTTACAACAGGGTGTGACAGTATTCCAGAGAGCACTGGCTGGGGTCAGGACCTGGGGGCCCTGTCCCACCTGGACCCTAACCTTGCTGAGAGGCCCTGATCCTGCCCCACCTGGATGGCCAGCATTGCTGGGAGGCCCTGATCCTGCGCCACCTGGATGATCAGCATTGCTGGGAGGCCCTGATCCTGCCCCACCTGGATGGCCAGCATTGCTGGGAGGCCCTGATCCTGCCCCACCTGGATGGCCAGCATTGCTGGGAGGCCCTGATCCTGCCCCACCTGGACCCTAACATTGCTGAGAGGCCCTGATCCTGCCCCACCTGGATGGCCAGCATTGCTGGGAGGCCCTGATCCTGCCCCACCTGGATGGCCAGCATTGCTGGGAGGCCCTGATCCTGCCCCACCTGGATGGCCAGCATTGCTGGGAGGCCCTGATCCTGCCCCACCTGGATGGCCAGCATTGCTGGGAGGCCCTGATCCTGCCCCACCTGGACGACCAGCATTGCTGGGAGGCCCTGATCCTGCCCCACCTGGACGACCAGCATTGCTGAGAGGCCCTGATCCTGCCCCACCTGGATGGCCAGCATTGCTGGGAGGCCCTGATCCTGCCCCACCTGGACGACCAGCATTGCTGGGAGGCCCTGATCCTGCCCCACCTGGACGGCAGCATTGCTGGGAGGCACTGACACCCCTCCTCCCCTTGAGCTGCACTTTCCCCGTTGGCATCCTAAGAGGGTTCAGATGGTTTGGAGGCCCTCCACTCTGGCTGCACACTGGAATCACCTGGGGCTTGTAAGCATACACAAGTAATCTAATGGCCCCTCCACAGGTAATCTAATCGTCTGTCATGTTCTGGGGGCCGAGCCCATGTAGCCATGACTCGGATCACTAGGTGCACGACCTAAGAGGCCCCTCCAGACCCAGGTGTCCATGAAGACGCTCCTGTGTTGAGGGATCTGTCCATGAACGATTCCCCCGGGCACAGCCTCGGAGAGGTTTAGAAAGAACAAGCCAGAAAGGTCCTTATAAATCATGCAGAACGAGCTGCCTGCCCCGCAGCTGCGGACAAAAATGCCTCAGGGCAGCGTCTCCCCGCCCCGCTGCTGCTGCTGATAAACAGCCCGGCCACGGAGCAGGCGCCCCAGCTCTGACCTCCGGTCCCCCTGCCTCCCTCACTCCACTCCGCAGGGCGGCCCGTCTGTGCTGACGAGGGTGACAGCAGACCCTGACCCTCCAGACGGGCTAAATGCGGGCGAGACACTCAGCGGCCGCTTCAGCTGGCACTTTGAGTAAACACTAACTCGGCCTCAGCCTGGTGAGGCTGCGCTAGGGGCGCTCACGGCCGCGCTTTCAGTGCCGACTTGGCGTTTGTAGCGAGGAGGAGCCCCTGCCCCCCTCTGACCCTGAGCCCAGCGCTGGGCTGAGAGAAGGCTGGCTGTGGTACCACAGGGGCTGCTCCGCTGGCCTCCAAGGAGAGCCTTTGCCAAGGGACACGCGGAGCAGGTTGGGGACGGAGTCTGACGGGCGGCCCTCTCCAGGGAACCGTGACCAGCGGCTTCTCCCAGGACCTGGGGCCACTCGCCCCGGACGCGTTGACCAGGAGGCCCGCGTTCCTCCAGTCACATGGCAGGATTACACCCCAACTTCCGTCCAGGGCCCAGTGCTTTGCGCTAATATTCTGCACCCTCTGGACCACTTGAAAAACACACAGTATCTAGGTCCTGACGCCCCAATCTAACCCCCCAAAAAACCTGACTTGTAATAGAACAAGCACTATTAAAACTGGCAAGAACTCACGAACATAGAATAACGTTCTCGAGAGGATTATTGTTCCAGTGTAGAATATAAATACATAACATCCTGATAAATTAAAAGCCAACAAAAATTCAGTGCTGAGGGGAGGGAGGAGGCAGAAATACCAACAGGCAGTCAACTCACCTACCACAGGGGGAGCAAAAGTCACCTCTGAAAAGGAAACAGAATTAGCAACAGAGTGAATTCTTAAAGGTTTTATGTTCTCTTGACCATAGGAGAGTCTTTGGGGAATTAGTGAACCTTTGGGGAATTAGTGAAACTTTGGGGAATTAGTGAAACTTTGGGGAGTTAGTTAGTGAACCTTTGGGGAGTTAGTGAACCTTTGAGGAGTTGGTGAAACTTTGGGGAGTTAGTGAACATTTGAGGAGTTGGTGAACCTTTGGGGAGTTGGTGAACCTTTGGGGAGTTGGTGAACCTTTGTGGAGTTAGTGATTCCCATACTAAATGCGTTAAGTAGAAGTTCGAAAATTCCTACAATTTTTGCATCCATTTCTTTTTCTTGCATTAAATTCATACAAAATTAAATGTAAACACTTTTATTGTCTGTGAAGCATGTATCTTTACAGATTTCTCTCTTTCCCCCCTCTTTATAGTCATACGGAGATGTAATATTAGTTATTTCTAGGCAGTGGGAGTTTAGTTAACTTGTTACTTCAGCATTTGTTCTTTTCTGTCTCGTTAGCATTTTTTACCCCGATCAGGTACTGTGTTTAAAAAAAAATCATCACTTAAAAAAAGTCAATGACTATAGGCCCATAGATGGCTTGAGGATAAACCCTGAAATTCTACGCAGTTCTTTGTATAAAATATGTATATGTACATGTGTGCATTTTTTCTAGAAAGTGTGTCATGTTCTCATCCAGGTATCAGAAGTGTTTATGATTCCAGAATGTAGTTCTGAGCTTTCTAAATTTCTTCTACCTTCAGTTTTTCAGCTTCTGGGATACAGCTGTCCTCGACCCAAAGGCCAAGAACTTTAAATGCCTTACCTTTTGGTTTCTGCACAACTTATAAGATAGATGTTATCATTTCCACCTTCTGGAGGAGAAAGGAGGGTCAGGGATGCTCAGTCACGTGCCCAAGGTCACACCTGAACCGAGCTCCGCCTGGTCTGTTTGCTGAGTCACCAGAAGCCATTCATCTGCTGCTGTCTGAGGGCCTGCAGGGAGCTGGCGACGTCCCAGGTTCTGGGGACACAGCAGTAACCATCGGAAACAATTGTCTGCTTTCTTGGAGCTGATGTTTTAGAAATAGCTCAGCACAGTCCTTAAAATGTTTGTATTATTTAATTTAATCGTTATAACAATCCTTTGAGCAGGCAGATACCACTACCCCCTTTATGGAGAAGCCAACTAAACCTGAGAGAAGGTAGAGTTATCCAAGTTACGTAGCTATTAGGTGATGGAGTCAGAATATCATACCCGACAGGCCTCTGAGCCTCACCTTTAAGTTAAAATATGCGTGAATTTTAGAACCGGACTCTGCCACAGTGCAGCCCTCAAAACAGACAAAGTACTCACTTTGTCTAGACTGAGACAATCTGTTTGTGAACATGCCAAAATTTCTCTTAATAGAACTAAACACGATCAACACTACTGCGAGTTCACAAAACCCCAACCAGTGCTGGGCCTGCTTGAATGCTTCTCTCTGGGGTTCCCGTGTTTGGAAGAGCTTTACAGGCCACCCGCTCAACCTCCAAACTATGAATGAGGCACTTTATCTCTGGGGGAGGCTTGAGTGTCCACCTGTAAAATGAGAGGACCGGACAAGTCGACATCTGATCCGCTCTGTTTCCAACACCCTATAAGTCAATATCTAGGTGCAGAGAGCACTCACGACCCTCTGGGGTGCGATCAAACACGCTGAAGAAAAGCAAAAGTTGCAGCTCTTTTCTTTGCTGCCAAATGTCAACTCATAAATGCTAACTTTAATTGGAAGTGTTTAAAGGGAATCTGGTCTAGTCTGAGGACACATCCAGGCACATCTAGACATGTAAACACTCATTTCTTTCAGGACGGTGAAAGGTTGCTGATGGGCATCGAAGGGTAGCCACGACACTGTCTCACCCCTTACCAAGCGTGCACCCTCGGTAGAGGTGCCAAAGGGTAGTCAAGTTCCCAAAGCTTTAGGAAAAAACAGGTCTTCTCAGATTCCCACAAATGCTAATTACTCATGATGACAAGTCATTACCCAAATCCACTTCTGGAAAGTCACAAGGACTTGAGAGGTCAAAGCAAAAATGTCACTCTGGTTCCAGCAGGAGACTCTGACAAATTAATCCTCAGTGTGCTCGAATTTCCAGGCTTCTTTTTCCCCCCAGGAGAGAGAAGCACCAACATGGAGGCCCGGTACCTGGGAGAGAGGAAACCAACGCAGGGCACGCACTTGGGGTGACAAGGGCAGCCACGGGGCTCCAGGGGCAGGGACTTGTATCAAGGATGTCCTGCGGCCCATGTGGCATAACCGTGGGCGTCTGCGGGGGGCGGGACTGCGGGGTTCCCCGGGTCACACACAGCAACAGGCTAAGACGATGGAGAGAAGCCCGTCCTGGGGGAGGGGACTCTTCCTGGAGACCTTAAGTGCTGGTGGGCTCCTCTCTTCAGGAATAAAAATGGTTAATGTCTGCTGAGCGCACAGTAAACCATCGCACCACAGCCTCATTGATCTCCACCAGGAGGCTCCCCATTACCTCCCCATTTAGCGCATGACAACCAAGGCTTAAGAATAAGAAGTGACTTGCCTTAGGTCACACAGCTGCTGGGAGGGAGGAGACAGAGGCGGAGGCGGAGACGGAGACGGAGGCAGAGACAGGGACAGAGGCAGAGACAGGGACAGAGGCGGAGACAGGGACAGAGGCAGAGACAGAGGCGGAGACGGAGACAGAGACGGGGACAGGGACAGAGGCAGAGACAGGGACAGAGGCAGAGACAGAGGCGGAGACGGAGACAGAGACGGGGACAGGGACAGAGGCAGACAGGGACAGAGGCAGAGACAGAGACGGAGACAGAGACGGGGACAGAAGCAGAGACAGGGACAGGGACAGAGGCAGAGACAGGGACAGAGACGGAGACAGGGACAGAGGCAGAGACAGGGACAGAGGCAGAGAGAAGCTGGGCTGGGTTCCAGTGCAGACAGTCTCACTCACAAGCCACTGTCTCAGCCAACAACTGGTTCTACTCTGAGATGAGCCTCTGCCCTCACTCCCTCTAAGATTTCCACACACACACACACACACACACACACACACACACACACACACTTTAAGAATGAAAGATGAGTTTATATTCATTTGGCTTTAACAGTTGAGCATTTTTTATGTCCTCTGTGATGACTGGGGAGAGCTTCGAACTGAGAACCACCCAATTGCTTAAAAAGACCCCACAGATGGGACGCGGGGCTGCCTCCCCCAGTTCCCCTTGGAGACTCGGTGTCTCCACCGTGACTCCTCCGCATGTCCCTCTCGCCTGCTGATGGCCGCTGCCCGGCTGGGGGCCGCCGGAAGGAGGAGAGCGGGGCAAATCAGAACACACACAAGGACAAGTCTAAGTATTATAATTCTGATTTTAAAAAAATCAAGACACCATAAAAATTCTATTTCTGGAGATTTATACTCTACTTAATGCCGTGAGGACTGGAGGTGGCTAAAGAAATTTTACTTGGAAAGCAAATAGAATTATTGGGTTGTGAAATTGAAAGCCATAAAACTTAAAACAATTTTACATGAAACTTCCCTTTTTTTGGTATTTCAAAGTAAAAGAGTCAGAGCGTGAATCTCCTGAGGCTTGAGGACACAAAGAGTGGGGAGGGGTGAAGGTTTCCCTGAGCTGAGCAGCTGAAAGGCTGCGGGAGCCGAGGGCGGCTGGGGTTAAGGCCGCCTCGGGCTGGAGCGGGACCGGGACCGGGAGCGGGACCGAGCCCGCGCCCACGCCCGCGCCCCTGACCCTGCTGTGCAGCTTTGTCTCGTGAGTCTCGCTTCGTTCCCGTGCAGAGTCTGCACCGACTCCCGTGCTGACCCGCCTGCCGGCGGACGGGGCGCCTGGACTCCAGCCCTGACCGTGCCCTGGAGGCATTACCTTCTCGGTTCCCCATTAGATTTCTTCTTCCAGTTGAAGAGCAGGCTCTTCGGGCGCAAGGACTCTGACAGTGTCATCTGCTCGCCTGAGTGGCCGCGCACTGACTGAGACTTGGGTTTGAATCTGGAATCTGGGTGATGTTGAATAGGTCACGTACCCGTTTCTTCTGTATAACAGGGTTAAGTGAGCGTAAGGCACTCACCCCGGCGCCCAGCGCAGCCACTGCCCAGCAAGCTGTTTGTGACCAGAGCCCTTCGCCGCCGGGCGCCCGCAGCCCCTGATGCACAGCTGAGGCCCACTGAGGCGGCCTCCACCCCTGCTCTCTGGGTTCTTAGACGGGCCCACCCCTTTCAAGGCGAGGAGCTGAACTCTTCTTCCTGCTCAGTGAGGACCCCCCCCCCCCCCAAACACTACAGCGCCTCTCCATGTGGCCCGAGTATCTGTCTCCATCTCACTGAGATGCTTAGACGCGGCTTCTAAAATGTGGGCCGAGGAGGTGGCGGGTGTAGGCTGGGGCCGAGCACCGCCCATTAACATTCAATCCACAACAGAGACCATTATCCTGGCAGCAAAATACCCCAACGGTAGTAGCGTGAGGAGATGGGGGTGGGTTACCAGAGCAACAGAGACCAGAGCCCGCTGTTTCTATGGCAACAGAGAGCAGGCACTGGCACTTTCCCAGCTGAAAGCGGTTAGTTAGACTCAGCGACAGTGCAGGTGACTCATCGGGCAGACTGATTGAAAAGGGTGGGTTAGCAGGAGCTTCTCTGGGAATTCTGGCCACAGTGAAGCCCGAGGTAGAGACCTGAACCCTTCAAGCTGGAGCCCAGACTCCCCTCCTAGGAAGCGCTGTTCTCTCTCTGGCTGCTGACCAGCCAGTCTGCTCCCCGATAGCATCAGTTCTTACTTATGACCCGTCTCCGTGAGACGGGCCTGAACAAAATCCATTTATGGAGAGCCAACTCATAAATTAAGGAGACAAGTAAGTTCCCAGGCATGTTTTCCTATTTCCCTTAATTTTAATTTATCAAAGAAATACACTCACATCATTAAAAAGTGAATCAATCAGTGCTTAAAAGCTTGTAAGAAAAAAACAGTAGTCCCCAGGGTGGGGCAAAAGTAGGTTTACAGTTGTAAGTACATGAAACAGTTTATTCTTGTATTATTATTTATTAATTATTGTATGATTTTTCATAGGAACCACTGCCAACCTCCTTTTGCCCACCCTGTATAACACTGCCTTCGTTACTCCAATTCTTAGAGGCAAGTGCTTTTAACAATTTTTGCTGCATGTCCTCTATTTACCTCTATATTTCCAAATATTTCCATATTGAATACAATTTCCTATCAAAGTAAATAAGGCTTTCTGATACCCTACTTCTCTGAAACTCAACTTTCTAATATTATATCATTTTAGGAGCTTACAAAATAATGACGCCTGACCCCGCCCAGATCAATGGAATCAGACAGTCCACCGATGGTGTGAAGCACCGGCAACTTTTTAAAGCTACGAGGTGATTCTCGGGTGCAGCCGAGATGGAGAACCGCCGACTGCGAGAGATTATTGTGCAGAGAGGCCAAGGGAGCCTTATAGGCAACACTGAACCTCATTCCAGCACCCTTGGTTTCCAGAGGACACTATTGAGCCCGTTATTAATTTATCCCAAGTCCAGGAGAGAAGGGAGGTGTTGATGAGGCTCCTCCAAGCTTTCTGGAGATGTTGACTGGTCTCGGAGATGAGGCGGACACGGAATGAGTGAGGCCTGGCGTGGTCGTGTGAGTGAGTAGGGCGCGATTCTCTCCACACCGAGAACACTACCTCTTTATAAAGTGAGGTTGGGAGCCTGGTGTCAAGGGAGACCTGGTAGCATTTCCTTAGGCGCCGGATCAGAGAAAGTCCCAGATTCCGTTTTCCACCCAAACCTCCCTCTCCCTCTGAGATTCAAGCTGTGTCTCATGAGAGCCCAAGGAACATTCCACAGAAATTGGCAAGTTTTCTGGGTTTCATCTTGGCTATTTGCTGACAAATTTCTATCAAGAAATGACAAAGAAATAAACACTCCCGGGTTTATTGTGTTTCCCTTCCCTCCGATTTTCTCGCTTGTTTGCTTTTATCCTCCTGAATCTTTCATATTTCTATAATACCACTCACATCCTCTTTTAGAATCCAGTGGGGGAGAATAAATAAGAAGTCATAAAGCCAATCGGCCATGTTCCACGTTTGCTTTTTAAAATAAAATCCTTCATTTAGTCAGCTAGTCAGCATTTATTCAGTTCATTTTAAAAAAATATATCTTTATTGATTTCAGAGAGAGGAAGGGAGAGGGAATGAGAGACAGAAACATCAGTGATGAGAGAGTCATTGACCAGCTGCAGCCCGCAACCCGGGCACGTGCCCTGACCGGGAATTGAACCCCGATCTCCTGGATCCTAGGTCGACCCTCAACCGCTGAGCCACGCCCAGCTGGGCATCCAGTTCATTTTTAAAAATTTCTATTGGGAAACTCTAGGTGTGCTGTGAAAGCTACGAAATGAACACAGCTCTAATCCCCTTCCTTTTAAAAGAAATTCATCTCCCATTGTTATTAGATGAAAAGAGAAACACCTGGAACAACTAAGGAACAGTATGTGATAAATTACTGAGCTAAATGCTCTCACATGTGAGGGAACTAACGCGCAGAGTGCTCAGTGCAACTGGGCAGTGGGCGGCTGTTCTCCGCACATCATTGCACGTGCCCCGAGCAGTGGAAATTTGAAAATTGGGGGGGCCCAGCGGCATGGGCCTGCCGGGCCCCTCGCTTCGCCCCTGTGCCTCGCAGGGGCGTGAGGAGAACAGTACTCCTGCCTCGGTGGCCGTCCTGGAGCGGCTCCTGTAAGCAGCCAGCAGTGTGCACGGGCGTGCTCCTCACCGCCTCAGCGCGCTCGGCGGCCAGCACGTGCGGGCTACTTGTCACTGTGAGATGGCATTTAACTCCACGTAAAGACGTGGAAACGGCTGTGAAAGCTTAATACCACGTCATCGTGACACAGCTAGGCGCCAGCACCTGTGTGCTTTCTTCTCTTTGGCATGTAAAACCGAGTGCTAAAATATTTAGCATAGATCCCAGGCAATGGACCATTCGGTTTGCATTATAAAAATACACACCCAAGGTCTGACTGTACCCGGTCAGTCTTACTCCTTCTTTTTGGGAAAGAAACATGTTGCAGGAAACGTGAAGTTCCTTGCTGCAAACAGCTCCCCCGGTGCCTGGTCCCCGGGCCTCCAGTGCCATTCCCATCCCACCCAAGTCAGGCTCCTGCCACCTGGCGCTTTGCTCGCTGACCCCTCTCTGCTCTTCCTGGTTCCTCCTCTTTTCAGTTCGGGACCTCCCCATATTCCAAGGCGAGGCAGGCCCCTTCCTTTGTGACCCTATTTCCCCTGCTCCCTCCCTGCCGCTTCCCAGACCCCATGCAGCCTTCCTCTATGTTGTGACCACAGCGGCCCCCTGCTGGCCCTGCACAGCCCCCCCCCCCCCCCCCCCCCCGTGAGCTCTCTGAATACTCTCACACCTTGATCTTGGGCCTCACGTTAGAGGGTGAGAGACTTGGGCTCAGAGGGGTTAGGAAGATTGTTGGAGGCCCCACATCTAGAAACAGAGAGCTGACTCTAAACCGGGCTCTCTCGCCTTCGGCTACAACACTCACAATTTCCCCTTCATTGGTCCTGGCTTCCCCACGAGACTTAGCTCCTGGGATTCAGTGAGCACAGGAATGGGACACAGGAGAAGTCAACGCTTAGTGACTAGCAGAGCAGAGGTCTACGCACAGAACACTGCCCCCGTCACAAACCCAGCTTGTACAATTGATTGAAGAGGACCCATTGGGCATGGACTGGCATTGGGGGTGCTACAAAGACCTTCACAACGAAGAGCAGAGACCACAGTGTCCCCCCAAACTTTGAGTAGGTTGTCCCCTTTCCTCTCTATTTCTATCTGGAGTCTGAGTTCCCGTGGACATTTACCTGATTTAATTTTTGAATTTAAAATTCAAAATTAGGGCGCCACACCTAATGAGCAACAAGAAACACACTCCTTGGCTACATGGAGCAGAGCCAGGTAATCAGAGCCCCACAGGTCCGAGACGAGGAGTGCTGTGATGGGGAGGCGGAGGGGCCCTGGGCTCTGAGATCACGCAGGAGGGAGGGAGGTAAAGCCTTCCTTGTGGGAGTGATAATTGAGCAGAGCTCTGAACAAGGGTAAACATCCTCTAAAATAAGGTGTGAGTGGTGCAGAATGTGCAGCAAACAGCGAATGCAAAAGCCTCAATGTGCTGGTTACATAAACAGGCAAAGGGAGGGCAAGCCTGGCTGGGGAGACAGGCAGGAGAGGGGTCAGACCATGATGGCCTGGTGGACTTGTCAAGGATTTGGGTTCTTTTTTCAACTTAACTTTATTGTTGAAAGTATTACAAATGTCCCCCTTTTCCCCCCATTGATCCCCTCCCCCCAGACCCTCACCCCACTATTGTCTGTGTCCATGGGTTATGCATATGTGCATATAAATTCTTAGGTTAATCTCTCCCCACTCACCCCCACCTTCCCTCTGAGATCCCTCAGTCTGTTCCATGCTTCTCTGTCTCTGGACCTACTTTGTTCATCAGTGTATTTTGTTCATTAGATTCCAGATATGAGTGAGATCCTGTGACACTTGTCTTTCTCTGACTGGCTTATTTCACTTAGCATAATACACTCCAGGACCCACTATGCTGTCTCATAGGGTAAAAGATCCTTCTTCTTTACAGCTGCATAGTATTCGATGGTGTAAATGTCCGAGAAGATGCTTGATATGATATCAATCTTCTTGAACTTGTAGGGACCTGTTTTGTGTCCTAACCTGTGGTCCATCTTTGAGAATGTCCCATGTGCACTTGAGGAGAATGTATATTCTGCAACTTTGGGGTGGAATGTTCTCTAAATATCAATTAAGTCCATCTGATCTAGTGTGTCATTTAGAGTCACTGTTTCCGTGTTGATTTTTTTGTCTGGAAGATCTATCCAGTAAAATCAGTGGGGTGTTAAAGTCCCCTACTGTGACTGTATTGCTGTCAATCTCACCTTTAAAGTCCTCCAGAAGTTTTTTTTTTCCAACCTGTGTGAGTCTTGTTCTGAGGTGAGTCTCTTGTAGACAGCATATGTTTGGGTCTTGTTTTCTTATCCATTCAGCTACCCTATGTCCTTTGATTGGGACATTTAATCCATTTATATTTCAGATTATTATTGACAAGTGCTTATCTATTGCCATTTTAATTCTTTATGACTATGTTTCTCTTTCTCTATATTTCAACTTCTTATTGCAGCAGTCCCTTTAACATTTCTTGCAATGCTGGTTTGGTGGTGATAAACTCCTTTAGCCTTTTTATTTTTTGTCTGAAAAGCTCTTTATTTCACCATCTATTTTGAGTGATAGCCTTGCTGGATAGAGTACTCTTGGTTTCAGATCCTTGTTTCTTTCCTTTCTAGCCTGTAGAGTTTCTAACAAGAAATCAGCAGACAGCCTTATGGGACCTCCTTTGTAGGTAACAGCTGCTTTTCTCTTGCTGCCTTTAAGATTCTCTCTTTGTCTTGGATTTTTAGCATTTTAATTATGATGTGCCAGAGTGTGGGCCTCTTTGGGTTCTTGCTTGGGACTCTCTGTGCCTCCTTAACTTGTGTGACTTTTTCCTTGACCAGGTTGGGGAAGTTTTCTGCCATTATTCCTTCAAACAGGTTCTCTATCCTTTGCTTACTTTCTACATCTTCTGGCACTCCTATGATGTGAATATTGTTATGTTTCATGTTGTCCCACAGCTCCCTTAAACTGTCTTCCTGTTTTTAATTGTTTTTTCTTTTTGGTTCTCTGATTGATTTTTTTTCTACCTTGTCTTCTAATTCACTGGTCCAATCCTCAGCTTCCCCTAATCTGTTCTTCATTCCTTCCAATGTTTTTCATTTTATTTCTACTATGTCATTCTTAATTCCCTTCATAGTTTCTATATCTTTTTTCATGCTGTTGAGCATCTTTATGATCAGTATTCTGAACTCTATATCTGATAGATTGCTTATCTCCATTTCATTTAGCTTGTCTTCTGAAAAATTCTTTTGTTCTTTCATTTGGGGCTTGTTTTTTTGTCTCCCCATTTTGGCTCCCTGTTTGGATTTGTTTCTATGTATTAGGTAGATCTGCCAGGACTCCCAGTCTTTTGGATGGTCTCTCGTGCAGGCCAGTGTCAGACACTGTTTGTGACTGGCCTTGAGTACCCTGTTTGAAGTTTTCCACACTCCATAGCTTCTGATTTTCTCTGCTGGGTCTGGGTGTGTTTGTACAGGACCAAGATGTGCACCAAGTTCTGCTTTTCCAAGCCCTGGGTCCAGAAGCAAATCAGGCAAAGACTCAAATCACCCAGGTGCTGTTATTCAGTCTCTTAATGAGCCTCAGGCTGTAGAAACTCCACAGGGTGGAGCCAGAGGTTTTCCAACAGGTTGGGGCAATTCCGCACCCCCCCCCCCCACACTCCCAGGCAAAAGCTGCTTGGAAGATAAATGTCTGCCAGAGAAAAATGTCCTCTGCTGTATGTAGGAATGACTCAGCACCAGGGTCCAGATGCCTGTCCCCTGAGGTCTATTCCCCCAGCCAGCCCTCCTGGATTTTCCTCACACTGCTCTAGTCCACTCTGCCTCCTCCGGAGCCCAAGGTGAGTGGCTGCACACGAAACTTTGTGTGTTGGCCTTCTAAGAGGGTGCCTGCATTTCCAGCCGTCTCTCCCTGGCAGACAGAAACCAGTTGCTTTTCACAGCCAGATGTTATGTGGGCATCTTTCTCAGTTCTGGTGCTCTAGGTTGGGGAGCCCAGCTTGGGGTTTAGACCCCAGAGTCCTCAGTGGGGACCCCCCAACAGCTGATATATCCCTCTGGACCTTCAGCTGCTGCCTGTGGGAGCCCAGCCAGCCCTCTTGTGCCTCCACACTCCCTACCAGTCTCTATGTGGTCTCCCCTTTTTCTCCTTGGTTATGAGGGTGCTCCCCAGCTCGTCTTCAGTTGCAGTTGATTATTCAGGGTGGTTTTCCTATATTTTAGTTGTAATTCCAGTTTGGTCCTGGGAGAGTGTCAGTGTAGCCTTCACTCAATCTGCCACCGTCTTGGATCTGCAGATTTGGGTTCTTATCTTAAAATCAACTGGAAAACTCTGAAATTTTTAGGCAGAGGAGAGTGTGACATGATTAGATTCATGTTTCTGAGAGCTTACAACATGAAAAACAGACTGGGGCATGCAGGAAGTCGACCAGTAGGCCAGGAAGGTGATGTGAGCAGGGTGCTTGCAGTGGGGTGTGAACCAGTGAACCAATGTGGGATGTTCCAGTGACAGGCCTGCAGAGGTTAGTGACAAGGTGCACAGGCAAGGGCAGGAGAAAGGCATGCCCAGGAGGACATCTTGGTTCTTGGTTGAAGCCTGGGGGGTGGGGCCACTGTTCAGGGAGGTGGTATTGTGGAGGACAAGCTTCTGAGGGGGAAACACTGTGTTCAGATTTGAAAAGGCCAAGTGGAGGAGCCTCTGACACATCCCCAGGGAGTTGTGAGGAAGGCAGGTAGGCGTATGGGTTTGGGCTCTTCAGACTAGAGTTTGTGAGCCACCTGCCCATCAGAGGTGGTTAAAGTCACAGACGTGCATGAAATTCATAAGAGATTAAAGAATGAGATCCGAAAAGGGATTGGACTAAGCCTTAGCTTCCTCAATATTTAAAGGCCAAGATACACCTGTGAAAAGACAGGCATGCTGCTCAGAGCGGTGGGGAGAAAATCAGAATGAGGCAGGGAGCGTTTTAGGGCAATCTCACGATGTGGAGGTCACGGGGCCTCCCCTGAGCTCTGCTGCGCAGGGATGCCAAGAGCAGTAGAAACGGAATCTGTTGTCAGCGGTGATTTTCATGGATACTCATGCCAGCAACTCCCCGTGGCGGTCCCAGCCAAACACTAATAACCTTGGTCTTGGTACTGGAGTCCATGCCAAGCTGTTTGAAAGAAAGCTGGTTTCATCCAACCTATTTCTAGCATTCCAACCCAGCAAAAGAGAAAAAGACAGAGAATTTGAATTTGTTGATCTTCTCTGGTCCAAGGGTCGAGACAAGAAAGGGAGTAATTATCCGCAGAGAAATCAAATCTCTCTCTCAACCCAAGGTGCTGGGCTCACGGGAGGGTGCCTGAGCCACCTGATGAAAAGTCCATCTGTTGTGAGATGAGCTGTGGCAGAGCTCCAAGCACGTCACGGCAGCCTGCGATGAGACCTGTCCTGTCAGGCATGCTCTAAAGACGAGAGGGCTTCCTTTGGCACCTGACATGAAAGGGCCATTGAAGGATTCAGAATACAGTCTCAGAGCCAGGCAATTCTGAGGACGGCAGGATGAGTGAACTCATCCCATCACTTTTAGAAGGACAGAAAACATTTTTTAAAAAAGAACAGAGGTCTGTTTGAAGAACAGAAAAGCTGGGAAATGAAAGAGGAGGAATGTGACTGCACGTGGGATTGCAGCTTCGAGCAGCACCCGGTGTGCTGGCATCCTCTGAAGGGACGGGCCACGAGAGAATCTGCGCAGACGTCCCGTGGACTGGAAACCTGAGCCCCTCCTCCCCAGATCCTGGGTGCTGGCCATTGCCACCACACTGACCATGTGTCCCGAGACTCTCTATATAGTTCACACCCAGTTCACACAATGACTGTGACTAAGAGCGCCTCCCCTTTTGGATAGCTAGTGAACTCATCACCCACCAGGGAGAAGGACAGGGGTCCCGGGGGGGGGGGGGGTGAGAGAGGAGCAGGTCTGTTGCTGTCCCTTCATGAAACATGATGCAATGGCTGCCGTTTGCTAAGGGTCTGCTATGGGCCACTTTGGAAAGGGTATCTCTAATCTGCACAGGAGCCTGACACCTGGACACGACTTAGCTCCATTATACAGATGAGGACTCTGAGTCCAGGAGAGAGTAAGTGGGGCCCATATTATGGCTCCAAGGTCCATTCTCCTTGGACTGCACCCCAGATTTGTATGTGGCTGTGAATTCAGTGGGGACATCAGGAGGAGGCATTAGAATAGAAAGTACACCCAGAGGGGAACCACCCATTACTGTCTGTTCACCGAGCATCCATCGCGCCTTTGGTGACATTGCCTCTTCCCGCTGGGTTGAGTCACACAGGTATGGGAAGCTGGCTGCCTGCCCTCCACCGTGGGGCTGTAGTTGGCCCCAGGAGCTCCTCCTGCCAGATCTGTCCCCCACTCCCCAAAGGCAAGGATTTGGCTCATGAACTAAGCTCAGCCAACCAGTCTCTCTCCTGGGACACTGAGGGTGTGGACGGTCCTGTGCCCCTGTGCACTTGGCACAGTTTCATGGGTCCCTAAATTCCAATGTCACCTTATTTCCTGTCTTTCCCTGAGGACTCCACACCTCCCTCAACAGAGGGAAGTGGTCTACTTTTAGCACTTGTCACATGGCAGTATGGCTGGTTTTTAACAGGTCTATCTTCTCCACTGTGAGCTCCCGGAGGGAAGACTGTGTCTACGTGTCTTTGTGACCCAAACTCCAGCCCAGGCCTGGCACCGAGGAAGCTCCCTTCCAAAATGTGAACTGCTTCACTAAGAGGCCAGTCCTTAGGACTGAATGGCTGTGTCCCCAGATTCATGTTGAAACCTAATCCCAGTGTGATGGCATTTGGAAGCAGGGCCTTCAGGAGGTGATTAGGTTACACGGGTGCAGTTATAAGAAAACAAGAAAGGCCTTGTGAGGACACAGCAAGAAGGCAGCTATCTCGCTGACCAGGAGGGGAGTCCTCCAGAGGCCTCACTGGCCAGCACCTTGATCTTGAACTTCCTAAACTTCAAGTCTGTGGGGAATAAACGTCTTGTCTAATCCACCTGGTCTACAGCGTTTCTGCTATGGCAGCCTGAAGTACGGGGAGCTCTTTCCGGGCCTGGGAGTCGGGGGGCTTCAGGGGGATGGGGAGGGCTCGGATGAGCGTAAAGGAGATCATCACTGAAGAGGGGGTGGCGCAGACAGCTGGGGGGCAGGAAATGGCTCATCATGCGTCATGTGGTCTAGAAAGAGCAACCCCCTCCAGATGCGAGTAATCTACTATCTATAAATTATAACTCAACCAAGAAGTGGGCTTCCTCTCAGTGTATGTCCTGATGCTCAAGCCGAGGGAACATGGCTGGCTATCAGGACAGACAGGAGCAAGGACCTGGAATGCTGGCAGGTCACAGGAAATGGCATCTTGTCTCTGCTGCTCTCTCCACACCCACCTTTCTCCAGATCTTCATTTACTCCACCTGCACACTGTCCGGCCTGGACTCCCTGACTCACCCCACAGCCCCTCAAGTCCACACGGTCTTGCAATGTAGCTCTACAGCTAATGACCCCCCAGACCCACCCAGGCCCAGTCAGCTCTGGGTGGGAAGAGGGACACTGAGGGCTACAGGGGTCCCCTCCCAGGATGGTAAAAGGGCTGTTTCTAGACAAGAAGGCCAAAGTGAGACAGGAACTCCACAGGTGTGTCAACCACAGGGCATCCTAAGGAGGTCAGCGGGGCCAGACTAGATGTGTGTGAAAAGAACTGGGCGTGGGGGTGGGTCAGCTGAAGTCTCTGCAGGGTCATAGACAGTATGCTTTTGCAGGAGAGAGCCTGCACAGTAAAAATACATTAATTCGGGGCTCCAGGACCCCTGGGGGTGTATCTTGCACTTCTCCTGGAAAGGCCCTCCAAGGGAGAGGACCAGAGAGAGCAAGCCTAGGCCATTGGGCTCAATTGCTGATCCACTTTCCATGCAAAGCAGGGCTGTTGTGAGCGGTTTCATGACCTGCCTCCTTTATTACAGAGGCTGCCCTTCTTCGTGACCCTAGGAACAGAGACCTCGAATCCCCTGGCCGCAGTGGCAGAGAAAGACAAACACTGTACAACCTCCCTTACGTGTGGTATCTAAAAGAGCCAAACCTTAGAAACGGACAGGAGAATGGTGGTTGGGGACTGGGGTGGGGGCTGCTGTTAAAGGGGACAGACAGGCACCTAGGGATGGGTAGGTCCGGGGTCTGACACACAGTGCCGTGATGACTGTTTTGTACCTGCAAAGTGCAGACAAACACCTGCCTCCCAGGGGTGTTAGAGGCTCACCTGGGGTGACGTTTGGGAAGTGCTGGGCACACCGCGAATGCCACAGGGGCTCAGACCCACCAGTGCTTTCCAGGGCAGGCGTGGCTCCTGGAAGGTCACTGTGGGCTCACCTTGGCAGCACCTTGTGCCCATACTTCTCAAAAATCATCCCCCATCTCTCCAGGTGAACCAGGCTCCATGAAGCCCTGTATGGTGGTTCAAGTGTTGGAAGTCAGCACAGCTGGATTTAAACACTGGTTCTGCAATATTCTGGCTGGATGACCTTGGGAAAGTGGCTTAACTTCTCTGAGCTTCTGTTTCTTCCTCTGTAAAAATGATGATAATACCTACTCTCAAAAGGTTTTTGTGAGGATCAAATGAAAAAGAGAGCAGCCTGCCCAGCCTTTCATCCCCCTGCATTCTGTCACCATCACCTGCCACCAGCTGCCGTGGCTGTGACATTCCTGTGCTGTGACATTCCTATGCATGCCTTGACAAGAGCTGCTATTTCAGGGACATGATGAGCTGCGTTGCGCTGGCTGCCGGAGAGGACTCCGTGGGAAAACAGGCCTGACCGTCAGCTTCATGGTTCTGACAGCGGTGTGTCTGGTAATGGAAACAGTCATCCTTTCCACAGGAGAAGAAGGGAAAAAGCGTCTCCCGAGCCCTTTAAATGAGAAATAATTCATGCATGCAGAAAGTCATTCCAGGGAGATATTCTTAAAATCCCACCCTTCTTGCTATTAAAAGGAAATAAGCAGAAAGTGCTGGTTGGGGAAGGCTCCTCTCCCATGTCCACAGCTCACAATAAATGTAAAGCGGCTTCTCTCTAAATGTTGAAACTACATCCCTGCTCACTCAGGACCAGCTCAGAAGTGAGAGAAATGGGAGGTCTCTGCTCTACTCACAGGGACCCTTTTAACATTTTTACTCTTGTTTACACAGTCAGTGGGGTGGGGAATTCTCTGGGGAGATGCAAGGCTGAGCTTCAGGGGTTTGCCCTGGTGGTATTTGGGGGTCAACTACAAAAGGGGTGACTGGGGAGCTCCTTTGAAGATCGGGATTGGGACCCCACACTTAAACCAGGCTGGCCAACTGGAGCGCCAACAGCACTGGCAGGCATTTAGAGAAACAAGTGGAGAAACCACCTCTGGAGGGTCCATTCTCCATCGACAGTGGACAGCTGCCATTCAACTCTGTTAACCCCATTGGAAAAGAGGCCCAGAATCGCCAGATTTTCCAATCCTCCCAGAAAAGCCAAAAATCTAAGTTTTTGTTTGCAATTTCTATTTAGGTCACAATTTAAATATTTTTTAAAACCCTGAACAGCCCCAGAAAAACCAACCAGATCCATCCGTGGGCCACATCTGATCCGGGGAGACTGGTTTGCAGCCTCTGGTTCAAGCACGTGTCCTTCGCCTCATCTCTCGCCCACTGGGAGTCTCTAGGCTGCTCTGCAGGTGCAGTCATGGGGCACCTTTCCAGACACCCGTCCTGTGGCCAACCCACACAGCACTGCCCCATGTCCCTAACAGAGGAAAGTGACACCGTGCCTGCCTCTCTGGGACATTTGCTGCATCCAATCGGCCCAGGTTCTGAGGAGGAATATTAGTCTCAGACGTGTTTTCAGTAGGGATGTTCTCTTGACACCAGCATAATCTACTGTGATGTCGCCTGTTTGCTTGACAAATGACAAGACAGGGACTTGACAACTGGGATGGATTCCCAGCTGCATGGTCCTCAGGGGACCCGGAGAGCACTAGCCACCTCCTCCAGCCCCTTGCAGGCTGCCTAGCACACGGCTGTGCCCAAAATGAAAACGGATGCTCTTTACCATATGCCTGAGCGCTGCACTGCAATACTGCGACAGTTATCTGACAACCAGGAGGCCACTCAGTGACTGACGGGCAGGAGATGCTGGACAGAGGACGACTCATGCCCTGGGTGGTCAGAGTGGGATGGCACAAGATTTCATCATGTTACTCAGAATGGCATAAAATTTAAAAGTTACGAATTGTTTACTTCTGGAGTTTTCCATTTAGTATTTTTGGACTGTGGGGCATAGCAGGTAACTGGAACCACAGATAAGGGAGGGCTGCTGTATTTCATTGGTCTTCACATGGTAACGACTAAGTGTGTGCTCTTGGGTGTGTATTCCTTATCTTCTCCGGCCTCAGTTTGCTCATCTGTGAAATGGGATAATCTAATGCTCTAGCTGATGCACAAGGAGAAAGCGTGGGAAGCTGAGTGAAAGCACTGGAAAGAACACGAAAAGCGATACACAGACTCAAGCTGTCAGTCAGCTCGATGCCCCAGTCGCCTGGGGGTTCGCGGCCACAGCCGGCCCTCTCACATGTCAGGGTGACCTGGGCCCTGCTCATCAGAAGCGGGGGTGAATCTTCTCCGTGACAAAGCAGACGTGGGGCAGAAAGGCTGGTCTCCAGGCTACCTCAGTGCCTGGCAGGATGACATTTCCTGAGCTCATATGTCCTTTACACACTCCCAGCTCCTCTCTTTCCCTCTGCCCCATCCCGTGACCGCCTCACTGGTCCAAGGCCCTGCCGCCCATCCTGACAGCCTCCTCCCTGGCCGTGTCCCTTCCTCTGCCTACAGCCTACTGTGCACATGACAACCAGGGTGGCTTCACAGTGAAGGTCAGACAGGCTCCCTGTCAGTCATGCTCACCACCCCAGTGGTCCCGCCCCCTGAGGATGAAGGTCCTGCCCCCTGAGGGTGAAGCCAGGTCCACCTCGGATCCCAGGGATGCACCCGAGCTGAACCCCGCTCCCCTCTCCCTCTCCCCACAGCCTCGCAGGCCACCCAGCACCTGACATGGAACCTTCCTGCAGCCCCATCAGGACAGAACTCTGACATCCTTACAGACGAGGGCCTGAGGCTCAGAGGTTGCACTGTAAGGTGGCGATGGAGTCAGGATTTGAATTCGAAGGTCCCTTCATGCAGATCTTATTTATTTTACCCTGTTGTGTAGGACGGATAATCCACTCAAATCCATCTTGCAGCAGGCAGGGAAGGAAGGAAAGGAAGGAGGGAGGCGGGGAAGGGAGGGGCAATTTGGGGTCCGGGACCAGCCATGTCTCTAGACCAAATTCCTTGGAAGCCAGAAAGCTGTTTCCATGCTAAAATCGTCCAATGCTGTAGCCCCAGCTTGCCCGCTACTTCGAGAACTTCTGCAGACACAGCGAAGGCACATTTCGCCCTCAGAGAAATGGGCTCTGCTGGCCGTCACCGGGGGTGAGCGGGAAGAAGCCCACAGGGGCCAGCAGAGCGTGGCTGTGGGAAACCACTGTCCTGAGGACGGTCTTGGGCTTCTACATGCACTTTACCCTCTCAGCCCAGCTGCCAGGCTCGCGGACTCACCTTCTGAAAGGCACTGACCTGCAGCTGGAGGAGCTCTGGCTGGTACCAGGGCCGACCGCTGGCTGCAGGAAACCCGAAACCAATCGGCTGTCTTGGGCAAAAAGGGCTGTAAAGAAAGGGTATTGGCCTCAATCAGTGGGTCCGTGGACCAGGCTTGGGGGGTGAGGCCGGACCAAGGTCACGCAGCAGGACCCGCCTGGCCCACACTGCCTACCAGCACGGGCAGGGATCCCACCTCCAGATGGTCCCCCCACTTTTACTGATGGCCTAGCAAGGTCACAGGAGGGAGCAGCTGACTGACTGAGCTTCCGCCAGCTGCCCTTCCCTGGCCGGAATGGGGACAGAGGGAAAGCAGAGAGGGGTCTGGGCCCCTCGGCTTCCACGGTAAGAGGTGGGCATGGAAGGTCCCTTTTTCGAAAGTGTACATGGGGTATTTCCCAGATGGAGACCAGGCACTAACAGGGCAAAGGACGTTTGATTCAGAAGAGGCTGAAAGGCCAGAGGGTCACTCCCCCCACTCTCCTCCCCACACGCAACACATCAGTAGCAGAGGAGGAGGAGCTGAATCCAGGTCTGCTGACCCCGGCCCTCCTTTGCCCACCCTTCTAGGACAGACTCCTACAAATTGCGGGGAGGGATGGTGGGCGGAGGCACCAAAAGGTAAATGGATATGGGATAGGGTGCCCAGGTGAGCCTTACGAATGTACGGGGGGGCTGGGCAGCCCAGCCAGCTGAGAGGAGGTGGGGAGGCTTTGTGGGATGGGATGGGATGGGATGGGATGGGATGGGATGGGAGGGGAGGGGAGGGGAGGGGAGGGGAGGGGAGGGGAGGGGAGGGGAGGGGAGGGGAGGGGAGGGGGGGAGGGGTCGCCTCCAGAGAAAGGGGGAGATGCTAGGGGTGCAGTGGGCGGGGAGTGGGCAGAAGAGCAGTCCTGGTTCTGGGTCTGGGACATCACTACACAGACATGTGTTCCCCAGGGGAGGCCAGCACATCCAGACCAGCTGCCCTTGGTGCTGAGTCAGCCCAGCCAGCGCAGCTACCCCTCCAAATGCAGGAGCCCATATATCACAGCTGACAGGGCAGGGTGCTAGCTGTGCCACCTCCTGTTTCTGGAGCAGGTGGCCGCTGAGCACTGGTGTGGATTTTGTGTGGTTGGGGGTCTGCATCTGCCTCCTGAAGCAGTTATTAGTCTAAGAGCTGAAATAAACAGGTTATTCAGCCCAACTCACCACAGGCCACAGGCTGAAGCTATTAGAATAGCAATTGTTTTGTTACCTAATAAAGTCCTATTATTCAGACTCACTTTTTAATCTAAATAAAGGTATTCTTTTAAAAAGGTGTAGACTTCTCTCCCTAGCCAGTTTGCTCAGTGGTTAGAGCACTAGCCTGCAGACTGAAGGGTCCCGGGTTTGATTCTGGCCAAGGGCACGTACCTCGGGTGCAGGCTCGATCCCTGGCCCCGGTCAAGGCTCAAGTGGGAGGCAGCCAACTGATGTGTCTGTCTCTCTCCCTTCCACTGTCTCTGAAAAGCAATGGAAAAAATATCCTTGGGTAAGGATTACAAAAAACAAAAGTGTAGACTTCTGGTTTTGGGTCCTGCACAGAAGGAGCTTAAAAGTTGTCACTGTGTTCCAGTGACAAGTATAAAGCTGGACTAAATGAAGAGGCAATAACTCTCCTTAGATGTATCAGAGAAGATAGGTCGGAGGGCCGAGCACAGCCCGGACACTGCAGAGCCAGACCAGTGAGTGCAGGAGCCACAGCTGCTGGGGCAGAAACCTTGGGAAGCAGCCCGTGGGGAGGAAAAGCTGAACTGCAACCAACACATTGCTGGAGGCTCAGCGGGGACAAGTCTGAGAGTTACAACCCCAGCGGACCCAGTCGGGAGGGGGGCACAATATTGTGAGTTTTACCTTCACAGCTTCTCACAATAAATATCAGAGAAAACTCTCCTGCTCCTATGGAGAGGAAAGGAACCACTTGGAAACACAGCAGAGCCCCTGTCTTTCCCCAGGAGAAACCCCTCCAAGTGTAACTCACTCCTGAACTGTTCTTTCATCTCCCCTCCATCCCCCCCACCTCTCTCTCTCTCTCTCTCTCTCTCTCACACACACACACACACACACACACACACACACACACACACCACGTTCCTCTCATGGTACAGGACAACCTTGGAAATGGTTGCTCCATTGAAGAAATATAACGGGGCTGTGCTCAGGAATGAGGGCATCCTAAATGAGCACAGTGCCGTCTGCTTGAAATCAATTCCACCCGAAGGGTCACTGGTTGCAGACAGACAGCTGAGGTCCTTTATTACACTACAGAAACTGCGGCTTCTTATTGGATTCCCGGCTGCTGGTTTCTGAAATCTATGGCCCAGGCCACCAGCAGGGCTGCTAACTGAAGAGCGGAGCAGGCTTCCCCTGAAAGTCAGGATGACAGGGTGAGACTGGGCACGTTGCCTCTGCTCCCCAAGCACCCTTCTGGAAAGCACGCTCCTCTCCACAAAAGGAAACTTGCAAGGCACAGCAGACAGAAGGCTGAAGGTCAGGAGACAGATTCCAAATGCTGAGAGGCTTTTCTAGGGAAGGTCTGTGTTCCACTGTGTCTCGGCACACAGGGACTATTCTAGGGAACGTCTGTGTTCTGCTGTGTCTCAGCCACAGGGGGCAAAGCTCCGGGAACAGAGCAGAGACTCACAGACTCAGCAAGAGCAGAAGACTTGAGGTCAGGGTGAGGGAAGGATGCTCCCTGGCTGGGAACTGGTCACTATTTGCTGAACACCTACAATGTTCCAGAAAGAGAGAGAAACATCTATTGGTGGCCTCCCGTCCACGCCCCAGCTGGGAATCGTATCCGCCACCTTTCGGTGTATACGGGATGCTCCAATCAGCTGGGCCACCCGGCCAGGGCCCATTGACCTTTTTATTGGAGAAGCTACAAATTCCTAATTCTAGAATGAAGACAGCCATGGCCACCTGGGGCAGCTCCTTCGTTTCGCAGTGGGATTCAGAGTGGACGGGTGACTGTGACAAGGTCACACGGCTCGGTGGTAGGTGGCTCTCATCCCTGCAGTGGGCTGATGGACTAGACAATACCTGAAGGACTAAACCCAGTGAGACACCCCCTTCGGGGCAGGTGAGTGACGGGTGCTGAGGAGAATGACTTCTGCCCGGCCCACCGGCCGGGAAAGCCCTTAGAGGCAGCCCGCCTACCCAGCCACATGCCGCAGCATCACGCGAGCACACTCTTCGCTGAGAATCAGGTACCTTACGTCACAAGGCCTGCAATTACAGGCACCTTCGAAAGACCCCTTCAAGACAAATGACAAGGGACTGAAATACCTTGTTATGAGTCACTTCTGAGTTTTTCAGAACAGAAAAAAGACACAAGGGATAGTGATTTTCAGCACAGTCGTCGTTTTCCATTACTGTGCCAGGAAAAATGGGCAATTCATTGCGTGCAATTCATCTCTGCTCTTTTGTACGCGTTTTGATGAGATTTCTTAAATTCCCTTGGTAAATAGCAGATATTATGGGCTCTTTATTAAAACTTGGGAGCAACTGAGCATAAAATGAAATACGACTCCTTTGCAACAAGCCCATTACCATTCATAGGAATATTTCGCCAACACAGGTTGCACTTGTCAGTTTTGCTGAGTTATAATTTTATACTTCACAGCTCTGATTTGAGATTTCAAAAAACAACAAGTTACCCATTAGGCAGAGAACATAATTCATAACAAGAAGCAACAAAGCCACTTTATATTAGCTGTTCTGCAGAGCCTGGGCCTCGGCCACTTCTGTACATACCCCAGGGAGTGTGTGAGTAGTTTACTATGTGCCTTGCCTTTTTTTGTTTGTTTTCATTTAAAATTTTCCTTAATACCTGAATTCTCATGGTAAAAATTAATACAGTGTAGATGTAGAACTAAACATTAAATAAATAAATATTAAATGAATACATTTCCACCCCATCCACTTGAAATACCACTCACCTCCTAAAAGATAACCACTATTATCCAGCCGGTGTGGCTCAGTGGTTGAGCGTCACCTGTGAACCAGGAGGAGGTCACAGTTCAATTCCTGGTCAGGGCATGTGCCCAGGTTTTGGGCTTGATCCTCAGTAGGGGGCATGCAGGAGGCAGGATAACTGATGTTTCTACCTCTCTCTCCCCCTCTCCTTTCCTTTCTCTAAAATCAACAAAAAAAATGTTTAAAAATTAAAAAAAAAAAGATAACCACTATTTGCAATTTGGTATATAACTTTCTAGATATTTTTCTATGCCTTCATATTTGCAACATAAACACATAAAGGTCTTTTTCATCTACATTTTTATACTTAAATTCACCTTTACATTTAATCACATGTCCTAGAGAGTTTTCTATGCTGTTATATATAGATGCACAATGTTTTTTTACTGCTACATAGTATTTTATAGAATGGAAGCGTCATAGTTTGACCTTCCCCTTATTGATGGACCTGCAGATGATTTCAAATGACTTTTTAGTACCGCCAGTAATGCTACAGTGAATATTCATGTCTGTGTGTATGTCTCCTTGTACTAATGCTTGTGTATTTCTGAGTATAACTCCATGAAATGGAATTACTGGGTACAGAGAACAGGCATGTTGGACTCAACAGATTCTGTCAAACTGTGTTCCTAAAAGGCTATATAAATTATGTTCTGTGTTCAATGCAGACAGGACCGGACTCAGAGAGCTTTGCAGGCAGACAGGCAGGATTCAGTTCAGCCTCCCTCACTTCCTGGGTGGCGACCTGGGCAGCCACTCCTGCTTTCTGTGCCTGTTTACCCACTGCAAACACGGGCCTGATGCACATCTTTAAAGGGCCTGGGAGAGGCCACAGCATGGTAAACTGAAGTGGAAGTTCCTGGTCTACAATGGGTATTCAACTTTCCCCCAAAGCAGTAATCTTGCTTTGAAAAAAACCTCCCTGGGGATCTTGTTTGCAATACAGGCTCTAAGGCGCCCCTCTAGAGGTGTGACTGGGCTGACCTGAATGGCACCCAGAAAGTCACATTTGAATGGCCTGCCAGGAGATTTGAGTGTAGTCAGTCTTTGGAGCCCACGATGACCATCACCTCCTCATTAGGTAAGTCCCAGTGCCTCTGGTGACCTCTTCCTGAACGGAACCCCACTTCGTATATTTAAATGGACGAATTCCAATCCAGATTCCTTGCTGTCTATCTGTCTGTCCTCTCCAGTAAGAGAGAGCAAATGAGTCAGGAACAGAGACGGTATCATTTGTTAACCAGGCCTTGGGACCCCATGGACTTCGAGATATATTTGTTTTGAGGCAGAAAATTTTACATCATAAGTTTATAATAATAAAAATGCTCTTGGAGAGAAATAGCCCTGTATTCAACTAGAAAGAAATGCCTTCTTTAATCAAACCTAAGATGCTAAGAAAGAAAAACATTCTCATTTATAAGCGTAATGTGTCTTCTACTGTAAGTAGTAATTCCAATTTCAGAGATGCTAAGTATGAAAAAACCTCAGCCTTAGAGCTGATGAAATATGGGGATTTGTATGAGCTATTTGACATGTGAGCAGGGAAAGACCAAGTCATAGGAAACTACCAAATGGTCGCCAAGCCTGTATCTTCTGATGGAAGATGTCCCAGGGCGGCTATGCGGTAGGCTGAGTCCCAGATGAGCCTGGGCATCAGGCTGGGAGCCGCAGAGCTGCTGTGCTTGCTGGGAGACAGAGAAGTGTGGGGTTCTGGAAGGAGCACCAGAAGGCGGAGGAGAAGTGAGGGTCCTGGGGACTACAGGAAGGCCCTTTAAACACACACACACGTGCAAGCGCACACATACTCACACATGTGCTCGCGCCGACATCCATGGTCCCTTTGGGATAATCCTGAGGCCTGGCTCAGTCATACTGTCAGCGAGTGGGCGCCCAGGGGATGCTGAGGTGTTGTTTCCACTCTGGCAGTAAGCAAAGACAGAGAAACCTCAGGATGGGGCAACAGGAATAAGAAAACAGCTGCCAACTGGTTGTCAGTGTCAGGTGTTAATTTAATTCGTAAGTAAGGGACCCCATCGGAAGAACCGGTGGCTTGTCTGACTTGGTTCGATGGACCTCAACCTGGGTATAGTGCAGGAGCCCTGAGTCCTCTTTGCTTCCAGGTCTTGGGCTCCTTCTGAAATCAGGGACATGCCCCTCCTGTAGCCACATCTAATGTTTATTCATTAAATTAACTATGAGATGGGAATGTCTGGACTCCAAGGGACCCAGGACATGCAGCGGGTTACCCTGCGTCCTCTGAGGCTTCCCCTCCCGACGTGTCCACACAACCATGCTGCCCTGACCCGACAGAAAGGGGCGTGTGGTCCTGGACACAGAGCTTGCTCACAACGGAGTATCTGCTGCAAAGAAGGGCACGCTGAGCTCTCCTATGACCCCAGCTCTTGGAGGAGAAATGATTAGCCCTGAAGGGCGAGGGTCAGGCACCAGTTGTCATGACATCTCTGTGCGTGGACATGTGACTGTAAAGTGTTGCAACTCCCAGTTGGCTGAGTGTCCCCAGTTTGAAACCCACACTGTCCAGGTAGAGAGGATGAGAGGACCAGGTCGGTAAGTACTAAGGCTGAGCGTGGTTCTCAGCGTTCACCCCAAAGGAGCCGCCCTGCCTTTGCAGAGTAAAGGGAATACGTCATAGTTCACACGGGGAGCAAAGCCTGTAAACAGCTGGCTCGGGTTTAACAAGCGGAAGACTTAGCTGAGTGTCTCTGCTCCTCGACATTCAGAAGTGACATCCGCACAGTAGAGCATATGTCACTCTGCTCAGCAGATTCTCTGTTTCTCTAACACAGGCAAGTGCCCCACGGAATCCGCTTCTGTGTTGTTTTCTGCAGCTGCAGTAGAGCTGCATCGCCAGCACCCCAGGGACCCCAGCCTGCTCCGCCCGCCCAGCAAGCAGCCTCTGCGGCAGGATGTGGGCCCGTGGGTGCTGCGCTCGTCTCTTCCCTGGGACGACGGGCAGGGTGAGAAGAGCACTCACAGGCTGTCATCACCAGGAGGTCTGTGCCTCTGGTTTTGGGGGACTTTACTGACATGTGATGGACATTCAAATCGCTACATGCATGTTAAGTGTGCAGGTCAGCAACACTGACAGAACACCTACACGTCACCACACAATCACAACACAGCATGTCAGCATCACCCCAGAAAGCTCCCTGTGACCTCCCTGCGGCAGACCCCCACAGTCCCCAACCCCAGGACACCGCTCATCTGTTTCCCTTGCTACAAAGTCCCTGTTTGACATCTGGGGACCCGTGGCCCAGGCATTCGCCTTGTGGCATAGTGTCTGCGAAGCCTGTGCCTTCCTCTCGCAGAGGACTGCTCCCCCGCAGCGGGGATGCACCATGGGTTGCCCCTTCGGGGTGATGGACACGTGGGTTCCTCCCAGTTTGGACAATGACAGGTAAAGCCGCATGAGCACCTGTGCCCACGTCTTTGTGGGAAGCCTGCCTGCATCTCTCCCAAGAGGGGAGCTGCTGGGTCATGTTGTAAGTGCAGGTCTCAGTTGACGAAAGTGGCCCCGCTCTCCTCCAGCCTGCCTGCTCTCCTCTGGGGTTCCAGCCTCACCCACCCTGGGGATTTTCACTCTTTTTAACACCTTCTGGTGGGTGTGAAGTTGTTTTCATGAAGACAAGCAGCAGGCAGCATGGTTGCATGTGCTTGTGGTCCCTCTGTCGCCTGCATTCCCGAGCCACCGTGTCTCAGGTGCGGCCTCCCTGCTGCGCTGCAGGAGCTGCTGACCTGTTCTGCCTGCGAGCACTTCCCTGGGGGCACTGTATGTGAATTTTCTCCCAACCTGCAACCTGCCTTTTTAAATTTCCAAGGCTTTTGTGGTTCTTTTGAAAAGCAGACCTTTTTCATTTTGATGAGCTCCAGTAGGTGAGGTTTTAAAAACTATTTTGTGTGAGAGCATAACGTGTCTAAGAAACCTTTTTCTATTCCAAGGTCACGAAGGCTTTCTCCTGTTTTCTTCTAGAATTTTTATAGTTTTCGCTCTTACCCTTGTCTGTGATCCACTTGGAAACACTTTGGTAGTTTCTTAGGAAGTTAACTGTACACTTTCCACACGGCCCAGCGATGCCAGGCCTGGGGATTTACTCGAGAATTACAAAGACACGCCACGGGGAACCTGAACGCGCGTGTTCGAGGCAGCGCGCCCCGCATGGTCAGCAGCGTAGGGAGCAGGTACCTGTAAGCGCAGCGCTGCAGCGTCCGACGCTCACCTGAGCGAGAGGCGGGGCACGGAAGGGGAACCCGCGTCGCTGCACCGCAGGTAAGGAGCCCGCAGCGGCCCAGGCTGGCCCCGCGCGGTGGGCGGGGCCGTGCCGGGCCGGGGGCGGGGCGGCGGCCGGCTCGGTGCTGCGGGAGGGCTCCCGCCTCAGGAGGCGTCCTGCGCCCGGAAACGTGCGGATTCTGTCGCGTTAAGTGACGTCTCAGCGACGCCGATTTACACGTGACGCGCGGAGCGTCTCCCAGCCGCGCGAGTCCCGCTCCTCAGAGCCGCCGGCGGGACAGCGCGCGCCGGGGCCGCGTGGGGCTGCGTGGGGCCCAGCCGGGCGCTCACAGTCCAAGGGCGGGGGACGCGGGGGCCCCGTGCAGGGGGACCCCTCCTCCGCCTTCTGTTCCCGGGGCCCTCGCAGGGCCGGGGTGCGCCCCGCGCGGGGGAGGCCGCCGCGTTCCTCAGTCCGCCCAGTCCGATGCCGGCCTTAGCCGCACCCCCGACACCCCGACACCCGGGCCTCAGCCGCACCCCCCGACATCCCAACACCCGGCCTCAGCCGCACACCCCGACACCCCGACACCCGGGCCTCAGCCGCACCCCCCGACACCCCGATACCCGGGCCTTAGCCGCACACCCCGACACCCCGACACCCGGGCCTCAGCCGCACCCCCCGACACCCCAACACCCGGCCTCAGCCGCACACCCCGACACCCCGACACCCGGGCCTCAGCCGCACCCCCCGACATCCCAACACCCGGCCTCAGCCGCACACCCCGACACCCCGACACCCGGGCCTCAGCCGCACCCCCCGACACCCCAACACCCGGCCTCAGCCGCACACCCCGACACCCCGACACCCGGGCCTCAGCCGCACCCCCCGACATCCCAACACCCGGCCTCAGCCGCACACCCCGACACCCCGACACCCGGGCCTCAGCCGCACCCCCCGACACCCCGATACCCGGGCCTTAGCCGCACCCCCCGACACCCCGACACCCGGGCCTCAGCCGCACCCCCCGACACCCCGACACCCGGCCTCAGCCGCACCCCCCGACATCCCAACACCCGGGCCTCAGCCGCACACCCCGACACCCCGACACCCGGCCTCGGCCGCACACCCCGACACCCAGGCCTCGGCCGCACACCCGACACCCCGACACCCGGGCGACAGCCGCACACCCTGACACCCCAACACCCGGCCTCAGCCGCACCCCCCGACACCCCGACACCCGGCCTCAGCCGCACCCCCGACACCCGGGCCTCAGCCGCGCCCCCCGACACCCCGACACCCCGACATCCGGCCTCAGCCGCACACCCCGACACCCCGACACCCGGGCCTCAGCCGCACACCCCGACACCCCGACACCCGGCCTCGGCCGCACACCCCGACACCCAGGCCTCGGCCGCACACCCGACACCCCGACACCCGGGCCGTGCTGACCCGCCGGCGCCCCACGCAGCCCGGCCGACCGCGGGTGACGCCCCGTCTCGGGGACACTGCCGCGCGTTCCCCCGTCAGCCCCCAGCTCCAAGGCCCGAGCCCACGCGCTCGCCACTCAGCCCCCAGCGCCCGCCGAGCCCGGAGGCCGCGGACGGACGCTCAGAGGAGGGAGGGGAGCCTCGGGCCCCGGGAGACGGCGTCAGCGCGGGGACAGCCGCCCTGCGTGCTCGGGCGGCGGCGCTGGGGCGGGCGAGGCGGCCAGTGGCCGCGAGAGGAGAGCCGGCCCGCCGCGGGTCCTGTTGGGGGCGGGGGGGGGGAGCGATGAGTCCTGTTGGGGGCGGGAGGCCCGGGACGATTTCCCCGCGTTTGCGGGACACGGTGCCCTGCCCGAGGCGCCCCGCCCGCCCGCCACAGGCCGCCCGCGGGGGTGGAGGGTCTGCGGCGAGCGGCTCTGAAGGCGCCCGGGGGCCGCGGAACGGCAGGAACACGCGGGGCCGAGCGGCAGGAACACGCGCGTCCGGCCCGGCGCACGCGAGTGAAGGCGGTGGGTCCTGCCCCGCCCCGCCGAGGGAACGGGCTCTCCCGCGGACGCCTCTCCCCGCGAAGCCGCCCCGCCTGGGCCTGCTCATCCCGGGCCCGTGTGGGCGGGGAGGTGCCGCGGGCGGGGCTGCGGCGGGCGGGTGCGGCCAGGCCTGGGCGTGGGCTCGCGTGGCCGGCGGCGGACGGCGGCCCCTCGTGCCCCGGGGCGCCCTGGAAGGTCGCCATGACCGCTCCCCGCCGCCGCGACCTGCGAGTGACCCGCCGCCCTCCAGCCCTCCAGCCCTCCGGCCCCGGCCCCGCGGCCCCTCCGCCCGCTCCGGGCGCGCGTGTTCCTGCCGCTCAGCCCCGCGTGTTCCTGCCGCTCCGCGGTCCCCGGGCGCCTTCAGAGCCGCTCGCCGCAGACCCTCCACCCCCGCGGGCGGCCTGTGGCGGGCGGGCGGGGCGCCTCGGGCAGGGCACCGTGTCCCGCAAACGCGGGGAAATCGTCCCGGGCCTCCCGCCCCCAACAGGACTCATCTCCCCCCCTCCCGCCCCCAACCGGTCTCATCCCGGCCCCCTGCCCCCAACAGGACTCATCTCCCCCCCCCCCGCCCCCCCGCCCCCAACAGGTCTCCCAGCGGAGCAGCAGACTCTGCAGGGGACCGGCTGGCGCAGGCTAGCGTGTGGGGCCGCACGGGAGGGGTGCGGGGGGGGGGGCCCGACCGCGGATTCCCGTCTTCAGGTCGGCAGCGCGGACTCACCAGGACCCTGCTCCGCCAGCGCCTCCACCCGCACGCAGCGCACACAACCCCCACGCCCCCCACACACACCCACCCCACACACCCCACACACACCCCACACATCCCCCCACACACACCCCCCACCCCCCCACTCCACACACACCCCACACACCCCCCACACACCCCCACACCCCCACCCCCCCCACCCCCCCCACCCCCCACACACCCCCCCACACACCCCACACCCCCACCCCACACACCCCCCACACCCCCCACCCCCCACACCCCCCCCCACACACCCCACACCCCCCCACACACACCCCACACACCCCCCACACACCCCCACACCCCCACCCCACACACCCCCCACACCCCCCACCCCCCACACACCCCCCCACACACCCCACACCCCCCCACACACACCCCACCCCCCCCCACACCCCCCACCCCCCACACACACCCCCACACACACCCCACACACCCCCCACACACCCCCACACCCCCACACCCCACACACCCCACACACCCCCCCACACACCCCCCCCACCCCCCCACACACCCCACACCCCCCACACACACCCCACACACACCACACCACACACACACCACACACCACATACACTTGCCACACACACGCCACACGCCACACGCCACACGCCCCACACAGACCACACACACTCGCCACATGCCACACACACGCCACACACCACACCACACACCCCCCACACACACTACACACCACACACATACACCCAATACACACACCACACACACATCACACACCACACACACACCCAACACACCACACTCACCACACACACCCCAAATGCACACACGTCACACACCACAGACACACATACACCACACACACAGCAAACACACATACCACACACACCAAAGACACAGCATACACAAACACACACACCACACACCACAAATACACACACACACATTCCCACACACACATGTACCACACACCCCTCCCTGTTCCGTTTCCCGGAGCGAGTGCAGCAAGTACAGAAGGTTTCTGAGAAGCGGTGCCAGCCTCGGGCCAGTGAGGAGAGGTGCGGACACTGCGAGGTGCGGGCGCTGCTGTCACACTGGCAGCCTCCGCAGCCGCCGCTGCTCAGGGAGACCGTCGGGCCCCTCCAGACTCCGGGCCCAGCGCGTGACTGTGCTCTGACCAAAGGCTTAGGAAATGAACCCATCAGACCACAGCGACACCAGAGCCCGGATCCGCCCCCAGGCCGGCTCCATGGTCCACTCGCCTGCACAGCTGCCCCTCTGATGGGGTCACCGCGACTCCCCACCGAAGCCAGACCCCAAAGGAAGTGACCCTCCAGGACCTGCTTCCGCCTCCCGCAGGGCAGCGGTGGTTCGTGAGGACCTCCTCGTGGGCACTGCGCCCCTGGGCTGGGGACCTGCACGGCCGCTCTCTGCCCCTTTGCTCCCAGGCGTTCGGCCGGGCCAGGAAAGCCCGCTGCCGCTCTGAACCCTGGCAAGTAAGAGCCGCCAGCCTCTCCTCGGGCAGCCGGGACCCGATCGCCGGGAAGCCGACCTGGCCTCTGGTCCTGCACTCGGACTGAGTCTGGGTGCCCCTGTCGCTGACCTCTGAAGACAGAGGCAGCCTGGACGCTGCAAAATTGATTAGCGAGCTTTCTGGAGCTTGTTAGTGGCTACCTGCCTTGTGCCTTGAGCAAGACACCTCTCTGACCAGATGCCGTTCTTCCTCGAAACCGGAGGCCAGGGGACCCTGCAGTCGGCTCCCGCCTTTGCAACATCCCCTGAAAGCGCCCAGGTCGAGCCCCCATAAACCACCGCTTGTGGGGCTGGTGAGCGAGTTCTTTATGACTCTGCTTCCAGCTCTTAGGAGAGAGCACATTTTCCTGAACTTAAATCTTCCAAATTGGAGCTGCCACCTTTAAAGGGTGAGCTGACCCAATGTCCCTGCTGATGGAGGAACCTAAATGCAGAGGAAAAGTTAACACCTTCCTTCCCCGCCACTGAGGGGGCAGGGCACGTGGTCAGACACATGGGCCTAAGTTAAATTGCCGAGGTAGTCTGAGTTTATTTTTATGAACAGAAAAATTGCAGAGTCCCTTCTACCTCCCCCCTCTCCTAGGGCTCTACCCATCCATCAACGGCTAGTGCCCCAGGCCCTCCAGGTGACCCGACCTTGCCCCGCAGCAGACGAGGTTGGAAGCACTGGTCCAGAAGCCTGTGTGCCTGCAGGAGCTTCAGCTCCAGAGAGGGCAGAGAGCAGTGCCCACTCCAGGACAGATGGCACAGCCACCTCCACCTGCACCTCGCTGCACGCTCTGCTTTGGGGGAACACCTGACGCTGAGTCTGAAAGTGGCTTGAAGCGGGGTGCACAGAGCATGACCAGACTGTGGCAGATAAGCAGAGAGGGCTTCCTGGAGGAAGTGAGCTCTCAATTTAATTTCAGAGGAGAGAAATGTGGGTTGGCAACTCACAAAAGCCCTTTGGGGTTGTAGGGTTTCAACTCCCAAGACTTAGTGGGGAAGTGTGAGAAGGAAGTGCGCAGGGATCAAGGTTTCTCACCTGAGATAGTGCCCAGGGCTGCCCGAGTGCAACCCTTCCTTAGAGATGAACTTACTAGATGCTTCTGCCTTCCTAACGAAATTTAGCTTTCTAGTCTTATTACCCGTAATGCGGAAAAAAATGCTTCAATCTCTTTTTTTCTGGAGGTAAAAGCAATGATATTAAATGCTCCAATTTAAGCATTTCTAGTCCCACTCTGGCCACTAACAAAGACACATCTGCGACATCACGCGAGGCTCATCTGGGGCCTTGCTGGGGGATGGAGAGCGCGCAGACTGCCCCACGCAATAAGGATAATGCTGGACACAAATTCAATTTTTGTGAATCAAACCTTGCTCTCCCCTGGATTCCCATAATTGTTTAAGCATCACAGTTTCTAAGGAGCTGGGCCTTGGCAGGAGGTCCCCGCACACTCTACGTGTCCTCACTGCCAGGTGGCTGGCGGCCCACATGGAACAGTGTGCAAAGGGAGCAAGCACCTCGGCCAAGAGCAGCAGGGAGGGGCGCTGGGCAGACAGGAGAACTTTTAGGCACAAATAGGTTATCACTGAATTTAACGATGACCACAAGGGGCTGAGTGCACACAACAGTCCTATGCGGTAGGTATGTCACGACTCCCATTTTTGTAACTGGAAACCTAAGGCTGAGGGGTAAGCCAGTGGCAGGGTCACCGCTGCTGGGCACGTACCTGTTGTGGCTTCACACCACTTCCACAGCTAAGCACTAAAGGACTTTGTTTATCTCCAATTTCACACTCATGAATCCATTCACCGAATATTTCCTGAACAACTGTGAAACACCAGGTACCAGATGTCACTGTACCTTTGACTAGCCTTCCTTAGGTGCCTCTGTGTTAGGTGCCTTATCTCCTTTAATTCTCACAATAATCTCACTCTTACCCCCGCTTTCCAGACCGGGACACAGAGGCAGACAGGGGTAGTTCACAGGCAGAGGCACATAGCAGGCAGCGGAGGAGCTGGGACCTACACCAGCCACCCGGATCCACGGCTACCTGCTCTGCCTTAACCCCAAACTCCCTCCCACGGGGAGAAATTAAAGTTCAAACCTGCGTCCCCTGATCCTGAACCCTGTGTTTTTCCTACATACACTTAGATCTGTTTACATGAAGGCACAGCTGTGGCTGTGTTCGCCACCGCTCAGGACACATTGAAGTGGTAGCCACGGCTCCCCGCTGAAGCCTCTGCCAGTCGGGGCCCATCACAGGTGAGCATTCTGGCCCCGTGTTCTTTATGCCCCTTAGATCCCACCCACCCAGAGGCGCTGGATAGAAATGAAAACAACGGGGCAGGTAAGAAAAGAGAGACAAGGTGCTTCCCCGATCTCAGGCCCTGGGCACTGCCACTGCCTCGGACAAGCCTGGCTCCCACGGGTGTCTAGCTGCCTCTGTGGCTCTGGCTTTGGTGGGAGCTCTGCACACATTCCTTTCAAATCCAACACCCATGCAACGAACCCCGAGTGAGCACCCTTTCAAATGCTGATGTGAGGTGAACAAATTAAAGGAGATGAAAAAATTCATCTGAACGTAATTATTTGTAATGATTCATGAAGTGGTGTTTGAGGGAACCAGTTCTCTAAGAGGAGCGCGACCCATCACAGTTGTCGAGAGGCACAGGGGTTTTCTGCATATTAAATGCACAAAGAGCCATCTGCCCCCGGATGACAATGATTGAAATTGACAGACAAGTCCATTACGTATAATCTTCAACTTGAGACTTTCGGGAACAGCTTGCAAGAAGAGGGGATGCTAAAGATTTATTATGCTTATGAACTATTTTTGTACAATTATTCAAAACAGACTGAGAGTAAATTATTTCATAAAATGTACTTGAAATGAGTGTGTACATTTAGGCGTTTAAAGTGTATGCATTTATTAGAGAGCTCTTAACATTCTGTTATTTTATTGGGCATGTGGTTTGTATTTTACAATGTCAGTTATGTATTTCTTTGTTTAGGGATATTTTTCAAGCATTTCTGTAGGAAATGGAAAACAAAATATGGCTGCTAATTTGGCAAAATTATAGCTGGAGGACCATTAAACTCGGGGGGGGGTGCTCTGCTCATTTCATAAACAGTGCGATGTCTAACAGTGGAGGCGGCTGGTGTGTGTTAAATATGGATGGGAAATGGGACAGGCGCTAATATCTTTATATATTATTACAATGCCTTAATATCACGCTTTCGGAAACTTTGAGCCACACTCTTGCACCATAACGCAAGCTAACCTTCATTCCCCGCCACATCTGTTCTCCTGGTGATCTTTCTATCCCTTGTTTCTCTGGGCAGAATCTGACTCTTCTCATTCCCTCCTTCACTCCATCTCTCTGATCTTGCAGGACTGGAGGGTGTTGGAGCCTGTGTCCCTTCCTCTGAAGAGCCGGCCTGAGACGCATGGATCTGACACACACAGAGTTATGCTCCTGAGCCTGATCCATGGGCCTTCTGAGGGCATGTCCCCTTCCTGGGGAGACCAGGGCCAAAGACAGAGGGGGGCTGCCTGCTAATTCTGCTCTTATGGCCAAGAAATATTTCATATTTCAGGGTCTCTTGTTTCCTCTCCAAACCCTACACTGTCAAGGAAAGGAGGGCAGCTCTCAGGAGCTACCTTTCAACAAACCTTTCGGAGCTTACCACTAGCTATAAAATACATTCTCCTAGAATCAAACATCCCTCAACCAAGAGAGAGTAGGAGGAAAAGTGAATTAGGCATTGCTGTAGCCCCAGGGACTGCAGTGATGAATGAGCCAGATTATTAACAATTTCTTGTTTAATACTTAACAAACCAAGGCTCTCCCCTTGACAAGCCACTCTCTGGGTCCAGACATGGTCCAGGCAGGACGGGAGGCCTCTTTCCCCACTGCAGAATCGGATTTTTATTGCTCTCGCCGTGGTGCTAGAAACTGTCATACACTCTACATTTACTCTCTTCTCTCACTGTCCCGGACGCCCAGATTCTGCCTGTCCTTCCCTTTGCCCTCGAGTTCAGTACGGTCCCAGTCCCTGGAACATGCAGAGCCTCTCCCACAGAGCTAGCTCCTCTCCCCTCTATCTCATGTTCCTCTCCCCTCCTTCTCAAGGTGACTTCAGACAAGGAAAGAACAGGGGCTTGTGACCAACCAAATCAGAAAGTTGGAGCAGTGAAGACTCTGTAGGGATTAGCTGGGAAAACCGAGGCCCAGGGAAGACGGGACTGAGCCAGGGTCACGCGGTCAGCATGCAGCACACCTGGGCAGGTGAGCCAGGTGGGGCAGGGATGCGTGAGCTCCGGGATCGGGCTCCCAGGGAGCCCCGCCTGGTTCCACCGCCTGGGGCCGGAGCTTCCTCTGGGAGCCTCTTTTCCACCTATAAATCGGGGGTAAGAACTGAGATCTACCTGCTGTGGGAACTCCGTGGGTGATGCAGGCAGAGCCCGAGCGGCGTCAGTGACGCCCACCCGTCAGGAGAGGCCACGGTCCCCTGAGTAAGCGCAATTTTTCTTTCCACCAGCGGGGGCTCTGGGCGCCCCTGGAAGTTTCCTTCCCGGCTGCATCAGGATTCCTGCCGGAGCAGCAGCCTGCCCTTCCTCCTGCCGCAAGTATTCTCGGAGACGTTAAATAGTATTCTGTTGCCCTTGGCGTCTTGACAAATAAGCGGGAAAAGGGAAAGGTCAAGGAAGAAAGGGAGGGAAGGCGAGCTCAGCGGGAGAAAAGGCAGCCCGAGGAAGCAGGCAGGGGCCTTTTTGGATAGAACGGAATCATCGGGCCCAGCTCCTCGAGTTACATTTGGGGAAACTGAGGCACGGGGGGGGGGACGGGTCTCCGTGCTGGCAGAGGTAGGATGGGCCCCAGGATCCAGCCTTCCGATCCGCCCAGAATGCTTCTCTTCCGCACCACCCTCCCGCCCCTGCCTTGCCGAGACCATTACATTTGAAATCTCAGCTCCCATAGCCACTCCTCTGTCAGGTCTGCCCCGACCTCGCCCCCTCCACTCCATCCAGGCCCCTCTGCTCAGCCCCTGCCGGAGCTTCTCCCCACCTCCCCGTCTCCCCCAGGCAGGAACACAGAGCCGATGCTTCTGGAGACAGCAAAGAAACACCTCCCCTCAGCTCCCTACAGAGCAACAGCCAGGCAGCTTCCCTGGCACCTCTGAGCGGCCGGTCGTGCAGGGTTCGTGGAAGGAAGCGGTTCCTCGTGTGCCCCTCCTGCGGAGGAGCCAGGGTGGCTCCCCTGCAGCCTCCCCCCCCTCGAGACAGAGCACCTGCCAATAAGCTACTCCCGTCAGTTGTTGGAGGGCTTTATTTGTTTCTAACACTTGCTCTTGTAGCCCAGGACATACTTTATGTGGAACAAATTGATTCAAACATAAAAGGAGGGTTCTCTGTCTGCTGGGCTCTGGAGTAGAGTTCCTGGGATGTAAAGCGATCCAAGCGGCTTAACTAAGTCCAAAAAGTCCATCTCTGACCCTCTAACTTCAGCCGTAAAGTCTGAGCTCGCCCTGAGAACGGTGGAGGAAGAGAGCCGGGGGGGGGCAGCGTTTGTTTTCTGTGCCCAGTGGTATCAGGCACACGCGCCAGGCGGTAGATCAGGAGATGTGCACAGAGGGGCTGACAGGGGCTAGGTGGCATCACCGTGACAAGGGTTCTCAGCACTATTCCAAATTTCACACGTCCTTGGAGGGTTCTGAGTCAGCGTGGGCCATGACCAAACCGACTTTTTAAATGGTGTGTCTCATTTAATCCTCAAAACGACCTTAAGAGAGGAGGAGCATTAACCTCCCTTTGTAGATGTAGAAACGGGCGGCTGGGAGATTAAATATCTTGCACGAGTTGGTGGTGCTTGTACATGGTGGGTCTGCAGTTCCGACTCGGGACCTGTGACACCGCACACCCCACACCACTCAGGGCTCGACCCGTGTCTGCCCGGTTCTGAAGCACCCAGGGCTGGGCCTGTGTCTCATGGCTCTGGAGCACCATCGTCATGGCAGGTGGGGAGTTTCCAAATGAATGTGTAGGACTCCAGCTCTGCCCCATTCCTGGGACTCCTGGGCAACTGAGTCAAGGAGATAGAGATGGAGATAAAAGGATTTTTATAACCAAAAAAGAGAATGGAAAACACTAAGCTGTTCTGATCTGTACCCTCTTTTGGGGAACACCCTTCCATGGAGAACCAGGGTTTTTCCCCATTGCTTCCGTTTTCCCCTCAGATATTTAAGATTCTGTCTTGTACATAAACAGCTCTGTGGGTACACACACATCGACGTTGAAACGAACCGGCCACCTGCTGTTCGGTCCAAGGGTCTACTGGAAACAACAGCCATTTGAATTTGGCTGAGCTTTGAGCTTACTCCTAATGGCTCTTCACACAGGGGGATGTCAAGAGGAGTGAGCTGTGATGGGGTGGTGGGCGCCGTCTCCTTCCACACCCACATCACCCACCATGCACAGGCTCCTGGGTCCATCCTTTCCCCAGGCTGGAAAGAGAAAAGACCATTTTCAGGTGAGGACCCATTAGGTACCCACCGCTGACTCAGGACCCCTCCCTGACCACCCCCGAAGTCCTTCCTGTCGTACAGGCTGCTAAGGAGCTGTGGGTCGCAGGGTGAGGTCCCGGTGGCGCTGGAGGGCGGTGAGCTCAGCCGGCCGCCTGCTCTCAGGGACCAGGCCACACAGTCAGTGGGGAAGGGACCAAAGTCTGCCACCCTGGAGCTGCTTTTTGGGATATTGATGTTAAGCTGCTTATTAAGAAATAAAAGACTTATAAAGAACCTTTGACCCCCCCCCCCTTTCCTGCTCAGGAGATTCAGACAGAGACGCCTGCTTCAGGAAGGAGACCTCAGGGTGAGGACCTGCTTCAGGAAGGAGACCTCAGGGTGAGGACCTGCTTCAGGAAGGAGACCTCAGGGTGCTGCCTGAGCCTGCCAAGTGTGTTCCCTCCTCAACTACCTGTCAGTCACCCACTGTCACTTCTGAAATCTAATATCCACACCACCCCCACCCCCACCCCGGCTCCTTTTCTCCTTTGTCCAAATTGTCATATATACCCCATGTTGCCTCACTGTCTTTGGGATTTTCATGGACTTATCATGGCTGTGTATCCTCCATGTGCATGCACTAAACGTTGGCTTTCTCCTGGTAATCTGTCTGTTAATTTGGATATTAGCTCAGCCGGAAGAACTTAGGAGGTGTGAGGGACAGTTTTAATATTGTGTTTCGCCACCACACTGGGAACGCGGGAAGGCACTGAAGGAAACAAGCCGGGAGTTCTGGGAGCTTCGGGAGGGGTGGAGGCTCAGGGGTTCTGTGATGACGGGCAGGAGACCCATTGAGAGACGAGGCTGGGCGGGCCCTAGAAGATGAAGAAGAGGCAGGAGCAGCGGTCAAGTCCCAGAGCTTTCTCAGCTCCGAAAAGGGCAAAGGGCAAAACCAAGGGACCCCAGAGTATGCCTGGGGTGCGGAGGAGGGAGGCAGGGGCTTTTAGGGTGTTCTTTGTCCCCAGCCCTCACCACGTGTTGACCGCAGCCTCTAGATGAGACAGCAGAACGCACACGGGTGCAGGAGACCCTGAAGGCCCCCCGGGGAGTCTAGACACTGTGGTTCCACAGTCCTGCAGGAGAACGGGGAGGATTTGCAGAGAAAACCATTAACAGCCCCTTCCCGGGGAGAGGGCCTCCAGGTGGGGCTCTTGGAACCAGCAACCGTGAACAGTCTTTCCGTCCCGGGCTCCTGGATGAAATGAGAAGCAGCCATCAGCACAGCAGGCAGCCCTCTTCCTCCCTCCCCGTAATAACACTGTCACCGGAGGAGGAAAATTACCCTGACGTCTCTATGTCTCCAAATTGCACTTTGGAGGCAGGCTGCGTAAGGCAAACAGACCCCGAACGAAAACCTCTGGCTACACTTCCGAGCCAAGGACTCATAAATAACCCTGAACGATGCATCTGGCTGTGGCTTTGCTCTGTGGCTCCTGCTTCTGCCCTGGGAGGACCACGAATCCCGGGCGGACAGCTGGGCAGAGAAGCTGTGTCTGCCAGTGGGCGAGACCCTGCAAGGTAACCCCAGCGGTGCTTTCCGGCGAGTCGCCTGGAGGCAGGGACTCCCAGGCAGGAAGGAATCGGCAAGCCCACGGGTGCACAGATGAGACGCCCTGCTGGAGAGGGCTCCAGGAACCACAGGACCAAAGACGGCAAACAGGATTTCAGTGGCGACTGAAAATGCTCATTAGGAGAGACTCTGAAAACCCAACAAAAAGGTGTGAAACTTTCAGTCTGTGTTTTTCTCTCTCACTCAAAAACACTCCATTTGCCAAAGCGCTTTTGCAATTATTAGTAAATTGGTCTGCGAGGGTCTCCAGGGGAATGTGAAATTGATAGAGGAAGCCATCAGACAGGCGTGAGCAGAGGAGGAACGACGGGTGCAGGAGGTCACCAGGGTGGCCAGCCCGGTACCTAGCAGTGAGCAAAACTGGGAAAACAAAGTATTGTAGGGTGGGCCCTCTCCCCCTGGGTGCCCTTTCCTCCCCTGGCATGTCACTAGTCATACAGTTAGACCCCCTTAGAGGAGGAACAAGGGGGCGGGAAAACTGCCTCATAGACCCCCATACAAGCCCTTGCAGAACACTCCCTGAAGCATTAACCCTCAGGACAATTAGGTTCTGACCCCCATCAAAGAATCTTAGGGACAAAGCCTCAGGTCTGTTAACCACAGAAACAGAGTTTGGGTCAAACTACAGATAACATCTAGACCCCAGCTGTGTTTCAGCTCCTGGCCCAGAAAAGCAGCAAAACCAAAGTGACCCCAGAATATGGGTGTCATTAGGACCAGAGGCCATGACTAATGACCTCACACCCTAGTGAAGACCAATCAGTAGGGACCACAACCCTGAAAGCACCCGCCTGGAAAGCTGATGAATATTCTATTGAGATCCTCCCCAGAGAACTCAGATAAAAGCCCTTAAGCAGAAGAACCCAGTGTGGCTCTCTCTCCTCTTGAGCACACCCACACCTTACCCCCTTCTTTCCACAGCAAGGCGTGCTCTCTCTCTCCCCCTCTCTCCCCCTCTCTCCATCTTTCCTCCTCTCTCTCCCTCTCACTCTCCCTCTCTCCCCCTCTCTCTCTCCTCTCTTCCCCCCCTCTCCCTCTCTCCCCCTCTCTCTCTCCCTCTCTCCCCCTCTCTCTCTCCCTCTCTCCCCCTTTCTCTCCCCTCTCTTCTCCCTCTCCCCTCTCTCCCTCTCTCCCCTCTCTCTCCCCTCTCTTCCCCCTCTCCCCTCTCTCCCTCTCTCTCCCCCTCTCTCCCCTCTCTCTCCCTCTCTCTTGTCACCCCCCTACACCTTCCCCCAGGCGTGTCCCTTTGCTTTCTCTCTCCTAAGCTCCAAGGGCCCTTCTTTTGCCTCTGAAACTTCTTTCCTGAGCCCACACAGCCCAGCTGGCTCACTTCTTCTACCCCTGTGAGTTTCTAAGTAAACTTTTGCCTGTATTTGAGTTCCTTGGCTCTGAATTCTTTCCTTAGCCAAACTCAAGGACTGAGGTCTAACATCTGGTGCTGTTTGCCGTTAACAAAATGACAAGAAAAAGAATCAATATCTCATCGCTGGCTCGGGGTAGGCATTCGTGTGAAAAACAAGATTGGAAGCACCAATAGGGATGCAAAGGTGTCAGTCTCCCAGATGAAAAACGGTTCAGCAAAAGGTACCAAATGCCAAGCCAGAGACGAGTAAAGAGCTAATGCAAGAAAATCCAACAGAAGGCAGCTCTACATGTTGAAGCTTTGTTTAAAATTTGATTTTGTCAGGGATAAGAATTACGTCAAAAAGATTATCTGGAATGAATTGACTCAAGCTTAGGCAATGGCTGCAAAAAAATGTGATGTGAATTATAAAGAAAACATTCGTTGTGTGACTAAGAAAGAAAACAGATGAACGACTCTGGAAACAGTTTACAGGTTTTAGTACGTTAGAGAGAAAGAGAGACAACAGCCCCAAATGGAGTCGCTGGTGCCGAGCCCACGCCAGCAAACCCTGGCCTGGCGCTCCGGCCCGACGGCAGCTCTAGCCTCTGCAGGAGCGTGACCTCCGGCCTGCCGGTTGGAGTCGGTCTGCTCTGGGGAGTCGTCTGCCCACAGAGCCCACACTTCCCAGCAAGGTGAGCTTGCCGAAACCATCGAAACCATCACTCATCGTCAGGGACCCCCCTTCTGCTCCCTCCCCCTCTGCCTATGAAGGCCTCCCGTTCGGTCCGTCTTCCCAGAGCTCCTTTCTGGTTGCTGGATGGGATGCTGCCCGATTCGTGAATCAGTGAGTGAACTAGGTCTGCAGAGCTGCTCGCTGGACTTGGTTTTTGAAAAGCACAAAACCTATGGCCCGGAAGAGACACAGCGAGGGAGTGAGGACTGCTGCTTGGGAGCCAGTCCTTGTTAGTGTTTATCAGGTGTTAACTCTGTACCAGGTACTGGGGGGGGTGGGTATGCATGCACATGTGTGTGCCTATGTGTGTGTGCGTGTGTGTACGTGTGCGTGCATGTGTGTGCGTGTGTACGTGTGCACAGTGTGAACAAGTGCTTTTTTGTGAACATCCAACAAACCCTATGAAGCAAGAAGATTATTATCTTCATTTTGTCGATGAGGAAACTGGCATAGAGAAGTTAATTATCCAAGGTCACCCAGCAGATCGGAGCTGAGATGCCAGTATGAGCCCCAGAGCTGTGGCTGTTTAATTCTACTTTTCATAATTTTCTAACCATTTGGCTGCCAAGAAAGAGAATTTTGAGGGACTAGCTGATGCGCCCACAAGAGCAAGAAAGAAAAAGCAGGGTAGCTTTACCCAGCAAACTGGTGTGTTTTTTTCTTTTTTGGGGAAGAGAACAAAGTGCCAACGGGAAGAGCAAAGACAGACCTTGTCCGGGTCCGGCCATCACCCAGGCTTCAAGCTTCTGGCTGGGACTTCAAAGGGAACCCAGGGCTTTCTGTAAATGCAGTTATATTTAGTTAAATAAATAAGTAAATAAAACTGGGGAGCATGTGCGAGAAGTACTGCTTTTTCATGTTTTTCTCAAGCTCCTTCAGAAAAAAGAAATTCAACCAAGTAATCATTTATAGTAGTTAAAGAAATTTACAGAACCCAAGCCAAGAAGCCCAAACATTCTCTCCCTTTCCCAGGTAGTCTGGCTCCTTTTGCATTCCTGCCTCTTGGAACAACACACCATCCCCCTCGTTAGTCTGTGTCTCTTTCAGCAAAGCTGCACAACCGTCTCTCAGAAAATTACCAGTCTCCTGAAACAGTTCCCTCCAGCCCTGCAAAGGCTGGGAGTCAGGTCCTCCAAGGAGAAAATGGAGAAGCTGCTTCTTTTCAGCCTGTGGCCTCATTCCACCAGTATCTTCTTTCCCTACCAAATAAATATATCAGTAAAAAAATCTCATCTCAAATAACAACTGAACTGTTTCCTCATTTTATTTTAGCAAGAAGGTCTGGAGTGATTGTTGATAGTTCAAGCCAACGGCTTCCACCAGGAGATGCCAACCGTCCTATTTTCTGTGCACTCAGCAGCCACACTGCTTACCGGCGGCTCTTTTGTTAGCCAGACCCGCTGGCAGTGGCTGAGGGCATGAAGACAATTAATTGTGTTGGCGGCTGCTGGCCCTGAATCCTGTGAGCCAGCAGGGAGGGCTGCAAGCTGGGCTGTGAGGACAGGGTCTGGGCCGGGGAAAGAGAGTTAGGTGGCTCCCTGGGGAGGCGCTGCCCGGGTGGCCCAGGGAGCAGGGAGAAGGCGGGCCCGCCGGGTGAGAGGCTGGGCTGTGGCTTCCCCTCCAGCCGGCCGCTCAGGGTCTCCCCTGAGAGGTCAGGGCGCACACTCCCCTCAGAGCCTCTCTCTGTTTCTTAGCTACTCGGAAAAGCTCTCCTTTGCTCCCTCCTCCCCTTCTTCTCCCTTTCCAGCTCCTCTGTCCCTGTCTCCCGCTGGCCACCTTCCTTTTGTCACTGATGTTTTATGGCCACACTCCCCTTGGCTGGCGCTCTCCTGGGGAACAGACGGACAAGCTTTTGTTCTTTCAGCCGCTTTTGTTTCCAAGAGACACAATACCTACGTTGTGTCATGTTCTCCTGTGTGTGACTAATGATCACAGGACAGTGACGAGCGGTATATCGGCATTCTCGGAAAGCTTAAATGAGCACTGCTTTTAATGTAACAATTATATCGACATCAGTTTTTTGCTGCTAAAACAAAACATGTGAAAGCAAGTTAAGTGGCTTAAATTATAGATGTTCATTGTGCAAGATCCTTAGGAAGCAGAGACTAGGAATCCTCGGTCCAAAATGCTGCACTACCCTAGGCCTTCTAAGAACGAGAGAGTACCTGGGCCGGAGGAAATAACAGCGGTCAGCAAGGCCAGCAGTCTGTGCCTGCTCCCACTTCAGGTCCCCACTTTCTGTGCTGATTCCCTCTCTTCACATTTTTAAAAAATATGTTTTCATTGATTTTAGGGAGAGAGGAAGGGAGAGGGAGAGAGAACGAAAATCAATGTGAGAGAGAAACATTGATGGGCTGCCTCTCGCGTGCCCCCCACTGGGGTCAAACCCACAACCTGGGCATGTGTTCTGACCAGGAATCGAACCCACAACCTTTCGGTGCGTGGGAGGACACTCAACCAACTGAGCCACACCCGCCAGGGCCTCTCTTGACATTTTTGATATAGCGATTAATATTAGTCATAAGATAAAAGGATTTTAAGACTATAGATCTTGCCACAATGAGCTGTTTAATAAACTTTTCTTGGGGAATGAATGAATGGGTAGACAGATGGGTGGTGGATGGAAATATGAATGGATGGATGGTGGGTGGCTGGCGGCTGGATGGTGGATTGAAAGATGAATGGGTAGATGGATGGATGGTGGGTATAAGCAGACTAATAGCCAAATTGGATCATCTGAGGGACAGTAGGTTTGTTCATCTCCAATTAAATGAGTGCCCGCTCTATGCGTGCAGACAGGTAGCAGATGTTTTGAGGCAAAGAGGTAGAAGATATGGTCCAAGCCCTAAAAAAAGCTTCAGTTTAATCAGAAATAAGACAATTGGCAATTAAACATAAATTATGTGACACAGATTGCTCACAGGAAACTCAGTCGGCAAAAAAAAAGAAAAAAATCCAAGTGAGGGATCACATTCAGGGAAGGCCTGTGGAAGAGGCCTGATCAGCAGGAGCTGAAAGGAGGGGCCTTCCTAGGGAGTGACGCATGAAAGTGGTCCCCCAGGCCCTTTCTCTTTCACTGGCAGGTTTCTGATGCTCAAAGGCCTTCCGCAAGAGGATCTATGATGTTGCCTTTTCCTTAGCTGTGCTCTCAGCCCCCAGCACGGTGGTCTGCACAAATTAGGATCTCAGTATGGAGCGAATGAACGAGTCGAACAAATACTGAAGTCATTCCCAGAGTCCCTCCCAGGACTATGGTCTCGCGTTGAGATTTTGGCTTTATGCTCAGCTACACCCATTGTGGATGGCATTGGATTAGGCATTTCCAGCATAAAGCAGCTCGGTAGCAAGTTTACAATATGAATTGTGAACAGTTGACTAAATGAAACTTGTAGTTTGGCAACAATAGAGACAAGCCAGTTTCTGTACATTGTCCCTAGAGGAACCCTTTCCTGTTCAAAACAAAAGGCCAAAGGGGAGCAGAGTTATGCTTTGACACGATCATTAAATAACTCCACTCCCAGCTTTTTAGGAAAAAATCAAATCTAATACTACTCTGCCCAGGGATTGTTCGTCAAGAGGACAGCAGAACCTCTCGGCTGGCTCTGCTGCACCCAGCACCGCGCCCAGTAATCAGCAGAGTCGCCCATCAGCAGTTTGGAGACTGCAGGTGACGCCTCCCTGCCCCAAACAGGAAGCTGGGCGGGGAGTGGCTGTGGCTGAAGCTCCTGGGCAGTAAGTGACAAGAGCGTTTGCGAACGACTTCAAGTCTTCTTAGGTAGCTGACCCCTGGACTCCCTAAAGTCCATCTGTTCTTTCAGAGGTGCCCTCGGGCACTTCTAGTTCCAGGGCTGGAGGGAAAGGTGGGAAATCAGTGAAAACAGAAGCCGTCCCTCACTTTTCTTGTCCCTCTGCCCTGCTCAAATGTCACCAGCAGGGAGGCTTTCCCAGGTCATCCTGTCCAAGCGAACATCCCCATTACCCTGGCCACCTTTACTCTCTGCCTCCTTCCACAACACTTATTACCATAGGACATCAACGCTTGTTTTTTTGCTGTGGGTCACCTCCCACGAGAACAGGTGGGGGGAGAGCCTCACTTGTCCACGGTGATCGACGCTGGGCCTCTGTGTGGGGCTGGAGCAATGCTGGGCACGGGGCAGGCATGTCTATCTAGGGAAACAGGGAATCGCCGATCGGGGTTTGCTTTGAATATTTAAACTCTTTAAAGAGCTAAACCAGAAGCAAGTGCTCCGGTGAGGCCCCCAGTCAGCTGCCCCTGAACACCCCGTGTGTGTGAGTGCCGTGTCCGCCCTCACGCTCATGAACTCATCCGGCCCTACGCCAAGGCTGGGCAGTGAGCGCCGTCATCAGCCATCACGGGTGAGCAGACTGAGGCAGCCTCCCCGGAGTGCGGGGTGCCTGGAGGGCGGGGTTCCCCGGGGGTGATGGCCTCGGCGGCGTCTGTGGATGGTCGTGAACCGCCTGGGCTGAGCTCTGACGAGACGCTGCCACGTGAAGTACTCCCACGTGCGGGCCGCTCCTCTGAGCGCCTGGCGATGGGGACTCACCGATCCCCCCGCAGCCCCGTGGAGGAGATCCCGACAGGACCCCATTTCCCAGACAGGAGCACAAGCCCGAGACGAAACGACTCATTCGAGATCACACATTTGAACTGAACGTCAGGGTCTGGTTCCGGGGTCTTGTGGAAATGCCACTGAAACAAACATTCCGGAAGCCCAAAGAAGAGGGGCTCAGGACTGGGTCAGTGCCAGCGTGGTAGACCCACAGCTGGGTCTCAGCAGTGCTGCACCGCAGTGGGTCACACAGGGTCCCAAACAAGAGCAGTACTTTCCCTGAATAAGCTGATGCAGTGTTTACAGAAAACTGCCCATTGAAAACCACTGAAGGTGGACCCTGTTGCCACAGAGGTTTTATACCCAACAATCACTAGCCAAGTGAGAAACTCATGCGCTGGGGAGCTAAAACTCCCGAGGGGGACAGAAAAAGCATCCCTAAAACCAAAAAGGACATCGAAGATAATCATTCTGCTAAATAAGGCACACACTCACACACTCACACACACACACACACTCACACGCACACACATGCACACATACTCACGCACACACTCACACACACACTCATACGCACACACATGCACACATACTCGCACACACACACACACACAGCTGCCCAGTCACTTGCATTTCACTGAAGATTTTTTTTGTTGTTAGAAAAGGGTTTTTTTTTACTTGCATCTAAGCGACTTTCTTCCATTTGAACTGCCTCAGAAAGAGTGAGTCAAAAAGAGATGTCACTGGGAATGGAATTTCATAATATTTAAGGAGAAGTGAAGTTAAATATTATTTGATGCCTCAGTTCCTGGCTGATCACACGCATGTTCCTGGCAGGGAGCTCACTTAGCTTCAGGACGCATGGTCAGTGGGTTGAGGTCACACACGCGTGTGCGCGCGCACACACACACACACACACACACGGTGGGGTAGTCTGAGTTTTCTAGGAGCACCCAGAGTGCAGCTCAGAGATGCTAGCTCGGATCTTGTCTGTGCTCTTGTTACTTTTCTTCAGACTACTAGCATCCTAATAATTTAAATATTAATATTTATGACTTGTTGAGCATTTCACTGAGCCCAGAACTCTGGATTAATGCTCACAACAGCCATGAGAGAGATGAAGGAATTAGGTCTCAGAAAGATGCCCAGGACTGACCCAGCCCCACAGCTGGTAAGAGGTGCGGCTGAGACGTGCTCGAGGGAGACATCACTGCAGAGCACATGGTGTCAGCTGTTCCGCGGGACTGTTAAAAGCCCTTTAGGGGTAGCTTTAGCTGGGTTCAAATCCCATCCCTGAACCTTATAACAAATGCCCCTGGGCTGTTCTGAGACCAGGCAAGCACGCGATCCCAGCTTGCCTGGCTTGGGTGTGGTTCTTACTCAATGCTGAGCATGGCCCTCGGAGCGCATCCATGGGCCACCGCCATGGTCACGGTGCTGTCCTTCAGAAGCCTTCCCGGGCAAGCCTGCTGCTCACCATGTGCTGGGAACAACTGACGTCACAGGTCAGAGAAGCCAGACCACTAGGTTCAAATCCCAGTGCCATCACCAGCAGGGTCATCTGCTTCCAACCACAAGATGACGACGGTGGAACCTACACTTCTGAGGGAGGGCGGCTGGGCGGGTTCAAGGAGATGCTGCTGCTGAGTGTCAGCACAGTGCCCGGCACGTGGGCACACAAGCAACGACAGCTGTTGTTTTCGTTGTGTGTAGTCCTCCTACACTTATCTGATCACCTAAAACTCCCTGTGCAGCTACAGTCCACAGTCTAACGAAGGTGGACATGTCACCAAACGCTTTGTTCTGCCAGAAAGCAGATGCTAAGAACCCTCTGAATACGGACTTTCTGTATTAAAGCTCCCCAGAGAGGAGCTTCTCCACTCTGTGAGGACACTGCCCCCAGCTTCCCTGTGCCCTGCTCCCCCAAACCGGGTGCTTCCTGGCACAGGCCCTCTGGAGAAGGAAGGCCTGGCTTTGCTTTTGAGGCAAGGTGCCCATCGTGGGTTCCTCAGAAGAACCCCAGCTCTTCCAGGTGACTGGGAACACTGCTGAGTTGACAGATGCTCTGAATCAGGCCACATTTCAGGGGTCACGGCGGGGCATCCATTTTAGAGTTCTGACAAAAGGCTACCCCATTCGGGGGATCCAACCCTTTCAAAGGAGCTAAGAAAATAAACACACCCGCCCGCTTGAAGCCTCTGCCTCCTCTGAACTCTCCCTTTCAGAATCTCCCGCTGATGAGGGCGAGTGCAATTTTCCCCATCAGCGGATCTGAACAGACAATCACATTACAGCAAATGAGACAGGGCGAGGCCAGTGATGGAAGCCACGGCGTGTGCATCTAATGTGCAAACAAACCCTCGGATGAAATGAACCTCGAGAAGCAGTCAACAATTATCACTGCGTGTGCGCATCCGATCGGGACAGTCTGCATAAGCACACCTCCACCACCTCCACAAAGTCACCTGCTGGCGTTGGGAGTCTGGAGAGAGGGAGAATTCAGCCAATTTTCAAAACATTTTGGGCACATAAAGGAAAATTCCAGACCCCGCAGGAAGGGGAAGGGCAAGGGCAAGGGCTCCCAGGTGCCAGGCAGAGAATGCCCTGGCCGCTGAGACAGCTCCATTTACAGGCATTCCCAGGCTCGGCCCCAGTGAGTCCAGTGAGTCCGCACAACAAACCTGTGCTCTGGACAGGAGCAAATCCCTTATCTCCACAGTGGAGATACGCCCGAGACCCACTTCCCAATGAGTCTCGGTTTCTTCCAAAGTCTTTGTCCAGGAGAAGAGCCTGAGCCCAGCCAGAGTCACCCGCAGGCCCGATGCCGCTCTGCCCCCGGCACTGAGCAGGAAAAGGACCTGGAGCGAGGCAAGGGGCTTAGAAAGCAGCAGAAATGTCTCAGCCTCGCTGAGGTTTACGATTTTGCAAGTGGCCTTTGAGCCAGCCGAGCGGGGGAAGCAAAAGGTCAGGCTCACAGAATGAACTCAGCGTTGAGCCTTTGTGTGCCAGAGAAAGGGAAAGAAATGATATTCAGGGAGACACGGGAGGGCGGGAGGGAGCGAGGCGTGCTGCACATGCAGAGAAAGGAAAGAAATGATATTCGGGAAGAGTGTCAGGGGGCCACGGGAGGCAGGGCCGAGTGAAGCGAGAGGCACACAGGGAAAGGCAGCAGCCTCTCTTCCAAACCTGCCCGGCACTGGCATCAAAGAGAACAGGACCCAGCCTGATGAGCCCCGGAAAGGAAGCCGGTGGCCCGTGGGGCTCTTTGGCAGGCTTCTCGCGCGTGGCGGTCAAGGTCTGATGAGGCCTGGGGTGCCATCCCGTGTTGGGATGCCCTGGAGTCACGAAGCTGGGCATGCTCTCCAGAGCCCGGGTGGGATCGCTGGCCCTCTGGGAGCACAGAGGGTGGGACCTAATCTCGGGGTGACCCGAGAAGGAAGCTTGATAACGAAGAGGACCGGGAGGGGCCAGGAAGGGTTGGCCGAGGGGGGCGAGAGCGGGCGGGGGTCCCTGGTGAAGTCAGCAAATGCGCTGAGGCGAGAAGGCAGCAGGCAGGAGCACCGCAGGCCCTTCAGTGCTTCTCTGGGGAATGCCGTCTGCTCCATGGCTTCCTCCCTCCTCTGCCCCAACTCCTCCCTAATCTCATCTCCGCCAGATGCCTCTCTAGCTCCGGCCTGCGCTCCGGTTGTCATCTCCCTGGGGCTCGTGAGGCCATGCACCCTGCGTTGCGTTTTTAGTGCCCTCCGACTAGCTCTGGCTGTGCTCCCGAGCTCACTAACACCCCCTGCCTCGCCCCTGCCAGGTGCCCAACCAGAAGGCTTCCTCTCACCTTAGAGTCTTTTCTCTCTCACCCAGCTCACACCCAACAGGTGAGGAGCTCCTGTCTAACCCACCTCTTTATCTCCCAAGTCTGTTCCCCACTTTCCGCACCTCTTCCCACTGCAAACAGCCAGTGTGCTTGGGCGCTTTTACCTTGCTCCTGATTTTAGTGGGGTCCTCTGATAATTCACCGCTGAGCAGGATGCATGTCAGAGGTTCCTCGTGGCCGCACTCCATCCTATTGAGGAATTTTCCTTCCATTTCTTCGAGGTTACTGGGGTTTTTATAAAAAAAGACATGGGAGCTGATTTTATAAACTGTTTTTTTTTCCCCTGAATTGATTGAAATGATCACACAGTGTTTCTCCTTTACCAGTTACTGATGCAGAGGTCCGGAGGCTCCACAGACCACGGAGGGTGGGTTCCGGTACCATTCTTGCTGTGATTTCTCCCAGCCAACACCTCCAACTAGACTTTCTGCATCTGTGTTCATGACCAATACTGACTTAGGTCTTTCATCTTTGCAATGTTACATGACAAACTTTGTAATACTGTGACAAACTCATACCATAAATTAGAACCCCTTACGTCCTTTCCTGTGGTCCTGAAAGTATACGTAGCATACACTGGGTAATGGGCATTGTGGTACGTACACTGGATCACGGGATCTTCATTCCTTAATAGGTTAGCAGACCTCACTTATTACATTAACTGGAAATAGAGTACTTTTAGGGTTGCCTCTGATTGCCTTTCCAGTTTCTTGCATGATTATTTGTCTTTTCTGGTATTTTTTAACCTCGAGTGAATTTGATTTTGTTAATCTAATATAGTTTATTTTCTATTTCATTAATAGAAATTGCTTTTCGTCTATCTGAGCCCCTTTCTCTTCGGTTGGTGTTAATTTTCCCGGCTTCCTGTGTTGAAGAGGAGCTCATTCACTTTCACTGCTTCCCGGCTCCGGTGCCTGCCCTCCCAGCTGTGCCCCCGGGGGGTCATGTGGGCCCTCTCCCAGGGGTTTTGATTGGAGGGCTTTTATTGCTGTCCATTGAAGGTGGCCTGTAGCATCCGTTTGGCTGTTTTATATGACAAGCTATTTCTCCCTGATTTCAGTGAGTTTGGGTCATTTCCCTCTTTCACATATGCAACAGACAAACCATTTTAAGTTTCCTATTGTGATTTTATAATTGAGAGTTTTTAGTCTAATTGGAAGGATTAAGATCAGATCTCCTAAGGACACATGACCTGTCTCCGTTTGTGTAGGCCTCCTTTACGTCCAGCAGTGACCTGTAGTGTTTCTTTTACGTAGGTCCTATGCAAATGATTAGGCTTGATTTTGCTACTGTGGAGGGGACCCTTCCGCCTTTATGTTTTCTCATTGGTTATTAATGATATGTAGGATAACTAACCATTTTTGTAATATTTTATTTGACTTTATTACTCAAGAAAATTAATAGTTCTTTGGCTTATTCTTTTGAATTTTCTAGGTAGGCAATCGAATGATCTGCAAACTATTGCACAAAATAAGTGCTCAATAAACATGCACTGAATGACTATTTGTTGAATTTCTGAGCATCTCTTCCAGGAAGTGCAGACAGTCCTGTGAATTTAGATGCCCCTCAAGAATGGCTTCTCAGAATACACTCAAAATTTTCTCTACAAATCTTTGTACCTCTGTGATTTATTTCACCACATTACATAAGCTATACTCTGGTCTTAAATAATTCAGAAGAATCAGAATGTAGAGAATTCACATATTAGGTCCTCCATGGTGAATACTCTCTTATTTCTGAAAGACCTTGCCACCAACTCTGAGCACCAAGTTTGGGAGCAGGCCTACCCGCCCGCACCGTGAGCAGACGCCCTGGGGACGCCCCGCCACCTCGTAGACAGGCTTTCGGGCTCTGCCTGCCCTTCGCACGCGGACTGTGCGGAGAGGGAGCCGAGAAAAGAAACCCTGGGACTTGCCCTGGTGGCAACGCCAACCCAGGAGCACTTGAAAGATTGGAAAATGTGCACTGTCCTCCAAGAACAAACCTGCTCTTCCTATATTGATTTAAGCTTCCAAACGTAAAAACAAACAGCAGTGAAGGTTAGGGAGGAGGAAGGAGGCGGGAAAACGAGCCCTTTGAAAAAATCCCTCTAGAGAGCCAGCTGCAGCCTGTTACTTTGAACCCCAGTACCTCTACCAGGCCGTGTTTGGAGACTCGTGGGCTGCCTCTTGGGAGCCCTGCTGTGCTGGTTCTTTCTGAGTGTTAGGGATAAAACCCACAGCTCTAAGTTCAGCAGAAACATGTCCGTTTCCCTTCGTGCGCCCGCTTTCATGGGCAGCCACCTCGGGCTTAGAAAAGAAGGGAAGCCACGAGAATTTTAACAAAGGGCTGCTCAGTGGCAAGGAAAACCCTTATTTAAGTCTCTTACAAGCTGAAGGATGAACAGGAGACAATGAAATGCAGCCCAAATTCATCTTAGAAAATTGTTTCTCTTGGAGACAGGCTGGATTTCTGCTGCTGCTTGGTGACGTCAACATCTGCACCCAGAGTCCGAGCCTGAGAGCAGCCCAGAGCCTCAGGCTCTAAACAGAAAGGCACTGGAGGGAGGAGACTCACAAACTAGAAGGAAGGACAGTCAGCACCTCCGCCGTTCCCTTACATACAAAGGTTGCTTAGTAGGAATTCAGACTTGACCTTGAACACAGAGTCTCACCAATAGGCCCCACGGGACGGGACTCGCTGAACTCGGCCGCACGGCTCCACCTGAGTCCTCTGAACTAGCCTCTGTTGGCACAGCTCTCGCTCACCTTCTCCCACCGGTCGCTGAGGTCTGCTGAGATGTCACTTCCTCTGAGAATTCTCCCTGAGCCTCCCAGGCCCCCGAGACCACTTCTACTGTAGCTCTGGTCACATGGGTTCTGATTGTCCCATAGCCGTCTGTGGCTTCCCCCGTGAAGCCACGTCAGCTGGTGCCGGATACACTCCCCTGACAGTGCCTGGTGCACGCTGAAAACTCAGTAACTACTTGCTGAATGGATGCCCGGGGCGGAGGCCAGCACAGAATTCCGGGGGCAGCAAGCCACCCTCTGGCCCTTGGGCTGCATTGATGTCTGAAGTGAAAGCATTCTCAAGGTTAAATATGTTCTTGGAGTCGCATTTAAGTGGCCAGTATCCCAAACACTAAATCACTTACTTCAAGAAGGAAGGGTTTTTTTTCTTCCTCAGCAAACATTTCCTAAAGAGAAGTGGATGAGGCGACTGTGGGAGAAAACAGAACATGACTGCGGAGCCACAGAGATGCCCAAACACTGCCAAGGATGTCCCACGCGTGCCCACTCCAGGAAACAGCTATAAATATTTTCCTCGGTTAAGCTACTAAGACAAAATTATCTTGAAAACACTTTCTAAACGTTAAGTCACACAGTTTCCTAATAATGTGTTGCCGTTTTAGTCTCCTTTGCAACCCAGCTGGACGTGAAGGGAGTTCTCCATCGTATGACCACCCTGGAAACCACCAGCCTTCCTCACCTCTCATGAGAAAGGTCAAAACGGCTGAGCCTTAGAGTCTGGTTAAAACAAGCTTTACCCTTAAGTGAGGTATATAAGTTTGCTAGGGCTGCCGTAACAAAGGGCTACAGGCTGGGCGGCTTTCGCACCAGAAATTTATTCTCTCGCAGTTTTGGAGGCCGAAAGTCTAGGATCAGGGAGTCGGCAGGGTGGGTTCCACCTGAGGCCTCTCTCCTGGGAGCATCGGTGACATCTTTTCCCTTTGTTGTCTTTTGCATCCTTGGTTAAATTTACTCCTAGGTATTTTATTTTTTTGATAAAATGAAAATGGAATTGTTTTCTTTCTTGCTTTTTAAAAATATGTTTTTATTGATTTCAGAGAGAGGAAGGGAGAGAGAGAGAGAGAGAGAGACTTCAATGAGGAGTTATTGATCAGCACGCCCCCTGCTGGGGATCCAGCCCAAAACCCAGGCATGTGCCCTGATCGGGAATCGAACTCTGACCTCCCAGTTCATAGGTCGATGCTCAACCACTGAGCCATGCCAGCCGGGCTGGAGTTGTTTTTTCTTAGTTTCCCTTTCTGATAGTCCATTATTGGTGCTGTATCCTGCTTTCCACAGTGGCTGCAGCAGTCTGCATTCCCACCAACAGTGCCCAAGCATTTCCCTTTCTCCACACCCTCTGCAGCAAGTGTTGTTTGTTGATTTATTGATGGTGGCCACGCTGACAGGTGTGAGGTGTTGTCTCATTGTGGTTTTAAGTCCTATCTCTCTGATGATTAGTGATGTTGAGCACCTTTTCATATGTCTGTTGGCCATCTGTATGTCCTCTTTGGAAAAGTGTCTATTCGGGTCCTTTGCCCATTTTTTTATTGGATTGTTTGTGTTTAGTGTTGAGTTTTATAAGTTCTTTATAAATTTTGGATATTGACCTCTTACTAGATGTATCATTGGCGAATATGTTCTCTTATTCAGTGGGTTGTCTTTTCATTTTGTTGATGGTTTCCTGTGCTGTGCAAATACTTTCTAGTTTGATGCAGTCCCATTTGTTTTCCCTTCCTTTTGTTTCCCTTGCCTAAGGAGATACATCAGAAAAAATATTGCTGCAAGAAATGTCTGAGATTTTACTGCCTATGTTTTCTTCTAGGATTTTTATGGTTTCTATTCTAACATTTAAATCTTTAATCCATTTTGAGTTTATTCTTGTATATGGTTATAAGAAGGTGGTCTAGTTTCATTTTTTTGCATGCATCTGTTCAATTTTCCATCACCAATTATTGAATAGACTGTCTTTACCCCATTGTATGTTCTTGCCTCCTTTGGCAAATATTAATTGACCATAAAGCCCTGGGTTTATTTCTGGGCTCTCTATTCTGTTCCATCTATCTAAATGTCTGTTTTTATGCCAGTGCCACGCAGTTTTGATTACTGTGGCCTGTAGTACAGTTTGATATCAGGTAGCAAGATTCCTCCAACTTTGTTCTTCTTTCTCAAAATTGCCATGGCTATTAGGGGTCTTTTGTGGTTCCATATAAATTTTTGGAGTATCTGTTTTAGTTCTGTGAAATACTCTATTGGTATCTTGATAGGAATTGCATTGAATCTATAGATGGCTTTGGGTAGTTGGACATTTTAATTGTTAATTCCTCCTGTCCATGGACATGGTATATGCTCCCACTTATCTGTATCTTCTTCAGTTTCGTTCTTCTGTGTCTTGTAATTTTCCAAGTGCAGGTCTTTCACATCCTTGGTTAAGTTTATTCCTAGGTATTTTTTGTTTGTTTGTTATGCAATTGTAAATGGGATTGTTTTCTTAGTTTCCCTTTCTGACAGTTCCTTATTAGTGTATAAAAATGCAATAGATTTCTGGGTATTTATTTTGTATCCTGCTACTTGACTGAATTCATTGATCAGTTCTCGTAGTTTTTTGGTGGGATCTTTATGCTTCTCTATATACAGCATCATGTCATCTGCAAATAGTAAGTTTTACTTCCTCCTTTCTAATTGGATGCCTTTCATTTGATTTTTCTGTGTTTTAAAATTTCCCCTCCCCATTGAAGTAAGAATAAGGTGACTATAGACTTTCCTGGATTTCTATTTTGGGTTCCCCCTCCTTTCCATTTTTTGAGATCCAGAGACTGAGGACAGGGTAAAGCTGTCAGGAAATGGGTGAGGGGTGGACTCATGACTTAGACTCCTGTTATTAGAGCATCACTTTCATCCAGGATTCATGTGAGAGTGAGAGGCTGATCCTTTCTAAGGCAGAGAAAGCAGGACGAAGGGTGGCTTTTGGAGGCTGCAGATCACAGCTGCCGTGTCTTTGATGAAATACGCTGCTGACTGCTTTTAGGAGATAAAGTGTTTAATAAGATAGGCTAAACATGCCATCCCTCTGCACAAGACGTGAACACTTTTCTGAGCAGATGGAAAGCAGGCTGTCAGGAACATCCTTTACCTTCATTTGACATGGCAGGAAGACTTCAAAAAAGCTTCCGAGATGCTGGGGACATGGCCCTGAAGAGGGTGTCTCTGGTTATTCCTTGTGCCCTGTCTCCTTTGCCCCTTACATGTTCACAATACCCTGATACTCTTTGGGAGGATCCCTGATGTTCCTGCTACTGAGACACTGCCACAGTTCCTGTCTCTTCCAATTTTTTTTGTTTGTTGGGTTTTTTTGTTTTTTTGTTTTTTTCAGAATTACCTAGAAATCCATGAACTATTTATATCTCCCACTTAGGCTTCTCTTTCACACTCCACTCATCTAGCCAAAAGCTATTTGACACCTTGCCTTACAGACTGAGCAGACACCCCAAGCTCCCGTCCAAGCCCCGCTCCAGCCACAGCCTTCCTCATCTCAGTGGTTGGCTAGTTCACTCCACCAGCACCTGAGCCAGATCAGGTATTTCCTTTTCTCCTTTGATGATTCTGGTGACACATAACTTGCCCCAATAACCTGATTCCCCTGAAGAGTTTGATGACAACAAAAATGTTCTACAACCACAGCCCGACGACTCTGGCGTAGAACTGTCAAGATCAGCCTGAGAAAAGGCGCCAGGCCAAGTCCTCCTGGAGAGGGAAAGGGTTTGCACGCCATCCTGGTTCTCTGCCTGTATTGTCCCCCAACCCACACCCAATTCCTCTCTTGCGGCCGACTGTACACCGGGCCTGAGCAAGCCGGTGAAACAGCACTGGAGGCAGAGGGATGACAGCTGTGCCCTCGTGGCTGACCTGGAGCCACAGCTTATGAAACCCCGCATGCTGACCAGGGATCAGGGCAGCTAGAAACAGACGTGGGTCCCTGTCCACCCCGGTTAGTTCTCTCGGGACGACACAAGATACCAGGGCACCGGTTGGCAGACACATGTTTTGTAGCATGATCATAGCTCTTCTGTGTGGACAAAAAGGGGCCACATGCTAAACCTGACAAGCTCAGGGGAAGCCGGAATGGCAGCCTCGCGCACTCAGAGACCTAAAGTAACCATGATGATGGTCTGAAATTAAAACTTTTTAAAATTAAAAGCAGCTTCTAGTGCGTAGCAGACTGTCCTGAGGCAGTCTTTTTCCCTAACAAGGTTAATCTTCACCTTAACTAAGCCTGTCGGTTGTCTTTTGCATCTGAGATACCTGATTAACAGCCTTTGCAACACAAAGTAATTTTCCCTTTTTCCGGGTCCTCAAAGCACAGAGCAGAGACCACAAACCCGTCATTATCATTGTTATCATGTTAATTGTTGACTGTTGACTATCAGGCACCCACCCAAGTGAAAGAAGTGTGTGTCCATCATTTTACTTTTTATCCAACCCCAGAGGTTCCCCCCACACTTGGCTTTCTCCCGCCTCCCTAATCTATCACCCATGGATTTCATGTAACCCACTTGTATCTCCTCTATTGACTGTAATCTATAAAGTAGGGCCCAAAACTGCCATTCTCCGGAGTTTTATATCCATCCATTGAGATTCTGCTTCCCAGCAATTGTCATCAGTTTGGCTCAGATTCACAAAAATTTTTCACAGATTAGAATGTTTTTTTATGTTAATATCTGTCACTTCCAGTTTTGACATGAGTCTTGTAAAAGAGAGACCCTTCCTCTGCCCAAGGTCTTGGAATCAGGAATCTATAAAAACGATTTCACCTCAAGCTCACACAAACACACCGTTTCCACAGCCTCAAACTGCCTGCTCTGAGCAGGGAGGCCGGCTAACCCTCCACACGAGCGCATCGGACCCCTCTGAAAACCGCTGTGATCCATCCATAAACCCTCAGCTGCACACATGCGGACCTGTGGCCGACACAGAAATCACTCGTCCAATTCCCCACCAAGCCCACTCACTTAGAAATCACCCACTGTCTTCCTCAGGTCCCTTTCTCACGTAGACAGGTTTCTATCGGTCAGGACTCGCGAGGGCCATGACCAAACCCAGCTGAGACTGGCTGAAGCGGAAGGGAGAGGGAGTGGAGCCGGTGACTGAGGCTCTGTGGTCGTCCAGCTTCAGGGAGAGCTGAGATCACGCATCCAGCGTTTACTGCCCTCCCCTGGTTTCTGCGTTAGGCTCTGTATTCTCCCAGGTGGGCTGTCCCCACCGCACAGGATGAGTCCCAGCCACTCCAGCTCCAAGACCACATGGAGCCAGGCCAGTCTTCCCGGAGAGAGGGTTTCTCTGCCAACATTTCTAGCAAGTATCCCCGCAAAGCATGACCACAGCTTTGATCACTCCTGTGAGGGTCACACACTTACCACCACGTAATGTTCTCACATGATCTCCAGTCCAGTAGCTTTTATTGTCTGTTCTGTGCCTAACCTTTCACTACACCATCTCTTTTTAGACGATGAAGCAGAATCAAAGGGGTTAAATGACTTGCCCCAGTTCACATACGAAAATGAAGAAGCCAACACTGGGCCCGTTGTTCTGTTCTCCTTACTGGAGCCCCAGGAGTCCCGATGCTCTTGAGCACATGAACTTGCCCACAGAATGGGCCTCCTTTCCACAAATTTTATTAGGCACCTACTGTGCGCCAGGCACGGAGCTAAGAGACCAGTGAGGACGGGAAGGTCATGAGGGCATTTCAGCCCTCCAGGCCCCGGCTTCCTTCAGCCCCACACGGGCCCCTGCTGGGGAGTGACCTGGTGCTTCTACGATGGGACGCAGTGCTCCTGGGGAGTTACAGCCTGGGGGAGAGGGATCTGGGCAGGGGGACTGGAGAGAATGAGCACAACCTCCAACACAGTGGGATGACAACCCTGGATCCGGGACCAGGGAGGAACTGCCATTTCAACAAGGGCCTTATAGCACAGCGCACCCCACAGGGCTGGGAGTGGTCAGAGGAGAGCAGAGGGACGTGGGCCCGGGGGAGGGCAGGCAAGACTGTATAAATGGGCTAGAGGAGCTGCATTCCTTCTGAGGGCCCTGGGACACGGTTTCAGTGTGGCAGGTGAGGGAAGGGGAGAAATGAGGGGGTTCCATGCCATAACTCCCCAACTGGTCCTTTGTCCCTCAACTCAGCAGGCAGAGCAATCCGGTTATGATGGCAGCTGGCAGCCGGAGCATATCATGGCCCTCCCAGGACCCTCCAAGGGCTCCCCCTCACCTGTGTCCTCACCAGGCAACGGAGGCACTGGGAGGATAAGTGGTGAGTGGCCCAGCTGGGATCTGAACACAGGTTGTCCAGCTCAAGTCTAAACCCCTGCAGGGCCTTGGGCAGCGTGCACGCAGGCGCAGGAGAAGGTGGGGTTGATGCTGGGCACAGAAGCACACCTGACTTTAGGGCGTAGCACAGGAGTTCATCTGCTCATGTTGGGGGATAGGGGGACTGAATACAACAGACAGGGGACTCAGGGGTTGCCCAGAGCCCTCCCACCCTCGGGTCTCACTCGGGACTGTCAGGACCCATGAGGGGGCCCTGCTGGGTTAGTAACAGGAAGGAGCTGGGGCCTCTGACACAGCCACCTGGGAGAGTCACAAACATTTCAAATGAGCCAACCCCTCCTCTCCCACCAAAGGGAGGCGGTTGAGATCTGAAAAACAGGGCTATTAACTCACCAGGCCCCCGCGTTGCCATGGATACTGCCAGCCAGCCCGCTGCCTCTTCCGTCCTGGGTCCTGGTCCGGAATGGGCCTGGCTCTTCAGCTCTGACTCACGCTGGCCAACGAGGACTTTCTCCTCCTTGGCTTCCCCAAAGCTGGTCCTGAAAGTACGTGAAACCGGACAACAATGGGTCCGGGCTGCCTGTCAATCAAGCAGAGACAGGGTTGAATCGTATATGAGCATTTATTCCAATATTTCCCACAGTATGGGAGAGCAGTAATGGTCATCCCCGAAAATCTGCTCTGCTGCCCCCTATAAGCCAGCTGCTTATATTGGGTAGAAGGACAAAGATTACACGGGAAAGTAGGAATTACAGGCCCAGGGAAGTAGGCAAGGTGGGCTGGGGGTTGCAAAGTGCTCTCAAGGGGCTCACAAAGAGCAGGCACCTCTGGGACTCCAGGTGGGCGCCTCCGTGGGCCCTCCTGGGCCAGGTTACAGGCAATGTGTGCTGGGGGTTGCAATGGGTAGGTGCCTCCGGGACTCCATTGTTTGGGGAACAAAGTCTTAATCTTCCCAATGATAATAGGCAAGTTCTCAGAAAAGGAGACTGGACCGAATTCCAAGAGTAATTCCCATGTCCCAGGACTACGACTCCAGCCAGGCTAGAAAGTACTTTTTCTAATTCAAACAGAATAGTCACAGCTAACGGAACATGGTTACTATTTCTTATAACTATAGCTAACAATCAAGAGAGCATGATCGGTATCTCTGGCCCTAACTTTTGGAGCGCCTGGGGTCTCTGAACCTGGGGCGTGGGGGGCTCCTCTGTCCCGCTTCGGCTTTGTCATCACTGCTCCTTCCACACCCTGCAGAGCCACCTGCGCTCAACGACGTGAGCTGTGGATGTGCTCTTACAAAGTCCCCATCTATGTGTCTGCACTTCAGCCGGGGACTAAACACCTTGGAGGTCGGAAGGGCGGGGTCAGGAATAAAGGAATGAGACCCAGCGCCTGTGTGTGCCCATTACGAGCATGGTGACCCTGAGGCTGTACTAACATTGCAGGTGTCAGCGGGAAAGTGAAGCCTAAACCTCGGCACACAGGGAAACCCCACGTCCCTCCAGGGCAGGGCAGCGGCTGGCCTGTGTCCTTGACACCTCACACTGCTGTCCCTGTCACTAGCATTCTCAGTACACATCTGTCAGACCTGCAGATTGGACACTGCTTTTACTTTCTGAACATTTCTTTTCTCATTGGAGCTTCATAATCACACGAAGTCAACTGTGCAATTATCCAACCCCAGCCCAGATGAGGAATGTAAATGATAACCACTTAAAAGCACACGGGGCAGCTTAGGTGGAATGAAATGCATCTGTCCTAAGTGGGCTGACAGATGGACAGAGGGATGAGAGGACAGACGTGAACAAGCAAACCCAGCAGCGTGCCGGTGGTGCAGCCTGGGTGAGGCAAGTCTCAGAGGCCATCTTCCTCCCGCGTCTGTGTCATCTGCTCGTTTCCTAGGCCTCTCGATGCTCAGCTAGGATGCCCCTGAGACCAAGCTTCGCAGCTGCTCAGAACAGAGCCCACGGGTATCGGGCTGGGGCTCGCTCCTGCGCTGCTAACATCGCAGGGCTGGCTAAAGGTCCCCAAGGCTCATCGCCTGGTCAGGTTCGTGTCTACTGCAGGTCAGCTAGGGCTCTGCTCAGGGGACACTGTCATCTTTGTTGTTTCCTCTCAGGGCCCATGACCAGAGCCACTGTACCTGCCTGAGAGAAAGCCAAGAACCTGAAAGAACGAAGCTCTTAGGTGTCTTCCCATTTCACCAGCTAAAGCAAGTCACGCAGTCACCTGGCAAGGGAGGGGACACGGGCGAGCTGAAGGGTGACGGTCCTGTGCCGCTTCGTCCTTTCTCTCTCTTTAGACTGTAAGCTCCCTGAGGTCATCCCCACTGTTTTTCCCTGAATTATGCAAACTTCAAAATCTAGAAAACCCCCACCTCTCAGACACTCAGTAAACCTTCCCACGGGCAACAATCAAATGGTCCTACCTTGACCCTCTGAGAGCCCAGCCCCTGTGCCCTCAGTCTCCGGGGTGGTCTCCGAAGCTGTGGCCACAGGCCTTCTGCAGCTCCCTTTGCTGGAGGGGATGCGGGGCTCAGAGGGGGACAGTCTCTTGGGAGCAGGGAAAGGGGGTCATTTAAGACCAGAGCTCATGGAATTTCCGCAGACGGGGTGCTGATGAAAACTCAATGGAGTGGGACAACCGGGACGGCGATGGCTCTTAGCAGTCTACATGGGAGGGAAAGAGGCGTGAAGGAAACCCTCAGCCCGGCCGGCATGGCTCAGTGGGTGGAATGTCGTTGTTCCAAGAGGTCACTGGTTCAATTCCCAGTCAGGGCCATGCCCGGGTTTTGGGAGGCAGCCGATTGATGTTTCTCTCTCATCTGTGTTTCTGTCTCCCTCTCTCTCTCCCTCTCCCTTCTTCTCTCTCCAAAAAGTCAAATAAAAAATATTAAAAAACAAACCAACAAAAAGACCTGAGGTTTGTTTCCAAGACAAAGATGGCACCTCCTCCCCTGCAGGCCCTGACCCCTGCCCACCCTGTGCCCTCCCCACAGAAGTTCCTGAGTCTGCTCCCTGCAGCGAGGCACAGGTCAGGCCCTCCCAGGCCAGGGAGAAGATGGGCCGCGCCGCACAACCTGGTACCCTCTGACCCAGGCCTCGGGGAAAGCCAGGCCGCTCTAAAGCTGCAACGTACAAAGCCCTTCACAGCAAAAGCCAAACAGAAGTGGATCAATACTCCAGCGCTCAGCTGCTTCACACAGCTTTACTGAGAAACACGCGCCCAGGCCCCAATGCCCAGGCCCCTGACTGTCCTAGTCTTCACTGGTCGTCAACGAAAGACTAGAGGATTTTATCAGTCCCTGGTACCCCACACCGGACTCATCAAATGGATCTCACGTCAGTGGAAAGAGCTTGCTTTGCCCAGCAGCTGTGTTCCTGAAAAGTTTCTTGTAAATCAAATCCTCTTTTAAAATGTATGAAATTTTGTTTTAAGGGAACCCTGTGATTAATCCTTGTGTAAGGCAAAGGCTCTTTCAGGCACCACACCCCCAGCCCCACTGGCTCTTCCTCCCCAGCCACGCCACCCCTCTCACGGCCACCGGGCCCCACCCGCTCCATCCCAGGTGGGACTTAGGCACAAACAACACTTTTAAAGGAGGGCTCCGGCTTTGTGACTTGGAAGCAAACCAAGCCCCATCTTTGTAACATGGATCTCACAAACATCCGGACAGAGAGGCCTGTGGAACCCACATCACGAGCCTGCAGACGGCATGAGGAGCAGAGACTGCCGAGCACCGGGAAGGGACTAGCGGGCCTGCTCTGCGCAGGCCGCTCCTCATTCCCCTGGAGCAGCACTGAAGGCAGCCCCTCGGGACAGGTGGAGACACAGTGGGGACACCGGTATCTCCCCTCCCCAGTGCACCCATCCTCCCTGCTAGTGAAGACTGAAAATTAGAATGATTCACGAAAAATATCATTTTCTAGATGTTGAAATCACCCGTCTATGATACTGTGCAAGGGTGAGGCCAACTAGCCCAGCTTCCTCCATCTTTAGCATTTGGGATTTCTGCCATGTCCATGTTCCACCTCTTGCATTATTTACTCAATAGCTTTAGTTAAACTGACTCGCTACTTTATACTGACTCTTAGGAAAAGCAACGAGACTTATAAAGCACAGGTCTGAGCTGTGGTTATGGTTTTTGCACACATTAAAATAAGTTTATAACTATTAAGAAATGTGTTCATCCATGGTGCCACCAGAAGTCATCCTGTGCTCCACTGTTGACAGACACTCCACACTGTGCCAAGGCTGGACCAGGTGGCCTCGCCAAATCTGATTGAGTCAGGAGTCTCAGTGACCTGTTTACATACCTGTGCTGAATTCATTCAACAGACACGATTACCACTGTGTACAGGCACGTGCCAGTCTGTCCAAAAGAGAGAGCTGTGACCGTGTGCTGTGCAGAACTGGCAGGGTCTCAAAGTGTCCTCCCCACCAAGAAAAAAGTGCCAGTCTCAAAGGGAGGGGTAATTTTTACATCCTGATGAGACACCAGCTTATTGATGGTCAAAGCTAACTTCACTAGTAACAGAGTAGGTCATAAGCACGTGCCACCTATTAAGACGCGATAGGATACATTGCGTCACCTCCGTGAAATTCCGTCCAAAATGCATGATGCGTCTAATCACGAAGAAACAAGCCAACAAACCCAGACGGAGGGACAGTTTATAAAGTAATCTTCAAAAGTGTCAAGGCCGTAAAGGTGAACGGCACGGCCGAAGGCTAAGGAGGCATGACCACTGAACGCAGCATGGAATTGCGAGCAGGCTCTCACTAAAAAGGGCCTGGGTGACAAATGTAAACTGTAGTGGGAAAAAAAATTAAAGGACATGAGAACTGGGGTTAGATTGTGACAGCGTGTCTATTTTAATTTCCCGGATTTGGTGGTTGTATTACGGTTTGTGGTTACTCTAGCAGCTGAGGGTAGGGGAACGTCGCATGGGGACTTCTCAGATGCTCTGCGTTGTTTCCACAACTTGCTGTTAGCTCGAGGTTCTTTCAACAATGAAGGCGGCTTCGAGGCTGCGACAGCTGTTCAGAGGGGCCTCGATGGAAATACGCACTCGGGGTTGCCAGAGCCTCATCGGGGAGGGGACGGGGTGATGAGGGTGGAGTCGGCTCGGAGGCTGGGTGGGTGAGGGCAGGGACTGCAGGGGGGACACCGTCAGCCCTCAGGCCTGGAGTTCGAGGTGTCAGTGCCTCTGAGAACAGAACTGGAGGAGGGTAGGGCTAAGGGGGAGCGAGAAGGACTTTGTTCCTGGATAGAGTGGGTGCGCCAACTGAGAGGGTGGTTCACAGCCGGTTCCCACCCGGGGCCCCTCTGAGGATGTGGGTGAGAAGGAAGCAGACTGTGGGGGGCAGGAGGGGGGGGAGATCGGTGCAGGTCAGGCTTGCTCTGGGCCCACCCCCAGCCACGGCCTGTGTTCCTACCAGGGTTTATTCTCTTTACCAGCACCCGGTTGTCCACACCCGTGGGGAATGAGCCTAAATATATAACTGATTATTCTTGGAAGGTTGCCAAGAGCAGAGCTAACTTCAGAAATTTCCCGAGCTGTCTCCAGAACATAATGTATTTTCCACTCACGCAAACTCCCTGTTGCCAAATGATCTGTCAGTGGCCGGGACAGTTAGAGACTGAATGCGTTTTGGTTGCACAAATGTGTCCTTTGACAACCTTATTATTTAGTACCTGCTGTAAAGGTAACTCGTGGCCCCGACACCTGACCTTGGCATCTGAGGCTCTCTCCAGATGTAACTGTGTAGCCTCACTTCCCCTCCTCCTTGCCCTGAGTCCCCACTGCAGCCAGCCCTGTCACCTTTCACTGCCGAAGCTTGTCACGCTCCTCCCATTCTGAGACTTGACTCATCTTGTGAGCTGGAGTTGAAGTCACCGTGGGGCACCGTGGGGCACTGTGCTGGGCACACGGGAGGCTCCGAGCTAACTGAGACACGACCTCTATCCTCAAGGAACCTGCAGTCACGTGGTGGTGAAGGTGCCTGACGAGGGATCGAAATGCCCTCTTCATGAAGGGACAGGAGTGGCACTCGGAGCCGGGGACTGGACAAGGCTCTTTCACAAGCCAACCTGCCCCCAGGTCTCCCATTTACAACCTCTGCTCCGGCTGCTGGGAGGGGACACACCAGGCTTTGCCATTCTCACTGCCCCTCATCTTTCAGAGTGGCCTTTCCTGACCCGCCCCTGTCACCAACTGTAATACAATGAGAAACTCTGCAGTCACACTTTTCTTTCTCATCAGTAGAATGGCCTGGTGCATTATAAAGAATTGGAGGCCAAAAAAAATCAGAGTCTCAGGACCTCAGGGCTTGAATGAACTTAGCCACCCCAGCCCCTCGTGGGCCAGATGCAGAAACTGAGGTTCAGACAGGGGAAGCCACTTACCAAACACCACACAGGAGCTCCAGTGCTTTTGGCTGCAAGAAAGAGAAATCTCAACCCAAACTGGCTTTCACAGGAAGAGAAATTGTCAATTCCTGTAGCTGAGCTATCCAGAGGCATATCTAGCTTTAGATGAGACTTGTTCTGGGACCCCAGGGATGACATTGGAATCAGGTCCTAAGACACCCCAGGACCACGTGCTTTCTCACTGGATTCATTTCCCCAATAAGCACACCAAAGCTGGGAGCTGGTGCTGTGCCTGGCTCAGCAGCTTGGTGGGTGCTGTCTTCTGAGTCCACCACTGTGGCCATGGAATGGGGCAGGAGGCTGGCACACGGGGCATGCCCCAGAGCTGGGGTAGGATCAGTGCCCAACCTCACAGCTGAGAAACGCCAGGTGCTACTGTGAAAGAGGGGACAAGGATGAGTACTGGGGATACAGCCCGGGGGTACACCATGGAAAGCTGCTGGCAAAGGCAGGCCACGAGCTGGGCCTCCTGGCCCTGGCTTGATAGTTTTCCCACTCGGGAAAAGCCAGCTGAGGCTCTGTGGCCCCGAGACAGCCAGAGGGGCTCCGCACTCAATTCTGGGCTGACCTGGAGGGGCACTGCTGCAGCCACCACGCCTCGGGCAGAGAGGACCAGGGGCTGAGTCCAGGCAGAAATGGGGTTGGGAAGAAGAGGGGTGACTACTTCTTGAGAAGAAGAGGGGTGACTACCGGGACTCAGGCATGAGAAGCTGAGGGCCGGGGGGTAACTGTCTCCCAGGTGCTGCCAATGGCATCCCATCAGCATAACTAACTAATCTGCACAGTGAGACAGGCCTTCTGGAAACTGGCCCACGAGCAGATCAGCAAGGCCTGTACCTGGCGGATTAAAGAGAAAGAAAGTGAGAAAAGATGATGTTCTTCCAAGCCAAACGCCAGAGCAAGGCAAGGAGAGCCGGGGGCGGGGGGCGGGGACAGGGATGGGGGACAGGTGCCACCGATTCCAGGGGGCTGTGGGTCCGCGCTGCTCCCATGGGGAGCTGCGTGCTGTGTTCAATGAAGCCCAGGCAGGATACACTTTATTCCTGTAACACGACTTAAGACGTGCTTGCGTCTTGGTTAATCAGATGCACTCAGGCGCTCAGCCCCGCGATGGCCCTTCTGGGTGCGGGGCCCCGGCCGTGAATCAGCAGGCTCGGCGCGGGTCCCGGTCTCACCGCCATCCTCCTCGAGTGTCCTCTCGGAGGGAGGGACTGGGGGCCACGGCGGCTCCACCTGGTGAAGGCCCCTCTACGGCACATACTCGCAGGGCAATGCCGGCCTTGCGGGGCTCCCCTGAGCCTGGCACCGCCCGTTCCCCCCAGCCTCTCGGCCCTGCTCCCCCGCCTGCCCCGGGGAGCCTGGAGCTAAGCGCTTCCTGCGCGGTTCCCAGGGGAGCTGATGCACCGCCTGGCGCGGCCAAGCCCTTCACCCTCCTGCCGGCTGTGGGCCCGACTGACAGCGGCTCCCCTGTGACCTCTGGATGAAAAGCCCACCTTCTTGGCGAAGCTCCTTCGACTCCCACTCTCTCCTTTGGACACCTCCTCTTGCTTCTCTCTCAGACCTCTCACTGCCTGTCCGGCCTTGTGTTAGTGGTTTTGTGTCTCTGTCCTGTCGTTCACGTTGATCCCTGGGCTCCCAAGGCAGCCACCCCGGGGCTGTATCTGTGCGGTCCCGTGATGGCTGGCTGGCACCGCTTGCTGGGGGAAATCTCACAAGGCAGAAGCGGTGTGTTTTACTCTCTGGGGCACCCTGAACAAGCAGTCAGATACCGCACGAAGGCTCCAAGGGTGAGACAATGGGGAGAGGCCCTGCCCTCTGATGGGACTGTGACTCCCTCTCCTTGCCTGTCCCCGAGCCTCACTGGGAGGCTGTCTGTGGTCCTGAGCTCCGAAGAACCTTCACTTACTGAATTACCATGACCCTGGGCAGTTGTTGATCTGGGAGACAATTTGAGGCCACCATTCCTGGAGGGCTAACCATCTGTAGATGCTACTGTGAAGTGACATCCAGCTGGTGACATGCCCTGGGAGGCGGTCCCAGGAGAGTCAAGTAGATAAGAAAAGTAGACTCTGAAGCCACCCGTCGAGGATTAGGTTCTGGTGCTAGGGATTTACCCCAGACTCCAGCCACCCAAACTGGTCTCCCCGCCAGGCGTCAGGCAACAGTGATTCTCCCCAGAGTTAATGGCATTCAGGAAAATCTGAAGAAATAAGTTTCTTAGCTTCAGGCAAAGCTAATCAACAACCCATCTGTGGCATTAAAGTGGGGTGCAGTGTGGTGTTCAAGGCAGAGATAGGCTGGAGAGTTCAGGGTCAGGGTTAAGGCCTTGAGAAAGTTGCCTGACTTTTCTGAGCCTCAGCAAGCGCACCTGGGAAGTGACGCGAGCGACGGTGTGTTGTACCACAGAGGGCTGTGTTCACAGTTAATGAGGTCGTGCCAGGAAAGCACCTCGCACAGGGCCTGGCACACAGCAGCACGCAAAAGTATTAGCTATAACCCACCTACTTTATCGTCACTCTCAGTCAAGTTCCCGGTACTAAAAGCCCAGATTAGCAGCTAAGAAGAACCATGGGACTGGCTCTCGACCCCCCCTGCCCTGGAGCTGAGACACTCTGCAGATGCCAGGGCCCTCTCCTGCCTGCAGCAGTGTCTGTTCTCAGATATCTTTGGAAGGATGCCCTCAGTCCCCAACTAGGTCCTTCTCTTGTAGACTCCAAGAACCAGAGCTAGAGCCATCAGCTGGAAAACACAGGAAAGCTGCTGTCAGCTCAGAGTAACAGAAGAACTTCCTCACGGATAGGACTGTCTGAGTATGCGACCGCTGCCTCTAGAGGTGGTGAGCTCCCCATCACAGTGGGTATGCAGGTGAAGTTCGATGGACAAGCATGAGAAATACTGAGAAGTGGCTCAAGTGTGACTGTAGGGAACCAAAAGACCTTTGAGGACTTGACTAACCCTAGGACTCAGTGCTATCTCTTTTTTTATTCTTAACACTTCCTTCCAGAAAAATAACTTGATAACATTGAGAAGCAGCCCAAACAGCCATTTCAGCTGGGGACCTGCTCTGTGGAGCAGAGCATTTTGCAGATTATAGCTCCCCAAGCTGTCACTTTCGGCTAATGGAAAAGAATTTCTAGTAAACAGGCTACAAGCTCCTCTAACACTCACAGAAGTCAAAGAAATTTCTACCCAGGAAACTCATTCTAAAAAGGCATTGGCCGATTGCCTGGCCATGTGACCATGAGCTGACTAAGCTCGGGAGCACAGTGTATTTGAAAATCTGCCACCTTCTACGTCTCCTGCACCACACTTCTGGCTCTGGAATGTGTCTTTTATCTTCTGGGGAGAACAGAATCTCTGGCCCCAATCGAAGAGCATGGATTAGATGCTATAGTACAATAAAGAATTTGTCTGATCTAAAACCCTTGGAACTTCCTGAATAATAGGAGTGTCCTTGTTACACCAATAAGGTGACTCACAGGGGGCCCTTACATAGCTTCAGGATGGGGGCTGGTCACCAGAAAGACCAGCCAGGTGATTAAAGGGTAGCAACCTGCAGTGAGACAAACCACTGGGGAGAAGCCAGGGCCCAGAGATGAGGCTCAGTCACAAGCCCAAGGATTTAACCCGTTGTGCCCATGTAATGAACCCAGTAAGAACTCTGGACCCCACAGCTCAGCGGAGCTTCCTGGTTGGCAAGCACACTGATGTGCCAGGAGGGCGACGAGCCCTGACTGCACGGGAAGAGGGCCCGGGAGTGCTGCGGCCGAGACTCTCCCCGACATCTCCCCATGTGCATCCTTCAAATAAAATCGTAAGAACAGCGCTTCCCTGGGTTCTGTGAATCATTCTCGGGAATTATCAAACCTGAGTTGGTCAGAAAGGCAGCCTGGGGGCCCTGAAGTGTGGCTGCCGTCTGAAGTCAGCGCCGTCCTGTGGGAGACCGAGCCCTTGGACCCGCGGAATCCGAGGCTACTCCCAGGGGCAGTCGGAGGGCGAGCAGCAGCCCAGCTGGAGCCGAGGCGGCACCGGGCGCGGAGCTGTTTCACCCTGGGCTGTGTCCGCTCTCCCCTCGGGGGAAGGTGGGGCCGGGACTTTGGAGAAGGAACATAGTTCTTGGAAGGAGATGGGAGGGAAGAGATGGGGAGAGCCTGGGCCACTGGGAGACCGTGCGGATCATGACCTACATGGTCATCCTTGACTGCTAACTGTGATTTCCACAGAAACTGAGTCCAAACAGCCAGCGTTGTAAAACTTCAGTTACGGCCTTTCAGCTGAGCTGGTGTGCGTTTCCATGGAAACGAGCGGAGCAGCAGAGGAGCGAGGACTGGCTCTGCGAGCCAGAGGCAGAGAGCAGGGCTGTGGCTCCCTAACTTGCACCTGCCCAGCCTGAGGCATCAGATGTAGGGCTGGTGTTTGCAGGTTACTGATTTGGGAAAGTAAAGAGAGGGGTTCTGCCAGCTACGACACCCAACTCCCCAGCTGAGCCTCACCAGTCAGTCTAAATAATTCAGGCAAAATTAGATCTTTTTAAATCCATGTTGCAGAAAGACTACCTAGTTGTCTCCAACACGTTTTAGATAATTGCTGAATATTCCACTTCATCTATATGGGAAAAGCTTACTGTTACCAAAATGTGATCACAGCTACTTGGACCATTTGCTCTGTGCCCAGCAGCAGAGCATGAGACCTTTACAACTATGATCTCTCCCTTTTAGAAACATCGCTAATAACTTCAGGCACAAGCAGCTGAACGTTTACTGCGGAAAATTTACAACATCTACTGAACTAGACAGAATAAAGCCTGGCTCGGCCCCCTGGCCGTGGGCCAAATCTGGCCGCCACCTGCGTGTGCAGTTTCATCCGCACACAGCCAAGCTTATCTATTTACATTCCGTCTGTGGCTGCTCTCCCGCTACTACAAAGATGGGAGGCCGCAACAGAGACCATATGGCCTAAAAGCCTAAAACATTTACTATCTGGTCCTTGGAGAAATGGGCTGACCCCTGACCGAACGAGTCACAGACCCACCACTCAGCTCCAGCGCAGGGGCACCTAAGCAGGTGAACTTTATTGTTCTAAGTCTCCTAAGGCATTAGACGGTTTGTACAACATAAACATCAACAGCTGAGTCAAGCAGATGTTCAGATGCAACGTGGTGTGGTGTCCCTTTTTCTGCCCTCTCTCAATGTTGTCACTGTGGGCTTGGTACCGAGAAAAAAGGGAAGCCGAGGTGAGATGACAAAAGGTGCTTCGGGACGGTGCAGCTGTGTAGACGAGCAGAACGCAGCGGGGCTGGCTGGGGAACTCGGCGGAACCATCCCCACCTCAGCCCTAGAGGTTTTAATTTGCTTTCTGAAAAATACCGCCAAGGTCTCTTCTAGGTCTGAAATTCTGACCCTGGGGGAAGGGGGGCCTCAGTGTGTCTCCCGGTCGTGGCAGGGCCTTGGGTCACTGCTCCAGCCTTAGCCAGCCCCGTGATGACCAACCCACACGCCAGGCCCGCATCCCCCCAGCCTCGAGTCCCAGGGCTCCCGTCTGACCCTGACATGTGGATGGCACACTACGTTCGGGCTCTGGGGGTCGATGTCCCCATCCTCTCCCTGACCCGGCCAGAGGGACTGTCCTAAGCAGCATCTTTTTATCTAGCACTGCCGAGGATGGCCCTGTGAGACAGTCAGTGGCACGGTGATGGCCAGCTCACCGAGGCTCCCGCAGCCGGCTCCCCTCTCCGCCTCACTCGGGCTCCCTGGGAGTTACTCCCCAGTAAGGAGGCAGCACGTCAGCTCTGCCCTGGGCTTTGCTTCCTGGAAAAACTGGGCTGGGACACGGGGAACGTGCAAGGATCACATCGGACAGAGTGAAATTTATAGTCCAACAGAAACACCCAGCCCTGTACTTAATGTCTGACTGTTTTTAGAGAGTAGAGTAGCGCTGGCCAAAATAAGACAAAGTATTTTGTCCATCTATCTACCTGCCTATCTATCTGCCTAGAAAACAGGAGAAAATTCACTTCAGAAATGATCTTTAAGCAAAGCAGACATGGCTTCTGTCTGAGCGGGGAAATAGCCAGGCTCTTCCGTGGCTGCTTGGCTTGGCTTGAACCCAACAAGACAACAGCCCCCACTGGCTCCCAGAGGCTTTGTCTGTCCTCACACATCCAGGGCTTGGACACTGGCTTTCTTCTGAAAGTCATTCTGCTTGAAATTCTTATGCATTTCTACGTGGCCTCACTGGAGTCCTGGCCACGAGAGAAAATACAAGTTACAAGAACAGAAAACTGAATTCTAAGATGCTACACAAAATGATCTCACTTCACTACAGTTGTGTGCTGCTTAACTAGGGGGATACCTTCTGAGAAAGGTGTTGCTGGGCACTTTTGTCACTGCATGAACATAATAGAGACACTTACAAAAGCTAAGGTGGTACAGCAGACCACACCAGCACATGGGCCTGCACAGAGTGTTACTCTGCTGAACACAGTACTTTTATGTGATTGGCAGCCCAGGTTTGTTTACACCAGGCTTGGCACCTTAACCTACCCATCAACCCAGAAGCTGGTCTGGGGAAGGAACTCAACCCAGTACAGGTCAACCAGGGGCTCCGCTGCTGTTCTGTTCATTAAATAACTTGAAAGATTCCTGTTTTTCTTCTGATAGAAGCTTCCGAGATGTGACCCCAGAGTTTCCAGCACCAGTGACCAGTGTGAAAAGGAGAAAGCTTTTCTGGTACACAAGAGGTAAAACCAAGACAGAGGAAAAAAGCAAAGACAGGAGGCGGGTCAAGCGGGACAGTCTCAATATCAAGCCCCGGTCCCGTCTCTGAGCCCCACGTACCCCTGCAGCTCATTTACTCTCGGAGACTCCGGGATCACATTACTCACCCTTCTTTGCCGGATCTGGCGGAATTGGGTTTCTGTCACCTGCAATCAAAAGAACCCTGCTCTGCACAGCTGTGCGCGAGGAGCCGCGCCCTCCGCCTGCTGCACGGCGCTCTCCGCTCGCCTCTGTGCGGGCGAGCCTGATACACGAAGCAGCCTCCAGCCGCCCGCTCAGGGGTGAGCTCAGCTGGGTTTGCGGGGCATCTTTGGACCCTGACCCGTCACCCCTGTTTCTCGTGCCACAGAGAGGTTTTACTTGGTGTCTGCACAAACCAAAATAGGAAGCCGTAGCTCAAGATGAAGAAAAAAAGCCAACCAAGCCGGTGTGCTCGCTGCAGTGCTGTCGAGTTCACGCGTGCACGGCGCACGGAGGAAACCCGTGTTTGACTCCGCTGGGTCTCACTCGGGCGCCGTCAGGCAGGCGGAGGGCCCAGCTTCTCCCCGGTGCAGAGGCCGGGCCTGGGGACCTGCACGGCCAGTTTCCTCGCAGAGGCACAGAGCTGGGTGATGGCGCGGCGCGGAGCAGCTAATTGCATCCAGTAATTAAACGGGAGGCTGCAGCGTGGAAAACAACGAGTTACCAAAATAACACATTGTCTCTGACAAAACGAGAGGAGAGTGGACTCTGGCTCCAGCGGAACAGCTGTCTGCCCGCGGCTGTGGCCCCCCTGCTCCGGGCCACTCGCCACCCACGTGCAAGGAGTGAAGCCACCGCGACCCTGAGAACTGACACTTGTGGCTGACAGGTCTTCCTCTGGAATAAATTATGTGGGCTCCTCTCATGTTGGAAAATGGCTGCTTCCCAATCAAAACTGCTGTTCTAGCTTCTGAAATGTTTCCTTCAAAGATGTGAGCCCTTCAGTCTGGGCCTCACAGCTACACCTGCCAATGTCTCAGTCACCCTGCTCTGTGGCCGCCTGCCATGCCCCCGGGTCCCTGCGTGAGCCCATTTACTCCAGCAAACAGTGGGATCAAAGCCTTTGCATTTTTCAGCTCTGTCTTCCTCCCAAAGTCCTCCCTGTAAACCCAACTTTCACTCTGCCAGGGTTATAGGCCAGGAATTGTTACCACTGTTTAATGAAGAAGGGAACTTTGGACCATGGGAAGGTCCAGGATGAGTTAGGACTGATCCTAGCTCATGTAGCGTCTGCTCTCCCTGTTGCTGTACACACACACACACACACACACACACACACTCACACACACTCACATGCACACATACACATGCACACACATGTACACATACCGTATACATACATGCACACACACACACATACATACACAAATGGGAGGTGTGCCGAGTGGCAGTCATCTGCTGTCTATTTCCCCTGAAATATGTGAAACCATTCCTAGCCCTTCCTTATCAGCGTGTTAATTCCACAAAAATCAAAGTACCAACAAAGACTCTAGGATATTCTTCGAAAGTCAGTGTAGAGATAAGCAAAAATAATACAGACAGGGCACTAGATGTCACTGAAATAGCAATTCTCTCCAGTCATTATTAAAAGACACTGGCAGAATACTGCCAAAAGCTTTTTGCAAAAAACATCACACATGTAAAAACTGCAGAGCCCCCTCTCGTAAACTGTTTAAAGTCCTGGAGAAACCTATGGGAGAGAAGCCGGGCAGAGGCTGCAGTGGAAGCCAGCATCCAGGGAGGGTCTGGACGATCTTTGTCATCTCGAACAATGGGCAAGGTCACTGCACAATAGGAGCCCTGGAGGGGGAGGACCCGCCTGCCCTGCAGGACACCTGCTCGCACTGGACACCCGTGGTGGGTCTGCCACACGTGCGGCCCAGGGGCACTGACCAGAGGAAGCCTGAACTCAACGAGGGCGGCTCAGGAGAGAAGCCATCTCTGCTGCCCAGCATCTAAGGCTCTCTAGCAGCCCAGGTGTTGTTCTTCTTGGTGCTGAGACCATTCCTGAGAGGAATTAGTGATTCGTTAACCTCCAAGGAAAGGGAAAGAGGCTCTGAATAATTTTGTGAAGAAAATGGAAAATCAGGTTTCTGTACATAGATTATGTAAAAATAATAATAACAGTAAATGGAGCCCCTTTAAAGTGGAGCCGGAGCTGTCATGCCAGAGGGACTGCCTTGCAAGTCTTATGCCTCAAACCTCTGGGTGTTAAAACAGGGCAAATTCACCTTTGGAAGGGCCTAAAGCAGCCGTGTGCCCCAAAAAACTGCTTGCAAAGAAAGCAGATATTATGACTCCTGGACTGAGGACCAGAGGCCTGAAAATTTAAACAGTTTAGAATCAGCTTCCTATGTCATGTCATCTCACCACGACAAGCCTCCCTTCCATGATGGAGTCGCTCCCCTCCCGTCTCTAACACCCCTGCCTCTGTCTCCTCATCAGAACACTATTTGGGCTCTGCCTGAATCAATGCTTCCTAAATAGCTATTCTTTTATTTTTAAATCTCAAATAAATGCTTGTTGCCTCTCACTTTGAAAGGCCTTTTATTTTTAGATTAACGGATTCAATTAGAGAGAGAGGAGGGAAACTGACTATTCTCTCCCTGTTTGGGGCATTACATCATGCACGTTCTGACCGTCAGAGTTGGTGTTTCAAGTAGGCCCACCTTGAGACAGACATGCCGAGACCGGGCATAGGTGAAGCAGGTGGATGTCCATAGTGTGATTGGAGAGGTGGGCAGGCTCCAGGCCCTAAAATTACTCTTCCCTTGGCTTGACAGGGCACATTAAGTAGTGATTGCTTCTAGTCCCTCTATTTAAATGCAAATAACTTTGGAAAAGATAATACTTAATGAGTCATTAAGCATCAGTGTAATTAGCTTACCAGATCACTTTCCCTCTAGACTCCTAAGAGATCCTGGTTCAAGATTTACCTCGACTCAGTTCATGATCTCTGTTAGACAGACACCACGGTTTGCCCCGTCTACCTCTCAGGACCCTTGTAAGAATTGAATGAGGTAATCCATAAGTAATGAAGCAATAGATACACTAGGGAGTGATCACAGCTAGAATGGACCAGCCCTGGGAGCCTGGGGGGAAAGGGCCTAGACAGTGAGTGCCACGTGACAATCCAAGGGCCAGTTCTGAACACATATTTTCATGAAGGCTATGCCTTGCAGCTCAAAGAAAGAGCATTGAGTTTAGCGTCAAAAGACCTAGACTTCAAACTGTTATGCAGGAAAGTAGACAAAGACTGTAAGAAAGAAGTTAAGTAAAGAAAGATTTAATAGTCAAAAATTCTTGAAAAAATATTCAATCTCACTAGTAATATAAGAAATGCAAATTAAAACAGAAAGATGCGATTTTCACCCATAAATTTTAAAATTAATGCTCAGAGTGTATGACTACAGAGAAAATGAGCTGCTGATTGCTGTGTAAATTGGACTCTTTAGCAACACAGATCAGAAGACCTTAAATCATATGACCAGCAACCCCAGTTCTGGCACTTTTTGGAAGGAACACATAATAAAATTCATAAATATTTAGCTACACAAGTTCTTATTACAGAATTGCTTATAATCACAAAGACAATAGAAATGATCTAAATGCCCAACAAAAATAGTCATAAAGTATGGTACAAACCCACAATTATACACCATTTGCCTATTTTAAAATGCTGTAGGAGTATATTTATTAACATAGAAATAGGTACCTAGTAACTTTATAAATAAAAATTATTGCTATACAACAGTATAAACAGTACCCAATGATGTAGTTCTTTCCATTCATTTACCTTCTACATCAAAGATTAGTTATTAAACGTTAATGGTAGTTCTGTCTGGGTGTGGAACCATAGAGTATTTTTATTTTCTTTGTTGCTTATCTGTATTTTCAAAACTTTCCACAATTAACTTTATGTGTGTGTGTGTATATGTGTGTGTATGTATATATATATATATACACACATATACGCATATATATATAATATTTGCTTTAAGAGACATGTGTCAGAATGACAGAAATTCTGATGGAAGTAGAGCTTTTCTGATTCAAGCCGAAAATTCCCAGTCTATAAAATATGGAAGAGGGAACTGCCTGCCCTACAAAGTTTACAAAGCCCTCAGGAATAATGTAAGATATGTGTGAAAAGAGCTTTGAAACGCACGTCTCTCAGCAGCGAAGACGTCGCTTCTGCTCAGCCATCTGCGAGGAGAAAGCCCCTTTCAGCACCACAGACAGCGCGGGGTTATGCAGGAAAACTGCCCACGAAACCCCACCAGAGAAGCTTTAACCCGCTTTTAAGATCACATGTGTCAGTTAATGCAAAAACATTTTATTAAAGCAGCTGCAGAGGGATCAGTTCATCCATTTAGTCAGTAAAAGAGCCCCACCCCATGGCATCTTCTCCTTTAGTTTCTCCGGGGCCTCGGGCACGGTGTCAGGAAGCAGGGCCTTGGGCAGAGCATTAGGACCAGTGAGGTCAGGAGGGCGGAACCCGCACAAGTGGGATTAGTGCCTAATAAGAGCCACTAGTAAGTTTTGGAAATACAGATAAACTACGAAGAAAATAAAAATACCTTATGGTCCCACACCCAGACAGAACTACTACTGCAAGAGCTTGCTTCCCCCCTCGTTCTCTGCCAGCTGAGGGTAACACAAAAGGTCTGCAGTCTGCAGACCCGGCCGTGCGGGGCCCTGGCCTTGGGCTTGCAGCCCAGAGCTGTAGTCAGTTAATCCGTTGCTTGTAAGCCACCCAGCCTGCGGTGCTCTGTCACAGCAGCCTGAACAAGGACCCTGGACCTGAGCTAAAATGTATCTCCATCCCCCGTGAGTTCCTGGACTGACTACTGCACCATGCGAACACATTAGGACTGATTCAACATCATGAGCGCTGAGTATTTACAATATTTCTAGAACTGTGCTAGGTATGAGGGTCTCTAAATTAATCAGACCACATGCTTTCATGCACACTATTTTTCTCAGAAAGTGATAAAATTTTGGAAACAGATTTTGGCAAAGAAATCATAAGCTAAAAATACCAGGCATCTTTAAATGTCTTTGTGACTCTCCACTAGCAAGAGGGAGAACTGCTTCGGGGATGTCTCCTTGTTCTGAATTAATTAGCAGGGTGAGCTGGAGCTCACAGCTGACTTGGCAGGAGTCCTGCGTGTAAACTGTTTACGCTGAGGCCGACGCCCGCTAGTTCGATTTCAGGTGTGCAAGCCATTCAACCGCTTCCGAGGGGCAGGAGGACTTCCCCTGATCCACAATCTTGTTCAACCGCCATGTCTGCCTGCCAGTGAATTCATAAATATTAAAAACAATTTTATGAAACAACTTGAGGAACCTGGACAAAATTTGCCAGGACACAAAAAGGAATGTGGGTGAAGAGGCAGAAGCTGTGGAGACTAGAGAGAGGGGGTCAAAAGTGAGGACCCTAGCAGGAAGGACTGCAGACAAAGGAACCGAGGTCGAGTCTGAAGAGAAAGGGAGGGGCCCGTGAGAGGGCTGTTCTCCTAACAGGAGCTCTCCGAGAACCTCTCCAGATTCTGTCCGCCTCTCAGGGCCCCACGTCCTCAGAGCAAGGGCGGTGCTGCTGGGAGTCAGCGCGCAGGCGAACGAACACAGTGGCTGGACATCTGAGCAGCTCTGCCTTTGCTCTTCCAGATAAAAAACTGGCCCCACGGACACCATGGCCTCTCTTAAACCACGGCTTCATCTTCAGTGACTGTCATGATGTGAGGTAAACAGACACTCAGCTGACTAGAAACAAAAACATCCTATCAAAGCCATTAGTCCTTCAACATTGGGGTTTTCCTTGGAAGTCAGCTAATAAATAAATAAGGAGACCAAAATTTCAAAGAGTGCTGCCCCCTCCTAGTTCACCAGTAAAAATCTATTTTAATTTCGGGCCTCTATATGACAAAATATGACTCAAGTAACACCTTCTCAATCATTACCAAGGAAAAATCGCTCAGGTCATAGGTGAGGAGGTAGGGCCACTGACAAAATTCCAAAATGACAGAAGGATCTCCAAGAATGTGTGGAGCGGGTCTTGGCAGCTGTGTCTCGGGAATTGTTTTCCAATCTAGAGAGAGGTCGGGATAAAAACGCAAGCCCTTGAAGTATCATTTGTCTCCGGCCAGTCCTCTGGGAAACAGACTGGCATGGAGATGGGCGGGCTGGAAATGTACGAGGGGGCACTGAGGAGTCCACACGTCTTTGGGAGTGAAGAAAGGGGAAGTGGGCAGGAGAAGGTGACCTCTTGTGCAGACGCAAAGAAGGCCTCAGCTGGCCCCATGTGGAGCTCTGGGGCGGGGACGGGACCGCCCTGTCGAGCTGTCCAGTCTGGAGGCAGGTGGGCTGGACCCTCCGTCCCTCACTGACCGGTGGTTGGACACGGACGCCCTCAGGCAGGGCACGGATGGGGATGAGAGCTTTCTTTGGCTGAGGGCAGTTCCCACGGAGCGACTCAACTGAGAGCCACTGGCTTCCACACCCCCGGCCGCTGGGGGACAGGGGACTCAGTCCTAAAGCGCAGGCCTGGGCTGCGAGCCTCCGCGTTCCTCACACCGCGGGAGGCCAGCGGCCCCTGGTCATCCAGGCTGGGCGTCCCCGCGCACAGATTGCCTCCGGACACTACAAATCTCCACCGGCCCTCTCTCCTTGGACTCCATTCTCTTCTAACGGTGGGTCTCTGATTACCGACTCTGCGCGGTATCCAGCCTGAGTGTCTGACACACTTCTGTGCCCGGTTCTCAAGTTTCCCTCGTGGACGGAAGGGCCTCTGATCTGCAAACAGCGCCCCGGGGCTCCTGACGGCGTGGACACTGCACTCCTCTTGGGACTCACAAAAATGAAGAGGGTGCCAGCCCTGCCCTCCAGGAGCTCACAGTCTTTTAGAAGAAACAGTAAAAACAAATTTCAAAACAATGGTAAGAGCAACAATAAGGTCAGGAGCAGAAGTTCTTGAGAGGCTTCATAAAGGGAGCCAAGCTCAGCCTCTGCGTGGGGCACACGAGGAAGCTCCTGTCGGGACCGGGCGCTTGGTCTTGCCGGGAAAGTGAGGTGAGGGCTCCAGACGGGGAGGGCGACGTGTGAGTCGGGGCAGGTGCAGCTGCGTGAGGGGCCTGGAGTTGCTTAGGTGCTTGTTTGGGGAACTATAAAGCCCGGCATGGCTTGGGCAGGAGGTGTTGATGGTCTGTTGTGTTGAGCTAGTAAGTTTGGATTTTTATTCTGTAAGAAATGGAAAACTACTCTAATGGGGGTTTTCAGGTAAAAAAATGAGAAATTCAAGTTTATTATTAAAGTATTTAGCGGAATTGCAGGGGAAGGACAGAAAGGAGACCAACATGTGGATGCAACTTCTGAGTGGACCGATTGCCAGCAGAGAATCACAGAGCTGCGGGCAAAGGAGCATGTGGCCTGGGGTGTGAACCCGCGAGGGTGTGCAGGAGCCCTTGTCACACTTACTCCCCCAGGCGGCCTATTGCCAGCCTGACAAACACCTGCTAATCTCACGGCAAAGAAGGGCTCCCTTCTTGTGGTCTGAATTGCATCTTTGATTATACTGGGAGTCGCAGGTCCTTCCACATGTTTGTTTACTGCTTTGCGTTTCTTGTTCTGCTGCCTGTTTATCTAGCTCAGTTTAAACGTTTTCATGACCAGTTTTAGGAGTTCTTTATGTAACAAAGCTATCAACCCAATACTGTGCGGCTGTAAATATTTTTCTTGGTGTATTTGCCTTTTCATTTGAGTTGTGGGTGTCATTTTGTTTTTACATACAGATTTTTTCATAAGTATTTTTTGCTAAAAATCTCCCTGCATTTGATGTGACTGTTTTTGGAGCTAAGGCTTTTAAAGAGGTAATTAAGGTTAAATCAGGCCATAAGGGTGGGCCCCTAGTCCAATAGGACTGGCGTCTTTATAAGATCATGACCGGGGATACACACGCAGAGGACAGGACAGGAGAGGACACGGGGAGAAGACAGCCATGCCCAGTCCGAGGAGAGACCAACCTGCTGACACCTTGATCTTAGGCGTCCAGCCTCCAGACTGAGAGAAACAAATTTCTGCTGTCTAAGCCTCCCTGTCTGGGGCATTTGTGACAGCAGCCTGAGCAACTAATACAGTCACCGAGAGGCTGTTGGGTGCCTGCTCAGAACCGTCCTGCCCACCTAAAGGAGGAAGCCTCGAGGGACGGACCAAGGTGCAGGCAAGAGCTCAGTCTCCAGGCCTCCCCCCCTCCCTTTCCCCTCGCTCATCTCTGCCCACACCTGTCATTGTCACTGTTGAGCAGGAGCAGCTGATGCTGTGAAAAGCCAAGGAGAAGGAGATGTGACCTGAAGGCTAAAGCCCATATCCTGACTCGAGACTCAGCAACACCTTCCCCCGCCCAGGGTGACCTTTTCCTGTAAATTAATCCCGTGAATGGTTTAAGATACAGGCACTAAGTGGAACAGATCATTTTCTACTGCAAATTCTCCTTATGGTCTTAGCTACTTTATGTGTCTGAAATTATCTTATTTTTAGCAAACACATTTTTTAAAAACCAGAATTAAATGCAAATCCTTGCCGAGCGTGCCTGACTCCTGTAATGCTCGACTACATAAAACTGCAATGTATTATTTATATCCGACAGGCCGCAGCTGAATTTCACATGTAAATGCTCAGAATTCCAAGTTCCTTCCCTGAGAAAAATAAACAAGTAAAGCCTCTTCGCTGCAGCTCGCCTCCCCCGGTCCACCGGAGTCTGTTAGCACTTAACCCAGCCTCTCGCACAGCAGGGGGCCCAGACCAAGTCAGCGGTTCCTTCATCCACACATGCTCGCCCCCCTCCCCTCCACAGGAAATCCAGCACATCTGAAAAATGTCAGACGTGTCATAAACTCTGTTGGGGAAGATCTCCAAGAACCGTCTTGCTCCTGAATAAATGCTCCCCTTCTTCTACCAGCAGCAATAACCTGTGAATCTTACCCTTAAAATCAACTGTTTCACTCTGAGTATGAGGAGAGACTCAGAGAGAAACGGAACAAACAGATCTAAGGCCCAGTCTTCAGGTCGATTATAACCAGGGAGGCAGCGGCTCCCGAAGGGGCTCCAGGAGGCAGGCAGGGACCCACCGGGCTGCAGCCAGGCAGGGCCAGGCTCCCACAACCCACCAGCTGGGCTGGGGGTGGGAGAGGAAGTAAGGAAATCCCCCCCGCACCCCCACCGCCTTCTCTATAGGATCTCTTGATGTTCCACTTGCACATGAGACCCACTGACCCTTGGCTGTCACAGTGCTGGAGAGAGACAGAGACAGGGTGGGGGTGGTGTCCAACTGCTTCTGGGGAACGCACTTGCTCAGAACAGCTCTTCCGGGATCCTTCTGACCAAGTCTAGCTCCCCTTTTTGCTCAGCCAGGTGACTTTGTATGGTCAGTGTCTCAACAACATGAATGAGTCCTTTTCAGTGAAGGCAGATGCTTGACGGTCCTGGGTTCTAGGACTCAGAATTCGCATAAGGCATGGGACACTGCAGTGGAAACGCCGGAAGCCCTTCCCTGTCCCTTGCCCCAGGTCAGGCTGTCCCTTCGGGCGCCAGGAGTTCACCTCTGGAGGCTGTCTCCCCTCCTGGCTGTGAGCAGGCTGTGTCTCCAGGCAGGGGAGGATCGCCCTGTGCTGTCAGCCACTGGGAGCATTTGCTGGGGGACGTGGGTCACAGGAACAGGCAGCCAGATAGGTTTCGGTAAAGAGTGAATGAAAAAGCCGGAGTCATAGAGAAGCCTCATGTGCTCCGGGGCTAAAGCGGGGGATTTGCATGGTTAGTAGAGAGGTTAAGAGGCCAGACCCCAACACAAAGGGCAGCCCCGCGGTCGGTCATCCTGCCCATCACCCAGTGCAGGGGACCCAGAGGCTCAGGGGCTCACACAGGTGGGAGTTACTTCCAGAGGAAGAGCTGCGGCTTAGGAGGTTCACTCCCAAGGGTGAGGGAAGGGAGGGCAAAGAGGGCTGGAGGGAGATCTTCCTGAACCATCAAACACATGGAGAGGGAGGAATGAAAAGACCTGGGACTACAAACACTCCGAGTAACAGTAAGTCATACAGCACCTCACACCTGTTACGTACGCACCTGTGAAGCAACGTGCTAAGCACCTCACGTTTGTCACCTCCTTGATCTCAGATGGGGACCCAGAGGCTGGAGGACTCAGTAACCTGTCCAAGGTGACATAGGAAGGTGAGTTCTAATTCTTTTAAAGATTTCTCAAGCTTATTATTATTTTTATTTCTCATAATAAAACTGTGTAGGTATCTGTCTTAAGAAACCAGGAGGTAGGCGCTGGGAAGGTGCTGCCTTCGGGCAGCTCTCGGGCAAGTGTGGGGAGAGGGTGGGACGTGGAGACCGGAGGAATGACTGCACTGCCCACAAGCTGGGTCCAACACCCTGCCTCCTTCCCTCAGCAAACGTCCTCATTAACACGCCACAGAAACACCGTGCACTGCCCGCTGCTGTAACACTGAGCTGGAATGTGGAGGCTGGGTCAGCGCCGGTCTGTATGGGCTGAAAGCCTGTCTTCCCCAGATTCGCATGTTGAAGCCCTAGCCCACAGCGGTGGCACTAGGAGCTGGGGTTCTTGGAGGTGATTAGGTTTAGAGGAAGTCATAGGGGTGGAGCCCTCACAATGGGATTACCGCCCTCGGAAGAGGAGAGTTGCTCTCTCCACGCCCGCCCAGGGAAGGGGTCCCGTGAGCGCGCAGCCAGGAGGCGGCCGTCTGCGAGCCCGCGAGAGGCCTCTCACCAAGCACCGAGTCTGCTGGCACCTGGATCTGGGACTGAGCCTCCAGAACTGTGAGAGGTGAATGTCTGTTGTCTGAGCCCCCAGTCTGGTCGTTGCCATGGCAGCCCAAGCAGATCAACAGGACTCTCAGCTGCAACCAACAGGAGCAGAGGGGACCTGCTGAGGACATCAAGGCCTCACAGAACCTGTGGAGCAGTGGACTTCGGAAAGGGCAGGATACAGGGCGTTGGACCGTCAGGAGACGGGCTGCCTGGGACCCCCGTTGCCACCTCTGCTCCTGTGTCCTCTGCTGAGTTGAACTCCAAAAAGTCGAGTTCCATCGGCCAGCAAACCAGGGGTGGGGAGGGGAAGGCTCCACCCTCCCCAGCGTCTGTGGTGGGAAGCAGGGCCTGGAACAGGCCTCCCCCTAAGGCAGCAGATGCTGGGTGAGAGGAAACTCCAGGCAGGCAGGAGTGAGCATGCGTGCTCAGTGCAAATGCAAGGGAGCCTGGGACAGGGGAGTGTGCGGTGCCCACGCTCCACCCGCTGGGGAAGTGCTGCCCCTCCAGGTGCAGAGCCTCCCCCCCCCCACAGGAAACCCACCGCCAGGGCCACTGTTGTCTGTCCAGGGGACAGGAGGCTGGAAGGAAGGAAGGAGAGCCAGGGAGATTAGTCTGCAGAGAGCAGCAGGCAGGTGCAAAGGACCCCAGGAAGGTTCACCACAATGGGATAAATAAACCTGCTCCAGGGACAAGCTGAGTAAAAAGAAATCACCAAATGAAGTAGTGGAGCGAGGCCTTTTAGGGTGCCTGGTGGGGAGCCAGGAACCCGGAGGCATCGCAGGAGGAGCAAGCAGCACTCACCCCTCTACAGGGCCTGGGGGGACCCCCTCACTGCACTGTGGGGAAGGGGGGCACACGATGCCCTGGTGTGGCGCAAAGCCAGGAGAAGGGTTCTGCTCCGCAGGGCTGCTAACCTGAGCAACTCAGTTCCTTATCAGGCCCTCGTCTCAACTTCCCACTGAAAATGCAGCCCCTGCCCCAGCCGGTTTGGCTCAGTGGTTACAGCTTCGGCCCGAGGACTGAAGGGTGCCGGGTTCGATGCTGATCAAGGGCAGGTACCTCAGTTGCAGGCTCAGTTCCTCAGCAGGGTCGCACATGTAGGAGGCACCCAATTGACGTGTCTCTCTCACATTGATGTTTCTCTCTCTCTTCCACTCTCTCTGAAAAGCAACAGGAAAAAATTTGATTAAAAAAAAATGCAGCCCTTCAGGATGAACAGCCAATGAATTAGATGAGAACAGGCCCAGGCAAACACCGCAATGAAAAGAAAACAATCACGTCTTGCCAGAGGTGAACAAATCCTTGGGAAACATAAAAAATTTATAAATAATAAACAAGCTATTATGAGGTCAACTCCATGCCCCCAGCCTTGCCTTGGTATTATTCTCGAAGAATTTGTGTTTCTGAATAAATCTCACAGATTCGGTGCCAAAATTCCATCTGCCTCCGCCCGCTGAGAAGTCGTAAGGCCGTGTTTATGGCACCGGGCTGTTTCCATGGGAATGACTGTGTTGGTAACTCAGCACCGTGACTTCTGCTGTGTTGGAGACCATGGGTGAAGGCAATGAGGAATCTTCGCATATACACATTTGCTGTCACTCTGCTAACTCACAACTGCGGGAGTGATGGTGCTGAAAATAGAGACTAGAAGCCAGACAGATGTCCACTAAAGGCGGAGATCATTTTTCTGGCTGCTGAAAAGGACACTTAACCCCCTGCCCTTCCTCCTTGAAGTCTCTGGTCTGCTTCAATTTTAAGTTTTTAATGACATAATTTGCGCAAGGCGATTGTAAGGCTCTTGTGCGCTCCACTGCATGGCCTAAATCTTTCGTCTGGGTGGGGACTGCATTAAGCTCACCCTGAAGTAAGGCTTCTATCTTTTAAATTCAGTTTTGCAGAGAAGCTATCACTCCTACTCCATCTGTAAATATGGAAACTTAAATGCAGAGGTTCCTGCTGAACTTTTCCACAGGGAAAAAAAATGCCACCCATTTAAACACATGCTTTGAGCACTGCAAACTCTTTGAGCAAACAGCTTTAAACAACCTATATCTTTTTAATATCAAAATTGGGATTTTAAAAGTTTTGCTGTTTGTAAAAGTAATTCATGTTTACTGTAAAAAAAATCAAACACTGAAAAATCTAAAGTAGAAAGCAGTATCTACTCAAAATTGCTATGCTCCACAGAAACACTTTTATCACTATATTTTTTCTAGATTTTTAAATATAAAGAAACACTGATAGTTATGTAATTTGAATCATATGATACTGTGGCAGACTGCATTTTCCAAACATGCCATGACCATATCCCCATCCTGCCTGCTCTTCTGCATGTGTCCTTACCACTCTCTTATCAAGAAATGCTGCTTCTCCCGGCCAGTGTGGCTCAGGTGGCTGAATGTGGTTCCATGTATCAAGAGGTCACAGGTTCAATGCCCAGTCAGGGCACATGCCTGAGTTGTGGGCTCAATTCCCAGCAGGGAATCAATAAAAATATGTTTATTATTATTATTATTATTTTATTCCTAGATAACGACGAAACGCATTTTTGAAGGTTTTCCAGGTTTTGCTTATAAATGAAGAAAAACATATTTAAAGAAAAAAAGAAAAAGAAAAAAGAAAAAGAAATGCAACTTGTCCAGCCCCTAGACTCTCAGCAGACCTTTGACGGCCTCCATCAGCAGAGAATGGCTGCCATGCTGTCCCACTAACTGTGCACAGCACTGCACTAGCCTGGCAGCCTCCACTTCCCACTGCCTGGAAGCTTGCCACCATGTAAGAAGCAGGATGTCCTGAGACCACCATGCTGTGAGGAAGCCCCAGAAGGCCTGGAAGATGAGAGTCCACTGAGAAGACGTCCTGGGAGTGGGTCCCTCCGTCTGGCGGACCCAGCTGGATACATGCGGGCGGGTGAAAGGCAAACTGCCCAGCTGAGCTCTTCTTGATGCCTGATTCACAAAATCAGAAGAAAAGGGAAATAGTTGTTTTTTTTAATGATTACCAAGAAATTTTTAATGAGATGTGAAAATGCTAATTATGAAATATTATGTGAAAAAACTTAAATACAACATGGTGTTGGCTATGCCAGATTGTCACCAGCTCATGGCAACAGCCACCTAAGTGGGCTCCCTCCACCAGGAATGACCCTCTTCCATCCATTCTCTACACTGCAGCCAGGGAGGGCCTCCGAAATTAAAGTAATTAATATAGTGTCTGATTTTTTATTATTTTTTATTATTATTTTTCTTAATTTTTAAAAAAATATATCTTTGATTTCAGAGAGAGGAAGGGAGAGGGAGAGAGAAAGATAGAAACATCAATGGTGAGAGTCATTGATCGGCTGCCACCTGCATGACCCCAAGTGGGGATTGAGCCCACAACCTGGGCATGTACCCTGACTGGGAATCGAACCACAATCTCCTGGATCTTAGGTCAATGCTCAACTGCTGAACCAAGCCCAGCCAGGCCTTGATTTTTTAAAATTTATCTTAATTGTTGAAATTATTACAAGTCTCCCATTTTTCACCCCCTTGGCCCATTCCACCCAGCTTCCGCCCCCTCCCCAGGCCTTCACCCCATTATTGTCTGTGTCCATGGGTTATGTATATGTGCATGTAACTTCTTTGGTTAATCTCTTCCTACCCCCACCCCCCTTCAGTCTTCCCTCTGAGATACACAGTCTGTTGCATGCTTCAGTGTCTCTGGGTCTAATTTGTTTGTCAGATTCTTTTGTTCATTAGCTTCTTCTTAAAGAAGACCCTTCAACATTTCCTGTAGTGCTGGTCTGGTGGTGATGAACTCCTTTAGCTTTTTCTTATCTGTGAAGCTCTTTACCTGACCTTCAATTCTAAATGATAGTTTTGCTGGGTAGAGTCATCTTGGTTGTAGTTCCTTGCTTTTCATCACTTTGAATATTTCTTGCCACTCCCTTCTGGCCTGCAAAGTTTCGGCTGAAAAATCAGCTGACAGTTGTATGGCTGCACCCTTGTCGGTAACTAACTGCTTTTCTCTTGCTGCTTTTAAGGTTCTCTCTTTGTCTTTAACCTTTGGCATTTTCATTATGATGTGTCTTGCTGTGAGTCTCTTTGGGTTCCTCTTGTTTGGGACTCTCTGTGCTTCTTGGACTTGTAAGTCTTTCTTTCCCCAGGTAGGAGAATTTTTCTGTCATTATTTTTTCAAACAGGTTTTCAATTTCTTACTGTCTTTCTTCTCCTTCTGGCACTCCAATAATATGAATGTTGGGCCTCTTGAAGTTGTCCCAGAGGCTCCTTACACTACCTTCATATTTCTGGATTCTTCTTTCTTTTTGCTCTTCTGGTTGGGTGTCTTTTGCTTCCTCATGTTCCAAATTGCTGATTTGATTCTCAGTGTCCTCTACTCTACTGTTGATTCCCTGTAAATTATTCATTTCAGCTCGTGTAGCCTTCATTTCTGATTGGTTCTTTATTATGTCAGTGATGATCACACTAGTTTCCTTAAAAGCCTTACTAATATCCTTGAGCATCCTTATAACCATTATTCTGAACTCTGTATCTAATAGTTCACTTGGCTCCATTTCATTTAGTTCTTTCCTGGAGATTTCTTTTGTTCTTTCCTTTGTGACATGTTTCTTTGCCTCCACATTTTGGCTGCTTCCTGGTATTTGTTTCTATGTATTAGGTAGAGCTACTGTGTCTCCTGGAATCTGTAGAGTGGCTTTGTGTAGTAGGTATCCTGTAGGGTCCAGTGGCTCAGTCTCCCCAGTCACCTGAGCTGGGCCTTCGAGGTGCTCCCCTGTGTGGGCTGTGTGCATTGTCCTGTTGTAGTTGAGCCTTGGTTGCTATTGGTGTCACTGGGAGGAATTGACCCCTAGGCCAATCGGCTGTGAGGACCAACTGCAACTACAGCTGAAGAGCTGCTGTACTGGAGACACCCTTATAATGCAGGATTTACTTCAGTGGAGCTTTGGTGTTCACCGAGTCCACTCCTTGAGTGTGTTACCCGGGAATATAGTAGGGTTATAATCCAGTGTGGTCAAAGTTGAGCACTGGGTGCACTGTTTCTGGGACCTCCTGTGAGCTGCAAAGTCAGCCTCTGCCTGGGCCCTTCCTAGGGCCACCCAGCATGAGCTACACAGCAATCTGTAGATGGTTGTTACTTGTGTTGTGTTGGAGGTGCCCAGGAGAGGTCAAGCTATGAACCAAGGCAAGCTGCTACTAGGGCCTGGACTGAGACCACTTATTAAGAGGTATGGGGCATGCTGAGGCCAGCTGCTGCTTGTTTGAGAGATTTTAGGAAGTCCTAAGCATGAGGCTAAAGAGGCCGCTTGCATAGAAAAGCCACTGGAAATGGCTTGGATGAGCTTGCAAGTAGAGAGGGGCAGGGTCTCAGGGAATCAACAGAGTGGAGCAAAAAGTGTGAGTCATGCTGATGGAGATTCAACTATGGCTCCTGCCTGCTGACTCTATGAAGGGAGGGTTCGTCAAAGGAGCAATGGCCTCCTCCATCTTTTCTTCCTGGGAGGAAGCTGCCCCTCCAGCTCTTATCCTGATTCCAGGCAAGTTAGTTCCTCCCTGAATGGCCCAGGTTCCTTTTAAGCTGCCCCCCCAGGGCTGGAGCTCAGAGGCAGTGAGTCCAATTAAGTCCATGGGTGGACCCTTTAAGAGGAACACCTGGGACTCCAGCAGGTTCAGCATCACTCAGCCACAATCCCTGCTGGCTTTTACAGCCTGAAATTGTGGGGACTTCTCTTCCCAGCACTGGAACCCTGGGCTGGGGGGCCTCATGTCGGGCTGGGACCCCTCATTCCTCCAGGAAACCTCCACATCCAAGATATCCTTCCTGATTTTAAACCACTGCACCTGGTTCCCGGGTTCCCAGTTTCCGAGATTCTGCCCGATTCCGTCCTGTGTCTCTGCCCCTCCTACCGGTCCTGTGTGCTTCTTTAATTCCCTAGTTGTAGGACTTTGTTCAGCTAGATTTCAGGAGGTTCTGAATGATGATTGCTCTGTATTTTAGTTGTAATTCTGATGTGGTTGTGGGAGGTGGCAGGAATCACATTTACCTACTCCACCATCTTGTTGTCTCCTCTCTGAATATTTTTTATGTTAAAATAATCATGCCCACCTTACCTCTCTTAGTGGTTCTCATGTTACATGCATTGGCCACTTTAGTTAACTCATCCCTAAAAGATGCACCTTTAGACTATTTTTTCTTTTATTATTGTACATAATGCTGCAGTGAACATTCATTCCTGAAGTTTGTAGAAACTGAATCATCCAATAAAGGCTTTTGGGCTTGACTTCTTTCACTCACCATGATGTTTTGACATTTACTTGTGATGTTGCATGCATCAATCTTTTATTAGTTCCTAAGCAGTGTAGAATTCCACTGCATAGAGAAACCACAGTTTCTTTACCCATTCACCAGGTTTTGCCTTGTAGTGTCCTTTATATTGAGGTAGAAACATTTGCATGGGCACCTTTATAAGTAGAGGAGCACCTGTCGTTCCTCTTCTCACCAGGAGGAGGGACACTGATGGGTGTTTTGTAGACACCCATCAGTGGGAAATGAAGACACAGAACACAATATCCAGAAAACCCTGGCGACACAGCGCACTGTGGAGTATCCATTGTTAATCCTCATGCTCTTGGGATCAACGGGTATTGAAGCCACTGCCCAGCCTCAAGAGAGAGCATCATACCATAAATTACTAGCCCAGGAAAAGATAAAAATTTAAAAGTCAAAGCATAATTTGTACTGATTGGTATCACTTTCATCCCATCATAGTAAAAAATCTAATGTCACACCATTTTAAGTCAGCACCATCTGTATTTTGAAGTCCCTCTTCTCATTCCTTGATCCTTCTATTCCCATATAACAAATATCACATCCATTTCAACAAGGTAACTTTGTGGAATGATCTTAAAAAGCAATAAACTTCTAGTCTTTCCTATGGTTGTTAGTTTATTCAAGTTTTCCAATTCCTGAGTAAAATCGAGTGGTTTCTATTTTGCTAAGAATTGTCCATGACCTTTAGTTGCACCTGGGGTCCTCTGCCATTTCTACATGGTCACAGCCCCTTGCTAATTTCAAATCTTCCCTATTTTTTCTCTGTCTCTTCTTAATTAGGCTTGCAAATGTTTCTGCTTTATTGCTTTTTTCAAAGGAACCAATTTCAGGGTTTATTTATCTTTCCTCTTTTTCTGTTTCCTTATTTCAAGCTTTATCTCTATTTATTCCCTCTTCTTATTTGATTTGGGTTTTTTGTAACTTTATATAATGAGCATTTTGTTCCTTTAATAGTTTTGTCTTTTTTCTTTAAAAATTAAGACATTTGAAGCTCTAGATTTTGGAGAGTTCAGCTGTGCTGAGTCTTTTCATTTTGTTTGTGCCTCTTAAATTTCTTCTCTAATTCAAGATTTCCTAAAAAATATGTTTTTTTAATTTCCAAGTAACTAAGATTTTTAAATTCACTTTTTCATTATTTACTTCTAATTTCACTGGATTATAATCAAAGAATATGGTCAGAAATATTTAAGGTTTTATTCTTGGCCAAGTTCATTTTTAAAACATATACATGAACATAGAAAAACCCTGTTTTGTATTTGAAGGATGTAAAGTTCTATATACAGTTATTAAATCAAATCTGAGTATGATCAAATTCAACTATATCATTTCCTTTTGAAAACAACAGCCCAGCCGGTGTGGCTCAGCAGTTGAGCATTGACCTATGACCCAGGAGATTGAGGTTTGATTCCCAGTCAGGCGACATGCCCGAGTTGTGGGCTCCATCCCCAGTGGGGGGCGTACAGGGGGCAGCTGATCAATGACTTTCTCACCATTGATGTTTCTGTTTCTGTCTCTCTCTCCCTCTCCCTTCCTCTGTCTGAAATCAATTAAAAAAATATTAAACAACAGCAACACCCTTTCTCAAAAGGAGAATGGAGCCAACTGAAAGAGGAACCAGTAGCCAAAGCTAGAACAGTTTGAGCAACAAAATAAAATAGCATGGGGTTGTAACGTTAAAAAATATAACAAATTTCCATGAGTTTATACTGATAAAACCCAATGGTTGGATAAATAAATAATATTGAGGATGGGGGTGGGGCAGACAATCCTCCACACAGAATTTCACATCTACCGTCAAGGACATGGAGCCTAATGCCCGCTTCTTAAGTACAGGTTGTGTGCACAGTGACTTCAAAGCACAGAACACACTGTGGACAGAGAAGGGGCAGTAACCTGGCAGTGGAGAAATATGGCAAATAGCACTTCACACAGGTAACCCAAGGTCACACCTACATGCTAAATAACTCTGATAACATGTCCCTTTGATGCTATGACACAGGAAGGGGACTTTACCTCTGTGGTATTTCTCCCCCAAAACCATAATTCCAGTCTAATCATTAGGGAAAAAATCAGGTAAATAGCACTTTAGGGACACTCTACAAACTAGCAGACCAGCCCTGTAAGCAATGCATGCTAAAGGAGTCCTCAGGCTGAAATGAAAGGACACCAGACAGTAACCTGGGACCACATGTAGAAATAAAGCCAGTAAGTTAACTACATGGTTAAATATAAGTGACATCACAAGTGTTATTTTTGTAACAAAAAACAAGTAGAGCTAATAAATAAGTTCATCTGGGTTACAAATACAAGATCAATATGCAAAATAGCTATATTTCTATATACTTTCAGTGAACAATCTGAAAATGAAATTTAAAAAGATTGTATTGAAGATGGTGGTGGATGGAGTGGAAGCTACACTGACACTTGCTCAGGACCAAACTGGAATTATAACTAAAATATAGGAAAACCACCCTGAATAATCAACTGCAACTGAAGACTAGCTGGGGTGCACCTTCATAACCAAGGAGGAAAAGTGGAGACTGCATGAAGACTGGTAGGAAGTGCGGAGGCCCAAGAGGGCTGGCTGGGCTCCAATAGGCAGCAGCTGAAGGTCTGGAGGGATATCTCAGCTGTTAGGGGGTTCTCACTGAGAACTCTGGTGTCTAAACCCCAAGGATGGGCTCCCCAGCTCAGAGCACAAGAACTGAGAAAGGTACTCACATAACATCTGGCTGTTAAAAGCAGTGGGGTTTCTGTTTGCCAGGGAGAGATGGCTGGAAATGCAGGTACCCTCTTAAAATGCCAAAGCACAAAGTTTTGTGTGCAGCCACTCACTTTGGCCTCCGGCAGAGAGGAAGGCAGAGTGAGGAGAATCCAATGGAGCTGGCTGGGGGAATAGATCTCAGAGGGTACCCACCTGGACCCCAATGCTGAGTTATTCCCCCATATGAGAGAGAACATCTTTCTCTGCCAGACATTTACCTTCCAAGCAGCTTTTGCCTGGGGAGGTGGGGGAGAGAAGCAACTGCCCCACCCTCTGGAAAACCTCTGGCCCCACCCCATGTTGTTTCTACAGCCTGAGGCTCCTTAAGAGACTGATAACAATCAGCCACCCCATCTTGTGGAGTTTCTACAGCCTGAGGCTCATTAAGAGACTGAACAACAGCCTCTGGGTGATTTGAGTCTTTGCCTGATTTGCTTCTATAACCAGGGCTTGGAAAAGCAGACCTTGGTGCACATCTTGGTCCTGTACAAACACACCCAGCCCCAGCAGAAGAGTGTGGAAAACCACAAGCTGTGGAGTGTGGAAAACTTCAAACAGGGTACTCAATGGCAGTCACAAATAGTGTCTGACATTGGCGTGCACAGAGACCATCCAAAAGACCGGGAGTCCTAGGAGATCTACCTAATACATAGAAAAAAAAACAAACAGGCAGCCAAAATGGGGAGACAAAAAACAAGCCCCAAATAAAAGAACAGAAGAATTCTCCAGAAGAAGATCTAAATGAAATGGAGATAAGCAATCTATCAGATATAGAGTTCAGAATACTGATCATAAAGATGCTCAACAGCATGAGAAAAGATATAGAAACTATGAAAGGAATTAAGAATGACATAGTAGAAATAAAAAAAAATAAAAAAAACATTGGAAGGAATGAAGAACAGATTAGGGGAAACTGAGGATAGGATTAGCGAATTAGAAGACAGGGTAGAAAAAAATCACTCAATCAGAGAACCAAAAAGAAAAAAACAATTAAAAACAGGAGGACAGCTTAAGGGAACCATGGGACAACATGAACCATAACAATATTCACATCATAGGAGTGCCAGAGGAGGTAAAAAATAAGCAAGAGATAGAGAACCTATTTGAAGAAATAAAGGCAGAAAACTTCCCTAACCTGGTCAAGAAAAAAGTCACACAAGTTCAGGAAGCACAGAGAGTCCCAAACAAGAAGAACCTAAAGAGGCCAACGCCCAGACACATCATAATTAAATTGCCAAAAATTCAAGACAAAGAGAGAATCTTAAAAGGCAGCAAGAAAAAAGCAAGCTGTTACCTACAAAGGAGCTCCCATAAGGCCGTCTGCTGATTTCTCATCAGAAACTCTATAGGCCAGAGGTAATGTCATGAAGTATTCAAGGTAATGCAAAACAATGAACTGAAATTAAGACTACTCTATCCAGCAAGGCTATCATTCAAAATAGATGGTGAAATAAAGAGCTTTCCAGACAAAAAATAAAAAGGCTAAAGGAATTTATCATCACCAAACCAGCATTTCAAGAAATGTTAAAAAGCCCCGGCCGGGCATGGCTCAGCGGTTGAGTGTCGACCTAGGATCCAGGCGATTGGGGTTTGATTCCTGGTCAGGGCATATGCCGAGGTTGCAGGCTTGATCCCCAGTCGGGGGCATACAGGAGGCAGCCGATCAATGACTCTCTCATCATTGATGTTTTTCTCTCTCTCTCCCTCTCCTTTCCTCTCTCTGAAATCAATAAAGATATATTTATTTAAAAAAAAAAAAAAAGAAAGAAAGAAATGTTAAAGGGACTGCTGTAATAAGAAGTTGAAACAGAGGGAGAGAAACATAGACATAAAGAATTAAAATGGCAATAGATAAGCACTTATCAATAATAACTTTAAATATAAATGGATTAAATGTCCCAATCAAAAGACATAGGGTAGCTGAATGGATAAGAAAACAAGACCCAAATATATGCTGTCTACAAGAGACCCACCTCAGAACAAAACTCACACAGGCTGGAAAAAAAACAACACTTCTGGAGGACTTTAAAGGTGAGATCGACACCAATACAGTCATACTAGGGGATTTAAACATCCCAGTAACTTTACTGGATAGATCTTCCAGACAACAATTCAACAAGGAAACAGTGGCTCTAACTGACACACTAGATCAGATGGACTTAATTGACATTTAGAGAACATTCCACTCCAAAGCTGCAGAATATGCATTCTCTTCAATTGTACATGGGACATTCTCAAAGGTTAGGACACAAAACAAGTCTCTACAAGTTCAAGAAGACTGAAATCATATCAGACATCTTTTCAGACATTTACACTATGGAATACTATGCAGTTGTAAAAAGAAATGATCCCTTACCCTTTGAGACAGCATAGTGGGAGTTGGAGAGTATTATGCTAAGTGAAACAAACCAGTCAGAGAAAGAGAAGTGTCACATGACCTTATTCATACATGGAATCTAATGAACAAAATAAACAGATGAACAAAATAGATCCAGAGACATAGAAGCATGGAACAGACTGATGAATCTCAGAGGGAAGGTGGGGGGTGGGTGGGGAGAGATTAACATAAGATTTAATATGTGCATATGCATAACCCATGGACACAGACAATAATGAGGTGAAGGCCTGGGGGGAAGGGTACAGGGGGGAGGGGATCAATGGGGGAAAAGGGGGACATATGTAATACTTTCAACAATAAAGATAAATTAAAAATAATAATAAAATAAAATAAATGATTCTATTTATAATAGCATAAAAGAACAAAATGTTTTAGGAATAAATTAAAGGAAATGTAGGACTTGTACACTGAAAACTATAAAATGTTGATAAAAATTAGCAGCAGTATTTATAATAGTCCTAAGTAGAAACCATCCAAGTGTCCAACTTATGAAAAGATAAGCAAAATGTGGCATACACAAACAGTGGAGTGTTATTCGGCATAAAAGGGAATTAGGGGCTGATACACGATGCAACAGGACTAAATCTTGAAAATATCATGCTAAGTGAAAAAAGCCAATCACAAAAAGCCACATATTATGTGGTTACATCTCTAAGAAATGTCCAGATTACACAAATCCACAGAGATGGAGAGTATATTAGTGGTTGCCTAGGGCTGAGGGGATGGGGTTAACTAAAGGGAATGGGTTTCTTTTTAGGGTGACTTAAGTGTTTTAAAAATAGATTGTGGTTACGCAACTCTGGATATATTAAAAAATATGGAATAGTACACTTCAAATGGGTGAATAGTATGGTTATATGAATATATCTCAGTACAGCCATTACTCCCCCAAAAATAATAAACAACTGCCAAAGTCATCAAAAAGAAGAAAATTCTGAGGCACTGTCACATCTAAGGGGAGCCTGAGGATATATGATAACTAAATATAATGTGGTGTCCTGAATGGAATAATGAACACACACAAAAAAAGGACATTAGATACAAAACTTAAAAAACATGAATAATTGTTACTAAATATGTATTTTTAGTAACACATCAATGTTGATTAGCTAGCTGTGACAAATGTACCATACTATTGCAAGATGTTAACAATAGCAGACAGTGCACGTGGGATATATGTGAATTCTCCACTCTAGCCTCACAATTTTTCTTTATCTAAAACTATTCTAAGATAATAGCATATTTTAAACACCATCTTTACAATTCTGAGAGAGGTGACTGAGGTGTCCACTTTAATTAAATTTTGATCAATTCTCCCTTACCTCATGTATTTAATTTCTATTGGTTTTGGAGCACACACATTTAATTTATCATTACATAATATGCCTTTTAAAAACCCTCTTTAGTGCTCTCACCCTCAAACCCCACTTTAATTCTGAAGGGGCCACTTTAGTTGGCCCATGGTGTAGCTGACTTTTATCTAACTATGGTAATGGTACTGTGAAGTGGGAGCCTGGATACACTTGCTCTAACCTTCGCTCCCTCTTCATTGTCTTCATGGTTTTGCTGCTTTTCTGGGCCTGGAGCTTAAATACAACTGAGGCCTAGGTGCTATCTTTAGGGAGGAGACATCCAGGGGGTCGAAACTGCATGACCAGCAATCTGCTGGGGGAGGATAGGTTACCCTGGAGACAAGGTTCTTGTTGTCCAAGTTTTGTCCCTTGCTAGGCATCCAGGGCTTTCTACCCTGGTGAGTCTCGGAACCTGAGTTCTGTACCTGGCCCCTGCTCATGTCTGTCTAACATTTCCCCACTCAAGGACTACTGCCACTGAATTCTTTCAGAGTAAAGGACACGGGATCTCTTCTGTAACTACTCCCTGATGAAAAGGGTGCAACGTTTTCCTTCAGAGCCAAAAGGTCCTTGCTCTCTGTCAGAAGAATGATGAGGCCTGGGCACAAAAGGAGATTGTGATGGTGTCTAGAGAACTATTGGGGCAAAAGCTAGAATGACAAGAATGATAACAAATGGTCTGCTAAAAGGAGTAAGTTCCGGTTGTTAATCAAGGAATGAGAGAAAAATGAAACATTCGTTTGGAGGGTTGTAGTCAAATATTTAAGAAAACTAGAAAAAAATTCAGGATCTAGTTTAGTTTAACTCATGGGTGAAAAGTAAAACTTTGACGATAATGAACTGAACTAGAGTCTAACATTTACAACTGTGTATATGGAGTCTACGGAAACACATCCCCCCCCCCCTAAAATTACCCTCATTTTTATTAAAGAGTCAAATTAAGCCCAATTTATTTACTGTATTAAGTCTAGTTTCAATTTGGCCTAATTGTTTGCATGAACACAGTAAGAATAGCAATTGATCATATAGGCTTTTCAAAATCCACTTTGCTGAAAGCTCATGATTGAGTTTTAATTAGCCTCTCAGGGCAAAGAAGCTGAGACACTTAGTTGGCATCAGGTTTTCCCACAATATCTGTAGACTTGAGTGAATTCCTCAAGTTCTTGAGGTCCCTAAGATGTCTTGAGGTTCTTTCCTTGCCATCTTTCAGGAAAGCAACCTTTGTTCCTTGCCTGGAAAGATTGCTGTGAACCACTGACCATGCAAGGTACCAGGCCATTTCTTGCAAGTGGCTTTTGATTGGCTTGATCCGTTTTGGGAATGCTATCTGGCGATGCCCAGAGTCCAGGCATGTCTCTCTCAGATATAATGTTCCAGTCAAAGTCTTGTTAATAAAACCATAATTAGAAACTGGTCTTATAAAGAGAATAGATTCTTATTAGATTTACACAAATAAATATATTATTATGAAAATAATAACCATTGAGAGTTCTGGAGCGATCAGGTAGGGATAAAAATATAAAAGCTTCCATATTGCTTATGAAGGTATAACTTACCAAATTGTTCTAGGGAGGTTAAAACAAACTTTCTTATATCTGGAAGACAGAAAGATTTCCATATAACTAATCTTTTGTTTGTCCTGATTATTTGCCAGTATTCTATGTTTTCAATCATTCTTTAGAGTTCTATAAATTTTTACTTACTTTAAAGAGATGACTTGCTTAGAAAACTGTAATTTAGAGTAAGTCAAAATCCTTGTTATAAATCTTTTCAAAGACTTCTAACATATTTGTAAATGCATCAGAGCAAAACAATGACTATCTGTAAATGACAAACTTAAATGACATGGTTATAGACTTGACCATAAAACAATTGACAAAGAACATTGTTTTTCTGTAAAATATAACATTCTAAGATAACAATTTCTTTGTAAATAATAGTTATTATGAAATCCCATAAAGGAACAATATAAAGTTTATATTCTTAGATTCAATGTAGAGTTTTAAAATATATATATAAAGAACAAACTATATGCAAGATTTTAAACTTTGTACATGGCTCATTGGAAGTGTGTATTGAGCACTGGAAACAATTCATAAACACCCCAATGTGTGGATTACAAACATCTGGAAAACTGCTGCCAGATGCCTTCCAGAGGGAACTATTGCCCTAAGCTTGTCCGGCGTCACTGACAGGATACCTGTTACTCCTGAGAATTTCCTGTTTGAACTCAGCTTTGAATCTTTGTAAGTTCCTTCCTAGAGCAGACTGGAAGTTTTAGAATATTCCTCTTAATAAAAATATATGTATATAAATAAAATATAATAATTATTAATTCTTATTTGGCAAAGCTTCCCATGTAATTTTTTCAGGGATATTAAATAGGCCTAATTGGTTTAAAAACATAGGAGAGAGAATGAATCCTTGAGGTATTTCAGGGCCTGTTGTAACAACTCAAAGTAAATTTCTCTGTTTAAAAAGACTTTTGAAATTTAAACTGGGAAAGTTGTCAAATATATTTAACCAACAGATTACATAATAAATCTTTTGTAAATCTAGGTAAAACAAATGTATATATAGTATCTAATAACTTTAAAAGGATATTAATTAAACTTAAACCATTCAATGTTAAACATTTCGTCTAAACCATAGGAACCTATTTAATTTATACAAGTATTTAATCTCTGTAGGCCAATAAAACATTATACCCTAATGGTGCCATCCAGAGTCAGAAAACACATTACATACAACATACAGACAAATACATAAAGATCATACACATGATTTAAATTATTAATTTTTGTAGAGAACACATAATATTTTTCCTTTGCTTTTGATGACTTTAAGAAGGCTAGAAAAGGAGAGATAAGTTCCTAAATACCAAGCAGGAAGACTGTTGAGACTTTCAATGAAAGTGTCAAGGACTGTGAATGAGGGACCCGCAGCCCTTCCAGTTCCCCTTCCAGTTGCCGAAGTTGCGACAGAGGGGGACATGGCCCTGAGGAAGCCCATTTCCCGGTTCACTCCCTTTTCCAATGTCCCTCTTCTGTAGAAATAACATCAGACCTTTCATGTTCCTTGTATTCCAGGAGCCTGGTTCCCTTGAGGTGACATATGGCTTAAAGCTGAGCCATTTGTTGCTAGAGGATGGCTTTCTTGCTCTTTGCCTGGCCTGTCTCAGTTGTTAAAACACTGAAAGTTATTTCTACCAGTTGCTCAGTGGGAGTCTGGGGTCCTAAGGCTAGTTTTTATAATTTTCTTTTGCTCTCTGTTGTATAAAGTGCATCCCTAAGGACTCCTTTAACGGGCTGCCTATTTATTACTCGCCTTGGAGAGGACATGCTAAGCTTTGGGTGAAAAGGAGCACCACTTCTGACAGCAGCAGGGCTGTTAAGAGTTTGCAGTTTTGTAGTAAAGAAAGGGTTAAACAGCAGCAGCTGATATTTGGGGAGGGGGCTGGGCTGAGAAAAAGGCAAGATCAGGGGCTTCTCGAGGTTTTAGGGTCCTGGAGGTGGAGGCATAAAGGACGGGACAGGAGGAGCGGAGTTCAGGGGGATGGTGGAGCTCAGAGGCCTGAACACAGGGAATCGCAGCCACTTCCCGAGGCGGCAGCATACAAATCCACTGGAGAAGCGTGTTAACCGAGAGGGCCACTCGGGAGCCGGATCCGCCAATGGCTAATTCATGTTGTGGCCATGCTGCATTGCAATCAAAAAATGAGGCATTTGGGTCTAATTTTATCTTGTAAGTCGAGGGCCTTAAGGTTCTTTAAAAGGTAGGCCAGAGGGCAGTCCTCGGGAGGGGTTGGCTGCAGGAGGGAGAGTCGCGAGCCTCGTGAGAGGAAGAATCCGGGGGCCAGCCTCGGGCCTGGTCGCTGCCTCCTTCCATGCGCTGATACCTATTCTAGGGGGCGTCCCCCGCGAGAAAGGTTCAGTTGTGGGACGCGGTCCCCAGGAGGCGAGGCATAAATAGGAGCGTTCTCACTACTTAGTCCCCAGTATGCTGCTGGTTGGACCCAGCGCTGGGATTTCCCAGTGAAACCCTAATGTAACACCACCAGCCAATGAGTGAGTTATCTCCCCCTGAAACACTGGAATTGGCAATGTCGAGAATCCCAGTCCCCAAAATAAAATCCTACAGGGTGTTTTGGGCTGGGTTGGGCAAGTGTGTGCTTTTTCATAGTGTGCCTCAGTTGCTCTGACCTTTGCTTGTGACCCCATGAGCTGCCTAATGCAACCTTGCCTGTTTGGAGCCCAGTCCATCCTTCCACGGGAGACATCTGGTGGTGAGCACCCCAAAAGCTTTTTTTTTTTTAACTAATATATCTTTATTGATTTCAGAGAGAGGAAGGGAGAGGGAGAGAGAGATAGAAACATCAATGATGAGAGAGTCATTGGCCGGCTGCCTCCCGCAGGCCCCCACTGGGGATTGAGCCCACAACCCAGGCATGTGCCCTGACCGGGAATCCGAACCACGATCTCCTGGATGCTAGGTTGATGCTCAACTGCTGAGCCACGCCCAGCTGGGCCCCAACAGCTTTTAAAGGTGTGTTCCTTGTCAGCAAGTGGTGCCCCATGGGGAGCTGAGAGTCTCGGTCCCTAGTGCCTTCATCCCAAAAATGAAGTGGCTCACCCATTAGTGAGAATCAGGTCCAACGATTTGCCACTCAGAGTCCTGAAGGACTTGATGGGTGCCTGACCGAGACTAGGAGTCTCTAGGGGTCCGGAAGGGGTTGGGAGGAGGAAGGGGAAGCGTCTATTCTGGATATTCCCCTGCGGGCCACCAAAATGAAAGGTTAAGGTGGGTGGTGCTGGGGCTGCTAAATAGCCATCTCAGAAGGTGGATAAAGAAAAACTGAATTTATTTAAGAGAAAGGGAGTGGGGGCATGGGGACATCCAAAGGGAAGGGCTACACAGCACTGAGCCAACGGGTATTGGGTCCATGACGGCAGCAAAAATATACTTGGGACAGTGAAACAGGGAAGAGCACAGAAGGGGCAACAGGAGAGCCCAGGCTGGGCTGCTCTGGCTCACTAAGAAGTCAGAGAGAGAAGGGGCCTTGGAGACAGGCTCAGGGGTCAGCCCAGGACAAGCTGCTGCTGCCAATTGCTACCCTGGTTGCAAGTCTCGTGGGTACCCCTAGAGGGAAGAAGGGGGATGGAGATGGTGCTGGCGGCTCCCCTAGTGGGGAGCTTTTGCTGGGTCCTTTGTCCTGAGCATTTTTATCTCTTTGTAGCTGGTGGAAATCTTAGGGGAGGTCTCAGGGGAGGGTCTCAATAGAATATTCGTCAGTTCTCGGGGTGAGCTCTTTCAGGGTCATGGTCTCCACTGATTGGTCGGTGCCAGGACAGGGGGACATTAGTCAATGTAGCTGCATGCAGCTGGCCCTAAGGCAGCCAAGGGGCCACTTGTCTGGTTACATTGCTACTCTGGGCCTGGAGCTGAAATACAATTGAGGCCTAAACGTTCTCTTTAGGGAGGAAGGCTCAAGGGGTCTAAACTGCAGCGGGATGCTGGGGGAGGGCAGGTTACCCCGGGGAACAGGTTCTTGTTTTCCCAGTTTTGCCCCTTGCTGGGCACCCGGGGCTTCCCGCCCTGGTGAGTCTCTGTGCCCAGGTTTCTGTACCTGGTGCCACTCATGTCAGTCTAGCAATCTGCTCCTCCACCTCCCAGCTCACAGATTTCCTGAGCATGCCCTCGAAGCCCAGCAGCACTAACACCTCCACCGCCACACCCTTCCTGTTGGAAACACTTGCTTTTCCCCGTAGTTCACAATGTCAAGCTATTGACACCCACTTACAGACCTCGCGTCGTTCTGGTCGTTTTCCTTGTTCCCTCAGCCTACGTTCTCTATATTGTTTTTGTAATCAGTCATTTCCTTCCTATTTTTTTGAGATGGAGCATGTGGGTGATATACTCCAACTTCTTGGTTGGATTTATTAAAAAACAAATCACTTTAGATCGGTTTTTAAAGCATTCACTCCTTCAGGCGTCACTGGGTCCTGGAGTTCGTAAGCGAGAGGACATCATTGAAGTCGGATAGCGATTCACGCCGTCGCTGGATCCCTGCATTTCTGCAGAGGGGCAGGAAAACTTATTTCCAGTCTAGGAAAGGTAGAGGTCTTCTCTTCCTTGAAAGAGTCTTACAAATCATCAGTGTAAAGGCAGAAACTGGAGGTGGCTGGTATTTACCGCCTGCAGCAGCCAGAAAGTATTTATGCAAATGTTCAGTCAGCGTAACTGAAGGGCCGCCGGCCCCTCGGAGAGGAAGAGCCAGAGTCCCGGCACCGCCCCAGGTGGTAGGAGGCGGGTAGTTCTTTTCTCCCTCATTTCAGATACCTCACCAAGCAAGATTTGTTTTTCCAAATAGCCTTCCTTGAAGACAGAAGCCTCAATAAAAATGGATTCTTGTTCCGGTACCACTCAGGTTTATTTTAATGCATTATTCCAAGGGCCTGATGGCACCGTAACGGAGGGAAAGGAGAGGGAGGGAGAGAGGGAGCCAGGGAGAAGTTTCCACATCTGTCTCCATGTGAATCCACTAAGCCTTGGTAGGAACCACCACTAATCTAAGGTACGGCTTTTAGTTTTCCAGGGATAATGGTCGATGCCTTTAGATTTAATAGAGCCAGAGATAGACAGATGAACTGTAGGACCCCTGACAAGCTTAACTGGAAATTTTACCCCAAGACAAGCGGGGTGAGTTACTTTAATATTTCCTCCCTACATGCTGATGTGCCTTTTCTTGGCCTTTCAAGGCAACACTGTAGGACCACTGGACTGGGCCCCAAGGACTCATAGTTACTAGTATAATCACATGTTTTTGGATTTCAAGGAAGAGCCCTAGGGTATATTTTTGTTTTGATTTTTTTTTATATCTTTGTTGATTTCAGAGAGAGGAAAGGAGAGGGAGAGAGAGAGAGACAGAAACATCAATGATGAGAGAGTCATTGATCGGCTGCAGCCCGCAACCTGGGCATGTGCCCTGACCAGGAATCGAACCCTGATCGCCTGGATCCTAGGTCGATGCTCAACCGCTGAGCCACGCCTGGCCGGGCAGGTATATTTTTAATCCTAAAGTAAACTCAGCATTTGGCACTATGTATTATGAAACACCTTGCCTGGGTCAGCAGGTGAGTCCCAGGACCAGGTGGGAGCATTCATATGCTCTTCTAAGAGGCACTTCAGTTCCTCTATCCTCAGATGGGCTCTCATCTGTCATTTGAATATACACCACCTGGGCCATTGTTCTCGATTGCACTCACTGATGGGAAGCTATATGACTTGAACTCTTACGCATTACAGGTGTTTCATTAGGATTTATCATTTAAAATACGGAAGAAAGGCACACTCCAGGGTGCACATGAAATATTTCATCTCTTCTCTTTAAAACAATCAGAGCTAAATGTTTTTTACCAATAATCCCAGACCTCACGAGAGCGGAGTAAATGCATGCTCTCCCAAACGGCTTTTCAGATTCCTCAGTACCCTGGTTTATTAACAATTTCCTCTTCTCCTCACCCAGTTTCACATTTCACTTGGTTTCCTCACCTTTGGGAATTTCGCTGGAGCATCTCTGTCTTGTGTACCCTGGCTGGGTGCCAACTTCAATGCCAGAGATGATGTCTATGGGTTATTTACTTAATCCCACCCACACAGTCACCTTAGTGACACAAAAGTTTGCCTGGAGTGGGCTGTCAGGAGTGGATGTCATTATACAATTTTCATACTTTGTATTGTGTCTCAGAGAGTGAAGAAATCAGTGAAGCTAGTTGCTGCTGCCCTTTCTTCACCTTTGGGTATTATTATTATTGAGAAACAGTTGAGTCTGCAGTTGGACAGACTCTCCTCCTTTGAAGAAGATGCCTCAAGAATGAAGGAGTTCATGTAACTTCTTGTCTGCCCCCAGCAATGGCAACTGACATACTCACCACAGGTCATTCCAGCTTAGACATCTAAGTTCTAAAGAAATACAGTTAAGCCATACTGTTAGGGGCAGAGATGCTGATCATGCTCTGTTGGCTGTGATTGTTAGCTGTAGTTATAAAGAAATAGTGATCATGTTCTGTTAACTGTAGCTGTTCTGTTTGAATTAGAAAAAGCACTTTCTAACCTGGCTGGGAGTTGTAGCCCCAGGACATGGGAATTAGCCTTGGAATGTACCCGATTCTATCTTCTTGGAAAGATTAACAGCCTTGTTCCCAGAGGCACTCGCCCTTTGTTGACCCCCTGCCCACCTTGCCTACTTCCCCGTGACTATAATTCCTACTTTCCTATGTAATCTTTGTCCTTCTACCCAATATAAGCAGCTGGCTGCGGGGGGGGGGGGGGGGGGGGGAGGCGGTGGCAGAGCAGATTTTCTCAGATGACCATTACTGCTCTCCCAGATTACAGGCAATATTGGAATAAACGCTCATATATGATTCAACCCTGTCTCTACTTGATTGGCTCAAGTGGTAATGGGCAGCCCGGACCCATTATTGTCTGGTTTCAAAACTAGAAAAGATTAAGAAAAGAATGACAAGGTCCTCCTGTCAAATTTGTTTCTGCCCTCAGCCCATACTGGGACTGCTGTGTGACTTTGCCTGGTCAAAAAGCTATGCACAAATGGGGCAGCTGGTTGGAAGCTGTGCAAGAGGAATCCCTAGTGACCAGCATCTGACAGTGGTTTCCTACCCACTTCCTAATTCTGCCCCCACTCTGGCTCCTTTTATAACGCCGTCTCAATGTCTTTGAGCATCTTCATTTAAAGACCAAATTCAAACGTGAACAATGGGTCATGCTCTGAATAACACCAAGTATGTGGATTCAGACTTAGATCATTCTTATGACTCAGCAACAATTACCATCTGCTCCCATGAGCAAACTCAAGAACTCGTGTGTACAGGGAGCGATTCCTCCTGCAACAACCAAGTCTGACAAAAACAAAAAAGACACGGGCCAGAGGGAAGTGAGGGAACCCTCAGCAGCAGCAGGAAGTCTCTACCAGAAGGACAGGTACGCACCCCAATGTAGGGCCCTCCACCTCCACAGGGCAGGGCTGCATGCGGGGCTCTGGCCTACCTGCTGGGTGTGCTCACAGCTACCCACCTGGAGCACCTGGCCTCCAGGGGGAGCAAGAGCTGATCATCACCTCACGCACCTGCTCTGCTTCCTGCTCCAGGCCAAGAGTGCGGGCTCGTGGGACTCGGTGCTCCCAAAGTGCCTGCTTGTGGGCTGCAAGTCACTGCTGGTGCCCAGGAGCTGGAAGGTCTTGGGGCTCCCAGCGGCTTCCCAAACAACCCAGCACAAAGAGCCAGCACAGAGGTCGCTGCTATAGGGGACCACGTTTGGTACAACAAATAAGAGAGAGACCATATAGGGAAAATGGGGGAACCCCAAGAGCTCTCCTGGGACTGCGGGAATTCTCTAGGCTGGAGGGGCTGGGAGCACCATTGTTTATGACCCTCTCCACTGCCATAGGGCAGGGGCTCTACCCTGGGGCTCTGGCCTGCCTGCAAGGTCTCTACAGTGTGGTCCCACACATATTGCCCAAGCTCATTTTTGCCTGAACAAAGGGAGCAGGCAGGATCAACAGGACATTACTAAATGCACTGTATTTCCCACCTGGAGCTGCTCCAGCTCAGTAGGCCAGTTCCCCCGACACCTTAGCTACCCTTCAGGTCCTTTCCTTCTGCAAAAACCACCTGGCACACAGAATTCATCCCAATCCTTCCTAAACCAGTTCAAAATGTTGAAGAGGTAGAAATGCTTTCAAACTCATTTTATGAATCCAGTATTACCATGATACCAAAACCACATAAAAACATTACCAAAAAAAATTACAAGCCAGTATCTTTGATGAGCATAGAAGCAAAAATTCTCAACAGAATATTAGCAAACCAATTCAACAATACAGCAAAAAGATTATACACCATAGATCCGTCTCTGATGTTAAACTGTACTACAAAGCTATAATAATCAAAACTGCAGTTTACTGGCATAAAAACAGACCTAGAGATCAATGGAACGCAATAGAGAGCCCAGAAATAAATCCTCACTTACACGGTCAGTTAATCTACAGAAAAGAGGCAAATATATACAATGAGGTAAAGGTAGTCTCTTCAGTAAGTGATGTTGGCAAAACTGGAGAGATACATACAAGAAAAAATAAACTGGACCACTTTGTTACACCATAAACAAAAATAAATTCAAAATGGATTAAAGATTTAAATGTTAGGCCTGAAACCATAAAACTCCCAGAAGAAAACATAGGCAGAAAATACTTTGACATTGCTTTTAGCAATATCTTTTTGGATATGTCTCCTTGGGCAAGGAAACAAAAGGAAAAATAAACAAATGAGACTACATCAAACTAAATACTTTTTGCACAGCGAAGAAAACCATCAACCAAGCAAAAAGACAACTTACCAAACGGTAAAAGGTATTTGCAAATTGTACATCCAGTAAGGAGTTGATATCCAAAATATATAAGGAGCTCATACAACTTAGCACCAAAAATACCCCCAAACAATCCAATTTAAAAATGGGCAGAAGCCCTGCTCAGTGTACTCAGTGGTTAGAATGTTGGCTCGAGCACCAAAGGGCCATGGGTTCGATTCTAGGCAAAGGCATGTACCTGGATTGTGGGTTCGCTCCCACCCCCAGTGGGGGGGGGGTTCAAGAGGCAACCAATCGATATGTCTCTCTCACGTTGATATTTCTCTCTTTCTCCTTCCTTCCCTTCCTCCCTCCCTCCCCCCTCTACTCTCTCTGAAAGCAATGAAGAAGTATCCTCAGGTGAGAATTAACCACAACAAAAAAGAGCAGAAGACCTGAATAGACACTTCTCCAAAGAGGACATACAAATGGCCAAGAGACATAAGAAAAGATGCTCAACATCATTGATCATTAGGGCAATGCAAATTAAAACCACAATGAGGTATCACCTCACACCTGTCACAATGGCTGCCATCAATAAGTCCACAATAAGTGCTGGTGAGGGTGAGAAAAAAGGGAGCCCTGGTGCACTGTTGGTGGGAATGTAAATTGGTGCAGCCACTGAGGAAACCAGTATGGAGTTTCCTCAAAAAATTAAAAATAGAGCTGTCATATGATTCAGTAATCCCACTTCTGGATATTTTTCTGAAGGAAACAAAAAACTGATTCAAAAAGATATATGCACCCTATATTCATTGCAGTATTACTACTGGTAGCCAAGATTGGAAAGCAACTTAGATGTTCATCAGTAGATAAATAGATAAAGAAGATGAGATATATATAAAAAATGGAATATTATTCAGTAATAAAAAAAGAATTAAATCTTTGCAGCAACATGAATGGACTTAAAGGGTATTATGTTAAGTGAAATAAGTTAGATAGAGAAAGACGAATACCATGTGACTATACCTATATGTGGAATCTAACAAAAACCCCACACAAATGAACAGACAAACCAGAAACAGGCCCATATATACAGAAAACCAGCTGACGGTCACCAAAGAGGAGGGGGGAGGTGGCAGAAAATAAAATAAAAGCTACCATCTGGATCACGCCTCTCGGCAGTATTGATCTACACCCCACTGTTCGCAGGTATGTCTATCTTGTAAAGTGAGAATGATTTCCCAAATGATAGCAGCATCACATGTCCTACGGCTTTCTGCAAACTTCCTAAGAAAACTGAAGCTTCAGAAAATAACTGCTTTCAATATTCTTGCTAGTTCTAAATGCCAGTTTAAAATGGCAAAAGAAAAAGAAGAAAGTCAGTATGTAAAAGATACCACATGAGCCTGGCAGTGTAGCTCAATGGTTGAGCGTTGACCCAGGAACCAAAAGGTCACCGGTTTGATTCCCTGTCAGGGCATATGCCCAGGTTTCCAGCTTGATCCCCAGTCTATCTATGTCTCTCTCTCTCACTGATGTTTCTATCTCTCTGTCCCTCTCCGTTCCTCTCTCTCTAAAATCAATTTTTAAAAATCAACACATTTTCTTAAAAGATACCACATGAACCACAGACTCAGTCCTCTCCCTCCTCTAACAAATTAAGAGTGGTGTTCAATCACTGAACAGCAGGCAGCTTTGTAGAAAATAAAATTATTCTGTGTGTAGTTAGCTCCTTGCCACACAGGATGAAGGCCAGAGTTCTGAAAATTCCCCCTAGCCTTGCCAAGAAGAGAACAAAACCAGCAGCATAATCCCAATTTAAGGCCATCTGTGGCTTTTGAGGAAGGCAGGTGGCTGCATATGTTAAGAAGCAGCCCAAAGATTAACAAGATTCATTTTGAGAAGCCAGTTTTACGTCATTCTCACTTCCAGTAAACAGAAGACTAAGGAAATTTCTTTTTACTCCTAATAGTGAGGCCGCCATGAAATATATATGTACTTTCGTCCTAGGCATGGTAATGGACAGAGAAGCCATCTCCCATGTAGTTCCTGCTGTCAAGGAGCTAACAGGGGGTTGAGGAGACAAGAGGGACACACCTGAGAACAAGGGCGTATAGCACAGTTGTGCTAAGAGGCACGGTTTGGATGGAGCTATGGACCCAGAGTTATGAGGGTCAGCAGACAGAAGAGTTGGGCAGGTCAGGGAAGGCCATGGGAGAAATCAAGTAGCCTTCAAGAGCTCAAAGACCCTCTTTATCTATTTTATATTGAGGTATAGAGTAAAATGTATATATTTAAGGTGTACAACGTGATGTTTTGATATACATACATTGTGAACATTGTGAAATGAGCACCACAATAATCTCATTAACACACATCAGTTTACATAATTACCATTTTTTCTTTTTTTTGTGGTGAGAACACTAAAGACCTACTCCATCGCAAATTTCAGTATTGTTCACTGCAGTATTGTTCACTGCAGACACCATGCTGTGCACAGATGTTGGGATCTTACTCTCCTGGCATAAATGAAACTCTACCCCTCGAACAGCAGCAGCTCCCCAAGCCTCTCCCCCAACCCCTGGCACCACCATTCCATTCTCTGCTCTGTGAGTTTGACTAGATTCTATGCATAAGTGAGATCATGCAGGTTTTGTCTTCCTCTGTCTGGCTTATTTCACTTAGCATAGTATCCTCCAGGCTCATCCATGTTGTCACAAATGACAAGATTTCCTTCTGTCTTAAGGGTGAATAATATGCCAGTGTGTGAGTGCAAGTGTGTGTGAGTGTGCATGTGAGTGTGTGTGAATGTGTGTGTGTGTGTGTGTGTGTGTGAGAGTGTAAGTGTGTGAATGTGTGTGTGTGCGCCTATGTGAGTGTACTTACGTGTGATGTATACCACATTATCTTTATTCATTCACCTGTTGATGGACACTTAGGTTGTTTCCATGTCTTGGCTGTTGTGATTAATATCAATGAACATGGGGGAGCAGGTATCTCTTCAAGCTACTGACTTCCTTTCCTTCGGATGGGCACCGACGTGGCTTGGGAGGGTCACGGGCAGGTCTAATTGTAATTTCTTGCGCAGCCTCCACATTGCCCCCACAGTGGCTGCACCAGCCTTCATTCCTACCCAGTGCCCCGGGGCTGTTTTCCTTCACATTCTCACCAGCACTTGCGCTCTTTTGTCTTATGGGTTATGGGCATCTCTCAAGTGTGAGGTGATACCTCATGGTGGTTTTGATTAGTGGTGAGCATCTTTCCATGTGTCTGTCGGCTATTTGTTTACAGAATCCAGTTTATTAAATATTTCTTTGGAAGTATGCTCTGGATATGTCTCTCTCTTCACACACACACACACACACACACACGCATACACACACACACGCATGCACGCACACATGCAGCGCTGTATTTGTCTTCTCCCATCATCCCTGTCTCCGGAATCTCAGGAGAGAGCTTGTAGTGGGTCCGTGCTGTCATTGCTTCACATTGTCTTAAACTAGACACCCAGGACCGGTGGGCTCCCAGAGGAAGAAAGGGTCGTAAGTGTTACAAGTAGACAAGAGCAACCCTGACATGCGAATCAGGGACACACAACAAAAGCAGGGACTGATGAGTTCCTTGCACAGCAATTCTTGGAAACGTTCTGTGGGCTGCCGTCTGGAAGCATGACTGTCACCCAGATGATGGAGTGCTGGCTTCCACTCCACCATGCACGTGTCACAATTATATCCGCATTCCCAAGGTTTCTGAGCCTTTATTTGTAAAAATTAAGGGAAACTTTATCTTTGCACATTTTGTTGTTCAATACAATTGTAGCACATTTTCCAAAATGTCGAGTAATCTAAAAGTAATTTACATCTAGGAACATCAGCTAAAAATACGTTGGATTTTTAGGACATTTTCCTTTTTATTTCCCCAATTGTGCTCTGACTAATGCAGTGGTAGAATTAGTAAAATATTCAACTAGACACAAATGGCATGATTAGAGAGGATAGCTGTGAGGGCGGGAAGGAAACCAGACTGATACAGAATTTATTGGGAGATCATTTAATTCTGTGCAGTGAGCATTTCCTTCAATACCAGGGAACTGGTGGGCAGGAGTCGTCAAAACACAACCTACATGGAGCTAGATTAAGGGGTGGTCATTCAGAGACCCCACTAGCTTTTACATACAAATGCAGCCCCATTGTTCTGACAGCACAGACGAGCCTGCAGGGGGCGGTTTCACCTGCCCGTCGCTGAAATAGGCCTCACCAGCAGAAGGCCACCGCGCCCCGCACCTGGCCGCTCCCCTCTGGGCCGCAGCACGCTGATCGTCCAGTTACTCCCAGGATTCTCACGCCTCTCTTGAAACCGGCCCCTAGACAACCAGGAGGAAAAATCAGACTGAAGGAGGAAGCCCCAGGGTGCACTAGAGACTCTACCACAGGGTTCAGTGTGCTCCTGGGTGAGGGAGGGGCAGAGAGACAAGGTCTGGTCGCCTGCATGGTCTTCGACGGGCGGCGCCTCCGTGTGGGGCTGCTCGCCCAGGCCTTGGGGCGAAGCCACACCCGGCCTGTTCTTTCTGTCCCTCGAGGCTGAAAGCTGGGCGGGCTCACCTTGGCCACGGAACACATCTTTGGGAGGAATCGGCTCACCTCACTGACTCTGTCCTTTGCTAGCAAGGCCATTCTTTACACTTGCTAAAGTGACCTGCAAAAGAGATCTTTCCAGAAGGTGTACATCCCAACGTCTCTTTACAAGTACGAGCCAAGTGTTCATGGAGAGGCTCCTCATGAGAGATGCAACCAGCGCTCCTGAGTCCTGCTCGGTGGCTGACACGACACATGTCCTCGCTGCCATGTTTCTTGACCACTCGATGCGGGGCCTCGGAGGTCAGAGTGGGTCAATGATTTGCTTATGGACAAGCCGGACAGAAGATGAGAGATAAGAAAACAAGTCCAGGTTCCGGTTTTCCCAGAGGACAGAGACATGATTGGGGGGATGGACTCCAAAGCTGACCAACTTGGGTTTGAATTCGAATTTTACCACTTTTTTACCTTGACAAAGCTACTGACCACCGCCCCCCCCACCCCCAGCCTCGGTTTCTTTGTCACTAAGATGGAGACACTCCTCTGTACCTTATGAAGTTGCAGGGAGGACCGCAGGAGGTCGTAATCCGTGCAAAGCACTTACACAGTCTCTGGAACCTGGAGCATTGAGTCACTGCCGCTCTGATTAGTTATTATAATACTTTCCTTTGTTTAAACTCCTTTCGATCCCTTACTGGAGTAGTTTGAGATCTTTAGCTAAAGCAGCTTCCAGCAGATGGATGTAAGAAGCCACCGGAGATCATTTCCCACGACGTGTTGAAGCAATAATTAAATCGGAACACCACCCACACTCAGCCAGCAGGAGGGTTGGGTAGGAAGTCTGGTTTCGTGTTTTTTCATCAGGGAAGAACTGTGCTCACGGTAATGCCGGAGCTGGAGGCAGAGGAAGGTGGAGCTGAGGGGACGTGGGGGCCCTCATCACCCAGGGCTCTCCCTTCAGTTAAGACTGTTCTTCCCACTGCACCTTGAGCAAGATAAACCTGAGCACAGGGTGTGCTGCAAGAGACCCTGCTCCCATCTGCTGGCTCCCAGGACCAGCCATCTGCCACATCGGACTGGGTGGCAGAGAGGAAATTGAATCGCTGCGGCGCCGGTTTCCCACTCCCTGAGAAACCCAGTGGGGACGTAGGCTGGCCGGCCGGGGCCCCACCGGGCAGACACCTTGCGTCAGTGGAGCGGGAACAGGCAGAGCGCCAAACTGGAGAGATGCAGTGCCTGTTTCTTCATGGAGAGACCTCAGGGAAAGGCAACATCCCGAAGCAAAGTGAGTGTAAAAAATCAGAATCGTTTCATTAAGGTGACCCCTCTATCCGCTCAAGGATCGCCAGACCAGAGGAGCAGGGGAACTTTGAAAAGAGGTAAGAGTAGCTGGAGGTCAGAAAAGGACTTATGCAGAGAGCCCTGCACAGACGTAGACGCGCTGACTTACCCGCAGCAGGGAGATGACCCGGCAGGCGGGACCGAAAGCCTCGGTGGGCTCAGAAGGCGGAGCTGGACCAGGACCAAGCAACCTTCCTTTAGTCCCAGCCAAAGCCCGACGGGAGAGAGGCACGGGGTAGGAGACTGGCCAGGCTCTGCCCAGGCGGGCCGTTCACACTCTATGCCGTTGTGATAAAAGGACAGTGGAGCGTCCCAGTGTGAAAGCAGGACCACCAGGAACAGAGGAGGCATCTGAAGGAGGCAAGTGCTGCCATCTGCGCTCCCCGAACCATCCTTCCAGGCCGGCCCCGGCCACAGTGCCTGCCTACACCTGCGGCCCTGCCTGCCCACCCGCTGCCGACTCGGAACTCGAGGGTTCGTCTTCACCAGGGGCTGCAGATGCAGCTGCTCAGCTGCCTCTGGAACTGTAGGAGGCAGATTCGTTCAGGGCCTTCACAGAAGGGACTGCTCGCCTCCATGGAGGCCCAAACGGAAGGAACAGAACAGGACTGGGAAGTGGAGATTGGGGGTCATCGTTTGGCCTGGGAAGGCTCACTGACTTCGATAAGGTCCCATATGCTGCAATCGGGGAGAAACCGGGGGAGAATCTAGGCAGCTCAGCGGGAGTAAAACGTTAGAAAGTCTACTCTGAAGTGTGCGGAAATTCATGGGAGCCTCCCTTTTGAAGGCATGAAAACAGGATGGATGTTCTCACAGTTGTGGTAGCTTGTGAGAATCAAAGCCCTTCCCTTGCCTAAGTAAGGGTCTACAAACACAGAAAAACAAAACACAACAAGGAGGGGACAAAGCCAGCTCAGTGTGCAGAACTAGAGGACTGTGGGCAGCAGTTACAGCTGGCTGGTGGTAAGATAGCTGGGCTAGTGCTCAGAGGACACTGGCTGGGCTTGATGCTTGACCGCAGTTTGGCCTCAGGCAGAGAAGCAGGAGCTTCCATTGAGCAAGGCATCCTTCCCCACCTGGAGCTCGCAGGGATGCAGGGAGGGGCGGGGGAGGGGAATGATGACACAGCGTGGGGACCAGACCCCACTGAGTGTCGCTTTCCTGTTCATTACCTCACAGCAGGCCACTGAGCTAAGTACCGTGTTCTCCGTTTTACAGAGCGGAGCCTCACAGTGGCAGGAAGGGGTCAGGGTAATGTGTTTGGCCTTCTCTTCTGGCACCACCCCGGAGTTGATCTGGAAATGGGTAAATGCATAGAGAAGCTCAGGGGTGTTCATGTAGTGAACATTCAGCAAATCTGAAACCTGGAACATGCAAAAGGATGTAAACATTGCTATCTGCAGCACAGCCCTGGGCATGGGGCAGATGCTTCTGGACCAAAGGAGCTGTGTCAGGCTCCTGCCAGCAGAGAGCTGGTCAGGGGCAGGGTATAGGTTTGGGACTTTTCTCAAGACACAGTTTAAGAAATCTGGACTGTATTCTATAAACAATTCTGGCAGAAGAGGGAGTGAATTGGACACCATGCTTGGAGGGGAGCTGGGCCCAAAGAACAAAACCCAGGGTTGAAAAGCTGCTGGGAAGAGGTGCTTGGAACAGTCAACATGAGAAGTAATGAGGCTGTGATGAAACGGAAGAGAAACTGGATGGAAATTGCTTAGGGCCCAACTGTTAGCCAGCTGGCATAATTAAATCCATGTCCCATTAGCCTGCAGTTAGTAAGAATCTTCTAGAGACCATGGCTTCTGCCTGAAGGATTGCTCAAGGTGGAAAGTGCTTACCCAGTGCACAGCTGGGTGAGGAAATCTTTCTGGGAAGGAAGGCACTAGGTCTCAAGCCCTGGTAACACACCTCTTGCTGCCCTTAGCTGGGAGAGGCCCACGGCTAGAGAGCAACAAACTCCCCGTGGTGAGACTGGACACAATGGGTCCAGGCTGCCTGTCACTGCTTCAGCCAATTAAGCAGAGACAAGGTTAAATCATATATGAGCGTTTATTCCAATATCGCCGGCAAAATGGGAGAGTAGAGGTATTTGTTCACATAAAATATGCTCTACCCGCCCCCCATAAGCCAGTTCCTTCTATTGGATACAAGGACAAAGATTACAGGGGGAAGTGGGCAAAAGAAATAAGGAGTGTAATGGCCCTGGCCAGTTTGCTCAGTGGTTAGAGCATCTGCCCACGGACTAAAGGGTTGAATCCGGCCAAGGGCACATACTTGGGTTGCAGACTTGGCCCCAGCCCTGGTCAGGGCTCATGTAGGAGGCAACCAATCGATGCGTCTCTTTCACGTGGATGTTTCTATCTCTTTCTCTCTCCCCTACTCTCTCTGAAAAGCAATAGAAAAATTATCCTAGGGTGAGGATTTTAAAAAACAACAAAAAGAATGGGTATAATGGTTTACAGGTTACAGGAAATTCCGGCTGGGGGTTTGCAAAACGGTGGGGCGCCTCCGGGACTCCCTTGTTTCGACAACAAGGTTGTTAATCTTTCCATGGTGATAGGCAGTTAAAGAGAATGGATCTCCTCATTCCAAGGGTAATTCCCATGTCCCGGGGCTACAACTCCCAGGCAGGTTAGAAAGTGCTTTTTCTAATTAGAACAGAACAATCACAGTTAACAGAACATGATCAATATTTCTTATGACTATAGCTAACAATCCCAGTCAACAGAGCATGATTAATATTTCTGCCCCCAACACTGGGATGGGGGCGAGAGATGTTTTCTGCTGTCTTGTCTTCCAAGTCCTTGTCCTTCCCTCGTGTCTTCCACAGACGATGTTTGAATACTCCAACGTCCTTGCTGGTTCCCTGAAAAATAGTCAGAATGGGGTCTGCTTCTGAGGGACTATTCTGAAAGCACTTTGATGATTACATTTTCTTAATATGCAGAATAGATTCTCTACAATTGCCGGTCCTATCCCTGGGCCTCCCTCAGAGCTCACCCGTGCCCTACTTTCTCCTCTATACAAACATAAAAGATCCATCCCACTCCCTCCTCCCCCCGCCATTATTTTTACCCTAGTTCTGGCTGTTGAAAGGTTAACATGGTGGTATGTGGGCAGCTAACTAGCCATCTCAGATGGTGCATAAAGAAAAATTGAATTTATTTAAGGGAAGGGGATGGGGAATGGGAGACCCAAAGGGGAGGGCTACACAGCCCCAAGCCAAAGGGATACTGGGTTGCTGATGGCAGCCCCCAGGAGCCGGGGTCTCATCCTGACATGCAGCCACTGGCGGGAAGCTCTTGTCGTCAGTGGGTCTTGGGGCTGAGTCACAGGCTTGGAATGCAGCTGGAATTCGGATGGAACGTGCAGGTGCAGTCAGGTGTTTCAGGACAGTTTTAATTCCTTATATTGTCAGATCCCTGGTGTCCATCAAGTCTTCCTGGCCCTTGTCCTCCTGTGGCGGGAAGCTTACAAATGGCCATTAAGGATTATATTGCCCTATAGTCCTAGCAGCTGTCACAAGACCTTGCTAAAGAAAAGAATGCTGTGATTCAGTATCGGCTCACCAGGAAACATCAGCTAATGGGAGTTGAAATCTCAGGTACGCAGAGAATACGATAGAACCAAAATCCACACAAGGTCCGGTGCGCCTCCCACTCCACTGAGACCTGGACAATAACCCTCGTTTGTAAAGAACATAAGGATTTGCTCCTGCCTGTCGTGGGAAATATCGTGAGGGGTGGTGTCTGCTGTTTTTGTTAAGTGTCGGGAATCTCTCCCCTGGAAAAGAGTATTAGATTTTAGAAATGCTCTGATCTCTTATCTACACTCAACAGAAAACATTCATAATTTAGCTCGCTTTGAGGAAATGATGTTTGGACTGGATGCCAAAGGTGGATGACATGGCTCCTGGGCAAGACTCTGTCTTTAAACCCAGGGCAAATGTCGGAAGAGCCCTGTCAGCACTTCAGCCAGAGGCCCCGGGGAGCCCTCGGGTACCATCCCCTGACAAGGAGGCACCTGGAAAGTGGCTTCAGGAGGCTGCGGGCTGGCTGGCTTTGGGCACCCAGGACTCCATGGCAATAGGGTTGAAGGTAGAAAGCTAACTCTACAAGTGTGTACAGGTCATCTTAATTAAGACCAGACCCCGCTTCATTAGAAAGAAATGGCACTTGAGTTCGGAAACCCAATATAATTTGCCACAACAAATTAGGAAGGATGGAGGACCCTGGCTAAAGGCACATATGATTTCCAGGGGCCTTCTCTCCAAGTGAGTCTCAGATGAAAGGCCAGGGGCTGACAAAAGCCAGGCAGGCGGGGTCATGAGGACCAGGGCTGCCAGCACTAGGCTTGGATGCTGCACAGGCCTCCCCTGGCCTTGGTCTCTCAGGGCTGTCCCTCCTGTTTCCAGTCCTGCGGGGTCCCCTAAACTCTTCTTCCCCATTCCAAGGCGTCCATGTCACCTCCCTGCTTAAAACCTTCATGCGTCTTCCCACTGCACTTAGACTAAGAGCCAAGCCCTTAGCCAAGTCTGCAGGGTTCCCCCGTGATCCAGCCTCCAGCCCCACCCTGCAGACTCGCATCTACCCCTCCCCTTGGTTCACTCATCCCAGCAACTTTTGCCTGTTCTACAAACACAGCTTCCCGTTCCTGCCCCAGGGCCCTTGCATTTGAAGTTCCTTCCTCCTGGATTGCTCTTCTCCCAGGTCTCCACATGGCTGGTTCCTCTCATCATTCGATTCAATTGTTACCTGCTCACAGACACCTTTCTGACCTTCTCTAAATAAAATATCTCTCACTCCCTCCATAACCTGTGACCACTATCCTGTGTTTCTATGTCATCGATCTGATGTCACTACATCTCACTGCTGGTTTATTGCTGTCCACATATTTGAGAAAGGAGACCTCACCTGTCTTGCTCACCACCCGGCAACTGGCACCCAGAACAGTGCTCATCAGTAATTTCGAATGAATGAATTAATGCATTTGTTACAATATTCACAATAATTACACACCTAGAAATAAATCTTTAAAACCGCAGCGATCAGGCAAGTGCACATGGAAGTACGCCGACCTCGCAACGCTCTAAGAGAATTCTGCGCACTTCCAATCAGAGCCTCACTGTGGCTTCGGCCACCCCGGGCTCCCAGCGGCCACCTGACGGAAGACGGGAGTGATTTGTAGGAGGTTCTAGTTTCCACTCCCCAGAACCGCTTACTCTCTTTCCTGGGTATTGCTACCCACAGATGAGTCCTGTAGTCAACCCCCTCAACATCTCACATAAACAAGCCACATGGCGCGTCGGTTGGAAAGTCTTTAAAATAATGTCTCAAACAGGCAGTGATTCGAGGCCAGGGCGACGCTGCTGCTCAGGAGGGAGCGTGGGTGACGGGAAGGAGAAATTGGTTTGGACCCTCCTTCTGAAGCCCACTTACCAACCTATTCTTCGCACACTCAGATGTCCTCGGCTGCCACACAGCCCAAGGGAATTCAAGTAAGGCGGTCCCTCTCGTTAGCATGCAAACGGCGAGTCTCACTTGTGTCATCCTGAGTCAGTGATCCAGAAAGGAAAGCAGAAAGAGGTGGAAGCAAATGGGGCCAAACTCATCGATCGTTTGGTTCGCTTTAGAGTGATTCTAAAATAATTACAGCCAGTGGTCTGTAGAAAGAAGGGCATATAGTCAACCTGAATTCTCTCCTAGGGCCCCTCCATGACTGATTCCTATCGGAACCTCTGCTGAGCCGTACCAAGCGACAAGGCAGCTACTCAGGGGATGTGAAACAATGCCCGTGAGTGATCAGAAAGCAGCTGTCCTTCCTCAGGAGCTGCAGGTGAGGACCTGGGAGACGGAGCTGGGCTCTGACCTCGGTATGAGGCCTGAGACCCTGGGCAGCGCTGGCTCCTTCTGCAGGTACAGAGCTGGCCTGTGCTGCAAGAGGCCAGAAAACCCAGGGTCCAGTGGGCTTGGAACCTGTCAGTTCAGGGTCACTGCTTCCCCTTGCAGTGCGACACAGGCCCAAGGGCAACACACAAAATGCATTAAAGTCATCAGGGTGGAACAGATCACAGCCAACCTCTCTCCCCAATCTAAGAAAAAACGAGAACATTTAGATTGCAGACCCACTCGAAACTCTGCTGTCATCTACTGCTCACCCCCTTCACACGCCGTGTGCAGAACTGCGGGTGCAGGACGCCGTGGGCCAGCACCCTGCTGTGTGCTGGGCACAAGGGGAGGGGCCACACAGACAGCTCCCTGCTCCTGCAGAGCCTGCATTCTAGGGTAAGGCTGTCCTTTATTTCCTAAATGACAGCTTTGTTGCGATATAATTCACATGCCACACAGTTCACCCATTTCGAGTATGCAATTCAGTGGCTTTTCATCTATTCACGAAGTTGTTCAACCATCACCACCATCAACTTCGGGACGTTTTTTATTACCCTAAAGGTGGCCTGAGGACTGAAGGAGCTGATCGCTTGGTCGACCATCAAGCTGCAAGTGGGATCACTCTGGTACTTCTCTGAAAGAAGGAAGCATGTGGCATGAGGAGCTCGCTGGCCTTGGGCTGCGAGAAGGCTCCCTGCAAAGTGACATTTGCATTGAGAGGGTGAATGAGTGGGAGAGAACCAGGCAGAGAGCGGAGCGAGGAGGAGGCAGAGAAGACAGGAGCCAAGGCTCTGTGCTGATCTGAGGACCCAAGAATTTTGGATTTTATTTTAGAACAATTGCTTTTCTTTAAAAAAAACACACAAAAAGAGTTTTAGGTCCCCCTGCTCTCCCTCACCAACACCTCGGTGCTCAGATTTTCATTTCAAAAATATACCTCCCGCTGGTGGCTGGAGGGCGGGTGGGAGGGAGGCCGGTGTGGATGAGGGAGGCGGTGAGGAGCCCATCGCGGGAGTCCATCCGCAGGATGACCAGGCCTGAATCGGTGCTGCCCACGGAAATGAGGGCTGGGAGTTGATTAGATTTGTTAGGACCTGAATCCAAAGACCTTGGTAATTGATTGACGGTGGGAGTGACAAATCCCAAATATGGTGCGGGGAAACTGTAAGAAAACCAGGGTTTTAGGAGTTGGGAGATTTTAGATTTTAGGAGTAATTCCAAGTTGAATTACTGGATAAATTGACAGTGAGGTGCGTACAGGCTGAGCGGTCACGTAGGTGGTTGAATACGAGTCTGATGTCAGAGGTGAGACCTGGACTGAAGACGCAAACACAGGAGCACTGTGTAGGGGCTGCTGAGCGCTGATGTGCAGGCGGGTGAGCCGGCCTAGGGGAGGGCGGCAGAGTAGAGGAGGGGACCTTGGCACAGCCAAGGGGAACGCCCACATTTTAACGGCGAGTGGAGGGGGGTCAGCTGGTAAAAGATGCTGAGAAAGAGCTGCCGGGGGTGTGGTCACCTGGCAACCGAGGCGGGAGAGGTTGTTTGTTTAAACGCTGCTGAGAGATAAGGTCTGAAAACGTGTCCTTTGGTCTTGGTGACGTGAAAATTATTGGCAACCTTAGTAACAGCCAGTTAGCGACAGGGACGTGAAAAGTAGAACCTGAGCAGACTTGAGGAATTTGGCTGAGTGGAGGGGGGTGTGGACGGAGGGCCCTGCAGGGCAAGGGAGGGAGGCTAAGAGGGAGAGATGCGAGGGAATGCTGATGCCACCAGCACGGTTCAGAGAGGAGCCCGGAGAGGAGCCGGCTGCCTGGGAAGGAGCCTGAGGAGTCAGGAGGGGGAGCCCAGCCCCGCGGCAGGGGTGCCCTAGCGGGAGGGGAGCCCGCTTCTGCCCAGAGCCCCAAACCAACCTTGGTTTCAGCCCCGGCCAGGAGGGAGCCCACGCCCGCGGCAGGCAGGGAGTGCCCTGAAAAAGCCCCAGTGGGCACCATGGGCTCTTCACCATGCACTGGGGGTGGGAGGAGAGTTCTTTTCTCCCACCCCCAACACAGACACACACACACTCACAATCACACTCACACGCACACACACGAGCGCACACACATACACACATACTCACACACACTCGTTAAACACGTGTTTAAAACAGGGCCGTCACAGGGACCCTGCCTCCACCGCCCCACCGCAGGCTTTCTTCTTGCCCAGCTGAGACCTCAGTTTGTACTTCACACAACAAAACCCCGTCCCCTCCACCCCTCCCGCTCTCAGGCGCCCACCCTTCACCTCCGCTGGATGATGATAACCGACCGAGTGCCACGGGCAGGCCAGCTGAGGCATCAAAAGCAGCAGGAGGGTCAGGGGCATAACATCAGTCCAGGGAGGTGACGGCTTGGGCCACCGCAAGACATCCCTTTCCCAGGCAGCATCCTGGATGGATCGGTGGCCACAGTGAGAGCCGCTGCCTGACTTCTGCCCCTTGACCTACGGAGCTCCTGGAGCCTCGGCCCCCGTCTCAGAGTTCAGGGGTGCGGTCCTTGGTGCAGCGGCTCCGGGGTGGCCACGCGGGGGTGAGGCCGGGGCCGGCCACTGGGCCACCGCCCTAGGGGCAGGGCCGCCACCCCAGAGCAGGGACTCAGCAGTCGTGAGGACAAAATGGGATGATGGCTGGGAAAGATCCTCAAGCAGGTGACTTATATAGTCAGGAGTCATTAATGTTGGGTGCATGTGGCAGATTCACAGAGACCCCTGGCCTGCAGGGGAGCTTGGGTCACAGGCCTGTGCTGTCCCTGTTCTGATCAGACCTACACGAGTAAAATTCGGGCTCCCCCGGGAACAATGCAGTGCCCATGCAGAGCGAAAGCCTCGTTTATACACCGCGGGGTGGGACAGCCGCTGGCGCGGACCTTCAACCAAATGGCAGTTACAGTGTCGTTCCTTCAGCGCCCTTCCTCACGCCTGCAGGACCCTCTGAAGCGTGGAGGGCGGGGACTGCTGTCCCCAGGCAGCCGGCGGGAGGGGCTGAGAGACCCAGGGCGGCTCTGTTCCTGTGGTAAAGCGCGGGGAGGGACCTACAGGACGTGTTTGCTCCAACTCACTAGGCACTGCTGCTGGGGTCTCTTCTTAGCTACAGAGTCCAAGGACATAGGGCAAAAGGTGTTTTAACCAAACAGTGGCCAACTAAACTCCTGTTGAGGACGTGGGGCCCTGGGCTGAAAGCAGCAGGAATCATGCAGGGGTCATCCCCCGTCTACATGACAGAGTTAGTGGCGTTGCCTTTCCCGCATTTGTGAGTCACCTAACCGCTGACTCAGCGGGTCCTAGTTGCATACTTCCCTGCTCCACAGAAGTTGAAAAATCACTTGTATTATTAATTTGCGTAAAAGCTTCCAGCTTCAGAATGTGACTATACAGCTATTTTTGCAAAGCAGGCTGGAGTTCCCAGCTTTTTGTTTTGAATGACTAGAGCCATTCATCAGCGGTGCTCATAAGCATGGAGCTTACGATTTTCTTACCTTTCATTTTCTAGGAAGATAAACATGTACAGGCTTAGTGAATTTCTCCAGCGCTCCCTGCACAGTCATTTATAAAACTACCCAACAGCCCCGAGCTCCTTTCCCATTTTCAGACAACCAGACAATTACATCTCCCTGTGGGAAAATCCCCGTTCACGTTAAACATTTATTATCCACTCCCTTCTGTCAGTCAGTGCGCACTTGTTCAGCTCCTGCTCCACGCTCAGCACCGTGGTGGGTACTGACTGGAGACCCAACTTATTTGGCCTTTACTGGGTGCTGGGCCTCAGGAGGCGTGCACTTCACCTACGTGCAGATAGGTGCCTCGTGAGATAAACGCAGGCGGCCGTGGAGCCCGTATCCTGCGACTGGACGGAATTACATGGTTTCCCCGGGCATCCAGGCAGAGGTGAGTCCGGGACAAGGGGACGGAGGTGGAAGGGGGAGGAAGAGAAAAGGGCAGGAAGTGTTTCAGGTAAGGGCACCCCTGCGTCTGTTTTGAAGACCTCAAGTGACCTAGACTGGCCCAGAAAGGCAGCCAACAGGGAGGCGCTGACGGATAAGATGGACAAGTTACGGACATTCAGTTTTGCAGCGACCCAAAGGGACTGAGTCCTGACACCTAGGGACAGAGTGAGAGTAACTGCAAGGTGAACGTTAGTTAATATTCCACCAGGAAGAAGTTGGCAATGGTGAGCTTCTGAGTTGGAGTAAATGGACTCAGGAGTCGGGGAATCATGAATACTAAAGAAGTGGACAGCCTGTCCTTCAACACGGGTCAATAAGAAACCACCAAAAAGTAAAACCAGAAAAAGATCTTAATGTGAAATAAAATCTCAAATGAGGGCAGATTAATGATTTCAAAAGCCGAGAATAAAGACCCTATTATTTTTTCAGGCTAAGAAAGCTGCAGAAAAGGTGGATTCCAAGCATTGCATTTCTGCGTCACACGTGGGGCCACGTGTGACGCTGACCAGAAGGGAGACCTGAGGGAGCTGCCAAAGCAGGTCCTGAGCTGTGCTCCCCTAACTTGTAATGTCTCCATCAAACCGCAAGGCTCTGACGGCTGGCACCGCAGGCTGCCCGAGGCTTCCGCGCCCACCTCCTCGCATTTCTCTACCACACACAGAAGTTCGGCGGGGTGGGCACGTGCGGGGGCGCAGCTGGGGTGGTGAGTGCCTCCTCCCGCTCCCGAGGCTCACGGGGCACGCCGGGCCTCATGCGGTCCGCCCCGGCCCACTTTCAGCAGCGGGGCTGCGGCCTGCCTGTGCTGTCCCATGGATGTGCTAGGTGGTCTTTTCGCAAGGAAGGGGGGTGACTGAGCCAGGGCAGAGTAACGCACTCCTCTCGGAGCAGAGCGTCCGCTGTCACCTAGGGAGGCTGCCCCGGTGGGCCCCTGTGCTGTGCAGAAGCCGCCTCCCACCGCCGGGAGCCAGGGCTGCTGTGAGGTGGGCGTGGGCTGTGGGAACTGGACGTCTCCTGGCCGGTTTGGGCATGGAGCTGAGTGTCTCTGGGTGGGTGACTATATTAACCCCATGCTCTCATGTTTATGTTTGCAGCTTACTGGTCCCAGGTACGTTGCTGTTTATGTTCTGTCTTTGCATTTGCAGGCACTTGCTTTATGTATCTTGATACTTATGCTGATTAAACTGCTGGAATAAATGGAATTGCTCACACGTACACACTCTTTTTTGTCCCAACTCCTCCAAGCTATTTCAGGGTTGCTCACGTTTTTCGGGAACACAGTGTATTCTCATTATCTGAAGAGTTAGTTCTTGCTTAGGGAAGATGTCACCATGTCCTTGACTTTTCCCATCAGTCGTAGCTGTCTCTACCTGTGGGCGCCAGTTTTCTCCACGTTGGGTCAACCTGTCCACCCCGTCTGGTCGCTTCCATCTGACTCACTGTGGTCGGGTCTCTTCTGATCCATGTCACTGTATCAGAGGCCTTCCCACAACCACAGTAAAAGGAATGGCCTTTGTCACTCTGGCCTCCCTCCTGTTTTAATTCCCCCCACAGCATTTATGACCGCACACCGCCCACCTTCCAGCCCACCGAGCGCACAGGCTCCGAGGAGAGGGAGTTTGTCTCCCTACCATCGGCTGGAGCAGGGTCTGACTCACAGCCAGTGCTCAGCGTCTGAGTCGCCTTGGGCTCCCCGGCCAGCAGCGCGGCTCTCAGCCGTGCCTGGCCCTTTGCCGTTCCTGTTTATGAAGCTCGTTTCCTCGGCTCTGCTTTCCCTCCTCACTGTGTTGTCTTACTTTGTCTCCGGTTTCTTCTTTCACGACTCCTGTCACTTCTCCCAGAGCATTCGCTGCGGAGGATGTTCCACTTCTAAAGAGCATGTTTTCAGACGGGACCTCTGTGGGTGCCCGGCCCAGGGGGTGGTCTTCGGACCCTCCTCCCACGCTGAGCTCCTGCTCTCTCCTCGCTGTTTCCCGCGAGTCCCTCCCTCCTAGGCGGTAAGAGCCGAAGCTGACCCTGTTTGAGGAACCACCTCATACCCTAACGCACTGTCCTTGGAAGCAGGATGTGCCCTTGCTTAGGCTGCCTCAGTTCAAGCGTGGCAGCATTAACAAAATCACAGGGAGCCCGGCCAGTGTGGCTCAGTGGCTAAGCGTCGACCACGCCCCAGAAGGTTGCCGGTTCGGTTCTCGGTCAGTCTCGATCCCCAGTAGGGAGTGTGCAGGACGTGGCCGACTGATGTTTCTCTCTTATCATTGATGTTTCTCTCTCTCTCCCTCTCCCTCCCTCTCTCTCTAAAATCAATAAAAATATATCTTAAAAAAATTAAGGTGGAAAAGGGTAATTATCAAATCCAGTCACTATGCCCATAGCCCCCTCTCAGGCAACAAGACACACATCCGGTACCAGCTCAGACCAGCTATCACTGGAGATAAGTAGCTAGGGGGGGTTGTGGTTACCCTCACTCCCCATCTGCCTCCCTCCCTCTCAGGTGAAAGATGGAGGTGCCCACTCCTGACAGCTGTCCCTTCCTTGGAACACAGCTGAGAGTCCCCTGGTCTGTGCACAAAGGAGCCAGGCTCAGAGGGCACCCACGGGGGGCTCAGATCCAGTTAGCACTGGCTCCCCAGCCATGTCTCCCAGTGCGAACCGACTCAGAGAAATGCCCATCTTGGCATGAAGGTGCTAAATCTTGTGCCCACAGGGCTGGTGTGCCCAGAAGGGTGCCTGCTCCTGAGTCATGCAGAGCCCCTTTGGGCTGCTGACATGCTGGGGACTAATGTGGGTGGTGGGATGCGCAGTGGGGAAGGAGCTCGCACCCTGAAGGACATTTCCTGTCTTTCCCCCCTGGACGCTGACTCACTCATCTGTCTCCCTCCAAGCACGTCTGTTTTTCATCCTTTATCTGCTGACCGGTCCTCACCTTGCCCAGCTTCTGGGAGGCCGGCACAGTCCTGCTGCCTTCCAGAGCTCTTCAAGCGGCAGTTTTGCCTCCTGGGCTTGAACGCTGCTGGTGGTGTTTGTCTAATCCTTCCAGGCCTGACCTACACTCAGAGCCTGGGGAAAAGCTGTGCTTACTCGGGTTCCGTAAGTGCTCCGTGGGGGCCATAGGCACTGCTACACTGTGATTTTTTAAAAATTGAAACATGACCTTTTCAGACTTATTAAAATGGAAGGAAATCTGGAAAACACCACGTTTTTAGAAAAGATGCTCTGGAAATGCAGGTGAGTCTGACAGTCAGGAGTTTCCAGCAGACGCTGACGTACAGTGAATGCACAGTGGAGCGGCTGCAGTGACAGAGGACAAGGGAGGCCATGAACCAGGCAGCACCTCATCACACCTGGATGGACACGCTGACCCCTCCAGTCCATCTCCAGCACAGTGGGGAAAACACGCTGGGTCTGCAGGCAAGCAGGACGTCTAAAATTCACGAGTCCTGTGTTCTAATTCTTATTTTCTGCTTTTCTAGTTAGAAAACAGACACTGGTTTCTACAGAGGTGAACATCAGCTTTCCAAACAATGCATTTTAATTTCATCACAACACAGTGTTGACCCATGTGGCCCAGGTCCAAACCCCTCCAGGAGGCAGGAACTTCCAAATTCTGAGTGTGGATCATTTAAGCAGGAAGCTGAGTTGCACTGAGGATCAGACACTTGCCAAGGATGACTGATTTCTGACAACTCTGCTCAGCTACTCACTTATTAAAAAATTCTTAAAAATTCAACACAGTTCCCTTTCCTCCAGATCTCAGCAGATATTAACCGTTTCAAGCGTGTTCCTTTATTTCCAGTCCCCAGCTATGCAGTCAGTCCTCAATTCTCTCCCCACAGGCTTCATGTTTACATTTCTTTCTTGCTTGTTTTATAAACTGGCCTCATCTTTCTATAAGTAATTCTCTTCTCTGTCACACACCCTCCTTCTGATGTTCTATCGACAGGGTCAGATTCCACCCCCCCCCCCTCGTTCTGCTAACCAGCACACGTGACGCCCAGGCTGGGCCTCAGCAGCGCCCAAGGTAACAGTGAGCGCTGCCGGGCCCCAGGCTCTCCCGTTTGCTCCCACATCCATGTATTTGATGTCAATTTGACTGTTACTGGAGCCACTTGTCCTTCATTTCTTATCCTTTCAAGACCCTTCAACAGGCTGCATGTTTAATGTGACCAGTCTGACTTCTCAGGTGAAATTCCCTTATAAGACTGGTCAGGAAAATCTGTCCTCGGGGCCAGGACTCAAACTAATGGCTGCCCCGGAACATTCAGTAAGGAAACAAACTCATAACATTTAAATGTTTAATCTACTTTCTGTTTTTATTAAAGTTTGCTTAAGGAAATTTACTAGCAAAATATGTGTAATGTACCATAGATTCTCTTCCATCCCATCTCCAGATCATTAAACAAAAATATTCTGGGTAACAAACTCAGTATTGTGAACATGAGAACAAAGAATGTGTTCTGAATATCATTAATTCAGAAATAAAATTTGGTAACATTTAATTCTGTTTTTACTAATACAAAGTAGGTTAACCATTCACACTCCTAAATAATCTTACACACGTCCTCTTTTTAGTAGAACTCAAAGAAAATGTTTGATCAGGTATTATCAGTATTTGTAATACAAAAATTACAAATATTTTATCAGATTTATGTATTTTAGTCCAACCCCTATTTAGGACAAACACAAAACCATCGTCACGTTTACAAGGTAAACTTGTACAGTAGCTCTGTATACTAAAATTTTACCAATAACACGGTTTCTGAAAATAGGAACGTCAGAGGCTTGTTTTGCTTCGCTGGTGCATTTGAATGTCGTTGAGCATGACAACGCCACACAACAGTTCTGGTTCCAGCAGCAGCTGTGCGTTCCCAGTGCACAGATGCACTGCGATGGCAGTGAGTGGGGAAGCAATGGCCAATTTTGATGAGCTATTTGATCACAAAACATGCAGCGGTGAACTTCCAATCTGTAAACTACTTCTAGCGCTCAGTAAAGACTGTGGCTGTAGGTGGCATGACCCCGAGAACTTCTTGCACTTGACTGAGAGCATTTCCTACCGTTAGATGGGTGATGGCAGGCAAGAGGGCCAACAGCTGTCAAAGGCAGGCAACTGCGCCCCCCCACGGGATCCGTGCACTCATTAGTGGCCACCTTGATTCAGCTCCAGCACAAAACTTAACCCACTTCTAGGAAGCGCGTGTCCACAGAGCCTCCGCCACCTCCCTCACTAGCTCACCAGACATGGGTCGTCAGTGCTTGGCCTGACTTCTCCCGCCAGCAGCAGGTTCATCACTACCTTTGTCAGGTAGCTGCAGGTCCCTCTTTGTCCCAGCGGGGGGGTGTTGTAAAAGGCAGTCATGTCGTCCTAGGAAGGAAAATGGTAGAGTTGACAGAAAAAATCAGTGTCAGCCTTGGGGAAAGTAAATTCACAGGAAGATTTCCTCGTGGAAGTAGGAACTTCCTGAGCTTTCCTTTCATTATCCTGGGGCATCTTGTCCGCATACAAAACACAGACAGACATTTCCCTTGTTCTCTTTGTTGATAATGCTTGTTTCCTTAGGGACCCTCTTTACAGGGGAACATACAATATTACACAGGGAGCCTGGAGGAGGCAGCACACAGCAGCAACGGAGCCTGGTCCACACGCTCCCCTCCCCAGAGTTGAATTTTACAGCCTCTTGGAATCCAGGGCTCCTCTCTGAGAAACATTTAACTGTTGACTCTGCCTAGATTTCTTTTCTTTTTTGTCAATCCTCACCCAAGGATATTTTTTTGAGTATTTTTAGAGTGTGTAAGGGAGGGTGGGAGGAAGGGAGAGAGAGAGAGAGAGAAAGAGAGAGAGAGAGAGAGAGAGAGAGAGAGAGAGAGAGGGAGGGAGGGAGGGAGGGAGAAAGAGCAAGAGAGACACATTGATTGGTTGCCTCCTGCACATGCCTGACTGGGGCCGGGATTGAACTGCAACCAAAATATGTGCCCTCGATCAGGAATTGAACCCACAACCCTCTGATGTGCAGGCCAACGCTCTACCCACTAAACCACACTGGCCAGGGCCCTAGATTTCTTTTTAGTCAGAACTTTATAGTTGAATTGATTCCTAATTAACTAAAAAGTAACATTAATTCCTCCAGTAAGTCAAACTCTTTCCCCCACCCCTCAAGTACTCCACTTTGCACTCTGTAAATCTGTTTTGTCAGTTAAATGATGCGCAATCAGGGATATTCTGAAGAACTGAGATGCCAGAAAAAGTCTATAGAAAGCTATTTCTCTACGTACATGTTTGCCAGCCTCCTTCAGGCGACTCTGATCTTTTTGAAATTCCTGAAAGGCTTCTTTCACCAGGTTGTCCAGGTCGACTTTGTCCTGAAACTCGAGCTCCGGGTTTCTCTCCAGGACGATGGATACAACCATCAGCAGCTAGGAGAGACAGACATGGAGAGCCAGTTAAGTGAGCCATGAGGGGGAGGGTCTGGATGTGTTTCATGCCCTCCTCAGACTGAGAGTGGTACTGTGGTCCACAGTGTGCTCTGCACGGCTATGGGCTGGGGTCGTCTGGGCTGGTCGTCGGAACCTTGCCAGCTAGGAGCCTATGCTCCCCTGTGAAATGGCACGTGTCCCTCACTGTGTGGCTGCAGCTGTACAGAATGCTGCCCAGTAATTAAACGAAACCAGTGACTTAGAACGTGCCTGTCCCAGTCCTGTCTATAGTGTCATGCCTTATTCACCCCAAGCATCTGAACTGTCCTTGCCTTTGGGCATCACTCCTTGTTGGCCAGACACCAACGCCAGTGTCCGGTGGAGTGGAGGCTGCCCAGGAAGAGGTGGAGGCAGTGCCAGAGAAGGTGGGCGAGTCAGTGGAGACTGTGGACCGAGGCTCACGGTCCCGTCGCTCGGAGCTCAGCACCCAAAATGAGTTGAAATGTGACCCACAGTGGTTTCTGAGGTGTCGTGTTCAAAACGCACTTAACTCCAACCTGCTCTGACATAAGTCGATCTGGCCAGTCTTTATTTTAAGGTGTCATGTTGTGGTTCAGGCCATCCCAACATTCACCCCAAGAAACAATGTTTGGGATGACAAGCTGTTATACACAACGCCTGTGTCTGAGCGTTCGGTGCTTGGTAAAGACTCTGATGGTGGTGGTGGCTCCTGCTCTGTGCACAGAACAGGAAAAGACGGGAATTCCTGTTTGGGAATCTCCCTGACCCCTTCATTAAAATGCCTCCAAAACAGAACCTAAAAAGAGCCACAGGGAACACTTCTGGAAAAGCCCAGGGTCAGGCATGGACACCCTGGGGTGAGCTTTAGCTTCTTTCTAAAGGGTGAGGACACGCAGCTTCTTTCTTGTTGTGAAGTAAAACTTCTGCGAAGGGACTGGCCTCCATCTGGTCAACAAGAAACCACTCTCCGTGCACAGTGGGTCCCGTATGCTGGCACCAGCCAGCGCGGCTACCAACACAGGGAAGGACTCACCCTCGCAGCCCCGTTCGCCTGACCTAGGCTCTGAACTGTAAAAACCTAGGCAGCGGTCACGTGCTTTTCTGCGACAGAAAAGTCTGGACATAGACAACAGGAAAGGTGACTGCTCTTCACAGGGGCTAACACACTTGCTGTGGAGGTGAGTGTGCAGCTGACCGTCGGACAGTCACCTCTCACCCGAAGGACTGAAGATGTCTGAGCTATTTATGTGCCTGAACTTGGGTCAGGGCAGCCATCCTCCTCGGGACTCAAGTGCAAGGGATTCGGGTCACTGAGGGTGGGAGTCCTGTCCCTGGCCTGGGTCTCTCACTCCAGTTTTCAGGGAGCAGTGAGAGTGGAGTCATGTCCCTGCCCAGGGTGTCTCACTCTGGTTTTCAGGGGTCAGTGAGGGTGGGAGTCCTGTCCCTGGCCAGGGTCTCTGACTCTGGTTTTCAGGGAGCAGACAGGAAGCACTCAGTCCGCCATCTACCCTTCTGAACACAAACCTCCACAATGATCTGCCTGTACTTGGGCTGGTCGATGTTCCCCAGCATGTCTTCCACGAGGAGAGAGAAGTTCATCTCATACATGGTCATGTCGGACAGGGTTGGCTGCTGAAGGAAAAAACTCAGCATCACAGCCTGCACTGTGACTCTCTGGCTCCCTCCTGCCCCAGGAATTTCACTTGCTAATTGAGAGCCTGTTTCAGTTTTCACCAACTTCAGAGAGCCTTTCACCCCAGGGCTGGGCTTTATATGTCAAACTGCTAACCCAGCCAACTGCTGTGATAAATTAACCCTCCGTGTTTAGTAGCCATCTTCACTATACTAACATCTTCAGGGGAAAGGGACTATATTAGGAAACCACTTCAGCCAAGAACCGGGGCAGCACACAGAGTACACTGCTTTTAGAATTAACACAAGAAGTTGGGCTGGCTGTCAGATGTCCATGTGCAGGTCACCTGCTACAGAGTTTACATCATTTCTGTGGCAGGTCCTTACCGAGAGGGCAGCGTAAAAACGCATACATGTAAGGACAACACTGGTAGCCAGAAAGCAAGCAAACAGAAACGCGCAAAACTAGAAGAATTTTCTCTACCCTCCATATTTCATTAAAACAAGAGTACTGCATAGTCTTCCATTCGCTTTTCACAAAGCAAATGAAAGCAGAAAACAAACTCAAGTGCAAACCGAAATCTGGGCGCGGATGGGAGGAGGCTCTGAGGGTCAGGTCCGTGCGGCAGCAACAGACGGAGTCGCCAGAACTGCGAGCAGGGCGCAGTGGTGACTTACGGTGAACTTCATCATGGCCACAGAACAATGTGTATCTTCTCACCACCCAAAAGGGGACCCAGGGGGGAATGTCCCTTTCAACCAAATGACAGGGAAGTTGTTCCACCCGGTGTAACGTCCCTTGTCCCTCCATTCAGTGTGGTCCATCTACTGTACTCTACATGCAAAACAACCCAACACACTGGCAACGGTCCATTTCATAGGAGTATTTGAAGGAGGGGCGGCCAATCCCTGAGGGAGGAAACACTAGAAAATAAGTCTAATCGATGGGACTGGAAGTATTTCTTTCCAATCTGAGTTGCTTTTATTTTTTAATTTTAGTGTCCTCTATAGTCCATACAAAAGCCTGGTTTTACATGGCTATTTTGCCAACACTATTTCTGTTGCACACTTTCGCCCCCTTCAAGGCTCCAGGCAGCAATCCGAGAGGAGGGGGTACACAGAAGGGCACCTGCAGTGCAGGGGGGAAAGGATCCTCTGTTCTCAGGTCCCTTCAGAAGCCCCTTCACTGAGATGACTGCGGTGGGCTGTACCTGTGGCAGATGCTTCCCTGCTACAATGATGCCGTCGGGCGTGCGCTCCAGGATCTGCCACACGCGGTCATAGAACCCCGCAGGGGTTCTGTTCAAAGACCCGTTGATCTGACGCCTGTTCAGCCAACATCTGCAAACCAAAGGAAAGTGCCTCAGAGTGTAAATAAGCCTGTTCTGATGGGAAGCCAGGCCTTCAGTGTGGATTTACTGTGCTGGGAGGGTGAGCAATGAACGCCAGAATCCACCAACGACGCCTACTCGAGCCTGTGCTAGAGGGTACTAAGTATTTCCTAGAGAAAACGAGCTTGAGGGAAAGGAGAAAATCCCTAGATTTTAAATAATTTAACAGGCAAAACATTATGGGCTATGAAGTTACAAGGTTAAAAACCTCACCATGTGATTAAATGACTTTAATACCCAAAGCAGCTTCACTGAAAAACATAGGAGCAGCTTAAATTGTTAGACTAAAGCTTTCTCTGTCATAAAAAGTTCTTCAAATCAATGCGACCCACGAGTGCTTGCTTTGCTTCTAACTCAGCACAAGCCAAGCCTATGACAGGGTTTAGCCTGAAGGGGTCAGCGGTCAGCTGAGGAGACAGAGGACAGGCGGCACCACCAAGCCACAGCTCAGGCGGAAACGTCGGGGGGAGGTGGTGGGCGCTGCCCAGGTTCAGAAAGGGAACTGACAGGGTGGTAGGAGGTGTTATATTCCGCACAGAACAATAAAAATTAAGAAACCTTTTAAACTACACCTGAAAAGTATATAAAATTCAAATCAATACCAACTGACGACTGACGACAGCTATTCTGATCAGTGTCTGCAGCACTGCCCACCTGTCCTGCGCAGCACTTTCCTCCTTATCAACATCTTACTCCACACGTGTACCAAGTACGCGTTCCGGAGGCCCAGAGGGCCTGCAGGGAAAAGGGGCACCTTACCGTCCATTCTGCTGGGGCTGGAGAATGTCCAGCAGGAGCTGTTTGACGGCACTGGGGGACAGCTGGTACAGGTCTACGGCGGGCTGGTCCCCACCCCGGATCTGTAGCTCATACTCCATGGCGTGTATGATCCACCTGAAAAAAGGCGGGAAGTGCGGATCGAAAGAGTGGCCTTGGGCTTCTCCCAGCAGTGCCCTGAAAGCCGACCCCTCAAAGGGGGTACAGAAAAGGCCAGGGGAATGTCCTGAGCCACCGAGAGACTGACTCCATGGAGATTATGTGACACGATCAGAGTCTTGAACGTGAGGCTGCTCCTGCAGCCGAGGTCAGGGAGTAAATGTGAAACAGGGTTAGAACTCAGGGTCTTGCCAAATGAGATCCCACCCACCGGGCACCCCAGGACACTCCACAAATAGCTGTCACACTGCTACTTTCTTCTCACGAGAGACACGCACACAGAAAACAGACAAAAGTGGCGTGTTCTTAGGAAGGGGCTGTCGGGCTGTGATATGAACGCTCCTTTTCCGGGGGCCAATGTTCCACCCATTTCCTTTACTTTGCAGTCACTCCTTGGTGACCGGGGGACACAGGATAAGTAGGCACCTTTGAAACAGGGACAGTCATAACTTATCTAGTATGAGAGAATATGCTTTAACCAACAGAGCTCAGAAGGATCTTCATTATAGATATGTAAATGCTGTCCGTGTACCTACTCTTAAAGAATCTATTCTTTAACAGACACTCAAATGCTGTTCATGAAACCACTTCTATTACAGAAAGAGCTTTATTACGATCATGTAGGCAACAATTGATGGGACACTGAGTGCCTGGCCTTTTCCAAGGTGGTGTAGTTATATGCCTGGAAATGCCCAAAATATTTCATTATTTTAAAGTAATTTTATTTTAATTTATTTTAAATATATCTTTATTGATTTCAGAGAGAGGAAAGGGGAGGGAGAGAGAGAGCTGGAAACATCAATGATGAGAGAGTCATTGATCGGCTGCAGCCCGCAACCCAGGCATGTGCCCTGACCGGGAATCGAACCCTGATCGCCGGGATCCTAGGTCGATGCTTAACCGCTGAGCCACGCCCGGCCGGGCAGTAATTTTATTTTTTAATCTGAGAAGCTTTTAATAAGTATTTTTAGAGTTTCATCTTTTTGTTCATTTACCGTATTCTGAGGAAAGAACTCAGATAAACTAGCTTTGCAAAACAAAGAAAACTCTGGAATGATACCATGCCTTAGGGAACTGGCGCTCCACACACCATTAGGAAGAGCCAAGGAGTTAGCTTTACATGGTGGACTCCTACGGTTTATCCCTCACTCCTGGGCGAGCACTGAATAACAGACAGGGAGTGCAGCTGAGCAGCTGAGCAGAATGGGCCTTCCTTCACTCAGGCTGCTCTGTCTCCCAGATGCAGGTGGTGGAGCCAGGCCCACGGGGAGACCTTTCTTTTCTTCACTGTGGCCTCCCACAACTTACGAGAAGCACCTGCTAATTAAGCCCCAAGATTGTTTGCTCCTCTGTTCAAACTGCAGGACAAGATAAGCTACTCTCAAGACTACATTGTTGCATCCCCACCTCCCTGCTGTCTTCACAGCTCAGGGATAATTCACACCAAGGAGTCTCGAGTTAGTAGAAAGTCCGCTCTCTTCCCCTTCAAACAGGCTTCTCTTGACCTCTTCATAACTTTTGCTCTGAGCATGTTTTACAGGCTTGGGAAGAATACTAATAAGTTACCTCCCTAGGAAATCTGCTGGACTGTCTCCTGGAAAGCAAACAAACTGTAACTTTTCAAGGCAGCCCCTGGTATCTGCTCAACTTCAACACAGCACAAACCCTTCACCTAGCAACAGCACCTGCTTAAAAGAGCAGGCCGCCCTTTTGTTTCTTGCCCTGTATTGACTAGCAGTATTTGGCCCTTTCCAATCTTGGAAAGTAAAATAAACTTCCTCTCTGCATCTCTTCTTTTAGTTGCAAATTCTTTCACAGCCCTAGTCACCAGCCAAACCCTAAGAAGAACCATCTAGTTACACAGCAAAGATTTAAAGTGGCTAAGTTACTACACCCAAATATGCAATTATCTTTCTCTTGATATGCTTCTTTGAAAGCCAACCCACAAGGCTACTGCAGGTGCAGAGATGAAAACGTTGGGTGGAAATAATGAAGATTCAAATCCTTTCCGTCTAGGCTGGTTTTCAGAACCACGGTGATGTGTTGTTACGGGTTGATGCTAGTGTGGCTCAGTGGAAGAGACGGTAAGAAGACTGTGAAGTCTTCCCAGCCGGGCCATGGCGACATCAGCCAGGCACATCGCCCTTCCTGCTAGGCCAGGCCATGGGCCACAAGGCAAGGTGTCCCTGCTCAGTGACTGTCCCAATCTCACTGCGCTCAGCTGAAGCAACACTCAGCTTTTTCCCCACCTTCCCTTCTGTGCTTGTTCTTGCCATTTCCAGAAGTCAGGGATTTCCTGGTCTGTCAGTGAACTGAGAATATGTCGCAGAACACTGAGCCAGTGGCATAAGGGGTACACTGAGCCAGTGGCATAAGGGGTACACTGAACCAGTGGCATAAGGGGTACACTGAGCTAGTGGCATAAGGGGTACACTGAGCCAGTGGCATAAGGGGTACACTAAGCTAATGGCATAAGGGGTACACTGAGCCAGTGGCATAAGGGTACACTGAGCTAGTGGCATAAGGGGTACACTGAGCCAGTGGCATAAGGGTACACTGAGCTAGTGGCATAAGGGGTACACTGAGCCAGTGGCATAAGGGTACACTGAGCTAGTGGCATAAGGGGTACACTGAGCCAGTGGCATAAGGGTACACTGAGCCAGTGGCATAAGGGTACACTGAGCTAGTGGCATAAGGGGTACACTGAGCCAGTGGCATAAGGGGTACACAAGGATGGAAGATAATTTTAAAAAACAGTACACAACTACATGTCATCAACAAGTTAAATGGGCATAAAAGTCACAAGGATACAGTTACTTTGGATGCTTTAATGTTGAAGTTGCCTATGAAATTAGCTGTTACACTGCAGTTACAACAAACAGCCCCATTACCTCTCTTTAAATAAAAAAGTTTATTTTTAATTTTACAGGTGAGACAGCATTGTCTTCTATTTATTATTTTATTTATTTCGTGAGCTAACATTAAAAGTTTACGTTTGTGGCAGCTTACTACGATAGAAAGAACATCACATTAAACACCTAATGGTCGCCTTTAGGTCGCCTCCACAGCCGATGGCATGAAGAGAAGTGGGGTTGGGGTGCAGGTCTAGTGAAAAGTGATCCTGATTTTTTTAAAGTAATTCTTGGGACAACCAGAGAAATCTGAGTAAGAATTGGGCATCAGGTGATATTAAGGAATTACTACTAATTTTGTTGAGTGTGATAAAGTATTGTGATTTTTAAGGAAATGTCCTTTTTTAGAGACATATACTTACTACGATATTGAGGGATAAAAGGGAAAAGACCTGGGTTGCCTTATAAATACTACAGAGAGAGATGAAACAAACACGCAAACATAAATTACTAACAGCTGCTTATACCATTTAATTAATGGACAAATGGTCATCTGCCAAATCCTCGTTATTAAACTTCTAAAAATTTCATAAACAATATAGACAGACTTGAACGCCAATCTGTCATCTACCCACTGTGCCCACTGGCAAGTTCTTTTTCAAATGGGAATAGTGCGTATTCAGCTCACTTCAAGAAATTATTTTGAGGAACGAAGTAGACAATGTGTGATAAGAGGTATTTGAAATTATAGAATCATAAAAATGTTGGCAATTCCATTTGACTCTTTAGACTCAGGTTGGAAGAAGATAATCTGATTTTCTTTCAAGCCTGGGAGCTACCAGAGTGAGTGCCACCCCATTAACTCCAGGAGGTGCCCTCTTCTAAAACAAGAAATTTCTTTATTTTTTAAATTCTTTTTTAAGTCTTGCAAAATTTGAGTTATTAGAACTAAACATAGTGTATCGCATTTACCTTTTAATATCTTCGGCACCATAAGCAAAGCTAGTTGGAGATCTAAACATTTCCCCTCAGGCTTCTTCCTTCTGTTCACAAAAATCTCAGCAGTTCTGTGAGCAGATGATAGAAAACACTGTGTCCACAGCCACCAAGGGAAGCAGGGGCTGGTTTTCATTCATTTGAACATAATGAACATAACTTATCTGTCAGAGGACTGAAATACATTTATTCATTTAAAAATACCGGGCAAGCTAATCTTTGTGGCAGGGAATTCTTCAAAAGACTAAAATAAAAACAGCAAAATAGCCTTATACAGAAACTACTACGTAGCGGTCAGAGACTTAGTAAATTCCTGACTAACAGGAAAATCAAAGCCTGTAGTCCATTGTTAAAACTACCAACAGGAGAGGGCACTGATTCCTGTGCAGGGGGCCTGACCTCACACCCTCATTCCTGATTGACAACTCCAACCTAAAAGCACTTAATGCAAAGTAGGGAGAGAGAGCAAGAAATGCGAAAGGCAAAAAGCGTGACGGTTATCCTTGGACCAGATCCTCATACATTCAGTCTGTCCAAAGAACCAGGACCACGCTCGACTTCCAATAGCAAATGGGAAAGTGGCAGATAACTCAACTGACCAGACCAACCTTCCCAAAGGATGAAGGATTACCTTGAGGACAGTGAATCCTCAGTACTGTGGGAAAGGTGTGGGGAGAGGACTCATTCCTGTACAGGCCTGGGAATGACCTCATCCTCTTAAAAAACTGTGCTTACTAACCTCACTGTGAGGTTAGTAAGCACATTGTGTGTATATAGGTCATTTTCTTTCCAGCATGCGCCAGTCAAGCAGGGAAATATAAAGTGTATGGAGATCTGATATCCCTGGTAAACCAGAATGGCTGATATTTTCTGAAAAACAACAACAACAACAAAAACAACAACAAAAAAATGCATCAAGAATGCACTGATGACCCTGGCCAGTGTGGTTCAGTGGTTAGAGCGTCGGCCCTCAGACTGAAGGGTCTCAGGTTTGATTCCCGATCAAGGGCACATAGTACATATCTCTCTCACATCAATTTCTCTTTCTCTGTCTCTCCTCCCCTCCCTCTCTTCCAGTCTCTCTAAAAAATCAATGGAAAAAATATCCTCAGGTGAGGATTAACAACAACGGCAAAAAAGAATGCACTGATTTACAGCCAGAAACAATTTTTAAATAACCAATTTGAAGCTATTTTAAGAGCTGAGAAGTATTTTCCCAGGTTGCTATTAACAAGTGGAAGGACAACTGCAAGCACTTCCCCAAGCCTTCCCATAGGAGACGGGAGGCTCAGAGTGGGGACTTCGCGCCTGATTCAGATGGGCACAGGAAGGGGGACAATGTCATAGGCAGACTGAGCTTCCTGTCTGGTACCTGGAGCCCAAGGGCTCACCCACTCACCGATCTAATCATAACAGAGGGGAGGACACGGGCAGGAGAGCTCCATCATCTCCCTCCCTTCTCTCACATCCCATGTCAAAAGCAAAGGCCTCTGAGGAGCATCAAACCATGCCAGCGACCTCAGGGCTGCACTTCTCTCCCCTTCCTTTGCTGCACACACGATGCCAGTCTGGCACCTGTGGGCCAGTGTCTAGGCCCTGGCTGTGATCACAGATGCAGCAGTGGGCGTCGGTAGACAAGCTAACTGCGCAGGGAGGGTGCACTGGCAGTGTGGGGAGAGGGCTCAGCTGTACTGCACGTCCGCAGGGCTCTGCCAGGCAGCTGACTGACAGGCCCGGAGCAGAGCGCTGCGCATTGCAGGTCTTTACAGTAATGGCCTGTCAGGAACTTGATCTATCTCAACATAAAAGCCGGAGCACAAATCAATAATAGGGCAGCAAATCAAATCATTATCAGACTAGAATACCATTCCCACGAGCAGGTGGATTTGCTCACGGGGCGCCTGACAGCGGTATAGCTGAGGAAACTGCATTGGCAGGGTTAGCCTTGGGAAGAGAGAATGGAAACATGTGCCACTGGGTTAGCAATCAAGGCAGTGGGTGATGTGAATAAATTTAAAATCCCCAACACCTGAGAGAGAAAGGCTAAACAGAGATAAAAGTGTACACGGTACAGGGGAATTCTGGGTAAGAGGTCTCATGACGAACACAAATGTTCTCATTTCTTATGTCCATCCAGCTCTGTGAATTTTGGCATTTCAGGAGAAGTATGGTGTTAAAAGCAACCAAGTTATCAATCTCTTTAATCGTAATCAACATTTTAAAAAAGAGGAACAACAGTAGTAAAAAGTCAGGTATGAATGAGCCTGAAATGCTTTAATTAACTTATAAGGAAGGTGAATAAAAAAAGAATGTATCTACAAATTCCTAGCCTCTGGATCTGTGTAAAATCCTGTTGCAATCACCATAATCCACAAAGGGGTGGATTAGAAGAACAACAAATTCAACATTTTATAAGAAATTTGACAGTCAAGGACTTTGTAATTTCTCATCAATTTTAAGCAAACTGAAATTCACTGAAGGGAAATTCTGTAAAGAAATATGTGTGTTGCCCTGGCGGGTCTGCCTCACTGGTTAGCGAGGTGATTCTGGGCACGTACCTTGGTTGCAGGCCCATCCCCAGCTCTAGTCAGGGCGTGTGCAGGAGGCAACCAATCAATGTGTCTCTCTCACATCCACGTCTCTCTCTCTCTGTCTCTCTCTCTCTTTTTCTCTCTCTCTCTCCCTTCTGCTCTCTCTGAAAAGCAATGGACAAAATATCCTCGAGTGAGGATTAAAAAAAAAAAGAAACGTGTTTGTTGCTGTCAGTAAACTTCAGGCCAGGAAGCCATTCACTCAAGGAACTGAGGCCTGCGTAAAACTTACTAAGGATGAAGTACAATGAAATATCTATTAGAAAGATACAGAAACGTCTTTCCATTCACAGGGCACTACCCAGCCACAGACAGGGAGCTGCAATGCTCCGACACCCCTGCAGTAGAGACAGGGTTCCAAGGAGTAGAGACATGCTATCTCTTGCTTTTCTTAAAACCCTAACACTAGCTCAAAGTGAGCTCCCTGGGCCTGTTTAAAACCTATATATTAAATAACCTATCACATTTTATTGAGCATCCCCTGTGAGCTAGACTGGTACCAACAGGAAGATAAGACTTAGTCCCATCTTTAGCAGATTTAAATTTCTTAGACAAATGACTCCTTATTTTTTTTTAAATGAGATTTGTCCCTGTCATTACAATTGAAAATGTCCTCATGTTTAGAGCTGACCTGTGAGCCCCACATGAGAGAAGAGTATGCATCAGGAGTTGGGCAGGGTGCTGAATCCTCACAGTGGGAATGTGGGACCAGCATCAAGTCCAGGGTGAGCTTTGGGACTGAATAATTAGTTTCCTGGCAAATGTCTTCATTGGGAAGTTTTCTGCTGTGGTTAAAAACTGAGCCACATGCTGCTGTCCTAGCACTTTTATTTGGGGTGACACAGTTGAAGGAAAAAAGGGGATATGATTTCTCATGAAATGCACTGAACACACATAGAGTTTCAGATACAGAAAGGAAGGAATTTATTTTTAAATATGTATATATTTTTAAATATGTCTTTATTGATTTCAGAGAGAGGGAGTGAGAGATAGAAACATCAATGATGAGAGTCATTGATTAGCTGCCCCTGCACGCCCCGGGGATCGAGCCACAACCCCAGCATATGCCCTGACCGGGAATCAAACCGTGATTTCCTGGTTCATGGGTTGATGCTCAACCACTGAGCCACGCTGGCCAGGCAAGAATAAACTAAACATACTTCATTCCCAGAAAGAGAAAAAGCTTCAGGTCAGATTTGAATTCACAAAAAGAAATTCCATTGGATTTTTGAGGAAACATAAGTTAGCCCCAAATACTGAATAAGCATTAAGGAGAAACTACCAACAATGCAGTAGTGAAAAGCCCCGGGCAAGTGTTAGCTTTGACTCTAGGCTTTTTTGAAACCTCTGCGGGGATGGGTATCACCGAGAGAGGCTCCCCGAATAAAACAGTTGTTAGAAAAAATGTGCTCTGGGAGAGTTGTAACCGACACTGCTCAGCCAGCCTCAGAATCCCTGGAGTGTGACAATAGTGTCCCTTTCCTACCCTGTATGGAGGTGGAGAATCACATTTCTTTCATTTAGGGACAACTCACAAGAAAGACCAATCTCTGTATCCTCATATGTAGTGAAGGGTTGGGGTTGAAAATATCTAAGCAGAGACAAAACAAATCAGGGTATGATTCAAAGTTCTTATAGCTGATTCAGAATGTCTCTAAATATTGGAAAGGAACACTCATTTTTCAGAGAGAGGGAGCGAGGAAGAGAGGGAAGGAGGGAAGGAGAGAGAGAGAGAGAAACATCATCGATTTGCCGCTCCACTTATTGATGCATCATTGGTTGATTCTTGCATGTGCGCTGACCCGGCATCGAACCCGAAACCTTGGCATATCAGGACGATGCTCTAACCAACTATGCTACCTGGCCAGGACCTAAGCAACTGGGTTTTCTATATGTAATTTTTCAAAGGAAAAAATAGGTAATTGTTTTTCATTAAGTGCTTAATGCTCATGTGCAAAATTAAAACTAAGAAATGAAAGGGAGCTCAGTCCAATAGTAATGAAGAGGGAAAAGTGAAGGAAGCATGGCACACAGAAAGCAGGAGAAGGAAAAATGTTTTTTAAATGGCACAAATGTGAAATATATATTGCTATTAAAAGATGATCTCAGATTGGATTAAAAATAAATCCAGCACAAATACTGAATATAAAAAATCTATACAAAATGAAAACAGAGCCCTGAAGGTAAAGGCGTGGACAGCCACACACCAGGCTAACAACGGCAGGGAGGGCAAAACAGGCCGGCAGTAAGATCAGACGGGGAAATTCTGTTGCTGTTTCTGCATTGTAATGGTAATTGTGGTTATAGTTTTAAAACGTCCTTAACTCTTAGAGACATATGAAGTATTTACAAGTTAAATGACATGACAATTTGCTTTCAATGCAGAGGGGAGTGCGGGTGGTGGGTGGATGCGCAGTAGATGGGGTATGAATGAAATAGACTGGCCTCGCGATGACAGCGCTGAAGCTGGTGACAGCGCAGACACACAGGGCTTTACCATACCATTCCCTACACTACTGTAGGTGCTTGAAGTTAAAAAATTTAAAGAATTCAAGTGAAAAGTAATAAATGACACAAAGGAAGATGTGCTGAAAAGCTATAAAGTAACATGGACAAAAAACGACGCTTTAAAATGTATAAAGGAAAATGATAAACATGCAAAGAGGAACTGACAAATCCATAATCATAATAAGAAAATTTTAAGACTTTGATTAGCAATCGAGGATCAAGGAGAAAAGAAATAGTGAAGATGCTGAGGATCTGATTACACAGCGAGCAAGCTCACCCGTCACACACATCTGTGCCCGACAGACTCCGTGTGCTTCCCAAACCCTTGAGGACCTCCCCCAAAGGCCCCGCATTAGGTTACTCCGTATGCTCAGCTATCATTAGACTCTCTTACCATTAGAACATATTCACGTGATACGCTTGCAATCAAAAATATATTTAAAAAGAGAAAAGTGACATTTATACTGTTAGGTTGTGATAGGCTTTTTAAACACCAATCATTTCCTGTCCCATAAAGCCACTGTTATAAGGCTGTTATGAAAGTGAAGCTGGAGAGGTGGAGTCATTACCCCAGGTCACTGACCAGTTCTGCTCATGCCAATAGCCCAGTCCACCTGCCTCTCCACCTGCTCACAAAATTTTTAAGAAGATTCAAGACCACCAAAGCCTAACTTTTAATTTCTCTTCCACACAGCGCACTTAGGATTGCATGACTAAAAATCCAACTTTGGCCCAGCCAGCATGGCTCAGAGGTTGAGCATTGACCTAGGATCCAAGAGACCATGGTTCAATTCCCAGTCAGGGCACATGCCCGGGTTGCGGGCTTGATCCCCAGTGGGGGGCATGCAGGAGGCAGTGACTCTCTTAGCATTGATGTTTCTCTCTCTCTCTTTCTCTCTCTCTCTCTCTTCTCTCTGAAATCAATAAAAATATATTTTTTAAAAATTTCAACTTTGGTTGAGAATGGATACAAGCAGAATATTTACTGAAAATCACTCTGCTCTTAAGGCTTTTCCTTTTTATTTACAGGAGTTGTTATAAGAATTGTGCTTAATGTTCTTGGGTTTTTTTTCACAGGATGTAGCTGTTTTAATCCCTGGAGTTTGACTGACTGAAGGAGAGTCACTTCACTGTCTCACATGGGAGTTACATCATAGCAGGACCCTTTCAGGCCACTGGTGTTCATTTCTTCACAACCAGATGTTGCCTCTATGACTCAGGGGAACAGTGCACCTTCTTTTTTGGTTAATCCTCACCTGATGACACTTTTTCCATTGATTTTTAGAGAGAGTGGGGGGGGGCATTGATGTGAGAGACACACTTCGATTGGTTGCCTCCCATGTGCCCCAGACCAGGGTGGGGATCGAATCTGCAGCCCAGGTGCATGCCCTTGACCAGAACCGAACCAGAGACTATTCGATGCCAGGTCAAAACTCTAACCATTGAGCACACTGGCCGGGGCAAGGTGTACCTTCTAAACACCCACCAGGCCCAGGGCAGCCCTCGCCCAGAGGCCCAGTCTGATGGAGGATGATGCAGACTTCACGCAAACACACGGTGCTTGACTCACCCCACGCGGATCTTCAGCATGCCACTGAACAGCTCGGGGCTGTTGGAGATGATCCAGCCGATGTGGATGACCAGCTCCTGCTGAATGACTGCCTCCCTCTCGTCATGGGTGTTGCACTTGTAGTAGATGATGTTCTTGATCACTCTCGGAGACAAAGGGTTCGAGATCACCTCTTCCTCGTGTCCAAAGGCACCCAGAGTTACCTATGAGAGGTGGAATTTTATTATAAAAATCTCCTACCTACTAAAAGGTAAAAGAAAAAACTCAGGGCTCGAGATGACTGGCAGGCTGAAATTACTCTACAGGAGCTAGGGAATTAGGTGGAATAACTGCTCCCGCTTTTTATGAAAATGGCTTTGACAGCATGATTCCCACCGGGGTTCCTATGGTTCAGAGTCTGGACTGAAATCTGAGTGCAGGTAAAGGCCCCAGTTCGGGGAGTGAAGGTGAGTGGCTAAAAGCGGGGAAGGAATATAAATAACTATTAAGAGAGAATTATTCCGAATGACTGTAGCACTAGAGAGTCCCCAGAGAAACCAGGACACATTGAATAGTTTCACCTTCCTGCAGTCTATACACTTAACATCTGGTAGGACGTCTCACTCCTTTTCTAGTTTCTCGTGCTTGCTCTTCAACAACACTGGCGCCTTTTCAAGGTTATGCCGGCATGACTAGTGAACTCTAAAACACTTGCTGGTGTCTCTCACCCCCGCGGAGGGAAGTCAATGTGGCTGCCCACAGGCGGGCAACAGGAAAGCACAGAGGGGGCAGCAACGAAAACTCAAAGCAGAAAGTGCTGTGAGCAGAAAGTGGCAAGAGGAATCTCTGGTCTGTGCGCTCCGTCCTCGGCGGTGTGCACCCCGAAGGTCTGCAGGCCTCCTTCCTCCTCGTGCCCTCCCTCCCTCTGTCCAGCACCATTAGAGAGGCAGGGAGAGCACAGTGTGGGCCCTTGTATCTGTGGGGTGAGAGGAAAGCAGAACACGGGGGGCCCTTGTATATGCAGGGGTGAGGGGAGAGCAGAATATGAGGGGCCCTTATGTCCGAGGGATGAGGGGAGAGCAGAACATGGGGCCTTTTGCTTCAATTTTGTGATGGATGAAAATTGAGAAATTCTAGTTTATTGCATCACGAGTGGTACTGACCAGTTAGTCCATGTGCGATTATGTTTACTAAGTCAGTGAGTGAAGGAGAGAATAAACAGAAGGCACAGAGGGGCCTCCAGAAGCAACGGCGACTAAAGCCTATTTCATCCCAGAGAGCTCGAGGTGACCAGACCGTGCTTTGCAGAAATACTGCTTCAGTTTTCAGAGATGAGCAGATGCAAACTTTGGACGCTCCACCCTCACTTCTTTACTGTACAGGGGTGAGATGCAGTCAGTGAACGGGCCTCATGCCCCTGATGCAACTGTGTACAGGAATGTTTCCCTGGGAGACGTGCTGGTCTGACGGGCAGCGGTCCAGCCACAGCCTCAGGACAGGGTCTCAGATCACAGGCTGCAGGTGACCTCTAGACAGCGTGCAGAGTGGACATGACCCACAGGCCACCTTTAGATAGCATGTCAAGTGGACATGACCCACTTTCTCCCCAAAGGTCAGGTGCCAGCGACCTCAAAGATCTCCAAAACCTTCTCATATGCTCAGGTGTAGAGAAATTAACTGTATTTTCAGATATAGTTCAGGGATAAACCCAAGGAAAACATCTTCCCAGAGCCTGTTTACTTCCCTTCAGATGGGCTCAGGGCAGGGTGATAGCACAGGACTTGGGCTGGAGGTGAGCACTGCAGCGAGGAAGACATGGATGAGTTACTTCCTGTACCTTGTCTGTTTACCTGACAAATGGGGATGAAAATTCTACCTCTTAATAATTTGGAGAAAACAGAAAAAATAACATGTGGAAAGTGATTTAACTTCTTTTCAGGAGTTTTCTTTAAATTGATTTTCTTTACAATCATTTTTTTAAATTGATTTGAGAGAAAGGGAGAAAGACAGAGGAAGGGAGAGAGGCAGAGAGAGAGAGAAACATCCACTGGTTGCCTCCTGCACGCATCCCAACTGGGGACTGAGCCCACAACCTAAGTATGTGCCCTGACCAGGATCGAACCTGCACATTTTCTGGTGTTCGGGACAATGCTCAAGAGTCACCCATCCAGGTTACAACAATTTTTTCATTGTTGTTAAATGTTACAGGATAAAATTGCTAGTTCTAACATTTCAACAGCTGGCTATCAGGATGAAATAACATCAATTATAATAAGCTAAGAGCCCTGGAATAGGAGCAATGGGTTGATATCATTAAAGAAGGTTAAGGCCCTTCATAACTTTCAAGCTCACCCTGTCCCTGGGTTAATGTTCAAGAGCCGACAATCAAGCACACATACTCCCCAGGAAGAGAAAGGGCAAGCAGGTTTTCATTCCAACCAAACGAGGGTTCAGCCAGGTAATCAGAGCGTAGAGAAAACATAACAGAAGCTGAGCAGCCACATCCCACTCCCATAAGCACATGCACAGCTCAGTGCAGCCCATGGCCACCAGTGCCCACTCGAGCTGGGCCCAGGCTGGCACCCTGGGACAGTGTGGAACAGGCCGTGGGCCCTGACCTCCAGGGCTCATCCCCCCTCCCCCCGAAAGAGACATGTTTCAATAACTGGGGCCTAGGGCAGCTTGTGAGAGGGTCACAGGCCTGTCACGAGGACCAAGAGCGGGACTGCTAACCAGAGATGGCTGGAGGAGCAGCAGACAGGAGCTAGACGGGTGGAGGGGGAGGGGGAGAGGTGGCCCAGAGGGCCAAGGATCAGGGCATCCTGAACGGGGGAGAGTCTCACATGAAGGAGAAGGGAGACAGACCTTTGCTATCTGCCTACTTGGCGCCCCCAGCCTAACCTGTCTGCAGCGCCAGGAGGTATTCCCTTTTCTGGGCTAGTATCTTCACCGATTTCGAGTCAATGCAGGGGTTGAAACAACAGCTGTAAGGTAGCGGGAAAAGGGAGGTTCTGTTTGGCAACTGCATCTCCGAGACGAGGTGCTGCTTGGGGAAGGATCCTCTGTAGACATGCCCGAGGTACTGAGAATGTGGTTGTGGAGGCCTAGGACACTGAGGGTGTCATATTTAAAAGCAAGGGTCCTACCCAGGAGCTGTTGTGACTGTGACTGAGTGCAAGTCTGGAGATGGGACACTTACCTGCTTGCCCTGCACTAACACATTAGTAATGGATGGGGCCAGGCTGTCCACTACTTTACTTAAAAGGCTTGCTGCGTGGCGCACCACCGACCTGGGGGCAAGAAAAGAGCAGGCTAGAGGTTCACAAATCTGACAGATGACGAGTGACAGGGGCCCCGAGAGGGAAACTTAGAAATATGCACAACTAGTTCTTCATATAATAATTTGGAGGAAACATTGAACCCAAGACATTGGACCTAAATGTTGACATTTCCCAGACAGCAGGCTGACCCTGCAGGACTAGGGAGGGTCCCTCGACCTCACCTCGGCCACAGAGACATCTGTACCGTTATCAACTTCACAAGGAAGGTGGGAGCCTGCCTGTGCCTCTGATGGGGAGCGGGCAGGAGGAGGAATTCAGTGAGAATTCTGGTTTTGCATTAAAATTCATGACTAAAGCTGTCATGTCATCTCCTCCTGGTTCATGTCATCTATTCCTACAGCCATTCTTAATCATGTTTCTTTTGGTGCCTCGGTAACCAAATCCCGGGTTACAAGGCTCACTCTGCTCAGTTTTGGAAAGTGTGACAATGAAATACCAGCATTTTTTCTGGAGAAAGCCAGCGTGTTGGAGGAGGAATTCACACAGCTGTTTTTACATTTCTGAAAAAGTCTTAGACTATAAGGAGAACAGATTTTTTTTAAGCCCAGCACATGCAATACATAAGACTTTTTTCTCCCTCAAAAGTAAAAACTGATGTGGAACTTTTAGATGAAAAAAAATTAAAATGTAGGTTTAAAACTATTTCCTTGTATTTCAGGATATCATGAAAGCTGACCTATAAAAAGCATTTCTATTCCTCAATCTCAACATTGATGCAATAGTAAAAGTTAAGTCAATAACTGGTGCAGTTAGTGAAACAGACTCTTCTACTTTAGAAAAGCCCCCACCCCCACGCCGGGCACACTCCACCTCGATGCAAGGAAGCCACAGCTCAGGCAGCTCCAGCGCTGCTGCGTGTTACCTGCTTCCCGTGAACCAGTAAGGTGGTAATGTGAGGGGCTATGGAGGAGGAAAATTTCTGGGTAAATGCAGCCCCGGAGCGAACCGCCAACCTGGGTGTGTCAGTGCAAAGCCATGAAAGGGAAAATACAGTAAATACAAGTTTTGTGAGTTTGTTCTTTTAAACATAATAGCACCATCAATGTTTGCTGGTCAATGATTTATCTAAAATGCAAGTATGACACATAAAGCACGACCCAGGTTTGCTTAGCCAAAGGAAGATCATGGACCACAGGGGACCTGCGCTGGCTGTGAAGCCACATCTATGAGCCTGCACGCCTCACTGTGCTGGGGATTCACGGTGAAAGCTGAGACTCAACCACAGGGCCATTACATCATTCCTTCTGGGTTGGAAGGGTATAGTCACTATACTCATAGAGCTGGAGTGCTGCTGAGAGGCTGTTTATCAATACTCTGATTTTAGAAATTAGAAACCCGAGACTCACTCAGATGAAGGAGTTTCTTCCATGTCTTGAGACTTGTTTTTTTCAAAATTAGAAAATAATGGGTCACCAAAAAATACATATATACACTCTTACTTCTAATTAGATCCTGCCAGTAAGACTGTTAGAACTGCTTCAGAATGAAGAGGGCCACGCACTGAGGCATGCCACCCCGCTGCGAACTTAAACTGCTTTACTTCAACTTACCTAGTTTGTGTTTCAACCCCTGGAAGAGTCTACCGCTGCAGAGCGTATTGGTCATTTTCATGAAGCCACTACCGTCCCTGGGACCTATTCCGTCTATGTGGTGCGAGAACTGCCCGTGAGTGTATTCTGTGCTTGTGATGAAATGGGACCTTCCACAGGGCAGGTTTCCTGAACACAAGGTGGAGCCTAAAGCACTTGCTGGGACAAGGCAGGGCAAGGTCACCAGCCTGCCACTCCCACAAACGATCACCAGGCTCTGTTCCTAGGGTCTTTATCCCCAGATATGTTTAGTATCTTGGGAGAGCACGACACACCAGGATGTAGCAGTCATGGTGCCACGTCCTCAGGGTTGGAAAGTGAAAATTAGGATGAACAACACCTTTGAGACTGGTCCATTATCTTCAGGCTCTTGACTATGAAAACACACAAAATAAAACACAATGACAAGGACACTTATACAAACCAAAGCTTTTTGCTGCCAGCTTTTCTATAGACTCTCTCGATGTGATCAGAAACGGTACCTAGACATCGGATAAGAGAGTCTTTGTTGAAAGAGGTTTTCATTTAATGCATAACATTTACTCTCCTTTAAAAAGCCACTCGTGGATTTTCATCCTTTCCACTCGAGTTGGTACCTCCACACCCACTAATGTTCTGAACCACCTGGCACACTTAAATATGTAACCCAAATAGATAGTGCATACGTACCTACCCTTGTTGCTATTTAGTTTGAGCCTGTGATTTTAGTAAGTACTGTATTTCTTGAAATTTATTTTCTTAATATATGCAATCTAAGTTTTTAACAAATAAAAATGTTACTTTAATTTACTGCAGAAAATAAAAAACAGAATATAGCCAATTGAGCAAAAGCTGTAGACTCTGAATATATATGATTCTTCACTTATTTGTCCAACAAAACACTATGGAGACTGTATGTGCACCATCGCTCCGACGTGCACCGCTGCTCAGCCACAGGCTTCGCTCTCCGGCGCCAGCTCTCACGGGTCAGTCCTCCTCTCCTGTCTGCTTTGTCAATAAATTAGCCAGGTGATGAGACAGAGCACCGAACAGGAAGCAAGGGCAACGAGCATGACCTTCATTTCACCCTGAATTTATTTCTACAGCTTTGTAATTGGATAAAATCACATTCAGACTGTATACATGCTTGTGATTTTCATAAGGTTTTACAGATTTAAAACATTTAAAGTCTTTCAAATACCTAAGTGAAAGATGAGTATTACTCTCAAGTTTATAAAAATGGTTTAAAATTTTTTCTCTCAGCATTTTCATGATAAGCTGTTTTATATAAATATTGTTTTATTTTAAAGCACTACTAAAATAATCATTCTAGAACCTCAGTTCCTAGTGAAATGTTTGCTTTTTTGGAATCCTATTGTTTTAAAGTATAAATTTCAATGAATGTCCTCAATATAATTGGGATTCTGATTATACTTATAGTTTCAAGACTAATTAGAAATGAGAGATTCTGTTTGAAATTTGCTTAAAGTTCTTCTGCCTTTAATTAGGTAAGAAAATTAAGATTTTTAAGATTTAAGTTAAGATAATTAAGATTCAGTTAGCATGTATAACACTCAGGAAGGTTATCTCTTAGCTGCAATAATGTAAAAACTAAGTAGGCCTTATTCAAATAAGCAATCATGTTCAGTTCACTACCACAACTATAGATTGTATTAATTACACTGCTGTTTAAAATACGGACTTGATTTCCATTTCTAACCAAAGCAACATGCCCCTCTGGACAGGGGACTTTCAGATGAACCAAAAACTGTGAGTAGCTAGACAATAAGTATTCGAGTTGTATTCTGCATTGTTCTGCATTAGAAAATGCCAGACGCAGACCATGATGGAGAATTCAAAGGTTCTTAAGAGCAGTGTGTCAATGTTCGAATGTGGATTTCAGGGATAACTGGGTTTCATCATGAATGCAGAGTGGGTGGGCATGGTCAGAAGTGATCTATTTCTGTTACCAATCTTTAGAGTGCAATTCTATCACGTGCCATGTTCCATTCCAAACGGCTGCTGCAGACTAGGAGGTAGCTAATTTTTATAGCTATAACAATTCAATACTGTGCTTGAAAACGTGCAGAAAGTAAAACTGGAGGCAGAAACTATCCGTAAACAACTGTGGAGTCACCAGAGGTTGAGAGTCATAGGCAGAATCCGGCTCCAATACCATTCAGACAATCAGAGAAACACCCAAGTGTCACTAAGCAATTCAGAAGTTTACGCATCATACAGCCCACTCCATGCCAGGCGGTATGAATAAACATTTCCCACTTAAAAATTTTTTTAAAAAGATGTAAAGGAGAAGAAAGTGGCTTGTGATGTTGGGTGGACATCCATCACGCACATTTGGTAGCTGCTCAACAGCAGAGCAGGCCCACTGCTTGGAATACTCTCAGATGCGTGCTCTTACCTTCCTTTGTGATGAAATTTGGGCCTTCCCTCTTGAGCAGGATGCCCAGCAGGATGACTTGGCTCGCCAGGCAGCCACAGTCCTGAGAACATAGATCACTGGGAGTGACAATGGGTACAAAAGGCACTACAAGGGTAACTGATCACGAAACCAGAGGATTCAGAGAGGAAACATTCTGCTATGGAACTGAGGAAAGAGGAAATGCCACTGATACACCACCAAGCACAAGATGACACCACTCAACTGTTCACCTTAGATACACTGGAGAGAGGTGGTAGCCAAGCTGGCTTCCTGGGGCACTAGGATTTAATAATCAAAATTCCCAGGAAACAAGACAGGCAATGGATAGAAAGTAAGCTATCTACAAGCATTCATACTCATTCTGCCACTCTCTGAGAGATGTGGCCCAGGCATTTAACCACTGCCTTCTTGACTTCACTTACTCATAAATGGAGACCATGCTGCTACAAAGCTGCTATGAAGAGGTGGATGAAGGGAGGAGGGGGCGTGCGCTACGTGCTTTTGGTGTAGCGCATCATAGATATGCTTAGACAGTACTGATCAATAACAAGGATGGATGCTGTCTGGCAGGATCTACTTTTAGCTTACATGCTCAAACTTTTATGGCCCAACAAGATGTCACAATATTTACATTTCTACCATTAGAACTTCATTTCCTCAGATAATTACTATTCTCTAACCCCACCCCCCTCTTTTAAAATGCAAATAACCTTAGGGACGGTAAAATATTAGGTTGCTAACATAATAGTCATATGGATGTGGTCATAGGATTGCTTTCCTCAATGAGTGGAGAGACTGAAGGGAACATCAGACCTAAAAGCTGGGGAAGGAGAGATCGGGTAGTGGAAGGAGGGCAAGGGCACTGAGGACAAATGGAGGTCCCAAAGCAATACCGCTGACTTAGCTTCTGTAATGGGCCATACGATACGTCACACCCAATAAAACCCAATTCCTCCCCACTCCTTAAGTATCTGTAAGACATTCATGCTCATTTAGACCTGGCCCTGGGTGCAAACAGGCGTCTACTGCCACGTTAACTGCTCCCTTCTCTGAGAGGACAAATTAGCACACACTTGGCCTTGGGCTTCCTGCTCTGGCAGCCTCACTCAGGCCCCAGGAAGGGCACCCTCCTCACTTGCAGTTTCTGCAGAATGTCCTGGGTCGGCCTATTTCTCCACTCAGCAATGGTGACATCTGGCTGCTGCTCCAGCTCAGGAGTGCTGGAGGCGCTGCTCTGTCGTTTGACTTTTGAATGTTTGGGAAGCTCTAGTTCCTCGAAACTCTTAAATTCTGGAAGCCTAGAAACCAAAAAAAAATGTTTCCAATTTCCTGCACTTATAATGTAATCTCAAGAAACACAACGACAACCCACAGGGACTTACTCCTCTGTGTCACTGATGCGCAGGAAGTCAAGCTGCTCCACCACTGCTCCAGATATTAGTGTCTGAAAGGCGAAGAGAAGACGTGCCTGCTGAAACTCCTTAAGCCCAACCCTAGATCTGGGCACATGCTTTACTGTAAGTACAGTAATACCTCAAAGAAGCTCACCTAACAATATATACAACTCATAACCAATTTCTTAAATGGGCATTCTAAAATCAGGCAGGTTTGCACATACAGCAAACCCCCCTGAAGCAGAGCACAGACACTGAGCTATAAGTTCATGAGTCATATAAATATGGAAGCCAACATGAGATGACCTTAGAATTGTGATTACTTTTAAGCTGAAATAAAATTCATGATCTATTAAAATGTTAAAGACTATTTTGTTGTTTTGTTGTTTTTTTAATATATTTTTATTGATTTCAGAGAGAGAGAGAGAGAGAGGGAGGGAGAGAGATAGAAATATCAATGGTGAGAAAGTAATTGATTGATCAGCAGCCCCCTACTGGGGATCGGGCCCAAAACCTGGGCATGTGCCCTGACCAGGAATCAAACTCCGATCTCCTGGATCTTAGATTGATGCTCAAAGGCAGAGCCACACCCGGCCGGGCAAGACTATTTTGAAACAAAAAGAAAACATGCAATGCTGACATTGTTTTGGGAAAAAATAATAGGAAATCGCTAGGTCCAGATCATGAAGGGGCAGCACACAGACCACTGGAAAGACTTCGTTTTTCACTCTGTGTGAGTGGAAGTCACTAAAGGCTTACGATGTGGGACATAATCTAACTGCCTTATGACCAGGTAGAATAGAAGAGGGTAGCTGTCTTATGGCCAGCAGGCATTTAAGAGATGACTGTTAAAATCCAGGTGAGAGATGATGGTTGCTTGGACCACAATGTCAGAGCTAGAGGTGACAGGAAACGGTCAGACTCGGGATCTAATCTGAGAGCAGAGAAAACTGGTTTGATAATGGACTGTAATGTGGTTATAAAGGAAGAGTCAGGAATAATTCTCAAAGCTGATAACTAATACTGAAGATATAAGAAAATTAATTTTGATTTAATATTTTCTATTTTTATTAGCTCACCCACCCTTAATACTAATTTAGCCCATAAAGTAATTGTTTAATCAGAGTTAATAGGCAAATGCTAAATTCCATTCATAGTCTCTAGAGCTTTTAATTTAAAAGACTCAGTTGGTTGCAGAGGCTCCTGAATTAGTTTTATAAAAGATATTATACTTATAATTAATACCTTAGTTTTGATGGTAATCAAATAAATATTGTTATACATAGGGTGTCCCCAAAAATATATACACACTTGAAGAGCTGACAGCTCAATTTTGAAAATGAAATGTATTTTAATAAACATTGCCTTTGTCATTATTCAAAGTGTGTGTATACATTTTTTGGGACACCCTAAATGTGTCCCAATATTTGGGATCCCCTATATTTGGGACACCCTATATGGGACACCCTATATGCAATATAATATTTAAAAAGGTCTCCTGCTCTGTGATACTCAGGCATATCCTACTGGGTCCTTTCCAAGCAAACATTCCATCTAGGACCCAATCTGTCATCAATCTGCAACCCCCCAGCTTTGTTTCCTGTTGGCTCCCCATCTAGAATGGACTAGAATAAGAGATCAGGGACCATGTGTATTTTTCATCCCTACATCCGCAGCTCCCAGTGAGGGAGCCCATAAACATCTGGAATCAATGAACTAATCTTTACACACTTCCTACAGGGAGAAGAGCAGAGAGCAGAGCACTGTGCTAGTATAGACGTGAGCAAAGCTTGGCCTGAAAGAAGCTTTAATCCACAGAGAGAAGCAGATACAGGAAACTCACTACACCTAAAATAAGAGCTGAAGCAAAGGTCTGAGCAAAATGCCACAGAAGCACACTGGAAGGAGAAATTAATTCCACTCTTGGAGACGTCACTAAAGAGGTGACATTGACCTAAGTGACAAAATTAAAGTATGACTTAGAAGGCAACTCTAGGACACAGTAACAGCAGAAGAGGAAAAGATTCCAATTACACACAGGGATCCTGAAAGGAGCCAGTGTACTTGGAAAGTGGGAATTAGGGCTGAGTGAATGCACGGAGGGTCCTGGGGGAGGGACCTGGGAGGAAGGCTGAGCCCCGGGTGGGCTAAGGAAACCTGGAAGCACTTGAACTAAGGTCTGAGAGGAGCATATAGGGGCTGCTTTCTTTTTCTATATTAAAGGAAAGACAATAGCTGGTGGGGGTGGGGGAGAGGGGTTGTTGTTTAAGGGGTACAGACTTTCAGCTGTGCTAGATGTATCTGTACCCACAAGCCCAAGATTATATAGCAGGTCACGTCACCACTCTGGAGCCCAGCTTCCTCAAATGCAGTAGGGAGGTTAGAGATAAGCTTCTAAAGTCTAAAATTCTGGTTGGGGAGTCACTGCCACCGTTTGAGCATCAGACTGGAAGGATCAGGTAAACAGGATGATGACAACAGGAACAGGAAGGTGGGTATGGAGCAACCCTTAAGACACCACCTTCACAGAGCATCTATCAAGAAACAGCTGTTTCTTAACTGGATTAACTGTCTTAACAACAGAAACACATTGCAATCCGAAAGATACCTGCAGTCGGTCAACGTGAACTTTGACTCCTCCAACCTCTCCTTTTTTAAAAGCTGCCAGCATATCTAATATGGGGTTGAATCGGCTACCTCTAAAAATACAAACAGATGAACAAAATATGCATATTAACAGCAGAATGAGAAATTAACCATCTAATACCAAGTGCCCTTTACATACGCGAAGTACTCTGCCAGCCGGAGAGGAACGCAAACATGCGGGGAGGCCCTGCTTCCCAAGGTGCACAGTGCTAGTGGCTGCGGGACTGGTGCCCTCGCTCCTTTCTCGCACCGACCTTATATTGTCTTCCCGGATGAGCACAAGGAAGAGGGGGCGCCCGTGCATCTTCCAGTACTGCTTAATGAACTGCAGGGCATTCTGTGAAGACAAGAACGATGCAGGGCGCCATGGCGCGGAATCCGAGCCCATCACGTGCTCAGCCACCAGCGACACAGAGCCAGCAAAACCCTCACATGCCCGGATCTCACAGCCCACCCCGGGGGGATCCAGACTACTTAGGGCAGAAGTGCTCTAGTGCATACAAGCCTGCGAGTAGGAACATGCTCAGGTTCAGCTAGAAACCACTTTGACTTTAAACTTTGTCTTTAAGAGAATCAGTGCACCCAGGACGTAAGGATGCTTTTTTGTGTGGCCTAATAAATAGTTCAAGAATGGCCTGAGGGAGGAAGAACCAACCCAGGGTTTCACCCAGAAGATGAATTCTCACTCTGCGTTACTAAGCTTACAGTGCAGGAGGTAGAAGAGGTTGGACTGAATTGACCTTCAGAAATGTGAAAGTTCTTTCTTTGACTCAGTTTCTACTGCCATCATCATCACATCAGAGACGTGCATACGCTTCCCCCGTGCCAGGCTCTGTTCTGAGTGCTTCACATACATTACCTCGTCTAATCCTCACAACAGCTCCCTATTCCGTTATAATGACGAGACAACCGACACACAGAGAAGTGAAGTCACTGGCCCGAGGTCACACGACTGGTAATGGTGGGGCCAGCATTTCATGGGCGCAGTCCGGCTCTGCCCGCTAAGCTTCTCCGAGGGGAAATGGGCGGAGGAGGTTTAACTAATTGGGCGTTACGAGTTAGTTGAGGTTTTCCTTCACGTTCTTCATAACACAATTCTTTTGCTAACTCAACTTTTGTTCAAAATGGGATAATCCATTGGTGTCATAGGAACGTGGTTTCCAACCAGCCATACGACTTTATATAGACCAGACTCCATCTATCCCTAAGACTGCAAGTGACTCCACTTTCTCCAAGGCCTGTGGCTTTACTTTCATGCTTTACACTGTGTGACCCAGGGTCAAAGGTCCGGGAGCCCTGGGCGTGAGAACCTATGATAAAATTAGTGGGAACAAAGTCATCCATTTTGATAAGAAGGTGTTCAGAAGCTACCTTGATGTCATCTATCAGCAGCAAAACATCTTGAGACATGTAGAAATCGCTAAGGTCAAAGATGATCGGGTAACAAACCACAGTCTTCCCGAGAATACGATAAATCTGTGGGAGAAATTAAAAATAAATACAAAGCCAACCAGAGGCAAAGGTCCTAGTAAAAATGAAAACTGATGTCTCATTCTGAATAAGCAAATAAAATAATATGCCTTGTACAAAGACACACACTATTAAGAAACTTTAGTTTCCTGCCTGAATCAGTATGTCAGTGAACATGGTCACCTCTACTAAGGCCGACAAAGCCTCTGTGAGTAGATACCACTATAACCAGGCACCTTAGGATGCTTAGAAATAACAGAGCAAGAGGGAAGCTTGTTCATCCCCAGGAGACTTCTGTCATATCATACGAAACAAATAATAAGACTGGCTTGTGAAAAAGGATAATTCAGAGGGTGAGCCCAAGGATAAGCGTTTCAGTCTGTGGTGCTGTGACCTCAACGCTGCTCCACAGGGAAAGTTCATGAGTACCTTGGATGTGCCGAGGCAGCCAATGGGCCTGTCCGGCCTCCCTGAGAGTCCTAACTTCTCATTGATGCCCAGATGGAAATAAGCCTGTAAGACACAAATTTGTAAATCAGAGTCAGGCAAGAATCCATTATTTTCCTCCTTTGCCCCTTTCCCCCCAACTACTGCCCTGCTAATTTTATTATCTTTCCAGAGAAAAAGAGGCAGGAAACCTTATTCTATGGACTTGTAGGCAAACAAGCTGGCCAATGGTGTCCACTAAGATTCTAGTCACTGGGAGATGTGAGAGCAAGACTGTCATAGATGCACAGCTGACATGGCTCTGATTTATGAAAGAACATGAGGAGACAAATGCTTTCTGTGTGATTAAAAATCTGGCTATTTAACATTTTAAAAACGAGGGCCACACATCTCCTACCAGATAACCTCCTTCAAGTACTTCTCACCAAAATGGAAATGTCTTTATTGATTTTTATTATTATATGAATTTTGTGAAAATTTTAAGCCAAATGCTACAACTAAATGGTCCTGTTTACTCCCACAACCCCTTAGACAACTTTGGTGCATGTTAAAAGGATGGTAATTTATTGTGATCCCTAAGCAATCACCAGAAGCATAAGGTGGGGTTGTAGCTTGTTAAAGTACACAGGTGAACACATGCCCATCACACGTATCAGTGTGTAGACATTGACATAAATGGGTTCATAAACTGATCTGTTTGGTGTCCCACTTTTTAAAACTTAAAATTGTGATGTTCCAGCTTTAAGGTGGTAAACTGCCTATGCATTTCATCTACATTTCAATGTTGAAATGACTGAAGAAATGGAAAGACTCGGAAAATGTCTGTAGAAATATTAGAAGGGAAATGTGCCCCAGTGGAGCAGAAACTTCTAGAATTCCTACAAGGTAAAAGCAGGCAGGTTGGAAATGAATTAGGAGTTAATCAGTGCCAGAGCTGAGCTCTTAATCCAACCAAGAAGCCTGCTCCCCTAGTTTAGACCAATTCCCTGGGGAAGTTTGACATGATCCCCTGGGGAAGGGAGCTCCCCATTTTTTGTTACTTTAAAAATAATAAGCACCCTTGGACAGTGCATTATTATTTCTGCAGGACAATGTCCCAGACACGCTGGATCGAAGAGAAGATACATTCTCTGAAACACAATGCCAGCGAGGTCATCCTCCAGAAATAATGGACCAATTTACGTTGGCATTCACAGTGCAGAGGCCATTTCTGCCACTCTCTTGGGTCAAAAAGAGATTTCACTTTAGTTTTAAACTACTGTGTTCAAATGTTTTGTTGCTGACCATTTTCTGACATATTTAATGGCTATTTGTATGTTCTATATATTTTTTCATATTTCCCCTTTTCTACTGGGTATTTGTCATTCTTTTTTATTTGTAAGAGATCTTGGTATATTAAAGATAGTGCCCTTTGCAGAAAATGTCTCCCTCAGTTTGTGGTCATGAAATATGAGAATGACTGCCAGTAGGATAAACATCACTTCGGCATGTGGTATTTCAATCTAAATATTTTCCTAGTGGGAAATTCCACCAGCACCTTTGACATACCAGGCCGTCTATGCATTTTCCGCTATAATGACTTGGCACTGGTTTGGCTGTGTTGCCGGGCAGTAAGGTGCAGGCCGGTCAGCAGCAAGCCTGAGGCCCTGTGTCCCCATGCGGTGTGCAGCTGCTCTCTAAGCTGTCACACTCTGTTGGGGCATCGATGCTTTGACCACAGATCAACTTAGTAGACTTAATCTTGGTCACTGAGAGACACTCTAATATCCTACCCAACACTGAGGAGTTTGTTTCTGTATTGAACAACTACCAATTAAGAATGGTAGTTTGTAAATAACTAGTGGAAGTCAACGAGTTCCTGTCCCCAAGGAGCAGGAATATTCCTAAACACACACACTCGTGCCCACCGCAGGCAGTGCGTGCAAAAGGCCTCAGGTCACCATTTACCTCAATCCAGACAGGTGTGCACTGCATTAAAGACACACCCAGATGCTATTTTATCATTGTTTTGAGACCCAGTAAACCGGGTTAGGAATCACTTCAGATTACAAATAGTAAGGCAACAGAAAAAAGTAGTTATTATCAAAAAATGTTTAGATGAGAAGGTTTCCTTAGCAATGAATGAAAGGGACTAACCAGGTCAAATGTGGAGGTCCATCTGACATAACGGCGAACATTAAGGCAATTTTATCAGGTGCTCAGTGAGCTTCAGCAAGGAGCGGAAATCAACAAGCCCCATGAGTGTAATGTACACAGGGTGCAGCTGTTTTTTCGTAATAGTGTCTGGTAAGGTGGGTTTTCCAACTCACTCAGAAGGACTTTTGGATGAGGGGCCCTGTCTTGGAGGCGGAGGTTCACAGCACTTCCTGGCTCAAGGTCTAGTGCCCTGCCCCTACCCCCTCAGAGTAGACAGTAAGGAGACAGAACACGTACCTTCACAAGCTCCTGCTGGGCCCAGATCTGAATGGGCTCCACCTGCTGAGGAGTCTGCGTTTGGATTCCATACGTGTTGAGGAAAACCTGAAGGCTAAAGAACACAGGCAAAAAAAGAGGGAGACTTTGAGACACTGCACTGAGCAATGTGGAACTGGTGAGGGGAGGAAGAGTGAGCTGATTGGAGCAGGGTTTAGTTTGTTACGGTAAGCAGTGCGCCATCTGCTCTGCAATCCAGAGGCCCCTGGGTTCATCACAAAACATCAGATGGGAGCTCTGGGGACAGGCCAACGGGGTAGGCACTAATTTGGGGAATCCCCGTAATCTGTTTGTATTAATGTCTCAAAACTGCACCCCAGGCAACACTGGCACTGGCCACAGTCGTTAATATTCACATCAACTACAACAAAATTATCCTTAAACATGAGAAGAGTGCTATCCTGGCACTTAAAGTGACATTAATGGCATCCTTAAAACCCTGTCAAGGGGTCTCTGAACTGAATCTGCTTCCATTCTCAATATTGTGAGCATAAAGCAACCAGCCCCCCACCAAAAGCACACACTGCCCATCTGGTCTTCCTACCGTTGGCTTTCTGCTATGACCGCGACGTGAACCACCAGGTCATTTTCCAGTGGGCCCTGCAACACCAATGAGGGAGGGGAACATTTTAGAAGATCTGGTCATCACTGCTGCTGCAGGAGTCAGGACGATGTTAACCATGCCTACGCAGTTCATTAAAATGATGGACATGAGCTGGCTGTGAGTGGCTGCCTCCCCTTCCTTGCTCTCCACTGCCTACCAATCAGTCCGATGTGGAGACAGTAATGGAACACCAAGGAACAGAAAGCCATAAATCTCACCACCACCAGAGGGGCCAGCCTGTCAGGGCTCTTTTGAATGATGCATAAGAGTAGTTTAGGGACAGAGAGTCACTTTCCATCATTTAACTCAGAAGGGAAGAGGAGGAACTAAAAATAAAAACCCAATTTTTGTATTCTCTGTAAAAAATGATTGTGAGTTAAAATTATTCATTTGACATCTTAACCGCATATAAGGCTATTCCCTTTCTTGTTAGCCAATTTTCCTTTGGCACCTTATATATCAAAATGGCTTTATTCTAATATATAGTTCCCAGTTGACTATATAATTAGCACTGTGCTCATTAAATACAAGCTGTTGAGCTTAATAGTTCTAATCAAAGATAGTGTTGGGCATGTGCTGCTCTTTTTGTGTGAAAAAGATTCACTACAGCACATATTATACATTGAGCCTATACATAATTAAAAGAGAACATTAAGAAGCACCAATAAATTACAGTATTAGGAAGCTCTGAAAATACCGATCAAATATAATATCTTTATAGTAATGAACCCAACATTCCCAATAGCATGCTGTAGAATGTTTGCTTTACCGTCAGTCAATTCCTCTATGGTATTGGAGGTGCAACTAGAATTTATACATGAAGGAAGGCCAGAAACACCAGGATATGTAAACCAGCCGTAAAAACCATGCAGTCAAAGGCATGGTTCCCAGAACCACCATGACAATGCCATTTCGGACAGACTTTCATGTGATTTAAATGAACATATAAGAGAAAATAGGATGTAACCACCCAATAAAAATAAATATACATTAAAATGCTATAAATTCTGTTTTTATTCTATAAAGACCTTAACAGTTAATGTTACTCAAAAGGATGAGAAAAATGAATTATTCAGAAGCCATCAAGATCTATAACAACAAACCAAAACACTGAACCTTGTCTCTTTGGGATGAAATCTAGTATTTTCTTCAAAAGGAGGGGTGACCCTAGAATGGCCGTTATCTACAGTCTACAAAACAATTCAGGATTCTTAAATAAAAAGCGAGTGAATACTATACTAGAGCACAGATAATATTTCAGTAACAATAAGTAAGGCAGCTCACAGCTCCTAATTAGCAAGTTGGTGTCTTCCTTTCCAATCCCAGGCCTGTTTGGGACAACGTTCTCTCTATTTGCATGACAGACTAGTCCTCAGATCTAAACTGCCCACTACCCAAGGTGCACCAGAGTCAGCATCTGGTTCAGGGATACGGATGGGTGAAGAACTCTCTCATTGTAAAAACCCAGCATTTCAGAAACTTCCAATTCACAGACCATCTACCTTAATGAGCTAGACCTTCAACCTCAGCCCAAGTGGGGCCCTCTGACCATTTCTCACCCACAGAAAGAATTCAGTGTGGACAGTCCCACCCCAACAATTCCTTTCACTGACAAAATTGGAATCATCTTTTCTCTATTTTCACCATTTTCTTCAAACCACCCATATAGTTGTCTAAACCCAGGAAATCTCTCTGATCCAATTAATACCTTATATCTTTGAACGGCATTTTTCTTAATACTGTAATATTTTCTGCTTTTAGGTTCACAAAGTACACACAGGTACACATACACACACATACACACACACACACACACACACGCACAGCTCGAGCCCGCTGTGCTCCCGTGCGCTCCACTGCACATGCACTTAGGCACTCATTCGTTGGGTCCATGGCAGACCCTGATGTCACAAGGTGAATATCACCCTGCGTCCCTCCTTGAGGAGCTGGGAGTCTACTAGGAGAGATGGACAACAGATAAGGTTTCAAACATGCTTATCGTCATGTGAAAGTATTTCACTGATATCTTTATAGTTCTAAATGGCTACAGGCCCATCTTATAGGATATACCATAATTTACTTCAGGAATGTTTATTTTGATGGCATTGGGTGGTTTCTGACATATAAGTTCTGCAGAGAATATATAATTAACCCTAGCTCAAAGAATTGCTGAAGATTTAGGGAGGGAGCAAACTGCTAAGCACAGTAGCTCAGGACCCAGTTGAAATCCAAAGGCAGGAAAGGGTGACGTTTAGGTGGAAAGCCATCAGGCAGCCCGAATCCTCTCACTGGGGGAGGGCTTGCCTCTCTGTTCGGGTCAGGCCCACGTGGGTCAAGCCCACACACATGGGGAAGGCAAGCTGACTTGCTCAGTCTACCACTCACCCAGAAACACCCTCTCCCCCATCCAGAGTAACGTCTGACCAGGTACTGGGCACCCCATGCCCCAGTCCAGTTGACACACGAAATTAACTATCACATGGTTGTAGGAACGTGTTATGATTGAGGGGAGCAGAGTGGGGAAGCAAAAGGCTTTCTGTTCTTCCAAAAGTGAACTCCCCATCCACTTGAGGTGAGGTTTTAAGAAAACTGAACTCCAAGTGTTGTCTATAAAATATTTATTTTCTTTTTATTTTATTTTAATGTTTATTGAATTTTTTGGAGTGACATTGGTTAATAAAAAGATACAGGTTTCAGGTGACACATTTTCTTATCTGCCTTTGAACAGAACATAATTCTTTGCTTCTTGGCAATTACATTCAAAATTTACCTCTTTTATTAAATAATGTATACAGCGTGTAAGACTCAGTTCTTACTTCTGCAATGTGTGCTGAGCCCTGCTCTACATGGCTTTATTCCCACCATGCCCTATGCTGCGTGAGACAAGGCACTGTGGCCGGCTGGCACAGGTCTGCTACTGAAAAAAGGGCAAGGGAGGAGGCAGGGAAGGGAAGAGAGAAGCCAACAAGTGAAAGAGTTGCACCTATCCAAGGCCGGTCTTGTCCTCAAGGGCAGTGTTTGAAACATCCTAGGCCTCCAGAAACTCGTTCATGTTCATCAGCCTTCATCAGCGGTCCTACCAACATGCAGCCACGCAGCACTGTCTCATTACCCTCGTTTCTCAGCAGAACCTCCTCAGCTGAGGAGACCAGGCAGGCGCTTGAAACATCTCAATTCCAGGTGGAGACCTCGCACCCAGTGTCTCCTGCAGGGGCCCAGGCCACGGAAGGATGAACCAGGCGCACCCTGGATGGGACACACGGGCACCTTGCTCTGACATTTCCCAGCAAGCCAAAGCAGCAACATGGAGAAAACGAACAGGGAAGCGGCGGAAGGGTAAAGAGAAATACCTGAGGAGTATGGCATCAAGCACGGTTAGAAGGCTAAGCCCAGCTGGAGAGCAAGGTGGCCGGGAGAAAGGGACCCTTGAGGAGCCAGTGTTTCTGTGCATCCGTGGTTATGTGAGCTTCCTAGTTAAGAGGCAGACAGATGAATTTAAAAATTATTCCCAGACTTCAGACACATCGTCTCAAATTCCCGAATGAATAAATCAGACACTTGTTTTTGACAGCAGTCCTTTCTATAACTGCAATTCATCTTGGAGGAGAGTACGATCATCACTTTGTCATGAGGAAATGATTTCCAAAGCCGGTTTCACTCCCTTCCAAGCACTTGCTGTGACTGGATGTCTCTGTATCTTTAACTTAAAGATGAGACAGTGCTAACAGTCTGGCTGATTCCTGGAAACAGTGCTAAAATGACTTGTGTGGGCCCCTGGGAGGAACCCTGACCTGACCTCTATCAGAGCAAAGCATAGGTGCTGAGGAACTCACGAGACACAACGGGAAACACTGGCGACACAAGAGCAAGACGGCGTTTAACTGTGCATGACCACGATGAGTTGGGAATTACCACCGCTATTTAACAGACGAAGCAAGCGAGGCTGAGAGATAAATTGTCGAAGGACACACAAGGCACTGGTTTTATAGCCGCCCTGTATGATACAGAGAAACTATACTATGTCACCTTCTAAATAAAAATGTATTACATATATATATGGTATTCTTTCATCTTCAGGAAAATCATGCAAAATTTTATGCATCTGTATTTAAAGAAAACAAAGCACAAAACCCCCATTAATTTGACAAGTGAGAGACTAATGCGTATATATGTGTTTAGCTCAGATCTATATAAATAGGTACATGATTTAGTAAATAAATACTGACTCTCATCCTAAATTCAGAAACTTTGGAGCTTGGAATATAAATTCTATGACTAAAAAGCATTCCTTCCATATTTGCCTTTTCTCCAAAGACTGTCAAAGTAGATCAGTGCGCTTTAATTGGCATATTAAAGGCACTTCCCAGGTTGAAAGCTGGGGGTCACAAGAATGAGAAATGGGAAACCGAGTTACCTCACGGGTGTTTTGACACACACGACCTGCTCTGTCACGATAATTAAGCCATCAATGTAAAATACTGTTTCTAAGAGCTCACCCAAAATATGCACATTTTATTTGCCAGTACAATGGCAAAAATACCTGGAACTCTCCGAGAACCTCAGAGGTGGGGGCTCCCACAGCCAGTCCCCTGGCTTAGAGAGGCCAGCTCCTTGGACTGTGGATCATGAAATAAGAGGGAATTGTAATACGACAGAAGGATAGGTTTCTCTTCAAAGATTCACAGACCTTTAAAAAACATGAATAGATTCAAAATAAGAAAAAAAGGAAGCTGGGAGGTCCCAGGTAAGTTACCTTTATTTATGAATAAATATGATTTTTTTTTTCTCAGAGTAAAACACCAGGAATATAGATGGGCTCAGTGAGTTGGACCGAAGCAGGGGCCTGAACTGAGACCTGCGGTGGATTTGTTAAAACGATACTAGATCATAATATTCGTACGTCTTTATTCTGGACCATAAACCTGGCTTTCTTCCTCTTCCTTGTTTACATTTCAACTGTGACTCTAAGAAGACCCCCTCTTGTAGATGAAATATTTCATTATCTCTCACGCCTGTTATTGGAACTTTTCATTTTAATGAGTTCAGTGGGTTAATTGGAATGATGCTATTATTAAGCTCATTTTTTTAACTTCCAATTTAACTTTCCTCAGTCCTGGACATTTCTGATCAAGGCACTTAATTTTCATTGGCTCTGGTATAAATATTGTTAGGAGGCTCGTTTTCCTTAAAGACTGAAGATAGCATTACCTGAGGAGAGCCTCTGTGCAGCTGTGGCTTACGAGGGCAAGGCTTTCAGAAGCATTTTTAATTCCTTGACTATTTCATCTGCCTTGTTATAACAGTCATAAGGACTTCTGTTCAGTACTCAAATTTGTAGATAAATCTGGCTCTTCGGTCCCATGCAAATACTTTCTTTCTTTGCCAAGCTAATAGTTCAGTTGTGGTTTTTTATCCCATAAGTAGAAATTGTTTCAAATTGGTTAAACTATTTGAGAGCATTAGAATGAAGTGAACCAAATAAAACTGACCCTCATGCAAAATCTCCTTAAATCACCTAAGATTAGTAACCTTTAAAAACTGTGAGCACCTCTGAAATAAGAGTGAACAAGGGACACAGGGAAGAGTCCATGTTGTAGGAGTGCTGCAGATGCCGACTGAATTGGGAGAGGCTGGTGACCTTTTGTAGCAGCAGACAACTTGTGAGCATAGTCCCCATCACTTAATCTCTCTTTCACTCCCTGCAGTCTGGCTCTGGCTACACCACCCACTGCAGTCACTCCGAGGTTACCAGTAAGCTAGATCATGGAAGCCAGCAACAGAAGTGCTAACAAGATTTACAAATCAAACCAGAACAATGGTTTTACAGATTAGTGAACTACACAGCAGACATGGCTGGAGACCTTGCCCAGCTGGCACTGCGCGCGAGCCCTGCAGGCTGAAGACCAGCACCCGAATGTCCGCCAGTTCTGTGCTCTTCCTCCAAGACAACAAGGTGGTCAACCTTCTTGAACCATGGTCTCAGAGTCAAACCCCCCCACACATCCACTGGCGCGGTGCTACCTGCTGGCTGGACTCTTGTGTCCTCCCTTCCCCAAGCACCCCTCCTCCCCACCTGAACCCCCACACCCAGGCAAGGGGGCTTGCCCTGCCCAGACACGGGAGGCAACTAAGCGGAGGCAAGTCCCCCTGAAATAGGGCCAACGGGCCAGGGAAAATGTTCTATCATGCATTAACAGAGGGATTTTGTATTCCTGAGAAAGTCTCAACATTTAAAAGTTTCCCAAATAGCTTCATATCTATAAGCCACTCAGAGTAATCACAAGTTTTGTTGGAAGACCATCAAAAGAATCAGAGAAATAGTGTGACAGAACCTAATGGACCTGGCTGGCTCTCCCTTAATTTCATTAAAACCAGTGTGTGTGTGATGTATATGCATGTTTTTAAAAATAAAAGGAGCATTTACGTTTTGTAAGCATATCTTCTTGTAAGTGCTGATCTTGCTCTTCTTAGTAAATAAACGTTAACTGCTTAGAGTCCCAGGCACACACTCAGGTTCAGTCCCTTTCTCCTCGGGCAGTTTCCATAGTCTACAACATTTTCATTTTAATAGTCTTCATTACTTGTATCATTTAATGCTTGAGGGTTTGCTCAAGTTAACATTCAATCTTGCTAATTCCACAAACATTTATTTTGTTGACACAACAGTCTGAATCCACAGGAATAAATGTAAAAAAATTATTTCTTCACCCAGCATGTCACAAAGTACCAAGAACAACTCCGTTAGTTAAGCAGTCCCGTCGCAGGGAAGCACAGGGCCTTCTGTGGGACCCACGCCCTTCAATAATAGTCCGTCTCATCCACCCCTGTCCCCACACATATGCATCTTCTCAAACACACCTGACACCTTACACATAACCACTGTGGAGAGGACAATGTTTGCCTGGAAGACATCTTGTTGGACACATCTGACTCACACTTCCTCATTCACAGGTGGCCCTTTACCACAAGTAATTTTTAAAATTAAAGTGCAGCTGACATACAAACAAGTAAATCTTAACTAACTGGAAGAGGGAGAAGTCTTGCCATTCAGAATAAAATTTCTTCCTCAATTAAACTTTAAATGTCTTTGCATGAGTCCAAGTTAAGAAAAAAATGATCTCTTTACCTGGTTGGAAAACCTCATGCTCACGTTACGTTGGTTCTGCGTTGGGACATAGCGCTGGACAGGATCAATGTCGTTAGGACTGATTAATTCATCAGCTGAAAAGAACAGAAAGGACGTTACCCAAAACGCATCTGTACACCATAAACCAACAAAACCTATAGACCTTCATGGAACACTCTACCAACAGGAATAAATCTTTGTGATTTTGAATCAGACAATACTACAACATCAAAACATTAAGTGACAAAAGAAAAAAATGAGATACATTGGATTTTGTCAAAATTATAACCTTTGTGCCTCAAAGGACACTATCAAAAAGTGAAATGATGGCTCGCAGAATAGGAGAAAATATTTGCAAGTCATATATCTTGTAAGGGACTTGTATCTTGAATATATAAAGAACTCTTACAACTCAATAATAAAAAGACAACCCAATTTAAAAATGGCCACCATATCTGAATAGCTTATTTCTCCAAAGAAGATCTAGAAATTACCAATAAGAACATGAAAAGATGCTCAACAGTACTAGTCATTTGGGAAATGCTTATCAAAACCACAATGAGATACCACTTCACACCTGTTCGGATGGCTATGATAAAATAATAGACAAGAACAGGAGTTGGAAAGGATGTAGAGAAACCACAGTCCTCATACATTGCTGGTGAGAATGCAGAATGACACAGCCACTTTGGAAAATAGCTTGGAATTGCTCAAAATGTTAAACACAGAGTTACTATAGACACAGCAATTTCAGCCCTAGGTATATACCCAAGAGAAATGAAAACCTATGTCAAACAGTAAATTGTACATGAAAGTTAATAGCAGCATTATTCATAACAGCAAAAAAGGGGAAACAACCCAAGTGTCCATCATCAGATGAATGGGTAAATCAACTGTGGTCTGTACACACAATGGAAAGTTATTCTGCCATAAAAAGGAATGAAGCACTGATGGACCTCAAAAACAAACTAAATGAAAAGGGCCAGTCACAGAAGGCCACACAATGCATGATGTGAGGGAGATGAAATATCATTAGAGGAAAATCTATAGAAACAAAATAGATTAATGATTGTCCAGTGCTCAGGGGAAGAGTGAAGTGATTAGGGGGTGATGGGTAGTGACCACAAAGGGTATGAGGTTTTGGGGGGTGATAAAAATATTCTAGAATTGATGGTGGTGATGGCTGCACAACTCTCTGAATATACTAAAAACCACTGAATTGTAAATTTTAGGTAAAATGTATGGTATGTACATTATACCTCAAAGAAGCTGTTCTAAAAATAATGTCCTTGCATTTGCAAGGAAGGAAACAGGTTCATAAAGGGAAACAAAGTGTTTCCTGATGCTAAGTTCTGAGAGATCTCTGAGGTGGGAAGGTTTTTCTGGGGCACTGGCCAGCACCAGGGCAGTGACTTCAACGACTGTTGTACTTCAGACAGCAGAGCCCTTTCCATGAGGTGATTCCTTGTGGCAACTTAGGATCAAATCCAAGGATGTAACAAGGAAGGCAATTCAGTGTCTGGGAGGATAGGGTGGGACGAAGGCGCTAGGCCAGTGGTTCTCTGCTGTCTTCTGCTCTCACACACCTCAGAGGCCCATCAGCACCCGAGGCTGCTGGGATAATCCCTAATGTAACCTGCATTGCCTTGCTCCAGTACAAGTTGGCAGAATCTATGCAAACGTATAAAGAGCAATTGCATATCTGTAAAGTTATCTCAGTTTATGCTCAGACATGGGAAAGGTAACTGAATAATATAAAAAATAAATAAATAAAGACCCCCACTTCTCCTGAGAGTCAGCACACTTCATTTCTACTGCAGGTAAGCTATGAAACTGTGCTTGTTTCACACCTGATCTTCAGTTCATACTAATCATGTGAAAATGGCACCATGCTTTTTGTCTACATTCACCTGTGTTTAATATTTACTTTAAAAAAAGAATTACACCTCGTTTCCTTAGCTTTTTAGGTACCACTTTTAGGCAGTGAACAATTCTGGAAAACAGGGGTGGGGTATGCCACAAAAATGCTTGTAAATTTCTTTGCAGCTTGGGGAGGGCTCTCATGACACCTCTTTTCCGGGGTAACTTCAAGGCACATGCGCAATGTTGTCCATTAGACAGAATCACCCCCGGTGTTTCTACAAGCTCTTGGGAGATGTCTTTAATAGTAAAAGTGACAGTAATAACAGAGTAACAAGGGAAAGGAAGCAGCCACAGAGAATGCCACTGCCACCGCCGCCTCTGCGACAGCAGCCTCAGCAATGTGTACTAATTCACTAATCCTCAAGACACCTCGTCTTTTCACAGGTGAGGAAACGGAGGCACTGCGTGGTTAAGAGACTTGCACACACGCTGGTAAGTGACAGAGCTCAGCTTCAGACACAGGCAGGCTCTCCCAGAGTCCGGCGGGCTCTTAGCCACACACTGACCTGGCCCTTTAAGAACAATGACATTCTATACAACAGGGCAGAGAAGACACAAGGGGGAGACAATAAACAAACAACTTAGACTAATAGGTTATCGTTTCCCCGACCAGGGAGCATGTTACAGAACATTCTTCTTTCACTCTGAAAAAAATATACCTCTGCAAAATTTAAACCGAACCAATATAGGCCTCATTATAGCAAATATCGATCTATCGTTTCAATTCACTAATGTCAGTTTAGCTCATCATGCAGCGTTGATTAGTACAGTGATATTCTAAATAGCAGCAATGATTTCCCTATCTCATTTGTCTGATCATTGGGATGTGGAAAGATTTCCACGACCAACAGCATTTTACATAATTAATGTTTCACTGTCAGGTCACAGAAATGAAATTCTATCTTTATTATTTTGTTAATTATAAATGACAACAGATAAATTAAGACATCTTATATCCTTAGAAGCATAAATGCTAATCTATTAAAATTGACAAGAATAAAAGAGTTAACCCAGTCTTTTGAAAAAGCTTATTTCTGCAGGTTTTTTCATTTCTTTGTGCTGCAGCTGTAGATTTGGCTTGATGTGCTCACGTGTAACCCTCCGGGCTGTCTGCTTCTGACGCAGGGCTGTTCCCCACCTGGCATATAGGAGGTCCTCAAAAGACTTAATAAACAAAATAATAAGCTGGTGGGTTAACAGATTTGGAAACATTAATTGCTATAATCATTGCTTTCATTTCCAAAATGGTAAAAGTGACTAATACCTTAAAAGGTCCAGTTAATAGATTTTTCTCACTGCATTGATTTTATCATTCTGGAAGCAAACCCGAGCTCCTGGCTGTGCCAGTTCAGTTCCGTGCACTGGCTATGGGGGGAAGAGGGACAAGAACTTACACCCAATCAGCCACAGAATCCAAAGAGGGCTTTCTGCATTTCCCCACACAGACCACCCCTCACAGAGTGAAGCATGTCTATAAATACAACAGCTACTTTTAAATCCAGATTTAAATTACACATTAGGTCATTAATACTTGCATTTTTTATGCACAGGAAGGTTTATAAAATATACCCTGAGTTTAGCTCAAACAATAATTGTTGAGGGTAAAAAGAACATATTAAGAAGGATTTTTGTTTCTTTAAGAAATGGCAATTTAAAAAACATTTAACAGAGCAAGTAAATTTTTTTTTATCATGACAGCAAAATTACATAGGACCCACTGAAATGGCTCAGCAAATACTTCACAGGGTAAGGAGATATGCTTCTAAGCCGATTGATTCTCAGCTGCAGTGGCAGATGTTAGTAACACGTGTATTAAGAAATGAGCTACGGAGGCCACAGGGGTATAAAGTGCTGCCAAGTGGGCACTAGACTTATCGGAGGATCACTTCATAATTTATATAAATGTCTAACTGCTATGCTGTACACCTGAAACTAACATGAAATAATATTGAATGTCAAATGTTACTGAAAAATTTTTAAATAAAAAAGAAATGCGCTTTGGGAGAAAAACAAAAGGTAGATCCCCAACCTCATACATCATACCCCCAAATTTCAAATTTACATATATTTATATGTTTTTAACTCAACTGATTAACAGGGATGAACTTCTAAGATTAAATGTTAAATTTCATGGTAAAAATAAAATAGAAAATGATAGCTCTTAATATTTAAGATTTTAAATTTTATTCATCAAAAACCAGCACAAGCAAAGTTTAAAGGTAAACCAGGAAAACACCAGAGAGGTTTAGTACACCTAATACATAAAACATCCTTGCAGACTGAAAAGGAAAACCATAAAACCAAGGTTAACAGGCAAAGCAAATTAACTAGACACTTTACAGAGGACAGAGAAATGACTAAGAAATACGTTTTCTAATAATCAGCATGTAAATGAAAATGGGATACAAAGTGGTATCTTACTAAGTTAGCAAAATGTTTATGTTTAATGAGCATATTTAATGCCATAAAGGTTCCAGGTGACACAGTCACCCTGCAGATTCCTAAATCAATAAAGTCCCTGTCAGTCTCGGGATGTGACCTCGGGGGGTTGCTAAGTTCATCTGAGCCTCAGTCTTGACCTGTAGTAGTCATTTCACAGAGGAGTCAGGAGGATTGCTCAGGATGAGACTTATAGAGGGCAGAACACAGACTGTGGCGCACTTTATGGCAGGTGTTATTCTCTGAGATTCTAGGACCCACCGCTTTCATATTCAGCTTGACTAACATATTTGAGGGTGGGATCATACATTTTTATACAAGTTTGCTAGCCTTAGTATCAATTCAACTAAAAATTTTAGTTTTAAGAAAGTCAGTCATTTATATAGTTAGGGAAAGGGAGAAGTCTTCCAGGATGAGGCACTGTATTACATGTGCTCCCATGGTGTCTGCAGGGCCTGCTGCACAGGGTCCCACTTCAGGTCGCTGGCATCACAGGGACACTATGGAAAGGTCAAAGTGCTCAGAAATTTATGTCTTTCTGCTTGAAGTTTTCTGAAGTCTACTGGCTGGGAAATCTCTTAGCAACCACAATGTAGACATCAGGTCATTTTACCTTTAACTGGTCAGCAGCAAAGTGAGTAAGAAACCAGCTGCATTTGAAGTCAACAGGCCAAGAAGACCTCTGCTTCTTACATCCTCATGCACGGGAAGGGCATGTGGTCACTGCTTTCTACAGACTGGTCACCTCATACATGGCCAGTTTCTAAACCTCCATATTTAACAATTGAAGGTATAGTGAATGATCATTTTATTCTAAAACAAGCCAATGTTGTATCTTAAAATATGCCTTATCTGGTTTAAAATAAACATGTCTAAAATTTATTTACCTATGTTAATATAGCAAACACTGTTTTTCTCAAAGCCTATGTTTTCTAAAGAAAAAAACTGCTATAATAATGAACTATCTTCTGAGAACAGAGTGGGTAGGTGAGGCCTTGGGCCAGGAAACAGCATATTGAGTCTTTTTGCTCTGATGGTTTTCGTTGAGGAATTACTCACTAAGGCACACATAGAGCATGATATTCTTACTAGGTTCCACTGGATACAAGCTCGCCTGAATTAGTGAAAGTCATAGACTATTACAGAATATTGTAAAAGGTTTACTGTTCTATTATTTTCATGTAACTCCAACTAACTGCCCACAAAATACTATCAAACAAATACCCAACTGAGGCTCCTTTAATGCATAAATGAGACTTTGTTCATAAATGTGGGGGGTGTCTGGAATCTTAGTAACATCCAGAGAAGCTTGGTGTCTCTTAGGGAAAGTGCACAATAGTTCAGACCAACTAAAGGATTCAATCTTGTGAGACCTCATTAAGCAAGTGGCACGCTCCTGGGTCAGAGGCTCGTGCATGGGGGGGCCCCTTCCTTTCATGAAGTGAGACCTACGTGGCCTCATAGTTTACAACACACCTTCGGCATGTTCTCTGCTGCCTCTTTAGAAGCTCAGCAGAGAAAAGAGAAATGGACTCTTCCTTGAAGTCTTTTTGATCATGAAACAGAGATGAAAGCATGACCTGGACTATTTCTGTTCACTCCGGTCTTAACATAACAAAATGCTATTTATATTCAAAGTCTGTCTACAATCAGTACACTGATTTCGGCATGAGGAAGGCCCAATGCTATTTTACTGACTGAAACTGTTTTCAATTTTTTTTTTAAGTTCAATTTGCTTATATAGAGCATGGTCAATTCTGCATTCCCAATTCATTAGCCCTCTGTTCCACAAAGAGGCTGTGCTCAAACAGCACTCTTTCCAGCCGTGTCACCCTCACACTGGATACACAGCAAAAGCAAGAGGGAGGTTTAGGTCTCACGTCCCTCTCCAGGGACCATCTTTTAGCCTCAGACTCACAGAAGAATTTCATCAGGCTCATTTGTAATTTCCAAGCTTAGTGGAAGTTTATGAGTCTGAAGTTAAAATTCTTGTCCTTACATAAGTTAACAACTCCTCTACTGAAATATATCTGTATTGGCTGTAAGTATCAATAAGGCTTCTTTGTATTCGTGCTAGAGAGAGAAAAAAACATTCTAACCACAGATAACCTTACCACCTGGGCTTGATGCTAAGAAAACTAAATCAAGGATGTATTTTTTCTTTTGGAAAATATAAAAGCAAAATCTGTATAAATAATATGAACTCCTTTTCAAAAGCTGCCCATTTAATGGCAGAATATTTTTCTACATGTTCTTAAATTACCATTGACTTTATATGGAGACCCAGAAATACATTAAGAAACAAGAAAATTGAAAACAGTATTAACTTAATTCTCTCTTCTTTGGTTAGCTTATATTTGCTGTTATATATTATTTGTGTGATGCTTGGGACATTCTTTCTATCTCCCCTAAAGGAGAGATACTGGAATATTCTCCCTAATGGGGAGATACTGAAATATTCTCCCTAATGAACAGATACTGAAATATTCTCACTAATGGACAGATACTGAAATATTCTCACTTATGGACAGATACTGGAATATTCACCCGTAATGGGAAGATACTGAAATAGTGTCCCTAATGGGGAGACACTGGAATATTCTCCTTAATGGACAGACACTGGAATATTCTCCCTAATGGGGAGATACAGGAATATTCTCCCTAATGGACAGACACTGGAATATTCTCCCTAATGGACAGACACTGGAATATTCTCCCTAATGAAATGCACAAAAAGAAAGGGAAGATGATTCTCCCAGCAGCACAAGTAAGCCTGGCATTTCTGCAGTGATACCAGGAACAGCAGTAACAATTCCGTGCTTCAGCCAGGGGCTTTCAGGGCAGGGGCAGCAGGAGGATCAGCCCACTTAGTAAGCCTCCAGCCAGGACGGAGTTCTACTCGACCAGGATAGCTTTTTTGATGCAAATGCGAGTAACATTTGAAATTCTAGCAAGGAATGTGCAGGAAGACGCATGAGGCTGCTTTGTATTCATTAAATTAGCCTCCATTTCCACGTGCCCAGAGCAGTTCTTTTCAGCCGGAGTTTCTGAAGTAGCTGAACAACAGCTCTCAAGGAATTATGGATAATGGTCCCATGAAGCACCTGGCTACCTGAGCGGTTGCATATGTGTCGTCACGGGAAGAAGAGGGCGCTGAGATAACCAGTTCCTTTTGGCAAGTGGTTTGCTAAGGCTATGACCAAAGATGACCATTACATTAAACTGGAGTTTAGTATATGATATGACAGTAAATCAAAGCTCTGATAACCTCTTCTAGAAACCCATCCAAGAAGCTGAAGGCAGCCCCTAAATGATCGTAGTGGAACCCACACTTATTTGACTGTCTTCCCAGAAACTGTCCATAATCATCCAATGAAACAGACACATTTTTATACCTTTACATACGAAGAAACTCCCCGAAGACCTCTCACCAGCATGAACAGTGCCAAAATCCAAGAAAATGTCAGCAAAGGCATACTTACTTTTGAGGGCTTGATAACAAGGGGGGAAAATGTTCCCAAATTTCTCCACTTACTCAGAAGTTTTGCGATGATATAAAGGGCTTGTCCCCAAAGAAACAGCTTTCCATCACGGCCACAGTTGCTAGGAAACCGCTTTTGACTACCAGGGTTTCTTTTTTCATGTTCTACGAAATCAGCTGGCACAAAATAGTACTTTGGTATGACAGGGTAACCTATGGAGTGTAAAAGTAAATATTGAAAATACAGCCAATCAGTGTCCTCCCCAAAGTCTCCCTTCAAGAAACGGCTATGAATGGAAAGCAGAGAGAGACAAGAGGTATATAGGAAGTAAGGGGTTTGACGGGCTATAGGAAACGGGGTATGGGGGCTCCTTTCAGAATCTGCCGGTAAAAACGTGGCAGAAGCCTGACTCCAGAACCCTAACTAGATGGCGTAAGTTATGCTCCAGCTAGCAATGCCCACATAATCTTTTTTAACAACGCTGCATACTCGCACCTTTAATTGAACCAACAAACACTGTAGACAAATATTTAGAGACACAGAAGAAGCTGTATTTAGAAGGATTAGCCTGGGGAAGCTTTACAAATGGGATACTGGGTGATCTTAAAAGAAGACTTACAACCCTGAGCCCCTGCTTACAGCAAAGAAATCCCCATTTTCAACATTAAACCCAATGTCTACCATTCAATACCTTTGAAGATAAAAAATCCATCTTCCCCTGTGACCAACCCGTTTTAAAATGTTCCTTAGTAGAAACAAAAGGTTATTATTTAAAGACTAGACTCTGTGCATGATATAAAGGGGAGACAACATTCTGAGAGTTTTGCTATCAGCCCACAGGAAACTTAAGGTTCCTGATAAAATCACACAGTTTCCCTAAATTCCTTCTTCATGTATCAACCAATAGTGATATTTGTGTCTAAAACCAACAAAAATATCTGAATACACAGAGAACATTTCGGACCCCACTCTGGTCGTGATGAAGCCTATAGGGTGGTTCTCGTAGCCACCACAACACACCACGAGTCACAACAGACCACTATTGATCAGACTCACGGGTTTCAGATATGACAGCATCACAACATCATTATGTTATTTCTCATAGTGGACAATGATTCTTTGGAATATAAAGACATAATATAAATTTGGAATCCAATGTTTATCCATAAACATTTCACTACTTTAATGTTATGAGTATTTTAGAGGGTGAGCACATAGTGGGAAATGCTGACTCTAGGGCACTTGGGAAAACCCTACAGGAACACCACAAACTTCATGTGAGACAGGAGGGGCTCTGGGCTGTCACTGCCTGTTTGTGCAGCATGTCTACCAGACCATCTGTTTTTTACCAACATCTAACAATTTTTAACTTCCAGATAAATATGTTTTCAAAGCTGTTCATTCAGGATATTATATATAGTTTTATCTTGCAAATGGTTTCAAACACCAAAGATATCTGGAACTTCTCCTTTGAAATTCCTTCAATTAGTTTTGTACTCACACACAAAAATCAGTTATGTTCTTTTATGGGGTCTACTGGGGTTTAACTGAAACCAACACACTACTCATAAGAATGGGCCTCTTAACCATTTCTAAAATACTGAACCCATCCTCAGCGGATGGGTTTTAGCACCACACAGAACACTCCCGGCAAATGGCATCACCTCAGGCTAGGGCAGAGCCTCCAGGTGGCGCTCTGGAGGGGCAGCACTCACCTGAATGCGGCATTTCTGTCAGTCACTTCATATTACTGTCACAACACATACAGTACAGGAGCTACAGCAGGTAACAGATGAAGAACCGCTGCCCACCTGGTGAACCACTTTGCAATCACTCTAGCTACAACCACCTAAACCCATCCCCATCCTTCTCTTGCCAAATGAACTTTCATAAAAACACATTTATTACAACAAATTCATAGATTATGCTTTCTAATTCACTCAAGGCCCCACTCATTTTTTCAATTTTATGAGAATTGCTCTGTTTAAAAGGAATCATTTATACATTTCGATGGGACATTAAGGCAATATTTCAGAAGAATTTCATGAACAAACAATCCAACTCTACCTTCTGTGGTCTGATGAAGTACTGGAGTCAGGAGATCCTGGTATTCCTTTACTTGTTTAGAATTGCCCCTGAAAACTCCTAAAACATAAAACACAAATTCCAGTAAGCCCCACAGAAATCTCACCTTATAAAAACCTACTGGCCCAGTAATAACTATTTTGGTAATTTTCTATGTAAATGATAAAAATAAAACTGAAAAAGGTAATGAAAATGTGTGTGATATATTTCCAGGAAATCCATTTTAGAAGGTCATGTTAGCATTTAGAATTGAAAACTGAATTTTAATTGGAATTTCTCTGTTCTTCAGTGTAAATGTTACAGGTATTCACAGTGTCACAGATTATAGTATTCATGGTTTCTATTCATAAAAAATTCTTCTTTGTAAATATGAAAATATAGTTGTATCATTTTAAAAATAATTCCAAGTAGTTATTCTTTGAATTATTTAATATTTGGTCGGAAAGCAGAAGAGCATGTGACATGCCGAGCGGTAAAGGGCACTGAGGCACAGTCTGTTCTGCAGCAGAAAGAGGTTGTAGTTCATTCTGGCTCCTCTTCAAACACATCCTGTAGCTGAGCTTCAGGAGAAAAGCTCACTTACCATCAATTATCATGTACAGGAAAAATATGGGAAATTCACATTCAATGCCATCAAAGAGCTAAAACAGAAAAAAAAATTTAAATTCACAAACAGCGAATTAGAACAATCACATTAGTAAGAACAACATATTAAGTAGAACAACCATAGTTAGGATACAAAATGATTTATAGTAATAACAAAATGGGACCGATTTTATAAGTAGTTTCATTGTTTTGTTTTAATTTTCTGGACTCACTATTCAAGAGCTCATTTGTTTAATCCACCACACAGTCTTCGTTCATTTGATAAACATTTCCTAAGTACCTAGCAATGCCCGGCATCAACTAGGAGGGCTGCAAAGACCAGGTGGTACACCTACCCTCGAGGGCTCCCCGCCTACCGGGGAGGCGGGCGAGGAAGGAGACAGTTTGGCGCCTTCTGAAATGTCTGTCCCTGGTATGTTAGAACCCAGGGAACAAAACACCCAGGGTCAGAGAGGGTTTATGAGAAATGAGAGGTTTCTCCAGGGAGTGAGCTAAGGGAGCTTCACAACAGTACAAATCACAGAGGCAAGGGAGCACCGGGCTTATAAAAGAAACCAACAGCCAAGCAGTGTTTCTAGAACAAGCGAGGAAGAAACAGTGAACACTGAAACCCAGCCAGTGGGCCAGGGAGGGGCTGGGGAGTCATGCTGAGAGGCTGAGACTTTGATCTGGAACCGCTGGTGAGCACTGAGCAGGATCCGATTTGCTCCTTGCTGGTACCTGCTAGATGGACAGCTGGAAGGGTGGAGGAGAGGGTTAGGGCAAGAAGTAAGGGCGCCAGCTGGACGGCTGCGAGGAACAGTCCAAAGCACAGGAGGACACCGACGGTGAGGTCACAACCGCAGTACTCCTGGCATTTTGGGCCAAGTGATCCTTTGTTGTAGGGTCTGTCCTGCACACTGTAGGGAGATTAGTAGAAACCCTGGCCTAGAGATCTACCTAGAGATTCACGAGACTTACCTACCTTCAGTGAGTCAAAGTGACGCCACACTTACACCTTCCACTCTACCCAGTCAAGCTACTCTTCAGCGATGTGGATGACGCTTACCTTTTTGGGGGGCGTTATAGTTTCCTGGGCAGCTTATAAACAGCTAGCATAAATCTAGATAAAGTAGTATGCATGTGTATCTGAAATATAAAATGTTTTAGAACTCAATATTTAGGGGACTATACTGCAAAGGGAAGTGTGTAAGTGAAACAGAAAAGAAGAGTGTTTGCTTAATGAGTGAAAGCTGGACCACAAATGGCATTTCCTATTACATAAGACAAGTGGTCGGAACAGGCAGGCAAAGGACTAACAGTGCAGCAGACACACTGCTCACCCAGTGAATCGCAGGCCCGGTATGAGCACACTGTCATGAGAGCTAACACTTACCAAGCGCTTACTGTGTGCCGAGCACCATTCTAAGTACTTCATATATATTAACCCATTTAATACCCGTAAGAACCTCAATAATAGGACCAAATAATACGAAATATGAAGACATTAATTTACTTGCCCACAGCTAGTAAATGGCAGAGCCAGAATTCAAAACCAAGGTGTCAGTCCTCAGTCGGCACTTCTGACCACTTTGTTACGCTACCTGATGTGAGGTATTTTTTGATACCTTAATTTCAGCTGGTTTGTAGTAGCGTCTGTTGGGATCTTCCAGTGATGTTCTATACCCGTCTCTCAAGAAACGCTTAAATCCATATTTTCCTTTTAATTTTCTAACCACTTTGTCAAGGGTCTGGCTAAACAGAGCTTCATCATCCAGGGCAAATGCAGGGTAGCTGATGCAGGGGAGCAGGGCAGCATCTGTGTTCTGGGGTGACAAGAAGAAGAGGGGACTGAAAGAGCCCACAGCGGCATGATCAACAGAACAGCCGAGGAGAACCAGGGAGAAGTCAGTCAGGGCCCAGCTGCCAGGGAGTGGCACTGTCCTGAGGGACAGAGACATTTATGTGGCCTGGTGCAGTGGGCACCACAGAGGAGATGAAACTTTACCCATTAATGAGTATTTTCAAGGCTCAAAACTGAACTCACACTTGAAGATCTTAATTAAGGCAGTATGTAACACCAATAATTAGTCATTTCAACTTAGTTTATCATAACAATTTGTTTATAATACTGAAAAACACAAAACATTCTAAATGTCCAACATTTAGGTAAATTAGCAGCCATTAAAATTCATACTTAGAAACGTTTATTGATATGCAAACACTTCTGTTCATAGAACCAGGTTATCAAGCATTATGAAGAACATTCTTCCAGTTGTGTAAAGTAAAAATATTTTATATGCATACAAACTATGCGGAAACATATAAACATAAATGTGTCACCTAAGATGAAAACCAAGTGGAGCAATAATGAGATTATTACTATTTGCATATTTGTGGGTTTTACTTTTTAAAAAATTAAAAAATATATATATATATCTTTATTGATTTCAGGGAGAGGAAGAGAGAGGGAGAGGGAGAGATAGAAACATCAGTGATGAGAGAGAGTCATTGATCGGCTGCCTCCTGTGCACCCCCATTGGGAATCAAGCCCGAAACCCGGGGAATGTGCACCAGGAATCGAACCGCGATCTCCTGGATCCTAGGTCAATGCTCAATCACTGAGCCACACTGGCCAGGCGGTTTTACTTTCTTTCATCAAGATCTTGCATTACTTCTATACAATAGTTATTTTTAAATAATTAAATTATTCCATTTGGGGTACTTTCTAAAAATAGAGTGACAAATAACCCCTAGAAAAATCTGCAAAAATCTACTATGGGCATATAAAAGTTATCAAAGAGAAAAATCATAAATGATAGCTCATATTAATTTATCATAAAGATATCTCACATGAGATCTTGATTCTCTGGGTAACAGTGAGCACAGAGTTTGCCTGTTGCGATTATGAGCATCGAGATCCACAAATATGACTGACCAAGAGCAGCCCTGGAACGACAAAGAGAAAAAGGACTTGGAAAAAGCTGGGCATTTTGACTAAAGAAATTTCACACAAAAAACTAACACTAAAGATTTTAACTTTCCCTTTAATACATTCAGTATTTCTCAAGTATTTTGCAATAAACATATTCATTTATAATCATAAAAAATGTTATTTTTCTATTTTCCCCATTTCTCCTTAGTTTTCTTATAAATCAAAATGTGTTGATTATAAGATAATTAATCAATTAAAGATATTTGGTTTAATAAAAATACAAATTCTAGTTTAGCTAACATTTTTGACAAGGCATAATGCAAAAACTAACTCAGATTCATAAAACCTCAATGTACAGTCCTAATAAAGAATGTTGATTATATGATAAAACTAGACAAATTCAGATACAATCTAGAATTACGCATATAAATACAACTTGATTAAAATATAAAGACAGCACACTCTCAAGTAATAACGATGCAAATAACGTGAGCTAGTATTCACTGTGTCAGGCTCTGGGCTTTATGCTTCATATTATTGTTCTCATTTTACTGAAAAAGGGTGCTAAATCTTAGTTTAATACAGCAAGAGTTAAAAATGAAGTCTCTAAGTTATATAACTTCCCCCCAAAAAATATCTTTCAAGTAAGAACCAAAAAACTGAACAACAAAAAAAAAAAAAACACAACTGTAACACAAAATGTTAATTGGTTGCTAACCAAGTTTAACAGAGTTTAAAAATGTACTTTTTAGCCATTAGTGCTTTCTGTGTTCAAGAGCAGGGCTGTAAGTAAACATGGCTTTGTTCTTTTACTGAGGAGCTAAATATTTTGAAAATCAAAGAGAACAAAATTAGAAAACAAAGACTGCTTCCATTACAAGAGAATGCTCAGAAAACCACACAAGGAAAGGAAGACGAGAGCTATCATGAAAATCATGTTGGTTCAATACAATCTTCTAAATCTCATCCCAGCTCTCACCTTGAAACTAAAATGCCTCAAATCGATCAATCGCTTAGACTGAAATTCAAAGCCTAGTAGTCACAGGCCCAAGGTCTGCATATCAGACTCAATGTCCGTATTTTCCCCCTTAACCCATGTCCACGCATGAGTAGTAGCTCATAGAGTAGAATGACTTCTCATTCATAACACCATTTCTTAAATCTCTTTTAACTCCGACAAATAAGTCAATGAACATGGAGTGAGAGAGGCCGTCTGTCTCTCAACAACCAGATTAACGCCTGACTGACCCTTCCTACTTCTCTCTGCTCACAAAACCAAGCTGAGCAAGCTTCGTGTGTTAGCTGCCACTGCAGAGAAATGTGTTCTCTGCTCTCAGGAAAACAAACGAGACAGAACTTGACCTGTGTTCTCAAGGAGCTGACCCAGGTGATAGTCCTGAACCGTATGAGTATTAAACAACACAAAAAGGCCGCCTGTGACAACACACGACTGTGGACCAAGCGAGGGGCTCCAGTGAAAGAACAGTGATGGTAACAGACCTCTGAAAACAGGAGGAAAATAAAATAGGGAACCTGGACCAAGCCACAGAAAAGGTGAGGACCACAGCTAGGGTCTGAATCTGGGGAGCAAGAAGGGGGGTTAGGAAAAAACAGCACAGAAATGAGTGGGTAGGAGATGTTAGGAGCCTGCTAATAGACAAAATAATAGGACTTACCCTTCAGTCTCAGGCTGATAATAAAGTTAATTGCATGACACATCAGTGTGCCTTGAGTTAAAATTTAAAGACACAATCTAAGTAGGATAATTGATAAATAATGAAGTGAAATGGCAAATTTGGCAATTCTTGCCATTATTCCACTAATATAAACAGCCAACTTCTATTTTCTGGCCAAAAATAAATGGCTTATTTGTTCAGGTCTCTTCCTAAGTCACCCTCTAAGACATATGTGCAAGAGAAAAATAATCTCATACTATCACCATATTTTAACACTGAAGCAAAGGCCAGTTAACTATTGTTTGCTGTGCTCTTAAAAAACAGACCATGCTGGCCCCGGCCGGTGTGTTTCTGTTGGCGGGGCATAGTCCTGTGCTCCAAAAGGTTGCCAGTTCCATTCCTGGTCAGAGCACATGCTCAGGTTGCAGGCTCGGTCCCCGGTAGGGGGCGTGAAAGAGGCAGCCAATCGATGTTTCAGTCTCACATCGATGTTTCTTGCTCTCTCTCCCTCTCTCTTCCTCTCCCTCTAAAACCAATAAAAAATCTTTTTTAAAAAAAGACCATGCTTTAGGCATATGGCCCAGATTTACTTGAGGATAAAAATCACCCAAGGCCATAGGCAGCTATTTGTATTCAGAAGCAAATTCTTAAAAACATCATCAAGAAGAATGTACATATGGAATTAATTATCACCTACTTTAAATGGTCAGACACATTCATTTTAGGCCTGCAAATTTCAAAGGGAAGTCGTATGTCTGCATTGCTTTGAACACTTTGCAAAACATGAGCAATCTCTCTAGGCATCACCTTTCAGATTTGGGCCTCAGCTGTGTCAGCATCGTGACTTCTCCAGTTAAAGACAGGAATATAAAAGAATGTCTTATAAGTACATGTCATCAGCACATCTGAAGAATGTTGGGTATTTTATTTCATCTTCCACTTCCTGGAATCATCACGATGCTGCCATAACACCCTGACTCCATCTGAAGAGCACACTTTAAGACCAACAGCTCCAACTTTACTCCCAAGCTGAGTTTCCAGGCTTATGCTCTAGTAAATACACACCACATCCCCATGACCTATTTATTTTATAACTGGATGCTTGTACCTTTGACCCTCTTCACCCATTTTGTTTACCCCCCACCCCCACCTCTGGCAATGGCCGGCCAATCTGTTCTCTGTATCTACCACCTTGGTGCTTTTGGGTTTTGTTTGGTTTTATTTACTTTCCACACATCAGTGAGATCATACAGTACTTGTCTTTTTTCTCTTACTTCATTTACCATAATCCCCTCAAAGTATATCCATGTTGTTGTAGTTGTCAAGATGTTATTCTTTTTTTATGACTGAATAATATTCATGTGTGTGCACGTGTGTGCACGTGTGTGCATGCATGTGTGTGGGTGTATGCGCGCACGCGTGTGTGTACACACACCGCATTTTCCTTACCCATTCATCCATCAGTGGACACTTAGGTGGCTCTCATCTTTCTTGGCTATTGTAAGGAAGGCTATAATGCCATTATTTATTCCATATTACCCTCCTACTCCTTCCTTCCTTCCTACCTACCCTTCTATTTCTCTATCTTACACACACACACATATTTAAATGATGTATCAACAGTGAGGAAGGGGTGAAAAGGAAATAAAAATATTAAAAGATACACGTGGAATCCATGAGTACTAGACTCTTCAGGAAGAGAGAAATGTTGATATAAGCCAAGGGGTCTGTGCCAGAGGCACCAAGAATCTCTAGGGGGGCATAATATTAACACTCAAGATTTCCCATAGGCTCTTACCCCCACATCTCCACGAGAGAGGAAGTGTGGGCAGTGGGTGATTTAGGGTTGCCAAGTGAGCACCCAGAATGGGGTGCTGCTCCCCTTTCCCCAGTCCTTCCTTGTCAGTGTCATTCTTCACCCTTCCCATCCTGGACGTGAGCAGAGTCCATCCTCCAGGGGAAGTGGGAGTGAGAAGACGAGAGTTGTGTCCTTAAGGAGGGGAAGACAGCTGTGCTACCACTAGAAACTGTCTTACACTCAACACTTAGGTACATAGTGTTATAACTGCATGACAGGAACTGTCACATTTTGCATGTCTGTATAACTTCCTCAAATGCATCTGTGCTGACTTAGCATTTAAGAGCTTAGGGTTCATTTTAATATCAGCTGGTAGTCCCCTTTGCCATTCCATATTAGAAATCTTTACAAAAATTGCTAAAGAAAATTAGCCTACTTCTTGATCCAGAGAAGGACCCTGTATTTTTACCCTTCCATCATCAGCTCAATCCATGGTTACTTGATTACATGCAGAAACTGGTTAAAGATCTTATGAAAATTTAAAGCGACCCTCAGGGTTTCCCTTTCATTCCAAAGAAAATGAGATTTAGACATATTCACAGCCAGGTGAGGGTTAAGCTAGGATCAAAACTGGCAATTATTTGGCTATACATGTTACTCAAATTCCCCTCCACAGAGCTATACATTGATGTACATGGCATTGAAACCAACATGGAAAAAGGCATGGAAAATACTCGGCACATAATGCCAGAGACATTTTAACATGTGAAAGCTCATCAGGAGAATTGAGGGGAAAGCTATTGAGCAAAGATAGTGAGAATTTTTTACCAAAAGATTTTTTAAAATTAAGCAATGTTTTTCAGTTAGGAAACTAAAATTTAATTGGCAAATCATATTCAAAAGGAAGCCTGTCTATGCTACATACATTTCAGACACTCTCTGATCATAAGGAATGACTTGGTTAATGAATGGCCAAATTAATTAAACACATAATTTTAAAAATAGTCAAAGTTTGTTGCTGCAGCTGTTTTGTTCACCTGGTTGCCGAAGAGGTTGAATCCATTGATTGCTTCTAGAGCTGCCTTTGCTAAGCCAACAGAGCTGAAAGAGAAGAGGAAATGCTTTAAAACTCTGGCCCCAAAATAAGAACCACTATCTGATGAATGTGCACAAGCAAGCTTCTTCATTAACACTTGTAACAATTTCCGTAAGAAGAACGTCTGAGAGAGTTGGGAATGACATTTCACTGTTTTAATTTTTCTCTTTTATAGTTAGTGATCTTTTGGGGAAAATACTTCTAAGTTCACCTTGACGTAGACAAATGGTCGTGCGATTGATGGGAGTAGTTTTAATTCTGGGATCATTTATATTCACTAACGCGGGAGGAAGGGTGAACTTCAGAGGACGCGGTGTTACGCTGTGCTGCGTGCACAGTAAGAACCGGGCTGGGCATTATCAGCTCAGGTCAATAAAAGAGCTTTTCTGATGTCAATCTGAACCTTAAAAAATGATCTCACACATCCTAAGTTCAAGTGCTCTTGGCTTAGGGAGTAATAAAATGGCCATTGTTGTATGTTCACAACTAACCAGCATACCTCACATTTTTTGCTGTTGTCTTCTCTTTGTAATAAAATGTGTACTTCTTTTAACTCTCAAATACCACATACAAGAGTACTGAAAAACGAGAAGACCCAAATTTCATTAAAAATGGGACACTGTCGCCCAGCCGGGCGGGGCTCAGTGGTTGAGCGTCGACCTAGGATCCAGGCGATCAGGGTTCAATTTCCGGTCAGGGCACATGCCCGGGTTGTGGGCTCGATCAATGACTCTCTCATCATTGATGTTTCTATCTCTCTCTCTCTCTCCCTCTCCTTTCCTCTCTCTGAAATCAATAAAGATATAAAAAATAAAATAAAAAATAGGACACTGTCATCTTATAAAAACCTTTAAATATTTTAGACCTCATACCCAGTTTATCTTACTGCAATTTTTTTCTAAAAGCAAACTCATACACCATGAATAGCAAACATAATTAATGATGTCAGCATTTCAGCATGTCTCCAATGCACAGACTACAGAGTGGGGTCCCCAAGCAGCAGCACAGCCCAGAACCCGTTAGCAATGTGGCTCTCCCTCCTCGGGAGAGGCCCACTCTCAGCACAGAAGCCCTCCAGGTGCCTGAGCACACTCCACATTTGAGCACCACTGCTCTGAGCTGTCCGTGTCATCGTGACCTACATTTTCTATGGCTTGTTTACGTGAAATGTTCCTCAGTAAGCAGTATTTGAATTACAGGATGGTAAATAGATGAAAAACTTAACATGCACAGATGGGAAAGGGGTGTAGACAGTTTTCCCTATTCCTCCCCCTAAGAGCAGCTGAAAGTCCTGGGTATTACACAGACAAAGCTAGAAAGGCTCAGGAGGATGGGAAAGCAGGCTGGCCAGGAACCGTTCCCTTTCTGGTATACAGGCTGGAGCTGAAGACGCAGTAACCAGGGGACACCAGCAGGCACATACAGAAAAAAAAAGGTCCCACAAAAGCCTGCTCCCTCCAGCCAAAGGTCCTGAAAAAGGGCAGTCTAGCAAAACAGAAAACTTTCAGACAATGAGCACTCAGAAAAATCTGTGGCTGAGTGGGAATCCTGGACTGCCACACCCCTGAATCTGCAATGAGGAACTTGCACCAGACCCCCAACCCTCTTAGCTATGCCTATCAGAGAGGTCCAAGGAGGAAGCCAGACTTTTAGTTCCGATGGGTAGTCAGAGGTCTCCCCTCTCATACCTCAGTGTCAGTAGAGATCCCCTGTAGACCCTGGACTTCCACTGCCCATCGGCAATGAGGTAACCCTCTGATTCCTGCCGGGATGGCATCAGAGGAGGTCACTGGGGAGTCAGAACTTCCACTGATGCCAACTATAGAGGGGCCACACCATTTCCCTGTCAGATAAGCAGAGGCTAACTGGGAGTCAGTAATGAGGCCCTCCTATCCTTCTACCAGGGATGCACCATGGAGGCCACCTGGGGAGCTAGACATCTCCCCCAGGCCCAGCAGTGACAAGGAGTCTCCATCTCAGCTGTAGGCAAAAACCTGGCCTGACATTCTCACCTAGCAGCAATGAGGCAATGCCCTGCCCCCTGACCATCAGAGTGGTGTCAAAAAGCACAGCTAAAATAAAAAATTAAAATAAGATCCATGGTGTTATAATATGATGCCCAAAATGTCCCTGTCTCAATAAAAAATCACTCATCATATCTGGAACCAAGAATATCTCCGGCGGGATAATAAAGGACAATCAGTGGATGCCAGCTGAGACGCAGGCGGTGCTGGAGTGATCTGACAACGACGTTAAAGTGGCCATGATAAAAATGCTCCAGTGAGCAATTATGAATATGAATGAAAAAGAGGAAAAGACAGCCAGCCTCGGCTAAGAAACTGAAAGTATCAGCAAAGTTTTCAGAAGCAAAAAATACAGTAATCAAAATAAAAGGCTCAGTGGGCAGGATCAGTGTCAGAATGGAGGAGACAGAAGCATAACTAAATTGGAAGGTAAAACAATAGAAATTATCCAATACAAACAAGAGAGAGAAAACAGACTAGAATAAAGAGAGCCTCGAGGACTCGAACATTCATGTCACTGCACTTCCTAGAGGAACGAAGGAACAGGGCAAGATAAAAAAGTACTGGAAATATGGCAAAAACTTTCCAGTACAGCTACAGATTCAAGCAGCTAAGTGAAACCGGAACAGAATGCAATGAAAGTATACATGCTGGGTCACATCACAGCTTCTGCAAACCAAAGACAAAGGAAACATCTTGAAAGTAGCCAGAGAAGACGCTTGACCTGCAGGGGAAAACAACTGAATGAGTCTGAATTGCTCATCAGGAGCCACAAAGGCTAAAAAAATGTGGCATCAAAAAAGAACTTCCCCGACCAGACATGGCCTAGCTACTGACCCTGAGCGACAGGATGTGCTGGAAGTTACACTGCATGACCTCCGAGACTAGATCATAAAGGCAACCCAGCCACTTCCGCCCCTCTCTTTTGGGATGTTGGACCTTGGGACCCAGCCAGCATGCGGCCAGGAAGCCTGTATGGAAAAACTTCATGTATGTCATACGTGAGGTTTTGACTGTTGACTGGGACTGCAGGTTCCAGTCAACAATCCAATACCTGAGGATGCCTTCAAGTTGGCTCCAGCCCCAGCCCCAGCCGACAGCAAACATGTAAGAGGCCCTAAGCATGCACATGCTAGTTTAGCCCCGTCAAACCTCAGAACCACGAGAATTCGTAATAAGAGAGAGTTCTGTGCCTCTACATTTGGGTGGTTTTCTTGCAACAATAGGTAACCAGAAAACAACCTAAGTAGAGTCCCTAACTCTACCGTGGACCCAAAACAAGTGGGCTGGCTGCGCATACTTAGCCTTGTACACTGCAAATGAAAGCCAGCAGTACTGGCACAGGCATCTAGGCTGCTAGACCTTAGGGAGCAGGGAGCCCGGGGGGTGTGCATTCTGACAGCTCATGCAGAAACATTCATTGTCGGCTCATCTGCTTATTTAGGAGTGTGTCCCTGAGGTCCTAGAAGTTCTCCGTTAGCTCCCAATGTATAAACTTTTACATGCATTTAATTGAGTAATACCAGAAAACCTCCACTGTCAGTGTGAGGTACACGTGTTTTTAAGACTGCATGAATAATAACTTATTCAAAAAGCAAGAACCTAAGAAATTCTGCACTGCAGGAGATATACAATGTAGCTAGCCCAGGGTTCCATCTTCGACAGTGGTGCAGAAAGACAGCTACCGGATGAATTTGGAAATTGTCTCCTAATTAAAGCATTACAAAAGAAACAAACACTGTACCCGGACTAAGAAATGTTAAATTCTTTCTAGTTTAATCTTCTTTCCCAATGCAACTGGCTAAATAATTGGACTTAATTGAAATGTACAAATATGTTAATTTATTATCCCACTGTATATTTAAATCTCTGGCAACAGCAAGCTATTTAGAAAATGAAACACACTCCTAAAGTGATCTTCTCATTGGCAAATATAACACATAGTGTTGTTAGAATTGAAAATGTTTACCTAGCACAAGACATTCTTAGAAAATTATTCTAGCCCAGTTGGAGTGACTCAGTTGGTCGAGCATTGTCCTGTGCACAGAAAGGTTGCTGGTTCAATTCCCAGTCAGGGCACATACCTGGGTTGTGGGTTTGATCCCCAGTTGGGGCACGTACAGAAAGCAACTGACTGATGTTTCTCTTCCACATCAATGTCTCTCTCTTTCTCCCCCTTCCTCTCTCTAAGCACGTCCTTGAGTGAGGATTATTCCATTATTAGCTATTGAATATATTGATATTAGGTGACCAGTACCAAAAGAACATTTACCACTTTGATTTTCACGAAGTGCTACTGCACTGTTTACTTAAGAGGGCTGAAGTAAAGTGAGGTTTTCTCGGTAGATAATTTGTAATAAAGTGATTTGTTGTATAAATCAACACTTTTCTACAAAAGATAATGGGTTTAGACTAGGTGATTTGCAAGCCCACCTGGACTCCAAAAAATTAACTGGCAAGTACGGGAACTAAATTCACAACCACCTGTCATTAACACTATGCTTTAGCTCCCTGAGCTACCAATCATACCTCCTCAAAGGAAAAGGACTGTGAGTCCTGTGGTTTTAATGGATGTTCATGGATTGTTCGGTCTGGCAAAAATACATAAAATGAAGCCCAATAGATGGGTAGTTGCTTCTACTATCATAGCTCAAAGACTGGAACACCAAAGATGGCTTAAGACTTAGCAGTTAATTTAAGTAACAAGCCCTGTACGGAGTAAAGTGGCCACTAACAGCATCTTTAGCTGGGTAAAGTGGTGCTAGGACGGCTACGTATCTGATAGTTCAGTGATGGCGACAAATTGTGCTCTGTCTCTCGAGCTCCTGCTCAGGACTGAATATACAAAGACACAGGAGAATGGCACAGACAATCAGAGGGCAAGAGCAGGAGGCGTACACTTAGAGCCAGGATCTGCAGACACTATTTCAGGGCAGCTGGAATTACAGAAATAGCCTAAGATATAAAAGGGTATTGTGCTAAGTAGTCAAGATCAGCTCCAGCCAGGCAGACAGTTCTGAGACTAAGAGTGGTGACTCAATCCTGGCTGGCGGTAGCTCTCCATCCATGCCCAGGACTCCTGCCACCGTCACTGCTCCCAGGAGGACCAACTTCTCCTGCACCTTCAAAATAGACCCTTTTGGCACAGAAGTGACACTTCCAAAATGGGCTGTGGAGATCAGAACTCAGAATCATTTGGAAAAAAGATATGCTTAAAGTTATTTTGGGGAATTGTAAAGTGTTATACATGGAAAACTAGAATAAAAATGTTAAATGTATAAAACCCATCATCCAAATCTAAATGACAAGCTTCATTTCCCATCCATGTGCATAAAACTGGCTTGCAAAAATTAATATTAATTTTGCTTGCAAAGGGTAGCAAAGAACATCACATAATAACCTTCCAAGCCCTGAAATAAAATCTTTAATGATTCAATGTCAAGACTGACACCTTGGTTACAGGAAAGCAATTTGGAGCCTCTGTTTTTTTCACTAGGGACGTTCCAACATCCTCACTTTCTAGAGTTAATGGTAATTTTTACCCAAGGTTCTTTCTGAGTTTACAGCAGGTCTCAGATAACGTCCTTTCATTTCATGTCGTTTCAGCACAACACTGCTGAGGAAATAACATCAATTCCCGGTGGAGTCCCTGGAGTTGGAATGGTGTCCCCCGTCTGTGGGTTTTTCTGGGGACTCGTTTCCAATGTCCTCCCACATCCCACGATGGGCAGGTTCGGTGAGCCCGATGAGTGGCCTGTGTATAAGTGGCCTGCTACGGAAGGCGTTCTGTCTGGGGTGGGGAGGGGGGAGTGTCTGCCTTGAGCCCTGAACTGGAACAAGCAGGCTGGAAAATCATTCTCTCACTGTTTTTTATTAGTCTTTCTTAAATGTTTGTGTAGCTCACATTTCTCTCGATGTTTAACATCAGAAGTGTTTGTGTCCTTATTTAGAAGTCCGGTGGCATTTTTGTGACCTATGCCATAGGAACTTTACTCTCATTTATATCAATTAGCCTTCAGTAAAACTGGTTTTGTTATGTGTTATTTCACTTAAAGTTACAGTTCCCAATAAGCTACTGACAACATTAAGTGAGGACTTACTGTACTACAGTTTCTATAAACAGAAAAGCCCCTACTCAGATATTTTATAATAAAATGTCAGTGTGATCGCATTGGCCCATATGAAATGGTTACTAAAAAGCAGAGAAGGGGTGTGATAAAAGGTAAGCTTTTAAAAATCACCTTTTCTAGCTGAGCCCACCTTTCTCTATCGTGTGGCTGAGGCTCTGGAACACTGGGAGCTTAATCTGGATGACGGCTGAAGGGTAATGTTATCTTACTATTTTTCATTTGCCAAAATTTGCTTAATGTCTGAACTGATCTTTCCCTCTAGGTATTGGCGCCTGCACTGATTGCTGCTGTTCTGCTCTGTCAGAGAAATGCCTCGTCCAAGTCATAAACTTATAGGAAAATGGTTTTATATTAGTTAACTGGCATTAATCAGAGGTCCTTTTCGTTTCCATCTTTGTTATTCACAGGCTCAGAAGTGTGTGCGTACACTTGTATTCTAGTGATTACATATATATATACACATACACACATGCTACACACACACCCACATACACATACATATGCTACATATACACATGTATCTACCCATACACACACATGTATATCAACATATATGCATGTTAATGCGGTCATTACAACAACTTCATAAAGTAGGAACTATTATTACCTTCATTTTACAGATGGGGAGACTGAAGCATTGGAGACATTATACAGCTAGTGACCGGGAGCCAGTCTTCAGTTTACTAAACATCTTACATCCACTTAATTTTTTCTGTGATTAGTCCTTCTATCCAAAAAAGTACAGAGCAGCAGATTCCTCTTAACCAGTGTTTCCTAAACTGTTTCCCTACTTCATTTACGTCTCAATGGTCTAAGCTGACCTACAGCTCATCATCTTTAAATTCTCAAATCTTTTAGTGTGCAACAGGCAAGACCCATTGAGCTACACTTTTTAGTTAAAAGATGAACTCCAGGGCATAAATTTAGAATACCTGAAAGGTGCAATCAGTCACTAAAACTATTTCCCTAACCCTAAGGAGAAAGGGAATTCATAAACTATTAACGTGAATCGACAGCCATTGCTATTTATTCAAACCCACTAAACCAAAGCTCTGGAGGCTGATTGCACCTCTTCTAGAAAATGATGAATGTCACGCAGAATGTGAAAGGCCTGAGCCTGCCTGGTTAGGGTGGAAGTCTGCTCTGTGCTGCGGAGGGATTTCACATGTGATGCATGCACGCTGGTGTCTGGCAATTTCGAGCCTTGACTTTCAAAGAGCATCTGTGTGAGGGGAGGAAGGTCAGGCCCCGGGTGGGAGGCTGACACACCAGCTCTGACCCTGGAAGGCTGGGAAAGACACCCGCTCCTCCCCGCACCTGTTCAAGGGCAAGAGAGCTGACTCTTTAATTTTAAGTGAATTTCATCTGCATCACATATAGAAAAAAAGGAGATGAAATTAACATAGAAACTACAGTTCCAATCTAATACTCTGATTTTTATTCATATTCAAATTCACACATTTAAATTAAAAAAAACCCAACTCAGAAATCAGCAAATTACCTTGAATGTAGCTCCGTGCTGCCATTATTATATTTGCTTCCTCTTTCCCAGACACCAAAGTCAGGCACCCGGTAAACTCTTTCTACACAAAATACAAGGTTTTGAATAAAAGAGACCTAAAAGAAAATAAATGGAAGATAAGGACACATGCAGGAACAGACGCTTAGATACTGACAAAAACAATTAGACACCATTTGAAATCCAGCACGTTCTGACATGCTGAAATTCTCACGATGACTACATCACTACCAATACTGTGTTCAGGCCTGAAGTGAGCGCCTAGTATTGTGCCACACGGACATAAAGCTGCCATCCTGCCACAGGTGCTTCAACCGTAATTCTTCAGTGATGTATCTATCACTGTTTGTGAGGGCTGTGCATCTTAAGAATTAAGAAAAACATAAAGCACTGTTTTATAGTAGGTAACATCTGGAATTTCCAATGTGCATATGAGATGTCAAAAAAGTCTAAAACTTTGGCAATAAAAAGGTATTTCTCCGTTCTGCAACAAGCCAGACCCATGTTGGGTCGAGCTGGAGTCCCGAGTCTATTACCCCTGGAATCTATCTTCCTCCCACCTTTCCATAGCTACAGGTTCCCCTTCTTATGAACTCAAAGCTGACAGTTGGAGGTGGGCTCCAAACAATAGCCAGGAGTCACACAGCTTCCAAGTAACAATTTCAGACGTTTGATGAAATTTACATTCTCAAAAATAACTGTAAAAGCAAAGATTATGGTCAGCTATTTAATACAAGTTTATTCATTTTAATAAAGGCATTCTCTAAGTAGGGTACTGGTCCTGATTACAGGTTCTTAGTTTAGTTGTCATGTCTGGTTCAATCTGGCAAACCGAACACATGCAGTAGTAGTTCTGCCCACCCTTCATCACAAGGCCCCTCTGGAGTGGCGATACATACCCCCACCTCCACCCGGCACACAGAATGGCAGAACCTTCTCAAAGTCTCATTTATAAGAGAAAGAAATCATGTCTTCAAAGGAAGCTCATTCCCTGAAAGGTACTAGGCAGCCCATTTACTGGCCTCCATATGATCCTGACACAGCCCATAGGCTCTCAGGAGAAAGCTAGTGAGCAGCAATAACATTTTATTATTCCAGGGTTTTAAGTGTACATGTTGAAGGCTTATTGATATTGGCTACATAAAAATTTTATATTACCAAATAAAACCTACAAGGCCGAGAAAAAGCACAAGAAAACAAAAAATAAATTCAAGAAGAAAATACCAAAATTGCTTAAGTATAAAACAGAATGCAAAGCTTAAAGCAATATCATATTTATAAAATATGTCAGGTGACAAGTGAAGATTTAAATGAACTATGGTAGATATTGAGAAAGCAAAAAATAAATGTTAAAAATTGAAAATGAAAATCAAATACCAAACAAAATGAAGCCATCACTGACCCAGGCAATTTTACCACTGCCATTAGCAACATGATGGGAAATCGCCTGCAACCATCACATTGGTTGCTGCTTATTGTGAACAGATACACACTGGGCTCTGCTGGGACCCGAGCTACTGCCCCTGTGCCTTGGAGCTCCTCTAAGTGGCGAGACGGGAAAGGCTGAATGAGCCCGTTCCGGGAGCCCTCCTCTCCAGGTCTCACTTGTATTTGTTTTACATTTAGGAGTCTGCTTAAGACTGGTCTGAAATAGGGGTCCCCAATCCCTCCCCTACCCAAAATACCTGAATACCACCATTTCACGATATTGTTAAAAAAGGAGAATGACTTAGATGAAACAAACACATGTAATTCTTTGATGAATCAGGCAGAGGAAACCTTAGTGATTATTTATTTCTTCATATCATCATTTCTTGTTATTTCTCTTCATTCCTAAGTAGACTTTACTTACTGTAATTAAAAACTACAGCTGGAAGGACCTACAAGACTATAAGCCACGAGAGGGCAGGACTGCACGCACCCCCTTCAGAGGTCTCGTGATGGTCCTGGCGGTTAGTGTCTGACCACGCTTTCCCTGCGTGGGTCACGGGACAGGAAGAATGACCGGTCCACACAGCATGCCTCTTCTTTGGGGACCTCCTGTTGTGTGTACTAGCTCAATAAGAGCCCTGTGTTGCGGCTGTGACTCAGCTGAAAGTGTGTCGCTGGTATGTGTGTGCGCGCGCATGTATGCGTGCATGCGTGCGTGCTTGTGAGTATGTGTGTGTGTGTGTATGTGTCTCCTCAACTCTGGGCAAAAATTCAGTTCAAATTCCCAATAAGAGTAAGAACATGGTATTTATCTTTTGAAAAACATCAAGAACCCTGCTGAGAGCACCACAAAAATAATACAATATGATAAAGGTATCTTTCTATGTTTAAAAGGATGGGTTGCAAAAAGGAATGATGAAAAACATAACTGAGAAAATCTGCAAATGCCATTTTACTTTCATTGTCACTAAAACTTTCTGAAAGTTATTTCAGATCACCTTAAAAACAGCCTTCATAGGAGTACAATTTCATAACTTGTTACATATTTTTTCATTTTCAAAGTGCCTTGTATTGAAAATATGAAGACTTTTTGATCCAACATCCCAAATCCAGTATCTGATTATATGAACTGAAGAATAATCCATTTTTTATGAAACTAAAAATAAGTTTTAAAAAATAAAAAAAAAGAAATCCTTGGAGATGAGATTTGTGCTGAAGAATTTGAGGAGCGCGTACCTCGTCTGTGTTGTAGATGATCTGCAGGCCCGAGGAAATCATCTCCACCAGGTAAAGGAGGTACAGAGACACCGCATTGATCTGCAAGTGAACAGCAGTGTGAGGGGTTCCAGGAAACAGTGGAAATATCATGTTACGAAGTGTAAAAATAAAATTACAAGTCATTTGCTCTTATTGTGGTCTATAAAAAGTATTTCCCTTCCTCGTGTAAAATAAAGGAGCTGTGGGCTTAGTTCCTAATAAAATCCCAGTTTCGTATATAAAACTCTAAAATCCTCAAATTCACATGATGGTTAACACCTGGTTAGGCAAACGGCCACAGGTAGAACTTTTAGCAGGTGTTTCTATAGCATTTTTTTCAGACTTATTCTCAAATTTGGGACTAAAACACCCCTATATTGGAATAGTTTGCCCCAAAGGGAGCTATGTCTTGTCGATCCATCTCAAACCTGTGCAAATGAGAAAGCTGTGTGTCCAGGATGGTGGGGACTCTGCCAGCCACCACAAACAATATGCATCTAAAAAGTCTTCTTTCAGAGAAGACAGAACTTATGAAAGCAATTGCAGGCACATATTAATTTTAATCAACAGTATAGCATAGAATTTAAAATCTACTTATGAACAAATGGCTTCAAAGAGGTTTCACTCCTCCGGACAACCATTTAGGGCTACACCTCCAGGAGCTCTCTGCTCTGACTTTTGAGATGCTTCTGTGAGAAACTATCACTGACAAACTGTAAAGGGACTGCCAAGTAGCTGGTCAACCAGCATTTATTGAACACCTACTGAGCTTAAATTCTGGGATTAAAAAAATAAATGAGCCATTAATTTCTGAAAACCCCATTTTAGATAGTAAACATTTGTCAAAGCAAGAGGTACATAGAACCTAATTATGTGAGAGTTATAAAAAGAAGGCGACAAACGACATATTCATATACTACTAAGTCCCACTTATTTATTGGTTACAAATAAGAGTTTGTGCTGCATAGAAATGGGGACAGTGCACTATGTTTGGAGGAGTCATACTGAAGTAAGACATTTCTGATCGCTAGAAACAGTAACTATAAAAAGAAGGTATTCTTATTTTAGTACAAAATAATGAATAATAAGTATTCTGTCATAAAGCTCACAGAACCAAAAGATAAGCAGGAAGGAAATGCATTACAGATAAGTAACAAACATGATATTTGTGTCCTGGAGCCAAGGCAACAAGATGTCCACTTGAGAGCAGCACAAAATGTTGAAGCAAAACATAAGATCCTGCAGTGTGTTCTTAGCACAGGTACAGAATTTAATACATTATATCAGACAAAATTTACAGGCTCCAGAGTGGCTTGTGGAATCTCATTTTAGTGTATGTCTTTAGCTTTATTGAAAATTTATATATTAAAAATGAATTGCCATGAACAGAAACTTCTGATCTGCTGTTACAGCCCTGTCAATGCTGTTACTCCCTGGTTCCTAAGTGTTGAAATTCTTTCAAATTTAGTAATAAGTACAAGCTTTTGTCATGGAAAAAACTGTAGGATTCCTTCTTTTAGATAGTCCTAAGAACATTATAATCATTCCAGTTGCCCTTCTAGCTTGTGGACCAAGAAGTCAGTCAAATTTAATATTCAACCACAATAACTAGTTCAGCCCTGGTGGTTAGCATTTCATTCCTCATTTCATGGTTGGTTTTCTTCTTCCACTTTGAACAACTTATGAAATCTACTTTTTAAAAACTGTAAATAGCCTGGACTCTTCTCTGCAGTAGAGTATAAATAGAGAAGACTTGTAGTGTCTTCTCACCTGAAGATGGCCATACTCCTCGTAGGAGAGGACCTCATCTCCTGTGCGCACATTGAATATCGAGTGAAGACACGTTGTTGGGCGTGGATCTTGCTTAAACTGCTGGACCTAGAATCGAATATAAAATTTACACAATACTAGGCATGTTCTCATTCAAAATTAGAGATTATAAATTATTTTTCATGAAACTTTTGAAAGAGGAAAGTTACAGCTTATAGGTAGAGAACAGAACAAAACAGAAACGTTACTTTTTCTGAAAAACAAAACAGACAAAACACATAACTGGTAACTTAATGGAGTGAACATGACTGTTGAATACTTACTTGGTATTTCACAAACACAGCAACTCAAGTGTAACAGGGAGCACGTTAATGTGGTAACAGTGGCTTCTGCAATGCTTTGAATTGTATTCTAGAGTCGAATAATAGTTTTACTCAGTGGGACAGGACTTCTGGGCTTGTATCCCACTGTCCTGCTATCTGGACATGCTTACATGACACTCAATGAAAAAGTGCTTCAGGCCACCACATTCTAATTCAGTAAGTGTTCATAGCCTCAAATGCTGCTTCCTTCTCTAAGGATCACAAAATATAACCTATGCTCCTATCGACATGTTTTCCTTTCCTTTTCCACCTACGCACTTACTACTAAAGCAGCAATTCTAAGAGAATGTAGTCCATGCCTTTATTCATTCAACATAAAATTCAGCCATTTTGGAACACAAAGTCAATGCTAAATAGTCTAACAGGACAACAAAATCATCTACTCGTCTGGATCCCGGCAATTCAACCTGGCAAACACATACTGATACCAGCTGTAGGCCAGGTGTTGGGCTGGCCCCTGGAAGCACGGGCTGCCAGCAGCAGAGGATGAATGGATGACACAAGACTCTGAGAAGGCAAGTGTCCTCCCTCTGAAAAGATGTGACGACAGTATCTGGGTGGTCATGAGCTTGCCTCGCTTCACTGGGCTAAGGTAGCTACACACAGGCATATTCTCTGCTCCACCTTCAAAATTCTCATCCTTGAAACCCTCCCTCAAAACCTCCTCTCGAGTAAAGTCCCTTCTGAACCCCAGTAAATTCCTTTCTCTGGATTCCCACATCAGGGTACTTATCCCTCAATTATTTCTACTGTCTTTTATGTTTATTAGATACCTGTATCTCCCACTATTTTATAAGCTTCTGGAAGCTACACTATCCAATACGGTAGCCACTAGCTACATGCGACTAATTAAATCACAATGAAATAAAATTTCAAAATTCAGTCCCTCAGTCACACAGGCCACAATGTCAAGTGCTCAGTAGCCACATGTGGCTAGTGGTTTCTGCATTGTTCAACACAGTAATACAGAACATTTCTACCATCACAGATGTTTACTGGACAGCACTGTGCTAGATGGTACTGCGCTACCTTTGTAGTGCCCAGGAGCCCTGCACAAATACAACCCACCCCATGACTGAAGTCAACCAAATCAAAGTCAGGGCCTATCAGCAGGTCATCAGGAACAAAAGAATGAGGTAAAAGTAGGACGTGCTCTGTAAAGTGACCAAGCCATCCAGCGCTAGAAGGGTAAGAAGGCTATCGCTTCTCAGTACCGACTGCTGGCAGTGGTCTTGGACTGCACAGATAGAAATCCATGTGGTCACTCCTTCCACACTGCCATGATTACCATCTCTGCTGAACATTATTCTGGAGCTTAGACAAAAATATGGTTAAATTAAAACAAAATCCATCTTGCCTATTTAATAAGGATCTATAAAGGGATATGGTCTTATCAGTTTAATAAAGTGGCTGCTGCAGCTGTCAAGGCAGTGTTTGTCATTTGTCTTCTAGACACACAGTACCCAGCAGGAGAATTTATATTCAATCACTGTGTCAGGGGAAAGGCAACTGCTAAACAATTCAAGATGCTCAAATGGAAATTATGTAACTATGCTTTCAGTCTCAAAGCTGCTAAAGGACAAATAATTTAAAATTTCATAAAAAAAATAAGACCCAAACTCTATAAGCTTTGAAATGTAATGGGGGGAATTGTATGTGAATTACAGACAAAAAGTACTCTTGAAAGCAGTGAAAATCAAGGAGACATCAATTTGTATTTTATGTCTGGCATCTGGCAAGTAAAAGTAAAGAATGATTAAAGCAAAATTTGCTACACTAAAAAAATCTAGAATAATGTTTTCTTTCTTCTATTTTATTTAGATTTTCTGAAAACATTAATCAATGTAAATAAGTAGCTTCTCATTTAGGAAAAGGTAACTTCATCCATTCTTAATGTATAACTGTAAAATATGCACTTAGGTAAGAAACACCATCTCACAAGGCAATCCTGGAAGAATAAACCTTACAAAATTTTAATGATTTCTCATGAACTGAAAATTACTTAGTAGCATTTTAAGCAAACAAATGTTTAAGTCAATAAAGGCAGCAATGTGCATAGCCTAGTGGAAAGCAAGTCTCCACCCTCCAACCTGCAGACTGAATCAATGTTGAAACATTCTGAACGCTTCTCCTTAAGGACCATGAGAAGAGTAAATGACAGAATGGGTGCACAAACATTCAGAGGCAAAATACCTGATGTTAATAAGTAAGCAGTAAGCAGTAAGGCGTGCAAGACAATGATAGACGTCAGACTGCTCTATCTTCTGCATATTTACCCACTCAAATCCATACTAAGTTAAAAATATCTTTTAGGTAATATTCTTAGAAAATATGTTGGGAAGTATGCCTTTCAATGAGAAATCAGTGGAAGTAGAGGCCTTAGACTTCCTTAGCCATGATTTCACTTAAGAAGACAGAGAAGGTGAGCCTTTAGGTCAAACAGTAAATGAACACTATAAACAGGCTTCCTTTAGTTTTAAAGAAAGGCTAAGAGATACATATTTCTCATTTTAAGATATGGTGGCATTCCCTGCTGTTGTGGAACCATGAAGGTAGGTGAGAGCCAGTAAGATGTTAAAGTACAGTAGGCAGCAGGGAGCTAGACGAGTGGTCCAAGCCCCCCGAGCCAGCCCTCATGTCATCTGAGGATTATAGTAACATCCTCCATTCCTGCTCTGACAAGTGGGGATCCACAAAGATTATAACAATAAAAATGCTTTAAAATTTTAAAGCCCTACAGTTTGTGGTATGCATAAATACCTAATCCCCATGTCATCCACATCTTCTTACAACTCACTGACTTCAGTGATCTACCATTGTTCATACAAGGAAAAAGATGTTTATCCTTCATAATTTAAGGACTTCAAGACAGCTGAAGTCATATGCAAGATGTACTCCGAAAACAACATAATAGCGAAGACTGGTTAGTGAGGTGGGATAATACTTAGAAAGGGAAATCAAGAATTGACTAAAACAAGCCAGAAAGAAAAAACTGCATATTACATCACTCCCTTCCTTCTGATGAGCAATTATAATTTAGACCTATCAACTAGCTCAGCACACACATGAAATTCATGGCTCTCAGCATTTCCTTGAGAGAAAAGTTGAATTCACAGATATTAGGTGCTCATGAAATGATGTCAGATAAACAGAAAACTTCACACACTTAGGGAAAAAAAACTTTAATCGTAATTACTTCAATTATATATGATATACTGGTGTAATTCAAGTATGTCAGTCTGACATAGTACTTTATTCCAAGCATTGAGAAACCTTTATACTAATGATCTGCAAAGTCAAACCTCAGCAGACAAATTACAGGTTTGTAACACATCTCTGTTGTCAGCTTAGAATAAGTTTACTTCTTCTGCCAAGTGACATTTTCTCGTTGCCATATTTTGGTGACAGAATGTAGATGATTTTCTTTTTAAGTTTTAACTTCAGATATAGGTCTTAAAGAGAAAACATGCCATCACATTTTTTACCCTTTTCATGCATAAATTAAAACAACATAATATTCACATGATAAAAACATACAAAATGTTACAGAATCAAGACTGGCCATATAATTACTAGAGTCCATCTCTGCTAATGTATCATCAACCTGGGGGTGGACTTGGGGACACGTGACACACTCATACACATGGAGGGACACATTCTATTAGGACCCAGGGACACAGACTTGTAGGCAAGTAGGGAAATATCTCATTATACCTGTATGGTGCTTTACAGTTTACAAAGTTTTATTATGTATATTACTTTTTTAATTTCCACGGTAACCCTGTGCAGCTTGCTTTTTCTAAGTCTGTGATTCCTGTCTTTATATGTAAATGAAATATATTTTTAAACTAAAGTTTATTTAAGCCAGAGCATTCACATGTCCAAATGGAATTTTGATATGGATTTTCTCAAATAATATAATACTGGGTAGAATTATGGTTATTGTGAGGCTCCTGAGAAACTAAGTCTTTATCAAGCAAACACCAGATGCAAAATACAAACAAACTGAAGCCTAAATAACAATTCTTAATCAGCTGTAGCTGAGGCACTTCTTCCATTTCAGTATTCTGAAGCCGTGAGCTGGGCAGGCAGAGGCTGTTCCAGCCTACCTGCCCAGGATGCGGCTTCACCTTCTGAAAGTACATTCTTCCTTGGAAGACGCTGCTGCTCTATGGGTTAAATTAATCCTCCGGGATGACGTGAGGATTCCAGTCCAGCCGTGGTGTCTTACCTTATCGGCCTGCCGCATATAGCAGTAGAGAATTCCTCGCATGCATTTTATAGCTGAGTGCTCCAGCTCATGGGTCCTTCCCTTGTCATCATCAATGCGCCTGGGTGAGAAAGATAACTCATAAAAGACTGGAAACGGATTTGAAAAGGAAGCAGTGCTTCTGATAATTAAGCATTTAACTATCTGGCTAATCCTATGTTCTGGCAACATCTACTAATTCTCTCACAGTGAAACTCTATTTCCCAGCAGATGCAGAAATGCTGAAAAAAAAAATCCTATGATGAAAAATGTGCAGATTTCTCCTTTTTCAAGGAAGTAAGTCAATTGCTTTAAAAATAGCGCACAGTATTTTCCACACAGACTTGGCTGAAATTTTAAGCGATATTCCTATATTGGAAAAATCTACCAAAAGATTTTTTAAACTCACTGTTACAGAGTAGACACAATTTTTAGTATCAGTCCCTTTAGGTTATGCAACGGCCACTTGGATTCAAGGAAACACAGGTTCAGGTAGGCGTAGGCCTTCTTTGCTCTGCCACATATTATTAAATGACTATTATTTAGTAATGAAAGGTGGGCACTTCAGTCAAGGACACCTTCAACTAAATACACATCCAGTATGATACATGATGGATCTGGGCATGAGGTTTTATATTCCCAGGTCTTACTTTAAAAGCAGTTGACCACAGTTTACATTGCTTGCTTTTTAAAAGAAGAGCTGAAATCTAACTATTAAACTAGGCTAGCATGTCCTATGTCCTTATTACAGGTCAGTGACTGTGGGTATTGAATGGGGACAGCATTAAATCTGAAGACTGCCTTAGGTACTAAGGACGCCTTAACAACATTAATCCTCCCTGTTCATGAACATGGTATACCCTCCCACTTATTTGTATCTCCTTCAGTTTCCTTCTTTAGTTTTCCAAGTTCAGGTCTTTAACCTCTTCGGTTAAATTTATTCCTAGTAGTTTATGCTTTTTGATGCAATTGTAAATAGGATCATTCTCTTAATTTCTTCTTCTAATTATTTGTTACTGGTGTACAGAAATGCAAAAGATTTCTGTATATTGACTCTGTATCCTCCAACTTTATTTATTCATTCTAATAGGGTTTTTGTTTTGGGGGGGGGGAGGTGTTTTGGTGGAGTGTCTACAGTTCTCCATATATAGTGTCATGTCATCTGCAAATAATAAGTTTTACTTTTACTTTCCAATTTGGATGCCCTTCATTTCTTTTTCTTGTCTGATTGCTGTGGCCAGGACTTCCAATGCCATGTCTAACAGAAGTGGCATAGTGGGCATGCTTGTCTTGTCCCTGATCTCAGAGGAAAGGCTTTCAGCTTTCACCATTGAGTGTGATAGTAGCTGTTGGTTTATCATCTATGGCCTTTATTATGTTGAGATATGTTCCTTCTATACCCACTCTGAGAGCTTTTATTATAAAATGGGATGTTTAATGGACAATGGTGGGGAGAGGGACTGGGGAGGGGGAAGGGATGGGGTGGAACAGGTCATTAGGGAGAAAAAGGGACATTTGTAATATTTTAAACAAAAATAAAATTTAAAAATAAATAAATAAAATAAAACGGGATGTTTAGATTTTGTCAAATGCTTTTTCTGCATCTATTGAGAAGAACAGATGGTTTTTATCCTTTATTTTTTCAATGTGATGTATCTTTCAGAGTAGATACATCTACTCTGTATCTATAAGATACAGAGGAAAAGACCTATACTCTTGTATTTTCCAAGCAATTTTCCCACAACATTTCCTTTAGAAAAATTTCTAATCTACAGAAAAAGCTAAAAGGATACTACAATGAATAAACCTTTTACACTTCACCTGGACTCACCAGTTGCAAAAATCAGCCTGCATTCTCTATTTATAATTTGTTTTCTGCATAATTTAAAAGTAAACTACAAACATCATTGCCCCTACATACTAAAGAAGTATCTCCTAAAAACAAGAGCATTCTCCTACATAACTGTAATATCATTATCATACCCAAGGAACTCAAGATTGCTACTATATTATCTAATACATATTCTACACCAAATTCATCCACTTATCCCCAACATATACTTCATAGTCTTCTTTTAATGCACGATCCTTGATTGAATTCCCTCAAGAGTCATGCATTGTGTATAGCTGTCATGTTTCTCAAGCTTTTCTTAATCTAGCCATTTTCACACTTATTTTCTGATCTCTATGATAGCTACATTTTTAGGAGTCCAGGCAAGTTGATTTACAAATAGCCATAGTGGGGCTTTGTCTGATTTTACATTCACAGGTAGATCCATTTAAACACTGGGAGGAAATCAGCATGGGTGATGGGTACTTATCACCACATCACATCGGAGGTGCCCATTATGGCTTGACCACTTGGAAAGGTGCTATGGGTGTTCCCTGTCCTCCTAAGACCAATGGCAGGATGACATTTAATGAACTATACTGTGCTTACATAAACACATGAAGAGATGCTTGTAGTGACACTGCAACAGGTATGCTGCATATCATCTTAGTGCTTGATTTTCCTTTATATATGCACCACATCAATGACTTAAGACTGAGGAATCATGTTCATGTGAAAGATACAATTTTCAAATAAGAAGTGCATGCACATGTCACCTTCAGAAAATTAATATTCAGAAACCTAATCTTAATGACAGTTAAAATGTATCACCACCAAGGATGTGTCAGGACACACGTTGATGCTTTTGATATGTAATGAAATAAATAAAGTAAGGAGAAACTCGGTATTGCTCAAGGATTTTTTTTTACTTTATAAAAGAATTACTTGATTTTCAATCAGACTTAACAAGTGATACTCCAGTGAAGAGCAGTGAGAAAAGCACTGAACTGTGGTGGTAGGGGGGATGAGCCCTGGCCCTGGCTCTACTATTAACTAGTTGTGTCATTTTGAACAAATCTTTAACTACTCTGGGCCCCAGTTCTATCATGTGCAATATTCAGTCACCATCTATTCCCTCTGTGGTCAACACCAACCATTTTAATGAGAATGGGAAGTTCATTTTGCCAAAAACTAATGCTGATTTGCAAGCCAAGAGATGAGGAATCTTGGTCATAAGTCATTAAAACGGGTCTCATGTAAACCCTCAGGAAAACAGGGAGGTTAGAGCCTAAAAGCGGATGTGAAGTCACACGTCCCACAGTGAGTCAGCAGCAGCGAAAAACACAGCTGACCACTTTGTCCTGAGTGAACAAAGCCTCTTACCTAGATTTGAGTGACTAGTGGAGCACACAGCAGCTCACCTGTATGCAAGAGCCACGGCCCAGGCTGCAGCAGCGCAGTACAGACTGTCCTGGACCTTGGCCTTCTGGTCACCACCACAGGTTTTCGTGGGGAAGAGGCCCGTGGTTGGACTCTGATACAGCAGCACTGTGGCCTTGACTGCAATTGAGACAAGCAGCAGCATGAGCTGTACAGCCATCCACCCCCTGGGGCTTCCTCAGCCTCATGCCACTTCTGACAACTTTGTTATTTCTAAACTTTGCTGTAGCATTAAACTTTTGAAGATGTAGAAACAACTTCATGTTAACTCATTCCAGCCGATCTCTTTAGCTAGTTATGGCCACAAAGATAATAAAAGGGCAACATATAAATATATACCAGAATCTTCACCAAAATAAGTTGAATTAAGGTTTTACATGAAGTTGAAACAAACAAAAAAATCCTTACCTTGACAAATACATCAAATTTTATAGTATTTGCCATATAGGCTAAGTATAAGGCACATGAAGCAAACAGACAGAAAACGAACAGTTATTTCCAACTTAGGGTCTGATGAACAAAGAGGAGCCCCTCACACACATATCTCAAAGCTGCTCACTCACAGAAAACAAAATTTTCCAGGAAGATACTGGCAAAAATGGAACAAAACAAAACAACAACAAAATAGGACCTAACTTTAGTAACAGTAACCTGAAATTATCTTTTGTATCTCAATGAATTAGAAATGGTTATAAAAGGTTCAGGACTACCTAGAAACCATGCTTAAGTAAATGGGAAAGGAAACTTCTACAAAACCTCTGTGTAAGTAGTAATCAGGAAAGCCTCTGGTTCTCAAGTCAAGTAATGTTTGGGAAGGCTAAAAGGACACTGAAGACATCGGTAACAGTTTTAAAATTATTCTAGGGACAGATAAGACTTGTTACATTCCTTCTATGGTCCTGGTGTCAACATGCAACTGGAATACAGAGCTGCCTAAGCCCAAAACTACCCCGACATCCCAATGAGAGGACACTATCATATAATGTACACAACAGAACTAAGGCAGAGCAAATATTAATCCTGGCTACCAAAGGACACTGTCTTCAGACGTCGCTTACCAATTCTGTAGTAATGATCCAGTTTATCCCATAGAGTTTCATGATCAGGTCTCAGAAGATTAACGCTTTTAAGAGGTTCATAAACTGAGCCTGAAAAAAAAATGAAAACACATCAAATGCAGTCATTTTCACCCACACAAACCAAGAAAACTTCTAAACAAATGAAGAAGCACCATTTAACAATCAAATTTTCGTGTTCATAGGTGAACGATTTTATTTCACTACTATTCAAGTTTTGGGTGGGGGAAGGAGAGAGAAGAAAGCACCCCTATAACCAAGCATGGAAGGGTCTGAGTGTGATGAGGTAACCCCACCCCCCCCAGTCACCAACAACTCAAATATCACTCATGCTCAGGTGCTAGTCACTAGCTCAATAATTTCAGTTCCGCTTGAGAAATACATCTTCTAAAATGCCCTGAAATCCAAACTTTAACCAAACCATGTTCAAGCTTCATCAGGCAATCTTCTGTCAAACACTCACAATGCTCACACCCCAAAAACCTCAAGGAAAACAGATAACACTGACATGCTCCAAAGCCATCATTCCACAAATCTTGATAGTTTTCATACGGATATTCTGAAGCCTCCTGTCTCCTTTCCAGGTAGATAATACTCTGGCCTTATTGCATGGTCTATAAGCAGAAACCATTTCGACTTCTCAGCCATGAAAACTACTCCAAAGTGTTAGCAGAGCACACTGCTCAAAGGCTACAGAATTCACAATAATCATAATTTGCAACAAAATCGATACAGAAAATTGTTCACTTGACTCGTATACTTTCTCAACTGTTGAATGAAAGGAAAACATCAGAACCCACAGCCATCAGACTAAGTAATGTCTCCAATTCATGTTAAAAGCACTCGGAAATCATAAACTCAAGGTCACCATTGATCTACCTCTGGATTCAGGGAATGGAAGTCATACAGTTGGACAACACAGCACAAGAACAAACCTATAATCTACCTGGGGGGTGGGATCACGTTGGCATGCATTAAGAATCTGTGACTTTAAAAAAATTAAAGTATTTATGCTCATAACATTGCTATGTTCAGTACCCTAGTTTAAAACCATGGGATCATGGGATTGGGAATCCCTCAATGGTTAGGCAGAAAGTCAACATTATGTAGCAAGGAGAAGACTGACACATTGAGGCAACAGTCCCATCATCTTCTGTTGGAGAGAAATGATTTGTGGCTAGAGACAGGGATACAGAGTGGCCCGCTCTAAGTGAAGAGGCTTTTTAAAAATGAGCCTCCACAATGACACCAGAGTGGGCCCTAGTGAAGAATGGGGACAGTGCCATTGCCTGGTTTATAAAAATGGGATCGTGGACACACCCATCCCTGCCTCTTGATCGTCTCGCTTAACAACACTCTTGGAAATCACTAAAGGCAATGGGCGCGGATACCGTATGGCTCATTCAACTATTCCCGTTGGTGGGTACAGAATTAGTTTCTGAGTTTTGCCATCATAAACAACACTGCAAAACATCCTTCTACACAAATGTACCTCGTAGTATGCTGGAGCCAGCTAGTACCTGCTGCGGGGAGTCAACCATTAAATTTTCAGGAACTTGGCAAGCTGGTTATGAAACAGCCATAACTGACAATTAACTTACAAAAACTTACAGCTAAATAATTATTAAAAACAAAGGTAATATTCAAAACTCAACACTTTCTACTTTACCACATTTTACTACTCTATATGCGCTTGAGTTTATTTATACATATTTATCTCTACGTTGGAAATATCTACATTGGATACATCTCTTCCCAGCTCTGCACTCAGTGGTGTCCCAGATAACTGAGTAGCTGCAACAGAAACCAAACGTCTGCAAAGTTTAAAATATTGACTATCTGGCACTTTACAGAAAAAGTTTGCCCACCTCTGGTCTAAAGAAGTAGTATTGAATTAAATGATAAATTTAAACTACAATGTACTTTTACAAAATAAGGCAAATGCATCTTTTAAAAAGGCGAAGGCAATTCACATTCCTCCCAGAACTGCAAGTGCCCCTGTCTGAAGAGCTTCCCCATTGACAGGAGTACAGCAGCACCTCCTCAGGCCCTCATTTCAGTTCCCACACTGGCAGAGGGCCTTGGGATCTTTTTAAGCTGGCCACTTGGATGTGCTCTTCTGTGGGCGGCCCACAGCCTATTGCCATTTGCTGTTGTTTGTTAGTGTTTTTGTCATCAATTTTTAAGAAGTACATTTTGTACATTTTGATTTGTTATTTCACATTTCCATTTCAAATACTGTCCCCTGAGCTTTCATTAGTATACCAATTCTACAGTAGAAAAATGTTTAATAGTCGAATATATCTCTTTCCTCACTTGGTTACACTTTTCCCCATCTGTTTAAAGGTTTTTGACATGGACAACAGTGTGGTGACTGCAGGGTAGGTGGGGGGAGGTAAAAAAGAGCACAGAGGGGGGTAAATGGTGATGAAAAAAATAAAATAAAATAAAATAAAGTAAAATAATGTTTCTGACACCCCTAGGTTAGATATACAGCCACCTCAATTTTCTATTAAGTTTTTTATTATGTAAAAAAAAAATTCTCATTTAGGTATTTGATGCATTAGGAATTTTTTCCTAAACTGTTTTTAAAGTAAGTAGTTAAGGTCATACTTTTTTTAAAGATCAAATTAGTCCTTTTTATTTTTTTAGGTTACAAAGTATTGAATAGAAAGATCCATTTATCCTAAATTATAAGCAGAGACTATCTCAAATTATGGGATTCAAATAGACCATTTCCTCTTGAAATAATTGCAATTTAATTTTCAAAAACTATATTAAAACTCTAGTATCTAATCATATAGCATTTGGCCTACATATATTTTCTCAGACATAACAATTTTATGTAAGATTTCAAACCTATCATGGACATGTGACATTTACAAATAGCTTAAACAATAGTCAGCTTTTGTGTGGCTACACAGAGATCTCTAAAAATCTCCATTGCCTGGGGCAACATATATTGATTTGTAAAAAAAGAGTTTTAGGTAGCACTCAATACTGGGTATTGACTTGGAGTTGAAACATAAAGTAAACAGCATACTTTCATTTTTCTATGAGTCTTGGGTTCTAGCAGAAAAATACACCAAATTCATGAAAGTAGAATCTTAGCCCAGGAAAGAATCAATAAGTATCCCCATCTGCATTTTATAAATGGTTCTCACGCTGGGAATTGAGTGAGCTAAGGTTCACCAGTTTTGATGATGCAGATTTAGGGTCCTCTCCTGCCTCAGCTAACAGAGCAGCTAGCTTCACAGACCAAGGACATGCTAAGAGCTGTGATTGCTCAGCTAGGAACAGGTCTAAGAAAGCCTAAGCAGTACAGCTGTGAAGATTGAGACATGCCAAGGCTAATAACACAATAAGAAAGTGAGTACTAAGAAGCAGTGGCTAACCAGAATCCCTGAGCCAACATGTTCCACAAGCTAATTGAGAACTATGCAGAGTCTGAAGACCCTGTATTCGAGAGGGTCAAACTGCCCACAGTTCCACAAGGTCTGTAGGTTCCTTGTTCCCACTCAAATATGCATGTAGACAAGGTGAGAAGGGCAGGAAGGTGCAGACCAGGCAGGCATGGGACAGCAAAGAGACAGCTTTGTCTATGAACATAGAAAATACATGCAAACCACACCTGTGGTTTATCAGAATATTATTAGAACATCCATCGTTGAGCTGCTAAGATCAAAAGGTTCCCCAGAGTACAATAATCTGTGTTTATCCTACATATCATCTATATATGACACAATATATTTCAAGCAACTTTGGCATTGAAATTGCATCATTACCTTCAGATGATAACTTCTTCATCTTACAATTTCCTTTTACTCCTCCACTGATTAAAACTGGGACACTACTAGAGAAGGGACAAGTTATTCCAGTATATTCTCAACCTGTGTCCCTAGTGCTGGTATGAGGAAGTTCTCCACAAATACTGACTGGGTGGGCCACGTGGCAGAGGTCCTGCTCCGCCTTCTGCATGCCGACAGCCCTTCCTCATCACAGTACATTTTATTTTCACTATTTGATCAATGTGTTGTGCTACACTGGAAGCTGAATAAGGACAGGGACCGTACCTAGAACACAGTAGGTGGTAGTAAATGTTGGGTAGGAAGGAGGGAGAAGGAGAGAAGCTGATGGAAACATGTTTCAGGAAACTTGTGATGATCAGTTGACAACTGTATTCTCACAGGCCACCCTGTGTGCTACTGTCCCATGCACATCCTCTCAGTTAACGGTCAAGTCCCACCTCATCAGACTCCCATAACTAGACAAGTTGGAAAACTTACCTCACTAACTTTAGAATGCCTACATGTTAACTTTTACAATTAAAAGATTTGAATACACTATACATGACTCAGCACTTTGAGCATCTCCAAGATCACTAATCTCTTCTTGCAAAACAAAGAAACAAAATGTAAACCATGATTTTCTTTACCATTCAGTTCACCCATGCACAGAAACGGAAAACATTAAGGAATAAATGTGCCCCCAGTTGGGGAATAAATAAATTATGAGACTGCCATGCAACAAAATACTTTAAAACTGTAAAGGAATGAGGTAGATCTATTTGTAATATCATGAAAGACACCAAAAATACAGTGTGAAAAAGTAATGTCAGAGAACAGGGCATAGAGTATGATACTATGTGTTGCAAACTAAGCAAAAATAACTATACATGTGTGATTCTACAAATGTATATGCATATATAGATACGTTAAGTACTTTAAAAGGTCTAGGACACATAACAAACTGTTAAAAAGAATTACTACTAGGGAGAGGACAGCGATTTTTACTCTACAAATTTCTGATTGTCTAAATATTATATGACAGGTATCCATTTACTAGTTGTATAACTTTTTCATATTAGAAAGGGAAATTCTGAATGCCCAGTGCTAATACTATACCGATGCTTTACCCACACTGTCCCATTTCATTATCCTGACAAAGCTACGCGGTTGGCATTACACTAGGCACAGAGGGGTGAAGTTACTAAACAGCAGTCTGCAACTGAACATGGCTCGGTGAAGACAAACTGCATGTGTGCTCTCTTCCTGACACTGTGAAACCTCATATAAATGTTTGGCTAAGAACAGCTAAGAGCCCTTAATCTTTGCTTCCACTTTCTGCCTTAAACAACAGACTGCTCCAAAATTATATGTATATGCATATACATACATGTGCAACCTTCACTAAGCTAACCTCAATTATTATCACAGTTCATCTGAACCCTCAACTTTTTAAGTCTATACGTTTCTCCATGGCAAGCTGAGTAAGAAACGTATTTTAAATGTAAAATATGACATGGCAAATATGAAACAACACAACTTTATGAAAATAAAGTAAAATTTGCATATTCAACTTAACCAAATAAGATGTGAAAAGGCCATTCCACTGTTCCCATTTTATTTCTAATAAAAATGTATTAAGTTCTCCCAGTGACCTTTATAGAAGGAGCACAGCCTATAAAACCTATTTAAGGACATTAAATCGGGTTGGTATTTCATGTGTTGCCCTTATGAACACCAATCATTCAATTAGCTGTTCCATTTTCCTTTCCTATTTATAGTCCGTAGAGTACCTTGACACAGTATGATTTTTGTGAGGTCAGAGCTGTATTCAAACAATTCTAATCTTTCTAAAAAGTTTTTGGAACTCCTCTTTATAAAAAAAAATGCACTCAGAAGTTGCACAAGTTATTAAATTTTCTCAACAGTAGTCATTCCATCCTCTAGTACAAGCCCAATGCCAATGGCGTCTGCAGCACAGTGAGCACTCAATAAATACTTATTGAACAAATGGAATTGATTTCCTTTGATGTCTAAGATCTGCCAAAAGATACTCAGAGTCAGCTGCAATGATAACTAAATAAGATGAAATGAAATATGACTCACTCCTCAGTAACCTAAGCCGTGACCATAAAGTGATTCAACTTGCTCCATCCTTCTGTTGTGCCCTTCTGCTCTGTTCTTCCACGCCTCATACAGGAGGGTCTGAATGAAACCATAAAAGGGTATGATTTAAAAAGTATTTCACCCCTAGAATAAGTATATATAGCCTCACAAAGGGAGTCACTTTATAAAGGATGACACTAGAACCAATCTGAACATAACAGGTTTCTCAAGAGAAACCTGGAGTCATTATTTCATACTTATATCACAAATGAAAATTTTAAATTCCAAACTTCTGAGGTAAATGGTAGAGTCTCAGTTCAATATTCATTGAATTACATGGAGGGGAAAGAACTTCACTATACACCACTCCCAATCTTTACAAGAAATAGTTAATCTTATTATGTCATTTGTTATTATAGTTGTAAAAACAGGTGACACTAGGCATCTGGCTGTGTATATGTTATTCTACACAGTCCCACAGAAATAATTCTTTCAAGCCATTCGACATTTTGAAAACTGGAACCACACCATTTCCACTTATCATTTACACTTTGATAAAACCTGGTCAATATTTCTTGTCTTGGCAAGTTTAGCAATGCATTTAATATGAATGTTAATACTACTAATTAAAAATTGCCCTGATAACACTTTGTACCGTAGGAATGAATATAGTCTTGAATGTTAAGAAGAAGAAAAAAAATCACAATAAACTATGAATTAGTCAAGTCAGATGACTGTAGGAATAAAAATATCCATAACCAGAAAAACACTAAAAATACTTCTGGACTACCTACAGTACAGAGGCTATTTCCTTCTCAGCAAACGCAGCCAAGTGCAAGTTGCTGGGCAAGTAAAAAGGCCTGAGGCGGCGCTGTCACCCCACTCACGCCCTCACACTGGTGACTCCTCCACGGCTGTCCTGAGGTTCTGTGAGGACCAACTGCCTTTTGTGAAGACTCATCTATGATAAAACCATTATCTGACCCACCTGTATGGAATCCAAGTCAATTTGTTTACAAGCCAACTTTCACTTTTCAGTGAATAGGACTAAAGCCAAGCTTCCCAACAAGTAAAGGTTGGGCTGCTCCCCACTGCCAGCCCCTGAGCCCGAGTGTAGACACATTCCTGGATGGGGAGATGGTATTAATACCTCAGAGGCTTTGAAAGAACATGGGTTTTTAAAACAGGAAGACCGAGGCTATAATCACAGCTACATCCCTTCCCAACTATCAGGACCGGGCTCCCTCTGGGTTGTCTTCTCACTGTAAAGTTGGGGGAATTATATAACCTCACAGGTTGTTGTATAGCCACTAACATGGCCTATTAACCATAACTGTCTGCTCTTCCCTATTCACTGCTGAATCTCCCCCAGCACTAAGCACAGGCCTGGGATTCGTGATGAACTGGTTTGGCAGGTGAACATTGGAACCCTCTTGATGAGTGCAAGGTGGGTGTCCCACTGTCTGCTCTTCCCTATTCACTGCTGAATCTCCCCCAGCACTAAGCACAGGCCTGGGATTCGTGATGAACTGGTTTGGCAGGTGAACATTGGAACCCTCTTGATGAGTGCAAGGTGGGTGTCCCACACAGTGATCTTAAATCAGCAATTTATATAATAGTAATTTTTAAGAAACATAAAAAACTGAGGAAGATCCCGTCAAGATGGAGGCGTAGGTAAATGTGGTATTCGCAGCCTCCCACAACCATATCAAAATTACAACAAAAATATAGAAATACCATCATTCAGAACCACCTAAAATCTAGCTGAACGGAAATCCTACAACTAGGGTATTAAAGAAGCAGCACATTGAGCACTAGCTGGTTTGGCTCAGTGGTTAGAGTGTCAGCAGAGGGACTGAAGAGTCCTGGGTTTGATTCCGGCCAAGGACACGTACCTCAGTTGCAGGCTTATCCCCAGTCCCAACTGGCTTGAGTGCGGGAGGCAACCAATTGATATACCTCCCTCACATTGATGTCATCTTTCTCTCTCTCACTCTTTCTCCCCGCCCCCCTCCCCCAAAGCAATGGAAAAAATATCCTCGGGTGAGGATTAAAATAAATAAATAAGAAGCACATCGAGACTGGTAGGCGGGGCAAAGACTCAGGGCTAAATTGCAGAACCAGCTGGTCCCATACCCACCTGTGGCAGTTTAAAATTGGGAGGGATATCTTAGCTGTGGAGGTTTCCCTGAGGAGCGAGGAATCCCAGCCTCACACCAGGCCGCACAGCCCAGGGCTTCAGTACAAGGCAAAGAAGTCCTCACAACAACTGGCTGTAAAAATCACCGGGAATTGTGGCTGAGTGACCTGGAGGATGCTGGCCCCAGAGAAGCTCCTCTTAAACGACCCACACATGGACTTAATTGGACTCACTCCCTCTGAGCTCCAGCACTGGGCAGCAGCTTGAAAGGAACCTATGACATTCGGGGAGGAACTAACTTGTCTGGAATCAGGGTGAGAGCTGGAAAGGCAGCTTTCTCCCAGACAGAAGAGCTAGCAGAGGCCAGTGTTCCTTTGCTGAGCCCTCCCCAGTTCCACCAGGCTGTGGCATATCTGAAGTTCCATCAACCTGCCTCACACTTTTCACCCAGCCCTGCCCCTCCTTACTTGCAGGCTCATCCAAGTCATTTCCACTGGCTTTTCCATACAACTGACCTCTCTTGCCTCATGCTTCAGACTCTCTTAAAGTCTCTCAAACGAGCAGCAGCTGGCCTCAGTGTGCCCCATACCTCTCAGTAAGTAGCCCTAGGCCCAACACTAGTGGCAGCTCACCCTGGTACACAGCTTGGCCTCTCCTGGGCACCTCCAAGCCCAAACAAGTAGCAGCCATCTACAGATTGCTGTGTAGCTCATGCTGGGAGGCCCCGGGCAGGGCACAGGCTATGCTGATTTTGCACCTCCTGGGAGGCTCCAAAGCCAGTGCACTAGTCGTCAGCTTTGACCACAACGGATTACAACCCTACCACCTCCACAAGTGATATACTCAAAGGACAGACTCGATGAGCACCAAATCCCCACTGAAGCAAGTCCTGCTCCAAAGAGTCAGCTCCTACACAGCAGCTCTTCAGCTGTAGTTACAGCCGATCCTCACAACCAATTGGCCTGAGGGTGACGCCAACACCAACCAAGGCTCAACTACAATAGGACAGTGCACACAACTCACACAGGGGGCGCACCTGGAGTGCCCAGCTCAGGTGACTGGGGAGGCTGAGCCACTGGGCCCTACAGGACACCTACAATGGCCACTCTACTAATTCCAGGAGACAGAGCAGATCTACCTAATGCATAGACACAAACACAGGGAAGCAGCTAAAATGCGAAGACAAAGAAACATGTCACAAATGAAAGAACATGAAAAACTTCCAGAAAAAGAAATAAATTAAATGGAAGCAAGAAAACTACCAGCTAAGAGTTTAAAACAATGGTTATAAGGACGTTCAACAAACTTACTGAGAACTTCAAGAATCTTAGTAAGAATATCAACAACATAAAAAAGGACCAGTCAGAAATGAAAGATACACTAACTGAAATAAAACAGTAGAGGACTCAGAATCAAATCAAGAATTTGGAATATAAGGAAGCAAAAAACACCAATCAGAACAGCAGAAAGAGCCCCACTGGAGTGGCTCAGTGGTTGATTGTCAACCCATGAACCTGGAGGTCATGCCTTGACTCTCAGTCAGGACACATGACTGGGTTTCGGAGGTCATGCCTTGATCCTCAGTCAGGACACATGACTGGGTTTCGGGTTCGATCCCCAGTCAGGTGTGTGCAGGAGGCAGCAAATCATTGACTCTCATCATTGATGTTTCTAGCTCTCTCTCCCTCTCTCTTTCTTTCTCTGAAATCAATAAAAATAAATCCAACATATTAAAAAAATTTTTTTTTAAAAAAAGAACAGCAAAAAGAAAAAAGAATCCAGAAATATGAACACTGTGTAAAAAGCCTCTGGGACAACCTCAAGTTTACCAACATTCACATCATGGGGGTACCAGAAGGAGAAGAGAGGGAGCAAGAAATTGAAAACCCATATGAAGAAACAATTACAGAAAAGTTCCCCTACCTGGTGAAAGAAATAGACTTACAAGTCCAGGAAGCACAGAATCCCAAACAAGAGGAACCCAAAGAGGCCCACACCAAGACTCATCATAATTAAAATGCCAAAGGTTAAAGGCAAAGAGAGAATCTTAAAAGCAGCAAGAGAAAAGCAGTTAGTTACCTACAAGGGGGCATCCATACAACTGTCAGCTGATTTCTCAAAAGAAACCTTGCAGGCCAGAAGGGAGTGGCAAGAAATATTCAAAGTGATGAAAAACAAGGAACTACAACCAAGATAACTCTACCCAGCAAAGCTATCATTTAGAACTGAAGGTCAGATAAAGAGCTTCACAGATAAGGAAAAGCTAAAGGAGTCCATCACCACCAGACCAGCACTGCATGAAATGTTGAAGGATCTTTAAAAGAAGGAAGAGGAAGAGAAGAAGAGAAAGAAGAAACAATATGAACAATTAAATGGCCATAAGTACATAACTATCAACAATTGAATCTAAAAATCAAAATAAACAAACAAACACAACAGAAACACTCACAGATACAACGAAAATTTTGATGGCTGCCAGATGGTAGGAGATGGAGGGATGGGTGAAAGAGGTGAAGAGATTTAGAAGTTAGATGAGTAGTTATAGTGCAGTCGTGGGGGTGTAAAGTACAGCATAGGGGATATAGTCAGTAATAGTCTAATAACTATGTATGGTGTCAGATGGGGATGAGGTTTTTTTCTAGGATGATTACTTAAGTTGTATAATGTCTAATCACTGGGGTGTACACCTGAAACTAATACAATATTGTCTGTCAACTCTAATTGAAAAAAGTAAAAAATAATGATTTTTTTAAGTTAATTGAGTGGAACCTGAGCTGTAAATGGGATAGTAAAACCTCCTTGGTCTGCTATGTGGTTCAGTGCCCATGGGCAGGAACTGCAGGAAACCAAGATGGCCCTTCTCCCTGACCAGCCAGAGGAGGGAGCATCTCCTCGGGTGGAAGAGTCAGACAGTCTCCGCAGAAATCCAACCCTGTGCTACACTAGAGGGATGCTAACAGATCTGCAGTACAACTGTATAACCAAAGAAAATTATTCCTGAAGCATGACTATTCAGAGCTAACCTTAATTTCACCAACAGGTCACTAATAACCTCCAAGTCTATGAGAGCCAACAGTCAAGCATTCCAGAAAAGCACTCTGCCCTGGAAGGCAAAGCGAACTCAAGACCCTTGAGGGAAGAATCAAGTCTCATGAAGCAGCGCAGGACAGCCATGCTAGAATAACAACATTAAATCACAAATTAACCCACTTCTAACCCGTACGTTTAAAGCTCTAGAGCTGGACGACTAGAACTGGCATGCTGAGAGTTCTCCGTGCATTCAGCAAGCAGCACACTAGTCAAGCTACCTAGTGTGGCTTAAAATGTTTCACATCTACTCCAAGTGTAGCTTAACTTTATTTTTTTATGGACTATTAGCTTTTTATGTAACGCAAAACTGGAAGAAGGGGACTCTGGGTGAACACTAAGACTATTCAGATTTTGCTGTACTTTAATTTACATTGTAATTTAGTTATAAGAATTTTATTGTAGCAAAAAATTGAAATGAAAACTGGGTCAGGACAATTGATATTTAAGATATTCAGCTTATACTACTGCAAATAAAACTAAACCACTATTGTAACATGAAACCATAATGGAAATCATCCTGAACTTGCTAGTTTTTGTAGTTAATTTAAAGACTGCTTGCTGTTTCCTCTCCTTTTCAAACAAAATTATATTCTATTACTTGAAGTGCCAACTGTCATTTTTACATTTATTCTATCATTGCTGGGTCTTGTCTTAAAGGATGCCTAGGAAAAAAAGACTTCCTTAGCCAGTGTTTACTGGCATCATTCTGCTTTAACTGATAAGCTGCACAGATAGAAGAGAGGCCAAATCCCCACCCCCAAACCCAACTCCCAGCACTCCCAGGGGCCTCCCCAAAGGTCTTCAAGCAATCAGCACTTCAATTTCACAAAGACATACTCAGGAGAAATAAATTGGACTGGGGGGGAAATCAGCTAACTTCTAGTACTGGCCAAACACGACTCTCATTTCCATTCAATTGGCTGGACGCTCCCTAAAAAGGGAGGCAGTCATGGCATCCTGAAGTAGAGCTGCCCGCTGAAATGGGGACTCCAATCCTTTGCACAGAGGTACCAGGCAGCAGTGTTCTGGAAAGTTTGTTGTGTAGCAAAACTGCACTAATTCTTTTTAGCATGAATCACCAGTTCATTCAACTTGAAGCACCCAGCACCCAGCCCAATATCCAAAGCTACTGATTCAAAGCTACAGCTGATTTGGTCTCTGACCTGAAGAGTTTCCTAACCCAGAGAGGAATGGATCTAGGCTTATCTAACAGCGGTGCAGTGACATCAGAGCTAAAGGAAGCACGTAGGAAGTGCCATGGGACCAGTAGAGCAATTAATTGAAACCGGGGATGTGAAGAGGCGTGTCAGAAAATATGTAAAGGTGAGAGACAGCTGGAGCAGAAAAGATTACAGAAGTGCACCAGCTCTCAGAGAAAGGCTATTGAGCACACAGGGAACCTCAGGATGAAGGTGCAGGAGCCAGAAAGACAGGGTCGCATTTGGGAGCTGCACGCAGAAGAGCAGCAAAGAACGGTGGGGAGGAGGCTGGAAAGGGATCCCCACGTCTAAGAGAGGAGGATGCTGAACAGCACAGCACAGGTCTGCACCCCATCCTTTGGATGATGGTGAGCCACTGGGGAGGTTTAGGTGAGGGAGTCACATGACCCAAACTTCAGAAAGTGAAGGACTGCTGGGGAAGTGGTGAGCCGCATGCCCAAGAGTCCTCTGGGTTACAACATTCATCCAAGGGCCTTGAATTAAGATAGTGACAGCAGGAATGCAGAGGGGAGGAACTATTCAAGAAATATTTAAAGGTGCCCACCGGGCGTGGCTCAGGGGTTGAGCGTCGACCTAGGATCCAGGTGATTGGGGTTCGATTCCCGGTCAGGGCACATTCCCAGGCTGTGGGCTCGATCAATGGCTCTCTCATCATTGATGTTTCTATCTCTCTCTCTCCCTCTCCTTTCCTCTCTCTGAAATCAATAAAGATATATTAAAAAAGAAAAAAGAAGAAAAAAAAATATTTAAAGGTAGAATAAACAGGACTGGGAAAGGCTTACATTGGGCACAGGTCTTAGGTACGAATACCAATACCGGACAGTGTAACACAGCAGGAGAGAGTCTAGTGATCATTTCTAACCCTCAAACTGTTTATTCCTTTAAATTATAATAACTAACTTTACACCCTGCTAGGACTTTTTATCTTTGTGGTTATTGAACAAATGATAATTATCGAAGCTACAACCCTACTGAGAATTGGGATTAAGTGGGTGTAACAAATTAATTGAGCTTCACTGTGTATTTCCATGAAAATAACATAAGCAAACACAAGGATCTCTGAACTGATAGAAACAACAGATAAAAATTCATAGAAAGATCCCACAAAGCAAAGATAATTACTCCCAGAAATATGTAAATTAAGGAAACAGCTCTTGGTGCAGCCACTATGTAACACAGTGTGGAGTTTCCTCAAAAAATTAAAAATGGAACTGCCTTTTGACCCAGTGATCCAACTTCTAGGAATATATCCTAGGAAACACAAAACACTAATCAGAAAGAACTTATGCACCCCTATGTTCATAGCAGCACAATTTACAATAGCTAAGATCTGGAAACAGCCCAAGTGCCCATCAGTAGATGAGTGGGTAAAAAAGCTGTGGGACATTTATACCATGGAATACTACGTAGCTGTTAAAAAGAAGGATCTCTTACCCTTTGGGACAGCATGCAGGGACCTGGAGAAATAAGCCTGTCAGAGAAAGACAAGTGTCACATGATCTCACTCATATGTGGAATCTAAGGAACAAAACAGATCCAGAGACACAGAAGCATGGAACAGACTGAGGGATCTCAGAGGGAAGGCAGAGGTGGGGGAGTGGGTGGGGAGAGATTAACATAAAAACCTATATGGATAAATGCATAAACCCATGGACACAGACATTGGCATGGGGAAGGCCTGGGGGTGAGGTGGATGTGGGGTGGAGGGGATCAGTGGGGGGAAAAAAGGGGAACATATGTGATACTTTCAACAATAAAGATAAATTTAAAAAAAGAAAACAGCTCTTATTTTGAATACCTCTATTTTAAAAACATTTAACAGAAATTTTGCTGTTATCAGCAGACCATTTAAAAGATGCTTAATACAAACAAGAGGTAAAAGGTCTAAAATCAACTAGCTTAAATGAGCCATATTTAAAAGAGCCTCAATTTGAATGGAAAAAAATTCCCATTAAAGCAGAAAGAATATCAATAGAAATGATTAACACTCTCTGTCAATGTTTAGCATAATGCCAAATGAAATTGTTTAGATCAGATTTCTAAAATTACTGTTTTAAACAAATATATTTAGCAGTATGAAAGTCTGAAATAGCACCCAACAGGCTAGGCTCTACTTCCTATTCTACAGCATGAGCAGAGTCTCCAGATGCACAGGACATTTGCTCTAGAGCTCCAGGTTTCTCACCAAAGGTAACCACATCTACAGCACCAAATTGGTCAGAATCCCTTGTCCTTTGGCCTTCCCAGAGCTGCTCAAATGTCCAGCTCACTCTATCCCCAAGATCCTATCCTAGAATCTTCCCCACCCTAACTTCTCACTTGACTCCCATTTCCTCCTTCAGCTCAAGTATCCCTTCCAGAGAGGCCTTCACTAAAGTCCCACCCTAACCCTGCAGGAAATGGGGAGCTGATGGGTGGTGGTGAGCAAAGGAGTAACAGGTCAGTTCTTCATTTTAGAAAAAACACCTAGGCAGGAACTTGTAGAACAGACTAGCTAGAGAAGTGGTACATTGGAAGTTGATGGTTAGAGGCAGCAAGTTAAGTGGGAAACAAGTGGGAGAGTCCAGGAGAGAGATGGAAATTGTATGTGTGCAAAAGCACTGAAGTCCTCTGTAGCTCTGCAGAAAGTTGCAGTGGGCTACAGGCTTTCTAAGATCAGTATCCTATAGTACTAACTTCCTATGACATCAGAGATCCAAGAGTAGTGAACACACAACATGCAATTAAAATCACTGCCATCTCTATGGAATACTAAGTACTGTGCGTGATGAAGAAGCATGTGTTGGCAGCAAGTGTGAGGAGCAGCGGCTCTCCCTGAGTTTGTATCCCAGCTATCACTTTTTGTCTAACTTCTCTGGGTTTTGATTTTTTTTTCAGCAGACATAATAACAATACCTATAGTATAGGATTACTGCAAGATTTAAATGTAAGGCACTGAGAACACTACCTGTCAACATATTAAGTAGTGTGGATCTTGAGAAAGAAGATACCTACTAGAAGGGTTTTCTAGTGGCTAACTGGGCTCAAATTAAAAACAAAAACAAACAAACAAAAAACAGAGTCTAGCAGCCATTTCTACATTTCAGGGAGAAGCCTGCACTGAACTGCCTGCCTGCACTGTTTTCCTGCCATCTGAGCAGCCCTTATAAAGGAGTTCCTGGAACTGTATTTCAACCTATAGGACTGAGACTTTCCCTATCCAATCAGAGCTGTGCAGCTATACCCTGCCCCCAATCAGCATCTTCACCAACCAATCATAGTGGCTTCATTTTGATCAATCAGTCCAGGGCTTTTTAGACCAATCAAACTGAGGATTTGGAGTCCTGATTTGCATGAGGACAGACCAATCAGGGACCAGGGGCGGGGCCTTCTCTCTATATAAGTAAGCTCTAGGAACACAAAACAAAACAGGTGAATTCTCTTCTCATGTAACACAGGGAAGCTAAAAGAAAAATATCAAATAGTGAGAAGTACACTACAGAGAATTAAAATTGAGAGTGAGGTGTCTGGGGGCCACTTAGATCAGGCCTTTGCAAGGAGACTAAGTGTAAGACTAAAAAACAACCAAAAGGGACAAGCTAACCAAACAGGATAGAGAGTTTTCCAGGCAGAGAAAACAGTTACTACAGAGAACCTAAATGAAAACAAAATTGTGTCTCAAGGAACCAAGCAAGCCAGCATGGCTGAAGAGCAGTTGGGGAGGAGAGGAGAGGTCCCTGAGGAGATCAGAGAGGCAGGCAAGAGCCAGGTGATTTGGGGTGACCCATGAAAAGGACCGTGAATCTTATGCTAAAGGTAATGCAGGATCATGGGGAAGCCGCATGATCTGACTTACATTTTAAAAGATTCCAATCATTACTGGATGGAAAACAGATGCAGAGCAGCAAGAATGCGAAGACAGAAAACCAGGCCATTTCAGTAGTTTAGACCAGAGATGTAAGTGGCCTAGACTCAGAGGTACATCTGGGAACAAACAGATTTTGGTGTGCATTTGGGAGATGAAGTAGAAAGGACCTGCAAATGAACTGAGTAAAGGGGGTGAAGAGGAGCAGCGGGAGAGTAACAGCTTAGTTACTGAAATGACAAGATTACGGGAGGCACATGTTGGGGTTGGAAAGGAGTGAAAATGAGTTCCGTTTGGCCCGGCTACATTTGAGACCCATTTGGACATGTTCAGTAGGATCAGAGTCAGGAACTCTGGGGAGTTCCCCTTACCCTTTCTCTGGCTTCACAGAAGTCTGAAGATAAAACAGCAAGAGAAAAATAGCTTTTAGGACGCACAATGTGAGTATTCTGGAACAATCCAAAGCAGTGGGACAAGCACTGGACTCCTCATGAAACCATTTCACCAATAAAATCTGAAGCATCATCTTTGCTGAGGAAAATGGCACAGAAAGAGAGTCAGCAAAAGGTAAAGGAGATTCAGGCCCAGGGAGTTAAACCCTATGGTGTGGCCTCTATTTCCTCAACTTTCTAAGACTGCAGGACAGGACCCAGAAGGAAGAGATCAGAGCTCACAGCAGTATACAACTTACAAGTGCTTCCGAAAATTCCATGCTACCTGAAAAGAACCCAGTGCCTACCAATAAAAGACAAAAATTTCTTCTAACTATATATAAAATAGTGACTGCTCTCCTGCTGTCTGACAGGAGTGTCCATGGAAACTGTCACAATTTCTTTAGACTTGTGATTATTGACAAAAATGAAATAGACTTACATTAAAGTAAAAGCTACTTTCTGAGTAATCGCATTCAAGCTTATTGAATCTTAGCATGATGAGTTTACTTCATCAAATGGCCACTTGGGTAGATACCAAATGAGGGAAAAAGCTAAGCAGCCATGTTTGGTTTTGTGTAAGTTCTACTTTTAAATACATACCAACTATATTGTAAAAGACATGTGTTTTTAGGAAACAAGAACGTATTTAAAATGTATTGGCCAGCCACTAAATACAAGTGTTTTGCATATAACATCTTATTTAATCCTCACAATAAGCCCTTTTGGTAGGTCTTATTACCCTTATTTTCACACACAAAGAAACTAAGTGTCAGAGATATAAAGTAATTTGCTCAAGTTCAAACATGTAGTAAGCAGAGGCAGGATTAGAGTCATATACAGCTGAACACAAAATGTGTACCGTTCTTAGGTTCTTCAAGGAAAAAGCCCAAGATCCTCAGGTTAATGGGCTCTTCACACCACAAGAGCTTTTTTATTAGTTGACTGCTAACTTAGCCTCAAAACAAGACTACTATATAATGTCTAAACAGAAGAGAGTGTCACACATTAAAAAGTTGAGTTTTGCCCAAAATATACCATAAAACTTTACCAGGTATTGATATACCCATCAAATCAAATTAATAAAAGAAAATACACCCCTATATTGATTGCAGCCTTATTTACAACAGCGAAGATCTGGAAGCAGCCCATGTGCCTATCAGTAGATGAGTGGATAAGAAAGCTGTGGGACATGTACCGATGGAATACTTCTTGGCCATAAAAAGGAAGAAAAATTTACCCTTTTTTTAAAAATATGTTTTTATTGATTTCAGAGAGAGGGAGAGAGAGAGAAACATCAATAGTAATGAGAGTCACTGATCGGCTGCCTCCTGCACACCCCCTACTGGGGATCATGCCCACAACCTGGGCATGTGCCCTGACCAGGAAGAGAACCATGACCTCCTAGTTTAAACGTCCAGCTCAACCACTGAGCCACACCAGCCAGGCGAAAATTTTACCCTTTGTGACAGCATGGATGGATTTGGAGAGCATTATGCTAAGTGAAATAAGCCAGTCAGAGAAAGACAAGTACCACATGATCTCACTTACATGTGGAATCTAGTGAACAAACTTAACTGATGAACAAAATGGAAACAGACTCACAGACACAGAGAACAGACTGAGCTGTCAGAGGGGAGGGGTGGGGGGCCGGGTGAAAAAGGTGAAGGGACTAAGGAAAAAACAACAACTCATAGACACAGACAACGTGTGGTGATGACCAGAGGGAAGGGGGTGGGGAGGTGAACTGGGCAAAGGGGGGATAGATAGTGATGGAAGAGGACTTGACTTTGGGGGAAAAAGAAAAGAAAAAACAGAGAAAAAAAAAAAGAAAATTAATTAGAGAAGCTAAAAAGAAATCAGTAAAGGAAAATCACATGCTGATAAACTCACTTAGATGTTGACAAATAGCCAAGACAGAGATAAGCTGAATATTCATTTTAAGAAGTCAGTTTTTTAATTTTGAAGGAAATAAGTTTTTTAGAATTTGTTTTTAATTGAAGTGCAGTTGGCTTACACTATACTATTAGTCTCAGGTGTACCCCATAGTGGTTTGACACTTACAGACCTCACAACGAGATCACCACAATAAGTCCAGTACCACCCGTCACTGAGCAGAGTTACTGTAAAATTACTATCTTCCCTGTTCTGTACACATCCTGTAACTTATTTATTACTGAAGGTCTGTGCCTCTTATTCCCTAGAAAGAGTAATTTTTAAATAATCTTATCGCCCGGCTGGGCGTGGCCCAGCGGTTGAGCGTCGACCTAGGATCCAGGCGATCGGGGTTCAATTCCCCGTCAGGGCACATGCCCGGGTAGTGGGCTGCAGCCAATCAATGACTCTTTCATCATTGATGTTTCTATCTCTCCCTCCCTCTCCTTTCCTCTCTCTGAAATCAATAAAGATATATTTTTAAAAATAATCTTATCATCTAAGAATAAAAGTAAAAATGCCAAGACATTTCCTACCTCGTCACAAAATGCTGCAATTACTACAAAAGGGTTGCACTGCGATGCTGACGCCCTGCCCCAACTGAGCAGCTCCGCTGGGCTCACACACTGTGTGGCTGTGGTGGTCACATGAGAAACCGCAGCGATCTGGGTTTGGGATGCTACACTCTTTCCCTAGTAGTTAACTTACTGTGGTTGTGGAATATGCCTCTAAATTCACTGTCTTGTGCATTTTACTCCAAGGTTCTTTAAAGAAAAACCTGAGGGGAGGGGAGGGGAGGGGAGGGGAGGGGAGGGGAGGGGAGGGGAGGGGAGGGGAGGGGAGGGGAGGGGAGGGGAGGGGAGGGGAGGGGAGGGGAGGGGAGGGGAGGGGAGGGGAGGGGAGGGGAGGGGAGGGGAGGGGAGGGGAGGGGAGGAAGGCAAACCGGGACATTCAGTAATATTCAACCACAGCACATGCCAACACATTAGCAGTCTGAGCACAGCTCAAGCATCACACAGAAATTCAGGACACACTACATTCGAGAAAGAGCAGAAACAGACAAAATCGCAGACACAATTTCTGGAGGGATAAAGAGGGTTAAAATACATAGAACAGTCTAGGTTCATTTGAAACTGATTTTCCAAAAGCAAGACACTGGCTTTCACTCTGGGTCACACTGAATAGCTTCTAGCCATAGCCCAGGGAGAGCTCAGCCGTGGACTCACGCTTTAAAATGACTGTTACATGTCTCCGTAAAACGCTCTCCTACAATGATAACATCCAAGGAACTACAACCCGGGAAAACAATCATTTCCAACATAAATGCGGTATTTCTAAATTAGTAAACAAACTACAAATGCAAACCCCTCTGAGTGTTTAAGAGATAACAGTTTTCAGTATTTCTTGAGAGTCATCACTAAGTTCTGGTTAGAGGAAACTCTAAAAGTGTAAATAGTGTCAGGTATAAGGAATCAGTCTTTAAAATGGCTTATAACAGTGAAGTTCGGTATTTTTCTATCTTGTTTCTTGGTGCATTCTATTTCAATTTAATAATACGGTGCTGGAAAAGCTTCCTGTATATGCCCTCAAACACTATGTAATGTTAACGCACAGCTCCGAGGTGTTGACATTTTCAGGACTGCTGATGCATGAAAGCTTATCGTATGGTTAGCATTCTGTTTCCCCATAACTGCCAAGGGGCTGCTAGTGTGAAAACTCGCTGAGTCTCTGTTTGGACTGCCAAAGTGGGAACCACAGCCTGGTGCTTAAAAGAAAGAAAATACAGTCCAAAGATGCATGTCCTCTTGTTTTCTTAGTTCAAAGATTAAATCAGAAATTGAAAACTGGCAATGTTACATATACTATTTTTTCATTTAGCTGATGACAACTGAAGACAAGAATCATTTTTGTTCCTTAAAGGAGAAGCTTTCTTATCTCCCATTTATGATTCTTCCCTGAGCTATTTCTTATTTCTTGTCTTCAAGATTTTTCTCCTCCATCTTGACAAAATAGGACTTGATATATAAGTAGAAATAGAGGGTTATGGTGAAACCATAAAGAAAGTTTTCACTGCCACTTTTTGGTGGCTCATCTTACATTTACCTGTTAATGGGTTCTGAGCCTTGAACTCTGACTGATTCTGCTTTAAGTACCTTAGGGACAAAGCAGCCTCTTGCCAACAGGCTTCTTTCTCCCAGAAAGGCCCAAGGTGGCTCACAACCTATAGGAAAAAAGCCCTAAAGACTAGTCTTTATTCCAGTTCCATGGCCACTTAACTAAGCCCTTTTCTTCTTTAAAGTGAGGCTGGCCACACCCAAAGGCCTAGGTTCCAAACGGGAATCCATACATAGTCTTTCCTGGAATGCCGGAACATCCTCCAACCTGTTTCAACATCCTGGGCACTCAGCGGGGGAGCAGCTCCACAGCTTTTATCCAACTGGCAAGGACTCTTACCAACAAGACAGTCCGAAAGCCACTGTGCCCACATCTAGCCCTTCCACCAAGAAGCCCTGGGACGGAAGGCAAAGTGCATGGCTCTGAAACATAAGTTTCAGGACCTGCAGAAAGCTGCTTCATCTCTTCACCAACGGAGCTTCCCTTTCCTGTCTATAAAAAGTATCAAAATACCTACTTCACAGGGACTTCATGAATAGTAAATAATTGGGATGCTGACCAAAAATTCCTAATTTATAAAAGTTATTTCCATTATTCAAGAATACAAAAATCACTGAGGAAGCTTTTTATGTACCCATTTGACAACTGAGGATCAACTGTAACTTCTCATGCCTGCACAACGACATGGGAGGCCACATTCAAAATACAGTGCAAACTGGAGCCTAACAGTAGCAGAACAATGGTGTTCACGTGTGGGCCCTCCAAAGAGGCACAAAATCAAAATGCATTCATATAGCAACATCAAACTTTAAAAACAAAGATATTTAAAATTACCCCCTTTGGGGGTCTCCACACTTACCAGACCTTAAGAAAACTCGTGGAGAAGAGACGACTGCATCAGGTGAGCTGGCCATTTCAAATTGTTGGCTCTAATCATAAACCGCACAGGCTAAACTACAGCAATTTTCACAACTGTTTAGTGGAGGTTAGAAGCAATCACGATTAGATTAATTGAAAGCAGTGTGAGCAGTTATTAACATGATGCAGTGTGCAACAAAGACAATAATCAAGGCTCATTATCATTGTATTTTCTTTTTATGACTTGAAAATTTGCTTTGCTTTGATAAGTTACGGTTGCTTATATAGATTAGGCAGGAATACATAATATCCACTTAGCAAACATCACCTAAGAGTAGCGTCCTCCATTGAGCAGTGAAGTAATCATGAGACTATGTAACAATGCTCAGAACTTTGCAGTGACGTCTCTATCAGAGTCAGGTTAGTCCAAGTTTCAAACAAAGCTCAGTTTATGTATTCTTCTAAAAGTAACAAGACTGGGGTTGATTGTTTTTAATGACACAGGACATCAATGATTCACTCAAGAAATTTTAGAGTCTGTACTTCAGAGTTATCAGGAACTCTGAAACCTCAACTAATTTGGAATAATGACTTCAAATGGTATTTCTTTTACTACTATGATGCAATCATATAGGAACATCCAACATTTATACTACGCGCTAAACTACTTTGTAAAGTTTGGATTTTTTCCTCAGTTAAGAAAGAGAAGGTAGGTTTTCAGAGCTTACTGTTATGACATGCGTTTCAGAGTAAATAAAGACTAGAGAAGAAAATAAGCCCTATATACTCATTAAGGGAAAAGAGAAATGTTTTTAAAACATGTTGAGAGCAGAGCTTGGCTCCCTGTAAAAGCCCCAGTTACTCTCTGAGGCCAGATGATATCAATCCAATAACACTCTTTCTAGCCTAGATACATATGTTGTTAGTGGTCAACTCAATGCTTCAATATGACAGAAAGATTTTAAGAAAAAGTGTGAAACAAAAATACAGGTGACTATTCCAAGTTACTGTACTGACTCACATGTAGTTTTGAGAAGTACTTTCCTACTTTCTTGGGAGTTTTGGTATCACCTAATAAGTACAGACTTTTTTTAAGGTTTAAAAACAGAATGAAATTAGCAAAGACTGGGTAAACTTCTTCTGCGTGATTTATGAAAATAGATAATTTCTTCAAATAAAAAAAAGAGGCAGAATGCACAAGAGACAACTAAGAACTTCATAAATGGGAAGAGCCCAAAGCATGATGGCAACATATTAGCTGAGAGAGAAAAAGTGTCTTTCTTGACTCAGTGCAAAGGCAGAGCTCGGTTTCCAGGGCCGCCCCGGTGCCTCCCTGAGCGACACTGGAGACACCGGCACTGGCGTCTGCAGCTGACGCTCGGCGGCTCAGCCTCCCAAAGGGAAGGCTGTCGGTGGGGGCCTGTCGTCCCGCCGAGGGGCGCGCTCAGCCCTGGGCCGGGGCTCGCGGCGTCTCAATCCCGGCTCTCGGAGGAGTTATCGGCCACAGGAGCCAACTTCAGGGTCGTGACTTTGCAATTTGAAGAAGTCAGGTCAGGACACTTGAGCTGCCGGGCTGCCCGGCGCCCTGTGACCTCGGCGGCCTCGCGCTCGCGCCGCCCCGGGGCCCGGGGCGCCCCGGGGGCAGCTGCCGCGCGTCCCCCGGAGCCCTGCCTGCGCTCCCCGACCCCTTCGCGGCCCGAGCCGCGGCCCCCTCCACTTCTGCCGCAACGTAGCTGGCTGGGGCGCATCATTTGGGACATGAGCTAAGGCGACGAGCAGGTCACAGCCCCGGCTCGGAGGCCGCCACCTGCCGCGGGGAGGGCCCTCCTAAGGACTCTCGCTGGCGGGAACGCGGTCGCCGTCAGGTCGCGAGGAGGAAGCCTCCGGGCCAAGTCGGCGCCAGCGCCTGCTTTCTGGGGGGACACACCCGGGGTAACGCTGCGGCCGCCGTCTCGTTTCCAGGGGTGGGGGACACCGGGCGCAGGGCCGGGCCGCCGACTGCTTTCTCAGGGGGGACCCGCGGGCACAGGCTCACCCCAGGGCCCCACTGCCCCCCGCCCAGGGCGCTCGCGGGAGGGTGGCGCCCGGCCTGCAAACCTGAGCGCTTGGCCCGGGCCCTCTGCTCCAAGACCGTCCGGCTCACTTCGGCCATGAGCCCCGCCGCCCCCGCCATCGCGCCGGGGCCGCCGCCTCAGCCACCGCCCCCGGCGCCGCCTGTCAACGCCGCCGGCCGGCCCCGCCCCCCGCGCGACACTGTCGCGAGGACGCCGGCCGGAAGTGAGACCGAGGCGCTCCCACCTCCGCTCCGCGGCCTCCGGGGCGTCAGGCGGGCGGCCCGCGGGGCGGGGGCGTGGCGAGGCGAGGGCGGCCGGGCGGCTCGGGGCGGCGGGCTCCGCGCGCGGCTGCGGGCCGGCGGCGCGGTGCTTTCCGGCTGCCGTCGAGCGCGGCGCGGGCGGGGCCGAGGGCGGCGATGGCGGCGGCGGGCCGGCTGCCGGGCCGCTGGGCGCTGCTGGCGCCGCTGCTGGGGGCGCTCGCGTTGCTGGGGGTCGCGCCGGCCCCGGCGCGGGCGCTGCACAACGTCACGGCCGAACTCTTCGGGGCCGAGGCCTGGGGCACCCTGGCGGCCTTCGGAGACCTCAACTCCGACAAGCAGACGGACCTCTTCGTGCTGCGGGAAAGTCAGTGCTCGCCCCCCCCCCGCCCTCCCGGGCCCCCCGCACCCCGGGCCCGGAGCGCCGGTCGCCCTGTAGTGCGCGGCCCTGCCTCCCAGCCCTGACCCTCCCCTTCATCTCCAGCGTCCTTGACAGATGGCCGGCCCCTCCTCGTCGCCCCCAGGTCCTGGCCCGGCCGCCCCGGAGGGTGCGCTACCCCCAGAGCCCTGGAAACACCCCAGTTTACCCCAAGGGGCCCGCGGCCCTCAACCCCCCAACCCCCGCGTGGATCCACCTGCCTTCCAGAGCCCTTCCGATTCCCAGAGTCTTTGTCCCCCCAAGACCCCTCCATTCCTTTCTGCTTCTCCCGCTCCTTCCCCTCGAGCGAACTGGGAAAGGCGCATCGTGACCTTTCCTCCGTCCACGTCCACGTCCACGTCTCCCCTCCCCTGCCTCTGTCAGGGCCCGGCTTTCTGGGCAGCCACTGTGCCCCCCAGCGCCCTGCCCTCCACGGCTCCCGCGCGTTCTGAGGGGCCTCGGATAGCCCCTCGGGGAGAAGTCTGAGGGGCCTCCGATAGCCCCTCGGGAGGGGTCCGGGGGCCTCCGATAGGCCCTCGGGGAGAAGTCTGAGGGGCCTCCGATAGCCCCTCGGGAGGGGTCCGGGGGCCTCCGATAGGCCCTCGGGGAGAAGTCTGAGGGGCCTCCGATAGCCCCTGGGGAGGGGTCCGGGGGCCTCCGTTAGCCCCTGGGGAGGGGTCCGGGGGCCTCCGATAGCCCCTCGGGAGGGGTCTGAGGGGCCTCCGATAGCCCCTGGGGAGGGGTCCGGGGGCCTCCGATAGCCCCTCGGGAGGGGTCCGGGGGCCTCCGATAGCCCCTCGGGAGGGGTCCGGGGGCCTCCGATAGCCCCTCGGGAGGGGTCCGGGGGCCTCCGATAGCCCCTCGGGAGGGGTCCGGGGGCCTCCGATAGCCCCTCGGGAGGGGTCTGAGGGGCCTCCGATAGCCCCTCGGGAGGGGTCCGGGGGCCTCCGATAGCCCCTCGGGAGGGGTCCGGGGGCCTCCGATAGCCCCTCGGGAGGGGTCCGGGGGCCTCCGATAGCCCCTCGGGAGGGGTCTGAGGGGCCTCCGATAGCCCCTCGGGAGGGGTCCGGGGGCCTCCGATAGCCCCTCGGGAGGGGTCCGGGGGCCTCCGATAGCCCCTCGGGAGGGGTCTGAGGGGCCTCCGATAGCCCCTGGGGAGGGGTCCGGGGGCCTCCGTTAGCCCCTGGGGAGGGGTCCGGGGGCCTCCGATAGCCCCTCGGGAGGGGTCTGAGGGGCCTCCGATAGCCCCTGGGGAGGGGTCCGGGGGCCTCCGATAGCCCCTGGGGAGGGGTCCGGGGGCCTCCGATAGCCCCTGGGGAGGGGTCCGGGGGCCTCCGATAGCCCCTCGGGAGGGGTCCGGGGGCCTCCGATAGCCCCTGGGGAGGGGTCCGGGGGCCTCCGATAGCCCCTGGGGAGGGGTCCGGGGGCCTCCGATAGCCCCTCGGGAGGGGTCCGGGGGCCTCCGATAGCCCCTGGGGAGGGGTCCGGGGGCCTCCGATAGCCCCTCGGGAGGGGTCTGAGGGGCCTCCGATAGCCCCTGGGGAGGGGTCCGGGGGCCTCCGATAGCCCTCGGGAGGGGTCCGGGGGGCCTCCGATAGCCCCTGGGGAGGGGTCCGGGGGCCTCCGATAGCCCTGGGGAGGGGTCCGGGGGCCTCCGATAGCCCCTGGGGAGGGGTCCGGGGGCCTCCGATAGCCCCTGGGGAGGGGTCCGGGGGCCTCCGATAGCCCCTGGGGAGGGGTCCGGGGGCCTCCGATAGCCCCTGGGGAGGGGTCCGGGGGCCTCCGATAGCCCCTGGGGAGGGGTCCGGGGGCCTCCGATAGCCCCTGGGGAGGGGTCCGGGGGCCCCTGAGCTGCCGCCTCGCGCGCACCTGACCCGCCCTCGCTCTGGTCGCTCGTCCTCCACGGCAGTGCTGTCCTTGCCGCCTTGAGGTTCTTGGGAGATCCTCGCTTTAGCCCCTCTACGCAGACATGTCTGTAAATCTCGAAGCTGACAGTGGGCGCTGCAGGGCCTTGGCATCACTGAGCACCCGCGGAACCGGCGGGAAGGGGGTGACTGCTCCCACGAGCTGGCTGGGCGTCCGGCCCAGGTTTCTTGGGTCCCTTGCAAGGACCCGCAGGGCCTCCTGTGGACCCTGGATATTTCTCTTATCTTCACACGGCTCCATATGTTGCAGAAAGATTGCAGACTCCCAAACCTGTGGCCACTCCATCCACACTGGATACGGAGACTTCTGACCACGTTCAAGGTGGCTTGTGTTTGATTAAACGATCCTAAGGAGTCTGTTCCGGTGGGTGCTCATCGAGTTCCAACGCCGCATCAACCAGGAGCCGCCAGAGGAGGGTCTTGGAGGGCTCCGCTTGTTTTGCCTAAATACCTAACGTGTTATTAGATACCTACAGCAGGAGTTCCCGTGTCCTCGGTGTGATGCATCTGATGAGCTCAACAGCCGTACTAAGGGGCTTTGTTGTTAGGTTTGAGGAAGACAAGGCTTGACATAGAGCGTAAGGCATGTTCTTTAAGCCATCCAGTCGGACTCCTGGCAGAAGCCATTCATTGGCTCGAATTTGTCTTGACCAACTACATTTTCCATGTTCATCCTTCCTTTGAACATTGAATTGGTGATTTACTGCTAGGAATCTCCATTCCATCAGACACGTAGGACTAACCTTGAAAGGGCAGATGAACTGCAGTCAAATAAAAGTTTTCTTGTTGAGAACAGTGCCCAGAAAATTTTTGCAAACACTTGATTGGATGTCTTACCAGAGAACATTATTCTAATATCATACATCCGCTTCTTTTAGGAAATGATTTAATCATCTTTTTGGCAGACCAGAATGCACCCTACTTTAAACCCAAAGTAAAGGTTTCCTTAAAGTAAGTACAAATGTATTTGTTTCTGTAAAAATCATTAGTGTAATAAGGGTTATGCAGTAACTAGTTAGATTGTCTGAATTCAATGTACCCAACTGTGGCGTTACACAGAACCACTAATTATGAGGCATGAGTAGGAAGTAATTTCTTTGGAAAAATATCATGTACCAAAGTTCACAAATAATTTACTTTAAAAATAAATAAAATTTAGTGGATCCAGGTCTGTTCCTGCAATCACTCATCATTGCCTTGCAGTCTAATATGCTGTCCCTCATCCTGAGTGTACTCTTGGGAGCAGCTCTTTCACAGGCTTAGCAGGTCAGCTGCGTTTTGTGAGATGGCAGATGGGGGAGGGGAGTCCTTTGTACTGGGAAAAAGATCAGTGACCGCTGTTCTCATTTTTTCTTTGTTTATTGACTGGTTGGTGGTGAGTTTTTAAGCTTGATTTTGAAGGAATTCAAATCAAGGTGAATTTTAAATGTTCAAATAATAGCTCTTATTTTTCTTTTGTACGACTAGCGTTGTGTAAAACACAGTGACTGCCATCAGCCATGAGCCAGCATACTTTGGAAACTACTAGAAGCAAGGATTGATTGCTGTCTGGTTCAGGGAGGAAGTGATGAATCAGTGCAGGCAATGCCAAAGGGCAGCTTCTACAAAGCTGTGGGGCTTGAGCTTGCCCTTAAGTAAAACTTAGGCGAGGGCTTTCAAGATGGGACACAGCTTTACCAAGAGATGGCTGTAAAAACAGCAGGTTGTGGGTTTGATCCCCAGTCAGGGTGCATACGGGACACAACCAATAGATGTATCTCTCTCACATCAATGTTTCTCTCTCTCTCTCCCCCTCCCTCCCTTCCATTCTCAAAAAAAACACAAAACAATGAAAAAAAAAATCCTTGGTGAGGATTAACAATAAAATAAATCCAAAATTAAGTTTTTTATAAATGATGTATCTTAACTAATAAAATGACAAGGATACTCTGCTGTTTTAACAATTGGTTATGAGCCTCCATTTGTTATAAACACCTTCTACATATCTTGGTATCCTTGACGAAAAAAGCTAAGTGAAAGCACTATGTTAGCCAGTTCTTGAACCTAAAGCAAGTTTTTCTTGATGTATTTCACATTGGTCTTGTTTCTTAGCAACCCCGCATTCATCCTGAATTCTTCTGTAGACGAAAGGTCCTGCATACATAAAGGATGATAAGACATTGAGAAGAGAATGAAATTAATCAGTTCTGTGAAATTTCAACTTTTGCATTGAAAGTTTTTGTATGGTACAAATATAGAAGTGTCCCTTTCTATCATTAACTCGACTAGATATTGTAGATGCTTTTTTCTCGTAGGAATCACAGTGCACTGATCACAAGTGTAGTGCCAGGGGATTACGATGGAGACTCACAGATGGATGTCCTGCTGACATATCTTCCCAAAAATCATGTCAACGGTGAATTAGGAGCTGTCATCTTCTGGGGACAAAATCAAACATTAGGTGAATTTGTCTTTGGAGTTTTTACTATGTATTATTGGATATGAAAGGAAAAATATGCCTGGTATTTTTATGTAACAAAAATTTTGTTCTGAAGTCAGTTTTTTTAAAATGCAGTTTTTGCCTGGCCAGTGTGGCTCAGCAGTTGAGTGTCAACCCATGAACCAGGAGATCACGGTTTGACTCCTGGTCAGGGCACGTGCCTGGGTTTCCAGCTCAGTAGGGGGCGTGCAGGAGACAGCCGATCAGTGACTCTCATCATTGATGTTTCTCTCTCTCCCTCAACCTTCCTCTCTCTGAAATCAATGTTTTTAAAAGCATATATATATATATATATATATATATATATATTTTTTTTTTTTTTTTTTTTTTAATGTAGTTCTTGAGTGTCAGTAATTGTGAAAAACTTTTTTTTAGAAGTCCATTTTCTGATTTTTCATTTTCAACTCAGACTTAGTCTGAGGTCAGTTCTAGAAAACAAAATTCAGTCTGGCTAGCTTAAGGAAGAGAGAAATTTATTAAAGGGTTTTGGTGGCTGAAGAACATACTCTAGATTGAAATTTCTGGAACAATCCCCAAAGCCTTCTAGGAAGCTACTGCCTCTTCACCATCAGAAGAGGTGCACAACACCTACCAGAATGCCATTGTGCCCATTGTGATTCTCCCCAGCAAACTGGGTGCCCTGCACCTGCCTCTTGAGACTCGTAGTTGACTGATCAGACTCTGAGAAGACATGGCAGGACCACAGCTTCACCACACTCCTGCCTTCCTAAACTCACAGTGTATCTGATGGCAAGGCTTATGTTTAATTGAGAGTCTCAGGTGCAAGGATAGCTGAGAAATGCTGTTCAGGAAAGCACAGCAAGGTGGAGAAGAGTTGAGAGTCGTGTACCACATCCACTCACAACCTTCAAGTCAGACCTGAAAGCCAATTAATTCTACCTAAACAGACAACTTTGATCATGGAGGGGATACAGTTGTGTTTTCTATAACATTTGGGAATCTTAACACTTCAGATTCATTCAGTCAGTAAGGATCTAAAGAAAGTTTGCATGTGTTGTCTCCTCTGCCAGGAAACCTTAGTTGCCAACTGTTCTAGGACTAAATTGTATGTAAAGAAGACTCACCTCAGAGGTTTTAGAGTGAAGCCTCGAATGGAAGTTATTCTAATGCTTGTAGTTACTGCAGAGGGAACTCCCCGATGTTTTGCCTTTACAAACTTGATGTCCATTTGAGTTAGATTGTTAGTGTCTCATTAATGGTAATAGTTGGAATTAATTAGAGATGAATCCTGAAAAGAATGAAAAAATATTTTTCCCTAAGGGTAGATATCAAAAGTAATACAAAATGCCTATAATTTATGTATTTGCTTTCTTTACAGATCCTAATAATATGACTATGCTCAATAGGACTTTTCAAGATGAACCTCTAATTATGGAGTAAGTATATGCTTACTTCCCTTTGAGTTAAACTTACAAACAAAATAAAAATTTTCACATAAAAAACTACTTTGCTAAGTAGTATTGACACTAAATCCATTCTCCCTTTAAAGCTGGTAGGGCCCAGGCTCTTGGTTATATGATACTTATTTGCCATGATGGAGGAAAGAAAAGTGGAATTTAGTATTTTGGAAAGTAAAAGAGATTTGTGTTCATTTCTGTTTCAGTAGCTTTGAATGTGTCTGTCACAGATCTGTGTTGATTCCAGCCATGTCATTCATCAGAGAATTAAGAAAACTGTCTTTGGGTAAAACTGTTAGTGCTTAATGGATGGATACCAAGGGTACACGGTTTCCTCCAGTGATTTACATGACTTCTATATGAAGGAGAAACTTGTCCTTTTTTATAGCTCTTCCTAGTGTTATCACTTATTTCCTCAACATAGACTCATACCAGGATAAAGGTAGTACAAACTTCAGGATTTTCTGTAATGAGGTAAAGATCATGGGGGACTAAAGCAGTGTATGACCACAGTCTTATCCTACAGAGTTATTAAAACCACGGTGACAATACCAGTAGGTCAGTGGCCGTTAGAAGTCTACAAATTCATGGATTGATCTTCTTAAAGGCAGTTAAAGCTAGGTTTCTTTCATTGTGCACATGTTTTATGGTTATTCAAATATGCAGTGGCCACTTTGAACTTTTATACCAGCCAGAGATTGCTTTTGTGGGTTATTTCTCCTAAGTCCATCTAACTAAACAAGTTGGATCATGATTCTGAAGTAAGTGATGTCTCCTTATCTCAGGGATGGGCTAGATTATGCAGAGGTTACAGACAACCCCAGTTTTAGAATGAAGGTTTATTTCCTGCTCACACTGCACGTCCCTGTGGGTCAGTGAAGGGCTCTGCTCTGCCCTCACTCAGGGAGTCAGGCTGCCAGAGGCCTGGTCGTCTGTGCAGCTGGACTATCTGAAACACGCGCTCTTCTAGTTGCCACGGCAAGAGGGCTGGAGGGTCCAGTTACAAAAATTAGACACTTTGCCTGGAGGTGACACATCACTTCTGCCGTTTCATTAACTGCGACAGATGCTGTGAGCATTGTAATGTCTACCACACCTCCTGAGGGTCATTTTCCTTCTAAAGTTAGTAAAATAGCTGTTTCATGTTTTCTTTTTAGCTTCAATGGTGATTTAATTCCTGATGTGTTTGGTGTCACACATGAACCCAGCCAGCCACAGATACTATTAGGAGGGTGAGTAAATGATATGATTATAACCATGTAATTAATTGTATGCCTATGTGAACTGATTGCTTTAGCCATTGGGAAAACCCCAGCTCATTGGAAATCCTTCTTCTTAAAGATTTTTAAAAGGGCACTTCGTCTCTATGAGCTTCCCTAGTTGGGACTGGATCTGCAAGTGCAGTCCATGGAGAGCCAGCTTAACCTCTCTGTCCTCCCAGAAGTCAGACACAGGCTCCCCAGGCCTCTGTCGAGATACTGGTCCATTGGATGGTTTTGAATAGGGCCCTGATTCTCCACCTTAGTCATGTTTGCTCCCAGCCCCAGTGATAAGCTTTGTGCCTTTTTCTTTTATTTGTTCAGTGAGCAATCAATAATTGCCTCTAAGTGTAAACTTCCTTCTCTAACTCTGGAAGCTTTTCCGTGTGCACTTTATCCGTGACCACTAGGTGTGCGCAGACTCTTACTCCCCAAGCATGCTGTTCTCAGCAGAAACCCCTGGAAAAACCACCTGGAACCTCGCAGTTCTACGATCTTCATTACTGTTCCTCTAGGCTTAAAACAGAGTTGTCCTAACACAAGGATTCATGACAACAAGATACTTTTCATTAGATACCTTCAATTTGGTTATTTTTTTTTTTTTTTTTTTTTTTTATTTTAGGACACAAAGTTTTCTTTAATTATTTTTTGGGGGGAAGGGATACCACACTTCTACCCAATTAAGAGAAACATTTTTATCAGTACAGAGGTCTTTTTTTTTTTTTTTTTAACACTTATCGTGCCATGAATTCATAGAGAATGGGTTACAGCAGCTCAGGCTCCTTTCCATTGGTTCTCACAAAGTGTGCTTCCCTGGGTGGAGCAGGCTGACACTTCAGTTGAACCCAGGTACCTTTCTCTTTGGCTTCCTTCTTTTTCTGATCATTTTCCTTCACACATTTCAGGAAGCTATCTCGGCTCTTAGAGTGCTTAATATGCTCTATACGTACATTAATTCTCTTGGCAAGAATCTTGCCCTTGTTTGCTCACAACAATGCCCACTGCATGCTGGGTGACATTGTAGACTTCCAGTTTTGCCATGGGAACATTTGTGGGGCATTCCTTTTTGAACAGTGCCCATTCCCTTGATGTCTGCAATATCACCTTTCTTGTAGATGCACATGTGTGTGGCCAAAGGAACAACTCCATGTTTTCTAAAAGGTCTAGAGAAGATATAGTGGTTGCCTCTCCTCTTTCCCTTTGTGTTGGTCATTTTGGCTAATTACCGGCAGATGGCTGTTCTGGCCGAAAGGCTGATTAATTTCTTTTGTATCTGATAAAGCAAAATTTTAGTTCAAGAGTACAGAACACATGTATTTAGTCTTTTGACTTTCCAGCAAGTAGACACGTATCTTTACCAATCCATCTTCCCCAGGTACTTGGAAATCTAATAAGTTTCCTTCTGTGCTTTAGAAAAGTAGTGTATTGTTATGATTAGTTTTTGAAGTGTGATTCACAGGCACACAGATGAGTCAGTTGTCAAAATTTAAGGTATGATGATGAAAAGCTGTCACATTTCCTATCACTTTTTTGAAGGTTTGCTATAAAGCATATGGGTGCTTTGATGCTATTCATAGTGACCTTTGAAAGATTTGTTGTGAATCCTGAATGAGAAGCCTGTTTTTCCCCCAAACTTTGAAAGACACCTGGGATAGAACCCTGTTTTAGACACCATTTGGAGGGAAGTCCTGCTTTGCCTTTGTGGCTGGAAGCCAATGGGGGATGGGGGTGGGAGACGCACAGGCCACTCCTGCCACTGCAAGGCCTTGGGTTGGGACTGCTCAGGAGCCCTCTCTAATATCTTTGTGGACTTTCTACTTAGCCTACAAGAAACCTACTCATAATACCATGTGATAATGTCATAGCTTATTTACTTGTTGTGAATGCTATATTAGATTTTTTTTCTCTGATGATTCTTGAAAAATTGTAGCTTTTAAAACTCATTCTGCCTAAGTACCTGTTCACTTTTGTTTTTATACATTGTACTGTGGTGTACTTCAGCATGCTGGAGCAGTACTCTGTTATTTTATTATATTTCTTATTTAAATTTCAGTTCAGATTAAACAGTAGTAGCTGACCATATTGTAAATAACAAGTTTGTTTCCAAGATTTGTCCTGATCCCAGTTTAAAGAGTGAAAAAACATACATTGATCAAAACAGAGTGAAGAACTCGGTAACACTCAGGAGGCTTGCAGGACTGGAGACTCTGCCTGCTGCTTCGGGCATGGCAAAATTGAAGGCAAAAGAGCCTGTGGGATGGGAAATAGCATGTCCATCTTTGGAGACAACACAGTTGGCTGTGTTTGTTACCAAAAGTAAAGACTGGCAAGGGCATATGCAAGCACAGATCCTTTAACAAATCACGTCCAGATCCTCAGGTTTCAGAGGTGCTCCTACCTACGCGAAAATTGATATGCTGAGAATGTGCCTGTTCTCACTAAAACCATCTTGTTCATGTGAGAATGCCATATTCCTTACCCATCCTACATCTTACTGATGATGCAGTTCCCAAGGAGTAAAAACCCACAGGGTACTGAGCACAGATATGTCAAACTAATAGAATTTCCAGTTTTTCTCTTTGTTAACACTTCTCTTAAGGTGAAGCTTGTCTGCAAAAGAGGTATTTAGTCCACACTGAGAGATTCTGACTTCACATATGCTGGAGTGGGTTGTGGGAGTGATGACAGTTTTTGTTCAATAACTTTGCCTCTTCCATCCCCTGACTATTGTAAAAAATCTGTTATTGTTGAGAGGCCCTGGGAGAACAAAGAGCATCCATAAGAAACACAAAATTCCACAAAGCAGACCTTGGAGCTGTCCTAGTACTCTCTCCCCAGGACACGCCATTGTCAGGGAGGAAGGTTCTGTTCATGCGAGTGTCATTTTAGATGATGATAATTGTTCTGAATGGGACTGGAATATTCTCTGGAACTACCAGACCCGTGGATAAAACTTTTGCTTAATTTCTTTGACAATTTCATATGCATTTTTCTATAATGTAGCTAAAACCTATTTTGTCAAATCATATCAAAAAAATTCCATTTAAAGCCAAGCACCTTATTATGTCTTATGAAGTATTTACTCTTCTCCTATTACTAGGAAATAAGTTTACATGCCAGCTCCTGAGCCAAAGAATGTCCTGCAGTATATCTCTTTCCCACATACTAAAGTCATAAGAAAATTTTGTCATATCTAAGGAAGTAAGAAAGAAATGGTATTATTTCTAATTTTTATACTCTATTTTATCTAATTATGTCAAAAGCCAGACACCAGGGTTCATTGTTCATGCGCGTTTACTGAAGGACCATGTCTTCTGCCACACTCCTTTACCGTGAACCGTCTTAACCGCGTTACATCGCGTTGCCAGACAGCCACCATGGGAAAATGTGGCCCAGAAACAGCGTGTCTGGAGCTCTACCACCTTGTTTTCATAACCTATTTTATAGAAATAGATAAAACCCTTCTATCAATTTCATTATTTTAATATTGACTGCTTTTTTATAGTGTAGTAATCTGTCCTACACTATATATCCTGTCCTTTTCTCAACCTTTTTTTAGAATATTCCTTGAGACACATATTAACACATTTATTTGAATTGAAGAAATGAGGTCAGACTCTTTCACACAGAAATAACTCTCATTTGGGTGATTTGACAGTGACGCCTGACTTTGCAGCCAACATTTTCTCTAAACTGAACCAGCACCTACGTCAGCAGCTCTACGTTTCTCTTTTTGCCTTTATTATGGAAAATTTTAAATATACACAGAGGTGGAGAGAATATAACGATGGATTTGTGTATAATGCACCAGTCACCTAGCTGTTGTTACCAACTCCTGAGCAGTCTTATTTCACTCACAACTTTTTCCTCATTTCTCACTTCTAGCCCACTCCCCAGACATTTTCATTCTTTGAATATTTCATTATATATCTCTAAAAAATAAGGATTTTAAATATATATAATCACAACATGTCATACCTAAAAAATTAAGAATAATTTCTTAATATCATGTTCCCAGGGAGATTTTAATAGAATGCAGGAACAAGATGTCTTAGCACTTATATCTGTAAAGGTGAAGGGTGGGGACAGACTCTATGCTGCATCCTGTCTCATTCTAGCAATACCACATGGACAAATAAACTAATACATTTATAAACGCATTTCCAATAAAATTTTACCTTTGGTTTAATAACTGATCAAACTATATAATGTGTGTTCTTAGCATTTGTGCACTAGTAGTTAAAATAACCTCAAAGAGATTTTTTTTAAACACTTGGATAAATAAACAAAACCACTTAAATACCTATTTTAATTTCCATACTAATGTGTAGACCTACATTTCTTTAGAGACGTATGATAGAGAGACACTAAAAAGACCAGATAGATATGGAAACATTTTACATCATGATGAAGTTCTATAAGAAAGTGGGATAGAGGGACAGCTTCAAGGCTAAAGGGAAAGGCATGCACTTGAAGAGGTGTGTGTGTATGGGTGGCGGTGTCCGGTAACAGCTCAGCATGGTAATGATACTCCCCTGGACGCATCTTTAAGAGTAATTGTTTTATTTTAAAATCTCAACAATTCTAATCGATTTGGAGATTACCTATTTTGTAGCTATTTTAAGCTGATGAAAGTATTTAGGTTACATTCTTAGAAATGAATTTAAAAGTGTTTAGGGGCATATAGATTTTCAAAATTCTTTCAGAGCCTGTCTGAGCAGAAATGTGTGAAGACCACTGAACTAAAGAACAAGGCATTGGGAAACCATATGGAATTTCCTCAAAAAATTAAAAATGGAAGTACTATTTGACCCAGTGATCCCACTTCTAGGAATATATCCTAAGAAGCCCAAGACACCAATCAGAAAGAATATATGCACCCCTATGTTCATAGCAGCACAGTTTACAATAGCTAAGATCTGGAAACAGCCCAAGTGCCCATCAGTAGATGAGTGGATAAAAAAGCTGTGGGACATTACACCATGGAATACTACGCAGCTGTAAAGAAGAAGGATCTTGTACCCTTTGGAACAGCATGGAGGGACCTGGAGAATATTGTGCTAAGCGAAATAGGCCAGTCAGAGAAAGACAAGTACCACATGATCTCACTTATATGTGGAATCTAATGAATGAAATAAACTGACCAACAAAATAGGACCAGAAGTGTAACTACGTGGAAGAGACAGACAGACAGATCTCAGAGGGGAGTGGGGTTGGGGGACTGGATGAAATTAACCAAAGAACATACGTGCATACATGGCCCACGGACATAGTCAGTAATGTGGTGAAGGCCTGGGGGGGGCAGCTAAGGCAGGAGAAAATGGAGGACATCTGTAATAGTGTTAACAATAAAAATAAAGTTTCTGTTAAGTTAAAAAAAAGAGAAAAAGAACAAGGCAGGTTGGAGAAGCCTGCTAGACCCATCATTACACTAGGCCCATGGTTAAGCTAGGCTCATCGCTACGCTAGGCCCATGGCTACGCTAGCCCATCACTAGGCTAGGCCCAGCGTTACGCTAGGCCCAGCGTTACACTAGGCCTGTCTCCTAGCCACAGCTTCACTATGACAATCAACATAGGCTGGTCATTGAAAAGTGGGTGGCTTAGCAGTCATTTCAAAGAGCAGGTGCCACGGGCAACCAAGAGCTACAGTTGACATTAATCACATTTAAATTGATTCTTTGATAAAGGCTGTTCTTTGAGATTAAGAGCGATGATGCCCACAAATTAGTATACCTTGACATAATTATGTTTCCCGTGGGGGGAAAAGCTAATAATTGGAATTTTCTAAGAGGTCAAGAAATGTCAGTGAATGCACTCAACATGGCCCAGAACGGCCCACTCTTTCATCTCTGCTGTTTCTTCCATTGTAATCAGAATAGTTTGTACTTGTGACCTTGGCCTTCAAATGGAGTTGAGCACGTATGAGAAGATTATAGTTTATATGAGCATAGTTGCTTGCAAAATATGGTGTCTGCTTCTCATTATTGAAAAACTGATGTGTACAAAGAGCAACATTAAAGGTAGAAGGAAAAATGAATTTTATTTTGAACTCTAAAATTTTAAACAATTTAATTCCAATAGACAACTGTAAATATATATTCAATTTTCAACCATCTTAAAATGCACACCTTTGGTACACATCAGAATGGTAAAGAAGCCCTGTGCATAAAGTATAAGAATCAGCTAACTGCCTTTAAGAGGTGTTCGTGTAAGATAGTAGAGTACAGGCAACAAGTATAAATATTTAAGTAATGTGATGAACTTCAGTATTGATTTGAAATGCTCAAGAAAGCAAAATTACAATTAACATTTTGTTAGGAGTTGGAAACTCAAGTGTCTGCAGGCCCCAGAAGGAAGTCACAGAGAGGGAAGCCATCGGGGTGATTGGGACTTAGCTGCCTGCAGGACTCGCCAGTAGGTTGCCAGACCTTCTGATGTTTCCAGAGAAGCTGAAAATCCAGATTTTTATGTGAAATCTGACTTTTTACTTGAGTTTTACCAATGAATTCAAAACTTTTAAAACAACAACACGTCAAATAAAACACATGCTTCTGCTGAATTTGGCCCATCATCTCTTTATGGCTTTGGCTTTATCACTGTTCTAGATTCTTCTTTTGAAATGCACATTTTTGTCAAATAGTTTTTAGGACAAATATCACCAGTTATTTGAGGTTTTTCCAAAATTTGAGTTATAACTTATTTTAAAGCAAACATGTAAAAAATTCTATAGGGAATGTGATCAATAACTGCACTAGTAGTAATCAAACATAGCCCCCTGATTAACCTCATTAAGCTGAACTTTGTGAAAGCCTGTGTTTAACTCACTGTTGGCCCTATAATTACAAACTTATTAACACCAGAAAGCTCTTTTGAAATGACTTTGGGTTAACTTGTCATAGAATCTCTCACCTGAGTCTGATTATTTTGTTAGCAATTAAAAATACATGAGTGCTTAGAATTTAAAGAACCGATGAATGCATGGCCTATCTTAAAAAGAAGTGAACCAGCCATTATTAAATTGAACTTAATTGAAATTATTTTAAGCATTTCTAATATCCTGTAGTCAGAAAGAACATAGCATGAATGCTTGGCATTGAATTTACCTTACAACAAATGCTAAATACAGTTCTCAATTCACTTTAATATTCATCATAACCTTATAAACAGTAAAATTAGGTTGTACAGATACTGCTTGGTTTTGTTTTTCCTACTGTGTTTAGGTTACGGATGAGGCCCACTATGTGCTAGAGTGTAGGAGGAGGTTACTTGGAAGAAGCTCTGTGTAGCACACAGACCCTTTGTGTAGAGGAAACTTGTCCTGACAAATGCTCGTTCTTTCCCAGATTCCACCTGCCAAGCACAAATTAGTGAATTGTTTCTCTCCACTTTGGAAACACATCAAAACTAAATTCACAAATCTTGTTTGCTACACAGTCAGTTGGATACTGTGTGGACAATTAAGTTGGACTTAATTAGCCTTAAGCTGCTCTTTGGAGATGACATGTCTCTACTTCCATAAGGGACTGGAACATAGTACCATGAAAAAAACAGAAAATTCTAACCAGAAGTAGACTAGGGGGTGCTACTTAGGACTCTGACTCAGTGCAGCCAGTGTCTCGTGGCCAGGTCCTGGTTAAGCGTTACAGATACAAATGTCTGTGAGTCAAGGTGTCTAGAGGAGCTTACTCTCAGAGACAGTTCCTCAGGTGACTTCGGCACAAACTGAAGTGCCATTGTTAGCAGAGAGAAGTGTTGCAGGAAAACAGTGAGAGAAGAGCAAAGGCCTTTTGGAGAAAGCTAATTGAGTGGGGCCTTGATAAGTGGGCATGCCTGCAGCTGAGGAGTTGGGGGTGATTTTATTTCAGCTTGCTCACCCTTTAGTTCTTTGGGGTATACACCTAAGTGGAAGTGCAGGGTCATGTGGCAACTCTTGGTTTAACTCCTGAGGAACTGCCGAGCTGTTTTCCCAGGTGCTGCACCATTTTTTATTCCCACCAGTGAGTAAGCGAGTTTGCACCCTCTCCAACACTTGTTATCTCCTAGCTTATGATTATTACCACCCTAGTGGTTTGAAGTAGTCTCATTGTGGTTTTGATGTACATTTCCTCAGTGACTAATGATGTTAAGCATCCTTTGTTGTGCTTTGTAGCCATTTGTATATCTTCTTAGGAGAAATGTCTAGTCCTTGGCTATCTTCAAATTAGGTTGGTTGTCTTTTGATGTTGAGCTGTAAAAGTTCTTTATGTAGTCTGGATACAGACCCTTGTGAGAGATAAGATTTACAAATATTTTTTCCCATTCTGCAGAGCTTTCTTTTCAGTTTCTTGATACTTTCTTATGATACACAAAAATTTTTAATTTTGATGAATCCAGTTCATCTATTTTTTCTTTTATTGCTTGTCATTTTGGTGTCATACCTAAGAATCCATTTCCAAATCTAAGGTCATCAAGATTTATCACTTTTCTTCTAAGAGTTTTATACCTTTAGTTCTTGGATCCATTTTGAGTTTTGTTATATGATATGAGGTAGTGTCTAAATCAGGGGTGGGGCCCTAGCAGGTTTGGCTCAGTGGTTAGAGCATCAGCCTGTGGACTGAAGGGCCCCGGGTCAGTTCGGCCAAGGGCATGTACGTCAGTTGCAGGCTCGATCCCTGGCCCTGGTTGGGGTTTGTGCAGGAGGCAGCCAATCGATGTGTCTCTCTCACATTGATGTTTCTCTCTCTCTCCCTTCTACTCTCTCTGAAAAGCAATGAAAAAAATATCCTCGGGTGAAGATTAAAAAAAAAAAATCGTATGGGGAACCTTTTTTCTGCCAAGGGCCATTTGGAGATAACATCATTCGCAGGCCATACAAAGTTATCAACTTAAAAATTAGTTACGAATAAAGCCCCTAGGTTTACTGAATTTTGAGTCCTGCCTGAAGTTGCCTTGGCAGGGCCAGACCAAATGGTTCCCCACCCCTCGTCTAAATTCATTCTTCTGCATGGCTCAAATTTTTGGAATTAATATTCATAGAAGAAAACCATTCTCTACAGTATAGAAAAAAACAATCATTTTTTTCTTGTACTTAAAAAAAGATATATAAATATAAAAGCTAAAACTGTAAAACTCTTAGAAGAAAGCATAGCAGTAAGTCTTCATGACCTGGGATTTGGAAATGAATTCTCATGTATGACACCAAAAGAACAAGCACAAAAAGAAAGAACAGGCACTGGGAAGTCATACACTGGGGTAAAGATCTAGTACTCAGTCTATAAAGAACTCTGACAACTCAGAAATAAAGCAGTTGATAACCCAATTTAGAAACAGGCAAAGAATTTGAGTAGACATTTCTCCAAAGAAGATATATAAATGGCCAATAAGCACATGAAAACATGTTCAACATCATTAGCCATTAGGAAAATACAAAGCAAAACCATGAGATTCTGACCTACCCTCTAAGATATAATAAAAGAAATAGGCAGAAATAAGTATTGACAAAGAAATGGAGATATTGGAACCCTCCTACATTGCTAGTGAGAATGTGAGGTGGTGAAGCCACTTTGGAAAACAGATTGACAGTTGCTCAGAAAATTGAACATGCCGCTACCGCGTGACCCAGCAATCCTACTCCTAGGTGTACACCCAAAGGAATTATGTCCACCTAAATACTTGTGCCTGAATATTTATAGCAGATTTATTTGTAATAGCCAAGAATGGAAACAAGCCAAATGTTGATCAGCAGATGAATGGATAAACAAAAAGTATACAATGGAACCTTACGCAACAATGAAAGGGACTGAAGCACTGATACACTGTAGCAAGGGTGAACCAAAAACATTATGCTAAGTGATGTGATTCTAAGTGATATGATCCCATTGATATAAAATGCCCAGAGAAGGGAAATCCATAGTGACAGAAAGCAGATTAGTGGTTTCCAGGGGTTGGAGGGAAGGGAAAAGGAAAATGGGGTGTGACTGATGGATACAGGGTTTCTTTTTGAAATGAGGATGATGTTTTGGAATTAGATAGTGTAATGGTTGCATACTGTGAACATAACTAAAAACCACTAAATTGTGCATTCTAAAAGAGTGACTTTTAGGGTATGCGAAAGCTCAATAAAAATAAAATTTTAAAATATCTGCATGCACAGATTTTTTTATGTTTTAAAACAATGTTCATTTGATGTTTGCCTTAAGAAAATCTTTTTTTCCCCCAGGAATTTATCATGGCACCCTGCATTGACCACCAAAAGTAAAATGCGAATTCCGCATTCTCACGCATTTATTGATCTGACTGAAGATTTCACAGCAGGTGAGCTGCACGTAAATGTAAACCATTTTTTTGAATGGCCAAAGCATTCTGAGACTTTCTTTACTATGTTCTAGTAAATATTTTCTTTTGAATTGAATGTTAAAACTAAAATGTTTTAAGATTATGCAGAAGTCAATGATACTGTATACATAGAAAAATATGGGATATATGTCTTTAGTTACTGTTTTTGTTGTTTGTGGACCACATCAAAATTTGAATTTGCCACTTAACAAGAATTCATGGTAATTTAGACAGATGTTTCTTTCCCTTTCCACTTAAAAATTATTGACTAATAAATACTATAAATTTAATAATAGTAAAAATATTTAGCCTATGTATTAAAAAATTTCAAAGGCTTTTAAAACATTTTATTATGGAAAATTTTAAACAAAAGTAGACAAAGTAGAATGGTATACGCATTTAGTCATCACTTGGCTTCAACAATTGTCAGTATATGGCCGATCTATTCAACCACCCACAAGTCCCTCCTGCCCCAGATCATTTCAAGAAAATCCCAACCATCCTATCATTTCATTTGTAAACTTTCAATCTGTATCTGTAAATGATAAGGACTTTTTATCAACCACAAAATCATTTTTAAACCTAAAAAATTCAACAGTAATTTCTTAATATCATCAAATATTTATATACTACTCACAATGCCCCAATTATCTCCTAAATGTTTTATCAAATCAGAAGCTAAACAAGCTGCATCCACTCAGAGGAAAAGTATTATCTGTGTTGTAGAACTTCATAGACTGACTTTTTGCTGATCTGCCACCATGGTGCTAACAGGTGACCCTGTCCCCTACTTTCCTCTAAAGCAGCAATTAGTTGGGAGCCATGATCAGACCAGACTCCATTGGTGTGGCTGTTGTTTCAGCTCACGAGGAGACACATGCCTGAGGCTCTTGCTCTGTCGTGCTGTGAAGGTAGATCAGTAGCCCGTTTTCCTGAGGCACTGTTCAGTATAACAGCCCTCCTCGTGGTCTCAGCATCTACTGAGGGCCATTGTCAGGTCCATTATGTCCACAGGAGTTACAGAATGTGGCAACATAAACCTGTCCCTCCTCTGCATGGACAGTTAGCTGAATCTTCTATTAATAAAAGGAACTTCCATCATTATCTCTGTAGTCACCTAGTGCAGTTGAGACAGGCAGGTTAAATGCTTGATTCCCCCCATCCATCTATCCATTTTTTTCCAGTTTTAAAAAATGTGGTAAAGTACACCTCACATAAAATTTACCCTCGTAACTATTTTTAGCTGTACAGTTCAGTCGTAGTAAATACATTCATAACACTGACCTGTCATCTAACTTTTTTCATCTCGTAAAACAAACTCCACCTGTTTCCTCTGGCAACCACTGTTCTGCCTTCCATCTCTGGTGTTTGCTACTCTGAGCACTTCAGAAAGGTGAAATCATATGGTATTTATTATGTTGTGACTGGCTTATTTCACTTAGCATAATGCCCTCCAGGCCCATCCATGTTGGCAGATTTCCTCTGAAAATACTCCATTTTATATACTACTCCACTTAAGTTATTTCCATGTCTTGGGTGTTGTGAATGATGCTGCAGTGAACATGGGGGTGCCGGTGTCTCTTCAACATAATGTTTCTTTTCCTTCAGATGTAATCCCAGAGTGGGATTGCTGGATCATATGGCAGCTCTATTTTAGGTTTCAAGGAGCCTCCATAGTGCTTTTTTCCTAGTGGCTGCACCAGCGGTGCACAAGGCTTCCCTGATCAGCGCACCCTCACCAGCGCTTGGTATCTCATGTCCTCTTGATGCAGGCCTTCTGACAGGCATGAGGATGGTATCTCATTGTGGTTTTGATTTGCATTTCAACATCACCTGACAATTTCTTTAATATCACAAATACTTTTCACTCACTCATTAATTTCAGTAAACACAACAAAGAAAGGTTCAGCCTCAGGGCTTGGGTCAAGTAGCTGTTTTCTCTGCCTAGAATGTTCCTCATCCAGGTACCTGTGTCACCTCCTTCAAGTTATTTCTCCAAATACACTTCACCTCCTTCATGTCTTCACTCAAATGCCGCCTGACTTCTTGTCGAGGCCTGCTGTGTGTTCAAAAGTACAGCTCTCGAGCACTGCGCTTTGCCCTTGCTCTGCTTCTGTTTTTCTCCAAAGCCCTCTCACTCTGTTTAGCAAGTACAGCATTTGCTAAATGAAGATACACTTATTTCATTGTGTCTCCTCAATCTATAGCATAGACTCCGGCAGGCAGGGCTTTTTGTTTGCGTTTGTCATTCATTTCTCCAGTGTCTGGGACAGTGTCTGGCACCCAGTCGGAACCTGATGGGCATCTGTTGAACACACAGTCCAAATCTGGACAGCAGAACAGACCCTGAAGACAGCTGGTGCATCACAGAGTGCCCAGCCTGTCCCCGATTGGTAGGCCTCTTTCAGCCAAAGACTCAATGGCCAACAAAGGAAGCTCTTGTTGCAAATGGTGTTTGTTTGCACAAGTTCAGACTTATATTTTTAATGGGTTTTCTTTTAAAATTCCACAAGGACTATCTCAGGATTATAAAAGCTTAGGAACTTTACCTGTGGGTTTTTTATCTAAGCAGATGTAGAAAAATAATGGAGACTTTTTTTTCAAGAATTCTGTCCATTCTTCTAAAAAATACAAATTAAACCATTTCAACCCATAAGATATCTTAAGGTTATCTTATAAATCCCTTCTAAATGCATTCAGCTTGAACTGATTCAAATCCTGTTGTAAATAATAGGTGATCTTTATCGGCAAAGATGAAGAGACCTGTTTACTAAACTGCAGTTGTGTCTCTGATGTTATCCTCTGTTCTCTGATAAGAACAGGGCACCCGGGACAGAGTAATAGGAAATGCTTCTTGTGAGCATCCTACAACTTCTCTCATACTTACACACATTTATTCCTAAACACGTCTTTCAGAAACTGCAGATACCATCTGTTGTAGTAGCATCACCTTTGCTTGTTTCGTAACTATTAGTACCTGGGCTTAACCCAGGGATGTCCACCCTTCCTCACCCTCTCCACCAAAAAGTCTATCAAAGTATTGCATCTGATCATCGCTGTGCCTTCTGATATGAAAAGCACACATTTGCAGCCCACATGACCCACTGGCAGAGCCTGCCCAATTCTCACCAGTGGTCACGAGGCATGCTATTGCTTGTGGCCTCAACCCAAACATGAGGAAAAGATAACTCGCTTCCCAGCCAGATAAAAACACAGTTACCAAAAGAGGTAAAACAAAATCTTTACTTGTTTATGCACCATGAGCCCAACTGCACGTATTAAAAGTGTACTTGATAAACATGCTGCTTGAGATGGAGGGAGAGCTTATTAGAGCTGGTAACAGGATGGGAAGTTCTCACCTTTGCCTGATGGAAACTTCTGTCTGCTAAGGTACATCTCTTAAAGTGTTTTTTCAAAGAGAAGGAGAATAAAATGTAGCTCTCTGTGAAAATTCACTTAATGGTATTGCTTCATTTACCCTTTATCTCATTTTCACTGAATGCATTATCTATTAATAGATGATACCAATTAATTTCCTTGCACCGTGGTAGCATTTCTTATATGCTGTGCAGTCTGTCAAAGGGGCTCTAGCCCTCAAAACCTGATCTGGGAAGAGGGGATACTTACCCGAGCTGATAGAAAGGACCAGGAGAGACGCCTGTCTCTTCCTGAGGCGGGAGGTTCTTCCCATTGTGGGTCTTATCTGGCCTGACCCGGACACGTGGTGTGGAGGGCTGGTTCCCCTCTCTGACTCATGTTTACTGACACAGTCTGGTAAATGGGCTTTCCCTGGGTGGAGAAAGGGCACCATTGAAACCATATGAGCTCTCTGGTGTCACTAGAGCTGCATTGGGTACACTGGAAAAGGAACTAGTGACACTGTCCACATTAGCATTCTGAGCAGAATGCCTGCCAGTGGATGAAACTCTCTGGCTGTCAGGAAGGAGCTGATTTATTGGGGGTGTGATTGCCTTGGTGACCTTGCTTGGTGTCTGATTTATTTTCAGGGATAGGAACAGAGAAGGCAACCTGAATCAAGTTAATATTTTCTTCTTAGAAACAGGTTGCCTTGGTTATATTCAGGCTTTTACAAATTACCGGCACTGTAGGGAGTCACTGAGAACTGAAGTGAGCCAAACGAACTTCAGGGGCAGGAGCGGGAGCTTCACCGTCTCCTTCCTGGGGAGTTGTTCCCGGGTGGGAGACGCCTGGTGGCCCACGTCTGAGCCCTCCTGCATATCCCCAAATCCCCAAATTGAGCAGTCGTCTTTCAGGAGGTATTGAGTTGCATATATTAACTCAGACCTTTTTTCTTTTCCTGCCTCACGCTTCCTGCCATTTCTTTGTTCCTCAGCACCTCTAAATAGACACTAGGAATGAAGAGAAGGAAATTAAGGTGTTCTGCAGTTTCCTCTGTTTTAGTAGCAGGGAGGCGGGCGAGCTGCGAGCCGCCCGTAGCTCGGTCTCAGGGCGGGCCGCCCACTTTGTGCGCCTGCTCGGCAGGAGCTCTCAGCCAGGGCCTCACTGCTGTAAGGGGAGGCGTCCATGAGCCTTAGAGAGTCATGCTTCAGAGTGCTCGTAAAGGCTCCAAACTCAAAGTGGCGTATGACTTCTTTGCTCAGGGACCTTCGGGGCTCCCCTGTATCCTCTGGATGGGATGCTGTTCCTTCCCCTGCACAGGTAGTGACTGTGGCCCCCACTCCAGCTTCGCAGCCCGAGTTCCCGCTGGCGCTGGACTAGCCCTGCTTCCTCCCATGCCGCTGCCTCTGCTGTCTCTCTGCCCCGGCGCCCTCAGCCATGCCGTGGTGACATTTTGAGCTGGGTACTTTTTTGTTGTGGGGAGCTGTCCTGCTTTATGCGCCCTCCCCTCCATTCTCCACTTCTCTCCCTGTCCGTGGGGCATCCTTGCAGTCTCTTAACCTCTCTGATTCTCTCACACTCAGACACTGGGATCCTCGGGTACCCAGCCACCTGAAGAAAAGGACATTGTAGTCATTGAGCTAGGAGGCTTTCCCTGACTCAGGCTCAGTCTGCAGTCAGGCCCTCTCTTACTCTATCTCACGGTGACCGAACTTTGTGTTCACTCTGTCGCCGTTTGAAATTGAAGTCGCCCCTCTCATCCTGGGACATGTCAGGTGCTCTGTCTCACTCGCCTCCCCTCTTATCGTCTCCTCTCCCCTTCTTCCTCCCTCCCACATGCTACCCTTGGAGAAGGAAGCAGCGCACATTTCAACAGCCACTAGCTGCATTGTCCCATGCCAGCCTTTCGCAGAGATTTGCGCTGAGTAGCTTCAGAGGCAAATGGAGACCTCCCTCCTTGCCCACCCTCCGTATGCTTAAGAAATGGAAAGGGGCACTTGAGTGTAGTCTGTTACTATTGCGTACACTGAAGTAAGGAAATAGTCTTTGGTCATCAGACATGTAAAACATTAGGCAGACCTTGAGCAAGAGGCTGGTGCAACGTTTAGCAGCAGGTTATGTTACGAGGTTTGACATTTCTACACACCTGCCTGCTGAATTTAGATGCGCTTTAACCTGATATCCAGGGTTGCATACTGCTGACCACAAACACACGGTCCCAATACTGTGTTTTCTGGAAGGAAGTTTTCAAAACTCAACATTTTTTACAGCATTTTGAAATTGAATATTTTTATTATTAATAGAACTCTAGAAGAGAAATTTTATTTTAAAACAGCATTTGGTTCCCTTAGATACTCGGTTCTTACTGACTTTATAATGATAAAAATAGAATGTTTTATGTCTATTATATAGTGTTTTCCATGTACTAATAATATACTCCTAACAGTGATTGTTAATCTCCTAAAAATTTCTTTCAACCTTTATCAGTAATTGACCGCATTGTGCTGACATTTTAACTGTTACTGGTTGTTAATGGGTTTGGATTGTAGTGTAGACTTTAAATGAAGCTGTTTGCCTAGGCTCTTCCCCTGAATCAGAATGTGACCTGCTGTGTCTTTTTCAAGATCGTTTTGGTTATTTGGGGGTTCTTGAAATTCCAAATGACTTAAGTAAAATATGTTAAATTTACAGAGCATCCATAGAACTTTCCTTTCTGGCTTAACCAGCCATCCCCTTCTTTGTTTTGCTACAGTGTCTTAGCTAGGTTTTGAGTCTTAAAAGATGATGTTTGACTCTTATGTAAGGCCCTTTGACATTAAAAAGAAAGGTTACTCTCTTCTCGTTGCTGCGAACACACTTCACCTGCCTGTAAATAGCATTCTACTGTTACAGGTTACGTCCTGCTGTCCAAGGCAGAGGGGACAGTTACAGGGAGGTTAATTAGAGGTTTTTAGTCACTCTAAGGTTTGCTATTTATGTTACAACTATAAGTGTCTTAAATTACTCTGCATAGCTATTTGCAGGAAGCTTTAACGCGTTCCATGTACACTGAATTCTCGTGTTTAGTCACTATTGTGCTGGTTTCTGCTTCAACAGAAATGTGTATAATTTCACATGTGGAGTTTAGACACTGCTTTAATCAAATTCTGTAACCTTGAGGATATGCTTCGCAGAATTACCATTAACTCAGATTTTGTACAGTTTGGGTGGGTCTGGGAGCAAGTTTTTAATTGTCAAGGGAACTTAGAGTGTATATTACATTAATAAGTTTTACCTAATATTTGTTTTTGCTTCAACTTGAAGTTTCTTAATGATCCGATTATTTGGTTTTAACTTATTTCATATATAAAGAAGATTATATACAATCAAATGCCACCCGTTGGTCATATTAGCATTTCACTGATGTCAGTATCATAACTTCTAAAACTATGCAATTACCTATTAATCTCTGATCAACACAAATGTCACCTCCCAGTGAAGCCCCCACACTCACCCCAGCAGTGAGTGTCCCGTCAGACGTGTTCGAGCTCCAGCAGGGCCACTGCCACGTGGTATTGTTTCCACATCCTCCTGAAGGCAGGGAGCACACCTCGTGTATGTTTCTCCAGTACCTGAGTGCCAGGCGCATAGGAGGTGCTTAAAAGGTGCTGAATGAGTGGTGGATATGATATGAAAGAAAAATGTGAAAGATCTTTTATGCTAACCACATCCTTTTATAGGCAAGGAAATGAATCCCGGAGAGGTTAATACTTTGCTTTACTTTTCCCAGTTATTGAAATTTATTACACTTTAAGTATTTGATCACTAACTGCTCTGGATTCAGCAGAAATATCCCATTCCAGTATGTTCCAGAGTAATGTGTAGAAACCACATAGATGGATTACCTCATTAAGGCGATTATTGGTGGTAGATAGCTCCTCTCTGGTGCTCAGAAAGGAAACAGACCAGTTAAGAAGAGAAGACAGTGCACAAATCAAGAGTTTCTAGACTGGATGGGGCACAACTGCCTGATGTTAGAGGTTGCTTTTGAGTGACTGTGAGTTTTGGTCATTTTAAATAACTCATTTTGTATGTTTCACTGTCCTGCCCTTGGATCTACAAGAGGAATTAATTACCTGCTAAGCTCAGCTGACCCTGCGTATTACGTTTTGCAGTTAATTCTGAGGTAGCAGTTATCAGAGAGACTGACAGCTTCTGCTCATAAATTTCATGCCTTTCTCACCTTGATTGACTCATGCACGTAAATAAATTACTTGTGGTTGAATTTGTTTTCAGTGTCTAGCCACTATTCTTATAGCAACATTGAGGTTTCTCCTCTAATCCAACCCTCTGAGTAGGAGCCCATCGCATAGTGAAAATTCAGAATTCTGTTAAAAATGAAATAACTCAGGAGGCAGAAATACATAAGATACATTTGGTGGGAAAGAGCTTTCACAAGTGTAGATACACACACAGGATTCTCATTCAGACGAGGCAGGTACTCGGACACATCGTGCTGTTTTTACTGCCAAAGAACTGGTTTTGGGTAGCAATGCTTGTGTAAGCAGCTGTTGAAAAATTAGCAAGTGTGACATCTTTATAAATTAGTAAATTAGGCATAGGTGGACCTGATAAGAAAGGATCAGGATTTTGGAATTAAAGGGGACTAATGGAAATAGGTAACTGTATTGTATAAACCAAATGGATGCAGGTGGACTTGATTGCCCTAAAAAGAAAACATCAGACCAAATGTAGTTCTAGAATTTGTATTATTAAACCTTAATTCAAGGAAATTTGCTTTAATGAGAATTGGTGGAAAATCGGAACATCTTAGCAAAGATGAGCACCAGGCTCCTGCTCTCTAGCTCTCTCCATCATCAGGGATGATCACCCCTCATGAATCCTTTACCTTCTGGAACACAGGACTCTCCCAGGGGATGGAATTTTGAATTAATGTCTGTTAACCCACAGAAACATCACAAGATTGGAAATATTACAACGGCAGACTCCCCCAGATTCCTGAAGGCCCTGACCTCACAGGAGTCAACTAAGATGGACATATTCCCTAGACTTCAAAATACTGCTGAGTCTTTCAGTTCAACACAGTTGTAAAAAAATAAATCCCTAGGATAAAAATGTAGTAATTAAAATATACCCCTTCCTCGTTTGTTAATAATTCTCGTCAAATGAGAAGTATAACCCCTTGGCATCCCCCTCCAGGGCAGTAGGCAGGCTCCATCCTCATTTGCTGCCAGCAGCCTGTCTCTTGGAGTTTATTGTTTTCACCTAAGATTTTCCTATTCGCACATGATCTGAAATCAATTTATTTTTCTTACAACAAAAGTACTTCTGCTAATGATTTGACTGGTGCGGGAAGGCAGGGCAGGGATACGTTTCTTTTTTACTCAGCATAGGGGCTGTCAGTTTTGAACGACGTGTGTCTGTGCCCAAGTCTCTGTGTGTTCTGTACACTCTCTTAAGTGAGAGGTGGTCAGGGCTCTCTGCTGAGCCTCCTGAATCTCCATTCTGGGCCCAGTGTTTCAGGACAGGGGGTAGAGAGGGAGTGGGAGAGGGAGGGAGGGGGAGGGAGAGAGGGAGAGAAGAGAAATCTAAATAGAAGGCTATAGACTTGAAAACTGAAATTGTGAAGTGATGACTAGGAATTGAGACTTCTTCCTAAGAATAGTACCCTGTGACCAGGGACCCATTTAGACATTCCTCATATGACCCTACTAAACCTGTGCACCTGTGCAGGATTTTATAAAGGAAATGTAGAAAGCAGGGCTGGTTCTCTGCAAACCACTGTAACCAGAGCAATAATCTATCAGAGGTTTCACAGTGAGCCTGCAAACATGCTTGTCATTGTTTGCCCATACTGCTTAAAGTATTTTGAATTAGACCTTAATATTTTTAAGATCTTAATATTTTAAGTATGTAAATCCTATTTTCAAATTCTATTTTCATAACAACAGTTGGCTGTAGCTAATTAGTCACTGTCCTCTCGGGTCAATGATGGGCTTTTTCATTCATCTAAGTCCCCTACTTCCCACTGCCCCTCATACTGAGACTTATCACTTAGGGTGCCCTGTGTCCTTTTACACTCTGGTCATCATGGGTGTACTTATCTAAGTTAGGGCCTCGCACTCACAGCCCTTGAGTTGGTGACCTCTGAGCAACAGAATGCAGTTAAACTGCCTGGGAAGGGGAGGGGCTTTGGCATTCACTGATGTATCAGTGATCACCAGTCCTGTGCCCTTGGTGTACTTCTCTATGAACAGTGGAGAGGTGAAAGATATTTTTATTCTGTGCCCTTACGCAGCCCTCTCACCAAGGCCTGAGAAACGGGGCAGGACCACAGGACAGATGCACACGAGCTGGCATAGCCTCTGGCTCAGGCACAGAAGCAGGACAGGTGTACTGCTGCTCTGAACCTTTCTTTCTGGTGATGCTGCAGGTGTTTTATCAGCTGTATTTTTCCAAATCAACCATAGTCTTACTCTTTTGCGAATACAGTGACGACTATCGTCCAAGGAGAATTCCTATAGGCAGGAACTCTAAATGACATGAATACGTTTTTAAATTTCCACTGAAATAATTTCCTTAAACACTGAGACTTCACGTAAAAGGATACAGTGCTGGAGTCACTGTTGTTAACCTCTTCCTTGGTGCCCTGGTTTATCAGGTGCTAGGTGCCCATCATCATCATCAACCTTTCAGCGCACATAGTCAGACGTTCAGCTTAAGTTTCCCAAACTCCTGAAGGCTTCTCTTTGATGCCGTCCGGGACCAGAGGGCTCTTCTTTTGAAGGGAAGGCTGTTACTTGGCAACGGTTAAAATGCAGTAGCTCAGTCCTCCAAGCTGTGAAGGGAGGTCACTGAAGCCTGTACCATTTAGTGTTTTTGTACACACCTGCTTGACTGTGTGTCAGTATTTTCTGTGTAAGAAACTGTATGTGCATGAATATTTCCACTATTCTTGTTAAGACTCTAGGGAAAAAGGATGTGATTGAGCTTGGGTTTGGGTTCTGAGTCTTTCAGGAATGCATGATGCGATGTGTTGTTAAGGATTGTTTCTTCAGGTGAACACTAGTGATGTCACTATCCTTGACTTATTTCTATTAACATTTTTTAATTTAGTTTTCAAGACAGAAAAGGGACACCCATATCCAGAATACTTTTCTACTGCTGTAAAATGCCACTCCTGCAGTGAAGACTCCCAGTGTAATCGCCCACCCAAACTTTTCATTCTGACCCCTGAATTCCTTCCTCCCTATGCCACCCTGCCCCTCCTTGATCAAGCACCCTCAGAATATAGTCTCAGGCACACTCACCTGGCTCCTGCCCATACATGTAACTAAGTCCTGGACTTAATTCAGGCTCTAGCTCCTTTTCCCCTACCTGCCCACCACATTCCTAACCAGGTTATCTTGTAACTTAACCTCACCTTCTGGCCTATTGGCCAGGAGAGAAGGCAGGCTGGACAGCAGGAAGAGGGAAGCATATTACCTGATGGGGAAGAAACTTCTCCATTGTCTTCAAATAGGAAATAATACCAGCCTTTAACCGCAGAGAGTGGGCCACTTCTGCAGGCTCTGAGGGTCAAGCGAATCTAGGAGCCAAGATCCTGAGGCTCATCACAAAGGTATTCCTATTCCATAGGCCAGGTATTACTCTTTCCCAATTAGGGTCTTGCATGGCAGAACTGCTTAGGTTGAGAATTTGACCTTCTCAGGAGCAATGCTACTCTTACTGGAAAGGAGAATGCGGGTCTGTGCTACGTAGTGCGAGCATGTGTCCTTACTGCCCGTGTGTTAGTTGCCCAGCTCCAGAATCTCAGCGTCTGCTCCCTCAGGTCACCTTCTGTATCAGTTGTTATAGGGCTTGCCTGGAAAGCAGACTCCCAGGTGGGGATTAGTGATCAAAAAGTTTAATTTGAGGAGCACTCTCATGGACAGTGCCACTGGAAGGAAGAAGGAGGCAGAGGTGGGCTCTGATTCAGTGTCAGTAAAAGCCACTTTGCCCCTAGGACACTGCACACAGAGGCCTGCAGACTTGCTGAGCTGTGCTGAGGGTCAAGCCCTAATTCCTCTGCACCAACCACTTACTGAGTGCAGGCAAGTACAGAGGGGACATAGCATTGTCAGGTAGTTCTTTCAGCCGAGCTGTTCCCGAAAGGATTGACAACTGGGGCTGTCTGTCCATGTATTTCCAGCTGCCGAGGGAGCCAGCCCTCCCTTCCTAAGGGGAACAGGTGGGTGTCACAGCATCCAACCAGCCTCACTGAGCGCATGTCCTTTTGTTTCACTGTGAATTACTCTTAAACTCGGGGGTGGGAGGGGGAACATTACCGAGTTGTTGACTAAAATATTTTCTAGCTGTTCTTTTATTCTCATTTCGTTCAAGGCCTGAGGCATGATTCTTCATATTGAATTGTTAATAATTAATTGTTCCTATTTTTTATTTCTCCACATAATGCATCATTTATTGTCTGTAACCTCTGTACGTAATTGAATAGTGAAATGAATTTTTTAAATCAATTTTACAAGGTACTTCAAATCCTTTTTTTATATATATCTTTATTGATTTCAGAGAAAAGAAGGGAGTGGGAGAGAGAGAGAGAAACATCAGTGATGAGAGAGAGTCATTGATCGACTGTCTCTTGCATGCCCCTGACCAGGGACAGAGTCCGCAACCCCGGGCCCGACTGGCAATCGAACCGCAATCTCCTGAATCTTAGGTTGAAGCTCAACCGCTGAGCCACTCCCGGCCAGGCGGTACTTCCAATCCTTTATCTCACTTCACTAGTTTTCAAAGTCAATAAATAGCTAGTGAAGCTACAAAAATATAATCAGTAAAGCTTTTGTGTTATAATTCTTAAATTTTCAACATGTGAATGAAACAACAGAAAGCTCATAATACATCATCTTTTATGCAAATATTTTAAGACTAATGCAACATTAACAGGAAAAAATTCATTGTTTTTCCAGGAATGGTGATAGACTGCTGGTGACCACACCCCTCTAACTTTCTGCTTGGCCATTAGTGGTCACAGAATGAGCTCTTCAGTTCAGTAAAGCTAAAAGGACTTATTAACACAGTGAGCCTTTGATCCCTTGTTGCAAAGCTGCCTCCTCATTCTCACATGGGTTAAGACAACAGTGTAATGTTTCCAGTTTGAACAAATTCACCTGTATCATATTAAATAATATCATAATTGCCCCTTTTCTGTATTTTGCTTCTTTCAAATAGCTCAGCACTTTCATTGACGTGGATCTCAGTGATTCTTAGATGTTTCTGTGGTTGTTAATCCCTAATCACTTTCTTATGCTGAGTATCCACATTTTTGGATAATATAAAAATGTAACAGCTTTTGAACATTCTTAGTACAGTAGTCACTGCAATAGGTAAAAAAATACTCATTTCAATGAAATGCTTTAACATAAGACCTTTCTTTTCCCACGACTTTCCATTTGGAGGTGCAATCAAGTAACTATTTTTAGACAGTCCAAGCAAATTTGCAATATTTATAGTATTTATTCAACAACCATTTAAACACATGCTGTTTCCAAACACAAAGGAACTCTAGAGATACAAAAATCAATTAGGTGTGACTCCTCCCCTCAGGAAGCTCAGGAGGGACAGGTATGAACTGGGGTATCATGGTATATTGTAATAACTGTGGCCATAGAGACATCCTAATGGATTGACAATGGGCAAAAGCTGGGCCTAGGGAAAGAAAGGGCTTGGGAGGAATGGGGACACCTGAGCTCATTTTGAAGACTTAGTTCTCCGGGTGGCTGGGTACAGGAAGTGAGCCAGGAGACAGGTAGGCCTTCACTGACAGATGAGAAGGGTTACCCCATACCCTGGAAGACAAGGAGTGAGGTCAGGTTTGTACTTCTGTGCTGTCATCATGCTGATGACGATGTAGAGGGTGCCTGGGAAGAGAGGAGGTTGGCTGTGGATGTGTCATCACACATATCTCAGACAGTTCTCGGGAGTTTTCCTAGATGAGTGTGGAAGTAAGCACTTCATTGGGATTGTGTGTTTGACAGAGTAAAGAAACTGCTTCGTAAAAGGCCACATGTCTCTGTCCAGAAGCAGAGCGTCCTTGTGTAGTGAAAATGCATGTGGAGATAGTGCATGCGTTCATATAATAAGGGGTGGGTTCACTCACTCATGTCAGGAGTTTTGAGTTCAACTAATAATAAAAGTGAGAAAATTACTTAGCTTCCTAGGGGTTTTTGGAAAATCTTTATTATAATTACTACATAAATTAGTTTCATTAAATTCATATAAAATCTTTACAGAAAATACAAAATATGAATGACAGTTTTCTAAACATATTTAATGGGGGGGGATCCTTTTCTTTAAAATAGTCAGGTTTTCACATTACTCTGAACAATTTTAATTTTTAAAGAACAAAACAATAATGTCATTTTAATGTTCCTATGAGTCAGCTTATGATTTTAAAATTTCCGCATTTGCTGAGTAGAATTGCCATCGTGCAGACGTCGGTGCCGCTGCCGGAGAGGTTTGCAGCTCACCTGACCTTCACAGGAGTAGGATGTTTGATTTACTGTTCACCTGTTTTTTTGTAAATTGTACTTTTTAATAAAATCCCTTTCTTTACTTAGAATATGGGGAGATAATTTTTCTACGACTCATAATTCAAAAGATAACTTACTGTTCATTTAACATGAGTACTAAAGATTTGGGATGCTGTAGTATTGTGATTTAAGTTATGATTGAAAGCCTGAGTGTGATGTGCAGGCACATGCTGCATTCAGGGTGAGAAAGCAAAATGTGATTATGGCCAGAATACCTTTTCTTAAAATATAGTCTACCTTATGATAAAAAACAAAATCAACCGAGTAAATGTGCAGATCTAATTGGCTTTATCCAGTGATTCATGAATCAGGCAGCGTCCCATCTAGCAGCTAGAAGGCGGTGCCAAGGGGCTGTGCCCAATGGAAGGGTTTTATAGGAAGAAGATAGGCAAGGGAGCTATTTGCAAAGGAAAAGAAAGGATTGTTCTGGAGCCTGGGCACCTTTTCTGTAGGGTATGAGAAGGGGAGGGTGTTTATTATGCAGATGACCTCTTGTTTCTATGGAGGGTGGAGAGGACCTGGGTGGCAGACGACCTCACTAGTAGTGCTTTCGGAGGACTCCTACCAAATGCTCCCTCTGCACACACTCCCATCAGTACAGTGATACAGGGTCACCTGTTCCCCTTTCTTTGATATCAGGCCCATGTAAAATACCACGTAAAGCATGTGTAAGTACAACAGTATGAATAGCAGTGTTTATGTGTCTCCTTTCTTCCTGTGTTTAAATGTACACATCAGTACAAAACTTACAATTTGGTTATTTTTCTTCTAGATTTATTCCTCACGACATTGTCTGCCTCTGGTACCTCGCAGTTTGAGATCTGGGAAAATTTGGTAAGAAATCTTTTCTTTGAAGCATTTTTAAATGATGGCTTTCAGTAAAAGCACACAATTTTAGAAAATAAAACGAAAGTAATCACTTGGTCGGTTGGTCTCAACAATAAATAGAACAACTTGAAGAGCCTTTGCTTGGATTGTTGGATTGCTGCATTCAAACTGCTGAATATTGCTGAAGGAGATGATTCATTCAGCGTCAGTTCCTCTGTAGGTTTTTAGGCACGACTGCCAATTAAAACAATCAGTCTGCCCTGATGTGCCTGTTAACAGGGCCCCTGCCAGGCTGCCTGTCAGCCATTGAGAGAGGGTACTGTCATTTAATTTGTCAGCATGGTGGTTTATTGAAGAAAGCCCTTTTTAAAAGACTAATTTTTCCTCCTCGCCTTCAGGCTTATATAAAAAAATAATTAGAAGAAAACAGATACGAAACTTATTGCCAAATTGACCAAGATTAAGGAGTCTTTCCCAGTACATATATATTTTTTTTAATTTTAATTTATTTTATTGTTGAGAGTATTACATATGTTCCCCATTTTCCCCCCCTTGCCTCCCTCCACCCATCTCCCAGCCCATCCCAGGCCTTCACCTGTCTATTGTCTGTATCAGGGGCTGTTACTAATTTGTCCTCAGTCCCTTCATCGTTTTTGCCCATCCCCCAAGCCCTCCCATCTGGCAGCTATCAAAATGTTCTCTGCATCTCTGAGTCTGTTGCTGTCGTGCTTGTTCATTTATTTGGATTTGTAGATTCAATTATTGATAGGTACTTATTGCTATTTTATTGCTCATATATTTTACTTTTTTCTTCTTCATCTTCTTAAAGAAGACCCTGTAACATTTCATGTAATACTGGTTTGGTGGTGGTGGACTCCTTTAGCTTTTTCTTATCTGGGAAGCTCTTTGTCTGACCTTCAATTCTAAATGATAGCTTTGCTGGGTAGAGTAATATTGGTCATAAGTCCTTGATTTTCATCACTTTGAGTATTTGCCAATCCCTTCTGGCCTGCAAAGTTTCTCTTGAGAAATCAGCTGACAGTCTTATGGGAGCTCCCTTGTAGGTAACTAATTGTTTTGCTCCTGCTGCTTTTAAGGTTCTCTCTTTGCCTTTAAACTTTGGCATATTAATTATGATGTGTCTTGGTGTGGGCCTCTTTGGGTGCCTCTTGTTTGGGACTCTCTGTGCTTCCTGGACTTATATATCTATTTCTTTCACCAAGTAGGGGAACTTTTCCTCATTATTTTTTCAAATACGTTTTCAATTTCTTGCTCCCTCTCTTCTCCTGACACCATCCCCATGATGTGAATGTTGGTACACGTGAAGTTGTCCCAGAGGCTCCTTACACTGTCTTCATATTTTTTATTATTTTTTCTTTTTTGCTGTTCTTATTATAAAAAAATTTTTTGAATTTTTTTTTAATTTATTTCAGAGAGAGGAAGGGAGAGGGAGAGAGAGCTAGAAACATCAATGATGAGAGAGTCATTGATTGGCTGCCTCCTGCACTACCCCCTACTGGGAATTGAGTCTGAAACCCAGGCTTTGCCCTAACTGGGAATTGAGGTGTGACCTTCAGGTTTATGGGTTGACACTCAACCACTGAGCCACTCCAGCCGGGTACTTTCTGCTGTTCTGATTGGGTGTTTTTTGCTTCCTTGTATTCCAAATTCTTTATTTGATTCTGAGTCCTCTACTGTTTTATTTCAGTTAGTGTAGCCTTCATTTCTTTTTTCTTTTTCTTTTTTTAATAAATTTTTTTAAATATATCTTTTATTGATTTCAGAGAGAGGAAAAGAGAGGGACAGAGAGAGATAAAAACATCAATGATGAGAGAGTCATTGATCAAGCCCGCAACCCGGGCATGTGCCCTGACTGGGAATCGAACCCCAATCGCCTGGATCCTAGGTCAATGCTCAACCACTGGAGCAGGACTTGCTTCAGGGGGGCTTTGGTGCTCACCGAATCTGCTCTTTGAATGTGTCACTTGTGGAGGTGGTAGAGCTGTAATCCATTGTGGTCAAAGCTCACCACTGAGTCCACTGGCTTTGGAGCCCCCCAGGAGGTGCAAAATCACCACAGCCTGTGCCGTGCCCTGGGCCTCCCAGCATGAGCTACACAGCAATCTGTAGATGGCTGCTACTTGTTTGGGCTTGGAGGCGCCCAGGAGAGGCCAAGCTGTGAACCAGGGTGAGCTGCCACTAGTGTCGGGCCTGGGGCTACTTACTGAGAGGTATGGGGCACACTGAGGCCAGCTGCTGCTCGTTTGAGAGATTTTAAGAAAGTCTGAAGGATGAGGCAAGGAAAAGCCAGTGGAAATGACTTGGATGAGCCTGCAAGTAAGGAGGGGCAGGGCTGGGTGAAAAGTGTGAGGCAGGTTGATGGAACTTCAGATATGCCACAGCCTGGTGGAACTGGGGAGGGCTCAGCAAAGGAACACTGGCCTCTGCTAGCTCTTCTGTCTGGGAGAAAGCTGCCCCTCTAGCTCTCACCCTGATTCCAAACAAGTTAGCTCCTCCCTGGACATCACAGTTTCCTTTCAAGCTGCTGCCCAGTGCTGGAGCTCAGAGGGAGTGAGTCCAATTAAGTCCATGTGTGGGCCCTTTAAGAGGAGCTTCTCTGGGGCCAGCATCCTCCAGGTCACTCAGGCACAATCCCCACTGGTTTTTGCAGCCAGTTGTTGGGATTTTTCTTCCTTCTACTGGAACCCTGGCCTGGGGGGGCTTGGTGTGGGGCTGATATCTCTTGCTCCTCAGGGAAACCTCCACAGTCAATCCCTCCCAATTTTAAACCACCACTTGTGGATATGGGACCATCTGGTATCGCAGTTACACTCTATGTCTTCGCCCCTCTTCCTGGCCTTGATGTGCTACTTCTTTAGTACCCTAGTTGTAGGACTTCCATTCAGCTAGATCTCAGGTGGCTCTGAATGATGATTGTAATTTTGATGTGGTTGTGGGAGGCAGCGAGTACAGCATTTATCTATGCCACCATCTTGACCGGAAGCCCCCCAATACATATACTTTTTAATTGCAAGTAGATGATTCCCAAACTGATGTCATGAATTATTTTATTTTTAGCTTGATATAGATTATCTGAAAGATTAATGAAGAATACATCACCCCAATCTTAAAGCTGAATTTCAGGCTACATAGTAGAGGACAGGATCTGAGGACAGGCCAGACTGGCCGGCCAACACACAACAAGCAGGGCCAGGTGTTAAACCTCAGCAAAGGCCTTGACTTCCAAACTAAGTAATTTGATCTTTTAAAAACATGTAAATTTTTAAAGGTTTTAGGATGGAAAGTGCAATGACTAGAGCTTTCATTATTGCAGTTAGTGTGGCTGCTGCATGTCGGATAGGTCTGTGGAAAATCTGGAGGTGGGAGGTCACACAGGTGGAATCTCCTCTAACCTGGGAAAGAGGGTAACGATGAGAGGAACAAAGTAGTGGGAAGGGTGAGAAGGGATAAACGGAAAGGACAGGATCACCATCAGTGCAAGAGCGGTGTGTTTTTGCTGGTGACAAGTAGCAGAAAAGGCAAAAGGAAGCCTCAAATTTCAATAGGAAAAGTATTTTTGATAAGAGACAAATCAGGGGAGTGGTTGGAAATGTAGGATTAGAGCTCAAGACAGAGAGTAGCTGAGTGTTGTAAAGGGAGAGTTAAGAGGAGAAGGCCAAGCCAGACCGTGGGCAGCACCCCACCCTCAGTGTCAGAGATGTCCACCTCAGGCCACACGATTCTTTATTGCGGGAAGCTGTCCCACGCACTGTGGGCTGTTCAGCAGTGTCCGGATCTCCGCTCACTGTGGTGCTAGTAGCCATTTCCCAGCTGGGACAATCAGATGTCTCAGACATCGTCCAGTGTCCCCAGAGAACAAAATAACCCCGTGAATAAAGGTGTGGACAGATGATAGTCATCATATTGCTTGCCTATCATTTTTTAACATTATAAATAAAGCAGTTTTAACATTAAATATTAACACATGCAGGGCAAAGCACAGGCAGTCATTCAGGAAAAGGTACTTGTCCCAGGACAGCACTGTGGTGGGATTCCAGCAGAAAATGCAGGTGACCGCCTGACAGCAGCAGTGGGTAGCTATTTCAGTCCTGGTGGTGGTGGTGGTAGTGGCTGTGGCGACTGTGGCAGCAGCAGCAAAAACAGTGGTGTGACTTCCTCTGATAGCCACTGCTAATTGACTGCACGCTGCATGCCATGCTAGTAAGCCCTTTATGTACGTTATCCCACTGATCCTCACAAAGCCTTGTCCAAATACATTTCAGAGATAAGTAAATGGATGCTTAGATGAAAACTGATTTATTCAGACCTCCAGGCTAAGCAAAGAGTGGAGCCAGGAGCTCAACTAGGAAATCTGTCTCTAGAGCGTCTACCCTGAAGTCATTGTGCAATCGCTCAGAAACCAAGGAGGCAGCAGGATGTAGCTGCAGCAGAATCCCTAGTGAGTTGGCCCAGTGGGGCTGCAGGAATGCAGTGAGGGCCATAAGAACAGCATGGTGGAGAATGGGACAATTGGAGTGGAGGACCCCTACGTGGCAGCCCATGAGAAAAGCACCGCAGCTCATAAGCACAGGGCAGCCGCTGTGAAAATACCTGCTGAGTGCTTGGTAACTTCCCACTGTGCAGAACACCTTCTAATCCATCACTGCACAGAGTCATTTCCCTGCAACAGTGGAGAACCCAGCCCCAGAGCAGTCGGTGGCTGTTCCAAAGTGATGCAACTCGTCAGTGAGCGCAGGACTGTACCCCGCGTCACCTGACTCCATGTCTAGTGCCCTTTCTACTCTCCCATAAGACAACTGACCATATGGTACCTTTCCTGCATTAGACAAGTACATAGCAGGTTCATCTTTGAAAGGAAGTGTAGTCACGTGTGACTTTAAAATGTGATATCTCCTAAGAGTAATAACACTGATGATGAAGTTTATTTAGAGTCATTTTTATCAAATACTAAATACATAACTGGCACAAATCTGAATGGAAATTAAGTTACAGAGGTTCAGACTGCCAAGTGGAGTGAAGACCAAGTAATGGTAGTGCTGGGAAGGTAAGTTCGATGGCATGTTGTCTTTTCCCAGCTGAGTCCTGTGTGCACTGCACTCTTCATGCCCTCGCCGTGGCAGGAGTAGGCCTCTTCCTCCAGCGATTGGAGGAGGGTGTTTATTGCTCTTTCACTGAGGCTCCCGGTGAATGTGGCGTCTCAGACACGGGTGGCCATCCTGGGCAGTGTTCACTGTTTTGCTGGAGGCTCGTCATGAGGTTATATGTGGAAGCATTCCTGGATGTACTACTAACTTTAACAGCATCAGTGAGCAAGCAGCTCATCCACTCGAGTCTGTGTGATGAGCTGATGTTCAGCTCTGTGTTCTGTGAGGCTGATTGTTGGAGAGAGATTCTCCGTTCATTGTAGAATCAGTGTGTCCCCTCTGCCCAGCGCTCTGATCATTCTAAAGTGCAGAAGCCACTCTGCATGCCTGTCATGTAACCTCAGGTGTTCGGCAAGGCTGCAAAGAAATCCTATGGTATAAGGCACCTACAGAAATGAGGTTTCTGTAGGAGAATCATTCACAGAGCACATTGATACTTCAGTCACAGTGGGGAACACATGTCTGCGTGGGGACAGTGGAGTGTTAGGTGGTTGGAAAGCTGCCTGTCCCAGGCCACATCCAGACACTTGCTCTTGGTCCTCGCACGTGGTCTTCCTGCTGCCGAAGCAGCAGCGCCTTCCCCTGCACATGTCGGGTGACTGGCCACAGAGGAACAGACCCAAGAGGAGCAAAGGATTTGTATATTTAACATTTGTAAATAGACAGGTGTCCTCTGTAAAGTATGTAGGAGTCAGCGTATCAAATAGTTAATCAGAAGAGAGCTCAGTATAAAACTGAAAGCTCAAAACCCCAGATTCGTGTTTTGGCTTATTTGTCTTGTGTCCTGATCTAGACTCTGAAAGAAAGGCAGACATTTGAAGATATGCATGTTATTTTCACAAATCAGACGTGTCCTGCTCCACTTTGGTGAGAGTAACTGAGACGGGGATCTCTAGTGGGCTCTCCTTTCTTGTAGCTCAGCTTCCTCTGGGTGGTTTGGAGGGCTGTTGGAATCCTTCTGCCCCCTCTCGCCGATACATAAACTGGAGCTGATAATGAATTGGCCCTTCAAGAATCAATACAATTCTCATCTCATTGGAATATATTTTCTTAATTGTTCCCAACAGAATCTTTTCCTCTTGAGACTTTAACACCCCACTGACTTTACTGGATAGATCTTCCAGACAAAAAATCAACAAGGAAACAGTGACTCTAAATGACACACTAGATCAGATGGATTTAATTGACATTCACAGAACATTCCACCCCAAAGCTGCAGAATATACATTCTCCTCAAGTACACATGGGACATTCTCAAAGATAGACCACATGTTAGGACACAAAACAAGTCTCTACAAGTTCAAGAAGATTGAAATCATATCAAGCATCTTCTCAGACATTTACACCATGGAGTACTATGCAGCTATAAAAGAGAAGGATCCCTTACTCTTTGGGACAGCATTGTGGGACTGGAGAGTGTTATGCTAAAAAGTCAGAGAAAGACAAGTGTCACATGATCTCACTCATGTGGAATCTAAGGAACGAAATAAATTGATGAACAAAACAGATCCAGAGACACAGAAGTATGGAACAGACTGAGGGATCTCAGAGGGAAGGCAGGGGTGGGTGGAGAGAGATTAACCTAAGAATTTATATGCAGCCCAGCCAGGCGTGGCTTAGCGGTTGAGCATCAATCTGGGGTCCAGGCGATCAGGGTTCGATTCCCGGTCAGGGCACATGCCCGGTTGTGGGCTTGATCAATGACTCTCTCATCATTGATGTTTCTCTCTCTCTCTCTCCCTCTCCTTTCCTCTCTCTGAAGTCAATAAAGATATATTTAAAAAAAAAAAAAATTTATATGCATATATACATAACCCATGGACACAGACAATAGTGGGGTGTGGGCCTGGGGGGAGGGGATCAATGGGGGGAAAGGGTACATTTGTAATGCTTTCAACAATAAAGATAAATTTTAAAAAAATAAAAAAGAATTCTTTCCCCTTGAAATTTGTAAAACAGTGTCTTGGCTACTTCTTTGTACCACTAATAGGTTATTTTCAGAAATTCCATTTTCCTGATTTAGATTATATCTCCCCACTGGACTGTAAGCCGTTTGAAGGTAGGAGCTATTTTTTATAGCTCTGAATATTTCCAAAACCTTCTGTGGCACATGAAGTAGAGGACACTTGGTGTGTCTGAAGTTAGGGTGATGATTTACCAAGGATGCCCGGGATTGGCCGGGGAACGCAGTCCAGGTATGTGTCTTTACCCACGCATAGCACTTCCTTTGTGTCATGGTAAAAGTGGAACAGGAAGTTGAGATGATGTTTGTGTGGTACCACAAAAGCCTAAAATTATTTATTTCCTTGCTTTAGTTAAAATGCTTTTTTTCACACTTGACAAATGGATTATGATGGCCTAATCCAAAATTTTCTGCCTTTAACAGGATGGAAATTTCTCTATCAGAACTGTATTTGAAAAGCCTCGGAACATGATGGTAGTTGGACAGTCGGCCTTCGCAGACTTTGGTAAGGTTTTTCCGTCTTCCACGATCTGCCCTGCTCTCTGACCTTGTCGTGTTAATTCCGCATGTCAGAGAATAACCTCAGTGTCTTCACAACTACAATGGGTTTTAAAGACAGCTGTTCTAGTGGTGTGCCTGGGATGTGGTCAGTTCTTTGATACAGTAAAGAGCGATTTATAACATGTTTAAATTACAGCTTGAACCCAAGGGGTCCCAGTTTTAGGAAAGTGTCCTTGTATATCCAGGTTATGGAACCAAAATAGTTGAAGGAGTTCGCCTGACCTTGTGAGACATGAACACTAAAAGCCATTTTATGAATTCACTACAGGACAAGTGACTCTCTACTTTCCATAGATTCTGTGCTGGAAATCAAGTTCCCATTGGTTAGGAACTTCTAAAACATAGATTGCTCTTTCCTGAGTTTTCAGGGTTATAATGAAAAGGATTTTGTATTAGGTGGGAAAGTGGTCTAGATGACCACCACCTAAGAGTTGAAAGCTCACTCCCTTTATTCTGCCAGCAAACACCTCAGCCTGTTCATCAAAATGCAGATGACATGTCACCACACCCAGAGGCCTCTGTTTCTCCTTTATAAAAGGGGGTGACGATGCCCACCTCTTGAGGCTGTTGTGAGGAAAGTACAGTGTCCCACATAGTAAGAGCACAGGACATTACTGTAGAGCTTGTCTTCCCGTTGGACTTGCCTGGTTTTGCTGTTGCTGCTGCTCTTTACTCAGGGGACTAAATCAACTCACAACCCATGTCATAGAGACGCATCCCGGCCCAGCTACAGTAGGAGGTTTGATAGTGTTATCAGGTGGAAATTTCACCATGAATCTGTAATTTCACCATCGTGTACTGTAATTGAGTGTCATTACATTGAATACTACCTTGATCTTGAGCAAACTTCTGGTGCCTAATTTGTAGTCTTTAATGCAAATAGCCAAGTGATAGAATACTTGAAATTATGATTTTTAATTTGTTGGTTGACCTGATTAGCCGGATTAATGACAGATCCTTTGCAAGTCTCTCTCTAGGGCAGAAAGTATGTAGGCATTATGTACTTCTCAGGGGCCGCCTGACCTCCCTGGGTAAGAACCTCCAAATTAAAGTTATTTGTCTCATGATTGTATGTTATGTATGGTAAAGTGCCTTGCTTTTGACAAAATTATCAGTAGCTTTACTTTAAATTTTTTAATTTATCTTTATTGTTGAAAGTATTACACGTGTCCCGTTTTTCCCCCCATTCACCAACTCAACCTCACTCCCACCCCCTCCCCAGGCCTTCGCCCCATTATTGTCTGTGTCCACGGGTTATGCATATGTGCATGTAACTTCTTTGGTTAATCTCTTCCCTCCCTCCACCCCCCCTTCCCTCTTCCCTCTGAGATATGACCATCTGTTGCATGCTTCAGTGTCTCTGGGTCTATTTAGTTTGTCAGATTCTTTTGTTCGTTAGCTTCTTCTTAAAGAAGACCGTTCAACATTTCATGTAATACTGGTCTGGTGGTGATGAACTCCTTTAGCTTTTTCTTATCTGTGAAGCTCTTTATCTGACCTTCAGTTCTAAATGATAGCTTTGCTGGGTAGAGTAATCTTGGTTGTAGGTTCTTGCTTTTCATCACTTTGAATATTTCTTGCCACTCCCTTCTGACCTGCAATATTTCTGTTGAGAAGTCAGCTGACAGTTGTATGGGTGCGCCCTTGTAGGTAACTGTTTTCCTCTTGCTGCTTTTAAGATTCTCTCTTTGCCTTTAACCTTTGGCATTCTAATTATGATATGTCTTGGTGTGGGCCTCTTTGGGTGACTGTTGTTTGGACTCTCTGTGCTTCCTGGACTTGTATGTCTATTTCTTTCACCAGGTAGGGGAAATTTTCTGTCATTATTTTTTCAAATAGGTTTTCAATTTCTTGCTCTCTTTTTTCTCCTTCTGGCACCCCCATAATGCAAATGCAACTTAAAGTTGTCCTAGAGACTTCTTACACTATCTTCCTATTTCTGAATTCTTTTTTCTTTTTGCTCTTCTGGTTGGGTGTTTTTTGTTTCCTCATGTTTCAAATTGCTGATTTGATTCTCAGTGTCCTCTACTCTACTGTTGACTCCCTGTAAATTATTCTTCATTTCAGTTCATGTAGCCTTCATTTCTGATTGGTACTTTATTATGTCAGCGATGATCTCACTAGTTTCCTTAAAAGTCTTACTAATATCCTTGAGCATCCTTATAACCATTATTCTGAACTCTGTATCTAATAGTTCGCTTGGCTCCATTCCATTTCGTTCTTTTTCTGGAAATTTCTTCTGTTCTCTCATTTGTGACATGTTTCTTTGCCTCTGCATTTTGGTTGCTTCCTGGTGTTTGTTTCTATGTATTAGGTAGAGTTGCTGTGTTTCCTGGAATTGGTAGAGTGGCTTTGCGTAATAGGTGTCCTGTAGGGTCCAGTGGCTCAGTCTCCCCAGTCACCTGAGCTGGACCTTCTAGGTGCTCCCCTGTGTGGGCTGTGTGCACTGTCCTGTTATAGTTGAGCCTTGGTTGCTATTGGTGTCATTCGGAGGAATTGACCCCCAGGCCACACGGCTGTGAGGACCAGCTGCACCTCTAGCTGAATAGTTGCTGTGCTGGAGACTCCCCTGTGGAGCAGGATTTACTTCAGTTGAGCTTTGATGTTCACCAAGTCCACCCCTTGAGTGTGTCACTTGTGGATGTGGTAGAGTTGTAATCCAGCGTGGTTGAAGCTGACTACTGGGTGCACTGTCTCTGAGGCCTCATATGAGGTACAAAGTCAGCCTCTGCCTGTGCGTTGCCCAGGGCCACCCAGAATGAGCTATACAGCAATCTGTAGATGGCTGCTATTTGTTCTGGTCTTGGAGGTGTTCAGGAGAAGCCAAGCTATGAACCAATGCAGGCTGCCGCTATTGCCCAGCCTGGGGCCACTTATTGAGAGGTGTGGGGCACGCTGAGGCCAACTGCTGCTGCTTTGAGAGATTTTAGGAAAGTCCTAAGCATGAGACTAGAGAGGCCATTTGCATAGAAAAGCCACTGGAAATGGCTTGGATGAGCTTGCAAGTAGGGAGGGGCGAGGTCTCAGGGAATCACCAGGGCGGGGAGAAAGGTATGAGGTTGATGGAGATTCAGAGAAGGTGCCAGCCTGCCACCTCTGTAGGTGGAGGGATCGTCAAAGGAGCAGTGGCCTCTGCCAGCTCTTCTGTCTGGGAGAAAGCTGCCCCTCCAGCTCTTACCTTGATTCCAGGCAAGTTAGTTCCTCCCCAAATGTCCCAGGTCTCTTTCAAGCTGCTGCCCAGCGCTGGAGCTTAGAGGGAATGATTCCAATTAATTCCTTGTATGGGCCCTTTAAGAGGAGCTGCCTGGGGCCAGCATCTTCCATGTTACTCAGCCACAATCCCCACTGGTTTTTACAGCCCGAAGTTGTGGGGACTTCTCTTCCCAGCCCTGGAACCCTGGGCTGGGGAGCCTGATGTAGGGCTGGGGCCCCTTGCCCCTCCAGGAAATCTCCACCATGGAGATTCCTTCTCAAGTTTAAACCACAGCACCGGGTGTGGGCCCATGTCTGCGTCTCTGCAATTCTCCCCTGATTCTACCCCACATCTCCGCCCCTCCTACCAATTTCACTGCTTCTTCGGTTCCCTAGTTGTAGGACTTCTGTTCAGCTAGATTTCAGGAGGCTGTGAATGATGGTGGTCCTGTGTTTTAGTTATAATTTTGTTGTGGTTGTAGGAGGCTGAGGGTACCACTGTTACCTACGCCGCCATGTTGTTGTCTCTCTTCAAATTTTTTAAAAATTCCACTAACTAGACATTTATTAAACATAGACATTCCACTAAACATAGACAGTTACATGTTGGTATTTTTAAGATGTGTAGAATATAGGATACAGTCAATGAAGAAACAACTGTATTTCTCCCCTATTTTTAATAACTTTAGGTAGTATACGAGTAAACTTTTTTTAATGTATCTATAAACTTTAGAAAAATATCCCACAATATCTGTTTAAAAGTCCATGTATTCTTAGTTGGGTATTATAAAAAAACAAGATTGTTAATGAGTCCAAAAACGCAGATGGCATTGAATAAGTTTATGAATATTAATATATACAAAATATGCATTTTCCTATACATTTGAATAAATCTGTGAATTGCATCCTGCCCTTCATCTTCTGCCCCTCCCAATTCCTTTGAACCAAATCAAGGGAAGTGACTGACAGGCAGGAGTCAGCATGATTTCATAAATTTCCTTTCATTTGGTAAAAATTCACATGCTTGAATATATGATGTAGCTCACAGGAACAAGCCCAGTCCATGAAGGAGTGCTTAAATGGCTCCCAGCACATTAGGCTGTCTAGGAACAGAAGGTTTTTACAGCTGGGATGAAGTTTTTAGCTCCTAACATAAAATACTAAAAGATAGTTTTAAAACCTTCTTTAAAATTAGGCTCTTCTGGTATATCCAAAGTGAGGTCGATAGCATGGTTTGCAATCAAAGCAGGAACCTTTAGCAAATAAGGAGGAAATAACTACAGGCCTGCCGCTGCAGGATACGTTCTGGGAAATGTGTCGTCAGGTGATGTTGTTGTTATCTGAACCCATGGACTGCATTTCATTGCAATGTATGAAATTAATGCCATAAGCAAGTCGCTGCCATCATCTCATGGCCACACAGATGTGGACTCTATTTCTTCACTTCTGAAATATAAATTTGGGCCATTGTGTTTTGCAAGGTTTAATATTGCTCAGTAAATACCCAGAGAGCAAGGAAGAATACATTTGTTTTCCTGTTCAAAGACCAAGGGAAAGAGGGCCAATCCCCTGAAGCCACAGTCTGAATTAGAAAACCAAGCACAGGGGCCAAAGCAACTTGCCTGTGGTCCTAAAGCCAGACAGACCTTGGTTTGAGCCCCAGCTCCCCCTACTTACTTAACAAACTTATAAAAGTTACTTAACCATTTCATACTGTGGTTAATATACTTTGCTAAGTGAAAAATTTATTTTGAAATTCTGAATATTTTTTCCCTAAAAGAAAATCTGATCTGGCAATTGTAATAATTTCTGCATCATATTCAGCTTATTTCTGTGCCAGGAATTTCTCTTCATGACACACACTTCCAAAGAACATAACGTGGAACACTTCATATGTTACTGTAGAAGTAGGAAGAAATGGATTCTAGTATGTGCATTTTCAGCTTTATAATAGTGAACCACAAAGAAGTATAGTTTTCTATGCAAATACATTACCTGTCACATGTCTCACATGTCTTTTGAAAAATGTGCTGGGAAAGCTATTATCCTCCCCTTCCTCTGTCTATTTTAGCAAGAAATGCAGTTTCAGAAATCCTGTACAGAAACCTTTAGCTTTAGGTCCCAGGAGTTAGAATTTAAAGCAAGCCTTGGAATCTGTGTGGACCTTCCTGCCATTAATTAGTGGTGTGACTAGTACTTGTGTCCTGTGTGCCACAGCCATCCATCCTCGAGGGAATTTCCTGGTGGTGGAAGGGCTCGTTTCGACTCACTCCTTCTGTGAGCTGTCATGACAGGCTCTACTCTGTAATTCAGGAATCGTTCCATTTATTTTTATTACTGAACTCATAGTTCCAAGCTACAGACCAAAATAGTAAGCCATTCTACTTACAACTTTTCCCCTCCATCCAACGAGTAACATTCATCAAATCCTAAAAAGTTGCCTTTACTTTCTATGACCACATTTGCATATTTCCTGCTGGCAGCATTACGGTGGGTCCTGGGAGTGAGAACTCTAAAGAGCAAGCTCTGGCTTTCTTAGAGTTATGCATTTTCCATTGCCTGCCTACTAAGCACAACATGCCACTGTCCTGAGTGCACATGGCATGCCTTCATAATGGAGGGGCTGTCTTAATATAATTAATCCTCACAGTGACCAACCCCTTGCAGTAGCCAAATTATGTTCCTTTGATCAGTTTATAGATAAAGATGAATACAAGAGGTATTGAGTTTCTTTTGTGAAAACTATGGATCATTCAGTAAGTGCTGTGGCACAGCTAGATACGTCATCTATAAAAAGCACAGTAGGATCCTCACCCACATCTTACGCTAAAATAAATTCCTGGTGAATCTAAGACATAAACATAGAAATAATGTCCCCAGGTACTAAGAAGCAAAATTTAGAAAATAAAAGGAAAATAAATCACAGACAAAAGAATAATTTTCTTAATGTAGAAAGGACTCCTACAAATCGGTAAGCAAAAGACCAACAACATCATTAATAAGAAAACTAAAAATTGAAACAACTGTGAAATGCCATTTGCACTTACCAGGGGAATTAGGAAGATAGTGACTGCTGGGCTTACCCTGAAGTTCAGATTCATTAGACCTGGGCAAAGCCTAAGAATTCACATTTCTTACAAGCTCCCAGCTACACTGAGGCTGTGGGACTGGGGCCCACACTTTGAGAATCACTGCATTAGAGAAATTGTGATTTACAGAGTTTGATGGGTAATCTGGGGCCGGAACAATGACTTGTAATTTGCTTAAATACCACAGATCAATTAACTTCATACCACTAAAAATATTATGAATGTTTAAGAAAATAAGTAATGTATATGTGACCCTTTCTTATGTGTATCTTCTCTGTCTTCTGCTTAACTGAAAATAGGGAAACACTGCTATACAGAAATTCATTATTAATCCATTTTTATCAGAACAATAACTTTTAGTGTCCTCTTGGTTTTGAAATTAAAATTTTTTAGAAAATTGGTTTAATCTATTTCAGTAAAATTATGTCTCTGTTTTAGAGAAGAATTTTATTTGAAATCTGGCTTAAGGTTGACATCAGATGGAAGCTAACCTTGTTCAATGCGCACTTCTGCCAGTGTTTACACTGCAGGTGATGAAGTAAGTTCATCAAAATGCCTTCTTTAAGGACTTTTATCCTTCAATAAAACTAGGTACAACTATCCTGAAGTCCTGAGGAAAAGGCAGTCCAGCAACATAAATTCCTCGACTTGGGTAAGGACCATGTGCGTGGTCCACAGACAGGGCCTCCACCAGCATGACACGCTTCTGACAGTCATGTGATTTCTCAGAGGATTTGCTTAAACAGAGTCTAGTTCCTAGCCTTGTACTTCTGATTCATGTGAAACTTATTTTTCTGAAACTACTGTCTTCCCCAGACATAATAACTTATGAAAGTTTCCTGTAATCTGAGGTTTAAAAAAATGCAGATTTGAAGAAAGACTATGGAAGTATTCTAGGTTAAAGGAGACTAAAGATAAATAACAACAAAATACAATTCCTACCCCTAGACTGGACCCTATGTTTGAGGAGCAAAAATGCTATAAAAGACATTATTAGGTCAATGGACAAAACTGAAATATGCAGGGATGGACAAAAGTAAGTTTTACAGTTATACAAATAATACAATAATTAATAAATAATAATACAAGAATAAACTCTGTGTTCCGTGTACTCACAACTGTAAACGTATTTTTGCCCACCCTTGTGCATAGTACATTAGATAAAAGTTATCTGTGTGAATTGGTAACCGTACTGTGGTTATGTAAGAGAATATCCCTGTTACTAGGAAATACACACTAAGTACTTAGGGGTGAAGGGCCATAGCTACACCATTAGGTACGTGGTTCAGAAAAAGATTGATTTTTAGAGTACATAATGATAAATGGAATAGAATGTTAACATTGGGCAGATCTGGTTAAGGGGGTTACAGGAGTTCCTTGTACTATTTTTATTGTTGCAGTTTTAAGTTTAAATTCTTCTCAAGTGAAAATTTTTTTAAAAACATACAGAAAGATGAAACATGTAAGATTTAAACATTTGTTTTCTTTAAGAGAGAAAATTTCCTTTGGGTATGAAGTTGGATTCTCAGTAGACTTTTCTACACCTCCCCTGACTATCAAAAACTAGCGCTTAGAGGTATCACGAAGCGCACACTCTCTGATGGAGTTTCAGACTTCTGTGACCTTATCTATAAATACTGTTGATAATTTATACTAAGAGGCATGATGACGATGTTACCATGTGCGTTAGTTACATGTTTATTAGGTGGCTATTTCCCAGCATTAAGTATCAGCTAAGTCATGGTCAAAATCCTCGTGGGAAATGGAACACTATTTGGAGAAACTAGGGGAAAGACAAGTGTCAGTCATAATGTAATTCTGAGTATTCGCCGTTGAGGTAAAAAGTGCAGGGCAGAGACTTAGTAATGTTCTTCCAAATGGTCCCCCATTACTTTGTAATAAAATGGTTTGGGGGTTTTTGTTGTTGTTAATCCTCATATGGGGATATTTTTTCCATTGCTTTTCAGAGAAACGGGGAGAGGGAGAGAGAGAGAGGCATCAATCTGAGAGAGACACATCACTGCTCACCTCCACACGCGCCCTGACTGGGGGTGGGGAGCAAACCTGCAACACTTTGGTGCAAGGGCCAAAGCTCTAACCATGGGCCACACCGGCCGGGGCTAAAATGATTTGGGTTTTGATGAAGCCTATGCTGTTACTAGAGCCAGCTTATAGGTGACAGTCGCATTTAATTCTTTCTTACTTGGCAGTTCTTTTGTAATAGTCTTTTTAACTATGATATATGTTTATGCCCTTGGAAAGCCTCTCCTTTCCAAGCATCCCTGCCTGCAGTTCCCTCTCCTTGCAGCTTCTTTCTTGGAAGCCCAGATATATATATATATATATATATACTCTCCAACCACTAGCTATTCGCTGTACTTTCCATTATTAATTCAGCTATTTTATTTTATGTTAACCTCCTCTCAGGAAGGGTTTGTTATCACAAATGAGACTAGTCTGAAGAGCATCAGTAGTTAAACCGTGAAATTAAATGAGAAAGTTCATTTTTCATTTACGTAAATGACGGCTTACTGAGGTCAGCTTCCATTGGCTAGATTCTCATCCCACTCAGCCTAAAACTCTCTCCTTCCTTTCGGATACATTATTGGAGACTTGATAGGCTTATTATACTTCTGTCTTAACATGTCAGCCTACGCAAGGAAGGACATTGCTTTACTGTGCATCTGTCTATGTCCTTCCAAATGAAGGCACTGTGTCAGCACACACTAAGGGAAGCAATAAATCAGTGGTGGAAGCAGCACCAACTCAGGCCCCAAATTTACAAGCTAGGTGACTAGTCCATGGTGAATGTCCTGGTAGGGGTTTAGCTTGAGGATATCAAAATCTGCCCCCACATCAGGGTCGGGGACAGTAGATGGGAGGGAGCAATGAGGGCTGCCTCCGGGTTCCTCAGTAACCCCTCTTCAGAGGTCTTTGCAGGATTTGTGCAGCATTTGAAAAACCTGGCAGCTGGATGTGACATCTGTATCCCTTCATTTGCTTTTTAATGACAAAAATTTGTTGCTACTTGTTAGAGGCCGAGAGCTGTATGATCATTGAAGTTCCTGCCATACAAAGGGCGCTTGAAAGTACGTGGGAACAGAATTATGTGTAAGCACACATTTTTTTCCCCATTGCTTTTTCAGAGAAAGAGAGGGAGAGAGAGACAGACAGACATCAATGTGAGAGAAATACACCGATTGGTTGCCTCCTGTACGCCTCTAGCCTCAACCAGGGATCAAGCCTGCAACCCAAGTATATGCCCTTGGGCATAATTGAACCTGGGACCCTTCGTTCCTCAGGCCAACGCTCTATCCACTGAGCCACACCGGCCAGGGCAAGCACACATTTGATACCTGCCATCTGATTACGGGTCCTACTGACATGCTTTCTTTTCTCCTGTGCAGCGGTGATAATTAGGTAAATAAGTCAAAAGCCACATTTTTAAAAATTGATTATTTTAACATTAGAGCCTGAAATAGGTCTTTTTCCAACATTGGGTAAATATGTAACCACAGAAAAGTGAGAGTTTAAAACAGGAAGCAGTCCAGGTAATAGGATGCAAGGGCCAGAGTAATGTTCAGTCAAATCACGTTTATTACACAGTTACGGGCAGCCTCTTCAGTTTACCCAGGTTGATGTAGACTTTGAACAAATAGGAAGATGAGCTGCCATCTGAGAACACTTGGTGGTGTGGCTGTTAGTAGACTCCAGAAGTTTCTTTTGGCAGATGGAGATGGACACATGGATCACTTACTCCCAGGCTGTGAAGATAAAAGCTGCCAGAAAAGCGCCATCTACTTAGTGAGATCCGGAGCAAAGCAGGTACGTTAGCTTGTTTTTAATGTGAATAGAATCACGGTCTTGAAAAACAGTCTTCAGAGGTTAGAAAAGATAACCTGAAGCATCGGAACAGAGAGAAACCAAAAATAAATTATTGACTTCCTCACTTAATGAAATGCACTTCAGTCTGTTTTTTATTGGTTTATTGAGGGGAAACTGCCATTATTATCCTTTGTGGTGAAGAAAGCCCGTTCTCGATCCTGTAAGTAAGTGACCTGTTAGCATTTCGTGCGCGGGGAAGGTGAGATGCACTGTGACTGCAGAGCGCCCTGTACATGCCATTCCTGCTTTGAGGCAATGCCAAGGTCTGCTCCATCCTTTCCCACTGGCTCCCTGGCCTGCAGGTGACCAGACAGGATCCGGTAGCCCCAGCCAAGGGCAACCGTGGACGTGATCGGCCATGACATTGAGTTTCTCCATGTGGATAGCACCTGGCAGGAAGCCAATAATCGGGTAGAATCAATCTGTTTTTTCTATTTGGGGGTAAAAAAGATGGAATAACATACTGACTTTTATAGCCCTTAGAGTAGAAACATCACATTTTATACTAAGACACTAAAGGAAAGTCTTCACAGACAACAGTGTGGTGATGACCAGAAGGAAGGGAGGGAGGTGGGAAAGGGTGGACGGGGGACGAGTGGTGCTGGAAGGAGCCTGACTTGGGGTGGTGAGCACATAGTACAATATATAGGTGATGTGTTATGAAATTGTACCCCTGAAACCTATATAACTTTATTAACCTATGTCGCCCAATAAAGTCAATAAAAATTTTTTTTTAAAAGTCTTCATATAGTCAGCATTCTAAAATCATTTAACTATTACACTCATAAGTTTTATTACCTTGAACTTTTAACTTTGAATCACTGAAAACATGTCAAATAGCACCTCATCTGATTCATAGCTAGCTAAGCAAACCTAGTAATGGTAGCCTGTCTCCAGGTGGCAGACCACTGACAGCAAGAATATCTTCAAATTATACAGTCCTCTCTCTGGGAAGACAGATGTCACAGTGCTTTGGTGACTGTTAAAGAAGTCACATTAATGAAACACTTTTTGCTTTTCAGACCCTAATGCATTTCTTCACAGGAATACTTTAGTCTCATCAGTGAACTATCAGCCTCTTTAGAACTTGGCATTTTATGAAATTTCCCATCTTCCAAAACAAAACCAACTATTATTTTCAGTCAAGTGGAACATTAAAACATTTTTATGATATTTAATACTTCTTTGCTTTACAAAACATTGAGAAAGTGATTAAAGATAGAGACAGGTTTTGAAAACAGCTTGTTTTCTGTAATGTGACTTTGTTTTTTCTTTTCCCATGGTAAATTATGCTTTCTTTGGATAACCTAGAGCATGTTCTGGATACCCTGTGTACTAAATATTTTTCAAGAAGCCATTTTTAATGTAGTTCACCTTATAAGAAAAAACATCTGTAGGTGTGTTTGGCCTGCCATTTCCAGCCAGCTGTGCCTGGTTCCATCTGGGTGTCTCCAGGCTACCTGCCAGCATCCTTGCTCTTAGCTAGCTGGGGGAACATCTCTGATTTTTTTTTTCTATATGTCTTTATTGATGTCAGAGTGAGGAAGGGAGAGGGGGAGAGAGAGAGAAACAGCAATGATGAGAGAGTCATTGATTGGCTGCCTCCTGCATGCCCCCTACTGGGAATGGAGCCCAAAATCTGGGCATGTGCCCTGACCAGAAATCGAACCATGCTCTCCTGGGTCATACGTCAATGCTCAACTACTGAGCCATGCCAGCCAGCCGGGCACATCTCTGATTTTAATGGCATCTTTTCCGCTCTTTAGATTTTCAGTGTGCATTGGGTTATTAACAGGGAAGACTTGGGCATTCAGAAGAGAAAGAAATTTCCAAAAGCTTATTTTGAAATCAACCTATTCCCTCTGTTCATTATAATTAATATAAAAATAAAGAATTTACTGAAATTATAGCTTCCGGCTCTTTGGGCGACAAGCTCACTCTCCTGGGCAGGCAGAACTCATCAGGGCTGGTGTTTGGCTCTGAGGGTGATGGCTGAGTCACTGTCATGTGTCAAGGCCAAAGGAGAGTGAGGCTGTCCAGAGAGGACTTCATCCTGGTCCAACTTTCTTCTTAAACTGGTCCTCCTGAAAGGACGTCACTATTAGGTATTTCAGTTTGCTATAATTTTTTAAAATATTCATTTGAGGTTATATTTCTAGTCATCACAGATTTTTAAATGAGCAATTCAGCTATGTAATTATTAACATCATTTTAACCCTAAGAGTCTGGTTCTGTGGAAGCTTTCTAAGGCTCTGTGACATGCAGTGAGAAGTGACCAGTGATATGTTTTTAAAGAGAACTTTTCCCTAGAGTATCAGTTACCTGTTCAACAGAGTACCTGCCCTACTGCAGACGTGAAGCATGAAAGTGTGGTGATGTTTATCTTGAGGACTTGTAATGGATCACTTGTTTTGCAAATGGTGAGGTTTTTTTTCTAAAATGACTGTAAAATCTCATCTTTTTCTCCTGTTCCTAGTGGGTTCCAGTCTTACAGGATTTCAGCAACAAGGGCACACTCTGGGGCTTTGTACCATTTGTGCAAGAACAGCGACCAGTGGAAATACCACTTCCAATTACCCTTCACATCGGAGACTACAACATGGATGGCTACCCGGATGCTCTTGCCATACTGAAGAATACATCTGGAAGGTATGGAAATTAAGTCAAGTAGAAATGTGCATAAAACATCATCACTGTGACACTTCATAACTGAGTATCACCCAGATGTGGTACAGTCCCTTAAATAAGAAAGAAGACCAGCTCAGGTCCTATTTCTTTACATGGTCTCTTAACTTCTCCCAGCTGCTTAGAACACTGTTCTTTTTCACAGATTTGTTTTCTATAGAACAAAAGTGGACATCTAATATAAAGTAAAAAACATTTTTTATTCAACAAAACTTGATCTTTAAAAGGTCAAAAGTTTTTGATAAACAAAAGACCCATTATATTTGGAGGCTGAAGAATGTGGTGGTTAAGAGCTATGCCTAGGCTCTGACGTCGGCCCAGCCACTTACCACCTGTGTGACCTTGTGCAGATTAGCTAAACTCCTCGTCCCTGAGATGAGAGGGGTAACTATACTTCTGTTGTGGAGTTGTAGCGAAGATTAAATGAGGTAAAAAAAAGTGAAGCAGTTACCATTGCTAAGGGAACTAGAGTAAGAACAAAGCCCAAAGTGAGTAGAAAAAGGGAAATGATAAAGATTAGAGATGAAAGAGACTGAAAAAACCCCAGAAAAGATCAGTGAAACTCAATCAGAAATGAAAGAGAAGTGATGCCACAGAAATACAAAGGGTTGTAAGAGAGTACTGTGAACAGTTACACACCAACAAACTGGACAACTGAGAAGAAATGGGTAAGTTCCTAAAAACAGAATCTTCCAAGACTGAATTAGGAAGAAACAGAAAACCTTAACAGAGCTATTACTAGAAACAAAATTGAATCAGTAATGCCCTAGCTGGTTTGGCTCAGTGGTTAGAGTGTTGGCCAGAAGACTGGAGGATCTGGGGTTCAATTCCGGCCAAGGGCATGTGCCTTGGTTGCAGGCTTGATTCCTGGCCTAGGTCAGGGTGCATGTGGGAGGCAACCAATCTGTCCGTGTGTCTCTCTCACATCGATGTTTCTCTTTCTTCCTTCCACTTTTCATTGGAAAAAATCCCCAGGTGAGGATTTTTTTAAAAAAAATTGAATCAGTAATAAAAAAATCTCCCCCAAAACCAAAATCCAGAACCGGACAGCTTCCCAGTTGAGTTTTACCAAATATTCAAAGAATTAAGACCTATCCTTCTCAAACTAGTCTAAAAATTAAAGAGATGAGGAAGCTTTCAAACTCATTCTACAAGGCCAACATTACCCTAATACCAAAACCAGAGAAAGACATTACTAAAAAAGAAAATTATGGGCCAATATCTCATGTGAACATAGATGTAAAAATCCTCAATAAAATATTAGCCAAACAAATTCAGCAATACATTAAAAAATCATATACCGTGATCAAGTGAAATTTATTCCAGAGACACAAAGATGGTTTAATATCCACAAGTCAGTGTCATATACACCCTAATTGGAATGAAGGGTAAAAATCATGGCCATCTTAATAGATGGAGAAAAACCATTTGAAAAAACTCAACATCCATATATGATAAAACCTCTCATTGCAGTGGGTATAGAGGAACATACCTAAACACAGTAAAGGCCGTATGTTACAAACACACAGCATCACACATGACGCCAAACGAAGCTTTCTCTCTGAGATCAGGAACAAGAAAAGGATGCCCACTCTCACCACTCTTATTCAACATAGTATTGGAAGTCCTAGCCACAGTAATCACAAGAAAAAGACTTACTTGCTGGCATATTTGTTTAGGCCCATAATTGGTATTTCAAAAATGGTCCTCTGAAATACAAAACAGCAGTTGAAATGTAAAGGAGAGGCCTGGAATTCTCACATTCCAAGAAAATACATACATTATTCATTCTAAGTTCTTTCAGGAGGTGGACAACGAATGTCCGCTACCCAGAGCAGAATAACTTATTGATACCTGCTCAGGTACATGTGGGAAATTTAGCAAATGACTTATGAACATGAAGGGAAACTGTTACAGTAACAGAAATGCCATTGTTCTTAGGTCTTAGAAACTACTTCCCTCCCTTCAAATAAGTGAAGGTCGGAAACCAAGTAGAATACCACAGTGACAGTCACTTTTCATATGCCACGGCATCTGAAATAGGATTCTAAAGAGCAAAGGAGGAGGCATGGGCTGTCTGAACTCAACTCCTTTTGCATTTCAGCTAGGTATTTAATTCCCGAAGAATGGTTTCACCCACGGCAGTTTCAGTCTCTCTGTGTCTTCAACAACTTACTGTTACTATGAGTCCTCTAACATGGGAGTCTGGCTTATTAGTGATATTTGCTATAAATTTCCATCATCACAGGTGTGCCATTACTTTACAGTTTTAAAGCCATCATTATTTCAAGAACTGAGAATTTTCTCTCACCTCCCAGTCAGGATAAGAAGGAACTCTGGATGATGAGGTGAATGGGTGAATCTTGTGGGTCACATGGGGGTCACTTAAGGCCCAGAAAGACCTGACAAGGAAAAAGTTTTCCGTTTCATAGAAGCACTAATTGTGTTACATCTGCTTTTTCTTTCAGTGTTAATTATCTAAATGTTTTGTCCTCTGCTTAATGAAGGGTTTAATAGATGATTATGTTACATTCCTGGTTTAATCTTATTTTAATGCGTTTTCATTGATGGGATAATGCCCTTTCTTTAAGGTACATAATTATCTTAACTCAGCGTGTTGTCAAACTTTCCCAGAAGATAAAATTGAAATTTAAATGTGGTTAGTTCTTTTGCCGCACAGGTATTCTAGCACATAGAATTTCCTACCTTTCATGAAATAATGAACATTTTATAGAAATTGGTTTTAGAATATGGTGTAAACACAAAATTACGGCTGGTGACAGGGCACATTTGTATTCCTTGATTGACTTTCATCGATATCCCCAACTATAAGTGACTATGACTGATGTTTATCTAAACATAATACACACAGGTGGATCAGTCATCCTGAGGAGGCACCTTGGTAGAACAGACATTTCTTCAACAATGTTTAAAATTTAAACACTTGAGAAATACTTCTATAAGAATGGCCTGGGTGGGGAGTGACTGCACAACAACAGCAGATCACATGGGAAGGTGTCATAGTTAGCTAACATTAAATATTCAAAAACATCACTCATCTCTAACGTTGAATAACACACGTTTCTCTCCATCACTGTAGGATGGTAGTTTTCATGATTCTGGGTGGTCGTTTTGGGGATTTTTGAAAATCTTATCTGTCTCCTGAGGATATTCCACAAGGTGGAAGCTTCAGCTCCTGACTTTTCTTCCTGTATTTCTTTTTTTTTTTTTTAATATCTTTTATTGATTTCAGAGAGAGGAAAGGAGAGGGAGAAAGAGAGAGAGAGAAACATCAATGATGAGAGGGTCATCATTGATCGGCTGCCTCCTGCACGCCCCCAACTGGGGATCGAGCCCGCAACCTGGGCATGTGCCCTGACCGGGAATCGAACCCTGATCGCCTGGATCCTAGGTCGACGCTCAACCGCTGAGCCACACCCAGCTGGGCTCTTCCTGTATTTCTTTCCTCAGCAATTTCATTCAGATTTACAACACAAGTTGTCTTAACTTCAAGGCAAATAATTGTCTGCACCACATGGATGTCCACCCATCTCTTCAAACTTACCTTGTCTAAAACCAAACTTAATTGTGACGCCCCTTCTCTTCAAATTCAACTCTTCCTCATGATTTCCCTGATTACTACAAAGATGTCATTCTGGCCTCAGTCGTTGCAGCTGAGAAAAGTTAAATTGCCTTTGATCTCCCCCCGAGCAGGCTCAGTCCTTCCATAGTGTGTGTTGCAGGTGGCTTTTCTTTTCCATTCTCACTGCGCCTCCCGAGTTCAAGTACTCTCTCCTTACCCTGAATTGTTCTTATAGCTCCTCGTTGGTTTCTATCTACATGATACCCTTTCCATTTCAACCCCACCCGTCTCCTCTGGATATAGGATCTTCCCACAGCAGTTACTGCCCTCACCTTTGCCTTCAGGATCTTCTTATTCCACCCTCTTTCCCCCAGTATTTATGTAAATACTGTATGTGCAAGTCTCCCCACCCCTAAAATAATTTTTTGTCTCTACTTTATTACCTCAAATTCACCCTTGCCCTACCCTGTCTGCTTCCCCCCACTCCTGCACCTTTCGTTTAGTCCCAGTGACTTCTAATTGATTCAGAGGACATCTCTCAGTCCTCAGGTCACCAGATTCTTACCTACATTTGGCAGTTGACGACTTACTCCTAAAACTTCTGGTTCTCTCTGTAGCCTCTAACTTTTCCTGTACCGCGTCTTCTGGGAACTCCTTTGCATCTTGGCCATCTCAAGTAGTGGTGTTTCTGAGGGTTCCATTCTCAGCGCTTTGTTCTCACTCTGAATGCTTTACTCTACTCTGGCTGGTTTCCTTGCCACTTGTAGGACTTCTCAGTCCCTGTGTCTGGGCCTCACACCTGTGTATGTGACTGCCTGGTGGACCTTCCCCTGGATGCTCTACCTATGGCACCCCAAACCAGAAAGAATCTCCTCTCCCCTAAATCTGTTCTTAGTGTATCTCAGGTGGTACCATCACGTACCCAGTCACCCAAATAGAAATGTGGGAGCCACCCTGCATTTTCCATCCCTCCTTTCCTCTTTCCCATTCCTGTGATCCATCTCATCACTGCATCTTACAGTGTTAACACCTAGAGAAGAACCAGTATAACTTCCTTACCACCGTTCCTTCTGCGTGTGGACTTGACAAATGGTGCTGTGTCCATGAACTTCTCACTCTACAAGTCTGAATATCCTGTTTATACCATTAACCAATTAACAGATACAGTGACCATTATATTTCGTTTTACATAATAAAAATATGAATATTCTAAAACCTAGAAAGTGTCGTAGTGGCAACCAAAGTAGCCAATATAAGGAACACCTTTGAATAAAGGTGAATTAAAACGTGACCGTCTTTCTAACCACTTAGGACAGGAACTTGGCATTCGGTCTGCCACGTGTTGCCTTTCCATCGGCCTTGCTCTGCCAGAGCCACTTCCTCCTCATTCAGGAAGCACTGGCTGGCTGTTCACTGCCTCTCCTGTCACAGGTGATGCGAATATGTCGGGGGATAAATACTGCTTTGCCCAGAGCTCAAGTGCACCTTGTTCTGAATAGCAACTTAGCACCTCTTAGGAACATTCCTAATTGTCAGTGATCTGTATCACAGACACACTTCAATAATGTTTAGTATTTGAGTGTAATCTTTGTTATATTAACTTAGCTGAGGGTTCTGCATGTACCAATGGCTGGAGCATAGGTTCCAGAGCAGCAATTCAAAAAAATTACATTCTTTTTAGAGAAGTCCTAATGGATTTATTTTTCTTCTTAATTCTTTTTTCTCCTGCGTGTAGAGCTGCCTTTCTTAAGGTTTGCGCACAGACAGGCATGTCCCCAAATCGAAGCTCTTCCTTTCATGTGACCCTAGGCTGGGAAGGAGACTGGGGAGTTAGTAGGAAGAGCATTGAGGGTAGTCTAGACACGCAGGACTGACTGGAGATGGGATGAGTGAGGTGGACTCACCAGCTCTAAGAGCAGCCGGGGAGAAAATCAAACTGCAAGTTGAATGACCCACCAGCTACCTTTCTTAATGAGAAGTAGAACAGATGCAGGCAGCGTATTAACACAGTCTGTCAAGTGGTTTGTGTTGAGACACAACACCGGTTTCAGATAGCCTTTGGAAAGAAATGAAAACCAGCCTCAGCCCTGGCCGGTGTTGTTCAGTGGTTAGAGCATCAACCCGCTCACCGAAGGGTCATGAGTTCAATTCTCAGTCAAGGGCACGTACCTGGGTTGCAGGTTAAATCCCCACCCTGGTCGGGCACATGTTGGAGACAACCAATTGATGTGAGACACCGATGTTTCCACTCTCTCCGGCCAGTCTTTCTTAATTTTAGCTACTCTATTTGTAGTTTATTTCTTTGTAATTTTAATTTCCGTTTCTCTAATAACTGATGGTTTTGAGCATCTGTTAATGTGATCATTTGCTTTTCATGTATCTTTATAGGTGAAGTATCTGTTCAAGTCTTTTGACCACATTTTATTTGGGATATTTGTTTTCTTATTATTGAGTTTGAAAGTTCTTTATATACAAATCCTTTATTAGATATGTTGTTTGCAAATATGTTTTCTGATCTCTGGCTTGTCTTTTCATTCTCTGAACAGTGTCTTTCAAAGAGCAGAAGTGCTTAATTTTGAAAAAGTCCACTTTATCAGTTTTCTTTTATGGATTGTAATGTTTAGTGTTATATCTAAGAAATCTTTACCAAGATTTCCTTCTGTGCTTTCTCTTAGAATTTTTAGTTCTACATTCTACATTAGGTCTATGATCCATTTTGAGTTAATATTTCTATGTAGTACAAGGTATGGATCCAAGTTCATTTTTTGCTGAAAATTCCAGCACCATTTGTTGAAAAGCCTTCCTTTTTCCACTCAGTTCCCTTTGATATTTGGTGAAAATCAATTATGTGTCTCAGGGGATCCTTTTCTTCACTCTCTGCTATTCTGATGACCTCCTCTCCACGGTTGCAACAGGACCACAAAAATGTTTCCATTACTGCTGGCTTATAATGAGTTTTTAGTGAATTCAGATAGCCGAAGTCCTCCAACATATTCTTTCCAACGTTATTTTGTCTAGTCTAGGTTCTTGACATTTTCTTTGAATTTTAGGATCAAGTTTGTAAGAAATTTTTAAAAAGTGCCATGCTTTTGACTGATACTCCATTGAATCTGTAAATAATATGGGGGAAATTGACATCTTACAGTATTGTCTTCTGACCCATTAAGAGTGTGTGTCCTTTCATTTTAGGTCTTCAGTCTTTCTCAGCAGCACCCTATAGTTTCCAGTGACTGATCTTGTACATCTTCTATCAGATACCCAAGTATTTCTCCCTTTTTTGATACTGTTATCATTGGTACTTTTTTATTTCAATTTCTGTTTGCTAGTGTATAGAAATACAATTGACTTTTGTATATTAATCTTGCGTGCCGCCACCTATCTCAACTTATTAGTCCTAGTAGGGGTTTTTTTTGGTAGATATTATGGGATTTTCTAAACAGGTGATCAGATAATTTATGAATAAAGCAGTTTATCTCTTCCTTTCCAATCTAGGTGCCTTGTGTTTTTCTTGCCTTTTTGCAGGGGCGGGAACCCATAGTGCAGCATTGCATGGAAGTGGTGAGAGCCACCCTTGCCTTGCAGGAACAAGGGTCACAGGGACAGCACTCAGCTTCACTGTTGGTGCGAGGGTCGCAGCGGCTTGTCTGCAGATGCCCTCTGTCGTGTTGAGAAACTTCCTTCCAGTCCTACTTTGCTGAGAATTGGGATAAGAAATGGATGTTTGGTTTTATCAAATATTTTTCTACCTTAAGTGAGGTGATCATATGGTTTTTCTTTTTAGTTTATTAATCTAGTGAATTACATTCATTTAAAAGTATTAAAGCAACTTTGCACCCCTGCAATAAACCCAAGTTGGTCATGATTTTTATCTTCTTTATACACCTGAAGTCTTCACTTTGCAACGTTCTTAGTCCACTGAAATACGTCTATTTCAGAACCATATCTTCCCTGTGCATGGTTCCGTGGTGTGAGGCAGAGACATGGTTCCAGATTGCACACGTTTTAGTGAACACTGGTGTGCAAAGCAAATTCTTACTGTGTTGTTAGGTTTGATTTACTGGAATTTTGTTCAAATGTTTTGCACCTATGTTCTTGAGGAATTCTGGCCTGTAGTTTTCTTGTGATGTCTGATTTTGATGTGTTGGAGCTTCATAAATGAGTGGGAAGTACATCTTCCTCGTCTGTCTTCCAAAGAGGTTGTGTAGAATTAGCATTATGTCTTCTCTAAATATTTGGTAGAATTCATCAATGAAGCCATCTGAGCCTGGAGTTTTGGGGGGTTTTTAAGAAGGTTTGAAAGTATAGTTTCAATTTATCTATTTTTTTTTAGTGAACTTTGGTAATTTGTGACTTCCAAGGAATTTATTTCATATAATTTGTTAATTATATTGGCGTAAAGTTTTTATAACATTCCCTTACTACTCTCTTAATACCAGTAAAATCCGTAGTGATGTCGCCTCTCATTCCTGCTATTTCTACTTTCTTTTCTCTCTTTGTACTGTCGTTTAATGGCCATTCCAGTTGATGGTTTATCAGTTTTGAAGTTGTCCTTTCCAAAGAACCAGCTTCTGTTCTGTCGATTCCGTCCTGTTCTGTTTCCTGCTTCATTGCTTTCCTCTGTTACATCTCCTTCTGCTTGTTTCATATTTTACTTGCTCCTCTGTTTACAGTTTTCTGAGGAAGAAACTAAGGTCATTGATTTGAAACCGTTCTTTTTTAACAAAGTGTTTAGTGCTGTAGATTTCCCTCTGAATCCTGTTAGTGACACACCACCAGTGTCAATACGCTGCATCTTCATTTTCATTCTCTTCAAAGTCCTTTGTAATTTCCCATTAGATTCCTCTTTTACTCATAGATTATTTAGTGGTGTTTCATTTCATTTCCAAATTCTCGGGGATTTTCCATATGTCTCTGTTTTTGACTTTTTTCCAGTTTCATGAGAGATGATTGACATACTTGTGTAAGTTGTGCAATGTCATGAGTTCAACACCTATATATAGTGAAACGTTTACTACATTAAGGTTAGTTAACATTCTTCAACTCACATACCATTTTCTTGTTTTTGTTGTTCTGGTAGGATCATTAAAGTTTTACTCGCGTAGCAATTTCAAATAGACAATACAGTGTTGTTAGCTACAGCTAGCGTGGGGCACATTGACACATCTGTTCCTAACTGCCTGCCCTTCGTCTTACAGCAACCAGCAAGCCTTTCTCCTGGAGAACGTCCCCTGTAACAATGCAAGCTGTGAGGGGGCACAGCGAATGTTCAGAGTGTACTGGGAGCTGACGGATCTGAATCAGATCAGAGACGCCGCTGTGGCCACCTTCTTTGACATTTATGAGGACGTGAGTTCGAGCGCTCCTGTGTGCTAGGGTCTGATTGGTCTCAACCATGTCTCCCTTTCACGTTGCCAAGTTTGACCAGAAAATGTAGACGAGATCCTGAAGGCAAATGAGTTCTTTAAGGAAAGCCCCTCTGACGCTGACTGGCAGAGGAAGCACATTGATTGACACCTCTGGCTGATTAGCCCAGTGAAATGAGCCAACACCCTTATCTCGTTTTGTGCATTTAAACCACTAGAGAATCATGCTCTGGGACTGGCAGGCGCTCTGTGCGCTGCACACGGGAGCACAGCTGCCCAGAGCATAGAGAGGGAACTCAAGTCCCTTCGCTCGTGAGGTAGAGGGAGCACCTGTGGCCCAGGTTCTGTGCCTCTGTCTGCAGCTGCAGGTCAGCGTGGGAAAGGCCCTCGGAGCCCTGGCTTTCTCCTGTCTCCTGTGAAAGCCAGTGTACCACTCAGAAAAATAATACACCCTGATATAAATGTGTTCATTCCAGAGTTAGTTAACAGTGTAGTCTGTAATAACCTGATTGTTTCAAAAGTTGAATGCCCACCAGACATTTGTCTCTCCCACTCCCATCTTTGCTCTTGTTTCTGTTTTTTAATAAGCGGCTGATTCTCAGTGACGGAATTATCGAGGTCCTTGTTTTCCCGTCTCTCTCTACCAAGCCTCATATTGTTTCACTTTTATTAGCAGTTTTCAAGCATAAAAGTAACTGGCAAAAAAATCTCAAGGGAATTGACTACAAATCAGTTTTTCATTTTTGTACATAAAAGATACCATAAGTGAAATTTAAATGAATGAAATTTAAAATTGTTTTTAAACCTGGGAAATAAATTTGCTATGAAAAAATCAAATAATTAACATTCTTAATATAGAAAGGGTTTATATAAACTGATATAAAACTCCCTCTTGAGAAACAGAACACAGTTTACAGAAAAAATACAGGTGGCTAACATAGGAAAAGTGTGGTAAGTAGTCAACCTTGTTACGAGGCCACGGCATGGAAACTTGAATGAACACACCTTTCCTGCCCTCCAATAAAATGAGCAAAGCTTTCCCTTTCTTAGGGAAGAAACTATCGTAGGCAGCAACAGCCAGGGCAGAAGGTCCTCTTTCTCTCCAGGTGGGAACGATGTGGAAGTCCTTTGAAATTCACTGGCCTTTAAAATTCACGCGCCTTTAAAATTCACGCAAGTAAGACTGGAGGGAAATATGCCAAAATGCTAACTGTTATCTCCAGAGATTAAAATTACCAGTGTTTTTCACTTTATTTGTATTTTACTATCCAGAGTTTTATATCTTTCCAATGATATTTTTATTTTGAACATCAAGTTGAATAAATGAGGTTTACATTTACATGATCAACATGCCTGCATTTTCAGCGCTTTCTCGGTCCTCGAGTGGTTCGTTCTTACCGCTTCTGTTTGTTTTTCTAGGGAATCCTGGACATTGTCGTACTGAGTAAAGGATATACGAAGAACGATTTTGCCATCCATGCATTAAAAAATAACTTTGAAGCAGATGCTTATTTTGTTAAAGTCATTGGTGAGTGTTTGATTTATATGTTTTTTTATTAAGTATGAGCGTGAATTCATATCATGACTCCCATTTCTAATCCAACGCATTTCAAAGGTCCTTCCAATCTTCCTGTTTGTGGATATCTCCTCTAGCAGTGAGAAACCCAGCTCCCGTTTTCCATGATACAGTTATGTGTTCACTGTTCCCTGTTCCCACCCATGCCAGCTGTCTCCTCCACTGACACCAGGTTTATCACAGAAATCCTGCACCAGTTTTGTTGTGTCTGCCTACATAGTTTATTTTCTTTGACGTGGTTGTAAATGTTATTGTTTTTAGGTTTGGTTTCCATGTGGTTTTTTTTAGATTCCCCAGAATTTTCTCCATAGACAGTCATGTCATCTGCAGAGAGGGACAGTTTTCTTCCTTTCTTCCTTTCTTTCTTCCTTTCTTTCTTTCTTCCTTTCTTTCCTTCCTTCCTTCCTTCCTTCCTTCCTTCCTTCCTTCCTTCCTTCCTTCCTTCCTTCCTTCCTTCCTTCCTTCTTTCTTTCTTTTCTCCCTCCCTCCCTCCCTCCCTCCCTCCCTCCCTCCCTCCCTCCCTCCCTCCCTCCCTCCCTCCCTCCCTCCTTTCTTTCTTTCTTTCTTTCTTTCTTTCTTTCTTTCTTTCTTTTTTTCTTTGCAGTCTGTGCCTCCTTCCCCCCTTTCCCTTGTTCTTGAACCTCCGTTCCTGTGTTGAGTTTGGTGAGAGTGCACATACTTGCCTTGTGTTTGATCTGCGGAGAAAACAGCCCATCTTCCACCGTTAAGTGAGCTACGAGCTGTGGGTTTTTGTAGACGCTCCATATTGTGTTAGGAAGTTTCCCATTTCTAGTTCACTGGGGGTTCTATCATGAATTGGGGTTAGAAGGTAACTGTTCTTGTGTCATTGTTGTTGTTATAGTTGACACCAAGACAGCCACATCAGTCCATTTGTTAATGAAATGGCACATGCTTTGCATATTACAGTTTTGAAATGGTCATAATTAGCTAAACACAGAAAAGCTATAGAATATGAATGAAGATTGGGAGATTTGGGAAATGAAAATGACAGAACATGTCATTTTGCTTTCTGACAATTTTCTAGTGAATTCAGTCTTATTCAAATGAGCTAAGATGACTCCCATCTTCATTACTCCTGCGGCCACAGAAAACTAGCATTGGTTCCAGCCATTTCTACACTTGTCCATATGACTGTCCTCCCCTCTGCCATTTCAAAGGGGGTATTATTTGGCTATTTTAGAGCTAAAAAAATATATATAAATATGCTGTATATTTGGTATGCTTATCGCAGGTAGAGGGGGTCAATGGGGTAGAAAGAGGGACATCTCTAATACTTTCAACATAAAGATAAATTTTAAAACTAATAATAATAAATAAACAGTGGCTCCTAATCCAGTTACTACAGTTCTCCTTAAAGCAGGCCTTAAATGAGGATGGCAGTAACCAACCGGCCTGCTCAGGAAAGGACACGTTCCTTCCACAGTAGGGACCGAGGGAGCCATGCGAGCTCTCTCTCTCAGTGGTCAGGAAGTAGGGATGGCAGGTGGCCACAGCTGGCCACATGCTGTTGACAGTGAAGCTGTGTGAGGTGTCTGTTGGGTTCCTCATACTATTCTGATTTTTATGTTTGGAAAGTTCCATGTAAAAAGTTTAAAAACCTAAGAGTCTCCTGAGACTCTGTGGCCTGTGATCTTCCAGCCTAAGTCAACGGTCCCACTGTCACACCACCCTCTGAGACACAATGTCCAGAAAGCTTTGTCTGCAGACCTCTAGGCACAGACCCAGAGATGCCACTGTGATGCAGGAGGTTTTCATATTACAAAACAAGATAACTTTGCATTAAAGCTATTAACATAAATATTAATAATGTACTCTACAGAAAGGTCATGGGAAATGAGATACCACTTTAAAGCAATCACGTGGAAAATCACCTTCCAGCTGTTTTGAGGTGCCCTCCACCCTTCCCTTTGATTAGCAGTTGTTTGCCGAGAGCCTCACAGCTCCCGGTACATAATTACCCTTCAGAGCCATCCACCGTGTCCAGCGTTGCTTCTGCTCTAAAATTATTGTGACCCTAATGCTCCAACCCGCTTATGCAAAATGTCACTATTCTCAGGAGAGGAAGTATGGGGACTTCAGGTAACACCATACTCTACCTGTTCCCCCGCTAGTCCCCACAACACCAGAGACCCACAGAGCACTCCCAGGCCCCTGTGTGGAGACAGGACCTGAGGATTGCAGAATCGGGGGGCTCCTTCACTTCCCTGAGTCATACTTCGCTCTACTTTTTTCTTATTCTGGTCAGCTACATTAGGAGGTTCTGTATTCTAGTTCTGTTCTACTGGTACTTACCTCAAACTTCTAGCAAACGTCTATGAACCTGTATCATCGTGGCACTTATAAAACTGAAAGTATCTTCCTTCTGTTTCCCAAATAAGGCGACACCTTTAGAAATCGTTCATTCCCCTGCTGCGCCAGGTTTTGGTGAGGTCCTGTGGCAGTTAAGTCGTCGTACCTTCGTGCCCACTGTGTACCAGTCCTGTCTTAGCATTCACAGGCAGGCTGTCAGCTGCAAGTTTGGTTTGGTATTTATTTTGTTCTGTTTCCTGATTACAAAACTAAAGCAGCCTACTGTAGAACATCAAAAGAGAAAAGGGATACACCCACTCACGTGCACACTTTACTACCTTCTCCCTCTCTTGAGTTAATAAAATAAAAAAAATTTTGATGGGAATACTAAAAGGTGGGTCACAGAGGGATTTAGTGACAAAGACAAAGCTAAAAGAAAAAAATTTCCCTCTTCTATAGTATTCCTTAATATAAGCAGCATAATTACTGAAAGTATCTAAAGATCTTTTCCTCTGCTTATGTTAAGCACAGCCTCATAGAGCCCCGTGCCCATGCAGCACTATGCACCTGTCCCTGGGGAAGGCTCAGGTGGTTCTGTAGGTAAAATACTATTTCAGGCTCAGAACATGTTCACCTTTACAATAGTATTTGGGAGTTCTGAATTCCTAATTAAATAATATTATTGCCCTGGTGGTTTCTCCCAGTGGTTAGAGCATTGGCCCTTGGACTGAAAGGTCTCAGGTTCAATTCCAGCCAAGGGCACGCACGTACCTTAGTTACAGGCTCGATCCCCGGCCCGTCGGAGCACATGCCAGAGACAACCAATTGGTGTATCTCTCTCACACCGATGTTTCTCTCTCTCTCTCCTTCCACTCTTTCTGAAGAGCAATGGAAAAAATATCCTCAGGTGAGGATTAAAAAACACACAGTATTATCAAGCAGAATATTAATTAAGCTCAAGCATTAATATCGTTCCTTCTTGAATCTTGTAAAAACCAAAGGAATGCATACTCTACTTGTATTGTGTAGCTACCTCTTTTTAAAAGGCATCTATGTGTAATATATATCCATGACATATATATGATACATTTAAGTCTTATCATTTTGTTCCTATTGCTACAATGTGAAAATTCAAATTTGACAAAGGAAGTCTTGTTAAAAACAAAAATAGATACAGGATACAGGCCAATTTTTAGCTTGCTATATACAAAATGAAAGAGACCATTATGTAATTTTGAGTAAATATTCTCAGATATGCTAAACAAGACACAGACATTTTCCCCTGTACGGAAAATTAAAGTAATCCAATGGCTCATTGACTTCCCATCTCCATGAAAGCAGGGTAACGTGTTTCCTAAATGAGTCAGTGTCTCGTGGTCACATGGTCTTTCAGAAGAAGTCCATGTGCTTTGTGGCCTTGAGTGATGCCATGGCCAGGCTTCCATTTCCTCTTCTGAAAAAAGGGGATGGGGCCACTGGACTTACCTCCCAGTCGTACTGTGACTCTTAAGAAAGCGCACATATGCCTAGTGGGCGTGGAGCATCAACCTAGGATCCCAGAGATCGAGGTTCGATCCCCAGTCGGGTGTGCGGGGGGCAACCAATCAATGACAACTCTCATCATTGATGTTTCTATCTCTCTCCCCCTCTCCCTCTTTCTGAAATCAATAAAGATATTTTAAAAAAAAAAAGAAAGAAAGAGCACACGTGAAAGCAGATCTGTGTGCAGAGCCTGGCACTCACCAAAAGATCAATGAAAGAATTTTGCTAAAATGAAGCTTAATTACCTTTCTGGAGGTAGTTTTGCTGTACATGCGCAAAGCCTTAAGATAGAACCCAGAAGTAATTCTATTTCTATGAATTTACTCCCGGTGACCACCATTCTACTTTCTATGAATTTGACTCCTCTGGGTACCTCATATAAGTAGAATCAGACAGTATTTGTCTTTTTGTGTCTGTTATTTCACTCAGCATAATGTCCTCAGTGTTCATCTATGCTGTGACATGTGTTAGAATTTCCTTCCTTTTTAAAGCTGAATAATACTTCGCAGTGTATATAGACCACGTTGTCCTCTGTTGGTGGACATTTATCTGGGTTGCTTCTACCTGGGTATTGTGAGCAGCATGCATCTCTGTGGGTTGGGTTTGAATGCCCTGCTTGAGAATGATGCTGCTCATCTTCCCATGACTCTGTCCACCTCTGTCTTCTTTGGAGAAATGCCTGTTCAGTTTTAAATTGATTGTCTTTTCATTATTAAAGTGTAAAAGTTCTATTATTTGGGTCATTGCCAAGTGTAATTTCTGTAAGTTGAAGTCTGACTTTATTTCCCTCCAGGTGGCCAGTCACCCAGCACCATTTACTGAATAATCCACCCTTCTCTTGCCTTAGCAAGTATTTATTGAGCAGATATGTTGGCTTAGGTCCTGAGAAGATGATAGAATGATGCAGAGTTACATGCTGGTTAAAAACAGACTTGTAGGCAATAATTACTGGTCAGCAAAATAGGTTTAAATAAAGGTTTATGAAAATCATCATGGTACAAATGGAAAAGAAATACTAATGTCTGTCTAGAGTTGAGGGAAGATGAACCAAAAAACAAAACAAAACAAACCTTGAGAACAAAAAAGTGAGAACCAGTCACTGCCTGGAATAAGAAACTTAAACACTGAAAACTGTTTTGCTAGTATCGAACAGTTACTCCACTGTTCCCTCAAGCTGTATTTAATGTAAACATTAATTACATTAATGTACTCAGTGTGAACGAGCAGCTGTCTTCTTTCGTGATAAAATATGTCACGCTCATTTCTTAGTGCCTTTGTACTTTATAGCCCCAGCCTAAGTATGTTTCTATTAGAACAATTGTCATTTTATAGTCACAGAAGGTAAGTAAATAGAAGAACCCATTTTCCCATGGATATATTTGAACTAACACGTGTTCATAGCTAATGAAATGATTTGTGCATACTGAGCAGAACTGTCAACTCCCTAATGTGTGACGTACAGGATACTTAATAGCGCATGGTATCTGCTTTCCTACATGGGTTCAGTCACGTGCACTAGCAGGGGTACAGTTTTGTTTCGAAACTCATGTTGCTTATAGAAAGACTGTTCAGGTAATCTAACCTTTTCTTTTGGGTGATTACAGAATAAATGTGTCATTATTTTTGTATATTTGTTGTAGACTTACCAATTATTTTATAGTTATGTTTTCTATAATAGTTATCAAATGTGCCCAAAATCGTGACTAGAAACTTTGACTGTATAAGTGGGAAAGGTCTAATTTGAGATATAAAGTACTAAATGTTCTATTTGTTTTTCTCAGTATACATTTTAATTGGTTTGCATTTAGCACTTTTTTCAGATTCTAAGTCCTTGAAATTTAGCTAACGAACTGGAAATAAAACCAACAAGAGATATAGCTTGATGTAAACATAATCATCTCACCTGTATATCAGCATCTTGACGGCTTAATAACCGCTTTTGAAATATCAGTGTAAAGTGAACAACAGAAATTTAATTTACTCAGATCTAAAGAAATTGAATTGGTTTCTGCTTGTGATCATCAACCAAAAGAGCATATTAATAGATGTTAGGTGAGACAGTAAGAGTTTACTTTAAATGTAAGGTTAGCCTGGCCAGGCGTGGCTTAGCGGTTGAGCATTGACCTAGGAGACCTCAGTTCCATTCCCAGTCAGGGCACATGCCCGGGTTGTGGGCTCGATCCCCAGTAGGGGGAGTGCAGGAGGCAGCCAATCAATGATGATTCTCTCATCATTGATGCTTCTCTCTCTCTCTCACTCTCCCTTCCTCTCTCTGAAATCAATAAAGATATCTTTTCAAAATAAATAAATATAAGTTTACATTATATCAGTAATAACAAATAGCCTTTTCTTTATTTTTCCACAGTTCTTAGTGGTCTCTGTTCTAATGACTGTCCTCGTAAGATAACAGTAAGTAAACTTTCAGTTATAAATATTTCTGAGAAAATTCTTTGCATGATAGATACACACAAAATAGTTTTACAGGTTACAATCAAATTATTGCTCTTTAAAAGTGATTAAAGTATTTCTTCAGTGCTCAAGAAAATTTTACTGGGAATGAAGTACCTTTCCTAAAAGATTTGTCACCTCAAGTCTCACCTCCTTCAGAAAGCCTGTTCTGATGTCCTTTGGAAAATGCCACCCCTCCATTATTTCCAGGCAGTACTGTGATTTAGGCATGTAAATACTTGTCCAGACTTACCTGTTATCTTTAATGTCTCTCCACACTAGACTGTAATCCCTTGAGGTCAAGAACGGTCATCTTTGTATACTTGGTATATCATACAGGGTTGAGCTATGAATTTCTGTAATGAATTTTTTGGTATAGTCTTAATATTGACTTGCTGTCTAATGGAATGTTTCAGTGAAACAACAAAATGTGGAAATAATTAGGCTTGGTTTTTGAAATTGCCTATTCGTGTAAATTTTAATAAAAATATTACATTATATTTGAAAGTGTGTGTGCGTGTGTGTGTGTGTGTGTGTGTGTGTGTGTGTGTGTTGGTATATCCCTGCTTGAGTCCTCATGGTAACCTTTGTTTTATAAGGAATTATCCCCCATTTAAAGATGAGGAAACTGAGGCTCAAAAAAATTAAATTGTCCAGTCATAGAGCTATTAAGCAGTGAACTAGAATGCAGAGCTAGGTGTTCTGCCTAGTCTCATACTCTCATTACCCCACTAAGGCACTACATTACCAGCACCTGACATATGGCTGGGAGCCTCCCATATCTGAGACACATGTAGAGATTTAATCTAGACTCTATTTGGGAATAACACCCTGAACTAGTGAGGAAAGCAGGATTTGCGGGAGGAGGAACTAGTCAATGATACGTGGGGAACTTTGAAGCTAGGATGGTCCTTCAGCGATGGCTGCCATTGAGGGAGAGGGGCCAGGCCTTTGTACTCCTGTCTCAACCAGTCATTGCATGTAGGCTGTCCCCAGGAAGAAGGTAGTTTGTACAGGCCAGCCCCTCTGTGACTGAGAACATAATCTAGGTAGGAACCCAGCTGTGTGCTACCAGCAGCCAGTACTTGGACAGCTCAGGGACTCGGTGCCTCAGTCCTAGAGAGGAGGTGTGGACATTGCATCAGCGTATCCTCTGTGAATGCGTGTGAATACCTGGCAAGACCCATTTGCCTTCCTATCATCATCATAATGTACATGGACAGGGAGCAGTGAGGAGGGGAGGCAGGCGGTCCAGTCTCTATTTTCCACTTAATTTTGCTGTGAATCTAAAACTGCTATAAAAAATAAAGTAATTTTAAAAAATTAGAGCATAGATGTGATTAATCACAGGCTAAAGATTAACTTGGTTATTTGAGTCTCGCCTACCCAGTTTGTGAAGCATCCAGACCCTTTGTTCCTCCTTCCCCTCGTGGGCCGTAGCGCGCTGTGCGGCTCTTCCGTTATGTAGTCAGGTAAAGAACTTCAGAGAGTTGAAACTGAGCCCACTTGTTTTACCCACAAGTTCTAGTGGAAAACTTGATAGGAAAGACTGTATAATTAAGGGAGGTTATACATCTGAGACCAACAGTGCTCCCATTCTGCTCGTCGTAAAGGCTGCCTGTGTCGTAGGGAGTGTAGAATCACTTAGGAAGCCCCGTACAGCCCAGCGAGCAGAGCTGTTCCCACAGGGATTACTCGCACAGCCCAGCACCTGGGCGCTTTTCTGCAGGTGATGCATCCGCCTCCCACTCATCCATTTATTGCTTTCTTTGGAGTTCAGATCCTATTGAACTGCCCTTCACATATATCATTTTCCTTCCCCACTGATATCATAGATCACAATTTTATGACAGCCTAAAAGCAACAAATGCACACTGTACTGCCCCAGTATTCCATATATCAAGTGTGTGCCTGTCTACAGAATTACCTGTTTTGTGGAAGAGTGTGTTCGTGTTGCTTTGACATCACAATAGAAAGTGTTATAGCAGATGACCCAGTGTGAGACTAAGAGGGAAACACACAAGTCATGTGATACTCTTCACCATCTGAGTTAATTCACAAGTGCGTAGCTCTGCTGCTGCCTACGTGTTCCCACCTGACTCAGGCAACCTGTCTGATATATGGACGGAGGAAGAATTATTCAAGTCAGCAACCAATCCCACCCAAATTCCTGTATCTTCATTTAAAACCCCAGAGTCTCATTCTTACCCAACTTTAGCAACTCACTCCTTGGCCATACTCTGGACCTTATCTACCAGAACTGTTTTACTTTGGAAATCTCAATGCCATGTATCCAACTTTCTGACTACCACATATTTTTCTAGTCTTCTCACTCTTGTTACTCTAACTGTATCTGTTCAGCTTGAAAACCATTAGTCTCTTGATTTGTATCAGCCTACTCTTATCTTTACCTCCCTCGTTATTTAGTTCCCATGCATGTCATTTACCATTTCTGCCACTACCTTTACAACACTCTCCTCCAGCTGCATATGCATGGCCAAATGGCAGCCCTGTGTTAGTCCAGCTGTCTATCTCGCTCACTCAGAACCTATGCTCCTGGGCATTTCTGAAGAAAAATATGGAGCCCTGCATGTTGACCCAGAACTGACTCATAATCTCCAACCTCAAGTGAGCATTTATAGCTGTGTCATAGTCTCATATGGACTCCTGGACATCTTCTCTCCCATTCTTCTCTGGTTAATCTCACGGTTTCCTCTTTGAGCTTCTGCTGATGAATATGATAATCCTAGGTGTAAGTTTTTAGGTGTTTGTCGTGCTTGGTGTTCTCTAAGCTTCCTGCATCTGTGGTTTCATGTCTGTCACCAATTTGAGGAAAATCTAATGTTATTATTTCAAATATTTCTTTCATTCCTCTCTCGCCTTTTCCTTCTGGTAGTCCCATGACACATATGTTACACCTTTGGTAATTGTCTCACAGTTCCTGCATACTCTGTTTCACCTTTTCATTTGTTTTCCTCTTTGCATTTTCTCTTTGGAGGTTTCTGTTGCTATATCTTCAAGTTCACTGATTCTTTCCTCTGCTGTATCCAGTCTACTGATGAGCCCATCAGAACCATTCACTTCTGTTAGTTTTTTTAAATTTCTTCCATTTCCTTTTGAGTTTCCATCTCTGTACTTACATTAACAATCTGCTTTTGCTTGTTGTCTACTTTTTTCCATTAGAGCCCTTAACATATTCATCATAATTATTTTAAATTTCTGGTCTGATAATTCCAACATCCTGTATATCTGAGTCTAGTTCTGATGTCTGCTTTGTCTATTCAGACTTTGTTTTGTGCCTCTTAGCATGCCTTAAGATTATTTTTCTTGCCCAGCTGGGCGTGGCTCAGCAGATGAGCGTCGACCTGGGATCTAGGCGATCAGGGTTCGATTCCCGGTCAGGGCACATGCCTGGGTTGCGGGCTCTATCAATGACTCTGTCATCATTGATGCTTCTATCTCTCTCTCTCCCTCTCCTTTCTTTTCTCTGAAGTCAATAAAGATATACTAAAAAAAAAATTATTTTTCTTGAAAGCCAGACATGCTGCATTGGATGAAAGAAACTAAGGTAGATAAGCCTTTATGATGAGATTTTATATTTATCTGACTAGAAGTTAGGCTGTGTTTACTGTTACTAGAAGTTAGGCTGTGTTAACTGTGCTGCCAGAGGCAAAATTTTCCTCTACTATCTTTTGTCTCCACTCATCTTTTGTCTCCCTAAAGAAAGAAATAGAGTCTGAGGCTTATTTACAGTTCTCCCTTCCTCGCTCCCCTTCTACATCTCTGGCAATTCTTCCAGATTCCTTTATGGACTTTTCTTCTACCCATCCTTTAAGTATTGGTACTTCTCAGGGTTCCATTTTAGGTTTTCTTCTCTATGTATACTCTTTAAGTCATCTAAACCCCTCCCATGGCTTCTTCTTGCCATTTGGACACTGATTACTCCCAAATTTGCTTTTCTGAGACGTTCCCTCCATATCCTTTTAAACTATCTTCTGTGACAGTGCATAAATGACAGGATTCTTTCATTTGAAATACTCTGCATTTACTGCTCAGTATAAGACAGCTCCCTCTTCATGGTTATTCTTTCTCTGATATGTCCCTTGAAAATTAAAATTTGCTCATAAGTTCTTATATAGGTTAATACTAAAATATCTATGTTTTCTGGTATATTCCACTTGCCTCTTTGCTGGTCAAAGCAATTCTGCTCCCACTCACATTCCATTAATATCCTACATGTCACTTATATACCTATATGACAGACAACCTTAAGTCTTGCTGTCTTAGTTTACAGTAAAGGATGAAAAATTGATAATACTGATGTAATAATAGTATAGGTTATGTGAAAACAGTTACACAATAAGTACTTTAAGGTCATACCTTTTAGAGCTAAATAAATTAAAATAAATATAAATATTACAGATTATATCATACAATTCAGAAAGCATCTTAATAATCCCAACTCAGATATTTCTCTGCTTTTCAACTCTGTGAAACTTCAGTTCTGTGAACTCTGACTTCACTCCTTTGTGTTTTTGTATTGGTTGACAAGGGAGCATCACTGATGTAAAAAAATGCACCACTAAAAGCAACTGAAAAGAGTGAGAGGCGTTTTATTGTTTTTTGTGACTCAACTGAATTAATGGTTCTATTCTCTTGTATTCAGTCAATTCCAGTTATTATACAAAGGTTTAGGTTATACTAAATACTCTCCCAAGCAGCCAATTTTTATAATATGCACAAAGAGTAGTCCCACTAGATCAATGGGTCCTCAAAGAAGGGTTCCCAGACCACCAATGTATGTCTCTCAGGCTCTGTGTATTTTCTTTATGTTCTTCATTTTTCTGCTTCTCAGATGGTATCATCTTCAATTTTGTTGATTCTTTCCTCTGCCAATTTAAATCTACTGTTGAGCCACTCTAGTGAATTTTTAACTCACTAGAATTCACTTTAGTGAATTGTTATTCTCTAGAAGTGGGGTGTTTCTGTGCATGTGATTTTCACCTCTTTATTGCTACTCTATTCTGGTCAGACACTGTCCTTATAATTTCCTTCAGTTCTTCAGACATGATATCCTTTACTTCTTTAAATATATTTATAATAGCTGAGTTCGAGTTTCAGCCTAAGTCAAACATCTAGGGTTCCTTGGGTTCAGATTCTATTAACTACTATCTTTTTTTCCTTTGTATGGCCTATACTTTACTGTTTGTGTGCGTTGTAATTTTTTGTTGAAAACCAGACATTTTAAACAATGTGTTAACCCTGGGAATCGCTATCCTGGGTCTGTTGTTGTTGCTGTTTGTCTCATGACTTTCCTGGTCTGATACTGTACAGTCTGTTGTGTGTAGCCATTGGCATCTGTACTCAGCTTCATGGTCAGTGATTGATTGGAGAGAGGCTTCCTTAAATGAACAGTTGGGTGAGAGATTAGGGCCTTCTCAGGTCTTTTGTCTGGGAACAGTGTTGCATCTGTGTGTGGCCTACTAGATTCCCAGGAATATGTCAGAGCTTTTCACAGCCCTGTTTGAACATCTCATTTGCATTTTTACATTTAAGATTTGGTCAACATCTCATTAGCCCAAACTGATAGTACAGCCTCAGGCAGCATCAGTATAAACAATTGCTGAAGATTGTTTTCAACAAACAGTCCAGTTTGATAGGGATGTTCACAGAGCAAGCTCTCAATCTGGTGAAATAAAGACATGCTGAGAATGGAGCTTCTCAGGGAGCTGCCAGACAGTCAAATAGTGACAATTCTCTGGGGAGAACTGCTTAAAATATTTACTGTAATTAATAGACAATATTAGATCTTAGGAATGTCCCATAAAATGACTCACTTACTTTTCAAGGTTTAACTATTCCTTTTTATTGCAGCCCTTTGGAGTAAATCAGCCTGGGCCTTATATCATGTATACAACTGTGGATGCAAATGGATATCCAAAAAATGGCTCAGGTAAGACTGGGTACAAGTTCACAATGCACAGAAACACCTTTAGTCAATGTATTGGCAGGGTACAGATGACGGAAGTTATTCTGTTTTACCCTTTATAAAATCTTCACTCTGTGTCTTACACTTGTCTTTCTGTAGACTTACATCAGTAGATTATAAAAGGTCCTCATGGCAAATATATTAACATTAATTCCTCATATATCCCTATTGTCTCGGAGCCAAATCTTCATCTTTATTTTTCAGTTGAAGTAACAGAGATTGAGGGAAATTACATGAGTTACCTTGATCAGATTGTGAAGTGGTAAATTAGTTAGCAAAGCTCATCGTAGAAGTGAAAATTAGGAAATCAATCCACAGCCTAATCTAATCCCTTTTTTTCCCTAGTGGAATAGAAGCTGTAATCTTACATAGAGATAGTTTGATATATGATCATAAAGAAAAACTCTAGTTATACTTTTGAATATATAATAAAGGGAAATGCAATCAAGACAAAAAGGAAATAAGAGTAAGCAAAGGGTGTGCTTTTGACAGATGGTTAGAGAGGAGATCCAGATCACTGTGATCATTTCAACTCTCTCAATAAGAAGAGCGACCCTAACGATTAATGTGCTTCTCTGAGACGCCTGGAGTCCTAACCATGAAGAAGTATAAACAGAGTTGCTTTTATTCTCCATTTTTATGGACCCAGAATAAAGCAGAACTCATTACATGGCCATTCTTGTTATATAGGATGGCCCCACATAAATATACCAGAGTGAGTTTCCTTTTTAGATAATGGTACACATTTAAAACTCTAAGTCTTACTACTGCTTCAGCATAGAAACATAAAACAAAAGCTGATTAACAAATTCAAGGAGAAATTGATAAAACAATTATAATCAAATACTTTAATATATGATGTTAGTCAAGGAAACTTAATAAATAAGTATATACGCAATTTGAACAAATTACTCCTTTACATTTTAATTTAGATACATGTTAAACCGTACCAAAAAAATTCCAGGACTAGCTGGTATTGTCTTTTTTTAGCTTGAGCAAACATTAATCAGGCATATTTTTGTGTCAGAAAACATAAATTGATAACAAAAGAAAATGGAAAGTGTGGAAATGCCCTCCTAGAATTTCCATGACATTCTTTTTCTCTGAAAGAATGGATTTTTGCAAGAGGAATTGTTCCCTTTCCTTAATCTCACATCAACTAAAGATCTGACAGGAAGAGCCAAGCTGACAGATATTGGGGTGGGGGGAGGCTTAGCTAGTGATGATAATTTTTTCTTACTGACATGTAAGAAAAAGAAGGAGGGAGAGGGCAAGATATAGAATAGCTCTAAGCAGCAACTGGTATATCCTCTTGATATAATTACAAAAATTACATGATTGAGTGAATGAATGAATTACAAAACACAGAAAGTCTGAGAAACTATAAGAAAGTTTACAAATTATTCAGCTGTTTAGCAATTAGAAACCCCATCTGCACAGATGCAAATGAGTCAGATTCTGAAAAAACAAGGAGAGAAAATGAGAAATTGTGGTGCCAACAGGAACAAAAGATTTGCTTCATGAAATTCTGTTTCTTTTTAACAGTTTATGATTTTAATATTTGATGAGAGCAGTGTTTCCAGATATTTTTTGTTGTTTTTTTTTTAAATAAATTTAGCTGGACAACTGAGCCAGTCAGCACATCTAGCTCTGCAGCTACCCTACAACGTACTTGGCTTAGGTCGAAGTGCGAATTTCCTTGATCACCTTCATGTCGGTATTCCCCGCCCAGCTGGAGAGAAGGCGAGTAGAAGTGTATCTTGCTTACAACTGATCTATATTTTAATAGTCACTATTCAAACATTTAAATTCAATTGAATTGAACTGCAATAATTCAGATATTTTTATTCCCTTTAAAGAGCTAAGGAAATTGGTGGTGGCCTCGCTAACCTTTCCTCAGAGAGCACTTCATAACTTGAAGATGGCGCTTCCTGCCGCCTGTGCATAAACCTCATGACTTCCTAGCGCTCCTTCCTGCTTTTTCTCACATAATTTGTTTAATTTGCTTATTGTCAGACTCACCTCGACTGTGAGCTCCAAGCAGCATCCGTATGTAGCACTTTGAACTGTGACTGCTACGTAAGCGTATTCAATAAATATTTGTTGAATTAATGCAGCCATGAGATGAAATGTAATCCTTCCCTGAAAAGATCAAAAACATTTTGCCAACAGGCCACAGGAGCCCTGTTTGGGGCTTAGCATATGTAAATTTAGCTTAATCCTTGCCCAGGATTTCAGTTCATCAAAAGAGCACTTGTCTGTTCCTTAGTTGTTTAGAGTGGTGTGTTTTCAAAATGTACTCCCTGTTATAAGTGTGCTTGTCAATTCTTTTTGCAGTCTGTACGGAAGCAAGAGTGGACTGCGATCATTCCAAATTCCCAGCTGATTGTCATCCCGTACCCTCACGATGTTCCTCGAAGGTAACGTCCGCAGGAACTGAATTTGGTAAAATGCCATCGATTCTGAGTCACAGACACAGTTGCATCATTTGAAAACTCTCTCTTCCTGCTGTGTTCCCAGGAGAGCCAGCACTGAGTTCCCTCTAACAGACCCAACTGCTGGACACACCGACACAAAAGTCCCTGACATTCGCTCAAAGAACAAATTAAACCTTATCAGAAAAACAGCGGGTTAACTAGTTAGGGATTTATACATATTCCGCTTAAGTAAATCGGTCCTCAGTTTATTAGCTATAAATTCTAAACTTTCAGGATGCTGATGTTTTTGGTAAGCATCGATCATTTTCATGAAAGCTTTCACAAGTAGAACACATCCCCCAGTAGTCAGGGAAAGGGCGAGAACAGCTCACCTCCGTGCACAAGCGTTTATTCTCTTGCTTGTGAATTTCTGGAAAACGCTGCTGAGTTTCTTCCAAAATCTCAACATGTTCCATGTTTCTCTTGCTCTTTCTGAAGAAATGTTCTTTCCAAATTTATGTACATAATAAAAACCAAATTGATTTTAGTTTGAGGTGTATTTTGAGATTTACTGGCTAGAGACTAACTTATAGATCAATAAATTTTAATTATCCCCCAAATAAGTCAGTTGCTACTTGCCCTTCATCATAATGATCTTGCCTTTATTAAACTTCTGAAATGAAAATATACCCAATACCTCTTTTGGGGAGAACAAAAGTGATTAGTGTGGAACCCCCCCCCAGTCCTGGTACGTAGACTATTTGAGGCTCTCCAGGTGGGCAAGTGCTGGCACGTGGCTATTTCAGAAGAAAGGCCTGATTCTGTTTACGCTGAAGTCTGTCCATTGTCACTGCCCCAGACGGACCAAGCATGATTCTATAAGAAGCCTCACGTAAGTGTTCATGTGAGCCCTCCACCACGACACAAGTTTCACTCACCCCGTCTAACTACTCCCACTTGGACGTAGTACATCTGCAAACAGAGGTCCCAAAAAAGATGGTAGAGAAGTCTTACTGAAATCCTGTGACTACACAACCATAGAGTTCAAGGTGTCAAATTAAGCAAGTCAAGCAAGATGTGAAAACATCTAACACTGTCCAAAGTACCCTTGGTAAATGTGTTTAAGAATAATTCTCACAGGATCAAAGGAAAATATCACAGCATCTCATTACAAATTCTGTCCTACTTCACGCCCTAGCCTGTTTGGCTCAGTAGTTAGAGCATCGGCCTGTGGACTAAAGGGTCTCAAGTTCAGTTCTGGCCAAGGGCACATGCCTTGGTTGCAGGCTTGATCCCCGGCCCCGGTCAGGGCTCATGCGGAAGGCAACCAATCGATGTCTCTCTCCCCCACCCTTCCACTCTCTGTAAAAAGCAATGGAAAAAATATCCTTAGGTGAGGATTAACAAAAAAATAAAAATAAAATTCTGTCCTACTTCAGTTCACTGAATAAAATCTGAACTCTGCAGGACCATCAATATTTAGTCCTATATATAAGTTTAATAGCTTTTGTTTTGTTGATAATGAATGGATAGATGGCTGCATGACTTGAATGGATGAATTGATTCATCAGTTAGCTATTTTGCTTTTTGGTCTCAATAGAATTTCATCTTTAAGTTAAAACTGTCATTTTAACTCTTCTGTATTCATCTGCAGCTGGAGTGCCAAGCTGTACCTCACACCAAGTAACATTGTCCTGCTGACAGCCATTGCGCTCATCGGCGTCTGCGTGTTCATCCTGGCCATTATTGGCATCTTACACTGGCAGGAAAAGGTTTGTTTGTGTCAATGACATGTTAACTTTGGGTAATTTATCATAGTAATATACTGCTCTAAAAACACCATATTTAAGCTTTTATGACGAGTAAGATTTTCTGATTTTTCAAGTTCTGTCCATAATGTCATCTTACTTGATGATAATTTCTTATATCCCCTTAAATTCTTTGTCTCTTAGCAATTCCTACAAATCACAGGAGAAGACTATTTATTCTAAATCATAGATGTTGTACAATAGTTATAAAGTGATCACCCCAAAATTGCCAGGTGTATAAAAATTTAATTAGAAGCCAGAATGGCCTGGAAAATGGTCATCATTTTTGTTTTGTTTTATCCACACATGAGGATATTTTTCCATTGCTTTTCAGAGAATGGAAGGGGGAGAGAGAGAGAGAGAGAGAGAGAGAGAGAGAGAGAGAGAGAGAGGGAGGGAGGGAGGGAGGGAGGGAGGGAGGGAGAGAGAGAGACATCGATTGGTTGCCTCCTGCATGTGCCGGGACCAGGGCTGGGGTTTGAGCCTCCAACTAAGGCATGTGCCTTTGGCCAGAATCGAACCCGGGACCCTTCAGTCCTCAGGCCGATGCTCTAACCACTGAGCCAAATGGGCCAAGGGGATCATTTTTGAAAGAGTGGGTTCACGATCTCCCGGGAGAGCCATGGACACTCTTCTCGGGGATGACAGCTCTCTGAGAAGAGTCAGCACACAGAGGGTAACAGCGTCTCAGGGTCGAAATGGGAAGTAATGAAGTGACCCATCTTCCATCTGTCAAGTATTCTTTGCACTAAACCAATTTCTGCACTTTATTGTAACACCCTAAATAATTAAAAACAAATCTCCAAAAATGTAGATTTTTATACAATGCTAATGAGGAGGAAAAGAGGCCATCACAAATTATTAGTTTAGATATAAATTGAAAAAACTAATTTCTAGCCTTGGCCAGTATGGCTCAGTGGTTAGAGCATCGGCCTGGGGACTGAAGGGTCCTGGGTTCGATTCTGGCCCAGGGCATGTACTTGGGTTGCAGGCTCAGGTCCAGTCCCCGGCCCCAGTCGGGGGAGCACGGGAGGCAGCCAGTCGGTGTGTCTCTCTCGAATCAGTGTGGGTCTCTCTCTCTCTCTCTCCTGTCCACTCTGAAAAGCAGTGGAAAAATAACCTCGGGTGAGGGTAAAAAAAGAAAGAAAAAGCTAATTCCTAGTTGCACATGAATATAAAGTACATAACTAGCAGGTCCCAACAATGTTTTCCCAAAAAGGGCTCCTTTGTGTGATGAAAGTCTTTCTTCTTTTTGCACTGCTCCCTTTGTATCGTCATGCCCGTCACAGTCATTGTTAACTAAAATTACCATCGGTGTTATCTTTGCTATTTTAACTTATGAAAAAGAGCATGCTCCTTGTTCTGATAAATGTTCATAGGTTTGTCTCTCCAAAAATATCACTCCTTTCATATCAGAAATATGGTAACAAAATTACGTGCTCAGTTCATTTGCAGACCAACGGAAGAGGCAAGACCCAGGGTGACCTGTGTACTTTGTCCAGAACTGTCAGGTTGTAGCCTGAAATGTTACATAGCTCTAAACCTAAATTAAGGAAATTAATTTGGTTAATTTCTCAGGGGATCTGATTACAGTAGAAACGTGGGCTTCCCACGCTCGCCGCCTAACTAAGAACATGGGGCTTTAACATACACTGTGTGCTCGGCCTCCCCGGCACCTGGTGGCTCTCTTGCTGCCTCTCTCTCCATTTCACTCTCCCTGGCTGCTCCTTTCTTCCACTTCCAACCACGGCATCCATGCCGGGCTATTCTTGCCTGCCGATTTCATCCAAAACCATGGCTCTGCCTCTTAACTCAGACAACCCCAGCCTTCCTCTCTCCCCAAAGTTCTCTTCCCCCACCTCCAGCTGGCACGGGGACATCTGTACCTAGATCACCGGCAAGCACCTTAACACCAGGACTCTCAAGCTTTGTCACTCTTCTTTTTTTCTTATTATAAGACTCCATCAGTCGCCCTCCTAACTCTGGCTCCGTCGGCATCCCTGCTGCTGTCTCCACTCCTGCTAGTGCTTCCGCTCAGCTCCGTCACACCCACCTGGTCCCCGATTCCACCCAATGCCCCTCCTCCATCCCATTGCTGCCAGGTTACTCAGCATGAAGGTCAGCCTTACCCTGTCACTCCCTGCTCAGACCTCTGGTGACTGCCCCCTTGTCGGCCTCACCGCCCTTCCGTGGACCACCCGGCACCTCGCCGACCTCTGCCTCACCAGGTGCCAACATGTGACCCACGCGCCTGCCGGGCTCCATGGCAGCCTGTGCTACTCCGACTGCCAGAAATACTAGCCCTTCCAAATTGCCCTTTCCTCACCCACCCTAAAGTAATCTCTCTCAGAACACTGGAACATTTTTCACTTTATCCTGAAATACTATTCAGTATATTTGGCTTTTTTCTTTCTAAGCTTTAAGTTCCTTGAAACCAAAATACAAAACTGAGGGTCTTTTTAATCCCACACAGTACCAGCACAGTACTTTGCTGGGAGCAGAGTCAATAAATATCTGCTAAATCAATGGGTTAACCCCAAAATAATTAATATAGTTTAATATAATTAATTTAGATTTGCTTGTTGACATCAGTGTTGAAAATGGGGAAATGTAATAGTTGATTATGTCCTTACAGAATCTCATGTTAATCCTGCTTTCAAATAAATAATAAATAGTAACAAAGTAAGCATTTATGGAACATCTCTTGTTGGTTTTTAGATTCAATTTAGTGGATCATTAATTATAAAATCACTCCCATAAATGTCAAAAACAGTGCATAAGACTGTTACAAAATTACACCTGTTATCTCTTCGTTGCTGAGGGCTTTTTTAAATTAACCACTTTCATGTCAGAAATGAGTCTTTCCTGACATTTCCTATCATTTATAAACTGGCCTAACCTTCTCTTTCAGAAAGCCGATGACAGAGAGAAACGACAGGAAGCCCATCGGTTCCACTTTGACGCCATGTGACCTGCCTTTAGTGTTAGGTGTGGGTCGGCCATTCCCTTGATTAACTGAAATGTGAAATTTGGCCTAGACAAGAAAAGGGGGAATGTTGAGTATTATTTATAAACGATGAATCCTTTGGTAATTATTGGGAAGTATGCAGATAAGTGTGGTCTGTGTCTCGGGTCCTTTTGAAGCACTTTGCGTACGGTAATTGGGTTCTTCATTTGATCGTGCTGTAAATTTTGTTCCTTTGTGGGTGTGGTGCATGTCTCAGGTGTCTGTATTTATGATCTTATTAGCATAATGACGACGGGAAAGACTGTAAATAAAAATATTTAAATGAGCAGGGTTGTTTACGTTCCCGAGTTGGTCTTCTCATCTTACCCGTGCCAAGGACACTCGTGTGACTATCACAGATAAAGTCATTCACCTCCACCTCCATCTGGCAGGCCCGGTGTCTCACCAGTGGCAGACAGGACAGTACTGGGAACCTGGGCTGGGAACCACAGTTGGGCACACTTGCCTTGGACTCCTGGTCCCGCCACCGACAGGCTGTTTGAACGTGGCTGGTGCTTAACCTCCATGAGCCCCATTTCCTTGGTTATCGGGCTGATACTATTGCTCAGCTGAGCTACTGTGAGCATCAAATGGGATGAGCTGTGTGAAGCGCTGAGCTCAGCGTGGAGCACAGAGTGAGTGCTCAGTAAGTGCTAACTGTCGTCACTATTGTTAGCTCATTTTTTTAGACTTCTGCAACTAATTATCAAAATATAGACTGGATAGAATTTTATTTTCAGGCATTAGGGAATCATATCTGAAAAACCTAAATTCTTGGTGGTTGACATCTTATAGAAGGATTTATTAGTTACTTATATGAACTAAAAATGTAGCAGTATCCTGTAAGAATTAGTGTGCCCTAAAAGTTTTCATTTGCACACTGATCTTATCACACGGGGATGACGAGCATTCGCCCTCCCGGGGGAGCCACTGCAGGCGCATCTGGGAGGGCGCAGCTCCAGTCACTCCCTTCAGGGCTCGTGGAGTGTTTCCATTCGGATCCCAGTGCCCATCTCTGTGCACCGCACCTCACCAAGGAGTTTCTGCGAGGTTGAAATCTAAGCTTGGGAGGTTTATGTATCTGTCCAATATGCAAGCGGACGCGTGCCGCTCCAAAACATAAAAACTACCTGGAAACAGTTCACATTGCTCTTCATGTTCTCTTCTCTGCGGTTGCCAAGAGTGGCCTGTGCACGCAGTTCCTGTGTCTAGCGTATTAATGTGTCTCAATAAACACTGTACTGAGGACTCACAAAGAATTTCGGTGGGTTTGTAAATAATTATTTTGGAGCATGAAGAGGCTTAAGGGGTCATGAGGTCAAAAGCACTTCTCTGGACAGTGAGACATAGGGAAAGGGACTCGCCTGTTGCCCCCCTGTGAGTCGGGGAAAGACAGGCACCTGCCACTACAGTAGCCAGTGCAGGACACGCGGCAGCTCCCCGCCCGCGGACAACACGTGAGTGACAATTACAAATACAGACACACAGAGACCTTGGAGTGTGCTTCTGTACCTCTATACTAACCTCCAAATGCAACATCAGTGTCATTTATTAAGGGCCAGCGGGTGCAAAACAGAATCAAATCCAAGCACCTTTTTATTAATTTTGAGTATTGTCCTGGAAAGAGCACAAGACTTCGAGGTTAGACAAATCTGGATGCAGAGTCTAACTGTTCCCTTTTGTGACTTCAGTCACTTTGCCTCTTTGGGCTTTGGTTTCTTCATCCGTAAAACGGAGTGAGTGCCACCTCCTTAAAGATCTGCGTGAGTCTTCCAGTGGCCAGGGCACAGGAGCTATTGGTAAGCCAGGCTCCTTTCCGCCCTCCCATCTCCCGCTGCAGTGGCAGCCGTGGCACGGACCCCTCCACTGACCTACGCTTCTGTAACCCTCCTTTGGGGACCTAGGAGTAGGAGTTCTTCATAATCATTCCAAAGGGGAATCAAAAAGTTACATGTGGAGTTTCAGCTGCATGGCGGGATGATACCCCTACACCTTGTGTGCCCAAGGTCAGCCGTACTGAAAATACATTGCTGTTAACACACCATTTATTCAGACTAGCCCTTTATGTTTCTCTTATCTACCAGCCAAAAAAAAGTCATATATTTTCAAAAGCTTGATTCCCAAATAGTTCTCACTCCTAGGCCTCAGGATCAAAGGTCACGCACACTGTCCTTGCCCTCCCCACCCTTGCAAAGGAACAGCGGGACCACTGGGTGGAGAAATACCAGACACCCCCTCACGTTACTAACCATCCCCACAAACCCATGAGGAGCACCTCAGGCATGGCTGCCAAACCGTCAAAGGGAAAAGATCTTGGCCTCATAAGTAGCCTTTTCTAGCAGAGAAAGCCTGTAGCAAAGTGCTTCAAGGTGTAGGGAAAATTAGATCCCTCGGCTACACAACAAACCTTAGATTTATACCAGGCTCCAGTGGCTTCTTACAGTCATTGCACGAGAAGGAATTTAATTCCATGTTTTAAAAAGTAATTTTTCTTTTGTCCTTTAGAAGACCTCTAAGAAAGAATAAAACGAGTAAATATTAACCCTTACAAATAGCTAGAACTACTCAAAAAAGAAACTGAAAAACATGACTTGTGTCCAATGGTCTACTGAGGGCTAAGCTGAGATACTTAAGGGCTGGCTCCTCGGCACAAAGGTGAACTAACAGGTGACCGGCGTTGCCGTGACTGGCAGCCTGGCTCTCCATCGCCTGGCAGTTGCTCTAAAGGACTAATAATCAGTTAAGGAGTGCTCTCGCTCAACACCTGGACAGAGGAAGGGAAGGAAGCCAGACTGGGCGGGGGAGAAATGGGATTGAGATGCACTGGGCGGATGCTTCGGATGGGCCGACTGGGTTTCGAGAGAGAATGAGCCCCCCTATCCCCTAAACTGTCCCAAGTCAGCGTAAGAAGGCTGGGCCTTTACACCCCACGCTCATCAGTCATTGGTGACAGGCTGCCCCAAGAGCCTCTATCAAGAAAAAGAAAATGGAACGTTTTACATGCCATTTGGGACATTTAAACTCAGATTGGAAATCCGAGAGCAACATTGACATTTTAGAATTTACAATTACCGCTATGTATAGTTTCCACCTATTTGAGATGGATTTGAAATAAGTCAATAGTCTGTCTACGTCAGGGCTGGTGATGGCACTTTCAAAACTGTTGGGTATAAATAAGCAAACAGGCGTTGCTTAGGACTTTCTGTCATCGCAGAACGCTTAGCCACCAGGCAGTAGGGACCACGCAGAGTTCACTCCTTACCCACATAACCAGAATACAAAGCTCCCTTCTCTGTAATATCATTCTTCTCAATCGTTACATAAATTGCCATATTTATAAGAAAGTAAATGTCCAGTTCAACCATGATTTACAAATTGTGTAAATTAGCCATAGAGTTGTTATATGCCATTCTCTTGTAAAATATGTGTTTTAAGTAAATCTATCTATGACTACAAAATAACCAATTGGGCACAAATAACCAATGTCAGAGATACAACCATGGATAATGTATATACTAAAACAAAATACACCACATCTCTGTTGGGTCAACTATAGAAGTCTTCTGACATTAAGCAAATCTTCAGTAAATGCAGTTATACCATGGTCATGGACAGCACGACTGTTATGAAGATGTCAGATCTCTCCCAATGCCGCTCAGTATCTCAGTGGGTTTGGTTGTTGCTGCTGAACTTGATAAATCAGCTGTTTCTAAAATATATGTAGGACCAGAAAGGACCAAGAACAGCCAGTTCAATCTTGAAAAAGAGCAAGAAGCCCGGCTGGGCGTGGCTCAGTGGTTGAGCATCGACCTAGGACCCAGGAGATCAAGGTTCAATTCGCCATCAGGGCACATGCCCGGTTGCGGGCTCGATCCCTCGTCAGGCGTGCAGGAGGCAGCTGGTCAATGACTCTCATCATTGATGTTTCTCTCTCTCCCTCTCCCTCTCTCTGAAATCAATAAAGGTATTTTTTTTTTTTTAAAGTTGCTATCAGATACCAAAATTTAAGATAAAGTTACAACAATGAATACAAGTGTAGTATCAGTAAACAGACGGGTGGGTCAAAGACCTAAATGTGAAATGCAAATTCATAAGACTGTAGTATTTAATATACATAAATAAATTCATGACCCTGGGATTTGGTGCCTTATACAAGTCACAACACAACCCGTAAAGGAAGCTTTTGATGTACTGGAGTACATTAAAATGAGTAACTTCTGTTCATCACAGACACTGTTAAAAGGGTGAAGAAACAAGCCATAAAATGAAAGAAAATGTTTTCAACATATATGACTGATTAGTGTTCAAAAATAGAGAAATTCTATACAATTATTTTTAAAAACAGCCCAGTAAAAAAATTGGGCAAAAGTTTTGAACAACTATCCACCAAAAAAAAGGAAATCCAAGTAGTCAATGAACATATAAAAAGGTGTTCAACCTGATTATTAAGAAAAATTTAAATTATAACCCCACTGAGCCTGAACAGCGTGGCTCAGTGGTTGAGCATCGACCTAGGAGCCCGGAGATCGCCGTTCGATTCCCGGTCAGGGCACATGCCCGGGTTGCGGGCTCGATCCCCAGTCGGGCGTGCAGGAGGCAGCCTATCAATGACTCTCTCATCATTGATGTTTCTCTCCCTCTCTCTGAAATCAATAAAGACATTTTAAAAAAATAGTAAGTTATAACCTCACTGAGATGCCACTAAACACACACTAGGTTGGCAAATGGTGGTAACAGCTGGCAATAACCAAATGTTGGTGCAGATGTGGAGCAAGAGAAACCTTGCACACGCCTCGCGGACTTTATGAAGCAGTGTTGCTTTTCCTCTCGTTTCCTGAAGCTGAAGCTCTGGAAACTGTAACTCCACACTAACAGAAACCCTTGCACAGGGACACCAGGGTACAGGTGTACCAACAACCCTTGGTGTGGCAGGGGTCTAGCTTTTAATGGCTAAAAGCTATAAACTGTCAAAACCATCTGCCTGGATTTTTATGCAATGAAATACTGTGCAGCCATGACATTAATGATGTCCAGCTCTACCTAACGACTCACATCCACCTCATAAAGTTAAGCAAAAGGCAAGACACGCAAGCATGCACACAGCACGATACTGTTCATATAAAGTTCAAAATAGGGGGAAAGCTAGTTAAGCGCAAATTTTCAACTGTGCAGGAGGTGACCTGCACAGTCGACCAACTGTATATTGTTTAATGATTCATTTACAGGTGGAAAACTCTAAAGGAGAGAAATTTACGCTCTGATATGATGGTTTCATGTTGTACAATTAGCTAGCATGCGTTTCAGTTGGAAGTAAACAGGTTTAAGCATAAATTAAACAGATCTCCTTTCAAAATGGGACTTGGGCTTTTGAGAAAAGATGCCACAGATGTTAGCAACCTTATTCTAAAAAATATAACTAGGACCTTTTGTCTGAGTTTTTTACAACCAAATGAAAGCAACTGGATGACCAGAAACTTTCCTGGTAAAGTTGAAATACTTCAGTATTGGTAGTAGGCAATGTTCCTTTAAATTTTTCCTGCTTTGGAATATGCTAAGCAGAAATTTGGAAACGAGTTTAGGTGACAGTTATTCAAAGAACCAGTTTTGACTCCCTGGAGGCAGCTCTTCTCCAGCATCATTAACACAGGAATCGCCCGGTGGGTGTGCTCAGCGTCGGGGCAGAGAGGTCGGGCTGGATCACCAGTCGGGGCACCAGCCCCAGTAGCGGGCTGGGTCCCCAGTACGGGGTGTGCAGGAGGCAGCCAATCGACGTCTCTCTTGCACTCCCCGTCATCTCTCTCTAAAATCAATAAAAACTGTGGTTTTTTCTAATCCTCACCAGAGGATATTTTTTTTCATTGCTTCTCAGAGAGAGTGGAAGGGGGAGAGAGAGAGAAACATCAATGTGAGAGAAACACGGTGACTGGTTGCACTCGCCCAACCAAGGCCAAGCCTGCAACCGAGGTACATGCCCTTGGCTGGAATTGAACCCAGGACACTTCAGTCCGCAGGCTGATGCTCTAACCACTGCGCCAAACTGGCCAGGGCAAAAAAACATTTTTTAAAGGAATAATTTGGGTTCATAAGTATATGGACTGAATTGTGCCCCCCTCCCCCATTCATATGTTGAAGCGCTAACCCCAAAGCCACCATATTTGGAGACGGCCTTAACGAGGTCATTAATGTTAAATGAGGTCATAGGCATGGGACCCTAATACAATAGGGCGAGTGCCCCTTATAAGAAGAGGAAAAGACATGAGAATGTGTGGGGCACACAGGAAGGGCCATGTGAAGACCCAGCAGGAAGTCTGCAGTCTGCAAGCCAGGACGAGAGTCTCCCCTTGACCTTGGACTTCCAGCCTCCAGAACTGTGGGAAAATAAACTTCTGTTGTTTAGGCCCCCGGTCTGCGGTATTTTGTTATGGCAGCCCAAACAGATTAATACAATGCATTAAAAAATTAACAATTTTCTTTTCCTTCCCTCAAAAACAAACAAAGAACAGTTGTATGATCACAATGAGGTCTTCATACACTGAGGTGCTATAGGATTTGTTTTCCACTAAGTTTTCACATGGGAGTAGCCCTGTCTGCACCCTGTAATAAAAGCAGTGTGAGACTTCACCACAAATGGGTGTTCTCTACATCAGCCTGGGTGTGCGCAAACCCCTCTCCTTCCTTGGGTGTACCTGTGCTAGTCTGCCCAGGCTGCCGTGACGAAGCATCACAGACCGGGTGGCTTGGGCGCCATGTATTTCCCACTGCTCTGGAGGCTGGGAGTCCCAGAGAAGGGTCCGAAGGCCCTGTTTCTGCTGAGGGCTCTCCTCTTGGCTGCAGGCTGCTGCCTTCTCACCACGTCCTCGGCAGCCTCTCCTCCCTGCTGCACCCCTGGCGTCTCTTCTCACAAGGACACTAATCCTGTCAGGTCAGGGCCCCACTCTTTCTACTTCATTTAACCTTAGAGGCCCCATCTCCAAATACAGTCGCACTGGGGGGGTTAGGACTCAACATAGGAGTTTTGAGGGAAATAAACATTCAGCCCACAGCTATTCCTGCCCATAACAACCTGCCTTACTAGGCTGTCATTTAATGAATGGTTAGAGTTCCCAAACTCTAGCAAAAAAAAAAAAAAGAGAAAAAGCTGTTTCGTACCTGAGCATTGAGAGAAAACGCTGCATTTCTGTCATGATTTATTCTAAGAGCAAGTCAGTGCTACACACCACCACACAAGTGCTGCAGGAGCCTTGGCCAGAGAAAACCAAACTTAAACTGCAGGCACGATTCTGCGAGGAGCTGGAGAGGCTAGACCTGTGCCAGGAACCGTGGGCAGGATGTAATGAAGCCCCAGCACCTGGGAGCTGGCAGGTGACCCGGGAACAGGCTGGGTGCTCCTGGGTGGTCTTCCGGGAAATAACAGCTCGGATCCAGGCCTCCGCAGCTGAGCGCCCTGCCCGCTGCTCTCCTTTTGCGTTCGCTCGCATATGGCCACACAGCAGTGCCCGCTACACTCAAGCTCCACCGCATTCCTTGGAAGCTGCCCCAGACGTTCACCCTCCTGCATACAAAAGACAGGTGTCTTCGGAGGGAGCGGAGAAATGAACATCTCCACCCCCCTCCCTCTCCTCGGGATTCCACTCCCCAGCCAACACACCAGAGGAGAGAGGCGGTTCAGGGTCCATCAGATGGTGCCACCAGCGAGAGCGACCAGGCTGATGAAACCTGCCGTTGGCACGCATACTTTTTTAGTTACTACGGCTGCTCTCATCTCTCCTCTTTTATTACAGCCTCAACTCGACTGCCAGGTTCTTCCACTGTAAAGAACTATGCCTCTGGCCTCCTGAATCAAGTGCAGACTCCTCTGCCTCATACTCAAGCAAGGGTCTCCACCGCGAGGCCCACCACAGTCCACCGGGACTGCCGCTACGGAACACCACACTCCCCGACTGGCACGCTGGCCCTTCCCCGCCCCTCCGGCTGGCCAGCGCAGCCCTCCCTGCTGTGTGCACCCTCCTTCCCAGAGCAGTCACCCTCCCATGGCATCGCGCAGGCTCTTCCTCCATCGACGGCTGTGCACTGAGAACTGTCACCTTCAGAAGTGCACACGGCTCCTTCCTCCCAATGCTTCTTGTCCACCGTGGTCTGCGACTTAGAGTTAGTACTCTTATTGCTGCCCTAGTCTCCCAGTGTGTCACTTTATTACATTTGTGGAAAGGGCTCTTAAAGATTTTATTTACTAGTTGGTTCTTGTGTGCAATCTCAATACAACTTGTATTGTAGGTGACTTGTATGAGCCAAACATAACACCTCTGGCACCTCCCACGGCACATGGTAAAGGGATAAATACCTTGATATTTACGTTGTTAAACAGTCTTCACTAGTCACCCCCTGGATAGTACTGGGCGCAGTTCTCCGAGGGACGGAAGGAAGGAGGGAAGACCTTGCATCGCCGGCAGGCTGTTTTCAGATACTGTCCCTAACCTGTTGGGCAAATATCTGGGGAGCTCCTACTGTGTGGGACACGGGCACCCGCGTTGCTGATTCCGGCGGGGTGTCCCCAGCAGCCACCGCTGCTTTCTGCGCCCGGGGAACACTCAGTGGGCACGTGCTGAGCGCAGCCTGTGCCCCGCCTTCAGGCGGCTCCTCTTCTAACGGGGGGGGCACGGGGGGCACATAAGCAAGTACCTGAGCGAGGTGGTTTCAGCGTGTGGTCCATTCCTGTGGAGGAAATCAAACCGGGTAGTTAATGCCGGTCAGTGTGCAGCAGTTTGCAAGTTGAGAGATTTTTACAGGCGGAGCCAAGGGGCCCCAAGAGCCTGGCCTAGTGGCTGGGGGAGCGCTGCCCTCCCTGCTGCGCGGCGCTGGACGGGCCCCCGCGCCCCCGGGCACCTGCCGGAGGTGAGCCGAGGCCGGCGGGCGCCCGCGGAAGGGCGACCGGGGAGCGCCGCCGGGGCTCAGGCCACCCACCCGGGCTCGCGGCGGGTGACACGTCAGCCCGCGCGCCCCCGGGCCCCCGAGGCAGGCGGGGGAGCGGGGCTGGGCTGGGCAGTTTTGACCTTGAGCTGAGGTCCCAGGAGGCCGAGGAGTCGGTGCCGCTCTCCCGGGGCGCCGGCCTCCAGCCGCGGCGGTTCCCAGCCCATCCCGGGCGGGGGCGGCGACCCCGGGACCCCGGGACCCCGGGACCCCCGCCCGCCTGCCCCGCGCAGCAGCCGCGGGCGGAGGCGCCGCCCTCCGGGGGCGATTGGCCGGGAGGGCGCGAGGGGCGCGCGGGCGGGCGGGGCGGGACATGCGCGCAGGCGGCGCGGCCGGCACGCGGCGCTCGCGCTCCCCGCTTAAATGAGCCGGGGCTCCCCCGCCGCCGCCACTCGAGCCGGGCCCGCGCCGGTGCCGTCCCCGCGCCCGCGCCGCTCGGCACCGGGCCGGTCGATGGGACGGGGCGCCGGGGAGGGCGGAGGCGGCGCCCGTCGGGGGCGCGGGCAGCGCGGGGCCGCCGGGGCCCGGGGATGGCGCGCCGCGGGACCTGAGCGCAGCCCGCGGGGAGGCCGCCCGGCGGCCGCGATGGGTGCGGAGCTGAGCCGCCGCCGCGCCGGGCCGTGAGCGCCGCGCCCCCGCCGCCTCCTGCCGCCGCCCCGGCCCCGCGCGCAGCGCCGCGCGCCGGGAACATGGCCCTGGAGCAGCTCGGCTCGGTCCTCAAAGGTAAGCGCCCGGGGCCGCGGGCACGGCGCCCCCTGCGGGCCGAGGCCGGCGCCCCGTCCTCCGCCGCCCGCGCGCCTTTGTCTGCGGGCGCAGCGCGGGGCTCCCGGCGCTCCCGGCCCCGGTCGGGGGCGGGCAGGGCCGGCGGCGGGCGGTGCTTCGCAAAGTTGTGCGGTTCGCGTCCGTGCAGCGGAGGCCGGCGTCCCCCGACCGGTGATGACTAAGGCGGTGCGTGCGAACCGGGACGGCCCCGCCGCGCGTCGCCGGGCGGGTCTCCTCGAGCCCGCGGGGCCGGGGGCGGGACGGCCTGCGCGCCCGGCCGGGTCGCGCCCGCAGCGGCCCGGAGGCTGCGGCACCACTGCGGCCCCGCCGCCCGCCCGCCCCGCGCGGCCCGCACCTCGGCCCCGCCTGCCGCCCGGCCGGCCCTCCGCTGGGCCGGGGTGGCCGGGGCGGCCGGGGCGGCCGGGGGCGGGCGCCGGAGCGCTCCTCGCGCGGCTGCTCGCCCGCGGGCGGGGGGCGCTTAGATTCAGGCGTCTGTGCGGAGATCGCCGAGACGACGATACAAAGTTGCTTGTGAAACTCGGGCCGAATAAATCCCGTTTCCAGTCCTCGGAGGAGAACGACCGCCGTGAAGGCTTCCCCTGCGGACTGACACCGAGCATCGCACGGCTGTGCATTTGTAACGTTAGGAAGCAATTCTTTCTCACGGCGGGGAGCGCGTGGAGGAGGCGTTGTGTTCGTGTCGCGGGGCGCGATACTCGGGCAGTGACAGATGGTGGTGTTGCTGCCCTACTCCATACCAACACTTTTTTCGAATTTGTTTTTTAGAAAATTCAGTGTAATTTTGCGTTTAAATCTTAGTTGGACAAGTATTCTACTCCAGATATTCCTACACTCATAACTGAGATTTCAGTAATTGAATGTGAGACGTTGAATCGCCCAGCAGTATAGGGTAACCCAGGACTTTCTAGCTAGGGACTGTTTCCCAGTCACCCCATGAATTCCTAGCTGTTCCCTCACTCTATTAAATTGAAAACGCTGGCATGGATTCCGTATTTCCTCTCGTCTGTCGTTCTTCGGTTACATAGCCACAGCTTGGAGGTTAAGATTTTGTTTTACTCTTTAAAAATGCAGCATGCAGAATGGGATCTCGGTAGGACTCCCCGGAATTCCCCGCCTTGTCCCGGCTGCGGTGGGCTTGTCGTCGTCGTGACAGCCCATGGGAGTGGCCCGCGGGGAGAAGCCCCCGGATTTGGCGTAGGGCTTTGCCTGCGGAACTCGAGGAAGCCGGCCGGCGAGGACGGCGGCCCCGAGCCCGGGTGGCGAGGGCGCAGCCTTCGCCTCGCTCGCTCGCGGGCGCGCACCGCCCTCTGTGGCCGCCGCGCGGAGCCGCAGCTGCTGCGCCTTTCGGGAGCGAAGCCCGCGGGCGGCGGGGAGGGCGCGCCCCAGCCCGCACTGTGCCTACACGCTCAGGCGGAATCGGAATCGTTGCTGTTGACGTCGTCGTAGGCTTACGAGGCAGAAAGCGGGCTCCTTTTACGTCTTCTAAAGTTTATGTGTCTGTGATTGTAAAGATGGGGATGGAAATAGCGGCCTGGAAAGATGCAGGAAATTAAAAGTTGATTCTGAGAAGGGAATCTGCTGGCACTGAGAAACGAGAGTAAAATATATCTACATCAGATTAAATGTATGTACATTAGAGTAAATGTATGCACATTAGATAAAAGTGTATATACAGATATGGCAAAGACTGATACAAAAGTTGCTGCTGATACTCCTATTAATATTAATGACCAAATAAGTCCTATTTCCAGTCCTCAGAGGAAAACCCACCACCAGTGGAGTCTTCTCTTGTCCCTACTGATTGGAATTGGTACATCACTGGCTCTCCCCACCTCCCATTTGTATCACTTGATTTTTTTTTTAACCAACTGCATGTGTTACCTATACAAAAATTGATATTTTAAGTTAAAAGAAATTACCTTTTAAAAATACTGGCTTTTTCCGGAACTGCCATTGATTGTGAGTGCTCGGATGTGGGAACGTATCTTGTAAGTAAGGGGAATGGCTTTAACATGGAGAGCTTCTCATCGGAACCAGTTACTTAACATTTGCATAATTATAGGTATTACCTACTAAAGCCTTGTTTGAAATGTTGTGGTCAGTTTCTGCTAAAACAAATTGGCCATAATGAGTGTGTGAGCTTTTAAGTAGAAGGTAATTTCTTTAATATTTCATTGATTCTTTCTGTTCTACTTTCAACAGTGAGAACAAAAGAACAACTCTTGGCTTTTTAAACCTTCCCCATATTGTTACAAGTAAACAATTCACTTGGAATTGCTTGCGATCACTCCAGGCTTTATACAGTTTGACTTACCGTCTGTCAAAGTTAAGCATCGTAGTCACATGAACAGTTATATCAGGATTATAACGCATTGTCTTACAGTCTTTATTCATGCTGCACACTGGCTGCAGGAGAATCCTATTAGACTTCGTTATATTTAAATCTGTAAACTGTGATTAAATTTATGGTGTGATAAAGCATAAATATCCCTCGGCACTATATTTGAAAAATCTTACATGAGACTGTAACAGATATCAACCCCTGTCCTTAATTCTTAAGCCTCATATTTAAGAAAGTAAACAATACAGAAATACATGCATACCGAAAAGCTATCCCTTTCTCTTTTTTTATTGAATTTATCAGGATGACATTAGTTAATAAAATTATGTAGGTTTCAGGCTCTATAATACTCATCTGTGTATTGCATTGTATGTTCAACACCCCAGGTCAGGTCCCCTTCCATCACCATTTGTCCCCCCTTTGCCCAGTTCACCTCCCCACCCCTTCCCTCTGGTCATCACCAGACTGTTGTCTGTGTCTGTGAGTTGTTGTTGTTTCCTTAGTCCCTTCACCTTTTTCACCCAGCCCCCCACCCCTCCCCTCTGACAGCTCAGTCTGTTCTCTGTGTCTGTGAGTCTGTTTCCATTTTATTTTGTTCACCAGATTCCACATAGGAGTGAGATCATGTGGTACTTGTCTTTCTCTGCCTGGCTTATTTCACTCAGCATAATGCTCCCCAGGTCCCTCCATGCTGTGCTGTCCCAAAGGGTAAGATGTCCTCCTTTTTTTCTGTAGCCCAGCAGTATTCCACGGTGTGACTGTCCCACAGCTTTTTTATCCACTCGTCTACTGACGGGCACTTGGGCTGCTTCCAGCTCTTAGCTATTGTAAATTGTGCTGCTATGAACATCGGGTGCCTATATTCTTTCTGATTAGTGTGTCAGGATTCTTAGGATATATTCCTAGAAGTGGGATCACTGGGTCAAAAGGCAGCTCCTTTTTTAATTTTTTGAGGAACCTCCACACTGTTTTCCACAGTGGCTGCCCCAGTCTGCAGTGCACCGGGGTCCCCTTTCCCCACACCCTCGCCAGCACATGTCATTCATTGATTTGCTGATGGAGCCGTTCTGGCAGGTGTGAGCGACACCTCATTGTGGTTTGCATTTGCATCTCTCATGATTAGTGAGGTTGAGCATTTTTTCACATGTCTCTTGGCCTCTGTATGTCCTCTTTGGAGAAGTGTCTATTCAGGTCCTTTGCCCGTTTTTTAAGTGGATCGTGTGTCTTCCTTTTGTTAAGTTGTATGAGTTCCTTATATATTTTGGATATTAACCCCTTATTAGATGTGTCGTTGGCAAATATGTTGTCCCAGACAGTGGGCTCCCTTTTCGTTTTGTTGAGGGTTTCTTTTGCTGTGCAGGAGCCTTATAGTTGATGTCGTCCCATTTGTTTAGTTTCTCCTTAGTTTCTCTTGCCCTAGGAGATGTGTTGGTGAACATATTGCTACCAGAGATGTCTGAGATTTTGCTGCCTATGTTTTCCTCTAGGATTTTTATGGTTTCATGTCTTACATTTAAGTCTTTTATCCGTTTTGAGTTTGTTTTTGTGTATGGTGTAGGTTGGTGGTCTAGTTTCATTTTTTTGCATGTATCTGTCCAATTTTCTCAACACCATTTATTGAAGAGACCGTCTTTACTCCATTGTTGCTCTCACCTCCTTTGTCAAATATTAATTGACCATAATAAAGTGGGTCGATTTCTGGGTTCTCTGTTCTGTTCCATTGATCTACATGCCTGTTCTTGTGCCAGTACCAGGCCGTTCTGATTACAGTGGTTTTGTAGTATAACTTGATATCTGGTATTGTGATCCCTCCAACTTTGTTCTTCTTTCTCAGGATTGCTGCAGCTATTCGGGGTCTTTTTTGGTTCCGTATAAATTTTTGTAATATTTGTTCTACATCTGTGAAATATGCCGTTGGTATTTTAATTGGGATTGCATTGAATTTATAGATTGCTTTGGGTAGTGTGGACATTTTAATGATGTTAATTCTTCCAATCCATGAGCATGGTATATTCTTCCACTAGTTATATCTCCCTCTATCTCTTTTCACATCTTGTAGTTTTCCGAATACAGGTCTTTTACCTCCTTGGTTAAGATTATTCCTAAGTATCTTAAATTTTTTGTTGCAATGGTAAATGGGATTGTTTTCTTAGCTCCCCTTTCTGATAGTTCCTTATTAGTGTATAAAAATGCAGCTGATTTCTGAATGTTAATCTTGTATCCTGCTACTTGCCTGAATTCATCGGTCAGTTCTAGTAGTTTTTTGGTGGAATCTTTAGGGTTTTCTATGTACAATATCATGTCATCTGCAAGTTATGACAGTTTTACTTTCTCCTTTCCAGTTTGGATGCCTTTTGTTTTTTATTCTTGTATGATAGCTGTGGCCAGGACTTGAGTACTGTGTTGAAAAAGGGTGGTGAAAGCGGACATCCCTGAGGGAATCACTTTTTGCCCGTTGAGTATGATGTTGGCTGAGGGTTTGTCATATATGGCCTTTGTTATGTTGAGGTATGATCCCTCTATTCCCACTTTGCTGAGAGTTTTTTTATCAGAAATGGGTGCTGGATTTTGTCGAATGCTTTTTCTGCATCTATTGATATGATCATATGACTTCTGCCCTTCATTTTGTTTATGTATCACATTTATTGATTTCTGAATATTGTACCAGCCTTGCATCCCCGGAATAAATCCCACTTGGTCGTGGTATATGATCTTTTTAATGTATTGTGGATCCATTTTACTAGTATTTTGTTGTGGATTTTAGCCTAATGTCCATCAGAGATACTGGCCTATAATTTTCTTTCTTTGCAGTGTCTTTATCTGGTTTTAGAATTAGGATAGTCCTCAGAGGAACCCTTATGAGGAGCACTAAAAACAAAAACAACAGGCGAGGGCAGGGTGGCTCTAATGGGTCAGGGGCCTCACCCTCTCCATGGCTCATCAGAGGCTGGGGAAAACCAACGCTTTTTCATCTATTTGTTATGTCAGTCACAAAATTACAGCGTGGACTGATCTGAAAGTTCACATTTTCCTAGTCAGAATGGCATGTCACTTTAAATCGGCCTAGAGTAATACATTGGAAATGACAGCACCTCGTGGGTGAGAAGATATCAGACAATCCCCAGAGTGTGACCTGGTCGTGGTAAGGTTTGATGGCCGTTGCCGTGGTGTCTAAGAAAGACTTCTGTGTGATTAGAGCAGACGCGCTGCTCTGGCAGGAGCATGCGCTAGCGAGGTTGTCACATTCTGCCCCAAAGAGGAAACACTTCTTCTACAGTTACGTTTCTCATAAGAGTGGTTGGCACTGTGGGCGGCACACATAGGCTGGAGTGACCCCAGAGACCCCCGAGGCCTTTCTTCCTTCTTAACTGATCATTAAAATGGAGTTTGATTAAGCTGGGGTACTTTTCTGCTCTTAGGAACATAGTTCATGGAAAAAAGTTACTATGACTGAAGGTCCTCTGTGGACTCCAGAGGGACTGACTTCATTCTGATTCTGTGATCGAGACGAGCAAGGAGCAGGGAGAGCGGTGGGGCGGTGGTTACACTCTGACACCTCCTGATAGATTTAACGCACCTTATGTTCACCACTTAAAACAGGAAGACTTAGAAAGACACACAGTCCAGCTTGGGAAAGGGAGAGTAGTGACTGAGTCTCTGAAAAAAAAAAAAAAAAGTTATTTTCCTGTCCAGAGAAAAAGAAGCTGGGTCACCTGTGTGGTGCGGTCCACCCAGAGGTGTGCCTGTGAGTCTGTCCGTGCAGGGCTCTGCTGTGTGTGGTGGTCACAGCGAGGACATCCCAGGGTAGCGCTCAGTCACACCCTGTCGTCACCCAGTGTTGTTGCGTGCAGGCGTCTTCTAGTCCCTGGAGGGGCAGCAGTGAATCAGGCACAGCAGGCCCCTCTTTCTCGCAGGAAGAGACCGATAAACAACAAGAACATACCAGCTAATAGAAGTAATGACATTAGCAATTATTTGTATAATAAAACAGGATGGAGGGGAAATGTGTGGCTTCTTTAGAAGCCGGGAAGGCCTCTCAGGGCCCGAACAACAGGAAGGAGCCAGCCGCGCAGAGAGATTTAGGCCGAAGGAATAGCTGACCCCTAAGGCAAGAATTAGCCTGGCGTGTGGGAGTGACAGGGAGAGCGGCCTGCGGAGCGAGGTGGCCTTCGAAGGTCGGGGTTGTCAGGTCCCAAATCACATGGCCTCTGCTCTCAGCATGCAGTTTGGTTGTTCCCAGTATAATGGGACTCTGTTGGAAGATTTGTAAAAGGCTGTGACATAATCTGAACGATGTTCTGAAAGGATCCCTGGCTACTGAGTACAGGAGAGACGAGGTGACCGTGGTGCAAACGGCCCGTGGTCTCCCAGTCTCCATTTGACCCCTCAGTCATTCGCTAAGCACACGCATCACCCCAAATAAAAGCTAGATCTCCCCGGTTTCCTTGTAGGATTAGGTGTGGCTGTGGGACTAAGTCTGACTAGTAAATTTGTGTTCCACTTGGGGAAGTGGTCTTGTTTTTGTTTAGTTAGAATTTTTTATTTTGCCATCAATTGTAGATTCCGGGCAAGTGTTTTTAAAGGGAGGAGGGAAGCTGTGCTGAAGCTAGAATGGCCGACACTCACCGTCCACACTGGACCAGAAGGCGACCTCGGAGAGGAGAGTCAGACACCTGAACAGCCAGGTGGAAGGCGGGTAGGCCTCCGGAAACGGCCTAGCCTTCACCTAGCCCTTCACTACTTATCGCAGTTTCACTTGACAGGGAAACACACTCTGTCTTGTTGAAGCCATTAGTTGAAGCTCCCTGTTGCTCACGCCAAAACCCACATGAACGTCGCGGAGTGTGCAGGGCGCGTGAAAGAGCAGGACCAGGCGGGGAGGGCTGGTGGCGAGTCATGGCGGGGAAGCCTGGATGTGGTCAAATAGAATTAATCGGTGGGGACGCTGTAAGACTACACAGCAGGGCATCCCGAGCATTTCCAAAACCGACCACCAGCCTCTGCCCACCCTCTGCCCCTCCCTGTCCATCTTGGCCCGGCCTCGCCCTGCCGCCACCGAAGGAGACCAGTCGCCTGCTTGGTTCCTTTCCGGACCCTGTCTTGTCTTACTGCAGTGGTGTTCAGGTGTGGCCCCAGGGCCAGCAGCCTCAGTGTCACTAGGGCACTTGTTCAAATGCGAGTTCCCGGCCCCACCCCACGCCTGCCGGGCCAGGATCTGTAGGACGCCCCCCCCCCATCTGTGTGTTACTGGCCGCCTGGTGGTCACGATGCAGACTCGCCTCTGAGGGCCGCTGCCCCGGGGACTCTGAAGGCTCACAGGGAGGGGCGTTTGTACATTTTGAAGACTTGGTACAAGATCCAGTGGCACAAGGTGTACGTCCCCTGTGTCCTAACCAACACCAGACGGGACTAACGACAGAACCAAGCACCACACCAGCGCTTCCTGTACTGACGAGGCCCCGCGTCCGCGCTAGAGGAGTTTGTTTTTCTATGTAACTGCAACAACCGATTTACAGAGACCCGTGTGCACAACTTGGGGGAAACTTTATTATGATCAGGAATCAGAATGATTAATAGTCACACCGTCCTTAATGGTTGTGCACATTTGCCCGATTCTTTATGAATCATTTTCACATTCAGTGGCACAGATCAGTTGTGAATAGTTTTTTTAACTTGGGGGAAAAAATAAAATTGTGAGCAGTCCCCTGCATAAAGTAGGAAAGAAATATAGGTTTATTTGGTCTTGTCATTTTATTTTTACAACGATTGTTCCGCCTTAGTTGTGTGTTCTATGCAGATTTCATGAATGAGATATTTCACACGGCCAGAGTTTTATTGGTCATCACGGAACATAATTTTCCCGGCACCGCTCATCCGTCTGCCGTCGTGTTCCTGATGCCCCTGGTTTCAGCTGCTGCTTTCCTACCGGCCCCGTCTGCCGGGCTTCGTGTGACTTGCTCGTGTGCTGTGAGTGATGAGTGGAAACCGGGGCATTGTCGCACCCTCGACGCGGGAGGAAAGGCGCACAGCACACCGCTTGGACCAGTTCGTGTCCGAGTGGGAGGCTGTCTCATGTCCTGGGTAGGTGTGTCCTCTAGTGAGACAAACGGATACAAACGGGTTGTCGGGGCTCTCACGCTCCCCTGGGTTTCTTCGTGATTGTCAGTCTTCTGTTTTTAAAAAATGGCTGCTTCCGGCCCCATTCCTCCCACTGGCCCTGGGCAGAGGCGGAGGAGCCTGAGGAAGGGTGGTTCCCACAGAGCCCTCACTGCAGCCCGGGCGGAGGGGAGGGCTGGGGAGAGAATCGGAGGGAAGGAGACGGGTCGGCAGGACCCGGGAGCCAGAGCTGACGGGCCGACGATTAGGTGGCGAACAGCTGAGGGACGAGCTGGCTTCGCGTGGGTGACGGGGCTGCTGCTCAGCGCTCGCCGTTGAGTGCGTCACGCAGGGCGGTCGGCCGTCGCTTGCCCAGCAGCCTCTTAGTGTCCCCACCGCTCACCCCTCACCCCCTGTCCTCACCCATTTCACCAGACATTGTGACCTTCGCTGCCTAGGTGACCCTCCCTCTTCCCCTGACCCTCCCCGGCTCTCAGGAGTGTTGGTCTGAAAGACGTGACAGTGTTGCTCTAGTTTAAAAACTCTCGGTGGCTTCTCATGGTCAAAAGCCCAGGCTCCTTAGGGTGGCACTCAGCACCCCCTACATCCGCCCTCGCCGTCCACCCCCGTGCACCCTGCCTGCGGCCGCGGGCTCCGGTCCCTCCTGCGTGTGTCACCTGCGCCTGCAGGTGCGCGGCGCCCTCACGGCCGCGCTCGGCTCGCTCTGTCTCCCTCTCCCAGGCTGATGTCCTGCGAGGCCCAGCAGCTTATTCCTTCTTTTTCTGGAATTTTCCTCACTCTGTTCTCAGCCCGAGCCGAATGAATGGTTCCCTCCTCTCTTCCATTTCAAATTCTCTGCGGCCGGGTCGCCTCCTCCTGCCCTCGTCCCGGACACCGCCTTTGCCGGCGCCGGGTGGCCCCCTGTAGGGTGCTAGCTCGTCGGGACACCTGTCATTTCCTCAGCAGCTTGCCTAGCACGTGAAAGTGCTGCGCCCCGCGCCACCTCCGCCGTCTTCGCAACGACCGTGTGAGCTTGGTGCCAGCAGGACCGCATGCGCCCACCCCAGGCTGCACGTTAGGACTGAGCTCCGGCCGCGGGGGGTGCGTGGCGGGTGCGGACCCGGCACCTCACCTGCTGCGCTGTTTCTCCTCCCTGCGGTGTCCTCGCCCTCGCCCTCGCCCCCGCCCTCACCCCCGTCCCCGCCCTCACCCTCGCCCACTCCGTAAGCGCTCCTGCCCGATCGGGAACCTGCGTCCGCACAGGACTGTGGGGCAGGCCGCGAGTGGATCTCTCTTGAAGGGGACCGTGAAAGATGCTGGGGCACCATTTATAAAAACGAGATGCCTAAAAGACTCTTCAAAACATAAAGTAATTCATTATATTGTTGATTCTCAGAAATGTTCAACTTGGGGAAAAAGAGCTTCATTTTCTAGGCGCTAGTAGCCCTGGTAAGAAGGCCTCGGCCTCGGACGGCACAGCCGTAAGGCGCCTTGAATTGGTTTCCAGGAGGCTGCTGCCCCCTTACTTCTGTCTTTATTATGAATGTTCTCTAATGTCAGGTCGTCTAATTGAATTTTTGCTGGCACAGTACGTCGCAGGGCTGGCTGCGAAGCATTGGAGCTCGGAGATGGACTACAGTACATGCGGGAATAATTGGGGTCAGCAGAATTTGTTGTAAAAAATAAAAAGTGTGTGTTCTTTTAATCCATCACACATTGAAACATGCTTTAAGTGCCACGCGTGCTCAGGGCTTGTATAAATGAGAACAGCGCCAATTACGTTTTCTCTTGGGTTGTCTTCAGTGTCAAGTAGTTCATCAGAACAGAACATTTGACCCTGAAAAACCTTGAGGGTGAATGTTAGTAAGAAATCGTGGTTTTAGTTCCTCTTTTTCCATCAGCGGATTTTCCTTACAAACTGAGCAGAATGTGGCCGAGATTCAGTATCTTGACTTCTCTTCTCTGTTCTTTCTCCAGTGTTGTTAGTAACAGTGCTGGTGGTGGAAGGGATCGCCGTGGCCCAGAAGACCCAAGGTAAAGTGCTCGCAGTGACGGCAGGGCGGGGGCTCGTCTGGAAGGGCTCCCGTGCTGGGGGCCCATCCTGCCATCCCCCTGGGGTGTCCCCGTGGCCTGAGGCACTGTCGCCCTGTCAGCCTTGGCTTCACTGGGTGGAGCTGCAGTAACCAGAGTAAACTGTCAACGTGAAGTCTTGCCCTGAGAAATTTTAAAAATAGGCATCACTAGGAAGTCCTAGCATGCTGTGGATTTTGTCCAAACGTTAAGTGGGGGTCCTGCTCTCTGAGGAAGCAGAAATAATCCATTTTTCCCACGTTAGACAAATGACACAGCTCCATCGGCGTGGAGCCCTGGGACCTGTGTGGGTGTCCCTGTTTATGGAAGGGCAGCGAGTGGGGTTCCTGAGCCGGATTTTCACGTCAGAGTCTAGTACATTTCTTCTAGCACCTGACTTAGTTTTATTTTCATCAAAGTTACACCTGCACGTGACAGAAATCTAGGCATTCTGAAACTTCCGTTAGGAGGACTCCGAGCCCCATGCGGCCCCCCACATCCTGCTCCGGAGAGGTCCCCACTGTCTTGGCTGATCCTTTTGGTATTTCCCTGCCTTTTTCTTTCTGTGTTTTTTGTTTGTGTTTTTTTTGTTGTTGTTGTTAATCGTCACCCGAGGTATTTTTCTATTACTTTTTAGAAAGAGTGGAAGGGAGGTGGGGTGGGGCGAGAGAGAGTGAGAGAGTGAGCATGCTCCACGAGAGACACTTCGATTGGTTGCCTCCCGCACACGCCCTCGCCGGGGTCAGGGATCAAACCTGCAACCCAGGTACGTGCCCTTGATGGGAATCGAACCCGTGACCCTTCAGTCCCAAGGTCGACGCTCTAACCACTGAGCACACACCAGCGCTCCCTGCCCATTTCTAAATAACGTGCTTGCGGCGGCTGCCTCTTAGTTACTTCGGCCTTAGGTGTCAGGCGATGATTCCCACGGGAAGGGGACAGTGCAGCTCTCCCGGGGCTTCCCGCCGCCACTCGCCCGGTACCCGCGGGGCCCTCTGCGAGCGTTTTCTGCATGAAGACTCTGCCCTTCAGCGTAGGAGACGCTCCTGCCCTTCAGCGTAGGAGACGCTCCTGCCCTTCAGCGTAGGAGACGCTCCTGCCCTTTTCCTTTCCCTGCCCCGCGCCGAGTGCTCCAGAGCGGTGCCGTCCCGCCGGTTCCTCTCCCGCGGCGGCGGGCGTGTGGTGCTGCGTTTGGTGGGGCTGCAGAGGCGCACGTGTGCAGGGGCTGCAGCGGCGCACGTGTGCAGGGGCTGCAGCGGCGCACGTGTGCAGGGGCTGCAGCGGCGCACGTGTGCAGGGGCTGCAGCGGCGCACGTGTGCAGGGGCTGCAGAGGCGCACGTGTGCAGGGGCTGCAGCGGCGCACGTGTGTAGGGGCTGCAGAGGCGCACGTGTGCAGGGGCTGCAGAGGCGCACGTGTGTAGAACAGCAGGCAGTTGCTCGGGAAGTTGGGGGGGAAGGAGAATGCTGCTCTCTCTTGCTGTGATTCATGTTTTTGTTGTTGTTGTTTTAAATTTATCTTTATTGCTGAAAGTATTACAAATATCCCCCTTATCCCCCCATTGATCCCCTCCATCCTGTACCCCTGCCCCCAAGCCTTCACCCCACTATTGTGTTTCCATGGGTTATGCACATGTGCATATAAGTTCTTTTGTTAATCTCTCCCCACCCACCCCCGCCTTCCCTCTGAGATCCCTCAGTCTGTTCCATGTTTCTGTGTGTCTGGATCTATTTTGTTCATCTGTTTATTTTGTTCATTAGATTCTACATATGAGTGACAGGCTTATTTCACTCAGCATAATACACTCCAGGACCCACTATGCTGTCTCATAGGGTAAGAGATCCTTCTTCTTTACAGCTGCATAGTATTCCATGGTGTAAATGTCCCAGAAGATGCTTGATATGATTTCAGTCTTCTTGTAGAGACCTGTTTTGTGCCCTAACCTGTGGTCCATCTTTGAGAATGTCCCATGTGCACTTGAGGAGAATGCCTATTCTGCAGTTTTAGAGGGAAATGTTCTTTACATGTCAATTAAGTCCATCTGACCTAGTGTGTCAGTTAGAGTCACTGTTTCCATGTTGAGTTTTTTGTCTGGAAGATCTATCCAGTGAAGTCAGTGGGGTGTTAAAGTCTCCTACTGTGACTGCATTGCTGTCGATCTCACCTTTAAAGTCCTCCGGAAGTTTTTTTTCCAGCCTGTGTGAGTCTTGTTCTGAGGTGGGTCTCTTGTAGACAGCATATGTTTGGGTCTTGTTTTCTTACCCATTCAGCTACCCTATGTCCTTTGATTGGAGCATTTAACCCATCTACAGGTTATTATTGGTAGGTGCTTATCTATTGCCATTTTAATTCTTTATGCCTATGTTTCTCTTTCTCTATTTCAACTTCTTATTACAGCAGTCCCTTTAACATTCCCTGCAGTGCTGGTTTGGTGGTGATAAACTCCTTTAGCGTTTTTATTTTTTGTCTGGGAAGCTCTTTATTTCACCATCTATTTTGAATAATAGCCTTGCTGGACAGAGTAGTCTTGGTTTCAGATCCTTGCTTTTCATTACCTTGAATACTTCATGCCATTCCCTTCTGGCCTGTAGAGTTTCTGATGAGAAGTCAGCTGACAGCCTTATGGGAGCTCCTTTGTAGGTAACAGATTGCTTTTCTCTTGCTGCCTTTAAGATTCTCTCTGTCTTGAATTTTGGGTGTTTTAATTACGATGTGTCTGGGTATGGGCCACTTTGGGTTCTTCTTGCTTGGGACTCTCTGTGCTCCTGAACTTGTGTGACTTTTTCCTTGTCCAGGTTAGGGAAGTTTTCTGCCATTATTTCTTCAAACAGGTTCTCTAATTCTTGCTTACTTTCTACAATTTCTGGAACTCCTATGATGCAAATATTGTTACGTTTGATGTTGTCCCACAGCTCCCTTAGACTGTCCTCCTGATTTTAATTGTTTTTTCTTCTTGGTTCTCTGAGTGATTTTTTCTACCCTGTCTTCTAATTTGCTGATCAAATCCTCAGCTTCCCGTAATCTGCTGTTTATTCCTTCCAAGGTATTTTTTTTATTTCTGCTATGTCATTCTTAGTTTCCTTCATAGTTTCCCTATCTTTTCTCATGCTGTTGAGCATCCTTACCATCAGTATTATGAACTCTATATCTCATAGATTGCTTTTCTCCATTTCATTTAGCTCTTCTTCTAGAGACTTCTCTTGCTCTTTCATTTGGGGCTTGTTTTTTTTTTTTCTCCCCATTTTGGCTGCCTGTTTGGATTTGTTTCTGTGGATTAGGTAGATCTTCCAGGACTCCCAGTCTTTTGGATGGTCTCTGGTGCAGGCCAGTGTCAGATGCTGTTTGTGACTGGCCTTGAGTACCCTGTTTGAAGCTTTCCGCACTCCACAGCTTGTGGTCCCCTCTGCTGGATCTGGGTGTGTTTGGACAGGACCAAGATGTGCACCAAGTTCTGCTTTTCTAAGCCCTGGGTCCAGAAGCAAATCCAGCCTGTAATTCATGTTTTAATCTTCTCTCTTCCCCTAAGATGGACAGAATATTGGAATCAAGCACATGCCTGCCACCCAGTGCGGCATTTGGGTTCGAACCAGCAATGGAGGCCACTTTGCTTCACCTAATTATCCAGACTCATACCCCCCAAACAAGGAGTGTATCTACATTCTGGAAGGTCAGTGACCGATTTCTAGCTTTTATTCAATGACTTTTTTCTTCATTGCAAATTTAAATTCATTGGTAAAAAGCCCCATTTAAACCAATTTGAACAAAATTAAACATGTATTTGAATTGAACTCTAGGAATTATAAATACTTCTGAATACTAAACACATTAACAAGGTAATAGTTGAAATAATGTAGGAATTTTGAATCTCCTAAGGCATGATTCAACCAGATGCACCAGCATGGATGAGAAATTTCTCTAGTGAGAAACTTAAACTAACTGGCATCTCTTATTAGGCTTTATGCAAATTCCCATCCATAGTTAGTTACATTAGCTGTTCATTTCTTCTGTTTTTCTCTACGTCGTGGTTCATTGTATCTTTGTGAACCAAGCATGAGCTTCTCGACTCTAATTTTAATCAATTGAATATATTTAACTAACTTCATAAATTGTGTAGGCCAAAGAGAACAATTACTACAGCTCCACAGAGTAGCATTATTATTCATGTAAAATAAACATTTATTATGAATTTTATGTGTAACGTTCTCATTTGATCCTCAACTTTGAAGTGGTAACAGCTGCTGTTGCTTTTCCCACTTGTGTGAGGACATTTGTACTTTTTCTTGAGCATGTCACCCTGATTTGCTTACTCTTATTTTCCAGCTGCTCCACGTCAAAGAATAGAGTTGACCTTTGATGAACATTTTTACATAGAACCGTCGTTTGAATGTCGGTTTGATCACCTGGAAGTTCGCGATGGGCCATTTGGCTTCTCTCCGCTCATTGATCGGTTCTGTGGCGTGAAGAGCCCTCCGTTGATCAGATCAACAGGGAGGTTCATGTGGATTAAGTTTAGTTCTGATGAAGAACTTGAAGGAATGGGATTTCGAGCAAAATACTCATTTATCCCAGGTAATGAGGGGATCTCACCAAGGATGCCTCCCTCTGCCTTTAGCATCCTAAGACTAGAAAAGAGGCCCTTTAGTTGAGTTAATACTTGAACTGCAAAAGTACTGAAGTCCCTGGTGGAAACCAAAGAGCACACGTCACTGGTCTGTCTTCAAAGAGCCCATAGCTAAACAGGTGACAGTGACAAAATACAACCGTTTTGCTTTTATTTAGGTTTTCATGCAAGAAATTTGTTAATTGAAAAAATTAACATATCCAAATGAAAAGAAAATATCCATAATGTTATTACCCTGTATATGAAAACCGGTGTTGACAGTTTGGCATATATCCCTTCAGATGTTTTTCTGTTTCTACTTATTTTGTTTGTCTTAGGTACATTGAGGTATGTTACCTGCTTTTTTTTCCCCCTAAACAGCATAGTCAACTTTTATTTTCCTATCACTAAACATATTATGGGAATTTTTAAGTGTTGCTCTGTTATTTAGATTCTAAGTGCCAAAAGGCTAACATTTTCAAGAATTAAAATTTATCAGACAGACTTGATCTGATAGATTTCTCCACACAAAACCCGCGTGTGGGTGTTCATAGCAGTTTTATTTGTAATTGTTAAAACTTGGAAGCAACCAAGATATCCTTCAATAGAATAGATAAACAAACTGGACCATGCAGACAATGGAATATTATTCAGAGTTAGACTTTATTTTTTTAGAACAGCTTAGATTCACAGCAAAACTGAGCAGAAAGTACAGAGTCACCATATACCTCCTCTCCCCCCCCAACACACAGCCACCTCCAAAATCAACACCCCCACCAGATGGTACATTAGCTACAGTCGATGAACCTGCATTAATGCATCATTTTCACCCAAAGTCCACGGTTTACCTTAGGGTCCACTCTTGGAGTTACATGTTCTATGGGTGTGGACACATGTACTATTTGTCCACATGACATTATCACACAGAGCATTCCCTCTGCCCTAAAAACCCTCTGTGCTCACCTGTTCATCCCTCCTGCCCTAGCCCCTGGCAGCCACTGGTGGTTTATTGTCTCCATAGTTTTGCCTTTTCCCAAATATCATGGAGTTGGAATCATGCAGTATGTAGCCTTTTCACATTGGCTTCTTTTACTTGTTAATATGCATTTATTTTTTATGGCTTGGAACTCATTTCTTTTTAACAGTGAGCAATATTCCGTTGTCTGGATGTACCACAGTGTATTCATTCTACTAAAGGACATCTTAGCTACTTCCAAGTTTTAACAGTTATGAATAAACAGACTATAAACATCTATATTTAGATTTTTGTGTGAAGTTTTTAACATTTGGGTAAAAAAACCAAGGAGCACAATTTCTGTATCATTAAAATTTTTTAAATTTTTGTGTAAATGGATAGTGATGATGGTTGTACAACATTGTCATTGTACTTAATTCCACTGAACTGTGCACTTAAAAATGGTTAAAAGGGCCCCAGCCGGCGTGGCTCAGAGGTTGAGCGTCGACCTGGGATCCAGGAGATCTCGGTTCGATTCCTGGTCAGGGCACATGCCTGGGTTGTGGGCTCCATCCCCAGTTGGGGGCGTGCAGGAAGCAGCCGATCAATGACTCTCTCAGCATTGATGTTTCTCTCTCTCCCTGTCCCTTCCTCTCTCTGAAATCAATAAATATATACACACACATATATATATATTTTTTTTAATGTTAAAAGGGTAAACATACATATTTTACTACAATAAAAATAATTTTTTTTTCCCAAAATATATCTTTATTGATTTCAGAGAGAGGAAGGGAGAGAGAGAGAGAGAAACATCAATGATGAGGGAGTCACTGATCGGCTGCCTCCTGCGGGCCCCTGACTGGGGATCGAGCCTGCAACCCGGGCATGTGCCCCAACTGGGAATCGAACCCCCATCACCTGGGTCCTAGGTCCACACTCAACCACTGAGCCACACCCAGCCGGGCTAAAAATAGTTTTTTAAAAATTACAAACAGGTGCCCCTAAAAAACTTAATTTGAAAATTTAGATAGGACCTATATATACCAAACTGCCTGAAGGAAAAACTAGCTAGTCCAAAAGGTCTTAGAATCTTTATTTACACTGTAAAACTTCTTTTAATACACAGCTTATTTATGTAACTGGGTGCTCGATTCTTGTTAAAATTGTTTTTAATTCCAGATCCTTTATCATGGTTATTAGATTACATATTTTAAAAATGAGGGAAATTTTTAGCTCAATTTTGAATACATCTCAGAGACCGTTCTTTTTTCACTTAATAAACCAAACCCAGCTAAAGGGGGGCAAAGACACTTCAGCTCTTTTGCAGATAAATGTCAAAGAGAAATTTAAATTTTAAGCAGCATTGAAGTAAAAGTCATCTGGCAAACAAATCGGAATTTCTTCCTGTGTGAGCAAGAATTCTAGGGTATTGTCATCATTGCATCGAGCTTCCCGAATTATCCCAGCTACGCGCAGGAAGTGGCAGTCCACGGAGAGCCTCTGCCTCAGCAAATACCACGGCCGCTGAGGATTTCATTTTTAGGAAAACACTCATTTCTCGTCATTGTTAGTAGGCTTCTTCTAGGTTTACCAGTTCCTAGACAAAATTTGTTTTATAAATATGACTTTAAATAACTGGACACAGCCTTACCTGAGCTAATTATGCATTGCCTCTTTATTTTGCTGGGTTTTGGGGGGGTTTTCTTTTTCTTTTAGTGGTAGAATTGTGGACTTTACCCACACAGTAGAGTAAGGAAAACTGTAGAGAATTAGAATGGAGCCCAAGTTTTCACATATGACCTGAAAAACTGCAGTCGCTCTGATTCGGTTTCCTCATTTGTCAGGTGGGATATTACCCAGCCCTCCTGGCGTTGCTCTCACTAGCGTGATTTTAAGCGTGATGCGTGTAGAGCAGTAAGCACTGTCCCAGGCAGGGGTGAGATACAGTCTGGGAAGATGAGTACTTCGTTCTAACTTGGCTATTTTACTGTGAGCCACAGAGGTTGTCTCATGATACAAACAACTAATAGAGAAAAAGAGCTACTTTTCTTCAGAATAAGAATCTTTACGTATAAAGTTGTCTGATTTTGTTTTCTAACATTTAAAAACTATTCAGATCATTAAGAGCATTGTTTCTGATGTCTGTGCTTGCTTGCAAAGATCTGATCCATACATTAGATTTTGTAACATGCATTTTTGACGCTCAAGGATCAGTTACTTCAGTTAATTGATTTAGTTGCTAAAAATCAAATTCTGGAAACTTAACTAAATCAGTTATTTTGACGTAAACTGGAGGTTCTCAGTCTCCTGAGCTGCCTCCCAGGGTGGATATCCTGCGTCCCACCTGGTCTTTCCCTGCTGTTGGGGAAAGAAAGCAGAACATAAAATTCATCATCTTGACCCTTTTTAAGCGTACAGGTCATCAGTGCCAAGTACATTCCCGATGCGGGCGACCATCACCACTGTCCAAGCTGAAACGGTCCCCCTTAAACACCAGCCCCGGTCCCCTCCCGGCAGCCCCTGGCACTTCACTCTAGATGTTTGATGTGAGTGGAGTCGCACGGCCTCTGTCCGTTGGCGTCTGGCTCATTTCGCGGGCGGTGTTTTGGGGCTCACCCGTGTTGTAGCACGTGTTAGGGTGTCGCTCCTTCTGAAGGCTAGCGCTCCACTCGCTGTAGGCACCGCGTTTCGGGTGTCCATCTGTCGCCGGGCTGCCTGCGGCTGTGGACATAGTGCTGAATTGTCAGGAAGCACAAATAAGTTATTCCTCAGGATGGGGAAGAGTAGATGCGTCATCGCTGAACAGCCTTGATGGGCTCCGTGGGCGTAAAGAGCGGGAATGCCGCTCCTGCACTGTCGCTAGGTGTAGCCTCAGACCACTGAGAGGTCAGACCTGAAGGTGACTCTCAACTGTCTCAGAATGCTAATGACGTTTTCTCTTTCTGTTGCAGACCCAGACTTTACTTACCTAGGAGGTATTTTGAATCCCATCCCAGGTTTAGTATGTTACCTCTTTTTCCGCGGGGCGCGCCCGGCCTGTGTTCCCTCCCCTGAGTGTCCTCTGTTCCCCCTAGACTGCCAGTTTGAGCTGTCGGGCGCCGACGGGATCGTGCGCTCCAGCCAGGTGGAGCAGGAGGAAAAGACGAAGCCCGGCCAGGCCGTGGACTGCATTTGGACGATCAGAGCCACCCCGAAGGCCAAGGTACCGTTGCGTGCGGAGTCCCTTGGAGAAGGCCCAAGACGTGATTTGTATAATGTGTTACTCTGGTTTGTGCAGATACTTATTGGTTATAAACTGATGTTTCAGCTTTATTTCGGTCACATTCTGAAGTGCTTCCTAAGACCTCAGCAGTGTTGCCGTTCAGTAAGCTACAGTGTAAATTTCAGGAATATCACACGTACTTTAAGGTTCTCATTTTAAGAATTTAAGTCTTAAGATCTGTGGGCTCCTAATTGAAGAGTGTGAGTACTGAGCAGGATGGTCACCACGTCATTTAAAAAGTGTTGTGACCCTGGGGGATTGCTCAGTTGGTTGGAGCCTCATCCATACTCCAAAGGTTGGGGGCTTAACTCCCAGTCAGGGCACATACCTAGGTTTCGGTTTGATCCCTGGTTGGGGCGGCTATGGGAGGGAACTGATCAACGTTTCTGTCTCTCTCTCTCTCTCCCCCCCTTCCTCTCTCTCTAAGATCTATCAAAATAACCAACTAGAACTTCTACAAGTCAGCAGCATAGTTGTTGAAAGTAGAGCTGAGAAAATGACCCAGAACGCACGTTGGGGGCGAGGGGTGGAGGTGGGTGTAGCAGAGGGAGCCTTTTACCCAGACTGTCAGTGGCCGTGAGATGCTTTACAACACGTGCAATGGCCGGGCCTCAAGGAGCCAAAGCCTCTCCACCTCACAGACAAGCCAGAGCCTTTGGGGCCTTAGTGCCTGGTTCTGGTGTTAATCGAAGAGATAGATCATCAGTCTTAGTCCTTTTGCTACTCAGGCGTCAGTCAGCCTTTTCTCCATGTTCTCCTGTCAGCGGTCATGCTTCAGTCCACATTGTGGATGGGTAACAGGACTGAACATTCAAGTCAGTGTATCTTATTTTTATTTTTATTTATTGAATTGAGAGAGAGATCAATGTGTTCCGCTTATTCATGCATTCATTGGTAGGTTCATGTACGTGCCCTGACAGGATCAAACCCACAGTCTTGCCCGACCGGGCGTGGCTCAGCAGTTGAGCATCGACCTAGGATCCAGGCGATCAGGGTTCAATTCCCAGTCAGGGCACAGGCCTGGGTTGAGGGCTCGATCCCCAGTCGTGGGCGTGCAGGTGGCAGCCGATCAATGACTCTCTCATCATTGATGTTTTCAACTCTCTCTCTTCCTCTCTCTCTCTCTGAAATCAATTAAGATATATTTTTTTAAAAAACCACAACCTTGGCATCTCAAGGCTGTGTTCTAACCAACCAAGCTGCCTGGCCAGGGCCCACTGGATCCTTTTAAAAGCAGTGTTTCTCTTTATTTTAATGTCACAGATCTATTTGAGGTTCCTGGATTACCAGATGGAGCACTCCAATGAGTGCAAGAGAAACTTCGTCGCAGTCTATGACGGAAGCAGTTCTATCGAAAATCTCAAGGCCAAGTTTTGCAGCACGGTGGCCAATGACGTAATGCTCAGAACCGGAGTGGGGGTGATCCGCATGTGGGCAGACGAGGGCAGCCGGCTCAGCAGGTTCAGGATGCTCTTCACCTCCTTCGTTGAGCGTAAGTAAACAGTCCCTCTCGCACTGAGAACTACATGATTTCCACTCATTCAGGACACAGTCATTGGGCTTTTCCCTTTCACGATGACTGCAAGTCACAGGATGTAGAAATAACTGAGCCTTCGCCCCTCTTCTCAAGACACTGACAGTCGTGGGTGAAACAAGCGTGTGAATGCTGGAACTGCTCCCGGCTTGTCTCATGTTGTAAACGCAGGAAGGGGAGCAGAGAGTGGAGACTTTGCTGAGGTTTTCAAAATTAAAAGTAATGATCAGTAGCAGTGATTCAGCTTGGTCGATGATTATGAATCCAGCAAACCGTGATCGTGAGAGATTTGGATTAGCTATGTTTTCTTTTCTTTTGTTTTCCTGTTTTTTGAACTTCTTATTTTTAAGTAATTTCAGCTCACGGGAAGCTGTAAAAATAGAGGAGTTTGTAAAAAAAAAAAAAAGTATGCGTGATATTCCCTCAGATTCCCCGAGTGTCAACACCTTGCAAACTGACTATTCCCACTGACGTAATAGAACAACCATGTAGGCCCCGTGAGGTATCACTGGCTGCCCACGAACGTCCCTCCTGCTCCAGGATCGCACCTTATGGTTAGTTGTCTGTCTCTAGTCTCCTCCGCCTGCGACACGTCTCAGTCTTCCGTGACCTGGATGCATCTGAAGAGAATTGCCTGGTTATTTAGTCCATCAGTTTAGGTTTGTCTGATATTTTCTCCTGGGTGTAATTGAGCTCACACATTCCTGTCACGCATCCCGCAGAGACTCACCCCGCACCTGTGAGAGGCTAGGGCGCACGGGCGCGTTTGCCTTTGCAAACGCCCTTGGGCTCGGTGACCTCAGCATCCGTGATAGTCAGCGCTGTGGTGCCCCTGGGCGGCGGGCTCGGTGACCTCAGCGTCCATGAATGGTTTCCCCCTGTGATAGTCAGCGCTGTGACGCCCCCGGGCGGCGGGTTTCTGCCCCACCCTTCCTTCCACACTCGTAACTCTGATTCCTCTGTGAGTAAAAGCTGTTCTTATTTGTTCGGTCATTCATGCCAGGGTGAACTCATGGCTGTTTATTTTAGCCCATTAACATGTTTATCATGTGTGTGAGTTATGTCATTCTGTAATACACCGTTGTTGCTTTGGCCACCAGGACCCCTGCAGCCGCCCCCCGGGCCCTCTCGGTGCCTGTTGCTGTTCAGCCCCCCCTTCCTTTCTGCTCCCACGGGGCGGGCCTGGCGCAGCTGGTGTGTTGCCACCCTGGCCCCTTATCTCACGGCGAGAAACCTGGCTCTCATTCCCCACCGCGCACTTACTGTCAGTCCCAGGGCAACAGCTGGGAACTTCAGAGCTGCGAACCCACATCTCTGTTAAAAATGTCCTAACAGCCATTATTCTGTGCAGGTCTTTTTGTCTTTGGCCTTACTGTGAAAATGCGCTTTTCCAGTTTCTAGATTAGTGTTCCTCTCTCCTTTCCTGTGATTAGGTAATTGAGTCGTAATACATTTAGGTTCATTTGTGAGTGTCTATATTTCGTGTTATTTCCCCCCACATGTGGTTACATTTGTTTGTTCTTATTTTGGGAGCATGTGGAATAGGACCACTGTCCCCAGAGAGCTATACAAAAAGACACCTCCCCGCCATCCCTTCCCACCTCCGTCCCGGCCCCCATCCCGCAGCCTCTCCTCCCACGCTCTGTAGCTGTGTTTTAGTTAGCATTTTCTCCGTGCACACTAATGATTTCTCCATTAGTGCAAATCTAGTAAGTAAGCAGGCGGAAAGCCTCTCCAGGAGGCACCGTCACACCGACTCGCTGAAGGCTGCAGCCCACTGAGCTCCATACCCCAGATCAGCTCTGTTGCTCAAGAGCAGGGAGAAAACTGTCCCTCAAAAAAGCAGTGGGCGCCCATGGACTGAGGGGTCCCGGGTCTGATTCCAGCCAAGAGCATGGACCTTGGTTGCAGGCTCGATCCCCGGCCCTGGTCAGGGCAAGTATGGGAGGCAGCCAGCCAATGTGTCTCTCTCACATCGATGTCTCTGTCCCCCTCTCCCTCTCCCCCGTCCACTCTCTGAAAAGCAGTGGAAAAAGTATCCTTGAATGAGAAGGAAAAAAAGGGGGTGTATGTGGGAGCAACGCATTCTATACATTTTTATAAAACAAAAGTTCCAGTTTGAAAGTCTCCTGATAAACACATTTGAGAGCTTCAGACAGTACATCCTACATGCTTCTCATGAGCTCAGGTGTGACCCCGCCTCCCCTGCCCTCTGGGCCGTTGGCGTCTGTGCTGCATGGGCAGGGTCTCGGGAGAGGTTCCTGTGCGCGGACTAGCTCTGCACGGGGGCTCCCTCGCACCCACCACCGTAGGTTGCAGCCGGGACCAAAATAGTAGAACTCGGCTAAAGTGACTGAAATAGAACAGCACTCAGAACACCCTCGGCTTCTTCCCGGGCCCCCGCTACTAGCGCATACCTCGCTTTTTCAGGAAGAATGTGGTTTTAGGAAAATAACTCCTAGGACTAGAAGTGAGAAAGTCAGGGAAGGTATTTTTGATAGAATAAGTCCATTATGCGATTTCCAGGGGCCTACTGACCGCCAGTCCCCGCGGGCTTGGCTGCGGGACGGAGCCGTCTTTCAGCATCAGGGCCACAGCTGTCGGGCTGAAATCCCCGCCATGACCCACAGCGAAGAAGGGAAGGTAGAAGGTCCTCGGGCTGTGAGGGGAGAGCACCTGTAGCTGCATTGTTTCTGCCACTATCTTTGTCCCTTTGTATATACTTTTGAACCGAAGCATGTCGTTAGCAGCCACAAGAACTACTGATAACTGATAAACAGCTGTGCCTGACCATCAAACGTCTACACAGCGCCCTGGCCAGTTTTGCTCAGTGGTTAGAGCGTCGCCAGTGGTCTGAAGGGTCCCGGGTTCTGTTCCAGCCAAGGGCATGTGCCTCGGTTGCAGGCTCGATCCCTGGCCCCTGATGGCGCACATGCAGGAGGCAGCCAGTCACTGTGTCTCTCTCACAGCGATGTTTCTCTCTCTTTCTCCCCGCCCCCCACTCTCTCTGAAAAGCAATGGAAAAAATATCCTCAGGTGAGGGTTAAAAATAATAATAATAAATAAAGTGGTTTAAAAGTCCACAAAGTTTAGGCCCTGGCTGAGTAGCTCAGTTGGTTAGACCATCCCCAGGTTGCAGGTTTGATCCCCGGTCAGGGCGCACGCAAGAACCAACCAGAGATGCGTCAGTAAGTGGGACAGCAGATCATGTTTCTCTCTCTCTCTCCCTCTCTCTCCCTCTCCCTTCCTCCCTTTCTAAAATCAATAAATTAAAATAAATTTAAAAAATTTTAAAGTCCACAAAAGTTACATTTGTGATCACGAAGAAAACTCACATTCCTGTGAGTCAGAGTCGGACAGTGTCCTCGTTGCTGCTCTCGGATCGAGCTCATTAACGTGGAGAGGTCGTCGCAAAGAACTCGTGGTGAAGAGCGGGCGCTTCCCATTCGGTACTCAGCGAGAAACACTGAGCAGGAAACCTGCCTTTTTTTTTTCCTGCCACTTTGGAAGCTATAAGAGCCATCCAGATGCAGTCACCTAATATACTGCGGATAAACTCTAAGAGCTAACAATAGTTTGACTCAGAAAATGGGAATTGCTAGAAGCTGCAGTGCTGTTTGTAATCTCACTGGCTTCTCTTTCCTGTATCCCCATTTGTGAACTGGATAAAATAGGTAGAAGTAGAATTCAACATGCAATGTGATATAGTATATAATAGAATCGTGATATGATACAGAAACAGAAAGCTCCAGTTCTTAGAAGTGAGGAATTCAGAACTCGCGTGCGTGCGTGCTCTTGGCCGTCCGGAGCCCACCCCGCGCCGTGTAGTTTTATGATTACGGAGCACAGCTGGAGGGGTACACTAGCTAACTGTGTACTTGAAATACCGCTATAAGGATTGGCTTTCCCAGCCCTAATCCGATGGTTTATATGTAACCTGATGATGAGTTTCTAAATCACCAAGCATTTTTTAAGAATCATGAAATGCTTATTTTAATAGTTTAAATCAGTGATTTTCACCTGGTGAACCGCAGACTTTTTGTGCAATACCTGACTATTTAGTCAGGGGCGCTAGCCTCTTTCCCCTTAGAATGTCATTAAAAAATGACAACAGCCAACACAAATAGCCATCTAGTGTGAATGAATAAAAATTATACCTATTTTTTATCAGATTGGAAAATTTTTTTTTTTTTTTTTTTTTTTTGGTGTGCTGCCAAATTTTAGTAGTTTATATGTGCCGTGAGGTGAAAGAAGTTGAAAATCGCCAGTTTAAATGGTATGACTTTGACAGGTTAACAGTCTCTGAGTAAATTACTTGTTAGTTATGTGCTCTTTTTTGCACTTAGATTGAGGATAAGAGTATCGGCCTGACTGGGATAATTTCATAGGCCCATCAGACCTGAGAGCCGGCGTCTGAGGTAGCCTGTGGCCCATCCACTCATTTCCAAGGAGCCGAGGCCGGTGAACGGTGCGCAGCGTCCGGGTGGCCTGCTCCTGCGCGGAGCCTGTTTCCGCCGATGACCTGCCCACCGATTGCTCCCTTCCTGCCTCGCAGCAGGAGGCGCGCGTCTCCTTCCTGATGAAACACGGATTTCCTGAAAATAGAAAATGTAGACTCTCCGGCAGGAAATACATTTTGTTTGGTTACATTCTTGGGAGTCAGTGGTTCGCTGATTTGCGGGCCGTCCTACCTCTGCACCGGTGGGGGATGAGCTGTCCCACTCCGACCGGCAGGGTTTCTGTCCCTGAAACGCAGGACGCCTCTGTGTTGGCGCCTGGGTCTCCCTCTGGGACTCGATGCCCTGGCGGCGTGAGCTCGGGAAGCCCAGGAGCCCCTGGCTGTGCAGGGAGCGAGGGGACTCTTCCCAGAGGGTCCGACATTTGGGGTGACCCTGGAAGAGGAGTCGAAGAGAGCGGGCGTTTCAGGCGGAAAGAACGGTTCTCGCCAACCTGAGAGTACGTGGTGTGTGAGCCGTGGATCTTCACTGAAAAAAATTTGAAATTCCCAAGAGTTTTTCTTGTCTTAGGGTAAAATCAGGATAACATAGAATTTCCCACGTCAGGTTTCAGGTCGCGGGCACGAGGTGCGTTCACACTGTGGTGCGCCCCCAGCACCGGGGCCTCCACACGTCATCCCGTCCCCATCAGCAGCCGCTCCCTGGCCGCCCGCGCCCGCCCTCTGCGGCAGCGCGGCGCTCTGGGCCCCTCGCGGGAGCGGGTGAAGCGCCGCTGGTCCTTTGTGTCCTGGCTGCTTTCACTGAGGGCAGCGTTTTCGGGGTCCAGCCCCTCGTAGTGTGCGCCAGCTTTCTTCTGAACCGGAGTCTGAATAGCATCCCTGTGTCTGCGCCGCGCTGTGGGCATCCGTCTGTCCATCCACGGGCACTGGGTGGCCCCCGCCTTTGGCTCTCGTGAGAAATGCTGCTGTGAACACGGGGGCACGCGTGTGCTTGAGCCTCTGCTGTCCGCCTCGGGTGTAGACCGAGGGGGAATTGCTGGGTCACGTGGGAGCCCGTGTGCGCTTCTGAGGAGCTGCGTGCTGTTCCCCGCGCCGGGGCCGCACCATCGCCCGTTCCCGCCCTGTGTTCCCGCCCTGCTCCGGGGCCGCACCATCGCCCGTTCCCGCCCCGCGCCGGGCCCCCGGCTCCACGTCCTCGCCGGCGTTTCCTTCTCAGTCTGAAAATGCCCCGGCTGAATATGTTCCGCGGGACTGTGTTCATACCGTCCTCGCGTGGGCGGCGGCCTTTGGGCGAGCGTAAGGAGCAGCTCGCCGCGTGGTCATGGAGAGGACTGGCCGTTGTCCTGCTGTGTGTGGCGCGGAGGGTGTTCCTGGAAGGGCTCGGGGGTCGCCGGGACTGGACAGCGCAGGGTAAGCCGCCATCCGTGTGCTTCGCGTTCTCAGCAGCGCCTTCTCTGCCCGCAGCTCCCTGCACCGGCGGCACCTTCTTCTGCCACAGCAACATGTGCATCAATCGCTCCCTGGTGTGCAACGGTGTGCAGAACTGCGCCTACCCCTGGGACGAGAGCCACTGCCGCGGTGAGTCCGCCGGGAGCAGAGGCCTGCCTCTCGCCAAGGGAGGCCTACAGGGCCCCTCTGCCACCGTGCCGGGCCCCGGCTCCGGCAGAGATGGGACGGTAACACATGTCCTCGGAAATGGCCCCGAGACCTCTGGGTGTGGCAAGAACAAAGAAATAGTTATTCTCAAAGTCGTTTTTATCTTAAGTTCAAAAGCTCTTCATAATATTCTTGCCCTTATTCTTAGTCATATATATCGTGGAGATACCTTATTCTAGAGTTATTTGGAAAGTGAGCTAAAGTAGTATTTTTTAAATGACATGGAGACACTATTTAATAAAAGTTAACGGGTGGATTCAGTCTCAGAGTACAGCGCGGGCTCCTCGCAGGAGCTGCCCTGCCCGTGGGCTCGGTTGCCGGGCACCGTCCCCTGCTCGGGAAGGTTCCGCTTCGATTCCCAGCCCAGATTGCGGGCTGGGTCCCCGACAGGGCCCGCGGGAGGCGGCTGATTGATGTTCTGCTCTCACATCAATGTTTCTCTCTCCCTCTCTAAAAAATCAATTAAAAAATCTTTTAAAAAGGGAAAAAAAAGAACTGCTTGTTTTAAGTTCATAAAATTTCTTGCACTGATTCCCACTGTGTATTCCCTGAAAGATAAATAAGGCCTGTGGTGAGAGCTGAGTGTCACAGCTGGTTAGCGTCCCGCTCGGTGCTGGAGTTTACCTACCTTGCACCTTCAGGGCTTCAGAAATATCTCCCTATGAAAAGTGAATGGAATCGGGTACGGCTGTCTTAAGTACTTGGCATGAAGTATTTTCGGTTGATCATTCGTTCAAAAACCGTGGCGGCAGACCTGAGTGGGTTAGCCGGGTCATCTTAGTTCTCCGGTGAGGCGGGCCCCCCGAGCAAAACCAGGGCACGTACTCAGACCTACCCTGGAGCACAAGGCTGATCACGACCCAGCAAGAGTGTTTGTTCTGGCACCTTCTTTGTGCATGTATTTAATTTTATTTGCAAATTGTGGGCATTCCTGTGCCTTCTCAGCAAAGACCCAAGTCCTTTATCATTTTCGTAATCCATCTGATTATTAGTAGTGATTATTAGTTTAACGAGGAATCATAATAGGACTTTTTTTTAGAACCTAATTTAAATTGTATTATCGGTGGTGTGTCTGACCCAAGCGTTTCTGCTTCACCTAAAAGCACCCCAGTCCGTGCAGGCCCCCTGGTGAGTGTTGGAGGCCTGCACGTCTCTCTCTCTTCCCACAGAAAAGAAACCGGCAGGACTCTTTGAGCAGATCACCCGAACTCACGGGACAATTATCGGCATCACCTCGGGCGTCGTCCTGGTCCTTCTCATCATTTCTGTTTTAGTGCAAGTGAAGCAGCCTCGGAAGAAGGTCCTGGCTTGTAAAAGCACCTTCAACAAAACTGGGTTCCAGGAGGTGTTCGACCCCCCGCACTACGAGCTGTTCTCCCTGCGGGACAAGGAGCTGTCCTCGGACCTGGCCGAGCTGTCGGAGGAGCTGGACGGCTACCAGAAGCTGCGGCGCTCCTCCTCGGCCTCCCGCTGCGTCCACGAACACCACTGCGGCGCGCAGGCCGCGGGCGCGAAGCCGGGCAGGACCAACCTGGCCGCCATGGAGCTTCCCTTCCGGAACGATTTCGCACAGCCGCAGCCCATGAAGACGTTCAACAGCACCTTCCGGAAGAGCAGCTACACCTTCAAGCAGGCGCACGAGTGCCCCGAGCCGGCCCTGGAGGACCGGGTCATGGAGGAGATCCCCTGCGAGATCTACGCGAGGGGGCGCGAGGATGCCTCCCAGGCGTCCATCTCCATCGACTTCTAGCCCGCCCGGTGGCCCGTCCCTGCCCGGGGGGCCCGTCCCTGCCCGGTGGCCCCGTCCCTGCCCGGGGGGCCCGTCCCTGCCCGGGGGGGGCCCGTCCCTGCCCGGGGGGCCCATCCCTGCCCGGTGGCCCCGTCCCTGCCCACGCCACCTCCACCCGCAGCCAGCCCTTCCCACCGACGCGGCGACCACCAGTTCCCGGCACCTGTCCTAGGGGTGACGTTTTAATATCTCAGGCAGCCTGTGTACGTCGAACCAGCCGAGGAACTTACACCAGTCGGTGGAAGAAATAGTGACCATGTGTTGCTTGGTGTCGTCAGCGAGGCGGCGGCGAGGTCGCCTTTGAAGGGGGCGTGGGCGCGGAGAGCCGGCTCGGGCTGCCTGCTCAGGGTAGCAACAGGTTCTGCTCTTTTTTAAAATATATATATGTTTTTATTGATTTTAAAGAGAGAGGAAGGGAGGGAGAGAGACAGAAACATCGACATGGCTCGGCTGCCTCCTGCATGCCCCCGCCGGGCGTCGAGCCCACAGCCGGGCATGTGCCCTGACCCGATGCAGGCAGCAGGCTCCGCTCTTGATCGACACAGCTGTGGATATTTTGATCACAAAATAAGTTTAAATGTAAGATTTTTCTTTTTTTTCCTTTCCAATGTAATTTGTTGTCTAAGTCAGCAATTTTACCGTTTGATTTTCTTACATAAATACATGTGGTTAAAGTACTGCACATATTCCAACATGGGCATTGGTTCAAGACTTTGTCAAAAATGATAGTTACTATGGTTAAGTCCAATTAAGACCCAGAGTTATGCTTCGTCCATCTGTTTGTTCCTGGCTGATTTCTTTATTGTTGCCTTTTAATTAATTTCTAGATCCTTATAGTCTTTGTTTTCTGTAAGAAGCAGATGATATGATATCATTTGTCACCTTTAAGTCATGTTGTGTCTTTGTTACATTTTAGTACAAAATTTCATAATTCTTGGACATATGTACCATTGCCAGTTATGACTAAAATCTTGAAAAAGATGAAGATGTCTAGAAATCCTTTGAAATTTCTCAAATTTGGTTACATTCAGTGATCGCTCATTCATTCCTGTGAGCACAGAGGCATTTCCTTCCGTTTGGGAGAGGCCTGTCATTTTATTTCCAGTGTTTCTCACCAGATGTGTTTCTGATTATTTTAATGAAAAGATTCTTCAGCTCCCTTTGTATTAGTTCATCTTACAGCTTATGGTAACCAAGGTTGAGTGAGACTTAAAGAAAAACTCCTAAGAAACTGTAGAACCCTTTGGATCACGTCTTACTTGGGACAATACATTTTTCTAGTTCTTACCAAGAATAACAACTTCCACTTTTTTTTAATATACTTTTGACCTTTTTTTTATGGTATAGAAACAATAATTTATAAACATGATACAAAAACTCATTGTGGTTTTTAGACTTTTGATATTATTTGATATTGTACACTTTACGAAGTCAAGATTGAAGGCCTACGGGACAGGTTACTTGCACTGTTCACATTAGCAGCTCTGTGTACAATATGCTCTGCGGGAAACGTACACTGTAATTTATTGTAAAGACCTTGGTAATGTGTACATAAGCTTTTTGTTTCCTCTTGTTACTGCATTTGGTTTATGATAAAAAAAAATTTTGACCCTGTAATATTTATTCTAAATCACTACAAGTCTTGTATTAAAATATACATTGTTCCATCATTCTTCAGTTCTGTTATTTATGGCATTGAGATTTTGGATCCTAAGTATGGAAAGGAATCTGTTTATTGAATTATATCTAATACAGACATGCCACTTAAACAAGATAAATTCTCATTTCCAATGTGGGTTTTTTGTGGGGTTTTTGTTTGTTGGGTTTTTTAGTAAGTTTTCAATGAAATGAAAAAATGAAGTTTCGCTGGATTTTGTTCATTCTTTTAAATATCACATCTGTGTTTTCTCAGATTAGTGAAAACTGTCACCTTAAATGATACATATGTAATACTCCTTCAAAATGAATCTTGTATCATGTTTCTTTTTTTTTTTTTTAAAGTATGTAATATCCAGAAGATAGGAAAATGTACACATAGTATATATTCGTGATTTAATTTTTTTCAAGTCAGCATAATATCTTATTCTAAAAATGCAACTTGGGAAGGTAATAGACCTACTGAATGTGGTTGTCAGTGACCTAGCGAACCAGGGCCAGGTGAGTGAGTGGCTGACGTCTTTCAATCGCTCTGTTTAATAAGCCTTAAAAGGTAACTTGCCAGCCAGCATTTGAACAACATAGTAAATATTTAATAGAATCTCATTCTTCACCATGATGAAAGGAAAATTAGTGTATTTTCTATGTAAAATCATATCCATTATAGAAACAGGCTATCCATCTTTAGCATCTGAATTATAGTAGGAAACAGTACAGAATGCTGAACTACGGTAGCTACAGTCACTGTAACTTCATTTTTGAAATTTGTGTCATTCTGTTTGCAAAGGGCATGAAGAGGCCTATAAAATACAGTCTAAAGAACACATGTAACATCGAAACAGCACAACGCAGCAGGTAAAGCTTGGACACCAAGTTCGGCTTTAAATTCTCTGGCTGCTGGGACCAACGGCATCGTTTTTGCTTTTCCCAGCAGGAAACCCAAACACTGCGCAGGCTGGTTTCTCTTCATCTGAAGGAAGGGAATCTTTCTCCAGAATGACATTTCCTCAGAATTTAAAAAAGATGCACAGTGCAGAGGGTGGTCATGAGGGGACATCCCAGCCCAGTGAAGATGCCGCTGAGCGTGGGCTGGGGACACTGGCTCCTGTCAGTCTGTCCTCAGGGATGGAACTGGAGAACCAGTGACCAGCTCAGCCAGCCTTAGACCCCCATGTGTCATGTGCCGCCTTGGCCCTGGAGGCGGCATTGGTCGCACTTGCGTCTCGGCCTGACGTCGGCAGCACACGGCAGGAAGAGAGGGGACTGGGACTCGTAAACTCAGGCGTCGTGCTGGGCGGTAGACGGTCTTTCATCGTTGAGGTCAGTGAGGAAACTTTACAAATTGTTTACTGAAGTAAAAGCCATACATTTTTGTAATGGAAGACATCCGTGTTCTCTCAGATGTGGCCGTCTTGGGGGAGTTATTACCCTTCACAGAGAACGTGGACCCGGCGCTGACACAAGGGAAGGTGCGAGTCTGGGGAATGGTTCAGTTCGGGAGCAGCGTGACCACAAGTGTCCTCTCGGTCTCACTTCTGTGACACAGTGGACCCCACACGTGGCAGGAAACCCAGTAATCCCAACGTCTGACGTGTGGGAACGGTGTGAGGGGCCTTTTGTGGGGGAGATGTTCAACCTGTTGAACAAAAAGCACAGGATTTCCCGCAGTTCCTATCACACAGGCTCCTCTGCAGTGTTGGTGTCTGTCGTGTTTCCCACAGGCAGGCAGTAAGAGCCTCTGGGCGTCTGCTTGGGCCCCGTCGCGTAGGCCCGCGGGTGTCCGCTGAGCAGGTGCCGCCCGCGGCGGGCCGCCCGCCGGGAGCCGGGAGGAAGAGCGGGGGCGATTCGGGGAGCAATTCTCCGTCAGAGGGAGCGTGCTCTGCAGGATGGCGTCTGCCGTGTCGTTCATGGTCCTTTATTTCAAGTATTAAAAAGATGTCTTGGATCCGACTCATCAGACTGATGGGAGGGAACCTGGAGTCCTTGGGTTTTTTAAGATCCGAGAAAGGCGACGTGGCCCGACTTTACTCACGGGATCGAAGCCAGAGGAGAAGTGAGCACGTGAGCACCGCGCCTCAGCTCGGCCGTGCGCGCCCCTTGCTTTCTGCCACCCCCTGCTCCAAGGTCTCCACGTCGAGCAGCTTTAAACACAGCCCGACAGTCCGTGGAAGCTGGTCGGCCATTCTGATTTAAAATGTAATTTATAACCGTGGTTTTTTCCCTCCAAAGAATTTTATTTTACTTTTTTGTCTTTACCTATGTAAACTATGTCATTCTTCAGTTTTGTTGCCGTCATTTCTTGGCACCTACAAACTCGCAAGACAGTTACTGTGAATTCTCAATAAACAATGTTTAACAACGTATAGGCTGGACTGAAGGAAACAGTGTATCCTGTAGAAACGAAGCACCTGTGTGCCATCTCTCGCGTGCTGAGAGTGGCCTGAGTTTGGAACCATTATGAAGGACAGCTTGACCTTAGTTATCTTTTTAGCTCCCAGTAAAATTGGCTGTCCATGTTTTATACACCTCCACTAATAACAAATTCGGAATTCTGAACCTGCCTTTCTTTAGTCACTTTCTCATATATTTCTGTGATTGGTTTAATCGCTACAAAAGCCCAAGAAACTAATGACTGGGAGTGTTTAGTATGGACTGTCTCAAGTAAAAACATTTTTTTAAACAATGGATTTTTCTTCTAGAGATGACTGTCCAGGCCACAAGAGAATTCTCATGTGCTAATCTTGGATCTGACACTTCATGGTAAGTAATTGGACCCCTGAACCTGAAATAAAAACTCGTGTTTGGATTGTCTTGCTTGCCTCGGTTTCCAGTCTCTAGAAGTGGCCAGGAACCCTCACTTCCTTCCAAGGGCAGAGTTGGTGATTCCTCCCCAGAAGCGTCCAAAGTAAAACAATCGGTTGTGATATTTTTTTCAAAAGCAGCCTCAGGCTAGTATACTTAAAACCATTGGACGTGTTCAAATTAATCTTCAAGACAAACTTTAAAAAAAAATGACTTTAGTCTTTGGTTTTCTGCAGGACGCAGTCTGCCGCGTCGGCTCCCTGAAGGGAGGCCCCAGAGCGAGTGCTGTCCTTTGGAGGTGCAAAGGGCATCAGTCACAGCCTCCGCCCAGGATGGAGGAGTGGCCCCATCAAAGGTGCCCTCTGAGAAGGAAGCAAAGGAAGGCAAGAGCTCCCAAATTCCTAATCATACAGGCACGAGTCACGGAGCAAAGGATGGAGACAGAGAAGGGTGGTGGGCACTGGCCCGTCTCCAGGTGGTTACCGAGCTATCTCACTTTGTGTTGCTGAGGGTGAAGAAACAGCTTTTATCCGAGTCCCACGGCCCAGCTTTGTCAGACTCAGGCCCGGCGCCACGGGCCACTGAGCGGCGCAGTTGTCACTGGAACGTCCGCGGAGCTGCTGACTGAGGATTGTTAGAAATCAGGCTCTGACCTGTGCTTTTCAAATCGGGTTCCCTTCCACTGTGGCTTGGTCCTGTTGTGTTAAGTGGTGTATCTGAAAAGTAGTCACAAATTTTGAACCACAAATAGCCCTGTGAATCGTAGGGGAGGGAGTTCTCCCCATACCCTGGAGTCTTTCTTCACTGTTATATGTAACATCTCTAACGACAATTTAGCCGTGAAGCTGCAGGGGCAGGTCCAGAGCTTGCTGCCAGGGGCTTGAACCCACAGCCTCTGCCTTTCAGTTGGTCATCGGCAACCTTACCCCCTCGGCCGTTCATTTCTAATATAAAAGAAAGCACAGAGCCGCAGTAGGAGGCTGCTGAGGGCTCCCTTCGCCCCGCCTCCTCACGGCCACGATCTGGGCCAGGCCCTGCCCTTGCGTGTGAGCGGGGCCCAGCGACCTGCTTCTCATGAACAGAAAAAGGCCAAAGTGACGCGTCCCGTCTGAGAGGAGGTGACGAACTCCGTCCGCTGTCTGGCTCACCCGCTAGCACCCACCCGTGCCTGCCTGCGCGGAGGGAAACCACGACCTGGGTTCCAGCCGGCAGGTAACGGGCCCCGAGACCTCGGCCCAACCGCCCGTGAGAAGGTTCTGCCAGCAGCACGTGAGTGGGTGTGGGGTGGGTCCTCCGCCGGCTGGAGCCTTGAGATGGCCTCAGACGACACCTTTTTTCAGTGTATCGGCGGGACGTTGGTTATTAAGGTGACACAGGTTTCAGGTGCACAATTCTAAAACGTCCTGTGTGCCGCGGATGCTGTTCTCAGCCGCCCCCTCGCCTCCCAGCCCAGGACGGCAGCTGGCCCCCCCCTCGGCGGTCGGCGGTGGGCGCGGGTGGCTGCCCGCCGCGCTTCCCCGCAGGGTCCCACGGGCCCACGGCTCTGCGCCCGCGTGTCGGGCTGGGACCTGCACTCCAAGGCCGGCCCGGCTGCGTGGAGGCAGCCGCCTCATGAGTGAAGTCAGGATTTAATGACGCATTTCAGACGCGGCCCAGAGCTGAGGACAGCTGAATGCTAATGTGCCACAGGCTCGGAAATGGGGCAGAAACCGCTCCTCCCGCACCCTTCTATCCCTTCATTGGAGCTGGAGGAACTGCAAGCAATAAACTAGTTGGTGGAAGCTTCGGCTTATAAACTGGTCAAAATTACACCCCCCCCCCCCCCGGTAGCATTCTTGGGTTCACGTCTCCTTATCAGTCAACCTGAGGTCAGTTAACTGGACACCTGAACCTACTAATCACAGGGCTTATTTGTGAAGCTGTGTTTGTGCCAGAGACTCGCGCATTTCCACACCCTGGCGTCGGTGTGGATGGAGCCGTGGGCCGGCAGCATTCTGCTTCTCGCGACTCACTGAACAGGGTTCTATTTCCTTTTAAACAGAAGGAAGGGGGAAATCTCATTTTTGGAAAAAAATAGTTTCTCCTCCTAAAGAATGGATTTCTCAGACGTGGCACTAGGAACCTTTTGGGGAAGGTGGCTCCTGGCTCGGGGGTCGGGGGGACCGTCCAGTGCGTGCAGGATGTTAGCGTCCCCCCTGGCCTCCACCCTCTAGACCCCAGTAGTACCACCCCTTGTGATGCCCAGGGTCTCGGACGTGACCACAGGCCCCCTGGGGAGAGGGGCTCAGCACAGCCCTGGCCCAGCCCTGGCCGGTGGCGCTCAGTGGTTAGAGCATCTGCCCGAGGACGGAAGGGTCCCAGGTTCGATTCTGGCCAAGGGCACGTACCTCAGTTTCAGGCTCGATCCCCAGCCCCAGTCAGGGCGCCTGCAGGAGGCAACCAATAGATGTGTCTCTTTTAAAAAAAAAAATGTCTATTGATTTCAGAGAGGAAGGGAGAGGGAGAGAGAGAGAAACACCAATGATGAGAGTCATTGATCGGCTGCCTCCTGCACCCCACCCTGGGGATCGAGCCCGCAACCCAGGCATGTGCCCTGACCGGGAATCAAACCGTGATCTCCAGGATCCTAGGTCAATGCTCAACCACTGGGCCGCACCAGCCCGGCCAATGTGTCTCTCACGTCGACGTTTCTCGCCCTTGCTACCTTCTACTCTCTCTGAAAAGCAATAGGAAAAATGTCCTCAGGTGAAGATAAAAAGAAAACCCAACCCTGGTACAGAGGTTAAAAGGTTCTTAAAATAATAATCGTCACCAAAAGCTTCTATTTGAAAGGAATATCCCGCACTCGAGGTGTATGGGTGAGCACCCCCAGCCCGACCCTGCTGAGTCCCTTCCACTTCGTTGCCCCCCGCCCTGCGTGTGGGGCTGGTCACCCCTGGGGCGTACTGGTCAGAAGCCATGTGCCTGTTCCGCGCCTTCGTTCTGTGGCTGACCTGCACGGGCTCTCATGTGGGCGTCAACCCAGACATCACAGGGGGCTGGGGGATGAGAAATTCCATCAGAGGCTGAGGGGGGTCAGATACCAAGGGTGGGGTGAATTATCTCTAAACTGGCTTAGCAAGATTCCCGCGACCACCGGTGACGCAGGCCAGACAAGGTCGACGCCAGGGTTGAAGACTAGAGACTGTAGAGGCACCTGCTCACGTTCAGCCCGGGAAGGGGCCTTGTCAGCGCCAACAGCAGGACACGCTCCCCACGTGCGCACCGGGAGGCCTCCGGGATGGAGCCAGGGCCCGCGCGGAGCAATCCTGAGGTCGAAGCAGTTGAAATCGTAGCCTTTCCGACCACAGCAGAGTGGAACTAAAATCACCAGCAGAAGGAAACAAGGAAAACCCACGGAAATGTGGAGATTCAGCAACGTGCCTGGAAGCCCACGGGTCCAGGACGTCAGGGAAATCGAGACCAGCGGAAAGGAAAACACCACCCACCAAAACGTAGGGGATGTGGCGAAAGCCGCGCTAGCAGGGGCGCCGTGGCCATAAACACTGACGCTGAAAAAGGCCTCAAATCGGCTCCCTGCACGTCTCAAGGAACTGGGACAAGAGCAGACTGAACCCAGAGTTAGCTGAAGGGAGGGGTAATAAAGATGGAGCAGAGATCGATGAACTGGGGAGTAGGAAAAACACCCCCATGCACTTTCTGAAACTTAAAACCCGAAAGTGCTCACAGCGCTCCCAGCCTTCTACCTGCGGAACCACGAGGCGCGTTCCTTCCACTCGAATTCCTCGCCTGACGACGGACACCCCGCCTCCCCAGCACCCCAAGGGGCCCGCAGCCCCTGCTCCCTGCTTTCGTCTGTGCTGCTCTTACAGGCAGCCTGAGGACACGCTGAGAGTCTGGCCCCCACGTAAGCAGGGGGGGCTCAGAGAAATAAACAGCGCGTGCTGGGTGTACGGCCCGAAAGGGGCCCAGACAGAGGGCCGAGTGTCCTGAGCACTTTCCTGGAAGAGGCCAGGGCCGACCAGTGGGCGGGGGCAGTGCACAGGGCCTCAGTGCAGGGCAGCCCCCAAACAGCAACAAACAGGCCGGCTGACTCCGGCCGCATGGTCCAGCCCTGCGCCAGCTCTCCCAGGACACGGGGCGCGCAGCCTGGGCCTCCCGGGCCCATCCGCCCGGGCGCGTTCGAGAAAGCGGGAGGCCTGTGAGGACTAAGACAGTGGGAAACGGGCGCCACGTGCCTCGTCCCCCTGCTGGGACCGCGGGGCTGCCTTCGCGGCCTCACACGCAGACCCTGCACCACCGCACCCTGCGCGGCGCGGAGCCGGGAGGGAAGGGATCAGAACAGAACACGCTCCCGGGAGACCAGAGGACGGAGGATCCGTTTCTTCAGGTAACTTTCCGACTTGAGGGGCCCGACCCCGCTCGACGGAGTGAACGGTGCAGGTCCCGTCGGTAACGCCAGGGAGCGTGAGTCAGAAATCAACACGCCCTCGCCCGGAGGACCTGGTCCCCTTGGCCTTGCTCAGCGTGCCGGGGGTGCCACCGCCTTGGGGAGAGTTCCTGCTCATCGGAGACGGGGGCAAAATTAAAAACGGTTGTACAGCCGCCTCCCCGCCTTCACCCACAAAGCGTTTGCATTAGTCGAGACTCCTAGAGTTGGACATACGGACGGCCTAACACAGTTCAGCTAAGCACCTGGCTCGTGTGACCACTGGGGAAACTCACGTCACCGGAAGCCCTGCAGGGACGAGGGCTGGAGCCTGAACGAGACACGCCCAGGTTTGCCCCACACGCGTCTGCTCCTCTCGGTGTCGATCTTGTTTACTCTCCCTGCAAGCGGGCTCCCGCCGCGGCTGGTGCATCCTTTCAGAACCTCCCGAAGACCGAGAAACAGTCCCAAGGAGAAACCCGAAGGGCCCAGCCTAGATCGCGGCTGACTACTGAACCCCTTTCTGAGGCCATGGGTACCACACATTCATTTTTAGTTTTCCTCTCAACTGTTATTTTGAAAAGTCTCAAAACTACAATAAGTTGAAGAAATAGCAGAATATGCGTCTGTAAATAGTTCACCTAAATTCACAATCTGTATCATTTTGCCATATTTATTTTGTCTGTCTCTCTCTGTCCCCAACATATGTAGATCTCTATGTTTACATCCAGATGGAGACACTCTGTATCTATTTCCACATACACAGGTATCTATTTAGAGAGATCATACAGATAGACGCAGCAACAAAGTCCCCTAGCTGCCAGTACCGTCCTTTACAGGGCTGTGCAGGCTGGTTCTCGGGAGCACACGTGGAGATGGCGGCTGTGACCGGGAGGGAGGAAGCAGGTCAGGCAGCCTCAGTCTACCCAGTGTGGAAGCTCCGGAGGGAGAGTTGCCCTTGAGAGGGTCCGTATGGAGCCAGAATGGGCTTTAGAGCCCTCCTGGATCAGTCCCGCCTGGTGCTGCCCCGGGAGGGCTGTGACCTGGGCAAGGTGGCTCCCCAGCTGAAGCAGGAGGAGTCGCCTGCTAGTCAGACTGTGCAGCCGGGCAGCAAGTCTCAGGGACGATCTGGGTGGCACTTCCATATCTCCCAGAGCTGGACCTTTCTTGAAGATCTGATCCGAAATCCTGTTGCACTGAAAAGGCTGTGGGTCGAGCAGGGCTCAGCGGTGGGTCCTGCCCGAGCCCAGTTCCCCCGGGTCCCTCACTGGCCTGAGTTCAGCAGGTGGACACCCCGGGGAGGCAGAGAGAAAGGCAGCTCCCAGGACCACGCCCTCCCCGTCCGCACCTGTCAGTGTCCGTGGGTGGCACCCGGAGCCAGATTGGCTGTCATCTGCTGCAGGTGAGGAAGAAGCGGACACCGTGGGGGAACCGCGGCCTTGTTCAGTTTATGCGGCTCTCGTGAATTCCCTCCGGAGCGCTGCTGGGCTGCCAGCCCGTGTGGGCCTCGCGTTTTGCTCTAATGGCCATTACGGTGAGGGACGCCAAGCAGGCTGCATTTGCTGATGCCAGCTACTAAATTAGGCGAAACCAGAGTTGCTAATGAACGTCACCCCCTGGCTGCTGGCGCCGAGGGAGAAGAGAGGGGCCTGGTGTTCGGTGTTCGCAGTCCTCCCCACCCGGCAGCCACCCTGAGGCCTGAGGGCTGAATAGATTCTCTGGTAGTTCAAGGCGGGTTTTGTTGTTTCAGTTTGAATGGAATCAGATCGCTTGTCTCGGAAGGAGGAAAACAGCCGCCGCTGAGTTAACGTAAGCCCACCAGTCACGTCTCTCTCTCTCTCCTGTTCCTGATAACTGTCTATAGATCCGAGTCCCACCAAAAATTCGGCTCATGCTCCCCCCTCCCCCCACTGCTCCGGCCCAGCTCCTTGAGGACGATGGTCATGGGGAAGCCCGGGGGCTGTGGGCCACCCCGTGCCCACCCTCCCCCCAGCTTCCTCTGAGCACAGCTGCTGCCTCCTCTGACGTGGCTCCTCCAGGAGAGGGGCCGGGTCTGCGTGCCCAGGGCCGGTGAGGCAGGGCCCGGGCAGCCTCACACCCTCTGTCTGTCGGGGTGCCCCGTGGCAGCCCAAGAAACACCTCTGGCGTCCGTCGGCCTCAGAGGTACTTTACCGGGCAGCTCACAGATGAAGAGACAGAGCCGGACGGGCCTCCCAGCCTTGGAAGAGACAGGAGCTCGGCAGCCTGGGGACCCCAGGCCAGGAACTGTGTTTGGGGGGCACAAATCCTCTTCGGGTGATTTTAGACCAGGCGGTTCAAGCCCCCCGGTACCACACTCACTGGGCCACCAGGGCAAGTGTCTTAATCTCTCTGGAGTCAACTCATCCTGCGACAGGTGTGGGGCGGGGAGCGGATGGCAGAGCTTCGCCCCGCCTGTCACAGCTGTGCAGGTAACCCGGACGCAGCGCGCTGTCCTGTGAAATGTCAGTTAAATTGGCTGGCACCTTGGATTCCCTGTGAAGAGAAATCAACGTTCTCCCAGGATTCCTGCGGCCGCCTCCTGCCCCGGCTGGTGTCTGGGCTTGAATGAGGGAGACTCAGGTCACACCCAGGCTGTTCTGTGCTGCTCTGTGCTGCCCCCAACCTGCCCCTCAGCCCCGCCCTCCACACCCCGCAGAATGAAAATTGGGCTGGGGGAGGAGGGTTACCCTGCCAGTCCCAACCCCAAACATGGCCTATGAGACTGTTGTCAAAGACAGCGAGGAGCAGAGTCAGCGGGCAAGGGCCCGCATCCCAGGGCCCATCCCAGGGCCCACATCCCAGGGCCCATCCCAGGGCCCATCCCAGGGCCCGCATCCCAGGGCCCATCCCAGGGCCCGCATCCCAGGGCCCATCCCAGGGCCCATCCCAGGGCTCCCGTCCCAGGGCCCGCATCCCAGGGCTCCCATGCCAGGGCTCCCCAGGGGACCTGGTGATGTGCAAGCTGTGGCCCCTCTAGAACATTCCCTCCTGGCGGGCAGGAACTGTAGGCTCAGGTTACTCCTGGATAATAAATAAATCGCCTCGCCTGACAATAAGAAAATTAAAGCCCTAGGGTCTCTCGAATGTTTAACCAGGGGAGAGGACAGTCCTTGCTCCTGTGTGTCTTTCAGGGGGACCCCCACTGTCCGAGGCCGGGGTGTGCCTAGGTTTCTCTCCTCTTTGTCTTGGTTTCAGAGCAAAGAAAAAGAGAACCTCTCTGGCGCCCTCCTGAACTCAGTGGGGTTTCTTCCCGGGGATGGAGAAAAATCATTTCACAAGCCAGCCCGCCCTCTGGTGGCCAGAGTCCTGGACCAGCCGTGTTTATTTCCACTCACAAAACCCTTCCAGCCCAGCCCAGCCCAGCCCAGCCCAGCCCAGCCCCAGCAGGGATCTGCCCTCGCCCTCCCTGGCCACCAGGTACAACCCCTTCCTCAAGGTTTCCCTCCAGGTCCTCCCGCCCCAGCCCACGTCCGCTGGGTGGTACCTGCCACTTCCCACCTTGTGGCAATGTTGCTAACAGACGTGTCCCCTCTCCGACTGAACAGGAGGTTCTCCAGGGGACCCTGCCAGTCATCTTACCCCCAAGAGCACAGGGCTCCGTCCAGGCCCGGTGCTCAGCTCATTCTTGAAGAACAGATCGATGGCTTTCAGATAAAGCAAGGAAGGCATCTCCAGGGGCCTGAGGGCCGGGCCTGGGCCGAGGGCCAGGGGTTCTGAGGGCACCTCCCAGGGGCTGGGCATTAGGTGGCCGGATGAAACGCTGGACAGCCGACAGCCCAGATCAATTTTAATTTCAGATAAATACAAATAAAAAAAATTTAGTATATTCCCAAATATTGAATGGAACATACGTAAACTAAGAATTTTTTCTTTTATGTATCAGAAACTTGAACTTAACTGACATCCTGTATTTTTATTTGCTAAATCTGGCAACCAATGTCGTGCCCCCCCCCCACAGTGGAGTAACAGCCATAAGGAGCCCCTCTGGGCAGGGTGGCGGGTGAAGGGAGGCTGGGCAAGGAGGTCCGGAGAGGCTGGGGCACACAGAACAGCAATGCAAACTTCACACGTTTGCCCAGAATTTACATCCACATCATGGGCTGTGAGAGGCTGAAAACAGGGAGAGAAGCTTGCCTGTCCTCGGGCTCTGTTCAAATGTCTCCCTTCCCCCATCTTCCCTGGGGCCCTCCAGCCACAGGGAGCCACCCTCCAGTGTCTTCAGGTGTGTCTGCAGAGCACAACATCACATCCCACGTCCTTAGGGCAGAAGTTGGGCTCCTGTGTCTCCCCCATGACTCAGAGAAGGTATCAGTCCCAGTAGAATGGATTTAAAGAGGAAAAGCTATAATCGGAAATGCCCGCCTGTGCAGTTGCCAGCTGTCTCCTCATTGATAAAATGGGGATAGTAACCCAGCTACCTTAGCGGGTAGTTAATTGATGTAAAGTCCCTGGCTCGAGGCTGGAAGCATAGTCGGGGGGACAAATGTCAGCTCTTACCTGGACATGTCCCGAAACACTGCTCCTGGGCGGCTATCCACCGATTTATTTCCTGCGATGTTTTTGCATTCCTGCTTTTCCCCACACGTCATGGCACCTGAAACAACCACAGAACACGTGAGATTTCCTTCACTTCCTGAGCAGGGGTCAGGTGAGCCCACGCCGTGACATGGTGCCACAGTCCCCAGCGAAACAGTCTCTGCCCCTCTGCCCCGCGACCATGGCCAGGCGACTACAGGCCTAGCAATATTAGGACCCATTAATAGTGATTTATGGTAATTACGCTGTACAGGAGTTTGATGGCTATTATGCCTCTTTATTTGGCCGGAAAACATGTGGAGCATGAAGCTGCGTGAGGCGATCAGCGCCAGCACCGTTTTTGAAACATCCTTGCACCTGGAACCAATTTAGAGTGTCATTTTCCATATCACGGACTATCCATCTCTGCTGAGTCCTTGGTGTTCTGCTGCTCCCGCATCGGCAACCGGGGGGCAGCCAAAGGCCGCAGGGGCCTGGGAGTGGGCAGCCAGGCAGGCACCGCCCCAGGAACGAGATTCCCAGGGGACACCTGGGGACCCTGAGTCGAAGCTTTTTCACCGCCTGTTTACAGCAAGATACTAGGACTAATGGAAACGCCACCCCGGTCCCGCCTCTGCATTCCCTCCTCCCCCTCCCTTGCAGAGCTAATAGGATAGCCAGGGCTGCCCTCGGCCGGCTGGCACACTCGGGACCATGTCCTGGCCGTGGGGGGCTGGTGATCATGCCACCCGAGGCTCAGTAGTTTACCATCGCCCCTCAGTAAAACAGCCATGAGATTATAGTAAGTAAGGGTCTCTCAGTCTGTGGTTTGTCCGTGCCAAAACAGCTGGGTTAAAGACGTGAAGAAAGTAATTCACGGGCCAGACGCTGAAGTTCCCACAATGACGACCAACCCCCCACCCCCGCTCTGATGCGGACCTGCACTGGCCCCTCTTCGTCATTTCCACGGCCACACCAGGACGGGGAGGCTTCCCCCGGTGTACCTCTTGCACGCCCAAGAAACGTGGAAAGATTCTGCGCGGGAAAACCTAGAGTCAGGCCGTGCCCGAGCAACGCTGACGCGGTCTGAGCTTGCGCTGGGCTTCCCCTGTGGCCGGCTCGCGGGCCCTCGGCTGTCCCCAGGGCCCCCTGGGGGGATCTCTCCCTGGAAAAGCCAGAATACTGGGTGCTGTGTGACTCCTTCGCCCTCTGTCTTAACGAGGAAGCACAATAAGGAAGCAATTACTGGGCTGAGGAGCCCAGGGCCGCTGGGCCTGGCAGGTCCAATTCATTTATTTCCCTCTGTGTTTGGAAACTTGGCTTGACTTTAATGGTGCGAAATAAAGTGTCTTCCAGGAGGCTGTCTGGATCCTACCGGAGCCCAGGCACCTTTCTCTAAATAGACAATGAAATATGCAATGGCGCCTGTATCAGTGGTGCCCACTACTAGCTGTTAATACTCCCGGTAATTAGAGTGTGAAACTCCAGCCATTTCACTGTCTCCATTCGGGAGGAAATTCATTGTTTTAATACCCACCAGTAAACTTAGGGTTTTATTTGCACAGAGAAACTGAAGATTTTATTTTTTTAATGTATCTTTATTGATTTCAGAGAGACAGGGAGAGAGAGAAACATCAATGATGAGAGTCATTGATGGGCTGCCTCCTGCACGCCCCCTCCTGGGGATCGAGCCCGCAACCCGGGCCTGTGCCCTGACCCGGAATTGAACTCTGATTGCTTGGATCCTAGGTCGACGCTCAACCGCTGAGCCACGCCGGCCCGGCTCAGGTGATTATAGAACATCCCTCTCCCTCCGCCAGGGCTGGGGGAGTGTGTGAGGGGGGGCAAGAGGTCAGCCTGACATTGGTGGTTTTTCAAGATCATTTGCTGTTTCCATTCCACCAAGGCCAGGGCAAGAAGCTGTTTACGGGAGCCCGGGGAGGGTGGCAGCTCCCGCCTCCCCCAGAGAGAGGGCACAAACCTGGAGGGCCTTAGGGCAGGTGTCCACCCGACTCCCCCAGTCCCGAGGCCAGGGCCTGAGGAGCAGGGGTGAGGGAGCAGCTTCCCGAGTTGGTTAACTGAGTGGCCCCAGTGCTGGCTGTGTCCTGGCGCAGCCAGTGGAGAGGATTCCAGGCATCCCAGGGCCCTCTGCTCCCCCCAGGCTCTCCCATCCGCACCCACAGCCAGGCAGTTCCCTGAGCCTGAGAGCCCACTTGAACTCACATCCATGTCTCCAAAATCTGTCCACTGCCCTTGGTTCGTCCCCACCTTGCCATGACACTCACTCTTGCCCAGACCTCCCAGGTGCCCTCTTCATATCCACTTTGCTCCCTCCAGCTCCTTCTCCACAGGAGCCACGGGGAGGGCGGGATTGGAACCCAAAGCCAGTCCTGTCACTTTCCCGCTTGAAACATTTCAGCGGCCAATTGTGAAAGCTGGGTGATGGTACAGACGGGGCTGTTATCTCCTTCTTCCTATTTCTGTATATTTTAAATTCCATCATAAAAGTTAAATTAAAAACAAAATCTCGATTGCTTCCCATTGCTTTTATATCAGACAAAATCACTGCGGCCCTGAGCCCTGCATGACCTGGTCGCCTCTCTACACACCTGCTGTCCTGGCTTTCTTGTCCTCAGAGCAACTGTTTCTTTCAGCCTCAGGGCCTTTGCACATACTGTGCTTTCTACCAAGGTTGCCTTCTCTCCTCACTCCACCACAATACCTCCTTGTCTAGTTATTTAATCTCCGTTTCTCAGTTTCCCTCGTCTCTGACACAAGGGATACTAGTACCAACTTCACGCGGTTTCCTCGTAGAGCTGTTATTAAGATAAAAGTGCCTGGCACAAAGCAAACACTACATAAATAGTGTAAAAACAGTGTGCTGCTCCCTCCAGGATCTGAATAAATGTGACAATCCAGGAAGTCTGAGCATGTTTATCTTGTGGCTCCAAATGCCCGTGAGTTCCCTTGTTTTCTGCACCCCGAGTAAATGCTATCTGGGGGACAGTTCCTGCAGGGCACCCTCCACACAATTATGGTAAGAATCAAGTGAATCTTGAAGATCTTGAGGGCCCATGAGCATGAAGCATGATGACCAAATGCTTGGGGACCCAAGACATGTGACCTCCATCAGTGAATCAGAAGCCCAGAGGCTCCTCCAGCCTGTTCAACTGGTTCCATCCCATTGCTATTGGCCTGTGATTGGGCCGCCACTTTTAATCTGGTTCAGCCTGAGGTTATCAGAACTAACCAGGGCATCAAACACTTCCTCTCTGTGATTCAGCCAGCTGCTTGACCTGCTCTGTGGCCATCTGATTGTGGTTTAATTGGGCACCATCACGTCCACAGAAATTCCGAAGAGTGCCATGGCCCAGACTAGGAAGGAGAGGGCCGCCCACAGTTACTGCTATGGGCTAAATGTTTGTGTCCCCATGAAATTCCTATGTTGAGATCCTAATACCCAGTGTGAAGGTATTAGAGGTGGGGCCTTTGGGAGGCGATTAGGTCATGAGGGTGGAGGCCTCCTGAATGGGATTAGTGCCTGGTTTATAAAAGAGACCCCAGAGAGCCCCCTTGCACCTTCAGCCATGTGAGGTCCCAGGAAGAAGACTGCCATCTATGAACTAGGATGAGGGCTCTCACCAAAACCAAATCTGCTGGCAACGTGGTCTCAGGCTTCCCAGCCTCTAGAACCGTGAGAAGTAATTGTTTGTTGTTGGGTTCCCTCGCCAAGGGTGTCATAGAAGCCCAGATGGACTCAGACAGTGGCCAAATGCCCAGTAATGTCCAGCCTCTGTGCCAACACTTTGAGAATTTGGGCATCTCATTGGTTCATCCCAACATTACTTTTCCTAGAGGCTATCAGGCTCAGAAGAGTCTAGAAACGTGCTCAAGGTCACACAGGCAAGATTCAAAACCAGACCTGCCTGGCCCTATGCCTGAACTTTTTCTCCAAGATCCAGTGGTTTCCAGGTTTAAGATTCTTGGGCTCCACCCTCCACTCCTAATTCAGTAAATCTGGGGGCAGTTTCCTGGGGACAGTTTCCTGGGTGGCTATGGAGGTCCATTCATATGGATTTGATTTCCCCAAATCCAAACAAAATGGCCCCACAAGGCTCAATTTGTGAGCATGGCCCAATTTCACCACTCGCTTTAAACAATGAGTTAACCAGTCTATTTTAAATCATGCCTGTCTTATTTCAAATCAAGCCTTTTAACATCCCAATAGATAAAGTCCTTTATTTACTGATTAAATCTCTGTCCCAAGACGGCACTTATTCTGTGACTACGTACACTGTGGACCCCTCTAGTCCCATGCCCACCTCGCAGTGCAAGCTCCTAGAAGCAGAAACTGAGCATCCAGCACCTCACCTGAATGAGATATTATAAGAGGCCTCAGCCAGCCCACGTGGTTTGATAGGAAAAGATGTTCTTATCACTTTCCAATTTTACAGCAACAATTTTGGCTGCTGGGGTCTGTAGGCTTCTTTCTGGCAGGAAGATTAGACCACGAGCTGCCTTGCAGATACAGTTCCAAGCCCTCCAAGTCATTCGTAGGCTGGAGCCCACCCAAGCTTTCCAGAGCAGCAGCGTCTCTGCAGACTGAATGCGCTCGGGAGAGAGGCTGCTGCGTATGAGGAGGCTCCCTGGGCTTATCAATGGATTGTTTGTGAATTTCTTGCCCTGTTTCTGATTTTAGCTCTGGATTGTGCTAGATTATGCTATAAAAAATGCCTTTCGTAATTCAAAAACTGGGCTTGCGAGGAGAACCACTCTTAGTAAGTCAATAGTGGCTTGTTCATGCAGACGTGTGTCTCGCTTTGAGCAGGATAGCCCCCTGCACGGCACCACTGTCTACTGACAGCCTTACGGAGCAGTAACTAATGTCAGAGCTAGAATAAATGTTTAAGTTCTGTGTTAAAATATAGCCGTACTTAACATTTAAAAAGAGATCGCTGGCTCTCCTAATGAGCCTCTCCTTCAGAGTTGGCCAGAAAAGATATTAAAAATGTCCCACAGAATTTTTAAAAATCTGCTGGGAAAGGCAGATGAACTGATTCTGACAGTGTGAATGATGCCACAATGTTTTAAAGAGCAGAACGTAGTCAGTGAAGTCTTTTCTACTCCATGTCAAGACATCTGTTTGCTCTTTTCCCACTGAAGTGTGGTTTTTCTTAATACATTCTTTGGGTTCATCAAGACTGTGTGTGTATCAGCTTCTTACAATTGACTTAATCCCTGCATGCTCAGCAGGAGGAAGGAGCGCTAAGTACGGTCACCTTGCTTGTCTGGACTTCCCATTATTTGGCCCCGGAGGCCAAAGACACCTGGGTCATTGTCCACGGATTTAGCCACTGTGGCCTTTTTGTTAGAGTCACTAAACAGACTCTCCATGGACACGAACCAAGGCACACTGAGGACGGGGCACAACTAAGGCTGGGGTGGGTGCAGGCAGACAGGTTTCACCACGAGGGGACTTTGCAGCCACATTGTAAGGGATAAATAAGAAAACAAATGGAGCCCGGCCGGTGTGGCTCAGGGGCTGAGCATCAACCCATGAACCTGGAGGTCACGGTTCGATTCCCGGTCAGGGCACGCGCCCGGGTTTCGGGCTCAATCCCCAGTGGGGTCGTGTAGGAGGCAGCCAATCAATGACTCTCTCATCATGGATGCTTCTCTCGCTCTCTCCCTTTCCCTTCCTCTCTCTGAAATCAATAAAAACATATTAAGAAAAGAAAAAGGAAACAAGTGGTGGGTCACAGTGTATCAGGGACAAATCAACCACCTAAGTGATTAACAGTCACATCCTTACGTGCTCTGAGCCTGTGTGACATTGAGTCCACTCTCCTTGCAAACATCCTCTCGCCAGCAGACTGGCCCATGCAACTTGCCCATGGCTGTGGTGACAGAGCCCTTCCGTCCGTGCCTCTTCATGGCGACCCATCTGTGTCCATGCAGGGACCTGCTGGCAGCTGTCCCTCTGCCCAGTGCTCATTTCGGCTCCTCTATTCTTTCCTCCTATGTCAACCTGGTGTCCTGTGCAGACCAGGGGGGAAGACAGATGTGCACAGATTTCGTTAAGTCTGTTCTTCGTCTGCAGGATCATATGACATTGCTCAGTCACCTCAAGTTCTCGGGGGGAATGATTCTTTTGATGTGGTGTCTACTGATAGCCTCTAAGGGTGTATCCATTTCCCATGTGAGCTCTTCTTTCCCAGTGCCACGTGTGTGTGTGTGCATGCACACAATGTGTCCTGTGAGCTCTGGCATGTGGAAATGGCCCCGCAGAGCAGGTCAGAGTTTGCCTGTCCTAAATACCCAAGTAGTTCCCTGCCTGCGACTAGTTTTTATGTTATCTGCTCTGTAGTCCTACAACTGCAGGAAGAGCCAACTTGGGTTCCGCATCCTTGTGCAAAGGAGGTTTGGGGTTTCAGCTTCTCAAGGTCCTTTTTTTTTTTTAACTGAGAGTCCAATCTGCCTCCCTTGCTGCAAAATTCCATGAATTCCATCCCAGTGGTCCCTACAGTTTTCACAACAGTTCCCCTTGAGTAAAGTCTTCCTTACTGTGCTTTAACAAGTGACATTGGAACACTTTTTTTTTTTAATATGTCTTTATTGATTTCAGAGACAGGAAGGGAGAGGGAGAGGGAGAGAGAAACATCAATGATGAGAGAGTCATTGATCGGCTGCCTCCTGCAAGCCCCCGACTGGGGATCAAGCCCGCAACATGGGCCTGTGCCCTCACCGGGAACCGAACTGCTGTCTCCTGGATCAGGGGTCGACGCTCAACAGCTGAGCCACGCCGGCCGGGCTGGAACACTTTTTTCTTTAACACCAGGAAAGAAGCACTTTTTAAACTAGAGGAAATAAAACAAGCAAGAGAGAGAGAGCTCCTGCCCCTGTGAAACTTACAGGAATCTTTAAACGACTCACACTCAGAGAACTTACTGCGCAGCAGGACATAAGACCCATGGTCCAGGTCTGTGCTCAAGTCTATACGTGGCCCTTCCTGTACCCAGATAGAGCACCCCCGAACCGAACAATTATAATATTGTTGATCCCCTGTCAACATAAGAAACGTCCAAACTGGAAAGAATATTTATGAGTTTATTTGAGCCAAACTGATGACAGTTTCTGGGAAGCAAAATCTCAAGGGACTGAGAAAACGCTCCCGGAAAATGTCAGTTTTACCACTTATTTTATACATCAGAATCAAAGGGGAAGATGTGGGGGGATTACATGAAATCCATTGGTGACAGACTAGGGAGGTGGGAGAAAGCAAATCCGGGAAACCTCTGGGGTTGGGTAAAAAGTAAAAGGAATGAACACACAGCTCTTTTACTTAGGTGGGTGCAGGACAGTTAACAGCCCACAATTAACACGGTAACAGTCACAACGAGGGGGTTTGTGGTCTCGGCTCTGGCTAGGTGGTTGCGCTTTGAGGGGCTGCAAAAAAGAGAATTACTTGATATTCCAAAGGTATGTTATCAGGCACGTTATCATAGATACCAAAAAAATGATGAGACAGCTCAGTTGAGGCAAAGACTGACTTTTGTTGGGGAAAAAATACTGGCCTAAGGACATGACTACCCACCATGAAGTGCTTTTAGTTAGAAAGTTTTCATTTCAGTGCTTGCTACAGCAGCACAGACCGAAATTGGAACGATCAGGGATCTGCACGGCCCCTGCATAAGGATGACATGCAGATTTGTGAAACTTTCCATATATATATTTTTAATCCTCACCTGAGGGCATTTTTTCCATCGCTTTTCAGTGAGAGAGTGGAAGGGAGAGAGAGAAACACCGATGTGAAAGAGACACATCGACTGGCTGCCTCCCACACGTGCCCTAACTGGGGCCGGGGATTGAGCCTGCAAGCGAGGTACGTGCCCTCGACTGGAATCGAACCCAGACCCTTCAGTCCGTGGGTTGATGCTCTAACCACTTAGCCAAACCAGCTAGGGCAAAACTTTCCATATTTTTAAAGGAAAAAAAAAAAGGTTTTCATCCTATGTGGTTACTTTGGGTCTCTGAGTTTGTAAGGCCACCACACAGGGCTCCCCTGAGCTTGTCGGGTTTAGTCTGTGGCCCCTTTTCGGTCCACACCCCCATCTCCAAAAGGCCATAACGGATCCTTCACATTAGTGGTGAAGCACGTTCCTTTCTCAATGCACAGCCAGCCCCAGGAGCCGCTGCTGGAAAACAGGCGGTGCTGAGGCTGTCTTCCCCTGCTCGGTCTCCAGGAAAGAGGCCATGCCCACTCCACAGCACCTGGCAGAAGTGAGTGGCCAGTAATGTCAGCTGTTCCTGACGACCACCTCAGCAAAGGACAACAGCCACAGCTGGGCCTTTCCCAGAGCAACTCGGGGAGGAGTGGTCCCAGCTCACACTTAGAACTTCATTAGTCCTGCTAGGAAAAGAGAAAACAACTCAGGAAATCCCTGCAGAAGTTGAGAGCTGTGGCCTGGCCTTCAGGCCACCGTGGAAATGAGGGTTGTCCAATGAGGGCCATTCATTCATGATCCTTCTTGGTTGGTCCGCAGTCCACTTGTCTGTCAGGAAAAAAGTATCTCAGTGGTTTATGTTTGGTTTGTGGAAAGAAGTTTTCAGAATGGAACCTTCTTTCCAAGGAGACTGACTTGAACCACAGTCACATCAATGGACTTCCTCTCTCACGGAGATCTCCCCAAGAGTTTTTACCCACTGTGGTTTCTTTTAGAGGAAAAGCAGACTTCCATCGCCAAAGCCAACAGTCCTCTGGCATCTTCTGAGTATTTTTCCAGTCGGACCTGAGTAGCTTGTTTCTTTCGTAGGGAAAATCTGCTAGCCAAGTTCACAGCTAACCACAACGAAAGTAATGTCTCCATTACATTGACCTAGAAACTGTAATTCAAAGCTACTGTCTGCAGTGCCATTTCGAGGTATCGGCCCCTGAATCATAGGCGAGAGCTAATGACCTCGAGCTCAAATGGCAAATGCTGATGCTGATGGCTGCTGGCTTTCTGTAGACCCCTGGGAGCTGTTTGATTTCAGGATACTTAAAATTAATGCCTTCTGTACTGAAGAAAATTTACATTTTCCTTTCAATTAAAGCAACTTTCTTTAAAAATTAAACTATCAAAAATAAATTCAGGCAGAGAAACAAGATGGCGCATAGGGAACAGCTGTACCTGCCGCCTCCCGCAACCACATCAAAATTACAGCTAAAATACAGAACCACCGTCACTCAGAGCCTCCTGAGATGCGGCTGAACAGAAGCCCCACAACCAGGGAGCTGAAGAAGCACCGAGACCGGTAGGAGGGGCGGAGACGCGGGCGGATCGGGGCTGAATCCCGGAGACGTGGCCGTGGGCCCACCCCCAGTGCTGCGGGTTAAACCCGGAGGGAATCTCGGCGGTGGAGGTTTCCCGGAGGACTGAGGGGTCCCAGCCCCACATCGGGCCCCCAGCCCAGGGCCCCAGGGCCGGGAAGAGACGTCCCCACAACTCCGGGCTGTGAAACCAGCGGGGACTGTCCCTGAGGGTCTCGGAGGCAGCTCCCCCTAAAGGGCCACACAAGGAAACACTCGAATGTGCTCCCTCTGGGCCCAGCCGCTGGGCAGCAGCCTGAAAGGAGCCGGGACACTCGGGGAGGAACTAACCTGCCTGAGACCCGGGCGAGAGGTGGAGGGGCGGCTGCTCCCAGGCAAAAGGGCTGGCGGAGGCCATGGCTCCTGTGGCGAGTCCTCCCCGCACACAGCCGGCAGGCGGGCGCCATGTTTGAATCGCCAGCACCTGACTCATGCCTCTGGCCCCGCCCCATGATTCCCGGAGGCCCCGCCCCTCCCCACCTGCAGCTCACCCAGGCCATTTCCAGGGGCTTTTCTGTACAAAAAGCCTCATGCTGGTCCTCACAGCTGATTGGCCTGGGGGTAAGTTCCTCCCAGTGACGCCAACAGCAACCAAGGCTCAACTACAACAGGACAGTGCACACAGCCCACACAGGGGGGCACCTGGAAGGCCCAGCTCAGGTGACTGGGGAGGCTGAGCCACTGGACCCTAGAGGACACCTTCTACACAAAGCCACTCTACAAATTCCAGGAGATATAGCAGCTCTAATACATAGAAACAAACACCTGGAAGCAGCCAAAATGTGGAGGCAAAGAAACATGTCACAAAGAAAAGAACAGAAGAAATCTCTAGAAAAGGAACTAAATGAAATAGATCCAAGCAAGCTACTAGATACAGAGTTCAGAATTTTGCTTATAAGGATGTTTAAGCAGACTATTAGGGAAATAACTGAGAAAATCGATAACATAATAAAGTACCAATTTGAAATGAAGGCTACACAAACTGAAATGAAGAATAATTTACAGGGAATCAACAGTAGAGTATAGGACACTAAGAATCAAATCAGCAATTTGGAACATGAGGAAACAAAAAACACCCAACCAGAAGAGCAAAAAGAAAAAAGAATCCAGAAATATGAAGACAGCATAAGGAGCCTCTGGGACAACTTCAAGAGGCCCAACATTCGTATTATTGGGGTACCAGAAGAAGTAGAAAGAGACCAAGAAATTGAAAACCTATTTGAAAAAATAATTACAGAAAACTTCCCCTACCTGGGGAAAGAAATAGACTTACAAGTCCAGGAAGCACAGAGGGTCCCAAACAAGAGGCACCCAAAGAGGCCCACACCAAGACACATCATAATGAAAATGCCAAAGGTTACAGACAAAGAGAGAATCTTAAAAGCAGCAAGAGAAAAGCAGTTAGTTACCTACAAGGGAGCACCCATACGACTGTCAGCTGATTTCTCAAGAGAAACTTTGCAGGCCAGCAGGGAGTGGCAAGAAATATTCAAAGTGATAAAAAACATGGAGCAACCAAGACTGCTCTACCCAGCAAAGCTATCACTTAGAATTGAAGGTCAGGTAAAGAGCTTCGCAGATAAGAAAAGCTAAAGGAGTTCATCACCACCAGACCAGCACTATAGGAAATGTTGAAGGGTCTTCTTTAAGAAGAAGCTAACGAACAAAAGAATCTGATGAACTAAATAGATCCAGAGACATTGACGCATGCAACAGACAATCATATTTCAGAGGAAAGAGGGAAGGGGGGGTGTAGGGTGCGAAGAGATTAACCAAAGAAGTTATATGCATATATGCATAACTCATGGACACAGTCAATAACAGGGTGAAGGCCTGGGGAGGGTGTGGGAGTGAAGTGGAGGGGGTCAATTGGTGGGGGGGGAATGGGACACCTGTAATACTCTCAACAATAAAGATAAATTTTAAAAATAAAATAAATTCAAAACGTGATTCAGCCTTGTAGAATGGCCCTGAAGAACTGGATCCTGTTTTCTCATAGTTGGGACATGAACAATTTCTAAGGCGCTTTCATTTCTGGGATAGATACATATCTAATTACCAGATAACAAGTCAGCTGCCCTTTGATAAAGAATGGATTAAATGAATCATGGTACATCATCACAACATATGTTGCTATATTTCAATAAAACTCTTACCAAAAAAAAAAAAAACCATGAGGAAAATCTACGTACTGATACAGATTTTCAGGACTTTTTAGCTTACCAGAGCCAGTACAGAGCAGTGCAGAGAGTATCCTACTTTTCCTATTAACAAAAATTGGAGCTGAGAATATTAATGTGTGTTTTCTTGACTTGCACAGAAAACTGAAAGGATAATACAGAAAGATAGCTGTGTGGCAAGGTGAAGGGAGGAGAGGATGGGGTGCTGGGTGCAAGATCGCTTCGTGTGATTTGTATATAGATTAGACTTTTGAATAACATAAATGTACTCATAAAAAATTTTTTTGTCTTAATTTCCTTGTAAGATGTCTACATCTGTAGGTCCAAACATTCAAGCTGAGATAGGTACAACTGAGACTAGTAGGTTGATTCTGAAAGTCATTTAGTAAAACTTTTCTAAGAAAAAAGTTAGATTAAATCAAGTTCTTTCTTTCTTTTTCATTTAAGAAACTGGTCAATCCTTCAGATCCAGAAATTTAGAAAGCAGTAGGACTCTTGAGTAGGCTAGAATTGGAAAAATATCTGACATCTTTCAGCAGAAAGTTCTGTAATAAATTATCATAGGACTTGTGAAGCCAGATCCTACCAGATTCTAAGCTGCTCCAAAGCAATACTGGCTGGTCCTAGAAGAGGTTATGTTCCTGTGGATTGGCTCCAGAATTATCATCAGCCTGAATTCTTCCTCTGTGCCTGCGGGAAGTTACTTCCATCAAAACCCCATGGCCTCCCCTCCTCCTGTGACTATTCCTTTAGCCTTCTTGTTCAAATGGAAGCATGCTGCTCTCTCAGACTGTGGCTGTTTCTCCCCTGGTCACAGTCCCCAGCTTTGAATGCCACCACAGGGTAACTGATGCAAAGTTCCTATCCCAGCCCTGACTTCTTCCCAGAGCTCCAAGTGAGTAGTTCTGAGTCCTTGGTCTACAGCTCCAGTTAGGTTCTGGAATTGCTAATTTAGCTCTGTTGTGAAATCTTTGCTGCAGGAAGTCAAGAACCACACACTTCAGGCCAACTCAAGGCAGACCTGCTCGGGGCCGGTCCCCGTCTGGTGACAAACTGGTACACTGTAAAGGTTCAGCTTGCATATGAATTGCAATGGTATAGTAGGCAGAGAAAGTGACTGGATAAGTTTAGCTATTAACCATTTGTGGGGGGAGGGGGGAAGAGTGGAGGAACTATGTCTATATATTCATTTATTCAAGAAATGATGCAGCAATATGTCACCTACAAAGGAGCTCCCATAGGCTGTCAGCTGACTTCTCATCATAAACTCTACAGACTAGAAGGGAATGGCATGAAAAGCAAGGATCTGAAACCAAGACCACTCTATCCAGCAAGGCTATCATTCAAAAATAGATGCTGAAATAAAGAGCTTCCGAGACAAAAAAATGCTAAAGGAGTTTATCACCACCAAACCAGCACTGCAGGAAATGTCAATGGAACTGCTGTAATTAGAAGAAGAAATAGAGAGAAAGGGAAACATAGGCATAAAGAATTAAAATGGCAACAGATATGTATCTATCAATAATAACCTTAAATGTAAATGGAGTAAATGCTCCAATAGAAAGACATAGGGTGGCTGAGTGGATAAGAAAACATGACCCAAATATATGCTGTCTACAAGAGACTCACCTCAGAACAAAAGACTCACACAGGATGAGAGTGAAGGGATGGAAAAAAATTTTCCATGCAAATGGAAATGAAAAAAAAGCTGGGGTAGCAATACTCATATCAGAAAAAATAGACTTCAAAATGAAGACCATAATGAGACAAGAAAGGTCACTACATAATACTAAATACTAAATGGATATATCCCTGATAAACATATATGAACCCAATATAGGAACACCTAAATCTATAAAAAAACTTCTAGAGGACTTCAAGGGAGAGATCAACAGCAATACAGTCACAGTAGGGGACTTTAACACCCCACTGACTTCACTGGACAGGTCATCCAGACAAAAAATCAACACACAAACGGTGACTCTAAATGACACACTAGATCAGATGGATTTAATATACATTTACAGACCATTCCATCCCAAAGCTGCAGAATATACATTCCTCTCAAGTGCACATGGATCATTCTCAAAGACAGACCACATGTTAGGACACAAAACAAGTCTCTATCACCTCACACCTGTCAGAATAGCTGCCATAAACAAATCAATGAACAAGTGCTGGTGAGGGTGTGGAGAAAGGGGAACCTGGTGCACTGCTGTGGGAATGCAAACTGGGGCAGCCACTGTGGAAAAGTGTGGAGTTTCCTCAAAAGATTAAAAACTGACCAGCCATTTGACCCAGTGATCCCACTTCTAGGACTATATCCTAAGAAACCTGAAACACTAATCAGAAAGAATATATGCACCCCTATGTTCATAGCAGCGCAATTTATAATAACTAAGATCTGGAAACAGCCCAGGTGCCCATCAGTAGATGAGTGGATAAAAAAGCTGTGGGACATTTACACCATGGAATACTATGCAGCTGTGAAAAAGAAGGATCTCTTACCCTTTAGGACAGCATGGAGGGACCTGGAGAGTATTATGCTAAGTGAAATAAGCCAGTCAGAGAAAGACAAGTACCATATGATTTCACTCATATGTGGAATGCAATAAGCAAAATAAATTGATAAACAAAATAGATCCAGAGACATAGAAGCATGGAACAGACTGGGGGATCTCAGAGGGAAGGTGGGGATGGGGGAGTGGGTGGGGAGAGATTAATCAAATAACTTATATGTGTATATGCATAACCCTGGGGGGGTGGAGGGAATCAATGGGGGGCAAAAAGGGGACATCTGTAATATTTTCAACAATAAAGATAAAATAAATAAATAAATAAATAAATAAATAAATAAATAAATAAATAAAGGGCCCACTGTGTGTCGGGCACTATTCAGGGTTGGGGATACAGTCGTAAACAAATCTCTGCTCTCCCAGGACTTACATCCTAGTGGGGAACACAGGCAGTAAACAAAAAGCAGATACATAATATATCAGGTGATTTTGAGAGTACATTTATTAAAACTGGGGACAGTGAAACAAAGGAAAGACTTAGGGTAGAAGAAGCAACAGGAGAGTCTAGGCAGGGCTTTGCTTTAGCTCCCTAGAAACATTATAGGAAAGAAGCGAGCCAAGGCGGGGCTGCTGTCAGCTCACTGGGAAGTCAGAGAAAAGGGTGCCTTGGAGACAGTTTCGGGGAGTTAACCCAGGATGAGCTGCCACTGCCCACTGCTCCCCTGGTTGCAAGTCTCCTGCGAACCCCTAGGCTTTAGGAAGAAGTGAAAAGTTCATGCCCAGGGAGTTCATGCTCTAGAGTGAGCTCTAGCTGGTACCCTTTGCCTTATCTCCCTTCTGAGGGCGAGAATGTTAGGGGGGGCAGGTTCAGCAGAATGTTCATCAGCTTTCCAGGTGTGTTTTAAATATACTGATGCATCAAAATGAGCATATAGGGGAGTTTGGGATTATTCTTTGGTCCGCTTTACTGTTTCACTTTTATCTTGGGTCTGTCTGGCTCTAATCAGGTTGATGTTATTTGTTCCCCTGACTTCATCTGCCCTTGGGTTTGGCTGGCACAAATGACATTAATTCTGTCTCTGTCCTCTATCTCCCCCACCAGGGTGATTTAAGCTGTGTATTCTCTGGTTAGGGAGGAGAGGTGTAAACCATTTGCTCTCAAGTGTCCTTGGTTGGGGAAGATAAGGTCTTGTGATTCACAAGCTGGCTGTAAGTTCTTCTAATTGCTTGGCCTTCTGTAATTATCTTATCTCAGTTTCCCCATTCTACTTGCCCAGGAATTTTCCTAGCTTGTTACTATCCTGCCTCAAATTGATATGGAAGGGTTTGACAATGACAAGGGTTTGACAGCTTTACAGTGGGGCTATACACCATAAACAACCCTGCTGCCCATCGCTGAACAATCTCGTTTACCCACTGATCCAAACGCCACAATGTTTCTCCCAGAGCACCAACAATCATCACTTCTGTGGTCTGAATATCCTCAAGACAAGAGCCATTACCACCTTCTCCTGGATCCCCTGAGAAATGTCTTCACTGGCATCACCTGCTCTGTACATTCAAGATTAGTTACATAAAAGGCAGAAAGCAAGACTACCCTCTGATCTGCCTGAGGCGTAGATACAGGCTGGCAAAAGTAAAGGATTGCAAGGGTTTTCGTGGTTATTGTGAAGCACAGGAGCGTCCTTAAAAATATTACAGTTCACCCGCTCCCTCCCCCGACCTTGTCCACCTCCTCCCCACCTCCACCCCCATGGTTACGCCAGTATCCGGATCTTTTAAAAAGGAACCGAACAACAATACAAGCCTGGCAGAAATCTGACATCACTCCAACCTCGAACTTTAAATCATTGGCCTGGTGAGAGCAGCCCTCAGATGCACTGTGACTCAGCACTTCGAGGTGCCTGAGCCATGAAATGAGATAATGGTCTTGTTCCCTCCGTGGCATTAGCTAAATCTGGAGCCAAAATAAATGAGCTGCCTTAAGAACTCGAAGTCCGTGACGGAAGTATTCTAGCGCTCACACTGACACAGGTTCAACTCAGTGTGATGACAGGGAGGAGGGTGTGTGTCGTGGAAGCACCTGGAACTGTTCTGAAATCACTTGTTGACCTGCGAAAGCAGCCAGTAACAGTGCTGACTCAGCAGCACTTGGATATGGAGCAAGTATTGTAAACAAACGGAAACACAATAAAAATATGAACTGTGGTGACTGCTGTAGAGTCGGGTGAAAAATAACATAGTTAGGGATGGAATTTAGGATATCAGAAGCCAAAACTGAATGATGTGAGGGGTTTTCCCCTTGCAAAAAAAGGGGTGTGTGTGTGAGAAAAACTGAAAGAAATTAGAAAAGTTCAGCTCTTTTTGACTCTTGATGGCAGAATGAAAATGGGATAAACTATGCGGAGGTCACTGAAAGAGCAATAGGTTGGATGGGATTTGAGGACCTGCGGGGGGAAGAGAGTATGTCACTGACAAGCAGGGAGACCCTGAGAGGTGAGCTGTGAAAGGGGGAGGGGCGGCCCACCCAGGCAGCGGAGGGAACTGAGGGACCCCACTAGGGGAGCCGGGAATTTAAATGAATACGGACAGCGAGCAGAGGTGTGGAGGCCGCCTATAGGCAAACGGGCAGAAAATTGCGAATCCTTCGTTTTAGCTCCTGTTCTAAGTCCTCTCTGTCTGTATTAACTGCTTTAATCCTCAAAACAAGCCGATGATAAAAATGCTGTCAAATCCCATCATACACGTGAGGGAACAGCCTCGGAAAAGTAACCTGCTCAGAGCCACTCTGTGGACAGGCCCCGGCCGGGCTGCCCCCTCCCCCCCATCTAACCCCACCCCGACTCGGTGCTGCCCCCTGCGGGCCCTCCAGGTGAGACAGCAAGTGGGGAGCCGGGGCTGCGGAGCCCTCGCGGTGTCCAAGCCCAGAGCCTGAGGCCCAGGGTGCCCCCCAGAAGCCTACAGCCTGTCAGTGGAGTTCAGGCTCACACCAAAACACCGCTGCCATCAGACCCATCCCCAGAAAGCACAAGCCGAGGGCAGTGGGGCCTCCAATGAGACAGCGCGGTCCCCAGGCTGTGGAGCGCGGAGGACGGGCTGGAAATCAACATTTCCGACGGGATTTGTGGGGAAGGGAGGAGAGAGGGGGAGGGAGTGTCGTGGCTTCACCTCGATTACTCCCCAGGGTTTCCAGAATAAATCCGCAAACGCCTTGGCATGGTGCTCAAGGCCCTCCACAACGAGGTCTTTAAAAAATGTTTCTTTTAAATATGTTTTTACTATTGATTTTAGAGAGAGGAGAGAGAGAGAAGCATGGAGGAGAGAAACACGCACCCGTCGCCGCCCCCGGCGCGCCCCTGCTGGAGCCCAGCCTGCCCCAGGCGCGTGCCCGCGGGGCGGGGGCGGGGCCCGCTGCCTCGCCCGCCAGGGCCGCCCGCCTTAGGGACGCGGGGGGAGGGTTATCCTGAGAGGCCTGTGCCGAAGCCTTTACCGCCAGCGCACCTGCCGAAGGGCCCCGTTTCCGTGCGCCCACCGCCTCTGGGTTGCGGCAGGCGCCGGGCTTGCTCTTTTGCAGCGCTCCCCTCCCTCGGCGCGGGCGTCCGCACGTCCCAACACGTGGCGGGGGCACCGCAAACCGACCCGACGCCCGTGTAAGCCTGGGCACCCCCGGCTGCTGCGCGCCCCGCCGGCCGCCTCGCGCCACCCCGACCCCGGCGCTCGCCCCGGTTAGCGCAGGACCCGGACCCACCGTGCGGGCCTCGGTTTGGATCTAGGGGCGCAAACCAGCCGTGAAGGGACAGCAGACGGCTGTGAAGATAGAGGCGTGGCCCTGATTGGATGAGGGCGTCATGCCTTAGGTGCGATGCTGCCGTGACGCCGTCACCACCGGAGGCACGCGCGGAGGGCGCTGGGCAGTGACATGGTTTCCCTCAGAGCGCTGCAGGCTGGAAACATGGGGGCGGGTCACACAAAACTGGTGACATGTGACCGCCGTGCTCTTGGGTGTAATTTTCTACTTTTGGAGAACGTGTGGAGATGCCCGGATGTACGACACACACACGCAGGTGCTGGTTTTCCCCGGGCCCCGGGGAATCAGACCGCAAGCCCCCGGCGCCAGGGGTTCTGGGCCCACCTCCGCGAGCCGCCTCCATGCTGACCTCCGGGGCCGCCCGAGGACCGCCCCTCGGGAGAGCGGACAGCGAGCGCCGCGCAGCCCGCCGCGGGCGTGGGTGCGGGACCCGGGCGCGGCGGCCCCGACTCCAGCGAGGCGAGCTCGCCCCCGATGCGCCGCCGCCCCTCCCCAGCGGCCGCCGCCTGCGCGGGGGCGGCTCTGCGCGGTGACGTCACGGCGCGCCGTGCGCCGGGTCAAAGTGTAGCCCCGCCCCCCTTCCCCCTCGCTGTCTCCTCGGCCTGCGCCGCCGCTCAGCCACTCCGTCTGCTCCTCCGCCTTCCTCCCCGAGCGCTGCCCGGCCGGCCGCCATGGCGAACGTGGTTGACACGAAGCTGTACGACATCCTGGGCGTCCCGCCCGGCGCCAGCGAGAACGAGCTGAAGAAGGTACCGGGCAGCGAGCGGCCGGCGGGGTGCGAGGGGCGCGGGCCTGCGCGGCGGGGCGACCAGGCCGCGCTCCGGGGAGGCCCGCGAGCCGGCGCCGGGCCCAGGTCGGGGGGCGGCGTGGCGAGACCGGCCTCCCGCGGGCCGCGCGCTCCGGCCTCGCCTGACCTTGGCCGCCGGCCCCGCCCGCCCGCGGCTGCAGCAAACACAACCCACCGCTGCGCGCTCTACGAAACGCTTCCTTCCTCTCTCCCGCGGCGGGCGCCGGTTCACCAGCCTGGAAAAACAGGTTGGACCGAGGCGCCGGCGCACCCGGCCCCGGGAGAGACGTCCACGCCGCAGACGCCGGCTCCGCGTCGGGCGGGGTCCCGGCCCGGCGGGAGGGAGGGTCGCGGGGCAGGTGGGCTGTTTCCTGGGGCCGCGGCCGCTCCGCCCTTGCTTCCGCCCTTGCTTCCTCCCTTCCGCGTGACCGCGCGGCTGGGGCTGGGGCTGGGCGCATTGTCCGGGCAGGTACCCTGGTGGTGCAGCACCCGCTTCAGGAGGACGCGTGGGTCCCAGCCAAACACCTGAGTGTCCGCCGACTAAAAATAAATAGGAGGCCTCGTTATCGCGCCGCGCAGTGCTGCGAGCCCTGCGCGGGCTTTCAGAGCGCTCGAGGCCCTCGGTGACACCCCACGGCGTCTTCACGGTGCCCCGAGTGTCCGGACTTGCGAGCGGAGAAAACGAGACTGCTCCTTAAGCGGCGGCTCGGGGAGAGCCGAGAGTCAAAGGGACTTCCTGTTAGCTTACCGGAAATGCCGGTCCATTATGTAATTCACGGGCCTGTGAATGGAGACGGGCAGTGCAGCTCCGCCGCCTCGGTTTACGCACCTTCACTTAGACTGAGAGTCACCCGGTTACTAAGACCCCGAGTTAGTCTCCCGTGTGAAAATAAAACACTACCTGGGAGCTCCTCTTGTCTTTTTCCTGATGTTATAATTAGAGGAGCCATCGTGAGCAGGGATTCTTGGCCTGATATTTGGTAATAATGTCTTGCCGTTTGTAAAGCTTAACAAGCATTTCTTTTTAGCGTTTATTGGAGTCTTCTTGACCCGGTTACTGGCCATCAAAGACATTTGATAATAGTGAAAATAAAGAGTTTTCAATATTTTGGGTTTTTTTTTTTCGGTGGCTTCGTCTCATTGTTTGTACCCGGCTTCAGTGGAACCTGTTTTCAAGTGTAACTGCTGTCTGCTTTATTGTATTAAATTAGTGAGTGAACAGTATTAAGATGGAAAATGCCAATAATCCCAGTGAATAAAAGCTGTTTGGGGAAGATTATGATTTTAGAACATTGCTCTGCAGAAAAATGGTTAAGTTAGTACTCAGATTTTTAAACCATCTTTGCCTATAACTCTCCCTTTTTTATCCTTTGTTGAAGGCATACAGAAAGTTAGCCAAGGAATACCATCCTGATAAGAATCCGAACGCTGGTGACAAAGTAAGTTATTTGGGACTTTTTTCCCCCTGAGGTTTCAGTTTTAAACTTAAGTTGCCCTCCTTGATAAAAGGAATGTTGTAAGAAAAGTCCATTTATGCCCATGAGCCAAGTTTTTATGTTAAGAATATTTTGGTTTTGCCCAGCCAGGCGTGGCTCAGTGGTTGAGCATCAACCTAGGATCCAGGAGATCGCAGTTCAATTCCCAGTCAGGTCACATGCCCGGGTTGCCCGATACCCAGTTGAGGACGTGCAGGAGGCAGCTGCTCAATGACTCTCTCTCTCATCATTGATGCTTCTATCTCTCTCTCCCTCTCCCTCTCTCTGAAACTAATAAAGATATATTAAAAATTGGGGAAAAAAATTTTTGGTTTTGTAACAGGAGTACTAACATTCTGGGTAGAGGCAGGTGATAAATAGGACCAGAATCAAACCAAAGGCAACTTGAAGCTTTCAGAATTAAGTGGATTCTTTATTCCTGTAGCCTTTCCCCACTCTTCTGTTTGAAAAACCAATTGTTTTTCTTTTTTCTTTATAGTTCAAAGAAATAAGTTTTGCATATGAAGTGCTATCAAACCCTGAGAAACGAGAGTTATATGACCGCTATGGCGAGCAAGGTCTTCGGGAAGGCAGTGGCGGAGGTGGTGGCATGGATGACATTTTCTCCCACATTTTCGGTGGGGGACTGTTCGGCTTCATGGGCAATCAGAGTAGAAGTCGAAATGGCAGAAGAAGAGGAGAAGACATGATGCATCCACTCAAGTGAATATCTTTTTTTAAAAATTAAGTACTTTTTTTTTTTTCAAGTAGTAGTACTCAGTAGGAGAAAAAAGGTATCAAAAAAAGTTTATCCTTCATCAGAAAATAAAATCTTCCCTTAGCCTTACTATCCTCATTGGGTGTCTAAGTTGAATTTGATAACGTGGATATTTGCATTTTGCTACAAATCTTAAACGATGGTGGTGGTTTTCACTGAGTAGAAAGATGGTTTTGTTAATATGCTCCTGGAGCGTACTATATGATTTAAATGTTCAATTATGAAGATTCTCTTTGAAGTATTTAAATTTTCCAAGTTACTTTTATTTAAAAACTTACAAACGGAGTGACTGCCTGGCTGGTTTGTTTACATGTTGTAGTCACTCATTATTTGATCCTCAGTGAGAACTCTCCTAAATTGGTTTCCATGGAGCTTGACATTAACCTGCCAACATATGAATGGTGTCTGACCTTGATCTTAGCCTGGGAACTCATGAGCCTGCTACAATTTGAAACTAGCTTTTTTACTTTGTAAAATTTGTGAGATCTTGTGCCCTGTTAACTTTCCATAAACTAGTAATGGTTTTATGAGCAAGTGCCAGAGACTGAATTTCAAGTATTTAAAATATTTCAGAAAATCTATTCGTTTGGGTAGATTACAGGAAATAAAGCATAATCTGTTACATTGTTCGAGCCTCATTCTTAAATATGCATTTTAAAATAATTTACCCTCAGAATTAAATTATCTTTAGGATATCATTATAAGAGTAATACTTGTGCAGTATAGATTAGTTTTTTCATGTTTTTCTTTGACAAAGAAATGGTCTAAGAAGTAAATAAAAATGAGAGTGTTTGCTGTACCTTATGGTTCTTCATATCTCCTTTAAATTTTGTTCCATACTATACAGCAAATGCAGTTTTATTTCCTGCAGTTTTCTTGTAACATTATTTAAAATTTCCCTGTTATGACATCTCATTTTGGGTGGCTTTATAGTATTCCATTCCATGACTATGTAATCATTCACCTTCCCTGTAGGATGCTGCAATTCTTTTTTGTAATCAGTAGTCCTGCTGTATCTATATGCAGCTTTGTCTTTCTGTGGCAGAGATTCCCAGGCAGGTAGCAGTGTCTTGAGGCAGATAAATACAACTCACTTTCCTTGTAGAAATTGTGCTAGTTTAGCCCCACTGGTGGGGAGTTCCAGCTTCGCAGACCGTTACCCACATTTTTTCTTTTTTGGCCATGTTTGTTGAAATGAGGATTTTTCTGGCCTCTTAGGTCATGGTTTTGTATACTAATTATAATTTAATATGTAGGGGAAAGACTTACCTGTTTGTTTTCTGTAAATGATTTGGTTAAAGGTTTTTATGAAATACAGAAGACAGGTGCAACCAGGTGATTTTGTCCAATGAAGCTGTAGATATGGCATTACTTGGAAGTGCTTATGGTTGTCCATAAGTGCTTTATACTTTTACTGCCTAGAATGTGTAAAGTTTCAGCTTCAGATAACAATTTTGAGAAAGTTTGAATACCGCAAAAGGCTGTTCTTTGCAAAATACTTCCACCTATTTTTTGTTCCTCTATTTTAAAAGTAAATCTGTACTACTGAAGATTTAAAAACACAGTTGGGCCCGGCCAGGCGTGGCTCAGTGGTTGAGCATCGACCTAGGATCCAGGAGATCGAGGTTCGATTCCTGGTCAGGGCACATGCCCGGGTTGAGGGCTCGATCCCCAATGACTCTCTAATCATGGGTGTTTCTATCTCTCTCCTTTCCTCTCTCTGAAATCAAAGATATATATAAAAAGAAAAAATTAAAAATAAATAAATACACAGTTGGAAGGGTAAAACCAAACTGAATGCATGAAGAGTAGTTTCAGACTTGATACACACACGTCTTTTGAGGTTACTTTGGAAACAAATGGTCCTGCAAATCATGTATGCTGTGTGAATAAAGGCAAGTTGGGTTTTATCAGTCGTATATTTTTTAATAGACTTTTTAACGCCATCTTTTTGGGTCATAAACCTCTTTGAAACATTGGTAAAAGTTGTTTATACAATTTTGCTTTTAATTCACTGGGTTGTTTAGAGCTTTAAGACTCTGTAGGCTCTGTTAAAAATCTGTTCTTCCCTCCTCCTTGTCCCACTATAGATAAGGCCACTTTTTTCTTTTTTGAGACATGCACTCTGAGTGCCTCCCGTAAGTTACAATATGACTTTGTAGCTTTTCTAAATTGTCCTTGAAGGGAACAGAGCCTTGTAATGGAGCATGGACTTAACCTCTCTGTGCCTGTTGTAAAATGGGGATTCCTCCTTCAGAGGGTTGGGTTAGGTGCAGGGCTCCTGCCTGAGGCCAGAGAAGGTTGTGGTACTTGAGTTTGTGCAGTTATCATCTTTATCAGAAAATGCAGGCACAGCAAACTGTTGGTCTAACCCTGTAGGTGCTGGCTTTAGGCACCATCTGTACTGTCCATAGCCATAAAATCTTTCTGATAATTTGAGTCACAAAATAAAACCTCAGTCAGTTGGCTTAATGTAAGGTTTTTTTAATTGTTTTGTTTGAAAAGGTTTATAGTGGAATTTGTTGTTTCAGCTGTCATATATATCTGTATGTAAAGAGAATTTGGCAACATTTTATTGACCCTAATTCTTTTCTCCCCAGAGTATCTTTAGAAGATCTGTATAATGGCAAGACAACCAAACTGCAGCTTAGCAAGAATGTACTCTGCAGTGCGTGCAGCGGGTAAGTGTGTGTTCTGGTTTATGAAATAAATGTCATCTGTTCTTTCGGTGGCACATAAAGTCTGTACCAGATAAAAATTATTCATGATTTAAAACTCACTACCCAACAGAACATTTTCTAATCTCCCTGAAAGTCTGTTTGATTAGCAGTCATTGAGGGGTTGAAGATGCAAGTGAAAAAGCAGTTTCTGTTTGTCTGAGTCTGTTGGAATGGTCTGTGGGCAAAAATCTAATTGATTCTTTTCTTTTTTTTTAAACATATCTTTATTGATTTCAGAGAGAGGAAAGGAGGGGGAGAGAGAGAGATAGAAACATCAATGATGAGAGAGTTGTTGATCGGCTGCCTAGCCCACAACCCGGGCATGTGCCCTGACCGGGAATCGAACCCCGATCTGGATCCTAGGTCGATGCTCAACCGCTGAGCCACGCCCAGCCAGGCTCTAATTGATTCTTTTGCTTGCTTTAGCCAAGGTGGAAAGTCAGGGGCTGTTCAGAAGTGTAGTGCCTGTCGGGGTCGAGGTGTTCGCATCATGATCAGACAGCTGGCTCCAGGGATGGTGCAGCAGATGCAGTCTGTGTGTTCCGACTGCAATGGAGAAGGTATGTGCCCCGGCGCTCCAGCTTCCAGGCTGGACTGGATGGGAGGCATACCGTTTCTTAGTGGGTTTGTATCATCTTACTAAAGAAAAGCTAGGGAAGTGTGAAAGTAATTATTCCATCATGCATAGGCCCAGTGAACACAGATGGACAAAGTGTTTCGTCCCTTCAGATTTAGAAGGTGATATGTAATACAGAGGGTAATAGCAAATTGTTTAGTTACCATTCTGATAAGAGGAGGGTTTTACTGTAAGCTTTAGTTAGTTCCTGAGGCTAGATCCTAGGATTGAACCTCTTCTCACGGAAGCAAATGTTTGAAGCTTTGCTAGTGGTTCAGAAACTGCTGCTCATCTCGCCCTTTAGTGCTCTGGTCCCAGAGATGATCTGGGAACCACTGGGCGTGGCTGTCTTCCGGGTAACAAGGGAAAGCCCAGCTGGGCCTGCGGGCCTTAGAGCAGTGCTATCCAAAACAATTTATTTGCGATTACTGGAATGTTCTATAAATGCAGCATCTAGAACAGTAATCATTAGCCTCCTGTGGCTACTGAGTACTTGAAATGTGGCTAGTGTGACTGAGGAACTACATTTTTAATAACTTAATTTAAACTTAAATAGCCACTGGTAGCTAGTGGCTACCGTACTGGGTAGCAGAGTTTAAAAAATCCTTTTCCAAATTGCTTCTGGGAGTTGTGAGAGAACTTGGAGAAGCTGTGTGTTGCATTCCCCTGCTAGAGGGTCTCAGTACATTTTACCTAGTCATAGTTGCTGACAGTTCCACTATCAAGAAACCAAAGTTGACAAATCTTCCCAGGTACCATTGCCATTTTGAGGAACTGGTATTTTACAGAACATACTTTAAAGTCGGTGTTCTAGAAGCAGACTCGGGAGTTACTGATTATACATGTCCTCTAAGTATTAAAGTGTGCCAATAACTAGCCATTAGAAAATGACGCTATTTTTTCACAATTTACTATGTACAGCTTCAACTTTACTAAACGCTAATCAAATGTTTCAGAAAAATGCGTAGGGGAGAAAAGAAGCTGTGTTGTCCTGAACATGGTGTGGAGGTACTCAATGCCAGCTGCATCCAGCCATCTCTAACTGGTGTTGGAAATTGTCAATGATAGTGAACCTAAATAAAGGGAGATCCATAGTAAATAAAACCCACTGCCAACTGTGCAGTGTAATAATGAGCCATAAAATATATTTGAATTTTTATTTGGGTTCTCTGTTCATTGTTAAACTCATGAAACTAGGACTGAAAATAAAAAATGAAGAAGCAATTGTAGAAGTTTAGCATCTGACAACCCATTTTGTTTCCATGATCCTTAGGCTTTGTTTTTGCTTTAGGAACTCGAGTTAGTAGCCAAAAAAGTATTTTAAGATACATTATGCTCTGAAATAGAGGAGACAGGTAACTCAGACCCTCAGGTAACCAGTAGTAAGATGTGAGGTTTTGTTACTAATAATGGTACTTTAAACAAAACTTTGGGTAGCTGTTAAAGCAAGTTCAGAAAATGTGTTTAATGAGTAAAGGCATTAGCAAGAGTGCAGTCAGGTAGTCTTGCTGGAAGTTGGAATGAACTCTCTCTTTCCAGGAGAGGTCATTAATGAAAAGGACCGCTGTAAAAAATGTGAGGGGAAGAAGGTGATTAAAGAAGTCAAGATTCTCGAAGTCCACGTAGACAAAGGCATGAAACATGGCCAGAGAATTACATTCACTGGGGAAGCCGACCAGGCCCCTGGAGTGGAACCAGGAGACATTGTTCTTTTGCTACAAGAGAAAGAACATGAGGTAATTTCCTTTACATTTGTTTTATTCAGAAATGTATATTGGGTGCAAAATACAGGTTAGATGTGTTTGAGTTTCCTGGAGCAACACTGAACATAAGGTGAAGTTGTTAGGTGGCCTGGCTGAGTTCATAGAGCTGGCTGGTTTGGTAGACCAAAAGGCAGGTGCTGCCAAAGCAATGCGGGAGTCAGATTTGGTCCCACTCTGACCATTGACGAGCACTGTAGCCTTATGTAGTCTTGTTGCCTCTGCCTCCTAGTTTCCTTGTTTGTGAAGATAGGGCACTGGACCAGAAGATTGAAGGCAGCTTATTTTTACTGTGAAACTCTTTTCGTGGGTGGTGGGTGGACAAGGCTTCAGTCTTCAGAGCTGCTCTGTTGATTTGTTTTACACGTTGGGTATCCAGGTGAGCTTTTCTTGAAAGAAAAGTTACTGCAGTTTTAACTTTTTTCATTTTAAATTTCGGGTTGAATGTGTAATGCATCTGTTATGAACAAGGCAAAGTGAACTGGCCTGACGATGTGGTCTAGTGTATGTTACTTTGTGCCATTGCGCTTGTGTTTAAGGTGCCGCATACAATACACTGTAGACCTTTATTCATGAGGAATAGATGGAGCTATTCAGAAACAGCCCAAAGTAATCACCCAAATTCTTGAGTGCAGAAGCATTTGACAGGGCTCTAGCTTTGTCCTTGGTCACATTGACTCAAGTGCCTCTGAAAGACTTTACATGAAAATTGCCTCCCACTTGATGGTGATTTCTACAAATAAAGTATTCTAAATCACTTCAAGAACCCAGTAGAAAATGGAGGTGCAGATTCTGGGGAGTTTGATGGGGTTCGTTCCCTCACTGGGTTGTGAGTTGCTGTCCTGCCCTAGCCTTTCCAGGTGTGCTAGTCAAACTTCTTGCCTCAGCAAAGTTGTAAATTACTATATATGTATATCTTGGCCCTTTGTGGATATTGCCAAGCCCACAAAAAGCGAGGGTCTCTTAGGTTTCTGAAAAATACTAATTTCTAGAATTCTGCCTTACGGTCTCATAGATTGAAATATTTGTGACTCTAAAGATTCTCTGTTAACTGGCACTGGGCCGCTTCCTCACTTGTTCAGCCTTGCCTTCCGTGCTCAGCACCATACAAGGCATCAAAAGCACAAAGATAGAAAGACAGCCAAGGTATTGAGATGTCTATAGTCCGCTTGGGTATAGAGCAAGCCTTGTTGTGAGATGGTACAAGCTGTGTGTGTGTATTCATGGACACATCACGGAGGAGTTGGGAGGGCGTTATCACGTGGTGTCTGGTGGCACAGCAGCGTGAAGGTGCTGAGGAAGTCAGAGGAGAGTAGAAATGATGGTTTTGGGATTTTGGCATGTCAGACTGACAGTGAAACCTTTGTGCCCCTAAGTTCAGTCTTTAATGTGGCTATGTAATTAAATGGGGATTTTAAAAATAGGGGTCATTGGATTTGGAGACAAAGGACTTAAGCTCTGACTCCCATTTACCAGCTTTGGCCTCCCTGGGCTTGGCTTAACTAAAAACAAAACTGGTCCTTCCTCAGAAGGCTGTTGTCAAATCAAATGAGGTGATGGTTAAGCTACTTTTCTTTCTTGGGGCTTTGGGGAGGTGTTTGGAAGTAAGTCACTGTACATTGTTGGCAGCAGTGGAGTTGCATGGAATTTCCAACCCACAGCACATGTCTCTGGTTGTCTAGAGTGAAGGTCAGCGTGGAAGTTCATCTAGGGAGAGGTCGAGGTGGTTCTTCTCGATTTTATTATGACCAGTAAATTTGAGCCCAAAGTGAGGTTTAGGTACTTGTTTAATTTCTACAGCTGAAAATATTCTCAACCTTCTGAAGAAAACTTGACTAGTTTGAACTAGTTCATGAAAAATCTTGTACTAATTTTGTTTTCACTCCCCACACTTGTGCTGAAGTGATTGTAAGTCCATGAGATGCAGGGCGGGTTCTGTATCCGAAACTGTCTGAATCCTCTGATGCAGAGCATTTCGCGTTGGGAGTGCGCATGTTGCTGTACTTGGCCTCCGGTGCGCGTGCTGGTGATGTCGCGGCCGCCGTGTGCACGCCAAGCCCACCAGATCGGGTGGTGGCAGCCCCTCCTCTACACTCTGCATTTGTTTTCTCAGAAATTGCAGTAGCTTTTCAGTGGTTTACTCTCTGGTTCTTGGTAATTTCTTCTCATTGAGCCTGTTTTTCAAAACTTCCCTGATTGGTTTTGTTTGTTTATTCTCTGAATGTTAGCCTCATATTGACTAGTGCGCGTGCCCCCCCGCCCCAAACCAAACCCAACAAAACAATTCTGATAGTGAGCCCTCCTGTCCAAGAACATGGTGCCTTGCTCCCTGCTTCTGACATAGCTTCCCCCCCCGAGAGCACATTTATTAAAGCTGAGGACAGTGAAACAAGGATTTAGGATAGAAGAAGCAACAGGGGAGCCTAGGCAGGGCTGCTTTAGCTCCCTACAGATGTTAGGAAAGAAATGAGCCTGGACGAGGCTGCGTTGGCTCACTTGAAAGCCAGAAAGGGGGCCTTGGAGATGGGTTCAGGGGGTAAGCTCGGGACAAGCTGCCACTGCCCATTACTCCCCTGGTTGTAAGTCTCATGGTGTCCCTTAGAGTTTAGGAGATGCATGCCTGTGGGGGGAGAAAGGCATGGGTGTGCTCCCGGGAGGGAGAGTAAGCTAATGTAGCTTTAACCGAAGGATATTTGGTTAAAAATGGTTCAAGTTTCCTGGTGCTGCTGAAGCTTGTGGTCCAGGACCTCTGGTCAAGGTAATGGTTTGAGAGTAACTTTCCTTTGTGGATAAATTTAGGAGGATAATTTAGAGAAAGAGGCTGTCTTTCAGGTTTCCTCTTTTCTCTAAGTGAACTGTCCAGCAATCTTTGGAAGAGAGACTTGTATTGAAAAAAATCTAGGCGACTTTTATCTGATCTTAAATTTCAAAAGTTAAGTGTATAGATATTGGTAAATTCTCATAAGCCAGGCATGTGTGAAATTGGATGTATTTTTTTCTACACATTGAAAACTCGGAAACATTCTTGATATTTCTGAGTAACCTTTGCCTAGTCCATGGGTTTATTCTGTTTGATTTGCATTCCTCTAAGCAAGTTTGGCATTTTAGGTGAGATGAAACTTGTTTGTACATGTGTGAAGCATGGGATTTAAGCTCCTTCATTGGCTAAGCATTACTAGTTGAACTTTCTATGTTGAAATTGGCCCTCCCTGCCTTTGTTAGGTTCATGTCTGGGGAGTGCTCCAAAGGTGAGCCTACTCTGTAGAATCCCCCTGGGTCTTCTGCACCTTTTTGCTCAGAGCCAGGGTTGGGAAATGGGCCTGCAGCATACATGTTACTGTTTCTGGTGCTCAGCTGTGACTTACGTATGAGCCATTGTTTTCCCAATCCCAGTGCTTGCCTGGTAGAAGTTCTGGCATATTACTTGAGAAGAGCTAGGTTTCCTTACATAAATTTAGAGAATTAGGGATAGTGGCAGTTTGGCTTTTGCAGTAAGTGGTAAAATTAAGGTTTTGAAGTCGATTCAACGAACAGAGCACAACAGAGTGCGGCTCCACGGTCTTTAAAAAACAGTTCTCCTGTGCTTTCTCTGTAGGTGTTCCAGAGGGATGGCAACGATTTGCACATGACATATAAGATAGGACTTGTGGAAGCCCTCTGTGGGTTTCAGTTCACATTTAAGCACCTTGATGGACGTCAGATTGTGGTGAAATACCCCCCTGGCAAGGTCATTGAACCAGGTGAGTCCTGTTTTTCTCTGGTTCAGGGTTCCATGTGCTCTTCTGTATGTAATGTGTAATTTTTTTTTTTAGTAGGTGACTCTTTAAAGAATATTATTGAACACCTTCTTGGATAAAATTCTTAATACTTTCCCCGTTACTTATCCAAATAATAGGATGTGTTCGTGTAGTTCGAGGTGAAGGAATGCCACAGTATCGTAATCCTTTTGAAAAAGGTGATCTTTACATAAAGTTTGACGTGCAATTTCCTGAAAACAACTGGATCAACCCAGACAAGCTTTCTGTAAGTGTTTCTTAAATTTAAGCAACAGATGACTGCCTTCAAGTGTAATAGTAGTTGTGTTTCTTTGTCATCTTCCATTTATTTGTGGTGCTAAGATTAGATCACAATATGTAAAATTTTGTTTTTTAAATATTTGAGTGATTAATGGCTGTCCCAGTTATTAAAATGAGGATTGCTGGTGTCAGTGTTTATGGTACCAAGGAGGGGTAGTAAAGGAGTAGAACTGACTGAGTGTGGTGTGCTTGTGGGAAGGTCGACTGCTGGAGAGCAGGTCCCTCACCTGGTGGCACCCCCCTCAGCCTAGTGTCGGCTGGTTCTTCATGCAGGAAGGCCCGTCTGCTGTAAAATTTTCCAGTGTTTCATAGTTGGCAGCTATTGGTTTGTTTTTGTTTTCTAAGCAATAGTTGGGCTGCACAAAAGATGTCTGCAGATTTGGCCTGTGGTCATCAGTTTGTGATCTCTGGCTTAAAGTGCAAAGGCATCGATGTTAAACTTCAAAGAAGCATACACCTTGGATTGCAGAATGAAAAGGGAAATTAATGAAGATATGTTAATTCCCCCTCCTTTTTCGAAATATGTTTTATTGATTTCAGGGAGAGGGAGAGAGAAACATAAATGATGAGACAGTCATTGATCAGCTGCCTCCTGCACACCCCCTACTGGGGATCAAGCCTGCAACCTGGGTGTGTTTCCTGACCGGGAATCTGTCACCTCTGAGCCACACCAGCTGAGCTGCAGCTAACCTTTTTGTTTGTTCATTTTGTTTTAATGAAGGAACTAGAAGATCTTCTGCCATCTAGACCAGAAGTCCCAAACATAATTGGAGACACAGAGGAGGTAGAGCTTCAGGAATTTGACAGCACTCGGGGTTCGGGAGGTGGGCAGAGGCGTGAAGCCTATAATGACAGCTCTGATGAAGAAAGCAGCAGCCACCACGGACCAGGAGTGCAATGTGCCCATCAGTAAACTGCACACACTAGCACAGGTGGATTCTCTCTCCACGTGTCCTGGTTTGTTTTCAGCGATCCAGCTGGAGGGTCTGGTCAATCCAAATGAACTGATGGACATTTCTTGGTCTATGTGTAACTTTTAAAGCTGGTATAGTATCTACAGAGTGTGTAATTTAAACTAACCACAAAGCTCTACATCTTCATCTGACTGTTCTGTAGCAGAGTAAAGCACTTGAGAGGAAACAAGACTCTTTCACGTGAGTTACAAGTTTCAGCCCTGGCATCCGTGCTGGTTTTTATCGTTTCGTGTAGATTTTTTTGTTTCATATTTGAAATTCAAAGCCCACATTGTAAAGTTTGTGTACAATTTGTCCTGAAGCTTTGTGTTTGGCTGCACCTGCATAATAAGCTGCTACAAATAGAATAAAGAATTTCAGAGCCTGTATCTCTCGTTTAGGTGCATGGGAATGGGCTTTGCACACAGTGGGTTTGGAGCTGACTGGGAACAATGGGAATTACATCAGCTGTGGCTGTCATGTTGTTGGGTTTTTTCTTTTTCTTTTTTTAATCATCTTGTGAAAGGTTTCAAAACTCGATAATAAAGAGTTGGTGTAAATTATTTTTGTGTCACCTTTTTAGGCGGAAGAACACTTTTTTTCCTAATTGATTTTAGAGGGAAGAAGGGAGAGAAAGAAACCTTGATCATTGATCAGTTGCCTCCCCCACATGCCTCGACGGGATCAAACCCGCAACCTGGGTATGTGCCCTGACTGGGAATCAGACCCACCACCTTCTGGTGTATGGGACAGCGGTCCAGCCAGCTGAGCCACCACACCCACCAGGGCAGGAGGAAGGACATATTTTGAACTGTAAAGTATATCCTTAAACTGGAGAATGTATTTTTGGTTCTGATTCTTAAACAGCCCTTAAAAACCCATTGGCCTGAAGCTGATGCCTCAGGCACACGCCCATTTGATAGTTTTAAAAGGTGAGCGAAAGTTTGCTCTGCTGGTAGGAACTGGCTTTCTTGGCTTCCATTGATGCTTGGTAGAGTCAAGGACATCTGAGTTATGTAACTCATAAGTTACAGCCCTGCGCATTGGGGTAACATAGCCTTTGTACCTCCCCACCGCCACCCCTTTTTAAAAGTAAGGTAACAGCAAATCAATATTAGAACCATGTCTGCACAGAACCTGTTAAAATGCTCTGTTTTCATTAAGTGTTAAGTTAAAGATTCTCTGTCTTCATTAAGTTGAATATTTGTGATTGGGGGAAGCATTGATTATTACTGATGTTTTATAGAAAAGCAAGACTCTTGACTGGTAGGAGAAAAATCAGGCAAAACTACTATGTAGAGGGTGTTGCGTTGCTCTTTGCATCTTCTTACTTCGACCTTTTCATTCCCAGAATGGATATTTTTAGGACACACTTTAATTTTAAGAAAGAGAGACCTCAGTTGTGCATTTTACATTTGTAAGAACAAATGGGAGAAACTGAAAAGTTTTTAAATGTATGATGCCATCTGTGACCTAAATATAACGCTTGTAGTTTATTCCTAGGTCTACTAGAACCTGAATGGGGGAAAAGGTGTCCCGGCATTAATCACCTCCCGTGAGGTTTAAATTACTGTCCTGTCCACTCTACCTCCGTTGTACAAAAACTATTTTACAACCAGCCTGGGCAAGATTCAACAGCGTGGTAGTTTTGTATCCGAGGTTACTTCCCCACAACCACTTTAAGCGTAAGAAATGCAGTGGCAATATAAAGTTTGTAGCCTTTCCAATAAAGGTTTATAAAGCAGCTGTTCAGTGCAGTCTTTCTTTCCGTTCTTCTACCCCGGCGTTTGCTAACCTGTGGAAGGGGCACTCTGCGCGGCCCATTGCTCTGCTCTGTGGAGCCTGTCCAGAGAGGAAGCTTCACTAGAGTGTCACCAACACAGAGAATCTCGTAATACAACATATGCCATGAATGTACATTTTTAAAAGGTGGACAACTCTGGGGGTTAGTATATTCGGAGTTTTGCCACCATCACCACTACCCAGAACATTTTCCTACCCCAGAAAAGAAACCACATGTCCATTAGCATTCACTCCTGATTCCATCCCTGGGGTGCAGTCACTAATCTGGTACGTCTCTAAATATTTGCCTGTTTTGGCTTTCTGGTATAAAATGGAATTTAACACTGCTCGGCCTTTTGTGTTCACTCAGCATGTGTGCAGGGTTCATGCCACGGTAGCATGAACCAGTACTTCATTTATGTTGCCAGAGAATACTTCATTGTTAGCACGCGTGCCCGCTGACCCGTTACAGTCAGTGGGCACGGGTGTGTTCCATTCGGGGTAAGGCTGCTATGAACATCCATGTATAGGTTTCTGTGTGGACGTGTTTTCAGCTCTAGAATGTGCCAGGCGTGCAATTTCTGGGCCCCACGGTAATGTTGGAATCCTTTGAAGAGCTGCCAAACTTTTCCCAAAAGGCGGCACCACTTACAGTCCTGCCAGGACTGGATGAGGGTGTCCGTTTCCACAGCTGCCAACGTGCATATATTTTATTAGAGCCAGCTTGGTAGGAAGCGTTTTGATTTGCATTTGCCTAATGACCAATGATGTTAAGCATCTTTTCATGCTTACTGGCTATTTGTGTATCTTGGGAGAAATGTCTAGTTTAATCCTTTGCCTGTGTTTGATTCAGATTGTCTTAGTGTTTACCTTTTCCTGTTCCAGGTGACCGTGTTACATTTAGTCTTACCTGTGGGGGTCCTCTTGGTTGGCATAGTTCTCAGACTGTTTTGGGTCGCCTAGACAGTTTTGAGGACGACCTATCAGGCATTTTGCAGAGTGCCCCCTACTAATGGTACACGTGTCAGAGTTTCTGACAGTCCCACCTGCATGAGTCAGTGCACTGTCGTTTCAGTGAAACCGGGAACCCTTGCCCCCCCCCCCCGGCCAACCATGTGTTCAGGTGTTCAAGTCCAGTAAGAGAATTGTTAACCCACACCCACAAGGGAAACTGTTGACTAGAGTACAGTGTTAAGTCTTTAATTTCACAGACTCCATCTCCAAAGTTACTTAGGTCAGCACCTCCCCTAGCCCCTCTGGTGAGATTGTCTCGTATGTTTGTCACGGTTAAATTGTGGTGATGCGTTCTGTATCCACCGCCTCCTAAATGACTGTTTAAAATCTGCATACATTGAGGGTCCCTCTTTGTCTGTAAACTTCAGCGTGTTTTCACAACTGCGTAGTGTCCTGTGCCTACTATCACAGTCCTGCGGAATGGTTTCACCACTAAATCCCTGTGCTTCGCCTGGTCCCCTCCCTGTCCTGAACCCAAGGCGGCACTTCTGCCTGTTTCCCTTCCTGCGTTTCGCACCATTAGTCACATCGGTGTGCAGCTTTCACTTAGCAGTGCGCCCCGAGGCTCTCCCTGCCCTAAGACCCCCGCGTGGCTCACTCATCTTCTATTTGATTTGCAGGTGTTTTTCCCATTTATTGGTTGGCTTTCTTGATGGTGTCTGAAGCACAAATGTTTTTAAACTTTTTGAGTAAGTTTTTTTTCTCATTTCTTGTGCTTTTGGCATCACATAAAGAATTTTAACCAAAATGTGTAACTCTGGAGAAGACCAGGGTTCGTTGTGGTATAGTTGTTGCTTTTTACAAACAGTCACCTGTCTCTGGGGAGTGGTTGGACACTGAATCCCATCTGGTAACTGATAGTCCACGTGGGAAGGCCACAGGGCATTACTGTTCAACTGTGTATCAGTCAGGACTTGGGTGTTTTGTCTCAAGTACTGATGACACCCTCGTGTTGAGAGGGAGCAGCAAAGCTGTGGACTGGCAGGCGTAGCATGAAGCTGACAGCCGCCCACACCAAGGAGTGACTGACACGTGCGTGGGGGCGACACGTTCCTGTCCACCTGTTACATCACCAGAAACTGCAGCCCTGTCATGCCCCAGCTTACAGTGAGGAAGCCGAGTCTCGGCAGTGCCAAGGCATTCCAGAAAAGTCACACAGCTGTTCAGTGAGGAGAGGATTCCAAGTCCAGTCCAAACCCCAAGGCCCGTGCGATTCAAGACGGTGCTACACAACCACGTCAGCAACCCCCAGAGCTGCTCCTCTCTCCACACTCCAGCAAAAGTCCTGGTGGGAATCTCATTGGCCTGGTGTCGGTCAGCACCACCCTTGAACCAATCGCCGTCGTCAGGGTCACCAGACCTGGGTGACATGCCCAACCAATCTCACCTCAATGGCATGGCCTGGGCAGTCCCACATTTCCACATAGAAGGGGCTTTGGATTGGAAGGGGACAGCATTCTGCTTGAGGAACATCCATTGTCAGCATGAATGGGGGGGCAGGGAGTGGGTGTTGCCTCTAGTCCTGGCCTTGGTGCTTCTGTCCTTTCCCACTGTCATCTTTGACGAGTGGGAATATTTGTGGGATACCCCTTTCTGACAAATGTGGGGCAGCAGCAGGCCTGAGGACCCCTGAATGAGGACCTTGACAACCTCTGGGGAAAGTCAGCTGTTCAGTATCTTCATTTCCTTCCCTGCAACCTGGGAAGGAGTCTGACAACTCCCAAAGCCAGTCACAGGGTCAAAATGACCACCAGGTGCCAGCCGGTGTGGCTCAGTGGTTGAGTGTTGATCCATGCACCAAGAGGCTGCCAGTTCGCTTCCCGGTCAGGGCACATGCCCAGGTTGTGGGCTCGATCCCCAGCAGGGGGCAGGCAGGGGGCAGCCAGTCACATATCCCTCTCACATCAATGTTTCTCTCCCTCCCTCCCTCTCCCCCTTCCTCTCTAAAAAATCAATAAAGACATTTAAAAATAGTAATAAAATAACCACCAGGCTGCATGCAGAGCGAGAATGTACCAGGAAGAATCACCTGACCATGAGAACCTGCCCAGCGAGTAATGCAGAGGGAAGTGAGTTCTGACTGCACTCGTGTGCATGCCCACCCCACCCACCTCCACCCTCAGTGCAGTCTAGTCACAGCATTGGCATATGTGCACAATGTCTATTTTACCCACATTGTCCATCTTAGAGGTGCTGGGTACCAGGCATTGCTTAGGAGCTGTGTGCCCAGGTGTCATTCTAAAGCTGAAATACATTCATGGTGGGCTCGGCTGCTAAGTTAGAGGGCATGTGTTTGCTTTTAAATAAAACTCTGCCAAGCCCTGGCTGGGTAGCTGTTGGTTAGAGTGTCGTCCTGATACACCGGTTGTGGGTCCAATCCCCAGTCATGGCACAGACAAGAATCAACCAATGAAGGCATGAATAAGTGGAACAGCAAACCCATGTTTCACTCTCAAATCAGTAACAAGAAAAATACATTAAGTAAAACAGTGCCGGTGGGGGGCCCATAGGTGACCAGCTCCCCCCGGGGCTTAAACACTTTTTCATCTGGAAATGCGCTTTCTCTTAGGGATATGACGGCTGTGTGACATGACCAATACAAGGATGTTCGTTGAAAGATGGATTATGACTGTGAGAAAGTGGAAATTACCCGAACATCCCCCATTAAATTTCATCACACCCATTCAGTGCACAGTATGTAGTTAAGAAACAAGGTTGTAAAGTTTTCTGACATGTTAATTATATAATAGAAAATGCATTCACATGCTGCTGCTGTTGAGTCCTATGCCTGCATCCCTTTTTTGAGATGTACACTAAGTTGAAAATAATTATTTCCTTGGCGTTTGAGGTTTGTGGGAGTTTAGAAATGTTTTCATTAGGAAAATATCCACAAAAGTCCAGTAATATAACAAACCTCTATACATCCATCGCCGCAGTATTTGGGGAAAACGGTCATTGTACTAGAAATACGTTACACAGAGTAAAGACGTACAGTGAGTCTGCTTGACTGAAACCTGAACTACAGGGAAAGGGAAGCCCAGTGACCATTTCAACGTGTTTTATTTAGAAATTTCCAGGAGAGCTGTCGTCATTAAGTACCTTGCTCAGGAGACACCTAAGAGAATCGACTAGAAAATGGGACAGGCAGGCCTGTCCGCTCTTCCTGCAAATCAGCACTTTGGGACACTCAGCCCAGCCTCCAGGTGCGAGGTGACGGACCACCCAGGGTGAGCCCAGCATCCGCCACGTGCAGATCTAAATGGACAGAAAACCTCACAGGTGTAGATTTACAGTGTGACCCCAAACGACAAATGGCTTCCTCCTCCAGTGGTGCCCAAACAAGGCACCAGAATAGAATCTGCAGAAAAGGAAATCTATGGCAATCAGTGCTCCTGTCTAAAGTTAGCCTCCTAACCCCAGCATTCCTTATTATGTTTCTATTCATTTGTTTTAAAAGCAAACCAAGTGTATATGGCATCTTTTTAAAAACCATGTAAACATTGCAAAGATCTTAGGGATTATTTATAATCCAAAGAGATTTATAAAAAAACTACTGGACTTGTTAAGACTACAAATACTAGCCCACCCTCCACCCATGAAAAAAGCAATTGTTACAAAAATATAAAAAATAGACTAGCCTATACTATTTAACCTTTCCGCCAGATATCTCACAGCTCTGGGATGCACCCTGGTTTATGTACCATTCAACAAGCCCAAGTGCAACATCTCCATTTTTTTAAGGAGAGAAAAGTTCCCAAATATTCCCTTTGTTACTCAAGGCTGTGGCTGCCTTCTTCATAGGGACTGTGACGCCGGCAGGTAGGGACAGTTGGCAGTTTGCTATTGCATCCCCTGCACGGAAATTGGAGCCAGGGAGGCTGTTTTCAAAACTCACTCTTTGTATTTCTCTTTCCAGCTCCTTCCATTTTATTTTGGGACTTGCTGGGTCCCCAGACTCCTGAGCTGGCCTAGGGTTCCCTAACTGCCCCCTGGGGAGGCTGTTCCTGCCCATAGCTCCCACTTTCTGGGAGTGTAGGTGGGGCCCAGTCAGGTTTGCTAAGCCAGGAAAGCTGCACGCTAGGGGGAGGACACCCCAAGCCTGGAGAGGTGACTGATGCTACAGGACACCTGTCTGTAGTCTGGAGGGGAGCCTGCAGCAAGTGTGGAGGCAAAACACTTTGCATTAAGTTGAAACACTTTTAGACACTCCAAATCGATAGCATGTACTCTCCACAGCAGCCGAGCTACCAGGCACTTTGGCCAATTAATGGGTAGGAAATGGATCAAATGCAGTTTGAAATGACTCAACAGACACTATGGGGACAGGGGTGACTGTCAAGTCCTTGAGGAGGCCCCTCAGTCATTAGAACGTTTTCAGTGTTTCATTGTCCCTGTCACCAGCAGAGGGCGGTGTGTGTACAGAATCAATCGAGCCCTTGAGAGAACCACAGTTGGGGAAAAGCAGGATGGCTACAACCCCCACCAGGCAGAATCCCTCTGGGCTGTACCTTCTGTCCCAGCCTAACCATGCGAGGGGACCGGTCACCCCGGAAGCCCTCGTGTGTGCACAGAGTGCTCATTACCTAGGTCAACTGGGAGCTTGGCTCACACCCACTCATCCCCTGCAGGACACAGGAAAACATTGGCCGTATCCCTCAGTGCCCACCACCAGCTTGGTATCCTGTGTGACCCATGTGCTCCTGCCCTGACCATCGGGATGAGACAAGCTGTCGCCCTCCGGGCCAGGAGGGGGGGCCCCCTCTGAGCCTGCAGTGGACTCCGGGCTCTCCTGCTGGGAGGGCTAGGTTTCTGCACCAAGGGTTTTATTTCACAGATCACGTGGTGATTGGGGACTTCCAGTCCTCTCCATGGGCAAGCCGTGCATTTCCCAACATCTTGTTTCTCCAGATGTGCAGGATCTCACCCAACACAACCGTGTCGTTCTAACCTCCAGATGAACCTTCCAAGAGCAGCAGCAGCAGATCCCGAGAGCACCGCCACACAGCCTGGCCCAGTCCCCTCTACTTTGGTTGCATCAAAAAAAAACACACAGGGCTTGAGATATCCCCAGTTCACATTGGCTCAGAAGAGAAGTGCTCCCAACATCAAGGCACAAAGAAAGAAGTCTCCTGGGGCAGATGACAATGAACGTGACCAGTGGCCCTTGTGAGGCCTGAGGCAGAGTCACTGGGGGAGGCGGGTGCAGTCTGGGGCATCAGGAAGGTGGGGACCCGTCTCCCGCTGGGGCCCCAGGAGGCCTCATGCGAACTTCTGCAGGAACTGGATGTGAAAGTCCTTCACCTTCTGTAGGACCGTCTTCAGCTTCTCCACCGGAGGGAGGATGGTCATTCTGTCAGGAAAGAGAACAGTGTCAGCCTGGACACAGTCACTCTGGAAAGGGGGAGAGGCGTGAACCCCGCAGCTCAGTGGCCCCTGCAGTCATGGGGAGGGGGAGAGGGCCAGCTGGGGGGGGCGGACGGACCTGCCTGACCGCGGCCACCGCTCCAGCCTGACAGCAGCTGCCACAGCACCCGGCACTTGTCAACCCCCACTCACACACTGTTTACCCAAGGAACACGGGAACCAAAGCAGTAAGCCAGCGGCAGCATTTAGGCCGAGGCCCTCGCCGTCAGGGCGGGTGGCCTGCACGCTGGTGGGTGTGCAGAACCTCGGAGCACGGCTCTCCGTGTTTCCTACAGACAGAGGCCGAACTCCTGCTCGACGAGCCTTTTAAATCTCCACTGGGGTCTTGCACTGGAACCTCCAGTCACAGTCGTCCCTCTGAAGGAACTCCTAAGTCCTCCAGTACTGTCAACACGATCCCAGCCCCAAAAGCAGCTTTCTGGAAGACCCCGAACTGCCGAGGGGAGCCCAGCACGAGGACTGAATGGCCATCCGCCGTGTTTGTCCACTGGGGCACGCTGCCCACGACCTTGACCGAGTCAAGACTTGGCTCCAGGTGCTAACTAAGCTCATGACATTTCTTTTTTTAGTGTCTGCACAAGGGACATTGGAGAGGGCCCTGCATGGAGAAGGTGCTGTCCTGGACAGATCCGGCCTCCATGGGGAGCCCCGGGGAGTGGCCCCAGCGCGCTCGCCCCGAGTTCCCACCAGGCAGGCGCAGCTGGCTCCTGTGTTTCGGATGCAGAACCTCAGCAGGCTTGTGGGGCAGCAGACGCGCTGCTGAGCCCCAGATGCCGGCTGCGGCTGTCGTGGGGGTGAACGGAGACGGGAAGGAAGCACACCACCAGGAACATTGCAGATGGTATGTGATGGATGGAGCAGCAGAGGGGGCCAGACGGCCCAGATGACCCTGGCAGAGGGTTTCAGCCTGGCTCTGCAGTCCAGTATGAAGGTGCGGTGAGGGACAACCCAGGGGAGGCCAGGGCTGCACACATCTCAGTCACCGAAGCCAGACTGTGCTCTACGCTCAGAAGCCCAGGTTCCTGAGACAAGCCCGGGAGCAGCCCCCATGCCGAGAGGTCGTACCTGAAGTGGTAGGTGCCTTCCCTCTGCCCAAAGCCGCTGCCAGGCACGACACAGATGCCCGTCTCCTCCAGGAGCTTCATGCAGTAGAACATGTCGGGGGCCATGCTGTGGGCCTGTGGGAACACGGCAGGACGCAGTTCACGCCCAGCTTCGCACCAGCACGCCACCGAGAACCCAAGCAAGCAGTGGAAGGTAACAAGGCCCTCCCTTCCCCTCCACCCCTCCTACGTGGGCCTCGGACATTGGACGCTGCCGTAGCTGATGCAGGGAGCAAGGACCTCAGGGAGGGCCAGTCCATCTCCTTTTACCCGCCCCTCCAAGGTAGTAGCTCAACAAGCACTGCCAGTGGCCTCCTCCCCACCAAGCCGCGGAAACCTGTGCCTGGGGCCCTGAGGCCTGCACCTGGGGGCGTGGAGAGAGCACGCTGCTGCGGGCATTGTTGACAGTGCTTCCCACTCCTTGGTTTGCACAACCTGGGGCCCCTGCTAAGTGGGCTCCTGGGCCCCAACACAGGATTCGGATTCAGACTCTGAATGTTTAACAAGGCGCTGGAGGAGGTCGGGGGGTGGTGAGGACAACACACAGAAGTACTTGATTCTCAAAGTAGGGTCTGTGGCATCACCTGAGAAATTGTTAGAAACACGGAATCTTGGACCCTCTGGACCTCCTGAACCCCACGTTTGAGAGGTGAAGCTCTAGGGCACAGTGGCCGGGCAGAGGGGACTAGACATGGCTCTCGTTGCCCCCCTAGTCTATGGTCAGCTTTGAAGGCATTGTATCTCACCTGGGCACCTGCCTCCAAGGCAGGGCACCAGCATCAGCATCACTGGCCTGGGGCCACCCTCACAGTGCCCCTCAGCACAGCATGCAGGGGTGGGCCTTGGGGCCTGTCACCTTTACCCCAAGGGCCCACAAAGTTCAGAGCCCGCAGGCAAGAAGCAGACCCCAGCCCTGCAGTCCCCAGTGAGCCCATTAGAGAGCAGACCCCACCCGGCGCCCCAACCTGAGCTGCCTCCACGGCTTTGGGGGGAATGAAGATCCGAGGAAAGGCATACATGGCCCCCTGCAAGGGGTTGCAGTGAATTCCTGGGACTTGGTTAAACAGGTCTTCTGTCAGCTTAGCTTTTTTGGCCAGATTACTCAGGACAGATTCTTTCTCCTGACAGGACAGAAAAGGCACAGGGTCAGCATCTCTGGTCTCATGGCTCGGCTGCAGCCACTGGAAACGGTCCCTTCGAAGCCTGGACGGGTGCAAATGCGAAGGCGGGCTTGAGTGTGCGTGAGCACAGCCAGCCCGGGAGGCGGATGAAACCCATGGCCCGCTGCTGGAATTTTCTCCACACTCAGCCCTGGGGCTACCACATGCCCTGGGGTGCGGGGCCACTTGGGGACAGGGAGTTCCAGGCCACAGGTAGGTCCCAGCTAGCCTGTGTCATGAGCTCTGTTCTCACACCGGGATGTCATTCCCGAAAACATGAACCAGCCCCTGCCCTGCAGCCTGAACCGTCTTGGCCCTGGATGGAACATTCTAGAACATGGTTCTAGGAGATGGCCCACACTTCACTTTTGGGGGCCACCCCTCCCCATTCTTAATCCATGTGATATGCATAAGGCCTATGACCCGGGGACTGGCTCAGAGTTGACGTGTCCAAAGCTGCACAGAGTCAGCCCAGGACTTGTACAAGTACTGTTGGAAGGAGGAGAAAGGGTGTGCCTGCCGGTGAGTGGACAAACAGGCGCGGCCCATCCACACAGTGGGTTATTACTCAGCTGTGATAAGGAAGCAAATTCTGATGCATGTTACAACAGGGATGAACCTTGCAGACACACGCTAAGAGAAATAAACCAGCGACAAAGGACAAACACTATATGATTCCACTCCTCTGAGGTACTGACAGTCGTCAACCATAGAGGCAGAAAGTACAATAGAGGTTTCCAGGGACTAAGGGGAGAGGCCATGGGGAGTTCTGTTTAATGGGCAGACTTTCAGTTTGGAATGAAAGGGCTCTGGAGATGATGATGGTGATGGTTGCTCAACATTCTGAATGTTCAGTAAAGTGTTCAGTTAAAAATTGCTGAAATGATAAATTTAATGTCCTGTGTATTTTCTCACAATTAAAAAAAAAAATGTGAGCCTGGAACAGCTGGGAACTGACTTCTTGGTTACATGGCCCATGAGTTCCCTTTTTGTTTAAACTGATCAGTGCTGGAGTTTGTCACTTGCGATTGAAATGGTCTGACTGGATTGCTCTGAGCGCTGAGGACCTCTGATTAGGCCAGAGGCAGGCCGTGGCCTGGAATCAATCCTCTCCCCTGGTAGTTTAGTAACAGAATCCCTGGGTGTTCTCAGGACACACAGCCCTTCTCTCTGGGTGCCCATCCAGGGGTCGCCACATCCCCTTGCAGGCACAATCCTCCCAGCTGCATCCTCAGACTTCCCCTCTGGGGGCACCCAGAGGAACCACGCGCACCTCCTGAAGGCCATCTGGAGAGAGGCAGGCATCATGCCCCTGAACACACCCTAAGTACCTGTGACCCTGGCTGGGGCAGGGGTGCAGACTCACCCTGATGAACTGCTCGAAGGACTCCTCTCCGGGCACCGGGGGGTTCACCACAATGTCCATGGCGGCCTGCCCAGACACTGGTGGGCACAGACGTACTGAGAGCAGCTTCACCAGCTGACCTTTGATCTCAGGGTGCAGGTTGATGACCTCCATGTAGCCTCCCCTGTAGCCACACCTAGAGGGTTGGAGAGGGGGCAGAAGACCTTGACTAAGTGCAATCCGGTCAGCCAGAAGCTTCTGCAGCTATCCCCATGCCCAACACTGAGCGGCCAGGTGTGGTTGAGTTTTTGCCAATGGAAGGTGACCAGAGGTGATCTGTGCAAATTCCACAGGACTTCCTTACATGGAAGAAGCATGCTTTCTCCTTTCTCTTTCATTTTACTTCCTGAGAAATGGAGACGCTGGAGCAGCAGCCTCAGAGCCAGAGATGAACACCACATGCTGGGAGGGCAGGATCGGCCCACCAGCCCGTTCTTGAATGCCCTCGTGGAGCACAGCCTGCCTTGGACTTTCCCCCTACCTGGGACTGTTAAGTCGCAGAGACACACACTTTCATCTTGTTTGTATCTCTGTATTTTGGGGACTCCTTGTTGTAGCAGCTGAGCCCAACTAATACACTAGCCTCACTCCAAAGGGGCACAGATTCAGGCCTGGCACCCCGAGCACCAGAGGCGGGCAGATCATTCATGGGAGCATCAGCCTGAGAACTTTTGCTACAAGTTTTTGCTGCCTGAAAGCAAAGTCAACCCAAAGGAGAGCAGAGCGGAAAAAGCAAGTGAGACAAAGGAAGGGAGCAGGGACAGAGTCCCACTGACATCCTTAGGCCCTGGTTCAACTTTACTCCTGAACTTTTTACTGATATGAGTTTGTTACTTATCACTAAAGGAACCCAGACTGATAGAGTCGAATCATATGCAAATAAGCTGAAATAAACGAGTTAAAAAAACACCTTTCAGAACCAAATGAGCTCCATCAGTGGTACTTTCTGGAACTGTGCCTCCTTCTCAGGACTGTGACTGACAAGGTCCAGACTAATGACTGCACCAATGCAGGTACCCGAGGCAGGAACCTGGGCTCAGCCTCCTCTCTGCACCCCACACCCTCAGCCTCAGCACTGGGTGTGGCGACACCATCAATAAAACGCTTAGAATCACTGGCAAAGACAGGTTCCCCTCTGATCCCTCGACTGGACTTTCCGAGGTGAAAAGACAGACTCTGACAGCTCAGGTTTTCATTTTCACCTGTCCACAAGCTTGGCCCGATTTCAGATGAGCCCCTGCACCAGCCTGCCCTCACACCACTGGGCTCCCCGAGAAGGTGCGGCCTGTCTGGCTTCTCAGATGAGCAAAGGCCATGCTAAGGGGGGCCCTCGCTGTCCCGGGGGTTGGCCAAGGGGACCAGGCAGCCGGAGGCAGCAGGAGGAGGTGGAGCCCACGTACTCGCCCATGTAGCCCTTGGAGGTGGAGTGGAAGGAGGCGAGTTCCACATTGCTGGAATACTCGGGCCCCATCTCGGAAAGCACCTTCTTAAAGGAGTGGAACCTGCAGTCCGGAGAGTACACGTTGTCCTGGTACACCTGCGGAGGGGACAGGCGCTCAGGCTCAACCCGCATCCAGGGAACACGTGGAGAAGCCCAGGCTCTAATGCTGCTTCTGGGGACGAGCAGAACGTGCCCGAGGAAGCTTCCAGAAGGAGAGGCCTGGTCACAGACTGATTTCTCACACACACCCCCACCCAGTCCCTGACCTTTCTATGTCATGTAACCAGTGACGATAGGGGGACGCTCTCTGCCCGAGCAGGTGCTGCTCGGGTTCAGCGACGAGGGCAGGGCCCGAGCCTGTCCTGGCCTCTCTGCAAGAGGAGCTGGCCATGGGCTCCCTCGGCTCTTAACCCCTGCCCAGGTTGGACCTGTCTGTCTCTCTGTCACTCCCACCGTCCGCCCCACTAGACCATGAGCACGAGCAGCTCCCACGCCTGCTTTGTTCTCTCCTACCCTGGGACTCAGCGTCGCGGCAGCGAGCCCACCGGCCACGCCGCGGGGAAGCCCCTGCCTGCCCTCGCCAGGAGGGGTGCGAGGACAGGGCGGAGGCTGGTCACCTCGCCCCTCCACCTCGGGACCTCGGCGAGTGGTTCAGCAATGGGGGTGTGCCCCACGCCGCCCGTGAGGCTCAATCCTGACACTTTTGCTGGAACCACAGGAAGAAATGCTCTTTCTAGGCTGGACGTCAGCAGGCCTGCGTGTGGGGCCAACACACCAGGACGGAACAAGAGATAATCCGGTTCGAGATGTGGTTTCAGTCCCTAGATCTGCCCACACCTGTAAGCCCAACACCTTATTTATTTATTTTAAGTTTAAGTGGTTTGGGTTAGATTTCTGGAAGTTATAACCAAGAGTTCAAACCAGTGTACGGATGATTTAGGTCACAGTCTGAGGTGGTGACACTGAGCATCCTCCCCTCGGGTAGGTTCTCTCCTCCAGCACCCAGGAAGTTCAGCCAGGCCCGGACCTGCCCCCAGAGGAGAGCGCTCAGCCCCACCCATTCCCAGGGCGCGGCCGCTGTGCTCTCACCTCATCGGCCAGGAGAAAGAGCTTCTCCTCCCACGCGAAGTGGATCACATCTTCTATGCACTTCCTGCTTTGCACCTGGCCTGACAACACACAACAGAACCAGAATATAGGTTGCACTGCTGTTTAAGTTGTCCCCAAGTAAGAACCGCACCCACAATGACTCAGGTGTCCTGTGCTCCCTGGTGACCGTAAGGGACCACATTCCCTCGTGGCTGTGCCCGATGGGGTATATATAGTATGTTTGTGTATATATGCACATATATTATTTGTGTATATATATATGTATCTGATGCAAAGCAGTATGTTGAGTATGTTACCTTTTTGTTACAAATAAAAATACCTTATTCTTGTCTATGCAAGAATATCAAGACTAAGAACTTATATGCATATATGCATAACCCAAGGACACAAACAATGGTTTGGAGAGGGACTGGGGAGGGGAGTGGGGCAGGGTAGAATGGGTCAATGGGGAGAAAAAGGGATATCTGTAATATTTTGAACAAAAATTAATTAAATTGACTAATTAAAAAATAAATTAAAAAAAGAATATCAAGACTATGTCTGAAAAAGTATATAGCTGTATCTTATAAACACAGGGTGTGATTCAGCTTGTATTTTGGCTTTGAACTATCTACACAACGAAGCAATTCTTTTGCTAAGGGACCAACTTGTGTCTTGCCAAGAAAGTGCCCACCAGGCTTCCTGTGAAGGAACCCCAGGGTTCTGGGATTCTGGGGTGCAGCAGCCTTGGGTGCTACAGGTGGATTTCTATTTTCCATGCCCCATTTCACACATTCAGACCCCAGAGAGAAAACAAACTCCCGCCTGCTCATAAAGTTACACTTTATAAAACCTGCTTATGTTAACATACACTCACAAGAACCCTTTCCTAAAACAGAAAAGACTCTTTCCTGTTGTAATAAAAAAAGTTATTTATGTAAATACCTGGCCAGGAAATGACCGCCCCTCTAACATAACTGTGAGCAGAGAATTTCCTAAGATGCAGGATTTTATACTCCAAGGGAGGGACCAGCAGCCTCAGTTGGGAGCTTGTTAGAAATGCAAATTCTCAAGCCCACCCCAGCCGATCACATCAGAGTATCTGGGAGTGGGAACAGTGGCTTGTTCTTTGACACAGCTGCCCCCCCCTTTTCTGGGGTGCGGCCTGGCCTGGGCATTTCTAAAAGGCTCCCTTTGTGATTCTAATATACAACCAGAAAGGAGTAGCTGACTCCTGGTCCTTTTCTCGGCTGCCTGGTTAGAATCGTCATCCCTCCCCCCAGGGGCTGGTGCAAATACACCCTTCACAGCCAGCTGCCCACAGTCTGTGCTCCAGAATTCGAGTGGCACTTCCAGCTGAGAGGAGCACATTTGATGTTCCCAAGAAGCAGATTCCACAACCAACTCCAGCGCGTTTCTGGCCCTGACCCAATTTATCTCAACAAAGGAGAGAGGGGCCCTTGTTCTCGGCATCCAAACAGCATCCAAACAGCATCAGGGCCTAGGAAGCCGGCAGCCCAGAAAGACCAAAACACACAGGACTGTGTTTATTTACTTTTTTTTAAAGAAAAATATGCGCCCAGCCGGGTGTGGCTCAGTGGTTGAGCGTAGACCTGGGATCCAGGAGATCGGGGTTCGATTCCGGGTCAGGGCACATGCCCCGGTTGCAGGCTGCAGCTGATCAATGACTCTCCCATCATTGATGTTTCTATCTCTCTCTCTCCCTCTCCTTTCCTCTCTCTGAAATCAATAAAGATATATTTAAAAAAAAAAAAAAAAAAAATTAGGAGTGATTTTCAGCTTCTGGAAACAGTTTTAGTATTTTTGTTTCTTAAAATATAGCATTTCCTTTCCAGGCCTCCAGGTCCACGGAAATGCTAAGAAACAAAACACACACCGGCATTCTGGGAACTGGTCCAGAAAAACAAGGCGAGGCCTGCGATGAATAGTGAGAGTAACCTCAAGGAGGAGACTACAAGTGCAAGGACAGGAGCAAACACTGGCCTAACAAATAACCCAACCCTGCCCAGAAGAAGGCCAGCGCTGGCTCACCCCCGAGGCGGCCTGCAGCACACTGTAGGGCTTTTACGTTAGCTAGTGAATCTGGAATTGGATTGGGAAACCAGGAGGAAAGAGGGCTTCCCATCATTTCTTAACTTTAGCGCCACGATGTGCAACGCATCCGCGCCCCGATGTGCAAAGCATCCGCGCCCTGATGTGCAATGCATCCGCCCCCTGCTCTGCCCCCAGGACACTGGCGAGGAAGTGAGCACAGACCTGTGGGGTTCCCGGGGTTGATGATACACAGCACCTTGGGGTCACAGTGCTCTTTGGCCTCCCGCAGGGCCCTCCGGAGCTCATTCACATTCAGGGCCCAGCAGTTCTCCTCGTCCAGGTAATAGTTCACCTGGACAGCATCGAGCTCAGAGATAACTGCGGAGTAGAGGGGGTACTGGGGGATGGGGATCATCACCCCCGTCCGCGACTTGCCGCCCCCGGAAACCAGGATCTTCAGGATCGTCTGCAAAGGAGAAGTCACATCTTCCAGGGCCACCACTGTGCCCTAGCCCTTGGGGCTGCCAGCAGACCCCTGGCCACCCCACTGCCAGCCCCCAATGCAGCCCCGTGTGAGCTACTTAACATCCCTGAGTCTCACTGTCTTTCCTCATCTAAAATGAGGTCTGCTCTGAGGAATAAACAAGATAAAATGCTTTCATGTTCCCAGCACCATGCCTGGTAGAGGAGGCGCACAGGACATGCTGAGTGAGAGAAAGGCCAGCGTGGCCAGAAACACAGGCACCCCCGCGGGCCCCACGGAGCCTCCCAGCTGGATCTGCTGCTGTGCACTCTGCGGGAAACCGAGGCTGCAGCACACCCGAGCTTCTGAAGACTAAACCGAGGGAAGGACAGCAGGCTCCCAGGGTGGGGAAGAGAGCAGGGGCCAGAGCGGCCCACCCACCTCCCAGGCCTGTCGCCTGGCCAGCCAGCTCACATGCTTGGCCCTAACGTGCAAGGCTGCCCTTCATGTGGGTGAACACCGGCTAGCAATGGGCCCCCTCACACGTACTGAAATGCCGTCGCTCGCTCCAGTGGTCAGGTAAATGTTGTCTGGGTCTGCAGGCACGCCGCCGTCTCTCCGGGTGATGTAGGCAGCCACATCTTCGCGGATGCAGTTAACACCCTGGCTGGCACTATAAGACCCTGTGAGACAGCAAGCAGACAGTGACCAGAGGCTGATTGTCCTGCTCTAGTCAGTGATATCTGTACATGAAATTAATAGAGGAGGGGGGTTGGGGATGTCTCAGTAGGGCTGGACTCCCACTACTCTAAGCTCTGGAAACGTGGCAAACTGTTTAACCCACCCATCCATCCATCCACCCACTGATCCACCCACCCACCCAGCCATCCACTCATTCATCCAATATTCATTGGCAAGCGACTATGTCGAGCATTATTCTAGGTCTTGGCTTCTAACCAGTTAAATGGTGCCCATACCTGTGTCACCTGCCCCCTGGGATTTACATGCATCCTATGACAGTATAAATCATGATAGCAGGGATTGCTTTGTTTTATCACTGGTGCCTACACAAGGTCCACCAAACTGGAGAATGGGTCAACCCAAAGTGGCACCACCTGTCCACCCCAGAAGTCAGTCCGCAGCCCTGACCAAAACCAAGCACAGGTCCTTGGGGCTGCTGGGCATGACCCCCTACCCATGTCAACATTACCCTCAGGCTGCCATTTAGGATTAAAATCCAGACCAACATTTATACAACATGCAAAAACAGGCAAAGTCAGTTTGCAACGCTGGATGTTGGAGGAATGGTGACCACTCGGTGTGGGGGCATCAACTGTAAAACAGCAAAAAGGAGCTGTCTTCCTGCCTCCGGCTCACCCGCCTCCCTGAATTCCCAGGCCCTCGCCCACCGGCCACTCCTGCAGGCTAGATCTTCCAGCCTTTGCATTTAGATCTTGTCACACTCCAAACCACACCAATCCCCAAAGCTTGCATCTTGTCTCTCTCCAGGTCTGTCCTGAAGACATTGGCTATCCCAGCCTCTCTCCTGGCCATTAATCCCGCAGTTAGTTCACTTTGTACACATGAAGCCCTGCCGCTCCCCATGCTGACAAGTTCCTGGAGGGCAGGGATGGACCACTGCCTGTTTCTCCTGTGTATCTCAGCTAGGGCACCTGTCCCCCTGCTGGGTCCCACCCCCACCCCCTGAGAGGGTGCTACTCAGGACACAGGGCTGGTGGGTGACCACAGCCAGGAAGGTGAGGATGGGGTTCTTGATAAAGGGGCAGAGTAAAAAGGAGGAGGGCAGAGGCAGGGAGATGACGGAAAGGCAAGGGTGGCCGAGCCCCTGCTGAGCAAGCCACAAGAATCCCTGTCCCACTTTCCGGAACATTCAGGCGCGTGTCCTAAAAAAGCTCTAAGAGCAAATATGTTTTCTCTGGGCGAGGGAAGCAGGATCCCCTGTGTAGGCGCTGGGCAAGGAATGGAGGGAAAATAAAGAGAAAACCAAACAGGAGGTGAGAACCAAGAGCAGAGGCCCGGAGGTGGAAACCATCTCCGCAGGAGGGAGAGAGAATGTCATTTTCACATCCACAGGGGCGAAGCTCTGGGGAGGCAGGCGCTGGGCTGGGCTCCCAGCAAAGAGGACCGCAGGCTGGCGATAGGAACACAATGAAGTGGGAGGGTGGGTGGCAGGGTCAGAACCACAGAAGCCACCAAAATGGGGCCAGAGGCATGTGGCAGCACTATGGTTCCCGAAGGGACTGCCAGCTCCCAGGCCATGCGGGGACATGCTGGGGCTGCAGAGAGACAAGAACGATGGACAGAGCTGGGCACCGAGCTTCCACTCTGCCTCCTGTTGCTGAGGCCGGGCACTGGTTACACCGTCTGCTGACAGAGGGCTGTGTCCAGGCCGGCTCCCAGGGCAAACCCAAATCCAGCCAAGGCAGGCACTGTGCTTACAGTCTCCCAATCCACCAAAAGGTGGCATTTACCCCACTGGCTCAGCAAACAGGAGGCTAACAGCCAAATGAGATGAGGACCACTGTTTTGCATTGCTCTGCATGCCCGGTATCCCCCACCCCCCACTCACTCCCACCCACACCCCTGGTCGGCCCAGGCCCAGAACACGTTTGTTTCCCGCCCTCCAGGACCTGGCAGGTCGGGCCTCACCCAGGCTGTTCCCACCACAGGCCTGTAGGATCCGTCGGGCTCGCTTCTTAGCATCTTCTGGAAAGCTGGGGCTGTCCAGGAGGTTTGGGTAGGTGCAGAGTGCCATCACCTGGGGGGACAGAGGCGCAGACTGGGCTCCTGGTATCCCCCAACCCAGAGCACCAGGAGGGGCACGAAGAACCCCGGGCAGGACACAGTGTGAAGGTGACAACTCTGAGGCCCATGGGAGCTGGGGGTGGGTGGGGAGGAGGGCACTGGGCTCTCTGCAGCGGAAGGGGAAACAGGAGAGGCAGGGTGCCTGATGACCTGGGCTTGGGGCCCAAGGCTGGGCTGCCCCAGGAGCAGCCGGGGAACAGAAGGAGGCTGCTGCTCAGTCCCCAGCCCCCACTCTTCCACAAAGGCCAGTGGCTCACCACCCAAGGCCATAAGAACCAGGGGTCTCCTGGGCAAGGGGCCAGGGCTGAGCAGGCAGCACAGAGCCCATCCCAACTCATAGGCTGAGCTCCATCCCTGTCGCCGGGAGCCCCCTCACCATCACTCCTTTCCTGGCCAGACTTGAAGTCCAGCTCAGCTTTCTTATCTCTGTAACAGAAAAGCACCCTAACCTCCCAAATTAAGAGGATTAAGCAAGAGAAAGTTTGCAGAAGTGCCAGCAAACCCCAGCTCCCCAGGCAAGTCTAAGCCGGCAGCTTAGGAGCCTGCAGGAGCTGGGAGGAGCACTGGGTGACTTCGAGCCCAGCTTTTCTTCCTTTGTACAATGGCAGTGACCCAGCTTACCCTCCCCCCAGGGGCCCTTCGAAGATCAGAGGGGAGGTGTGAGGCTGGAGGAGGCCAGCACCAGGCGGGATAGGCTGGGCCTGCCATGGAAATGTCACCCAGCCAGAAAAGGCCGAGGCAACAGGAGCCTATCCACACTGGGAACCCCAGGCATGTATGAGGAACCTCTGCGACAGAGGCCAGTTTGAGCCCTGTCCCTCCAAAGCTGCGTGCTTCCAGGACAGCCAGGCTCTGACCTCCTCCAGCCTCCACCTCCCAGGCAGAGCCACCCGTTTGGCCTGATCCACTTCCCCATCCCGGCCCAGCTGACGTGCACGGGCAGCTGGCATGATCCTGAGATCAGTGCCAGCCTCTGTTTTTCTCCCCCGAACCCTGTGTGAGCTCCCTGCTGGCTGAGCCCCTGCACCCCCGCACCGTTCCACGCCATCCAGACAGCAGGGCAGGGCAAAGGGAACTGGGGTGTTCAGCTTCCCTGCCTGCCCCAACCTGCAAACCCGAGCCACACAAGGAACATGTTTTGCTCCCAAACGGGCCCCTACTGCTTGTGGAAAAAGTGCTCACCACAGCTGGTCCCCAGCCTCTGTTCAGGAGGCCCCACTGCCCACCAATCCCACAGTTTCGGCCCATGCAGCATCTTTGTGGCTGACATTCAAACTGAAGCACTGAAGCCTGCCTCCTGGAGACGACAGGACAAGCTGGGCCACATCAGCAAGGTCGCCAGGAGAGCGGCAGCTGACAAAGGTCGGAGACCGCACGCTCTCCTGCAGGGCCAGGGGCCAGGCCTTCGTGCCCATCATGTCATCGGGGCCAGCAGTCCCAGGCAGTGCGCTGGTGAGCTTGCTCAAAGCCACGTGGGCCAACACTTACGTGGGAAGCCTCGCTACCCACCCACCCCTCCAGTGCCCTTGTCAACCAAGCTCCAAACTCAGTACCCAGGACCCAACACCATGGCAGAGCCTCCCAGGGAGCCTCGTCCACCATAGCAACCCCACTGTGGGGTTAGGAATTTGAGACAACTTTGGAAGGGAAGGAGGCTGAGGGAGAGAACCAGGGATAGTGGGCACTGGAGGGGCTGCTACTTCAGTGGCACCTCCCTATGGGATTCTCGTGCCTGCTGTGTCCTGAGGGGCTGGACAGGGAGGCAGAGGGGAGAGGAGCTAGCTGGCCCTCCCAGCCGTGTTCCCCACTCTCCCAGTGGCCTCGGCTCCCGAGGGCCAGCTCACCTGTCGGAGGAAGGTGATTGGCTGCTGGCCCATGGCCTGGGCGTCCCCGATGTTGGCACGGATGACCTCAGTGAACGGTTTTTTGATACCCTGAGCAGAGAGAAGGCAACAGCTGGTTACTGCAGAGACTCTCAGGCCCTGGACTCCAGAGGCCAAGCAAGGATCCCACAGGATATTAACAGGCAGCCCTATTTTGAGCCTCACCAGGTGCCAGGCATAGTGCCAAGCCCTTGACATGCCTGGTCTCACTTAACCATCGCAACCACCTCCCTGTGAGGAAGAATTAGTATTAACCCCATTTTACAGATGAGGAAATTGAGGTTTCAAAGGGTACAGAAACTTGCCCAAGGTCACATAAACACTAAATACAAGCACTGGGGCTTGAAGCCAGACCCTATGCTCTGCTGTCTCCCCCTTTCTGAGGAGGCTGGAAGAACTCTCCTGTTCTGCCAGAGCACCCGCGGGAGGCAGCTGCAGGCCCACAGCCCAGGGTGGCCTCAGAGTGATGTCTAAATGAGGGTCCTGGGGTGAATGTGGTGACAGAGGGAGGCCCAGGTCAGCAGGAGAGGATCCCATTGCCCCCCGCTCCTGCCCCCAGGTGCAGCTCCACCTGGACAACCTGAGTAAATGGCCAGGGGACTGTGGACACTCCCTCCCAGAAGACACCCATCACAGGGACCTCTCAGGGTCAGTCCCTTGCAACCTTGGCTTTGCAGAATGACGAATGTGGGCTGATTTTCCCATTAAAAAAAGCATTAGGGAAGAAAAGATGGGCTGAAGAGCAAAACCCAGGCCATGGCCTAAGCACAGAAAAGAGATCTCAGAGAGCAGAGGAATCAGAGACCCCAGTGACAATACCACTGGGGAGGTGACAAGGACACCAGGTTTGGATGAGGGGCTGCGGGCATCTGGAAACATGAGGATTCCACCCAGCTCCCTGTAAATCCAGCCTCAGCCACTGAAAAGTTAGAATCAACAACAGGTTCAAGGACCTCCCAGGGCAGCTGCAAAGATGGTAAGAGACAGAATGCAAATCTCGTGGCAGAGCTCAGACATCATCATCTTGCAAAGCTGGCCCAGGAGCAAGCTTGCAAGGGTCTCAGTGGAGGAAGAAGTGGCAAAGCAGTGGCAGTGCCAAGGGGTGACCCAGCTGGAAGGCCGGGCCACCTTCCCATCCGTGGCTGCCCTTTCCCTGGAGGCACCCTCGATACAAACAATAAAGACAGAATTCTATCATTTCCACACTAGCTTTTTTCTCCATTTCTCCCAATGTTTGAGTAAAGGCAACTTTAGAAAACGTTCCCTTTTTTAATCAGTAAAATACACCTTAAGTAAAAACCAGTGGGGTTAAGGGATGAAAGCAGCTGCAATCAAGTGTTTCTGACCTTCCTTTCCACCCCAAACCCCTCCCCCATAGAAATGCTCCAGCTGCTTCTGGAGGAGGCATGGCAAGCTGAGGGGGGCGCCCCAGAAACGGCCCTGGACCTTCACAAACAGGGCTTGATAAGGCTTCAAAAGCCATGTTTCTGGGGGGAAAAGAGGCCTTTCAATTCCTTCATGCCCTTCTGCCGAGTTCTTCAGGGCTGGCCAGTAGGGAAAGATGTCTCAGGGGGCATGGAGGAGCCAAGGCGTCCCGAACGCCGAGGCACGGGGTGGCGCTGCCCACTGCTCCGGGACTAGGCCATGGGTTAGAGGAGGCACCACGGAGACAGGCCGTGTGGCGGGTGGCCTCAGGGCTCATCTCACAGGCGGGAGCCAAGAAGGCCAGGCACCAAGGAGCGACCCAGGCCACCGTGCAAAGGGGCGGGCCTGACACGCCCCTCGGTACTGGCCTGGGCTCCTGGCACGGACCTTCCGTCGGCCCGGCTGAATTGCTGCGGCCCCCAGGCCTGGCCAGCTGAAGGCAGGTGATTTCCAGGGCAGAGCACAGTCCATTCTCCAGCGAGAGTGAATCTCACATTCGAGGGCGGGAACCAGCGCAGCTTGGGAGCGCCGCTGGCGCAGCACGGGCACAGAATAATGCCTGGAACAGGGCCCTGGGCCGCCGCGCTGCTCAGCCAATTCAGGGCCCGCCGAGGAGGGCCTGGCAACACCGAACACCTCCTTCCTCGGGTCTGGGTGCTGTGATGGATGAGCCAGGGGTGGGAAACTGGCTCTCTTGAATGACAGGGGACCAGCCTACCCAGCCAAGGGCTGCCATACAGACTGTTCTGGGCAGACTCCTGCCCACACTGACCCATGGGTGGCCTGGCCTCATCCTAGCCCCCAGGGGCCTGCCAGGTCAGTACGTAGCATCCTCGTTGCCCTCACAGCATCCTGGAGCCCACCTGTATCATCCACCTGCACACACACTGCCCAGAGCTGCCTCCCTGTGGGGCACTCAGACAAGTTCCTACCCAGCTCCCTTCCCACCAGTTTGGCTCAAGTAGGGACTGGGGAGCAGGCTGCAAGCTCTGGGGATGGCGGCTCTCAGAGAGCCAGTGGGGAAGAGGGAAAAGGAGGATCACTGTCCTCCTCACAGGCCCAGAGTCACCATGAGGGTAAGGGGGCGACGGATGAGTCCTACAAGTTTCTTTCTTTTAAAGTAGAATCTAAACTCTAAAGAAAATGACCAATCAGATTTCCCCACCAGGGTTTCCAGTCGGGGCTCTCTGCTTGCTGTAGGCAGACACTACAGCACCTCTGTGGCTGTGTCACACACTGATGTTGACAACAGCGATTAGCTCTTCTCTCCAGCAGGGAATGTTTTGCCCCAACAGCGAGTACTTTACAAATAGAAGCAAAGAGTCTTCTTGTGCCAACTTCCTTCCCTCCCCCCCCCCAATAAAGCAAGGGAAAAAGGAAGTAGGTAGAACTGACATCTTGTCTTTCTTCTAAGGGCTGGAATAAAAAATTTAATAGCCACACTGAAGAAGGAAGAAAAAAACATGTAAAGTTAATTTCAATAATTTTAAAACTCAAATATCAAAAACAATTTCAGAAGTGACATCTTTTCAAACTCCTGCCGATCGCAGCTTTTTAAAAATTTTTTATCATATATATTGATTGGTTGGTTGATTGATTTCAGAGAGAGGAAGGGAGAGGGAGAGAGAGAGAAACATCAATGATGAGAGTCATTGATCGGCTGCCTCCTGCACGGCCCCTGCTGGGGATCCAGCCCGCAACTGGGGCATGTGCCCTAACAGGGAATCAAACTGTGACCTCCTGGTTCATAGGTTGACGCTCAACCACTGAGCCACGCCAGCCAGGTGCAGCTTATGTTTAAATGCTGTTCCCAGTGAACAGGGGGATCTGAAAAGCTGATCAGCTCTTCCCTCAGTGCTGCTGTCAGAGAGAAAGGAGAAACAGGGCCTCCAGAGCAAGCAGAGACCCCAGCTGGAGGAGAATGGTCCCTTTCACACCCACTCAGCGGCCCTCCACTCCAGCTTTCCTGAGCATTCTCCACACCCATCACAGAAGTGAGAAGGACTGGCCTCACCCAGCAAGCTGCCCCAAAGCCAAACATCAGAGCCACGTGTCCAGCCAGACGGCTCTACTGTTTGCAGAGTACCTGGTGAGTCTGAAGCATATACAGGCCTTGGTATCACCAGGGGCCATCTCGAGTTCCCCAGACCAGCATATGAGGTTCACCCCAAGTTACCCTACTCACTACAAATCTTCCCCCATCCCGTCTAGGACCAAATTGAACCCCTTATAACAGAAGTCCACTCTTGATCATTGCAGTTCAAAACAGAGGTAAAGAAACCAAAGCTGGGCCAAGCCAAACCAAAAAAAAAAAAAAAGTCGTGAAATCCAGGGCTCTCTCAGAAAGGGACTGTTGAAGCTAGCACAGTGGAGAGACTGTCTCCGGAATGAGAGGTTCGGGAAGGCTGTGCTGGGAAGGGCAGTGCTAGCTTGGCCGGGGCTCGCTCTCCAGCACCAACAGCCAGGCAACTGGAACCCGGCAAAGAAAAACAGCGAATGGGAAGGGATGAGCTGTGTTTCTGGTTCAAGTGACCAAGAAATGTGTTCACCTGCAATCATCGAGCCATACCCCACTGGAAATCCTTCCTGGTCCCCACTTTAACACCCAAACTTTGCACCTTAAACACTGAGCTCAGCATACAAAGGTCAAGTCCATCTTTCCCATGTCATCTCGTCTCTCTCTGACCAACAGCGCTCTCCAGGCAGCAACAAATCCCCTTCCCCAAATGCCCAGAATGTCCAGATCTCCTGTCTTTGCTCACAGCCCTGCTCTCACGTTTTCTCTGCCTGCTAAAAAAATCCCACTGATTCTTAAAGGACTGGGGGAGGGGAGGCTCAGGCCCAGAGAACAAGAGCAGCCAGCTCCCTGGAGGCAAAGGCAGTGTCCCTTCCAGTCCTAATCGTCCTCACACAAGTTGCTATTTAGCAAAATGCAGAGATAACCCCTGACCCCTGGCCAGCTCTGGAGCCAGAGAAATCAGCTGAAAAGTGATAAACCTGGAGCAATTTAACCTCAGCTTTGTTGTGACTGGGAGATTGCTCCAGCCTTCCAAATATCAACAAAGAGGCAGAGCAGCAAAACCCTGTGCGCCCCGCCCCCACCCACCTCCGGGGCAGGAAGGGAGAGACACCAAGGCAGCCTTCCTTGCCAAGCTTTAAACTTAGCCCTGCAAGGAGCCAGAGGGAGACACTGGACCCTGACTTGTCCAGCTCACTGCTTTCAGTCAGCAGAACTGGGTGTCCCAACAAGGTGTCAGCAGGCCACAAGCTCATCAAATCCCCAAAGTCCCCAAAGGAATGGGTCCCACGGCGGCTCCCTGCCAGGCATTCTGGGACACTAAGTGACCAACTCACAGAGAGATCCAGTTCTGGTGCCTCTGAAAGCAAGATTCAGGAACCTCCCCCACCCCTGTTCTGGGTCAGAACTATCTTGAGCAACATTGTTCAGCTAACTATTTTACACTCTTTCATCAGTTCCTACAAATCTTAGGAGTGTTTACCTTTTGGCATTCCCCTCTTGACTCCCAGTGAGAAGTCCTACAGGGGCACCTCTTACACCCATGGCAGCCACCTTGCTTGTTCAGAGGCAGAAATCACTCCTGGGCATGTGGTCACTTTACATGCAGCTATGACCTCAAGCCAAGATCCCAGCTAGCTGGCCACCAAGACGAAGAAAGTCTCTACCAAGGCCCAAAAGGCCCAAGTGTCTGACTTCCCGACAGCTCCCTGAGGGGTGGCTGTCAATCAGGGTTCCAGAGAAGGCCAAAGGAAGGAACTAGGCAGGGCTAGTTTCCTCCTGGGGCCCCTACTCTGGTCAGGGACTCATTACTGGCAAAATGATCCAAAGGTCTCAGACATGGAGAGAAAAAGTTTGGGATACACCACCCCTCCCCTCCTCCCTAGTGATCGCCTTCCCCCCACTACCACTCGGCACCCTATCCCTTGGCCCCTCCATTCTACTTTCTTCAAAGGATTTATTCACGCTCTCAAATTCTCCTGATCTCTCCACTGCTCCTTGCTGAACCTCCACCCCCACCCGCCTAAGGATCTGGGTTCCCGGCGGGGAAGGCAGCAACGGGACTTGCAGTGCCGGGCACTGCAGGCCGCTCAACAAGTGAACCGCAACCGAGTGCGGGGCACCGGCGGGTGAAGGGTGGGAGGAGGGCACCGTCTTGATCGAGTGAAGCCTGGCCCAGCGCGGGAGCTGCCACGGGGTGGGAGGCGGTCGGCGCGCGGACCCCAGCGGAGGACAGCTGCTGCTCTGCCGCGCCCCTCGGTGTCCCCGCCGCCCCGCCGCCCCGCCGCCCGCGCTCACCCGCTGCAGCTCCAGCTCGATCTCGCCGGCCTTGAGCACGATGGGTCCCCGCACCGCATACTCCACCGCCTTCACCTGCGGGTTCATGGACTCGAGCGTCAGGATGCGCTCGCGCCGGCCGGGCTCTGGCCGCACTTTGAGCACAGCCGGGGCCTCGGCGGCCGCGCTGCTCTGACGACGGCCCCAGGGGCCCGGGGTCCGGGGACAGCAGCCCCGCCGGACCAGCGCCGCCGCTCGCTGCATCGCGCACCCGCGCAGAGAAACCTTGGCACAAAAAAAGAGAAAAGCCCGTCGCGCACAGCCCAAGGCAGGCACCCACGCGCCTGCCCCCAAGCCCAGGCGGAGGTGCCTTAGCGATCGGTGACAGCCTGGCTGCGGGGCTGTGTGCCCCATCCCCGGCGATCGGACCCTCCATCGCACCGCGGCGGAGCCAAAGCGCCGCGCAATCGGGTATGGCAAAGGCTGTGCCGGTGCATGCATGCAACGTGCCTGTGGCCGCCTGCCGCCCCCGGGCCGGCTCGCGCGCTCCGGGAGCCGCTCTCCGCCTCCGGCGCCCGCACCGCGTCCCAGCGCCAGGCGCCCGCGCCGCCGGGTCCCTGGCTCTCGCACACCCACAGCCCGCGAGCCCGCCCCGCGCTGCGCGCTGGCCCCTGGGCTTTGTAGTTGCCCCGCCTGTTCCCGGGGCAGGTGCGGAGGCCGGGTGAACTCCAAGTCCCATAGTGCCGCGCGCTGGCCTGACGGGGCTGGGCCCGGGGCTGAGCCCGCGGGAGCTGGGGTCTGGCTTGGCCCGGCGGGGCCTGGTGGGGTCCGGGCAGGGGCTGTCCTCTCGAACTCCTGCGACTGTAAAACCGTTTGCAGCTTCTCCCTGGAGGCGCGTCCCGCCCCCCACCTGCAAGGACGCCTGCTGGGGGATGGTGCGGCACTGACCGGAGTTTCATCATCCCGGTGGCGGCCGCCACTCTGCAGGCGCCGGTAGGAAGTGGGGATTAGGAGCTTGGGACTTGACTGCCACTCTTACCCCTCCTGAATTTGGGGTTCCTTGTTGGCAAAACGGAGATCTGCCCACAGCCTCTAAGGGTGGTTGTGAGCCTGGGAGAACCGGCACCTCGCAGAGCACGTGGTCAGGCTTTCCCTAATTCAGTCCTCGGAAGCTTTCCCCCACCTCCATCACCGCTTTATTTCCTTCCAGGCATCTGAAATTATCTTGTTCAGATACTTTGTACTGGTTTATGGCCCACCTCCATGGGAGCTCCAGAATGGCAGGGGCAGCGCATTTCTTGTTCCTGGCAGTCACGGCACCTCTTAAGGGTTTCCAGGACACAGTAGCCACTCAGTAAATGTTTGCTGAAGAATGAATGCTTAGCACAGGGTGGCTATTGTTTTGGTAAAGGTCTCTATTGCGAAAGGCTTCCTGGCTCACCCAGAGGGATTGCAGAGCAAGAGAAGGAGTGGAAGACACCAGGTCTGAGGAATCCGAATCCACAGAGAGGATGTGGGAGAACTCGCTTACCTGTCTGAGCCTCGGCTTCACTATCGGAAAGGTAGATTGCATAAATGACCTTTAAGGCCCCTTCCCTTCTTGGAAATTCTGTGTCTACACCAGCTCCTTCCCAGCCTCTTTCTCAATGGCCAGATATTCAGCCTGGGGTGATTTTCCCCCAGGGAGTTTAGCTTTTCTAAGGACTCCACTGCATTCAATGTCATGTTCTCACCCTGCTCTGCCTAATTAGGGAGATGCACCTCCAGACACTCCCCTCCACCTCCACCTCCAAAACACACTCAACCTTGACCTGCATATGACCAAAGCGTAGTCTCTCACTGTTCACCCAAGGGTCAGTGCACTTCCTGCTGCTCTGCCCCATCAGAAGGGACAATGGAGCTGGGAGGCAGGGTGGGCTTAGACAGGTGAGTACATATTCATTTGCAAAACTGGGAAAAACAATGCACAGCACACAGTCCATCTACAGGGGCTCCCACGTCATCACTGTAGAAAACCAGTTCATGTCCCAATAATGTCCTTTGGCCACCTGTCATGGTTGCGTGAGAAGAAAGCTCCCTTGCTTTCTTGTGAGCCACACCTTCCAATCTGCAAAGCACTTTCTTGCCTCTCACTGCATTTGAACCTGACAGACATCAATGAAGAGGAAAAGGCAGGCATTATCCCCATTTTATAGGTGAGGCTCAAAGAAGTTAAGTGACTTGTTCCAGTGGCATAGTTAAAAGTAGAGCAGGGACCATGATTCCCAGGGCTACAGCCCATTGCACAGGGACCAGGCTTGTGTAGCTACCTGGGTTTGGAAATTTGAGTTGCCCATTGTAATACGCTGAGCCCAGTAGCTATGGGGATGGATGGTGGTAATAGTGTGAACTTTGTCCCTTTTTTGCCCTCTAGAACAGGTAGGGGTGGGGCAGGAGTAGGCTCCTAAATATTAAAGATGACACCTGATCAAAATGATCATGAATGCCCTCCCTGTGAACTGAATGGGAGCTCCAAATACATAGCAAGCTCCTGACACTGCACACGGAGGTCCTGTTTGCAAGACATGGCACCAGTCTGTGCTTCTTAACAAATCTTTACTGGGCACCTGCCATGTACGAGGTACTGGGCTAAGCTCTGGGACTTCAGTGAGTCACGCAGATGGTCTCTGCCTGCACAGAGCATAGTTTCTTAAGGTCAACAGATATCAGTTAGATAATCGCACAGGTAAATATCCAATTACTGTTATAACTGCTGAGGAGAGAAGAACCAAGTTTTATGGCAGCTTAGAACCCGGAGGTCTGAGCAAAGGTTTCCCTTAGGGAGTGGCGCACGAGCGACCCCGAGGCCTGGCAGGATGATGTGGGATAGCAGTACAGTCAGGGGACATGTGCCCTCACCAGTCAAGGGAGAACTTGCCTTCATCCAAGGTGGTGTAGTCAGCAGCTGTCCTCCTGGTCGTGCCATCAGAGTCTGCCTCACCTGCACAGAACCACCTTATCTGAGGTGACCATCCTGCCCAAACTGGAGAAATCTGCTCAGTGACTAAGCAAGACTCAGGACACAATAGTGCAATATTTGCCCCTGGGCTTCCCAGAAGGCTGGCCAGGCTCTGGCAGGCCTGCATCACAGTTTTTCCTTCCCTGCCCGATCCTGTTTCCTCCCACCTCCTCCTACAGGACTGGTTCCCTAACATCCATTTTGCAGCTCATGCTCCATCTCTGTCTCTGTAGTGAGGTGGACAGCGTCCCAGGTCAGGAACCACTGAAGGCCTAGAGGTCTGAGGAGCCCCAAGAAGACTGTAGGGTGACTGTGGGGCAAACAGAGATAAAGGGGCAACACTGGGAGGCAGGGGTCAGAGGTGAGCAGTGTTAGGACAGGCAGGCCAGGTCCTAAAGGTAAGAATTTTGTCATCATAAGAAAAATTAGAAGCCTCTGGAAGGTTTAAAGTAGGGGAGCGACATGATCATATTTATGTTTAAAATTCTGCTGTGTGGAGGATAGTTTGGAGGGGGCGATGGAGGGTGCAGGACAATGAACTGTGGCACCAACAAGGTCCAGTGTAGGCCTGGACTGGGGTGTGGGCTCTTGTTAGGACTCAGATAGGATTAGAAGGGCTGGTTATAAATAACAAGAGATGCTCCTATTACTTAGGAAATTCCAAGGGTTTTAGGAGCTGTGTCAGGAGCTGGGGACAAAGATCAGACAGGTTTTTTTGATTATACCTCAACAGCACATAGTTGAATCTTGTTTTAAAAGCTGTGCTGTGGTACAGAGAAGATTGGCGTGGCCCCTGCGCAAGGATGACATGTAAATTTGTGAAGCATTCCATATTAAAAAAACAAAACACAAAAATTGTTCTGCCATCTGTGTCTTTTGAGTGGGGAATTTAATCCATTTGCATTTAAAGTAATTACTGATGAAAGGACAAGTGCCATTTTATTACTTGTTTTCTCTATGTCTTGGAGATTTTTTTTTGGTCCCTCATTTCCTCCATTTTTGCCCTCCTTTGTGTTCAGTTAATTTTTTATAATGACAGTTTGAGTCCCTTCTTAGTAATTTTTGCATGTGTTCTATAGATTTTTTTTTTTTTTTGCCCTTTTTGTCCAGGTTCATTAAGATATAACTGACATATAGGCCCTGGCCAGGTGGCTCAGTTGGTTGGGGTGTCATCCCATACACCAAAAGAAGGTGGGTTCGATTCCCTCTAGGGCACATACCTAGGTTTCGGGCTCAATCCCTGGTCAGAGTACATACGGGAGGCAGCCAATCGATATTTCTCTCTCCCCTACCCTTCCTCTCTAAAATTAATGAAAACATATCCTGGGGTGAGGATTTAAAAAAATAAGATTACCACAATATAGTTAACACATCCATCACCTCATGTAATTATCCTTTTCGTGTGTCTTAGCGACTTTCAACTATACTGTACGGTATTGTTAACTACAGTCACCATGCTGTATATTATGTAGATATTTTCTCTGTGGTTTCCATGGGGATTACATATAACAGCCTAAAGTTATAGCAATCTGTTTTCTTTTTTTTAAAGTTTCTTTTTTTTAAAAAAAAGATTTTTTTATTGATTTTTAGAGAGAGAGGAAGGGAGAGGGAGAGAAAGAGAGAAACATTGATGTGAGGCCAAAACATTGTCTGCCTCCTGCATGCCCCCTACCAGGGATCAAGCCTGCAACCTAGGCATGTGCCCTGACCGGGAATCAAACTGGCAACCTTTTAGTGCACAGTCAACCAACTGAACCACACCGGCCAGGGCTTTTCTTTCTTTACTTTAAAATGTAAAACCTATTTCTCATATGGAAATATCTGTAGTATGTATTCACTCTTGTTTTCTTTCTCGTTTAGTTTCATTTCTGAAATGGCTTTATTCCTAATTTTTTTCTGGAGTTTCATCATTTAATTGCCATGTTTTTCTAGTTCTAATTTATGTTAACCTTGGATATCTTTCATCTTTTGAAATTCTTTTAGCTAGTTTTGAAATACCAGTTTATACTGTTCATCAGTTTTGTGGAATGGAACTTGATTAGCTTTGAGTCCACTGTACTCACCGATATTGGAGCAGACAAAATGCCTGGCACTTCAACTGCTTTGTTCCAATCAGCCCACTCTAGCTTCCCAGGTTTTTTTGTTTTTGTTTTGTTGTTGTTGTTTTTTAATTGATTTTTAGAGAGACAGAAGAAGGGAGAGAGAGATAGTGAAACATCAATTTATTGTTCCACTTATTTATGCATTCAATAGTCACTCCTTGTATGTGCGCTAGCCAGGGATCGAACCCGCAACCTTGGTGTATCAAGACCAACGTTGGTGTTGTTGTTTTTAACAATTTTAATTTATTGATTGATTTAGAGAGAGAGAGGGTGAGAGAGAGTAATAGTGATTTGTTGTTCCACTTATTTACACACTCACTAGTTGGTTCTTGTATGTGCCCTGACCAGGGATTGAACCTGCAACCCTGATGTATCTGGGTGATGCTCTAACCAACGAGGCTACCCGGCCAGGGCTGGCTTCCCGTTTTGCTGGCTCATCAGATGGCCCTGATTCTGCCCTCGGTTTTCTCCTGCACAAATATGGATGTCATAAGACCTTATGGTGTTCGTGGTGCTTGTTTTCACTCTCGTATTTTGGAGTTCTGGGGACAGCTTATCATTTGGCCTTGTTGTAGATGTTCCACAGTTTTTGGTTTTACCATCTAGTTGCTCTGTCTGGGTTGGTTTGTTTGTTTGGTTTGGTTTTATGGGGAGAGGATTCAGGGAGATTAAAGAATTATGCCACAGCTATGTCGTTCCAGACTGTTAGGGAAGGAAAAAAGAGCCAGGAGAGCTCAGGAAAAATATAATAATTATTATGTTTGTTTCCATGGCCAGGCCAGTCCCATGTGCCATTCACCTGAACCACCGTTCGGTAGGGATAGAAGGTGGTTCTCAGGAAGCAAGAGATCCCACTTTTTAATTCTATACCAGAGAAGCAGAAACACAGCAGATGTCCACTCAGTGTTTCATACAATATTTCATTTGAGGAGTCCCACTACTTCCTAAAAAAAGAATGCTGCCCCTCATCTAAGGTAATGTAATTACCTGACTTGTCATTTAACCCTAACTATTTTAAAGTTCATTTTTAATTATGTGAATAATTTACAAATATGTTCCTTTGCAAAAGATTAACACATAGATCAGGCTAAAGTCCTCCCTGGCCACCCAGGTCTTCTGGCGGTTTTCTGAAGCTTGGCTGACTTTGCCCCCATCTCCCACAAACTTCTGGCTCCTGACCCTCTTCTCTGCTGAGAGAGCACCTCACATCACTTTCACATTAACCAGAGTTAAACATCATTATGAGTGTGGATCCACCAAAGCCATTGGGGGGTCGACTGTGCTGCCATTGCCCTCTATCGAGGTACCGAAGTGTAAAACCCGAGAGCTGTTGAGAACCTGAGGAATGTGGCCCTGTCTTGTTTCTTTGCGGTGGCAAGGCGTTGGGTCATAGCTGCAGCTCTCATCCACAATCTCACTGCTCCATCACAGTGGTGGTAACTAAGGGCCTTTTTGGCTCAGTGTTCACAAGGTTTATTGAGAGTGTTTTGATTAGGATGCATTATGTTTCAAGTTGCAGAAAACCCTACTCAGGTTGGCTTTTAAAAAGGATATATTGGCTCATGGCACCAAACAGTGTGGAGGTACTTGGTACTTGGGGATTCTGGGTCCCAGGCTCAGATGAGGCCATGGTAGGACACCTCGGCCCACTCCAGGGGCCCTGGTTATGTTGTATGCATAAGCCCAACACTACGCTCTTGGCAATGCCGGAGTCATGTGCTGGGGGTCTCTGTCTTTGTTCTGCTGTCTCTGTTGGCTCTCCTTGGTGGTCTCCCTTCACCAAAACCAGGAGAGAACAGGGCACCTCTTTGTCCCAGAAGCCCCAGGAAAAGTCCCATCTTGACTCACTGGTTCTGACCGGGTCACAGGCCCAGCCCTGGGCCAATCACTGAGGCCAGGGGAATGTTGATGTGCTGATGGCCTCATGCCTGGTCAAGGCGTTACCGGAAAGGGGACCCTGGCCCTTGGTGGGTCTGCCTAGGACCAGCCAGTAGTGTGTAGGTTCTTGACTTCACGCAGGAAAAATTTCATAGCACGAGTCAAGATGACGATGAGGGAACATTTATTAAAGCTGGGGACAGTAACACAGGAAGGGAGCCTAGGAGAAGAAGCTACAGGAAAGCCTAGGCTGGGCTGCGTTGGCTTACTGGGAAGTCAGAGAAAAGGGGACCTTGGAGACATGTTCAGGGGGTTAGCCTGGGATGAGCTGCCACTGACTGTTGCTCCCCTGGTTGCAAGTCTCTTGGGGTCCCTTAGAGTTTAGGAGATGCACTCCTGTGGGGCAAGAAGAGTGGGGAAGGGAAGGTGCAGGCATACTCCCCACAGGAAGAGCTTGTGCTGGGTCCTTTATCTTGAGGCTTTTATCTCTCTCTTGCTGGTAGGAATCTTAGGGGTGGTCTCAGGGGAGGGTTTCAGCAGAATATTCATCAGTTTTCCAGGTGTGCCCTTTCAGGGTCATGGTCTCTACTGATTGTCAGTGCCAGGGCAGGGGGTCATTGGTCATTGCATCTCATCCTGGTGCCACCTACCTGGTTTTGCTGCTTTTCTGGGCCTGGAGCTAAAATACAACTGAGGCCTAGATGTTATCTCCAGGGAGCTGACCTTCTGTATTTGCTGTAAATTGCTTGGCCAGTTTGTTCAGCTCTCTGTCTCAGTTCCCCCATTCTACTTGCCAAGGAATTTTCCTAGCTTTTCACTACCCTGCCTCATTTGGGCCTCAGCTTCATCATTTGAATGGTGGGGGATGATAGCACCCCCCCATAATATTATTGTGACATAAAATCAATTAAATATGCACAGAATATAGCGACTGGTGTAGGACAAGATCTTGATAAGTCTCTGTCAATATTGAAAGGTGTAGATCCTGAGGAGAGTCTAGGGGAAATGCTCCCACAGTGAGAGTCTTGAATAAAGGGCTCCTTTGCCTAAGGCTGTGAATCAGCTCCTCAGCTCAGCCATTGGCCTGTGGAATGAAAGGGGTTTGCAGGCTGGGTTGTGGTTCACACTGAGGATCTCTGGGGTGATGTCATCACTGCTCAATGGCACGAAGGACCACTCATTCATTGTGACATTTGACTCATAAACATTGTCCTAGAACTTTAGTCTCTGATTCAGAATTCCACTGCCAGCCTCTGATGCCACACACTGATTTATTTATGAACCATTTATATTGCTCCTCTCCACAGCCACGCCACGCGTGACCCAGGTGCAAGAGAGTGGAGATTGGGGACCCTGACTGAACTTTTTTTATAATGAAGTATGGACTGTCCTTTTGCATAGCGCTGTCTTCACAGATCCAGGGTCTCAAATATGGTAATTAACAGACGCCTGAAGAACAAAAGAGGCCTGTGTTCCAGGCCTTCTTTTCAAACCCCTGAATGTTGAATTCTCAGTGCCCCATCTCAGCCTGGCATCCGACTGCCCTCAGCAGCCTCCTCTCACCCCTTTCTTAGTAACAATCGCAGAGCCTAGCAGCATTTTATTCTACACAGACAGGGTTATATAAATCTTTCCATTTTAAAGTAATTTCTTTCACCCTTTTTTTCTTTTGTGTGCCCTTGGGAGTCCGTTTGGATTCCCAATGAGCCCTATCCTTGGCTGGCTTTATTCTCTGTTTTAAGAAAAACCTATCGAGCCTGGCTGCATAGCTCAGTTGGTTGGAGCATTGTCCTGATACACCAAGGTGGTGGGTTCCTTCCCCAGTCAGGGCACACACAAGAATCAACCAATGAATGCACAACTAAGTGGAACAGCAAATCAATGTTTCTCTCTCTCTGTCTCCCTTCCTCTCTCTCTAAAATCAACAAATAAAAATTTAAAAAAGAAAAGAAAAACCTGTTGATTGCAGTGACTTTCATCCAGGCATTCACACATTTACTGTGGTCCTACTCTGTGGCAGCTGCCCTGCCACATGCTGATGTGATCCGACAGCTACTCCCTGTCCTTTTAAGCTAGTGTTTTGTCCAAAAATGTCTCCTTTTGACACCACCCCTTTTCTTTTTTCTTTCTTTCTTTTAAAGAAAGGCATTGGCTTAACTAAAAGGCCTTGTTCCTGCCCTGGTCAGTGTGGCTCAGTTGGTTGAGCATCGTTGCCCCATGCACCAAAAAGTCAGTGGTTCAATTCCTGGTCAGGGCACGATTCCGGGTTTTGGGCTCAATCCCCTGTAGGGGGCATGCAGGAGGGAGCCGATTGCTGTTTCTCTCCCCCCTCTCTTCCTCTCTAAAATTAATAAAAACATATTTTTTAATAAAAAGACCTAGTTCCTGTATGGTGACCCCTGTTCTGGAGGGTTAATGCCCTGGGACTGAGGCCATCAGATCCCCCCCAGAACACACCAGGCTGTGTTATACTTCCTTGATTTCCAACGTGTTTCCAAGGGCTCTCTCCTCCCTCTCCCTCTCCTCTCCGGGCTTCTGTCTTCTTGTTTGTTTGAACTTTGGCCAATATCATGACCTCAGGGAAACTTTCCTGGATCCCTCTGACTCGGTGGTTTCTCCCCCAGGCTGAGTCAGAGGGGAGACTCAGCCCGCTGTTCTTGAAGAAAGCACTGTATCCCTCACTAGGGCAGAAGCCAGGCAGGGCCCATGTCTGACTGGACTTACGAGCCCCAGTGTCCAACAGATAAGCGTCAAAGGAGGGAGTGAACACATGTTTACTGAGCACCTACTATATACCAGTCACTGTCCTAGGTTCTAGGGACACCAAAACCTTGTCTCTTTGAAGATTATCTTCTAGTACAACGATTTTCAACCTTTTTCATCTCATGGCACATAAACTAATTACTAAAATTCTACAGCACACCAAAAAATATGTTTTTTGCCCATCTGGGGGGAAAAAAAAAAAAAAGGTGTAATTTTGATTCATTCATACTGAAAAGCTATTGTTGTGTTGGTTGTTGTCATTATTTTATTTGACAATGATGGGAAAAGGCGTCAGTGCCCCTGACTAAATAGTCAGGTGTTGCATGTGTTAAAAATCCTTGCGGCCCCCAGTTGAAAATCGCAGCTCTAGTGGACAGATACACACTAGGTTAATAATCACACACGTTACTATGTAATCTTGAACCCATCTAGGCTTTGAAGACAAAGACATGATGTTAGGAGGCTGTGGTGGGAGGACCCAGAGGTTGGATAAGCAGGACTTTTACCTGGGTGGTGTTAGTACGTGCAGACCCAGAGGTAAGCCCTGAGACTGAAATCTACCTTCGTAAGCACAGGGCAGGGAAAGAGTGCAGAAACACGCTGGCTACTCCAGCCTGATAATTAATAGAGTTTATTAAGGGAAACTTACATCCGAGGCATGTCTTGGGCAAGTGCAAGATGAAATGGATCTCCACGCCACTTGGCAGGGGCCAAAGAAGTCTATGGGGTAAAGGGTGGGGGGGAATAGTCACGGGGCCTAGTATGTGAATGCCACCAGGTATAGGAAATTACTTCACATGCTTGACCCAGTCAGGACACAACCTGTTCCAGGAGCCATAGCAGGAGGCAAGGGAGGGGCATCATTCATGTCAGAATGAATGTCAGTTAAGATCAGATGGTCCCTGAGGGGGTTTCAGGAAGCAGTCTCTGCCCCAGCCCAGGTCCAGCTCATGGACACACAGTGGTTGTGTCACAGGATAGTCTCTCCTCCACTGGTGGGCCTGGGAGGTCACAGCTGGAAGTGCTTTCAGACAGGAATCACTGGACAGGTGAGTGAGTGGACGGGAAAGTGAGCATCTACTGACTTACTTGGCTTGTCCTGTGTCCCTTTAGGTGTCAGTTCCGTGGTCATTTTTGTTGGGGAGCCAAGCCTTCTTCATTCTCCTCCTGAACTATGCCTCTTTCTGGCAATGGGCACTTAACCTAACCAAATTGGATATGTCACCACCCAGGCCTCCTCCCATGTGTCAGTTTAGGGACTTGACCCACATCAAGTCTGGGGGTCTTGAAGAAAGACTCCCAGAACTATGAAGAAAGACATGTATTTCTTTCAGCACTTGGGAGTTTGTGCTCAAAAGAGAAGGGAAGAGATGGATGGAGACAAATAGATGCCTCATGATTTTCTTCCAGCACCTGGATCCAGCCATGCCTGAAACTCATGCAGATATAGTTCTGTCTGAATTCACATACCATATATGGCTCTTAAAGCTATTGACTAAACAATTCTCCCATCTTTTTATTTGGCTTAAGCTCATTTTCACAGGGCTTGGTTACTTACAACTAAAAGTGCCCATATTAATACAATGATTTTAACTCATGTCACTCATTTGCTAAACCCAAAGGCAGTGGAGACTACAGTTAAAGCATATGTGGAGGTTGGTCATTTAGCAAGGGGGAGGGGCAGCCCAAACACACCAATATTTCCTGCACCAGGAGGGATTCCTCCTAAGCCTCTATACTCTACAGCTTCTTCCCCAGAGACCCAGACCCTTGGGTGTGCATGGGTGTCTAGCAACAGATGCACGGAGGACGAGCCAGTAGAGGGAGGCACAAACAGGAACGTTCCATGGTCCTGGCAGGGTAGCGAGGCCCTGCGGCCCCAGGTTCCCATGGAGGCATGTGGGACTGCCCTGATTTGGGAGTTGGGGGCTGGCAGAAGAACTGGCTTTGCTGGACTGTGAATCCTGAACCGCAGGGCCAGGCAGGCTGGGATGAGCAATGGCTTATGTGAGCAAGGGCACCGGTGTGTCATGGCTGCCATCTAGTGCCAGGTGTCACCTTTTGCAAGTTGTTTACTGGCTGTTTCCAGCTGGAAGGCCTTCTGAGGCCCATCTACGAGGGAGGAGGCCATTGCCTCTGCCTTCATGTCAGGAAGAACCTCAAAATCAGATTTATGATAGCGTCTCTCCTTTAGTTTATTATACATATAGTCCCAGAGCCCAACTGAATGGATGGGGAAAAGGGTGGTCATTTCATGACGCTAAACCTGTGTCTCATTCCACACCACTAGGGTCTTATGAATTAGATAGGTAGATAGAAGATGAAAGTTTGAAAAATCCCATTAATGGTGATATTTATGACTCAGGGTTCTTGCAGGAAACAGGTAGCACACTCCAAAAGGGTGACTGGGTTCTGTTTAATGAATGGGCTACTCAGGAAGGGACCCAGGGAAGCATGCTGGACTTAGTGACAGTAGGAAGCAGCTACCACCCACAGGCCTGATGGAGCAACAAGAGGGAGAGGACCCTGCAGGAGCTGTTCTGCAGGAGATGGCCACCTGGTTGGGTCCCTGAGAAGCACAGCCTAAGAGGAGGATTCACTGTACAAGATTTATTAAGTAAGCACTCTCAGGGTGCTGAGAGTGGAGTGGGAGAAGCCAGACAGACAAGGGGACGAAACCGGGACAGGTGTGTTTCAGGCAAGTCCTGTAGAAGGCAGCTTCAGCCTGATCCCACAGGAGAACTTTGGAGGGGAGGTTATGTCTCAGAGGGTCTGCACGGAGGGAAAGAGCTTGGCATTGAGACTCTCAAACTGCCAGTTATTGCTCAGGTGGGAGAGGAGGGGAGGAGCCCAAGCCCTGGCCCTTGTGACTGTCTGGCTAGGGCCCTGTGCTAACTCCAGGGCTCTGAGAGCAGCCCCTGAGCACGGCCGAAGGTGCTGGGTGTGAGAAGAGCACCTTGAAAATCAGTACAAACAGACCCAAAGGGATCTGGGTGCAGAAGGACACCTGCTTCAAGCAGGGACAGGAGTCAGTGAGATGGGCTGTGTCAGTTGACTTCAGAGGAGGAAGACACTGAGATGGAGTTTGGGGTACCAGAGATTTAGTTCCAGGACAGGAGAATGCCTGTGAAAGATAAGGGAGCCTCGGAACACAGTCAGATCTGAATTATCATATTGGCTCATGTAACCAAAAAACCCAAGCATATGATGGGCTTCAGGCACAACTGGATCTGTGTGTTCATGTGAGTCACCAGGGCTGCGTTTCTCTCTGCCCCTTATTTCTGTACTCTCTACAGGCAGGCTCTTCCTTCTTGATGATTCCAAAGATTTTTTTTTTGGGGGGGAGGGGGACAAGAAAGAACAAAGGCATATAATTTATAACTCAGGAGCTATTTTCAGTTTTCTGAGAGAAATGGGAAATTGGTTAATTTAAAGATCTGCTGAGCTTCCCACTGCTCTTCTCTTCTCCCACCAAAAATGTAAAAGTTTCAAAGGGCTCTTGGTAGAGACTTGGTGCTCTGAATGTTAAAATAACAGGAGGAGCCCTGGCCGGTGTTGCTCAGTGGTTAGAGCATGGGCCTTCACACCAAAGGGTTGTGGGTTTGATTTCTGGTCAAGGGCACATACCTGGCTGCAGGTTCAATCCCCAGCCCTGGTCAGGGCACATTCGGGAGGCAACCAATCGATGTATCTCTCTCACATTGATGTTTCTCTCCCTCCCTCTCTCTCTCCCCCCTGCTCCCTCCCTCCCTTCCACTCTCTCTAAAAAACAATGGAAAAAAATATCCTAGGGTAAGGATTAACAACAACAACAAAAAATAACGACGGGAGGAGAGGCAGGGCTGTTACATCTCAGGTCTCCGTCTCCCGGAAAAAGCTTACGTCTTAATTACAGGGAGATCAAGCAGTGGCTTTGAATAGCCATTTTGGTTCATCAAGTACATGATACCTGATATTAAAGAAGCTCCTGCCTGGTCTAATTGCTTAATGTGAGACAAGCACCCATAGCCACTGGAGTAGCATGAAGGAAAGATCCTGAGCAAAGTTAAAATATCATCAGAAGCTGGTGGAAAGCATACTCCTCTGGCACCTGTCCTGGTTCTTTCTTTCTTTTTGTCTTCTGACCTCTATGATCCTTCTCAATTTTCTCAGGGTCTGTGGGACCCCAAAAGCCCCTCTCTCTGTCACTTTCCTTGTGGAGCCCTCCCCAGCATGCCCTGCAGAATCAGTTACTGCTTCCTTTGGGTACCTCTGGTGGCTAGCGTTCAGGATGACTCCCAGTTACCCCTGCTTCCTGGGATATGTGCCCTGACTTAGTCCCTTCCCACTCTGAATAAAGCTGACCTGTATGACCAATATGATTTTGCAGAAATGAGTGTACTCTTGAAGTTAGGCCATAAAAGACATTGCAGATTCTTCCTTCTTCTCTCTTGGGTCACCTGCTCTGTGGAAGGCCAGCTGCCATGTGATAAGGCCACTCAAGCAGTCCTGTGGAGAGGCCCACGTGGTAAGGAACTGAGGCCTCCCACCATCAGCCAGTGTGGTAGTTTTTAAAGATGTCCACAAATTCTTTGATACGTCTCCCTTCAAGAGGTGGAACTTAATTCCCTACCCCTTGAGTGTGGAGTGGACTTGTTGACTCACTACAATCATGAAGAACATCGTTATCACCCCAAATTATCACCCATGGAAGGTCCGACAAGCTCAGTGACTAAAAGTAACCACACAGGATGGTCTGATCACAAATTCCTAACTGGGCAGGTCATGGCGGGTAGTCATGACCCAGGCCTATAGCTTCCTTAGCAAGGGTCAATCTTTTTTGTTTTTAACCCTCACCTGAGGATATTTTTCTATTGCTTTTCAGAGAGAGTGGAAGGGAGAGAGAGAGAAACATCGATGTGAGAGAGACACATTGATTGGTTGCCTCCCACACATGCCCCGACCAGGGCCAGGGATCAAGCCTGCAACCAAGGTATGCGCCCTTGGCCGGAATCAAACCTGGGACCCTTCAGTCCATGGGCTGACACTCTAACCTGAGCTAAACCAGCTAGAGCACAAGGGTCAAAGTTTACCTTAAGAAAGCCCTTTCTCTTGTTGTTTTTAATTTATAGATTTGAGAGAGAGAGGTAGGGAGAGAGAGAGACATCAGTTTGTTGTTTCATTTAGTTATGTATTCATTGCTTGATTCTTGTATGTGCCCAGACCAGGGATTGAACCTGAAACCTTGGTGTGTCTGGATGATGCTCTAACCAACTGAGCTACAAGGACAAAGGGTCCCTGTCCAGTGTTCTTGTGCATCTAGGATAACACAGCTTTGAAATGTCAGAGTAATTTTCTTTTCCAGGCCCCTCGAAGGCACAACCACAGGCACCAGGGCACAAGACCGCCAGAGCATGAGACCACAGAACCCCTCACTGTTACCTTGTTCCCCTCACACCATCTCTGTGTACTGTAAATGTGAATTATTAACTATCTTGTACTGCCAACGTAAAAGAACTATGTTTCTCCAGTTTGCTTTTGGTCCAACCCTAGAGATCTCCCCGCTTGACTTTCTCTGGCCTCCTCAATCTACCTCCAACAGAGGTTCTGTACCTTCCTTACGTTTTCTCTTTTGATTCAGAATGCAAAACTGTCATTCTCCAGAGCATTTTCTTAGTCTGTTGAGATCTTACCTCTGGCATGTTCTCAAAAACCTGGCTCCAATAAACTCTTATAAAACTTTTCTGTACATTTGGATGTTCTTTTGTTGACGATGAGAACTTAGAAGTACATTGGAAATAAAATTTTCCTCTGCAAAGTAACACTTATCAAACAATCTAGTTTAGATAATGACCAATGAAGGAACAATTGCAACTGTCACATTGAAAGCTTTACATATTTATAGTTCATTCAAAGTGGGCTCACAGGCATATAACATGCACAGCAGGGGCGTCACACAGCCCTGGCCGGCTGCTCAGCGGTCAGCGCACGGCCGGCTTCAGTTCCCGCAAAGGGCACCGCCTTGGCCTCAGGCTCCATCCCACCCGGTCGGCACCTGCAGGAGGCAACCAGTCGATGCGACGCCTCTCTCTCTCTCTCTCTCTCTCCCTTCCTCTCTGAAAAGCAATGGAAAAAATACCCTTGGGTGAGGACTGAAAAAGAAAGAAAGAAATGCCAGGCATGCCTGTGTTTTAGCTTTTTTTTTTTAAAAAAAAATATGTTCTTATTGATCGTTAGAGAAGAAGAGGGAGAGCGAGAAAGAACCGCTGATGAGAGAAGCATCACACTTCATTGCCTCCTGCACGCCGACTGGGCGTGAGCCCCAAACCCTGGCACGTGCCCTGACCAGGAACTGAACCCTGACCTCCGGGTTCATGGGTCATGCTCCAGCGCGGAGCCACACCGGCCCGGCCGTAACAACGAGCTACCAGCCTAACAACCATTTTCTGTCATAAACGCTGATGGGCATTTTCTCTGAGCAAAGTGTACAGTTTCTTTTTAAAAATATACTTATTTATTTTGTTAATCCTCACCTGAGGATATTTTTTCCATTGATTTTTTTTTTTTTTTTTTGAGAGAGTAGGCGGGAGAGAGGGAGGGAGGGAGGGGAAACGCGATGAGAGAGAGGCGGCCCGCCCGCCGGGCGTGAAGGACCCGCAGCCCCGGGGCGGCCTTGGCACGACCGAGCCCTTCGGTCCGCAGGCCCAGGCTCGAACCACGGAGCCAGCCGCCAGGGCTATTTTTTTTAATCCTCACCAAGGATATTTTTTCCACCGCTTTTCAGAGCGCGTGGAAGGGGGAGAGCGCGAGGGCACCACGGGTCGGTGGCCTGCTCGCTCTGGGCGCGGAGCCGCCGCGGAGGTGCGGGCCTCGGCCTCCACCGAGCCCAGGGCCCTGCAGGCCCGGCGGACGCCCTGTCCCCTGGGCCAGACCCGCCGGGGCTGATACATTTTCTATTGACTTCAGACAGAGGAAGGGAGAGGGAGAGCGGAGAGCGAAACCTTGACGAGAGAGACGCCCCCTGCCGGGGGAGCCGGAAACCAGGCGTGTGCCCCGACGGGGAACCCGACCGGCAACCTCGCGGTGCCCCGAAGCCGCTCAACCAACTGAGCCACGCCGGCGGGTTCCGTTCCCAGCGTCTGCTACGACTCCTCAACCAGCAGACCTGCTAACAGTTCTGCAGTTAACTACGCGCCACGACGGGTCCGGGCAGCTTTGCCTCCCACCCCTTCCCTCCCACTCCCGTTCTCCACCAGGCCGGGGAGGGGGGCGTGCCCAGCGCCTATCTGCATCTTGTGCACTCACTGGTCGAGCCTGACGTCCGTCATTTCTAGGTCCCTCCCAAGCCATGCCCCCACGTCCGCAGAACTGGGAGAAGGCGTGGCCATTGCCTCGCTCGCTACAGGGTTCGTCCGTTAGCTCACGTGAGAGTCCGGAAGCGCTCCAGGGCCGGCGTGGGGCGGGTTGGAGCGCGGCGCCCGGCGACGGGGAGCCCGCCCACACCGCGGCGCGCCCCGCCCCCTCACACGCAGGCCACGCCCCTCACACGCAGGCTCCACCCCTCACACAGGCTCCGCCCCTCACACGCAGGCTCCGCCCGACCTCGCGGACGCGCGCGTACCCAGCGGCGCCTCAGTCTGGGCTACGGGACCGGCGGGCGGAGGCCGGGCCGCTGAGGTGCGAGGGGAGGAGCCCGAGCCGCCGCCTCCGCCGCGAGTCGAGCCAAGAGAGTGAAGATGGCCACCAAATCGTGCCCCGAGTGCGACCAACAGGTGGGCGGCGGTTGGCCGCGGAGAGGCCGCGTCGTCGGGTACCGGGACGAGCCGGGGGTGTACGGGCAGCGCGGGGAGCGGGCGGCCGCGGCGGGGCCGGCGCGCACCTGGCGGCCGTGAGACTGGCGAGTGTCCGGCCGGCGGCCGGGCGGCGCGGAAGGGGGCGTGGGCTTGTCCCGGGTCTCCGGGCCGGCTCCGGTGACAGCGGCGGGGTCGTGCCCCGGAGGGAAGGCTCCGCACGCCCCGTGCTGCCCCGCGGGGTGGCTTTGTTCCCCTCCGGCGTGTGCGGGAACCGGGAACCGGGCGGTCCCCGCCGGGCCCTGGGCGGACGCCCACATGTGACAAAAGGGGCCGCAGTGTATTAACGGTTTCCTCTTAAATTTCAATAAATTGCTGATATTAATATGCTTTGTAATAATGTTCATACCCAAATAATCCATCTGGCCTATATTTTTGGTAGAACAGTACTGCATGCTAAGTTCCCATTAAAGCCTGTACTTCTAGGCCCTTTCTCTGAATGGTGTGTATGCTGTACCTTTTTAAAGGGTGAGCTTGTCGTTCCTACCTCTGCGTGGCTTCTTGAATTAACGTCTGTTTTCTGAGCCAAACTCCTCGGGCCATCAGCGGCTGTGGCCGCTGGAGTCGGGTTCAGCCCGACGGGGCCTGACGGGGCCTGACGGGGCCCGGATGTGACGGGAAACGCCGCCTGCGGCGGAACAGCTGCGGGACGCGGCGTGATACGCAGCGCGCCAGGGCCCTCTCGGCTCTGCGAAGGACGCGGGCGGAGAGAACCGGAACCGTGCTATGGCGGCAAGAGCGACTGTCGCTGGGAAATGTCGTTTTCAGCTCCCAAGCAAGACTGTAGCTCCGCAGGTTTCGCAGGGAATGATGCTTATACTTAGGGAAGCCCTAAGCCAGGGCTGGTCACCAGGCGAGATGCCGGCAGGGGTCATGGTTACCATAAGCCGTGTCTCCTAGTAACACAGCGGACATTCCCCCTTTGTCAGACCGGCAGGCAGAGTGCTAGGAGGTTAGCCAAAGGTCCTTCCTCAGGGGTTCCGCTAATCTTTATGTTAACCTTGACAGAGTGTTCTGGTGTATTTCCTTTCCCCTCCTAGAAGCAGGAGATCTCCCCCTGATACTTACTATGGGAACCCAGTTGAGCTCCTGGAGGTAAAACTCACAAAAGTGTGGGGGACACCGTATGACTGGGTCCACCTGGAACTGTATCTCTCAGACTTGTCCACACTGAGCCTTCAGCAATTTTCAGTTACAGTTGAGTTTTTCCTACCCTGACACTGAATTTCTGCTTTGGTAACTTGAGAGTCTCTGTATTCACCTCTCTGGCCAATTTGGGGGGGGGGGGGGGCGTGGTTTGCCCTGGGACCTCATTTCTCCTACAGATCTAAGAAGAGTTGTTAATTTTTCAGTAAGTTCTGCATGGAAGTGGTGACTCCATTTAGAACTGGAAACCACAAGTGTTCAGCATTTTGATGATTGTATCTTTGTATAAGTTTTGAAATCAGGAAATGTAAGTCTTACAACCTTGTTCTTGTTTTAAGATTGTTTGGCTTTTCAGAGTCCCTTGCAAATCCATGTGAATTTTTTAAAAATTTTTATTTGTTGATTTTTAGAGAGAGGAAGGGAAAGAGAGAGAAGCATCGATTTGCTGTTCCACTCAATTATGCATTCATTGGTTGATTCTTGTGTGTGCCCTGACGGGGGATTGAACCCACAACCTTGGTGTATGGGACAATGCCCTAACCAACTGAGCTACCCAGCCATGGCCAATCCATGTGAATTTTAGAATTAGCTTTTCCATTTCCAGAAAAAAAAGAAGGCTATTGAGATTTTTATAAGTATTGCATTGCATCTGTAGATTGATTTGGGAAGTATTGTCATCTTAACAATATTAAGTCCTCCAACTTGTGAACATTGTTGTCTTTCCATTAATTTAGTTCTCTAATTTCTCAACAATGATTTATTTATAGTTTTCATTGTAGAAGTCTTTTTTTAAAAAAAATATATCTTTATTGATTTCAGAGAGAGGAAAGGAGAGGGAGAGAGAGAGAAACATCAGTGATGAGTCATTGATCGAGCCCACAACCCGGGCATGTGCCCTGACCGGGAATCGAACCCTGATCGCCTGGATCCTAGGTCAATGCTCAACTGCTGAGCCACGCCCAGCCGGGCTTCATTGTACAAGTCTTACATTTTGTTGGTTAAATTTATTCCTAATTATTTTTTTGGTGGTCGTATACATAGAATTATTTTCTTATTTTCATTTTTAGATTTATTGCTAGTGTATAGAAATAAAACTGATTTTTGTTTGTTGGTCTTGTATCTTGCAACACTGCTGAATTCTTTCATTAGCCCTAATGTTGTGTGTTTATTTAGGACTTTGTATATATAAGGTCATGTGACCTGTGAATAGGGAGATTTACTTCTCCATTTCAGTTTGGATGCCTTTAATTTCTTCTTCTTGCCTGATTTCTCTGCCTTTCCATTATAGTGTTGAGTAAAAGCAGCAGAAGCAGATATGCATGTTGTTCCTGGTCTTGGGAAGAAAGCTTTCAGTCTTTCCTATTGAGTATGATGTTAGTTGTGGGTTTTTCATAAGTGCATTTTATCATGTTGAGGAAGTTCCCTTCTATTTCTCATTTGTTCAGTGTTTTATCATGAAAGATGAAAGACATTGCTATCATCCAGGAAGTGCTAAGGGATTTAAGAACTTTATGTCAGGAATTGGGATCTAAGACCAAATATTGAACAGAAGATGATCCTAGTGCTCTTATCGCTTATAAAATTGCAAGGCTTGTTGGAGCTCTGTGCCAGGAACCAGGAGGCAGATGTGTGTGTGTGTGTGTGTGTGTGTGTGTGTGTGTGTGTGTGTGTATAAATTTTTTTTAAAAATAATTTTTCTCCCCCTATTATCCCACAATAGTGTTTCTTTTTATTTTTTTCTTTCAGCTTGTTAGTGTCTGGCCCTCTTCCCCTTTCTGGTTTGAACTTCTAGCCTCATTTTCAGTTCTGTTTTTCTCATCAGTAATCAGTTTGTGTCCAAGTGTTATTCTTTCCTTCTTTTGAAATGTCTGTCAAATGTATACTTTAAAAAAAAAATACAGAGGAGGGAAGATGGCGGCACTGTGAGAAGCAGCAGAGCGCCCCCACTCCCAGCCACAGACTTGATTTACTCCTAAAATACTACATAGCCAGCTTGGAGAAACCAGAGAAACATACCTGAATGGACATAGTGTGAGTAGGGAGCACTGAAGAAACATCATAGAGTCTGGTAAGGGGGGAGTGTAGAAAGGGGGAGTCGCCCCTGAAGCCTGTGCTGGGCTCTGAGCCCTGAGACTTGGAGGCTGCGAAGTTCCCTCCCCTCGGGAGTGCAGACCGGCATCCAAAAGCGGGGATCTCATACCTGGATTAGAGGAAGGGGAAGGAGTGCCCTGTGCGGAGGGCAGAGTGACCCAAGGGAGCAGTGAGTCCACGAGGAGGGGAAGGCGCCTTCCTAGGAAACAAAGCTTCTAATGGCAGATGCGACCGGTGTCTAACGCTCCGGGCACTGACCATAGGAAAGGCTCTCCCAAAGCATGTGGCATCTGAGTAGAAAGGGACCAGAGGACTGCACTGAGCAGCTGCACACAAGGACCCTCTGCCTCCCTGTAAGGCATTGGGTTGAGCCCCAGAAAGCATTTGATCTGTGTGGCACGGGGAAGGGGAGGAGAGCCCTCTTGCCCTGAGCTCCCGGTGGGGAGAGTCTGGGATTTGTGACCCACCCTGAGGGGCGCCATGGTGGTGCATGGAGCCACCCCAGCTTTACTGAGATCAGAGGTGAGGGGAGCTGCGTGGAGCTGACTTTGGGTCCCCTCCTGCTGGGTGCTTTGGAGCGTGGTCCGCAGGACCTTGCAGGGGGGACTCTGCTTGTGTATTACTTTGTGCATTTTTGAGTTCTGATCACTGAACTGGCTCCCACCTTCCTGGCTTGCACTGCGGGGACAGACCAGTGGAAGCTTGGATTGGGGTCTGCACAGTAGACTGTTTGAAGGGCGTGCCTTGTGCAACCAGCCAACCAGAGCTGGGAGGGGAGGGGTAGAGCGCCTTCCCCTCCTGCAGCTTGGGAGCACCACCCCCAACAGGAAAGGGGCTGGTCCTGTTCACTGGGGCCCCAGACACACCTGCAGGGCATAGTCCTGAGAGGGAAGGGAGAGCAGCACACGGGAGGACATTACAAGAGTAAGACTCCCAGGGACTGTTGTTTGGGAGCTGGGGGAAAAGCTGAAGCTCCTGCTGGGGCTGGGCAGGCAAAGGGGTCACTGGAATGTTTTTTAATCGAACCACTGGGCCCAGGCTGCTGAAATGGCCCAGACAGAAAAGGCAACAAACTGAAATCAATCTGAAGCTGCAGCAGGCCAGTGCATGGGGAACTAGAATCGGAGAACAGGGAAAGGACTGAGGAGCTGGCTGTGGAGCAGAGACTAACTTCCCCACAGTGAGCGCCTGACAGCGAAACCTCTTAAGTAAGGGGAGTGATATCCTGAGCTACACTCGCCATCCTGCACCCTAAAGACTCTACAGAAGACTCTGGAGCAAGATCAGGCAACTACAGAGTGGCAAAATAGCTGACAAGAGGAGGTGGTCCACAAAGAGCCTCAGATCTACCATCTACCTAACGACACGAGAGCCAAACCTAGACAGCTCCTCACATTGGCTGATATACAAGTACCTCCCAGGAGAACGGAAATCACCATACAAAGCCGTGAGCCGCAGACAACACAAGCTGCCTAGAAGAAACTCACCTGATTGACTTTTTTTTCTTTCTGTTTTTTTTTTTGTTTTGTTTGATTTGAGGGAGTTTTTTTGTTTGTGTGTGTGTTTGTTCTCTTTTCCCCTTAGGAAGAAGAGAAAGGGAAAAAAATTATTTGTTTTTTCATCTTTTTAAATTTTATAATTTTTTAATTAAAAATTTTTAAAAATTTTTTTAGAAAAGAATTTTGTTTTGCTTACCTTGTTTTTTGTTTTGTTCCTCTGTGTTGTTTTGTTTCTTTGCTTTGTTTTGTTTTATCCTTGCTTCTACTATCAAGACTTTCTTGATATTTCCTGCTTAATGACTGGGACTTTATCATTATAGCCGACAAGTTTACTGCTTTCCTCTATAGTTTCCCCCAAATCTCTTTATTGGAGTCCCAACCTGCCTTGGCTTTATCTCTCTCTCTCCTCTTGATCCATGGGCATAACTTTTTTTTTCCTTTTTTTTCTTCTTCTTTTTCTTTCTTTTGTTATCTTCCCTTCTGTCTTCCTGTCTTTTTGTTCGATTGGTAGTTTCTCTTATTCTCTTTATTGTATTTTTATTTTTTCATTTTCAACTATTATCCTATTCCTATTCTCTCCCTTGATTTTTTGCTGGCCCTTCTTCAGAATCTTTTCTCTGCCTCTATTATCTCCCAGCAGCTTCTCTATTTTTTACATTTTAGTTTATTATTATTTTCTAAATTTTCATCACTATTAACAACACTATACTTTCTCTCTCTAAGCTTTACTTTTCTTTCTCTTTTTTAAGCTTTTTTTCCCCCCTCTAGAATTTGTGTTCTCCCTTCACTCTCCCAGTTCTATTTTCACTTGGGTTGTTTTCATTGTGACTGTCAAGATATTTTGTAAGATACCCCTTGTTTCATGGAAGTTTAGTTGTGTATTATCCTGCCTTGCCAGCACCCATACAGCAGTTTACATGACGAGGTTGGGGCTGAGACACACAGCCCACCTAAGAGGAGATCCCTCCCAAGATCTGGTCAACAATAATCTAGACCCAACCACAACAGGAGAACCCAAAGAACCCACAAAACAGATACCCACAAAAGGGACACGCCTAGAGCAAAGAGCTCAGAAGTATAAGGAAAACACGCCTCTGGGCTCCACTGGTCTCACAATACAAAATCCCACCCCACAAGACTGGGAGACAGTAAATATATCTAATATATAGATACAAACACTAAGACCTACCAAAATGGGGAGACAAAGAAACAATCACCAAGTTAAAGAAAAGGAAAAATCGCCGGAAAAAGACTTTGATGAGATGAAGTTAAGCAAGTTATCAGAAACAGAGCTCAGAGTATTGATTATAAAGATGTTCAAGGAACTTAATGAGAAAAACAATGCACTAGATGATAAGATCAAGGACCTTAGTGAAAACATGAAAAAGAGATACATAACATAAACAAAAATCAGAAAGAACGCTGTCTCATATCAAGAATACACTGGAAGGAATTAAAAGCAGGCTCAATGAAGCAGAGGGTAGAATAAGTGACTTAGAAGACAAGGTAGAAAAAAATAAGAGCAGCAAAAAGAAAAAACACTTAAAAAGCATGAGGATAGTCTAGGGAGCTTTGGGACAAAATGAAATGTAACAACATCCGCATCATAGGGGTACCAGAGGGGGAGGAAAGAGAGCAAGGGATAGAGAACTTGATGGAGGAAATAATGATAGAAAACCCCTATGCTGGCAAGGGAGAAAGCCACACAAGTTCAGGAAGCACAGAGGGTTCCAAACAAGGGACCCAAAGACACCCACTCCAAGACACATCATAATTAAAATGGCAAGTGTCAAGGACAAAGAAAAAATATTAAGGGATGCAAGAGAAAAACAAGCAGTGACCTACAAGGGAACCCTCATAAGGCTGACAGCTGATTTCTCAACAGAAACTCTCCAGCCCAGAAGGGAGTGGCATGAAGTTCTCAAAGTAATGAAAAGCAAAAACATGCAACCAAGATTGCTTTATCTAGCAAGGCTATCATTTAAAATTGAAGGTGAAATAAAGAGCTTCCCAGACAAAAAAAGGCTAAAGGTGTTCAGTACCATCAAACCAGCATTCCAAGAAATGCTAAAAGGACTGCTCTAAGAAAAGGAATAGTGAGAGAAAGGTACACCAGCATAAAGGAAAAACTGGCATTAAATAAGTTTATATCAATAGTAACCTTAAATGTAAATGGAATAAATGGTCCAACCAAGAGACATAGGGTAGCTGAATGGATAAGAAAACAGGACCCAAATATATGCTGTCTATAAGACACCCACCTGAGAGCAAAGGACTCACACAGGCTAAAAGTGAAGGGATGGAATAAAATATTCCACGCAAATGGAAAGGAAAAGAAAGCTGGAGTAGAAATACTTATTTCTGACAAAATAGACTACAAAATAAAGACCATAACAAGAGACAAAGATGGTCACTACATAATACTAAAGGGATCAATCCAACAGGAGGAAATAACCCTTATAAACATTTATGCACCCAATATAGGAGCACCTAAATATATAAAAAATTTCTTGGGGGACTTTAAGGGGGAGATTGACAGCAACACAATCATGGTGGGGGACTTTAACGCCCCACTGTCAGCACTGGACAGATTATCAAGACAAAAAATCAACAGGGAAACACAGACCTTAAATGACTCACTAGACCTAATGGATTTAATTGACATTTACAGAACATTTCATCCCAAAGCAGCAGAATACACATTCTTCTCAAGTGCACATGGAACATTTTCAAAAATAGACCACATGTTAGGGCACAAGGCAATTCACTACAAATACAAGAAGATTGAAATCATATCAAGCATCTCGGATCACAATGCCATCAAACTAGAAATCAACAACTATAAAAAAACTAAAAATATTCAAACACCTGGAGGCTAAATAGCATACTATTAAACAATGAATGGGTTACCAATGAGGTCAAGGAAGAAATCAAGCACTTCATGGAAAAAAATGAAAATGAACAGACAACAACCCAAAATCTATGGGACACAGCGAAAGCAGTCCTGAGAGGAAAATTCATAGCATTACAGGCCTATCTCAAGAAACAAGAAAAAGGTTTTATGAACCATCTAACACAACAACTAAAACAGCAAGAAAAGCCCCAAGGAAGTAGAAGGAAGGAAATAATAAAGATCAAAGCAGAAATTAATGACATAGAGACTAAAAAAAAAATACAAAAAAATCAATGAAACCAAGAGCTTGTTCTTTGAAAAGATAAATAAGATTGATGCACTTTTAGCCAGACTCACTAAAAAACAAAGAGGACCCAAATAAAATCAGAAATGAAAGAGGCGATATAACAACTGACCCAACAGAAATACAAAGGATTATAAGAAAATACTATGAGCAACTATATGCCAACAAACTGGACAACATGGGTGAAATGGACAAATTCCTAGAAGCATATAACCTTCCAAAGCTGAATTAAGAAGAGGCAGAAAACCTTAATAGGCCGATGACAACTAATGAAATTGAAGCAGTAATCAAAAAACTCCCAGCAAACAAAAGTCCTCGACTAGATGGATTTACAGGTGAGTTTTACCAAACATTCAAAGAAGAATTAACACCTATTCTATTCAAACTATTCCACAAAATTCAAAAGGAGGAAAAACTCCCAAACTCTTTATGAGGCCAGCATCATCCTAATCCCAAAACCAGATAAAGACACTACAAAGAAAGAAAATTACAGGCCAATATCCCTGATGAACATAGATGCTAAAATCCTCACTAAAATACTAGCAAACCAGATCCAGCAATACCTTAAAAAGATCATACACCATGACCAAGTGGGATTTACTCTGGGGATGCAAGGCTGGTACAACATCCGCAAATCAATAAATGTGATACATAAACAAAATGAAGGGCAAAAATCATATGATCATATCAATAGATGCAGAAAAAGCATTCGACAAAATCCGGCACCCATTTCTGATAAAAACTCTCTGCAGAATGGGAATAGAGGGATCATACCTCAACATAACAAAGACCATATATGACAAACCTACAGCCAACATCATACTCAATGGTCAAAAACTAAAACCATTTCTCTTAAATCAGGAACAAGACAAGGATGTCCACTTTCACCATTCTTATTCAACATGGTACTGGAAGTCCTAGCCACAGCCATCAGACAGGAGGAAAACATAAAAGGATCCAAATTGGAAAGGAGGAAATGAAACTGTCATTATTTGCAGATGACATGATATTGTACATAGAAAACCCTAAAGACTCCATCAAAGTACTACTAGATTTGATAAACGAATTTGGCAAGGTAGCTGGATACAAAATCAACATCCAGAAAGTTCACCAACAATGAACTTTCAGAGAGAGAAAAACTAAAAAAAAAAAAAAATACCATTTACCATTGCAACTAAAAAAATAAGATACCTAGGAATAAACTTAACCAAGGATGTGAAAGACCTGTACTTGGAAAACTACAGGACACTGGAAAAAAAAAAAAAATAGAGGAAGATATAAACAAATGGAAGAATATACCAGGCTCATGGATTGGAAGAATTAATATCATTTAAATGTCCGTACTACCCAAAGCAATTTATAAATTCAGTGCAATTCCTATTGAAATACCATCAGCATATTTCACAGATCTAGAACAAACATTTCAAAATTTATATGGAACCAAAAAAGACCCCGAATAGTAGCTGCAGACATCTTGAGAAAAAAGAACAGAGTGGGAGGGATCACATTACCGGACATCAAACTGTACTACAAAGCCATTGTAATCAAAACAGCCTGGTATTGGTACAACAACAGGCATATAGATCAATGGAACAGAACAGAGACCCCAGAAATAGACCCACGTCATTCTATTTGACAAAGGAGGCAAGAGCATACAATGGAGTAAAGACAGTCTCTTCAATAAGTGGTATTGGGAAAATTGGACAGATACATGCAAAAAAGTGAAACTAGACCACCAACTTTCACCATACACAAAAGTAAACTCAAAATGGATAAAAGTCTTAAATATAAATCGTGAAACCATAAGAATCCTGGAAGAAAACATAGGCAGTAGAGTCACAGACATCCCACATAGTGGAATTTTCACTGATACATCTCCTAGGGTAAGAGAAACAGAAGAAAAAATAAACAAATGGGACTACATCAAACTAAAAAGCTGCACAGCAAAAGAAAACAGCCTCAAAATACAAAGGAACACCATGGTCTGGGAAAACATATTTGCCGAGGATGCATCTGATAAGGAGCTAAAATTTCCAAAGTGGACAAAACTCATACTACTCAGCAAGAGGAAGACAACCAACCCAATTAAGAAATGGGCAAAGGACCTGAATAGACACATACGGATGGCCAAGAGACACATGAGAAAATGCTCGACGTCGATAATCATCAGAGAGATGCAAATTAAAACCACAATGAGGTATCACCTCACACCTGTCAGAATGGCTTCATCAACAAACCAACAAACGACATGTGCTGCCGAGGGTGTGGAGAAAGGGGAACCCTGGTGCACTGCTGGTGGGAATGCAGACTGGTGTAATCAATATGGAAAACAGTATGGAGTTTCCTCAAAAAATTAAAAATGGAGCTGCCTTTTGACCCAGTGATCCCATTTCTAGGAATATATCCTAAGAAATCTGAAACACTAATCAGAAAGAATATATGCACCCCGATGTTCATAGCAGCCCAGTTTACAATAGCTAAGATCTGGAAACAGCCCAAGTGCCCATCAATTGATGGATGAAAAAGCTGTGGGACATTTACACCATGGAATACTACGCAGCTGTAAAGACGAAGGATCTCATACCCTTTGGGACAGTATGGAGGGACCTGGAGAAAATTATGCTAAGGGAAATAAGCCAGGCAGAGAAAGACAAACATCACATGATCTTGCTTATATGTGGAATCTAAAGAACTTAATAAACTGATGAACAGAATAGATTCAATGACGTGGAAGCATAAATCAGACTGACGAATGTCAGAGGGATGGAGGAGGGCGGGTCGGTGGAGGGGGAGAAATTAACCAAAGAATTTATATGCGTATATGCACAACCCAAGGACACAGACAATGGTGGGGAGAGGGACTGGGGAGAGGCATGGGACAGGGTGGAATGAGTCATTGGTGAGAAAAAGGGACATCTGTAATATTTTAAACAAACAAACAAAAATACAGGTGTGCTCTCCCTCCTGGGAGTACTCCCATATCTTTCCCCTCCTCCTCCCTCTCTTCTTCCCCAACAGGGGTGCATCGCCTAAACTCTAATGAACCCCATGAGGCTTGCAACCAGGGCAGCAATGGGCAGTGGCAGTTTGTCCCCAGCAAACCACCTGAACCTCTCCCCCAAGACCCACTTTTGTTTGACTTCTTAGTGAGCCAAAGCAGCCCATCCTGGGCTCATTTCCCCCACCTAGTCTGTCTTCTATTATCCTATGTCCTTCCTTATTTCACTGTCCTCAGCTTTAATAAATGTCCTCTAAAATTAAAAAACAAAAAAAATACATTGCTCCTGCCAGCATAGCAGAACAGGCCAACAGCCTCTCATCCTGGGATTAATGTAATAATTTCCTAAACTAGTACCTTTCTTCTGGTCCAATCCATGCTGTAACTATTCTGACACTGACATTTTAGGAAATGATTTTTGTACTTCACATTTTAGCATTATTAAACATTTGCTATATGCATGAAACTGTAAAGGACCATGAGAATTTTTATCTCAGTTTGTATGAGTTTAAATATAATTGTGATTTCTTCTTTCAAATTACTTATTTATTTATTTTAAATAAGTTGGTCTTTTTTTTTTTTAATATATCTTTATTGATTACAGAGAGAGGAAAAGAGTGGGAGGGAGAGAGACAGAAACATCAGTGATGAGAGTCATTGATCAAGCCCGCAACCGGGCATGTGCCCTGACCGGGCATTGAACCCTGATCGCCTGGATCCTAGGTCGACACTCAACCGCTGAGCCAAGCCCAGCCGGGCTCAAGTTACTTATTGTTTAGTTGAAGAGACCACAGAAACAGTTGAGAAGTTTAATAAATAATAAAATTTAATATATTTTTTCTCTTTTTTCCCCCCTCTAGGTTCCTGTTGCATGTAAATCTTGTGGTTATGTGTTTATTAATAGGAAACTTCTAAAAAGAAAACATTCAGAGAAATCATCACCTTACAGGTAATTGCAAGTTTACTATCTTTCCATGTTTATGGTTTCTATTATATGGCTTAAAATTAATTTTTGTGAATTGCTGAAGTTATAATATTAAAATCTTTGAGCCCTGGCTGATGTTGCTCAATTGGTTTTGCATCATTCTATGTATCTCGAGGTTGCTGGTTCGATTCCTGGTCAGGGCACATGCCTGGGTTTCGAACCCTTTTCCCAATAGGGTGCGTGCAGAAGGCAACCAATCTATGTTCCTCTCCCCCTCTCCCTTTTTTTTTTTATTGTTGGCACTATTACATATGGGACAGTTCTTTAAGGTTTTTCTATTGATTTTTAGAGTAAGAGGAAGGGAGAGGGAGAGAGAGCAAGAAACATCGATCAGTTGCCTCTTGCACACCCCCCACCATACCAGCCAGAGCTGGAACAGTTCTTCTTTACAGTAGAATTTCAATTAATAACTGTGGAAGAATTGAGGATAATAGAAAATCAGCACTAGCTAAATAGTAATACTTATTGCAGACAAGATTTACCAATGGATGGTAAAATTGATTAGTGAAAATTTGAGGAGAAATAAAATTTGTATAGAATCAAACTATTGCCCCCAGATCTTCATTAACCACAAAGGGGAAGATAAGAACTTTACAGGGATGAAACCTGTCAAAATTTACCTTAATCAGGGATTAAGGTGAACATCACAATAATAAAACATATTGACATCATGAAACCTGTGATAATGCACTGATAAGGGTACATCAATTTTGTGAATTCTTTTGTGAATCATTAGAAAACATCAGCTAAAAACAATAAGAAGAAAAAAAGAAAGAAAACATCAGCCAAATTCAAATGAGATACATTTGACAAAAGAATCAACCGATCAGTATTCTGCAAAAGAGTCAAGGTCATGCCCGTCCGGGCATGGCTTAGCAGTTGAGCCTCGACCTAGGATCCAGGAGATCGAGGTTCGATGCCCGGTCAGGGCACATGCCTCGGTTGAGGGCTCGATCCCCAATGACTCGTTCATCATGGGTGTCTCTCTCTCTCTCTCTCTCCCCCTCTCCTTTCCTCTCTCTGAAATCAATAAAGATATATATAAAAATTTTTAAAAAAGAGTCAAGGTCATGAAAGATGACGGAAGACTGAGGCACTGTCAGAGGTTGGAGGAGACTAAGGAGACAGGACAAGTAACTATAATGTGGAATTTCTTTTACAATCGCCTGTTTTTTGCCTAATGGAATCTGTTTTCTCTTTGAACTTTTGAGGCATGTTTTAAAATATCTTATTTTAACTTGTCTTAAAATGTCTTTGTTTTAGATTGTTCCATTATTTGTATGTTGTTCTGAGGTATGAATCCTCATGTGACCCCCTCATCACAGTGGTTTTGAGCCTCCTCTCACTTATGCATTTGGGAACTTCTTTTGCTTTTGGATTTAGGTCTGTATTAAAACAAGTTTTGTCTTTTGGTTGTAGCTTAACCAGCATGTTTGTTTGAAGTGGAAGAGGTGGCTTCATGCATCAGTTAAATCTATATCAACAGGAAACCTTTCTTCTCAACTTCTGTTCCATTTAGGAACAACAGGGTAAATTGCTTTCAGTATATTAAGGACTAAAATAAAACTACTCACTTTCCTAATATTATCTTATAGTTGCAATACATATTTTTTGGTTTTTGGTAACAATATATTATGGTTGAGGTCAGATTTTTTCCTGCTCTTGTCATAGAAGATTAATTATTGACTTATTTGAAATAACTTAATTTAGAATTTAAGCAAGGATATTTTACCATCTTAGAAGCAGAGGGGAGGAAAAAAAGAAAAATTGCTATGGAGGGATATATACTTATAATGGGCTGGAATTAAAACTATTGAAAAAGAAATCTTCCCCATACTGCCCAACAATTTACCCAAATATTGTCCAGAATTGGGTTATGCTGAATCTCTTCCCCTCTTTTTAAAAACCTCTGATGGGTTTAGGAAACGTGTGTTACGGTTGCATTTTAAACAGTACACTAGGCAGTGGACTCTAGTGCCATTTAGAATACATGACTGCTGGGGTAAGGTGCTAACATAGGCGAGCAGTTCTTTCACGTCCCTAAAATATATTATTTTTATTCATCTACACCAAAATTAAGTATGAAGCCGGGAGCAGTGAAATAGGCAAAAGAAGATAAAGAGGTCATGAAGTAGCAGTCATTCAGACCATATGAGACAGGGAAGAGGAAGACCTAAAAATTCTCTGTCAGAAAACATAAGAAACAGGTATTTGTTAGCCCATTATGGGAGAATTTTTTCCAATCATCAAACTGATTTGTCTTAATTTGATAGCACTGAATTTAAAAACACAACTTATATCTTAGTTCAAAAGCATTTCTTCTATGGTAGATGCTTATAGAATTACTGGCAATTGTATTCCTATTGGGAAACCTAAAGACTTAAAAGTAACATCCACCTGATAGAAACTGATGACAGCAGAGAGCAGTGATCAAAACACTTATCCTCCAAATGAGATTGCTGATACTTCACCAGTTAAAACTTAACCATGACAGTCAAGTTGATATCAGTCTGTTTTCAATTGTGTTGTTTAGTATTCATAGTGATGATATGCTCTTCAGTTTTCTTTGATGATTGAGTTCTTATTGTTTATTTTCTCCACAGAAGTGAAAAATACCATGTCTTTGAAAGATTTGCGAATACTTTTTTTATATGAATTTAAACTAGGACATAGTGCAGCCACAGCAAGTAGAAACATCATTTCTGTCTTTGGAGAAGGCTATGTTAGTGAAAGGACTATCTGGTGGTCGTTTGAAAAATTTCGGTCTGGAGAGCTGAGTCTGAAAAACGAGCCTCGAGGAAGACCCAGGTCTGTTTTAAATGAAGATGAGTTGAGAGTCATGGTGGAAGCTAACCGCAAAACAGCAATTCGAGACCTTGCAGTAGACTTAGGAGTTTCTGCTACAACAATTTCTGTACACCTGGCTGCAATCGGAAAGGTGAAAAAATTGGACAAGTGGGTAACAGCAGTTGATGGACGATCATAAACTGAGATGGTTAAAGATATGCTCCTTAAGATTTGAAAGAGCAGAGACCCTATGAGAGCATCATAAGCTGTGACAAAAAATCAAAAGTTATCTGGACAGTGATTGGATGTTGATGAAGTTCCCAAATGTGTTAAAACTATCGTTCAGCCAAAAATGGACTTGGTAACTGTTGGTGGTATGCAAAAAGGGTATTTCATTACTGCTTTAAAAAAAAATTTTTATCATTGAAAGTATTACAGATGTCCCCCTCTTTTCCCCCATTGACCTCTTCCACCCTGCCCCCGCACCCCCCAGGCCTTCACCACACTATTGTCTGTGTCCCTGGGCTAAACATATATGCATATAAGTTCCCTGGTTAATCACTTCCCCACCCACCCACCCATCCCTGCCTTCCCTCTGAGAGTCCTCAGTCTGTTCCATGCTTCTATGTCTCTAGATCTATTTTGTTCCTCAGTTTATTTTGTCCATTAGATTCCACATATGAATGAGATAATGTGATACCTGTCTTTCTCTGACTGGCCTATTTTGCTTAGCATAATATTCTCCAGGCCTCATTACTGCCTTTTAACCCAAACTGCTTTTACTGTTTTAAAACTAACAGTAGCATCGTCAAGCAGTTGAAATCATGTATGCAAATCACTCTGAAAGCACTCTGCATTGGTCAGCAGGTGTGAACCTGTCATTTCCAGGACAACATTTGACCACAGATACCACAAACCACTGTGGGGAGGTAACTGAATTGGGCTAAGAAATATAGCACATCTATCATACTCACCTGACTTTTTTCATCAGATTACCACCATTTTTGTCATTTGTAACTCTAAGAAACAGAACATTCTCCAATCAAGAAGAGTAATTGAAGGAATTGAATATATTTTAACAATACTGAATTTTATAAACGTGGTATATATCATTTAATACTTGGGGAAATTTATCATTTGAGGAAAGCAGTTAATGCTATTAGTGCATATTTTGGTTGATTAAAGCTGCTGTTTTTCTCAAAAATGTAACATTTTCATTTTGACCTACAAAAAGGCAATTTCATATGGTTCAACTTGGTAATTCCCCAGACCCTGGCAATACTGAAAGGTATCGTAGATACGAAAACTACAAGCTGCTCCTGAGGTTTGGGGCTTCTTCATTGGAGGACTGTGAAGCAACCCACAGAGCACATTAGTTTGTGTGTAAAAGATGCTTAAGAGTTGTCCATGCAGAGACCTAGGTAAAGAGTGTTCAGGGAGATGAGAGGCCTTATCAAAGGCTCTCAGGCTCTCAGAACATATTTTTGAATAAATGAAAGCATGTTTCTAACATCAAAAGCCATGCGCAAAGTAGACGTGTTTCAGTGATGCTTTTGGACTATAATACTTCTTTCATGTGTTTTCTATATTTTCAAAAATTGTAGGTGGCTTATCAGAGACCTCTTAATTTTGTAGCTAGGTTGCAGTTCCTCCTTGTGGCATCCAGGGATAGAGTTGGGATATAGATACTGGTATGGTCCTCTTCCTGCCTCTCTCCCTCCCGACAGCCTGCTATGTCTGTTCCATTAAGGAGAGTAAAGAAATCCTAAAAGGTGAGGTAAGAGGATATCCTGAAATGGATCTTACCTGGAGAGAGACAGACAGGGAGGGAGAGGAATGGAGGGAGAGAGGGAATGGAAATCCCCTAAAGTAGCATTGACTGCGAGCCCAAGGACTAAGGACCATGGGATGCTTTACTGCAAATTTTAAAAAAGTCCCCTCGTTTGCGAAGAAGCAGTCCTGCACTATGACACAGGCTTGGTGAGCAGAGTGCTGGATGCTTCCAGTCCTAATTTACTCCCTGGCTCGATGCCCTGGTCTGGAGTCACCTCATTCTACTGCTCCATCCGTGGGTTTGTCAAGGAAACTACTCAGGGTTTGTGTGGACTCTTGCTTACTCCTGAGAGAGTGAAGCTTCTGATTTAGCTCAGACTGATAGAGTAACAGGGCTAAGACCAGAAGTGTGGAAAGGACTTTATTCCAAAAGCAGCACAGTATGAGGCTTGGCCAGTGTGGAGGGAAGTGGCGTGGTATAGTTACTTAGTCTGGATGGCAGTTTTATGGCCGTGCATCCTTTCCTCAGTTCTCAGACCCCGTCACACTTCCAGAGCTGGATGCTGGGCTTTGGTAAAAAACAATCAGTGGATTTCCTTGTCCAGCCCAAATGAATGGTTCAGGGATGGTTAGGAAGCCCAGACAGAAGCAGTGAGAGGTGATGAGACAGGAAAAGGAACAGATACAGGATGCTGAGTTATCCCAGTGACCTGCCCTCCCACCTCCAACAAGGGGAGTGGACCCGACAGAAATGGGCCGTGTTGCTCTTGTGAGCACACAGATCCAGCTGGGCCTGAAACTGGTATACTATTAGTATATCTTGGTTATGTGAGTCAGTAAATACCCTTTTTGCTTAAGTCATTTTGAGTTGGATTTTCTCTTTTGACAAATGAAAGATTCCTAACTGATATGCTTCCTGAGCCTTAAAATGAGGCTAATGGTACCCACCTTGAAGGGTTTGGGGAGGAAGGACAATTAATGGAAAGCACAGGCACAGAGTAGATGTCTGATAAATAGTATTTAATGCTATGAGGAAAAAGCAAAGGAGGTAAAGAAAGGTGTGGGACCCCCAGGGTGCCCCCTCTGTGTCCAGGGCAGGCTAGCAGGGCTGAATGCAGTGCTCAGCAAAGGCTGACACCTGGCTTGGACTGACCAGGGTACCCAGCTGTGAAGGAGAGCTGGCCTTTCTTGAGTCACTTTGAACCTGTGGCTTTCCTGCAATGAGTGCTCCTTCACCCAGTGCGCTATTGGCTGCATAGGAGGAAAAGGAAGCCCTCTTTCAGGACAGAGGAGGCTTCCCATCTTCTTTGTACCTTCCCCCCCCCCTTTTTAATAATGGATTATAACTTTTTGAAAATATGGAGTGTAAATGTGAACAGAACACAAAATGACTACATTTCATCACTGTGATGATCATCTCCATTGCCTTAGAAAAGTAGGAACTACAGCTTTAAGTTTAAGTTTAGGAGCTATGTTGGATTTTCAAGAAAAATGAGAAATTTTATATACACAAAGACTGGCCAAGCATCCCAATGCACTCATTCTCCTTTCCCAGAAAAGAAAGCAAGCTGTAAAAAGCTCCTTGATAGAAACTTTGGTTTGAGTGTCAAAATAAAGGAGTGGAGATGGAGGCTGCTACATCTCACCCCCTCCATTAAACTCCCCCATCCCCTTATTTCCCTGAGGTAGACTGGATCCTAATTATAAAAGGGACTAAAAAGTGGCTTCGAATAGCCATTTTGGTTCATCAAGTACATAATACCTGTTATTAAAGAAGCTCCTGCCTGGCCTAATTGCTTATTGTGACATGAGCACCCGCAGCCATTGGAGCAGCACTCAGGAAAAATCCTAAGCAAAGTTAGAAATAGCAGCAGAAGTCCATGGAAAGTGAACTCTCCAAGCATCCTTCCTCAGTATGTTGGATTCTTTCTTCTTCTGTTGGTGCTTCAGGCACAATAGCCTTCTTTCATTTCCTTTGATCTCAGTTAATTTGCCCATGATGTGCTTTCTGTCTGAATGTTTGCTGCTACTCTTCACCTTATTAACTCTCCATCATGTACTTTTCCTCCAGGAAGTCTTCCCTGATTGCCCCAACCCAACCCCACTACAGGTCAGGTCCCCTTGACCATAGCCTTAGAGCCCCAGTATTGTTCCTTCACAGTTGTGATCATAATAGTAACATATTTATTTGTATGATAATACATGTTTCTCTATCTTCTTTGCTATGTTATAAGATTCCCAACAGCAAGGACTTTGTTTTTTTGCTCATAAGATCATACCCCCATCAAGGGCACAAGATCTAGCACATAGTAGGTAAACAGTAAATGTTTGTTCAAGGAATGAATAAATGCAAGGGCCAGTTTCATCCACTTTGTAGAAAACCTTTGCTATGTTATCATTGTCAGTAAGAGTTATGTTTTACAGCAAATAATTAAAAACTCAACAGTGGCTTAAGTAAGTAGGTTTTGTCTTCTGTAACTTAGGAAAATTTTCAAACATACAAAATACTTGAATTTTACAGTGATCACCTGTATGACAACCACCTAGGTTGTATCATTGACATTTTACTCTACATGCTTTTACTTATCTACCTGTGTAGCCTTTTTTTTCTTTTCTTTTTGATGCATTTCAATGTAAGTTATTGGCATTAATACATTTTACCTTAAATACTTTAGCATGCGTGTCATTACCTAGAGTTCATATCTGCTTACGGTTCCTGTTGAGGTAAAATTTAAATTCAATAAAATGCCCAAATCTCAAGTATATTATTCAATACATTTTGACAAATGCAAACATTTGTGCAACATAGTCCCTATTAAGATACAGGCTAGTTCCCCAGCTGGCGTGGCTCAGCAGCTGAGCATCGACCTAGGATCCAGGAGATGGAGGTTCAGTTCCTGGTCAGGACACATGCCTGGGTTGTGGGCTCCATCCCCAGCAGGGGGCATGCAGGAGGCAGCCGATCAATGACTGTCATTGTTGATGTTTCTCTCTCTCCCTCTCCCTTCCTCTTTGGAATCAATAGACATCTTTAAAAAAAAAGACACAGACTAGTACCATCAGCTCAAATTTCCTTCACACCCCTTTCGTTTTATTCTCACCCGTACCCCCCAAGGGGCAAACACTGCTCTAATTTTTCCTACCATAGCATGGTTTTGCCTGTCCTAGACCTGCATGTAAGTGAAATCATATGTATGTGCTCTTTTGTGTAAGACTTTTTTACTAAGCATGTTTTTGAGATTCATCCATTTTGTATCAATATTTTTTTTTTTAAAGCTGATTAGCATATTAAATGAATATGCCATAATTTGCTTACCTATCTGTTTGATAAACATTTGTGTGTGTCTTCCCCCAGATTGGGCCTATTATGAATAAAGCTGTTATGAGTCTTCTTGCAGAGTCTTCTTGTGGACATACGTTTTCATTTGTCTTGGATAAATACCTAAGATCGGAGAACCTGGGTCATAGGCTATGTGCATATTTTGTTTTCCTAGATATTTTCCCAAAGTGATTACACTATGTTTATACCCCACTCTCAGTAACATTGGATGTTATTAGTCTTTTGAATTTTATCCTGGTGGGTGTGGAGCTGTATCTTATTTTGAGCTGTTTTCCTCCTCACGTTATAAGGAATTTAGGGATGCAGGCCGTGACTGGGGTAGCCACGCAACAATGCCGCTGGGGACCCAGGCACTTTCTAGCTTTCTGCTCATCCTTCTTAGTGGATCGATCGTAATTCCGCGCATGGCCCCTGGGGTAGGCAGCCTCCGAGGTGGCTCTCAGCACCCCTGCTTCTTGCTGCTTTGTCCTGTGTAATTCCCTGTCATGGGGTGTGGGCTGGACTTAGTGGCTTCTTTCTACTAGAATTCGCAAGAGATGGGATGCCGTTTCGGAGATTAAGTTATAAAAAGCATGTGGCTTCTGTCGCATATGTTCTTTCTGGTTCTATCTTAGATCACTCATTCTAGGAGGAGTTAGTTGCCATGTTGGGAGACAGCTCTGTGAAGAGCCCAGTGATGAGGGACTGGGGCCTGCCAACGATCCAGCGAGTGAGTGTAGAAGTGGACTTCCCCCTTGTTGAGCATTCAGATGTAAAGACCCTGCAGAGCTGAATATGGCCCACCTCTCCCGCCTTAACTCTGCCCTGCACTTAGTGTATCCTTAATGCCAAACTCCCCTTGCTTACACTGCCCATCCGCCTGGTGGGTCTTCATCTTTCGTAAGTCTTCACCTTTGATCGGGCAATTCCACCTCACATACTTAGGGATTCAGCTTGGAGACAACTCTTCTAGAAAGCCTTCTAGGACCACCAACTCCCTCAACAGTGGGTCAGGTGGCCTCCTCAGTAGCTGTGTACAAATCCTTTTCCCTTTTGGGGAGGAAACATCCAATTTTCTACTAGGTTGACCTAGTAGGAATTCAAATAATACAATAGGATAGAGAATGAAAAACAAGTCTTCCTCCTATCCCTGCGGTGTTCTGTATCTTATTTTTCCAGTGAACTATTTTGGAGGCCATTTTATCACTTCACATAGATCTATCACATTCTTTTGAGGAGCTGCAATAATAATTCTGTTGTGTGCATACCTTAATTTGCTCAAGCAATTTGTTGATGCACACCTGGGCTGTTTCTGATACTGCTCTGATAAGCAATGTTGCAAACTGCAACATCTTCGCACAAATGGATTTGGGTGGAGAATATCTTCAAGTTCTTAGGGATTGGATTGCTAGGTCAAGGGCTAGGTGGATCTTAAATTTTGATAAATCGTTCTAGTCAACAGATTTACCCTTCCCATCAACAACCCAACTCCACTGGATTCGAATGATAGGTCGTCTGCACTAGACTGCGTGTTTTTTAGGGCAGCACTTCCTACCACTTGCATTTGTGGGGCAGAATTGGCCCTCAATAAATATTTGACAAGGACTATTGTATCTCGCGGCGCCGGCTCCAGGGCCTGGAATATAGTAGATTCATCAAATGTCCACAACTCCTCAACGATTAGAGTTGCTAACAGCTACTGAAGTTAACTAAATGCTAGGACCTATGCTGAGCGATTTGCTTTCCACCCCTTCTGTGTCGTTCCCGTTCTCCTCCCCCCGCTCGGGGGGCGTGCCCAGCACCTATCTGTATTCTGTACACTTATTGGTCGAGCCAGATGCCCGTCACCATCAGGTCCCGCCCTAGCCACGCCCGCACGCCATCCTCAGAACCGGGAGAAGGCGTGGCCATTGTCTCGCTGGCTGGAGAGTCCACGCCTTCGCTTACGTGAGAATCCGGACGCGCTGCACGGCGAGTGGGAGAGCGGTCGCAGCTCCTCCGCGGCAGGCACACGCAGGTCCCGCCCCCTCGCACGCAGGCCCCGCCCCTCGCACGCAGGGTCCGCCCATCTCGCGCAGGCCCCGCCCCCTCACACGCAGGCTCCGCCCGACCTCGCGGACGCGCGCGTACCCAGCAGCGCCTCAGTCTGGGCTACGGGACCGGGCGGGCGGAGGCCGGGCCGCTGAGGTGCGAGGGGAGGAGCCCGAGCCGCCGCCGCCGCCGCCGCCGCCGCCGCCGCCGCCGCCGCCGCTGCCGCCGCCGCCGCCGCCGCCGCCGCCGCCGGAGGGGAGCATGTCCGCGAGTCGAGCCAAGAAAGTGAAGATGGCCACCAAATCGTGCCCCGAGTGCGACCAACAGGTGGGCGGCGGGCCGGCTGGCGGGCGGGCGGCCGTTGCTGGCGGCGGTTGGCCGTGGAGAGGCCGCGTCGCCGGGTCCCGGGACGAGCCCGGGGTGTCCGGGCAGCGCGGGGGCGGGCGGCCGCGGCGGGGCCGGCGCGCACCTGGCGGCCGTGAGACTGGCGAGTGTCCGGCCGGCGGCCGGGCGGCGCGGAAGGGGGCGTGGGCTTGTCCCGGGTCTCCGGGCCGGCTCCGGTGACAGCGGCGGGGTCGTGCCCCGGAGGGAAGGCTCCGCACGCCCCGTGCTGCCCCGCGGGGTGGCTTTGTTCCCCTCCGGCGTGTGCGGGAACCGGGCGGTCCCCGCCGGGCCCTGGGCGGACGCCCACATGTGACAAAAGGGGCCGCAGTGTAATGGTGGTATATTTCGGCGAATTCGGAGGGTTTTTTCTTCTAAATATACTTGCTGTATTTTTGACGTGAATCATCGTGGATTCTTTCTTTACATTGTTTTACGTTATTGGAAAACGCCCCCCTGAAGCCCTTCCCTCCGGCGCCTCACTTCCCCCACCCCCGGTGCTCGCTGTTAAAAATTTGGCGTTTCTGCTTCCAGATTTTAAAAATATATATATGTGGTTTCGTGCATTTTAAATGACTGCTTTCTACACATAACTCACGGTGTTAGAGCTGTAATTTAAAAATTCCCATTTATTGTGTTTTAGTTTGAGCGTGCCTCATTCTTTGCCAGGATAATAGGCGTTCCTCGGCGCCTGACATTCTAATGAGTTAAAACTCTCAATTAAAACCATTCGGAGGCTCTTATTTCATGCCGGCATGCGGATCTGGGTGTGTTTTTTCTTTTCCACCGAGAGGATTTTTTCAAAATGACTACCTTTCTCCTCCCCCTTTCCTCTGTGTTTTTATTTTTTTAATATTTATCAGGAGTGATTTGAAATGGCTGGAGACTTTTAATAAGCTAATTTTAGCGCATTCTTTAAGGAGCAGTCTTATAGGTTGAGCAAATCTTGTAACAGAAAATGTTGCATGTTTTATTCAATATATTTTATGGGCAGTGTGGGCAGTGGTAGAGATGCTGATCGGTTTATTGATCTTAGGAGTGTGCATTATAAAAATAATTTAGTCATGTTTTCCAACGTGAAGAGTTAAACTTCCATTCTTACTAAGAAACCATATTTGTTAAACTCTGACAAAATTGGACTTTGTGCTGTAAGTTTCTTTGCAAGGGTTTATTTCAATATTTAAATCATTTCCATTTGTTCCAATTAATAGGGCAGAAGTAGAAGGTTTACGTGGTATGTATTACACATTCCAGTTTCTGTAGGGCTCAAGTTATTGCACATCCTGACTTTGTTTTACTTGGCATAAAATAACCTTTTGGGAAAAATAACCTGCTTTTGATATCCTGGTTAAAGAAAGAAAGAAGAATAAACTTGTAGGAGTCCCTGTAGCTGTTCAACAAAACGTGATCAGCATTTTATTTGTAAAGATCACATCAATTTTATTTTCTACATACAATCCCCTCTGGCTGCCATAACAAAATACCATAGATTGGGTGGTTCAAACAACAGTAATTTATTTTCTCACAGTCTGGAGGCTGGATGTCCAAGGTCTTGGCAGAGAGAGAGCTCTGTGGTGCCTCTTATAGTGGCACTAATCTCATCCTGCGGGCCTCTCATCATGACCTCACCTAATCCTAATGATCCCTTCTCCAGGTTCCCTCGTGTTGGGCTAGGGCTTCAATATGTAAATATGAGGTGGAAGGTGGGACATAATTCAGCCTATATCAAGCTACTACATAATTTTAAAACATTACCTTAGAATTTAGTTTATAAATATAAAAATAAAATCTTTAGCCCTGGCCTGTGTGGCTCAGTTGGTCGGAACGTTGTCCTGTACACCAAGGAGTGGTGGGTTCAGTTCTGGGTCAGGGCACAGACCCAGGCTGCAGGTTAGATCCCTGTCCAGTCGTCTGTGGGAGGCAATGGATCAATGTTTCTCTCTCACATAGATGTTTCTTTCTCTCTCCCTCTCCCTCTCTTTCTCTCTCTCTCCCTCCCTCTCCCTCCCTCTCTCTCCCTCCCTCTCCCCCTCCCTCCCTCTCTCTCCCTCTCCTTCCCCTTTCCTCTCTCTAAAAATCAAATTGAAAAATTAAAAAAAAATCTTTAAAGTTTGAGATGACCCCAATTGGATACACACACATGTTGTGTGAGTGTGTAAGTTTAAAAACAGGTACAGAGAGCAGCAAACAAGAAAGACCTAGATTTTTAGTTGCTTTTGAACGTCTCTTTTAAATGCCTCTATTTTGAAAATATAGCTCTGAAACATCTAAACCACAATACTTTTCATTTTCAAGGGCGTTTCACACCCACTAAACCCAAATTACTGAGCCATTCTGTGTGTATTACTATTCATGATTCTTGTTACTTTTCTGGTATCTTTCGTGTTAATTTTTAAAAATAGAGTAGCTGGGTTTTTTTTTCATTTATAGGAAATTTTATGTGACATATAGCAAACATACCCACTATAGGTAACTTTGATTCTTTTAGCAGCAAAGAATATAAATGAGTTCTCTATAATGTGGTTATTAGAGTTTTTTAAATCAGTGAAACAATATAGGACCAGGATTTTGTTTTTTGTAGTATTTTTTGGTTTTGTGTGTGTGTGGTTTGTTTTTTTTTTACCTGTTTTACTTGTAAAACATACACGCAACCTATATTTTTCAAGAAATAAATTGATACACAATAAGCCATCAGTAAACAAAATTTTGGATTTTTTTTCTATTTTTAATTCCTGAAAGTGCAGCATTAGAACTTTCATTACCATTATCTTTGGCATTGCAACTGAAATTTGAAGGAATTTTAGGCTGTTTTATTTAAAATCAATATTATACTATAATTTAAAGAGATTAATTTTATTGAAGTTGTCCACCCTATGTAACAGTTCTTTTTCTAGGATTTGGGTTGTGGTGGTGGTTGGTTGTTTTTGTGTGTGGGGGGAGGGGGTTGGGGTTTGGGGGAAGGAACTTGCTATTTTAAAAAAGGACTTTAGGGTGACTTAGCGTAGGTGCATTGAGTGTTTCTTGAGCATAAAACACCTGCATTAAGGGATGAAAGTCAGCCTTTCAATTAGTCAGTGTTTGTGCATTCTTCATCCCAAAGCCAAATGTACATTTCTCATCTAACTGTAGCACTCTTTGTTAATTTTGGATGTGGGTTGATAAATTTTTTGTGTGTATCAGACAGAGACTTACATTGAAATTTACTGAATTTCAGTAACTGGAAGAAAATGCTGAGTAGCAAAGGATCTGTTGAATAAGAATATCATGTTTTCTGTGTTTTTTGCATAGTATTAATTTAAAACAATTTATATTACTGTGGATGCCCTTAATGATGTGATTAAGTGTAAAGGAAATGAGTCAGTACCTTTGTGCTTGGTTTCTATGAAGATGTGAAATTTTTAAAATGACAAACATATCTATTTTGGGCAGATTTTACACTATTAAAAAAATGTAATGTTACATTTTCTGTCATGGTTTGAAAGAGACTCATCATGTTTTTAACGAAGAAAGCTGTTAGATATATCTGGAGTTTGATTATTTTTATAGGATTTGTTAATTTTTCTTAAATTCAAGCTAGATATCATTTGTTCAGTATTTTTATGCAAAGAAAGAATTCTGCCAAAATTTTTATTTAGCTTAATTAAAATATATTTTAAAATATGAGGCATTCTGTACATACATGTATATAAAAAGTTTTATGATTGTAAATAAACTTTTAACAAGCAGAACAATGGGCAAATTAATTTATCTTACAAAGGGAATTGCAATTTTCTAATTAATTCTATGAGTACTTTTTGTTGAGATTAATTTCTGGTTTTTGATTAACATGTCTTGATTTCAAGGATCATTAAGGTTAATTTAGTAAAACAGTTATTGGGGGAAATGTAAAGATTGTTTTCAATGATTTTCAAGAACATTTGACTTTTAAAAAATATTTATAGACTTGAAATGGAGAAAGAACTATTTGTATTTTACAGATTTAGAAGCAGAAGCCTGAAGAGCTTAAATGTTGTTAACTGATTGTTGTTGGCGCCAATTCAGCACCAATAGGAATCCCCAATTTGGGGTGTGGTGAAGAAAGAAACTTTATTCACTGCAAACAGCTCAATTGTGATATACAGCACAGTGTTACAGCTCAATTATGAAGTATCACAGCTGTGGAATGGCACAACTGTGAGGTGGCACTGGGGCGAGTGAGGTCCCTGTCTGGCTAGACAGCTCTGTTCTGTCCTGCTCTGCCTGCTCTTCTCTACTCCGGTGTGGGAAGCATCTTTGGCGGTTTATCTTCAGTGCTTCAGCTCCAGCCAGAACAACACAGCCTCGAATATTCAGTGAAAAGGAAAAATGCGCTCCCAGAGCTAAGCAGGGGGAGCTGACTTATGTAGCCGTGAGTCGGGGCCCCTTGTCTGTGATTGGTTCATCCTTATGCAAATAAGGACTCCAAATTTTCATAGTTTGTTCCCAAAAGCACTGTTCTGATTGGTCAGAATGGAGCCACTATGATTGGTTGGTGAAGATACTAATGGCTATGTAGCTGCTCAGCTCCAATTGTAAGGGAAAGGCTAGTCCTATTGGTTGAAACACAATTCCAGGAATTCCTTTATAAGCGCTGGCTCAGATGGCAGGAACGCAGTGTGGTTCCCTGGTTCCCTGAAGCATAGTTTGTGTGAGTGGCCCCTGTGTAGAAACAACTGCTAGGCTTTGTTTTATAATCTTCAGCCCAGTTAGCCACCTGGAACCCTTCTTAGAAGGTACCTTCTTTCTCAGGGTCCACATTGTTTTATCCATTGTCCTTTCTGGAGCTGAGACTATATGACCCTAGATCTCAACTACTACTTTTTCCTACCCTCTCTCTGTTTTGTTCTTAATATAATTTTGGCTCTCAAACTAGTTGTTGTAAACTATTCTTTTTTGTCATTGGTAATTGGCATCTTACCTTGTCATGTAAGAACCTGAGTCATTTTCAGTTCTTCCTTTTGCAGTGTCTGGCAGAGATCTACTTTTTCCCAGTTTCCATTCTTACTAGTGTTTCCAGTTGGGCCTTCATAATCTCATCCTGGGATTGGACTCCCCAGCCACGTTCCCTTTTTCAATTTGTTCTGTATAAACTGCTAGTCAAACTAATCTTTTAAGAAATTTTACCTTTCTTTTCCACATATTTTCCCTGGCTCTGATCCTATTATGCTTTTCTATTGGTCACTTACATCAGTACATGTTTCTCATTCATTTACTATACTGGCGGTATTGTAAAGCCTTAGGAGAGTATGGAGATGTGTAGGACACAATACCCATCTCAAATAATTTGTTTTGTTGTTTTTTTAAAAATTGATTTCAGGGAGAGGGAGATAGAAACATCAATGATGATAGTCATTGATCGGCTGCCTCCTGCATGCCCCCTGCTGGGTATCATTGAGCCCACAACCCAGGCTCCTGCCCTGACCTGGAATCGAACCACAACCTCCTGGATCCTAGGCCGATGCTCCACCGCTGAGCCACACCTGGCTATGATTCCTATTTTTAGTAATTTATCATTCAGTTCAGGAGACTTTGTAAATACTGAGAAGACTAACAATAGAAAAATAGTAATAATATATACTTCTTTTTCCTACAGGTTCCTGTTGCATGTAAATCATGTCCCTGTGGTTACATATTTATTAGCAGAAAACTTTTAAATGCAAAGCACCCAGAGAAATCACCACCTTCTGCAGGTAATTGAGAGTTTATCACATTTTTAGGTTTGATGTAGAAATTTAAATTTTTTGTGAATTTGCTATTTACAGTCTTGTTGAAGTTAAAAATGAAAATCTATTGAAGTATATCTGGTTTTTATTAGCTATTGGAAGTCAGCTTATGACACTAGTTTGCTATTCATTCCATTTAAATGGTTATCCCTTATAATGCTGATAAAGCTTGTAACAGATTTTCTGTTTTTAAAGTATGGAGAGCCATTGAAAGATTTTATGCAAGGGTGTGTACCTGATTTGATTAAAAAAAAATTTAAGGTATAATTGACATTCAGTAAGTCACACTTATTTAAAGTGTGCAGTTTGATAAGTTTTGTCATATGTTTACACTAATCAGTCACCGCAATCAAGATAATAAACATGTCCTTCATTCCCCAAATTTTTCTAGTTCCACTTTATAGTTTTGCTACCCCCAAACCCAGATAACCGCTGATCTGTTTTATGTCACTGTGCTAGAACTTTATATAAATGGAATCATATAATACGTACTCTTTTTTGTCTGGCTTCTTCACTGAGACATAGTTTAAGACTCAGCCATGTTGTTGTATATATCAGTAAATATTAATTCCTTTTTATTGCTTTATTGTATGGATATGCCACAATTTGATATTTTGTTTACTGGTTGGTTGACATTGGATTTTCCCCCTCTCATCATGCTGGTACATTTATAACTTTAAAGTTTTTTTAAACTGGTGACTGGAAAATATAACTTGATTTTGGTGTGAATGTAATTTTTAGACACATTGGTTATTGTTTATAATTCCCTGATTTAGAAGATCTAAAAAATAATTTTGTTTGAATTTTACATTCCTATTCACCAAATTGGGTTTATTCAATGGCTATAGTTACTAAAAGGTGAAATTTTGTTGTTTATTCATTGGTAAAGTAAAAACTTCATATAGTAATGATCCTCAAATAAGAGTAGGTTGATTACAAATATGTATTGAGCACCTGCTGTATGCTAGGCACTGTTCTAAGCCTTGTGCATAAAATAATGAACTACTATCAAGGTGGGTTCACTGCTGTCATGGAGGTTACATTCTTGTGAGCAGAAGATAGACAATGAACAGATAAATGGAGAATTAGCTTATGATAAATGCTTGTAGGAAATTCAAATAGAGTGCTGTCCCAGCATGTGACTAGAGGCTACTTTTGATTGAATAGTTGGAGAAAGCCTCCCTGAGAAGTGACATTTAAGGTGAGGCTGAATAGGAACAAGGGGCTAGTCATGATCAGATCAGGAAGAACATTCTTGACAGATGAAATAGCAAATGCAAAAATTCTAAGGCTGGAAAAAGATTGGTATATTTTAGGAACAAAAAGACTAGTGTGGTTACAGTGTAGACAGAGCAGTAGAGTGTGGGAGATGAGGCCAGAGAGTTAGGCAGAGGCCAGATTAAGTAGGGCTTTGTAAACCAGAGTAACAAATTTGGATTTTGTTCTTAAAATGCTGGGAGAAACTATTGCTTCGATGTGGGATAGGGTGAGGGGAAGGTGGCATGATCGTATTAGCTGTTTAAAAAGATCATTCTGGTTGCTGTCTAGAGAATAGTTTGGGGTGGTACAAGGTGGAAGTGGACTGTTGTAGTATGTTAACTGAGTGAGGATGCTGAGTTAGACAAAGTGGTTATAGTAGAAGATGATTTAAGAATTATCGACATTATGTTTGTGAGAGATCTGTTTATCCTATTCTACATAGAGGTGGCAAGAAAGTTGTTTAATTCCATTCTACATCTGTTTAAGGTTGCTTCCTTTTATCATGAGAATAACGAGAATGGACTTAATTTATTGGTTGTTAAAGGCTGTTACTGGATTGGTTATCAAGGAGTCATCAAGAAGGTTGCTAAAAATGAATTCCTGAGTCTTACTCTTTAAGAGTTTGATTCAAGCATGGGAACCCTGGAATGATTCATTTAGTAGATATGCTGGGGTGGCATGTCAACTCAGTTCTGGGTCTCCAAAACGAATTCAGACATGGTTCATGCCCTTAGTGGGACAAGTGTGTTTATTCTTTTACTCAACAAGTTTTTTGACCTCCTATATACAAATGATTCAGATGAGAAACAAGGTAAGGAAGAAACATAGCAAGGACAGAGAGAAGGAACAGATGCTACAACCGTTAAGGAGACAGAATCCTTTGAACCGGAAGGAAGATTTTAGATTGGCCCCTGTATTTCTGTCTTGGATTACTGGTTAGAAAGGAAATATAAAAGGGAAGACAAGTTTTGAGGGTAAGAATTTAGTTTTGGATGTAGTTTTGAAATATCACCCATGGATTTTTTTCCCAGTTGGACATATAGTCTGAAGCTCAGGGAATAGCTTTAGCTGGAGATAAAGCCATCAGCAAATAGATGGTAGTTGACCTCATGGAAGTGGATCAACTTGTGTTAGAGAGTCTCTAGGGTAGGAAGAGGGAGTTCAAGAACTGAACTCTGGTAAATTCCAGTCTTAACGGATTGAAGTGGGTAGGGAGGTCGGTCAGCTGAGAAATGTCAGCTGTAGAACAACAGAGAGTGGTGTAACGTGAGTCATGGTGATGAGTGAGCAGCAATTCATTATTATTATATATTTGAGTGCCCTAAGGTTCTCTTGTTTAATAAGAGTGTCGTTGTGACCTTCAAGTGAAGATGAAGGCTAGAAATCCCAGGGAAGGGGAAGAGGAAGTTGCAGAAGAAATAGGAAGAATAGTTTGAGAGGCGAGAGAAACATCAGGGATAGACTGTATGTACCATAGAAACCAAAGGAGGAAAGAGTTTTAAGAAGAAAGGTTAAGAGTATTTAAAGCCTAGAAAACAGTTTGATATAGTACAGACAGGGGGATCAGAAGACCTGGGTTCAGATGTAGACTATACTTTTGTCACTCGCTAACACGTTAACTAACCTCTGTAAGCAGCTGCTGTTTACTTGTGTATAAGAGAGATTTATAGTACCAACCTTAGAGGATTGAAGTATAGATGAGGTGCTTATGAAAATGTCTAACAGAAACAAAGCTTGGTAACATTCATTTTTACAATAAACTTTCTTAAGATTTCTTAAGATTTGCCTTGCATAATCCATAGTACGTAGGGAATTGAGAAGAGTACAATTTTAAAGCTGTAATTTACCAAGTTTTTGATGTTGTCAATGAGATCTAGAATATTTCAGTTTAAATGAACAGAAGATTTATACAGGAAATGAGAATGGATAATATATAGTATCTGGAAAGGCAATCAACTTCACTGACAACCAGGGAAATGCAGTTAAAATAAAATACCATTTATTTTGCCCGCATTCTGACAAAAATGTTAAAGATTTCTAAGTGCTTTTAGGAGTATGGCAAAATGAGGACTCATACTAGTGGTGAGAGTGTAAGTTGGCATAGCCTTTTTGGAGGACAATCTGACAGTAGTTGTTAACCCTGTTAAATGCATATAACCTAGAATCTAGATTTCTTTATCAATAAATGTGTAGCCTAGAGATATAATTGCTTATAAAATACACAACTAAATATTTACTAGAATTTTCAGACAGCTGTTTATAATGCAAAAAGTTGTGAAGCCAGAGGTCATTAGGGGAATGGTTAATTAAGCCGGGTATATCTTTCGGGACTCAGCAGTATGTGCTAATGAGAAAGATGCAGATTTTTAGGTACTGACATGGAAAAGTTTCTAAAACACTACACCTTGCTGACCGGCCATGAGTATACACGTTTCTGTGTCTGAATGTTGCTGACCAGTCACAAGATAACTTGTATCTGCACTTATATTAATTTAAGTAATTTTAAATACCTTCTGACCAAAGTAGTTGGCCACACAAGCGAGTTCTGACTCGAAATAGCTGGTTGGCAAGGGGGTTAAGAAAAAAGTGCAGCCCAGCCGGGCATGGTTCAGCGGTTGAGCATCAACCTAGGATCCAGGAGATCGTGGTTCTTTTCCCGGTCAGGTCACATGCCTGGGTTGCGGGCTCGATCCCCAGCAGGGAGTGTGCAGGAGGCAGCCGATTAATGACCACTCTCTCATCATTGATGTTTCAACTCTCTCTCTCCCTCTCTCTTCCTCTCTCTGAAATCAATAAAGATATATTTTAAAAAGAAAAAAGTGCCCAGCCGGGCGTGGCTCAGCGGTTGAGCATTGACCTAGGATCCAGCAGATCGGGGTTTGATTCCCGGTCAGGGCACATGCCCAGATTGTGAGCTGCAGCCGATCAATGACTCTCTCATCATTGAGGTTTCTGGCTCTCTCTCTCCCTCTCCCTTCCTCTCTCTCTCTAAAAAAATCAATACAAATATATTAAAAAGAAAAAAGTGCAAAACAATATTTGTATGACCTCATTTTTTTTTTAGTTTTTTTCTTATGATGAGAACTTTTAAGATTTACTCTTATCAACTTTCAAATATGCAATACAGTATTATTAACTATAGTCACCATGCTGTACATTACATCCCATGACATTAATTTTATAACTAGAGTTTTTACCTTTTGGACCCCCTTCACCCATTTTATCCGGCCCCCCCCAACCCCAGCTTCTGGCAACCGGCAGTCTGTTCTATGTATCTGTGAGCTTGGGGTTTGTTTATTTTTTTAAGAATCCACATAAAAGTGAGATTATATGGTATTTGTCTTTCTCTGTCTTGACTTATTCACTTAGCATAATGCCCTCACGGTCTACCCATGTTTTCAGAAGTGGCAGGATTTCTTTTTTGTTGTTATTGTTAATCCTCACCCGAGGATATTTTTTCTATTGATTTTTAGCAAGAGTGGAGGGGTGGGGGGAGATACAGACACATCGATTGGTTGCAGGTTCAGTCCCCGGGGTCAGGGGTCAAACCTGCAACCCAGGTACTGCCCTTTACTGGAAATTGAACCCAAGACCCTTTGGTGCAAGGGCCAACTCTAACCATTGAGCCACACTGGCCAGGGCCTTTTTTTTTTTGCTGAATAATTCTCCACATTTTCTTTTTCCTTTCATCCATCAGTGGACACTTAGGTTGCTTCCATACCTTCGCTGTTGTAAATAATATTGCAGTGAACGTGGGAGTACATACATCTTGAGTTAGTGTTTTTGTATTCATTTCATATTCGTGGGATAAATACTCAGAAGTAAATAGCTGGATCATGTGGGAATTCTGTTTCTTGTTTGTTTTTAAGACCCCACTAAATGGTTTCTACATGTAGTATTAGTCAGTAAATACATAAATGGATAGATCACTAGGTAACAAGGAGGAGTCAGGAAAGACTTATTTGCATATATATGTATTTTTAATTTTTTTTTTTTTTTAATTTTTTCCATTGCTTTTTAGAGAGAGTGGAAGGGAGGGGGAGAGAGGGAGCAGGGAGGAAAACATCGATGTGAGAGACACACATCGATTAGTTGCCTCATGCAGGCACCCTGACCAGGGCCAAGGATCAAGCCTGCAACCAAGGTACGTGCCCTTGGCTGGAATCAAACCTGGGACCCTTCAGCCCTCTGGCCGACGCTTTAACCACTGAGCAAGACTGACCATGGCTTATTTGCATAATTTAAGATTTAAAACAAAAAAGAGACCCATCCTTAAAGCTAAAATTGCAGTAATTTAAAAAGTGAAATCAAAGCTATAAAAGATAATTTTAAGTTTCAGTGGGTTGAAATCTGTTTTTTAATTATTTGTAACTTTGTGATATTCAAGAGGAAAAGAATCTGTTAAATAGCTGTATCTAGGCGTGAACTCTTCAGAACTCAGATTTTTCATATGTACTAATCATCTTGATATCTTCATAACATACATAGAAATAGGGAGGTAGGACACTAGAACTATATAGAAAATATATATAAAATCTGTTAGGGAAATTAAGGTTTTACAAGTTTAAAATTAATTTTGGTGAGAGGAAGAGATAATTGTTACAAGTAAAACTGCATTGCAGAAAGCTCAGTGGTCGTATGAGTACATAGAAACTTGTGACAGTCTCTCTGACACCTTCCAAAGTGAGCTAAGTATGTGGTGTTTCTTTTATCCTTTTTGGGTGGGAGGAGTTAGTATTAAATGGAGATGAAATTTTAAAAATTAATGTCTTGTTCATGTAGGATTTCATTTCTAAGTGGAATGGTTGACTGAGAGTTGAAAACGTAGCCTTGAGATTATAGCTTAAACTGTCAATTTGAAGACATTTATTTAAAAAGAGATTAAAGTATAAAGCATCATGAAGACTGAAATTTATTTTTATAAGGGATCAGGGAAAGAAAAACAACCAGAGAAGAGAAAGAAGAAAGATAAACATACGCATAGAGGACAGAAAGCAAATGTAACCGAATGTAAACGCTTGGTGCAGTAGAGAGAGAATTGAATGTTCGTTGTACTTTGTTTCCAGTGTCTCTGTAGTTCTGAAAATTTTCAAAATAAAAAGTCAGGGGGAAAAAATAAAGAGAGATTAAAGTAAATACTGTATTTCCTAAAATTGAGAGTATCTGTACTGTGGACCAAACCTTGAGTACTTGTAGTAGTTATCTGTTCAAATACTTGGTCAGTCACCAGATACTGACAAAAGCAGTTTTGGATCTTTAAATTTGGTTTTCCAGATGGGTGTTCTAGGTGGTTAGTGACATCAAGGGTGCCATTTTGAATTTAATAATCATGGACATACCTTTTAAAATGTTAATTATGAAACTTTAAAGGAAAGGTAAACTGAAATTCTAAATGATTTACAGCAGGTCCTGGAACAATGTTGTTCTGTTAAAACGTTAATGAGATGCCGTAGGAAGTCCTCTTGTTTGTCAGTTAGCCTATAGTAAAATTGGGTTCCTTATACAGTGTTTTGCTTAATGTTGCAGAGCCCATTGGTGACGTTAAGTGAAAACTACTGTACTAGTTCATAAAGGCTTCCTCTAAAGTTAAGAAAAAAGATTTATAGGACAGTGAGAAGTTAGAATCGCTTGTTAGTATTTAACTGTCTCTCTCAGTGGGCTTAAGCTTTAAATTAAGCTTAGTCAGATAAATAGCAACCTGCCCATTTTTTTTCCTGGGGGAAGACAAAGGATGAAACATGTCACCCTAAGCGTATGGTTCCGATTACTTCCTAAGGTGAGTTAGTGGGCAAATGCTGGGAGATGAGCAAAGACTGTGACATTCATTTTCAGTTTAGGAGGAAAAAGGAGAAATATTGCCAGTACCTTTTATAACCCAAAGTGATCGAACATTCATTCAGTAATTAGTGATCCTCAGCTCTGGATACTTGACAACGAAGGTTTGGTTTTATTGTTTCAGAAAACATTGTTTCCTGCATGGTAATCACTTAAAGTTGCTACAAATTCCTCTATGGAACATGGCTTTTATATAGTTTTTATTTTGCCTTTTGATGAAAAAATGTACCCTTCACCTCTGTGCCTGTACTTTTGGGTTCTTAATCATATAGTTTTTATAATGATATCTATATTCACTGTTAATACCTTTTTTAATGGACTCCTCTGACTTATAATAAAGACTGATTTTAGGTCAGCTGTCATACTATTTCTTTCCATTGTACTCCAGGGATAATCCTACTTTTTCTTATGTACCATTTTTTAAAACCCATGTGTTTTTATTTCTGGAACAGATTTTGCAGAAATTGTTTCAGACCTGGAAAATTTTTCATGGAAAACATGTGGTGGTACATGTGGAGAATGCCTTTATGTTGTACTCCCACTCAGATGTTCTCCTTCCTTGGCATGCAGTCCTTTCCAATTGAAGGCTTGAGGTTCAGCCTAGGGCAGTTTTTATGTATATTTCTTTTTTCCCCATTCTCCTTTCTTTTCCTTCTTGCACACTCATTGGATGATATATGAGGATCACTATCCACAGCAAACCTTACTGACCCTGGATTGGACAGATAGTTTACCTTCACTATTTGGTGAAGAAAGATGAAGTTGGCACCACAGGACTGGTGGTTCAATGATAGGTTCTTCTCTTACTTCCATCCTGAGAAGATGTGGCTTTTGTTCTGTTACAAGGTAGCTGCTGTACCTCCAGGCATCCCAAAAGCATTCCAAGCAGGAAGAAGAGGGAAGGATAGAGGGACAGAGGGGCATGCCAGACATGCTTATCTCCTTAAAAAACTCTTTCTGGAAACCTTCTTCATTCCACTTACATGTCATTGGCCAGAACTGAATTTCATGGCCCCTTCACCTGCAGGAGTTGTGGATGTGTATGTTTTAGTTGGCACAGTGCCCTCATGAACAGAGCAGGATTCTGTTCTGATTGAAGAGGGGGAGAATAAATAGTGGCTAGATAATTACAATATTGTTATAGATGAGCAGTATTAGGTTTCTTGGGCCTTTCTCTCACTTCTCTTCACATACTGTCTGGTATTCTCTCTTTTTGTCTTTCTGCTTTGTTCCAGAAAATTTCATTGATTTTCCTTCCTAGATCTATCTGCAGACATGTCCATTATTTAATATGTATTTGCACCTCAGTTTTTAGCAGCTCATCTTGTTTTCTACTTTCTTTTTCTTCAAATCTTATTTTTTTTATATATTTTATTGTGGTAAATTTATGTAACAAAATTTAGTATTTTGATCATTTTTAAGTGCGCAGTTCAGTGGCATTAACTACATTCATATTGTGTACTTAACCATCACTACCATCCATCCATCCATCCCCAGAACTCTTCATCTTCCCAAACGGAAACCCTGTACCTGTTAAACAATAACTCCTCATTCCACCCCCCCACCCCCACCCCCGTGCCAGGTAACTACTGTTCTCCTTTTTGTGCCTGTGAATTTGACTAGTGTAGTTACTTCCTGTAATATTTTTCCTTTTGTGTCTGGCTTATTTCAGTTAGCGTAATGTTTTTTAAGTTCATCCATGTTGTAGCACTTGTCAGAATTTTCTTCCTGAATAATATTTTGTGTATGTTTATACCACATTTTGTTTATTCATGCGTCTATGGACACTTGAGTTGCTTCTACCTTTTTTGGCTTTGTAAATAAACTGCTATGAACATGGGTGTACAAATATCTGTTAGATTCTCTATTTTTAATTCTTTTGGTTATATGCCCAGAAGTAGAATTGCTGTATCACATGGTAATTCTCTATTTAATTTTCTGAGGAATTGCCATGTTTTCCACAGTGGCTGCACCATTTTACATTCCCACAAGCAATGCATAAAGGTCCCAATTTCTCCACATCCTCACCAACATTTGTTATTTTATGTGCTTTTGATAATAGCCATTCCCAGGAGGTATGATGTGATCTCTTGTGATTTTGATTTGCGTTTCCATGATGAGTAGTGATGTTGAACATCTTTTCATGTGTCTATCTTCTTTGGAGAAATGTCTATTCAAGTTCTTTGCCCATTTTTGAATTGGGTTGCTTTTGTTTTTTGTTGTTGAATTGTAGAAATTCTTTTTATTCTGGATATTAACCCTGCATCTGTATTTACAAATATTTTGTCCCATTCCATGAGTTGCCTTTTTACTGAGCTGATAGTTTCCTTTGACACACAAAAGTTTTTAATTTTGATAAAGTCCAAGTTGTCTATTTTTTCTTTAGTTGTCTGTACTTTTAGTGTCACATCCAAAAAAATCATTGCCAAGTCCAATGTCATGAAGGTTTTCCCTGTTTTTCCCCCTAAGTACTTTATAGTTTTAGCTGTTACATTTAGGCCTTCATTCATTGTGAGTTAATTTTCATGTATGGTATTTTGTATATGATAGCACTTAGATTAGTTTATTTCAGGTTTAAATTGGTGATACTCTGATTTTATCATTCCTTTATTTGTAGCTGCGGTAATCTAAACTGAGAAACGTCTCTTCCATCTGTCCTTTGTTATTCAGTGAGTGGCTATTCACTAGAAAGGGCAGGATAAATGCTTTATTCTCTCCCGTTATTTAACGTTTCAAAATAGGGAGTTTGTTCTTTAGTCTGTTCCTATCATGGCCAAGTAGTTTTTGCTTTTGTGTTTGATTTTATGTCATGTCCTCGTGATTTAAGTATATTTGGTATGTTCTAATCTATTATAGTTATTTTATTGATGCTTAAATTGTCCTATAATAGTTTGTGGGAGCCTCTTTAAGTTAGCCCTTGAGTCTTTTAACAAGACCCTGGTTGTCTTTTTCTTTAATCCTCTCCTGAGGATATGTTTTTCATTGAATTTAGAAAGAAGAAGGGAGAGAATGAAAGAGGGAGAGGCACCCATGTGAGAGAGAAACATCAGTTGGTTGCTCCCATACTCACACCGACACTGGGCCAGAGATCTAACCCAAAACCTGAGTATGTGCCCTGAATGGGAATTGAACCCGCTACCTTTCATGTCCAGGACAACACTCCAAGCAACTGAGCCTCCCAGCCAAGGTGACCCTGGTGGTCTTTGATAACTTTCTTGCAGTCTGGAACAATTAAATGTTCTTGCGTCATATGGTATATGTCTAATCTGAAACCTAGAATAACTAATTCTTCAAGCATATGGTATTTGGAAATGACTATTACTTTTTTACTTTGAAATTTAAAAATATTTTACAGTAGCCTATTAAGCATACTTATTTAGTTTTAGCTAAATAAATTGTTTCCTTTAGTTTTGGGGATGTGAATTTTCTACTTGGTTTGCTTCTTCCACAGTGATTTTTTTCTTTTTTACTTTTTAGTTCAGGTATGTATTAAAGCAAATTTTTGTTTTTGCTTTCATAAAAATTTTGTTGTCTTAATTTGTTTGGAGTGAGAGGATGATTTCTTGTATTAATTAAATCACCATATTGAGTCAAGTGCCTTTGTTGCTATTCCATTTAGGGATCAGCATGTTCTTAGAATGTCAGAAATGACCTCATCGGTGGCAAAAGTGAAAACTACTTACTCTCCTAGTGTTTATATTTTCTGTGGATGCTTTCGTTTGCTTTTTATTGGTAACCTTAATATATTACGGCTAAGGTCAGTTTTGCTTCTGAATATTTGACACATTTCAATCTATAATTTGGTTAGTATTAAAAAACAATGGAATCTTTTCCCCCCTTTTCTAATACTTCACCATTTTTAGCTTGGAAGCAGAGAGGAAAAGGCAGAAAGGTCACTGTGGAATTGTGCAGATTTGTAGGGGCTAAAATTAACGGTGCCAAGTAAAGAAGCGTCATCTGTCACAAGACTCCTCCTACCTCATGTGTTAATGTGGGTGGATCATCTGAATTCCGTTGAATTTCTTTTTTTCCTGTGTGGCTGTGAGGGGCATAGATGTCATGGTTGTAGTTTAATAAAATTTGCCAGGCAGCAAACTCTAGTGCTTTTAGAAAGAAAAAAAGACAGTGAGAACTTGGGCAAACAGGTCTTGCTAAGCCCTAAAATATATCACTTTTATTCATCCATACAGAAAACAAGCATGAGGCCAAGAGGAGGCGCACAGAGAGAGTTAGGAGAGAGAAGATTAATTCTACAGGAAATAAGGATTTAGAAAACAGAAAGAGGTCTCGAAGTAACAGCCATTCAGATCATATCAGACGAGGAAGAGGAAGACCTAAAAGTGCATCTGCCAAAAAACATGAGGAAGAAAGAGGTATGAATAAATCCAAGCAGTGTGTTTCCAAGTCCTGCATTCTCTGAGGTCTTAATTAGAGGACAGCAAAGAAAGTGTTTGGCAAGCATTGAACTCCTGGACTTACATCACTACTCATATTTTAGTTTGAAAGCATTTCCTCTAAGGTAGATGATTGTTAAAAAAACAAACAAATTTAACTCTTACTGAAAAACTAAAGGCTTAAATTAGGTAACATTCACCTTGCTATAAATTGATGATAGTAGAGTTCAGAGATAAATAATGTGTATGTGACATCCTGGAGAAGCCTTTTCAAGCAGTTGTACTTTTTTGTACTCTTTTTTTTTTTTTTTAAAGATAAATCTAGGTTCTGTTAACACTTATTTCAACTGTTATACTACGCATTTTAAAAATTTACTATTGAAAGTATTCTTCAGTATGAATTTTTAAATTGCTCATTGTGTGCTTCCCTATTTTCAGGCAGCTGTTGGATAGTTAGGTGAATCCTTGATCCAAAACATATGTATATTTCTCCCTACAGATCTCCTTTTTTCAGATAAATAGTGTGTCTACCAGTAACTTGTGGGTTTTTTTTTAATTTAAAAAAAAATTATTGATTTGGGAGAGAGAAAGAGAGAGAGGCATCAATTTGCTGTTCCACGTATTCATGCGTTCATTGGTTGATCCTTGTATGTGCCCTGATGGGGGATCAAACCTACAACCTTGGTGTATGGAATGATACCCAAACCAGCTGACGTGTTTTTAACCATTAACTAAAATGTGAGCTTCCCTTTTTCTCTGATTTATACTACTTTTAAAAAAACCTTTTTATCATGGAAAATGTCAGTGATTACACAAGAGTAGAGAGAATAGTGTAGTGAATCCCCATATGCCCATAACTATCTTTTTTTAAATTGAGGTTTTCAAGCTAGTAGGTTAATGGAAAAAAGGGATAGTTGCTCTTTATAATTCTTTAAAAACCTCTCAAAATAATTTCATCTTCAGTGAAATGTCTTTATAATTTCTTATGTTATTTGTGAGTTATGTGCTACTTTTTCAGGTGTTCAGTCTTAGGTATGCAAGTATTCAAGCATAAGTGTATCTCAATTTTTGTCAAAGTAAAGATTTAATATTGTGTGGCTAAAACAATAAGATTTATATTGTGTTTGACTGTATTCTACGAAGACTGTACTTAGATATCATTAATTCCTTGGGTAATTTTATTGCTTTTTCTCTTTCCTTCTGTTACTCTCTTCCAGAGAGTTTGAGTTACTTCCTCAATTTGAATGTGTTGCTTTAACAGTGGGATGATCAGAAAAATCTGTGCTAAAGACTGTTTCAGAAGGGAAACTAGGTAAAGAAAAGTCAACAGAAAAAAGAAGAGAGGAAAATACTGCTTGGCCTAGAAAACAGAACATTCTTTTCAGTTGAAGTAAAGGGAATATAACCAAAGAATGGAGAAGGAATGCTTCCGGTGGAGGGTGAGAGGAGCGGAGAGAACAGACAGTGACAGTCTTGGTCAGGGAATGGAGTCCGTATTGTACTTGTACTCTGTGTATGCAGGTTTGAACTTTTATTTCAGGTGAACTTGAAGAAAGAAGCATTTATTTGGCTATACATTTTTTCCAGCTTATTAGAAAAAAGTTTTAGGAAAGTTATTTCTAGAGTAAAATATGTTTTAATTTATTTGCTTTTAATACAAACAGGAAAGTGCTCAAAGGAACTTTTGTAGAATAAACAAATCTTTTAATGTAGACCCGGGGGTGAGGGGTATGATCAGCAATCTTTTTCTGTAAAGAGCCAGCTATATATTTTCGGCTTTGTGGGCCATGCAGTCTCTGTCACAGCTACTCTGCTCTGTCATTGTAGCTGGAAAACAGCCACAGACAGTATGTAAATGAATGGGCATGGCTGTCTTCCAGTTAGACTTTATAAAAACAGGTGATGGGCCAGATTTGGCCCCTAGGCTGTATTTTGCTAACTCTTGAGACAGACCCAAGTTCTCTAAATATAATAGAGAGGAAATACGACTTTTGAACTATCTGTATATTTTAGACTTCTTTGATATGCTTCTTAGTGTTAAGTAGCTATTTAATTTAGTTTTTATTGACTCCTTGCTCATAGGGCACTTGAAAAAGTTGAAGTAAGGTTTACCATTATTTTAATAAGGACAACCTGACTGTGTCTAAAAACACATTTTAAATTGACTTTCTTGTTTTCTATATTTTGAAAAAGAATAGGAAGAAGAAAGAATAGAAAACAAAAGCTTGGTAGGCAACTAGATAACAATGTATCTTTATAAAATCATAAAAACAAACCATTGAACTTAACAATTTTTGGTTGGTTTAAGATAAGTCTTCATTTTATATGTGGGGAGTCTGATTACTCTAGATATTAGTAATGTAGTGACATTTTTTACTAAAATATATTGGGCAATTCTGAATATCTTATTAATGAACATATAGAATTCCTGTAGACTTCATGTAAAAGATGGTGGCTTGAATAAACACATTTAGCTTTACACCCTCCCCAAGTCCTAGTAAAAGGGTATTTTCTAAAACAGTAAAATCCTACAAGGACAAGGAATGGGAGAAACAGCAAAATTCTAGAAAATGATAACTGCTTTAGCACACCTATGAAACCTAAATTGTAAGCTCCTTTGGGGAAAGCTAAGAAAGAAACTGATACTTATTACACAACTGCCTTCAGATGAGGAATTTGTGCGTCAGTCATGTCCTGTTAAGGCTGTTTCCCTCGTCATCCCCTCTCTCCAGGTTTATTCTTTGAAAAAAATTGAACCAAAGAGAGTCTCCGGTCTAGGCAACACCAGGCTTCATTGAGGGCAGGGGTACTATAATAAGATCAGGAAGACTAGGTAAAATTTGGAGATGGTAAATATTGATTCTACAGGTCAGGCTTATATCTTCCAGGTAAGAGATTAGAACTTTCTTCTCTTGGGATACTGAAGAGCCCAAGAGAAAAGGCCTAAAATAAAGATATTTTCATTAAGGATCGCACAAAGAAATCGCCCAGTCAGATCATCCTAAAGTGATGACCACAGTCAGGCTCCACATGTGTTGCAGGAGCTAATCATCTTTTTTGGTACCACTCCTAAAAATGAGCATATTACTAAGAATTACCCAGCTATATGGAAGAAAGCAGCTAGTATGAAAGGCTAAAACCAAATCAACAAGGAAAGAAAAACCCTCGATAAAACTCATTTTTCCAGGAAGAAGAAAAAATTAAGACTATCATAAATATTCTTAGTAAAATTGTAGTCATAAAACTAGAACAAGATGATATTTAAAAGGAAATTGCAGATGTCAAAAAATACCTGGAAAATGAACTTTAAAGTATGAACGTTATGATTTGCAGAAATGAGAAACCACAACAGAAGGCTTATAAACAAAATTGAGGAAATGTACCAGAATGTAGAGCAATAGGAAAGAGATGAAAAAATAGAATGGGAAAGATAAGAAATTCAGAGGACCAGTTTGAAGTCAAAATCTGTAAGTAATTGACATTACAGAAAAAGAACATAGAAGATGGGAGAAGGAAGTCATCAGTGAAATAATTCAAGTTTTCCCAAACCTGAAGAACTTTGAGTTTCCATATTGAAGTGGCCCACCAAATTCCCAGTAGATGATTAAAAGTAGAGTTCTGCCAAGGCATATTATCATAAATCACATCTCTTTGGTTAAAGGGAATCCTTCAAGTGTTCAGAGAAAAAAGACAAAGGAATGAAAATGGTATTAGAATTAATACAGTGGAACAAACTATTCATATATGAACAGCATCAATGAATTTCGAGAACATGTTAAACAAAAGAAGCTAGACACGAAACAGTACATCCTATATGATGCCATTTATATGAAGTTCAAGAACAGGCAAAATGAATCTATTGGTGGGGTGGGGAGGGATTTATGGGAAAGGAATGAGGAATTTTCTGTATCTTGATTGTGGTGTGGGTTACGTGGGTGTATGTTTGTCACAATTCCTCCAATTATACACTTAAAGTCTGTGTATTTCACTGTAAATTTAGCAATAATTTTTTTAAAACGATAAAAAAGGGTATTGGGTTTTTTGAACAGCAGCACCAGTTGATGGAAGACAGTTTTTTGCCTTTGCAATACTGAGAGGAAGTCTACGAGTCTGTCAACCACACTGAATTAGTGTGAAGGTAGACTAAAGACGTATTCTGACGTTCAGGGTGTCAAATATGTGCTTCCTGTACTCCCTTTCTCAGGAAGCCACTGCAAGATCCGTGCAATTAAAATGAGGACGTGAACCAAGAAAGTATCCTGGGATGTGGGACACAGGGTCCAACTTGAGAGAGAGAGCTGAGGAGAATCTCCAGGATGATGTTGGAGAGAGGTCTCAAGATGACAGTTGTGCGATCAGTAGGCCTAGAAAGCAGCCATTTCAGATTGGACCAGGCAGACAAACTGGAGAGATTTCTTCAAGAAGAAAAATTGATATACCTAATATGTATAAACATTCTGAACATTTTATACAACTAGGAGAGAGTTTGGGTTTAATTAGTAATGAAAATTAAGCAGACGGAAAAAGAGAATCTTTTCAGGGGAGACAATGTACACAAAAAGTGAAATCATTTACATAGGATAATGTAAACATTGAAGAGTAATCTCACCAACTTGTGAGATAACTATAATGGGAAGATGGGAGGGAAGCGTGTGATGGGGGCAAGAGATGGAAAACAATAAAATTCTTTCCACCTTGGAAAGTGAGTTAATAATGCCTAAAACAAACAAACAAAGAAACAAAAAACAACAAGAAGTAGCATCATTGTAAAAATGTTCCTTAGAGATAGAGAGGTAAAAACAAAAAGGAACAACTGAAAAAAAAAATCTGATTGCATCTGGAGAGTGGGAAATGTGCACAGGAAAGGAGGACTTCTGTTTTTGGTAACCAGTTATGTAAAAATGATTTGACTCTACAGTATATGCGTGTTTAACTTGGATTAAAGAGCAAGACAGTAACAACATAAAAAACAGACAAAAGAATCATGTTGAGCTTGAAAAAAATTGGGGAGAATATAAACAAACATTCACTGTGAGTTTAGCTGGCTTATGAGATAGGTGGTTTCTTTTTTGTCCATCTGTTTTAAAAATTTTCTACCATGAACTTGGATTACGTTTGTAATCAGGAAGGGAAAAGTAGAAATAAATGTTGGTTATTCTTATATTCAGTAGCAAGGCTAAGTTGAAGAAGTTAATATATTCATAAAGGCACTATTGATGTTCAAGAACTATCTTTAGGATGAGAAAATTCATTTTGGTAGAGTCAGTTGGCTCATACTAGTGAGGAGAAAGGAATATTTGAGATTCTTACAGAAATGATGTAGATATTAGAAGGTATATAGAAATGTATATAATCTCTCCATTTAGTCTTTAGAATATAGTTCATGACATTTCAGTAACTCCTTTGTAATTTAAAAAAAATTTCAGTTCAATAGCATAATAGTTTGTAATATTTAATGTACATTGTAGTATCACGTGTAATACTGTCATTTAAAGAAATACTTGAAAGCTTTACATTTTTAAACAAAAATACTGCATATACTGCCTTTATATTAAGCTTTCCCTTTTTCTTTTAACAGAAAAACAGGAAAAGGAAATTGACATCTATGCTAACCTCTCTGATGAAAAGGCTTTTGTGTTTTCAGTCGCCTTGGCAGAAATAAATAGAAAAATTATCAATCAAAGACTTATTCTCTGATATTTGTCTGCAGAACGTGTTGAAACTTTCTTCGGGATTGCATCAGCAGATTCTCAAACAGCTGTGGACTCTCAGGAGCATTCTGACGGCATTAGTAAGGGCCAGTGATGGTTTCCTCTGTCACGGAGCCTGTGCCACATTGGGAGCAAAGCTGTAGGCTTGGACTGTTCTGGGATTTCATTGATTCCCAAGGAGTATTGTCAGTTGTGTTTGGGATATAAGTGTATTTACAAAAAATAAAAAAGCTGGATGACTGTTAAACGTTAAAGGGGTAGGGATGGGAGCAGAAATATGAAAACTAGGGAAATAAAAAGCTTGATAATTTTCAGGTTTGCCACCAGAGATGCAATATTTTAAATACTTTGAGAAAGAATGACTTTTAAAAATATATATTTGAGATTTTCAGCATTAATGGATTGCATATATACAGTTCAGTTACTTTTAACAAATTGGCAATTGGTATTTTATTCAATGGGGAATTAATATAAATTGTAAATTTTGTCTTAAATTGATTTTTTCTTGGCCTTTATTTTTATGACATAAGGTATGAGTTATATTTTGGGAGATACTTTCTAGACAGTTTGGAAGTTTGGGTGCTATATTAAGAAAACATTTAAGGATATATGATACTTCAGATATAAACACCTTGTTTTCTTGAATGTAATTTATTTATTGGTTATTAAACAAAAACAAAAACACTTTTCTGCTCTCAAGATGGTGCCTGTTAACCTAAACATTAAATATATTTATTACATGCAAAATATTTCTTATCCACTTTTAAGCAGTAATGTTTTATCTGAATGGATGTTCATTTATACATCCTGATAATTATTTAAATTGTTACTTAACCTCTGAAAAAAAATAAACCTTAATATTTAAACTAATAGATTAGCGTTACAAGCTTTTTGTTCTAGTGAAGTTTGTGAAAATATTTAAATTCTTAACTTTTCTAGTATTAAATGATAACCATTTATAGTTGCTTTCTTTTATATTAAATGCTTTTATAGTTTTGCATAGTGACTTAATAGTTTTGCATATTGATTTAATTTTTGCATATACAAGAACTTTTCCTATTTTAAACCTAACCCCCTGGGCCAAATCTGTTTGGAAGTCCTAAAGCCTAATTAAGGAAGGTAGTCATTAGACTTAGCCTTAACAGAATTTCTCTTCCAGTTGCAACAATAGCTTTGTCAGCTCTGTCCTGCATCTCCCAGCACCTCCCCAAAGAGGTTGACGGGTTTGTCCTGTTTTGTTTTTCCTACTTTATTTAAATGGTAGCCAGCAGAGGGAGCTTAAGAGGTACTCTAGCTAGGATGTAGAATTTTCCTAAGAATTCCTTTTCCGTCAACCCCCATATTTATCTGCAAATACTAGTACAATTTTCTTGTATGCATTTTAAAGCCCTAGTAATAAAGTTTATTCCTGAGAATACTAATGTGATTTTATCTTTGAAACATAAGAAAACTATTTCTTTTTGAGAAAAAAAATCATAAAGATGGTTAATATCTAAAAATGCCATGAACAAATATATGTCCTTAGAGAAAGCAAGAACAGCTTGTTGACTAGGCATCTCTTTAAAGAATTATTGATGTCAGAGTCTATCCCTTTAAAGCTGAAGACCCTTCGAAGAAAGTCATGTTAAAATAGTCACTGGATAAGGGAGGAGAATGGTGACTAGGCTGGAGCTTGCCATGTAGAAAAGTAATTTATTTCAGATTGCTCATGATGTTAAATCATTGACTTATTTTAAAAGTTCTTTGACAAGGGGACAAATTAGCCTCCCTATTTGTGATGTAACCTAGTGAACCAATTTCTTTCCTTCTAGGTGACTAAGGCTCTGGAAAAGCCTTTTCCTGTAGGGAGTAGGCTTTTGTCTGAAAGGAGATCTGGGTGTATTTCAAAATGGTTGGTTAATTCTTCTCTCTGCCAGAGCTATGAGGGGATTTTTAGCTTGATTCTGAGCCGTGGAACCTGGTAGGATCCTAGGAGTACCCATGAAAGTTTGCCCTCTGTTCACCACGACTGCAGCCCCAGGCGTTTCTCACTCTCACACTAGTCCCTGCGGCGTCTAGCAGGTGTCAGAACCACCACCATGGAGGTGTTCCTGTCTCTTAGTGGCTTCAGAGGTTTCTGCTCCAAGTAAGAGACCATTCCTGCAGTGCTCTGTATTGCACATCTCCAGATTTCACGGTGGCAGTTTGCCCCACAGCCTCAATTCTTTGATAGGTCCAAGAGGAGTCGTTGAGTTTTTAGTTTCTTTAGCTGTTTTCTTGTAAGAATGGGAGCAATGACAACTGAAACCGGAAGTCTCATTATAGACCATCATATCCACAAAATCTTGTCATAACAATACCTAGATGAATATTTAAAACTGGAGACTGTAGCCTAGTCAGGTGACACACAGAGCACAGTCTGCCCTTGTCTGGCTCCCCTTGCCCTCAAGCCCTTCTTACTCTCACACAAAGGCGTCCTCCTGACACTGCCGTCGCTGCCCTTCATGCGGCTGAGAACATGCCCACAGAGCGTGCAGTCCTTGGGTCATCTCATTAAATCCTGTGACATACAGTTAACTGTGATGAATACCACCCATGTTAGAGGTGGTAAGGGGATAAAGGGGGGAAGGAAACAATGGCCCTACGCCTTCGGATGCCTGCCGTTGCGTACACTAAGGCAGTTCTTTATAACAGGCCAAGGCAAGTCTCGGCTTCATTTGGTGTAGTCGTAACATTTGAGTCTGTGGGTCAGCTGACCAGCCAAATTATTAGATCCTTTCTAAACCTCTCGAGTTAAAAATTTAATTCAGAATCTCAATATATTCAGCCCGACCCAGCTTTATATTTCTACCATGATCCTACACCCTTAAGATCCATTCCCACATATAGCCCATATTTTACATCTGTTGTAATTGAAAAACTCACACAGGTCTTTTGGTGTGTGATGCACTTGTGTAGGTCGCACTTTGTAACTCATCCTTTCCTGAGAGTTCTTACCATGCCCTCATCTTTTTTTAAAATATGTCTCATTTGTTATTTTTTTAATTTATTGATTTTAGAGAGGGGAAGAGAGAGAGAGGAACGTTGGTTTTTGCTGTCCCACTTGTTCATGCATCATTGGTTGGTTCTTGTATGTGCCCTGACCAGGGGATCAAACCCACAACCTTGGTGTATCGGTAGGAAGCTCTAACCAACTGAGCTACCTGGCCAGGGTGCCTTCATCTTTCACTCCCAGCTTTGACTGCATCCCTAAACCACATCTTCATTTGAAGTTTGAAAGTTTCCAGTGAATCTACCTTTGCTTACGTTACAGTTCTTGGTTGTTGAAAAACATAGTTCTGAGCTTTTTGTCTTACACTTCCTCATTTGTGGCTTTTTTAACCCTGTCCTTTTCAATTTATGGGCATTCATGGCCCTTCTCTCTAGCTTGAAGCTGAAAGACTGTCTCTAGACTCTCTCCCTTACCAGACCAGTTTTCAACTTTCTAGGATGGAGAACCCAGTTGTTTCAGATTGATCAGGAACCTACTCTTTGTCAGTTGGTCCTGATCGGGATCCTATAGTACAAACGTGGCTGCTGGAGTGTACTGATGTAGACTGTGTTAGGGACATTCTGGAAAAGGCAGAATGTTTACTAGCCAGGTACTCACCCAAGACATCAGGAAAAGTCCTGATGTCCTTGTAAACAAGATGGAGGGAGCTGGGTGCAACTGTAAGCAGTTGAACAGCAGGTGCAGAGAGGGCGGACCAGTGTTAGCATGGGGGCGGGCATTAGTGCTGAGCTGCAGGCCAGTCCCTCCTGCCCTGATGACTCAGATGGGTTACCCCTAGAGTTCAAGTGCCCAGAGGCCAGAGGATGTATGGTCCTGGCTCCCTTGGTGAGATCAGGCCACATCAACAAAGCGGTATCATTTGTTATTTCCTGGCCATTGGTTCCCCTTCCTGAGTATACCACCCCCAGTCTTGGGATGCTAAGTCTAAGAGCTCCCATGAGAGCTCCCCTGGGAATGTGTGGTGGGAAGATGGGGGGGTGGCTGGCTTCATCTCTCCCCTCCCCTTCCAGCCTTTTTTCTCTTCTGAACCTCCATTTAGTGAGCACTGGACTTTGGAGTTTATCTGTTCTTTCATATTTTCTCTCCTTGTCCTGTGCTCTGGTAGATTTTTCTCTATTTTAGCTTAGGATTCTTCTTTAACATTTTGTTTCAATTATCCTATTATATATCTCTAATTGCTTCTCTGATCTCTGATTATTTTTTTTTTCAAATCAGCCTCTTCTGGTTCTATAAAATCTTTCTAAAATCTTTCTAAAATCTCTTAGAGCCAAGTTTTCTTCTATTTCCTGATCATCTTTGTTTCCACCAGAATTTTTTACATCTATATATCTTGGTCTTTCTTTCTCAAGCTGCTGGATCCCCTAATATATATATATATATATATATATATATATATATATATATATATATATATATATATATATATTTTTTTTTTTTAATATATCTTTATTGATTTCAGAGCGAGAGAGAGAGAAACATCGATGATGAGAGAGTCACTGATTGGCTGTCTAGCCCGCAACCTGGGCATGTGCCCTGACTGGGAATCGAACCCCGATCACCTGGATCCTAGGTCGACGTTCAACCGCTGAGCCACGCCCAGCCGGGCTGGATCCCCTAATATCTTGATCTTTGGCCTTATTTAAGAAAAAAGGCCATGGAACCAGGGTGGCATCTCCCCAGTGACAGTTCTGAGTGCTCTGGACGCCAATCCGGAAGATGAGTGCGAACTCATTTTTAGGCCCTAGGCCACCGGATTGCCAGAATGAGAACTTTACTGTGAGACATCGAGGTGATGACTAAAAAGCATTAGATTCTCCAGTGTGGCTGTTTAGCGGCTTTAGAGGAGCACTGTCAGGGACTTGTTTATTTTTGCTTGAGGGTAAATGCCAGCTGCCTGTACTTGCTGGGTGCGTGTGAGGGACGGGGGTGGTTAAGTGGGTGGTAGGGCAGAGCAGGTGGGGACAGTCGAGCCATCTGTCTAGGCTCCCTCAGGCTGAGGGACAGTCCTCTGCAGCCCTCATACCTTCTCCCGCTGTCTCTAAGGTGTCCTTTATCTGTTGACTTTATCCCATCAGCTTCCTGGCCTCCAGATCTGTCAGCCCTCTCATCCTACTTGACATTTACCGTGTTCTCCCTTCAGGCTGGCTTCGTTCCTTGGTGTACCTCTGTACCTTTAATACAAAGCGTTAAAGCAGAGAGAAAGGTTAAGGAATGCCCAGCCGGCGTGGCTCAGTGGTTGAGCATCGACCTAGGATCCAGGAGATCGTGGTTGGATTCGCAGTCAGGGCACATGCCCTGGTTGCAGGCTCAATCCCCAGTAGGGGCCGTGCAGGAGGCAGCTGACCAATGATTCTCTCTCATCGTTGATGTTTCTCTCTCTCCCTCTCCCTCTGCCTTCCTCTCTCTGAAATCAATAAAGATATATTTAAAAAAAAAAAAAAGTTAACAGCAAGCACACAGTTACTGACATTATCCCACAAGTAACATTTCTAACAAAACTGTAAATATTTCATTAAAATAAATTATTTTTTATTGATTAAAAAGTATACAAGTAATACATAAAAACATACTCCTTATGAAAATGCAAATGTAAGTGTGTGTGGACTGCAGGGGAGCTGACTTTTTCATTTACTTGCTATGTTCCATCCAGTTAGGTCTCTGAGTTAAGTCCACTGAGACTCTCTACAGATACGACAAGGAATTCTCAGTTTGGGTGGAACACACGCTAAGGGTCAATGAAACAGATTAGTAGTAGATTTTGTCTTTTTAGAAAAAAGTTGCACACTGAAATGTTAGCCAGGAGGGCACAGAATGATAGCTCTACATCTACTGCCTTGAAAAGTTACCCAACGTATATGGTCAAGTTAAAGTTCACAAAGCAACACGTCAAAAGTTGATCGTGTCTAAATTTAAAAGGTGGGCAGTTGATAACCAGATGCATAGGCACAGATATGTAAATCTATCAGCAATATTGAGGCTATATACCCAATTAGTAACTGCCCTTGCCTCCTGGGAATGGAGCACATGTCTAAGGGTCGTTTCCCCATGTGGCTGAGCTGCAGGGGGACAGGGAGTTAGCCTTTGATCTGTTTCCATTTGTTCACCCAGCTCCCAGATGCCTTCCTGTGGCCTAGTGATGGAGGAGTTAGCAGCATGGCCTGGAGTGGCTCTCGGTGGCCCCAGGCCAGCTGACACACGCCACTTAGGGTTTCCAAGCAGCCAAGCTGTCCCCACTCACGCAGGGCTGATGCAGTTGTGGCTAAATGCGGTGTGGCCGGGGCCCCTGGCCAGCTTCAGGGCAGGAAATAGAATGCCACCTCCATCACCAGGGAAACAATGGTCTGCGTGCCGGGTTTAAAACGGGCAAGAGAAGCTCAGAGGCACGGTCCGCGGAGAAAGGGAGGAAGGAAGAGCAGAGGGCAGCTTGCGTGGATTTTGTCTTGGTTGTAACTGTTGACAAGCCACTGCACTGCCCCCATGTTTAAGTTGATCTGTGTGTAAGATGGAGGTAACGATACTTGGACGTTTCACTGGGGACTTACGCAAGGATTTCTGACACCGTTGGGATCCATGGATAGAAGGTGGTATGTAAGTGCACATGGTAAACGTCCTGTGTGTGTGTTCAGCAGGTGCGTGAGGGGCATGCAGATTATCTGGAAAAGTTTGAGAGTCTGGTCAAAACCAAACAATGGTGACAACGAACACTTTTCAGTGCATGGATTTGCCTTTGGTTTTGTGCAGGTTTGGGGGAGTCACACGTGTAATCCAGACTTGAGAACTGCTTTCAGACCTGCTCTGGTTAGCAGTGAGGTGCGTTACATCACTGCAGAATGCCGAAGTTGGGGAGTGTTCCCAACTGTTTGCCAGCTTCGCTCTAAAAAGTTCCCCAGTTCCACCCAATTCCACCGTGAAGCTTCTGAGTTGCATGTGGAGTCCGGCAGATTTGTTTTCAGGTTGGATGGGGGCAAAATCTCCTTTAAAAACAAAGTGCAAAGAGGAATCATTGTTCCCCTGTATTTTGCTATTTCTGTGGAGCCCTGAGTCGGGTGTGCGCCTGCGTTCTGTTCACTTCAGGCTGAGGTGGTTAGACGTCGTTTTCTGTCAGCTGGGGTCCTGAAGGAGCCTGTTGCTCTCTTGGTTCATTCAATCTCTCAGGCACATGCTGTCTGTCTGGAATAATTTCCTGGATCTGGGCGACTGGTGACCGCTACAGAAAAGCATACTTGTTTAGTAACGCAAATAATACACATTAAAAAAATTAGAATAATTATATAAGTAAACTATAGAAAATAAGGATCACCGGCAGTTCTCTCGTGCAGAATTAGCCATGCTGGCATCTATGTATATTTTAAACAAAACCGGGATCCTATTGTATGCACTTGTTTCGCGACCTGCTTTTGGGGTGAGGTCGTCTGTTGTGTGGGGGGGATCCTGCTGCTGCTGTAGGCATGTGAGGGTGGAATGAGGGCCTTAAGCTGCAGCCAGCACTTGTAACAGAACTTTCCAGGAGTCTTCTCTCAGATGCCTCCACTTCCTTAGCGCTCTGTGTTTTGGCAACAGCACCCATCCCAGAGCTGGTAAACACTTGCTGGCACCGTATTCTGTGTGGAGGACGGTCGGTGCCTCCCCACCCATTTGTACCCACTGTCAGGTTCGCCCCCCCCTTCATGCCAGCAGCCCGACTGCGGCGTCACTGCAGCGAGCGCAGCAGGCCTGCGCGCACCACCCAGCGCAGGAAATGTCTCCACCATCCCGAGGGGGCTCCGTGTCCCTGAGTCAGTGCCCTTGACCCCAGGCAATCATGTCATCCATTCTCAAACACGAATTTCATCACGTTACTTCCCACCTAAGGACATTGTGTAGGATTACTGTCCCCATAGCCTGCTGCTTTGGGTCTGAAGGTCTCTGCCTGCATTTCCCGACCCACTCTCTGGAGGGTTCCGCCTGCTGAAACGTTTGGGCCTGCAGGGACCCGAGGCCAGCCTTTCCCAGGCTCCATGTGGAGCTTTGCTCACTGTGTCCTTACCAGAACTGCCAATGTTTTGGCCTCCCGAAGTCGCATCCATCTATCCAGGCTCAGCTCAAGTCCCACTTCCTCCCTCTTGGCCAAAAGGTTTTCCAATATCTTTACCTCCCTCCACACCCTGAATTAGTTGACCCCATGTAACTGGGTTTCTGCAAAGCCCCAGGGCCATGGATGCCCAGCCACTGCACCTTTCCTGCTCCCCACTCGGTGACCATTCTCTCCTGCAGCAGACAGTGCTGCAAACCCTCCCTTCTTTTCTCTCCTAATCTCAAACATCTCGGGGCTGCCTAGGTCTGCCTCCCCAAGCCCAGACCCTGTTCCTCTCTGTCTCTCTCCCTCTCTCTTCCGGCTCTTGGTGCTTTACTACCCAGCTCAGCCGCATCCTTCCCCAGACCTCAGGTCCCACCAACCCATTTTTCAGATTTGACATAAAAAACGCCTGAGACCAGGCTCTGAAGGTAGGGATGGACCAAAGGGAGAGAATTGGAGCCCATGAAGATGGAATTCCTTTCAGACACGGGAGGGCTGGAATTGCTGGCATATGGCTCCCTTTTGCCCCTTGCCACCCACATCCTCAGACTGGCAGTCGGTGACAATCCCATGTTCTCCATTTTCCAGTGTGTTTTAACCTGGTGCCTGCCCAGACCTTCAGAGTTTCCCACAGCACAGGTAGAGGTCTGAGCTCCCCCCGAGAGTCAGCACAGTTGAGGGTGTAAATCAAACTTGTAGCTGAAGTGCCTTCCACAGGGTCTGCACAGTCAGGCTCAGAAAAGGAGCTAATATTGAAAGCCTGCAGCCCCTTCTCTGATTCCCATTGACCCGGCCAGGTGAGCTGAGGTCCCAAAGTTAATGTGTGTGTATGTCTGTCTGTGTATGTGTTTCAGTGTGTATGGAGGGCCTGGCCTCCCCTGGGCACTCTGGGAAGATCTGGCCAGGGAGCCTCCCTAAGAGCAAGCACTCAGTTGGAGCTGGCATCTCACTCAGCTGCAGTCGTGGTCACCCCGTCCCTAACTAGAACGTCCCTGTCTTTGGGGCTGCTGTATGTCTTCATTGCTTCTGGAATAGTTTTACTTGAAGAGGCAATAGCTGGACCCTCCCAGCCTGGAGATAAATCACCAGGCTCCCAGGCCAGATGCAAGCAGCCCCAGTGAGGAAAAGCTGGGCCACCACCCCACTGTGTTGCTAGACAGGCCTCCTCCTGTCCCCAGGGCTGCCTGCAGCAAGGATTCCCAGCGCATCCCCTGGGCCCCTGCACCAGGCCTCTGGGGTTTGAACTCAGGTCAGCTTGGCCCTCAGGCCCCCTCTCTCGTCCCCTCCTCGGACCAGGACCAGGCGGTGTTTGTTTCCCAACTGGACACTCTGCTAAGTGATGCAGGAAGTAGGCCCCCGGGAGCAGATACGGCCCAGCAGAGCAGATAACAAGCGGAGCCTCGGGCGCCTCGGGGCCGGGGGCAGGGTCAGAGATAAGCGGAAATGCCAGGCTTATCGAGGCTGCCTGAGTTCTAGAGAAATCATCCTTGGCTGGCCAGCCCACCTCACTCCCAGCACAGGGCTGCTGGGCATCTCCAGGCAGAGTAAACACAGAGTTGGCAGCGTCTCCGCAGCGGCAGGATGAGGACTCTGTGCCCTCCTCTGGCACTTCGCAGCCCCAGCACCAGGGGCCCGCAGCGGGCCTCAGGTTACACCCAGATATTTGCGGTAAGGGCGGCCTCTGGCCAGTCTGCTTTGAAGTGGGAGCCCAAGGGACAATTGTTAGGGTCACAGGACCAAGGGAGCGTGGGCAACATTTGTTCCCTAGACCTGGGTCCTCTTGGACCATGAAACGCAGCAGGAAGCTTTGGTTGCTGGGTCCGGGCTGGGATGGTCAGCTTGGGTCCTTCCCAGCTCATGAAGGGCGCTGTGGGCAGACAAGGCCCAGTGGAGCTGACCCCAGAGTTTGTTCTGGACCCCGCAAGGCTTGCCGGTGCTCTGGTTCATCTCTGGGGTCCTTGCCCGCGTTGGCTCAGTGATGGAGGACATGTCTGCACGTTCTGAGCACGCCTCAGCTAACGGGGCCTGCAAGGAAGGTGCCTGGGCGGCGGGTGCTGGGAGCTGAGTGAGGCTGGGGAAGGGAGCCCCTTCCTCCACCTGCAGCGCGGTGACACCGTGTGCTCCTGGCTGGCCCTCTGGGCGGCAGGGCTGGTGTCGTGCTTGTGTGAGTACTCAGACAGCCCTGCGGTTCTGAGCCCTTCACAGGCGAGGAGAGCCTTGTGCACAGAGGGTGAGTAAGTGCCAAGTGTGCAGCTGACCCAGAAAGTATGCCTTTCCCCCAGGCACGCGGCCTCCATCTCTCAGAAAGTTGTCACGGAATTTGATTTTGTTGACCAAGCCCTCCACTTCCTGTGTCGACGTTGGCCTCCCCGGGGTGCTGTGCCCTACACCTCTCCAGACCCGTTGGGTCCTGTTCCCCGGGGCAAACACGCACACTGCAGTCTTTAGCTGTTTCTCTGGTATTTGCCCCCGGGCTCCTCCTCGATTGTGTAGGTTACCCACGGACTCCCTGTTCAGAGAAATGAAGATTCATCTCTCACCCCTCCACGTCCCCTCCCCCATTCTCAGTCCACGTGTCACTGTTTTCACTTCATATTTACCTTATTATGGCATAGTATCGCTAAGATTATGTAATTGTTACTCACTGGAAAACCCATTATGTACTCTAATTTCATTCTTGCTTGGGAGATCTCGGATTTTCTTGGAGTCTCTGATTTCTTTTGTTCCCTTTGCCCTGTTTGCCAGCATCACAGGGGTAGCTAAATTTGAGCACTTACCGTGTGCCTCGTAAACCTTCTCGCGTAACCGTCCGACGCCACCACGCAGCGTCTGCATTGCTATTCTCATGTTACAGCCCAGGAAGCCCAGATCCGAGGCTAAGCAAACCACCCACGAGTCTGCCTCCAGTAACCGGCAGAGGCAGGAATGAAACCCAGACAGTCTGACGCCCGGGGCCCTCCACGTTTTACTGCATGTCTTTAATTATATTACATCGTTTGCTGTCTTCTCCCCCCTGAAGTCCTCCCTTTTGTGGACTATCCATCCTTCTGCTTCAACTGTGGACTGAGGTCGAAGCTGCTATTTCCTGGAGCTTAGTTTTTCACTTGCTTAGTCCCTCATTTTGCTGGAGTATATCCTCGAAACAGCTTCCTTAGAAAGGGTACATACATGTTTCACATCTTCGCTGGTCTTAAAGCTCTTCATTCTGCCCTCTGACAATGGTGCAATGTCTTCAGAATTCTAAGGGGAAATGCTTTCTGTTTAAACATTTTGCATCTAACCTTGTCTTCCAGCATCCAGTTGCTGTTAGGATGAGAAGTCTGATGTCATGTTGATTTCAGTTCTTGGATATATGATTTTTTTTCTCTTAAATTTCAGAGAGACTTTAATCTTTATCCCTGTGCTCTAGAATTGCATAAAGCTGGTGAGTGTTTTAGGCTTGTTGACTGCTTGGCTTTGTTGAGGATGATTATATGGACCCCCAAAGCCAACACGTAGAACTGTCTTAACATGGACCATTTAGTCTCTCCAGATACAGTCCTCTGACCTCCAGGGAGAGTGGGCCCCTCCTCACCATGCCTGTGATGTGAAGAGGTGGGGGAGGAGGGGGTCACTACTTTGGAATGGACCCCTCAGCCTTGCATTTCTGCTCCCCTCTTACACCATCTGGGGTCTCAGGGAAAGCTGGCTGTCACCAGAAAGGCCAGCAAAGAGTCTTGGGACTCAGTGCATGCTGATCCCAGCCCACAGCAAACAGAGGTCAGCCCGTATTTTTTCAGGAGTGGATGGGCTGCCCTGTCCTCACCCAGAACTCCAGCTGAGCTACCCTCAGGAGGCCCTGAGCCCGGCCAACCTGGGGTGCATACCCTCTCTGGCCTTGCTTTCTCCCTCTGAGGGCCCTGAAGGAAATAGAGTTAGTCAGTGGCTCCCCAGCACCCCAGGGACTCTATGGCAGCCCTGGCATCCCCACCTCATGTCAACTTGAGCATTTCCTTTTGTCAGCTTTATTTCATGATGCTCTGTTAAAGTTCCATTTGAAACAAGGGCTGCGCGGCCCAAACGCATGGAGCCCACAGGAAACACGGCCCCTTGGTCTTGAGGGCGTAACTGCATTGCTTCCGTAGAGTCACTGTTGGGGGAGCAGGGGCCGCTGGCAGATGTGCCCCAGAAGGTGCTGTGAGGAACATGACCTGTGGGATGGCACTTAGCGAGTAGCCGAGCAGCCGAGTCCATTGTTCTTAACTTTCCATTTTTAGGTACAAGTGAGGAGTGAAGAGGGCCTGGTGTGGGAGGGACCTGCAGACTCACTCACAGGCAGCCTAACACATGTTTGGGATATCTGCAAAGTTGCAACACCAACATTTTAAAAATTAATTTGTTGATTGATTTTAGAGAGAGAGAGGAAGGGGTGTGAGAGAGACATCAATTTGTTGTTCCACTTACTGATGCATTCATTGGTTGAGTCTTGTATGTGCCCTGATCGGGGATCGAACCCACAACCTGGCGTATCGGGACAACGCTCCAACCAACTGAGCCACCCGGCCAGGGCCAGCATTTTGTTTTTAATTTGCAGAAGCACCTAATGTTTAATCACGGCATAAGTCGGGATAGCCTCACATTTCTTTTTGTAAATTGTGAATTCACTTGCTTTTCATTGTGAATTAGCTGTGTGTGTGGCGGGCGGAACCCCACTGCTCCTCAGCTGTCGGGTCCCAAGGCCTCGCACTGCCCCAGGATTCCTGAGGTCTCTCACGGTCCAGCTTTCAGGGCCTTTGCCGAAAGGACCCCCTTCTGCTAACCTTCGGTTTCAGCTCTATGAACTCCTGCCTGCCATGGGCAGATTCTTAAAATATTTGCCTATCAGCACCCTCTCAGAGAGGAATGTTCAGTGCTGCCGTGATGTCAAAGGGGCCCAAGGAAAAGGGCCTGGGCCAAACCCAGCCTGTCACTCAGGGAGACAGGCAAAGGCTCGGAGAGAACCTGCTGGTCCTCGGGCTTGTGAACAACCAGGGGATGGCTGTCGGGCGGCCCTGTGGGCCGGCTGTCGGCCACTAGGAGCAATGACCCTCCGTACCCCACCCCAGTGAAGACCCGGGCTCTGCGCCCTTCCCGCTTCCCGCTGCTCGCTCTCCCGCGCCCGCAGCAGCATGTCGGGAGCCTCCAAGGAGAGCGTGGGGGCCCGAGGGCTGCCGGCCGGCAAGGCCTGCCTAACCACCATGGACAGAAAGCTGACGGTGCTCAACGAGAAGGTCGACCAACTCCTGCATTTCCAAGAAGACGTCTCGAAGAAGCTGCAGTGCGTGTGCCAAGGCATGGACCACCTGGAGCAAGGCCTGCACCGGCTGGAGGCCTCCAGAGCCCCGGGCCCCCCCGGGGCCGACCCTGCCCCTCCAGGTGACGCGCAGGCCGGGTGGCCGGAGGTCCTGGAGCTCGTCAGGGCCTCGCGGCAGGATGCAGCCCAGCACGGCGCCAGACTCGAGTCCTTGTTCCGGGTGGTGGTGGCCGTGGACAGGGCCATAGCTTTGGTGGGGGCTGTGTTCCAGAACTCGAAGGTGGTGGATTTCATCCTGCAAGGGAGTGTCCCCTGGAGGAGAGGCAGCCTGGCTGATGGCCCCTCAGAGGTGGGTTCCCGTCCCTGCCCCGGTGGTACTGGCTGGAGGGGCAGCCCAGGAGCTGGTGGGGCTGCCAGCCAGGTGGCTAGTGTTAGGAGAGCTGGGGGCTCTTGTCGCCTTCTTGTGCCTCCTGTGTGACCTGTGGATGGGGAAAAGGAGAGACGGGACTATAAAGGTCATAGGCGGGTTTCCAGACAGGGAGAGGGAGAGGCAGTGACCTGATGAGGGCTGTGGGGCCTTGGGCAGCTCCAAGGCACCTAGAAGTGGGGGACGCACAGGCCATGAAGGAGAGGGCCTTGAAGCTTCCTGAACATGCAGTGACCTCTTTGCTCCTTGTGTCCCTTGTGGGAGACAGGTGGGGAGCGGTCAGTTTGCCCTGACAGAGCCCCCATTCAGAAATCCCTCCCCCCTCCCTTCCTGTCCCCAACCTTGTGCCCTGTCCCAGAGTGGGCGGAGTGTGCAGCTGCCCTGTGGAGATGTGTTGATAGTGACCCATGGGGGACACAGGCCAGGTGGGAGCCGGAGCCTGGGGGTGGAGTGTGGCATTTGTGGGAGCTGCTCTTCCCAAGGGTTGTTGTGCAATCAAGCCAGCTGGCAATGGAAGCTCGGCTGGGGCGGGGTGTTTTTATGTGCGCAAATGAGGTGTGTACCAGCAACACTCTGTTTGGGAACAGCTAAGGGACAGCCACTTAGCAACACTCACGTGGCTTGGAGCCGCCACCTCTGATCCCTGTTGTTGCCCACCAACCTCTGGCAACAGATAAGCTGGGGTCTCAGGAGCTCGTGCCTTCCTTCCCAACCCCCAGCCTGGCCAGAGCTGTCCCAGCTGAGCCCATCCCCTCCCTGCCCGGCCACTTCCCCCAGCACCCCCTTACCCCAGTCCCCTGCTCTCTGCACTGTCCCCATGAGTCCAGCCTGCAGAGGAGACATGACCCCTTGCCACCGATAACCAACCTCAGCTTTAAAAGAGAATTCATCTAATATGTGCAGAGGGTGAAATCCGTTCCCAGGGTGTAAAGAGAAGCCCCCTCCTCCATTCCCCAGGTCCCAGGACAAGCCCCCCACCTCCCAAGCACAGGTGTCAGTTTCCTGTGAAACCTTCTAGAAACAGCCTGGTATCTATAAGCATGTTGGGGTGCACACTACCCCCTTTGTTTGGTTTTAATGCAATTATTATTCACATTGTTCTGGCCTTAGTCGTTTTTGTTTTCTGTTTTTTTTAACCCTCACCTGAGAATATTTTTTCCACTGCTTTTCAGAGAGAGTAGAAGGGAGAGAGAGAGAGAGAAACATTGATGTGAGAGAGACACAGCAACTGGCTGCCTCCCACATGCTCCTCAACGGGCCGGGGATGGAGCCTGCAACCAAGGTAGTGCCCTTGGCCAGAATCAAACTGGGACCCGTCATTCTGCAGGCCGACGCTCTAACCACTGAGCCAAAGCGGCCAGGACGTGGCTGTTTTTTACTTAATATTTTTGGAGCATCGTTTCGTATTAATGCCTAGGAAGCGCCCGCATCTTGGTGAAGTTGCAGAGTGCTCCACTGGGCAGTGTCTTCAGGTGTGCACCCACCCGCGTCGTCGTTGGTCAGCACTCTCCTTTCCAGCGGTTGAAAGTGATGCAGTGACTGCCCATCCGGGTGTGAGTCTGTCTGTGAGCCGCGCCCCTGGAAGTGGCGGTGCCAAGCGGCAGGGTGAATGTGCAGGATCCGCACAGCCAGGCCGACCTTCAAAGGGGCGCTCTACTCTAGGGCGCCCCCGGGACGCACGCGCCGCCGGTCGCTAACAGAGCTCCTTCCCCAGCTTCTCGACTGCCCGGCTGGGGAATGAAACGGAGATCTTACTGTGCGAGTGTGTGTGTGTATTTTAACATTTTAGAATGAACGTTTTCAAGCATTTATAAACTAGTTAGTAGAACGACCCCTCTGAGCCACGTAACTGGAGGCCAGTGTCCCCCACCCATTTTCCTCTTTCCAGAGTGTTTTGAAGCAGACCTGAGATTTTGGATCATTTCTTCCGTAATCATTTCAGCATTTTTATCCAAAAGATAAGGGTTCTTTTGCCCATTGTCACACATAAAAAGTAAACTGTAACTTTACATCACCAAAGCCAGTGCTCAAACTTCCAGTCTTATGCTCTTTTTTCTAATTTTATTTTTCAGTTACAGTTGACATTCAGTATTATTCTGTATTAGTGTCAGGTGTACAGCATGGTGGTTAGACAGTCATACACTTTGCAAAGTGGACCCCAGTATTTCCAGCGCCCACTTGGCACCACACATAGTTACCACAACATGACTGACTGTTTCCTGTGCTGGACTTCACTCCCCTGTGACTGTAGCTTCCAATCTGTGCTCCTCAGTCCCTGCATCTTCCTCACCCAGCCCCCGACCCCATCTTATGCTCTTTTCCCCTTACAATTTGTTTATTTTGAGTCAAGCTCCAAATAAGGCAATTAGTTATATGCTTCTTAAAGCTAACACTTTTCTTTAATTCATAAAAAAATGTTAAACTTTTCATTATGGAAAATGTCAAACATAACCAAAAGTAGATAGAATTATATATCTCACGATAGTTTTTGTTTGTATTTCTTTTCCAGACGTTTGAGCGTCTTTCATGGATTTAACCTTTTGCTGGTTCTGTGAGCCGCCTGCTCCCATCCTTTCCCCCTTTCCTACCTCAGGTTTTTGCCTTTCTCTTTTTATTCTGTGAAAGCTCGTCACACGTTATGCAATCAGCCGCCGCGTGTTTTGCGGATGTGTCGGCATTTCTGGATGGGGGAGGTCAGAGAGCTTGCTCTTTCCCCAGTCCTCACCTTTCTCGTCTGTTCCCCACTGCCTGACTCCCTTCTGGTCTTTGTGTGTCACACACATCCAGGTCTGGGCCTGGTCCCCCAGCCAGGTGGTCAGCTCCTCATGGCCCGGCCACAAGGCCCCTACATCTCTGTGCCCTGCAGCCAGGGCTGGTCACACAGGAGGTGCCAGAGGACGGGCAGTGGACTGAGACCAGGCCCAGCCAGCTGACAATGGTCAGCGCTGAAAACTGCACTATGGAGACTTTCTAGGGAACCTGCTCTGTGTTTCCAAAGAGAGCAGGGGCATACGATTCATCTGTGGAACTGACTTTGATTCTAGCGCTAGCCGTTCCATTTTAAACTCGTGCCAGGGCTCTGTGCATGTCCTTCTTGGGTCTGGTGAGATGCCCGGCGGCTCCATTTGGTTGAGAAATGGATTCGGTTATTACCAGCAGCCTGCTGCTCTGCGGGGCGGACAAATTCAGGCCCAGCCGGGGGCAGGCCTAAGTCACGGTGGAGCTGTTCAGGGATGGCAGTCCTCTGGGGGTGAGGGTCTTGTCCTCTCTCTGCATGCGCAGCACAACCAGGGACCACAAAGTTGAGCCCTGAAGACAAAAAGCTCTGTGTGTGCGCACGCGCGTGCCTGCCTACACCAAAGACGGAGGGAGGGAGAGGACAGCAAGGTCTGCCAGAGGACAGTCTGTTCGAGTCCCTGTCTGCAGGTGGGGAGAGACAGGAGGCAGCCTGCGATAAAGCCTCCAGCTCCCCCGACTGCAGGCTGGCAAGACAGTCTGCAGAAAGAGGCCATGGGACAGGTCTCTGCTGAGCAGGGGTCTGGGTCACATTGATGACACTGGTGCTAATCCTGAGGACAGCAGCTAGCATTTATTTATTTTTATTTTTATTGTTTGGTTAATCTTTACCCGAGGATATTTTTTCCATTGATTTTTAGAGAGTGGATGGGAGGGGCGGGGGAGAGAGAGAGAGAGAAACATTGATGTGAGAGAGACATCAATTGGTTGCCTCCTGCAAGCTCCCCAAGCAGGGCTGGGGATGGAGCTTGCAACCCACGTACGTGTCCTTGACCCAGAATTGAACCTGTGACCCTTTGGTGCACAGGCTGACACTCTTAACTACTGAGCCATACTGGCCAGGGCAGCAGCTAGCATTTTTTTATTAGGTGCCGACCACATGCCAGGCACTGGGCTCTATGTCCCTACATGTCATGTCATTACCATTTAGAGGGCAAAACTTGGTGTCCTGGAATTTCAGACATGAGCGGGAGATGGAATTGAGGGACATGGGTACAGGATAGAGATAACAATGGAACCAACCCTCATCCTTACGCCAGGGAGACACCTGAGAGTCGAGGACCATGACTCCCAGTCAGAGGGACCTGCTCCTGCTGGTATGTGTCAAGTGGGCCTAGTGTTGTCAGATCTTCACACTGTTTTTCCAAGAGAAGCTAGAAACTTTGAATTTTTTTCTGATCAGATTTATTAAGGTAGAGTTTACATACACTCCACTTTCCATACATACACATTTAAGTATACAGTTCAACAAATGTATACACCCAGATCACCAGCACCACAATCAAAATGCAGAGCAGCTTCCATCACTCCAACAGGGAACTTGAAATTTTAATGTAAAATTCTAGATTTAAAGTCTGGATAACAAAACATTTAAATGCTGGGCAGGCCAAACAGAATGCACCCTGAGCTCTGCTGGGCCTGTGGGCTCCAGGCAGGGCCGTCAGGAGGAAGGGGCTCCACCCAGGTGAGGGCTGTGCCTAGCCCTGCTGCTGGGACAGGTCCAGGAGTCTCAGGGCTCACCAGTCAAGAGCTCAGAGCCCCCAGAAGCACCAGGGGGACCCAGCAAGGGGTTGAGCCACCTAGAAATATTTATACTTAGAAACACTGAGTGCTCTGAGCTGTTGCGGGAACATGTTTTGGGAGTGAGCGTGGGTGCGTGCTCAGCGCGGGCTGCTGAGGGGGTCAGAGTTGAGGCCCCTGCTGAGCGCAGGGCTCCCAGCGTCCGCACAGGCCCTGGTCATGGAGCACAGGCCGCTCTGTCTCAGGCAGGACAAAATCACCAGCGCTCTGAGCACTGCCCGTGAGCTGGGCACCCTTCTCAGTGCGTTCCACAGGTGGTCCCCCCAGCCTCCCACTAACCCTGTGAGTAGGCAATATTCTCCTCACTGAGGAAAGTGGGGTGCTAAGAAGTTAGGGATCTTGGCTGAGTGGTGAAGGTTGGGGCTCAAGAGTCTGCCAGCCAGTGTCCCTGGCCACACTGCTGTACTGGAGAGGGTGACCGTGGGGTTCAGCTCCCAGGCAGGCGTTGCTGGTTGACCAAGGCATGCCCCCTGCAAGCATGGATTCATGTGCCTTAGGGTTCCAACCCTAATTCACACTCTACTCGCTTTGACCGATGCGTCTGAGTTGGCATTTTGACATTAAACTCATTTTCCATCCCTGGCCTAACTACTTTGTGGTCCAGTCTGCTTAGACCCTCTGTCAGGGGCGGGGTCTGCCCTTGCCAGCAATGCAGTGACTCATTAAGAAGGGGACCTGGGGAAGCCTCAGCGTCCTTATGTCTAAAGTGACGAAACAGTGTCCGCCCTGGGTGTAACTGAGATGGAGTGAGTGCTTGTAGCTCAAGCACATGGTAGGTGGCAGCAAATGTCTGTGGCCTGAGCCATGATGTTGACGATGACGATGACATGCCCCTGGTTCTTTTAGAACAAAGAGAGAGAGGAAGAGAAAGGAGCCAAACCACAGCGTGCGCTGAGCGCCAGGGGCGTGCCAGCTGAGCTCAGGGGGCCCCAGGAAGGTGAGTGCGGCCCCTTCCTGCTTCCTCCGTGGCATCGCTCTCCTGCAGCTTCCAACTAAAACCACCCCACCACCTGCCAGGCGCCTTTTCCCACTTCTTTTTGTCCTTCCTGTGTACCTGTCAGAGACAGTCAATTGCTGTTTTAATTAATTAATTAATTTTAACAATATATCTTTATTGATTTCAGAGAGAGGAAGGGAGAGGGAGAGAGAGATAGAAACATCAATGATGAGAGTCATTGATTGGCTGCCTCCTGCATGCCCCCTACTGGGGATCAAGCCCGCAACCCGGGCATGTGCCCTGACCGGGATTCAAACCGTGATCTCCTGGATCCTAGGCTGACGCTCAGCCAATCTAGCCACGCTGGCCTGGCTGGATTGGTTTTTCAAAAATTGTATTTTTTAAATAAATTTGCATAATATTTACCTGGTTCCAGAACCCAATAGACAGAACAAGGTACAAAGAGAAGACGAACTTCTGTCCTGCTTCCTCTGCCACATGTAACCATTTTACAAAGTTTGTGTCTCATCTCTCCTTGGCGGGCCGGTCTCTTAGACCACGTTGTAAGTGGTTGCACCCATGCATGCGCACACGCATCTTAGATGAAACAGAATCGCACCGTACACCTCACTTTTGCTCACCTGCAGGCCCCCGGAGGCCACCCCTTAGCTGCACAGGCCGAATCTGTTTCTCCTGCTCCTGGCCGCGCCTATGGGAAGTGTGCTGGTTCAGGCCCTCAGCCCCTGGCCTCTGGCTGTCTCCACTCTGCCTCTTACAAACATGCCACACTGCCCGGCCCTCTGCATGTTCCCTGTCATATCTTTGGGACAGATTCCTCCAATGGGATTGCTTTTTCACCCACCTGCTCTCCCATAGAGAGCCAGAAGGCTGACCTGCCAGAGGGGACAGCGGAGAGGCCGCCCCCTGTCGGCGCTTCAGGGATGGGATCCGATGTCCTCGCCCAGTCAGAGGCCTTGCCAGGGCAGGGAGATGGAATCCCTGGTACAGACCAGGTGCCCCCTGGACACCTGCCACTGCCCAGAGAGGAAGACGCCAAAGCTCCTGAGGTGTCTGGTGAGAACCCCAGGATAGGCCTGGAATTTCCTGCAGCATCCAGCAGGGTCAGCGAGACCCCCACCAGCCAGGAGGCTGCACCAGGTGCAGGACAGGGACCATCATCCAGCTATCCTGACCCTCTGCCCACAGAGGAGGGCAAGAAGCTAACCTCAGAGCCGCCTGCCCAGGCCAAGGCAGCTCATGGTGGTGAAGACCTGCATCCAAGGTATGTGGAACCCCTGTCAGCTGGGACAGGGAAGGAGTGAGCGAACCCCTTAGTGGGAGCGTGGCTGAGGGACCGGCTGCATGGTTGAGTGCCAGTGTCTGTAGGCTCTGGGCATTGAGTGCCACTGTCCCCACACTCTGGGCTGGCCTCATGAGAAGACAAGGCCTAGGCCCTGCTTTGGGAGCCTAGACACTGTTCTTACCTGGTGCCCATAAGAATCACCTAGAAAGAATTTTTAAAATGCTGATGCCCAGAGATTCTGATTTATTCAGTCTGGGGTGAGGCTCAGGCCCTGGGTTTTTTGTTTGTTTTGTTTTTACAAGCTCCTCAGGTGATTCCAATGTGGAGCTGAGACTCATTAGGGTTCTAAGTGTGGAATCTGGGCATGGGGGAGACTTTCCATGAACTTGTAATGGGCTCCCCCCAAAGATTCTGAGAGGGCAAGGTCTCCACGTCAGAGTCAGCCTTGAGCTGAGTATCGGGCACACCAGCCCTGCCGAGGGCTCAGGAAGTGGGAAACCACCCCTTGCCCTTCCTCAGAGAGCACAGGGCTGTTGGAGGAGCAGAGGCCTATATTCAGGCGTCGGCAGTGGCTGCCCTGTGGGGGCTCCTGGCCGATCTGCACTGGGTGGGACCGAGCACTGCTGTCGAGGTGCAGTGGCTGCCCGGAGTGTGCCTGTGGCAAGGGGATGCACGGCAGTGCCTTTGGGTCACCCCATGCCCCCTGGGTGGCAAGGCCACGGGGCAGCAGTGACTGTTGACCTTCTCAGGGCCATCTTTCTCTATGCCCAGGATCTCTGTCCATGTGCAGGAGACGGATACCCCTGGGGAGCTGCTTGTGACTCAAGGGGGCAGCCTTAGACCCACACCCCCTGCGGCGGCTCCAGCAGCTGCCCAGTCTGGTGAGCAGGACCCACCTGAGCATGGGGGCTGTCCTCAGGACCCTGGGACTGAATCGGGAAAACAGATCCTGACAGAAGCCAGTGAGTGCTCCCCACTGCCTACAAGGAGCAGCGAAGGGGGAGCAAAGGCTGAGGACAAGCCGGGGCCTGGGGCCGAACCCACCATGGGACCAAACGGGGCCAGGAGGGACACGGGAGAAGACGCTGGGGCCCCAGGTCTGCAAAAGGACACAGGCCCGGGAGCAGGAAACCCTGAGACCTGGGAGGACTGCGCGCCCGGGGACCTGGGCAGAGCCGAGGCAGGAAGGGCGCCCCAGGGAGCCGAGGCTGGCAGCCTGGTTCTGGGTAAGTGAGGGGGGTGCCATGTATTGTGTTTGGAGGGCCTACTTCTGGGGGGCCTCCCTGAAGCTCCCAGGGAGAGATAATGCAGGTCTGGGGGAGTCTGCTGGTGTCTCCCTGGGCCAGAGCCGCAGCCAGTGAGCTCAGGTTGGCCCCAGCCATGGGGAGGAGGGAACAGGGTGGGGGTGCTCACAGGCTGTTGTCTCCTGAGCAGACGACAGCCCAGCCCCACCAGCCCCTTTCGAGCACCGGGTGGTGAGTGTCAAGGAGACCGCGACCTCGGCGGGTTACGCAGTCTGCCAGCACGAAGTCCTGGGAGGGTAGGTGAGCTTTCTGCTTTGATGAGGGTGGGAGCAGGAGGGCCCAGGGCAGACACCTGGAGAGCCCGCTGTGTGCTGCTGGGGGTCCTCAGGAACTGGTTGATGGGGCCAGGGCCGGGATGTCCGAGAAGTAAATGGACAGTCCATGGGCGGGGTGGGGAGAACGGCCTCTAGAGTGCAGGAGGGACCGTGTACCGGAGACGGCAGGAGGACCTGCGTGGGGTGGGGTAGGAGGGATGTCCTCCAGGGTGAAGCTCAGCCCCGTGGGGATGAGGCAATATTCCCAGGGGTGCAGGATAGCCTGGGGGTGTGGGGTGAAGCAGTTCTTGTCTAGGTTTTAGGGAGCCCGTGTGGAGTGGGCATGATGACATGGGTACCTCTGGGGTGTATGTGGAGGAGGGGTGGGACCAGAAAGCGGTGGGGGGGGTGACAGCATGTCTGCCGTGGGGGGTGAGCCTCCTGGGCTCTCAGCTGCTGTGTCATCCTGCCTGCAGGGGCCGGTTTGGTCAGGTCCACAGATGCACGGAGAAGTCCACAGGCCTGTCGCTGGCAGCCAAGATCATCAAAGTGAAGAACGCCAAGGATCGGGTGAGCGTCCGCCCCGGCAGCCCAGCCTCTGGCCAAGCTCAGGACCCATCACGTCCTTCTCAGTCCCCTGGCCCCCAGCTGCCCAGACCCCTCCAACCCGAGCAGGAAACCTGCGCCTTTCCTGCCTCTTTTCCATGATGCCCACACCCCAGGGTCCTCCTGCACCTACCACTTTCCTTCCCGGGCCTCAGGTTTCCTGTCTGTGAAACGGGCGGGTCTGACAAAGGGCCCTTCTGCTGTAAAAACCCAGTTTGGGTGGTGAGTGGAGGAGACTCGTTGCGAGAGCAGGAAACAAGGTGTGGGTGGGCACATGTGTGTACACGCGTGTGCCGTGGGAGGTGCAGCCGGCCCTCTTCCTGACCCGTTTCTTGGAAACTCCCCGCCCCTCTGGCTCCTAAGGAGGACGTGAGGAACGAGGTTGCCATCATGAACCAGCTGAGCCACGTCAACCTGATCCAGCTCTACGACGCCTTCGAGAGCAAGAGCAGCTTCACCCTGGTCATGGAGTAGTGAGTGTCTGCCGTGGGCTGCTGCTCGCGGCCAGGGCTCAGCGCGGGGCAGGAGCGGGGTTCCAGGCACAGCTCTCCTGCCTTTCCCGTCTGGGATGTCCAGGGCGCTCGCCACCTCCTCTGCTTGACCTCCAGCTTGGAGCGTGAGGACAAGGCCATTTGTCACAAAGTGGCAGCCGTGAGCCTGACTTACCTGCGATATATGTCAGTTTGGCTGGCGCAGTTTCTTAGTAATTTTGATTTGGTTGTTAGCACTTGGAAATTGGGAAGTTTCACAGTAAAACCTAGGTGTCTGGCTTTTCTTGAAGATCTAGTGATGCTGGACCTGTATTTCCAGCTGGAAATGGGTCTGATTTGCCCATTTGGGGTTCTTACCTTGTAGGTACTAACAGGCCCCTGTAGGCAGATGAGTTGACAGTGTGGCCGATGGCATCCAGAGTGAGCCTGCGGACGCAATCCAGCCGCCCCTGGGGCCTTTTTACCACCTGCGCTCTGAGCAAAGGTCCCCATAAGACTCCAGATGGCAGTGGCACCCTCGGGCTCACCTGGGTTGGCTCTGAGAGCGGGGGAGGTCTCTGAGGGCTTTCTCAGTCCAGTGCCTGCCTCTCCCTTTTCCCTGGCAGCGTGGACGGGGGTGAACTCTTTGACCGGATCACGGATGAGAAGTACCACCTGACCGAGCTGGACGTGATCTTGTTCACCAGGCAGATCTGCGAGGGCGTGCACTACCTCCATCAGCACTACATCCTGCACCTGGACCTGAAGGTCAGGCTCCGCCGGCGGGCGGGCGCCGGGCCCGCGCCTCTGCTGCGCTCGTCGCTGAGAGCTCTAGCGGCACGTTCCCTGCCTCCCTCCTGGCTCCCCGTCATTTCCTCGTCCTGCAGTCACAGGAACACAAGTCCTGCCGATGCTCTGAGCCTCGGTGTTTTCATCTGTAAAATGATTAAATGATACAATGACTTTTTTTCTTTTTTGGAATGTAGAGGTTTAAAATATTTTTATTTTTATTTTTATTTTAGAGAGGAAGGGAGAGAGAGAGAGAGAGAAACACTGATTAGTGGTTCCACTTATTTATGCACTCATTGGTTGATTCTTGTATGTGCCCTGACCCGGGATCGAACCTGCAACCTTGGCGTATTGGGGCAACGCTCTCACCGACGCTCTAACCAACTGAGCTACCCAGCCAGAGTGACTTTTTTTTTTTTTTAAATATCTTTAGGATTAGTTTTTAAAAAATCAACATGGGAACGTATGCCTCTGGTAACAAATATAGACAATACAGAAATGTGTGAAATAGACGTGAGAGTGCTTCCCACTCAGTCTCCGTGCTGACAGGCCTTTAGCATTGGCCGTGCGGCGTGGCGTGAGCGCGGGCGCACACACGGACACACACAGACACACACACACACGGACACACACAGACACACACACACACGGACACACACAGACACACACACACACGGACACACACACACACACACGGAATCGATTCTGCTCTCGTTTGTAAACTTGTCTCTTCTAGTTAATAGGACATTGTAGATATTCTTTCTCACTCTCTTTGAGGGCTGTGCCATATTCCATTCAATGAATGCAGTACACTTTCTTTTGTCTACTTGAAAAAAAGTAAGCACTGATACAAGGCAGCCATCTCCTTCCTTCCTTCCTTCCTTCCTTCCTTCCTTCCTTCCTTCCTTCCTTCCTTCCTTCCTTCCTTCCTCTCTCTCTCCCCCATCTCCCTCTCTCCCCCTTCTTCTCTCTCTCTAAAATCAATGAATATAAATTTTTTAAAAAGGAAAATCAATGAAATCAAAAGTTGGTTCTTTGAAAAGATCAATAAATTGGCAAATCTTCAGCGACATTGAACAAGAGAAAAAAAAGAAGACTCAGATTATTAAAATCATGAACAAAAGAGGGAGGATCACTATCATCAGCCTTATAGAAATAAAGAAGAATTATAAGGGAATACTATGAAAAATTGCATGCCAATAGGTTAGATAACCTAGATAAAATAGACAGATTCCTAAAAGACATAAACTACTGAAACCTGACTCAAGAAAAAATAGAAAATCTGAATAGACCTATAACAAGTGAAGCAATCAAGTTAGTATTAAAAACTACCCACAAAGAGGAGCCTAGGCCAATAAGGCTTCCCTGGTGAATTCTACCAAGTGTTTCACCAACTTTTAGCAACTCTTTCAAAAAACAGAAGAGAAGGGAACACTCCCTATCTCATTTTATGAGACCTGTCTTATCCTGATATCAAAACCAAAGACATCACAAGAAATGAAAACTGCAGAGCAATGTCCCCTATGAATATAAATGCAAAATTTCTCAGTAAATATTAACAACTAAATGCAGCAACATATAAAAAGGATTATACACAGCACAGAGCGGGATATATCCCAAGAATGCAAGGTCGGTTTAACATATGAAAACAAATCAATGCAATATGCCATAGTAAGAGAATAAAGGACAAAAATTGCAAAATCATTTCAATAGATGCAGATGACAAAATTGAACAACTTTCATGATGAAAATACTAAACAAACTAGGTATATAGCTTCTTCAATCTGATAAAGGCCATCTATGAAAAACAGCTAACGTAATACTTACTGGAAAAAGGTGGAATGCTTTCTCCTTAAGATCAGGAACAGCCCGGCCGGGAGTGGCTCAGCGGTTGAGCATCGACCTAGGATCCAGGCGATCGGGGTTCGATTCCCGGTCAGGGCACATGCCCGGGTTGCGGGCTCGATCAATGACTCTCTCATCATTGATGTTTCTATCTCTCTCTCCCCCTCTCCTTTCCTCTCTCTGAAATCAATAAAGATATATTTTTTTAAAAAAAGATCAGGAACAAACAAGGATACTGCTCTTGGTAGTTCTATTAAATATTGTACTTGAGGTTCTAACAAGGGCAAAGAATCAAGAAAAGAAACAAAATGCCTTTACATTGGAAAGGAAGTAAACGTCTTCACAGATGACATGATCTTGTACATAGAAAATCCTAAGGGGGAAACTATTTGAACTAATAAATGAGTTCAGCAAGGATTTAGTGTCAACATTTAAATGCATGTAATTCTCACATAAAAACCTGGATTTCTGGATTATCTTGAGGATTGAAGAACTGCATTTCTGTGTGGTGGGCAGTGGCTGGAGCTGAGCAGTGGCTACCTCTTTACACAGGGCAGAAGTCCTCCAGTTCCCCACAGTTCATACCATCAACTATTGTCTCACACTAGCCCACTTTATTTATTTTCAATGTCTATCTATCATTTATTATCTATCATCTATCTATCTATCTATCTATCTATCTATCTATCTATCTATCTATCATCTATCCATCCATCCATCCATCCATCCATCCATCCATCCATCCATCCGTCCCTGTAAGGCTGTCCTGAGCCATTCATTTCCCTGGGAGGCTGGGAAGCTGAGGCCTCTTGACAAATAAGTGTGGGAGCTGCAGACCTTCTTAGCTCTTGACTGAGCCTAAGCAGACTTCTCTTTCTTTCCCAGCCGGAGAACATACTGTGTGTCAATCAGACAGGACACCAAATAAAGATCATTGACTTTGGGCTGGCCCGAAGGTAAGCGGGTTGTATTTTGGCACTTAGAACTCACTGGGCACTCTTTCCAGCTCTCTTGGGCACAGTTACACACAGCTCAGCCAGTTTTTGAGTTTTGGGACTAACACAAGAAAGCTGTCTGAGGAGGAGGCTGGTAGCCTTAGACTGTAGCCACCTCAGGGGGCAGCTTTGTGCCCTGGCTCTGCTTCTCCTTCAAACCACCTGTGTGAGCAGAGAGGGCAGCGAGGGCAGCAATGGTTAGGGGGGGCACTGAGTGGGGGTACTGGGCAGCTTAACTCTATTCATTGTCCCTGCCTCCTGGGCCCAGGGTGTGCTGGGCTATGTCACATCCCTGCCCTCTGGGAAATGACGAGGTAGGTAGGAAAGCGGGAACGTGACTGTGTAGGGTGGTTTGGGACACCAGGTCTGGAGTAGATCCTGGTGAAAGGGGACATAATCAGTCCCTGCTGACAGGCAGTGATGAATTTTAAATAGACAATACACGACAGTACTGAGCTGTCGGAGGAGGGTGGTCAGGCTCTCTAGTGTCGGTGCAGAAAATGAGTATTGTATGTCATTTGGAACCATCTTAGGCTCTTAAAATGCCTAACGCCTAGTGAAGGAGAGTTTTGCCGTTCGTCCTGTGCAGCCACGTGTGTGGCGAACACTGAACCTGCGTAGGGCCCTTGGTCCGAGGCCTGCACGCGCGGTGGGGCGGGCTCTCAGCAGTGGCAGGAGCAGACCCTTGGCATTGGATGAAGCCTGCTCTGCCAGTCACATGGTGCCTGACCAACAGGAAGTTCCCGTTACATTGTTAAAATTCACACTTAATTTTTTTTAGAGCAGTTTTAACTTCACAGAAAACTCGAGGGGCAGAAAGAGAGATTTCCTATAGACCTCCTGCCCTGGTACCAACACGATGAGCCTGCACCGACATCGAGGCCGCCAGGTCCAGCTGCACTGCGCACGGCACAGAGCTGACCCCCCCCCCCAGCTCCACCGCCTGCGCTCAGCGTGTGGCTGCGTGCGAATAGATATATTGATTTTCTCTCCTTTTCAGATTGTAAAGGCTAGAGGAGGGGGCTGTGGTTTCTGGTTCTCCCTGGGGACTTAGGAAAGCCCACGGTGGGGCCTGGGGAGTGAGGATTCCCCTGTAAATGCCGCGCGTGGTGGCAGGTGGGGCCTGGAATGTCTCGCCTGCTCTGGGGATGAGTCCCAGCCTCTGCACCTTCTCCCTGGTCTGACACCCACGGTCCTCTCCCCTTCCTCCCCAGGTACAAGCCCCGGGAGAAGCTGAAGGTGAACTTCGGCACCCCCGAGTTCCTGGCCCCCGAAGTTGTCAACTACGAGTTCGTCTCATTCCCCACGGACATGTGGAGCGTGGGTGTCATCACCTACATGCTGTGAGTGCCCCGGGGGGGGGTGGCATCTGTCCTAGGTTGGGTACCCTTAGAAGCAGCAAAAGTTTGAGCATGAGTGGTTTAGTGGGGAGGTGTGCATAGGAGACCCCAGGAGGGGGGCCGAGCGGAGGAAGGCAGCCAGTAGACCCTGTTATATCATGCAGGGCAACGAGGCTGGTCCTTGCGGGAGCTCTGGGGTCTGTCGCGGACACACTTCTTTGGAGTTATTCATAGAGGGGCCAGGGAGATGGGGTATAGATTCACTAACTTTTTTTTTTAATTTTCCTTTTTAATCCTCACCGAAGGTTGTTTTTTCCATTGGTTTTCAGAGAGAGTGGAAGGGAGGGAGAGAGAGAAACGTGGGTGTGAGAGAGACGCATCGATGGGTTGCCTCGCGCACGTGCCCCAGCCAGGGCCTGGGATGGGGATCGAGCCTGCAACTGAGGTGCGTGCCCTTGGCTGGAATCGAACCTGGGACCCTTCAGTCTGTGGGCTGACGCTCTAACCACTGAGCGAAACTGGCCAGGGCCGCTTCACCAACTCCTGTCTGTTATCGCCTGTGGGCTGATCCCAGGGGCCTTCATTCCTGCAACTTGTGGACCCACCGGGGAGAAAGCTCTCCAGCGAGGAAACGCAGGCGGACTGTACGGGGGGGGGGGGGGGGGGGGGGGCGGGGGGGGGCGGAGTGCAGTGAGGGTGGGCAGGTGGGACCAGCCGGACCGGCTGACCTGCCCCTCCCCCCGCTCCGTGTCCTGTGGGCTGACCAGGCAGTTAGGATGGACTGAGACTGATGCCCAGACTAAACAGCCTCCTCTGTGCACATTCTCTCGGCTGTTTCCTGGCCCCATGAAGTCATGCTTGCTCCAGTCTTATTAGGGCATGTCTGTGACCTGTCCCCATGCTGTGTGTGCACGTGCTGTACCAGGCGGGGACGTGGGAGGCACCAGGCCCGCCAGTGGGGGTGCCCTGCCTCACTGCCCTCGTCCTGAGGCCTGCGGAGTATCTGGATCCGCCTGGCTGTCTTGGAGGCATGCTAAGCTGTTTAGATTAAACCAATGTGCACCTGATAAATGGACTTACTGGGTAGGCCCCAATTTGCTCTTCACTTCACGGGAGGGGAACAGAGGTGAGCATGACCAGATTTATTCAAACAGCTGCTGCCTCCAATGGTTGGGCCCTTCCTCCCTCCTCCCCTAACCTCCCCCTGGGCTGAGGCGATGGGGCTGTTTCTCAGTTGAACCCTCTTGGTTCTGGTTGGTTCTGCTCAGACCCCTAGGATCCCTCTCTGTTTCATCGCTGCGTGTTGGCAGATGTGGCCTCCGCATACTGATGGTCCTTTCCCTCCTCTGCAGACTCAGCGGTTTGTCCCCGTTTCTAGGGGAAACAGATGCCGAGACCATGAACTTCATTGTGAACTGTTGCTGGGATTTCGACGCTGACACCTTTGAGGGGCTGTCGGAAGACGCCAAGGATTTTGTTTCCCGGCTGCTGGTCAAAGAGAAGAGGTACCTTAACTGTGTGTCACTCATAAAGCATTCTAATGGTGACCACCGATGGGGGACAGTGAGAGTCAGGTGTGCCCGGCAGGCCCTTTCTCCCTGTGGATCCATCTGTCCAGGATTTCTTAGTCTGCTACCTCTTTGGATCAAAAAAGGCAGGGAAAGTGACAAAGGAAATAATTAAAAAACAAACACCTAGGAGCATAACATTTAGATGGAGTTTTAGAAAAGGCCATATTTACAAATTAGCCCCATTTCCAAGTTATCCATTTTAACAGGCTAATGTTGAAAAAAGTTGAACTATACAGATGTTATTTCCTAGAATAAAAGCCAGAAACCCTTGCTTCTTGATCCGCGAGGCCCCTTAGTGTCCAGCAGAGAAGCCGGCCTCACGGGCGCACCGTTCAGTTTCCGATCCGCAGACATTGGGAATGACGGGGCAGGCCTGCGGGTCTGGGCTCCAAGACAGTTGAGTTCCTCACCTTTGTCTTTGTTCCTTTCTGACTGTGAAAGGTTGTGGGAGGGAAAATATTGCCTTTGAGATGAACAAGTTGACACAATTCTCCCAAAGGGGTGATGAGCTTCCTGCAAAGCTCATGTTTTACTTCCTAAAAGCTCCTCAGGCACAGCTGGCCTGCGGCCCTGCCTTGGTGTCCCCGCTCCTGGGAGGTGGCACTCAATCCCTGGGATGCAGGCCCTCTACGGAGGCCTGGGGACATTTTGCTGACGACTCTCTTGCACTTCTGAGAAGGATTTTAGACGTGAGGAGCTCCCCTTGGGGGACGTGGCACGAGCCTGCCGCGGTGATGAATCTTAACCCACTGTCTCAGGCTTCCGACCCAACTGAATTAATTTTCCACAACCAGAAAAGGCAGCACCAACTAAACACAACCGCTGTTTGACTTCCCAGCTGCAGAATGAGCGCCACCCAGTGCCTGAAACACGAGTGGCTGAATAACTTGCCGGCCAAAGCTTCCAAGTCCAAAATTCGGCTCAAATCCCAGCTCCTGCTGCAGAAGTACATGGCTCACAGGAAGTGGAAGGTAGCTTTTCTCAGAGTTCCCTGCCTTCCTAACGTGTCCTTCGAAAGAGCTGTAGCTACGTTTCTACTTACACTTTGATTCCAAATTAAAAGGTTGTTTAAGGAGAAAAACCCCTCTCTGTCCAAACCTGTTAGCTTCAATAAGAATTGCCACAGACCCAAAATGACTGGGCGTAATAGTGGCATTTAGTTTGTACTTATGTGGACACTTGAGGTGATAGAATGAGGTCAGAGCTCATGTCCTCAGTGACAACTGCAGTTTGAGGTCTGGATTCCACATGTCAGAAACGGGCTGGGAAACCTCAATCCTAAAGTTTTGTAATTTTGTTTACAACAGAACTCTTTGGTATCAAGGGCATAAAATCTGTCTTAAAAAGCCCAGTCACTGAGGGAAGTGGTTTCCCAACTTTTGATACTGACTCAGAGCCTCGTTTAAAAAACAAGAAGCTGTGCTTCACCCTGAGAGCAGCAGGAGCGGCCATAGCCACGTGCACCCGAGACACAAGTATCATGTTTGCCTCCCACACGGTGATGTCCTCTGATGTTTTCTGATATTTGGTTTCATTCCAGAAATTCTGGTCATAACCCACCGATCTGATTCCAGGACCCCCGGTGGGCTGTTTTCCACGTGAGGATACGCATGATCTCACTTATACTTGCTCCAAACAGCCCCCGAAAGTCAGGGCCTTTCTGCTTGTTTGCTAGAATCTCACTTCCCCATTAGGTTATCAGGTTTAAAGAAACTCAAGTGCCCAACTTGCTTAAGTCCTTCTATTGTTTTTCTGAAAACAATGGGTCTAAAGATAATGCTTTTTTCCTTCTTTTCTCTCCTTATCTCAAGAAACATTTCCACGTGGTGACTGCTGCCAACAGGTTAAGGAAATTTCCAACTAGTCCCTAATCCTCAGCTCTCCTGCTCACCTGGGCCGAGAATTATGGAGACGGGTGGGGAAGTTGCGACGAGAGGTTTCAAACAGTCTGGCCTTTTGCTCTGTGGAGTCCACTTGCTTTGTAAAGAAAGGTTGCGGCAGTTGCTTTCCTTGTGGATGAAACGTGGCTACGAAGTGACTTAAGAACCTTTTTCTGCCTGAGGAGAGCACAGAGCTTGAATGCTGTTTACTCTTTCGGTGCCCGCAGTGTGGTGGCGGGTGTGGGCGTCTTTGGGTGCCCGCAGTGTGGTGGCGGGTGCGGGCGAGCTGCGCGTAGGTGGGAGAGCTGCTTGCCCAGGGCAGGCTGGAATTCTAGACGTGCTCCGATTGGCACCGCGACAGGCGCGCGGGGCACGTCAGCGCTGCCTCCCTCTGCACCCAACTCCTGCACCCTGGTTGGCTCGGGGCGGGCTCACGTAGTGTACAACCCATCCTGTGTTCAGCCACGTGGATTGAGGGCAGTGATTCTGCAACTTGTTTTAACCTGTGCTCCCTTTTGAGAATCGAAACATGCATCCTTTCAGTCTTTGACATTTCAAAATATACTGCTGATCGTGGCTAAGTGAGGACAAGGGCGGATTTGAATGTGCTTTTCCTCCCCGCCCTCGCCCTCCCTCAGTTACAGAGTCTAGTGCGTCTGGAAGCTGTGTGGGGGTGGGAGAGAGAACGCAGCCCGTCACTGGGAGAAACGGGCACATGGCTGCGTTGAGGACAGGCTGAGGGCACTGCCACCAGTTAGCTGACTTGTAAAATAAGTGAGGGACGCACTATTGTGCAAAAGCAAACAATCCTTTTACTCCCCTCCCTTCTAACCTGATTTGTGCTATACCCATGACCTCTAGGGTCAGCAGTTTTAGTTGTAGTTACTTTGAGTTGTTAATTGGCCAAGCAATAGTTTCACAGCCTTTGAGGGTTTTTGTCCAAATGAAGACTTGTTTTCGGCAGAAGACATGGGCATGGGCGGGGGCACGGTCGTGCCGCTGCTGTCGTTCTCACGTTGACGGCCTGGCTGGGAACCAAGGGTTTCAGTGCTGGCCTGCTAGCTAGGGGGGGCTTTTGGAACAGGTGCTGGAGACCCGCCTCTCCTAAGATGGTAACAGGGACTTGGTTTTCGAAGCAGCAGTCCCCCCAGGTTGTTTCGAGGGCAGCCTGCAGAGGGCGCTATGGAGGTGATCCTCAGCCTCTGGGACTTCAGGTTCTTGGCATAGGCTCTGAATCTGTCCCCAGAACACTGCAGTGTTGCCTGGATCTACAGCAGCAGTGTCACAGAAACATAACGCGAGCCATACACTTAAAAATTTCTAATAGCTCAATCAAAAACAAAAACCCGGTGAAAGAAATTTTAGTAATTTATCGAACATAATAAATTGAAAGCATTATTTTAGTATGTAATCAACATAAAAACAATTACTGAGATACTGCATATTCTCTTTTTCAGAGGAAGCCTCCACAATCTGGTGTAGTTCAGTTCCCACGTTAGGTCTTCATCAGACCTATTGAATTTGGATAGATTTCATAAAACTCACTGTGGAAAAAGGCTCAAGTTGCTTAAAATACCTTAAATGTTTTCTCATAATTGAATTAAGTATCCAGCTTGACATTTAATAGTTAGAAATTCAGTTCTGTAGTTGTATTAGTTAACTTTAAGTGCTTAATAGCCACATGTAGTTAGTGGCATCTACACTGGACAGGCAAATAGAAAAAATCCTTTATCTACCAAATTTTATTTTCCCCTATATGCTGTTATTTTTTACCTAGAGAAATAATTTCTCTCCAGTCTTCTTGAGGCCCACACCAGTGAGAGGGAGTATGGATTTTTGCCCTTTTATCTATTCTGAAGCTTTTATGAAGCTTTAATTTTTCTGGATATTTTTAGTTCTCTACTTTGCTGGTGTGTACGCTTAGCTGAGAATTTTTTAGATTGCACCTGTGCCAGTATCAGCGATTTCCAACAGGACTTTTCCATTTGCACGGTCACTGGGAACTACTGGCCAGAGTAACTCGCAGGCAGTCAGGAGCCTCTTTCATTTTTTTAAATGTATCTTTATTGATTTCTGAGAGAGGAAGGGAGAGGGAGAGATAGAAACATCACTGATGACAGTCATTGACCGGCTGCCTCCTGCACACCCGACTGGGGATTGAGCCCGCAGTCTGGGCATGTGCCCTGACCGGAATCTAACCGCAATCTCCTGGATCCTAGGTCGATGCCCGACCGCTGAGCCACACCGGCCAGGCAGGAGCCTCTTTTTCACTCAGCAAATTGGGAAGGGCCTGGGAAACGGAACTTTCCCACTGTTGATGGCTGTGTAACCACATAAAAGTCCTGCCCACACTTTCACCCAGCAATTCTATTTCCAGAAACTTATCCCTCAGCAAAACTTGAACCAGTGGACAGAGATTTATGCAAAATGTTTATCCTAACACTTGATAGTGGCCCAAGGAAAACCACCCACGTGTGCCTATCAGTCTGGGCTTAGTTAACTAAGTTTTGCTGTGTCCACATGGGGGACACCTTGTGGCTGTTAGACACAGACCTGTACCGATGGCCTTCTTTCCACAGAGCATGTGTGTGGCATCATCCCATTTGTGGAGACATGCTTATATGTGCATCATATTTTCTAGGATATGCAAGAAACTGAACAGGGGGTTGTGGAGAATGGGTGATGGGGAGAGGGGGAATTCTACTTTTTATCAATTGTTTTTTTATAATGAGCATGTATTGTTTTAAAAATTAAAAATTAGCAACCCCATTGTCCAGTGTGGCCTTGTTTTGACCCCGATTCGAGCAAATAAAAAGCTGTTAGAGACATCCAGGGAAAGGTAATTCTAAAGTGTGTACTTGATGACTGAATTTCTATTAGTTTTGTGAGGTATGAGGATGGTGATGAGGTTGGTTATACTCAGGCTCAATGACTTTAGGAGAAAAGGGAGATTACAGTGAAGCAGGTGTGGCCAATTCTTACTAACTGTTGGGTCTGGGTGACCGGCTAGCGGTTTCATTACACTGCCCTCTTTACTGTTGTACATATTTAAAAACTTTCATGATCACGTTTAAAAAAATCAGTTAAACCATTAGGAGTTGTTAAAGAACTGAACTTCCAAAATGCCTTTTCAACAGGATGAAACATATGGAGTAAGTGGTATGCCTCCCTCACCTGGGGTGTGAACATGTTGAGAAACTGCTGAACAAAGAATTCCTGCCCTAGAAGGGCATTTGGACAATACTGCTTTAAGGCAAATTCCCCTATCCCCCAACTAATTTAAGAAATAACCAACTGCCTACTTCGATTCAGATAATCAAAATAATTACAGCCACGGACTTTTAAGGCAAAGATGGGGGGAGGGGGGGAAGGAGTCACAAACAGTAACTATATTTACTCCCATGGAATCAACAGTGAAGAGACAACCTAAAAAATGGGAGGAAATATCTGCAAGTCATAGATCTGGTAAGAGGTTAATATCTGGACTGTATGAAGGCTCCTACAACTGGACAAAAACGAACAACCCAATACAAAAATGGACAAGACTTGAATCGACACTGTTCCATAGACAACATACAAATGGCTGAGAGCACATGGAAAAGTGCTCAGTAATCATCAGGGAATGCAAATCAGAACCACAATGATAGCGCCTCACACCCCTTAGGATGGCTACTTTCAAAACCCAGAAAGGCCCTGGGGCCAGTGTTGCTCAGTGGTTAGAGCGTCCACTGGAGGACTGAAGGGTATCGGGTTCGAATCCAGTCAAGGGCACATACGTAGGTTGTGGGTTTGATCGCTGGCCATGGTGTGTACGGGAGGCAACTGACAGAAGCTTCTCTCACATTGATGTTTCCCTCCCTTCCTTTCTCTCTGAAAAATCAATAAAAACATATCTCTAGGTAAGGATTAAAAAAAAAATTAAAAAGCAATCACTTTACTGCATTCTTCATGAACACGTCTGGCGTGGTAACTCAGAGCCCACTGCAACTTATCTTCCATGAAGGGCTTTTCATGTAGTTTTAATTTTAAAATAAGTAGTATTTAATCAGGTTACATTGTTCAGTATGTGGATATCAAAGAAAATAAACCTTGGCCCATTTGATTTTTTAATATAGCATGAATGTGTAATTCATTATACTAGAACTCTACATGTGAGTTTCTCTATTACAGTATTTACTAAATACTTACTTATAGCAGGTACTGTGCTAAATGCTTTACATGCATTAACTCATACTCTTCCAAAGGAGCAGGGACGCCATTTTCAGTCCCACTAATGGATGAGGCACAAAGACGACAATGAATTTGTTCAGTTTCACAGGGGTAAGTGGCGGAACCGGGTTTACCCAGGCAGTCTGATGCCAGAGTCTGTGCGCTTGGGCACTGCTGAGCAGTATGGCTCGGTGTCCAGCCACCCGGGCTTCTTTCCTGCTACAGTAAACAGCAAGGGGTCCCCCAAACTGATGATAAAGACAAACTGAATACACATAAAAATAATATTTATTAATTTAGGTATCACATACTGATTTAGTCAAACCAAGAAACTTACACAGAAACTTAAATAAAATCTGTAACTCCATTCAGCCTGAATTGTATAGCCTAGGACAGGAGACCTGTCTTTTGCTTAAAAGAGTAAAATGGCTCCAATTCTACTTGCAGGACTGCAGACCCGTGAGAGCCAAGGCTACGCCAACCAGGACTGTGGCTGATGTAATGTATTTGTTGCCCACATCCGGGGCCAGCCTGCTGCCCAGAGCAGGCCCAGTGCTGGTGCCTTCCTGTTACGGGACAGTCTTAGGATCCTTGTTATAAAAGCTGAAAACTCTGGAGCACTCACACCTTTGTTGAGCGGCAGGTACATGGTGGCCTGTAGCACACGGCAGTCTGGCTGCTGCAATCACTCTGTTCCAGCCTTCTGTGCTCTGGCAGCATTTTCCAAAATCTTCCTTTTCCACTCTTCGTAATCCAGCGTCAGATCTTCATCACTTTGCGGTTTATTTGGGATCTCTACCACCTTCTCTTTTTCTAGGAGAAATTTCAAAAGTGTTTCAAAATTATGTTTACAGATGATGTAAGAAAAAAGTAAGCTTCTTTCAGGTGTCCACTTTAATTGTTAAGGTAACAATAGGGAATAAGACACTGAAATGCAAAGTGGAACCAGCAGCTAACACATCAGATTTTTGCTCGTATGCTCCAAGCATCCCAGACAATGAGAACAGGTAATGCGCACTGAGCACTCATCTTGTGCCTCAAGGCACCGAACCAGGCACTGTAATCCCATCATCTCATATCCCACCCTCACTGAAATTCTAGGAAGTGGGTGCTAAGGTGCATAACCTTTTATTGATTTAGAAATTGAGGCTCTCAAAAATTAGGTGATGTTCCTAAAATCACACAGCCAGTAGGAGGTCAAGGATTTAAAGCCAAATAGCCAGGCTTCAGCTGCATCCTACTGACGCGATGCCTCTGTCAATGTGGATACCTGAGCAGCGCAAATGCGCGCTGCAGTAAGTGGGTGACTTTTATCGGTCACCCACGCTGGTGCACCTTACCCTGTCCCAGAGGTTCCGCTGCTGCCTTCCTTTTCTTCCATGGTGGAGTACCTGAGCCTTGAGGCTCTCCTTTAAGAAAACAGAAGTGTGAACAAGGTTAATTTTTCTCCTATTCTCAAGGGCATATTTCGGATGAAAAATGAAAACTAGGTTTTGTGTGAATGGCTATCAGGAAAAAGGAGAAGGCGATGATCTTGCCCTTCTCTCCTTGGCTTCTCTTGGCAGACTAGAGAATCCCCTTCTATTCCAGCTTAAGAGTATGGAGGCTGGCACTTAATACTGAAGCACGTGATCTATTTTCAGGAATGTTTTGGGGATTATAGGTTTTTAAAGTTACTAAGCTACTTTAATTGAACAACAGAAAATACAATTTTCTCACTAAAATGTACCTGGTCCACATTAAACACAGAATTCAAAGCTGCCATTTTGTAAGTTTGAAAATACTGGACTGTTACTGACAGGTTTACATTCTCACATGATACACTTTTGAAACATGGAATTGATACTCACTGTCTATCTGCTGCCCGATCTTTTCTAATTGTTTACACAGTCGATCAAATAAGGCTTTTTTTACACCGGATGTAGCTACCATTTTATTTTTATCCACCTTCAGCTTTAAAATCCTACAAAAGAATTTGATAAGTTATTCTTAAGACCAGTACAGGTGTTTTGTTTAAATGGAAAACCACAATGGCCATTGCTGGAAAGACAGACTTCATCAGTGTTGTTTTTTTAATCCTCACCTGAGGATATTTTTTCCATTGTTTTCAGAGAGAGTGGAGGTGGGAGAGAGAAACATCGATGTGAGAGAGACACATTGATTGGCTGCCTCCCCCTTGCACCCAGGTGGGGGTCGGGGATCGAGCCTGGAACTGAGGTACGTGCCCTTGGCTGGAATCGAACCTGGGATCCTTCAGTCCGTGGGCAATGCTCTAATCACTGAGCCAGACCTGCTAGGGCACTTCATCAGTTTTAAGAGGTGAACTATGAAACGGGAACACTCAGTTATAGACATGGCTGCCACCTGGTAAGTGGGCTTCCGGCAATACTGTTTTCACGTGGTCAGCTATGTTGAGGGACAAACTAAGAACCTGGTAACCTGGCCATTATTCCTAATGTTATTTATATGGAAACATATGCCACGTTGAAATATATCAAGTTAGAAGTATTACTTGGGAATGAGAACTCCATTTGAGAAGGGTGGACTTTTCTGAATGTGAGCAGACACTTACTTGCAGGCTGTGAGCAGTGCGGCGGTGGTGAAAAGCGGCCTGGAAAAGTCGAGATCCGCTTGCTGTGTCTGTGGAAGGCTGGACTCGTAGCTGAGGGAGAGCAGTGTTTGTAGAATTAGTTGTTAGAAAATAGTACTTCAGGGGATTGAGAATGCAAACCAGAACATAAAAGCTACTTAAATGTATGACATACACATTCTATCACTTTAGCATCTTAGTGATTTAACACAAAATTAACAGGACATTGGATAACTCTGCTTTATGTACTGATACACATTTTCAGTTAAGGTCCTTTATGCCTTGTACCTTTGTAGCATCTGTGCAGCCATGTTCACTGCCTCTGTGCAGCTAAACTGGACGGCCAGGTCTCGTATTCCGATACTTGAGTTCAGGCCCAGTAAACACTCAAAAGATTTAAGACAGCTCTGGTACATCTTCTTGTTCAAACCAGAAAGTTTAGCTACATAATCCTTTGAAAGGAAAACACAAACAAATCATAAGTTCTATACATTAGCACCCCATCTCTTCAGTGAATTCTGCAGCAGGTCACTCCATCCAGAGGTTTAGCCTCATCTAGTGAAACACCAGCGATCACGTCAGAGTGAAAGGCTGCTCTCGAGGTGCTCACACTTCAGAAAGGCAGCTGTGTACATGCAGACAATTTACAAAACAAGTGTTCCTACAGCTGAGCTGCAGAAACATAGGAGATGCCTTGCCAGTCGCCCATTTTTCAACAAGGTGCCAATGTGAAATTCACTGGGAAGGAGGGGGACTGGTTGGATGGGTGGTTGGGAGTGTGGAGGAGGCACAGGGAGAAAAGGGGGAAACTGGGAGAGAAACCAGCTCTGCCTGGGAGAGTTGTCAACAAGGGCCGTGGAACTCAAACAGGAGCCACCAGAAGAGCATTCCAGGTTGAAGAAGTTGTTGCATTTATAAAACCTAAGCCGTTAGAGTGCATGGTTTGTCGAGGGAGCTGTGTAGCTTGGTTTAGTGGTCAAGAGAAGCTGTTGAGTTTGATGGTAACGGGGAGCTAACCCACTGGGAGCCAAGGGCATTCTGACGCCACCATGTAACAAGGACTGCATCAAGTGTGTTACACAGAGGATACTGTTTAATCCTTGTAATGATCCAGTGAGATGCATATTTTCATTCCCACTTTATGGATGAGGAAAGTGGAGGCTCACAGAGCTAGTAACTGGTGGTGTAGAGATTTGGCTTCAACACGTGACTTCCCCATTCCCCAGCCTGTGCTCTCAACCACTGTAATACTAAAGGAAAAACACATGTGTGTTTCAAAGTATGTGGTTTAGGAGGATGCTAGCAGCAGCAGGGAGGTGGCCTTGAGTGAAGACTGGCCAGGGAAATTAGATAGTAAAGAGTATGTTGCAAAATTTTTTCCCCCAACTTAACAAAATGGTTTTAAAGTTCATCTAAAATAATAACAGCCAGAAAAATTCTAAAACACAAGAGTTTTGATGGGGACTAGTCCAACCAGAAGTTAAAACGTATTATAATTCAGACGTTCAGCGGCAGCTGCTTACCCTGTCCAAGGGGCGCCTCCTACAGGAAGCGGCCAGGTCCAGGCACATGAGCGCGCGGCTGGTCTCCGTGGTGCGAGCGGACAGCCCGGCGCACTTCACCCGGGACAGCCGCAGGTACTCCTCCGCCTGCCTGCTTACAAGGGCAACGAGTTCACTACAATTCTCCAGGAGTTTGTCCAACACTTCGGTGAACAACTAACCCCTATACAAATCTGTGCGGGGCTGGGAGTGAAACTCACATCCTTTGGGGAGGAGGGGTTCTCCCGGCTGCAGACACCACCCTGCTCAAACACTACTTTCAGGCAAAAGGAAGTCCTTCGATTTCTCCAGAAACCACCCTTTTTTCTCCCCACATTCCTGGAACAGCACGAACCACGGCAGGGGCCGGCGGGTTACACCAGGGCTCCTTTTCACCGTCCTCTAGGCCAGCGGTTCTCAAGCTTCAGAGTCCGAGACGACCCCTCGGGGCTCGTGGAAACCTGCTGGGTGGGTCTCCCCCGCGTGTCCCGTCAGGGGCACGAGGCGGCGACCGAGGACTGGCCTTCCCAACCAGTCAGGACGACCCTGGCTCTGCCCGCCGCTCCGGCCGCTCTCCCCCATCGTTCCAAGGCCGCCCCTTCTATCGCTGGGGTCCCAGCGCAAACAGCGCCCCCGCCCCCCGCCCTTCCCGGTTTTGTTTCCTACGCAGTTGTTGCCAACAGAGACCCCCGCGGGTCCGTGCCCCGTCGGTCCGCTTCGCCGCTGCAAACAGGCCCCGAGAAGTACGTGAGGAATGACGAGCTCTCGCCCTCCCCGCCGTGCACCCCAGGGGGCCCGCTGCTCCGGGGGCGTCCACACTCGCCCCGGCCCTCCGACAAAACCCCGAGGGAAAGGCGCGGCCGCGACTCACCTCAGCACGTCGGGCTCGGCGACGCCCAGGCGCCGCGCTAAACGCGCCATCAGCCCCGACTCCATGGCGCCGACGCGGACGCGCCCGCAGCCGCGAGAAGACGAAACCCGCGCGCGGACGCCGGCCCGCCAGTGAGGGCCAGGCCCCACCCTCCTGCTGCACCCGGATTGGCCGGGGCGGGGAGGCCGCCCACACACCAATGCGGGTCTGCCTCTGCGCACACGCTCGCCCGGTGCACGCGCCCAAGTATTTGAATGCGGAGGAGCGGCTCCCGGTCCTCCCGGTCCTCCGTCCCTCACGAACGCCGTACGCGCCGCCTTTCCCTCTTCCAGCCTCCTTCCTGGTTCCGAGCGAGTCCCCGCTTCTGGCACCGCCCCGCCCTCCCCCACACTGCGGAGAGACTGGCTGACGCCCCGGTCCGTCAACCCAGCGCTCTGGGCAAGGGCCAATAACTACGCGAGACTAGGGTTCCTAGAAGAAGACCAATCGAGGAGCCGCCTGCAGGTTCGAGGGCGGGGCTAGGGAGGGCGGGGCTTGGAGGGGCCGTAGAGTCACCTGACCGCGGGAGGCTCCGCGCGCGGAGGGTGCTGATTGCTGCAGGTCTAGGGGAGTCGCCATGGTGAGTGCGGAGGGGCGTCGGGCCCGGGCGGACCCCTCCACCAGCCCCGGCTCTCTCCCACCGACCCGGAGCGCTGCGGGCGGAGTTGGGGCCCCGCCGCCCGGTCGGGGCCCAGCCCAGCCCGCTTTGGCCTGCGGGCTGCGGGGCAGGCCGGGGAAGGCCGCAGGCGCTCGATCCGGGCCGGGGTGGGCGGCGGCTCCTGGCCGCAGCCGTGGCTCCGAGGCGGGCGCTCCCAGGGGTGTCTCGGCCTGCAGGCGCTGAGGTCCGTGGAGGCCTGCGGCCGCCTGCGAATGCACTCGGCCACCGCCCCGCCGCGTCCAGAGCCCGAGTGCCGGGGCTGAGCGTCCGGCTGGGTCGGGGGCGTGCGGAGGGCCGGAGGCTCGGAGGTGGTATGGGGATCCGCCCAGAGGTGGCTCCCCTGCCGGCGTCCTACCTTTGTTCCCGGTAGTGTCTGCCGGCTCCACGCCCTCTCGTGCAAGAAATACCCACCGGAGTGGCTGTCACGGTGCCCTGGCCTTTCTCGGCCTCGTCGCCTCCTTGAGGGCAGTGCTTTCCAGCGATTTCTAGGGACTCGCGTACGTGAATTTCCTGGAAGGACTCGTGCTACCTGATATCTAGTAGCACCTGGTCATTGGGCACCTGGCTCTCTTGCTGGTCTCCCCAGTGACGAAATCCAAGTATTCCACAGGCTGGAAGTAGGATTCTCCCTAGCGCCTCGGTGATGGCAGCAAATCGTGGTGTGGCTGTTGGCCAGTAAACTGAAACTTCCTCAAAATGTGAGCCCTTGTGCCTGGTTTCCATAAAGGCAAGTTGTCACTTGCATTTTATTAGCGTTTCATGTTGCCTGCACCGTCTAAAGGATGTTTCTGGGTGTTGGGACACCACATGTCAGTTTTAAGATCTCACTCTTCACTCTGTGCATACAGGCTCCTGGAAGCGGGCTCCCCTTCACACGTATTAATGCCAGAGAGCAGGATTAAATGTTTGACATATACCATGTTCCCATTACATACTGCCATGCGAGGTGATTTTGCTTATTTCTCAGAACTTTTACAGTTGGGAATTGCTATAAGAACAGTGCAAAAATTTAACTATGATTTGTCTGTTTCTCCACATTTGTGGATTGACATTTATAGTGTTTTGTAACAAAAGACTTAATTGAGGATCTACTCTGCACCCCTGTTCTATGCCGGGTGAACCAGTTCAGAGCAGTAAGCCAGACACACAGTCCTGTGCTCGTGAATTTTATTGGGAAAGAAAACTTGAGGATGCTCAGCCAGTGTGGCTCAGTGGATTGAGGGTCATCTCATGCACCAAGAGGTCACTGGTTCAAATCCTGGTCTGGGCATGTGCCCGCATTGGCGACTCAATCCCCAGTAGGGGGCATGCAGGAAATAGTGGATCAGTGTTTCTCTATCATCAATGTTTCTGTCTATCTCCATATCCCTTTCTCTCTCTCTAAAAAAATCAATAAAAACATAAAAAAAAAAAAGAAAACTTGAGTGTCTGTCTTGTCAGTCACTGTCTCTGGCTTGGGGAAGTCACTCAGTCTTCTTTGAGTCTCAGTTTTGCATTTGAAAACTAGTGTTGGGCTCTTTGGCTCTTCCCAGCCCTAAAATTCTAGGATCCAATTCACTTCATCCAGCACGTAGTGTGCCTGTTTGTCAGGGACTATGCACGGCATGGGAAACAGTCCTTGCTCTCAGGGACCTTAGGAGTCTAGAGGGGAGAACATGTGGGTGGAATTGAACTAATACAGTCTGAGGATTGCTGTACTAGCACCATGAACTCAGTTGTGGGGTTGTGGGAGGGTGGAGCTCTGATTGGAAAGCTGGGGAAAGACCACAGGACCTGCAGTTGGGTCTTCAGATTGTTGTCCCTCATGAAATTCCCATCCCTCATCCTTTTTCTTGCTACTCCAATTGATATTTTGTGCCTTATTTTCCAGTAGCACTTTCATTAACATGAAATTCTGTATACTTGTGAGATGGCTTATTTTCATTTTGCAGTTGATTTGGGTTGTTTTGTTAGGTTGTGTGTAGAGAGATTGACCAACAAATAAGTTGTTAGGATGAGTGGAAATAATTGTTTATATCTATAGGAGATACAGTAATAATGGTGACACTTATGAGATGCTTATTGCTAAGTGCTAAGCAAGTCTTGAGCTTTGTTTGAGTCATTTCATTTGTTCTTCATAACAGTGACATAAGTGTATCCCTGTTTGATAGAAGAGGAAATGAAATGGAGTTTTATGATTGATGAGTGCATGATGACCTTTGCTTTTCTCTGCACTTGCAACTGTGTAGACTTGGGAGAGCTGTTTGTCTTGGGTCTCATATGAGTGGCCTAATCACCAATGTTAATTTGATCTTGATTCTGTAGTGTTTTCATTTTTCTCTGATCTACTTAGCTGCTAAGCATAGAGTCGTTTGTAAATGGAGGACCATGTTCATGAGTGAGGAGACATTGGCTACCTGGCTGTGTTTGATGAGAACATGTTCATGTTATAAGTGTTCTTGTGCTATGCAACAGTGCCCGGGAAGGGCAACAAGACACTCCCTTAGAATACCCATTTGTATTAACTACATTATCCTGTGAGTACTATGTAAAAATACATTTCTTTATTAGAGCTTCATTCATCTCTTCATTTGTAGCCTAGTTTGTAATAAGTTGATAATTTTAAACCCAGTTGATACAAAATAGAAAAATTTTGCTAAAATTTTATTTATTTGTTATAGATCACTGAATCTAGTTAGTTCTATACAAATATTTTTGGAATTGTTTGTAACCTCTTTATAACCACAGTTTTATTTGCTGTATAAAGATAATCATTATACGTAACAGCCAAAAAGTGGAAGCAACCCAAGTGTCCATCAACAGCTGATGGATAAACAATGTGGTCTATACATATGGTGGAGTATTATTCAGCCTTAGAAAGGAAGGACATTCTGATACATGCTGCAACATGGATGAACCCTGAAGATAATATGCTGAGTGAAATAGCCAGACACAAAAGGACAATCCTGTATGATTCCACTCATATGAGGTACCTAGAGAAGTCAAACTCATAGAGACAGACAGTGGAATGGTGGCTGCATCAGGTGGAGGGGACATAGAGTTTCCTTTTGGAAAGACGAAAAAATTCTGGAGGTGGATGGTGGTGATGACTGTAGATAATGTGAATGTACCTAATACCACTGAACTGTACACTTAAAAATGGTTAAAACGGCAAGTTTTGTTATATGTTTTAACATAATAAAATAGTAATTATAACATTTTCCTGAGTTGCCCATCTAAACTTAATGAAATCCATTGATTCTAATAGTTGTTAAATCTATTGCATCTAGAGGTAACAGGCCACCTCCAAACCAGAGCTTGGTCTTACTGCAGTTCTCGGAGGACTAGCCGTGATAACTAGTGAACATTAAGGTAGAACCCGCACGTGCTTGTGCAGCCTTTGCCTCTGAGACCGCCACCTCACAAGTGCTGCTGCTGTATAAACTTGTGTTCCCTTTAAGTTTAATTTCTCTTAAATTTATTATGCTCTGAAGAAGTGTGGTTATAGGGAAACTCATTTTACTAGAGTTTCCCATAGGCAAAAATAAAGAGATGCCTGGCATTGCTTATTATTCAGTTAACATTTCTCTCTCTCCAAAGTTAGACCAAGAAAGTTTTCAATTTTTTTAAATGATTCTTGTTCAGAAGTGAGTTGTATGGGGTTTTTGTTAATCTCAAAATTAAGTGTTGTTTTGATTGTTTTCAGTAATGGGACAGACTAGATTTAACTTTCATGTTTATTTGTAAGTCCTGCTTCCACCTTTCTAGCTCATTATGTAAAAGGCATTCATTCTACCTTTAATCATACATATATATATATATGTATTTTCTTTTTTTTTTTTCCTCCCCCACTGGTGAAGAATTTCTCTGAGTTTATTTTGAGGCAAACTGTTGACAACTGCCCGGAAGCGAAATCACAATGGATTGAGATCATGCTCAAAGAATGGCAGTTTGGCACCTTATTTGATACATTACATTCAAAAGAGCAGAGGCCAGTGGATCACTTGAAATCCATTGGTGATAGATTAGGGAGGCAGGAGAAAGCAAAGCGGGGGTGCAGGGCTGGGGGGCTGGGGGGCATGGGGGAGGAACCTCTGGGATTGGGTAAGAAGTAAAATGATAGACACACTACTTTTACTTAGGTGGGTGCAGGACAGTTAAGTCAACAATTAGCCCGGTCGGCGTGGCTCAGCGGTTGAGCCTTGACCTGGGATCCAGGCGATCGGGGTTCGATTCCCGGTCAGGGCACATGCCCGGCTTGTGGGCTTGATCAATGACTCTCTCATCATTGATGTTTCTATCTCTCTCTCTCCCTCTCCTTTCCTCTCTCTGAAATCAATAAAGATATATTTAAAAACAAAAAAAACCAAAACAATTAACCACGGGGTTTGTGGTCTCAGCTCTGTGCTTTGAGGGGTCCTGAAAAAGGGGAAAATGACTTTGTTTTTGCAAAGGCGCATTTATCAGATATGTTATCTTAGATGCCAGAAGACAACAGACAGGCTTAATTAAGGTGAAGATTAACCTTTGTCAGGGAAAATACTGTCTTAGGACCTGACTACCCACCATAAGCTGCTTTTAGTTAAAAAGTTTTAATTTCAGCCGCGAAGCAGGCCTCCCCTGAGCTTGTCAGGCTAGCAGGTGGCCTCTTTCATCCACACAGCCCTTTTCGGAAGGATTAAAAATACTAACTCAATTTCTTCATTGGTTAATAGCACTACTCACACTTTTTTTCTTTCTTGACTCTGTTCTGGTTTCATTGTATTTTCCTAGGTATTTATTCCTTTTATCTAATTTTTCAAATATTTGCAGTAAGGATGCCCCTAATGTCCTCCTATTGCCTGTTGTCTGTCACTGTTCCCCTTTTTACTCTCAACTGCTTATTGTGCCCACTCTCATTTTTTCTTAATAATTCTCCCAGAAGTTTGCTTTTTAAAGAATCATCTCTAGACTTTGTTGGTTCTAACACTAATTTAAGGAGCCAAATTTCAATGACAAGGAAGGTTGGGCTTCCTGCAGACTCCCGGATGTACCTTTTCATCAGTTGACACTGAAGGGCAGGGCTGTGACCAGGAGCCTGGAGGTGCCTCAGGAGGGAGTGAAGGGAAGGGGGGGGGGAGGCTTCTTCTCTTTTCCCCTGATGGCAAAAGAGGTCTCCTAGTGATGGAAATGAGATGAGAAGCTTGGCATCAGTCAGCAGTGCAGTGAGCAGAATTGCATTACTTCTTTTTTACTTCTGAATAAACCGTTTCTGTGGCTGTTGGGGACAGAGAGGCTGAGGTTGGTTTCTTTGATTCCTGGCCACTGAAGGTGAGCAAAGAATATGTAACTTCAGGGACCCTCCAGTCTTTCTGATGTACAGAAAGTACACCAGGGCTGCTATCAGAGCCACGCCCGCCAGGACTCCAATCACGATGCCAGCGATAGCCCCATCTGAGAGGCCAGGACTTTGTGGTGTTGGATCATGGTATACACGGAACTGCCCAGTTACTTGTATATGCTGAAACTCTTTGTTTGTGGCCAGTAGGGTGTAGTTTCCTGTATCCTTCAGGGTGACCTTCTGGAACAGCAGGGATCCATTGGGGTATATTGTCTCTTGACCACTGTATAAAGGTCCTGGGTGTATTTCATGAGTGTCCATTACATACGATGCAATTTGATGGCTGATATCCATACTTTCCCCCTTGTACCAGGCATAGCCTACGAGACTCCCAGGCAGATTGTGGACTCGGAGAAGCACATCCTTCCCTTCGGCAGCATTGGGTGGCACTAATTCAACACTGAGTTGGGCAGTGGTGGGTGGGCTCCAGAAGGTTAAGAGTGAGACAGTCAGCAGGAGCCCCTGCCAGGGGACACGCCCTCTGCAGGTAGGGGCTGAGGGGGAATCCATGGTGTTTGCTGCCTGCTCTGTCCCTCCTTCTGTGAGAAGATCTTGAGGTCCAGAAATGCTCACAGGCACTTCTCTGTGGACTGGTGGGATCTGCTCTAATCATATTTTTTATTAAGGTGGGATTCACAGAACATAAAATTAACCTTTTCAAAAACAGTTTATTGGCATTTAATACATTTGTAATGTTGTACAACCACCAGCTCTGTCTAGTCCAAAACATTTTTGTTGCCCCACAAGGAAATTCCGTGGTACTCATTTAGCAGTTACTCCTCCATGCTCCCTCCTGGTAACTACCAGCTTCCTGTTTCTTTGGGCGCTTTGCCTGTTCTGGGTATTTCATACAAATGGGATCATACAATATGCGGTCTTTTGTGCCTGGTTTCTTTCACTTGGCATGTGATTTCTAGGTTCATTCACATAGCATGTGTCAACACTTCTTTCGTTTTTATGATAGAATAATAGTATATGTAAATAATGATTTACATATACTACTATTTATTCATCTGCTGATTCTTCAGTCAATTTTTATTAAATACATATCCTAAACATTTTAACACCAGCTTACCCATTCACTCATTGGACATTTATGAGCATTCACTATGCATCAGGCAGTGTGTTGGGTCCCAAGGATGTAAAATGACCATCACTCATAATTACAAGGTGATGCATGCTGTAAACACTGTTTATGCAGCATAGAAGATACAGTGGTTAATTCTGCTTGGCAGGTAGATTTCATTCATTTTGTGAGCAGGTTTTTGCTGATGGCAAAGAGTAGATATACAGGGTGGAGCAAAAGTTTAATTATTGTATTATTTTCCAGATGAACAACCATAAACCTACTTTTGCCCCACCCTGTATTTTGTCCATTTTCACGGTAGATCTCTGTATTTGAAGTAGTGAGGTAGGCACTCAAGGAGAGTACTCTTTATGGTCTTCTGCAAGTCAGTACTACCAGCTATTTTATTTCTAGCGGTTTAGTCCCTTGTTACATATTGCATAAGGTGGGTAAGTGTTCCATAAACTACTTCCTTGGTCTAAGAATAGACTAAAATGCAGATGAAAAGCAGTTTAGAGAAAAACGTGCTTTTAGAGATTTGGTAGACCATGTGCCTTCACAGGAATGGGATTGGTTGATGGCTTCGTCTGGCTGGATTCAGAGTGTATCAGTGGAATGTAGGCTGCCATAAACTAACCCTCGTATTTCTTTGAGGCCAACCTGTTATGAGAATGCTCAGTCAGTCCCTGAGAGAGAATGATCCTCTGCACAGCACTCTCCTTCACCAGTGTCGTGCTAACGTTGGCAACTGGGTATGGCGCTCTGTTCAGTAGTTGTCAGACGTTGTAAGTGGGTTTGAGATGTAGCGGGGATGAGCCTCTGTGAAAGCCTTTGGACCAGGCTGAAGCTGTAGGGCCAACAGAGTTTCTAGAAGAGGGTGCTAGTGAGACATTAATGGACGTGTGTCTTACCTTTCAGCCTACAACACAGCAGTCGCCCCAGGATGAGCAGGAGAAGCTCCTGGATGAGGCTGTGCAGGCCGTGAAGGTGCAGTCATTCCAGATGAAGAGATGCCTGGTAAGCGGGCGGTGTGGGAGCCCAGGCTGCATGCACCTGTGACAGGTAGTGGTGCTTAGTAAGTGTTGCTGAGCCAGTGGACCCACATGTTCTCCATTGAATTACTCCACTTTGTTCTATCTTGAAGGCTTTTCTTCTGTCCTGAATGTATTTTTTTGTAGACACTAGACTAAAGATTATACTTACACCTACTTACTTACTTTCAAATTCTAAAAGAAATTTAGATAGGCTAGGAGATAATCTGTGTAGAAACTATGGGTTCTCAGATTAAAATTTAAGAAATGGAACCAAGTAGCCTGGTACTTCAAGTTACAAGTTGCTGATGCTGATGATCATCTCTTACCATATCTTATAGTTTCTAAAGCTTAGTAATAGGCTCTGTTAACCAATTGTATCTATTGTATTGCTTTTCTTGCAAACAAACTGGCACAAAAGAAGAAAGTCTTGGAATGGAGAACATGGGTGCGCATGGAGCTTGCTATTGCTTGCTTCTGTCTCTTTCCATATGAATAGTGTTTCCTGTGTCTAAAGGAATTGTCACTTATACATCTCTGAAGAGCTAACCTGTGGCAAAGCCATTGTCAGGATCGTGTCTTGCTTCACAAGAATCAGGATGCCAACGTCCTTGGTTGCAGGGAAAATGTGACTCACTGGAGCTAGTTCCGCAGTCACGAGGGGTTGTAAAGGTTGGAGTTTTGCTGCGAAGCTCGCAGTCCTAGACATGTAAGACTTGCTGGGCTCTGCACCTGCTGATGACGACTCATGCAGCTCTTTCTTTTCATTCGAGAGAAGACAAGGTGAAACCAAACACAAGTTTTCTGTGATTAAAATAATTTAAGTGGTGTAACAAACATTGGATGAAAGAGTTTATATAGCCAAGTTAAGTGATTATTTAAGGTAAGCATTCTCATCAATTCTGTTGGTATCTTTGTAGGACAAGAACAAGCTCATGGACGCTCTGAAGCACGCCTCTAACATGCTTGGTGAGCTCCGGACTTCTATGTTATCACCAAAGAGCTACTATGAACTTTGTATCTTTTGAATGTTGGAGAATGAACATTGTGACTATACATTTTTCTTGATAAAGCCATATTTTGTTTGTTCCTTCTTAAGTTTTTCTGGAATTATATGATCTTTATTGTCTTAAGCAGATAGTATTCCTGTTCCATGCAAATGTGCTAAGTGACAAAAAGAAAATCTTAGTATCAGAAACCCTTTTTCTGTGTCTTCACTTTTTTAAGTGGATTTTTGTTGTATCTCAATCTTCAGACCTCCCACTGAGCTTCCCGAGCCATTAGGCAGTTGGTTCTTTGTGCTTAGATTCTGTCTGCAGGACTCTGAAAGGGAAGGGAATTCAGGGATGTGCTGATTCAAACCTGCTAGTGGTCTGTCAGGCAGGCCTTGTTTTTACTGCTTTGCCTCACTAGACGTCTTTTAAAACCCTTATTTTAAAATTTTAGCACAGCTGAAATTCTGCCTTCACTCAAACATGCTTTCTTAAAGGACTGACGCTTAAGATATCTGCTGATAGCTGAATGACTCCGACAAGTCCCAGGGTTTCGCCCAGGTTGGCTTAGCTTTATTTGAGCCCTTAACCATGACAAAAAGATATGGCTATTTCTGATGAACTGCACTACTTGGAGGTCTACCTGACGGACGAGTTTGCCAAAGGGCGGAAGGTGGCGGATCTCTATGAACTCGTGCAGTACGCTGGGAACATCATCCCTCGGCTGTAAGTTCACCACCCGGAGGGCCCGCTCTCGGCGTTGCCCGCTGTCTGTGACATCCACTAGAAGCCAATATTGAGGTTATTTAATTAAAAAAAAAAAAATGTTTTTATTGATTGTTTTTTAGAGAGGAAGGGAGAGAAATAAAAAGATAGACATTGATGAGAGAGAAACATCAGTCAGCTGCCTCCTGCACCCCCGACTGGGGATAGAGCCTGCAACCTGGGCACGTGCCCTGAAGGGAATCGAACTGGGACCCCTGGGTTCGTGGGTTGATGTTCAACCACTGAGCCACACCAGCTGGCAGGTTATTTAATTTCTTAACAAATAATGATTAACATTTTGGTAGATAATGATTTTTTAAAAGTTTTAGAGTGTAGCCCGGCTGGGCTTGCTCAGCAGTTGAGCTTCGACCTGGGATCCAGGCGATCAGGGTTTGATTCCCGGTCAGGGCACATGCCCAGGTTGCGGGCTCAATCCCCAGTCGGGGGCGTGCAGGAGGCAGCTGATCAATGACTCTCTCATCATTGATGTTTCTCTTTCTATTCCTCTCCCTTCCTCTCTCTGAAATCAATAAAGACATATTTAAAAAAAAAGTTTTAGAGTGTAATCAGTTTTACTTTTTATCTAGATTATTGAGGAATTTTGGAAACAAAGAAATGGACATATTTTGTTCATTGTCTTGACTACTAGAGAAATGAATGTGGCAGTTAGTCTCCCTAATGTGTTTAAAGGTGATGTTTATGTGTGTATATTTGTATGTGTCTGTAAATCTGGGGGGTCGATGGTTATATTTTATGTCAGGTGATATTTTTTAATTGTGCAGGAGAAAACAAGGTCCCTGCCTTGTATATTTAATGTGTTTGTATTCGGTCTGCTTGGACATACAGAACCAGGTTCTTGAATATTTTATTTACTTATTACATTTTTAAAATATATGTCTTTATTGATTTCAGAAAGAGGAAGGGAGAGGGAAAGAGGGATAGAAACATCAATGATGAGTCATTGATCGGCTGCCTCCTGCACCCCCCCCCTGACTGGGGATGGAACCCGCAACCCGGGCATGTGCCCTGATGGGAATCGAACTGGGACCTCTTGGTTCATGGGTTGATGCTCAACCACCGAGCCACGCCGGCTGACTTTTATTTCTAATCACATGTCTCCTAACCATTCTCCTAGTTACCTGTTGATCACGGTTGGAGTGGTATATGTCAAGTCTTTTCCTCAGTCCAGGAAGGACATTTTAAAGGATTTGGTAGAAATGTGCCGGGGTGTGCAGCACCCCCTGAGAGGTCTGTTCCTTCGGAATTACCTTCTTCAGTGTACCAGGAACATCCTGCCTGATGAGGGAGAGCCAACAGAGTAAGTGCTTTTCTTTTCTCATTGAGGTGTGCTGTTTTTGTTGTAGAGTGCATTAAAAGTATACACAGTATATAGAAGAGGATGGTATCCAGTTCTCCTATGCAGTCGGCTACTGGTGGCTTTTCCTTTTGTGGTTAGGTTCCCTCTGTGATGCAGCACCCTCAGTATTTGTGATGTGGATGGGCCCTCACGACAATGACATCTATGCTTTTCTCGTTTAATATAATTGAGAACATTTTTCCATTCCATTAAGTAGTCTTTGAAAATATGACTTTTTAAATGTGTTATGTTTTAAAAATTGTATTTTCAATGAAATGATGTAGCGTGCTTAATGTTTTCTATGAGCTCTCCAGTTTTCATACTGTTTCTTGAATTCTGTCAGTTTTTATAATTTATGGACTGGACTATTAGTTACTGTAGAATATAAGTGATTTTAATGATCTGTGCACACAAATTAGATATTAACTCCGAACCAGAACAAACAGAAGCCACTGGGAGAGAGCCCTGTCTCCTGTGTGAGCAGTACTCCAGCCTCGAATCCACTGGGCTCTTACTCACAGAAGTGGCAGATGGGCAGTGGCTGGGGTCGCCACCTAACCAGGTGAACTGTTCATGTGACAAGCTCCCCAGGCTGAAGAACTTAATTCCTGTCTTAAAAGTTTATTCACTTATTTCTAAGATGCACAATTCAGTGGTTCCTAGTATATCTGCATCAGTTCCTTTAAAAGAAAAACTAGAAATTTTACCATGCATGTGATAAGACATTTGCATGGTATAGAAGAGGTAAAAATTTAACAGAAAGGATGTGAGGTCAGCCCGGCCGGTTTGGCTCAGTGGCTAGAGTTCGGCCCACGGGCTGAAGGGCCCTGGGCTCAGTTCCGGCTGAGGGCACGCACCTCAGGGGCACGCACCTCGGGCAGGCTCCGCCCAGCCCACGGGAGCAGGGGGCGACCAGTCGATGTGTCTCACCGATGCCTCCCCCTCTCTGAGGAGCAGCGGAGGGTAGAAAAAAAGAAAGGAGTGTGAGGCTGTTTATTATGGCTCGACTCCCGGTCGAGCGCTTAACTGGGCAATCAGAAAAAACAATTTGAAAACTGAGCTCCCCATCTTAGGAGGTGTAAAAATGAGCAGGAAACACGTGCTCTCCTCCCGCCTTCACCAAGCTTGCGTTCCAATTGAAAACAAAACATTAACGATAAAATGATGTAGTTACCAGTACATTACGTCAGATTTTTTAGGCTTTTTGAATTAATGGAGTTGTCATAACAAGTCTGGTTGGTGCAGGGAAGGGGGCGGGGGTCTTTTGTCCCTTTAGACTTGTACTTTGTCCTCTAGCTGGCATTTCTTCCCCTTAGGTTTGTTCTTGAAATTGAACCCTCAGCTGGTGAGGGTGGAAGTGCCTTTTATAAAGCACGGTGTGTTAAGGAGATGAGTGCACAGAGGGGAGGCACAGAGTAGTACATTTTCCTGTGATGTGAATACTGTATGTGAAGATTTTCCAACTGTTTCTTTGCAGTGAAGAAACGACTGGCGACATCAGTGATTCCATGGATTTTGTACTACTCAACTTTGCAGAGATGAACAAGCTCTGGGTGCGAATGCAGCATCAGGGACATAGCCGAGACAGAGAGAAGAGAGAGCGGGAGAGGCAGGAGCTGAGAATTCTGGTGGGAACAAACCTGGTGCGCCTCAGTCAGCTGGAGGGTGTCAACGTGGAACGTTACAAACAGGTTTCTTTTTTTCTCTTGTCACCTTTTCTTACGTCACAGGAGTCTGATTTTTAAAATTGAAATATTTTTGTTAAATGATACTACGTTGGGAACCATTGACAATCAAAGAATCCTAAAATAAACCGAAAGATACGTGTTGAGTGTGTGTGTGGAGTGGAAGTTTGGTATTCCCAGTTTTCCTCTGTAGACGGCATTTTCGGTGTTGGGGAAAGGGATGAGCACATAAATCGGTGGAGGAGGGTACAGCAGGGAGCCCCAGACTTTCTCGAGAAGGACCGGAGAGTGAATATTTAGCCACTCGGTCTGTACCTGCTGCGCCCTCAGGTGTCATGTGAAGCAGTTGCAGCCAGTGTGGCAGCAGCTGGCAGGTCGGCTAGACTGGGACCCCTGGACTAGACAGCCCGGAGCAGACCCACAAATATATAATCGGTTATCTGTAAGGGCACAAAAGCAGCCTTCCAACAGATGGTTCTAGAGCGTGGACATAGATGTATGCAGACAAAACCCCATCCTGTGACCCAACGTCATACCTTGTAAAAAACTCAAAAATGGGCCAGAGACCTAAATGTAAAATCTACAACTATTAAAACTTTTAGAAGAAAACACAATGGAAGTCTTTATAACCTTGGATTAGACAGAGATTTCTTATGACACAAAAAGCGCAAAGCAGAAAAGATGAAAGATTAATGAAATGGACTTCATCTTAAGTGACTTTTACTAAATAGAAACACAGGGTTTTTATTTAAAAATTCCTGTATTAAATTTTAAAGTTTAATCTAGAAATGAAGTATGGGTGAGAAAAACCTAAAATATGATACTCAAATTAATAGTCTAAATGTGCTATTAGAGAGGTGACTTAAGATTTTGAAGATAATCTTTTAACTTACTTTTTCTCTTAGATTGTTTTGACTGGCATATTGGAGCAAGTCGTGAATTGTAGGGATGCTTTGGCTCAAGAATACCTCATGGAGTGTATTATTCAGGTCGGTGAGAACACTTAGTTTAATTTTTTTCATACGACTCATTTTATATTTCATTAATTTTTATTGTTTTGAAAAAAACCTTGACAGAGTAGAAAACAAGCTTTCCTGGGTGCAGAATTCCTTTGTCCTACTCCTAGTCCGTTCTTGTGTTTTTCTCCCCAGATGTCGTGAAGTGTAGCCTCCACTCTTTCTGGGTCTCATTAGTTTTAGCATAATTGTGGGTGTACTTTGGTTAGTGGGATAGTTCTCTCTGGGCTTATGTTTGGAGAGGCTTAAAAGTAATGCATTTTAATTGAATCCCATGACATAAGGCAACCCCCCCTCCCCCAAATGTGAACTTTAAAAACCATAGCGGTTCCGGAATCTGATGTGATGTGTGCTTGCTTGTACCAGACAACTCTGATTGGTTTTCAGGTGTTCCCTGACGAATTCCACCTGCAGACTTTGAACCCTTTTCTTCGGGCCTGCGCTGAGCTGCACCAGAGTGTGAACGTGAAGAACATCATCATTGCTCTGATCGACAGGTGAGCCTCCAGCGCTGGAGCGCGAGCGTGCTGGCCTCGGACACCGCATAAGACATTGTGATATCTCTGTTACGTCTTTATTGTATTAATGACTTCCATGTAATTACACTATTTGGTTCTGTAATTATCAGTGTCTACTAAGTACTTGCCTGACTTGGGCATGAAAGATTAGCATTTAATTGTGCAGGAAGCATGGAAATAGTAAATATTTTTAAGCTCTGCATTTAGTGATCATTTAAAGATGTTGTTATACAGGCCCATCATTTAAATCTTACAAATCCAAAGATCACAAAAGAACAAAATGTGTTTCTTACCCGTTGGAAGCTTTTTTCCAGCGGGCACCAGTTGGACGTGGAGTCTTCTTTATCATGTAGCCACGAGATAGAGAGCAGCGATTTTCAGCCAGTGAGCCACAAGAATTGTTAACACATGCAACTTCTGAGCATTTAGCCAGGGGCACTGACCCCTTTTCCCTTAGATTGTCAAATACAACAACGATAACAGCCAGCACAGCAATAGCCGTCTGGTGGGAATGAATCAAAATTATACCTATTTTCTTGTCTGATGGGCAAAAAATATTTTTTTGATGTGCTGCAGAATTTTAGTAATTAGTTTATGTGCCATGAGACAAAAAAGGTTGAAAATCACTGATATAAATGATTCACCTATAATTCACATATATAGGTGAGTAAAAATGTTCAAGTAATTATTCTGTCATCATGTATTTTTTAAAGAAGAAATTTAAAGTCTTAATATGTTAGTAAATTTCCTTTAGGTTTAAGTCTTACTTCTGTAGCCCTTGGTCTTATGTAAAAGTATGAAACTTGGCTTTGATGTGGGTCTAACGTGTGCCCACTGGCCAGTGTGCCAAGTGCTTGTCCAGAACATGTGTCCTGCTACGACTCACCAGCACCTAGGCAAAGGTTCATTGCTACAAATACTCCCTTTTGTTATATTCTGAACATCTTTAGATTTAAAGTCTGAGGGTTTATATAGAGAATTCTCCAAGTTATCAACTTGGTCTTGGGCATTAAGGATTGTAATTGGGCGTACTCTTAATGGAAGCTGAGAACTGTTTTCCTGGTCGGGCGGGGTCCTGTCGCTTAGCCATCCCTGTCAGTAGCGACTCCTCTGTGCGCACACAGCGTGGATCCAGTGTGGATCATGGTCATGGACAGACGTTATTTTGAATAGTTTAAGATATGGGAAATAGAAGTTAACTTCATTACTTTTAGAATTGGTTCTCAGTTTGACAGTAGTAAAAATGCAGCATCGTACAGTCGTACTCTTCATCTTTTAAAGATTATCTTTTATAATTGTGGCTGTTGAATACATTTGTCACTTAAAAATTTGTTTTAAAATATATTTTTATTGATTTCAGAGAGAGGAAGGGAGAGGGAGAGAGAAATAGAAACATCAGTGATGAGAGAGAGTCCTTGACTGGCTGCCTCCTGCACCGTCCCTGCTGGGGATCGAGTCTGCAACTCGGGCATGTGCCCTGACCCGGGAATCAGGTCTGTGACCTCTTGGTTCATGGGTTGATATGTAACCACTGAGCCACTAGTAACAAGTGGCTGCATTTGTCACTTTAATGCATTTCTATCCATATCTGCTTAATTAGGTTTCCAAGAATTTGGTATAATTGACCTATTGAAAACCCATTTTTCTGTGGTATCAAGATTGGTATAAAGTAGGAATGTAGTGAAATAAGGTCTCATTGACAAACTGTTTAGTTAAAAGTGCTTTGAGGGAATGATCTACTATGTTCCATGTCCTTTTTAAAAACCTTTTTTAATGTTCTAATGTTCTAGAAGAAATACACATGTAGGAAATATAGAAAAGTATAAAGAATAAAATGTCATCTATGATCCTACTACCCAGATCCCTGTATCTTTTAAAACAAGGCTTCTTTTTATTATTTTCAGATTAGCTTTATTTGCTCACCGTGAAGATGGACCTGGAATCCCCGCAGATATTAAGCTCTTTGACATATTTTCACAGCAGGTGGCTACAGTAATACAGGTGTGTATGGCTTTGCTCCTAAGTTGGCAACACTGTGAGACTTCTCAGCTCGTGGATCCTTTCTTATCTGTTTAAAACAAATCCTATGGTTTTCTAACCATTCCAGTCTAGACAAGACATGCCTTCGGAGGATGTTGTATCTTTACAAGTCTCCCTCATCAACCTTGCTATGAAGTGCTACCCTGACCGCGTGGACTATGTTGATAAAGTTCTAGAAACAACAGTGGAAATATTTAATAAGCTCAACCTTGAACAGTAAGTCAGAGTTACATTTTTTGTAAAAACTCTTATAGGAGCCCTGGCCACGTAGCTCAGTTGGTTAGAGTGTTGTCCTGATGCACCAAGGTTACGGGTTCGATCCCCCGGTCAGGGCATATACAAGAATCAATCTATGAATGCATAAGCAAGTGGAACAGCAAGTCAGTGTTTCTCTCTCTCTCTTGCTCTCTCTCCCTTTCTAAAATCAAATCAATTAATAAAAATTAAAACAAAAAATAAAACAAAGAAACAAAAACCCTCACAGGGCACATTTCTGTCCTAGATCTGTTTTTCTTTGTCCATTCCTTTTTGAAGTGTTAGCATTTGTATTGTTTTAAGCATTTGTTTGACATATTTGGTGCTAATGGGGCCAGAAAGTGGGGACTAATTATTTGGTTGTGTATGTTTGTCAAGTAGTGGCTCATGGGCCATAAGCAGCTTCAGGGACCAGTGTCTTCAGGTCAGACCCCTTTGCATAATGAATGAATTAGTTTTTAAACTGGTAGGGAGACTCTGTTGTCAGGCAGTACTTCCATGAGAAATGTTTTCTAACAGATGAGTACGTTGCGAAAAATTATGGGCATGTCTGTATTTAAGGTATGGAAATTAAGTTGGTTTGAGATAGTTTTTGTTCTGAGCTTTGGTTTTGGTCAGAGCTTCATTAGCTATGCTCTCCTGAACCTGTGGCACCCTCTAGTGGCCATTGTGGGGACTTCTGAGCCCTTTGTCTTTTCTCTGCAAGTCCCCTTCCTGCCCTGCCCTCCACTGCTTCCGAACGTGGGGTCAGGCCAGGCCCTGCTGCACGCCCTTCATAGTGTCGCCTCATGTAATCTTTCTCCTTTCCGGCTCTCTTCCAGTGGTTTAGCTGCATCACAAGATTTCTTTTTCTTTTACCTCTTTTTATTCCCCTTTTTTCTTTTGGTCTGTTCCATTATTTTGTGAACCAAAAAGCATTTCAGATCTTGAGTGGTAACAATGATGTATCTGTAGCTTCCCTTACTAAGTGAGTTTTAAAGTAAAGTTAAATAAAATAAAGAAGTAGAAATCCCACCCTCTAAAGTTCTTTAAATGCCTGCTGCTCAGTCTGCACAGAGTGGCCCGCAAGCCGCCTTCAACTTGCTGCTTTCCTGAATCACTGGCGTTGGAGGCAGAAGCAGTCGGCCGTTTTCCTCCAGTTTGGTTGACTTGCTAGTTTGGCATGGAATGTTCTTCCTACTTATTTCATCATGAATCTATAGTACTTATTCACTACCACTTAAAATACTTCCCTTTAGAAAAGGAAATTCCAGACAGTCATTTTAACTCCAGCTACACAACCTGTCATTACTGTATCTCATTTTTATCAGTAGGACATTAGTAGGTGAATACGTGTGCTAAGAGAGGCGTCTTGGAAGGAGGTCATTGGAGTATTTGGGTGGTGTGATTCACTTGACCAATTTCCTTTAATGTATAAATGGAAATTTTCAAATTTTCATGAAACAAGTGCCATTTATATGTGTGGAAAGTTAGTTCTGCTCAGTGAAGGGCTGCTGCTTTTCTTTTTGCAGTATTGCCACCAGTAGTGCGGTTTCAAAGGAGCTTACCAGACTTCTGAAGATACCTGTGGACACGTACAACAATATTTTAACGGTCTTGAAGTTAAAACATTTTCACCCGCTCTTTGAGTACTTTGACTATGAGTCCAGAAAGAGCATGAGTTGTTACGTGCTTAGTAATGTTCTGGATTATAACACAGAAATTGTCTCTCAAGACCAGGTAAGAGACTATCAGCCAACATGCTGTATTGTTGTAAGTAGCTTATTTATTATATAAGCTACAAAACTGGAGATGTATAAGGAAGAAATTGGAAAACAGCTGTGATGTCACCGGAAAGAGAATAGCCACTGTTGATTAACGCCTGCTGCATCTCTCTCCAGACTTTGGTGTGTGTGACTCAACATGCATATAGTTGCTTATAAAAAGAATTGTATTGTTCATACTGTTTTGTCATTTTACACAACTAGAAACACTTTTGACAGTGGCTTTTTCTACTGATGGCTTCACCCAGTGGGTTTCTTTCCCCTACGTTACAGGTGGACTCCATAATGAATCTGGTATCCACATTGATTCAGGACCAGCCAGATCAGCCCGTGGAAGACCCTGACCCAGAGGACTTTGCCGACGAGCAGAGCCTTGTGGGCAGGTTCATTCATCTGCTGCGGTCCGAGGACCCTGACCAGCAGTACTTGGTATGAGCTAACTTTTCCCTTCCCCCTGCAGAGCTCCCGGACAGTCACAGACAGATGGGTCTCCCATAGTCTAATGTTGCTTGTGGTCTTAGAAGGTTTTGAAAGAATTTCAATTGAATAAGAGATTAAGTGGAGTCCGTAGACTTTTACTTTATATAAATATATAATTATTTGTAATCTGGAGCTTATGGGGAACAAGTTGGTTGTTCGTGTTTCTTTTGAAGACTTCTTGCAGAAAAGCCTGTCTTTCTTCTTTGTTCTTTTTTTTTTTTTTTTTTTTTTAATCCTCACCTGAGGATATTTTTTCCACTGCTTTTCAGAGAGAGTGGATGGGGGAGAGAGAGAAACACCGATGGGAGAGCGACTCATCGACTGGTTGCCTCCTGGCTGGGGATTGAGCCTGCAACTGAGGCACGTGCCCTTGGCCAGAATCGAACCCTCCTGTCCGCAGGCTGATGCTCTAGCCACTGAGCCAAGCCGGCCAGGGCAAGCCTGTCTTTCCTGACTTGGGTGTCCAGTAATCATTCCATGGTCATATTTTTTTAAACTGTGTTGCTTTAAAATATAATCAACAGTTTTTTTTTTCAATTGTATTTACGTTTTCAAGTATAAGTTGTATGTGTTTGCGACATTGGAAATGTGTGAAAAGACTTCAAAATTGAAATTGACTTTTTTTACCAAACCCTTTTCCTGGTAAAAAAAACAATGGATGAAGTTCTCTTTTTTTTGAATGTCTTTATTGATTTTAGAGAGAGGAAGGGAGAGAGAGCTAGCAACATCAGTGATGAGAGAGTCATCATTGATGGGCTGCCTCCTGCACGTCTCCTGCTGGGGATCGAGCCCGCAACCTGGGCATGTGGGGAATCGAACCTCAATCTCCTGCATCCTAGGTCGATGCTCAACCACTGAGCCACACCTGGCCATTCTCCCCTTTTTTATCATTAGTCTTAACTAAATCTCTGTGCGATCCCTGAAGCATGTTGCCTGGGTGACTGATGAGGGGGAATTTATTTTAACGACGGGTGGCACAGATGACTGCTAATTATTGTCGGCCGAGCAGTTTAACCATTGCTGGGTGCCTGAGGCTCAGTGTCAGGCTGATACCATGAACACCTTATGTGAGGCTGAGTCCTGATTTTCTCCTTGTGTGACTTCCTTTGTCACAGCTGACAGTGTGTGCTCCTTTATTTTTAAAATTTTTTATTATTTTTTTATTGATTTTGGAAGTGGGGATGGAGAGAGAAACAAATATCTATGGGGGAGAGAAACATTGATTGGCTGCCTGTTGCACTCACCCCAACCTTGTATCACCTCAGGGCGGGCTCACAACCTGGGTATGTGCCCTGACTGGAAATTGAACCCCCACTTTTTTTTGTATGGAATGACACTCTGACCAACCGAGCCTCTGGCCAGGGCCAATCTATGCTACTTTATAGCCTGTGTGAAAGCAGCCGGCCTCTTTTGGTGCTGTGATGACCTTGACCTGGCTCAGGGATGGACACCCTGGACCCTAGTGTGTGATGTGTGCACAGCAGCCTCCTGGTCATTTACGTTATTAACTGTTTCCCTTATGTTCCCGTGTCTCTCTCACACACACACATGGATGCACGCACACATGTGCACATGCGCCTAAAGGTGTTTGCGTTTCTCATGTACCAGAGGTAGTAGGAAGTATACCTTCCACTGTGGCCAGTTGGTTATGCCCAAGTAAAGAGAGCTTTAAGGGAGGACTGTGCGCTCTGACTTCCCAGATGGGATGCGTTCTCCTCTTCCCCGTCTGCCACATCAGAGAAATTCACACACCTGAGTGTCACGCATGGTGTCAGTTCTTGTCGTGTTCCTGAAACAACCAGACATCTGTTTCCCAGTGGCTCCCTGAAAGTGTGTGTCCTTTCCCTTGACTTCACTGTGTTACTCTTTTCCTGAATTAGGGGTCTTTGTGCCAGCAATATGCATGAAGCTGGTTTTGATCATTAGAACAGCCAACTTTTCCAAGCATGTGCCTGTGTCGGGTACTGATAGTGCTTCTCATGTGTTATTTGATTGTCCCATGACCCTAGGAGAGAGATCCTAACCCATTTTTCAAACAATAACAGCTAAGCGAAGGTAAATAATTTGCCCAGGGTCGCATAGTAGTAAGTGTCAGGACCTACTTGTAAATGGAATTCTGTCTTTAGAGCTCTTTGCCAGCACAGTGTACTTTGTACACTTGCACAGGAACGTGTGTTCAAATCACAGTCGCTCTCTGCCTTGCCTAGCTGTGCAACATCGGGCAGGTTATGCAGCCTCTCTGAACCGCAGGCTCCTGTTTGTGAGATGGCGTTCACGTGCGTCTCAAGGGTGACTGTGATGACTGCGAGATCAGAGGGGTGAAGTGCCTACCGGAAGGCCTGGCAGCAAGAGAGGACCAGAGCCTCCATTTAATCTTAGATGATTAATCGTAGTGCAGGAATGATTAATGGTTTTGGGGTTTTTTTGGTCAGATTTTAAACACGGCACGAAAACATTTTGGAGCTGGCGGGAACCAGCGGATCCGCTTCACGCTGCCGCCCCTGGTATTCGCGGCCTACCAGCTGGCCTTTCGCTACAAGCGGAATTCTAAAGCGGTATGTCACTGCCCTTCCTCCTTTGTCCCACTCTGTGTGTGCTTTAGTTTATTATAGGAAATTTCAGACATACACAAAAATAGACACTGGTGTTGTAAAGCCCCGTTTTCAATAGCACTCAATTCACTGCTCACCCTGTGTTCAGCCTCCCTAACAGTGATGTTGGTAGATTATATACTGGCTGAGGGATCATGTGTAAACATTTAGAAATGAAAGATTCCACCAGTTTAAATGTATGCTTGGAGTTTCCCTGTGTTTAACGATCACTTGTGAGACATGATAAGTCTGTTACGCCGTTGGCTCAGAATGCTTCCGCTTTTCCAGAGAGGTTGTATTTCGTAGACTCTGAAGCACAGCTGTCTCGTGGTGACGGCTCCGGTGAGGCTTGCGGGGGAAGGATGGCCCGGGCCAGCTGTGCCCGGTGGAGGGCTGGCGCTGCATCCTCACCTCTCCAGAAGCCTGCCATTGAATCACTTTTGAGTCATACCCATTGTTTATGAGCTTATTCCTTTACCACAGGATTACGGCTTAAGTCTTCATGTAGTTTTGTAGAAAACTCCTCAGCCCAAGTACCTGGACAGCCAGGCTTATGCTAAGGAAAAAACCTCAGTAAACTTAATTTTCTACTAATGGGGAAGCAAGATTTATTCAGCTGACTACCAGCAAGGCCTAGCAGCTTTTGGCCAGTTTTTGTTAGGCCAGCCTCTGTCATTCAGTTCCTGTGCAGCATCTGTGGATAGATATCCGTGAGCGTGCTCATAACATGGCAGCTGGCGTTGCTCACTGTGCTTACGCTGTGCCTGGACCGTGTGCCTGGATTACTGCAGAGTCCTCGGCACAAGTCTGAGACTGTCATTCTCTTTTAAAAATGAAAAGAACTGATTGCTTTAATGAGAAATTTGGATGGCCAAACATGGATAAAATATTTAACCTCACTAGTAAGTACACAGTGAACCTTTTTAGAAATCAGGCTGGTAAAGAGAAAAAGATAAAGCTCGGTGATGGCAATGGTGTGGTGAGTTCATTCCCATTTAGTGACAGGGATGCGGATTGCCGCCATCTTCCTAGGAAACTGGCAATCTGTAACTAGAACCTCAGGAGGTCCAGTAAACACACATCTAAGAAATTATACTAAGGAAATAATCAGGGATTGAGTAAAGTTTGTGTACACAAATCATTCATCATGGTGGTATAGATCCCAAAGGGGAATAGTTAAGTCCATTATGCCACGTCCAGTTTGTGGAATATATTCTAGTGATTGCAGTGATTTTAATAAATTTAGTATTATGAGGAAAATTGTTATGACAGAATAAGTAAAAGAAAAGAAGTTGAATACAAATTATGTGCAGCCTGAGCCCAGTTTAACTGTGTGTGTTTGCTGCTGCAAAGCAGAACACAGCCGCCCACAGATCCCAGTTACGGCATGTCTGCAGAAAGAGGAAGGAAGACCTTCACACCACTGTTGTCAGTGATTATTGCTGGTGGTAGATTTAGGGACGGTTTTAATTTTTAAAATTCTATTTTTGTTTATTTTTCTAATTCTGTCCAGTTTGGGAATGTGTTGTTTTTCTGATGAGAAAGACAAAATACCTAATATATGAAGATTGTATAGCTGGTCAGCTCCAATGGCTGTTTTGAGAAGATACCTGGTTTGAGTCGCTGTGTGCTTCATGACTGAGAAGAAAGATAACAGGAAAACTGGGCTCCACTTGCTTGCTTTCTGTTTGTTGTATAAAATAAGTGTTCTTGAGCACATTAATCTTGAAAACTTGGGTAATTGAACACTTTTTCTTGTAGGATGACAAATGGGAAAAGAAGTGCCAGAAGATCTTTTCCTTTGCTCACCAGACTATCAGTGCTCTGATCAAGGCAGAGCTGGCGGAGTTACCCCTACGACTTTTTCTTCAGGGGGCGTTAGCTGCTGGAGAAATCGGCTTTGAAAATCACGAGACAGTAGCATATGAATTTATGTCTCAGGTGAAGATCTATCCCCCTCTGGGTTCAGTTGCCTGTCTGTTCTGGCGGCAGTGCACGGGGCTTTACTTCTCTCTGAATTTCCAGCTACTTCTTAGTACTACAATCAGACTGACTAGTTCGGTGATGGAAAATTGATCAGTTACTGGGTGCTACTGAGATTTGAGATTTCCAAGTGGGTCATGGTAAAACTTTTCGTGGAGAAGTTTCCTTTGTTAGTTCAGTTAGGGAACCTGCGTTAAGCAAAAGTTAAGCTGGTCACCATCCTCACTGTATTGCAGCGCCTGGTGCCCTCCAGAGGGCCCACATGCTCTGATCTGAGGGGCTGCAGAAGGCCTCACCAGTGGGGTTTGGTGGGAACTGCTTTGGAGGAAAATGCTCAGGTGGATGATTGGTGCCTAAAGGTCCCTCTGCCCTGTGTCCACCAGGCGTTTTCTCTGTACGAGGATGAGATCAGTGATTCCAAAGCCCAGCTGGCAGCCATCACGTTGATCATCGGGACTTTTGAAAGGATGAAGTGCTTCAGCGAAGAGAACCACGAGCCCCTGCGGACTCAGTGTGCTCTTGCCGCATCCAAACTCCTCAAGAAGCCCGACCAGGGCCGAGCTGTGAGCACCTGTGCCCATCTCTTCTGGTCGGGCAGGAACACAGACAAAAATGGGGAGGAGGTAAGGGAGAGGCTGAGCGTGAGCAGACCACAGGAGAGGGGTCGTTAGTGGGGTGGCTGCCAGGGCTGGTGCCCTGCAGGTGAGGCATTGGGAGTGCTTGCAGACCTCAGGAAGAACAATGTTTTGTTAAATGAAAAGGAAAGTAGTGAATAGAGTCACATCCTGGAGGGAAGCCTCCACTTTGAGGCTGTTGTACAGCAAGTTTATACCACTGCCGTTAGCACATGTACACAGGCAGGCAGGCCTGTGAGTGCATGTTCTTCACTGTGCCCCGCAGACACTGCTTGTGCAGAGAAGGTGTGAGCCAACCCTGCAGCAGGAAGCCTCGGCACCGTTTCCCACAGCATGTGCTCACTTTGTGTCTGTCAGGTTGCTGAGTCTCACAGTGTTTCACACTTTGTCATTATCATCATTTGGGGCCATCTGTGACCCGTGATCTGTGATGTTGCTGCTGTCATGGTTTTGGGTACCATGAACTGCACCCATGTAAGGTGGCAACATAGTCGCTGTGTTGACTGCTCCACCAACCAACCATTCCCCACCCTCTCTCCTGCTCCTCGGGCCTTCCTATTACACAATTAATGGACTGCAGTGTAGGGTAAACATAACTTATTTGTGCACAGTAAACCAAAAAATGTGTGTGACTTGTTTTATTTCAATACTCACTTTATTGTGGTGGTCTGGCACCAAACCTGCAATATCTCCGAGGTATGCCTGTATATAAACATACAAAACAAATAACGTATTTGCTTTAAAATACAGCTGTGTACTTTAAAAATAAAGAATTAAGTTCATTGTGTTTCTTTAAAATGGGTGGGGAACCTTTTTTCTGCCAAGGGCCATTTGGATATATTTTTTTAAATATATCTTTATTGATTTCAGAGAGAGGAAAGGAGAGGGAGAGAGAGAGACAGAAACATCAATGATGAAAGAGTCATTGATCGAGCCCGAAACCAGGCATGTGCCCTGACCGGGAATCGAACCTTGATCGCCTGGATCCTAGGCCGACTCTCAACCGCTGAGCCACGCCGGGCCGGGCCATTTGGATATTTCTAACATCATTTTGAGAGCCATACAAAATTATCAACTTAAAAATTAGCATGCTATAGTTGGTCATACATTTAATTAACTCACCCCTAATGTGATGGCTGGAACTGCTTCTTTTTGGTGAGGCCTTGGCAGGGCCAGACCAAATGATTTCGTGGACAGGACATTCCCCACCCCTGCTTAAAACATGAAAGAGGCACTGTAGTGGTGTTTATCTCCCTGTGTGGGCTGGGACATTGTGATCTGTTGATGTCTTTACCTCCCCTCCCCCCTTCTAGCTGCATGGAGGCAAGAGGGTAATGGAATGCCTGAAGAAAGCTCTAAAAATAGCAAATCAGTGCATGGACCCCTCGCTACAAGTGCAACTTTTTATAGAAATTTTGAACAGATACATCTATTTTTATGAAAAGGAGAATGATGCGGTAAGTGAAGTGAACGATTTCTCTTCCTGCTCTTAGGTTTGATACATACAAAAATGTATCATTCTGATATTTTCTCTTGTTTACAAAGGTCAGAGTTGGGAGACTCCACCTACTGGTCTCCGTTTCTCCAAAGTCCTCTTCTCTGTGTAGGTGCATCTCTAACGGAAGAGCTCATCATGTGCAAGGAGATTCTCGATCTCATTTGCTTAGGAATGTTTTATAAAAACAGTCACTGTCTGTTTAAAACACAATAATTTATGCTAAATGGTAGGCTGATTTGTCATGCACAATTTTAGAATAATTCCTAAAGAAAGAATTGAGCATTCTGCGTCTAGCAGTATAGTGGTGGTCAAGATTTGTAGGTTAAATAAGATTTTGCTCTTGTTCTCTTACTGGTTCATGATGCTCTGTATTTTTTATTAACTTTTTCTTGAATGAATAGCCAATAGTTGTTGCTTAAACCAGGAACCCTTTTCTCATCTCTTTTTTCTCATAATTATTCTGGTCACTGGTGAGAGTAGCACAAGCTCCTCAGAATCTTTTTATTAAATTACCTTTAATCCTTGTGGTACACTCTGGATCGTCAACTTGTACGTACTCTTTTTTTAGGTCACGATTCAGGTTTTGAACCAGCTTATCCAGAAGATCCGAGAAGACCTCCCCAATCTCGAGTCCAGTGAAGAAACAGAGCAGATTAACAAACATTTCCATAACACGCTGGAGCACCTGCGCTTGAGGCGGGAGTCCCCTGAATCGGAGGGGCCCATTTATGAAGGCCTTGTCCTGTAAAGGGAACAGGCCCACCATGCTCCTTTCCACATACATCCAGAGGGTTATTACACTAGGTCTCCCTTCCATAGATTGTGCCTTTCAGAAATGCTGAGGTAGGTTTCCTGTTTCTTACCTGTGATGTGTTTGACCCAGCACCTCCGGACACTCGCCTTCAAGACCTTAATAAAGTTACTCACTTCATAAGTGTTCAGGTCGTCTGCTCACCCAAAGTAGCATGATTGACTTGCTATTTAAAATTCCTGTGATCTGTAAAAAACAAACAAAACAAATACTTAAAAAACACTTCTCGTGGATACTGATGAAGCTCTCCTTCCTTTCTTCCTATTCTGTTTCATTGTTGATTGTGTAATTTCCTCATTACTTGGGAGTACTAACCTGGGAGTGTCTGTCTCTTTGTTCTCTAGTCCAATTTGAGGTTAATTTAGACGAAAGGAATACTGTAAGTGAAATTCAGCTTGGGCTTTTCCCTAAATGCAAGATAAGGCCATGTATAATATTTTCCCTAAAACTAGAATATATTAATGCATGTTTGAGAACTTTAAAGCACCATGGTCAAAACCAGAAGCTATATTTTGCATATTTGGACTCAGCCATCCATTAAGAACCTATGTTGTCCTCTTGACATATTTATCAAAATAATTTTGTTCTAAATAGTATAAAATGGAAAATTTGTGATCTATATAATTTATGTATAACCTTCATTATTGTAAATTTAGGGGGAGATGCATCATACCATTATCCCAATTTTTTTTTTTCCACCAGTGAAAATAAAGTTGCTATTAACATTTTGGACTCTTCCTTTCCAACTTGACTCATAAAAGGAACTAGTAGAATGCCTGTAGAGTGGAGTTGCTTTCCCTGTAAGAAGCCTATGCAGCCTTGCTGTCACCACCAGGCTCTTGGCTCATCACACCTGGTGTCCTGGTGGCCTCTGCTGTCGCTGGCCTCATCATGGCCTGGCAGAGGCCTTTAGGGCTGGTTCTGGAGTTTGGCTGGCTTCTAATGCTGGCTGTGCTGAGTTAAATTGGGTGTTACGTTTTTATTTTTATTAATTTCAACCTATCTTCTTGGTGACCCTGTTTTCTCTTCTGTAAAATGGGAATAGTATTTCTGTTCTCATAGGATGGTTTTTGAAGATTGAATGAGATCATGCAGGTAAAGCATACAGGAAGTGCCTTGCACACATGTCTAATGTTAGCTATTATTGGAGGTTAAGGTTGCCTTTGATAAATATGGACAAAATATACCTCTAGAAGTTTAATTGACATTCTTTCAAAATGTCGTGTGTGTCTGTGTGTAGGTAGTGAATGAAAGAGAGGAAAGGTAGAGGCTGATGTTTTGTGGTGAAAGGTTCGGAGCCTCCGAGGCCAATAGACTCTTCCAACTGAAGATGAGAGGGAAGCGGCTTGGCCAGGGTGGTACCGCTAGTCATGGCGCAAGGAAGTCGAAATACTGTTCTGATCATTCCTGTGCCTTTCTGCGCCACCGCGTGTCCAGACACAGCCTGTTAGCCTTTCGGAAATATCCCAAATGACCCAGGTCAACTTCCTCCAAGTTCCCCGTGGTGAACAAGACCAAGAACTTGGAGAACAGCGCCCCCCGTGGCCGGTAGATGGCGCCCAGGCGCTGTTCCCCGGGCGCGTGCGGGCTGGAGAGGGCGGGGCTCCTGCTGGCCAGGGGCGGGCGGGGGGCGCGAGCTCTTCTTTGATTGGTCCGAGCGCGCGGCCCCCTGCCCAATTAGGAGGCGCGCGTCGTCACGTCGGCGGGCCGGGCGGTGCCCGCGGAAATTTGAAATGGCCGACGAGCTGCTGGCGGGTATGGGGCTGGGGTCCGAGGCGGTGGGGCCGGGGCCGAAGCGCTCGGGCTGGGCGGCCGAGGAGGCGCCGGCGGCCCTGGAGAGAGGTGAGTCCCGCCCGCGGCCCGAGGAGCCGCCCGGCGCAGGCCGCGTCCGCCAGCCCCGAGGGCGCCTTCCGACGGGCCGGGCGGGGGGCTGGCGGCTGCGTCCGGCCGGGCCTCCGCTTCCCGACCGGGCGGGTTGGCCCGGGCCAGCGCTCCGCCCTGCGGGTCCGCGCGGGCCTCCCGGGCTCGGTGCGCGCGTCAGCCTCTGCAGCGCGTCCCGGAGCGGGCCGTGACCGCGCTGCCCTCCCGAGCGCGCCGCAGCCCGGCTCGGCTCACGGGCGCCGGGCCTCCGCTCAGCCCCGCTCCCCCCCGGCCTCAGCTCACGGGCACCGGGCCTCCGCTCAGCCCCGCTCCCCCCCGGCCTCGGCTCACGGGCACCGGGCCTCCCCTCAGCCCCGCTTCCCCCCCTCCCTCCCCGGCCTCGGCTCACGGGCACCGGGCCTCCGCTCAGCCCCGCTCCCCCCCGGCCTGGGCTCACGGGCACCGGGCCTCCGCTCAGCCCCGCTCCCCCCCCCCCCCCCCCCCCCCCGGCCTGGGCTCACGGGCGCCGGGCCTCCGCTCCCCCTCCTCCCCCCTCCCCCCTCGGCCACGGCTGACGGAGCACCACGGGCAGGTGACACGTCGCCGTGAGTTAGGGGCGGCCCCACACGGCCCCCGGGGCTCCGCCCAGCCCCGCTTCCGCCCTGGGAGGTCCCACTGCCTACTCTTGCTCATGCCCTTATTCTTGTTCGTGCTCATGCTCTTATTCTTGCTCTTACTCTTGCTCACGTTCGTGCTCTTGCTCTTGCTCATGCTCGAAGCCGGCCGCCTCTGGCTGGGACAGTTCAGTGGGTCTGTGTCGTGGACAGAGCCCCGGCAGAGGGAGAAGATGTAGGTGACCCAATGCCGCCACTGCCCCGCGCGAAGTCACCTGGCTTCGGCTTTCCCAGCTGGACAACTGCAGGCGGTGCCACGGAGGGGTGGAGATGGAGCGAAGCGCGGGTGAAAACCAGCCTTTCAGAGTGGCTGTGAGCGACGGCGCAGGAGTAAGGCGGCTCTAGCGCGTTCAAGTACATGCACTTACCATCGACCCCGTGTTAGGGTTCAGGCCGCTGGTATTAAAAATACACTCACGTGGTTGCAGCCGTCACCACCACCATCCATCCCCAGAACTCTTCAGTTTGTAAAACTGAAGTCTACTGTGGATGAAAAGGGCTTCTGTGGAGGTGACCTCACAGGGCGACCTGGCCCTAGACTCCTCTCCGGGCAGGTGGTGGGCACTCCGCCAGGGCATAAACTTCTTCAGCGAGAGGTTTCAGGCCGGCTGTTCCATTGCCCGTGGGTGTCTAGGTTCACAAGCCTCTGAAGTGCAGAAGTAGTAGCCCTCAAAGGGGAGCAGACTGTCACCCCTGAGAGAGCGTGCGATCTTACTGCCCTGCAGTTCCACCCCGTGTCCCTCTTTACGCTCCCTCCCTGGCTTCAAATGCGTGAAAGAAGCTGCAAACTACTGCTCCTGAAGCACTTATCTCAGTCTGTTCAGATCTCGCTACTTCCAGGCATGTCCTCTGTTTGGCTCCAAGTCAATCTTTATGAAATTCTCTACAGACTTGGACATTCTTAAGTTGACACTATGCCTGTTGAACACACACTGCCCATTCCCCCCTCCCCAGTCCTTGGCCACCGCCATTCTACTTTCTGCCTTTGTGAGTTTTGACTAAGTAACTAGTCAGTGGAGTTACACAGTATTTTCCTTTCTGTGACTGGCTTATTTCAATTAGCACAATGTCCTCAAGGGTCATCCATGCTGGAGCATATTGCAGAACTTCCTTTTTAGGGCTGAGTAATAACACCTCATTGTGTGCATAGACCATGTTTTGCTTATCCGTTCCATGCGTCGTTGGACACTTGGGTTGCTTCCATGCTTCAGCTTTGTGAGTGATGCTGCTCTAACGTGGGTGTGTGAATATCTCTTTGAGACCCTGCTTTTAATTCTCGTGGGTAGATACCCAGGAGTGGGATCGCTGGGTCATGTGGCAGCTGTATTTTTAAGTTTCTGAGGAACCTGCACGGTTTCCCACAGTGGCTGTATCAGCCTGCATTCCCACCTGCAGTGCACGGGGGCTCCTGTTTCTCCACACCCTTGCCAGCACTTGTTTTCTCCATAGCTTTTCTTGTTTCTTTTTTGATAGTAGCCACCTCATGGGTGTGAGGTGAAGGTGTGATTTCTTCAACAAACATATATATTGTGGGATGGGCACTGTTGTAAGTGATTAGCAAATACTTTATTTAGTTCTCTTAATTTAGTTGAAGTAGGCATCTATTTTCATCTTTATAGGGAGGAAACTTAGGCACAGAGTTTGTTACACAGCTAGTCAGGCGCTGCTGTGCATCAGTGTTTGCGAGCAGGAGACCCTTGAGCACGCTTCGGTCGCCTGTGGGGCGCGTAACCCTGGCGGCCTCCCCAGGGGTAAAGGGTGAGAAGGAAGGAGGAAAGAGAGCAGCTTGACTCTCTCTAGTAACAGTCTCCCATCCCCCTGTAGTTTCCGGAACTACTGTGCCAGTCTGTGCACTGGCCTCAGTGTTGTTTGTCCGTTAAAAACGTGGTGTTGTACAGAATCCGCTACGCCACTGGCTAGGTCACACTTCGCGAGAGAGAATTACACGCAGCCCAAACCTGGTGTGGTTGGCGTCTTCTCTTCCTTTGACAAGGTCCTCGCAGTTAGGAGGAACCTAGTAGCTCTGGTGAAGCAAACCTTACTTGTTAAGAATCTCTCCTCCCTGTTTACTGAGGGGCATTGAGAGACTGATAGCATAGAAAATAAAAGGGTGGCTTCAACTCATTTGAGAGGGAAGATAGGAAACCAGCTCCTTATTTGAAGGCAGCTTTGTAGAATTGTTTTGGACAAAAATGACTGAGATATTTGAGCTTTGGACGTTCCCGGCTGCAGTGAGAGTCATGGCTGTCCTGTGAAGGAGAACTGGAGTGATCTCCACTGAATCCAGTGACAGGTGCCTCCTCCGCCTCCTGGGAAAGCTCAGAAACAGACCCAGCCCATGACGGAGCTCAGGGTCTTAACAATTTGAAGGAGATCCTGCGCTTGGAGATATGTTTAAGTTCAGTAAAACTGGTTTATTCTACAGCGTTGGGGAGTGAAGCTTGTCGGAGCTCCTGAGCTAGGCATGAACGTGGACGCTACCTGTAAGCCCCGAGGGCCTGGGTTCATCGGCCCATGATTGGGTGGTTCTTTCAGGTTTGTTCCAAGACGGAGATTCGAGCGGTGACTGCAGCAGTGACTACAGCCCAGGGTCCCGGTTGCCCAGCTTTGTGCTGCAAGGGAAAACACATTTCCCAGAGATGTTCCAGACCAGCCACCTTCTGTTCTACGAGCGCTTCCGAGCCTATCAGGATTACATTTTAGGTGAGCAGGCCCTCCGTCCTGCTTCTCACCCTTTCAGTTACAAGCAGGTTGTCTGTCTCAGGTCCTCAGACAGCCACCGTGGTCCGGAGCATGCGGCTGTAAAGGGACCTGCTGACGCCCTCTCCTCGTTGTGTTTAATTTGTGTGCAGCTGACTGCAAGGCCTCTGAGGTGAGAGAGTTCACGGCTGAATTCCTAGAGAAAGTGCTGGAACCATCTGGATGGCGGGCGGTCTGGCACACTAATGTGTTCGAGGTGCTGGTGGAGGTATGTTTCATCCCTTCATTAAGACGTTTGTCTCTAGCCAAAGGCACCTTCCTTCAGACTGTTATGGCCAAAGCGCTGATTTTTAATTAAAGTTTATGAGCTGATTGAAAACAGCTTGCTTTTCACATCTAATCACCAGGGTGTGTGAAGTGTTCGCACATCTAAAGACATCTGAGGAGGAGCTGCCAGGGAACTGGGGTGGCTTACGTCCCAGTGTCCTTTGACAAGGGGACTTGGACCATACACCCGGCACGTGGAGGGGGTATTTGAGACCATTTCAAAAATAAAGCCGCCTAATTATGAAGTCAGTGGGGTTTTAGTTAATTTTTTTACCTTAGTGGCAGCCCATTAAATAGCTCAAACCAAATAGGCATTTTAGAAACTAGCCTGTTTTTTGTCTAACAAATCTTCAGATATGTGGTTAATCTCTTGATAATGTGTCTGTCCCAATGCAGAGAGGAAGAACAACTTCATTTTTCAACTGACTGGCCTTTTACTTTTAATTTATTTTTATTTTAATTTTTCTAATCCTCACCCAAGGATATTTTTTCCATTGTTTTTCAGAGAGAGTGGAAGGGAGGAAGGAAGGGAGAGGGAAAGAGAAAAGAGAGAGAGAGAAACATCGATGTGAGACACATCCACTGGTTGCCTCCCTTACACGCCCCTACCAGGACCGGGCATTGAGCCTGCAACCGAGGCCACGTGCCCTTGATGGGAATCGAACCCGAGACCCTTCAGTTTGTGAGCTGATGCTCTAACCACTGAGCCAAATCAGCTAGGGCCAACTGAGCCTTTCATGTGAAATTTTCACTCTAATTACAGCTGTGAAATGCTCTCCATGTTTGTTAACTGGACCACCAAAAACCCCTGTTAAACTAAAATGTTAAACCAGGGAGTGTAAATACAAGTCATGGTGCAGCTCCTGTAGATGTACATCCCATGCTGCAGCGACGGTGTTCCGGGCAGTGGGTGCAGCGTTTCCTTGTGGATTCTCAAATTCTGGATTATGCTAATATCTTTGGTTGCAGTTCAGGCCTGTTAATTAGGTTGATAGTCAATCCCCGTTTCCTATTCCCCCAGTCAGTTCTCTGAAAGAATCAGGGTCATTGCTTTATGGCCATTCCTCGCTTAAAACCTCTGATGCATTTACCAAAGGCCTGGGTCTGGCTTCCTGGCTCCTCCTTGCTAGAGAGCACATCAGATCCAGGCTCCTTCCCCTGTGCCTCATGCCCTGGTCTCCTGCTGCTCGCCGCCAACCTTCCCCCATCTGCTGCCATTTCCTTTCTTTGGTTCCAGCAGGAAATTCCGCCTTTCTGCTCCTGTAGCTGCCAAGCTGGTCTCTGCCACAGGCCCTTTGCACCTCCCCTGCTCTCCAGATGGCTGCTTTCATCTCACCCGTTTCATTGGGGCTCCCAAGTAACTTCCCCAAGTAAAAGCAGCCCCCACCCCTGCTAGCTAGCCTCTGTCACATACTTGTCACCATCTCGTTGGTTTGTTTCCTTGATTACAACGTAAGCTCCATGCGGGTCAACGCCAGGCCTGTCCTTGTTGATCCTTGTATTTAGGAAGAACGCTCTCCACTCTCATTATATGTTTTAAAAAAAAATCAGTCTATAGGCAGTGACATGTGTGTGTATCTTAGTTTTGATTTCTGTGTGTTAAGTCCCTTGTTTTAAACTTGAGGTCACGGATGTGGACTTTGCGGCCCTGAAGGCTGTGGTGAGGCTGGCGGACCCGTACCTCTGCGAGTCTCAAGTGAGCACCTTCACCGTGGAGTGCGTGAGGGAGCTCCTGGACCTGAAGGGACAGCGGCTGCCCCTGCAGGAGCTCTGGGTGGTGTTCGATGGCTCTGGGGCGTTCGACCAGACTGCACTTGCAATTGAGCATGTCAGGTAGGAGGCGAGCCTGGGGAAGGTGCCCCGTGGCCAGAACTCGGGGCTCAGTGCGGTGGTTCTGATCTGCTCTGCATCCAGACCTAGCACTCAGACTGTGAACTTGGTCACTGTGGTTTTTTAAATATTCAAAGACAGGGCAGTCATTTTTAAATTTAAAAAATTTAAAGAAAGGTTTAAAATTTTTATTTTGAGGTAGTTTCAGACTTACAGAAAAGTTGAAAAAAGTATAGAGAATTCCTGGGTAGCCTTCATTCTGTGTTCCCACGTGTTAACAGAAGACAGGGTTCTGGATTTGGTTTGTATAGATTTCAAAACTGTCTTGAAGGTTCTGGATGCTAAGCCCGTGATTGACATACCTGAGTGAAAGGAAAGGAAAGCCTGTGGACCAAGTGGGGCTCCTGACCTGGCACAGAGGAGTCAGCTGGGAGAAGGCGTCCTCCTGGGCTGCGCCTAGGCCCCACGGGGCTGTGCTCCCAATTTGGGCCCAGTTGGTTCCCACTGGCACAGGGCACCCTGCCCCTTAAGTGAGGAGGTGCACCAATCCCTGGGTTCGTAGGTGAGGAACCTTTTGTGAGTTAGTTCCTGGCATGCACAGTTCGCTTGGATCCTGTATATGAGAGTGCTCACTAAGGAAGGCTTGCTTTGGCATTAAGAGTGGCCTTGCTCCTGGTCGGCACCTCTCCATCTCTTCTTGCTTGACCATCAGTGTTTGGCAGCCGGTAGTAAAGGAGCAGTCTCGGCAGGGGCCTCAGTGGCTGCTGCAGCTGCTGGTGGAAACCTGGTGGGAGTTTGTCGTGGGTGGATCAGCTGTCAGCACCGGTGTCCTGACCATTCTTATCCTCGTCGGAAGCAAGGCCCAGGCAGTGTTTGCTTCCTGACAGAGGTGCGTGGTACCTCTTGAAGTAGTCTGGCCAAAATATCCCTTTTCTAAACCCAATATAAAGTCTTTCTGCCTTACTCTCCGTTTGCTAGAAGTAAACAGGACATGTGAAACAACCTGGTGGGCTGCAGTCAGCCAAGTTCAGAGTGTGAGTGTGGAAAACTATGAAATAATGGAAAGAGAAGAGGGAGGGGTAGTCTGCAGAAGGAGAGTGAGGGTGAAACACAGTGGCTGACCCACCTCCTGTGAACCAGCACTGAGGGAGGACTGGACACTGGCTGGGGGTTTGGATACTGAGGAATCAAAGTGTTCTGTTGGCACTTATTTTAGAGGTGCATGCTGATAATGCATGAATGATGAGCTTCGTCTGAGACTGGCTACCAAGTAAGTGTCAGGGCAGTGGGGGGAACAGGGAAGCGAGGTGGGGGGTAGAGGTGACGAAGTTCGCCTGTGAGTTGTGACTGTTGAAGCCAGGTGACGGGTGCATGGTGTTCACAATGCTGTTTGTGTATGTTGGAAATTTTCCATGATAAACAAATTGTTAAATCACGTGGGGAGCTTTAAAAAACATCCTGCTTCTCCCCCCCCCCCCACCCCCCCAAGCTGTCAAGAGATTCTGATTTACTGGTCTGGGTTAGATTTGGGAATCAATTACTGAGGGTCCTGGGAGTCTAAGATGCAGCAGGGTTGAGAACTGCTTTCTGTTATGTCCCTGGATGAGCTCATTTGTTGCTTTAAGGCCATCAATATGCCTACAACTCCCCAGATTGGTGTCTCTGGCCCTGACCCTTCCCTTGAGCTCCGGGCTCATGTATTTGTCTGCACTGCCAACATCATCCACTTGGAGGTCAGATAGGCATCTCAACCCAAACATGATGAAAACAACTCTATTTCAACCTCAAACCTTTTCTCTCCCAGCCTTTTCTCTCTCAACAAATGGCCCTACCACCCACTTGCTCACAGTAGGTAGTCAGTGACTAGCTCTGATGAAGGAAGTCCTAGCCGAACCCGAGCTGTGTCCCCATGTGTTAGCTGGCTGAGAAGAGGGCTTGTGCCTCAAGACCGCCGAGTACAACAGCCAGTGCCCAGCTTTTTCTCCCATAGGTGGCAGAACTGTTGTCATTGCTGCCTTAGCTCCCACCCCTCCAGAACCTGCACACTTCGAGCCAGTGATTGAACTTGAATGGTGCTGATTTCCATTTCAGGTTTTTCTACCAGAACATCTGGAGGAGTTGGGATGAAGAGGAAGAAGATGAATACGACTACTTTGTCAGATGTGTGGAACCTCGACTGAGGCTGTGAGTGTTCGCTGCTGGCCTTGGGCGTTTGGAAGGGCAGCCTCCTGTGGCTCAGCTTCATCTGTGGTTTAAACTTACCTGTGGTTTCATGTCACCTGTGTGGTGTATGTATACTCCAGGGGCCAGGCAGAAACAGGCTGGTCGGTGTTCAGCAGTCACCCATTGGCAATTATGAAATGAATCTTGCACGTGCAGAGAAATCTGTGTGTAGTGTTTCTAAACTGAGCCTAAAACAGTTCAAGAAAATCTAAGTTAACAACTCAATGTTTGGTAAATCTAAATAAAACTTGAGCTATTGTATTAAAAAAAAACCTTTGTTAAATTCAAAGGCAATTATTTGAAAAATAGTGAATTTAATTGAATTATAGAAGACTTACTTGCTTCAGTTTCTTGAGAGAGACGTGGCTGTACTCTCAGTTCCTGCTGTGAGACATACCTGGTGGACTTACCTCAGGATGTTTTGTCCAGTTCTTGTCCTCAAACGTTGTTTGACGTGTAGATGAAAATACTAAATAGTTAATAGTACCAAATCAGAATATCCAAAATACCTAAACACATCCTTCTTCTAATTTATCATATTTTGGTAGGAAAAACCCTTCCATGCAAATATACGGTACCCCAAATTCACCACCATTCAACCCAAATAGCTGTTCCGCACGTGTTAAATGTGGCATTTAGCCTTCCATGAGATGGTGCTCTAACACCATTCATTTCTCACCAGTACATGCTGCAGTAAGAATAAAATTAGAACTTGCACTCCCAGGAAAGAGGAAAATTTGTCGAAGATCATTTTCCTGCATGAAAGAGAATTTGGTTATGTATGGCAAGGCATTGAGCCTCTGCACGCTTGTGGAGTCCTGTTTGATTTAGTCAGTTCTCTTAGTTTAAGTCGTAAGTAATAAGAGTCTGTGCAGAGTCTGGTTTGTGGTTCGCCTGGTGAGGGTTGTGCAGCCTGGTTCCAGCGCCTCACAGGTTGGCTGTGGTTGCTGTCCAGCCTTCCCAGTTTCTCCATTGTGCTCAGTGCAACTCGAAAAGCTTGAGTGTTTTCTAGCTCTGATAGACATGCTCTAGAATGTTCCAACTTGGCAGCCTCCCTCCCACATGTGATCATAAACGATTTACACACACCCGTGTGTCAGGCAGGGAGAGTTCAGGGAGGTGCTGTTTCCAGTTATGGAGAAGAAACCTGTATGTGGCAGAGGAACAGGAATGTACTTATAGCAGGCAGACTTTTTCTTTTTTTTTTTTTTAAATATGTCTTTATTGATCTCAGGGAGAGGGAGAGAGAGAAACGTCAATGATGAGAGAGTCATTGATTGGCTCTCTCCTGCACGCCCCTGACTGGTGATCGAGCCCGCAACCCAGGCATGTGCCCTGACCAGGAATCGAACCTTGGTTGCCTGGATCCTAGGTCGATGCTCAACCACTGAGCCATGCCCAGCCGGGCAACAGGCAGACTCTTAAAAAGATCCCTGGGCTAATGTGGGGCAGCTCTCAACAGGCAAGACTTACAGGGAGTCAGGCCATGTTGTGATGTCACACATGTGGGAAATAGCCTTCTATCATCAGAGCACTGCTCAAGGCTCATGGCCCGAGACACAATGGGCTCGCTGCTTCCACACTTCAGTGTCATGGTAAAAGAAGGAATGACCAGCTGGCATGGATATTAGAAATGCTAAGGGACTGGCTTTAAAACTTGAGTCTTAATCTCCCTAAGTTAATAGACCTGGGCTGGTAGTCAGTGGTTTGGGCCCCAATTTCTTTCTTGTTTGTAAAGTGCGTTTCCAGACTGTTTTTAAATGAGTGTAGATTAACCAAGCAGACAAAACCCTTGTTTTTCAAGCTTTACCTAGTTCGTTAATTTGGACAGCAGAGAAAATTTATTACTCCGTTTTAAACACTGTTTGAATGCTTGCCATAATTTGGTATAAATCTGTCCAGGGTGTGTTCTGTTTCCCCTCATCTTAGTCGAGCATGGCTGTGTGTAAGAGACGTCACCTAAGGCAGCAGTTCTCATCCTCCTGTCGTTAGGGTTTGCGGGGGGCTTTAGAGCCTAATTTCACTGATCTGGACGGGGACCTGAGCTCCCCAGAGGTTTGCAGGTACCACCAAGGTTGAGATGCTCAGGCCTGAGGCATCTACAAGAAAATATACTTTTAACTGAGAAGTAAAGCAATAACAGTAGTATTGTCCTTTGTTTTTAGATCCATTAATTTCACATTCCTCAGCTATATTATACATTCATCAATTACTCTCTGGCATCTGGAAGTACTTTTTGTTCTGTCCATGTATTTGAGAAGGTATATAAATTAGTAAAGAACTTTTAAGTGCCAATAAGTTACAAGGTTATTTGGTTTTAATTACTCTAGTTAGTGACCACAGCTGTGTTTTCTCAGAGGGGCTTGTTTTGAAATGCCCTGATAGTCTTCCTGAGGGCTGTCCTGTGTAGTTCTGTGCTGTCATACTTTAGAGGTGAGGATGGGCTGGGTGGTTTGAGTTATTTTCACCTTTGACCCTGTAAATATGGTCGTCTTAAATGTTGTTACCAGACTATTTGGGGTGCTTCCTTCCCTGTCCCACCCCCACACTGCCCTCTGTGACCCGTTTATTAAGAGTTTGAATCTAACATGAGAACATACTTTCTTATTGAATGATGGTGACAGATTGTGCAACATGGACTTTCAGTGTTCCTGTAGCACAAATGCTTGGATTTAAGGAAAAAAACAACTTCTCAAAGGAGAAACATCCGCGACCTTCCTGAAGTAGTGCTTAAACCTTTCAACTGCTCCGCTTCCAGGGGTGCGGCCTGGCCTTGCTGGCGCTGGAGCCCACGCGGGTGGAAGCGCTTCCCCGGGGCCCTGAGAGCACGCGGCTGTCTGTCTCGGTGACTGAGACAGTCTGCGGGGCAGGGGCTCAGCCTGCTCTTCACCTTGCAGACACTATGACATCCTCGAGGACCGCGTTCCCTCCGGACTCGTGGCTGACTACCGCAGTCTGTTGTTGCAGTGCGAGGACATCTACAGGAGCTTCCTAAACCTGAGGAGCAGCCTGTCGGCCTGCGACTCGGACTCTGAGCAGGAGAACATCTCCATGGTGGAGGGGCTGAAGCTGTACTCCGAGATGGAGCAGCTGAAGCAAAAGCTGAAGCTCATCGAGAACCCCTTGCTGAGGTACGGCCTGCCTGCTGCTCCTGGCTGCTTGGCTTTGCTTTTTTTTATTTTTTTAAGGGAAAGCAAAAGTTTATTGAAGGATAGACAAAAGTTCCCACCACAGGGAGAGGGATCCCGAACAGGTAGCCCCGCTTCTTTTTAAAATATGCTTTTATTGATTTTACAAGGAGAGGAAAGGAAGGAGAGAGAGAGAGAGACGTGGGTTGGTTGCCTCCTGCATGCATCCCGACTGGGAGCTGAACCAGCAACCTCTTGGTGCAGGGACAATGCTCACTTCTGAGCCACCAGCCAGGACAGTTGGTTTCTTTTCTAAGCAGCCATACTGCTCACAGTTCTCTCTGGTTTCTTCAAGGTACGTGTTTGGTTATCAGAAAAATTCTAATATCCAAGCAAAGGGTGTTCGTCCAAATGGCCAGAAGGTCACCCACGTGGTCTCCCCCACCATGATGACGGGGCTGCTGCAGGCCCTGCTCAGGGACAGGCTCTGTCAGGAGCCTTGTCACGAGGACATAGAGGTCCAGGTAAAGGGGTTTCTTGCTCCGGGTGGCTTTCCCTCTTCTCTTTACCTCAGGTTTTTCTGAGCTCTGCAGAGTGCTGATGGGCCCCTCCAGAGCTGCTTTTCTGTGGAGTGGGCAGTGCTCACTTCAGTGCTCCCTTCAGTCGGCACTCGGCAAGCATGCCCTGGGCACATGGTGGCAGCATGGGTTGCTCACCGTGTGGGGACTCCGTGAGAGTGAGCCATGGAAGCTCCCGAAACACGCGGTTTGCACTATGTCCTTGCTGTTTCCTAGTTCCACAGTGACCCGTTGTCAGCTATAAACTCCTGCTACGAAGGTGACACGGTGATTGTCTGTCCTGGCCATTATGTGGTACATGGCACCTTTTCCATTGCCGACTCCATTGAGCTGGAAGGTGAGTGTGGACAATCAGAACAAGCTGCACTCAGGCAAGACGGGCTTAAGAAACAGGAGCCACCGCCTTGTTGGAGCTCCAGGAATAAATGTGATTTCAGTCCATTTGGTTTCACACATTAAGGGCATGTTAAGCTCACAGGGGACTGATGTGGTGTCTGAGCAGCTCTGGGGATGGTCTCTGTGGCATCTGTGTGTGGGGAAGACAAGCATGCAGAGAAAAAGACCATAGGAAGAGGCACACTTTACAGATGGCAGGTGGCTCATGGGGAAGAAATCTTGTTTCTAGAATAAAAATATTCCAGCAATACATTTAAAAAATATATATAAAAAATATTTACTTGTTGCTTACTCTTGTTTCATAAATGTTGTGGACATACTGGTGCATTAAAAAAAAATTTAGCTTGTTTTTGTGAGAGGTATAGATCCAACTTGAAATCGGACCAACAATCTTGTTTTTTAAAACCTTGCTGAAGGTCACAAATTCTGCCCTTTGGATCTTGACCAGAGTGTGCTCTTAAGAACATTAATGTTGAAGATTCTATTAAAAATAACTTCTTAGCAGTTACATTTCTTGTACATTTAGAGTGATGCTAGAATTCAGGTTGTTGTGCAGTCGTTCATCTTAGTCCTGTGTTTTCATAATGTGTCAAATTTACATGCACCTGTTCAACTATTTACCAAAGAGCTTCAAGTCAGCAATAAAGCTTGTAATGCAGACAATCATCCATCATTGTGGGCCTCGTGCAGCTGTTCACAGACGGTGTCAACTGTGCCCTTTGTCTTCATCTTGTCAGAGCTTCCTAATGGAAGCAAGGCCGCACTCGGCCCTGCTGTTCATCAGCACATCGCCTCCCCTTTTGTTTATGTGTGCGCTTTGTTCTGTGCTCTCCAGCCTGATAACGTAGGAGAGGTATGACTTCCCCATACACACCTGCAGGGTAGGTCTCCACAACAGGAGCACTTTATTGGCACAGTGAGAAGAGCAGGGATGCTATAGATCGTGCGCTGGATATTCGCTCTTCCTGGATTGGTGAGGAAGTGGTCATGCAATGGCCAAAGTGTCATAAACGACCACACAGAATCCTGGTAGTTCAGTGTAACTGGCTAAGTTTGCTAACAGGGCACTTCTGAGAATCTGGGCAACTGGGTGGTATCTAGTGTGAGCATGGACAAGAGTACAGCTTGTCCGAGGCTGATCTGGTCCTCAGCCAGCACCTGTAACGAGATACACGGAGCACTTTCAAGGTGCAGGGTGTCAGTGCAGATGGCAGGGTGTTTCCTGCTTAGAACTTCATTTACTTAGGTGATGGTTTTATATTTTAAACTGCTAAGAATACATAACTTATGTCATAACCTCAGTTTCTTTTTCAATATGGCATTTTTTTTTACATTTAAAATTTTTCTGATGATAAACTGGTTATTGTGGAAAACGTGCAGGGTACAGGCAGACAAATGATTTAGATTTGTAGAGGTCTGATGTTTTTCATTGGTTAACAAGGTTCACCTATTTTTTCCAGTAGCTAAAAGTGTTTTAAGTCATTTTGTCAGATTTTAAGTCAGTCTGTTTAAGAGAATATTAAATTAGCTAATCTTAAAAAATGCTTAGGCTTTCTGATACCTAATTTTATTAGGATGATAGAATCTTAGAGTTGAATGTTTTAAAGCCCTTTGACCAGCTGTGAGTATCTAGGATCAGTTATTTTTTTACAGCAGATTTGTAAGTGAATTGAGTGCTGACCTGGTCTGAGATGGTTATTGGGTGGCATTCCTGATACGGGGGAAAATTGAGGAGTTATTAAAAGTTGTATACTCTGGTTTAAATTAAACAAGATGTGTGGGGAGAGAATTAGATTTTATTTCAATGCAACTGGGTTGATTGGTCTTGCATATCGTTAAGAGTTATTTGAAACAGAAACCTGCCGTGGCAGTTTGTGTTCAGACCTCTCCCTGTGCCCACGCTAATGCCTGCTCTCTTTCTTAGGATATGGTCTGCCCGATGACATCGTGATAGAAAAGAGGGGCAAGGGAGACACTTTCGTGGACTGTACGGGTGCAGATGTTAAAATCTCAAGCATAAAATTTGTTCAGCATGATGCTGTAGAAGGGATCTTAAGTGAGTATCTGAATATTTTGTGTACGATTTGTTCTAGGCTTTGAGGGAAACTTTCCTTTCCCTGGAAGATACAGTCTAATAAAATACCACTCTGGAGTCTAGAGGCTGATTAGTTATTTATGTACTTAGAGGGACAAAGTTTAACGGTAGCTTTTGAGCAGACTTGAAAGCTTACTCCAAATGGAAAATTAGTTCAGCCTATTCCTGAAAGTGGGGTAGTTAAAGATTGGCTTCTGTGTGATCATTTTTTCTTTTAAAGCATCTCAAGATCGTGATCTGTGTTCTTTGTATCCGATTTAGCCCTAGATACAACCAAGGTACCTCCGTGTGTCACTAGTATTTGTTTCCTGGGATCTGCACCCCCTTCCTTGAGTTGCGCCTCCAGCATGCTCAGGAGAGTGAGACTGTCAGATACCATTTTTTTGTAATTAAAAAGTGCTTTTTAACTTGATTTTGCATTTCTCAGGTCAAGTTATTCTTATTTAAGCATGCTGCTTTTAGATTTTAGACAGTAGCTAAAAATAGTCATCATTTGATATATCTTGAATTTGTAATTCCATAACAAAGTTTAATGGTAGCTATTGAGCAGTATTTAGGCCATCTGATGCCAGCTCTGGGCCATCTCTCATGCTGGAGAAGATGCATTAGGTCTGGCGTGTGGTTGCGTTTTCCTCCCAGTTATACACCGGGGCAGGACCACTGTGGAGAACTGTGTGTTGCAGTGCGAGACCACCGGGGTCACCGTGCGCACCTCTGCGGAGTTTGTGATGAAGACCTCGGACTTGTATGGGGCCAAGGTGTGTGCTCTCCATCCTTTAGGGAGTAGTTGAGGCTGAAGTTCCAAACGAGTCAGTAAAATGTGGGCCCGAGATGTAAATGCATGCTCTATTCTCTCAAAGAAGTCCAGACATTCACATACTCTGCCCACCAGACTCAGTACCATTTTCAAGACTGGTTAGGAAGAGAAATGACCTTTCACCTTCTCTGTAACACTGACAGGCACTGTTGGCACCGCGCTGAATAAGGGGTGGGGGCACACTCAGCATCGTCTAAATAGAAGGTTAACTGCGGGTTTCTTGTAGACATTCTTGACCAAGCTGAGGAAATTCTCTTTTTCTGTTTTCTGATAATTTTTGTAATGAATGTGTATTGACTTTTGTCAAATGTTTTTTCTGTATTGTTTGATATGGTCACATGGCATTGATTGATTGAATCAGAATGCTGATTTGTCCAGAATGAAAGTGGAACAGTAGTGAAGGGATGATATTTTAGCCAGTGTTGTTGTGCATGCGTGTGTGTGTGTGCATGTATGCCTGTGTGCATGTGTGTGCGTGGGCTCTGAGAGTGATAAATGATAGACAGGTTGCTGGAAATGGAGGATGGCAGTGTTCATTAGAAATACCTAGTAAGATTTTCTATAAAACACTTTCTACTTGCACTTTGCATCTGCTCTGTGTTGAAGCCTAAGAAGTGGTTGTAATAAACCTTCTCTGATAGTCCTGCCTTTTAGAAAACAGTTGTCATTGCCTTCAATTTTGCCTTGTTAGGGTGCTGGTGTAGAGATATATCCCGGGAGTACGTGCACCCTGAGTGACAACGGGATCCACCACTGTAAGGAAGGCATCCTTATTAAGGTGAGCACCCTCCTCCTGAGGTCAGGATGGTTCCATCCTGGAAATGATTGTGTTTTATTAAATTCCCATGTTGGGTTCTGGTGTTTTCTGGTTTGGACAAGCATAAACAGTACGTAGTTGTTTGTTTTTTAATCCTTGCCCAAGTATATTTTTCTATTGCTTTTCAGAGAGAGTGGGAGGGTGGGGAGAGAAAGATTGATGTGAGAGACATAACAATTGGTTGCCTTCCGCACGTGCCCTGACTGGGGCCAGGGGTCGAGCCTGCAACCAAGGTATGTGCCTTGGCCCGAATCAAACCCAGGACCCTTCAGTCCATGGGCCGATGCTCTCACCACTGAGCAAAATTGGCCAGGGCCAGTATGTAGATTTTAATACTACAAATAACTGGTGATTGCAGAGCTCGTGAGGATGCTTTGCTTTGTGTAGGTCTGCAGAGTGACAGGAAGGCTGTGTCACTCACAGCTCAGAAGCATCACTTTCTACTTTATTTTTAGAATAGCCTAAAGACAGTGTGGGTTTTAAGGCAGGCAGTGTTCAATGTGACAGTGCTTTACACATTTGTTTTCGATGTCAAAGGACTTCCTGGATGAGCATTACGATGTTCCCAAAATATCCATGGTGCATAATGTCATACATAACAACGAAGGCTATGGTGTCGTCTTGGTGAAACCGACTATCTTCTCTGATCTGCAGGAAAATGCCCGAGATGGAGCTGAAGGTATGCTATGTTGAGTGATTTCTGAGTAAAACCCAATCGAATTTATCTTATTTCAGCCTTGAACTTTGTTTAGGGATCTGAGTCTTCCCCTGCTTGGGGAGCTAGCATATGCCTGGCATGGAGAGAGAGGGGCTGGGTAGAGCTGGAACAGTGTAGACTCTCAGGATGAAGACTTTCAAGGTCACCTAGTTCAGCTGCTCCTTCAGAACTTGATGTGTGGTTCCTGTGATCTGCAGCTGCCCCCTTAGTGGGCTTGGTTCTCTGAACGTGCAGAGCAAGGGTGGCCGCACGAGAGCCACGGTGGCTCCTGCTGGCACTTGTTAAGGATGGAGGCAGAGAAGTGAAGGTGCCGGGTTGAAGGCTGTGTTTCTTGGAGGGGATCGTGGAGTTGGCCTCTTATTTTTTATTGCTTGAAGTAAATGCCTCCTGTCGACTGTCTTTCTTGGCAGGAAAGTTGAGGTAACTCAGTGGGAAGTCCATGAAATGCAGGCCATGACCCCAATCGCTGTGGAATCTCAGTCGTGAGGAGGACTGAGCTTTGCCATGGGGAGGAGGCCTGGTCATTGGGCTGCTCCAGCCAGATCTCCACGAGTTCTCTGTAGGTCAGAGTGCAGGTGGGCTGGGCTTGGGGATCTCACAGAGGTGACAATGACGTGTCAGTGGGCAGGGTTCTTGCCTGAAAGGTCTGGGAGGAGGAACTTCTGAGCTCATTCATGTTGGCAGAATCTGTTTCCTCAAGGTTGTTGGACTGAAGTCTCCATTTACTTGCTGGCTGTTGGCTGGGGATCACTCTCAGCTCCAGAGGCTGATCTCAGGTCTGGGCTGCATGACTCCTTCATTTCAGCAGTAAGGAACCTCCCTCGAGGCTGTTCTCTCTCAGGCTGTGAATGTCTCAGGCTTTCCCTTTCTCCGTCTAGCCAGAGGAAACCCTGCTTTTAAAGAGCCTGTGGGAACCCGGCTGGGCGTGGCTCAGCGGTTGAGCGTCAACCTAGGATCCAGGTGATCGGGGTTCGATTCCCAGTCAGGGCATATGCCCGGGTTTCAGGCTCTATCAGTGACTCTCTCATCATTGATGTTTCTGTCTCTCCCTCTTCTTTCCTCTCTCTGAAATCAATAAAGATATATTAAAAATAAATAAATAGCCTGTGGGATTAGCTTATGCACATCCTATTTATCACTGATTAGTAACCTTAATTACATCTATAAAACCCTTTTGCCATTTCACAGCTATGAAAGTAACATGGGGCAGGCATCATGGGAGCCACCTGGCTCCTAACACTGCTGAGCAGACGGTGAGTGTACAGGAAAGGTCTATTGAGTGGAGGAGGTTCTTGGATAAAAAGAGAAAGGAGTTCAACATTGGTAATCCTGTCCAAGGGGCATGAGACCTTGTCTGAAGGGCAAGGCCACTGACGGCAAACAGTTTGTCACATCCAGTAAGACGACAGAGGGATCTTTGGCAGGAGCAACTGGAAAGCTCTAATCAACTGTGGAAATGCCTGCTTTAGTTGGGTTTGTTTGTCTATTTAACTTTGTTTTTTTCTCCAGAAAATAAAGCAGTTGAAACTCAGATGAGTGGAGAGGCAGATGCAGCCGGGAGAGTGGAGCTGGAGGAGCTGATTGAGCGCACGGCTGGGAAAGCAGGGCTGTGTGTGAGGCCCGGCCTCTCTGAGCAGGTCGAAGGGAACTGTGAGATTGTCAGTGAACTCGTTGCTGCCTCCACACAGAAAGGCCAGATGAAGAAGAAAAGGTTGAGTGAGCTGGGGATCACACAAGCTGACGACAACTTGATGTCCCAGGAGATGTTTGTCTCCATTGTGGGGAACCAGTTCAAGTGGAACGGGAAAGGCAGCTTCGGCACCTTTCTGTTCTGACGAGGTGATGTGGACAGACAGCAAATCCTGCTTCTGCACACGCCGCCCCAAGAGCCACGGCTGCCGCCGCAGCCACTTCCTGCTATGTCATACTCGACGGGCTTGACTGGGTTCGATGAAATACGCACAGAGAACACTCCCTCTTTATAAAAAAGGCGATAAAATCATGTGAAATAGAGAATACTCAGAGATTCCGATCTAGAAAGTCTTGCACGGTTCTCTGATATTGAGCCTGTTGGTAACTTCCTGGTGTGAATACGCTTTAACCTGCACTTTCGAGAGGGGGAGCAAGTTGGGGAGCGCAGGACAATGCGCGAAGGGACAACGCTGCCGAATGCGCAGCCTCCGTAGTGTTCTTCTGACCCAGTGACAGCAAAGCTGGTTCTGTGCTGTGTTTGCCTGATGCCTGTCTTAGAAGAATAGCTTTTATGGTTGGGACGTTCCTGGCCTCATCAGACTTCCTGGGTCCAAGTGGGCTACGTTTATATGTTGAGCTGTGTCATGAAAACCAGAGTAGATGGTGTAGCAGGTTTGCAACAAATGAGACGTGTTATTTGGAGCCAGTGTGTGCGTGGAGCACTGGCCGGGTGCAGCTGCTTGGAAAGAAGACGCTCTCACCAAAGGAGTGTCCTGATCCGATTTCTCATATGACGGTGACCTGTGCAAACCAGGCGAGCACTGCAGTCTTGATGTTATGTAAAACCCAGCTTTAAAAATATTTATATTAAAAGAAATTATACGTGACATTAACATGCCTACTGATTAAAATGACACTGGTGAAGTGATAACTGGATCTTGTTATATTTCCCAATGCGCGTGGGCCAAAGCGCCAGGGCAGTGTGTGTGATCCTTTGAAACGCCATAGCTTGATGCTTTTTAGTGTTTCACAAAGAGTGTTAATTTTCTTCTCAGTGTGGTTGATGGTTTTTTAAATTTGAATAAATTGAAATTCTTTTCAGATGCTACTAATTGGAAGGATTCACGTCAGACTTGTTTGACCATTGAGAGGCATTTTTCTTCTAGTCTCTTAAAATACTGGTGCAAAAGTAATGCTAATTAATTTGGCACCAACTTGAGCCAAATACCGGCTTAAACACCATTTATTCAACTTAAAAAACTTACATTGGCTTTCCACTTGAATTTCTGCTTTATCTTAGAGTTGAGGTTTTGCATATTGTCTTTATTTGTTAATGTTTGTTTATTTAATTCTCACCTGAGGATATTTTTTCCATTGCTTTTCAGAGAGAGGAAGGAAGAGAGAGGAACATCGATGTGAGAGAGAGGAGACTTCCCTGTTTCTCTGGCTTGTTTCTGTTGGAAGCTTTGCTGGAATGGTTGGTAGTTGATCATAAGAACATTTTTGGAACATTTAAATTAAGGGGAGCAAGGTCAAGGCTGGTTGGCAAATAAAATCTCAGGAGTTCATGTGGGCTGACAGCGTTCTCACTGGGTCTTGGTGAGACCCAGCTCTTTGAAGGCCATTTTGAATAAAACCAGACCAATTTAGCAAGCAATTCAAAACTAATTACAACCTTTGCATTATTTCCCTGGGCAGCATCCTCCGTTCCAGCTAGAATGTTCTTACAGAATCACATTCTAGTTCGTGGTTGGCCCTCAAGCTCCGGGTGCTGGCTGGCGATACTCCGTCGCTGTCGGAGCTCACATCCTGCTTCATGCTGGGCCTCAGAACCCAGCTGGATCAGGCAGCGGGCCTGCTGAGGGGCCCCTGGCTCATCGATGCAGCTCTTCACTCTTCTCCAGTGCTGAGGAGCAGCAAGCGAGCAGACAGTTGAACACTCTAAAGTGAGACTAAGCTTTACAGCCCTAGAAACTGATTTAATTCCCCGTCATTACCTCTAAAATGCATTTTAAATATGTCTTGGTAAAGTGCTCAGAGTCATTGGGGAATGTGTTTTGACTTGGTGTTTATATCTAAAGTTTGCTAGTGAGCAAACCTCTTTCCAGGCCTGGAGGAAACAATCTTTCGGGCTTTTCGGGCATGGTATTGATAGTAGGTTAGGGTTTGCGGTTCCCTGGGGCCTTTCAATCCTACATGGCTTAGAAAGGCTAAAGGATTTAATGCTCCTTGTTTTTAGGAAATCCCATTGTCTTGGTCCTAGGGTTTTCCTCAACCCAATTTTCTGCTCTCCTAAGTAGCCATTGTGTTCAGCTGAGCCTCTAATCCCACGTCACACAGCTGTGGTCCCTTAATTCGAAAAGCAGAGTCCATGGTGGTACTACTTAGTTCAGTCTGTGTGAGGCTCACGGGTTCAGACAGGCCTGCTCTTCGGCCCTGATGTGAAAGAGTCTGCTAGGCTCCGGACACTGAACCCACCTGCGGCGTTAGGTGCAGGTGCTTACATCGTGAAATGAACTGCTTGTGGTCACGTGGAAAGATATGAACACGAAAGCAAATATCGACAGTAGTGAAGCGGATCTGTCTCCCTAAGGACAGGCTGGTCTCCCAGCATTTTTTGTAGCACTCATTAGAAAAGACTGGGTGTCCTTCTGGACCCCATTGTTGAAGGTACCAAGGACCCGGGAAATGGCCAGAGTGTGGGAAGCTCTCAGGAGTCTCCTCTGGATTCTCAGGCCCCACCAGCACCTGCGGCCACTTGGACAGGAAACTGCTCCTGCAGAGGGACAGAGCAGGGCGTCGCGCTTACCCAGGACCGCAGACCATAGCCGCACACACTTCTTCCCTGCGCCCTGCTCTACCCTCGACAAGCTTGCCCTCGCCCTGAACTCAACCATCCTTAGTAACCAGGAGTCTTGTTTCTTTCCTGGTGAGCAGATCTCCAAGGTGGGTGGGCAGCTTGCCAGTCTAGGGACAGACTTGCCTGGAGCTCTTGTGGCCAAGCCCCTCCCATGGTCAGAGACCCCTTCAGAAGGGTAGTGTGAGGTGAGCCAGGGGTGGCACCACCTTTGAAGTGAATCTACTTGGCTCGGATTGAGGTCCTGTTGGTTAGTCTCGATTTGCATTAATTTCCCAGCAGAACATCTTGTCTGCTGCCTCAGATGGCTCCAGCCACTAATGAGGCTGTTTGGGCAAAATTAGCCACAGTGTGCTGGGAAGGGGAGAAGGGCGGGAGGCCTGGGGCTCAGGGTGCTGCCTGTGAGCTGGCTGCCTGCTTCCTCCTCGCGGCAGCTGGCGTGCTGGGGTTGCTCAGGATTAGTGGGATTGCCGCAGGAGGAGGGAGGCTATTTTGGGAGATGAAAGGTTGCTTTGTAGTGGAGCAGCTGCTCCTATCCAAGCTCGGAAAGCTTTTGAAAACACTAACTCATGAAGCCTCCACTGCCCGATCCCAGGCACCGCTAGGTGGCAACCATCCCTTGTCACCCTGGGCCATGGCATGGAACGCAGGGCTTGCAGGCAGGGCTCCTGACTCCAAGGAGATTTGAAATCTCTCAAGGGGAGTAGTTTTACATTTTCGAAGAGCCTGTCTGGGTTGTATGCACGCTCACTGGCCATCACAGATGGGTTGCTTGAACATAGCACTGAGCTTGAGCACTGCCCCAGACTTATCCCCTGAGTGTTTGCTCCACACTGGACCTCCCACTGGAGGCTTGGATTTGAGAAGAGGACCGGAAGGAGACAGTCTGGGCTCCTGAGACTGCCTTTGTGAGCTGGGTTTGCAGTAAACCATTAAGCTACTGCCCTTGAGGACTGGTGAGTAGGGACCTGCAGGCCCCCCCACTCCCCTGCGACTTTCCTGGGGTCTGATGAATTAATGCCCCTTGGTGCCCACCTGCCCCGTGCCGTCACCGTGCCCTGTACAGCATGATGTGAGGCAGTCGGTGAAGGCAGTGCACTCTTTTATTGCATTTTTTTCTGAATCAATAAGGAATTCCCCCTTCTACTGTCACCCGTCTCCCAGTTGTGGAGTGTGACATTGATTTTTTTTCTCCCTCGAGGAATGTCTTTTTAATGACAAATCAATTCCAGCACCTTCGTGTGTTGGACTTGGGAGAGCGATTGCGTTAAAGCCCCCGATTGCCCACCCTCCACCTTCTGCATAAACCACCGTGTCGTCCGTGATGGATGGAGAACATTAGTGGGAGAAGTTAGCACCATTTTGATTTATTTTGTTTACTTTGAAAATAGTTTTCTCACTTGTCAAGTGGATTAATTATGAGAAATGAACTGTGGGGCCGGGTGGGGAGGAAGGCAAGAGGCTGAGGTAAGGAGGCCGTGTGGCTGCAGGGCCGCCACCCTCGCTGGCCCTCCACTGCGGCCCTGTGCCCTGCCTGCCCTGTGGTGACAGCTGCAGGTGCAGAGGCCCTGAGTCACCCCAGTGTTTCCTGCCGGAGGGGCGGCTGGGGACAGAGCATGTGGGTGCTCTTATGGTAGTGACTTCGTTCCAACGGCCTCACCCGGGCCCTTGGCGCATTTTGTTGTTTCCTCATAGATCAATGTACTTTTCCTTCGGAACATTTATGTATCGAATACTGTAAGAGGATGTTTATGCGGCATCAGCGATCTCTCCCTTCTGGACGGGGAGCTCCAGGAAGGGGTGGGCTCTCCCTCTCTTAAATCCTCATTTGAGGCATGGGTTTCATTGATTCTAGAGAGACAGGAAGCAAGAGGGAGGGAGGGAGGGAGAGAGACAGACACTCAGATTGATCGGTTGCCTTCCGCATATGCCCTGACTGGGGGTCGAACCCGTGACCCTTCAGTGCATGGGACAGTGTTCAACCAAGTGAGCCACAGCGGCCAGGGCTCTTTCCCGATGGTGCCTGAGTCCTGGGGCCCAGCTCTGTGCGTTTCCAGCAGGTGCTCAGAAGGAGGGAATGAAGCTGAGAGAAAGTGCACACTGGAGTGGGGGTCTCCCTGAAGAAGGGAAGGGTGATGGGCCCTTCGTGTGAAGACTTGCAGGAGGGACGTTGTAGGAACCGTGGAAACTCATCACGTAATGACTCATCACAAAAGCAAACGAAATGCTCAGGGCCTGGGAAGCCTGGAGGCCCCAGGGAGCCCAGGCGCACGGATGGGTCTTTTTAACTTCCTGGAGTCACTTTGTGCTGGACCCTGTGAGCTCAGGAGACAGAGGGTCTGGAGGTTGAGTGCTGGGAGCAATGTGCGCCCCTTTCTGTCCCGGTGGAGCCCACCCGAAATGCCTCCCTGTGAGGCAGGGCCTTACAGCCTGGGGGTGGATTCGCCATCACTGTCCCTGGTCACCCCCCTTCCTGCAGGTGGCTGGCTTTGCCTCCTGGGGGAACCAGCTCTTCCTGGCACCTGAGGCTGCTGGCTGTCCCCTCCCTTTCGCCTGTCCTCTGCCTCTCCCAACTTGTCACCAGTATTTCAGTGATGATGGAGAGGCCACTGGGAGTGGAGGTGGCAGATGGCCACTCTTACGGTTGATTAAAAGCCTAAAGAACTAAAAACAGTTTGCTCACCACGGCTTGTCCCACGTCATCTGGCCTTTGGTGTCCTTTGCTCCCTGGCTCTTGGTGGCTGCAGTGCATCTTACCTGTGAAACATGGACACTTGTTCTAAGGGAAGCTGACCTCACGCCCCCCCCCCCCCCCCAACACATTTGAAAACAGACATTTGTGCGTGTGCAGTGTCCTGGGCCTGTGGTGCAGGTCAACACTCATGTCTCCAACGGGAAGCTTTCAAAGCCCTGGCGACTAGCAAGGAGGTGAGACACCGGTGAGACGGAGGGTGGATGCTCCCCTGGAGATATGGCAAGTTTGGGGTACGTGGCAGTTCACCCCCGAGAGGTGACAGCATGATGGGGGTTCCGCTCCACAGATGTGGGCGTCACGGGCTGCTCGTGGGTGAGACGGAGAGCAGGACGTTCGAACCCCTCCATCCAGGGGCCCCTGTACCCAGAGCTCTCAGGTGCCACAGGGCACGTCACTCGCGTTCCCGGCTGCAGCAGGAGGCCGGCTGTTCAGTGGACGGGAATGGAGGCTCTGAGACACAGCTGCGGTCCTCACGTGTGACCCCCCTTCAGGATCATCAGGTCCCTCGTGCCTGAGCTGTGCATGCTCGACTGTCACTGCCAGGACTCAGTTTCACAGCCAGCGGCGAGGAAGCCACTCCGGAGCATGTGCTCCCTTCCTGTGGGATGGCCCAGAGGATGGAGCCTGGAGGCAGGCGTGGTAGTTATGGGCACTTGGCGTCGGGAGGCCGAGGCTGGGCAGATGGCAGCGGTTCACGTGGGCAAGGGGGACCCCGGGTGCCTGTTTCCAGACAGCAGGAATCAGGAACATTGACGTGCGGACAGTATGGAGTGGAACTTGCTGACTGGCTTTTGATGTCCACGGTGGGAGGAAAGTTCTCCTGGGCCAGAGTGGGGCTTCTGAGAGCGTGGGAGATGAAAGGGGTAGAGAAAGGCCCCCACACTCTCTACACTCCCCACACTCCCCACGCGGCGGGAGCTCTCATCCTGCACAGGTGGGATGCTGGCTGCCACGCACGGAGCGGGTGGTGCCAGGCCCACGCTGGCAGAGACGGGCATACGCCTGAGTCACGGGCTGGATGGGGAGGCGCAGAGGCAGCAGGAAAACCGGCTGCAAGGCAGGATGGAGGAAAGGTCCAGGAGCCCCGCTCCCCCAGCTCGGCACCAGGAGGAGGCCGGGGTGGTTTTGGAGCCGTCATGGTGGTGGGAGGCGGGTGGGGAGGGGGCCACACCACTGGCCTGCTGGGCACAGGGCCCCAGGGCTCAGGATGGCCCGGCAGAAGCCAGTGTGGGGACCTGGGCTGCTGGTGCTGGGGCAAGGTGGCCTGTCTGGGATGCTGAGGGCCGCCCAGACGCCCAGGACAGACAGTGGAGTGTCCATCTCTTGGAAGCAAGCCCTGGGGGTGGAGGCGGGAAATGCACAGGCCCTGCTCTCAGGGAGCTCAGAGCCCGGGAGAGTGGCGCACACTGTGTACGGTCCGAGCTTAGATAAGGCAGGTGGGGGGCACATGGTGACCAAGGGAGACTTGACCTGGGGCAGTTAACAGACTGTGATGTACAAATGACACATCACAGAATGTGCACCTGAAGCCTGTGATTTTATCAACCAGTGTCACCCAATAAAGTCAATAAAAAATTTAAAAACTTTCTGAAAATAAAAGGAAAATAAAAGCTACATTTGCTGAGCGGTCGGCTTTCTGGAGACAAGATCTCAGCCCCGTGCAGGGCCCAGCTGCCTGGTGCCAGAGACCCTGGCCTGGCCCAGCTCACACAGCCAGAGACCCCACCCCAGCCCCACTCACACAGGTGGGGCGCCCTCCCGACCTCAAGCTCACACAGCCAGGGTTCCCTTACTGGACCCCAAGCACGCGCATTTGGTGACCTTGTCATTTGGAACTGAATCCTGGTGGCACTTGATTTCAGAGGTGGAGGGAGGGCTACCTGCCCTGTCTCAGCTGCTGGGATCAGATTGTCCAACTCAAGCAGAGGTGGACCCATGATGGGGGATTGCCTGCTCATCAGGTGGAGGAATGATTACCCAGCGAGGCAAGTGCCTGACTTTCCTGAAGATTAAAGCCAACTGGAGGCCAGAATGGATACGGCTGGCAGACACTAATCAAGGGCAGGAGAGGGACCTCTTCAATCAAGCCCCGTGGCCTTGTCTGTCGACAGACGTCAAAGATAGTTTGGGTCCCCAGATGGATCACAGCTTCAGAGAACCCAGCCGTGTGTGAAGACATGGGAGCACCTGAGAAGGACCAATGGCATCCAAGCCACAGTGTGGGATTTTGACAGAGGCGGGGCCTGGGGTGGACCGCTGGGTGGAAGCGGGGGGGTCTGTGCCCCAGGGACGGGAAGGCCAACCCTGGCAGAGCCCTCCGTGGGCCGAGGACCTCACGCAGGCCCGGATGCAGGCCCAGCCACGGTTCCCAGCAGCTGTGCAGCAAACGGCTCTCATGAGCTGTGACCCGTAGCTTCCCTTCTTGGTGCGCAGAACAAGAACGCACCTGTCTTATTACAGCAGTGGAAATTATATCATTTCTCATTTGCCTTCTTGGTCCCCTCTGGTTATTGAAACAGGGGACCCAGCTGAATCAAGGTTCAGCAGCTGTGGGAGGAAGAGATGGTGCTGTGAGGTGTGGTCCCAGAGGGTGCTGAGGCGGGACAGGGGCAAATGGCAGGTTGGCTCCGTCTGGGTCCTGCCCTGGACCCAGAAACCTCTCCACCAAAGCCTGCCCATTTCCTCCAGGATCTTTCCGGCTCTGATTGTTCCTCAGTCCTTCCCTTCCTTCTCAAACCTCTCATTCATCCACTCGCTCACTCTTCCCTCCCTCCCTCCCTCCCTCCCTCCCTCCCTCCCTCCCTCCCTCCCTCCCTCCCTCCCTCCCTCCATCCATCCATCCATCCTTCCTTCCCTGTGTTTTTACTGGTGGAGGGCTTTCCCCACCCTCTGTCCTTCCCCCCATCCCAGAACACAGGAGGGCTGCCCCGGGGCCTGTGCCTGGCGTGGGCACTGCCCCTGTAAGACAGCCTTACCCTGGACTCTAGACTCACTCTTCCCTCCAGAGGCTCAGAATTATTGGGATGAGTACATTCTCATTTAACACCCTTCCTAGGAAGCTCATTACAGGTGAGAATAAAGAAATAATCATGAAACTTACTTATTGAATAAGCTCCTTCTGGTCCGGAGTGTGAGAATCACGGTCCCAGTAATGGTCCATGTTTGAGGGTGGGGTCATTGTCAGGTGTGCACCTGCACAGCCCTGCACAAAGGACCTGGTCTGTGAAGAGACATCAGAAAACCAGCAGAAGCCCGGGGTGGGGAGAATCAGCGTGGCCCAGGCCTGTACCAGCCACCTGCACGGGCCACTCCCCCCCTCCGGAAGCATCTAGTTCCCACCCCTCTCAATCCCCACCTGCAAGACAAAGGTTCTGAGACTGTGTGGTTCGTCCATGCCGATGCGCTGTGGTGATTAAAAATTTGGCTCAGGAACCAGCCCATGGGAAGGGACAGCGTGAGCATGAGCTGGCACAAGTAGAAATGAACAGCAATCTCCCCTCAAATATCTTTGGGAAGGAAAGGTATTTGAGCCCCTGGAGGTCTTTGGAATGAATGACCCCAGCCCAAATCAGGCCCAAGGCTGCCTGTGGAGCCCGGGCCTCTCTGCCTCCTTCCCACTTTCTTCTGGGAGCCGCATGCACGGGGGAGGGGGAGACTGAGGGCGCAGGGAGACGGGGCTCCATCTGTCTGACAGCCACGTGACATAAACACCCATCTCATCGGGACATGCTCATATTTTATATGAAAGAAGATCTCTTTCTCTTTATCCGAAGCAATTACACATAAATACTTCATGTCATCTGCTCTTGAAATTTTAGCAGCAGGATTTAATACTGCTGGTTACCATGGCAACAGGCAAAGTTGGTGATTTTGAATATTAGTGTATTATTCCGTGGTGGGAAAGTTAATTTCTGTGTATGGGGGGGCAGTTTATTTACAGACCACACATGTCAGAACAGTCAGGACAGGTGAGACTCGGCATCGCTCAGGTGAACACCCTGGGGAGGCTGGGCCCAGCACAGGGGTCTGCCGCGTCTTGGTCACGTCCTTTCTTGAGACAGATTGAACTGGGCTCAGAATGGACGCGTGATGGATTCGGGGCTCTTGCTTTGGTAATGGAGACAAAGGGGTAAAAGACACCCAGAGTGAAGCTCAGATTTTTCTTTGTTCTTTTGGGCTGAAGACTCCGCCTTCTTGGGCCTCCCACTTCCCACCCCCTACGGCTGCTGATGCCCAGTGAGCCAGTTATTTGTGGCTCTAGGGCTCCACTGGCTTCAGCTCAGTGGGCATTTCTGCTTCCCACCTACAAACTTCAGCTACTAGCCTGCGTGTCCATGTTACAAATTCCTTCTGCCCATCCAGAAATTCCCTTGTAGTCTTCCAGCTGTCTATATATCCATTGGCCTTCTCGGTGCCCTGTCTGGCACTCCTCTCCTTCCTCTCTCCCTCCTCTCTCTCTCTCTCTCTCTCATCTCTACTTGGCTTTATTTTTTCTCATTGAGGACAGACGTTCTCAGTGTGGTGGAAGAGACAGCCTCTGGCAGCTCTAAGTAAGTGCCCTTCCATCTGAGAAGTCCCCTTTCTAGGCAGTTGGTCTCCCCTACACCGTATATTAGTCCCAGGGAAGGGCTCTGATTGGTCCTGGTTGATTCAAAGGTTCACTCCTGGGCAGTTACCACCCCTGGAATGAGCTACTGTGACTGGTGAGGCCTGGGTCATGTGCCCACCCACAGGAAGGGGATGGGCTGACCCACCACCTGCCCTGTCCAGCCGGGGCTCCTCCGAGTGCTTCTCATCGGAGTTAAACCTGGTTCTCCGTGCTGCGGATTCTTTGGTTCATTCAAATAGAAAAAGAACTGACTGGAAGGATATTGTGCTGCCCAGAGTCGATTTTCTTTGTCATCAAAGAACCTTAATGAACCCAGCCCTCTAATGAAGCCACAGTTGTAGCATTTGGAACAAGAGTGTGTTTTATTCTTGAACAGCAAAGCTGAAACTGCAGGGCCTGAGACTAGGGTCCCACTGCGCCAGGGAGGAGCTGGGGCAGACCCCCGAGGCGGCGCCTGGAACAGGAAGGTAACTCAGAGCTTAGTTTATTTCCATACAAATGGATTCTTAAGTCCTTATCGGGGTAACAAACAAAAAGGAATGTCATGCAGACATTTAGGGCAGCTCGTTAATTCCTCCTTCTTTTGGAACAAGGACATTATCAAGATTCTGCCTCGCCGCCTGCTAGACTCGCTTCTGCTGGGAAGCAGATGAATTGATTTTGAACTTCTTCTGAGATACGCTTAGTGCTTTGTCAGTAAAATTACCGTAATATCTTATGCCATCTGTCATATTTCCTTCTCACAGTGGGAGCCGACTCCAACCACAGAGCTCTCGAGCTGAATTTCAATCTTCAGGATGGTGAGGGCTCCAGCCCATACTCTGGGCGCTCCGCCGGCGGGGCCAGGCTGCACGGGGCACGGAGGCCTGGTTTCTGATTCCCGTGCCAGAGAGGCCCTGGTCTCTGGGCTGGAGCCACCGGTGAGCTGAGGCAGTTTTGCAAACATCCCGCCCTCCAAGGCCTGGAGACTTTGAGGCAGCTGGGCTGGGACTAAGGGGAGGTGGGTGAGGTGGGTGAGGCATTTGCCTGGGGTGCAAAGTTTAGAGGGGTGTCAAAGAACTCAACAAAGATAGGTAATGTTTTTAGAAATATGTTTTCATGGATTTTAGAGAGAAAGGAGGAGGGGGAGAGAGAGAGAGACATGGATGAGAGAGAAACATTAATTGGCTGCCTCCTGTGCGCCCCCTACTGGCGATCAAGCCTGCAGCCCAGGCATGTGCCCTGACCGGAAATCGAACCCGCAACCTCTTGGTGCCTGGAATGATGCTCAACCAACTGCTCCGCACCGGCAGGGTGAGACAAATAAGATTTTAATGTGAAGTTAAAAACATTAAAACGAATGCAAAAGGTCCGTGATGAACCAGTACCGGTCGTTTCCACGTGGTTGGGGTCGGTAACGGCACCATGTTGCTGTCCTACTGCCCTGGCCCCTCCCCGGGTGTCCTTCCTGGCACTTCCCACAGCCCCGTGCCTCCAGCTCTGCCTGCGTGAGCACTGGCCACGGGCCTGGGCTGACATCAAGTGTTTCACGAAGGGTGCGCGTGGGCCGCCCGAGGCCCACTGTAGCCCTGGGTATGTTCTGCGGCCCTTGCGTTTCAGTGCTAGTTCAACCTGATACAAAATTCTGAGTTCGAAATTTCTTCATCACCACTCTGGACGCGTGAGGGCCCTGGCATTGCAGTGCAGTGTTGCTGGCGAGGCATCTCTGTTTGAGACTGCAACCTGGGCGTGTGCCCTGACCTGGGCTTTAACTGGCAACCGCTCAGTGCACAGAGCAATGCCCAACTAACTGAGCCACACTGGCCAGGGCTGCCCTTGTCCTTAATGTTCCCAAATACCAACATAATATTTTTGTGTGTAGATTTTTAAAAAATCTATCTTTTTTGAGCTCTTTCAATATATCGACCCGAGGTCCTGAGTATTTCATTTATTCTCAGAATTTCTCAATCATCATTTATAAAAAGTATTCTCTCCTTTCTCTTGACATTGTCTCTCCATGTAGGACTTTCTCAGCCTGTGTGCCACGCCTCCGGCATCTCATGTACGTCATTCCTAACCCTTCTCTGAGAGTTTCTGTAAGTCACCATCGCTCCGACACACAACAGTGGCCTGGGGAGTCTCACAATCCACCCCCCAAACTAATCCAAGGGCCTGGCTGCAGTGAGGCTTCAGAGACGGGCAGGTGGTGACGGGAAGCAGGCACTGTCCCTGCAGGAGCAGGAGGCCCGCCAGCCCACTAAGGAATGGAGCTTAGGTCTCAGTTCTGCTTGAAGCCACCCAGGGGCGCCTGGTTTCCGTGGAGAGTCCAGCTTGACTTTGCAAGGACCATGCTGATTATAAGGGGTTAGAGGGAGCAGCCTGGAGAGAAACCTTTTTTGCTTTCCCTGACTTTCTCCCAAGGGAGCCCTTGCTCCATGCTCTGGCAGCCCCGCCGTCTGGGCTTGGATGTCCCGGCCCCCTTGGGGACCTGGGTGTGGACCCGAATTCTCACGGCCCGTGTTCCTGCAGCGCAGAAGGTGGACGCGAGATGAGCACACTGATTGCCCGGTGGTTGGGGGCCTCCTCCCTCCCACACCGCACCTCCTGTTGTTGCGGGTTTGTTAAAAGAATATCAATGAGGCTGTTAATGTAGCGATCAGGATCTTCTGGCGAAACCACTGCTTTGAGAATCAATAAAACATTAAAAAGGTTAAACAGTTTATTGGATAAGTCAGAACATATTCCCTGGGTAACGACACGGCTTTGGGGGAAGTGGAATAGGAAGAGGCCGGCAGTGTTGCTCCGTAAGGGCTGATGATTTTATCAGCCCGATGCTGCAATTCAGGGTGTATGCTTGCTGAGTACAGTGGGAGAGGGAAGGGGGCTCAGCGGGGAGAGGAGCGGGGTCGCTGGGAGATGCAGTGTCTGCTGTGACCGGGGCAGACCCTTCCATCTAATTTCTCAGAGCCTCAGTTTCCTCACCTGGAGACGGGGCTAATGCGCCGCTCTCCTTCCTCCTGGGCTGCTGGGAAGACTTGATGAGACACAGGGTACCGGGTATCCTACGCACACTCGGCGTTGTGTCTGTAATCACACCAGCCGAATAAACCGTTGGAGAGCCTCTGAGCAAGGCTGGGAGGCGACGGGCCTGCACCAGCTGGGTCCCTGTCCCAGGGCTCTGGTCTGTTTCCTGATGGATAAGAGTCGCCGCCTCCAAGCCTTTTCTCAGGACGCGTGTGGATCCCTTACGCGTTTCCATCTTACGCATTTCTTAGTCACTGCTCTCTGAGGGTCATCTTACAAACCCCACCCATCCAGTTAAAGCCTGGGAGTGGGGACACCCCCTATCTCCCAGCCCCCGGAAGCGGGGCATGTTTATGGCAGCAGGACAGGACTGTCAAAAGCACAGCATTTCAGTGGCGTTAACTGGGAAATGTAAGTTATTTTAGACCTTGTCTGTGCGTAAAAGTTGTAAAATACCTTAGAAAATAAAATAAAAATACTCAATGGAAAGGTAGAAAAAAACTCAACATTTGTGAGACTTGAGTTGTGCTCTCTGAAATGCTGCCCCCCGACATTTTCATCGCCCCTTGCCTGGAGAGCTGAGGCTCAGTGCTCCCTGCCTCCTCCGGGAAGCCCTCCCTGACCATTCCCGTCCACAGTAACCTCTGTACTCTTTAGGTGGCTGCTGTTTGAATCTCACAGTTTAGCCCTGAAGGTGACACGGTTGTGAATGAACCCCTGGTGGCCGAGCGAGCACTGAGCCCTGGTTTTCCTAAGGAGTCTGAGTTCTCTGAAGGCAGGGCTGCGTCTTCTCTTGCACCCTCCACGGCTGGAGAGGCAGGTGGGCTTCATCCTGAACTAGACAAGACTGAGAAAGGCAACCATGCAGCAAGATCTGAAGTTGCAGAGCCGAGAGAGCTGGGCCAAGTGGGAGAGCGTGGGGGGCGCCGGGGGTGCCTGGGAGGTGCCTTTTCCCAGGAAGAAGCAGGGAGGGCCTGGCGGAGAAGCTGGCTTCGCGCAGGCGCCGGAAGGAAGGAAGGGGCAGGACTGTGCCAACCCTGCCGTCCCCAGGCTGGCTCTCCAGAAACGGCTCCCAGGGCTGGGTGAGTTCCAAGTTGCCCCATTGCCCTGGCCGGTGCTGCTCAGTGGTTAGAGTGCCGGCCTGCGCACTGAGGTGTCCTGGTTCGATTCCTGGCCAAGGCACCTACCTCGGGTGGGGGTTTGCTCCCCACCCTCGGTCTGGGTGAGCCTGGGGGCAACCAGTCAATGTGTCTCTCTCACATTGACGCTTCTCTCCCTCTCTCTCTCTCCCCCTTCTACTCTCTCTGAAAAGCAATGGAAGAAATATATCCTCCGGTGAAGGTTAACAAAAAACAAAACAAACAAAAAACACATGAGAAAGTCACCTCATGAACATAACAGAGACGCCTCTGTTACTCTCACCGCTCAGGGAATCCAGGAGGTTTAGGGCCGTGCCAGAGATGGGCACAGGCCAAGCTCAGGTTTCTTATTATAAATCACAGCACCTCGGGTGACATCTCAGCCAAGGCCTAAGGGTGAGAAACCAGCCAACGTGTGTGTGTGTGTGTTTGGTGTGTGTGTCTGTGTGATGTGCATTTGTGGTGTGTGTGGTGTATGTTGTGTGTGTATGTGTGTGTTTGGTGTGCGGAGTGTGTGCGTTTGGTATGCGTTTGGTGTGTGTTTGTGTGTGTGTTGTGTGTGTGTTGTGTGTGTGTGTGGTGTGTGGTATGTGTTTGTGTGTGTGTGTGGTGTGTGTGGTGTATGTTTGGTGTGTGTTGTGTGTGTTGTGTGTGTTGTGTGTGTTGTGTGTGTTTGGTGTGCGCGTGTTGAAAGGCTTCGCCCGGTGCAACAAGCCAGCGTGTTCAAGAGAAATGGTCCCGGTACGGCCGGAACTTGGCACATTAGGCGAAGAGTGATGTGAAATGAGACCCACGGGTGTGCTGGTCCCAGGCAGGGCCGGGACACCAGGGGACTTAGTTTTCTTTGGCAGTGACTGCTCCCAGCGCGGCGTGTGGGGCACGGTGGCAGCAAGCCCTGGGGCACGTGCATCAAAGCCTCACCACCTCCTCTCTGAGCCCCCGGGGCGGGGCTGGTTCCTCAGCTGCTTTTATAACGTAAGTTCCCCTGGCCGCTGATACCCTCTTAAATGCCTTAACTACGCAGTGTTGGGCCTGTGGTTCCGCTCAGTGTCAGAGTGCAGATAACACGTAGGAAACGGACTGTCCGCGCTTCAGCTCTGAGTGCTCCTGGGAAGACAAAGAACACGGGAACACCACCTGTAGGAGCTGCCTGATCGGAAGGTTAGAGGAGGTAGTTCGGGAAGGCAGTAGCAATCCCACTAGAGAAAAACGTTTTCCCTCAAAACAGGAGGAAGAGAAGTCTGGTAAGATCCTCAGGGTCCCTTGATTGCCACACCAGCGTCAGCCTAGGGGAGGTGGCACAGTGACAGCCGGGAGGGTCCCCTCTCTCAGACCCGGCTGCGGCCGTGGTCCCCAGGCATCGCCGTCCCTCCCACACCCGCTGGTGGTCCTCGGGGCCTTTCTGAAGCCCGGGGGCTGTCCCGGCAGGGCCCTTCCGAGCCCCAGGAGGGCCACATCCCTGCGGGGCTTCCGGGCCGACGGGGACCGCGCCTCCGGCTGAGGCCGCGCACCGGCGGGCGTGGAGGCGTCTCTCTCGCTGCTCACATTTGCGCCCGTCCTCGGGGCGCGGCTGGGCACGGCGGGGCTACCGTGCATTTTAACACATTTGTAACTAGCTGCTGAGCACCACTCATAGCGCACTTTTGGGTCTTCTACAGTCTCTCTGTTGGCCGTATTTTAAATATACCCCGAGGTGGGAAAAGTTGGTGGAATACAGCTGGCAGGAGGATGCTGATCGTCGAGGCCCGGTACTGGGTTCTAGGCCTTTGAAAAGGCTTCGTATAAAAGGCTAAAATCAAATGAACAAACACACCGCTATGTTTTGACTCTATTCCTTTCTTCCTGCAGGCAGTGCCCTGCCCCCCGACAACCTGTGAGGGCAGAGCTTCGGGCTTTGCGGCAGACACCAGGAAGAGCCCTCAGGAAGGGCCAGTGTCAGGGCAAGCATTTCAGCGGGAGACCTTGTGATGGTTTCTCTGCCAAATAAGCACGGTCTCCATTCCGTCTTCCCGTCTGGCGGTTTCCCCAAAAACCAGCCGCGTAGACAGGGAGGTTGGCAGATGTGCCACGGGTGGCGCTGGGCTGGAGGGCACCTTGGGGGGGTGTCTACAGACTGGCTGGGCCGCTGCGCCACTCGGAAGGCCCTCTGTCCTTCTGGTCCCCTGTGCGGGACGGTCCTCCCCAGGGCTTCCCCTGACCACCAGTGACAGTGACTGTTTCCTCCTGTCGGGGGGAGAACCCCCCAACCTTCCGTAGTTCTTACTGCTGGACCAGTCAGAAAATAATACGCTCGACACAGACTAGATTAACAGGAGAAAATCCAATTTAATACAATGCCAGGTCACAAATGAGGTCCAGAGACGTGACTGAACCAGGCACCTTTTTATACTGTTTAGACAAAGAAACAGTAAATTTGTGAGAAATTGACAGGACAAGACAGTGCTCAAGAGGCAGGATCTTGGCAGACTGGGCATTTGTTAGTGAGGCCTCTGACCGGAGTTTGGGCCTGGGAGGTGTACTAGTTAGGGCAGACGAGGCTTGTTTACGCAGGCTTTGGGCCCTGGGTTCTCTCTAGTTTTCTGCGAGGTTGTCTCCTGTTTTAGGGGGACAGAGAGGTCAGGGTTTTCTTCTTGCACAGGCAGTTTCTTAAGTAACTTTAGTTCAAAATAATCCATATGCTGCTGTGGGACACCTTGGGGTGGCCTGTCCTGGCCCTGACACACTTGCCTTCTTGTGTCCCTAATGACCTGCTATTCGTGGATCTGGTCCTGGGATGAACCGTGCTTCCTGGAGGTGGTGTCATTACCTGAGGCCGGAACGTGGGGCTCCAGCTCTGGCTCCAGAGCCTTTGGGCCCCCTTCCCAGCACCAGACAAACACAGCCTGTTTATCAAGTGTCTTCAGCTCAGAACACCCCAGACACCACAGAGGCAGAGTTTGGAGAGGAGTGTCCCGAACCCCTCCCCACTTAACGACATGAGCTGGTGAGAACTGAGTTCAGGCTTCTGGTTCCTGTTTATAGACTACCCCTGAGCTGTGGTTGGGGGTGACACGGAAAGACAAGTCGCTTGTCCAGACTCACCCGGGAGCTAGGACTGGAACCCAGGAGGATGCTGTTTCTGGACTCTGACAGCCTGTGCTCCAAGCGACAGTTGTGTCTTCAACAAGGGCGGTGCTCCCCAGGCGTCATCTGTGGAGTGGGGTCCCAGGTGGCCAGGCCAGGCCGGGGGGAACTTGCTCTGAGTCCCCTCCCCGTAACTTCTGGCAGAGAGAGCGGGGCTGCAAGACAGGCAGAGGCTGCCTGGAGGGCCGAGGTTCCCGCAGGAGCTGTAAGTGCTGACCTCAAACCTGCCTGTCACCCCTGCTGGCAGCCCCCCACTTCTTGACTCATCTCCCTGAAGGCCCCGCCTCCCCTCATGGCCCCATCTCAAAGCAGCGTCAACGAGGGAAGCCAGGGCCATGTGTCCGCCGGCTGCACATCAGAATAATCTGACCCATTCATTTCCAGGGCTTCATGCATCATGACGCTCCCCGAAAGGAAATGGACAAAATCTATAAAAGGGAGAGAAAGAGCGTTTTCACCTTGGCCGGGTCACGTGGGTGCAGTCACTGAGGAATTAGCGTTTCTCCACTCTCCCTGCGGCGCGAGCTCTCAGGAGGAAGTCGTGAGTCCCCCGCAGTCCAGGGCCACGAAATTCGGGGTAGGAGGGTGTGAATCCCACAGGGGCAGAGGCTGGGGGGCCCCTGTCGTCGCGACGCCCGGGGGGCCGCTGAGAGATGATGGAAATGAAGTAGAAGAGCAGCAGCTCCGCCCAAAGACACAGCGGTGGGCGCTGTGCCCTGGCCGCGGCCGGAACCTGGAGCCACAGCAAGGCCCGCGGGCCTAAGGCCACGAAGCCCACGGTGGCCTGGCCCGAGGGGTGAGAGCCAGGGGACCGCCATCCCCGACTCTGCGCCCGTGGCTGCGCGGCAGGGCCTGAAGTGGGGGGAGGTAAACCGGAGAGTCTGATCGTCATAAACAGATGGCGACTGGCCATCGCGTGGAGGGCACGGGGGGGCACGGGGGGGCCACCACTGCCCTCTGCCAGCCCGGCATTAGCAGCCAGCCCCGGGAGCGGACGTGAGGAATAAAGATGAGCGCTTGGCTGGGGGAGGCGGGAAGCGTTTTAGAAAGATTCCGTTTACCCCGTGCCTTTCTGCCTCCTAATTAGGTTCCTTCCACCTGATCTCCCCGAGGAACACGTTCAAGCAAACAGACCGTTTGTTGTTCCACAGAAACTGTGGGGAGGGGACGACCTGGAGCCGCCCGCACAGGCTCCCCGCTTCCCACCCGGCGCCTTGGCTGGCGTCTTCTGCTCACAGGAGCGCCCTTCACCGTGTGCCCGCCCTCCTCTCCGCCACCAACATCAAAACCCTTCTGCTCTTCAATGCCGCCTCCTCCAGGAAGCCTGCCCTTCCTCGCTTTCCGTTTGGAAGTGACCACTTGGTTTCGGGAATTCTCACAGCCCGTCTTTAGTTGCGGGATTCTTGTGAATCATGCGATGCTCTCTGCATTGCAGTTCTTTGGGTCCATGTCTGACCCTCCCTACTTCATAATTCCTTAAAAGAAAACTCCCACTCAGAGCCATTTTTGTAGGAAAGAGGAAAGGTCGACAAGGGAGCCGACAACTCCACCTGCGTCTCGGGGAGCCCGTGCTCTGAGTCCCGGCTCTGCCAGCTTCCCCGGGGCGGTCAGTTTGGTTTCCTCCCACCTTTCCAGGAGGCACCGCGTAGCCGTGGCCGTGGGGCTCTGCCCCCGCAGGAGTGCAGGTCAGTTCTCCGCTGTGATCCGCCCCGTCCTGCTCTCCCAGTCCCTCGGGAAGTCAGCCTTGAGGGGATCCCCAGACCCCGCCCTCACCCCCACCCCCACCCCAAGCAGCTCTTCAAAGAATCCCCTCTACACACAGACTGGGCTCTGGCCGCACAGAAAGAAACGGAGGCGACTTCTCCCAGATCCTTGCCTTTCCCCCCTCTACTCACCTGGAGGCGGGGAGGGGACGCGTTTATCTCGGCTCCTACGCCCGCTCTGGGCCTACAGAAAGGAGCAGGTATCGGCCACTTTCCCGGTCATTTCTCCTGTGCCTTCGCCATGGCTGCCCGAGGGGAATTGTCTTTTCTAGACCTGAAGGGAAGGACAGAAGGAAGGAGCTGGGACAGGTTCTTTCCTGAGCGATTCCCCTGCCTGGGAGCCACACGTGGTGGCAGGAGGGACTCGGAGCAGTAGACAGAAGAATGGAGAGGCAAGAAAGTCTCAATAAAACCCAACAAACTTTAAGAGGAGAGAAGCCTTTTATTTCTTTTAGTGAAACACTAGACAGTAGAGGCTGAGAAGAGAAACCCCCCTTCAGCCGAATGTCCGTAGACTAAAAAGTGGTGAACCTCTTTGAAAGACATCGGTTGGGTTTCAATTTTTTTCTTTTGTGTATCTGTATCTTATTATTTCTAAAACATGTATTGGTATTTTACCAAGAAAAAGTACTTCTTGTGTTTATTCACCTGTTTAAATAGTTTGCCGACAGGCGGCTCACACTGCTCGGTGTGGGCTCGAGGAGCTCATCCCCACGAAGCCCGGTCTCTATTCCTTCAAAGGCCGCCGAGGTGGGGGCGGGCGAATCTCGGAGACGTCCCCCCTTCCTCCCCGGCCCAGCAACCACAGCGTCCCGCACACAGCTCTTTGCTTTGCCTTTTCATTTCATGGCACATCTTGGAGTTTGTTCTGAACACAGGCAAGTGAAGCAGCCTCCGGGTTTAAAGGCTGCACCGTGACTGACTGAGCGCCTCCCCTAATGGGTATTTATGATGTTCCTGATCTTTCGCTACTGTAGACGTTGATGTTACAATAAATACCCTTGTACATTCTTCCTCAATACGTACAAGAATATCTGGGGTATTCATTTCTTGAAACGCAAGTACCAGGGCAGAGGGTAAACGCATTTAAAATTTTGGGTATTTGCCAAACAGCTGTCAAAAGAGGCTGTGCCGGCTGGTGCTCCCAGCAGAGCGATGGAGCAGCTAAGTACTGATTTGTTCCTCCGAGCAGTGCCCGAGTACCTGTGCGTCCCCCCCCCCCCACGGGGTGCCGTCGGGTATTATTTCGGTGAGGCCCACCCTTTCCCTGCCTTCTTACCAACTGACCTGGATCCTTCGACGGGTTTGGGGTCTTTGCAAGGAGCTGCCCTTTACGACGGGAGGAAACCCCGGCTGCACCGCGCCTGGAAGTGGCTCCCAGGGTCGCCGGCATTAACAATGCCTTCATCACGTCCTCGCAGCCAGCGCATCGATTCAGAAAAAGCAAGTCGGTGTAATCTGCTTTGCACGGAGAGGGAATTCTGAGAGCAGGTGCAACGCGAATTGAATTATTTCATTACTCGCTCGGTGTGGCTGCTGCCAGCAAAGCAAAGGTGTCTCAGACTATCTCTTCTCTCTTTTTTCTCTGAGACAGTTAACCTCATTTTGTGGGATGTGAATGAGACCCACGTAACTCGTTTAGACTCGGCCGGCGCTCAGGTACCTGGTTATTATTTCCGTGGATGTTTACTGGGCTTGGCGGACTCTGTGGGGATGGCTATGTTGTGTGTTTGACAAACAGAAAAGGCTGCAGAGGGGACAGGCGGCCTGCAGCCCTTGTTTGGGCGGAGATGAAGCCAGGGTCCCGCTCTGGGGGGGAACAGGTGGAGCGGCTGCCGGCCCCCCATACCCGTCCAGGCCGTGTGCGTCCGCAGCTGCGACCGATCCCCGGCAGCAATTCCTGGAGGGTTCGGGTGTGCGCCAGGGCGGTCAGAGGCCCCTGGATTCAGAGGGTGACAGATTCGAATGCGTCCAGCCCCAGCCCCTTGTGTGAACACTACACGTTGGACACGTGAGGGCCGGGGCCCTGCTGCGCCCTCCCTCGGGAACATGTGAGGTCCCCCCAGGTAGCAGGAGGCAGGAGGCTGGAGGCTGGGAGGTGGGCCTGGGCGTCATCGCACCCCGTCCCAGAAGGGGGGCGGGACCTGTGGGCAGGGCTCGCCTTCTATGTGCATCCTCTTGTCTGAGTCTTACAGTCTGTGGTACCTGGACACACGAGAAAATAGAGGCAAGGAGCAATTTCAGGGATCGCGCAAGGCGTTACTTGGCTAAAGGGGGCGGAGGCGGATTTTGAGCCTATGGGTTCCCTCTGCAGAGCCAGGCTCCTGACGGCTGCGTGGCCCGTCCCATCCCGCTCCCCTTCTCTGGATGCCCGGCCTGGTGTGCTGGCCCGGAGCGGGTGCTGGCACGTTTGTGACAGTGGTAGTGAGAGTCAGACTAGGATGGAAAGCGAGACAACGTGGTGACTCCAATGCTTCTGGGGGCAGAGACTCCTGTGTTTCCAAAGCCAGGGCACAGACCCATCCCTCAGGGGGCTGCAGTCGGGGGGCCCGGAACCCGGGCTCTCAGACCCTGCACAGGGACCTGCCAGACCCTCCATACGTATCTCCCTCTACCCCGGTCCATGCACAGGGCTCGAAAGGCCCAGAGCAGGCCAGATGGAGGGGGCCTGGGGCCTGTGTCACTGCGTGGAGGGGACCGGAAAGGAAAGTGGCCAGACAGGGGCACACATTAGACTGTTGTCTGACAAGACGACTGCTTTCATTGTGTTACGTTATTGAAGTCTGAGATTTGTGCAGCAGTCAGATACAACTAATCCATGTCTTTAAGGGAAGCTTGTTTTGTTTAGGAATCTCCAGCTATGATTTTCAGTATAGCCTGCTGTGTGTGTGTGGTGTGTGGGGTGTGTGTGTGTTTGGGGTGTGTATTTGGAGTATGTGTATATGTGTGTTTGGTGTGTGTGTAGTGTGTGGTGTGTGTGTATTTGGAGTGTGTATATATGTGTGGTGTGTGGAGTGTGTGTGTGGTGTGTGGGTGTGTATGGTGTGTGTGGTGCGTGTGATGTGTGTGTGTGGTGTGTATGCTATGGTGTGTGTAGTGTGTGTTGTGTGTGTGTGGTATGTGTGTGTGTGTTTGGTGTGTGGGGGATGCGGAGTGTGTGTGTGGTGTGTGGTGTGTGTATTGTGTGTGTGGTGTGTGTGGTGCATGTGTGTGGTGTGTGTGGGGGTGTTTTTTGGGGTGTGTGTGTATGGTGTGGGGGGTGCGGTGTGTGCATGTGGTGTGTATAGTGTGTGTGTGGTGTGTGTTTGGGGTTGTGGTGTGTGTGTGTTTGGGGTGTGTGAGTGGTGTGTGTGGTGTGTGTGGTGTGTGTGGGGTGTGTGGGGTGTGTGTGGGGTGTGTGGGGTGTGTGGGGTGTGTGTGGGGTGTGTGAGTGGTGTGTGTGGTGTGTGTGGTGTGTGTGGGGTGTGTGGGGTGTGTGTGGGGTGTGTGGGGTGTGTGGGGTGTGTGGGGTGTGTGTGGGGTGTGTGGGGTGTGTGGGGTGTGAGTGGTGTGTGTGGGGTGTGTGGGGTGTGTGGGGTGTGTGGGGTGTGTGGGGTGTGTGTGGAGTGTGTAGGGTGTGTGTGATATGTATGGTGTGTGTGTGGTGTGTGTGGGGTGTGTGGGGTGTGTGTGGGGTGTGTGGGGTGTGTGGGGTGTGTGGGGTGTGTGTGGGGTGTGTGTGGGGTGTGTGTGGGGTGTGTGATATGTATGGTGTGTGTGTGGTGTGTGTTTGGAGTTGTGGTGTGTGTGTTTGGGGTGTGTGAGTGGTGTGTGTGGTGTGTGTGGTGTGTGTGGGGTGTGCGGGGTGTGTGGTGTGTGTGGGGTGTGTGGGGTGTGTGAGGTGTGTGTGGGGTGTGTGGGGTGTGTGGTGTGTGTGGTGTGTGGTGTGTGTGGGGTGTGTGTGGGGGTGTGTGACATGTATGGTGTGTGTGTGGTGTGTGGGGTGTGTGGGGTGTGTGGGGTGTGTGGGGTGTGTGGGGTGTGTGTGGAGTGTGTAGGGTGTGTGTGATATGTATGGTGTGTGTGTGGTGTGTGTGGGGTGTGTGGGGTGTGTGTGGGGTGTGTGGGGTGTGTGGGGTGTGTGGGGTGTGTGTGGGGTGTGTGTGGGGTGTGTGTGGGGTGTGTGATATGTATGGTGTGTGTGTGGTGTGTGTTTGGAGTTGTGGTGTGTGTGTTTGGGGTGTGTGAGTGGTGTGTGTGGTGTGTGTGGTGTGTGTGGGGTGTGCGGGGTGTGTGGTGTGTGTGGGGTGTGTGGGGTGTGTGAGGTGTGTGTGGGGTGTGTGGGGTGTGTGGTGTGTGTGGTGTGTGGTGTGTGTGGGGTGTGTGTGGGGGTGTGTGACATGTATGGTGTGTGTGTGGTGTGTGGTGTGTGTGGGGGTGTGTGATATGTATGGTGTGTGTGTGTGTGTGGGGTGTGTGGGGTGTGTGGGGTGTGTGGTGTGTGGTGTGTGTGTGGTGTGTGTGTGGGGGGGTGTGATATGTATGGTGTGTGTGTGTGTGTGGGGTGTGTGGGGTGTGTGGGGTGTGTGGTGTGTATGTGTGTGTGGTGTATGTTTGTGGTGTGTGTGGCCTGCTTGTGTGCTGGACGTGCCCCCTGCCTGTGTGGAAGCCCAGTGGCCCATCTCCCTCTCTGCTGCCCAGATGCGGTCCTGGGGCGCCCTCGCCTTCCCCCCAGCTCCGGGCGGTGTCCCTCCCAGGTGCCCCGAGCCGGCCGTTGTTCACTCCGGACGTGCTGTGGAGCAGCTGCTTCCAGCCCCGGCCACGTCTCCTCCGTTTACCCTCAGGAAGCTCTGCGCCCGAAGCAGGAATGTCCCGCGGGGGCGGGGACTCAGGCAGTTAATGGGAATTGTGGAGGAGACGCCCTTACTGACCGTCGGGGGTGGGGCCGTGGGTCCCCCTGCGGCAGACCAGGGCGTGTCCGGGGAGGTGGGTGCGCGGCCCAGGCCCAGGCCCAGCGCTCCGAGGGGACGGGAGGGACGACCTGACCCCGCAGGTGGAGGCGGCTTCTCGGAGCCAGAGGCGGGTCCTGACAGAGGCCCTGAGCGCAGCAGGGCCGTCGGGGTCATTACCGGGGAAGCCGAGCCCCTCCTCCAGCCGGAGCCCAGGAGCGCTCAGTGTGCGCCGTGAGGAGAGCTTGGCTTTCCTACCCCCGACGGGAGGTGGGAAATTGAGGGTGCCGACGCCGTCTCAGGGTCATTCTCGGGAGGTGGCCGGAGCCCGGTAGCACATGCTCATCGGCGATTATTCTAAGAGGTGGCCGGGCACAGTGCGGCCGGAGCTCCCCTGCCGTCTCCCTCGTCAGCGGTGGCTTCGCGGCTGGTCATGCACAGGCCCCGGCTCCCTGTCCTGGCTGCTCACCACCATCATGGGGGACTCACAGACACGCAGACCGGCCCACGCCAGGGACCCTGACTTCATTGCTGGGGGCTGGGACCTGGGTTTTCGGGAGCCCCGGGTGATGCGATGCGAGCTCAGGGCAGCCCTGGGCAGAGGAGCGGCTGGGAAGAGAAAGTGGTTCCCATTCTGAGGTCTGATGAGGTCGGTCTTCTCCCAGGCGAGGGGACCGGGGAGAACATGCTCGGGTCACATGGCCAGGAACCCAACACAAGGCAGTTTAAGCAAAAGAGGGGGTCACTGCCTCAGCACCGGGGGCTCTCCCGGGCCACCTGGCTCTCCGCCTCCCCGTTGGTCCCTCGCCTCCGCTTCCCCTGCACTGGCTTCCTCGGTGGCCCGCTCGCCTGCGTCTCATCCTCGTGGCTGCTCCTGGCATGTGGCTCACATGCTTCCTGCTTGGCCTCCCTGTAGGGAGAGGGACTGCTCTTCCCACGTGTCTGTGTGGTAACCCAGGGAGGGACTTGTGTCTCGAGGCCACTCTGGGACCAGTCACTCTATCCGCACGGCCAGAGGATGGTGAGACCCCGGGACTGCAGCCCCAGGACCCCATGGGACCCAGGAGGAGTGGTTCTGCCAAGCAGGGAGCTGTCGTGGACCGAGCGTGGTCACTTGCTGGGGCGGAAACGGGAGGGAGGACGCTCTGGGTGGAGGGATGAGCCTGTGAGAGCCCAGGACGTGGGGGTGCACCGTGCTTGGGGCGGGCAGCTCAGCATTGCGCACTGTGGGGGGCCAGACGGCAGCTGTGTCTGCTGGTGAAGGGCCTTGGACACGCTGAGGACCCGGATGGCATCTCGGGGGTCATGGGCATTACGGGGCCTCAGGCAGGAGTGCGACGTGATGGGGTTTGACGGGATGAAGATGACGGGGCTGTGGGGTGTGGAGGAGATGGCTCAGTCAGGCCCACTCAGCTGTGCCTGGCGCCGTGGAAGGGCCACCATGAGCCCCGCCGCTCCGTGTGTGGATGAGGTGTGTCCGTGTCCCCGACGGAGCCTGAGGCGGGCGGGGGATGCTGGCAACACCGCCCCGAGGCCCCTGTGTCCGCAGTACTGTGAACGCCTGACCCCACTCGAGGCTTGCCCCCCACGCACCTAATGGCCTCGGTGACAAACAGTTCTTATCTATTACAGGGACTGATTTATCCAACTTGTCTTTTATGGTCAGTATTGTGTGTGCCCCGTTTAAATAGTTTTGCTTACCCCAAGGTCACGAGGTGACAGCCTTTGAGCAGGAAGTCTTGGAAAGGCCTCCTGAGGCAGAGCCCGGGGCCCAGACACCCGTCCTCTGCCCGCTCGTCCTTCCCCCAGTTGGGCCCTGTCTTTAACACGCAAATCCCTTGGCCCCTCGGGCGGGACGGGAGCAGAGAGCGGAGCGGAAGGCGTGTGGCGGAGCAGCGTCCGCCCTCCCGCTGCTGGGTGGCGCCTCTGCCTCGGGGAGGCGAGTGGGATGCAGGTGAAGAATGGCCTTCAGGTGCCGAGGTGAGCGTGGGGGCGAGGTGACCTGGCTTCTAGGGAGGGAAGGGCGCATGGTCGAAGCCGTCAAGACAGACCAAGCACAGCCCCCCCCGTCCCCGCCCCTCCTGCTCCCTGCCCTATGTCCCAGCGCTTGACTTGATTTAAGCAGCTTTTGTGGGAAGTGTGGATCAATAACAGCAGATCAATAGCAGCGGCCCTGGGCGTGGCTCCTCAGCAGAGGTGGCCCTCTGCCCGTCAGACGGCCACTCGGGCAGGTGCTGGGCTCCGGCCCCCAGCCAGGAGGCAGGATTTCGGGCGGCCTCCCAAAGCTTCCCCGTTAATTCTTCCGCTACCTGAGGCTCACTCACCACGGTGGACAGGGTGTGGGGTGACGAGGCTGTCCCCAGAGCAGCTGCCGTCCTGGGCACAGCTCTGTTTGGCGCTGGGCCTGTCAGGGAGCAGCAGAGCTGTGGCTGAGGCGTGTCAGGCTGGTCGCTGTCTCCCTTGGCTCACAGGGTTTTGGGGTGATGGGTGGCCAGGCATATGACTGCCAGGCTTGAATTCTGGCTCCATCATGTATGTGCCTGGGTCCTTGGGCAAGTGAGTATGCTGTGCCTCAGTCTCCTCATCTGTAAAACCAGACAGGGACCGAAAGCGGCAGGCCAAGCACCCGGATGGGGGTTGTCCAGGAGCTAGCAAATGTTATTACTGTGAATCTCTGTGTTGTCCCAAGTCCTGCTGGGGCAGAAACAGAGCCCTGTCCTAAAGCTCCTTCAGACTCCATATTAGCCAGGGGAAACGGCCAGAATGTCCCGAGACCCCGAAGCACGTTTGCCTGAAAGATTCAGGTGAAGGAGGTAAGCGTACGAGGCTCTAAGCTGCCTTTGAAACGGTCTGGTATTTGCTTCAACCCCCACTTTGCCACCTGGGACCCGGCCCTCGAGCTGGAGACCATGGGCCCTTGGTCAAGGGGGGCAGTCAGCTTTAGGAAAACCCAGCAACCCTACGACTGGCAGCTTAGAAAACCATACCTGCAGGAAGAGTCCCCCGCAGGTTAAACTGCAGGCAGAACTTTATGCTTCTATAGAAAATAGAAATTTACCGCTTCCTTTGCCTTTTTAATAACCTGTAAGAAAGGTAAAGGTGATGTAATTAAATTAAATGTATTAGAGTTAGTATATAGTTTGTGTTTACCCCTTGAACAACTTGGGGTTAGGGGTGCTGACCTCCAAGCAGTCAAAAAATCTGAGTGTAACTTTTAAAAAATTAAGTTTATTGGGGTTGCATTGGTTAATAGGATCATATAGGTTTCAAGTGTACATGTCTATGGTACAATATTGCTCTGTGTGCCCACCACCCCGTCATATCTTCTCCCATCACCATATATTAAGATTCCTTCCCCACCCCACACCCCCTTCCATCTGGCAGCCACCACACTGCTGTTTTGTCCACGAGTTTCAGTTTTTTATCCCACATATGAGTGAAACCATATGGCTCTTAGCTTTTTCTGTCTGACTTATTTCCCTTAGTGTGATATTCTCGAGGTCCACCCATGTTGTTAGGAATAGCAACATCTCACCCTTTCTCATGGCTGAGTGGTGTCCACTGTGCACATGTCCCACATCCCCTCTGTCCAGTCCTCCATCGCAGGACCCTCGGTTGTGTCCATGTTGTGGCCACCGTGAATAATGCTGCAGTGAACACAGGGGTGCACATATCTTTGTGCACACATGGTTTGGAGTTTTTCGAGTAGACACCCAGGAGAGGGATTGCTGGGCCCTTCGGGTGGGATTCTGTGTATAACTTTTGACTCAGTTGGCCTTTCACATCTGTGGATTCAGCCAACTGTAGATCAGATTGGTATTTCTGTGGGGAATCTGGGCCTGGGAATGAGGAGATGCTTTCCCCAGCTCCTCACCGGTCCTCGGACAGTCGCTGCCACAGTTTCACCGAGCTCCTGCAGGCACGCACATGCCTGTGCTGGCGTATTAACCACGGGGGCTGTTTGTAAGCGAGATCTTTTACCCAGGCTGTCGGCAGTCACGCGCAGAACTGCATCCATCTTGGTTATTTTTTTAAAATATGTGTGTTTTTTTTTTAATTGATTTTAGAGAGAGGAAGGGAGAGGAAGAGAGAGCTAAAAACATTGATTGGCTGCCTCCTACACACCCCTTACTGGGGATCAGGCCTGACCTGGGCCTGTGCCCTGACCGGGAGCTGAATGTGACTCTTGGTGCACCTGCCGATGCTCAACTGCTGAGCCACGCCTGCTGGCGATCGTGGTTATTTGATGACCTTACAAGTATGGACAAGCTTTATCTTACCTAATGTTTGTGTCCTGAAGAACAAATGCAGCTCGTTTCTTTAGCCCGTGTGGGCAGGACTGGAACAACGCCGATGAGTGGTGAGGAAGCAGCGCAGGGGAGCGTCCCCAAAACCACCACAGAACTGGACAGACTACATGGAGCGGCTGTTCTTAGGCTCGGAAGAGCAAGGCCTGCGGAATAGCTTTCATGGAGAGAAAGGGGCACACGGGTGAGCCCACAAAGTAGAGGCCCGTGCCTGCTGCGGCCCAGGAGAGGGTGAAGGCAGGGATCTCACACAGCGAGGACTGGAGGTCAGAACTCTGTCCCGCCCCAGTGGATGGCGTTTGTGAGGGAGGCAGCAGGGAGGAGGGAGCTGAGCAGACGGGGCCAACGTCTGTGGGCGATTTGCTGTGAGTCCTGGCGGATGCCACCCTGGTCACCCCCTTGTGGCAGCTGCCCCAGGTTCCCAGGCCCCCCTGAGCTACCTCTGGGTCCCTCCACCGTGCGGGACTTTCCATCTTTCACAGACCCACCTGCTTACCCGCCTGCCGCGCAGTCTGCAGGGCAGCCTCCCGGGAGGTGACCCCTGGGGCCCCTCGGTCCTCCCACTACGCGTTACCTCAGCTACGCGTTTCCTGTACGAGCCGCCAGCCTGCCCGCAAGAGCACCTCTGCCCACTTACCCTGCTTTGCTTGTCTTCATTGCGCTTATCGCCACTTGACGTCGCATGAAAGTTACATATTTTTGTTTGTCTATTTCCCCAGCGGGAATTAAGTCCCATGAGTACAGAGTCTTCATTCCTGGCGTGTGGTCGAGCCAAAACAGACATTCAGAACTTGCCCAACCCATGAACCACTAAGTGTCCTTATTGCTCATGCCAGTTTTATTTGGATTGTTTATATCTTTCCCAAAGGGTCAAACCTGACGCAGTCAGCAGAAAGCAGCAGTGGAGACCCTGCCCTTCAGCCGGCGGTGGGTGTCGATCTGGGGGAGGGGCCTTTGGTCTAATTCCACCCGCCAGGTGTCTTTGAGCCTCAGCTCTGACCAAGCTCCGAAATCTCCCTTCCTCCCTCTTCCTCCAACCTTCTGGAGTCATGCACTCAGACCTAGGAGGGAGCTGGGGAGCCTGCAGAATCCTGGGGTGATGAACCAAGTGTTATAATTTCAGGTGCGGTGCCCAGAGTCCGTACGGATGGCAGCCCTGGGACCGTTCCTCGGGCCGCAGCAGCTGGACCTGACCCTCCCCCTGCAGCAGTGGCCTGGCTGGGCGCCCGGCTGCCAGCTCTACCCAGGCTCCTGCCCTCGGCCCCCCGCCTGCGGGGCACCGGGGGAGCAGTGGCAGCAGCCTGCCCGAGAGTCCGGCACTACCCCGCGAGCGGCCACCTGGGGAGGCACCACCGGCGGAGCCTTCTCTCTGGCCTCCGGCCCAGCTGCCCTCTCCCACCCAGCCCGTCTGTCCTGTGAGTGCGCACTTGTAGCTTTGAATGGGATGTGTCTAAGTTTCCTGACGTCTCTTGCATTTCTTGGCACAAAGAATGAATGCTATCACTGGGATAATGAACCATTTAATGGCTTGTGCGCAGATTCATCAGATGTGCTGGAGAGGCCAATTTACAAGTATGAAGCTGTAAGTCACGCCGTCGGGGTGCAGTGGGCGAGCGGCCTGGTCCCTGGGGGGTTTGCTGTGTGGACCGTGATGAGGCCGGCGCCAGTCAGCCTGAGGACCTAGGTGCTCTGTGTTTATCCCCCGGTGAGGTCATCCATCTAAGCAGCAATCGGGGTTATTTTAAAACCATGTACTGGGGGCTAGGGAGCAAAAATCACCTAAAAAGTCAGACCATCTCCCCGTTAGGCTGAGGGAGCCTGAGCTGGGTCTCCTGGGAATTGGGCCGGGGGGGGGGGGGCGGGAGACCAAAGGCTGGGAAGGGAGGAGATGTTTGCGGGACAAGAGCTGCGGGGCTGCCAACTGAAATGTGTCTGGTATTTTCAGGAAAAGCAGCCCTGGACTCGTCGATCCCCATGACAACCGGCTGCCCAGCAACCGCCCACCCCTCCCGGCCCCTGCACCCGCACACTGAGAGCCCCCACATCCTGCCGGAGGCCTGCGCTCTTGTATTTGATTTCAGGGGAGCCTCCTCTGGAAGAAATGACACAGGGACGTTCTTGCACTTACGTGGTTGTTGAGATGGGTGCCTGGTGAGCATCGCTGGGGCAGGTGCAGTTTCAGTGAATGGTGAGCGACGAGGAAACTGAGGTGTGAGAGGGTTTACGCAAAATCCCCAAATATGGCCACACAGCTCAGAGAGGCAGACCTAGGACTTACCTGATGTCAGTTTGGTTCCCCACCAGGATGGCTGCCTTGTGTCTGGGAGGGAGAGTTTCAGCGCTAGGGAATCAGTCCTGCCTGCTTTCCTAACAGAAACAGTGTCAAAGAAGCTGTGCTGGGGGCCTGGGCCCACTGTTAAGCTGAGAGACCACCAGGCGCACGGGGAGGTGACAGCACCCCCCTATCAGCAGCCGGACACTGACACTCGCCAGACCCATTGTCTCTGAAAACCAGGGAGATCTTTCTTCTGTAAGAACGAGCCCTCTCCCTGCCCAGGGCCACTCGACACCCTACCCCCGCCCTCACTCCGGCTCCTCAAGGTCCCTAATTACCTCCATCTCGCCGCCTCCAAAGCCCCACTGCAGACGTCACCTGACTGATCTCAGGGCAATCGGCAGGAGGCCGCTTTCTCATCTCCAAAGCTCTCCTCCCGGACACCATCCTCCACTGCTCCTCTCCCGCCCGCCCGCCATGCTCTGGCTCGCTGCTCACGGGCTCCTGGCTCCCAGGACCGCAGCTCTGTCCTGGGCCCCGTCTGCACGATTGCATTTCACCGGCTCCTCCGACGACCGCCCGCCCCTCCCAGCGTCCACACGCCTGTGGGAGAGCTGTGAGGAGATGTCCCAAGGCTCCTACCTTAAGATTCTAGAAAAAGACAAGCAAAATAAACCCAAAGCAAGCAGAAAGAAAGAAAATAAAGACAAGAGCAGAAACTGATGAAATCGAAAACAGGTACACCGTAGAGAAAATCAATGGGACAAAAAGCTGATTCTTAAAAAAAGAAATCAATATAAATGACCAACTTCTAGCAAGACTGATAAAGATAAAAGGAGAGAAGACACAAGTCAGCAACATCAGGAAGGAAGCAGGAGGTATCTCCACAGGTCCTTCAGTCATCAGATAATGTCACATCCGTCCCTTCAATTTAGAAGAAATGGACCAAGCTCTTGGGCAGCACAGACCAAACCCTCCCCTCCTCTTGCATGATGGGTGCGCAGGAAACCCTGGCTCTGGAACACTGCCCTCCTCCTCGGGCACTTCACCGCACTCCCGTAGACGGGAATAGGTCTTTAAATGTAAGAACATGGAATAACCTCTTATATTTTATTTTTCCCATCACCATTCACCCCCTCCATGCCCGTGTCCACCTCCGCCCGCCCCCAAAGAACTAACACCCATTCTTCCAAACTATCCCAAAAAATTCAAGAGGAGGGAAGACTCCCAAGCTCATTTTACAAAGGAATAATTTTTAACTGATAATTTTGGATTTTCCACATAGACACCCACATCATCAACAAATTAAAATGTTTCATTTCTTCCTTTCAGATACCAATGCTCATTTCTTGTTTTCGTTTCCTGTGTTTCTCAGGACCTCTAGAGTAAATTAGACGCTCAGGACGTAGTCATCGGAGGTCTGGACCAACAGGACTATTTCTAATGTTTCCACTATTTCTAATGTTATTTAACGTAGGTCTTGGAAACTACCCTTTATCAAGTTAAGCGAGTTTTTTCATACATGATAAAATCTTTTTAAAACAAGGAATCAGAATGCCTTTCTCTCTCTCGAGGTGACCACACGGCCTCCCCTTTTTGACGCAGGGCGTTGCATTGAGAAGTCTCCTAGTGCTCCGTAGTCTTGTGTCCCTGGGATGAAACACACTTGGTTATGAATTATTACTCTTTTGCAATAAATTTTTGATTTCTGCTGCATTTGTTTCTACTTTTATTTTTATTAATTCACTACTTTGTCTTTCTCTGGGTTTATTTATTTGCTTGTACCTTCTTGAGTTGAGCCCTTTATTTTTGGTATTTTTTGTGTGCTAATAAATATAATTATAACCCACACTGTCGCAGGCTATGGCTTCGGCCATGTCCTGTAGGTTTCCGCCTGTAGTGCTCTCTCAGTCTTTTCACTCTTATTAGTTTCCTGGGGTCAGTTTTGATACTCACTTTAAACCAAGATTATTTGGAAGAGTCTTAATCTCCAAACGAGGTGTTTGTGATTTCTAGTTTTATTGAATCCTTTCAGCAAAGCCTGTGTGATTTTTGCCTTTTGGAAATTGGTGATTTATTTTGTCTGACCTAATAAAAGGTCAGTTTCAAAAATTTTCCAGGGTATGTGAAAGTAGTGTGAAGTCTCTTCAGGGTACACTTCATATTAACAATACGCCCATACAGTTAATAAAATCAGACACAGGCATTGATACAAAAAGTATAAGAGAGGGAGATTTAAGTCTTTGTCTTATTTAAATCCTTAATGGCCTAAACTTTTTTTTGCCTACTTGGTATCTTAATTTCTTTTTTTTAAAATTAAATATATTTTTATTGATTTCAGAGAGAGGAAAGGAGATGGAGAGACAGATAGAAACATCAATGATGAGAGTCATTGATTGAGCCCACAACCCGGGCATGTGCCCTGACCGGGAATCGAACCCCGATCGCCTGGATCCTAGGTCGATGCTCAACCGCTGAGCCATGCCTGGCCGGGCGGTATCTTAATTTCTTAGAGAAGTTTTAAAATCTCATCAAGATTGTGGTTTGCTAATTTCTCTCATTTTTCACGAGTTTTAGCTTTATAAATATCAATGTTTATGCTGCTCTGGTCATAAAGGTTTACAACTCTTATATTTTCTTTGGGAATAAAAATTTTTATAATACAAAGTATCTCTTTCCTTCCCATTTGATGCTTTTCACGTTGAATTCTAGTCAGTCAGAGAAAGGCAAATACCATATGATTTCACTTATATGTAGAATCTATAGAACAAAGTAAACAAATAAAATGGAAAGACTCACAGACACAGAGCGCAGACTGATGGTTGCCAAAGAAGAGGGGGCTTGGGAGGCTGGCGAAAGAAGCGAAGGGATTGAGAAGTACAAGTTGGCACTTACAAAATCGTCACGAGGAGGTCAAGTTCAGCACAGGAAATACAGTCAGTAATGCTGTGACAGCTGTGTATGGTGCCAGGGGGCACTGGCAAGACTGGGGCGAGCACTTTGTAAAGCATATAAATGTCTAACCACTATGCTGTACACCTGAAACTAATACAAAATAATATTGAATGTCAACGGTAATTGAAGAAAAATAAAAAACAGTGGGGGTTGAGGAGCAATTTCAGGGTGTTCTACTTGGTCTTTCTTACTAGAATGGTTTTGTTCCATGAGTCAGGAAGGCATTTGAGGTCCTGCCGCCACTGTCGGTGGCTGTGGACACTGGATCCACAGGCATCCCAGTGATAGACTCGGGAACAGGGACAGTGGCCGCCTGTGGACCCCTGTGGGAGAGACTCGGACCAGGGCTCCATCTAGTACCTCACCCCATATGCCTCTACTCTGTGCCACATGGGGGCATGGGGGCATTTTGGGTCCTCAGAATCTGTGCAGGTTGATGGCCACCCTGATGCCACCCGAGCTGGGCAAGGCCGTCAGGAGTGTCAGCCTGAACAGCTCCCACACCATTTAGGCTGTTGCGTTTCTACACTATTAAGCACTGCTAAGGGGATGTTATTCTGGGAAGATTTTAGAATGGCCATTACTATTCCCCTACCACAGCCATAACCTTTTAATTAACTCTTACATCTTACACTCACTCTTTCTATAGACCTGTCTTTGGATCCTTTTCCCCACTGTCTTTTCGTGAGACTGTGCCTCGTCAGTCTTTTGGAGAACCCTGAGGCACGATTCTTCCCCTTATCTCTGTCTCCCTGGCTCTCTCTTGCTCCCGCTCACTTTCTGCTCATTGGTAATGGGTTCTGTCTTGTTTATCTCTGAGTCCCTGGCAGTTCATGTGGTGATGGGCACATAGGAACCATCTAGTAAAACCTGCTTGCTAGGAAATGGGTATTTAATGAACACCTATTACTTCCCAGACACCCAATGGGCGCTGTGGGAGATACAGAAATGAACACTATGTGCTTCCTCCCCAGGCGCTCGCGGTCCAGGCGAGGAGATGCAAGGCGGCGGAAGAGCCCCAGTTTAGAGTGAAACTCAAAAGAGATGATATGGCTGCTTCTAGGCCCCCCGGCTCTGAGCCAATAACTCACCAGGTCAAGTGGGGTGAACCGATGAACTATTGAGGCAAAGGGCGCCCTTTCCCACTATGTGCCCCCCTCCCCATTCTGGGTCTGAGATCAGCGACGCCACCTTCTTTGGGCAGCAGGTCAATTAGCACACGAGGCAGCTGTCTCTCTCCCAGTAGCTCCGATGACCAGGCAGAAGACCAGCTGTTGCTGACAGCAGCCGCTCTTTAAAAGGCATTAAACTACCCCGTGATCATCTTTTAACAGTTTGAAACAGCACAACACATTTTCAAACAATTTTACGTAATAGTTCTGTTTCTGCATAGTCTTAAAAGAATGAATTTACTTAGCTTCTTTCAGAAAAATTGGGCGCTTACTACTGAAAGGACAGGAGGAAATGACACAGCATGGTGTTGATAAGCCTCAGGAGGTAGGAAGGCAGACACTAGGGCACATTCATGCTAATGTACAAAACTAGGAGAGGGATTTATGTTCCTCCCTGTCCTCCCCCGTTCTTCTCAAGTGCAAACTTAGAGAGGAAGAGGGAGTGTCACTCATGTGTTTAAACATCCTCTAAATGGTTTGCCACCATAATTGGAGTACAATCTACACTCCTTCCAAGATCTGCCCTTGCCTGCCTCTTTGACTTCTCCTAAAACTGCCTCCTTTGTCTCCTCTTCTAGCGGGTTTCTTTTTCTGAACAGCCCCATGGTGTGCCGGAATCCGTTTATACGGCTTGTGTGTGCTGTTCCCCAGCTATGCGTCCAGCAACCTTGTGTTGGTGGCTCAAAATGGTGGCGGTATTTACACTATGGAAATTGGCAAACACTCTAAATCAGGACTGGGTTTGAACCTCAGCTTTGCAAATTGCTGGCTGTGTGACTTGGGTTGGGTGACCTAATCTTTCTGAGCCTCAGTTCCCCCAGCCATAAAATGGGGGTAACAAGGGCATATGGAACCCATGGGGCTGTTGTCAGGAATTCAGTCAGAAGACATCCGTAAGGTGCTATGGAAGCCACAGTGACTGATATTGAGAAACACTCAATTACCTTGTTTCTCACCCGGCCATCAGAAAGCTTAATTTGATTTCAGAATATGTGTAAGAGTTTAGTGTGTTTCTGTCACTTTTCTATTGATAATGTTCTTCCTTAAGTTTCTGAAAATTTAGGAACACAAGTCAGGTTATTCGCAGTTCTCAGTTCTTGCACCTCTATCTGCTTGAATTTCATTTGCTGAAATTGAATTCGGATGGTAGGAATATTGTCAGGAAATAAAATGCCTGCTATGCCTCCACAGGAGGTGTTTTGATTTGATTTTGATCAGAGACAAGATCCCCTGTGTGTTTCTCAGACGTAGCTTCCAAATCCCATATTTTGAGGAAATGAACCAACAACTACAGAAGTGATTTGCTGCAGTCACCGGGCCAGGTTTAAAGTGCAAACAGAATACTAAGGAGCTGTGGAGCAACCATGACCCTTTCTGGTGGTCTCTACCCTGGCAGAGTGCTATTGGGATCTCAGAACCCCAAGTCCAGTGTATATAGAGGGCAATGCCTGTGACGTTTTCATTAACCCCAAATTCCCAAGTACCTGCCTGAGCCCAGGGCCCCTTCCCAAAGCAGAACCCGAGAGAGAGCCTTTGTGTGGGCATTGTCTATTGTGGGAAGTGATCCCAAAAATAGGAGCAAGGGGACTAAGGCGAGCAAGACAGGGAGGACAGAAAGCCTTCTCAGATTGGGGGATTCTCGAAGGGATCACCACTGTGGGTGACTGGGGCTTCCTCCTCCGGGACCTTCCAAAGAGCCATGCACGTGGATTGCACCTCGGCAGGGCTGCCCACGGCCATGGGAGGGGAGGGTCAACTACCAGCTCCTCGAGTCCCTGTGGTTGAGGGTTGCCCTTGGTATTAAAGCTCTCCTATCTTCTGACTAAGGTGACCAACTTGTCCCAACTTGCCTGGGACTGTTCCAATTTTCAAACTAAAAATTCTGCATCTCGGGAAACCCCCCAATCCTGGGAAAACCCGGATGGCTGGTCGTCCTGCAGGTCCCTTGTTTGCAGACAGCATTTGCTCTGTGGTCTGGGCCACCAGAAGGCAAGAAGCTGGGGTTGTAGAGGTGAGGGGATGGCAGAGGGTAGAGACCCAGAGCAACCAGGTATACAGGGCGGGGCGGAGGCCACCCATTCATTCCTTTGTGCGTTTCTGCTCTCCTTTAAGAAGTTGCAGGCACGCACCACACCCAGGCGGTCCCTATGTCACCTTGGAGGCTGCACTGGATGATAGCTTCTGGGAAGAGAGCTCAGGCTGGACCTAGAAGACGGCGGTCACAAGTGCCAGCCGTTCAGCCTTTTGTTCCACCTGCAAAGGCATGAGAACTGAGGACGTGGGCTTGCTCCACATGGGGGTGAAATGGAAGTCGTTTGTAAACTGTACAGTGCTCTAGCTCCTCCAGGTGGACACACCGGCCCTGCCCCTGGCCCCCATCTCACGGCTGGATCAGTACCCACAGGCCTGGGCCATTGCTGTATCTCCGCAGCCTCTTCACGCCGTGTTGTGTAGTCCTGTGTCTGCCTCTCACACGCCACTGCCGCCGGGGGCCGTGTCCTCCTCATCCTGGTTTTATACCCGTCTCAGCGCTGGGCTGGCTGCCTAACGGAGAATCAGTTGCTCAGATCGATATTCTCAAAGATAAAACGAGGAATTCACGTTCACGGGATGAGAAGGCTGTTTATCTCCACACCATCGAAGACGCAGGTTTCCTTTACTCTCACTCCCGGGCTCGGGGGAGCTTTGCGATGTCCTCACAGCTCGTGGCTCTGTGCCGGTCAGGCCCCTCTCCCTCCTGACTTTCCCTCTGAGCCCACGGAGGGTGACAGGAGGAGCCACAGCCAGAGGGAGGCTGCTTGTAGAGCGAGATGGGCAGCCAGAAAATGTGCCACCGCACCCTCTGGGGCACACACCCGGAGATGGGGTGGGGGGCCACTGCGTGAAGCCGGCACCCAACTGTGACTTCACGTCTAAGGGCAGGCCACACATACGAGGACCACAGCTGGGCTCGAGCCTCGGGGAGAGGTGGCATCGGGGTTTCCCCGCCAGCCCGGGAGATGGGCAGAGCCTCTGAAACCCTGGTTAGGATGGCAGCCCGGTGTCTTAGTCTGAGCTCCCCCAGAAGCAGGTCCCAGGGCAAGGTCTGAGCGCAGCAGCCTGGGGGGCGAACCCAGGCAGCACTGTTCAGGGAGGGTGGCAGGAGCCAGGACAGGCAAGGCAGGTAACAAGGGTGAGCTGCGGGGTGCCCACGGTGGGCGGTTAGTCCTGTTGGGCGCTCTGGGAGACAGGATGAACCTGCGTCTCGCGTCATCCTGCAGGTGGGTGAGGGAGCGGTACCTGGCCCGCCGCACCTGGGACATGATTTCCCGGAACGTCCGGCGCCGCAAACATGTGCAGACGGCTCCGGGGCAGAGGGAACCCTTCGGTAAAGGAGCGCAAGCTGGGCTGGTGGGCATGGAGATGCTGGTGCCATGGGCCCACGAGTGGTGCCCCACAGACGTCGGCTGAGACCGACCGACCGTGAGCTCCTGGGGCCCAGCTGGCGAGGTCCTGTCCCAACCCTGACTCCCGCGGGGAGGGCTGGCGGGATCGGTGGCCTGAAGTGTCACTCGGGGCCCTAAGGCAGCTCCTGCGAGCAGCGGCTCGTCTCCAGCTCATCTTCATTGTGCTCATCCGACTGTCCAGCGTCTGCAGAGCGAGGCACTGACGTGTTCTCCGAAAGTGCTTGTGTTTAGGCAGTGCTGACACTGGGCTTAAAAGTGTCACCAAGCGCCTCAGCTCCTCAACACCACCCTCTTTTCTGCAGAAGAGGGGCATGAACTGGATGTTATGGGCCCCCCAGTGGGTGCAGGCCCCAGCGCCTGGCCTGGGGGAGGCTGCTGAGGGCGGGTGGGCGGGGGGGGGGGGGGCGGGGGGGAGGGGGGGAGTGGGGAGGGGGAGGCGGGTGGCAGAGGAGGGGGGGGGAGGCAGGCGGCAGAGGGCCAGCGGCCTGCTCCGCCAAGCCCTTGCCCTCCAAGCGGACACTGCTCACCGGAATGACAGCGGGTTTATCGGGAACACGAGCAGGAGGGTTTCTGTCCTGTGCTTTCCTTGCGCGTGAGCCCTTCCTAACGATGGCTTTTTGGGCATGTAATACAACGTTTAGGCTGCTCCGGGACAGTGTCATACTGTTCCTTAGTGTCTAAGCCGGTGCTAATCTCTGGGGACCGGGACGGACAATCAGTGCTAATTGAAAAAAACTGCACCCGAGTTCCCACCTTATCTACCGCATGAAGCACCATCTGTGGAAACACCGTGAGCCGTGAAGCGCTTGCTCTCGGTCCCTGGGCCCTAAGCCTTAGCTCACAGGCCCACCTGAGACCCGGGTCCCTCGCCGTGGGGGCTGGAGACCTGTCTGCGGAGGTTCTGGGTGAGGAAATGCCACTTGGAGGGCGACTGGCTCCCGGCAGGGAAACGGGAGGAGGCCACGCCTGCCGGCTTGTGGATCTGCCTGAGCGCCCCACAGGCAGAGCGGGGCGGGGGTGCAGCGCACTTAGGAGGGCTCACCCCACTGCTCTTACCCTGAGAACACGGGGATGTTTTCAATTCTGAGCACTTGCCCATGTGACCTCCAGAGAATGGCTGAATTGGAAATGCAAAACAGAAACTCAATAAATAGATCCAGCTAGTTCCCTCCCTCCCTCCCTCCCCCCTCCCTCCCTCCCTCCCTCCCTCCCTCCCACCCTCCCTCCCTCCCTCCCTCCCCCCTCCCTCCCTCCCCCCTCCCTCCCTCCCCCCTCCCCCCCTCCCTCCCTCCCTCCCTCCCTCCCTCCTCCCTCCCTCCCTCCCTCCCTCCTCCCTCCCTCCCTTTCTGTATTTATTGGGCACCTGCTATGTGCCAGACACTTGGGCTGCCACTCTGCCTGCCGAATAAATAAACATTGGCTGCCCGGCACAGGCCCCCCCACGAAGAGGACAGTGGACTTGCTTTTCTGAAGTTCAGGCCATTAGTCTCCTTTATAAGCCTCTGTTCTGAGAGCATCAATATGGAAGTTTTCAGAATTAAAAAAAAGAGCAAGACTTTTCAGTGATATTAAACCTCTTAAATGACAAAGCTGTAATTTGTAGAGGGAAAATGATTTCCACAATGCATCTTATATCCTTGAGCTCCAAATTATGAGGTTCTCGCTGAAATTGCTTTCTGCCCAGGAGGAGATAACGTCAGTCAAGGAGCCGCTTCCCGCTCGGTACGCACGGCCACGGACCCGGCCCGGCCGCCCAGCGGGCAGGGAGGGGCGGAGGCTATTTCCAGTTCTTGCTGGGAGACAGCAGCAGGCCACAGAGGTTATTAAAACACTATTTTATTTCCAGCAGGAGTTACAAGGAAGCATTGGAGGGAACTTGGAGATGCTCCTGGAGGAATGACTGTGGGGCTGGCTCCCTCGCTGAGGCCCAGACGTGCCAGTCACCAGGACAAAAGCCTTGTCTTGTCAAATGAGACGATGGCTCCTGACCAAGGGTAACGCCATTGGTGCTCTGGCTCATAGTGAGACACTCAGTGACCCTCCAATTCTCACTCCCAAGGCGTCTCCCTGAGGCTGAGGTGTCCATAAAGGAGAGATGGACTGAGACCATCACATCTTGGAAGAACCGTCCCCTCTGCAGAGGGAAGGTCTCTCCCCTCCTGTGTCTGTGCCCCTTTCTAAGCACAGCCCCCACCATCAATGCCACTCCTGGCGTCTCAGGGTCCCTCGTGCTGTGAATAATTTTGCGCCTCTGGGAGAGACCTCAACTCCACTGATAAGAAAACTCACGTCAGAGACATTAATGCTGGTCTCCCACCTCAGCCTCTTCTCCTGGGGACTCGGTGGGCCCAGGGGTCCAGACGGGCTCTGTGGGGACTGCCCTCTGCCCCAGCACCCCGGGGACAGCCTGGGGAGCACCTTGCCGCCTGTGATTCCTGAGTTCCTGAGCCCATGCCCCCGCAGAGCCGGGCCCCGCAGCCGCTCAGCCTCCTGGCCTCTTCCATGTCCATCCAATACAGTCCCCCTACCCCAGCCCCTGAAGCTGAGAGCTGAGGCCAGAGGCTGAGGGCACTAAGCTTTCCTTCGACCTGGCTCCCTTACTGAGAGCTATGAAGTAGTCAAGGCTATTTTCAGAAAAATTAAAAAAAATATTTAAAGACCATACTCTGTCTCATCTTGGTGCTTTTAAAGAATATATATAATTTTATTTTTCATTGATCTAATTTTATGAAACATATATAACTTAATACGTATGAGTATATATTTGGCTCTATATCTGAACTCATTAAGAGAAAGATACTGGGCACATTCCTGAAGTGACATCATGGCTGTCTGATCAATGGGCAATGGAATGGGACCAGTTCCCTACGCAGTTCTTAGGGAGGTTACCCTGTAGAAAAGACGTGGACCAATGGACGCCTCCTCATGTCTACTCAGGAGCATTTCAGTCAAACTGACAGAAGTCCAGGGGGATTTCCCCAAAAGCTCTGGCCTGGAAGAAGCATCGAGCCAGGAGCGCGCCCTGAGTGGGAGCGCGGCTGAGCGAGGCTCGCGGGGAGCAGGCCTTCGCTTTCGGCTCTGCCGTCTGCGAGGACGTGCGTCTCTCCTCGGGCTGAGCAACACCGCCCGCTGTTCTTCACACAGCCCCTCGCTCGCCTGCCCTCGACTGGGGACCAGAGCGCAGTACCGAAGAGTGAGGGGGCGCAGAGGTGCTGTGGCTGGGAAGCGGCCGGCACCCGCAGGACACGGTTGTTGGCACCAGGAAGGGACGCCCTCAGGACTCCTCTTGCTTTCTTCTGTGCCAAGTAGAGTGTCTACAATAACGGCTGACTGAGCTACTTTTCCACCCTCAAGGCGCCCTGTGTTCCCTGCTCAGTTACCGCCGTGGCCTGACCACCAGCTTTGGTGGGATTGCTCTCTGGCCTTTGCCTCCTTCCTCCTGGGTTCACCGCCCAGGCACCCCTGCCATCAGCTCCCTGCATCAGGGTTCACCTCCAGCCTAACAGCGTGGCGGGAAATGCGCTTTGTCCGGGGGATACGGCCCACACTTGGCTAAGCGGAGGCCCCTTCCAGCAGGTCTGCTGTCCCTGGGGCCTGAGAACGGAGCCCCCCACTCCCCCCCCCACGACATCCCTGAGAGTCACTCGTGTCAGACCAGGTGAGGGTGGAGCCGCGGAGCAGTGAAAACACGTAGCGGGCTTGCTTTTGACCGGTCGTTTGTCCTGGCAGCTTGAGGGAGCAGGGCCGAGAGCCGCACACGGTCGGCATCAAGGCGGCCCCGGCAGCAGAGGCCTTGGCTGTGCCTGTGCCGACTCCGACTCTGGCTCGGACGCTCCGGGCCCGTTGCTGGGCCCCTGTTACAACCCTGCAGCCGCTGCCTCCAGGAGGGAGCAGGATTTCCGTGTTGAAGCGCAAATAACAGAGAAGATGTGTCTGATCTTACTCCCTCTTGGGACTGCTGGGTGGCGGCTTCCCCGCCGGCCCCAAAGGAGAGGCCAGGCTGCTTCCCCCAGACGTCAGGAAGAAGACGGCATAGGAAGGCTGTGAAATGTCCTGATTTTTAATGCGAAGCTGGAAATTTAGATTTTTATGTGATATCTCTCCATTTTAAATGGTGGCTTGTCCGTCCCTCCCCCCTCCCCTCCCCTCCCCTCCCCTCCCCTCCCCTCCCCTCCCCTCCCCTCCCCTCCCCTCCCCTCCCCTCCCCTCCCCTCCCCTCCCCTCCCCTCCCCTCCCCTCCCCTCCCCTCCCCTCCCTCCCTCCCTCCCTCCCTCCCTCCCTCCCTCCCTCCCTCCCTCCCTCCCTCCCTCCCTCCCTCCCTCCCTCCCTTCCTTCCTTCCTTCCTTCCTTCCTTCCTTCCTTCCTCCCCAAAACAGAATGAAAGTGAAACAAAATAAGACTCTGGGCTGATTCAACAGCTGAGTAGCCCGTCTGTGGCCTCCGATCTGTCCAGTGAGGTGAGAACATTGTGGAGCCTTGTAAGTGGAAGAGCAAAAATGGACTTTTGTGTCGCGAAGGGGTGAACGTCATCAATGCTCCACGCCCGTCACTGCGCCAGCTGGATTCAGGAGTAAACGCGCGTGGCTTAGGCCAGGTGCACGTGGCTGGAGAAACGGCTTCCGTTTCCATATGGCCTAAGTGAACAGGGACTTGTGGGGAGAAACCCGTGGACCTGGGGTTTCCAGGACACCCGCAGGTACCCAGCCAGGCCTCACGAGAACCTGCAGTCGAGTCTGGGAAATCAGGACGCTCCCTCTTGAACCCTCAGCTCCTGCTCTCGCTCCTGGAGAAGACCAGCTTTCTCCATTAGGCAGGCATGTGGGCCACACAGTCTCTCCATAGCTCCAGACATAACTCTTTAAAAATTTTAATTACAGTTGACATCCAATATCATATTAGTTTCAGGTGTAAAACATAGTGATTAGACATTTTTATGCCTTACAAAGTAAGGTAATAAGTCTAGTTTTTACATTACATAGTTATTACAATATTATTGACTATATTCCCTGTGCTGCGCTTTACATCCCAGTGACGTTTTTATAACTGGCAATTTGTACACCTTAATCCCTTCCCCCTTCAGCCCCCCCCACCCCCTCCCCCCGGCTACCCTCAGAACGTTCTGTGTCTGAGTCTGTTTCTGTCTTGACGCTGCTCTGTCATGCTCAAGCCACAGACCAGTTTGCCTGGAGCTCACATGCTGTCTCCAGTCACAGTGAAACATGGCTTCTAGGGACCCACCCCTGGGGGTGGGTGGGGTGATTTTCATAGAAGCGGACACTGTGACCTGTAAGGGGCCCTACACAGGACAGATGCTTCATTCATTCAGCAGAGCATCCGAGTGCCTGCGAGGCAGCTGGCGCTGATCCAGCCCGTGGGGGGGTGAAGTCAGACTCACAGACCCGCCGCCCCCTGCAGGCCGCTTCCAGCCTCGGAGGGTAGAGACTCCAAAGAGCGTGAGGAGGGAGCCCGCAGCTGTGCAGGCGGGCGGGTCAGAGGGGGTTCCCCGAGGTTCTGACGTTTTGTCTGAGCTCTGACAGCTGAGAAGGAGCCGGGAGCGTGGTCAGTTACGTTTTGGACAGATGACTCTGGCAGGAGGGAAAAGAGATCTTTCTCGCCACAGTCACTAAATCAACTTGCTGACGAGGACGAGATTGTTACAGGATCATCTACCAAGGTGACTTCGCCCCAACCTCAAATCAGTTCTTACCTGTATAGCATTTTAGAGTTCATAATGCGGTCTCACCTTGGCCATGTATTTCCTCTCCAGGCACTGCTCTGAGGTGGGCAGGGCAGAAGAGAAATGGGACAGAAAGAGACTGTCACTCACCCCCACCAGGAGGTGCAGAACTCAGGCCTTCCCCCAGCCCACCCCCGGCGAATGCACTGGGTGACATTAGTCAGGAATTGTGGTCCCCCTGTGACCCGTCCAGTGGGATTAGCAGGAATGTGAGCCTGGCTTCTCTTCTAAGCCATCTCAGAGCTTAGTGATGGGACCGCAAGCCCCCAAACTCTCTCCCCTCAAAACCCATATATTTGTCCAAACCTTTAAAAATCCATTAAAATATGACTTTCTTTTCTCCAAGGCAGCAGGTTCTGGAAGCTCATTCTATTGCTGCTACGCATGATGTGCCTGCACACCTCTCACTTCCCGCACACCCTGGCTTGTGCGCAAAATGTCACCGACGTCTTTTCTCACCCAGAGCTCTACCAGAGAACCCCCCAGGGAGCTCCTTGAAAACCCAGGTCCCTGGGCCTCTCCCTGGCCTGGCAAGTGGGGGTCTTCTCTGGGAAAGGTATTGGCACAAGCAGGGTTTCCCTGCTGGGCGCGGCTGGGGCTCCACGGGGTGAACTGTGTCTATTCACCGGAGTGACCACTAGATGGCAGTAACGCTGCATCTAACTTCTGAAAGGAGCCGCCTTCTAACGGAATCTGCGTCAGGACCACAATTTTTCAGCAGGAGGTGAGGTGTCTGGAGAAAGGGTGCCTTCTTTCTGATTCGCACCGGGGCACCTGTAGGTGGGTGGATACTGCAGACTTATGTCTTAGGATAAAGCGCTAGTGAAAAGCCCCAAAATGCATTTCCAGGAGGGTGTTTCGAAGAACACAAGCTCCATAGGACGCTAGCAGGTGTGAGGACGGAGGGGTCGGGTTGCCTACATGGCTCTGAGAAGTCCTGCGAGTTTGTTAAAGGCCGCCCAGCCAGTGTGCCTGTGACACGAGGGCGGGGTCTGCAGCATCTCCAAAGTTACCTGACCCTCACCTTGCCTCTGCGGTTCCGGCGCCGCCCAGAACTCATTTGGAAAACATTTTGTGAGAATTTTTGAACGCGGAAGGACATTGCAGTGGACTGGCGTCCGCAGGCACTGACTGCAGCACAGTGGGTGTAACACACATGGTGTCTCTCTCTCTCTCTCTTTTAATCCTCACCTGAGGATATTTTTTCCATTGCTTTTCAGAGAGAGTGGAGAGGAGAGAGAGAGAGAGAGACATCGATGTGAGAGAGACTGTTGACTGGTTGTCTCCCACACGAGCCCCGACTGGGGCCAGGAATTGAGCCTGCAACCCAGGTACGTGCCCTTGGTCAGAATCGAACCCAGGACCCTTTGATCCCCAGGCCGATGCTCTAACTACTGAGTCAAACCGGCCAAGACCACATGTGGTGTCTCTTGCTCTCCAAATCTCTAGTTTGTCTCCTGATATCCAATCTCTTTAGTTCCTAAGTTCAGAGAGGGAGAATTTTTTTAAAAAAATATATCTTTATTGATTTCAGAGAGAGGAAAGGAGAATTTGAATGACAATTCAGGTGAGAAAAATTGACACCTATGTGAACCTGTGGTTCCCGAGTTTTCAGAGGGTGGAGGTGGGTTCATACAGGAGGGATTTACTTGCACCTGTGGTTCCTGAGTCTGATAGTCAGAGATGTGAAGCGAGGGACAGAAGGGAAGGGACAATGCTCCTCTGAGAACCTAGTTTCTTGGGTGTTCAAAAAATAAGTCTGGACAGATGGATTAGCTGCTAACAGAATGGCTTCCAACCATCTCCCAGTTGCCTCCATCTGAGAAGGATCTAAGAGAGCCACACACACAGAAAGAGAGAAAGACAGTGAGAGAGAGAGAAACAGAGACAGACACAGAGAGAGAGACAGAGAGACACACACAGAGAGAGGAACAGAGAGAGAGAGACACACACACACACACACACACAGACACAGAGAGAGAGACACAGAGAGAGAGACACGCACACACACCGGGGAAGAGAGAGAGAGATTGATTCTTCCTACAGCTTTTTGTTTTCAGCCATGGAAGAAAAAGAGATGCTGGCAGAGGGGTCCTTGGGAGCCCAGCAGGGGTGCAAGAAGACGCCTTGGATAGGTAATCAGACCTCACAGCCAGAAGCAGAACAATTCTTAGGCAGAAAACAGAGAAGTGGGGGCGGGGGTCCTTGAGCCAGGTTTGAAAGTCAAGGGGCTGGAAGAGACTTGTCATAAAGCCCACACACCCCACGGAGGGCAACTCCTAGGCCCGGGTGCCCACGGAGCACTTTCACCCGTGGGCCGTCCGCGGGGCTGGGCCCTGCTGCCCGCCGGCCTCCGTCTGAGCAGAGGCTCGCTCTGCCAAGGCCGTCTTCCTTGGGGGCCGCTGCGAATCAGCTGCCTGGCCCCCACTCCGCTCCTTGTGAACAGCAAGCGGCAACCACAGAGCACGTGTCGGAACAAATAACAGCACAGTTTTCTCCACAGCGCTGTCTGGACGCAGAGGGAGCCTGAGCCTACCAGGCCGCGAAGGACAGCCAGTCATTTGTGAAGGGACTACGAGGACAGACAGACAATTGTAGAGATTTAATATTTGCGATTTACTTTCAGGTGAATTAGAAATATAAAAAACCTGTAGCTTTTTAATAAAGTCATTAAACCAATGATCCTTTTAAAATAAAACCTATCACTTGAATTAACCGAATCTTTAAAAAATCTTTAAAAAATAAAAAAAAAGGTAAATAATAGTAGAGAGGATACAAGATACGGACAAAATTGGGGAGGTGTTTTGTTAGTTTAGGAAGCATAGTGGTGAAGAGTCGTGGGCTTTGGAGCCTGACAGGCTTCATATGTGTTACTCGTTAGCTGTGTGACTTAGGGCAGATTGCCTAACTTCTCTGTGTCAGTTGCCACATTTGCAAACACTAAAGACAATCAGATATTGATTTCCTGCCCTGTTTTGTGTGGGGGTCTCAGGAGGTGTCTTGGATTTGCTCACAAGCCCTCCTGTCCCGGGGTTGCCCTTTCAGGGTTGATGGAGGATGGGGAACAAGAGGCAGTGACGGGCGGTGCCCTCTGTCTGCAGAGGTGCCTGGAGGTGACACCCTGCTGCTACGCCTTCCTGTGCCACACAGGCCCCGCCCCTCGGACACAGCTGGGAGTCAGCACTGCGGCTGCGCCACGTCCTGTTCCAGCATCTAGATGCCACCCTCTGGGGACATGTCTTCCCTTCCCGGGGCTCCGCCCGGGCGCGTGACTGGGCCGCCTCTCCCTTCTTGTCCGTGAGAGTGGCCAAGTCACCTCCATGATTAAGGAGGTCATAAAGAATGAGGCAGGCGGACTGGCCTTAGGAGGCTGTGGCTTCGTCCCGTCTTAGCCTCTGGGACTTTTGTGACTTTGGCATTAAATACAGCCGGTCAGTCAACACCACGGCGGCTGTGTCGCTGCCTCAGGCTCACTTCCCAGCAGGGCCCAGAGCTGACCCCCACCGGCAGGAGACTGCGGGTGCTCTCCTGGGCGCCCTCAGCACCGGACACAGAGCTTCCAAATCTTTGTGAATTTGCTCTTATTTTGCTTTGTGTTTATTTGTACTAGAGCCGTCGGTCTTTCCCCAAGTGTTCGTCACTTTCACGTTCCTCTCTTGGGTGAATTATTTGTGTCTGTCTAGTAGTTTTTCCTCCAACACTTTACTATGAAAAAGTTTGCACGTTTACACGCCATCTGGGTTCTGCAGTTATTTTATTACATTTGCTTTATCACACAGCTGTCTGTGTGCAGTCATTTTTAAATTCTCACCTGAAAACATTTTCGCTGATTTTTAGAGAGAGGGGAAGGGAGAGAGAGTGATAGAGAGAGAGGAGCATCGATTGGTTGTGCCCCATACACACCCCAATCGGGGCTGAATCCACAACCTAGGTTATGGTCCTGGTTACCTGAGGCCACTTTGACCCTTTGGGACCCGTGAAGCTTCATTAGGTCGGGTGCAGAGCACGTCTCCCCGGCTGGCTCGTCCCTGATCTCGTGCGTGTCTCTCTGGTCTCCTAACCGAGTGCCCTGCATGGGGTAGAACTGAGGGCTCTGTGTTGATTTTGGTTCCATGACCCCATCTGGCGCAAAGCGCTCTCTCTGGCATCGAATTGATGGAAGAAATAATTACTTTTGCTTTACATCATTACATCCTGAAAATATTTCCAAAGTGCAGGGACCGGCTGGCTGCACATGACCACAGAAGGCTCTTAGTGACGTGGCAGTGCTGCCTAATGCTTGCTGAGGTCGCTCCTGTGGACCCGGGTCCTCGTTCAGGGTCTTAGGCCCTCAACAAAGAACAGGCAGCGATGTGCTCTGAAGACCTGGAGCTGGTCTGGGAGGGCTGTGGTGCCCTGAGCAGCGCTGGGGGACAGGGTCCTCTGTGCTGAACCGGGCCTGGCTGCCCGATGGGGCCGGAACCTGTGCACTCGACATCCAGGTGCTGTGAGTGAGGGAACCTGCTGCCAAGCCCCAGGCATTGCATCTGTCGAAGAAAAGAATTCCTCCTGACCACACACCCTTCCGCGTCCTACAGGAAAGTCAGCTCTGTTAGGATTTTATGTAATCTTACCATTGTATGTGCCGTCTGTCTTTGGCTGATTGTCCTTAGGGGGTGCGTGACTGTAGTTATTCCTGAGAGAGGGGACTTGTCTTGGGGGTGGGTGTTGAAAGGATACCTTAGTGAATGTTTGCTGTTACTTTACAATGAATGCTTTAGGTGTCTAAATGATCATGAACCACAGTTTCCTTGAAAAACAAGTGAACAGCTGTTGAGCCTAGTGGGTCTTTCATTGGGTGCAGCCTGCAAAAGTGAAGACGTTGCTCTTGGGAAGCGAAGCACTAGTGAACCCCATGGAGCCTCTCTTGTCTTTCCCCTTCAGGGCCACCCTAAGTTTAATTTGCTTCAAGGGCCCTCAAGTCATCTTTAGGAGGATCAGGAACAATCTTGTAATTGTCTTGATTTTAGCAAAAAGTCAAGTGCAATGCAGCAGGCGGAGGGCCCTTGACTTTCCCAGAGTGCTGTTCCCTGGGCCCTTGGCTCGCGCAGCGAGCTCTCAGAAGAATGGGTGCGGAGCTGTGTCCTGCCACGCATCTGTTGGCCACCTTGTGCCATGGGGTAGGGGTCGACGTGCTCCTTGCAGCCTTGTGAGCTGGTGGAGACCGAGGCGGGCTCAGGCCTGGGTCAGCGGGAGAGGACTTTGCTAATTCTCATCATGCCTGTGGGACATCACCTGCGTTCCTCCCTCCCCCTGAAATGCTCTGCTTAGTTAGCCAGCCTCCAAGTCTCTGTTCCGCTCGTTCACGATTTGAAAAACATTTTAGCAGAGAATCTTGTCTGTCTTGGTCACTGAACTATTTTAAACACGTTGTAGTGCCTGCCACACAGCCAGGGCTCAGAAAACATTTGTTAAACGAATGAATGAGATATTTATCAGATTCCTGCAGTGCATCTGGGCTGTGCAATGAGGACACAGTGGTGACCGTTCCCTGCCTGGGGGTCTCAGTATCACGCGAGAGGGGGGCAGGGCAACCTGCCTCAGCAGGTGGCTCTTAGGATGGAAACTGAAGGATGAGTGGCGTTGGCCACTAGACAAGCTGGGAAGGGATTTCCTGATGGGAGACGAAGCAAGTGCAAGGGCCCAGAGGTAAGTGTAAGAAATAACAGAGGAGGGGACAGGAGGTGAGAGACGATGGTGGGGACATGGGCGGGGCTCCATCCTGCAGACCTTGTAGGTCTTGAATTTTGAGTTTTTATGACCTGCAATAAAAGGCCCAGCACACGCCTGCCCTATCGTAGACCGAGAATGAGACTTACTGTTGCAGTCAATTTTACCGCCTTAGAAACACCCCACTCTCACCGAATTTATTTCAACCCACAGTGACGTCTCCAGTTGTCAATGTCATTGCAGTCACAACCATAGGTTATTTGTCCGATCAGCAACTCCCTCTGATTTTGGTGGGCCTGCCAACCAGGTAGCTCACTTTGCATTTTGGGGGGGTGGGTATAGCATTCATACTTTCCAATCAGAGTGTCCCAGAGTCCTTTTCGGGGTGGGTACAATATTTAGACTGACCAATCAGAGTGTCCCAGAGTGTGGCTCAGTGATTCCTGCGGGAGAAAGGGCACGTGACCCAGAGAGAGCACATCAGAATTCATTTGGGGGAGGGACACAGAGGTGAAGGACAGAAGGGCTCTGTCTTCTCTAGTTTCACAATATCTCGGGAGAGCGGAGCCCAGCCAGGCCCTGCCAGGCTTCTCGGAGCTGCTCCTTCTGTTCCTGGCTCTGCTTCTTCTGTGAGGGCGGGTGCTGGGGGAGCTCCTGTCGGTGGCGGCCTGGCTTGGTGACACTGTTGCGTGTTCGGGGTCAGCCATGCCTGAAGCATGCAGTGTGCGGTGGCCCCCGGTGCCTAGGAATGCAGCTCATTCTCTCAGGTGTTCTGTGGACGTTGGTCCCATCTCTCTGGAGAGGTGGTGGGTGCCTAACAGACAAACCCTAAGCCCGAGTCTGCTTTTCTGTCAATCCCAGTGCCCGGGCCACGGGTAAGCGTTCAGCAGGCGCTCGGTAGGCGCCCACCTGGTGATTGATGTAGAACCTTGGTTACCGAGCTTGGTAACAACGCGATGGATCATTTCACACCTGGATTAATCAGCGGGATGCGGGCGATCAAAATACAGGCTCATGTGTCAACATCAGGGAGGCTCTGCGAGCCGAAAAATTGTTCTTTGGATGGAATGATTTATTCGAAACGCCATCTTCCCCACTTGCCAGGTAATAATGTGCGAGTGGAGAAGCAGGATGCGATGGAGTTTCTGAGGAAGACAGAGCGTGGGACCCGTTCGGCATCGTGCCGCGGGCAGGGCATTTCACATTCGCGGTCCTTCCCGCCCAGAGACCCGTTTGTCTCTCTGGGCCTCACACAGTGGGGAGAAGGGGGTGTGGGCAAGAGAAGCCGATCACACGGTTGCAGTTCAGTGACGGGCTGGGCGCCTCCCGAGATGGGCCGAGGGACTCTCCCCTGTCCCCTCGCTTTGGCCTGGTGGCGGCTGTCCCCACCGCTGGCTGTTGGCTCCCAGCCTTTTCTTTATTCGAAAATCCTGGGGAACAGGGTTGATGCATTTGCTTATTAGCTTCCTTGATTACCGACGCTGACTTGGTTCTGTTTGTTTTGCATTGTGCCTGGAATCAAATGGGTAGAGTCAATCCGGGCAGGTGGGTTTCTGTTTCCTGAAAGGGCACCGAATGCCCTGCGTGGGAAGCGCGGGGCTGTGGGTTTGAGTCTCACCACCCTCCCGGCCTCTGCTTGTGGGTGGAAACCGGGCTGTTTCCAGTGGCCCCGAAGGGCTTGAAGCAGAAAGCCGCCGTGGGCTGTGGGCGAACCTGCCAGGCTCCGGGGGCCGGATGCTGTGCTGGCGGTGGCCAGACAGCGGTGGGACGCTGTGGGGTCTGTGAGCCCTCCGCAGCTCCTTCACGGCGTCCCCACAAGGGCAGGCGCTCCATGCCCCCCTGCGCGCTCCTTCCATCCCGGCTCCTCCAGAGGACAGGCAGGGGCAGCTGAACCGATTGTCCACCTCTGTCCTCCGCGCTCGCCGTGGGCCGAGCGAGGCTCCCGCTTGCTTGCTTTGCATTGTTTTCCCGATGTTCTCGCTCCACGCCCAGCCGGTCTCCCATTGCCGCGGGCACTCACCTGCCCTTTGACGTGCGTTCCGGGGCATGTGCGCATCCCTGTGACACAGGTAGAGTCCTGCTGGCTTGAGTCTTTAATTCACACCCCTGAGCTCTGCCCCAGGGCCCCGCTGCTGAGCGTGGTCCTTGGACCGGGGGCGCTTTATGGGGAACCCGGCCCGGCTGCGCGGCCAGGCTGGAGGCCTCCGGCCCGAGCCCATCCTGGTCTCGCTTTCCCTCCTCAACTCCAGAAGCCGCGTTGCTCTGCCGGCCGCCTGTTCCTGATGGTTTCCTTTCCGCGGTGCTCATCCACAGGACCTTCCTCTCCATTCCCGTGACCGCGCCTCCTCTGGTAGCCGGGCTGACGTTACGCAGCCCTGCCTGTGGCTACAGATGATTATTAATTCCAAATGGAAACGACCCGATTCCTCCTCCCAGGAGCTCGCGTGGGAGTCTGAGACACGCTACTCTGTGCGGCTGGTCTCTCGCCAGAGGACCGGGCAGAAGCTGGAGCAGCGGCGAGGGAGGAGCCACAGGGGGCAGGCGCGCAGGAGGCTCCCATGCCCTCCGGGGCCGCCGCCTCTGGGCTACGTCACACGTGCATTTGCCCTTAAAATGCCCTCTTCCTTTTGTATTTAACATTTTGGCCATTTTTATTGTGATAAAATAGGCATAGATAAAACTTCGCGTGCCAGCCGTTTTAAGCGTGCCATTCAGTAACACGAAGTCCGCGCGCGCTGTGTGTGATCACCACCACCCATCAGAGCTCTCTCATCACCCCGCATGGCAAGTTTTGTGCCTCTACCCCCTCTGGAGACCAGCATGAGCTGGTTTTTATTCCATGTAAATCACAGACGATAAATAAAACACTAGGAATCAGTAGTCCCTGGTCTGTCACCAACTCCTGATGTGACCCGAGACAAGTCGGGGTAGAATTCCTAATCTGTGACAGGACATGTGACCGGGTCCGAGCTCACCCGCTCGTGGATGGACTTCAGGTAGAATAGGAGCCCTCTGAAGTCGAATGCAGCGTTTGGGTAACAACTACACGTTTTGGGGGAGAGGACCACAGCTTTTATCAGCCTTTCAAAGGGTTTCAAGAGCACAGAAAGGTCACTAGTTGACAGGTTGGATGACTTCTTTCTTATGAAGTGAAACGAGCCGGGGGACACAGGGCTACTGAAAACACAGCCCCTGCTGCCTTCAGGGAGTCCCGTTTTCGGAGGAGAAGGCTATGGGTGTGAGGAGGGAGCTGGGAAGTGAAGGCAGCGAGGTCAGCCTGGAGGAGGAGGCGACCTTTGGGTTCAGTCAAAAGATCAATTCTATTTTTAGGAAGGTGCCAGGAAATTGGGATGGAGGGGATGAGTCCTGTCCAGGGGACTTTCTCCAGGGCACAGGGTGGGGCCCACCTTCACCTCACCTTCCTCTGACCCCCCGGGACCACCCTGAAGCCCTGTGAATTCAATGAGGAAATGCACACACAACACTAGTGTTTTGCACAAACAACGTGCTTGGGGAGAGAGAGCTGCTGTCATTTCAGGCAACGCAGAGGTTGAGAAAGTGAAGTTTTCCCACGTTGGAGACTCTTTATAATCAGGTGCCACAAGTTTGTGGACAACTAGGGGACTGTCCACAGCCAGCTGACATGTTTTATTTGGCCCAAAGTATTTGAACAAAAAATTGTACATTTGTTGTCAACAATGAAAAACTAGGGGGTTTTGCAGAGAAGTCCTGATTTTTAACTTTTTCATTTTTAGGGGAAAAATCAGCTGGTGAGACAATGCTGGGCTAGAGCTGAGCACTTAGGACAAGATCTGTCCGACAGCCATGGTCCCGGCACTTCTCATGCCCCTCCCCCCCCCCCCCCCCCCAGCTAGCCTCCCAGCCTCCCTGTGGTGTTCCTTGGCTGGGCCCTGTGGGCTATGACTTCTGTCTTAAAAAAAAAAAAGTTATTGATTTCAGAGAGAGGAAGGGAGAGGGAAAGAATCATTAATCGGCTGCCTCCTGCACACCACCTACTGGGGACTGAGCCTGAAAACCCGGCATGTGCCCTGACCAGGAATCCAACCATGACCTCAACCACTGAGCAACACTGGCTGGGCTATGACTTCTGTCTTAAAGTCCTGCATCCAGTTTGGATCCTGGAGGTGAAGATGTTGGAATGAGCCTTGAGTAAACAAAGGCTAAAAGGATATGGACTTTTAAATTAAATTAAATTAAATATTTTAAAAGGAACTTCCCTTATTATTTTCTTAGATATAAGAAAATGCGATCACCAGGCCTCGGCTGCTTGTCTCGTTTCCAACCAGAGCAACCCATGCAAGAGCTCGGGCCACAGACCCAGGGCCCCAGGGCGGTCGAAGTTGCAGGAGGGGCTGGGCCCGTGACCGTGACCGGCAGAGGCGGAGTCAGCAGCTGGCCAGCTCCTCGGCTCCGCCAGGCGGCAGGGGCTGAGAAGCAGCTGGGGTGGCCCCTCTGCAGACACCCTAGGTGCCTGAGCACTGGGCGAATTGTCCCGCCTGGTATTTGTCCCTTTTCCTGCCTCACCCTGCCGTCCCCATTTTTGCATCTAGGAATCGCGCCTCCAATAAAGCTTTCGCATGTAGGTTTCCCTGCAGGCTCTGGTCTCCAGGGAACCTAGAATTAAGGGTATGTGCTCATCTTAGGCAACTTGTAAAATCTGAAAAACTAAAGAAGGAGGTAAAATAACTCACCCATAATCCTCCCCCTCAATGACAGCCGTGCGAACGTGGTGGAGTGTTCGAGGCTCCCCCCTCTCTGCCTCTCTCTCCTCATCCGAGCAGGTGAGATTGAGAGTCAAGGCTGGGAAGAGGCGCCTCGAACAGGAGGCTGAGAGGGAACCTAATCCTCGTCTTGCTGCAAAGGAGGAACTTTTATAATGGAGACGCTATAAAACAACAATCAATTAAGTAGCAAAGTCAGGAAGAGAGGTTAGAGGCATGAACGAATTCCCAGCCCTGGCCGCAGGGCTCGGATGGTTGGGCTCCGTCCCTTGCACCAGACGTAGCTGGTTCCGTTCCTGGTCAGGGCACATGCCCGGGCTGTGGGCACGATCCCCAGCAGGGGCAGCAGGTTGACGTTTCACTCTCCAGTCGATGTTTCTCTCCCCTCCCTTCCTCTTTCTCTAAAAATCAATTTAAAAATCTAAAAAAAACAAACAAAAAAACCCATATATATATGTGTACATATATATATATTGCCAAGGGTTCTGCCCTGGGGGAGGTCCCGGGGGGAGGCCATGGGACAGAACCACCCAGACCACAGCCGGAAGGTGCTTGGGCAGCCTCTTTTCTGGCAGAAGAGAAACTAGCAAAAGAAAAAGACAAACACTTCATGGAAAAGAAGAGGGAGAAATAAATGAGAATAGGAGAAATAATGCAAATTGGGAGTTTTTTGTTGTTTTATTGTGTTTACAGAAAACTCATATAAGATTAATGGTACTCTGAATTTTCATAAACGGTTGTTTGGCAACTGGGAAAGGAATTGTAAATAAATATGTATAATATGTAAATATATTTGTAACGAGGCACCTGTGAGTGTGAAATGATGCCGCAGGTCTGAGAACATCAAGCTCTCTTCCAGGCATAAGTCTTCACGGCCACAAAGCCCAACACCCGGTGAAACAGCCCCACCCTGGAATTGCTTGCTGACTATTTCTGGAGGTGACTCAGGGTGGATGGCAATAAAAGTTTGGGAGAATGCATTTTTGATTGACCCCAAAACGGTTTTGCTGCAAAATTCCAATGTGGCGAGCATTACACTGAGTTAATTCTCCTCAGGAGAGCTCTGTGGACCTTCATATCCCATTTACATCCATCACAAGATAATTTATCTTTATTACAGGGAGTACTGAAGGAAGTAATTGTCATGTGCTGCTTATTACAGTGCTTCCAAATGCATTAAAAACTCCAAAGACAGAGAGGTTTTAAAACCAGCCACAGGGCACATGCAATGGTGTTGGTTTCGATAATCAATAGTAAATGATCCATGAGCTAGATACGCTTTCTCAGAGTGATCATAATGGCTTTTATTCCTCTCCTTTCCAGCTCATTAACAATCAGCTTTTCAAAACACGCCTGAACCCGGGAGGCCCTGTCCTAGGAAGGGGCTGCCTCGGCTCTGAGGGTGGCCACTGGCCCCATGCGGAACCCTCTTGCTGTCTCAGGGGTGACATAGTGGTGGCCCCTGTCCCAGATCCAGTCCTCAGGTATAATCACACTCTTTGCCCAAAGTGTAAAAACAAAATTGAATTAATTGCCAATATTTAAAAACCAGAAAATTTCATATGACAAAAACGGAGTTCTGGTTTTCTCTTTAAAAATGAGAAACGCTGGCCATATTAGGTCTGATTCTTGTGTCGGGGTCTGTTGGGCGGCGGGTGACTGGGAAGAGGGAGCTCAGCTCTCTTGTGAAAGCTGCCAGGGCTGCCAGGGCTGCCAGGGACCTGGGGACGGCCCTTTGAGCTCTGCCTCTGTGGCCTTGGCCATGCTGCGAGACCCTCTCGTTGGCTCCTCAGGGGTAGGTGGCAGACAGGCAGGGTGGGCCGGGTGTGCTTGGTGCCTCTGAGACCCGGGCACGGCATCTCCACTCTCCGAGCCTCTGTCCCCACAGAGAGACTTAACTGGCAGGTCCGCGTGCTCTGTCTGGCTCCGGGTCAGGTCTGGAGTCAAGGGCAGTGGCGAAAATGCAGAAGCAAATGCAGAAGCGAAGCGAGACAGCAGGAAGAGGCAGGGTGAGGGGGGGCAACGGGGAGGCAGAGGAGGAAAATGAGACGGGAGCGACAGTGGAATTCAGAGGAGAGAGGAAGAGAGAATGACCAGGAGAGAGAGAGAGGCTATAAATGAATGACAGAAAGGATTCTGTGCTGGCTGCTGGTCACCATGGTGACGGGATGCCGTCGGGGGGGGGGGGGGCTGCCCTTCCTGGAGTGAAGCTGCAGCAGCTGGGGCAGGGCTTGGCTTAGTGGCCTTCTCTCCGATGGGCCCACTGGTGCTGGTTGCAGGGGTGGGATTGGCTCTGGGAAGACTGTCCCTGGCCACCCTGGTGGACATGACTAATGACCAGCCCAAGCTGAGCAAGAGTTGCCTTTCCTGTCTGCCCAGAGCTCCTGGGAATGCCCCTTTCACATTTCAGTTTGGGAGGCCCCAAAGCACCCCTTCCCTGCATTTGACCAAAGTATTTGTCATTAGTTAAAAATGCATTTTGTAGGACGGGAGAATTTAATCTAAAACCTTGGGGGTTAATTTCCTCTCCAGACGTCTGTGTGGCTGCTTCTTCAAGTAGCTCTCGTTGGTCTCCGGCGTTTCCCTTTAGGTGCTTTTGGCCAAGGTTGAGGGGAGGTATAGTCCCTATTTGGGGACCAGCAAACAAATCTGAGAACGTTGGCTGCCAAGAACATGTTGAGTTTGCAGCGGACGAGGGAGGGAGGACCTCACACTGTCACAGGGGCACAGAGTGGTCTGGGGACAGCAACTCAGTCTTGTCACAGCCCCTCCCGGGGCTTCCTGGCTCCAGTATTTCTCTCCTTTTAGTTCCTCTTGCACAGACCAGCCAGATGGATTTTTTTAAGTGCAGCTTCCGTCCTGTCCCTTCAGGAGTGAAATTCAATGCTCTGAAGTCATGGTCTTTTTTTTTCAAATCCTTACCTGAGGATATTTTTTCCATTGCTTTTCAGAGAGAGCAGAAGGGAGAGAGAGACAGAGACACAGAGAGAGAGAGAGAGAGAGAGAGAGATCGATGTGAGAGAGACACGCTGATTGGTTGCCGCCTGCACCCACCCGACTGGGGCTGGGGATCGAGCCTACAACCGAGGTACTTGCCCTCGGCTGGACTCGAACCCAGGGCCCTTCAGTCTGCTGGCTGACACTGCAACCACCGAGCCAAACTGGCCAGGGCCCAGTCCTCTTCTTTGTGGCGCTCTGGCCCCGCCTCTGCTTCCTGGGGAGAAACAGGCCCAGACCTTCACCCAAGGCTGTGACGGAGCCTCGTCTGTCCAGGAGTGGAGGACCTCCGCCTCCAGGCAGCCCCTCCTGGGCCTGCCCCAGGCCCTCGCCGGGAATTCAGTTCTTCCCTTTGGGGATGGTGCCCTCCGGTCAAGATCACCAGGGACACACTGGCAGTTAGGAAGCTGGGTTCCTTACTCGATTCACTGAGGGCAACGCCAGCCCTAGGGAACGGTGGGGTCACATATTAGGAAAAAACGCCGGTATTACAGGTTGACTGTTGGGTGGTTTGGGAGGCTCTGCGGAAGGGGGCGCCCTGCACTGGGGCTGTGAGGATCGGGGCGATTCCCTGGCTGGCGTCTCAGTGCAGCTTATCTGCGGGAGGGGCGCGCCAGGGCTAGGGCAGGCCGCGATCGGCAGACGAGAGACAGCCCCCCGTCTCTGCCGAGAGGGGCTTGTGAGGTGTTCCTGGGCTGCAAGGAGACCTCGTTTCCATCTAATTTTACCATCTTGGAGAGACCTAAGGCTGGTTCTGTGACACTGGTTACATCCAGCCGAGAATAAATGGTCCATCTGTGACTGTCAGAGCAGGTTCCAGATGCCAGGGTCTGCCTTGTTCCCATTTCCCCGAGCTCTGGGCCAAAGCTTTCCTTTGGCACCTCCCCTCACGTTTTATGCAACGGTCCTTTCGCCCAGGCCTTTCTTCATTCAATTCCTTGAGCTCCCTGAGGCCAGCCTGATCCACGTCTGTCCCCGCAGTGCCATGCCTGAGGCTCCTCTGCACCAGCAGGTACAATTGAGCATCGGGTGGACAGGTGGGTGGGAACACGTTCCTCAGTCCCCGCAGGACTGCGAGCCTCACCCAGCCCTGGAACTGCAAGTGGCAACCGGGAGGCATGACCCAGCCATCCATTCTGGCTCCTTGCCGTCTTACCATGAATGTGGCTGATGGCATGTCTTCACCTGTCCCTCCCATCCACTTTCTGGGTGTCACTCTGCTGAGGTCCCAGAAACTGGCCTGAAAGGATTTCACCAGTGGGCTCTCCTGCCCCGGGCTTTGGGTTGGTTTGGCCAAGAGGAAGCACCAGGAGACTGGAGGGACCAACGGGAAGGAGCCGGGAATTTATGGCCACGGCGCCCTTCCTGCCTGGCCAGAGCTGGCAGCGGGTCTGTCGGGGGGCGGCCCCCACCGTGCCTCTCTCCCTGCTCAGCGAGCACTCTGCCTCGCCCTGCCTCAGCCCTGCACACACCCCTGCAGAAAACCGCTCGGTTTAACTCTCCCGGGGACGCCGCTCGGGAGCCACTGCTTCCTGCTCTCTGGTCCGCATCCCCGCGGATCGAAACCATGAGGACTTCTCGTGGCCTCAGACCAGGAGCCACCGGCCGGCCACCCAGCCAGAAAGCAGCGAGGCTGAGATTGGAGCCCCGGCCTCCAACTCCCGGTTCCGTGGACTCTTCCGTGACCCTCTGAGGCAGTGGGGCTCGTTTATCCAGCAGGCGGCTCAAGGGGCTTCTGTACTTTAGACTGGTGTTCATGAAACGGCTTTAGGGGGCCATGACCTGGCATTAAAAGAAAATAGAATAGAAACAGAGTATCCCGCACAGCAAAGGCGAGTACTGTTTTATTAGACTCCATCTTCAGTCGTGTACACATATGTGTGCATATGTGTGTGCACGTATGCGTGCGTGTATGCCTCTGTGTGATGTGTGTGTGTGTGTGGTATCTGCACAGAGTTGCAATGGAAAATGAATTTCCCACTGTGGGCCACAGTCGAATAGATGGAAAGCCGCTGTGTCAGAGGAGTGCCGAGCCCTCTCCAGACCAGGTGAGGGCTGAGCTCCTGCCTCCGCAGAGGTGGACCCCACTTGTAGACTCCACCCTCCCTGTGACCCTCAAATGAGGAATGTGTCCTGCAGGGGTCCCGAATGCCTGGACCAGAGAACCCCCTTAATCCGGGGAGCACACCCTGGCCCTGCTGTTCCGAGGGCTGCCCGTTTACCCGGGGGCAGCGAGTTTCAACCTTTCTCATCTCATGGCACAGAAACTACTAAAATTCAGCAGCACATCAAAGAATATATTTTTAGCCAATCTGACAAAAAAAGGGTATAATTTTGATTCATTTTTCCCAGACGGCTATTGTTGTGTTGACTGTTGTCATTTTTTAATTTGACAATCTAAGGGAAAGGGGTCAGTGCCCCTGACAGTCAGGAGTTGCACATGTTAAAAATTCTTCTGGCCCCCGGTTGAAAATCGCTGCCTTGAGGAATGTCTGCCAATGTCATCCTGGCTCAGGGGCAGCTCCACAGCTCCATCCCTGTCTCCGTGCAGCATCGCCAAGGCCCCTCCCAGCACCTCCGTGCTCCCACGTGCCTTGTCCAACATCTGCTGTCAGACTGACAGTGCTGGGCCCGAGCTCTGATCCCATGCGCTGGTCTTATTCTGTGCATGGTGAGCAGTGATGGCTGCGGGAACTTTGGTTCGATGCAGGTCTGACCCCATGAGTGGGTGGGTGGGGTACAGGCCTGCAAGTTGCAGGTGGTGGTGGCTGTCTGAGTCCGTCTGGAGTCTGGGGTCCACGTGGTGACCATGTTGGGTTGTGTCCCCTTCCCTGAAAGGCTGGCCACCAGCTCTAGCTGAGCCCCTCTCAGAATAGACGGGTGAGTTCCTGGACAGCAAGTTGTATAAAAGGCTGCGGGAGCTCCCCTTAATGTCCTCTAAGAGAATGTCACCCTTGGCATGAAATGACTCAAGGACTTTATGAAGATCTTGGTCTGCATGGGATGAAACAGGACTGTGAACTTGACTGAGAGAGCGGCAGCCTTCTTCCAGTTAACCTGGTGAAGCTTTGCCGTCACGGTGGGTGTGGAGGGAGGGGCACTGGCAGGAGGCTGCAAGTTAAAGCAAAGGACTTCCCCAGGCGGAGATGAGGGTGTTCAGTCCCCCAGCTGCCTGGAGGGGGGCTTAGCAAGTGTGGCCGGAGCAGGTTTAGTTCCTAGCGGGTGAGCGCTTTTCTCCCGAATGCCTGATGTTCCCCGCACGAACGCAGGTGATCAGTACACTTTTGTTTTAGCCCCGGTGACGTGGCAACAGAGAGCTGGCTGCGTGGCTCTGTGCTCCCCTCTTCTCAGGCTTCCCGTGGCTCTCAAGGATCTGGTGTTTGTCCTCACACAGGGGGCAGGTGCCAGGTGCCACGTGCCAGGTGCCAGGACCTCCCTGTGCCCATACTCCAGGCTCACCTCAATGTTCCTCACCCCTCACTCCCCAGGCTCCCGCCTAGGGCCTTTCCTATAGCTCCCTGTTGATATTCTTTCTCAGACAGGGACACGTGGTTCTCAGCCCTGGCCAAGCGTTAGAATCACCTAGGGATCAGGGTTCAAAAAATTCCAAATGTCCGATGAAATCAGACTCGGGGGGAATGGGACCCAGACACACTTATAAAAAACTCCTGGTGATTCCAAAGTTCAGACAAGGCTGAGAAACACCCTCTGGACAGGTGGTCCCAAACTCATCAAGAGACTCTTGGGTCTGTCCACGTGGACTGCAGAGGGGACAAGACCCAATAAAAGTTCCCCTCAACTCCACGCTTCGGGCTTGCTCCCTGGGGCCCCTCCCCAGCCTGCCGCCCCTCCTCTGCCCCGATTCTGGAAGAGTCCCTATGTCGTGTGCTCTGTGTTTTTCCACCAGAGAAGAGAAAGAGCCCCTGGTCAGACGCCTCAGGCAGCTGAGGCCTCCTGGTAGGAAAGAGGTAAATGTCTTGTTTAATGCTGCCGAGGAAGCAGGAGCAGATGTAGACACCGAGGCCTTGGGATTGTCCAGTGGGACGGGTGGTGCAGGGGGCCGTGTGGCACAGCCACGCACCTGGCAGTGCCCTGGTGGGAGGGACCTGCGCCTCCAGGTTCACTGCAAGCTCACACAGGCATCCACACCGGCTCATGAAGGCCACTCCTCATTAAATGACCAGTAAAACTGCAATCTTCTGCCGAGCACAGTTAAGGAATGACCTTTCTTCTTTCTAAATGCTATAAAAATGAAGTTTTCCTAGGCTGTGGGCTGCCCTCCTGGGACAGCTTTTTTTTTCTTCTTTTTTTTCTTTTTTCTTTTAATGTACTGGATATTGATTTCCAAGTTCTCTAATTGCCTAAATTAATAATGTTTTTTTTTCCTTTGGCTCCTGTAAGGGACAAATGAGTTTGGAGCTGTCTCTATAGAACTGAATCTCCAGCTGTCTCAGTCTGATCATTTTTTGCATTCATTACGAATTTGCAATGGTCTTCAAGGTCACCTCTCCCTCCAGCTCCCCACCCTCAACCCTGCCCCTTCCTTCCCGCCTCCAGCTCAGGAACTAGGAAGAAAGTCCCCAGGCTCTTCTGTCCTCAGATGAGCCCCAATCCCCCAGAGACCAGCACTGTTCATCATGCAGGACTTTGGGTTTTATCACAGACAGAAATGATTCTCCTTAGGGAAGTCCAGGCAGGAAAACAGAACTTTACTGTTAAATGAACTACTCAGTGTCACCCTCCTCTTAAAGATACACTTTTCAAAATCATCTGGCTCTTTTAAAAATGTGCATGTCATATCCCTGCCAAGCAATTCTGCTTCTGGCATTTTATCTGAAGAAATCCAAAACACTAATTCAAAAAGATATAAGCACCCCTATGTTCACTGCAGCATTATTTACAATAGCCAAGCTATGGAAGCAGCCCAAGTGCCCATCAGTAGACGAGTGGTACATTAATAAAAAAGCTGTGGGACATTAATGCAGTGGAATACTACTGAGTCATAAAAAAGAAGAAAATCCTACTCTTTGGGATGGAATGGAAGGACCTGGGGAGTTTTATGCTGAGTGAAATAAGCCACTCAGAGAAAGACAAGTACCATATGATTTCACTTATATATGGAATCTAGTGAACAGAATAAACTAATAAACAAAACAGAAACAGACTCCTAGATACAGAGAACAGACTGATGGTTGACAGAGGGGCGGGAGGTTGGGGGGTTGGTTGAAAAGGTGAAGGGATTGAGAAGTTCAGATTGGTAGTTTCAAAATAGCCACGGGGATGTAAAGCACAGCACAGGGAATGTAGTCGATAATAATGTAATAACTATGTAGAGCGCCAGGTGGGTACTAGGCTTATTAGGGGGATCACTTTATAAATTACGTAAATGTCTAATCACTATGCTGTACACCTGAAACTAATATAAAATAATATTGAATGTCAACAGTAATTAAAAATTAAAAAAGTAAAAAATAAATGTGCATGTCATGACCAGCAGGACCTTCACTAAAACCCACCGAACCCCATCTCCAGTGTCCCGGGAAGAGGAGCAGTGAAGGGGCCCGCAGCTTTCTTGGACATGCGAGGCGCTCCGGTGAAGGAGCACGACTGCAGGTACTGACTTTGAAATGTATCACCGTTTGGTTAATTCGGAGACGAAATCTTTGCTAAATGGGCAGTGAGGCTGATGAAAGAAATGGGCTTGTAACACTTAATGAGCAATTTCATCTTTTTAATACAGAAATCACTGGCGCTGTGGACAGCCTTTCTATTCTTTTAAGAACCCATAACCAAGAAATCTTTCAAATGATCATTCTACAGTGAAGGCCCCGAGGCTTTGAAAAAATATTTATTTTGAAATTATGATAAGCACAAAATGACTCACCAATGCAGAAAAGGAAAAAAGGGGGAAAAAGCAATTAAAGCTAGGCTGTAAGCTCGGGCAAATTTTCCCTGCTGAAAGTAATGGTACAATTTTTTCTTCCCTTTTTAAAGTAATTGCGCCCAAAGAGATTTAATGATCTTATTTCTTATGGATATGGAGCTTAAATATGTTTCTGATCTTTAATTTGACATGAAACTCACAAAATTGTAGGAAATGACATCATGTGATTGGGAGGAGTAGAGTTTCATTAAACACGTAACACACCAGATGAAGGGCCGTTTAAAATCCTCTAAAACCCTGCACTGGTTTCTGAATATAAGTTTGGGGCTGCGGGACGGGTGCTTGGAGCGGGCCACACGTGGCAGAGATGTTTCCTGTGGACTGGGCACTTCCCCGGACTCCTCGCAGTCGGGGGGTGTGGGGGGTGTGGACCGTGGTTCCCACCAGTGGGCCACAAGCAGAAATACCAGAGGGTTTCCGAGCGGATCGGTGCCCCCGCGGCACCCTGGAGGCAGCCTTCGGGGCGGCCCACACCGCAAGGGAGCCTGGGTGGGAGGGTCAGTGCGCGGGGCACGCGGTCCTGCAGAGCCGGCTGGTTAGCATCCTCATTGGCACGAGCAAGAAATCAACTTTGAGAATTTGAAGCCACAGAGGGTGCAGGGTTCCTGCTACTGCGGACCAGCCGAGGCCATCCCGACTGATAATCGCATCGTGGGGCCCCGAGAGGAGCTGACGGAGCCCGACGTCCTTGCTGCAAGAGCTTGGTAGGTTTCTTGCAGAGAAAGCTGTGCTCCCAGGGAAGGATCGTTGACCCTGCGCTGTCGGGCCAAATGGCCACTTACTGATTCCCGGGAGAGACCAGATGGTTAATTCAGAGAGAATAAGCTCACCCATGTTTCTTTTTAAGAAATACTTATCTTCACTGGGGAGAAAAAGGGACATCTGTAATACTTTAAACAAAAATAAAAATTAAAAAAAAAAAAAAAAGAAACATTTGTCTTTATTGTTGAGAGTATTACAGATGTTCCCCTTTGCCCCCCCCCATTGAAGCTCACCCCATGTTTCAATGGCAGACTTTTCTGTTCCCACCTGCCTTGAAGAGGCAGCCTGTTGGGGGTGCTGAGGGGCTCTCTGCTGCCCCTGGTGTGGACTGCCCTTGGCACCGGAGACCACCCTTTAGGGGACGCGGGTGGATCTGCAGCAAGAGGCGGGGTCTCTTGGTCCCTGTCTGCCTGCGGCTGCCTGCGTGCTCTCACCATCCCAGAGGCTGGAGAATCTCACCATGGAGGGTCCCGGGCACTGATGACCTGCCGTCTTGGAGAGGCTCCATGTGCACGTGCTCCAACCAAAGTCCTTCCCACCAAATTCCTTCGCAGATCAACTTTCCTCATGTTAAATGATTTTGTTCCATACCCTCCCCCGTGAGGAACTGAGAGCTGGTTGCCTCCACCCCCAGGGAGCAGAAGACCCACCTTCCCTTTGAATTCAAACAGGTTTGGTCCAAGTCCCATGGGAATGTGTGTCCTTGTCAACCTCCTTTCAGTCGAGAGGCTTCTGAGGGTGTCTGACTTCAGCCATGGTAACTATGAGAAAAATTTAAGTTTAGATTTCGTAAGTTGTTTTACAGTGTTACACTGGGCTTAGGTCATAGGTCATTGCTATCAATACTGCAGATATAGAGATTTCTAGAACCAAATGATTCCTTTTGGAAGTAAGTCTGTGCTAAAGGTACAACTTATGAGCTTTTCAATTTTTCTGCCCTGTTATTAATAACCAAACGTACAGCAATTCCTTTTTTTAAAATTTTAAATAATGTCTTTATTGATTTCAGAGAGAGGAAGGGAGAGGGAGAGAGAGAGATAGAAACATCAATGGTGAGAGAGTCATTGATGGGCTGCCTCCTGCATGCCCCACACTGAGGATTGAGCCCGAAATCCGGGCATGTGCCCTGACCCGGAATCGAACCGCAACGCCTGGATCCTAGGTCGATGCTCAACCATGAATTGAGTCACGCTGGCTGGGCCAGCAGTTCCTTAAACAAAGTATGATGTTGATGAGTTTGAGTCCTGGTGTCTGACTAGCGGGTTCAAATCCAGCCTCCCCCATTTACTGTGACCTTGGCCAGAGGACTGAATGTGTCCCATTCTCTAACTGGGGAAGGCGCCAAGGCCTTCTGCAGAGACGCCACCTAGGCATGGTCTTCGGATATACTCACAGTGGGGGCCTTGACAGCGCCTTTATCATGCTTGTTACGGAAAGAAAGAAAGAAAGAAAAGAACAGGGAATGGTTTGAGGTTGGTTGTTATGGGAACTAAGGAGTGACTGTGTCCTGTGGATCTATGTGTGGATGCCAAGGGGACCCAAGAGAGCGAACCTGCCATGCAGAAGCTCAGGAAATATCCACGGAGAAAACAGCTTAAAAAACCAATAGCTTCTATGACTTGCTCTCAGGTGGACCGACGACAAAGCCGCTTCTGGAAATGGCCAAATCCATTTCCTTACAGAGCTGTCGTCGTCGGTCTTGGAGGGCATAAAAGGAAGAGGGGGAGGGGGCAGAGGCTGCCGGCCGCGCGTTGCCATGGCAGCCGCGTCCCCTGAGGCATCGGCCCGTTTCCCTACCCGTGCCTTTGCACCAGGCAGGTTTGCAGAAGCCTGGCCCGGGTCACCGCAGTCAGGCAGATTCACAGCCGCCGGTCCCTGACAGGGCAGGCAGTCCAGAAGCAATTATCGCCGGCACCTGCTCCGGCTGTGCTGCGGGCGGCAGTGGTTGGTTCCAGGCCCGGGGCGCAGCTCAGGGTGACAACAGCGACACCTCGCTTCCCCGGTGGGCAGGAGCTCAGGGTGCTCTACGCCGAAACCCTCAAGCTATTGGCATTTGGTTTAGTGAAGCTATCAAGTTAGTGGCTGGGAGGGAGAACCCAGAAGATGGCTATTGTCGACGTTAAAGCCGGCTGTGGGCCACGGTCACAGAATGGGCCTCATAGCTACAAAGTATTTCAGGAGAGAAAATTATTGATCTAAAACTGAGCACAGTCTGAATTCAACAAAGTGTTGGTGGCCACAGATGTGCCCAGATGAAGGCTGGAGAAAGGACACGGGTTTTGTAGTGGTGACTTCCACCAGTCTTGCTACTGTGCAAAATGATTTTTGATTCTGGGCAAATGTCTCTTTCCACTCGCTCTAATGCTTTGCCAGCTCTGGGAGGGTGGGGGCCGGGAGCTGGGCGGCCCGGGGAAGTCATGTGTAAAGGACTTTTTCTTACTCGGATGCAGGCCAAGTCCACAGCTGCTCCGTTAATAACAACTCTGGGCTCTAGCTGCTCAGCCTTGGCCAAGCTGCGTCCTAGGAGCCACATGAAGGTGAGAGACATTTTGAGGAGCTTGGGGCACTTCTTGGCCACCATCCTGCATAGCTCTGTTTTACTTGGGCCCCAGTTTCACTCCTTCTGTTTTACACAGAGCCCCAAAATTGCTCTATGGAAGGTCCGATGGATGACAGGCCCCTGGGTGGCCAGCTTGGGGCTGGGCAAGGGACAGGAGGGCAGACAGCATAGCCAGGCTCTTGACTGGGGGTCCAGTCAGCTGAGCAGTGGGATCCTTAGTGGCAGGCCTGGGAGACACCCCTCGGCTTCCCACTGTGCAGGACAAATGGCTTTTGGACCCAGAATTTGTTATACATGCTCCTGATTCGCAAAACAAGAGCTGGGTTCAAAATATTTACGAACAAGGTAGAATCTTGGCTGCGAATTCACTCTTGGATTCCGGTGTTTTTAAGGACTCCACACAGACGTTCCTGCACCCAAACCGGGCAGGGCGTCCTCCTGGGCTCTGTGCTGACTTCGGTGCATGCATTTCCAGGGGCCCGCCTGGACCGAGGCTGCCTGGGCCAGGTTCAAATGTGTCCTAGTTCCAAGGGACTCACTGAGCTACTTTCTTTTGTAGGAAGCCTCAGTTTCTCGTGATAAAATGCGGAGCCCCGAGGTCTGTGCACCTGCGTCCTTTCCTATGACCTTGGCTCTTCTCTCTGGATAAACCACTCACCTGTGCTCACTGGTGAGCGCCAAACTGCTCACGTCCCAAGATCATTTCCTTCCTCGAGAGAAACACTGGGAATTTTGTTAGAACTTTGTGTGTCCTGGCTTCCTGTTCTCCGTGTGTCCATCCTCAGGCCTCCTACTTGCTGTGACTGCAAACTCCAGTGCCAAAGGGCCCAGGCAGGTGACATAAGAGTAAGGTGGTCGTAAGTGGTAAGAGGGTGGTAGGGAAGGTGGCCGCCTGGTGGCCACAGGCCCTGCCTGACCTGAACAACTCCATCTCCGCACTGCCACCTGGGAGCATGGACTCAGTCTTCCAAGAAATCCACATTTTTATGCAAAACCTCCCCATTACACACGAAATGAATTCAAAATTTTGATAAACACTCAGTGAGCCAAAGTAATGACGTTGGTCAGATGGTTTAGTTCTAATTTCTGCTTTGGAAATTGGAGCGATTGGAGGGTGTTTTAGCAGGGAGACGAGGTATGAAGGGGTCTCTGAACTATTTTAGGGATGAGATGGTGAGGGCCGGGAAATAGCGGCAGGGAGGATCTGCTTTGGAGAAAGGTTTCTGAAATCGAGTCCATAGTGTTCAGAAACTTACTGGGTTTGGGGAAGGGCAAAGGGGGCTAGATTGAGAATGACCTTGACGCACACTGTTGACCCCTGGCCTCCAGGGTCATGACCCTTGGCCCGCAGCCAGGCCTGGTGATACGCCCTTACCCTGCCGCGTTCTCACAGCCGCCCTGGTTCCACAGTGCACTGTCGTCACTGCCACTCAGTGAGCAGCCACCGACCCCAGGCGCTTTTTGCAAAGTGTCCCTCTGCCACCAAGAGCAGGGAGCCTCAGGCTGACGGATCTGAGACACGACCGTAAGCAGCCCTGTCCTCTTCGGTGGTGCACAAAACACGTTCTCACAGTGGGGACTCGCAACAATCCCTCAGTTTCCTAAACTGCTTTACTGCTGCTTTCTTAATGAAGACCCATTAACTTGCCATTTATTGATAACAGGAATGACCCTGAAATAGATGGATAAATTGAAGCTCTTTCTGGTTTCATGTTTTTATAGGAGTGTGTTCATTATTTGTGTCAATAGGGAGACTGATGGAGGAACGGAGAAGTCCCTGTTGGGTTTTGACAAAATGTTGGTGTTGGCACTGCAAACTCTGCACACGGGGCATGAGCCCACAGTTGGCACTGAGGAGCCCAGTGAAGCTTTCTTGTACTAACAGTCCCTACCGCAGAGCTCATAGGGGGGGACGGAGGACCCACTGTTCTGGGGAAGCCGTCACTCACAGAACAGATCTGGTGTTCTGATGGGGTTGTATTTGAATGCACACAGCTCACAACAGTTTTAAAAATAAAATAATTATTGGCTAACATTTAAAGATAGGGAGAGTGCCCATAAAAATCTGGGTTTCTAGCTTCCAAAACATGTCTGGAGGTCTGACGCCCTGGGGCTGCATTCCTGGGTGGCGATGAGAGTACAGTTTACTGCACTCCCCACCACTCCCCTTTGGGCAAGAGAAGGCTCCTCTTTGCTTGAAGACAGTTAAATGACTTTGAGGTAAATTGTTTTTGTTTGTTTGGGTTGAATAAATGGGTTGGGAGTAGGAGGGGCACGATAGATGGCTCCCGATCGCATTTGTCATCCTCTTGCCAAAACACCCAGCTCGAATTCCCGCTGCCTGTGTCCTCAATACATTGTGTCGTGGCTGGAACCTGGGTAGAAATACGTGCGTAAGGGCCCCCTTTTTAACTGTAAAGGTATTTTCCAGACACAGTGTCAAAAACATATGATTTGTTTGGGAACTTGAATTATTCAAGGACTGTCACTGGCAGTCCCAGGCCCCCGTTGGTTTTGCCCTCTCCTCTTTTTAGGAACATTTTTGCAGATCGCTTGGCCACACGTCGGTCCCCAGGTCGATTCTTCCCTGAGCTTGGCTGGCATGTAGCTCGGAGCAGCGTCCTGCTGGGGAGTCAGCTCCGGGCGGGGTTTTAAGGTGCTCGTGGGGTCTGAAGAGCTGGGAACAGAAGCCAGCGAAGGCTGGGGTGCTGATGAGACCCTGGCTCTGGAGACAGCAGCCGTTTGCATCTTGCCCAATTCAGAGACAGAACTGGGGCTGGGACAGTGAGCTTTGGGTTCCTGTGCTGTTTGCGGGAGGAAGGCAGGGGGGACCTTAGTTTCTCGGGGTCCTAGAGCTGAAGGACAAGGAGAGAGTGAGCGCACTACCTGGGGCACCTCTCATTCCTTCCCGGGGGTACCCTCTGCTCAGCTGACTTGATGGCAGGGATGGGGGGGCAGCGGGCAGACAGGCTGGGGCAGAGGCCGCTGGTTTTCGCCCCTCCCTCAGGAGCCGACGCCCAAATCCTGGTCCTCACAGTGCGGCAGCTACGCCTGAACCAATGCTCCACTCTGCGTGGAACCACGGTCCCCAGCGACAGTAACTGTGCTGGACGAAAACAATGAAAGCACTTGAATAACGCCTTGGAAAGGGAGCTGGAGAATTAGAATTACCACTGGGTAACTGGATTCATTCCTCTGCTTGGGGGACCCCTGTATAAGCTCTCAGCTGCCGTTCACACAGAGGACGAGGTGTCCCACAGGAAAAATGCCAGTGTCTGTGCACGCCTGTGTGTCTGTGTGTCTCTGTCTGTCTGTGTGCGTGTCTGTGCCGTGTGCATGCATGTCTCTGTGTGAGCACGTGTGTGCCTGTGTGTCTGTGTGTGTCTGTGCAACGGTGGAATTTCAGGCATCGGGGTGAAGGGGCGAAATCGGGGCTGGCACCAGGAACCTGGAGTCCCTCCCACGTGGGCTGCTTGCCCAGGGCTGCAGCTGTGGGCCCTGCCCTCACATTGCCTGTGATTTAACCCCAGGCCTCCTGGCTGCAGCGTGCATTAGGGAGCTCTGGACAATCTCTGTGTTGATGGAACATGGGTCTTGCTGAGCCTTGCAGGGCTCTGAAGGTGGCGGGGAGATGGGCGATGGGCCTGGAACCCACGGGGCCCCGCAGAACTTGCCTCTGCTCTTCTGAGCCGTCCTCAGAAACCCAGGCAGCGCTTTGGGCAGCTGACTGTCTGGAGTAGGCATGCTGCCCAGCCTGGGCTGGTGTAGTCACAAAAAAGCCAGCGGAGGGAGGACATGACACCCCGACTGCAGAAATAGGCCTCAGAAACTCGCTCCAGGGGTGGAGGGAGCTGAGCAGAACCATCCTGTTCTCAGGAGCCTGCCCCCCACCCCTGCTCTGCGGCGGGCAGGAGAAAGGGAGAGCGAAACCGCCACCTCCATGTTACTTTCTGGGCTCTGTCTATTGGCACCATCGTTTCCTTGATCCAAAGGACCAAGCTGCTGCTTCGTGGAATTTCTAGTCTGTCTCGTTCACAACTGACCCCCGTCTGTTCATCAGCGTGGCTGGCATAGACCCTCACGCTATTCCCACGCGCAGAGACGAAACATTTCCTTACGTGTACGTTCCGGCTGAGTTTAGGGCTGAGTCTCAAGGACGACCCCCAGGCCGTCTTCCAGGGCAGAGGCTGCTGGGAGGAGAAATGCTGTCTTTGGAGGCCAGCAAGGCAGTGAGCTGCCGGGACCCCCAAGGAGGTTGACCAGACGCTCTGTTTGGCAACGTACAGCCAGGAGAGAAGGTTAATGGAGTTTGTCCCCACAGCCCCCAGGATGCTGACCCCGGGCAGTGGAGCTGGCGTGTGTGCTACGGGAGATGGCTGCCCACCCCCGTAAGGCCACCCAGGACCGACGGAGCGGCCGGCCGCCTGCCCCTGGGGCTCGCTCGCTGCCGTTTCCATGATGAAACGGAGAAAGTGATCCGTTTCAGCGAACTTTCTGGTATTTGAGAATGTGGAAAAATATTTGTCATGTTTCCCCAACTCCCTGTCCTTTCTGACCTTTGCTTGCAGTTTGGTTTGCGCAGCTCCGCGAGCAGGCTCCAGCGGGGGGTTTGAGCAGACACCGTCTCAGAGCCTCGGCGTGTGCGCGATGCCTGCGTGAGGCAGGCAGCCTCGGTCAAGCACTTTCTTTTCAATTGCAGTTGACATGCAGTGTTATATTAGCTTCAGGTGTACAGGGTGGTGATTAGATATTTATATAACTTATGAAGTGATCACCCCAGCAAGCCTAGTACCCATCTGGCACCGTGCGTAATTATTGCAGTATCATCGACTGTATCCCCGGCGCTCTGCATCCCGTGACTGTTTTTGTAACTGGCAATTTGTACTTCTCAGTCCCTTCCCCTAATCAGCCTGCATTTTTTAGGGCACCTGCTATGTGTCAGGAGTTGGGCCTCAGGGGCAGGAGACACATAGGTCTTATTCTTTGGTTACGTTGTCTTCCTTTTCTCTAATTTTAAGGGTTTTTTTAAAAAGTGTTTTTCAGAAACAATATTAGAGTAACAGCCACAGGCGTATGAAGCAGAAGTTTCCCCTACGTCCATGAGATAATCAAATAAAGGCTGTGAGGAAGTAACAGGAGGTGCCCATTTTGGGGGGCGGTCAGGGAAAACCTCTCTGAGGATGTTGCTTTTAAGAAATTGTCTCTGGCCCTGGCTGGTGTGGCTCAGTTGGTTTAGCATGTCCAGTGCACCAAAAGGTTGCTGGTTCGATTCCTGGTCAGGGCATATGCCCAGGTTGCAGGTTTCATTCTGAACCATACCGGAGGCAACCAATAGATGTTTCTCTCTCACATCGATGTTTCTCGCTCTCCCCCTCTCCTTTCCTCTCTCTCTAAAAAATATCAATTAAACCATTTTTTTAAGTTGCCTCTGGAATCTGAACCAGAATGAATGGATGTTGTTGATTAGTGAATGGTGAAACTGAGAGATTATCCCAAGGATGGCTGGCATGTGGTGGACACTCGATACCCTTTAGCGGTGATTGTGATGGACTTTCACACCCTTGACTCGCGGGCCTATCAGGATGCTGCAGACCCCCAAGCAGACGTGGTCAGCGGTGTTACTCCCACTGCACGGGTGACCTGTCTGAGGCCCCAGCGGTGCAGAGGGACGGGTGGTGGGTCATCTCTCAAAGTCAAAATCTCATCTGAGGCTGGGACCTAACTTCTCTTCCTGCTGCATCTGCACTCCTCTCTTCAGAGCTGCTTGGAAGGGTCACGCAGCGATGAGGGTCTGTGCGTCCCCTTCGTGGGCATGTCAACTGCCTGGCGGAGCCTCCCCGCAGTCCCGTGAAAGCCGTCAAGCGCCTGTGCCCAGCTCTGGGTGCCTCTCGGGCATCCTATTGGCGTCAAGGATCGCGGTGGGCCACTGGGGAAGCACGTGGGGACGTGGGGGTGGCACTCCTCCTCCTCCTTCTCCCTTCTGACGGTCGTTTCTTAAAGATTCTCATAGAACGAATGACAGGCTCAGGCAAGAAACCAGACTGCGCTTTATAATGGGCTGACCAGGTAAGTGTGCGAGAGCGCCTGTTCCCGCTGCGCTGGTTCCCGGCTGCGCTGTCGGAAATCAGCGCCTGTCCCCCACGTGTCAGAATATCACAGCGACGCTGCCGCCTGGCTGGGCTGTGTCACCAATGGGATGACCGGAGAGGGGTACTGGGGCTCGGCCTCTGCGACCCTTCACGCCCTGAGAAGGGAGACTCGACTCTAATGCTTTGGTCCAGGCCGATCCGTGGAGCATTCGAGTGGACGTAAAGCTTTTCAGGAGCTCCCTCCAGCCTCTAAGGAACTTTCTTTGCCTAGATATAGGCACTGTTTGCCTTTCACAAGCTTCAGGGCGAAAACACAAATAGCCATGATATTAGCTTCTGCTGACCAGACTGTGCCAAGGGAAGCGGGGTGCTCAGAGCACATCCTGGGTAGGGACACACAGGGAGCACTCTCACACCCACTGTCACACGGCCTATAACCTGGTAGGATTCCTACTTTGCAAACAACAGTGTCTGACTAATTCATGCAAAAATGACTGAATGGGAAGGATGAGGGGTGAAAACGGGGTTTGGGAATGAACAGGACGGGAGAGTTTGAAATGCTCAAGAAACAGCACCTGTTGTCCCTGCTGCGTGGGCAGTGTCATCCGATCAGCCACTGCCACGGCGGTGCACAAACCGAGTCACCCTGGAAGGACCGTCTGATGAGGTGGTGGGGACCACACGGCTGCCCCCCAGCGGTGCCCTCTCACTCTTTAGGGGGGGACAAGGTCCTGGATTTACTGCCTCGTGGAGCGTGTGTGGAATAGGTCACCAAATAGGTTAGCAAAGGACAGGAGAATGTTTTTAGGAGTGGGAATGGAGATTAGGAAGCCAAAAAGTGACAAAGGACCAGTAAGCCAAGTCCTGGGCCTCAGGGGCCTTGGCGCTGCATGGGGCCTGAGCCAGGGTTTGAAGTTCAGCCAGCGTCTGCTCAGCAGAAGCATTCCTGGGCTGGTCAAATCCAGCAGCCGCTAGCCACAGGTGTCTACTTAAACTTAAATGAATTAAAAGTGAATAGAAATAGTTAGTTCCCTGGTTGCATCAGATACATTTCAAGCGCTCCGGAGCCTCCTATGGCTGGTGGCTACCATACAGATCAGTGTGGGTAATTTCATTAGACAGCATTAGAGGTTGGGGGTTCACCTAGGCCTTTCTCTGCATCGTCACCTTCCATGACATCAACTCCAAAGCCATGTTACCTTCTGCTTGCCCATGTATATATGATGTAAGACAAGTACCACATGATCTCACTGATACGTGGAATCTAATGAACAAAATAAACTGAAGAACAAAATAGGTCCAGAGACGTTGAAGCATGGAACAGACAGGGATCTCAGAGGGCAGGCGGAGGTAGGGGGCTAGGGGGAAGAGATTAACCAAAGGATTTATATGCATATATGCTCATGGACAGATAATAACTCATGGACAGATAATAGCTCATGGACAGATAATAGTGAGGGGAAGCCTGGAGAAGGGGTGGCAGTGGGGTGAAGGGCGTCAATGGAGGAAAAAGGGACATCTATAATACTTTCAACAATAAAGAAAAATTAATAAAAAAAGAAGAAATGACTAGATACACGGCTTTTGGTGGTAGGTGATGTAACAACGTGGATACACTGGAAGTCACATGTAATATAGGCTGTGATTACAGTTACATTAAGACAAAGTGACTCACAGGCGGGGACTGAAGCAGGACCTGAAGAGAAAACAAAGGGGGTGTTGGGCTGGGGGACTATGGAGGTTTTCTTTTTATTTCATTTTCATTAACTGTTAAAATGATTAAGGTTGGTTGTTTTGGCATAAATGAGGTGCTGAGGGTCATCGGTGAGTCATAGTGACTCACAATTCCACTTTTTGTGGGTCATAGTTTAAAGGGTTCCCATGAGCTCATTGGTCCTTCAGGCAGGGCAGAGATCTGAATCGTAGGCCCCTTCCTAGAACTGAATATGATGCCCATTAAAGAATATTTTCCGTTCAGGGAGATCCGAGGTTGAGGTTGTTAGACAACCTGTGCTCCCAGGTCACAGAGCTGGGGCCTGGTGAGGCTCGACCATCAAGGCCTGTTTCTGGCTTCTAGGGGGAGGCTGACGCTCAGTGCCCCCTTGTTCACTGCGGGCAGAGTTCTTGTGCCCCTGGGCCCTCCCTGGCCCCACCCCGAGGGTGCTGGGATGCCCAGTATCACACGGGGGCTGGGCTATAAAGGTGAGGAGACGGGACATCGCTGACGTCGAACCAACAGGTCAGGGGCCAGGAGCTTGGGCCAGGAGGTGGGAGCCCCCTGGGTGGGAGATAGCACTGTCCTGACCTCAGGCCTGATGTCTCCCGGCTAAAGGCCCGCAGGAGGCTGCGCAGTAAAACCAAAGGGCGAGGGAAGCCTGTTCTCAAGGCTGACCGAGCAACTGGCGTCACGAGGCCAGACGGAAGGGCAGACGGGCTGTCACACGTCCAGAGCTCCCTTCAAGGAGGAGTAATTTTATTCTATGTATTTACCGCGTTAGGTTTCTCCATCCGCCCACAGATGGGGGTTTCCGCCTTCTGGCCGCTGGGACCTCGAGGCGACACAACCTTCAAGGGCCCGCTTTGGCTCCTCTCTTTGGCTCCTCCGGAGCTCGGTTCACCCTGCCAGGGTCAGAGCCTCAGCCGTGTCGGTTTCTCTCATGCGGAGCCACGTTTAAAACGTTGGCTGGGGAGCGAGGAGGATCATGAAAAAGAGTCTTCTTTAAAGTCAGGGAATCCGAGCTCAGGAGGGACAGACTGGGGGTCATGGGGCCTGCCTCTGTGTCTTGGGGACACGAAATCAACCTTGGCGCCCTGAGGCTTCAGAGGGAGGAACCCAGGGCGGCTGCGAGCCAGGCGTCAGCGCGGCACAGGAGGGGCTTCCAGGGGTGAGCGGACCCAGGGGGCCGCCAGGAGCAGGAGCCTCTGACCGTCCTCCTCCCCTCCCCCTCCCCATTGCTCCCCTCTCCCTCCTCCATCTCTCCCCCCCATCACTGTGTTGAGGGTGCCCCAATTACTTCGCGTGTGTGAATTTGACTCTACCTCCCCTGCAGAGCTACATTCACGCCTTTCCTGTGGACTCTGGCCGTCCTGTCCTCTCACCGACACGTGGTGCTCACGACAAACTGGACACATGACTTGTGGGGGACATAGAGAAAGAGTGAGACAGGTGGAAAGAACACGGAGTGTTTTTAAGCTGATGCCTTTGGGAGGGAGTGGCAGTAGTTTCGTCCCCTCTCCTTTCCAGGTGCTCTGCCGCCTTCACCGTCTGCCCCCCTTCTTTCTTCAGAGAGCAGAGCTGGTAGAGCCTCACCTGTGACCCCGGGGAGTGGGTATGAGTCCAGGGAGCTGCTCTCCAGTCCTTCGCGGAGTGCCTGTGTCGGGGTGATTGTGCATAGAATGCTCTGGGAGCGATGTGTTGAGAACTCCCCCATGTCCCCTGTTAGCAAGGACAAGGCTGGCTTTGGAGAGCGGCCAGGGAAGCATCTCAAAGGTAATTGACAAATGATGTTCTAGAGATGATGCAGAACCTGGCACTGAATCTTCCCAGCCTGGGATTGGAAATGGTCCCCTCTCCGCAAGGCAACAGGATGATTTATAACAATCACCTATGGAAAATCGCATCTTCAAGCCCCCAATTAATTTCCTACCCACTGGAGATTATGAAAGGACTGTCAGCCAGGAAATAAAAGTAGCTCGGGGAGGGCCCCACTCCTTGTTGTTTTTACCAACAGAAAAACCATGTTTTCTCTTCTGCTGTTTTTAAAACAAAGCAAAGCCTGGCTTCGGGCCAGGGACCACAGGCAGGAGCAGGGCCTCGGCAGTAAGGAGGAAGGAGTGGGCCGCTCATCTTCACACTGATGTATCGACTGATCAGGGCTAATTAAAAGGCTCCCTCGGGTTGCCTGTTGGCTGGCGGTGCTTCACGATAGCTGAGATGCTGATTTTGCCTCAAGGCCAAGTCTCAGCAACAGCATTTCTGAAGGCAGAAGGTCTGGGCCTCTGCTGTCCTTCTCTGGCCTCTGTCCTGAGTTTCCTGTGTGGGCACAGTCCTTGAGACTCCCTCTAGTCCTCTGTCTTTGGTCCTTCACAGGAAGATCCTGACACACTGTTTGGGTGCAGGTAGTTTCTAAGGAAGTTGAATGAGCGTGTGAGAGTGAGACGAGGAGGGCACGGCAGGCAGAAAGGGTGCTGTGATCAGGTCACCACTGTGGGCCATGACTGTGGGACACCCCCCAGAATTGTCTTTCTGTGCTTGTGTTTCCACCTGTCCCTCCTGGGGGTGCTCCAGCAGGAAGTGACAGAAAAACCCAACAACAGCAGCGGGATTTGGAGGTGACCAGCCCAGGGATCACGCAACTCACCTGCCTTCCCGGTCCAACCTCTGCACTAAGTTCTGTTCTGCATTCTTAGCGGGCTGGATTTCATCCTGACGCTTTTCACCTTCTGTTTTCCAAACAGCACCTGCACTTCCAGAAAACGCATGCTACTCCAAGCAGGAGGAGGGGGGAGAGGACAGAACAGTAGCCTGATCTATTTCCTTTTATTAGGAAACAAAGGTTTCCCAGAGATGGTGAAGCAGACCCCCTTTCAGGTCTCATTAGCTGTAACTGTGTCACATGACTGGCTTTCACTGCAAGGAACTGGGAAAAAGATGGTTTTTAGCAGATCGTTTGTTGTTACAACAAAACCAGGGCTCTGTTAAAATGGGGGAAGCGCATGTTAGGTAGGCTGCTCATAGGTCTGGTATTCCACTGGCCCATGTTTCTGATTTAGGTCTTTATTGGGGACCCCCAAGTGCCCTAGAGGAGAGTAAAGAGTGCCTTGGCTGGGTGGATCCCCGTGGCAGCAGCTACCAGGAGCTGGGAGGTCTGCCGAGGCTACAGATCCGGAGTTTACCCCTTTGGTGTTTGGTTTACCCCTTTGGTTCACCTGGAGATGAAACCACCTGCTTCTGCCAAAGAGCACTGCCTGGCTCTGAAGGGCTCCTTTTAGGTGCCAAAACCCATCCTCAAACCATCCCTGACAGATTTTAATTTCAGTGGAAGTAATTGGCTTAATCCGAATCAGAATGATGGCCAGCCTTCAGAACAGCCTCTAATAGCCCATAATATCCGTGCTACCCAGGGGGTTCAAGACATCGCCAAAGATAATTATTACAGGATGTAGGAGCTAATAGTGAGGCTAATTAAAGGTCTTGTTTCATGTATATTTCCTGCTTAAAGGAAGGAGCTAGGGAGCTCCTGAGAGAAGTGATAGCCTTCTGGGGAAGGTAACCTCACTCAGCAATGACGTCAGGATTTTAACTTTGGCAAATTTCTGCTTGGCACAGGAACATGAGAGGTATAAATCCCAAACCCAGGGAAAACGAACCAGAGGAGGAAGGCTAATGTGAGAGGTCAGATATCATGTTATTAAAAGCGCAGCTTTGGGGTAGGATGGGCCTGAATTCAGATTTCAGCCCTGACTCTAGTTTTGAGACCTTAGGCAACTTACTTAACCCCTTGTTTCGTTCTGGTCTGGAAATGGGAGGCAACGATAGGCATCTTCACAGAATCGATGCAGGAGCTAGCTGGAGACAGTGAATGTAAAGCACACCGAACCTATTAAAGATGCGTGTTTGGCGGAGCATGCCGGTGGGTGGGCCAGGACCCAAGCTGCCAGGGTGGCCACCCTCCCCTCCCCCACTCCTGGAATGTGCCACATATGTTGACTGCATAGGGGATTCTATTTTGTAACTGGGGGGCAGGAGGAGGTTGTTGGTGTTGGAACAGGCTGACAAGGATAAGCGAGGGGCCGCCTCTCCTTCGCCCTGCCCAGCCCCTGGGCCAGGTGTGAGTCCCAGGCAGCAGGGGTGGGGACCAGAAGTCAGAGCAGTGGTGTGGCGCGTCTTCAGTCCTCTGCTCATGCCCACAGGCCACAGTGAGCGGCACAGGCTGGAGGCAGGGTTCTTCCCGCCTGGCACAGCCCCCAGCACCTCTGCGGCTTTGGGAGGGTAGCGCAGTGCACTTTGTATGGCATTGCCAGGGACATCTGGCTGTGGGCAGGGAGGGAGGCCCGCCAGTGCTGCTTTGTGATGTAGCTGGGTCAGGTTTGTGGTTCATGAGACTCCTTGCGGGACTCTTGAAATGCTTAGAGGTGATCTTGGGAGGCTCCATGTTCCTCGCTCAGTGCGGGGTTGGAACTTAGATTAACTGCTCCCTCCATTCTTATCCACAGACTGGTGCAGCCAGGTGACAGACATTGAGGTTACATTTCACACTGACTAGTGCGATCAAGTATCAGAATAGAGAACATTCGATACCTTTGTCCACAGAAGTTCCCAGTCTGAGGTGTGGAAAAAGGAGAAACTTTATTAGGTGAACAGTTTGCAGACCAGGGAAACACAGCCTCCAGTGGAAATGGAAATTGTGCTCCACAGAGACAAAGGAGAGGCTGCTTCTTATGGAGAGAGTTCGCACCATGGTTCCCAATGGCCCATTTCCATGAGGAATCCAAATTTGCAGTCTAATTGGTCCAAATAGCATCGTCCTGATTGGTGGGCTTTGTGTGTTCTGGTTGGTTGTTGTAGAGCCGTCCTGATTGGTCAGTATAGATACAAATGATAGCTGTGCAGCTCTGATTGGATGGGGCAGGCCTCTGTCATTGCTGGCTGCTGGGCTCTGGTGATGAATTTGGACCCAGTTAACCAGGAGGAGTCCTTCTTGCAGATATATTTCTTCTCAGGTCCACACCTTCAAGTGAGAAAACACATGTGTATATTACCTACCACGGCGTCTGGATCATAGTAGTTGCTCAATAAGTGGCACTCATTCTTGAAGGTCATGCACATACACACACACACACACACACACACACACACACACACAGAGTAAACAGCATGACCCCTGCATCTGGGACCTGGAGATGCTGACAGAAGAAGCCTGTGTGCAGCAGCAGGTACGGCACAAAGCAGAGGCATCAGAGAGGTGCCCAGGAGGACGAGCCAGCCTGGAGAGCACAGGCGAAGGTCGGGAGGGCCTTCATGGGGGAGACACAGTTGAGCTGAGTCTGAAGAGCTCACAAGTGGAAAACCAGGAGGTCAACCATCCCACCTGGAGGAGACAGCAAGAGCATGCAGGGGAGTTTCAAGGGACCCCCACAGACCCTCTTTTCCTTGCAGTGCCCTAGGTCGGGAGGGAGAGCAGCAGAGACCAGTGTGACAGCAGCAAGCAGGGACTCACTCTCAGGACTCCAACAGCATCCTCGGATGACCTGTGGAGTGGCATGTGGCACACTTCTGGGTGCTGTGCCCTGCAGGGCTCCTGGACTCTACAGAAACACAGCCCCATGAAGAGGCCTGTTGACTCACCTTTGGAAAGGACTTGGGCAAAAGCCTCTAACTCTGTCCCCAGAAGCTGAGGTGGCACAGACCACGCACATGGGATTGGTGGCTTTTCTACTCTTTTAAAGAGCAAAGTTTCAAGTATCCTTGTTTGCCATCCCCCACCCCCCGCCCTCAGTCATTTCACAATGACTTCTGCATGTTGGGAAAATAGCAGTGGGCGGGGGAACTGGAAGGGTTTGGAAGCTCCGAGAAAGGCCACATCTGCCTGCCTGCCTTGTCCTGTCCCCTGACTCCTGACTCAATTTTGTGAGGCTCACGAGGCACAGACAGTGGGCAAGGATGTGCAGGGAGCTGGAGGCGCAGGCTGGCTGCTGCCGGAGCAGTCAGTAACCCACATGCCTCTGTCCTCTCCACCAACGAGATTTCCTTTCCAGTGCAGCGCGGCCAGCATCCAAAAGGGAGCCTCTCACACACCTTCACGGAAGACATTGGCTAATTGATCCTCTAAGGACGGTCACCCTCAGTGGCCCTGTGGCCAGAAATGCCCCCCTCCCCCCCATTCAGAGCAATGACACTGCCCCATTAACATCCCTCTCCCTTTGTCTCCTTCACTTGGACCCAAACTGGCATCATAAGTGAGTTATGAACCAATGATTTGGTTCATAAATTTTTTATTTTCTCCTTGCTCTTAACCTGTCAGGCACTCCTCCCTTCCTCCAGGGCCCCATTGTCCTGTGACAGCTCTCCCAGGCCAAGACTGGGAGACGCCAGAGGTGGAGGGCCCCCCTTGAGAAATGGGATTGTCCGAGACTGCCCTGCTGCTGAGAGGTGGCCAGGGAGAGCCTCCAGGCCCGGGGCACGTGGGTTCAGGGAGGGACTGAGGAGCTCCTGGTGGCGCCATGACTCTCTTCACAGAACCTGCCCAGCGTTGGGTGCCCATCCTCGCAAACGGCCACAGATAGTCTCTTTCGTGGTGCATGCCCAGAGAGTCCCCTGGTGAGAATTAGGTTCCTGCCCGTAGCTGCTAAAGTGCATTTACCCACCATTAGTGAGCAAGTGCCCTCTTCCTGGCACCTGTCAAGAGGTCTGGCAGCGCTGAGCTCGGGCACACGCTCTCTCCCACAGAGCAGCTCCAGCTCCCACCTGCAGTGATTTTATTACAGCAAAATATTTGACCTCCGATAACCCTGGAATGTTTTTTAAGTCTCTCTTTGTGTGGAGAGACCTGGGGAAGTCAGTGAATGGGTAGGTGGGCCATTTTGGGCAACATATACAACCTTGGGGTGGGGACTTGAGCTAAAACTTTTAAAATCCTATCTCAAGAATAAATTCCTCCTCACTCACCCCTCTGATTAGTGAAGATTTAATTGTTCTTTTGCTGACGGAATACATGTGGGAGACAATCGCTGTGACTTGCCCATACCCCTCAGCCTTACACCGCAGGGCAGACTTTCAGCTGCCCGAGGGTGTCCTTGGGGCGGGGTTTACCCTTCATGCTGCTGGGAACAGCAGTGAGCAAGATGGCACCCCCAAGGTCAGGTCACAGCGGAAGTGGTCGAGTCCCTTTGCCCCTCCAGTGAACTTAGTTGGAGGGCAACCTGCGCTGGCTTCGAAGTCCCCAGAAGGATCAAGCTCTGTTTGGCTGCAATTACCCAGCTTAACTCATCCGTGATTGTTTTTTCCTGCTTTTCCGTTTCCTTACCCGAGTTTCTTGGGACTACCTTTGAAATAAGTTTCTTAGTCTCAAATCCTTGTCTTGGGGTTTCTTTCCGGAAGAAGCAGAGGGGAAAATACCACAAGAGGGACAGACCATCCAGTCAGGGCCTTGTGACAGTAAGAAAGCTCAGGATTGGGGATTACATTTCTGAATTCCAGGGTAGTGCATGTAACACACAGGCCTTGATAGGAAAGAATTCAAATGTTGGCCTTGAGGTTCATTAAATTATATGTAAAGTTGAAACTGGACAACAGTGGGTCAGAGCTGTCTGTCACCACTTGAGCCAATCAAGCAGAGACAGGGTTGAATCATATATGAGTGTTTATTCCAATTTTGCCGGCAAATTGGGAGAGCAGTAATGGTCATCCCCGAAAATCTGCTCTGCTGCCCCCCATAAGCCAGCTGCTTATATTGGGTAGAAGGACAAAGATTACATGGGAAAGTAGGAATTACAGGCCCAGAGAAGTAGGCAAGGTGGGCTGGGGGTCTCAAAGGGTTCACCAAGGGCAGGCACCTCTGGGACTCCAAGTGGGCGCCTTTGGGACCAGGTTACAGGCAATGTGGGCTGGGGTTGCAATGGGAAGGTGCCTCTGTGATTCCATTGTTTAGGGAACTAAGTTGTTAATCTTCCCATGATAATAGGCAAGTCTCAGAAAAGGAGACTGGACCAAATTCCAAGGGTAACTCCCATGTCCCGGGGCTACAACTCCAGACAAGTTAGAAAGTGCTTTTTCTAATTCAAACAGAACAATCACAGTTAAAAGAACATGATTAATATTTCTTATAACTATAGCTAACAATCATGGTCAGCAGAGCATGGTCAGCATCTCTGCCCTTAACAAAGTCTTCCCAAGACTCCTCATGAAATTTACATTCTGATGTGGGGAGATCTTTGGCTCAAATTCTCTTAGTGATGTTATGGGCAGACTGGTCACGATGGGAAGTCATGCGTCTTGACAGCCCCAAGCTCCCAAGCAGATTGACTGGGTGAGGACCAGTCAGTCCTTTAAATTGAACCATTTGCCCTTCTTTCTGTTATCTGCACATTGGGCTCTGCTGTGGGTGCTGCTCTGCGTGGGTCACGGGAGAGGAGAGCGAAGGAGAGACAGAAGACCTGTGCTTGAGCGGCTGATGGAGACCAAACTGCCAGTTGGAGGACCTGCACTCTTACACCTCCTCTATCACTGTGTGACCTGGGCTGAAGGCTAAGCCTGTCTTTACAGTTATAAATCCCCAGGAAGGATTCTGAGTGGGGACTCTTCTGAGATTCTGGGTCTCCACGACATTCTCCTAACCATGCTGCCTTGTTCTCTGGGAGAGGCGTGGCACAGGGCTCATGACAGCCACCGTCCCTCAGCAGAGCAAGGACACCTGCCTATATGTCTGTTTTCATTATTAACAATAGGTTCACATTTCAGATGACTCTTATGCCAAATTAACCTAATTCTATATGGCAGCTAATTTTTTGAGTGCTAGATAAGTCTTTAGGAGTCTCCTAAAAAATTGTGAAGACTCAAAATGCACCTGTGAGGCTTTGGGGGGTGGAGGTGAGGAAGAAAGTGGCAATCTGGTGGGCTTCCAGGAGGAATCCCCTAAAAGAGGGGGAAGCTATTGTCCTTTTTATTTGAGGAGCTCACTCAGGCATCCGAGGCCTGAATGAATATGCCATTCAGTACCGTCCTGCCCACAGGGTCCTCCTCCAGGCTTCCTTTCCATTTCTTTCCCTTGCACCCTCTTTGTTCCAACTCTGAATGGCTACCAGATCAGGTATTTTCCAAAGAGCATCACCTCAATGGCTACTAGAAACAGTGGCTTAGGGCCCCCAGGGGTCGTGTGGAGAAAGACCCTGCACTGTCCCATTGAACAAGGAACACAGTGGGGACACTTATGCTGTCTGCCCACGTTTTCACTGTTCTCTATCTGAGGCCCTGTCCTATTCTTGGCATCACCTTCCCCCGAAGGACAATGTCACTGTCCCCACTTCCACTCTCGTCCTCCCTCTACACAGCTGCCATTCCCTAGTGAATGTTCCTTTGGACACCAGGGCTGGGCGGGCAGTTCTGCATTGAGCAGGACTGTCCTGTACCTCGCAAGGTGTGCAGCATCCTCAGGCCTTGCTAAATGCCACTGGTGCGCTTATGCAATTGTGACACCCAACAATGACCCTACCTGTTTTCGAATGTCTCCTGGGGGTGGCTATACTGTCTGTTAAAATTATTGTTAACATAATATTTTAGGAGCAAAAAATTCATCTTATTCTTGTTGAAAAACCTTTATTGTTAAAAACAAAATAAAACCTAAAAATGAATGTTTCATGACTTCACATTTTATGTAAGATGAGTTTCAGCTTTTCGCAGTGACCTTAAGCCCTTGGTGTGGACTGTGTTTCAGCCACCTTGACCTGTGTTCCGAGACGAATGGAGCTCAGGCCTCCCGAGGGCCTTTTCTCCATGTGCTGTTTTCTCTGTCTGGAGTGTCCATCCCATCCCCTCTCCCTCCCCTAATTTTCACATGAGGGGCCCCTTTCCTTCCTCCAGTTCTCAGTTTATCTATTACTTCTGCAGACAGCCTTCCTCATCCAGATCACTTTATAAGTAGGTCCCAGCTGTGCTCATCTACCCTGCCTTCTAGTCCTTACTCTTACGCCACCATCTCAATGTGTAATCCCATTTCATTTGTTCACTGTTTGCATTCTGTCACTAGCTCCATAAGGGCAGAGACAAAGTCTATTTGGTTTGTGACTCTCTGCCCCGATGAACCCTGACAATGGCTGCTGACTGTACAGATGCACAGTGAGTGTGGGGGGACCTACTACAGGGGAGCTGAGCTCGCTTCCCAGAGCATTCCTGCCCCAATTCAGTGCAGCAATACTTGGCACCGGGACCAAATGAATGGTGCTCTGTGAGTCTAGGTGCCAAGGGGCCTGAGACAGCACCCATATGTGGTGAGGGGAAGCAGCCAGAAGTTTTCTGCATCTGAGTTTGAAAGTGGTCCAGATGGGACATTAGGATCTGAAGGAGACATGTGGATGCAAGAGTGACTGTGGACTGAAAGGCACCTCCATGCCAAGATTCAGGGAGAACATTCCCCTGTCCGTCACCTCCAGCCTGGGGTATCTGAGATCTGCTGCCCACGAGAAAGGGTGAGAGGAGAAAACACTGATTTTTAACCTTGAAGTTTCTATGTTTAGCTTGAAGAGAATGAGTTTACCTAGAGGTACCTAGATTAGATTTATGCACCAGGTAAAGTGGGAAGTTAACTCAAACATTGACTTCAGTTACATATCCAATGTGAAGAGAGAGAGGTTTATACAATCTCAGTACATTGTAACCAGAGAATTTTGCTGGATTGCTCTATAGTTTTCCTGAATAAATAATTATTGAGGTAGAGTAGTGACTACTTTACTGCTAGGGTCTTTTTTCCATGTTAGGACTAGAAAGGCCATCCATCCATCCGTCCACCATCCACCCACCCACCCATCATCCATCCATCCACCATCCATCCACCATCCATCCATCCATCCATCCATCCATCCATCCATCCATCTACCGTCCATCCACCCACCTATCATCCATCCATCATCCATCTACCCAGCCATCATTCATCCATCATCCATCCATCATCCATCCATTCACCCATGTTGTATAATCAGGTTAACAGATGGGTAGAATCCAGTTTAACATGTGTGTTCACCACAAATTTACCAGAAGCTGGACATCTAAAGGAGGACTCCAAATCTCTTATTCCAGACCAGACCTGGAAGACAACTCATTTGTCAGCACAGTTCTGCTTTGATGTTACATAGACACTTCAAGCGCAACATGTACAAAACAAAACTCATAAAGTTCCTGCCTAGAAATCTTATTTCTCCTTAAGGGTTTACATGTCAGTGAGTAGCATCATCATCATCTCCCAGCTGCTCAGGTCAGAACCTGAGAATCATTCTTGACTTCTATCTGCTCCTAACCCCAGTGCCTAAATCCTGTTGATTCTCCTGATTATGTGTCACATCTGCCCACTTCTCTTTTCTTACTGCTTTCACCTAATAATGGCCAGTAGCATCTCCTACCTGAATTACTGCAATAGTGCTTGCGGCAGATGGCTTGCTTTATCCCTGCCCCCTGGTGGTCATGCTCTGGGTAATATCCTTCCCTTGAGTGTAGGTTTGGGTGTAGTGACTTGTTTCTAATGCGTAGAATATGGCAAAAGTGACTGGATGCCACTTCTGAGGCGAGACTGTAAAAGCCTGTAACTTCTCGTTTGCCTGCGCCCTCGCTCTGGCCCCCCTTGCTTGCTTGCTCTGGTGACACGTGTTGCTGTTTCCCTTAGGGCCTCTGATCAGCAGTCGGTGAGCTAATGAGGCCCTTGGTCCAACAGCTTCAAACTACTACAGTTGGACTTAGAAGTAAAGCCTGTCCCTGTTGAGCCTTGAGATGCCTCGATGTCTGCTCTCCTGTGTGACGCTTTGATCTCAGCTTTGGGAGTGATAGGGAGCCAGAAGCCCCAACTATGCTGCACCCAGATTCCTGATTCACAGCAACTGTAAGGCAATAATTGTTATTTTAAACCTCTAAGTTTTGGAGTAATTTGTTACCTAGAAACAGATAACTAAACACAGCATCAAACCTAGACTCCCCACACCCTCTCTTGCTGTCCTTCATGCTGCAGACAAACTTTGCAGACTTACTAACACATATATCTGATTATTACTGAAACTTTCCAATCAGTAGAATATGGAAAAAGTGAATGGATGCCACAATGGCTTCCTACTGCCTCATGATAAAGCTCAAAGTTCCCAAAATTTGGTCAAAGATCCTTGTTGACTGTTGCTCTCCAGCCTCATCGCCCACCATTTCTCTCTTTGTACTTGGTGACTTTCTACTCTCAACAGGTAGCTATGGTTTATACATAGGGTAGTATTGGAAGCAAGGCTAGATATTTTGGATAGAATGATGCCTCTTCACAAGGAAGTATTAAAAGTCCTTTGGGGGAAATGATAGAGGGCAGCGGTCTTTATCTGTCCATTCTGCCACCAGCAAGAAGGGACTCTTCATTGTCACCACACTCCAAGCCCATTGTGGCAGGGATGCTGAATGAGACTATTCCAGCCAGAAATGCATTTTCAATATGTGCTTTGCTTTGCTCAGGACTTTGGGTTCCATGAGAAGTTAGTCTTCATTGTGGCTCGTGTGAAGGGCTTGGGGTATGTGAAACAGTATCGGATCTGAAGTTAGTTTGAAGGTAATCTTCCAACAAAACTCCATAGCAAGTTATGGGGGCCAGGACTGACGGACTGGAATGAACAATTTCCACAATATGTGACACTTAATGAAGACTGCTATGGAATGTGCAATTTTGGATGTTTTATGGAGTGTTAATATTTTGTGTACTTACAAGAGCAGCTGATAGTTAGCATACGAGCAAATCCACAACAGTGTGTGTTGATGCAGAACCAGGAGGTTGCTTATGTGGGTGGCAGGTCACCTTGTGTTGTGCCTTGATTATTTCCCAAATTCAAATGGGCCTTGTGCAGATGTTCTGGAGGTGACCCTTGGCCCTGTCTCCATCATAAAAGAGTTGGTAAAGTACACTGAAGAGATGGCACAGCATTTTGTGTTGGAGATACACAGCATTGCATGCAGGGCGAGGGGAAGGACCACCATGGACCAGGCTGGGAAGGAAAGCTGGCCTCTGACATGGTCTGTAGTTTCTGGTAATCAGAGAACATGTGGGGTGTTTGACTCTTGGGTTGAAATGTGTGGGCCTTGTGTCCAGAAAATACAGCTAGTCTCAATGTAATATAAAACTATTTCCTATTAATATGGACAACCTGCATTTCAATATGCAGATATAATTATAATAATAGTTTTTTTATGTTTTCATTCCATCTATCCATGAGTTCGTTTGTTCGTTCGTTCATTCATTCATTCATTCATTCATCATTCAATATTCATCAGGTATTTACTAAATACTAAAATAGCATATGGTAGTTAAGTGTATGCATCAGTCAGCATGGGCTAAGTTATGCTGCAGTAACAAATGGCCCCTAAAATTTCCATTCATTTGAAGTTCATGCCCATCATGGGCTGACCATGACTCTTCCACATCATGTTTATTCCAAGGCAGAGGAGCAGCCTTTGCCCGATTCATGCTGGCTTCATGACCCACGACAGACTGTTGATGGATCTCAAAGCTCTATTGGAGACACTCTCGTGTCATTGGTCAGAGTAAGTCACAGCACCCTTGGTATCAGTGCAGTGACATATATAATCCTCCTATGATGTCCCCTCCTTGATAGTATAAGCAGGGATATTTGAGCAAATAATGCAATTTACACCAGTGTAAGCGGCAGGATGGTTTGGATGAAAAATTCCCAGTGATTACTTCAGATGAGCAGTTCGGTTATTTCACAGGGAGACTCCATGGAATGTGAAGAACTTAAATAGATCTGCCAAGAAGTGAGTTTTATTAACAGCACTGCTTTGATATATTTGGCCAAAATAGTGGTTTCCCCCTGTTCTGACTCCTGCCAACACTGGTTTTCAGGGTTCACCCAGGCTGGGTTTGTAGAAGCATGAATATCCCAAGTTCCTCACTGGACAGAGAGAGACAAGGAGCTGGAAACTTTGGGGAATGAAAGTTTTTCCTGGAATTCGGAAGCTGAGTTTGTTGCTCTTCTGGGATTGTACCTTTTGACTTCATTTATGCAAACTTGCTATACTTGCATGTGAGTCACTCCTAAAGGAAGTAAAGTTGTGAATTCTCACACGGCCAAATTTAATTAAAGTTTCTCACTGCTGATATGCAGTGTAAAACTGGTAAACTTTCCGAGTCATCCTGAAGAAATGATGACAGCACATACTTCTTTTAGCATGAATGGGATTTTATTTATAGTTCATGCAAAGAGAAGTAGCCAATATAATTAGACAGTCATTTGTGACTTCTAATGTAAACATTTTAGGAGCAGTAGTATCAAACGTGAGTACTAATTAGAGAGCTGTTAGAGAAAACATCTAAGTGGGGACAGATTGACAAGCTATACCAAACAGCAGGCTATTTATAGCACCACACTGTCTTTTATATTCAGGTTTATTTAATAGTTTTTGGACAACTCATAAGAAGGTAGAGCTTTGCAACTGTATTTGCAGTTTAATTTCTGTAAATAAAACTAAACTTTGCAGATGTGACTGCCTTGTGGCTAGCTGTGATAATTAAAAAGGATTATTAACTGGATTGCTTTCTGATGGGGTCATTTGAGATTCTAATACCTTTTGTGCTCCATCTCCCCAGAGCAATGATAAATCCAAGAATTATTTAATTATGTTTTAAACAAGAAAGGGCACTTTAATCAGCAACCTTTCAGGAGTGCTTGCTTTGTAGTCATTGATTCAAACAACAAAAAAGTCAAGAAATATTTATGTGAGAACAAAGGGAGGGCGAGCCACAAGTGCTCATTTTGGCTTCTTTTCTCTCTGTCAACATTTGACCTCTAGTGTCATTACCAAAGATCCTGTTGAAAATATTGACAGGGGGCTAAGAAGTGTTTCGCCAAGTTTATAGCCTTCTTAGCAAATAGTAAGAAGAAAATTAGTTCCTAATGGTAAAGACAATGAATCATAATGTGTAAGAACCAATCTCTTCTCCCGGGGTCATCTCCATGAAAACAACTGTCAAGGTCCATGAGCTACAGAGAGGTGTGTAAGAAGAGAGGGCCTTGCATGATAATTGCTTTTAGAATGAATAAGTTAAAATTCATGTAATCTATTTAACCATGCATAATTTTATAATTTTCAAGGGTAAAATTACAAATTTTACAATTTATAATTAAAATTTTTAAAATTATATGGCTTTTAGAACATTCATAATATGATACCATCACCACTATCTAATTCCAGAATATTTCCATTACTTCAAGCACAAAGCACATACCTATTAAGGAGTCCCTCCCTATTTCTTTCTCTCCAAGTCTTGGAAACCACTAATCTGCTTTCTGTTTCTATGGATTTGCCTATTTTAGACATTTCTTCTATATGGAGTCATATATATGTATATGGGTTTTTATATCCAGCTTCTTTCACTTAGCATAATGTTTTGAAGTTTCTTCCATGTTTTAATATGCATCAGAATTTAATTCTTTGTTATTGCAGAATAATATTCCATTGTATGAATAGATCACTTTTTTAACCTATTCATCAATTCATGAACATTTGGGTTGCTTCTACTTTTTAATAATCTGAACAATGTTGCAATCAACATTCTTGTATAAGTTATTATGTAAACATATGTTTTCAATTTTTTTGGCTATATAACTAAGAGTGGAATTGTCATGTCAAGTGGTAATTCTATGTTTAACTTCATGAGAAACTGCCTGTTTTCGACAGTAGTGTATCATTTTACATCACCATTATCAATGTGTGAGGATTCCATTTTCTCCACATTCTCATCAACAATTGTCATTTTCTGTTTCTTTCTTTTTTCTTTTTTTTGGCTAGAGCCATCCTAGTGGGTGTGAATTGTATCTCACTGTGGTATAATTTAAATCTTTAAGCATTTGAGACTTGCTTTGGGGCCTAAGATGTGGTCTATCTTGAAAATTGTTTTATGTGCACTTGAAAAAAAAAAGTATATTCTGCTATTTTGGGGTGGAATGTTCTAAAAATATCTATTAAGTTCATCTAAAGTCACAGTTTCCTTGTTGATTACCTGTCGGATGATCTATCCATTCAGGTAAGTGGTGTGATAAAAGTTTTCCATCATTATTGTATACTCTCAATCTCTCCCTTTATGTTTGTTAATATTTGCTTTATGTACTTAGGTGCGCCTACACCGGGTATGTTGATGTTTACAAGACTTATATTTTCTTGTTGGATTGACCTCTTTATCATTATGTAATGCTTTACTTTGTTTCTGGTCACGGCCTTTGTTTTTTGTTTGTTTTTAAATATATCTTTATTGATTTCAGAGAGAGGAAGAAAGAGGGAGAGAGAGAGATAGAAACATCAATGATGAGAGAGTCATCATTGATGGGCTGCCTCCTGCACGCCCCTGACTGAGGATCAAGCCGCAGCCCGGGCCTGTGCCCTGACCGGGAATTGAACTCGATCTCCTGGATCCTAGGTCGATGCTCAACCGCTGAGCCACCCCTGGCTGGGCAGTCTTGTGTTGTTGTTTTTTTAAATCCATTTAGCTACCTTAGGTCTTTTGATTGAAGCATTTAATCCATTTACATTTAAAATAATTGTTGATAGGTATGTAGTTGTTGCAATATTGCTAATTGTTTTCTGGTGGTTTTGTGGTTCTCTGTTGCTTTCTTTTCTTGCAAGTTGATGACTTTCTAAAGTGTTATGTTTGAGTTCCTTTCTTTTTACTTTTTGTTTATCTCTTAAGGTTTTTGGTTTGTGGTTACTATGTGCTTCTTATATACGAAGCTATGTTTATAGCAGTCCATTTTAAGTTGATGGTCACTGAAGTTCAAAGGCATTCTAAAATCACTACATTTTAAACTCACCCCCCATCTTTATGTTTTTGTTATCATTTTAACCTCTTTTTTGTGTGCGTTTGTGTGTGTATATTCCTCAATTATTATTGTACTTACACATGATTTTACTACTTTTATCTTTTAACCTTTCTACTAGCTTTATAATTGGTTGGCCCACTGCTTTTACTAAGTGTATGCCTTTATCAGTGAGATTTTTCTCTATATTTTTCTATTTTTAGTTTTTGCCTTTTTTACTTAAAGAAGTCCCTTTAATATTGCTTGTAATGCTGGTTAACTGATGGTATCTCCTTTAGATTTTGCTTGCCTGGGAAACAATTTCTCTTTCAATTATAAATTATAACCTTGCTGGGTAGAGTAGTCTTGGTCATAGGTTTTCCTTTTCATCATTTTGAATATATCATGCCATTCCCTTCTGGTCTGCAGTTTCTGTTGAAAAATCAGCTGAAAATCTTATGGGAGCTCCCTTGATGAAACTAGCTGCTTTTATCTTACTACTTTTAAGATTTCTTTTTGTTTTTAATCTTTGGCATTTTAATTATGATATGCCTTGGTGTGGGCCTCTTTGGATTCATATTGTTTGGGACTCTGTGCTTCCTGGGCTTGTATGTCTCTTTCCTTTGCCAGGGTAGGGAAGTTTTCAGACTTATTTCTTCAAATAGATTTTCTACTCCTTTCTCTCTCTCTCTTCTCCTTCTGGTACCCCTATAATGTGAATGTTGTTAAGCTTGATGTTGTTCCAGAGGTCCCTTCAACTAAACTAATTTTTTGATTCTTTTATCTTTTTTGTTGTTCCAATATTTTTTTCCTCCAGCTTCTTTATCATCCAGATCATGGATTCGATGTTCTGTTTCATATAATCTGCTGTTCACTCCCTCTAGTGTATTTTTCATTTGCTATTGTATTTTTCCTTTCTGATTGGTTCCTTTTGTTATATTCTTTTTCTCTTTGTTGACGCTCTTATTGAGGTCATCTATTCTCCCAAGTTCATCAAGCATCTTTAGTACCAATGTTTCAAACTTTTTATTTGAGAGATTAATTGTCTCCATTTCATTTAGTTCTTTGTCATAATGTTTCCTTTTATTTATATGTGAGTGTTTTTTTCCCCTTCAAATTATAAATTCTTAGTAAATGAAGGCCATGTATCTTCCCCCTCCCCCTTTTTTTTTGTAACCTATACAGCACTGGACACAGTGCCCAGCATGTAGCTTGGTGCCTGTGTGTTGACTCTATAGCAAACTTATATATCAGTATGCTATCTGCTTCACTTTTCTTAGTAGGTGTATAAAAGCTAGTGTTTCAATTCCAGGCTGTGTTTAGTATAAAACATTTGAAACAGTGTGACCTTTACATGTAAAGAAATGTGAAGGGGGTGTAATTTATGCATTTCCTCATTTTTGGCTTGCCTGCTCTTATGGTAAAACCTAAATATTTAGATCATTTTTGGACAGATTATGTACTTAAAAATGAAACTGTTATGAGAAAAATGAATCTGTTCAGATGCTTGGAGGCAAAAAGACGGGTGACTAGTGAATAACAAGGAAATAGCAACATATACACCTGGACTGAGAATCTCCAGGTGACGGGTGAACAGTCCAGTCCCATGCTGGCTTCTAGGGGGTTATAACAGGCTCACTCTGTCCATCTTATACTCCCTCCCACAATAGGGAGGCAGTTCCAAGCACTTTGACTTGCCCTGAACGTCAGAAAGTGATTCTCAACATTGATTTATGCCCAGCCTCTACTGGGGAAGTGCTCAGAGGAGTTTCTTTGTGGTGCTGTGAATGCATATTACACATCCTTTTAATCACCCATGTTGTAACCACGGAGAATGATCTCCTGCATTTTCTTCCATGGGAAGATAAGCCTCTAGTGGACAGCAGTTAATCAAACCTACCAAGAGGGATGTATCTTAAAAGCTTAATTAAATATGGAATTGGGTGAGAATGTGCCCTGTTATGCTCTTAGTTTAATTTCAGAAAAGAAAAAATGAGATAGCTGTGTTCAACTGAGAGTAAATAGGTTGGAACCAAACATAATTTAACATCGACCGTAGTCAGCTCTTACCCACAGACTGCCGTTCAAGGAATACGGAGTACTTTCACACCAGCTATGTAACTTATTCCTTCCAGTAGCTGTCACAGCAGGGCAGCTATGGAGAATGGTTTTATTACATTTATTTTTCACTTTAAAAGCAATATATTTGCATACTAGATACCTTATAAAATAGGGAAAATAAAGCAATGTTCCCTTATTTCCACTTAGTCTTTAAAACGTACCCTTTTCTTATGTTGCAGTCGTTGAATCCTGCTTTCCTCACCTCACATGGCAATGGAAGACTTGCCCTTCTTCTATAATTCTCACAGTCATAGCTCTTAATGGATCGATCATATTTCACTCTACGTTTTGCTCATTTCCAATTTTTGGTTGTTCTAAATGACACTGAGAGGAGCATTTTAGTGCACATGATTTTTGGTATTTATGAGTCTCCTGCCTGCTCCCGGACTAAATTCCCAGAAGTGGAATTATTAGGGCAAAAGGTATGAACATTTCTAGTGGCTTTTGATTTTTATTGTCAGGTTACTTTTCAAAGGATGGTGCAAGCAGCGTACGTACTGGTTTGTACGTATCAATCCTCCATGCTTGTCAGAAGTAGGAGATATTGCTTTACATTTCTAATTTAACACATGACATGATTTTTCATTGGCGTTCTCATGCGATGTCTTATTACTGTGAAACGAATCCTTTCTCCATGTTTACTTTCTAGTTATACTAGACAAGACGGACTTTTTTATGCTGATTTTACAAAGGAGGCGAAGTGTCTCACCTGTGTTGACACAGCTAGTGAGTGGCAGGCTGACACATACACCCAGGCCCCTCACTCTTCATGTCCTATTTGGAGGTCAGTCCCCTCTGCCATCATCTCCCTGGGGCAGTCCCCTCATTTCCTTGAGCCTCACTCCCTCCATCTGCAAAATGAACTACATGGACCAAAATCAGTGATTTTTATTCTTCCATATAGTTAAGTTGAAGATTTTCTTCAGATGAATCTTGTGCTAAGGCCTCATATGTGAGATGCTAAAGCAAAGCTGCTCAGTTGACTGGCAGGGGGACTGGAGGTGCGGGTTCCTCCTCTCTCATCTCTCCATGGGACATTCCAATATGCTTCCTCGAGACACTGACAGTTCATCTATTGCACTGGTTTCCCCCCCTGCCCCCCAGCTTAATTGAGATATAGTTTGCATCCAGCTCTCAGTTTGCACCCAGCTCTGTACAAGTTTTAGGTGTTCAGCGCAATGACTCCGCTCACACTGGACTAGCCCAGTGGTTTCCAAGCACTGTTCCCTGACCCACGCAGCTATAGGGACTCACCCACAGCACATAGTTTAAACTTATCTCCATAGTTTCCTTCAGACTTCCCCATAGGTGACTGATATCTGGGAATTCCAGTTTCTAACGACAAAGGGTTCATGACACAATACAAAGAAAACTGGGTTGAGAGCAGGACACCCAGTTTCTTTCTTCCTGCAGCAGATGCCCTTTCTGCTTGTGTTCCATCTAAAATGGGAAGAATCATGTGTGGTTCCCCCAGTGTGTGGAGTTGTGAGGGTCACACAATGCTGAGCTACATATGCTCTCCTCTTCTCTTTCCACGCACATGTCAGATTACCTTCCCTGCTTCTTTTTTAAAAAAATCCTCACCTGAGGATATGCTTATTGATTTTAGAGAGACGGGAAGAGAGAGAGAAAGAGAGAGAGGGAGATATTGATTGGCTGTCTCCTGAATACACCCCGACCTGGGATCGAACCCACAGCCTAGGCATGTGCCCTGACGGGATCAAGCCTACAAGCTTTCGGTGCATGGGATGGTGCTTCAGCCAACTGAGCCACACTGGCCAGTGCTTTTGAAGTTGGACACAGCCATGTAATTTGGAGCCAGTGATATGCCCATGGGAGTGACACGTGCCCCATCTGGGTGTGAATGGCAGAGCCAGGGCCCAGTTCCCTACGGTCCTCCCCTGTGCGCAGTGACTGGACGTACACGTCAAAATGAGCTCCTGGTCAGACGGGGAGCATTGTGAGCAGAGGCCTGGCATAGCCAAACTGTCCTGGACCGTAGTGAAGAAATAGGGTTTGGAAAGTTGAGCCAGGAGACACTGAGGTTGTTACTGCAGCAAGGCCCAGCCCACCCTGACTAGTGCAGCGTGCACGGTGGCAGCTGCCATCGCCCACTTTATCCCTGCAGCACCCTCCTTATTTCCAGCGCTGCTAAGGCCCAGAGTCCGGAAACCTAGAAAAAGCAGCTCCCTGGAGACCAGTTTTACACTTCACCATTCAAAACACGTTTAACAACCACCCAAGATTTGTAAAATCCTTCCTCTTGCAAGTTTAAAGCTAAAAAGGGGAGTGAAACAAAGCACTGGCCAAATATCCGACCCTTCTCTCCCTCCCCAGAAGCCGAGCTTAAAGAACAGCGGCTAATTTTGTTCCCACAGAGATCGAAGATCTAAAGTAATCCCTTCCTAATCCTCTTACTCTCCCAGTGAGCTCAGGGATCAGTGAGGCACGAATCTCAGAGCCTGCGGGGATGAGGGGCGAGAGCAGGGCCGGGAAAAGATCTGGCTGGTGAAGAGAGTTCCCTGTGCTGTGTGCTGCCCCTTAACCCAGAAGTGGTGCTTTGAGTTGTGTTCCTGACAAGGAATAAATTCCCCCTGGCCTTACCCTGCGCGAAGGGGATGCCTGGAGGAAGTCGCAGGGGTGAGCGTGGCCTGGTCGGCAGCCCTGCAGCGGGGCCGGCTCTGAAGGAGCACAGGGACCCCGCCAGCTCCCGGGCCTCCTGGCCTCAGGTCCCTCATCTCACCAGAGGCTCGAGGTCGCGACCTGCTGCAGGATGGACGATACTGTACATATGCGATCGCTTTAAAAAGGAAAGAATCACTTTGCAATGATTTGTTTCCAGCTGAAATTCGTTTGGAAGTTTCGTTACTCAGACTCATTAAGTTGCAAGTGACACGAAGCTCTTTCAATCTGTCTTAAAAACATGAGAAACCGTTGAGGAGGAAGCGTGGGGGGGAATTCGATTGCACACGTCACTGAAGTCTCTGGGAGCCCCCACACTGCCCTCGGTTCTCTTCCTCTCCGGTGCTCCTCGGGACAGCGTCCCCTGCGCAGTGACTGCGGCGATCCCTGGTGATGGGGAAGGGATGCTTCTCGGGCCTGGAGCCCCTGCACCTGGCTGCACTTGAGGGCAGGGTATCACCTCAGGATCACTGCCTCCCTGGCACTGGTGGGGACTGGGCTGAGGGAGGGAATGGATGCACAAGGGCAGTGTGGGAGCTGCCCTGTCATGAAAGTGGGGGTGTCCACAGGTCATAGTCACTTGGAGGTAGGTTGGGGAGAAGGGGCAGATGTAGTTTTGGATGTGAGCCTAAGGGTGTTCATGAGTGCTCGCGGCGAACCCAGAAGGTACTTCTGCAGCCCTGAGGCTATAAATGCCTGTTTTGCAGGCTTGCATGGCTTTTCACAAATCCTTCCTGAAAACTCTGCCTCATAGCAAGTCTCAAGGAGTTTTCTCCTAGTTACTAGACACTTTGGAAGGGGGCTGTCACCCAAATTTGCCATGCAATTCATGCTGGAAAACTCTGTCATCTTTATCTGCGTCAGGGCAAAATTTCCCATCTAATTATCCGAGGCTGTGCCCAGGGCTTCAGTAGGAGCTTGAGGGTTTCCACACAGACTACTGATTTGCCTGTCTTTAGGAGAGTAGTGTGACTACTCGAGGAGGCACAGTGGAGTTTCTTAGCCACTGTGACCTGCCAAAGCTATTTATATGTGAGTAAGAACATAATTCAACATCAACAGTCACTCCATTGTAGTTCTCCTGGAGAGAACAGGCCCCTGAGCCCCAGTTCTGGCAGCTTTGCTGCAGGTTTTGCTTTAACTTCAGCTGCTGACTGTTGACAGGGTACGTAGAGGAGCCCGCATCTGCAAGTCCAACCCACAGACATAAAACACGAGCAAATGATTGGCAGGGAAACATTGATTCTAGGAAACTGCCGTATTCAGCAGGCAAATGCACATACTTTCTGTTGTCAGAGATCCTCTATATTTTAGTACAAGTGCACTCAATTTACACAGGATGGAATCGTTAAAGACCACCTGTGTCAATAGCAACTTTATGAACATGGAGGGAGTGTGAAGGAAAACACAGCCTTGTACAGTCCCTGGGCAATTCTGGGAGTCTCGAGTATTTCAAAGTCAAATGAACTGATTGCAGGTGTTCTCTAAACAAGAGTGGGTGATACAGATGGTCCTTGTGTTTCATGTCTTTGAATTTTGAAAAACAGAGTCCAAATGTTGGCCATGGGATTGCTAATCAAGACAGTATTAGTTGGCTTTCTCCTTCCTTCATTTGTCTGTCCTTCCTTCTATCCTCTCATCCATCCATCTATCCACCAACCCACTCACTTGTCCACCCATCATTCTGTCCATCCATCCGTTCATCCATCACACCTATCCATCCACCTATCCACCCACTGACCCATCCATTCATCATCCATCCATCCATCCATCCACCCATCATCCATCCAAGCAGCATGTGTTGCCTTGGAAACTCCTCTTGCCCCATCATTCCACATGATTGGATGGTGAAGACAGACATGAAATTTCATTCTGGGGTATGTAGGTGTTGGAAAGGCAGATAAGAAGCAAGGGAATAAATGAATAAATAAGGTAATTTCAGAATAAAAAGGGATATGAATAAAAATTAAACGAGTGTCATATCAGAGAGTGACTTGTAGTGTGGGGTGACTACTGTAGATGAAGTGAATAGAAGAGAGTTGTGAAAGGAGGTAGACTGTCAGCCAATATCTGAATGACAAGAATGGTGAATTATTAAAAGATCCAAGGAAAGTGTGTTCTGAGTAAATACAAACAAGTGCAAAGGCCCTGCGGTGAGATTGTGCATAGCTTCTTCAGAGAAACTGAGTGGTCTGATAAAGGAAGAGTTTAAAATGTGCAGTTTGGAAATGTCTACGCAGACAAAGAGACTTGACGTGATCTGAATAATTCTCATCTGAACATTTTCACCCAGAATTTCACCCTTGGAAAGTTTCCTCAGGTTTTGGCTTATTTTCCTATTTTGGCCACTTGGTGGCAGTGTTTCACCAGGTAACTGCTCAGGGTCCCCGTTCAGATCAGTGTTGGGGGGAGAGGAATGAAGTTGTGTCTTCCTGAGGCTGAAACCACCATTTCCCCCTGATAAGCAGCACTTTGCTACTGTGGAAATTCGTATTCAAAAGGAAGGATTACTTTCACTCCAAACCTAGAAGAGAGTTGCTATGACTACAGGGCCCCCAGATTCTTTGTGATTCTGGAACCCCAAGAGCTCCCAAATTTTCTGTCTCCACGCAGCTGCCACGTGGCTCACCGCACCCCTAAGGCAGAGTGGGACACTCACATTTTTCTGGGTGGTGGGATAGGTTGGGAAGCTCCCTTCTGGAAAAGTAGGCATGATAGCCATATAATTACTGAGGCACCCAGCTCTCCCTCAGTAAACCTTGGGAACTGGCTACTTGGAGACTCAAGGGAGATTCCTTCCCCCCCTGGATTAGATGATTATGAAGTCATTTTAACATCCTATTTGACATTCTGGTAGTATCAGATCTGGAGTCTTCTGAGAGCCTGGTGATTGGGGTTTGCATATTACTGCTAGTGCAAACCTGGGAGCCAAGGTGAGTTCCATTTTAAAATTTGACTCCCCTTTTTCTGGAGACCAACCTGTCACCCATAACAGAGATTGCACCCCACAGATGCCATCAAACTTCCCTCCAGTTTGGGCATGGCTCTTAGGTCCCTACCTCTCTAGAACCAGAATTCCTGGCACAACCTGCTGTGCTTTGAAAAGCAACTTAATCTCTTTACTCTGCCTTATCAAATGCAGTGATATAAGACCTGGCTGGCTGTAAAGTCAGTGGGCCTGGACAATTTACTAGCTGTGCGATCCTGGGCCCGATAAACTGCCTCTCTGAGCTTTTGCTTCTTGCCTTTGAACAAGGGTAATGCGTCTTTCTCACAGGGAGTATGAAGCGAATCACCTAAGGCAAAGGTGCCATGTATTGCCAGTGCTACGTTCTTGCACAGTGTAATTGCCATTATGCCTGATACATTTTCTTTTTTTATTTTCTCACCTCATTCTCAGAAAAGGAGAATAGAAAGGAAAAACGCCACCACCAGCGAGCTAGGGATCGACTATATAAATTACTAGCTCAAAAACTTGCAGGACAGGGGAGGAGAGGCACGTCTGTGACGATGTGTTTCAGTATTTGCAGGTGTTGTAAAATCAAACTATTGGCTCTTCTCTTTTTAAAAATTATTTTTTATTGAGATATAATTCACATATCATAAAATTTACCATTTTAAAGTGCACTATTTAGAATTTTCACAGAGGTGTGCAGCCATCACTATTATCTAATTCCAGAACATGTTCATCACTCCAAAACAAGACCCCATACACCTGGTGGCATCCCACAGATCTCGGAGGTTCTGCTCATTTTTCTTCATTCTTTTTCTTTTCTGTTTCTTAGACAAGAGAATCTCAATTGATCTATCTCAAGGTTGCTGATTCTTTCTTCTGCTTGCTCAAATCTGTTGTTGAGCACCTCCAGTGAATTTTTTTTAGTCATGGTACTTTTTACTTTTCAACTCCACAACTTCTGTTTGATTTATTTTCATAATTTGTATATATTGATATTATTTATGTAATAAGATATCATTCTTATACTTTCCTTTAATTCTTAACATGATTTCTTCAGATTTTTGAATATATTTAAATTGCTTATTTAAGTCTTTGTTTAGTAAGTCCTACACTTGAGTTTCTTTAGGGAAAGTTTGTATTGATTTTTTTGTCTCATGCATGGGCCATACTTTCTCATTTCTTTGCATGTCTAATAATTTTTTGTGTTAAGAATTGGAAATTTTAAGTGCTATAATGTGGCAACTCTGAAAATCTGATTTTGCCCTCACCCTAGAATTTGTTATTGCTGTGGTTTGCTGTAGTTGTTTGTTGGTGACTTTTTCCAATGAATTCTATATAGTTTGCATTTTTTGTTGTGTGTCCCCACTGAAGTCTCTACTCAGCTTATTGGTCAGCTCATTGGACAGAGATTTCCTTAAATGCCTGGAACCCATGTCTCCTAGTCCTTGCAGATGATGTGTGTCAGGGCACTCCTTCAACACTCAGCCAGGAGTTAACAAGCCTGCTTTAGCTTTTGCTTCCCACCTGTGCAGCGCTCAAGGTCAGCCAGAGGTGGGAGCATAGGGCATTCTCAGGCTTCCTGGGCATGTGCACTAGGGGGCAGATTTGCAGGGTCTTCTAGACTTTCAGGACTATGAAGGAGCTTTTCAAAATCTCTATGGACATCTCATTCCCCAGCTTTTCCTTTTAAACTTTTGATGAGTTTATTGTAGTACCAACTGTTTTTCATCATCTCATGTAGTTGTATTTTTAAAACACTTGCCAGTAAATACTTTATTTTTTAAATTTAATTTAATTTTATTCTTGACAGTATTACAGGTGTCCCCCAACCAGTAAATGTTTTAGACAAGTGCTCTGCCTTCCCCCAAGCTTTTTAGCACTAAGCTGCTATTTAAGACAAGCCTGTCTGATTGGATCTTGCATGGAGTCACCAGACAGTCCAACACAATGACAATTCTTTGGGAATGAGGTCTGTTCTGCTCCCTTCAGTACAGGGAGTGGAGATTGCTATTTTCACTGAGTGGGAGAGAGTGATGGGGCCAAGGTAAGGTTAAATGCTACAATGCTCCCTATTCTTGCTGAAATTGCAGTTTTTCTCATTTAAACACTCCCTGGGTTGCTTTAAGCCTTTTTTTAATTTTCAGAGTTCTGAAGTAGTTGGTTCTGAAAATTTTGGCCAGTTTTCCATTGTGTTTTATGGAGGAGTGAATTTTGAGAGGTCTACACTCACCATTTTCGCTGAAGTTCACCGACTCTGCTTCTGAGGTTGCTGTGAAACCTGCTGGCCGTGTGGGGGCTGTATCAACAGCAGCAGAGGTCCTGCCAGTCTCGGCCAGTGAGGCTGATGGGCACTCACTTTGGCTACAAGACACACCTGTCTGTATGTTATTATCCCATAAAAGTGTGGCAATCTCCAAAACAAAGTTGATTTCTACCTCACAATCAATTAATCAGGAAGAAATATAACCCTAAAGTAAACCCCAAGAGAGCTCCAACGTTAAAATTGTCATAATCACCAATTAATAGACAGACCTGTCACTCCAGTCCAACGCTGGCTTTGGGCTGCACACTCAGTAGATCTCCTTTGAGCAGCTGGTATCAATTAAATTCGGTGCTTGATGATGTGGGAGAGATGGAGGTGACATAGTCATGGCTGTCATCTGGAGGAGGTGGCGGAGGCAACAGGGAGAGCTGGGCTGCCGGACAGGCCCAGTGCCTCTCACACAGCAGAGGAAGGGCCTGCAGTATCCCTGGTGGACTCCCTGAGGGAGGTGGCATTTGGGCGAATGGATTTGGGCAAAACCATTTTTGAGTATATATTCCTGACTCAGGGCTTTTCTTTTTGTTCTTCCTTTTTCCCTGAAACTTTCTGGTTTCACATACCTGGTTCCTTCTCTTCATTCAGGTCTCGGCGCAGAGGCACTCCCTGAGTACTCAGGATACACGCGCCTCTCCTCCCCATTACTTCCCACACTGCCCTTTCACTGTCTTCCCAGAACGGGCAGGTGGTCATCTGAAAACACTCCACTTACTTGCTGACTTTCTGTATGCCCCTTCCTCCGATCCCCACCTCCACTTGAACACAACTGCCACCCCCTCCCCCCCGACACCAGGCACTTCATCCGTCTCATTTACTCCTTTGTCCCAGAGCTCAGATAGGTCCTGCACATGGTCGGTGCTCAGTAGTTTAAGCGAGTGAGTAGACTGGTGGAAAAGCATGTTAGCAACTGATTCCCCATTGCCCAGCTTTCTCTGCCTTGGTTGTATCCATCCCCCACACCATGCCACGCTCGTCTGGGGTTGGCCTGGCTGAGGGAAAGGGGCAATTTGTGAGCCTTGGGAGCCCCACTGCAGAGCGAGGCACTGATTTTAGACACGGACGGAACACAGGGCCCCCTCTTTTCCTGTGGCTGGAGCCAGCCCTCAGAGGTACTTTCTTCTGTAGCCTTGGAGGTCATTGACATCAGTGAGCAGAGATCACTTTATTATTATTATTGTTATTATTATTGTTATTTAAATTAGCTAAATAATAGGACAGCTGCCAGCTTGTGAATGCCTGGAAGGAGGTGGCTTAGACAGCACGTGAGTACAGTGACCCACATAGGAAGGGGAGGCAATGTTGTCTTACCTACGTGACTGAGCCCAGGAGCCAGGCCGCTCCTGAGAGCGGACGATATTGCTCACTGAGATCCCAGGGGAGATGTGTCATCCTATGGCAGAGGCAGAATTTCTCGAGGGGCCCCTGGGAGCTGTGTGTGTATGTTTGAGTGTTATAATTGCCTGAAGGACTTCCCAGACCTCATAAGGATGAGTCCACTTATTTCCCCTGTGACTCCACTTATTTCCTCCATGGTTCCACTTATTTCCCCTGTGACTCCGCTTATTTCCCCCATGGCTCCACTTATTTCCCCCGTGGTTCCATTTATTTCCCTGGTGGCTCCACTTATTTCTCTTGTGGTTCCACTTATTTCCCCCGTGGCTCGATGCCCCCACTGTCATTACATGGCATCCTCTGCAAGGTCTGAAATACAGGCCAAACCCGTGGAGGGGAATGTGATGTGACGGCAGAGGCGGCAGAGGGCTTTCCAGGTGGGGTCAGAGGGAGGAAGGAGGCCTGGGAAGGGGCCCCGGGCTGGTGTGAGCTCCCCGCACCTCTGTCTGGGAGGAAGCACGCGCGAAGAAGAGGGAAATGCTGAAGCAAATGGATGGGCGCCATCGGGAAAGGCCAGCTCTTGGAGGACACCTGTCTAAGGCCCAGCATGTGGGAGCCGAGCACGGAGGAAGCTGGGCCACTTCACACTGACAGACAAGACGTGGGACTCGATTGTAAGCACAGTGGACGGATGGGTGACGGATGCCGCCATGTGGCCTGTACAGTCGGACGTGGGGAGCGAGTTATTAAATGTATAAACAAGGTGAAACCAAAGGTGAAATTTATCTTCATTCGGAAAAGCTCTCTCTCAGCCTCGCGGCACTCCCACTGACAGGCCGTCGGCAGGCCCAGGATGCACGAGCGATTGAAATGAATTCAAACTGCTTTATCCAGAGTCTGTGCAGAAAGCCAGCGTGTTGGTGTAAGGCTCGCGCCAGAGGACCAGTGCACCCCCTCCACGTGACGGGGATGGATGGAGTCTTGTTGGGCAAGACCTGCCCAGGGAGCAAAGGGGCTGCCACTGGCTGACAGCAGGGGCCGGGCAGGCAGGACTGAGACTGTGACGTGGGGAAAAGACCTGGGACTCTGGCTGCCCCGGTGACCTGGGGAGTCTGACATTGGCTCTACAAAATCCCCAAGGAGAACCGAGTCCCGATGCTGAAAGGTGAGGAGGGACAACCTGCCTGCTCTGAGGCCACAGGCGCCGTCAGAATCGGTTATGAATGCGCAGGGAAAATGAGTTTTACCAACACCCTTTCCCGCAGGCTTCAGCCTCCAGCCTCCACGCCTGGTTTTTCCATTTCCCTCTAAGCAGTGTTCCCCAGGGAAGCCTCTGCGATCGTGCCGGGGCCCGTCTCGCCCGCGCTCTCTATTGCTCCCTGGAGCAGGAGGGATTTGGGTGGTGTGATTCCCGCAGCTCAACCCCAAGGCCGTGCTCCCTGAACGCCCACCCCGAGGCACCCCCCTTGTCCACTGTCTCAGCTGCTGTCTGTCTTGGTGGAGCAAACTGGCCAAGGAGACAGTGGCCTCCATGATGTTGGGAAGCAGCAGTTGCTGGGCCCTTGGCTCTGGAAGCCAGCAGGTTTGGGGCGCAAGGGAGGCTCACGGGTCTTCATTTTGGGGAGGGTCCGGCCTGAGGTGCCAGGCGGTGGACGCAGCAGCCTGGGCAACCTTGCTCTGGGAGGGACATTTCTAATGACAAAAGGGCAAGAAGAGGGACAGAGGGCAGAGCAGGGCCTTTGCCCACACGTGGGGATCAGCATCCCCATCTCTCCCTTTTCTACATTCACAGGAATGACATGGGCTCTCTCTAACTGGGGACAGTGTGGCCGGCTCGGAGACCAGCAGGCCCCTGGCAACCTTCTCCACCAGACCAGTTCTGCCGGGACTGGGCTGTTGGAACTACGGCCTTTGGCTTGTGGGTGGGAGCAAAGAGATGCCCAGGGGCTGGACAGTGGCTGTGAAAACCAGAGGGGAAACCAGGCCGGGGCCTGGTCAGCATAAAGAGCGGAGGAGCCACTCTCAAGACTGAGAGAGACGATGACAATGGTTCCTTTAAAAGTATAGCCCACTGTGGCGAGGTGCTCACGGGGAGCATTGGACTGCGCCCACATGTTCTCACACACAGGGGCCGCCACAGACGTGCCCCGGCAGACCGGGTCATCTTAACGAGGAGAGGGCCGGCACAGAGACACAGCGGCAGACATGCATCCACGGCCCCCTGGAGGCATGTGGACACACACACGTGGCTGCCTGTGTGGACATAACAGTGGCCACAGCTGTCTTCCCCTCTCCCTTTCTCCGTACTCATGGTTGAGTCTAAACGATGCTAAAAGTACCAGCTGAAGAGTAAAACTCATGTACGGCTAGTTATTTACCTCCGTGGACCCCAGGCACTTAGAGAGTGCTTTAAACGTCTGAAGTAACTCAGCAGAAAGGGGAGCCTCGTCTTTTCTCCTCGGCTGTCTGTTTCCCCCCTAACATCCCGAGAGTCTGGGACTCTGACCAGGTCTCTCTGGCAGTGGCACTGCCCGGCCTTGGTCTGCGATGCCCGGAACGTCTGCAGCCTGTGGAGCTCACACTGTGATGCGACTGTGCGCGGAGGTGCCGTCAGCCTGGAGGCAGGTTTCACGCTCTGATGCCTCCTGTGGGCGCAGAGGGACCGAGGCGGCAGGACGTGCGTTTGTGTGCCACACACCACGTGTGCTTCGCGTCCGGGGGACACCGGGGCCCCCAGGCGTGAGAGCTGAGCCCGGGGCAACGCTGTTGCTTTTGCATTGCAGGTCTCGTCCCTCACGAATGCAGTTGTAATATTTTTCCCCAAAACCGGGGACCTGGGCTTTTATTTTATGAAGTGTTAAAACTAATTAGCCATAACAAGTCCTGGCCATGTTTAGTTGGCTCAGGACTGCATATTGTGTATGAGTTTGCCTCTTGGAAGGAGCCTCTGGGCTGTGACGTGGTTGCAGTCCCCAGGGCTGGAGCGAGACTGGGGTACCCCCAGCAGAAGGGGAGCCAGGGGTGCTGCGGCTGAGAGAGGCCCACTCTAAGCACCGACTCACAAACAGAGCTTAGCCTGGTGTGAGGCCGTGAGGTTTGCACCTTGAAGCCGACTGTGGAGCTCTAGGTACTCGTTTGGGAATAAAGAACAGTGCTTGATGCACAGCACACAGGGGACAGTCTAGGCCAGGGGGGGAAATTCAAGGCTGAAACCCGGGAGGAAAGGAAAGCCAGGCCCACCTGCCGCATTGCTCGTCTCTGCGGACAAGCTGGCCTTCGGGATGCACAGGGGGGCTTTGGGGGTGCGTCCCCTGCACAGGCGTCAGCTCCCTCCTGGGGGAGAGAGAGACTCAAGGAGAATTAAGGCGACTTACCCAATGAGGCCTGCGTGTAAATTAAAAGCAGAAAGTGTATTTTAATTAGACTTGGCTACTGCTTTCACAAGATTTCCAAATATTAAAAATTCCTTTTCATTTCTTGCGTGAGTAACCCTGGGCCTGGTTAATTGGAAACACTAGGTCCTCGCTTCTTCCGCATATTATCCACGGGCGACTGTGCGTCAGGGGCAAATGGTCCTGGAGTGTGCGGCATTATCTCTCCCGGCACAGCAAAGACGGGGGAAATCGTGCACCCTCAGCCTTGCCAAGCAGCCTCGGGACCCTCTGCGGCCGGCTCCGCCTCTAACCGAACGGTGGCCGGAGCGATGCCCTCTCAGGGTCAGCCCAGCCAGAAACATCAAACTTCCAGGGGGCCCCTCCCGGTCGAGGCAACACACTCCTTTATCACAGTTGCAAGAGCCTTGGGAATTATTTTTCCTCTGGAAAATTAATGCCTCGGATTCTCCAGGTGGCTAATTCAGGACTCTTTTTTTTGATGCCCAAAGCGTTGAATTTTTATCCTGAGGAGAGGAAAGTGGAGTCAGAGGCCTCTATCGGTTTCCTGGGCTATTCAGCAAGTGCTTTGCACATTTGGGGCGCTGTGGTCAGTAGCAGGTGATGCTGCTGTCTGACTGCCTCCAAAACGTCTGTCCTTGAGGCCATTCTCGTAAAACCAGCTCCGTGTCCCTTCTTATGCTCTCAAAGGGGACTCTGCAAGTGAAGGTGATCCTGTTGTTTCTAGATGTTAAAGTGAACCCCATGCTTATTACTTTTTATCCTGTTCAGAGAACCGCTCAGGATTGGAGGGAGATGCGGCTGGTTGCTATAGTTACGGACGGGTGGCCAGCGGCCCCTGGGCTGCCTCCCCACGCGACGGTTTCTCCGTTACTCCATTCAGTGCTGGGCATGTGGGCAGCGTGTTAGTGTTTAGCTCCTTCTGTGTGGTTTGAAATGTGGGAACATCGCTCCTGGATCGTAAATATTCTATTTACCTCCTTGATTTTTCAAGCACAGGACAGACACCCCTTTCCTCTCCACCGGGAGCAGGCGTTTAAGGTCCCACTTTCCCCAGAATGGAGAATAACACGCTGGACGGGTGCAGCAGCTGCAGCTTCAGGGGAGGTGGAGGCTGTCGGGCGAGAACCTTCTCCGAGGAGCCCTCTGGACGCCTGGCGGAGGGCCTTGGACAGTACGGGATGGCCCGGGCCCAACCGTCTAATAACTGGGATTTCCAGAGGAGGGGTGATCAGCCTCTGGGGCTGAAAAGGGGCCTGATCCATCCTGACCCTCATCTTCTCCAGCCCCAGGCTGGCCCTGCTGTCCGCTAGGGAAGGGCTACCTCAAGACTGTCTAGCTGACCTCAGTTTCCCCAGGCAGAGCCCTGTATTCCTAATAGCTGGGGTCCCCATTCCCTGGTGTGGACGCACACCTTGGGGTGCTGGTGGGTGGCTGCGCTTCTGCAGCCTAGCGTGAGGGACGTGTGTCTGTGAGCGGCTGTGGTGTGTGCAGACCGCTCGGTTAGCAACAGCTCTCGAACCCACCTCCCTGCGAGAGGACTAATGCCCGAGAAAGGTGACTGGGAAGAAACCTCAGTCCAACCAGTTTGGTGCAAAGTCTTTTTCTCCTGCCTTATGCTGAGATGAGACTAAAGGGGAGTGAGTCTGGCAAACTCATAAATCACTAACCTCGGTGAGGGGACCTTAAGGCTCCCCACGGGAAGGATCTAATTCCTCCAGGCAGGAAGACGCAGCAGTTTATGAGAGCACAGCAAGATGGCAGTGCTGGTGTGTCCCTCCGGTCCCCCGAATGGCTATAAAGCCTGGCTTGATAAAAGTCCCTCTTCGGCTCCTAGCAGGCCGGGAAGAGCGTGCAGTGAGGTGGGGAGACCTACGGCAGCTGGCGCCCGTTACGTTACCACCCGCGACTCCTGTGCTCGGCACCTGTGGCCCGGCGGCTCCGGCGGCCAGACTTAAAGATGGAACAGGATCCTGCTGGCGTGGGCCAGCTTCCCAGGAGGTAGCAAGGCGGCCTGTCTCACGGGTCATCGCAGGCTGGAAACGGCGTCTGCCTTGAGGCCGCGGCGAGCATTCCATTCAGAAACGCTCGCGGTTGTCCCACACGCACATGTGGCCGTCCCATGTGTCGGCAGGACCTTTCTGGGACAGGCTGCCTTCTCCTCCTAGTGAGACAGGGGCGCAGAAGGTGGGGGGCCCTTGTGGGAGGCACCTCATGCCTGGAGACCGGGCGTGAATCACCCGAGAACGTGCCGCGTTCACCTTTTCCTTGCACTTTTACGGCTTCCTCTGGGCTGGCTGAGCGCGAGGCGGGTGTCGGGAGGGGCGTCGGGTGCCAGCCCGGGCCATCCTGCACCTGAGCCCGCTGGCCCACCGATTGTGCGTAAGTATGACCCCAGGGGACACACGTGCGCAGTGGACCAGGTACGGGGCGGGGCAGACAAGTCCAGCACAAAGCGTCACAGCCCCGTCTGGCTTCCCGGCTGCGTGACCTGGGCCAGGTCGCTGAGTGTCTCTGAGATGAACACGCTCCGTGGGAGAAATGCTGATGTGGAATTAGACGTCTTCCAGGTCTCTGCCAGGACTGGTGTCTGCAGGCTCAGAGGCTGAGGGTAAGAACGAGACTATCTGCTCGCAGGTGGAGAGGACTGGTGCCGGGGTTTCTGCGTGCGCACCAGGGCTCGTTCCGGCTGGGTTTTCCGCTCCCCACCTGGCCCACGACACTGCTTCACCATTTGTCATGGCCTCAGTCTGTGCCTGACTCCAGGCCTCATTCTCTAAAACAGACCAGGCGTTTCTCCCTGGAAATCAAGTCAGTGGAGAGAACTATGTTGCTCCATGAGCTGTGATTCAAGAGCAGGTGACCGGTGACACTTTTAGCTCAGCTCACAGAGCTTCACAGCTCAGCTTGTTAAACAAAGAGCAAAGGGAACGTGGGCTTATCGATTTAATCCACTGGGACAAGCTAAAGCAGACGCTCTGAACGTCAGGTAGGAATGAAGCCCTCTCCCGGCCCTCAGTTCCGCGACACAGAGGGAGATGGTAGCTGTGTGTGTGGCCTGGCAGCTGTGTGGTTGTCCTCACCAGCTGCAGCACCTGGCTGCCCCGGGGTGGCAGTGCCTGGCGGGCCAGTGGCTGCCCCGGGGTGGCAGTGCCTGGCGGGCCAGTGGCTGCCCCGGGGTGGCAGTGCCTGGTGGGCCAGTGGCTGCCCAGGGGTGGCAGTGCCTGGTGGGCCAGTAAAGAGTTGAAGGGCTGGGACATCGCTGTGGACCTGAGATTAGCCCACAGTGCAGGTGCTTCTGAGAGTGGTGTGGGAGTGATGGGGACAGGAGGCAGGTCGCAAAAGAGCGGGAAGGAAGGTGTGTGAGGGAAGCGGTGAGATGCAGCGGGAGGAGGCTGCAGAGAGGGGGAGCAGGAGCAGAGGCTGCGTGACGGGAGTGGAGCCTGGCGGGGGGCTGACAGGATGGGAACAGGGCCTCAGCCGGTGGTATTAGGCCCGTCCTCCAGGGAGAGACAGGAAGGTGTGGGGTCTTCGGCTCTCCCCTGGGCCCTTCTCTCCCAGCTGGAAAGCCACCCAGGTATTTGCAGCACTAGAAATGAAACTGCTCTGTGGGGCACTCTGCGGGGTGTTGGCGGGAGCAGTGGGCAGGCTGGGTCACATTTCAGGAGAAGCGCAGTAGGGCTTCCACAGCCCCTCCGCGGCCTGGAGGAGCAGCTGCACCTGCTCCTGCACCGTGGGGGCCATCCAGGCTCAGCTCCTACCGGGCGAGACGTGCCTCCTCCTGGAAGGTGTGGGGCCCGTGACCCCCTGCCTCCCTGGCTCTGTCTCCAGAGTCTGCAGGAAAGGGGTTGACCCTCCTTCCTCCCAGACTCCAGGCTCCCGCCTCTTCCCAGAACCTCTGGGCTCCTGTGGGCTGTTGGTTGCTGCTGTCGTTCAGAGGGAAGGTTTTTCCAACCTTCAGCAAGTCACTGGGGCCAGCGTGACCTCCTGGGCCACTTCTCTAGCCTGGCGAGGCTCAGGGAAGCACAGGGTGGTGTCAGGAGCACGCTGGCCTTCGGGCCTTCAGAACCAGGCTGGTTCCCCCACTTAGGCTGAGCTGCAGGTCCCAGGCTCACTGGTCTCTGGCTTATCTTGGGCAGCTGAGCACTTGAAGTGTAGCCATTACATTGAGGTGTGTGACAAGCCTAAACACCCCGATTTCAAATAGTACAAAGATGTCAAATATCTCTTTAATGTTTTTATATTGATTCTGTGTTGAAATTAAAATATTTAGAAATTTTATTTTCCAATTACAGTTAGCATAGAATATTATATTAGTTTCAGGTGTAGACACATGTATCTTACAAAGTGGTGTCTCCATAAGTCTAGTGCCCATCTGACACCATAGTTATTACAATATTAAAATTAGCACACTTCTGATATATTGGGTTAAATAAAATGCACTATTACAATTCATTTCACCTGTTTCTTTTTACTGTTTTTACTGTGGCTACTAGAACGTTGGATACCACCCATGTACTGCTCTGGGGGTGCCATCAGGAAGCTGTTGGCTGGGCCCCCGGGGTGAGGTTGAGGAAGTGAGACCTGCCACCTGCCAGTTCTGTGTGGCTTGAAACGGGGCAGGGTGGGCTAGGGTTGCTGGCGTTCCTGGGGTGGGGTCTTGAGGGGCAGGGATAAACAGCTGCCCCTTTCTGGGTCCTCCCAGCCGAGATGGCGTAGGGGGCGCCCCTTCCAACACCCTGAAGCTTGCAGCTGGGAGCGGTGCTTGGTATTCTGCACGGACGCGTGGCTGACGCAGCAATCACAGGCTCTGCATTGCTTGCGCCTCTTCAGAAGCGCAGCGAGTGGCTGCAAGGCTCCCGCTAGGTTCGTCACAGTGGGTAATTGTATTTACCCCTCGGGCCCCCAAACTCTGCCTTGTGTTCCTTTAACACTATTCACTCTCCTCATAATTAAAAAAAAGAGAAAAACCAAATCACTTTTCTAAACTGATCCACGCGGCTTGGGTTCATTTGCATAAAAGGCCCCACCTTCGGGGCTTTCTGTTTTCCTGCCCCGGTCTAGGGCCTCGGAGCCTGGCCGCCAGCTGGGGGGTGTCCAGCCTGTCCCCACCCACCTCCCTGCGGACTCCCCAAGGAGCAGCATCCTCCAGCTGCCCTAAGACCAAACATTGGAATCTGCTCCTTTAACAGATCGTGTGGTTGTGACAGCTCGACTGCCGGGAGCGTGAGCCCAGAGTTTAATTCATGGGATTTTTTAACAGAAAAATTCAGTCTGTGAAAGAAAATACAATAAGGAGTTGAAACTTGAAGTTAGCGTAAGTGATCATTCCCCCTCCCCAAGTAGCTTCCTCATGTGAGCTTTTCCCGGGTGTCTCCTGGGGCGGTTCGAGCGGTCAGGCTCGGTAGGAGTGCGAAGGGAGAGATTCTGCAGCGCAGGTTGCGGGGTGGGGGTCGAGATGCAGCTCTGTGGGCGCCTGCGTGACCCGCTGCGCAGGTTTCCAGGTCTCGGCGTGTCACTGGTAGAGAGCGCGTCCCTGGAGGAGCAACAAGGCAGGCGCTGACATTCCAAAGGGCACCCCACAGCCCTGCTTTTCCTTACCACCCTTCCTGCTCCTTTCTAGTGAAAGCTCCAGAGTGGTCCTTCTAACACAGCAACAAAAACAACGAAGTCCTCTCTTCTGACTCCTCAGGGGCTCCCACTGCCCTCGTGACGGAAGGGCGATGCCTTAACAGGACAGACACCAAAGGAGCCCGGGGTTCAGCTTCCGCACCCCTCTCGCTTCATCCCTCAGCACTCATCAGGTGCATGGCTCCTGCTCAGGCCAGGCGCTCAACCTAAAACCTGCAAGTTGTTTTCTTACTTTGACTTTTCCCTCCCTCAGTGCTGCTGGGATTGCTCGGTCTACCTATGGCTATATTTCAAATCTCTTCTCTTTTCCTTCCTGACCACCAGCTGCCACGTCTAACCTGGGCCACGAGTTTAACATCCTAATGGATCTTCTTACAATTTTTTTCTCCCCTGGGCAGCTAGAGAGACCTGTCTAGAGCCTGAACTGGGTCATGTATCAGGAAGCGGTAAGCACTTTATTTGCCCGCTATTGGGCTGGTGAGTAATCTCAGTGGAGTTTAGCATCGGACAGGTGTCTGTGGTGGGCGCGTATGACCCGGAGCCTGAGCTGGTGGCCTCTCTGTCACCCTCTCCAGCTGTGTGGCCAGAGGGCTGGCAGCCCACCCTCTGTGTTTTACAGAAACCGGCGGATCATCCCTGTCTGACGGGCCAGGCACCTGGGGAACGCTGTTAATGGTGGACTCTGGGGGAGGAGAGCCTTTAAAAATCCATAGAACATAATCATGTCCAGATCACGGCCCGTTACACGATGCCATCTCTCGACCCCTGCCTGGCCGTCGCTGCAGTGGACAGGGCCCTGGGCAGCGATCTGTGCAGCTCCATGACTCTCCGTTATTCCCAATAAAGGAGTACATGCCATAGAGCACTTAATAGAATAGTACCTATGACACTGCCTGAGTCTTTCAATGAAATAAAATTGATCATAAATTAAGTGGACCTGCCTGTCCCCTTGCAGGGGATGGGTGCACACGCGGCCTGCTGGTTCCATCGCTGCTAGAACCGCTTCAGGCATCCCGGGGAGAGCAAAGACGGAGGCGGTCAAGCTGCTGAGACGCACGGGATGAATAGTGGGCCCTGGGGCCCGTTCTTGCTCCCGCCGCGCCCGGCGACGCTCTGAAGCAGGTCTCTCTGGACAGTGACGGCTGACTCACAGCAAGTTGCCCGTGGAAGTGGGAGGCTGGCAGGGGGGTCGGGCGCCGCTATTCGGATTTCTCGGGCGGAGAGTTGGATTCTCCTGTCATAGGCTCACATTTACACTCAAACACCTGGGAACAGCCGGAGTTTGCTACCAAAAGCGGGAGATAAGTACATTTGGATTTTATTTACAACCTGCATTAGCTTCATTTCAGAACATAAATAGTTCCTTCTAAATACTGAGGTGGAAAATCCATTGCAGCTCTTCTCCTGAGATCCAGGTGAGCGTGGCCTGTGCAGAGAAAGGCTTGTTTATCAAATCTTGCATTTCCCCAGAGCACTGCCTATATTCAGAGCGCTAACTGTTCCATTGAGGCTTCCTTTGATTTCATTTCATCTGAAGGCAACCAGGGAGAGCAAAGAAGTTGGCTGGGTCTCACGCCAAGAGAAATGGAGCGTGGGCCTTTCTGCGTGACGATGGCTCTAAATCCAGAGGAGGAAATGGCTTCCTTCATCATTGCTCCTGGGCCGCCGGCTCCCAGAGAGGACAGGCGCTCTGGGAACCTGCCTGTTTGGTTACCGCCCTTGTGAAAGGGATGAATTGGGTAGACTCTGTGGTGCTTTTCCGCTCACGGCTGAGCCGTCAGAGTAAGTGCCCCATGTTGGACACTGAGGCACGAGTACCCACGGGAGTTTGGGGTTCCAGCCTGTGCACAGCTGGGAAGAGTGGGGCACCGTGGCCATGTGCAGGTGGGAAATGGGGTCTCCGGCACCCACTGTGCTCGTTTCTCCCACATCAGAGCTCTGGACCCACTTGCCACTTAGGGGCTCCCAGAAGGGGGAGTTTCAGTTGTGCCTCAAAGGGAACAATCTAATTCCATTTGCAAACTATGCCCAACCCCAGAGCTGTCACCGGAAACCTCATCGACTGTGGGGGCTCACACAGCCCTTCTGTTGTGTGAATGGAGCTAGTGGCCAGTTCACACCACCAGCACCCAGTTGGATGTCTGATTTCTGATGACCTCTTCTTTTTTAAAATTTATTTTCATTTAATTAATTTATTTTAAAAATTCTGTTTTTCAATTGCAATTGATATCTGATATTATTTTATATTAGTTTCAGGTGTACAGCATAGTGGTGCACAATCACTCATTTTACAGAGTGTCCCCCCCGATGTTTCCAGCACCCACCTGGCCCGGTCTGCGGTCACTGCTCCCTCTCATTACTAATGTCCTTCATAGATTGAGCCTGTTCTGACCTGCTGGGGGCTCACGCTGGCTCAGCGGCAGCCAGTTTACATTTGGCAATAAGCCCCGATCGATTCTTCCAGGATCTTGAACTCTCTCCATATTTGGGCTATTTGCAATGAGTAATTCACCTTACACGCAGACGCTTATATCCCTAATGTCACAATGTTGGTGAGACAATTCGAGCTTATAGTCTGTCCGTTATTATTGTGAAACGCTCCCGAGCCGCCAGCCCAGGAGTCAGCTCCTCTTTAACAGGCATTGTCTGCCCGAGTAATTGCTGCGGGCTTGTCTCCACTCGCGTTCCAGAGGAGCCGCGTTTTCATCCTGCGCATCCACTCTCTGTGTGTCTCGGCTGATTGCTTTTGGATTAGCCATTTAATGAAAATAAAATGTATTTGGAGAGCTCCGAGGCTGCTGTCAGTTATCAGGAGCTCTGCAGACACGAGCATGAGATCATTTGGTGGGTTCCTCTCCCTTAATGGGAAGTCACGCTCCAGGCAGCTCCTTGGGAAAATGAAGGGAGCGGGGGGGGGGGGGGAAGATGTAAACATGTAATTAGGGCGGCCTCGCTGCATGGGGTGTTCAACGACTGCTGAATTCTGCAAAGTAATTAATTTTATGCTAAAATGTGTGAATTCAGATAATTCGGTCTGATTTGATGACTCATCTCTTAAAAAAGAGAATACTTCATATAGAATATCCTCTGTCGGCAAGCCAGCCCCTCCTGGATGCTGGGCTGTCTCCGTGTGTGGCCTCGGACTGGATGGAGACGGGAGGAAGGGCTGCCCATCACTCCACTCCAATCTAGAATTAACACGGGAGGCCTCCTGGGTGCTCAGAGAGCCTAATAAATCTCAGGTACGTAAGGAAGGAAGAAAGAGAATCTCTTCTCCAACGCTCCCCCATCTGTGTTCTAAAAGGCTGATTTCCCTGAGGGGCTGGGGAGGGCGCCTGTCTCAGGCCCCACCCTGGGAGACCTGTGCTTTGCAAGTGAGGCTACCACTATTTGAAAGTTGGTAGTCCCTAAATGTTGTGATTAATGGGCATTGAATGGCATTCTAGATCTCGAATTCCTGACGTGTTGCTGGTTGAGTCTTCCATTTGCAATTCACTTCTTCGAGTTTCTTGACTCCTTCTAGCAAGATCTCTCACAGGGTGCCAGTGCTCCTGGGAGGGGAAACACAGGAACATCAGCCTCTCACACTGCTTGCCTTTCCCCCTCATTTCTAAGAGCTGCTCTGACTTTGTGTTTGATTGGATTGGGAAGGTGCTGGGTGATTGCCAAGCTAGTCTGGAGCTAGGAGCTTGGAGATGAAGAGCATCTGTGAACAATGCCCAAGAAGACAGCACGCATTCCCCACAGGAAAGCCAAGCCAGAGAGGCTGGATTCACGCAAGTTCATGTCTCACCTTTGTCATAATTGGTCTAATGACATGGTAACAAGAAGCAGATGGCCCTCCTCCCAGGAACCCTCCGGAAACCAGATGGCGAACATCTGAGGCAGGCAGGCCTATTGGGAGGGGAACAGCGAGGGAGGGAAGGGCCAACACCTCTGGCCCGTATGAAGCTCCCAGGCTCATCAAGGTGGCCACACACCACATGGGGGGCCCATTTAGCCGGAGATGACTGATCAGCCCTCTGGTCAGTGGGATATCTTGAAAAAAAGGATCTCTTGGGCTGGCAAGGAGAGAAGTTCCTCTTGGTCTTGCTCCCAATGGCCTCCTGCGTCACACGCAGACGCTGTTTGCTGCTCCCTGCAAGGCTGTGAGGGGTGTGGATGTGGCACATGCCAGAGGTGCCCAGACATCTCAGACGTGGAGGCAAGCATGTGTGGATATATTCGCAGCAGGAAACACGTCGAATCATTTAAACAGCAATGGCATGAAGTAGGTATGATGAAATAACTCACACAACAATTTTTAAGCTATGTACACAGAAAAATATTGAAGAGATATTGACTTAAACATCTAAATGTTGAATCCCCTGGGTTAGGCCCCAGGCCTGTTTCTTTGCCAGCTTCCCTTTCACTCTTTGACCAGTTTATCTCCTTCATTCTCACGGTTTTCAATACCTTTTGGAAACTGTTGTTACCTCACCACTGGGCTCTCTTTAGGGACTTGTTGTCAACCTAGCCCCTCACTCAGGGAGCCCTGGGGTGGAGGCTCACTCACTGTCAGACAACGGTCAGGACTCACTTCTGGATAATAATTACTGCGGATGGATTCCCGACTGTGAGCTGGGCACTGTGTACTCTCACATCTAGGCGATGAGCAGAAGCTGTCATCAGAGTCCCAGCAAGAAACCAATGGCATCTCAAAGGGACTTTAAATAGTGGGTGCTACAGAGATTGAGGTACAGTCAAGGGGGTCACAAGCTAAGTGGGGACTTCTGCAGGACTGGTGGTGGGCAGGGGCTGCCACCACTCTAGTGGGCGCTCACCTCTGCCTGAGCCCCTCGTCAGGCCCAGAGCACTCGATCCTCCCGCTGGCGCCCTGGTGCCCACTGAGAGCCACAAGCGGCCAGTCCTGTGGCAGGGTGGCTGGGAATCGCCTTGGCTGAAGAAAGCCACCTGCCTCTGGCATCTAATCTACATGAGAGGGACAGGGCCTTGTTGTCTCGGGACAACTCTGAAGGTCCACCCCAGTTTCAGAGATGTCCAGAGTGCCAGCAGAATCCTTAAATAAGACTGCATACTCTGCCCCATCCCAACCCCTCCCCTCCCCAAAAGGGGTCCATCCTAACAGCCTTTTCTAGTGAACTACCTGCTCGTGAATCTCCATTTCAGAGTCTGCTTCCCACAGAACCCCACCTCGGGCATCCTCTCCACCTGAGGATTCGGGAGAGGGGGTGACGATACCAGGACTCAGTGCACGCCGTAGCCACTGGAACGGGCTACACGACAGACGCTGTGGTCCCAGATGAAGAGCTGGTGACTGCTCCATGCCTCAGGGAGAGAGCAGAGGCTCAGGCACCTGGACCGCTCTCCTCTCACTCCCCACCCTCCTCCTGGGCCGTGTTGGCCAAGCACACGGGGAGCTGGAGCGCGGGGGAGCCTGAGCGAGCTATTCCCAGAAGATCAGCTTCCCGGGCTAAGGGGGGGCAGAGAGTGCATCTGGAGGGACAAGGGCTGAAGGACCAGCACAAGTCTATTTACTGCTCCTTGTCTGCAGATCAGGAAACAGATGTAGAGACATGATATGACCTGAGCAAGGTCACCCAGGGCTTGAAGGGCAACTAGACTCGGGACTGTGAGGTCTGGGCTCTTACCCGCGGCTCTGGAGCCCCTTTAGAAATTCCAGGGTTCCTTCCCTTCTAGGACTCAGTCCTTCTTTGAGCGCCAGGACTGACCTTTCTGTTTCTTCGACGAACCTCTCATTATGCCGCTCCAGGCTCAAGACACAGACGTTGGTGGGCACCGGGGGCTTGGCAGCCCCTGCTGCGCTCCGGGAGCCTAGCGGGGCAGCCCTGCACAGGGCTGGGCCCGTTCCCGTGAGACCTGGAGCGCGGAAGGGGAGTGAGAAGCGAAACGAATGATGCCACCAAGCCGAATGCCCGTGTCCTCGGCTCTGGTGAGTCCTGGTGAGCTGACCAACAGCTTTGGCTTCAGGAACAAAATTCAAACAGTTGTTTGAACTGTGAAGTTCTGATTATGTGAGGCACCGGGTGCGGGACCCCAGCACTGTCTTCTGGGCGGTAACGCTTCCGATCAGAGAAGGTCCGTAGGCTACCTGAGGCGAGCCTTCCCTGAGCCTCGATAAAGGACTTGTAATGGGCACCTGAATGCACAGCTGTGCCCCGCACACCCAGCCTTAGAGCTTGTCTGCAGCAGCACCTCCGCCCCGCGGACGCTCTCCCCTCAGCGGCTGCAGAAACCAGCCCTGATCCCAGCCCCCTGCTTGGTCTTCGGATCTCGGGGAACCTGGGCCGGGACAGGGGAGCTGGGGTTTCTACAAGAAGGCTTTGGAAAGGAACCGTGGGGGATGCTGCGATCTTAGCGGTCATTGTTTTCTGGAGGAACCCCTGCAGTGGTTCTGTCCAGGGCCACTGCTGAATATCAAGGAGCAGGTCCAGGTAGGAAGACCCAGCAGGGGACAGGTGAGGGGGGACTTTTGGGTCCCCATCTCTGTTCCTAGGACTCAGAGAAAGAGTGCTTTCACCTTTGCACCCTTGACACTGATTCTCCCTTTGCTTGGGAGATTCCCAACCCTTGCTTAGCTGACCGCTTCTCCTTGCTCAAGTCTCTGCTCTAGCGTTGCTTCCTCTAAGAGGCCTTCCCTGACTGACCGTCCTATGCAAAGTGTCTCCATTCCCCAGCTAGTCTTAATTCCACTTCCCAGTTTTATTTATTAACATAGTTTATCATTTATGAAATGATATCATTATTTTCTGTCTTTCCAATTGGAATATATGCTCTGCAAGGCCAGAGCCTTCATTTTGCTGACCGTCGTATCCCTAGTGTCACACTGGTTTCTTGAGGGAACAAGTGAGTGGTGACGGCTCAGGGGGTCTGTTTTCCACTAGCAGACAGCGTGTGAGACTCCAGCTCAGACTCTCTCCTCCAGAAAGGCCTCTGGGATGAGGCAAGTTTTGAACAAAGTCAGCAGGACTGCATGTCGGTGGTGGGTAAAAGGAGGCTCTACTGCTCCCCTCATTCCAACTGGAAACCCCCCCTGAAGCAACATCTTCAAGCCCATTACTCTGGCTACTTTACAAGTCATCAGAGGGTCTGTGGTCGGTCCTGGTGGTCAGGACACTGAACAAATGCGATTCCCTCATTAGTTTCTGGATGGGAATTGCCACGTGACGCCTGGGTGTGCTGCACAGGGGTGCCAAGGGGAGGGGTGGCTGGCCAGCATCGAAAAGGAATAAATTCAGTTTAGGTGTTTGGGAAAAATTGGATTGCCAGATAAATCCAGCTGGGGAATGATCTGCTTAAAGCATGAAATAATCATTTGATGCTTTGAAAAGAAGGCTGAAAACAGGGAGGAGGAATGAATGAGGAATTGACAGAACAAAGAGAACCAAAGAAGTCTCATTCTGCGTCATTCCTGCCACCAGCTTCAGGCCACCTCTGCTTCCCAGGGAAGCTGAGGCTCACACACAAGTGAGTTTACCAGACATAAAGTATCACTTAGAACTGGCATTAAATGCATCTTATGCTTTAAAAATATTTTAATTAAGGTGTAGTGCAGGTGGTAAAGTTTACAGATGGCACTAATCTCAAACCTACAGCTCAGTTAATTTTTATCTCTGGAAGCGCCACCCAGAAGAAGACATCTAGCTTTTCCAGCACCACGGAAGCCCCCCTTTCACCCTGAATTCATCCCATAGAGTAGTTTTTACCACTTTTTGAACCTGGCATTAACGGAATTGTACAGTCTAAACTCTTTTGTTCGAGCTTCCTTTGTTTAACCTAATGTCTGTGGGATTTATCCATGTGGCTACATCAGCACTTTATGCTTTTTATTTCTGTGCCATATTCTGCTCGATGAATATACCCAATTTATTTACCTATCCTCCTGCTGATAGACATGGTTTTTTCATCCCGATTTTTGGCTATGATGAATCAAGCGACTACTGGTGATATGCTTGGGTGTTTGGTGGGCCAGGAAGGTCAGGGTTTGGAGTTTGTGGACCAAAGTCTCAGGTCAGGTTGGAAAGATAAGCAGATGTATATTCTTGTTCTCAGCAGTGTTCCCTCGGGCAGAAATCTCCAGCGCTCCTGGCTCTCCCACAATGTGGGATGTGTGTGACCTTGATTACAATGCCGACCATGAGTCCCTTGTGTATGACAGGTCTGAACCCAGTGGCGGGTGTTCAAGCCTCAGCTGCCTCCCTTGCAGACTGACTCCCAGTGTCAGGGCTACCTGCACATGAGTGGGTTGGGTGCTTTATAAAAATGCAGATTCTTTGGTCTCGTACTAAGGCTACTGAACCAGAATTTTGGGGCATCTTGTTTTTTAATTTATTATTATTTTTAAAAAATATTATTTTATTGATTTCTAGAGGGAGACGGAGAGAGAGAGAAACATTGATGTGTGAGAGAAACATCGATCTGTTGCCTCCCACATGCACCCCTCTCTGGGACTGAGCCCTCAACCTGGTTATGTGCCCTCACTGGGAACTGAGCCAGTGATCTTTCGGTGCACGGGATGGCGCTCGAACTAACTGAGCCACACAGGCCAGGGCCAGGCATCTTGTCTTTAACGTGCACGCCCAGTGATGCCGATGGGTAGGCAGGGTTGCTGTCTCTATAGCTCCCGGCAGCTGTGACTTTCGTAGAAAACGTTTCCCTCTGTTGCCTTATCCGTCCAATATGTGGGTGACCAATCTGACGGTTGGGTGTCATGAAGCCATAGCCACTAGCTTTACAGACCTACCCCACGTAAACTATGCCATTCTTTCTGCTACGACTGCTTTTCTCCAGGACCATCAAGACGACAGCACAGCTAGTCAGGCTCGCGAGACACCTCCGCGCACCTGTTTTGCTTTGGCAGCGTTCATTTCATTTTCAATGATGGGCTGGGGTTTCCTTTTGAAACTAATTTTCAGCTGTATAAGTTCTTCAAGATGCATCATGACCTATTTTCCAGGGATAAATAATGAGGTGGTGCTTACGTTTCACAAAAGGCCGTACTGAGGATGGAGACACATGCTCTCGGCAGCTGGTACTCGGCTCGGAGGGTGTTTTATGAACGTGTCAGGCAGTGAGTGCATGTTTCTACCCATATTCAGATTTTCCAGGAAAAGCCATTGGTCACACGGCTTCCGGTAAAGGAAAGTAACTTAATATCTTGCAAGTAAGAGCCTGCCCTCATTTGTCTTCTTAAGTGAGAGAAGCATCACCCACAGATTGCATTAATGCGACCCTTAAAAACCTTCTTTGTAAACATCAGAAAGACCAGTGGCTGCTGAGGAATGTCATCCTTGTTGCTGGGGACTTCCTGTTTGTCAGCAGGGTCAGGAAGACGTGTCTGGGTGGGTCCCGGGGACCCGGACCCTGGCTGCTCCCGGGTCCCTTGGTTCTAGGCTGGGAAGGGGGGATGTGGCCGGTGCTCGCAAAGGTCAAGTGAGATGCTTGTGGGGACCCCGAGGCGTTGGCTCTGTGGTGAGGAGGAGGCTCTGGATCAGATCGGGCTTTGGGTCCTGGAAGCTGGAGTGCTGAGCGGGGGTCTCCAGGCGGCTGTCCACGCCCGCGCGCCCCTTCCTCACCCAAAACGCACGGTGACGGGGCGGCCCCACCTCGCGGGGCTGCTGCGCCTTCCAGGGAACGTGCTTCAGGCCGACCCCGGGCACCGCCAGCTGCCAGCTGCCAGCTGCCGTCCCGCCCGGTCCTCTGGGCTGTAGACCCCCTGCCATTCCCCAGGGACCTGAGAGCGTTCAGCTCCAGTGCTTTTGCCGTGTACAAATAAGTTGCCGATCTGTTCAGTTTTAGCTACATGTGGATGGCTTCATAGTAAGACAGGAAAGCCAGATTGACTGATGTAAAAACAAAAGTGCCTGGGGTGGGGAGGTTGGGGTGAGACGAAGTGTTCGGGGAAATGGGTTACGGGGGCCTGAAGGACAAAAACAGCTCTGGCCAAGCTCCTCATCCTGCCGGCTCCCGGGCCCATCCCACCCGGACAATGCGCAGCACCGCTGGGGACACGTGAGTGGCAGGAGGCTGCACAACCTGGCAGGGTGTTGGGACAATAAAGCAGATGTGTTTGTGGGGAGCAGTGTGGAGATGTGGGTGCTGCAGAGCTCAGGGGAGCCCGTGAGCCACAGGGCAGAGGAGGCCCGGCTGTGACGAGGTCACTGCGGTCACATCCTGCTCGCAGCAGGAGGCACGGAGCTGTCAGAATGCCCCCCACGGCCCCTCAGGCCTCAGGGACTCTCTCCCATGCCCTCCTGTCACCCCTTCACCCTCAGTATCCTTTAAGTCTCAGTTTAGCCAAAGCTTTGCCAGCCTTTTAAAATAATTTGCGTCTGGGAGCCTTGAGACTGGGTTTGCGTGGCAGTTGTCTCTGTTCTGATCTCTGGCACTCACCGGCTTCCCTCCTGCCCCTCCTGACCGAGGTCCTGGGCAAGAGGCCCTGCACTCGGAACCCTGGGCTCCAGGGGCAGACCTCTGGGCTCGAAGCCCTCAAGGCAAGACAAGCCAATTTCTGGTCCTCACATTTGCTTTTAGGAAACCCACTGAGGGTACTTTTTACAGCAGAGCCTCTTAAATCCCAGCTTGGGACCTAACTGGGATGCCCTAGGTCCTCACTGGCCTGAGTGCATTTTTGCTGCTTCTCAGGGCCCGACTGGACTCAGAACCTGGCTCCTGACCCAGGAGGGTCCCAGGCCACTTCTGTGGGCACTTGAGGACATTGGTGACGAGGAGCCATTGTACGTGGTCTTTTTAGGAGGACTCTCTGGGCTCACCACTGTCCCAGCACGAGTATTCTCTGCCAGCACTGTTTCCATCCTCACGGGTCATTTGAACTGTGTCCCTCCTGGACTCAGAGAGTGAAAGAAACTGACCCTGACTGCCAGGGAGCAGCTTCTAACACGTTTGTTTTGATCTTGTCCAATAGTCTCTTCTTGCTTTTGTTGACTTTTTTTTTTTTTTTTTTCCAACTTGTGAGGTTGGTGGGAGAAACTGAGCACAGAGCACGTTGGCAAGATTAATTTTGTCCCATAATCAGATCTATTCCTGCGACAAAAACTGTAGCTTAAGTTGAACAGCATTTGGTGAATAAAATTAATGGCGTCAACTAAATAAAATGCGCTCTGCCCGGGACCTATAGATGTTCCGTCAGCAAGACAAATAGACTCAGTAGCATAAGTGTCCGTGCGGATGAAACGCCTAATAATGTAATTGCTTTGCCAACAAATGCTAACGCACTTTAATCATTCCGTTCACAACAGAACGCAAAGTGATTTAGTGGGCAGAATGGATCCACTTACCAATTGTTTTATGATCGTAATGCTGTCCTTTGGTGAATGTGAATTGATGATAATAATTTTATGGGCAAATGATTTTTCAATTAAAATGTCTTTTCGCAGACAAAATGCAAGTGTTACAAATGGCCCCTGATAACCAAGCGGCCGGCAGAGAGGCTGTCACCTGCGCATTAACCAGGCCTCCACAGAAAAAGCTGGAAGGCTCTGAAGGTGATTTATTCTCATCAAATTTGTAATTCTCTCTCCTCCCATTTGAGAAGCATTTGCTTCCTGCGTGTCCTGACCCAATAACAAGAATGAGATCCAGCGCCCCGCCCACCGATCACAGGCTGCCATGTCTCTTTCTTGGCCCTTAACTGCGACGCCCATTCGTTAATAAACACGCAGAGCCAGGCCATTCTTTCCGCTCGCTAGCGCGGACCCCATTACCTGCGCTGCAATAACTGCTGCCCCCGTGAGAATGGGATAAACCGATACAATAGCGGATTTTAATTTGAAGGTTGTGATGGAGGAAAGCGGTCCCATCTGGGCTCGTGGTCATAATCCCTTTCTAGTGAGATGCAGTGTCCCCTAGCGGCTGTCCAGTTGGAACTTTGATAACTTTTCCAGTCTTAGGCAGTTGACCATGGCCCTCCCCATGAGTTAGCCTCTGGGGAGAAGTGCTGTGCTCTCCCTAGCAGGACCAGGGGAGAGGGGCCTGGCTGCCCTGGCCCTACAGGAAGAGGAGAGAGCAGTCCCCTCGCCGCCCACCCCAGACTTGGTCCCTGCCTGCACCAACGCTGCCAACCACCCTTCCCTCCTCCACAAGGCAGTTCCCTTTCTGCCCCTGTCAAGAGCCCCACGGTCTGTTAGATGTCCTTTGCTGGGGGTCAAACCCACTGGAAATGAAACAAATCTCTCTCTTTTTTTAAATCCTCACTGGAGGGTAGGTTATTTTATTGATTTTTAGAACAAGAGGAAGGAAGAAAGAGAAAAACATTCTTCTGAGAGAGAAACATCGATCAGTTGCAGACACCTTTTGGTGTACAGACAATGCTCCAATCAACTGAGCCACCCGGCCAGGGCCCTGGGGTTTCTTTTATAAGGTCCCCAATCCCATTCATGGGGGCCCCACCCTCATGACCTAATCACCTCTCCAGCCCCACTCCCTAGCACCACCATATTGGGAGTTTGGATCTCAACATACAAACCTGGGGAAACACAAGCGTTCAGTCTATAGCACACTGAATATTAAAATAAAAACTAAAACAGACGTGTAAATCTGACTCGGCCACACTGGGGTGGGGTGACCTGGGAAGAAGCTAGGCTAGGCCAGCTCAGGTCTGGTCTCTACCTTCCAGACGCTCCCAGAAACAGCCCTGGGCAAGGCCAGCCGCAAGACGGCCTCTGACGAGCTCAGCAGTGACGGGGGCAGGAGGCCGACCTTGTCCAGGGCCATCTGGCGGGCTGCTGGAGGGGATGGGCTGCGACAGGCCTCAGAAGACGAACAGGAGGTGGAGTGCAGCTGGTGCCGGTGGTGATGAGACGTGCTCCTCCTTTCAATCTCATTATTACCTCCTTAGTACACTCCCCCTGGCACGTGGCTTGGCAATGCCGAGCCCACAGGGCCGGGAACATCTGGAAGAGGAGAGCGCCCGCTTCGGCCAGCTGGGCCGGGTGCGGAGACTGTACCGAGGACGTTTTTGGACACTGCTTTTAAAGTGGAAGGTGAGCTGGAGTGTAGGGACCAGGAAGGGGACCCAGACTGAGGGAGAAATAAATCAGTCCCCGTATCGATCACAGAGAGAAGCGCGGAGCGTGGAGCATGAACAAATCCACATTTCCACATACTCCCTCTCCCCAGGTTTTAATCGGGAGGAGCTGGCAGCACAGAAAGGAACTAAGATTTGTTTTTATCTTACAGTCAGAGATGTGGCTATGACTTAACTTTTTCATTTTAATTATAATTGAAAACGACTCATGTTCATTTTCATCTCAGCAGCCAGGTATCACTTTGATGTTATCTTTTTTGTGTGTGCCATTTTCCGCTGGAGGTTGTTACTAGAACTCTGGCAAGAATGGTAATTTGTTATAGCATGAGAAAATGTCTATAAATCCTGGAGGACTTGTCATATTAGAAAGAATTTAACTGTACGGTATGGGCAAAAAATTGTAGAATCAGTGATGATAATAAATAAGGAGCAGCGGGTGGTCTAAACTGAGGCTGCCGTTTTGACTCCAGGTCTCTCACCTGCTGCAGCTGCCCCCGGCCCCTGGAGGGCGCCGAGGCTCACACTGTGTCAGGAGGAGGCAGTTGGAAGAGCATCGTTTTTGAATGTGTTATACATTCGTTTCCTTTGTGCATCCAGATGGGAATGGATGGCCCCAAAGCTAGAATTTGTATTTCAGCTTCAGGTCTCTTAAAGGTATAGAGATTTTCTTTTGCTTGAACACAGACGGGGATTTCAGACAAAGCGGGGCCATCACCGATAATGTGCTTGCTGTCAATCAAAATAAATCTGTGGTGGGGATTTTAAGCAGACTGACTTTTTTCCCTACAAAAAATGAAAATTTCCAGTTGGGAAGAAAGGGGTAGGGGGTGGAGGAAAGCTCCCCCTGATCTTTCTAGAAAGGAATATGTAATTCCAGTCATTTATTAAGACCCCTGCCGGGACCTGCGTGGGAGGACAGGATTGGGAACCTGTGGCCCTTTAGGGTCGAGCGTGGACTGCGGCACCCAACAAGGCGGGAGGCTGCAGGCGGCCTTCCTGCGCTCACAGGCTTCATGAGGTGACCCTGCCAGACAAGCAATGGTCTGGCGTGGCCTTTGGGGGGTTAGAAAGTGTTTTTTTAAATATATCTTTATTGATTTCAGAGAGAGGAAAGGAGATGGAGAGAGAGAGAAACACCAATGATGACAGAGTCACTGATCGAGCCCGCAACCTGGGCATGTGCCCTGACCAGGAATCGAACCCTGATCGCCTGGATCCCAGGTCGACACTCAACCGCTGAGCCACGCCCAGCCAGGCTAGAAAGTGTTTTCATGTCTCTCACGCCCCTCCGTCTCGAGCCCCTCTGTGGTCTGTTCAGCTGTAAGGTAGATGCTTCCATCTCCGGGCCGGGAAAGAAGTCTGCCTATCACACATGGGAGTCGCTTGAAATCAGTGGCAAATTGGATTGGGAAATAAGTGGTCATGTGAGGGGTGAGATGGCACAGACAGACCTTCCACGCTCAGCGATGAACTTCCTGTTAGAGTCACGATGGGGCTCACGCACCCTGCCCAGAGCCCTGGCATGGCTGTGAGGTGTATACACAGGCTGTGAGGGGGACACTCAGGCTCTGGGGTGTATACACAGGCTATGAGGGGGCCACTCAGGCTGTGAGGGGGACACTCAGGTTGTGGGGGGGACACTCAGGCTGTGAGGGGGACACTCAGGCTCTGGGGTGTATACACAGGCTATGAGGGGGCCACTCAGGCTGTGAGGGGGACACTCAGGTTGTGGGGGGGACACTCAGGCTGTGAGGGGGACACTCAGGCTCTGGGGTGTATACACAGGCTATGAGGGGGCCACTCAGGCTGTGAGGGGACCACTCAGGCTGTGAGGGGGACACTCAGGCTCTGGGGTGTATACACAGGCTATGAGGGGGCCACTCAGGCTGTGAGGGGGACACTCAGGTTGTGGGGGGGACACTCAGGCTGTGAGGGGGACACTCAGGCTGTGAGGGGGACACTCAGGCTCTGGGGTGTATACACAGGCTGTGAGGGGGACACTCAGTTCCTATCTGCTGTTCACTTTTCTGCTGCAGGTGGTCAGCATCTGCCTATTTCACAGGCATTCTCTGTGGACCCTTGTCCTGGAGGAGCTGCAGGTCATAGAAACGCCCTCCTGCCGGTCGGATGGGGAAGTGGGCCTGGGCACCGGCCGCAGGGCCATCTCGTGAGAAAACCAACAGTGATGGGGATGGACGATCGTGGAAAGAAGTTTAGACATGCGGATCATCTGGATTCTTCTCTCTGTGCTGAGTGGGGCTTTTTAATGTGGTGTTTGGTGAGTTAACCTTTCTGCTGCATTTCTGCCAGGAAACCTGGGGATTACTGCTTACTGCTGACACTCATTAAAATGTCGCCGTGGTTAATGGATGAGATTGTGCAGATCCTCCGAGAGGGCGCCTGTGAGCGCTGGGCGGCCAAGCCTGAGGCCCGGGGGCTCCCTGGGTCTTTGGGGGGTGGTTACCTGGTGAGCGTGTGAGCCTGTGCGCACAGGCGCATGCGTGTGGAGGAGGGGGGGCCCTCGGTACCTTTCGAAGGTGCAGGGAACTGCCCACCATCGGGAAGCAGTTTCACAGGCGGAGGCCACGGCGGCCTCGTTTCCCGGAAGATGAAATTCACGTTCACAGAAACCACTGGAACGTCTCAGACGCGGCTAGTGGCCACGCTGGGGAAAGGAGAGCTGGCTAGCTGGTGGCGGACTCGCAGGATTGTAGGGGGAAGGGGAGGACTCAGACCCTCTGCCTTGGGCTTGGAGTCAGCACATCGCCGCTGTGGGCCCCTCCGTGACCTCGGCCCAGGGTGAAGCCAGCACGCGGTGTGACTTCACGCAGGGAAAACAGAATCTGAGAGTCAGGGAGGCCTGTTGTCCGCGGGCCCAAACAGTGCTGAGGCCACAGTGATAAATAAGATTATCATCATTAGTTGCCATTACTGAGGAACCGCTCCGGGCCCGGCCTGGGCTCAGGGCTTCACACCACTACCTGGTCTAACCTCACACGCAACACCGCCCCCGGGAGCGATTTTTCCTCTATGACGAAACAGAAGCTTTGAAGGCTGGGTCACCCCCCGAGGCCACGTGGCTGATACGCAGGAACGAGAGGAGCCAGGGCTGCGGGGCCGCGCTCGCCCCAAACCATCACGCCCCCCTCCAGCCTCGAGCTCCTGCTGGGGCGGCGGGGGCGCGGGGTGCCCACTGCGGGGCATAAGCTCAGGGCAGGCTCACTGCTGCGCCCCGGGATCGGGGCGGGGCCTGGGACACTGGCCCATTAGTGACTGTTGCTGCATGTTGGAGGGATACAGAGTCCCTGTCCCAGGAGAAAGGCTCCCCGTGGTCATGGCTGTTCTGGGAGGCCCTGCCCCTCTCCTTAGCTCAGGGACAGCTCTCTCCCTGCGACAGACACAGTCCTGCCCAGACCCCTTCCCTCTGGCCAGTGCACCCAGTCCCCGTCGGCCGTGTGCATTGCCTGGTAATGGCTCACACCTGCATCCTTCTCAGGATTGTCCTCAGCTGGCAGGGGCTGACTTGCTTGGGGACATCTAGGGGGTTAGGCACCTCTGCTTACAGGGACAAACCTACCAGCACCTGGGGTGCAGGCTGGCGGGAGCCCCGGAGAACCGGGCTAGAGACAGACCCGTGCTGAGCACACTCCATCGCTGCTTCTGCTCTCACTCCCCAGCGGTCTCTCCTGGCGCACCCCTCCACAGTCACTTATGTAAGAACCCTGCTCGTGGGCGCACGTGTGCACGCCTGCGGGTGAAGGGGGGTGTCTCTGTGCCTCCTGCCGCCTCTCACATTTACGAAACACTCTGGCATCTTTCTGGACTTCTGGCTATGGCCAACTGGCCTGTAATCAAAGTGAGCTCAACACGTACACACCCCGATCTCCCTTTTTTCATGTGAGCACAGATCTAAAGCTCAGACACTGAGCAGAGCTCCCCGGAGAGCACGAGGCAGTGACCATGTGGGCGTCATGGTCTGGGTGGTGAGCTAGACCTCATAATAGTCCTGACAACGAGATCAAAATGTGTCCTTGCTACAGGCTGGGGCTTGTGTCAGTCACATCAGAGACTCTTAATGATCCGAAACCACTCAGAAGAACCCCCTAAGGTTCTGGTGGAAGGAAGACACTGCGGCCACCAGCCTTGGTTCTCACCGCCAGGGCTGCATTGTGGGTCCTGTGCAAATTCGTCACAATCTTCAAGGATTCTGAGACAGTTAATGGGATTGTTGGTGGTTCTAATAAATGCAGAAGGTCCAGAATAAAAGAGCAGAAGCTCTGCTTGGCGGGCAGAGGACAGATGGGGCGGTCAGTGTGGGAGGCATCAGGGGAGTGGGTGGTTGAGAGTCTGGAAGGGGCGGGCCAGGAGCACCAGGGCCAGACGTCATTCCACACGAGTGACGAGGTTGCTGGGCCTCCTTAAACAAAGAGATGCCACTGGGGCTTACGAAGCGTGGTCGGCATGTTTTGAAGAAGCTGCCACGTGGCGGCAGAGGAGGAAGGAAGAGTGGGGAAGCTACAGAGAAACCGTGGCAGCTCAACGCAAGGACGTGCTTCTAACGAAGTCAATCAAGCCCTGAAATTCCCCTCACCGAGCTGTGGGAGCCGAGACCCGAGGGTCCCTGTTGCTGAGGAACAGGGCCGTGTGTGCTGTGCAGAGGTCCCATGGGTGGCCTCTGGGTTCCCTTCACACGTGAACGTCTCAGGTTCTCTGAACTGGGTTTAAACAGAGAGACACACCTGGTGGACCTGATCTGGCGAGTTATGTAGCTTTTGTTGGGGGACTTTTGGAAAGAACAGTGGGGATAAAGCCAAGAAAAGACTACATATCACATCTGTGCGATTTCTAGGCTCCGGCCCACCCGCCTGGGGAGTGGTTTCACTGTTGGGCAGTTGGACTCAGATTCTCACCCCACAAGGCAAGACTTTCTCTTTCAGGACTGCGTGCTGGTTCGGGACACCCTGCGGTGGGGACTGGGTCAGGAGGAAGAATGACAGCCAAGGTGCCAAGATCACCTAGGGAGATGGGAACAGATCGTGGGCTGTAGAAACAAGTAAGCCCTGAATCAAAGTGAGAGCTTGGTATTTTCAGCCAAGCCGTTTCCCTTGACCTTCCACTTTCAGCTCCCCCATTCTTCCTGCTGACCCTCCTTTCTATAAGAGGCACAGCCAGAGTGACCAGCTGAGCCTGGGAAAGGGCATGTGACGCAAGCTTCTGGGACATTCACTTTCTGTCTACTCCTCCCCCCTGCCCCCAGCTACCTCTCGATCCCACCCTGCTGCTTCTGCCACCACTGCCTGGGACCAGGTCTTGGTGTGCAGAGAAGTGTCCTGAGGACCAGGTCTTGGTGTGCAGAGAAGTGTCCTGAGGACCAGGTCTTGGTGTGCAGAGAAGTGTCCTGAGGACCAGGTCTTGGTGCGCAGAGAAGTGTCCTGAGGACCAGGTCTTGGTGTGCAGAGAAGTGTCCTTAGGACCAGGTCTTGGTGCGCAGAGAAGTGTCCTTAGGACCAGGTCTTGGTGCGCAGAGAAGTGTCCTTAGGACCAGGTCTTGGTGTGCAGAGAAGTGTCCTTAGGACCAGGTCTTGGTGCGCAGAGAAGTGTCCTGAGGACCAGGTCTTGGTGTGCAGAGAAGTGTCCCCGGGACCAGGTCATGGTGCGCAGAGAAGTGTCTCTGGTGAGACGAAGCTGCCTCCCCTGGGCTCAGGCCCACCTGCTGCCTGTTCGAGCTCTGGCACTGCTGCAGGCATGTGGTGCAGCCGGAGCTCCCTGATGCTTGGCGAGAGGCGTTGCTTTCTCTCTGGTGGTCCCCTTCAGCACAATGTCCCAGGATGCCAGAGAACATCCTAAGAGCTGGGGCTGGTTAGTCCATCAGACCTATTCTCTCAGCCTCTCTTCTGGTGTCTGGAAATCAGGCTGATTTTAAAAGCAAACTCGGGTTTCTCCTGGTAGGACCTGGATGTCTCCTCCCGGGAAGCACCTAACATTTCCAGAAATGGCAGAGCGGGAGAAAAGAGAATAGAAGCGAAAGATGCTGAGCGAGGGCACCTTACAGAGCCCCAGAGCCCGGGGCCAAAGGTCTGTGGAGGTGATCCCTCTGACCACTGCCACCCTGTGAACGGCGGGGCTGGCAATGCGGGGCTTCTGCCCCTCCCGTGCCGCTAAGCAGCCCCAGGAGGGGCCTTCCGGAGCGTCTCCTCTGACGCACAGGTGCTCAATGGCCTGGCTGATCTTCCTTTGGTCAACTCTGTGGATGGAGCTACACGGAATGTAGACAGGTGCCTGGCACACAATACTTGTGTATGTGTCTATACATTTACATATACATACACATTCACACAACGCACACACATGTGCACACACATGCACACATGAACACACATTCATACATACAAGCACACACACGCACACACACATACACATGCACACATGCATACACATTCACACACACATGCACACATACTGATTTTCTGATCTCATGCAGCTCCCTGCAGCCTCTGGCGCTCAGCAGGTAATGGGTCCTGGTGAAAGATTCGAGTGATTTTTTGGTGTGTGTAGGGGTGGGCGTATCATAACTACCTGGTTCCTGCCTGACACCTGGGGAGAGGGCAGGTTGGGGTGCCTCTGCCTCCCATGTCTCTCCTAATAATGCACCCCATGCTGAGGAAGGGTGTCAGGCTCGGAAGGAGAAGCTTAATCGGTTTCATTCTGCACACACGGCAGTCTCTCCTCAAGACTGGGGGAGCCCTCGCCCCCAGGTGAGGCCGGCACACTGCCTGCTGCTCTGCGGGTGGCTTGCAGATGGGCCCTCGGTTCTGCACACCTCCCACCTCCTCCCACTGGAAAGCAAGCCCCAGCCTCTACTCACCGAGCTCCCCAGCAGGGGCTCGGAGGCCAAGTAACCCTTGAAGAGAAAGGATTTGGAAGTTTGAAACTCAATGATACAGTCTTCTTTTTGGAAAAAAAGAGCGGGGTTAGAGGCAAGGGACACTGGATAATTATTTTCCATGACATTGGTTTTTAACACCAAAACAAAGTGAGTACCCACGGGAGCTGGGCAGGTGGCACTGTGCCACGTCCAAGCCGGCTGCAGTCACTTGCTCGGCTGCCTGGGAGAATGTAACCTGTTTACTCTGATAAAAGTCGGCATGCTTGCCTTTGCCACCACTGGCTGAGGGTCTCATCCGTGCAGGCCTGTTGTAATTACCTGCAGACAGATGGCGACCCTGTGTGGGCATGGCGTGCCACCCTGTTCTGTCTGACCTGATTGGACAGGCCTCGTGCACGGATCGGAAAAGCCCGTCGCAGTGGCTCGGGGGCCTGGATTCCTCCCCATGAGGGTGCTGGGGCGGCCATGCCGGAGCTGCCATCTGCTGGAAGGTTCATGCCCACCCAGGTTAACTCGTGTTAGAAAATTCTTCCTCTCTCAGAGGTTTGCTCTAATTGCAATCAATGTCAAAAATGTTTCAGATCCTGCTTTCAGTTGTTATTCTTTCCGTTGTGAGTATTTTTGTTCAGGCTGCAAGGAGCTGGGGAGATTTTACTGGAAAACTTTCAATTCCTGTTGGAATGTCAGTCACTCTGTGGTGCAAGGCAGGTGTCATTCACCACTGGTCCTGCTGGGGACGCGGCTGGATGTGTCTGGAGGCACACTCTGATAAGCTTCTAAGAGCGGAGAGAAGATGGGGCCCTAAGGTGCCCAGATGGTCGGTGCTTTGGGCCAGCAGCTGGCCTGTGGTCACAAAATTCTGCTGAGGCCATGCTGCTCACACCAAGATATTCTCCTTGTGTAACAAAAAAGGCCAAACAAACCTTAAAAGGTATAAATATTTCTGTCTGTAATTCAGTGTGAATCAAGGGTAGATTTATCAACTCTCAGCACCATTTTCACCCCAGCCTCTGGGGAACCTCAGAGCAGGGCATGAAGCGCCAGGGTCAGAGCAAGGACTCACCTGCTACCCTCAAACGCTTTCTCCTTCGAAGCCAAGTATCCAGGAGATTGTCACCATCTCATCAGGAACAGTGGTGCCCACAGCAGCAGTCACCTCACCCACAATATGGGCATCCCCTTTCTGGGTTGGGGTGGGACAGTGTCTCAGAAGCTGGAGGGTAAGGCATCGCCAGGCCGGGGGGAGCAGCACCCTGTCCTCACATGCACCTGCGTCTGGTGCACACAGGGCCCCACCTCATGGTCACAGAAGCTTCGGGGTCCCTGGCTTGGCTTTGAGGATGCCGAGGGGGTCGGCACACAGTTAGATCTGTGGTTTAAGAACCAAACTCCATCAGGTTGGTGTCTGTACCTACGAGTTTGCTTCCATCTTGCTTGTTTATTTTGTTTTTTAGATTCCACCTGTAAGTGAAATCATATGGTATTTGTCTTTCTCTGCCAGATGGGATGGGGGTTGGAGGACTGGGTAAAAAAGGCAAAGGAACTGAGAAGCACAGATTGGCAGTTACAAAGTAGTCACGGGATGTAAAGTACAGCACAGGGAATACAGTCAATAATATTGTGATAACTACACATGGTGTCAGGTGGGTGCAAGGCTGATCGGGGGAGTACTTTGTAAGATATGTGAATGTCTAACCACTGTGCTGTACACCTGAAACTGATATAATATCGAATGTCAGTTGTAACTGAAATTTTTTAAAAATTAAAAAACAAAACCCAACTCCAGGGGCAGCAGGGAAGGTGGGTTGGAGGGAGTGGGGAAGGGAGGGCAGGCTTACAGCCAGGCTGAGTCACATGCTCACTTCTCTCTCGTTATCAAGAGTAAAGTCTGAATAAAGTCATAAAATGGGCAGCTTGTCTGTCTTGTGCATTAGAGAGGGGGTGTCACAGGTGGAGTGGCTGGAACCCATGGCCCAGAGAAGAATGTTGGAGATTAATTCCGACCACCCCAGTGTGCCACGCACGCCATGAACTTTGTTTCAGATCTCCCTTAATTACCATCTACTCACAGAATCTTCTTTGTCTGGTGAACATCTTGCATTGAAACTGTATTTTCTCCTCTCCCTTGGCTGCGTTGGAGGCTCCTGTCCAACTTCTCCTCCGGTTCATTCCTCTATCGACCCAAGGATGCATGAAGTAGCCCATGATTAACGTTCCACCGCAGGCACTGCTGAGCCCTTTGCTGCCCCACGTGTCACTCCGGTTTATCTCCAGGGCAGAACTTTTTCCTGGATGCCAGGCCACATGTCATAGGATGACGTGAGGTTCCAGCCCTCCTCCTCCAGGAGGCCCAGAGCCTCTGGTCTGCACTGACCTCTCCTCTTGGTCTGGCAGCACCTGTAGGGCAGAGTGGATTCGACTCAGTCCTGTGCTGGGCTGAAACTGTGTCCAGTGTGTGCACCTGCTTATTAGGAGCGTAGGTTCAAGGAAGTCGACATTGGGTCTTCTATTTCACTTAAAGAGTAACCTCTGCAAGAAAATGCACATGGAACAAGCCCCAGCAACTTCATTCAGCTTTCTACCTGCTACGTTTGGCCCTTGCACCTCAACTACATTATGTCCTGGGGTGGCCTCTCTGGGTTCACCTCATTTGGGACTTTCTAGGCTTCCTAGACCAGGATGTCTGTTTCCTTCCCCAGGTTAAGAAAAATTTCAGCTAGCATTTCTTCAAACATACTTCCTGCCCCTTTCTCTCTTTGCCTTCTGGAATTCTTATCATGTGAACGTTAGAGCACTTGATGTTGTCCCAAAGGTCCCTATCCTTGTTTTTTAAAAATTCCTTTTTCATGTTGCTGTTCTGGGCGATTTCGATGATTTTGTCTTCTAGGACATTAAGCCACTCATCTCTCTTAAGTAATCTGATGTTAGTACCTTCTTGTGTGTTTTTCATTTCAGTTATTGTATTATTGACCTCTGATTGGCTCTCTATTATATTTTCTAACCCTGTGTTGGAGTTCCCTCTGAGGTCCTCTCCTCTGTTCTACTCTCAAGTTTGTGGAGCATCCTTATGATCATGTCTTCAAATTCTTTATGAAGTAAATTACTTATCTTCATTGCATGAGAGCGTTTCTCTGTTTTTCTTCTCTTCTTGTTCCTTCATTTGGAGCATATGCTTCTGTCTCCCCATGTTGTCTGACTTGCTCTGTTTATTCCTATAAATTCAATGACATCACTCTCTCTCCCAATCTTGATAAAGTGGGGCCTGTGTGGACTGTGTGTGGGATGATTTTTGCAGGCTGGTTATAGTCAAGATGGGCGTGTGAGGTGCTAGGTTTGCCACTCTGCTCAAAAGAGTGGGTTCTAGGCAGGGTGGCCCCATGTTCAGGTGTGCATGCTTCTGTGCCCTTCGACCCAGGAGAGACTGTGGAGCCCTGTTGCTTTTACTGTCTGTTGCCGAGCTGAGCCTCGGCAGGGCTGCTGAATGTGGGCATCACGGCACCCCACTGGCACTGCACTTTCTCTGGATGGAGCAAACCTGGGACAGAAATGGGAGAAGCTTCACTTTTCACTCTAGATTATAAATTTTTACTATTGAATGTTATTTTTTCCTTTTCAAACCACAGATTAGCAATTTAACATTTTTAATTAAATGATATAGAACTAAATTATAAAGGGAAAAACCCACAATGCTGTAGAAAAAAGTACCAATGGCCAGTGAATACACAAAAGAGCACCACATAGCTCATCATTTAATAAATGCAAATTTAGTAAAGGGACAATATCATGACTGACACGGGCGCCCAGGAACATCTGATTTGCTCCTGCTGGCCTTGCCCTTCCACGGTTGACATTGACCCTTCAGAGAGAAGCTGGGGTTCTGACAGGTGGGTGTGGGCCCAGGAGGTGTTATTTCCAGTGTCCCAGAAAAACTACTTCAGGAGTCCCTTCCTTACACTCCCGAGGGTCAACCTGCCATTCTGAAACTACTCTCACTTATAACCTCACAGAAAAACCAACATGTATGTGTACTTTCTTAGGTGGGGGAAAAAAGCAAATTCAGAGATTATCGCATGAATTCACAGGCTTTGAGTCAGGCTGGATCTTAGAGAAACAAGAGTCCCTTCTCTCTACCCCCCTCCCTCTCTCCTATAAAATGCAGCTTAGGAAAGTAATTTGTGTCCTGCTTATAATTCCATTCATGTTGAGAGTGCACAGGGCTATGAGCAGAAGAGGCCTCCAGACACCTCCCTGTCAAAAGGCAGGACTGTAGTACTTTGGTGACAGTTCTCCTATGTGACTATGGCTCACACCCAAAGACTTCATGTGGAACGTATGCATCCATCTATCAACATTCATGAGGAAGGACATAAACAAGAGAAATGGATCAGTTAATAAGACAAAAATGTCAAGAAAAGACAGGCATCAACAGGAATTACAGCTTCTGATGGAGCAGTGACAATGTAACCGCTCAGGTGACAAGAACAGAATGTGTTTCTGTGGCTGAGACCAACAGCATCTTCACATTGACTCCTATCTGTGTGCACCCTTAAGGTCTGCAACATGTTAAACTGAACCAATGCCTGCAGAATAAAAAACGGCCTGAAAATAAAAGGCAGAAACCTGCATGTTACAAGCAGGGAGAGTAGCCGTGTTCTCGGCATCCCCTGGCACTCGGTGACGGGACTCGGGAAATGTTCTCTGCATTCGGTGTTGGGTGTAGGGGAACAAGGTCCCTCAGAATCAAACAGGAGTCTCTGTGGCTCTGATTATCTTAAGCCTTCAGCACCTGATCTCTTTGGATTTGCTGGTGTGACAGTGATATTTCTCTCATGTTGGCCTGGAAGGTCCCTGAATCTTTCAACCCCATGAGGAGACCTGGACCACATTTCTACCCCAAGCAGTGGCAAAGAATTAAGTTATAATAGTCCCAAGTTATTTTCCAAAAAGTTGAAAGCAGATTGTCTGATTTCCTTACTTGAAACTTTCCCTCAGTCACCCCTGTAGCTAGGTGCAGGGGGGTAATTAACTTAAAAGATTTTAAATTCTAGCTCAGTAGCCATTACAAATCATGCTCACCAAAGCTCGTAGTAACAAGAAAAATGTTTGTCAGAAATATTAATTGGGAAACTATATGAACTATGGCACAAAATGTCATTTCAATATTCGTTTGAATGGTAAAAACCAACCAGATATTTTTCTGTTCTTTGTACCACGCTATCTAATTTCCATATTCTTCCCAAACGAATACAAATTTTCTCATTAAAATGTAATATACTTTTTAAATCTATAGAATTTGGGGCATAAAGAAAAACATCATTTTAAAGTTGAATTTAAGTGCTCAAAGGGAATTCTTAGATAAACAGATTTCTAATTAGAATAAACAGCCATAGCACTGAAAAAAAAATCCCAGTTGAGCTCCTGCCACTGCCTAAAATTAGACCTGACAGCGTGAACAGGGACCCGGCAGAATCAAAGTCTTGGGCGACCAGCACTCAGGGGCCTCACTAACGCCCTCTGGCGCTGTGGGCAATACCTGCCCAATGTCAGTACAACTGATAAAAGTTTGCAACTGATGTAGCCCAAGAATCAACTATTAACAGAACATCAGTAGAAATCATTCTTCAAATGGTGAATTTTGATCTTTTCCTGGGCCAGGGATATGTGGCACTACACTCTCTGCGATGCTGGGCAGAGGCAGGGAGGTGATTTTGCCCCCCTGTAGCTAATGGAGGTGTCTGAGCACGTTTAACAAAAACAAATTTCGAGCTGACTGAAATATTTTGCATTAAAAAAATTTTTTAAGAACTTTTTTTTTTTTAGTCTTAGGATATTTTATTTTATTTATTTATTTTAATCTTTATTGTTTAGGGTATTACAGCTGTCCCCCTTTTCTCCCCCTTGCCCCCAAACCCCCAGTTTCTGCCCTGGCCCAGCCTTCGCCACCCTATTTTCGGTGTCCAAGGGCTGCACATGTATGTATATGAGTTCTTTGGTTAATCTCTTCTTTTGGTTAATTCCGCCCCCCCGCCCCCCCCCCCCCAAGATCTGTCAGTCTGTTCCATATATCCATGCCTCTGGACATATTTTGTTTGTCAGTTTATGTTGTTCATTAGATTCCACACGTAAGTGAAATAGTTGTCTCTGCCTGGCTTATTTCACTCAGCATAATACTCTCCAGGTCCCTCCTTGCTGTCCCAAAGGGTAAGAGCTCCTTTTTGACAGCTTCGCAGTGTCCATCTTATAAATGTGGAGTACTACAGAGTACATTTAAGAACCTTTGAACAGTAGTTGGCTTACACAGAAATAAAAGACCAGGAAGGGGGCCGACAGAAGACTTTTAGTTCAGGAATTTCCACCAGTAGATACACATTCTGGCAGACTCCAGTGTCGTTGCAGGACGAGCTATATAGCCCACGTGTGGTACAATGAGATGAATTCTTTGGACTTAAGACGTGTTTCTTTGCAAGGTTGTACATGAGCCCTGGCGTGTCCCAGGGCCGGCAGTAAGGTGTGTCCCTTGCTCTGTGCAGCGCGGGCTCGACCCCTTCCCCACTTGGGCTCAGCGTGGAGTTCGCCTCTGGAACCTCAGCAGGCTCCACGCCACCGTATTTCTGCTCACACCCAGCAGTCCTGCCCCGGGGGAGGGGGGTTGTTCATAAGCTTCTGTCTCCCCAGTTTGTTTGACTTTTCGTGTTCATTCAATCTTGAAAAAGTGGGGTCTGTGTGGACTGTGCCGGGGGGTTTGGGAGGCTGGTTATAGTCAGACTGATGCGCGGGGTGCTTGGGGTGTTTCTAATTCAAGGAAAGTCGAAAGCCACAGACAAAAGCAGAATTAGTAATTCAGTCCCTGACTGCAGTGGCTCCATTTTACTCCCTCACTCTGTTCCTCACCATCCACAAGCAAGCGGATATGCTCTAGGACAGGGCAGCCACAGACCAGGCACCCTGACGACTCAATCCAGTGCCTGCCATCCCTCTGGTGACCTCAGCATTGCTCCTTTCTAGGGAAGTCACAAGACCAAACAAACAAACAAAAAATACAAAAATGATTTTCTCTGGGCTTGTCCACGCACCCCTCTCTGGGAGCGAGGCAATAACATCTTGGATTGAAACAGAGCTCGTGGCTACAACCTGAGAAAATCAAGCTCAATCAAACTGGAAAATATATTTTCACCAACAGAAGTCATGTTTCCCTTCTCAGAACATGTTTCCCTTCTCAGAACAAAGCATTGTCCTAGTGGTTTTCTGTACGTCCCCTGGGTTCTCTCAGACCCCTCGAACAGCTCCCACCGCTGTCTGCAGGGCTGGCGCTGGACTGCGTGGAAAAGATGGGTTGGGGCAAGCGGGGCAACTCTCCCCAGAGCCACCGAAATCATAACACTGCCCAAGGGAGCACAGTTGTCCTACAGAGACACAGTCCTGTGAGGGACGCCTGGACTACTGAAGGGGGAGGCCACCGGGGCTCTTGATTGCACTTGATTGTCACAGGTACATGCCTGCCAGGCCCGGCTGGCGGTCCTCGGTGCCAACACTGTGCACGGGATCAGCGAGTTTCTGCATTCTGGGTTCTATTATCTGCTTCAGAAAATGAAGCTCCCAGTTGCCGAGGCAGGATCCTCAGGACTGAGTTTTCTCCCTCACCCTGGTCCATGCCGGGCGCCCCCAGATGTCCTGTCTTACTAGGTCGGCAACAGAAACAGTTCCTTCCACTTGTCCTCACTCAGAGGTCTCGTCCCCGACGTGGCAGGTCTGCAGTGTGGAGACAGACTCGTGAGGACTCCCCCAGGGCAGCCATCGTGGGTGCAGGGGAGCATATGGGAAGGGCGTGTGGGGCGAAGGGGAAAACGCTCACCCGAGGGCGCGCTGGGGTAGAAACGGGGCAGGTGCCACCTGCCTGTGCTTCCTCCGTAGCTCAGTGTTTCACTTTCACTCTGACTTAAAAAGAAAAGGTCACGGTGACAGGCAGCGCGTTTACCTGAGACCCGATGGAACAGCTGTCTGGGAGCAGGGGCTCCGGCAGAGGCCCCGACAGTCTGCGGGAACAGAGGAGGGAGGGCTGTGCGTGCCCCCCCACCAGCCTCTCCACGGAAGGACTGGCAGAGCCCACGTGCAAATGCGGGACGTGGCTGGCAAAACGGCGGAGGGAAAGCGGGTGGCCTGGTTTCCATGGTGAGGAAGAGACAAGGCACAGGCCTGGTTGAGAGGTTCGGAGGTTCGCAGAGACAGGCGCCGGCAGGAGCACGTGGGACCCCCCGTGTGTGGCCTCAGGGCTCGCCTTAGTTTCCCTGACATGGATGACTCTGCCATGGCCGTCAACGCTCACGCCTCGCACACCTGCCATCACTGTCCCCGCAACGACTTTCTTCATGGATCCCTAAAAAGTGTTCAAGTAATGTCGTTTTGGGAGAATGTTCTCCGTCCACCACCTTCCACATTTTAAGTGGGGCACCCACCTGACTTAGCTGGGAGGGTGGTGACTGCTTAGGAAGTGCAGCTCCACCGGAAGAGGCCTTCGTCCCACAGTGTCCTGGACCAGTGTTGGGGACGCGCTGTCCTCCCGCTGGCCTGCTCCCTGCCCACTGCTCTCTGAAACTGCACCCACACATCTTCTTGGAGCTCAAGCACCCCTTGCTGTTGAAGGGCTCAGGGCTCAGGCAGCACTGAGCACCCCACGTCTGTCCTCATTTGCCCCCCGAGTGCCTTGGCCTGCCTCACCCAGGCGGGAGGACGTTTGTGCGCTGTTAGGCACGGCCTCGGGGTTTGCCAAACACCCATGGTGCTCAGCTGTCATGATTTGTGCCATTTCTGTGTTTCATCTGTACTATTGATTTCCTAATGCTTTTCTAGTCACCTTTAAAATTTTCAAAAGAGCTTAAAATCACTCCTATAGGTGAGACACCAGGGAACACCTGCCTCAGAGATACGACAACAGTTTTCGGTCTCAGCAGAGCCCTGTTGCCTGTCAAGGGCCTGTAGTCCGAACTGTGCTTTCTGTTTGAGATGGACCAGGGATGGACAGATGTGAGGCCAATGCCTCCACCCCGAGGGATCTGCAGCCCCCCACCTTCGTGCTAGGACAGCTTGATCACAGTTCTGATTGATCAGATGCTGATCCTCAATTGGGACAAACTTCCAATAGAGGCACTGCTCCTGGGGAGATGTGAAGAGCTTCGGAGAGTCTATTTGTGGACAGCTTCCCAGGACCACACCACTGACTCTTGGGTTCACTTACCAACAACTGCCAAGTTCTAGATACGGGAGCCACAAATGTGTCTTCAAGGGGTTTGTAGCCCAAAGGGGTCAGGCTCGTCTTCTAGTGGGAAAATTCCAACCTCGGACTCCCCTCACCAGACCCCTCAAAGATCGCGACCATCGCATTCCCTCAGACCACCTAGTCCCCATGTACCTGGCCTTTTATTCCATCCAAACAAACAGCATCCACAGTCACAATCTCAGAGAGCTTACCCACAGGGTCAAAAGGGAAAGACAAAGGAAATCAACTTGTCCTAGGATTTCTGACTAATATCTTCCTAGTTCCTGGGTCCTATGGTTTAGTATTTACTTTCCATAATGATCCAGTGTCTCAGAACCCAAAGCAAAGCTTTTTAAAAAATTGAATTTATTGGGGTGACATTGGTTAATAGAATAACATCGAGGAGATTCTTGAACAAGATGGCAGCATAGGTAATAGCTGTACCCACTGCCTCCTACAACCACATCAAAATTACACCTTAAATACAGAACCACCATCACTCAGGACCTTCTGAAATCTGGCTGAACAGAAGCCCTACAACCAGGAAACTGAAGAAGCACTGACACCAGTAGGAGGGATGGAGACCCGGGCAGATCGGGGCTGAATCCCAGAGACTCGGCCACAAGCCCATACCCAGTGCCGTGGTTTAAACCCCGGAGGGACATCTTGGTGACGGAGGTTTCCCGGAGGAGCGAGGGGTCCCAACCCCACATCGGGCCCCCCAGCCCAGGGCTCCAGGGCTGGGAAGAGAAATCCCCACAACTTCAGGCTGTGAAAACCAGCGGGGACTGTCGTTGAAGGATGCGGAGGGTGCAAAAGCCCCAGCAGCTCCTCTTAAAGGACCCGTGCACAGACTCACTCAGATGCACTCCCTCTGAGCCCCAGCACCAGGCAGCAGCTTGAAAGGAAACTGGGACATTCAGGGAGGAATTAACTTGCCTGAAATCGGGGCAAGAGGTGGAGGGGCAGCTTTCTCCCAGACAGAAGGGCTGGCAGAGGTTATTGTTCCTTTGGTGAGCCTGAGCCAGCAGGCAGGTGCCATATCTGAATCTCTATTAACCTGACATACCTTCGGCCACACCCTGGTGATTCCCAGAGACCCCTCCTCCCTACTTGCAAGCTCATCTAAGCCATTTCCAGTGGCTTTTCTATGCAAGTGGCCTCTCTAGCCTCATGCTTAGGACTTTCCTAAAATCTCTCAAACAAGCAGCAGCTGGCCTCAGCATACCCTATACCTGTTGACAAGTGGCCCCAGGCCTGGCACTAGTGGCAGCCTGCATTGGTTCATAGCTTGGCCTCTCCTGGACACCTCCAAGCCCAGCACAAGTAGCAGCCAACTACGTTTTGCTGTGTAGCTCATGCTGGGTGGCTCTGGGCAAGACACTGGCAGAGGCTGACTTTGCACCTCCAGGGAGGCCCCAGAGACAGTGCACCTGGTGTTCCGATTCAACCACGCTGGATTACAACCCTACCACATCCACGAGTGACACACTCAAGGGGCACACTTGGTGAACACCAAAGCCCCACTGAAGTAAATCCTGCTCCATAAGGGTGTCTCCAGTTCAACAGCTCTTTAGCTGTAGTTGCAGCTAGTCCTCACAGTCAATTCCTCCCAGTGATGTCAACAGCAACCAAGGCTCTACTACCGCAGGACAGGGCACACAGCCCACACAGGGGACCACCTAGAAGCCCTAGCTCAGGTGACTGGGGAGGCTGAGCCACTGGGCCCTACAGGATACCTACTACACAAAGAGCTGCTAGGAGACATAGCAGCTCTACCTAATACATAGAAACAAACACCTGGAAGCAGCCAAAATGTGGGGGCAAAGAAACATTTCACAAAGGAAAGAACAGAAGAAATCTCCAGAAAAGGAACTAAATGAAATAGAACCAAGCAAGCTACTAGATACAGAGTTCAGAATAATGGTTATAAGGATGCTCAAGGATCTTAGGAAGACTATTAAGAAAACAAGTGAAACCATCGATGACATAATAAAATACCAGTCAGAAATGAAGGCTACACGAGCTGAAATGAAGAATAATTTACAGGGAATCAACAGTAGAGGACACTGAGAATCAAATTGGCAATTTGGAACATGAAGAAACAAAAAACACCCAACCAGAAGAGCAAAAAGAAAAAAGAATCCAGAAATAGGAAGATAGTGTAAGGAGTCTCTGGAACAACTTCAAGTGGCCCAACATTTGCATTATGGGGGTGCCAGAAGGAGAATAAAGAGAGCAAGAAATTGAAAACCTATTTGAAAAAATGACAGAAAAATTCCCCTACCTGGGGAAAGAAAGACTTACAAGTCCAGGAAGCACAGAGAGTCCCAAACAAGAGGAATCCAAAGAGGCCCACACCAAGACACATCATAATTCAAATGTCAAAGGTTAAAGACAAAGAGAGAATCTTAGAAACAGCAAGAGAAAAGCAGTTAGTCACCTACAAGGGAGCACCCATACGACTGTCAGCTGCTTTCTCAACAGAAACCTTGCAGGCCAGAAGGGAGTGGCAAGAAATATTCAAAGTGATGAAAAGCAAGAACCTACAGCCAAGATGACTCTACCCAGCAAAGCTATCATTTAGAACTGAAGGTCAAATAAAGAGCTTCACAGATAAGAAAAAGCTAAAGGAGTTCATCACCACCAGACCAGCACTACAGGAAATGTTGAAGGGTCTTCTTTAAGAAGAAGCTAACGAACAAAAGAATCTGACAAACTAAATAGATCCAGAGACACTGACGCATGCAACAGATGGTCATATCTCAGAGGGAAGAGGGAAGGGGGGTGGAGGGTGGGAAAAGAATTAACCAAAGAAGTTACATGCATGTATGCATAACCCATGGACACAGACAATAACAGGGTCCAGGCCTGGGGAGGGGGTGGGAGCGAGGTGGAGGAGGTCAATTGGGAGGGGAAATGGGACACCTATAATACTTCCAACAATAAAGATAAATAAATGAATAAAAAAAGAATTACATTGATTCCAGATGTACATTATATAATACATCATCTGTATATTGTATTGTGTGTTCACCACCCTAAGTCAAGTCTGCTTCTATCACCATTTATCCCTCTTACCCTCTTCTACCTCCCCCATACCCCCTTCTCTCTAGCAATCACCATATTGTCTGTGTCAATGGAGTTTTTTTTTAAATTTGCTTAATCCCTGCACCTTTTTCATCCAGCCCTTCAACTCCCCTCCCCTATCTATGACAGTAAAAAAGAAGGAAATTTTACCCTTTACAAAGCTTTTTAAAAAACTTTTCCATAATGAAATCCTCAGAGTCAAAGGTGCTGCCTTCATTAATAGAAGATGCTATTTATGAGCTTCCCCGGGTGCTGGGCACCGCCGTGTTTGGGGAGGGGAGGGCAGTGTGTGGGTCGTGACCGCTGAGTGACCTTCCGAGGCTGGCCTCCCAGGCCCGGACCACATGAGTGTGAGCTCCGAATGCCTCCTGCTGGTATCTGGCCTTTTTTGCCTTCTATTCTGAAATAAACACTTAGCTGCTTCTAAAAGGAAACACTTTGAAGGCAAAGAAAGCTCTTCTAAGAAATCGTTTGTAAAGACGGCTGCCTTTGAGGGGCCTGCAATGGCTCTGTGAGGGAGAAAGTCTCATGGTTTCTTCTGCCTCTTGCTGAGCCAGTTCCTCTCGCTTATTCTTTCCTGCTTTTTCAAACGTCCTTATTTGACAGGGGCCTCTGAGGATACAGCCAGAGCACAGACCTCTTTCAAGTCCATTCCATCCAATAGGAAGCCAGTTCTGAGGTTTTGTGAGGAGCAAGCAGAGGGGACCGGGAGCCTGGGTCTCAGTGGTCCTAGGGAGACGTTCCCCAGAGGTTTCAGGGTAGAATCCACTGTGTTCTGGTTCCTGGTTTCCATGAGTTTGCCCTCCCATGGTCAGCAGCCCCATGCATGAGACACGCCCTGGACACCCTGCAACCTCACTTATCTCCATGTGTGTATAGGAGTACATGCAGGAGAGAGACAGAGACAGAGATCTCCAGGTGAAAAGTGGTGGTTCCACATTAATTGGCCATAATAATATTAGTAGTTATAATGATTATAGTAATCATATTAGTAATATTAATAATAACAGTAATAATGGTAATATTAACTGTAATGGGTCGAGTACTTGCCACATGCCAGACACTGAACTACAGAGCCACACTCCGTATTCTATTTAATGCTCACGATTCCAGAAGGCAGGCTATGTTAATAAGAACAGGGCGGAAGGAATAAATGAGCCCTCGACACAGGTGAGGTTTGTTCTCACTCAGACCCTAACTGTTGCAGTTTTCTTGGTCATTGCTCTCTGGCAGTGACTCAGGGATCCAGGCTGTCCCCATCTGGCTGCTCAGTCTCTGAGGTCTTGGATCTGCTCTCTGTGTAGTTGGAAACTAAGTGTGGAGAATTTACATCTTTTCTTATCTGTTTTGGAGCAGAATTGGTATGTTTTAATTCCCCTCACACACTATTGTCTGGAAACAGTCACATGGCCCAGACAAACTGCAAAGGAGCCTGGGAAATGGAGGGAAGCCTGTGAGCTACTTAATGAACACTGCTGTCTTGGCCACATATGTATCACGACTATCACCGCTTTACAGACGAAGTTAGTGTCTCAAAGTAATGAGGTGGGGCCAAGGCTCGGCCCAGAGCCATGTGACTGAATCTTAACCACAAACAGGGCTGCGGTGTCTTGTTCATATTCTTCTAGGATGGTCAGACTCACTCATTTATTCATCCCACAAACACCTGATGAGCATCCGCGATGTACTAGGAACTGTGCTGGGCTCTGAGGATGCCACAGTGAACAGGTCCAATGAGGTTTAAGAGTAAAGGAAGCATAGGTGCCTGTGGGGCTGTCATTGAACAGACATTTCCGAGCACTTGCTGTGTACCTGACACTGTACTGAGGAGGCCATAATAATATCAAATGTAGATCCTGAGCTCAAGAGCTGAGGCTCTATTTAGGTAGACAGGCTCTCAAAGCCCTGCACCCACCACAGTCACGGTGTGCTCTGCCCGACCACAGGCGGAACAGGCCGGTTACTATGGGAGCCAAGAGCAGCAAGAAGACCAGAAGTGTTTGCGCGGGACAGATGGGACATAAACAGGGCGATGGGGAATGGGTCAGATGTCTACATAGAGATGCAGTGAAGGGTGGGGAGACCTGCAGGAGCAGAACCCCAGAGGAGGGAAGGAATGTTTGTCCAGACAGAGCCCCCTTCCATATGCGTGGGACAGAGTCCCCTTCCACAGGATGATGCTCATGGAAGTGAGATAGGGTTAAGGCTAAAAAGCTGGACCTCAAGTGACATGGAGAAAGCAATGCAGGGGAGTGGTCAGGACCCTAAGCTGGCCTGAGATAAGATATGAGCACTAGCTTGGCTGATTTCTTACTTGGACAAGCCATTTAACATCCCTGAGTTCCCATTTTCTATTTTAAAATAAGGATAAGTTTAGAGCCATCTCTTGGACTTGCGGAAAGATTAAATCAGGTGATGCTTCTAAAGTGTCTGGCCTGAGAAATCCAATTTTGTGCCACGCCCTGTGCCTTACATGGAAAGCACAAGTGGGTTGACTCAGAAGTCATGACCACATCAGTATCTGTTGCTATAAGTAGGGATCTGTGTAACACAGAGGCGTAAAGCAACAGCCATGTATCGTTGTTCACGAGTCTGAGTCATATAAGTAGTTCTGCTGACCTTGGATGAGCTTGCTCATAAGTCTGGGGTCAGCTATGCATTCTTTGGGTGACTGATCTAGGGTGGCTGTAGTGGGGATGACTGGGATGTGTCCCCGCCCCCCTTAGCATGCCTCTCCCATTCCTCCAGCAGGCTAGCTCAGGCATGCTTTTGTTGTGGAGATAGGGGTTCAATAGCAGTCAAAGGAAACATGCAAGACCTCCCGAGGCATAGTCTTAGAATGGCACAATGCCATGTCCCCTGCATTCCGTTGGCGAAAGCAAGTTACAAGGTTATCTCAGATTCAAGGGTGGGAGAGTAGGCATGGGGAACCAGAGCTATTACCTCAATGTCTCCACCACAGATGGAGAGACCATCAGCCAGAATTGTGGAGCATAAACTAGGAACAAAATAATGACCAGAGACCAATTTTCTTTACTTCTTAGAATCTTCCATCAAAGCTGAGAATTGAGGGCTCAGAGGAGTGAATGGAGGAAGCCCTGTGCACAGATAGGGAGGCTGGCACTTCTAACTTGGGCAGAAGTTCTGGAAGCTAAGATCCTTCTACAGGGTTTGTATGGAAAGACTACAACACACTGAATGGATAAAAATGCCACACTAGCTACCTGGAGATGAGACAGTTTTACAGACCTACTTCTTACAAGCAAAGCCCCTCCATCTGTCTGTCTATTTAGGGTGCAATAAAGAGGCCCTGACTTGCTCTCTCACCCTTGTGAACTCTCTCCTTACATACTAAGCGGGCCAAGAGTGAGAAGAGAACCTATACATTCTCTCCCTCTCTTTTTCTCTCTATTTCAATCCCCTTCAACCCTGTTCCATTTTGATCTCTGTTTAAATGGAGGTAATGAAGGGAGAAACATGAAAACACCGTTAACAGAAGACAACTTCATCTTTGTTTCCTAGCCCACCCTGCATAACCTGGCCCTGGTGCCAATCTTCTGTTGTGGGAGAACGTTAAGCATTTTTTATTAGATTTTCAAAGTTTAAAATGAGATGATGTGTTTTGGCTCCAGAACTGCATCTCATTGCCATGGAGCACAGACTCTGGCTGTTAGCAACCAGCCCGCCAGCCGGTTCATACCGAACACCTATTACGCTCACCTCGAACATAAGGACAGGTAAGAGCCCGATTCCTCCTGCGCATGAGATTAACCAGAATTAAATGTGCTAAACTTGGGGCTCCTCAAAGAGACCAGACAAAGTAACTACTCTTGCAGGTAATGCACAGAGCTGACAAGAAAAGAAATGGGACAGTGACTACAACGAGATTGGAACGAAGGCCGCTGAGATATTTATGAATGACTGACACTGGGGCGGGGGCTGTTTTGTCAGGGACGCCACCCCCGAAGGAGCCTTTTCAGGTAAAATGTTCTCGTTCCAGTGAGCGTGTTTTGTGCCGGACGTTCCAGTTGGACGTGTGCGGCGATATGTGTCGTTACAGCAGGGCCTCTGCGTGTTCTTACTCAGGACGGGGAGGGTGAGAACGCAGTTGGCACTGTGGTGGCTGTCCTCGGTCCTCGTTGAGGAGACGGTCACTCTGATGCGGAGGCTTTGTCTTCGGGACCTTGCCGGGCTCCTCTTGTCTCCCTCATCCTGCCTCTAATGCTGCTGCTGCTGTTCCAAGGCTGGAACAATCCACTCCAGGGTCTGGAACAAGTCAGACGCCCCTCGCAGCCCTGGATTCCACACTGGCCCCCTAGCTGAGCCAACCCATCTGCTGATGTGTCTCTGTAGAGCTCCTTTCAGTGTGTGTAGCAGTGATTGTAAAGACTGCAGGGAAGAAGGCCGAGAGGCCCACAGCCTGGCGGGATTGATAAGGCCGTCACACTTAGGCAATTAAGGAACAGAATAGTACGTGGATGGGTTCACAGCTTCCAAAACGTATTGTTTATGGATCTAGTTTGCATTTAATCTGGTCTTACTCTCGTTAATGGTGTCAGTGTCTGTTTCTGCTACCAATGTGGAAATTCTTGAGGGGGGGGGACTACACCGTATGACACTATGTCACTCTCTTGATAAAAATCCTTCCGTGGAATTTTTTTACTCAGCTCATGAGAGAGTTTTGGGCACCAAACTCAGTGTCCAGTGAAAAACAATGAGGACAATGGAAAAGTAAATCAAATAATTGTTTTCAGGCATTGGAGACAGGCAGTGTAAAATTATGATTCCAGATGGAAGGGCAACAAATGAGGTGACCTCTGTGTCCTGGCCTTTTGCCCAGAGGAATTTTCTGGACCACAGTGCAGGGACTAGAACCCCAAGCAGACCAAGATGGTCGTGCTGAGTTGAGGGGATAACTGAATTTTGGAGAGGGTTAGGCCACACTGGAATTTGTAAGGCAGTGAACCATAGATGAGGGAGTTACACATACACAAAACAAGTTCAAGTAATCTTCATGGGGTCCTCCTGAGTCTTCGGTGAATAGTAATCTATGTACATCATGAGGCTGGGCAAAGAACAACTATCAGGAAACTCTAAACCAAACAATTCCAAGACTTCACATGGGGCTGGGGGATGTTTGCAGTGCTAGGAGTCAGAATGATGGGTCCTTAATAACGAAGGCATTCTGTAGAGCCCCCAGAAGGGTCACACCTTTGTCTTAGGGCCAAATCAGTCCCAAGGTAAAGGCCACTCTAGATCTTTCCTAACAAAATCATAAAAAGAGCCATGAAAATATCAAAGATCAAACTGATCTACAAGAAATGCCAAAGCCAACTTTAACACTCTTTAAAGGAGACTAAATCTAGGCATTAGCAATGCTACATCCACTGCACTTAGGATTCAATCAGAAATCACTAGAAATGCAAAAAAAATAAGAAAAGTATAACCTATAAACACAAGAAAAACAGAAACAGAACATACTCAGAAATGACAGAGATGCTAGAAACAGTAGACAAGAGAAAAGGCAAGAGGAAAATGCTCTATAACACAAAACAAATATTTATAAATGTTTGTATTAATGAGAATTAAATAAGGGCTATTGCTAAATTCTTATTTGCTTATCCATTTTTACAAATTCTGCCCAGACCAGTGATGTGAGATAATTTCATATCTTCAGCTGATAATGTTTTCTGAAGTTAGAGGCAGTTTTGCCCCCTGCTCTTGGATGCTTCCACAGAGTGAGGGCAGTGTCTTCAGGACGTCCTCCGTGTCCTTAGTATTCTCTCCTGGGTGTTACTCGTCCCAGGATCTAAACTCTGTGCTCTGGTCCTCAGTGATCCATGGCACACTGAAAAGCACATGAAGATTAGTCAGCTCACAGGCTCTTAAACTTACCTTACTGATTTCGGTGTTTACTACACTGTGGGAAGGAGTCTGTGTTCTGAGCCCAGCCTGACCGAAAAGATGGGGCTTCCCCAAGATCTAAACAAACACTTCCACATTTCCTCTAGCTTCTTGCCAGTTTCATTCCTTCTCCAGCACAACCTCCCTGATTATTAACAAGGAAAGACTTAGGCAAAGCTCTGATATTTCAATTCCTCCCTTCCTTCTGACACCCTACCCACAGCACTCCTCCCCTTTCTTAAGGTATGTGGTGTGACTTACCTGAGACGAAAAACATAGAAAGAATAAATTGACCATCTTCAGCTCATCGCTACCCTTATAGTCTCGAGAGTTGGCTGCCTGAAGAAAGCACGTGGCCTCTGTTGCTCTAGACCACGTTGGTTTAGCGCCACGCTGGACAGGTAACTATCATGTCCTGAGATCCAGCTTTCAGGCCTAAGGACTCTCCCACTCAGCTGCCTCCTCCAGGGTAACCGTTAACAGCCTCAAGGTGATACTTTTATTTTCACTTCTTTCCTTTGTTTTTCAGTTTGTTTACAAGTTGGGCAGGGAAAGAGGTATGATTTACTGGGCTTCTGCAGAGATCTCAACAATGAACTCTATGTCTCCATAGATTTGGGCCTCTGGAAGTTTAACTTACTGGAATATCTGCTACTCAGCACCAATAGACACTTTTATTGACCTTATACATTCAGGCAAATGCACCAAACTCGAGATGCAGGGCTGAATATGCCTTCGGGGGACTTACGGCCTAGTTAGAAATGTCACATATGAAACGAATTGCTGCAAATTAGATCACATCTTTTGTTTACTGTATATTTTTCCATGTAAAATTCAAGGGTTTTTAGTATATTCACAAACTTCTGTAGGCATCACCGTTATCTAACTCCAGAACGTTCTCATCACCCTGAAAAGAAAACTTGTAGTGTGAGCCGTCACTCCCCACTCCTGTCCCCTGAGCCCCTGACAACTACTCGTCTATTTCTGTCTCTACAGATTTGCCTTTTCTGTACATTTCATAAAAATAGAAGCATGTAACATGTGACCTTTTGTCTCTGGCTCTGTCACTTAGCATGGTGTTTTCAAGTTTCATCCGTCCGGTAGCACCTATCAGTATCCCATTTCTGTTTATGACCAAAAAATACTCCACTGTATGAAGAAATGTGTTTAATTACCAGGGGGTATTTCAGCTACCTGTTATTGACTTCTAGATTCATTCCATTGTGATTCTTATTTATGCTACAGTCATAACAGCCACATTGAAGGAGATTAGTTCACATCTGATAGTAAGCAATGCCAGCCCATGCCGCACACAGATATAACTGTTGTATCACATCAGAAATAACTGGTTTCCAAATGCTTTATATTGTGCAGTTAAAAGACTTGGGAGCATAAGAACATGGACTGCGGATTCCACAGCACAGAAGTCACCTTCCACCATGTTCTGGGTCGGATTTAGACAACGAGGGCCACCTGCATCTCTCTGGTGTGGAAGAGTCATTCCTGCTCAGCAAAGCCACAAGAAAATCCCCACAACCTCGGCTTGGGCCTGGCCTTGTGCCCATGAAGGAGTCACCGGTGGGTGGGAAAGTCGGGTTTCTGAGAAATACCACAGAGGTACCATCCAGGACGCTGGCCCCAGGGGACAGAGATCTCGAGAAAAGAGGTGCTACTACTTTTTCCAGGCAGCAGCTGGTGAGCCGCATCCCCACTCGCCCCTCTGGACCTGCCCGAGGTGCCCATGGTGAGCGGCTCTGGTGACTTCCCGCTTGGGCCACGCCACTTCCTACTTGTTCTCATGGCATCTCACGCTTGGGAGCATCACTCGCCTCGGGAAGGTCAGCACCAGGGGGACATGGGAAGGTCTGTTCTCACTAGAAGGCCTGTGGGGATGGGTTTGGAGGCGTCCAAGCTGCTCTGGAGGCAGAGCCAGGTCTTCGAGTCTTCATTCTGCTTGTCTTACAGCCTTTATGTCAAGTCTTCCAGTGAACGGTTGTCAACTGATCACACACAGGCACACACACAGGTTCACATGTGCACACACATGCACGCACACACACATGCACGCACACACAGGCTCTGTGCCCCTCCACCAGGTGTGGTCAGGGGCCACCAGTTTGCAGCCTCTGTTCCAGTCCCCTCGGGCACATATGGAGTCACTGTTTCCCAGGGGGCGAAGACGTGGGCTGTGAGGTCCAAAGAAGGGGTGCGTCCCTCTGGTTGTTTGGCTCGTTGGGAGAGATGGGTCATCTTTTTGGTGGCCAGAAAGTTGTGTCCATGCTGCTTGTTGAGCAGCTGCCACATCAGTATAAGGGAAGCAAGTCATTTACGGCCCCCCACTTTGATGCATTGCGCCTCACTTCTCGGTGGCAGGCTAAATTAATGCCGAGGCTTTGATGAATGTACAAATATTTACCCAAAATGCAAGCACAGCAGAACACAAAGGAGGGATAATAAATCACCCTTTCCTTAAGCAAACATGCCTCTAAAACGTGGCTCGCAGAGGCCGGGCCTTCTGTTATTTATCATCACGCGGCAGCGCAGCCGGAGGGTCCGCTCTGAGCCCCGGGAGGGACCACAAACGGGCCACCTGGCTGAAGGCTCGGCTCTGAACACCTGGCTCAGGCAGACCATCGACCTGAGCTTGTGGACTCACCTCCCTGAGGGACGTGCTCTCCCTTCCCCTCCGTGGTGACGTGAATGTGGAAATGCTCATCGGACGGAGACCCCAGAAACCTAACTGAAAGTCAGCTTCACCCAGCGCAGGCGCCCAAGAGACTCCCGCACAGCGTGGCGCGTGGGGACTGTGTTCAGTGGGCGTCCACGGCCATTATGCTAAATGGGAAAAGAACGGTGATTCCTGCACAGCACCCCCTGTAAACGCCAATATCTCCCCCAAAAATCTTCTTAACTGTAAAGTAGGGGGGGAGGGAGGAATGGGCTGTCAGGGGCCAGGAGGGGTGGAGAGGAGGGCAATGGAAGAAAAATCAGGAGAGGTGGGTAGAATGGGGGCCGGGTCACTGCCGGCCCAGGAGTCATTGCTGCCAGGTGACTAAGGCACCTGGACAAAATTGCCCGAAGACGATTGGAATCCTTTTCTGAAATGACTCTCTGTGCCTTGCTTCTGAGAGATGCTGGGAGCTCAGTTTCTGGAGGCGGAAAGGCAGGTAAATAGGAGAACTTCCCCAGGCTGGGAGGGGATGGGGGAGGCAGAGAACAAAGAGGAAAACTCTTCCCTCTCCGTGAATTCTCTGCTCAGAGACCGTTTGCAGTTTCCATATCCAGGTCTAACTTCAGGCAGAGGGACCTTCGTCCGGCTTTCTGTCTGGGCAGTCACAGGGAACAAGAGGGAAGGATTCCACAGAGGGGCTCAGAACGTGGGCGCTGAGTCCGGGCCTGCAAACTGTGGAGGAAAAATGTAAATTGTTTGTTCTTTCCTCCTATTAAGCTGAACCTTACAAAACTGTTGATTTTGTAACCCAAAAATGGTCACATATTATCAGTTTCATATGGTCCAAACTAATACTTTTAAGTTTTCTCCTTCGGACAGTTGTCATCATGTTAATCGCATCAACACTATTTGTTTTGTCCCTGCCGTGTGCTGAGCACACATCCCCAGGCACTGTTTCCGGGCCACATATCCTGCTCCGTTACATAAAGAACAGACTGGAACTTGTTTGGACGTTTCTCTGTGCCCACTCCACGGTGAGGCCTGTGACCTGTTCAGACCGGTGTTTGCAGATGCGAAAGTGTTCCGCTGGGCTGGAGATTGCTTCGTCCCCCTGATTTCCTGCTTGCCCTGCCCCCTGCCTCCTTTGGTTCCCTTGTCCACTCAAATCCTCTTCATGCTTCGAGACGCAGAACAAATGCCACACGTTCCAGTTTTCTCCAGACCTGAACGGTCGCAGAGAGGGAGGCGCTCTGGCCGGCTCAGCAGACGGACATGACCTCCGCCCGGTGCCTGGCAGCTCTCCAAGGAGGCGATCCCCCCGGGCTCAAAGACAGGGTTGTAATGATGGAAAACTGGATTTAAACCTGTTGTGTGTGCAACAGAATGAAACACGGAACTAGAAAGAACGGTGTCCTTGAAAATGATGTCAAACATCTTCTCTGCTGGATTTATCCTCAGGGCCACACTGTGGATATGAGGGGCCTTCTCGGCTCTGGCTGGACCCTGTGCCCGGTTTGGATGATGCTCTGGGGACTGCATGGCTCTCTAATCTGCCCGGCTTCCGTCGCTGGGATGAAAGTCAGGAATTCCAGTCTGGGCTAAGGCGAGTTCTAGTCTGAAATAAGTTTCTTACTTTTCTAAAGTGGAGTCAGCCTAATAAGGTTGCTGTAAGACGAGACGAAACAATCCAGGTCGACACCTAGCAATGCCTGGCATAGAGTGAGCGCCCCACCCGCAGGAGGGCGGCACAGCAGCGCCTTCAAGGCTCCTCTGAGCCCAGCCTGAGCGGCTCCGTGTGCTCGGCTGCGCAGGTCCCTGTGCTCAGGAATCTCGCCGGGAAGCAGGAAAGGACAGCAGATGCCTTCCACTTAGATTTATGAATAATTCCTGATGGGGCTGGGTTCACAGAGGAAAAATCCAGGGGTCTGATCCCTTTAAATGGGAAAAACCAAGAGCTCTAGGTTCCCAACTATAGCAGATGCCACCGGTTCTGTCTTCCCACGCAGGACAAGGGCATGGACCAGCCAGGAAGCCGGGAGGTGCCTCCCCACCGGCATCACTGTGTCCCTTGGGTTTATAGGCTCACACTCTTCTGTGCATCTTAATTCATCACCACACCAGAGAGCACCAGGCCGCTTTAGTCAGATAAAAAGAGCAGCTTCCATATTCCTTTACAGAGCTCCTGATCCCAAATTGCGCTGCTTGAGTAGTTTCAGTCTTTAAAATTAATTTATTCTCCAGAAAAGCAGCCTGGAATATTCTTCAGAAATGGCTTTTAGAGGCTCGTAAATACTATCTATAAACTTTTCAGCTCTGATGATGTTATCGGCACACAGAATGAGTATGCCGATTCACATGGACTTGAGAGATGGGCTTATAAAATGAGGAAACAGATTCGGACCCAGAGTGGACCGTGGCGCCTCCCTGCTGCGAAGGGCGCGGCGATTCCACAGCGCCCCTCCGATGGTCACCGCGGTCTGCACGCCCCCACGGGGCCGCGTGAGGCCCCATTGCCACTGTGGGATTGCTTAGCAATAATTAGCACATCGGAGCACTTTCCCCCACCTCCCAAGCATTCAGTGGCCAGTTAGCCATGGTCCCGGGCCAAAGCAGCTTCCTTATGAAAACTCTAAACAACAACGGCAGCAGCAAAATATTTATCTGAAGGAGGCAGCTGCCCGTTTCGCCTGACCGCACCCCCGCACCCCCGCTCCCCCGCGAGTCACTTGCTCGCAGTCTTGCTTTCGAGACACACATTCTATTCTAAAAGGGTCTCTGGAGTTTGTGAGTTTGGGGGGGACGTTTGTTTTCCTGAGGGGAAATTCTGACCTCATGTACGAGGAGTGAGGGAGAGGGCGTAGAACTCAATACGACCTCAAAAAGCTGTAGGACTATTTCCATGAACAGACGCCCCCACCTTGCCCCCACAAAGCCGTGTGCTGGGACTTGACCTTCAAAGCTTCTCGTCTGTTAGACCCAACTAGGTGGGTGTTTTGTACCCTCTTTCTCAGTGTGAGACCTCGCAGACCAAAGAGCCAGGAATTTCAGACCTGGATGAACCCTCAAAAACTGTCCCCTCCCCCCCTTTTATTTTATAAAGGAAGAAGCTGAGGTCCAGGGCTGAGATGTTCTGCTTGAAGTCAGGTTGTGAGGTAGCAGCCAAGCCAGGGCTTCACCTAGACCTCTCTTTGCACGCAGACCTCCGCTGTTAAGTCACTGATTTTCTGAGCTCCGGTTTCCTTACCGACAAGATGGGGTGGTGTCCTTTGCCGTGTTGGTTTCACAGGGATGTTGGGTAGACAAGGAACAAGGTAGGATCTTATGAATATTAGGAGTCATGTTACAGTAAGAGATTATTAAGTGGGGTCACCTCTAGCCAATGGGGAGGGACCCCTCGAGGAAGAAGTCATGCTGTGTTCATTCCAGTGTCCCCAGAGTTGGGGCCAGTAGGGGCCAAATGCCTGGATGATCCAGACCACATACTTGAGGGGTGGGGTGGGGGGACCGTCTCATGAATGACCTGTGACCATACCCACACTATCCAGAAGAGGCACGCAGCAGGTCCTCCACCCGTGCTGATGAGACGCCCCAGGGACAGAGCTCTGTTTACGTCAGGGGCCCAAGCCCACAAACTGGCCCCTGAGGTCTCCGCACAAGCCATTTGCCAAATGAAAACACGCTTACTTCTCACATAGCACTTCTGCAGTAAAACTAGACTAAGCTCATCATTTTGAAGTGCATTTGTTGAGGAAATAAGACTTTTAAGACCAGCCAAAAGATAACAAGAGGGCATGTGAGCACAGTGAGCTTCAGAGTCTGGGGCTCTCTCCCTAGTAGCAGAATTGTACTTCCATGCCCTTTGCCCTGTGACCTTGAGGTGTCCTTCTGCGGCGGGGGCACTGCTTTAATGCCACTGGACTCTGTTAGATTATGTGACTTGCTCATGCCAGTGGGATGTGAATGGACGAGATGCAAGCAGCCTGCTCCACGGCGACTGCACTCTCGCACCTGTGCTGATGCCAGGAACAGGGAACACTTGAACAGTCGGCACACCCGGACAGTCTGCGCACCTGGACAGTCTGGCACCTGGACAGCTTGTGCACCTGAACAGCCTGTGCACCTGGACAGTCTGAGCACCTGGAGAGTCTGCACAACAGGACACCCTGTGCACCTGGATAGTCTGCAAACCTAGATAGTCTGCACACCTGCACAGCCTGTGCACCTGGACAGTCTGTGCACCTGGACAGTCTGTGCACCTGGACAGTCTGTGCACCTGGAGAGCCTGTGCACCTGGAGAGTCTGTGCACCTAGACAGCCTGTGCACCTGGAGAGTCTGTGCACCTGGAGAGTTTGTGCATCTGGACAGTCTGCGCACCTGGACAGTCTGTGCACCTGGAGAGTCTGTGCACCTGGAGAGCCTGTGCACCTGGAGAGTCTGTGCACCTAGACAGCCTGTGCACCTGGAGAGTCTGTGCACCTGGAGAGTTTGTGCATCTGGACAGTCTGCGCACCTGGACAGCTTGTGCACCTGGACAGCCTGCTCACCTGGACAGCCTGTGTACCTGGACAGTCTGCGCACCTGGACAGTCTGCCCACCTGGACAGCCTGTGCACCTGGAGAGTCTGTGCAACTTCACGGTCTGCACACCTGGACAGTCTGCGCACCTGGACAGCTTGTGTACTTGGACCGTCTGTGTACCTCTACAGCCTGTGCACCTGGAGAGTCTGCCCACTTGGACAGTGCGCACACCTGGACAGCTTGTGCACCTGGAGAGTCTGTGCACCTGCACAGCATCTGCACCTGGACAGTCTATGCACCTGGAAGATCTGTGCACCTGGAGAGTCTGTGCACCTGGATAGCCTGTGCACCTGGAGAGCCTGTGCACCTGGAAGATCTGTGTACCTGGAGAGTCTGTGCACCTGGAGAGTCTGTGCACCTGGACAGTCTGCGCACCTGGACAGTCACCACACCCCTACAGCCTGTGTACCTGGAGAGACTGTGCACCTGGACAGTCTGAGCACCTGGACAGTCTGCACCCTTGGGTAGCCTGTGCACCTAGAGAGCCTGTGCACCTGGAGCGTCTGCGCACCTGGACAGTCACCACACCCGGACAGCCTGTGTACCTGGAGAGACTGTGCACCTGGACAGTCTGCGCACCTGGACAGTCTGCGCACCTGGACAGTCTGCGCACCTGGTCAGTCTGCGCACCTGGACAGCCTGTGCACCTGGAGGGTCTGTGCACCTGGAAGGTCTGTGCACTTGGATAGCCTGTGCACCTGGACAGCCTGTGCACCTGGACAGTCTGCGCACCTGGACAGTCTGCACACCTGGACACCCTTGCACCTGGACAGCCTGTGCACCTTGAGAGCCTGTTCACCTGGAGAGTCTCTGCACTTGGACAGCCTGTGCACCTGGACAGTCTGCGCACCTGGAAAGTCTGCACACCTGGAGAGCTTGTGCACCTGGAGAGTCTGTGCACCTTCACGGTCTGCCCACCTGGACAGTCTGCACACCTGGACAGCTTGCGCACCTGGAGAGTCTGTGCACCTGTACAGTCTGCCCACCTGGACACTCTGTGCACCTGGACAGCTTGTGCACTTGGACAGCCTGTGCATCTCGACAGTCTGCACACCTGTACAGTCTGCACACCTGGACAGCCTGTGCACCTGGACAGCCTGTGCATCTGGACAGCCTGCACACCTGGACAGTCTGCACACCTGGACAGCCTGTGCACCTGAACAGCCTGTGCACCTTGAGAGTCTGTGCACCTGGACCGCCTGGGCACCTGGAGAGTCTGTGCACCTGGACAGTCTACGCACCTGGACAGCCTGTGCCCCAGGACAGTCTGTGCACCTGGACAGCCTGGGCACCTGGAGAGCCTGTGCACCTGGAGAGTCTGCAAACCTGGACAGCCTGTGCACCTGGACAGCCTGTGAACCTGGAGAGTCTGTGCAGCTGGACAGCCTGCACACCTGGACAGCTTGTGCACTAGGAAAGCCTGTGCAATTGGAGAATCTGTGCACCTGGACAGCCTGTGCACCTGGACAGTCTGCACACCTGGACAGTCTGTGCACCTGGACAGTCTGCGCACCTAGACAGTCTGTGCACCTGGAGGGTCTGTGCACCTGGATGGTCTGTTCACTTGGACGGCCTGTGCACCTGGACAGCCTGTGCACCGGGAGAGCCTGTGCACCTGGAGGGTTTGTGCACCTGGAGAGTCTGTGCACCTGGACAGTCTGCACACCTGAACATTCACCACACCTGGACAGCCTTTGTAGCTGGAGAGCCTGTGCACCTGGAAAGTCTGTGGAGCTGCACAGTCTGCGCACCTGGTCAGTCTGCGCACCTGGACAGCCTGTGCACCTGGATGGTCTGTGCACCTCGAGGGTCTGTGCACCTGGACAATCTGCACACCTGGACAGTCTGCGCACCTGGACAGTCTGCGCACCTGGACAGCCTGTTCACCAGGACAGCCTGTGCACCTGGAGGGTCTGTGCACTTGGACAGCCTGTGCACCTGGAAAGTCTGCGCACCTGGACAGTCTGCGCACCTGGACAGCCTGTTCACCAGGACAGCCTGTGCACCTGGACAGTCTGTGCACCTGGACAACCTGTGCACCTGGACAGTCTGCCCACCTGGACAGTCTGAGCACCTGGACAGTCTGTGCACTTGGACAGTCTGCACACCTGGACAGCTTTTGCACCTGGAGAATCTGTGCACTTGCACCGCCTGTGCACCTGGAGAGTCTGTGCACCTCGAGTGTCTGCGCACCTGTACAGTCTGCCCACCTGGACAGTCTGTGCACCTGGATAGCCTGTGCACCTGGACAGCCTGCTCGCCTGCACAGCCTGTTCATTTGGACAGTCTGCACACCTGGACAGTCTGCACACCTGGACAGGCTGTGCACCTGGACAGCCTGTGCACCTTGAGAGTCTGTGCACCTGGACCGCCTGTGCACCTGGAGAGCCTGTTCACCTGGAGAGTCTCCGTACCTGGACAGTCTGCGCACCTGGACAGTCTGCACACCTGGACAGCCTGTTTACCTGGAGCCACTGTGCACCTGGACAGTCTGTGGTACCTGGAGAGACTGCGCACCTGGAGAGCCTGTGCACCTGGACAGTCTGCGCACCTGGACAGTCCGCGCACCTGGACAGTCTGTTCACTTGGACAGTCTGGATACCTGGAGAGCCTGCGCACCTGGAGAGTCTGTGCACCTGGACAATCTGCGCACCTGGACAGTCTGCGCAACAGGACAGTCTGTGCACCTGGACAGTCTGTGCACCTGGAGAGTCTGTGCACCTCGACAGTCTGCGCACCTGGACAGCCTGTGCACGTGGACATCCTGTGCACCTGGACAGTCTGCACACCTCGACAGTCTGCGCACCTGGACAGTCTGTTCACTTGGACAGTCTGGATACCTGGAGAGCCTGCGCACCTGGAGAGTCTGTGCACCTGGACAGTCTGCACTCCTGGACAGCCTATGCACCTGTGAGCCTGTGCACCTGGAGAGTCTCTGCACCTGGAAAGCCTGTGCTCCTGGAGAGTCTGTGTACCTGGAGAGTCTGCGCACCTGGACAGCCTGTGCACCTGGGAGCCTGTGCACCTGGAGAGTTTGTGCACCTGGACTCCTGTGCACCTGGAGAGTCTGTGCACCTGGAGAGTCTGCGCACCTGGACAGTCTGTTTACCTGGAGCGACTGTGCACCTGGACAGTCTGTGGTACCTGGAGAGACTGCGCCCCTGGACAGTGTTGCACCTGGACAGTTTGCGCACCTGGAGAGCCTGAGCACCTGGTGAGCCTGTGCACCTGGAGAGTCTGTGCACCTGGACAGTCTGTGCAGCTGGAGAGTCTGTGTACCTCGACAATCTGCGCACCTGGACAGTCTGCGGAACAGGACAGTCTGTGCACCTGGACAGCCTGTGCACCTGGACAGCGTTTGCACCTGGACAGTCTGGGCACCTGGACAGTCTGCGCAGCTGGAGAGTCTGCACACCTGGACAGTCTGCACACCTGGAAAGCCTGTGCACGTGGACAGCCTGTGCACCTGGACAGTTTGCACACCTGGACAGTCTGCGCACCTGGGCAGTCTGCGCACCTGGACAGGCTGTTCACTGGTACAGTCTGGATACCTGGAGAGCCTGCGCACCTGGAGAGTCTGTGTACCTGGACAGTCTGCACTCCTGGACAGGCTGTGCACCTGTGAGCCTGTACACCTGGAGAGTCTCTGTACCTGGACAGCCTGTGCTCCTGGAGAGTCTGTGCACCTGGAGAGTCTGCGCACCTGGACAGCCTGTGCACCTGGACAGCCTCTGCACCTGGACAGTCTGCGCACCTGGACAGTCTGCGCACCTGGAGAGTCTGTGCACCTGGACAGTCTGCTCAGCTTGATAGTCTGTGCACCTGGACAGTCTGTGCACCTGGACAGCCTGTCCACCTGGAGAGTCTGTGCACCTTGACAGCCTGTGTACCTGGAGAGTCTGCGCACCTGGACTGTCTGGACACCTGGACAGTTTGTGCACCTGGACAGTCTGTGGGCTCCAGGAGAAGGTGAGGAAAGACCACGGAACCCGACCAACCCAGGAATCCGTGAGAGCTGAGTGTCATTGTCAGCCACTGTTTTCAGGAGTGGTTTGTCACACAGGACTTTTGTGGCTATAGCTGATTAGAAGTCACACCTACTAAAAGGTAGACAATAGTAAGTGGCAGTTCGCCGACACATTCCAAATTGGAACTTATTCCTTTGACAAGTCGTGCGATGATTATGGTCTTGAAGTTTCCTTTCTGTCTCCTGCTCCCTTACTTTGCACCAGATCCACTCTTGGGGACATACCTTCCACGTGAGTGTGTCCCTGTGACACGGAGGCTGCGATGGCCAAGGACACAGGCTGTTCTTGTCAATGGCGTGGCCATCTACAGGAGGGTCGGATGTATACTGGGAGAGCTCAGCAAGGTGTTTAATTATGAACCAAATAAAATTAACAGCTTTTGCATAGAGCAGATAATGGCATTTTAAAAAATACAGTAAGAAGCCCTAGCTGGTTTTGCTCAGGGTTAGAGTGCTGGCCCGTGGACTGAAGGGTCCTGGGTTCAATTCCGATCAAGGCTCAGTTGCAGGCTCAGTCCCTGGCCCTGGTCAGTGCATATGCAGGAGGCAACCAATCGATGTGTCTCCCTTACATGGATGTTTCTCTATCTCCCTTCCACTCTCTCTGAAAAACAATGGAAAAATATCCTCAGGTGGGGATTAAAAACAAAAAATATAAAGTAAAAAGTTCCCATACAGAAGAGAAAACATAAGCTTCCTATAGATAAATTACAATAGAAGGTGCATAATTTACATGATGAAAACATAGCTTTATGGAAGATCATATAGAAAATTGCAACCCTCCTACACCATCAGGTTCAGCCATGTAAAAAATTGCAAAATAGTAATTCTCACTAAATTAACTAATTAACTGGTCAAATGGAATGTCAGTAAGGTTGGTTGTTTTTTTATCGTGGTGAAATTGTAAAAACTTCACCTAGAAAATTAAAGAAAAGAAAATTCCTGCTGGGTGAACTTGAGCAATTAGCTGTTAAAATGTTTGAGGCACAAGCCTAGAAACTGACAAGCCTTCTGTGTAAAGGCCTGAGCCTCGGGTAGGTCCGACAGCTTTGAATAGTTTACTCCGGGGTAAAAGGCAAAGGGGAGGACTGGCTCACCATCAGGGGAGAGGAGTCTGCCCTCCAGCTTTTCCTGCAGACACAAAATCTAGATGAACTGGGCAATAAATATAAAGCAAGACTGTTTGTAAGTGAGCTGGAGGAAAAGATGAGCAGATCTCTTCCTGAGCTCTGGCCAAGCAAAGCAGAGCAGAGAGCTCAGGGAGGGGGCGGGGGGCTGTAGCCTCCGGCCCAAAGGCTGTTTGTTTTGCCAGAAAAGAATTTTAAAAATGACACATCATCTATGTAGAATCTTAAAGAAATGTTTAAACTGAACCTAATGACAAAAGAATAATAATTGGAGAAATCCAGTTGTTCCGGATCAGGCTTCGGCTTAAGGGGATGCTGTGGCTGGTCTGATCTCTCCGGCCACTGAAACTTTCTCCGCGTCAGCAGGAGGGCTGCTTCCCCTCTTAGCATCCCGGTACTCACGGGGCGGCACTTTCAGTTTCCTTCCCGAGCAATGGGCTTGCGGTCAGAGTCTGTAAGCCTGGAGCAGAGCGGTTGACCACACACGCAGGAGGAACGATCGGAGACTCACGGAGCCTGGGCAGCCGGAGGTTAATGCATGAGCCGCGACAGTGTCTTCTGGCTAAGGTCAGGGAAAGCTCCTGGAAACACACAGCACACCTTGTTAGAGATGGCTTTTCATCACGTGGTGGCCGAGGGCCTGGATCCTGAAGTTTGTGGGTGCATCACCTAGCACCCCGAATCTATCACTAGCTTTATGACCTAAGGAACTGCTTAGCTCCCTTTGTCAAAGTTTCTTTTTAAAATTTGAACAAAGGGGCTGATAACAGTATTTAATTCATTGGGTTGATCAAGTGAGATAAGACACGACATACTTAGACTAGTGCCCAGTACATACAGGTTCTCAATAGGTAATAGTTATTGTGAGTATAATTTTATTATGTGGAGTGGACACCTAGCTGTCACGGGCACCCTGTGGCTCTGTCTCACTCCAGGTCCTCCGAGGTAAGCAGGCCCAACAGGGCTGCATACAGAAACACTCAAATGTATAGTTGGTAAGAGAGTCCTGGGGGGTAATTTCAGCACAGGCCTGGAACATGATTTATAAGTAATAGCAAATACAGGGGTGGGCAAAAGTACGTTTATAGATGTTCGCATGGAAAATAACACAATAACTAATAAATAATAATATAAGAATAAAGTCTGCGTTTCGTGGACTCACAATTGAAAACCTACCTGTGCCCACCCCTGTACAACCTTCCATTACTGGTCTACCAGAGTAGTGAATGCGTTTCTTGAGTGTGGAAATGAAAACAAGGTCAACTTCATGAAGTCACCGTGTAATGATCAAGTTTGTTCCGTCAAAGCCACGCCCACTGTCATAAACGCTCCAGAGCATTCTGTCTTCTCTGTGGCAAGTTTCTAGAATCAGACACAGGCATCTGTGTTTGGTAAAACGGTCTCCTGGAGGCTCAATGGGTCGTGCATGCTGAAGGAGGGAAGAGTTATGAACCTGGAAGCAAGGAGCTCGGGCGTGTCGGGCTTCAGTGCAGAGAGAATTAACGTGGGAGCAGCTGTTGGGGCTGCACTGCAGTGCATACCTCGTGGGTTTGATGTGGCAGATTTACACCCCACTAAGCTCCCCGGTTTATTGTGCCCCTGTTTTAATGATCTTTCTAATGCCACTAAATTACTCCCATCCCTGAGCACTGTTTGGAGCCGCTGTGTGCAAGGTTTACAGACTTGTCTTGTAAACACTCATTCTTAGGCGGGGAAGGAGATGAAACACACTTTCTCGACTCCGAGATTTGTGGTCCCAAACCTTGTCCAGAGCCACTTGCTGCAGGAGCGATGCCTGGACTTTGCGCACGTGGGGAAGTCCACAGTCTACCCTGAGAACTCAGCGACGCAGGTCATGTTTCGTTGTGCTTTGTGAAAGGTACAACTTTGGGTAATCAATGAGAAAGTGAGGTAAAAATATGTGTGCGATGCCCTGGCTGGTATTCTTAGTGGTTAGAGCATCCACCTTGCACTGAAGAGACACAGGTTCGAGTCCCTGTCAAGGGCATGTCCCTGGGTTGCAGGTTCGGTCCTCAGCCCCAGCTGGGGCCCATGTAGGAGGCAATCGATGTGTCTCTCTCACATCGATGTCTCTCTCTCCCTTCCTCCCTCTCTCCCACTCTCTCTAAAAATCAGTAGGAAAAAATATCCTCAGGTGAGAATTAACAAAAAATATATGTATGAGTATGTGAAATAGGAAAAGTGCAGTCGGGCTTCCTGGGGATACCCCCCCGCCCCAGGAACTAATACTTTGGGACTACACTCTCACATGTAGGGCTCAGGCCCCAGCCATGACGCTGACGCCTGACCTAAGATCGTTTCCACCTCGGAATTCTTTGGTTGCTGAGGGCTGCGTTGCATCTTGGCCAAAACTACCACCATTCATCTATTTTTTTCAGACACGGTCTGAGCATTCAGAAGGAGCTTATTAAATACTATAATTGAGGTGAAAATTAAGTTCAAAGCATGAGTCCCGAGTAAATCACCAGAAAAGGCAGGCGCAGGATTGAGGCGCATTGGGAATCATTCATGATTTTAGGGGCGGTGCCCTCCGGGAAGACAGAGACCTTCATCTTTAAAAGTGTCCGTTTGTCCAAACCCCAGGCTCTGCGGCAGCTCCACAGGTGGCTGAGAAGTCCTTCAACACCGCTTTTTTCACTTTTCCAAATACATCAGCAGGAGCTGGATTTCTGGACACCCAGAAACGAGCTACCATCTGGGTGGTTCTTACCAATGACGGGACAGTAACAAGCTGACGCAGGCGAGAAAACAGCGAAGTCAGTGCTGAGAGTCCCCGGAAGATGTGCCAGGGCGTGGGGAATAGATGTACGTGGGCCTGATGGATACGAGCTAGTTTTGAATTAAATGGATTTTGACGCTTCAACACAAACTGTTAATGTTATTCAAAAAAAGACGTTAGGAAACAATTCACTGCGGTGCTTAGAGCAACAAAGCGGTGCGCTCGGGGTGTCGCCGGTAGGGCGCCCGAGGAGCCCGAGACAGCGCGCGGTGCGTTGTTTCGCACAGAGGCCGCTCCGCGGTCACGTGGCAGCCGCAGGGCTGCCTCTCCTTCCACCGCTCCGGACCCGCTGCTGGTCTGGCTGGGTTAGTCAACAACGCGTTTATTTTGAAGATGTAACAGGGCCTGGGCCGGCGTGGCCCGCTGGTTAGAGCATCAGCCCGTGCACCAGAGTCTCAGGTTTGATTCCCAGTCAAGGGCGCGGACCTAGGTCGCAGGTTCAATCCCTGGCCCTGGTGGGGCGGCTGTGGGAGGCAACCGATCTGTGTGTCGCTCTCACATCGAGGTGTCTCTCTCGCCCCCTCCCCCTCTCCCTTCCATTCTCTCTAAAAATCAGTGGAAAAAATATCCTCAGGTGAGGACTGACAACGAAAGATGCAACAGGGAAGTGTGCCCCCCGCGCTGGAAGGCTCAGCCACCCTGCAGTGTCCATGAGGATAGACAAGAAGGGTCACATGGCATCGATGGGAAACAAAAACTCAGCAGAGTGATGGTAAGGCCACCAGAAGGTGGTCTTAATGAGAGCAGAAGAAGCTCCTAGAGGGAACCCTGGGCAGTTCTTTAGCAGACTGCAAAGAAAATCCTCAGGTTAAGCTCCCCTTGATGGGTTGGCCAAGACAGACGGGCAGCTGCTCTTAGGATCCAGCGGGCCGAGCATCTGTGGAGAAATGTAATTCTCTGAAAATGATTGAGGCTACTTTGGCTGGTTCTGCAGAATGGTCAGAGTCTGCAATAATTTTATCTCTAATGCATGGTAATAGTTTTCCTTTTGGCTTATTTCCTCTGGGTATATTCCTTAAAGTGGGATTAATGGGCCAAAGGCTATGCTTCATGGTTTGTTACGATGGGTCAGGTCATGTAGACTCTTCCAGCAAGAAGTCTGCTCTCAGGGACTACAAGTTCAAGCGAACGTGAGCTGAAGCTGAGCACAGTGACGCTCACATGATCGCTTCAGAATAGCTTCGTGACACATTCTGTTTTTTAAAAAAAGGTTTATTGATTTTAGAGAGAGAGGAAGGGGGAGAGAGAGGGATGGAAACATCAATGAAAGAGACATTGATCGGCTGCCTCCTGCATGACCTGTGCTGGGGATCTGGTCTGCAACCCAAGCATGTGCCCTGGCTGGGAATCGAACTGGCACCTTCTTGGTTCATGGGTCGATGCTCAACCACTGAGCCACACTGGCCAGCCCATGATACATTCTGAATAAGATAAAAGGTCTTGTCCTGTCACGTAGCTTCAAGCTGCCTGCCTTTGGAACATCACATCGGGGACATACTAGCATGTGACCTTGGTCGGGTTATTTAGCGTCTCTAGGTCATAGTTTTCTCTCCTGTAATTGGCGCAAACATAGAACCTGCCTCATAGGGTTGTGGGAGGATTGCTGAGGTGTCACTGTGTATAATGACACTCTCTTTGGGCTTATCCAAACGTTTTCTCTAAATCATGAGCCTGGGTAACACAAACATTAAAGTGCCTAGGAATAATTTTTATTTCCTATCGTTATGATCAAGTTAAACCGTCAGCTGTCTCCAGAAACCCTTCATGCTTAGGAGAAGTAATTTACCAAACTCCTTCAGTCACCTGCACACTGAAAAGCCAGGCAACCTGTCAGCTGACTGCAAGATCCATAAACTCGGCTGAAGGAAAAGTCATTAACAGCCTAAAGCATTTGTCACCCCTGGCTGATGACCAATCTGAGCGTGTAGGAATCACTGTATTTCAATGGCTGCCTCATTACTTTTTAATTACTGACTGGGAGCAGCTCAGCTTTGAGCAACAGCTGCGTGCTGTTTGTAAGACCCGGACGCAGACACGCACAGTGAATGTTATTTGGCCATAAGACAGAAGAAAGTTCTGTTGACGACTTGGATGGACCTTGAGGGCATTACGCTCAGTGACATAAGTCAGACAGAGAAAGACAAATACTGTATGCCGTCATTTATATGTGGAACCGACTTAAGCCAAACTCATAAAAAAACACAGAGAAGAGTGGTGGTCACTAGAGACTGGTGGGTGGGGAATTGGGGATACGTGGTCTAAGGGTACGACCTGGGAACTAGTAGAGAGAGCTGAGCCCGGGAGAGTGCTGTCTACAATACCTACTGACTGCGAGACCCACAGACTTCCAAGTCGCTAGGAGACTAGGCCTTAATTATCCCACCGCAAAGGAATTTGCACTTATGTGACCTGATGGAGGTGCTGGCTATGCTATGGTGGCAATTATACAGAAATACATAGATGCACCAAATCAACACCTTGTACACCTTAAATTTTCACAACGTTATACATCAACTGTATTTCAATAAAAACATCAGCAGTAAATTTAAAAAAATAAGGCATCTCTGGTTAAGGGGGCAGAGTTGTAAGATTATTTCATTTTGCTCCAACTTTTGCTTTTTTTGGTGTGACATTTATGGTATAAACAAAATTAATCAGTGTTTATTTCTTAATTGAATACACCCTTACTACAGAGAATTGAAAAAATGCAGACACATAAAAAGGAGAAGATAAAATCCATCCAAAGATCTATCTCCAAAAGCTTATATTATTAAAAAAAATCAAACAAAATACTTGGAGGAGTTCCTCAGAGGGATCACAGACTCGAGCTGGGTCCCCGGGCCCTTAGTGAGCACCGGCTCTGAACCTGTGTATGGGGCACAGCTGTGATTTTATGCTTCCTCACAAAATTTTATGCTTCTCACAAAAGATTATTAGTCTTCCTTGCCCTACAGCAGATGTCAGGTTAATAAAATCAAAACACATTTGAGTCGAAGATAAATTCTGTTTCAGCATTTTAGCAGGGATGGGTTGTGACGTTGGCCCGAGTGGGGATTTGAAAAGCCTACCTGTCCCTTTAAAATGAAACAGCCTTGCAGAAAATAATGTCATCTTCAGCAGTTTCAATGTGTGGCATAGGGTGACTATCGATTGGTCATTTTATGGGTTTAATAGGGATTGTGAAGTGTCTTAGTTCATCTCCGATATCTATTAAAATGTTCCACTGTTGCTGCAAAGGACAAATGGCTCACGTTGTTGCTGGCTAGGTTTTGGGAGGAGATAGCAGCATCTTGGATTCAAGCAGCCCCACCCCTCACCACCCCCCAGAACCCACACTGGGACAGCTGGTCACCTTCCTCAGGGCATCTCGGAACAGTCACATCGGAGGGATGTTTCATTAATTTGAAAACTTGATATAAAGGGAATGACATACATTCTTAGGATGGATTTGCAAGTTACTCTTAGCAGCTTTTAAGTTTCTAGCGAATTCTCTCTTTCTGGCTGCAGCACCACAAAGCTGCAGAGGATCGGTGGCATTTTAAAGCTTCCTGTGGCCCCTGACTCTGCCCCTTGATCAGACGTCAGGACCTGCGTCTCTCTGATGCCCGGGCAGCAGCCTCTCACAGCGCCATGTGAGGGTCCCCAGGGAGCGGGGCTGGGGCGAGGCGGGCGCTGCTGTTCCTGGGGGCCCGCGCCCCTGGCCCAGCGTCGGCTTGGCCGCTTCTCGCTACGGTCAGTGACGATTCATCCTGCCCACAAGTAACCAGACAAGCAAAACGCAGAAGCTCAGGTGCCGGGTGAAAGAAAGCGCGGGCTGCTGCGAAGCGATGGAGGTGGAAGAAGACGCTCCCTTTCTCCTGGGTTTTGAACTGAGCACATGGTGCCCTCCAAGGGCTTTGCATGCTTCACACTTGCTTGCTGTTTATCCTTGGAAACACATTAAAATTTTTAAAAAATTCTTTTAATTCTCACCCAAGGATATATTTTTATTGACTTTAGAGAGAGGGGGAGGGAGGGAGAAACATCGATCGGTTGCCTCCTCTCCACTCCCTGACTGGGATGGAGCTTCAGCCTGGGCATGTGTCTCCCTGGGAACCGAACCCGAGACCCTTCCGTGCACAGGACGATGCCTCACCAACCGAGCCACACCGGCCAGGTGTGGAAACACATTTTAATGTCATTATGTGTGAAGATGCTTTTTCAGGCTTAAAGCCCAGTATTCTGCTTTTAGTTACTGACAGCCCAGTTTTAAACGCTCCCTTCATTTTTAGGAACTCTGCGGTGCCTGGGGCTGTGGCTCGTGGTTCGAGTGACCTGTTTCCCTCACATCAGCTGAAAGGCCCGAGTCCACACCTTTCTCTTGTACTCTTATTTCCTTACCAACTCTAACCATCAAAGCTTTGGTGGAGCTGCCCATTGGTGTTTTTCACGTGTCACTCTCACTCTCCCCGCAGCTGGTGATTTCGCCAGAGATGCCCATTGGCTGAACCGAACTGAGGCCCGAGGGCATGGGCGTGTATTACAACCCCCCAAATTAGCCTCCTGCCCACACAGCGAGATGGAAAAGGGCAGGAAATGGATCTGGGGGCAAGTGCCGCTAGAGCAGCTTGTCCCTCCCCTCAGGGGGAGTTGACTGGACACACATTGACTTTCCCAGATTAATTTATAGAGTTAATATTATTCCAATTACAATACTAGTAACAATCGAGGACATTTTATGAAATAATTCTTAAGTTCACCTGGAAAAGTAAAGAGGCGAGATAGCAAAATAGCAGCAATAATGATGATGATGATGACAGTGGGAATTATTTTTAAAGATACATAATCAGCCATTCGTAGAAATTTAACTACCACACACACGGGCATGAGCGCACACGCACATGCACACAATGCACACGTACACAGGCACACACATGCATGTGCACGCGTTCATACGTACACTTTGCACGCATGCACACGCACACAGGCAAATTACTGAAATTCAGTGAGTGACTACAGCTCTGCCACAGTCACCTGGGTGCAGACATGACTCGGTACGAAACAGGAACTGACTCACCTGGAGAAATCTGGGGAGGCAACGCCTTGTCAGACCTCTCTTTGGACGTCAGTCCTCACATTTGTCTCCCTTATTAGGTTGCAGACGTCGTTACCACCACCTTAGACTCTGATCTCACAGGGAAGATCTCTTCTGACACCTGGGGACCCAGCTCCAGGCTCCACGATGGAAGCGCTCCCCAGGGATTGCCTGCAGGAGAGCAGCTCTGCTCGCGTCCTGGTTTTATTCTGCGGTTCTCTCATTGTAAACCTACTTTTCACTTAGCTGATCTTCCGCCCTGATGGATTCAGGCAGAGAGCTGGTCTTACAGCATGAGAGCCCCTCGTGGAGGTGCACTGATCTCTTCTTCCTGTCACCCCCCGCCCCAGAGATCGGGGAGGAGCCCCAATGTAGAAACCTCCAGGCTGCCACCCAGGGGGAATCCTGAGTACACCCTCCCAGACGAACGGGCCCCAGGATGTCGCAGATGGCTGGGAGCGTCAACCCACTCTCATTCCTGCCTCCGGTGGAGGGTTTCACGTGGGTCCTAGCAACTTGTACTACTGACTTTCCTCCTTACATGCGCTGTGGACACCTGGTATCTGTGACGGTCCTCCCGGGAAGTCCAGGCAGGGCCACCGGGAGGTGGTGCTCACTGAGGCACCTGCTGGGTGTCCTTGGAGCTGATGCAATGGCGGGTGCACCTCTGGCACAGCCACCAAGGCAGTGCCCTGCTTTGTGAAGGTGGGCATTGGAGTCCCTGGTCATAAACACCAGCAGTTGCAGGGCAGGCTCTCTCTGGGCATGGATGGATAACCTAGACCCGGGGGCGCAATCTGTTTCTGCATCTGGGTTCTCGCAGGGAGGTTTCTCTTCTGAGAATCACTGTGGAAATTTTCACCCAGCTCAGCGTCTGGCCATCCCTCTCACGCCGATTGAGATGACCGTGGGACTCAATGTCTTCGTCCCGCACGCTCATGACTCACAGCCCAGGGAGTTTCATTGTCAGAACCCAGCCAGGCTCTGCGCCTGAGTTACCACGAGGGTGCATCCTTCAGCCTGATAAAGCCAAGGCAGGCGTGCTGCTCTGCGCACCCAGCTTTGCGGGAAGGGCGACCCTGTTCCTTGCATCTCCACTGCCCCAGAATGTCTTCCCAAGGGGCTGTGTTGAAGCCAACTGGACGGAACCACTGCGTGTTTAACTGTTTGGGACGCAGGGCTCGAGAACCCAGAGCCTCTCTGCTGGGCCCGCTATTAGTCACCCACGCTGATGGCAGATTTGTTACTGGCACCGCGGCTCGTGTCTGGGTTCTGCTATATTTATTCAGTAAATGTTCTGTAAAATCATATTACGAAATGAAAACAAGATCTTAATAAATCACAGCGTGTGAGATTTACCAACAGGGTTGGGAAGACACATCTGCGGGCGGGAGCTGTGCCCGTTTCCCCGGGGGGGGCCTCGCTTGGCCCAGCGGGGCTCCCGGCTGATCCGCGTGTGACATTCCTCACATGTCCACTGTGGTCAGGCCTGCCCCAAGCCTGCTGCGGCCACCGTCTGGGCCCGATGCCTTCGGTTTGGCCCTCTGTACTCCCCGCCCCTGTCATCGTGGAGACCGGCCCATTCTCTGCTGTAACATTCACCACTTAGCTCACGAAGGAGTCAGGCAACCAGCAGAAAACGTGGAGGTTAAGAGTCTAAAAATTTTCACGCACAATAAAATTTGAACCCTTTAAAACTGGTGTATACCTTCGCTGAAGCTCAAGCTGCGAGGGCAGAGAGGAGAAGAAATGGCCCATGACACGGAAATTATCCATAAAAATCCGAGCTGCATTTTACGTGTAGGTTGATTTCAGGGCAGTGGGCCTGGCCTCTCTCTGGGACGAGCCCTGGTGGGTCTGAGGACCAGACTGTGCACCAGGGAGAAGTCAAGGCTGGCACAGAGCACAAGGACCTGGGCAAGGCTTCGAGCCAGCTTTCTTTTGGTTCTTGTGTGGTAGCCAGAGAAAGGCAGGCAGGAGGCCATGTGGATGGGGGTGGGGCCCTGGCATGGGAGGGCACTGCCCAGGCCACTGGGCAGGCCCAGGTCCACTGCTGGCTTTGAGGCTCCACGTGGGTACTAATGAAACAGTCGGGCAGAGTCAAAGCGACGTAGACATTCTTTTGTCCTGACCATTCCCATTGCTGCAGGTAGAACCATATACTTGAAAATTTCATTGCAAATAAAAAATCCTAATAGAAAAGCTGTGGGACTGCTGAAATGTAAGCTTTGACTGTCATTGCCCCAGCTCAGTGTGACACATAGTGGCCCCTCCGGCCAGTGCCAGCAGAAGCTGGCCCGAGCGCCTGCTGCCCCGGTGGGCTGTCCTGCGGCCAGGGCAGAGCTCACAACTCTGGGACAAGTGCTCCTCATGCTCTGAGGTGCTCCTCTGGCATCCATGGGGACCTGGGCCCCAAACATGGCTTAAAGCTGAGCATGGTCCTCTCTGAGATCAGGAATGGGAGGTGCCCGGCACCCTCTCCTGGGTCTCTGGGCAGAGCAGTTCCCAAGCAGCCCTGGCCCCTTTCCTCTTGGAGGGCTGTGTCCCTGGCCCTTGGGAAAACGCCCTGTGTGCCTCCGTCAGTAGAAGGTATTAGCAAATGCTGAGCCAAGTGTTCTGACTGCATCTGCTCTCACTTTTGCCACCGTAGAAAGTAAACAGCGGAATAAATTGCCCATCTGCTGCCATCAATCACACACGCAGCCTTCGCCCACTGTGACACAGGCAACTTCGGTGATGACAAAATCCATGGCGGGGGAGGTGACAGAGTGTGGGCCAGGATGTCCTCTCCACAGCCCAGCCGTGATCGATGATCTAAACACATGGTAAGTGGCCAAAGTGATCAATAAATTGCCTGCCTTTGCTGCTACTGGTCGGGCCAGTCACTTTGAGCCTTGGGGCCTCTGGACAGTGCCTGCTCGACGGCTGTAGGACAGAGTCACCCTCATCCTACGGGGAGGGTCAGAGGCTGGGTCACGAGCAAAGTTCCCTGAACATTAGAGGGCAGGAGAGCCGCCGGAGGGAAGAGGGCAGGAATATATGATACGAGTCAATATTTGAAAGTTTACAAGTACTCACAATGTATAAAAAGTAAGTTAAAAATAGCTTTTTTTCTGGCTTCCAAAGAGATAGAGATTTGAACATTCATGAAAGTTGAAAGAAGAAAATTCAAATAATAAGTGACTAAACTGACCGAAAAAACAGCCACTATTAAAATACCACCATACATCCTTTTAAACTTTCACTCCTCGATACAGTACAGGCACGATGCAAAAACACGACTACGCGCACTGTCTGTTGTGTCTTTACTTCTGTGTGTCCTGTCTGATGTAGGTAAAGTTATAAAACATATGCGACCTTGTTAATAATATATGTGAGACCACGATCTGAGAGGCGCATGCGATTTTATTCTGCGCATGTCCCCGGGTTTCATTTAAGGCCTCTCCTATGGTTGGACAGTGAGGTATTTCAATTTTATGTAATTATGAAAGTGCTTGAAACACAAGGTTGTTCATAAAGTCTGTCGTGTCCCTGATTAGTCTTTAGCATCAAATCCTAGAAGAACAACCACAGGTCAAGGGCACAGCGTGCTGAGATCTTGGTACCTGTTGCCAGAGAGCCCTTCAGAAGGGCTGAGCGTTTACGTCGTCACGGGAGTATGAGTGTCTCTGTTTCCTGCTTCCTGACCGACTCTGAGCGTTATCCTTAAAAAGAAAAGAAAATCTGCCAGTTTAATAGGTAGAAATAACATCTCGTTACTCTACCCATTTCCCAACGAGATAATTCTGATTTAAGCCATTTCCCAACGAGATAATTCTGATTCATTGATTACTAGCTCCATTGGCAGGTAAGGAGATTGCTAGCCCAGCATCGCAAAACAAGCAAAGGGCGAAAGGAGGCCTGAGAGGGTGCGGCATGTGCTCCTGGACTCTAGGCCTCTGCTCCATGAAAATTATTTATTCCATGAAAATTTTATTCCATGGAAATTTCAATAAACTGTAAATATGGCATTTCCAGACCACCCATTTGAGCTTAATGAGAAAGATTTTAGTAACAGAGTTTGATGTAAGGGTAACATACACAGAGCCATGAGAATGTGTCTTCTCTTCTTAGTTAACAAAACCCTTCCTTGCTCTGGGAGCAAGTGGGTGCACCCCTGCACCTGTGTGACTGCACGTGTGCGTGCATACGTGCGTGTGTGGGTGTGCATGCGTGTGTGCGTGTGTGTGCGTGCATGTGTGTGCATGCATGTGTGTGCGTGCGTGTGCATGTACGTGCGTGGGTGTGCGTGCATGTGTGTGCGTGGGTGGGCCTGCACTTGAGCAGGAGTCAAGCTGTGAGCGAGGGTCTCGGGCGCACCCTCGCCTTCCCAGGGCTCTCGGGCACCGCCGCTCATAATTACACTGCGTCCCCGGTGACGTTCACAGTGTTGCTCAAACACCTGTACTTGTCCCTGGGGATGGACTTGTGAGCACAGTAGGATGAGTCCCTTTCCTCACGGAGCTCCTGTCAACCTGAGCGAGGCAGGACAACCGGAGCCTGACAGGTCACAATTTGTGCACAACCCTGGGAATCGGCGAAGATCAGGCTATGGAGGGATGTCCCTGCGAGGCAAGTGTAAGCCAAGGACGTCTTACCAGTGCGTCTGACCACCCCTGGTGCCGAAGGCTTTTCAGATGAGTGCGGAGACCAGTAAACGGTGTCCCCCTGTTTGCTGGCTGACCAGTGAGCTGCACCCGGAGGAACTGTTGGTGGCCACCCGTGAGCCGCGCTGCTGTTTTAATTCCCTAGTATGCTTGCCTGTCGCGGCAAGGAGTTGGGGCTGTGCACACACATTTGCAAGATCTCCAGAAAGCAGGCTGGCTATGCTTTGGGAATGGACGTCTGCAGAGGAGCTCACCCGAGGGTCGCTGGAATCCCCATCCCTCCATGTCCCCAGAAAGCAGTGGGGACCAGGGTCAGCAGGGGTGACCGGAACTCCAGATTCCACGTGTGGGTAACAGAGGCTCTATGTCAGACTCCAGCGCACGTGGGTCATGTCGCCTCCCTGCCCGGGGCTCACTGACCTGTGGGGAACCTGGTCTGTGACACCCACGTTGCTCCGCCGGTCTTCACAGGCCACCTGTTTCTTATTGTCAGGCAGATCCTAGTGACGCTGCCGGGCCTTCTGGAGTTTGGAAGGTTGTCAGAGCCTCACATCCCCTCACTCTCTTTTTGGTCCCCTCATTCCTCACAGCTCATTTCTTCTGCCACCTCCTATTTGTCCTTCAGCCCCACAGGATTCCCTTCACTGATGCACCAACCCCACGACAACGGGGCTCTTAGGGGAGACAGCAGAGAGGCTGCCACCCAAGTGTCCGAATGCTCAGTTTCCCTGTCAGAGCAGCCACGTGTAGGGACGAGTCTTGCCACGTGGGTGAGCTCCACGTGGGTGAGGCAGGCAGGCACCCGAAGGTTTTGCCCATCGTGGTATCTCCCTGAAGCCTGCACCCTCTGTCGCCTCCAGTGGCCACCCAATATATTTCTGTGGAATCAGTGAATGATGGAGTGAGTGAGTGAACGCACTGCTCTCTTCCAGGAGCCCTGGGGCCTCAGGACATGGCTGTGGCCACGGTCCCAGGGCGCCCACATCCCGTGTTCTCACCGCCACACCAGCACCTCCGCTTGTAGCAACAGGATGCTCAGTGCCCGGTGGAGGGCGTGATTTAAGACCACGGACGTGATGCGCTTGCCGAAGAGGCCTGCTGTCTTCTACATTTGAAGTCTGGTCTGAAAGACTGAAGAGCTCTTTAAAATGTGGAGCACCCAGTAATTTCAGCTGGGTCCTCTCAGCTTCCAGCCACCTCCCATCAGGCCCACGCCTTTAAACTTCAAAACAGGATGCACCTCCAGCTGCTGTGGCCGGTGGGGAGGGCAGGACAGGACATGCCATGCGGACATCTCCTGAGGACGCGACGAGCTGTCCGCCTCTTCAGAGAGTAGCTTCCTCTGCTCCCAGCTTCTCTGTGCTGAGAGAGCAGCTGAGTCTCCAGATGGAAAAAGGCCTTCGGGTTGGGCAGGTGAGAAGAGCGTGTCTCTGGCTGGGCTGTGGACGTCCCATTCCTACAAGGGGGGTCAGTCCAGGAACATGCTATCTCACTGGGAAGTCAGGAGGCAGGGCGTGGCGGTCACAAGCAGCCGAGCACCCTGGTTTACTGGCCAGGGGACTGCAGATGACGCTTGTCCTGAGTGGTGTCATAGCCGTAAGTTATCCACATGAATACTCAGCTCCTCTTGCTTGTAATCACCTGCCCAGTGTTTCTTCCCCTGATTTCTCGTTTTCTCTTCAAGGCCACGCAACCTAGCAACTGGTTCAATAACCCATTTGTTTCCTTTGTGGACTCCTTAGGAGGGTAAATTTACAGCTATGTCCCCTCCCTCAAGTTAGGACCCAGCGCACAGCGCACCCTGTATGCTCCGGACCCAGGACTGTGCACGTCCCCTCCTCCACCCCACTTTGCAGCAGCCGGAGCTTTCCCAAGGCTATTTCAGCTTGTTAGTCTCATGTTGCATCTGTCATTGTATATTTTTTCCATTAAGTTAATTGAATTGGAAAGTCCTTTTGTATGAATAAGAGACCTCTACTCTCCCTGACTGCCTAATGGCTTTCGACTACAAAGGCATTTGCTTCCAGTCTTTTATTCGACTTCAAGCACTCTGCTAAGCATTTTTAATTGTGCTAATATAACAGCCACGCAACTGGCTCCCCACACTATGAAACATTTAGGGCCTGCTCTGTGTGCATGTTTATATATTTGTAATTTTTTAAACTCCAGCAAGAACCTTATCTTTTCCCCTAAAATCCCTTTAAAGTCTTCAGCCTCGCCGAGGAAGCCAGCCTCCATCCTGGCTCAGGACAGTTACTTGTAATTACCTTCAGGTGCAAAAGAATTCCTAATGCTTCGAATTCTTCCCCCACTATGCCGAAGTCAATAGAAGTGATTTATCATTCAGAGTGTGCTGCTGTGCGGGCTGGCGGGCGGGAGCTGACATTTGGGATATTGTGTGACGCATAAAGAGTCTGAAATGAGTGGTGCCGGCCTGTCAGCGTCCAAGGCGGTTTCCCTCGTAGGGCAAAATGCTTGCAAATTAAGTTGCATGTCTCCGCGAAGGCGGGGCTGGCACCAGCCGCAGAAATATTGACTCTGATTGTGCGTTTTTGGAAATTGTTTTGGATGCGCATTCAGAAGCCTGTTTTCTCCGAGACAGAGCCCTAAATTTTCTGTCAGAGAGATGTTTGAAAGATGTCTTTGGAAAGGATTGTTTTTCAGATGTTATGGAAATAAAATCAATGGGGGCTAATTTCTACTTGTCACTTTGCATGAATAGTGCCTGATGGGGCTGTAGCCCAGCCGCAGAGTGAGGCCGGGATTGCTGCTGCCTCCCGCCCCCCACCCTCCCCTTGGCGGCCAAGGGAGGTCCCAAGGTGGGCCCAGCTCAGGAATGGCAGGTGCCTGGCTGCTTGGAAGCCGTCGGGGAGGAGGAGGCCTGTGCTGCAGGGGCCGCCAGGGGAAGGTGGAGGGGAGAGCGGTCACCTATGAAAGGGAACATTGTTGAACTGGAAGGTGCCAACCACAGATGAAGGGATGAGCAGATTTACTTTCAAGTCACACTGAGATGGGCCGATTTTTCATGCCGCCTCCGGAAACAGCACACGCTGTCTGTCTGTCTGGCCTCAGCATCCCCTTCCCCTCCTGGCCTTTGCCTGTCTCAGCAGATTCCAGGAATTATGCTCCAGACCCTGAGGAACAATTATTCAATGTTGTTGCCCAGAGAGTCCTTTCTTCCTTCTCAAAAAGCAGTCGGTTTGCATAAATTCCCGGAATACTTGCAAATGCCAGCCATCATTTCCGAGTGCTCTGCTGCCCACCTCTCCCCACGCACTCAGCAGGGAAACGCTTCCCAGTGGGGTACCTGTCTTCCTACGGTGGAGTCGGTCTTTGGGACTAAATCAGGGTGTCATAAATCCTCAGGGAGACACCGGTTACATGAACCATACAAGGCCTGCTACCGAACCAGGAGCTGAGGCCTCAGCACACTGCTGATGTCCTCTGTGAACCATCTCTGGGCCCAGCACCTGGGCTCCTCCCTTCCTATTTGGTTATAACTGTAGGAGACTCTGTCAATGCAGGGTTAGGAGGAGAGAGAAGAAAAGTGTCTCTCTTCTCTGATTCATCCCTGCTTTAGGTCCATGGTTCTGGCTGTGGCTGATCTTTCCAGGTCTGCAGGATCTAAAGGGTGGCCCATTCTCCATGCTTCAAACTCTCATGGGCTCCAGCCAGGCTGCTCCCCCCTTCACCCCTTTATCTTCCCCCCTTGGCCTAAGCAGCTGGTTGCCAGTCTCTGGATGCCTTGGGAGAGGCAGTCTCTGGAGAGGTATTGACCTCTCGTTAGTTTTCTTGCCCTACTCACAACTCTCTAAGTTGTCTCTTCACTAAAGTCTCTTCATCTGAACCATCTGGGTGCTTTCTGTTTGCCGCCTGGCCCCACCCGACAGAAACACAAGGTTTAGGTTCCGTGGAAATGAGGAATCCTGCCTGTTTAAGTCAGGGACAACCTCCTGGACAGGACGGAGCCCGAGCTGTACCCTGAAGGAGGTCAGTGGGGTGTAAGGAATTCCAGGTAATGTGAAGTTTGAGAGAACAGCTTGTATCTATCGGGCTCTGTTAGTTTTATGCCATTTGCAACAGCACAACCTGGACTGAGCAAGCAGGACTTCTCGGTGCGTGGGACTGAAAGTGCAGGGGTTCAGGCGTAGCAGCTCTCTGTCTCTCACACAATTAAAGCTGTGTCCGTATTTGGTCCAGAACCGTGGCCGAGTCACCTTCCCAAGCTTCTTGTTCTTAAACGATTATAATCATCTTTGTCCTAACCGGTCATCCAGTGACTTCCTAGAACTTTTGTATTTTTAGTCTAACTCATTGGTAGCTTTGAAAGCAGAGCAGCTGCCTGACAGACCATTCCACCCACACTATGGGAACAGGCAATGCCACCTCAGATGGCCTTCACCTGGGACGTGTTCAAAGGCAGGAAGCACGCCTGTGTCCTGTGGCAGGGAGAGGAGAGGTCAGAAGGGGCCCAGAGGCACACATCTGAGGGGACTGAAAGTCTGTTTCTAAAATGCCACGACTTCCCAGGGACCTTTCCCAGGTGATCTCGGGGAGACAGCGGGCCTCAGAGCCCTACCTGTCCAACCGTTAGTTCAGCATCATAGCTTTGCCCCACACGAGAAGAGAACATGTATGTGGATGGATGTGTACAGGTGGCCTTCCGCCCACTAGATCAAAACCTCCTGCAGAGGAGAGACACAGGCTCAAGTTCATGTCATGTGTACCCAGGTTTTCCATCCACACAATCAAACAGGGGCCATAACGTGGGTTTAGAGCAGGCGGTCACTGTTTTCCGTGTCTGTGAGATCTTCTTTAGGAAACGCCAGATGTGAACCTCTGTAGGTGACATTAGGAGTCACAGTTCAAGCCCTGGACTCACCATGTCTTTGTGGAGTAGCCTCGGTCACGTGGTCGTGCATCTGTGAGGCTCCACTGTCCAACCCGGAGTAGCCATGAGTGGAGGGGTCTCAGAGGACCTCCAGCCGTGATCCAGGAGCGATGCAAAAGCCAGAGCGAAGCACCCTCTAGCGTTTGGTCTGCAGCAAGGTGTGGGGGCTGATTTATTTAAAGGGCGACTCCTAACCTGCCTGAGTCAAGGCTGCCGGGGAACATTCCTGATTCTCTAACACCCGAATCTCTTCCCAGGACCGCAGAGCTTCTGAGAATATCAGTTTCCAGGCCTTCAGTTGAAGATTGAGGAGTGGGCAACACTCAAGAGGCAGAATCAGCCCCCGGCTTTGTAGCCCCCCCACTCTGGCCTTCCCAGCACGGTGACCCTGGGGAGAGCCACCATGCTCCGAGCCTCAGTGTCATCATACACTTCATGGGACACTATCAGTGCCCATGTTGCCAGACCACTTACATGCAGTGTGCAGCCTCACGGCGGTGACAGCCAGTGGTTGGCGAAAGGCAGCTACCAGCTGGCTGGGGAATGCAATGACCCCAACTAGAATGACTGAAGCCCAGCTCTGCACCCCCATTTCTGTCTGCTGGTTCCCTGCCTGCTCTGAGCTCAGCTTCCCTTGGGAAACCCAAGGCCCAGCATCCCTAGAGCTCCTGAGCTCCGGACACAAAATGTTTTCTTTCTACCTTGGTAGAACTGATGATGGCAAATATGAAAACACCCTTATTTCTTTGGGAACACAGAAAAATAATGAAAACATTAAAAAGCAGCCCTGCGGAAAGCTTACATAGAAGAGCTATGAGCTCTCGGGAATCGTGTGATGTCCTTTTCATTTTTCTGAAACAAAAATGTGCCACTTTCCCTGTTAGCAAAAGCCATCTGGAAGGATATGACCAGGTGAGGCCTAAATATTGACTCTCCCCGCCTTCATTGAAAGCAAAAAAACTTCGTTTTTGGTTTGATAGTCACAATCCAGCTTTTTATGCTGTTGCAACCTCCCCAGTGGTTAGTGCCCACCCCTCCCCTCAACATCTCACATCTACAGCAAACATTTGTCCTTCTGCGACAAAGGGCTCCCCGAGGCGTGCTCAGCACCCAGGTCAATGTCTCCCGCCCAACACCCCCTTCCCAAAATACTTCTGAAACATCAGGCCGACGCTTGTTGCCGCACTTGCACTGACGGGCTTGCTGCTTTCATCCATGGGCGTCCAGCTTGCTAGTTTTATTTCCCACTTTATCTTTTCTCCAATCAATAAAGCTGTATAACCAGGGTTGAGATACTGCACTAGACACTGAGGTCGGCAGACAGTACATGCTAATCAATTTTTAATCGTGGCTTTAATTTTATATGAGGCCATTTAATTTTATTAGATGTGAAAGTGAAGCTGTCAGATCAAGGCTCTGCTGCCGGGGCCCGGGCGGGATGGGTTCCTAGTGCTGCGTGCAGGGGTCTGACATCATTCAAAAGGCTGTGACTGGGGTGCGTTGCAGTGCGCATATTGTGCACATAAGCGTCACATACGCTGAGTGGACGGCTGCTTCCTCACTGGCAGCACTGAGTTAGATGTGCTGGGCTCAGCATGGCTCAGACCCCACAGGCACAGGGACTGCTAGCTGACCGTGACCCACCGCTGCCCACGTGGCCTTCATCAGTATGCTGTTTTGCTTTTCAGAGCCTCTTACTCTGCATCAGGAAAGTGGGGATTGTGTCAGTTGCAGTCTTATTGGGGAAAAATAAAAAGCAATAAAAACTCAGCCAGGATTGCATTACCTCTCTGCCCCTAGAAACAAACGAAAACAAAAAACAAAGAACAGAAGGAAGAGCGTAAGGGGTGTGGGTGCTTGCCTGAATCACCTCAAACCCCTCCCCTGGCTCCCCTTTTCTTTAGCTTCTGACAGTCGGACCTTGCCTCAGACTAGAGATGGGTCACTTTCAAGAGCAGAGACAGGCCCTGTGTTTCCGCCACACCCACCAACTCCCTGTTGTCACTTAGACTTCACAGCCCCCCGGGGATTGTCCCCTTCCAGGCTGCACTTCCCCACTCCCTGTGGGGTTCTCCAGAATGGACTTTCTTAGTACAACTCTTGCATCCAAATCCTTACCCAGCAAATGAAGAAAAACAGACCCAAAACAGGGAAAAGAGCTGGGGAGACACGTGGTGTCACAGGCCAAGCGAAGTCTTTACCCAGCTCCAGTGTGAAGGCAGAGAGATTTCTCACCGAGACTTCTGCATCAACGGTCACGTGGGGGGGGTGGGGGGTGGGGGGTGCGTGTGCAAGTGCAGAATATTAAAGACTGTTTCTTACTGTAGGTTTTACGCTCCTGAAAAAGGAACCAAGTCGGATAGAATAGCATTAAGATAGCATCCAATTTTCTCATAGAAACAGTATTGTCGGAGGGGATCTGTATTCCTGGGCAAGACCTGGGCCCCGCCATGGATGCCACATGGAGCCCACCGTTAATCACCTGGAGAGGGCTCACCTGCCGTCACAGGGAACAGGACTCGGCTTCCGAAAGTGGAAACTAAATCAACTGAGCAGAGTCATGGAATAACCAATGGCATAAAGTCGTATAGAATGTGTGTCCAAATGGCACAGAAATGTGTAAAGTTGCTCCGTGGCTTAATTTCTACTTTGTTTTCATTGCCACGAAGCAGAAGGCGCACTCGGCGTGGAGCTGGAAGGCCTTCCACGGGCGTCTCGGGCAGACCTGAGGGAGGAGGCTGGCGCTGCCTTCGCTCTGCTGGGTCCCTGGCCCAGACCACGCTTTCGGCAGGAAGCCTCTGTCCTCCTGGGTGGAGCAAATGGGTCCCCTGTCACGCCCCTCCCATCCCTGATGCCTTAAGTTAACTGGCAGGATACACTGCTCCCTCTCAGATGAAACCCTCTCCAGTGGCCCCTGCGTTCAGTGCAGTTACCGAGCCCTGCCCTGTGCTGACTTCATCGAGGTGTGCCACCCTTGGATTGGGCACCCCCTGGGCCGCCACACTCTTCTAAGCACAGGGCGGTCAGAGGCCCTGCCTGGGGAGCTGCACTTTTTCGGGGGGAGAGTGAAATAGTTCCTGATAGTGGTAACTTAACCCGCGAATCAAAGTGCGGGGATAGGAAGCGGGGACAGGGTTGGGACAGTCAGAGGACAAGGCGCTTTCGCTGGGAAGGAAAAGCCACTGTGCGGAGGCTGGGGCGGGGGGGGGGGGGGGGAGGCCCAGCTGGCCGAAGCCTGAGGCCTGGGGAGGAGCTTACACTTTGTTCTACTGGACAAATGCATCCCTGTGCCGGGAGGGTGCTGGTCCCTGCCTGGACTGTCCTTGGGAGATGAGGGGACCGTGTCCCGCGCTCTGAATGGTTCTAAGTTCTGTCAGCAGGTGAGGGCCTGTGAGAGCGCCACCCACCCTTCAGGCTGGCGGGGACCAGGGGATGGAGCTTTGGGCCGAGACCTGTGGCTTCCAGCATCAAGACCGCAGGAGGGTTTCCATCCCAGCCTCAGCTGGGCAGCCCAGCCCCCACGGCCCCTCACCCTGGTCACACTCTCCAGGGTCAGCTCCTGACCTGCTTTTCCCCTGTTTCTTCTCTGAAGCAGGGACAGTGTCTGGCCAGCTCCCCTGCGGGCGGGCGGCGAGCACTGTCAGCAGGAGCAGGCTCCCAGCCAGGTGAGTGGCCCAGATGAGCAAACAGAGGCGACCTTGGCCGGCACAGTGAGCACCTGAGGCATCAGGGGAGGCGGCCCTCTGAGCATTCCTCCCTGACAATGAACGCCGCTTGGAAGTGGCCGTAGTCTGAAATAAGCATTTCTGCCCAGTTTCTTACAGTTGACACGCAGTGCTGACTTGGATAGAGCTGATTTTGAAAGACAAGGATTGTGCAAGGACACGCTTCCTCCCTCAGAGGACTCTGCCCAGCCACGCCCCTGGAGCTTGGCTAAGGGGCAGGGGCGGGGAGCACTGGGGTCACGGCCAGCTCCACTCGGCCCAGCACACCAGGGCTGGTGCTGTGCCCTCGGGAGAGGTGTCCACACACCCCTTTACTATCTGTTCGGCAGGTATCTTCTGAGTGTGAGCTCTGTACCTGGGACTCTGCTAGAAATGGGGTCTGGGGACCAGCATGGCCCAGCCCTGTCCCTAGGCAGCTCCCAGAGGGGGTGGGCACCTGACAAGTCCAGGCAGGAGCAGTGAGACTCGCCAGAAGGAGGCAGAGGCCTCGTCATCACACTGACTTCCCCGCCAGGTTATAAACTCCTCCAAGCAAACATCCCCTTTATACATCTTCAAACAAGTAACTGGAGCTGAGGGCCTCATAGATGCTCAAGAAAAACCTGTTGATTAGTCAAAGAGGGGGAAGTGGGGACGCGAGAAACCTGGCTCGGGGCAACAGGTACAGGATGCAATGTGCAGATGCATCGAGTTGTACACTTGAAACCTCTATGGTTTTGCGAACCAAAGTCACCTCAATTAATTCAATTAAAAAGGGATATTTTATAAATAAATAAAATAAGGCAGGAAACAACACTGCAGAGGAATGCCAAATTTAGAAATCCTGACACACACATGGTCACCAGAATAAAGACACTTTGTAAAAGGGAGCGTCCCTTGTTCAGAGCACTTGTGACATGCTCCCTGTCAATCACCGTCAACTCACATAATGTCAGGAAAGGGGGTAGGGGCTCCAAAGGCCTCCAGGAGCCTGGGAATTGGAGAATGGCCCTGCCCTCACAAGCGTGGGGCATGGGGGCCCTGGGGTCACTGAATACAAATGTATGTACAGTCTCTTGCTGTGAAACAAGGCACCAGCATTAGGGAGGAGCCATGGGTCCTCAGGGGGCGTTTTGTTCAAAGCGGCCAGAAAAGTGGGAACAGCCAAGTCAATCTGGAGGTAACTGTGGCCCCAAAGGGCAGGGCAGGAAACCAGCAGGTCAGGACTTTCTGGCTGGGCTGGTTCCAAGGTGTCTCAGTTCCCAGGACTCCACACAGGTTAATTAGTCACGAGCTTTGGGCAAATTTCCCCTCCTGGGGTCTGCTCGAGTGCTTGGAAAAGAGGCCAGTTTCGTGGGCATCTTCTATCAAAACAAAGTTGTAGAATGTGTCTGCTGGCTCCATACTGGGAAAGGGTGAGAGGGACTGAAAAAAGTAAAATAAAATGAAGGACAAGCCCAATGGAAGCTGGAGATTGAGCAATTAGGCACGCATGAGTGAGTGCATTAGAAATGACAGTCATAATTATTCCCTGAATTTATACAACTTACATAACTTGCACTGCATGCATTTTATCTCATTAACCCTCATTTTTAATCATTTAAAATTGAGCTTGTGTGCGTGTGAGTTTTCCGGGAAGCCTCCTAACCGTGCCGTGACTTTCCCGGCACCATGGAGGCCTTTGCAGAGGTATTGTAAAGACTCAGCCTCAGTCTCAAGGCAAAGAGATAACAGAGGAAAAAATGAACCACTGTTATTGGTCCCCCACCAAATGCCACCAGAAATCCACCTGGCCGCCTCGGCTCCCCCAGGCGTGGCCTCAGTTTGCCTTTCTCCAAACCCTCCAACTCTGACACTCTCCTTGTGTGCATGATTCTCATTCCTCTGGGACGCCTGCGAGATCTGGGGCCATGTCATTCATTTGTGAGCCCCTGGTGCCCAATTCGAGACTCAGTAACTGCTATGAATGGGCTGAGCACTGAGGGGAGCCAGCCCGGCCACATCCCTGCTGGGCAGGTCTCGCCCTCCTGGTGCCGGCTCACGTATTCCCCACTTGACTGCATTTCCCCCAAAGCAGCAACCGGGTATTATTTTTGTCCTGTTTGCCTCTTTCTGTATTTCATAGTGACTGACAATTGTCAGGTGCTCAATAAATGGCTGTTGAATTAACTCAGATCTTCCTCATGGTGTGAACAGAAATGAGAAGCGAACAGAAGAAAGAGACTCACTTGGGGGCTTCCCTCTACCTTGGGGACCTAAGATGGTCTTGGCTTCGATTTCCCCCAAACAGAGCTTGAGACAAGGATCTGAGTGCAGGTGGTTTAATGGGAGACCAGTGGACAGGGGACCGAGGCTGAGGTGTGTTATGAAGCCAGAGACCACTGTGGGCGGCTGGGCTGAACCCCTGGGGAAGGTGGGATGCAGGGGAGAACACACACTCGGAGTGACCCCACCTGGGGCCAGGGGCGCAGGTGTTCGCCCACTAACCCCGCAGTCACTGGGGCTGGTCCTCGCTCATTGCCTAGCTCTTGGAGACCACTCCGGGGAGAAGAAAATTTATCTGGAATTAAACACGATGATCATTTCCACAAAGGTGGTGTTTTAGAAAAATGGATTCACACCTTTGTGCACACTTGGATTTGAAAGAATTGAAATGACTAGCCTCCCACATTCTCCCAGTTTCCCTAATCTTTTCCCGCCACTTGAGGTGATCCTGTGTGAGCAGTGGAGGAGGGTCCTGTGAGTGTGAGTTTGTGGGGCCCTCGCAGGGGACTGTGCTGGCTGCCTGGGGACCGTCCAGCCTCAGTGCCCAAGGAGAGCCTTTCATTGAGATCATCCTCGCTCCCCCCACCCCAGCCTCCCTAAGAGTCTCCACAGGTGACCTCAGACAGCCTGGGCTACATGGGACATGGAAGCCCCATTTTCCCCAAAGACGGTTCTTCAATGGCGTTTCCACCAGAAAACCAGGCCCTCTGTCTGCCTTTGGCCAGAGGGCCTGAGCTGTGGAGCCCTGCGCCTGGCTCCCTTCCCCGCCTATTTAGAGGAGACAGTGGGTCATGTGGTGTCACCCCTGCGAGGCTGGGAGAACCCCTGGGAGGCAGAGTTGCCAGCCCAACCCGGCCGTGAGCACTATGCAGACTAAGCCCTTACTGTGCGCCCGCACCACGCAAGCTCCGCACATCATCTCGCTTTATCGCTTAATCTGAGCGCGGCGAGATGGGAATTACTATCTTTTTCATTTCACAAATGAGCGAGAGGCAGAGAGGCTAAGTGACCTGCCCGGTCACAGACCTGCTCGGTGTCAGCTAAGGATTTAAAAGTGGGTTTAGCCCTGGCCTGTTTGGCTCAGTTGGTTGGAGCCTGTCCCCTGCACCAGTAGGTGGTGGTTGGATTTCTGGTCAGGGTGCATGCGTCAGTCGCAGGTTCGATCCCAGCTGGGCTGTGTGCAGGAGGCAGCCCGTCAATGTTTCTCTCTCACACCGATGTCTCCCTCCCTCCCCCTTCTCTCCTTCCCTCTCTCTTTCCCCTTCTCTAAAATCAGTTTTTAAGAAGAGAATATTAAAAGCAGGTTTTTTTCGATTCTGTGACCCTGTGATGGGGCCCTCAGCTGCGGGGGCTGTGGCCATGTGCGCACCTCGCTCCTCGGGGACCTCGGGAAGTGGCTGGGAACTTGGCCTGGGCGGGTGCTGAGCAGCCTGGACCGCACTCTGTGAGTTATTTGTGTGCCTTCCCTTCTACAAGTGGGTAATTTGGTCTCCTTTCTTGTTTTGTGTTCTGCTTTTGTTAGTTTTTTAATTTGAAATAACAGTATCCCGTTGGCGAAGCCTGCAGGGAGAGTCATTTTATTACTTCCTCTAAATATGATGTGAAGGAGTTGCTGACCCAGAGCTCTGTTGCAGGAACAAACTGTGCGGGTGTCAGCTAAGGATTTAAAAGCGGGATTCAAGGATCAAGAAGAGACTGGAGGCCGCCCGGGACCGCGGGGGCGGGGAGGCCGGCGGCCTCGCTCCCTCCAGCCACTATCGTCCGTTGGAGAGAATGAGAGGTCCCAGGAACTGCGCTTGAACTTCGTGACGCGTTTGCAAGGACGGCCGGCGGAGGTCCCGCTGCCTCCAGGAGGCGCCCAGTGGGTCCCCCCCCAAAGCCTCAGATGGTCTGCGTTTGGGGCCTTCCGTGGCCCTGGCCTGACTGTGCCCCCCTTGCTGTGGACCTCCATCGCTCCAGGTTGCTTTCTGGGGAGGCGAGAGTTGCCTCGCTCTCCTTGGCCCGTGATCTCAGCCTCCGCAGCGACTGGCAGGCGTCAGGTTTGTGTGACAATGGCTGTCGAGGCCAAACCCTGCTCTCACAGAGAAGCAGTAGCCCACGTGGGGATGGCAGAGGATTCAAGAGAGTGCAGGTGACACGTTATTTGCTGTCTGGTGTGCAGGAGGCAGGTCTTTCGCGGCGACGACCATCACGTGTTTCAGAAATAAATCATTTCAGATTAAAGATGGTGCAGACTGAGTCACTCTCCCGGGACCAAACTGGAATGACAACTGAATACAGAAAAACCATCCTGAAAACCAACTGCCACTGGGAGAGCACCCTCATAACCAAGGAGGAAAGGGGGGACCCCATAGAGACGGGTAGGAAGTGCGGAGGCGAGAGGCTGGCTGGGCTCCCACAGGCAGCAGCTGAAGGTCCAGAGGGAGATCTCAGCTGTGGGGGCTCCCACTGAGGACTGTGGGGCCTAAACCCCAGGCTGGGCTCCCCAGCCAGAGACCAGAACTGAGACAGGTGCCCACATAACATCTGCTGTGAAAAGCAGCCGGATTTCTGTCTGCCAGGGAGAGATGGCTGGAAATGCAGGCAACCTCTTAAAGGGTCAATGCACAAAGTCTCGTGTGTGGCCACCCACCTGGGGCTCCAGCAGAGCGAGGGCAGAGTGGACTGAGCCGTGTGGGGAGGATCCAGGGTTGTGGGCTCTGGAGACAGTGCTCAGAGGGCACCCCTCTGACTCCTGTGCCGAGTCATTCCCCCAGACTGCACAGGACATCTTTCACAGGCAGACATCTACCTCCCAAGCAGCTTTTGCCTGAGGGGGAGGCAATTGCCCCAACCTGCTGGAGAGCCTCTGGCACTGCCCAGAGGAGCTTCTACAGCCTGAGGCTGGTTAGGAGACTGATAACAATCAGCCGCCCCACCCTGTGGAGCTTCCACAGCCTGAGGCTCTTTAGAGAATCAGGTTAATCAGCCTGCAGGCAGAGGCAGACCTGAGTGCTTTGAGTCTTTGCCTGACCTGGTTCTGGGCCCAGGCCTTGGAAAAGCAGACTTTGGTGAGCATGTTGGTCCTGCCCAGATGCCCCCAGCCCCAAGAGAGGGGACCTCAAGCCGTGGGTTGTAGCTAGCTCCAAACAGGGTACTCAGGGCCAGCCACAAGCTGCGTCTGGCACTGGTCTGCCCAGAGACCATCCAGAAATAAATCATTTCAGGGATTGTCACGTGGAGCTCTGTGGAGGTCGGTCATCGGTGCTGTCCCCTAATTTCTTATCCAACCGCATCCACTCTGCTGAGACCCTCTGGGGAGGATGCCCTGGGAGGTGGGGTTAAAGTTAAAGTGAAACAAAACATACATCAGAGAGCTGGGGGGGTCTCGGTGCAGCACGGAGGTGGGTGCAGATGCACACGAGGCTGAAGCCTCCACACCCAGGAGGAAGGAGGAATCACCTGGGACTCTAGGGAGTGGCTGAGGCAACGTGGGAGGAGCCACAGGCCCAGGTAGGCCAGGGGTGCCCGGGACCTTCACACTCCCTCCTCACATACGTAAGCCAGCCGGGGTTGGAGACTGGAGAAGCTTGCCCAAGATTCCCAGAGGCGAGTACCTGTTCTTTCCTCCTGTTTTCTGCCTCCCAGGACACAGTCTCATCCCTCAGGGACATCACCTCTCCCCCACATATAGTTCCTGTCCCCAGCTGGGCTCCAGGCTCTCTGGTTCCAGGGGCTTTGCCTGTGACTCGGGCCTGGCCAGTCACCCCTTCAAGTGCCCTAGAGATGGCAGTTAAACAATGGCACAGCCTGCGGCCCAAGCGGGCAGCCAGGTGGATGTCGGGGCCATGGGGAGTCACGGCGTCTTCCCACTGGTCTTGATGCTGGAGGATGCGAGGGATGGAGCATTTGGAAGCTATTTAACCGCCAGGTGGAGTCTGAAAGTAAAACATCAGGCAGGAAGGCAGAGCCAGGGACATGGTTGAGTCCCTGGGTCACACAGCAGCCGGCAGCCAGAGCTCACGTTCCTGCTGGGTTTTCAGCTCTGTGAGGAAATCAGCTCCCTCCAACTCTTGGCCTGTTTGTGGCAGGCTTTCTCCCATGTTAGCAAAACGGTCCTGAGACAGGGTCAGTGGGGAGCACAGTCCAGGGCTTCACATGGTGCTGGGCCATCTCTTCAGGGGTGCACCTTTCCTTCAGGGGAGGGACAGGGGCCAATGACAAGACTCCTCATGGCTAGGACTTGATGTGACTGAGGTCCTGCAGATCCGATGCTTCCCTGTGAGACTCGATTTGCCACCAAGTTAAACGGTGCCAGAGAGGAGGCATCGGTATTGCTGGTGCTGGCGCAGCAGGGCTAGGGGCTCCTCTGTCACTGCCCAGGGGGTGGGCCTGGAGCCACAGCATAGGACAGAGATGTGCTTATCTACCCCCTGCCTGACTGTGGCCAAACTACCAGCAGTCCCCTCGAGGCCACTCCCACGGTGACGTGGGTCTCAGTTCTGCAGAGCCCCCTCTGCACCTTATTTCCAGCATTACACCCCTTTCTGCTGGAAGCAGCTGGAATGGCTTCTGGTTCCTACGGTGGAACCCGACCCTTCCCCTGAAAATCCTGCCTCTGGGTGTGGTTCTCCCTGACCTGGGGCACCTTGGTGCCCTGGGGGCAGGAGGCTGGCGGCTGCCACCTGAACTCGCAGAGGTAGAGACTGGGTGTTGGCGATGCTTGGCTCCCGGCTGACTCAGATTTGGGGGGAGGAGGGAGAGAGGCAGGGGGAGAATGGTGCAGACGGCATCCATGCTGGAGGAGAGAAGACGGGCACCTTGCTGGGCTGCTCGGGCACACCTTCTACAGCGATGGACCAAGGATGCACGGGGGTCTGTGGTGGGGGTGCAGCCAGTCCCGCAGCAGGGGAGTGACACGGGTTACGGATGGCCTCACAAAAGTCACCCTGGAAGAAAACAAAGCATCTTCGGATCTCACACTCAGCAGCTGGGCCACCTGCCCCCATAACCTACAGACAGGATCCCAGCTCAGAGCCTGCTCCAGGTTTCTGGTTCTTCCGTCTCCGATGAAGGGTTGTCCCCTGAGACCAAGGGTGGGCACAGAGTCCTCACCACGAGGCAAGGACCAACACTCAGCACTTCATTTACGCCTCAGCTCAAGCCCCCAAATGACCCCGTAAGTATAAGGATTCCGCACCTGCCAGGAGCCCTGCCTCATCCCCTCACCTGCCTTCACTGGGCTCTTCCAGGGGGCCACACACCTCCAGGCCTTTTGTGCCCTGACCACCCAGCCCTCACAGGACCCTGAGATCTCGGAGGATGGCAGACCTGTCCACCCCCGGGAGCTGGACAGAGTCTGTTCACGAGTCCCCTGCTGGGGTCTCTCAGCTCCAATGGTCGGGCCGAGCACCGTGTGCCCCCCAGTGCTGCACAAACACTTCTGTCAAATGTCCCTTTGAAACTGGCTTGGTGTGCTCCCAACATGAATGAATTCTGTCTTGCAAATGAGATTAAACAGACTGTCATCCAAAGGACATTTGTCAGTCAGGTGGCCCCGTGATGTGGCTAACCGGAGGGGGGTGGGTGAGGGGAAAAGCCTCCAAAGTGCACGGCCTCTCTGGCCATTAAGTCTTTCAATGTGGGAGTCTTCCTCTGCCCCAAATGCGCTGGCTCCGGTGCTGGGGCAGCTGCAGGTCGCAGCTGGGGCAGGAAGCCCACCTGGACTGAGCTCTCTTGGCTTCCTGGGGGGCAGCATGGACGGGCCAGGTTTCCACCTGAGGAAGCCTGCGGGCCACAGGTGGGTTGGGGAGTTGGAAGGCCCCAGGGTCATTTGTCCTGAGGGTTCCCAGTGAGTCCCTGGCAAAGCCTGGGTCTGAGTGGTGCCCTCCCAGGTGACTATCACAGAGGGGAGGAGTCACAGGAGGGGAAGGTCAGGTGAGGCTGAGACAGGGGTGAGGCTGAGACAGGGGCGAGGGAAGAGGAAGGAGCATCACAGGTGCTCTGGACCCTTCTAAAAACCATGGGGTAAACTGTTGGTCCCCAGGCCAGGGTCTCCCTTTAGGATCAGACAGTATCTGCACACCCAGGTCTGGAGTCCCTTTCTCTGCAGCCCCCATGGACCTGCAGCATCACGGATAGGATGTTACATCAGGAGAAGCTTAGGGACAATTTTTGTTCAGCTCTCTCCTGTCCCCTGTAAGGACCCGAGCCAGGGGTTAAGAGAGCTGCTGAAAGAAACAGACATTTTTATGATTTACAAAAGTGATCCCCTGATACATCTAGTACCCACCCGGCACCATGCATAGTTACTGCTATGTTGTACACCTGAAACTATTATAAAATAATATTGAATGTCAACTGCAATTGAAACATGAACAAATTTAAAATAAAACCACATGATAGGTTGTAAGAGCTGAGCTGGAGTACAGCCTGTCTCTGGTCCTGCAGCCCAGCCTAGCAGCTGGCTTCCCCCGGCCTCTGTCTCAGGAGTTTTCACCACCCCTTCCCCCAAGAGTCCCACCTCTCCCATTAATTATAAGAATCCGGACGCAGGAATTTGGTGCCCAACAATAAGTTATCCTGTAGCGCCCTCTGGTGGACCTTTGGACTACTTTATTTATTTATTTTAGTTTTTAAATTTTTATTTTAGTTTTCAATTACAGTTGACCTTCAATATTATTTTATATTAGTTTCAGGCGTACAGCATAGTGGCCGGTGCCATCTCCATCACGACACAGCCCCCCTTTATGGCTGTGAGGTGGCCGGCTCCCTCTCTCGCAACCTGTGGGGAGTGCCTGGCCAGCTCTTCTTCAAACTCAGGATGGCTATTCTCCCAGCCTTGGTTTCCTCCCTCAAACTCCCTGCGCTCTCCGTTCAGGCCCGGGACAGAGTGTAGATTGGAGAGCCGTAGGCGTAGGCGTGGCTCCTGTGCGTCGTCTCCCCAGGTGGGATACCTGCTAGGGGGAGGGACTCAGCTCTTTGCTGTTACCTTGTCACTGGATACCCACACCTGGCACAGGCCCCGAAAGACCGTAGACACTCCAGTGTTTTTTAAGGGGAGGGAAGGATCGAGGCCAGAACCTCTTTGAACTGCTGCCACACGAAGGGGAGCCGGGCGCAGGACAGCGTGAATCGTGGGTGGACAGTGGACGGCTGGAGGATGCCTGCTGCCAAGCCCTTCCCACGCCTCTGACCCCGTCCGTCCTGGCTGCCCTCTGGTCTAGAGTGAGTGGGGCCACGGGAGCCTCCTTGACCCTCCTTAGTTTCTTGTGGGTGCGGCTTTCAGATTCATACAGTTTTTCTCTCTCATTAATTCATTTGCTCGTCTAGCAAATACTTACCAAGTAACTTTGAGCATCACACCGTTGGGAAGGCAATGTTGACACCAGGAGCCACAAACACAGTCCCTGCCCGCAAGGGACTGCAGTCCTTGGGGAGAGGAAGCAGGGGCAGGGGCAGGGGCAGGGCAGGGGCAGGGGCAGGGGCAGGGGCAGGAGCAGGGGCAGGGGCAGGGGCGGGGGCGGGAGCAGGGGCGGGGGCAGGGGCAGGAGCAGGAGCAGGAGCAGGGGCAGGGGCAGGGGCAGGAGCAGGGGCAGGGGCAGGGGCAGGGGCAGGGGCAGGGCAGGGGCAGGAGCAGGGGCAGGGGCAGGGGCAGGGCAGGGGCAGGGGCAGGGGCAGGGGCAGGAGCAGGGGCAGGGGCAGGGGCAGGGCAGGGCAGGGCAGGGGCAGGGGCAGGGGCAGGGGCAGGGGCAGGGGCAGGAGCAGGGGCATGAGCAGGAGCAGGGGCAGGGGCATGAACAGGAGCAGGGGCAGGGGCAGGGGCAGGGGCAGGAGCAGGGGCAGGGGCAGGGGCATGAACAGGAGCAGGGCAGGGGCAGGGGCAGGGGCAGGGGCAGGGGCAGGGGCAGGGCAGGGGGCAGGGGCAGGAGCAGGAGCAGGGGCAGGGGCGGGAGTATAGGGGCAGGGGCAGGGGCGGGAGCAGGAGCAGGGGCAGGGGCAGGGGCGGGGGCGGGGGCGGGGGCGGGGGCGGGGGCGGGGGCGGGGGCGGGGGCGGGGGGCGGGGGCGGGGGCAGG